>NC_090997.1:35917500-40917500 GCF_041146395.1 Eulemur rufifrons
ATCCTGGAGTACTGAACATTTTTAAAGTTTTTTTAAAATTAATCCCATGACAGGTTATATTTTTAAAGTATTTAAAATGCTTTCTTTTTATTAAACAGATAATACATCAATGTAGCAAAATATCCTTCTTCCCCCTCAATTACAGATAAACAGGAAAGCACCAGATTAACCTAATTGCTCTAAAAAGCAATGATAAAACTAGGATTTGGTAATCCGATAAAGGGCGTAGAAGAAATAAATAACCATATTTAAATTATTTAGAACCTTGTAAAAGTTAGCAGTTGAAATGACTTTTTAGAAAACTCATAGTCACTCTAGATCATTTCATTTTTGAAGATAAGTTCAAAAATATCATTAAAAGCTTAGTTCTAAATTTATAACTACAAAAAAGTTTAATCCTTTATATCCTAAAGAAATTCTACGGGTCATATGAAATTTATTGTGTTTCTATAAATTAGAAAATCTAAGTGGGTACCACAAGGCAAGGCTCTTACTTCTAATCCAATCAGTAAGTCACAGTCTCAAACTTGGAAATGATAAATGAATTGGGTAATACATAAATGTAGATTGTCTTTGGAGAAAGGACAGCAATAGCAAAGCCAGCAATTATTTCCCAAATACCTACTCCATGCCAGAACTATTCTTAGTCTTTTACAAATGACAAAAGTGAGATTCAGAGGTTAAATTCCCAAGACCAAAGCTAATATGTATGTGACTACATTAGTTTTCTAGGACTGCTGTAACAAATTACCACAAAATGGATGTCTTAGTACAATAGAAATGCAGTCTCTCACAGTTCTGGAGGCTAGAAGTACAAACTCAAAGTGTCAGTAGGGCCATACTCCCTTTGAAGCTTCGTTGCCTCTTCCTTGCTTCTGGCAGTGGCCAACAATTCTTCGAGTTCTTTGGCTTGCAACTGCATTGCTCCATCTCTGCCTCTGTTATTACATGGCATTCTTTCTACATCTCTGCCTTCCCTCTGGGTCTGTTTCCTCTTACAAGCATACTAGATATGGGCCTACCCTAATGGCCTCATCTGCAAAAACCCTATTTCCAAATAAGGTCACATTCACAGGTACTAGGAGTTAGGATTTCAATCTCTCTAGAACGTGATTCAATCCATAATAGTGATAGAATTAAACCTGTCTAGCTCCAAAGTTGCCGTTTTTCCCACTGACTGCACTGCCCCTTCCCATAATCTTAAATAACATACCATAATTTAAATATGAATGTCAATTTAAAAGACATTATATTTTAAAATAAAATCAGTACCAATCATTAATATGCTAAGATTTTAAACAGTACTATCAAATCTTCATATTTTTAAATCTAAAATAAAGATTAAAAACAACTTTGTCATGATAAGTAGCCATTATCCCAGGACCATCTTGACTATTAGAGTTGGAAATATAATTTTTTTTTTTTTTTTTTTGAGACAGAGTCTCACTTTGTTGCCCGGGCTAGAGTGAGTGCCGTGGTGTCAGCCTAGCTCACAGCAACCTCAAACTCCTGGGCTCAAGCGATCCTCCTGTCTCAGCCTCCCAAGTAGCTGGGACTACAGGCATGCACCACCATGCCCGGCTAATTTTTTTTCTATATATATTTTTAGCTGTCCATATAATTTCTTTCTATTTTTAGTAGAGATGGGGTCTCGCTCTTGCTCAGGCTGGTCTCGAACTCCTGAGCTCAAACGATCCGCCCACCTCGGCCTCCCAGAGAGCTAGGATTACAGGCGTGAGCCACCGCGCCCGGCCTGGAAATATAATTTTATATACAAATTTCTATATGCAAAGTTTTACATATGGCATTTACTTCATTTCTACAAACAAACAAAAAAATAAATAAATTTCACGATGAAGTTTTAGTTTACCCCTCAAAAGTCTTACTAAAAGTCTTACTGAATTACCAAGTTATAAAAATTGCTTAGGATGCAACTGATTTGAAAAGGGCTTCATTAAGTATGCACCAGCTATAAAACAGGGTAGATCAAAGAAATAAATAATTAATATGAATAAAGTAGGGCTTTGTATTTAACGAAATATATGGTCTTTTCCATATAAAACACTGTTTTTGTACAGTGATATAGCTAATGTTCAAATAGTAGTGGCCACAGGGCCAGGCATGGTGGCTCACTCCTGTAATCCTAGCACTTCGGAGGCCGAGGTGGGAGGATCGTTTGAGTTCAGGAGTTTGAGACCAGCTGAGCAAGAGCGAGACCCCATCTCTACTAAAAAAATAGAAAGAAATTAGCTGGACAACTAAAAATATATAGAAAAAATTAGCCAGGCATGGTGGCGCATGCCTGTAGTCCCGGCTACTCAGGGAGGCTGAGGCAGGAGATTGCTTGAGCCCAGGAGTTTGAGGTTGCTGTGAGCTAGGCTGATGCCACGGCACTCTAGCCAGGGTGACAGAGCAGGACTCTGCCTCAAAAAAAAAAAAAAAAAAAAAAAAGTAGTGGCCTTTGCCTTTGTATCCAGGGTTACTCCTCAATAATATTCTCATGCTGCCTCATGTCACATGCCACCCATTATATCACCCTCTCTAAATCATCACTGGTCTTATCTCTATATCCAGTCCCATTTTTATGTACCTAGATGTACTTGGTTGAATACATCTTCCTTTCCACTTGACTCTCCTTCCATTTCTATTTCAAATCCATAGTGATCTTTTGAAAGATACATCATACATATATGATGTTAATTTTCTTTGGTTATGCTTTACTAAACACTTGACTCAAAAAAAACAAACCCATAATGATAGTTCATTGGATCCCTTAACCTCACAACTGACCTGTGTTTGTTTGATTGATACCTGTAAATGGTACCACCATTGGCCCAAGCATCCAACCTCAAAATCTTGGCATCATCTTTGACAAATCCCACATGCTACTAATTCTTCCTTAGCAATATCCTTACTATCCTTGAATTTCACTTTCATTGCTTCCACCATAATTCAAACTTTGAGACCTCATGCCAGATTTTTAAAAGGGAGAAGAAAAAGTACATTATGTCTTTCAAAAAATCAAGATGAAACAATTTCAGAACATTTTTTAAAACTAAATATAACTGTATATAATGTAAGACCTGAAAGCTCAGAATAAAAGCCAATTTGTTCAGTATATTGATGAACAATGCTATTAAATACTATTAATGTCACATAATCATTCATACATTTTAATTAACTTTAGAAATTAAACAATAATTGATGTAATTAGTGGTTGGCCTAGAATTGCCAATTTTTCAGAATTAACAAATATGTAACAGTATTTCCTTCTAAAATAAGCCTCAAAAAATATGTGTTTGGGACTATTTTACGCCATTTTTTAAATCATGCCCTCCCCATCTTTGCTGCAGTAATTGCCAATCAATGTGTTCGTTAAATTTTCAGCAATCCCTCTATTATTGTTCAACAAGCAAATCTGTTTTGCTTTTAAATATGGATGGATATCATAGTTACACAAGTTTGATCTTATAGTATGTAACATTTTCTTTGGCTAATTTTAGTAACTCCTTCAGAGCCGTAATACCATTCAGATGATCAATAAACTGCTTAAAGCTGTCTTGACTGTATCGAGTTTCTTTCATTAATTCATACCTGAGTCTGTGTTAGGTGAGGCACTGTGCTACAGGATGGGAATACAAAATGGAAAAAATATATTGTTTGTGCCACAAAAGAATTTACAGACTAGTGGGACAGAAAGTCACATTTATCAATCATTATAAGATATACTATGATAATGTTATGAGAGGCCATAAGCTAGTACTTATAGAACCTGGAAGAAGCATATCTATCAGATGGGGAAAGAAAGGAATCAGAGAAAACTTTCCATAATATTGACAGGAACTTTCAAAAACATGGCAGAATAAGAAAAAGGAAATCATTTCAGGTAGATCTATCAGCATGTCACATTCCAGAAACTAGAGTAGTTTGCTATGGCTAGAGCAAAAGGTAGGGGAGTGACAGAAGATGAGGCCAAAGAAGTAGAAAGTCTCCTATATGAAGAAAATTACATTCGATGTTAAGGGGTTTGAACAGTATTCTGAATGCTACACGGAGCCAGCCATAGAAGAAATTTTAAGCAAGAGAATAAAATATTCAGACTCATCTTTTAAAAATATCACTCTGGCAGCAATGTGGAGAGGGATTAAAAAGAATGCCAGACTAGAGGCAGAGAAAGTAGACAAAATACTACTGTAATAATCTAGGTGAGAAATGTTAAGAATATAAACTAAGAAAGTGGCAGCAGGAATGGAAAAGAAAAGACAGATTCACAAAATATAGAGAATTACAACCAATAGAATTGAATGTCTAGAGTTGGGATGAGGCAAATACATTTAGGTTGATTTCCAGGGTTTCTGGCATAAAAAAACATGTGGATGATGACGCCATTTACTGTGAGGGTCACCACTGCTTTTAATGTCACTAAATCATAGGTCAGCTCTCAGTCTTGCTCATCTGTGAACCATGAGCAGCATCATTCGGCATGATTGTTCACATGTTCTTCCTTGAAACTGGTTTCCAGGATACCATACTTTCCTTGTTTTTCTCCTACTTCCCTGGCTGCTCCTTTTCAGTCTTCTTTGCTAGCTCCTCATCTCCCCATCCTCTAAACACTAGTGTGACTCACGGCTGTCTTTGGACCGTCTCATTTTTCTTGGATCTATAAATCACTCTCTCTTGATTTCATCCCATCTTATGCCTTTATACAATCATCTATGCTGATTAACTTTCAAAAAATACTGTATAACTATGGTCTCAACCTCCTCCTGAACTCTAAACTCATATATTCAACTGCCTATTCATTATTTCCAACTTGGATGTCTAGAGGCATCTCATTTTAATAAGTCAAATATTGAACTCTTTGTTCTGCTTCCACTCACAGCACTTTTCACCAGCTAACAAACTTCAGATGTCCTCCTAAGCAGAAGTCCTCATTAAAAAAAAAAAAAAAAATCAGAGAAACAATGTTACCCTTTTAAGTGTCATTGTATCAACTCACATAATGAATGTAAAATTCTTGACAGAGTAAACTCTCAAAAAATGTTAGTCATTATTAATAGCTTATTAAATGAAATTAAGATACAATTATTTTGTTTTTTAAGAGGAAAAACTAGAACACATTTATAAGCTGAAGAGAGATGGAAAAAAGAGGCTGAAGAAGATAAGAGGAAGGTAATGATATTCAATATTCCTTCTATAACTTGTTTAAAAAAAAAAAAAACTTGTCAGGTACAGTGTCTCAAGCCTATAATTCCAGTGCTTTGGGAGGCCAAGGCAAATCGCTTGAGGCCAGTTCAAGACCAGCCTGTGAGACCCTGTCTCTACAAAAAATAAAAAATTATCCAGGCATGGTGGTGCACACTTCTAGTCCTAGCTACTTGGGAGGTTGAGGTGGGAGAATCCCTTCAGCCCAGGAGTTCATGGCTGCAGTGATCTAAGATTGCACCACTGCATTTTAGCCTGGGTGACAGAGTGAGATCCTATCTGCAAAAAAAAAAAAACAACAAAAAAACAACCAAACCAAACTTATCAACAAAGCCACATACCTAATTTGCTTTTCACATTAAAAAAACAGCAATTAATGCCTTTTACTATGAAATTGGGTTCAACACAATATTATAAGGAAGGTAAAAATGTAACCATTATTAACTCCAGTTTCTAAACTACTAGACTCTCACATCCAGATGATCTAGCTCTCATTCAGACGACACACCATTTTACCACCAGATAAACATTCCTATAACCCCATGTTACAGAGACTGCTAACAACCCCCACCCCAATTTCTGTGGTACCTTTCTTTCACAGTATAAAACTCTCAGTAGCTGAGAACACTGTTATCCAAATAAAGACTATATTTGTTCAGCCTTCCTTGCAGCTAATCCGGCCTTGACATTACATGGAGGTGGTATGTGGCAACTTTCAAGAACTTTCTTTAAAAGGCATTTATCCCTTTGTTCTTCAACCCTTTTTCCACACTACTGCTGGGAAAAGGCAATTAAAACCCTAACCTCCATCCTGGAACATGAGCCTGAGAGACAGTTCCTAAGAATGGCAGGGCATTAAACTAAACAGTGAGGACTCAGCAAAACAGAGCCTTCATATCAGTAGCACACTGTGTTCCTAAGGCATTTTAAATGAAAATGAAAATCTTAGTTATTTCATTGCTGAACCCAGTCCTAATTGATACACAATGTATCAATCATGTCACTTTCCTAATTTAATATATTCATTATCAAATACCCAAGACCATCCACAACCTGGCATCAGCTAATTTGCCCTTACTCCTGTTTCCTCTATATACCTTTTGATTTCCTGCCACTAGACTGTTGCTCATGTTAATCACCTTTCTTGGAATGCACCCAAACCTCTCCTTTAGAAGTGCTATTTATCCTTGAAGTTCCAGCTCAAACCCCATTTCTAACACAAAGCTTTCCATGGTCATTAGAGTCAGATGTGATCTCGTCTTCCTTTGAACTACTAAAGGATATTCTGTCTGTGCCACTCACCTAGGAATGATTAGTTTTCCTGTTACGTGTTTGTCTCATCTTCCCCAAAAGAGTCCAGGCTCCTTAAGAAAGGCTTTAAAAAGAGAAAAAAAGAGGTCCCATCCCCAAACTTTTCCTATCGCTTACTATGCCCAGAGATGTACTTTGTATACAAAAAATGCCCAATGTTGATTAAAATACTTGATAAATTTAACTCAGTTTATGAGTTTTACCGCCAAATAATTGCTATACCCTTTATCTCCTAAAATTCAAGGGTAGCCTGACCTAATGTCAAGATTGTAATAAAATCTTTTGGGTACAACAGGCCATCAGCTTTCAAAAAACAAAGTTCATACTAAAGTAAATAGTTCCTATCTTGGAAAGAAAAAAGGTTACCAAGTGGAAGAGGAGCTACAGTTCCATTATTTTAAAAAATTAATGCTTACTAAATGTCAAAAGCATATGAGGCCAGTGCAGAATACAATGACAGTCTGGAGACGGGCCCATTAGCTGACATCCAAAGACAAAGAACCAGAGGCAAAACAGAACAGATGTAGATGAGCAGATTAGTTCAAGAGTTATCCGATTTCTCAGCTTTGTTTTGCTACCACTGTAATTGTTTATCTAAATCAAATTGGCATTTCTTCTTAGTACTTCTAAAAATATATCCTATTCCTAAGAAACAGACTAAGAATTTAATGCTGTAGGAAAGGAGAAATTTAAAGGACATGCATTTTTTTACACTGTTTAGAAGGACGACTGGAAACTTCCATTTTGAATGTAAATCTGTCTAAAAGGAAATCAATAAGACCTAAACAGGTCACTCAACAAAATGCTGAATAATAAGGTAAATCATTTTAAGCATTAATCAAATTAAGTTAAAAATGGCATTTTAAGTACGCCCTTAAACCAATTACTCCACACTCAAGAATTTACATGGAGTCTTTTCTAGAGGCTCTAACTAAGGAAGACAAAAGGTAACCAAAGTATAACTTTCAAAAGCAACTTTCTTTAGGCTGCTTGAATTTTATCTGACTGTGACAAAGAAATGAAGAATGATGTTACCTGAGCCAAGATTAACGGTAAATTTAGCTAAGGTATTTTGTATCTACTTAATCTGTACAAAGACAATAGAACACAAGTAATTACCAGGGATCATTACACCTATCTAGAACAATTATTGAGGATTAGAACGCATACATTAAACACGGCTTATTTTTGTAGCAAAAGTTAAATTTGCCGGTATGTTTCTTTAAAACTCTAAGTCAGAAGCAGGCAATTCTTTTCTGTAGAGGGCCAGGAAGTACATATTTTAGGCTTTGCAGAACAAGAGGCAAGGTCAAGGATATTATGTAGGTTCTTATGTAACCAAGGGAAAATAAATTTGCACCAATTTTAATTGATGAACTTCAAAATATAATAATATAATAATGTGTACAATTTTTTTGTAACATAGGTCTACTAATGAGAAGAATGTAATTCTTTTTGGGGGGATAACATTTCACATAATTGAGACTCAAAGTCAGCATTCCCTATCATCAAATCAATTGCATATGTTCATCTGTAAAATCATTCTCAGTTCCTGGGCCATACAAAACATTTTGGCCAACCATACTTACTTTGTCATCCCTTGCTCTAAGTATAAAGGTTACTTGAGAAATAAGTTAAAACACTAACACCACAAGCTTTAATTTCCAAACATCTGCTTCTAAGTAACTAAAATCAAGTTGAATATTAAAATCTTCAAACTTCTTAACATAAAGCGCCTAAGCTTTAACAACTGTTCCTACAAAGCAATTTATTCTTCCTTGACTCTTAGCTAAAAGATAAGTATAAACAAAGATTACTAAACACTGAAGAGAAACTTCATCTTCTTAAAAATCTTATAATCTAAGAATTCAGCTTACACAGGAGTAAAAATATAGATAAAAATACATTTTTATCAGAAACTAGGCCAATAGAAAATAATCAGGATCTAGTAATTGAGAGGCAGTAAATGAAATAATAATAACGTAAAGAAAAGGAAAGTTAGGAGTTTATCAAGCGTGGGGAGCAAGGAGCTAATCCACTAAGATTTCACGAAAATGTATCTTGAACACTTTTGGCAATATTAAGTTGAAGTAAATGTTTAGTTTTTAAAATTTACTCTGAATAACAACTTCACCTGATTTTAACCATTAATTTAAAACTATGTAACTTCACACTGATGACTGCTTTTGCAAAAATTAAGAATAATCTCACTATCTTTTTCAAGTTAGTTCTATATCTCAGCCTCACCAACAAGGGCCCTAGACTAGAAAATCATTACCTTTGTGGTAGAAAGATGTGCCTGACTCCTACAGTTGCCAAATGAAAGGAAATTCTCATTCCTTGCTCCTAATAATAAATGAAGATATCAAATCTTAGTGTTAAATGAAGATATTAAATATTCAGAATATTTTCTCATGAAAGATAGAATTAAGAACTGTAGATTTCTAATAACCTTGTTTTATTTAGATTACGGAAAATCTACAAACCAACCAAACAAGATACATAAACTGTACAAGAGGAGGAAATATGATACCAAATATAAGCATTAGCATGTAAAAACACCCTTTCTTACACCTTTTTCAAGGGAGTCTAAGACACTTTACAAAAGTAGTAATTTTTTACTATAACATTTTGAGGAGAAAAAGAAAGATCCACTGATTTTATACTTTAAAAAGTTTGGATTTCTGATCTTAGCACTTTAAGCTATATTACAAAAGCATTTTGATTTGACAAGTCTCCTTTACCCTAGTAATTTGAACTAAAATAGCAATGAAGGTTTTTAAAATTTCAAAATTTCAAAATAAACTAAAAAGGTGTCAGCAACGTATAGTATGGAAGTGAATGTTGGCAAGAACTCCTCATTACCCACTTACTTTTAATAGCATTCAAAATATTTTAATCAAAACTAGTGGTCAACAAAGGGTAGACAACAGGTAGAAACAAGTATGTTTTGGGAAATCTTCCTAGGTTTTTCTAATGACTCCAGATCCAAATCAGAACCACTTCTCTCTCTCTATATATATAACACCCAAATTTTAAAACTATATACATGTGGATTCTATCCACACAACTATATATCAGTGTTTGTATAAAATTCCCAATTATTCTCAATTTTCATTTCCTCCTGTTCCAAAGGTGATTTGAACATGCAGCACTTTTTTTTAAATCACATTTTAATTTGGAAGTCATAGAATTTTAGGGTTGAACAGCATCTCAGAGATCATCTAATCTAAATCTTTTGGTTCTTTAAGTAAAAAAACTGGACTCAAAATTATGCCTAACATCACAAACTACAGAGTGACAGGGCTGGGACTTCGATTCTAAAGCCCTGACTCTTCAGTGCCCTTTTAATCAAACTAAGCTGCAGGAGACTCTTCAGGCACCTTGAAATCAGAATTACACATGAAAACTATTTAAGAAATTTCCATTTCATCTACTATTTAGTGTGAAGAACCTTATTTTATTTCAAACTCAAAAGTTTTAAGGAATGTTAAATATTTTTGTACTATAGTAAATATTAAAAGAAGTTGATTTCTTATAATTTAATGAATTCTCATTCGTGTAAAATTCCAAATTATTGCTAGTTTCATCTTCATATTTGAGAAGTTTATATAAAATGATCCAAATTTCTAATATTATTTTCTTCTACTTTACTCAAATTACAGTAAAAATCTTAGCAGAGTGTGAAAGCTTAAAGCTGAGACTCAAAACATCTAGGTTTCTGTCTCGTTTTTACAATACTCAACTAATTTACTGTCAAATCTCAACCTCTTTGACTTATTCTCATCTCCTGATTAAGGAACATCATAATTCAGTGCCAGACATCTTACCTATACTGCTTTTAATTCTTACATCTTAGAAGACAGACATTATCCTACCTATTCTACAGATGAGGAAACTGAGGCTCAGAGAGATTAAATTTTCCAAGAAACTAAGCTAGTTAGTGGCAGAGCTGGAAATTAAATCTAGCTCTGCCTAACTCCAGCTAGAGCCATGTTCCTTGCATGACATCACTTTGCTCGTATCCTGATATAATGTGTGATCCTAGTGCAGTAAAGAGGAAGAGAATACATTTGCAGGACTATTATGGAGATAAAAGCGATAAAATAAAAATACCTGCTAAAACGTGTAACTTTCTCTAGTTATTAAATTGAAAATGAATTTTTAGTAAAATATTTTAAACTAATTATGCTATAGATACTATTATCATTGTTATTAACACTGAAGTAAGCACTGTACAATTAAAAAATATATCAATCTTGCTTTTAGAGATGCCACTGCAAATAAAAGTGGAAAATAGGTACCTCAATTCCTCTTTCTGCAGTTAAAAATAAAATTACTCTGAATTCCCAATAAATCACATACATAAAGAGTATTTATTTATACATATATGTCTATATATGTTAGAACAGAAGGAATCAAGTTCCCGCCCTTTCAAACAGATAAAAACACCCTCAGATATGTAAGAAAAGAGAATGAGCAGATGCTTAATATTGGACACCTATATAGTATTTACATTCTACTATCAACCCATCTGTATCCACTGGAGATGGATAATGATACTGTGGTTGCTGCTCTGACAGAAGTATAAATGCTTCTCCAATACAGTTTTTCTGTCATGTCTTGCATAAGTAAAAAGTTCACTAAAATTAATATCAGTACAATGTTTGGAAGACTGCCCAACTTATTCCCTGTGTGTAGTCACTGACTCTTTTTGTAAAGTTTTAAAATCTACAAAGAAAAAAAAAATAGGGCAAATGTAAGGTGCAATTACTAATAAATTCAGCCTAAAAGCAAAACCAGAATTGAAATTTCATGTTATCTTTCACCTATATCATGCCCTACAACTAAAAACGTCTAATTAGCTCCAAATGAAAAAGAGTAACTGTGCACATTTACATAAGAATCTTTTCATAAGAATCATCAATACCTCTATGACTCTAGGTTCTTTTCCCAACAACGGCCAAAGTGCTAATCTCTGTGTCCTGGGACAGGTAATGACACTCTGACCCAGTCAATTCCCTCGGAGTTACACCTACCTAGATACAACTTTATTTACCCCCCACACTTTTTTCCACCTCGTTGAACCCCCTAATCCCCATGGAACCACA
Source organism: Eulemur rufifrons (assembly GCF_041146395.1). Taxonomy (NCBI): domain Eukaryota; kingdom Metazoa; phylum Chordata; class Mammalia; order Primates; family Lemuridae; genus Eulemur; species Eulemur rufifrons. The sequence continues at coordinate 35,929,128 of NC_090997.1, forward strand.
AAAACTGCCCACTGAAGAAGCGTTCTTTACCTGACCCACCTTCTACATTAAGCATTCACTCTGTCTCTAACTGTAAATCGCGAGCAGGAGGAAGCTAGGACAAAATTGCAAATTCAGGAAACCCGCAAAGAGAAAAGGAACAGAGAGCGCGAAGGTGTGGGGGCGGGCGGGGCCCTCCTGTCATCCTCCGGGAGCTGGGGAAAGAGTGGGGCGGGCGCGGAAGACCCCGCTCCCATGCAACGCCAACTCCCACCGCCGTTCCCTCCCCTCACCTCGATCTCGCGGATGTTGTTGGAGGTGACGAAGATGCCAATACCAATGGGGATGAAGATGAGGCCGATGATGAAGAAGGTAGGTAGCACCGTGCCAGCCGTAAGGATGGGTTGCCAAGCGGGAAGCCGTTGCTGTTTGAAGGCCGTGTTATCCGGTCTCGGAGTCTTAGCGGTGCCCCCAGGAGCACATGGCGGCCCACCGTCCACTTCATCCTTCGAGTTATAGTTCATCGCCATCGACCCCCGGGTCGCGGCTCCGAGACGCGCAGGTGGACCGCCCAGTGGACCCGCCTGCTGACCCTGACAGGAGACGCGCAGGCGCCGCTGCCGCCGTCACCACAGCCACCTCCGCTGTAAAGGCGGAAGAGGCGGGACACTCTAACGCAAAGGGCTGCTGACCGGAAGCGAGAGTCGGCGGGAGACGCCAGGGGGAGGGAGAGAAAGAAGGAGGGAGAAGACTGAGGGACAAGGGAAGGAGGAAAAGGAGGAGGATAAAAGAGAGAGGGAAAAGGCGGACGCACCCTGATCATTTGCCCTGTGACGACAAAGTGAGTGGCTCAACCCCTGGAGCGTGAAGTTACGTTGGCGCACGCGTGGCCCTGGAGCAAAGCGGCCTTGGCGCTTGCGCCGTAGGCGCGTGTTGATTCCACTGGCCGGTGTCTTTGTTCGCACACACCTGCCTGCTGAATATCGTGGCGACAGGCGGTCTAGGTCGCCGGTCTGGCCTCTGCCACCCTCGTTAGCCTTGGAGCTGCCGACAAAGAGGTCTGTTTGGTGGTTTCGGCGCCAGACAGGTTTTTCTTTTTCACCTCGACGCCTTCTCTGAAGGGAATCGGAGCATTTAAAAAGCCACCTTAAAGGGGCTTGAGCTTAGTGGGATTGACAGTATTTGCTTGGGTTATAAAACCGCGAATTTCTCTAATTAAAATAAATAAATCACTACCTAAGGTGTAAATATAAACTTTAAGATGCATGACGTATGACCCTTTTGTCCTACAGTCAAGAATCAATGAGTTTGTTAACCCTATTATCTTGTCTCTAATTGAGCTGTTTTCGTCCATTAATGGTCCTCACATCACTTTTACCCTTTTCTGTGTCCACGTTTCACTTTTGGACATTGATTTAGGAAGTCTTTTGTGATAAGCTGTACCTTTTTCTTTTACTGTTAGTGATTAAAAACCTGAACGTATTATATAGCATTACTATGAAATGAGATCCTCCAGAACAGTTTAAAACCACCAAGTGTTTATTGACCCAAACAAATATGATATAAAAAGCCATTAAATCTGGATACATAAGTAGTATAGAAACTGTAGAAATATAATATAGAGCCCAAATAAAAAGTAAATAATGGTAACATGTTGATTTTTGTTTGTTTCTTTGCACTTTCCTGTGTTTTCAAAAATTTCTACAATAAGCATACATCATTTGTAAAATTTAAATGATTTATATACAATCCGCATTATACTGGTATCTTTGAAATCCAGACAAAAGAGTAAATCATATCTGAAAACAAATATCCAAACTTTATTTTTTAAGGTGTTGTCTGCTTGGTCCTCATTATTTATAATTAAATGCTTTTTTTCAAAATGACCACAAATCTCAAGAATATGAGCCAAATATTTATTTGGCAGAGTTTAGAGGAGTACATGGTGCCTTCTAATAATTGACTTGCTTGGGTTTGCTCTTATACAACATTATCTCTCAAATTCTTAGCACTACTAACATGCTTAAGTCTATATTTTGTTTTTGGCAATTACGTTTACTTTCAACCCCAAGTTCAAATGGAAATTATCACAGTTAATGGAGAAGGCATGGAGTCCTTTTATTTTACTGAGTTCTGTTAATAAAAAGGTATATCACAATATGGGGCATAATGTAAAAGTACTGAGGAGTGAACGTTGATCTTTTTCTCTTGCCCAAATTCTTTTCTAAGAGACCTGATGAGCCATGCCCTACAAACCATAAAAATCTCATTAAATGGGTTATTAACCCAGTATAATGTACCTTACTTCCCAACCTGACTCTGGAATAGCATCACATTAGATAGCAGACCCTCTTATCTTAACTTAGGCATTTTTGCAGACCCCTTATCTTATCTCAAGCATTCCTTTCTACTGACTCCAAGTCTTTAGACAAAGCTTACCTCTTTCAACCAATTGCCAAGTAAAGAATCCCTAAACCCACCTATGACTTATAAGCCCCCACTTGGAGATGCCCTGCCTTTTTGGCCTGAACCATTGTATACCTTCCATCTATTGATTTATGATTTTACCCATAATTCCTCTCTGCATGAATGTATAAAATCTAACTGTAGCTCAGGCACATTTTCTCAGGACTTCTTGAGACTATGCTCCCCAGGCCATGGTTGTACATATTTGGCTCAGAATAAACCTCTTTAAATATTTTCGCAGAATTTGGTTTTTCCATCAACTACATGTAAGGCAAGTTGTTCTCCCCATTTCTATCTATATTATCATACCCACTGCATTTGATAGTTAGTTCCCTGATTTGCTATTCCAACATTCTGTAGCAATGGTCAGTTATTTTCCCTTCGGGTTTTTTTTGTTGTCCTGGGGATCTGAATGTTCATGATGTATTTATCTGTTTCCTTTTTCTTTGGTTTTGTTTGTGGACAGGAAAGATGAGTTAACTCCTTGTCTCTTTTATTAGAAATTCCATTTTGACTGAAACAGACTTACAAAACTGAAAGCTTCATTAGATTCTTTCCTAAAACTTATATTTTCAGGTGAGGTACAAATGGATGAAGTTGTTTTTCCAGATCTCTGGATATCCCTCCATTTCTTTTTCTACTACTATACTCTGCCACCACAATATGCTTCTTTACTCAGCTAACACATTTTTTTCATCTCTACATCATTATCTCAAAGGACTCAGAATTTTATGATTTCCTTGGTCACACGTTGTTTTATGATAGTCCTTACTAGGTAGTTCATTTAATCTGCTGAAGTAGGAATTTTAAAAAGTGTTGATCAGCATTCTAGGGCAACAAAGGAGGGTGGTTGTCCTCACAATGGGTTACCAGTATATGCATTTTCAAACTGTGGTTGCTAAGAGTAACTAGTGTGTGTGTGTGTGTGTGTGTGTATGTTGATGATACATTTAGATAACATTTGTATTTTCAAGTGATTGTTCACTTACTGATTCCTGGTAAAAGTGGAATCTATGTGGCTAAATAACATTTGTTGCTATCACATCAACATACTAAATATGCAGTGAATGCATGAGCCCACACCTAAAAGGGAATCCAAAATGATAGAATATATGCAAACCCAACAATCTGAAAAGGTGTATATGTTTAGCGTTTGGAGGGGAAGTTTTACACAATTTTCATTGTTTAGTTCAATTTCTGTGTTATGCCACTGAACTAGGTAATCAGAAACAGAGAAGAAAAAAATATAGAAGAATAACTGTTCAGTAACTTAAGGAATGAGGAAGAGGAAATTGAAACTGGTCTTTTTTTTTTTTTTTGTTCCCCGGGCTAGAGTGCCATGGCGTCAGCCTAGCTCACAGCAACCTCAAACTCCTGGGCTCAAGTGATCCTGCTGCCTCAGCCTCCCGAGTAGCTGGGACTACAGGCATGCGCCACCATGCCTGGCTAATTTTTTCTATATATATATATATTTTTAGCTGTCCCAATCATTTCTTTCTATTTTTAGTAGAGACGGGGGTCTCGCTCTTGCTCAGGCTGGTCTCGAACTCCTGACCTTGAGCGATCCTCCCTCCTCAGCCTCCCAGAGTGCTAGGATTACAGGCATGAGCCACCGCACCTGGCCTGAAAAGTTATTTCTTAAAATTGATCTTTTTCTGATTTTTATGTAGTATATTTATTGAATTCTTTCAGTTAAATATTTAAGAAAATACTTTTGTTCTCACATTGAGAGATTGTCTATTAAAGTCACTGGCATGATGAAAGATTTTACAAGTTCTTGCATAACCAGTCAGTAATCAGAAATACAAGTCAAACAAGATATTTTAATGGTTAGTGTCAGTAGAGGGACGAGCAATGACACAAAAATTCCTTAGTAGACAGCCTAAGAATTTTGTTTTGGAAGGGAAAGAAATAAGGTTTCATTTCTCATAATTCCACACTTTTTGTAAATGAAAGAATATAATTCTAATGAGACTTCAGACTTCACGACTTTTACCACATAGAATCTCTCAGTTGATTACATCTCCATGGCACCTATTTTTTCAATAGGTGCCATCAATTATAGATAAGATCTTTTCTTCAAATATGATGTTGCTATCTCTAGGTTGACAGCCAACTGACATCTGTTACACGTATAAAGTGAAATTAATTATTTAAAAAGGGGATGTGGAGGTGGGAAGAAGCTAAGCTTACTCCATGAAAATCATCAACAGATAGAGCAAAGTCAATCTTTAAAAAATGCTAGTCCCTTATAAATCATATGTTTGGACTATTTTTATACTTATTTTAAACTGACACTTTTCTATTTTTCTAAGTTTTAAATTACTGGAAGTCTGGGGAGGCGGAGGGCATTTCATCATGATTTGTTTTTTGAAACACTTGACTCACTACTACCTATAAAGTTACTCATTTCTTTAAAATAACTCCAACTTATTCGTGAAGAATGACCTCCACAAAATGGGCTTAAATGTGAAAGTCAACTTTTGTTGAGCCTCAGAAGTGAAACACATTTTTTAGTCAATGGCACTAAATATTTATGACAACAAAGGCCAAGACCAAGGGCTTCCCTCTGACCAAGACGCTATGAGGCACAAGGTAGGAGTTCAACAAACTGTTCCACAACATCATTTTTATTGTCACCGAGTCTTCTGGGAGAAGTAATCTGCACTCACTATGTTTGCTTCCTTAGCCCAGTCACTCAGCAAACCACTGCTCCCTTACTTCTGACCCTGCCTATGCTGAAACTGCCTTGCTAGCTAATTCCCACTCAATCTTCAAGATTCAGGTCAGTAGCCAATTTAGGGAATATTTCTTTGACCTCTTGGGTGGAGGTAAGAGCTGTTCTCTGTGCTCAAGGCAACTTATGTATCTCTGCCCTTGCACTTACCATATATTATTTAAAAATATGTGCTTATGCATGTTTTTCTGACTAGATATAAGTTCTTCAAGGTCAAAGCCTGTTTTTTATTCATTTCTAAATCTCCAACACCTGGCAAAGTGCCTAGGCTGTAAAAGGTACTTGATAAATCTTGTTGAACTGACCTGAGCTGCTCTCAATGAATCCACATTTTAGTGGGAGAGACAATTTGCAGACAAAACAATTGAAATATAATGAGGTCAGTGCCCTATCAGATGTGTCTACAAAGTGTTACAGGAGTTCCAAGGAGCTATCACACCTCATTCCCTTTATGATGTCAAAAACTAAACTGTGAGGAAATAGGAATTATGATTGGAGTGATACTGTGGTTCTCCACCTAGAAGAATAGAGAAAGTTGAGTTTCATGCTATATGTACCATAAATGCTAAGACTCTGTACCTTGGATATTTGTGTCCTTTTTCTCAAGCAAGATCTTAGCAGGTTGTGGTCGCCATGGAAACAGACATCTGGCACCCTCCCTTTCTAGGCCATATTCAGTTTGTTAGTTTATGTAGTCCATTTGTCTCACCGCCTGCTTGCACCGATGCTGCATGTGGGAACCAATGGTCATTGTCTGTGAGGTGAAAATGAGTACACCTCTCTCATTAAAGGTAACGGAAACCATCTTGTGGCCTGATGAGGGTCTTGTCTTTGCAGAGAGCATATCTTCCTTTAGAATCAGTGATAATTGAGGGTCTTGTTTAATTCAGATCGTCTGCATCTGAAACCTTCAGCATACATAGAGGTTTCTTCAAGGGAAGCTTCAACAACCAGAACCAGCTGGCGAAAATCTGGCACAGAAAACCTTGACTTGAGTTACTGCCCCTGAAGGAGCAACCCTTTGGGATTAGGAGTCAATAATTAGGTGACTATAAAACACCCTGCCATTTTGACTAAACATACGCCTTGCTGTCAACGAGGAGAAGGAACTGCACTGAGAACCAGAAAGGCCAAAAAAGAGAATATGGTTGTGGTCATGGAAAAGGTCTTCGAATACAGGGGGAAAACAGGGCCGTTGAAGGAAGGGTGTGAAAAGGCCACTTCCTAGCAGGAATTAAGTGCCTTTACAAACATTTATCCAGTGCCTTGTACTGGATATGCAAACACTGCTTTTAAGAAGCTTACAAACCGGGGAAACAGCTTTGTACACCAACATCAGTCAATATGAGGTAGAATGGGACGAATGAGCTCCTGGAAGAAAGAAAAAAGTTTTTTTACCTTAGAAATGCTTATCTCTGAAAGAAATACTGGGGATAATGCCAGGGGAAACTAAGGGATGATTGGTTGTCTGTAAAAAAAGAAGAAGAATTATCTATGAATTCCAAGTAGGTGGATTCCGACACATTGTGGATTAGGTTGTTGTGCCTGCAGCAGCCAAGCCAGTGAGGGTTTCCCCAAGTAATCCACTCAGAGGGAGGCCTCAGTGTTTGACGTCTTTCACAGGTTCTTTGTAAATACAGATTTCAAAAGTAGGGGTTTTTCTTGTTTGTTTTGTTTTTTATTTCAGCTCATTATGGGGGTACAAAAGTTCAGGTTATATATATTGCCCATGCCTCCCCATCCCCCCGAGTCTGAGCTTCAAGCGTGTCCATTCCCTAGACAGTGCACATCGCACTCATCATGTAGGTATGCACCCGTCCCCTCCCCCCACCCCCATCCCCCCCAGTCAGAACTTCAAGCGTGTCCATTCCCCAGGCAGTGCGTATGGCACTCATTAAGTAGGCATACACCCATCCCTTCCCCCCAGCCCCCACCTCTGTCCGATACCCAATTGTTGTTATTCCCAAATGTGCACTCAGGGAAACCAGTTTGCTGGTGAGTACATGTGGTGCTTATTTTTCCATTCTTGGGATACTTCACTTAATAGAATGGGTTCCAACTCTCTCCAGGAGAATCAAAGAGATGCCATATCGCCATTATTTCTAATAGCTGAGTAATATTCCATGGTATACATATACCACATTTTGCTAATCCATTCATGAATTAATAGGCATTTGGGTTGCTTCCACATCTTTGCAATTGTGAATTGTGCTGCTATAAACATTCAGGTGCAGGTGTCTTTTTTATAGAATGACTTTTGTTCTTCTGGGTAGATGCCCAATAATGGGATTGCTGGATCGAATGGTAGGTCTACTTGAATCTGTTTAAGGTATCTCCACATTGCTTTCCACAGGGGTTGCACTAGTTTACAGTCCCACCAGCAGTGTATGAGTGTTCCTGTCTCTCCGCAAGGATGCAACAAAAAAAGAAAACTACAGACCAATATCCCTTATGAATATAGATGCAAAAATTCTCATTAAAATCCTAGCAAATTGAATCTAAGTGCTTATCAAAAAAATAATCCATCACGATCAAGTGGGCTTCATCCCAGAGATGCAGGGATGGTTTAACATACGCAAATCTATAAATGTAATTCACCACATAAATAAAAGTAGGTTTTAATGACGCTACAAATGTACCATGCAATGTGCCCTATTGCCAACAAGCATGGGGCCCAAGGAAGTTCCTCTGGTTTTGCTTCCCAAGGGAAAAGCCTCTTGCTCATTAAAGATGACTTTAGCCCGGGGCTCAAAGGGAAATCCATTTAAGAGCCTGAAACTCCTTGAAAAATCATGGAATTAACAGACGATGACTTTCGGCTAGTTTTCTTAAACCATGCGCACGAAAAGATTCCACTCCTCCACGAGGAGAGGCCACAAAGCCAACTTGTGGGCAAGAACCCCTAACATCTGCAACTTACCTGCAAAAAGTATCTCAGTTTAGATGGCATCCTTGCCTGCTTTTTTGATAGGTATATCTTTCAATAATAAACAAGAGAAACCCATTCCTTTGTCCCAATTAAGGGTCTGTGGGTCACCACTTCTGGCACAGGACTGATAAATATTAATAAAAGGGGTCAGAGCACAACTCTACCCTCACTCCCAGGCCACTTTGTGGAAATCGTTACCCAACTGCCTCTGGAGAGGCTGGGCTGTGGACTGCTGGCAAAACCTCGAGGGCATTTGCTCTGAGTGATCTACCTTTAGATCGCCAGCAGCAGCAGTGGAGTGATATCTGAATGTTGATTGATGATGCATTTGGTGAGGATAAAGAGGTGAGGAAACCCTTTAGCCAGTTTCCATTTCTTGGAGTCTTAACAATTGTCATCTTACTAAAGTATCAAACTATGGTATAATGGAGAGGAAAAGCATCTCTCGTTTTGGCAGCCCTGCTATACCATATCTGCTTAACCACGGTGAAAGACACCATATTTTTAAGAAAATACAAAATGCAGAAGTGAAAACTTTTAAAGCAAATGATTTTAAATACAAAGATGGTTGTGTACTCATTTCAAATGATTTTAATTTTATGAATATTATGTTCCAACCCTAAAAAGAATATTGCACAATGCTTTAATGTTACAATTGTTATTTTTCTCAAACTAGTGAGATTTTGATAAACATAGTTGACTTTGGAAGTAACACAGAAGATGTCTTAATTGGTTAAATAATTTCAATAACCTGTGAAGAACTGAGAACAGGATATTACATTCATATAAAAGACACGTACATATCGATAAATTCATTTGACTTCAGTGAAAAATAATAAATTTCTTATATACCTTATAAAATTTAAAGGAGACAAATTAAGAATGGTGTGAAAATAGATATTTCTAAAATTTTTCAATGTACTCTTTTGCTTTTGAAAATCCATTAAACCTGCAAGAATTCTAAGAATATTTGATCACACTGTAAGCCTCTTGTATTAGAGAAGCTAACACCTGATATTTTTAAAACAAAATCTAGATTAAATAAATACAGTTCTGCACTATTAAAATAACAAAATCTGTGATGGTAAGGTAAAATTCCCCCAAATAGCATAAACAAAAAACAATGCCAGAAAATAAAAATATCATGTTATGGCATCTATAAACATTTCTGTTCAAATTGATGAATCTACAGCATTTCTCCTAGGTAACAAACAGTTGTCATCACATAGTTATGCAGTAAATGCTGAAAATTTAAGAAAAAAAATTAATGATCACTAGGTCAAAGTTAATTCCACCAAATTCTCTCATTTTTTGTAAATTTATTACAGCGATTTTTATTCTTTTCCTCCTTTGCCTTCTAATTAGCATTTTTAACAGAGGCGTAACAGAGGCGTAACACTTGGGGACATATGCCTGAGGTGCCAATTGTGTTTTTTTAAACTTCCATTTTGCAGTTTTGCTACTTTTAGATTTGTTATTTGTTGGATTAATTAACACACCCTACTTTTGCTATTTTTAAAATTCATTTCCAGGAAAATTCAAACGCAGCATTAGGAAAAAAGGCAAAACATTATGTTGCCTAATACACCGTTTACTCTTGCTCTAGAACTGATTTTTATAAGCTCTTAATTATTTCAGTAGTGTTGGTGTCTTTATTAATGCTTAAACTAGAAATTCCGCACCATGAATTTTTTTTTATTGTTGTCCTTAGATATAAGGAATTTTTCACATTTTGTGAGTATTCCAGGCATCTGACACCTGGTATATTTACTCTATTCATTATCTTTGTCAAACCTGAACATTTTATAAAATACTTGAAAAAAAAAAAATCTCTGCAGAAGATACCCTCAGAAAACACTCTTATCAAAAAGAAAAAGGGTAAAATAATGGATTAGTTCAATTGTGCCTTGAACTAGAAACACTTATTATAATTATATTTCAGAAAACATTTACAATTATTCCATTCAAAGATGATTCTCGTTCAGATTGATGATTGGAGGTTGATTTGCAATAAAAGACATAGAAATTATGTGAGTCTAGAATAGTACCAGAATTGCATGTGAGGGCAGTTTTTTCAATTGGACAGGGATGTGAGTATTTATGATCTTGTTTCCTTATTCACTAGATAAGGGTATGACCAGTGTTTTCTATTTTCTGTTCATTTTGCATATTCTCTTATTTCAAAATTAATCTGATTACTTATCCTCATCTGTCACTCAGATTGTATTTGGGTTTAAACAGAAGACTCAACCATAACATGGACAGAGAAAATCTCAACATCTATCTAAATGACTCTGATTGCATCATCCTCCTCACTGTTCTTGCAAGAACAAAATTTCATTATAAAATCAGGAGGGGAAAAAACCCTTCAGATCCAAATATACATAAGTTACTTGTAATATTTTAATTTGTAGTCAAGAAGTATATAAAATCTTATCCTCTAGCCTTTTCACTATAAGTGTAATAAAATTCCTACAAATGGGGGAAAAGTTACTTGCTTCAAATACTAATCTATGATGTATCAGAATATTTTTGCCATCAGAGGCATAAACATTAGCAAATAAGGAACTTAACTGTGAGTCAAAAGATATAACAATACTAAGTAAAACTCTTTTCTAATTGAAAATATCATTACAGTTCAACATTTTCAGAAAACAAAACCCAGTATAACAAAAATTTTAAAAATCTTCACACATACACACTCTAGTTTTCTTGTCAGAAATTAAAACTCCAGCAGGTTATGTGATGCTTTCACAATCATTTAAGCTAGCACAAGCCTACTGTAGCATTTCTTTTACTTTAAAAAATCAAAAATAATTTTAACATAAAATATTTAATTGATAATACATGATGAATATGACTTGCCAATTCCGCAAGGCATACCTTAAAACTCTCCAAGATTAGCTAGGGGAAGAAATCAGCATTAATTTTTTTTTTTCCACAGGCTCAGAGTGGACTCCTCTCTGTGTACCTGTAAACCTGGGCACAACCTGTGAACTGGAGAAATGGGCCAACGGTATTCTTTGTGTGGCTTTCAGCTACCCTTGTGACACTCGGAAGCATTCTGTCTTTAATCTCAGTAAAGTTACATGATAATTGATTTTCATATTCAGAAACTATTGTGTCAACTTTTAATTTAACTTTAAAGTTATCTTTAAAGATCTTATTGATAACATATCCACATTCATAGTCTTTAAAAAAAAAAAACCTACATTACTGGGGTTTCAAGTAGACTTTGGATGCATATTGTCACATAAACCTAAATTTAACAGCAGCTTTGATGTTGAGATTTGAGTAACGTATGTTATGCTTTTTATCTTTAAAGAATATAACCTACATGTGGTTATGAAAATCTGTCAAAATCAAGGGGAAAAAGTTATCTATCCTAGGATTTCTCTTATAATTTTTTTTAAAAAGATGCTGACATATCTAGGTCAGTTGTTTTCAAGCTTTCATTGGGTTAAATTGTGAGAAATATCTTGATATCACAGTTCTTATTTATAAGTCTTGTACATATAAATGCAAACAGAAATATAATTGAACTGTCAGTCGAAGCTGTTCCTATTACCCATACTGGTTAAACTGGTACATCTCCTTTTATGAATTTGTTCCATATGAAAATCGATTCATCCAGGGTTTTTGGCCCAGAACAACAAAAAGAGCAACTTTACAAATTGGTTTGAAGTATTTAACATTAACCTCTTAAGTCAGAGCATTATTCATTAGTATTGAACCATGATCAGAACCATAGCATTGAACAAGCAATAATAAAACCTCTTCCAGAATCTCCTGCTTCTAAGCTTTACCTCTTGAATTTACAACTGGAAATGCAGTGCTGTACTTTCTTTTCCTTAGGAATAACAAATCGATATAAAGAAAATAATTATAGGTTACCATTTTGAACACAACAATACAAATACTTTGAAGAACTGACAGTGTATTCTACAGATATATGTGCCGTAGACTATGAGAAAGGAAACACTTTAGGAAAAAAAATCACATTACAAAATGTATTATAAAAATAAATTACATAGCATGTGCCCATGGACCTGAAGGCTTTGCAAAAGGAAGAGAAATTTCTTTTGGCATGAAGATTGAAATGCTCTTGCTACATATTTTCATATAATCAGCAAGGCCATTTCCACCTTTTACATCATATTCTCAAAAAAAAAAAAAAAATCACTAGAACTAGTAAAATATTTCCAGTGGTGATCAGTAGCATGGCGGACTTTAGTGATGATTGAGGGTTGTAGAAACACTATCCATTCAACAGGGACTCAAAGGAAGTACACACACCCAGTATGTGCTTGGTTTACCATTTCATCTGGAGTTCATGCGTAACTGGTGAATGATGATGCTTTCTATAAAGAAAAGAAAGATATGGCATTTTCAATTAAACTGAAATTCAAATCAGTAGTTTATTTAAGAATCAATACCACATCATTTCACTAAAAGACCATAGATGTTAAACAACAAAACAAACAAACAAAAACAACTACATGAACCTGGTAGGGTCTCCTGCAGTATTTTACTATTCTTGGGTAACTTCTTTACATTGGTATATGTTTTACCTCCAAAATTCGTAAAGCCCTTTTGAAGCCATGTCTAATATTCTAACAATATTAGATCAGTTTTAACCAAGGAAAGAACTGAACACAAAAATAGTCATTACTATATACAAGCCCCATAATGGGAAACTAGACTATTTCTAGAAGTAACTCTATTCTCCCAGGCAAACTCATTCTGATCAGAACAATATCCACACCCCTTTAATTTCTTTTTTAATGTGTATGGATTGGTATTTTAATAAGGAGATAGTCATTGTTTATTCCTAAGAAGTCAATAAATACAGATGACTCACTTTTGTCTCTAACTGCTTCTTTTTGCATAACTCTATATGATTTTTTTTTTTTTTTTTTTTTTTTTTTGAGACAGAGTCTTGCTTTGTTGCCCTGGCTAGAGTGAGTGCCCTGGCGTCAGCCTAGCTCACAGCAACCTCAAACTCCTGGGCTCAAGCGATCCTACTGCCTCAGCCGCCTGAGTAGCTGGGACTACAAGCATGCGCCACCATGCCCGGCTAATTTTTTCTATATATATTTTAGTTGTCCATATAGTTTCTTTCTATTTTTAGTAGAGACGGGGTCTCGCTCTTGCTCAGGCTGGTCTCGAACTCCTGACCTTGAGCGATCCACCCGCCTCGGCCTCCCAGAGTGCTAGGATTACAGGCGTGAGCCACCGCGCCCGGCCTATGATTTTAAATTTAAATTCATTCTCATAAAAACAAATTAAAAATAGATTGAGATAGTAATTAGAATAGTCCAGCCCCATGATGAATATGTAATAATTATATTTATTTTGTTGGTTTTTCTTTTATATTAACATTTATGCCTTCATGAACATATATCATCATCACTTTTTTTATTCCATCATTCAAGAACTATTTATTGAGACTATATACTGTGCTAGGTATGGAACTACATTGGTGATCATAGTGAAACAGAGTCCTACCATCCCTGAGATTATACAGAACAGAGTAAAGAAAGTACCTAAGCCTCAAATAATTTCTCCACCTGAAAAATTTATTACCTCCCTGTCAACATATAGCATGTTTTGAGTGCAACATGTTATATCAGGGTCTATCGATAGCATGAGGAAACTTCCACCAATTATTTTCAATTTAATTTCAAATGCCTACTATTTGTTTTATTTTTACTTAGGTAGTTAATATATAACACATTGACTGCCATACTAGAAAAAAAAATTTCTTCCTTGGGGCCATGGTGTTTTATTATGAAAATAGAATAAAAACTTTGAAAACAAAACAATCCTTTCTAATTTAATGAAAACTTTTTCTTTTTAATTGTTTTCTGTGCATGAGTTATATGCAACTTGAAAAATAGTTCACTTGGCTCCCAAGGGAGAGACCTGTGAGTTACACATGCTTCACGAGGCCCCGGGCTCAAAACTTGCATGAGTTAAATGCAACTCGCATGGCAGTTAATGTGATAAGTAAACATAGCTATTAGCTATTAGCTGTGTTCCCCCCAAATCACATTATTCCATCTTTTATTATAGATCTATAGGTTCATGGTAACTATGCACAGTGGATGATCCTTTGTCAAAAAGAAAATGTTGGTGTGGGGGTTGGGGGGTGGATGATGGGAGGTTGCTTGTTGGGTGCAATATGCATTGCTTCAGTGATGGATGCGCTGAAGACTGACATCACCGCAAGGCAATAGATCAATGTAGCAAAATTGCACATGTGCCCCGTGAATATATACAAATAAAACATAAATTTACCAAAAAGTATAAATAAAGGGAAACAGAATGGAAGGAAAGAAGGAAGGAAAGAAAAAAGGAAGGGAGGGACGAAGGGAGGGAGGGAGGAAGGGAGGAAGGAAGGAATTTTCTTAATTTGGTTTCATTAACTTTACCTCATAATTACCAGTAGGTGGAGATATTTCCATTTTTTTCCCTCAGCCTTTTGGCTTGAATTTGAGATAAAACAGATAAGAAAGTAAAACGAAATATATAAAGGTCTTATATACTTAAGAATATTTAGCTATCAAGGTTTTATAAAGCTTTTAAAACATACAGACAATATTTCGCGATACCAGAAAGCCTTAAAAATCATTATCTTATTTTTTTCATTGAAAAATAGTCCTAGCTTCAACTTCTTTAATGGCTAAAAATAGATCAAAATCTTTAGGAAAAAAAAATTAAAACACTAATTAAACATTATGTAGTTAATAATTAGCATCCAATATTAAAATGTTATTTCTCACTACTTTTTAAAAATTTCTGTAGTAGGTTTCAGAGTAAAATGACCTAAGTCTCAAATCCCCTTGATAAAATTAAAGTATCTTTAATTTCCTTTTCTTAAGAAAGCATAGAAAAAGAATAAAATCAGATTTGTTCTTACTGTGGATGTAATTCAGAAATCTTGTGCCTTTGTTTCTACACACAAAATAGGGTAGTAGAGATCATCTCTGAAGTCCCTTGCAGGGTTGATATGTTGTAGTACTAAAATACTTTCTTCTTTCTCCTTGAGTGTGCAAACCTCTTGATTCCTAGATTTGCATTCTCTTAATCCTAGCATTTTGAAAGCTCCATGATAATAATAATAGCTTTTTAAAATTAATATTTGGTGAAAACATGTATGGCAAAAGGGTCCATACATACAATAAACAATGTCTTGACTGGACCACTACATTTAATTATTATATTTAAATTAGCAAACTGGTAATCCATACATGGTATGTATGCTAATGCTATTAATCAAATTATGTTTTATTAAATAGAATGTCTCAGAAATATTTGATAATGCCAAATAAGAGTTTATTTTATATAAATTCTACTTTAATAATAAAAGATGGTATTTAATATTTATGTACATAAACTTTATTTAAAAGAATACTATTAAGACCAAATTATTTTGTTTTATATACATGGAGACATATTTCATCTCATTTCTAGAGATAGTGAGACAAGATCCATATGATAATGGGTCTATTAATTGAAACTTATTCAACAGATTTATTAAGTGTATAGTTGCTTATTAGCTATGTTTTCCCCAAATTTCAGCCGAATTTACTCATATAAGAATCACCCAGCCAACACATAAAATTGTGAGAAATTTTTAATGGCAATATTGCTTTGAGCCATTAAATTTTGAAGTAACTTATATAGCAAAAATATCTGATGCACACGGAGTCCACAGTTGCCAGAAAAAATTATTAATGCTTTGGAAATTGATGACAGTATTTGTATTTTTTTAAAAAAGGTTCAGAGGCAGAATTCCCAAGTCCCTTCTTGTCTTTTTATATAAAGTACAATAAAATAATGTTATAAATTTTATTGAAGTTACAGAGTCAGTGAGCAAATTTTATTCCATTTTTTACTCTGTTTTCATTTCCTCCTAGAGCAAGACCCAAATATAGGTCATTTGGGGCCTTTAACATGACCTTAGTAAAATCAGGTATAATTCTGTCATAATTTTTCTTTTTATCAATACCATTTTTCTGACATTAGTGATTTATAAAACATTTAATAGGCAGATTGGAACCAAAGACCATAGTTAATTACCACCTCTTTCAGCAAACTTAAAACGGTTAAGCACTTAAATTTGGAGCCCTCTGATACGCAGACATTAACACAATTTCCTTTTTTTCTAACTGGAAGGAAAAAAACCTCTAAATCTTAATGAACATATACATATGGGAGATATTGGGTTTTTATATATCTTTGACATTAACAATTTACCAAAATGCACTTACAGACATTTTCCCCTATATGTTTCTCTCTGGTGTTATCTTGATGGTTTTTTCCTTAAGAAACTTCAGCTAACGCATTATAACATTATGTGTTATTATAACATTATTGTGAAATGATGTGGCATATCGATTCTTTTATTACACTAGCTATTAAACAACTTCCATGGTAAGGAAGTTCAACATATTATCAATGCCTAATTATACTTGATTTGTGACCTTACTAAGTACTCATCCTCCTTGGCTAATATCCCCAAACTACTGGCCAGCCAGGTAACTTCAGACCCAAAGCTGTGTGTGTGAAATGGGACTTCGGGAGAAATTTGGGGGAGAATGTCTCTTGACTGCAGAGCGGGGTAAACTCACAACAAATTAGAATTCTCTGTCCTCCCAAGAGAGCTCCTTGGCTGTAGAGCAGGAAAGATGTACTCCCTGAAAACCGAACACCTCCCTCCCAAGCAGTGCATATGTTTATACTCTGCCAAACTCTCTGCGAGGGAACACTTTGAGCTCTGAATTTTAAAAATCTGCTCTAGTAAGTGAGACCATATCAGCTAGCTAGCTGCTAAGTTCACACACAAAAGACAAAACATAGCAGAAGTTCAACGTGTAGCAGGACATTGCATCAGCAAAGAAAGACTGCTTCATCCACAGGAAACTCTACACCAAATTACAGGAAAAAAAATATCCTCTTGGATTTTGCCTCAATTTGGCTGGCGTATACATAGCCTGCTTCCCATGTTCTATGGCTTCCTACACACCAGGGCCTCTGCCTAGAGGCTTAGGGCAGTCCTGTTATTTCTCTCCAGCTACCAAAGCTCAGCTTGAACCTGCTCCCCTCAGGACAGTCTGTCCACTGCAAAAATGTCCTACGTTCTATACACCTTCTACAAATAGAAGTGCCTAGTTATTGTTTACTTTTAAATTTCTCATTTTCATAAACTGCTTCAGGGTTCTGTCCTGTTATTATCACATTCAGAAATTAATCAGAGTTCTGTTAAAACATCTGTTTTAAATAGGAAGTTCAAGAAACTTCCTCTGTTAACTTGGACTTGTATTCCTTCTTTTGGATTCAGCTCAGCTAATTAAAAATACTTCCGATAATCAGTTCTGTCATTTTTTCTAGGAAATTTTTGAACCAGATGATATAAACTCACTTGGGGTTTCTTAACCACCTAATAGTTTATTTGCTTCTTTCCAAAACATTTTCCATTCCACCATCAGCCCAAATCATCCCCTTTCCTCCCTAGGTTGCAGGAGTTACCAATAATCACAGTTATAACTGATAACTACTTTTTTGGGCAACCTAATCTTTAGCTCTCTAGAATAGATTGCTGATTTGTAGACACAAGCAAATTTGAACTAGTTCTCTATTTTTCCATCATTTTAGTTTTTACATAAGTAAAACCAAAATGATGGAAAAATGGGTATTTGAGCCAAGACTGTTCAGGTTGTACTTTTTTGGACGCAGATGCTAACTGCCTAGATTGTTCTAAGTCTATGGCTGGTCACAGAATAGCATGGAAAATAACATTATGTGTGAAAACTGATGTCATTGCACTT
Organism: Eulemur rufifrons; assembly: GCF_041146395.1. NCBI lineage: Eukaryota > Metazoa > Chordata > Mammalia > Primates > Lemuridae > Eulemur > Eulemur rufifrons. The sequence goes on from NC_090997.1 coordinate 35,947,072, forward strand.
TTTAGGTGAGGACAACTATTCATCAAGAATTGTTATAAGAACTTTTTCACATATAGTTTCTATGTAGATATCTCAGTAGCTCAAAATCACCTGGCATTATTATTTTGGTCTAATGAGTGTGAATGTTTTAGTCTATGTTTAAATATACACTTGAATGCTCACTTGAAGTAGTTTCATCATATGAAATGATAATGTACTGGGAGAAACTGAAGAAATGATTTTTGATTCTGGCTTCATCATTAAAATTATGGTTAGACATCTCTAAGGCTTGGGTGTTGTTATTGTTGTTTTTGATTCTTATCTTTGGGTTTCTTTAATTGTCCTTATCGTTTTTCTTCTTTAATAATAGAGATAATTATCCTCTTGATCTCTAAGGTCTGGTTCAGCTCTAACCAGCTCTGTGATTTTGTACATACCTAACATTAGCACATGTAGAGAGGCCAAAAGTGCTTTTACCAGGTAAGCAGTTAATCATTGATTCTTAGGAAAAGTGTTGTAGTAGAATCGTGTACATTGCTTGCTAAACAATAGTGAAGTATACCATATTATTGCTATAAGAGTGAATGCCAGAATGCTAAAAGATTATAGCTCAATGCTAGACCATAATCCAAGACAAAGTGATTTGCCAAAGGGTACCCAGCCTTTTTGTGGTGGAAGAGAGTCTCCTGGTTTTCAGTCCTCTCGGGTATCTCGTCCATTGTTCAGCAACCCTCCTTCTCTGGGTGTTCACTCCGGTGTCTATCCTAAATCTAAATTCTGCCTGTTGGTGCTGTTTGGTCATTTAAAATGAGAGCCTCTCTCTTCTATTTTGAGGGTCCTACATGAACTTGAAGAGTATGACAAACTCCTGAAACTTTTCTTTCCTAAAGTACCTTTCACACTCCTCTGTGGGAGTGACAGAGGGTGAGGAAAAGGCCATTTGTAATTCATGAGTGTATGTCATGTTTGTACTTCACGGAAAGCTCTCAGATCTCCTTCTTCACACATGTGGTTCTTCAGAGGCAAGAACTCCCCAATCCAGGCTTCCTGACTGTTGCATCCACTACTGCTATTGTGCCTTTGGAAGGAAATAGGAGTAACTTTCACCTACCAAAATGACAGTACGTGGATTCCCTCTAATGCCATGAGTTCTCTATCTCTGTGTTCTCACACATGACTTGTTAGTTCCTGACATGTCATTCTCACAAGGTCTTTGTTGCAAGGGAAGAAATCATGAGCACCTCTTTCTTGCCCAACTTTCTGCCATTCTTTAGCTGCTAGTTTTGTTTTTCTACAGGGAATGCCAAGATTTTCACAGCAATGGAGAGGCCTTTAAACCCCAGGATAGATTCTGAAATAATAGTTTATCTTCCTAGAGGAGAAATGTTTGTACAAGAGATTTTGAACAGAGAAGAATGCAATCAACAGAAAGAAAAATAGGAGAAAGTGCAATTCAGGGAGAAGGAACAGATTAAGCAAGTCAAGAAAGGTGGTATGGCTTGATATTCAAGCAATTTCATAAGCCTGGAGTGCTGGATTTCACCAAGGGAAAGGGAAAGGTGCTCAAAAGAGTGGGAGGTGAACAGCCCAGTCACAGGGAACCTTGAGTGCCATACCAAGGAGTTGGCATTATATTCTGTAGGTAATGAGGTTTGGGGGCAGAGCGGAGTTCAAACAGAAGAGTGATATAATCAACTTGCACTTTGGAAAATAAAATGAAAACAGATTTGAGAGTTTTGAGTCTGAAGATTGTGAGACCAGTTACGAATGTATGAGAGTAACCCAGATGAGAAGTAATTAAAACCTCAATTTAGGCCACAATGAGGGAAATGGATAGGTGGATTTGGCTGCTAGAGATGTTAGTGGGTTAGAATAAGCAGGACTAGGGCTGGTGTGGTGGCTCGTGCCTGTAATCCTAGCACTCTGGGAGGCGGAGGCTGGAGAATCACTTGAGGCCCAGTTTGAGACCAGCCTTAGCAAGAATGAGACCCCGTCTCTAGAAAAAAATAGAAAAAAAAATCACCCAAATGTGGTGGCACATGCCTGTAATCCCAGCTACTCAGGAGGCTGAGGCAGTAGGATCACTTGAGCCCAGCAGTTTGAGACTGCAGTGAGCTATGATGATGCCACTGCACTCTATCTCCTGCAACAGAGCAAGACCCTGTCTCAAAAAAAAAAAAAAAAAGGATTAGTAGGACTTGCTGAATGAATTTACTGGAGGACTGAGGGAAAAGGAGAAGCCTAGATGGCTGCCAGGTTACTAGCTTGGGGGACTGGGTAGATCAGGATACCCCTGCTTAGGTGGAGAATAATAAGAGGAGAAGATTGGGAAGAGGAATGGGGAGGTATTGAGAGTGGTTTTTAGACAAGTTCAGTTGGAGATAATACAGTACAAAGTTGGATACACAGTTGAAGATAGAGGTTTGGGAGTTATCAGATATGGGTGCATGTGGAATAACCAGAGCAAGCATGCAGAGTGGAAAAATGGATTTTGATAGAGATGTGGGGAACATCAGTCCTTAACATGTATGCATGAAATAAGGAGCCAGCATGGGAGACTGAGGCAGAGCAGGCAGAGAGGTGAAAGGAGAACCAAAGAAGATTAGACGTCTTGGTCACTGAGGGAGAAGAGCACATCCTAACTCTACCTTCACCCTTCCCAGAGACCAGGGGCTTATTTTCTAGAAAAACTGACCTCAGAATCTAGGCACAAGAATCAGCAGCATAGACTGAATGCAGGGGAGTAAAAGTTTAAACCCTGAACTAAAAGAGTCTCATATCACGCCCCTGACCTATTCCCAGAATTCAGAAAGCCTGCCCCAGGAAGGTTACTGGAGGGTGGTTCCCTTTAGAAACCACTGGAATATGTACTTCAAAACATAGATATTTAGATAGATAGAGAGAGAGATAGATGAAAGAAGTAGAAGATAAAGAAACGGAGGATTCATCATAAGCAAAAGGACAGCGACTGTGCAGCAAGCCTAGGGGACAACCAGTCCAGACTGAGTAAGGAAGCAGAGGGTTGAATTAGGAAGACCTCCAGGGAAAAATATGAAACTGATGTGCTTAAGTGCTTGGAAAAATTACTGATAGGTGTTTGGCAGATCTAGTGGAGCATTTGGAAAAACATATAGACACATAGAAAACCAAGCAGATGAAAAATTAAGGAAATTATTCTTTTCAAGGGGGAAAAGTGGTAAGAGGAAGAGAATATAATTATAGTATACTACTTGGCTCGGCAGGGAACAATATTTAAGTTTACACTCTAACCATAAACATATATAAATTTATAAATGCTGACTGCTGATTTCTTAAAAAAATTTTGGTATGATCATATTGGGAGAATGGGAAAAAGGGAAGGGAGGGGACAAGTGAGAGGGCTGAATCTTCAACAATCAAAATGATAATGGGGGCCAGGCAAGGTGGCTCATGCCTGTAATCTTAGCACTTTGGGAGACTAAGGTGGGTGGATCACTGGAGCTTAGGAGTTCGAGACCAGCCTGAGCAAGAGCGAGACCCGTCTCCACTAAAAAAAAAAAAAGAGAGAGAGAAATTAGCTGGACAACTAAAAATATAGAAAAAATTAGCCAGGCATGGTGGCACATGCCTGTAGTCCCAGCTACTCGGGAGGCTGAGGTAGAAGGATTGCTTGAGCCCAGGAGTTTGAGGTTGCTGTGAGCTAGGCTGATGCCACAGCACTCTAGCCCGGGCAACAGAATGAGATTCTGTCTCAGAAAAAAATAAATAAATAACGGGAAAACAAAAGCTATCTAACTGTGGAAATAAAAAGTCAGACTACAAGCACATTATTTAGAAATATCAAAATAAATCCCAGAAGAAACAGCTAAGAGTTGGAACTGGTTTTTCTCCAGGGGAAAAAACTGAGGAAAGGGATAAGAAACATCTGTTTTCATTGTCTTTTAGCACTGGCTGATATTTAAACTATGTATATGAATTTTTTTTAAATAAAAACAAAAAGTAATTAAAGAATAAATGAGAAGTGTGAACGTGGAGGCAGGAAATGTGTTGTGTCCATAGCTTACCTGGGCACGGAAGGAGACAGGGCAATAGCTACAGAGGACTGCACAGTTCAAGGAAGAATTTTGCTAAAATGGAAGAGGTCAGAGCATATTTATATCCTGTGTGGAAATAGCAAGTGAAAGGAGAAGTTGAAACAGAAGAGAACAAAGACATAACTAATGAGGAGACCCAGGAGGAGGAGTAGAGGGGAAACACTAAACTTTATCCAGGTTGGGGAAATCAAACATTCCCATTTACTGGGAAATCCTCTCTCTGTTCACCTCCTCACCCTCTTTCTCTCGCCTTCCAGCTTCCAAAATAAATGTGCTCTTCTTATCTATATCCCTGTGGTTTTCCCAGTCAGGAAAGTCTCACTCTTCCCTCAGTATTCTGAATCTACAAGGGAATGAGAAATTAAAATCTTTTTATGTCTTATGTTGTTGAACTTGTTTCCACATCTCTGAAGTTATACTCTTCCCACACTACACATCAAAGCTATTTCTTCACTTCTTTCTTGAAGACATTGTAGTAGGAGACCTGGTAACACCATCAATGAACATATCAAAATCTCTAGAGAGAGCCCAATTGGCACCCATCAACCAATCCTTACTGGAAAAAATAGTAATGCCAGTAGAAACTGAATACAATCCTGTTTAAGCAGATGACCTAGATGTAAAGCTGACATTTTCAAAAAATGATAAACACTCCTAGAGCTGTGTCCCATATTGGAACATTTCCGGGACCATTCATGGGACCAGCGTCTTCTCTGTAGTGGTATAGATTGTGCCCTGCATGTCCCTAGAAGGCACCATCACATTGAAGTCTGTGGCAATGGCACACACCTCCCACCCCTGAGTCCTCCACCCACCTGGAGTTTTCAGGGTGAGACCTGAGCAGCAGCTGTACACATCAGCCATGGTGCGACCCCTTTTATTTTATTGCACAATACATTTCAGGACCAGAAAAGATTCTAAACTTTTAATACCATTTACTTCTACAAAAGCACATTAAATTCCATCTTAAAAACAGTATGTTCACAAATGGAAGCTGGAGTTGGAGTGCATTTAATGCTCCACCTCCTATCCCCAGTGGATTTTATTTCTAATATGTGGTTTACAGAAAAGCTATCCAATAAATGTAGAGTTGGTTCTAAAATTACAAAGAAAAAACTGCCATGGTGGTTACTCCTTATCATTTCTGAAAAGTGAATATGCGTTGTTCTGCCAAGTTTTCTTAGCAGTTGTACTTTATAGGTGGCTCTATTCCAAGATGTAGATGTCTAAACCTCCTATACATGCACTGTTAAGCCTTCAGAGCACTCTCCCTGCAGATGGTATGGACTTCTAGGAAGAAACAGCGTAGTAAGCATGGTGTGAGCAGGTAAAAGCAAAAATAGCAGCAGTGGCAATGAGATTATGATAAAAGTTACTGAAGAATGGCAGGTAGAGTCAAAAGGAATGCGGTGTTTGGTTCTTTTGACACCTTGTTTGTTCAGATGCGTTATGGTATGGTACAGTAACACTAAATACTTCACAAAGGCCAAGTAGGCATTACTAAAAACAGTGAATGACCTTGTTTTTGAAAGAGTTAGATGTCCACTTTATGAAAGGAGAGAAATTCCCTTTTTAAAAAATACAAGTCAGTACTCTAAGTGGCAAGCTCTCTTGTTTAAACTTGTCCAAAATCGTATTTCATAGTCTTTTTTCTACGTCTCTCTCTCTCCAACCTTGAAATCTCATTATTATGGCATGTCTTTAACATGGTTGCTCAACATTTTTTCGTACATATGCTAAGAACTGATGATAAGTACGCAACAGAGATCTGATTAAAGTGAATGTGAATACTATAAGGTATCTACATCTACCACCACCATATACAATTCAAATCCAAATTCTGCAAGTGATAAGAAATATGGTGTGGAAAAAATAACTCAGAGAAGAGCTTCTTTATTATGAAACATTAATTCATGGGCTAAAAACTAATCAAACATCTTTTTTTTTTTAATCTGTCTTTTCCCAAATATCAAGAGCAGGTGCTGTCCATATAATTTGGGAGCCCTCATGGTTCAAAAATGGGAAAATAAAAAATTGTAACTTTGTTATTATTGTATTTTTGTAAACTTTACTCAATTGGCTCAAACATTTTGGCAAAGGTGCAGCCTACATGAGACCTTATATGCTAAGCTGGGGGTTACCAGCCTTGAACTCATTTGTGGTTCTGTGACTATGAAGCACAATGTCCACTTTAACATGGTTAATGTCACAAATACACCTGGCATTTTGCATTCACACTCTGTTTCATGCTTGTTAAAACATGCTTAAAAATTAAAGAAAATGATTCAAACGTGAATAAAAGTGACAGCAATAATTCACTTCTCCATACCACACACTCACACACACACACGCACACCCCAAATCATGAACTGGTTCTATAGTTGCAAGTAAAGTTCACACTTAACTGAGGAAAATATCTGAATTCAATTAAGCTATGCATCGTGTCATTTTTTTCTTGGCATTAATGTATCAAAATTTACTTTCTGCTATTTTCTATCCATCACAATCTCTGTTGAGCTATAAAAGGCCATTTGGCAGCTCTATTCAAATTGCTCCACAATTTAAATCAATTGTACACTTGAATAGAGCATGAGTCTGACATTAATGGTTCCAAAATTATTGCTAAAGAAATTCTGGGAATCTTTTGGAGGGAGCTAAAACTTCTATAATACACACAGACACACAAATAAGTAAAACTCTGTTTTTAGGATTCCATATTTCATTTCCACTTTATTTCACATTCAAATTATTATCTGAAATCATCTCAGAAGCTTTCGTTTTTGCAAAATTTTAGAGGTCCAGGCCTTGTGATAGCTACGTGATTTTTTTTCCCAGCACATAATGCAAATTCAGGATTTGATAGAGGCAAATGAGAATTGTTAAACTATATCTTATTTCATAATAGAATTTTTGAAAAATAAAGTACTGTGGAATGAGGTCTATTAAATTTGGCTTATAATTAGGAAATATGGGAGCCAGCCTTGGAGAGCATGTGATCCAGCCCCCGCCTCTTACTGATGAAAACACTGAGCCTGCTCAGATGGTTAACTGATGGGTACACTTGCTAGAAGCAAAACTAGAACTAGAGGCCAGGCCCTGCCTCAGGCCCAGTGTCTTCAATGAATCACGTGGCGAACAGTAGTTTTGCAAATTAGTTCTGTTCCCCAGCATCAAAACAAATACACAAAATAGGAAAGACACATGGCTATTAGTTGGTTATTTTATAAACAAGATATTTAAAACTTAAATTAGTACACGCAAAGAGTTGGCACAAGCAGACGAAGGTTGGTTTTCACAGCAGCAGTAGCATCTGCACGACATACCCCCTCAGCCACTGCCCTCAGCCCTTCCCCCCTCCAAGAGAGGTAGCGCTGCTGGCTGCAGATTTCTTCAGCTCTATTTTCATAGACTGAGTCTCAGCTCGAGGCTCGAATTTGGTCAGATTTCCTGCTCCTGGGGCTGCCACTACTGGCTTTCCTGCTTTCATACCTTTTGACATAGGAATGCGGGTGGGTGTAGGCCTCTGGGATGACCCATCTTGTCCTGACTGTAAGAGAGAAAACACAGAGACAACAAGGGAGATGTTGGTGAGTTTCCCCTGGATATGCCATCAATCTGAACATTAGCAGGACTCTTACCACCCGAAGACCTACAGACAACCCTTCTGCAGATAAAGGAATTGTAAGAAATTTGGAATCGGTATCTAGTCCTCTCAGATTACCTTCCTTTCCCTTCTCTTGAAACGTCTTTGCTTGAAACTTCCTTCCCTTCTCAAGCACTAACCTATCTCCTCCACTCTTACTGAAGATGACCTTGACTCTTATTTCACAGAGAAAAATATAGGCCACCAGGCAAAAACTCAGGCTGTGTTACTCCTACTGGTCCCCTGGTTACCTCCACTCTTCCCCCTCTCCTTCATTTCAGATGAAGCAGCAATCTTTTCACCTGCGAATGACCTCAGACTCTTCTCACTTTTTATTGTCATTGCTGACCACACCCTCTTTCTTAAAGGCTGCAAACACTCTCTTGCTGTGATTTCTTACCTGAGTCCCATCAATTCACCTCCTGTCTCTGACAACTCCTTTTCAATCACTTTCTGACTCCTTGCTGCCTTCTTAATGTGAGGATCACTATGTTCCATTCTCAACCCCCTTTTAATTTTTCACATTTACCCTAAGAATAGCCTTAGTTATCATCCCGTGTATCCAAGCCCTGGGACCTCTAGGCTTCAATGCTGTCCTGAAACGCAGATCGTGTTCCCAACTACCCACTGGCCATTTCCAATGTCCCCCAGATATCTCTAATATAACATGGTCCAAACATTACTTACGCTTTCTCCAACAGTTAATGCCCCTAAGATTTTCATCCTGTCCACCCAGACACCCAGACCAGAAACCCCAGAGACACCTTTTATACTCAATTTGTCATATAATCTTTTCAATTCTATCTTCAATATATCTCTGTCCTCATTTTCACTACCATAGTTCAAGCCTACACCATTTCTAGCCTGGAAAATTGCAACAGCACCACTGTCCTTAGCCTCTGTGCCCTCTCATTTATCCTTTAAATTGTCTTCTAGACATACCTTTCTAAGACATAAATAATGTAATATTTTTCTCATGATCATTACCCTTTCAATGGCTCCCTTTATCTAAGAGATTAAATATCAATTTCATAATGAGACAAGTGCCTCCCCTCAATACCTGACCCCAGTTTGCTTTTCCATTTTCTGCTCTGGCATTTTTTCCCCATGCCCAACTGCAGCAGCATGACGGGATTGCTCACCATTCCCTAAACACTCCACGCTCCTTCACGTTGTCATGCCTTTGCACTGTTCTGTCTACATCTCATTCCCTTTTCCTTTTTGAAAAATCTCTCCTTATCTATGAATACTTCCTCCCCTGTGAAGCCGTCTCTGTTGGTTCCTTTGTACATACCTCCATCATGGAACCACTAAGTAGATTCCAATCCTGCCTCTCCCACTATGTCAAGAATTTCTAAAGTCTTCTTTGCATGCCAGCACCTAACCCCATGCCTAAAGTATAGCTGACACTCAACAACTATTGAATGAATAAATGCACAGATGAACTAGCCTCACTGTTTAAATTCTAAGAGGGATGTCCCAAACCTTTGTTGTCCTTGCTTTTGTAGGATCTAATATACCTGAACTAAGTGGGCCATCATTCAAACCTTAGAAATCTTAGACAGTTGTTTTGAAATCCTATTTGTGTCTCGGGTTTAATCAGTAGTTAAAAATGTTGCTACAGAGGGTAATCTGAACCTTAAAATGCAAATAAAATGTTGTAGCAGAAAATCTCTAAGTTACAGTGATTTACACTTCCACTATCATTTGATAAAATACAGCAGAAAGAAGCAAGACCCTACACAACCAAGCTATGCTCTGTATTGACTAAAAAGCAGTATTGAACCATTTGAAAAGGCTAAACAATTCCAAATGCTATTTGGATCCTGTAGAGCCAATAACTAAAAGCTTTAGTGGCAAATCAATTAGTAAGTCCTAGTTTGACGTCTGTCGTGAGTATATGTTTGTGCATAGAGAATTAAAGTAAATTATATTAAGGATATGGGAAAATAAGCCACAGTTTCTATTTAAATTATGAGCTTCCTGTCTTTCTTAAGAGATTTCAATATATGCCATAGGATTTGTTCAGAGTCTAGGAATCATAATTTCTAGTCTATTAGCTTAAATTAACATCTAAATAGGACATGCTCTTCTATAATTACATTTACCAATTTGCCTCTAATAAATGGAGACCATTACTGGAAGTATTTTGAAAAACAGAATTTATTTTTAAGCTCTGGTTTTTGTACTTTGGACATGCTTTTTTATAATCATTCATTTAGACTTCCAGCTAGTTATTAAGTAAATACTTATAAGCAACTGCTTTTATAAGATATTAAATAAAATAGTTTTTAGACATATAAAAATCATTTCATTTTTACTTTAAAAAAGTTTTGATACTAAAATATTTTAATCTTATTTTTGGAATAAAGTATAACTATTGCCATACTTAACCACATATTGAATATTTTAGATTTTAAAAATATAACCTAGGAATAGTTTTAATTCTTCCTGTATATTGAGTGTTTCCCCCAGTCTCCATTTAAAAAAGTACTTTGGGCTGGGCATGGTGGCTCACACCAATAATCCCAGCAGTTTGGGAGGCTGAGGTGGGACAATTGCTTGAGGCCAGGAGTTTGAGACCAGCCTGAGCAACAGAGCAAGACCCCATTTCTACAAAAAGTAAAAAAAAAAAAAAAAAAAAAATTAGCCAGGCATGGTGGTGCACACCTGTAGGCCCAGCTACTTGGGACACTGAGGCAGGAGGATGGCTTGAGCCCAGGACTTCAAAGTTACAGTGAGCTATGTTTGCACCACTGCACTCCAGACCCTATCTCTATAAAAATAAAGAAGTAAATAAGTAATAAAATAAAATGTTTTTAAAAGTATTTCAAACATAAAACTGAATTTCAAAAATTATGAATACTGTATGCTACCATTTCAAAGAGGCCATCTTTGCAAGTATTTTGAGGTCTGCATGATTTGTCTGCATAATTTCCATGGATAAGTGAAATTTTCCCTCAAAGTTGGCCCAATTTTTCAAAATATTAGGTCAGTCACTTTTAAATTTCATTTCTCACTGTAGCTTGTCCTCTAGGAATCATCTGTTGATTGGTCCAGGTAGAGTGAGAGACATATGCTATGGTTTATTGTCAGTGCTGTGTTAGTCTCACTACTCAGTTCTCCCTCCCTCCACTGGCCTGCACTTTGGAGCCTCTTCTACTCACCACTGACTGGGTTCCTCGAGCAGATGAGGTTGTGACTGGGGTTATGGTGATAGTGCTTGTCACTTTGCTTGCACCAGGTCGTGAAGCGAGATGGTTCCTGGGAGAACGAAGGACAGTGCCAGTGGAAATTTCCTTTTCAGCTGTCACATTGACTGGTCGGACAGTAATAACTGGACTTACTCCTTCAGCTGAAGTCCCAGGGGATCGTTTATACTGAGAACCTAAGTGAATGTGAATTTTATTATCTTCTGTAGTTATAATATTGGCATTGGAGTTGTATTTCCGTAGTGGAGTTGGAACAGTCTGTTTTTCTGGGGTGACTTTGAGGATAGTCCTTCCCATGGGCATTTCCTGGGATTCAGGTGAAACTGCAATCTCAGCTGGTGCTGCTGATGTAGACACTGTCATGATCTGGATGGGGGATGTGGGCCTGTCCACAAATGTGCCTCTTCCACTTTCTGGGGTCTTCTCTCTGGAAAATGTAGTAATCGTGACAGGGGACATGGCTCGTTCTGTGCCAAGAGTAGTATCCCCACCTTTTTGTTTTTGAGACATAACATTTGGTGATGGAATAATGGTTATCCTTGGTTTCTGATTCCCTAAGGTAGGAATGACGGTGGTACTAGAAAAAAATTCTTCAGATGTTGGGCTTGTGATCTCCAAAGTCGCAGTACTGTTCTCATGATCTGGTGTCACTCGGATATGCAGGGGCTGGCCCTGCTTTGGAGAAAGGACTAGCTCTCCTGGGTGCCCTGGACTGGAATTTGTTCGAGGCCCTTTCTCATGAGCGATTGGGGGGCCATTTTCCCTTTTTCTTGTCCATGGATTCCAAGACCTTCTCATAGTGAGCTCATTTGCTGCTGGAGGATACCTGTCTAAAACAGAGGATCGTTCCATAGGTTTTTTCAATCCCACCTGTCGAAGATTACTCATGATATGATTTTCTTCCTGAAAGGATTTCCGTATGAAAACAGCCGGCGTTTCCTCCTCTGCTGCTTCACTGCTGACTGCATCAGTCTGTATTCCAGTCGATGTCACAGGAACATCCACCATTCTTCTTCCATTCACGCTAGGTCTAAGAGCTCGGCTATAACGCTTGGAGAGCTCCAACTCTTTGGTCAGATTGAGGACCTCCTGCCCCATGTTTTTGTTCTTATTTTCTTCTTCCATAAATCTTTGTTGAAGGACAGAATAATCTACTTGGAGCTGAGAAAGCTGATCTTCTTTGTTCATTAATTCGTGAATTTTCTCTTTAAGAGCTTGTACTTCAGCTTTTAAGTCTCGACTTTTAGCTTCTTCCAGCCGAAATCTGTGTCTCAGCTCAGCTTCCTGGCTCACAACCTCTCCTTTCTCTATTGCTTTATTCTTGGCGATCTGGTGCTTGATCTCTTCTAGTTGTTGGGAGAGGAAGTTAGCCTTATCCTGCTCAGTTCTAAATTTCTGCTCCAGCTGATCATACTCATCCTCTGTCTTCATCAAATCTCCTTCGACCACCTCCAATTGTTGGAGACGTTTCTTCAGTCTTTCAATTTCAAGTGTTAGTTCCTTAATCTTATTATCTTCTGGGCAGGTGAGCTCAGGTCCTTTCCGAGATCTTCCTCTTGTTATTTCTCTTTCCACTTCCTCTATACCATCGAGTCTCTTCTTTAATAAGTCAACACTGCAGCTTAATTCAGAGGATCTTTCCTCTTCACTTTTCAGTTTGCCTATCAGCTCATCTCTCTCTTTTGTCAAATTGTATACCTTTTCCTCCATTTCAGATTTCAGTTTTAAAAGCTTCTTACTTTCTTCAATTAGTTTTTCAGTTACATCCATAACCTTTCCTTGTTCCACCTTAAAATTTTTATTGAGTCCATCTACTTTTCTCTCTTCTTGCTTTATTTTTTCCATCATATTTTTCCTTTCATCAACCAGCATCACAGTAAATGACTTCAATTTCGTAAGATCATCTTTTAGGCTTAATTCAGCCTTTTCCAATCTACTTTCAGAACATTCAAGTTCTTTAACTCGACTCTTGACCACTTCCAATTCATTTAGCAGGTCTTTGGTTAAGTTCTTTTCTTTCTCCAGATTTAAATGTAGCTGGGTGCATTCAGATTTACTCTTGCTAAATGCTTCTTCCAATTTCTCCAGTTCAGACATTCTCTTCTGTAGCTTCTCAACTTCAATTTTGAGCTCCTTGCTATGGTGTTCTTCCTCTTGCAGCTTCTTCTTCAATTCCCTGCACTGGGATTCCGTTTTAGTGATCTCCTCATCTTTTCCTTCCATTTCAAGCACGCGCTTTCGGAGATTTTCCACTTCTGCCATGAGGCTGGAGTTTCCACATTCCCCTTTGGCAATTTTATCTCTTAATTCCTGAAGTTCTTCCTCTGCCTTTTGAAGATTTTTGTTGGTCTCTTCTAGCTCCTCTATTCTTTGAGTTAAGCCAACCAGCTTGAGTCTAAGTTGCCTGTTGTGAGACTCTTGATTAGCTAATTTAGCATTCATCTCTTCATGCTCTTGAGAAAATCTTGAAGCTTTATGCTCAAAGTCCACTTCTAACTTGAGCAATTTCTGTCTGTCTTCTTTGGATTTGGAAGTAATGGCTCTGAGCTTTTCTTCTTCTTCCCTCAGTTTCTGAGTAAGATCCTGTACTTTCTGGCTTTGCAGGCCAAGTTGCTCAATATGCATTTGTCTTTCATCCACCAGCATGAGTGCAAAGGACTTGAGTTTGACAAGCTCATCTCTTAGTTTATTGAGCCGTTTAGCATTTTCCTTTTCTTTACGGGCTTGGTATGCCTTTTCTTGTTCAAGGAGCTTTTTCAACCTAGAAGACAAAATATAACTGTACGTTAAAAGAATAATCAGCAGATAGGTTTAAGTTTGATATTAAATAAAAACCAAAATGCTACTACAACAAATCTCTTATCTATTGCTGTAATATCAAATTTTTAAAAATTGCTATTAATGACACCAGTAAGAAGTCAGGATATTGGTTCCCCTTAGAGAGGGGTAGTGAGCAAAAGCGGGCATGAGGAGAGCTTTTGTGGTGCTAGTTTCTATTTTGTAATTTACATGTTGGTTATACAGGATTGTTTGGCTTATGAAAGTTCAGTAAGCTGAGCACTTATGTGTACCTTTCTGCATGTCTGTTATACTTTAAAAAAATAACTCTTAAATAAAACTTAGGTTGTACAATAATAATGACTATTTATACGGTGTTTTCTGTACTCTAAGCATTAGTATTTATTTTATCCTAACAGTATCCCAATGAGATATGTATTGCTACTATCATCACAATGAGGAAAATGAGACATAGGCATATTACATAACCTGCCATAGATCACACAGCAAGTAAGTGGCAGTTCTGGGATTCAAATTCAGCCAGAAGGGCTCCAAAATCCTTACTCCTCACCTCTGCATCTTATGATTTCAAGAGAAATTTACTTTAAATGAAAGGGAAGGCCCAAAAATAAGAGTCTTTGGATTTTCTTATTTTGAACACTTGAAATAAAGTATGCAAATATCATCTGATACGGAAAAGATAAGATGGGCTTTTTGATACAAAAGCTGATCTATGTAAACTGATTTTAGTTGACGTCAGAACTGGCACAGGATTTTTTGATTTAAACATTTTTTTTTGATAGAGAACTAAATAGAGAGGAAGTCTGTATTACTATTAATAAAAAATGTGGCAGCCACAGGAATGATTATGTTTCACATTCACGAATGCATTTTCTCCATGGTGTTTATGTATAGCTTTAAAAAGTAGAAATATAAATATGCTAGGATAATATTTACCATTCTTGCATTGGTCAGTTAACTTGTACCAATTTTTAACAGTTATTTTTATATATCCATAAAAACAGAATTAAAATTATAATCATATTCGCCATGTATGAATATATGAATATTTTAGTAATTAATAAGTTTATTAGTGAAGCATGTTATAAATAACCACTAACATGTATATTTTGTACCTTTATTATTCTGGCTGGTGTATTTCATATTTATGACTAGATTAAATGTTAGCCAAGTAAATAGAGTTTAGTAGTCTTGCATTGCATTATGCAAGAAATGATTGTACATACATATAGAAACTATTTTTAATTAAATCTGGTGTGATATAATTACTATAGAAATGGCTCTGATGATGTCATTAAGGTTGTTTTCATAGAATTTGTTTTTATAAAGCATATTGTTGTGTCTAAGCATCTCTAAACTAAGTACATAGCTTCCAAAACCATTATGCCATTATTAATCCCTAAAATGGGAGGAAAAGGTCGTTTTCAATTCCTACAGAAATTGCTCCTGCTCTCACATGAGCGATACTGTAACAGCTTCCTTAAATGTGGCCCTTATATGTGTAAAAGGGCATTTTACTGACCATCTTCTCTTGGAGTCAAAACAACTGAAATAATGTCATGGAACCACAGAGTAAGAGAGACTTTTCAAGATATTTTCAACCTAAAATGCCACTTTCAAATTTCTTGATCTTAACTAGACTGACAGAGATGAATTCATTGAAAACATCACTGCTTTCAATTCTAAGCTTAAAATGCTAAAGCTTCTAAAATTAATTCTTTCAGAATGCTATGCCTCTATGCTGTTGGAGGCAGTGAGTTGGAGTAGCTAAAACATAGGCTTTGGAGCCAGAGAAAGCCAAATCTGAATTCTGGCTCTGCTGCTTTCTAACTATGTGATCTCTGGCCAATCACTGAAACTCTCTGACCCCTAGTTTTTTCACCTGTAAAAGAAGGAGGGAGGGATGTGAACACCTACCTGATAGGATTGTTTTGAAGATTGAGACAGTAGAAGTAAAATGACTGACACATAGACTCAATATATGGATATAATAAAACCCCAAAACAAATATAAGAACTGGAGAGTATGCTATTCCCTCCATCTGGAAAGACTCTCAGTGCTTTCTGTGTTTTTTTATGTCATTATCCTGTCTTTGATGGTAAAAACCTGAGGCACTAATGCTTTAGCCAGAGAAAGGCAGAGGGCATTCTGATCAGTAGGAAATCCCATGAGCTAGAGCATGACCTTGGCACGTATTTGGCTTCCAAGAAACCACATTTTTCAGGTTTTCTTCACTGTGATCATTTCTGTCTTTCTAGCCCCATTAGCTCTCTCTTCTACCTTCTTTTATCACATCTTAATCCATTCCCATCTCATAGTTAAAGTGGACCTCATAGCAATACAGGGTCCATTCTCTGTATGTTCCCACAACCCACTTTCCCAGTTGGTGCAGCTGAGTGTCAGACCCAGGACCAAGGTAAGGTTGCTTGGTTCAGTTTGGAAGGCCTGCCTTCATTGCAAATAGACCTACATTCAGACTTCTCAGAGGCAAGACACTGGGGATGGGAATGACAGAATGAATTGTGAGGACTTTGCAAAAAGTAACTGGCATGGGCTTTGTGATTGCTCACTTGCTCCAAGAAGGGAAAGAGAAAGAACGAAAATATTTCTACAGCCGGCTGAGGTGGCTCACGCCTGTAATCCCAGCACTTTAGGAGGCCAAAGCGGGAGGATGGCTTGAGCCCAGGAGTTTGAGCCAGTCTGGGCAATATAGTAAGACCCCATCTCTACAAAAAATAAAAAAAAAGAAAAGAAAATATTTCTAGGCTTTAGGTTTGAATAATTGCAAATAATGATACCATTAACAGAAATAGGAAATATATATGAGAAAGGGTTTTGGTAGCAAATTGACACAAGATAGTCAAGTGGAAATGTATAAGAAATTAGAAATGTAGTGCTTTGGAGATAAGTTCTATACATTTTACAGCCCATATATATCTTAACTCTATTGTCCTCATGCCTCCCCACTGTCGTTACCCCAGTCCAAGCTCTAGCATCTTTTGCTAGTAATTCTGCCAACAGCCTCCTGACTGGTCTCCTCACATCACAGCTCTGCGACTTATTAGCTGTATAATCGTGGACGAGTTACTTAACCTATCTATATACCTCAGTTTCCTCACTTCTAAATTGGGCATCAAAATAGTACCTAATTCACAGGGTTTGTGTGAAGTGCATACTAGTTAATGTATGAAAAGCACAACAGTGCCTGGCCCATAAGAAGTAGATTTAGCTATCATTATTATTATTATCATCATCATATACTCTCACCCAAATGTAAGTATGATCATGTCACTGTCCTGCTTTCTATTATTTCCTGTTGCTCTAGGAATAGAGGTGTGAAAGCCATAACATGATTCAGCATTATTTAATTCCTGACCTCCTTGGCAGGTTCATCTCAAGTCAATATCTCCCCTGTAGTCTAACATTCTTTGCATATGCTGTGCCCTCTGCTTAGTGTTTCCTCCTTGCTCCTCCTTTCATTCTGACACACACACCTAAACATGCCTGGCTGGTTTTTCATCCTTCACATTTCACTTCAATGTCACTTTCTCTAGGAAGCCTTCCCCAACCAACTCCATTAAGTCTCATCTTGTTATGGACTCCATAGTACTCTGCAGTCTTCCTTTACAACACTTACCAACTTGTAATTTTTTCACATCTGTCTACTTCTGTTTATGCAAGTTCCATGAAGGCAGGTGCCATGTCTGTCTTGTTTACACCCTAGTACAAAGCCTGACACATGGGAGGTGCTGAAGAAATATTGACTGAATGGATAAACAAGAGGAAGAATTAATAAATAAGGTTGAGCTAGAAATATAGATTTGGAAGTTACCTATATAGAGATGTGCTAACTAAAATTCTCCCAATGCTGAGCTGAGTATAAATTTTTGTTGAATGGAAATCACAGTTGTTGGTAGGCCAGTAATTTGATATTATTAGTGGTCATTAGACAATGGGTGTCTCTGATCTAGTGAGCAGTGGCCTCCCTTGAAGAATGTGGTCATTCTAGTTGTCAGTCTCCTAGACAAGAAGTGTGTCTCTCAACTGGGAAACCTCAGATGAAGGAGGGAGCCCTCTCCGTGTGGACTTAGCAAGGTATTCTTTACTATCTGTCTACCTTTAGCATTGGAGGTGAACAACTTCTATTTAACCTATAAAATGGCTATGGGAATATTAGAACCCAAACAAGAAGAGGCTAAATTAAGGCTTTCTGTCTCTCTCATAGGTTTTTGTGTTCTTTTTATGTCATTTTTGTTTTATTTGCTGGTTTTAGTTCTTTTCTTAAAAATTCTAACCTCTGCTACAGAGAAACAAAGGAAGGGATTTTGATCCACAGTTGGACCAGAACTTTAATGTTGGAGCAGTACACCCTGAGATCTAATGGGAGGAACAGTGGAAATTAAAGTGAGGGGATGTGAGGAAAAGTGAGGAAAATCACAGGGAATCGTGGGGCCACTTTGTCAGCCACCCCTCCCTATGTAGAACTCTTACAGTGCTTTAGCTGGTTGATTCTTGGATTTTTATTTTCATAAGTGAGGTGATATTCCCTTAGACATAGAAATAAATGTGATCTCCAAAGAAGAAAATACGTAAAGAGAAAAAAAAGGAGAGGATAGAGAAAAAACTTTGGGAAATGCCCCAAAATAAGGGGCAAAGAAAACAAGGAAGCGCTATCCAAAGCAGAGAGAGAAGAGGAGAGATAAGAATGAAGGAACCATGGAGAAACACAGGAGCACCAAAGGAAGAGGATTTGGGGAAGGCAGGGACAGGCTCCTTCTCACTTTATTTCACCCCCACATCTAGAAATCCTTATTTTACATTAAGCAAGCATTCAAAAGCATTAGCATGTGTCTATCCACAAAACATAATGCCTATGGCATATTACAGCTCTTTTTCTAACAATTTTCTAATAGTTACCATTTCATTTTGTACTTCAAACAATTAATTTGCTCTACATTACTGGGCACCATTTCCATGTAATTATGCTATTTAAGGAGGAGAATTGGAGGTTTAAGTGTTGCTTGTGCCAACTGGTCTTACCGCCTCCTCTCCCCTCTCTTCTCTATTCAACTTCCCATTCTTCAACTACACCCTGATTCTAAACATATTTGCATAAAAAGGAAACAAACCAGAAGACCAAGACTAAAAACATGAATCAAGTACCCTGATTCTCATCCGCAATTACAGGCAGAGCCCTAAATATCCTAAAATAAAATTTATTCTTAGCAAGTTTTTAGTTTTCTGCAAGCATTTCATTTTATTTAGTGGATAAAAGAAGATCAAATAGATTTTTTAAGAATTTTTGCTTTTCTTAATAACTATTCTTAAATGTATTCTTCATTTCTCATTTTATACTCAATAAAATTATAGTTTTTAACTTGCAAATTTGTCATTTATAAGCATGTTCAGAAATTTATTTCCAGCTAGAAGACTTTAATAGTGTAGACCCAAATGTTCTATGACTGTCGATGGTGTATACACTGGTCAAGACTGATCAGATTGTATAATTTAAATTAGTGAATTTTATTGTATGTAAATTATGTCTCAGTAAAAAAATTAAGAAATGAAAAGCCCTAGAAAGTGTTCAAAGCTATCAGATAAAGAGAGAAATGTTGTAAACAAATATTATTGGAGTGACTTAAAATATGATAGAAAATATAAAATTGGTTATTAACCTTAAGGCAGAGAGAGGTGAAAGCAGAGATGGGCAAGATACAGAAATGGGGCTGACGTTTTCAGGTGGAGTTAAGGGAACTGACAAGAAAATTTGTTCTCGGGAAGTAAAGTTTCAGGTCCCAGAAAATCTCTAGTTATAATATTATTTCAAGAGGTTCTTAAAAGCCCATCCCAAATGCCAATATTTGCTAATATCTAATTTGAAAAAAAAAATTAAGGACTAGAAGGAAAGGTCTTCTAGATAGGGTAAGTGCTTAATTATTTGATTTGTCACAACAACTTTTTGTGCAAGGCATTACTGTACCGTTTTACAAATAAGGGAAGTTATTAGACTTAATTTTAAGAAGAGGCACGTTGGGATTTTGAGCCAGATATGTTTGCACAAACACTGTGTTTAATAACAATGTTATTCCTCAAATAGATATTGCCTGGACAGTTCAAATTTGCAAGACTTTATTTAGGTTAACTTCATTTTACTTGATTCAATTTATCCTAGAATTGTCAAGATCACCCTTTGACTCTGTTCTGTCACCCAACATAGTAGCTTACCTAGCATTGTGTCAATGGCCAAATGACCCCAGTTACTAATAAAAAGACAGGTCAACGCACAAAGCCCTTCAAAACACTCTCCAGATCTCCCTCCTGCTGACATCAATCCATTCAGTAACATGGACATTGTCATTCAATTAGCTATGAACCCACTGGGTTGTCATTCTTTATCTTCTCTAAGCTCCCGGTCCTCCCCTATGAACCTGTTCCAACCATATCTTCCACATGTCAGTCAACTACAGCTACTCCTTCCAGATGCTCAGGCCTAAAATCTAGATTCATCCTTGAGTCCTCTCTTTCTCGCACATCCCTACATTCAATTCCTCTGCAAATCTTATCAACTCTACCTTCAAAGTATATCCCAAATCCAATTACTTCTCATCTCTGCCATTGCTATCACCCTGGCCCAAGCCACCATCATCTTGTATCTGGATTTTGCAATAGCCACTTGATCTGACTCTCAGCTTCCACTCTTGTTCTCTCCCCAGAAGCCAGAATGATCCTTAAAAAAAAAAAAAGGATAAATCAGATGATGTCACTCTGCTTGTAAAAGGAAGGAGAAATGGGGAAGTGGACACAGAAAACAGGTAGGGCAGGATCAATGCTTTAATATTTAAAAATATATATTTTATACATATCTTCTATATATATGAGAGATATTAACATGTTTCTGCTTAATTTAAAGCTCTTTGTTTTTCCTTATAGTAATAGTCCAGTTAATAAATAAAGAAATGATTGCATGCCACTATTAATAAAGAATTATATTAATAGAATACCACTATTTGTAGTCTCCAGTGAAATAATGGATGTAGGTAATGCTCATCAATGTTTCTCAAAAAGAAAGACAGCCAGACTGTATACATATTACACACCTCCACTCATGACATTTTCTTACCAAAAAATTGAACCTGAATCAGATCAAGCTCATATAATTGCCAGTTTATAGGAAAGATGGGTGAGAAATTGCTAAGTGACATCATGATAATGCAATTGGAAAAATCCAAAATGTGAGCAACTATGTAGAATAAACAACCTAGTTTCTTCAAGAAATAAATTGCAAGATGAAAAGAGAGATGAGAGGGGAGCCAACAGATTAAAAGAAAATTTAGAACCAATTGTAATCTTTTGGATTCTTATTCAAACTGTTTTTAAAATGAGACAATTGGAAAAGTTACATTGTTGAGGAATTATTACTAGATTTTAGGTTTGATAATGGATTGTGGCAGTACTTTTAGGAGTCCTTATCTTTTAGAAACACATATTGAAATATTTATGAATGAAATGATGTGTCTGGGATTTATATCAAAGTAATTCAGGGAAGTGGGAATAGATGAAACCAGACTGGCTATGAGTTGATTAATTGTTGAAGCTACGTAATTGTTGCATGGTGGTTCATTATACTATTCTCTTTATCTTTGCAAATGTTTGAAATGTTTCATAATAAAGGTTTTTTTTTGTTTTTTTTTTTAAATCCCATTTTGTAATCTTTAGCTTCTCCCACCCCTTTCAAGTGTTAGCCCCTGTGGTCCCTGGTCATATTTTTACTTCCTTTACAATGCCATGTAACCCTCACATTTGTCTGTGATTGTGGGTGATTATTTCATTCCTTTCTATGTTTATATAATTTAGTTTGCTGGAGATTTTTACTTTTTCTTTCTTATTGGGATCCATTTGATGCCTAGTCAAACTTATGCTAAAGAAAGTATTATCACTCTGTTCTGTTTTACAGATATTTGTTAATTTATCTTTCCTTTTATTTTTCCGGGGGAAGGGTAAGTGAAAGGTTTTTTTAACCTTATCCTAATTATCCATTCTTGTGATAAACACCATCCTTAGAACAGCTGTCAATCTATGTTCCTAGGGACTCAAGTGGACACCTGCCTACCTTTTTCCCAACTTTCTTGACACCTTCACTTTTCAACCATTTTTCTAAACTTATCAGCATTAGCCCCAGAACAGCAATTATTTCTTTGTTTCCTTAAGATGTTGTCACTTTTCCTTATCTTACTCCATCAGACCCCATTTTAAAACACTGATGTCACCTAAAAGTAACCCTAGGCTTCTTTCTCAGCCAGACCATGCTAATTTCCCTTCTCACCACAATGTTTTTGCTTTTCTTGAACTCTCCCCTGTATGTATGCCTCTCTGTCTTTCAAGAGAGAGGGCAGGTTAAAACGAGCAAAGGCATGATAGTAATTAAAGATGAATGAACCTCAAAAGAGTCAAGCTTGCATGTAGTTTGAAGTTTTTAATCACAATGCATTTTTTCCCAACTAGAACATAGTATAGGGCTCAGCAGCTTGTTAACATGACAGGGCATGGTTTTACCAAATGATGCAGGAAGAAGTGTTACTTTTTAATAAATCACTCCAGTCCCTCATGATGGTGACTATCATAACTATCTAAAATTAATCTAATGTCCCTAATATACTACGTAGGGCTGAGATTACAGAAAAATGGATGAGGCTGGGTTGTCCAGCTGCAGTAAGATTCTGTCCTCATTTGAAATTTTGATATTTTCTTCATCATGGATTTTTGCTTTAATTTTTATTTTTTTAAAATAGTGCATTAAAACATAATATATCTTGATTACTGAGTTTTGGGCCTTAAATTTTGCACTACAGGTCAGAGCCTTACTTGCCTCACCCTCATCCCAGCTCGGATTACTGAATGTTAGAGAATCATTTTTTATAGGGAGATATGGTAGATCTTTCCTAATAGGGCACAAACTTTTGAGTTTTGGTTTTGTTTGGTATTTCTTAGTAGTAGGGATGAGTTTACAAAAGCCCTCATACACTTTTTTCTCTTCCCCTCTTGTAAAGACCAGTAGTATTTTAGAGCATCTGATCTCAAACTTCTTGACTCGAGCTCACTACAGTGGGACAGAAGGCCTCTCCCACCCATTCCCACTCTGAAAAAGAACTTGAGATAAAAAAATTGAAAGAGAAGAAAATAAAATCAGTGAACTGTTGTGACAGCTTTTCTGAACTGCTTTTACTTCATAAGAGAAGACCCTGCAGTTACATTCATGATTTTATATTATAAAACTATATCCTATAAATTTAAAAATAATCTAGTAATTTTATTACATTTACTTTGCTAACAGAATCCAAGTAATTCAAAAACACACAAATCTCAAGCAAATTATCACTAATGAAGTTTTACTCTTCATCAAATTTTGAAAGGATTATGTATAATTCTGCTCTAGAATAGGCATATTGATGATGTGCCTTGAAGTGTAGTTTTTGAAAATTACAAACCAAGGATATGCATTATCAACTCTCTTGGGTTAGCCCAACAACCCATAACAAACTAAACTGATTACCCATAGTAATTTATCTTTAAAATGCATGGATGGCAAAAACTGAAAACCATGAAAAGTTCATGACTGATAAGTTATTCTTCTTGAAGATTATGGGATTTCCTACTACCAGGTGAGCACATATTCAGTGAGTGCTTACAAACAGTGGGTAGCAGCCAGACTCCATTGTAAAATACCAATTTATTCTTCAAGAAAATCTAGTAACATGCTAATTTAAATATATAAGTGCTATACATATTTAATACATTGACTGCCACACTAGGAAAAAAAATTTTCCCTGGTGCCATGGTGTTTTATTATGAAAATAGAATAAAAACTTCAAAAACAAAACAATCCTTTCTAATTTATGAAAAAATTGTTATTTTTTTATTGTTTTCTGTGCATGAGTTATATGCAAGTCACTCCATGCTAGAATCTGTTTTTACACTGCACACTACTTGAGATGTATGTGACTCATGACATACTTATTGAATTTGTTTCAGAGAATTGAGTCTTCATGTGCTTCATAAGGCCCTGGGCTTAAAACCAGCATGAGTTAAATACGACTCACATGGCAGTTAATGTGTTAAAAATAAATCACTTTGTATGTTACTAGTAAATAGCTCTCAGTCATAGTAAAAATTAAAGTCTAGGGAATTATTAGTTGTTTGCTCATATGAACCACAATAAGGGCTGGCGTTTTCTGCTAATTATGCTGCCCATCAGAAGGCTTGTATCTGAGATCACTGAGCAGCAGCTTTCTGATTACACACTCTAATATGAAGCTCCCTGCCTCATATAGAAATATAACCATGATTCATTAATTCACTCAATAATTCAACAAAGATGGGTTGAATGCCCCCTCCCCATTGTCAGTGTATTAGGTGCTAGGAATGAAAATATATATTGCAAGGCTATGTAAAAAGTGCTGTTTATGCTAAAGAGGGACACCCAAGGGTAGGGCTGTGGATGGAGGAAGTCGTTGCTCAGGGCTTTTGCAATTGTCCTTCCCAATACCCTTCCCCTGCTATCAGAGGTGCAGCCCATATGGCACCTTTGTGGGAACTAGAAAAAGGTCTACTTCCTCTTTATAGAACCAGTCCCATGCTGAGTGAACTGGATTTCAGCCCCCATTCTTTCACTGGTCAAATGCCCCTACAAGCTACAACCTATGCAATTGCAGAGGATTGAACGTTTATATCTTCTCCAAATTCCAAAATGCATATATTAAAATCCTAACCCTCAATGTGTTGGTATTACGAGGTGGAACCTTTAGCGGGTGATTACATCATGAGGGTGGAGCCCTCGCTAGTGGGATGAGTGCCCTTAGAAAGGGGATCCCAGGCCGGGCGCGGTGGCTCACGCCTGTAATCCTAGCACTCTGGGAGGCCGAGGCGGGTGGATCGCTCAAGGTCAGGAGTTCGAGACCAGCCTGAGCAAGAGCGAGACCCCGTCTCTACTAAAAATAGAAAGAAATTATCTGGCCAACTAAAAAAAAAATATAAAAAATTACGGGCATGGTGGCGCATGCCTGTAGTCCCAGCTACTCGGGAGGCTGAGGCAGTAGGATCGCTTAAGCCCAGGAGTTTGAGGTTGCTGTGAGCGAGGCTGATGCCACGGCACTCACTCTAGCCAGGGCAACAAAGTGACACTCTGTCTCAAAAAAAAAAAAAAAAAAAAAAAAAAAAGAAAGGGGATCCCAGATACTCTTTCTGGCTCACAGGTGAGGATACAAGGAAGACAGGGGTCTGCAACTGGGAAGAGGGCCCTCACCAGAACCCGACCATACTGCCACCCTCATCTCGAGCTTCCAGTCTCCAGAACTGTGAAAGAAAAATCTGTTGTTTATAAGCTACCCAATCTCTGGCACTTTGTTACAGCAGCCTGAGCTAACTGACACAGCAGGACACAATAGTCCTGTGGGCTCTTCTTTGTCATCCTCCAGGTTTCAGTTCATATGTCCTCTCCCCAGAGAGGACAATATGCCTTTTGTTGTGTTTTCACATTTCCTAAGTTGTTCAAAATATTTCTCAAATCACTCTCTCAGATTGGTCAGATAAAATATTTTTTAAACAAGAGAAAACAGATATTCTTTCTTTTTGATGATGTTTATAAAGACTCAGCTAGGTGAATAAATTGACTAATAATTTTCACTAGGAACTGAAAACACCATGAACCATAAAAGTTTGTCACCTAAATGTGTGGCCTTCCAGGTGGCCCCTTCCCCTTCCCTCCCTACCTCCCATTCCCAAAGAATGTGTTGCCCATGTTCATCCCATCTAATTATCGGATGATCCATCTAGGAAACGGGGTGCACTGCCCCAGGAAACGTTCTCCCTCAGGAAATAAGTTAAATGAAGAGATTTCCTTAGGGAAGCCAGAGGGTGAGGAGGATATTTAGAGGCAGGGAGGTTTTCGGTCCCTGAAATCACTGTGTGAGGGTGTCCTCCCACATGCCTCTCCCCTGCGGTTCACAGAACATGAGGGGAGGAGCTGGCAGCATGAATGAGATTTCCTGAGACTACTGAAGCAAGCTGAAGACAATCCACAAAGGTACCATATACCTCACTTTACTCTATACGTGCATGTACAGAGTGCTGGACAAAAGTTGTGGTATTAAGTTTATACATTATGGGAGCTCACAATAGAAAAACATATTCTACTGTAAACCTTTTCATTAAGATACTATTAATCTAATTTGTCTATTGGGTAAATCTATTTTCATAAATAAGATTTTTTAAAAATCACAGAGATGTGAATTAAGTAGCAAATTAATTTAAGTACGTAAATCACTTATAGTAGTGTATTTCCATGCATTCATTTCCTTAGAAAAGTAAACCTCTCCTTCTTTAAAATGGTAATTGAATTTATTGCCATTGTATTTAAAGGTCTTTTTAAAAGCTTTAAATACAAGGTTATGTGAAATGTATTAAATTTTTTTCAAATTATTATGTTAACATTTATTTAATAATTATTTTATTCAGTTTGGGAACAACTTTAAAGCTAATGCAAAAATTAAAAAGTTAAGACAATAAACAAAACTCCAAAATTCCAGACTTAATTTTGTATTGATCTTAATTATTGTTAATGTAGGAAAAAAAGAAATATGAGCACCCTTCTGTTGTGGAAAGGATATTTAGTTTTACAAGTAAACAGAAGTTCATTCAGTCACATGGAATTAAGAATTCAGGAAGATCAAGCTAGTGAACCCTAGACTTTCATCACAGTTGAACTCAAGATTTTCATCACTTTAAACACAGAGACAAAACGTTATTAACAACCAACATTACACAAATTAAATCTACAAAAATGAAACCATACCACCATCTGCCCTTATTTTAAATCTCTATAAAACAGGTCGTGTGAATCTGAAATCGCACTATAAAAATTTGGTTTTGGCCAAAGGAACTTTTGTGAAAGACTCACAGTACCCTCCAGCCCCACTGAGCACTAAATACAAGCTGTTTACTTTGATACACTCCGCTGAACTCAGACAACATTTTTTTGGCATTTTGAAAAATTACTAAAGTTGAACTTTTAGATCATTGTTTAACATAGTCCAAACTTTAATCTCATTCCCACTTTGAGATCAAACTTCCTATTTGATTTGTTATTCTTGTTATCACTGCCACACTGAGTGTTTCAGAACAAACACGGCTTTCTTTGGATCGCTCTGCATTCTAATTCATTGCCAACTTTTTGCCTTTTCCACACATGCAAAGAGAGAACTGCAGAAAATCCACATAACAATAACAACAACAAACCTTTGAAAATAATATTTTAGCTCATTTTAGTTTTTTGCTCATTAAGAAACCATAAATTAGAAGATACATTTACAGTATATAGAAAGGCTGCCTGTTAAATGCCTTCAGAACACATTACTAGGACTGATGGTAGTAAGATAAGAGATTTTTCAGTTCTGATACAAACTCCCCAAGGTTTCTGTAGCATGAGATTACTTTTTCCCCTCAGTAGAAAAACAGGATCACTCCTCATACCACAATGGGGTGCATCTTGGCCAGTTCCCATCAAAGATTCTGAGGCATCAAGGCAAGTCGCAATAAGCTGGTAATTTTCAAGGATTGTCACCATCCACACTCAGTAAAACCTGTAGCCGCAAGCTGAAAGCTTGTCGAGTTCTTATAGCCCTTGTCAGATTAGCCAGGGCTCTACAAATGTCCAAATGTCCAAACCCAACTTCCAAGATGCTCTTTCACTTAGAAATGAGTTTACTGCCAAGTAAGCCTATTAACAAATGAAATGCGCATGGACGAGAGTAACTAACATTGCTTAAATCAAAACAGATCTTGACTTCCTTACCTTAATACTAGGAAGCATAGTAGCTTTTGTTTTTGTTTTTGTTTTTTATAAGGGGGTACTGAAGTTTGTTCAACAGCAGCAGGCCCTGCTCAGCCCCCTACTCCACAGGGAATTAACCGTCACATTCCAGCCCTGTCATCAGAACAATGAAAGGTGAATGTTGTGCAAAACAGCTTGGGACCACTAACTGATGATGTCATTCCTCCCTTATATGGTTCATTATTGTGCAGATTTACTTTGGTCTGTGAGAAGGGGTGGAGCTGCCCAAGACGGGAAGGGAAGGCAGCTCTTAAGAAGCTGTGAGTGAACGGGAATTATGCTCCACACCGGGGGAAATGCACTGGGGAGAGGGGTGAAGTCGAGGAGGAAGAATGAGAGAAAGAAAAGATATGCATAAAATGTCAAATGGGCCTCACTCCTGATTTCTCAAACTAGCTAAATTCTATACAGTTCTATTCAGCACACGCTGGAATTTAAAAAGGGATCCCACTAGAGCCTAATCTATGATTCAACCAATAGGAGAAAAATTCACATTTCAACCAAAGTGCCTGTTAATTTACGTGTACCTAAATGAAAACACTACAGTGTGGGCTACAGAATGCCAAGTACCCTGTGGTTTAAAGATCATTTCATCTTTACAAAATATTTTTACCTGAATATTTTTCCCTAAAATTGCTTTTAAATGGAAAAAAAAACTGCTGTCTATACAAACAAAAGTGGGTGAATACATTCAGCCAAATTTCAAGGAGTATCTATATGATCATTTATACAAAATGTTTTCAAAATCTTCTATCACCTTCAAATTAGCTTTTTCCTCTCTTTTTTTCTCTTTTCTTTTTTCCCCTTGTTTTCTTTATTCTTTCCTTTCTTCCTTCTTTCCCTCCTTCCTTCCTGATATAAATCCAGTCAAAAAGCCATTAGGTAAATTAAAAATTCTAGTAAATTTTTTCTAACTCATATGCATTGAATATGTATGTCATTTATGTTATGAAATTCCATTTCAATTACAGGATAAAAGCATCATGCCAGATAAATTAGTCAAATTAACTTTAAGGTTAATAGGATTAAATGTTTGCAAACCATTTTTAAGTCCTCATATATCTTTTACATTACATAAATATAAGTCATTATATTATGGCATAGAGAAGAATTTGAAGAGAAAACAATTTTGATATCATTGCTTTCCTACATCCCTAATGTTCAATCATGACTTTTGCTTTAAGAATATGTCTAATTTTTTATTAGCCTGAACTGAGTATAAGAATTACTGCATGTTTCAAGGTGACAGTACTAGATAAATGTGTTTTGATTAAAGAGTTATATTCAATATATGTAACTTTGTGTAAAAACATAAGCAACATTCATGGTTAAGGTAAAATTACAGATACTAATCAATTGGTTATTATTTTGGTTTTTGTCACTGTTTTGTTTTTTAGCTATTTTAATATGGGGGGGGGAACTGAAATTGAAGAAGAAAAGAAGAAATTGCTGCTACCACCTGGTGTATGCAAGGCTGCCCTAGTGTGGGGGAAGGGGCATCTTGGCGACTGATAGACTGAATCTGGGCTTGGCAACTACTTGGAAGATAGCTGAGGGCAACATTTATAACTCCTCTGGTTTCAGTTTACTCAGCTGTGTAACAGAGATATGGATTTTAACTTGCAGGGCTGCTATGAGAATTAAATGAAATAATGTAAGTCAAGGCCACAGAAATGAACACATAGTGGGCCCACAATAAATAATAATAGGTTTATGCACAGTTTATTCATTTTGATGATGGTAGGCCCTTTGCAAAAATACAAATTTGGGGTCTAATTTTGTCACAGACAACATAAACCTATTTGAAGAAAAGGGAATCAAGGGGTCAGGACTAATTAAATATAGTCAAGTAGCATCTTGTCTGTTTCTGGTGATTCAAATTTGAGTTATAGTCCCAGGGAGGCATAGATTACATTCAAACCATATTAAATCAATATTTAGAGATGAATGATAATAGCAAGAGGAAATGTTTTATTGCTTTTAAAAAATCTTTTTAAAAAAAATACCATGAATTTTAATCGCAGTAATGTCTTTTTCCTCCCTGTTAAGTATCACTTCAACAGCTACATTCGAAATTAATTTAAAACCCCACTATTAAGACTCATTCAGAATAAATGGCTGTAGGTATTATAATTAATTAACACTCCCTGGCTAAATGATGTTAGTTATTAAAAGCCTCTTGGAACCTAGAGATGTTTATTTATTTACTTGTTTGTTTGTTTATTAAATTTTTTTATTTTTATAGATTTAGGGGATACCAGTGTAATTTTGTTATATGGATATATTATATAGTGGTGAAATATGGGTTTTTAGTGTACCCATCACCCAAATAGTATACATTGTGCCCAATAGGTAATTTTTCATCCCTCACCCCCCCTCCCACCCTCCCACTTTTTTGGATTCTCCAGTATCTATTATGCCACTGTGTATGACCATGCATGCCCATCATTTAGCTCCCACTTACAAGTGAGAACATGTGATATTTTGTGTTCCTTAGTTACTTTGCTGAGGATAATGGCTTCCAGTTTCATCCGAATTTCTGCAAAAGACTTTATTTCATTCATTTTTATGGCCGAGTAGTAGTCCATGGTGTGTATACACACCACATTTTCTTTATCCAATCAGTAGTTCATGGACACTTTTTTGATTCCATGTTTTTGCTATTGCAAATAATGCTATAATAAACATACAAGTGCAGGCATCTTTTTGATATAATGATTTTTTTTCCTTTGGGTAGATACCCAGTAGTGGATCAAATGGTAGATCTATTTTTAGTTCTTTCAGAAATCTCCATACTGTTTTTCATAGAGGTTATACTAATTTATATTCCCATCAACAATGTGCAAGCACTCCCTCTTCTCTGCATCTGTCTTTTTAACAATGGCTATTCTGACTGGAGTAAGATGGCATTTCATCGTGGTTTTAACTTGCATTTCTCTGATGATTAGTGATGTTAAACATTTTTCGTATGTTTTTTGGCCATTTGAATATCTCTTTTTGAAAAATGTTTGCTCATGTTATTTTCCTACTTTTTAATGGGTTATTTGTTTTTTTTCTTGTTCAGTTGTTTGAGTTCCTTGTAGATTTTGGCTATTAGTCCTATGCCACATGCATAGTTTGCAAATATTTTCTTCCATTCTAGAGAGTGTCTATTTACTCTGTTGATTATTTCTTTTGCTGTACAAAAGCTTTTTAGTTTAATTAAATCCCATTGGTCTATTTTTGTTTTTGTTGCATTTACTTTTAAGGTCTTAGTCATAAATTCTTTGCCTAGGCCAATGTCTAGAAGTGTTTTTGTTAGTTTTTCTTCCAGAATTTTTATAGTTTCAGGTCTTACATTTAAGCCTTTAATTCATCTTGAGTTAATTTTTGTATATGGTAAGAGATGGGGATCCAGTTTCATCCTTCTGCATATGGCAATCCAATTTTCCCAGCACCATTTATTGAATAGGGTGTCCATTCCCCAGTGTATGTTTTTGTCTGCTTCATTGAAGATCAGTTGGTTGTAGGTACATGGCTTTATTTCTGGGTTCTCTATTTTGTTACTTTGATCTATGTGTCCATTTTTATACCAGTACCATGCTGTTTTAGTTACTATAGCCTTGTAGTATAATTTGAAGTCAGATAATGTGATGCCTCCAGCTTTGTTCTTTTTGTTTAGGATTGCTTTGGCTATTCAGGCTCATTTTTGGTTCCATATGAATTTTTGGTTTTTTTTTTCCTAATTATATGAAAAATGACATTGATATTTTGATAGGAATTGCATTTAATCTATAGATTGCTTAGGGCAACATGGTCATTTTAACAATATTGATTCTTCCAATCCATGAGCATGGGATGTTTTTCCATTTGTGTCATCTATGATTTCTTTCATTAGTGTTTTGGTAGTTTTACTTGTAGAGATCTTTCACTTCCTTGGTTAAATATTTTCCTAGGTATTTTATTTTATTTATTTATTTTTACAGCTGTTATAAATGTGATTTAATTCTTGATTTGGTTCTCAGCTTGGCTGTTATTGGTGTATAGAAATGTTACTAATTTTTGAATGTTGATTTTGTAACCTGAGACTTTACTGAACTCATTTATAAAATCTAGGAGTCTTTTGGAGGAGTCTTTAGCTTTTCTGGGTATAAGATCATAACATTAGCAAACAGAGATAATTTGACTTCCTCTTTTTCAATTTAGATGCCCTTTATTTTTTTTCTCTTGCCTAAATGCTCTCCTAGGACTTCTAGTACTACATTAAGTAGAAGTGGTAAAAGTGGGCATCTCTATGCCCACAAACTAGAAAACCAACAGGACATGGATAGATTCCTGTAAACATACAATCTCCCAAGCATGAATCAGGAAGAAATAGAAATCCTGAACAGACCAATAACAAGTAGTGAGATTGAATCAGTAATAAAAAAATCTCCCAACAAAAACGACAACAACAAAAATCCCAGGACCAGGCAGATTCACAACAAAATTCTAACAGATGTACAAAGAAGAACTGGTTCTAATCCTACTGAAACTGTTCCAAAAGATTGAGAAGGAAGGAATCCTCCCTAACTCATTCTATGAAGCCAATATCACCTGATACCAAAGCCAGGAAAGGATGCAAAGAAAGAAAGAAAGAAAGAAAACTACAGACCAATATCACTGATGAACACAGACACAAAAATCCTCAAAAAAATACTAGCAAACTGAATCCAACAGCATAGCAAAAAGCACCAGGATCAAGTGGGTTTTATTACAGGCAATGCAAGATGGTTCAACATATACAGATCAATAAATGTGATTCACCACAGAAACAAAATTAAAAACAAAAACCATATGGTCATCTTAATAGATGCAGAAAAGCATTCAATAAAATTTAGAATCCCTTCACAATAAAAACACTCATCAAATTAGGAATAGAAGGAACATAACTCAAAATAATAACAGTCATATATGACAAACCCAAGCAAACATAATACTGACCAGGAAAAAGTTGAAAGCATTCCCCCTAAGAACTGAAACTAGAGGAGATGTTTAAATGGTTATATAACCCTCCTTAGAGTCACAGTAACGAGAATTTTCTCACTATTAGAACCTGAAGGAGACGGACCACATCTTTCTGTGTCTTTCTGTATTCAAGAAATATCCTGTATTCACTCATTCAGCAAATACTTAATTGGTTGCCCACCAAGGACCAGATATTGTCTTAGGCACTGGTGCCTAATTTTTTTTCCTATGAATCATATACAACCAAATAAGAGCTCTTCCTCTCTTAAACTCTTTAGCATGTATTCACTGAAATGTGTACTGCAATGTAACATGATACACGTGGAAAGTATTGTTATTATGGGTCCCTAGGTCAAGTCCTAAGTGTACTATGGGTGGGGATCTTCTAAAACAATCATAACTTTTTAAAGTACTAGATCCTAAAGATAGACTATTCAGGTTCCTATGATCCTTTAAGCATCCGGTTGCCATTGAGCATCATGACCCGACCAAGTGACTCTTTTTTTTTTTTTTTTCTTTTGAGACAGAGTCTCACTCTGTTGCCCGGGCTAGAGTGAGTGCCGTGGCGTCAGCCTAGCTCACAGCAACCTCAGACTCCTGGGCTTAAGCGATCCTACTGCCTCAGCCTCCCGAGTAGCTGGGACTACAGGCATGCGCCACCATGCCCGGCTAATTTTTTGTATATATATATTTTAGTTGTCCATATAATTTCTTACTATTTTAAGTAGAGACGGGGTCTCACTCTTGCTCGAACTCGGTCTCGAACTCCTGACCTCTAGCGATCCACCCGCCTTGGCCTCCCAGAGTGCTAGGATTACAGGCGTGAGCCACCGCGCCCGGTCCCCAAGTGACTCTTAAAAACAAGTCTTCTTACAATTGCTCCTTATTCAAACTGATCAGTAAAAGAAGAGATAAAGAAAACATGATTCCTGAACTTTTATGAGAAAGATCTAGTCTAGCATATGGCAAGTTGGAAGTTTCTCAATGTGTGGGCGATCACTGGGCTTGAGAATTCAATGTGCTTTCACGTCAGGATACATTTTTTTTACAGTAGAGGAGGCTGTGCTCCAGAACTTTGAAAAGTGGATTCACTGAGAGGCTGACGTGAGCAGGCAGGAAGAACACCATAGGAGATGCTAGAAGCACTGCACTTGCATTTCTTGGTTAGGGCAGGGAGGAGTACTTCCTGGATCTCACCCTGGAGGCCTGAGCAATAGTTCTGCCCATAGTTATGCCTCCTTTCTTGAGAGTAAGATAGTCTAAAACTTCTAGTATGTTATAGATTCCAGAAGTCAGGCAACTCTCAGAGCTGAACAAATCAGAAAGTACTGGAGGGAGGAATGGTAGTGTAGATAAGTGGATGAAGTAAGAACACTTCCTGGATTAGAATACAGGATTTGGTGACATTGTAATAAATGACAAAGAATAGGGTAGAACAGAGTATTCTTCCCTTCTAGCACACTGGATGTGGAGCAGTCATAGTCCACCATTTCCTGTTTCCTTTACACTTCAGATCAGATGAATGTGCTTCCTTAAGCAGTTAAGAATAAATAAATAAAAGTAACTCTCACTGAACTCTTATAGAATATTAGGGGCTATGCAGAAAATATAAAGAAAATCCTTAAGGCACAGTATTTTTGAACTTCAGAGGAAGGAGTTAAGACTAAGTAAAGTTGACCTCTAGTTTGTTTGCAGTTGAAGCTCACATTCAGCCCCTGAATATTATTTGAATAGTTTCTTGGCTAAGAGTTCACATCCAAAAGCTGAATATGTTATGCATTGAGCATGAAAGACCAAACCTTTGATTAATCTTTTCTGTTCAAACTTTTCACCACCATGAAGTATTTTCCAAACACAAGCATTCTTGGAAAAAGAGTGCACACACAGTCAAAGAGCCAGAGAGGAGCAACCCCCAAACACTGAAAACACCACCTTCCCAAGTTCCAGCTACCTCTCTGGAGTCCAGGATTTGTAATGCTAATCTGAGTACCTTCTTCCATGCTGGAAAAAAAGTAAAAATGTAAAAGTAATGTAGTTATTCACTGTTATGCTGAGAGACAACACATTTTTCCAGCACTTTTCTTTCTTAACTCTTTCTTGGTGTATGAATTTGTACAAAAACACCATTTACCTGGTATTTATTTTGGTGACAAATGGCTGCCAATGCAGAGCACCATTGTCCTGAGTTTTTCATTCCAGAAGTATATTCTCACTTATCACTTTTCAATACTTGATTTTGTCCATGATGCTGAGATAAGCCATAAGCTCAATTAAAAACTCAATCCAACTAGTTTGGAATTTGGGGAACAGAAACTCCCACTCAGTTGTTGGAAATTTTCATTTTTAATCCAGTTGCTTTTACAACCTGGATTCATTTATTCTCTCTGGAATTTATGTATCTCACTAATGCATCAGCTCCATTAAAAAAAATCTATAGGAGACTTTGGCTTTGCATTTTCTGACATAAAGAATGTCTATCAGAATTGATCAATTGCCTGGCAATACAATTGCCTGGATTACAAGTGATAGTATCAATGTATTGATAAACCAGAAAAAATTTTTAAAAGCTATCACTACAAAGCACTAGTTATTCACTGTCTGAATGTTTGTCACATGGGTAGACTCTGAGGCTGTAATTATTAACTGAAAATGTGTCTGCTAAAGGGCCATTCTAGCTGGACTGCTTATTACTTCCTAATGGTCTTCACTGTGTGTTTCTTAAAACTTGTCAACTGCTCTGGTTCCTGAGGACTCTCTGGTTAACAGTGAAAAATATGCATGAATTTTCATTTGTATACATATATTGTATCACTCATAATCAACTGTTTTATCCAAAAATTATAATGTATGTAAATCTATACTAGACTTTGTAAATAAGTGAATTTGCGTAGGTACTCCACTAAATAACACACAATAACTTCTGTGAAAAACACAAGCCTTTAAATCCTTTGGTTTGGTAGACTATTGGGTACTGCTCTTGTGATTATTCTTTTTTCTCATTTAAAGCAGTTTGTTTTATGCAGTTGTCGGGAAAAGAAAATTATTATTGTCCAGGTTATTCTAATAAGTCAATCCAAGTTGTAGTTAATCTTGTGTTCTTCTCAAGATATAAAGTGTGTCCTGTCACTTCTTTCTAATTTATTCATTTTTTAATATACAAAGTTATAGAAACACAGCAGTAAACTTATGACCTCAGCAAAATTACTATACCAGTTTTTCTTCCAAAGGATGCTTATATAATAGTTACCACATATTTTACTTCTCATAAAATTTTATGGGGCTGAAAATCATAACATTGCCTTTTTTAATAGAAAGACATCAGTTTTCAGCTATATATTTCATAGTTATACTATTTTCCTCAAATATAATTTTATCACATAGTATTTATCTGTCCTTTGGAAACTTAAAATGTAAATGCTAAATTTTCCCCTGACACAAACCACAACTCTTATACGAATCGTTCTCCTGAAATGGTAGAAACAAGATTAGGCCAGAGGGAAATGACCCTGATTAAAATATGGTCATTTGTTCCCTGTGTTTACAAATTAATTATCTGCACTATACATAAAAATGATTATAGTAATAGCTGTTACTAAGGGACACAACTTTTTCCAACTGATTTGGAATGCCATCTTTAAAATACATTGCTTCCATATCTACTATAAACTATTTCCAGAAATTCTCAGCTCTGTTGATCTGTCTGCTCATGTATAATACTATACTATTTTACAAATTGTAGCTTTAAAAATAGATTTTGTTTTTGGTAGAAAAATTTTGTTTCTCTTACTACTTTTCATTTTCAAAATTTGCCTATTCCTTGCACTGAACATTGAGAAATTAAAAAGAAAATTGACTATTCTTGCTTATGTGTTTTTTATATGAAACTAGTATCCCTTAATTTAGTCCTCATAGTTTAAGAAAAGTATTTTTAGGATCACATTAAATTTGGTATTTTTATTAGGATCATGTTAAATTTGTGGGTTAATATTAGGATAGTTGACATCTTTATGATGTAGCATCTTTTAGTTCTAGAATATAGTAATCCTTTCCATTGGTCTTAGTCTTTTTGTCTCTAGGTAGCATTTAAAATATTTCTTTAGGTAGATCTTTCAGATTCTTAAGTTTAAGACATTTTATATTTAATATAGTTTATATTATTTTGTCATTTGGAAATATGAAAACTATTGATTTTTGAATATTGGTTCTATGTAGTTTTGTACCTTAGCACTTCACTTTATTGAATTTTCTAATTGTTTGTAGTAGGTTTTCTGTTTTCCTGAGTCTATGGTACAATTAAATACAAAAACAAATGCCCC
This sequence comes from Eulemur rufifrons, assembly GCF_041146395.1. Classification (NCBI taxonomy): domain Eukaryota; kingdom Metazoa; phylum Chordata; class Mammalia; order Primates; family Lemuridae; genus Eulemur; species Eulemur rufifrons. Next base: position 35,983,965 of record NC_090997.1, read on the forward strand.
CCAAACAATAAAAGAGTTTGCTTTTCCAATTCTTTGCATTGTTCTTGAAATGTCTTAGTTTGATAAAACATAAATTGTGATTTAGTGAAACTTATATAGTTTTCCTCCAAGTGTTAAATAATATAGGTGTGCAGAAGAAATGATCACTTTTAGATGTTACATGCTGTGTCTAGTAGATAGGGCTTCACAGTCATCTCACAAACATAAAACTCTTGTGAGTTAGGCACTAGGTTAGCCTCATTCTGTTGAAGAAAGAAAACCAAGAATCAGAGAGGTTAAATAACCTATCCAAGGTCACAGACCAGTGGCAGAGTCAGGATTTGACTGCTCCAAATGAAATGCAGGACACTAAGAAAACACTGTCTCTAGGTTACAGATTTTGAGGGGGGTCTGGCACCATGTAGCTGGAATAACTTAGGGAAGAAATTGACTGCAGTTGAAGAGGTTAGATTTAGCGCAGATGATCCTCTGCAGGTCACAAGATATTTGTGAGCACACTGTCAGTACTCTGGAACCAGCCATAATACCACATCATTTCTCCTTAGCACATATATGGATTACTTTACAAATGAAGGGGTACTAACTGCAGGCCTCAAACTTACAGGTGCAAGAAATACAATTATCTTCACTTTTCTGCATTTCTTATCATTTCTATTATTGGCTTCTATTCCACAAGTGATGTAAACTTTAACTTAGTTAATTCTGGGTAAGCTCACTCAAGCCCACTTTCTCTTAATAAATTCAAAGACTTTTCAGTCCAGCCAGGATCTCCTGAGTTAATTCTAGGCCTTCAAGACTTCATTTCTGGAGTTGGGACTAAGTTCTGGGACCATTAGGAAGAGATAAGAGGTTCTCTGGTCAGCATCCTTCCATACTGGCACCTTTTGAGATGCACACTGTGGTCTCTTATCTCAGCTGTCAGTCTGCTCAGGTTGCTGATCCAAATCAGTCACAGTTCTGTCCTCTTGTCCAGCCCTGCCTCAGCGATTCCCATGGCCTTTCAGGGACACAGGAGAAATGAAGGTGTTCTTTCAGAGTTGCAGGATACTGAAGCTATATTAAAGGTCTCTCCAGCTGAACATACAGATTCCATTTTTACTCTATTTCTCCTGAGCAATATTCCAGTTCTCTCTGGGCCTGTTTGGCCAGAATATTGTTCATCATTGTTTAGCATACACTTACCCTTCTAGTAACACAACAGCAATGCTTATGACCCCCTCACAAATAAGTGTCCATTGTAACCTTAGTCTTGTGATGTGGCTTTATTCACTCTTAGAATTTCTATGTGCCAGTGGTTTTTTTCCCCTAGGTTCCTGTTGTCTTTCCTTCTTTCTGTTTCCTATGCCTCAAGAGTGTCTCAATGTGTTAGTTGGTCACCATCAACCAGGGCACATGATTTGTCAGGGTTCTTGTGCCAGGCCACTGCACAGGTCCCATTCTCCTTAATACCTAGGCTATAAAAAGTTGCAAACTAGCCATTTTAGAGACAAAATAACCAAGAGATGGGTTTGTTCACCACACATTGCTTTATAAATTTAAGTCAACATTGGAAAACTGGCATACCTTACTAAAATCAGAATTCTCTTCCTGAAAAATCAGAATTGGCAACGCTGGGCCCACAATCAGCCTGAGCTACATTTTGACTTTTCCTGGTAGTCAGAGCATGGTCTCTCCAGTCCAGCAGGCCCCACCACTCACCCCATGTAGGCTGAAGAACTGGGTCTGCTTCAGTCCCTACTGCCTGCCTCTGGAGGCCCTTGAGCTTGAGACCTCTGTGACCTTTGTCCAGGACAGTTGTCAACTTCTCTGTCTAATTTGTTGTAACCAGCATTTACAGGGTCACGTGACAAAAAGAATGACAGCTAAGTGAAAGAGCTGCCTCTATTTCTCTTAGTCAGAAGAGGCCCCTTCCGTTATTCAGGAACTTATGAGTTTCAGGGACTATCTATAATAATAATGTCCTGACAACTTCTTGAAAGAGATCAATTTTCTCAATGATTTGTTCATATCTAGAAACATTCTGCCAACCTGACTATCTCCCCTTACTGAGTTCTCACTATCTTTCATATTTAAATTTCAAATACCATCCTCCATTCTCATGTCTCTTAGGACTTTTCTAGAATAAGGGATATCAAATACCAGGACTGAGGCATTCTGACATGGCTTGTTAAAATTATATACAGTAAAGTATGTTTCTTGCCCATTTTCTCTCAAGCCTTCCATTTTACTTTTTCCCTCATTGCCAGTTTTCTTTAATTATTATCTCACTCCTTTGTACAATATCATTAGGATTCTTTCTGGTCCAAGTTCTATTATTGTGGTCATGGTAGCTATAAAAGCCCAAATATATTGAATCTAATTAACTAAAACTCTCAGCTTAGTTAAGCCCTAAGATCCAGAAAACATCTTCACCATTTTTATCTATAGTAAAATGTAATCATAACTGACATTTAGATTTAAATATAATCTAATAGACTCTGAGGTTTTAAGGTACAGAGTCACCCAGGTAGCAGCACTATAAGATCCTGAATCATCAAGTATGACTTAGCTGGATTTTATAATATATTAAAAAAATTTTTAAGGAAAGGAAAATGCATTTGTTAAATATTTCCCGTAGCAGTAAAAGTAAACTAATTCACAGCATAACCCTTGGTCAGAAAATTTAGGTAATCAGAGAACTCATTTTCCTAGGCATCTCTATAAAAGTTATATTACTAAGACTCTAAGGAGTCTTTAATCAGGGGTCATTAGCTCATTGACCTTGAGAATAAGAGTGCTATGAAGTTTGGGAAAAAGATCACATCCACCCAAGACCCAGCATTTTTGTACAGGTGATATCCAATGAAATGAAACTCAAAGGTATTTTTAATGGGCTCTTTCATATTTAATCCAGGAGGTGCCTGGATAGATGAGTGACATGCTTCTAGTTCCATAGTGCTGATGGTAGATATATGTTGATCCTCTTCTAACTCCAAACTTCCCAACCCTGGGAAGCTACCTTTTTGAGGTGCTGTGATTGCCTGGTCCCTTCAAGTAAGATGCAACGTCACTTCCTTTACACCATCTGCCACCCAGCCCATCTCCCAAAACTTACACCCAAGCTGTGCCCTAGGGGTAACACAACATCAACTCAGCCTCCTTTATTATAATTACATTTTCCAGTAGGAAGTGAGATGTGCATATTTCAAGGGTAAGAAGAATTAGAAGGTGGAGTTTAATCCTGCATTATTTCAGAAACTGTAAAACATATTCCAGCTTAGTCATTAGGCCTCTGAATTATAATTCCTCTCCTTTCTTAAAAACTGTCTATTCCCAGAAATTTTCTTGGTCAGTAGGATACTGACAGTAGGTGGTACATCTCATAGCCAAGTTAAGGTCTATGAATGCAAATCTTAAACCCACAAAAGAATGGGCCCAAGTCCAAGACAGTCCAAGTCACTGGCCAACTTTCCAGATCACTTTTCATCCTCCATGCATTGGGGAAATAGATGTTCATTTTAATCAGAAGGTAAGAAGTTGAAAGTAGAAAAAGTTGTTTGTTTGTTTGTTTCTTTTTACTGAAAAAACTCAGTTCAAACCCTGACTCTGCCAAGTAATCATTGGCAAGTGACTTTGGGGGAAGGAGCTTAACCTCTCTGCTTCTCCATCTGCTGAATGGAGATAATATTTACACATCTCCTAGTTTTGTATGGATTGAACAAGATGGTATATGTGTCCGGCTTATCAAGGGGTTAATAAAAGCTACCTCTGCTACTGAATAGCCTCTAGCAGAGTGCTCAGTGCAGAGAAGAAGGCTCAGCTGTTTTCTGATGACATGTTTCACCTATTGATTACTTTCTGCTTGATAAGACTTGAGTATTTACACAGCATCAACAACCTTTTTCTACAGAGTGCTTTGTTTTGATTCTCTGAGCTACCAGTGAGAAAAGTCAATTTTTACACCATGTTTTAGAGGTAAGGCAACTAAACCTAAGAAACTTAAGGATATTGTGCCAGGGAACCAGACAAGAATCCTTTTGTGTAAAGAAACTCAGGAATGTTTCTGAGGATACCAGTCCACTAGAGCAAGTTTATAAAACCAGTAGGTTCTGACTGGTCATTCACTTGCACAGGCAAGTATACTAGTACAGACTATCCAATGGACCACCAGGCAAATGCCCACCGCCCCCCTTCACATTGACTTGAAGGAATAACACCAAAATGGAGCTGGAAAGGCCCTTCAAGCCCCTGCTCCTACAATCTCTGCTTCACAGGTTAAGAGATTTCTCTTGAGATGCTGATTCGTACTTTAAAAAAATGAACTTATACTTGGAAGGCTTGCTGCAATATTATATGATGATGTAATTATTTATGCAGTCCCAGCTGAGCCTATAAAATCCAAAAGCTTTAAAATCTACATCTACCATGATAGAGTTAGACAGCACTCCCCATATCACTCTCTCTCTCACACACATACATATATCCCACCCCCCAAATATTTCTTTAAGTTCCAGACCACTTTTCGATGTAACTGTGTTCTCTCTATTTTGACATTCTTGGAGCAGCCCTAATGAAGCTTAAGATTAAAATCACAAGTCTTGAAGTTCAGACAGGGAATAAAGTACAAACTTCGAAGGTGATCTCATGTGCTCAGAATTATGCCTTTAAAGGTCAAGTTGACTTGAAATATGGATGAAACCGAATACAGCATTTAGATAAGGGAGCTTTTTTTACCTAATCTTAACTAATGCAATGAAAGATACTCTCAGCTTTATTATTAACAATGCTAATTAAGCCAATACATTTTTTTCATGCTATTTTATCTTTTTAATTTGGGACTATGACTATTTTAAAAAATAGATATGTTGTAAATGATGGTAATAAATTATGAGCACAGTCTGTTGACTTAGAATAAAGGAAGCCCAGAACATATATTACCCATTTTAGATACTTAATTTGTGGAATTTTTATACAAAATATATTTAACAACTCCTGAAAAGTGAAAAACAATTTCTATAGTTTTTACACTTATATGGCCTAGGTCAGTGGCAATAACAAGGGGGTAGTTTGGAGGAGGGCTTTATTTAGCTCCCCTATAAACATCATCAGCCTCCTATCATAACTACCCCAAATAGAATGCAACCCAAGTAAAACACTGTGTCTGCTATTCAAACTCAACTTCAAAACAAGTCCCCAGGCTGCTCCTTTCAACAGACCACTGTCTGGAGGCTTCAACCTTGAAGGTCTAGAGACATTGTTGGTCCTAAAAAATCTCTGTGGTTATATCTTCATGAAAACCATCATTCTGCCTTTTAAATTTTTGTGTGGGGAGCCTACACACAAAAAATAAAACATAAAACAAGCCTTTTTGCACAAAGGTGTTCATTTGCACAGAAGTGTTAGACCAGTGGCCTGCGCTGTCTGATCATGGTTGAGCTATGTAATTGTTCTGGGCCTCAGTGTCTCCACATGTAAAATGAGGTTAGACTTAAAAGGGCTGATCTCAGAAATCTTTCGCAATGCTCAGAGCCTCAGATTCCTAGCTTCATCAAATACCTGAATCTGGAAATACCTTATCAACACCTGGTACTGCTTCTGTATGCTTGAGGGCATTTTTATTATCTTTAACCATTTTTCTCCGGAGGAAGTGAGGAACTCTTCCAGAGCAGGACAAGTGTGGAGCTTCGGTGCTCCTGGTGCCAAGAGAGAGTCCCTTGCTCTGCCCACCCCGAACTTTACACTTCTACCACCAAATCGTAAGTGTCTGGGGCAGAGGCAGCCTGCAGAGTGGCGCACCCAGTGGGAGAAGCTGACTGAGTGCTTATAAGGAGAAGACCACGTAGGCTTATCTCAAGCTTCACTTTCAAACTTCTCTGCTCAAGCACACAGTGGAAACAAAGTGAAGTGTTTCTGAAAGAAAGTTCTTGGCTCTGTTTTTTGCTTACAAAAGGGACTTTTCGGGAGAAGGGGAAGGTAGTGCAAAACAAAGATGCAAACAAAGGACTTGGAATAGTCTACAAGAAGACTCCCACTTGTGCTCAGAAGTGCGGGTTCTTCACGAGCTGTCCCTCACCGTCCCCGGCGGGAGCCGCACAGAGCGAGCGCCCGGCCCTAGCAGAGCCGCAGGGATGCGGCGGGTGGGGAGGGCTCCGCGGCCACTACCCCAAGGGAAAGAAAGCCTCAGTGTCAGCCTCCTGCCAGCTCCCATAAGTAGATCTAATTATGACCGCTAACTTCAAAAAGAGGATTTAACCCAAAGCAGATTTAGCAGGACAGTTTCCAAAGGGCGGCAGGAATCTAAAGCTTGACCCTTGAAAAATCCTAAAGACTTCACTGCCCCAGGAATTCGTTGAGCCAGTCACGGTGGACGCCTCAGATGGCAGAGAAATTCAGAGACGCCAACTTAAGTTATCAGGGTCTTCGTGGGGATGTTTAATTTAGAATAAAGTGTCTGTCAGAGTGTGTCCAGGGCGTGTGCAGTGGTGGTCAGTCAGGGTATTGACCTGAGAAAAAACACTAACAGAAAAAAAAAAAAAAAAAAGAGTTTAAGCATTAAAGTATAACCTGTTCCATCAAAAATTATTTTAAAACCATGAAGTGGATTGAAAATTAAGCAAGAGTTCAAAGGTCTCTTAGTGAATTCTTACCTAAATCATGAAAGTCTGGTGACATATCCCAGTGGCGCTGATCAAAGTATCAAAAGCGTGTTAAGGTAATTAAAAAAAAATTTTTTTTACTTTGATTTTTAAAACTTTCTACATAGCACTTTGGTCAGGAGAAGCTATTGTAGTTGTTTTAATAAAATTAAACAACTTCAGAAAGAGAGCATTGGAATTGTTCATCTAGAGTTGACCGATGGGAACCTAGTGGATAAACACATCTGGCATAGACTCATTGTGTAATGAACGTAAGAGTATTCTGTGAACTGTAACCCTCTCTGTTGTACGTGATTATTTCCACTATTCTCATAGAACACAAAACTTAGGAAAACAAAAAAGAAAGAAAAAGAAGCAGCCTGAATAAGTACAGTCAGTCCATCCACATACCTCAATTAAACCAACACTCTGTAAGCGATCTTGTGTCACATCAGGCATTTAGCTTAGGTGGGAAATTACAGAAAAGACAAACATCTGGTTCTAAATCAGTTACAAAGCAATCAAAAAATGATTCACACAGGTGCTCTTTAAAATAATTTGATTTCAGATATTGTAAAAGGTCAGTATCAAGTTGCTACTTTTTTACCTGACCACATTCCAACACAGGAAACCTAATCAGATGATTGTCGTAGATATAGTCATGTACTTCATAATGACGTTTTCATCAACAAAGGCCATAAGATTATAATACTGTATTTTTACTGTATTTTTACTGTATCTTTGATATGTTTAAATATGTTTAGATACATAAATATCTAACATTGTGTTTCAATTACCTACAAGTCAGTAGAGTAACATGTTGTACCTGTTTGTAGCCTAGGACCAATAGGCTACCCCATATAGCCTAGGTAAATAGTAGGCTGTACCACCTAGGTTTGTCTCGAGTATGCTCTATAACGTTCGCACAAGGACGAAAACACCTATAGATGAATTTCTCAGACTGTATTCCAGTTGTTCAGCGATGCATGACTGTATATGTAATTAATACTATTCTTAGAACCTTGTTTGAAATATCTGTAGCGTGAGATTGGGAAGTTCTCAGAGATTGAAGAGGTAGTGTTTATTCTCACTGGTTACCCCAAAATGTCAAATCAGACTGTCTATTTGTTCAAACATGAAGCTGGTAAAATTTAGCTTACAGGAGCTTAAGACAAGCATAAAGAATGCATAAGTTAGGTATGTACTACCTACCACTTCAGCCATTATTCTCGTTTCCATTTCTCCTTCCTCAAGAGATATGCCAAGTCCAATCGTAAGTAAACATTACCAATAATTTTTCAAAATGTTTAACATAAACCTGTTCTGTTTCATGCTTTTATTTACTCTTACTGTGATAGTTTTTTCTAGTATGTATGCTAATCTGAGAAAACCAGATCTCTGTCTGTAACTGAATCAATAATAAAGTTGGATGGCTGTTCCCTAGTGGCTCTCAATTTGCAAGTCTTAAACACAAAGGCAGACATGCTTGGTAAAGCAGAGCATCAGGATTCAAGGTCATCAGTTTCTAAGACTGACTTTCACAGACATTACCATTCAGCTGAGAGACAGGAAGGGAAAAAAGAATTTTAAACGTACTAGAAAAAAGAGTAGATAATATAGAAGAGTTAATAACACAGCTTTTCAATTTGAGGCCTCTGCTTCAAATGTGGCGATCCCTGGTCTGAGAAAACTAAATAGCTACAATAAATACAGAGAGGGTCAACACACTCAGTTTTTGTTTGGTTTAGTTTGGTTTGGTTATTATTTTCTACTGAGTTTCGAGAGTTATGTAACTCTTTGAAACTTAAGCTGGTGGTTCTAGTCATTAAATAATTTCTACTCAACCAAATATTAAGATTTTCTACATGAGTATTAAAAATGAATAGGATTCATTTATAATGGTTAAGTTTAAGAATTTGCCTTCCTGAAAACTGGATTTCAACTCCAAAGAGAAAAGCTAGATTATTTCAAATGTAGGTGCTTCACTGATCAAGTTCAAATTTAAATTCCCTGGGTTTCTTTCCAGCTATAAGGTTTTATGACTTTTTACATCCTTGTTGGAATGTGGCACCCTGCTTATATGCACTCCCAAACATATTCATGTAATAATCTCAGGTAAAGTTTATCTCACTCTCTATGGTCACAAACCATTTAGAAACCAAAATTAGACCCTGGACACCTGTGTGTGGTGCCCCTGGACAGAAGAATGATCCCTGACGGCAGGGACAGACAGAGATGCTGCAGGCATCCAGGTGTGCTCAGGGGCATGTGTGCGCATTACCTCTCCCGCTCCTGCTCCAGCAGGTTGGTGAAGTCGTCGCTCTTGTTCATGTAGTCAGTGTGCTTATGCTTCTCGTTCTCTAACTCGTACACAGTGCGCCTGTGACACTTCTCTGCCAACAGTAGCTGCTCTAGCATGCGCCGGTAGGTTTCTTTCTGTTTTTCCTCAAGTCTGTCCAGCTGAATAAGCAAACATAGGAAAGAGCTTGATATTTTATTTCATTTGCATATGACTCTAAATAATTTGCGTACATTGTTCTAGTGACTTATTACCTGAAGGAGAGAACAGTGAGTCTGGTATTCACTGCCATTTTCCCCATCCCATCATTTTCTCTATGCTGATTGGCTTTATAAACTAGCCATAATAACATTGCAGTAACTTCTGGCCTCCTGGCCTTTTTTTTTTCTGTAAACATTATGTATGGTTCCTAAACTTTCAGGAGAACAAACTCTCATAGTTTTAATGAGAACGCACAAAGCCCTATACTCAGAAAGAAAGAGGATGACATCTCTTCTGATCTCAGAAAAATTAAGATCTCAGCATTTGCATATACCAAACTTCTCCCCTGGGAAGTAATTATCATCATCACAATCTTTTTTTAGAGCTTGCAGCTATATGCATTTCTAGGAAATGTATATGAAGCATCCAAAGTCCTCTTTTTTCAAGAGATGCTAAATATAGGAAGGATTTAAAAACTTGTAGAGAATCTATATCTCCAAAAGAGGTCTTATCAAATATTACAGGGTGTTTTTTGTGCTTCTTTCTCTGGCCAAGCTATAAGAATTTCAAGGGATCATGTCTTGATAATCTTTTTAGTCCCTAGTGCCTAGTACAGGGCCTAGAACAAAGTAGATGTTCAGTAACTGTTTGTTAAATTGGACCAAATCTTACAATATTGATATTTTCCCATCCTGCTCACTATCCTACCCTCCCTTTCAAACTCTAGTTCAGGGTTTCTCAACGTTGGCACTGCTGAGGCCAGGTAGTTCTTTGTTGTGGGGTTCTGTGCATTGGAGGATGTTTAGCAGCAGCCCTAGCCTCTGCCCACCAGATGCCAATAGTACCACCTTTAGTTGTGACAATCAAACTATCCTAAATTGCCAAATGTCCCCAGAAGGAAAAATCCATCACCACCTCAGTTGAGAACCCCTGATCTAGTAGAAACAGACATATTTAAAATGCATTCTCAGGCCAGGCACGGTGGCTCACACTTGTAATCCTAGCACTCTGGGAGGCTGAGGCAGGAGGATCACTTGAGCTCAGGAGTTCGAGACCAGCCTGAGCAAGAGTGAGACCCCATCTCTACTAAAAATGGAAAAAATTAGTCGGGCCTGGTGGTGCACACCTGTAGACCCAGCTACTTGGAAGGCTGAGAAAGCAGGATCTCTTGAGCCCAGGAGTTTGAAGTTGCTGTGAGCTAGGCTGACGCCATGGCACTCTAGCCTGGGCAACAGGAGCGAGACTCTGTCTCAAAAAAAAAAAAAAAAAAAAGACCCATGGAAAACCATTCATTTAATTAAAAAAATGTAAAATAAAATACATTCTCAATTTCACAATGAACTCCCTAAAACCCAGTGGGGTGGCACCACACGATCTGAGCCTCAGAGCTGTTCCCTGTTCCTTTTCTATGTTTGCCTTTCCATTACAAGGAGGACTGAGGCTTTCTCTATAATGTATGACATGTTCATTGTGAATATATCATTTCTGGGGCCAAAAATAAAAGAGAAACTGTTCCTATTATCCTTGTTATCTTCTTCCCAGATCTCTACTCCCTTTACTTAGGAGCAGGTGAACAGAAAGAGACTAGCAAAGAAGCCCATGTTAACTAGTGGCTGATAATATCTGAGATCATCAGGAATTGGCAAATTGTACTTTTTTGTCTTCTGGTAAGTTTTTGTAGCCTTAAAGGGACAGACTACACAAGAGATTTTCCCATTGGTATAACTCCCGACTACAAAATATTCTCCCCAGTACTCCCCATTTTTACAAGTGTGGTTTTCACCATATTTTATAGAACTTAAAAAACATTGCTGAAACAACATCATCATCATCATCAAAAATGTAGAAAAAGCAACTTTTCCCCCTTTTGGATCCTTCCTCCTTTATCATAAAATAGGACTCTCCATCCTTTGGAAGGTATTTGAAGATCAACTTCTGCCTATTTCTTCACTCTCTCCCCCATTCCTCCCTAAGAAAGGAGAGTTGACTTATTTGAAGGTTGTATTTGGATTGGGAATTGGAAATGTACAGCTCAGCTATTTAATTTCCTATTTTTCACTCTGCCTGTCATAGGATGACACATTGTGACATCTTCCCCAGGATTTCTCAATATATCCAAAGAATTTTAGAGGGAAAGTGGTGGCGTTATTAATTGGATGATTGACAGAGAAATCCAAAGAGATAGTCACTGCATGTATATCTGGAGAAAAAAAAAAACAGCACATGGAAATATCAAGTGTTCTGGGGCAGCCTAGGCAGGGGGCAGACCTCAGCCTTAATACATTCTGTCCATATGGGCCTTCGAAACTGGTTGTTTGCAGGAGCTACAGTCCTGGGCTAGGCCACAGAAGTAGGTTGCTGAGGTCTCTGTGGGTAATGTTCATGTCATTCACGTTAGCACAACTTGACCCCAATAGTAATTCCATTATCAAGAAGGCAGACTTTTCATCGCTTATTGCATAAATTACTAAATTTATTGGTGTGATTAGTATATTTTTTAGGCAGAACTGCAGATCCAGACTTTAAACTGTAGAGGCAGTAAATTCTTCTCCTATAAAGCATTAATGTGTGAAGATCTAGCTTTCTATTTTAAATTTTGGATATAAGAACTAACATAAGTAGCAATAGGTCATCTCTGCCACATGCTGTTTCTTATTATTTTGTTTGGAACTACAACAAACTCCTGGGTGAGAACTGAGGTGACCTATCTTCTTGGCTGTATGTGGCTTGTCCAAAGCCTCTGAAGACCACTTCCCATAACTACAAATTCTGTAGATTCATTAATCATATATCCTGTGTACGTGGCCTTTGGTTTTCAGGTTCCAACCTGTGGCTCAGTATAGAGGAATGGCTTTTATTAACGAATAGTGAAAGTGGAATAGGCACCTCTTATTTTACTTTGGAAATATGGATTCTACTTGGACAGAGGTGGAAGGAAAACTGAATGAGATCATCATAACATCAAAGGCCAAAAATTTACTAAGGAAAGAGTGTACCTGGAAGTCCTTTCCTAATGTATCATGTTGGTGGAGAAGTGCAAGAACTTGAGATGAGAGGAAATTTCAGTACATTTTAGATAAAAGGATCATGGTTCAGGAGGTAGTTTTAGTGTTGTTGCCTGCAGAGGGCTAACTGAAGAAATATTAAGGAATTGAGGAAGACAGAAATCCACTTAAGAGGAAATATGAGGTCTTAAAGACCAAACTGGAGTCACAAGATAGGGGAATGGATCTAAGTGCTCTCAAAAATAGGGCTATTAAAAAAGGAGGTATTTTGGTGATTGTTGGATCATAATAGGTGCCAAGAGAAGATAGAGACATGAGAGCCCAGGGAACAGAGCAGTGTTACTCCCACCACAAAGAAGGTGTTGGGATTCAGGAAACAATTGAGGAACACCTGTAAATCTGCAGATAGTCTTTCATGAGATCAGTTGGGGGCTCTTCCCTTGAAGACTGTAGCAGCTATTCAAAGTGATTATATAAAATATAAACAGACTTAAGAATTATAATCTGGGAAGATTAGGGTAAGATATTTGAAGCATAATTTGTTGAGTTTCAGGGTCTCGGCTATTATAGATGGAGTTGCCAATATTGGCTGGGCCCTAAGTGAACACACTTAAGAAACTTTGGGATGTAATGTTTGAAGAAATCATGAGAGAAACAAAAGAGGAATCAGGCAGAAGAACAGCAGATAAATCCAGACATGGATGTGGTGTGATGGAAAAGACCTCCTAGTGAGGATTATCCAACTCCAACTCAAGGATGTGAAAGTAGGTAAGATTTATGTTAAACAAAGAATACTTTAGGCAGACTCAGAACTCCTTGATTTTTATGTCTCTCACTGAAGGAGACCACACAATATAGAATATGGAAGGTAATATTACAAGAACAAATGTCTGGGTCTGAAAGCATAGGGGAAACAGAAGTAAACAAACAAGTCAAAAAAACTCTGAGATAATAGAACAATAATAAAGAAAAGGACCACTTGAAGAAACTGGTTAAAATGCTAAAACAACAAATCAGCTGAGGCTTCCTACTACAGAAAAAATTGTGGCAGAAGAAAATATTTTTGTTGCCTTGAGTTGGACAAGTTACTCAAGGATCAGGAAGTTCACACATGAGGGATGGCTCAGTTTTAAAGAAGAATAGCACCTGAATAAAGGTATGATCCCTTCTGGGCCCCAAATCACACAGGCATCAGAAGGTTTACCTTCTGAAGAGATGGGTTTCCTAGGCCCGGGCGAAGGACTGGTAAAAGGATCGAAGGAGTTTTAAATATGCAGGTGCAAAAGTTGAGCACCTACAATTAGACCTAGGCACTGAGGAAGTCACCACTGCAAATCCCCAGACTTTGCAAAAACACAGGTGTGTTGCCAATGCCACTCAGTAAAGACAAAGACAGTACATACAAACAGCCTCCTCCACCCTACCTAGAGTTCATCATTTCCCATAATTATTAATCTTCTGACGGTAACAGGCTTTGTCTTACGTGAACAACTGCTCCAGACTGACCACAATTCTGTTGTAGCTAAGATGTTCTCTATCTACCCACCTTCCCTTGGACATGCTCCAAGTCTCTGCTTTAATGTGTAACAGTAACATGAGCCTGCATTATACTGAGTCCTAAGGTTAAGGAATATAATTTTGCTTGAGGTAAATTGATCTTGGAATTGTAGATTTTCTTGTATTCTTTAAATTTATGAGTATGAAGCTAGTACTGTGATAATTGCATGTGTCCCAATAATTCTTTGGATTTTTTGAAAAAACTAGAATCTAGGGAATTGGGATTTCAGGATGTATTAATGCAACTTTGAAAATGTTAAGGGGTCCAGGTCATTTTACTAAATGGGAAAAACAAAAACAAACTCTATCCAATCAATTGAGATCCCTCTGGCTAAGGTTGAGCAGAATGAGAAATTGGGAAGGAAAGAAATAGAAACCTTAAATTTTTTTTTTTGGAATTTTGCTTAAAAATTATAAACTTTGATATTCTGGACTTTAATTTACAAGTAAGTGCAGGGGGATTTAATATTTGCTGTTTAATTTCTCCCCAGGTATTTGGCAAGGGAAAGAGGTCCACCATATCGGGTTCACTGCTTAACTTCCGGTGAGTTTTATTGGGTAATCTAACTGAGCCTAATTTGGTATAGAAATTTGAATGAGCAGTGGTTTTTTGGCTTAAGGTGCAACATGGCTTCTAGGAACAAGAGCTAGAATACTTGCTCATAGTCCGAAGTGACTAATGAAACAGTGGCATAGGGTTCCTGCCTCATGAATTTGAAAGTGGTACTCCTGCTCCTAGGTTAAGAAGTTTTGATGTTAATCCCAAAGACTTGAAAGACCAAAAATCTATATGTGGTGGAAGAAAATCTTTTTTCCTCTATTATTCTATTTCTCTCACAAAGCAGGACTTCATTTTGGCAGTACTGGGAAAAGTATTAATCATTTCTGTCCTTCTCTCTCTACTTCCTCATTCATTTTCCCCAAAGAGAGGGATGACTCTTCATATTGTTGAGTCAAGAAGAGAAACAAACCAAGAAGTATGCCTAGCTTAGCCAATTCCAGAAGGACAATTCACAGAATGGGTGCCTTCTGCTCTGCTCCTTTGTCTACAAGGCAGGAATATTCGGGTAGGGCATACTTTCTGAAGGCAGGTCAGAAACTGCTCTCCCTGTGTTCTGTCCATAGAACTCAGTGGGGATTGGAGGCAATGATCCTGGGTAAGTGTGTCTGCTCTGCAGGCCTACCTCTCCCTTGGGGGTCATCTCAAGCCCTAGACTTGGGAGAAAAGAATTAGGAATCCCAAATGAGACCATTTATCTGAGCTGAGTTCTCCCATCCAGGTTATTATTATTAAAAAATATATGTTTTTGACTTCCATATGTACTTTACTACTCAAATCTTCCTAAGTATGGAACCCATTAAGGGTATGAGCAATTATCATCTTCAGATCTCAGCAAATACTAATGGCTAATATTTGTTGAGTACTAGTATATTCCAGCTGCTATTAATAGCTTTATAGGTATTGCTTCATTAAATACAACAATTTTATGAGGTATATATTCTGGTTACTCCCACCTCACAGATAAAGAAATTGAAGTTTCCAGAACTTATGTGATCTGCCTAAAACCATACACAGCTAGTAGTGGGGGATCTCAGACATAAAAGTAGATCCAGCCTGTTGACTGCATCCTGTCATATTCTTAACATTTTAAGAAACGATGAGAATAGAGCTCCAGTTTATCCTTGTTGCAAAAACCAGAAAATTATAGGACCATCAATCTGTGTTGTGAATGCTGTCTAGAGCAGACCTTGTCTCTGAGATTTGTCAGTCTGTCAAACTGAGCTGCTCCAAAGGCTTGACGTAAGTTAAAAGTTAAATGTATAATAAGTTGCTTCGGATTTCTAGTTTCTGTTCTGTTTTTCATTCACAATACTAATTTCACATCTAAAAATTTTTTTACATGAATTCCAAAAGTCAGTATGGCTAGATCCATAAACTGGTGCCCTAATTTGGCATTGAACTTCTACTACACTGTTATAGTATTTTTAAAATGTGGTATCATGGACAATTAATAATAATACTAAATAGTTCCTAATACAATCTTATATAAAAGAATTAAATATAGTCCTATTAGAATTCCTTTCATCTTAAAGAATGTCCCTAAGCATTTCATTCAGATTTTGCCTCAATTATTATATTTTAGTTATTTATATAAGACCATTTTAATTATGACAGAAGCTATAAAATACCAAAAACCAATGACTCCATAATCATTAATATAAATAATAAAATCAATTTAATTTTAGGTTACTAATTTGACAATAATCCCAACAACTCAATGTTAAAACTGATAAGCATTTCAAATTTTCACACACATCATTTCTTAGAGAAGTAAAAGAGCAATGTGTGTAACTATTATAATCACATGGAAAAAATATATTTCTGGCTCTAAGTATATTTAAGGAAAAGCTTCTAAAATTCTTGTCATTGAAACTTATCCACTATAACCCTTGAATTATTTAATTATGCTTTAAGTCTATATTAGTAAATCATGAAAATTTTGCCTTTGAAAGCAATGTTAAAGCATGTCAATGGAAGAATGTGGAGACATCTCTGGGAGGCTCCCTTCCAGGGGAACTTGTTGGTGGTATGTTTTTACCTCTGAAATCGGTTTCTCATAGACATCCTCTCCTATGGACTTTTCCTGGGCAAGGATGGCATCTCGGTGCAGGACCCGAAGCACTTTCTCTGGCTCTGCAGACCCGTAGTGAGCCTCCAGAACTTCAGGCTTGGTTTTCTCCGTCTTCAGCATGTGGATCACATCTTCTCTGGCCTGTGGTAGTAAGTACAGCAAGGTCAGATGGTTGACGATGTAAATCACGTACTGGGCTCACAAGATCAACACGGAGCTTATTGAATACATCCCCACCTCTTCAGGGCTACTGGCAAATTCACTGGGTATTCTGTTCGTATTTTTTTTTTTTTATCAAAAGCAGATTGGCAAGCAGATCCTCTGCTTCAGGTTGCTAGGAAGCAGGCAAGCAGGAAAGAGGGTTTGTGCTAATATTAACTACATAAAAATTGCTTTATCTAAGCAGCAATTATCCAGGGGGTGGGGAGGCAGGTCCTGGGATACTTAACCCATTTCAGTGCACACGAGGTCAGTGACAATCTAAAAATTTCTAGTTTTCTATGTATGCCTACAATATAGTATTCGAATCTGGTTTAAAATAAAACCCCGCTGCCTCCATTCTAGTTACAACTTCACGTGTAATTACCAAACAGCCTTGATCGGTGAATTCCTGTTTCTCATCAAGTGATACATTTTGCATGGAAACATATGGTTGAGAACTCACATAGTGCTAGTCTGTCCTTTTCAATCTAATGTATTCACAATAAAGGTGGAATTTTATCCCTTCAACACCCAGACTGTCAGTCAGATGAGTCAGGTTGGTGGGTCGGAGTTGTTCTTTTGGTTTCTTAACACAACGTTAACATAGTGTTGAAGCTCTCAAGAGAACCACGATTATAGGTTTTATATCGTATTGTCTTTGGTTCTCATCACATATTGCAAATACATCTGGATGGTATATTGTACTGATTAGTAGGGATGATCTTGCTAGTTATGATGGAGCTGACATTTGCTGAAGGTACTCCCATCTGGGCACACACTTGGAGCTGTTTTTCCAGTAATGGTGATGGGTAAGAAGTATCCTGACTTTATTCCAACTTGTGCTAAAGAACAAACTGGTTGGGAGCAGAGTTTCAGTCTGTGAGAATGGAATAGAGTTTTCTCCTGTATTAATGCTAATTATGGGCTTGAAATTATAAATCTGGCTCATGGTATTCTATTTTTTTTCTTTTTCTTTTTCTTTTTCTTTTTTTTTTTTTTTTTTTCACAGCAAAATTGAGCAGAAGCTCATGGTATTGTAAAGAAGAAAGACAACTAGTCAACCACAAGTATTCACAATAGGACCATTATAAAGTTTCTCTTTCTTGAAGTTTCTCACTTTTATTGCTTTTTTGGTCTCTAAATTAATCTAATTCCAGATGGCTAAAGACTAATTTATTACTGAAACATCAATGAACTTTAATTTGCAGATTTGCAGTGTCCCTGCCACATTTACATGTACTCATTTCCAGACAAAAATGGAAAATATTTATTTTGAAGAACCTAGAAGTTTGGAATGTTAGTGAGAAAGAGTCAGAAAATAGTTTAATGGAAAGGCAATGTGTCTCTACAAAAGGTCAAAGAGCATAAGTACAACTGCAGTGTCAGGCTAGCCTGTACATTATGCTGATTAGAAAAAACAGCCTACTTCATCTAAGACATACAGCCCTGAGTCAAAGGGCAGCTTACCGTAATAGTGAGTGAAGAATGGGCTATATTTTAGCTCCTGTTCATCCCCTCTGCCTGGCATTCTTGTGCAAGGCATGACTCCATATCTGCACTGAAGGAGCCTTAAGTTACATAGATTGCTATTGGCCTTCAGGCAGGAAGTGCTCCTATGTTCATCCGACACAGGTGAATATATATAGCATCTTCTAAAATAATAGTTTTCCAACCTGTGTTGGAATCACCTGAAAAACTTTAAAAAATCCCAATGCCCAGGACATTTCAGCCCAATTACATTCAAACCTTTTTAGAGATGAACCCATGCAGCAGTACTTTTTAAAGCTCCCAGGTTATTCCAGGGTTGAGAGTATGGTGCCACACTAATAGGTTAAGAGACACAGCAACCAAACTGAATACAAATCCTTGGCATTATGCAATCTAAACTCTCCTACTCTGATGCAAGTACATTTCCTATTTCTCTTCCTAGAATTGATCATCACCTTTCTCCTTTAAATCACCCTCACACCTGAGGTCAACTTTTTGCTTTAGCCAAAGCTGAAGGAAACAAATTCATCTTGAAGGAAGCAGCACAGGACTGTGAATTTAGTGACTTATGTAATGACAAGGAAGGAAAATTTAGAATCACATTTAAAAGTGAAAAAATGGCGATGATAGAAGGTTGGCAAGCTGGAAGTCTCGATAACAAACTACTGTCTCTTTTCCTTCTTTAAATCAGATGAAGTAAAAGCTGTTTTCTAAAGCTCACATTTTTATCATGTGAAATATAAAGACTTATGGGGCAGACTTAGAATGTACTGTCCTATTGCCCATGTGATGAGGGTTCAAAAAAAAAAAAAGGATGCACTGTCCTTTGAAAAAATAAACAAAATTTTTTAAAATGTAAAAGTAAAAAAGACAATATACTGTCATTTGTATCATATATTGAGATATCGATTCAAAATGAAATGTAAATATTTCAAATGATCTTCTCCCCTGCTCTTTTAAACATACTACAGTGGATATTTAAGAAACGACTAGGATAAAAGCAGAACTCAAATAGATTTGATCATATAGTACTTGGGTAATTTAAAAAAATTCTAAAAGACTAAAAGAAAATGGCTTAGAAGACAGAAACTAAAATATTGGGTAGTGGGATTAAGGTCTGTTTTTAATCCCTTCTTTTTGCTTATACAGGTATGTATTTTCTAAATTTTCTACAGTGAATATGTAATTAATTTTATAAAGAGAAACTTTATAGTTGTAAAGTTGTACTTTTGTAAAGAAGGAAGAAATACTTCATCATTCCTATTTCACAAACATGAAACAAAGGCAAATAATTTAATAGAAAGTTCTTTTCCAAATGCCCAGTGGAAAGAAAGCCACCTTCATTCTAGTTATAGACAACTCTATGCACAAGTGTCTCTGGGATTTAACACAAAGAAAGATGTAAAACAAAAATTGCCCAAAGATTATTCTATACCCTCTTTTGACACTGGCTTGATTCCTTTTAGGATTATTTCAAACATAGCAATAAAGCTAGAGATAGAACAGCCACTGAGCTGGGTAAGAGTACTGAAAACAGGGTGGTATAAGGATTATAGGTTTTCCTGCCTAATATTTACTCTGATTTAGTCGCATTCTGACTAGACAGCTGAAGGAATCACAGCAGAACTATTTCCATATGGCATTTCTATAAATGACTTTCTGAAAAAGTGGTTGTCCTTAATTATGGATAAAAGTAATCAGAAAGTGGCCCTCAAATGCAAACTGCATAAAATAATCTTGAGAGCATAAATTGTACTGCTAGTTAGCACAAGTCTACATGACCTGAGCATAAATAAAGTAAAAAAAAAAAAAAATCTTGAAGTTATCAGGCACATAAGAATTTGAAATAAAACATGGAAATAAAATTCACATGATGGTGTTGTAGAATGAACCCAGCTTTGAAGAGACTCAGAATTAGTTTCCAGCCCCAGCTATGCCGTGTGACTTGTGCAGGCTGCTAACATTGCTTTGACTTAATTTTATCATCTATGAAATACGATCATAATAACTTCCTTATATAATTGTTGTTAGTTTGAAATCAGATATAAATATATAAAATGCCTAATTTAGAATTTGGCACACAGTAGGTGCTGAGTCAATAGTAACAATTTACTATAGTTTCTGTTTGGTCTCTATCATTAGATGATTTTTTGCTGCATGAGGAGAAAAGGAATTTTATAATATATTTTTTTCCCTAACCAAATATACATATAAGACTGATATAGTTTAACTGTCTAGACATTTTACAACCTGCTCTTAATATTTTTTCAAAAAGGAATTTTTAAATCAGAGCAACCTCTTTCCAAAATTTATTTAATCTCCCTGACTCAGTTTCCTTGTCTGTAAAATGGGGACACCAACATTCCTACTTCATAAGAGCTTTGTTAGGTTCTACCAAAATAGCACAAATGAAATGCTTTTAAAATTGTAAAAAGGTCAGGCATGGTCTACCTGTAACCCCAGTATTTTGGGAGGCCAAGTCAAGAAAATTGCTTGAGGCTAAGGAGTTCAAAACTAGCTGGGCAACATTAGAGAGACTCCCCCACACAAACACACAAAAAGAAGAATTAGCCAAGTGTGGTGACATGCATTTGTAGCCTGTAGTCCCAGCTACTTGGGAGGCTAAGGCAGGAGGATGACTTGAGCCCGGGAGTTTAAGGCCTCAGTGAGCTGTGATTATGCCATTGCACTCCAGCCTGGGCAACAGAGCAAGACCCTGTCTCTAAAAAAAATAATAATAAAATAAAAGTGTAAATAGGCAGCTATTTCAGTTTAATAGTTTAAGCTATTTAGTTTAAAAATATGTAAATATCATTGGTATTTATCTTTTTGACCAAATATTCCTAATTCTCTTAAAAGATATAGTCTTTTGTTCCAACTGATATGAAACACCTATTACTTTTCTCTGTAAAATGCACTTGTGCTTGAACTGTATTAATCATGATATGCAATATATACTATATGTTTCATCTTAGATTAATTATCCTACATGCGAATTACCAAAGAAAAAGAGGCTATGGTGATGTAATACTGTGCATTATACATTTAGAACCACACTATTCATCATCAACTTACTAAAGGTTCTTTAATTGCTGTAATAATAATTATGGAAGGAATAAAAATGTTGCCTATAAATTACTGCTATTTAAAAGAGCTTAATATAGTAAGTGAATAATTAATATTGTGGTATCGGTCTAATCAATGGATTAAGAAAGATGACTGTGATAGCAATAAATTTTTTACTACTTCAAATATATGATTCAATCTATATAAAAAAGATCCTGCATCTTGGGGATAAAACTACCTTACATCTCCATTTTGGAGAAATTTGTTAATTTTTCTATAAAGAAATAAAATTCAAAATGTAAGAAAGCGTCTGTTCTTGAACATTATTATTGTCACACAGCAGTTTATCAGAAGCAAGTGGCTACAGTTCTAGGATTCTGGACCACTAAATAGACCGCTATATTTAAATACCTGTAAAATGACCCAGAGGGATGAATGCTTTGAAGAGGACTTCAGAAGAGTTGCTGCCGCCTTCTGTTTTAGGGGACTAAGGGGATTGGAGGGGGAAGAGATGTAATAAACATATTCAACTTAATCACTCCTGATGATAGAGTAGAACCAATATGAGATTTGGGTATATAGAAACAGTCATATAGTTTTCTTCCACCAGACATAGTTCTTCTGTGCCAGTGAAGGCGTGGGGAGGTAAGAACAAGGATGTCCCTCGAGAACTGAACTTCACCAGGTGGAGCAAGGGGTTGTCTCAGTTGGCTGCACAGGGGCTGATTCAAAACATGTGGGGGCAGCAAAGAGCTACTCTGAGAAGCCCAGGGCCCTCAGGTGGGTGTGTGATTCATCTTATAACGTCAAGGGAGCGCATCTGGGCTTTGTTGGGAGAGCAGGGGTGGGTAGGGGCAGAGAGACAGAATAAAACGCAGGGCAGGTGGAACCCACACAGGTGGCACAGGTTCAAAAGAGGGCTGAATCCAATCATTCATTCAATAAATATCTGTACACATTTACTTTGTGCAATGCACTGTATTCGGTATTGAGATATAAGTACATCCTCAGCAATTCAAATCTGGAGGGATAGAAAGAATTGAAAGTCACTTACAATATGGCATAGTAAGCCCCATGATAGAGAAGATATAGGGGACTAAGACCTTCATCTAGAAGAACACTTGACTTGAATCTGAGCTAACAGAAGAGGCTTCCTAGAGGAAGTGACCTCAAATCTCACCATGAGTCCTTGAGCCAGAGAAAGAAGGGAAGTAAGGTGAGAGTGTTCTAGGCCCAGGGAAGACTATGCAAAGGCCAAACAGATTTAGATGCATGGGATGGTGCAATATGAGGCTGGAATGATAAACTCATAAAAAGCCTTGTAAGCCAAGCAATGAGTCTGCATTTTGTCACGAACAGCAAGAAGCTTTGGAGTTTTTAAACAGCAGGAGAGTGACATGGTCAGATTTGTGTGGTGGAAAGATCATTCATCTGCTGTGTTAAAGACAAAGACATTCTAAGTCAGCCAGTCTGTTGGGGCAGCCCAGGAATTGTGTTTTAAAATATCTCTGCAGGGGATTCTAAAGCACAGCTGCATTTAGAAACCACTGCTGTAGGACAGATAGACCAATTCAGTATCAAAAGCACTTAAAACTTATACTGTGTTAGCTCAAGGTTCTTGACAGGGTTGTCTGATTCCCAGGGACTTGCTTGCCCCAGAGATTTCTTGATGTTCTCCGTGTGTTATCAGTCCCTGACCTTTCTGTACCAAAAAATCATGGTCACTTCAGACCAGTAGCCTAAACCAGGAAGGTCCCTGGAAACTGTTGAAAGCATTTGCCAGTTCTAGGCAAATGAGGGTGACCAACTGTCCCACTTTGCCTGGGGCTAAGGGGAGCTGAGTTTTATGAAGCTGGACTTTTGAAAACCAAGACAGTCCCAAACAAACTGGGACAAGTTGGTCACTCTTTGACAAACACCAAGTCAGAAGGAGATTGGATATTATATAATATCCCCAGCCTCTAGCAGGACAGCCATAAGTCGCCTTACTGTGTTCAGGAACTGAATTTTATTGATCATGTTTCCAAAACTTAGCTTTCTTTAAAGGCAAAATGCTATTATTGATTACTATGTCTGGTGATATTTTTAACTATATTTTAAACTTGTGCAGTTTTCAATCTTTTTTTTTTAAAAAAAAAACTATAATGTTTAGGAAAAATGCTTAGTTCTTATGCCCCGGTGACACAGCTTTTTGCAAATTTCTAAAATGGGATGTATGTAACCCTGAGAGCACAGGGCGGAATGACAATGAGCCTTGCAGCCTGAAGATGAACATGGTATATCCTCCTGATGCACTAAGGCTACTGAAAGACTTGAGGTGGGTGGTAAGTAGTTAAAAACTCTTTCAGAATATTAATACAATTTCAATAAATATTAATACAATATACACCTGAGTGTTCAGGACAAAACCCAAGACATAAAAAAAAATTTGCTTGTGTCAGACAGCTTGGGACAGACTCTTAAACGATGTAACCATCATCACTAGCATCGTGGCCCACTCACTTGGCTGAGAGGAAACATACCCAGTGGGAAGTTTGAGAAGCCTACCTCTAAGGACACTGTACACTTTCAACAAGGCACTCCTTCCAGGAGCTTCTGGCTTTAAATGAGGGATCCATTTTGTGGAAAGGAGAAACCCATTACTATGCTTGTGGCAGAACTAGAACATGCTTCCCCACTACTATCACTTCTTTGTATTATTTAGATCATTGCTTAAATGTGGTCCCATTGCTGTAGTGAGCCAAGGAGCCCTAGAAATGATGGTCCTGGAAGATCAGTACATGCCCATTCTGTGTTTGCTTTCCCATTCTGGGGACTGAACCACTTTGTATCTATCTGCATAAAGTAATTTATTAATTTACTTTTCTATTTCCTTCTTAGGCAGTGAGCTGCTGTAAGCACAGGGAGTGTGTTTACAGTGCCTAAAAGAGCACCTGCCATGCAATAGACATTCCGTAAATATTTGTTGAAATAAAGAAAATTAAGTGATATGAACTCAGAGAGGCATAAACTGGCACTGAAAATCTCAGAACAACCTTAAATACTTAGTTTTGTTCAAAAGATCTAAATAATTACATTTTCTCAACCTCTTTACTCTTTCATCTGACATCTTTGTCTGCAACTTAGGAGTCACTTTGTTCTTCTTAGGTTTATTCCAGAAAGAAAATATGTAAACTGAATAAGGAAAAACAGTACATTCCACCAAAATGTTGCAATAGGAAATGCACTATCTTTAAATCTCATATAATTTAAATTATACTAGTTACCCCAGTTAGGTAAATACTAGTATTATAAATAGATTGAAAAAAAAAGCTATGTAATTTATAATGTTATTAGCTATTACTATAGAGATTAAATTCATTTTTTTCCTCCTTAATTTTAGAAAGTAAAGTTAACGTGATGAGTAATACAGCAACATACAAGGAGAACATTCAGACATAGTTAGTTTAAAGGGTCATTGGGGCTAAAAATGTGACTTTTGGTTTCTCTTGAGAATTTTTTCTCCACAAATGTATGGTCAATAGTAGCATAAAAGTCTCTACAGAGCTTGTTCATTAAAGACTAGCACTTCAGACTATCATCTAAAAGAAATCTTTTATTAAAATATCAGAAGCAGATGGTATTTGTCATGTTAAAACTTGCTTTATTTATCACCATGATAGCTTGAATTTTTAAAAATTTTCAAAATCCCCATGATGTTTTTCACAGAAATAGAAAAATACATCCTAAAATTCATATAGATTCTCAAGGGACCCTGAACAGATAAAAGAATCTTGAAAAAGAACAAAGTTGGAGGTCTCAAGCTTCCTAATTTCAAAACTCACTACAATGCTACACTAATTAAAACAATATGGTACCGTCATAGAGAGACATATAGACCAATGGAATAGAATAAAGGGCCCACAAATAAATTCTTGCATGTATAGTCAAATGATTTTCCACAAGGATGACAAGACCATTCAGTGGGCAAAGGAGAGTCTTTCAACAAATGTGTTGGAAAAACTGGATATCCACATGCAAAAGAATGAAATGTGACACTTACTTTATAGCATATACAAAAATTAACTGAAAATTAATCAAAATGTAAGACCTAAAACTATAAAACCTTACGAAAAAAGCACAGGAGAAAAAGCTTTATGGATATTGGATATGGCAATTATTTCTTGGATATGACACCAAAGCCCAGGCAACAAAAGAAAAAATAGATAAACTGGACTACATCAAACTTAAAAACTTCCAGGCATCAAAGAATACAATCAACAGAATGAAAAGCAATCAATGGAATGGGAGAAAATATCTGCAAATAATATGTATGATAGGTATTAATATCTAGAATATTAAAGAACTCCTACAACTCAAAAAAAATTTTTCAAATGGGTGAAAGACTCGAATAGATATTTCTCCAGAGAAGCTATACAAATGTCCAACAAGCACACGAAAAAATGCTCAATATCACAAGTCATTAGGGAAATACAAATCAAAACCACACTAAGGTGCCACTTTACACCCATTAGGATGGCTATCATCAAAAAACCAGAAACTAATTAGTGTTGGTGAGGATGTAGAGAAATCAGAACCCTTGTGCATGACTGATGGAAAAGTAAGAAAACTATCACAGTTTCTCAAAAAGTTAAAAATAGATTACCATATAATCCAGCAATTCCACTTCTGGGTATATAACCAAGAGAATTGAAATCAGGGACTCAAACAGATATTGGCACACCCAGATTCATAGAACGTTATTTATAATAGTCAAAAAGTAGAAGGCTACAAATGATAAGTAAGAGGAGTTAAAATCTGGGGAAAAAAGTGGAAAGAACTCAAGTGCCCATTGACAGATGAATGGATAAACTAAATATTGTATATACATACAATGGAACACTATTCAGCATTAAAAAGGAAGAAAACTCTGACACATGCTACAGCATCAATGAACCTTGATGTTGTTATGCTAAGTATAAGTCAGTTACAAAAGGATAAATACTGTATAATTCCAATTATATGAAGTGCTTAGAGTAGTCAAATCATAGACACAAAAAGTAGAATGGTGGTTACCAGGGGCAGGGGGCAGGGAACAGTAGGGAAGAGAGGACTATTGTTTAAAGGGTACAGAGTTTCCAGTTTAGAAGATGAAACAAATTCTGGAGATGGATGATGGTGGTGATAGTGTCACAACAAGGTGAAAATGGTTAAAATAGTCAATTTTATATTATGTATACTTTATCACAATTTAAAAACCTGAAAAGTATCTTGTTTATCCCCAAAAAATTCAAATAAGAAAATAAAATAAAAATTATCCCCAATCCTCCATCTGGAGATTACCATTTTAAAAAAACTTAAATTCCATGTAATAAATTATAAAACTGTAGCCATATTTTTCCTGTGATTAGTCATCTCAGTATCACTGTCATCCGTGGATTTAAATACATTTTTAGTACTTATGTGTTTTTCTTCTTTTTTCTTTTTTTACACACATTGGGATATTAATAGTATGACAGCTGCTGTGTCCTGGATTAGAAATTAGATAAGGTCACAGGTTCCCCCATGCGGTGCTGTGATCCTACAGTGTATAATTTCTTAAATTCCAAAAGACTGCAAGCTTTTTGTTCTGTGCTAATAAAGACCTTCAACAGAGTCCTTAAACTGCCCATCTCTATTTGTGATCAGCAGGTAGGGGCTGGCTTTCTGTAAACCAGGTGAGAAGTTGAATTTTTTAGAACGTGGGGGGAGTCATTTTTAAGGCACAACTAAATGCTATTTTCTCACTCTGGTTGTTTATCCAGCTCAGTAAATTTAATCCTCTTAACATAAGCCAGCTAGATAAGACACTGGAGAGCTCAAGCATCTGTGGTAGACACCACCTTGCTTATTAGGTTAAAGTTTCTTCACCTCCTTCCTATTTTTTCCTCTGATTGCCTCCTTTTCAGTTAGTCTCTAGAAGTTATTTTTCCAGCTTGAGTGCAACCCTTCTATGTAATTTCATCTGAAGGCCTGACTGGCAGGGTGGCCTTGCCACAGAACTATTTGCATGGGGGACCAAGGCTTCTCCTGGGAAAAAACTCATCTCTAGGGAGGAAGGGCACCATTTTGGCTCAAGGACAATGGAGCAGGGTCAGAGGGGAAGGGTGACTCTGAGTGCAGCACGGCGCCTGTCACTCAGGCTCCCATCCAGCCCACCCCCCTCAACCCATGTCTGAGTGCCGGGGTGAGGGATTGCCATGAAAGACCCAAATAAAAACTAAAGGAGTTGGTAAATTAGAATTCAAAGCATCGTAGCCTCAGCAGTCAGGGGGAAGGTGGGGAGGAGCAGCCCTCTTGTATCTCGCATTGTGCTCTCAGTGTAGACGTCCGCCTGAAGAGCCTCCAAGTAGACATCAACTGACATAAACAGAAGAGAGAGGCTTTTGGGCACAGCAGCAGTGTTGGCTGTGCTTCCAGCAGGCACTAACAGGGGCAGCCATCATGACCACAGTGTGTGGAGGAGGGAAAAGGGCAAAATGGCAAATGCCAGTGTTGGCCCAAAGGAGCATATGGAACACGTGTGGGTCATTCTCTGGCGCCTTCTAAGACTTATGAGAGAAATCGAAAGGAGCCTGGCATTTCCCTTGGGCAGAAAGGGGTAGAGGCAGGAGAGGAAAGAGATAGCTTTATAAAGTCTTTGATCTTATTTTTATCCTCAGACTGGTGAGGGCTGAGAAATATGGGTAATACTTTTTCAAAAGAGAAATTATTTCAAGCAAACAAGATAAGACTACATTGTTTAGATAGAATGTATACATGAGGTTTATTTGAATCACATAACATTGAGTTCCTTTAGGTTTACTATATTTTCCGATCTATTCATTTCAGCCTCTGACCTAAGTGAATTCTGTATTGATAACACACATCTGGCCAACTTAGCAATGCTATAGCAGAATTTTTTTCAACAAAAATACAAGAAAATCTCAGACATTCTGAATCCAAGGGGAATGTCACACTCAATATCTACTTTAAAAAAAAAATAGAGTTAGCACTTTAAATACTAGAGTTTTTCATTTGAAGAGTTTGGGCATAGATGCATCCTCAAATGTATTGTATTATAAAGTCCCTCTCTACTTGAAAAGAATATAACATACATAAGTCAATGTCTAAAACTCAGGGTGGTCATTATAAGTATCAATTTTCTGATATACTGAAGATGAATACTGTTATGTGGTTACTGAATCCACTTGCTTTGTGCTTTTCTCTTTTAGCAAGTTCCTGATGTAAACTTAGAGCTAATTTTTTGCTTTTACTTCTATTCAAGAGGTGCCATGTGGTAAAAAGAGCATGCATTTGGGAATTTTGTGTTAGAAATATGCATCAGTACTACTGCTAGTGTGACCCTGCCTCTTTGAACTCAGTCTGTTCATCTGTATAATGGGCATAGCAGTAGCTACCTCACAGATTTTACATGAGCTGATGTATACAAAATGCCTTGTAAATTAGTTACCTCACACCTTGGGAGTCAAACAGACAAATTATGGCTTTGCTGTTTACTATAGCTATGTGCTCCTGGGCCAGTTGGCTCTGAACTTCAGCTCCCAGCCTGTATGAGAATGAAATACTTGTGAAGTGACTAAAATAATGCCTGACACACAGTAGATGTCCAATAAAAGACAATTTCCTCTTTGTTTTTTCTTGTTGGAGTGAATTGCTGATGTGGAACAGCTGGATCTATTGGGCAACATAACCAAAAGCCTTTCCACGAACTGAATCAATAGGTTAAAGGCCAGGGCGGTTTTTCTCTTCCCATATGTTGCCAATATCCTGTGACTGTCCAAACCACTCATAAAAATATCTGCGATTCCTATGCCACGAACCTAACAGACCACTGGCAGCCTCACCAGCTTGTGCTGAACTTCTGAGACTCTTGCTCTATTTATTGATGTGATTTGAAGAAGCATCTCTCTCTCTAATTCAAGATTTGGACTACACTGTTTACTCTAGAGCCGGGGTAGGGAGGCTGCAGCCTTAAGACCACATATGGCCTTCTAGGTCCTTATGTGCATTTGATTGAATCTAAATTTTACAGAACAAATCCTTTTATTTTATTAATACATTTTTATTTATCTTTTATATTTTTATTTTATCTTTTAAATGAACATATTTCAAATACCAAAGAACAAAATAAGTTTCAACAAAATAATCCTCCCAGATTGACCAGCACAATTAGAACATTCATAAGCCATAAGGGCTAAACTGATGGCTGCTACCCTCATGATTTAGTTCTAAATTCCCCTGCCTGACTGGCGCCACTGCTGCAGGAGGCTGGTTGGTGAGAGTTTATGGGGGTTGAGTATGCCAGTTTGTTATCAGTTTTTGACAAAGGTGCATTGTGTTTCTGTTTGAAGTGGAATTTGTGAATAGTTGCACAGCTTAACAGTATTTTTTAATTCTGTGTGCTTAACAGCCCATGATGTTAAAGAAGAACAAGAGAATGCTGAAGGAAGAAAACAGATTTCTTTTTTTTTTTTTTTTTTTTTTTTTTTTGAGACAGAGTCTCACTCTGTTGCCCAGGCTAGAGTGAGTCCCGTGGTGTCAGCCTAGCTCACAGCAACCTCAAACTCCTGAGCTCAAGCGATCCTCCTGTCTCAGCCTCCCAAGTAGCTGGGACTACAGGCATGCACCACCATGCCTGGCTAATTTTTTCTATATATATTTTTAGCTGTCCATATAATTTCTTTCTATTTTTAGTAGAGATGGGGTCTCGCTCTTGCCCAGGCTGGTCTTGAACTCCAGAGCTCAACTGATCCGCCCACCTCGGCCTCCCAGAGTGCTAGGATTACAGGCGTGAGCCACCACGCCCAGCCTTGAAAACAGATTTCTTAATGAGGATCTGGAACTGCAATATTTCTTTTTTTCTGCTAAAGACAAGGTAATTTGCTTGCTTTGTGATGCTGCAACATCAACATTAAAGAAATTCAATGTTCAACATTGTAACACTCATAAGGACCACAAATATTTTAAATTAGAGGGAGAGGTGTGAAAGGTTGTATTGCAGAATTGAAAGATGAAAAGCAAAAGCAAAGACAATTCTTTCAAGCAGCAATAAGACCTGGAAATAATGCCACTGAAGGAACTTATAAAATAGCTTCTATACTCGGGGAAAAAAAGAGAAGCCATTCAGTGATGTAGAAATTGTGAAAGAATCAATTGTCGAAACTGTAGGATGCTTAAACCCCGTTTCAAAATACAAATGGCGCCTCTTTCAAGGAAAACCATAACTGATCAGCTGCATGAATTAGCCTTTAACTTAACAGAACAACTTCATGCAATACTTCAAAAGAAAAAAAATATACATCATTCAATCACTTTGGATGAATCAAGTTATAATACTGACTTGAGGAGGGTTTTTTTACTTCATTTGGATCATAACAGAAAATTTCCTTTGCTACAAAGAGTTACTTGCTTTGGGCATTCTTGTAAACAGAACACAGGGAATAGAGTTCTTCAACAACTTCCAAGATAAATGTCATGAACTTGGACTGAATTTGGTAAATTTAGTGAGTGTATGTATAGATGGATGGTTCACCTTCCATGAAAGAAAACATGAAGGGTTTACTGCATAGATAAGAAAAAAAAAAGTATTAATAGATCCAGATGCTCTCGTTTCTTTTCATTGTATCTTGGATCAGCAAAATCTCTGTGCTAAAGTTACCATTTAAGTGACACTTTGCAATGAGCTATAGGTATTGTTAACTATATCCATGCAAATACAACACAGCATTGTCAGTTTTGTAACATACTAAAGTTGAATTCAGTGTGGATTTTCTGTATCATTCTAAAGTGCATTGGCTATCATAGGGACAGGTGTTAGCCAAAATTTTATCTCTGTGAAAACAGATAGTTAAATTTTATGAAGAACAGAATCAGCACTGTGAATTATCAAAAGAAGATTTCTATAGGAATGCAGCATTGCTGTGTGATATCATGTCAAATCCAAACAACTTAAATATTTCTTTGCAAGATAAAACTAAGTCTATATATGATATGTGGCAAAAAATCCAAGCATTTAAAAAAAAAAAAAAGCTAACTTTTTTCAAAACACTTCTTCAAAAGGAAATTTCAGATAAACATTTTCCCCAGTTAGCAAAGGTCATTAATGAGCAGGATGATCTATGTGAATCATTTGAAGAATACCCAGCTGTTATGGACCTATTAATTGGAAAATACAATGAAAGTTTCACTGACTTTGAGAATCATGACATCATGCTCAAATTATTATAGCTTTTCAGCCTCACCTAGTTGATATTACCAAGGCACCTAAAGAACTATGGATGGAATTGATTGAGCTCTCCGTAGATGACATTTTAAAGTCATTGATGCTAAGAAAGATCCAATTGAAATATGGAAAAATTCAATAGAATACTCATGCCTTTAGCAACATGCCCGAAAAATACTTTCGTGCTTTTCAACCACTTATTGCTGCAAATCTATATTCTCCTACCTAACCCAAATCAAGATTCCTTTAAAGTCACAAATGACTGATACCCATCCAGAGGATCAACTGAAATTGCAGACCCCATGCTGCAACCAAATATTCAAATGCTTTCCAAGAAAAGTAGACACAACAAAGTCATTAAAAGGTCATTTAACTTTAAAATTAACAAATAGTTTTCATTTTTTGAAATTATTAGTTATATTTTTACAAAATAATATACATTTTTAAGTGTATCTAATTGAATTTTCTTGAATGCGGCCTTATTTGATTACAGCTAAATTAATGCAGACTTCCAACATGAAAAGGTTCCCCAGCCCTGATCTAGAGTCTGCAGTTCTTTCATTGCCACTATCAAAAGATTCTATTATGGCAGAAATAAGACCAATTTTTGTAAACTTTTCTTAGTATTCTGTTTGAAACCTAGAGTCAGTAAAAAACAATGTTACATCTTGCTAGCACTCATGTTGAAAGTACACATTGCTTATAGATGAAGGATGCAACCAAATCAAGCCCTCTGATTTAGGAAAGGAAAATAAAAATAAGTACAAAAATTAGAAATGTTAAGTTTTTAAAAAATTGCATCTTTAATATTTAACAATGTGCCTATGGCGTTCCTATTTGGAATGTGCTTGTTTAAAGAAAGGAAATCCCTGAAAAAGCCACAAAACTTCTGTATGATTTGTGATTTGCTAACTGCTTTTCATGGGCAATATTTGGCCTTAGAAGGCATCTCTATTTGAAATGCCAAACCTACCCTTTCAAAGACAAAATGTAGTCGATTGCATCTGCTCATAAAATTATCTTGCCTTTTCGGTATATTGGACCAGAGCTGAGGCACATTAAAGTTTTTTTGAACAAGAGCATCTCATATGTATTGTTATGTAAGTGCTATGGTTTAGGGACATGTGATGCTCTGTGATTTGAGAAAGGGCATAAAATTTATAGAATTGCCATTTCTGATTCTCGATGCATTCCTAATCAAAACAGTCAACACTTTGTAATTATAATTGCTGCTTTTCTCCCTGCCTGCAAGACTGTGAACTCAGTGAGGGCAGGAGCCTCTTATTGTCTTTTGTGTCCCTAGACCCTAGCACAATGACTGACACAAGTGGGTGCTCAATCATTTGTTAAAAGAATGAAGTGTGTGTGTGTGTGTCCCACTTATCCATCAATTTCTTCAGCTTCTCCTTTTCAAAGCATGTACATTTTCTCCTTTGAAGACAGAACTGCTTTTTAAAAATCTACCTTTTACCTTTCACTAGAGAAAGTTTAGATTCCAAAAGATACTGGCTTATTAGTTTCATTTATGTTCACAAAATCCCCGTCAAATCTTCCTGTGATTCAGGTTCCTTATTGCATATGACAAATAAATAGAAATGAACTACAGCTGATTCTCATTATTCACAGTCGCAGTTAGTTCCCACAAACGTGAAATTCTAGAAAGTTCCCACAAACGTGAAATTCTCAAATACTGAATCATTGCTCTGAGGAGAAACACAGGTTCCTGAGAGCTGCTTTTCACAAGATTTTCATCAACCAATCAATACATTCCCTTGTCTTATGTATTTTTCTGCTTAAAGACACCTTATTTAATATAAATTGTTGATTAACACTGAATCCATGGCCAATAGCACTGTAACATGTGTCTGAAGGAAATTTATCTAATCCACATATTTTCTCCTTAAAGCACATCTTGCACTTAGGAACACTAGGCAATACTTCAGCACTATGCCTAGTGGCCATTTTATTTATTTTTTTCTTTTTTTTAAATTAAAATATTTATTAAAAAAATTTGTTTTTCTATTTTTAGTAGAGACAAGGTCTCATTCTTGCTCAGGATGGTCTCGAACTCCTGAGCTCAAAGGACCCACCTTGGCCTCCCAGAGTGCTAGGATTACAGGCATGAGCCACCGCACCCAGCCCCTAGGGACCATTTTAAATAGCAAAATCACCAACAAAAAATACAAAAATGTGAAAAATGTAGTACTAAATAGACCACAAAAAGATACTCATCTACAGTATGAGGGCTGAAACAGGAAGGCAGAGCATAGCCTGTTCAGCCTCAGTTGGGAATATGCACCTCAGGCAACTGAAATTTTTTGCTGTTCTGTGAACGTCTGCGAATGGTCATGAAAATGCCGCAAGTATTGGTTTTGGGATTACAGATAAATTTTAGCATCCACCAACCCAACTTGGACAGTAAAGTAATGACAAAGAAATTGACTCCTGGTATTTAGGGATTAATTTATTATTGCAGCATGTCCCGATCTATCCTTATTAATACTGCCATTGGTACCTAAATAGGTGTACCAAAATAGGTCCTGCCACCACAGAAACCTAAAATATAGAGCTTAGTATGACACTCACTTGAAAGACCTATTCCTGATTTAGGAATTGAATTCTTTTTTTTTTTTTTTTTATCTATACATAATATCTAAAAAAATTGCTGCTCAGTTTTGCTACATTCTTCACACTTGCTAGTGTGGTACTCCTTAAAGACTTTCTTCCTAAATACTAGTATGCATGATAATGGATTATTGACACATTGATCCAGAAATTATTTTAGAGATCATCAAACTTAATGCCCTCATTTACAGATGAGAAATCTGAGGCTCAGGTAAGGTGGATGACTTAAATTATCACCCTTGAAAATGAATTAAATGTTATGCATTTCATAAAAGTAGGTTGTAGTTATTGCCATCCTGACCTAACGTTATACAGTTAGTTAACAGCCAAGTCATGACTAGAACACAAGACTTTTATTACTAGGTAAAAATGTAGTTTATTACTCAGTTTTAGAACATATTGAAATACACATCATAAGGAATATTGACTGGGAGTTGCTGATGCTCAGATGCTTTTGGTATATAGAAATAGGCAACACTGGTTTGCATCTACTGCTTTACATAGGAGATAAAGCTTCCTAATGGAGAGAAAAAGAGAGAGAGAGAGAGATACCTATCATTGGGTTTCAGACTTATTCAAAGGTATTAGACAGATTGCAATGGTCAAACCAAGGCAGAATTATTGGGAGAAACAACAGAGACCCTGAGAAAGCTGACTCTTGGGGAGGAAGGGTCTGGCACGGCCAGTCAAACCCAGCAACAGGACCCAAGTATTGGAGAGGATCCTGGTGACTTCATGTGTTCCCTCTCAAAACCACCACCTCCTCTCCCCTTTATTTTATCGGCGCTGTCCTCCTTGCTGTGCCTCAAACTCCCAGGCTCACTCCCTCCTCAGGCCTTTGCCCCTGTGGTTCTCTCTGCCTGGAATGCTCTTCCCCCAAATATTTGCCTTGTGTGCCCTCCCACCCCCTTCCAGCCTTTATATAAATGTTACCTTTTTGGTGGAGCCTTTCTTGGTCCCCTATTTAAAATTGCCACCATTAACACCTGCAAATAGTAGACACTCCAAAAATATTTACTGAATGACTGAATGAATATACATGGTAGTTATCTGACTTCTGCATGGGGGAAAGATTTGCTCTGAAATGACAAAGAAAAAAGGTTAGAGATTCTATCTGTTAAAAAAAATCATAGCCAATTAAATGACAAAAAAGGAAGGAAATATTTGTAACAACTGTAAAAGATATAGGTAATTGCTTATCATTAATTATCCTTAATTATAAAGAGTTCACATATATCAGTGAAAATAACTCTGAGGCTCAATAGAAAAATGCCTTAATGGGCAGGTACAGTGGCTCACACCTCTAATCCTAGAATTTTGTGAGGCCAAGGCAGAAGGATTACTCAAGCCAGGAGTTCAAGACTAGCCTGAACAATGTAGTGAGACCCCCATCTCTACAAATTTTTAAATTAAAAAAATTAGCTGAGCATGGTGATGTACATCTGCTCAACAAAAATTCTCCCAACCTGAAAGAATAATTATGAATATTTTGGTGAGTATCTTTCTTCACATGTATTTTTCCATAAGTGCAAGCACAGTGTATATGCAAATTTGAGTATTTATTGTAGGCATTTACCACTTCATTCAACATCCCTTGAAATATAATTTTTAAACTCTGTATAAGATTTTACTCTATGGATCTACTATATTTTACTCAAACATCTTCTTATTGCTGAATACTTATGGTTTTTCATTTTTGACTGTTATTAATAGAAATCATATTTGTGAAATAATCTTTGTCTTTCTTGTTATACTACTTAATTAAAAGGTATAAATAGTTTTAAAGACTTATGTATCGGCCGGGCGCGGTGGCTCATGCCTGTAATCCTAGCACTCTGGGAGGCCGAGGTGGGCGGATCGTTTGAGCTCAGGAGTTCGAGACCAGCCTGAGCAAGAGCGAGACCCCACCTCTACTAAAAATAGAAAGAAATTATATGGACAGCTAAAAATATATATAGAAAAAATTAGCCGGGCATGGTGGCGCATGCCTGTAGTCCCAGCTACTCGGGAGGCTGAGACAGGAGGATCGCTTGAGCTCAGGAGTTTGAGGTTGCTGTGAGCTAGGCTGACGCCACGGCACTCACTCTAGCCTGAGCAACAGAGTGAGACTCTGTCTCAAAAAAAAAAAAAAAAAAAAAAAGACTTATGTATCTATTGCCAAATTAATTTTTAGAACCATATGTCTTCCCAACAAGATTATGAGAATGTCTATTTATGAAACCCTCACCTGTAATAACTATTATAGTTCTAAAATTTGTCCTGATTTAAGAAGTGAGCAATAGTATCTCATTATTGTTTTAATTTACATTTCTTTAGTTATTAGTTAAGTCAAACTATTTCCAAGTGAACATTTTATATCTCTTTAGTGAATTGGCTATTTATACCTTTCAGGCATTTTGTCTTTCTTTTTTGAGACAGGGTCTCACTTTGTTGCCCAGGTTGCAAACTCAAATTCCTGGGTTCAAGCGATCCTCCTGCTTCAGCCTCCTGAGTAGCTGAGACTACAGGTGTGCACCAGCATGCCTGGCTAATTTGTTCTATTTTTAGAAGAGACAGAATCTCACTCTTACTCAGGCTGGTCTCGAATTCCTGACCTCAAGTGGTCCTCCTGCCTTGGCCTCCCAGAGTGCTAGGATTACTGGCATGAGCATATTTTTCCTTTATCACCTCCCTTGTGAAATTTTAGTACCTCAGATTACTGTATATAATTTATGTACCATGGTCCTTTTGAGGGCCATAAACCATCTAAATTTTCTTCACTTCTAAAATTTCTTCACCCTCCCCTCCACCCTCCGAACCAGTTTTCAGCCTCTTGGGAAAAATGGTGCTCTCATTAAGAATATGTGTTCTAAATAATCTATGTTGAACTGGTTTTACTATGATAATTAAATAATATTTTTGAAAAGAAAGTTCTGGAGCAGGTAGTTTCAACTCAAAGGAATAAATCTCAATGGTAGAATTTCTGGTACTCTGGTACCTGAAATTTTGAAACAATGATCTTTCTATTATGCCTAAAATTGCTTGTGTAAGTAAACATCTATTCTAGCTAACACAAGTCTGACTCTAGATATGTAATAGGAAACTAACATATTTTGCAAGGAAGGACAGAGTCGAATTTAATAACAACCACTACTTACATTGCACCCTAGTGTGGACAAAATTCTTTTCAGGTACATTATTTAATTTATTTCTCTTAATTCTATTCTACAGATGAAAACAATAAGGCTCAAAGAAAATTAAATAGTTCACCCAAGGTCACATCATTAGTAAGAAACAGAGTTATCTGACTCCAAAATACTTGTTCTTTCCATTACATGCTGCTTGTGGGGGTTGGTAATAGTCTTCTGCGAAAATATGATGTAAGCACAGAGCAAAGGAAGGACCGGGAATTTAAAGTCTCTGGGTAATGTTTCCCGTACTAACATTATCCACAAATGGTGCCGCCACCATCTGGTGCAATTTCCGCACACTACATAATTTGATTGGCTTGCCATGATCTCGCCAACATTTTTCGAACATTGTCATCTTTTTAGTAACTTCCTTAAGAACGCCACACTTCTGTCTTCAGGCCAGAGCACGTAAGGCAGTGAACCCGATCCTGTAAACTTACTTCTCCGACTCTCCAAGACCCCTTGCCAAGCCACTGCTGCTGGGAGACAGCCCTGCAGCATGACTTCTTGCAATGTACTTTGAAGTAGATAAAATATGCACTCATGGACATCTGTCTGTTATTTCCTGCACTCACAGCTTTGTTCTTCTTTATTGCCAGAGAATTCTATGGGTGATGTCACTTTTTTTCTGAAGAGAACAGGCCATCAGAGCTTTTCACTGACATAATTAATTATCTGTAGCTTGATTCTGGGCCAGAAAATTCTCAAGGCACAGCCCCCAAAAGCATTAACTCTACTGTGCTTGCTATTCTTAAAGTTTTAAAGAGACAGGGTGCCATATCTTTTTTTCTCAGACACTGATAATGGTATTTTTGTTCAGTGATATCAAGTAACAGAAAGTGAACTGGGGCACTATTCTATGATTTCACAAGGAAGACCTTCGGTTCAATGGGCAGCAAACTCTAAAGGTCGCTACAGATCAAGTATACAAAGCAAAGCTTTTAGAGCTTAGTCTTAAATGCTACAGGAATGCATCACAATTACTGAATAGACTCTTTGGGGGATCTTGTGAATCTGCAGGCAGAAAAATGAGATCTCAACCAAAGCTAACCATGTTAAAATTAACCACTAGGTGAAAGCCTTCGGTTTATCAGCTACAAAAGCCTAAAACATCAATACATGTAAATGTTACAAGAGATAAGAAATTACAAGAATGGGGACCACATATTTTGAGAATTTTCACCTATGTTTTTATATGGATCTAAAACAAATAAGCCAGTTCACCAGAAGACTTATTACCCTCCACTCTGCTGGGTTTCAGGATTATGTAAATGAGCTGCTCCTTGTCTCTTTAAAAACTGGGGGGCGGGGGCAGGGCATGAGCTACACTAGATGCCACAAAGTAATGGAGGGGCATCAGGGTGCTTGAGTCATTTCTGGCCCTGCTTTCCGCTAGGTGAGTGGTAAGGTAAGATACAGGAATTCTCTCAACTTTCTCAACTCTGGTGGAAATAGCAAAGTCCTACCTAATGCAAAGGATTAACCGAGACCATAGATTTGAATACATACAAATATTGTTCCCCCCAAAGGAATTGTTATTTATGATCTCTTCCACTGCCTGATTCTGCATAAATGAGTTTGAACTGTGCTCTTTCTTGATGAATTCAGTTTGGTAAATTATCTCTTTAGATCTACTATCAAAATTTTTAAAGATTTAAAATTATGATGTAAAAATGTTTGTTATACAAAAAAATCAACATTACAAAAGTGATTTAAAAAAATGAAAGGTGTATGCCACATCCTCCCATATTGCACTTGCTAGGGCTAATTCTATTAATAAATTGAAGTGGATCTTTTCAAAATTGTTTTCCTCTATAGGTATACAAATACAGGAGCAACACACACATGCTCTCTCTCCCCTGTTCTCCTCCCCCAATATTATCAAGCACTTACTATATGCTAGGAAATGTGCAAAGTGCCTTGCAAACATTATTTCATTTCAACCTTACATAACCTTATCAGATAGACACTATTATCATCACCATTTTG
Source organism: Eulemur rufifrons (assembly GCF_041146395.1). Classification (NCBI taxonomy): domain Eukaryota; kingdom Metazoa; phylum Chordata; class Mammalia; order Primates; family Lemuridae; genus Eulemur; species Eulemur rufifrons. The sequence continues at coordinate 36,023,056 of NC_090997.1, forward strand.
TCAATGAGGGTTCTGAGGCTGGTGCAGAGAAGTTCAGTAATTTGCCCAAAGTCACATAACTATTAATAATAAGTGGTGATGTGAGGACGAAAAACTAGGCAATCTGACTTCAGAGTCGGCAATCTTAATATTATACCTTGTGAATTCTCCATATAGATACAACCTCTCAAATATATACCACTTTATTTTTTTTATTCAACAATAGAATGGAAAGATCAAAAAATGAAATTCCATTGATTCTAATACTCATTTCACCATAACTGTTATGTCTTGCTTTTTCTTTTTCAATAAATTGATTCTCTTTTATTTTTATGTCCATCTCTCAACAGAGATTTTTTCAGTTTTCTCAATTTATTTTTAATCTGAATCTATAACCGAAAGTTTAGATCAAACTTTGATACACAAAAAAATTCCAAGGAAAATATCAATTGTGTTGGACTAGAATTCCACCATGTTGAATTTGTTTGAAATAACAATCTCTACTGTGATTTATGCATGTAGTAATTAAATCAAACCTTTACCAAACATTTCTTTAATTGGTCCTGCTCTCTTCTTCCTTTCTTTCTTTTTTTTTTTGAGACAGAGTCTCACTCTGTCACCCCAGCTTGAGTGCCATGGTGTCAGCCTAGCTCACAGCAACCTCAAACTCCTGGGCTCAAGTGATCCTCCTGCCTCAGCCTCCTGAGTAACTGGGACTACAGGTGTGCACCACCATGCCCAGCTAACTTTTTCTATTTTTAGTAGAGATGGGGTCTTGCTCTTGCCCAGGATGGTCTCAAATTCCTGACCTCAAGCAATCTGCCTCCATCGGCCTCCCTGAGTGCTTGAATTGCAGGCGTGAGCCACTGTGCCCAGCCCTGCTCTCTTTTTTAGATGGAAGTTGAAGAACATGGCTACTTCTTCTCTTTCCTTTAGTACCTGCACATCCTAAATGGAGCAGTTAGTTATCTCCTTCCCCACTCCCCACTCCTTCCTCTTCCTCTCTTTCTACCTTCCTTCCTTCATTCCATCTACTAATTTATTTATTTATTCATTTAGCAGCTATGTGCAAGATATTCTGCTAATTGTGGTAGATCCCACAAGAGTAAGACATACATAACCCTATGCTTATATGACTTTATAATCTAGTAGGAGTGAGATTTCGGAAGGTAACTCCTATAGCCAATTGTTCATCAAGCCACCTTTTGGAAGGAAGGGTGGGAGGAAAGTTCTAGAGGATGAGATAGCATTAGGAAGTCATCAGGAGTGATTAATCTCAATTCCAGTTTTTTTACCAATGTAAATGATTCCAAGCTTCAGCAGGCCATTTGATTCATATATCATAGGAATTTAGAGTAGGAAAGAACTTTAATCTCTTAATTACAGCTAAGGAAACAGAAGTTCAAAGAAGTCAATGATTTGCCCAAGCAATACAACTAATTGGTTATTGATTATATATTAGAATCCCAGGCTCCTGATTCTCAGACCAGAGATCTCTCCATTATGCTAAATTGCTAGTAAATACATCGCACCAATCTCAGGTAGGAATAAATTAATTAATTTTAAAAATATAAAATGAGCATTTTGGGGGGCAAATCAATATTTTATTAAGTATTTGAATGCCACTGGACACACTTGAAGGAATGCTGGCATACATGTCAATGGTAGTTTATTTACAATGGTAGTGTATTTATAATGGTAGTTTTTACTCTTCACAGTAAAATCAATGCCTTAAAAATAGTAATTGACATTTCACTGAAATTTGACTGTGCTCAAATACATTATTGGTCTATTAGCATAAGAATGGGGTTCCTGAACTCAAAATACTTGATGCAATATTTTTACCTTAATTTTCAGATTAGCACGTGTATAAAGTGTTATTTATATCATGCTTTCTTCCCATTTGCAGTTACTGCAGTCAACCAGCAAACAGTTGATAAGTCTGATACTCTTCTTGAGGGAAGATGTTGGAAAAACTAAATTTCGTTATCAACAACTACTTCCAATACCAATCATCAGTCAAAGTTGGGAACACTCAGGTTAAGCATGTTACATATCATGGTCCCATTACTTGTAACCCCTAAGGATTTTTTTTTTCCATGATAGACTAAGCCTGAGCTTTATCTGGCAACATGACATTGATTCTGGTGTTGGGAAACTTCTGCCTTACTAGCTTGTATAGTGTTTCCAATACATCCACTTTTTCCAAATAAATGACCAGGAATAACTGGCTAAGATTTATAGTAATAGCTGCAAACTTTCAGGGAAAGAACTTCCTTGATTATGATAGAGTCAATAAAGTAGCTCAAGGTCCCCCTCATTTATTTCAAACTCCTGCTGCTTATTTGTAGTTATCAAGTTGCCAAACATTATTGTTTCAAACAATTGATATGCATTGACCTCTACTGAGTTTTTGTGGTCAGGAACCTTATCTGAGCTGTCATCATCATGCTTCATCATCCACAAGCAAATGGTTAGATAAAAGCATGGTGAAGATGACTAAATAGAAGAGGCAGGTGGATGAGATCAGTCAACCAGTGTTGCCAGATTTCTCAGCACTGAACTCATCATTTCATGTTCAACAGTGGCCAGTCTTGTTAAATAACATTATGGAAATAACCCTAGACTTCTGTCAAATTTCTTCATGATCTTCAAGGCCAACAAATATGTAGTCTGAAAGCTTTCATTCTGCAGCCGCTCTTCACACATGCTTAATCCCAAAAGCTAATTTAACAAGACACCACAGAGCTGCAGCAATATGGGCACATCTGTTCCAGCTAAAGTCCTAGTAGCTGTCTCATGGATAGCTTTCATTCATGGGGATCAGATCTAAAGGCTTACATCTCTAGATGACATAACCACAGCAAAACCATGTGAAGCATCTCTTCCTGAGGTGTCTGGCATTGGTTTTTCAAGCCACACCTAAGGATTCACCAGAGCCACAAATGAAGGAAATAATCATGTACTTCTGATATTGCAGCTGCTAAAGTGAAGGCTCTTGGTCCTTTTGGCACCACCAGTAAAACCTAGAGAAAACTCATCCCCCTCACCCTCCAAACTCAAATTTGTATTTGACTCTGCCATCATCTTTTCTATTCCTATACCTCACCTAACCCCATCTCCTGAAATACTTTCACTGTGCTCTCTGAAACTCACATTCAACCACAAGTAAACTCTCCTGAGTTCACAAACTCTTCTGAGAATGTTCCCTTCACCTCCTTGCTTTATGGCAGTGACTCTCAAATTTGGCTGTACTTCAGGAATCACCTGAAGCTTTGCAATAAAATGCTGATACCTGGTTCCTACCTCCAAGGTTATTATTTAATTGGCCTGGGATATGGCCTGGGCATCTGCAGCTAAGTTTGAGAACCACTGCACTAAGGGAACCCTGGCTGTCTCCTGAGAACACTGTTTGCCCACAAGCTCAGAAGTGGATAGTTTCTTTCCTACTCTTCTTGTACCAGTAGGCCTGGAGGTGGGGTAGATTTCCCCCTTGCTCCTCGTCACTGCTTCCATATCGTTCTCTCTCCATCCTCCCTAAAATGTCCTAGCTTTAAATCTCATGTCATCATAATATCAGTTAGTATCCTTTCTGTTTCTAGTCATGTGCCACTCAGACGCCCTGAGTCATTCACTCCCATTCTTACCTTGAAGATTTTAGCTTCTGGATTGCTGTTATTCTCTCTAACACTACTTCTGTCAAATTTCTTGGTGATTTAAATATCTCCTTAGATGATTAGACTCATACCCTCATCTCCTGGTTCCCTGAGCTTCTTTCCTTTAATGATTTTGTCCTTCACACTGCCTCAGCTCTTGCTTCTATGGCCATACCATAGTCCTTGTAACTATTATGGAAAATTGCAACCATCTATAATTTCAGCTCCCCACCGCCATCCTCTATCTCCCTCTAGAACCCCAAATCCAACAACCCTGCGATGGCAGCAAAATCTACAATCCATTGATTTTGCCATCTTTTCACTGGCCTTCACCATTCCTCCCTCCATGTGCTCATTTCCCTTCAATTCCCAAATTCCCTTCAATTTCAATTTTGTGTACCCTCAACCCCATGCCCCTTCTCCCACGGGATTGTGCTCTAATACCTAATATATGGAGGTTCTGATCACTATAAACAATAAAAAATATCCAAAAAGAAACAAATATCATTTTTTTTAAATGGCTTTGATTTTTTAATTCTTTTAAAAATCCTTTAAGTATAAAGTTATCTTTTTAAAAAGTAAATAAGAATAGCTGGGAAAATTCACAAAAAATGTAGTGAAAAAGGATTGGGCTTTCCACTTATGAAAACATTTTATAGTACTACAATAATTAAAGCAATGTGGGACTAGAGCATGGAATAGCTTAAGAAACCTATGAAGTAAACTAGAAACCCCAGAAACAAATTTAGATATTATATTATAGGACAAAAGTGACATTTCAAATCATAGGGGAACATAGATTGTTCAATTAAGGGTTTTTTATTACCTGTCGGTTATAAAGCCATTTATCTCCATTCTACTCTGTGATACTAAGTCTGGGATTCTGCAAATTACATTTCCCAGGCTCCTGTACTAGCTGCTTCCTGTTTGATTCTGCTAATAAGAGTCATTTGAGGGCTATTAGAAGGTAGGAAGGGAAGAAAGGAGATTTCCTTTCTAGTTTGGCCTGTTTCTGACAGTGCTGCTCCAGCAGTAGCAGTCAGTTCCAGCTCCTTGTTCTCCAGATCTCTGAGAACTAGCCTCAGCAAGGTCCTTCAGAGGTCCCGGCAGGGCTGGGCAGTAAGCCCTCTGCAGAGGGATCCTGCCTCTGAAGTCCTATGTTCTGGTAACCACACGTCTCCCTTTGTTTCCTCAGCCCCGGAGGTGGTAGCTGCTTCTTGCAGTTATCGCTGGTTACCTCAGCCTTCTCTTTCTACTTTTTCAACCTTCTTTTTTTTTTTTTTTGAAGAACTGTGTTACTTTATTTTTTTTTTTTCCTTTACAATAAATTTATTTTATTTATTTTTTTCTTTCTTTATTTATTTTTTCAATTTAATTTTACAGAATCAAAGAGTCTAACAGTATATCTTGTTAGATACAGTATGTCCTCATAATGTATACATTATTTCTTATACAATGATATGAAATAATACTTTTTCAACCTTCTGACACCTGTGTAACCAACTCCCTTTATGGATTCCTTTCTATCTGAAATACCTAGTGTGCTGTCTGTTTTCCTGACTAGACCCTGACTGCTACAATAGCCATCTACAAAAAAGTAAAGTGGCTCACTTTACACAAATGAATTCCAGAGAGATTAAATATTTAAATGAGAAAACTAGGGGAAAAAAGTATTAGAAGATAATTCAAAAGACAGTTTTCATAATCTGAGAGTGGGAAGACCTTTCTAATTTTGAATTACATCAAAAGCCATACTAGAAAAGATTGATGTCTAATGGTAGTAATAATAAATTCTGTATAGCAACAGTGCCAAAAGCAGTCAAAATAAAAATAAGACAGGAAAAAACATGTGATTTACAACTGATATCACTAGAATTAATTTTTTACTATATAGAGCTCTTATTAGTCAATAGAAGACCAACAAGCCAATAGAAAAATGAGCTAAGGATAAGGACAGACTAGTCACAGGAAAGGAAATACAAATATCTCTAAAAACATTTGAAAAGATGCTGAACTTCACTCATAAGAGAAATGTAAATTAAAACTACTAAGAGATACCCATTTCACCAATCAGATTGGCAAAGGAATTACAACATCAAATTGGTAAAACAATTGATAATGTACTGTGTTGGCAAGAGTGTGGGAAAACAGACCTATGAAGGGCAACTTAGCAAAATCTATTAACAATTTACATACCCTTTGACCTAGCAATTCCAATGCTGTGAATTTAACCAAGAGAAATACTCTTACACATGTGGTAAGATACATGTATAATTGTAGCATTGATTGCAATAACAAAAAACTGGGTACAGCTCAAATGTCCACCAACAGGAGACTACACTATGCATTCAACTATCATATCCTCTACTGCCATTAAACACAACATAAAATCTCCATAGGTACCAATAGGGAAAGATTTCCAAGGCGTATCTGATATCTGAGAAAGACCAATTTCAGAACAGTGTATATAATATGCTCCCATTTGTGTAAAAAACAAAAAAGATTATAGTATACAGACTTGCTGACATTATATCCTTTTTTAAACTTTTCAATGCTATGTGTGAATTAATCATTCAAAATTTTAAATATTTTTAACATACAATTTTTAAAAATATATAAATTTTACCCCTAGAATTATATTTTCATGTTTTGCCTGATTTTTGAACTCAGGTTTACTACTGAATCAGAGCATGTCTCCATCCATATGCTTGCCTTGTTTTATAATTACCACATGATTCCTGAGCATGTGATTCCAATAAGACTCCACCTTGGAAGAGATACAGGAATGACACTTTATGAAAACATAAAAATCTCTGAACACCTGGACAGCACATAAGTCCTCTCCCATGAGTCTTTGAAGAAACACATGAGCAAGTTACAACAAATAATGGAATATGCTTTTAAGCACTAGCCTAACAGTAGGTGTTTGTATGGAGAATTGCTTTCCCTGCCTAATGACCTTCATTTAATGTGGAAACAACATTAAAAATACAGTAAGACAAAAATCAATAAAGGGAATCAAAGCACTGCACTCATCAGCCAACCTTGAACATGTGGAGCCTTAGTGCCTTTTCTTTCCAATCACTTGCGTTATACATAATGAAAGAGAATAATCTCAATAACAAGGCTTTAAACAATATCTAAGACAAGAAATATTCAGGGCACTTGCAGACAGGTCAGTATGACAGGACCACAAATTGGGGGTATGCAGTGAAGGATGATGCTGGAGTGGCACGCAGGGGCTGGTCTTGCCTCTCAAGATAATAGACAGCCTCTGAGTGTTTTAAGCAGAAGAAACACTTGATCAATTTTGTATTTTAAAAGTCTAACTCTTGCTGTGATATGGAGAATTAACTGAAGAGCACAGGAAGGGCATGCCAGTTAGGAGCCTTTTGCAATAAATGCTGTTGCAATAAACCATGAGAAAGGTGGTGAGGGTGCCTGAAGTGAAGCAATGGAGGTGAAGATCATGTCCCTCCAGCTATGTCAGGTCAGGTACTCTGTGACTTATTCTTCCCCCACATTCTCTCCAATGCCTAGCTGGCATTCCATTAATTGCCTGTCAGTTATTCCCTTGTCAGTTGAATCAACTGTCACGTGGTGGTAGATAATCACAATAAGAATGACCAGGCTGTTGATCCTCTCTGTGCTATAGGTAGATGACAGAGTGATACATGTGAAGATAATTGCAGTGAGGCAGTGACACTCAGGAGGGGATGGGATCCTACATCCTATCTCCCAGGTGACAAAGGGAAGCCTATATCCTTCCCCACTTCAGCAATTACAGCTGCAGAGAGAAGGAAAGGACGTGCAATGTTCAGAGCTTCCCATGCTCAATTCTTCGGTGACCCTAGAAGTATCTTCCAGTCAGGATGTGTTTTAAAAAGAGGTCTTTGCCCAGGGATTTTGCAGTCAGCATACTTGGCACTTCAAGCTGACATGTTATGCCACAACCGTCTATGCACAAGGCATGTCAGATATTGCAAAGATAATAAATACCTAGTGCTTGCACTTTGTATGCAACATTGACATAATCTGCACTCAAATGCTTGTCCTTTGTAAACTCAAAGCCAGGAATTTACATCCCACTAAAGAAAAAGAAGATATGCACATTTTGATTGTTTCAGTACACAGTTTATCTTATGCATTGTTTGTTTTCAGGTTAAAAAAAGTTTTCTAATTGAGTGTGTGTGTGTGTGTGTGTGTGTGTATACACATAAAGCCTATATAATTTTTTTTTATTATTCCAAGATGGCAGGAGCTATAATATGCAATCTCAGGGAAGATTCGTTTAAAGTTGGGCAACAGAAACATCACTGTTCAAGGGTCACTCACTTCCATTCGTGCAAGAATGGGTTTTGAGCCTATGAGACTGTTTTCTACATCTGCTCAGGAACACACAAACCCTTTGTTTATTGCTGATTTTCTCATAAATTAGCTAAGCCCCATAGAACTATGGACTTGCAAATATGCTTTTATCATTACTATTTAATATTTTTAAAGGGCAGGGGGAAGGCAGAGAGGTTGCTAAAATTTGTGCACATTGTTTTGTGTTTCTTTTCAGGCTCTTGATCAGGAAATGTTTAACATTGGAGTAAGTATTCCTAGAGATTATTGGCTGCTGTTTGAGAAGGTCAGTAGAAGTCCTTGCCAATACAAATATATACATTGTTGAAGCACAAGACCATGTCCACAGATGGGATTACATGTTAGCTGAAAGGATCCAAGTGACAACACTCGTCTTTAATCCGAGTTTAAGTCCTTTCTTCTGATTATGTACTAATATCACAGTGAAAGGATTTCAACAATTTTCATCAGTGCCCTGCTTTCTCTCTTCAATAAAGTTTGAATAAAAATGTTTCTCTGTTGACAGCCTTATGACATGAGTCTCTTTGAGCCCTTCTTTGTTTTGAGGCTGGTCTGTGACAGGTTGACTTGGTGCTTATGAAGTCAAATTTCAAATCCCCGCCGGGCCAGTTAGCTTTGCAAAGCAAGACATTCCACCACTTTGTCTGCAATTGTAACCCCACCTGGCAAACCCAAAGATGCCACAGGTCACACAAAGTTCAGAACAAACCCTCCACCACTACTGCACCAGGAGGTCTCCTGAGGAACACTCAGGCCCGTATCTAAGAAAGGGCCACTCTCTGTCTACTAAGTCTTTGCGCAGTGACTTTCAAGAGTGTCACTGGAACTGTTCAGAAGAGAGAAGGAAATAAAAAAGAGGTTAGGCCGGCGCGGTGGCTCACGCCTGTAATCCTAGCACTCTGGGAGGCTGAGGCGAGTGGATCCTTTGAGCTCAGGAGTTCGAGACCAGCCTGAGCAAGAGCAAGACCCCGTCTCTACTAAAAATAGAAAGAAATTAGCTAGACAACTAAAAATATATAGAAAAAATTAGCCGGGCATGGTGGCACATGCCTGTAGTCCCAGCTACCCCGGAGGCGGAGGCAGGAGGATCGCTTGAGTCCAGGAGTTTGAGGTTGCTGTGAGCTAGGCTGACGCTACGGCACTCACTCTAGCCCAGGCAACAGAGCGAGACTCTGTCTCAAAAAAAAAAAAAAAAAAAAAAAAAGGTTAAAGGCTGGCCCAGGCATTTATAAACAATGTCAAGGTGCTAAGAGTTGTAAGTGGTGTGGTATAGTGACATCTTACTAATTTGGACACATTTTATTCTTAAAAACATTTAATAACTGTAAAAAAAAGGTTTTATATGAAGTAATAGTGTAAACAAGAAGAATGCACCTAACTTAAAATTAAGTCTCTACTTTTTTTTTTTTGACCACTCAGACTGCATTCTCTCCCGCTTACTCTCCCAAACAAAGAGAAGAAGAACCACCAGTGACAAACGGCAGTTGCAATGAAGCAACGGCAGGAGCCAGTTTCATGCTTAGGAGAGAGGGCTGCATCTTCTCCTGGTTTCCAGTGTTCTACACACTCACAGAAACTTCTCTAGTAACAAACTGTAGAAATGATCCCTGAAAATATAATCTTTAGCTTATTTTTCAATGTTTTCAACTACCAATTTGACAGTGGTATTGGCATAAGTCATGACAGGGGGTCATTACAAGTGATTTCTATTGTTTAGGCTGTTATAATCCTACTGAGAAGCACGGAAAAAGAACAAGATGCAACTGAGGAGAGGAAGCAGACCTTTGAAGGGACACTAAACATCGATTCAAGCTGTGATTTAGAGACCAAAAGAGTTATCCCAGGTTTCGTAAACTTTAAAATTCGTTGTTTTGTATGGAAAAAAAATCCTGTTGGCAAATAATTGATGCTTCTTCTCATCTGTGGAATAGGATTCTCTTTTTAGTTTGAGTTTGCTCTTCAACTTGGCTGTTGAAACAATAGTGGCACATGATTTTTCTGGCAAACAATAGGCCCTCTATATACATTTGTTGATTTGATGTGATTTAAAATCATTAGCTTTCAGTGTCTAGCACAAAGTAGAATTATTAAAAAGCAAAATGCTAAAACAGTGTGACGCCACAGTTTTGGGGTAAAGAACACTGGCTTTTGGGTCAGAAGGGTATGGCACACCTTACAAGGAAGTGCTCTTGGGAGAGTTTACTGAAACCCTCCGAGCCTCTGTTAATGCCCCATCTAACTTCTTAGGGTTATTGTGATTATTCAATAAAATAATGAAAATCCTGGCATATACAAGGCAGCATAGGAAGGACAAATGGACAATATAAACATTACTATTTTTCTTTTGCCATTTCATATCATTTTTTTAACTGTGTCTTGTGGAAAAGTTATAAACATATGCCAAAGTAAACAGAATAGTACAATGAACCATCTATCTACCTCTTCATATACTTTTTTTGAAAGGAAGAACTGGAGCATGTTAAAGGAATCTCGAGACATCCTATCATTTCACCCAGCACTCAAGAAATTATGTTCTCAGGGCAGGGTTCCATCTGGTCCCTGGTTGAGAGAGACAGCTCTACCACTAATGTTGGCCTAACACATCCAAGGAGAAAATACATAAAATGATGCAGAGGTTAGATACGGTGACAGGTAGAAAACAAAGCCAGAGTGTTCACCATGACCTGGTGTTTCCTTGGAACATCCTCACTCTCGGTTACTATGCTGAAACTTCTGCCAAAGCCAAACACCTGGATTTAACATGTAATACTTTTAGAAAAATTAAACTAGTAATCCACTTTTTGCTTCAGAAAAAAACAAAACCCCTTTATATTAACCAATAAGTAATTTTCAAAAAGCATTTATCGAAGTGCTTTATAGACACTGTCGATCCTCAAGGAGTTTGTAATTTAACATCGTTCTTAAAAAGAAAGACATGGACAAGTAGAAATCTTGTTAAAAATAGGCAAACAAGTTAGTAAAAGAAGAAGATGAATCAACCTATGTGAGGATCTCGGTACCTGAATAGGATGGAGGAGAAAAGAAGAGTAAGCATGTAGTCAGGGGAAGATTAGAAAAAAGGGACCTAAATAATTTATGTCCATATTCCCTGGGGGAAAAAGACCTTTCCGACAATAATTCTGTGCCTAGAGAACAACAAGAGTTTTTATCAATCTAGCTCCCTATATATGGAAAGTTTCCAGCCCCCACTGTGCACCCCACCCCAGTAAGCTGGTGATAAAAACCATAGGGACAGGAGGGAGGGAGATTCAGGGACGGGGGCGGGAAGGGCAGGAGAGGTGTAAGTCAGTCTGGGAAGGCAGTAGGATCAAGTCAACAGAACTAGCCTTGACAAAAAAGGATACTTTACTCTTAATGAAGAGGGAAAAGGGGGAAGGACAGGCAATGAATGGAGATTTCTGCTATGGAGAGCAGAAGGAGCCCTCAATCTCCTAGGAAAAATACTTCTGCTCCTATGCCAAAGAGAGCAAGGGTAGGACTGGGGATTATGAGGGGGGAAGTCTGTATTTAACATCTGTAAAGCTTTTAAGTGTCCCTTTAAAAAAAACAATAGCAACGAAACAAAATGAAAATCCCTGCCTCTACTATTCCCTTCACACACTGCCCTGCCCCTTTTCTCTCTATCGACAAGCTTGTCAAAAGTGGAGTATGCCCAAGCACTTCTGGATACCAGCAGTCTGGCATCAACCCTCTCCAATTCTTTGAAACCACACCTTCTAAATGCCGATCAATAGATGGCCTGGTCTCAGTTTTCATCCTCCAGCTTTGCAGCAGCAGTGAGAACTATAAATGTCTACCTAATTTCTACCTAAAATTCTCTCCTCCCGTTTATCCATGGCACACATGGCTCTGATCTCACTCCTTTCTCTTTAACCATGACTTCTTTTCCTCTTTGGTCAGTTCTTTTCCCTCTCCCCACCTTTAACTGTAGGTATACTCTAAATGTCTGTCCTTGGTCTTAATTTTTCTTTTTATTCTCTATCCTTTGGTTTCAGCCATGGTCTCTTTAGATGAATGTCTTGTTTGTTTTCTCTATATCCATGCTGGTCAATACAGTAGCCACTAGCCACATGTGGCTATTTAAATTTATATTAATTAGCATTAAACAAAACTAAAATTCAGTTTCTCAGCCTTATTACATTTCAAGTGTTCATAAACCACATGAGGCTAATAGTGGACACATAGAAGACAGGGTATATACAGAACATTTCTTTCTTCAAAGAAAGTTCTATTGGGTGGCACAGGTCTAGACTGTACCTCTTCCCTGAGCTTCAGATCTGGCAATGTTCTACCTGACATATCTCCTGGAAGTCCTTCTGGAATCACATATTCTTCATACCCCAAGTCCCACTCCATCTAACATACATTTCTCATAACACTTATCTGTACAAACTCTAATTTTACTTCAAAATGGCTCCATGTAACAAGCGCACATGCACAAATAATTGGGAAATATGTGCCCAGATTAGTTGGAATATTTGGATATAGTTTTGTTTACTGAAGTAATAGAGACCATTTTCACTGAGAAAAATTCAGGCTACATCCATTTAGGGGGAAATCTCCTTCTTTCACCTATTATCCTTATATAGTATTTTCCTATGCCCAGAATCCCTTAAAATAATAAAAAGTTTTATTTTACGAGATTTTCCTTTATTAATATGTATTTTTTTAGATTTCTCAGTAAAACTAAAATTCTCTTCTATAATGCCAATGGATACATTATTCTCACTGCAGAGAAGCCAACTTTCTGATTCTATTAGGAGCACTAAACATATTCTGCCTGAGACAATGAAAATCAGACACCAAAGCTCTTTGCCAAAATACTGACAATACTACTGGACACATGAGATTCTGAAGCATAGTATTCAACAAAGAATCAGATCTGGTCCTGATTTCAATCAGAAAGCAACCTGTCTCTCTGTTGCCTCCTAAACTTAGCAAAGACATACCATTCTCAGCACGCTGACCATTTTGGTGGTATGAGGTTTCACTGGGCAGCCTTGCTCAGGGTGACCTCAGCCTGAGATTCTAAAGATGGAGCATATTAAGTGCAGGTGAGTCATCAATTTAAAAAGCCAGAGAGCCTAACTAAAAGCCTCATTCTTCAGAAGCACAGGGATTCTACTGGAGGCTTTCCCATGTGACAAATGGAACTCATTTAGGAAAAGAAAAGCCACTTTTAAAGAAAAACAAGATAAATGGTACCCCTGTAGGATAAGCCTACTGTGCTTGGATGCACTAGGTAATTCCATCTGAACTAATTATCACCATCCCCAATGGAGTTATGACATCTCTTATTAAAGATGACAGAAACATAGAATCACATTATTGTAGGAATATCATTATAAATATTTGTGACCATTACTGTTAATTCAATAATATCATATGTTATTTTTACTTTCTCTATGTAGTTCGAAGCATTTTGCAGACATTAAAAAATTAATCTTCTGACTCTCTCATAGGATGTACAAATATTAGGACATTCTGAGATTAATCATCAATTACCAATGAACAAACAATGACACACCTAGTCCTTTTTTAGGTACAATAAGGCATATGGAGAAGAAGAAGAAAACATAGCTTCTCTCAGGAAATTGTTCTGGGCAACAAGATATAAGTACATGAAATACTTAGGGAACATATATATATGAGATGCTATGGTTCATACTTAGACCAAAATAATGTAGGATTTCATAGCAGGAGACAGATAAGAGTTGGGGAGCAAAAAGTTAGAAAAGACTTCACAAAGGAGGTGAGCCTTTAGTGGTCCCTAAAAAAATATTTACTGATATAGGAGGGACATATTGGATAGGACAAGGACAAACACATGTGCCGAATTTTCTAGAGAGCCCCATTATCTGTCGTGTAAGTATTCTCAAGGTGGAAGAAATATAAAGAAACATAATAATAAGAAGAAAACCACTGGGATGGTGAAAGTGTTTGAGTTTGTACGTGTGAGCGTGTGTATCAGGGCTGGGGAAGAATGCAGAGATTGCCTGACTGGATAGCAATGGTCATGTTAAGGAACATTAAAAGACGAGCCTTCATAGCTAAGGGGGAGCTTTTGTCGACCAGTCTAAAAATTTAGATTTCAACCTGATAAGATCTAGGGACCTCTTGTAAATTCCTAAGCAACAGAATGACATGATCAGGGAAAAGCGTTGGAAAACGTAGTCTGGCAGCAGTTATCTATTGACCTTCTTGTCCCCGACCCTCATATTTGTTAAATGATACAGACTTGCTCTCCACTCCAAATCCTGCCATCATCCTAGGAGATTTCAACATTTAATGGAAGATTTAGCCAATGTCCTATCTTCACCATTTCTTGACCTCATTAATTCCAGTTGCCTTCACTTCCACTCCCAGGACCACACCCAAGAACTTACATTAGCTAAAATTGTGCCACACAGAAATCTTAAATGCAATGGCCCAAATCCCACTCTTTCTAGCCCTCTGTTGTCTACCCTCCAATTTACCTGGTCACTCCTCCCAATAGCTCTTCCTTGGTGGGCTTTGTCTCACTGACACACTTTGCTTGCTTGTGCCTCTGTCCTTTCACTGCACATACTTGGACAACTGCAACCCTAGATCCAGTGCTATAAAATATGTCTCCTCCTTTACACCCAGGCTTCTAAACAGACTGGTGCCACAGCAAATGAACGTTCTCTCTCCCTGCTGAATCCTAAATTCTACTCATCAGTGCTCGTATTTGTCCATAATCATGTTCCTCTAACATTCCCCTCGGTAATGATTCAGTAAGTACATAATCATCCCTGCGACCACTGCTCACTTTCAGCAGAACATAACTTTGTCTTTTCCTTGATGAGAAAGCTGAGGCTTTAAAGTGATCTCCTTCAAATTCCCGCCTCTCACGTACAAATGTTAGCCCCATCCCTACCTATTATTCCTCCTTCTCTCTGTCACAGAAGATGAAGGGCCTCCCTGCTTTTCAAGGTCAAAACCAAGATCAACCCCCAAAACCAAACGTTTGATTCTCTTCCTCCTTCCTCCTCCAAGACTCTGTCATCAAAAATCTTTTCTCTTTCCTATATCCTTGACCTTGCTCCTTTCTTGTCTTGTAACCTCTTAACCCATAAACACAGTTAGGTCTCTTACATCATTAAAAACCCTCAGATGATCTGAGTTTCCCTCTAGGTACTATCCTATCCCATTCTTAAAGGTCCAAATTTTTAGGGAAGCTTTCACTCATCTTATGAGATACTCATAATCTTTCCTCCCTTTGTACTTGTGTAATTTGTGTTGCATTTACCCTATAGAATACTCATTCCTGTATGTTCTCATCTATGCTACCAGGTCATAGTTTGTTTCATTTTGACTGCTGTAATTAATACCTAGTGTCTAAAAGTACACCTGGCACATAGTAGGGGCTCATGGAATTTTAGCATATGTATTATTTATCGTTGCATTCCTCAGACCTCTTGGATAACAATGTTTCTTAAATATTGCAAGATCAATCGATTTTGAACTAATTAAGTATTACTTCATTAAAGCCCTAAGAATGAATGAATGCTCTTGGTGAGAAAGAAGCATAGATAGAAGGCTCATCTATAGTAGGTGGTGGAGAGGGAAAGAGAAACCAGTGAACGATATTAAAGAAAATGGCTAGGAACCCCAAAAGAATGTGTTTATGGGGTAAGAGGTTAACAATCCACAGGCATATTATCTACTTCATATTATAAATTATCTTTGAAACACAACATCGTTTTCTGCCAGTCACCAAGGATGAAGACAGATTTCTCAGACTGTCAATGACTCAGTCTTTGATGTAGCCTGGAGAACACAAAAGCCAAATGGAAAGGTGGTGCATTACCTAGTTGCATTATCTAGTTTTCTCTGTGCCTCCTTATGTACAGGTAGAAGAGACTAATTATAACAACAAAGGGAGAAATTTTGAAATCCAACTTGAGCTTATTTTTTTCTAAAATGTATTCAAGTGAATATATCAAGGGAATTTACTATATTAAATGGCTTAATTTTTTTACATAAAGAAAAAGAATTAATTTGTGTCTTGTTCTTGAATCATTTTACAAGAATATCCTTTTGCCAAGTCTTTTGTGTTATGGCTTTTTGATGTGAGTAACATTTCTTTTGAACTTTTGCCGTTTTTAATATAGCCAAGATGACTGGCTTTTTTAAAGTGCTATTTTTGGACAAATACAAGGAGAAATTAATCATGGTGCCCAAGTGATGGTCCGGGTATACTATTTCATTACTTTCAGTTTAGTCTGGGAAATATGTAACCAGTTTTTCACCCAGAGAGTAAAAATGTTCCAATTTATTAGAAAGTACTTGTTATTGGAAACAGCCAATGACAGAAGTGTGATAATAGAAACCATCTCCACTACTTCTGTGCAGGCACCACCGGCCAGTCATTGTGCTGAGGTATGGCTTCAAAAATCTAGATGTCCCTCTCCAAGATAAGGTTCATGACATTAGTGGTTCTAGACCAGACACTTTAAAATGCAAAAATCTCTAGGAGGGGCAACTCCATTTCTAATGTATGTCCATTAAAGGTACACTTTAAGAGTTCAGAGGATACCTAGATTGGCAAACAAAACAGCAAATTTGCAAATTTTGCAAAGAACCAATGCCAACAATAAATGCTGTTTATAATGTTGATTCAACAAATTCCCATAGATCACTCAACAGATTCCAAAGGTGGCATGACATTGGCGTACCAGAAAAGGCACAGAATTGTCTACAGTGTTCAAAAGGCTGGATATGGATTTGGAGAGAATGAGAGAGACCAAAAGGGAGTCTGAGAAGGAGAAAATTGGCATGAAAAGCCTGAAAGAGCCTCCATCTCCTCCTTTTTTCCCCAAGTTACTTCCAAGATATATCACCTACAGGCAGACTTGATCTTACTTGTATCTCCCCAATGCTATAAGACCTTTTCTCTGTGTGTCATCCTATTCTTTTTGGCCTGTAGATGTAGTTTCCCAAAGGCTGTACCACTTATAAAGTAGTGAACATGAAGCCCCCAGAGTTGTACAGTGCCCAGCCCACATGGCCATGTGGCATCCCTGCCTTCCGCCATTTTTCTCACTATGTAAGCTGCACCAAACTTCAAGGCTCAGGTCCCATTCCATCTCCCTGATGTGAAGGAAACTTTCTTCAATTTCTCTTACCTAAAATGTCTCATCTTTTCACAAAATGATTTTGGCTCATGAGTTTATAATGTGAGTCTATTTGTAAGACATTCTGGAGGCCAAGAGAATAATACAAAAGCCCTGGAGCCCAACCACCCCTCAACATCCTCAGAATGCGAGTGATGTAGTAGGGAAGACATTGGACTGAGAGACAGGGAATTTGGATCTAAAGCAATTCTAACTAAATTGCTGTGTGACCACAAGCAAGTCACATAAACTGTGTGTCAGTTTCACATTTGTAACATAAAGGAGGTAAGGTGGATAAGACATCTCAAAGGCGCCTAACAATTCCAATATTTTGTAGAATCTTGGAATACCATCTCCAAATTAAGGGCATTTGAGTCACTTATAGCCACCACATAAAGAGAGAACAATAAGTGGCCTTTGGGGATCTGGGAGACAACTCACCAAATGTTCCATATATGTCAATGTATGTCAAGCCAGATGACACATATGAGGGTTATTTACCTCACAAAGCATATTCCTGCCTCTCCTTCTAGCACCAGCCCTTCAGATAGATTTTTTTCCTTATCTCTAGTCTAGGAAACCTAGCACATAGCTGTCATATTTTCACCAGCCCACTCACATTTGCTAATGTCAACTGCCTCCCACTCTCAGCTACAACACCCACCCCCAATCTATGACAATGCTAATAGACGACAAGCATCTACTACAATAACTTATATCTACAGCTCTAAATATAGGAACACTCTCATTTTAAACAAATCTAAAATGTAAAATTTATGTTTACATGTGTGTGCATATATATGGGACAGATTATTTGCTTTGCAAATGAATTCATCGTGGAATTCCTTAAAATACCAGGTCCTTCCTTTCTCTTTCTACTCACCACCTCCCCCTCAAATAATGTCTTGCACTTTTTACTTATTTATAGCTGCCCAAGAATACATCTGTTGTGTAAAGTAGGTATCTTGTATTCATAAAGATTAATGGAAAGCAAAATGCATTTCTTTGGAGCCGGAAATTCTGGCTAATTTCTTTGATGTCTCAGGCATGGAGTTTATATTTTGCATAGCTATACCTGAAACTATATCTAGCAACACTATGAACATAAAAGTCACATGAATCTTAAATACCTTCCAGAGTTCACCATGATATAACAGCCTTCTACAGAAATTAGAGTCTGCAAGAGCTCCTGGCTTCACAAGATCCACCAAGGCTAAGAGAAGTGAGCTCATGATATTGCTTTGCGAAGGTTTCTAAGGCAACACTTGTACCTTTCACTCAGACCAATAGCTGTCAGCTGGGGGCAGCTTAAAAAGTTGGAGTAATTCTGTCTCCTTATGCAATAAACGTTAATAGGCAAAATACTAACTACATTTCTGGGAGTGGTGAAACTATTTTTAGTAATGGTGGTGCTCTGGAAAATTTTATCTTTTGCTGTGAAATGCAAATGTGATTTTTCTCAGTCTGCAAATGGTAAGCTCAATCCTGTTTGTTTTCTTAAACTTGAGTTTTGTGTGTTTATGTTTCTCTTTACCCCAGGGATTTCCTTATCTGTAGGCACACACAGATGAGAACAGGAACACAGTGGCCCACCCTAGTTTAGGATAGGTTGCAAATTATCTCTCTGATGCTAACAGCACAAGTAAGTCAACAAAGGTTTTATTTCATCCAATTGTTGGTATTCCCTTAGAGGTTCATACAAGCTAAGAACCTAACAAAACAAAACAAAAAATAGCAACTCTCTCACTCTTAAGTTACCCTCTTCTAAAAAAAAAAAAAATTATTTTTCCCCTACTTCCAGAAATACAATTGTTCAGGGCTCAGAAACTCAGAAGAATCCAACTATCTCCTGGATCCCTAAAAATACAGACTTAATGGGAAGAATCCGGCTCATGGTGGGAGTGGGCAGAGGAAAGAGCACTGGGCCAAGAATCAAGAGGCCTGAGATGGAATCTGGACAAACCATTTAACCCTTCTGGCCTCAGTTTCTTCATTTATAAAATACAGATAATGATACCTACACTTTTATTATGATCATATGAGATAATAAACTTGAAAATGCTTGGGAAACTATTAGGTTCTTCACAACGCAATGTTCTGCTTATTTGTGTACATCTCACTCCTATGACATTGTAGAAAATTGAGGCTGAATGTTTCCAAAAAATGAGAAAAGACTGAGGAGTAAGGCTGGTTTCAACAAAGCCTTCTTTCTCTATCCCTCCCTCCCTCTCTCTCTCCCAATACCTCTCTATCTCTCTTTTACTTTACCTTCTGGAAAAACAAAAGTAACAATTGACCTTAACTTTCTAGTCTAATAGTCATTACTTTTCTACATTTTTCAACCACAGTCAATATTGAAATTAGATAACTGATTACCTACTCAATGCAGGGACTTGTATTAAATTATTATCAAAATCCTATCATGAAGAAATTTTCTGCTTCTAGAGAAGCTTAAAGTTTGAATCAGGCACCTTTTTGTTTACCACTCATTCAACAAATATTTATGTAGTGCAAACTTGTGCCAGGCACTAGAGATCTAGAAATGCACAAGGAAGACATATCTCCTTTCCCCTGAAGTTCACAATCCAGAGAGGGGGATAGATTTATAGTCTCTTATTTTATAGCTTGGGAACTAGAGACGCAATAGTTGAGAAAGTTTGACTCTACCTGCAACTCCCCTTCCATTATACTGAGTAGCTGGATGAGGTCTTCTTTGGATAACTCCAGGGATTTCTTAGTCTTTCTTTCACTGTCTCCAGATGTTTTTAGGTGTCGTTTGACAGTTCCTGAGGCCATGACATCATCCTCCTTCCTATTTGATTTGTTCTTCTTTTTTGCATCTTCTGAGAGACTTTTATCACCAGCATTGCTGATGATGGAGGACTTGGGGCAGGAGATATGCCCATTAGCTGAACTTTCACCACCTTGATTTCGGGATCTCATTCCCACCTACAACACATGAAAAAAGATAAGATGTTATTTACTGCCACTAAAATTATTTTTGTCTAAATGCTTAGAAACTTACAGCAGCTTTACAACATAAAGAAAAACCAAATGCATACATCATTAAAGTCCTCAGGAAACCCTTCTGATGGTCTTCAGAAAAAAAAAAAAAACAACAACATGATTTTAACCTGACAAACATCTCAAATCAAATGATCAAGACCAACATCAACATTGCTCAGTCATGTTGATGGTATGTATCTTTGATGCAATGTGATGAGAATGGCACTTTATTTACCCTTGTGGTCTTTCTCCCCAAAACATTATACCCTAGTCTAATAATGAGATGCCAGACAGATTCCAATTGAGAGACATTTTACAAAATTCCTAACCAGTAATTCTTAAAAGTGTCAAGGTCATCAAAAACAGGAAAAATCTGAAAAACAGTCACAGCCAAGAGGAACCTAAGGGTACAGGACCACTAAATGTAATGTGGCATCCTGGATGAAATCGTGGGACAAAGAAAGGACAGTAAGGAAAACAAAGCATGGATTTTAGTCAATAATAATGTATCAATATTGGTTTACTAATTATAACAAAGGTAAGATGTTAATTATAAAGGACACTGGGTGTGGGGCATGGAGAACCCCCTGTATTATCTTTGCAATAATCCTGTGAATCTAAAACTGTTCTAAAATATAAAGTTTATTTACCAGAAAATCCAAATTTCAAACCCTGCCGGGAACCAGCTGGGTGTCACAATGTGCAGAAACATCCACCTAGGGTGGAGGGGCTTGAATGGAAAGAGGAAAAGGGAAAAGCAGAGGGAAGAAGAGGATGGTATAATTTTTAGTGTTATGGAATTGTATTTTTCCATAGTTTATTTTTCAAAATCAAGCCTTTTTATGTCAGTCATTTCCAGGAATAAGAGCACAAAGAGTTGGGAGAAAATAGACCAATTTCAGAATCAAAATTTAAAACAATATTTTGAGGTAAAATAGAGAAAAAAGCCAAAGCAGCTGCTAAGATACTAACTTGTCGCATGGGAAGCACATTTTAGTCATTCCATGACAAATGCTTTACAGATTCTCCTTCAGTCTCTGAGCAAAAGAACTCAACAAACAGGTATGTTACAAACAAACATACTGAACTCAAAGGCTAGGACTCAAAGGGCTCTGAAAAGAGCTCAAATATCCTGGGGGCTGCACTACAAAATTTGCCTAAATCATTAATATTGTAGTTTAGCTCATGGCCCTATTTAAAACCCACATTAAATAACAGCCCTTTCCCTAAACAGCTAAACAATAAGATTTTCATTATTCATTCCAGATAAAATACAAGGACTTTGTTATCTGAAAGTAAATTTCCTTTATGAACTTATCCATACTTAAGAAAGTAAGGCAAGTTTTTTTTTAAAAAAAAAACATTAGGTTTATAACAAAAACATAAACACGGTATGATGTTGCCTTTCAGATAGCAAATATTCAATTCTTCAATGAATCTTGAAATCTATATTCATGCTCTTTTTTTGAACTGAACTCTTTCAACCAAATGGATCCTTTTATGTGTGTGTGAACTTTCTATACAGCACCCTAACTTTGAACAATATAAACCCAAGAAGTGGTCCTTGACACTGGCACCCTGTTTTCTGGTTCATTCAGTGATTAGTTCTCAATTTTAGAGCATCTTTTATGCTTCCATGATGGACAAAGAATAGATGTTTCTTTGTAACAGAAGCCAGAGCACCGTAAAGCAGACCTACCATATCACAGCTTATTTGTGGGCAGAATGGGCTGACTTAAGTCCCAAGCCAAAAAAAAAAGGAGAGATGAATAAAGAGTTTCAAATTTAACTCATGACCTGTTATACATCACAACTAAGACACATGGGCTTTCGAAATTGAAGCGTGATTCCCTACCACTCCATACCACATGTGAATTCCTTTTATCTGAAATAATTTTTCTATAAAATCTTAAGGCTCTTTGAGATGATACATCAAATATTGATTTGACTTCAATTTAAATCATGAGTTAATAGAAATCTCAGATATAGTTACCAAAGCACAGGAAGTGAGGTGGTAATGTTTTAAACTAAATCATACACAGCCTAAATCTTACGCAGTATTTGTATCTGACTGTGTCATGTATCTGTGTCTCATCTCCCCGAATCTTCTATGTCTTTTATAGCTGCAGTCTCTAACCCCTGGGCCATGAACCGTCACTGGTCCATGGCCTGTTAAGAAGCAAGCCACATAGCAGGAGGTGAGCAGCCACAAGACAGTGAAACTTCATCTGTGTTTGCAGCCGCTCCCCATCACTCGCATCACTGCCTGAGCTTTGCCTTCCCCCTTTTCCCTACACTCCATCTCCCCACCCCACCCCTGGCCATGGAAACGTTGTCTTCCATGAAAATGGTCCCCAGTGCCAAAAAGGTTGGGGACTGCCATTTTAGGAATGCCTTAGGACATTCCTAAGAAAGGACAAATGTAATAACTAACTGTATGTTACATGCATTTACTCAATCATAATTGTATTTGCAAACACACAGAAAGTGGAGTCTTTTTATTACAGTACCAACTTTATGTTCTTTCTAAAAATTTCAGTATGAAGTTAATGTTTTTAAATAAATTTTCTTATAATATTTTTACAGAAAATAAAACTCCATACATTTTAGAGTTATCTCATTATTTTATATTATTAATCAAGTTGAAAGCTTGAGTTTCTTGTTCCCTTCCACATTAATTCCCTTTAGCTGATAGAAAAATCTCATGTGGTAGACCTATGATGTCAATTCTGTCTTAGCAAATATTTTCCTTTTTGACACTGAAATTTCATTACTTTTCCTTTGGCATGGGCACATAGATTTTTGTTCTTTCTTGGAAAGCCAAATAGGGTCTTCTATCTTTATCACCACAACAAATTCAACCATCAGCACCTGTTCTACTTCTCAGGAATGCAAAGTACTCAGTGATAGCAAACTAGTCAAGAAATGTTTTAGGAAGGAATTAGCAAATATGAGGGAGAAAAACATAATTTCTCAATAGCACAACTAAGTCTGCTATCAATAATCTCTACCCTGAACTGCTTTATTCTATTTTGTAGGAAGAAAAGATCCAAACAATAATGGACCTCCACGTATCACACTTGGTAACATTCATGCCCTTTAATAGCTCTCATTTAATGTTTCTTACATGTTATACAGTGTAGTAAGCATTTTACATACAGCATCTCATTTAATATTCACATCAGCCCTGTAAAGTGGGTGCTATTATTCTCAGGTTTATAGATGAGGCCACTGAGGTTTAAAGAGATTAAATAACTTTTCCTGGATCACACAGTTCATCCTAGTGAATAGAAGGACTAGGATTGGAACCCAGGTCTTACTCCAAATATCTACTCACTGTACAACTTTCCTCTAAGTTCCTAAACACATGCAAAATGGAATGGGGGGAATACCTCATAAATCAGAGGATCAAGAAAAAGTTGCAAGTGCTAAGATAATGTTTTCTCATTCCACACTACGGAATTTGAGAAATCCATGCATATGTTTTCCTGCATAGACACTCTTGCAAAACTCACGTAGCAATTTAAACTATGTTACTAAGCAATAATACTTTTTCTGAAATCATTAACCTCCTGCAGAACTGATAAAATGATGAATCATTCAAAAACCTTCCTGAGAAGCAACCAGGTCAATTATTAAGGGTACAGGTTATAAAAACAGGATGCCAAGGCCGGGTGCAGTGGCTCACACCTGTAATCTTAGCACTCTGGGAGGCCAAGACGGGCGGATCATTTGAGCTCAGGAGTTTGAGACCAGCCTGAGCAAGGGCGAGACCCCGTCTCTGCTAAAAGTAGATAGAAATTAGCTGGACAACTAAATATATATATATATACATATATATACATATATATACATATATATATATATATATATCAATTAGCCGGGCATGGTGGCGCATGCTTGTAGTCCCAGCTACTCGGGAGGCTGAGGCAGGAGGATCACTTGAGCCCAGGAGTTTGAGGTTGCTGTGAGCTAGGCTGACACCACGGCACTCTAGTCCAGGCAACAGAGTAAAACTGTGTCTCAAAAAAAAAAAAAAAGAAAAGAAAAGAAAAGGAAAGAAAAGAAAAACAGGATGCCAAATCTGAACAGGAACCATTACAAACTTATTGTGTTAAAATCCCCAGAGCTGAACAATAGTAAACATTTCATCAGAGTTGGCCAAATCCTGTCTATTGTGATTACAGGGGTAGCAGGCAGGTAACAGAAAAGGCATCTGAATCTCCATAGGCTTCTTGATAGTTGATTGCATGGCTGCAAGTTTAAGACATGTAGATAACAGACTTTCTGAAAGAAGCCAAGAATGCCTTTGCTTCGTCCGGTATACAGCTTTGAAGTAAGAAAAAGGTATAAATAAGCTGAAAATTCATATTAGATTTTATAACCATTTTTTAATCAATGTTATTTGGGGCATAGATTCTTCTCTTTAATAAGAGAAATTATCTTAACATGAAACATACTTACTTTTCTTTTTTAATAGTTAGTCAGCAATAGTTGTGTGGAATTTGCTGACTAGAGTGTGAAGAAAGGGAAGACCGAATGTTATTCCAAACCTCCCTCTTTTATCTCCAGTCATCTCTCCTCTCCCCCTCCCGTGTACACATATTGGGCAATGCCAGAGCATACTGTTCGGTGAATAATACCACAGGAACCAGAAAATGTAAAGACTTTGACTCCTTTATGCTGAACTAACAAGTATTTCTAGAGCATTCGAACAGGAAAAAGAAACAATAGTCTATAATAGTTCCAGTTCCCATGCTTCCTTAGTTCCTACAAATTTTGACCTTGAATTTTCCCTAGTATTCTCACGCCTGCTCTTGCCCCTTTTCAGATTTGTCTTTTTCTGCTATGATTCAACATTAGTCAAAATATTCCCCATCCCCACCACCAACAAAAACATCTTTCCTGCATAAATTAGGTTTTGGCATCTTTCTTGTGCTTCTCAAGTATCCAACTCCTCTCTGTTCCTGGTTTTATCTACATGTATTTTTAAGACCCTACCTAGCACAAACGATGAGATGCCACAATAATTTTATATATTTAATTTCTATTTTTAAAGTACTTTGTAGAATCATAAGAAAAAATTATAATATGTAATAAAAAGGAAAGCACATAATTACAGAAAAGCTGACATTTTATAGTGTGGCCTGGCAAAAGGCCTGCTGCAAGTAGGGCTTCCAGAACATTACCACGGAACTGTCCTGCTTCTTTCTTTTACACTTAAATGACAATACTCAAAGCACCCAAAACTGAAGGCAAAAGAAAACATCTGTTTTAGCTTTATGTCATCAGTAAATTTTAAGATGCAAAAGACCAATTAAATCAACTAGTTTATTCTCTATCAATGCCAGATTATTTCCTGTGTGTGTATCTTGTTTACTTGGTTCAATCTGCTTATAAATATCCCAACTCATGAAATGTTCAAACACTTCTCATGAGGTTACCATTTATCTAATAGCACATATTGTTCAGAAATGTTCCTAGGTTTTGCCCTAAATTTCCTCTACAATTTTCTTTTGTTCTCTTTATCCTATTTACGCAAGAAGCCGTGTTAAACGATTCTTTTCACTTCTCATTATCTACACTCATCAAATCCTCTCAGATAACTAAAGTTTTTGCTCATTTAAAGTATTTTTTATCCTACTAGGGCAGATCTATCCAGACAAATTGAAAATCTCTTTAAATAATTTCAAAAAATATTAGAATCCAGGGAAGGGGATTCTCTTGGAGTCAGTGCAATGATGTTGTAATCAAAGGCCAAGGAAAATATTATAACTGTGGCAAAATAGAAAAATATTATTCTACCCCAGCTTAAAGCCATGGTGAAATATTTTATGAAGTTGAAATATCCTTCAAGGATGTTATCAACAGACGTAGAGACGTTTCCAGAAAAAAAGACAGAAATGACAAGAGAATAGATCAGGAAACTACAATGAAACAAGAAATATTTTTAAATTCGCATGCCTGAGTCTGAAAGAATGTACAATTTGAGCTCTAAACTTTGAACGGTAATATAAGGTGACCTCTTTTACCAATATTTTGATGAAAATCCCCAGATTGATTGATTCTTTTATCATAATGTCTGCTGCAGCTGCCTTTCACTTTCCATTCCACCAGCCATAACCTAGTATTCAAGATCCTCCATTTCCAGAAAAATTGTATTTCCAGTCTTACCTTTCAATACCTCCCACACATTTACCATGCTTATTTATTCACCGACAAAAATTATGTCTGGGGCCAGGCGTGGTGGCTCATGCCTATAATACTAGCACCTTGGGAGGCTGAGGCAGGAGGATCACTTGAGGCCAGGAGTTCAAGACCAACCTGAGCAAGAGTGAGACCTCGTCTCTACAAAAACAGAAAAATTAGCCTGGTGTGGTGGTGCACACCCGCGGTCCCAGCTACTCAGGAAGCTGAGGCAGGAGGATCAGTGGAGCCCAGGAGTTAGTTTGAGGTGGCAGTGAGCTATGATGACACCACTA
Organism: Eulemur rufifrons; assembly: GCF_041146395.1. Lineage (NCBI taxonomy): Eukaryota > Metazoa > Chordata > Mammalia > Primates > Lemuridae > Eulemur > Eulemur rufifrons. The sequence goes on from NC_090997.1 coordinate 36,049,705, forward strand.
CACTCTAGCCAGGGTGACCGAGGGAGACACTGTCTCAAAAAAAAGATTATGTATGGTATATTTTATTTTTGTATCTTTGCTCATGAGTTTCTTTCCTAAAATGGTCTATTCTTTTCCTGCAGTCTTCAGGCCTCCTCTGACTGTTTCAACAGGTATCATTTCTCCTTTCTTGGCAATTTTATATATTTACTTGTTCTTTATATTAATTCTTTGGCACTTTCATGCTTATATAATTGTTATTGCCTCAAACATATAATCTCCTTTAGGAGATTTAACAAGGCTTTTTAAAATTGTCAGAACACCAATTGACAGACATTATTTGATGGTTTGAATTTATAATATTTTAGATATTAGAATATCTAAATAAACTTATTGTTTACTTATAGAACTTATTCTTTCCAATTAAAATGACCAGATGAAAATATAATTAGAATCAAGAAAGATTTAGATACACTTGTGGTCAACAGATGGCAAAAGCAATTAGTAATATTTGGCAAAATTTCCAACACTAAAAAAATTAAATTTTTGTTAAATTAACACATATACTTTGTGATAAACATAGTGAATTAAATGCTTGTATTTATTTCCACTCTTTCCTGAAATACACTGAAATAAAAATAAAGAAAAGATAACAGACAAAATAGGAGTGTAAATGACAGCTGATGAGAGATATCAACACGATTTCAGAGAAAGGAAAGTAGATACACGTGTGGGTACTGACGTTGACACCTAAGTACTGGCAGAGTGGGAGATGACAGAGATGCAAATAGCTCTAATTTTCCCCCAATTACCCTCAAGTTAGGCAGGTATCAGCTCCCCAGGGCAACAGGGTAACCAGGATGCCTGAAGTCACAGAGCCTGGGTGGTTGGCAGGATTCAAACCAGATCCCTCCAAATTGAAGCTGGTGGTACATGCACAGTCATAAGCACACCTGTTGGCCACCCCTCCACAAAATCTCTCTTCCCTATTCTAGCTAATACTGACGCTTCCTCTGCTAAACTCCTGTAGCACACCTAATCTATACCACCCATTTAGCACCTAATTATATACAGTCTAGTCTGGGTCTTGAGCAGCTTCTGGTGTTAGTCTTGTTGACCCATCTAGCATAGAAACCACTTTGCATAAGAATAGTGTTTCTATTTTATTTCCCTGAAATAACTAGCATGCAGGCACCCGTACTCCTCCTACTTTACAACTGAGGAAAACGATGCTCAGAGTCAGAGCTGGTGAATGGAATAGTTGGAACTAGGACCCACGTCTCCTCATGAGCATTTCCTACGTGCACCACGACCGAAGGATCTGTGACCTTGTAGGCTGAGTATTAGGCTTCACCTCTTTATACTCATTTCCGGCATCTATAACAGGTTTTTGTTTTTGTTTTTTCTTTTTTACTTCCTTCACAGAAATGAGGCTACTGTCAATTACATGAAAGACAAAAGCATTTAACTACCTAGCAATGTATTGTTATGTACAGTTGTGATGACATAATGACATTTTTTCTGACATTTTCAACATCAGTGACTCATTCTTGAACCTCAAATACATTTTTATACTTATAATATTTTGTTATTATAATTCTGATGTCACTGTTCCACTGGACATAGTTTATAATATGTAATCATTGATTACATGAAAAGAGTATGGACCTCAAATTTAGGTGATTATGATAACTCTTTAGGTTCCTGGTAAATTTTACCTATATTTTTCCTACTTGACCACTGCAATTTTTTCAGACATTGTAATAGCACTGTATGGCCTCTGAAGAAAAGGGAATGTCTCCATTTACTTTAATTAAAGTTGCTAAACATCTGGAAAATTACCAGACTGCTTGTTAGCCAGGACTAGAATTCCTTCCTGTATTTCATCATCCCTAAAAAGTCCCAGGCCCAGAATTGAATAAGAATCAGTCATTTCTCTCCCACTAGCAAAACAGCTCTATCTGTAGCCAGAAAGACAAGTACCTTAGACTTTATCTCAGCAGTCTAGATTTGCTGAATTATTCTTAAATATTATCTTCATTCTCAAAAACGACAATTATAACCGATATTTAGTAACCGATATTTACTAAAGAGCTTTTTATGCACTGAGTAGTGGGTTAAACACTTGACATATATAATATCATCTCATGGAATGCTCATAACAACCCAGTAAAGCAGATATTATCATTGTTCTTCATCTAAAGATAAGAAAAATGAGGCATAGTAGCTCACACCTGTAATAGCACTTTGGGAGGCTGAGGTGGGAGGATCACTTGAGGCCAGGAGTTTGAGACCAGCTTGAGCAACACAGAGAGACCCCATCTCTACAAAAGATAGAAAAATCATACAGGTGTGGGGGTACATGCCTGTAGTCCCAGCTACTTGGGATGCTGAGGCAGGAGGATTGTTTGAGCCTAACCCAGGAGTTTCAGGCTGCTGTGAGGAATGATGATACCACTGCACTGTAGCCCCAGCGACAGGAGACTGTCAATCAATCAATCAATCAGGAAAATGAGGCTTAGAAAGGTGATTAGTCATTTGCCCAAATAATATGGCTAGGGGCAAGGCTGAACTAGAACACATTCTGAATTTTCCATGTGCAAGAAGTCTGAATAGAAGCTTTTACCACTGAGTCAGGACTACTAGAATACAAATGCATTCATAGATACCCTTTAATGGGGCTGAAATAAGTTTAGTCTCAGGGTATAGCATCCCCAAGCAGTCTCAAACAACAATAACCAATATGAAAATCCTGCTATTCCAGTAGATTTCTTTCTTTAATTTCTATTCTTGTAACATCTTTTTCTTCTAAGATCACATTCTCTTCCCTCACCGCTCCCCTCACACTGCCCGTCTACTCCTGAATACTTGAGATTTTCAAAGGAGCTAAAGGGTAACTTTGCTCTCAGTCTTGACTTTTGACTTTTTGAATTGGGAAAGTCATTAAGACTCCAGAAATATAGTAATTTTATGACAACTGGATATGAGTTAAACTGATTTTTTTAATTAGCTGCAGTAAGAAAAATTCTAGTTTGTGGATTAGCTAATTCTTAATTCTGTTAAGCCAACTGTACAAAATTTTTTAACAGAAAAATGTTTATCTTTATACAGCAAGTATTCTCAAATGATTTTATCGCATTTTCGAGAAATGTGAGGCAAATCTCAATTGATAGTCAGTGTGAACAAGATGAGTTAACCTCCACGGGGAGAGAGACATGCAGTGGTTTGGATGATATCACTGCTTCATGCTGACAAAAGAGAAAAATGAAATACTGCACAAACCGCCCCATCTGTGTGCTGGCAATGACTTCATGCGTTCTAATTGCCTACACACACGTCCACTGTATTCAGGTGTTCTTTAAATGCCTTTCCTTTCAAAGCCCTAGAGCATTTCTTCACATAAAAGAACAACTTAAAATCGGTTGTAATGTTTGGAGTCGGGTTGTGTTTTGCTTTGAACTCCTTCTGACTTCTGTCTCTTCTAATTGGCCCTGAGCATCTTTTGTCTTAGATTAGATCAAAGTATAGGGAGCCTAAATTGAAAACAGACCATAGCTACTTCATAAACCAAGAAAGGAGAAAAGTAAAAATTATTCCTATCAAAACATGTCCTATGAATGCAACTGAAACCATAATTGTCAAAGATGTTTATCTGATTTTTAAAGATGTTTATCACTCTGATACTGTGTTAAGAGGCTGTAGATTCTGTATCAGTCAGCAAATCTGCATAAACTTCGTTGCTATATGAATGCAAAGTCTGGCAAAAGCCATAAAGTCTGAGAACTTTACAATGAGCTAATTAATGTGCACTAGGAATTTATTTTATCTAAAATGCCATGCCACAAAGCAGAAGGTTCAGACTCAATGTACAGGCAGGACATATATAACAAAATGAGTCACGACCTTTTGGAATAATTTTTGCAAACATTTAATGACCCCTAGTCACCTCTCTTTTCCACCCTCCATCCACCCTACCCTAGCACACCAACCCCTCAGTGGACCTTAAGGTGTCCCATGACCTCAGACATCAACATCTTTAGCATCTGTTTTCCTAACAGGCTGAATCCTCCTGGAGATGCCTGTCATTCATCCTGAGGAAACAAAAAAGCTGCATCCCTAACCCCACACACTTATTCTATAGTGCTGGACAAGTCACTTACCTCTCCAGCCCTCAGTTTCCTTGTCTGTAAAATGAGGACAATAATGCACTGATGTACTACCTGTTGTCCATATGTGAAATCACAATGCCTGTTCTACTCCCCATATGTATGTGAAAGTATTTACTAGCAGCATGAAGACAGGAAGCATTAACCTATGGCAGGTCATCAAACACCTCTCAATAGCCCCATAGAGGTAGCACCAGGGAGAAAGTCACTTTACTTTCAACTGTGAGCATCCAGCACAAGGGCTGGCAAACTTTTTCTACAAAGAAGCAGATATTAAATATTTTAGGCTTTGCAGGCCATGTGGTCTCTGTTGCATCTACTCAACTCTGCCGTTGTAGCACAGAAGCAGCCACAGACAAGACATAAATGAATGGGTGTAGCCAGAGTTGACCTTAGCCCTTAGTTTGCCAGCCTTGATCTAGACTATGTGACAAAGATGATTGATGGGTGCATTTAAACTGGGAAAAATAGAAATGGTTTCTGCCACTCCCCACTCCCCACCCCACTTTACAGTAATTAGAAAACAGCTGAAAAGAAAAGAGAAGAAAAAAAAAGTCTCTCCTTCTCTTTCACATAAATTGAGAGAAGTCATGAACATAAAACAGCTCCCCCACAAAGTTTGGGAAATCTAAGGTGGAAGAACCTGACATTCTGTTTCATGGATAAAATTTGAGAGTAAGATTCCCACTGACATTAGCTGTGCCGTGGGATACACAGACGGACCATACAGATCTAGCAAACGTACCTCTGAAAAGGAGTTGATGGAGACTAATGCCCTCTAAGTATACGGAGGAGATACAGAAGGGGCCACGTGCCCAGAGAGGGTGGAAGGTAGTTGGAAAAGCAGCCGGCATGACAATAGGAAAGTTACCAAGGCAGAGGGCTTCAAAGCTGATCACCCAAACTGGGGTTGAAATGGAAGGCATGGCTACCCTTGAGGGATCATGCTTCCCCGATGTGAGTTATGGTGGGGTTCCAAGATAGCAGGACAGATGCATTTCACCAGAGAGCGACATGGGCACTACTTTCACCAGGATCCAGGCTGAGAGATGACAACAGAGAACACAGGCAGGATGGGCCTCATAGGCACATGACCTATGCAGTTACACAGGGTCCTGCACTAGGCTCAATGCTCTGCTGTTGCTGTCTTGAAATTCTTAATTATTTTTGAACACGTTTTCATTTTGCACTGGGCCCTCTAAATTACGTAGTCAGTCCTGAAAGCAGCAGGGAAGTCACTCTAAACCATATACTGGATGTGCTCTATCCTGCTACTTCCACTAAACTAATCATTTTAGCAAACTTCCCTCCCACTCCCCACCACTGCTGCACAGTGTTTGTGTGATACCCCAAGACATGAAGTGGGAGAGCTTGGGAGGAGGAAAAGGAAAGACTACAATGGAATCTTGATTTGGTCTAGGACTGAATTATGCATATTGAATGTAACTGGGGGAAAAAAATCACCAGATAAAATTGAATTTACGAGGCAATATTGAAGTTTTCTATCTCTGGTAGAGATTGCAGGGAAGGAGCACAGGAAGGGTAACTAATGAACAAAGTTGAATTCAATCATAAAGAAATCAAGTATTAGAATTGTGCTCCTGAGTTCTATGAGTGTCTTAACTTTGAGATACAATATTGGTTACAGTTTTACAAACCCATAAAGTACTACAGGACTTTAAGGCTATGTATGTAAAGGAATGTTCCTTTAAATCTGATCACTATTCTTCCTGTTCTAACTTTGAAAAAAAAAGGCAAGAATAAGACTCATGTGGGCCCTGGAGACAGCCAGAGCTCAGGGACTGTTCAACAACGAAATCACTGTGCAGCGCCTCCGCGGAGGTTGGTGAGAGCGAATGGTACAGGGGTTTATGTGTTGCCTTTCTTTCCTATCACTTCCTTCTTTTAGGCACCTTTCCTGTTTTCCTATCTGTGTTCTTTTTCCATGCCTTCCACTGAAATTATACAAATGAGATCTCAGTGATCTCATTCTGCTCCAGAAGGGGCATTCCCAGCCTCGACTTTCCTGAAGTGTGCCCCAAGCCCCAAACATGACCCCTTACCTATTACGCTTCCAGAATCTAACGGTGGTGTTAAAAAATCAAATTGATTAATTTTTTTTTTTTTTTTTGAGACAGAGTCTCGCTTTGTCGCCTGGGCTAGAATGCTGTGGCGTCAGCCTAACTCATAGCAACCTCCAACTCCTGAAATCAAGTGATCCTCCCTCCTCAGCCTCCTAAGTGCTAGGATTATAGGCGTGAGCCACCACATCAGACCAAGTTGGTTAAATTTAAATCATGTAGCACCATCACTCCCTTAACTCTATATTCCTCAGAGTCTTTGTTAATCGCAGCGAATCTTTGAAATTAAAACAGAAGTAGCCATTTGTAAGACACTAGGTCGAAGGAAGAATGAGGAAGATATTTCTTTAAATCAAATCACTAGCCTATTTTTTTTAAACAAACCCTGTGAGAGGGAGGGCAAGAGGAAATCTGCAGACAATTTTTTTTCCTCCTCTTAACTCACAAATCCCCTTTTCTCTGCTACTAAGTGCCAACTTCCTCTTTTGAGTCTCAGTTCGATATTCCTTTCTTGAAGAGCCAAACTGAACTCACGGTTCACATATCAGACATACCTTGGCTGTTTAAACCTGGTGTTGAGGGTGGAGTGGCAGGAGGTCCAGGGTCATCCCAGCCTGCCAGGGCTCCAGGAACATATTGCAAGTGGAAAATCTCCCTCTGAAAGCCAGGGCAATGGTGCTCAAACTTCAGTGTACATCCCAGTCACCTACAGGGCTTGTTAACGCAGGTTGTTGTTCCCACCTGCAGAGTTTCTGATTTTCTGAGTCTGGGACCGGGCCAGAAAATTTGCAATTCTAACAAGTTTCCAGGTGATGCTGATGTTGTTGGTCTCAGGACCACACACTGAGAAACAAAGCTCTAGGACAAAGGAGGATGAAGTGAGGGCCAGAAAACTGCAAAGAGGCCCCAGAATTCTCTACCTATTTCAACCAGCAATTCTCTGCCCTTCCCACAATCAAACTAGAAATACTTGGCTTAGCCACATGAAAATTATTATAATATTAATATTAAGTGTAACTGTTTACATGAACTGATTATATACTACATTATTATTCATCTTCCAGCAGGGTTCCTGTTTGAGGGTTCAGACTTTTGAATTACAAAATGATGATGGTTTCTGCGTGTGCATGTGTGTGTCCATGCATGGGTGTGTCCATGGATGGGACTTTTTTTAAATCAGATTTCATAAATTATCTATTTAGATTTTCCCATCCAAGTACTAACCAGGCCCAACCCTGCTTAGCTTCCAAGATCAGAGGTGATCGATCAGGAGTGTTCAGAGGGGTATGGCTGTAGACATTTAGATTTTATCGAAAAAAATCAGAAGATCTGGCACCACTGGGCCCATAGTCCCGCATAGCTAATTTAGCTGGATTGAATAGTGGCTTACCCATTTAGATAGAGCATTTACTAGCTAGTTTACCACAGTCTTTATCACTCTTCATTACCTCTTGAGCACTGAGACCGAGAGTCAACTGCTGTGTATTTATTACTATATGTGCACTTTTTTTTATTGTAGAGAAATTCTTTTCTGTACCTAAGGAGAAATACAAAAGCTACACCAAAAGAGTTTCATGTTTCAGTTGAAAAAGGAGGAAAAAATATTTAGTTCTGAGGGGTTTAATACTCAACTACTCTGCTTCACCTGTTTATTATTCATCTGTCCTCTGAAACCATTTGAGTTTGGGTCCAGTCTGGACAAGCCTGGATGTCAAACAGACATGAATGAGAGAAGGGGTGGAGGCAAGAGCAGACTGTGTGCAGGGTAGTCAAAGAAACCTCCTGGAAAGGAATTGTCCAAAAAGAAGAAGCTGCACTCCATCCACAAGCTTGCTCTAATAACAATGTCACTTTCCAAGGGAAAAGGAAATGTTATGCATAGCAGAGGATGTATTCACAGGGGGCTTCCACAGGCACATAGCCAAAGCTGAGGCCTACGGAGGGTGCAAATAGAATAATAAATAATAAAGCTGTAAAGAAAAACTGAGGCACACCAGGAAAGGCTCTGGAAGGAGAAAATTATTGGCTATGCAGGAGACAGGAAGTGGATTTGGGATACTTCTGAATGGTCACTGTTGGAACCAGCAGAGGTAGCAGAGGCATCAATAGATCTTCAAGTCAGCTCAGGAGCAGGACAGTGTTTGGAGGGCTCAATGGACGCCCCTGGAGATCACCTCTTAAAATAACCGCGAGGAGGCTGGGCATTAGTTCAGGTAAAAGTGAACACAAAGAAATACTACGGTGATCTTTTACTGTTAACCCCCAGGCTTTCTCAGCTTGAAAATTACGGATTATATTTCATTCCACAAACTTGTTTTGTGGTACCACTATACTGCATAACAAGCATACCAGCACCATGCTGGATGCAAGGACACACAGAAAAATAAAACACACTGCTTCCCTCAGGAATAAAAGTCAAAGAGTCGTCTTCAAATTTTTTTAATAGTTCAATTCATCAATTAAAAATGTAATCACTTACCCCAACATTGCATATTTATTTATAAATTATAAGTGCTATGCTAATCTATTGTTTTAGGTATATTATAAATTATATCCAAAAATAGAAAAACACAAAATAAATAAATGGTTATAATAAAAATATTATATGTACATAGTATAACGAAAATCATAAATATAATGAAAGCTCACACTCCAATGACTTCTCATGTGAAAGTTGGTCTACTAAACAGACATTTAAACAGATTAAAAAAAGAAAAGGATCCTAGCACTCTGGGAGGCCGAGGCGGGAGGACCACTTGAGGCCAGGAGTTCTAGACCAGTCTGAATAAGAGCAAGACCCCATCTCTACAAAAAAATAGAAAAATTAGCTGGGCATGGTGGTGCACACCTGTTGTCTCAGCTACTTGGTAAGCTGAGGCAGGAGGATTGCTTGAGCCCAGGAATTGGAGGTTGTAGTGAGCGATGATGACATCACTGCACTCTAGCCCAGGCAACAAAAGTGAGGCCCTGTCTCAAAAAAGTAAAAAAAAGTTAAAAAATAAAAGGAAGCCTGGGACATGCTTTAATAGCAGTCTCATTGCTAAGGATTAACTAGACCTGATCCTGAATAACTCCCAAAATCATAAGAAATTGGAAACATGCAGAGATAAATGGCTGTAGATTAGGCCAGAGGTGCAGGCTTTAAGGACTGAGCATTTCTCAGATGATGGTACTCCTGCTGAGCCCTAGGGGATGAGTAAGCTCTTTCCAGGCTGAGGGAAGAGCACAAAGACACAGAGTTGTTCAGTGGCTTGATGTGGACCTATGAGAAGAAGTTCAAAACGGAGGACGAATGCAGCAAAATAATAATTATGTGTATTGCAAAGCAAATGGATTAACTCAGGGAAGTTGCATATTATAATAAGACTGTACTCTGAGTTTGCACATTCAGCCTTCAGTTTGTTCCTCATATGGCACTGCTATCGTTTCACATCAGAAAAAAAAAATAGTGAGCCTCAGTGGTAGCCATGGTAACTAAATACTGGGAGTGAGGGCAGAGGAAGGTCAAGGAATGTTCTATAGTTATGCATCAAGAAAGTACAAAACACAGGTTATTTTTAATTTTGGCTACGTTCCTATAATTTTTAATGTCTAAAAATTAAGATGTACATAAATAGTAAAGTCTGTTTCTCGTGTAGCCATGAGAAAAAACACTTTCCCAGTAATTCAATACTACCTTCTTATTTTGTTGACATTTTATTTTCATCATCTGCCATTCAAGCCAACAAAAATGCCCAAAGTGAGTATTTTCCAAATTTGTAACCCGGGAGGGTGTCCTTTACCCTTCTTCCCCTTGTTTTCTGTTCACCTCAGTTCTTAGTATACTAACATGACTCACCATCCACAGAACACAAATGGAGAATTGCTTTTCTAGGAGTGCTGATGTGTTTGCCTTCAGTCGTCCCTATCCTGTCATCTAATGACACTTGTGGCCAAGGACAAAAATTTGCCAGGCAGCTGACAAACCAAAGAGAGGGTGTGGCATGGCCTGCAAACAAAGGAGTTTCCCCACACTGTGCACAGCCAGCTGTCCTAGGCCGGGAATGAGCCTGCAGTACTGGATTCCTGGGCCAACCGAGGTAATGGGCTAAGCACCCCATGTCTTCTCTGCACTTCTGCTCTAAGGGAATGTCCCCAATGGCTGGTGGGAAGATAAGGAGAAATACCAAAGAGAAAAAAAAACCCAAAACCTCAGACTGTAAGAGGAATGCTTTTTTAAAAATCTTTACAGTACCCTATGCAAAAGATATCGACATATATGAAATATGTAAAAATAGAGTTTCTCTTCCAAGGATTATAAATAGCTCGATTCTGCTCGAACCAAAGTCCTAGTCAGGACCACAGACTTAACAGGTTTTCTGTTTCTCTATCGGTTTAGATTATAAACCAGTTTATACCCTGTATTTGATAAACTGTTTCAATTTTACCAAACAGTTCCACTGTTTTCATAAGTTTTGTCACTTGCATATTTATAAATATCATACCCTACATAGCAATGTGTCATTAAAAAGGAAATTTTGGAATAAACTTTTCCTTAGTATAAACCACTTTAAAATTTATTGCTCAAAACTAAATTTGAAGATAGAATTGATGTGACTGTTACCTGTGAAATTATTTTCGAGATCTACTTTATTATTCTCATTCAATATATACTTATTGAGTGATTTCAAAATACCAGGCACTTGATAAAGAAGAGAATTATACATGGTTTGTGTCATCATGGACCTCACAGTCTAGTGAAATTGTCCCAGTTGAAAAGAGAAGTCATGGAAGGAGCTGGAGAAACTAGTAACATCTTTTATCTATGCCAGCTGATTGGATAAATGAGTTATTACTAAGTTAACATCTATTTTAGTTTATTATAGGAAAAAAGTTAGTATTTTGTTCACAAAACGAACCCTACAAAAATGTTACTGAGTATCTTTCCAATGCAAAGCAGTATAGATTTTATCCACAATAGCTCAAAAAGCAAATTTTTAATGTGATCTTTTAAAAAATTGAAAAAAAAATAAAAATTAAAAAAATAAATTAATAAAAAAATTGAAAAAGTTCTGTATTCTTGCTGTTGATCTTCTTTTTCTTCTTCTTTTTTTTGGGGGGGTCTGGAAAACTTTATTTATTTATTTTTATTTCAGAATACTATGGGGGTACAAACTGTTGATACTTTCAAAGAACAAAATTATATCATATATATGATGGCAAATCAGAGGCCCATACAACTTTGTTCTCTTTTCTTCAGAAGAGGATTTTAAGTCATTGGAGATTTCTTTGCATTTTTTTAATCTTGAAATATAAATGAATGGCTGAATTATTGTTAGAGGCTTAACCAATAGTTAAATCATGTCCTATTAAATCCCAATTTCACATTTTTGTGCCTGTGCCGTTTCACAAAATGAGAACTGGAAGTAAAAGTATGGCCACTCAAACTCTTCTCTCATCCATGACTGGGGACCAAGGGGCTCTCCTCAAAGACCCTCACTCAGCTATTTCAAGAAGTCCCCAAGAGGGATGGATGAATAACTGTGCTACTAGATGCTGTTCTGACAATTACCAAGAGACATTCTTACATTTCCTTCTCTCTCACTCTTTCTGCTAAGTGGCCTCTTCTGTCATCATTGAAGCTGCTGAGATGTTATCAAAGGTGCCAAAGAAGAGAATCCCAGGAAGGTGCAGAGCCTCCAGGGTTTAACTCCCACTGCTCAGATACCACCAAAACTTCCCACACACTAAAAGCAATCATGGGGCCAGAATCCCTGATGCTCTGAAGCCATTAGGATCACAGAAGCCACAGGAGTTGCAGAAGTCACTGCTGCAAAAAGCTTCCATTGCAACTGTGGATGTCCCAAAGTTGGGAGCAGGGGTGGCTCCTGAGATTCTTCTGGGGACAGGAGAGCTAGTGGGAGTAATCTGGTTGAAAATGGGTACAAGGGAACCATAGATTACCTTGAAGTTGCATTTGCTTAGAAAGCACATTTTTGTCATATATCAATATTGATGTGGTGGAGCTTTGCAAGATTGCTTATGGAGATTATGGGACAGATAAAGCCCTGACCCCAAGGTATATTTTGATGATGACACAGGTGGAGAGAATTCATCTCTTTCTGACTCATTTTGGGTTGTCACTTTGTGCTGACACTATGTCAGAAGTTTAGTGAAGTTTTACTGGACACTGGAAGAAATCCTTTGGGTATAGGTCAAGAAAAACAAAGGGCAATGATGTGCTGGTAAGCCAGCTCTCCAGAAAAAGAAAAAGAAAAAAAAAAAAAGAAGTCTTGATTGGTAGCATTTGCAGATATCCATGGTGTAAATACCCCCTTCATGGCCAATTTCAAGCTACCAGCATGACGTCACTGAGCCCAAAGTTGAAAGGAGATGAGCACAACCAGCTCCTGCAAGCCAGTGCCAGTTGGCTCTAGCATACCACTGAGGACGGGCCAAGGGACTCCTGCAGCCTCGAGTCCCTGCTCTGACTTTTCCATGAAGATGGAGTCAGATTGGAGACATTTCCCTGCATTCCTAAGTCAAATATTACAAAGACAGAACTTGGAAAGACAGATATGTCAGATAAACCTGGCATCACTCACTGCTTCATTCGTTTATCCCTCCGTCTGCCTGATAGGGATAAAGCACATTCAGCCCAGCCAGGTCTCAGTCCACAGTATTATGGCTGCTTCAAAGCAGACAGAAAACCATAGAGAAGGAGGAAAAAATCAGAAGGAAATCATTTGTCTTCTTAAAGTATGTGACAATAAGCTAGGGTGAAAATATGTGAGTCTGTATGGACAAACTTAAAACAAATGGCCTCTGTAAAGAAAACAAGCTGGATTTTGAACTGTAGTCAATGTTTTGTTCTTGTTTTTCTTTCTTTTATTAGAAATAAAGCTTAGTTCATAAAGATATTGGCTTTTTCATCTTCCTCACACTCCTCATTTCAGCAATCCTCTTGGCCAGAGACGCCTCATGGGAGAGCCTGGGTCTGTGATATTTCTATAACAGTTACTGATGTGTTGATACAGTCAGGGATCTCTCTGTGCTCACTATGAGGTAACTGCCTCAAGTACAGTCCAAAAAAATGATGTCAAAGATATATACAAACAAATGGTGACCTTAAAGACTTCCAATGCATCTCTAATGGAACAAGCAGAGCTGTGCTTATTGGTCAGGGTCCTTCATGATTTGCTGAGAACATGTTTGAGCTGGGGAAGAAGTGTTGTCAAGAACCAAGAATTAGTCATTAGTAATGTTGGCTAAGAAACTAAGTGGGCATTCCAAAGAAATTAACTGCTAACTGGACATTTTAAAGAAATTAACTGCTTGCTTTATGCCTTAGTATCTCCAATGTAAGGTGGGAAATCATGAAATGTTGTCTTTTGCTTTAGAGTAAGCTGTGAGGTTTCATGAATTAATTTATTGAAAAGAAAGATTTTAGAGAAAAGGCCATGCATATCACAAATGTCTCAGCCATGTTGCATTGCAACAATTCCTGCATTATCTCTGTTAAACATTCTATCACTGTGGCACAATGACAGTTGAAAGACAACCAGTTTTACTGTCATGGATTTTAGGATATGCTTCTTCCAGCTAGGCATAGTGGTATGCCTACTAGTGGAGCCTTTTGGGCTGGAAATATTAGTCAAAGAGGGTTAATGCTTCTTTATAGGTTTTGCATAAATAGTGAAGCTATAGAAGATACAGTACTATTAAGATGATTTTTGTCATTCACTGAGCTATAGTATAAATCCAACATCTGGACTTCATACTTTGGAACAATCCTATTCACAGCTGATGAATATATTCAGCCTGGGGATTTTGCTTTTTTCGTCTTGTCCTCCTTTATTCCACAGGGCTTTGATTAGAAAGCTTTAGATAAATTTAACACAAGTAAATATAAAAATGGAAACAAAAATTACATTTATTTTTGTGTGCATAGTACCGCTTTGGTGTATTTACCATTTCTTTCATCCCATAAGATCATAAATTGCCTAAGGGCAAAAACTGTCTAATTCATTTTTGTAACCCCTGCAGCAATTAGCATAGGGCTTACACATAATGTGCAAGCAATATATCTTTGTGGAATTGGATTAGGGTAAAGGGGAGAAAAAAGGCAGGGTATGGGAAAATGCAATGGACATTAGCATATTCTACTTCATCTCCTGGAAAAGAAGGCCCCATTCTGGCTCAAATAAGTTGAAGAATGTAAAAAATGTGGACTCATCTCTCAAAAGTGCTCAGAATCATAAGGCCTAGAACACTAGAATGTAGCTAGTAGAAGCAAGATTCTACTCATGGGCTCTTTATTAAAATGAAGAATTTGCAGAATTTCTGAGAAATTACAGAGAAATCAGGAAAGCCAAAATGTGACTAAAAGGTTAAGAAACTAGATAAATTTTGAATGACTCCAATGGGAAAGACTAAATGCTGCCAGAGACGGGGGTTACAAACAGGCTGCTGACCAATTTGATAGGCCAATATTCCATTCTCCCCAAATAACCTCTAATGAAATGTCTCCAGATCTCTGAATTCTCCCCTCAGTGTGTTAACACAGAGATTCTACATTATAGCAATCCCCTAGTTTGTTGAGAGGAGGAAATCTAAGCCAGTAAAAGTTCTGAGAAAAAGTTAAATGGATAGTAAGCAAATATGGTCACAACTGGAATATGCAAACCCACGTTCCCTATCTCTTGAAGTGCAGAACAACAGTTATAGTGTACAAACATAAGTAGAAGTCCTTAAAGTATGCAGGAGAGCAGATACAGGACAATGAAAAGGAAACTATTATTAACACTATAGAATAAATGAATTATATGCACCTCTTGGGATGAGTCAAGCAGCTCAGGTTTGAAAGGATTTAGGAAAATAAACAGATGATCAATTTATAATAGGATACTAAAAAGAAGTTAGAAATATTTATGCACAACCCTAGCCTTTGAGTCTAATGTCCTAAAGAGCAACTGCCATTCTCTTCCAAAAAGGTCACTGAGGACCCCTACTCAAAATAAAACTGGGTTAGAGATACCACACATTTGAACTAGCGCACATTAAGTTCACATCTGTACTATTAAAAGCCACACAGTCAGTAACAGGGTAACACTTAGACCCGTCTACAAAGTGGAATGGCCGGCAAAATTGGCTTCTTGCGATCGAGGATCACATGACTCCATGAGACCACATGGGTGAGGGCCCACTGGGAAAAGCCCCCACTGTAGTCTTTGACTCTACTGAATTCTCTTACAAAATGAGTATGAGACAAGGGTGACGCTTCCTCTTTTTTCCAACTCCATTTCTCTTATGTTCCTTCCCAAAATACTCATCCACATAAATCCAGTGGGCAGACATGCAGGATGCCAAGCCAGTGTTATCTGTGGAGTAGCCCTTCCTGGTTCCTTAACATCCTTGCTAATGAATGAAGGACCAAGGAGTTCTCACAAGGGCCATCTGTTTACCATTAGAGAGGAAACAAACAAGGGAGAAAATGATCAAAGTTAAGCTATGGAATTCCCCTATAATCATAGTCCACAGTGAAAAAGCTTGGAGTGAAAGTAAAAAGTTTGTTAATTGTTTGGGAAAATAATTCCCTAACTTATTCCTCCAATTTTTAGATAAAATGAAAACTGAAGAGTATTAGAAAATTTGTAGTTAGAATTCATTCTGCTCCGGAACCATCTATGACACAAAAATAAAAAGTCAACTCATAGATCTTTTTTCTTTAGAAATTTTATTCTCCAAATTATACTATTTGTTTAAAGCTCTTTATAAAATCATTGAACTAAACCAATCAGCAGAAAGAAAAAAACATATTTATAAATGTTTATGTCAAAAGCATTAGCATTACAAGTATCAATCAATTTTTAATAAAATATATCAAGGAAGTAAACAATTTTTAAATACTTAAAATTTTTAAAAATCTTTTTGAAAAGCTTAAAGAAATATTTTGGTAACTTATAATCTAACATGATTTTTGCAAACTGGTTACCCATTGGCCATATCCAGCCTATGGACATATCCTATTTGCCCAGTATGTTTTATACGTTGGAAAATTTCATATTTAAATTCTGATTTTTTATTATTTTTCTTTTATTTATTTTTTTGAGACATAGTCTCACTCTGTTGCCCAGGCTAGAGGGCCGTGGCGTCAGCCTAGCTCACAGCAACCTCAAACTCCTGGGCTCAAGCAATTCTCCTGCCTCAGCATCCCGAGTAGCTGGGATTACAGGCATGCACCAGCATACCCAGGTAATTTTTCTATATATTTTTAGCTGTCCATATAATTTCTTTCTAATTTTTTAGTAGAGACCAGGTCTCGTTCTTGTTCAGGCTGGTCTCAAACTCCTGAGCTCAAACAATCCACCCGCCTCGGCCTCCCAAGTGCTAGGATTACAGGCGTGAGCCACCACTCCTAGCCCTGATTTTCTATTTTTATTTAAAAAATTATAAAATTGTCAACACTGGACCTACATTTTCATGTAGCAACAAAAGGTAGAAACTGAATAGCAGCTGTCCCCCTTAGATACGGCATGGACCCCTGATGTTATGCTATCTGCCTGACTGCTTAGGCATCTAAGTTTTTGGTAAAATAGATTACCTCTAAATTTTCTTTCAGCTCTAACATTTTCACATTAGGTTGAGCCATATTGCAAAAGGGCCATTTAACCTGTCTAAGCCTCCACTTTAATTGAATATGGGTGTAATAATATCTGACAACCACTTGATTTTGGGGGGACAAAATGAAATAGTGAGTAGTGACTACTTAGCACAGTGCCATGCATGTAGAAAGTACTTAATAAACGGTAGAGGTAACCATAAAGGCAAATAATGGTGAACATAATGATTCACATATAATTCTATGATGCTCAATCCACTCTAAGTCAAAATTAACATGGTGATTCTTCTATTCCAAATGCAACATTTATCTCACCAAAAAAGTCAACTTTTTGCCTCTAATTTTCAGATACACTTTGCTCAGTTAACACTCAATAGCTTGGATTCCCACATGAGATTCAGCCAATTCAGAGAAAACAGTGCTCTTTGAGCATCTCTGGTTCTCGTATTCTCCACTTCTGGTTGAAACCAGCTATCAACATCTGATTTGCAATAAGCTTTGATTCTACTTATTGCACTTGCTAAGTACATAGTCAACTACTGGTTATTCTTATTAAATACAAATAATCAATTTAACAGAGAGCTCATGCTGGGCTTACTTCTCATTCATACAACAGCCACAAACGAGCCCACACTGGACCTCACAGGAGTTTCTATCATAGGTGTCTCTCTCATTTCAAACTGCTCTGTGGTTCATCTACACTTGTGACTCACTAGCTCATTTCCTCAGCCACACCCTTCATACACAAGGTTGCTTTATTAATAATGGAGCTTAAATGGACCTGTCCCAGTATGTGATCGGCACAGATGTATCCATACTTTAAAACTTTCATTTTTAAATTAACTTTGACTTGCACACACTGCTGGGTATATGTATATTTGCAGGAAAAAAAAATTTGTATGTTCTAGTCCAACAATACTTTAGGTGATAACATTTCAGATAATTAAAATAATTTTAACCCCCTTGGAGTTTATTTTATTGAAACTTTTACCTGTAATTGTATAAATGTTACTTCTATCGTCTCAGAACTTGCAACTGATTAAGAAGGACCAGGCCAGCGTAAAGGGTGTGCCCTTGACTTTCAGTCTAGCATAAATTTGAGGCTGAGACAAGATGGGAATGGAACTGTAGTAGTCTATGCAGCCTGACCTCCACCCGTACCTGCACCCACACTCCTCCCACCTCTGCAGTAACCACTCTACCCCAAGGAAAGCCCCTCCAACTCACACTCTTCAGGGCTCTCAGAAAAATATGTTTATTACAAAAGTATTTTTGTGTCAATCCTCTGCTCAAGATTCATAAGTCATTTGCTATTCCCTAAAATAAACTATATATCCTACATGACCTAGCTTTGTGAAGCTTTTTACAGTCTCTTCCCACGCTTCCCCTCAAAGAATCCTATACTCCAACCATGCACTACTGATCTCTGTTCCCTGAAGAGGACACCACCTTCTCAAAGCCTCTAGACCTCTGCTTCTCTCCTTCTCCTCCCAACACTACTGGTCCCACTCTTCTTTCAAGTCCCAACTCAAGCATGACTTTCTCTTCCCTGGTTTCCTTAGGAAAACTTAGCTGCTTCTTTCTTTACTCTCCCTGAGCATCATTCACATGTAAATATAGCAGCTACCATGTTTATTTGCCTATATGTGAGCTGCTTAAAACCTGGAGCCACATTTTTTAATTTTTTTTACTCCCAGCACCTAATATAGTGCCTAGCACATTGTAGGCAACAGAATATCTGTTAAATATTGAAAAATGAAACTGCTCAGTTTAAATATTGAAAAATGAAACTGCTCAGGCTATAGTTCCTATAGCCTATATATTTGTAGATTCCATTCTGCAACATCATAAGACTATTCTTATTATCATTGCAACTAATTAATAATATATTTTTGCACAACTTGTTCACTACATTTTGCTTTCTTCATTTATTCCTTTGGGGCAGCCCATCTGCTTGTGCTTAATAATACCTATTAACAACAACATTTGCAACCATTAAAGTACAAGAAAAAACAACAACGACAACAAAACTATCTCATTATTTGGGGAATCCTACATATGTGAAACTTTCCAAGTATTTCATAGCACATTTGTTGTGAAATTTATGGGGTAGCCATGTCACAGACTACTTTGAGAACTAATTTCAAAATATATAATCACGCAGAGACTAAGGAGATAAAAAAATTAAGAGATTTCTTTATTTATAATTACCCAATTTTCAAAAATATCAAAATTTCCATTTTCTGAAGCTATCAATATAATTAGATTCTCGCGAGAATAAATGCCCCCGCCCTTGTTCCATTCACCGTTCAGATCTTTCTTTTCATAGCCAAAGGCATGTACTCTGCTAACCACTATGGAGAGGTAATGTTTGTAGCTGCAATTGTTTTAAAATATGACAAACTCTTATACTAAATAAGGCAAAGCCCAAATTCTCTACAGTAACATAACTGTGTTTCTTATTAACTGAATGCTGTGGATGTGACCACTACTCATCTTGGTAAAAATCTCCCTCTTGCATGTTTAGCCCAAAACTTAAATGAGCTAACCTGCATTTCACAGTCATTAACAGAGAAGAGTGTGGCTGTATAGAATGGCATGCTCCCTTTCAATGTGCTACGCATCTCAGTGGTTTCAAATCCGTGGTGGCTTCTTCAGTGGTAAACATTTCATTTACCTGGGTTCACACCCCTTAGCTTTCACTTGGACAAACCTGAAAGCTCAAGGAAGCTAGAACTGCCAACTTTTGCATAGTTTCTACCCACAACCATCAATCTCTCCCTGGCAATAAAAGGAGACTAAACCTTGGTTTGCCCCAGTTCACCTGGGAAGATGATGACTCTTTCAATGCATCTGAGCCAAGGATGACGTTCCCTAGCAAATGCAAACTGGGTGCACAACATTCTACCAGCGCTATAATTTGGGGAGTCAGATTCTTTACACACAATGTGGCACATTTCCTAGACTAGCTAACTGTGCCAGTTGCTTCTAAAAAGCTAATGCCAAGAGTCTGTCCAGTCATTTAAAACACCTTCCCTTTGGATTTTTAATATTCGGCGTTCAATTCCTTGGTTAACATTGACGTCATATCAAATGAAGTCACCAAACCTCAGAGAGGAGACAACTTGTCTCCAAAAAAGTAGCATATTATTCAGAGGAGATGTTTAGTCAAAACCAAAAAAGAAATAATTAAAGCACAAAGTCTGTATGAACAAGTCTACAAACTTGTGTAGCATTAGGAGTTTATACATATTTTTAGCTAAAAAACAAAGATAGGGAGAAAAGAGAGTAAATAGCAATAAACATAGATTTTTATTTCTTTTAAGAATTCTTTTTTTTTTTTTTTTCTTTGAGACAGAGTGGGTTCTTCATAGCTTACTGCAGCCTCAAATTCCTGGGCTCAAGTGACCTCCCTGCCTCAGCCTCTCGAGTAGCTGAAACTACAGGCATGTGCCACCACATCTGGCTAATTTTTCTATTTTTTGTAGAGATGGAGTCTTGCTATCTTGACTAGACTGGTCTTGAACTCTTGGCTTCATGCAATCTTCCCACCTTTGCTTCCCAAAGTGCTAGGATTATAGGCATGAACTACTGGCCCTACCTAAAGAATTCTTTTTCTTTTTTTTCTGCAAGAAACACTGGCAGTAAAGCTTAAAACTTAATTCCCTGAAATTGGTTGTAATATACATTTATCCTCTTCCTTTCTTTTTAGTTGGTAGGAAGCATTTTCAACGAAAACTGTAGCTCATCGCACATGTTAGCTTGAGCCAAGAACTGATTTTTTAAATCTCAGAAGAACTTTGGATGAGGTCAAGGTCGAATAAGGGAAACTGTGCAGGGACCCCTGGGAGTCCACTGACCATCTGCAGAGGAGAGGAGATCAGCACTTTGCATCACTGGGTTTGTAGACATGAAATTTACTTTACCAAGCTGAGATTTTCAACATTCATAAGACAGAAGGAAAGATGGAGGCTAGTTGTCTATGGAATAAATAATAGTGAGTTTTGAAAGCTAATGATAAAGACTAAAAGAAACTGAAGTTATTTTGCATTCCAGGTATGTGGGGTTTTGATCAAGAAAACTTTGAAAAGATCTTTATTTTTCAACTATGGCTCCAGATCTTTCTAGTGTGCCCTCAGGTAAATATCCAGGCGAGGCTACATGTACTAAATCTTCATCTTAAAAGTAAACTGTATTTAAAAACTTAAACACACCCAGAGGTCATTGCAAATACAAAGTCAGGCCTGTTTTCCTATTCTTTGAAGATGGATCCCTTGAAGAAATCAAACCAGGAGTCAATATGGAAGAAAGGGAATTCTTCATTGGCATTTTTCAAGTAGGAAAAGGTAAAAATAATTGGTAAAAATATTTAACTATTTTTACAGAGAGCTATTCCCTACAAATAGAATGACATCTTCCACATGAATGAGGGAAAAGAAGTCTTTGTAATTTTGCTTCAAAGGTAGCTTACCAGGCACTAAATAAGTTTGAAATTACTGTTTGTATTTGAACTTTCAAATTAATTACATTTACTTTAACTTGGGTGGTAAATACATAGCATGCATTTTGTCACACCCTCTTCCTACATCACTAATTAGTGGTGGCATTCTTTGCCTGCTAAGCATGAATACATTCGCAGAATCCTTCTCAACACATCACTCCTGCTGCCTCTGCTAGTAGATCAGAGTTCCTGTTCACAGGATATGTGTTTGGCATTTCTGCTCTCAATTCTTTTAAAATGAAATGTTATTAATTCTTATGAGCTACTACTATATAAATGAGATCACAAATTAATTCCTTTAAAAATAAATGCCCAGTTAGCCTGGTTAAACACAGGCTGATTAAACTTGAAAAAGAGTAGAACACTGCAGGAAATAAATTCAAAAAAATAATGACGGCCGGGCGCGGTGGCTCACGCCTGTAATCCTAGCACTCTGGGAGGCCGAGGTGGGCGGATCGTTTGAGCTCAGAAGTTCGAGACCAGCCTGAGCAAGAGCGAGACCCCATCTCTACTAAAAATAGAAAGAAATTATATGGACAGCTAAAAATATATATAGAAAAAAAAAAATTAGCCGGGCATGGTGGTGCATGCCTGTAGTCCCAGCTACTCGGGAGGCTGAGGCAGGAGGATTGCTTGAGCTCAGGAGTTTGAGGTTGCTGTGAGCTAGGCTAACGCCACGGCACTCACTCTAGCCTGGGCAACAGAGTGAGACTCTGTCTCAAAAAAAAAAAAAAAATAATGATACTTATTTGGCTACTGTGGAAAAAATTCTGAGACATTTACTCCCAGCTTATATCTAACTTTAAGTGTTTAAGTTATAAGTCTTTATGACTTATTCAAAATAATCAATGGAATCTGGAATTTTACTCAGTAATAGAATAACCAGTTAGAAACGATTACATCAGGTTAAAATACACATAATTCTGAGTATCAAATTGATATATCTGATTATTCTAAAAGAAAATTTATTGGTGGGCTTATTAAACAATCACAAAATATTTATAGGACACCTCTTGAAGTCAGGAATTAGTTGATATAAGCAATGTAATCAATTTGCACCACTTTGGAAGAGATGTAGGTCCAAATGCCATGGACTTCTCATTTCATGCTGGGGCTACACCGATAGGGTTGGGTGGCAGGGAGTGAAAGAAAACCACATGTTCCAGAACAGTTTCAAAAAAAACAAGCCATTGACTTGCTGTGATGTTTAGGTTGAGGTTCTGCTTTGAAATGTTGGTCTGTATAAATATTATAAACAAAATTCAAAGGCAAGCTACAGAATAGAAACATAATTTGCAAGTGCTATGTACAAATACGTGTCAACATACTTATGATTAAGCATTAATATAATCAAAATATCAATAATTAATGATGCTATAAAAAGAACTTTTCTAAATCAATACAAAACACTAATAGGCAAAGGATATCAATACGTGGTTCACAAAGAAGATAAATTTCTACTCTAACGTGATAATATATTTAACCTCATACATGTACAAAGTTGTACTTAGAAAAATTAGTGAAATTTATAGCACAAGAAAAATATAATATCATTAAGAAAGAGTTACAAAATTAAATGGTTGTAAAGATATGGTGCGATAAGGACTCTCATACACAATTCACAGAAATGCCAATTGATAACAGGTAGTATGGAAAACAAATTCCTCCTTTTCTTTCTGCAAAATAATTTGACAAATTGATAAAGAGCTCATTCATTTGGACTCAATAATCCCTATTTCTGGGACTTTATCCTTAAGATATAATCAAGATGCAATCAGAAATTTATTGATAAGGACTTTTACCAGTGTTTTAATAATAGTATTGGATTTCAAATTCAATAACATTGGAAATAACTTAGATGACCAATAAAAGAATTATTAAATAAGTTATAGTTTATTCATTTGATGGGAAATTATGCAAAAATAAGAATTAGATGTAAAACTGTATCAGTGTAATGCTAATTTTGTGAATATAATGTCCAAGTTATTCAGAAAGACAAAACTTGGAAAATACACCAAATTATTCAACAGACATTTATGGGTGGTGAAATTGTACATGATTTTTTCTGTATACTTATAGTGTATGCTATTCTGTATCTCAAGTAATCTACGGTGAACATGTATAACCTTTGCATGAAAATGCTTGTCAGGTGGTGCAAAGGCAATTTATGTAACCAAAGTGTTCATATCCCTGTAATACTATGAAATAAAAAATAAATAAATAAAAAATAAGTAAGGGATGACACGATTCAATATGAAGATGTCATATTTTTATGACAGAAACAGAAGAATGAAAGAACTGATAAAGAAAATTGATAACGGAAACTCTAGTCCCTAATGGTAGGTGTTATATACTATAAATTGTGCACCATAATTTTCACAAGGCAAGTGCTGCAGTCTCATCAAGACACTCAAGCCAAGACTAGTACACATACCAGCTGGTCATCTTGGATTACCCTGTGCAGTTTTGGGGCTGTCTCTCTTTGTCCTGTCCTTCTCCCTTTTGCTTTGCTTCCTTTAAGTCATCTTCTTACCTGATAGGCCTAACTCCTCCATGAATCTATCTCAACCCACTGCAACCTCTATCCCCCTAGAAACCTAGAGTATGTATTGTCTATACCTCTCATTTGGAACTTAACTTAAACTATGTTGTCCTGTTTTGAGGATTCTTTTATTACATTGAGACTTTGATGCCCCAGCTGGATTTTTAAACTCCATTAGGGAAGGAAAAATATTGAAAATTCTTTTGTAGCCCTATTCAATCATTCAAGAAATATCTATTGAGCACATTGTGTATGCCAGACACTGTTTGAGGTGCTAGGGACATATAGGTGAAATTTTTAAAAGGGAGAGAGAAAAAACCTCTGTCCTCAAGAGCTTAAAATCTAGTGGCAGAGGCTGATACTTGGTGTCACATCATATGCGATGCAAATACAAGTTATGACGATGGTGGTGACAGTAATGAAGACAGAAACAATGACATTGTGCTAGTTTTCCATTGCTGCCATGACAAATTACCATAAATTTCATGGCTTAAAACAACATCTATTTATTATCTCACAGTTTCTGTGGGTCAAAAATCCAGGTACAGTGTAGTTCAGTTGGTTCTTCTGCTTAGGGTCTCACAGGGATGAAATCAAGGTGTTGCAGGGCTGTGTTCCTTACTGGGGGGCTCTGAGAAAGAATTTGTGTCCAAGCTCCTTCCAGTTGTTAGCAGAAATCAGTTCCTTATAGCTGTAGGACTGTGGTCTCTGTTTCTTTGTGGTATTGGCTGAAAGGATCTTACCCTCTAGAGTCCTGTTCCTTGATCCTCATACATAAAGCCTAACATCTCAATATCAGCAACAGTGCATTGAATCCTTCTCAAGTTTGAAATCTCTCTGACTTCTCCTTTTGCTGCCTCTCTCTTGCTTCCAGCTGGATAAAATTTTCTGCTTTTATGGATGCATGAGATTAGATCGGGCCCACCTGCATTATTCAGGATAATCACCCCATTTTCAGGTCCATAACCTTAATTACATCTGCAAAGCCTCTTTTGCCATGTAACATAACATACTCACGTGAGCCACAGATTAAACTGTGGACATCTTTGGGGGTCCATTCTGCCTCCCACAAACAGTAATAACAACGAATAACTATATGGAACACTCCTAACTAAAATTATGCGCTCAGGAAATTTAACTGGATTCCATGAAGCCCAATGTCTTTTCTTCTTATGAGAAACATTTCCACAATAGGCTTGATTTCATGATGGCCAGATGGAGTGCACATTGATAATTTTTAGTTAGTGTTTCTAATTAGCAGAAACCCATTTTAGCCATAGTTGAGTTTTCTCATAATTACCCACTCCATTTTTGTTGGATCAACTAATTTATTCATCTTTGTCCTAACATCAGTCAGACATTGAGAAATCCAAGGAATGAGAGATGTTTGCTTTTCGGGGGTAGGGGAAGAAAAAGAAGAGTTGTGCATTACCTCATAACAACCAAAATTATGTAACTTGTCCACAGGACAAGATCAGATCCTGCAGTAAATAGAAAGAGCACCTAAGAGGTGGGCACATTAGAAAGAAAGCTGTCTGGCCTCTTTGCGGATGGAAAGAACAGAGTGGTCAAGGACTAATCCTGTGGCACCACAAACAGACTTTCAAGAGATTGTGGAGGGGACAATGCCAAATTCATATGACAGACAGCTCTTTTAATGCTTGTACAGTGCCACTTATTCATCTGAGGAAGCAAAAGGAAATGCTTTTAACCCGGATCCCAGACACAGAAAGAAGCCCAGGTTTTAATGCCCCTCCCTGCCCAGAACAGAGTGCCACTCTGCCCAGGAGGAGAACCAGTTGCCCAGGCCCGCCGATGACATCACATCTTGAGGGATGAAAAAAATAAATTGTGGGTTTTCTTTTTTTCATAGCATGAAATGTATTCAAAGTTCATTTCTACAGCAATATCCAAGCCACCAATGTCAGTTGGAAATAAAAATGACTAAAGAAAAAAATTTTATACGTTATTGATGTTGGATTTCGGTAACAACCAAATTAGAAAATTCAGGCAAGGTGCACTATAAATTGTGAAAGAAAAAGATTTTTTTAAAGGTGGTTGCTATTCCTACTCTCAATTCCAACTCCTTTCTCTCACCAATGAGAAAATTGACCCCAGAACAGCTTGACCTTCTCAAGGTCGTGTCATTTCCTTGCTCAAAAAACCTGCAAGGGCTCTCCATTGCCCATCAGAAAAAGTTTCACCTCTTAGACTTTTATTCAAGGCTTCCTCTTCTTGATACATTTACCTTTCAAATCAAATTACCAGTTAATGAAGAGCTACTAAAGTCAAGACAATATGCTGCCAACATAGGCAGAGTAATAAAATATGTTCTATTTCTTAAAGAACTTTACAATCCTACTATTTCCCATACGGACAATAACTACATAATTAAACTTATCTGTCTACTATACCTCAAACTTACACTCAACTTTTCTATGTTGGCATCATTATTCATGCCATTTCCTTCACCTTATATGCTCACCCTTCACTACCTCGTCTTTCAAAATCTTACCCATATTCCCGGCCCTTCTCAAATGCTATCTCTTCTAAGGAAGTCTCCCCACACACCAATAGACCAGTGGTTCTCAACCAGGGAGATTTTCCTCCACAGGGGGCATTTGACAATGTCTGGAGACACTTTTGATTGTCAGAAAGGGGTAGGGGGTTCTAATGGCATCTATGAGTAAAAGCCGGAGATGCGGCTAAACATTGTATGATGCACAGGACAGCCCCCGCCACACAACAAAGATTTATCCAGCCTAAAATGTCAACAATGCTGAAACTGAGACATCTTACACTAGAAAGAGGAAGTATCTCTTATGAACTGTTAGAACACAAACGTGTGAACAATCTTTTGGCATCGAGCATATATTTTAGCCTATATTTATTTGTTAGATTTAGCAAATTAATATATAGGATACTCAGTTAAATCTGAATCTCAGATAAAGAACAAATAAATTTTTCATATAAGTATTTTCCATTCAATATTTTAGACATACCTATGCAAAAAATTATTCATTCTTTATCTGATATGCTCTTTGCTACTTTTTCCCTGTCCGCATGTATTCTTTCCCTAAATGATTGGGAAGTTTGTAAAAGAGAGGAATAATTTTATGCTGTTTAGCCTTCCTTCAGAGTTTAATTCCATGCCTATAGGAAGCATTGAAAAAAACCTTTATCAATATAGTGATAAAATATTTTTCTATCCTTTAGTACCTATGAGTACTCAAGGCTTACAGTTATCACTGCCATATTTTGCCAGTTTCAACATCCCAAGACGCCCTCATCTTTATGCTGAGTCTTCAAGCCTCCTGCTTTCATGAAGACAGAAAGCCCCAGTGGGAAAAAAAAATGCCAGATCCTAAATTGGTCAGTGAGTCTGGCTCAAGTTGAAAAATCAGTGTGTCAATCTTGGCATAACACAAAGACATGTACCTAAATCTGTTTCATTTGATCTCCATTTCTCCACATGCACACTTCTTTACAGTACTCTGCTCTTTATATGTAACTTCTCCAGAGGTTAGAGTAGAAGGAAGAAGGAGTCAGCTGCCTGTGGCAATCCCTCCACTTTCTGTTATAGCTGATGTGGAGTAAAATGTCCTAAAATTGGAACAGGGTTAAAAACTCAAAATATCCTACTCACTGAAAAGATTATCCTTCACCCTACTCTAATATGGAATTCAAAATAAGTTCAATAAAGTTATAACTTCCCTCATAGTGTCTACTACACTGATGCTTTTTAAAAATATCTAATTGTCTCTCTGTCTCTCTCTCCTGTTTTGCCAATGCTCTCAGCACATATTTAGTCTTTCCAGAGGGAAATCAGCAGTGGCTAAAATGCATGGTCATTATCTGACACCTCTATCCTAACAATGTTGAAAATATTCTTTTTTTGAAAAGATATTAATATTTCTATGAATGCAAAATTAATAAAATAGAAGCGTCCTCAAAAACCTGTTCTAATGGAAGTCTGTCCTATCCTTATAATTATTCTAATCTGGAAATCTCCAGGGAGAACAGAACTATGTCTTCTTAAAGTTTTTAAACCACCTAGGACAATGGTTTTCAATGGGGTGGAGGAGACAGCAATTTTGCACACCCCCCCCCCACTACCACCCATAAGGCTGCCAGATTTAGCAAATAAATATTCAAGATGCTCAGTTAAAGTTGAATTTCAGATAAAGAACAAATAAACTTTTAGTATATGTCCTGTTAAATATTTCAAACAAACCTATGCAATAAAATTATTCATTCTGTATCTGACATACAAATTCAGCTGGGTATCCTGTGTTTTATGTCGCAAACTATCCCCAGGGGACATTTGGCCACAGCTAGAGACATTTTTGGGTGTCAAAACTAGAGAGGATGCTACTGCATCTAACGAGTAGAGGCCAGGGATGTAATTAAATATTCTACAAGGTCTGCGAAAGACTACCACAACAAAGAATAATCCAGTCCACAATGTCGATAATGTTGAAATTCAGAAATCCTGATCTAGAATGGCCTTTGAAAACATTTAATCTGCCCTCTTCTTTTTATCAGAGAAGAACAGAAGGCATGGAGGAGTTAAAGCGGCTTGCTCTAAGCCTCATAGCTAATTAGTTTCAAAGTTGGTCAACTAAGAGGCAAACCCAGAAAACTGGTTCCATTTCTGTGTGGCCTGGAAATATTACCTACTAAAGCAGATACACTTAAGCTATCCAAAAGTGGATTCCTTCAGACTTCTCCAATAGAAGACATCAATCAAGCCCCTGGGTGGCCTCTGGCTGGGAAGAAAAGAAGGTATAGGGTTTGGGAGAAAATTTTTGTTCAAATATTTTTCCAAATCTTTTTCTCCACTCCTAATTTTATTTATAGGAAAGGAAGGAAGCGAAGAGTGAAAATGCTGGCTTGGCATGAGCTCCAATTATGTCTACTCTGTTCTACTCCCGCTTTTTCTCTGACCTACAAAGATACATTGTTTGGGTCTTTGGGAGAGCCTAAC
This sequence comes from Eulemur rufifrons, assembly GCF_041146395.1. Taxonomy (NCBI): domain Eukaryota; kingdom Metazoa; phylum Chordata; class Mammalia; order Primates; family Lemuridae; genus Eulemur; species Eulemur rufifrons. The sequence continues at coordinate 36,078,561 of NC_090997.1, forward strand.
TTTCCTTATTTAAGGATCACCCTGCTCCTGGATGCGAGAAAATTGCTTAAGTAAAAACACCCAAAGAAGTTATTAAGCATTACAAAAGGAAAATGAAGGCATTGATGAAACCTACTAGAGATTATTTGGGAGACAGCCAAATGTCAGAGGCCTGTGAAATAACACGAAGTGGTGTACTGAAAATGTATTCATACGTCAATTCTTGCCACGTACGGTTTGCTTGGAGGCCCCAAAGCAAGCAACATGGCTCATCTAAGTTAAGAGCTAGCCAAGATAATCTAATGACCTAAGAATCTAATGACACTATACACTGTCTCTGATCCTGCTTGGTTTTATTTTAACAGACCAATTTTTATTGCTTCTTTTCTGTGTCTGCAATGATTCTCTGCCACTGCTTACTGAAATATTTTTTTTAATTATGAGTTGAGTTTTTTAAAATGCAGTTTTCAAAATATTCATTCAGCATGTTATTAATTACTAGTATGAATTTTTGGCAGGACTGGACTAAAGAGGAATAATTGCTTTAACCACATTATCTAACTGAGGAGGTACTCACCCTACTAAAAGAATTTTTGCATAAAACATAAAAATGAATTTAGGAAGGGCATATTCTTTTGGAGATGTGGAAAAAGAGTTTCCCGCTTCATTCTCAGTCCCGTTAGCCCTATCATTTAATCATTGTGAAATTTTCAAAAGAAATAGGACTTTGCCATTTACAATGCTCTTACCATGCCTGATACAAATAAGCTCTGAATCAATTGCTTTTTAATATCCCCTTGAAATATCCACCCTGTCATTGTTATTTATATTAATGTCTACATTTCCTTATGGACACATAATTTTCTGTTGTTTTTTTGATCCACTGATTTAACAGGAATGCATTTCAATTACAGTCTTTCCAATTGTCAGATAGTTCTTGTCTCTTAATATTTAGGTTAGCCACACACTCTGCGTTCCCAAGAGAATTAGAAGATAATTTTTAGAATCCTCAAGTCACTTATGTGTTTCCTGGGAACCAACTTTCCTAAATATTTACCCTAATCCCTTCAAGTAAGTTAAATAATTATAAGTAATTCAAATCAAATGTTATTTTGAGAAAAGAAATGCTACTGACTTCTGGCTCTAGTTTTCATTTTATTTGGGAAAGCACTTAGACCCCAACATAGCCGATAGAGACAGCAGCGATCCTGTGACTAGGAGTCCCCAGAATTCCTTCTGCCATTAGCTCTTCACCTAAAAGACAACAAAAAATCTCCCCAGCCCACTCAATTGGAGCATGTCTAAGGACTCTTTGGTTGGAACGCCTTCAAGTATTCAGTGTGGTCTCCACAACTGCAACCTTCTTCAGGAAGTATGAGGCACCATCAAGCTAACTAGAACCCTCAAAGTATCTTTGCTAAGTCTCAACAAATATATGAGGACTAAAAAAGGATAGACACTCTCCCCAGAATTTAGTTAGCACCCATAGGTGAAAGTCACCTTTCTGCTATTCTAAAGGTACCCAGCATTTATGCACCTCTTTGATGACTTAAAGACATTATATGTACATTAATGTATTTTTTAAAATGATCTAAATATTGTTTGGGGGAAAATCTATCACATCTTAGACTGAGTTTTACCTAGGAGTAATGGTGGATTTCAAATCATTTCTGTAGTTTATAATTCAGAATCAATAAATTATTTTACAAAGTAAATACCTATGAATTTCAGCTGTCTTAGAATGAAAATAATTGTCAGAATTACTAATAATGATTTTCACTTGCCACTAAGGCTTCATTTAATACTGAGGTAGAAAGTTCTCCTTTTGGAAATAGGAATTCATCCTCTATTTCTGATAGTCCAATGTGAGCTCCAGTCCTAATTATGTTTTTGTACATCTTATCCCAGAAGATAACCAAGACAATTTGGCCAACAGATACCATAAAAGACTGAACTTTTCTGAGTGTTACAATAAAAATCTGTTGAATTAGAATACTTGTTAGCATTTTTTTTCCAGCTTTGGTGGACATGATTTGTTTATAAGAGAGATAAGATATGCTGATAAAAATAGAACTGGCTCAAACAAGCTGATTTATGAAGAAATATTTAGTACTTTCAAATTTTTCTGTGGCAAACATGTTATGAGTTATGTGGGTACATAACTCATATAAGGTTTACTGTTTACTGTAATAACCCCCACAGACCTCCCTCTCTAACTGAACTTTCACTTTTGTACAAATCGTCTCATCAAATCTGACTCAAAAGAAATTGAGTCTCTCCTACACTTTATGTTTTTTTTTTTTTTTTTTTTGAGACAGAGTCTCACTCTGTTGCCCAGGCTAGAGTGCCGTGGCCTCAGCCTAGCTCACAGCAACCTCAAACTCTTGGGCTCAAGCAATCCTCCTGCCTCAGCCTCCCCAGTAGCTGGGACTACAGATATGCACCACCATGCCCAGCTAATTTTTGTCCAGCTAATTTCTTTCTACTTTTAGTAGAGACAGGGTCTCGCTCTTGCTCAGGCTGGTCTCGAACTCCTGAGCTCAAATAATCCACCCCCCTAGGCCTCCCAGAGTGCTAGGATTACAGGCATGAGCCACTGCGCCTGGCCTCTCCTACACTTTAAATCTAAACTGTAGAAAACCTCAGCCCACAAAAAATTATGATAATAACAATAATTAACATATGCAGCCCTACTATGTGTTGGCATTGCTCTAAGCTAAATCATCTTGCATAACTATCAAATCTACCCTATGAGATGATACATTAGTCCCATTTTACAGATGAGGAATCTAAGGAACAGGGAAGTCAAGCAATGTGTTAAATATTTCTCTGCTAGAATTTTAGCCCAAGCAGGTTAGGCTCCAGAGTCTATTCTTTTACTGCCTCTCATGACACCATATTGGCTTAGACATAGAATTATTTCCTTGCCTAAAGTTGTGTTTATATATATTTTTCATGGTGTCATATAGATTTTTCATTCAACATAATTTTAGGACTATTTTTCTAAATATTCATAAAGAAAAAACCAAAGTTCATTGTTCTCAAAGCACAGAACCAATTGAGAAGTTTGTCCTGATTTATAACACAATTTCCTTCAGGAAACTTACAGCTTGAGACCCATAGTATAGTAGGAGCATTATCCCTGGATCTGAGGGACATAAGGCAATTACTTAATTTCTTTAGACTCCTTTTATTATCTCACTCACAAAATGAGAGTGATAAATTAGGTGGTCTCCAGATTCTATGCACTATGCCTAGACATACAAAACATTCAAAAATTCTTACTGAGCACCACTTTAACAAGGGTAAAGTATGTGCATGCAACATAGGTGCTCAGCAGGAACAAGGACAGGCTATGAGTGTTCGTATGGGGCAAAAAGAAGTATGTTTTCAAAGGCACCTACAGGATCTTTCAGGTGGGGATAAGGGCTTGGGCAAAGGTGCGGCCACCCAGGGGCCATCCAGATGTAGGATACGCCGGTTCCCAGTGGCCCTCTCCAGCAGCGTGTCTTTACCTCTCTTCTCACACTGTCTCTGCTCCTTTTTCATGCTCCATATTTGTTTCCATACTTTCTACCATTTCTCTTTCTTCCTCTACCGACTGTGAAGCCCACATGGACCTGCCCTTTCTAAGTATCTCATTTCTTTAGGGCCCAGCCCTAGATATATCACAATCAGAGGTGATATTTTAAATATTTGACAACCAATAAGAATGGATATCAGCTATAGTGCTAAAGTGAGGTTCTGAGGACCCCTGCGATGAGAGAGGCCCAGAAAATCCCAGGGGATGGACCACACAGCTAGAATGGCAGGGTCAGTGGCCGAGCAGAAGGGACTGACCCAATCAGAACAGATAACAGCTGTAAACAATAGTGTGCCCATCCTGGTGGGTACCACATGAATATAAATCCTGCTTATAATCAAAAATAATTACAAACAAGATTAAATTTTATTGTCTTATCATCTAAATCTCATGTGTGTATATACATATATGTACATATGCATATAGTTAGAGCTATGCACAGCAGCTGCTTCAAAAAAAAAAATTTCTTTCCTCTCTCATGCTATTCATTGATTTATTTATGTATTCTTTAGAGACAGGGTCTCACTCTGTCCTCTAGGCTGGAGTGCAGTGGCTTGATCATAGCTCACTGTAAACTTGAACTCTTGGCCTCAAGAGATCCTCCCGCCTTGGCCTCCCAAAGTGCTAGTATTACAGGCATAAACCACCGCACTTGGCTTCCTCCTCAACGCTAAACTCTAAAAAATTCTGCCTCGAACTCAAGCCAAGCCCACTGCCCAGTCTGTGTTTACTCGCCCAGTAACCCATGCCTCTCTGGGATGCAGAGATGGGTCATTCTGTACAAGCGGCCCCCATCCCTTTACTCATTCCAAAGAAATCACTTTCCTACCATCTCCAATTCTCCGCTACCCCCATCAGGACCACAGTGGCCCAAGAGCAGTTTAGGTGAACGTGGGAAAGTCTGTGGTAGGGGAATGGGGGCAGAGGTGGGGGTCAAAGACCGTGGCTACTCAGACATTTAGTTATTCTTCACTGTCACACGACTTCATCTATACCCAAGATCTTCGCAATGGCCACAAAATAAAAAATGAGCACACTATATATAACAAATATGAAGTTAAAGTATTAATACTTGGCTGTAAGTAGAGAATAAACAAATTAGATCAGTAAGAAAAGAATATACCTGTGAGCAAAGGGTTGTAAGGCCAGGGCCAGAGTCTGCATTCAGTACCATGTCTCAGGGCACGTGTGCGTCTTAGAATTGCTGTTCTCAGGGCACAACGAAAACTCACTGTTGTGCCCCCTACGTATCCCATACTTCCTTTTTCTAAATTTTAATCTCATGGAAAGAAAAAGTTCACTTACTCAACATAAACACTTCTTAGCACTCAACATTCAATATACAGAATAAGAAGCTAAATCATTTAATTATCTTGTGCTATTTTAACTGGTTACTGTGTGTGTGTTTGTGTGTGTGTCTCTCTGTGTGTGTGGTGGCAATGAGACTAAAAAGAAAGAAAAATAACTAGCTAATTACGTCCAAGTATAAACATAGCAAAATATCTTTTCTTTTACATAAATATTCAGTTTTGGATTACTCAATTAAGAAAGCAAATCAGCCTAAAATAAACAGACTGAATGAGTTTCCTATGTTAACTCACATGATTCCTCTGAAACTTCCAAAACAGTTTTCTGGGTATCATAAACTAAGGGTCCTTTACATAGCCTGGGCCACATAATATATTTGACCTAGAAAACAGCCAGAAAGCCTTAACAGGGGAGAAGTACAGTAAAAGAATTATAGTTAAAAGCAATATAAGTTAAACCTAGAATAAGATATCTAATGTTTCTTATTTTATTCATATTAATTCCTCTAGATTTCATGACCCTAACTCAGAGTTGGTGAACTTTTCATCACTCTATTTTCTTATCCAGAGATGTTTGAAAATGGTCATATTTCTGAAAGAAGGTGTTAATTTAATTGTTCGTAGTTAAGAGTTAACAGGGTTAAAAGCAAGGTACAGAAAGGAGAGGACGGCTGAAAGAATTGCTATGTTTCTGTGGCTTTTAAAAAAAAAAATCCGTACTGTATGAATTAAAACCATGGAAAACTATCATGATGTCTAAATATTTAAAAGGAAATATTATGCTTCACAGAGGTCATTCTGGCACAGATATTGGACTGTTCCATGTCTACCCTTACGAATCCAAGACATCAGACCCTTGATGTCATCCTTTTAAGACTATAATGCTCCGCAATTTTGATTAACTTGTTTTTATGAGGCTCAAGGCCTGATGCTCAAGTACTTACATTTCATTATTTCATTTTTTAAATTAACATCAAGATTTTCTTTCCTATGACTAAAAGGAAATTATTTATGCTGCAGTGGTAAATGAAATATATTTAAATTATAGTAATTTGTGTTTAACTGCTAAAAATATTAGGGAGGTAGGAGGAAGTTAATGCCAGTGTATGTCCTAACACAGTATTGATATTAATATTAACAAAAAACATGAAAGAGCTTTCTGCAAAAATCACAGAAAAACCTGCACACTAAACATCCATGCTTGCAGGAAACATTTCCTTTTTTAAAGCCAAAATTAATGCCTGAACATTTTGTAAATGTTTGCAAAGCAAAATTTATGAACAGGTCTCCTAGCTTATGCTAAGAACAAAATGATGATATGTTTACCTCACATCTGACAAATGCAAACCTTCTGATGTACAAAGACTTGCAGTTCATTAACAGAGAATATATTTGCTTACCTATCAATAACATTATTTTCATCCTATATTGTTCTCCCTAATCTGCACTTGCATATCCAGCAGCCTATCCAACTTCTCTGCTTTTATCTTTAATACACATCTCAAACTTAACATGTCCAGAACTCAACTTCTGGTCTTACCCTCAAACTGCTGCTCCTGCAGCCTTCCCCACCCCCACGAATGCCAACTCCATCCTTTGAGTTGCTAGGCTGAAATTCTGATTACTCTCTTTCTCTCACATCCACAACCAATCCATCCAGAAATCTTATAGTTGTACATAGAAAATATATCTAGAATCTAACCACTTTTCAGCATGACCATTGCTACCACCCTGAACCTGGTCACCATTATCTTCCCCCTGAATATTGCAACAGCCTCCAACAGGTCTTCCAGCCCAGTACCTTGTCTTCTTAACACAGGACCTAGACTGTGACTTTTGATACTTAAGTCTGGGAGCCACCACAAGCTTGGGAATAAAAGTCCCTGCCCATTGAAAGAACTCGAAGGTGACCAGAAAGGAGTAGGAGATGGAACAGTTAGCTGGGGTCTAGAAGATGATGAAGACATGACACTTACAAGATGGACAGAGATGATAACTGGGCTTCCAGGAGCAACTTATGAAAATCGAATATATGACCTTAAAATAGAATGTAGACCTAAATACCCAGAAGTACCCACGCTTTGTAAGATTTGTAACAAAAATTAATATGAATAAAGTTAATAGTTCTAATGGAGTGGAGATCCAAGAGCCATATTAGTGCTAGCAAATGGCAGTATTCCTATGGATAGCATCAAAGTTGTCCTGCAAGAGCTTTGGCGCCTAACGATGTCTAAAAAAAATATGAAACTCCTTCAGCCACCTGAAAGACAGTGTTACAGCAGTTAATCTAAAAGAAAAACCACAGGCCTTTCTCCTTCCCTCCCATTTAATATAAACAGTCTTCATTTTCCATAGTAGTAAATTTTCTAGATATGTCTTGTAGAACTCAAAGTACTGGAAAGGACACTCCCATTCAAAGGCAATTTATCTTAAGTTACTGCAAATGATACTAGTTTTTTTGTCCATTTGAAATATATAAGTTGTGCTATAACAACAACAAAAAACTTAAGTCAAATCATGTTCCTTTGCTGCTTTAAACCCTCTTAAGAAGAGTAAAAATGTCGAAATTCTTACAATGGCCTATAAGACTCCACTGGATATGCCCATCTGTCTGTCACATGTCAGATCTCTTCTGCAGCTACTCTCCCCCTTGCTCATCAGCTCCAGCCACACCAGCCACCCCACTGTTCCTTGAGCACCCAAGCACATCCCTGGCTTAGGCCAACCCAGGCTGTGCTCTCTGCCTGGACTACTCTTTTCCCAGAAATTCATATGGCTTACTCCTCACCTCTTTCAAGTCTTTACTCAAATGTTACCTGCTCTGCGAGGCACAGCCTGACTATCTTATTTAAAATTATAATCCTTATTTCCCTACAAACATCCAGCACTCCTGATTCTTCTTACCTTGCTTTATTTTTTATTTTTCATAGCATTTATCACCTTAAAACTTAAGATATTTAAAACTTATTTATTATGTGTGTTAATTACAATATCTCCCTCACCCCCAATATGTAAGCTTCACTAGGGAAATAATCTTTGCCTGCTTACTGGTAGATATATCCCAAGCACCTAAAGCAATACCTGGCATATGGTAGGCACTCAATAAATATTTGTTGAATTATGAATGGATGAATGAATGCAGGGGGTTATCAAATAGTGGGAATTCACTGCTAGTCTTCATTCATGTATTCATTCATCAACAATTTTATCAATTACCAAGGACCTATTCTATACTTAGTATGTATCTGCACTCCATCTTCCTATTAGACTCTCTGACAATTAAAATCTGGAATTACATTTGATATAGTAATCTATAGAGATAAAACTATTGGTATGTAAAGGACCTAAATTAAGAGCTCAACTAGGTCAGTACTGTCCAACAGAGTTTTCTGTGATGATAGAAATGGCCTCATCTGTCATGTCCGTTAAGTAGCCACTAGTCACATGGAGCTATTGAACACTTGAAATGCAGCTAGTAGGACTGAAGAACTGAATTTCTATTTTATTTTATTTTATGTTAACTAGTTTAAATTTAAATGGCCACATGTGGCTAGTGATTACTGTACTGGACAGCACAGCTCTAGTTCATCCCTCTGCCTCTACCTACAGCTTTTCCTAAGATACCCAAGGCAGGTTGCTAACTATACCACTTTGTTTCTCAGAAAAGATGATTAACAGCTAGTTACTGCTTCCTATTAACTATGCTTTCTGTGGTTCATGAATGTGTTGTCTTTTAGAATTATTGTTATTTTTGTCAGCGAAGATAAAGCTTTTATACTATCTCAACCAATTTATAAAACATGAAACCTTCAAAATTTACCCTCTAAATCTAACAGCATACTTTACATATTTCAGTATTTGCATAATATAATTTCTTTGACTTTTTTCACTTAGTTTTCCAGCTTTATTAATGTATAGTTTATGTACAATAAACTGTGCATATTTCAAGTGAATAATGTGATGAATTTTGATATAGGTACATGCCTATGGAACCATCATTATACATAATGTATTTCAAAGCTCAGATGACCAGGGCCACTGCTGACCCACAGGACATCCTTGTGTAAATTTAAAAAAAAAGGGCCCCTCCTGCCTGGTGGTTCCTTTTCTCTGCAAGGACACACAGCGTGGTGAGAAATAGTGAGCTCGATCTCAGTGCTCACCTACCTCTTCAGCGGGATGCCTTCCTACAGTGAACGACATAGGCAATCATCAATGGCAGTCCTGCAAACTGGTCTGTTAAACTCATTTTCAAAACGTCCTCCTAGGGTTTTGAAGGTTACACTCTGGTTTCCATTTCAAGGTGGTAGAATGGAAATAGATTGTAGTCTCCTCTTCCCACTGGGAACCACTGAATTTTTAGAAAGGATTTTTTTTGAAATTCATATAATTGGAGAACATTATCAAGCTATGGAGGACCATGAACTTTGAGAAGACACTGGAAGGCAGAAACTAGATGGTATTATAAGGATGATTTAAAACCACAAATCAAAAAAAGGATAGGAAGGTGCTGCAAAAAGTGTTGGGAATGGATACAAAGGACAAGAGGGCGGGGGATGACAGACAGTGTGATTATTAGAGGACAGTAGCAGGAACAGCAAGGTTGAACCATGAACTTTCCCTCCACCGCTCTAGGCCACATTATGAATCAAAGAGCAGCAACAGGAATTGTCTCCAGCTGGGAGCTATGAGTGTGGAAGCTTGAGTAGAGAAACAAAGTGGCATCCTGAATGCCCTGGATGCCTTGGATGGTTGGAAGCACCAATAGGAATGAGACATCTCCTCTCCCGCCAGAAGCTCGGGCCCCTTAGATACTCTACAGTGGCATTCTCATCTGGCCCATACACTGTCTCTCTTTTTTTCTTTTTTTGAAAATCTGAAGAATGGGTTAAGTGTATTTTTTTTATTTGAAAATATTAATGGTTTACAAGTGTTTCTGTTACATGGATATCCCATATAATGCTTAACTCAGGGCTTTTGGCATGCCCCTCCCACACATTCTCAAAACAGACTGAAATACAAGTTGCAGCAGCAAACCCTGCCCCTCCCTCTAAGCAGCCTGCAGGGGCATATAGAACACAGAGCCTAATAAGGAGTCTCAGCTACAAGGAGGAACATTCAGGAATCACTAACCATTGGAGGAAAGCCAATACTATTAAAAAGAGATTTAACAGAGTTCTTTGTTTTTAAAACATGAAGAACTTATACCCAGAAACCAAAATTAATATAGAAGTCAGAATAGGACTTTAGAATAATTATAACTCATATCCACAGAAATATTTAAGGGAATATTAAATCCATAGAAAATAATCAGTTAGAAAGTAAAGCTATTAAAATTTTTATCTTTTAAATACTCAGTAAGTAGGTCAAATAACAGAATGAACACAAAGAACAAATTGCTTGACTGTAACATTAAGCCAAAAATTTCTTCTAGAATGCAATAAAAAGTGATGAAGGGATATAAAGTATAAAATAAAAATTAAGAATCATGTAAAATAAAGCCAAGTGTTCCATCATCCATCTAATTGGAATTACTAAAAGAGGTTATTAGTGGGAATAAAAGGAAGATAATATATACATTAGTTTAGTCAGTGTTTAAGGACCAACCAAGTTCTGAGTAAGATAAATTTAAATAAAAATCCACACCTGGATATTATATTAATATTTTAGAAAACCAAGAGTAAAGGATAGAAATGCCAAAATCTTGGGAAAGAAAAACAGAATCTCTTTGATAACACATGAATGAAATAAAAGGAACAAGAAAAAAATGTTAAGCTTGTAATTTGATACCCAACCAAACTATCATTCAAGTATGAAGACGAAACATGAAGGAACCAGAAAGTTTACCATCTACAACAATTCTTTGATATAACTGTGCCAGCCAAAATAAAAATAAATATAGTAATAAGGAAGTTCTGAGAAGCATAGTGAACAAAAAAATCCATTAAATTACATTGTTAACCCTAGATAAGTGTTGATTTTTTTAAACAATAGTGATTTTTAAAATAATAATATAGAACTAGAATTCCAAATTATGTCAATATGGGGGGAATTGGAATGGGAGGGAATACTTCAAGAAAGATTGAAGCATACAAAGATTTTGGTTTTGTTTAATGAGCATAGAGACACTGATTAATTCTGGATTTTGATAGAAAATATATTCAGTTATATGTGCTAAAAATTGAATAGGATTTACTAGAAAAACACAAATACAATTTATTATTTTACACTATCAGAAAAAAAGTAGAAGAATATTAAATCAATCCAACAAAGGCACAGAAAACTTGAAATAGTATTCGAATATATAACCCCCCACCATCAAAAAATTTATCAGGTCCACAAAATTTTATAAGCAACTTTTACCAACTCTTTGAAGAAATGGAAATTTACATTTTAAACAAACAAGCATGGAAAAAGATGAGAAGCTACCAAGCCTCTTAAGAATGTGTCATAAGCTTTCTAAAAATTTCAAACAAGATAACATAAGGAAAGAAAACCATATCCTCTTCCACATACAAACATGGATGTTAATTGCTAAATAGCAATCATTAAAAGAATAATGCACTATGATCAGGTAAGGTTTATCCCTGGAATGCAGAAGATAGATTTTTAATAGTAAACAACCAATGTAATTCACTAACTTAGTCATATGATTTAATAATTTCAAGAGAAATAATTTCAAGAGATGCCCTGAAGACTCAAATGTGATTATATATGTACATATAATGTAAGTGTGTGTGTGTGTGTGTGTGTGTATGAAAACAAAGAACAAAAAGAAGCTTCTTTAATTTGATAAAGAGTATCTACTCCAATATACAGCAAACATGATACTTATTAGAAATATTATTTCTAAGGTCAGGAAGAAAACAAGAATGCTCACTGCCACTGCTACTATTCAACATTAGACTAGACATCTTAGCCAATGGAATTAAATAAGTAAAACCATATTAAGTGTTATAAACATTGAAAAGTAAGAGACAAACTGCTCTTATTTACTGAGGAAATGATAGAAAATTCAAGATAATCAAATGAAAAATTACTATAACTAAGAATAAAATTCAGTAAGATGGCAAGACATAAAAAATCAATAACTTTTCTGTATATTGCCATTGATTGTTTTTAAAATATAATTAAAGGGAAAAAAAATCACATCCCCAATAGCAACAAAAATAATAAAGTCCCTAGGAATAAAATTAATAGAAATAAATAAAGCCTCTGTGGAAAAAGATTACAAAACTTAACAGAAAAATCTTAAGATGACATGAATAAGGGAAAAAGTGAAAACCTCAACATTTTTAAGATATAGGTTCTATCTCAAATTACAAATATAATTTCAATACAATCATATTCAAAATATAAATAAAATTTTTCATGAAATTCTAAAATTTATACAGACAGCTGAATGAACAACGGTGATTAAAGTCATTTTTCAAAAAAGAAAGATGAAGAGAGAGAACTTGTCCTAATAGATATCAAACGGAAATTATGTTTGTGGTAATTAAAGCCATGAGATATTAATGCAACAATACACAAGTAGTTTGAAGAAACACAATAGAATCCAGAAACAGACCCACACACAAACAAGAATTTTATAGAGAGTGTAGTCACTATGATCACAGACTCTACTCAACTCCTGGGTTTGATTTCTTGCTCTACCAGTTCTTGACTATGTGTTGTTGGTAAGTCACTTGATATCTCTCTGCCTAAGTTTCCTTGTCTGTAAAATGGGGAATAATCATAGAGCCAACCTAATATGTTTATTAAAAGTATAAATATGTATGCTTGTATCTGTACATGTATATGAACAACTCATTTATGAAATATGAATTTCAAATCAATGAGAAAAAATGGTATGGTAGTTCAAATCAATGAGAAGAACTAACCATTTGTAAAAAATAAAATTAGACTTTATATTATATCACTCACAAAAGTATAATCAAGACTTAAATTTTTTGAATGATAAAGAAATTATTAGAAGAAAATGTAGGCAAATATATATTACCTTGGAGTCAGGAAGACTGTCTGAAATAATACATAAAAAGCAAAAGCCATTAAAGATGAATTTGGCTGGGCATGGTGGCTCACACTTGTAATCCTAGCACTTTGGGAGGCCTAGGTGGGAGGATTGCTTGAGGTTAGGCGTTCAAGACCAGCATCAGCAAGAGCGAGACCCCGTCTCTACTAAAAATAGAAAGAAATTAGCTAGACAACTAAAAAATAGAAAAATATTAGCCAGGCATGGTGGTGCACACCTGTAGTCCCAGCTACTCAGGAGGCTGAGGCAGCAGGATTGCTTAAGCCCAGGAGCTGGAGGTTGCTGTGAGCTAGGCTGACGCCATAGCACGCTAGACCAGGCAACAGAGCAAGACTGTCTCAAAAAATATATATATATATGAATTTAACTATATCAATATTTAACACATCTGAATGACCAAAGCAGTATAAAACTGAAAAGGCAAGTAAACAGGAGAAGATATTTCAACATAACTAACAACAAAGGATTAGAATCAACAAGTCATTTAAAGAAGGAAAAACAACCAATCTAATTGAAAAGTAGGTCAATGATATAAACTGGTAATTCACAGAAGAAATAATAAAAATGGTCAAGATTTGTCTAAAATGATACTCAACCTCACTTTAGTGGAGGAAGTTCAAATTCAATGAATATATTCATACACAGCTGGAGGGAATACAGGTACAAGTATAGCCCCTTCAGAGATCATCTTGTATACTCCATCATCCTGAAATTCTACTGTTAGTATCTACCCCAGAGCCACCTAATCATGTGCCCAAGGAAGCAAGTACAAGGATCTTCATTGCAATGTTATTTGTTAACAGTGAAAACTTCAAAACAACCTAAATATTCACAAAACCAGAAATGGCTAAATAATTGTGCATCCTTTTTAAGGAAAACCATGTTGCAATTTTCTAAAATGAGTGGACCTATTTCTAGTGACATGAAAAATTGTCTTAGCCATATTGTTAGGCAAAATAATGTACATATCATTTATGTTGAAATACACAGAAAGATATCTTCTCCATGGGCAATCCCCTGGAGAAGTCTGGAAGCATATCCATTACATTGTTAATAGTGACTATTTCTTGAGAGAGGACTAATATGGGGGTATTGGAGAGGGGAATAATCGAAGGGTACCTTAGCTTGATCTATAAAGTTATAATTTTTATAAGGAAAATCTATTACTAAGGTAATTTAAAATGTTTTTAATGTACAAATTATTTTTCTACATTATAAATGTGGAAGATAAGAAAAGTGATGAAGTTACAAAGTACTGTAAGCAAAATTGCTTTAAACTGGAGAAATTGGGTGCCAAAAAATAAATAAATAAATAAAAATAAACTAGAGAAATCAATGAAACAATAGCCTTTATAAAATCTAAGCTATTTTTTCCCTTCATTTATAGTACTAGAGAATCCAAACATGCAGCATACCATAGGTATAATCCTTTACCCTCTGGCTTTACAAAATGAAAGATAATCTTGGGTGGGGCTTAATTTTTTGTGGCCATTTTTTGGATGAAGTTTAATTTATCCACTCAGGGTGCTGTGACATAAATGCTCCTTAATTTCTAATATGATTACTCTGGAAACAAGTTGCTCTCTTAATACAATTGTAACATTTGAATGTTAATTTAAAAGAATAGTCTTCCTCGAGTCTTAGTTCAATATTCACTGGGAGAACAATTTTGTAATCTAAGAGTTATCCATTTTTTAACATTTTGATTCCCACATTGAATGTTCTGTGATAAGGTGTTAAAGGACTGATTGAATTTAGCTTTCAGTGTAAAATGTAAGACTGTGAAGGCCAAAAATACAAACATTTATTTCTTGATAACCACAAATGGCCTATGATTAAGACAGAACCTGATAATTTAAGGAAAATTAACTTGTCTAAAGTGAGAACAGAGAATAATTCATGAATGTACTAATTTTTCTTTCTCCTTCCCCATTAGTCTACATTGGTCTTTAGCTATGACATGTACAAACCAGTGGGAAAACATTAACTATGGTTAATGGACTGAATGGATTTATTTAAGAAGAAATATTTAAAGAACTAAAAGCATCAAATTATCTCCACAACACATATATTGGTCACAGAGACATAATATAAAGTACGTCATAAATTTTACTTCTTCCAAAAGCCGCATGTTAAGCCCCATAGAGATTGAAAGAAACAGCACATTTTCAAATCTCAAAGTCTCTTAGCTATATTTTTACTTTTCTTTTCTCATCACCTATTTCAATATTTTCCTACCTTTCTAATTAAGGTCTATACCCTAGAGGGAACACTGTGGGCATGGTAGAGCATAGGCTTTTTTCAGTCATAGAGTCTGGATATGAAATCAGGTCTGAATTCTTTCAAACTGACTAAACCTGAGAAGATCGTGTGTTGTTTTTTTAACTTTACTTTATGGACAATCCCTGAGGAAGGATCACTTACTCTGATACCCTTAAAGTGCCTATTTACGATACAATAACATTGTAGGGCCTTAAAAATATATGTCAAATAAATGAATAATGAAAGCAAAATCCAAATGAAAATTATTAAATATTCAATGGAATTAAAAAAAACACAAAATTCTTTATTGGTAGTGGAAAAGTATTAAATGGAAAATTGGTTTTTAAAATTCAAGTAGAAACACTAAGTTCATTCCATTCCATTCAAAGGGAAGTAATGGAGCCTGTCTTGAAAGCCATTTCCATGTATAATAGACAAAAGTCAAATATGATATAGATAGAAATAGAATCTTAGGTGCTCTCCCTGACTTAATGCAAGTTTCTCAGAAAAATTTTAATCACTACAAAAGCTGCCAAATGGTGAAGGCAATAACAGTGGAAAGATCCCAGTAAGTACAAGCAAAGGATTCACAATCCTTTAACCTCCTTTATATAAGTTAAGAATCCAGGAATTGAGCATGAAGACTGCAGTACAAAGAAGGGCACACAGGAGCTCTCCCAGAGACTGCACCAACATTCCTGCTCTTTGGTCCCCACAAAGGCACCCAGCACTATGAGGGTCATTTAAGATGCTCCCATTTGCTGCTTTTAAAGGTGTTTCATACCCTCTTGCCTTCTCTTCCTCCCTTTAGGACTATACACTTTTTTTTAGATATGATGTCTCACTACGTTGCCCAGGCTGGCCTTGAACTCCTGGGCTGAAGTGATCTTTCCACTTCAGCCTCCCAAGTAGCAGAATTATACACTTTAATTAGAAAGGTAGAAAAATATTGGAATAGTTGTAAAGAAAAGAAAGTAAAAATAAAGGCTAAAGACTGAATTTGGCAATGTGCTGTTGCTTACAATCTCTATGTTGCAAAGTTTTCAATTAGTACTAACTGTACAGGTGTGATTGGTAACACACGGGCATGTTTTTCTAAGTTTGCCGTAAGGTGGAGGGAATGGAAGTTCAGTTTTCCCAGAATAACACTGGACAACAGACCCAACCCCAAGCCTGCCTGAGGCATATTTCTGCTAGTTTAGCTTCCATTTGCTTTATGAGAATATTAAGGCAAACGACTAATATTAATTACTAGAAAATTTATATATTTTAGTGAACCTCTTTTTTGCACTTTCTTAAGTTAAACTTGCTGGGAATCTGTCATATTTTAAAATACTCAGTTTTCAAACACTTCCAGTATAGGCAGTTGAATTGATCCAGTATTTATTGAGTGTCCACTGTACTTAGTTTAGCCATATTTCAGGGTCATAGAGAACACAAAAGAGGTATGACTTTCTGCCCTTCAAGAGCTTCCAATTAGATAGGAATATAAAACAATAAGGTGAAAATGAGCAAACATACAAAAAGGTATGAAATCAACTGCTACTTGGAAAATAACTACTTGCCAAAATGTGTCCTTAAGGAACAGAAAGAACAATGGAATCAGAAAATTGTATTTGTTATTGAGGAAAATGGGAGGTACCTGGTTTTGATTTTGGTTTTGTTTTTTTAATGGACTTTGCAAGATAAACACCAAAGAAGTTTTTTTTTTGTTTGTTTTTGTTTTTTTTAGATACTCACTAAGACTGGTGTTTGCTAGTAAAATGGATACTGCACCAACTGAGCATATTTAGTATTTAGAGGAGATACCATTGTTAGAATGTGATGGAAGAAGATAGTCTTCCATCTGGTTATATTTAAAAGAAGATTATATGTAAAATATGGAACTCAAGTGGAAGAAAAGATAGTGCCTAAATGACTCTATTTCTGTTTCATGAAGAGTTGAATACCAGTAGGGTTCAGATCAGCAAAAGGAATGAGCTACACCAGCAGTTCTCAAACAGAGGCAATTTCACCCTTCAGGGGACATTTGACAAGGTCTAGAGACATTTCATTGTCACAGCTTGGGTTCAGGGAGTGCTAGTGAGTAGAGGCCAAGGATGCTGACAAATATCCTACAATGTAGAAGACAGGGCCCCCACAACAAGGCATTAACCACCCCAAAATGTCAATTGTGTTAAGGTTGAGAAATCCTGGGCTAGACCACCCGGGCAGTTAAAGGCAAGACTTTCTGCTACAATTCATGCACCAAAACAGGCTGGTTAAAATAAAAAATGATGTGAAAGTTATAAATAATGGAGTCATATGAAAAGTCAATTGAGATTATGGCTTTCTTGTGTCAATAAAGTTATCCTTCTGTTATCAAAAAAGACAGTTTTTGGTATTAAAAACAACTGCTTTGCCAAAGCTGCATAATCTAAATCTAATCATGAGGAAATATCAGACAGACCCAAAATAAGGGACATTCTACAAAATAAATGGCCTGTAATCTTCAAAAGTTTCAAAAAAGAACTAAGGTTATGTTACAGACTGAAATAAACGAAAGAGACACAACTAAATGCAATGTAGGGTTCTGAAATAAATTCTTTTGCTATAGAAGACATTGCTAGGACAATTGCAAAACTTGAATAGGTTCTGAGGATTAGATGGTAATAATGTATGAGTGTTAATTTCCTAATCTTGATGTTTGTGTTGTAGTTATGTAAAAGAATATCTTTCTTTGTAGGTAATATTCATTCACCAAAGAAATAATGAGACAAAAGATTGAAAATTACCCTCCGGTGGTTTGGGGTGGAGGGGGAGGAAGAAAGGTTTTTGTACTGTAGTTCTAACGTTTCTATAAATTCATGATTGTTTAATTTTTTAAAAAATAAACAAAAAAAAAATTTCACGTACTACACATCAGATAAAGGACTGATAACAAGAATCTATTTAGAACTCAGGAAAATCAGCAAGAAAAAATCAAACAACCCTATCAAAAAGTGGGCAAACGACATGAATAGAAATTTTTCAAAAGAAGATGTAAGAATGGCTAACAAACATATGAAAAAATGTTCAACATCCCTAATCATCAGGGAAATGCAAATCAAAACCACAATGAGATATCACTTAACTCCAGTGAGAATGGCCTTTATCAAAAAGTCCCAAAACAACACATGTTGGCGTGGATGCGGAGAGACAGGAACACTCATACACTGCTGGTGGGACTGCAAACTAGTGCAACCCCTGTGGAAAGCATTATGGAGATTCTTTAAACAGATTCAAGTAGACCTACCATTCGATCCAGCAATCTCATTATTGGGCATATACCCAAAGGAACAAAAGTCATTCTATGACAAAGACACCTGTACCCGAATGTTTATAGCAGCACAATTCACAATTGCAAAGATGTGGAAACAACCCAAACGCCCATCAATTCATGAATGGATTAGTAAATTGTGGTATATGTATATCATGGAGTATTACTCAGCTATAAGAAGTAACGGTGATATAGAATCCCTTTTGTTCTCCTGGAGAGAGTCGAAACCCATTCTATTAAATGAAGTATTCCAAGAATGGAAAAACAAGCACCACATGTACTCACCAGCAAATTGGTTTCCCTGATGAACACCTAAATGCACATTTGGGAATGACACGAATTGGGTATCAGACTGAGGAAAGGGGTGGGGGGAGGGGATGGGTGTATGCCTACATGATGAGTGCAATGCGCACTGACTGGGGAATGGACACACTTGAAGCTCTGACTCAGGGGGATGGGCGGTACATGGGCAATATATATAACCTGAACTTTTGTACCCCTATAATAAGCTGAAATTTAAAAAAAAGATAAAAAAATAAAAAATAAATGTATTCTTAGGAAAGCAAAATGTTCATGCATATGTTAATCAAGAATTTTTTTATTTAAAAACATAGAGACATGGTTTTATTTGGGGCAATATATTACAATCCCTATGAAATCTATAAGTACCTTTTAAAATCTTTTATAGAAGAAGGTAGGGTATAAATAAATACATATATATAATATTGATACATACAATTTTGGCACTATGACCTCCAGAGGATATCTTAATAAATTATGAGTTTAAATGAAGTATTCCTTATCTATTTGGCCACGTGAACTAATCCATTAAATTATTTTACAATTCAACTTTTTTCCTTATTAAATATGATTCATGCTCACTATAGAAACAAACTCACACATTTCTCTCTCCAAACAGAGATAACTACTGTTAGTATTTGAAATACAGCCTTCTAATTTTTCCAATAGAATCTTAAAAATACTTTCTGTAATGCATTTATTTTTACGTAATGTATTATTTTATTAAATAGTCTTTTACTCTCTCAAATTTTGTCTGCAGAGATTGCCCTTATGTGAATGTACTGAAAGCAACTCAAATTCTACCTTTTCTTAACAGTACGCTATTATTAAAACATATGCTTTCACTGTAACAAAAATGCTGCAATCTTATAGCTGTGATTCCTTAATTGTTTTTAGTTAACACCACCCATGCTGTATTTATTGCCACCTCCAATTCCCACAACCCCAGGACAAGAAGTAAAGGAAGAGGTAACTAGCCACATGTCAGACCCAACAATCTCATGAATTCAGGAATAGTCAGTGTATGCAAACAGAGGGAAAGAAAATAGGACCTCTCCTCTGTAACTTGTGCATCCCACTGAGATACTAGTGCCTTTTTTCTTCCAGCAGTGTTTGCTGGGGGAGGGAGGAGGTCTGTAGTTGACATGGTGACAGTAGGTGAGCTGTTCATTGGATTCCCCAGAGGGAGTCATTCCTTTTTCTGTGAGAGTATTGCACTCATTAGTTATCCAAAGAAGATAATATCAGACAGAAGTATGATGGATCTCTATTTTAAAGTCAGTATAATTAAGATTTCTCCATAAAAATGCATCTCAAGTATAAATCAATGTTAATTTGAATTGCAAATCACACACGGTCTGGGCTGGTCAGTTCAAGTAGCTCTAGAAAAGCCAACGAAGATTGACGACTTGCTCTCACTAAAAGCAGATAGCTTTCAACAAGGAAAAACATAATTTATAACCTGAACTAGTCATGAGAGGAATCTGGGATGAAACAATCAAGGCTCAGAGCTAACTCAATTCCTCTCCTGAAACCAGCCCACAGTCCTTGTATTTATGGTGGCCGGGCACTGTCCATCTTCCCTCCATTCCCTATGAAGGACAGCTCAGCACATCTTAATAATATAACATGTTATTATATATTATGATGATACTATTACTAAAATAATAAAAGATCTTTTCTGAGGTTAAAAAGTTAAAATGGCTCTGAATATGGCTTACGTTCTTGATTCCTCAATAGTATCTTTGTGGGTAAATTTTTTTTTCATGGTGAATTTTATATACAAATCAAATCTATCAAGTATCCAATCTATGAGGGAAAAGAATTATTTCATGAGCTTCACTGTGTTTTCTAAACTCTAGATATCTGAGTTTCAGAAAAGCCCAAATTTTTGATGACAACAGGTCAGATCATGTCTTAAGAAAGAATTTAAAAAATAGCATGATTATATCTATAAGATGGGAATAATAATTATTATCCTATGCACATAAAGCATTTAGCATGGTTCCTGGTACATAGGAAGCACTCAATAAAAATAAACTGTGATTACTATTATTCTGTCATTTTTTTCTTTCTAAAGTCAATAGCTATAATAGTTATATTAAAATTAACAGTAATGATTGTCATATTTACATGACACTTTATAGATTGGGTCTATTGGTGTCATGATTACTAATTTGTCATTCAGTTTAATTGGGCTTTAAGTAACAGACACTGGGAAAATTTTTAGATAATTGTTTCTGTAGTTAGGGCCAGATCACACACAACATAGGAGGTTACATGTAACCTTCTGTTTGGTGTGATCCAAACTAAGCAAATAAAGCAACCACTATTAGTGAAGAAATAAGTTGAATAAGAGAAAGTAATTATGCATCAACATTATGCAAAATCTTTTCAAGAATATTTCAGAAAATGGTGCCCAACCTATTCTACATACATATTTTAAATACCCATTTATAACTCTCATTTTAAAGTTAAGCTGTTGCTCCAATGCACTTCTGAAAAATTTCTGGAATTTAGCTGAGGACTTTATGTAACAAAGAGTCTGACCTTTTAGTATATTAAATACCCTTTACCATCATTGTACTCAGGCCATGTTCTCCCAATATCTTAGTACGATAGATACTATTCCCCTTCAAAGCACCAAATTCCAGAAAAGAAAAACAAATATTAAAACCTAAGAACAGAGGCAAGTCAGGCCATCTTCTATTCCCAAGTATCTGTTTCGACCCCTCATTGATGGTAACTTGTTCTACAAACTCAGTTCCCTCCTCCAAGATGGATATTTCTCAAAGAATGATTCGGATTAACAGTTTTAAATGGAAATTGATAATAAATCTTGAGGTTGAAGGTTAATCATTGATAAGAAATTATCCTTTGTGAATAACAACTTTCTCTACAACATTAATAAAAGTCTCTTGATTGGTATAGTTTTCATACATATGAATGTTGAAAGAGGATCTAAGACTGGCTGGAGCAGAAGAAATAACAGAAAGAGGGTTCTTGCATGATCTTACATATATGTGAACTCATACAAGTAGAAAGTAAAATGATGGTTACCAGAGGCTGGGGCAGTGGGGAGAGAATGGGGAGTTGTTGATCAAAGGGTACAAAATTTCAGATAGACAGAAGAGATATGTTTTGAGATCTATGTCATAGCAGGGTGACTACAGCCAATAATGATGTAATATATTGCAAAATAACTAAGAGGGTAAATTTCAAATGTCTCACCTTTTAAAATGATAGCTAATTGAGGTGATGAATGTGCAGGTTGGCTTGATTTAATCATGCTACATTGTATACATATATCAAGATATCAAATTGTACTCCATAAATGTATACAATTATAATTTGTCAATAAAAATAATATTAATGATTTATTTTCAAATTTTTTTTAAAGAAAGAAGTTCTGAAAAGAAATAGGAAATAATAAGGAATAAGCCCAGGAAAGCATGGAAAGTTGATTAAAAAGCCTGATGGAGAAGGTCTCCATGGCAGGGAGGGGAAAAAAATTTGCAATTATCAAGGGTTGAACCCAGAGGGAAAGGGAAGGTGGGAAACAATTCCCACAAGTCACAGTGTGATTATGTGAGGGAGACTATGAAAAATAACATGAAACAAGGACATGAGAATGTTATTGGCTAGGCTGTTTAAAGAAATGGGGGCTACAAATGGACAATGCAATGAATTCATTGAATAAATGCACTGTTAGCTAAATTACTTGGTCAGGCAATCACTAAAGAGAAGTTGGAAATAAAGCACAGTTGTTGCCATTATTCAAATTTACATTGTAATTAACAGAATTCTATCTGATGCTTGGGCTCGCTCCTCTTTACCTGTGGGTATGAGAGAAGTAAAGAGATCTCATTCACTTGTGCCCAGTATGAAAAAAACACTTGCAAGGGTAATTGACATGACAGGGCAACACTACTCATCTCAGCACATGCTTTGTAGGACCAAACAGCAAAAGATGATCTAGATGGCCAATTTGGCTTAAAATGTTTAATGATTAGCTTCACTCTGGGTAACCTTCTAACAGTGGCTTCTTCCAAAACAGGGCTTCCCCAAAAGAAAGCAGAATGTTAGCACACAAGGTCTTGAGTGAGATTTTACTCACATCACTGCTTCCTACCCATTCACAAAATGTCCCTGCTCTCAGTGCAGCAAGAAGCAGCTGAGAATCATGTACCACCCTCACAGGACCCCTCGCAGGACACATTCACCCCACACACCACTCTGTAACTAGGACCGAGGTTAGCACCAGCCTCTCTCCACCCACCACGCTAACAGGCAGGATCGATGGGTAGACATCCACCAGAAAGTCCATCATCCGTGGTGCCAGAGGCATGATGAGACAGAGAAAGCATGAGCTCTCGTACAACAGGTACCTTGGGAAATACCACAAAACAGGGGGTGTTCTGGATTCTAGGAAGATGTGCAACATGATGCTGTGGCTCGTCTGTGAATTCATACATCTGAATTAATAAACTATATGACCTTGAGAAAATTCAACTGTCTGAGTCTCAGCTTCATCTCTCATAAAAGGAGGTTAGAGTCAAACACCTCTGAGCATCTACCAGTATCCACAAATGTTATGGGAAAACAATTTTATTTTTCAGATTTTTTCAAAATCTTTTGAACTTAAAAGATTGCCCAGAACTTGTGCTTTAGTACCCCTTTCCTGGATCAGTCCAACCCTAATAAGCCTGAGTAGTTTTCTGCTAAGTAGTGATCAAAGGCAAGGAGTTCCTTGGTCCAGTGCCACATTTTATGCACTTGCTCCATAGTCCCTCACCCTCAGGATTTAGTCACAAATGTATCCATTTTGGCTATCGGTGTATGTTTTGATAATAACATTACTCAGGAAATAAGTTGCCATCAAGATGTACTCGGCACTTCAGTGATTAGGCAGAATGGACTGTGCAGCCTTGTTTCAACAACTCTAATCCAGCAAGGTCCCTCCTAGGAAATCCTATTAAGCAACTAAGGAAGAAGTATGTTGGCTTTTCTTTTAAAAAAAAAAAAAATAACAGTCTCTAGGTCTGCCAAATTTTTAGAAGTCAATAGGCAAGATTTGAGAATAGGAGGAAGAGAAAACAATGCACTCTCAAAAGCATTGCATGTGTTTAGGCTCTTCTAGTTTTCAGAATGGAAGTGCCCTTATTTTTCTTCTGATTGTAAGGATTGTTGCCACATATTGTTGAATTGTTTTTCAGGAAGCTTGTCCCAGTTGATTTTCCCACCAGCAATATATGGTGACCATTTCCTCCTACCGTCATCATACTGGGTGCTGAATTGTTTTGTCTTTGCCAATATGTTGGGCGAAATAATACTACCTTCTTTTAATTTGAACTTTTAATTATTAGTAAGGTTAAACACTTTTGCAAATTATTTATGTCATTTGTCCATTTTCCTGTTGTGTCTCTTTTTCTTTATTCACTTAAAAGAGTTCTTTATATTAAGGATATTTGTCCTTGATTATTTTTGTCACAAATTGCCGTTTGAATTTTAACTTTGTTCATGAGGGTTATGGGAGATTTCTTTCAGTGTAAAAGTTTCATTCAGTTTTTACAGAGTCAAATATTTTAGTCTTTTGTTTTACTATTTTTTTGTCTTGCTTAGGAAGGTCTTCCCCACTTCACCTATATACTTTTTTAAAATTTTTATTTATTTATTTTTACTACAGTATTTCATTTTCAATTTTTTATACTTAAATTTCTGGTCCATCTTGTACATATTTTGGCATAAGGTGTAACATAGAGATTTAATTTTATTTTCTTCCAATTATTTCAACCCTGTTAATTGAGTAATTCATATTTTCACTACAGTTTTGAAATGTCTCTTTTTTTCTAACACAAAATTCCTATATATAGGTGCATATTTTTCTGGACTTTCTACTATTTTCCCTTGATCTCCTCATCTGATGTGAACTGATTCTGATACCACTACCAAAGTACTTGAATTAGTGTGACTTCAAAATTCTTTTCTTTTTTCAGAGATGGTGTCTCACTATGTTGCCTAGGCTGGTTTAGAACTCCTGGGCTCAAGTGATCCTCCTGCCTCAGTCTCCTGAGTAGCTGGGACTTCAGGTATGCACCAACACACTGGCTCAAAACTCATTTTAATATGTGATAAGGCAATACTCTCAACTTGCCTTTTAAAAACTTCCTGGCTATCACACAGGTTCATTGCCCAAGCAGCAGTTAGGCAGTTGAAGTGGAGTGTTGAATATATGTAAGTATTTTTTCAAAGTGCATAAAACTGTAAAAGTCCCAAAGCAAATACTTTCATAGGAAGAATTCATCACCTGTTTTCAGACATATCGAGAGTGGTCACTGTTCCGAAAGAATGCTCAGCAATGTGGGTGGTGAGGGTGAGGAATTTTCCAGCCCATGAGGTGCATATTTGGCTGGCTCATTTATGGCCACTAAAGATTCAAGTATGGTGAACATATATGTATATAGTGGATCCTCTTCATCACATTATTTTTATTTATTTTATTTTATTTATTTATTTTTCGAGACAGAGTCTCAGTCTGTTGCCTGGGCTAGAGTGCCGTGGTGTCAGTCTAGCTCACAGCAACCTCAAACTCCTGGGCTCAAGCAACCCTCCTGCCTCAGCCTCCCGAGTAGCTGGGACTACAGGCCCGCACCACCACGCCTGGCTAATTTTTCCTATTTTTAGTAGAAATGGGGTCTCACTCTTGTTCAGGCTGGTCTCGAAATCCTGAGCTCAGGCAGTCATCCCGCCTCGGCCTCCCAGAGAGCTAGGATTACAGGCGTAAGCCACTAAACCCAGCCCATCACCTTATTTTTAAAAACATTAAAATTATCATGTAACTGAAAGAATGCAACTTACTAGTTCTCCACCATTTGTAGAGCTATGTGGACTTGTTGCAACAAATCATCCTTTCAATCACATTCATTTCTGTTGCATTCCCTTAGACCTTGTTTGTCAGGCCCCATCTTGTTTTCAGCCTCTGCAGTCCCTTTCCCACATTGAGAGTCACTTTACCCCATCTATGATCTCTGGACCAGTCACTGACCTCCCCAAACCAGGTGAGTGCTCCCACTTCTGTGCTCCCACAAAACCATTTACTCACTAGTCACATGGCACTGAAATTACATTGTTTTACCTGTAACCCCTGTTAGAGAGTAGAGATAATATAATATGCACCGTTGTATCTCAATCCCTAGCTCAGTGCCTGACACATATGAGTCTCAGTGAATATTCAGTGAATGAGTGAATTATGCAGACTGACTGTGAAGCAGGAGAGACACAGAGCTCTAGTCCAGTACTGGGATTTAGTATGCCTTAGTTGTTTTGACATTGTATTACAATGCTGGCATCTCACTCAAATCTCACTCATGTCTCTAGGAAGGCTCCTCCTCCACAGCTATTTTATTCCTGAATTCCATCTCCCTGCTCTCCTTCCTGTTCCTGCTGACAAGCTAGCCCAAGCACGGACTGACTCCCTGCCTTTGTCAGAATGCAGCCATCCTCCACCTACCATCCTCCACCCCATACCTGCATGGTAGACCCTCAGATGCCAGCTGCTAGCTTGGACCACTCTTTGCCATCTAATGCCACACCATTTGGATCCTGTGTTCTCCCAGTCATGCTCCCAGTTCAGCACCAGTCTAGCCCCTGTTCCAGCTCCAATTGCAGGGGCCTTGCCTAACTGAGCCCCAGGATGTATTCTTCAAGATGAGCAGACTGAGTGGACCTCGTTCTGTAGTCATGTGCTTTCACACAGCCCAAATCTTTTTTAATTCTCACACAATAATAGCGATAGCACTATTGAAATCCAACTCTTGTGAAAGCGTCGGGGAGCAGAAATTGAAATAATAATACAATCCAGATATAAATTGAATTGAAGGTTTTTAATCTTTTATTAATACTATGTAGAAAACAAGAGCTCTGCTTTTTCTGTAATCTCTCTCTCAAAAAGACAAAATTCTTCACTTTCTGAGAAACTGCAAGTCACTTTCATCTGGTTTTCCCCCTTGTCCTCTCCTCTGTTTGAGCTCAGTGTTTCACGTGCTCGTTTTGGTGAGATTCCATGGCAATACATCACCAGGAACACATGTGTTCCACTGGGACTTTATTCCCTGGAAGATGTGAATGGTGATGTAAATAATGGCATCATTGGAATTTGGAGGAAGTGATGCAAGAAAGAAAGCTATGGTGAAATAGGGAAAAATCAAGCAATAATAATCAATATTTCCTTTTAGAGTAGCATGGATAGTATTGATGCTGATAGGGAAATTTAATGGTGTTCAGCCGGAACTGTCAGCAGAAACATTAATTAAATGGCAGCTGTTGCTTTACCACTTGGAGAGGAGTGGAGCAATCCTAACTCCAAAATAGATTTCCAAGGATGGGAGCATTTCCAGCTAATGAACTACAATAAGAGCCTGGTTGTGGTTTTGGGCAAAAAGTTGCAAGTAGACTTTTGTCAATAGTTATGTTTTATACCATTGTATTTTAAAGTAAGAGTTCTAGTCAGTTAATGGAAATATATATATATAATATTATGCTAATTAAAGCTACTAAGTCCAGCTCCCATTCAGTTATGCATTGGTTATTCTGTGATACACTAATGAACACTTAAAACATTTGTTGATTTTTAATTTATATTGTTAAAAAAGCAATATGTGACCATTAAAGGTTTAGAGAAAACTGAGAAACAGCAATAATTACCCATGGTCACTAATTATCATCACCATATTTATCAAGGAGAAAATTACATTCAGTTCAATTAATGGAAACTGGTCAGTGATGTTTACTTTCTCAATTTCATGACATTTAACGGATTCAATTTAACAAACGCTGAGCACTTGTTTTGTGCAAGGTGATTCTAAAAACAATGCCATGTCATAACTGAATCTCACATTAAATTTTTTGAATTTACATGTAAATATTACTTACAGAATAATTGTTTTTATTAATCTTTCACTTTTTGTTTACTTTCTATTGCTTAGAATATTCTATGCTACAGTATTGTCATGGTTATTTTCAACTCAGTAAGGTTCATCTAACCAAACAATGCATACAGGTTTTCTCGTAAGTGTGAAAAAGTCTGTTCTGTAGAATTTCAAAGTAACAAAATCAATCAGAAAATTAATTCCATATGTGCTACCTAAAAATAAAGATTTTAAAAGTTCTTCAGAGTACATTGACCCACTGACCTGCCAGTTTCACAGGACATACCAGCTTGTTTCCAATGCACCTGCTGCTATAGGAGAAGCAAAATGATTAATCCCTTCCTGTTGTTGCTGATATTATGAGAGAAGTTAGGGAGTGGTATAAAAAGTCCAGACAGGGGAAACCCAGGGAAAATGGGGAACACAGCCAAACTCATAGCACTGGGGAAAAAGTTAACGGTCTAAATAGGACAGTAGAGTTTGTGTTTAGAACGTCTATATACAGGTAAAGAGAACATATGCTCAAAAGTAAGGCATAAAATATTATATTGGTCCACAAGGGAAAGGAAAGACAGGACTTAAGAAACAAAGTCACTGAGGGAAATGGAGCACCTTAAAACAGTCTTGAAGAGAATAGGTTGCCACTAATCTGGCCACTCATTGGGAAAATAGAGGAGAAGGCAAGACTCAATCTCCAGTCAGGCAGAAAACCCAGTTAGTAGGAACTAAGGGCACCAAAGCCAGGTGCTGTAAGACCTCTGATGCCGAAACAAGGAAGCAGCTGCCATTCAGCACCTTACATTCTCAGAGTGGGCTCCAGAATAGCAAAGTGATTAAGAGATTACCAGCACAGGCTGAGGAGTCCAATTGTCAGGACTCATCCTGGACTTGCCACCTGCTTGCTGGGGGGAGGTGGAGCAGAGATGGGCAATTCCCTTAGACTCTTTATCTGTAAAATATAGAGCATATCAGTATCTGCCTCATATACTGGCTTTGTTAGTGCCTAATGTACAAAAGTACTCATTACATATTAATTTATTGCTCATTATAATCATGTGATAGAAAGAGCAGTAGACTGGGACTCAGGGGACTTAAATTCTGGTACTTGCTCGACTTCATGTTCCACCTCTTGTACAGACAGAACTGAAGTGCAGTCACAGAAATGGACCCAGGAAGCAATCAAGGATCCTTAGTCAAGATCATAAAAGCAAATTGAGGCAATGATCCTGAGTGTCAGTTCACCTGAGACAGAAGCACAGCCACTGCAAGGTGTGGAAAGTGCCCACTACCAAGTGTTGGGTGAGCTCAGTACCAGACCCAACTCTACCTGCAGAGGACTTTGTAGCTTCGGCTGAGTGACTTCTCTTCCCTCATTCTAGTACTGTCTTCTTCAAAATGATGAGTTGGTACTAGAAAACTGGTTCTCAACCCTGGATGCACATTAAAATCACACAAAAGCTTCCAAAATAGACTAATACTTGATCCTCTCAGGACAACTTAAATCAGAACCTTGGGGGCACAGCCCAGGCATCTGTATCTTTAAAGCAACCCAGGTGGCTGTGATGCCCAGGGCATGTCGAGAACCACAGGACTAGATGATCTGATGGTTCCAAGTAAGCTCAGAGTCTAGAGGTTTCTACTCTTTTTGGTTTCCTTCAGAGTATAGGTGACTCCAGGACCAAGCTATGTAATTATTGACAGTGTGAGACTTAGAACCCGCCTTCCTGCTCGCAAGCAGACCAGGTGCAGAAGTGCCAAGAGAACTAGGAAATCTTAAGAAGTCTTAGTTGGCTCTTGAGTGAATATGATAAATTGCTAATATCTTCCTTTTAAGAGGCATTAGCTAAAGACTTATGTGGAAATCATCACTCAGTTTTGTGCCAAGAGAAATTTAGAATAATTGAATGAGAAAAAAAAAAAAAAAAAAAACTTCCAGAAGCCAACCAGTCAAATCCTTTGTCTTCAAAGGATAGAACACTAACTCTTTTCTTCCTTTGATACTGTTATACATTTTTACATAAAGACAGGAGAGGACAAATGGGAAATTCTGAGTTCATTGCAAGGAAATCAAGAGATACCATGTCAATGAAACAGAGGGCCTTGGTGAAGTGTAATACATCTCTGTCTTTTTTTTTTTTTTTTGGCCATTGGTTTGGATTAAATATGTCTGTGCCACAGAGCAAAGAGTATACTTGCTTCAGGAAGATGTTTAGCCTGTCAGGTAAGCAGCTGTACAAGTCTTGTGCATTGACCAACAGTGAGTGTGTATGTGTGTGTTAGGTGGGTGCTGGGGTATGCTAGCACAGTTGTGACAAGGTACTGTTTTCAACTAATTAGAATTTAATTTCTCAGAGGGCAGAGATCCATTCTGTTATATGCATTCATTCCATGTGAAACATTCACCTTCCTGGGATAATCAATCCCATTACCTGGGATATTTGATACAGTGGAAAATAGAATATTTATGGCCACTGGCATAAGAGAAAGCAAAGCATTATCTGCTCCATCAAAGTTTTATTAGAACTATTCTCCTTTTACTTCAGACAATCTGAAAGTTACATGCCAGATATGCAAATAGAAACTCAAAGATTCCAATTATTTCCAAATAGACAATTAGACATCATGCAGGCAACTCTCAGTAAATAAAGATTAAACAATTAAATAAAATAGCCAATAAAATATCTTATGTCACTGCTCCAAAGTAGCAAACCACTGGCTGAAAAGTGTTAGGTGGTTTTCCTTAAATTATAACACACTGTTTTATTTTGTTTTTTGAAGGCACAAAACGCTGCCAGAATGGCAACTCACCACCTGAACAAAGTCACTGGGAGCCAATAAGAAGCTGTTCTGTGGAACAAGACTTTCTGTCCCCTTCCTCACTGCCTCCTCTAACAAATACCCATACATACATACACACACCTCCTCCACCACCACCACCAAAGGCTTCTTGAAGGAATATTGCTACCAACGCTGGGATAAGTATTTTGTAGAACTCCTCTTGACCCCACTTCACAAACTGCATGATTATGACCAAAGCAGAGACCAGCAGAGCATTCAACTGTTACAATAGAAGGTGGGGTTCTGAATTGTCAACAGGAGCAACAGCAGACCAAAATTCCAGTGGTATCAAACAATGTGGCTACCACAGTAGCCATAATATATCATAAAATCAAATGCTCCATGGCATCTTCTCCTCGGGAATCAACTCTGCAGTGTAGAAACCAAGAACCACATTGCTCCAGCAATAACTGGCCTCCCTCTCCCTGAGGTTCCCAACTCCACTGGCCACTGAAGCTTCTGGTTCCACTTTGGGGCCCTGGAAGAGAAACCCTGTGGACTTTTTGACCCTAAATCTCTTTATTCTTTGCTCTTAGTGTATCTTTTCATACTGCAGGGGCAGCTGAGCCCCTGCGGTGTTACATTCTACACCTTTCACTGAAACATCTCATAGTCATCTAGGTAGGGTCTTCCTTGAATGACTGCCTGCATTACAAAAAAATGATTGAAAATATGGGATAAATAAGGTCACTTTGCCTGGGTTTGAATTTCAAATCTACTACTGGACAAGTTACTTTACATCTATAAACTTTATTTTCCTAATCAATAAAACAAGGATTAAAAATAGTACCTCATGGGGTTGTTATGAGAAAGAAATAAAGTCATCCATGTACCTTCTAAGGGTGACTAAAAAATTTTTTAAAAAAATTTTTAAATCATCCAAGTAAAGTGTTTGGCACAATTCTTGGCACATAGTAATCTTGATTATAAGCTAGCTATTATCATAATGATTTTTATATAGTAAATTTATTATTAAACACATATAGACATATATTATATAGCTAACATACATTACAAATAGATATTATTATTATCTATGGAATGAGCAGAATGTAGAAGGTAGGGATGTATTACCCAAAGTTGACGGGCCCCTGAGTAAACCCTACCAGTGCAGCTGGCTTCCTTAAGGACTAGAACAAACAACAGGTTATGGCCAAAGCAGTTGGTTTGGTGTTATCCAAACCAGAAGATGATATCTATCAAGAGAGCATGTGAAAGTTAAGCTTATATGTAAGGCCACTCCCTGATCCAAATACCAGGCTGCTCTTCAAGCATGTGTCACTTACTAAACAGTTAATGAAACACAAAGAGCCTTGAATACCTCCCGTGTCACATTTCAAGGCTTATAGAATAATTAGGAAAAATCTGAGCTGGCACAACTCTTCCTGGCTCACCCTAGGGAGCAGACCCTCTTTGTTTTCCATTAGTGTGTGCTGTCGTCACAGTAACTGCAGAGCTCCAAATACAGGCCCGGGGCGTCATTTCCTCATGTACACTTAGGTTGCCACACTGAAATAGCATTATGAACTCAGCAATGCCTCTTCCTTTCCTGTTGTGCTGTGGTACCTCAATCAAAGAAGAAAGGCCTAAAATGAGTTACTTAAGACACAAGTATATCAAAGAAAAATAAAGTCCATTTATCCCTATTACTGTATCATCTGTGGCTCGTGTGTGTGTGTGTGTGTGTGTGTGTGTGTATGTGAGAGAGAGAGAACCTTATATTTGCATAGATCTTTTAGATAAACAAGACAAGCTGGCAGCAACTTGATTGTCTAGGTGATGTCAGTGGTCTACTATTATCAATCAAACCATCTTTGGGCCTTAAATCTTTAGCAAATTAGTTTTTAGAGAATGCATTTTGCCAACTCTAATAGGTCCATTTCATAGATTTCTTGCACCTTTTCCTTGCAAAGGTAAGCAGCAGATAATTCATGTCTTCAAAGTAACTTGGGAGAATTGCAGTTATAATTACTACAAAAACAAAAGAGACTATTTTCAAGCGCAGATGTATCAGGTCCTTGGCCAGTGAAGCAACAAACATCGTTTTCATTTATGTTTTGGTGAAGGAGGTAGGCAACAGCTTTTAAGCAAGAAACTAAAAACAGAAAAATCCTTAAACCTTAAGGGCTCAATTAAAGTCAGATCGCTTAAGATAAATTCTATATCAGCTTAAAAAAATTTTTAGTTTGTCTTTCACAGGCCTCAGAAACACATAAATCACCCAATATTATGCACGTTGACACCATTTCCCAAAAATGGGAAAAAACCCAAACCTTCTTTTGCCTTCTCAGTTTGCTGTGGCTTAAGTAAAGCTCTCAGGGGCAGAGAAGCGTGAGGGTACTGGTTAACGTTGTGTTACTTCATTTCTCTGCTGGGACTTTCTCAAATTCTGCAATCAGCTGGTTAACAGCCAGCTAAAGCTGCTCGATTCATGTTTAACTTTCCTTATTCTAAGTTCCTCCACAACAGGCTGCCTGGCCTTTGAAATTAAACTGCCTCAGCTACTACCACAGAGAAAGCTGTATTCTGCCTGCAGCCTTTTCCCTTCTCTCATTACCTAAAGAGCAGAACTGAGCATTTAAGGAAAAAGAACATAATCCAATACATTTTCCTGAGGTTCCTATATTTTTGTCCTAGTAAATCTCTAACATTTTCTTAAAAGCCAAGAAAAGTTCCTTCCACCTTTTTTTATTTTACTTTTCTTCCCTTCCTTCCTTCCTTCCTTTCTCT
The DNA here is from genome assembly GCF_041146395.1 of Eulemur rufifrons. Lineage (NCBI taxonomy): Eukaryota > Metazoa > Chordata > Mammalia > Primates > Lemuridae > Eulemur > Eulemur rufifrons. Next base: position 36,111,820 of record NC_090997.1, read on the forward strand.
TCCCACAACAAGATTTTCATTAGAGAATGATAATTCTAAAACTCAGTTGTCTCAACTTTTTAAAGACTCATCTTTTCAATTGAGAAACATAAAGTACAATTAACAGATCTAAACCTGCATATTTATCCTGCATAAGATTTGTTATCACTAAAGCTACTAAGAAACTTCCCTACTTATAAGAGTGCTTTCTATAGTCTAGTTAAATTAAACATACAGAATATTAAGCAGAGTATATGTGCACATCTTATGATATAACAATTTTTTTGATTGTCTTGGAATATACTTTTCTTGTTTTGTTTAAGAAGAATGAATAGGATTAAGGACAATGAATAGCAAGAATTCATTTCCATTTGGTAAGGTTGAAGTTAGCTTAAGATGACCTTTTTTGGGCTTTTCATTTTTATCTGTTACTAGGTTAGTAAAACAAAACAAATCATCTAAGGAAAGAAATAAAAAATGATAAATTTAACAATGTGTCCTTCTATGGAGGAGGAAGTCTCCATTGTTATACATTACCCAGTATAGTCGGCTGTAAAAGAGATACCCAAGCACTCTGTATAAACACACTTTATCTCCAAGTGCAAATATAGAAACCATAGGACAGTCTATGCTGTGGGTGATTTCTTAGTAATGGTTCTTAGTAATGGTTCTATAAGACAGCAGACTGCTGAGTGATAAAGGAGGGTTTGAAACATAAATTCCATACTAAATTATTGGCTGCCATTCAAACTGTGTCTGCTTAGAGTACCCAGCAGCAAAGTATGTCCCAAACAGGATTCCAAATTTAAACAATACATTCTTCTGCTTTTCCTATGATCTATGGACTTGAGTTTCCAAGCTATCTGAATCTAAGAACTTTGTTTGCAACAAAGATTAAAGTAAACAAATAGCTACATTTAAGGTGATGAAGCCCTAATAGCCTAAATTTATTGAAGAATAGATTTTAAACTATAAATTTTATTGAGTCATTTAATTTTCAAAACAACTCTTGAGGAAATAGCAATATTATCCTCATTTTATAGATGAGGAAACTGGGGCACAGAGATTAATTTTCCCAAGCTCACATTGAACTGAAATCTGAATCCAGGCCACCTGGCTTGCCTATGCTGCTGGCCTTTTTTGACTCCTCTTTTTTGAACATACCCTTGTTGTTATATCTTGAACTCGGATTTAAGGCAATAAAATGTATTTTTATTAGCTTATCTTTCTATTGATATACATATATTAAAAATAAATAATGTATAAACAAATTTACGTTGCAGGCTTTTCTAACAAGTTGTTACCAATCTTTTTCTCTAAACCTTCCTATTGAAATAGATCTCAACCTAAGTTTGCCCCCTCACTCACTCCTCATGGTGCTGCCTAAAACCCACAAGTTTAAAGAAATAAGATTAAACAAATAAGTGACAACGGGGATTACACAAACGGTTAAACTATATATCTCAAAGTACCTGTTTTATGAAGAAGTGCTCATCTGCTGAAAAAGAAAAACACAAGTGGCACTATTTAGAACGTGTGAACTCCGAAGTTTCACTTCTAAAGAATAAGTAAAAATTATAACCAAAGGGAAACCATTGTTTAATGAGTATATGAAATATTTCATAGATTTCATTTTAAAAATTCCATAATGATTCCTATTGAACAACCATTTAGATGAGTAAGGTTAATCTTTTTGGCCATCTTAAAATATAAAGAGAATGTTTTTCTTTTGGTGGATACAAAATAGATTGCTTCAAAGGCATGATTCATGCTTTATCTCACAAAGTAAGGCTACAGGTTTCATGAGTGATTAAAGGTAATGCTTAGAAATGTCTCTTTTTTTTTTAAATATCTAGAGAAAAAGAAGAGAAAATGGGTCATAACATATTTAAATGTTTTAATGTTCAAGGCCAGATGCTAACCCATGACCCACAAATAGAAGGAGCCATAATTTAAATGAATTGTACCAAAGGTAACCATAAGTAGAACCTGGCACCAAAAGATGATAAAAATATATGAGTTATGGTATTTAGAGGTCTAGGTACATACCCAGGACGTGCATATACGTGTGTGTGTGCATATGTGTATACAGTCTTGTTATATCCCCTTCTTTCTATTTCATTCTTGAGTGATACAACATCATCTTCCCAATCAGGTACATGAGTATGGTTAAAATTACTTGTAATTTTTCTGTGCATGACAAAACTTCTAAGACTTCCCTTGAGAAATTTTTGAGGTAAAAAGCTATTAACCATGCTTTCAGTAGCTTTTCTTGATTTTATATTTATCCATACTTTCTCATGTACTCATCATCAGAAATCTAGAGCCACAAATGTTAATAGAACATCCACAGTGTGCATGGAGCTGAGAAGTTCCAAAGTCGATTGATGCTTTGGAGACTGCCTTGCACCTATTAGACTTCATAAAATTGTTTTGAATTTGATGGGGCAAATTCTACTCCTAAGTACCCTAATTCTAACAGAGCACCAAACTGTCTGAAGGAATCACTTCTAAAATGTATGATCCAGAAAATCACTGTGAAAGTGGAAAACACTGATCTGAGTCTTAAAGAGTAGGTAAGGTTTCTAGAGGAAGAGAGAATAAAATGTGTTCCAGGCAAGGGGAATAATATGGGCAAAGGTAGGGCATTATTAATAAAATGTTCACTGTGTACAGAAGGACCTTGTTGTTGAGTAGTGGTAGTGAGACTAGAAAAGTTAAGTAGGTGCCAGATAACTGAAGGTTTTCAAAATACCCAGCCTAGGTGTTTGGCAGCAACCAGGAGTCCCAGAAGATAACTGAAGAGTGGACAAACATAGCAATGCTTTAGGAAAATTAATCTCGTGGTCATGGGCAAGATGATTTGGACGGTAATGAAGGGTGGGAGGGGAGAAGTACTGTTACAATAGGCAGGCTGAAGAGAACAGGCCTTAGTGCGGTGGAAGACATGGCAAAGGAATCTAACATTTCTCATGGCAAAAGAGAAAGCGAGGGTTCCAAAATGACACAGAGGTGTGAACTTCAGTGAACAGGTGAACAGATCTGCATAGTTGTGGAGAGCCTGATTATTCACATAGTGGAGGAAACCATATGCTTTCACCAGAGCTGGTCTTGATTTTTAAGAGGAAACTTAATATCAATCTCTAGTGTTTACCAAAAAAAAAAAAAAAAAGAGGAAACTTACAACCATAAGAAAATTAATGATACTCAAAAATTCACTTCATCAGCAAACATGGCAAACAGGGCCAAATGCTATACCTAGTTATCTGTATACTGTCCCACTGACTTTAAAAGAAATTACATGCCTAGGACTAATGGTAGATTTTGGCTTTACACATATATTTGTAAGCCAACAATGTGACCCTTCTTAAGATAAAAATAAGAAAAATGTAAAGCATTTAGTTCTGACTTTTCAAAACTCTTTCAAGACAAAGATACTTCATCTCCACTAAAGTACCAGGAGTTTAATTCTCTAATAGCAAGGTTACCAAAGTGCATTTGCATTATTATTTGTACATATTCAATATATATCATTAGCGCATTTACTTTGTAAACTTATCAAGTAATCAGAATTATGAAACATAATACATACTGAAATGTGGGTCCTATTTCATTTTCCTGAACATACAATACATAAGCTTTAATTGGTTTTTCTTAAAATAGGAACATTTTTAGAAAATGCATTTTTAGAAAACATTTTTAGAAACTGGTCTTGGGTAAATTCTTTACATTGACAAAATAGACTCAAATAATTTCTTATAAAAGATGTTTCTGTATATTCTTTGATATTATCCTTAGATTAGAACATGCATTCAAATTATCGTGTTCATTTAAACAAAAAATCTTTTTATGCAAATCCAGCCCAAATACAGATCACCAGGTGTCAACACTAACCATATCGCCAATTTACATGTCAGATTGAACATGAAATTGATCACTCTAAATAATTCTGATAAAACTGCATGCCAGCTCATGGAAGGGGAGACAATATACCGTCAGATAAAAGGAGGGTTTCCTTCTCACTGTAGTAAATACATTCATACACACATACATGCACCTTAAGAAAGGATTTTTTCCTAATTTTTTCAGTTTAAGTTTTTAGAAGAAGAATTTGTTCTATCTAAATACAACCAATTACTCAATTTATTTAAAATACACACAATGCAAATAACATTCTCCTGAGTAGTTATATTTAACAACTGTAAAAGTAGTGATGTAATACCAGGCATATTTTGTGCCTAGTCAGAAGCATTTGGGGTGACTATAGTGTAACAAGGTCAGAACCAGCACAAGGTGTACCAGTGTAATCAGAGAATTAGGCAAAAGGAGACATGTAAAGCAGCAAGAGTCCAGCAGTACCAACACCATGCGGGACTTTCCTCTCATTTACCACAGAAGCTTAGTCAGTTTCAACAAATGAAAGTTATTTTGCTTCCAGGGATAATATCCTTTTTATTGCTTAGCCATCCCAATGTGAAAATAGCTGCAAAATTGTCCTTTGTCATATATCTATTACCTGCCGAAGAGTGATAGCTTGGCAGAAATATTTTGATGGCTATTAAAACATCATAAAATTCTCTGTGTTTAAAAAGGAATCAGTATAATTCTCAGAAAGAGATGATGTTCAGGACTTTTTTAATCATTCACAATGATTATCATAATTTCTACATGTGTTATCACGCAGTAGAGCAGGAAGAATCAAAGGAAACAGACAAAACAGAATCAGAGAGAACTCTTTCCTTGTGGAAACAGAAATTTCTTGAGAGTAAGTAGCTGTTTATTTTGGTCTTACCTGACGGCAGCTCGTTTAACCAAGGGTATGTCCTCTATGGAGGTAGTTTATCCTTTGAAGAACCCAGTGGCTCGTCCCACAGCCCAAGACAGGCTCGAGTTCTGGAAAACTATCCAGCCCAAAAGAATACAGAGGAAAAAGCTTTTCCCACTTTCTTTCCTAGGACTAGCCAATAGCTGAAGTCATGCAGGAAACTGAGTAGAGAGGGGGGAAAGCAGCTTCTTCTCCCTGAAATCCCGATCAGCAGAAATTGGAAGTTGTTGTATATCTCCCACCCAGACTTTTGTTTAAAAGTTTTTTCAACTGTTGCTAGGTGTTGTTGGGTTCTGAGATTAGGTTTCTCCTCTTCTGCTCCCTTCACAACACTGTCAGAGCAATGACTTTGTTGAGGAGCTGAGCTCGCGCGTGCTATATTTAACCAGTGTTCTCAGCAAGTCAAGCCTGTCAACAGCTGAGAAGTTTGGAGCCGGCTTTACTCAGTTCCTAGGCAGCTGGGTTATCAGTGGATATAGCTAGCGCTGCTCGCCCTGTGAAAGATTGCGGGGAAATCGGCAGACCCTTTTAAGGACTTCTGCTCATTTCACAGAGGTAATTATTGTTTGAAGCTCTTAACTACAGACTGAGATTTGTAACTTAGCTTTTAAAATCTGAAAAGAAACAGAGCAGCAGTTGTCTTGGGCAGAGCAATTTACTAATGCAATATTCTTCTCAATTAGGCTCTGTCAGACGTTCTGAAATAAAAAAAATGCTTTTAAAAGTATATCACAACTGTTGGGAAAATTCACAGTAAGCGATCATTTCCAACAGCTTTTGACATTGGTATACTATGTTTATAGCTAGATCACTTACCCAGTCATATCAGACTCGACCATCTATGTACTTGGACATTATTAAAATAAGGTTACCAAAAAGGAATGTCTATAACATTGTGATTTTGAAAGGAGTAAGACTCAGAAGAAAAAGCTTAGCATTCTCACTCAGGTCATTCATTCAAAGTAACACATGGTGAACAAACACTCCGGGAAAACCAGGACTGGAGACACCTCTGGTTGCTGACAGGCTTGTTTCATCATTAACCCTCCAGTTTCCACAACCAGGGAAGGGTCATTTCTACCCTGAACTCCAACATGAAGAATGTCTCATGATATTTTATTTGCTTCATTGTATATCATAAAAGAGTATGAATCTGCCAAGATTAAAACTCATAAATAAACATGTGTTTAACTGTCTAGTACTTGGGACTGCTAATTACATATGTGAAATTAACAGTAAGGGGAACTGAGAGAGGTCCTTTCAGCCACAGGTAAAGTGGGAAGGCAGACACAAACCCCAGAGAGAGAGAGAGAGAGAACACACTGCTGGTTAACAAACTAGAATATGGCCCTGACAAAAATTTCACCAACACTATTATAAATGTTCACCCCCTCTTCCTGAGATCAATTTATCAGTTCAAATATACTCTCTTTTTGACGTGCAAACTGAAGAAGGACCAAGGAGATATGCAAAGGCATGGATTTAACATTTTAAGAGTTGTATACTTGCAATATGTAGCTGATGTGCTGGGTAACCTTAATGTCTCTCTGAGACAGCTTGCCACTTTACATAGGAGTGTGTGTGGTGTTTATGTGTGTGCATGTGTCTATGTGTGTCCTTCTTTTTAAAGAAATGATCCTCATCTCCAAAGTTAGCTGACCCCACACCTCAACCCATTAGAAAACATCTCAATTCTTCCCATCCCAGCCAGCACACTGACAGCATGCATCCTTTACCCTTAATGTATTTACTACCATACACATGTAAAATTGCATTTGCTCAGATAAGTCTTTCTCAGTCTGAGCCAACCTTGATTTAAAAAAAAAAAAAAAAGACTTCTATGAAGATGAAAGAGCTTTCATGTAAAATTAACTGACTCTTTCAGAATACTAACAGATCTTTTGGAAACTTCATCTTTTCACAGTCCCTAAAAGTGGGTTCTGATAGAGGAGAAAGTGCATGACTAGGCTATAGCCTAATTCAGAATCACCAGAAGAACTTTTAAAAAATTACAAAAGGGTAGGGTTTAGGGAGGTTATTGTTTGAAAAATACACACACTTCCCACACATACCACACATAACAGCTCCAGGTTGAAAACCACTAAAGAGAACTCTGGAAATGTACCATTGCACCACTATTAAGGGTTCACTTTATAGATGTCTCCAAACCAAAGTGAAGCAGAGAACAGTGTAGCCAAATGTCGAGATAACTGAGGGGAAATAACCCACTTTGTCTTTATGGGCCTAGATAATTCTATCAAAAGGGCGATAGAGTTACTTCTGCAACTATCCTGGTAATTAGAGTTTTCGGTTTTGTTTTGTTTTATGAAAGCCTAGTCCCCCACCATTGTTTTCCTTAACCTTTGGATTAGCTGTCCATTGTTGCTATTAGTTTATTTTTAAACAATGTGGTGACAAGAAACAGCATACAGAGTATTTCATATAATTAAATACTGTTGCTACCGTCAAATTACGTTCTTTAATTATATGAGGCATATGTGCATGACTGACTCAGTACTCTACAATAATCAGACTCTCTCTCCCATTCTCTCTCTCTCTCTCTAACACACGCACTCTATAAAGTCAATTTATTTTGAAGGCTTTCCTCCCCTGGGAATGATTATTCAGGCTAAAGCATTTCCTACATAATCCACAGAGGAAGTGGTGCCGTTGAGAACTATTAGAAATTTGTGTTTTGTATACAGTCAACAAGGAACTGATGTTTCAACACATATTGTTAATATATTACTGTTCAGCTGCATCCTTTCCCACAGTCTTAAGTGTGATCATTCTGAGAACCTCTGGTAAACTAACAGCTAAAGCTGAATTTCCCAACTTCAAAAATGAGTCATGATGAAACTTTTTAATAAGAAGATAGATTAATGCTATCAGTGGGGAAAGGCAAATGAATTAAGAGCATTGAGTCTAAGTGAAGTATCACAAGAACGGAAAAACAAATGCCACATGTATTCAATACTAAACTGGAACTAATCGATCAACATTTATGTGCATGTGTGGAAGTAAAGCTCAACAGAAATCAAGTAGGTGGGAGCGGGGAGAAGGGGATGGCTAAATTCACAACTAACGAGTACAATGCACACTATCTGGGTTCAGGGCACACTTAGAACTTTGACTCAAACTGTACAAAAGCAAACAACGTAACCAAAACCTGTGTAACCCACCCTCTCCCTAATATTCTGAAATAAAAAAAAAAAAAAAAGAGGAGTGGTGGGTGGGATAAATGAAACAATATTAGTAAAATGTTAGTAATTGTTGAAACTGGTAACGAACACATGGTGTTTAATGTGCTACACTCTCTGCTTTTGTACATATTTCAAAATTTTCATAATGAAAATGTTAAAAAATCACGTATCTAACTATACATGTTCACTGTCTCATCTCCCTGAATGATATCATTTACAAAAAGAAAACCAAAAAAAAAAAAAAAAAAGAGCATTGACCCATTATCTCTATACTCATTTCCAAAACCAAATTTTCCCACCTTGTTCTTTTAAATAAGCATGGTGATTTTTAAAAGCAAAAATAAGTTATTTAATAAGTTATTTAACATACTAGTGAAGAGAAAAGTGGACATTTGCTTCAGAATGATGTTTTGAACGATGCGGAAGGTGCCACGAGATGAGTTTCTAATCAAACATGCCCTGTTAACATTTATTGCCTGCCTCTGAGATTTGATTATAAGCTCCCAGGTAGCAGATAATTTTTCTGTTTGCTCCTTGCTGACTACCCAAGCACCATGCTAAGTGTTCAATAAATAAGAATGACTGAATGAGCAAATGAACATATAAAAGATTAAAGAAAAGATGAAGGAAACTTCAGAGCATACAGAACATGCTTCCAGGCTCTCTGAACAGAGTTGAGCCATCATTACTACATATTAAAAATTGTAGAAATTCTTCAGTTATGAATTAATTATTTTGCTTTTTTTCCTTTAAATTATATAAATATTTCAAAGGAAATTAATAGATTTAATGATAATAATAAAAATATCCATGCCACACTTACTTTAAGCCAGGCAGAGTTTTAAGGGCTTGACATAGATTAACCCACTTAATTCTCACAATAACCTATGAGGTGGGTATTATAATTATCTCCCGTTTTACAGGCAAGAAAACTGAGACACAGAGATGTTAATGAGTTGGCCAAGGTCACATGTTAGTTAGTAAATATGAGAACCGAAATTCAATCCAGGAAATCTGGTTCCAAATTTATGTTCCTAACCACTTAACTGCCTCTTACATTCAACAGTCATGGTAGTCTGTTCTTAGCAATCACTGAGAGTCAGAGTGTATAGACTTCACTACCCCTGAATATATTAATATATGCTTCTAACCAAAAAACATTTAAAATTCTACAGCTTTGGAGGCAGATAGAAAAAAAAAGTGGAGTAATTTCATGATCAGCATGGTAAAATAAAAATTCATTGGAACTGAAGTCTTGTTGAATACCAGAGAAGAGAAAATTGGACTGAAAAGAAGATAATTGCTTTAAGGAAAAAAAAAAAGAAAAAGCCTATTTTTAAGCAAAAGATATGAGCTGTTCAGTATTTCCTCTAAAACAAGCAATGCATGATGTTTTATGATGAATGAGTTTACTGCTTAATGAAATTCTAAAATTACATTCTAAAAATATACTTTTGGTCTATGATTTGATAAGCAATTTTAAAATGTTTATGAGCTATGTATCTCAAAAATGTAACAAATAACAAGAAAAAACAAAAAACAATGGAGAGGAAATCATGCATTAGCTAATTCTTAGGCAACAAAATGATATTGTGAGGCACAGTGGCTCATGCTTGTAATCCTAGCACTTGGCTGAGGCAGGAGGACTACTTGCGGCTAGGAGTTCAAGACCAGCCTGGGCAAGAGCAAGACCCCATCTCTACAAAAAAATAGAAAAATTAGCCAGGTATGGTGGCTCACACCCATAGTCCCAGCTACTCAGGAGGCTGAGGCAGGTGGATCACTTGAGCCCAGGAGTCTGAGGTTGCAGTGAGCTATGATGACCCCACTGCTCTCTAGCCCTGGTGACAGAGCAAGACCCTATCTCAAAAAAAAAAAAAAAAAGATTGTATTATATTTGATAAAATCAGGTTTTACAGTTTGCAAATACTTGAATTTTCTATTAATCTAGTTATTCTTGTATTTAGATTTTACAAAACTTTAAAAGAAATAGTGCTAACACTGTAATATCTATAAATATTCATAATAAAATAAACACTGTTCTGTTGATTAATAAAATGAATACCGTCACACCTAGAAATAGTCATAAAATAGTAAATTATTTATTTTTCCAACTGCTTCAGAAAAAAAGAAAGCAAGGCTAGGTTTTAAAAAAGTTATAGGATAATATTATTTTTGCATTTGCTTGAGCAAAGTAAGCATTTATATGCATGTATTAGACATGCATATAAGTATAAAATTCCCACTTCCCTGCCTATAAGCTTGAAAGTAGGTTCTTGGAACTTAACCCTGAAAGTTATTACAGGGCCATATTCTACACACACTTACAGATCACAAGCATGCTACCTTTCAACAGGGTCAGATAACATTCTCCTGCACATATTTCCTGCTTCTTTTCCTATGCCAGAGTCTTACTCTACTCTTGCTCAATACTCTGATTCTTAGCTGTAATGGGTGACTTTTAACAAGTTTTGAAAACAAAGTGGAACATTTACTCTCCAAGAAATATACGCAGAATCAGAAAGCCAGTGATTGGTCATAGAGCCATGCAGAAATGCATTTTCTCCACAAAGCTTGTAACTTTATATATAAACACTGTATAGATATATACAGTTAACTCTTAAAAAGGGGCTTTCTTAGCCAGGTGCAGTGGCTCACACCTATAATCCCGGCACTTTGGGAGGCCAAGGCAGGAGGATGACTTGAGGCCAGAAGTTTGAGATCAGCCTGGGCAACATAGCAAGATCCCCATCTGTACAAAAAAAAAAAAAATTAGCCAGGCATGGTGATGCATGCCTATAGTACCAGCTACTTGGGAGACTGAAGAAGAAGGATCGCTTGAGCTCAGGGGTTGGAGGTTGCAGTGAGCTATAATTAAGCCACTGCATTCCAGCCTGGGTAACAGCAAAACCCTATCTCAAAAAAAAAAAAAAAAAAAATTAGCAATTACTATCTGTCACATAGACAGTCAATAAATGTTAGTTGCTATTTCAATTATTAATATTATTATTACTATCATCTCAAAATATCTGTGAACTGAACTCTGGATCCAACTGAGTCTTTACATGGAAATCACATGGAATTCCACTGGTGTCATGAGATAATTAAGAAAAGAATTGAATTTATAATATTAATGTATACTATTAGCAATTGAGATTTAAAAATATCGTAATGATCACAGCAGGAAGTGGAAAATAAATAAATAAATAAATAAATTTTAAAAATTGAGCAAGAAAAAAAGTAAGGAAACTATTAATAGAAAGGCCAGCATGAGGCAATCAGTTCAAAAACCACTGGAAAACCGGCTTCATCCTTGCTTTCATTAATAAAACTCATCAGCATGTGGTTCTTGCCTATCTGATAATTAAAGGGAAAAATATAAAGAAAGTAAGGCAGCCAGGCAGCAACAGCTGAAGGCCAACACAGGCAGTAACAGGAACTGCCATCACAAAGGTCAAACACTCAGGATGAAAAATTCAGGGTAAGAAATGTTCAGAAACACTTGAACTTGGTATCCATTTGACAGCTGAGCAGGCACTCATATGCTTAATATTTGCATTCTGTATTTCCTTCATCTGAAAATGGGGTAATAATTCACCTCCTGGGAGAGGTGGAACAAATGATAAGGGACAGGAAAGTGTTTTTGAAATGATGAAATATCTGAAAACTTTGTGCCTCAATGCTTTCCTTCTAGTCACCTACCTTGAGAACTAGGATGTAAGTCAATCACATGGTGAAATGATGGAGAAAGTTCTTTAAAAAGCTATATGTTAAATAAATGTAACATAAAAATGAATGCGGAAATTAGAATCATTAGGTAGAGTGAGACAAACTATTACTACTACAAAGCAGTAATTTTTTTAAAAAAGAAAATTGACCTCCATAAGATAATTACAAGTTCTTTGTTGACTCTTCAGCCACTAAAAATAACATTAGAGAAGAATATTAAATTACTTAATGAATTGGAAAAAAAATTCACTGAAAGTTAAGTGAAATCAGCAGGTAATAAAACATCATTAAAAGTATTATATTACCTTATTGGGACATAGATGATATAGATATAGCCATAGACATAGATATGCAAATAGAAATAGATAACAATATTCCCTGCCTCACCATGGATACATACATATATGTATGTATGTGTGTGCACATATCTGAAATATGTGAACCATAATAATTACAATGGTTATCTTTCCTTATGTTTTCTAAATTTTTTATATTGACATTTTGTTTCTATAGTAAGAAAATAATTTAAAATCATTTCTCATTGGGGTGGTTTTCCAATATTTTGCTGAGGTGGAGACTCGAAGATACATGTGACTTGCTTTTCTTGTTATTACTCAGAATTTCAATGAATTTGCCTCAGGATAATATAATAATTAAGCAAATGAACACAGTTGAACTTTGTGTGGTGTGGGTCTGGCATTCAATTTCAGTAGCTGAATTCCTCTTAATATTTGCTCACAGGAAAAAGAAAAAAGGTGATCGAATAATTGTTCAAAATGAACTAAGGTTGCTTTGGTTTCTGTGCTGTATCTGGGTTTTTTCCTGCTCTTTCATCCTTACAAATGTCTTAACAATTTATAACATTATATCATTGCATTTACTTACTGTAGCTTTCTCCTGTGACATTTTCCTCTGAGCCATTGATTGTGTTTGGGTCCAACTGGAAATTCTGCATGATGCAGGGAAGAAATATTTTCTCCCTTAGGGCTTACCTGAGAAAAGGTTCCAGCCTTTCTGAGGCTGTTGATCTTAAGTGATAAGAGCCAGAGAAACACTTCTTGCACTTCCTTAGCAATAGCTAGAATATGACATCACTATCTGAATATGTCTTATGGTAGAAAAAACCCTGGGAAAAAGGAGACTTTGCTCTGACCCCAACTAGCAAGATGATTTTTAAAAATCATTTAGTCCCTCTGAGCCTATTTTCTCAATTGTCAAGTGGGGATAATGAAGTTTAATCTATCACCCCACCACGGCTCTGTACCCTCCACCACCATCACCACCACTGCTCCCAGCCACAGTAGAAGAAATGATGGGGAGCCAGTGTTGAGAGGGGGAATGGAGGGTGAAAGGAAAGAGAAGGCAACGGTGCTGCTGGGTCAATTTCCATTGCCTAAAATTATTTTCATTACCTAAAATGTGTTCCTTGTTATAAGCTTTGTTTCCAACATAAACATTTTTTTTACAAAACATATTTTACTGCTTGGGTTTTTATACATAATTCTAAACTGTTGAAAACATTGTCAAATATGTGAAAATAAGAAAGCAGAAATTCTTTTCAAAAGTTGCTGATTTAATTAGTTGTAGCCTTGCTAAAGAAAAAAAAAAGTTATGATTCCGCGGCCAAATTTTGCTCATTTATGCTAAGAAATAGTAAGTATTCTAAACTTTTGTGTCTATGCTTGGAAATTCTGCCGCCTGTAAAACAGGTGCATTTGAATGTAAATTGACCGACAGCATTTGTCAGAAAATGAATACATGCATTATGGGAGCAACAGACTTAAGCTACGCACCGACACCATAAACCTCCAGATGTTTTCAAGCTATAAATAAGCAGATGAGAATGAGAGGACAGGCTCTGAGGGGGAGTTAACAATGAGTGGTGACAGGAGCCTAGCTTATCTTAGTGCCAATTCAGACCTGCAAACAAGAAGGCTGGCCCAACACTAGACCAGTTTCCTTGAGAAAATGTAAACCCCATGTTTCCCTTTATGGGATTCAATCAAAATCTGCTGTAGAATTTATGTAAAAAACAAACGTGGAGCACTTGCTCTGTGCCAGGCCCTCTAAAGCAGTGGTTCTCAATTGTGAGAAATTTTGCTGCCCCGCCCCCGGGGACATTTGGCAATGCCTAGGGACATCTTTGGTTGTCACAACTGAGGGTTGGACTGGCATCCAGTGGGTAGAGGCCAGGGATGCTACTAAATATCCTACAACGCACGGGACAGATGGCCAAAACAAAGAATTATCTGGCCCAAAATGTCAATAGTGCCAAGGTCGAAAAACCCTGCACTAGGAGATTAAAAAAATAATAATAATCAGACAAGAACTGGCCTTAAGAGCTTATAGTCTGGCAATGGAGATGAGGCAAATACATAACAAAATAGGCAAAGCAAGAAGAGCTATAAGAAATATACAGAGGAAAAATTACTTATAGCTTCAGGGATCAGTGAAAATGTTGAAAAATAATACTGTAAGTATCCATCTCTTATAAGATTCCCAAAATAACTAAATTGAAAGGTACCATTGATTTTTATAATTGCTTTTCAATATAAAGATAAATTGAGCAACAAACACTTCTAAAAAATACCCCCTCTGTTCCTGCAACTGTATTAAATTGCCTGGAAAAACAAAGCTGAGTAAAACAGAGTCACTATCCTATGGAACTCAGAGCAGAGTTGAATTCCAAATGAACGTTATTGAATTTCATTCTTTTGACATATCATGAGTGCCAATTATGTGCCAGGCACTTTGTAAGACACAGGACTTAGGCAAGGTTCCTGCTCTTGTGGAGCACACTGTCTGTGGGGGCAGACAGACCAACAAGTGCACAATTTCAACGTGTGATGTCTGTTTCCAAAAATATTGAACTATAGTTGAATAACCATGAAAATTTCCTCAACACGAGATACTCAGAAATTCTAGCCAACATAACACAAACATTCTTTTAGAAACCTAGCTGAGCATGAAAGAAACTAGAGAAAACCTCTAGGGCCCAAAAACAAAGAGAGAAGAGAAAACCAGAGCAGTGAGTATAAGCTGACAATGAGGTTCCTGGGGTGTGAAGAGTGTGTTTGTCTCAGAAACCAATAGATTTTAATGGCCAGATAGGGATATGATACTAAACCTCAGGCCCATCGAGATTAGGATCTGGAACTAACACCCCTGAATAAAGTTAGAACTCTTGAACCTAAAAAGAGAAAAGAAAAAAACCAACCAAATAAACAACAGCCACAAAAACAAACACAAATTACAGGCACAGGAAAATAAGAAGGACACTTATCCATCTTGGCCTGGATCTGGATGACAAAAAAAAAAAAAAAAAAAATAGCCTATGCTGAGAATTCCTTACCACAAATCAGGTTTCAGTAGGTTTAATGAGCAAATATACACCACTCATGTTGTCTGAGAATCCCCAATCCAAGTTGTTAAAATAAGAAGCTCCAGATTGGTAATTCTCACAGAATACCTAACAGAAGAAAATGTGTATTCATACAGTCAGTACCTTGTGACCAGCTGTGTTTCTTCGTGGTTTAGAAGATGCTTCACCTTGCATAATTTCCCATTCTTCCATCCTTCTGCATTTCTATTTTTTCTTAGTCATACAGCCCTAGGATTATACCTCCCAAATAAAGCTTAGTGTATAACCCTTGTTTCAGCTTCTGCTTTCTAGGGTACCTGAGCTGAGTTAGGGACTCCCATGAGAGAAGGCCTATTTGAGGAGCTGCCACTTTAAACTGAGACCTGCAGGATAAGAAGACTGCAAACTATAGAGGGGAAGAGTAATCCTTGAAGAGCAAGTCCAAAGTCCCTGGTGTGAAACAGAGCACAGAATTTTCAAGAAACGTAAAGAAGGCAATGGCAGAGTATGGGGAAGAGAAGTTTAGAAAGCTACATGAGAGCCCAATCATGCAGAACAGAGAGGCCTCAGGCCTAGATCTGGTTCACAGCTATCTGTGTGCTTTCTTAAATTAGTTGCCAAAAGTTGAAAATGAGGAGATATCATATCAAAATGTCTAGAGTTTGAAAAATTTTAAAATATCTGTCAGTAATGGGCCTGCATTCTTACCTGGCAACAACCAGCTGGATCCCCTCCTCAAGACAAGACCTGTGACCTCCTGCTTACCACTGTCCCAATCCAGTCTTTTCATTCATTTATGTTGCCTATTTGGCCTCCATGGGCATTTGAATTTCCAGCTCCTGATTTAGGACCTTATAGGTTACAGCAAAAAAAAAAAAAAAAAAAAAAATTGGATTTTATTTTAAAATATAGGATACCCCTTGAAGTATTTTAAGCAAGGAAATGATGTGATCTGATTTACATTGTACATGCTTCATTCACTATGTTAAAAAAAAAATAGACTGGAGAGAACCAAGAATGGAAATAAGGACACAAATGAGGAGAATCCAGGTGTCTTGAAATAAAGTGGTAGCAATGGAAATGGAGAGAGGTAAGTGGAATCTAAGTGTAATTTGGAAGCAGAAAATACAGTGTTTGCTGATAGATTGAATATTGAAAGTGAAGGAGAGAATTAAAAATGACTTGTATTTTATTATCAACAACTAGAGCCTTGTATGGTCAACAAATTGAAGAGACATTTATTGATAATCCTTAGCACACAGAGAATTTAACATGTGTGGGTTACAAATCAAAGAAACTCTAATGCCCTTAAGGAGCTTGATTCCTACAGGTAGAGGTGAGATTGATACAAATACATGAACTATAAGTGACCAAAAGTAAAAAGGTACACAATTGCAACGATAGAAAATAACAACAGCTAACATTCATTGAGCATATAATACATATCCAGTACATACATCTCATTTAACTCTCACAATACACAGAATTGGACATTATCATCATTTTCATTTTGCACATAGAAAAATAAAGTTTTAGGGAAGTTAGGTTACTAGTCCAAGATTATATAGCTTGTAACTGGCAGAACTGGTATTTGGGGCCAAACAGACCGATTACATTGCCCATTTTTTAAATCAGTACACTAGACTACTTTTGCATACATGTAGTAGGGTCATAAATTTACCTGCATAGTGCAACTTAGATATTCAAAGAAAAACGTAACTCCTTTAATTTGACTGAAACTGCTCTGATCTTCCTCACAAACCTCCATCAGAGAGTTAGAGGGGAGGAAGTTAACTTTCCTCAATATTGCTTAAAATTTAGCCCAATTCAATAATTGAAACAGTCCCTTTAGGTAAGGTTCTGACCTGTCTAGAAAATACAGATTTCTCAGCCTTCCATCACATTCATGTGTGCAGCACACAAGCACGTAACACATCTCTGCACTTCTAGATGGTATCTGGGCATACGGGGAAGGCCTATGGTTTATGTGTGGACCGAGAATGACTAAAGTTCCCCGGAACACCTGCTGGCATTCATAACTGAACTCCTTTTCTGGAATCCTCCTTGATCTGGTTGCTAGCTTGCTAAAAGCCTGGTAGCATTCCCTGGTTAATGGAGCCTCAGCTCAGTGCTCAGCAGTGCTGTGGAGCTCCTCACGTCTGTGACATTTCCTACATCCAACCATCTGGCCCAACAGTCCACCTCCTACCTCTGCTTCAGGATGTCCCCCAGTTCAGCAAGACTGCTTGCTAGGCTGACAAAATAATTTATCACCCATATAGAGATACTTGTGAGAGTGAGAGGAAGGCCTATTATAATTCTACTGAAACAACAGGTGTAAACTGTAACAATCTCAAACTGGGACACAGGCAGCCCCACTGGCTCTCTATGAAGCTGTCTTACAAGTTCCCCATGCAGAATTTTCTCTTCTTTTCTTTCTTTCTCTCTCTCTCTTTTTATTTATTTATTTGTTTGTTTGTCTTTGAGACAGGGTGTTACTCTGTCACTGGGCTAGAGTGCAGTGGTATGATCATAGCTCGCTACAACCTCAAACTCCTGGGCTCAAGGAATCCTCCTGGCTCAGCCTCCCAGGTAGCTAGCTGGGACTACAGGCACATGACACCACACTGGGATAATTTTTTTATTTTTTGTAGAGACAGGGTCTCACTATGTCTCCCAGGCTGGTCTTGAACTCCTGGCTTCACGTGATCCTTCCAAAGTGCTAGGATTACAGGTGTAAGCCACTGCATCTGGCCCCCTTCCAGAATTTTCAAGAACTCTTGGGTCCTTAGTACAAGGGTTGGGAAACAAACCCAGGAAAACTAAACTTTAAGGGCTCCACCTAGCTACATTGCATAGTCAAGTTCAGTTTATTGTGATTGAGTCCCAGATTGGTCAAGGTTAGCCCAAAAGGCAATCTCTTTCCAATCCAGAATGAAATAGCCTCCCACACAACTGTTTAACACAACTTCTCCTCTTCAGGCCAAACTCCAGAGAGGGAAATAGCTCAGTCACATGCCATATGGGAAGGGATATCTTCTCTTCACTATGGGAAAACTCTGTGACCCAATTTCTCCAGAATTTCCCTTTGGCAGGTAAAATCAAAGTTAAAGGAGACTGGGAAACTCTCAACTTCACAAAGCCTTGTCTTTCAATTCTTCTGTCTTGTTAAAGAAGTCCATTACCTGTCTTCTTATCCTGAACCTGTAAGCCTCAAGACCCAGCTTTAGAAGTAGAAGACTGCAAAGGAAAAATGATTTAAGGGAGAAGGAAGAAATAAAATGCATTTGTTTAATACTTGCAAATTAAAATAACTGTAACATATAGAAGGTTGTTCATTCTTAGTCATGTTCTGACTATGATGAGAAAAGTATTTAATGTCATTCAAAAATGAATATTCTTAACACAGACTTGATAAGCAAAATAAACAGATGCCCTTTCTGAGATACTCTGTCAGAATAATTAGATCTTCAGAGGTCAAGGTTCAGCTGTTTTTAGACCCTGTTCTAAATATTCTATGGTTCTGTGATTTTATCTTTGAAAGACCAAAAAGTATGATATATCATTTCCACTCAGGGCTTTGCTTACTCATTCAAGTGTCTCAAACCTAAACTGCAAGTCTTAATGTTTTAGAGTGGCATTAAATGGTTTTCCAATATTGAGTAGGGACTGCTGAGAGGTCCCCAAAGCTTGTGATGCTTCACAAGGGCATTCTAATGGGTTCATTGTTTCACTTATTCCATTTAGTACCAGGCAGTGGCAACAAATGCATCTCTCAATGTATATTGTTACTTTAGTTGATTTTGAATAATCCTAACCAAAAAAGTTCCCTATATCAATATGCGGTTTTCCAAACATAAACAGAAACATACACAAATGTTGAGTAATCAGGATTACAGAAGGACCAAACAAAAAGAGGCCAGGTGGAGTTTGTCTGGAAAAGTTTTATAATGCTTTTATGATTAATAAACCTAAGGAAAACATCTGAAGCTTCTTTGAAATGTTAAGAATGAACTATCGGAGAACAACTGTGCTTCAAAGAGTAGCAAAGTATGCAAGGCAGTATCTCACTGAAGGGACGGGGGAAGGGGAGAGAAGGAATCCTATAGCCCCAGTAAATTATTCAGAAAGGAATAGAATGTTGAGTTCTACAAGTTTACAAGAATTTCTACTAACTCATCAAGTCAAGCTACCCCCTCCAAACTCTAAACCCCTGAATTTCCAAGATAATTTCTTGAGAATTTGTGTTGCACAACTACATTTCCCAGAAATGCCACTTCCTATTGCATATCCAGATTAGATGAGACTTAGCAAAAGGAAACTATATGGAAATATGAATAGTTTTATAAAATATCTCTAGACACTTTATTTGAATGAAAAGAGGCTTAAGAAGCCAAATAAAGAAGACACTCAGCTTTATAAATTATATCATCATCAATATACATTCATTGAGTACCAACAGTAAACAAAGTTTGTTCTTAGTGATAAAAGTGTTATAAGTTTGTCCTTCCCTTCAAGAAAATTCATCTAATTAATGTTAATGTGATATATATAATTAGACTATACATAATTATAATTAGGACAACATAAAATAAGATTAGAAAAAAGAATCATAAATATTCTTCTCTAACGCAGGAGTTTGTGAGGAAGAGAAACTCTTTTTGAAAGGGTCTAGGTAAATCAAAGATGCAGATAGATGAATGTTAGACAAAGAGTACACCACATACCTAAAATGAAGATTACCCAGTTCTCAATTACTCATGATTATAGACATTATAGACATAATAGGTAATTGAAATACATCTATGAAATCCTCAAGTTTCATACATTTAAATTCTAAATACATCATGTATCAATTCCCCTAAACCACAGGACCTCAATGAGTGTTTTATAATTTACTTGACCAAAAATTATTTTAAGCTGTCACAAGGTGTTACTACATGCAAGCTGCTGCTGCTAGGAGAGAAGGCTTGATCTCCATCAGAATGGCAAGTAGAGGGTCACTCTCTGGCCCATGTTTGTGGGAACTGGCCTATGAGCTTAGAAGCACCTCCAGCAGTTCCCTATACCCCAGGCCTGATAAAAGTCATATATTTCCTGGATTAGGGTTCTCCAGAGAAACAGAATCAATAGGATGGATGGATGGATATAGACAGATAGATAGATAGACAGACAGATAGGTAGAGATTTATTATAGGAATTGGCTCACACAATTATGGAAGGTGAGACTCCCACAGTCTGCTGTCTGTGAGGTGGAGAACTAGGAAAGCTTATATAATTCAGTCCGAGTCCAAAGTTCTGAGGACCAGAGGGATGGGGCGACAATGGGGTAAATCCTGGTCCAAGTCCAAAAGCTCAAGAACCAGAAGCGCTGATGCCTGAGTGCAGGAGAAGATGGATGTCCCAGATTAAACAGATAGAATGAATTCACCCTTCCTCCAAATTTTTATTCTATTCAGGCCCTCAGTAGATTGGATGATGCTCACTCACACAATAGATTGGATGATGCTCACTCACAGAGTAAAGCATGATCTTCTTTACTCTACTGATTCAAAACTGGAAGCATCCTTACAGACACACCCAGATATAATGCTTTACCTCTCTGGGCACCCCTTAGCCAGTCAAACTGACACATAAAATTAACCTTCACAAGTTCACCCCTTGTCAGCTTGGCACTCGTACACATCTCCCTAAACCATATTTAATCTCCAAATAAAGACAAAAACAAGGTTGTAATTCTACCTAACATGACACAAGTATTCTATGTACAACCAAAAACACACTAATCCCTTCCCCAGAAAAGGAGGTAAAAAGTCTTTGAGTGGTGTTTACCCTTTTTTTGATATCCCATAACTGAGATACCATAATGTAAAATTAACAATATTTAGTTACACTTAAATACACTGATGTTGCATGATAAGGGAATAAGAGAGGAAAGATATTTACCATACATGTATATATTCACATAAACATATTCATAATAAAATAAGGAAGAAATGACAATTTTAGTCCTTGTTTCTGTAAATAGTCATATTGTCATAGTTGCTATTTATAACTATCTTCAACTACCCATTCTGTATTCCTTTTGCCTTCGTCAAGCACCTCAGCTGGTCATAGTTCTTTACCTGGCAGGGTGACCCAAATCTTCATTACTGAAGAGTCTGGGCCATTAGTAGTCCTGCTTGGATCAGATTGTTACAGTTTTCCACTGACCTTAATCACAGGGCATGGTAATACTAAAGGACCTAAGGACCTCCAGACACACTCTTGCTCACCTCCACTGTGGAACAATAGTCCAATTTCCCCTTGGTAATCCAAGATCAGTCACCCAGCCAACACCATAACTCCCTTCATTGCCTGTTGAGTCAGAGGCATGAGAAGTCCAAAGTGGCCAGGTGGCAATTTTAATCTCCCATTCAATTGAATCATTGTTGTATCACCTGATAAAAGCAAGCATCCTTCCCTCTGGAACTAAACCTCTAGGCCAGCAGAACATAAAGTTGCAGGAACAGAAAGCAAAAATTTTGCTAGTGGGTCACTAGGGATAGTAAGGAGTGGTGCCACCCCTTGATTCCTGGACCCATGAATCTTGGCTATTGAAGAAATAATATCATATATTAGACACTGTATATTCAGAGCATATACAACCTTCTGGAGAATCTTGCCTCCTCGCTGGTGCTTTAACAGAGTCTTCAAAAAGCTGTTTTACCACTTCGTCAAGCCAGCTGCTTCAGGATGGTGGGGAGTATGGTAAGATCAGTGATTTCCTTAAGCAAGGGCCCACTGCCACATTTCTTTTGCTGTAAGTGTTCTTGGATCAGAAGCAATGCTGTGTGGAATACCATGACAGTGAATAAGGTATTCAATAAGTCCATGGATGGTATTTTTGGCAGAAGCAATGCATGCAGGGAAGGCAAATTTGTATTCAGAGTTAACTGCCTATTCCAGAGATTAGCATTTGAATTGGCATTAATAGACTGAATAAAGAAGCAGTTCAATATAATCAACCTGTCACCAGATAGCTGCCTAATCACCCCAGGGAATTGTGCCATATTGGTTGAAGGCATGGTCAGTGTTGGTCTCTCCCGCTGGCAGATTGGGCACTCAGCAGTGATCTTAGCCATGTTGGCCTTGGTGAATGGGAATCTGTGTTGCTGAGCCCCTGCATAACCTCCAACCCTGCCACCATGGCCACTTTGTTCATAAACCCATTGGGTGATGACAGTGGTGGCTGGGGAAAGAGGTTGACTGGTATCCACAGAATGGGTCATCGTATCCACTTATCCTATCCTCTGCTGAGATCATCTTTTGGTAAGGATTCACAGGGGACACAAATATCTTCACATGTTTTGCCCATTCAGAGAGGTCTATCCACACACTTTTTCTCCACATTTCTTTGTCACCAATTTTCCAGTCATGTTCCTTCCAAGTCCCCAACCATTATCCAAACCATGCTATAGCCCATGAATCAGTATATAATCATATATCTGGCCAATTCTCTTTCTAAGTAAGGTCCACAACCAGGTGCACTGCCCAAAGTTCTGTCCGCTGGGAGGATTTCCATTCACCACTGTCCTTCAGGGTGGGGCTGTAGTGCTACAGCTATCCACTCTGAGGTGGTGTCTGCACATTCTGCAAAGCCATCTGTGAACAAGGCCTGAGTCATCTCTTCATCCTTCAACTGATCATAGAGAACTCTCCATGAAGCCAGACAGGCAGGTTGGGAGAGAGAAAGCAGTATCGTAGGAGTGGGGGACCATGGGCATTTGGACTACTTTCTCATGTAATTTATCTTTGCCTTCAGGGCCTGCTTCCATTGATGATGGTGTAATGCTGTGCGTGCCCAACTTTATGGCTTGATGGATCAGATAATATCCAGTTTACAATCGGGAGCTTAGGTAGCATGGTAATTTGGTGGCCTATGGACAAGCATTCAGCTTCTACTAAGCCCAATAGCAGCAAGATCTGTCTCTCACAAGAGTAGTTACCTGCAGAGGATGGCAGGGCCTTCCTCCAAAATCCAAAAGGCCTACACTGCAATTCACATATAGGGACCTGCCAAAGGCTCCAAACAGCATCTTTACCTGCAGTGACACTTCAAGAGCCATTGAATCTTCTGGATCGTAAGGCCCAAGAGGCAGAGCAGCTTGAATAATAGCCTGGATCTGTTGCAGAACCTTCTCTTGTCCCAGGCCCCACTCAAAACTAGCAACTTTTAGAGTCACTCAGAAAATGTGCTGGAGTGGTGCACCCAAATGAGGAATATGTTGCCTCTAAAATCCACATAGGCCCGAAAAGGATTGTGCCTCTTTCTTGATTGTAGGAGGGACCAGATATGACAACTTATCCTCCACCTTTGAAGAGATATCTTGATATGCCCTCTACCACTGGAATCCTAGAAATTTTACTGAGGTAGAAGGCCCCTGAGCTTTAGTCAGATTTATTTCCCATCTTCTGACATGCAAATATCTTATCAATACTTCTAGAATAGCTACTACTTCTCACTCACTAGGTCATTTAGCATAATGTCATCAATGTGATGGACCAGTGTGATATCTTATGGAAGGGAAAGGCAATCAAGATCCCTGTGAACTAAATTATGGCACAAGGCTGAAGAGTTGATATACCACTGAGTTAGGACAATAAAGTATATTGTTGGCCTTGCCAGATAAAAGCAATCTGCTTCTGGTTGGTCTTATGAACAGCTATGAGAAAAAGGCATTTGCCAGATCAATATCCATACCAAGTACCAGAGGATGTATTAATTTGCTCAAGCAATAAAACCACATCTGGTGCAACAGCTGCAGTTGGATCACCACTTGATTAAGCTTACAATAGTCCACTGTAATTCTCCAAGATTCATCTGTCTTCTCCACGAGCCAAATAAGGAGAGTTGAATGGGGATGTGGTGAGAATCATCACCCCTGCATTTTTCAAGTCCCTGATGGTGGGCACTAATCTCTGCAATCCTTCCAGGAATAAAGTATTTCTTTTCTTTACTTTTCCTTTTTTTTTTTTTTTTTTGAGACAGAGTCTCACTCTGTTGCCCTGGCTAGAGTGCCATGGCATCAGCCTGGCTCACAGCAACCTCAAACTCCTGGGCTCAAGCAATCCTCCTGCCTTAGCCTTCCTATTAGCTGGGACTTCAGGCAAATGCCACCATGCCTGGCTGATTTTTTCTATATTTAGTTTCCTGGCTAATTATTTTTTCTACTTTTAGTAGAGATGGGGTCTCGCTCTTGCTCAGCCTGGTCTCAAACTCCTGACTTCAAGTGATCCTCCTGCTTCAGCCTCCCAGAGTACGAGGAGGCATGAGCCACCACACCCAGTCCTGAAGTATAGCTTTTGATTTACAATTTTCCTAGGTAGAGGCAGTTCTAATGGCTTCCACCTGATCTTTCCCATCATCATTGCCCTTACTCCACAGGTAAGGGAACCAATATAGGGATTCTTTCACATTCTTAGTACATCTATTCCAATTATGCATTCTGGAACTGGGTGAATACTCACAGGACGGATTTGGGGACCCACCGGACCCACTGTGAGATGGATCTGAGCTAAAATTCCATTCATCACCTGACTTCCATAAGCCTCTACCCTGGAGAGCCATAGTGATATTTTCGGTTTCCTGTAATCAGTGTCAGTTAAGAGCCGGTGCCCAACAGACCCCAAAAGTTCTGATTATTTTTTCCCCAATGCAGTTACCCTGGTAAAAGGCCATAGGTCCTTTTTGGGGAAGGCTAAGAGAAAGACTAATGCTATAAATTTTCAGTAGCATGCCAGAATCCTTCCTCAAGGAGACTCAGCCTCCCTTTCATTCAAAAGGATCTGGAGCTACAAACTAGCTTAAGTCTGTATAAGGAAGGAAAAATAATTTTCATGAGTTCTTAACTGGGACTCCCCATAACAAAAAACAGATTAACAAAACAAAAACAAACCAGAACTTTAATAACGTGAATTTATATACCTCCTATATATATGGGAAATAACCCAGATAAATAAGTCTTTAGAGTAGATCTCAAAGGGGTAGTTTAAACTTCAGGTTTATATACTATCATTTGCTGAAACAAAGAAATAAGGGTGTGAGGAAAGGCTAGTTAAAATGAGGTGATCAGAAAAAATATAGTACACAAGGTTGAGATTTGCTAACTGGATTTAAGTCAATGCCTTCTCCACTGATTAAGAGTCTCTAGCGATTTAGTTAGTCATCTCTCTCTTCCTCGTGTAGAGGGGGAGACACCCTTACAAATGGAGTTTTCCTTTATAGGTATAAATTTCTCTCACAAAAGAGTAACTTCTACTCTGTTTTCAAAGCTTCTCCTGTATCTAGAGTTTCTCACAATAACCAGTTCAAAATAATCGTTATGCCAAAGAGGCATATTTGGGGTAGCATATTCTGATTTCCTGCAGTCATATTTTGGGGTGGTGAGTCTTGAACCCCAGCATCTGGGAATTGATTAAAGGGCCAGTATTCTCCACTTTTGTGATTAAAGTTAGACTTTTCTTCACTTGATCTGTAACTTTTCTGCTTATATAAATAAGTAAGAACTTAGTAAGCTTTCAATATATTTCACTTCTAAAAATACCATGATTAACTTGCCAGTACCATAGGTCCAAGTAAGTCAGATTATTCTAATTATTGCTTTGCCGCTTCTGTTCATTACGGTAACTATGCCCACCTTGTCTTTGGCAGATGAGAGCCACCACTTGGCCCCTCTCACTCCAGTATCCAATTACTCCAATTGCATTTGGGATGTCCCATTGAGTTTCTATGGTTCCCACTGTAAAGTCTGGCCTACAGAAAAAAAACATCATTGAGCTCTTCAAGGATGCTGGGAGTCTTCTGCCAAATTTATTTTTCAAAGTATTGGTGAAAGGTGTGTCTTCTGTACCCTCCCAATATAGGTGAGGAGGTCTTAAGAGACAAATCCACTCTAACATTCCAATTTCTCTAAGCCTTTGAATCTCTTCCTCTATATTAAACCAAGGGCAGTCAGGCATTTCCAATTTACTCACAATGAGCCTTTTATCTGGGATCTAGAAAAATTTAATAGTCATCAGTATGTAACAATGTTTCTCAAAGTATGGTCTTTTTTTCTTTTCTTTTAGAGATGAGGTCTCACTCTGTCACCCAGGTTGGAATCAGTGGTGCAATCATAGCTCACTGTAACCGCAAACTCTGGGGCTCATGCAATACTCCCACCTCAGCCTCCTGAGTACTGAGCAGCCAGGACTACAGGAATGTGCAACCAGCTAATTTTTAAAAAAATTTTTTTTAGAGAAAGGGTCTCTGCTATATTGCCCAGGCTGGTCTTGAACTCCTGGCCTCAAGCAATTCTCCTTCCTCAGCCTTCCAAAGCTCATCTTTGATCTATGTTTCAGCCAGCCAAACAAACTGTTAGAGCTCTTTCTGACTCCCCAAGCTACAACATTAAACTCAGAATCTCTGTTTAGTAAAGGCCCATATAAATAAATTTGGCCTGAACCAACTTTATGTCCTTCCCTCATTATCCCACTCCCTTAATATCCATTCCCACATACATTCTCTGGATTTCTACTTGTATAAATTAGAAAACTCAAGTGGTTCTCTCAGAGTGTAACACACCTCTTCATGGGTCACACTTTGTACCTCACCTTTAGGGGCCTGCTGGGGCTTGAGTTTAAACTTAAGGATCTTATTCAGTCACTTAGCTCCTTGAGTATAGGTCTAGAAGCAAAGAGTGATGTGGGGGGTGGTACTGAAAAGAATCAACATTGTTTTTTATGGCAGCTGCTTTCGGGAAGCCATTAATATTTTCTCAAGCAATGCAGGGTTAATACCTTCAGATGGAAGTGAAAAGGCTGATACCACCATGGATGACGAGGCTATTTCCATGGGAGATGAGGACACCTCTTCCACTGGCAAAGACAACTCATCAGAATGTAGGGGCTCAATGTCCCCAGCTTCATCAGAGTTTTCCTGCACATGCCCCTCTCAACTTACAGAATCCCATTTTTCCCAATCAATGCCCTCACTTTAACATCAGACGCCCTGTGAGACTGGGAATTCAACTTGCATTGTAATTCAGCAAATAGAAGGATGAGGTTCTGCCACTGATTTTCAGCTACAGGAGACAAAGCTCTCCTTCAGGGCACACCTACAAGCTATTAGGTTTGTGCAAAAGTAATTGTGGTTTCGGACGGTGAATTTTAAATCATTATAACTCGGCTCAAACACATCTTTATTAATCAAAATAGGAACTATCACAATCAACATATTTTTGCCAATGAGGGATAAGTTTGTTTATTTCTGTAGCATAAAAATCCATGCTTCACGATTCAGTGAACTCTTGGAAAGCATTTTCTTCATCCTGCTAGTTGCGGAAGCATTTTCTCTGCAAAAAGTTGTTGAGAAGCTTGAAGAAATGGTAGCCAGTTGGCGGGAGGTCAGGTGAATATAGCAGATGAGGCAAAATTTCGTAGCCCAATTCATTCAACTTTTGAAGTGTTGATTGTGTGACGTGCGGTGGGGCGTTGTCATGGAGAAGAATTGGGCCCTTTCTGTTGACCAATGCTGGCTGCAGGCATTGCAGTTTTCACTGTATCTCATTGACTTGCTGAACATACTTCTTAGATGTATGGTTTTGCCAGGATTCAGAAAGCTGCAGTGGATCAGACAGGCAACAGACCACCAAAGAATGACCATGACCTTTTTTGGTGCAAGTTTGGCTTTGGAAAGTGCTTTGGAGCTTCTTCTTGGTCTAACCACTGAGCTGGTCATTGCCAGTTGTCATATAAAGTCCACTTTTCATTGCATGTCACAATCTGATCAAGAAATTGTTTTTTGTTATTACGTACAATAAGAGAAGACAACATTTCAAAATGACTTTTTTGATTTTTGGTCAGTTAATGAAGCACCCACTTATCGAGCGTTTTCACCTTTCCAATTTGCTTCAAATGCTGAGAGACTGTAGAATGGTCAACTTGAGGTCTTCAACAACTTCTTGTGTTGTTGTAAGAGGATCAGCTTCAATGATTGCTCTCAATTGGTCGTTGTCAACTTCCGATGGCCGGCCACTACACTCCTCATCTTCAAGGCTCTTGTCTCCTTTGCGAAACTTCTTGAACCACCACTGCATTGTTCATTTGTTAGCAATTCCTGGGCCAAATGCATTGTTGATGTTGCGAGTTGTCTCTGCTGCTTTATGACCCATTTTGAACTCGAATAACAAAATCGCTTGAATTTGCTTTTTGTCTAACATCATTTCCATAGTCTAAAATAAATATCAAATAAACAGCAAGTGATAAGTCATTAGAAAAAAACATAAAGTGAGAAATGTGCATTAAAATGATGTATAACATAACCACATTTATTTAAGAATGTATTCCAATATCAAACAGCGAATTTTAACAATGCTAAAACCACAATTACTTTTGCACCAATCTAATAGTTTACCAAAAATGTTCAAAAGGATCATATATAGAGTACTTATCTCCTTGCTTCTTATAAGTGGCTGACTAGGAGTATCCAATGAAGGCATTTGGCATATCTCTATAAGCAGTTCACGTCACAGACTATCAGTGTTCTCTTTACTATTGGAAATAGAGGATTAGTGACTTTAAATCTAATTGGCATTTACTTGAAGTATACTTAGAGATAGTATACTATTTTTTATATTTCTGAGAACAGAATCCTTTGTGTAATATATCAGCATATCAGGAACTTTCTGATATTTCACTTTCTAAAATTGTTTTTACAAAGTTGTTATATATGGAAGTGTAGGACTCCCTGCAATGACTTTCGTTCATTCTATTTCACTTCTCTCCTTTCAATCAATGAAGCAATAGAAGTTATTCAGTAGGAAGTGGAAGAAAGGCACACACAAAAAAGATTAGGCTCAATTTGAATATACATTATTGATAAGTCAAGATATTGAAGTATATAAATGTTCAAAAATATGAGGGGAAAAGGTATACTTCTAGCTAAGTATGTGGTTGGGTGAAGAAAAAGATGAGGTAAAATCCAAGATATGTCATTAGTATATAAAAGCTCCATTACTTGATTTGAGTATAAGATGCCAGACAGGTTGACAGTTTCATATCCTGTCCCCTTTCTGTGATCAGTGAGATTTACAAGACATTGAATCAAGGCTAAAATAGGTACTATACTACAAAAATGTGGCACAGTGTGCTGGCTGTTCACAAAAACCCATTCTCCCTTTTCCCACAATAATTGAGTGACAGTTAGGTACTTGATCACACAGCTAGCTGGTATTTCTCAACATCCCTTGCAGTTAGACACGGCCTTGTGACTAAGTTCTCTCCACATGAGCAGCAGTGTAGTGTGCCACTTCTGTTGTGAGCCTAAGACAATGGGTATACATTTCTCCCTACTCTTTTATTCTTCTCACTGATTAGAACCTAGATATGGAATATTTTATTTCGAACATGTAAACAAAGACATTACCCTGGTGGATCACGTAGCAACGAGATAAAAGGAACCCAAGTCCCTGAATTACCAAATGGAGCAGATCTGTCCCCCTGACCTTTGAACTATTATGTGAGAAAGTAATTTGCCTATTCTTTAAAATCACTATATTTTGGGGTCTCTTTATTACAGCAGCTTAGCCTTACATTGACTAATTCAGAAAAGGAAATATGTTATGAAGGGAAAGAAATAATACTGAATAACAACATCATCTAACAAGAGGAAAATTTAATTTTTTATTTTGGTAGCTATCTTTTTTTGAACTCTGGGCAAACACTGTGCTAGTGCAGAAGACATATCCGTGCCCATTCCACTTTTCTTGGACCTTTCACTGTGCTCTGGTGAAATCTCAACTGTCACTATCTGCATCTCTGTGCCTTAGTGCTCTTCCTCCAGCTCTGTGTAGGTATAGACTAAAGTGCTAAGTAATCAACACCCCCAGGAGCAGCCCTCTACTAATGACCTCATTTCTTTGTTTGTGCATAAATATCCCAGCTCTCTCATCCCTTGGGTGGAATACTTCTAACGTATGTGATTTGGGTCATTTTTCTAACATTTCCTTACAAAACTAAGCTCCAGTTGCCCCTTGCAATAGCTGGCTTACCTATGTCCTCTCTATTGGTTGTTTCCCTGTCACGCAATCATTTCCTCCGCTTCCTTACCATAGTCTCTGAACTTCCCAAATAAAAGTAATTTCATTCGAATCCTTGCATTGGGTTCTGCTTCTGAGAGAACTCAAGTTTAGACAGCCAGCTACTTTATATTCACCATCTCAGCCTAAGGCAATTCTCCAGTATAGCCATTACTATTAATAGTACTATGCTACCTTAATGAGTAAAGCAATTGAAGTTCTGAGTAGGTAAGTAACTTGACCAAGGTTAGTGTCAAAACTAGAATTAGTACCCAGGATTATCTCACTCAGAACTTTTTTCACCTTTCAAAAAAAAGTGGACCTTTTTACCAGAAGTGGAAGTTTTCCATTTTCTTCTGATGAAACTTTCAGTGGATGGTGATGTTGGAAGTTGTATGATTGTAAGATATATTTCAGGGAAGTTAGATAAAATTTACTCTACATCAGCCCATAATATTTTGTGTTAAATAAAATATCTCT
Organism: Eulemur rufifrons; assembly: GCF_041146395.1. Classification (NCBI taxonomy): domain Eukaryota; kingdom Metazoa; phylum Chordata; class Mammalia; order Primates; family Lemuridae; genus Eulemur; species Eulemur rufifrons. The sequence goes on from NC_090997.1 coordinate 36,142,495, forward strand.
AGTAACACTGTTTGTTAAGCAGAAATTTTTTTTGCCTAAACAGGCCAGAAAAAAAAGAGGCATATTTAGGATATTGGTTAACAAATTTGTTTCACGTTATTTAAATTAGTTAGTCAAATCCTGACTAAAGCTAACTCTGTTGAATAAATCTGCTTCTTAAGATGATCTGCACATATTCCTTCTGATAGGAACCTATCTCTACTCACTTCCCTGGTAAGACTTGCATAGAGAAAAGGATAATAGGTGAATACTCATCAAGGTATAAATAACTCATAGGCTTAAAAGACTCGGGAATTTTTGAATCGGAAAAAAGAGTTCAGTCTATCTACCTATGGAACTACTTGAAATTTTATTTTAGTATTTCAAAAATCAGTCAATAAATAAAATTTAGAGATATTTGATGAGACAAGATTACCTGTCCTATACTTTTTATTTCTATAGCAAAGCAGGCATATAGAGAGGATGGTCAAAATCCTTATCCCTTTGGACCAGCAATTTAATCTGTGCATTCTTTTATATTTTATGTTAATACTCTGGCAAGAAAAATCCTGCAAAGTTGTCAGACACAGGCAATACATCAGGTTGAATAATGATATTTCAAATAGCCTGGAAGTATTACAAGATCTTAGAGGGGAAAAAAAGCTGTTTACTCTCTACCGCCACTAGATATAATCTAAACATTACATTCCTAAAAGGATATGCAATATCACTCACATTCAGTCTAGGCAATTGCATTCCTCTCCTGGTCTGGGCTGAACTCTGCGGCATGATCTTAAGCTTTGGCTATTTGAGGTAAACGAACCCTGTGGTCACGCCTGCTTCAGCTGAAGCTAATGTCAATATGTACGGGCATGGAGGAGAATACTAAAAGCCTAGAAACACTGATTATCTTCAGAAAATGTAATGAGTCAGTTCCTACCCTTATTGATGTCAGATTTTTATAGGGAACATTACATCACATAAAGTCAGAAAAAGAAAGGAAGCCAGAATAAGCAGAGCTGTGCATCAAGGTCTTAAGTCTCACAGAGACACGGTTTAGCTAATGTAGTCGTATTCATATGATTTTTATTCAGACAGACTAAGGTAATAAAAAAGAAACATACATATCGGAACGATGCTGTTATCTAACTTATAAACAGAAATATGCACTTTGGAAATATGCACTTATATAACTGATATAAGTGTACAAAACTTTATACACACACGTAAAGGAAAGGACCTCGCCTAGCTCCAGAAACATGAAATGTATATGCTTTTCATCTGACCAATGACCCACACATGACATATATAAAGATATATAAAGTTTAATTAAATAATGAAATGTAGAACATGTATATACTAAATGCATCTGATCTTAAAAATCTTTCTGCCTATTTTTTAAAAACTCAATATTCATTCAACATCCCACAGCATATCCTCATTTTAATCTCTCAAGAATTAAATATTATTTTATTAAGGATGTCATACTGCCTGAGTGAGCTTAAAAGCAAAGTTACTCATCAAAGGCTCCAGTAATGGGGCAGTGGTATTGTGATTATATGGGTATTTTTTTTTAAGTTCTTATCTATTGGCAATATGAACCTCTGTATTTACAGGTGAAATGATATGATCTATTGGATTTGGTTTAAAAATACCTCAAATATTTCAGACAAATTAAGGTTAGAGAGTATAGATGAAACACTGATGCAGAATGTTGGTAATTATTGAAGTTGAATGATGAGTACAGAAGGACTCATTATATAGTCATCCCTTGATATGGATGGGGTGTGAAGTCTACCACACTCTGCCCTGCCAAACCCGGCCTATAGGAAAAGTCGGCCCTCCATATATAGTTTCCTCATCCCACCAGGTCCCTGTTTGGTTGAATAAAATCCATGTATAAGTAGATTCACGCAGTTCAAACCCATGTTGTTCAAGGATCAACTGTATTTTCCTTTCTTCTTTTGTATATGTTTAGAATTTCCCATAATAAAAGCATAAAACTAAAATAAAATAAGGATGATATAAATTTGATTGTGTGCATTCAAATTACCACATTAAGTATTTTCTGTCATTGTATTAATTCAACATGAATCTAAAAGGGTTTTTTTTTGGGGGGGGAGGTCTCCTCCGTCACCCAGGCTGGAGTGCAGTGGCCTGATCATAACTCACTGTAACCTCCAGCTCCTGGGCTCAAGTGATTCACTCACCTCAGACTCCCAAGTAGCTAGGACTACAGACTCATGCCACCAAGCCTGGCTAATTTTTTTATATTTATTTTTGTAGAGATAAGTCTTATTTTGTTGCCCAGGCTGGTCTCGAACTTCTGGCCTCAAGCAGTCCTCCCACCTCAGCTTTCCAAAGTTCTGGGATTACAGGTGAGAGCCACTGCACCCAGACTAAAAGATTTTAATTACATACAGAAACTTTAAATTTTTCTTCAATGTGTTTAAATGCTATATGAAAGTACATATAACAAGTTAACTTTGGGAATAAAAATATGATATTCTTAGTAAAGTAGAATATTTTTATGTTCATCATTTTCCATATTTCTGACAGGGGTTTGCACAGTACGACAGTCCCTGGGGTGAAAGGTAGGCCCCTCCAAAGAAATCCCAGGGAGAGGAGCATCTTAACAGCTCAGTAACCCTGTCTGCACTTCCCCTCTGCATGGGCATTCTGGCCATTTTTTCTGAGAGAGATTTTTAGGCACTATTTATTGATACATGTTTTCAAGCATCTGGTCAATTAAAATACGATAATTATGAACTTTCTCTTTTTGTTTGGCAGTGTGCAAGAGAAACAACACTGTATTCATGGCAGACAAATGATACAATTTTGTCTCAGTTGACATGGATTTTTATAATGGGGTTTGTGGTTCATCCACATATGAGGAAAAAGTTCTTAAAATTAAGTACTTTTGTTTTCCAACAAAATCGGTTCATACACCTGAATATATATGTTCTAACATTGATGAATGGTGCTTGAGTGCCACCTGGTGGCTCTCTTCCTTCATATAGCATGATTATCCTCTGATCCTCTGGTGTGAGGGAAATCCTTGCACTAGCCTGGCACTTCACATGCCAAATTAAAATAAGACATTATTTGCCAGATAAATGGATCATCTGCTCATAGACTATAGAATCCTGAACCTCATAGCACAATAAGATCCATATTTTGAATTGTATAAATGACTCTGTTCTATTATGGCCAAATACTCTTAACAACACAAAAATTGAAAGGCAAAAAAAAATTAGTAGCATTTGTTATTTTAAATAACATATCATGTTTTAACATCCTATTGAGTATCATGAGTCATTCTCACCTCCTAGAGGGAGCTTGAGATTTGGAATAAGAAAACCAGAAAACCGTATATAATGTGATCTTAGGGCCAGTGAAGAAAATTTTCCCTGTTTTGAGTGAAACAAAAAACTTTTGAAATACTCTCTTTTTTTCCATACTTTTTGTGTCCTCCCCATAATCAGTAAAAAAGGTTTGTTAGTGAAGAGAATAATAAAGAAACAAGCCTGAGCAAGATTGAGAACTCTGTCTTTACAAAAAATAAAAAAAATTAGCGGGATATGGTGGCACGTGCCTATAGTCCCAGCTACCCAGGAGGCTGAGGCAGGAGGATCACTTGAGCCCAGGAGCTGAGATTGCAGTGAGCTAGGATGATGCCACTGCACTCTAGCCCAGGTGACAGAGCAAGACCCTATCTCAAAAAATAAAATAAAATAAAGTAGTCCATATTCAACGTAGCTTGGGTTTGTTTAATGACTTACAAAACAGGTCCCCAGGGGAGCAGTACATAAAGATTGCACCATATCAGTATATTGGAAGACTAGTGGAAGGAGCCAAGAAACTCTTGCGTCTGCCCAGAAAAGGGAATGTGAGGGTTTTCAGGACTATAAGGGAGGTGGGCAGGCAAAGTCAGGATCCAGAGGTGACCAACACCTCCAGTGCTCAAAAGTATGGTTTGCTGAGTTCCTTCTGTTGACTATTAGGCTTCTTTCTTTCTCATTTCCAAATCAGAAAATGTAATAGGGAGATTAGGACACATCATCTTGTCAGATCATTGCTTTCTATTTCTATAACCTCAATCTTTCTGCTGACCCTTCATCTGACTAAAATTTTCAAAGTACATATATCACAATAAACCGCAAAGTACCTATCTTCATTTTTCACCATACTTCTTCCTATGCATCAGCCACAACTCGGTTGCTCACTTCTATGTCTTCCTCCTCTCAAAGTCATATTCATCCTCTGAATACTAGTTTAAACCATGCATGTTCCATGAGTACAAATATTACCAGCCTGAGAGACTCTTTCCATCTCCTACATTCCCGCCGACCCAGAACCACACAGAGTGAGGGAGGGACAGATTTCCTGAGAAGAAGGGAGAAAAAGAATTCTGGGCAGACAAAAACAAGAGGTGACCGCTACAGTTACAGTAGAAACAAATCGTAAAGGTAAAAACTGTTCTCTAAACAAACTGTTCAGAGAAGTGCAAAAGGTGAATTCAGCTAGGGATGTAGGGAATAGAGAGAGTAAAAGTACTTGGAGCTATAATGTGGAAATTAGTGAAATGACAGGCTGAAGAAAATGGTACTTAATTAGGCAGAAAGTGGAGAGCCACTGATTTGTCTCTTAAAAACACGATGGCATAATTTAATCTGGGATGTAGGATAATTTATTAGTCATCAGTGTGTAATAATGTTTCTCAAAGTGTGATTCTTGGCCAACCAATATCAAAAATTAACCAGCTACTTGGTTTAAAAATGCAAATTCCTGGGTCTCACCTGAATTTACCAAATAAGATTCTCTGAAGGTGGATCATGGGTATCTGCATTTTAAATATGCATTACAGGTAGTACTTCTACATTCTAAAAAGCTGAGAACAGATAAGGTAGAATTTTAACAGGAAAAAAGCCTTTAACAGTAAACCTACACAATTCATTTCCAAAATGTTTTAATTGGAAACCTCCCACTTAATCCTCATGCATTTTGTCTGTCACTAGCTGTGTGATCAGGAAATAATTTAACTGCTATGAGCCACAATTACCCAGACTGTAAAAAAGTAAAATTTGAACTAATTCATCCTCCAAGTCTTTTAAACATTATGACATCACGATTTGTCAATTCTGCTTTTTGCAGCATTTTTATACCAGTATACAGTAAAGAGTTAATTCAGCAGGCATTGGTTACTCAAACTCTGCACATCCCAGAGAAAAGACTCTTGACCCAGTCCTGGGAGAGAACTTCTGAGTCCTTGGACTACCCTGCCTGATAAGAGTGTTTTTGTATGCCTCAAGCTTTGGGCCATTCTGTCTGGGTCCGGCCTTTGTGCGGCTGGAGACAGAGTAGCTAAGGTTAGTCACATGGCCACCACATAACTATGTGACTGACACTCAGTAAAAATCCTGGACACTAAGGCTCGAGAGAGCTTCCCTAGTTTGCAATACTGCACACATGCTGTCACACATCATTACTGGGAGAATTAAAGGCATACCTGTGCCGCTTCACTGGAAGGCAATACCTGGAAGTTTGTGCCTGGTTACTCCTGGACTTCAGCTCTGCACCTTTTCCCACTGCAGATTTTAGTCTGCATCCTTTTACTATAATCATGAGTATAACTGCTTTTCTGAGTTCTGTGAGTCCTTCTAGATAGTTACCAAGCCTGAGGGTAGTCTTGGGAACACCTGACACAACAGCATTTCAACAGTATAATATTTTCAATGTGATTTTCAACTCCAGTGAGCTTTAAAATTAAGTATAGTTTATATTAATTTTGTATTTTGCTACTGTTTGACCCAAAATCTACTAGAAATTTATCCTAAAGAAATCATATAAAATAAGAAATGGACTACATGGATTAAAATGTTTATTATAGTGTAGTAAAAGGTTGAAAACAACCTAAGTTTCAAACATTATAGGAATGGCTTAATGAATGATGATATGTTCACCTAGCAGAATAGTATATAGTTATTAATAGTTATTAAAATGCTTAATTAAAAAACATAACTCTGATCAAATTATGTATGTATGTGGACAAAAACTAAAACAGAATATTGGAATCACATCACAAATAAGAGATGATGATTTATGGTGGCATTTGGATATTTTTAAATTTTTATTATTGTTGTGATAATATTGCTTTTATCATAAGTATACATTTTTAAGCACCAAATTGTAAATTTAATTCTGTGGTTTACAGTACTAATTTTTTAAATTTGAACTTCTGAAATTCATGGATCACTGACATATAGACCATCTATTAACTAAAATACAAAGTCTAGGTTCTATGTGGAATCCAGGTCCCTTAAATATAGGATTAGAAAATAAGAGAATGGAACAATGTGGAGACAACATTATGTAATGGAAGAGGATTGGAATTTAGAGCCAAACCTAAGTAGGCTGAGCATCAGCTTTACCTGCTATTAGCCTTGGGCAATTTCCTTCACCTTGCAAAGCCTGAGTTTCTTCATTTGTGAAATGAGGATAATAATAACAACCGCATTGTATAGTTATTGCAACAAATAAGCAAAGCATTTAATACATTGCCTGGCACTAAAAAAGAACTGAATAAATGTTCAGTCCCTTCTCTCTCCCTCAATTCTAATCTCAAAGATTCTAGATGTTAATCTATATATATTTTAAAGTTCTTTTCGTCCTGTAATACCTAGTTTCAATATCATATTAATTACGAAGCAATGTAGTCTTCATGGCATAAATAATGACTCAATAGATCTGAAAAGAAATCTTAATTTTTAGGTGATTAATTTAAGGGTGGATAAATGCATACATTACATTTGGGCTTTTTTCCACTAAGCTAAGTCATAAATCTAATTTTGAGAATCAAATGATCTTATTTAAACATCTGTTACTAATTTTCAAATCCAAAATAGAGCAAAATTAGCATAACAAATACTTATCAGAAGTCATTAATGGACCAAAACCACCAGCAACAATAAAAAAATCAAAGAAATAATGGAACAAAATAATGGATGGAAACTCTTACCACAGCCACTGTCACTGCCTTCCAAAAGCTTCTGGGCATTGTATTTTGCTAAGGAATTCAAAGATGGAAAATTGTAGAAATCGTTTCTCTATTTTTAAGTGCACAACAGAAAATTGTGTTCAAATTGTCTTTCCTTGATTAGTTCAAAAGCAAAATAAAAAATGAGAGTGCACAAATATTTTCCTCCAGTTTGCAATGTTTCGTTGTACATCTAGCCTATCTGATATGTTGCTTTAATTATGTTTCCGTGTGGGAAGTATTGTCTCCTACCAAAGCAAGCTCTTTATTTGGTCAGACAGGAGATTCAGAGAAAAGCAAGTAAGACAATTTTCATTTTATTACTAGTGGGCGTCAAGTATGCATTGAGGAAATATTTGTCATGCTCACCACATTTTTGTCATATGCTCATCTCACAGAGCCAGTGTACAACTTAGAAAAAAGAAGAATGGCTGCTATGTATAAAGTTGGAGAAATACTCCCTGCCACCCATCTTCCCTCCTACAGGGTTGCCAGGACAATCTTCCTAAATTTGACTCTTGCTCAAAATTTCTTAAGGTCTCATTTTTATCTCCTGTCTGACATTCAGGCTCTCCAGCCTGCTTCTAGTGATCTTCCCCTGCAAAGCTCCTCAATAACAGGGCCAGACTAGTCCAACTCTGTACCTTTGCTCATCCTGCTATAGCTGCTTAAAATGACTTTTACCCAAATCCTAATCATTTCTGGAGACCCAGCTCAAGCCCTCTCTCATTCATAAGACTTTTCCTAGTCTTTATAGCTCACACTGGCTCTGAATGCCCATAGCAGTTCTTGTCTGAACTCTTTTTTTAGCACCTAATAAAATACTCCTTTGCGTTCTTGCCATTGCAAGTAGCCACAGGCTTTTTATGATCCATCTTTTACTGCACTTGTTGGAAAATAGTAACTGTGGTATTGTGGAAGCAAAAATGATGGTTATATCTGTGGTAGATTATGTTATTGTCTGCAATAATTCACTTCTTTCTTTGAAAATAAAAATACATTTCTCCATCTCCTTGGCTTTGGGATCGAACAAGTGAATTGCTTTGGTCAATGGAATATTTGCTATATGTTACTTCCAAACAGAAGCTTTTAGAGAGATTACAAAATTCCCAAAGTCCCCTAGTTCTTGTGCCCTCTGCCATAAGAAAAGCACACAAGGCTCCCCTTCAGTTTAGTCCCTAAATAAGAAGATAATGGAGTAGACAAAGCCTGCAGTTTGGATAGAGTGACAACATTCGACTAGTAGTTGACAACATGAACCTAAGGCAAGAAATAAATATTTGTTATTATAAACCATTGAGAATTTGAGATTGTTATACAATGAAAGCTGACTCATAAAATGCCCAATATTTTGCATGCATTGTATCATGAATCCATAATGTCTCATTTAATTGACACATAATCCTATGTGTTATGTACTTTATTATCCCCATTTTACATATGAGAAAACAAGGATAAGAGAGGTAAAGTAACTAGCCCAAAACAAACAGTGCTGTAAGATTACAATCAGTGCTGTAAGATTTTAGAATCAGATACATAAGGCTTTTTTTTTTTTTTTTTTTTTTGAGACAGAGTCTTGCTCTGTTGCCCAGGCTAGAGTGAGTGCTGGGGTGTCAGCCTAGCTCACAGCAACCTCAAATTCCTGGGCTTAAGCGATCCTACTGCCTCAGCCTCCTGAGTACCTGGGACTACAGGCATGTGCCATCATGCCAGGCTAATTTTTTCTATATATATTTTTAGTTGGCCAGATAATTTCTTTCTATTTCTTTAAATAGAGACGGGGTCTCGCTCTTGCTCAGACTGGTCTCAAACTCCTGACCTTGAGCGATCCACCCGCCTTGGCCTCCCAGAGTGGTAGGATTACAGGCGTGAGCCACTGCGCCCGGCCTCACATAAAGCTTTAAAGTTAGATTCTGCCACTTATTACATACAGTATCATAGGAAAGATATAATCACACTAAAACTCAGTAAAATTAGAGATAATACTTGAGTTCTTTTCACAAAGTCCACTTCTAAGGACAGTTGGGAAGATTAAATGAAATAATGTGTTAGGATGACCAAATGATTTAATAAATGAGTGTTTTAATTTATGTTACCCTTACATTAGGCACTGAGATAAAGTCTTAGAAGTAGGTCATTTAGGAAGCATATGTGAGGAAGGAGGGAAAGTGAGATAGAGAATGAGAAAAAGAAAATGACCAGGTTACAGTTTGGGGAGATGGGCTCAATCTCACTAAGATACCATGCAGACTATGTCTCAGATGGCCAGCTAAGATCCTAGCAGGCCCAACCCTTTCACAAATAAGAACTCATGTTTACTTACAAGCTCTGGACAAAACAAACAAACAAAAAAACCAACAAGCAAAAGCAATGACCTGAAGTCACTGGAAAGTGAACAAACCAAGTAGATTTTGGAAGAATCAAAACTTGGAAGAAGGACCAGAAGAGGATGATTTTGCCATTGTTACAGATTATAGTCTGAGGACAAGCTGAAGTCAGCACTGCACAGTGTAGCTAAAACTCTAATAGAAAGCAGTCTTTCTAGCCTGAAGAATTAGAGAATGGAATTCAGGGTGACCACAGACCCTGGAAAGTGTGGAATGAATCTGAGAAAGAAGAGAGCCAAAAAGGGAGAGGCCTGAATTCTGTTTATAAACTCTACCAAAGTCCCTGAAGTATATGTGAATGAGGAAGACCTCAAGTACCTCAGCTAAGGACAAAAGGAATGAACAGAGATTTGAGCTGGTGCCCCAGAGAAAGAGTTTACAGTTTGAGTTTGACAAAGTTAATTTTTCACTTAAAAAATTAACACTTTTTGGAGAAATATAATAGAATATAGAGTCTTAACTACAAAACATTCCACAATGTCCGGGACACAATCCAAAATTGCTCAATATGTTAAGAATCAGGAAAATGTGACCCATTTTCAAGAGACAAGACAATGAACCAAGATCAACTTCAAAATGATCTAGATGATGAAATTAGCAAGCATGAATTTTAAAGCAGATTTTATAACTCTGTCCATTGAAATAAATGAAAATATATTAATATTTAAAATATAAAAAATCTGAACAAAAAATATAAACTATTTAAACAAAGGAAATTCTTGAAATAAAAAAATGCAATTTTGAAAATAAAAATCAGACTAGGTGGGCTTAACAGCAAATTGGACATAACAGAAGAAAGAATCAGCTAACTTAAAGACAGACCAATAGAAATTATACAATCTGAAGGATAAAGACTTAAGATTAAAAAAATCTTATCAAAGTCTTGGAGATCTGTGTGTCAATAATAGAAGATCTAAAATACACATAATCAGATACCCAGAAGGAAAGCAGAGAGAGAAAAAATTATTTGAAATAAAATGGCCAAAAATTTTGAAAGGCATAATTACAGATTCAAGATGTTAATAAGGATAAATATAAAGAAAAACACCATTCCTGGGCACATAATAGTCCAAATGCTAAAAAGCAACAATAAAGAGAAGATCTTGAAAGTACCCAGAGAAAAATGAAACATTGCATATAGGGGTACAGCTATTCAAATGTACACTGACTTCTCATCAGAAATTATGCAGGTCAGAAAAGAGTGAAATTTCTCTAAAGTGCTGAAAGGAAAAAAATCTGTCAAAATTTTATATGCAATGAAAAGGAGAATTTCACTATAAGAAATGCCAAAGAACTTTCTTTAGACTAAAAGAAAAATGAAACCAAATGGAAATTCAGATCTTCAGGAAAAAATAGCGAGCTTTGGCAATGGTTACTATGAGTAAATATAAAAGACCATTTTTATCTCTTTAAAAAATATATATGACTATTTAAAGCAAATATGACATTGTCTTGTGGGGTTTATAATATATGTAGTTGCAAATATATGACATGCACAATAGTTTCCCTTTATCCTTGGGGGATACCTTTCAAGACCCCAGTAGATCCCCAAAACCAGAGATAACATCAAACCCTATTGCCATCAAGCAAAATATGTTTCTATTCATGTCTTCCACTCACAAATTTAATGCCTTTTGCATCTTAACTAAGCACCTGTCATGCATTGTAGTTGTTACTTTTGCAGTCTGAGGTGCAACAGCAAAACTATCATGAATTTCTTCTTCCTTCTTCACAATTTCATGGAATAAAGATCTCTTACTATAGATCTTAGCAACCTCAGCATATGATTTTTTTCCTTTCCTTTTTAAGTCAAGAACTTTCACCTTTTCACTTAGAGGAAGCACTTTACGGCTTCTCTTTGGCATATCCAAATTGCCAGCAACACTTCTCCTGCACTTTGAGGCCATTATTAAGTAAAATAAGAGTTACCTGAAACAAGCACTGTGATACCACAACAGTAACTCTGATCATCAAGATAGCTACAAAGTCAATGGCTGAGCAGCATGTACAGTGTGGACACACTGGACAAAGGGATGATTCATGTTCTAAGTGGGATGGAGCAGGATAAAACAAGATGTCATCACACTACTCAGAACAGCATGCAATTTAAAATATATAAATTATTTCTAGAATTTTCCACTTAATATTTTTGGATTTCAGTTGACTGTGGGTAACTGAAACCATAGAAAGAGAAACAGTGGATGAGGGGGAACTACTGTATAGCATAAAGGGTGGAAAGGAGGTAGTTAATTGATATATATGGTTGCGTGGTTTTTACATTTTTACATGAAGCCAAACACACACACACATACACACACACGCACAAAGAGATCTAGCTAAAAAGTCAATAGAGGGCCAGTGCAGTGGCTCATGCCTATAATTCCAGCACTTTGAGAGGCTGAGGTGGGAGGATCACTTAAGGCTAGTAGTTCACTCCAGCCTGAGCAACATAGCAAACCCCATTTTTATGAAAAAAAAAATTTTTAATTAGCTAGGTGTGGTGTCAAGTGCCTGTACTTCTAGTTCTTGGGAGGCTGAGGCAGGAGGATCACTTGAGCCTAGAAGTTCAATGCTACAGTGAGCTATAATCCAAAGAAAAAAAAAAAAGTTGGTAGATAAATAAAATGGAATTTTTAAAAATACTCAAATGATAAAAAAGAAGGAAAATGATAAAAGATAAAAGACAAATGATAAAAGACAAGGAAGAACAGAAGAATAAAAGACAGCTGAAACAAACAAAAAACATAATAAAATGATAGGTCTAAATCCAACCACATTAATAACTACATTAAATGTTAATGAACTAAATAATCCAATTAAAGACACAAATTATAGAATAAACAAAAGATAAGACCCAACAATGTGCTATCTGCAAGAGATGCACTTTCAATACAAAGGCACAGGTTAAAAGGAAATGGAAGGAAAAGATACACCATGCAAATGATAACCATAAAAAGGCTGCAGTGGTTACATTAATATAAGATGAAATAAACTTCAAAAATCATCCCACCAGAGTACAAGGAAAATAGAGTTGCCGCTGTCTTCAGTAGTTAAGTGCCTACACAGCAGAGAAAGCTCTCAGACAGAAAACCAATGACAGACATGAGATGCCAAAAACCATCTGCTGATGTAGGTGAATTTACTGAGCCAAGAGGATATGGGAAAGCCATCAGTGACATCTGCTACAGAGTGAATTAATAAATGAATTAATAAAGAGTGGTCCCCAAAAAATTGATAAACAGGAAACTCTTCTGCTGTAAGCACCTAGAAACACTAGGCAAGTGTTACAAAGGTGTTTTTTAAATGCATAGCCAAGCTCCCAATAAAGTTACTAGAAATTAAAAACATGAGTGACAATCAAGTGATCTGAAGCTACAGCTGCAGGAGAAAGTGGTGAAGTTTGCAGGTGGACAAGAATAGATTTTACAATTCAGCAGTTTCTTGGCTCTCTCATTAATTGGCAAAGGATTTCAGGTCCCATAATTGCCCATCTGCAAGATGGCTCCTTTCTACTAAGAGAGAGAGTCTTGGCTTTTCATTCATTCTCCAAAGCCCTGTCCAATTGGAAAGAGACTCTGGGTGTCATGTTTCTTTCTGTTGTAAGCAATTGAAAACTGGCTTGGAGGTGGGGGAGAATATGTGTGGAGAAGGAAGGAATTCTTGGCTTATGTAAATGAGACTTAAGGCTTTGCTGGATTTAGCACTCAGATAACATCAATATGACTTGTTCTCCCTCCATCTCTCAATGCTTCTTTCCTCCATGCTGGCTTTCCTCATGGAGGTCTACATGGTAGCAAGATGGCAGTCAGCATCTCTAGGCTTATGTCTTTATTGCTTCTTGTCCAGCACAGAAGAAAGTTTCTCTTCTACTGTAGGGAAAACAAAAGCCTTGGGCATGACTCTAATCAGTCCACATGGGGTAACATGTCCATTCCTAAACCAGTCACCAAGGGAATGCATTATTCTGATATGCCATTTAAATCACATTCCCACTCCCAAAACACAGAGTGGAATCAATACCACTCAGCTACCATACCAGACTCTTTAGTACTCTGTCACACCCCCTTGTGTCACCTCTGACTTCAGCTGCAGGCATGATAGGATGTTCTGTGCATGCTGAACGTGTCCCACCCAAGCACCTGCCCTATATTTCTCTACTTTTCTGCTTAAAGCATGGGAGGTCTCTCAACCCCTACATGGGCATAGGCCAGAAGCACAGGGGAATTAAAGTCCCTAGTGGCAACATTGAACCAAGTAGAGATGGAATAGCACCCCAGCCTCCCAACCTTCAGAGCAGTGGTACCTAGGAACATTCTAATGGGTTCTCACAGGATCTTTGATATGATCAAGCCCCTGTTGCCCACGGTGATGATGAGCTTGATTACTCACTTTATTGGCTATTGGCTTTTCCATGTTCCATATTCTCCCTACTCCCTCACTCCTGCTTCTGATATCATTTCATAAATAAATCTCTTGCACCCAATTCCTCAGCTCAGGCTCTACTTAAAGGGAAACCAAACTAATGAGCTACATGAACTGGAAGTGAGATAAAGGATGCTTTCTCTGAGTAAAATTAGGACACCATGACCAAAATGATGAGCTGGCCTGAATAGCACAAAACCACAAATGTCTATAAGAAGGTTTTATTTTTCTTAAGTTTAGGATGCAAACTTGCGAAGACTAGTCATTAACTAATCTTAAAAAAAGTTGTCAGAAAAAATGTGGACACCTAATTAAGACTGGATCACAGTGGGAGGAGAGGGGGCCATAGGAATCTGAGAAGTAATACTTAGGTACCTATTTAATCAATGTGACAATGGAACATTATAAAATAAATATAAAGGAACATGATTGTAAAGAACCTTAGCTCTTTCATAAATGAGGAATCTTTGTTTTTTTTTCCCCTTAAATAAGGACAACTAGAGCCAATATAAAGCACAGAAAATTACTCTGGTAAAACATAGAAACTCTGCTCTCTAGATAGATTGCACAGAAGGTAAAGAAACATCTTTCATATTGTAGGCAAAGGCATTGAGTAAACCAAGAAAGCAAGACAATCAGAACTGAGCAAACTATGCCAAAATTTTAACCCATTTCATATATTCCCTTCAGACTCATGTGTTATAAACCAAGGCAAATACAACTCACTTTCAAATTTCATATCCTAGAATAAATTGACACCTCAGGATTGCCTTTTTCACTCTTATCTTCTCAAAAGTATACAATGAAGTGTCCCAGAAGCTACCTGATGTGTGATATCACAGACTAGATGCAGGAGATATGATAATTTAGCAGATATCAAGGAGATTTACAAAAATTTAAAACAATGCAATTCTTCTCACTAATTTTTTAAAACATAATTTGTTTTCATTGAGTATGTTATTTTGGTTAGCATGCAATCAGTTCATCGTTTCCATTTTTCAAAAGAATCAAATACTTTAAAGTTTTCTCAGTTTTCATTTCTAATTTGGCAAATGTTGATAAATATAACCTACTTAAACAGAAGCTCTTTACTTTTATTTATTTATTTATTTTGAGACAAAGTCTCACTCTGCTGCCTGGGCTAGAGTGTCGTGGCATCAGCCTAGCTCACAGCAACCTCAAACTCCTGGGCTCAAGCAATTTTACTGCCTCAGCCTCCCGAGTAGCTGAGACTACAGGCATGTACCACCAAGCCCGGCTAATTTTTTCTATGTATTTTTAGTTGTCCATATAATTTCTTTCTATTTTTTTAGTAGAGACGGAGTCTCACTCTTGCTCAGGCTGATCTCAAACTGCTGAGCTCAAACGATCCACCCGCCTCGGCCTCCCAAGTGCTAGGATTACAGGCGTGAGCCACCGCACCTGGCCTGAAGCTCTTTAATCGTCCTTAAAAATTTAAGAATGTAAAGGGATCTTGAGGCCAAAGGGTTTGTAAATATCTGCATTGGGAAGAAACTACTCTCTTTTTTCCTTGAAAAACAAAGCATATAAATAGTATTTTTCTCCGTTACCAATGTTCATAGTATAATCTCAACTTCTCATCTTAGTTGATAGTAAAATCTCAATTTCCCATATTAGTTGATAGTATAATCTCAACTTCCCATAATTAACTTTTAATTAAAATAGTGAACTTCTATTTCACATAGAAAATTGGATGAGGGTACATAATTGAAATCTGTTTAATATAAAGGTGCATTTTAGCCGACTAGCAAAGCTCATGAACACACATAACACAGCTTTCTGCAGCCATACGCACTCTTTTTACATCACGGAGTGGCAAACATGAACAAATTCATTAAATGACTAAAGATATAGCCTCTCTATGGCATATAAAAAATAAGCAAAAGCATGGAAACTTAATACAATGTTTAGTAATCAAAATGTCAGAATCATATCTTAGAAATTATTTAGGTATCCAATTACTAATCACAAATTAGTTTTTGGTTTTTTTTTTTTTTTTCTTTTTCTGAGACAGGGTCTCACTCTGTCACCGAGGCTGAAGTGCAGTGAGTGGCATGATCATAGCTCACCGCAACCTCCAACTCCTGGGCTCAAGCAATCCTCTTGCCCCAGCCTCCCAAGTAGCTAGAACTACAAGCATGCAACACCATGCCTGGCTAATTTTTTTTTAATTTTTGGTAGAAACAGGGTCTCACACTGTTGCTCAGGCTGGTCTCAAACTCCTGGCATCAAGTGATCCTCCCACCTCAGCTTCCCACCTCAGCTGGGTTCACAGGTATGAGACACGACACCCAGTCATCTTCACTTAATATTAGTTCCAGATTTTAAGCTACCCAAAGATCTCAGAAATTGTGTTTAAACTGGCACACTACAAAAATTTTATTATTTATATAAAAGTTTGTCAAAATAATAATCAATTTTATTACACACAAGTTTATATTTTTATAATCTTAAACATTACGGAGTTTTAGTTTATTTGACTAGAAAACCTATGTAAGTCCTCCACAAGTTTAGGAAAAACAAGCCCAAGTAAAATAAAGTATATATTTGTATTTTATTTATTAACACTGATAAGAAAAGACATAGTTGTTATTTTCTTTTCTTTCCTTTTGTATAGAGACAGTCTCATTTTGTTGCCCAGGCTAGTGTATAGTAGAGCCGTCATAGCTCACTGTAGCCTCCAACTACTGGGTTTAAGTGATCCTCCTGCCTCAGTCTCCTGAGTAGCTAGGACTGACTACAGGCGCATGACACACGCTCCACTAATTTTTTTTTAGTTTTTGTAGGGACAGGGTCTTGCTATGTTACCCAGGCTGGCCTCAAACTCTTGGCCTCAAGAGATCCGCTCACCTAGGCCTCCCAAAGCACTGGGATTACAAATGAGAGCCACTGTGCTTGACCTTGATTTTCTAATCAAAATTATTATACTAATCTCATTTGCCAGAGATTTCTTAGTTATGTAAACTGGAATTCCTAAAATATTCCTAGATTAGCAGTTTCTGTAAGAAGAATTTTTTTAAGTTTAGTATATTCAAAATGTTAGAAGTTAAATGTACTTACTGTATGGGAATTTTAGGGATATTTGGTTTATATAAGCACTTACTTAACTCTATAAACTAATCAGAACAGAGTACCTTTAATTTAAGAGATAATAATCTAACTTATTAATACATTTCTTTCTAGAGATAGGAAAATATTTAATACAAAATGAAAGGAAAGGACCTTTCTGAATTATAGACAGACACATAGGCAAAGACATATAGAAAATTTTTACTTCAGTTTTATAATTTCAGCCATAGGTCAAGACTAAACACAGAAATACAAAAACTCAACAGTGCAGATATCAAAGAGCTGTTCTCCTTCCCAGTGAGCATAAAATTCTCAATTTTCATGTGTGAAACAGAAACAAAACAAAGTACAAAATCAACAGAAAGGAAAAAAGACTAAAGAAATAGCCAGCCAAATTAAAGTCCTACCAACACTTAGGATTATTTTGGGATCCAAGAAAAAAAATTTGCCTAGGTTTAAGTAACTCGTGTGGTACAATTTTCCAGCAACGCAGTTAACTTTGTCATTGGGCATCTCAGTGGATGACCATCAAAACTGTTAAAGATAATTTTTTAAAAGGTAAAGTTATGACCATCATACAAATGTAAATTAACACATACCAAAGATTTAACTCATTGACTAATAAAGGAACCAGTAAGATGTTACAAATGGTTCAAAGGAGAATTTAAAGAAGAAACATATACATAGGCCATTAGGAATGCTGACATTAATTTGTTAATAGATATAAAATGGGTCCCTTGGGGAGAAAGGGAAATCAATTGCCTCCCCATCAGACAAAATTCATTCTTATTACTTTCAGTTTTCTCCAACTTAGTGTTTAAAATAGGTCTGTTAAGACAATGAAAGATACAGACTCCTCAAGTATCAGGTAATCTGGAAGTGTTCACTAAAGAATGCTTAGTATTCAGGCTTGATGTGGTGGCTCACACCTCTAATCCTAGCACTTTGGGAGGCTGCTGAGGCAGGAGAATCACTTGAGCCCAGGAGTTGGAGGTTGCAGTGAGCTATGATCACACCACTGCATTCTAGACCGGGCAGCAGAGCAAACTCTGTCTCAAAGAAAAAGGAGAAGAAGACTTAGTATACCAACGAAAAGACACTCAGTAATTTATTTATTTTCTTTTTTTCCCCCCCATTTCAAAATCTTTCACAAGTTTACCTGATAATACAATGAAACACAATTAAGACATAAAAAAGAATAAGAAACACTTTTATGTAAGAATGTGGAAAGATCTCCACCATTATTAAGTGAAAAAAATAGTAAAGAGCAGAGATGGTCTCATAAACATAAAAAAGGGTGTGGGGATAGAGAACACATACATTTTGGTATACAAGTGAATAAAATATATCTGGAAAGGTTTTAAAACTACTAACACTATTGGTGGCCTCTGGCAAGGGTAACAAGGTGACCAGGGATCAATGACGAGGAGAAGCTTTTCAGTAACCTTCTGTTTTTGAATTTTGAAATGAGATCATATTTCCTAGTCAATAAATTACATTAAAAAATAACAAAATGGTTGGATACCTCTGGTCTCCAAGTAATCATAGAAATCTCCTTCTTTTTAGAATCTCTTCCTTACCTGCTCCCTAATTCTTCATATTTGTTTTTAGATACATAAGGTTTAATATGTCTAAATAATCATATTCTTATAACCCCACTTTCATTAAAATTTCATAGCAAAATCTTGATACTAATAGGCAAATGTTTAATAACACCTCAATGATTAAAGTGGTAACATTTTATGTTACGTATATTTTACTGCAATCTTTTAAGAAAAGAACACTTTGAGTTTTCCAGCCACCAGGATGATTCTTTTCCCTGCAATATATCTGGGCTGAGTCTTTCTTTCCATGACAGATAATTATCTCCCTGTGTTTGTCAAACTCAGGATGTGTGAGGAATGCTGGGATAGATAGAAGCTCAGGATGGGTTAGTAAGAGAAGTAGGCTGATACCAGGGGAATCTTCCCAAACCAGAGCCTAGCACATTACAGAAGATAAATAAATCTTTGTTGAATAAATTAATGAATTACTTCTAATATTTATTTAGCACTGTTTTCATATTTGAAATACTTGATCCATTCATCTAGCATTTATCCTGGTTCTAAACTGTCATGAACCTCGAGAGTAAATCCTTTTGGATTCTATTTGGGGGGAGAAGTATTCAATTAACTCCTACACAGAGGATTAATCTGAAAGACTGACTTATTCCTGTCTCCTGCAAAGATTAGAAAACGTTTGAGCCTCCAGGAATTCTCTCATAAATTCTATGTGCACTTCTCATGGCAGTAACTTTTCCTTCCAATCTGGCAGCGAATGCAGTTTAACCTAAAAATATCAGGAGAAGACAAAGGGAACATTTTCTCTCCTTAATGACTCCACAAAGAACACAGTTCTGTACTAAGAAATTCTTTAAACAGAGAGTAAAAAGCTTAAAACTCACAAATAAATCTCACAAGATTTCCCAAATGCACTAATATATTCAAACAGTACAATTCTGACACCAAGTGGTAAAAAAAGGTATAAGCTCTTTGACCAAAAAATACTGCAGATGGTATCATGGGATACGTGGTAGACCAAAAAATGTACAGGCTTTCAGTCAATGATATTAGTGTATTTTCTGTTGCTTTTAACAGAATACCTGAAATTGGGTAGTTTATAAAAAAGAGGAATTTATTTCTCAGTTATGGAGGCCAGAAAGTCCAAGGCCAAGGAGGTACATCTAATGAGGGTCTTCTTGCTGCTGGGACCCTCTGCAGAGTGCTGAGGTGGTGTAGGGCATCACATGGCAAAGGGGCTGAGCATGCTAGCTCAGGTCTCTCTTCCTCTTCTTATAAGGCCACCAGTCCCACTTCCATGATAACCCATTAATCCATTAACTCTTTAATCCATGAATTCCTCATGATCCAATCATTTCTTAAAGTCCCCACCTCTCAATACTGTCTTCTTTGGGATTAAATTTCAATATGAGTTTTGGAGGGGACAAATATTCAAACCACAGTAGATGTATTACTACTGTGTAAGATTCACTGTCAATACTATTTTTCATCTAATCATTTTTAAAGAAAGAACATTAGTAATGCTTCCTACATAGAGTTCCTATGAGAACTGTTAGTAAAAGAAAAAGAAATTTTTAATGCTTGACACACAGTAAGTGCTAAATAAATGTTGACTCTGTTATTGCCTAATTTCAAGTCTGCTAGGTTATAGGAGCACTAAGCAAGTTGTCCTTGTCCTCCACTTGCAGGAGTGAAGGGGAAACAAAGAAAGAACCAAATAAAACAAAGTTTTAACAAGTACTATGATAGACATGTTTAATAAGTACAGGAAAGGTACACAAAAGGGAAAGGTTCGTTCTGACTGCTTTCTACCTCAGATACAGACTTTTAGCAACTATATCAGTAATCTGTGACCCCACACACTGGCCATGTATGATTTATCCAGGGTTGGACACCTGTCTCAGGACTGCTCCACCAAATTTTTCCTTCTGGGAACTTGGATTTAAAATTCTGATACATTTATCAGTCTGAGATATTCACTTGAGCCGAGGGTGTAAACTGTTGTACTGTAATGTGGTCATGTGCACAGAGAAATAGGAAAGGCCTGCCTACAGAGAAAAACAAAACAGAAATACAGACAGAAGCAGAAACAAGAGAGAATTCATGTGTCTCCAGAGAGACATGGGATCTTCTTCTGAGGAACAAGCTGTTTGGAATCCTGATCATTTTCTAATACTTGGTTCAAGACCAGAGAATATCTTGGACTATATCCTTGCCCTTGAGTTTTGAGAGATACCCCTGTATCCTTATAATAAATTTCTCCTCTTTGCTAAATCTTGCCTTAGTGAGTTTGTTATTTTCCACTAAAGTAACCATGGCTTACTCACTGGATAAGCTCAAACATTAACTTCCCATCTAATACTTAATCTAAATAATTAAAATTTTATTCCTTTAAATATTTGGGTACCACGGTTCCATAATGTAATTTTACACTATAAGTTAGATGCTGTTTTTCACCAATGGAGTAGCTGGGTTTTTTTTTTGTGGAATGTAAAACACTATCAATCTTGATTCTTTGATGAAGAGGAAAATAGATTTATTAAACCTACAGAGAAAAGGATACATTCGAATTTTAAATTCTATAAATATTTAACTAGAAGATTTTTCTTAGTTAATTAAATTAACATATATGCATACTATGCAAATTTATGTCTCCCACAAGCACAAATTATATCAAGGGGAAACTATGACAGAAAAAGAATACTCACCTAGCGTAGAGATCAAGAAAGGAATCTGGCTCTCCACAGTTTAAGCATGTCACACCATAGTCATTGTATTTAAGAAAAAATATAAATCAAATTTTAGAAGTAATTGGTCAAACCTAGAATACACAAAAATTTTTAAGAAAGAAATCATCTAGCACCTCACCACCAAAAAATATTTCCTTTGTCTATATTTCCACACAAATATGATTTTTACACAGATCATAACAAATGTGCAGGTTTTTATCTTGCTTTTTTCCCTAATAATTTATAAACATTTTCCTCATTATTAAACAATCTCTAAAAATATCATCTTTGATGATTGAAAGACAGAAGGATTGTAAGGGAGAAAGGTTGTCCATATAATCTAAGCCCTGTTCAGCCACCCAAATACCGTGTTTTTAAAATGTTCTCATGTTATATAAAAGTTTTTTTGAGACACATGGGGCCAAGTATAGTGCCTTTACATACATGTATATATTCCTTTACATTGTGCACAAATAGGGAAAACATGTAGGGTTCCACTTCTGTGAGTGGTTTGCTGACTAAACAGGAGTAGAAAGGAAGTGAACATAAACCATAGTTCGATATAAGTTTGGGTTACTGTGAGTTCCTCCAATGTAGTGCCATGTTTTATTATGATTGTATCTCTCAAAAAGCATCTGTCCGAAAGTATACATGGATGCTAAAAAAAAAATACATATTCTCAATTTAGAGTAAAAGGTATTGTCAGGATGTCTATTCAAGTCCCTCAGACCCTTCACATCTAGATCAGCTAGAACTGCTAGTCTACATTCTATGAAAGTTCCTAACCTTCCTCAATCTTTTTGTATATCTGCTGGAGGAGCTTTGTCCATTATCACCTCTGCTTTGATGTTTTTTTCTGCGCAATCCATTCCTGTTTTGCAACAAGAATGCCTAAGCATGAAACTCAGCCTTTTCCTAAATTCAAAATACATACTGTGGGAAAGATAGACAAAGAGAGAGAAGAAATTTGCTCACCAAATTTTTCATGATTCCAGCAAAATTTACTGAGGATTGAAAGAGGGGATGTGTCTCAGGAAGGATTTATATAGCATAAACACAAACTCAAATAGCATACTGGACATTGCTGTGCTTAAAATTTCTCTAAAGATTGCACTGGTAATTTTTCAGCAATTGTTTTCCTCCTTTGCCCTCAAGCCATCTCCTTTCATCTCCATCCTATTTCTCATTTCTTCCTTTCCAAATTGCCACAAGACGTCCAAATTTTTCTCCCTCTATTGTGGAGCACTACTCAACAAAACTAAGAAGGGGATAATCAGAATAATAACACCTTCAGTTTAACAGGATCTAAACTTCTGGTTTAAAGAACAAAGATTAAAATAGGTAATTCCTTCTTCTCCTCCCAGAAAACCACCACTTAAAAACCACCAAGATAATAAGAAAAGAAATGCATAATTCATTTTTTATGAGACTAGAGAAAGCTGATATCCAAGCCATAATAGAGTTGGAAGAGAGAACAAAACCAGAGAAGAGAAAATAAAGTCAAGAGGAAACAGAAAAAGGATGTCTGTTGCTGCAAATCTCAGAAACAATCAACAATGTTCATTTCTCATAGGTAAAGGACACCATTAGTCAGGGTCCTTCAGAGAAACAAAGAATAGGAAATATATATGTACTCATAGACATCCATATATAAATATATACATAGTTTGTATATATTAATATATTACAAATTTATATAGTATCTATTTTATTATATTATAATCTCCTATTGATTCTGTTTAAATGTTATATAAACACAGATTTATTATAAGGAATTGGCTCATGCGATTATGGAGGAAGACAAGTCCCAAGATCTACAGGATGAGTCAGCAAGCTTGAGACCCAGGACAATAATGCATTCTCGGTCCAAAGGCCTGAGACCCAGGAGAACCGATGGTGTAGTTTGCATCCCAACTCTGGCAGGCTCGAAACCTAGGAAGAGTTACTGTTTCAGTTCAAGTCCAGAGGCAATCAGGTAAGAAGAATTCTCTCTTATTTGGAAACTGTCAGCCTTTTTGTTTTATTAAGATTTTTAATTAATTGCATGAGGCCCACCCACACTGGAGAGGGAAAGGTTACATATCTCCATCACTACAGAATTGATCACTGGTATATTATCTAGTTATTTTGGTGAGATCATCGTTTTCTGGATGTTCTTGATGCTTGTGGATGTTCATCGATGTCTGGGCATTGAAAAGTTAGGTATTTATTTTCATCTTCTCAGTCTGGGCTTATTTGAACTTGTCATTCTTGAGAATGCTTTTCAAATATTCAAAGGGAATTAAGTGTTGTGATCTAAGTCTGTGGTCACTACAGCCATATCAGCACTGCGGGTGCCCCAAGATCAGTAATACTGTGACTCTTATAGACTCCTGGTAGACTTGGCTAAGATACAAGAGAATTCCCTGGATTACCATGCAATGTCTCTCACTCTCTTCCCTCACTGTCTGTGCGAGGCTGCTGGAGTTGGGGGAGAAGTGTTGTGGGCACTTCCTGTGGCTACCAGCCCCAGATCACACCTGAAGCCAGCCCCGTCTCACCCAAAGCACATGGTGACCATTGCCTGGCTCCCTCTGGTTTATTCAAAGTCCAAGGGATCTTTAGTCAGTAGGTGGTGAATCCTACCAGGACTGTGTGCTTCCTTTCAGGGCAACATGTTTACTTCTGGCCTAGGATGGGTCTCTAGAAATGCCTTCCAGGAACTAAGACCTGGAATCAGGGGTTTGGGGAGTTTGCTTCGTACTTTATTTTACTGTAGCTGGTACCCAAGTTGCAAAACAAAGTCCTCTGAACTTTTTCCTTTCTTTTTCTTTCCCTGAGCCACACTGTAGTTGTAGGTTGACACAGGCACTGGTTTGGCCACCACCACTTGTGTCTCACTGGGTCATATGCACCCCAAATCCACTTGCTATGAGTCAGCACAGCCACAGGAATTGCCCATGGACTGCAGCATTTGTGGCTTGACCACCTTACAAATCTAGCTCAGGCCCCAGACTGCTTTTTCTCAGTCAGTGGTGGGGCTAGCTGGAACTCGGGTTTCTGTATGGAGGATTTCCCTCGGGCCTGGCTGGTCTAAATGCTCCCTCTGTGGGTACTGGTGGAATTCTGCCCTGTGCTGTGCTCCCCTGTGCCAGGGTGGTCCTGAGTTTCAATGCAAAGTACCACTATCACTCCATTCTCTCTCCCCTGGGCACAGAGATTCTCTCTCCACTTGGCGAGCTGGCATAGCACTGCCAGAGGGGATAAGGGGAGCGATGGTGTAGGCAATGCAAGATTGTCTTTTCTGCTTCTTCAGTGCCTTGTTCCTTGATACAATGTTAATACCAGGTAGTATAATTGCTCCCATGTTTGGTTCTTCTGAAAGTACTTGCTTGTGTGGATAGTTTCTGAATGTGGTATTTGCATGGAGGGACAATTGCTGGAGGTTTCTATTTGGACATCTTGCTCCCAGTCCCAGAAACTATTTATATTTACTTTTTACTAAACTGGTTTTTCATATAATTTGTCTATTTTTTCTATAGGGCTGTTGGGCTTTTTCTTAGTGATTTATAAAAGATGGATTTAGATATAGATATATTAGTAATTTTCCAGTGCTGTGAGTTGCAAATATTTTTGCCAATGTGTCTTTGTTTATGGGTTTTAATGTGTAGATATTTTAGATTTTTAAAAAAGTGATTAAATTTATAAATCTTTTATTCTTTGGTTTTTGAGTTTGTTTCATATTTAGAAAGACTTTCTTTTCTTTTCTTTTTTTTTTTTTTTGAGACAGAGTCTCACTCTGCTCAGGCTAGAGTGCCATGGTGTCAGCCTAGCTCACAGCAACCTCAAACTCCTGGGCTCAAGCGATCCTCCTGCCTCAGCCTCCTGAGTAGCTGGGACTACAGGCATGCGCCACCATGCCTGGCTAATTTTTTCTATGTATATTTTTAGTTGTCCATATAATTTCTTTCTATTTTTTTAGTAGAGACAGGTCTCACTTTTGCTCAGGCTGTTCTCAAACTCCTGAGCTCAAACGATCCACCCGCCTCAGCCTCCCAGAGTAGAAAGACTTTCTGAAGTAGAGATTCATCTTTGAATGCTTGGAATAGACATTTGATCATACTATGTTGTTCCTTTAATGTGCTACTGAGTTCTCTTTGCTAATATTATGTAGAGTATATTTATAAATATGTTTGGCTTATTGTTTTCTTTTGTGTGTGTGTAATCTTTAAATTTCAGCATCAGTGTTGTGTTTCACAAAAAATAATTTGTTAAATTTTCCTTCTGTATGCTCTAGAACATTTAATAATATTAGAATATCTAATCTTTAAATATTTGGTATATTTTAAATAACTTCACATTGATATTCTTCTTTTTTACATTTTATAGCGCTGACTAAAATATGTGCAGAATCATAGTATTTTCATGTTCACCTTTATCTTTTCAGCATTCATTGCATTTTATGTTTGGAGGAACACTTTTGAAAGAGGCTTTTTCACCTCCTCATAAGTGTGTCAAAATTTTCTGGTTTTACAGCTTTGCTTGACTAAGTGAGGGACTGGGATGAAAAATTAGGAGGCCTGTGGTAGGCAGCGGGGCCAGCTTCATGAGCACACAACCTGTGCAAGTCAGCAGGACCCACACTTAGAAGGGTCTAAGACTTGCTTAATGCACTGTTGTCATCATCTTGAAAATATTCATAGTTCTTGCATTGGATTCCACAAGTTATATAGATGGTCATGGTCAGCAGCCTTTAAGACATCCCCTAATTATCCCCACTTCCTGGTATTCACACCCTTGTATAATTCTCTGCCCTTGAGTGTGGGCTGGACCTAGTGACTCACTCAACTGCTAACAGATAGAATACCAACAGTGATGAAAAGTCACCTCCAGTACTAGGTTACAAATAGCCTGTGACTTCCCTTTTGTGTTTTCTTTCTCCCTCTCTCCCTCTCTCTCTCTCTCATTCTAAGGAAGGCAGCTGCCATGTTGTAAGCTGCCCTGTGAGGCCCACATGGTGATGAACTGGCATCTTCAGTGAACAACTAATGACAAACTGAGGCCTGCCAACAACCATGAGAGTGAGTTTGGAAGCAGACCATTCCCCAGTCAAGACTTCAGATGAGACTGCAGTGCTGCCTGATACCTTGTTTGCAGGTTGTGAGAAACCTTGAGACAGAGGTACCCAGATAAGCTGTACCTGGACTCCTAACCCACAGAAGCTATAAGATAATAAATGATTGCTGTTTTAAGCTGCTAGATTTGGGGGTAATGCATTATGCAGCAATAGATAACTATTACAAATCCCTGAGATAAGATCATTACCATATGGAGTTCTTAAACAGATGATAAAAATTTTAAATGTGGATATTACAAAAATATAACATTGTGATAAATTGTTAAGACTCAGAGAATCTGGTCTGTACTTGACTTCTGGTGCAATCTCACTTTTTCCTGAGATTCTTGCCATTTGACAAAACCTCAGCAAAGTAACACCAATGCCCTTCCCTACCTACCCTTTCCAACCACTTCCATTAACGAAGTGTGTACTTTAATGATTTATGTCTCACTTCATTAGGTCCCAAAGCCCACATTAAATTTTGCTTTTCTGGGTGAGTACAGTAGAGTGATCCTTTTCTTGAGCTCTGGGCAATGGAACAGGAGCTACACACTGTTTGCTTTCCTGAAGTTTGTTTCAGGCGATCTTTTGTGGTTTCTATGCCATTAACATTCTATATTTCAGTGCTGGCCTTTCGATTCAAGGAAACTAGTTTGGTTATTCTCCAAAGGATAAACAACATGAAATTGCAAAACCACTAGCAGATGTTAAAATTTAAATGTTTCCAGGATTCCAGGAGAGTAAGCAGTCTGGCAACTGAAGGTATGACCTAGACCTAGTTAAAGCCATAAACTCCAAACTGCATGTTGATCACATTGCTCCCTATTACTTTCCAAATCCAATTATTTCTTTGAGGTTTTCCCAGGTTATCTCTAAGTAAATGACCCAGTATGGCAAAGCAACCCATCTTTTAAAGGAATTCAGCTAATTTGAAACACCAACATAGGTTAAATAAAGATAAACCACAGATGCAAGCATTATATCCTAAAATAGACTTTATCAATCTTGTATCAACACTGGAGTACATTTTCAACTTCTTGTTTTTAATCTCCTACAGTGCCTAATATAGTCCTAAATAAAGTATTTATTTACTGGTAAACAATTGTAGAAGGAAGGAAGGTGAATAGGGAAAGAAGGAAGGGGAATTTTATTGGCTTGAAAGATAAGTATTATCTTAACATTTTGCTTACAATTTGCTAAGTGCTATGGTGTGACTATGTCCCCCAAAATTGATGCGTTGGAAACTGAATCCTCAATGCAACAGTGTTAGGAGATGAAGGCTCCACCTCATGAATGGATTAATGCCATCATAAAAGGGCTTGACAGACGGAATGCACCACTTTTGCCCTCCGCTCTCTGTCATGTTGAAGACACAGTGCTCTTCCCTTCCAGAGGACGCAGTTTTCAAGGCACCATCTTGGAAGCAGAGAGCAGCCCTCACCAAAAAACTGATGTTGCTATGCCTTGATCTTGGAATTCCCAGCCTCCAGAACTGTGAGAAATAAATTTTCTATTCTTTATATATTACCCAGTCTGTGGTATTTTGTTATAGCAGCATGAACAGACTGAGATGCTAAGGAATCCTTATTATTTTATGTATTTCTTGTTTATTCAGCTTTCATATGTCCAAAGGTAATTTGAAGGTTAGACAGAAATTAGTAACATGTTCAAAGACACTGAATGTACTTTTATATGCTTGCATACTGATTAGATTATTTGCATAAAAGTATTTTTAAACTGTTAAAACAATATAGGTGTGGTATTAATTTTATCATGATTGTTATTACTTATCATTATCAAAACTGTGACTTTTCCAGTGACCCACACTGTGTAAAAAAAACCTTAAGATTAACAGCATATAAAGCAAGGAATTCAGAAACACATATTTCCTCTATCAAAATGTTTCATATGTTAAAGTAATCAATCTACAAGAGCAAAGAGTGTCTTTGCATATGCAAATCACTTAATCCTTAGCATGTTCAGTTCTATGGGTTATTAAAAAATTATTACAAATTATTAAAATTATATTTGATGAATAGAAAGTTATAAAATCATTGCTCTGTGGTAAAGTTTTAAAAAATGAAAATAAAAAGATCCTACTGCAGTAAATTAAGGATTGAGTTGAGGCTGTCACAGAAATATTTAGTCCTAATTGTGTGATATTTGTAGATTTAAAATCTTGAACGCAGGCATCCAGTTAAACACAGCAGATTGAAAATATAGAATTTACTGTCTCTCCTCGTAAAACCCCACTAAAATGACAGTAAGCAGATTTTTTTAACCACGAGGAGAAAGAGGATTTGAAAAAAAGATCACAGCAACATTTGGGAGGCTGGAAAGCAGATGGATGAGTGGTAATTAACTTAAACCAGAGAATACTAACACTTAAGCCAGCATAAGGGGAATCCAGAAACAGACTGCAGAATCTCAGAAATGCTTAGAAAATTGAGGCATTAATTACCCTTGAAAGTCAAAGTTGGTACAGATGGATTTTAAAATAGAAGATTAGTTTTAAAAAATTGTATACTTTGACACCTTCCCCTCCCCTAGAAACCTCTCCCAAAACTCAAGTTTCTATTGGTTCCCAACCCTGGAAGAGAAGTAAAGATCTGCTCTCTGGAGAAACTGACCCATAAAGACTTTGAACTCAGGGATAAGATACTGAAACAGAATGATCAAGTGAAAGTTAGCTTCCGGAATAATGAGATCTCTGACACCTGCTCCCTAGGAGAATAGAGGATTTCCCCTAGCCCAAGGAAAATTACCTAAAGATCCTGATATCTGTCTCTGCTAGATGACCCTACAGTAAAGTCCACCTGTTGCCTAGTTCTCCATACACATCTAGAACTTCAGATCAGCCTCACGCTGCCTTATTACTTAATAGGAGCTGATAGCCAAGGATTACCCGATATGTGAGGGAAAATCTCTAAAATGAAGATAGTAAAGAAAAAAAAGAAATAGAATTTGGGACAGAAGAAAATATACACGAAGAAGAATAAAACATTCAAGAATTTTTAAAAAATTCTTAGAAATTAAGTATAAGAGCAAATTCCTCCCCTTCAGCCCACAACAGAGTAATTGGTCCTAGACTAAGCACTCTTAGCATTAAAACAAAAAAAACAAAACTATAAAACTGGGCAAAATGTATGAATTAGTTGTTTTCAAATGTTAGACAACTAGAGCACAGGATGGTGATCACTAAGAAAAGTCAAACGCATGAGGGGAGTGACCCCAAAATTGACTGAACTTTCTCTTTGAAGAACATCCCAGACTATGGCACAGAGGCAGGGAGGCCAAGTTGAATGGAGGTCTCACTGCCTCTGAGAAGGCAGAGATCAGAGTCCTAAGGTTGGAATTTGTGGAGCAGGGGGCTAGAGAAGAGGGAGTTATGTAGGGAATGAGCTCCAGAAATCTATACTACAGACCCCTTAAGATTTTGGCTAAATACTAATAAAACATAAGACAAGGCCTGGCATAGACCAGCTACTGGACAGCTGTGAGGAACTGAGATTGTAGAGGCTGTATGCCTGAGAGATGTTGGAGTTCCAACTGCCAGGGTGGACACACTTAGCCTAGGCATTCAATCGAGACCCCAGAAAGTCTGCACCTTAGAAGTAGAGTTGCTTAAGCTGTAGAGTATAGGCTATGCTAGGCCTGCCTTAACCACATTTAAAAACAAGCCACAAAAATATCAAGACCATTTGGCAAGTAAATTAACCATCTGCAAGAACAAAACTCAATCCTCTTGAAAGGAAAAAAACAATCTGGACTCACAAAAATGTACCAGCCAATGTCCAGTAGAAAATTTTAAAATTCTTACACATATAAAGAAGCATGAAAATGCTATCCATAAGCAAGGAAAAAAAGAGAATTTACAGACTCCGAAATGGCAAAACTTTGGAATTAGCAGACAAGGATTTAAAGCAGCTTTTATACATATATTTATAGATTTAAAGGAAAAGATGGGCCAAACGAATGAACAAATGTAGGAGATATCAATAGAAAAATTGAAACTTCACAAAAGAACCAGTTCTGGAACTGAAAAATGCAATATCTGAAATGAAAATTTTATGGGATAGGTTTAGACAGATTAGACACTGCAGGAGAAAAAAAATCAGTGAACTTGAAAGCAAAGCGGAGGTGTTAGGAATTATCCAAACTGAAGCACAAAAAGAGAAAATGTTGAATGTAATTATGAAATCTTTGGTGACCTGTGGGACAAAGTCAAATTGTCTAAAATGTTGTAATTGTTTTTTTTTTTTTTTTTTTTTTTTTTGAGACAGAGTCTCTCTCTGTTGCCCAGGCTAGAGTGAGTGCCGTGGTGTCAGCCTAGCTCACAGCAACCTCAAACTCCTGAGCTCAAGCGATCCTCCTGTCTCAGCCTCCCGAGTAGCTGGGACTACAGGCATGCACCACCATGCCTGGCTAATTTTTCTATATATATTTTTAACTGTTCATATAATTTCTTTCTATTTTTGGTAGAGATGGGGTCTCGCTCTTGCTCAGGCTGGTCTCGAACTCCTGAGCTCAAACGATCCGCCCACCTCGGCCTCCCAGAGTGCTAGGATTACAGGCATGAGCCACCACGCCCGGCCTAAAATGTTGTAATTGAAGTCCAGAAGAGAGAAAGGAGAAAGGTTGAACCAGAAAAAATATTTAAAGAAATAATGGCCAAAGTTTTTCCAAATTTTTAAAATTTTTTCCCTTAATTGCGAGGCTATATGGGAAATTTTTCCAAATTTGATGAAAACTATCAACCCACAAATCCAAGAAGCTCAATATACTCTGAGCAGTATAAACACAAAGAGAACCACGTGAATCCATAGTAAAACTGTTGAAAACCAAAAATTTTTAAAGAAAATCTTAAAAACAGCAAGAATAAAACAATACATTAAATACAGAGAATAAGAATTATCACTGACTTCTCATAAGAAACAATACAAGCCACAAGACAATGAAGTGATATCTTTAAATTGTTGAAAGGAAAAGAATCCTAGAATTTAGCCTACAATTTTATCTCTAGTGAAAACATCCTTCACAAATAATGATGGAATAAAGATATTTTCAAATAAAACCTGAGAGAATTTGCCACCAGCAAACCTACATTATAAAAAATATTACAGAGAATTCTTCAGGCTGAGGAAAATGATAACAAATGGAAACTCGGATCTACACGAAGAAAAATGAAAAGCACTGGAACAGTAAATGTATTGGAGAACAGTGGCTGGTACTTTCCCAGGCACCTAAAATCTAACAAGACCTAACTGAATTCATCACCTCCTCCCTACTTGTTAACACTTAGAAAAGCAACTTCATCTGGGACTCAAACAAATCCACATATGATGGCAGGCTTTCTAAAAAAAAAAATTCTGCATAAACTATCTTATTGAAGCATTGAAGTTTGTATACACCTTTCAATAGCAGAGGTCCAATCTTTGCTGTGCTCCCAGAGAGTGGACAGTTCCAAATTTGAACAATGTTCATAGAAAAGATGAATTAGATAGACAGCTGTAACATCTTGCCTACAGCCAATGAATAATATTTCCCCTGGAAGTTTATCCTGTTCTGATCCACTTATTAAAGTTCCTCTTTTTTGAAATATTGTGGGGGACAGGTGAGGGTAGGGATAGTAAAATTTAAAAGTTCAGTAGAAGATTTGGAATTTAAAGTTGAAGAAATCTTCCAGAGCATAGAAGGAAAAAAAAAAAGATGGGAAATAGGAGAGAAAAGGTTAAGAAAATTAAAGGATCAATATAGAAAATTCAACAGCGTACAAATAAGAGTTTCAGAAAGAATAGAGAAAAAGAGAAAAGAAAATTTTCAAAGAAATAAAGAAAACTTCCCAGAACTTTCTAAACTGAAAGAGACTAACATATCCCCAGTACAAAAAATGAAAAAGAGATCCATATGAAGATATATCATAATAAAATTTCAAAACCCTAGGAAAAAATGGTCCTAAGAGATTCTGGGGTGGGAGAGGGAAAGAACATATTTAAAAAATCAGGGATCAATATGGCTGGTGACTATTCAACTGCAACTGCAATGCTTTCAAAATTCTAAGGTGAATATTTAATAATTTATATCTTAGAATTATACACCCAGCCAAACTTCCAAACAAACGTGAGGGTAAAACAAAAACATTTTTAAACATTTAAGGTCTCAAAAAACTTATCTACCTTTCACCCTTTGTATTAGTTATCTATTGCTGCACAATAAATGCCTCTAAAACTCAGCAGTTCAAAGTAACAAACATTTGCTATATCCCAATTTCTCTGGGTCAGCAATCAAGGGATGGTTTAACTGTGGGTTCTGGCTGAAGGTCTTTCATGTGATTGCCAGTCAAGCTGTCAGCCAAGGATGCAGTTATCTCAAGGCTCCATTGGGGCTGAAGAAGCTGCTTTCAATATTACTCATGTGGTTGTTGGCAGGTCTCAGTTCCTCCCTGCTTGTTGGTAGGAGACCTCAGTTCTTCAATACATGGGCCTCTCCATAGGGCTGCTCAAAACAAGGCAGCTTGCATCTCACAGAGTGAGCAATCCAAGAGAGGGAGTGTAATTTCCCAAAATAGAAGCTGTAATTTTTCTCATTTAATCTCAGTACTGAGATACCATCACTTCTCTCATATGCTATTGAGAGTGGATTGCACGAGGATGTGAACACCACCAGGCAGGGATCAAAAGGGGCCATCTAGGCGGGCATGGTGGTTCACGGTTGTAATCCTAGCACTCCGCAAGGCTGAGGCAGTCGGGGGTGGTGGGGGGGTGGGATTGCTTGAGCTCAGGAGTTCTTGAGGTCAGGAGTTCGAGACTAGCCAGAGCAAAAGTGAGATTCCATCTCTAACAAAAAGAAAGGTAAAAAACAAACAAACAAACAACAACAACAACAAAAACAGCCAGGCATGGTGGTGTGCACTCGTAGTTCCAGCTACCCGGGAGACTGAAGCAGAAGGATCGCTCAGAACCCAAGGAGTTGGACTCTACCCAGGGCGGCAGAGTGAGGCTCTGTCTCAGCAATAACAAACAAGGCAACTGAACACCCCACAACCTCCCACCCCTTTAAAAAAAAGAAAAAAAAAAGGAAGAAAGAAAGAAAAAAAAGAGGGGGGCCGTCTTGGAGGCTGATTTCCTGGAAGCTACTGAAGGATATATTCCGCCATAACAGGGAGATAAACCAAGAATGAGGAAGATGTAGGGTACAGGAAAAAGAGAAAGAGAATCCCCAAAAAGGTAGTGAATAGAAAACCCAGGCTGACCGTTGAGCACAACTGGTAGGTATTGAAACAGGAAGATGGAGGTCTCCAGGAGGGCTGTCCCTAAGAAAAACATGAATTAATAATATGGAAGGGGTGAGGGAGAAGGGATGAACAGATTGTGCAAAGATTTCTACTTCTAGCAAAATTTGGGAGGTATTAATACATTGTGAAAAATATATTAAAAACGAAGCAACCAAAAACAATTACTAAGTTGAGCAAATAAATTATAAAAGAAAGGAAGTGTAATCCCAGTATGCTGCATGAATAAAGTTGTAATAATTTAAACACTAAAAATAGAGTTTACAGAAATTATTATGTAACTAAACATGGTAGGAGGCTGAAAAGAAGAAATGTTTGTCAACCTGAGGGTGTATTTGGATAAGGAACTAATCATCATCTTTCATAGTTGAGAGTCAGTAGAAAATATCAACTTAAGTTTTAATTAAAAGCTTAAGTATAATGTTTAGATATATGAAGGAAAACATCAAGAAAAAAGAGCTAGAAGATTTGAAAGTACTTGCTTTTGGGGAGTAGAACCTTGGGTAGAAATGGAGAGACATTAGACTGCTGCTTTTCTTTCAACTTATAGAACTATTTGATTTTATTAACTATAATATACACCTGTAACTTAGATTTTTAAAATACAGTGGCCTTATTTTTGCTTATTAAATATAATTTTAAATTCAAGTCAATTTTAAGTACAGCACCAAGTTAGGTAAACATTATTTTTTTCTGTTTTATTCATAGTAAAATAATTTTATTAGACTGTATATTTAATATTCTGAAAATAAAGTTATACACATTGCAAAATATGTGCAAATGGGAAATTATCTTTTTTTTTTTTTTTTCCTTTTTCAGACAGAGTCTCATTCTGTTGCCTGGGCTAGAGTTCTGCGGCATCAGCCTAGCTCACAGCTACCTCAAACTCCTGGGCTTAAGCGATCCTTCTGCCTCAGCGTCCCGAGTACAGGCATGTGCCACCATGCCCGGCTAATTTTTTTACATATATATATATATATATATTTAGCTGTCCAGATCATTTCTTTCTATTTTTTTAGTAGAGACAGGGTCTCGCTCTTGCTCAGGCTGGTCTGGAACTCCTGACCTTGAGTGATCCTCCCACCTCGGCCTCCCAGAGTGCTAGGATTACAGGCATGAGCCACCACGCCCGGCCAGGAAATTATCTTAAGAAACTCAACTATAGTGTTTATGGAGGTAACTAAAATGCAGTGGTACTATATAGGATATACTGTCTTTAAAATCGCTACTTTTCAAAATCCTGTTACAAAACAAGCAAAAAGGGATGCTATCATATTGGTTGTTTGTGTAGAAATTTAGATATTATGAATTTGACCCCAAAGAAGAATTACTCATTGTATTATTAAATTATCACTCAAGCTTTATATTAAACTCCTTCTTAAATGATTATTCATGAAGAAAACCTCAAATATTTATTCCCTCATTTATAACAGATATAATTTTACTGTTTCTAATACTTTGGAATAGTCACACTTTTTGCTCCTCTTGGGTGTAACAGAAGATGATATAAAAAAATAGTTTGTATCATGTATCAAGTAAACTCTTTCTACAGGAAGAAAGGAAGGGAGGGACAGAAAGAGGGAGGGAGGGGAGAAAGGAAAAGAAAATGTTTCAGAGAGTACAGATTCTTGAGCGTAAGTCAGTTCATTCCAAAATAGATTAGAAAAGAAAGCTTCTCTGCCAGCCCAGCCTATTGTTCCCCTTGCTTACTTTCACAATCAAATCTCAATAAATTAGAACCCAAGCAGAAACAACTAGTCAAGATGAACAAAAAGTATGTTCCTTGCCCAAATGTAACCCTCAAACAATAGAATAAATTTGTGTATATCACCAATTTTTACATAGGTTAAACTAAAAGTGCTGCAGTTTCTCTTATTGCTAGAAACTTTGGAGTCTTCAGAAGTCCTGATTATTTATAGATCTAATTACTCACTCTATTGTTTCAGTAAACATCAAATGAAGAGCTTTAAACTCATCTCTTTTGTTTCTCTCCTCCTTTCCCTTCGTATTTCCTTTCTTTCCTATTCACTTCCATTCTAGTTCCTTTTCCTTCTCTTTCTTTTCCTTTCCCTTCTTAGTAGAATGTAATGAAGAGGTGAATGGGGTGTTGTGCAAAGGTATATCGGCTGCCAGGGCCCCAGGCGAGAATGCAAAGTAAGAAGGAAGTCATGATGAGGCTCACCAGCGGTGTGCACACTGGCACTGACAGATGGGGTGGGGAGATTGCACAGAGATGGTGAGTTAAGGATAAGTCAACCAACTGAGACAATGTGTAATGAAAATGAAAGTAAGGAGAACCAGATTTCCCACTGTTGGAGAAGACGTTTACATACATGGAAAGGGGGAAGACCAAAAAGAACTTTGATTTGTTGAATTGGAACTGGAGGTATCATATTAAACATGATTTTAAGATTTTCTTCAATAGAGCTATTTCCAGATGATTCTTTCCTCAGTGAGCAACAAGCTAGTAGGCACTTATGATAATGCCTACAGAGATCTTCATTATAGCAAAAGAGGGGTAAAAAAAATATTTTTCTTCTTGTTTTCTCTTAAAGATCACCAAATAAAATCAAAGACTAAAAGAAAGAGAATATCTTAAGTAAAAATTTAACGAAAAAAGAAAACAAAATGCCAAAACATTAAAATTATCCAGAGAATATAAAAATCAATGCAAATAGAATTTACTTCAGTATAAATGTAATGATTCAGAATATATGCAATATGTGATAAAATATACATGAGTATCTCATACACAAGTGAGACTGACAGTGACTAAAAAAAAAAAAGAAAAAAAAAAATATATATATATCATGCTGTGGCAAAAGCAATAGAAAAAAAAGCCTGCAGATTGAGTGCAAGAAAAAACATCCAGTGAAAGTTGAAAACAACATTCTGGCTGGCAGTAAAATTGCACAGCTGGTGCCATTTGGGGAATAAAAAGGAGAAAATATTTTTAAAGCCTAGTGATTTTTTTAGAAGGCTCTCAAAAAAAAAAAATCCTCCAGCTTCTTAAAAATATTTTTTGTTAACTTGAAACCTCATGCTCTCTGTTTTCCCCTTGGATTTAATAACTTCAATCTCTATTTCAAGGGGATTTTTATTTTAGAACTTGAAAAAATATACTGAAAACCATATAGTATGATTATGTGAGAATAGAAAGCAATGAAGGAAAAAAAAGCCTTATCAATAATTCAAATATATTATAGAATAACAATAATCTGGCCAGGAGTAGTGGCTCATAGCTGTAATCCTAGCACTCTGGGAGGCCAAGGTAGGAGGATCCCTTGAGGTCAGGAGTTCAAGACCAGCCTGAGCAAGAGTAAAACCCCATCTCCACAAAAAAAATAGAAAAATTATCCGGGTGTGCTAGTATACACCTGTAGTCCCAGCTACTCGGGAGGCTGAGACAGGAGGATTGCTTGAGCCCAGGAGTTTGAGGTTGCAGTGAGCTATGATGATTCCACTGCACTCTAGCCAGGGTGACAGAGCAGTACTCTGTCTCCAAAAACAAGAAAAGAAAAGAAAGAATAACAATAATCTTAAAAGCTTGGTGGTAACATTGGAATTAAAGATCATTAACAAAATAAAATGAAGAGTATAGAAATAGACTTTGTTTTAGGATTTAATATAAAATAAAGGAGAAATCACAAATCAATAAAAAGGAGAAAATATTAAATAAATAATGCCAATTTATAAGTTTTAATAAAAAATAAATAAATTAAAAAATCAATTTAAATGTTCACCTCACCCTATATTCCCAATTAAAACCCAGATAAATTGAATATTAGAATCTTAAGGAATTGAAACCAAAGGAAAAAGGGTAAGAAAAGTAAAAAATTGTCAAACATCTGATGAAACTTGTTAAACATATAAGTAACATAATATTGACAATATAAAAATGCTATATGTACACACCTAAGAAAAATTAAAATATAAAAGAATATAACAAACTGGAGAAAGAAAATTAACAGGAAAGATGACCAAAAAGAGGGCTATTACTTTATAGAAAGTTCATACAAATCAACAAGAAAACTGCAAATGAGCAAATGATATCAGGTAGTAATTCTCTAATGAAGAAATAAAAGTAGCCAAAAAAAGTTAGAAAATGTCCTCACAACTATTTAAAGAAATGCTGTAATTTAAATAACAATACTTCTACATCAGAAACTAAGACAAAATTTGTGATAGACACTTACTTTGGAATCCCTCAATGAACATGCCTTCCCATACTCATTCTCTGTGCAGTCCTCTCCTTCATTGACTCTGGCTTCAGCCATGTGACTTGCTTTGGCCAATGAGACATTAGCAACAGTGATGCAAGTAGAGGCTTGATAAGGATTTGAATATCAGGACTTGCTATGATCCTTCCAAAATTCCTATGTTGAAACTTAACCCCTAATGTGATAGTATTAAGAGGTGGGTCTTTTAGGAGCTAGTTAAGTCATGAATGAGATTATGAATGGAATTAATGTCCTTATAGAAGAGATTTGGGCTGGGCGCGGTGGCTCACGCCTGTAATCCTAGCACTCTGGGAGGCCGAGGTGGGCGGATCGTTTGAGCTCAGGAGTTCTAGACCAGCCTGAGCAAGAGCGAGACCCCATCTCTACTAAAAATAGAAAGAAATTATATGGACAGCTAAAAATATATATATATATATAGAAAAAATTAGCCGGGCATGGTGGTGCATGCCTGTAGTCCCAGCTACTCGGGAGGCTGAGGCAGTAGGATCACTTGAGCCCAGGAGTTTGAGGTTGCTGTGAGCTAGGCTGATGCCATGGCACTCTAGCCCAGGCAACAGAGTGAGACTCTGTCTCAAAAAAAAAAAATAAAATAAAATAAAATAAAAGAGATTTGAAGGAGCCCTTAGCCCCTTCCACCATATGAAGACACATAGAAGGTGCCATCTATGAGAAAATGTCCCTACCAAACACTCAATCTGCTGGCCCCTTGGTCTCCAACTTCTGTCTGTAGAACTGTGAGAAATAAATTCTCATTTATAGATTATCCAATCTAAGATATTTTGTTATAGAAGCTCAACCAGACTAAGACAGGACTTGTCTTCTTGGAAGACTCCCTCTTGGGAGTCTACTGGAAAGAAAATGATTAGAGGCTGTGTTGAGAGAGAGACTGGAGAATGAGAGGCCATCTTGAATGTTGTCTCTCTGGGCTAAACTCCCAGATGAATAAAGCTACATGGGGGATCTCAGCTCTATGATATAGAACAGAACCTCCCAGTCAGCTCACAGAATGGTGAGAAATAATAAATCATTGGTTTTTTAAATCACGAAGTTTTGGGATAGTTTGTTACGGAGTAGTAGAATACTAAAACAATATATATTTTTTTGATATCACTAAAGCAAAAAGATACCAAATTCTGGTGGGAGAGTAAATTGGTACAGTAAGACACTTTTAGGAAGTAACCTGGCAATAAGCTTCAACAACTGTTAAAGTTGAACACACTGAACTCAGTAATTTCTCTTCCAAAAATCTATTCAGAGGGAAGAAAACACTAAAATACAAGGAACATATATATGTACAAAAGATATTCATTGCACTATTATATATTGAGAAACAAAAACATCTATTCCCACTTCATTTTACCACTCAACCATTTTAACTAACATGACTTTACTATTCTATGAAATTTTTTTAGAAGATAAAAGTTGGAAATAACTCTATTTCTGCATGTCTTGCAAACACATTGAAAGAAACTTCATATTGTTCAATTTTTCCCTAGACAACACGAAACCGTTTTTCAGTCTCTCCTCAAAGCCCTAGCCTCAAAACCTTTGTCTTGCCTGTCCTGGAATCAATCTTAAACTATAATATTATACTATGATTCTTACCCTGTCTCAGTCAAACCATCTTATTGAAAGATCTGTCTTCAACTAGATCCCCCCAAAGACTTATAAACATGCCCAAATTTGCCCTCATCTTTTCAAGATGTTATTTAGATTTGTCAAGGTGGTGGTCTCCTTTACTGCAACAAGCAATAAATTCAACTTGGCACCAGGTTATGCTGTTGGTATTTCAGGGGAGGCATCATTTAACAATACGAAAGCAAGACTGGAAACAATATTCATACAATGTATAATTAAAGGAAAATTATTAAATAAAATGCAGTACATTACTTCAAAAAAAATAGAGAAATACAGAATAAGTGGGATATGCTTAGGTTATAATGCTAAGGTAAATATAATAAAATAATTTATAACTTCAACTATGGGTGCTATAAAAGTATGGTAAGAAAGAAAGCAAGGAAGAGAGGGAGAGAGGGAGAGAGAGAAGAAGAAAGAGGAGAAAAAGAAACATTCAGTGTTTGTCTTTGAATATTGAAATATAGATGAGATTTTTTCTTTCTTATTTTCAAACTTTCTTTAATGAACAAATTTAATAAAGAAAACATTAGGAATTTAAAAAATAACATTAGCTAAAAATGGGATTTGATCATCTTTCCCAGCTTTGCATGCAAAGGGTACAATGACTACCATGGTATATGAATGAGAAGGACATAATTCATGCAATGCTGTCTCTTCAGGCTATTGAAGCATCCCAGGACCATCAACAATCAAAAGTAAAAGACACTGGTCAGAGCACTAGTGGTGAAGACAAACCCTATACAGTAATTAAGGAAAATGACAGACTATTTATTTAGGTCAGGCAAGTATACATCTTTAAATATAAATAATCATCACATTACCTATTATAAAATCAGGTGGTTTCCATAATCTCCATAAATAATGGGGCTTCTCTTATCTCATAAATGTGCCAAGATTAAAAGAAGCTACACATGGGGGATGTGTAGCTTCTTTCCTTCCCCTTTCCTTCCCTTCAGCTGCTTCCACGAAGCTTTCAGGTACGGCCTACTTAACCTTCTTGCTTTCTCCCTTAGGAGTGGAAAAGAAAGGCCTAAAAAGAACAATAGTCCTCAAAGGACTCCATGTTTCTGAGAGCACATGGCAAGAGGCTCAGGAGCTGGAAGGAGAAGCTGGCAATCAAGGGACTGAGAACATTCTTTTAGGGTAGGGAATGAGTGGACAGGAGCTTTTAATAAGAGTGTCCATGAGCTAGGTAATTGGACCCCCTTAAACATTTGAAAGCAATATACACCAAGATGGGAATTTATTTTGGAGCTGTGCTTTATATGTGACACCGCTCCCATACTGAACCACATGGGCCTCCTTTTGCTTCCTTATTGTTATAACACACTTTAAACTCTAGTAATGTCCATGATTTTTTTTAAAGTATGCATACTGAAAATAGAACATAGAAATGAAAAGCACTACTGGATTTTTATCTAGAATTTACATAAAGAAGGAGAGAAATCTTGCACATAGTAGTTTGGAGAGGTAGGTTTGTTAGTAAAGAAGGGCTCCTTTGTCTGGATCTACACAGCCTGGATGAAAAACCTTTGCAACCACTAAACTCGCTTACTCTGCTTTCTATACTTACCAAACCACATTATTTGGTTTCCCAGTTACTTTAGTACCAAAAAATGGGTGTTAGACAAGATGATCCAGCTGATGGATTATTTGATTTATCAAGTTTCCAATGATGAAAACATTAATCTTTTAAAAAATTATTAATAAAGTGATCCTCCAGCACACACAGACACTCACACAGGCCTATTATGAAATTGGCTAAAGTAAACCAGTTATTTGGAGAGCTGTGATTATTAAAATTCCAGAACTCTGGAGAAGAGAGACCACATCCTGGCCCTGTGGAAATTTACCAGAATGTAGTGCTGATGTGCCTGGGCCAAACATCACTACAGATTTATTGAAACAAAGTAAAACAAAGGAAAAATTCTCCGATGCTTTTATGATCACTAAAAAACTATTGAGTATTGATTTAAACTTCAGAGAATTATTGTGGAATGTTAGTCAACAATAACAATAACAAATCAAATTAATATGTAGCAAAAAGTCAGATTGTTTCTTTGAAGAAATTTCATATGTTGGATGAGGTAATGCTGGTATCTGCCAACCAAAGCACACCCTTCATACATGGAGAGCTGATCCTCT
This sequence comes from Eulemur rufifrons, assembly GCF_041146395.1. Lineage (NCBI taxonomy): Eukaryota > Metazoa > Chordata > Mammalia > Primates > Lemuridae > Eulemur > Eulemur rufifrons. Next base: position 36,184,110 of record NC_090997.1, read on the forward strand.
ATTGGTCTCACCAGCCATTAATAATTGGGAAAATAATCACATGAATTTTGATCACATTAATCACATTAGTGATAAGTTGTATCAGTATTTCTAGTAATAATCCCATCAACATGAGTCTGAAGAATATTTAGTGTTTGTTTATATATGTATATGTGTATTCTGAATCATCCTCTTCCATAACAAATTATAGCATGGACTAAACCATATAAAAGATCTAACTTTAAATCATCTAAATGGTTTTTTTTTTAAAAGACCTTGTTTCATCACTATGTCATTTCTAATACTTTGGCATAGATCTAGGAAAGTTTCATAAGGGATTTCCTGTGAAATTTTTGTGTGTTTAAAGCTCATGGGCAACATGCATTAAATAAGAAGTAGGGCTGAGTTTTTTTAAAATCAAATATTGAATTATAATAAATACAATATAAGTATATAAATACAAATATACATACAGGAAGGCAAGTAGGCAGGTGGTTAGTATTTAAAGTCAGTGCTATATTGCATCATGATTAAGATTATTCTTAGTTTGTTTCAAGGCTACACCACATATTTAAAATAATTTTGTGGCTAGGAGTTTAATTTTGGTGACTAAAGATTAAAATAACTTAAAAAATATTAGAAATATCTGAAAACTGTAAGAATACTTATTGAATTGTTCTGGTCATGTTTAATAGTAAAGGAAACTTTATTTCAATAGCTGCAGATCAAATGTTACCTTTATTAACAGCTAACGTTACCTAAAAATAAAGTATGTATTTAGCTTCCTGTGGTGTTTCTATGCTACACTCTTTGGTTCATCAAGTCAAATAAACAATTATTAAATATCTTCCATGTTAAAGATACTATACCGCAGAAGGTAAAAAGAAATCTTTAAAAAACAGTCCCAGATATCCTTAAGGAACTTCATTTTAATTGATTCCACATTGTAGTTATTTGATGTTAATCATATCTCAATTATTATTCTTTTAGAATAAAATCTCCAAATTGTAGTTATTCGATGTTAATCATATCTCAATTATTATTCTTTCAGAATAAAAGCTGGATTTTTTAAATAAAATACATTGTCATCATTTTAGTGTCAATTGTCTTTGGCCCATGGTTGAGATGGTGACATTCAAAGATGTTAAATGTAAGTATTCTTGAAGAGTTTACTTTAAATATGGTAGGATTGAGATATAAGAGCTCGTCAAAAACAGAGGCATGAGTATAATTTTGAATGTGAGAATTGATAATGTTTGTGCTTGTTGTTAGTTACAAAAAGAGGGAATGAACATGAATCATTAAAAATCCATTACTACAGACTGACAACTGAAATAAACACCCAGGAGAAATGGCTTGGTAACATCCTTGTCATCATGTATGAAGTGCATCAGTTTAGAAGGAGGTGAGAATCACAAAAGTGTCTGGAGAGTTTTTTAGATGACTACAATAGCATCAATTTAAAATAAGTCTCATAAGGTGTGATGGTGCATGCTTGTAGTCCTAGCTACTTGGAAGACTGAGGCAGGAGAATCACTTGAGCCCTGGAATTTAAGTCCAGCCTGGGCAACCTAATGAGACCCAATCTCAAAAAAATTTTTAAATAATAAATAAAAAAAATTATTTTTATTAGATAACATGCATATATAAGGTACGAATATCAAAAAGTAGAGAAAGACATGCAGTGAAAAGTAAATTTCCCTTCCATCTTAGTTCTCCTTTCAGAAGAAAAGGACTACCACCAGTTTCTTATAGCTAAAACTATCTTCTTTTATGTGATTTTTTTCCCCCAAACTTCTTATTCTTTCTGTACTTCCATTTTAGTTTTCTACAACCTTAATCCACACACTTACTCTACATGGTGTAGTCATAAAGAGGACTATGCTACACTACAAAGTTAACTCTCTGAAACAAGATACTATACTAAGTAGGAAGCTGTTAAAGCCAGCCAACTGTCAAGAAGATGTTGTTAAATGGGCTTTAGATCCTTACCTCAATATGAAAGAGAACTTCTCACTTTTATCAAGGTGTATTTTAAGATTAGATTAGTTTATCCAAACCAATCCTTATGCCAAGGGGAGTGGGATTCACCTGAGTTAGACAAGTCAGGTATGCCCTTTAGAGCTGGGATCAGCCCCAAGCGATAATGGTTACATACTGGAACAAGGTGGAAATGCACCTGTTGAGTCAGCCTCAGTGCCAACACACCCAAAGTCTATTTGTGATGTTGACACAAACTTAAAGAAGTCACAACCTATTTGATTCTTAATTTAGAAGAATAAAAACAAAGTACATGAGCTGCCTACGGTTGCATGGATAAAATAAGTATATTTATCTACACAGGACTAAACAAAGCTCTTCTGTGGATGTAACAGAAAATTATTTAATTGTTATAAAATTACAGTAGTCCACCTTATTTGTGGGAGACACATTCTAAAATCCCCAGTGGATGCCTGAAACCTTGGATAGTACTGAACCCGAATGCTATTGATAACCTACAGGTCATTGGGAAGTTCTTATGATTCAGGGTGACATCTTGTCCCTGAGTAAAGAATCTTATCATAAATTCCTCAAATAATTTACATACTGATTAATGCATAACCTACTGACTCTGAAAAGGACACTGACTTATTTCTGAATCATAAAATTTGCTGCTTGTCTTGCACATAGACATTTTAGCCTGTATGTTGCAATCTGTATGCAATGATTGTAACCTCTCTATTGTACCCTCCAATGAAAAAGGACAACTTCAGTATGGGGAATTTAAAAAAATTCCTCCTTTCTCTTAAACTTTCCTATAAAAGCCTTCCAACTTGTAAGAGACTCCAGAACACTCCCAACTTTGTTGGTGTGTTTGATGAGTTGGTGAGTTGATACCACATTTGGCTTCCATTAGAGCTTTATAAAATTATTTCTATCCCAACAACCTTAATTTTGGTCAACACTATCAATTGGAATACATTTCTGTTCATGTCTTCCACCCACAAATTTAAGGCCTTTTCCATTAAGGTATAGCATGTAGTATCAGCAATAGCACAGATGTTTTCTTATTTAACCAATGGATACTAAAGGATTTCCTAGGTTAGGGTCTGTTAAGTTACCAACAAAAGCTACCGATTGTGAAATTTCAATTATACCGTTATCTTGCCCAGTGAAAAAGGTAGCATTAAGAGAGGTAAGAGACTCATCATGATATGAAGTCTTGTTCCGATGTCTTGGAAAAAGCTGTCTTCAGCATGAAAACATCAACTTCTGCTCCTGCTTTATAATTTGAATGTCTGGTCATGATATCAGGTGGTTTGGTGAAAATTTTGTGTGGCCCAAACACCATCTAAGAGGAGTATTGTAGTTTTTCTTTAGAAACATAGCTTTTTCTCTCTACATTGACCCATATAGGAATCTTGAGTTTAAAAACTTCTTGAGGCTAGAAAGCAAATCAAGGCAGAATTTAGATTTTACCTACCGGCTTAAGGTTCTTGGGCCTGCCAAGAATTGACACTTTTTATTCACTCCCTGTTAGGCTGGGATCTCTTGAAGCCAGGCATTTTATATGCATTCTTAAATAGGACATTTCAGTCAAAGTCATGGTAATATAACCAGTGTTTCCAATTATGTCCTGCATATAAAGAGAGAGAAGATTTTTACTGAACTTGTGTACATAAAATAAGAATACTCAGGAATATTTTCAAAATTTTGGAAGAATTAAGTAGGGAGATAAAGCAAATGCCTCCATCTTTGTTCACAAAAGTATACTTTACCAGATTGCTGTAAACTGTGAGAAACATTTTCTTAAATCTGAAAAACAAAATATTAATGAATATATATTATATAAAATAAAAGTAATAAAAACATTATCTTTATTAATTACTTAATTTCATTTAATTATTTTTTTTTGTTTTGCTTGATTGTGATTATCAGTTTTATGAACCTATCAGTTTCTTTAATAGACTTTTGAAAATTTTGGCCTGGGTGTGGAAGATCATGCCTATGATGCTAGCACTTTGGGAGGCAGAGGCTGGAGGACTACTTGAGGCCAGGAGTTTGAGACCAGCCTGAACAACATAGCAAGACCCTGTCTCTACAAATAAATTTTTAAAATTAGCCTGGTATGGTGGTGTGTGCCTGTCGTCTCAGCTACTTGGGAGGCTGAGGCAGGACGATTACTTAAGCCCAGGAGTTTGAGGTTGCAGTGAGCTATGATGATATCACTGCACTCTAGCCCAGGTGACAGAGAAAGACCCTGCTCAAAAAAAAAAAAAAAAAAAGAGTATTTCAGTATCAGGTCATAATAACAGAGTTGGAACTGAGAAAAAAAAATTACAGGAGTTGACAAAAAGGTTGAAGGAGAGAGTTATCTCACCCTGTCAAGCAAAAAGATACACCTGTTCAGGAGGAGAAAGAACAGAGGGCAGTGATGTTTAAGATGCAAATCACATGCAATGAGGTACAACAAAAGTTAAACTTCTGAGAAGTTTCAAAGAGAAATGAAATTATCATTCTGAATAAAAAAAGACAGTTTATCAACCTGAAACTAGGGAAATTAAATAAATTTCAGGAAGGAATGTGACAGAAATAGAAACTGTCTGCAGTTTAGATGATGAATGTTAAAAAAATAGACTCTGTCTTTAAAAAAAATGAAAAATAGATTTCAGAATTAAAAATCAAAACCTCTTAGCTGGGCACGGTGGCTCACACCTATAATCCTAGCACTCTGGGAGACCAAGGCTGGAGGATCGCTCGAGGTCAGGAGTTCGAGACCAGCTTGAGCAAGAGCGAGACCCCGTCTCTACTAAAAAAAAAAAAATAGAAAGAAATTATCTGGACAACTAAAAATATACATAGAAAAAATTAGCTGAGCATGGTAGCATATGCCTATAGTCCCAGCTACTCGGGAGGCTGAGGCAGAAGGATTGCTTGAGCCCAGGAGTTTGAGGTTGTTGTGAGATAGGCTGATGCCATGGCACTCTAGCCTGGGCAACAGAGCCAGACTCTGTCTCAAAAAAAAAAAAGAAAAAAAAAAAATCAAAACCTCTTATAGTAGAGGACCAAACTTCTTTAGTTTTGTATTAGTGTATTTTTTAATATTAAACCTCAATCTTTAAAAAGACTTGTAAATATTTAAGCATTCCCTTCTATTTATAGCCAACTTGCTCATACATAAAATTCCTTCCGGCTGGGCGCGGTAGCTCATGCCTGTAATCCTAACACTTTGGGAGGCCGAGGTGGGCGGATCCTTTGAGCTCAGGAGTTCGAGACCAGCCTGAGCAAGAGCGAGACCCCATCTCTACTAAAAATAGAAAGAAATGATATGGACAGCTAAAAATATAGAAAAAATGAGCTGGGCATGGTGTAGTCCCAGCTGGCGCATGCCTGTAGTCCCAGCTACTCGGGAGGCTGAGATGGGAGGATTGCTTGAGCTCAGGAGTTTGAGGTTGCTGTGAGCTAGGCTGACGCCACGACACTCACTCTAGCCTGGGCCACAGAGTGAGACTCTGTCTCAAAAAAAAATAATAATAATAATAATAAAATTCCTTCCATAAATTCCCTTTTCACAAACCTTATCACAACTTGCTCAGACCATAGATACATCCTTGGATTTTCTGCTTTGTCTTGCACTTCCTCTTTCTTAAATAATCAGTCATTTTATTCTAGGACAAAAATTTACCACACGAGATTCTTCCTCATACAAAATTATTCTCTTTTCAACTTTCCTTACCAAAAATATATCTTCATATCCATAACTTTCTTCAGTATTAATGTATCTACTTCACTGGTTTAAATAGCTCCAAAGCACTCTGTTAAAAAGAAGTTCCATGATATATTTGATCATTTCTCTGTCCTTGTAATATTAGAAAATAGTCAACATTTGTATTAAACTATGTTCTTCAGAAATAAAAGAACAGAAAAATAAAAGCAATAAGAAATTTACAGGTATATACACATATACACATACAAAGAGGGAGAAAGATAAAGTGATTATCTCACATGTATGTATTTATAATAAAATGATATTAAAAAGAATTAACAAGGAAGCTAGTTATAAAATGAGACTTTTAACCTCATAAGGCAAGGTGTTCAAAGTTCAAAACTCAGAGTGCTAGTTAATCCTTATATTGTTTTACATTCTGAAGACTTAAGTTTGTCGACCTGCAGAAGAGAGGAAGCAGTTCAAATTGTAAAGTGAAGTTAATGAAAAATGCAAAATCCTAATCAGCTTTAGTTTGGAGTCAGCATTAGAGAAGAACACTTTCAGAAAAAAAAAATTTTTTTTTTTTTTTGAGACAGAGTCTCGCTCTGTTGCCCGGGCTAGAGTGCCATGACGTCAGCCTAGCTCACAGCAACCTCAAACTCCTGGGTTAAGCAATCCTCCTGCCTCAGCCTCCCAAGTAGCTGGGACTACAGGCATGTGCCACCATACCCGGCTAATTTTTTTTCTATGTATATTTTTAGCTGTCCAGATAATTTCTTTCTATTTTTTAGTAGAGACGGGGTCTTGCGCTTGCTCAGGCTGGTCTTGAACTCCTGACCTTGAGCAATCCTCCCGCCTCGGCCTCCCAGAGTGCTAGGATTACAGGCATGAACCACCGCACCCAGCCACTTTCAGAAAATTGTGTTACAAGCCATTACTGCATTCATTCTGCTGTTATTAATTAGAGATAAGAAGTGAAGAATAAATAGCCAGAAAGATGAAGGCCATCAGCAGACTACAATAAATAGGGCAAATACAACAATGATGATCTAGGAAAGTACCACTTTTATGCATTAGTTCATGTTTTAAACTTTCTTCTAGGCACACTGATTATATTACCTATCATTACCACATGGTAATGATAATAAGAGCATGAACTTTGGAGTCTAGATGGATCTCCGCTCAAGTTCCAGCTCTACAATTTTCTAGCCGAGTCACCTTTGGCAAAGCTATTTAACCTCTGAGTCTCAGTTTCTACATAAAATAACAGATGTTCATCAAATGTTGATTAGGAGATCTGGATAGTATACCTAGCAAACCATAATGGGAGCATAAAACAGTTATATTACCCTGAAAGTGTGGTTCTCAAACCAGCAGCATTAGTATTACCTTTGAGCTTATCAGAAACGCAAATTCATGGGTCCTACCCAGACCTACTTAACCAGAGGATCTGGGATAGGGCCCAGGAAACTGTTTCATACGCTCTTCTTTTGATTCTTATGCAAGATAAAAATTTGAGAACCACTGCCTCAGAGTTCAGCTAGACATGATTTTCATGTGATCATTTCCATTAACGAACACGAAAGGATCCAGTAGTCATCTGCAGGTCCAATTTATCCATTACACGCAGGAGGCACAGTGCCCAGGGCCAATGATACTTTTAAAGTTTATGAAAATGTTTTCATGTTATTTCTTTTAAAATCAGAAGAAAGACCAGGCATGGTGGCTCATGTCTATAATCCCAGCACTTTGGGAGGCTGAGGGAGGAAGATCATTTGACCTCAGGAGCTCAAAGTTACAGTGAGCTATGATTGTACCACTGTACTCCAGCTTGAGCAACAGAGCAAGACCCTGTCTCTAAAAAAATAAAATAAAATCAGAAGAAAAAAATGAACATAATGATAATAAATATATAACAATGAATCCAGTCATGATTACATTTTGTTTTTATACCAAAGCAGTTGTAAAATTAACTAACTTAAAAATTAAAAATATTATTTTACATATAGCATTTTAAGTCTGGCTAAAAATGTTTGATATATTTCTTATGAAGGAAGGGCCCCACGAAGTCATAGTGTCTAGGGCCCAGGAAAGTCATAATGCAGCCCTGGTCACCTGGAAACTTCCCTGTTCATTTATAAATGTTGACACTGAAGGTGCCTGGTAGGAACTGATTATATATAAGAAATGTGTGTTATTTTGAGGATATTTTCACTCATAATTTTAAAAAAAGATTAGTTTGAGCATCACTTAATTAAAAGTTTAAAATTGTAAGCATTAAAATGGCTAAAAAATTACCTGCTAAAACCCTGGGAAAAAACTGCAACATGGAAAATTGACAGAAAGAATTGACTAAAGAGAAGAACTGGAAATAAAAAAGGAGCATGAAACATGGTAAGATTAAACAAGAACAAAATAAGATAATCAGCAAGTTAAAAGTGAAATGGAATATTATAAAAATTATGTTAAACTGAAACATACTTATTCTATAAAAGAAACTTACTATATAAAAGATACAATTTTCATGTAATGCTCATAATCCTTTTCATCTGACAGAAAATAACTGAGCTCTTTAAAACCATCAACCAGTAACGAATTGCAGAATCTACTATTGTCTTCTGAAACTTGTATTTATTCACAGACTAACTATATCCTGCACATCTCAGTGTAGCATTTAAAAGAATAAGATTAATAGTTGTTTTTCAAAGAAACATATGTATTAAAACTGGATTGCTATTTTATTAATAACTATTAAGTTCTACCAGCATATGTGTCAGCTTGTCCAAGTAGTTTTATATACAGCATTTTAAATTTGGCTAAAATAGAGGAAACATCAGCTATGATACAAAAGAAGAATTTTTAGCTTTAGGGATGCACATATACAGAAAGGAAACTTTGTTATTATATGTCTACCACTAACTCAAGTCTTCCTTCTGTCATTTCCCAGCCTTCTCGAAGCAACCCCAATTATTTCAGCCTTTTAATTTTCAAAACCAAGCCCTAGGTTCACACCTGGACTGCTGATCCATTTTAGAGTATCTTTCCTAGATTTCCACCACAATGTTATTTGGGGCATAGACATTTTCTGCACCTCTGAGAAGACTGTATTACACAGTTTCTATGGAGTCTGGGTTCTAGAATTCTGTGATTCTAAATTTTACTTGGGAAAAATTATTTTAAATGTGTTGTATTTATTTGTTTATTCATTCAGCAGATATGTCTTAATACCTACTGGTGCAAGATTCTATTAAGACAAAAAGTTAATTGCAGATAAAGGGTAAAACATGCTCAAAGACTCTGATATGGAAAAGAAGAACTGAAAGAACCGAAAGTGGTTGGAGCTTAAAGAAGAAGGTGAGAATGCTATATGCTATAAGATGAGCCTAGTAAAGTAGGTAGGGAGGGCCTAGGATTTCGGATTTTATCCTAAGAGCAAGAAGAAACCTTTGAATGGTTTTAAATTGAAAGGTGCTGTGATCTGATTTACTTAAAAAAAAAAAAAAAGATTATTGTGGCTTTTGTGAGAGAAATGGGGAGACAACAAGGAATGACTTGTTTGAATCTATTACCATAGTGTGGCTGAAAGGTTATGATGGCTAAGACTAGGGTGGAGACATTGACAAAGTGGAAAAAATATGAATAGATTCAAGAGATAGGAAGAAGATTTGTTTAAAAAGAAAGAGAGGGGAAGTAAGGGAAAAAGAAAGAGTAAGAAGAGAAGAGAGAGAAGAGGAGAGGAGAGGAGAGGACAGGACAGGACAGGAGAGGACAGGAGAGGAGTGAGTACCAGTTTTCTTGTTTGTGAAACTGGGTAAGTGACAATGCTATTCACTGAGCTAAGAATTCCAGGAAAGCAACAGCTTTGGGGAGGCATCCCGCAAAATCAGTCCTGTCTTCCTGTGAATTGTTTGCATGGAATGTTTAAGATTATTGGCCCCTTTGGTCTTCACCATTGATTATTCTTTCATGTAGGATTTAGACTTCATGGAAGACTGAGTGGGTCCTTAATATGAGGATTCATAAATATATGTATCTTTGAATCAATTTAAGTAGGCTACAACTATGCTGGTGAATTGCCTGCAAAGCTCTCAAATGTATGGTGTGGTGAAACATCTTAAAGGTTATATAAAGAGTAGGACCAACATTTTCTGCTACAAAAGAAGATAAACTCTACTGTGTTGAGGAGAGTGGGGATCTTGATAAGGCACTAGGGTAGGGGACCCATAGGATATGTGACACGATTGAGTTAAAGAAGGAGGAACTCTATTTCTAACAGTAGGAAATAGAATGGGTATGTACAGATGCAGATAGTTTTTGGTAAACTTAAGGAAATACTCATCTTATGCCATGTGTTTCTCTTTAAAGTAGGAAGCAAGGAATTATGCTGAGAATGATGGAGAAATAGTTGAAATAGCATGAAATAGTTGTCATGGACAGTTGGAGATCATATCAATTTGGTAGTAGAGAAATTCCTGCAAGGTGGCAACCATGACATCTTAGTGGAACCAGTCTTCTTTACTGGATGACTTGCTTCAGCCATGCTCACTCTCCTATGTCCCAACAGGGAAGGTGAGTAACAGGATTTACTCAGGGTGAGAGTTTTAAGAGAAGAAAGCCAGGAAATAGCAGAGAAGCAGGAAGTTGAGAATATAATCAAGAAAGTAAATGAAATAATGTACCATGGAGTCTAAACTAGGTAGGGAGAGAAGTAGAGAGAGAAAATGAAGGAGTTAATGGGTTTAGGGATCACAATGAGATTGAAAACGGTCACAGTGGTTGTAGCTGTAGATGGGATGTTTCAATTACAGGCATAACTTGGAGATATTGCAGGTTCAGTTCCAAATCATCACAATAAAAAGAATATTGCAATAAAGCAAGTAATGTGATTTTTTCCCCCAGTGCATATAACAGTTATGTTTATTCTATATGGCAGTCTATTAAGTGTACAGTAGCATTATGAATAAACACACAACGCACATATCTTAATTTTAAAAAGTTTATTCAGCCTGAGCAACATTGAGAGTCCCGTCTCTACAAAAAAATTAAAAATTAGCCAGGTGTGGGGGTATGTGCCTGTAGTCCCAGCTACTTAGGAGGCTGAGGTGAGAGGATCCCTTGAGCCCAAGAGTTCAAGATTATAATGAGTTATGATCATGCCACTGCACTCCAGCCTCGGCAACAGAGTGTGACCCTGTCCTTAAAATAAAATAAAAGTTTATATTTGAGCCTTCAGCAAGTTGTAATCTTTTTGCTGGTAGAGGTTTTGCCTCCATGTTCATGGCTGCTGACTGATCAGGGTGGCGGTTGCTGAAGGTTGGGTTGGCTGTGGCAATTTCTTAAAATAAGACAACAATGAAGTTTGCTGCATAGATCAACTCTTCCTTTTACAAAATATTTCTCTGTAGCATGCAACATTGTTTGATAATGTTTTACCCACAGTACAACTTCTTTCAAAATTGGTGTAAGTAAACCCTTTCAAACTCTGCTGCTGCTTTACCAACTAAGTTTATGGGATATTCTAAATCTTTTGTTGTCATTTCAACAATGTTCACAGAATCCTTACCAAGAGAAGATTCCATCTTAAGAAACCACTTTGCTCATCCATTGAAGCAACTCCTCATCCATTCAACTTTGATCATAAGATTGAATTCAGTCACATTATCAGGCTCCACTTCTATTTCTCTTGCTATTTCCACCACATCTGCAGTTACTTTCTCCATTGAAGTCTTGAACCCCTCAAAGTCATCCATAAGAGTTGGAATCAACTGAAGAACAGGAATTGATAGTAGGAAAATGTGTGCTCTCTTTGATTCTAACTGATGCTATTTGCTTCTGTGACTGTGCTTGCTTTTAGTTGTTTGATAAATATAGTTAATCAGAATGAAAAACAGGTATAAGAGCAAGGGTAACTCCATGATAGGCTAGGCTTCCTGGATGTGAGAAGCTAACAGCCTAGTTCTACTTCTGTATATATGGCTTGCTGGCTTGGTGCTTAGCGTAAGTGGAGCCATGGCAGGCTTCACTAAAATAAAGGAAAACAAGGTCCCGGGGAGTTAACTGCAAGTTACTTCCTGATAAAGGGCTGGAGAGTCCAGGGGCCCTCCAACCAACTAAGTAGATAAGAAGGGCAAGACATGATCAGCACATGAACGGCTTGTGCAGGGCGTGTGTTCCCAGTATTGCTTGTAACCAAAAACTAGAAGGTATGCAACAACAGCCCCCCTTCCCCCGTCGGAGACCCTCCTCTTCCCCTAAATGACGTTAACTACAACTGGCGCCAGCTCGAAAAGCCCGAAGCTTAGAATCAACCAATCAGGAGCCAACGCAATCAGCCACGTCTAAAAGAACAAATAAACTAAAGGAGGATGGAGTACAGACCAGTATGTCGTGTGCAGACTAGTGTGTTGTGTGCAGACTAACGTGTGGTGTGCAGACTAATGTGTCGTGTAAAAACTAGCATACAGAAAAGTATAAAAGCTTAACCTTTACCCCAGGGCGGGGTCCTAGTTCGTGGAGAGGCCAGTGCATTGGCGCTCTGGGACTTGGAACCTAGCTCGAGCTAGCCAATAAACTCCTTTGCCTTTTTGCAGCCTCAATGACTCTGCCTCTCTGTTCCTGGGGCCAAGGGGAACCAGCTCTAACACAACTTCTTCCAAACTCTTGTTAATGTTAACATTTTGACCTCCTCTCATGAATCACAAATATTCTTTTTTTTTTTTTTTTTTGTTACTTGAAAAAATATATATACATATTTATTGGTAAAACATTTTTAGAGATAAGTGATTTTTATTTGTCAAACTCTGAGCTTTAGTTTGTATCAAATAAAATATAAATAAATCAATGGTGTCTAATATTTGATGCATGTTCACAGAATATTAATTGTAAGAGAATATCATTTATTTCACTAGGAAAATTGGAAAGGCATTTGTTGATTCTTGAGCAAAGCAAACATACAGACTATGTGTACACTCAATTTGTACACATTTTTTTTTTCCTTTTTTTTTTTTCAATTTAATTTTACAGAATCAAAGAGTCTAACAGTATATCTTGTTAGATACAGTATGTCCTCATAATGTATACATTATTTCTTGTACAATGATATGAAATAATATGGGAAATATTCATGATAAATTATTAAGTGAACAGTGCAAGTTAAAAACAATAGTTTCATATTTTTTCCCCACCCCCCTTTCCCGAGTCAGCACCTTCAAGTGTTACCACTCCCCAAACGGTGCGCAATGCACTCATTGTGTAGGCATACCCCCATCCCCTCCCCCACCCCCCACCTCAGTCTGATGTCCAATTGGTGTCGTTCCCAGATTTGTATTTAGGTGATGATCAGGGAAACCAATTTTCTGGTGAGTACATGTGATGCTTGTTTTTCCATTCTTGGGATACTTCACTTAATATAATGGGTTCCAACTCTCTCCAGGAGAACCATAGAGATGTCGTATCTTCATCATTCCTTATAGCTGAGTAATATTCCATGGTATACATATACCACAGTTTACTAATCCAATCATGTATTGATGGGCATTTGGGTTGTTTCCACATCTTTGCTATTGTGAATTGTGCTGCTATAAACATTTGGGTACATGTGCCTTTGTTACAGAATGACCTTTTTTCCTTTGGGTATATGCCCAGTAGTGGGATTGCTGGGTCAAATGGCAGGTCTACTTGAATTTGTTTAAGATACCTCCATAATGCTTTCCACAGGGGTTGCACTAGTTTGCAGTCCCACCAGCAGTGTATTAGTGTTCCTGTCTCTCCACACCCACGCCAACATGTGTTGTTTTGGGTTTTTTTGATAAAGGCCATTCTCACTGGGGTTAAGTGATATCTCATTGTGGTTTTGATTTGCATTTCCCTGATGATTAGAGATGTTGAACACTTTTTCATATGTTTGTTAGCCATTTTTATATCTTCTTTTGAAAAATTTCTATTCATGTCCTTTGCCCACTTTTTGATAGGGTTGCTTGATTTTTTCTTGCTGATTTTCCTGAGTTCTAAATAGATTCTTGTTATCAGTCCTTTATCTGATGTGTAGTAGGCAAAAATTTTTTCCCATTCTGTAGGTGGTGTGTTTATTCTCTGGACTGTTTCTTTGGCTGTGCAGAAGCTTTTTAATTTAATCATGTCCCATTCATTTATTTTTGTTGCTGCTGTGATTGCCTTGGGGGTCTTCTTCATAAATTCTTTGCCTAGGCCAATGTCTGTAAGAGTCTTTCCTACATTTTCTTCTAGAATTCTGATTGTATCACGCCTAAGGTTTAAACAAATATTCTTAATGGCATCTAGAACGGTGAATCCTTTCCAGAAGGTTTTCAATTTACTTTGTCCAGAATCATTAGAGGAATCCCTATCTAGGGTAGCTATAGCCTTACAAATGTATTTCTTAAATAATAAAACTTGAAAACTGAAATCACTCCTTGATCCTTGGGCTACAAAATGGATGTTGCATTAGCAAGCATGAAAACAGTATTAATCCCCTTGTACACCACCATCACAGCTCTTGGATGACCAGGTACACTGTCAATGAGCAGTAATATTTTGAAAGGAATCTTTTTTTCTGAGCAGTAGGTCTTAAACAGTAAGCTTAAAATATTCAGTAAACCTTGCTGTAAACAGATGTTCTGTCGTTCAGTCTTTCTTGCTCCATTTATAGAGCAGAGGCAGAGTAAATTTAGTATAATTCTTAAGGGCCGTAGGATTTTGGGAATGGCAAATGAGCATTGTCTTCCACTTAAAGTCCCCAGTTCCATTTGCCCCTACCAAGAGAGTTAGCCTGTCCTTTGAGGCTTTGAAGCAAGATATTGACTTCTCCTGTCTAGCTACGAAAATCCTAGATGGCATCTTTTTCCAGTAGAAGGCTGTTTCATCTACATTGAAAACCTGGTGTTTCATGTAGCTACCTTGGTCAATTATCTTAGCTAGATCTCTGGAGAACTTGCTGCAGCTTCTACATCTCTGCTTCACTTTGGACTTTTATGTAATGGAGATGGCTTCTTTCCTTAAACCTCGAGAACCAACCTCTGCTAGCTCCAAACGTTTCTTCTGCCACTTCTTCACCTGTCTCATAGCTTCATTAAATAGAGTTGGGATCTTGCTCTGGATTAGGCTTTGGGTTAAGGGAATGTTACGGCTGTTTTGACCTTCTATCCAGACCACTAAAATTTACTCCTTATCAGCAGTAAATCTACTTTGCTTTCTTATTATTTGTGTGTGCGCTGGGATAACATTTTTAATTTTCTTCAAGAACTTTTCCTTTGCATTCACAGCTTGGCTAACTTGGCTAAGAGAACTAGCTTTTCAGCCTATCTCAGCTTTCTCCATGTCTTTCTCACTAAGCCTATTTCTAGCTTTTCATTTAAAGTGAGAGACAGGACTCTTCCTTTCACTTGAACACGTAGAGGCCATTGTACAGTTGTTAACTGGTCTGATTTTAATGTCCTTGTGTCTCAGGGAATAAGGAGAAGTGAGGCAAGGGAGAGAGATGGGAGAATGGTCGGTTGGTGGGACAATCAGAATCACTCACAGTATCTGTTAAGTTGTCTGCTTAATTGGTGCGGTTTGTGGCACCCCAAAACAATCATAAGAGTAACCTCAAAGATGACTGATCACAGATTCACAAATCACCATAACAGATATAACAATGAAAAAGTTTGAAATATTGCAAGAATTACCAAAATGTGACACAGAGACACAAAGTGAGCCAATGCTGTTGGAAAAATGGCAAACCTTCAATTTGTAAAAAAAATGCAGTATCTGTGAAGGACAAAAAAGTGCAATGCAATGCAATAAGATACGCCTGTACTGAGTTTGAAAGAGAAGCAGGTTCAGGGTGCGACCTTGGGAGTGGGTGATCAGAGTAAGAGTATTAATAAAAAGACATTGGAGAAGATATGGCATTAGGGTTAGAATCCTGTATGGCAGGACACTGTTCTGGTTTTTTCTTTCTTTTTTCCAAATTTTGTTTATTAGAAAAAATAGAGGCCTGGCGCGGTGGCTCACGCCTGTAATCCTAGCACTCTGGGAGGCCGAGGCGGGTGGATCGCTCAAGGTCAGGAGTTCGAGACCAGCCTGAGCAAGAGCGAGACCCCGTCTCCACTAAAAATAGAAAGAAATTATCTGGCCAACTAAAATATATATAGAAAAAATTAGCCGGGCATGGTGGCGCATGCCTGTAGTCCCAGCTACCCGGGAGGCTGAGGCAGTAGGATCGCTTAAGCCCAGGAGTTTGAGGTTGCTGTGAGCTAGGCTGACGCCACGGCGCTCACTCTAGCCCGGGCAACAGAGCGAGACTCTGTCTCAAAAAAAAAAAAAAAAAAGAAAAAAGAAAGTAGCTTATTATCTACTGTAATTACCCATCTATTCAAATCTAAAAGTCTATTTTTCCATTATATAATATTTATTCTTTATGCCAGAATTAAATTTTCCTTAATATGACAACAAACAACTTAGCTGGCAGCTGAATGGAATTTGCTAAATATAAATGATAAAGATATGCTAGGTTTTTAATAAAAATTGAATAAATAACTCAGAGAACTGGTTTGTAATTAGTCATATTTCTGATATTCAAAGGCATTCACCGTAACATCCCTGAGCTTTGAAAATGTATATATAAAGAAGGGCTAATTGGAGTATTTGTAAATACACTAAATATATATTTATATGTATACCAAATACACCTAAGTTTCAAGAGCATGTCCTAAACCTGAAAATTTCTAGGCCCTCAATACTGGATAACAGATTACATCATACGATCAATTCTCAGTTGATCATACTCATATGGCAGAACATTGAGTTTTAGAAAATATCTTTAATGTATATCTGAATATGGAAACTGGTAATTTCCCTTGTAATTGTAGACTCACAGAACCTGAATAATTGGAAAAGAAGTTACAGATTGTTTAATTTAGTGGTTCTCAGAGTGTGGACTTGTGAGATCAGCAGCTTCTGCATTACCTGGGAACTTGTTAGAAATGCAAATTCTCAGGTCCCACTCCAGAGCCATGGAATCAGAAACTGTGGAGGTGGGGTAAAGCAATCTGTATTAACAAGCCCTCCAAATGATTTTTATGCATGCTAAAGTTTGAGAACCATTGGTTTAATCCATACGTCTCCTTCAAAATTGGAATTATGGAGTCCCATAGAGATTAGCTGAAATTAATAAACACTTAAAACAATGAACTTTGTTTGAAAGATCCTAACTCAGCTTGCTTAAAAGACATCTTTTATACAACACTATCTTGTTTCCTTCTCTATGCGCTGTTATAACAAATTACCACTAATTTAGCAACGTAACCCAAATTTACCCTCTTACAGTTCTCCCTACTGGGCTAAAATCAAAAGGGTGTTTTCCTTTCTGGAAACTCTAGGGGAGAATCAATTTCCTTGCCTTTTCCAGCTCTAGAGGCCACCCACATTCCTTCACTCCCCTCACCTTCCTCCATTTTCAAAGCTAGCATGTGTGCATTTTAAAATGCATTTTAAAATAAATCAAAGATTTATTTCATTTAAACTACACTTTGGAGCCTGATTAAATGACCAGTCACCCACATCTGCCTAGTTATCTAGTCTACACACCTCAGTATTATGCTGTCATTGGCACAGACTATGTCATAGAACATCACAACAGGATTATGCAATGTCCTCAGGCAACAAAAATAACAAATAATAATAAATTATATTCATTACACTACTCTTGCTAGATCAGGAAAGATTACGGGTTCATTTTAGAAAAAGATTTTAAAGTAAGTTTTAAACAATAAGGTTTCCTGCTTAAGCCTTGGTTAACAGGACAAGTGAATTAGAACAATTCATTCCCCAAAGATTGCACTTAATCCTAGTTTTTCTGCATCATTTTAATTGTTGTTAACTTTTCATTAACATATAGCATAGATTTTTGCTCGTTTTTGTTTTTTAAAGACGGATATTGAAGGACTTAAGAAAAATGCTGATTTGAGGACTACATACCTAAAGGAGTTGAGTTTCGGTGGTGAAACTATGAGGTAACTTATGATCATTTTTTGTTTTCTGTAGTTTCATTAATGAGAATGTATTATTTTTATAATAGGAACAATGAAAAAAAAGGAAGAGAAAAGAAAAACCAAAATACAGTCATCTGAAATTGTAAGGTCTGACTTCTAAGACAGGGTATGGTTTTTGAAATCTCAGGCAAATAAATGACAAAGGGCTTTTCTTCCTAACACTGCCATCCAAAGCGTCCCGGTAGAATCTTCCCTGATAAATTGTTTTGAACACTTTTTAAAAAATAAATGTGCACCACAAATCATTTTCTAAACATGTGATTGCCCTACCTCACTACCTTTTTCTCTTCAGTTGGCTGTGGTTTAAATTGAGGCCTCCTCAAAGAAATGAACTTTTAACACTCGTAGGCATTTGTGCTACCACGGGAGCAAACACATCACCGGCCCGGCTTAGAAGCGCTCACACGCCAGGTCTGCCATGGGGCCCTCGGCGGTCGGGATTTTGGAAGTAGCGTGTCTAGGCCTAGCCGGCGCCGTGAAGGGCCGGCCCTGCCAAGAGCCCGGGTGGCGGGCGCCCACACGTCAGGGTTCGGTGCGGCGCCGCAGCCCGCTCTGCCCGCGAGCCGAGTCCGGGCTCCTGAGGGGGAGCCGCACTGGGGGCGGCAGCGTCGGGTCGGGGCGGGGGCGGGAGCCAGGCGGCAGATCCAGTGCCCGTGGGGGAGGAGCGGCAGCAGCGGCGGCTGGAGCTGCTGTGGCGACCGACGCGAGGCGGTGGCAGAGGAGACCCACCCCTGTCCACATGGACAGTCGCAAAGGCCTCCGCTGATGCATTCACGCCTGGGAGGGGTGGGCGGACGGCCGTAGCGGCGGCGGCTGCAGAAGGAGCCAGGGGCCTGCGGGCGGCTGTCGGTCGCGGAGACCTCGCCGCTCCCGCGAGGCGGGTGCGGCCATTTTACGGCCTTGGGACGAAGAGAGGCGTGTTTGTGTGCTCGCCTTCATCCTTCTTTGCTGGGGGCCCGCGGCTCGGAGAAGCTTCTCAGGCTGCCTGGGTGGGCGGTGGATGGGGAGTCGTGGGCCGAGAAGAATCAGGCCCGGGAAGCGCCGCCGCCGTCGTCGCCGCTCGCGTTGCCCCGGAGGGGCTTGAGGAGAAGAAGCCCAGGCCGCGGGCCTCGTCGCCCGCCAGCCCGCGGACAGGCCCGGGCGCGCCTGGCCTGCTTTTGTGTAGGCCTGTCTGGACGTGGGAACGCCGCCCGCCTGACGGCTGAGCCCGAAGCCCGCAACCCTGCGGCGGCTACCCTCCTGCGGCGCGGCCCCTCATCCCGGCGAGCACGGCGGCGGTGTGGGCCATGGATTAAGAAGGCGGCGGCGTGGGAGGAGGAAGATGGCGGCCGGCAAGAGCGGAGGCAGCGCTGGGGAGATTACTTTTCTGGAAGGTATGTCTATTTCTGCCATTACGGGGTAGGGGGAGAAATACAGGAAAATGTGGTCCCTGGAACCTCGGATATTCAGTTATCTGCGCTTGGTGGGTTTGGGGGACAGCGGAGGGACGAGGATGGGCGATGGCAGGGAGGGAATGTGTTGCGAGCGCGCCGGGTTCGAGTCTGCTCGGGCTCGGGGCTCGGCTGTGAGCCGGGAAGGCCGAGGGGGCGCGAGTGGATCGTACTGAGAGCTGCAGTTGGTGGGCATCGTTTGAGAGTGCGCGCTTAAGTGTTTGACATTTTTTAATTTTTTTTTTTTTTTTTTTTTTTTTTTTTGTGGTGGTGGCTTAAGGATGAGAGCAGCCTGCATTCAGATTTTGTTTGGCGTTCGTGGAAAGTTTCAAATTGTTAAGGTTGGGTGCAGCTGGGGGCCAGTCTAAGTAGGAAGGGGATGAGTAGTTGAAGTGAGGTATGTGTTATACCTCCTGGTCTTTCTGTTCCACCGCGCTTCAGGCTCCCTTTTGCAGCCAGTGTTGAGATTGGACCTGGCCTTGTCTGATACTCTTATGGCATGTGTTTTGCTGAAACTATTTTATAAAATAATTTATTTGAAGAAAGAGAACGAGGTTTACAGTGTCAATTTTGGGACCATCACTAAAGCGTATAAACAAAGTTTGGGTGTTTTATTCACTTGTGAGGGGAAAGTAAAACATTTACTGTAAGTGGACTAAGTCAATTTTAAGAAAAGCTGTATGTTTTTGTTGGGAATGGTGGTAATGGGTAACAATATTGGCTTTTTGCCCGTGTTTATATAAAGACTCCAAAAATACAGCTAAATTTTATTGCAGTTCTGGACCAATAACTTAAACGCTCACGTTATGTAATTTGACTGTGGGTTCAGTGTTTGCACTGGCAATTGAGTTTGTAAATATGATGTTTGGGAAAATGAGCCTCTCTGCGCAGTGTTTGTTAAAAAGAATTACTCTTTGCATAATTTTTCAAAGATGATTTTCATTGCAGTATGTCATAAGCAATACTTTTTAAAAAATAACTTTAGAAACATTATCGAATTAAGAATGTACAATTTACCTTAAAATTAAGAAAGAACCTTGGTGGGAACAGGTTCTATAGAAGGGTGTCAAGGGATGGGAATGCCTTGTCTACTGCTTTATTAACCGCACCTCAAACAGTGCCTGGAACACAATAGGTACTCAATGTTAGTCTAGTGGAAGAATAAGAACTAATGGAGTTGGGAGAAAGTAATTTTCTTAATTCTTCCCACTTGAGTATAGTGCAGTGAAAAAAATCTAATCTTGCTGTGCAAGCCAGCCTTTCTCTAAAAGTGATGGGAGCTTTATATGAGATTCCTAGTAAGAAGATAATAAAAGCTTGTGCATTTTTCTGGGTTCATTTCTTATTACTTCCATTCTAGTTTGTGCAGCATAGGTACCTGTCAAGAGGCTGAGTGGTGCAGCTTGTATTACAGGCAGTGCTACCTGAGTTGATTTTGTTTTGGAATTGGAAACTCAGAAGATGACTTACTGGTGCTTATTATATTCAGTATGCTGATGATTATACTTTGAGCTATGGGAAATTTAGGGCTTCTGATTCAGTTTAAGTTCTGATTGGATGAACATAGGAAGAATAAAAAAGCATAAATAAAGCCAGCAGATACAGAGGTAATGTGAGTTTCAAACTATTGCTTTTAGTTTCTTCTAATTTAAGGATCTTTGAATGTACAGTGTAATAAGTTTGAGTTTCACCATGTCTTAAGCATTTTCATAAAGAAAGCAAATGATATTTAGAACGTAAGAATAAGGGAAAGGAAGGATTTTAGTTCTTCATAACCAATTTTCATATATTGTATTGAGTCTTTCCAAATAAACAAATGGTATTTAATACTATACCTCTGTTTTCTGTTTAAATTTCTAAGATTCTTTTGGTTCCTTACACTTCTAATAATAAAATTCTCCACTATAATTTGCCATACATTATGTATTATCACGTTGTAAGTTTTCAAAATGTTTCCCCATAGGCTATCAGGATTTTATATTAAAATATTTACATATTACACTTTCTTTGCTTTCCAGTAAACTTCCCGTCCCCCCCCAGCCGCCAAACTCCTCCAGTAAACTTCTTGAAAAATTGAAATAGGTTTTCATTTATTCATCAAATATTCACAGCAGTCTATGAGTCATTGTGTCAAGGTGAATAGAACAGTGCATGAGATAGTCAACATCCCTGCTTTCATAGAGCTCATGTTTTAGTGGGAGAGACAGTCAATGAGTAAAAGTAATCAATTTAGAATGTTACCCAGTTTTAAAAATTCTTTTTATTGATGCATAATAGGTATACATAGTTTCAGGGTACATGTGATAATTTAATACATTCATATCATTTGTAAAGATCAAATCATTGTACTTGGGGAAAATCCATCGCATTAAATATTTGTCTTTTCTTTGTGCTAAAAACATTTGAATTATTCTCTTCTAGCTATTTTAAAATGTACAATAGATTACTGTAGAATATAGTCACCCTATGATCTAACACTAGGTCTTTTTTCCTTATTCTGTCAAACCGTATGTTACTTCAGGTTTTCATATAGTTCCCTTCTTCACTTTATTCAGGTCTGCTTAGACTTTATATTCTACTTAAAATGTCCTGGTGCCACCAATGTACACACTATTACCTTTTACTGTTTTATTTTTTGTATTAGCAATTATCATATAATTTATTTCTTCATGTTTTTTAATCTTACTAACTCAAGTCTGTCATAAGCTTTGCGAAAGCAATGAGTTTATCTTTTCACTATCATATTTCTTGCACCTGAAACATTTGTTAATGAAATAAATTAGATGACAACAGTATGATAAAGACTATGGAAGAATTAAACAGAGCAATGACAGGGAAGCCATTTTACTTTGTGTTTAAGTCAGGAAAGGCCACTCGAGTTAAGTAAACACCTTAACTAAGAGACACTTGAGAGTATGGTAAAGGAGATGATATGTGTGAAGGTTCAGAGGTGATATATGGTTTCATTTGATAAACAAAAAGGAGATCATTATGGCTGAAATGCACCAAGCAAAGGAGAGAGTGATTTGAGAGATCTGTCATGCAGGATCATGAAGAATTTTTATTTCATTTTTGGTCATGGGAAGTCATTAAAGAGTTTGAGGCAAAGAGGTGTCATGATTTATCTTTTTGAAAAATCACTTTGGCTGCTCTGTGGAATTAATTAGAGAAAATCAACATTAAAAACAAGGAGATAAGTTAGGATAATACTGTAGTAGTCTAGGTAGAAATGATAGTGGCTTGAATTAGGATGGTGGCAGTGGAAATTAGAGAGGAGAAGTGGATAAATCGAGATATATTTGGATGTAGAATTTACAGGTCTTGATGAATTGTACAATGATGATCAGAGAAAGCGAGGAATTGAAGGGTTTTGCCTTGAAATGTTTGGGAGATAATGCCATTTACTGAAATAGAGTAGACTGGCAGAGGAATAAGAAGGAAATTAATAGCACTGCTTGGTTGTATTTTATTTGAGATGCCTATTTGATCTTTGTTCTACAATATATTTTATATCCTTGTAACTAAGTGAAATTCTAATTTTGTTTCCTTTTATAGCTTCTCTAGGGAAAAGGAGACCTATTGGCTACTATTGTACCTTCTTTATTTTGTTTGTATAATATCTATCACAATAAAATTGTATGAATTTCATTAGGTCACAGCTTGTGTTGAATTTTTTACTTTCTCCTCTTTGACTTGTTTCTTTCACTTCTATTCACATACCGTTGTCTCATACCCCTTTTCTACTCGTGATAGATGATTTTGGCAGGTTTCTCTTCTGTGTTTATTCATTTGTTCAACCGGTATTTATTGAGCCCCTACTATGTTGTAGGCATGGCACTGCACTGAGAGGCACGATGGTGAGGGGAAAAAAACATGGTTTCTCCATAAAGTCTTCAGTCAGTCTAGTGAGGAGAATCAATAATCAGATAACTACACTTGTAAATGGAAGATTACAACTGTCAGGTCAAGCATCCCAAATCTAGAAATCTGAAATGCTCCAAAATCCAAAACTTTTTGAGCACCAACATGACACTCAAAGGAAATGCCTGTTTTGGATTTCAGATTTTGGGATTTGGGATGCTCAACTAGTATAATGTAAATATTCCAAAATCTTAAATCTGAAACACTTCTAGTCCCAAGCATTTCAGGGACGAGAATATATATAAGGTATGCTCAACTTGTAATGATGAGAATTGGATCTAATCAGCATAGTTTGAAGGATGTATAGGATAAGGGAAGGTGGGGAGACAGAGCTTTCTAGGCAGAGGGAATAAAATAGGGGAGCATGAGATGTTTGGGGAACTTAAAGGAGTTAGATATGATACCAACATGGAGAGTGGTGCAAGATGAGGCTGGAGGTTGCATCATCAAATTTGTTTCGAAAAAGGTCATTAGCTACCACCCAGATAAAGCTTTAGAAGAGGGCAAAAGATTATCAGGGAGACCACTTAGGAGATGATTGCAGTACAGGGTAAAGGTAATGGTAGTTAACTTTTCTTTTGATGTTCTCTATCTTCTTGTTTCCTCTGTGGGAACTCTAACAAGTCTACTTAGTCTCATTGGTTTCTTCTTTTTCCTACTGCACTTGTTCATATCTAGCTTTCTTTTCCTTTGCCTTTTTTTGTTTCTTTACCAACTGAACTGCTTCACCTATATTTTCTCCTGTTTTTTTTTTTCTGCTTTTCCTTCCTAATGTACATATATTACTACTTTAGTTTGTTTTCCTTTTCATTTTGGGTCTCTCTCGCTTTACGGACCTTGTCCACAATGTGGTTGAAAAGACTGATGTTAAACTATTGCAGTATTGTCTTTCTTACAGGTAGCAGCAAAAATGCTTGTCTCCAAATGAAAAATCTTTTCCATTTCCACTTAGCTATACTTTTATATGTAAACTCAGTTCAGAATCCAATCAATTTTCCAGTTTTACTGGGGACAGTAAATATTTCACGCCATCTGTTGGACGATAGCACAGTTTCTCCTAAATGATTGGCATTCCATGGAGTGTGAGCGAAGTTTTTAGTTTCTGCCAACTCAGGGGAACACACCTCTTTTTCTTTTGATTGCACGACTTTTGGAAATTACATCATAGTGTCATTCCTTATTTACTCCTTAAGTATGTTTACTTACTGGTTTCATGCCATTGAAGTGATAAATTCTGTTTATCAGTGGATTTCATGTACTTGCATGAAACAGTGGAGTAGAACCTCACTTGAAATAAAAGTGATTTTCATTAGGAATGCATTGAGAGCATGAATTTATAAGCCAGAATCCTGAGGTTCAACATCTGACTCTATTACTTATTAGTTGTAGACAGATTATGTAAACTCTGTTTTCTCATCTGTAAAACATGGTTAATAATTGTTACCTTGTAAGATTGCCATGAGAATTAAATGAGTTAATATATATTACATACTCAAAACCATTCAAGGCATGTGTTAAGCCCCTCTGTTAGATGGTATTATTTTATTTCTTCTCTTAGCAGATAGAGAAAAGAAAAAGAACAACTTTTCCTCGCTTCTTTTCTTGCCTTCTCTTTTATTTGAATTTCAGTTTTTATTGTTTTTCTTTTACTTACTACCTTTCTTTTCCTAGATATTAACTAATTTCGATATTCTAGGTTGATTGGTATAATAAGAGAGGCAAGAGAATGAAATTATGTCCTCCATTTACCTAGACTTTCATAAATTGGTTGTTCCTGTTGCCATTATAAAAGTATGTTGGATATTTGAGGAACTCAAGAGGTATAGAATGGTTATGTGACCCAAGTTAGTGGGGAAATCAGAACTGGAGCCTGGGACCTGACTTACAGCTTCAGCTTTCTTCAGCATTTCCTTCCTCCCTTCCTTATCTTTTTGCTTCCCCATTCTTCCTCTTACCTCCTTTCCCTGCACCTCCCCAAAAGGGAGAGGAGATTGAACAAGAGAAGGAAAAATAACAAGTAATTATGGAGAATTATCATTTATTGATGAAGGAGCACTTGAAGAGGGCAAAAAGGGAAAGCCACAGATCTCTTAAGGCCCAACTTCAGAAATCACAGTGTCACCTATGCCACGTTGTTTTGTCCAAAAAGTCACAGAGCCAGCCAAATTCAAGGGCAGGGGAAGTAGACCCACCATTCAGTGAGAGTGGCGCAGAATTTGTAGACATCTTTAATCTATACAGCTGTCCTACCTCTCTCGTACTTACTTGGTATTTTTTTCCCCAATCTTTCAACAGTCATAATATTTCTTAAACCTGAAAATGACAATTCTTACGAAATCCAAAAGTTTCTAAATTTTGGACAGTTTAGGAAGCTAAAGAAAGGAAAAAGAAGGTGGGCAACACAATTTGTAAGCACCCAGGTATGTGTGCAGAAAGAAAAAAATTATAGGAAATTATAAATATTTTAAATTAAACAATTTGTAGTTTGTTTCAAAAGTATAAATAGCAACAGAAACAGTTATTAGTTTAACTTCTAGTTGATTAGGAACTGATTCAGGAATTTCTGAAATAAGGCAAGCATAAGAAAAAAAGAGGAAGTTTGTTAGAACTTTTCCTTCCTTTCCTTTTTTCTGTCAGTGATGTCTGGGTTATGCTGGAGTTGTTATTGTGTACTTTCTCATTTTCATTACCTAAACTCTTAGAAAACATAGCCAAACTTTAACAATATTAAAAATTAAACCATATCTTGATGCAAAACATTGGTTAATCCACAAAGTCAAGGAAAGATTGTTAATGCTCACAATTACAACACACTTTAAGCTGCATTACTTGGAGTGATGAAACAATGCATGATTCATTATTGTCAACTGCAAATTGTGGTTGCTAACATCAGGTAAAAAAAAATGACAGCAATTACAGAAAGTGGTAGATAACCTGTACTATATCCATTTGACAGTAAAAACACAGGAGCACTTTTCTCTCAGTGGTCCTCATAAAAAGGACTGCTGGGTGTGGTGGTTCACCCTATAATCCCAGCACTTTGGGAGGCCAGTGTGGGCGGATCACTTGAGGCCAGAAGTTCGAGACCAGCCTGGGCATCATATCGAGACCCCATCTTTAAATAAATATGAAAAATTAGCTGGATGTAGTGGCATGTGCCTGTAGCCCCAGCTACGTGGGAGACTCACTTGAGCCCAGGAGTTGGAGGCTGCAGTGTGCTATAATCATACCACTGCATTCCAGCCTGAGTGACAGAATGAGACTCTATCTTTGGGGGAAAAATTTTTTTAATTATAATCTTTGTTGTTGTAAAATCTTAACAATGGTAGTTTAAAAATTGTTAGGAAATATTTCATATCTGTGTGAAATATAAAGAATGATATAGCAAACTCTGTGTTCTTCCTAGCCTAAAGAAGAAAACATTACCAACAGTTGAAACTTAAGCTGTGGTACACCCCAACTCCCTGCCCGCCCCTTTGGTTTTTCCGTTTTATTTTTTGGATTTTCTTCCCCTCCAGAGGTAACTACCATTTTTAATTTGGTAGTTAGTAGTTGTTCTCATGCATTTCTTTATACTTTATTCCTTATGTATGTATCTCAGAACCATATATAAGACTATGTATATACAATTATATGTATCATTGTTTTGCATGTTTTAGAATTTATAGCATGCCATAGTGTTTTTGTTCTTTTATAGCGTTGTAGGAGAGATTCAGCAGTGTTGATAAAAATAGTTCCAGTGCTTTCATTTTCATTGTCATTTAGCATTTTATGGTATGACTATAGTAACTTATTTATACATGCTTGTATTTGTGTAAATTTAGATTGTATCCAACTTTCTACTCTTACATACATTGTTACTATGAACATTTCAGTATGTTTCATATTGCTACTATGAACTTTTTTTTTTTTTTAAGATTTGTTTTCTTGTGCACATGTGTGTTTCTCTAGGGCAAAGGATGGCCACCTTTTTCTGTAAAGAGCCAGATAGTAAATATCTTATACTTTGCAGTCCATACAGTCTCTGTTGCAATTACTCAACACTGCCATTTCAGTGAGAAGGCAGAGATAATAGAAATGAGCATTGCTGTTTTTCAATAAAACTTTATGCATAGTGACACTTGAATTTCATGTAATTTTCATGTATCATCGAACATTTTTCTTTTGATTTTTTTCTGCCAGCTATTAAAAATGTAAAAGCCATTTTCTTAGCTCACGAGCCCAATAAAAACAGGCAGCAGGACAGATTTGGCTGGGTCCTAGTTTGCTGACTCCTAACCTAGAGTATCCTGTAGTAATAGAATGATTGAGTCCTAGGGCATGTGCAATTTCAGCTTCAGTAGGTATTGCCAGATTGATCTCCAAAGTGGTTTTAGAAGCAGTTTTTAAGTTTTCTTGTTTCTACACATTGTCACCCACTTGATATTTTAATTTTTGCCAGTCTGATGGGGTTTAGATACACAAATGGTTTGAATTTATAATACTCTGATTTGTAGTGAGGTTGAGTATTTTTGTTGCTGTATTTTTAAAAAAATTATTCATTGTTATTTAACATTAAAAAATATTTATTGAGTGCCAACCTAGTGTTAGTCCCTATTCTGTGTGTTTGTGATACATCCATAAACTAAACAAAATACTCTGAATATCTTTTCTTTATATATATAAAAAGAAAATATGTTTATGCTTTTTCTGAGTTGCTTGTTCGTATCTTCTGCCCATTTTTTTCCCTGTTGGAATATTGATATTCTTTATATATTCTGGATAGTAATTCTTGGTTGGATTATATAGATTGAACATATCTCTTACCAAATTATTACTTGTCTTATTTTTTTTTTTTTTGAGTGGAATAATTTTATAAACATAATTATTTAATGCAGTCATTTGTTTTTCCTTTAATGGCTTGTGGTTTTTTTTTTTTTTAATTTAAGAAATCCTTTGTTCTTATTGGTCTTCTCTGTATTATAATTTTTTTTTTTGTTTTATTAGTTTCTGTCCATTTCTTTAGTTTTTGTGTCAGGGTAGGAGAGTGCCAATTACTATGTAGGCTGGGGGAACAGGATTTGAAAATCTTGTTTTTTTGTGTGTTTTTTAATATATTCTTTATGTTTTCTTTAAATTTTTTAACTTTTTATTTTGAAATAATTTTACATTTACAGGAAGGTTGTAAGAGCAGTACAGAGAATTCCCATTTATCTCTCACTTGTTTCCTCCATATGTTTATTAATGTTTATCATAACTGTTTTATCATAGTCTCTCTTTCAAGTCATGTGTCACTTAACAGGGATATGTTCTGAGAAATTCATCTTAGGTGATTTTGTCATTGTATGAACATTACAGAGGTACTTACACAAACCTAGCAGGCATAGTTTACTACACACCTGGGTTATATGGTATAGCCTATTGCTCCTAGGCTACAAACTTATACAGCATGTTACTGTAGTGAATACCATACGCAGTTGTAACAGAGTGGTTATTATTAATATTTGTATGTCTAAACATATCTAGACATAGAAAAGGTACAGTAAAAATACAGTATTATGATCTTATGGGCCTGCCATCAAATATGCTGCCCATCATTCACCAAAACGTCGTATGTGACACATGACGGTATATATATTTATATAAACATGCACACTTTTTTTTTGAACCATTTGAAAGTAAATCTCAGACATGCTACCCATTTACCCCTACTTACTTTGTCTCAGCCCCTCTACTTTTATTTAGGAACTATAGATTCTCTTAAATTACCGCAGTGCAGTTATGAAAATCAGAAAATTAACATTGATAAAATACCATTATTTAATCAGCTTTCACTGGTTTACCTAAAAATGGTCCTTAATAGTAAAAGAAAAAAATTCTGGTTCAGGATCTGATATAGAATCATGTATTACACTTATTTGTCGTGTCCTTTTTGTCTCCTTTAATCTGCAAATAGCTTTTAAGGCTTTCTTTGTCTTTCTTGACCTTGACATTTTTAAAGTAAAGAGGATGATTATTTTGTAGTTTGGGTTTATCCCAGTTTGGGTTTATCTGATGTTTCCTCATGATTAGATTGAGGTTATACATTTTTTTTTTTAATAAGGAATGTCATAGGAGTGATTCTGTGTTCTTCTCAGTGTGTTGTATCTAGAGGCCCATGGTGTCAGTTTGTTCTACTACTGGTGAGGGTAACTTTGATCACTTAGTTAAGGTGGTGTTTGACAGATTTCTCTACTTAAAGGTACTGTCTTTTCCCTTGTAATTAATAAATACTGTGTGGAGAGATGGTTTGAATCAATGTAAACATATTGTTTCTCATCAGATTTCATCTACTAGTTTTAATAAGCATTGATGATTCTTGCCTGAATCAGATATTAGTATAATTGTTCCCAAATGATGATTTTCTTATAACATCCTTCCTTATACATTTATTAGTTTACAATCTACTAAATATATGTTCCCTTACTGTAACCATGAATTCCTGGGCTCAAGCCATCCTCCTGCCTCAGCCTCCCCAGTAGCTGGGACTACAGGCACATGCCACTGTGCCTGCCTAATTTTTAAATTTTTTTGCAGAGGGTAAAAATTTTGTAAAACTTTTTTGTAGAGATGGGGTCTCATTATGTTGCCCAGGCTGGTCTTGAACTCCTGGCTTAAAGCGATCCTCCTGCCTAGGCCTCCCAAAGTGTTGGGATGACAACAGGTGTGAGCCACCAACCACACCCAGGTGTTACTAAATGTATGTTCTTAAAAAAAAAAAAAAAAGTCCTTCTTTCCATCAGATCTACCTACTGTCTCCAATTTTTGAGCTTTTTTGGGGTTCTGTACATGAATACGTTTTCTTACTTCCCTCACCCTTCATAGGCTTTGCTGTATTGCACCAACTAGGACCTTCACTATGTACTTGAATAGATATGTTGGTAACTTACTGCAGGGGAAAAGTTTGGTGTTTACTGAAGGTTTTTTGAGTTACTTTTTTTCAGATTAAAGAAATTCCTTCCTATTCCTGGTTTGCTGAGTTTTTGTTTTGTTGTGAATGGATATTGTGAATTACATTCATGATTTTCTTTCCTTTTTTTTTTTATTTTTTGAGACAGGGTCTCACTTTGTCGCCTGGGTAGAGTGCAGTGGTGTCATCATAGCTCACTGCAACCTCAAACTCCTAGACTCAGGCCATCCTCCTGGTTAAGTCTCCCACGTAGCTGGGACTACAGGCACGTACCACCGCACCCCGCTAATTTTTTTATTTTTTGTAGACATGGGTCTTGCTCTTGCTCAGGCTGGTCTCAAACTCCTGGCCTCAAGCAATCCTCCCTCCTTGGCCTCCCAAAGTGCTAGGATTAGAGGCATGAGCCATCCAGCCCAGCCACATTCATGATTTTAAATGTTAACTCTTGCTTTTTAGAATAAACCCCATGTAATGTTTTATTCTTTATGTATTATTGGATTTGTTTTGCTCATATTTTATTTAGGCTTTTATATCTGTTTTCATGTGAGATTGATTGCTTGATAATTTTTCTTGAATGTCGTCAATTTTGGGATCAACTAGTCTAACTTCATAAAATGAGCTGCAAAGTGTTCCTTTTTTATTTTCTGGAAAAGGTTAGGTAAGATTGGTGCTATTTCTTAAAAGTTAGAAGAAATTACTGGCAAAGACTTCTGAGCCTTAGTTCGTCTTTGTGGGAAGATTTGTAATAATTCAATTTCTTTTATTACTATAGTAATGTTAAAATCTTTTGCTTTTTGTGTCAGTTTGGTAATTTGTGCCCTCATAGGCATTTAGATGTTTGCTTTCTTTGGTCAACTAAATTAGTTCCTACCCATCTATCAAATTTTCATCTATTACTTTTGTTACATCTCTCATCTACTATTATCTCCTCTCTGGCTTCTTTTTGTTCTTACAGGTTTGTTTTTTCTCGTCTTTCCATTATTGTCATTTTAGCGGAGGATATGGAGAAACATCTGTGTATTTAGTTTGTGATATTTAACTGTGATCTCTTTTTTTTTTTTGAGACAGAATCTTACTCTGTTGCCTGGGCTAGAGTGCCGTGGCATCAGCCTAGCTCACAGCAACCTCAAACTCCTGGGCTCAAGTGATCCTTCTGCCTCAGCCTCCCGAGTAGCTAGGAATACAGGCATGCACCGCCATGCCCGGCTAACTTTTTCTATTTTTAGTTGTTTGGCTAATTTCTATTTTCAGTAGAGACGGGGGTCTCGCTCTTGCTCAGGCTGGTCTCGAACTCCTGAGCTCAAGCAATCCTCCCACCTCAGGCTCCCAGAGTGCTAGGATTACAGGCGTGAGCCACTGCGCCCAGCCTAACTGTGATCTCTTAATCTTTTTCTTTTCTTCCCCTCCTTAATTTTGTAAGTAGAGTACAGTGGACATAATTTTTCACTCTCATAGGTACAAATGTCAACCATAGCAGGATATTGAAATGTGTCCTCTCAAGGACTTTGAGGATTTTAAGTTTTTATCCCTACTCCAAGTTGTCCTAAACTTATGGTTTATAATTTATTTCCTCTCATTGGCATTTATCTCTTCCATGAGATTATTCTTTCACTTACTTGTATCAATAGATTCTAATCTACCAGTTAGGAAATTGTATGATCAGGTTTGTTAGAATTATGTGTGCAGAACCCTAGTTCCTTTAGTGGATAAATATTATAACATCTCTTTTGACTTTTGAAACAGAGGTTCATTTTACATTCAATGTTTTAAACTTATTTGGGAATACTTTTAGATTTACAGAGAAGTTTCAAAGATGGAATAGAGAGTTTCTGTATGACTTTCACCCAGCTTTCACTAATGTTACCACCTAATATAGCCATTGTACCTTTGTCAAAACTAGGAAATTTAACATTGCTATCATACTATTATGTAAACTACAGACTTTATTTGGATTTCACCAGTGATTCCCTTAATGCCCTTTCTGTGTTCGAGAGTCCAATCTAGGAATTTGGATTTGGTTGTCATGTCTCCTTGGTCATCTACTGTGTTCTTTGACAGTTTCTCAATCTTTCCTTGAGAGTTTTAAAGAGTACTGGTCAGGTATATTGTACGGTGTCCCTCAGTTTGGGTTTGTCTGATGTTTTTGTGATTCAACTGGCATTATGAATTTTTGGGAAGAAGACCACAGAGCATACCATTTTCAGCACACCATAAAGTATACATTCCACGAATATGATATATCACTGTTGATGTCACCCTCGATCACTTATCTGAGATGGTGTTTGTCAGATTTCTCCACCATCAATTTGTTTTTTCCCCTTTTTATGGTCTATTCTTTTTAAGTTAGTTACCAAGTCTAGCCCCCATACTCAAGGTAAGGAGAATTCAGTTCTGTCTCTTGGAGAAGGTAGTCTGTGCATACATTATTTGGAATTCTGTAAGGAAGATGTGCCCCTTCTCTCCATTCATTTATTTATTAAATCATTTGTTTTTGTCAGTATGGATTCAGGAATATTTAAAACCCAATGCTACTGCTTATTTTTGCTAAAATTGTTCCAACTTTAGCTATTGGGAATTCTTTCAGCTTGATTTCTGTAACTTTTTGACATGCTTCATCTTTTCTTTTTCAAAAAAGCACTTTCTTGCATTCTGACATTGCACAGTACTCCATCTTCATCCTATATTTTTCCTGCCCCTGCCCTAGACTCAGTCATTTCTCTTAGGAGCGAGCCATGGCTCCTTTTATTGGAGAGAATGGTACTTGGAAACCAAGATCTGGTAGTAGGTATGTTTATTGCTGCTACTGGGGTGTCACTGCTTCTAGACCTTGTCAGAGAACAGAGCCGTAGCTCTATATACTAACCCATGTTACAACACATACATATCTACCTATTATGTGTTAAATAAACATGAGTTCAGTGACTGAGTTCTGACTGTAATCTAGCATCACAGCGTTCCTTCTAGCTTTTCCCTCTTGCTTACTTATAACTTCTTTCTCTGACAGGAAGAAACTTTGTTCTCATTATCTACTATTTATTTGCTTACGTTTTCAACCCCAGTATACATTAAAGAAGTTTCAGATTTGCTATTGACTTGTTTTCTCCTGTTTCTTGATATTGTTTGAAACTCTTTTTTTGAGACTTATATTGAAGTTTTATGTATTTTGGAGAGGATTTATGTTTGCTTCTGTTAGTCATTTTGAAGCTTTTTTTCTTTTTAAAAACATTTTTTATTGTGGTAAAATAGACATAAAATTTACCATGTTAACCATTTTAGGTGTACATTTGTACAATTCATTGGCATTAAGTACATTCACAATGTTGTGCAACCACCACCACTATCCATTTTTGGAACTTTTTCCTCATCTCAAACAAAAACTCTGTATCTATTAAATATAATTCTCCATATCCCCTCCCTCCTACTACCCACCCCCGCCCCCAGTCCCTGGTAACCTGTTTTCTACTTCTGTCTCGATGAATTTGACTATTCTTTTTTTTGAGACAGGATCTCACTCTATTTTCTGGGCTAGAGTGCAGTGAAATGGTTGCTCACTGCAACCTCAAACTCCTGGGCTCAAACCATCCTCCTGCCTCAGCCTCACAAAGTGCTGGGATTATAGGTGTTTGCTCCTGGCCTGATTTGCCTGTTCTCATATAGGTACCTCATGTAAGTGGAATCATACAGTATTTGTCCTTTTGTATGTGGTTTATTTCACCTAGTGTAATGTTTTCAAGGTTCATCCACGTTGTGGCCTGTATCCAAGTTTCATTCCGTTATGGCTGAATATTATTCCATTGTATATGTGGTGTATTTGTGTGTGCACACATACCAGATTACTTATTTTGTTTATCCATTCATCTGTTGATAGACATTTGGGTTGTTTCCACCTTTTGGCTTATCATGAATAATGCTGTTGTGAACATTGGTTTACAAGTGTCTGTTTGAGTTATGCTTTCAGTTTTTTGGGGAACATACTTAGAAATGAAACTGCTGGGTCATATGGTAAATCGATATTTAACT
Source organism: Eulemur rufifrons (assembly GCF_041146395.1). NCBI lineage: Eukaryota > Metazoa > Chordata > Mammalia > Primates > Lemuridae > Eulemur > Eulemur rufifrons. Next base: position 36,218,127 of record NC_090997.1, read on the forward strand.
TTTTGAGGAACTACCGCATTGTTTTCCACAGTATCTGCACTGTTTTACATTCCCACCAGCAATGCACAAGAGTTCCAGTTTCTCCAACATCCTAGCTAATACTTGTTACTTCCATTTAAAAAATAATAATAGCTGTCTTAATGGGTGAACAGTAGTATCTCATTAAGATTTTGATTTACATTTCCCTAATTGAGCATCTTTTCTTGTGAAGCCGTTTTAATCATGGACTTTTCTGGGCCACATGGGTTGTGAAAATTCTAGCCACAAACCTTAGTTAATTGTTGGCTTATGATTAGGAATTTCCTAACTATCTTAGTCTGTTTGGGCTACTGTAACAAAATACCAAAGATGGGTAGCTTTTAAACAACAGAAATTTATTTCTCACAGTTTAGGAGGCTGGAAAGTCAGGTCAACATGTCCTGACAGTGTCTGGTAAGGGCCCACTTTCTCACCAGTAGTGCTTTCTGTGATGGAAGGGACAAACAAGCTCCCTTGGGCCTGTCTTATAAGGGTATACTAATGCCATTCATGAGGGCTCTGTCCTCAGGATCTAATCACCTCCCAAAGGCCCCACCTCTTAATACCGTCAAGAGGGGTTGAAATTTCAACATAAATGGGGGAGGACATAAACATTCAGACAGTAGCTCTGATAGGTACAGTTTGTCTTTAGTTCAACTCAAAAAGCCAGAGCCAAGGATAAGATACCATAGTTATCTCCACTCTTTCTTCAGTGAGTTTCTTTTATTTTTCTTAGTTCTCCCAGTCAGATTGTTGGCCTTCAGGTCTTCTGATTTGCAATCTGACCTCTCATCTTGCTGGAGCCCTGAATTTAATCTTAAAGCCCAAGCGCTAAGACATCAGGTTTTTGTTAAATGGCACCAAGAGAAATGCCAGCTTTAGAACTTCATTTGTCTCTCTGGTTCCCACTGTCTATTAATAGTTGTTTATGGTTTCACAGTGTTTCAGCTGTGTACTTATAAAAAAAATTTTAACTCGTGATGAATGTATTTGGTGTTCTGATTTTGAGTTTTTTGGGTCATCAAGTTAACCATCTTGCTAACACAGAAAACCTTGTCTTATTTTTCTTATATTGAAAGGCAGGGATGATTGAGTTTAAGGAAAAGTCCTGTAGTCTAGATATAGCTCTTATAAATAAGGCAAGCAGACTACTTATAGGTCCTGATTTCTAGAATCACTGATCAAAGATTGAGATTTAGGGCTGATTTTATATAATCATATATAGTCAAGTACCCTCCATTTTTATTATTATATCTTATTTATTTGAGCTTCTTTGTGTAGCAAGCACACATATATGGATGCCTATAAATTAGTAAAAATAAATTTTAATGTGTTCTTTTTCTCTTTATTAATAGGATATTAGTATTTATAAGAAATAGACAAAAGGCAAGCAAATTAAAAGAAAATCTAGAATAATCAAAGAGCCTGGGAAATGCTCAAATTTGTTTTATATTGAATAGCTATATTAATGAATACTTATCTCAGTTTGTTTTTATTTCAGCTTTGGCTAGATCAGAATCTAAGAGAGATGGAGGTTTTAAAAATAATTGGAGCTTTGATCATGAAGAAGAAAGTGAAGGAGATACAGATAAAGAGTAAGGATTTTTTTTCCCTCAGATATTTTATAAGAATGAAACTTTTCATAGAAAAACAATTTATATTCCATGGAAAGAGTTTTAAGAGTGTGGTATTCTTTACTTAAGAAAACATTAACTCTTTTATAGTAGCCTTAAGGGAAAGAAAACACAACTCTTTATTGGTAAATAGTTTGAAATGTGTAAATATATACATATAATACACATAACCTTATGATTAAAAATTGACCATACAACAGAAGATTTCAAATTAAGAAAATCGTTTTTCTTTGTTGTTGTTGTTGTTTTTCAAAAAGGCGGTCTGTTTAGACAGTAATTTGAAAAGCTACCATTTATCATGGGTAAGTGAACCCAGATAAGACTCTTGGATTTTGTATGAAAGTTTAAGTACTACAGTATCTTTCTTCCCCAGTTGTGACCACCACATCCATCTTAGATCAGATTCTCACCAGAGAAAGCAGAACCACTATAAATGATAAACACAGGTGTTTACCCAGACAGAAGTTAAGCAAAGTGTTCATTACACTTTGTTAATGTACTTGGAATGACTGCTTTGTAAAAATTTTTAAATAATAGTTTTAATAGACCTTTGTGAATGTCATGAGATTTGTATTACAAATTCAACATTGTTTTTAGTTTTTGATTTATCTGGTTTTCTGCTGGCCAAAAGAAGCAACAAATTCAGAGAAACACAAATAATATATACACAGAGTTCTACCAAAACTATAAATAGTTTTTAGAAATTTTTATACAAGAAGTCATTCAGAGTATATTGGCTAAATATTGTAGGTGCTTCACTTCTGTCTGGGCAACAGCTCCATTCATCATTACCACTTTATGTGCCTTCACCTATGAGATGTTGACCTGAAGTGAAGTTTTATTTGAAGGAGAGCTTTGAACTGGTAAGTTTCTCATTTTAAGTCAGTACTTTATGATCTTCTTTCTTTCATTTCTTTTTTCTTTTTTCTGATTATTTTTTAATATAAAATAATTTTTTATTACATTCAGTATACAGTTTTGAAAAATTAAAATTTTAAATCGGAACTTAAGCTAAATAGAAAGTATACCACTTTTTGAATATTTTTGTACAGTGTTTACAAGAGAGAATTTTTAGCATTAAAAAGTTGGGATACATATAAGCAGTGATAATACAAAACATTTTTATTATAAATAGCTAGCATTTTACTATAAATACTTTAGTAGACTTGTCTTCAAAAAGGTGTATTTGACTTTCTTTGTTGGCAGATTTGCCATAGTTATATTATTAAAAAATTGTCTTTTAAGGTGCTAGCTGTCCTATATATCTCCTTTATGAATTGTACTGTTTGGTTCATCATGGGTCCTAAGGGACTTCAGCTTTTTGAATATGTTGAGATTAACATGAGCTGTTTATAGATATATTAGTCTGATCTTTTAGAATCTCAGTACAATGATTCTCAGTAAAGTGTTGATATTTCTAAGAATGATAGAAGTATAACTAATTTATTATGGTAGTAGCATTGGAATTACTTCCTTTTGATTAGCTAAGGTTTTCTTCCCTTACCAGTTTGTTTCTTCTCCTTTACTTTGTTTCTCTATCTTCTGTTATTGTCAAACCAAGACAGAAAGGAAAAATGAGTGAGAATAAATAAAATCCATAGTTTGAAAAAACAAAAGTATGTGTTCATTTGTGGTAGGGGTCAGCAGACTATGGCCCATGGGCTCGATCTTTCCTACTACCTGATTTTTATTAATAATGTTTGTTGGAACATAGCCACATTTATAGTTTATGGCTGTTTTCATACTACAATGGCAAAGATGAGTAGTTGCTATGGAAACCATATGGCCTGCAAACCTAAACTATTTACTTTCTGGCCTTTTACAGAAAAAGTTTACTGATTCCCTGAATTAGGTGAACATAGATGATAAAACTTCTGAATTTAGTGTATGGACTGTGATTATTACTAAGGTTTTTTCCCTTTATTTTCTATGTAGTGGAGCAAATCTTCTGAGTGTAGATGAAGATGAGGATTCTGAAACCTCAAAAGGAAAAAAGGCAAGTGTTGCTTTAAAATTTTTAGGTTATATACTAAAATTTGTTACCTCAAAGAAGACTTAATATTTTTTAATTGTAAGCCTCAACCACCTACTTCCCTACCCCAGAAGCGAAGGGTATTCCCAGTTTCCTGTTTATCCCTTCAGAAATATTTGATGCATTATAAAGAAAATATATATTCCTCCGCTTACACGATTGGTAATATACTGTGTGCAGTTTTTCTGATCTTACTTTAATTTAATATGTCTTAGAGACTGTGGTGTTACATATATATTGGTTTTTGTCCATGGTTCATGGCTCATAACTCCCATAGTCCTTGTTTAATCTTGGGGCTCTTTAGGCCTCAGGAAACAATCTCTCTGGCTTCCCCTGCCTTTCTGATTGTGAGTCATAAGACCCTCATTCCAGAGAGGGTCCCATGCTATACCCTGAAGGCTAATCACATTTCCACACGATTGTCCGTAAAAACCCTAGAGGACTGGATTCAGAGAGCTTCCAGGGTGGCATGCTCTGTGCCCCTTCCCCCAGACCCCCCCCCATGCATTTCTTCATGTATATCTTTTTGTAATATCCTTTGTGATAAATCAGTAAACATAAATAAATGTTTCCCTGAGTTCTGTGAGCCACTCTAGCAAATTAATTGAACACGGATGGGATTGTGGGAACCCTGTTTTTCAAGCTAGTCAGTCAGAAGTTCTGAAGGCCTGGACTTGGCAAATGGAGGGAAAGAGGGGTTAGTTTTGGTGACTGAGCCCTCACCTGTTGCTATCTTGGGGTAGATAATGTTGGAATTGAATTAGGGGACACCTAGGTGGAATCTGCTGCTGGTGTGTGGGGAAAAACCCCACGTTTGGTCACAGAAGTCTTCTGTGTTGATTGTTGTGGAGTTTGGAGGAAAGCACAGTTTGAGGGGAGTTTTTTCTATCACAGAGACCACTCATAATAGCCTTTAAGAAGCACCCTCATTCTTTTCAATGAGTGCATAGTATTCCATTGTATGAAGTACTGTTAATCAGTACCACCAAACTGACAGATATTTACAGTGTTGCCAATTTTAATTTTTTTCCTAATACAATGTATAAATTAGCCTGCTATATGGGTTCTTTTGCACACATGCAAGCACATCTGTAGGGTGATTTGTTAGAAGTAGGGCTGCTGTGTCAGGACAGGTACATTTCTTATTTTGGTATACCTGATTAACACTTTTTACCAGTAGTATCTGAAAGTACTTGTTTCCCCTCACTTTTGTTAGTGTTATTAACCTTTTAATCTTTGCTAATGAAAAATAGTATCTCAATGTAGTCTTAATTTGCAGTTCTTTTATGAGTGAGATTGAACACCTATTCATATGTATAGTCCATTTCTGTTTCTTTTTTGATAATTGTCAGGTAATATCCTTTGCCCATTTTTCTATTTGGTCTTTAGAATATTATTTATAGCAATCCTTTTTATTTTATTTTTAGAGACAGGGTCTTACTCTGTTGCCCAGACTGGACTGTAGCAGTACGATTGTAGCTCACTGCGGCCTCCAACTTCTGGGCTCAAGCAGCCCTGAGTAGCGGGGATTATAGGCATGAGCCATCATGCCCAGCTGGAATTCTTTTTATATGGAATCTAAGGCACTTTTTTCCCATGTTTTGCCATCTCTGAAATCTAGATGAATCTTATAATGGTAGCATGACATGGTTTAATTATAAAAAATTTTTTTGCACAGTAGTACATACAGCCAGTAATAGTGTATCTTATAATGGTTTTTATAGGTATGAAATACAGTATTTTGTAGTGATATTTGCCGTGACACTAGTAGGTAATATTTTAACCCAGTTTGTCCACTAGTCTTTTTTCTTTGTTTAGGGTAGTTATTGTCTTGGGGAAAATGTATTTTTCTTATGTTGTCAAATATATTATTTTTCTTTTAGGGCTTTTGAGTTAACAGCCTTGGTTCCTAATGATGTTAATTTAATTACTTATTTGCTTTGTCCTATTAGATGTATAAAGTACTTTATAATAGTAATACCTATGTAATTATTAATGAAATGGTTTTCAAATTATTTTGTTTGTTTCCTTGCTGTTTGTTTTTGGTGAAATCACCAGGTGTGTCCCACTAAGAACTTATGTTTAAATTAATGTGATTTTTGTTTTGTTTTGTTTTGTTTTGTTTTAAGAGATAGAGTCTCACTCTGTTGCTCAGGCTGGAATACAGTGGCATGATCATAGTTCACTGCAGCCTTGAACTCCTGGGCTCCAGCCATCCTCCTGCCTCAGCCTCCCAGGTAGCTAGGACTATAGGCACACACCACTATGCCTGGCTAATTTTTCTTATTTTTTGTAGGTAGGGGATCTTGTTATGTTGTTCAGGCTGGTCTTGAACTTCTGGCCTCAAGTGATCCTCCTACCTTGGCCACCAATAAATTACTGTTTTGAAGTCACTAGAAATTATTTATTCCTGGTTGGTATTCTACAACTGGATAGAAAGTTAGGTTTATTATTTATTATTTTAACTTTGTTTTTTATTTTGAGGAATTGCTTTTTCTTTTCTTTTCTTTTCTTTTTTTTTTTTTGACAGAGTCTCACTCTGTTGCCCAGGCTAGAGTGAGTGCCGTGGCGTCAGCCTAGCTCACAGCAACCTCAAACTCCTGAGCTCAAGCGATCCTCCTGTCTCGGCCTCCCGAGTAGCTGGGACTACAGGCATGCGCCACCATGCCCGGCTAATTTTTTCTATATATATTTTTAGCTGTCCATATAATTTCTTTCTATTTTTAGTAGAGGTGGGGTCTCGCTCTTGCTCAGGCTGGTCTCGAACTCCTGAGCTCAAACGATCCGCCTACCTCGGCCTCCCAGAGTGCTAGGATTACAGGCGTGAGCCACCGCGCCCGGCCCGCTTTTTATTTTCATTTGCATTTATTTTATAATTATGTAAAAAAAAATTGTACATGGTTACAATGTCTCATCTACAAAGAAGTTTTATTCAGAAAAATTTTGTTTTTGTCCTGATTCCCTTTTCCTTCCTTTTCCCCTGTAGGCAACCTGTTTTAAAAAATTATGTGGCTTAGTCTTCCATTACTTTTTCTTTTTTTAAAAATACAAGCATGTACCACCCTTTTTGGAGAAACTGTCCACATTGTTTGGCACCTTGATTTTTTTTACTTAACATTATATTCTGTAGATCACTCTACAGCAAAATATTCAGATATCTTTATCATCCCTATTATTGTTACATAGTACTGCATTTGATGGATTTACTACAGATGTTTAGTTAGTCCCCTGTTGATGAAAAGAGAGTTTTCCCAGTCTTTTGCTGTTACACATAGTGCCTTAATAAAAGCCTTGTGGATATATTTTTTTCATATCTGTGCAGTTTGTTTGTGGGATAGATTCCTAGAATTGCACTCACTATTTCAGAGGGTGAATTCACATGTAATTTTGCTAGAAATTGCTAAATTCCCTACTCATAGCAGTGAACATTTGCTGTTCCCACTAGCATTGTATGAGAGTTCCTATTTCCCTATAACCTTGCAGAATATGTCATCAAACTTGAATTTGTGCTGATCTGAACATAGCACCCTCTTCACGTATTTCATAATTTAATAGAATTTTAGGGACTTTTAAATTTACCTTTTTCCCGTCTTTCTGGAGTTTTTTTCCTTTGCAGCAACTCTTTTGTCATAATTTTAGGAATTTATTGAATTTGGTGTTTTTCTCTCAATACTGTAAAGTTTTTCTTTATAAAGTTATTCACACTGAAAATCTATAGAGTTTTTCATGCTACAGGTGTTTCTAACCTTTATTTAACACCTTAGTTCCCTAAAGTGCTGCCTTTTAGGTGTTCTTTAGGTAGACAGAAAAAAAGTGAACTTCATAGGGCAAAATAAAAGATATTTTCTGTCACTAAATTAGGGCATTGGTCTTCATATATATATATATTATATATATTAATACATGTATAATATATATGTATTATACATGTATATAATTTGCTTGCAGATTTCCCATAATATTTTGAGAAAGTATATGGAGGTTTTTTTAGGACATAAATATTGATGTTTTAAAGTAAAACGTACAGGACACTTAGATGTGTCCAGTAATCTCTTCTTTTTTTTCTTTTTGACACAGAGTCTCACTCTGTTGCCGGGGCTAGAGTGCCATGGCGTCAGCCTAGCTCACAGCAACCTCAAACTCCCTGGGCTCAAGCAATCCTCCTGCCTCAGCCTCCCAAGTAGCTGAGACTACAGGCATGCGCCACCATGCCTGGCTAATTTTTTCTATGTATGTTTTTAGTTGTCCAGATAATTTCTTTCTATTTTTAGTAGAGATGGGGTCCCACTCTTTCTCAGGCTGGTCTGGAACTCCTGAGCTTGAGCAATTCTCCTGCCTCGGCCTCTCAGAGTTCTAGGATTACAGGTGTGAGCCATAATGCCCGGCCTTTCCAGTGATCTCTAAAGAGCATTCCGATTTGCTGTTCAGTATCATCTAATTTTAAAAATACATGAACCATCTCTTCTTTAATAGTTGGAAATTTTATATTGTGCCTTTTCCCTCTTAAATTCATATTTCTGTTCAGTTTTCCCACAGAATTTTAACTTAATATGATATATTTTTATGTAATTGAAAATCTTTTTATTGTCCTGTCATACTTTATTGTAATAAAGAGATACACATTCACTGAAATTTAACATTAAATAAGATTTCTGTTGCTGAAAGTTTCTACATTTTTAAAAGCTGGATTGAGTTATTATTAAGAAACACTTGATCTAAAAAGTACATTACAAATATTTATAGTTATTAAGCCTATTGTGTAAACTAATATTGGAAATGTTTCCTTTAAAATGTATGGGGCTGATGTTTTCCCTTTTATTCATTTAGTTCATGTATTCATGATTATATTTATTTATTGCGTGAGTGAAACTTTCAAAGAAATTTTTTTTCTTTTTAATTGACACATAATGTACCTATTTATGGGGGCATTTTCTTTTTAAAATCTTTTTTAGATATAAATGCTGAGAAGTCTTGGTCACATAATAAATAGATAAATATGGAAAGAATTTTCCTATGGTATTATTCAGTTCTGTCCATTTGAATTAAATGCCAAAAGTGACATAGTAACCATACATTTAAAAATTAAAAATAATTTGTAATCCAGTCACTAGAATTACTGGCTTTCTGAGTTATGGAGAAATATACTAAAAAAAAAAAAAAAAAAAAAAAAAACTTCAGCAAGATTTGAGTGGCTAGAGAATTATACTTGTTACTTTTAGGTTCCTTTTTGTTTATTTTTTAACCAGATAGTCCAAATCATTGGCAAAACTGAAATCTTGTTAATTTTCAATATGCTTTTGCCAAAACAATACTTTTGTTTATTGGTTTTTTTGTCCTCTGTAGGCCAGGAACAGTACTTTTTTGTAAAATATATCATATTTTGTGGTTTGTGTATTCTTTTTAAAACACTGAAGCTGCATATTTAGTTCATTTAATCTGTGGAAAATGTCGGTCTTACATATAACTTATTTGACAAGGCCAATTTACATAGTCAAACCAGTCTTTTATCTGTAAAAAGTCTGTTCTCATCTTTCATTTCAAATATGCATATAAATTCCTATCTTCATGACGATTATTTCACGTTATAATTATAAGATAGAAAAATACAACTTTGGTTTTTGAACTGAGTTTGCTAGCTGGTTGTGATAAGGCACAGCAGATTTCAGTCTTTCTCTCTTTTTTTAAAACCTGTACTGTCTTTGAATTGTTCTCCCTTGGTTTTCTCCCAGGAATAATGCTTTTTTTTTTCCCATGATAATTGGAGTAGAAGATACAAAGTCAGTGAATGCAAATTTTCCTCACTTTTATTAGTTTTTCATTTTGCAATGTAACTAAATTAAGGAAATCCCACTTTGGACCAAAATACCCCATTTCTATCCCATGCTTCATCTTTAACAGAAATATATACAAAACAAGGAAAGACACAAGTCCTACCATTGTTTTATATGCCAGAAGAGAGTTCAGATACCAGTATATCAAATAGTTCTTTGCAGGAGGTTTAGACCCTAATACAATAAGAATTATTTCTTTTTTTTGTTAAGTGGGAAAGGGCTATTGTGAAAGGGGAGATGGGAAAGCAGATGCCTTTTCTACAGTTGAGTTTTAAAGTAAATCAATTTTAGAGAAGTATAAAAATGGGGATTGAGGATTTGGAAGTTAATTACCATGGCTAAAGCTAAGCTATCCACGCAAGTTTATCCTTTATACACAGAAAGTCTGTATATCCCAGAGTTTTATGTATACCTGGATTTGGAATGGCTTGTGGGTAATATATATGTTTTTCAACCTAAAGGAAGAAACTGAGGCAAAATTAATAAAAGTAGAGACTTTATTTGGGCCAGGTTTGAGCATAGATTCAAGTTGCCTTCAATATGTGTTCCAATTAGCAGCAGTTACAAGTAGGTTTTTAAAGGAAAAAAGAATATGGTGGCTCATACTTGTAATTCTAACACTTTGGGAGGATGCTGAAGAGGGAGGATTGCTGGAGGCCAGAAATTGGAGAACAGCCTGTACAATGCAACAAGACCCCATCTCCACAAAAAATAGAAAAATTAACCAGGCATGGTTGCACACGCACACCCATAGTCTCAGCTTCTGGAGAGGCCGGAGGCAGGAGAATCACTTGAGCTCTGGAGATTGAGGTTGCAGTGAGGTATGGTGACATCACTATAGTCTAGCCCTGGCAACAACAACAAAAAAAAAGTGGGGGGAGCAGTTCCTAAATTGGTTACCAAAAATTTACATTAAAATAACATAAGCTATTGATTGGCTATTCATTGTTCTTTGTGTCGCAAATTCTAGGAACTTGAAGATAATGGATTAGGGTCACAATTTGCAACTTGGGGTAACATTTTAGATAATTTATCAGTTAGTCAAGAAACTACATGGAAGAAAAGAAAGACCAAAATGCCTTTAAAAATTGTCTCCAAGCAGGGTTGAGGGCATGACTGAAGTCCCATACACAGGTCTCTCTGGGCCTGATAAATTTTGCATACCTTGGTTTAAACTAATATTATGTAAGCCCATATGGATCATTAGCATAGCCCCTTTTCTCCATTTGCAAATGATCCTGGAATTAGGAGATAGCTTTTATTTTGGTTCACAGTGACTTTATATCCTTCCCTTTCTGTTTCACAGAGTAATCTTCTCTCTACCTTTGGGCTTCTGCAGTTTCACTGTGCTTCTTTAGGTAAAGGATTCATGTCTTTTGTTATGAAAATTTTAGCCATTATCTCTGTGGATATTGCTTTTCCACAGTATTCTTTGTGGGCCTCCCGGTAGACATAGGAGGACCATCATTTTTTTCATAGCCTTTTACCTATATTTTATACTTAAAAGCAAAAAGGGGTGGGGGAGAGGATAAAGGAACAAAGAAAGAAAACATCCCTGTACCATATTCTGGGTCATGTCCTCACCTCTGGCTTCCAGTTCACTAACTTTTGTCTTCAGCTGTATATGTATTCTGCTCTTTAATCCATCCATTGATTTTTTTTTCTTTTTTTAAATTCCAATGACATTTATCATTTGTAGAACTTCTTTTGGTTCTCTTTCAAAATTGTGTGTTTCTTGTATGGTGTATCTAGTTTTTTCTTTACTGTTTCAGTTCTCATTTTGTTTTTAAGAATTTACATGCTTTTAATGCACATTGTTAATGCCACTAGTCATTTAATGGATTCTTTTAGGTTCTCTTATTATTTGAAATTTTTAGGTGTTAAACTTGAATATCTTGTGCTTTGTTTAAATTGATATGTGATATGTGATAACTTTGGGTAGAAGATACTATGTATTTGATAATTTTTGCACTTTTAGCAGTCTCAATGAAATATTTTCATTGATGGAGCAAATATGTATTGAGAACTGTGTTCTAGGTGCTAGGGAGCAAAACAGACAGGTTTTTGATTGTTGTTGTTCCTGTGGAACTTAAATTCTATTAACTGGCTATTCATTATTACTTAATGAATACTATAATACAGGGGTTGGCAAACTAAGGCTTACAAGCCAAATCTGGCCTTCAGCCTATGGTCCATAACCTGGAATGATTTTTAAATTTTTAAATGCTTGAAAAAGAAATCAAAAGAATACTATTTCATGACATGTGAAGATTATATGAAACTCAAATTTGTGTCCATGAATAAAGTTTCATTGTAAAATAGCCATACTTATTTGTTTATGTATTGTCTGTGGCTGCTTTTGTGCTACAATAGATTTGAATATTTGAACAGATTTGAATATTTGAACTTTCTCACAGAAAAAGTTTGCTAATCCCTGTGTCTTTGTTTATACTGTATAAATGTACTCTGTAGATTGATGTCCAGTTGAGATATCCCCTTATCCATGGGGGATACATTTCAAGACTCCCAGTGAATGCCTGAAACTTTGGATTAGCATCAAACCCTGTTTACTGGGATGAAACATTGGTGGAACCATACCATAAACAAAATGGCTGTCACCCATGCTTTATGATTTGTAATTTTTGTTTTTGAGAGTATTTGGCTTCTTAGCTCTCTGTACACTACTCCTGGCTTAAATAATATGCCCCAAAGTCTGAAAGTTAATCTGTCCATTCATGTTTTATGCCCTGGTGCGTCCTTTGTACTTCTGTGAATTAGTATGTACTTCCCTTGCGTGACCATTCTCAATCTCTGAAAAATTCAATTATGATATCATAGCAAAACTTTAGAAAAAATCTCAGTATCTGCTAATAGGGGAATGGTTAAATTAAAATATTTTCGGACTCACAGTGTAACTGAAACCAGGGAAAGCAAAACCACAGATAAGGGTGGACTACTATATAACATTTTTGGGTGAGTGGTGTATTATAGTAGTTAATCAGACAGAATATCAGATTCTAGGCCTGCTAATAACTATCCACTTTATAGAATTGTGAGATTTATATAAGACTGTAATTCATACAGTGCACGGCACTAGCAAATTTCCATAAATAGCTATATTTTATCATTATTACACACAGTGTTATTGAACCTTTGTAAATGGGTGTTCACTTGTAAATAATGATATGTTTATAGTTGCAGATCTGATGTCAGTAAGGCCCATGTTTATAGTTGGTTTTCCAGTCATGTGATCTGTTTTCAAACAGATGAGTCATTTTTTCACAGTAGTTCTCCTGATGCTGTGCTTGCATTATTTGGAAAACTGTCTTAGGCTGGTGGGGGGCAGATTAAAGTTTTGCAGGGACCTTCAGACTGCATATATCATCTTGATTTTATTAATAGACATGCTCTAATCTGAGAGGTAATTAGCCATATATATATTTTTTTACTTCATTATACCTTATTTCCTCCCAGTAATTTGATGTAGATTACTAGGATAGGAGCACAAATAAAATGATGGAAAATAAAAACAATTAGAAGAGAAGTAAGTATGCCAGATCTGAAATAACTTATATGTTGTGTTTTACTTCAACAATTGTCTATGAATTTTCTGGCAACTAGAATTGTGTTCTATAATTTTGTAATTGTATGATAAGAGAATTTTTACAGATTTATACCCTAAGATGCTCCTGTGGAATGATTTTTTTTCCCACTCCTGGAGCTATATATCTAAGTATAAAATGGTAGGGAACCTTTTTCTAAGGGAATTTGACAATATAATAAAGACTTTGTTTTCATGAGATACATAGTTATCTGACAAAGTTAGAAATACTGGTTGTATTTTTATGGAGTGAAGTATATATAGCTTTTGATAGCAACCTCTAGACAACAGAATTGGGAAATTTAAGAATTTGACTTAATATAGATCAAATTCTTTCTCTATATAAATTCAATTCTCTATATAAGTTGCTTTGGTGTGATTTGGGTTGTCAATAGCTTTACCCAAATGCTTTCTCAAAAAAAATTTTTGAAAATATATGGTCACTTCAGATACTTGGTTGAATTAGCTATTATATGCCTCTCTATATATTGGGATAGATAATTTTGGCTTAAATAAGTCTTAAGAGGAAGGATTAATTTCCACATTAATATAAAGACATTGATAGTATATATAGTTCTATTGATTTTTGAGATATTCTGTACCTTAATGGTTTTCAGTCTTCATTGGAATAATATTGTTTTTACCTCTTGTTAAGAATCACCATTTATGTTTCTACAAACAGCACTGTAAAAATTCTTCGTGCAGTGTAGTGTGGAAAAGCATAGGCTTTGGAATCAGACCAATCTTTGTTCTAATCCATTTACTTAGTTTGGAAAAGTTACTTTGCTTTTTAAGCTCAATGATCTTTAAAACATAGGGATAGAGTTGTTATAACGTTTAAATGACATATGGTGGGCTTTTTAATTGAAGATATCTGTATTTCTAATTGGGAGCTAATAGTTACTGAATTCCTACCTGTATGCCCATTCTTGGGCTAGGCAATTTGCGTCTGCTATCTTTGTTAATGTTAATGTAATAACTCCATGATTACAAGGAAAGTTACCTGGCTAGAGAGACAGTCCTATCTGAGTTTTTTGTATAAAGAGGTGATCAAATCCAAAAGTGATTATATTCCTTTACTAAGGGTAGTAAAGTAGTATGTTAACCCATTATCTTTATCCCCTATACTTCTGTTCCTATTATCAAATTTTTCTCCTGATTTTTTATTACGTTGTCTTCTTTCCTATGAATGGTAGGTACTGCATATAAAAAATAGAGTTAATTTGTGGCCTAGGATAATCTCTTCCTCTAGAGAGGATATACATTTACTTTAGTAAACGTATATTTACTTTAGTCCTAGTGACTAGGAGCGCTAATGTCAGATTATGTTAGTCCATTGATACTCAAATGTGGTCCCCTGATCAGCATATCAACATCAACTGGGAACTTAGATGTGCAAATTCTCAGGCCCTCCTGAGAACTCCTGAATCAGAAGGAACTGTAGGGGTGGGGCATAACAATTTGTTTTCATAAATCATCCAGATAATTCTTGTCTACTCTAAAATTTGGGAACAACTGCCTTACTCCAACTGGGAGAATTGAGATGATTGGAAGCTGAATTTCAGTCCGTGAGTGCTATAATAGTTCTAATTCACCCTTGTTTTTAGGCTCTAAGCCTAATAATCCAAATTTTTAAATTTTTTAATTAAAAAAAATTTTTTTTTTGAGACAGGGTCTCACTATGTGGCTCAGGCTGGATTTGAACTTCTATGCTCAAGCGATCTTCCAGCCTCAGCTAGGACTACAGGTGCATGTCCCTGCACCTGGCTCCTAATCCAAATTTTGAGGTGTTCCTGAGGCCTTCTGTATTTGGTGGATCTAGGACTCTACTTTTGTCTCCCTAGCTATGTGAGTCTGTTGGAAGTTTAAGCTCAGCTTCTCAACCCCTCAGTTACATCTTCTGGAATCAACAGGTGCCCTCATGGGAAAGTAGCCTCACATCTGGGCTCAGTTCTCTGGGTTTCTTGTTCCTGATAGTCTGTTATCTCATAAGAGATTAGGAAATAAAGAAATGCTCAAGGAGGAGAAAGTGATAAACAGTATGTCAAAAATGGATATTTTTGGATTATGGAATGTAGTTATGCCATAAAATAAGAGTGGTGTTGGCATAATGAACTCTCTCCTCAGGATGGCTTTTTTAATGAGAGATATTTTTATTTGAGCACACTGAGGAGTTTCTATAGAAATAACTGGGGAAAGCTAGGCACAGTGCTTATAGTCCCAGCTACTCTGGTAGGGCGTAAGGATTGCTTGAGGCCACGAGTTGGAAGCTGTAGTGTGCTATGTTTGTGCCAGTGAATAGATAGCCACTGGACTTCATCCAGCCTAGGCAACATAGTGAGACTGTCTCAAAAAAATTTTTTTAATTACATTAATTTTTAAAAAAATATCTGGGGAAAAACTTGTTAACATTCGTAGTATATTTTCTTGCAAAAGAGTAAAAATAATATTAAGGTATTGTTTCAAATATAAAATACATAGATAAAAATGACTTTTTAAGTATTTTGGGGAAATTATCACTAACAACTGAGGAATTTTTTATCTTAAAGATTCTGAAGTTACCTTTTAAATGTCTTGTGCAATGACTGTAACAAAGGCAGGTTTCTTTGTTGAGAAGAGGTCGAGGGGGCATCCTGCTATACTGTGATCTCCCCAAGGTGATGGTTATCATTTGCACCTATGAAAATATAAAGACATTATCTCAGTATCTGGGTTTATCTCAGTTTCTGTGTTTCAATCAAAACATTCATATTAAGGCAAAAGTCCTTATAGAAAAGCACCACGTTAAAATGACATCTGATTGCCATATTTGGTAGTATTGTTTTACAGATAGCAGCAAGGCCTGTTAAACAGAAGAAATACTTATTATTTACTCTCTGGAGAAAGCTGTACTAAGATCTTCTGCCCTTATTTTCTCAAATATCTTTGGAGAGATTTACATGAACTCCATGCTCGTCTTTAGGAAAAAAGTATTACAGTTGAATTGGTCTTAGATCCATGCCAGTGCTGCCCGCCTCCCTCATCCCTGGTAGCTGTACCGTTTTACTACCTTTTTTTAAATGGGTTTTCAAGTAGTTGTTGATAGATTATCTTATTATGGTGTTTATTGACTCTTTAACATTTATGGATCTTTTTTACAGTTAAATCGTCGATCTGGAATTGTTGCTCCTAGTTCTGGTGATTTCTTGAAGACATATGTAAGACGAAACAAGACTGAAAGTTTTAGAACTTTGAAAGGCAACCCAATTGGACTTAACATGTTGAGCAACAATAAGAAATTGAGGTATAGGTGCTTCACCACACATTGCTACAGAAAAGATAAAGAAAGGGTTTGACACCAAAAGCTAACTACCTTTGTGGCCAATAGGCCCAGCCTATACCATTTCTTTTGAATTTGTCAGTAGAGATAAGAGATAGGATGGTTCCAGTATGTGGATTCTTTGCTTTGAATCTTGGGAGTAGGATTGATTGCAATGATTTCTTCATTCTAAATAAAATATATTGCAAGAAACATTTCAGTAGGCTGGGATCTCATGAGTTTGCTTTCATACAGTTAGTAGAATCTCAGTCATAATATGAGAAGTAGATGGCAGCATAGGGTGGGTGGTCATCTTTAGGAGGTGCTAATCAAGATTATGTCCATGAGGAACTTTTTTAAATTTAATTTAAATTTTTTTTAAAGATTTCTATTTCTCTTGTCTTCCAGAAAGAGCCCACCTTTCCTAGTGGTTGACATAGTGAACCACTGCTGATAGGATTGGTCTATCAGTAACAACCCGGGAATAAGGTTCAAAATTATTATTTTATGTGTCAATTTATACATAGACAACTGAGGTGTACATAACGGCTAAGTAACTTTCAAGTCAGTGGCAGAATTAGAAGTAGAATTTAGGACTCCTGATTTCTATTCTTGTATTCTACTTAAAAAAAAAAAAAAACTGGATTAGAAACATTTATTTGAAAGACGAATGCAGGAAGTGGAGAACTCCTAATGGACAATTTAACATGGCCAATTGGGTTTATCTTTAAATAATTTTTTTTAATGGTAAAGGTTTCTCTGTGTGTGCTATTTAAAGGATTTATTTCATAAATGTGTATGTAATTTTTCCCTGTTGAAATTATTTTTTGTTTCTTGAATCTGCAGTGAAAATACACAAAATGCATCATTATGTTCTGGAACTGTAGTTCATGGTAGACGTTTTCAGCATGCTCATGCACAGTCATCAACAGTAAAAACAGCAGCCCAAAGGTAAGGATTCTAATTGTCTTTGTTTAGAATATACATCTATCCTCCTTAATGAAGTTTTTCACTATTTTTTTTAAAAACAATTTTTTTCTTTGTGAAACTTCACTGTTTTCACTGTCTGTAAAGAGATATATTTCTGAAATAATTAATGACCTGGAATTTTATTATTTTATATCTGCTTTTGAATTAATCACATTCTGTAAGAATTTTTAGGTAAGAGCCATTCTATTGCATTACAGTCTAGAAGATCAAAGAAAATATTTAAATTAAATAGATTTTTAACATTGACTTTACAGTGTTTGACTAAGATATCTTCCCCTGGTGGTTTAGCCTGAAAGGCTAAAACTACAACCATTAACTAAATCTTACCTTAGTTTATAAGATTTCATAATAACAAAACAAATCACATTATTAGTTTAAAATGTTTGAGAAAATTTTTATTTTAGTAGCTTTAGTTAGATTCATGAGTTCTCATTGGTCTTGAAAGTACTGCTTGAACCTTGAAATAATGAAAGTTACTGTTGAGGAAAGCTTGGCATTTTAATACTCTTGAGGTTTTTTCAGAACCATTTTTGGAATGTTACATTCCTTTTCAGTTGACTCAAATTCTTAGGCTCCAACAGTTAAATACATAATCTATTTATTGCATTATAAAGAATTTTTTATAATTAGTAAGATTTAAAGATTTGGTATATATTTTAGATGCTGTTCTTCATTATCTTTGAATGTCAATCTAGGCTACTCCTTCAGAAAACGTGTCCTTAACTTTAGGAACCCTTACTATATTTGCTATTTACATAGATTTGCCATAATAAAGATTTTTGACTTAAAAACTTTATATTTCTCTCTCACTTTAACTTTTATTTTGCTTAACTATTTTATAGTTTTCACATAAGATACTTGAAAAATTCAACTAAAAGGATGGAAAGAGAAATTACTATACATACCAAAAATTGGCTTGCTCTATTGCAAGGTACACAAACAAATCAAGCTCTCTGACCTACATGTGGCACAAACATGAGAAAAATAATTAAAGTAATTAGGGGAGGGAGGAAGAAGAGATATTCTTTCTCACATACTGATCATTGAAAATACTAATAGAAACCATTGTTGGTAAAGATATCTTCTTAATATTCTGAAAATGAAAATTGAAATACTAATCAAGTTAAATGATACATTTACAACCAAAATTATTAAATTATTATTGCCTTTAAAGTTATTAGTTAGTTTGAAATTATTTGCACTATGCCCTATTATTCACCATCCCTCATTTCCTTGTTGGTAATGTTAAAAAAAAGATTATAGTCTGGAAATTGGGTTGTGTTCTGTTTTATTCCAGGTCTCCTCACCTATTATACTTTGTGTGTCATTGCTCATCTTCGTCAATGACTATTAACTATTAATAGTTAATAAGAACTATTAATAGTATTTCTAGTGAAATGTTGTTTCTTAAAAAAAAACAATAACCTGAATTCATTTATATTTAAAGAAATGGGCCAGGCGCGGTGTCTCACGCCTGTAATCCCAGCACTTTGAGAGGTCAAGGCGGGAGGATCCCTTGGGCCCAGGAGTTCTAGACCAGCCTGGGCAGCATAGTGAGACCTCGTCTCTACAGAAGATAAGAAAAATTACCTGGGCATGGTGATGTATGCCTATAGTCCCAGCTGCTGGGGAGGCTGAGACAGGATTGCTTGAGCCTAGGAGTTCAAGGCTGTAGTGAGCTATGATCCTGCCAGTGCATTCCAGCCTGAGTGATAGAGTGAAACCCTGTCTCTAAATAAATAAGTAATCAATATGAGTGACATACTTCACAAGAATGATTAGGGGCAGTAAAGAAAACTATAAAGGGTCAAGTCAGCAGAACAGATTTTACTTATATCTGTCTTTTTTTTTATTCTGTATAAGACTAAACATTTCTTATTCCAACTGTGGTGTGGCTGTCATTAAAAAGATTTTGATGTTCAGAAACAAGTTCATTTAGAGTTTTAAAATTTTCTTCCTTCAAAAACATTGAGTGATTTTGTGCTATATACCAGGTATAGATGAGGTGCAGAGTATTCAAAGAGGAATATGACAAAATTCCTGTCCTTGAAGTTCTAGTTTGATTAGGGTAGAGATTGGTTAGGGTACAGAAAGACAAGTAAACAAATGAATATATTGTAAATACAGTAGTAGAGATACACAAAGTATATGTAGTAATATTACAGAGAAGGGAGCAGGGAAGAATTCACATAGGAAGGATTAAAGGAGCTTTTGAGAGTGTCTTAAGTAGAAAAGGACACTCCATGTAGTAGGAATCCCATTTTCAGAGGCACAGAGAAAGACTTTACCTAAGATAGTTGTTACCAAGCAGTTAGCACAATTGTCAGGCCTCAGGTGAGGGTGAACACACTGGCTTTTATGGTTTCTCCTAATTTTTTTTATTTTCTCCAGTCTTAATTTGAAATAAAAAGAATTGCCACCAGTTTGGTAATTCATGCACAGAGTATTTTGGGGGCGAGTGGTATAATTTATCTTTTTAGGTAAATTAGACCTACATTCTATGTAATTTGTACTTCTTTATAGTAAGACATGGAAACAAGTGCTTCACACTTTTTTAATCTATAAAGAATGAGTGAAAATTGTTAAATTATCACATCAGATTAGCTAGTCTTTGGGACATAATTAAAATTCCAATCTGTTTTCTTATTGCTATTCTAAATGTTAATTTAATTGCTATTTAAAAGATACGTTGTTTATATACTAATAGTGATAGAGGAGAATAGTATTAGAATGGAAAAAACAAAATGCAGAAATTTAAAAATCCATATACTATCCCCACGCCTAATTTTAATCAAACTTGCTAAAACAACACATTTTATGAGTTTGTTTTATTTACATTTTTACCTTTTTCGGGGCTTTTTAAGGGTAGATGAAAAGATTTATAACGACCATAGGGGAAGATGAATGTCTGCAATTCATATATAATCCATAAATGGGAAAATGGGTTCCTAGAATAAGCAAGATTATTAATGAAAATCGCCACTTTGAAGGAATTTTTGAAGTCCTAACTCAGGTCATGGATATCAGAATTAATCAGCTTTTTCCTCTTTCTTTCTTTCTTTTTTTTTTTTAATTTTAAGACCACTAGTACAGCACTAGTTCAAGGTAATTTTTCCTTTCCATTTTGTATGAAGTAGTTCAATAGCAATGTGAGCTGATATTTTTTTTACAAAGTCCTACATTACTAATAATGACTTCCTCATTTTTTATGTATTTTTTTAATATGTAAGCCCTTGTAGGACAAGACTTGATAATAAACATATAGAAGATACTTGTAAAATGCTATGACTTACAAATTAGATATTATATCATAAGAAAATTGAGTGTAGGTGTGCATGTATGCCCGTGTGTGTGTGTGTGTGTGTGTGTGTGTCTGTGTGTTTTGGTCTTCCTAACTCCCTTGATTTATTGAGAAGTACCGAAGCTGTTTCTTCTATCTCTTTTCTTTCCTCTGTACAGGTGAGTTTGAAAAACAATAAAAACAAGAGAACTAAACTATTCTCTCTTCTTGGGCCCAACAGTATAGTATTAGAATTGGAAGTGGCTAGATTAGGTATTAATGCCTAACTTCTGGTTTTCATTTTACTTTTCCTAGAAATACAGTTCCATAAGAAATAAATATATAGGATAAGGTAGCTTACATTTAAACTTTTATATTTACATTTTGCTTCGCTTTAAAGCGATGTGATAATATTCCCCCCCCCTTTTTTTGTCAGTTAGCCAACATAGATTTATTTTATATTAGTTTTTCTTTTTTAATCACAAAGGTAAAATTTCACATGGTATTAATGTAAGTTTATGGTTCTTTTCCTTACTGTTGAAATTTTTTTTAAATACATGTTTTTTGTGAATGTTGTTTATGTAAAAAGAAGTTACCATATTTCTTTTTTCTTAATTTGCTAAGATTGAATTGATACAACACATGATAGAAATATATGAGTTAATATGGGAATTTGAGGATTTTTTTAAACTATGCTTTGCTTACAGTTCTGCATATTTAGTTCCCTTTTGCAATAAAGAGGAATAATTTTAGGATGTGAATCTTGTTTTATTCTAAGTTGAGGGCTTATATAATTTTACTCTTGAGTAACTGATATTGATAGCTTTTTGGAGTTTCTATGAACTGTGGAGAAAGGTAGAACTTTATACATTGGACTTGGATAAAAGGCCATGATTTTAAATTGCAGGCCTTTCCTTGTGTCCTAAATCATATACTGTATTTAATCTAAGACTTTTGTACAAAAGTTTCAGCCTTAAAACTTTTTTTCTCCCTCAAAATCAAATAATCATACCTGATACTAGGATTGGAACTACTAAAAAATTTATAGCTTTTAGGAAATGTTATTATTCCTTGAAAACTGTTTATATACTACTATAATAGTCCCTCTTCTCCCTTTAATGGTATTGATTTTTGAAGTTACAGTTACCAGCAGTCATCTATAGCCCAAAGAGCATTTAATTTAACCATTCCCCTATTAGTAGATACTGAGATTGTTTCTAAGTTTGCTGTGATATCAACATTGAATTTTCAGAGATTAAGAATAATGTTCAGGCAAGGGAAATACATACTAATTCATAAAAGTGCAAAGGAGACACCGGGGCGTAAAACATGAATAGACAGATTCATTCTGGTACTAGGTGGTAATGCTGTGGGGCATATAATGAAGCTAGGTGTAATATACAGAGCAAAGAACCCAAATACTTTCAAAAATAAAAATAAAAATTATCTGCCCATGTTCTGGCAACATAAATCAGAAAGCACGGGTGACAGCCATTTTGTTTATGGAATGGTTCCACCAGTGCTTCATTTCCAGTATATAGATTTGGTACTATCCACAGTTTCTGGCACCCACTGGTGTCTTGGAATGTATCCCCTGAGGATAAGGGGGGGACTTAGTACTTATACTTTCAAATGTTTGATAGTTCAGTAAAGCCCTTTCAGGAGTTTTCCATAGTTATGTATATTCATCTTTCTTCCTGTTAAATATTTAAGAAGATTGTTTAGATTAAATTATTGTGTATATTGACAAAAATTGAAAAACAATTTAGACAATATTCAAAACATAGTAAATATATATATAATCTGTTTAAAACAAATTGATCACATAATAGTTTTGCCTTAATTGACTAAGTTACTACAAATACAGTGATATATCAACAATGAGGTCTTGCCTCTTACTTTTTTTTTCTTTTTCATGTTTTAAGCAGTCTGGACCGAAAAGAAAGGTAAGCTTAATATTAATGAAATTAGAGCATGAATAAGTGCTTAAATATCAAACTATTTATATGCTTTGAAAAATATCCATTGAATTAGAATTCATCACTAAAGCTTATTAATTTAAATTTTTTTCCTTTTATTCTTATTTGACACATAATTGTGCATATTTATGGAATACAGAGTTATATTTCAATACGTGTGTACAATGTTTAATGATCAAATCAGGATAATTAGCATATCTATCACCTCAAACATTTGTCGTCTCTTTTGTGTTGGAAACTTCAAAATCCTCTCTTGTAGCTCTTTGAAAATACATAATAAATTATAGTTAACCATATTCACCCAACAGTGCTGCAAAACACCAGAACTCATTTCTACTATCTAGGTGTAATTTCAAATTTATTTGTTAACTAACCTCTCTCTATTCTCCCCTCCCCTCTCCCTCACTATCCTCTAATACCAACAATTCTCTCTATAATAAAAGAAAACTCTTTAAGAGTACAACATGATATTTGGTTTATGTGGGTGATATTTCAGCATCCTTCTCAATATACATTTTTCTATCAATGATTATCATATATTTATGCTGATATGTGACTACTTTCCTTTAAAAATAGAATATTACAATGCCTTAGTAGTAAAGTTGCTTTCAGATACAAAACAGAATATTTGTTCTTATAGTTTAGTGACAACACTCTTGTTTTTACACTTTAGTAGACTTGGGGGGAGTGAGGGAGAAATGGAATTAAAACACCTTAAGCTTGAAGTTAGAACTTTAAACATCAAATGTATGCTATTCTGACCCAAAAATTTGTAACAGAATTTTGTGACCAACCTTCTTCTATCACTATTTGTTCCTCTTGTAAGAATATTGACAGATACATATTCTTTTCGGAGAAATTCGAATAATATAAATGACATGAAAAAGTTTTTAAGAATATACATTTCTTTGAATAGTGAAATAGTTTTAATTGTTTTAAAGCAAGTGTCTGTAAAAGTAGCTTCTCTCCCTAGAGATATGTATGCAGAATTTTTTTGTGCATGTGCATTTTTTTCTTGCTTTGATGAGATTCTCAAAAAGTCCTTTGAGAAAACTCCTCATTCTCCCCTCAAACAGTTTAAGAGCCTTTGTATTAAAGCAATACTTTCATGTAATTTGTGAGTGTCAAAAGAAGGGACATTCCATAATTTTAATTCTTTAACTCTGTAATTTTGTTTAAAGGTATAAAGGAGGTAGAGAGGACAATCTGCAATATTTTATAAAATGCATGTGTTCCACATTACTTCGTGAACACCAAGTTTCTGAAATACAAATTTCAAGGTGATCCTTCCAGCAAAAAATTTAAGCATATTTTATAATTGTCAAATACTTTACAAGTCTTACATGTTTTAAATGAATGGGTTATTCAAATATTTTACTTAACCTATTTCCTAGGAAAAAAGTATTTTCCCATTGTGTCAGTTTTTTCCTTTGAGTAAATCATTATTTCTTGCCAGATATAGATCATTCATTTTATATATTTTTAATTTATAACTCCTAAGTGACTTTTTTTTAAGTAAGTTCATTTGTAAGATATTTTAATAAAATTGCCAGAAATATATATTAAATAATTCTTCATAAAATCACACATATGAAACAGACTTTTGGTTTAGCCAAATAAATACATTCTTTCTGAATGTTATTGTAATTAAAATGTAGGTACAGTTATATTACCAGAATAATAGAAAAATTTTAAATTATTCTTTTTTACAATAGCCTGGGAGGATTTGTGGTTTTTCTACTGTTTTGACTTCTTATGCCTATTTCTGTGGTGGGAATGTATTCATTGATACCTTCAGCAAATATTTAAATGACCGTATGAGCCAAGCACTCTTCTAGAGGCAGACAGATATACCTGCCCTCTTGGAGCTTACATTCTTGTTGGAATAATACTGGAATAGAAATCAGATATACAATTAAATAACCAACATAATCACTAGGCACATTATTTGCTATAAAATGGGAATAATAGTATTTGTCCAATTTTTTTTTTTTCACTTTTTTTTTTTTTTTTTTTTCCTTTTGAGACAGTCTTGCTTTGTTGCCCGGGCCAGAGTGCCGTGGCGTCAGCCTAGCTCACAGCAACCTCAAACTCCTGGGCTTAAGCAATCCTTCTGCCTCAGCCTCCCCAGTAGCTGGGACTACAGGCATGTGCCACCATGCCCGGCTGATTTCCTTCTACATATATTTTTAGTTGTCCAGATCATTTCTATTTTTAGTAGAGATGGGATGTCACTCTTGCTCAGGCTGATCTTGAACTCCTGACCTCGAGCGATCCATCCTCCCGCCTAGGCCTCCCAGAGTGCTAGGATTACATGTGTGAGCCACCGCGACCAGCCGTATTTGTCCAATTTTAAAAGAGTTTTGTGAGGAACAAATGAGATAATTATTTACAACTGACTTATACATTATAACAAATTTGAAATTGCTGAACATTTAATAGTAATAGATATTGAAATTCTTTCAGTCTTTTGTGTTAAGATTACATGAAGGGACTCTAAAGCTCTTGAAAACTAAATGTCAAGCAGCAACTGTTTATAAAAGACCTTGTAACAAATATAACCAAGTGCTTTACTCAGCAACTTAGTTACTGTTAGGCTGAATTTAGCCCATAATCTTTTGGATACCTACCTAAAATTATTTTGTGCTTATCTTTATCAGAGATCAACTGAAAGGAACTTTTGTGTTATCAGCAGATTTTACTTGGTACATTTTTTTTCAAATAGTCTTTTCTTTCTCGTGAATAGTAAGCTACATCTTTTTTCTGATCTTTGAAGAGTAATAGAAGATCTTTTTTCTTTATCTCTTACCACATGAGGGACAATGAATATCTGAAATAAAAGATTTATTTATAGGAGAATGATTTATCTTCAAAAAGCTAGGTAGTTGTAGAAGGTTAATTTCTTCCAGGTTTTTTTCCACTTGTACTATATACTAAGCACATTGAAGTATGTTTTATGCTTAAAACCTAACTAGAATAAATAAATAGCAATATTAAGATGCAGAGCTTGCAGACTTAAAAAAAATTGCTGCCAATTCTGTGTCGTGGGCGACTGACAATTTGGATGACTTAAATTCCTTTCTAACTCATGGCCACATGGGACATAAATACGGTGTGGTAGCACCAGTGACCTAGAATATTTAATCTGGTATTTGAACTGCCTTTTTTCCTCTCCCTGATAAAGAATCTCTTGACCTATTATAAAACTGAAGCACATAGTGGCTTTTGAATTTAAAACATTTTTTAAGTATTTTTTTAATTGCAAAACGTATGTACATGTTGTAGAGAATTTTGAAATAAAAAAGGCAAGAAGGTGAAAAGAATACAATAAAAACATGAAATACTAGAAATGCTTACAGGGTGTGTATGAAAAGACAAGTATGGTTAGAGAATGTATAATTTTTTAAAGTTCTCATAATAGAAAATTACATTGATAGGATTTTGATACATTTCTTTCTGATCTTTTTTTTCCTATGTACTTTTTAATATATCTAACATACGTGAAGTCATAATGAAAATGAAGCTATATATTCTGAATTTTCACCTAACACGTCCTGAGCATTTTTCCTTGTCATTAAGTTGGCTTCTAAAGAATAATTTTTAATGACTATGTAATAACTTCTCCTGGAGATATACATAACTTATTTACCCATTAGCCCATAGCTGGTTGTTTTTTACTGTTATATATATCACACTGATGAAAAATTTTGTTTGCATCTCTTAGAATAAATCTCTGGAAAAGGATTTTTTTTTTGCCAGGAATCCAAATATTTTTAATGCTTTTGGTAAGTCCTGCTAAATTTTTTTTTTTTTTTTTTTGAGATTTGGAACTCATTCTTAATAGCAACATAAATTGCTATCTGAAGTATCTGAAAATAAAATTATATTCAGATGATAACTGTCTTCCTTGGAATAAGAGTTGTCTGAACTCTTAAAAATAATGAGTGGAGCAAGATGACAGGCTACAAGACTAATAATAATAATTTGACCTCTAATCAATTGAGATATATATTGGAGAGGCCACAATATTCACAGTAGCAACTAAAATTAAATAGTAATAAAATTAATGAGTAATCCCTTATAAATGTACCTAAAGAACCTAATCTGTGGCATATATTACGTTCCCTGTTGGTATAAGACTTTGTTATTCGATGCCTGTGTTCCTTAAGATAAAGTGAATTTAATGTAATTCTAGTCAGAATCTCAGTGAGTTTGTTGTTATTTTAAGAAATTTAACAAGTTGATTCCAAAGTTCATTTAGAAGAGTATTTGAGAAGAGTAATAGACTTATCTTTAACTAAGAATAAATGAGGGAAGAGAAGAATAACTCATCTTGCCACATAATAAAACCTACTATAAAGAAAATAGTGATGGCACGTGGAAACTCTAGTAAAAGACTAGATAGTAAGATAGTAAACAAATTAGAAAGTCCAGGTGTATTCAATTTCCAACCAACCTGGCCAATAAATAAGAACAAGTCTATAGTGCCTTTAAGTGCTTGAATTTTGAAATTTGTACATTGGCTGACAAAATTTTGGATTACAATATGATGGTTCTGCATGGTGGCCAGTGATTCAGTTTTGGCAGCAGTACCATCCTTGGTAATGACATTGAATATCTGTGCACTTGTTTGAAATGATAAATACACTTCTCATTACATACTGCTTTTTGGTGTACATTTTTGCTTATTCCAAGTGTTTATTGAGCCTACTGTGTTCTAGACATAATTGATACAGTGATTAACAAAACAGACAAGATCCCTGCACTTCTGTAGTTTATATTCTGATGAGGCAAAGACTAATAATTAACAAGTAAAACATAAAATAATAAGTTCTATGGAGAGAAATATAATTGGATGATGTGATAGAGTGACAATATGGTTTCTTTAGATTGCGTGTTCAGGGAAACTCTTTACTAAGAAGCTAACGTTTAATCAAGGACTAAAAGAGAAGGAGTCTGCAGTGTCCTGATCATAAGAATGGCTTTCCCAGATAGGGAAGAGGTGGTGCTAAGTTACTAATGAAGTGATGAGCTGTCATGTTCAAAGAACAGAAAAAAGGTCACCTGTGGCTGGTGCTTAGAGAGCAAAGGAGAGAATGTTATGAGATGGGTTTGGAGAGATTAGCTGGGATCTCGATCACAGAAGGCTTCGTAAGACGATGTGAAAAGTTTGGACTTTTTATTAGTGCAATAGAAGCTTTCAGAGCATTTTAGATAGGAAAGTGTTGTTACCTGATAAATCTTTGAGATTTTTAAACACAGTCTTCTGTATAGGATTTGTAATTTGGCACAATTAAAAGCTTAAGACAGTGGCAATTCAATTAAATTGGCTGTTAAACATGTTCCCCTTTCTAAATAGAGATGTGCTGCAAAGGAAAATCAGTAATAGTCTATGACTAAGTATTCAAAACTAGCTCAGCAAAATCTAAGAGTAGAGGAAGTAGAAAAGCAGAAGAAAAGCAATCTTCCAATCTTTTTTTGGAGGGGATTGGAAGATTATGGGGGAA
Organism: Eulemur rufifrons; assembly: GCF_041146395.1. Lineage (NCBI taxonomy): Eukaryota > Metazoa > Chordata > Mammalia > Primates > Lemuridae > Eulemur > Eulemur rufifrons. Next base: position 36,246,297 of record NC_090997.1, read on the forward strand.
AAAATAAAAGGATTTTGAAGGTCTTATGCCATTAAGGATGCAATAGAACTTAGCTTGAGGAAATAGTTTGAATCTTGATAGATGTTAAGGAAACAGAAATATGCAAGTGTAATAAGGGTTGAGAGTGGGAAGGTAACTATTAATTTGTTAAATTAAATGGGGGATGGGGGAAACAAATGAACAGTAAATTGTGCAAGCAATAGTATAAAGTGTTTAAAAATAGAAGAAATGAGAAAACAATGAAACAGTGGTAAACATACAGCTAATGAAGTAAGAGGAAAGGAAAATATGAAGTCTGTCAGCTGTTTTAATAATTGTAATCAAGTTGAATATATTTAACAGGAGACAAATTGGTTGGATTAAACCCAGCTATACTATATTGTTTACAAGAATCAGGCTAAAATAATAATATGAAAGTAAAGGTTTGTTTGGAGCCATTAGAGATGCAAACAAAAAGAAAGCATGAGTGGAATTTTAATAAAAAATGAGATGGAATTAAGAATTAGAAGCACTAGACAAGATAAAGGAGCACATTTTGTTAATATGCTAATTGTGTTAAGGTCCAATTTATAAGAATGTAAGAAGTAAATACATAGAACTCCCATATGGTATTTAAAATGAAAGAAGTTTTTGGTTAGACTACAATTGTGGGAGATTTTAATACATCATCTTAAAAATTAAACTGACTTACCAGTTTAAAATGTTTGGAATAATGGATTGTAACTGTAAAAGGAATACATTTGCTTGATAGAATTTATATCTTTTGACATCTGTTTTGTAATGGAAAAATCAATAAGAAGAGCTATCATTAAAGCAAGGCAAAAAACAAACAAATAAAATACCCAGATCCTGGTAGTTTGTAAATATCATTTTTCTATAAAAAGAACATGGAGAAATGACTGATTCTAGGGACATGATAGGTAAAGCACAAAATGAATGTGATGAGAGAAATCTAGCAAGTACTAAAAAAGAGGGTGCTCACTTTAGTAGCACATATACTAACATTGAAAAGATAGACGATTGGCATGGATGACACACAAATTAGTATAGAATTGAGAGAGAGGTTTGTTTACATATGTTTACACATATTTTTGGAAATTTTGTGTTGTATATATTTTATTAATAGTACAGTAAGAAAACAACAAAAGGATGATAGGGTCACATCAAAGGAATATAGGAGCCAACTGAAAGAGCTCCCAAAAGCTGGAACTGTAACAATTGGTTTATAACCCTAAGTATAAAATATCCGTGAGTCATATTGATGTAAATGTATAAGTAAATCATTTATTTATTGAACTATCCTAGCAATCTTGAAAGTAATACCACTTTGGATACAGTACTGAATTTGCTAATAAGATTTTACAAGCTGCATAAAATGTACTGGGAGAGAACTGTTTCTTACAGAAGAATACCAAAAATATATGTAGATGTTCCCCTCTTCAGGAAGTGAAGCTTAATTATCCCCATTCCTTTTGAGCATGGGCTGGACTTGCTTCCAAGGAGAGTATGGAAAGAGAAAAATAGTAACTTTATAGTGGAGAAATCTGGCAAACACTTAGGCAAGAGATCAAGGTTAATTTAACATCACCAGTGATGTCATACTGATCACATTTACCTTATGATACAATGTGATTAGAAGTGCACTTCACATCTGTGATATTCTCCTAAACCCACAGCTTCAGTCTAATCATGAGAAAACATCAGACTAGACCTAGATTGGAGGGCATTCTATAAAGTACCTTATCAGTTCTCTTCCAAAGTATCATGGTCACGCAAAACAACAAAAAGCTGAGAAACACAGAGGGGAGAATAAGGAGACCTGATGACTTAATGGCAGTGTATCCTGGATTGGCTCTTGGAACAAAAATAGGGTGTTACTAGGATAGCTGGTAAAATTCTAATGAAGTCTTAAGTTAGAAATAGTGTACCAGTGTTGGTTTCTTTTTTGACACATTTGTGATGGTACTGTTAAGGTGTTAACATTACGGTGAGGAATATAAGGGAATTCTGAATTGTCTTTGCAACTTTTCTATAAATCTAAAATTATTTCAAAATTATGTTTACAAAAAATAAGACTTTTTTTTTTTTTTTTTGAGACAGAGTCTCACTCTGTTGCCCAGGCTAGAGTGAGTGCCGTGGCGTCAACCTAGCTCACAGCAACCTCAAACTCCTGAGCTCAAGCGATCCTCCTGTCTCAGCCTCCCGAGTAGCTGGGACTACAGGCATGCACCACCATGCCCGGCTAATTTTTTCTATATATATATTTTTTTAGCTGTCCATATAATTTCTTTCTATTTTTAGTAGAGATGGGGTCTCACTCTTGCTCAGGCTGGTCTCGAACTCCTGAGCTCAAACGATCCGCCCACCTCGGCCTCCCAGAGTGCTAGGATTACAGGCGTGAGCTACCGCGCCCGGCCAAAAAAGAAAAAAAAATAAGACTTTTGCAGCTGATCTTATCTAACCTTTAACAACAAAGCATTTTGATGTTATGTAAAAGGTTTAGGATAGAGAAATAAAGGCTGTCCATCTTATGCAGCTTATAAAATCTTATGTTTATATAGTCAGGTTTCTAGAACTTCTACACAAAACACAAACCCTGAGAAGCAAAAATCCTCCCCACCTACAGATGACAAAGAAGCATCTCTGCCTCTGCTTAGTTTGGGTGGAGAGGAAATATCCGTCGAGATTAAATCCTAGGCTTGAGCTTCATATGAGTTTGGAGTTTGAAATTTGTACCTACAAGAGTAATAAAACCCTCAAATTAAGAAGTTAACATAAATTTTGATTTTGGGTCATCTAGCAAAAATTTGCAAAAACAACTAAATTTTAAAGAAAATAAGATAGCTTATGGCTAGAAAATTATTTTAATTCTCTCATCAAACATACTATTTTTATCTTGAAATTCTTGTATTTAAGGTATGCTTTAATTTCTTCAACTTATTTTTTTGAAAATAAAACTTAATTTATTCTGTTTATGTAAGAAAACATGGGAAATATTGAAAACAGGGTGGACATAAATCTGAAAATATAAGGAAACATATGTAATAGTTTAATATTGCATTATAATAAATAAGGTTGTGTATATTACACGATGTATTTAGCACGTTGTCCCTTATTAACAATGAATAGTTCAATACCCTGTGTTAAACTGCAAAGAATACAGAGAGTTAATGTAGCATTTTCATCACTTTGTATGTTTTGCCATCTCAAATGATTTGTCGGTTCCTTTTATGGAATAAACCTGTACTTTTAGTACCCCAGAAAAGTAATCAAGCAGGTTTGAACTGAAAATAAAATCCATATTTCCAAATTTTGTGTTCACTTATAACTGTCAATTATTTTCCCTATTGATAATCTTCGCTATTTCAAAATATGTATTGTCCACTGTTTTAAATACATATGATATACTCAGTTACTGGGGAGTTTACCACAATAGTATATTTTGCTGCAGATTTATTGCCTCTGTGTTGCATTTTAAAGTTGGAGTTTTAATTTTTCTAAAGTATACAGTTATAAAAATTGGGGGTTAAGAAATCATTTATTCAGTTTGGAGATAAGATACATTATATCCTCTTTAAAACAAAAGTGTGTGGAATATAAAAACATTCATTTTATTTTAATCCTGATAGTTAGGAACTAAAAACCTACCTATCTTCTTTTTCCTTTTTTCAAGAGACGGGTTCTCATTACGTTGCCCAGGCTGGACTCAAATTCCTGGCCTCAAGCGATCCTCCCTCCTCTGCCTCCCTAGTAGTTAGGATTACAGGTGCATGCCAATGCCTGGCACCTACCTTCTTTCTTGTAGGACTGTTACTATTCTCATCTTCATAACTTATATCCTCACAAAGCTTAAAATTTTGGCAAGATGGAAATTGCCCACTTGCTCCAGATATTGCTCTGCTCATCAATATTGATGCAGTTTGTTAGGATTCATACTCTAGCATTGCCATTGAATGTGTGACAATAGGCAACTTAATTAACCTCATTGTGCCTCATTTTCTTCATCTACAAAGTACTAATAACTTTATGAGGTTATCACGAGGATTAAAGGAATTAATAGATACAAAGCACTTAGAACAGTACCTGACACATGACATTTAATATTTGGTAACTGCTATTACAGTGTACTATTATCACCACTCATTATTCTTTTATGTCATTTTCATACTTTGTTTTCCTTTTAAGTGCTGTAACTTTTATAATGTTAAAATATGAAATTCTTATAAGAAAATTTCTTTGGGATTTTTGTTTAATTAAAGTGAATTGCATCACTCTAATAAATAGAAGATACAGATCACTGGTGTGAATAGCATTATAAATAAATAGAATAGCCTCTTTTATTTTTAATTCCCTGGTTAAATAAAATGGGAATATTTTTAGAAGTTTTTATTTAGGGTGGGAAAGTATCTAGCTATTGTAGCTCCCTGGTCTATTGCACTTTTTTTAGGTTCTCCTTATCTATTCCTTTTATCCCACAATTAGCTATAGGGTTTTTGCTTTTTTTTTTGAAAATTAGTGTCTATTTGGATTTATGACATAGTATTTAGGACCCTTAGTTACTAAAGATTATGTTTACAATCATTGAAATCAATTGTATATGAAATTTGACAAAGTAATATTTTAAAACAAATATACTAATATCCCCTACCATAATGTAGTCATAATTTGAGACTAAAATACTTGTTCCATGATTGCTGGTTTTGTACATAACATTTTTTTTGTTCTGATTTTAGAATTATTCTCAAGACAATCTTATTCAACCTTATATTCTTCAACCTTATTCAACCTTATTCAATCTTATATATTTCTTCATTCATTGATTTATTTTTAAATAAGTAAAATACATTTACAGTAAAATTGGACAAATTGAGTATTAAGCTGAGAATTTTTTTATTCAAAATATGATAAATGAATATGAAGTATTAATGAGTTTTTAACATAATTTTTATAAGCCGATTGTGAAGGCAATTCCAAAAGAAAAATTCTAAAGATTTGTGCATTTGAGGAATAAATGTATATAGCTTTTCAAAGTGACTACTTTGAAAGGATAATAATTCGGATTCATTTATTAAATATTTATTCAACAGTCTGACTTACTTGCTCTGATAGATTGACATTCTAAGTAAAATAGAGTCACTACTCTTAGGGAGCTTATAATGTATTCAACATTAGTATATTTGTGTAATACAATTTTATAGTATCATTTTTATATTGCTAAGAAGCTGTGATTTGCTTTTAATAACATATAAGTATGCACTTAACTTTTTAATTTTGAAAACTATATTTTCTGTTAGAATAAAACTATATGAATTTCCTTTTCTAGGAAAGAATACCCACCTCATGTCCAAAAAGTTGAAATTGATCCTGTAAGGTTAAGTCGGCCCCAAGGTGCTGGTAAGTGTGCAGTTTTATTTGTTATATCTGTGAAGGGTTTTGGATTACTGCATGAAAAGTACAGAGATAACATGGGCTTTAGAATATTCCCAGGTATGAGAGAAATATGTAGAAAACCATCTTTTGAAACTGATTTGAGAATTTCTTTAACTGTGATCAGATATCATCAGGGGATGGTTGCACAGTCAGGTGAGTACTGTTTGAAATCTTTTGATCATATTAGCATTTTTGTATTATAAATCTAAATATTAGCTATAGTTAAATTATTAGCTTTGAGATTGGGTTTTATTGAATTATGTTATGATGTTGTATTATGTAATTGTCTTTTCATTTAATGGTTTTGATCCTAAAACTTAGAATACATTAGGGAACTACTTGATTAAAAAGAGACCATACTTGATACAACTGTGTTAATAGTAGATGTTGGAAAACCAGTGTGAGTAGAAATTTATATTTGTATTGAAATAATTTTTAATAAACTGGTATTATGGTAATATAAAAATAAAATAAGGGCACATAACATTTATAAAAAATATTGCCATCAAATCAGTTTTCATTATTTAGAATAATAAATTTTAATATGTGTCTAGCTTGTTTGTCCCATGCCTTTGCTTCTCTGATGCCTCTTAATTCCAAAATCTAATGATTTTACACAGCTGGGTTTTCCTGATAGCTGAAAGTATGTGTTTTAAAACACTCATGTTGTTTTTTCTCCTTTGGTGAAAAATCTTTTGTATGTGTACTGGACATACCTCTATTTTATGAAGAAAATATCCAAACTTAGTTTTATTCTTTGTTAGTTACCTGCAGTCATTATGAATGTGAATTATTGTACTTTGCAATGCATATTTATGCTAAGTTTATTAAGTTTAGCAACAAACAGTGACTCCCCTCTTCAGCATTCATTTTGTTATGCCTTAAATCTTCATTGAACTCTTACTCTGTACTACATGCAGAGTCAAATGCCTTATATTAATTATTTACTTTTATCCTACCTTTCTATCCAAGATCCCTGTAAGCTAAATTCAACATTTACCTGCATTTTGTACAAAGGAGGAAACTGAGGCATGGAAGGATTATATAACTTGCTCAAGAACACAGAGCTAGTAAATAGCAAAGCTGATATTGGAACCCAGGTCTGTTTGATGCCAAATCATATGCTCTTAACCACTGTGCTTTGCTGTTTTCTTGCTCAATCACAAAGAAAGTTATTTCTAATCCTCAGAGAAGAACTAAGTGTACAATAGGTATTATTTCCATTTTATAAATGTATCTCAGAGAGGTTTAAGTGATTTGGCCCGTTAATACAGTTTTAGATGGCAGTTAGCCAGGCTTGTTACAAATAATTTTTAAAATTTATTTAACAGTATTCATTAAGTAGATAAGAGTACTCTTATTTCTGTTAACTTATTTTGAAATAATTTTAGACTTACGGAAAAAATGGCAAAATTAGTACGGAGAGGTTCCCGTTGACCCTTCACCCTGCTTCCCCTAATGTTAACATCTTTTTAATCATAGTACATGTATCAAATTAAGAAATTGGCGTTGCTGTGAGATTCTTGACAAAATTATAGAACTTGTTCAAGTTTCACTAGTTTTTAACTAATGTCCTTTTTCTGTTCTAGGATCCCACGTTGCATTTAATTGTCATGTTTTCTTAGTTTCCTTGAAAATTTTGAAGACTAACTAGTCAGTTGCTTTGTATAATGCTTCTTGATTTGGGTTTGATGATGTTGTCTTATTAGATTTAGGCCATGGATTTTGACAGAAGTGATGTGTCAGGGATTGCAAGATGTTGATACGTCTTATTATTGGTGATGTTAACCATGATCACTTGGTTAAGGTAGTTTCTACTAGGTTTCTTCATTGTAAAATCACCATTTTTTCCTTGGTACTTAATAAAGATCTTGGAAGAAATATTCTGAGACTCAAATATTCTGTTTCTTCTCAAACTTTTACTCACTGATTTTAGCATCCATTGCTGGATCTTGCTCACAACAGTTATAGCTTGATGTTTGTCTAATGGTGATATTTTTATTTTCCTCATTTCTTTAACATTTATTAATTGAAATTCTTCTGTAAGGAAGAGATGTACCTTCCCTATTTGGTTATGTATATCTGTAGACTCATGGTTAATAAATGAGGTTCTTATTTACAGATAAACTTTAGGAGAGGAGTATTGGTATATTTAACTTGTAAACTTTGCATCTTCTTTTATGTTAGGTAGATACATGAATATTGCATTTTATTTTAGGATTTCCTTTAGAGATGGTTTTGAGAACATTGAGATTTCAAAACCAAGATCACTAGTTACTGGCATAGCTCAAAGAATAATTTTCTCCTACAAAGAAATCACTGTCGTTCTATAGTTCTTAACACCCAAGGTGATTTTCTTTATCATTATTTCTGCTCCCTTCATTTTGAATTTAAGAGGCATTTAATATGAATTTTGATAAGTTATAGCCATATTCCAGCACTTACTAACATTAATAGGCAGTTCTTTAGTATAAAATTAAAGGTGTAAACTATTAAGTATAATTTTTGGTCACACTACATGTCCTGTTTGTTATTTGTTATTCTTTTTAAATTTTTCTGAACATATAGAATAACAACTATATGACTGTATTATTAAGATATCTTGGCCTGGGCATGGTGGCCTACGTCTGTAATCCCAGCACTTTGGGTGGCCAAGGCTGGAGGATTGCTTAAGGCCAGGACTTTGAGACCGGCCTGGGCAAAATAGCAAGATTCCATCTCTACAAAAATAAAAAAAATTAGCCAGGTATGATGGCTCTCACCCGTAGTCCCAGCTACTCTGGAGTTTGAGGTGGCAGGATCGCTTGGGCCCAGGACTTTGAGGTTGCAGTGAGCTGATCATGCCTCTGTACTCCATCCAGCCTGGGTGACAGAGCAAGACCCTGTCTCAAAAAAAAAAAAAAACCTCATGTTTTTTCCCTACTTTTTTTTTGTTGTTTCTCAGACTTCCTTTTTGTTTTTCCAACCTGTTTTTTTAATCTTTCACAAAGAGAGTGAATAGACATTTGCTGTCTCTGAATATACATTTAATTACATTCCTGATGTATTATGTGATTATAACTCAGTCCCCTGATTTGGCACTATTTAATTCACATGTACAGAGGATAAATATACCCTCATGCTCAACCAATCAGGGTAGTTGCTATTGGCATTTTAACATATAACTTTCTAGACCTTTTGTATGCATGTATTCATACTCTGTTCTGTAACTTGCTTTTTGACTTTGTTATGATATTTCCTGGTTTCTCTACTCTCATTAAAAGATATTGGAATGTCAGAGTAAAACCAGCATGGAAAACACAATGAAGAACTTTGAAGGAAGTTTAAGAATCAAGTATGGATTAATTCCTTATAAGTAGGAATAACTTCCTTACAACTTAATGTGTCCAAGTCTCTAATCAAATTTTAATGAATGTATAGTGGCACAATATAAATTCTGTTTATTAATATAATTTAGTTTTTAATGTTTCGATATTATAAATAATATGATTGTTATACTAGTACCTGCATTTTGTGTATTTGATCTATTTCTTTAGATCAAATCCCTATAAATGAAATTACAGGGTTGAAAGCTGCATATTTTTTTTTTTTTAAGAGAAATAGGTTCTCGCTTTGTTGGCCAGGCAGTGGTGCGATCATAGCTCATTGCAGCCTCAAAGGGCTCAGGTAATCCTCCTGCCTCAGCCTCCTGGCTAGCTAAGATGATAGGCTGATACCACCATGCCTGGTTAATTATTTGTTTTTATGTAGAGACAAGGTCTTGCTACATAGACCAGAATGGTCTCAAACTCTTGGCTCAAGCAGTCCTCCTGCCTTAGCCTCCCAATGTACTGGTATTACAGACATGAGCCACCATGCCCAGCTGGTACACATTTTTTTTAAGACTTGATATGTTATTGCCAAAATGCCTTGTGTAAAGATTGTTAGCTCCTAACAAACAGTGTTATTTGAGTATGCCTATTTTCTCCTGCTTTTCAGTAACACTAGATATTATCATTCCTTTAGGCTTTGCCAGTCTAATCAAACATGTATTTTTCACATTGCCTTCATTGCTGGTAAGGCATGGGTTGTGGTGTTTTGTTTGTTTTTTTTTTTTTTTTTAGACAAGGATCTTAGTATGTTGCCCAGGTTGGTCTCGAACTCTTAAGCCCAAATGATCCTCCCCTGATCAGTCTCCTGAGTAGCTGGAATTACAGGCATCTTACATGTTTAATGTCCATTTGAATTTCTTTTATTCATGTTTGCCCATTTATTTATTGGGTCTTTTGCCTATTTATCACTTATTTATTAAAGCTTTTTATAAGCTGAAGATAGTAACTCTCTGTTATCTCTGATGTAGATGCCTTTCCATTTTGTGATTTTTCTTTTACTTTTTCTAGTGTTGTCAAATAATACATTTTAATTTTGTTGAGATCAAATCTATTTGTTGTTAAAGTTAGGTTTACTTCTTTAGTCTCATGTTTGGAAAAGCTTTTCCTACCCTGGATTTCTAAAAATATCCACCTTTCTTTTCTTTTTTTAAAATTTTTATTTTAATTAATTAATTTATTTTTTTTGAGGCAGAGTCTTGCTCTGTTGCCCGGGCTAGAGTGCCGTGGTGTCAGCCTAGCTCACAGCAACCTCAAACTCCTGGGCTTAAGTGATTCTACTGCCTCAGCCTGGTCTCAAACTCCTGAGCTCAAACGATCCGCCCGCCTTGGCCTCCTAGAGTTGCTAGGATTACAGGCCACCTTTATTTTCTGAAAGTCCTTTTAGTTTTATTTTTATTTATATACACGTTTTTACATTTAAATTATTTTTATTTTTAAACAACATCCTTTTATTAACTTTATTTCCCTTCAATATATGTGGGTGGATGTTCAGGAGTGCCTAAAAAAGTATTTAATTGCTTTAGGAGTAAATTTCAACTGTATTTTTTCCTCATGCTTTTGGGTTGTCAAACCTTTTTTTACTAGCTTATTTTATAAATATTAATATTAATATATTTGTAAGTTTTCCACTGATACATTAAAGTTAGGTGTGACTTATTAATGCAAGTTTGCCTTGTGCCTCTATACCATGAAAGTGGTGTTCTCAGGAAGTTCAACAGCTAGAGAGACTACAAACTTGTAAGCATGTTGCTATACAATTGAGAAGTACTGTATAGAGGCAAATTCAAAATGTTGTCGTGTCATAAAGGAGTGGTCACTGACCCTTTCTTGAGGTTGAAATAAATCCTCACCAAAAAAAAAAAATGAATAAAGCTGAGTTTTGGCTAATCAGAGTTTGACAGACCAAGTAGAAGGGAAAAAGCATTGCTACTAATGAGAATAGAATGCAGAGGTACAACTGGTGAAAGAGTCTTACCTTATTTGAATAAATAATGTATTAATATTTGATTGGAGACTAGACAGAGGATAGCCAGAATGAAGCCATAGAAGTAGGTAGAGGTAGGTTGTCATGCTAAGGAGTTTTTACTAAATTCCATAGACCAAAAGTATAGTATATAGCCAAAAGTGATTTTTAAAGAGGTTGTAATGAGAATATGATACATGACTTTAATTTTATTTTATATTGAAAATCAGTAGCACCTACATGATAGAGAAAACCAACTGTTTTTCTAGTTTGTCTTTTGAAAGATAGTAAAAAATAATTTAAAAGCAAATGTGTAACTAGAATAAAGATAGTTTATGTTTTGTCACTATTCTCTGGGTATGTATTTTCCAGCATATTGTAATGTCACATCTAAAACCTCAAGAAAGTTAAGGCCTTTCCTTGTCCTACCCCATCTCCAAGTTCTGTTATGAAAATTTTCAAACATGTAGAAAGTTGACTTTTATATAGTCAAAATGCACATATCTACAACATAGATTCTACAGGTAATACTTTTTTATTCTAAACACTTCAGGCATATCATTAACTTAGAATTCAGTATTAGTTTACAGTTTTCTTTTGAAATAAAACTTACATACAATGAAATATACAAATATTGAGTATACTATTCAATAAATTTTTGACAAGTATTTGTCTCTTTCTAATTAAAACCCCTATAAAAACATAGTACAAATAGTATTGTCACCTCAGAAAGTTCCCTCATGTTCTTTCACAGTCCCCACCTGGCCCCCTCAAAGGTAACCACTGTTCTGATTTTTCCCAACATGGATTAATTTTACCCATTCTAGGACTATATATAAATGGAGTAATACAATATATATTCTTTTATGTAAAGCTTCTTTCATTCAGGGTAATTTTTTTTGGGAATCATTCATATCTTTGCATGCATCGGTAGTTTGTTCTTGTTTAGCATTCTATTGTATGGGTGTACCAATTTATCCATTTACCAGTGGATGGATACCTGGGTTGTTTCCAGTTTTTGTCTATTATTAATAAAGCTGCTATGAACATTCTTTTTATGGAGGATTTTTTTTTACTTTGGATTTTAAAATTTGTTCTATCTATATCCAACCTTTATATAGATTACTCTTACTTATCCGATAATATCTTCCATCTTACCTTTCCTGCATATCTGGAAATAGTGTAGTATATTTAAAAAGACATTTTGCCTAGGCACCGTGGCTTACGCCTGTAATCCCAACACTTTCAGAAGCTGAGGCAGAAGAATCATTTGAGCCCAGGAGTTCGAGGATGCCATGATCACACTACTGCACTCAGCCTGGGCAACAGAGTGAGATTCTGGCTCTAAAACATAAAAATAAATTTAAAAGACATTAAGCTACCAGCCTGAGCAAGAGTGAGACCCTGTCTCTACTAAAAAAAAAAAAAAAAGAAAGAAATCAGCTGGACAACTAAAAATATGTATATTTAAAAATTAGTCAGGCATGGTGGCGCATGCCTGTAGTCTCAGCTACTCGGGAGACTGAGGCAGGAGGATTGCTTGAGCCCAGGAGTTTGAAGTTGCTGTGAGCTAGGCTGACGCCACGGCATTCTAGCCCGGGCAACAGAGTGAGACTCTGTCTCAAAAAAAAAAAAAAAAAAAAAAAAGACATTAAGCTAGAAAATCCAGCAGAAAGTATCTTAACCTTGATGTTCCTACTGGGTGATCTTGGGTAAATACTCTCTGTTCTCTTTCTTATCTCTAAAAGAGGGATTCATCTAAAGCAGTAATGTCACATCCATCTCAGGTACCTTCCTGGAGTAATCTGTTAAGGATTTGCTACATCATGGCTTAGCAAAAATCACTTCCATGATCAGTTATCTAGTAAAACTTCCTTGAGCCACCACTTATCAACTGTTTGCCATCCTTGGACCTGTCACGTCTTAAACCTTTTGCCATTTTATATTTGAGACTACCTAATTTTTACCTGAGTTATCATAATCTTCTCAAATGTTTTCCCCTTCTTTCCCTAGAAGATAGAATCCTAAAGGAATTCCTTTTTTAAAATTTTTATTTTAATAGATGTAAGGGGTACAAATGGTTTTTTTGTTACATGGATGAATTGTATAGTGGAGAAGTCTAGGCTTCTAGTATACCCTTCACCTGAACAGTGTATGTTGTACACAGTGGGTAATTTTTCACCCTGTATGCATCCCCGCCTTCTAAGTCTCCAGTGTTCATTATGTCACTCTGTATGGTCATGCATACCCATTCCTTAGCTCCCACCTATTAGTAAGAATATATAGTGTTTGGTATTTTGTTCCTGGGTTACTTCATTTAGGATAATGGCCTCCAGTTCCATCTAAGTTACTGTGAAAGATATTATTTCATTCCTTTTCATGGCTGAGTAGTATGTCACAGTCTATGTACACTACATTTTCTTTATCCGTTCAACAGTTGATGGGCCCTTGTGTTGGTTCCATACCTTTGCAATTGTGAATTGTGCTGTGATAAACTACGAGTGCAGGTGTCTTTTTTAGAAATTGACTTTTCTTTTCCTTTGGGTACTCAGTAGTGAGATTGCTGGATTGAATGGTAGATCTACTTTCAGTTCTTTAAGAAATCTTTATACTGTTTGCCAGAGAGGTTGTATTAATTTACATTCCCACCAACAGTATATAAGCTGTCCCATTTCACTGCATCTGCTCCAGCATCTATTGTTTTTTGATTTTTTAGTAGCCATTCTGAGGGGGGTAAAGTGGTATCTCATTGTGGCTTTCATTTGCATTTCCCTGATGACTAGTGATTTTGAGCATTTTTTAATGTTTGTTGGCCATTTGTTTCTCTTGAAAAATGCTCATGTCCTTTCCCACTTTTTGATATAAGGGTTATTTGTATTGATGGTTTGAGTTCCTTAATAGACTCTGGATATTAGTCCTAAAGGAATTTCTTAACTCTCATACTAACATTTTTATGTCTAATACTTGTCTCTTTGTAGATCTACCCTGGTTTCCTATAACACTGTAGTCATTAGCCATTTCACCACATCACATTGGTTTCAAAAGTTTTATCTTAATATTTTGAATTATGTCATTCCTTGCCATTTTCCTTCCTTCAAAACCTTTTAGATAGCTTTGATTTAGGGATCCATACTTTAATATCATTTATCTCTACCTATTACCAATAAAAATCCTCAGTTATCTCAAAGCTTGGGCCATTTAAATGTTTCCCCCCCTTTGTTAGTTATGATGGTAGGTAGAGAAAACGTGACATAGACATTATATGATAGCTATAGTGGAGAGCAGAGTGTGATTAAATAATCATAAATGAAGTGATACTGTTTTTGTTTTGTGGGAAGGGAGCTGTGGCTGTCCGTTGTGCAGCTGAGCTCCCTGGTACTGATTTTTTAAAATGTCAATCTCTTAAGTAGGATCTGTCAGAAAACTAATTAGATTCATATTTGAGCAAAGTGATGCAAAGATATTGTGTGGCTTACAAAGATTAATTATGTTTGTAAGGATAAAGCTTTCCTTTGTGTAAATTATAGAATTTTGTAAGGCCAAAAAAAACTGGTGGGGGGCGGTAACCCATGTTTTAAGACTGCTCTACAGTAAATTAAATTTTTTGAATAATTGATTTTCACATAACTGTGGTTATGTATTTTCTGAATCCCAAAATGTTATCTGCCTCCTTTTTTCCTTAGAGTGTCACATTATACCTCTTTAATAATCACTTGTATAGAAACTGCTTTATATATCTACACAATCAACAAAGTTTGTTAGCCCTCATAGAAATAATAACTCTGGACTGCATGCTCTGGACTGGAGCAGCTTCTCTGTAACCTTAGGGGAGAGAGGAAAAAAGAAGCACCGTAATAGTAACTCTCCCCAGCTGAAGGCTAAGTCGTTATGCTTCATTATCTCTGTGTGACAAAGGATAAGCCATTTTCAGATATGATGTAGTGATCTCTTCCCCTGACCCCTGTAATTTTATTTTTTATGTGTCATGTGATTTTATCTTTCTCACGTGATAACATTAATCCAAGTAAGCATTTGTTGAGACCTTACCTTGTGCAGTTTCTAGATGCTGGGAAAACACATGACTAAAACATGATGTTTTGCTCTTTCAGAGCTGACAGTATGATGGGGGAAATAGAAGTACAAATAAATGCAATAAAATAAAATTAATGCTATGGAAACTCTGAGGATCACTTAATTGTGCCTGGAGTGGGGCAGAGGCAGCTTCTTGACTAAGAAAGGTTTGAATTCACCAGATAGGTAGGGCTTCACTTGCTTGTGAAGAGAACAGCATTTGTAAGAGGGCTAAACAGAGAACACCCTGGAGAAATGCATTAAGACTGGAACATCACCATGAACCTTTGCTTGTCAAGAGATGGGGTTTAGAGTTTTTTCCTTAACTACTAGAATCATGGAAAACATTTAAGTATTAGAATGACAAAGTCATATTTTTGTATTGCATCATTTCGGCAGTAGCCAGGAAGGATTTGAAGGTAGCAAAATTGGAACAAAGGAGATGAGTTTAGGCAAGAGTTAATGTAGTGGCAGTGGGTTTGGAGAGAAGAGAGTGAATTTAAGAGCTATTAAAAAGTAGAGTTCTCTTGAAAGTGAGGAAGGAGGGATAAGGAGTAGTCATCAATTATTTAAATTTCTAGCTTTGGTGTCTAGCAAAATAGAAGTACGAAGATTGAGAGATGATAATCACTTACTGGAACTTTGTGTGATTACACTAAGCGAGAATGATTATATAGGTTTTTTTTTTTTTTTTTTTTGAGACAGAGTCTTGCTCTGTTGCCCGGGCTAGAGTGAGTGCCATGGCGTCAGCCTAGCTCACAGCAACCTCAAACTCCTGGGCTCAAGCAATCCTTCTGCCTCAGCCTCCCGAGTAGCTGGGACTACAGGCATGCGCCACCATGCCCGGCTCATTTTTTCTATATATATTTTTAGTTGTCCATATAATTTCTTTCTATTTTTAGTAGAGACGGGGTCTCGCTCTTGCTCAGGCTAGTCTCGAACTCCTGACCTCGAGCGATCCACCCGCCTCGGCCTCCCAGAGTGCTAGGATTACAGGCGTGAGCCACCACGCCCGGCCTATATAGGTTTTTAAAGGCAGTATTGTATGTCAAACTAAATATTAGATAATGTTGAATTTTATGTATATATAATCTTATCTAAAAAATAAAAGGAGGAAATAATAAGCAGAAAATAGAAGTATTTAACAAAGCTGGGATTATTCAGATAGGATGTTTTGGTTTGTCAATTCATTAACTTTTGTTTTGGAAACATGTTTGCCTCTTGCATACTTTAACCTTTGCTGATGAAGTTAGAGTGTAGTAAGTTTTAAATTGGCCTGTTTTGGAGTTCATCAAATCATTTAAAATTTTTAATTATAGTCTTATTGAAAATTATTAAATGTACATTGAAAAATAATTGAAAAATTCTTTTTTGTGTATCTTGAACTTAAAAAACTGTTAGTTTGAGGGTTAGTTTAATTTCCTTTAAGCAGTTGTATCTAATTTCAAATTCAGATTTTTCTTATTATTAATCTAAGAAGAGTAACGAACTTGGAAAAAAGATATATGAGTGGTTCAGCAAAATGTGCTTCTGTTGTTACCTTAGTAGTACAAACTAATCTGGAGAGAATATTGGTATATTTGATGAATTGGTCCACACTGTGGATAATCTTAAAAGTTCTGATTATTCATTTTTCTTTTTCTTTTCTTTCTTTTTTTTGAGTCAGTCTCGCTGTGTTGCCCGGGCTAGAGTGCCGTGGCGTCAGCCTAGCTCACAGCAACCTCAAACTCCTGGGCTCAAGCAATCCTCCTGCCTCAGCCTCTCAAGTAGCTGGGACTACAGGGACTTGCCACCATGCCTGGCTAATTTTTTTCTATTTTTAGTAGAGACAGAGTCTTGCTCTTGCTCAGGCTGGTCGAGAACTCCTGACCTCGAGCGATCCTCCCACCTTGGCCTCCCAGAGTGCTAGGATTACAGGCGTGAGCCACTGGGCCCAGCCCTGATTATTCTTTATTGTACCTGTTGAAACACTAGTTTATTTTAACTAAAACTAGTATTTTTTTCATAGCAAAGATCATAAGAAATTTATACAATTTAATTTCATTGCTTTTATTTTTTCTCCTTCCTTTAGAACGTATAATGAAGAAAACAGAAGAGTCTGAATCACACGTGGAGCCCGAAATTAAGAGGAAAGTACAACAGAAACGTCACTGTAGTACATATCAGCCTACTCCTCCTTTGTCTCCTGCTTCAAAAAAATGTTTAACCCATTTAGAGGTAGGTAGAGAAATTACTCTTTATTGCTTAGTCAGACAGTATTTTTATTATTTTTTTAGTACTTACTAAATTCTAGGTGATCTTTTCTTATAGGACCAGAAGAGACCTAGAAATGTTATTTAGGCAGACTTTTCAATAGACCATTTTTTACCTGTCCAAAATATAGAATTTTTTTTTCTGAAAAGAATTTATCAGTGCCTTTCTGTATGTACTCCAGGTTGTAACGCACTCCAAATGATTGCTCTTGACCTGAAATTTTTTGAAATAATTTTAAATTTAAAGAAAATTTAAATAATAGAGTACGTATATGCTTCTCTCCCAGATTTCCTAGTTTTTCACGTTTGCTTTATTGTTCTTTTCTGTGCCTTTCTCCCTCTTCCCTCCCCACCATAAACGTTTGTGTGTATATATTTCTCCATTACCATCTGAGTATAAATTATAGGCACGATGCCCATTTACCACTTAATACTTCAGTGTGTTTCTTTTCTTAAAAAAAAAATTAATAAAAGGTTGGGGGTGGGGGCATCCTCTTATATAACCAGAGTGCAGCTATCAAAATCACAAAATTAACATTGGCTCAAAATTATCATCTAATCCATAAATCCTATTCAAACTTCACCTAAATAATGTTCTTTATGGGTCCAGGATCCAATTCAGGGTCATCTATTAAATTTAATTGCCATGATTTAGTCTTTTTCAGTAAGGAGTAATTTCATAGTCTTCCTTTGTCTTTCGTAGTCTTTATATTTGTGAAGAGTATAGGCCACTTTGTACCTCAGATTAGGTTTGTCTGATGTTTCTTTATGGTTTCCAAGAATACCTCAGAAATGATGCTATAATCTTCTCATTGCATCATATAATATCAGGGGATACACAGTGTTGATTTTCACAGTAATGATATTAACTTTTACTTTAGTTAAAACGTTCTACATTTCTTCACTGCAAAGTTAATTAATATGTATTTCTATGCTCATTTATTAATAGGACTTCTAATGTAAAGTAGAGCTTTTCCTTATTCCACATTTACTTATTCATTTATTTATATCAGCATGGACACATGGGATTCTTACTTTACTGAAAGGGTTATAGTCTGTAACTTTCATTATTTATTTTGATACTAAAATTGTTCCAGACTTGGTCCATGGGAGTCCCTTCAAACTGGCCCATGTTTTTTTTTTTTTTTTTGATGTGTCCCCATCATTCTTTGAGCACTTCTTTACTCTTTGGTGTAACAAGACTTCTATTCCTCTGTCTAAGCCCTAGAGTCATGTATTTCTCCAAGGAGCCATTAATGGTTCCCTCAAGTAGAGGAAAAATATTTCAGCATAAGTGATGTTCATTGATACTGAGTGTCATTGATTCTAGGCCCTCTCAATGGACAGAGCTAGGAAATATATTTATGTGTTAATATTTAATACATATTAAAGTCTGTGAGTTCACATTGGTGACTCTAATTCTAGTCCAACGCCACACTTTGTCTTTCTCACTTTGCATGTTTGTAACTCCCTTCTCTGACAGTAAGAAACCTAACACCCTTCATCCCCAGTATATTTACCTATTTGCTCAGTTTTCCTTTATGTGATCAGTCACCTGGCATGCCAGCTTAAGCTTGTCTCAGGCCATCCTTACAACTCGTACTGCTTGGCCTAGGTTAAGGAGGAAGGAGGAAAGATCCTTCCTAGACACAGCATCCTTCCTCCACTAGGCATGCCAGCTGAAAACCTCAGAATTTTTTTTTTAATGCCTAAAACAAATCTTTCTTCTTTTACTCTTTACTCCCATGCCAATTGTTCTTATTTTTTTCTTAGTGGAGATAAAGAACTGTAGCCAGCCTCTATGTAATCTTTAACTCGTGAACAAGGTTAGTGGTTTTTCTTTCCATGTATAGTTTGTGAAATTCCACACTACGTACTGATTATATAGGAAAACAAGATTTTGAATTTAATGGAATTAAACATTTTTAGGATATGTAATAAAAATGACATTGCCTTAGTGATATCTCATCAATCAGTGATAGGTTCATTCTTTTATTAGTGTAGTTGGTTATTTGTGGGTAGAGACTTGCAGATGGTATGTCATATGTACTTTGGAATTATTTTATTTTGTAAAAGTCTTCCACTGACCAAAAGGGGGAAATGAGATTTTAATCAATTTTTGTTTTCCAAAAGAAATTATACTTAATGTAAAATATTATGAAAATTCACTACTTTATATAAACTCTACTAAAACTAATGGAGCAATGTTGAGATTCTAGTTTTTAGACTGTTAGGTTAATAGAAATCTTAATCTTAGGTTTGGTTTTGTTTTGTTTTGTTTTGTTTTTTTGAGACAGTCTCACTCTGTTGCCCGGGCTAGAGTGCTGTGGTGTCAGCCTAGTTCACAGCAACCTCAAACTCCTGGGCTCAGGCAATCCTACTGCCTCAGCCTCCCGAGTAGCTGGGACTACAGGCATGCGCCACCATGCCCGGCTAATTTTTTATATATATGTATTTAGTTGTCCAGCTAATTTCTTTCTATTTTTTTTAGTAGAGATAGGGTCGCACTGTTGCTCAGGCTGGTCTCGAACTCCTGAGCTCAAATGATCCGCCTGCCTCAGCCTCCCAGAGAGCTAGGATTACAGGTGTGAGCCACCATGCCTGGCCTTAATCTCTAGTTTTTATCGTGAAAAATGTCATATCTTATTTAGTTGAGCTAATCAGCGTATTGTTCCTAATTATTGCAAAAAGTTCCAAGATACGTGTTTCTAAGCTGAGGGAAGGCATATACTAATAGCTCAGGATATATTTTCTTCTATATTTTAATATTGGGAATTTTAATAGTAGGGATATACTTTTTCTGTTTGGCATCAATTTATAAAAGGAAATATCTGGAAGTATCACTTTTCCATGGAGCTCTTTTCATTTAGATATGTCCTATTTATCTTTATTATAAGACAGTAAAGTGTTGGAGCCAGTCAGTACTTAGCTTGATCATATCCTCAGATTCTTAAAGATGGAATTAGTTTATATATAGCTGACTGCTGGGCTAGATGGTCTTGAAAATATCTTCCAGCATTCTGATGCTAAATCCCAGGTAACATCACTTGTTCAGGCAGGGTCTCATGATAGCCATGGTGGTGATGATGAGGAAGAGACTTAATTTTGAGACTTTTGGAGGGGGGAGTTCCTTGATTTTGAAATAAAATGCCAAAATCTTTTATTTCTTTTGTTCTTTTGGAACTTAAAGTTTCTGAACAGCGTGAATATTGTCCAAAATATGGAAAAGAAAAAGAAAATCAGACCAAATGCCAAAGTTGTGGTGTTCTTTTTCCTAAGGATTTGCAAAGAAATTGCAGACAAGCTATAACTTTGAGTGAATCTACTGGACCATTATTAAGGATGTCAATTCATCAGAATTCTGGAGGACAGAAGTCACAAAACACAGGATTAACAACCAAGAAGTTTTATGGCAACAGTGTGGAAAAGGTTCCAATTGATATTATTGTGAATTGTGATGATAGTAGACACAATTACTTACAGACTAATGGAAAAGTCATTTTACCTGGTGCAAAAATACCCAAAATCACAAACTTGAAAGAAAGGAAAACAAGCCTGTCAGATCTAAATGATCCAAGTAAGTATTTTACTCCCTTTAATATTACTTATTTCAATCTAGTATTTTTAATATATATATATTTTTACTGTGAGTGTGACCATAAAGAAAACTTTGTTCTCATCTGGTCCATCTTAAATAGTTAAAAAAGCACAGACGTTGGCCCCAGTCTTAGGTTAAGTGCTGGTTATGCCTACCTTTCTGATTTTGGCCACGGTAATTTAATCTCTCTGATCTGTAAATGGGTGTATTTCCTGCTGATAGTGTTTTTAAAGGAATAAATAAAATTACATATATAAAGTGCTTGGTGTAGCCCAATAAAATATTTGACACATAGAAAGGATTTGGTGAAAATTAGTTTCCTTACCACTTTGTTCCTCCCCTAAATCTTTTCCCTATATTTGGACACATGCGTACATGTTTGGATGTATGTGGAAGGCAATCCAAAATAGCAGAAGATTGGAAATAATTGGAGATTGGTTGAATAGAGAATGCAGCTGTAAAAGGGTGAAAGATCTGACATGGTAATAATAGTATGTAGAGTGATTTCCAAGATATTTAGTGATGGGAATGAAGCAAGCTGTCGGATGGGAGAATGGATATAGTTTCTTTTAAAAAACAGAAGCCAGACACAGTGGTATGCTCCTGTAGTCTTAGCTACTTGGGAGGCTGAGATGGAATTCGAGTCCAGCTAGGGCAATGTAGCAAGACCCCATTTCTTATAAAATAAAATAAAGTAAAATAGAAAGAGTATAAAAAACTAATAGGAAAAATGATTGAAAGGGGAGGAAACAGATATTAAGAAAAGTTGAGGATGTGCCCTAGAAAAACACAAACCACAGACAGACCTGTGGCTGTTTTTCTGAAGGGGAATTTGGAAATTTCAGAATTTTAAAGGCATACAGTAGATAAAAAAAATCAGGGGAGTGGGGATAGTGAGACAAAATGGTTACATTCCTGTGAGACCCAGGAAAATCTACATCTCTGTTCCGCCTGTGAAGATAAACTTGTAATTCATTATTAGTGTGGAATCGAACAGACTTTAGTTTTAGGAGCTACACACAGCCTATGGATTTATAGTTACAATTTACATGTCCTTGCTTATGGGAGGTCAGCAAGGAATTTCCTGAATGATCTGTTGGGCTAGTCCTTCACAAGGTACCTGAGGCCTTCACCTTCCCTCTTGCATATGGGGTTGAGGGGATGGCCCTGAGATTTTTATTTCCTTTTTACAAGGTGTTAGGGGTAGATGACAAATTTTTCCAAATATACCTTCTTTTATAGGTTTGACTTTGGACCTATATAAATGTTTTACATAATTATAAAACAAAATCTTAAAAAATTTTCAAAACAAAATAAAAGAACAAATTCAAAATGAAACAAATGAACTTAATTATATATTTAGTTGGTGGCTTGAACACATGGAATTATTTCAAGTAAATCTAAATTAAAATAATGTTGTGGCTGACATTCCTAATTGTGATATATTTTAAGGTTAAATAGAACTGCAGAAAAATCGTAAGTGTATTCATTAATACTGTTAGTAATATTGGTATTATTTTTAAACACACATATTGATAAAGCAAATAAGTAATTATGTTATTGTATCTAAGAACCAAGATTTTTATAGTTAGAGAGAAGGGATACAAAAGTAAAATCAAGCTGAGCTGGTGGCTAATGCCTGTAACCCTAGCACTTTGGGAGGCAAGGCAAGAGGGTCACTTGGCCCCAGAAGTTTGCGTTTCCAGTGAGCTATGATGATACCACTGTACTTTACCCAGACAACAGAACAAGACCTTGACTCTAAAATAAAAGTAAAATCAAGTAAAAATTCTATAACTTTGAGTTGGAGATAATAGCATGAGCTTACCTATTTTCTCTTAAATATAAATATTTCCTAGCTTTATCTACAGAAAATGCCTAGAAACAGGAAAAAAAAAAAAAAAAAAACCAACAAAAAAAGCCTCCTAGTGCCCATATCTTTGATTTTAAATACCATCTCCCAGTAAAAATAACCAGAGCTCCTCAGAAAAATAGATGAGTCCAGGTCTGGAGCATGAAATATATGAGAAACCTAGATCATCTAGTCATCAGGAAGCTGTTGGAAACTAATGTGGACATGCAAAAAGACATGGAACTAAAGTGAAAGGGCTCACACTAACCACTGAATGGGACTACTTGAGTCACAAAAAGAATCATGGCTACTAGTCATTTAAATATGTCAAATATGTTAAAGTCAAATAGTTCCTTAAGATGCCCTCCTATCCCCTTAAAAAGGAAAAAAGCCCTCCATCGGTTACCTTTGGAGTTGCTTAGGGTTCCAAAGCATTATTTGGAAAACTGGTTAATAAAGGGGAAAATACTAAGAATTTTTTTGAACATCAGAAATATGTCAAGTTATATTTTAATTAATTTCAATATGAAAACCTCAGTCTACACCAGCACATTAGCTTATTTTTCAAAAAGAACTCAGTCAAGTAAAGAATTACTGTATGATAGATATGTAGCTAAGATACTGTGTTAGGATGTTATGATGATGTTTTTTGACAAATATTTTATAATATATTTCCATGTTATACCTATACTATATTAAATATTGTTAACATCCTTTGAATCTTTCTTAATGATGAAGTTTTGTATTTTAAAGTTTAAGACATGGAAAGAACTCTCACTTATTAGGCAGTTTACTGGGTATTATCACTGAGCCAAATTTTGTATAGGAAACTTAAGATCATGAGGTTTGCAGGGTTAGGGGAACTGGATGTTGATAAGGCTAAGTTGGTAAGTGTAACTTTTTAAAAAAAATTAAGTATTATATCTACATTAACCATGCAGGTTGATAATATAGGGAAACAAATTCATGTAGTTCTGAGGTACCTTAAGCAGGCTTACTATTCAGAGCTTAACATAGGACCATATAAACCATGATTTAAAACCATATAAAGCATAAATTTGCTTTCCTGAAAAAAAAAAAAGTTAATTTTCCATTAAAGTATATGGAAAAATATGCTCCATTATAAGAACATATTAGTAATAATAAAAGATGTCATTTATTGCATACTTGTGTGCCCTGCTTTGTAAAAAAAAAACAAAAAAGTGTTGTACACTATCCAGTTTTAATTTAGTTTTCACAATTGTGTGACATAGCTACTGATATACCCATTTTGTAAACGAGGTAACCCAGGCTTACAGGAGATTGAATAAAATCTCAGTATTATATACATTTGGACTATTGGAGTTTGGTTTAAAAAAAAAATAACAGATTTTTCAGATTCCAAAGTCGTGTTTCTTAATATACTTATTCTTAAATGGTTTCCCATTAATGTAATTTATTATGAAGAGGCTTTTATTCTGTTAATAAAATGTATGTCTCAGGTAGTGATGAATTCCATGCAGAAGAGTGAAGCATGTCCAGAAAGTGGAGAGTTAGGTGTCAAGAGGAAGGAGAGTGCTGGGTAGGTGGCAGAATAGGAACTTTTAATAAGGTAACTTTTGAGCAGAGTCCAGAATGAAGTGAGTAGGAAGACGAGCTGTGATATATATGGGAACAAGTTTAGAATCTAAGCACAAAGACACTGTATTAGTCTACTCAGGATGCCCTAATGGAATACCATAGATTGGGTGGCTTAAACAAAATAAATTGTTTTCTCAGAGTTCTGTAGGCAGGAAGTCTAAGATCAAGGTGTTGGTGTCTGGTGAGGTCTCTTCCTGGCTTCATATGTTTGCCTTCTCACTGTGTCCACACATGGCCTTCCTTTTGTGTGACAGCAGAGAGAGAGCTTTGGTATCTTTTCATCTTCTTTATTACCTCTTTAAAGGTGTTATCTCTAAATACAATCACTTCGGGGTTTAGGACTTCAACATGAGAATTTTGAAGGGGGATAGTTCAATTCATTGCAGACCCTAAGGCAGGGTCCTAGATGGATATTTATTTAGCATATGTTCTATTTTTTTAAAATAAAATGAAAGCAGCCATGAGGACAACCTTTTAGCTATATAATATCATCTTTGCATACTCTTCCCATTTGCTTTGCGATTACGGTGATATTAAGCACCACCCTTATTTATTTTAAGTCAATTAAATGAAAACTACATAATATAGTCCTATCTATTGCAGCATTTGGGCTTTAAAATAAATTTTTATTATAGTAGATACAGAAGTTTTAATCCTCTTCAAGCACCATAAAGATAATTGTAAGCCAGGCATGGTGGCACACACCTGTAGGCCCAGCTACTTGGGATGCTGAAGCAGAAGGGTTGCTTGAGCCTAGGAATTCAAGACCAGCCTTGGCAACATTGCAAGACCTTATCTCTAGGCCAGGCGTGGGGGCTCACGCCTGTAATCCTAACTGTCTGGGAGGCCGAGGCAGGCGGATCGTTTGAGCTCAGGAGTTCGAGACCAGCCTGAGCAAGAGCGAGACCCCATCTCTACTAAAAAAAAAATAGAAAGAAATTAGCTGGACAACTAAAAAATATATATATAAAAAATAAGCTGGGCATGGTGGCACATGCCTGTATTCCCAGCTACTCGGGAGGCTGAGGCATTAGAATTGCTTGAGCCCAGGAGTTTGAGGTTGCTGTGAGCTAGGCTGACGCCACGGCACTCTAGCCCAGGCAACAGAGTAAGACTCTGTCTCCAAAAAAAAAGACCTTATCTCTAAAAATAATAAAAGTAATAATTTTATATAGAACACTAGGCTTCCCTTTGAATATAATACATTTTTGTGTGGTTTTTTTATAAACAGTATGAATAGTTCATGGACTTTTTTTAAAAAAAAGATATATATTTATATGTGTATGTGTATAAATATATATACCAAGCATTGTGCTAAGCTTTTTACATATCATTTGCTTCTTACAACAATTCTGTGAAATAGGTACCATTATTGTCCCTAATTTCTCAGAGAAGAGAATATGAGCTAAATAACCAGTAAGTGGCAAAACCCCAACTTTCAAATACTGTATATGTAAATCTCCGTAGACCTTCTAATCTGGCCTGTTAGTTTTTCTGTTAATAAAAGACCAGTTCTGAAAAAGATACAAGCATAGCATTTACTCCTGAGATTGGACAGCAAAATAAAAAAGACAAGTGGAATAATGCTGGGGATGATGCTCCTCTGGGACATGCACATTACTCAGTAAATATTAATTTAGCATTTATGTGTGGAATACTAAAAAGGAAAATTGCTCCTGCAAGTTCATGCACTCTTCAACACTTGATTTTTTAATGTTTTTTTTTGTGTGTGTGTAAGGCACTATTTTAGGCCTGGGAATATAGCTGCAAACAAGACAATGTCTGCGCACTTGTAGTTGATATGTAGTAGGGAGAGACAGATGAGCAAGTAAACATAACAACAAAGAACTGAATCATATAAATCAGTTTATATGACTGAGTACCTGTGTGCTTATTTTAGATTGGGTTGTCAATCAAAAAGTGATATTTAAGCTAATAATTGGTGACAAAAATGCAGTGTTGGGGGGAGCACAATCCAGGCAGGAATAAGCTTGTGGTGTTTGTGGGACAGAAGTATTGGCTAGTGTGCCTGGATCATAAAGAGAAAAAAAAAATGTAGTAGAATGAGAAAATTGGACAGATTTGACAGGGGGCCAGATTATGTAAATTTATAAACCAGAGTAAGGAGTTGGTGTTTAACTCAAGTACAATTGGTGTTTAACTCAAGTACAATATGGGTGGTTCTGGGGAGTTATATAGAGATGGATGTGATAAGATTCAGTAACGAGTACAAAGTATAAGAGCAAATTGCTTTTATAATGACCACGTTAATTTCTTGCCCACGTTAATTTACTCAACAATATGTGTGGAGCATTAGGCACTGGTCCAGATTTTCCCAAGGACCAATTATGATTTTAGTGATTTCCTGTGTAGCCCAAAATTATTTGTTTACACGGAGTTTCACACATATTTAAAATGCATGCTATTTTGTAAATAAGCTGTATGCAAATTATTTTCACACCTTACACTTTTTGAAACTCTGAAACCTATGAATAAACAGTTCTTCTTGTAACTTGCTAATCTTGCTGTATGGGTGAGGGGCAACAGGCTGTAGAAACAATTTTATATTTGTATAGTATTTTTAAAATGATTCCAAGTCTTATGCTTTCTTCAAATTTAACTTTCCATCAGATAAAGTGGATTGTATCTTCAATTTTTTTTTTAAGACATTGTCTTGCTCTGCTGCCTAGGCTAGAGTGCAGTGGCATCATCATAGCTCACTGCATCCTCAAACTCCGGGGCTCAAGCAATCCTCCTGCCTTAGCACCCCCCCCCCAAGTAGTTTGGACTACAGGTGCGTGCCACCACACCTTGGTAATTTTTTCCTATTTTTTGTATAGACAATGTCTCACTATGTTGCTCAGGTTGGTCTTGAACTCCTGGCCTCAAGAGGTCCTCCTGCTTCGGCCTCCTAAAGTGCTAAGATTACAGGCCTGAGCCACCACACCTAGCCCATTTGTTTTTATTCTCAGATCTGGAGGAGATCCAAAAAAAATTTAGTGTATTTCTCACTGTGATAATTTATTTACATTTTTAACTGACAGACATGAAATAAAAAATTATAAGTATAATGTTAATATAAATTTTAATATAAGATGTACATTTTTTTATACTTTTAGTTATTTTGTCCAGTGATGATGATGATGACAATGACAGGTCTCATAGAAGAGAGAGCGTATCTCCTCAACCTGCTGATTCAGCATGTTCTTCCCCAGCACCATCTACTGGCAAAGTAGAAGCAGCACTAAATGAAAATACCTGCAAAGTAGAGCATGAACTAAGAAGCATTCCAGTTGACTCAGAGTTAAATACAGTTACATTGCCAAGAAAAGCAAGAATGAAAGACCAGGTACTTTTCACATTTGTTGACATTTGTTCAGATTAAAGTCTCCCTTTTGGGATGTGAATATTTTTTCAGAGGGCAATTTGGTGGTTTCAACAGGAGAAAAAGATTGATTATGCATTAAGTGGTGCTTAAATACCACGTGGAAGATTATTTGGAAGAACAATAAACCATATACAAAAATAAATTTCAATTAACAATAAGTCTTAAAGTATAAACAATTCAACAACAACAAAAAGTATCAACCTTACAGCAAAATATTAGTATATATAAGGAGATTACTTATAAAATCTAGCAAACAGAGAAGTCATTTTAACTTGGATGCATTTTACTATAATATTATGTTTTATCATATTGTTTCATTTTATAACTTACTGTATGGAAATTTCAAAATGGAAATAGGTAATATAAACAATGTTATAACTAGGCATGGTGGCAAACTGCTGTAGTTCTAGCTACTCAAAAGGCTGAGGCAGGAGGATTGCTTGAGCCCAGGAATTTGATGGCATCACTGTACTTTAGCCTAGGGCGACAGAACAAGACCCTGTGTCAAAAAAATAAAAAAACCACGATGTCAGTAGACAGATCCAGAGAGAATATATGTAATATAGATGACATGCTTTAATATCTATAATGGATTAAGAAGTCTTAAAAGTCAGAGGATAAAAAGAAAATGAACAAAGGGTAGGAATAGACAGAGGAGAAAATTCGTATAGGTAAACTATCACATTAAAAGTGCAAATTAGTAAGGAAGTGCAAATTAAAATGAACTATAACTGTACTTCACAGACTTACAAAATTGATACAAAATCAGCTAATATGTACTGCTGGCAAGAATCTAAAGGAAAAGGTTACTTTCCTAAAGGAAAACATTATTATTATGGCCTCTTGGGAAAGCCATGTGAAAATGACTATTAAAAAATTTTTAAATATGTACTGTTTGACCAAATAGTTACTTTCTTAGACTCCATCTCAAAGGAATATCCCCTCTTCTCCAGTATGTGAGGCTGCATATACAAATATGATTATTGGTAAATAACTGCAAACAAAATCTTTGCCCATTAATATGGATATGGCTGAAGAAGTTATGGTACATCCATACCATGCAGCCGTTGAAAATAAAAACTAGAGCTATATTAATGACTTTTAGCATTTTTACATGGTACTGTTGAATAAGAATGCCATTATACAGAAATATGTGCATATTATTTTAGTAAAGACATTTTATAAAATAATAGACTTATTGTTAAAAATGATGTAGGTGGACTGGGCATGCTGGCTTAGGCACAGCACTTTGGGAGGCCAGGAGTTCAAGACCCTGTCTCTACAACAAAATAAAAAAATTGGCTGAGTGTGGTGATTCATGCCTGGAGTCCTGGCTACTCCGGGGCTGAGGCTGGAGCATTGCTTGAACCCAGGAATTCCAGGCTACAGTGAGATATGATTGCACCGAGGCACTCCAGCCTGGGTGATGGAGCAAGACCCTATGTCTTAAAAAAAGTAAAAAATTATGTATTTGTGTATATATATGTCTGGATTTATAAGAGTACATATGAAAATATGGAAACACACATACTTGGTTAAGATGGGAACCGTACGAAATGAAAAACAACAAAAAGCAACCATAAGGATAATAGAAAAAAATATGGATTAATATTTTTATGTAATCTTAAGGAATGCCTTTCCAAGCATGACAACACAAGCAAAAGTAGTAAATGAAGAGATGAATATATTTGATTAAATGAAAAGTACCAAACAGTGTAGCAAAACACCAGAAGCAAAATTTGATAGGTAAATGCAGTTGGAAAAATTGTGAACTTCGTGACAAAGCATAAATAGATCCTTTATATATTTTTAATTTCCTAAAATCAAGAAATAGAAGCAAACCATAGGAAAATGAATAAAGGAATGAATAGAGTTTCAGAAAAGGTAGTAATCAGAGTAGTAAAAATGAAATTAAAATACCATTTGTTAACTGTCCAAATTACCAAAAATATTTGTAGTATGATAGTGTCTCATCAATGTTTGGGTATCTAAATTGGTATGACTTTGCTGGAGGGCAGTTTGGCAATAATTCTGTATGTGCACCACGGTTGAACTGCAAAAATACTCTTTGACAAATGAATTGTCATGGGGAGAGATCAGAAAGACCTTAGATGTCCAGCATAGAAGAATTTAGTTAAATAGTGGATTTCCGTGTGATGAGGTTTTAAGGTGAGCACTTTTCAGACTGGCATACTGAATCATAAGGGTACCTTGTTCTTCTCAGTGATTCTCCATAAGAGAGTGTGTACCATCCAGATTCTAGCCTCAGTCCCTCTACTGTGGATTCAGCTGAACAGCTCTTAAATGATCTGTTTTATTAGTGAGCTAAATACCCTCTCAAACTCCTGACCTCATGTGATCTTTCTGCTTTACCCTCCCAAAGTGCTAGGATTATAGGCATGACCCACCACACCTGGCTTAAATGATTTCTCATATTAAAATATAACCCTAAAGCTTAAAAAAAAAATCTTTTAAACTTAGTAAGTTGATAATAATCTATGGAGAAGTATTAATGATAAATCTGTTAACAAGCCTGAGAAAGCAGTTTACAAAATCATATATATTATATATATATATATATATATATATAGTATATATGATGATCACATTTTGTTATAAATAAGTATTTTTTCCTGTGACATAGGTCATAGAAATGTCTCTAGAAGGATAATGAGGATGGTGCCTATTTCTATGCAGTGGACTTATCTCTCCTTTTATTTTATGGTCAAGCTCATGTTTTATATTTGTGATGATAATAAAGATAATATAATTACTGTTAATTAAAATTATGTACTTATATAAAATATTATTTATTATGAAACATCTTTTTGTAATACAAAATAACCATTCTCCTAAATTACTTGTTTAAGTTTTACCAGATCAGATCATTAAAAGGTAGTGTGGCTGTTTGAACCCAGGCAGTCTGATTCCCAGAGTACTATTCCTGATGTAGTACTGCTTGAGCTGCAAACTATATATAGATTGCTATGCTACTACTTGAATTTGAAATAATAACTAAGGTATATCTAGATAAAAATAGAAGGGATTTACTATTATATAAAAACCATGAATTTCTATTTTATCTAATGCTATTGAAGGAAAATCAATTTAATGTTGTGATAGTTATTGGATCTTGTTTTCATATGTGTACTTAGTTTGCTTGTTTTAGTAAATTTTAAGTGAAAATTTTCTTTTCCTTTTCAGTTTGGCAATTCTATCATCAACACACCTCTAAAACGTCGTAAAGTGTTTTCTCAAGAAACTTTAGTTGATCCTTTAAGCTGCCAAAAACCCTGTGACAATGTCATTTTAAGTTGTCGAAGTATACGAGTAGGAACTCTTTTCCGGCTATTAATAGAACCTGTAGTTGTAAGTACATTCTTAAGCTCCTTACTGTATCAATTATAAGATTCAAAATTTCATTCCTAAAGCTAATATGTAATATTTAAAATTTATAAATTAAAATATTTAATTTAATAGAATATAAAAATTATTTTAAGATTTCAAATTGCTTTAAGGGTATATAAATAGTAGCTCCTTACCATTAAAAATCAGTGGATAAAAATCTATCATAATGTAATGTTTGAAGTAACAGTATATTCATTTTAGGAAGATACGACTCTCAGTAAGTTAGAAAACCTTCCAATTTGTTGCTTTTCTATTATAATGCTAGCTCAGTGCATGAAAAGAATATATTAAAGAATTACAGAGAGAGAAAGAAGAATTCAAAAGCTTTGGAGTCTGCTGAAAGATGTGTTATAGCATTAAGGATCCTAGAAATAGATTATTGGACTACACTGACTACCCAAGAGGCATTGTGCTTTGGAGTAGTTCATTGTCCATATGCCAAAAGAACTTTCTGTAGTTCCTTTATCTTACCTGTCATACCTATGTACTTCCTATTCTACTGCTGCCAGTCCAATTCAAGTTTTTATTTTCTTTTTGAAATTTTAATAGTCTTCTTAACCAGCCTTCTTAGTCATTATTTTTCTTTCTAATATGTTCCGAACATTGTTGGTTTAAGATTAGTCTTCCTAAAGCACTATATTTATTCCGTGAGCCTTTATTTTGCAGTGCCATAACTTGGTGTCCCTATTTGTTTCCAAACACTGTCTCCTAGTACTGTTTCTTATACATAAAGCAGTATCTTTAAGAGAACATATTTTATCTCAGCAGGAAAGTTAAAAAGTAGTTTTATTATTATTTAAATTATAGTGAACAAATATCTGTTTGTTTTCTGGTAAAGGTTCATAGTTCTAGGATACAATATGATCAAAAGAAAAAAAAATTACAGGTTTGTTTGTAGGAGCAAATGAAATATGAACTTGGTTTCTTACCAGAACAAAGCTCTATGGGAATCCAGCAATTTTTTCTTTTCCTTCAAAAAATTTCAGCTTCCCACAGTTTAAAAACTAGAAAGTTATAGAAGTACTTCAGAAATTTAAAGCAAATTATGTATGAACTGTCCGCCCTTTATTGCTCAATAACATTGTATCATATCTCAAGGTTTTCAGGGATTTCTGAAATTCCTGTTTTGTTACAATCCTCTGTAGTCAGATTATCTTTTCTGGTTTCCTTTAGTTAACAAAAATATCACTCTATGTTACTTTGTACCTCAAAAATTTGCAGGAGTACCCTGAAGGTTTTATGGCTTTCTCCCACATCAAAACAGTTATTTATAACTCTTGTTTGATGAGTTAGATTTTGCTGATGGTTTAGACATTTAATTGAAAGTTGCATGTTTAGTCTCAAAAGTATCAAGAACTACATTAAAATTTGAATGATTTTTTTATAAAAGTTACAGATTAGGTTATATATGCTGCAGTGAAGACAGACTTCGTAAATTTAATTGAAGAAATAAAAGACAATATGTGTATTATAAAAGATGCTGAAACACTTTTTTAAAAAACTAAAGTGCTAAATGAAATATTTAGCCAAAAAATATAATGTGGAAATTTTCAGTGTGGTGTTTACCTTCCTTGTAGCGTGGAATTTTCCCAAAGGATGTTCTTCATTGAAGTACACTTAGTGGATCTGTAATTTCTTTCTTCTTTTTTTTTTTTTTTTTTTTTTGAGACAGAGTCTCACTCTGTTTCCTGGGCTAGAGTGCCACAGCAACCTCAAACTCCTGGGCTCAAGCAATCCTTCTGCCTCAGCCTCCCAAGTAGCTGGGACTACAGGCATGCACCACCATGCCTGGCTAATTTTTTCTGTGTATATTTTTAGTTGTCCATATAATTTCTTTCTATTTTTAGTAGAGACGGGGGTCTCGGTCTTGCTCAGGCTGGTCTCGAACTCCTGAGCTCAAACAATCCACCCGCCTCAGCCTCCCAGAGTGCTAGGATTACAAGTGTGTAATTTCTTCTTATGGTGTAATTAAAAAGACTATTTGATATTTTGTTCTTGAACATAACTTCCTTATGTTTTGTAGTGAAATTATTTATCTGCCAAGTTATGATTAATCTGAGAAACAGATTTTAAATGTTTTACTGTTTTAAATGTTTTATGAAATTCCACATTCTTATTATTAGATAATTTAAATCATTTTAAATTCACTCAGTGATAAATTGGCACTATCTAGAAGTGTTGATTTTACTTAAATACTTTCATTAGAAAGTAATTTGGCTTAACATTAGTAGGAATACTATATACGCTGAAATACAAAGCAGTCCCTCATTTTTCTCAAGAGCAGATACAAAATCAAAGTTTTCAGCCAATTTAAATTTAGAAACATTTGTGATGTAGATGAAATAGCCCGATATCTGTTTACAGTGTTGATGTGTGTGTAATTTAGTTATGCACAAATTTTTAAATGACAAATATTTAGACATAGCTTTCAATTCCTTCATCTCATGCAACAATTTTATTTAAATGCCTTGTGTCATTATTTGTCATTATTGTTGTCACTTTTTAGTCATGTGACACATTTTTCTAAAGCATGTAACTTCAGCTTCTACATGTGCTGAAATGTTTCCAAGCTACAAGTACTCATTCTTGATATCCCCAAATAATGTGTTACTTTCCATTGAAACCAATTAATGTATTACTTTCAAATACAATCTTTAGAAGG
Organism: Eulemur rufifrons; assembly: GCF_041146395.1. Taxonomy (NCBI): domain Eukaryota; kingdom Metazoa; phylum Chordata; class Mammalia; order Primates; family Lemuridae; genus Eulemur; species Eulemur rufifrons. Next base: position 36,279,912 of record NC_090997.1, read on the forward strand.
TATGTTTAGTGACATTTTAGACTAGGGAATTATTGTAGCAATTATTGGATTTATTTCATATTTCCTTTCTTTTTTTACATTATGAAAATTTTCAAACAAAAGTTGAAAGAATTTTATGGTGAACATTTATATACCTCCAAGCTAACTTCTACCATTAGCATTAGTAAAATTTGCTTTTCATATAGTTATTCATCCCTCTATATATCAGTCTATCTTTTTAAAAATGTAGTTCAAAGCACGTGCTGCCTCTCTTGATTCTCTTCTGTAAACATGAAAAATTATTATTAATTTAGGTTGTATTAGACTTAATGTGTCTTCTCCACATTGAAATAATTAGTTAGAAAATCACCATTTTGTAACCACTAATAATAACTGATTCAGGCAAGGATCTTTAATGGATGCTAAAACCATTGTGTGAAAGATTATTAGGGAAAAGGATATTTACAGGGTTTCAAGTATCTCTACACAGATTTTTCAACTGCAAAGGGAAAATTATATCTTTATAGTGGAAAAACCTGGCAGTCACTGCCTTAGCCAAGTGATTAACCTTGTATCAATGGAAGGACAGTCTGACATGATGTGCCTTCTGATGTGATACAGTGAGAGGTATCAGCACATCACCTATGTGCTGTTTTTGCTGGAAATGTATGGCCTGATTTTTAAAACGAGGAAACGCAAGTCCAGGGTATTGGATGTTTTACAGAACCTAATTCCTTAAATTCCTTAACAGAACCTAGATTCCCTAAAGGCCATGTTACAAAGAACAGAGAGGGGCAAGTTTCTGGTTGAGATTGGAGTAGACAGAAGAGATAAATATAGCCTTGACAGAATTGTGGATTGGGGAAAAATTAAAATAGCAATAAAGGACAATTCTGACTAGTCAGGGAAATTTGAGTATGAATTATATGTTGAATGAAGTTAATCTTGATTTCTTAGATGTGCTAATAATGTTTGGTTGTAAAGGAGAATGTTCTTGTTCTTGTGAGATACACGTAGAACGATTTGGGGATGAAATGTTAGGACATCTGCTGCCTGCTTTGTGATAATTTAGCAAAAGAGAAGTGAGTATATGTATAGAAAGAGTGATAGAGGGGATATGGCATGGTATTAGCAGTGAGTCTAGGTTAGGGGTATTGAGGTGTTCATTGTAATGTTATGTCAACTTCCCTGTGAGATTTTAAGAGATAAACCAGTAATATAAGACATGTTCTAAGTAATATAAGACATGTTCTTCTCTTTTGAAGAAAAAAGGTGAAGGCTGCCTTTCTGAGAGAAGTGGGGAGGGGCAGTAATAATTTCATCTTGTACTTAAGCACATGGTAGATGGCTTAGCTTTTCTGCCCTCTACAGATTTAAGGTCCAAGTAACATGTCATTTGGGCTATGTGTAGCAAAATCTTTATAAGTCTGTGATGAATACTAATCTCTCTTATTTTTTAGTTTTGTTTAGAGTCTATCAAGATACAACTACATGGTAAGCTACTTTCTATCTTTTTATTCACTAAAGCTTTATTTACACTAAAGCACTTTACAGGAATAAAAGATTAATGATATTCATAGAATTCATTAAGATATCTTCTTAAATAAAGAGCATATATCTTGGTGTAATTTCATTATGTAATATCACAAAGCCTAACTTTTTAGAATCCCTTTTTCATATAGGAAAAATGTAGAAGCCTCTTTAAGGTAGTTATAAAGATTTTTCTTCATTTCCCATGAGAGTTATTTATAGAGCATAATAAATACATGCTTAACTTTGAACTTATATTTCCTCACAATTGCCTGCATTCGTGATTTTGCCCTCTTAAGAATTGATTCCTTTTCCATTTCCGTATGTTTTCCTTCAGAACCAGAACGTGATCCTGTAAAGATTACTTTAAATACCTCTGATCTTACTAAATGTGAATGGTGTAATGTCCGAAAATTACCAGTAGTGTTTCTTCAGGCGATACCAACAGTTTATCAAAAGCTGAGTGTGCAACTGCAAATGAATAAGGAGGATAAAGTTTGGAATGATAGTAAAGGAATGAATAAGTTAACAAGTAAGTTATGTAAAACAAATAATAATAATAAATACAATCTGTTGAATAGAAGAATATGAGTGCACTTTGATAGATGGCCTTAGATGTATATTATCTACAGTCCTTGTATTATCTACAGCTACATTGTTAAATGGATATTACTTCCTCCATTTTACAGATGAGGAAAAACCCACAGAAAGTGATAGGGCTGAAGGTAAAACCTAGGTTTACCCATTTAGGAAGTTTTCAAAATGGATTAAAACTCAAAAGATTGGGCAGGGGGGAAGAAGAAAAACTGAAAAGATCTGCAGTCTTTCACACTGTGTAGTCTGAGTAAAATGAATTTTTTTAACTGGTAAGAATATTAACTAAATAAACCATATGAATCTGGAATCCTTGAAACTTGGCCTGAATAGGAAGTTTTTGTGTTCATAGAATGGGGTCTTTAGCCTTTCCAGTACATAGATGCGATTCTCTGGTTTGTTTCCCTTCACCTCTAACATTTATGGCATGGCATACCTGCTTATAAAGTAAATACATTTCAGCAGTAATTGCTGCTGCAGCTTAATGATGAATAAATGTTAGCTACCACTTAAGCTGCAGGAGTTGGCACATTAGTGAACAGCAGTTTTGGAGTTAAATTTTCTAGAGATACTTCTGGTTCACTTGGCAATTTCCTATTTATGTTTGACAAAAATGTTAACCAATATACTTTATGACTGTGAAGAGATTTGGAATTTATTAGGTGAAGTAAATAATTACAATCATGAATAGATTTGTTCTTGAGCTATTGCTAGAGTAATGTATCCTGGTTCCCTTCTCTTAATAACTTAGGGTGACATTGCCAGGTAATATTCACTGGTCTTTATTCTAGCATTTGTTGTGTATCTACTCTGTGCCAAACATTATTGTGGGTATTTATACCAGGTTCCTGGAAATAATTATTTGTTACTCCTTTTTAAGGTATCTATTTACTTATTTTGTTCTTTTAGACTTACAGTTATATTTGTTTCTTTTCAGATTTGGAAGAACGATATATAATTTTAATTTTTCAAAATGGCCTTGATCATCAGGCAAATGTGATATTTGAAAATATCTTTACTGAGATTGGTATAAAGAATAACGTTTCCAATTTTTTTGCAAGAATCACCTTTGACGAAGCCAATAGCAGACTTGTTGCCTGTACAAAAACCTATGAAGAGAGCATCAAAGGAAGTTGTGTGCAAAAAGAAAACAAAATTAAAACTGTAATTATATTTTTAAATGTTTTAAAATAATTTTAAATAATGAGTAATTTTAACAGAAAATATGTTTTATTACAGCACTGCTCATTTCAGTGTTAAATCTTTAAATTCCATTTCAGAATTATTTGCTGTTATGTGATTTGTAAACTATCTTGGGTCAAAACAATGGTGGGTATGTGTAAATTAGTACTTGATACAGGTCTCAGAAATAGTTTTTGTTCTTCACATTCTAATCTTTACTTTTCATCTTTTTTTCCTCTCCTTTTTTCTTTGAACCATGCATATACTTGCATTGCTACATTCAAATTGATTGTTACCCTTTGTCTTGGGTTTGAAGGAATTTTCATCCCTGATGTATTGTATGTTTATATGTAATGTAGGCATACATGGTTGAAAACTTGGGAAATGAAGAATATATAACTGTTTGACCTCAATTGTCAAAATATGTATCCAGTTCTAGAGTTACTATTTGTTATTCATGCAGTTAGGAAACTCTGAAGCTACCTGAACCAAAGGCCATAGTACTACTATAATGCATAGTATAATATTAAATAATAGTACAAATATAACTTAAAAATTCCACATTTATCCCCTACCACGGCAACTGAATTTTTCTGTCCAGATTTATTGGGACTAAATCTCTCAACCTGGTCACAAACTTGGAAATGTGGACGTATGGTAATAGTTGAGCAAGCCCTTACCAGAGAAGAGGTGTTCACACAGTAGGTTGGCAAAAGAGCAGAAGGAGGAAGCGGAATTGTTCTCCTTCTTTTGCAGAGTTGGCTACAAGAGATAATGTCAAGGCCGGGCGCGGTGGCTCACGCCTGTAATCCTGGCACTCTGGGAGACCGAGGCGGGTGGATCGCTCGAGGTCAGGAGTTCGAGACCAGCCTGAGCAAGAGCAAGGCCTCATCTCTACTAAAAATAGAAAGAAATTATCTGGCCAACTAAAAATATATAAGAAAAAATTAGCCGGGCATGGTGGCACATGCCTGTAGTCCCAGCTACTCGGGAGGCTGAGGCAGGAGGATTGCTTGAGCCTGGGAGTTTGAGGTTGCTGTGAGCTAGGCTGATGCCACGGCACTCTAGCCCGGGCAACAGAGTGAGACTCTGTCTCAAACAAAAAAAAAAAAAAGAGATAATGTCAGAGGAAGAAAAAAGCAGCAGAAGCCATAAGGCAACTAGGATTGGACTCAGATTTCAATGGAAGGCTCTTTATTCTAAGGACTGCCTGTTTCATTTGGCCTTGTAGAGGGCCGAAGCTCACTAGGCTGTGTTCCCTGGGCCTCTCCTTCCACACCTTATGGATTGCCTAGCCATTGAACATAAGTAGGCCTCTTCTGCTAGGAGAAAAAAACACTTTGGAATTTTGAAAGGTTTCTCGAATTTTGTTAGCATAATGTTAGGGTAGAAACTTACTAGGTGCTCATGGTGAGTTTGAGAAAGAATTCTCACACAGAATTTAGGGTAGAAAAAAGTACAAAGCTTATGTATTTTCCCAAGGAAGAAAGAGAGAGTGAGAGAGAGAGAGGAGGAGGGAGTGGCCGAGGCACAATGAGAAAGGAGTGAAAATGCCAGGCAGCTGAGGAAAGTTGCTTGTTGCTTTTAAAGTGTAAAAATGGCTTTTCCTCCCCTGCTTCAGCAAGGGGGATAACAGGAGTGGTGAAATGTCAGGGAGTTCTTTATTTTTTATTTTCTCTGTGAGGCCGGGTTATCTGAGTCCTTGAAATCTGGTTTTTTGAGCAGGAACTGAGGCAGAGAGCTGGAGCAGGCAGGTCGTACTCCTACTATCTGCTTCAGGCTCTTCAAGGCTGAGAAAACAAAGTCTTAGAGATAACTAGTTAGACCACAGGTGTTTTAATTATACAAAACAAAGCGGGTAGTTGTGTTGTGAGTTTATTTCGCTTACTTTCTGTTAGATGGGTTATTTTTCCTCTGTTAGATAGGTTGTTAGTAAGGCCATCTTTCACATAAGCTAATTTAATATGGTTAGTTGAGATCTTAAAGAAATAAGTTACTGGAAAACCATTATTATATAAGTTGGGAGAGTATCACTGCTAGAGTGGCCGCTAGTTTTGCCTGTTTCTTGTATTTATTGTTAAATATCATGCATACTTTTTAGATTTATATTTTTAATCCATTTTTTTTGAGACAGAGTCTCGCGCTGTTGCCCGGGCTAGAGTGAGTGCCATGGCGTCAGCCTAGCTCACAGCAACCTCAAACTCCTGGGCTCAAGCGATCCTACTGCCTCAGCCTCCCGAGTAGCTGGGACTACAGGCATGCACCACCATGCCTGGCTAATTTTTTTTTTTCTATATATATTTTTTTTTTTTTTTTTTTTTTTTGAGACAGAGTGTCGCTTTGTTGCCCTGGCTAGAGTGAGTGCCATGGCGTCAGCCTAGCTCATAGCAACCTCAAACTCCTGGGCTTAAGCGATCCTCCTGCCTCAGCCTCCCGAGTAGCTGGGACTACAGGCATGCGCCACCATGCCCGGCTAATTTTTTCTATATATATTTTTTAGTTGTCCATATAATTTCTTTCTATTTTTAGTAGAGACGGGGTCTCGCTCTTGCTCAGGCTGGTCTCGAACTCCTGACCTTGAGCGATCCACCCGCCTCGGCCTCCCAGAGTGCTAGGATTACAGGCGTGAGCCACCGCGCCCGGCCTTCTATATATATTTTTAGTTGGCCAGGTAATTTCTTTCTATTTTTAGTAGAGACGGGGTCTCGCTCTTGCTCAGGCTGGTCTCGAACTCCTAACCTTGAGCAATCCACCCGCCTCGGCCTCCCAGAGTGCTAGGATTACAGGTGTGAGCCACCGCGCCCAGCCAATCCTTTTTAATTGAAAACCATTCTTGCCTACACTTGTTCTTTTTATCGAAAATTTTCCCAGTTGACTTTGTGAATTGCTGATTTGATTTCTTTTACTAGGTATCCTTTGAATCTAAAATACAACTTAGAAACAAACAGGAATTCCAGTTTTTTGATGATGAAGAAGAAACTGGAGAGAGCCACACCGTCTTCATTGGCCCAGTAGAAAAGTGAGAGACTTCCTTTGCATATGCAATGCTCTTACATTTCTTTAACTGTACATTACATTTCAGTTGTATATATCTATATATAGAGATTTATTTGCTTGTTTCTTTATTTTGTTATAGGTTGATAGTATATCCACCACCTCCAGCTAAGGGAGGCATCTCTGTTACTAATGAGGATCTGCACTGTCTAAATGAAGGAGAATTTTTAAATGATGTTATTATCGACTTTTATTTGAAGTAAGTTAATTTTCTGCTTACCTGTTAGCAAATGTTTAACATTCTATCATATGGTTTATTTTTGTTTTCTAGAGTCAGATTGTTTGGGTTTTGAATTTTATCACTGTCACTTCCTGTGTGACATTTGGGAAGTGATTTAATGTGTTTCTACATTTTAAAAATGAGAATAATATCTAAAAGAGTTGTAAGAATTAAATGAGATAATACATGTCAGGCCCTAGGAAAAATGCTTAGCCACATACAAAGTGTTCATAAATAGAAGCTTATTATATCATGTTGTTACTGTTACACTGTTTTAAACATTTAGAAAATTGTTACTACCATAGGTTTGGTAAATGTTGAGCAAGTACAAAAGTATGAATTCACTCATTTCCTTTAATGTATGTTCATGAAGTGCCAGCTGTGTGCCAGGTACTATATTAGAAGTTTGTGGTCTTACAGGAAACATAAATGGGATTAAAGCAATGGTATAGACCACAGCAGATGAGTGAATGCTTCATTCTCTTTGGGGATTGGAAGATATGAAGGACCAGGAAGCTTTCCTAGAAGAGCTTATGTGATGACCCAATGTACACACACATACACACCTGTGTGCAGTGTGTTCACACATATGTAAATGTGTGTGTGTTTACTGGTTTGTGGTATAAAATGGGCATGTATATGAAACAAAACAGAACTTAGCATCAGTATGGCCAGTACTCTCTAATATTTTCTAGTTTCTTATAATGTATTTCATTATAAAAACAAATTTTTAAAAACTAGTGTTGAAATCTGAATTGATTTTATAGCCTCCTAATGGTTGCTGCTCATAATTTGGTGGAAAAAAACCACATTGTTATAAAGAGTGAAGTTTTGGTCAGAGAAGTAATATCATAATTGAATTTCCTTAAGGCCATTTTGATAGGCATGTGCATTGTGGAAGTATAAATGAGAAATTATTTAAAGGAATTAATGTGATTTAAGAAGCCTAATTTAGGCATTTAAGTTGGAGTGGAAGAGGAAATGATGAGATGTTTTATGAGGTAGAGTTGTTTAGGATATAGAATTAGCAGGATTCCAGTACTGATTAAATGGATATTAAGAAGGAGAGAAATGGTACCAGATAAGTCCTAGTTTTCTGGCTTGTAAGACCTGCTAAGTGATGTTGGTACTTACTGAAGTATTGAGTTCAGGAGCAGAGCAGGCTTGAGTGGGGAAGGGATGAGTTCCCTTTTAGATATCTGTGATACAGCAAAAGGGATAGTGCCAACAAGCAGTTGAAATATGATTCTAGAGGTCAGTTGACTTCTGGCCTGGAGATATATAGATTTAGGAAGCTTTGCTTTGTAGGTTTTTGTTTAATTATGAGAAATTGCTTAGGTAGGGATATAGAATGAAAAAAAGTGATACAAGGACAGACCCTGGAGAATAGTTTTAAGAGACAGGGAATAAAAAGGCTCCCATGAATAATTTCTGAAGGCATTTGAGGGGCAAGAAGAGAAATCCAGAGAGTGGTGTCATGAAATCCAAAGGAGGTGAAAGCTTTAAAGGAGGATATATTCAATGAAAACAATATAGCAGAGGTCAGGACAGATAAGGGCTAAGAATAAATTTGAGGTCACAATAACCATAAGGTAATTAAAGTCAAGTGTAGAGCCTACACTGTTTCTAGGGGGTAACAAGTTGCCCCTCCACTCCAATGGAGATGGTATCAGTGGAAGCCTACTGGTGAGGCTCCCACCCCAATAGACTTTACCCATCAAGGGCAAAGAGCCCTCCAATGTCAGTGGAGATCTAGGACAGAACATGTACTTCCAAGCTTGCATGGCAACATTCATCTTTACCCACTAGAGTGTAGTGCCAGAGGAAGCCTGCTAAGACACAAGAATTAAATAAGACCTGTATAGTTCTGTATACTTGCCAGCAATAAATAAGATCCAGAGTCTTATAATACTCACACTGTCCAGATTTCAACTGAAAATCATTGTGTCACCAAGAATCAGGAAGATCTCAAACTAAATAAGAAAAAGAAAATCAGTAGACATCAACACTGAGAAGATGTGAATGTCAGAATTATTTTACAAAGATTTTAAAGCATCCATCATAAAAATTATTTGATGAACATAATGACCATGTGTGAAACAAATGAAAATATCAAACAATATGAAGAAGAAACAAGTGGAAATTTTAGAACTAAAAATACAAAAACTGAAATGACTTCAGTGAATGGGATCAATAGCAGATGGCGAAGACAGAGGAAAGGATCAATGAACTGTCTACGTGAATGTCCTAACAAGAAACTTCAAAGTTAAAGATATACATAGTTTAAAAGGAAAAGGATTTAAAAAGATAGACCATACAAGCATTAGTCAAAAGAAGGCAAGGATAATTATATTAATATCTGAGAAACTTCTGATAAAGGAGTTATCTACCAAGAAAATGTAGCAATCCTAAATATATAGGTACTGAACAATGGAGGTATGAAGTATGTGAAGCAAAAAGTGGTAGATGTGAAAGGAGAAGCATGTAATTCAACTGGATATGTCAGTACCCCTCTCTCAACAACTGATAGAACACCTAGAAAGAAAATCAACAAGGGAATGGAAGAACTCAACAACACCATCAACCAACAGGATCTACTTAACATCAGGATAATATATTCTATTTAGGTTAACTATATCCCCTTTTCAAGGGCACCATTTTTCCTTTTAATGATGGAGTATGTTTCAGTGAGATGAAATGTGTCGTATACTTTGTGGTAAGAGAAACTGCCATAGATTCTAAGTGCCTAACTTTGCAAGACCCCTTAAATCTAACACGCATTCAAGAACAAATTTAAACAAAGTTCTTCATAGTTGAGTCAAAAGATGTTATCTGGCTGGGCACAGTGGCTTATGCATGTAATCCCAGCACTTTTGGGGAAGCTGAGGCAGGAGGATTGCTTGAGCCCAGGAGTTCAAGGCTGTAGCAAGCTATGATCGTGCACTCCAGCCTGAGCAGCAAAGTGACTTTAAAAAAAAAAAAAGTCATCTCCCATAAATGCCCAAGAAGCATGTGAAAAGATACTTGAGGTTGCTAATCATCAGAAAAATGCAAGCAAAAACCACAGTGTGATATCAACTCATATCCATTGGGATGGCTACTATTGAAAAAAAAAAGAAAATGAGTGTTGGTGAGGATATGGAGAAATTGGAACCCTTGTACACTGTTGGTAGGATTGTAAAATGGTGTAGCTGCTATGGAAAACAATATGTAGGTTCCTCAAAAAATTAAAAATAGAAGTACTCCATGATCTAGCAATCCCACTTCTGAGTATACAGTCATGCACCATAACTGACATCTTGGTCAATGATGGACCGCATATGTGACCGCAATCCTGTAAGATTATAATATTGTATTTTTACTGTACCTTTTCTATGTTTAGATACACAGATACTTACCATTGTGGTACAGTTGCCTATAATATTTAGTACAGTAACATGCTGTACAGGTTTTTGTAAGCTGTACCATCTAGGTTTGTGTAAGTACACTCTATGATGTTTGCACTACTACGCCTAACACCTTTCTCATAACATTTCTCTGTCAGTAAGTGATTCATGACAGTATGTCTGAAGAATTGAAAGTAAGGTCCTGAAGAGGTATTTGCACACCCATATTTATAGCAGCATTAATCACAGTAGCAGAGAGGTAGAAATAATAACTGTACATTGATGAATGGACAAACAAAATGTGGTACATACATACAGTGGAATATTATTCATCCTTAAAAAGGATGCTACAACGTGGATGAACCTTGAAGACATTGTGCCAAGTGAAATTACTCACAAAATAATAAGTACTATATGATTCCACTTATATGAGGGCTCTAAAGTAGTCAAATTCATAGAAACAGAAAGTAGAATTGGTGGTTAGGTTACCAGAGACTGGGGGTGAGGGGAGGAGAAAGAGTTGTTATTTATTGGATATAAAGCTTCAGTTTTGCAACATCAGAAAATTCTGGAGATCTGTTTGTAACAATGTGAGTATACTTAAGTATACTACTGTACACTCAAAAATGGTTAAGATGGTTAATTTTATGTTTTTACTACAACTTAAATAGAAAAAGTTTTCTCTCAGTCCTCATGTATATACTTTAACAAACCGAGCTACTGAAAGGCCAGAAGTGAATATGTGGTGTTGGATAGAGTGGTCTATGCATGTCAGTTAGGTCAAGTTGGTTGATAGTGCTGTTCAGGTCATCTTTGTCCTTATTAGTTTTCTGCATACTTGCTCTACCAGCTTAAGAAAGGGTTGTTGAAATCTCCAACTATAATTATGAATTTTTCTGTTTCTCCTTTCAAACCTATATCAGTTTTTGCCACATGTATTTTGAAACTCTTATTAGACATATACACATTCATGTCTTGGAGAATTGACCTCTTTATCATGTAAGGTCTCTCTTTATCCTTGATAATCTTCCTTGTCCTTAAGTCTACTTTGATCAAAATGGATATGGCTATGGCTACTTCAGCTTTCTTTTGATTTGCATTTGCATGGTATATATTTCTTTACCCCTTTATTTTTAACCTATTTAAGTATTTATATTTAAAATGATTTTTTGTTTTTGAAAGCATTTAGCTGAATCTAAAAAGTGAGTTGAACTCCTGTATTTTTTTGCATTGTAGTTTAGTCTATTTCATATTCAAATTATACTTTTTATAGTAGAGATTAGAGTAGAGATTTTATAGTTACTTGTTTATAATCTTGACTATTAATGTTTTCAGGAGGCTGCTTCATATTTTACAGTTACATCTTAAAACAAATTTCACATAATAAACTTAAAATACCTTCAAGGTCCGCCTTCTCTGGTGCAAATCTACATATGAAATAATAAAGAGAGCCTAAAAAAATTCATGATTTTTTAAAATCACATGTGAATTAAAAAGAGGAAACTTTTTTTCCTTAACTAACACCTTGTTCATGGGAGGAAACTTTTTTTAAATTCACTATGAAATGAGTAACTCCTGCTGCCAGGCTCATTCTTCTCCATTTCTAAATCTTACTGTAATAATTAGAAACAAACTTTTAAGCAGAGTTTACCAACGTTGCAAGAAATAGAAGGGCATTGCATCTGGAGAATGTTAATGCAGTGAAGAAAAGGATTATTTTAAAAAATTACTTTCAAAATCACTTTCATAAAGTTGCAGATTAACCTTAAAATCATTTTTTAACTTTGTCTTATAATTACAGAAGTCATGGTGTTGTTACTAGATTTTCCACTTTATGAAATAGCAAGTGAACAGCTTCACCATGACATTCAAAGTTTAAGTTATTTATGCGCTGATAGAAATTAATGCAACCAAATGGAAGAAATTCCCACAAATTTTTGTGATAAACTTGGATTTTTCCTTTAATTCTAAGATAGAGTTAAGATTGTTCTTATTAAAATTAATAGTTGTAACACGTTTACATTTAAAAAATCCAGACCTGTAATCACAGAAATTCTTATGGTTGTATATCAGAAAGACAAAATAGTTACTTTAAAAGGCATAAATTTGTTTACATTATGAAGTAGGCAGTTTCCTTAAAGATATTTTTCCTTTTTTAAATCGAATTATCCCTTTGTTTATTTGGTTCAGTTTTACAAAGTAACCATTGTAGTTTGGGCCAGCAAAAGTAGTATGGTTCATCCATATGGGAGTCCCTGGACTCATAGCTAGTTCACTACACATTCTATTTTGAGGATATTATTATAGAATTCAGCAATTGATTTAATCTGTGAGTGGAGCTGATTTGCTGTATTATAATAGCTCAGTGTGGAGGGGCACACTGAGTTGCCTGAATGCAAGAAATCTTTTAAGTGATGTCCTTTTCATTAGAACTTGAGCTTTGGAACTAACAAATGTTAACGATAAAAGTAACAGGTCTCACTCAAGAATGTGCACTCTGGGAGGACAAATCTCTTAAGCATTTACTGTTTCTGTGTAAGATTTCACAGACTTTCAGACATCTTCACTTTGATAAAATGAATATGGTTATAAGCTTCAATTTGCTTAGCTCCTATGAGAAAGTTTGGAACATAAGCAATTAAATTTAATATATCATAATTTCCTTTTGTGAAATAAGGACCATTGCTATTTGTTTTGATATAATAAGGCAAAGAAAAATTAGAACCAATGTAAGATCACTTTAAAGAGTCATTGTTACAACCTAACCACTGTACATGTTTCTATTTCTTTTCTGTTTTTGTAAAAAGTAGTATATGGCTGGGTCTTCATGGTTTATTAACTGAACTGTTTAAAATGAAATAAACAATACATATCTCTTTATTGAGATATAATCCATGTACCATACAGTTCACCCATTTAAAGTATACAATTCAGTGGTTTTTAGTATATTCAGAAGTTGAATCAATCAATATTAGAACATTTTCATTACCTCAAAAAGAAAACTAGTACCTATTAGCAATCACTCCCCATTTCCCTTCAACCCCACCCCAGCCCTGGGCAACCACCAGTCTCCTCTCTGTCTCTATGGATTTGCATATTCTGGACAATTTATATAGATGGAATTATACAACATGCAGTCCTTTGTGAATGAATAGCTCCTTTCACCTAGCATAATGTTTTCAAAGTTCTTCTGTGTTATCACAAGTATTAGCACTTCATTTATTTTTATTGCTGAATAGTATTCCATTATGGATATAACACAGCTTATTTTTCCATTCATCAATTGATGAGCATTTTTGTTGTTTCTGTTTTTTGGCTATTATGAATAATGCTGCCATGAAAGTTTATGTACAAATTTTTGTGTGGACATTTGCTTACTTCACTCGTGATTTAGATGTGCCCTTGTTTTAAAACATTTCAAATTATAGTGTTACTCTCAAATATCACTTTCCATTGCCTGAAGGTAATCTAGTGGTTATCATTGCCTAGAATATGAAGTAAACTTTGCTAATAACATCTTTCAGTTCTAAGGAATAGCGATTGATGGTAGTGGCTAAATAGATTTGATAATTGATTGACTTTTTAATATAAAGTGAATGGTTACATTCATTATATTTGAATTATGTTTGTATAAAATAGATATTTGGTGCTTGAAAAACTGAAGAAAGAAGAAGCTGACCGAATTCATATATTTAGTTCTTTCTTCTATAAACGCCTTAATCAGAGAGAAAGGAGAAATCATGAAACAACTAATCTGTCGTAAGTCAAACTCTGAAAATATTTAACAGGTGTAGTATGTCACTCAAATTTAACTTAGTAAAAAAAATCACGTATTTGAAAGAAAGCACAAATGTTTGCAATTTACTTTTTTTTTTTTATTCTGTAGCCAGGAAGGGAACATACCAAATCACTCAGGTTCATTTTCATTCTTCGCAGATTCATGTTCTGCTACCTTAAACTAACCTTGTGCTGGTTTGGGGGTAGAATTTTTTTTTAAAATATCACTTATTTACATTGAGACATCATTTAGTTCTATTACTAGTTTCCAAAATTAATATAATTCATAATATTCTAATACTTTCAGAATACCTGGAATTCATAAATGTTTTAGGCCAAATATCTAGATCAGTCTTTACCAAATATGACTGATAGTTTTTTCAAAAAATTACTTACTCACTAAATACAGATTGCTCTGTTTTACCCTGGGTGTTCCATCCTGAATGTCTCAGAGAGGAACCTATGAATCTGTACTCTTAATAAGCTCTTTGGTAGATTCTTCTCAGACAAATTAAGGAAATACTATTATTTCTATATATTACTCCTGAGTTATTTTGTTTATAATTCACCTTCATATAAGTGATGGCATCTGGTTCTGATACTTGCTGGTAATTGGTCGAAAGAGAACACTTTAGAGTTGGTACATTTTTTCATAACTACTGTTAAATGTCTTGAATTGATGGCTGCTGTGCATTATATGAATAATATTTTCTTCTACTTCAGCAATTCCTGATTTTGCATCTTAGGTTGATGGTAATCATTGATTATGACCAGTAATCATAGTCTATTACTGTTCCATCTGCCATCAGATAACGCTTACTTTTCCTACTATCTTCTCCCCAGTTACCATAAGTCATGCTGTGATATACCTCTCAATATGGTTGGTAGTACCAATTCTGCAGTAATAAAAATAGTATAGAAATCTAGGCAAGATAAGCACTGGAACCCTTCAGATGTAGTAGCAGGAGCTAAATATCTCTTTCCTCCAGCTTCAATGATGGGAAGTCCCATGCCTTCCTAGTTCCTATCTAAGATGCTCTGTTTTCTTTCTCCAACTTGTCAAACCATTTTATACAACTGTTAACAGCTGTTATATCTGAATCTTCATAATTTATACATCACTGCATATAAGCTGAAGCACTGGAGATACTTCAGAAGCTTATAGTTTGTCTCTCTCTTACAGCATACAGCAAAAACGACATGGGAGAGTAAAAACATGGACCCGGCATGTAGATATTTTTGAGAAGGATTTTATTTTTGTACCCCTTAATGAAGCGTGAGTATGAATTTCCTTGATGTAAATGTGGTAGCAGTTTTTTTAAAATGCACTTGTGAGGTAAAGAATTCATTCATTTTAAAACTTTCTGAAATTTGTTGTGTATATTCATATTTGTACTGCCTATTTTATGAAAATTCATGCAGCTTCCTAGTGAATCATGTAAGATGTTGAAGTTTGCAAACACTACACTATTAATAGATACCTTTCTAATTTCATTTTATTGGTCAATGTGAAATAATGTCATTTAAAAAAAACCAGTGGTGCTTATGATCTAGCAAATATCCTATAGAAAAGATTACTTTATACAAAAAAGATGATTAGGTTATATAGAGGAATTTGAATGTTTATTTATTTATGAATGAATGACAGGATCTTGCTCTGTTGCCCAGGCTAGAATGCAAAAAACAATTTGCTCTATAGAATAGTCAAACTCTGTTTATTTAAAATCATATTTTAATCATGAAACTTGTGCTCTTTAATTAGACTAATCAAAGGTAGGGTAGGTGAAAACATTGGTTATAGCTATAAAGCACAACTTCTTCAAAGCTATATATTTTTTATATCATAGTAAAATTTAAAATTAATTAATCTTTAGTTTCTTCATTCTCAAAAAAAAATCTTTTTTTTTTTTTTTTTTTGAGACAGGGTGAGTGCAGTGGCATCATCATAGCTCATTACAAACTCAAACTTCTGGGCTTAAGCAATCATCCTCCCTCAGCCTCACAAGTAGCTGAGACTACAAGGGCACGCCACCATGCCCAGCTGATTTTTCCCTTTTTTGTAGAGTCAGAGTCTTGCTATGTTGCTCAGGCTGGTTTCGAACTCAAGTGTTCCTCCTGCCTCAGTCTCCCAAAGTGCTAGGATTACAGGTGTGAGCCACCATGCCTGGCCTAGAAAAAGGTTTCTTAACACTAATTTATCATATAAAGTAACATGTGAGCTGCCTACTGAATGAAAGGAAAGCCATTTATTGGAAATAAATTATAAAAATTTAAAATGGAAATATAATTGAGGTACACATAATTTGGAGATAGAGGTACATCCCTCTTAGTCACTATATCTGTGGATGGAAGTTACTATGAGTGCTTATAGTCATCTTGGTGAGGGGTAGAGAATGATCAAAAATGTAGGGCCAGTAAAAGATTGTGTAAGAGGGCTGTACCATTTGTAGTTGAAAAAAATGGCCTGCAAATCAAGAAGACTTGTTTTGGTTTGTGTTTTGTTGTTGTTGTGTTTTGAAGAGGTGAAGCCACAAATATTTATATACACTAATTATATTAGATAGGCTGCCATATGTTTGTCATGTTTTTAACTTTTCTAGTGATGCTAATTTTTTTAAAACTTAAGTTTCTAAACTATTTGTTTAAAAATTGTCACAGTATTAAGTCCAATAGAGCTTAAAGGGAAAAACAAAAAGTCACAGTATTTGCCAAGGGAGCACAAATTTGATATTTGTATCTAATCCATCTTAAGATAAGGGAAATTGCCTGTTTTTGCCTCTTTTCCACTCTTGATTTAAAGTTAATGTAGCTGCTGTTGAAAGGGATTATAAAAGCAAAACTCTGGCTTTTAGAGGTTAAAAGTGATTATCTGATTCAGCTTTCTCTTTCAGCCAGACCCCCCCCCCACCCCCCCGCCAAAAAAAAAGGATTTTTCATAGTTTTTAGGTGAGGCAACAGAAAATTTGTAGCTTATCCATATTGGCATAGCTACAAAATGTTAGGAACTGTGATAGGTTACAGGTGTAGGTAGAGAATCACCATATTATAGCATATTTCATCAATTTTTAAAGTACATTTTTTCACATCTTAACATTTCTAAAATTGAGATGTGACTTATATTCAGCTGTGTCTTAGAGTTGATGAAATGAGGAAGTTGGCATGCTCTTTCTTTCACCCCAACCTGACCTAATCCATAGGATACTGAGGATTAATAATCAAGAACTAGAGAGAAGCATTCATCCATCTGGACTTTACTAAGGATGAAGCCAGCCTTTATGACCTTTCTATTAGATGCTATCTGATGAAGTCATAGATAGTACTGTTTCTTAGTATTACCTTGGGATACTCTAATATTTTGCAGAAATGAGAATGTGGAATAACTTTTATCCATGCCAAGATATTTATTTTTTCATTCAGCAAATAAGTATTGAACACCCTACCATATGACAGATATTATTGTGCTTGACTAATAAGCTGTCTGACACCTATAGCCTGTTCGTTGTATCCCAGCACATAGCACTGTGCCTAGCAAGTAGTTGGTCTTTAAAAAAAATTGTTAGTTTAACAAATACTAGCTGAGACCATGCAGCTTCTTATTGGTGGCATATAATCCACTGTTGGGAACTGAGATATCTAAATTCAGCTATATCACCAGCACACACTTGAGTCAGAGCTGGAACTCTTTACTAATACTTGAATTTTTGTAACAATGACTAGATTAGATATGTTATTTCCTTTTAATGTATTTACATTTCAATATAGCATGAAACAAAAGATTACTTATATACATATTTTCAATATTAAGCCCCTTCGTACCTTATTAATAATAACCCAAATACAGTAAAAGAAAACTATATATACAATACTTACAAAGTGTTGAAAATTATACAGTTTAATTAGACTTCTGAAGACATTTTAATCTTACGATTAGATAGATTTCTATCCTTTTACATAAAGATGGCAAAGGGAAGGCAAATGGGAACAATGAATTGCAAACTGACATAATTGCTAGAAAAAGCAATGAATTTTTCATTCCACAAACAAGGAAAGGTTCAAAAGATTGTTTGCAATAGTGAATGCAGGCTATGAATAGACATTGTATTTTGTTAATGAATCAATAATCATATATAAACAAGCTGATTAATATGAGAATTGAAAAAATTGGGCAGTCTTAATAAATTTGTTATCAAAAATTTTAGAAAACTATTTCAATTGATATATATTACCAAATATAATAAATTTTCTAATAATATATTTAGTAGTTTCATTTGTTTTTTACAGTGCACACTGGTTTTTGGCTGTTGTTTGTTTCCCTGGTTTGGAAAAACCAAAGTATGAACCTAATCCTCATTACCATGAAAATGCAGTCATACAAAAATGTTCAACTGTAGAGGATAGTTGTATTTCTTCTCCTTCAGCCAGTGAAATGGACAGTTGTTCACAAAACTCTTCTGCCAAGCCTGTAATTAAGAAGATGCTAAACAAAAAGCATTGCATAGCTGTAAGTGATTCAAATGCTGGACAGGAAGAAAGTGACTCTCGTTATCGGAGAAACATATGCAGTGTGAAGTGTAATGTGAAAAAAATAAATCATACTGCAAGTGAAAATGAAGAATCAGATAAAGGAGAATCTGCATGCCCAAAAGTTGCTGATAGGACTAAAAGTGAGAATGGCCTACAGAATGAATGTTTAAGTTCTATGCCCCATACAGGTATGTATCTAAATTTGTTTTTTGTTTGTTTGTTTGTTTTGAGACAGAGTCTGGTTCTGTCACCCTGGCTAGAGTACAGTGGCAGTGGCAGTGGCAGTGGCGTCATTGTAGCCCACTTGCAACCTCAAACTTCTGGGCTCAGGTGATCCTCCTGCCTCGCCCTCCTGAGTAGTTGGGGCTACGGGCACATGCCACCACACCTCGCTGATTTTTCGGGGGGGGGGGGGAGGTTTTTTTTTTTTTTTTGGTAGAGATGGGGTCTTGCTCTTACTCAGGCTGGTCTTGAACTCCTGACCTCAAGGGATCCTCCCGCCTCAGCCTCCCAGCATGCTAGGATTACAGGCGTGAGCTATCACACCCAGTTCCTAAATGTTTTGAAAGAATGAAAGAATTCAGAATAAATGGGATTTTTTAATAAACAGGATTAAGATCTTTTTTTTTTTTTTTTTTTTTGAGACAGAGTCTCACTCTATTGCCCAGGCTAGAGTGAGTGCCGTGGCGTCAGCCTAGCTCACAGCAACGTCAGACTCCTCGGCTTAAGCGATCCTACTGCCTCAGCCTCCCGAGTAGCTGGGACTACAGGCATGCACCACCATGCCCGGCTAATATTTTTTATATATATTTTTAGCTGTCCATATAATTTCTTTCTATTTTTAGTAGAGATGGGGTCTCGCTCTTGCTCAGGCTGGTCTCGAACTCCTGAGGTCAAACGATCCGCCCACCTCGGCCTCCCAGAGTGCTAGGATTACAGGCGTGAGCCACCGCGCCCGGCCCGGATTAAGATCCTTTTTAAAGAATTAAAGTTTTTTTTTAAAAATTGGGTTTATTGAGGTATAATTTACTTAAAATGACATTCACTTATTTAATGAGTATAGCTCAATGAGCTTTCATAAATGTATACAGTCATGTAATCACCTCCACAACCAAAATTTAGAACCTTTTCATCATTCCAAAACAATCTCCTTGTGCCCCCTTTGTAGTCACTCTTTTCCCCTCAGCCCTAGAGAATGCAGTTTTAAAATTATAGTACCAGGTTTACATTTTCCATTTGTAGAAACTTGAATTTATTTTTATTTCATAGGAAATTTATTCACCATAAACAGTTGCACAGTCTTAGATTTATAAGGCAATAATTCAGTCTTTTCAATTTACAGATTGCTAAATTGAGATCAAGTGGCCAAAGGCAGAAATTAAAGCTTTCTCCTCCAAAATAGTTGTTAACGTTCCAATTAAAGCTTGATTCCTCTCATTTCTCACTCTCCACCTTTTTCAGTGAGAAGAGGGCCACTGGTTCAGTCTCTGCTTTTTTATTTTCCTTCGGCTCTAATGAGTTGGTTTTTTTCCTTGAGTCAGTTCCGTATTTCTAGCACCTGTTAAAGAAATGTAAAGTTTCTGTTCAAATTCTTAAATTTAATATCAAGTCAACTGTATTCTTTTAACCCATTAGTAAAATAGGCTACTTCATAAAATTCCACTACATGTTGTAATGTGTGCCTTGCAAACTTAATAAACTGTGAATTAGATATAATACATTCTCTTTGGATAAAAAAAGTTGGTATAAGACATAGAAGAAATAATGTGAATTGTATACTTTAAATGGATGAATTATGTGGTATATGAATTAAATTTCAGTAGAGCTATTTTAAAAAAACGAAGTCTCCCTCTGATCAATAATAATCTTATGTATTTTAAAGTGAATTCAAATAAAAATGAAGCCAGGCACAGTTGCTTGTGCTTGTAATCCTAGCTACTCTGGAGCTTAAGGCAGGAGCATCACTTGAGGCCAGGAGTTAGACCAGCCTGGGTGATGTACTGAGACCCTGCCTCTGAAAAAATAAAATAAAAAATAAGATAATAAAAAATGAATTAAAGTGCTTGACTTAAAGCAATGGGCCAAAGTGCAAAGTGTAGGGCTTCATATACACAAACTCCAGAGATTCCTAGTGCCCTCTGCTACAAATTAATGTTCTGGTCAAGTAATAGCCAGTTAAATTTGAAAAAAATAGCCTCAAAAATCCTAGTGGAGACTAAAGCAAAAACTAATCTGTTTTTTTTAGAGACAAGATCTTGCTCTGTTGCCCTGGCTGGAGTGCAGTGGCATAGTCATAGCTCACTGCAGCCTTGAATTCCTGGCTCAAGCAATCCTCCTGCTTTGGCCTCCCAAGTAGCTGGGACTATAGGCACACACCATCCCACCCGGCTAATTTTTTTTTTTATTTTGTATTTTTTGTAGAGACGGGGTCTCGCTATGTTGACCAAGCTGGTCATGAATTCCTGGCCTAAAGTGATCCTCCCGCCTTGGCTTCCCAAAGTGCTGGGATTATAGGCATGAGCCACCATGCCCAGCCAAAATAATCTGTTTTATGTAGTTTGCCTTCTTTATATCTGTTTATCACATTTATTCATTTTTATCATAGTTTATGCATTTATTTTGTTTTGGTTTTAGTATGTGTATATGATACCAACTAAATCTTCCTTTAAAGGCAAAGCCTCTGAAACAAATGTTTCACAAAATAGGGATTTATCATTATTGTGTGTGTGATATTCTGATATTTTCTGGGGTTTTTTTTTTTTTTTTTAATGCTTGCTTTAATCCAATCCTGATAGTGTCCCACACTTTGAAAAATGTTGCTTTAAAGTAGGTCAGTGCATTTTTCAGTAAGGAGGTCCTATTGGCTTTCATCAGATATTTCTAAGAGATCACTGACCCAAAAGTATTTTAAATAAGAGTACTCTCTAGGTGTACCTTTACTACCTCAAAGAGGATGGGTTAAGCAATATGTACTATGTACAATGATAGCATATTAAAAGTTAGGATAAGAAGAGCTTATAAAAATTTTTGTGATCTGATTAATACCTCCATAATTGAGTTCTATATGGTCTGGGAGTGTAGTTGACAGGATTTAAATGATGTATTTTAGACAGTTTTAACATAATTTTAACTGTCAAACACATATAGTCACAGCTGTTGACTACTAGTATTAGATAACATGCTGTAGTTAGGGGAATTGTATCTTATCCTAGAGATTAGGTTTATAAGGTCAGCTATAGGAAAATAATGTGTGGTATCACTACTTTCACTTGTTTCTTATATCGGTACCTATTAAAAAGTTGACTTGCCATGGTACACGAAAATGTGTATGTTTAAATTTGAGAATGATGCTCAGCATCTTCAAATGGTCTTACTGTATGAGAAGCTCTCAAGAACTGCCACTGAGAGAATAGCTGATTGAGTTATCACTTCTTAATTTACTCAAAGTCATTTGTTTATTGAGTAAAATAATGGAAGGAATTGCCTGCATAATTTGTTTTTCTCCTGTTTTTGAAATGCACACAGGTTAGTTTGTATAAGGTAAATACTCATATGACCACAGTTTCTATAGGCAGGAATGATTTGCTGCTAGAAATAACCTGCTTGTAATTGACTGAATTGTCTGAGGATATGGACAAATTGTATTCAATATAGGTGTTTTAGCTTTAAACAAACATAAAAGTACAGATTTTTGAAGAAGATAAATTGACAAGGTTATTTTTTGTATAATAAAATGATTTACCCTAGTGCTTTATAAGTTATTTTAAAGAGTATATTGTCTGATCACAACATTTAGATTTATATATTTTCAAGAATACATTTTATTTTGCTTCCTTCCCATCTCATCTTATTTATATTAATATTCTTAACCTCTTTTAATAATGTGTACCAAAATAGATTTTATCCTGTGTAAAATACCTAAAAGTCTTTTTTTTTTTTTTTTAATTTTGAAATGGTATTCTTTGTAGTAAACTATATTGATGTATTTGGCATTAAAGTCTTTGACTCTTTTTCACTGTTTTCATGTAAATCTTATGTTTCTTTCAAACATTTTATGTGATTAGCTTTCAGCAAAATAATTGATTTTTATTATTTGTCTAAAAGCAAGGCTGTTAATTTTAATCATGTTTATTTTTTACCCTGTATTGAATAATTTTCCATATTTTCACAATATTAATTATAATTCTGCAATTGTATTCTATTTTATGTTCTATAATTTGCTAACTATTCCTGTTATTTGACATCTAGGTTATTTTTAGACTATTGTAGCTTCCATTATTAGTTAAAGATATCTAGCATACCTAGCACAGGAATATTTATCTGTACATATACATACATATATGTATTTAAGTATACATATATCTAATCGTACTACCTAGTTTTTAAATTTTAATAAATTTTGGGGCCTGAGTAATAGAAACAGGTCCGTAATTGACATGTCAGTCTAAGTAACTTTATATTTGGGATATTACTTACTAAGGCAGATTTTGTACTTTACTATATCAATTACTAGCATTAATTTCAACATCATATACTATGAGTTCTAGGCATGGCCTTTTTTATTATATAATGTTTCTTATTAATACAGATGGCTTAAACAAAATCAAAGTAAACTATGATGAAGAATCAGCTGAAAGTGGTAAAATGCTTGAAGATGAACTCATCGACTTCTCAGAAGATCAGGATGACCAGGTAAAACCTAATGCTTGGCAAAAAGTTCTAATGTTTTATCTAAATAAAAATTTTCCTGTAAAGTTTTATAAGCACTTCCCTTCATCCAGTAACTCACTGTGGCATCTGGATTTGGATCACATCTCAAAATACAAATTCAGTTTTCAAGTCAAAAGTTTCCAGGATAAAAGTATCAATGCTGCTGCTGCTATTGTTGCCGCTATGGTGTGGACTGAACTTCAATATAAATTTAATTATCTCACTCCAACTTAGCCACCACCTTAAACATTTATAGTCCATATATAACTTTGGATTTGACTTGACATTCAAGAGGCAGATGTATAAATTTTTAGTTATGTGCCATACCACAGAGTTATTTTTTTTCCATTTTTCCAGTGATTTTTTTTTCTGTCCAGTTTAGTGTATATCTATCATAGCAGAAGCAGATAATATTTAATTAAAATTAACATAGGTGAATTCTAATATTTCCTTAGATTCTCATTTGCCCTAAAAACATTACTAACAGGAAGAATAAAGTATATTTTTGAAAATGTTTTATAGCTTCAGTTAATGAAGTTTATATCTAGAGAAAAGTTTATAGAAATCTTACAGCATACCATACCTTTAATTCTCTGACTTTTCTTTAGTTTTTAGGACAAACTGGGTCATTTGTCTAATAGTGAAGATAGCTTTATACCGTATCATTTTTCCTTTTTTCGTATTACTCTCTTCATGTGAACAAAAGCTATTTTTTATGATATCCCTTGGTTTACAATGTATGGCTGTAAAATACAGTTTTTCTCTCTAACGTGGAGAGATTACATTCATGGTTTATAATGAGCACTTAATCTTTGGCTCTTTTGGTGGTAGCAGTTACCTATTTTGTGAACTAGCTAATCTAACTGTGCTTTGTTATTGCTATTATTCCTATTGTTGATTATTCCATTCATAAAGTTGCCAGAAGCTGTCTCAAAAAAAGCCTTATTTATTTTACATTCAAGAAAACCTATAGAATAAAGATACAATGTCCTAAAGCTGTCTTCTCTCAAGTGAAGTGAAAGAAAATACTGGTGTCTCAAGGAAAACAATGTTTCCAAAAAACCTTTAAATATTAATATTTCTGATGTGAAAAAATTATTCATGTAAAATAATAGTAAATATAGGTTATTTATGTCCTATTATGAAATAGCTGTCTTAGCTAGCAAACTAAATTTTTGTAAAAATAAACTAAAATCAGAGTAGTAATATTTTGCAGAAGAATCAGTGATAATATATTCAATCTTTAAGATTTCTTCTAGATTGAGTAAATAGATTGTAACAATTTCTTATAAACCTCTGGTTATTTTTTTTTTTTCCACTAAATTGTCATTAGATTTTTTTACAGTATTAGGTAATTGGAATTAAGTGTCTGATCACCTAAACAGAAAATTTTTTTACATATTTGTTACAAAGATGTTTGTCTCCAGTGATGCTATTTTGTTAGGTTATTAGTTATTTAGATTGCATATTTTCAATATTAACAGGAGGCTGTCTTTTATAGGATGATAGCAGTGATGATGGATTCCTTGCTGATGACAACTGCAATTCAGAAATAGGACAGTGGCATTTAAAACCTACTATCTGTAAACAGTAAGCATTAACTGTTTTATCTTCCAGACTACATGATAATTTTTATTTAAGTATATTCATAAAATAAAACATAACTGAACAGTTTTTATTTAAACAAATACTTAAAGCTCACAAATGCTGTCAGGGTCAGTGAGAAAACTTGGGGCATGCTATCCAGGGATTAAGGGAGGAAAAAATAGGTATTCATTTCAGTCCTCCATTTGCCAGTTTTCCTAGCCTCTGCTTGCACTTCTGCGCATACAGTTTTGATCATGAAGCACTATTCCTTTTGATATATAGTGCTTTGGAGCAGAAAACATTATATATCAAAATCATAACTTGGGGTTGGAGTTTACACTGGTTACATAGCTACTACATGAAGGCTGTAGAGTGAATCAAGGCAGTCCTGAGGGACATGTTCCAGATGGGAACCCCAAACAGCAGTGAGTCAGTTTTGGTTTTCAGAAGTACATGATTCTTCTGAAGTCTCTCTAGAGACTCTGAACTTCTTAGATAAAGTATTACCAATTTCTAGGCTTAATCTCCTTTGACAGTTTTGTAGAAAAGTTTAATGGAAACTCCATTAAGAGACTTTGAAAAGCAAACTTCACTTTTAATGGAAAATATAGAGACCTAGGATAGTTAAGGGATCTCCTCCAAATTTCATAAAATTTTAGCTAGGAAGAACCTGGATCTTTAAACATTTTGGGACTTTTGGCACTATATTACACTTCCTCACTTAGTTGAGTTTATAACATAACTTTACAGAATTAAAATGTTGACGGTTGAATGAATCTAAGTTATACAGAGTGTTGTGAAGTGGAATCTTGGAAAAAACACAGCATTCTAAACTAATTCTTTTATGTGATGATGTCTATAATAGGTTTTAGTTAAAATTGGATTATTTTACTTCTACTTTTGTATGGTCTCACTTTTGTTGATTTAGAATATGAGTATGTTCCGAATTTTCAGAATTGTTTTGACTTCCTACTAATTTTGAAGTATTTTTAGGAACCAACTATGGAACTTTAGTGTAAAATATTTATAACTAAGATATGGTTAAATTAATATTCTATAATTTAATATCTAATGTAACCATAATTTAAGTATCATTGGACTATAAGGTTTATATGTGTCTATAAGGTTCGTTTTCCCCCTTCGTGTTTACTGAGAGGCATACAAAGAAAGGAAACTTTTAAGGTTTTAAATTTATTGTAAATATGCCACTTTTAATCTTTTTATGCCTTTGTAATATTATAAAGTTTTTAACTTTTGGTCATTTGTACCCTGCAGACCTTGTATCCTACTTATGGACTCACTCAGAGGCCCTTCTCGGTCAAATGTTGTCAAAATATTAAGAGAGTAAGTTCAAAATCACACCTTGCCCTTTGTTTTATATTCTGGTGGGGATGAGGAACTATGTATATTTAGGTATATGTATATTTTTACTATATATGCATTATTGCAGGTATTTAGAAGTGGAATGGGAAGTTAAAAAAGGAAGCAAAAGAAGTTTTTCCAAAGATGTTATGAAGGGCTCTAATCCAAAAGTACCCCAGCAAAACAACTTCAGTGACTGTGGTGTATACATATTGCAATATGTAGAGAGCTTTTTTGAGGTGGGTTTCAGTTTGTTGGATCTGATAAATAATAAAGTAGTGCATTTGACTATGTTAGTAAAAAACACAATGAGCAAATATTTTAAAGAGTTTGAAAGTTATTATTTCAGAAGTTATTCCAGGGGGCAAAAACTTCCACATTGGAGAACTTTCAAGTCATAAAAACACTATATGTATAGTTCATCAAATGCAAGGTTTATTTAGCTCATTCTGTGACTGATAATCAACTCGCCCTTTCTATTGGCTCTTTCCACCTTAAGAAATCTCTCCCATGAATCAGACTGCCTCTTTTACCCTCTCTTCTCCTCTTCACAGATATATTTCTTGAAGTATTTATATTCACTGTCTCCATTTCTACAAATCCTACTTGCTTCTCAAATACCTAAAATCTGGCTTCATGTGTACCTTTATATTAAAATTGCTATTGAACTCTCAGTACCATTTGACACTTGTTGACCATTTCTTCCTCACTTTCTGGCTTTGACTTCAGAGGGATAGTCCCACACATACCTCCCTTGATTCTTTACAGTTATCGTGACCCCTTACTTCTTCATTGGCCATCCAATGTATGAACCACTAAGTCCTGTGAGTTCTATCATTAATGTCAGATATCATCTGGGGCTGGTAAGCCTTTTTTTTTTTTAATTGTAATTTTTTTTAAAGAGACAGGGTCTTGCTGTGTCACCCAGGCTGGAGTGTAGTGGCACAGTTACAGCTCACTGTAGCCTCAAATTCCTGGGCTTAGGTGATCTTCCTGCCTCACTCTCCTGAGTAGCTAGGACTACAGGCATGTGCCACCATGCCCCACTGATTTTTTTAATTTTTTGTAGAGTTGGGGTCTTGCTATGTTGCTGAGGTTGGTCTTAGCCTGGCAAACATTTTTATAAAGGGCCAGATAGAAAATATTTTAGGCTTTGTGGCCATGTAGTCTCTGTTGTTACTTTCAGTTCTGCTTTTATCTAGTGATAGTATCTATAGACCATATGTAAATATGTTAGTATGGCTATGTTCTAATAAAACTTTATCACAAAAACAGGCAATGGGCAGAATTTGACTCCCTGGCTGTAATTTGCCAGCCCCTGATTTAGACTTTAAGATTTATAGGCGGAAACTGTATCTTACATATCCAGTGCCTAGCATAATGCCTAGCATGTGATAGATATTTATATGTAATTGTAAATACATATTGAATTAGTTATTGATTTCTCCTTTTAACTTTGGAATGCTTTATGTGATTAAAACTAAAATGTTTATCATTTTTAATACGCATTTTATATTTTTATTTTCAGAATCCAGTTCTCAATTTTGAACTACCTATGAATTTGGCAAACTGGTTTCCTCCTCCAAGAATGAGAACAAAAAGAGAAGAAATACGAAACATAATTCTGAAGCTGCAGGAAGATCAGAGCAAAGAGAAAAAAAAACATAAAGACACTTACTCAACAGAAGCATCTTTAGGCGAAGGAACAGAACATGTCAGCAATATCTCAGATTGACCATTTCTGTTGCTTGTCAGTTCTGCCTTCAGAAACTAAATGACTTTCAACTTTGGGTATAGACAGTAAAGAACTGAAGTGCTCACTACTCAGAGTGATTTGGAAATTTTAATGCTTGTAAAAATGTCATATAATTAATTTCCAAAGGAGTATGTATTAAGTAAAAGTCTGTAAATATGTTAATGAGGCCAATTTTTCCAGCATTTATAATTATTTTTTTCACTTGTTAGGAAGCTTTTGTTATGTATTTTCTGTTAATAGTACTTAAGATTGCAACTTCTAAACACAAAATAAAAAGAAAATATTTATAGGAGGAAATGATTAATTTGATATTCTTTAGTGAAGCTTGTATAATTCCTCAGTGGGTGTGACATATTTCATGGGATATTCAAGTATCTATGGTAATCTTTTGACCTTTTACAATATTTTCACAACTCAAAATGTGAAAATAAAATTAAATCTAAGATAGTCTGAACTAAGAAGACATCTTCATATGCTTGTATAGCAAGAAAAAAGTAATAGCTTTTCAATTCATATACTCCTGTGTGTTCAGAAAACACAAGAAATGTAATATTTATAATTTTACACAAATATTTAAGAAGCAGTATTAAGAGCAATCCAAAAAAAACAATCTTGAATTATACCACTAAAATATAACTATACTTGCGTACATTGTTGTCAAATGCATTTCTGAAGACATCAAAGACTCAGGTTAAAACTGTTTTGGTAAGTGCAGCTTGAATTTTAAGTATCCCATGTTACCTTTCTATATTATAGCTTAAAGTATGCAACAATCTGTGTGATATAATTAACTGATGAACATTTTTAATCTGTGTAAACACAGGAATTTAAATAGGAATTTACTATTTTTTGTAATAGCTTTTGCTATTTTTTCATTGCTCATTTTGTTCCTGTTATTTTGATAAAGTATCAGACTTTTTGCTTAAGTTTTTCAGTGTAAATTATTTTTACATGTAAAAGTACTGTATTTAATCGATTGCATAATGCAGCAAAAATCTTCCTTGAATTCTCCTTTAAAAATACTAAAATGTGATGGTTCTAATGACAGATTTACAACTCATAAAAGGATCTTACGTATATCTACAGAAGCTATTCATTATTTTTCAAATGAAATGATATACATTTCTTTCAAATTAACTTTTGAGACTTGAAATATATATTTTAAAAGTCATTTTTTGTTAAATAATGAATTTTTAAATACACATATATCAAAAATAGTTGAGAATAAAAAGAAGGCCATTTTTGTCATCAGCAATTATTTTATTTCTAATTTGGCCATCTCTGGCATTCTGACCAACATTTGAGGCTATTTTCTTGAATAAAGCCCATGGGTGTGTTAGGGGTGGATGGGAGTGTTAACAACAAACAAAAAAAGTCTATTGTGACACACTCAGTAAGTGAAATATTAAAATGTAAGCCTAAGGGTGGTCATCATTAGTGGTACCAACTATAGAATTGTTTCTTTGTTACTTTGAACTATCCTGACAGTTTTTTTAAATTTCTGATTATTTCTTTTTAGTGTTAACTTGGAGCTATTAGCTCAGATAATTAGCTTAGATGTGAAAAAGAAGAGTTTAATTTTATTATTTACTGAATATGGCAAAATGCTTTTGGATCTCTGATCAAACTAAGACAAAAAATGGAAATTGGTTTTTTAAAATACCTAATAGCAATAAGCAAAATTGGCATAGTTAATTTTTTTAAATGAACTGTTTTGTCAGAATTTGAAGATACTGAAAAAAATATTCTAAAATGCTTAATTGTTTTTTAAATTTCTAATGGTTACATTTTGCACTCTTAGATAATTTTTGACAAGATAAAAATAAATTTGTCCCTTGGGCCAATTCAAGTCAATTATGTTTTTACGTGAAAAATATAGATTGATGTATGTCAGCTTTCTAGAGATAGAGTACTCAGCTATTTGATGCTATTTCTCCCACCTCATGTGAAATTTTATTTTTAGAAGTTAAGCTAATGACTTTGCAGTATATATACTGAAAATCTTTGGAGGCTGCCAGGTTGGTATATACGCACATTCACTTGACAGTTGCGTACTCTGGTACTTCTGTGTAGTTTAAAGTGGATATCAACCTTTTAAAATGTGTTATTAGTACTTAGAAGTTGTGAAACTGAACTTTAAAGTCTAGAGGATTGTTACTAGACACTGAAACTGCATGACGAGTATCTGGTGTCTTAACTAATTAGATAGATCTGTTGTATTGGTTTTCTTGTTGGATAGAATAACAGTTAATCATTCTGAGAAGAGTTTTAGATTACTTGCCATAAAATTTGTATGTCTCAGCTCTTGGTAGTTTAGGAGCAGAGGTGGTGGTGTTTAGTCCCTTCCCTTTGATGTTAGTATACCCACTTCAGACAGTATGTTCACGTATGCCTAAAACAGCCTTTCTTTACAGAGTAATCTGTGCCTAAATTCTTAGTCAATTAAATGTAGGAGGTTTTATTTGAAAGCGTAAAATGATTTTCTAAATTATAACTTGTTTTAAGTCACCAAAATGAATTCAGTATTTTTTTCAAAAACTATGATCTCTGAAGACTGTAAGACAATGTAAAAACAGAGTAAGAGTATTAATTTTCCAAAAATCAAAAATTGTACTTAAAGTCTTAGACAATTCACTGAACAGGAATAATAAAGAACATATTTTAGTACATAATATATGGCCAAGATGTGGTGGAGTAAAGCTATTGGAATATAAAAATGGAAGGGAATAACTTGATCCAAAGAAACAGAGCTCTTAAGAGATGAGGCAGTGTAGTGCTTGTCTAGAGGAGATGAGGATAACAAGACTGCTCTGTCGATCACTTTAAGGACAAAGGAGAGGGAGGAGATTATTGTGAGGACATCTTATAGACTGTTTAGCCAAGTGAATGTAAATGAATAGTTTAACAACTATAGACAACCAAGCACACAGAAGCAAGACCAGACTGTCTTGGGAAATGTACTGAAATAGTCTAATAGGGGTTTCTGGTACATTTGTCATTTTCCTACCTTCTGGAAGAAGAAAAAGCGTTATGAAAACTGCTGTTCCAAAACAAATTTATTATTATTTTTCTTTGAGACAGAGCCTTGCTCTGTTTCCCCGGCTAGAGTGCTGTGGCATCAGCCTAGCTCACAGCAACCTCTAACTCCTGGGCTTAAGCAATTCTTCTGCCTCAGCCTCTCAAATTGCTGGGACTTCAGGCATGTGCCACCATGCCCAGCTAATTTTTTCTATATATTTTTAGTTGTCCAGCTAATTTCTTTCTAATTTTTTAGTGGAGACGGGGGTCTTGCTCTTGCTCAGGCTGGTCTCGAACTCCTGACCTTGAGTGATCCTCCCTCCTCAGCCTCCCAGAGTGCTAGGATTACAGGCGTGAGCCACCACGCCTGACCCCAAAACAAATTTAAATGTAGAGGGAGAATTGTTTGATCAAGTGGAAGCAATATGAACTAGAGGGAAAAGTAGCTCTATCATCTTAATTCTGATACTCCAGATTAAGGAATAATGGTAGAGTACTCTAAAACACCATTAAGGAAATCAGGGTGTAATGTACTCAGAGAAAGATGCCATAGACACATGGCCTGAAACACTCAAAAGTTAAAAGCTTAGAGGTCTTTATTGCAAATGATTATGGTTAAATTGTCCTTAGTGCGGATGATTACAGTGAGGAGGATAGTATCTAAAACTAGAATTTTTAGCTAGAAATGTGCATTAAAATCACCTGGGGAGCTTTTGAGAGTACACATACCCAGGGTCTCAACCCCAGTGGTGTCATATATTTTGAAAGTATTTCCCAGATATTTTTTTGTGTACACTTCCTTGTAGCAAGCCACTGATTTAAAGGTTCACTTGTATGTCCTTGATGGTTTTAAAGTTGGTGGTCCCAAAGATAAGGAGCCTTGTCTGCATTTTCGTTCCTGAGATGCTTTAAGATAATACTTTACTTCCTCCCAAATTCCCATTACTAACTTGGGATCACTGAGTTCATTAAATTGCTGTTACTAAGCCTTGAGAAATTACAAGTTGAGTATCCCTTATCTGAAATGCTTGGGACCAGAAGTTTTTTGGATTTTGGAATCTTTGCATTTTACTTGTTGTTGAGCATCCCAAATCCAAAAATCAAAAATGCTTCAGTGAGTATTTCCTTTGAGTATCCTGCTGGCCCTCAAAAAGTTTCGGATTTTGGAGCATTTTGAATTTCAGATTTTTTCATTTGGGATGCTCAGCCTGTATTAAAGTGCTCAGAGATTGGAGATTAGCAAATGTCCTGATTTTCAAAGGAAGAAAGTAGATTCTGCAAATTATATAATAGTATACATCAACTCTTGATAAGATTCTAAGGTGAATTATTAGAAGTCTAATGCATTATCCATTGTGCCACAGAGCCAGCCAGCTCTAAGATGAATTATTAAATGGCTGGTTTGTGAACTTTTAAAGTAGGGGTCACCAGGAGTCAGGCGACCACTAAAAAGCAAGATTGTTTTATATTTTAAATAGGATTCTGGACTAGTTAATCCGTAGAATGCAAGCAGACCAGCAATTCTCCAGTGTGTTTGATAACTTAGTTTTAATAGATAATAGATTCTGTGGTCAAGTAAGTTTAGAAAACAGTTTAAACCCAGTTAGCAGGTTTCTTTATAGGACATCTAGGAGCCTTTAATATGCTAACATGCAGAACATGAGGAAAATATAGAACAGCATACTATAGAATTTGGCCATATCTGCTTTCTCCCCTAGCCTGGCTCTCTAAACTTCCTTGTAAATACTACTCATCAAAAGACATAGAGTTGACTATTGGGGGGTGGCGGGGGGTGGTGTTATCAACTGAACTTTAATAGAAGATGCTTTTGAAATGGATTTAAGGTTGTTTTTTTGTTGTTGTGTACATTAATAGTAGGGTATATGATTTGGAAACTTGAAAATAAGTGACTAGTTTCTTGGAGAAGTGAATTTCCATGAGAAGCATTTTTCTTTAATCATTATGATGAAAATAACCATTGTGATGAAAAAATTACCAATCTGATTCTTTTATACAAGTGGATTCTTGTAGAAAAGTGCATTTGGTGATAATAATCTTTTTTAAGGTCATCAGATCCCCTAAACTTATACCAAGAAATTGTGTAAATATATGAAAGTGAATTGAAAGATTATCTGGAGGCTTTTCCTTCTGTTTATATCTGAACCACTTAACTTCTAGATCAAACCTCCCCCAACTTCCACTCCATAGTCTATTTTAGAATTAAACTACAATAGACAAACTATACCCAGAAACATTTTTTTCTTCTAAAGAAATCTGTGCAAAAAAGTAGTCTTTATAAGCTAGAAAGTATAAATATACTTCCAATGTTTTTAACTCCGCAAATACTGAGAACAAGTTGTTCAAACCTGTTATAAAATGTATTGTTATTATGTTTTTATAATTAGCTTTATACATGGTGCCAGCAGAGGATTTGATCAAATTAGATGAAAAGAGATTAGTCCTCAAATATTGAATAAATGTTTTGAGTACCTACTTTGCACTAGGTGTTGCCGATAAAACAGGAAGCCAAACAGATACCATCTTTCATCCTCATGGAGATTCCTCAAGTATAGTGGGAAAGGCATCTGTTGTTAATCAGCCTCACAAATTAATAATTTCAAGTAAGTGCCGTGCAGGGAAAGTACAGAGTGTAGTAAGATAAAATAGTACAATCTGGAAAGTTAGGGAAGTCTTCCCTGAGGTGTGACATTTGAATTACTGGTTAGATACAGCCGAACAAAGGTTGCAAGTGGAAGAGAGGAAGGAAGCACTTGTAGGCTGTGCAAAGGCCCTGAAGTAGGAAGCTGTGTGATTTGTTTTAAATGGCAATGCACTCATTTATTAAGCATGTACTATATGCCAGACATTGGTCAGCATTTTAAATGAGTGAATTAATTTATTCCTCACAATGACCTTATGAGAAATGTACTATTATTACTCCCAATTTCCAGGACAAACAGGTCCAAAGAAATAGCGTCTCCAGCAAAGCTGGACTTTGAATTTACAATCTTACCTTAGAGGCTAGGTGAACCTGTACTAGATAAAATGAAAATAGATAAGATGTATATGTATTTTTTTAGAGATGCACTGTGGCAGAATCTTGATTATTATTGAAACTGGGTGTAAGGGGGTTGTTGAAGTGTGGTTTGTTTGTTTTTGTTTTTTGTTTCTTTTTTTGAGTCAAGGTCTCACTCTGTTGCCTAGGATAGTGTGCAGTGGCACGATCATAGCTCACTGCAGCCTCAAACTCTTGGCCTGGAGCCATCCCCCTGCCTCAGCCTGCTGAGCAGCTGGGACTACGGGTGTGCATCACCATGCCTGGCTAATTTTTCTATTTTCTGTAGAGACAGGATCTCACTGTTGCCCATGCTGGTCTTGAACTCCTGGGCTCAAGTGATCCTCCTGCCTGGGCCTCCCAAGTGCTAGGATTACAGGTATGAACCACCATGCCCAGCCTTGTTATTTTTTATGTTTAAACATTTTCAAAATTTTTTAAATAAAATTAAAGGAGGCCTGTGTAACTGGAGCTCAGAGTGAGGTAGAAAGGCAGGCTGGGACTTAATCATGCAGGGCCTTGAAGTCATATTCAAGATTTTGGTCATATCCTAAAAAGTCATTGAAGCATTTCAAGCAGAAGAATAATGTGATCAAATGTTGAAAAGATCACAATGGTAATGAAAGCATTACTGGGGGACAAGAATGAGTGTAAGCCTCTAGTATTTTAGACAAATTATGAATTACTATATTTAAAGGATACAATTATGACTGTGATTATAGGAATGTTGAAATAATGAGACATAATTTGGATATTTCATTTGAAATGTTCCCTTTAGAAACATGCAATAAGAACAGGAAAGGGTTTTCCTTTGTCCCAGTCAGAACTAATGTTATTTTTCTTTATGGAGAAAAGATTATGAAAGATACTTAAATGTATACAGCTGAAAATGGACAGAAAACAAGCCAGCATGGTGGCACACACCTGTAGTCCCACCTACTCAGGAGGCTGAGGTGGGAGGATTACTTGAGACCAGGAGTTCGAGGCCGTAGTGCACTATGATCGCACCTGTGAATAGCCACTGCACTCTAGCCTGGGCAACATACTGAGACCCCCAACTCTATGTAAAAAAAAAAAAAAAAAAGGAAAATGACTAATGAAGATATTATTGACAGAAAATTGATTTTGGAAGCAAAATTATAATGCATGTGATACTACCAAAGAAAAAGTATTAAAACTTTTTTAGACACCAAAGTTTTATATTTTTAAATGTAAAAGAAAATATAAAATTAGCATGAAATACCAACATTCCATTGTCTTCACAGGAAAAGTACTTTATTGATGTAAATTTAAACAACTTATTATACTTGACCTAATCAGGCAACATTTCCAAACATGTTTCTTAGGGAAACTGCCCAAAGCACCTGTAACATAGCTAGTTTATGTTTTGTATCTTGCTCTCTTCCATCCTATCCTCTTATCATAGCTAATTGGATTTAAGGTGGACACCTGATCATAAGGAAAGTTAGTGTGTGGTGATATGACCTAGCAAATACAAAGCAAACAAAAATAGGTCAATCAAATCTGATCATTAGGAATTTAGGTTGAAACTAAGGAAAAAAATTGCAAATTGGAAAAAGAGAGAAGAGTGTGTTAAAATGAATCTAATAAATTATCTTATTTCTAAGACAGACATTCCCCCTACACACACATTTTAACCTCTGAAATAAGGCTACATCTTTTCAAACAAGGAAACTTGAATTTGCATCTGAATTACCTGGAAGGCTTGATAAAATAGATTGCTGGGCCCCATATCCAGAGCTTTTGATTCAGGGGGTCTGCAAATTTACATTTCTAAGAAGTTCCTAATGACGTATGGCTTCTTAGTTATGTTTTCAGCCAGGTGTGTAAAAACCTCTTGATGCAGGTAAGACTTAAGAGGTTTCAAAATATCGGGATTCATGAAATACTATATGAAATTATTTCATCATATCTATTCAACAATATTTGTAATTTAAACGTGGATAACCGGCATGTGATCACACCACTGGTTTTTTATTATGGTCTAGATTTTAATTTTCTTTTTAATCTATTTTAACTTTGTATGTATTCTTGAATATTTTTCTCCATATTCAGATAATCTTTTGTATACATCTATATATAATAATATATGTATAAAGATTTTTTGTTAATTGTTTTTCTTATAAAAACTAGGATAATTTATATAAACACATTTCAGAATCTTTCTTTTGTCTCAGCATATCTTGTGGAAATCAATCTAGGTCATCTGGTATAATCAAAGTTCATTTTATGATGGACCATAATTTATTTAGCTATTCTCTTACTCTATCAGACTAGGCTTGGTGGTTGTGCTATAGCAACAATTCCAAAATCTCAGGATTTACCCTCCCCAAAAAGCTTTTTGGGACAGAGTCTCACTCTGTCACCGGGACTAGAGTGCCGTGGCGTGAGCCTAGGTCACAGCAACCTCCAACTCCTGGGCTCAAGCAATCCTCCTGCCTCAGCCTCCCGAGTAGCTGGGACTACAGGGATGAGCCACCACGCCCAGCTACTTTTTTGTACTTTTAGTAGAGACGGGGTGGGGGAGCTGGGAGGGTGGGGAGGAGTGGGGGGGTGCCGAGTCAGGGGTGGGTCTCACCCTTGCTCAGGCTAGTCTCCACTCCTGATCACAAGCAATCCCTCATTGGCCTCCCAGAGTGCTAGGATTACAGGCATGAGCCACTGCCCCCACCCCCAAAAAGTTTTTTTTCTTTGGTGATGCTACCTGTCCAAAAGAGTGAAGTAGGGGAACTCTGTTCTTCAGGTACATACCCAAACTGATGAAGCTCCAGTTGATACAAGCTTCCATAGCCACTCCAGAGTGAGTAGAGAAACTGGTGAGCAGCATGTTGATTTGTAAAGCTACCCCGAAGTGTCACTTCCATTCACACTGCACCAGCCTAAGTCAGTCAGTGGACACTCCTAACTTCAGACGGAACAAAATTTACACTTACGGTATTTCCACAAGGAGAGGAATATATCTATGACTATCACACTACTAATGGGCATTCACTTTGTTTCCATTTTTTTGGCAGCCATGATCATGTAATATATTTCCCTGTTTCTTTTATATGCTGATGGTTTTATTTCTTTGAAAAAGATTCCCAAGAATTGTTGGATCATAGGTCATGTTTATTTTTAATTTTTATAGGTTTTACTAGCTTGTTTTCCAAAAGGATGTAAGAATTTACATTTTCTAGACATTTATTAAAATACAATGTATCCTGCATTCCCACCAATAGGTGTTATAGCTCTTTTTAATTTTGCAAGTCATTTGCATATAAAGCTATTTTTCACTACTACTTGATTTGCATTTCCCTGATCATTAGTTTACATTTGAGGTTTTTTTTTTTTTTCGTGGTGACTGTGCCTATCATCTGACCATTTTCCATTGGATTAGTCTTTTTTTTCCCATTAATATTTAAGGCTTCTGCTTATTACATTGCCATCTCTGCTACAAATGTATTTTCCATAATCTATTATTTGTAGACTTTACGGTATATTTTCCATACCAAAATTTTATTTTTATGTATCCTTTGGGTTTTTAATCTTGGTTAGTAATCTCCTTCTTGACTCTGCATAGTAGATAGAGTTCCATATTTCTTGTAAGATTTTTAAAAATTTAATAAAACTATGAAATTTACTTTATAGGGCAAAAGATACGAATGTTATAGCCTTTAAAATAAACTGATAAATGTAAGTAAATGTTTCGCTGAGTTTTGTGAACCGCTCTAGCAAAGCGTCGAACTCAGGTTCGAAGGGGGTTGTAGGAACCCCTAATTTATAGATGATCAGTCAGAAGTACAGGTGATGACCTGGGACTGGCATCTGAAGTGAGGGCAGCCTTGTGGGACTGAGCCCTATGTTTAGGTATATTGGGTCAGAACTGAACTGAATGTAAGACACCCAGTTGGTGTTGGAAGAGTTGAAGAATTATTGGTGTCAGAAGTATTCTGTCAGTGTACAGGAAAATAGTTTTCCTTTTACATTTTTACACATGCATAAAAAGTGCACAGATCGTGAATGAATGTATAGCTCAATAAACTATCACTAAGTGAACACACCTGTATAGCCCATCACCCAGGTAAAAAATAAAACATTACCAGTGTCTTCAAAGCCTCCACATGCCTCTTCTTAATCTGTCAACCCTTTTTAATATACCATTTTGAATAACTAGTGGAGTGATAGATTAAATTATTTAGATTATTAAGTTATTGTTTAGGAAACATTTATATTACACATTAATAAAACTATTAATAAAACTATTCATCCTGCCCCATTGAGGCTGGGATTGTCCATTTGATTTTTTTGACCAATGGAATGTAGGCAGAAGTAGCACTGTGCCAATTGTGAGCCTGGGCTTTGACTTCTGACAAAAGGAGAACATGCCCGAGGTAGTCATTGCACATTCATTTTGAACCCTAGAATGAGATACATATGCAGACTCAATTGACAAGCAGCCTGAACTAGAGTTGCCCCATGTGACCCATATACTTTCTAGGAAGAAACTGAATGCTTTTAGTATAGGCCATTGAGATTTTGTTGGCTACATAGCAAAGGCTGAGTAATACAGTAATTATTTGGTAAATCTCAAAGCCTAGGTGAATGAACTCAGGTAACCATTCTGTGAATTTATTTGATGCTTTGTTCACTTCAAACTTATGTTTATTATTAACTGTAGGATAATATTTAACTCTGACACATATTTAATTGGGAACTTCCTGGTCAGTGATTACTCAATACTTCCTTGATCTATTTCAGGATACAACTATTTCTAAGGCGAGGAAATCAGCCACTACCACCAGTCTTTTCATTTATTTAACAAACATTTTTCAGAAGAATAATGTTATTACTAATTTCTTTAAATAGTACTCCCCACCCCCAGTCTTTTATTATTTTTTTATATTATATACATAGTGTTTTTTGTATTACATAGTATCAACTTTGAATATTTCATTCATAACCTTGAAAGTACAATTTATTTTTATTTTTATATTTTTTGCAAGATGGCAACATTGTAAAATGTCTTACGCGTGTGAAACTGAAGGATAATTGGTGAAAACAAACATTTCAAGTACTACGAAAATTCATTTTATACAAAAATGAGATACAATGAACAGTACATATATACTTTATAAAGATTGAATCACCTGTGGAATAGTCATTTAAATTTAAATTTCATGTTCCTATGGATAATTGAGCAAAGCCCTCTCCCTCTCATCTACAACAAAGCTCTAAAATGTTCTAAAAAATATTTCTAGGGGGGTGCAGTGATTCACACCTGTAATCCTAGCACTTTATTAGGAAGCCAAGGTGGGAGGATCCCTTGAGGCCAGGAGTTGGAGACCAGCCTGGACAACATATCAAGACCCTATCTCTACAAATAATTAAAAAAAAAATTAGCCACGTGTGGTGGCACGCGCCTGTAGTCCTAGCTACTCAGCGGGCTGAGGCAGGAGGATCACTTGAGCCCAAGAGTTCGAGGCTGCAGTGAGCTATGATCGCACCACTGCACTCTAGCCTGGGCAACAGAGCAAGACCCTGTATCCAAAACAAATTCATTTCTGAAGGACCTCCACAGTCAAGAGTATGAATCTGAAAGAGCTCATTCTGCTCAGCCCATTTCACCAACTTTTACTGGGTGTACACCTTTTATGTCCCAGCTGGCTCTGAATGTCCAAAGAGAAGTGAGACCTCAGTGAGATCACAGACACATAAATAAAACAGTCAATATAATATAAAATGTGCTAAGATAGAAGTTCATACAGATTATTTCCTGTAGGCATTAAATCCAATCTGAGGGTAGAATTATGTTTATATTAATGTTTAAATAAGGATCAAACTGTTATTGAAAATGATTAAATTTTAACCAATTTAGGATTAATTTATAAAACCACAATTTTATAGACTTTAAAAACCATTATTTTTTGGGCATATTTTCTGGACTATATATGTAGACTGTAAAGAACTGACCTTTCAGAGTTGTGCCACTGAATTCTTTTTTATTTTTCTGGTGTTTATCGCTAATATATGCAGATTATCTAAAACAAGTATATATTTATGGTTTCCTTTGTCCAAATTTAATTCAAGCTTGCTTTCCTATTTTCTTAAAGCTTCTTTAAGTCATACATTTGTTTTTTTGTTTTTTTGTTTTTTTTTTGAGATAAAGTCTTGCCCTGTTGCCAGGGATAAAGTGCAGTGGCATCATCATAGCTCACTGCAACCTCAAACTCCTGGGCTTGAGTGATCCTCCTCCCTAAAGCCTCTGGCGTAACTGGGACTATAGGCAAGTACCACCACACCTGGCTCATTTTTTTTTTTTTTTTCTATTTTTTGTGGAGACAGGGTCTTGCTGTTGCTTAGGCTGGTCTCAAACTCCTGGGTGCAAGGAATCCTCCCGCCTTGGCCTCCCAGAGTGCTAGGATTACAGGCATGAGCCACTGCGCCCAGCCTGAGGTGATATAATCTTTAGTACATGTGCTATTGTTTTCAGTTTACTGTAAATTATAATGCTGCTAGAATAGTTCAGGCAAACTAGGTGGGAGTTTAAATTAGAGAAATTATAGTGAAATCTCCAGAAGCTAGAATGTTAAGAAATGTGTGCTAATCTGGTAAAGGATTTTTAAAATTTATCTATTTATAAAAGACTGCTTTAATTTTAGTCCTTTATTTTGGAAATCTTTCTAATATAGTAGCCTATTTTCTTTCCAGAGGAAATTCAGGAGGATAAATATCATTCGGTCTTTCTAATGAAATGATTTATGATTTCACAGTCATTACATTAAACATTAGGTTTATTCCCCATGATAAAGTATGGTGGATGCAGACACTGATGGTATATGAGCATAAGTTAAGACATACTCTGGGGAAAAACCTATAAGATTATCGCTTTAGGGACCTGCTTATTTCCTGCAATTTATTTCCCTATAAATTCCAGATGATTAATATTAGTGCAGATTTGTTAACAACCGAGGAAATAACCAAAATTTATCATAAGTTATAGTATTATATATATCTCACTTATTCATTAAATAAACACTTGAGCACCTACTCGTTCCTCTTTTATAAAATGGGGATGATAATAGAACTTCTCTGTATCTGTCGGGTTCTCGGTTGAAGGCAATGGAGATAAACTCTGGCTCACTTATCCAGAAAGAGAATGTATTGAAAGAATGTCACATAGCACACAGAATCACTGGGAATAGTGGAGAACCAGGGGTGTAAAATGTGCAGGGCCATCTTTAGGATGTCATTGCCAACACTGTCACTAGCAGACCCTGACTGCCACAACCGTCCACACTGCTGGGAATCATTTCTCTCCATCTCTGCATTCTTGCATCACTTTGTTCAGATTCCAACTTTCGGGTGAGAACATCCAGTGGGGTAGGCCACCTGTGGCCATGGGGATCCTTGAGTATGGCCTTTTGACCGAATCCAGCCTTCACAGAACAAACCCCCTTATTAAAAGGATTTGTTCTGTAAAATTTGGATTCAGTCAATGGGCCACTCTTGGGGGTCTGGAGGGCCACATGTGGCCTTGAGGCCAAAGGTTCTCTACCGGGTGGCCCCAGCTACCAGGTAGTGGGGAAAAGGACATTGGCTCAAATCAGTTTCCAAAGTGTGAGGTGGGCTCTTCCTCCACTAAGCGTCAAAATTAAGGATTCTTCAAATAAGAAGGGAGTCCAGAAGGCAGGCAGGCAAAAAGCAAATGCTTACCACATTGCCTCATAGGGCTACGAAGATTTAAGCATGGTTTATGTAAAGTGCTGGCACATGGTAACCGTTCAGTAAGTTGCAGCACTGTTATTTTTACTAAGTAAATGAGGCAGGCAATGTGCCAAAGCAATAATAAGCTAAGAAAATAGGGAAGAATTTTTAATTTAAAAGCTCAGGCTTTTGGAGGGGTATGAGCAGGAGAAACATATTTTTTAAAAAAGTGCAGTAAGTGCTACAACATAGGTATGAAGCAGATGCTCTGGAAAATAGGGAAAATAAAAACTAATTCTGCCAGAAAGTCAGGACGGAGTAAACAATGGTCAGTAAACTAAGTTTTGAACATTGAGAGGAACATCATGAAATGGTATGGCATGTTTGAATTCCTATGACTGTATGGGCTTTTGAGGGTTCTGTATACCATATGAATGGGCTTAAATTTATCTGAAGGGTATTATAGAAAAAATTATCCAATGATTCTTGTTAAAGCATGGTAAAGCAGACATTATTCAGGACCGTCATGTTAGGAATAGAGACCATGGATGGCACTAGGACTTTGCAGTGTGGGGAGAAAGACTAGGCTCAACTCTGAATACAGCATGGACAAGTGGGAATTTACAGCCAAGGAGGAGGATGGGGGTCAGTGGATAGAAAATTACTAAAAGGTAACATCAGAGGTAAAGGGAATTCTGGCTAAACCAACCTAACAGCATTTTTACTGAAGACAGGCCAGAGTCATCAGACATCACCTGTGGGATGGTGGAGGCTGAAGACCCAAATCAGATATTGAGGGTGGTCAGATAATGAGGATGGCGGCTGCTTGCTAAACTGACTCAGCAAGGTTCTTGCTACAGCTGGATGTCATAAGGAAGTGCACAGATGGGCCTAGAAGAAGGTTCAGAAGCCTGACTAAAGTCTGGTCAAGCAAAGAATCTTTGCCAGAGGCACCAGGATTTGGCAAAGGGGATGACATAATCATATTTGGGAGACAGGTGTAACCCTCTAGGAGTGATAGATGGACTAGAGTAAGCAGAAGCAATGTCAAGAGTTTAGATAAAAGATGATGGTCTGTACTAAGGGAAGATGGAGAGTAAAGGCATCAACTTGGAAATACTTTATGACTTAGAATGAGCTGGATTTTGTGACTCCAAAACTAGCGTTGAGGAAGGAAAGGAGTTGTGGGCAATTTAAATACCATAATCTGGTACCTGGTGATACTATATATAGTCATAATAGAGTCTGGTGGCAAGGGAATTGAGACAGTTGGGAGGGGAAAGATAATGAGTTTCTGTGATGTAACCTTTGGTTGTTCAGCCTGCCTCATTTAAGAGTTGGTGACACAGATGCAGTTGAAGCTGTTAAAGTGGGCATCAGCCAGGGAGGGTATAGAGACCCTTTACACACCTATAATACCTATTCTTACAAAAATGAAGAAACAAACCCACAAAATTTTGCCTATAGTTTCAGGAGGATTCATTGAGCTCCCATCTATGATAGGGAACCCATGGATCTCAGCTTAGGAATTTCTGGGGTGGCACCAGAAGACCCAGGGAAGAGTATTACAAATATTTAATGGTTGAGAGAAAAGCCAAAAAATTAATCATGTGCTACTTAACAACATTCGATCAGGTACAGACTACATACAAGCAATGGTCTCATGAGATTATAACACCATGTTTTTATTGTACCTTTTCTGTTTAGATACACAAATACCATTGTGTTACAAATGCCTACAGTATTCAGCATAGTAACACATTGTACGGGTTTGTTGCCTAGGAGTGATAGGCTATCCCATATAGCCTATATATACCACATAGCCTAGTTCTGTAGTAGGCTATACTAAATTTGTCCAAGTATACTCCATGATGTTTATACAACTACAAAATGGCATAATGACGAATTTCTCAGAATGTATTCCTGTCGTTAAGTGATACATGACTGTATAAATATGGAATAAATTGTTAAGATGAGTTTTGGCAACAAGTAAGAGTTGTATCCACGTGCTTAATGACAGTACATGCAATTTCTTAGAATTGTCAACTCTCTTGCCATTTCTCAGATCTCTGGTTATGTTAAAAAAAAAAACTTCTCTTGCCATTTGTTCATTCATTTGTCCCATTTATTCAACAGTAATACTAATAGTAGGCACTGTTTAATGAGTGCCTGCCATGTGAAAATCACTGTGCTTAGCACTAGGGACAGAAAGACAAGTCCACTACTCTGCCTTCAAGGAGCTTTACAGTCTAGTTGGGCGATACTTGTAAGTAAACTTAAGTAGCAATAGTGACATATGGGTTGGAAGAGATATGTGCAATTAGTGTTAATCGAAAGATAGGAAAGAGCACCAAAGTGCACCTAGGATTTGTACCAAGGGGGTTTAGGAAAAGCTTCTTGGAAGGGACAAATATGCTTTGTTCTGCAGAATGAATTAGATTTAGCTTGGCAATGCTCCAATGTAATAAACAACAAAATAGCATAGCTGTCTGTTATGGGACACACAAGTACTTCAGAATGGCTTGAATGTAAAGTACAAGAAATGGAGAAGGACAGTGGGTAGAAATGAGATTGGATGGGTAAGCAGGGCTAGGACAGTGGTCCAAAATGCAAGTGATTCCAAAGGCAGTCAGGTAACAGTGTGAACGAACCTCGTTCAAGACAGCTTTGTGGGGTGTAGCACAGTGAA
Source organism: Eulemur rufifrons (assembly GCF_041146395.1). Classification (NCBI taxonomy): domain Eukaryota; kingdom Metazoa; phylum Chordata; class Mammalia; order Primates; family Lemuridae; genus Eulemur; species Eulemur rufifrons. The sequence continues at coordinate 36,324,042 of NC_090997.1, forward strand.
TTGGGGCCCTCATAACCAATGAAAAGGTATTCAAATTCAATTAAAGGAAAAAACAAATCTCCATTTTGCTAGGCAAACCTAAACAGCCAGTTTGTGACTGGTGGCTCAATCAAGGAGGATCTTACAAGACACCTTGAGGGATCTGAACTTTATACCACAGGTGGTGGAATGCCATTATAGGAGTTTAAACAGAGGACTAGATAATCAGATTTTATTTTATAAAAGATGAACTGGTGACATCCTAGAGACTGGATTAGAAGGGGACAAGATTACAGCCTGGGAAACTGGTTAGATAACTAAGGCAGTACGCAAGCCTCGCAAAGATGGTGGCCTGAAACAAGATAATGGCAGTGGCTATAAAGAGGAACTGGATACACTCGACATATGTTATAGAGCTAGAAGAAAAGGGACACAGTAATGGATTGGAAGTGGGGTACAAAAAGAAACAGAAAAAATCACGAGTCACTGGCCACAAAAAACTTAATAGATTGGCTTCTATTGGTTCGCCCTAAATGCTTTTAATATTAAACCCCAAATTAAGTCAAAGCACTGAACTGAAACAGCGATCTTCAACTTCTCCTTTCTTTCAATCCATTTTGAAATTTAGTTTTATATACTTAAGACTTACCTTCTGGCAATCTGGAATTAAACTTCTGAGATTGCTGTAAATTATTTCCTTTCTTGGTTTCGCTTCCTCTTTCTTACTTCCCTATCTTATTCTTTATATTTTATTGTTTTAGTTGAATGCTAAACTATCTTATCAGAACTCAGTCCTTTCACCAAGAGAATTGTGCCGCCTCTGAATATCTGAAACTTGTCTCTTCAGAATCTTCTAGATTTCCGGACATTTCCGAGTTGCTACTTATAAATGTTGCTAAAAAAGGTGTAATTCTCATGGGTCAGTATCCTAGCTTTTTTCAGCGGAGACATTTAGCATTCGTCAGTTATTTCATTGTCTTAAAACAACATGCTTTTCGTCATATAGTTCAAATTTGACCAGGTACTTCATTTTTAATTTTGAAAGATGACTCACAGATATGTCACTTTAAACACCCGTAAAATTTAAACGACCCATAAGACGGGCTCTAAAAAGCAAATGCGGCGGCGGAGGTGGGAAGGGAAAGAAAGCAAAGTGGTGCAGAACTTCCACGCCAGGCCCCCTCCTCCAAAGGCGGAATAGCGAGTTAGCTGCGCAGCAAGGCTACTGCCTACGTAGAGCCCAGCCCCGGCCGCCCCGCACTGGAGCCGAGTTTGCAGTGCTTTTTCCCTCAGCCACCACGCAGCCTCGCTCCCGTCCCGGCGCGGGCTCCTGGTCCCCGGGTCCCCACGCGGCGCGCAGTCCCGCCGGCCCAAGGCGCAGAGCCGCGCGCCCTGCGGTGCCCCGAGCTCCTTGCTCGCTCTCTGGACAACTTTCTCCCTCCTTGAACTGATTCTGGAGGCACAGTCACGGCATCCAGGCGGAGAGGACCTGCTTTGCAAAACCACAGCCAAAGAGGCAGTTTTGCAGTGGGAGGAACAAGAACTCCCTGCTGGACCAGCGGCAGCTTGCCCAGCGCCATACAGCGCCCACCCGCGCCCCCGGGCCGGGGCTGGCGGAGGGGCGGGGCGGCTCCGGGCTTGGAGAGCCCAGGCTCGGAGCGCGCCCCCGCGCCCGCGCGCGCCCGGCCGGCCCGCCCCGGCCCGCGGCGCCCCCGCCCCCTCGGGCGCTCCGTAGCCGTGACGTGCGCGCGGCGGGGCAGGGGACTCGGCGGGGCGCCGGCCGGCGGGCGGAGACGGACCCGGGATCTGTCCGAGCAGGAAGCAAGGAGCAGCCCGGTCGCCGTCGCTGGCCGGTCCGTGTGCTCGTCCGCGTCGTCGCCCGCTTCCCTCACCCTCATTTCTCACCCCTCCCTCCAGCCTCACCGGCGACAGGTAGCCCCGCCGCCGCGCACCTGCCTGCACTCCCGCACCGGTGAGTGTCCCGAACCCCTGCGTTTGTCCCCGGCTCGGCCCTGCTTCGGGCCTCCTGCGGCCGCGCCGGGGGCCGACGGCTCGGCTCACTTCCCGCAGACGCGGGTGGGAGAAGCAGGTGACGAGTGGGCCCTGGGCGGCGGCGGCTCGCGGCCGGGCCGGGGGAGTTCTCTTTTCCGCAGAAAGACAATGAGAGTCTCCTCTCATGGGTTGATCGTCACCGGGATACATTGTGTGTTTCTTCTCTGGCTCCCAGGTAGAAGCAGAGCATTCAGGTGTCCAACTCTGACTTGGATATTCCGTGATAGTTTTATTTTCTCTTTTGTAAACATGCTTAAAATTCAGTGCAAGGAGTCCAGTTTCTTCTGAGATGTGAAGATCAAATGATACCATTAATAGTCTAATCATGTAGGAGACCAGGTTGGGACTTTCTAAAGCTTTATTTTTTAGTCTCTGGTTGGTCCGCTGCCCTGAGTATGTTAATTTACGGATATGCAACTGAACAAGACCTTTCTATATTTATTTCCAAAACTCCTTAAAACGATTAGAATGCTCAACCTCTGGGATTTTAAGTAGGAAATAATTTGATAGGGCTATTACTAGGACATGTGTCTCAGAAGTACTTCCATACAGTTTCAAAAAACGCATTGCATTTTATCTGGCATAAAGTGTGTGATGATGGAGGGATGCTTAAAACCTAATCTACAGATATTAGTGGGGAACCGCTGCCCCAACTTTAATAGACTACTGTATAGGCTAAATAAAAGTTTCATTTGCTGTTGCACTCTGGTGATGTAGATGCAACGTATCTAGATAGAGTCAGTTTGAGAGTTTTAAAAATATTCTTAAGGTTTAGCCGGAACTATTTTCACACCATAAAATGTGAATCTTGAACTTGGACTGGTAGTGGTCATGGTACAAAGGTTGGCAGCCAAACAGCCTTTCTGTACAAATTAACTGAACTTCATAGATGTCTTGGGTTGTAGTTTTCCAACTGGAAAATGTTTAGTGAAAAAATTACCTTTGAGCTAGGAACAGCCACAAATGTTACAAAGTGGGTTATAGCTAGAGCTTGAAACAATGCAGCCGTTTAGAATAGCTCATTGACTTTTAAATATCCAGCTCATTTGGAGTATTTTAAGTTGTGCAGGAATTACATGTACAGTGGTAAGCAGAAGTCATTTTAGTCTTATGCACATTTGCCCATTGCATTTGTATTTTTTTTTGTGTAACACGCTACTTATTCTCTCATCTTTTTAAGTTACATTTTGGTTACAAAAACTAATTGTAAAAGGTAATAACAGATTCAGTCAACATTAACTGCAAGAGAAAATAAAAAAAAATAAAAAAAAAGAAACAAATAGAAAAAAAGGCAGTAACAGAGATGCGAATGACTTTAAGAAAAGATTATCATGATTAAAAATTATGTAATATAGAAAACTATATATATTATACATATATATTCTTTTTAGTGCCTAGAAACATGAGCAAGAAAAATGTAATGAACAGTTACAATATTTAATGTAAGTTAGTGCAAGGTGTTAAAAACAAAGATCATAAATCATAAACCCATGGGGTTTATCTGAAATAGATTTTTTTCCCTGTTTATGTTTATGTGACCGAATTTTAAAATAACAGTGGCCAGGAAATCTGAGAGAGGCTGAAGGCTCTTTTCTCATCCTGTTGTTACTTTGCCTGGAGTCTGTGGTGTATCATGTAGCCCATTGTTTAGACAACTGGGCTGTATCTGAGTTCCAAAATGCGGCCTTCTTTAGAAAGTTTTACAGATTTTGATGTGAGATTTGAATAGATATAAGCACTCAAACATTTTGTTAAAAATTAACCAATTTTAACTTTCTGTTTATAGTTGAGCCACCATCTTTGATATGTAAAATGTCAGTTTTAAAACGTTTTCTGACCTCTGAATTTTTCATTTCTATATGTTAAAGTATCTTATTGAAAAATAAGAGATTAATAAAAGTATTACACTTTTAAGAAATCTCGTAATTTAATTGTGATCTTCATAATGTACTTCATAGTAATTTGTCAACCGGCCCTTTAGTATTGTAAGATTGTTGCTCATTTAGTAGTCATCTGCCATAATTGGATGGAACACATACTGAGGGGTTAGATCTATAAAATAATTTTCCAGGTTAGAGGACTTGTCCTTTTATAGATGAGGGAATTTAGGCTTAGAGAATTAAATAAATACTTGCACTGGGTCACATAGCTCCAGAGGGGCAAAGTCTGGATTCACACCTGAGTCTTCTTACAAGAAGCTGCTATCCTTTCCACCAGAACAAGTGGCCTTGATTTCATTTCACTTGGCGGACTTCAAATAAACCTGCAGAACTGGTATTATTATGTTATAGAATGTAACTCAAGGTTTAAAGAAGACTTTCAGGACTAGATGTGATAGATAGGCTGTGAATGTGGCTCTGGAACTAATTTAGAATTCTGTGTCTGTGTCTTCATTCTCAAGTTGACAGCCTTGCACAGTGATATGGCACTGCTTTATCATTTCTGGTGTAGTTCCAGAGTGTTATACATACTGTGCACTTTTTGTTTTGATAGGTTTATAGGGATTAGCTGTAGGCTGTAATCTAACACTGGCTTTCATTATAGCTAAAACGAATAGTATAATATTCTTGGTTCCTCTAATGGAATAGATTGTTACACATAAATGTAGTAGTTATCTTTTAAATATTACATAATTAACTGTGTAATCTTGGGGGAAAACTTGTCCCCTATATCCTGTTAAGACAAATCTTTTTTTATGGCTTGTTTTTATTTCAGGAATATCTCTTGAATTGTAATAGATGGACATAAAGGAAAAAAATGAGCACATTAAGTCCATTTTTGTAACAAACTAGGAATTAATTATACATTTCAGCAGTGGAATGTAGTTGGGTAAATGAGCAGAAAAGAGATAGGAAGCTTGAGTTGGGGTGACTACCTTTACAGGTGGTTTCTTTATTTGGTTTTAACTATAGGAATTTTGTATCTTAAGTATATCCATATAAATTAGGATTAGAATATAAAAAATATCCTAATATATATTATTAATGGATGATCTATGACACATACATCAAGAACTGTGGTTAAATAAGCTTAAATTCTATTTTTGAGGCATTATATCATATTCAGAGGAACCAAGATCTCTTGCATTTTATTTTGTCTTTTTAAAAAATTTTATTTTTTATATATATTTTTGAGAGAGAGGTTTCACTCTGTCACCAAGGCTGGAGTGCAGTGGTGAGATCATAGGTCACTGCAATCTAAGCTAAGAAAAAATTTGACGAATTTTAGTGGACTGGTAATAATTAAAATATAACTGTTAGGGGGAAAAGAATCCTTAATAAATGGTGATGGGAAAATTGGATAGCCACATGTAGAAGATTGAAACAGGATCCATATTTCTTACCACTCACTAAAATTAATTCAAGATAGATAACTGACTTAAACCTAAGACATGAAACCATAGAATTCTAGAAGAAAATGTTAGAAAAACTCTTCTAGATATCAGTCTAGGCAAAGAATTTATGAAGAAGACCCCAATGGCAATCACAGAAACAACAAAAATAAATAAATGGGATTTGATTAAAGTAAGAAGCTTCTGTACAGCCAAGGAAACAACCAACAGAGCAAATTGACGTCCTACAGAATAGGAGAAAATACTCACATGCTATACATCCGATAAAAGGCTAATAGCCAGAAGAATCTACAAAGAACTCAAGCAAATCAGCAAGAAAAAAATCAAACAACCCCATTAAAAAGTGGGCAAAAGACACGAACAGAAGCTTTTCAAAAGAAAATAGATTAATGGCCAATAAACATGAAAAAATGCTTTTTAATGTCACTAATCATCAGGGAAATGCAAATCAAAACCATAATGAGATATCACCTCACTCCAGTGAGAATGGATTTTATCAAAAAGTCCCAGAACAACAGATGCTGGCGTGGATGTTGAAAGGAAGGAACACTTATACACTGTTGGTGGGACTGCAAACTAGTACAACCTCTACGGAAAATAGTATGGAGATTCCTCAAAGAGCTAAAAGTAGTCCTATCTGATCTAGCAATCCCACTACTGGATATTTACCCAAAGGAAAAAAAAGTCATTTTATCAAAAAGACACTTGCACTGGAATGTTTATTGCAGCACAATTCACAATTGCAAAGATGTGGAATCAACCCAAATGCCCATCAGTTCATGAGTGGATTAATAAAACGTGGTGTATATATATATACCATGGTGTTCTACTCAGCCATAAAAAATGAATTAATACCTTTTGTTACAATCTGGATGAAACTGGACACCATTCTTCTAAGTGAAGTATCACAAGAATGGAAAAACAGACACCACATGTACTCACTATTAAATCGAAACTAGCCAAACAGCACTTGTGCACAGATGGAGGTAAAACTCTATGAAAATCAAGTAAGTGGGAATGGGGAGGAGGGGATGGGTAAAATCAAATCTAACAGGTACAGTGGACAGTATCTGGGTGATGGGCACACTTATAACTTTGTCTCAAGCAGTACAAAATCAATCTATGTAACCAAAACATTTGTACGCCTGTAATATTCTGAAATTAAAATAAAATGAAAGTATTAGAATATCTATTTATAGATTTCAAAAATAAACTTTTTTCGTATTGATTAGAATAATGTTATAATAGTTTGAGAAATGACCATATGTCCACCAAAGTTTTCCCTGTGAGTAGAAAGTAAAACCTAGAGAACAAATCTGGCATCTTTAGAAATCTTGCTGTTGTCAAAGAGAGAGGAAATAATTTTTTAGCGAGAAAGCATGTCTCAAGTGAAACCAAAACACTGAAGCACATTCCTTCAGTGTACATTCCCAAAGGGTAAATATGAATGTTCATGCTGAGTAATATGCACAAAGGAAACTCCGGACAAAACCTGGGCATCTTTTGTGTATGTTAGGTCACTTGTTATTTTACTTGAAAGTAACTTGCTGACTAACCTTTTACAAGGTAAGATATTTCATGTAGCAGAATTTTTTGATTTGTACTATTTATAGATGAGCATCTTTCTCAACAAATATTTACTGAGGGCCCACTGTGTTTGAGATGTGACTGTAGGTGTGAACTTGTTCCTCCTTGTCCTGGCAGATCTTTGGATCTAGAAAATAGAAAGAGTGGCAGAGATATAAAAAGATAAATGGAAACATCCATTTAAAATACAAAGATGTTGGCCGGGCGCGGTGGCTCACGCCTGTAATCCTAGCACTCTGGGAGGCCGAGGTGGGCGGATCGTTTGAGCTCAGGAGTTCGAGACCAGCCTGAGCAAGAGCGAGACCCCACCTCTACTAAAAATAGAAAGAAATTATATGGACAGCTAAAAATATATATAGAAAAAATTAGCCGGGCATGGTGGCGCATGCCTGTAGTCCCAGCTACTCGGGAGGCTGAGACAGGAGGATCGCTTGAGCTCAGGAGTTTGAGGTTGCTGTGAGCTAGGCTGACGCCACGGCACTCACTCTAGCCTGGGCAACAGAGTGAGACTCTGTCTCAAAAAAAAAAAAAAAAACAAAGATGTTCATGTCAAAAATTAATACCTTGTATTTGTATGGCATTTTATTATTTTGGAAACCACCTTATGTGCATTTGGTCCTTAAAACAACTCAATGAAGAAGATAAAGTAAATTTATTCCTATTCTGCAGATGAGACAACGGAGACTCAAACAGTTAAAAATTACTTAAAATTAGGTAACTTGTTCAGGTCATATGACCACTTAGAAGCATCACTGAAAATGGAAACTCTGTGTATTCCCAAAGTAGTAGGTTCTCCCCGTGCCCCCTAATACTTATGTCCCTCCTAGATGTTAGGTTTAGTCTCTTAGTAGTGATTTAATTTCATTTTACAGCTTTAATTCAGGTAGTTCAGGAAATTCTGAAAACTCAGGCTGACTAAAGTGATGATTGTTACAGGGTTTATTTTTTTTTTAATGGAAGGTAGAAGGTGAACATGATGTACCATTATGGTTCTATTAACACTTTTAATAGATTAATGGACTGAGGTTGGTAATTAGCTTTTGTAGTTAGGGAGTTTTTAAAGAAAATCAACAATCAGTTAAAAAAGGAAGAAGAAAAATATTCCAGGGGAACTTTGAAAATAACTTTTATTACTTGGTGCATTGGTATTTATTCGGTAATTATGGCTGCCTTTGTAATGATTCACTAAAGTCCTAAGGTGTGTCTGTGTCAATTCCTGTATGCCTTCATTCATTTCAAACATATTTGAGGCCGGGCGTAGTGGCTCAATGCCTGTAATCCTAGCACTTGGGAGGCCGAGGCAGGCAGATCGTTTGAGTGAGCTCAGGAGTTCGAGATCAGCCTGAGCAAGAGCGAGACCCCATCTCTACTAAAAAATTAGAAAGAAATTAGCTGGACAACTAAAAATATATAGAAAAAAATTAGCCAGGCATGGTGGTACATGCCTGTAGTCCCAGCTACTAGGGAGGCTGAGGCAGGAGGATCACTTGAGCCCAGGAGTTTGAGGTTGCTGTGAGCTAGGCTGACGCAACGGCACTCTAGCCTGGGCAACAGAGTGAGACTCTGTCTCAGAAAAAAAAAAAAACAAAAACACAACATATTTGAGTGTCTACCATGGACCAGGCACTATTGTAAGTGCTGGGAATATACTGATTAAATTAAGACCAACTCCCTGTCCTGAGTAACATTTTATTGTTGTTTTGAATTAAGTTAATTATAGACTCTCATACTAGTATGTAATCAACAGGGTTGACCCTAAAGTTGGGAAATAGACAGTTGTCAAATGGTGCAATTTGAGGGCTACTAAATGACTTATTTGCTCTAAAATGTTCCACTTCTAGCCTTCTGTCTGCTGGAGACTCCCAGTCTGTTGGGTTACAGCACTGTTACCAGCCTGTTCTTGATAAATATAAGTATGTTCCATTATTTATCACAGTTTCAGGAAACAAGGCTGAGAGAAAATAAATGAGACTTTGAGTTGGGTGTGGTGGGATGCGCCTATAGTCCGAGCAACTTGGGAAGCTGAGTTGGGAAGATCATTTTATCCTAGGAGTTTGAGGCCAGCCTGGGTAACAACAATAGTGAGACCTGTCTCAAAAATAAATAAACAAAAAATATGGGAACTAGGACTGATAGGTTGGTGTTATAAGAGAAGAGTTTGGCAAAGTATAGTTTTAATAGCAGTTATTGTTCATTGAACTTTTGCTGAGTGGCAAATACTATGCCAAGTAAGTACTTAATGTACTTTAGCTCAGTTAATCACTGTTGTCACCTCAGTAGGGTTGGCGTTGTGACTCTCATTTTACGGATTAGGAAATTGAGCTACAGAGATGTTAAATTTGCTCATACTCACCTGGTAGTCCTAGAATTTGGCTCTCTCCTAGTACTTAGCATATAGTAGGAACTAACATGGAAAGAGAGCTTATTTATAATATATAGACTTCTGATGTTCTACCGTTCTACCAGTGTGTGTGGCAGATCATGGAGGTGAAGGCCTTGGTGAGGGAGGAATGGGTGAGGAGAGTCAAGAGATCTTGTTGGGTGCAGTGTGGGAATTGGAGGGGTGGGGAAAGATGGAACAGTATTGCTTGCCTAACTGCTTGGCCCTCAGGCTTAATCCTCCTGTGACAGCCCTGGGGCTCCCGAGTTGCATTTAGGCACCTGTAAGTGCTTTCTTGAGCTCATCGGTTAGAGTTTAGGCAGACCAGAGGCCCTGGTTTTCCCACTCACTAACTTGGTCAAATTACTTAGTTTCTCTGGGTTTCAGTTTTCTCTTTTGTAAAATGGAGGCAACAGTATTACCTATCTGGTATGGTTATTGTGAGGATTGAATTAGATAATAATATGTGTAAAGCACATATCACACACTGCCTGGTACATGGTTAGTATACATTATTACTGTTGTTTGTGTGTGTGTGTGTGTGTATGTGTGTGTGTGTTTTGACATGTTTAATGTGGAATTTTCATTCAAAAGGAAAAAAAGCAATGTTAGAGGTCTGGGAAGACTCTTGAAGTTGTCCATTTTGAAGTAGCTGTGAAATTTATACGTGTATCAGAATTACCTGGGGAACTAGTAAAAACACACAGGTTAGGAAGTTTTGGATGGGGCTTGGGCATTAGTATTTTAATAAGCTTCCTTACTGATTTACATGTATACCAAAATTTAAGAACCATTGGTTTAAATCTTTTCTTCATCCTGTGCTTAGGGAAGGCTTCAACAAGAATAACAACAAATTGCTTGGCTTAACCAGACAGTGTGTGGTAGAAGGAAGTGAAATATCAGTTACCAGAATCTCTTTGACTTTTTTTTTTTTTTTAAGCTTATTTGGGGCTTATAGCATTTATGTTGAGATAACCGTGCTGTGTTAAATTTCACACCTAAACTAAATTGTAATGACTGTTTCACCTTTTTAGCCAGCTTCATTTGGAAGTGAGTTATATTTCATTTTTAAGTTATACAGATAGCAAAGATATAAAAATAAATGCTTATATAGACTTTAAGAACTTTAAAAAAGTTTTTAATTGGATTTCTTTAGATGGTGTACTGTTAAATAACCAGACTTGGTATCATTAGTTGTATCAGACAAAGTCCCAGCAGGAAAGAGATTTCATCCTTGATGGTTCAACTGAAGAGACTATTTGCAGAGGTTAGGGAACAAACAAGGGTAGCAAAACACCCAGGGACCAGCAATATCGAGAAGTCCTTAATTCTCCAGAGATTACCAGGGCAGAGGGCTGGCATTGTGGAGGAGGGCTCCTGGGAGCTGTGGTTTTGAAGCAGGCGAGGAGTGAGAGGAGGTTCCCTGACCTCTCCTCCCTCTGCCTTCCGTGACTTCCATTGCTAGAGCCCAGCTGGGAAGCCCACGTGATTATCTTTGCAAGCTCATCCTCCCAGCTCAAGAGCAGAGCAGAGAAGGGATTGAGTGTACAGTGGAACAAATGGAGAATAACTAGGACATTAATTAGAACCTTTGGGAATTTGTAGTATTTCCTTGGTGCATTTTAAATAACTTTTAGCATTGTGATACATCTATAGAATGCTTGGGACTATTTGTCTTATACATGCTTTTAGAAAATAGTTTATCCACTTTCTCATTTAATCAAATAATTATAATTTTTAGGAACTTTGATGATCCATATAATCCAATGAGAAACATAATCTATGTCTGTTAAGATAAAACACTTTTATTAATATATTGTTTTACCTTGATGAGGTTTTCTGAAATTTTCTGCATTCAGTAGTCTTGTTTTGATGGAATAAATGTTTTTTCTTTAAAAATATTTTCATGATTAAATTAAAAAAATTTTGTCAAGAAAAGTCCTTTATCTTCTGGAATTTATGCTTCCTATTCATTGGACTTTTTTGATAGCAGAAACACCAGAACACAGTGTTGTTAATAATGGTTAATAGAATTAAGATTATTGTGAAATAATTGTTCATCTTCCCCAAGTTCTTTTGAAGGCACATTAAATTTCTGTATAAATCTGTTGTAGTTTGCTGTTATTTAGATATCTTTTGCTAATGCCAGTTTTATCTAGTTAATCTTAATTCTGGCCAAAAATTCATGTTCTTTATTTTGGATAGATTCTTTAGGATTAGTAAAGAAAGGGGTTTCTCTCCTTAAAGAGATGGTATGAAGGATGCTGGTATATAAGCAGTACTCCCCCCCAAACAGTTAGATTATGTCTTATATTTTCTTTCATCTCTTGAAGGTTCCAGGGAAAAAGAAGTACAAGATCTTACCCAGATTTAGAAGCAACTAGAGTGGGTCTTGTCTAGGACTTCCTGGACTTGATTGACAAATTAATCAAGTAGCAAACATCTGGCTATGAGGATTTAGGATACAAATAAAGGATACCTCTGGATGTTTATGTTATAACTGAGTTTTTTAACAAAATAAATGTTTCTCAGCTTGTCTCTTTTAAAAAGAGTATGGTGAAAGTAAGAAACAGATTTGGAATCCACTGAATAGTACCTGTACTTGGAAATCATATAGTTAGATATTTTCTCTGTGAGTGGGCTTTTTTTTCTTTTTTTTTTTGAAAAACAGAGTGATTTCAGACTTTTGTGGGATCTTCTAAAATACATATTGTTTATTTTGATTTGACACTGATAGAATTAGTATCCCACAGGAAAGAATTGAGGCTGTTGGTTTTTCCATGTTTTGTTCTTTGAATTTCCCTGATTTGAGGATTGAGTTATTCCAGAGAGAACTTTTCTCCTCTTCCTTGTTATTTTTTTTCTAAAATTAGATGACCCAGCTGTGTTTTGGCTTGCGGGCATGATTTGCTGTCTGTTATCCTTTTGGTCTTAGTATATTTGGGGGAAGAACAAAGAACGTGTGTGTTTTGAAGAGGAATGTATTAGTTTCTCTGCTTTTCCTGTTCATCATGGCTGATCTTAAAGATTAGAAGAACAGAATGATTTGTGTATCTATTATGCTTGTGCTTGAGATTTCAAACCAAACCATGGCTGTGTTGGCCACTGAGATGATGAAGAAAACAGATGGATGTAAAGTGTAAAACTAGTCATCCTGTATTCAGATGGCTAATTGAGGAGGTTTATGTTAGTTTAAGAAAGATTTTCTGTCAGGTGTGGGAGAAGGACGAAGGAAGATGGGAAAGTGAATGAGTTTGACCCAGTGTCACCGAGATGTTTTGGAAACCAGAAAAAATTATTTTGGTCAGAATTTTATATTCTATAGGGATATTTTCTGCTAATGTTTGTTTTTTTAAAAACGAAGGCAGCATAAATTTGGAATTTAATAAACAAGATTTTTAATTTAGTGATTCTGTGAATCATTAGCAAAAATGGAGATAGCTTGGTGACTGCACACAGTGATGTTAGTGTGTCAGAAGTTGGGTTATTAGTTATTAAAGATGTGCTTCTGGAACTGGTCCAGAAAGTACGAGCTATATGGCATATTGTAGGTCAGCATGATTGAACAGTGAAAGGCTTACATCCAGTGGGAGGTGGGAGTATATTCTAATGATGGATTGAAAATCATCATAGAACAGTACAGTTATAACAGTTCTTGAGGGTCAGAGATATGCCACTTTGAGTGTTTTGCAATCACTTTCTCGTTTAATTCTCATGTTGACCCTCTGAGGTGGCTATTCTTATTATCCCATGTGACAGCTGAGAGAGCTGAGGTCTAAGTTGATAAAAGTGGTAAGGGGCAGAGCCAACAGATGCCTTCAGGTGGTCTGGCTCCAGAGTCTATCCCATTTTGATTCTACGTTCCCTTTTTCTGTGTGCTCTTTTATTGTTTTTAGAGACAGGGTCTCTCTATATTGCCTTGGCTGGTCTCCAATTCCTGGGCTCAGTCAATCCTCTGGAGTAGCTGGGATGACAGACGTGAACCTGGCCAGTGTGTTCTTTTAAAGACATAGAACTTTGAAAATCCCTTAAGGATTAATCTATTCTGTCTCTATGTATCTACACAAGGTATGGTAAAATCCTAACACTCATGCGGCTGTTGCCCAATTTCAAGTCCAAGGGAGACAGCTTCTCTGTGGTACCCAGTTTCTTCCTGAGTCTAAATTCCTGCTCTATATGGGGCTCCAGGCTTCCCTGCCAGAGAGGGGAGATCTCCTGGACATGCGGAGTCTAAGCTGTTCCTTACAGCTCTTTTAAACCTCTTAACAGCTTCCAGTTTTACTTACATATTTGATGTATATGCTTTAAGCAAATGTATTTCTATAAAGTTTTGTGTAAATTAAATAATGAATTGCAATTTTTTACTATCTTAGGAAAGCTTCCTATATAGAGGATCCCAATAGTGATTTCTTTTGTAAAGAGAAGAATCTTTTTGCAAAACAAGTGTTTGTTTTCTAGATTGTACTAATAAAATATGGATTTCTCACACATTACTTTTATATAAACATGGGTCCAGCTAAATGTACATCTGATATCAATATGCCAAAATGAAATTTGATCTCATATTGTGGTTCATATTACTAATAAAAAAGGATTCTATAATAGTTTTTTTCTTGAGTAAATATCATTTGTTGAATTTGCACTAAAATGTACTTTAGTAGGCTATCTACAGTAAGAATAATATTCTTTTAAGCAGTAGGTTGAGGTTCACCATATAGCACAATTCTTTATTCTTTTTGTGTTGTAAAATTCATTAGGTAAATGCTAGTGTTCTGCTGTTTAAGTGTTAAAAATCAGTGTTTTATGTGATTCTGAAATAAATTCTCTGAAAATAAAAGATAAATTTTAAAGAGATAACTTACTTAAAAACTGTTATAGTTGAAAACATAACGATTTTTGGAAACAGTTTTAGAAAATGTATTTTCAGCTAGGCATGGGTAAAATATTTATATGCTGTACCTATTACAATGTCATGCTAATGAGGCCTTGATCCCAGATTCTTTGCAATCTGTGTTCTGTTCCTAAACACTTGACAGTGACCACTTTGTAACCTCATTAATAGAACCAGTGGCCTCATTTAGATCATTATTCTTTTCCAACCTCTTCAGCTATTGACCAACCAATTCCCCCCTGGCTTTTGTGGTTTTGTGTCCTCTCAGGTCTCCGACTTTACCTGTTTTGTTTTGCTGTTCATTTTCCTCTCTCCATGCCTTTAATGTTCATGCTTTGAGAAAATCCTATACTTGGTTTTTTGCTCTACTCACTCTGTTCTTACTTATGGTAATTGTATCAGCTCATGGTTCAACTGTCATCTTTATGTAGATTTTTCCAAAGTTTCTTTCCATGTCATCGTCACCAGCATTTCCAAACTAATGCTCTGTAGATATCTTAAAATTTCACATAGTTCCCATCAAATCTGTATCCTTTCAGAAACTTGCTGCTGCTGCTGCTTCTTCTTCTTCTACTTCTTCTTTCTTCTTCTTCTTCGTTTCCCATATGATAACACCATTTTACTCTAGAGGGTTTCAGCTCCGAACCCTCATTCACCTTTCTCCCTTCACTTGCCAGTTTGTTAGTTGTCAAACAGTGTTCTGTCTCTGAGAGACCTCCTCCACTTTCCACCCTCTCTCACCTAGTGCAGGCCTCATTACCTTTCCTTCTAGATATGTCTCCCTGTATTTAGCCCTTACCCACAACATACAGCTCATCCCGTGCATTGTCATTAGAATTATGTTTCAAAGTAGAACTCATTGCAGTATTCTCTTGCTCAGTAAGAATCCCTAGTGGCCCTTCATTAATACATTTTAGGATCCAAACTCTTATTGTGGGATGTGAAACTCTTCGTAACCTAATTGTGGCCTATTTTTTTACTACAGCTCCACCATTCTGTGCTCTAGCCCATTGACCTTTTCCCTGGACATAGCCCCATTCTCCTGTTTCCTTATTCTTGCTCAAACAGACCCTTGGTCTGGAATGTAATTTCCTGTAGTCAATATTACTCATCTTTCAGGATTTGCTTGAATTAAATATTTCAAAGTAGCCTTCCTAAATTTATTATTTGGAATTATACATGTGTTATAATGTCCATCACAGGTTACATATTATATGTGTATCTTCTCATTCTCTTTTATTCTTACTAGATTGTGAATGACTACAAGGTATGAACTGCCTAACAAGAGACTTTGTAAGGTTTTCTATAGATCTCAGGGCTCAGGACTCTTTTAAACTCTTAAAAATTATTGAGAGTTCCATAAAGATTTTGTTTATGTGTGTTATTTCTATCAACATTTACTGTATTAGAAATTTAAAAGTTATTTAATTGATTTAAAATATCAATAATAAATTCATATTAACAGACATAACATTTTATGACAAATAACTATTTCCAAAACAAAAATTAGAAGAATGATACTACTTTACATTGCTGCAAATTTCTTTAATGTATAACAATTGAAGATAACTGGATTGTCGTATTTGCTTATTCATTCAGTTTATTGCAGTGTTTTATTTTGGTTGGAGTACTATATATGAAGAAAACATGGCCTCACACAGATACGTTGTTGGAAAAGGGAAAAGTATTTATTTAACTATTTCAGAGAATTATATGTATTCTTTGTTGATCCTTCACCAAAACTCAGCAAGCAGTAATTTCTTAAAGTTCCAGCGAGGAATCTTAAATGATACCAGTGAACTTTTTGTACTCTGTCACGTTACAAATTCATTGGTCTGTTTGTGCTTTGAATGCATCTTTTACCCATGCATGATTTTATAATGTGATATATTTGTCATTTGGAACATATTGTTCCACTGAGTTATGCAGATCTTCCAAATTTATGTAATATTTAAAAATCATACTCTGATCTTATCAGAAACAAAGTATTGAAAGGCCATTATACTCATGGTGGCAGATATTAAGTTCAACTTTTGTACTTTTCACTTGAAAGTTCAGATTTTATCCTTACCAGCAAATATTGTCAATTACTTTCCTTGAAGGTAACACAGCCTCACTCAAACCAAAGACAACAAAAAAACCTCTGCCAAATTAGTCTGCCAAATACCCAAGTTTGAATAGCCATGTTTGTCAGTTCTTTCTAGTAAAAATGGTGTTTTATGAAAAAAACAACAAAAAAACCCCAGCAATTTCTAAAGATCAGAACTCAAAATATTCACATGAGTATTTTCCATGAAGCAGCCATTTACCTTTAAACAATAGAAGTGTTTAATATGTACTTCCCATTTTATCACACAGAATATTAAAAAATGTATATTTGAAGATCAAGATGTAATAACATTAATAGTTTTTACTGCTTCATTAAGGGCATTCTTGAATGAAACAGCATTTTTCATTGCTCTAAGTACAGTTGACAACTGGTAGGGTTTGGTGCCACTGCTTTGATACTAACTAACACTCTAGAAGTTTTACCTGTCATTGCCTCTGCATCCTTCATGCAAATGAAAGCACAGTGAAAAAGGCATATATCTTAGTATTATGAAAATAGTGTGTGGCCAGGTGCGGTGGCTCACGCCTGTAATCCTAGCACTCTGGGAGGCCGAGGCGGGTGGATCGCTCGAGGTCAGGAGTTCAAGACCAGCCTGAGCAATGAGCGAGACCTCGTCTCTACTAAAAATAGAAAGAAATTATCTGGCCAACTAAAATATATATAGAAAAAAAAAAAAATTAGCCGGGCATGGTGGCGCATGCCTGTAGTCCCAGCTACTCGGGAGGCTGAGGCAGTAGGATTGCTTAAGCCCAGGCGTTTGAGGTTGCTGTGAGCTAAGCTGACGCCACGGCACTCACTCTAGCCTGGGCAACAAAGCGACACTCTGTCTCAAAAAAAAAAAAAAAAGAAAAAATTAGCCGGACGTGGTGGCACATGCCTGTAGTTCCAGCTACTTGGGAGGCTGAGCCAAAAGGATTGCTTGAGCTCAGGAGTTTGAGGTTGCTGTATGCTAGGCTGACACCCTGGCACTCTAGCCTGGGCAACAGAGCAGACTCTGTCTCAAAAAAAAAATAAATAAATAAAAAGGAAAATAATGTGACCTTGTTGACTCTCTGGAAATGTCTCAGGGATCTCCAGGGGTCCACTGACTACAGGTGTAGAGAACTGCTGATCTAGATAATTGTTCTATCAAGTTGTAAATGTGTTCAGGTTTCATGTAGACTAGACATGTAGAAGCCTAGAATGTTAGAAATGGACGTTAACTCAGAGTTAATTTAATTCCAATTCCGTACTAAGAAGTTGAGGAAACTGATGTTTATAGAGGTTAAGAGACTTAATGAAGGTTATTCAGCTAAATTAGTGGCAGAACTAAAAGATAATTCATAAGGCTCTTAGAGTTCATTTTTTTCTGTCAGTATTGTGCAGTTAAAAAGTTTAGAAGTAATTTCAGATACATATAAAGCTATGACTAAAAAGTAGGTATTTCTTTTTGTGCTATAATATGGATACTGTCAAATAAAATAAAGGGTAGAGATTTTTGAACTCTGTTACCCAGAACTCTGCAGTCAGCTTTCATCTATGTTTTTCACCTCTTTTTTTCATTCACTTGATATAAAATTGCTTGCTGTGGTCAGATGGATAATTAAGTGAGAAATTGAGATAATTTGGCATTTAATGCATAGTCATTGCCTTAAAAAGCCTCAAAATATACCCTGATAAAATGTGTCATCAGTTTGACATTTAAGAGAGCAGCATACAATTATATATAAAAGTGAAAAATAGGCCAGACGTGGTGGCTTATGCCTGTAATCCTAGCATTTGGGGAGGCCACGGCTGGAGGATCACTTGAGGCCACAGGAGTTTGAGGTTGCAGTGAACTATGAGCCACTGCACTCCATCCCCTGCATTGGAGCAAGACCCTGTCTCTCCCCCCTACCCCCCAAAAAGAGAAAAATAATTGAGCATGTTTTAGGGAGAGTTTCATTTTTAAAATCATTTATTTGTGAGAAGTTTTAAGCATGTTCAGAAAAGGAGAGAAGAGCATATGAGCCACTGTGTACCCGTTACCCAGATTCTAGTTATCAACTCATAGCTAATCTTATTTTACCTTTTTCTTTGTAGAAATTCTTCTCCCCATGGATGATTTTGAATTCAATCCCAGATACAATTTATTTTCATTATCTATAAACATTTGTAGGAGAGAGTATTTCTGAGAACTTATAATTAGGCATATATAATGAAGTCAGGACTCGATATCTACAATAAGTTTGAATGAACCTTTCAGAAGTCTTTTCTAGCCTAAACAACAAAAATGAGAAACAAACAAAAACTCTTTCTTTTGATCCTGCCATCCTCCTTGTTCCATTGCCTTATTTCGTTGCTCCTAACTTGAAACTTCTGGAAAGAGAAGACTCTATCAGTTATAGTTTCTATGTTTTCTGTTTATTCTTTTACTCACTGCGGTATCATTTTTGCCTCAACTGCTGTACTGAACCTGTTCAAAGATTACCCTTTCCATTTCCAAATCCATTGACTTGTTTTCAGTTGTTAGCCTCTTCGGAACCATTTGATGATGCTGACAACCCCATGTTGAGACTTCTTTCTCCTTCGGCATAGTATTCCCTCGCAAGATACTTTCTACCTTTCTGTCTACTTTTTCTCTGTTGTTCGTCATTCTTCCTTTAAAATGTCAAGTTTTTGACTTTGGTCCTGTTCTGTTTTATTGGTACATAACCAGTTGTCTAATCTGTCAGACCTGCTGCTTCCTCTTCATACTTTTATTTTGTAATACCTCCTTTACCATACTGAAATGAAATTAGTAGACAGTATATTATAACCTACACAGATATATGTGTGTATATTTTATATACATATACAGGTTATATGTAGACATACAAATTTAAAAATTAATATAGTATCCTAACAAAAATTTATTAAATTATTAATTATAGTAATTAAATTAAATATATTATGTATTTCAATATGTGATGGCTCAGGTATCCTTTAATCAAAGGCAGAATAAAGTAATCAGATGCTAATATCCATATGTGGAATAATCATGAATGCAGAGGCTGCAAATTAAACTAATATATAGGTATTATGATTGCTGATTCAAATACCATGATTAACATTGCTCTGTAACATGATGTTTTTCCAGAATAATGAATACCTTTTGATATGGTTCCAAATAAAGGACAATCTTTTTTCAGTTTATGTGATAATTGTATTTCTGGAAAAGTCAATGTATATTAAAACAATGCAAAAATATTTTTAAATTAGATTAGGTTCTGGGCTCACTTATCTTCTCCTCTAAGTTTGTATTCATTTTGCCTTCTATACATCACTAATGGCATAAGAATAATTTGAAAATTCGAAATAAATAGTATTGATAAAAAGCTCTCAGCCCCCTATCCACAGGAGCTGGATCAGCATGGAGCATCCTTACAGACATTTGTTTTGGCTGCAATATTTCTATTGAGTCATTTTCCTCAACTCATTTTTGAGTGTTTTATTACTATCTTTAAGTGAGACACTGAAGCTTTTGCATTCTAAATTGTGAATAGAAAATACAAAGAATAAATGAGATAATAAAAACATGTACACTGATGTAATTTAGAAACTATAATAGTTAAAGTAATATATAGTTTTTAAATACACATGATTTATAAATTCCATTCTTAAATTGATGGAAATTTCTTGCATTTTTAAAATTTTTTTTTTATTTTCCTCCATTTCCTTCATAATTTTCTTGCATTTTTAAAAAATGAATTTCCTACAGAAATCATATTTTTCTTCCCCAAACAATTTACTATCAGCATTTTTTTGAAAAATGGAACATTTCACGAATTTGCATGTCATTCTTCCACAGGGGCCATGCTAATTTTCTCCATATTGTTCCAATTTTGGTATATGTGCTGCTGAAGCTCTCAGCTCTCAGCATTTTTATGGCCATATCTGTTGCAAAATGCATAAGTCACTTTTTTTACCTGTCGTTTTAGAGCATTGAGGTGTCACTAATCTGGCCTATTTTGGATCTGAATTTAAATACAAGAAGTTTTCATTATTTCACAAGAGGGAGTTTTCCCCCAGATATAAATAACCCAATTTTATACCTTCAGGGAATAGTGAATCTGGGAATAAGCAAAGGCTAGAAGCAAATTATTGCTGTAAAATATACAAATTATTTTGTCATAGATTGCCATGGAGATATATAAAAAGATTCTGTATGAAGATTGATTTGAAAATATAGCCAGAAATAATTTTCTCATTTGTTAGTATTAAGTATTTATTGTTCCATACTTAGTATTTCAACTTCTAAACTATCCCTCCCCCACTTTATACATTTAGTTTTGTAGACATTTTCCAGTGAATATTAATATTTGTATAATTGAAAGCTAGATGTCTTTTAATTGATTAATCTTTCCTGATTTCTTGGTGTCAAATTGACAGTTTAGCTGAATCTTGATGGATAACAATATAAGTAAAAATTTTAGTGTTCTTGACAAGGATAGTATAGGTGGCTTTTCCTAAGAAATATATGGAAATGTAAACTTATAAAGACACATATATAAGTTAGCAATGCTTTTCTTTACTGAAGTTTTCTTTATAAAACAATTATGTGAAGGGCCCTTTTACTGGCCTTTGCTAAAGTGTGTATATATTGCCCAGGAGTTGATTAATGAACAAAAAGGAAAGGAATGGAATGTGTATTTTAACTCAAAGTACATTTATTTGTACTAATTCCTCATCAGAGCTGCAGTATTTGTATTTGGATACCACATGTTAAATATATTTCTCTGTAAATAAAATCTGAAGGCAAAAAATCAGATACACAAAGATAAAACCTGAACAATTGAAAGTTCCCTGAGATATAAGACAGTATGAAATCTTTCCCTAATTCCTTTCTGCGATATAAATGAGAATTTGGGGTGACTTTCCAAATAATTCTATCAACACAAAATTGATAGTATTCACATTTGCTACTGTCCGAAGTCAAAGAATACAATTCTGGGGTCAAGATGCCTGTGCTACAGCCTAGACCCCTTTAATCCCAGATCTTGGAGGATGGGACCTAGATGTCAGTACTGTTTCAGAAGTTCCCAGGTCATTCCAATCTGTATTTCAGTTACTTATGTTTTTTTATATTAAATCTATATAAGTAAAACTTTTTGTCAAGTACTGAAGAAACTCTTGGTGGCCAGAATGTTTTAAAAATTTAGTTTTTGTGCATTACTAAAATGTGTAATGTCTTGTGAAGGAATTAAAAAAATAGAACACATTCTGGGATGGAGACCTAAGAATTATTTAAAATTATTAAAATGGTACACCTGATACAAAATTTGAAAGTAGAAGCTAATTCTGTTGAACCCAGTTTTCTATTTCCTGGCAGATCAAATTTAAACCACTCAAAACAGGTCACTCACTGTTTTATCTTTATCATAAAGAGCTCTTTAGATGAAGTTTCTGTAACCTCTTTTTTGTCTCCTATTCATTGTGAAAATTGTTCGTGTCTGACCTAAATTGCTGTATATATTTATATTTTGTCTTCTGGAAATGTAGGCCATTTGATCATTGGTGCACATGCCCTCTCTCTCGCACACATATCTTTAATCTTTTTCATTCACATACTTAAAGACAAATTCTTTTTTTTTTTTTTTAAGTCTAAATAGCCTACTTTAGATAAACATTTTTCATAGTCCAGTTAGAAAACTCTTCATTTTGTCTACCTGTTTAGGTTTCACTATAAGGGGAACATTTTACATTAGGAATCACCACTGTTTTACTAACCTCCTTACCGATAAAGAGAAGTGTTGATGAGGAAATAACTAAAATCAGTTCAGACAGTATAGAACATCCAGATTCAAACTCCTGGGCTCAAGTAATCCTCCCGCCTCAGCCTCCTGAGTAGCTGGAACAACAGGCACACACCACCACGCCCAGCTAATTTTTAAGTTTTTTGTAGAGACAGGGTCTTGCTGTGTTGCCCAGACTGGTCTTGAACTCCTGGCCTCAAGTGATCCTCCTGGTTGGCCTCCCAAAGTGCTGGGATTACAGACTTAGGATGCTGTGCCTAGTCTCTATCTTTGTGGATTTTTGATAGTCAAATTAGGACTAAGTAATTGCCATAATTATGACAGAGAATCCATCAGAAGTGAAATAATATAGTTGGTATAAATACTATGTTAGTGGTAAGTGGTGAATGGTGAGAATGAAACAAGAGTTTTACTAAGTTGAAATTCCATATTCTGGTAGGGCAGGCTGTTTACATTTGAGGGATTTTTTTAAACACTTGATTGGATGTCCCCAAACTTTATATGCAATTATGAATATTTCTTCACTTATGATTAGTAGTAAGTAAAAAATTGGAATGTTTGGCTTACTGCTGAACTCTACAACTGAACCATTATGAGGAAACTAAGATTCAGTATGAGAATCACACAGTTGGAGAAGATTTTAGGAAACTAGAATTAACGTGAAAGGGAGAAGACTACTTAGGTGATTCAACATGTTGTTGAATACAGAAGATGGTAAGATAGTATATCAGTCAGTATTTTTTAGTGAAAACAGAGGAAAGTTTGATCTTCAGCTGTGTTCTGAGGGTTTTTAGACCTGTTTGTTCATGTATTCACTGGAAACCATTTGCCTACCGTGGAGTGGCACTATGCCAAGTTCTAGAGATGGATTTGTGGACAATTCAGACATGATTCCACCATTAAGCTTGTGTTCCAGGAGGGAGACAGACATGAAACAACTATTTATCATATGCCTAGGCTTCAGAGGAGACGTTCTATGGGTGCTATGAGAGCTTTGTGATGAGGGAAAAATGTAAGAAAGAACAGTGTCAGGTGGTGGCAAAACATTAGGATGGGTAAAAGAATACCTTTGTAGACTGTTCAGCCCTCTTTAAACATCCACCCTCCCCGCCAGTACAAAATCAACTCATTTGTTTGTTCATTGACGTGAATAAGAATCTTTGATATTTCTACTAGGTGGAGGTAATCATTAGTTTTTTGGAAGGCCATAAAAATTAGATGTATATTCATCTTTATAAGGTGAAATTTCATTTCTAGGTCTGGAATTTATGATTTTTTTGTATTCTCTATTGTTGTATAAAGAATAGTAATTATCTTTATGATACTGCTGTAACACCTATAGCCCCACTTAATAATTGCTTGCTGAATTATGTATATGAATGTCCATTTATAGTCCAAAGAAAATATGTTTTTATTGAGGTGTTATATATCACAGGTAATATAAATGTTTTCTGTTTTTGAACTTTTAAAAAATGAAATTCATGTATGTTAATACAGTAACCAAATCGTAAGAGTTTAAAGATTGCATTAGTATCCATAAACTTTATGTTTTTTGTTCCTTTGGAGAAAGGTAACTAATGTTCATAATGTATGAAATAAAATCAAATATCAGAAAATATATGTCATAATGTTAAAGGACTATTCACAAGGCTAAAAAGAACAACAAAAACCCCCAAAGTGAATAAATAAATAACTTGTCATTGCTATCACTGAAAGCAGCAAACCCTGAGTATAGCTATGTGCTCACTGCAAACTTGCGGTGTGCTCCCGTTATCCATCCTTTGTATTGGTGACAATAAATTTTAGCTGGATTCTTGGCTTCCAGAAATAAATAGTATACTTCTCAAATGAGACAAGATATAAAGTTCAGAATGAGTAGCCAAATTTAAGTGAGCAAATAAGCTGGGCTGATTATTTAACCTCTGTGGGGGAAACAAAAAATTAAGAAATATTTACTGACTATTTAGTGGTTCTTTGTTATTTAAATTATTTTAGGTATTGCAAAGCTTTATAGGATTCTTTATATTGAGGCATATCTCTAACTTTACTCCTAATTCTGTGTTGTTATTTCTGTTGTGAAAAAGGTATCTTTTTTTCCATTTTCAATCCTTTAAATTGGACACTCTTAATCTGTAATAACAGTTTTGATTAGTTCCTTTTGTTTAAGGTAGAGTCACATCAACTACAACAATATTCTCACCTCTTCCTTACTATGTAGTCTTGATCATTTCAGTTTGATTTAATTGGCAAAGATGTCTGGAATAGTATTAACTAATAACGTGACATTTACCATCTTTATTTTATTCGTGATTTTTTTCTTTTTTTTTTTTTTTTTTGACAGAGTCTTGCTCTGTTGCCCAGGCTAAAGTGCAGTGGCATCAGCGTAGCTTACTACAAGCTTAAACTCCTGGGCTCAAGCAATCCTCCTGCCTCAGCCTCCCCAGTAGCTGGGACTACAGGCACATGCCATGATGCCCAACTAATTTTTCTAATTTTTGTAGAGATGGGGTCTCGCTCATTGTTCAGACTGTTCTCGAACTCCTGAGCTCGAGCAATCTCCCACTTCAGCCTCACAAGTGCTAGGATTACAGGCGTGAGCCACAACACCCTGCTCATTCCTGATTTTAAAGAGAATACCTCTTATTGCTCCTTCATTATGTATAACACTGACTGTTGGTATGAAGCATGAATGAATTATTTAACGTGGTATGAAAGTTTCCTTTCAGTTTCATTTTTAAATGTTTTTATTAGAAATTGTTCAATTTCCCTTTTGCTATCTATTTAAATAAATGACCTTAATGATAATATGTAGTAAATATCAAGCACATTCACTCATTTAGTCTATCCTCACAGCTGGACAACTTGAGTCAAGAATTTTATCAGCGTCATTTTATAGAGGAGAAAAGGCAGACACAGAGAGGTTAAGTAATTTGCCAGAAATCATACAGCTTTAAATTGAAAGAGCCCAATCTGGCTCCAGAACCCACTCTCTTAATCACTATTCTATATTGCCTCCTTGTACCTGCATTTTGCTACTTTTTAAAAATTTCATATTACAGGATACAAATGTTTTGGTTACATGTATCAATTTTGTTATGCTTGAGTCAGGATTATCAGTATGCCCATCACCCAGATAGTGTTCATGGTACCCGTTAGGTAGGTTACATAATAAAATGGTAATGAATTATATACTGACTTTTCTAAGTGTAATATAATTTAAAAGCATGATAGTTAATATTTTTATGCCAAATACGATTAATGAATTTATACTAATTATAACCCTGTACAAATTTAAATAATTGATAGACCTGCCCCCCATAATTCAGTAGTTGGAATAAACTTATCTTTTATTTTTGACATGTTCTTTTCATACACACATGTGTCTTTTTACCACTAAATTGCTGATATCCTTTTATTTTTCATTGGATCTTTTTCGCCACTATTAGAGAATGAATGTAATTTAGTGTTTTATGTGACTGTTTAGCTCTTTAAATATTGAAATATACTGAAGTAACATGTGTGTTTTTACTTTTCATGTAACAGCTGTCTTCTACCTTTTTAAAAATAGCTTCTTAAGTAATAGTTAAAATTTTATGGTATATTTCTTAGAGATTTTCCTTAGTGAAGAAAATCAAGGAAATGAAGTCTTCCCCTTAACTTTTAATCCCTTCCCCCGACTTTTATGAAGTGGTGCTTAAAAACTTAGGCAGTTTAGATGGGGAATTATGTTATTTTACATATACAAGATTAGACTTTGATATTATTGTTTATATACTGTAAAGAAGGTGCTGTTTTTGCAAAACTTAGTAATGTCCCAATAGACCAGTGAGTTCTCTGTGATAAATATGATCCTCCTAGGACTTGGAATCAGTGGTTGCTGTGTTGCCTCTGGTAAGGTTAGAGTCTGCATAGTAACTGAGCTGAGCAAATTTCTTCTGTGGCTATTAGCAGCGATGGAAGAGAGCGTGCAGGTCACCTCTGGGACGGGAACATGTACAAAAGGTACTGCTGCCTTGACTCCTGGCATGGGAGGCTGGGCTGGCCCTTGTCCCTGGATACTTTGAATGAGACGTGTTGGCAGCTGTCCAAATTGGAAATATACCTTCTCAGGTTCCAGGCCTACCTTGGCGCTGAGGACTGTGTATGAGGATAGCAGCACCTGGGGTGGATGCCTGCTTTGCCACAGATCAGTCTCCTGCCCTGAGAGCTGTGCTGCTTATCTGTTGACAGTCTGGGAGCAGATTGCCAAATACAGGTCAGGAGGTATATATGACCTGTAAAAGGAGCCTCTGCTTTTCCAATTAGGCTGTTCAAGTCTTGAGCTTTATTTCAGTTGTTTAATGTTTGGTTAACAGTTTTGATACCTAGTCAAAATTTAGTAATGCGTTTGTTTGAGAGACTATGGCCTGTATCAGAAATTCATAGCGCTACCTGTAAAAAGGAATGGAAAGTTACTTTTTAGTGGACTTGACCAGTGTTTTCCTAATAATATTAATTAGTAACATTTGCAAGGTAGTTTGAATCCTGATATTTAGAGCACATTGTGTTTTTTGTTTTGTTTTCATGGAATGTGTAGCATATCATTGCTTTAAGATTTCATCCTATTTATCTTTTAATACTCAGTTCAGAATGAAATTTTTTTGTCCTGGTCTTTGTCCTTCAACTGATCCCCCCAATACCTGTGACTACTTTGTGTCAATACTTTTAAATACTTCTGTAAATTGCAATGTACTTGTCTTTCTCTTTTAGTAGGTTGTAAACACCCTGTTAATAGATTCTCAATTAATAATAATAGATGCTCAATTGCTGGGTGTGGGGTTGTGCGCCAGTAGTCCTAGCTACTTGGGAGGCTGAGGCCCAGGAGTTGGAGGTTGCAGTGAGCTATGATTGTGCCACTGCACTCTAGCCTGGGTGACAGAGTGAGACCCTGTCTTTGTAAAAAATATAAATAAATATATAAATAAATGCTCAATATAACGTCTATTCAGTAAAAATAATTTTGTCCTAAGTTTGAACTATGAATATATTGTCTACTTTTTTAAAAAATTATTTTCTCTGAATATAAATTCTAGGTCATCCCATTAACATAAAATCTCTTAGAGGTAGTTTGTGAGATTGGCATACTCAAGGGTTTAATGAGCCAGGGCCCTTAGAATATTACTTCTGGGGGGGGGAGGGAAGAACAATTAGCAGCAATGATTAGAAAGGGTGTTTTAGGGAAAGTGAAACAACTGTAGCTGGCACTATTTCCTTAAAAAATTTTAAGCTTCATTTCTTTGCACAACTATTAGGAAGAGAGCAATTGCTTTAAAAAAAATTAGAAAGCTAGTTTTAGTAATTTGTGCACATTCTTCTTTTTTCCTTTTTTATAAAACCTCCATCCTTAGGTTTTGTGTACAATTTTTTTTTTTTTTTTTTTGGCTGGAGGGTTGGACAAGTCTGACTATATAAGAAAGATTGTTATAAACACATGTACATTTATAGCACCAATTTGAGTTTTCATAGAATGTATTATTTTTTGGATGAAAGTTATTTTAAAGGTAGCAGTTTTTTTTCCT
This sequence comes from Eulemur rufifrons, assembly GCF_041146395.1. NCBI lineage: Eukaryota > Metazoa > Chordata > Mammalia > Primates > Lemuridae > Eulemur > Eulemur rufifrons. The sequence continues at coordinate 36,351,704 of NC_090997.1, forward strand.
GGTTATAAAAGTGATAGATATTCTTTGGGAAATTTGAGAAATATAAAATATATAAAGGAGAAAATAAAAATTTATAATGCCACCACTTAGAAATATTAAGTATTAATATGTTTACATATTCTTTATTTTTAAAAATTGTATCAGTTCTAACTTCTAGACAAATCAAATAAATATGCTCTATTTTTAAGGTTTTTTTTGATAATTAACTGTAATTTATCTGGAATTTTGGATGTGGTTGGAAAGTTATTTTAAAATTGCAATATTTAATCACTTTCCCTTTTCTTACCACTGACAAAGAAAAATAAGACCTTTTGGATTGTTATTAGGGAAGGTTTTTGAAAAAAATTCTTTATATTCTGTATTAAAGCCCCATAAATCTTTTTGAATAATATCTTTTACATTGTGTTTATTTTAAATTAATCAACTAATAAGTGAATACATTCTTTCACCAACAAATCAAAATGATCCAGCTGTTGACATTACCTTAGGTCACCACCTGGTCACACTTCTCTATTCAGAAACTAAGCCCTGCTCTCATTTTGATGTGTATACCTCTGTATCTTTTACTATTATTTACACTTTTAAGCTTGTAGAAATGTGTAGTTTTGTATGTATTTTTTTAACCTGAGAGATCTTGTACTTACACAATATTTGCAACTTCATTTTTTTTCATGTAACAACAGGTCTTAGATGTCCATATTGAAAGGTAAAGGTCCACCTTACTCTTTTTAATTGCTTCATGGTTGTCCATAGTCTAGATATAGCATAATTTATTAAACTATTTTTTTTACTGATAGACATTTGGATTGCAGTTTTTCTCTCTTACTTACAGGGCTACAACAAGTCCTTGTTGTATACTAAGAAATGCTCATTCAGAGGATTTACCAGTTTATAGTTTCACTAACAGTGAGAACAAGTCAGTGTTATAGTTTATAAATTTTTACCACTGTGATGGGTGGAAAAGTATCTCATCATTCTTTTAATTATATATATTACTATCTTCCTTAAGGGGAAATTACCAGAATTTAATGGTAAAGATGGATAAGGTATGGTTTTCTGACATAATTCTTTACACAGGTGTGGCCGGCTGTTTGAATCATAGACTTTTGTGTTTAAATGGTTAAAAAAACGTTGAGTTTGTGATTTTATATGAAGAAACACTTCTCAACTCCCCTAATTCATTTCAATTTAGTTTTTATTTGACTCAACCTGTAAGGCAAAGAAAAAAGTATTTTTTGCTCTTCAGTTTCCAGAATCAGATGTTTTCAAGGCTAAGACCTTGGGAAACATTCTCAAACTTGACAAAACACAGTTTGTTTAATACAATATGAAACCAAGACACCATATAATATTCTGATTTAAAGGAATGGAGAAATAAGCATAAATTTGAAAGTGGTTTGGAAAGTAGGCAAGTAATGAATTAGAATTCAGACACACTGGAGAACAAAAAAGCTTTGGAAATGAACCAGAGTAGAAGCTAATCATTTCCCTAATTATTCCTCCTGCCATTTTTTATTTATAGAGTCGGGATCTTGCTCTGTCACCTATGCTGGAGTTCAGTGGCACAGCTACAGTTCACTACAGCCTTGAACTCCTGGACTCATGTGATTCTCCTGCCTCAGCCTCCTGAGTAGCTGGGACTAGAGGCACATTCCACCATGCAGGGCTAATTTTTAAAATTTTTCGTAGAGATGGGGGTTTTGCTTTGTTGCCCAGTCTGGTCTTGAACTCTTAGTCTCAAGTAATCCTCCTGCCTTGGCCTCCCAAAGTGCTGGGATTACAGCTGTGAGCCACTGCTACTGGCCCCCACTGCCATTTGACTTTGTTTGCTAATTAAATTCTTACTAAAAAATGCTTTTTAAAAATATGTATTTTAAGGAGTATATTTGAATATTTTTATTGAAAGTTATCTTTCATTTTTGATACTTTATTATAATGGGTCGGTTTCACTTTAGGAACTATATATTGTGTTCATTAATATTTTTGGGTAAAGATCATTGTTAAAATAGGACACTAAATATGTGATGTAAAATGCTACTGATGAGCTTTTTGTTCTTTACAGAGACAAGGTAAAGTATATGCTGGATTTGAAGTTTTGTAAAGATGAACGAATAATAGTAACACATTTGTTTCCTTGGAAACTTTAATCTTATTGTGTGAAACTATATTGTTTATACAGGTTCTAACTGAGCATATAGATGTGTTTAGCCATTTGGGTTGAAGAGGGCATTCACTACTCATCTGTTCAATGAACAAATATTTAATAATTCCCTATATATTATGTACTGTGTTAGGTGCTGGCTGTTTATGAATAAGCAGGATGTGGTTCTTGTTTTAAGCTCTAAGGAGAGATTAAAATTTAACAACAGGGCAGAGAGAGACTAAAGCTATGTAAAGTTAAAAACAGGTACAGAGTAAGGAGCACCTAATCCTGAGAAGGAATATGATGGAGACTTCAAGGAGGAGGTGAGACTTGCTTAATTTTTGAAGCAGTGAGTAGAAATGCATATGTGAAGAATAGAGGAGAGGCCTTTCTGGTAGAAGGAATGCAAATTGTGTGCATGGAATGGTGCCTCTTCAGTGCGCTTGGTGCACATGCTAAGTGCAGAGGATACCCTTGGAGAATTTGACCCATTTGGTGCAATGAGAGGGATACTGTCTGAGTGCCTCCATCTCCAACATGGAGTTGACATGTTGATCTCTGCTGGTGATAACTCAGCTTTCCAGGTTTTCAAGATTGCATGTGTTTCCTCTAGTGTCACCTGGCGAAACTGTTTCTATTCAAGATAAGATAAGACAAAGGGATGGGGGGGGAGTGGGGTGTCACCTAAACCGCACATGGACAGATGAGGACCTGTGGTGGAGTTCAGAGTGAAACTAATTGTTCTGAGTCAGTAACCTTACTCCAAATATTAAAGTGAGGTGAGTCTTTTATGTGTGGGCAGGATAATGGAGATGACTTTGGAATGGGTTTCACAGTTCTTTGGCCTAACGGAATTTTCATAAACACACTTCCCTTTGCATTTTGAATCTGAATTTGTATTAGGAATTTTGTCGAAAGTTAGTAATGGGTTGAAATGCAATTACTATTCATTAATTAGCTTACTTTGTATCAGTTTAAAATAGTTTTATGTTGTGGATTTAACTTGGTTCCTGTCCCTTCACTTACGCTTATTATATTCAAGATGATGGTGTCTTACTGCTGCTGCTTCCACAGAATCTTGATTTTTTAAGAAATTCTTTCTCTATAGCTGGTTGAAAAGAAGTTACAAAGAAAAAGATTTATGCTTTATTCACTATGGTGATTATTACGGATCTCCAGTTTCTCCTTTGCTTGCTATTCATTTAGCTTATCATGCTAAATAACATTTTCTTAACCAGTTTGTTGCTCTTGTTACACTTTTCATCCTTGCTCTGATATCCCATCCCTAGATTCAAGTTTCCTTTCTCTTCTTTCCCTTTTTCCTTTTAAGCCTGTTTTCCATCTGTCCTTGTTTTCTTGCCCCATATCTATTATTTTTGTGCTTACTATCTCTTAAGCTGAAAACAGATTCTCTCTGTTTTGTCTGACCAAGTATTCTGACTGTCTTCATGGACCTCTCTGAAATCTACTTGTTGCAAATTTAGCTTTTTCACAAAAGAACAAGTGGTAGTCTTTGATATTCCGACATAGCTTTTTAGTCTCTCTTTCCTCAAAGTGCCTCTAGTTTTCTCCCAAAGTTTTAGTTTTCTCTATCCTTTGGGAAATAGCCTACAGGCACAAGATCTTGTTTTGATTTTTGAATGGGAAATATTTCATGGTTCACATGATTGGGTTCACTGAATGTGTAACCCAACTTGTGGAATTAAGGGCATTGACATAGACTTGTTAAATTGGGTTTCAGCATTTCTCCCTTAGTCTCTTCCTGTATTTTGGTGACAGATCACAAGATGGAAGGCTTTATTTTAATAATGAAAATATTAGAGGGGGCCAGTTCTGCCTCCTAAGATGGCATTTGATATCTCATTTATTATTGCCATTTAAAACATTGTGTTTGTTTCAGTAATACTGGCACATACCATAATTAGGGCCTTGGGCTGTGTGTCTAAAAGGTCAATAAAATCGATTACTTTGAAAATAAAGGCAAGGCTTTTCTGTTTTGATTATCATTTAGTGTTTGCAAGCATTGTTGGTAGAGTTGGAAATTCATGTAGATCAAAACACAATTACATGACTTTTACTTGTATTTGTGAATCTTCTAAGTGGGAAGGAGCAAAACAGTAGGCTGTGTTTTAGGAATAAGTCAAGTTTCTGCCTTAAACTTGAAGGGATGAAGGTAGAAGTTTGAATATAGGTCTTGTTTATCAGAGATTGCCTTCAGGGGGATCATGGTGGAAGGATCTTTTGCATGAGTGGCCTGAGAGATCCTGAATGGGGGAAAATTTATTGAGGGGCTGGGGATTGAGAGGGAAGTTTGAAATAACCAGGATTGGGCCTGGAGAATAGAGGTGAAGTTGAGAGCCAGAATTAATCGTGTAATAGAATGAGGCTGAGGAAAGCCAAGACCATGGGATGTGGCAGTAAGAAGCGGAACAAGTGAAAAGGAGGAGAGCAAGTGAAAAGGAAGTTTGTACCTTAAAGAGGCAAAGACAAAGAAGAGAGTGGAGCGGAGGAATAAAGTATCAGCCTGCTGGAGATTGAGGGGTGTTGCCGTAATTTGAAACTTTGTTATGAAATCCATTTGTTGTTTAATTTGTTAATCCTTGGAATTTGGTACAGGAGGGACAAGTGTAATGATATGAGGAGTTACTTTGTAATTTATTATGTTTTAGTATTCAGTGCACACTTTTAATTGTTCTCCAAATATGGATTTATTATATTTATAATATTTTCATTAAGTAAACATAAATTTTCATTTATTTATCTAGTCATTTATTCAGTAGATATATTATCAAGCACCGACTGCATGCCAGGCTCTTGCAACTCAGGAAAAGGGAGAGAGAGATGTACAGTCTATTCTATTGCTGGGTAAACAGAGGAATGGGTTCGGTATAATGTGGAAGTTGTATTGGTTCATGTGTGGTCTTTCCCAAGTTAAACTTTTGAAATACAGAGTAGCAATTCTTTCTCATATTGAAAAAGAAAATTATGGCAGCATGTAAGCCATAAGAAAAGGTGAAAATTCTCCTGAAGTGTGTTCTTTTAGGGAAAATAATATAGTGTAGTAATTAAGAACATAAGTTCTTAATTTGTCAGATTTATGCATCTTTTCCTTTGTGGTAAATATTGTTTTGGGTCCTTTTTTTTTTTTTTTTCTGGCTGTTCTTTTTTCTTCTTCTTCTTCTTTGTTTTGTTTTGTTTTTTTTCGAGTCACAGTCTCATATAGTTCCTGGGCTGGAGTGCAGTGGCTATTCACAGGCCCCATCATTGTACACTACAGCCCCGAACTCCTGGGCTCAAGCAATCCTCCTGCCTCTGCTTCTCAGGTAGTTGGGACTACAGGCGTGTACCACTCTTGGGTCCTGTTTTAAGTTCTTCCCTTTTCTGAGATCTTGAAATAATATACTATATAAACTTATAGAAGCCTTATTGTTTGCCTTTCACATGTAGATTTATAACCCTCCTGTGTATATTTTTGTGTGTGACATGAGCTAGGGCCCAAGTTTTATTTTTTCCCTCCAGATTGATTTCCAATTGTCCCAGTAGCATTTATTGGGAAGTTTATCTTTCCCCTTTGTTCTGCATTGCCTACTTTTGTTGTAAATCAAGTACATATTCATATTTATGAACCTTTGTTCTATTTCATTTGTCTATTCATATACCGTTATCACACTTATTGTAGCTTTATAGTAAATCTCATTTTCCCATCTAGTCCTTCTTCAGGAATGTTTTGGCTATTCTTGGCCCATATAAATTTTAGAATAACCTTGTCAAGTTCCCTTCCCAAAAAATCTGTTGGAATTTTAATTGGAATTGCATTGAACCTAGAGATCACTTTGGAGAAAATTGACATCTTCAAGTATTGAGTCTTCTCATCAAGGATCATAGTGTATTGCTTAATTTATTAAGATCCTTGTTAATTTCTCTTAATAATGTTGTATAGTTTTCTGTGTAGTGTTTTTATATATTTTTTCTTTTAACTTTTATTTTGCTCTAATTTTATACTTTCAGAAGAGTTGCAAGAACAGTACTATACAATGAATTCCTGCATACCCTTCACCTAGATTCCTCAAATGAATACTTTACCACATTTTCTTTATCTTTCTCTCTTTTTCTATACATATACAAATACACACACACACACACACACACACACGCATCTCACAACTTCTTTCTTGAACTTTTTCAGTGTAAATTGTAGACTTACATGCTGCACTTTTACCCCTAAACACTGCAGTATTTCCTAATAACAGAATTATTCTCCTTCCTGACCACAGGTAACAATTATCAATTCTGTTGTTTAAACTCTGCAGATTTTCCTCAGAGTTTACAGATTGTCCTACATATGTCATTCATAGCAAAGATAAGTCCCAGATTATATATTGCATTCACTTGTCACATGCTTTTGTCTCTGTAATCTGGAGCAGTTCTTTATTTTCCTTTGTGTTTCATGACCTTGAAATTTTGAATAATTCAGTTATTTTGTAAAAATGCCTCTCAGTTTGGATTTGTGTGATATTTGTTCACGATGACATAAAGAGTATGTATTTTCAGCAGGAGTACCACAGAAGTGGTATGATGTCCTTAACAGAACTTTGATCATTTGGTTAAGGTGGTGCCTGTCACCTTACGTGTAAAGTTACTGTTTTCTGCTTTGCAATTAATAAGTATATTTGGGGTGATGCATGTATTTTTAAATTAGATTTATTTATAGATATTTGACATTGATGTTATTGTAAATGATATTTTTGAATTTTTAAATTTTATAACTTTTTATTGTTGGTATACAGAAATGTCATTCATTTCTGTACATTGATCTTATACCCCATAAACTTACTAAGCCAATTTATTGTAATTTATCTGTATATTTAAAGAACATTTTTTTAATACCATCACATCTGCAGATAAGAAAGTTTTATTGCTTCTTTTTCAGTCCTTATATCTCTTTCTTCTTTTTCTTGCTTTACTGCACTAAGCCCTCAAGTAAAGTATTGAATACAAGTGATAGCAGAAATCCTTACCTTGATTCTGTTCTTAAAGAGGCAGTGTTCCATGTTTTACCTATAAAGTCTGATTTTTCTTTTTCCATAGATACCTAGATCAAAGCAAAGAATTTATTTTCTCTTTATAGTTTCCTGAGGGTTTTTTTTAAAAATCACATTTGGCTCCTGAATGTTATCAAACGTTTGTACTGTTAATGTGATGAATTCTAATGATTTTTTTGAAGTCATATTTGTTGAGGTGCATTTTACATACAGTAAAACTCACCTTTTTAGGAGTAAAGTTTGAGATACAGAATAGTTCCATTTCTCTGGAAAGTTCCTTCATGCCCCTTTGTAGTCATTCCATTTCCCTTTTTTAGCTCCTGACCACCACTCATCTAATTTCTGTCATTATAGATTAGTTTTGCCTGTTCTAGAATCTTATATAAATGGAATCTTATACTGTATATTCCTGGTTTCTAATGTGTTTCATTTAGCCTAATGCTTTTGAGATTCATCCATGTTGTGTGGCTATCAGTAGTTTGGTCCTATTTATTGGTAAGCAGTTTTTCATTATATGGGATATTTATCTGTTCATTTGTTGATAAATGTTAGAATTGTTAGGGGCAATTACTAATAAAGGTGTTATAAATATTCACATATAGGCCTTTGCGTGGACATTTTTCTGGGTAAATACGTGGGAGTAGGATTTCTAGTAATGATAAACAGTATATGAGAGTTCCAATTATTATGCATCCTTATGAGCATTCGGTATGGTCAGTTTAAAAAATTTTAGCTTTTCTAGTGGGTGTGTAGTGGTATCTTATTGCTATAATGTCAAACATCTTTTCTTGCCCCTCTTTGACATCCATAATAATTTTGAATAAATGTTAAAACAAGATTGTGTTCCTGGAGTAAACCAAGTTTGGTTGCAACATATTATACTTTTTACCTATTATTGGATTTGTCTTGCTAATACAGTTAACCTGTTTTATCCATGTGTTCCACATCTTTGGATTCAGCCAACTGGATTGAAAATATTTGAAAAAAATCGCATCTTGCCAAACATATACAGGCTTTTTTTCTTGTCATTATTTCCTAAACAATACAACTATTTACATAGTATTTACATTGTAGTAGGTATTATAAGTAATCTAGAGATTATTTAAAATATATGAGAGGGTGTGCATAGGTTATATACAAATGATATGCCATTTTATATGAGGGACTTGAGCATCCACAGAGTTTGGTAGCGGTGGGGGATCCTGAAACCAGTGCCCCATGGATACTGATGGATGACTGTGTTTTGTTTATAATTTTGTATTTGTATTTATGAGTTTTATTATTAACATCAAGGTTACTCTGCCCTCAGAATGAGTTGTGGAATTTTTTGCATGAGAGTTGTATAAGATATGTGTCATTTGGTAGAAGTTGCTGGTGAAGCCATATGGCCCTGGAGTTTTCTTTGTGGGAAGGCTTTTAAATGCAGATTTAAGTTTATGGACTATTAATCTTCTATTTCTTCCTTTGCTAATTTTTACAACTTATTATTTTACTAGGAATTTCTACATTTAATCTAAAATTTAAAATTTTATTAGTGTAAAGTTGCTAAAAATATCTTTATGATTTTTGTTATCTGCAGAGTCTGTTTTCATTCCTGGCATTGGTTATTCCTGCCTTGTATCTCTTTGTTTTAACAGTCTTACTGGTAGTCAAATTATTTTTATTAGTCTTTTTGGTGAATCAAGAACTGCTGTGTTTTATATTGAGTAAGTTAGAGTTAAGCTTGCTAATGAACCCGCAAGGGCAGATGAAGATGTTGTAAAGACATTTCTATATATATTACAAATCTGATTAAAGAAGTCTGGATTAGATTTTGATTTTGATGAAACTCATTTCATTACTATTTTGTAATGTATTTTGCTCTGACACAAAGTTGCAAAGATTTTTAATAGTCTCCCCTTAACCCTGTTTTTTCCATAAGCCTTGTAGGCAGTTTTGCAGAATGTAAAAGCTTTGTTTTATTGTACAACAAAATGCAATAAGATGTTGTTATATAAGAAGAGATACACAGTGAGATACACAGGCATGAATGGCTCATTCTCCTTGTAGGTTTGGATGTAAGAAAAGGCTTCAGAGAAAAGGAGATGAGTGGAGAACTCAGAAATGGTGGGAGCAGGATCACAGAGAGCGCATCTGTGAACACATATGAACCAGTGTGGGTATTTGGCAGTGCCATGGTGTGTGTGTGTGATTAGAGAGGTTTGGTAAAAATGAGGTTGGAGAAAAGGTACAGTCCAAGTCACAGAAAGCCTGATTTGTGCCCTGCTCAAGGCTTTGGACTGTAATCTCCTGGTTTTCTCACTAGGCTGTTCTCAGCGCTGCTGCTGGAATATGGGGAAGCTAGGAGTCTCAGTTCAGGACCACCTAACTTCTGTCATACAGAGCAGCTTCACTGTATCTGGGTACATTTCTGTGTAAGGCAAAGGTTCTGGTTAAAAGAAAGGTGTTTGCAAACTATTATAAACATTGGAGAAACTTTGACACATTTTAAGAAGAGTAGATTTGCAGTTTAGAAATTTTCACTTTGTTGGCACTGTGAAAAATAGCTATTTTCCTATTAAGGTCTTCCCCCCCATCATCCCCTTAAGGCAGACTCTTTGGTAAAAGATAATTTCTTTATGAAAAAACAAAATGAATTTGATTATTTCCCCCACTTTGCTGAATTGTCTTAAGGCTAACTGGGTATTTCTCAGAAAATAATGTATATAGTAGTATAATATTTATTTAAATAAATAGATATTTAATATTTATTTTATTAGATAATTTACTACACAGTAATTAAGATCCTTTTGGCAAATATCCAGTCACAAAGATCCTTTTAGCAAATATGGCTATTACCTTCACAATGGCAAAGAATATTTTAATAGAAATAAAAGGCAATTTTATAACTTAGACTTGAGGAAGTTTCTATTTGCTTCTGTTTATTTTCAGATTATATACAGCACAATGGATGCAAATAATAACATTAATTACTCAACCATTTTCTCTTAGGAAAATATTGGGTAAATAAAATATATAAGAAAAGTTGAATTGTATTCACATTTTATGGAGTAAACATGTAGGACTAAAAATTTGTTTCTGATGCCTATCTGAATATTTGATACAGTGAGTTCAGCAGGTTATCTGTGGTGCACTCTGAACCCCTGGGTCCGTGCAACATTTACGGAGGGTTTTTATGTCCTTAGCTTGAGAATATCAGATATCCCAGTCATCAAGGTTCTTCACTTTAGTGGGAAGAACATGAGTAAATACAAGTAATAACATTTTCTTGAGCTCTGATGGAAGAGTATGTGGGGCATACAGTGGGAATAAAGGTGAAGAAGAGTGGTGGGAAGAGATTGGACTGAGGCAGGAGAAGCTCAGAGAAAGGTGATGCCAGAGCTTGGTTCTGAATGATTTTGTCAGAGGAGACTGTCAGGGTGGCAGTCTGCCCTCCGTTCTTGGTGTGCTCTTGGCGGAAGAATGACCAGACACACTAAAGTGTCAAGTCCAAACTATTATTTTGGAAAAATCACCAGCAGGGCCAATATGACAGGAGTAACCCCAGGCAGGAAGCAGTTTCACACGAGCAGCTCTTTATTGTAGAACAAAATAAACCGACTCACTCTCTGATTGATTGATTGATTGACTGACTCCTCTCTCTCTCTCTGAATTCTCAGATTATTTCCTTTATTGGCCCAGTCTGGGTCAAGACTTTCGGGAGGTGTGGGATATTACCAAATGATCAATAGGTATCCTCAAAATTCCATCTGCACATATGAGCTCCCTCTCTGAAAGCCCACCTGGAGGGGAGGATGAACCACAATGTAGAGATTTAAGCTAATGACATAATAATTACGCTTAGGTTACTCTAGGTCAGTTTCCAAATCCTATCATGCCTGGGCTGGGGAATTCCCAGATTGATAGAACAGTCCCTCCTTCCCCAGGTGTTGCAGTTGCTCGAGATAGGATTAAGGGTGGGGCAGCACCAAAAGGGAGCACTCGCCCTTATCCTTCCTCCCAGGGGGAGTAATTGCTTGAGACAGCACCAAAGCAGGGCACCCTCGTCCCTAGAAGAGCGGGGGATTCTATCTACCTAACAAAACTGTTTGAGCTAGAGTGTGGAGATGGGGTCAGCCTGGAGTACTTGGAGAACTCAGAATAGTTGAGAAGACTGGAGAGTGTGGGCCTGAGGAAGGAGATGAAGAAAAGTAGTTACCTAAAGAAATAAACTAAAAGCAGTAATGAATGCTATTCTATATGCTACAAGTAGTTACAACTGATGAAATGAAGGAAGATGCTGAGAGGTCTCTAGGACTCACTTGCTATCAAGATGACTAGTTTCAGGTCATCAGTCTCAAAGTCCTTTCTGCCTTTGACATTTGTTCTAGACTCTTTAATCCATTATGATACCAGGTTTCACTGAACCCGAAACACTATCAATTCTAAGGTACACAATTATTTCACACACTGCTAAGAAAGAAAAAAACTAAGTAATGACACACCACTGAATGTTAAATTTATCTTAATGTCAAACATGTTAATGTGTGATAAAGTGCATATTAGAATTGTTGAGATATATGGTATTTTGTTTAATCCTCACAGCAATAGCTTTATGTAGGTATTGCCCACTGTATGTAATGGCTTTTTTGAGTAGCTCTTATTGAATAATTAAACCCTGTGGTTGTTGACTTTTCAAATGCTGAATTACACTGTACTATAATTTAGTTAACTCTCCTTTATTGTTAAATATTTAACTTATTTCTAAGTTTTTTCTTGTTTTCTTTTTGTCGTTCTTTCTCCTCTTCCTTCCTATCCTGCTCCTCCTCCTCAACCATCTCCTCCTTCTCCTTTTAACTACCACTTAAGAGAATAGCTTTATAAACTTCTTTTTTAAAATTAATTTTTCATTTATAATTGATATATAATTGTACATATTTATACAGTGTAGTGTGATGTTTAAATGTGTGTATGCATCATATAATGATCAAATCAGGGTAATTACCATCTCTACTTTAAACATTTACCATTTCTTTGTGGTGATAACATTCAAAATATTCTCTTCTAGCTATCTTGAAATATATACTGTGTTGTCATTTGCTATAGTCATCCTAGTGTGTAATAGAACACCAGAACTTATTCTTCCTGTCTGACTGTAACTTTGTACCTGTTGATGAACCTCTCCTGGTCCTCTCTTTCCTCCCCTCCCCAGCCTCTGGTAACCACTATTCTACTCACTACTTCATGACATCAACTTTTTAAGATTCCACGTGAGTAAGGTCTTGCCGTATTTGTCTTTCTGTGCTTGACTTATTTCACTTAACATAATGACCTCCAGTTCCATCCAGGTTGCTGTAAATGACAGGATTTCATTCTTTTTTATGGCTGAATATTATTCCATTGTGTATATATACCACATTTTCTTTATCCATTCATTTGTAAATGGGCATTTAGGTTGATTCTTGTGTAAACTTCTTATTGTTTTCTTAAGGATGGATGCTTAGAAATAAAAATACTAGGTTAGAATGTCCAAATATTCTTGAGACTCTTAATGTATGCATACAGCCATGTTGCTTTTCACAACTATGGTACCAGTTTACATTTTTCATGACAGTGCTTAAAGGTCTAGGTTCCACCGTACCTTCATCAGCACTGAGTAGTACAATAAAATTTTTCTAATTCTGTAGGCAAAAATAGTATCTCAATTTAATTTGTGTTTTTTTTTGGATTGCTGGTTAGATTGAAGACTTGATCCTATTAAATTTTTTTTTTTTTTTTTTTTTTTTTTTTGAGATAGGGTCTTGCCCTGTGTCCCTGGCTGGAGTACAGTGGCATGATCATTGCTCACTGCAACCTCTAACTCCTAGGCTCAACTGATCCTTCTGCCTCAGCCTCCTGAGCAGCTCAGGTTATAGGCTTGTGCCACATCACCTGTTGTTTTTTTGCTTTTTGTAGAGATGACATCTTGCTATGTTGCCCAGGCTGGTATCAAACTCTTGCCCGCAAGTGATCCTTCCACCTTGGCCTCCCAAAGTGCTGGGATTACAGATATGAGCCACTGCACCTGGCCCACATTAATTTTTATAGGAGTTTATTGGTATATACATTTCTGGCATTTTTTGTGATTATAAGTAGATTATAAATTAAGTACAGATATAATTATGCAAGTATAAAGATATTTTTAATTACTAGATTTATTTTTCTCCCACAGTAGCATAATAGCTAAATTTTTAATTGTAAAGAATAATTGATGCAATCAGAAAAGTTTAGAGTTCTGTGAATTTCTCATTTTGATCTCTTGCTCAGTTGTGGGATTTTCTAGGTGAGATTTTATATTTTAGGGAATTATGAACTTAATATGTATAACATTTATGGTCCTGTTAATGCTGGGATAAAATTATAATGATTGCCATGCATTGTAAGGCTGTGAAACCTGATTAAGTATCTGACAATTATTAAAATTGTAATAGTATATGCTAAAAATGTAGTAAGATATGCTATCTCAAATGGTAAAACACTTTGAGTCTTAAGTGATAAAACATAGATTCTGCTACAGTCCTTTCCTCTTGAGTTTATTCCATTAGTAAAAAGTACTTGATCAAGGAAACTTTGATTTTTCAGTTGATTTAAGAAATGAAAAAAATTAGTTCTAACCCAGTTATTCATAAGGATCTATTTAAATGCTTGGAAAGCAGAAGCATTTGGTGTGAACATTTTAAAAGGTTACTTTTGAGCTATACTAATTCTATTTTAAAATGGCTTTCAGCAATATATATTACAGTGTATACTTGAGTACTTTTTTTGGAACAAAAAAATGAGATGTTTGAGTGATATATATTAAAACGAAGAATTTTCCTGTGACAAAATATTTCTGTCAGTGGGCTTTGATAGAAATAGATTTAAAAAAAAAATGTAGAGGGTTTGGCACAGTTTAGTTGACAGCCAGTTGCTGGACAATAGAGAGCCTTGTCCTGGTGCTCTGTATTATGTGGCTATGGATGAGTCATTTAACTTCCCTGTTTGTTTTTGTATTTGGAAATGAAAATAATAACATTGGTTATTGATTGTTTGTATTAGAAAAACAGTCAAATTCTGATATTTTCCTGAAAAGCTGGTATGTCAGTTATAATCACTGTTGTTATTTGGTTCTAAATTTTTGTTTTGTATTAAGATGGATTTATTTCATGGCTTGATCCAATCCAGTGCATTTTAAGTGATTTTCCTTTAAAGATATTAATGAGTTACCCTGGATGATGAGATGGGTTTATCAGTATCTTGTTAGTAAAAGAAGCTATTAGGTTATTCTTGAGAAGATAGGTTGGACTGTGTAATTATTTTCTACAAAGGGAGAAAAGGGGAATTTGTACCACAGAAATTAAGATCCCAAACATTGATTTTTGTTATTATGCCAAAAAATAACAATACTGTTTTCTCTCTGGCTTATTCAGAGTGGTGAAGTTTCTTTGAACTTTCCTATTTCTGTATCTGCTTTTAAAATCCAGTCAGAGAACTCTTCATTTAGAATATAGCATTTGCAAATATTGAAATAAAGTTAAAAAAAAGAAGTTTTTTTTGTGGGATTGTTACCATGTGGTGGGTATAATGTGTGAAGAATGATCAGCAATAGTAATGGTTCTGATAATTTGGGTACTTATATTTTTCCTTTTTTGTGCTTTTTCATTTATTATATATATTTGAGCATTTCTGTAACACTTTCTTTTCATAGTGATTTTAAAATTTAAAAGATCTCATGATTTTACTATACCCTAGGATTAATCCTCTTTTCCCTTAGGGAACATAGTTCCAATTTTAATGAAAATTAGAATACAATACAAGATGAAAGGAGAACCTAAAAACAGAAAATTAGAATACAAGTCAGTGAGAATGTAATTCAGTTACCTGAAATGCATTTTATAGCAAACTTTTAAAGATTAAGTTAAAATTCTTATATGAGAATTAATTAAATATTGAGACTTTAAAAACAATTAAAATGACAAATATGAAATTATCAGATTAATAAACTTTATTAAACTTTCTTAAGGCAATGATGAAAATAATTAAAAGTGAATTATTTTATAAAGATTTTTTTGTTAAACATTGGGATTCTTGTTAAACATAGAGAATTATCTGCATACATTTATATTTGCCTCCTGAAACTTCATTAAGATGACAGTATAGGGATTTAGGAAATAAAAAGTATAACTTTACAAGAGCAAAGAGATTAAAAGAGGCAGCAATAGCAGATGAGAAATTTCAGCAAATCTTTGAAAGATAGCAGGATAGAACAATATTATCTGACTTAGTTAAGCAGAAGAATCTCTGCTTAGAAGAATCTCTGAGTTCTTGCAGAAGGGAAAACCCAGTAAGAAGAGATCAAATCAAACTGAAGAATCCCTGACAGGCTTAGGGTTTGGAGGTTCCAGTTACTGCAGTAAGTGAGGGTGACAACTCAGGGTAAAAAATAGTGTATTTGGTTGAAAGGCTGTAGTGAAGAGGGGTTAGGCCTCCAGGTCTTTGTCTTGCTAGAGACTAGCGGCCCTGTTCCCTGGAAAACTGAACTTTATCAAAGGAAGACCAACAAATAATAGTTGGGAACATCTCTACAAAAAATTTGGGTGGTGTTAGGTTACCCTAGAATAAATTGTCTGTTAGGTCTCCAAATACTTACCTAGAGTTGCTAGTCAGCTATTTAGTGGCTTGTAAATATGAATGGAAAACCAGATAGGCCGAGGAAAGCCTTTCCATGAAAAACGAAAGCAATAGAGAAAAAAAAAAAAGCGAGGAGAAGGAAACAGACAATGAAGGGAAACTAAAAATGTGACTGTAGAAATAAAAATTTTCAGTAGAGGAATTAAAAATTCAAGGGGAGGATGTTACCAAGAAGGTGGAATAAAGGGATAAAGACATAGATAATAGAAGAGAAAAGAGGAGAAAATAAGAGTAGCAATCTCATAGAAACACAACATTAAATTATAGAGCTTTCAGAAAGAAAGCATAGAAAACAGGGGAAAACATTTTTTTTAAAATAGAAATAATATCAGAACATTCCTCAGCATCATATGATTTGTGCTTCCAAATTGAACATGTTCTCAAAATGTGTAGCATAATGAATTCAAGCAACACATACTCAGCCATACTTCTATGGAAGTTTAGAGTACCCAGGATTATGACAAGATCCTTCAAGCTTTGAGTCCTAGGGGAGAGAGGAAGAGGGATACAAATGATTAGGAACCTGAAAGGCATAGCAATTCTGGATGCTAAATATACTGGATTATGCCCTCAAAATACTGAGGAAAAATGACTCTCAACCCAGCACTCAATTGTATGTGTATGTGTGTGTTCAATCCATAATTTAAATATGAAGGTAGAATAGAGATTTTTTTGAACATCAAAGGACTCAAATATATCCCCAGGAGAGAGTAGTGAAGTCCCAGAATGATAGCTGGGCAGCAGCTTTAAAGAGCAACGAAACGGGGACTTGGGGGAGGCACTGCTGTTGGCTATACAAGCCTTTTTGAATAGTATATTTGGCTTTTTAAAAAATAAAATGTATTCTTTTATCACTTTAATAAAATCAACAGTACATCTGGATTTGTGATAAGATTGTAATTGTGAATACTATTTTGATGTGCACAACTAAACTGAAAGAAAAAAGCAGATTCAAGCATTGAGTGCAAAGAAATTCATCCTTCATGAAGAATACTCAGTAGTTCTAACAGACTGTATTCGAGGATGGTAATTCTTGTGAATTGAGACTAAATTGTAGCTGAGTTGAATTTTAATTGTTGAATAATCGCTGTGTAATTAAGTCCAGAGTATGAATGAGATTATAACATAGTAACTGAGTACTTGAACTATTCTGACTTAAAGTTTTTGGATTTATCTGACCGTAATAACTAGGGACTTTAAATAAAGTTGATACTGTAAAGACTAAAAATTGAATTAAGTGTAGGTAGAAGGCAGCAGCTTTAAAGGAAATCATCCACAGCTATGTTGGTGGTTAGGAGTAAAGGCAAAATGCCCAAAGCACAGTAGAGGAGGTTTTTATTGTGAGATCTACTTAAAAAAAAAAGTTTGCTTACTTTTAACTCTGGGGAAACTGAAGCCTTTTGACCCTATAAATAACATTCCTTTGAGATATCTTCATGCTTTATGAGCTGGGAAGACATAAGGAGCTTTGGATCATGTAATCAGTATTTTACATTTTAGGGTGATGGATTATTTTTGTTTGGGAAAATTAACTACTTGGATCATTTTTTAAGTGCCTTGACAAAACCCTTATGGTTTCATCAAACATTTTTTATAAAGGATTGTAGTAGCACATAAATTGTGTTTGTCTCAAGTCCTGCTTTGAAAAATCAAAAATCTAGGAGTATTATTTCACTAAAAGACATTCCTATTATAGTGTTTTATTTATTTGGCTACTTAGTGTAGGTTTATAGAAATCTACTTTAAAAAAACCTAACTCCCACCTAAACTTTGCCAGTTATTTAGTTAAACTTTATATTTTTATCTATGTTTTGAGAATCTATTATATTACTATATTTCCTGAATTTTTATTAATCCAACACATTCATGTGAAATGCTAACGTGGATGGCAAACAAGGAATATATCTGATTTGAGGGATAGTTACAGTACAACAGATTGGAACAATCAGAAAAATCTAGTTGCAGTAATAACATTAAAAGGTGATTACTTTATTGAATTTGCTACTCAGTGGACTTATGACACAAAATCCCAAAAAATTTATGGCCAATTAACAATCTTTATATGTAAAGAATTAAATTTATGATATATGTATTAAATTTTCTTTTAATTTGAAACAATTTGTTTATGCATTCACTAATTATTTGCTACTATCTGGTTCCCTATATTTGTTATTTTTTTCCTCATGATATTGGATTCTTGCATACAGTCTCTTCTGCCATCAGTGGTCTTTCTCATATGCAAATCTAATTAGATGGCTGTCCATTGACTGTAAAATACAGAACCAGATTTAAGGTTGTTTACACTTTGGCATGGATCTGTCTTTATCTATCTTTATCTTCCATTAACCTTTTTTCCTTTTCTCCCTCTTAATGCACCCTCCAGTTACACTTTTATATCTAATATTTGAGCTTTCAGTTTCACATCTTTGAATTTCTGCTATTGCTATTCATTTATCCAAAATACTCTTCCCTGCTTCTTTGTTGAAATACTTAGACCTTCAAGATCCAGCTTAATTTCCTCTGTAAAGCCTAAGTCCTCCTGGGATAACTTCAGTCAGGCAATCAAATTAATCCTGTCATGTTGCTCTCATACATCCTGTATTTTACTTTGGCCCCTTATTTATGTGGAATACCTCACTCAGGGAAGAACAAAGATGTTTGTAGGCAAGAGAGGGACAGGATGATAGATTGGGAAAAGCAATGGTGGAGATAGTGGAATTAGAGACTTATTTTTTTAGTTTATCAATGTTTGAAATTTTAAGATTAATATTAAAGTATTAGTCCTAGGAAGTTAATAAGGCAAACAAATGTAGACTTTTAAAGCAAGAAAACATTTGCTTTGGGTTTTTTCCCTCTAATTTTTATACTAAAAGTTAGTGTAGGGTTCCAGCCTTCATTTCAAGGAATTGGAATAGCCCTCTTTCTTGATTTTTGCCTGTTTTGGGGTCTTAAGTTAGTGTTCTCAAGTGGGGAAAAGATGAGGAAGGAGAAGGCGGACATGAACTAACTTCCCCACTTTACTGTGCTTAGGGATAGTAGCACAGCTATGCTTCTGAGTACTTCCTCTCCGCCCCAAGCATTTGGGTATCTGGGACATTTATCACTTTGGTTATCCCACCTCCCAATTAATTCAGATTCTTTTAATGGCCATGGGAGGTAACTTTGTGATTTTAGGAGGTCCTAGAATCTTATTTCTGTGTGTGTGTGTGTTTTTTTTTTAGTGGGGGAGACAGGGTCTCATTCTGTCTCCCAGGTTGGAGTGCAGTGGCCCGATCATAGCTTACTGCAGCCTTGAATTCTTGGGCTAAAGCGATCCTCCCACCTTAGCATCCTGAATTAGCTGGGACTACAGGCATGTGCCACCATGCCCAGCTAATTTTTTTTTTCTTTTTTGGAGAGACGAGGTCTACTATGTTGCCTAGTTCCTGGCCTCAAGTGATCTCCTGCCTTGGCCTCTCAAAGTCCTGGGATTACAAGCATGAGCCACCATGCTCGGCCTTGTTTTTTGTTTAGAAAATGTGTACTTTTGTCTTTTTGTTTACGATGAGAAATATTAATTTTTTTTTTGATGCTGTGCCTGGCACATAATAGGAATTCAGTAAATGTTTGTAGGATGCATTTGTAATCATTTCACTCCGTGCTTCAAAGCCCTGTCCAGGCTCCACTCTCCCCCAACAGTCCTACCATAAGTGTGTGACATTATGTACTGAAAAGATGATCACATTTTGTAGGAAGACATATTTTTAAAATACTTATACAATCTCCTCATCCTATTGCTACTTTAAACAGTTTTTTATATTTATAATCGCAAAATAAATATAGTTCCTCCAATTATAAAAGTGAGAAGAACTGAAATTAAATGAATCACTCAATATTTTCTGTAGGCACTGTTTCAGAATGAATTTTTCAGAGCCTTAACATTTTAGTGTTCTGATAATTGCCTGTCCTGCTGGTGGTTGGTAGTTGAGAAATAAAAATTGTTCCTGAGGTCCATAAATATTTTTCAGTTTGTCCTTCCAAAAGCCAGTGAAATTACCATTGCCCACAAGGGTTGGGAAATATTATTAAGTTGTATGGCTGTATATAGTTGTATGGCTGACAACTTTTAATCCTGGGACACTCAACTGAGGACTAATTTTGTGAAAAAGAGTTATTGAGTCCATTAAACTTGCTTGCTTTATTTTTTTAAAAACCCAAGTGTCTGGAGGAACCAAGTACCATATTTACTGTTTCTTTCCTAGTTATTAAGACTGTTCTGTCAAAGATCCATTTCAGTAAATAATGAGCCTTTGCAGAGTTCTCCTGTGAAGTGGGAATTCCTAGCTAACCATCAACATTTACCTTCTTTTTCTTGGATTCTTATTTGCTTTACACTGAGTCACACTGAGACATGTTGCTGAGATCTTGCTGGTTCATTTGGCTCATCAGCCCTTACTTTAACCAAAGAAAATTCAAGATTGGCAGGGGGCTGAACAAATATGAATGGATCAACACAATCACTCAGAAACACCGTAAGGTATGTTCTTTAACAAAATCAAGAGGAGACAGGGCCTGGGAGCTACTGAAAAGTACTTAGGTTCCCATCTCAAGGGCCTTCAGGTGCAAGTGGATCTCCTTAATCTATTTTCAATATTTCAAAAAGCGTAATGGAAGGTTTATATTTGATATGATGAAGCTGAAGTAGGCTAAGTAAGGTGTCAAATTTCTTTGCTTTTGGTTCTTTATCTTACTGCAATAACACTACTTATTTTGTAGTTGGCAGGACTATAAAATTAATTTGTTAATTTAACAAATATGTATAATGTGTGCCAAACATTCTTCTGGGTTCTAGATTCATAGCAGTGCACAAAACAAAGCCCCTGGATAGAAGCAGCTTATGATTCTAAATAAATATATAAGTCTGTCAAATGTTAAGTGCTATAGGAAAAACAAAGCAAGGAAGCGTATTTGGGTGTGCTGGGTTTGAGTGGATAAGTGGGGTTGCTATTTTAAAGGGAGTAGTCAAAGAAGCCTCCCTGAGAAGATAGTAATGGAACAAAGACCTGAAGATAATAAGGGAGGAAACCATACTGCTATCTTTCAGGCAGAGAAATCAGATCAGCAAATTCCAGAGTCCTGAAATGGATGCATGTTCAGTGTGTTTAAGACACAGCAAGGCATTATGGGTCAAGGAGAGTGAGAGGGAGAGTAGGAGGGGCCAACATCAGAGAGGTTATGTGCAAGCGGGACAATTTGTGAGGGTCTTGTGGGCCA
Source organism: Eulemur rufifrons (assembly GCF_041146395.1). Lineage (NCBI taxonomy): Eukaryota > Metazoa > Chordata > Mammalia > Primates > Lemuridae > Eulemur > Eulemur rufifrons. The sequence continues at coordinate 36,372,830 of NC_090997.1, forward strand.
CTGTAAAGAATCAGGCTTTTATGTGAGATGGGAGGCATTTGGTGAGTGTTGAGCAGAGATAGGATAGGACTTACATTATAAGAAGTGCCAGATTGACTGCTATACAGAGAACTAAGTCTGTTTAGGTAAAGGGAGGAAGCAGGAAAACCAATCAGAAGCTACTGTGGTAATCTCAGTGAGAGATGTTGTTGAGGGTCAGGGTGGAATTGGTTGCGTTCGTGAGAACTAGTCAGATTCTGGGTACAATCTGAAGGTAGGACCAACAGGATTTGCTGAAAGATTGAATGTAGAATGTGAGAGAAAGAGGGGAGTCAGGGATGATTTCAGTTTTCGGCATGTGCAACTACTGAGGATGAAATTGTCATTGATTGAGAAGAGGATGACTATGCAAGGAACATATTTAAAAGTGGGGATAGGTGGTCAGTTTAGGATATGAAAAGTTGGAGATGGTTGTTGATTTCCTAAGTAGGGTGTTGAGCAGGCTATGAGCTTTAGATGTCTGGAGTTTAGGGGAGAGGTGTCAGTGGAGATGGGAATTTGGGCATTGTTACATATTAATACCATTGATGCCATTGTTAGACATATGTGTAATGCTTAAAGCCTTAAGACTAGATGAGATAATGTTTAAAGGCAGGAGATGAGAGTTGATAGAGAAAAGGTCCAAGAATTTATCCCCAAGGATCATAAGAAAGATCTAGTTAAAGGAGAACAAAAAAGAGCTTAGGGCAGTACAGGAAGAAAACCAGAAGTAGAAGTAAAAAAGAAAACAACATGCTTCAAGGAAGGAGAGTACTTAAGTGTATCAAATGTTGCTTCATATTCAAGTAAGATGAGGATTAAAAGTTGATTGTGTTAAAGAAAATGTGGTGTACATATATATGCCTTGTAATACTACTCAGCCATTAAAAAAAAAAGAATGAAATCATGCCTTTTGTAGCAACATGGATGGAACTGGAGGCCGTTATCTTAATTGAAAAACTCAATTCAGGTGATGGGTACACGAAAAGCCCAGACTTCAGCACTATGTACTGTATATCCATGTAACAAAACTGCACTTGTATCCCCTAAATCTATAAAAATTTAAAAGATGAAAGAAAAAAAAAAAAGAAAGTTGATCATGTGATTTAGTAATGTCAAAATGTAGAGGTCATTGGTGTTCTTGAGGAGTGGGGGTGTAAGCCTGATAGGAATAGGTTCAAGAGAGGATGAGAGTGAGAAAATAGGGACCATGAGTATAGACAACTAATGGAATTGCAAGAGGGGGAAGCTGATGCAGGAGAGTATGCAGAGTGATGCAGACGGACTGTCCTTGCAGGGCTAGCAGGGGATAGGATCCTGGTGGGTGAATGGAGAGATAGTTTTAGATATGAGTAAGAATACTTTGGCCTTAGTAACAGAACAGAAAAAGGAACATATGGGCACAGGTGCAGATTGGTAAGTAGATGTTGTGGTGAGAGCTTGAGGTGTGGTTAATTATTATTAAAAATGAGAAAAATTTGCCATTTGTGTTTTTAGAGATAGTCTTCAAAGCATGTTGTGGAGTGTGGCTGGAAATAATTAAGTGGCCCTTGAAAACAAATTTGAAAAGATAGTTTAAGTTTCTCATTTTGTAGAATATATGTATATATTTATTGCATATCTATGTTGATATGTCATTTAAGAAAGAAATGATAATATAAAGATATTCATAAGTGATTCAAGAAATGAAAAATTCCAATGGAAAGCTCCAGTCCTTTTCATTCTCTCCCTGATTCTCAGCTCTTTATTTAAATGCAATATTAACTGGAAGACAAAATTAGCTTCCTGCAAAAGGTATATTTACCTTTTATTAATAGCACAGGCCACTCAAGGTAAGAAGTTCTAGTTTGCATTTCCTTATAGTCTACTCATTAAAATATTTAAATACAAACACAAATTAAGACTTTATAAGTAAGAAATAATAAACATGTTAATGTTTACAAAAGACGTAATGAGAGGGTTTTCATAAAGCCTTTATATATCTTTTAAACTATATTTATTTCTTATGCTATTAAAAAATAGGTTAGGAGAACATAGTATTATATAACAGTCTTTTTCCAGATCTAGTGACAAGTATAAACCACTGGTACAGACAGGAGGCTCAATTAGGCAAAGCTGTGTAATGCAGTGATTCCGAGTTTGGACTTGGGATCACACAGGATTCAAATCTGCCTCTGCCCTTGTTTCTTAATTGTCTCTATTTGGGCAAATTGCCTAAACTTTTGAACCTCTGTTTCAAAAACAGGGATGATTTAGCTCCCTCCCAGGGTTGTAAAAATTAAGATTACATAAAAAGTACTTCAGTGCAATGTCTAGTGCATACTGATTGGTTTGTGAAATGTGATTTTGTGTGAGAAGACAATTCAGTTTGTCTTTAATTCCTGGTTTTGTGTGATACGTACATGTGCAAGCACACATACACACATAGCCCAAGTTACTCAAGTTAGCAGAGTTTTAAAAAACTTAGTTTTATGAATTACATGAGGACTTTATTGAATATCCTGGAATTTATTGGCTTATTTATAAAAGAATGATAGAAGTTGCAGTTGAACAGCAACCTCTACTCTTCCTTTTTAATTTGTATACCTCTTGGAGTTTATTCCTCCTGATCATTAGTATTTGAGGTTTTGTTTTGGGATTTTTTTTTTTTTTTTTTCCTGTTCAGGAGAAATATGTTGCCTGGATTGGATTGGACTTGGGACCACTTCTTAAAATGACCTTGCTACTTGTAGGTGAAAATCTTCAACTTCTGTTTGGGGACATTTGGGGAGAGTTAAAATGCCAAGATGTGTTTAAAAGACCAAGGATTGTTCAGACTTCTTATCACCTTCGTTTTGCTCACGTACAGACCTTTTAGTCCTTCAAAAATCTGAGTAACATCGGTCCAAGGCCTGTGATCCAAACTGCAGAATGTTTCAGTTTGAGCAGAATGGGACCGTTTCATGCAGGACCCTTCTGGAGAAGAGGCCTTCCTTTGGTCTGAAAAATACCTTGCTTCCTGGAAATTGGTTGTTCCTTTCATTTACCACTTTTTGGAAGACTAATATTATCCCCTGGGGGAAAAAAATGAGTCAAAGTCTTAACTCTTTTACTAACACCTTTTTTTGAAAGACCAACAAACTTTTAAGTAACTTTCAGATCTAGCACAAATTGCAGCACTGAGTTCAGGTGGGATGTAATCATTGGATAAGAAATAAGATTAGTTGCAGCATATGGAAAATTTAAATCACCTGAGATAAATTAATATCTTGCTACTATATTCTGGTATCTTAACATTTGTGAAATAAATTTGGAGCTTCTGAAGTAACCTGGGATGTTTAGTTTCTGAAGAATTCAGGGATTTTCTAGAATAGTCTTACCTTTTGGCCAGGTTATCTACAAAGATTGTCTTCATGTAGTATTTGAATTATGTCTAAATCCAGATCTGTTTTGTGATAATAATTTATACAAGAGTTTATGTCTGAAGTTTGAAAATCTAGAAGAAAATCATTTAACCAGTTCTCACAGTTCAGATTGTGTGGTATTTTTGGTAATTTTCCTGATAGTGTCAGTTTTCAAAATTTTTTTGAACATGTGTTTCTAATTCTTTTTTAAAAATTATTTATTAATATGAGGGGAGTGATTTTCTTTTCTTTCTTTCTTCTTTTTTTTTTTTTTTTGAGACTGGGTCTCAGTCTGTCACCCTAGGTAGAGTGCAGTGGCATCATTGTAGTTCACCAAAAACTCAAACTCCTGGGCTCAAGCAATTCTCCTGCCTCAGCCTGCTGAGTAGCTAGAACCACAGATATGTGCCACCACACCCGGCTAATTTTTCTATTTTTAGTAGAGACTGGGTCTCGCTTTTGCTCAGGCTGGTCTCAAACTCTTGAGCTCAAGCAATCCTCCGTCAAATCTTCTTTTAAGATGTTTAAAAATACTTAATAACCATATGATAAACTTATTAATGAAATATTTGCTTTTATTTTTTTACCCTCTTTTTTGTTAGCACATTAATCTTAGCTACACCAGTTAAGTTGAAGTTAGCCTTGGTGTTTGCTGTTTTTAAGAACCAAGTGATAATGGACTTAGCTTTAAAAATCAGTTGCTACATAGGAGTTTCTTAGGCTATATTTGGAAGTCACTTTGTAAAAATGGTCAATCAGGACCAGGGCTGTGATCATCTGGGCCTGCAGAAAGGGTGTCATAGCAGGCATAGTCATTTCTCTTTTTTCATGTCTTATACTGAAAAACAATTGATCTCTGTATTTTCTCATCAGTATCTCAGCGTAAAGCAATACCTGGCACATAGTAGGTGTTGAATATATATTCATTGAAAAAATGAACAAATAAATATCAAAATTACATCTTTACTAAATTGAGGTAGTTATTTTTTGGAGGTAATAATCTTGAGATGTTTTCTTATATTTTTGTCCTGAGTTTAGACTTAGTGGTGGGTAATCTCTCCGCATTGTTAATGTTTATTGTTGATAAAGCCAAGATGTTGACAATAAATTTCAATACTAATGTTCAGTTAATTCATAACACAGTATTATAGCAATAAAATAATTCCCATACTTTGCACAACTAGCTGAAGAAGATTAACTAGGATATATTTTCTAAGAAGGCCTTTTCAAAGGTAATTTAGTAACTAAAGGAAACCCTGTTAAAATGTTTTTTGAGAATTTTGGCTTAGAATTTATTTGGTATAAATAAGTTCCTATGGAACTGAAATGCTCAATGAAAGATTGTGCTAGGTACATGCAAAATGCACTAGCCACAGCCAACTGTTACCTGGTGCCCATTTTTCTCACAGTACCTGGACACCAGGGAAGCTTATAGCCTTTCGGGATACACTGATACAGGTAAGGGAAGTCGCCAGTTTACAGTTTGTGTGCCAAAGGTGCACATAACATTGTTTTGATCAGCAAAGCCAGTGCCTGGCCAGATGAAAGAGTAATCTTTTTAAAAGGCAAATTTGATACATCTACCTCACCCCTGCATACCCCCTCGCCCCCACCACCAGAATTTAAGATCTCCAAGGGCAGGGATTTTGCCAATTTCGTTTACCTTTCTATTCCAAGTGATTGTTTTCTTATTAGCTAGAAAGCTCCCTGAAGTCAGACACCATGCCTCCTTTTGTTCACCTTTCTGTCCCCAGCACCTAGCAATATGTGGTACATAGTAGGTAGCTAAATAAGTAACAGTTAACAGAACGAATGTCTCCAAGATAGAAGAGTTCTTTCTACTTGTCGTGTTTAGTGCTTCTCTCTTCCTTTTTGGTATCTTATTCTAGATCTTTCAGCACAAGCCCAAATTACTTGTATCCAGTGCTCAATTTCTGATACCCTAGCTAATAAAATATAAGGTGGTGTTATGTATCACAATTATACTTTTTAAAGGGAAAGAATATGGGTGTGTGTGTATTTGTCACTCTCACCTCCGATAAGTTTGCTCCCAGGGAGGCTCTTGGTGATATGTTTTTCACCTTTCAACAAAGAATAAATGAAAAGTTAGCATAGTACCTCTGAAAGGCTACAGGTTGTCTTCTGTAGATTACCTAGTGCATCTAGGTGGATTACCTGTAGTGCTTCTGGATTACTTCTCTTATAAAACACTGCTCTATTGGCTTACTGCTTTGACTACCATTGAAGCCATTGTGATTCATGAACCTTTGGATATGACCTGCTCTTTTTTTTCCTTTTTTCTCTCATCTCTGTGAAAATGTGTAGTATCTTTTCTTTATTTCTGGTTTTCTGAAATTTGACAGTGGTGTCTTTTTGTGTGTTTGTCTATTTTTCAGTTGCATTGTTGAGGCCTGAGTACACATTTTGGCTAGATGGTAAAAAATCATGTCTTTCAGTTCTGGTGACTTTTTTTTTTTTTTTGATATTTGAAATCTTTCTCCCTCTTTTGGGGATTGGAGGGGTTTTTCTTGGTATTTAGATGCTGAGTCCTTTTACTAATCTTATTTTTGTATCTTTTTTCCCCTAGTTTCTAACTCTTTTTCTTTTTTTCTTGGCTCTCTGAAAGATTGCCTCAGCTTTATCTTCTATATCTTCTAGTGAATATTTCCTTTCTACTATTACATTGTTAAAGAAAAATTATTCTGACATTTGTTAAAACAGTAAGGAACGCTTTATTCAGAACTATTGCTGTCAGGGTATATTAGTCTACTAGAAGTGTATTAGTCTGTTCAAGCTGTCATGACAAAGTACCACAAACATTTACATGAAACAATAGAAATTTATTTCCTCACAGTTCAGGAATCTGGAAATCTGAGATCACCGTGTCCGCATGGTTGGGTTCTGGTAAGAGCTCTTTTCCTGGCTTGCAGATGGCTGGCTTTTTGCTGTGTGCTCATATAGCCTTTCCTTGGTGCATGTGCTTGGGAGAAAGAGAGACCTCACTCTCTCTCTCTCTTCCTCTTTTTATAAAGCCACCAATCCAATCTGATTAGAACCCTACCCTTATGACCTCTTAACCTTAATTACTTCCTAAAAGCCCTGTTGCCAAATGTAGTCACATTGGGGGTTAGGGCTTAAACATAAAAATTTGGGGGGAATAAAATTCAATCCATATCAGACACATACACTCAGTTCATAGCAAGGGGCTGTGGTCCCCAAACCACCCCCCACTGTCCGCAGCCTGTTAGGGACCACTCCTCCCCTACCTGCCTCCCATCCGTGGGAAAATTGTCTTCCATGAATCTGGTCCCTGGTGCCAAAAAGGTTGGGGACCACTGGCAAGGGTATTGCAGTAGAGGAGAGATGGGGCTCAACTCTGAAAAGCAAAGACAGCTGAGGATTTATAGCCAAGGAGCAGAGTGAGGGGGTCAGTGGATGGATGGAAAATTACCAAGAGGAGACATCAAGGGTATGGAGATTCTTGCTAAACTGACTTAACAGGATTCTTCCTGCAGGCAGGTCAGAGGTGGGGGATTGGAACTTGATCAGATATCAAGGGTAGGGGATTCTCTCTAAATTCACTTAGCATAACTCTTGCTAAAACTGGGCTGTGCAGGCGTGGCAAGGGTAGGACAGAGGTGGAAGACTAAGGTCATGGCCTTGTCAAGTAGAGGGCCCTAACTAAAGTTTGGCTCAAGGAGAGAGTCTGTTAGTACATGGCAATTTTTATATGCACACCCTTAATTGTTCCTGATGTTTCTTATTCTAGAGACCCCTCTCTTTGTCTTCCCTGGAGAATAACCTCTAGATTTCTCTTGGTGGACTTGGGGGGTAGGGTATTTGTCCAGCAATGTGGAGTGTGTGTGTGGTTGGTGTAAGGAAATCTCTTTCTCAAACAACTATCACCTAGCCTTCCTTATTTTAGATTCCTTCTTTTTACCATGGTTCTATAACTGTCTTGTACTATAGTATAATCTGGGTTGGTTTTCGTCTTTCTCGTTTCTTGATTTGGGATTTAGCTTTCTTGGGTTTGCCAAGTCAGTTGCCTCTCAGCCATTTGCTTTCCAACTTACAAAATGTTGCTATTAATAGTTTCTTCTTTGGTTCTCCCCACCTTCATGGGCTGATGTCTTTTTAAAGAATCCCTTTACTGTAGACTTAGGGCTTTGATGAAGGAGCAACATTAGATATGTGCTTTTAAATTTGTTAACTGGGAAGCTGCAATAGACAGTTTAAATTGGGAAAGCAATTTGAATAGTTCAAGGGAATTCGGCACTCTTTTTTGGACTTTGGGAGTTTTGCTTTACTGTGATTTTTTTTTTTTCCAGATAATTATTCCTAAATGATCCCTTATGACTATTCTGTAATTTCTCTTTGTATTTAAAACAACCACAACTCCATTGTCTTGAAATTGGTGGCTTCAAATAAGGGATGTGGGGGGAGGAAGGGGGACAGGTGTGACTGGTATCGATTGGGTGCCATTAGAATGGTGATCTCAGTTTTTTGTCACTTAATCCTCATGGCAATTCTGTATAGTAAGCAATATTATCCCACCAAATGGATAAGGATAAAGATAAAAATCAGAGAGATTAAGTAACTTGCTTTAAGGGGTAGCCAGAAAGTCGTAGAGCTCAGTTTCAAGCCTAGGTTTTAAGACCTTTCAACTCTTTCTAGTCTACCCTCTCCTTTTACTCTTCCCAAACTGTGTGAACAATTTGTTCATTCACCTGTGAATATTGGGTAGCCTGCTCTGTTCTGGACCTTAGGGATATAGAGGAATATTCCATGCCCAGATGGAACAGAAATGACATGATCAGATTTACCTTTTAGTGGAATTACGAGTGATCTCTGTGGATTGGCAAGAATAGAAGCAGGCAGCTAAGTTAATTACAGAAGTCCTGGTAAAAAGGTAATGTTGGTTTAGACTTGGATGGCAGAGGAGATGCAGAGAAGTAGGTAGGTAGATTTGAAATGGCCATTGGAGGTAAAGCAAACAAGATTCTGTGGGTGATATGAATTTGAAAGGAGGAATTGAGGATGACTCTGGGTTTGATGTGAACTGAGTGGTGTTAGTGTCTTTACTGATATGGGGAGGAACAGGCTGGGGTGGTGGGCCACAATAATAATATAATAATAATGTTGTATCTATCAGATAAGGAGGTGCAAAGTAGGCAAGTAAACATCTGGGAACTAAACGTGGGTCTGGGCTGGAGAAATAAATTTGGCCATCACTCACATATGAATGGTATTTAAAGCCATGGGACTAGGTTATATAGGGGAAGAGTATAGATGTATGTGTGGTGTAGTGTAAGTCTGAAGCAGTATTATTGATTCACTTCTATGGAGAATCTTCATCTAGTTTGTTAACTTAGAATTATATGTAAACCTAATAGCATTTGCTGGTTAGGGAAAGCAACCTACCCTGTAGCCACTGTATGGAAGATGTTAACCAACAAGCAAATTGCAAACATACCCATAGTTCGCTGCTTTTTGACTGAAGTGTATGTCAAACATCCTAACTGTCATGGGAGGCTATACCTGAGAGCATCCACCTGTGTATCCCAGATTTGAGAATAACACACAAGAGGAGCATTAAAGCACATAAATCAGCTCTTCTTTGAATATAGATAAGTAGTGAAAAAATAAGTTCCCATTGAGATGGCTGAAACTAGAACATCTTGGATCTCTCATTAGCTGATTCACTATTACACAGTAGTAGTCTTATGCCATCCAAGTTCATTAAAACGAGGTATTTTTCCTGTCATGGATTTTTTTTGGCTACTCTCAGTAGGCAGAATTATAAATGTTAAATCTCAGAATGCCAACTATGAAAGAAGAAGAATTGAACAATTAGATTAGAATTCACAATAGGCAAAAACTGGAAACCATTCAAATGTCCATCAGTGGGTAAACAATTGTGGTATAGTCATTCAGTGGACTAATATACACAACAGCAGGGATGGATATGTTGAATACCAAAGACGTTTTGTTGAATGAAAGAAGCCAGACACAAAAGCATACATACTGCATGATGGCATTTATATGAAATCCAAGGACAGGCAGAAACTAACAGAACAGTGGGGATGGCCATGGCTATGGGGATTGATCGAAAGGAGGCATGAGACGACTTTTTGGGACAATGGAAGTGTTCTATGTATTGATTGGGGGTGTTTGTGAAATGGTTATATTCATTCGTCCAAATCCATCAACCTGTATGCTTAGAGTTGTACATTTCACTATATGGAAGTCTTGCCTCAATGAAAAATAACAAGAATAAAAACAGTATGTTGAGCAGTTCTATGATAATGATCGTAGGAAACACATTCCTGCATTCTCAGAGTGTGAGGGAAAGTTTGCCAGGGGAAGTAATCTCCCTATTTATCTTGCTTTTCAGCTCTTAGCTATCTCCACACTATGCCATCCATTCCTATGACTGTTTAACTTATTGTACAAACCAGAATACTTTAGGAAGTAAAAGGAGTGTTATTATAGATTACACTGGGACAACAGGTGAAAACTATGACGGTTTCTACTTCCGTACTAGTCAGCGTGTACCGCTCCACTGCATTGCAACTGCAGGAAGGCAGTAGCAGAGTAGGATTTACCTGAGGGCAGAGCAGCTTCTGCTTGGCCTTATCTACAGGTGATACAGGGGTGGGTGTGGGGGCAGCAGGCAGGAGGGAGGAGGTGGGGATTATCTGTGGCAGGAGTAGATGTGTTTCTGTGAGTTGCAATTTACATATGAACTTTCAAAAAAGATGTTATTTGTTTTATATATCTAAAGTTATTCACTTGCTTTGTTTTCTGAAATAGGAAACAGTCGATAGCCCCCTTCAAAAATGGAGGATGGAAAGCCTGTTTGGGCGCCACACCCTACAGATGGATTTCAAATGGGCAACATTGTGGATATTGGCCCTGACAGCTTAACAATTGAACCCTTGAACCAGAAAGGCAAGGTGAGTTTCTCAGAAAGATGTCAAAATATGATTTCTTTCAAAGATAGTATTTGTTTTTCAAAAGAGATATGTGTCTACCTTATCAATGAAGAAGTAGATATTCCTGGCACTGTATATGGGAAAGCAAATTTCTGGTAAGTGAATCTTAGTTTTCTGCTGGCTTCTTTGATTAGATCAGAAGTACATACCCTAGGGAAAATACGGTGTCCTGTGATAAAATCAGGCAGAAATTTAGTGAGCCTTTCATTCCTTTTTTTTTTTCCTACATTTCTTTGATCATCCAGTTCTTATTGAGCCATATTACCAAAGTTAATAGTTGTGTATATGATGTGCTCAACATGTTACGAAGTAAAAATATAAAAAGTAAATGGGGCTATATTATCAAATTTTGATTTTTGCTTTAGCTTCTAGATAAAGTCTTTTTTAAAAGCTTTTTATCCCCTGCACTTATCAGCATGGGATTTGGGTAAATATATTTCTATTAAGTAAAGGTACTTAAACCTATCTATCTACTGTTATTTTTATGGTAATGATAGTTTTTAAAACTTAAAAATATGCTTTAATTCTGTACACGTGGCATCTATTTCCTTGTATTCTTAAACAAACTAGATAGTATTACAAAATGGAAGTTTGGAGGAAAAGTGACCAGGAGTCGTAAATTGCTCACAGAGAAGGCATCCATTGTAAATATCTCTCTTTCAGTATTCATGGGGGTACTGGTAGGGTCTGTTTTTGTGGGAGAATTTCACAATTTTCAGTTTAATAAGTATTCCTGTTAAACAGTTCTTCTGACTAAATTAAATTTGCGGATGTCATTTCTGTTTACTTTAGACTGCAAATGTTCATGAATAATTTATATTCTACCGATACATGGTTAACTAATGCCATATGACTGCCATCCTTCTCGGAACCTTAGAAAAACAAGGTGGATCTCTCATGAGGTCTTTTCACAGAGAAAACTATTCTATTACTGTAAACAACCCAGGAACTGAAATGCATAATATATAATGTGCCATGTTAGAGGAGGCCAATTAAAGATACCCTCAGGAAAGGAAAGACAAAGTGTTTCTAGTTTTTCCTCTTATTAACAGGTATCTATTTGTACTTACAATGCAGTACATGTTAAAAAAAAGAAAGAATTAAAAAAATAAACCCAGTTACTTTATATATTTGATTTTTATTTAATATATTTTATGAGCATAGTAAATCAAGAGGCCAAAATGAAATGAAGGGTATATTCCCTAGGCATATTCTGTTATGTACATTCTGTTATAGCCACAGATGACAAAATAATTTAGTTCAAGTATAGAAGAAACTTGATTTATGGTGATATGTTTTTTCATATTTCAAATATTTTAATGTGCTTTAGACTGTGCCTTATTAATATTAATCAGATGCATATGTAGAACCAATAAAACAGTTTAAATTATGGAGTCATGTAAATTTTATAGATCTGTAGATAATTCTACAAACTAAAGTGTAAATTTCTTTTCACAGAAATCTTTTTGGAGGATTAACAAATTCTCAGGGCTTACTTTTAATTTTTTCCCTCTACTTTCTGATCAGGGTCTTAATAAACAGTGTCATAATAACCAGATTGCTAAAAAGATCCATAAGAGAAGCAATTTCTTGCCTAGATAAATCATGGTCAGAGGTCATCAGCCTTTAAATGTTATTAAGGAATTAAGTGCATAAAGTGATAGGCCAGTCAAGCGCACCTGTGTGCTAGTAACAGTGGAATGATTGTGAGGAAGGGTGGAATACACCTTTGATAATGACAATGGCTTTTCAAGTTTTTTGTGAGCCATCATAAGAAATAGATTTTACACTGCATTAGATGTGGGGTGTGTGTCTATGCATGTGAATTTATAAGAAATTGGGGAGGAGCTAAGGAAGAGGGGAAAATATAAACGTATGTATTGCCACAGATCTGTACACTTAAAAATGATAAAGATGGCAAATTATTAAAAAAAGACATCAGATTTGCATGTCAATAAGTATGAGTTGTGTGTGTGTGTTTGTGTACTTAAAAATGAAACAGTTGGTCAAATGCAGCATACTTAGCACGTTATGCATTCTGATATTTTTTAATATCTTTTATTCTGTTAAAAATGCTACCTTGACCCCCTAAATTGATTTCATGTTCCATATTTGCAGCAGACTGACCTAAAGGCTGACGCCCTAAATACATGGCATATAAGGGTCTAAATTTTCTTTTCCCTGTCCACTTTGCTGGTCTTACATTTTTGTCAACCAATAGTCTCCCCCTGTATCTTGCCGTATACTTAACTTTTGTGGGCCTGTTTCTCCTTCTCTTCCACAAGTGTTTATCAGGTCCTCACCATGACCCTGGTGATGTTGGGTGCTTTGTGTCATTGCTCACTGTACTTCTTTTGCCCAGAATGCCACACTCTATAGCCCTTTGCTTAGCAAATACTTATTTTTCTTTGAAGACTCTGATTGAGGTCACCTTCTTTTTGAAGTTTTCCGTCTGATACTCTCTCCTTCCTCCCATGCAATAGAATTGATGGTTGATTACTTTTTCCTTTGAGGAGTGGTATAAATTCTTAGCTCTCCTGTAATCTTTATTGGAGTTGATTGTTTACATTTCTCTTCCACTCCCTATGAGACTGTGTTATCTTAAGTTTGGGGCTATTTTATTTGTCTCTTTTGTCATTGGAGCTTGATGAACTTTATTTGATGTGTGGTAGGTGTTTAATAGGGGGATCAATGTGTGCTTTCTTACGTAATTTTCTTTTGATAGGAGAAAAAAGCCCCCTCCTTCTAAGAGGAAACAAATTTTCTCTTGAAGGGAAGAGGAAGATGGGGCTTGTGGTAATTTGGGGGATGAAGGAGAGTGAGAAGCCAGCTTCCAGGACTCATTACTGGCCTTCCCTGCTGCTCTTAACCTTATTCCAGCAACTTTATCATTGCCTTCCCTCGCTCCCCCTCCCTTAGCCCCAATCTTCTAACTTCCTGGAGCCTTTTTTATTTGGGTGACTCCTACAAGGCTGGAACCAACTCCTGGAGTCTAGGGAGTCCTTGCTCTTTTTGCCATGGCTATGAAAAGTAGGCACATAGGTCTATGACATTAGCAGTTATTTCTGAATGCATTTTCCTATAGAATCATTGTTATAAATTATGGATTCTTTTATATTACCATTAATATACTTAATGCACGTTATGGATTAATTTTGCTTTTGTGGTCTATCCTATAAACCTTTCCATTATTTGTAACAGTAAGAACATGTGTAATAGGTTCCAAATAATTAACTACCAGAGTGTTTAGAGCATAATAGTTTTCTAAGTTGGGTCTGACCTTCAATTAAGGTAGTCCCAGCAGCCTATTTTACTCTGTGAACTACAGTGCTAGCCTTGTCTTATACCCTTGCATATATGTACATATATAGAGAGTTCTAAAAGTATTATTTTAAAACAATTGTGCCATTTTTTCCTTAAAGTTTTATTTGATACGGTTGGAAACTTCAACCACAAGAGTAATTGTAATTGTTTGAGAAGTACTGCATAAATTTATAAATAACTATCAGAATGACATGGATTAAAATTTAATTCTCTTTAGATGTAATTTGAGATCATTTGTTCTCTCTTACAAGATGCTATCTTAATTCTGCAGCGTCTACCATAACATTCAAGTGGTAAAATAAATGAAAGGTTATTCATGGATACCTGTAATTTTATGAACCAGGTATTTTTGGATACTACTTATATTTCTGACACATTTTTGTGTAGGAATTTGTGTCAAATATGTTTTACTCAAATAATAGTATTTATTAAATAATACTCTATTCTGTTATATCTGAATGCTACTTTTTCCTTTTTTAAAACAATAAAATTGCTGTATATACAAATATCAAAATTATTTTTAAAAAGTTGTTAAATAGCATATCTGTGTAAAATTTAATATACTTCTTGTTTTGTCCCATTCTAGGGGTTAAGAGCCTAGGATGCTTATTTACTGATTTCCATTATTGATTTCATGTCTATGGTAATAGTAGATAATATTTTTGAGCAAAATTATTATCCTCGTTTTGGATTAATGACTTTTTAAGTAGTAGGATCTGTATTATATTTTAATAAAGAGCATAGTGTTGCCATTATTACAATATATGCAACTAATTAAGCTCCTTTATTTTTCTTGCTATTTATAAGCCTCAAGTTTAATGAGCTTTTGTTTTGTTTGTTAGACATTTTTGGCTCTCATGAACCAAGTGTTCCCTGCAGAAGAGGACAGTAAAAAAGATGTGGAAGATAATTGTAAGTATCAAGTTAAAAATTAGTTCTCAGCACAGAAAAGCAACTGTCCTTCCAAAAATAAATCAGTGTTTATATTACTAGTATAGCATATTGGTTCTGAAAAAAATCTAGCTTTTTGACATGAGGGTTCAAATAAATGGAGGAGCTCAAAGTTCTGAATTTATTATTGTCTCACATTTGCACTTTGGTGAAAGACTCTCTTGAATGTCTTTTTAGTGTTATTTCAGTTGTGCAAATGTGGGAAATGGTAATAATTTACTGTGAGGTTTGAATGAAAGGTCTCTTTTTAACCGTTTTGAAAGTTGTTTTGAATCTTATCTAAAGCCAGGTGATTTTTGTAGTAGTATATGTGATTTAGTAATTTGGAAGTTAAGTCAGTAAGAGTCATTTAACATCATGTTTGAAGCAAACAAACATTTAAAAAAAAATACCATTTAATGGCTGGGCATGATGGATCATGCCTGTAATCCTAGTGCTTTAGGAGGCTGAGGCAGGAGGATCACTTGCGGTCAGGAGTTCAGGACCAGCCTGAACAAGAGCCAGATCCTGTCTCTACTAAAAATAGAAAAATTAGCCAGGCATGGTGGCATGCTGGGAGGCTGAGGCAGGAGGATCGCTTGAGCCCAGAAGTTTGAGGTTGCAGTGAGCTATGATCACGCTGCTGCAGTCTAACTCCATCTAAAAAAAAAAACTCCCAAAACAAAAAAACTGTTTAATAACTACTAATTGAAATATTTGTTTCAGAACATGATATTAAAATACAATATTAACAGGACTTATAAATAACATGTTTGGTAACAAAAACCTTTATCCACTGAATAGACAATGTTTATTCTTACATTTTCAAAATTAAGCAGTCATCTCATTTCAGTTTGGTGGGAGGCAGTATTTAAGAATCATGTACATTGGGCCGGGCGCGGTGGCTCACGCCTGTAATCCTAGCACTCTGGGAGGCCGAGGCGGGTGGATCGCTCAAGGTCAGGAGTTCAAGACCAGCCTGAGCGAGACCCCGTCTCTACTAAAAATAGAAAGACATTATATGGACAACTAAAAATCTATATAGAAAAAATTAGCCGGGCATAGTGGCGCATGCCTGTAGTCCCAGCTACTCGGGAGGCTGAGGCAGTAGGATCGCTTAAGCCGAGGAGTCTGAGGTTGCTGTGAGCTAAGCTGACGCCACGGCACTCACTCTAGCCTGGGCAACAAAGTGAGACTCTGTCTCAACAAAAAAAAAAAAAAAGAATCATGTACAGTTGTCATGGATTTCATTAAAGTTTTCTGACACACAAACTCCATTTGAAGAAAAAAGAGAAAATAATAGATTTGATCATTCTGATTTTCTCTGGTGTTTGCATTTGATTAAGCTTGAAAGAACCCTATATGTAAATGGGATGGCATGGACTAGTAGGAGTAATGGGAGAGCCATGGACTGTGGAGTCAAGCAAGCCTGAATTCTGATTCTGATGGTGCTATTAAGAAGCTGTGTGCTCATGAGCAGTTCATCTCCCTTCTGAAATTCTCATCTGTAAAATGGGAGTAATAGTGTCTATGTTGCGCACGACCTGGGGAACAGACACGTCTGGAGCTCTGGCTTGGGGGGAAAGGCGGAACAGGAGCAACGTATGTAACCTGAAATTCTGTATCCCCCATAACAAGATGAAATAAAAAAAAAAAAAAAGCTTGGCACAGTGCCAGACTTTTAATAGACTCTCAACAAATGGTAGCTGTCATTATTGGGTGCAAGAGATTGAGGAAAAAGATGTGGAGTTCCTTTCTTTTTCAAAATTGTTGGAGAGTTTGTTTGATGAGATTTTCATTTTTATTTTTTGTTGTTTTTTAGAGATGAGGTCTCATTATGTTGCCCACACTGGTCTCGAGTTCCTGGGCTCAGGTGATCCTCCCATCTCAACCTCCCAAGTATCTGGGATTACAGGTGCATGCCGTTGTGCCCAGCTTAGTTAATACATTTTTGGACAGCAATCAGAACAAAATATAAAGAGCAATGAGACTATGCCAAGTTTAAAAAAGGAGAAAATTCTGTTCTGTTAAAACTTGCTAGAGTATGCAGAACTAGAATTAATCTTTTTCATATATTAAGGTGGATATAGCGAAACATAATAAATGGTTTTGAATTATTTTTAATCCATTTCTTAAATTAATATTTTAAAATTAAATATTTAATTTTATTAAATATTTTACTTCATCTTGATATATTTTTCCAACCTTTTAATTTTCCCAGCCTTCTTTTAGGCATTTTCTTTGATGATGCCAGATGGCAGCAATGTCAATGTATGGATGTTAACTATCCTTACCATACAGTAACCCATCCCCACTTAAAGTCCCTTGTCTGAAACCACATCATTCACGCAGCTTTGGATGCTGAGTTTAGAATGTAGGTTTTCCAGGTGAAGTGGTTCCATCACTTAGTTCTTTTGTCTGAGGCTTGCCATGATACCACTGTCCTCTGCCAAATGACACATGGCATTATTTCTTAGAGTCTCACATGCCTATTTCCAAGATCTTTTTCTCTTCTCTATATTATTGTAATAATGTGATGATTAGATGATTGATGTCTGACTGTTCTGAAGTATGTGATAAAGGTTCTATTGAAACAGAGGCATGTGTTGCCTTTGGATAATGCCCTAACGATATAGCAAAATTCATTACCTACTTTTAGCTTTAAGTTTTCTATGTAAAGGATTTTATATGTAGAGATTAGTGTGTTCATTTTGCTTTTTTACTTGACTGTTGGGCATTAGTACCAGAATAGGAAAATGATTCAGGGATGTGAAGTCACTAATTAAAGGGAAAATGATAGCATGTTTTAATGCTAATTTTAAGCTGCAATTACTTATGTACCATATACTATTCTTCATAAATTATCACCTGTTAGATGTTGAGAATAATATAGAATATAAAATTAGAACCCTGAAAGTTGCCTTGTTCCATCTCTTTTTCAGTAATAAAATGACCTATACAACAATATAAATTTAGAATTGGTTGACTTCTGTATTGAAGTTGTTTGTGGGTTCCTTTTTTCTTTCGGTGAATGGGAGCTATGATAATTAAGCAAGATCTTAAATGTTCAGATAACTCTCCAATCAGATCCTTAAATTTAATAGCGAAGCCATATGTAGTCTTCATTAGAAATGTTTATTAATATATATGTTATATATTATACCAAAATGTTTATGAAGAAACAAATTGTGTTATTATTTTATGTCTTATTTAAAATTTTTTTTTTAAATTTTAATATTCTTTTGAGTATAGTTAAATCTATGAATAAATAGGCATAAAAGGTAAACAGTTCACATGAAAGATTGCATATAGATAGCCAAACCAAGTAATCCTAGAGCTGACTACTAGGAGAGGGTGGTAGGAAAGAATCATTAGGTAGAGCAGGAAGCTATATCTGAAACCTTTGTGAACATCCCCTGGTCACACCTTTAGGGAGATGTAGGCAGTTGAGACCTATCATTTTCATTCTGGCAAACCAAGGGTTGCAGATATCTTCCTATCTTTCCTTTTCCATATCCTCATAAAAACAGAATAGCCTGAGTAGCATGATTTAAGGGAAAGACCCTCGTGTCCAAATTTTTATTGACTTTGGAAGATATTTCCAATGACCAAATAGGCAGGTGGTGAGTGTGGAGGTAAAGAAAGGAGACCAAGCAGTCATTCACATGTCAGTATAGGTTTTTATGATTAGCTTTCTCAGGTGTACTGTAGGATTAGGAATTCTTACTTAGAGAAAGCAGAGACAATACCATAGAACCAGGTATATCAGAGGCAGGTGAGAGAGAGAGGAGTGGTTCAGTGGAGTGCTTTGGTTAAAGAAAGAGCAGCATGTAGACTAGGCTCCTGGGAGATGAGAGTAGGAGAGCAGAAATGTTCAAAGGTGGGTGACCAAATACCCAAACCAGATATGCCTCTGCTGCCTAATTCTCTCCAAATCCTTCCTCAATCAAAGGAAAGCTGCCATTCAACTATTAGGAGCCTTTACTCTCTTTTTATTCTCTTTTATTCCACTCCAAGTAGCATTAGAAAGCAGTGAGGCATGTGTCCTTGGAAAGTGAACTAGCTAGCTGCGTTACATGAGTGCAGAAAGCCTGGGCAGTCTTTGTTGAAGTAGGTATAACAAGAAGCTCCTGTTTGACAGCATTGGTTAGTTGTTGAATTGTGTGTTAGGCATACATGCCGTGTAGGCATATGTATAACTTCAGTGAGGAATTATACAAATACAAATAAACAAATGAATCAGGCAGCGTCCTGCCCTCATGGATCTGGTTTAGCAGCCAAAACCAGATGTGTAAAATCATCATCATCATGCTGGCAGTATGTGGCAAGCACCATAAAGGAAGAACCAAGAAGAGTAGTTTTGGTGGTGGTGGTGAGAGTGGGGAAGTATTGTTTGTGAGATAATCTTCGAACTGACCTTAAAGGACAGGTAGATTTTTTGACACCTAGCGATGTAGAGGATATTCTAGGTAGAAGCCAATGCATGAATGATACCTGGGTTTGATAGATAGTTTAGTCGGCCCACAAGTTAGAGCATATTAAAGTGAGTTGTGGAAAATTGTTTGAAAAGGTTATGAACACAGGTTCAGTAAGAGCCTTGATCAGACTTAAATATGGATGTTGATAGTTCATAGAGACCCACTGATGTTTTCATGAAGAGAGAGTTGTAATTAGGGCTTTAGTTTGTTCATGTGCAGAGATGTCTGGATTAGAGAGGAGACAGACTGAGGCAATAGATAAATAAGAGTCTACTGTGACCACAAAAGAGATAATGAGACCTAAATGGGAATTGGGGCAGGAGAAGTGGAAAAAAAAGGCGAGATGTTCAGAGATTCAGATTATGCTAATGTTTGAATGCCTGTATGAGCCTGGCACTATACTGTACTTTTTCACATGGCATAAATACTTGGAAATTGGTTTAGAATAAGGAGGGAGAGAAAAGATGTTTCTGGTGTTGACTAAAGTTTAGGATTTGGGTGATTTGAGAAAATGGTGGTGCCAATAATAGAAACAAGGTCGTCAAGGAGTGGTTTTTGTCTACTCTAGCCTGCGGTTGAAATGGAGCTCAGAAGATTAGAGGGTTTGAAGAATAGATTGGGAGTCAAGTCTGACATCTCAGTAGAACAGACATCAGAAAAACAAGATATGTATTTTGATTCTGCCATTAATTAGCTTCATATCCTGGGTTAAGACATATATAATTTCTCCAGGACTCTTATTTTCTCATGTTGGTTGTGAAGGTCTAACTGAATGAGTTCATGATTCCTCTTCATTCTAGATTTTATCTTCTGTGTTTTATTTGTAAAATTATGAGCATCAGACTGGATTAGTTTCATCACTTTGTTATGTCAGAAGTATATTAATATCAGAGCTATCTATAGCAGTATTTTCCACTTGAATTGTACTTCTGAACCAACCTTCATCAATGTGTACTCACTGGCACTCACTAGTTATACTCCCCTCATTGGAAATTCATTATTTAAAATATCACTGTAACACATAATGTAACCTGGATATATTTTAAATCAGCCTCTGGGGTTTACATGGACCAGGGTATCAAAAAGATGGAATTAAATCTAACCTAAAGGTGAATTTTAGGTTGGATCAAAGTGATTCAGATTAAGATAATATTGTTTTATTTTACTTTTTTCTTCCATTATCTAATGTTTTACAAATTTTATGTTTTAGGTTCACTAATGTATTTAAATGAAGCCACACTCCTCCATAATATCAAAGTTCGATATAGTAAAGACAGAATTTATGTAAGTATTTTACCTATGGTTTGAGTTTTTGTGGGGATAATTATTTTACATAATACTATTTGATTTTGTCAGTCTTGAAATTTTCTAACAGAAAATCATGCCTGATCTGAGTTTGTTGAATAGAGTGTGAGTTCCATGAGGACATGGATTTTTTCTAATATACTGCTCTAACTCCAGAGCTGACAACATGCCTGGTACCTAATAGGCACTTAATAAATATTTTTGGAGTGAAATAATGAATTCAGAACATCATCTAATATCTTTTAAACTTAAAAATATCTGATTTGAGTATTTTAAAAAATACTATAATTATTTTGGCTTTTGATTTCTTATTTTTGGTATATGTAGATCTGTTTAATTAATTCACTTTCCACATTGTTCTGCAGAGAATGTATGGCAACCTATAAAAAATATATATTGAAATTAAAAATTTGAGGAAAGAATGTAAATTAGAATAGAAGGCAGTAACTGAGGAAATATCAAGAACACAGAAATGATGATCATAGGGCCTAAATAGTTATAGTATTTCATTAGACCCTAGAAACCCTATTTTAAAAATCTAGAATATTAAAAAATTAAAGACAGGCCGGGCGCGGTGGCTCACGCCTGTAATCCTAGCACTCTGGGAAGCAGAGGCGGGTGGATCGCTCGAGGTCAGGAGTTCGAGACCAGCCTGAGCAAGAGCGAGACCCCCATCTCTACCTAAAAAAAAATAGAAAGAAATTATCTGACCAACTAAAAATATATAGAGAAAAAATTAGCTGGGCATGGTGGCGCATGCCTGTAGTCCCAGCTACTCGAGAGGCTGAGGCAGTAGGATCGCTTAAGCCCAGGAGTTTGAGGTTGCTGTGAGCTAGGCTGACGCCACGGCACTCACTCTAGCCCGGGCAACAAAACGAGACTCTGTCTCAAAAAAAAAAAAAAAAAATTAAAGACAGTGTTTTCAATGTAAATAGTCGATTTGTACCAAATAATTCAGATGGATGCTTAATTAGGATTTTAAAATTATTAATATAATTATTCATTGGGCATGTATGAGATTTTATTCTAATAAAACCTAGTCATAGGTTCCTTTGTTGGCTGGAGATAAATTACCCCACTTCAGTTCTCCTGTTATAAAGATGGGACTCTTCATTATTTTTGAACGAAGAAAACACATGGCTTCTTTGATACTTGCTAGATCAAATGACAGTCTTAATCTTTTATATCACTATCAGTTTGCCTAATTGTACTTACTTAATTCTGACTAAATTACATTTAGTCTTTGCCATCTGTCTAAGTAGTGACAGCTGGGAAATAGAACTAATGTCTATTCCAAAAGAGTTTACTTGCCATCTTCCGATTATACACAGTATGAAGACTTTACTCTTCTCCTTGATTTAAAAAAAAATCAACTGAAGAGTATATTTAGGTTTAAATGTCTATTCTTGATTAGAAATATATTTAGAAGCAAAATTCACTCAATCAGCTGACTCATGTTGATCATCCTGTGTGTGCTGAATCCCAAACTTAAAAGCAAGCTTAAGTTGCTCATTAAACATTTAATCCGTCAATGTTCTAGGCAATGGTTAGCATATGTTGTTTTGCAGAAATCTAGGACCTAATGGTCACCTCAGAGCTAAATCAGTCCTTGGCAGTCAGTGATGGGGACAGGCCTAGAGGGTCCCACGAGCAATATTAAACTCTTCAGTAGTGGGATGAATAAAGTAGGTGAGGAATATAGTGACCACAACTCAGCTGTCAGAATAGAACTATGGGAGTAGATTTCGTAAGCAGAGTCGACAGAAGCAGCCTCAGTGAGACAGAGGCTAGAGACTCAGATGTCTGTCTGTGGTGACGCCATGCACCTGGGAAAGCACATGGGAGGAGAATATTTTCTTTGAGTCAGAGGTAGGTGGGAAGAGAGAATCTTGGCTTTGGACATACTGAGTTAGAGATGCTTACCAGTGAGAAGATACAAATATTTAAGGGTTGGAGAAATATGGGTCCTGTAGAGATCAGGGAATATTAAGGGCTGATTTGGGAAACCTGGTTATTTAGAGAACTGAAATTTGCTGTATTTTATTTCTTTCTCCTGTAAGCCTTGTTTAGCTTTAAATGAAAATAGTAATTGGAAAATTTTATGTTTATGCTTTTCTTATATAGACATACGTCGCCAACATTCTGATTGCAGTGAACCCATATTTTGACATACCTAAAATATATTCTTCAGAAACAATAAAGTCGTATCAAGGAAAATCACTTGGGACAATGCCACCTCATGTCTTTGCAATTGGTAAATGATTTAGTTGTGTTTTAATTCTTGTCTTTCCTTATATTGTACAAATTTACTTAGTTTTTCTTCTGGATTAATAAAAGATAGCATGAATTGAAAATATATTTTGGAGGACCTGTATGCATCTTGGGTGTATCAACATTGTTAGGAGTAGGTATTTTATACAGGGTGGGGAAAAATTCTTTTGCAACCAACTCATGGGATAGTCATACATCATTATCTTTGTTAATGCCTGTGTCCTCTTAGGTATATTTTCCCACTTGAAAGTAAGATATGATAAAACTTGACCTAATGGTACTTATTGACTCCTCAATGTGAGAGGCTTCATCTTAAAAGTGTCCTCTTTCATGGTTTTGAGGTCCTGGCCTTCCTTTCTTACCAGCTCATCACTTGGGAGCATGTTACATGGGTTAGATGTGAGCTGTAAGAGCAGACTTCTGTGCATCATCTTGCATCAGGGCTTTACAAGATTAAAATTGGTATATGCTTCATGCCACTGGAGAATCTTTGTGGGAAGACAGTAGTGTGTGTCTCTGTCTTTCTCAGCCTCTCTCTCCTCTTGAAGCTCTCCAGCTCTGAGACTCAGAGGGATGGAGTTATTTGATCAGAATTAAAAATTACCCCTCTCCCCACCAAGTACAGAGATGTTAGATAACCCTTTGCATCCAGATGCAACCAGTAGCTAACTGACATGTGTTCATGCTGGTTCTTAGTGCATTCTGTTTCTCGTTGGGCTTTCCTGTCATGCTTGTGTTTTGGCCTAACTGGGGTTCACTTCCAGATTTGTTTGCCCTGTGTTCTGTGTACTACCAGGCAGAGTAAATATATCAGCTACGTGCAGGGCAGCAGCAAATTTACTTCTGGTTCTAAGAAGCTCTGATGGGCATCAGTATGTTTTTTATCAGCTTGCAAAATGGTGCCCAATCCTTAGAACTCAAATGTGAGCAAGCTCATCACTGGAGAGAAGTTATGTATTTGAAATGTAAATAAGCCAGCTTTTACTTTTAGCCTTTTACTGCTAAAAAAAAAAAAAAAAAAAAAAAGAGTGTTTGGAATGATTCTATTAAAGGGGGTAGAACAGGTTGCTGATAAATTGGACAAAGGAATGTGTGTACTCTTGTATATGATTTGCGTTCTCCCCTTAGAGTAAAAGCATTCTTCATTGGTATGGATAACACACAGTCTGAGATGAAAAATAGTCTTATAGAAGCTAAATTGGTCGGATGCTAATTTTAAATTAAGATTGTTTTACTTTGAGACTGCTTTAACAGCATAAAATTGTTTTCAACTTGTTCTCTGTAGTTTTAAAATTTAAGATATTTTATAGCCTAAATTGCTGGAGTGTAATGAAGTTAGTTAAAAATTATATGTATAAATAATGGCAAATATAGGAAATTTAAAGTAGTTAATTTTGCCTATCTTTGAAATGCTGATAAATTCTACAAGCTGTTTAAATTTAATAGTGGTATTACGGGGGAGAAAAACCCCACAGATTTATTTTTTAATTATGTATTTCTTTCTCCAGGAGAAATTTTGGTTGCCAGATTTCTTAATTGGAAGCTTGTTACTGCTTGCTTTTCACTAGGGAATTGATTAGTTATGCATAGTGAGCATTTTTTTATCCCTCTACAGATCTGCTTTGGTATTAGGGAGAGCTGAGCCATAGCTCATAATTATGGAGACATTCTAGCACAAATTTAATAGTTGTTTATTTGGATTTTACATGACTTAGCTGTTAGGGTAAGAAGATAGAACATTGAAAGTAAATACTTTTAGAGATATTTTGAACACTTTTGAATGATTTTATTTTAAAATTTCGTTAACTATGAACACACATTTATATTTTTAAGAGCAGGCGTACCTAAAGTGAACTATCATTTAATAACTTTATATTTAATATATTCATCATTAACATGGTACTTTGACCCTAGCTGATAAGGCTTTTCGAGACATGAAGGTGCTCAAGATGAGTCAGTCTATCATTGTATCTGGAGAATCAGGAGCTGGCAAGACAGAAAATACAAAATTTGTTCTAAGGTATGTATTCAGCTAACCTGAAATATTTTGAACAGATTGACTGTTTTTTGGTAAAAAATGCATAACATAAAATTCATCAACTTAACCATTTCTAAGTGTACAGTTTTGTTATGTATGTTCACATTGTGCACCCAACTCCGGGACTTTTCATCTTGCAAAACTGAAACCTATGCACATTTTAACACTAGCTCTCCATTTCTCCGCTCCCCTAAGTCCCTGACAAACCACCATTCTATTTTCTGTTTCTATGAATTTTACTATCCTGGATACCTCATATAAGTGGAATCATGTAGTATTTGTTTTCCTCTGACTGGCTTATTTCATTTAGTTCAACTTAAGATTTACCCATGTTGTAGCATGTCAAAATTTCCTTCCTTTTAAGGCTGAATACTATTCCACTGTGGGTATATGCCACACTTTGTTTATCCAGGAGTTTGTTGATGGACTCTTGGGTTGCTTTTACCTCTCGGATATTGTAAATAGTGCTGTTATGAACATGGGTGTGCAAATATTTCTTTGAGAATTTGAACAGGTTGACTTGTAATACCTTGGCATATTTCATGACATAGTTTGGAATGGTGGGCTCTATTCATTTTAAGAAACAGACACCTTGTATGGAAGCTAATCTACAGATTGTTGAAAGTGAGCTCTAAAAGCCAGCTCTAACATGTTAATCACATGAGGATCCTGGAGGATACTAGTACTGGTTGGGCAAAGGGAAATCTAGAGCTGTTCCTTCAAAATCCACCATCGACATTCTTCTATTTTCAGCATATCTGCTGTTGGTATGGTTGAAACCATTTTTTACCTTAAACTTTTGATGGTTGTCTGCCTTATTTCTGCTCTACACAGCCCTCCTTTCAGTATGTTGCCTTTTCTGCCATTAAATTGAACTCTACATTTTGTTTAAAATCATAGCATTTTATAAATGGAAGGAATCATAACACTCATTATAGTTTAGTTCTTTTAATTTACATACCCAGGGAAGTTAAGTCCAGTGGTTAAGCTATTCCTAGGACCAGCACATTCACCGGTGTTGTTCCTACTGTATCGCAGTTCTTAGTTGATTTCCATGTAGTAAGACCCTTTTTGAAATTTTACTATCCATTATGTAAATATGTATGCCATTGAGAGTTACTTATTTAAAGCCAGTTGAAGTGCTTCGGGAGGCTGAGGCCAGGAGTTTGAGACCAGCCTGGGCAACACAGCAAGACCCTGACCTCACAGAAAAATTTATAAAAAAATTAGCCAGGCCTGGTGGTGCATGCCTATAAGCTCAGCTACTCAGGGCCTGAGGCAGGAAGATCTCTTGGTTGAGCTCAGGAGTTGAAGGCTGCAGTGAGCCGTGATCATGCCACTGTACTTTAGCCTGTGCAAAAGAGCGAGACCTTGTCTCTAAAAAAGAAAAAACAATTGAAGAGTTTGTTCATGGCTATTATATATATATGCTATTCTGGTTAAATGAATGCTTTCCAATACTCTTAGACTTCTAAGTGGCTCAATTTCTTATTCTTTCTCTCCTATCTGTAATAGTCATATGGTGAGTCTATTGTTAATATATGAAAATGAACAAAAAGTTAAGAAACTGTAAACTTATAAACTTATATTGTAAATCAAAGGTTATTCTTTGTTTTGAAATGTGCCAGGGAAATAGTTGTTCTATTGTGTTTTATCTTTCAGCGTAACAACATGAGATGTGATAACTTCCTAGTTGTTCAGTGGCAAATTGTTTTATTTTCTGTAGCCATAAAGATTGAATTAATAGGCTGTCACAAAAGGCTTTGGAATCTCATGTAGTTGAATATGCGCATGTAGTCCCATATTCCCATATATATATGATATATTTAAGTAGTTGATTAAAATCAGAATATTTGTAAAAACAGTTTTAAAAAACAATGTTGATTTAGATGTTAAAGGTAATCCAGTAGAATTTTAAATAAATTTTAAAAGCTATAAAAAAATAGTTTGTATTTAAACATAAATTTGTAATTTTTCAACAAACAGTTTTAATGGTCATCTAGGTTTCAATTTTACATGTGTTAAATAATATTAAAATTATATTGTGTACAATGTTATTGTCATCTACATTTTTTTATTTTATATTTTAAATAGATACCTGACTGAATCCTATGGAACCGGTCAAGATATTGATGATAGAATTGTTGAAGGTATTGTTAATTTTTACTTTCTATTGTTAGGCATGTACTGAAATTAACTTACAAGAATCCTTTTAGTGGTCTGGAATGTTCTTCTCTCAGGCATATAAAAGACTCTTCTATCTCCTAGAAATCTTTGCTTAGATATCATCTCATTTACTTAATGTCTATGATCTCTTTTCCCACCCCTAACCCATGTAAACACTAAGAAGGCAGGGATTTTTGTTTTATATTCCAAACCCCCAGGGTGGTGTCTGATACATAGTATAAATATCTGTTGAATGAATGAAAGAAATACAGACATCTTTTTGACTTTCTTTTTGTTTTGTGGACTTTGTTTTTTTGTAAAGAAGGAAAGAGGAAGAAGAGTTATTTGGTATTAAGGTATTTTTTTGGAGAAATCATTTTAATGGAAGAGTATACTTGGAAGGCAAGAGTGTGTAAACTGATTTCCTTAAGCTTTGCATTCTGTGTACCCACTTAGAAAGTCGTCTTGTGCCTCAGTTAGGAGACTGCTGGTCCAGGCTACCATACTGTGGAATTTGTACCTCGCCTCCTGCATCATAGACTCTCCACTTATATTCTTGCTTCTCCTTAATCCAGTCTCTGTATGGAAATTGGATTGATCTCTTTTGCTTTAAATCTTTTAATGGCTTCATAATGCTCTCAAGATAATGCCCCAAATCTGTAACTTCACCCACAGTGCTCTTTGTGGTCTGATTCCTGCCTCTCCTGATCTAATCTTCAGTCATGTTTCTTCTGACTACTTATGCTTTAGTCATGTTGGTCTCCTTGTAGTTCTGTGAGCTGTTTTAGGCTTCTCTGGACACTCTTTCTCGTTCCCCCTTCTTCACTTTCCTCCACTAGGTACTCAGTAAATATTTTAGTAATGATGGTGATATTAACATGTGTGGTATAATAGGCATTGTCTGATTTGCTTAAAATCTGTTCTCTAAATCTTTATAGAATGAAGTAGGTATTATTTTATCTCCACTTTAAGGGGAAAAAACTGAGGTGGTAATAAGAGTTTTAGTAACTTGCTGAAGATCATGTAGTTCATCAGTTGAGGAAATGGGATATAAACCTAGGCATCATAACCACATGTAATACTAAATGCATATTTTAACACTATTTAGACATTTTAAAGGAAAATTTTAGTTGAACAAAAATTTATTAGGGAACTTCTATGTTTATGCATTTTGCTAGATCATAGCTAGCACATTTGATGTGTGTTTTCCACAACTCTATAAAATATGCATTAGATGAATCTAAATCCAACTCTAATAAATATTTTTAAAGTTATACATCAATAAAGTTTTTCATGTTTTTTAATATAAAGAATTTTCTAGCTTTATTAACACTTCTCACTGTGATTTTTGTGACACACCCAGGTATGAGGATCTCATAAGTAATGATTTATTCACAGTAAAGTACTTTACTTTAGTGAGGGAATTATCCTTAAAAATGGAATAAATTAATAAAAAGAACAAATTATGGGTTAACTCAATAAAAGACTAATTAGTATTCTGATTTGCTTACTGAGGTACAAACTTGCTTGTGAATTGGATATAAGCCCAGTTTCTTCCATGGTAACATGCTGTGCAGTATATAGTATGTTATAGTTGAGAAAAGTTGGAAATTATTGTTTCAAATGTTTCTGTAGCCCCTTAATGGAGAATCATAGAAGTAACTGAAAGGTCATAGAATCTTTTGATGCCGTCCTTAGTGGAAATTTGGTTGTTGGTTTTGGAATGAGTATTTTATTAATAACATTAATATGATTTTCTGATGGAGAAATTCTTATCCTCTTTTGGAGCATTTCACTTAAATTAAATTCTTCAGCACAAACTGGTCGATCATCAGTAAGGGAGTTGGGAGACCTGCTATTGAGTCCCACTTTGTCAACAGCCAGTTGTGGCCATCTGAGTCAGTTGACCTTGTTGGCATCAGTTTTCTTGCCCATCCAAAAAGTGAGGAATATATGCTAACATTTCTTCTAGTTTTAGTACTTTCTTATTTATTGTGGCAAGTAAAATGGCTGGGGAATGATCTTTAAAAGGGTTTGGAGACTAGTTCCTGTGGATAGAATGAGAAAAATGGACTTCAGAAGGCTTCATAATAAATATTCTAACAAACATTATGAAACAATTTGAGGTTGTTGATGGAGAATATGTCAGGTTAACACTAATCTGGTATATTTATAGTTGAGACTTTGATGAGTACAGGAATAGATTCTATAGAATGGTAGTTATCAGAGCCTGGAAAGGATGTTTGGGGGAGATGGGGAGAGTTAAAGACCGGTTAGTTAATTGGTGCAAACGTGTAGTTAAATAAAAGGAATAGGTTCTAATGTTTAATAGACTAGGGTGACTATGGTTAACAACAATATATTGTACATTTCAAAACAGCTAGAAGTGAGGACTTGAAATGTTTTCAACACATAGAAATGATAAATGCTCATGGTGATGCAATATCATAAATATTCTGATCATTACATGTTCTGTGTATGTAATGAAACATGTGTTTCCCATAAATGTGTACAGGTATTATCAATGAAAATTTTTTTTTTAATTTTTTTTTTTTTTTTTTTTTGAGACAGAGTCTCGCTTTGTTGCCCGGGCTAGAGTGAGTGCCGTGGTGTCAGCCTAGCTCACAGCAACCTCTAACTCCTGGGCTCAAGCGATTCTACTGCCCCAGCCTCCTGAGTAGCTGGGACTACAGGCATGTGCCACCATGCCCGGCTAATTTTTTCTATATATATTTTAGTTGGCCAGATAATTTCTTTCTATTTTTAGTAGAGACGGGGTCTTGCTCTTGCTCAGGCTGGTCTCGAACTCCTGACCTCGAGCAATCTGCCCACCTCGGCCTCCCAGAGTGCTAGGATTACAGGTGTGAGCCACGGCGCCCAGCCCTATCAATGAAAATTTTTTTAATAAAAAGAATAGACTATTAATCCTTATCCAGTCATAAGTGTGTGTGTGCGTGTGTGTATGTGTGTGAGAGAGAGAGAGATTACAAAATAACAATTAAAATGTTACATTCATTGGGATTTTAAAAACTGTTATTCTGAAAGCTTTTCTTAGGTAATTCTGTAAAACTCTTAATTTGTTAAATTTCATTGGCTGTACATGTAAAAATATTAAATCTGGAGATTATGTTAATGTATAATGTATTTTAGAAAAGGAAAGTGGTAACTTTTTTGCTTTTATTTTGCCATAAGAAGTTTATAGTTTTATGTTTTCTCAGTACTCTTGTAGGGCTGATGTACTTGTTAAAACCTTAAAATTCTTAAGGAATAATTTTTAAAGTTGAGTTACAAATTTTGTGACCTAGTGACTTTTTAAAATTTAGTGTTTCTCACAACATTTATATATATTTTGAGTAATTCCTCCATCTTCTACACTTGAATAGTGCCTGGACATAGTGGGTAAATAATAAATATCTGTGGAATTTGACATTACATGTGAATTCTTTCATGTTAATATTTTTATAACATATTTAGCCATATTTGCTTATTAACAAATATGTATTTACTATGAATATTGTTTTATAATTTTCCTTTATGCTAATTTTTTGATGGAATATTTTTGTTTCTTTCTCAATAGCTAACCCGCTCTTAGAAGCCTTTGGAAATGCAAAAACTGTTCGTAACAATAACAGCAGTAGATTTGGAAAATTTGTAGAAATACATTTCAATGAAAAGGTAAGTGAGAGTGAGTTTTGGGATGATAGATTTGGAGAGTATTTGTGAAAAATACAGGGGTCTTGATAGAATTGGTACTGTACTAGAACTTACTGTAAATCCCTATAAGTTTCTCTGTTACTTAGATGGTTAGAATATATATGTTCACTATGACTATCCAAAAGCTCCCCTATAATTTATTACACAAATATTGGATTTGACTTCAGCATTGAGTATTACCGTATATGAAGATCTTCTAACACCTGTACTGAGACATAGTGCAAAGTCAATCCTGATTTTATAAAGGTTCAAAACTTAAAAGTATCTGTGTAGAGACTTAATGAGGATGTTTCAAATGGAGGATGACTGCTACAAATACTCTAAGGTTACATTTAGTTATCTGCTTTTTCCCCTTTATTTGATGAATATTATAACCTCTTTGATAGATAAATGTTTATTAGAAAAGTAAATAATTTAATATTGGTAAGTTATACTTTAAGACTTTAAATGAATACACACATGTATGTTCTCTAATTTTTTTTTCTAGAGTTCAGTTGTTGGAGGATTTGTTTCACATTATCTTCTAGAGAAATCGAGAATCTGTGTTCAAGGCAAAGAGGAAAGGAATTATCATATCTTTTATAGGTTATGTGCTGGTGCTTCTGAAGATACTAGGGAAAAACTTCATTTGAGCTCCCCAGATAATTTTCGGGTAGGTTGGAGAAAAAGAAATTTCATACAATTTTTGCATATTGAATTGCCTTTAATTCTAAAATTTTAGTGAATTTTGTTGTCTAGTTTGTGTATATAACTTACATTAAATCAAGTATAACATGTTAGCATGACTGCTGTACTGAGGAGATCTCTATTAAGGTTTACTGTTGAGTTTATAACATAACACTATATGAGGCAGCACATAATGAGATAGGTAAAAGGATAGATGTTAAACCTCATATTAATTTAAACTAATTGAGAAATTTATAATAATTCTTTAATACTAGCTTTAAAGTCACCTTTGATTTATCTGTAACAAAGTTGGACCACTAAATTAATATTAATAAAGGATATATGATTATATTTTTTAATTCAACAACAAATATTTATTGCTTGGCCATTGGTTACCATGCATTGTGCCAGGATTAAAAATATAAATAAGACACAGTCTCTGTTCATGAGCAACTTAGTATGTTGTGGGAAACACCACACACACACACACACACACACACGCACACGCGCGTGCACACTCTGACTGACATGCCGAATGATAAGAAGGAGATATGCATAGAACGTTGTAGCATCCCAAGGTTTTGGAAAGGTTTACTGGAGGAATTGATTGCTTGATCAGAATCCTGAAGG
Source organism: Eulemur rufifrons (assembly GCF_041146395.1). Taxonomy (NCBI): domain Eukaryota; kingdom Metazoa; phylum Chordata; class Mammalia; order Primates; family Lemuridae; genus Eulemur; species Eulemur rufifrons. Next base: position 36,404,748 of record NC_090997.1, read on the forward strand.
AGTTTCAAGTGTTAACTAGACCCAGAAAGATGCAAAGGGTATTCCTGGTATATGTAAAAAGATGAAGAAAGGCAGGCAGGAAAACACCTTAAAGGGCAAGGCAGGAAATGGTGGGAGATGAGGCTGGAGAGTGATCTACTTCTGTAAAGAGCTATTGAAGGGCTTTAGATAGGGAGTTAGATATCAGATCTGTGCTTTTCTTTGGCTTTAATATGGAGAATGGCTTTCAGGGGGCGGGGGAGGGGATGGATAGCAATTGAAACCATAGGTTGACTGGTTGGGAACCTGTAGCTATAGTTGAAGTAAGGGTTTCTAAAGTGCCTTTTCAGGTTTAGCAATGGCAGAGTTACAGAGGAAGGAATTTGTAAAATATTAGGAGATAAAATTGGTAGGACTTGGAGACTGAATATGGCAGGGAGAAAAAAGAGTCTAGAATAATTTTCAAAAATTTGACTAGGGTAATTCGCTGGATGTAAATACCATTATTGGGGTGAGATGTAAAGTTTGCGGCATATAGAAGGAGTTCAGTTTTGAGCTTATGGATTATCTAAGTGGAGATGTTCGGAAGACAGTTGGGCATACCAACCTGAGGATCAGCGCCTTGGAGTGTGCTGGAGATAGGGTTTGGGAGGTGTCCGTACTTCAGTGATAGTTAAAACAGTGGCAGTGAAGAGATTGTGGCATAATGCAGAGAAGCATGTGCCAGGATCCAAACTGGAGTTGATGGTGATGAGCAGATGAAGCGGTACCCAAGAAAGAAAACACAGTTGGAGTTGTGAGAGTAGTATAGGGAGCACTAAGAATCACAAGCCAAGGGTGTAGAGTTTCAAAAAATGGTGACTGGGGATGGTTAATATAATTTACAAATTCTCAACAAAAAAAAAAAATAGTGTCCCTGTATGGGTATAGGAATGTAGTTTATATGACGTTCACCAGGTGATTCAGTTAGTCCTCTTTGGGCAGAAATCTTCCATTTGAGAATCATGACATACGTATTTCTCATTGCTCTGTGTGTAAAGCATCTTAAAATGCTTTATAAATTCATCTGTTTATATACTTCTAAAATGTCCAACCTTCTCTAGAACCCTCCAAATTAATTGGAATTTGAAGTTAGTTGCCCATATTCATGAAAGTAGAAGAGGCATTTCTTTATTATGGTTTTAAGAAAGGGAATATAAATTACTATGAATCATATGAAATATAATGACGATGTTGGTTTGTCAAAAATTATTTGATGATAAAGGGATGCGACTATTCTGGTCTTAATCTAGCATTTCTTCGTGCCTGGAATCTTGGGAACATAGTATTTCTGAGTCTCGCAATGTACAGCCTTTCCAGGCACAATGGCAGGCATCCTGAAAGGGCAGCTACTGAAATTTATCAGGTCAGAGGGTTTCCTGCCTCTGGTGTGAACCAGGAGGCATGATTTCCTTTCTCACTGGAGAGTCCTACTGGTGGTAAAAGGGAGAATGGGGAACAGCATTACGTATGTCTGCTGTCTAATTGCATATTACTCTCATATGTATGCACACACACACTCCTATATCCCCCTCCCCAAGTGATTCCGCTTTAAAATGACTTGAAAGGATGTTGGTTAATTTCATCAGCTTTTTCAGTAGTTTACCTCTCCAGTTGACACTGATAGATCAGGTTGTAAAAACAAAGGAGTACCTTATACTAGGCTGAAAATTTCCAAAATTGTTTAATCTTTTGGTCACTACTCTATAGTAATTAGTATGTAAGCAATTATGTAGATATACCTGTTTGAAAACATTTTTATTAACTACACATGTATTTTAGAAAATGAACAGTTTAAAATGCTTGCATTATTTAAACTTTTCAAATATTTTTGCACATGTTTTATGAAAGCATTTGCTATAGTCTTGCAAAGATCCTTCGGTTTAAAGAAAGCTTGGATAGAATGAGAATGGATGGCAGGAATAGCTACAGTGTTCTAATTATATAAAAGTTGGAAGAAGCAAGTATCTTTTCTAGGTTTTAATATTAAGTCCAGCTGACCAAAAGCTAAATATTTGACAAAGCAGTGGGAATGGGGAGATAAAACACTTGGTAGCAAAGAAAATGTTTGTTTTGTCTTCGTATGTGTTAGCTCCTCTTATCCTACTAAGCAAAAGAGCTCTTTTTTGAAACAGTCAATTGAAAATGCTTACCAGCATTATCCCTTTTCCCTTCTCTTTTATTTTTTTCCCAAAGATTGTAGGGTAGAAGAAAAACTCTGCATATCATTATCCAGTTTTACTGTATTTTAGTATTTCATTATAATGGAGGGGGAATGATAGATGTATTGATTATCTCAAATATTAATTTATCCCTTAATATTCAAATTTACTATAAATTTTTTTTCAGTGTATCTATGATGTACTGTATTTAATTTTGGAATTCATGCTATGATGCAGTGGAATCATAGTGACCTGATCTCGAGTTTAAAAAATTTTCCATCCTGTTCTCTGTGTACTTCCTTCCTGACTTCCTCCTAATTGTGGGTACTGGATTCTCTCAGAGACTACTATATTAATTTCTTCTGCTTCCCTTCTGTGTTTTGAAAAGACTTAGCTTTTAGAAGGCTCTGGGAAGCAAAGTAAATCATTGAGATAAGAAAAGCTGAAATTATTTGATTCATAAAGTAAGTATTGTAATTTCTGTTTAGTCATTGTTAACTGTCAGTAAATGTGAAAGGCATGTTTTGAGGAAGTGATTCTAAAAATCAGAAATTAAGAAAATCAAGGATAATGTTTCTTAATTATTCAGAATTTAAAATATTCCTTGAAGTATTAAACCACAGTGTGGGTCCTTATTTGAGGCACTACATATTAAGTAGGAAGGTGAATTTTCATTATCTCCAACACTTATTTTATGGATTATCTTTTAAAAAAGATATTTGATACTGAGAAGATATAAAATTGTTGCCCTTTAAAAAATAGGAAATCTTTATGGTATTGATTTTTATTTTAATCATTTACTCTGCTTTCAGGAATTAGGATTTTTATTATTGTTTTAATTAAGAGATTAAACATTATTCAAGTTGTATTTAGAAATTCTTTATGTTTATCACTATTTGATAAGTAATGTTTTCTTCTGTATTATTTCTCTGTAGATCACATATGTTAATTATATTTTAAATTTTTTGTCGTAGTATTTAAACCGAGGCTGCACTAGATACTTTGCTAACAAAGAAACTGACAAACAGATTTTACAGAACCGCAAAAGTCCTGAGGTATAGTAGACTTTTTTTCTAAAAATCTTTAATGCAAAAAAAAAAAAATCATGCTGAGGGTATATTTTTTATTTTGAAGCCCAAAGATTTCTTGCCTTTGGGTTTGTATTTTAAGTACTCATTCAAGTCTCTCTCTCAGTACAATGCTTAATACCTTTGTTGGTGTCTGGTTTTTCTTAGTTGGGCCTCAATGTACTACTCTCCTCTCATTCTATTTCCAAGTATGAAGGTATTACATTGACTAAAAATTATTCTCTTCTAAGAGCATTTTTAAAACTTAGCTCATATTACTCACTTTGAATTAAGTATATATCTTTTATAATTTAATGTCTACTTCAAGGCTGAAGTAAGCTTTGATGTAGACAATAAATAAATTAAGCATTCTTGTGAAAGGATGTTTATATATTATTGTATTTCTCTTTAAAATATCATATTACTATCATATGAAAAGTTTTGTTTATTGATCCCACTAAATTATATTTCTAGGAGTAATTAGATATAATTATACCATTAAGTATTATTTTAAAAACATTAAATCCTTAATCCAAAATTTTATAACCATTATACATTTTAATGTGCAATGTTTAATAAGTTATATTAAGTTGTATTTATTCAAGATGCTTAAATTATGAAATACCAAATAAAGATTAATGATAGGGACTAGTTAATATTGCCTTTGTTAATTTTATTGAAAGATTTATACTGAGTATTTAATTGAACAAGGTTTTATTGTGGTCAGTTTTTAATGCTCCTACATGAAGAGCCAGATATTTTTGACTCCTCTTAAAATGGGTGAGATGAATTATGTCTTTAATATATTCATATAAAAGAACAGAAAGCAAATAAAATTTCCCATTATTTTGAATTCTGAGCAGGTGAGTCCACAGTTAATTTTTGTTTAATTTGACATTTTAAGTATTATTTTAGATATAGATTTCCAAATTATAAATCATAAAGTTTATGTTACAGTCCTGGTTGGAACTTTAAGAAGCAACATTAATATTTATGGTATCTTCCTTTGTCTTGCTGAGACTATATTTTTCTAAGATGTCAAAATATAAAAGTATTCTTTCCACTAAGATACTGGAGACATTTCCTAGTGGGACATTGCAGCTGTCCTAAAGGAGGAAAAAGAGAATATAAATTTGATCTTTTGGCATAGAAAAAACTGAGTAGAGAAGAAAGAAAACTGGACTTTACTCTCAAAGAGCAGTATGTACTCTCCAAAGAAGAAAATTGTACTCTTTCTGATTCTAGAGTCGGTATACTTTTTCAGGACTTACATTATTGAGAGAGTGTGTGTGTGTGTTTGTATAAGTGAACAATGGATTAATATGTTTAAATTACTTTTTATGTCTTCTTTATCAGGAGGATGAGGTGATCATTTTGACTAATTAAACACTTTACCTAATTACATTTGAGTATCTTTAAGCTGTGTATAATTTTTAGAAGAATGCAGTATTTTTAGTCTGCCATATAGCAAATATGTTCATTAACTTTTGATTATAAACAGTTTTTAAATGAAGCAAGCATTCAATTGCAAGACTAAAAATTCTGCAAAATGTGTGTTTTCTGTTAAATCTGGCTGCATGTGATTGTTTTCTTTGCTTCTTTTAAGAATAAAATTGAATTTCATTATCTAGAGATTTTCCAGAAATTTCATACACACATAATTGAACATTTTAAAGAATTTTGTGGAAGGACAATTACAACTTTAGCTGGAAAGCATTTGTTTACCGTGAGAAAAAAACATCTTCCAAAAGGCATCTTTATTGACCAATTAATTCTGATGCTATGTTACCTAATGTTTTAACTTCACTTCTTCATGCTCAAGTTCTGGAAAATTTCTAGTTAAATCTTTCTGTGTCCAGTAACTTTTATGTTTCTCCTTCTAATTTCTGCAGGCCTGATTTTCTTCTTCTTTTTTTCAGAGTTTGTTATAGGTTCTAACAAATGAATACTTTAGATGCAAGTTCTTCTTTTAGAAGAGAAAACAAATTTCATTTTTTTTGAAATGTTTTAAGTAAATGCATAAATTCTTAGAGTAAGCATAATGCTTACTAATACACTTTACCTCAAATATACTTATATAGGAAGGTTAAAAAAATAATTCTCAGGCCATGAAACCTGTCCACTATTTAATATTGGTGAAATTGATGATACTTAACCTAAAGAAGTATCATGCTAATTGTCAGATTAAATTTTTATTACAATTTTTACCTATTTTTTTCTTTCTTTATTTTTAATTGACAAAAATTATATATATTTATACAACACATTGGGGAACAATGTAATATCTTGATATATGTATATATTATGGAATAATTAAATCAAATTAATTAACATATTCATCACTACCTCAGTTTTTTTTTGTTTTGTTTTGTTTTTTTGAGACAGAGACTCACTCTGTTACCCGGGCTAGAGTGCCGTAGCATCAACCTAGCTCACAGCAACCTCAAACTCCTGGGCTCAAGCAATCCTCCTGCCTCAGCCTCTTGAGTAGCTGGGACTGTAGGCATGTGCCACCATGCCCTGCTAATTTTTTCTATTATAATTGCCCTGCTAATTTATTTTCTATTTTTTTAATAGAGACAGAGTCTGGCTCTTGCTCAGGCTGGTCTTGAACTTCTGACCTCAATTGATCCTCCCACCTTGGCCTCGCAAAGTGCTAGGATTATAAGTGTGAGCCACCACGCCCAGCCCCTCAGTTCTTTTTGATGTGTGTATATTAATTCTTTTCAACTACTGATATTTCCTCCTCATTTTATATCTTTATGTAATATCCTAGTATTATAATACTTTATAGTAAAAAATATAATTTAATTGAAAACATCTGATTTCATTCTTTTAATTGAAAATTTTATTGAGATAATTGTAGATTCACGTGTAGTAAGAAATAGTACAGAGAGATCCTATGAACACTTTACCCAATCATTCAGTTTTTGAATGTTAGAATGCTAAAGTTTTTCCACTGACACATTTTATTTTTGCATGTTATATAGTGCATTAATGGACCTGTTGTAGTGGTTTTAGTCTACTTAACGTAAAGATCAGTTAATTGATGTCTTTTTGTTTTGTAGTATCTTAAGGCAGGTTCCTTGAAAGATCCTCTGTTAGATGACCATGGAGATTTTATTAGAATGTGTACAGCCATGAAAAAAATTGGCTTGGATGATGAAGAAAAGCTTGATCTCTTCCGGGTGGTAGCTGGTGTCCTGCACCTTGGAAATATTGATTTTGAGGAAGCCGGCAGCACTTCAGGTTTTTTTTTTCTTTTTAAGGGGGATAAAATTAGATAGAATTTCTATTCTTTCTTTGTCATATGAAAATTAAATCTGTTTATGTGCAGGTTTGTTAAAATTTTTTAGAGATTTCTAGGACATGCTGTGCTACATGGTGAATCTCCCAAATGAAGGATGCTTCATTCTCAGTTATTAATGAGCTGTTTCAAACAAATCAGTGATAATGATGAGGAATAAACCTTTAATTTTTGAAGGATAAGTAACTGACTACCGGGTTCGTATTTAGTTCAATTTTCAAACTGATATTGTACTTTTTTTTTTTTTGCTTGAGACAGAGTCTCACTCTGTTGCCCAGGCTAGAGTGCCGTGGCGTCAACCCAGCTCACAGCAACCTCAAACTCCTGGGCTCAAGCAATCCTTCTGCTTCAGCCTCCTGAGTAGCTGGGACTACAGGCATGTGCCACCATGCCTGACTAATTTTTTCTATATATTTTTAGTTGTCCAGATAATTTCTTTCTATTTTTTTTTAGTAGAGATGGGGTCTCTCGCTCTTACTCAGGCTGGTCTCGAACTCCTGACCTCAAGTGATCCTCCCGCCTTGGCCTCCCAGAGTGTTAGGATTACAGGCGTGAGCCACCGAGCCCAGCCTGATATTGTACTTTTCTAATACGTGAACAGATTAATTCTCTGTCATCTATTAAAGTGTTTTTGAAATTTTTCTGATTCATGGATCTAAATTTAAATCAGTTAATTAGGGCAGTTTAATATGTAAAAGCCCATATCCTTTATTAATGAGAAATGAAAATAAATTAACATTTTTATTTTTATGCAAATGGAAAAGAATATTTAAATGCCTGATAGCAACTTTTCAGCTCTAGTGTTTCAATCTCTGCGTAACCAGTAAGACTTTGCATAATTCTAAATTTGATCCAGGAATATAAGGATTGGCAAGCTATGGCCCATGGGCTAAATTTGACTCACTGTCTGTTTTTGTAAGTACAATGTCATTGGAACACAGCCACACCCATTCATTTATGTATTGTCTATACCAGCTTTCATGCTACAGTGGCAGAATTGAGTGGTTGTGACAGACACTGTATGTCCTACAAAGCTTAAAATATTTACTCTTTGGCCCTTTAGAGAAAAAGATTGTCAGCTCCTGCATTCAGACATTATTTTAGAATTGTATACCAACGATAAGTTAAGAAAAACCTAAATCACATTTAATATGGCAGTCAACACCATGAGCTTCCTTGTCAGATCCCAGAGGCTCTCTGAGCATTTTCGAAGTGAAATAATCCAAGAGAAGGCCTTATAAGGTACAGTAGCTAGCAATAGTTTGCCTATAGGGAAGGGGCACAAAATGAAGGAAAACAAAGAACGTTAAAAAAAAGCGTCTTATGTGCAAGACCCTTCATATTCTGTATTTTATCATAAACATAACATAATCTAAACATCATAAATATAATGAAAGAGGGGATATTATCTCCGTTTTACCAGAAGTGGAACCGGCGTACAAGTTACGTGATATATGTGATTATTAATGAAGTTGGAGGTGTGAGAGCTGGTTCTACTCTTTTCTGACTAACTCAGGCTTGTGGTAATTGTCCCTTCTTGCCCCCAGGTCACTCAAATTTGTGATCTGTGAATGAGCAGACAAAAAAGTCTTAATGACTTTCAGATTTAATGTTCTGTGATGCTGTCAAAGCAATAACAAGAGATGCAGCACAGTGTAGTGGGTAGGACCACAGGCTCTTGGACCAGACTGCTTCACCCTGTACTGTTTGTGTGACCTTGGGCAAGGAACTTAACCCTTTCCTCACTGTAACCGGGGGCTAATAATAGTCCCTGCCTCATGTTGTGAGAAGTAAATAAGTTAAATATTAGTAAAATGATAGGAATATTTGTGCCTGGCATATAGTAATCATTATAAGTGCTTTCAATGAAAAAATAAAATTAAAATACAAATTCCAGTTTAAAATGAAAAAAATGCAAGTAAAATTAGATATGTTTTTAGTGTGCATAAAAATTTATTAGTTTTTTGGAGGGATCAGAAAATTTATTTTGAAAATATAATGATTGTTAGCATACATTTCATTTGTTCCCTAGCATTGTCATGCCAAGAGAGCATGTGGAAAATTCTAACACAAAGAGATTTTAAGTTTAAAATAATTAACATATGCTTTAGAAATGTTGCTAGAAGTGATAGGTGGCATTTTCACACCTCTTATTATTATCCTGCGGTAGAACATGGAGATGTATGCAGAATGTCCTAAATACTGCATGATCCAGTTGGTTGTTTCCAATTTTTGGCTATTATAAATAATGCTGCTAAGAATATTTTTGTTTAGATACATGTTTTTGTTTCCCTTGAGTATATACTGAGGAGTGAAATTGTTGAATCACATTGTAGCTCTGTTTAACCTTTGAGAAACTGTCAGACTGTCTTTCAAAGTAGCTATTCCATTTTACATTCTTATCAACAGAGTATGAGGGTTCCAGTTTCTCCACATTCTCACCAATAGTATATGTTTATCCCAGTCATAGTGAGTGTAAAGTGTTAGCTTATTGTGTTTTTTCTTTTCATTTTCCTGATGGCTCGTGATGTTGAATATCTTTTCATGTGCTTATTAGGTATTTGTATATCTTTTTTTTAAGAAATGTTTGTTCAAATCTTTTGCTTATTTAATCGGATTGTCTTTTATTACCGAGTTGTAAGGGTGTTTTTTTAATATATTCTAGGTACAAGTATCCTATTAGATATATAATTTACAAATCATTTTTCTCATTCTATGGGTTATATTTTTACTTGTTGTTAGTGTTCTTTGAAACACAAAAGTTTTTGATATCTATAAAGTCCAGTTTATTTATATTTTTCTTTAGTTGCTTGTGCTTTTGATGTTATATTAAAGAAATGAAGATTTACTCCAAGATCATGAAGATTTATACTTATGTTTTCCTCTAAAAGTTTAATAGCTTTAGCTCTTATATTTAGGTCTTTGATTTCATTTTGGATTAATTTTTGAATATAGGTGAGAATAGGGGTCCAACATCATTTTTGTGTGTGTGTAATTGTTCCAGTATCATTTGTTCAAAAAGCTATTCTTTCCTCAATGAATTGTCTTGATAACCAGTTACTATAAGATCTCATTTTTCATGTTTCTTCAGAGACTGGTCTGAAGTTTGTGAATTTGTCATGATAAAATCCTCATTACGATTTTCACACATTCATTGTAGTTTTGAAGTTAGATAATCCTGGAATAAATCATTTATAAACATTAATCTTTGAAAATATTCATAAAATGTTTATTATTTTTAATATTATACTATACTAAATAAAGATAAAGAATGGTAACTTTTTATATGGTGATTACTATGTACCAGGCACTATTCTAAGCACTTCACATATATTACTTTATTATTCTTCATAACCATCATATAAAGTAGGTACAATTATTATGTAAATTTTATGGATGAGGAAAGTGAGCACAGAGTCAATAAGTAACTTGTTCAGAGTTGTAGTTGTGGAGCCAGATCAGCCTAGAGACTAGAGCACTGTCTTTCTATATAATACTTTAAAAACAGCCTCTATAGGGATAAATCTATAGACATGATGTATTTGTTGAGCACCTCTAATCTGAAAATTTGAAACCCGAAATGCTCCAGAATTTGAAACTTTCTGAGCACCAACATGACACCACAAGTGGAAAATTCCACATCTGACCTCACGTGACAGGTCACAGTCAAAACACAGGTGCACAACACAGTTTATTTAGCATTCCCAAGGGAAAAATTACCTTCCCAGTCCCCTTCAGCTGAGATGTATCTTTTCCTCACACCCCCAGATTCCCCCAAGCAAATACAAAAGGTAACAAAATGGCACGTGCACAGGCCGGATGTGTCAATGGCAGGTTCCTCACAGTGCTCCACATGCTGCCAAGACCTGCGTGCATCACTCATTGTGCGTTTTTGCTTATTCTCTGCTCTGTGGTGTAAAGATATTGTTGTAAATGTCAAGGAGGCCTGCAGATACCCCTTGGGTAACAGTGATAAGAAAAAGGAAGCATTTTTGTTTATCTGTAGCACAGAAAGTCAAGCTGTTGGAGAAACTGGACAGCAGTATAAGTGTGTATAAGGTGTGTATGAACATAAATGAATTTCATGTTTAGACTTGGGTCCCCTCCCATGATATCTCATTATGTATATGCAGGTGTTCCAAAATCTGAAAAAAATCCAAAGTCTGAAATACTTTTGGTCCCAATCATTTAAGATAAGGAATATTTAAACTGTACAGGTAATAGCAATTGCCTCTTCACCCTCTCCTTCCATACCCAAGCAACATGAACACATGCATATGTACACATATACACGTGTACATTGACATCTATATCCGAATTGGCCTGCTAAAGTGCCTTACAACATTAGCACTAAAATTACTGCTTAAAGTTTCCTGGAGTCATATGAATTTTAATGATAAGGCACTATATTTCTCTAGAGATTTAATATTATAAAGGATTATAACCCATCATTAATGTGTTTTACTTACAAAGGCATAGAAAATGAAACAGTAGCAGTTTAATATTGATGAGCTGAAAGGATTATGCTGTGGACTGCCCAGAGTGAGTGAGAGTCTTCTGTTGACCTTAGCAGTATGGGTGTCTGTCAAGGATGGTAAAAATGTAAGGTAGATTTAAGAGTTACAAATAAGGCCGGGCGTGGTGGCTCACGCCTGTAATCCTAGCACTCTGAGAGGCCGAGGTGGGCGGATCGTTTGAGCTCAGGAGTTCGAGACCAGCCTGAGCAAGAGCGAGACCCCATCTCTACTAAAAATAGAAAGAAATTATATGGACAGCTAAATATATATATAGAAAAAATTAGCCGGGCATGGTGGTGCATGCCTGTAGTCCCAGCTACTCGGGAGGCTGAGACAGGAGGATCGCTTGAGCTCAGGAGTTTGAGGTTGCTGTGAGCTAGGCTGACGCCACGGCACTCACTCTAGCCTGGGCAACAGAGAGAGACTCTGTCTCAAAAAAAAAAAAAAAAAAGAGTTACAAATAAGACTTGTCTATTCCATAGTTTTATATAAGTGAAGTATAATTCAAAGAAATGGGTCTTGAAAATCTGGTTTACATAACGTTCATTAATTTCAAATTAAAATATATTTTCATTAGGTGGTTGTAATCTGAAGAATAAATCTGCTCAGTCTTTGGAATATTGTGCTGAGTTGTTGGGTTTGGACCAAGATGATCTTCGAGTAAGTTTAACCACACGAGTCATGCTGACAACAGCAGGGGGCACCAAAGGAACAGTTATAAAGTAAGTTCCTTAACTCATTGCTCTGCAAAAATTCTGCCTTGCAGTTTGTCAAGGAAAAATCTTTTTTTTTTTGAGAACACTAAGATTTAAAGTTAATCTTTATGTGTAATTCATTCTTTTCATTATAATGTTCTAAAACCTGTGCTTGATAGATCAAAATTCTTGCATCTTACTGTAGTAATCCACCATATAAATAGGGTTTAGCATAGCTCTTAGAATTTTTCCTTACAGATATTCTAGATGGCACAAATTTGGAATTTATAAGGTGAGAGAGAGATTTAACTTTTGTACAGCTATGAAAATAGGAGCTGTTAATGTAAATCAATATCTGACTGTTTTAGGCCACAGATCATTTTACTTTAAAGTGATTTTCCATGCAAATGGTGTATACTAAAACTTTTATTAAACAGAACTCACTTAAGCAAAATACTCAGCAAATAAAACTTCCATTATCTTTAGGATTCTTGAGTTAAAAGAATCTTGCACACGACAAGAAAATTAGGCCCTAGCCAAGATTTTTAAAATTGGTAGCTAAGAACTTCTAGATTGTACCTGGGTATATGTATACTTTTGGCTTAATATCCTGTATTTTATGTATTTCTGGTTTTGGTACTATAGAATAAAATTGATATTCAGGCTTTTCATTCTGAGGCACTGAAAGATCTTCATTTGTGGGGGGAAAAGAGTCAGATCCTCTATACCTTGCTAAATAAGATAGCCAGTGAGCTCTAGTGACATGTATCAGAAAAATTTTCAACAAATTAAAGCGAAGATTTTTTTGAAAAGCTTTTAGCCACTCAGAAAATTGGCTACCTCTTACACTTTTGGAAACATTAGCAAGATATGCTTAACCAGATTCTTTGCTAATTCAAAATTATTCTTATTACAAAGAAAAACTCTGGAAGGCGTTTGTAGAGCAGTGTCCTATCATTGCTTGGTTCCTTAGAGATATGTCTGGTGCCCAAGGGAAGGTCCATAAAGGTACAGGTGGGTGGTCCTCAGATATTGTTTTCTCCATTTCCCTATTTCTGCTTTGTTGCAAAGTGTTTGTTTTATGCATTCAATGGACAGGGTGCCTGCATAAAATTCACTTCAAGAAAGGATTCCATTATAGGAAATAAAAGTTGGAAATGCACTATTTAGGGGGAATTCAAGTATCAGGCTGACCTGAATGGCTTTCAAAGCTACTTCCAAATTTGATTTTTTTTTTTTTTTTAGGGGGGTGCTTTCACAGTGCTCCATGCTTATCTTTGTGGTAGCATTTAGCATGGTGTTTAGAAATTCTCTTTTATGCCAGTCTCTCTTCATCAGAGTGTAATTTTCTTGAGTACAGTGGCTATGTATCTACCTGCAACATCTACTACTGTTACACTATGCAGTTATTTATATTAAAAAGTAGAGTTGGGTAGTTCAAATTTTAAGATGTAAACATTTTTTCCTAAACAATCTAAAGAAGTTACCAAACTTTAAAGTTATTCTGAATTAAACAAAGCTGCTTTTGGATTTAAATAAAATAAAAAAGATTATTATTCCCCTGAGTGATTTTTATATATTCAGCATATAAAGTGAAGCATAAATTAAGGTTAAAATGATTGTTTAATCCTAAAGTTCTTTTACCTAATAATAGATTTTCTATCTAATTTTAGTTAACTCCTTTAGTTCTTCTCTGGTAGTTTTCTACTTAGCTGCGTTTATATGTGTCTGTTCACACATGACCCTGGGTAGCTATTTTTTTTTCTTTTTCACAGTGAATGTGTGCAGGTATACTTTGACCTTGGGGTCTGGCGTTATTTTTACAGCATACTATCATAGTTTTTATTGGCATAATCTTCTCTTACAGGGTACCTCTGAAAGTGGAGCAAGCAAACAATGCTCGTGATGCCTTGGCAAAGACAGTCTACAGCCATCTTTTTGATCATGTGGTAAACAGAGTAAATCAGTGTTTTCCTTTTGAAACATCATCCTACTTTATTGGAGTCCTAGATATTGCTGGTTTTGGTAAGTATAGTTTCCTTTGTGAGTTTATATTAGTTTGATGTTTTTTCACGCATATTAAATTAAAAAAAACCCTTTTCACCCTGTAATACCTTTCACTTGTTGTATTGTCAATTGCATGTCCATACCTGCATTTCATAATATGACTTAAATAGGAAGCCAATGCTTTAAAAACACAAAGGAAGGACTCATGGGGGTTAGTCTTAGTCACGCTAATGCTAAAATTTAAACATGTTGATTGAAAGTATTATGGTTAAGGGTATCACTATACTCTTAAATGGGTTCACCTAAATACAGGTAAGCTCTTGAGTGCTACCAATAAAGATAATAAGGTTGCCAGGTATGGTGGCCCACACCTGTAATTCTAGTTACTCAGAAGGTTGAGGTGGGATGATTGCTTAAGCCCAGGAGTTTTAGGCTGCAGTGAACTATGATCATACCACTGCACTCCAGCCTGGGTGGCAGAGTGAGACCTGGTCTCTTAAAAAAAGATGATAAGGTCAATAACTAAATAAAGATAATAAATAAGGATAATAAAGTCACTAAAACCATCGACTGACATGTAGAGCTGGATATAGATTGACCTAACCCATAGGCCAAACTTCATGACTGTGTAAAAATTCTTCGCTAGTGTTGTCAGCAAATAGCTATTTTCAATTAATTTTCCATCAAATGAATAAGATATCAAGGTAAGTAATTGAGAACAACTGTAGGGGTGTTCAACCAGAAATGAAATGGGTCACCAGCATCTTAATGTTGCTTTGTTCTGAATGGACTGTGTTGTAAAAATCTTGAAGTAAATTCAATGGATTTTGTATCGGGCTTTATCGATGTGTGCGTTCTTTCTGGCTGTGAAGAAGTGGTATCTTCCTCCTTCCTGGTTTGTTTGCCTTTCCCAAGGGAAGGTATGAGTGTTTATGTTTTGGGGGGGACAGAGTTTTTCTTTTGATGTGATATATATTTTATTTTATTTTATTTTATTTTTATTTTTTATTTATTTATTTTTTTTAAGACAGAGTGTCGCTTTGTTGCCCTGGCTAGAGTGAGTGCCGTGGCGTCAGCCTAGCTCACAGCAACCTCAAACACCTGGGCTCAAGCAATCCTACTGCCTCAGCCTCCCGAGTAGCTGGGACTACAGGCATGTGCCACCATGCCCGGCTAATTTTTTCTATATATATTTTAGTTGTCCAGATAATTTCTTTCTATTTTTAGTAGAGACGGGGTCTCGCTCTTGCTCAGGCTGGTCTCGAACTCCTGACCTTGAGCGATCCACCCGCCTCGGCCTCCCAGAGTGCTAGGATTACAGGCGTGAGCCACCGCGCCCGGCCGATGTGATATATATTTTAAAATTTGTAATAAATCATTACCTTTGGTTCAAAGATAGAGAAACACTCATCACTAACTTAAGATTTTACAGTCTATACTAGTTTTAGCATAACATACATATATACAGAACCATAAAATTTTAGAGCTATATAGATCTTATATAGCATGTAATATAATCTCTTGATTTTAGAAATGAATTAGTATCCATAGCAGTTTTGAAAACTGTAATTTTACAGATGATGTGGAAAAAAGTTTTCTAAAGCACTTGCATTGTAAGTCATCTTTGTGCCTTAATTTAGATTGCTTTAATACCTGTGCTTTAAAAGGTTATTATAAGTAGCTTACATTTTATAGCTTTTGCTATATAACATTTATCTCATCTGACAAACACCTTTTTTGTCAATTGAAGCAGGATATTCTTAATACTTAATTTTAATACCCCTCAAATTTTATGTCTTGAAATAAGAGCATTTGGGAAGCATAGAACAATTATATGCTCTTTAACCTAATTTAAAAAATAATATATTAATATAATAACATTTTATTGTATGATAAAGTTATATGAAGTTGATCTGATGATGACTCTTGGTTCTGGTTTATATTTTCAGAGTACTTTGAACATAACAGTTTTGAACAATTTTGCATCAACTATTGCAATGAAAAACTTCAACAATTTTTTAACGAAAGAATTCTGAAGGAGGTAATTGTCATTATACTTTAAACTTAAGATCTGTATTAGGCTATTTTAAATTTCCAGGAGGAGAGACATGCTGCAGTTACCCTGATTGATGGGTTTTGATGGGGTATAAGGGATGGTGGCCCGGGGAACTTGGGAAGCCCAGAAGAGGCCCCTGGGCACATCAGAAGTGTTAATGGTTCAGCTGAAGCTTAAGACCTGATAAAAATGATAATAGGTGCCTCCTCATAAGTGAACATCTATTGTTTCTTACTGGTGGTTTTTACTAGACTAGAAGTTCTCTTTGTTTCTTTTTCTAATTCTGTTGTCTCTACTTCTGCCACTGCCAAACAGCTTTCTACTTTCTTCCTTGTCCTTGGGGGTCTCCTGCCCTTCTTCCAAGTCCCTTCTACTGCCTACTTGCCTTTTCTCTATGCACAGTGGCAAAGGCACCAGGGCAGGAGAGTCCATGGAGCCATTGGCCTGAAGTGCCTCTGGGCTGTACTTTCCCTGCAACGGTCCCTTGTGGGCTGTACTTTGTAAACAGCCAGCCTGCAAATGGCTTGCCTTTGGCCAGGCACCACCTCTGGTCCAGTAAGGAACTTCCTGCCACTATTCGTGGTAAATAACTGTGGATGTGGCAGACATTCAGAATACCAAGTCTAGGAAAGTTGCTTTCTAATTCTTTAGAGTGCCGAAAGTAAAGGTAGCTTTGAATCAGTTTATTTATGAGTAGGCTCACAATTTTTTCCCTGAATTTGGATCCTCCACTATTTCCTACCAATACCTTTGACTTTCTTTTCATAGTACTATTTGAGATATGTTTTATTGAATGAGAGAGTAGAAGTAAAAGGACCTGAGAGGTCATCTAGTCCAGCCCCTTATTTTACGGATAAAGAAACTAATTCCCAGAGCATTCTAGTAACTTCTGCAGGTCTGAGCCCCCCTTTTCTGTTTGCTGTCCTACGATACTGTATTTTCTTCATATTAGCACTGCTATATTCTAAGTTATTTCCTCCACTGTATCTGGGCTGAAATGTGCAATATTTATTTTCCTGTTCCCATCCCATCTATCTTTTCCCATATTTTTATTATGTCTATGTCTTTACGGGCTTCCCAGCACATTCCAGCTTTTGTGTATTTTACTTATATGCTACAGTTAAATGAATTCTGGCATAAACAAACAGATAAAACAAGTACTTATCAGTAAGATAGTTTATTTGAAAGTGTTTTATCCAACCACATTAGTTCTTCTATTATCATGTGAAGTTTTACTTGCATATCTTTCATTTAACATGACTTAATCCTTCCCTTCCACACCAGCTCAGCAAGAAGCTTTATCTAGAAACTTTATAAAGAGGAGACAGTACCTTGATTTATGTTTACTTTTATGACATCTTTTAAAATGTGAATTTCAAATTCAGACTGAGATAAAGTGGACAGTGCCTTCTAGAATGTTGGAAACCTTTTTTAATGTATTTCATAGGAAAAAGTATTTAAACATTCAGGAAACAATGTTAAAACAAATTACCTTAAGCTCATGGCATAGTGTACTCATCTGTGATAAAAATTGTTTAAAAATTTTTTAAGAACATACTAGACTTACATCTAAAGACTCAACTTTGATTTATATGTTCTTCTAAATTATACTTATTTTCCCCATTTGATGTATACTTCATATATATTATATCACTATGTAGGTATTGGAGCCCATTTGTAGTTAATTGCTATGTCCTTGATTTTAGTGCCCGTCTGCAAATGTTCAAAATCTGTTCCATCTCTAGAAAACTATTTAGGACTATACTAGCTGTTATATACCTTTGCATTCTAAATAATAAATGTTATGATCAGAAACAGCACAAAACATTGAGTCTATTTCATATCACACAGTATTTCCATATCTATGATTATGATTATTTCATTTTTAGGAACAAGAACTCTATCAAAAAGAAGGTTTAGGTGTTAATGAAGTGCATTATGTGGATAATCAGGACTGTATAGGTATGTATTTTTTAACTCTATCTTTGAGAAATAAGGAAAGATATAGTGAGTACATTTACTAGTGTTTTTTCTGTGTCTATGATTGACATTACTAGTAATAGGACTTGAAACTCATATTTGAAAGAGCTTTACTTGTCTGGTACTGCTTAGAAGTTATTTTTCCTACCAAGACATCAAATTTAGTTTTGTTGAAAGTTTTTTAAAGTCTTCTCTATTTATCGTGATGGGGGTTTTTCTACTTAGTAGATAACGTGTGAATTATTTAAGAGGGAAACTCAATTGCTTAGGCAGCAAAGGGATTTATCATCTCACACGAGGAAGTCCATAGTTAGGCCAGGCTCCAGGCGAGGTGTGTCAGGGTTCGGCTCTGTTTTTCTGCAGTTCTCTTGGTTCTGCTCTCCTCTGTGCGTTGGCAGCACCCTCTGGCTGGTTGCAGGTTGGCTCGGAAGTTCCACGTGTCACATCCAGATAATACTGTGCAGCAGGAGAACAGGGCTCTTTTCTCTATTTTAGCAGGGAAGAAAGCTTTCCCTGAAACTCACCCTCTCCCCAACCCCTGCTAGCTTTCAGTCTTATTTTTCTTTCCGTCCCATCTCAAAAATAAACTGTTGGACAAGGCTTGTTTTGAAAACTCAATTTGACAATCTAGTTAGTAACTCGTGCTAGATTTGGACAAGATAATATGATAATGATATTACTTTACATCAGTATAACTTTTCAAAGCACTTTCACATCCCACTTAGTCTACTCAGCATTCCCTTAACATGCTGTACCCTTTCTTGCTTGTGTCTTTGACTGTGCGGTTTGATATCTTGTCTGGAACTTCTCCCCTTCCATTTATCTTTTAGTCTACCTATACCTCCTTCAGAATACTCGAGTTTATAGCTTTAATTCAACATGCCCCTCCATCACTATCACTACTTGCCCAAGAAGCATCAATTTCTGACCAGTGCAATTAGAATCTCCATTTCTCTTCCTATAGTGCTGTCTCACTCAACAATTCTTATATATTGTGTGTAAGCAGTTTACATTTTACATATATTTTGAATAGGCAGGAAATTCAAATGAATGAATGGAAGGAGCATAAAGATATGCTGTTATTGAAAAGTTTTGCTTGAAAGCATTTAGATCAGTTTCTAAAAGTATTACTAAAAAGCTATGCCTGCAAAAGCTTCTATATTTTTACTTCACTTTGCATACAGATGTCATCTGGAAAAGGAGAATTTTCTGGTTCCTTAGCTGCTTATCCTAGCTTACAAATGGAATGGTTATTACATTAGTGCCTTCTTTACGGGCTTGTTTTTCTAAGACCTATATTAAATATATGGTATTACTTTCTAATAAAAGGCCGGATTTGAAATAAAAATCCTTCTGTTCTCTATAGCTTTTGAGAGAATACTTACAGAATTATCTGTTATGTTGTTTTTGATCAGTCCTTGAAATTTGCAATCAGTAAATTGTTCACATATCTGTAAAATGTTGTTTTTACCCTACTATGAGTATTTCCATTGTTTGAAATAGATTTAATTGAAGCAAAATTAGTGGGAATACTGGATATTTTGGATGAAGAAAATCGCCTTCCCCAGCCAAGTGATCAACATTTTACATCTGCAGTTCACCAAAAGCACAAGGATCATTTCCGACTCACAGTGAGTTTGCCATTCTAAAACTGAGACTCTGTGGTGGGAAAAGAAATCATTAAAAAGATGCACTAGATATTAGATATTATTAGATAATTAGAATCATAAATTTTATAGGATTTAGAGCAACTATATTATATGCAGCACAGCATCTTATATAGATGGGCATTTAGTTTATATATGCTTTTGGTGATAATGATCTGTGTAATTAAGGCCCTTTTCTCTGGATGAAAAGTACATTTCACCTGTCTAAGATTAACAAAGAGATTTACCTGCTGTCTTCATGGTCTCCCTTTTGAGCTAAGTGACTATGAATTGCTTTGTTTTGTATGATGTGACTTTGATCATGTTCCAGGGGTTAGCACCTAAAGTTGCAAGCAACCATTTGCACATTTGTAAGACCAGCAGTGAAGGTTGTGGCTTAGAACTCTTGACTGGTGGAAGCAATGCGTATTAGATAGTGGTCAGCCAATTCACTTTAATCCTCTTTCCTAGGGAGTTTTGAATGGAAAATATACTCAGAGAAGGAAATAGAAGCTGAAACAATAGAAGGATTAGGTGGAGTAAAGGGAAAAACAGACACACAGAACAGTAGAAATAAATGAGCGGTGCACTCTAAAAGGGCCAGGAGACCTGGTTCCTGAACCGCTTGAATCCTTGTAGCAGTGAAAAGTCAAGCTGTTCACCAGGAGGCTGGACTGTGTGGCTACTGAGGTGTTCCCTGTGTTCACCTAATTCTGTTTGTCTTTTCATTCAGCCATTATCAGCTGAGGTAATACAAGCACACCTCCATCTTTGGGTCCAGAAAAAGCCTGACTAGCACAGAGAAATATGGATGTTACTTTCAACCACAAAGATAGTACAACCTCATCTTAAAGATGACAACAATGAAAAAAAAAAAGAGAGAGAGAGAAAGTAAAGCTGTTTAGTTGCTTAGTGGAATTAGGGAGCTATCAGGCATCCCATACTGTATATTATTTTGAGATTGTAACATAGCATAACGATCATTGCTTTGATGGCTCCAGGAGCTTGAGTGAATGGTAACAAATATTTTTGTTTCCATTCATCCTTCACAAAAGCAGTGGTAAATAGGGTAAATGTATTTACTTGACTAGCTGATGTAATTGTGTTAACCTTCCCTAGGGACTGAAATCCCACAACCAACTGCCACATTGACTTGAAGTTCTTCTGTGTCTTTAATTATTTCTTGTAATATGGAGCCTGTTTCTGTTACCTCAGTGGAGATAAAAATAAAAAAATACGTATCCTCAACAAAACTTGCTAAAATTGAAGCTGGGTATACCGTCCTATTTATTCACAGCTCACTGGTCTTTGTTATGACCACCCTGTGAATGCACAGTTACCTTTACCAAGGGTACTGATCGCTAGTCAACAAAATTGTGACCAGGATCTCAGAGGCATGTAACTCAAAGATTAGCAAACTGAAGCGTCAGAAATGGGCTTTGGCTGCTTTTCTCAAATGAGAACTAGAGTAAAGCAGTAAGTCCTGATTTATATAGGGAATTCTTATTATTGTATGTTTTTGAAAATAAATGTAATAACTATTTATTGAACACTTATATGTGCCAGGCACTGTTCTAATACTTTTACTTGAATTATTTCATTTAATTCTATTAGTCTCCCCATGCTCCAGATGAGGAAACATACAAGGAGAGGTTGAGTGACCTACCCAGTATGGCATGCAAAAATGGGTGGGTTTGGCTGCAGAGTCCGTATCTGACTCGTTTTCTTAGTTTAGTTTCCTCATTTTTGAATGAGATTATCTCGCTTAACCTTTGATTATTTTGAGAGTCAGATAGGGGCTTGTATGTGAAAGCATTTTGGAAACGTTAAATATGACACAAATAGTAAGATAATTAAATGGTACAACCAACCCTAAAATGGTTTAGTTTTCTTGAAATAGATTCACGCTCATTGTGTAAATATGTTAGGACGTATGGTGTGAAAAAGTGGGAGAGGCTCTATGCTGATTTCAGGTGTTTACATGGCTGCACATGGGAATTGCCTGATAGAAATGGTGTGGACTTTGGGAGATTTAAAAGTCCTCCAGGTAATTCTAATACAGCACCAAGGTCAGAACCACTACTTTAGAAATAGGAGGGTAACTTTATAAAATACCAACTATGTTTTGCATGTGCTTCTAAATAGTGGGCTTTTGGGGTTTGTGTGTGTGTGTGTTTTGTCTTAACGCCTATTTTCCCTCCTAAGAGATTACACCAAATATTTGCTAGATTTCACTGATACTTTAAGGCATTCTAGATGTTTAAAAAGCAGTACAATTGTGGAATATGTTAAAATTTCCTTTATACTTTTAAGTATTTTATATCTCAGATGTTTTCTAAAGGAAGATTATGTAATATATTTTTGATACCTTAATAACTCACGTATATGTTGTTTTTCAGATTCCCAGAAAATCTAAACTGGCAGTTCATAGAAACATCAGAGATGATGAAGGCTTCATTATCAGGCATTTTGCAGGGGCAGTGTGCTATGAAACAGTGAGTATAATTTTTACAAGGAGAAAACCATTTAACGTTGAAGCTGCACTGTACAATATGATAGCTTGTAGCCTCATGTGGCTATTTAAATTTAAATTAAATGAAATTAAAAATTCAGTTCTCCAATACACTAACCATACTTAAAGTGCTCAATATCCACATTGACTAATGGCAACTGAATTGGACAGTGCAGATATAGAACATTTCTATCATCACAGAAAGTTCTGTTGGACATTAAGGGATATTATTGTAAGATGTACTGAAACATTCATGTCTAACTTATTTTTCAGACCCAGTTTGTGGAGAAAAACAATGATGCTTTACATATGTCTCTTGAATCCTTGATATGTGAATCCCGGGATAAGTTTATACGGGAATTATTTGAATCATCCACCAATAACAACAAAGATACTAAACAAAAAGCAGGGAAACTTAGCTTCATCAGCGTGGGAAACAAGTTTAAGGTATTTGTGTTAGATAAATTATTTGAATTTTTTACTGCATTTAAAATGAAATATATTGTTTTATTTTCTAAAGTGGATAAAGTAGATCACTGTCAGAAATCCCACAAGTGAAGTTCAATAGCAGACCCTGCATTGTTGATATTTGTATGTAAAATATCATAATGTAGGCCTAATAATTGAACATACAGAAAAGCTTGCAGTTTTCTGAATGTGTTCTTTCTTGGTTCTTAACATATCTGGTTGCTTCTCCTAATGTTCTTGCTTCTGCATACTGTCTGGTTGACCTTCAAACCTTCTCTTTCCCATGTGTTTTCTGTTTCCTTCCTCATTCAGCAGTTTTGTTTTGGCTGGAGTAGTCCAGCTCGGGATGGCTAGAGAGGACTAGTTGAGTTGAGAGGAAAAGCAGGCACAGCCAGGGGCTTCAGGTAAATGATCACCTTCATGGACTCCTGTTTATAAAGTGGCTGCCATGCTAAAAAGGGCCCATCTCAAGTTAATGATTCAGTTTGTAATTTGTTTTCAATGTGTTTTCTCTCACAGTGGCATTATGGGTGCGCATATCACACTAAAATTTGATTAAAGCTTTTAATAACTTCTGTAAAAAAATACGTGCTTCAGTGTGGCAAACTCTTTAAATTGCTTGTTTAACATTGAAGAATATTTCATTTGTTTTATTATTTTTGGATCAGGGTTTTATTCTTTGAGCTCTGGCAAGGAATGTCAACAAGGTGTGTCTTAGAAATGGAACACTACTAATTGTTTCTAATTGTTGAATATTTAACATAGGAAAAATAATTCAAAAAATTACAAGTTTAATGAACAACAAACTATAATACATAGAACAAAGAAATAGAATTAATTGATCTCATATACATTTCCACAATTTATTATTATTATATTTATAATACAACTCTACATTTGCCCTTCATTGTATGTATATAAATATTGAAAATGATATAATTAGGACCAATATTTAAGTATCAGGATATTGTGATACTGACTGATAGTATGAGCCTCCTCAAATCCTTTTGGATTGAAATGGGCTCTAAATAATTAACTTGATAAAATTGTGTTTATCAGAGTTAGATTTTTTTTAATGCTTAAACATAAATAAAAAGGAAAGCTCATAATACATTTTTAGGTAACTGAATAAAAAGCCTTGAATTTTGTTATAAGCTATATTAATTGTGAGTTCCTGATTCTCTCAGTGAGCAGTTTTTTCCCCTTATTTGGGTATTCTTTAATTTCTGAATAGGCATTTGATAACATTGGTTTTAAAATAGTATATTAGACTATATGAAATGCCTATCATTCATGAAGTATTTTCCTACTGCAGTATTATAGTAGGATTGTTGATAAGAACAATACTTGAAGTTTTAGACAATAAAAACATTCCTAAAATTCTTCTTTGGTTTAAATAATCTTTTATGTTGAGCCCTGAAATGCCTTATAATTGCTTATATATAATAAGATGTATTTTTTACCTTAGACTACTAAAAGCTATAACTCAGTGATACTAAAAATATTTCACATATGTTTTTCTCTGAGATACTTTGAAATGAAATATTAATGATGTTCTTAATTTTAAATATGGCAGAATAGCTCATTAAATTAAGCTCGAATTATGTAAGGCAGTAAGAACAAAACTGGCTATCATTTATAAGCAATACTTCAGTTATCCAGCAGCATTGCAGACGAAAAATTTTCCACTGAAAAGTACTTTTTCAGGTTATTGAAACATAAACCTTTTACTGTTTTAGAAAAGGTCATCCCTTTTGATGGAAGTCTTATCCTATTATAAACATGAATATTTGTATGCTTTAAGATAAAAAAATACCAATAAAGCATAAGTTGCATAAGGCGGTTTACCCTTATGCCTTATGATCCTTGACTGCTGTTTTTTGATAATTGAGTTTCTTTCCTTTTTTCTCAGCTGCTATTAGTTTACTTTTGCTGCTTCTATTCTTTTGACTTTATCTCTTTTTTTTTTTTGGAGAACACTGTGCTTATTAATCTGTGGATTAAGGAGCATGGACTGTGTGATAGTTGTTTTCTTTCCAAATCAGTGGCTCTTAACTTGCTTTTCAGTTATGTGGTGGTCTAGATTGATTGTCAGAACTCTGTTAACCAGATAAGTAGGGTATGGCTGTATTTCTTTAATTCAATGACAGATTTATTCCATTTTAATAACTTAAGCCTCTCAGTATATATGAAGGATACTGTAGTGGTATTACAGATAGAAGAATGAAACTTGGTGTCAGGCTTATGTTGAAATCATGGCTTTGCCATTAGTAGCTCCAATAATCTTGGGCAAGTTATTTATCTCCTTGGACCTCAGTGGTTTCATTTGTAAAATGCAGCTAATATATCCTTAATCAGGATTAGTTTGTTTTATCGTTAATTAGGATTAAACATGATAATGCCCGTGAAAAGCTTTGAGTAGTGCTTAACTCATAGAAAGCGTTCAGTAAAGTATGCCTGTTATTAATTATAGCTATGATTAATACAATATGTTAATTTAAGAATTAACATTTTAATTTGTCTTTTCTAAGTAGTATAATCATCTCACTATAAAATCCAGGCATAAGAATTTTACATAATTAATTTACTTTGCAGAGTATTAAAGTGAATAAATGAATTTAAGTACCAAACCAGAATAAAATTATGATCAATATTATAAAAACAGAAAAGCATAGTAACTTGTAATGTTCATTGTCAATTTTTTTTAGAAAATTGTCCAAGTTTTTAAAAATAATTGAAATGTGAAATGTTTTAAAATAATAAAGAGAGTATCTGTAGCTAGACAGGGCAATTTAGTTTATGCTAAGTGTTCCATAAGACAATTCTAATATGTCTACCATTAGTGTATATTTTAAACGTCTTCCTTCTTAATGGTGTGTGACACACACTACACCTAGTTTGCCACATTTCAGATACTGTACTATTGATCTCTTATTAAATGCATCCCCACTATTTTCATTTTCATTGCCTATACATTTTTTCCTCATTCATCCCACCTACAAATGTGTGTATATTTTTTTAGTATAGCTAATTTTTAGTTTTTTAATTACACAAGTTCTGTGTAAGAAACTAGTGAGTTCTTTTCCTTGACATTACATTAGCCATTTTGCATGATGCTGTGTCTCGTAAAGAGTTTGTGTACTAGGACTTTGCTAAATCATAATGTGTTATATGTGGATGTTATTGCATGTTGTTTTATTCTAATAGTGGAGCGCTAATATTAACTCATGACACTGTATACTTTCGCTTTTCAAAATAAACTGATTTCCTTTCTTTCACAGACACAGTTAAATTTGCTTCTGGATAAACTTCGAAGTACTGTGAGTACTCCTAAAAAGAAAACAGAGTTTTTTAAAAACGGTCCTCTAAAATTATGATTACTAATTATACAACTAAGCATAGTAACCTGGAATAATTAGAAATACCTTTTAAAGCGTATTCCCTTTATTAAAAAAAATGAACTTTTAAAATGGTTATCATTTGATTAGGTTTGTTCTGAAGAAAGGTCACATATGTACGTGAAGCCAAATTATTTTAGAAATATGTAGAACTCTTTGAATATTATTAAATTAAGATTATCCTGTAGTTTCAGGCAGGTGTTAATCATCAGTAATTATAGAGAAGGAGAATGTATTTTTTTAGGATTAAAGATTAAGCATGTAATTCACCCTCGTTTTATTACTCTCATAGTAATATTCTCCAGACATACAATGTTGATGTGGAAAAAATGAACCTAATATTTTTATGCCCTATTATGGAGGCAAAATTTGTTAGGAGCCTATTTTTTAACTATACATTTTAGTGAACCACCCTGTTTTTTGAAATCAAAAAAACACCATAGAAAGAAATTTAATATGTGGTTTATATAAATGAAGCATGATTCCAAGGTAGTCATTTTACACACATCCAAGTGCTTGACTGAGTACGCTTTGTTTTCAAGTAGTCATTTTGAAAAGAAGGCATTTCTAAAATGTGTTCTAGAAGTGTTTGCAGTGAGCATCATTGTTGAAATAATTATTCAGTTTTGCAAGGTAACTACTCTGAAGAGAAGCAGTTATTTGGATGTCTAGTATATTAGCATCAGCACTCAGCAGTCTCATTGTATACATAATCAGTGTGCTTTCTGCCTCATTCAGCATAATCTGATATAATTGATTCAAAATGCCTTTAAGCTTTTAAAAATATTATTTAATAAACAAAACTTTAAAATGTGCAGGGGTGCAGCTTAGGGACCTCTGGGTATTTTTGAAGTAGAATTATTAAAAGGATTTTTTTTTAACACTTTAGCCTAAGTTTTAAGGGGCATAATTTTATTTATTCCTCTTTTCCTAGGGCAATTTTCTTATCACAGAAATATTGCATACAAATACATTTAAGTATAGAATCAAATCACATGTGTTGTTCAAATATTGTTAAAAATATTTTACAGTGGCCGGGCGCGGTGGCTCACGCCTGTAATCCTAGCACTCTGGGAGGCCGAGGCGGGTGGATTGCTCAAGGTCAGGAGTTCGAGACCAGCCTGAGCGAGACCCCGTCTCTACTAAAAATGGAAAGACATTATATGGACAACTAAAAATCTATATAGAAAAAAAAAAATTAGCCGGGCATAGTGGCGCATGCCTGTAGTCCCAGCTACTCGGGAGGCTGAGGCAGTAGGATCGCTTAAGCCGAGGAGTCTGAGGTTGCTGTGAGCTAAGCTGACGCCACGGCACTCACTCTAGCCTGGGCAACAAAGTGAGACTCTGTCTCAACAAAAAAAAAAAAAAAAAAAAAAAAAAAAAAAAAATATTTTACAGTGAGAGACTTTCCTTTTTGCAGTTTTTGGCGTTCAGATCTAAAATATTTTTCTAGTACTATTAATTTATAATGCAAAAATTCATTCTAAGCTTAGAAATTATAAAGTATGCTGATAAACGTTTTAATTCCTTAAGTAATTATTTCAAAAATTTCATATGTTAACATTAATTTGCTTTGAAAGTTGCTGGTATTCATAGAAATAGAAAAATAAGGATGCTGTATTTGTTGTTTCAAAAAGTACCTTTATTTTCGTAGGGAGCAAGCTTTATTCGTTGCATCAAACCTAACTTAAAGATGACAAGCCACCACTTTGAGGGTGCTCAAATTCTGTCTCAACTTCAATGTTCAGGTATTTCCACATTTTCATAATGTGTGTCAGTGTGTGTCAGTAGTTGCAGCTCAAATGCAATTTAATAGGTCCAGTGTTTTCAAATAATTCGTCATTATCTTGATTATTTTAAAGTGCAATGAGATTTTCATCTTATATTTTCTTTAATTATAAGAAAAGTGTTAATGGCAAATTACATGAGCAATATTGGGTTATAGTTTATTGTGAAATAAACTATTTTACATCATTGACGTAACATTTATGAGAACTCTTTAATGGCAAACCTGGATCTCTTATTTTAAGTCAGCTGCTCTCCTATGGCCTTCTCAGTCCGCAGCAGTTCATTTCTCATTCCCCACACAACTAACTGCATGAGGAGGTGGGCTTTAGTGTCCTTGCTTCCTGCTCCACCACTGTGAAAAAATGAAAACGGCACAATGCCCTCCTCGGCTTCTGTGACACTTCTATGCACTTGGTTAAACTGTCACTTCCTCACCTGCCTGCCATGTCTGACTTTGCTCCCCTGATTTCCCTGAGCGCCATGCCCAACCTCCGTCCCCACCCGGACTACCCCTGCTTCCTCCCAAGGCACCAGCCTTCTCCTTTATTTACCTTTAGATGCAGCTAGGGCCCTGACACTTCCTTAGACTCCCTTGCCTGTCAGACTCCTTATTTTGTTCCTCTCACAGACAGATTTACCATGAAGCTGAGGTCACTCAAGCTTCAGGGTCCTTCATTTATATAAATCCCTTCCAAAGCCCTGCACTTAATTTTGTATTATTTTTGTAATTTGCGATTTTGTGTTCTTTTCTTAATGGGCCCCACCCCCAGATCTGGACCTGCCCCTGACCCTTCTTACAGCAGCCTAGATATTGATGAATCTAATTCTGTCCCTCCTCCTTGTCTGCGCAGGGTTGGTAGGAAAGACAAATTGGTGCCAATTAAATTCATGATCCCTGGCTTTCAAAAGGCTTTCAAACTTGTTCTGTCATGTTTCCCTGGTCGGCGTGTTGTGTTTCTCTACAGAGACCAGTCAGGCCCATGTTGTTGTCCTCAAATCTCTGAGCCTTCCCTCTTTAATAAAAAACCTTAAGCTTTACCTGTTTGCTGTTAAGCACTTCTGCCTACTTACATAACCTTCCCTCCTATTAAGAAAGCTCCCACCTCTCTTCCTAGCTGAGGCTTATTATTCCTTGAAATCCATCTCTTCTCATGACTCTTCAGTACTGATTATGTATATTGAACAATTCCCTTTGAGTTGGATCTCTCCTGTTACCATTTAAACATGCTAAAATCTCATTTCTGACCCACATTTCCTTTCAGCAACCTCCCTATCTTCTTCCTCGCTGTTTTTCTCCATTTGTTCCTTTTCTCTACAAGAATATTCTTGCTTTCTCAGTCTCCTGCCTTCCACTCACTCTTTAACACCAAGAGAATTTAGCCCCCACCTTGACAAGGTCACCAGAGATTGGCTTGATCCTAAATCAAATGTCCATTTTGCAGTTCTTATCTTAGTGGACTTCACAGCCACATTTGACTCCTGCCAATCCCTTTAACATATCCCTTGGCTTCTGAAACAGCATATGTCCCTGCTTTGCTTTTGAATTCTCTGGTCTTTCCTGATTTCTCTGTAGGCTCATTCTCTTCTACCTGGATATTATTTGTTAGAGTTGTTTAGTTTTGGGGTCAGGCCTGTTTTTCTTCTCATTCTATATCAGTGCTGTCCGGTAGAATTTTGTATGGCAGTGAAAATATTCTGTATGTGTGTTATCCAATATAGTAGCCACTGGACACTTTTGGCTATTGAGTACTTGAAGTGTGGCTAGTATGACTTAGGTACTAAATTTTTAATTTTATTTAATTTTAATTTTTTAAAATTTAAATTTAATAGTCATGTGTGGCCAGTGCAGCTACAGGACATGTGGCTAGTGACTGTCATGTTGAAAAGCACAGGTGTCTATTCTCTATCTAAGGCTCTCCGAGTCCCATTGATCATAACCTCCTAAACAGTGAGTCCTAGTACTCCCATCCAAACTGCACCATATCTGACCTGGGTTTTTGCTGTAGCTTCCTAAGTATCTTCCTTGCATCTGCTCCGCCTGTTTTTCTCATGCATTCAATGATCAGCTTATCTCTAATCATCTTATCTTTTTACTGCTTAAAATGTTCTAATGGCTCCATTGATATTAGGGCGAAGAGCAAAATCCTAGTAGCATATGAGGTCCCATATGGCCTGGCCCACGTGTCCGTAGCTTCATCTCTTACCACTCTCTCTGTCTTCTCTGTGCTCCAGCCACACTAACTTTCATTTTACTTCCTTAAATGTTCCATATTCCCTCCCATCTCAAGCCTGTGCACTGCGACAGTACCAACCAAACTTTACTTCTATTTCTCCAAGCAGAGCCTAGAACTAAATTGAGTTCTGGAGATTTTCTCCTATAGGAATGATTTCCTTTATGTGTTTCATTAATTAAAAATTATAATAGTTTATATGTTCATAGTAATAAAAATTAAATAGTACAGAATATTATAAGTAAAAAGAAGTCTTACTTCTCAGGCTTGACCATTTAACTCTATGTCTTGGATGTATTTTTTATACTGGTTAGATAAAACTCTTTTCTATTCTTTTTAATTAATATATTCTATCATATGGTTGGTGGTACCATAATTTAATCAATTCATATTTAAGTTATTTCTGTTTTTTTTCTATTATCACAATGACCCCGAGGACATCTGAACATTATCTACACATATCTTTGCCCACAAGTATAAAAAGTTGTAGGATAGATTTACTGAGCCTTTGAATATTTGGATAAATACTTCCAAATTGCTATCCAAAGTTTTTACACAGCTTTACTGTTCCACTAAGAATGCACGTGTGTGTTTGCCTATGCTGTTATCAATTCTTGAGTGCTACTGATATTTTATACCTTTGCAGTCAAATAGATTAAAATTCAAGCTGACTAGAAAGGCCACCTTTCCTATGAGATTATTTTAAAGTAAAAATTCACTCATTTAAAACATTTTTATAGTTTCATTTGTTTAATTTAAATTTTTGACTGCAAGAATTTGGTATGTAAGGAGTGAGATAAGGATCTCCTGTTATTTTTGTTTTCCAAATGGCTGGCCATTTGTCATAACACTTTTTATTGTATAATCTTTTCTCCATTGATTTGAATAGTCCCAGAGACTGAAATTCAGTTCTTATTATAAACAAAATTTCTGGCATTACTTATAGCTATTGAGCCTTTCCTGTCTGTTTTACACTTTTTCTCATCTGAAAAGCTTACATTGATTCAAGGCTCATATTAAACACTTTCTAGAGTTACACTGAAAATAGATATTCATCCGATAGACTCATCATCGCAGTAGACCAGTTTCTTTGAGAAGTGAGTGAAAGGGGGTCTTTATGGTGAAATAATGAGCTCTTCTTGCTTTTCCATTTGTTCTGTTTAAGCTCTGGTGAGAATTTGGGAATGTATTTGACTACTTTTTATAGACTGCATTAGAAATCTTATTCTAAAATTAACCTCAGGGACTTGGAAAGTGGTCTAATGCAGGGCTTTGCTTTATATACTGTGTTTATGACACAGACTTCTAGCAGAAAAAAAGATGCAAACTAAATTTGAGCTTTCTAGAGACTAATAGTTTGCCTCTAGGAAATGGTTAGTCTTACTGGTGTTAGATGAAATTCAACTGCAGTAGTTTTAGGTGGTGGGTAAGTTGGGACATATTGAGTATAAAGATAATATTTCTTATGTAATATTTCATTGCTGATAATTCCTGTAAATCATCCATTTCTAAATAATTTATGAAATTGCTCATTCAAATGTGATCGTAGACTTCCCTATGGTGATTGGTAGTGATTTGTGTTTGTTTATGAATCCAGGCATGGTCTCTGTTTTGGACTTGATGCAAGGTGGTTTTCCATCCCGAGCTTCATTTCATGAACTCTATAACATGTATAAAAAGTATATGCCAGATAAACTTGCAAGATTGGATCCAAGACTATTTTGTAAGGTACAAATGCCACTCAAATTGAAATGTCTTAGCTATAAACTTGTCTTTCCTACTAATTACTAGTTGGCATTTAACTTTTTAACTTTTATTTTTCAGGCTCTTTTTAAAGCTTTGGGCTTAAACGAAGTTGACTACAAATTTGGGTTAACAAAAGTGTTTTTTAGACCTGGCAAGGTAAATATATATTTTTATTTTAAACTTTAACATGATGAATATGGATAGTTGGGATTAGTGAATATTTTTAAGTATTTAATGATTTGTGGTGTTCTTGAATGATATGGTCGCTAACATCATGAAATACATATGTGTATATGTGTGGACACATACACATACACAATTTCCCTGCTTGTGAGAAGTTTATAATGTGTAATGCTCTGTATATGATTTTTACAGCTTTATTCAGCTTTTGAAGTATTGGAATTGGAGCACTATTTACTTGACTTTTTTTTTTTTTTTTTTTTTACTTAACTAAGGATTAAATACATAAGTAAGTATTGGAAGAAAATACTTGCATTTTAAACATCAGAAGCTTTTCTAAAACATATTAATTCAGTCCTCAGTGGTTTGAGATTTTCACAGTACTTTTGAGTTTTCATTGTGAGAAGAAGCTCCACTAAAGTATGGTAGATGAATAAGGAGAAGAAAGTTGGATTGGAGTTTGTGCTGACCTCTCTCAAGCTCTAGAATGAATGAATGTATAAATACTTTTGAATGTAACATGATTTTTTTAGGCCAATACATAGTCCTATATAGTTTTAGTATTCATAAGTTCTCATACTAAATTATGAGGCTGAGTTACAGAATGCTTCATAACTTTGTTGTGAATACTTCATAACAAATATATTCAGTACAGAAATATCTAAATGCTATTTACAATCTGTTAGTAATACTATTTTGACCATTCCTAACTTATTTAATATTGATTGGATAATTGCATCCTCATGATTTTTAACATGATTATTACTATATTTAAATAGCCAACCATACTTGCTTGATTTAGCAGAATCATTTAATACCTCTAGTGTCTTGAAAGATAAATTAATCATTGTAAATAAATGTGATTTTTCATTTTTAAACAGGAGATGAAAGGTATGTGTGCATTACCAATGTATGTACTTCCCTGTGAATATTTTTAGTGCAGAGGACCCACACCATTTCCTAAACAAGAAGAAAAACTAAGAGAAAAAGAATATATAAATGTTCATAGTTGGCTTAACTTTAAACATACATATTTATCATAAACTCAACATTTCTCTTATTTCAGAACTACAGTAATTATTTAAGAATAGCCTGATAGAGAAAGCACTTGGTCTTGTTTCCTTCCAGAAAAATTAGAAGGATTTCTTGAAAGCCTAAGGCAAACATTCAAAGATCTTTAATCTCATTATGTTACCTTTAATTTAATTTTGACTGTAAGAAGCTGTTATGTTGATTGGTGTGTGACATCCTTAATATTGTAGTGGGAAATTTGGTAAAGGGTAGAAATCAGTATGGAATTTGGTGTAAATAGTGGAAATAATGCATTTTATTTTATTAAGAACCTAATGGCTGTTTTATTTTTGTTGTCTGGCTTTTAATAGCAATTTCTTATCTCTATCCAAAACGGGGATGAGGATTGGGAGGAACAGAATAGTGTTGGTGTGGTACCTGATACTCTATAGCTGACCTTCACTTGTCAAGAGTTACATAAGCATATCTGAAAACGTGGGTGGGCCAATTCAGAGATATATTAGTCCTTTTTCATTCTTTTCTCAGTAAAGCCTTGCCAACCATCTATAATTAAGTCATTTGAGATTTTTTTTCTACTCTTATTATTGAATCTGCTACCTAGCAATGAGTAGCCTCTCTTACCTCCAAAAAAAGCTCATGAAGGAAGGAGGAAAGGAGAAGCACAATGTGGCCAAGTGTGTTTGGGTTTGCTATATGCTCTAAGACGTGTCTGTGTAATTGGCATGCGACCATTTTCAGAAAGTTAGATTTTGGACCTGAATTCTGTTTACTTTGTGTCTTTCTGTATGCTTAAACACATTTCTCTTTTAATACTGATACTAAGTTATTTTACTTCCTAGTTTGCAGAATTTGATCAGATTATGAAGTCTGACCCTGACCACTTAGCAGAGTTGGTTAAAAGAGTTAATCACTGGCTAGTCTGCAGTCGCTGGAAGAAAGTTCAGTGGTGCTCACTCTCAGTCATCAAATGTAGGTGTATTCCTTCACACCAAGATCTTCTGTTATTTTAGAAGTGAGATGGTTTGTGGAATGTTGTAAAGTTGTCCCAGAGCTGAATGTTGGGCAACAGGGACTGACTTTTGTTCACACTATGTCCCTGGATCCTTAAGCAATACCTCATGCATAGTATGTGATAAGCTGGTATTTGTAGAGTTTTAAAAAAAATTTTGGGGGGTGTATGATACTTCCTTTATCTGTTTTTTGGGTTTTTTTTTGTTTTTTTTTGTTTTTGTTTTTTTGAGACAGAGTCTCACTCTGTTGCCCAGGCTAGAGTGAGTGCCATGGCGTCAGCCTAGCTCATAGCAACCTCAAACTCCTGAGCTCAAGCGATCCTCCTGTCTCAGCCTCCCGAGTAGCTGGGACTACAGGCACGCACCACCATGCCCGGCTAATTTTTTCTATATATATTTTTAACTGTCCATATAATTTCTTTCTATTTTTTTTAGTAGAGATGGGGTCTCGCTCTTGCTCAGGCTGGTCTCGAACTCCTGAGCTCAAACGATCTGCCCACCTCGGGCTCCCAGAGTGCTAGGATTACAGGCGTGAGCCACCGCACCCGGCCACTTCCTTTATCTGAATGTGTTATGGGATATCGATTTCATTGTACCTTACACAAAACAGAGCTCACTAACTGGATTCTTTTCTCCCTCTCTCCGCCCACCCCTCAACACCATCCACTCATCTCAGAGACTTAAACCAGAACTTTTCTCTTTCCACCTATATGGCATCTAATACCCATGTCAAAAATTTCAAGATTGTAGCTGTCTTTCCTTTTTTATCCCTGAAATCTTGTCAGTCACCAAATCCTACTGATTCCTCCTCCAAACATTGACATTCCTTCCTTTTTATTGCCAATGCCTCAGTGGAGCCCCTTTCCCCCTCTTGCATAATAATTTCAGTAGCTCCCAAACTGATTTTCCTGGCTTCCCAGAGTTCTGTCTCTAAACTAAAAGCCTTTTATGTCTCTCCTTTAGTAGAAGGCAAAGTCTAAATTCTTAGAATGTCTTTCAGGGTCGTGGGGTTTCAGTTTTTCATGTTAGCCTCTTCTCCTACATTCCCTTCTTAGATCCTGTTCTTTGACAGGGAGCCAATCAGAATCCTGAAAGACACAATCCCAAATACCATAATCCCGAATGTTGGAATCCCAAAAGATCAAAATTCTGAAAATATAGTTCTGGAAAAAAATAATTAGAAAATTATTTAAAGGATATTTACTTAAATGTTTAAAAGGGAATTTAAGAAACATAAAAACACAACAGAACACTTCATAGGCCACTTTACACAATAAAATAGGCAATAATGACATATTTTTGCAAGAGTAAACACTCAGGGATGCATGTGTATAGCAGTTATGAGCAAATGAACTGTATTCATAAAGAAATAGGTCAAAAAGGGAAATATATAAATGCATATCACTATAGTTGGTAATGCGCTTGAGGCCAGAAGTTTAAGACCAGCCTGAGCAACATAGTGAGACCCCTTCTGTACAAAAAATTTTTTAAACATAATAAATAGATAGGTAGACAAAAAGCCCAACCAGCCAGTCAGCCAGCCGGGCATGGTGGTGCCCATCTGTATTCTCAGCTACTCGGGAGGCTGAGGCAGGAGGATCGCTTGAGCCCAGGAGTTTGAGGTTGCAGTGAACTATGATGATGCCATTGCACTCTAACCCAGGCAAGAGGGTGAGACACTGCCTCCAAAAGAAAAATTTTCAAGTTCAGGTCATCCTAGAAAATTCTGGGTAGCTGAAGTTAAGTAGATTCTTTTACTGTAGGATTCTCAGAGGCTTCACTCTGTATGTTCGTTGCAAATCTTCAAAAGGAGATAGAGTGTGTGGCTTTTCCTAAACTCATTTGATGGATAAATCCTTTTTCAATACATCTGTTCATATTTCATAGAACAAGTGTTGCCTAGGACAGTTGGAGAAACATAGGGTAGCACAGTAGGGAAATAATGCATTTAAAATGTAAACCTGGCCACGTACATGATATGCTTTTTATTTTTAAGAAGTACAAGAAATTTTGAGCTTCAGGTTAGTGACAAGTTAAAAAACAGTATAAGAAATTAAAGAAATGTTAAACTTCCTTATTTTGATGTCTGATATAGTATATTCATCGAAATTTTATATTTCTTGAGAATTGCTTTGTGGCAATGTAATTTTTATGTATATTATATGTCCAATTTAAACTGAATAATTTTCTGTCACTTTATTTACTCTTACACATAGTGAAAAACAAAATAAACTATCGAGCAGAAGCCTGCATTAAAATACAAAAAACGGTTCGAATGTGGCTTTGCAAAAGGAGACACAAACCCCGGTAAGATGAAGAGTGCCTAAAAATAACCCTATAAAACCTAATTACTCTAATATAAACTGGCAATAAAGTCATAATGAAAGACAGTTTGGATACTCAAGGAGTTTTCTCATGCTTTACAATTCATGCTATATCATTCTTTATAAAATATATTAATCTGTTATTTGTAATATATATTTGAAATTAATTGATTCATTACTTCATTACTTGCCTCATTCTACAAAAGGATATGAAGTGGCTTACAAAAATGTAAACACTATAACAGGCTAAAATAAATGGTTGAGAGAAGCTCTTTTATTCTGTTTATCTTAGTTATTTGAGTTTCTTGATGATATCAAGTTGACGTTGTTTTTAAAAACATCTCATTAATATTTTGACCATATTTTTCAAGATCATCTGTAGGGATTATATTGTCTCACTGTAAATTTAGTCATTATTTCTTATTCGAATCTTTCATTATTAATTTAGACTTTTTAAAGTTGGAGGTCTGAATATCTATCGATCCATCATACCTTTTCAAAGAGATTAGATAACTCTTTTAAGTTCTATAATTTAATTCTCAAAGTCTATAATCTAAACATAGAAGGCTTTAATCCTATTGGCAAGCATCAATGTCATTCACACCCACATTTAATTCTTTTAACGCTCAAAAAGAGATCTGAAAAAGAGAATACTAAATAATATTGAAAACAAATGAAATATCCTACTTGGCACTATCTGTTTAGTATTTATAAATGAAAAATCAACCCAAAGCATTAAATGGTGAAATTAAACTCTGATGAAATGTTCTGTGTCCAGCATTGATGGCCTGGTTAAGGTGGGCACACTGAAAAAACGACTTGATGAATTTAATGAAGTTGTAAGTGCATTGAAAGATGGAAAACCAGAGATGAATAAACAGATCAAGAATCTTGAAATTTCTATTGATGCTTTGATGGCCAAAATTAAGGTATATAATTTTAACTCAAATGACTTTGACTTCTTACTATCATTTCATATCTTCTGTTATTGGTATTGAAATTGTATAGAAAATGCCCTTATTTTTTCAAAGTAGAATATGTTAACAAGTGTCAAGTCTCAATGATGACAAGTGGATACTCATTCTATTATTACCTGTACTCTTCCCTATGTTTGAAAAATTCATAGCAAAATTTTAAAGAAGACAGTTTTTATGCAGTTTTATCTGTTGCTAGGAAAGATACGTCTTCCCCCAAACGAGTAACTAAAATACTCTTTGTTGGTAAACTTTGTTGGTAAGTGTTTGTATAATCATGATTTAGGATTAATGCAAATAATTTTAATTTGTTTCATGCTTTTCTATTTTCAGAAACTAATTTTTAAATTATAAAAGTAATGTAATATTATTGAAAATTTAGAGAAAACCACCAAAACTCCCAATACTCTCACACTAACAGCCAACTAGAATATTTTTGTATATACCCCTTACAGTCTTATTTTAGATGCATACATTTTTACATAGTTCTTTTCACAATATACATTTGTATCTCTACCATTATGTTATATGCCTTGTTCCTGATAACACATTATCTTCATAGAGGCTATAACATAATTTACTTACCCGTTATGATTGTAGCAATTAGTTTCCTCCCCAATTTTGTAGGAAAAAAATGGGGCCTCTTTTTTGTTTTGATTTTTATTTATTTGATTACTAGTGGGATTGAAAATTTTTCTGTATGCTTATTTGTTAATCTTATTTCATCTATCTCTTCCTATCTTTTCCTCAATTATATTTTAGGGTCTTACTGCTTTTCTCAGCTACTTTCATAGGTCAGTGCAGTTATGTAGGCTATAATGAGTATCTTAAAGTGAGCTTTTCATATTTTCTCTGCAGATATTTTATGTAGATGGTAGTAAATCTTGGAGTAGAAAGGAGAAAAAAGATCAGTAGAGGAATGAAAATGCTATAGACAGACTTGGCTGATTTTACAAACCTGTCAAGGACCATCCTGTTTTATATGGTGGCATTAGCGATGAAAATTAACTCCGCCACGTTTTTTGAAGGCTGATTTAGGAAATCATCTAACAATCTTGGATGTATTTAGTAATTTCTTAAATATTCTTTAGGTACTATTTGAACAATATTATTAAAGATTAGTAACCTTTGGCTAAATTAGCAAACCATTCCTTAAAAAATAATTTTTAGCTACAGTATATTACCTTGTTTGTAGTACACCTGTAGATATTGATTACTTGATTTATAGAAAATAGAGTGAAATATTTGTGTGCAGAGATAGCTTTTAAAAATTTTTCCGATAGTTCTTAGTGTACTTTTGTAAAAGGGGCTTGTTGCTTACCAACTTTCCCAGTTTTTGCTGTATACGTGCATATTGGAGTAGTTTTTTAATAATTGTGGTAAAAAACACATAACATTAAAATTTATTATCTTAACCATTTTTAAGTGTTCAGTTTAGTATTAAGTATATTCACATTGTTGTTCAAAGAAGAGATAATTTTAAGTACCTGTTTATTTTTCTTTTTAAGTCCACTATGATGACAAGACAACAAATACAGGCTGAATATGATGCACTAGTCAAAAGCTCAGAGGATCTTCTCAGTGCATTGCAGAAAAAAAAGCAGCAGGAAGAGGAAGCAGAAAGGCTGAGGCGTATTCAAGAGGAAATGGAAAAAGAAAGAAAAAGACGTGAAGAAGATGAACAACGTCGAAGAAAGGAAGAAGAGGAAAGGCGGATGTAAGGCATTTATATTGTTTTGAATTAGAAACTCAATAGAGCAGTGAATTCTTAATAGTGGATGGTAGTTAATGACCATTCTTAAAACTGTATTCTGATTTTAATGAACTAATTTTGAAATAAGTTTGAAAGCTGAAAAAATAAGCTCATTTTATAATAATAACATAAAATGATTTTAACTATAATCTGAATTTTGGTTAGGTTTTTAAACCTGAGGATTTCTTCTTTTTAAAGCTATGACCTGTACGTTAATTTACAAGCTAGATAAAAGGCACTTCTACTTTTCTGCAGTTTTAAAATTGATCACATTTTGGGAGACTACCATAGTAGGATAGAGAGAAGGAATGTGAGTTGTTTAGCTGGAGAGAGAGTAGAGGGAAGCTCATGTAATTAGGGCCCTACAGCCAGGCTTTGTAACCAGGTTAATCTAGAGATGTTAAAGGTTATAGAATGTAACTGTACTTGTTTTATATAAGAATTACTGTCAGAGTAGATTTTGTTTTATTCAGAATAAGTCGATGATGTATGTGGCTAGGAGGTTAATTTGAGTTCCCAATCTGTTGTCTAGTAATAGTTAAATTGCCTTCTGAAGGATTCTTTATTTTTTATTAAGTTTTTGAAGAGTTTTCTATTTTTTGTTAGGAAACTTGAGATGGAAGCAAAGAGAAAACAAGAAGAAGAAGAGAGAAAGAAAAGGGAAGATGATGAAAAACGCATTCAGGTATATCCTTACTGGACTGAATTTTTATCAAAATAGAATCTACAAAGTTATCCAAGAAGTGAAAACAAGATGTTTATTTGCTAGATATGCTGTCACTGATTTATCTCAGAGACGAAAGGCAGTTTCTGAAGTGGTTATGGGATGGGACTTTGGAGCTTGGGAAGTGGGTTCAAACCCAGGCTCTGTCACTGACAGAAATTGTGACACTGCACACATCATAATGCATAACTATGGGCCACAGTTTTCTCTCTGTAGAGTCGGGTAAATAATCATCGTGAGCATTAAATGAGTTAGCACATGTTAGAGCATTTAGAATAGTGCCTAGTTCAATAAATATTAATATTGGTATTATTATACCTAGGGGAAAGTCAAATGAATATTCACTTTTAAAATATTATCATATAAATTTATAGATACTGGTATTAATAAATAAGGATTAAGATATCCTCTACACCCCCAGTTTTCAGAAAGTCTCGTGTCTGAGAATAATTGATCATGTATTTGAGTTTCTGTTTGTCACGGCTTTCGTAATGTATCCTACGCATAACCAACAATGAGACAGAAGTTACCAGGAATTTAAAGTGTTAGTCCTAGGATACTCATGTGATGTTTGGGATACTGATATCATAGTCATAGACTTGTGAAGCTATGGTTCTCCTACCTCCTCTTAGATTTGGAAATGAGGAAAGATGGGGATGTGTTTGAAGCATTAATCACAATATAGAAGAAAACAGACTGAAGAGATTTGTGTTCAAACGATATCTATTCCTTAGTAAAGAACTTGTATGGAACAGTTATACTTTCTCTGTATTTTAAGTAGTAACGGGAGTCATCGAGTAGACCAGTGGAGAAGTCTTGGTGAAATGACTTTTCTGACATTGGCAGGCTGAAGTGGAGGCCCAGCTGGCCAGACAGCGGGAGGAGGAATCCCAGCAGCAGGCAGTGCTGGAGCAGGAGCGCAGGGACCGGGAGCTGGCCCTGAGGATTGCCCAGAGCGAAGCCGAGCTCATCAGCGACGAGGCCCAGGGTGACCTGGCGCTCCGGAGGTACTGGGACCCTGGGCGGGGTGTACCACCCTCTCCTTTGCTCTCTTCACCTCTCTGCTTCTCATTTCCATGTGAAAGGGATAAGAGAAAACCATATTCCATAGGTTCTGATATATTTGAAGTAAAATCATTTTAAAATTCTGTGTATCCACTTTTATACCTAAGTAAGTGAAGTAATTAATTTTCCATAAAATTGTTAAACCATTAAAAAATATTAATGAAACTGTAGGCCAGGTGCAGTGGCTCATGCCTGTAATCCCAGTACTTTGGAAGGCCAAGGCAGGAGGATTGCTTGAGGCCAGGAGTTCGAGACCAGCCTGAGTAAGAGGGAAACTCCCATCTCTACAAGAAAATGGAAAAAAATTAGCTGGGCATGGTGGTGTGTGCTTGTAGTTCCAGCTACTAGGGAGGCTGAGGTAGAAGGACAGCTTGAGCCCAGGAGTTTGAGGTTGCATTGATCTATGAAGACACCACTGCACTCTAGCCTGGGCAACAGAGCGAGTCCCTGTCTCAAAAAGAAAAAATAAACTAAAATTTCATTAATGAGTACTCTGTTAAGAAAATATTTCAACTTTTACTCTGAAATTTTCTAAGAGTATTGTATATGAGGTAGACATCTAACTTCTAAATAGCTGTCCTCAAACACTGACATAGAAATAAGTGACTATTAAAATGCAGTTTATTATATTTGAGGTTGAGATTTTTTATTTTCCTAATGTAAAACATTTTTTTAAAATATTTCATACACCTTCACACTTGAAATGAGGAGAAATTTACCCTGCTATGTCTCAGAATAAATGAGTTTCCCTTTCCAAGAAAGGAGGTAAAATACATTGAAATATATTGCTGTCTCAGGTTTCCAGATTATCCCTGAATACTGCATTATTTGTATCCACAGTGGAGTATGGAGGAATATGGAAGTTCTTATTAAAAGTTGCAGGAAGGTTTAATATAACAGATTTATTTTTTAAAAATTTAGAATATAGAAACATTAGTTATTTTAATTTATTTACTTCTAAAAACAAAACTAGTTTGCGAGGTTCATTTATATGTCAGTATATCTGTTGTGCACATACTGAGAGGCACATAGGTATAATAAGCCACCATGCCTTTTTGAACTTCAGAGCACCGTTTATGACAAAATATAATTAAAGTACAACCACTGGACGGAGCTATTTTCTTGTGAGAGGCTCAAATTGCAAGGCAGTGGTTAGATTTTATTTAGTTAAAAACAAAGATGGAGGAGGAAAAGGGCATATTAAGTTGCCTTCACACTTTTTTTCGTAAGTGAATACATTGGGGAATGCTAGGGTCTCATTGTGTATGAAAGTATATCATATTGTAAATGAACTGAATAAGGCTATCCAAGCAAAAGATATTATAATAATTATTAATCTCTTGGGTTTGAGTCCAATATTTGGGCTCTTTATTAACATTTTACTGTAATTAAAATATTTTAGCCTAGCGATGGCTTTTGTAAATGCAGAGTCAGCTCAGCTTCTGTTCCGTTCCTTCCACTTGTGTTATGTCAGAATGGCTGGGAGCCTTTGTGTGTAACTGACTAGCAGCTAGATCAGGCTTTTAAAAGAACCAAGCTCTCCCCCCTGCTATCCATAATGTCTGTGAGTTGACAGAGCTGGCTTTATTATGGCTGAAGTTCATGTCTAAGGGACTCGTTAATGGAGTCATTATTGGTACTCATTGCCAAGCTTTATGTTTATGCATTTGAAATATTAAGCTATATCCAGAGCCATTCTGTGTACTTTGTACAAGATATTGAGTCATATAGGCAGACTCCTTCCTATCTTCAGAAAGGTGTGTTTCTTCCAGGGTGAGTAGTCTCCAAGAAAGAGCAGACCATTTAGGACTGTTAATGTAAATGACACGTTACCTATGATTTAAGTTAAGCAGAATTAGCTAGTAATGGGTCCACTGTTAAGTAATGAGGAGATATTCAAGCCATTAGGACTTGGAAGGCAGAGGGTTAGTTTTGGTTCTCCCATGGAACAGGCCTAGGGATGGTGTCCCCTCCTCTGGAATGCCCTTCAAATCCTTTCTGTCAGCTCTCTTCCAGGAAGCTTTCCCTGACCCTCAGGTCCTCATGAGCACCTTCCCTTCTGAACTTCGTGGTTATTTTATATTCTGTACCACAAGCATTAGCACTTTATTACGGTTGATATGCTATACTGATATTTGATGTTTGGTAGTTTACTCTTACTCTGTGGACTGTAACTAAATGTTTTTGAATGTTTATTTTACCTTTGTTAGCACTGGATTTTTCTCTATAAGAAATTTATGAGTGAGCACTCTCTAACTAAACCTGTTCTTAATATATTGCATAAAG
Source organism: Eulemur rufifrons (assembly GCF_041146395.1). Taxonomy (NCBI): domain Eukaryota; kingdom Metazoa; phylum Chordata; class Mammalia; order Primates; family Lemuridae; genus Eulemur; species Eulemur rufifrons. The sequence continues at coordinate 36,447,694 of NC_090997.1, forward strand.
ATGTTCTTGGTTTCTATGATGTGTTAAAAAATATATGTAGATTGATTCTGCTGCAATTTATAATTTTAAGTTACTTTTTCAGCGTGGATTCCTATCCAGTGACTTCTAAGTAAGAATTATTCTCCACATATGTAGTATGTTTTAAAATACAATCTTAATCAATTACACATGTGATCCTTGATGCAGTGATGGTTTCAAATTACCTGAAATTATAAAGCAGTATCCAAATTCTATTAAAAACACACCTCACAATGTATGAATTTTCTAATCTAAATGTGATATACTTGCTCTTTAATTTTCACTGGATGCTTTTATTTTTTCTAATCATTTTTAATGAAGATTTAAAAATATATTAAAATTCTGAGTGATCTTATCTGTAGATTAAAGATGATTGAGTTTTTTTAATCAATGAATAAAGTGATTGAAACACAAGTTTGCACCATCCAGATTATCAAAGTTCAGATCACTTATGATATTAACTAAAATATATTCTTTTTCACAGAAATGATGGAACAAGACTCCAAATGACACCGTATGTCATTTCCCTTTACCTTTTTTTTTTTTAGTAGGTTGGGGGTACTTTTTGGGAGAAGTCATTTCCTCATTGGAGTACATTTCAAATTATTTTATTAAAAGAATGAAATAACACTTTTTTTCATTTCTTTTCATGCCCAGGAAAAACGTTTAATGCTGTTTGGTGCTCAGTCACAGTAGCGCATGGTGTCGTTTCCTTCTTTGTATTATGTTTGTTTAAATTATAGAACCCATTTTGTTTTCTGTGTTTTTAACTGTTTCTTACCTTACATCTTTATAGAATCAGGTGTAGAGGTATAAATAAGAATAATTAAAATATTTCGTTTTTAATATAATAGTTCATTCTATTGTATCTAAAATGGTCATAAGCTGAAGTTATATTGATAATGTTAATTTTGGTGCTAATGTATCTTTTTTTGGAAACCTCCCCACATAGAGAGAATCCAAGTAACATTTGGAATATAAATTAAATATATTTTGTATATATTTTATATATGCTGTGTGTGTATATATAAATTTTGGAACGCATATAAAATCTGAATTTTGACAGCTTTAAAGACTCCACCCGTAACCTTTATAGTGATGGTTCTCAACTCTATCAGACTCTAATACCAATACCAATAACAACTGTTTTATAAATGATACAACCTACATGAAAGGAGAAATGATAGTCATTTATAATAAAACATATTAATTTATTTAATATGAAAGTACTTGCACATAACTACAGTAGAAATAATCAAGTAATCAGATATTTTTACTGATATTTAGAATCACCATGAATGCTGGCTACACTACAAATGCAAATTGATATAGGAATGTTGTGTTGGGCACTCAAATGCCATGAACTTGTAAACAATCCTTTGTCAAGTTCTGAACAGAGCTAACTACAGTCTCCTCTCAATTACACAATATTTGCATCCCTAGAAAAAAATTGTGAATATTAAAACCATGCAAAAATATGTTGTTTGCATGTAAAACTTTCCTTACATGTAAAATATGTATTTGTGTATGTGTTTCACCTCTGTATGTCTGATGGACATGTTAAAGTTACACAGGGCATGGGACAGTTACTTCTTCCTTGTGCAGTGCATTTGGCATTCCTGACCTTGTACCTCAACAAATACCAGGAGTGCACTACCACAACATCACTGTTACCATAGTGCCACCAAAAATTTTGCAGATACCTGTGAGCCAGGCACTGTTGCCCTCCATTATTAGATAGCTGCTTTGTAGTTAGCATTTGAGCTTGAATTAAATGAGCATCACAACCAATGTCTAAGGTGAAGTTGTGAATATTTACATATAGTTTGATAAAATCAGAAAAAAAGCACCTGGCTGCAGGAACCATTACTATCTGGTGAATTTGGTGTGTATTTGGTGTAGGCCAGGCATGTCTTGGTGTAGGGTCAGGTAGGATAATGAATCAGTAGGGACTGCCATCCATTGTAGTGTCAAGGCATACAGAGAAGTCTCTGTGTGATCAGCAGACCAAGTGGTAATGAGCTTTGAAAGGCCATGAAATTCCTTGATTGAAACCTGCTGTGGGAAAAGAAATGGAGGAAGCATTAGGAGAAAGAGATGGTAAAAACAGAGAGATGCTCTTGAATACTGAGACAGAAACCATGAGATGGGATGATAATAGAATTAAAAATACTTGTCAAAATCATGCTGAATTTGAAAGTTAAAAAATTCTGAGAAACTACTAGCATAAAGAGATGAGTGTATTGCTGAAAATATAATTTTTATTAGATTATATTGGTATATTTTATTTTATGTTTGCTGTCCTCCATTGTCAATTTTGAAAGATTACTTTTTCGCTGACTGTGCTTGCTGGGACAGACCTCCACCAGTGCATAATTGTAGCCAGTGTTTATCACAAGGAAAGAGGAATACAGGAGTCCTCCTCTCCTTTAGTCAGAGTCCCAGCTCTCGGCAGGCATCCAGGAAATTGTGCCTTCTTTTCTTATGATTTTTTACTGATTTGTAAGGTTTTCAAATTATCAGAGTCTTATGAGTAGAATGAATGAGAAAGTAATTATGAAAGAAAAGAACAGGGAAATAAAATAATGAAGTTAACGAAGTGTTGATGAACACAATGAAACTTCATTCCATTCTACAGAATTAAACAAATATTAAGAAAAGTTACTCTCTTTTGGGCACTAAAAGAAGAAAGTTTTTGCCTTTGGGAAATGTTTATCCTTAGAAGGTCAGAATGCTTCAGATCTTTCACTTAATAAGAACTTGTATTGATATTCTCTTCTTTAAAAGAGCATGATTTGGTTTAGAATTTTAGAGCTTTGAATACATCAGATTATTTTTAAAACTCTGACACTATAAAATATATCAGCTTAGTTTACCACCATTCTTTGTCTAATTAATATTTACTAAGCAACTCTGGAGCAAAAATCCTCATATAGCATCTAAATCCTGCCAAGTTTCCTGTATGCGTTTAGAACATGCTATTTGTATTCTGTACATAAAAAATACCACAGAAGCATGGCTTTCATGAGACTTTATCTAAAAGTTGCTACTACAAAAATGGAGATGTGTTTAAATAACTGTAACTGGATTTAAACAAAAATTTTGCTGTGTTTTATGGCTAGATTTGGTGAAAAGTATATATAGAGGTTTACAAAGTAAAATAAATGTGAATGGTTAATAAATCAATCACATTGAAAATATTAATTTTAATTATACTTTTAGATCTTATAAGTAATTTATATAGTATGTCTTTTATGTAACCATATTATATTATTTTTCTTATAGGGAACAAATGGCCCAGGAAATGTCAGAAATTTTGAGTAGGTTAGTGCAGTGTAATTTGGAGAAATGAGTGTTCACATCAAAATCATATTTTTAAATTACTTTTGATTATTTGGACCAGAACCTGCTACATGAGTAGCCCGCTCTTTTCATGTAAATTTTCTGTGCAAGATATATCACTTCTCCCTTACCCGACCCAATACAGAAAAAGGTAAAAAGCAATATTTCTCTAAATTGGTATTTTTCACTGGGGAGACCATTGGCAGTTTGGATGGCACAATTCCTTGTTGGTGGTACTGTCCTTATCTCTGGCCTCCACCAACTCAGTCTCAGTAGGGGGATCCTTCCCCTTATCATCGTGACAGACTATGGTGCCGCCCCTAGATTGGGAACCACTGTGCCTAGCTGAAGGGGAAGTAGCGGAAGAGCGTGGCTCCTGAGGGGCTCCGAACCATGGCGCATCTCTCAAAAACCATAGATATATTCTTTGAGCCACAAAAGAATATATCTTCCCGGCAGGATCTGGTCCATTATGAGTTGATAGGAATCTAACATGTTAATTCTCATTTTTGAAGTTACAAAGTTAATTAAAAGTGTTAATATATTTTTAAAAATCAAGTCAGTTTTGCTACTACCTTACTGTATTATTTGCATGATTGTCTTTATAGCAAGTATAAATAATCAGTAAATTATTCCTTTATTTTACTATTTTAATAATCCAGAGGTGGGAGTGGAGAAGCATTTAAATGTATTGCATTCATGTACTACTTTGTATGCTGTGGTTTTTTTTTTTAGCAGATGTATTATTGTTTGAGGTAATATGAATGAAAAGTTAGTGCTATTAAGACCATATTTTAAGCAATAATCATTTGAACTTAATGTTATTTTTTCAAAAGTATCAAAACACACCTTATGTGTATTCTAACACCTTAGGTACATTTTTACAATCTATAAGACTGTAAATTTACTTTCTCTTTAAAAAGAAAAGAAAGCAACAGCAACAAAATACATAATCATTTTCAGCTGCCCTCCTAGAAAAGACTCCTGGAAGAGCTGGAAAGAAAAAAAAATAATTTTCTTTTTTGTTGTTGTTGTTTACTGAATGGTGGTTTAGGGATGTAGAAAAGAAAAAAAATATTTGAATAAATGTTAAAGCATAATTTTTTTGTTAAGGACAATAGACCTTGCTGACACACAGCTGTCTCTTTTTGAGCAAAGCAGTTAAGAACAAAAAGCTACATGGAAAATTGCCACACAGCTTATGAAAAGTATAGATTCTACAACAAACCTAAAACAGATTTTATTTATTTTTTTTTCTGTTTAAAATTCAGTATTTTTTTTTTTATTTCATCTTATTGTTATGGGGGATACAGAATTGCAGGTTACATACGTTGCCCATGTACCACCTTTCCCCCCAAGTCAGAGCTCCAGGCGTGTCCGTTCCCCAGGTCTAAAACAGATTTTAAATCATAAAAATACAGGAAAGACTAAATGGGCACACATTATTCTTTAGCCAGTCTTATATGTAACTAACAATCACCATGTCAAACAATTTTAAGTATGTAGGGTGAAGTGGACTATTTTTTATTCTCTAAAATGAAAGCATATATAGGCCCTTTTAAAAAGGCAAGGTACCTTATTTCATTGTTAAGCTTCATATTGAAAGAATAATTTCCTTTATTTCAAGAAGAAGGTAACACTTTCAAACGTCATTTTTCAGTAACATCAGTCTTACTTACTGAGTGTCTGTGTGTCTTGACTGCTTGCCAGGATTGCCGTTATCTTTCAAAATGTAAAATGATGAGAAAGTATGTGCTTATTTTGGGTACTATATCTTGATCATCCCTCTGTCAGAGGAAATATGTTCCAAGTAGTAGATGATAAAGGTGAATTTTCTTCTGTGATACCTGAGAAACAGTATTTTAGTTCTTTAATATTTAGTTATTTTAGTATCTGTGCCACCTTCTTTACATGTCTTGAAATGTGATGTTTAAACTCCCTTTGTTACATCGAGCTTAAAAGTCTTACAGCTTATTCTGAGAGTCCACTATGTGCTAGTGCAATTTTTTGCTGAAAAATAGCATTCATTATTACAGAAAATAAATTGTTCCAATATTTTCTGATCAATGATCTCAAATTATGTGCATAAACACAAGTCTTAAGCCCTGAGTAGCACTATTTTGAAAAAGCTGAATTTATCCCATTTTATTGAGTACTTTAGATCTTTTTTCCCCGTTTCCCATACAATATTCCTACTAAATTGGGCATGATACAACAGTTATACCCATTGACATCTCTGTTGTCTACCTCATGAGCTAAAACCTCTTCCTATAATTTGCTAGGAGTCATATTATTACTCATTAAATACAAGAGTGTGGTTTTGTCTGCTTATAGAGCTTTTCTAGGTGTTCTTATAACAGTGAAGCCTAAAAAGTCAGAAGTTTTCCAGGCTCCCCCAGTTCTTTTAGCCAACTTTAATGACTGTAATGCAGTGGGTTGCAGTTTGGCCATTCACCTATGTACCCTGTAAATACCCCGATGCCCAGGGAGATTCAGAGAAAATGGGTGGGAATGGAGTTTGGCCATCTGTAGCTTTCAATGGTCTCTGCAGGTGATTGTATTGCATGGCCTAATGGCTCCGAAACCAACCATTAATGTGCTTCTAATGATCTTTTAAGTATGTTGAGGATTTCTTTTTTGATTTTGAGGAATATATATGTGTATTTTTTAACTTCAGATGGTCATATATCTATTAGTAAGAACATTTAAACTGAAGTCCATGGTTCTAGAATATTGGAATCAAAAGTTCTAATTTAAAATCTAATACGGCTATCCATGGTTTTAGAATATTAGAATCAAATGTTCTAATTTAAAATCTAGTATGACTATCAAGTGGCATGCTGGAAAATTTTAATTTACTTGACCATCTTTTAGTACACTATTCTTAATCTCATCTGCCAACGATACAAAAATTATGTTTTTCTAGTAGTTGTTTCCAGTTCTCAACTTATACATACTTTCTTGTCTCTCTTTAGTCAATGTTTCTTTCATGTTTCTCATATTTAAATAAGCAAAAATATATCATAATTACAGAGGTCCTGCTGTACAAGCTACCAAAGCAGCTGCTGGTACCAAGAAACATGATCTCAGTAAGTGGAAATATGCAGAACTACGTGATACCATCAATACTTCTTGTGGTAAGTGTATGTAAAGGATGAAAAATAGGAAGGGTCCCTAGTGATAGGTAATCAAATAAATACCTAGATTGGGGCGGGAGATATATACATATATATCTAGAGAGATTGCACTCATGCTCATGAGCATGCCATGTGAATTAGCTTTTGCTAGTCTCTCTGTTACTCTCCACTTGCTGTGAAGACCTAATTTATTCACAAAGCTAAAAAAAAGACATTATTAAATTAAATCCATTTTGCCTATTCTTGCTCAGTGAGAGGAAGAGCAAAGACAAATTATGGTTTGGGCTGTATGAATGACTGGACCTTCTAATGTTACTCATAATAGTTAAATATCTATATATCTGAATCTTTAGGTTCACGAATGCAAAGTAACAAAAGCAGGTTTTTCTTTTTAAAGCTATTTTTCTTCCAACAGAACAGTTAAAGTAAAATACTATATCCAAAGGATCCCACATAGTTATGTTCTTGTTTAAATCACAGTGTTTGAATTCTAGACACTATGACTAGGAACAAAAGCATCATAGTTGTACAGAATTCTCATTATGTTCTTTTCCTCCATACAGAGTTTATCTGTATAACCATAAACATTAAAAAAATGTTGCATATCAATCTGCTTGTATTTGAATACAATGACTTTTTTTTTCCTATTGTCAAGGCTTGTGGCCTTGGACAAGTGACTTAACCTCTCTGATTCAGTTTCTTCATGTATAAAAGACCTGTTTTAGTCCAGAGTTCTTGTGCAGATATAAGATAATAATAGTGTATAAGAAAATGCTCTCTAAATATAAAAGATAATATAAAATGCTCATCTTTATGAATAATTAGCTTATTTTTGATTTTGTACTATTAATTTAAAAATGAAAAAATATAAATACGTGTTTATGCCACAGAATAGTTATATAATTATGTTAGATGAATAAATTAGGATGTTAATTCTTTTTTTTTTTTTTTTTTTTTTGGCTCTTTCTATGTAATCAATAGATATTGAGCTCCTGGCAGCTTGCAGAGAAGAATTTCATAGAAGACTAAAAGTGTATCATGCTTGGAAATCCAAGAACAAGAAGAGAAATACTGAAACAGAGCAACGTGCTCCAAAGTCTGTTACTGATTATGGTAAAAACAAATCTGTACTTTTGAATGTTCCAAAGTGTGTGTATATAAATGCATGTAGCTATACATAAGGCATTTGGGTAAAACATCCAATATAAATTTTCTCTTAGTGTAGAACTGTGATCCTTTGAACCAAATATAGCCACAATGGCCTGTCTTTTCCAGGATTATTTCTATTATGTCTTTAAAGTCATATTTGTTCAGCTATATTGAATTTGCTTCTTAAAATGAGTTATAGTAACAACAGTTTTCTTGTCTATACTGGAGATTGTGCATACATAGTTTTCCCACATGTATATCAAGATTACATGTGAAAATGTAAAGATTACCGTGAATCTTATACTGTACATGTGAAATGAGTTTTACATATGAAAATGAGTATGTTTATACTTGCTAGAAGGATCATGTTTAATTTTTATTCTTAATTTTTTTTATTTTTAATTTAATGTAGCTCAATTTTTAGGGATATTTCTCTAAAATACCCAATATTGTTATCCTTTTTATATGTAGGCATAAGTACTCTCTTGTTTTTCCCAGAATATGACTGTAGCCTGGAAAAAGAAAGGAATTGGTTCGTGTATTGTCCATTAACACTTTAATTCCTTTGTTTAAAGAAGAATATTTACTGCAAACATTATTTTATAACACTGGAAATCTAAGAGTGAAAAATATTACCTTGGTTCAGACCAGAGTTTTGCCTAGATCAAAACTGGATTTTTTCACTGGGATCCTAAAAATGGATTTTGTTACTTTGTTGTGCAAAAGGCCAAATTGTATACTTGAAATTGGAAAACAGAGTAGGATAGATATAGCCTAGTTAAAAGCACACATGAGGTTTAATATTAACTTAAAATTCCTGTAATATGTGAGTTGTAATTTCAATCTTTAAAGCAATATGTGGAATTTCATTTGTTCTACTTGCTGCTTTTAAACTGGCACAATTTATTAGCTTAATTCTGGTTAATGTCTAAGTGACAGCAGATATTTAATGTCTTTTTTCTTAAGGAGTATATTCCTAACACTATGGTGTAGTTTAGCAATGCATGATCCCAGTTGACTTAGAAAATGAGCCCTTGGTTATATTTTGCTTCCCTCACCACCTTCCGAGTAAATGAAAGCGATGTTTAAGTAAAGTCAATTTAATGGTAGAATTTTAGTGTTTCTGAGTTGTGGCAAAGAGTAGATTGAGCGAGGGCAATATTGTTATTAATAAGGGAGATACTAGTGCCAGAGATTGTCTAAGGGCTGTTATCAGTCAGAATATAACACTATGAAGGGCAGTGAGAGGTCACTTGTAACTAGGAAATGGCAGATGGAAGCCCCACTAAACATTGTGGTACCACTCTCTTCTCCAGTTTAAAACTTTTTTTCTTTGATTTAAAAATGACAGGATGATGGCCGGGCGTGGTGGCTCACGCCTGTAATGCTAGCACTCTGGGAGGCCAAGGTGGGCGGATCGTTTGAGCTCAGGAGTTCGAGACCAGCCTGAGCAAGAGCGAGACCCCATCTCTACTAAAAATAGAAAAAAATTATATAGACAGCTAAAAATATATATAGACAAAATTAGCCGGGCATGGTGGCACATGCCTGTAGTCCCAGCTACTCGGGAGGCTGAGACAGGAGGATCCCTTGAGCTCAGGAGTTTGAGGTTGCTGTGAGCTAGGCTGACGCCACGGCACTCACTCTAGCCTGGGCAACAGAGTGAGACTCTGTCTCAAAAAAAAAAAAAAAAAAATGACAGGATGATTACATTACCTATTCACTGTATGCTAAGTTTGTGACCACAGGTTACCTTTGTTCTGTAAAAAATGGCAATGAACTGTTCTTTTTAGTTGTAATACATTTTGCTATAAATATTCCAGTCACTACCTTTAGCTTAACAGACTTTTATTATGTGTATTTCAAAACTTATATATCTGAATGATTGCACTTCTCAAAACAAAAAGAAATTAATGTTGTAATATTTGGCACACACATTTACATGAATGTATAAATATTTCTTGTATTTTTAAACCACACTTTGATACCTTACTCATCTCCTCTAGCTTTGCCCAAAAGGGTGCAAATAATGCATGGCTCGCCTTACTGGTTCAAGTGCTGTTTCCATTCATAACATAGTATTTGAGAGGACAAAAGAGTAGCTTAGGAAAATTTCCTAAGAGTCCTAATCAGGTATATTAACACATATTTAGGAATTTTATGTGAACACAATCCACATATATTTAGCCTTTGGGGAATTTGATTATGAGCCATTTTCTGGATGAAATGTAACTTCTGCCCTTAAAAGTACTTATCTTGATTTTCTTTTTATTTTTTTCTCATATAAAATTCATTCTTACACAGGAGCATAGCTAAAAGGAAAGGTGAAGGGCACCAAGATGCCTAACAGCTCAGTTGAGAGAATTCTGTACTTAGATGGTTTCCTAATGGGGCAGCTAAATTTTCAGCCTTTAAAAAGATCTGCTGTATACTCTGATATTTAGAAGGATTAGAATTCATTAAGGGAAAATGATGCCAACTTATGATTAACAAAAATGTAACTTGATACTGTTGACTTAAAGGGTAATACATTGACAAAAAATAGTGAATTTTTATGATAGTGAGTAAGGAGCATCAGACCCTTTTCCTGGTGATGAGCATGCTCTCATCTCATTTGCTACAGAAAGATTTTTCAGAAATAATTTTTGGGTCAGTGGCAAATTACCCAGTAAATATTTATAATATCAATTGCTTCAAACAATGATTTTAGAGGACAGTTTCATTTTATAGTTCCTAAAATAAAAATGACATGGGCTTAAAATTTAAACAGTTTGAGAAAAGTAAAATATACTGAGTATATGAAAAAATAGCAATGCTTTTTTTCCTCCTCTAATGCATATAATTTTCTGATTAATTTATTAGTTATTCTGTGTTTTCCTGGGAAAATTCTAGTAATGTGTAAAAGGTGCCATAATATATATTACGTCATCATGTTAGGTTTTTGTTTGGAAATTACTGTGTCCCAAAATTACAAATTAAGTATAATTATTAAATTTTGGTCCTCTTCGTATATGCCTCAATCAGAATTTCCTAAAACATAATCAAAATAGCTGTTTTTTAAAAAAAATCAGAAATCAGCACTTATAGGTAATTCTGAGAGGATTTGGCTTGTAGATGGGGTATTTACTTGTTAGTCACCACCTCAATTGATGGGAAGGCTTTAAAAATTAGAAAAATGCTCATTTAACAGTTTTGGCATTTTTATCTTTTCTTCAATATAAAATATTTGTTCACAGATTTTGCACCATTTTTGAACAATTCACGTAAGTCAATGGGTGGTAACTCATAAGCTAACTGGAAAATGGGTTAAAGTACTTTATAAAGCACTAACTTATATTAAATATAGTTTTGTTACAATTTTGAGTAGAATTTTAGCACATTAAAGTTGGCATATTTGTACTAAGATTTTAATCTGAGATGATGCTTTTATTTGGATCACTCCAAAATACATATGCAAAACAAAATCTAATTAATGTTTTTTTAATAAAATTACTTCCATTTAAAAAAATAACTAGTATTTTAAACTGGGAGTATATGCAATTTATTGTAGCAAAACTATCTTAAAATAACAGCTGATCTTTTAGAATAAAGACTAACTTTTAGGTGCTGGTTTCAAACACTGTGATGGTATCTGCATTTCTGTCTGAAGAGGTTTGAGTTTTGATAATGTGCACAGGTTTAATAATGATACCTTCCAATAGGAAGAAGAGATTATTCTGTTACTTTTGTAGCTTTCTATGATATATATTCTTTGATAATTTAAAAGCTTTTGGTCACCTCAGTGTATAGTAAATCTCTTCTAGAATCAGCTGAACAATATGATTCAGATATAATGTCATATTCATTTGTCAACTAGTTGGGCCTGAGTTTTTAAGTGCTTCTTATACTTTATAGAGCTCCATTTGAAACTTAGTTTATACTTTTGAAGATAATGCAATTGGATATGAAATAAAGTTGTTTAGAAGATGAGTTTCAAGCTTTTTAATGTCTATATCTTTGCACTTTTCCAGATAGATAATAGTTTCCAGCCCTCCCCAACAAAATTTCAGTTCTCCCAGAGCAGGAAAAGCTATCAAAAACTTTCTGTTCAGTTTTTTAATTTTATACAATATATTAAGTTACAGAAGACTATTTTTTAAAAGAATAAAGTAGGTTGATTAATGTATGACTGTCAGTATCATAGTAAATTTCCTATCAACTGGACATTAAATTGCAATTTACTACTTAAGATGGAGAGAAGGTTTTTTTTTTCTCCCCTTTTTAAATATTTTAGTTTTGAGTCAGTGTATTTTCCACAAAGTAGGTAACTTTTAAAACTTAAAGTGGAAACACTGAACTGTAAGTTGCTTTGGGGGAACAGGAACAAAAGAAAAAATAAGCACATCTCTCTTATGCTAAAGATGATGCAGCTTTTAAAGTCACTAACAAAACTGGGCTTCTCATTCTTTCATAGGCATATATAGCTTTGCTAAATACATTTTGCTTTCTTTGTTTTACAAATAAATATATTCACCTTCTGTAAAGCCTTTGCTACTTCTTGGTGTAAAAAATAGAATAAGAGTATTTTCATCCTTTCAGTATTTGCAAATTCTTACAAAGCCATGTGGCTGTTCTTGACTTTTATATCATATATATATATATATATATATATTATGTATTTTTCTTTGGCATACTTAGATTTTCACAATGAAATGCTTAATTGAGCCACAGTAAATGGTTGATCCACTTTTAAAGTTGTGAGTATAAACCATATTAAACAGGCTAACCGAAATTATTCTGCTAAAGATGTAAAGTCATTCCCCCAGGGAAATGTTTACATTTGCAGATAAAATAAAAACCTAATTGTTCAGTAATGAAAATTGAGCAAGGGAAGAAAGATTGATATGAATGCGATGCTCAGTACTGGCAGAAAAGCAAGGATTTTTCTTTTCTATTGCTGAGAAGAATCAAATGTTACATACTTCCCCCTTACTTCATTGGATTTTATTCCAAGAGAAATCTGATTTCAGAGTAAGTAAATACCTTTGAGGGAAGGTTCATGCTTACTCTTATAGGGGATTTTGAAGGGGAATCGGTAGTTTTTTCGTTTTTTTGTTTGTTTTGGTCGTGAGGTTGTATAAGTATTATTATCTGTTATCTTGGCCATTTTAAATTCCAAAATCATTTGGCAAAACAAAGTTTTGATATGGCTTCTACTTTTTGTAGAAATTATGATTAAATAGACAAATGTATTCTTCAGATTTCTAAAAATCCTATTCATTTTTTTAATTGTAAATAGTCCAATAAAAGTTATTCTGCAACCTTCATTTGAACTCTTTGGAGGAAAAATGTAAATCTAGTAAGTAATACTAGTTTGTTTTCCTGTCTCTCGAGTTTATTTTAGGTTACTGATTTCCATTTGTGGAAATCTGCTAGGGGGTTATCGCTGCTGGTGGTGGTGGCGGTGACGGTGGGCCGTGTGTGTATGCGCTTGCAACGCCAAGGAACGCCTTTAGGGAATGGCAGTTCTGGGAAATCATACTCTGAATTGTATTCATTTATAGGCAATTAATATTCATATTTTGTTTTAAATTTACTATTAGAAACCTTTCTTCTCCCTTAAAAAAAAAATGTGGTGCATTTTAGGATTAAAAGCTGTTTTCCTTTCCCTTGAGTTGCTGGTGTAACTTTCCTTGTTTTGTGTAATAGCTCAGCAGAACCCAGCAGCTCAGCTCCCTGCCAGGCAGCAGGAGATCGAAATGAACCGACAGCAGCGCTTCTTCCGCATCCCATTCATCCGCCCTGCCGACCAGTACAAAGACCCTCAGAGTAAGAAAAAAGGCTGGTGGTATGCCCACTTTGATGGGCCGTGGATTGCCCGGCAAATGGAACTCCATCCTGACAAGCCACCCATCCTTCTCGTGGCTGGTGTGTATGATTGACCTGAAAAAAAATTTCTATTAAAAAAAAGATTGTAAACCCTCTGAATCAAACATTCCAGTATATAATGTAATAATTCATTAAATTTCAGAGTTGAGGTCCGGAGTTTTGCAATTAAATCACATTTCCAGTTCGTTGAGGATTAACCCATTTATAATGTGAACCTGCTGAGATTAATTATGTCCTTGTAGAGCAAGCACACAGAAACTTGTCTGTGTCCTAAAAACCTTTTCATTGGTGTTTAATTATGTCCATTGATTTGTAGTAGCTTCAGGAAATGTGGCATTTCTATTAACCCTGACAACTTGTTTGATCAACTGCAGTGTTTATATATTTTGAAAGAGTCCTTGGTGGGGGACAAATTTAGGTTGCTTTTGGTGAATTTATTAAGCAGATTTCCCTCTTAGAGGGGGAAAATACAGTCTTAAAAAGTGCTCAGATCTGTGAGAATTGATAGGTATTTCAGGAATTGATAAGAAATGGTCCTTAAAGAGACTGTTGTTAATTTTCTGCCATCCCATGGTTGCAGGTAAGGATGACATGGAGATGTGTGAGCTAAATCTCGAGGAGACTGGCCTGACTCGGAAGCGTGGAGCCGAGATCTTGCCGAGACAGTTTGAAGAAATCTGGGAACGCTGTGGAGGCATCCAGTATCTTCAGAATGCGATTGAGAGCAGGCAGGCGCGGCCCACCTACGCAACCGCCATGCTGCAGAATCTGCTAAAGTAGATGTTGCACACCAGCCTTCGAGCTGGAAGCCCTTGCCACGGCGCTAGGTAGGGTGTGTGCCCAAAGATTTTAACCATTCCGGGATCATGTTAGAGTTACTTCTACAAAGTGACCAGATTTTGTTAATCATGGCTTTTTGTAAATTTGTTTAAGGTTAATTATGGTAGTGAATTTGGGACCTAAAACTTATTTTCCCACATCCAACTGTAACTCTGAAACTTTCATATTCGTTACACTTGGACAGATTCTGACATTTCTTATCTTTTGCCAACAGACTACCTTGTATCCATCATAATTGTCCTCTAGGAAAAGAGAATCTTTCTAAAAATTCAAAATACTTGCTTTTTAAGTATGGCATAGTACCATAAAACTGGAGTAATGAAACCTTAGTTTAAATTTCTTACAAGAATTAGGGCATTTAAAATGATTCAGGCACTGATGTTTTGTTCTGAAAAGTGGTGTACTTTCTCTACAAACTTTTGTCAGAAATTTGTAGAAATTTTCTCAGAGGTGGGAAATTCTATTTTCTTTTTCTCCTTTGCAGTGTGTCTTAGTTTGAGTGAAGCAATTCTCGCTAAGTTCTAGAATTCTAGAAAGAGCCTTAATGTATTTGATGTATTCTGTGATAAAGGAGGTACTAACAGTATCCAGCACAGATTTGTTTTCTTGCTATGAGAATATTCTTTTTATATTCCATGGACAAATAAAGGAAACTCAGGCTGTTTAAATGGCTGAAAGTTTTCAGATATGTTTTATCTCATTTAGAAAAGGAAATGAGTTTTAGGTGCACTGTGGCTTAAACTGGACTGAATTCAAATATTCTTTCAACTTCATCTCAGTTACAATTTTTGTATCAGAATCTTGTCCAAGTTGTTTAATAGGATTTAAGATATTCTGCTTCAAACATCTTTTTAAAAAATTTCTAGTGTCTTTTTTGGTCTTTGAGATTTTGGTAATTGTAGAACTGTTTCGTATGCTTTGTAATTCAAAAGCCCTTGTATTTAGCAGTTGCTTGATTCATGTAACAGATTAATTTAAAAGTTTTCTTTGTGTGCTGTTAGTTTTGATCAAATGTCAGCAGTTTTAAGCCTAATATTTATGACTTTCATCTTAGGAATTTAGAGACAAAAATACATCAAGGAGTTATGTTGGCATAACTCCTCGAGAGTCTTGTTTGTATACTAGAATAAAATTAGAAAGCAAAATTATTCTCTGCACATTTCCCCCCCAATTTTTAGAGACCCTAACCTTTAAAATGTAATTCCAGTGATTTTCTTTTCCTAGAAAGATTACCTCAGTTAGGAAAATATTTCCCAGCTGACTAGGTTTACTGTTTGAGAGCCACAGACACTGTCTTCATAATTGCTTCTTTCATGATGTTTGTCTTAATTCAGACATATTTATTTATTATAATACTGTGCAAATGATTTTCTTGTGTTAAAGAAATTAAATGGTCCTGTCTGTGCTATTAATTGAGAATGTGAATGTGATTATCTTTTGGAAGATGCATTACTGCATAGACTCTCCCACCCTTGAGTCATTTGGTCCCTGTGATTGGTGACAGAAGGTGTAGTATCTGAAATAAACAACCTGTTCTCTCTCTTCTATCTCTCGCCTTTAATTGGTGTTTTTATTTGTGCAGGATAGGAAATGATAAGCCTTGTTTCCTATCCAGTAGCAAGAAAATTTCTTGACCAAAATTTAGTAACCAAGTGGATTTTTAATGACTTATCCCTTTAGTACTGTTTTCAGAAATAGTTTTATGTATCTTTTAAATATGCTAATAGGCACTAGATGGAAAATTAATCAGAGATTAAAATTATTAAAACGAGAACTTAACACTTTGAAGAATTTGTAAGAAATATATCACAGCAAAGCATTGTTACAAGTCTTCAATTTTCAACTCTAATGGTTAATAAAATTATAGTTAATCTTAAGCCATTTTATTTCTAATTATGTCACACAGTTGTCCTAGAACTTATCTATTTAAAATAGTCTCTTGAGTTAATTTTGGCTACCAGGAGAACTGCCCTAATTCTGATAGACGTAGCGTAGCCTACATACAAGAGATGTGCATACACATAGACTCCCCTTTGCTGGAGAAACTTAGGACCCTGTCAGCGTTTTAAGGGAAACAGCAGAAATGGTGTTCTAAAAGATGTTGATGCAGCTGCCTTACCAGGTTCATGATCAAACATTCTAGGTTAAAACCATAGAAATCAAAAGTAAATTAATTCATCTTTTAATCATTTTAATTAAGATTTAAAATTAGAAGGTTAAGCCACTGTACTGTATATAAAGAACTAATCTTACTCAAGTTCCTTCCATAGTATATGCTTTGCAAAGGTAGGCATATGTAAAATATTAAAAATGAGAAGATAAAATGTTTTCATACTCAATTCAGTTATAATGTAATTCCTAATTCCGCTAACACAGTTGAGATTTGTGTGGTGAGCTATGCGTACTCATTGAGAAAAGGAAGTTTCTCTAATCCACATATGTTAAAACAATACTGAGTTTTCTTAGTTGTAAAGTTGGGGAGATGGCACCTTCTCAGAGGATTATACGAGGAAGAAATAAAATAATGCACGTAGCATCACAAGCCCACACAAAGACATTCTGTTGTTACATTCTGCTTCTACGCATTTTTATCGGTCATTCTTTCCGGTAACACAGTGAACCCTTTTGTTTTGCAAGAAACCAAGAAAAGATCATCTTAAGTGGAATATAGGTGGTATTTGTGGAAGCTTAGGGAATAGAAACCCACAGGCAAGAATAATAATGAATATTTATTATTTGTAGAGCTTTATTAATTGGATATTTCTAAAAAGGTATCTTCATTCACAGGTTATTACTATGGTTCTCAGGGAACCCAAATACATAGATCTTGGATTTCTTTACCTGAAATAGTTTAAGAGTACTTGGGATCAACAGAATAGTCATTGAATCAGTCAGCCAGTTAATGTGATGTTAGTGATCAACCTTTTATGGAAGAGATAACAGAGATCCAGAAAGGTCAAGTAAGTTAGTTCTAGACTGTGAGAAAGATATAAATGCCTTTGCTCCAATTATGTGTGGCCAAAAGACTCATAACGAACATGTTTTAGCAGCCTCCTGAGGATTTACAAGGAGTTGCCCCACTGTCATTTCCACATCTTCAGGTGTGACAGGTTTTCCCTATTTATCATTACCAATAATAACAAATATTAAGAGTTTTAAAATTTCTCCTAGAAGATAGACTCACAAGTGGGGAGGAGGGAGCAGAGGGTATCTGACAATGAGAATAAGGACAAATTGTGGGGAACCGTGGTAACAATAGGGAAGAGAAAAGCAGCAGTGGAAGAGACGAAAAGGTAGCGTGCTCCTGAGGACTCTGCACCCTCAGGATGAAACCACTGATAACATTTTAACACAGCAGTCCTAGGTCTTTGCTAAGTTTTAGAATGAATTATGGGTAACATAAGAGCAGAACCTATGGCTACTAAGACTTAGATCAAGGTACGCCTGGTGCATAAATTCTTAGCATACGGGGATCGCAGTATCACACTGGAAAAGGTCAGCAATAAGTAGACATTCTGTGCATAAGCCTCATGGAAAGTTAAAAATAGACTTTCAGAGGCAGAGCCTACCCCATGCCAGGACCACATCTTTGAATACAGTTAAGTTCAATTCAAGTCAATGTATTCTTTCCACATCATTAACCTAATACATGAAAGAAGTTTAGTTGTCTAAGAAGGTTCTCAAGAGATAATCAGGAGAAATTAATGCACTTTCAAAAGGAGAATCTTTCATCCTAATTTGTACAAATGCAGAATCTCACCTTTAAACCACAAATAGGCTTATTAACTGGCCCTTTTCTTTTCACTTTTAAAAATTCATTTAGTTGCAACTGTTACTTTTCCTCATTTCATTAAAAATGTATATCTAATGCTTTCCTAAAATACTGATGTACTGGAAATACAAATAAATGCTTTCTATGTAGAACTTCGCCTTGCATCTTGTGCTTTTAATAGAGTTATGGGGTGTCATGAATGAAGTTGTAAATGTTGTACTTGTTGGCCATGTCTCAGATGGAATAAGTTGGAGAAGTCTGGGATCCTGAAGCTTCTGCAAGGAACTCAAAGTGATTCAAATTTCTTTGAACTCTGGCCCCAGACTTCTATGTGATCTCTATCCAAGGAACAGGTAGGACTGTGTGTGAGCTGCTACTACTCATTTTGCCTAGATTAGAGGCAAACCAAATCTTGGCTGCCTTTCCCCAGCACTTACTGATCTGTTTTGAGAAGACACAGGATCTAAAAACCAGGGACCCAAAGAAGAGTCCTTCTCCCTAAGGCTTCGAACATAGCTGGTCTGTATAGCCTACTCCATACCCTTGTTTGGAACCTACCATGATCCTGGTGGATCTTCTGAGAGTGGAAGGAGACTCTGGCCATTTTATCTCATCAGCTTTTCTCTGGCTGATTGAAAAGACCAGTCCAAAAGATGGGTGATCTGAAGGGTGAGAGGCACTTAAACCACAAAAGGGGACCCCTCCCCACACAATATAGAGTTTCTACTTCTCTTTCCGCATCAAAAACTATATTCCCTATACTAGTTAGAGCACAACTGAAATGTAGGGAGTAATAGTGGTAAAGACTTCTCTTTCTTTTATTTTTTATTTATTTATTTATTTATTTATTTATTTTTGAGACAGAGTCTCACTCTGTTGCCCAGGCTAGAGTGCTGTGGCATCAGCCTAGCTCACAGCAACCTCAAACTCCTGGGCTCAACCAATCCTCCTGCCTCAGCGTCCCGAGTAGCTGGGACTACAGGCATGTGCCACCATGCCCGGCTAATTTTTGCTATATATTTTTAGTTGTCCAGCTAATTTCTTTCTATTTTTAGTAGAGATGGGGGGGGTCTCGCTCTTGCTCAGACTGGTCTCGAACTCCTGAGCTCAAACGATCCACCTGCCTCAGCCCTCCCAGAGTGCTAGGATTATAGGCATGAGCCACTGCGCCCGGCTGCCTTTTCTTTCTTCATGGAATCTTTTCATGTGCTTTTGGTTGGCCTGTCATGCTTCTATTAAGTTTGTTTTCCCTCTGGGAAGTTACAGGGATATGGAAATGGGTGGGCATACCTCCTGCCACCATTCTTTGTGCTGTGGCACCTTGTCATCATATTCCAGTTTGAAGTCCTTTTCTCATATTATAGATCTTCACTTTTGGGGAGGATTGAGATGGAAATGGTGACGGAAGCTACACATTTGTGAGACAACAGGAATGAATTTTCAAGAGTGTATGACCCTTCCCCATGTAGGATTACCACTTCCCAAAAAATTGTCTCTATTATTAGGAAACATTTTGTTTTTATTTTTGAAGATTACTGTTAAATGCTATCAGTGTTTACTATTTTGCTGTCTTCTGGCAACATTAAAATCTGCATGTTTAAAATCATTTATTGAATCCATAAAGCAAATCCAGGAAATAGTAAAACACAGACTCATTATAAATCTAAGAATATGGTGCTTTTATTTTATTGAAATTAAGGTTTACAAATATATTTGATAATGGAACAACTGAAAGAGACACAGAAGGATTCATTTTCATTAAGTAGCACATTAAAAGCTGACTGAACTGGGTTACATTGATTCCAATCTGGGTATACACACACCAGAGTTAGTGTGAGGAATTAGTCAGTGAACTTACTGTAGAAAGACACTGTGTAGAAAACAGGAATTGGTTATGTCATGTAGTACAACCTCACCTCCACCTCCCCACCCCCAATATAGTGTTTTCCTTTAAAATAGCTTTGTGTAGTAACAAGAAAAGCAAGATTTTTCACGGTATGTATATCTGAACCTCAGCTCCTCTTTCTTCTAGAGAATTATTCAAAAATGATTGGCAATGAAACAACCTACTGTGTAAGTAGTAATGGCTTATATAAAACTAGTGTGCTTAAAAACTGAAGTCTACAGAGTGTGTGTATAAATCAGACATTGTAGTGTGGGGCATATATACACTCACCACAGTGCTTACGTACTATGTTCATTCTTGGATTTACAGAGACTGGCATCTCCTTTCGTAAATAATCATCTTTTAAATGTACATTCTAGCATACGAAGAGCTTGCTTCTTGATATATTGTTAACCCCCAAAACAGTAAGTTGCACTTGTTACAAATGATCTGTGAGTAATATTTTAAGAGCAACTAGAAGCAAAACGGGTTTACTATCATTTTGACTAGCATCCAAGAATAGGCAAAATATGTTTCTCTGATTATGTCTGCAATTTTGATAATAAGCATCTTTTTCTTCAGAATGTATCAGTTATCAAGTGCACGACTCCTCTATACTTGAAACATGGTGTGTGCTGGTTCTCAGTGTTGACTGTACGCCTGGATTCTTATGACCAGTGAATATACCTGCCTCTGTTTGCAGAACATGGACAGAGTGGATACAATTTTCCTTGAGAAAGCAAATCATCTCTCTTGGGATAGCTTAAATGATCCTTTGTGCATTTTCAATTGTTAATTTCCTTCCCAATCTTGATGGTTTAATTCTTCATATCCCACAGTCAGTAATTCAGAATGTCTTTTCCTGGTTACCTAAAAAAGAAATAGTTTTAAGAACTTAAGAAATGCTACCCAAGGTCACACCAGTGGTTCACTCCAATATTACCTCCACTGGTGGAGGAAAGGATATGCTTGCCATTTAGAATATTTCCTTTGAAAGGCTGAAGATGCTCTCCAAATATTCTTAGCTTTATAACCTTCTAGAAATCTATTCCATCTCTCATTAAACCTATTTAGATTCTCAGGCTGACCCACCTCTTGGAGCAGGGGTGGCAAATAGTATGTGAATGAGTCACCTATTCCTTCCCAACCAGACATTATTAGTCTATTACAGCACTCTTCCTCATGGAACTCAAATGTGTCCTGAATCTCTCTCTCCGCAGCAATCTACATGGCCACATATAAGTAGCATTGGCACTTAATGTTTGTCATTCCTGCCATGAAGTAAGATGTAGTTCTTCAAGTTTACTTCCTACTGTGAAACTTATCACTTCCTTTTATTCATTTGAAATGTCCTTAGTTCTAGCTGGTACTTCAAGATTTAGCTGGTATTTCCTTCATCCTGGACATTTTATCAATGTCATATCCTGTGTCTTATTGTCATTTTATGGCCTTATTCTGAACTTTTTCTGTTCTTTTAATTTTCTTGGTTTCAAGAAATTAAAGTGGCACACATTCCAAATGTGTACTTAGATACATAAAATTATGATTCGCATTTGATGTGATTGCCCCAGTGTCCCTGATTGTATATTCATTGTGCTTTGAGGCATTTGTTTTCACCCAGCAGTATAGATCTGGCTGATTATCCATTGTTACCATCAAAGACTGCAATTTTTGAAAATAGTTACATTTAGGCTAAAAATCATCCAAGGCATTTTCCCCAAAGATATATATATATATATATATATATATATGTATATATATATATATAAAATATCTATGTAGGCTATATATAATCTGGTTAAAGACAAATCATTTTCCTTTGTAAAACAAAATTATTTTAGCAAAATTAGTGGATTAAATGAATATCTTAAAGGAGACATCTAGGACACCAGAAGAAACGTTTATCTGAAAATGAACTTTTAGGAATTTTTGAAGTTACTGCTTACAAATCATATTTCTTCTACATATTTTTCTACATATTTTTGGTTTAGCTGATTATTTTAAATCAAAAGATTTTAAAATTATATAAAATTCTTCAATGCCAGGACTATAAATTATTATTGTAAAATTTCAACCTTGTTGAAATGCATTTGATAAATTACATGTGTACTTTTACAAGAAAAGGTTGAGAATATCATAAAATATTGAGTTTGTTTTTTTTTTTTTTTTTGAGACAGGGTCTTAACTCTGTTGCCTGGGCTAGAATGCAGTGGCCTCATCATAGCTCACTGCAACTTAAAACTCCTGGGCTCAAGTGATCTTCCTGCCTCAGCCTCCCGAATAGTTGGGACTACAGGTGCATGTCACCAGGCCCGAATAATTTTTCTATTCTTCATAGAGATGGGGTCTCGCTCTTGCTCAGGCTGGTCTTGAACTACTGACCTTGAGTGATCCTCCTGCTTTGGCCTCCCAAAGTGCTAGGATTACAGGTGTGAGCCACCATGCCTGGCCTTGGATTGCTTTTGTTATTCTATTGTTTTGTCTACATATTTCAGTTAACACTAGCCTTCTGCATCTGCCCTTTCTGCATGAGGAAATATATATTTTTTCTCTCCTTAGTAAATTAAAAAGCCGGCAAATAAAGGAAAAGTGCTTTACTTATTTCTATTTAAAACAAGAGTCAAGTATAGAAATGTTTTAAATTTCCTTCAAAATTCAAATTCAGTAATTAAAACCAACATATAAAAGTATGAATTTACCTTGTTATTTTGTTGATGTTGGAATTTTTTAATACGGGTTTTGTACGCTTGATTTTTAGAGTGATTTGGTGACCTACAAAAGAAAGCAAAAATATGATACCTATTTCCTGGGCTTATCAACAGCTTTCTTCAATTTTAGTTTTGAAATTATGACAAGTGAAAACGGATAGCATATTTTTGCAGATGTCTTCCATTTGAGTTGGAGGAAGTATGCTTTCTGCATTCCCCTTGAGTTTTGCCTTTCAGTTGCGTTATTATTTCTTAGGCAGTGGTCTCAGAAGGATTGAAGGAAGCTCATGGGAAAGTTGAGGGGTAAGTTCATCTTGCAAAAAGTGGAGTTATTTTTCAAGTCAAGTTCTGAGTTGTGGTGGCTGAAAAACAACACTATAATAGCATCTTGTTCATAAACTGTAAAGCACAATAAGATATCAACCTTACTTCATTTAGTATATCTATTAAAAAGACAAAAGATAAATATTCATGAAGATGGAGAGAAAAGGGGACAGTGTGTAAACAGGGTTCATGGGAATGTAAATTAGTACAGCCATTATGGAAAACAGTATGTATGTTCTTCAAAAAATTCAACATAGAGCTACCATATATGATCCAGCAGTCCCACCACGGGTATATATCCAAAGGAAACGAAATCAGTACATCAAAGCGGTATCTGCACTCTCATGCATATTGCAACACTATTCATAATACTCAAGCTGTAGAATCAACCCAAGTGTCCATCAACAAATGAATGGATAAAGAAAATGTGTGATATATACACAGTGGAATACAATTCAGCCATAAAAATGAATGAAATCCTGTCATTTGCGACAACATAGATGAACCTGGAAAACACTATGTTAAGTGAAATTAGCCCAGACTCAGAAAGACACATACCACACTCATATGTGGAGTCTAAAAAGTTGATCTCTTAGAAATAGAAAATAGAATAGCAGTTACCACAGACTGGGGATAGGATGGTGGGGGCAGGGGGGAATGGGGAGAGATTGGTCAATGGGTACAAAGTTACAATTAGGTAGGAAGATTAAGTTCTGGTGTCATCTCCTACAGTAGGGTGACTATAGTTTACAATAATGTGTATTTCAAAATAGCTAGAAGAGAGGATTTTGAATGTTCTCACTGGAAAGAAATAAATATTTGAGGTAACATATTCTAAATTACCCTGATTTTTATCATTACACAATGTATACATGTATCAAAACATCACATTGTACCCCATAAATATGTTCAGTATGTGTCAATTAAATTTTTTTAAAAATTAAAATGTATTTTTAAATTTGATGTATATTATTTCCAGACTTTTCTTTCTTTCTTTTTTTTTTTTTTTTTTTTTTTTTGAGACAGAGTCTCACTCTGTTGCCCAGGCTAGAGTGCCGTGGTGTCAGCCTAGCTCACAGCAACCTCAAACTCCTGGGCTTAAGCGATCCTACTGCCTCAGCCTCCCAAGTGGCTGGGACTACAGGCACATACCACCATGCCCAGCTAATTTTTTCTATGTATATTTTTTTAGTTGGCCAGATAATTTCTTTCTATTTTTAGTAGAGACGGGGTCTCGCCCTTGCTCAGGCTGGTCTCACACTCCTGACCTTGAGCGATCCACCCGCCTGGGCCTCCCAGAGTGCTAGGATTACAGGCGTGAGCCACCGCGCCCAGCCTATTTCCAGACTTTTCTACATAGATGTTTTATAATTTCTGTTGATAAGTGTATACACATTTTGCACTTCATGTTTTTCCTCTTTACATTATAAAATGGGTCTAATATTTGGGGGATACCTTCCTATACATGTTCCCTTATCAGTAGACTGTTTTCTTTCTCCCAACATTCTGTCTTATTTTAGTTTCAGGGAAAGGGGGAAGGAGGGAAAATCCTATCTCAGTCCCAGTGCTTGACGGGAAGAAGGCAGGGGAGAGGGGAGAGAGGGATAGTTGAAGGAGGTTGAGGAACAAGTTTCTTTTTTCTCCCTCCCACCCGCTAAGGCAGCATTTTGGTTCCTATATTCGTCCTGTTTGGGAGATACGGAGGCTCTGAGACGACAGGGGAAGGCGCAGATAGCTGGGATCAGAGCTCAGAGGTCACAGGTGAGGGGACTATGGGACTAGAAACTTTCCAAAGAACCTGGTGAGGCCTGGAAAGCCACACTCCCTCTATATTCCAAGGGAACTGTGTTGCTGAAAGTGATTGCTCAAATTATTAATCAGATGAAGTTTAAAGAACTGGATTAGACTATATTAAACTCCAACCCCACCGCAACCTCCCAAGGGAATTAGTTAATAGTCATCTGCAGGGAAAAAATGGACCCACTTTCCCCATCTAGGTTAGCACGTAAGTGACCTCGTGACCTGTAGTTATAACAAGTCCTTCCATGTTATTAAAATATCCTCATAAATGTCACTTTGTACGATCATTTAATCTGGCCCCTATATGTAGAAATGATTTTCATTATTATCAATAACGTCACAGAGAACACATTAGGGCTATTAAGTTAAAGGACAAAAGTGTAAATTTTTAGATCTGAAGAGGAAAAGTCATAAATAATTTACTGTTAGATCTAGATTTGCATTTTTTGTGTATGTGTAATGATAATTGTGATTAATAAAAGTCAAACTCATTACACCAAAAAGACAAGTTCCAAGTAAGTTCCTGGTACAACAGAATCTATGTATAGAACATCTAAAATGGAGGAAAATGAAAAACATATGAAGTATAGTCATAAATATTGAACGGAGGAAAAGAATAGAATGAAAATGTAATGAACGACAATGACTTCACAGCAGAACGGCAAATAACTGAATCAGCTGAAGCTGCTCTTTGTGTGTCAGTGGACTAATCTCAGTAAGGCACTTGCCCTCACTATCATTTTCCCATCTCCTCACTTGCAGGCAGAGTAACAGAAATGCAGCCAAGTATATGGTGCTTTAGAGAATGCTGTTTTCAAAGTTACAACACTTAGTGTTGCAACAGATTTGCTTCTGAGTTTAGGTTTAAGTGCCAGGGAGGGAATCTCAGTTTTTCCTCACTGGGCTGCCCTTTGTTGATATAAACAGCTCCAATACGCTAGTAGCTAAATAGTTGACACTGAGGGGTATCTAATTTATTCCTTCCGTAAACTCATGAATTTATTCCCATTATCCCCATTATATAAAGGAGAAATTTGAAGCTTAAAGCCGGGGTAGGGAAATATGGCTCAAAGTCACACCTGGTTAGGGGCAGAGCTCTAACTTGAACTTGGGTCTAATTTAAAGCCTCTAATTTTAACTGGTGTCTAATCTATGGTTAATTACGTTTTAAGTTATCAGCTGATCCTCATATAAGCAAAGTGTCATCACAAATGATGGCTTCTTGTGAGGAACTGAAATAACTGATTGGAGAGGGATCCCAGAGGGACCTTCAGAGCACCACCGAGCTCCTGTTTCTTCTCCACCGAGAGTGTCTGAAGTATTATAGCTCCTGGGGGCAACAGGGGTTTGTCCTCATCCTGAGGGTATCAGGGCTTAACACTTAACATATAAAAAAGAACATTTAGTCAGGCAATTGAAAAGGGCAGAATTGGGGTGGTATGGGGATTTCTCTGTTTCCCCTGAAAAGCAACTGAGAATCTTCCCTTCACTTGCCCACTTCCCTCCCTTCCTCCCTTCTCTCCTACCTTCCTTCCTAGTCTCCACTGATTGTTTACAGTCAGTTACAGATCCAACTCCTTGTACTACTCTTCCCCCTTCTCACTGCTGCACTTGACTAGTCTAAAGAAAACCGTTAAAAAATTACGCAAATGATATGTGAACATATTCTCTTTATTAAAAAACCTGGACCCAATTCCACTCCTTTCCATTGTTAACTGGAATGACAGTTATGTGTATCTATTATTTCACATGTTTACTATGTATTTACTTACATATTAGACTGAACCATACAAAACTGCCCATATTTGATGATTTGTGACTGACAAAATGTCAATGCCATATGGTCGAACCTAATATAAGTACATAGTTTTTTATTAATTTATTACATACACAGGATCTATTATATTGCAATTTGCTTTCTCACTTAATGTGTCTTGTTTCCCCTCCCATGGCAGCTGCAGTAGAGCTGTATTATTGCTTCTAGCTACTGTGTTCCATAGTAATATTAATATATTACACTCTAGATTATTTAACTATTCCCCTATTGACGGGCTATACAATTGTTTCATGATTCAAAGGAGTGATGCTGTGAAGATTTTTGTGCACGTATCTTAGTGCACAGGTGCAACTGTTTTTATAGGAATAATTGTCTAAAAGTAGAGTACCTCAGTCAAATTTAAAATTTTATTCTATAGATATTAACAAATTTCTCTTGAAAAAAGTCTTTTCCAATTTGTGCATCCACCAGAAATGCTTGATAGAATAGTTTTCCTCTGTGTTATCCACACTGAATATCATCAACCTTCTTTTGCCAAACTCTCAAGCAACAAATGTTATCTCCTTATTGATTTTGAGTTTCCCCGAGTTATAGTGAGATTGAGCATATCTACATCTTGTTGATCATTTGGGTTTCTTCTATGAATTGCACCTCTGTATCTTTTGCTCATTTTAGTATTAGGATATTTGTCTTTACTGAAACATAGGCACTGTTATTATTATAGATGTTCATCCTTTGTCAATAATATAGGTTGTATTTTATAGAAACCTTCCTGTTCCCTGTTTGTTCATAAGGCCACCTACACCCTGAAGTCTGGTTTGTGAATAGAAAGCAAATTATATATTGCCTCCTTTGCCTCCTTCTAAAGAACTTCTCTTGGTTGGGTGTGGCTCATGCTGTAATCCTAGCATCTGGGAGGCCAAGGCAAGAGGATTGCTTGAGGCCAGAAGTTCAAGACCAGCCTGGGCAAGATCAAGCCCCCGTCTCTACAAAAAATAGAAAAATTAGCTGGTCATGGTGGCACGTGCCTGTAGTCCCAGCTACTCAGGAGGGTGAGGCAGGAGAATTGCTTGAGCCCAGGAGTTTGAGGTTGCAGTGAGCTATGATAAGACCACTGCACTCTAGCCCAGGTGACAGAGCTAGACTCTGTCAAAAAAAAAAAAACTCTTAACCTATCTGTGTCTGGAAATGAAGAATTGATTAAACACATCATAACACATCTAGAGAATGGACTAATATGTAATCATTAAAAATGATACTACAGAAAATATTTCATGACATGAGGAAATGTTCAAAGCAGAAAAAGCTGACTATAAAACAAGAAGTTGGTCTGATTCTATTGTGCTTTAGAAAATTCTATATAAATCAATTCTGTATAAACATGGACACCAAAAGATAATAGTTAATGTGATGAATTGAACAGGATTTTTTTCTTTCTTTCTCATAATCTATATTTTCTAGCTTTCTTATGATGAAAGCTATTATGTTTGCAAACAGGTGAAAAAAATCAAATTTTATTCTCTCCCCATTAAGGTAGTAGACCAAGTATTCTGTCTCTTTTTTTGGAAGCAGAGTCTCACTCTGTTGCCCGGACTAGAGTGCCGTGGCATCAGCCTAGCTCACAGCAACCTCAAGCTCCTGGGCTCAAGCAATCCTCCTGCCTCAGCCTCCCGAGTAGCTAGGACGACTACAGGCATGTGCCACCATGCCTGGCTAATTTTTTTCTACATATTTTTAGTTGTCCGGTTAATTTCTTTCTGTTTTTTAGTAGAGACAGGGTCTCACTCTTGCTCAGGCTGGTCTCGAACTCCTGAGCTCAGACCATCTGCCTGTCTCGGCCTCTCAGAGGGCTAGGATTACAGGCCTGAGCCACCGCGCCCGGCTATATGCTGTCTTTGAAAGCTGATATGGGTTCATTCTTCCTCTCCTGTTGTTCTTAAGGAAATGCTGCTGAAAAGCCTAGAGCAGGCTCTCAAAGTGTGGTCCTTGGGCCTGCAGCATCAGCCTCACCTGAGCCCTACCCAGACCTACTGAATCAGAGACAGAGCATAGCAGGGCCCAGCTATGTTGTTTTAGCAAGCCCTCTTCTGGATGATTCTGATGCTCACTGAAGTTTGAGAACCACGGTTTTAAAGAACCATATGAATTTATTCTAATGATCGTTTCTCGGAAGTACAAGTAATGACCTTTTTGGGTCTGTGAAGTCAGTGTGCTTGACCTACCTGCATGGAGCTCCCTTTCCCTGGATGACCTCGCATTCCTCTGTGCCAGGGGCACAAAGGCCTGGGTCCAGGCCATCTCGGTGCCCCTGGCTCTCATACCCCGGTCTGCAGCGACACTCCGCTTCCTCAGTCCGCTCATTCTTTACACACTGGGCAAATTCACCACAGGCCAAGAATTTGCAGGGATCTGCTTGATCAGCTGTAAGAGATGGGGCAGATTTTAATGAGTGCATGGACATCTAAGCAGTGAAACTCGCAGCTGTCAAAGGCAAGACACCAGGTACATCTACCATCGCCCCATTTTGGAGTAGGTTATACGGTAGTAATATCAGACAGAAGAGAAAAGAGAATGACACTCTGTATCTTTGAAAAAAAAAAAAAAATGGGTGTATAGACACAGGTGATATATTTAGTTCTAAATGCAATTATGTGCAAACTTTAGTGTTCCTCACAATCACCTGGAGGCCTTGTTAAAACAGACTCCTGAGCCACACCCTCGGAGTTCCTGATGCAGGAGGAATGGGGTCTGAGAATTTATATTTCTAAAGAGATTCTAGGTGATGCTGATGCATCTGATACAGGAAACCATTTTGATAACCATAGCATTAGAGAATTAAATTATTTTTGTTTGTTGGTTTTTTTTTTAAGTAAGCATTTATAAAGTAGGAAAGTAGTCAGTCATTTATGTGGACAGTATTGAGAACTCAGAATGATTTCCTAATTAAAAAAAAAGTAAATTCCTCTTAGTCTGTTGCTAAGATCCTAATGTTAGAGATTCATTCTCTTATATTAACTGTTTCTTCCCTATTAAAAAGTACCTTCTCTTCTTTCTTGTCATTAATTTTTCTATTTTATTCTGTCTTAATCCTACAGGGTTGTCTCAAATTCTTTGGGAAGTAGATCAGAAATCAAGAAAATCTCAGAATATTTAGCTCTGGAAGGCCAGTGGCCCCTGTCTGCCCTTCCTTGTCCTTGTCGAGCTGAGCACATTCAGCTCTCAGCAGAGAAACAAATGGCTGGAGTCCCCAAGTGCTAATGGCAGAACCAGCACAGTCCTCTTGTCATCAGACCATTGTTCTTTCTGCCCTGGGGTGGTTTCCTGTTTAATCACATCAGCCATTTACACTTCAGATTGATCTTTTAATAAGCATCTATTATGTGCAAGGAACTAGAGAATAGCCAACCATATATAAGACCATTTTTTCTAAGAAGTTTAGGGGAAGTAAGATATGTATACAGATAATTCTATATAAGAAGCCCGATAACTTGTCCAGTACAAGAGCTCTAAATAAGTTCTAAAGAAGATAAATTTAGAGAAGAGATCATGGAGGGGATTGCTTTGAACTGAGCATTTAAAGTGGGTTGCATTTGTACATGCGAAGACTGGGCAAAGCATTCCAACTGCGGACAGCAGCGTGAGCAGAAGCACAGAGGTGGGAAAACAACAGAAATATGAGGCAGGAACAGGGGAAACCCAGTTAGGAAGGAGCAGAGACTTGTGGGTGGGAAGGAAGGGAACTAAGTAAGACTGGAAAGGTAAGTTAAAGCCAATATCTGAATGCCATGCTAAGGAATTTGGACTTTACAGGCAGGTGGGAGCCACAGAGGATTTTTGAGCAAAGGAAGGGTATGATCAGAATTGTGCTTTAGAAGATATGTAAATAGAACTTAGAATTTTTAGAAATAGGATGACTTCAGAGATCATCTGTTCTAATATTTCCCTAGTGGGAACATTTGCTGAACTCTAATTCAGCACGATTGAATAAGTTTTATAATAAAAAGTTCAGTAGCTAAATATGTTTTTAAAAACACTGTGTGAAATAAATATAACAGGTTTCTTCTCTCTCTTTCCCTTGCCCTCTTTCTCCCTCCAACCGCATCCTCTTCTCTTTCTACTTTTAAACCTTTTAGGGTCATTAATACACTAATGTCTATTGTGAATCTTCAAGCAGAGAAAGTAGTCAGCTGCTTTGCTAAATATACTGACCACAGAAACTTGTGTGTGAGGATGGGTGGAATTTCAAGGAACCACTTTGTTCACTGTTCTGATCCAGCGCCTCCTTGTGGTGGAAGATGGTAAAGTGAGGGAGGTCGGTGGGACCAGTGCAAATGTTTGGCCACGAGCAGGTCCTTGAAAAATACATTTTGGGGTCTCTCAGCAAGGTAGGTCTGCCAAAATACAACTTATGTGAAATTGTATTTTCTGCCACTTGTGGATCCCTTTTGGACAATCAGGCCTGGATAATGTGAACTGGCTTTCCCCGCCTCACAGTTCCCAAAGCTGGCATGTTAGTTAAGGGATCCTTGTCACTGTTTAGGAAATAACTCAAATTCTCATTGACAACCCAGGTGATTTCACGTCCAGGGCCTGGTTTAGTAAATAACAGCTGTCAGCAAGTTTACACTGAGAACTGTAGTCTTGAAAACCGAAGCTGAGAGGGAATAGTCAGAGGTTCCATTTCCTTTTCCCTGCAATGGAGAAATATATTTAACTTGGAAAGCTGATGAATGCACAGATTCTGCGGCTCTGAGGAGGAATAGGAAATATGTGATAACCAAAAGAGTTTCTCCATGAAAGTATATATTTATATTTTACCATAATTTCCTTTAGTCCAGCCAGGAATAGTCTATGCATCAGTAAAGCTGCATAGTACACAGTAAGACATCGTTGGAGAAATGAATTTATCCAAATTTGGGGGTCCTGAATTATGTATATTTGAAGAATAAATGCAACCAGCTAATGAAATACTTGCTTTCCCCATGTTATTTATTTAGGACCAGTCTACAGAGAAGCAGGAAACTTTAAACCACTGAGCTTACGTTTTGTTTGCTGTCTATGACTTCATGGGTTACTAAGACAACTAAGACAACATTCATTCATTCAACAAATATCAACTTGGTCTTTCAAAACCTTCAGTACTAAGAATTTCAGACCAGCTCATTGTTTTAGATTTTTATTTTATCCATATTTAAAATTTTACATTTCAGATAGAATTTTAGAGCTAGGAGGTATTTTAGAGACTTTCTCGACCCATTTGCTCACTTTACAGATGAGGAGTAAAGTGAGCAAATTAGAGCTGAAAGCCAGTGAGGCTCATAGTTGCCCACATCATGCCTCCTTGTGCTCAAGTCCTTCGACGGGTCTCACTCTTACCACTTTGTGGACTGTGTGAGAAGTTCCAGGGAAGGGAAGAGCCCCAAGGGAGAACTGTTGGACTGTCTCCTAATATGGCAAGTGAAGGCAATTGCAGATAAAGTCAAAACAGAGGGGACCATATTTACAACATTAATTTGAGAAGCAATTCTTATTACCCTAAAAATATTTCCCCTACGTATTTGGATGACCCTCTTTATTTACATGTCATTTTTCAAGGGACAACTGAAAGTTTGGGCTTTAGGCAAGGACTGAGAATTGGATGAGGGTTAATTCTGGGGAGGAAGAGCCATGAAAGAGACAGAAGAGAAAAGATTGGTTCTATTAATATGATGAATGAATGTTTACCTTGCAGGACCTTCTTAAGCAAAGCTTTCCCGATGTGATTATCATTTTGTTTCTTTGTCATATCCCAAAGACATTTCTCCTGAGAATGATGGACTCATTCCTGGATAGGCCATACAAATATTTGTCTCTTCCTTGACATACCCCCAAGCATTTGTATAGAACAAATTAGTCTGAAATTCCCACTTTTTGCTCTTGATTTGGTCAATAATCTACACATTATGTAGACTTGAGTGAACAAATTAGGAAGGAGAAAAGTAGATGCCATTTTCTAGGAGAATATTTTCAAGCAATAATCAAATTTGTTAGTGGATCTGAAGAAGTGAAATCCTCATGATTGGTGTGTAGACTAATTGGTCTATAATTGCTTTAGCTTTCTGGACTTGCTTAAATCCCCTTTAAACAGATTATTTTTATGGTTGACACTATAGAGAGGTTTTACCATGAGCCTGTATGGGCCACATTCAATAAATACCTAGTATGGTTTGGGGTATCCTCTGGGCTTACTATAATTGCTGACAAATTTACTTAATTTTCTATTCTTCATCCATGTGGACAGCTCTTCTGCAGAGCAGATTTGACAATCTCTCCACAGAGTCAGCCCAGGGCACTTGGCCTTGGCCAGTCAAGCAGTGTCGGTAGCTTCTAGTTGGTAGAAAAGGTCCACATCCATCCTGGCACCTAGAGGTCCTGGCCTGGTTCTTAGCATCCCATGTGGATTCTGGCTGTGGTCAGAGCATGCATGTCATTCCAGTTCAGGCCTTGTACCTGAAGTGTCCCCAGGAGGGACCATGAGCCTGAATCTCCAGCTTCACCAGGAGTAGCAAGGGCAATTATTTTTATAGACAGGGAGCTCACCTTTACCAGGGGTCATTTTGTGTTTGGCACTGTGCCAGGCACGTTAAATATGTGTCTTCATTAACATTCACAACCATCTCCCAAATCCGTATAGATATTTCTGACATCATTTTCATAGGCGAGAAAATTGAAGCCCATTTTAGCTAGTATGACCCAAGGTTAACATTCATACCTGTCTGTTTACAATGTTTGGCTTTTTACATCATTCTAGTGGTTTTCAAATAAGAGGTTTTCAGGAGACACCTCAGGGCTCCAAGGGGCCAATAGGGGGTGGGGAAAAGTGAGGCCCCCTCCACACCAGCATCTCCACTTTGATCAGCTGACAGATCAGACGTCTATGAGTGCTTTCCTTTGAATAACTAAACAGAAGCTCAAAACCACTGTCTGCCACCACCCTGTCATGAGGCAGAGGCAGAATGTTTCTTGTAGAAAGTACAGTCTGACAGCACGGTGGCTCCAAATCATTTTTTCTGGTGTTCAAATGTGACAGCCACGAACATGGTTTGAAATATGCGAGCTGCCATGTAGGGCTTGGAAATATTTGTATCATTCTGAGATTTTCAGTGTAAGTGCATTTTATCTATCAGTTTCTCCCCTGGATTTGCTTATATAATGTCTCCTTTATGCATTTCAAAGGAGCTGAAAAGCATTCCCAGTTGGCTGACTGAGGAAGGATGTTTCTCAGCTCTTCATCATGTGATCAAAAAGCATTTAAATCAATGTCCCCTGGCTGCAGGGAACACATTGAGGCATTTTACAGTTAAAGTTAAAAAGATTATGGTCTTGTCATCAAGAAGTTTATAAATTCCTGGAGGTCAGAAGTCCCTGATGGTACAAGTCTGCCTCTTTTTCAAACATCCCATTTCTGGTCCCAAATGCACTTATGCTTGTCAGGCCTGAAAATAGGGCCGCAGGTCTGCCAGACTTCTGAGTGAGGATCTCAGACTGGAATTTCTCTAACTCAAGTTCATGCCCCACTCCCCACCCCCACATCGTCCCCATGAGCTTGCCCAGTCCCCTAGTGGCTGGGTACTGATTGCCTTTCTCTCCCTAACCTTTATCATTTCATCATCTCCTTCTCTTGCGCTGTCATCATCTCGCTCACGTGTTGGACAGAAAGCGACACATCTCCCCTGTCTGGGTCCAGCCAAGGGCGGGCTTTCAGCTCAGCTTGTCTAAAATTCAGGCTCCACCTGGGCTGAGGGCCCTTTGGTTCTCTTTTGTGGGCGTTTTGTTGTTTTCCCCCATGCGATGAAACCTAGTGTTCGCTAGATGGCGCTCCACTGCAAAAGAAGTAGCACGAGACTCAGCGAATGCGATTTTAAGTGCCCGAACTGATTTCTGACGCCTTAAAACCCACTGTGCCGTGCGCCTCGGCGGAGCGAAGCGAGGTCTGGAAGGAATGCGAGCGGGAGCGGGAGCGGGAGCAGCTCCGGGGGACGGCTGATAGAGCCATTATTGCTCCGCGATTGCAGCGGCAGCTCGGGCCTGCACAGCTGGGCTAATGTGGCGGAAACTCCTGGGTCATCTGTTCCCGTTTCAAAAAGGCAGAGCTGCGGCCCTGGAGTCCGGAGTCGCGCGGCCCCGCGGCACAAAGTGGCCAGAGCGCTCCCGCCCGCAGCAGGGGCAGCTGTCGGGCCGCCTCGCCCTCCTCTCTCTAACTCGAAACCGAGGCTTTGTGGTCAGGGTTTTGTTAGTGGCGAGGAGGAGGTGACGGGTCATTCCTTCACCTGGGGCATCAGAGAATGGCAAAGTGACTCATCACAACCAATAGCAACGTGCAGGGACGCACAGCTTTAGGGCCCACCATACTTTTAGGGGCCTATGAAAATGTTTCCTTTAAAATCGGCAGAAAAAAAATTAATACAATCCAACCTGGATTATATTTGTCTTTATAGTCACGCAGCTTTAAAATAT
Organism: Eulemur rufifrons; assembly: GCF_041146395.1. NCBI lineage: Eukaryota > Metazoa > Chordata > Mammalia > Primates > Lemuridae > Eulemur > Eulemur rufifrons. The sequence continues at coordinate 36,482,810 of NC_090997.1, forward strand.
AATTTTAAAATATTCTTAATTAGTATTGCTAACTCGTTATTAACATTCATGAAGGCAAAAGGGCCTAGAGTCCAGGAAGTCTTAATGTGGCCTTGGCAGCCTGTTCTCAATGTCCAATTGTCATTTTTCCGTAGTGCCTGGGGCTTGGCGCTTAGTAATTTGAATACATATGTCCCTCTACTGAGGGTTCATCCGAGATGCAACACAGGGACCTCACCTTCCACACGGGCCCATCGGGTTTATTGCCCCACATCCTGAGAACACTGTGGGGGTGGCTGTACCTTGAGAGGGAGGGGACCCGCACATCCATTCTGTCAATAAACAGGCCTCAGGAAAGCACCCTGGGTGGGAAGGCCTGGTTCCCAGAAATTGTTTGTGGTCCTGGGAACATAGGTTAGCATCTTCGGATCTCGCCTTGCTCTTCTATAAAATGGAGTGTTTAAAATCAAGTGATCACTACTGTCTCTCCAACTCAAATGTAAGTCTCCCATTCTGGGTGTTCTACCAGGATAAAGACAACAGGAGTGCTTCGTGACACCTCCAAAACTGCTGATGCAATTCAATGATTAAAAGAAAATTAAAAAAAATACATTTAACTTATTGTTTCATTGCTTCCTTATTTTATTGTTATTGGCCAAAATGTTTTGCTTATGGCTTATTGCTGAAGGGTAGGATTAGAGTGAGAATATTCAATGATAAATAGCCATAGCCCAGCACCACACCCATCAGCTTAATGCACATTTTCGGAAATGGGAGTTCTTTCTGGTTTAGAGGGACAAGCGATGTGAGGCACTTTGAATTCCATTTTAATTCTCTACCACTCTCAAGAACAACCACCACCAATAGTTTATAGTAGGCTCTCAGTAATCCTTTCTTGTAGGAGTGGATGTGTGACTACCCATATACATTTGCCCTGGACGTGAGGTTGAAGAATTATCTCAGCTCTCAGCTATTATCCGTATCTGCCAAACAGAGGTGTTCTGGGTGAATTGGTGTTAGGGTGAGGGTCTAAATGTCCCAGGATCAGAGGGTGGAGAGAGAGCTCTGACATCAGGGGATGTGGGAGGTGGCCCTGCAGCTGGGCTAACGTCCAGACTTGTGTGGAGGGGTTTGCATTAAGGATTTGGATAGAGGGCTCCGGGAGTATCTTAAGGAAGCTGGAAGGGGTGGTTGAGGTGGGAATGAGGGCACAGGTTGATACCGTGGAGAGGGGTGAAATGTATCTGGCAGTCCAGCTAGTGTTGAGGTTCTCTAGTGGAAACAGGCATTAAACAGAAACTCTGTAGTGATGGGCATCACAAGAGGCCAAGGGCCAGCAGTATAACCCCAGGAGACAGGGCGAGGGATGCAGGAGATGAGGGGTCAGGGAGAGGGGAGAGGCTGGGGATAATCACCTGGAAGGATAATTCTTATGACTGCTCCAGCATATCAAAGGGCCATTTGACATTTGGGACTTTTGTTTGTGGGAGTGAACTTTTTTTTTTTTTTTTGCATTTTAAGAATATGACAAAATATTATAGGAAATTTCATTTGGTGAAGTGTAGAAACTAACAGAATTCATTTAGGATTAATTAAATTGAACTGTGTTATGACATTTTCTACTTTAACAGCCTCTGTCTATCCAGTTTGGAGGGTTTGTAAGACTTTTTTTTTTTTTTTTTTTTTTTGAGACAGAGTCTCACTCTGTTGCCCAGGCTAGAGTGCCATGGCGTCAGCCTAGCTCACAGCAACCTCAAACTCCTGGGCTCAAGAGATCCTCCTGCCTCAGCCTCCCGAGTAGCTGGGACTACAGGCATGCGCCAGCATGCCCGGCTCATTTCTTCCATATATATATTTTTAGATGTCCATATAATTTCTTTCTATTTTTAGTAGAGACGGGGTCTCGCTCTTGCTCAGGCTGGTCTTGAACTCCTGAGCTAAACGATCTGCCCACCTCGGCCTCCCAGAGTGCTAGGATTACAGGCGTGAGCCACCGCGCCCGGCCAAGACTTCTTTTTGTAAAGAGGCTATAGGGTAGGGTTGAAAGAGGCACCCAAACCTGGCTTTGAATTCCAGCTACAGCACTTGTGTGACCAGTAAAAGGTAAATTACTTATAACTCTTTGAAACACAGTTTCTCCATCTATATAATGGGGAGAAAAATACATACATTGCATATTTACTAAGATTAAAAATACTGTCATTTAATAGTAGCTATTATCATTGTTTTATTGTCAATATTGTGATGAGTGACATCTACTATTTCTGAGCTGGTGATTAAATGGGAGTCTTGGAAATTACGCATTTTCTAGAGAAAATGAGTTTGTTGATCCACATTTTTGCAAAAGCATCCTGGTGCCAGACTGTAATTAATTTTAATGTTTACCATTTCCCAGCCTCGAGGGCTGCCCATTTTTGAGGAGGCTTCTTAGGAATTCAAGGAGAGAATAAGTTATATGTGGTTTTGCATTTTTGAAATCTTCAACCTGCACAACTAACTGGCACAAAAGCCCTACATGCTTCTGAAGAATTTTCATAGCAGCCTAAATGAAAGACGCCTCTAGTTGCCGGAGATGCTGGCAGAATACCGAGCAAGCTGTGATTTATTCGGTTTTTCAGTTGATAAATCACAGAAAGTTCTAACACTGGTTTATACTTTTTATATCACAGATTCATTTATTCAGGGGGTTTTCAAAAGGTAAATGGCAAACCAAATGCAGTAATAACAGCGTGTAGCTTCTCCTACGTGCCTGCACCTCTGCAGGTGTTATTTGGCCTAACGGATTGCTAGCCCTCATTTAGAGGACACACCCAGGAATTCAGATGCTGATCTGAATGGGAAATGATATTCACCAGGAAATCTCATAAGATTTTTCAAATTCTCTCTTCTCTTTAGTTGAAAAGTGGTGATAGAATAACATTTCCCCCTCCCAGCACGGCTACCACAAGCTCCTTTCCCACTCTGACGTTAGGCAAAAGAAAAAGAAAAGAGAAAGACTTGATTGGAATTTGTGTCAAATTTTGCAAATGAAACCAAATAAATAGTCTGTCCGGGCACTGCCTGTAAATATAATAAAATTGGGGGCATAGACAAGAAATACTACTCTGTCCAAGAGAGGCTTCCTGTTCCCCTGGCTTCACTAAACTTCAGATCGGCTCTATCCTGACTCCAGGCCCTGGACCTCCCTTTTCTTAGAGCAGTTAGTTAAGAAAACCGATAATTTCAAATTCTTACTGTGCACCTTTGAGATGTAAATGTTTTAAAAAGCCTCTTGCCACTTTACAATTTGAGAAGAAGGAATGTTATTCTTAAGGGCCTCCAGCCATCCCTTTGAAATGTAACCATCTGGTTTCTGGAAAGGAAGGAGGCTAACATCTGAGGGCTCCTTGGTCTAAGTTCTAAGGCAGGAGGTGACCAGAGCTTGTTGACTTTCTCATTTTCCATTTCCAACCTCACTGTAGGGTTCTAAAGACGATTAACGGTCCACTTACACCACCTCCACCCTTTGTTCACTCGCAGCTGCTGAAATCGTGGACCCGGCTTCTGCTGCTTCTCTTTTGTGGCTTTCTGCAGAGTCATCCTCCCCCCGCTTTCCCTCCATCCGCACTGCTCTTTCGTGACTGCCCTTACTGACAATCCTCTGTCTCTCCATTAAACGATGGAGTTTCTCAGAGTTCCATTCCCAGCTCTCTTTACCTCTTGCCCTGCACATTGCCCTGGCCATTTTTTTTTTTTTACTTGTTCTCTGGCTTCAGCTGAGGTTTCCCAAATGTATACTTTCAGCCCTGGCCTCTCCCTGGCCTCCAGACACTGACTTCATAGGATACAGGTCAATCAATCCAACTCATGTCAATTTCCTTAGAACTGGTTTTCCCCAAAATATGTTTGCAGTCTTTTTAAATCCTTAAGGGATCTTATTAACTTTTGCCTTATTTTTTGTATTTAAATAAAAAAACCCAAATTAATCTATGTTCTACCCTTTGTACCTAGTTATATATTTTTACTAAGTATTTTCCAGACTTGCAATACTTTATGAATGATAAGCTGTGTTTTTATTTTATAAACTTGAGAGCACTTTAAGGCTTGTCTAGTACTTAACTTTGAAAACTTTTCAAGCTTTCCAAAATTTTATTAAAGTTTAATTTTAAAAAACCATAATTCATGGGGGGCAAAAAGAAAGAGAAATAGGACACCAAAGTGGATGCCAGTAGATTTGACAGGGGTTTTTAGACAACCTGGCTTTGATGGAGCCGGCTCAGTCTGGCTTTCCCTTTCTTCCAATCTGAGCTCCCTTCGCTCCCTACTCCGTATCCAAAGCTGTAATCACAGTGGAATAACTGAAGACCCCGGATATTCCCAGAAATGGCTGCATTTCCCTCCTGCCTCTCCTGGAATACCCCCTCGCTGCCCTTCTCTGCCTGGGCCCACCACCATCATACACCAAAGCCCAGCCCAGTGGCACTGCCTATCTGCAAAGCCTGCCATGAAACCCCCTCACCTCTGTAGAATTAATCGCTCCCTCCTCTGTGCTCCATAACATTTCTGTTCACAGTTCTGATTACAGTATTTAACAGACCCTATTATAGATTTTTCTATGTGCTTCTATTTTGCTTCTTAGGCGTTTAGCTCCTTGAGGGCAGAGAGGAGGTTGATTCCTCTTTGGGTCCTGGTGGCCATCACAGTGTCTGACTTGCGGCAGATAATCCATAACTGCTTACTGTGTGTATGAATGAAGAGGGATCCAAATCACGATTGTATTATCATTTACTTGTCTAACTTTTCTGTAACAGCAAAGGCCAGAGAGAGAGGCTGGGCAATCATTGATGGTTTAAGAAAAATTATCCAATGTTTGGAAAGAAGGAGAAAAGTTGACTGCATGACCTTCAATGTCATGTCAGAATAGTAACAATCCCACCTGGTAGACAGGGACCTCCTGTGGGCCAATCCGACCAGCCACTTGCTTTTGTACAGCCTGCAAGCTAAGAATACTTTTTACATTTTTGAACGGTTAACTTTTAAATGGTTATATAATTACTATATATAACTTTGATTTTGCCTTTTGGCTTGCAACGCCTAAAACATTTACTATCTGGCCCTTTAAAAAAAGTTTGCTGACGCATAGAAGGCAGTAACTTTGTTTGACTCACTATTTACTATTGATTATGGCCCAGACATTTTACAACTCTATAAAGTTAGAATTTAATATATAAAAAAATTGATGATACAAGGATTGTATTTTCTGTTTTATATGTACCAATCTTACTTCATCATTCTCTTTTGTTCTCTGGCTATATACTAATATAATAAAATCCCAGTTTCCATATCCTCTTTAAACCATCTTTGTCATCCTAATGATTCCTTTATTAACAAGTTAAACAAAACTTTGACATGTGCTCACTCTCTAGCTGCGACGATTATGGTTTCCACATTTTGAGGGTGCTTTTTTGATAAGGGTTGGGGTGGCAGGGGTGGGCAGGGCCGTGACTCTGGAGGCTGCAGGGACACTGGCCTTGCGGAGGGGGGACCTTGCTCACCCACCAACGTTGTGCAATGCAGCATCAGCGAGACTCTCCTAGTTCTACCGAGAAGGTGGTCCGGGAAGGGTGAAAGGGTAAGAAATCCAGTAACTCAGTTTTACTGTATTTGGTCATCCTGGCTGGGAAAAAGGTTAAAATTATAGCATGCCTTCTCCATTTTCCAAGTATAGATTCTTGGGGTTCTTTCCCAGAGACAAAGCTAAGTATTTATTCCCGACATGCAGTATTTCCAGCAGCTGCCCTTTTTCTCTTTACAGATTTCTGCCTTTGACTTTTCTTTCAAGGAGAATTTCCGCAGCAGATGGGACCAGCATCAGTGAGTTCAAGCAAATACTTGATCAAAACCTGAATCAGGGGCCCTTCTTGTGTTTGCTAATGTGACCTTCTGGTGTCATCAGGGATTGTGATGGTCAGTGCCCCTCGAGCCTTTCCTCCCACGTGCTGGAGGACGGGTCCTGCCGTGCACTAGCCTGAGCCTTCAACACCCGAAAAACCACCCCAGCAATAGAGCCAAGAGCTGTGTATATCGGAATTTGGGTCCTTGTTCTCCGGGAACCTGAAGTAATTATCTTCATTCAGGGTCCCGTGACCTGAGAGGCAGCACGATCAGTTGGCTGCCCTGGTTGGTTGTACTCGGAGGACACTGTAATCAGCTCGTCTGTCGGTCGCCGTGACAGCTTACACTCAAATATACCACCCAAAGGAGAAAATCTGGATCAGCCAGTCACACTGAAAAACTAGGAGCAAAATAGCTGTCATAGTGCTAGATTTAAAAAAACAAAATGATTAAAAATCACATTCTGCACATTTGCAGCTAGTTTGTTTTAAAATTTAGACACCTACTTCTCTTATAATAAAAAAACTTTTTGTATATATTTCCCCAAACTAAAATTGTATAGGAGTACTGATGCTACAAATACTTTACTATAATTGTACAGGCCATTTTTTTTACAACAGTGTTTTAAATTGCATGTTCAAGAGGTTTTATAAGATACGTAGATTCATAGAATTAAGAAATTAATTAACTGTGTTCAGAAACAATGGTGGTGAGTTTTAATGGGTTTTGGTGCTGTCTCTTCCCTGGATTGGAACTAGGCTGCAATTGGGAGGCGGAGGGATGAATGAGGGTGGCGTTTGCGAGTCTGTGCTAGAACGTGACCACCACACACCTCCTTCCCCTCTGCAGCCACCTCCCTCCAGTGGCAGCTGGGACTGCTGTGTACCCTGCACAGTCGTGTCCTGCCTGCTCAGCTCCGGCCCTTGGTAGCTGCCACCACCTGCTCAGCCCTGGCCATCGCCAACCATCAAGGCTGTCTCACTGACCCACCCCAAGGGACTAGAATTCTTTACATTTATTTCTACTCCCACATCCTCCCTTCTGTTTAGAAATGAGATTTAAAAGAAAACTCAGTGCTGTCTTCATCATGGGACCATCCCTTAGTGATTCCCAAGCCCACAGGAATTTACAGGCAGCCTGGCACATGAGAAAGTGGTCAGCAAAAAGTCTTTTGGAATGAAAAAGACATAGTTTTGATCCCAGCGTAGTTCTAAGATGTCCCTTTCCCACCACACTGCAAATTCCTTTGTGCAAGGACTGGCTTTCCCACGTTAACACGTTGCACCGTGGTGGACGAATGCTACTGTTTTGGATTCATGTAGAAGACAGCCAAGGTCCCGATCACCAGCTCTAGTGCCCACTTGCTTTAGTTGCATGGGGGAATCTACCCTTCGCCTTTGGTGAAGTAACTAAAGTAGGACCCCCAGCTGTGAGTGAGGAAGCCCACCCGATCAGTGACTACCCCCTGCGCCCACTGCCACTCCTTGCCTGTCCCTCCCTGCCTGCTCATACCTTCTTCTTTCCACCTCACTGTGGATCAGGAGGAAAACCTTTGGGGTCACTTTGGCACAGTGGCTTCTCACCTATGGGCAGCACAGTGTAAATAGGACCCATTTTGAATACTGGATTTATTCATTTTAATTTACATAGATGAATTCATATAGTTCATTGTTTAACTTTTACAAAATCAATATTTGACTTTCTAATTCTGCTGTCCTCAAACCCTTTGGCTGAAGCATTATTCACGTCCTAACTGGCTCACCACAGCCATTGCTTGGCAGACCTCTTCCACTCATTCATAAATGTATTTAAAATTTAGGTGTTGTCACTTTCCAGGTATCTGGTAAGGAATAGAGTTCACTGAAAAGCTGACTGTAACATTTCAGTGGCTTCTGCACAGTATCTCCCTTGCAGATACCGTGAGTGGTCATTCATTCATTCAACAGCTTTCATTCAGATTCACTGCTTCACCTGGTTTTAGCATGTCTATTTCTCTGGAGGTTTCTGTGCTGATTCAGGCTCAGGGTTGAGACACCTCTGAAAAGCAAGCAAGTAATTCCTCAGGTCTCCCAGTGTGCACTGGCTTTCCCCTATTGTTCCATCATTAAAAGTAAGAATTGGGCCTGTACCCCAGAGTACACTGGGTAGTCTGAAGGCATTCTTAGCTCAGCATATATTTGGCGCCAGCAAAGACTGAAACTGACATTAGCACCGTCTCATTTTTACTGCCATTGACTTCTTAGAGGAAAGGTTGCATAGAACTGTTCACAAGAAATTAGTGAAAACAATTTCGGTTGCAACCCTCACATAAAATACCTTGTCATGCTACTTTTTATTGTTTTTGCTGGTTCCCTACGCAGGCCACCTATGAATAGTTCATTGTGACCATGTTGCAATAATAACTGCTAACATTTATTAGGCAACTGTTGGGGTTCAGAAAACAGCACCCCAAAATGAAAGCCTCAGAAGCAAACGTTTTTCTCTGAACTTCTGCCCTCCTGTCTCTGGCCCCTCACTCTCCCCTGGGGCTAGCCATAGAAGCCAGAATCCCTCTTCCCCAATGCAGGTCATAGAAACCTGAAGCCCTTTTCTCCCAAAGCCAGCCACAAAACCTAAAACTATTGCTCTAACTTTCCCTCTGCCCTGTCTGTGTAAAAACTAGGCATGAAGAAATTATCCGACCTACTTTGTTTGACTATAGGTCAATAAGATCCCCATTCCAGGGTGGGTCCTGCCCCATACCCAGAAGGAAGAAATACATGCTCAGAGAGGTGGAGAAGAATCTAGACAGACAGGCTTTGCTGGGTTTCTTCACTCAGTCTGTTAGCATTAGATCATGCCCTCTTTGTCCATTCATATTTCTACACAGCTGTCTGTACTTTGTTGAACCTAAGCATTACAATGGACAATGTCTCTTGTATCTTTGGGTTTTCATTCCGAAGGCTCCTGTGTATACACATTAAATACATTTGCATGCCTTCTCTCCAATTAATCCTCCTTTTGCAAGTTGATTTTTCAGCGAACCTTCAGAGGGCCAAGGGGCACCCAGCCCTTGGTCCCTACGCAATTACAGTTTGTCAAACCCTATGCTAAGTACTGTAAATATTCTTTCGGTTACTCCTCACAAATGTTACCATCTCCACCTTCCAACTGTGGAAATCGAGTGCTGCCGTTAGCACCCAGGACTCACATTCGGGGCTGGGCACCAAGGCCATTGCTGGGCTGTGCTTCCTTCCCACATTGCCAGTGTCCCTTACACAACCCTGGCAGTGCACGAACGCCTTCCTGCCCTCTTTTGAAGGCACTGCTTGAGAGGCACCTACACTGAGAAGCCGGTCCCCACAGCGGAACACCTAACTTGGCTCCTTATACTGTGGGCTGCTGGTTGGGTCCCTAAGTCGTGTCGGCGCCCTGAGGGCGGAAGGAAGGGCGGGAGGGGCCTGGGCTCTCACCTCCCTTATGCCTTCCAAGGTGTCCCCACGTACTTCCTGTTATCTTTATTGACTGGCTGAAGAAATTCGCCTTCAGCTCTGAACTGGCAAGGACCCCCTGGCTTTTTCACAGTTCTGAGGCGGTTTTCCGGGAAAGAGGCAAAATCTCCCTAGCATTTAGAGGGTCTTTGATTTCTTAGGGGGTCCAGCGGGCTTACTTAGCGGCTCCTGTTCGGAGGTAAGTACTGCAGGCTCTGTGCCCACCGGGCCTTCTGTCTTTTTAATGATCCTGTTTACTAAGGTACTGCGGCAATTTTCTTAAAGTTGCTGAAAGCCCTGCTCTGTCAAAGATAAACGTCTCCCACTGAGCCTCTTGGTTTGCATTTTGCCCAAGGCCGTTTCCCTCGGCTTCCATCGTTAGTCCACAGAGAGCCAGAGAGGGTGTTAAAGATTCACTCCACTAATTCATAGCCAATTAGGAAGCTTTGTTTTGAATCTGACTGGGAGGTAGCCTTGGCAGGAAGTCTGGAGCCCTCCTCCCCTTGCCCTCCAGGGAATAAACAGTTTCCTTCAATTGGTTGGAAAACAGAATTTTGAAACTAATGGTGAAAACAGTTCCCAATTTGGGTGTAGCTGGTTAGAATGGTACACACACTCCGCTTTATTGTCAGAACAGACGTGTGCTTTCTGTTACGTAGCTTTGGGCTAAGCCCCCTGTCTTTAGAGTTTTCTCCAAGTTTAAGTCTTCTTTGCTTTAATCTGCACCTGGAAGCCGATGTAGAGCACACAACTGGGAAGCGAAATTATTTTCTTCTTTCTTTGTTGATGGTGAAGTGACTTTCTCCAAGTTTGAATTTTGTGTCTAATGATTATTTTTCTTTCCTTAGGATACTATCTCAGTTTCATCCTGAATTATGTCGTGAAGAGGCTATTCTGATAGTTAACTGTGATTGAAAGCTTTCTTAGGTAGGAGCTCTCCAGGCTGTGGCAGAGCACTGAGAAAGTGCTTTTGACTTCTAGCAGAATGTAAATTAGCTTGGCTGTGGGCTACATAAAAAAAAAAAAAAAAAAATCGCTTAAACACAGAAAAAGTTTTGTTCTGAGGGGAAATTAAAACTCTCAGATTGTGAAGCAAGAGGCGGGCTTGTTCTTTGCTTTATTTGTTTATTGTGCAGGAAAACTATTTTTTTATTTTATAAAAAAATTTTAATAATTTTTTTTTTTTTTTTGAGACAGAGTCTCACTCTGTTGCCTGGGCTAGAGTGGCGTGGCGTCAGCCTAGCTCACAGCAACCTCAAACTCCTGAGCTCAAGCAATCCTCCTGCCTCAGCTTCCCGAGTAGCTGGGACTACAGGCATGTGCCACCATGCCCGGTTCATTTTTTCTATATATATTTTTAGTTGTCCATATAATTTCTTTCTATTTTTAGTAGAGACAGGGTCTCGCTCTTGCTCAGGCTGGTCTCGAACTCCTGAGCTCAAATGATCCTCCCATCTCGGCCTCCCAGAGTGCTAGGATTATAGGCGTGAGCCACCAGGTCCGGCTGTGCAGGAAAACTTTAACCTGTATGTCTTAGGACTCTACTTTTCTAAGAATATGATCTGTAGCTTCCAAAAGGTTATCTTATCAAGTGTGATTTTAGCTTGATTTTTGTGGCCTAAAGGTCGAACTGTGTGCTGAAAAACAAAGCAAACAAAATGAACACAAAATTTCCACAACTTTCTGGGTTGGATTCTCTTACCTGGTTCAATGTTGAGAGAGTAGCTGTCTATTTCCAGATCGAGTTGTTGGGCTGCGGCAGAACGAAAATCCTCCAAGACCCCGTGCACTGCCTTGGTGAGGTTATACGGCACCGACTTAGCAAACCTCATTTTGCTATTCACGATCACACTCCCATTTCTGAAGTTAAGTATTTCTAGTTGCTTAAATCCTGTAAGATTGGATCGTAGATATGGAACCAGCTGCAAAATAAAAGATGGTTTGCTCTTAGTTGTGTTCTAAGTGCTCAGCTGCTACTAATTCTATTTATATTCACTTTTCATTAACTGAGGCATACATTTTAGTTCCTTTTTATTGTTTATATTTTTGTTTTTGGATTTAATGTGAGACCAGAACACCACTATTTAATGATCTATTTGCAGTAATTATGCTCCACTTTCCCACCTTTCTATCTGTGTATTGAGATGGATGGGCAGTGATTTTCTTCATGATGAACTGTGAGAATAGATGACTGTTTAAAAATCCAGGCCAATGCTATCAGCAAAGCTGGAATGCCAGGTTCAGTTAGTTATTTAAAAAAAAAAAAAAAAAATCCAAGTAAATAGAGCCACATTCCAAACTGAGCCCAGGAGCAGACTGGTTTATGCCTGTGTAAATGGGACATTTATTTGGAAGCAACCAATTTCAAATGATCCGTTGAAACAAACAACAGCTTAAACATCAGCATGTCTGTCTATGCAGTAAATGTCTCATGGTCAACACAAATGTTGCACAGTAGAAACAGCAGGAAACTGGCAGCCAGGAGACTTGGGTGCCAGTCCTGGAGCTGTCCTCAACTAGCTGTGTGACCTTCATCAAGCCACGCAGTCACTCCACTGTGTTGTACCACCATGCGCTTATCTGCACCGTGAGGGAGAACAGAAAGTGGTCCCATAGTGACCCCTTTCCAAACGAAAGTTTAATAATCTCAAAAGCATGTTCCAGGGCATTCTGCTTCAGGTTCTCACACCTGCCTCTTGTGAGCCACAGCCATCCTTGAGATCATTTTCCAGAAATGTTTGAGACTCAGCGATGTCTGCCTTGCCTTTGGCCCCAAAAGTGAGCGCCCTCGTTCATGAACCGCACACCAGTGAACCCAGACAGCACAAAGATGCCAGCTGCAATCTGCCAGGCTTGGCCCAGACCTGCCTTTTTTTTTTTATCCCTATCCCCGCCCCACCAGAATTTGGAATCTGACCCTGACCCACGTTCTGGTACCTCCCTCACAAGGTTATTGTGTAAATAAAATAAAAGTTTATACAAGGTGTAGGACTTCTTTTTTCAATCTCTTCTCTCCTGATTTCTCCTACTTACTTTGACTGGACTCATTCTTCATGTCTTAGCATTGCTTTGGCCTCTGGTAGGGACTCCCTGTCTTTACTGGTATGCAGATGGCCAGCTGCCCCTTCGCTCAAACCCGTTCTCCTCTTCTTCATAGGAGAGAAGCTGCCTAACTGGAGATCACATTTTCCAGCCTCCCTTGCAGCAAGGTGTGGCCACAGGATTAGTTCCTGCTGCTAGAATATGAGTGGAAGTGATGTGGGCATCTTTGGTGTCACCTGCTTACAAGGAAATTGCTTTCCCTTGTCTTCCCCTCTTTCTACTTCTCACAAGTGGAAGCAAGGATGTACCAGTGACCCAGCTTTGACCATGCAAAGGAGGAAACACCTTTGGGGTTGGCAGACCTACAAGACAGAAGAAATGTGGGTCCTTGAATGCCACCATAGAGCAGAGCTGTCCCACCCATCACATGAAACAGAAATAAATTTGTATCTAATTAAAGTCACCATATTCTTAATCTCTTCATTATGGCAGCTTAGCATGAACCCTAATGAATGAGGCAAGGCTAGGTTCACGGGGACTCTGTTCCCTGAGACTCTCCCAATATCTACTCAGCTCATTGTGGGGGGTGGGAGGTGGAGGGGATGGTACAAATAGTCTTACTTTAAAGCAGATATTTACTTGCGAGATTGGGTTTTATGTGGATTTTAATTTATATAATGATTTAACTTCTATGAAACATATAAATATTTTTTCTATTGTCAGAATTCTGCAATCTATGTGACATGCATTATATAATTTACTTTTAATTGGCATGACTGTGTAGAGGTATCACACAGTTCAACATTTCTTATTGGATATGTATTTCTCATTATACGTGTAGAAACAAAATAAACATGTGAGTTTAGGGGTGTTTTATTATCAAAGATATATGTCATCATGATTGTCTTCTCATTTTCTTTTAGGGACCGGAGATGATAAGCCACGTAGTCATTTTCTAAGTTGACAAGAACTTAAGGGGAACTGAAAAAGGAGCCCTTACACCTGAACTCAGCCTCATCGGTGCTGGCTCATCCTGCCTCTGTGCCCTTTTGTCAGATGGCTACAACTTACATTGTTTTTAGATTCCAAGTTCAGTACTTGAGGGGCTATGTATTATTCCTGGATAAACTAAGTTAGGGAGAACTATAATGAAAAGATTTTAAGGATAAATTTGTTCTTATAAGGCTGGGTGGCAGTATCTTCCCCATTTGTCTACCACAGAACGTCCCTGATTAGATCTGAATGCATTTCTCTAGCTGCATTGCTCAAGACAGCCAATGATTACATTATAAAACAGAACAATAACAGAAAGAAAATCACAGAGAATTGAGAACTGTGGGCGGTGCCCACTCACCAGCTGTGTGAATTGTTGCTCCAGAGCTCGGTACTCCGGAGAGCTCTTGTTGAACAGGTCATCGGAGAAGGGCATGTTAGCGACACGCAGACTGAAGAACACTACCAGCTCTTGGCCCTTGGTGGCAATGGTCATAGAGCTAGTGGTGATATACTGTCCAGCTGGGACAGGTGTGGTATCCTCCAAGGAATGATCTGGGGTAGAAACATATCCACTGAGTCCTGGTATCTCAGACGAGGCAGGAGTGTCGGACAGACCCATTCCATCTAGGTCTCCGACCATATCTTGGCTGTCGATACTTGAGCTGCTGTCATCTGAAGATGCAGGTGGATGTGAAATTTCCAGGGCCAGTTGGCTGATGGCGGAATAATCACTGGTGGGGATGGTGAGACCTGGGATTAGTACTGTCTGGTCAATGGGCATTATGTCCGTGGCACTCTCATCAGTTAGAGAGAAGATGCTTGATGCAGTGAAGAAAGGTAGAGTTTCTGATAGGGAGGTAGAGGCCACAGCAGGTGGAGACCAAGAACTGTCTGTGGAGGAAGCTCCTGAGATCAATTTCATTGTGTCCAAGTATTCCCCAAATAATAGAAAACGAAAGAGGAAATCCAAAGTTAGGCCTAATTTTAAAAAAGATATAGCATTTGCATTGATCATTTCCATGGTTGTATTTAAAAAGAGAGAGAGAAAGTGGTACAGAAAGGGCAGACAGCCCTGCGTCTCAACCTAGGGAGATGAACAGTGGGTCTCTGTACCCATTTTATTCAGGCCCAATACTTCTGTACATATGAGACTAAAAGAGCACCCGTTATCTAGAATTTCTGAAATTACTGCTCAGACACAACACACCTGGAAACAAGGTGATACAAACTGACTAAGTCACCAACTGGTGCCAAACCCCAGCTGGTGTTGGAACAGATTGAGGTCCCACATCCCCATCTAGAACTCCTAGACAACTAGCTGTGCAGTTTTGACTTAGAAACTTTTTTCACCTTCCAATAACATAAGCCTGCATTTTAAGCAATTGAATTTTTTGGATTCCAGTTATCACATTTTGGTAGTTTTACCACTTAAAATTTAAATTATGCATCTCCAAATTTGGGTAATCTGATTTAGATAATCTTGTCAATTTGGGTAATCTTGTCAATTTGTAAAATAGTACTGGGAGTCCAAAGGTGTGGGTGACATATATAATTTGAACGTTATAGTGATCATACAACTTGCTAAATATTTAATAATATTTAAAACCTTTGCCACTGTTACATTATTATACCCTGATAATTTCCACCACTTGGCATTGTTTCTGGGCTAAGTACACATTGAACTACTAAAGTCCACTCTGTTTTTGCTACAAAATTAAAATCAAGAAGTATTTATAAACTAAGAAAGTGGTTATGTGAAACTTTCAGATAAAGAGATTGATGGATGATTAAAATAGTCTAATAAACTTAAATCCAGAGCCACTGATGATATTTAAGGCATTAGGTGATCAAAACAGGAGCTTTCTGTGATTACTTCAGTGTCATTTTGGCAAATAAGCGGGAAAGCTGTGTTGAAATCCAAATGCTAAGCATGATAAATGGACTGTCTGGATGCAGATATAATCTTTGGACTCTCAGTCAGCTAATTTACTACAGTGAAATCACCAAAACCAAAACTCCAAGTGATAAACAGCTCTGAAAGGTGGAATCATATTAGTTTTATTACTTTCTTAAAATAAAACCTATTTGTGAGTTATGCCCGGATTTCTCTCACCTGGGGAGGGGACCTAGGTGTGTCTACCCATAACTCACTACCCATAATATTTCCTAACATCCAAGATCTCTCTAGATGTACACTTAAAGTTTTATTCAAACCTCCATTGCTATGGGCTGAATATATCCACTCAAAATCTGTTGAAGCCCTAATTCCCAATGTGATGGTATTTGGAGACCTTTGGGAAGCTATTAAGTCCTGAGGGTGGCGTCCTTGTGAATGAGATTAGTGCCCTTATAAGAGGAGACATGAGAAACGTGATGTCTCCTTCTGCCATGTAAGGATATAGCAGGAAGGCATCCACCTGCAAACCAGGAGGAGAGCCCTCATCAGGAATCCAGTGTGCCTGCACCTTGATCTTGGAATTCCTGGCCACAAGAATGGTGAGAAATAAATTTCTGTTGTTCAAGCCACCTGGTCTATGATATTTTGTTATGGGGCAGCCTGAGTTGACTAATATATCCATGAAGGATCTGAGATGAGTAAATGGAAAGGCTTCAAGTGCTATCCTTGATTTGATTTGACTTGGTGCCATGGGAAATGCATTTGAATCTGTGTTCCTATGATGTGATCTCTGTTCTCTTACAGATAATAAGGGTTGGGGAAATGTGAAGCAGGAAGCACAGTGATGGATGTCTTCATTCTGCTCCTGGGCGAGCACTTCATTACTCACGTCTTTCTTACCACGTAGACTTTAACCAACTTCAAATAGGCTGCTGCATTATGTCATCAATCAATAAAAATGAATTTCTGACCACTTCCCTTTGTGGCATCTTAATATTAGTCCTTCACATCTACAATAAACCTAACCAAGCTGTTTCACTGATGAAACAGGTGGCAATTTAAAGGTAGGGCTGCTCGATAAAATGCAGTATGCCCATGGGAATATACTTTTACTAAAAAATTATTTTTTGTTTATCTGAAATTCAAATTTAACTAGACATCTTGTATTTTTTTTCGCTGAATCTGGCAGTCCTATTTAAATGGGATTCTAAAAGACTCCTATTCTCTTTGGGCTTGAGATTGAAGCTACTAGGGCTATATAGTCAATTTCCTTGGAAAAATATATCTGAACTTTGTCACCATTCATGAGTGTATTTAAATAATTATGTTTTCATCTAATTCTTATGTAAAAATTAGACCTAGCAGTGACATAGGCCATTCCAACATTAAGTTTTTTATACTACAATAGGAAAGCCAAGGCCATTCATTTTGTCATGAACAATGCAAAATAAAAAGACTCAAAATAACTGTCATGCTAGAGTGTGTGTGGTTCCTGTGAAGGTGTGCAGTGTGTTTATTTGTATGTGTACATGACAGGGACACTAGTTATAAGCCTGGCTGCTGGATGTACAGTAAATGGCTATTTTGGTCACTTTCGATGCAGGGGATATGTCCAAAGGCAAGGCCACAGATGAAACGGTCTGACCCAAAGTAGATGAACTCAGGTCCAGCTGAAGCCCAAGGTGAGATAAGTCAGCAGAAGAAAGTGGGCATAAGGGGGTGGGGTGGAGAGTGCCAGAAGCCCTACTGGTAACCAGAAGACAAAGCAGATGAGCAGCTGGGGGCCGGGGGGTGGCGGGGGGTGGGTGGAGAAGTGCAGACAAATGGCTATTTCAAATGCTACCAGAAAGGGTCACACATATACACTAAACCATAAGCATCAAGTGGTTGCCTATTCATCTTAAAAAAAAAAAAAATCTAAAAAGGAAGAGATTCCATAATCTCCTTTAGATCTTCAAGTAGTATAACCAGCAAGTTCTTAACAAATCTATTCTTATTTATCATGACAAAAATTATTATCTTCCTTTTTGGCATATTGTAGAGAAAAAAATGTTTATTATTCATTCACTCAACAAATAGATACTGGGCTGGACGAGGTAGCTCACACCTGTAAACCCAACACTCTGGGAGGCCGAG
This sequence comes from Eulemur rufifrons, assembly GCF_041146395.1. Classification (NCBI taxonomy): domain Eukaryota; kingdom Metazoa; phylum Chordata; class Mammalia; order Primates; family Lemuridae; genus Eulemur; species Eulemur rufifrons. Next base: position 36,500,204 of record NC_090997.1, read on the forward strand.
GCGGGAGGACCCTTTGAGCTCAGGAGTTTGAGACTTGCCTGAGCAAGAGCGAGACCCCGTCTCTACTAAAAATAGAAAAATTAGCCGGGCACAGTGGCATATGCCTGTAGTCCCAGCTGCTTGGGAGGCTGAGGCAGGAGGATCACTCGAGTCCAGGAGTTTGAGGTTGCTGTGAGCTAGGCTGATGCCACGACACTCTAGCCAGGGCAACAGAGTGAGCCTCTGTCTCAAAAACAAACAAACAACAACAACAACAACAAAAACCCAAATAGATATTGATATCCTATTATGTGCCAGGCATTGTTCCAGGTGCTGAGATACATAAGTGAACAAAAAGGTAAAGTTTCTGGCCCCAAGGAGCTTACTGTCTAGGGGAGGAAGACAAAAACAAAACCAAAGGAAAATACATAGTATGCCAGGTGGTGACAGTGCTGTGGAAATAAAATGAAACCGAAAAGGAGATGGGGGTGCAGGCTTTGTGATTTTATATAGGGTGCTCACGGAGAATATAACATTTGAGCAAAGACCTGAAGGAGGTGAGAGTTAGCCATGCAGCAAACGCAAATGGGAAGGGCAGAAGAAGTCGGGTGCCTGCCGCGTTCAGGGAACAGGTAGCTGGGAGAACAGCAAGGCTGCAATGCAATTCTTTGCTATCAATCAAGTGTCAGAGTGGCTAAAGACGTTTTCAAACACACAGTCTCAAAAATTTTTCCTGGGCTCCCTTTCTGAGGGTGTGTTTACCTAAAATGAGATGGTAGGAAACTTAGAAAGACAAAGAAATGGGATACTAAGAAGAGTTAGGGAAATCTCCAGGAAGATGGTGAAGGATCTCTCAGATAGGTGCTCCAGGTGTAAAAGGCAACCAGTTAAAACTGGATTCATTGCAAGAGACAGGTATGTGAACTGCTTATATCACCGAGCCCTCTGCCATTGTACCAGTTTTTCAAAAATTATTTTTCAGCTTTATTAAGGCATAATTGACAAATAAAAATTGTGTACCAAATTTTTTAACCTGACAAAACTACTGGAGGATATGCTCCACAGAGGAAGAGAGTCAACACAGAGGGAGAAGGGATCAGGGAATCCAAACTAGGAGAAAGGCCAAGGAAATTCTAAGGGTGACAGTGAAGGGAAGACCCAGGTGACGCTGTCCAAAAGTCCTAGAGAGCAGAAGTCTAGAGAGAAAGAGAAGGAAGTATCAAAAACAGAAAGGAAACAGAGTAGATAGGTCAGATGTAGATATTTAATATAAGCACTGACTATTAATTTATTAATAGTATAATATCACTATATTGGGAGGATCGGGGAAGAGAGAGGGGTTGTATTGTAAGAAGCATAAATTATTATCTACGATAGTAGAAAGTGAATAAATGGTACATGAAACTGATGACTCAAAAATGTATATTATTTTAAAATAGGGAGAAAAATAAATGCCATAAGAAACAGCTGAGTTAAAAGGAACTGTTTTTGGTGAGTAGGACCACACAGTTAGGAAACGTGAGATCCCAAAATGTTGTATTTGTCAGAACACTCCAATATGATTTGACTTGAAAAAAAAATAACCTTTTTATTCTGAGATAATTGTAGATTCAAATGCAGTTCTAATAAATAATACAGACAGTGACATCCATGAAAATTGCAGAGTAAGAAACTCCAAAAGTCTGTCCTTCCCTGCCAGCAACAAAAAGCTAGTGAAAAGTGTCAGAATTGACTTTTTCAGACCTCTGGAAACTAACCCAGAGAATGCAGCAACCAAGGGAATGCCTAATTAAGAACAAACAGTTGAATCTCCTAAGAACAGTGAACTTTGCATTTTTAACTTACCCTGTTCTTACCCCACACTCCCAGCTCAGTGGTAGCCTTGAAAATAATAGCTCTTATTCTCAGTACCAGTACCCCAGGGAGCATAAAGGATCTCATTCACAAAGAATTGTAATTATTTGTTTCAACCTGTCTTTGTTTCAACCTGTCTCTGACTCCCTGGAAGACCAACTCAAAAGGCCTGCCTTTATCTTTCCTAACTAGGAATTCTCCTGATTAGAAAGTGGCTACCTGGGGGGAGTCTGTTGAAAAACACAGGCAAATGCACTAATTACCCCTGTGTGAGGCAATGGGTAACAGCTCCGCAAACAATAGACTAAACAAAAATTTGGGAGGAAAGGCTGGGGAATGAGATGCTTTGGGGAACAAGTGCTTTCAAAAGCTTTGACACATCCTGGGAATCTAGAAAGTCACCCACATGCCCAGGGCTGTGCACGGGCTTAGAAAAGATCTGAGAAGGACCTAAACTCTCATCCCTGCCAGCCCTTCAGGCTTCTGCAAAAGCAGGAAGTAAAAGCTAATGGGGAGTGGTTGCTTCATGTTTATGGGGTTTCTTTTTGAGGTGATGAAAGATTTCTGGAATTAGATAGTGGTGAGAGTTTCACAATATTGTGAGTATACTAAAAACCACTGAACCATCTGCTTAAAAATGATTAAAATGGTGAATTTTATGTTTTTTGAATTTTATCTAAATAAAGAAAAAATAATACAGAGATCCTGTGTACCCTTTACCGAGTTTCTCCTAATGATAATATCTTGCAAAACCGTAGTATAATTATCAACCAGGATGTTGACATTGATAGTCTAGAGACCATTCCCCCGTCACACAAATTCCCTCCTGTAGCCCTTTTATAGTCACCCCCACTTTTCTCCCACCCCACCCTCTCTTTAACATCTAGGGACCACTGATCTGTTTTCTATGTGTATAACTTTGTCATTTCAAGAATGCTCTGTAAACGAACAATACAGTATGTATCTTTTGGGATTGGCTTTTCTCACTCAGCATAACTCTCTGGAAATTCATCCAAATTGTCATGTACATCGGTAATTTGTTCCTTTTTATTGCTGAGTAGTATTACATTATATGGACGTACCCCACATGGTTTAAACATTTACCCACTGAAGGACATCTGGGTTGTTTCTAGTTTTTGGCTATTATGAATAAAGCTACTATAAATATTCATATACAGGTTTTTATGTGAACATAAGTTTTCTTTCTCTACAATATATGAACAGGTGTGCAATTGCTTACATGGTAGTTGCATGTTTAATTTGTGAAGAAACTGTCCAACCATTTTATAGAGGGGCTGTACCATTTTACATTTCCACCAGCAGTGTAGAAGTGATCCACTTTCTCTGCATTCTCCAGCATTTGATATTGTCACCATTTTTTTGTTTTAGCCATTGTGATTGGTATGTAATGATACTTCATTTTGGCTTTAATTTGCATTTCCCTAATAAATCATGATGTGAAAATCTTTTCATGTGCTTACATACCATCTGTATATTCTATTTGGCAAAATGTTCCTTCTTGTCTTTTGTTCATTTTCTAATTGGATTTTTTAATTTTTAGTTTTGAGAGTTATTAACATATTCTAGATACTTGTCCTTCGTCACATATGTGGTTTGCAAATATTTCCCCCCAGCCTGTATCTTTTCTTCTCATTCTCTCAACAGTGTCCTTTGCAAAGCCATTATTTATTCAAGCACTTTTTCAGTATAGGATATGTGAGGAGAAAAAAAAACTCAGGAATATCACGTCACACCTTAGGCCCTAACATCTCTAGCCAGTGCACCTTACTCTCTCTAACTTTCAGAGTCTTCTCACGTTGTTTTGTATACAATGTCCAGGTTGTTTAGTTGAATTATAATAGCAGGAGGAAAAGAGTAAAGGACATTTATTTCATCTTCCTGGAGATGGAAATCTTTTTGACTTTTGAAATGGTGTCCTTATTTTATTTATTAAAAAATTAATAAAAATATGGAATAAATATGTGCTATGATTTGAATGTCCCCTTCAAAACTCATGTTTAAATTTAATTGCCACTGTTACTAAGAGGTGGAACAGTTAAAAGGTGATTAGGCCATGATGACGCTGCCCATATGAATAGATTAATGTCATTATCGGGGAAGTGGATTGTTATAAAAGGCCAGTCTGACCCTCTCTTGCTTTCTTGCTCTCGCCTTCTCCTGCCGTTCTGCCTCCTACCATGAGATGACGCAGCATGAAGACCCTCCCCAGATGAGGGCCACTTGACCATGGACAGCCTCCAGAACTGTAAGGAGTTAATTTCTTTTCATTATAAATTACCCCATCTGTAGTATTCTGTTATAGTAACACAGAACAGTCTAAGATAATTTGACTGAAGAGAGTCGGGCCAATATTGACAGGCTTTAGGAAATTATTAAAAACTGATATAAAAAAAGTTCATAAACTGATCATAGAAGAGATGATAAATGTAGAAGAATGATGAAAGAGAGCCAACATCTATATAAGTTGTGTCCTTAAGAGAATAACAGAACAAATGAATTAGGAAGTTTTCAAACTTATGATAGAAGAAAAGTTTTTTTATATGTTAAAACAGACAAACTTGTATTTAGAGGTCCAAACAATATCAAGAAATGAACCTAAATGGAACTAGCCATGGCAAGTTATCCTTTGCTATGGTCTGAATGTTCGTGTCTCTCCCAAACTTGTATGTTTAAATCCTAACTGCTAAGATGATGTTATTAAGAGATTAGGGGTAGGGGATTAGAACATGAGGGTGAAGCCCTCATGACTGGCATCAGTGCCTTTATAAAAGAGATCCAGAGAGCTAGCTAGCCCCTTTCACCAGCAAGGACACAGTGAGACAGTGCTGTCTATGAGGAATTGCTCCTCCCTACACACTGAATCTGTCAGCTCCTTGATCTTGGACTTACCAGCCTCCAGAACTGTGGCAAATTAACTTCTCTTGTTTATAAGTTGCCCAATAGAAGGTATTTTGTTATAGCAGCCTAAATAGAGTGAGACTGTGGTTCCCAACCCCCGTGCTACAGCCAGGTACTGGTCCGTGGCCTGTTAGGAACTGGACATGCATCACTGCCTGAGTTCTGTGCTCTCCCCACCTGCCCCCAACCAAATCCATGGAAAAATTGTCTTCCATGAAACTTAGGAACTGAGCCACTCACCAGCGGGTGAGCAAGTGAGGTTTCATCTGTATTTATAGCTACTATAGCTGCTTCCCATCAGTCACAACTCTGCTGAGCTCTGCCTCTCCACCCACTTCCATGGAAAAATTGTCTTCCATGAAACTGGTCCCTGGTGCCAGAAAGTCTGGGGATTGCTGGACTAAGACATCCCTCGGGAAAAAAGTATTGAATCCCTAGGATTGAAACAAAGCAAAGCAAGCTAAACAGAAAACAAGACATGCAGATATCTAGTTAAAAGTAGGAAATCACATAGAAATAGCCAAAAAAGTCATGGTGGTGTTAGCTGATCACATAACTGAAGACAATGGAGCAAAGTTGTAAGTGAAAGAAAGGGTGATTCAAGAATTTTATATTTAGCCAAATTATCCTTCACATTTGAAAGTTATAAGCAGTGAGTAGCTGAGCCCTCAGAAGCTATGGCCCCCATGAGCTCTTTCTGAAGCAAATACCTGATGATATATTCCAGCCAACCAAAAGATAACTCAAAACAGAGAACTCAGGAATGGAGAAGCTGTGGTAGGTTTGAGGGTGAGACCTAATACATTTAATATGGAAATCTGTCCATGAAGCTGTGGGAGTTGTGGCTGTAGAACCAATTCTAAATTTATAAACCTTGACGATGGTAAAACATTCACCTAGTTACCAGGACTTGGGTTATGGAGGAGTGAAGATGGTGGACTATCAGTGTTCTGATAATTCTGTCTGTTATAGTATTACATCAAGAATTCTGTCTAATATTGAAATGTGTAGTGTAAATGATAATAATGCCAAATTAATATTTTAGGTAATCTTTTTAACCTTTGAGGATCTTTTAAGAATAATTATTTCATGATACAAGAAAATATTTATCTTAAATCTACCAATTTCTTGATTATAGAAAAATTCCATTTTTGAAAAAGCACTTCCATCCTTTTATCTTTTTAAACATTAAATATTTCTATCTTTCTAGACTGAGAGAGAGCTAGAATTATAGATATCATTTCTAGATTGAGAGAGAGCTAGAATTATAGATATCATTTAGTTATTTCTAAGTAGCGACACTTTAGCTTCATTATTTTATGCTTTTGGGTATTCTTCTCCACCATTTAATATTTTAAATAACAAACATGTATTACTTTTTGGGGAAATAATGATAATTATTGTTTTTAAAAATCCTATTATGTAGTCACTCAACATGTTACATTTTCCTCACAGTTATTATTTTTAGATTTTATAAACTTCAGTGCTCCATATATGTTTATTGTAGCTCATAGCCAAGATATGGAATCAACCTAAGTGTTCACAAATGGATGAATGGATAAAGAAAATGTAGCATATATACACAATAGAATCCTAGTCAACCTTAGAAAAGAAAGAACTTCTGTCATTTATGACAAAATGGATGAACCTAAGGGACATTATGTTAAGTGAAATACACCAGGCACTGAAAGACAAATGCTGCATGATCTCACTTATATGTGGAATCTAAAAAAGGTAAAACTCATGCAAGTACATAGTAGAATGGTGGTTACTTGGCAGGGGAAGGCTTGGGGAGATGTCGACCAAAGGATACAAAATTTCAGTTAGCTAGGAGGAATAAGTTCAAAAGATCTATTGTACAACATGGTAACTGTAGTTAATAACACTGTACTATATTTAGAAAATCTCCAAAAAGCAAATTTTGAGTGTTCTTATCATAAAAATACATTAAGTATGTGAGATAATGCGTATGTTAATTAGCAGGATTGAACCTTTCAAAAATTGAATATGTATACATACTTCAAAACATCATGTTGTACACAACAAATATATACAATTTTTGTCAATTATAAAATAGCTTCTTGATTACTTGGGATAACTGAAATTTCAAATGTGTATATATATTAATACTAAATAAAGGTCTTGAGCAAAGCCACTACAGAGGAACAATATTTTACTACTATTTTTTTCTTATGAATAATAACATGAAAATAACATCTGGAGTAAAACTGAAACTAGTAAAAAATTTAATTCCAAAACCCTAGGAAACTATATTGTGCTTTCTTACTATTTTAGTTAGCTGTTTCTATGAGGTTATGGCCGTAAAATCCACTCTTAGAATCTTGGGGAGCAGGACAGATAATGGGATGAGAGAAAACTCATATTTATTTGGTATGTGTTTTTCTAGATACTACACAAAGGAAATTTTAAATAATTCTCCTTTTACCCTAAGCCATTTTATAAACTTCCAACTGATTATATACTCTTTACTTTCTACTTGATGTGACTTTTTGGAGCCCTTGAAGTATCTGTCTAGTTCTATCTTTTCCAGGTGATTAAAATGAGTAATTAAGAGAGGAAGTCCAAGACTACAAAGATGAGCATCAACCAGTGGTTCTGATTAGAATGAAATATACATGTCTATTTGTTTTTAATATGCTGCTTTCCTCTTCCTAAAGCATCAAGGAACATTTTTTCCAGTCTAGTTTATTACATTATTTCCCTCACTAAACAAAATTGCTAAATCTGTGAAACCTTATTAGACTTAAGCGCTACCTCATATAATATAAAAACTATAATGCTCAGAGCCATATCATACCTTATTACTTTCTGTCTTCACTTTGAAAAACATGGTCTCTAATTGTTTTCAATTTAGAATCAGCCCCTATATGAAGAAATTGTGAGTATGCATTTAAAAAAAGAGACTATGTCTTTCCCTGGTTTCTTGGTGGCCTTAACTAAATTTGTGACTGTCTTCTCCGAAGAAATGAACATTTTGCGACAAATGAAGTAATTATGCCGTGAATCTGACATGCAGTGATGTCATGGCTTTTAATAGCATGGTCAGAGTTCAACTGTGGGTGGCTTCTGAATTATTTATTCCAATAATATTGAAAAGATTGTATTTTACCAGGTCTGATTTGCAAAAGCAAAATAATCAACATATTCTTCTATTAATAACTTCATATGTGCCTGAGAAAATAATAAAGATTAAAATAAAACATAAATTTGGGACTATGCAAGACACACAAAACATTATGTGGTTTGGTAGTCAGCCTCTAAGGTGGTCATTCCTGATCCTCACCTCCTGTTGTTCTCTTCCCCAAATAGCCCTTCCCACATTGCATAGGGCTATGCCATAGAATGCTATGGAAGGGATGATGTACGGTTCCGAGGCTAGATTATAAAAGGTATTACTTTTTCCACCTTGCTCTCTTGAATCAATTGTTCTGGAGGAAGTCAGCTGCCATTTTGTAAGGAAACTCCAGCAACTGTATGAAGAGGCCCACATGAGGAAGGATTGAGGCCTTCTAACCAACTTGCTGGCTATGTAAGTCACCTTGGAAGTGTATCCATCAGACCCTGTGAAGTCTTATGAACACTGTAGCCTTGTTTAATATCTCTAGAGTAACCTCATGAGAGATTAAGCCAGAACCACCCAACTAAGTCACTCCTAGATTTCCAACCTACAGACTATGGGAGTGATAAATGTTTATTGTTGCTTTAAGCCACTAAGTTTTGGGGTCACTTTATTTTATTTTATTTTTTTTTTTGAGACAGAGTCTCACTCTGTTACCCAGTCTAGAGTGAGTGCCGTGGCATCAGCCTAGCTCACAGCAACCTCAAACTCCTGAGCTCAAGCGATCCTCCTGTCTCAGCCTCCCGAGTAGCTGGGACTACAGGCATGCACCACCATGCCCGGCTAATTTTTTCTATATATATTTTTAGCTGTCCATATAATTTCTTTCTATTTTTAGTAGAGGTGGGGTCTCGCTCTTGCTCAGGCTGGTCTCGAACTCCTGAGCTCAAACGATCCGCCCACCTCGGCCTCCCAGAGTGCTAGGATTACAGGCGTGAGCCACCACGCCCTGCCTGGGGTCACTTTATATGCAGCAATAAGATAACCAATACACATAGAAACCCTTAAAAGCCTGGCATTACAGAGTCTTGAGTCTGCCAGTCTCTGATTCTGGCTTTTATCAAAATATTATAAAGAATCTTTCTTTGGTTTAGAAAAGTTATTTTAAAGCATATCTTTCTGTATTTTATAAGAATGCATCATAATTTACGTAAAATGTGCTGAGATGAATGTCATATCAGTACTCTGATCTTTAATGGGGACATTGGACATCAACTTCCTATTTACTGGGAAGCTTTTAGAACCGGGCACATGTTTGTATTTACGGCAGGAAGGAGAAGAGTAGGTAGTAAGAAGGACGGGGAGACAGACACGGATTATACATTCACCAATGTGGTTTCTAGTATTGGTTTTCCACTCTGACTTGAGTTTAACTAATCTAGTTTGTAATAGGCAATCTCCATGCCGGGAGTTCCCACCCCAATCACTCCAATACCCCTTTTTTATAACAAATATTTTGTAATGCCCACTTTATGATCCTGAAATGAGCTTAATCAAGAATATAACCTAGACAATACCCAATTTCAAAATAATCAATGCATTGTTCCAGCTGCAACATCAAGTAGAAATAAAAGGAAAATAATTTATAATAACATAATATGGATTTCAAAAGGCATTACACCATAATACATAATAAAGTAGTTAGATGCTTGTACTTATCTGTAAACATCTAAAAATACCACTGTGGATTTCATAGCTACAAATGCAGACTGATTCAGATGTTGTATTGGCAACATAAATACCATCATCTCCACCGTCATAAGAGAAGCAAGTGATTTTCTGAAATTATGATTAACTTTTAGTTAAATTCAAAAATCTAATCTCCCCTTAATTTATGAGTTAGTTGCAGCATAGAAAATTAAGGTTTAATTAATATTTTGCAAAATATACTTTGTGAATTATGCTTATGTGAAAAAAAGAGTGCTGGGGAAAAAATGTGAAAGACTTGCGTCCTCACTGTCACACCCTCTAGGTTATCCAATTTATGACCTATGCCTTTTATTGTCTTTGCACGCTCTTAGTTGTAGAATACTCATAGTAATGCAAATTATTCTTGTCCATAGACATACAAAGGATTTTCATCAGGTGCAATATAATTGATTATTTCTCTGAGGATACTGACCAATTTTGTATCTGTTTGCACATTTGTTTCCTCATTTCTGATTGCTGATTTTGTGTTGTTTAAATTCTCCTTCACACTAGTCATCACATCTTACTTGTTTGTTCATTAATTAATTTGTTAAATATAATCTTTGGCACATATTCATCTTATAATTATATGAGAGTCATTATTTTACCTTTTAAAAAAGTTTCACTTCGGCCGGGCGCGGTGGCTCACACGCCTGTAATCCTAGCACTCTGGGAGGCCGAGGCGGGTGGATCGCTCGAGGTCAGGAGTTCGAGACCAGCCTGAGCAAGAGCAAGACCCCCCGTCTCTACTATAAATAGAAAGAAATTATCTGGCCAACTAAAATATATATAGAAAAAATAAGCTGGGCATGGTGGTGCATGCCTGTAGTCCCAGCTACTCGGGAGGCTGAGGCAGGAGGATCGCTTAAGCCCAGGAGTTAGAGGTTGCTGTGAGCTAGGCTGACGCCACGGCACTCACTCTAGCCCGGGCAACAAAGCAAGACTCTGTCTCAAAAAAAAAAAAAAAAAAAAAGTTTCACTTCAATAGGAGTTAAGGTCTAGGCTTAACTTGTAGTTTTTATTTTTGTACACGTGAATGTCACGCAATATACATAAAAGTCTTGTTGGAAGCAGATGAACTCTTTGCTGTGCAGTACTGTCCTGCATATTGCAGAATCAACTCTTTCAACTATGTATTAGCGGTGCCCTCCCATTATTGTATCAATAGCAACCAAAAAGTGCCCTCCTCCCCCTGCCAATTTGGAAAATGCATACATCCAATAGGCAAGTATCACTCCCATTGAGAATTGCTGCTGACAACATTGAACTTTACCTGTGTGCGCTTGAGAATAGCTACAATTAAGAACCCCACCCCCCTAAGCCTTTTGTTTTCTGAAATCGTCTCACCTTTTTTTTTGTTCTGGGAAGGAAAGGGCTAACTGCAAAGAACCACCTTTCTTCAAATGGCTTAAGACTTGCTGTCCACTCTTTCTCATGACTCCTGTAGGACTCACGCATAGCTCCCTTGTTTACCTGCCTCTATGAAACCCACTACTTTGAGACATTCCTCTTCAATGAACATTCTCACGAAGGAAAAACATTAAATTCCCTACCACACAAAGAGAAATACTGAGCTATGCCAGTTTAGGGTGCTCAAGAAAATTGTTACAAAATAGATGAAGCAAACGTCAAAGGATGGTGACGAGGCACAAGGGATGTGCCTCAGCACTTTCTTGAGCAGAGGCAACCAGTGTAAACCAGCCCTGACTGCTTTAGAACTGCCTTAGTCTCATACAGTGCCCTTTACTAATTGTAATACCAAAATCTCCGCCTAGTGGATAATTATAATGTCATTAACATAACATGGGTTGTATGAAGGCTCATGATGATGGCACATAGCATGCTTGATTTGTTTCACTGTGAAGAAACAATGAAAACAATGTAAAAGCTGTGTGTCATTCACTGGGAGGCGATTTAAGGCAACAGGACGGGTGGGCAGATGTGAATTTTGATAGCAAGAAAGCTCCTGTGGAAGAAGTTTCTGTGTCGTCCAGGAGCAAGCGCCCTTGTAAGTAACTCTAATAAACTCATATAACTCATCATGGACTAGTCTGAGTCATCCTTTGGTCTCTCCATTCCATCTCCGTATGGGGGGCGGTTTTCTATACTGTCCCTAGATTTTCCCAAAACACTCGCTATTTCACTAGTCTGAATAAAATTCTGTCCTTCCTTAATTGTCTGGTACATTTTGTTTTTCACATTGTTCTGAACTCTAACTCTACCAAATTATATGTACATTCTTCATTCATTCTGTAAATCAATCATTCTTCAAAAATTTATTGAACACCTCCTATGTGCCAGCATAAAATGGTAATTTAAATCAATTGCTAGAGTTGGATTTAGGGTTGTTTTATAGGTACCTAGGCTTAAAGCCAGGAACTAAAGAGATGAGAAAATTTTTTGTTAATCCAATGATCATTTTTATAGAGAATCAGTGGAATCAGTGTTTAATAGTTTGCTAGAATCCTTCTTTTTTCTAAAATTAAGCTTTCTGTATATTCAAGAGAGCACAGAAGGAGAGAAAAATGGCATTGGATTTGGAATATTGAATATTTGATAATTCTGCTTTTATTTCACTTAATTATTCATTCATTTAAGAAATATTTATTGCATGTTGACTTTGTGCTAGAAATTTTGCTAGGTTATAATAACAGCTCTGATTTTTTGAGTCCTTGGTACATGCCAGGCACAGCTGTAAGCATTGTATATATTAACTCAATCTCCACAAGAACCCTGAGATAAATACTGTGATGACCCTTTCACAAATGAAAAACTGAGGCACAGAGAGAGGATAAGTAATTTGCCCAAAGTTGCAAGTAGTTGGGCTGGGATTTCAAAATGAATCAGGGTACACAGTAGATTCCAAAACCTACTTCACTATACTGCTGAGGCTAGAGTGGTGAACACAACAGACCTGTCTTTGTTTTTAGGGAACTTTCAGTCTTCAAGTGTTACCTGTCTAATTGCAAGAACGCCAAGTGATGAGAGAGAGGACTCCTAGGGTGCTTTGGGAGGCATAAAAGGGAGACTTAACTCTCATTAGCTGATGGATCTGCATTTCTGAAAGAAGGCTGGTAAGACCTGCCCTGCCTGTTTTAGGGATGTGGTGAGGAGCAAAGCCAAATATGATAAAAGAAAGCAAAAATTAGCAAGTGTAATTGTGTGTCTTTTGGAGAACCACAAGCTGTGATTATTTGTAGAAATCAAAGTGGTGTATGTTGGAGATGCAGTCTGGCTTCAAGGTCTTCTCTTCAGAGAGTGACCTTAAAAGATTTTGACTGTGAACTGCAAAGATCAAAACAAGGGCTGTTTTTGAGATAATACAAACACTATAGTACAAATTAGAAAAATTGTTTACTTTACCAAACATTTTCACAAGAATATCATAAAAACACTAAAGGTATGTTTAATGAGAAATTTTCTTAATTGCAACAAATATTCAAAAGTTTAAATGAAAATGAGGTTGATTTAAAAGTCAAAGATCATCTCACCCCAGTTAAAATGCCTTTTACCAAAAAGACAGGCAATAATGAATGCCGGCAGAAGATGTGGAGAAGGGGGAACTCTCATACACTGTTGGTGGGAGTGTAAATTGGTGCAACCATTATGGAAAACAGTATGGAGGTTCCTCAAAAAACTAAAAATAGAACTCCCAGCCTGAGCAAGAGTGAGACCCCGTCTCTACTAAAAATAGAAAGAAATTATATGGACAACTAAAATATATATATACAAAAAATTAGTCGGGCATGGCGGCACATGCCTGTAGTCCCAGCTACTCGGGAGGCTGAGGCAGTAGGATTGCTTAAGCCCAGGAGTTTGAGGTTGCTGTGAGCTAGACTGACGCCATGGCACTCACTCTAGCCCGGGCAACAGAGCGAGACTCTGTCTCAAAAAAAAAAAAAAAAAAGAACTCCCGTTGCTAGGTATATATCCAAAGGAGGGGGATTCAGTATATCAAAAAGATATCTGCACTCTCATGTTTATTGTAACACTATTCACAATAACCAAGATACGGGATCAACCTAAGTGTCCATCAACGGGTGACTGGATAAAGAAATTGTGGTAAATATACACAATGGAATATTATATAGCCATAAAAATGAATGAAATTCTGCCATTTCCAACAACATGAATGGAATTAGAGAACATTATGTTAAGTGAAATAAGCCAAGCACAGAAAGACAAGTCTCTCATGTTCTCACTCTCATGTGGAAGCTAAATACTAAAATCAACTGATCTCATGGAGATAGAGAGTAGAATGATGGTTACCAGAGGGTGGGAAGGGTAGTGGGGAGGGGGAGATAAAATGGGGATGGTTAATGGATGCAAAAATATAGATCGATGGAATGAACAATATTTGATAGCAAAACAAAGTAACTATAATCAACAATAAGGGTATACTTTAAAATAACTAAAAGAGTGGAATTGGAATGTTCCTAACACAAAGAAATGGTAAATGCCTGAGGATAGCCTAATAACCCTGATTTGATTAATTTACATTGTATGACTGTATCGAAATATCACATGTACCCTATAAAGATATACAACTATTATATACCCATAATAATTAAAAATTAAAAAAGTCAAAGGTGCATTTTGGAGGATGTTAAGAGGCTTGGTTTTTATGCAGACTTATTTTTTTACCAGTAAATGAAAGAAATAGAGTATGGATAAGAATTTTAGAGGAATGATGCATTTTCTTTTGGGAAGGTAGGAAGTTATAACATCACAGGTGAATCATACCTAAAATAAAGTATCTCTATTGACTTGGATGTGCCTGTGACAGGAACATATGCTCCCTGAGGGCAGAGCCTGGGTCTACACCTGGGCAGCACCTTGCATAGAGTACTTTGTAACATGTCCAAGAAGGATTTGTGTTTGGTGTGTGAATGAGAAGCTCACAATCAGGGGTCAGTTAGTGGTGGTCAGTCACTGGTGTGTGCCAAGCTGCTAGAGCAGGCAGAGAAGATGTGTTTTGAAATAGACAAGGGGTTGGGTCACGCCCCAAGCATACCTGGATTGTATCTCTGATGTCCTGAAAAAGTTACTGTAGTTTAGTTTGTGTCAGGAAAAATGGTGAAAGACTTTGAAATGGGTTTAAAAGATGACTGGGCATCTTTCCAATAGAATGCTGAGTATCACCTAGCAGACCTTTGGGGGTTATTTAATTTTAGAGGATTCTGTGCTTTTCATTGTCTCTGACTGAGCTATTTTTAGGACTCCATAAGCTATAGAAAACTAATGGTAATGCAAATAATTCTAGTCCACATAGATGCAAGCGAATTTTGTCAGAGGGAGATGCCATTAATTTTCCTTCTGTGGAAGAGATGATTCCAACATTACATTTTATTGCCAGGTAGATTTTGACCAGTTTGCATCAATTTGCAAATTTGCATCACCATTCCTGATTGCTTATATCAGGAGCTGGCAAACTTTTTCTAAAAACAGCCAAATAGTAAATATTTATAACTGTATAGGCCAGATGGTCTCCATCACAACTACTCAACTATGTTGTCATAGCTAGAGTAGCCACAGACTATATGAAAATGAATGCACATGGCTGTGCACCAATAAAACTTTATTTATGGGCAATGAAATTGAATTAAATATAATTTTCACACGTCACAAAATATTATAATTCTTTTGATTTTTTTCAACCATTTAGAAACATAAAAACCTTGCTTAGGCCGGGCACGGTGGCTCACGCCTGTAATCCTAGCACTCTGGGAGGCCGAGGCGGGTGGATCGCTCAAGGTCAGGAGTTCGAGACCAGCCTGAGCAAGAGCGAGACCCCCATCTCTACTAAAAATAGAAACAAATTATATGGACAACTAAAATATATATAGAAAAAATTAGCTGGGCATGGTGGCACATGCCTGTAGTCCCAGCTACTCGGGAGGCTGAGGCAATAGGTTTGCTTAAGCCCAGGAGTTTGAGGTTGCTGTGAGCTAGGCTGACTCCATGGCACTCACTCTAGCCTGGGCAACAGAGCAAGACTCTGTCTCAAAAAAACAAAACAAACAAACAAAAAAAAACCTTGCTTAGCTTGCAGGTTACACAAAAACAAGTGTTAGGCTGGATTTGGGCTACAGGATTGTAGTGTGCCTATCCGTGGCTCATATTTGGTCTGTTCTTTGGATTCTTTTTTTTTTTTTTCCTTTTTTCTTTCAGAATTTTACGGGGGTACAAACATTTTGGTTACGTAAATTGCTTTTGTACCATTTGAGTCAAAGTTATCCCCCAGATAGTGTGCATTTTACCTGATAGGTGTGAATTTACCCATCCTCTCTTCCCCACTCCCACCTGCTTGATTTCCCATGAATGTTTTTTCCATATGTGCACATAAGTGTTGCTCGCTTAGTTTCAATTTAACGGTGAGTACATGTGGTGTTTGTTTTTCCGTTCTTGTAATACTTCACTTGGTTTCCTCATTAACTAATGAGGTAAATAAAATCTTCAACATATGTTCATTTTATATTTGAACGAGAGTCATGATTTTACCCCTTAAAATTTTTTTCCTTAGTGTTTGCCAAAGGCAGTTAATGGAATTCAATTGAAGTATTTGGAGACCATGAATCCAAAGGCTGAGAGATTCTTTGCCCTAGGTGAATATTAGAATCCCGGGGAGTTTTCAGAACCTTATCAATACCTGGGCCTTTCTGCAAAGAAATCGACGTAGGACCTCAAGAGAGGGCCCCTGAATGGGTATGTTTGAAAAACTTTCCAGGTAATTCTAATGTGTAGCCAGGATAGAGAATCAGTAAATTTGAGGAAATGGTACTTAAAAAAATTTCTTGGTATATCAAAGGCAAGCTGTTACTTTAAGATATAAAACATACAATAAATAGTGGCTAGAACTCCTGTGGTATTATTAATAATGTGTGTAATATTCTTTTAGTTTAAAGCATAATAGAGCCAATTATATGAAAGAGAAGATTATAAATTGCTTTAATTAATCTCTTCTTACAGTTTTTCTAATTGCTAGGAACTTGGAAAATAAGATTGCTGCTAAAGACTTAAGCGTTCATTTTATTTATTCAAACCTTATTTCATTCCATAAAGAATTCAAGGTAGACTAAAGCTTAGCAGTGTTAATAAAAAACTGTGAAGTATTATGGTTTTCCATTTTCCTCAGAGTGTTTTTAGTTTTTTGGATTAGAAAACTTGGAGTCTTTGGGAACTCTAAATTCTTCAGATCTCAAAGTTGTGAGTGACTTCACGTTATTCTCACTAAATGTGTTGGTTTAGTTACAAATTACCAAGGAATTTTACTCTTGCAAAGGAATAAAATTTTATGCCTTACAAAGTTCTTCCATATATTTTATCCACTATGATCCTTAAAGGTTTTAATAAATATTATAAAAGATATTTACATTGCATACAAATTTGTAATTTATTTCACATAACAAACCAAAACTTTTCTCATTATTTGATTCAATATCAGTTACCTAAATACTCAATGCATGCAAATTTTTCTTTGGCTTTTTGTCTTGGTTCTCCCTTCTCTATTTTATGTGTTATATGTGTCTGGTCCCATTTTTCCTGACTTTCTTATATTCACATGCACTGCAGCTTTGCTGCTTCAGGGAGACTTTGCATCCGAGATTATACATTTGTTGTGCTTTCTCCATCTTTCCTTTTCATAAGTCCCAGTATACTTCTTTGTTGCTGACATATTTTGCTATTTTTTTTTTCTATATGCTCAGTCTTTATTTCACTTATATCTATTAACACTCCTGTGAGAAAGTCGAGGTGGGTATTGTTGCCCATTTACAAGTGAAGCATCTGAGGCTCAGAAAAATTAAAAGTCTACTCAAAATTAACTGATGACAGGATCAGCACTAAAGTTCAGTTTTCGTAACCTATCCATTTTATTTCCACAAGAAAGTAACAAAAGCTGTTTTCCTCTTTGCCAGAACTTCATTCATGCGTTCATTCATGTATGCATTCTTGTATTCATTCAACAGAAATTATTGAATACCATCTTCCAGGTATTTGCAAGGCACTGGGGCAATAGCAACAAACAAGATAAATACATTCTCTTCCTGCGGTGTGTTAACTGAAAATACTGCAATAACTCCAATTTATTGAGCATCTTCTGTGTATGTTATCATACCTAAAGGTCACAACCAATTTATAACAGTTATCACCCCCACTGTGCATATAAAGAAACTGAGGCATAGAAAGATTAATAAACTCTTAATATAATATCAATGATGAGATCCTTAATAAGGCTGATATTGGGGTGATATACCCATGGTCTCAAAGAACAATTGGTAGGTTAGCAAGGTGCTAGAGGTAATATGGGTTGTGAAGAGTTGGATGGAAAGGGGGTAGGGATGGGGGACATCCAAGGAAGGGACAATGCTGAACCTTTGTGAATTAATGCTACTTATAGCGCAGAACAATGACCTGCCAAATCAGGGGCACATGGGTGTACTAACACATCATATAAAACAGAAGGTTAGCCTTTTCCATAATGAATCTTCAAACCACTTAAATCCCATTTTCCAGGTGGTACAACTATTTTCAAGTGCTGGGAAAGGCAAGTCTACCCGGCTATCATCTTGGTTAGGGAAAGTCGGAAAGCTGAGATTTCAGTAATTGCCAAGGAAGGAGTCCAGAGAATCCTTTTGACACAGGCTGTAGAAAACACAGGCTGTAGAAACCTTGAGTTAAAGAAAATTACATCAGGGTACTTTGACAATAGTGAGCCTGGCAACTTAGCAAAAGCCTTGTTTTTTATTCCTCATAAAATTTCACAACAAAAGAGTAATTGTATTTATTAGCAATAAACTTTTTCTTACAAAGAGCAGCTCACCCTGTAAAACCCCAGGCCTTGGTGAGGCCAGGGCTGAAATTAATGAGCCAAAGGGACAAACTGAAAGCCTGGAGAGTCAAAATGCTTGTGATAAGAAAAAGCAGACTGAGTCAAGTATGAGAAATGGGGGTCTGATTCCACATGGTACTGGGGGATTAGCTACTCGTGTTCCCACCTGAAGAGCAGGGCTTGCTCGCCATGCCTAACATGCTTCAAGCAAGACAGTTTCAGACACAATCACACACTTATGGCGTGGTGAATATTTAAAAAGATGTGCCACAAAATGTGCAAACTTGAAGGAGAAATCGAATTCATGAATACTAAAAAGAGTACAAAATATTATTAGATATGTATAAAAGGTAATCCACCCTGATTTAATATATATTAAACTGTATGAAACATTTTTCTAGAAAAATTTAACCATGAGGCATATAGGTCTAACAGGAAGAGAAAACAGTGTATGCAAAGGCACAGCAGTGGATGAGAGTGGTATACCCATAATACAGAAGGTAAAATCAACATGACTTGGACCATGCCTGGTTGTGAGTGGAGTGAGGAGCCTTGGGAATTTCCAGGTCTCCGGCTTGGGCACTTTCATTGATGGTGGTTGCGTTCATTGAGACAGAAAACACAGGAGGAGAAGCCTCCATGTTTCTCATTTATAATCTCAGAGAAGAAAAGCTGTCCGGTGCATCTTACGGGATGGCTTAGAAATAAATTAATTAAATGAAAAGGCATGGAAGAGCTTTAAAAAATGTTAAAGCCCAAATTAAATTATATGTTACAGCTCTTACTGTGAAGCAATGATTCTCCAAGATTTCTCCCACCGAATCAGAGTCCCTGGTGAGTTTGTCAGGAGGGCAAATTGGCCCCACCTCAGACCTACTGAATCAGTAACAGCTGCGTTTAGGGCGCTGCAATCAGTGTTTTAGGAAGTTCTCTGAGAGATTCTGATTTGTGGAAAAGTTTGAGAACACTGGAAGGGGAAAGGGTCCACAATTTGTTATGGGAACATTTTGGGGTGAAGCACTGTGATGCAGCCCCAGCCCTGCCCTGCCCTTGAGGAGGATGGAAAACGTTTTTCTCCTGCCCTCAGGCCTCTTAGTTCCTGTTCATCCTCAGGTTCCTTTTCCTTATATTTTGCTGGTGAAGAGTTGGGGCAAGATGAGCTACACAAACATTTACGTCTAACATCAAAATCTAGTAAAGTCTACCGAGGGGGAACTCTGCTTTAGAACTAGTTTAATTAAAGGCAAGAAAATTCAACTTTAGGCAGTAGCTTTGAACTCTGATGAGTGAAAAATGTGCAATGTGATCGCATTGAAGTTCCTTTAGAAATGTTCTTGTGCGTAACATTTAAAATTCCTTTTATATCAATGAGTGTCATTTTGGGAAAATAGATGACTTTTTCTGTTAAAGGACTTGTTGAAAAGCAAATACACGTTAAAAAGCATGTTTGAATTTCCAGGTTGTTGTCAATCTAAGCTGGTCAACATAGTTTTTGGTTACATTTTAATGGAATATAAATCTCTCATGGGAAGAGAACTGGTATTATAGTTTTTAGTGACTTTTGCCAAGTTATAGTCATAGAAGATATTTGTATCTAAGCCACTTAAAATAATCACTGATGCCTCGAAGCATTTTGTCAGTTGGTTCTGTAAATACATATTTTGAAGATATTACTACAGTACATTACATTCTATCAGCTAGAGGGAATCGTTATGTGCAAAGAAGGGAAGAACGCAAGAGACTGGTTCTAAATTTCTAGTTTTAAAAGATAGTTTAGAAACATTACCTTTTTAAGGGATACTTTAATAGTTCCAGTTGGAGATATTTCAAACTCAAATTTGTAAGTATTACTTATCTCCAAGTGATCTACAAAAGGCACTTGAGTTGCCTTTAATGCATCAGATGCCTTATTAATTTCATGCACTTGGTATTGACAGTTGTACTTAAAACATGGTATTTCTTCTGCTTTTATTTTACAAAAGATTTTGAAGAATTTGTAAGATTTATTAAGGTAAATAAATTATGTTTGAAGAAATCATAGCCTAATCATGTATTAACCTAACATTAAGTCATAAAAAATTCAGCTCTATAAGACATATTGGAGAGTGAAAATTGTGGTGCGGGGGAGGATTTACAGCATCCTGCAAAGACCGAATGCAGAGGGAATTTGAACATTAAGAAGAAAATTTGAATAATTCAGGTAACAGATTGTTATTTACTATGAAAATAAAGAAAATATGTTCAAACAACCCTCCTCACCTGCAATGAAAATAATGTCCAAATGACGACTATCTTTCTGAGCAAATCACCTCTTTCTACTTTTAATTTAACATTTTAACTATGGTTTTAAGACAAAATGTTACATTGAGGAGGTTCACGTTTTGCATCTGTGACTCTGCATCAACCATAGCACTTTACACTTGATTTTAGCCTAAAGGCCTAACCATAGCACTTTATAGTTCCCACTGCCACCAAAAGAAAGACTGGGGGACATCCCCATATTTAAAATCCAGGGACATCATCATTATCATTAACATCCATCCATCTTCTATCACCCATCCCTTATCCATTCATCCATTTGTCTAGAGAGTGTGCCTGGGGCAGAGGAAAACAAGAAAATGGATAAGAGTTAGCATAAAGAGATAGAATGAAATTGCTTCAATTCAAGAGTAGCTAACATGGGTAACTGCATCAAAGAGATTGTCAGCGCTAATTGGAAACTATCCCAAGTGATTATGCTGTTTAGTACTTTATTGAAACTGATAGATTTGGGTGCACAAGGAGATATTTCCCTGGTGCACCCAAATCTATCAGTTTCAATAAAGTACTAAGCAGCATAATGAATAAGCAATCTTATAGCAACCTTAGAATTATTTAGCACATAAGGAGAGAATCTCCTGCTTTCAATTAAGTACAAACCAGGAGACAGTTTTGAAGTACAATGGCCTGTGTCTTTGTGGGACCCACGATATTGGCAATGGAGTAACTAGATAGAAAGAGCTTTCAGCTAATGCTGGCTGAGCAACGTTTAATGATGTTACTGTAAGTGATATATTGCTACTCCATAATGGGACCCCTTAATTGGACTCTGAGTTGATCCTAGGCCTGGTTTCTCTCAGAGTCATTCCTTGCTGGTCCCTCACTCTGCTCTGTTTCAGGGAGGTAGAAATGGGGTGCTGACCCCTGTTGGTTGCATTTCAAAGGCCTCTGTAGAGTCTGGTTTCTGGCTGGGTTTGGCCAATGTGGGGCAATGGCAGGCAGGCACTCCTCTTCCCTCTGTGCATCAAGTGGCTGCTCCAGCAACAATTCTTTCTCCTCTGTAGCTATGGCTTCCACTGGATCAGCATTCCAGGCTTCCAACTTCCTTCAGGTGAGCTGGCTCCTGGATTCTAGTGATACCACCTCCTCCCTTTGTCTTTCTAGCCCAAGGGCAGTAGAAGAGCCCCACTCTTCCTAATCTCTGGGTAACCTCTCTTTCCTTTTTGGCTTCGGGCTCTTTCTCCACTTGAGTATCATGTTCCCTACATTAAATTCCTTGTCTCAAAATCAACACACAAACATCAGCACTGTTTCTATACACTAAAAACAAACTATCCAAAGAAGAAATCAAGAAAACAATTCCATTTGTAATAGCTAAAAAAAAAAAAAAATACTTAGGAATAAATTTAACCAAGGAGTTGAAAGTCTTATGCACTGAAAACTATGAAACATGGATGAAAGACATTTTTTTTTTTTTCTTTGAGACAGAGTCTCACTCTGTTGCCCAGGCTAGAGTGCTGTGGTGTCAGCCTAGTTCACAGCAACCTCACACTCCTGGGCTTGAGCAATCCTCCTGCCTCAGCCTCCCAAGTAGCTGGGACTGCAGGCATGTAGCCATGCCTGGCTAATTTTTTCTATACATTTTTAGTTGTCCAGTTAATTTCTTTCTGTTTTTAGTAGAGACGGGGTCTCAGTCTTGCTCAGGCTGGTCTTGAACTCCTGACCTTGAGCGATCCTCCCACCTTTGCTTCCCAGAGTGCTAGGATTATAGGCGTGAGCCACTGCACCCAGCCGCTAATACTTCTTTATCTGGCCAGGCAGGACAAAGCTTGGAAAGCAGTTCCACTTACAGAACTCAGTTTTAGTGAGACTTAGTTCTGTTTGTGTTGAGCCATACTTGATCCTGGGGCAAAAGGGAAAATGTGTGCCCCTATATACATTTATCAAAATATTCTCCCATATTTTGAACTGAGAAGAAAAAGTTAATAAAAGTGCCATAATAAGAATATGTGACACCATATGAAGCCCCACGTTGCCCAATCTGTTTGCGCCCGTGTCAACCTTCATAACCCTGCATGAAGAGGGCTGCAAGGGCCTCACAGGCCAGGAGCTGGGCAGGTTGGAAATGACCATTCCTGTCACACAGTAAGGCCACAAATAATGCCATAAAACAAATGATAGTGCATCTTCATTTAAAATTTTGATATTTGTTCATTGTGAGTTTTTTGCACTAATTTTGATTTTTTGAAAGATTGCATTGAAATATTATCTTGATTCCTGAGTTTTTGGCTCCCCTTAAGTTTTGCACCTGAGGCTAGTACCTCACTCACTGCACCCTAATCCTGGCCCCACCTGGGTGCTGCACGTTACACGTGCACAGAGGGTGCCTTGAGATCAAGTGAAGAGGAAGAACAAAGAGAGTGAGGAAGATTTGTGCAGGAATTCATGAAGAAAGATTCTAAGGAGTTGAAAAAAAAAATCCCAGTGTGGATTAAAAGTCTTAATTATTATTACAATAAAGTATGAAGGAAGAAACCAGGATCATGAAATCTTGGGCAAATTGGCCTTGAATTGGAGGTGAGGCCACTTGAAGGCTCAGGTCTCCATGGCGATCTACATAATGATACCTTACTGCAAATCATGAGTTTGGGAAGAAAATTTGACATTGAGAAAATAGCCTTAGAGAAGAATGATGCTTGTAATATAACTTGTCCTTATCAAGCAGAGTAGTTACCAATAATGAAGACTGAAAGATACCATTACAGTGATATTGCTATAACCTGTATGAAATGTCAAATTGGATCTCTTGGCCAGCCCGTGTTTCATGGGAGGAAGCAGAAAAAGTTAACAATGAGAATAGAAAATGAGACTCCCCAGGGGAGAAATAAATTGAGAAATACATTAGTTTGTGTATGAAGGCTGCAAACTTAAATACAAATAAAACAAGCAGACAAAGAAGCAAAAAAAAACCCTCAGATGATTCTAATGAACAGGAGAATTTCATACTTTTTGTATCTAATGAAACAATGGATAAAATTGGTCCACAAATGAGAGTTTTAACATATAATTGAATCACAGAAGGTTTTCTTATGATCTTTTTTTCTTTTGTTTTTAGCCCCAAATTAAGGGCACCCACAGAGGAGTCTTTGCCATGCAGCAGGTTCTATTTTCTATATTGAACATTAAGGCAGTCGAAGCCTAGGTACTGCAGTACTAGTTTCCTGCTTTTCTTAGACTGTGCCTAAATTCCTCTTTGCCTAAGAAAGAAAGAAGCCTCACTGGGACGGATGTTCAGTGAAAAGATTCACCCGGGATGAAATTC
Source organism: Eulemur rufifrons (assembly GCF_041146395.1). NCBI lineage: Eukaryota > Metazoa > Chordata > Mammalia > Primates > Lemuridae > Eulemur > Eulemur rufifrons. Next base: position 36,524,195 of record NC_090997.1, read on the forward strand.
AGCAAGGGCTTCCTATGAATCTTCACCCTTTGCCATCGCCCAGGAGGAGGGGGAGATCTTTCTACTTTCAGCCTGATGCTGAAAGTCTTGGTGCTTAAGTCTTGTCGCTCTCATTTTCATGGGAAGCCACTCAAAATATGCAGCCCCTTAGAGCAATGCGGGAATCACGAGTAAAACTTAAAAGAAAGTTAGCAGATTAAAGTACACTGCACGGTAGCAGTCTGGCTTTGCCAAGCTTAAAAGATGAGCTTGCTTCCTTTAATTAGGTCTGTTTTTCTCCTTTTCCTGAGCTAATGGGTCCTCTTTCCCACCCCAGGTCCTTGATGAAACGTTACTCTTTTAAATCGGCTTTTCCAGGAAAATGTCCAAGTGGCAGCCCCAGCTTCCCTTCCAGGGAGCCCCTGTGTCCTCAGCGTTGCTGTGTCCACCTGTCTGGGGTGTCGGGTTCAGTATCACTCACTCCTGGTCTACTTCCAAGGTCTCCAACTCCTCTTCAACTCCACTTCTTTCTGTCTCACTTTCCTTCCTCTGGCCTTCTTCCTCCTCACCTCCGCCCAATTCTCCCAGCTGTAACATTTCTTGCATTGTTTTATGAATACTGTAAAGCATCGCGTACAACTACCTCTCTTTACAGTTAACACCCATAAGGTGCTTCAAATAAAAAGGGGTGCACAGCATTTGCTGAGTACCCTTGAGTCACTTTCGCTTTCAAAGTTAAAAAAAATTTACTGAAAGATCGATCATTCAGTAATGTCACAGATATACAGTCTGACTAAAATTATTGCAAACTCTCATGCAAAGCTGCCAAATCAGTGGGAAATTTGCCATCCTACAGAATGAAGATTGATTGGAGAATCTAAAGAGAGATACATTTTCTTAAACATATGCAGATCTCGTGTTCTCACCACACACACAAAACAGGTAACTCAGTGAAGAGATAGAATGTTAATTAGCTTGACTGGAGTAATCAGTTTGCTATGTACATGTATATCAATACATTATGTTGCATACCTTAAATATATACAATTTTTATAACCCCCCAAACAATAAACATGTGTTTATTCAAAACAAACAAACATAAATACAAATAAATAGACATATTCTTTTACCTCCATTAACCTCTCTATAAATGCTTTAATTTGTTCCAGCTCTATCAATGAAGTTCAGCAAGTTTTGGAAATACTGACTTTGGACGGTATTTAGTAAGCATAAGCATATTATTAAAATTCTGTGGATTAGCACTGGTTTCAGCATCTCAAATAGCATAAAACCCTTCTTAAAACACATGATCTGGCACAGATTTTACTTAACCTGACAATACAGAGAACTTGCCAACTAGTGACGGAGAGTTGTTATTTTTCTATCTCATTCATTGCCAAGGAAGAAAATTAGAGGAAGAAGAAACTAAAAATCCTCTTATCTATTGGTTTACTCAGTGGTCAAAACATGTTAAATTTTCTCTGAGATTAATGGGATCTATTTAAAGATGAAAATCTCATTTTCCTGACTTACATATTTAAGGTCAGCTGTGTCCTGTCACTTTGAGCACAAGCGCATGACAATTTCAGAAGGTTGCTCAGTTGCTTGTGTAGACTCCCCTTCTAAAAAGTGACAACTGCATGCAGTTTGTAATCTACTGACACCTTTACAAATGCAGTTTCATTTTTTAAAACCTAAAAACTGAAGGAAAGTATTCATGGGAGTTTGTATCCATGTCTCCCAATCCATTTATAAATGCTCTGGTTATTTGTGCCTTAGGACTGCTAAGATGTCACTTTCCCTCAGTGCAAGAGCTGCCTCTTTGATTAAAATGCTGATCATATTATATACCTGTACTAATGCAATTCTCCACTACAGGACCCAAGGTGACATTCCTTCCTCACAGTCTCATATGGCCTTGTCTGCTCTTGGTCACTCTCTGGCCTCAAATCATTTGCATAAGTGCCACCTACTCTTTGTAAAAATGCACAAAAGAGGGACAGAAACGCTTGCCTTCCCACTCTAATTCTGATATTATCTCACGTGGGTGAAGATAAGGGAACTTCAGACATAATCCTCGTAGTTATAAATACACCATGTCCCAGTGATTGAGAAGTGGTAAGTGGGGGGCTGGAAAACCATGGAACTGGTTAGATGGCACTTTGACCACCTGACCTCCGCCAGCCCTGTGCCTCTCTCTTCACCTTTCCTCAGAACAACTTTCTATTCTCATCCCACTGTTAAGTGCATATTTCCTGACCTTTCTTCTACTATGAATTCTTTTTAATCTTATAAATAGTTACTACCTATTATCACTAATGGCAAACACATCTTTTTCCTTATGATTAAGAAGTTCCATCAGGCAAGCCCACTTTCTCTTTGCAGCAGATGAATTGTTGAATTATTATCTGATTTTGTCTGTATAAGTTCTGGCTTTGCATCTTTCTGCTGATGTAATGTGTAAAGCATTCTATGCTTTTTTCCTGCTGTGCTGAGCTCATTCAAGACATACTGTGATTAATTTTATGTATCAAATTGACTAGGCCAGTGTACCCAGATATTTGGACAAACATTACTGTAGATATTTCTATTAAGGTATTTTAAAGATGAGATTAACATTTAAATTAGTGGACTTTAAGTAAAGCAGATTACCCTCCATAATGTGGGTGGGCCTCATCCAATTAGTTGCAGGCCTCAGTAGAAAAAAGACTGAGCTCCCCAGAGGAAAGGGAAATTCTTCCAGCAAATGGCATTCTGACCATTAGGGGTAACATAAACTGCATTGAACTGTAACTCTTCCCTGAGTCTCCAGCCTGCTGTCTACCCTGCAGATTTTGGATTTGCTAGCCTCCACAATCATGTGAGCCAATTGCTTAAAATAAACCCCTCTCTCTCTGGAGGGAGAGAGAAAATGTTGTTTATCGTGTTCCATTAGGTTTTCAACTCCAGGTTGGAAAGAAATTTGGGTCTCATGTGTTACATAGGTGATCATGGGGGTGTTCATGTTCATGGTGATCCAGACTCTTTGACCCATCCTTTCTCTCCATCCATCATTATCGAAATAGTCTCTGGTTTATTTTACTTTGTTTTATTTTATTTTAATTGTTTTGAGACAGGGTCTTGCTCTGTCACCCAGGGTAGAGTGCAGTGGCATTATCATACCTCCCTGCAACCTCAAGCTCCTGGGCTCAAGCAATCCTTCTTCCTCAGCCTCCTGAGTAGCTAGGACTACAGGCATGTGCCACCTGGCTAATCTTTCTATTTTTTGTAGAGATGGGGTCTTACTGTGTCACTCAGGCTGGTCTCAAACTCCTGGCCTTAAGTGATCCTTCTGCCTTGGCCTCCCAAACTGCTAGGATAACAGGTGTGATCCACCACACCTGGCCTTATTTCATTTTTTTAAAAAATTAAATGCCTCATATCTGTTCTTTCCTCCATTCCTTATCCATGCCTCCAAAGCTTCACACCAAATATAGGACAAAGTCCTCCACTGTGCTACTTTTCCCCCACCAAGCTGCAGCCAGACTAACTTTCCTAAGCCCCCTTTTTATCACTCCCCTTCATTGTCTGAAAACCCAGAACAAACTCCCTTTTCTGACTTTTGATGTGTATCCTTCTTCTACTTATTGCTTTGCATTCTTCCCCGAAACTCACTTCAACTTCTGCAACTTTGCTCATGAAACTTGTTCAACTTGGAGGGTCCTCTCCCCTCTCTTCAGCAAAGTCTTGTGCTCCCTTCCCCACCCACTTAAGGCTCTGTGAGTGCCTTCTTTGATATGTGTGCATCTCACTGATTTTCCTCTCTTCTGACCTAAAACAGTTATGTACATACGTTTAGTCTATATAAAGTCCTTTAAGTCATCTTTTATTTTATACACAAAATCTTACATATGTGTAGGTCTTGAATAAAGAAAATAGATGAAAAGCTCTTCATTTTCAGAGATGTTCTCTGTGCTTGCTGAAAAATTATGTTGAAATTTTGTTCTTTTTATAATTAAGAGTTATCCAACATGAAATTTTAATTTATCCCAAATCTAGGCCTTGGAAACATCACAGACATATGTACTAATAACAGAGCATTGTTATCTGAAGATGGGATTGCATCTTTGACAGCTGCCATAACAGGATACCACAGACTGGATGGCTCAGAAATGGAAATTTATTTCTCACAACTCTGGAGACTGGGAAGTCCAAAGTCCAAGATCAAGGCACCAGCAAACCCAGTGTCTAGCAAGGGCACCTTTCCTAGTTTGCAGGCAGCTGTCCTCTAGTTGTAGTCCCACATGGGGGGGGTGTGTGTGGGCGGGGGGACAGAGAGAGAGAGAGAGAGAGAGAGATCATCTCTCTCCCTGTCTCTTCTTATAAATGCTCTGCTCCCATGACCTAACTACCTGGCAAAGGCCCAACCTCCAAATACCATCACATTAGGGATTTAGGTTTTTCTTCCTTACGTCTTACAGTAAACTTTTTTCCTGAAAACATTCTCAATTTTCCACATGGGATAACTGAGTGATATGTTTTTAAGTTAAGATTTCTGTTAAAATTGTCTTAATGGCTTATTTCTGAAATGCATTTAAGGGTTTATTCACGCAGAGATGTTCTCCTTGTCACTGGAGCTGTTTACCAGTGAGGGATGATCAGGGAATAGAGCTCACCAGGTTTATTCTATTGTCTCAGTGCCACCAAGTGTGCAAGGAATCAGAACTGAGCCGGCTTCCAGACAACCTGCAAGGGGACTGCAGAGCTCCGTGGTGTGGCGTGAGCCTCTAGCCCAGTCCAGAGCTGCCGCGTGCTGGTATTTCAGCTACAGTTAGTAAGATACAAATCCAACTCCTGCAGTGTGTTAGGGGCCACTCCGAGAAACAAGAAGGGATAGACTGTGGATGCTAAACCAAAAGTGAAAAACATGACAGACACCCAGAACAAACAAAACAAAAAAACACTGGGTTGTTGAAATGAAACCTGTCAATCGGGGTGTGTAGGAGGAGAAAGCACTCACAGCTGCCACCAGCGCTATAGATTTAAAATAACCTTGACGACAGTTTCCTAAAGAAGGTCATACAGAGAAATCCCGAGGCCCTGGGAATCGTTCTATTTACCTCTTTAGTTTCCTGTATTTACGGGCCTCTGCTTTTCTCTTCTCTGTGAAATACCGGCTAGATCAATAAAAAGCATTACTCATGATGGATACTTATCAATCTTTCTCTTTGTGTACATGTAAGCCAACAGAACTGATGAAAGTGATAAAAGTGACCAGGCCGAGGACCTGAGAGCCAGCAAAGGCTGGAATCTTCTTGGATGTGCTCACCAGTCACATGACTATATAGAGGCAACAGGAAGGTAACATTTGGACATTTGAGAGCAGAGCCAAAACCACCAGTTCACTGGCCCGATTCAGAATCGCAGACGTGTGCGTTCCCACTAATGAGCCCGAGGCAGGCACTGCTCACCCATCAGGCCAGCCTCTCCTGCTGAACCCGTTGGTGAATTCAGAATTCTTCATGTTGGTTTTCCCTCTTAAGTACCACTCGAATCAGTTTCCTTCTGTCCATTTCCCCTTCCATCACTCAAGTCCCAGCTATTAACATTTCTAGCCTGGATTACTGTTAAGGCTACTCTAATTGATTACCTGCATTTGTCCACCTGTAGCCAATTCTTCACAACACAGGCAGAAGGATGTATTTAAACTCAAATTTGATGCATCATTCTTTTGCTTACAACATTTTAATGATTCTTAACAGGACTTGTAAAGCTCTACATTTCTAAAACTTCATCATTTTCTCTCTAAATCGCTATGCTCTAGCTCCACTGGCTTTTGTCACTTTCTTTCAATATGCCATGGTACTTCCAGCTTCAGTTACTTCCCTCTGCTCAAAACACTCTCTACCACTCCTCCTCAGTTTTTTTTTGTGCCTTCCTGTCATTCAGATCTCAGTTTAAACATTACTTCCTTAAGAAAATCAATTGGCTATATAGACTTGATAATAAAGAATATTGTATATTTTATTATTTGTAAATTGTGTGCTATGTATCCTTTGTATCAGCAAAATCTTATAACAAACTTCTCCATGAATATATATATATACACCACTATTTTTTTTTTTTTTTTTTTTGAGATTGGTTGTTAAACATTTACCAACACACCACTGATGAGTGTCAGGGGTCACAGGGGTAACTGGCTGTATTGGTTTTCTTCTCTTCCCTGTTTCACTTCTTTACTTTCTTTCTGGGTTTCCTGGGATCATCCCTGAAATAAGCTCCTTGTAATTGAATTCTTATTTCAGGGTCTATTTTGGGGGGAACTCAAACCATGGCAGTCGTGGAGTGCATCTGCTTTGTTCACGGATTTATTCCCTGTCCCTAATAAGCACAACATAAATATTTGTTGAATATGTAAGTGAATGAGCACAACCTACAAGATAGCCACTACTAATTAAGGTAATTCACTGAAATCCTTTTAACTCTGTGGTCCATTGGCACACAAAGAATTTGCTTGGATCTGTGGCCTACAGCACCCCTGGATGGACCTGTGATGGACCAGTTTCCCACTGAAAGATATGCAGAGAAGCTACCTGGGTCCCTGGGGAAATCAGTGTACACTGGTGCCATATGGGGTAAAACCAGAGAACGGGCTTGCATGATATGGAAGAGGAGAAAGAGGACTCCCCAGAGGAAGGAAGAAGGAGAAACAATGGCATTAAGGTGAGACGAAGTTGCCAAGAGTTACTGAAAACCACTTGGTACACAGTATCATCTGAATACCTACCTGCATTACCTGTATTCATGTGAAGGAGTTTCAACATGGAAGGAAGGGAAAAATGTATTTCTAACTACAACCACCTCTAACTGCTTTTGCCCCTGCAGAAGTGGCAGAATTTATTTTAGAAACATGTGGTCTCTGTTCAGTAAAATATTGGAAAGAGATTAAACAGACCTTACTACTCCGCATAAAAATTGGAGAAGAATTTGGGGAGGGAGCTGGGAACAGCATGGGGAAAAGGTGATCATGAGGAGAGTTTTGAGAGAATAAGGGCTTAACAGCATAGCGCAGCAGAGAACAACCAAGGTAGTATTGGCCAGTAAGAATTTTCCAGCGGAGGATGTAACTGACATGTTAAGATGGGGATGTCTGTATCTAACCAGAGAGTGTGTGCTGGGTGGTGCTGCAGTGTGACTTCCTTCTTTCCTTATTGCCTCAACCTGCAGTAAAGTTGGATCTACCCACAGAAGTATCATCTCTGAATGGTGATGAGGGATAATCACAGAAATCTAGATTATTCATCCTCAGAATGGGGAAGGGAGAGAGAAGAGAACAGATTCAGGCAAGGAGATGGAGTAATATTAGTTCAGTAGAGGGCAGAAAGTCAGAAGATGAATTTTCTTGGGAATTGCCAAAACTTGGGTTAGGGCATTGAATTTCCCAAACTGAAACCTTGAAGGACAGTATTAACTCATCTGACATCTAGACGAAATCTTCAAGTACCAAATTTGAGAGTTGGAAGAACTTCAATTTCCTTTTCATCTTTTCCTGGGCACTGTGAAGATTGTATCTAGGGATGGAATATAATTGCAAGTCTCTGCTGAATGGCCATTATTTCCTTCCTTTAGATGACATTTTTCTCATGGAGAGAACAATTTTTATGAGCAGTATACTGCTAGGAAAACTTTCCCCTCTGGTAAGGAAGAATAGGCAAAAATATTGACCGTAGTTGCTTAAAGTTCAGCTGAGTTGTTCTTAGAAATCTTTACAAGTCTTACTATTATTTTTTTCATCCTAAAGTGGACCAATTTAAATAATATCTTTGCCAGGCCTTCCTGATTGAGAGTTAGGAAATGTAATTTTGTTGTTGTTGTTGTTGTTTTTGGCTAGGAGAGTGGCCTATTGCAACTTTCTTTCACTGAATGCTTACATTTAATCAGCATGGTAGTTGTTACATCACATGAGGTGGAGCTGATTAAAGTTCTCTCATTTTGACAGAAGTATTTACCAATAAGGAAGGTTGTTTTACACATGAGGTTGTCTATGGGGCTATGTGGGGACTAACACAGGGAGGAGCCGTATCCTCTGGGATTTTACTATCTGAGACTGATAATGCTGACAGTTCCAATAAGGTTGACAGCAGTGACAAATAGTTATGAAACTACAGTTTTGCAGCAGACACTGTACTTAGCACAGGAATTCTTAAAAAAGGAATAAGAACACATCCTTTTACTTCAGGAATTCAGTCTTGGAGAGATCCCAGACATGCATATCAATACTTTTAATACTACATGGTAAATGGTTGATGGAAGCATATATGATTTTTTGCTATGAAATCAATAAACAGATGGCAATTATGAATCCTTTTTCAGGAAGCAGTTGGGGAAAGCTTCATAGAGGAAGTGTTAGCTGAAACTTAAAGTATGAAATGGAGGTCAACAGGCCAGAAGAATGGGAGGGTATTACAGGCACTAGAAAAAGTAACTTGTGCAAAGGCACAAAATCATGATGATAGATGACGTATTTTGGCAATGGTGAATGGTGTGACTAGAACTGATAGCAGAATATTGCTTCTGGATCATTGATTTGGCTTTGAGCTTCTTAGTAGACAGATTAAAAAGGGAACTAGATTAATCACATCAACTCTGACTTTCATGGATATATTATAATATAAATTCATTCATTTATTCTTTCAATTCATTCAACATATATTAACTGCCTGTTAGTATAGCATCTGGCTGGATGCTGACAATATAGCAATGAACAGAGACAGACCATACTCCCTGATCTCGTGGAATATTAGCAGCTGGGTTTTATATTGAGTTCATTCAATTTAGTTTATTTCACTGATTCCTTTTGATGGAATCAGAGGCTGGGATGAGATAAAGAAAAGTTGGAAATGTGCTGATTATAACATATGGCCAAGAGAGGAAATAAAAGACACATATTGATGTCCAATGGTAGAGTAGTTCTGCCTAAAGTTTGCTTCTTCACTTAAAATACTGCAATTTATTAAGAAACCTGGCTTACATTTTAAATGAAATGTCTTATAAGTGAAAAAGTCTATAATCCGAGAGGGAGAACAGTAAAGAGCTTCTCTCTTGACAGATCAGATGATCATTCTAATAAGCTAAAAGTAATATATTGCCACCTACACACGCCTAACCCAAACCAAAACACACCAAACTTTCTACTCTGATGACTTGACAATATTTTTGAACAAGTTGGATACATGTTGTGTGGAAAACAGAATGTTGAGTATCTTCTACATGTTTATGACTCTCATTTTTATGAAATAGGAGTGATTTAACAGATAATGCTGCAAAAGAATAGCTCTGCAAAAAAGAATGGCTTGGAATCAACTACTCCAAAAAATATTAATAATAGAAGACCTCACAATTCTGTACCACTACCAATCATTTAGTGTTCTAGAGGCATATTTTCAAAGTACTTTATCTCAGAGAATTAACTACTAAATTAAACTGCTTAAGTTGAAAGATTTCTATGAATGCTTTACTGAGATTTTAATGGCTTGGTGGGCGTTTGGTGACACCTTAAAAATTTTCCAGGCTAAAATTATCTCTGTAATACCATGGCACAGAACTTTGGAGCCCTAATTTTCATTTTACCTGTACATGGGAGAGACCCAGAATTGTTTTAGGAGGGAGGCAGCCTTTGTCTTGTCCAGAGCACTCGTTTTGCTTTTTTCCATGTATAAATGAGATGCCTTTTTATCAGGAATGTTTCCTAGTTAGGGTCTTGATTTTTCATTAAAATATGTCATTTCTATTCCCAGCTGGGATGATTATGAAAGCATATGGAACTGCCATTAATTGGCAATATAGAATATTTCCACTCTAGGCCCATGTCAGCAAATCTAACTCTTCTTGCTCAATACTAATCAGAAGCTCAGTTATGAGATATAATTTTTACTTACAGAGCATTGACTGGAGGTTATGCAGCACATTCATTCCTCTAAATACTCTAAAATCAATCCTTGAGTTAAGGCAGACTGTCAGAACCTAGCCCCTCCTAGAACTGCTGTAATGAACTGGGCTTTGGCATTGCACATATCCAGTAAGGGCCTTAAAAGAAACACCTGACCTTGGTTTTACACAGTAGGAAGGTTCATGTGGAAGAACATGGTCTACCATAACCCAAACTGTCCTCCTTATGAGAACTCACCAGAGAAATTTTTCTCCTAAGCAATTGCAACATGTAAGCATGCAGATCTAAATTACGTGACTGGGCCAGGCAGGGTGGCTCACACCTATAATCCCACTACTTTGGTAACCTGAGTTGGGAGTATTGCTTGAGGCCTGGAGTTCAAAACGAGCTTGAGCAACATAGTGAGACCCTGTATCCACAAAACATAGAAAAATAGCTGGACATGGTGGTGCATGCCTGTAGCCCTGGCTACTTGGGAGGCTGAGGCAGGAGGATGAGCCCAGGAGTTTGAGGTTGCAGTGAGCTATAATCATGCCACTGCCCTCTAGTCCAGAAAGACCCTGTATCAAAATGAAAAAAAGAAAAATCACATGATTGATTGTGTTTTCCTCCTTCCACAGCCTGCTAAGAAGCTTAGAGTCAAATCAAGAACCACCTAAAGCAAACTTACAGAATGTTATGACTTTTTTGTATACAATTTTCCCTACAGCATTATCTGATTAAAAAAAATTTATTGAGGAGAAATTCACACAACATAAAATTAACCATTTTACAGTAAATGATTCAGTGGCATTTAGAACATTCACAACACTGTGTCATCACCACCTCTATCTAATTACAAACCATTTTTATTTCACCGAAAGAGATCTTTGTTTTATTTTCTCTTCCATTTTTCTTTCAATTCTTTAAAATAAAAATAAAATCTTACTGTATTACATCCATGTCTGTAAATCACCACAAATCTTTTTTCTTTCTTTCCTTTTTTTTAGAGATAGAGTCTCACTTTGTTGCCCAGGCTGGAGTGCACTGGTGTGATCATAGCTCACTGCAGCTCACAAATCTTATTTTTAAAATGAGGTAGAATTTTAACAAACAAAATTTTAAAAATCTGATAATAAGCCACACTGCAGGAAATTGAGAAGCAGTAGTCAGGGAATATGAAACAAGAAGGAATCATTCTGTGCAAGCCAGATGAAGGGGTTTCAAGAAGGGAGCAGTTGCCACATGCCAGAAATGTCAAATAAAATGAAGATGGAAATGAGGCTGCTAAATTGAACAATGAGGAGTTTGTCTGTGACTTTTGTGAAAGCCGTGTTCCTCTACCGTGTGTTAAGAGGTGAAAACTTGTGATTAGCAGGTGAGATAGTGGAGACTCAGAAGCCCAAACTATTAATATTTAGAAAAATAGACAGAGTAGTGAAATAGAGAAGAGGCTGTGGTTTTAGGGCAAAGCAAGTTTTGAGTACATATATGTATATTTTTTTAAATAAAGGATGGAGCTACTTAAGCCAAACATACTATAAAACATGGAGAAAACTTGAATAATGGTCCTGGCTCTGCAGCCAGCTATAATGTGACCTTGAGCAAAGCACTTCACATCTCTAGCCTTGGTTTTCTCATCTGTGAAACACAGCGGGTTCACTAAATTATCTCTAAGATTTCTTCCAGCTCTAGTATTTTATGGTGTATTCATAAACAGAAGGAATGTACAAATAAAATGAAAACAGTAAAGCAATCTGAAAATCCAATAATGCTTTCATCATTATATAGTAGATGTACTATTATTTTTACTAATCTACCTGAAATGCTGATCTTATAGGAAAGTTTATTATAATACAATGAAAGAAAAGAATCCAGAAAACATTTCATATCAACCATTTCACCAAAAGTTTTGTTTTGTCCAGCCAACTCTAAAATGATTTGGAAGTCAAGATAATGGGTGCTGTGGATTGTGGTTAATTATAAGTGGCAATAAATTCTTTGATACTTCTATTCAGATATAAGTTTCCCTCCTTTTGAATCTAGGTGAGCTCTATAACTACCCAGCCATTAGGATGTGAGCAAATGATGCTGTTTCTAGGCCCTTAAGAGATTAGACTACTGACTCTTTGAACTCGGCTGTCATGCGTGATGAAGCCCAAGTAACCCTGTGGAGAGACCTGTGTAGAGAAGAAATGAGGTCCTCAGCCAAGAGCTCTGGGTGAGCACTGATGAGCCAGCCATGTGAGTGAACCATCTTGGAAATGGATCTTCAACACCAGTTGAGATATTTCAGCTTACACAACAATATGGAACAAAGAAGAGCTGTCCTCACTGATCCCTGCCCAAATTTCAGATGTATGGGCAAAATAAGTGATTGTTGTTTTAAGTCACAAACTTTAAGTAGGGTTTGTAATACAGCAATAAGTAACTATGTCAAGAAGTTAACATTTATTCACTGATAATCACATAAACCAAATCCAATTTGTATAGATAGTTCTTTTACCATGCCATATATACATTCCTGAAAAACCTGGAATTCTCTAAAATTGCATGCTAATTGCACACAGGGTTTATTAGGAAAACAGAGTTGAGGTGGACTGCTCAAAACCTGTAGAGTCTGTAAAGAGAGCCCTAACTGAAGCAATAACAATCCTATTAAAATACTAGCCATCACAAATCTCCACTGGCATTTGCACTTAGAATCACCAGGCATCCTTAACAGCCTTCTATCCTGGGACTCATGTTTCTTTAAAGACATTTTTACTTGTAGTTTTTCCAGAGTATAAGGGTTCTTGGAGTCACTAAATCAGCTACTTTTTGCACTAAAAAAGGCTCTTTGGTAGGATTTTTAGTCCTCCCCCCCCCCAAAGTCTTCATATATTGCTAAATATTTCCCTTTAACTATGAGAAAGCTTGATTCTATTGCCTCCAGAATTAATCTTCTTGGAAATTCAAAAGTAAATCAACAATACTACAGTGTTTACGGACATTCTTCATATTTTTCAATTACACATGTGCTAATGTGGACTAAAGAAACACCTGCAGCAGAACAGACAGTATCGATGGTCAGCCCGTAAGAGGCATATGGGAATACATACACCAATTGTAAAGGCCTGATCCACTGTTGTCACAGCCCCTTGTCATGGACTTGGGTCTTATGACCTACCCTGTCCTGATGGATTCTCAGTTTTGAAGCCCAGAAGAGACTGTTGTTCTGGGTGGACAGCAGTTGGTGCTGCTTTGGTTTCAGCTTCCTTTATCAGATCTACCAGGAAAGGGCTGCCAGTGCTGGCCGTGGGAATGAGAACTAGAGCTGAAGGAAGGATGCTGGGGATGTCCTCCTCTTCAGAAGGAGGTGGTTCAATGGCCTGCGCTTCTGTTGGAAATGCTGGCGAGAGCAAACCTTCTCCTGGGTTGAAGATGGCTTTGTCATTGGTCTTTGAGGTAGTGTCATAAATGGATTCCTCAAAGAGGATGTTGTCATTTAGCATAGATTTTGTGGGAATAAACTCACCAGGTAGACCATGCTCTGCTCTGTCCACTGTCTCAAGCCCGGGCTCACCCAGAGTAAGTTCAGGACTCAAAGTAGCACCCTGAAAAATGAGTTTAAAAAGACAGATATTGAGATGGGACATTTCTCTCTATATGAGAAAGGCTATACTCTGTAGTTTTTATTTTTGCTTAAATTTTAACAAATCATCTTTTTTTTGTAGTTGACTTGAATCTACTATGGAGGAAGGTTCTGATATAGAAATATGTTCTAAAAGGAAAGCATGTATTGATAAAGTGGTAAAATATGATCTATTGGCTTCTTGGATAACTGAGTCCGCCCAAATAGGCTTAATAATAACTAAAATACTTTGAATTGTGTTAATCATGTTAGAATTTGTGATTTCTTTCATTTCAAGAGGGAATAGAGCATAGTCAGCACTTCTGTTTATGAAAACCCCAGTTACAACTTATATAAGTTAAACAACAATTTAAATTGAGTACAAAAATTATTACTGAATTTATTATTTTACTTTCTAAGGCATTAATTTGTATTTATCCATCTCCATAAATAAATATGTAGATAAGAACTTAAGACTTAAAAACTAACTTAAAAGGTATGATTATGTTTATATTTATTTCTGAAAGTTAAAGTTAAATAATATATTCTACTTTATTCTTTTCAGTTCATGAAAATGTGTTTGCTTTATCCAAAATGGAGCACATCCTGATTATAATTGAAGCAAAGATCTAACTAAAGGAAACCTTGAATTTTAGGATATTTGAAATGCAAGTTGTATTATATTTTATTAATACAGATACTGAAAGTGGGTTAACCAAGTACTGCCTGTAAAAACAGAAAAGAATTATAATTAGCAATGAACAGGGGATTTTGCTCTGTTCAGTCCTTAAGCTGATTTGTTTTTTAATGAAAGATTTTCAGACTTTATTTCTATTTGAAGAACAAAAGGACAACAAACTTGCTTACCTTTGTGATATCAGCAAGGGGCGTAGGCAGCTCTGATTGGGTGTCAGGACCAGAAACTGGCAGTGACCCAACAATTTCTGTAGGCAAAAAATCATAAGGTATGGGTGTATCTTTCCTTTTTCTTTTGTGGTTGGGGCAATAAAACAGTCAAGGTTGAAAAACATGTCAATAACCAATCCTTAGGGAGCAGTACAACCAAAAAAGTTCATGGGTCTGAATAATATATTGAAGGACAGATGCAAAGGGTGCATCTTGCATGTTTTTGTGATAAGAATAACTGTTACAGTGGATTTTTAGGGTGTTCAGTCTCATTCTACAGATTTGGACCAAGCAGCCTGGCTAATTGGCTAGACCTGTGGGGATAAAAATATGACCAAGTTGATAAAAAAGAAATGGCCAGAATAAATACCAGAATCAATGACCATTGTGAATACCCACTTCTATCCTAACACCTGATTCTTAGAACACCTGAGAGGGCTCAAAATATACAAATCCATAGTATCAGACGGTGTCTGAGATAAGTCTCAGGTTGACCTTTTCTTGCCTAGTGTTCCTCTGTCCCTTCATCTTGTCCCAAGAGACCTATGTGAAGTTTTCTAATGTTAAGAGTTTGTCTACTAAACCAGAAAAACAGAACTGGCAAACAGAGAATGACTATTTCATGCTATGTCATACTAAAATGGCATTTTCAATGTCCATCTGTTTTGCCATTTACTGAGCCTACTGAGGACTTCCAGGCTCCTGGGTCCCTCCAGACACCCTCTGAGGATGCTGAATAGGCCTGATTATCTTGTTGATTTCTTTACATCCACTCTCCCATCCCCTCCCTGCTACTTTCTGCCCCAGAAGGTTGACTTGTATGGACTATATCAATGGTTCTTTGCCCTCTGTCTATGCAATGGCTTAGATTATTAGGCAACCTTTCAGGCCTCATGTAGCAATGAGGCTTTGCTGCTTCTAGCCCAGGGAATTGCCCTAATCCTTTAGGTACAGGCAAACCTTTATAAATAGTCCTTTATCAGACTTTCCTCAGATTATTCTAATTTGAACGTGCCATCTGTTTCCTGCTGGGACCTGACCAACTTACCAGACAAGTGAATCTGTTTAGGTTGTGCCAGGGGAACTGAACTGTCCATGGGTCTCTCTACTTGGATCCCCTGGCTGGCCAGGGTTGATCTGGACTGAACTGAAACCCCTGAATCCTCCTAGAGCTTTCCTGTTATGAAGTGGCTACCAAAGGCTCATCAAAGGAGACAGGAGGGAATGAGAAAAGACAGATACGCGATGTGCCTGTCGCAGTAATGATTGACTTTAAAAGGCCCAAGTTAAAACGACGGCTTCCATGAGACATTCACATTGTCTAGTCTCTTTGTCAAAATGAGAATCAAGTCAGAACTATGAAATCACCAACTGACCATCAGTGAACTGAATTGTCCCCATGTCCAAGGATTGTTCTTCCTCTAGTACTTTGCTGATCAGCTTTTTGAGGTCTATTGCTGTGAGATAGATTTCAGGTTGCTTGTCCTCTTCCACGGTTCCACGAGGGACTCCCTCATGTTCAATTTTATTGGAATCAAAAGACAGGAGGCCACTGGCGGGGCTTTTTGCTTCTGTGCTTTCTCTCCTAAAGGTGGCTGTAAATCGCATCTCTGTGGAGCTTGAACTGTAGACAGCAGAGAACACATCACACCCCCCACCCAAAGCCAATGTTACAGGCCTTGTAAAAAGAGTCACTACATTGCTACAAAGCTTCAGGACAGTTTCCACCTCTTTCCTGATGAGCCCTTAAAGAATATCACACTTTAAACATTTCAATATTTATCAGACATTTGAAATGTGAAAAAATAATTGACATATATTTTAATTCTGAAATAGAACGCCAGCAGGGAGTTAGGTCCAGCTTGTAGAAGGATTATTAACTGAATCAACTGACCATAGATTTTTACTTTAGGTCTTTTCAAAAAAGTGTAGTTGTCAAGAGTTGCTGGTATTGACCAATGGTTTTCTTGGTCGTTTAAGTCACACAGTGCCAATCAGGAAGAAGGATGAATTGTCCTTTCTTCTATAAATAGCCTCCTCTAGTCTAGGATATAGCAGTGGGACAATGGTATATACATGTTGTAACCAAGTCAAAGCTTCAGTTCTTAAAGCTATTTCTCTTCTACTTTTGTTCCAAGAAGTATTTTTTAATTAAAAAATAAAACTCTAAATGAAACATAACACTCTCTCTCCTTAGCTGCTTTTAAAATAACATCTTAGAAGGAAGGTGTGAGAAAAGAGAGAGGGAAGTAGTACACACTTAACTGTATTTATTATCATATTTATTAATTCAATGCCTTTTAGCATGTAGAAATGAAACAGGATTCTCTATACCTCTGTCCTTGAGAATCTGGTTTTACCTTTTAGTTCATGTCATAAATCCACAAAAAGGGATACAGAAGTGTTTTAAAGACCATAGGAACTGATAATGTATGTTTTTGGCAGTTCTTCAGACCATACAATCATTCAGAGCCTACAGCTTTTTAATTTTAGTAGCCAATTATGGAGCCAAAGCTGGACTCCTATTACTGAGCTCTCCAAGGTATATTGGGTCCTTTTTCCAATTCACAACGATCTTGGAACCAAGGAGTAAATTAGATTCTCTGCTTTACTCCAGACTTTAGGTTGGTTGCATGTGTGTGTGCGCATTCAGACACACAACTTTCCATTACAAGTGACATTTAAGAAATAGTTAAAGCACGCTTGCATCACAGACATGTGCTCTGATGCTTTCCTAATGAGACCCTGAGTTTTATAGAATCCTCTTCAGCCGACCAAGTCAATGTTCACCTGCATATCAAATAGTGACTTTGACTAGAGAGTTTTTTTTAAACTACTGAGTAATTGATCAATGACTTCCATTTAAATAAGAAACCATCAAAAAGTCATTGGCTTATCCCAGATATTATATATAAAAATTATCTGTATAAAACTAGCATTTAAATTTGTGGGGGAAAATATACCGTATTTCAAAACATAAAAAATAAGTCCAAATTACCCATCTCTTTCTTTCTTTGGTCTTCATTTCGTTGTGCACAATGGGAGCATGAAAGGGAGAAAGAATTTGTATGACATTTATTGAGACATTCAATGAATTATTTTACATACAAAAAAGACATAGTCCCTTCCATTGTTTCTTTTGTTTGCCCAGAGCTTTGAAGGGAACGTATAAACTGCCATCAGAATTTAAATGGAAATTTTGAGAGCCATATGAATCTCAGAAGTTAAACATCATTATATAATGTTTTTGATTAGGATTTCAGCCTTAGTTCAAAGATTACATGCACTTTTGGTCTTCTTCGCAAACTTCTTGATTTCTTCATATTCTTCCTGAAGAGGCTGCAAATATATCCTAGACATCTTACATTTTGGATGGTGCTGGTGCCAGGAATTTTTTAAAAAGTATTTTGTAAATGGATTTCTCACTGCTGAATGACATTAAATGATTAGTTTAGGTAATTTTCTGAGGAGGAACTCTGGACCTGGTGTTTTGTTGGCTGATTATTTTTTGAACAGTTGTAATCAGTAAGCTTTGAGGGATTGGTCCAATTCACCATGGGACAGCTTTCAAGAAAAACACCCACCTGTTTACTGAGTGGGGGTGTGCACCAGGCAGTTTATATGCATTCTCATTTAAACTTTTCAACAACATAATCCCTACTTCATAGATAATGAAACAGGCACAGAGAGGGAAAGTGACAGTTGCAAAGTGGCATAGCCAGGATTAAAACCCTGTCCTGCCTAACCTGAAGCCTGGGCTCATTTCGCCATGCCACCACCTGCTTGTGCCTGAAAAAAGGTCATTTGGTCACCAAACTGATGAATACATTTTGCACTCCTTTGGGCATATATATGGGTGTAGTTTAGAAGCTATATCCAGTTTTTTTCCCTTTATATTTCAAATGATAGTTGCTGCCAAAGACACTCTACACATGTGATGGGATTAGTGTCATTGCTTTTTCTGACTGGGTTGTCAATTTATCCAACTTTCATCCCTTGACGTAACATGACTAAAGTGTACATGCTACAGGCATGCTACAACTTTCCTTCTGTGGAGGCAAGAAAGAATCTATGACTAACTAGTGCTGCTCTGTGCGGAGGGACTTCCTAGTTAGACAGTCAGATTCTCTCTTTCAGTCATGACATATCTACTGGTCTATTTTCTCTTTTAAAAATTATTATTTCAATAGATTTAGGGGGTATAAGTGTTTTTTTTTTTTGCATGGATGAATTGTATAGTGGGGAACTCAGGACTTTTAGTGTACCTGTCACCAGAATAATGTATATTGTTCCCAACAGGTAATTTTTGATCCCTCACCCTCCTCCTACCCTCCTCTTTTCTTAGTTTTCAATGTTCATTATACCATGTTATGTCCATATATACCTATTGTTTAGCTCTCACTTGTAAGTGAGAATACGTGGTATTTGTTTTTCCATTCCTAGGATAGTTCACTTAGGATAATGGTCTCCAGTTCCATCTAAGTTGCTGCAAAAGACATTATTTCATTCCTTTTTATAGCTGAGTAGTACTCCATGGAATATATATACCACATTTTCTTTATCCACTCATTAACCGATGGGCACTTAGGTTGATTCCATGTCTTTGAAATTGTGAGTTGTGCTGTGATAAACATTCAGGTGCAAGTGTCTTTCTGATATAGTGATTTCTTTTCCTTTGGGTAGATATCCAGTAGTGGGATTGCTGAGTGGGATTGCTGGATCAAATAGTAGGTCTACTTTTAGTTCTTTGAGGAATCTCCATATTGTTTTCTATAGAGGTTGTGCAAATTTACATTCCCATTAACAGTATATAAGCATTCCCTTTCTCTGCATCCATGCCAACATCTATTGCTTTTTGACTTTTTAATAATGGCCGTTCTGGTAGGGGTAAGGTTCTATCTCATTGTGGTTTTAATTTGCATCTCCCTGATGATTAGTGATGTTAACCATTTTTTCTCTTGTTGGCTGTTTGTTTCTCCTACTTTTTCTTTTTTAAGAATATTACGGGGGTACAAACACTTCAGTTACGTATTTTGCCTCTGCACCGCCCAAGTCAGAGCTATAAGTGTGCCCATCCCCCAGAAAGTGCACACTGCACCCATCAGGTATGAATGTTTCTCTTCTTTTAAAAAAATTTATTCATGTATTCTGCCCATTTTATGATGAGGTTATTTCTTTTGTTCTTGCTGATTTGTTTGAGTTCTTCATAGATTCTGGATACTAGTCCTTTGTTGGATGTGAAGTTTACAAATATTTTCTCCTATTCTATATGCTGTCTGTTTGCTGTTGTTCCTTTGTTGTGCAGAAATGTTCTAGTTTAATTAAGTCCCATTTATTTATTTTTGTTGTTGTTGTATTTGCTTTTGGGGTTTTAGTCATAAATTCTTTGCCTAGGCCAATGTTCAGAGACTTTTTATTATGTTTTCTTCTAGAATTTTTATGTTGTCAGGTCTTACATTTAAGTCTTTAATTTATCTATAGTTAATTTTTGTATATAATAAGAGATAGGGATCCAGTTTCATTCTTCTGCATATGGCTACCCAATTTTCCCAGCACCATTTATTGAATAGGGTGTTCTTTCCCCAGTATATGTTTTTGTCTGCTTTGTTTAAGATCAGTTGGTTATAGCCATATGGTTTTATTCCTGGATTCTTTATTCCGTTCCATTGATCTACATGTCTACTTTTATACCAGTACTATGCAGTTTTGGTTACTATGGCCTTGTAGTGTAATTTAAAGTCAGGTAATGTGATGCCTCCAGATTTATTCTTTTTATTTAGGATTGCTAGGTGATTTTGGGCTCTTTTTTGGTTCCATATGAAATTTAGGATTGTTTTTTCTAGTGCTGTGAAAAATGATGTTGGTTGTTTGATGGGAATTGCATTAAATCTGTATATCACTTTGGGCACTATGAACATTTTAACAATATTGACTCTTCTAATTCATGAGCATAGGATGTTTTTCCATTTGTTTGTGTCATCTGTGATTTCTTTCATCAGTGTTTTGTAGTTTTCCTTATGGATACTTTTTACCTCTATGATTAAGTATATTCCCAGGTATTTTATTTTCTTAACAGGTATTGAAAACGGTATTGAGTTCTTGATTTGACACTCAGCTTGACTGTTATTAATGTATAGAAATGCTACTGATTTGTGTACCTTAATTTTGTAACCTAAGACTTTACTAAGTTTATTTATCAATTCTAGGAGTCTTTTGGAGGAGTCTTTAGGATTTTCTAGCTATAAGATCATACCGTCAGCAAATAGGAATAGTTTGACCTCCTCTTTTATGATTTGTGTGTCCTTTACTTCTTTCTCTTGCCTGATTGCTCTGGCTAGGACTTCTAGTACTATGTTGAATAGAAGTGGTGACAGTGGACATCCTTGTCTTGTTCCAGTTCTTAGATGGAATTCTTTAAAATTTTCCCAATTCAGTATGATGTTGGTTGTGTGTTTGTCATATATGGCTTTTGTTATTTTGAGGTATGTTCCTTCTATGCTTAGTTTGTTGAGGGTTTTAATCATAAGGGTGCTGGATTTTATCAAATGCTTTTTTGCATCTACTGAGATAATCATATGGTTTTTGTTTTCAATTCTGCTTATGTGGTGAGTTATTTATTGATCTGCATATGTTGAACCATCCTGGCATGCCTGGAATGAAACCCACTTGAGCATGGTGAATTACCTCTTTGGTGTGCCATTGGATTTAATTTGCTTGTATTTTGCTGAGAATTTTTGCATCTATGTTCATGAGGGATATTGGTCTATAGTTTTCTTTTTTTGTTGTGTCCTTTCTTGGTTTTGGTATCAAGGTGATACTGGCTTTGTAGAATGAGTTAGGGAGGATTCCTTTCTTCTGGATGTTATGGAACAGTTTCAGTAGGTTAGGTGCTAGTCCTTCTTGATACGTCTGTGGAATTCAGCTATGAATCTATCTGGTCTTAGGTATTTTTTTTATTGGGAGATTTTTTATTACTTTTTCAATCTCACTACTCATTATTGGTCTGTTCAGGATTTCTATTTCTTCCTGATTCAAGCTTGGGAAATTGTTTGTTCCCTCAAATATATCCATTTCCTCTAGATCTTCTAGTTTGTGTGCATAGAGGTTTTCAAAGTAGTCTCAGATGATATTTGTATTTTTGTGGTATCAGTTGTAATGTCTCCTTTTTCATTTCTGATTGAACTTATTTGAATCCTTTCTCTTCTATTCCTCATTAATCTAGCTAGTGGTTAATCGATTTTGCTTATCTTTTCAAAAAACCAACTTTCTGTTTCATTTGTCCTTTGTATTTTTTGTTCAATTTTGTCTAGTTCTGCTCTGATCTCTGCTATTTCTTTTCTTCTGCTATCTTTGGATTTGGTTTGTTCTTATTTTTCTAGATCCTTGATGTATGACGTTAGGTTGTTAATCTATGATCTTTCTGTGCTTTTGATCTAGGCATTTAATGCTATGAAATTCCCTCTTAGCATTGCTTTTTCTGTATCCCAGAGATTTTGGTAGCTTGCATCACTTTTGTCATTGTATTCGAAAAAGTTTTTGATTTCCATCTTGATTTCATCATTGACCCAAGGATCATTTAGCAGCAGGTTGTTTAATTTCCATGTCTTTGTGTAGTTTTAATAGTTCTCCTTGGAATTGATGTCTAGTTTTATTCCACTGTGGTCTGAGAAGGTACATGGCATTTCAATTTTTAAGAATTTGCTGAGACTTGTTTTGTGGCCTAACATATGAACTAGCTTGGAAAATGTTCCATGTATTGATGAGAAGAATGTATATTATGCAGTTTTTGGGTAGTGTGTTCTGTAAATGTCTGGTTACTGATTCGTTTTCTTTCACTATACATGAGTTTGCATTTTCTACAATTTATCATAAATGAAATCATACTTTTGTTCAGCTTCTTTCACGCAACATAGATACTTTGAGATGAACCTATCTTGTTGTGTATTCCAATATTTCATTCCTTTGTTGAGAAGCAGTCTATGGTAAGAACGTGCTACAATTTCTTTGTCTGTTCACTCTTGATGGACATTTGAGTTGTTTCCAGTTCTTGGCTATTGGAAATAAAACTGCTATGAAAATTTGTGCAGAAGTCATTGAAGGAGTATACCCTCCAGCTAGATTGAATGATTGTTACTAGTTTTCTACTTTTGCTGTAAAAGATAAAGTAACATTTAAAGTGGATCTTTCACTGTTCATCTTCATAATTTTATTAAGCATAGATATCCCAACTTCTTCTCAGTTATGTTGAGAGAATCAAATGAGGTCACTGATATAAAACTGCTTGTTAAATTGTAAATCAACCTTTGTGGAAATGAGCTGGAGGAAAGACAGTACCAGGAGATTGATAGGGTTTTAGGTCTTCTACTGGTATCTGGCCCCACAAGAAAGCAATTCCTTTCAAAATAACTTTATTTTATAATATTCTGAGCATTATGATTAATGATTAAAAGTTTGCATATCACTTACTGTATTCAGGGGTCAAGATATTTTTTGGTGGACTAAGTCTTCATGTCCTAATGAAAATCATTTGGAAAATGTGATCAAACTTACTTTATAAGCATCTTTGGCAAAAATATTAATAATATTAAATCCTAATGGAGATAAGCACTTGGGAAAGGATCAGCTTCAAGACATATATCTTTAAAATTTTAACCTTGCAAAATTTCATCACCTAACATTTTGTTTTACTTCTGAAATAGACTTTTTTAAAATTAGATTTTCATTTATTAAAGAGAGGGAGTAATGAGCATTTGAATATTCACCAAGAGAACTGTGCCTATTATTTCCTTCAGTTTTAGATTAGAAATTTGTTCTTCAACTACAGGGGTTTATTCAGAAGGCCTTGCCACCTATGCAAAATATTTTCCTATCAACATTTATTTTTCTCTAATCCATCTTATTTCACATGGAATACTTCAGAGCAACATCTTGAAATAAAGAAAAATGAGTCTGCTTTGGTAAATATTAAGGGTTTCATCTCTTATAAGTTTCACTTTTTAGTGTGTACTTTCTCTGGAGTTACACAACTCAAAGCTTTGGAAGAAACAAATGGGGAGAGCTCTCCAAAAGCTATTCTTTTTGAATCTGTGGAGCCCTTGTTCTGTGCACCTTCTTGCCTTAAGACAACAGACAGTGAAGGAGCCGGGAGGACTTCTGGTGAGACCTACTCTCCCTGATTTACAAACCCCTCTCAAGGTGTGGAATCTCATTCAGCTCATACCAGGGCTGATATTTACCCTGTGGCATGTTTAAAAAAATACCGTATTATGACCCCATCTGCAGACAAATGTAAAAATTTTTGCCCAAAATCACGAACCCACATTAGCATTGGGATACTACTGTATATAGGCCTGCTTGGGCCAAAGCCACAGGAATATGATCAGTCCCTCCTTTAGTGTGGCACTATTTTATGGTTTTATTTCTTTTATTTAAAATTTTAATGTAATAATCTTTGAGTGGTGATGCATTATCATGGTTCAGATGTCAATATAAAAGGTATATTTTGGGGAGTCTTGTTTCCATTCTTGCTTCTGTCCACCCTATTTTTTCAGCTCCCCTACCCCATAGAGACCATTTTTTATTAGGTTCACCTGTCTCCCTTTGGGCAGCATGATTTGTTTAAATGGTGATGATATTTAACATTTGATAGGAAACCAGGCAATCAGACACCAAGGCAATTAATTGCTACTTTTTTTGATCTGTCTCTACTGTGGTATTTTTCTAAGAGGTTCGTTAATAACAACATTGCCAAGGACAGCAGATGAGCTCTCTGTTCAGAGCAGTATTTCTGACTCCTGTAAGGAGGAAGGAATACAGCTTCTGTGCTACTCCTTAAAAATCACCTAGAGTTATGTTCTAATTAGACAATTCCATTATCTGGAATGTATTTAGTTTCCAGGATTTGGCAGAGCCAAACAACTGGGGAAAAGGGACCTTATAATCCTCATGACATTGCTTTTAAGAAGAGGGTAGGGAGAAAGTAATTTAAAAATTGGGAAGTGTTTGATTCTCTTACTTACCTAAATCCTAACACATGGATCTTTTTGAATCCTGGAAGTTTCTTGAATATCTTTTGCATCTGCAGAGAGAAAGAAATTTATGAAATACTCTTTGGTTCTGATGGGCCAGATCTTACCCAACTGAAAAAGCCTGAACAATTTTGATGAGTTAGGGGAAAAACTGCAAATGGAAAATTGAAACAATGAATGAGGTCAAAATCTTTGTTTTCAATTATTTCTGAAACCCACAGGAAAGTATTTTGCTACTTATTTAAAAGCTATAATTGGGTAGTTCTGACCTGCTTTGATGGTTACATAAAATATGAAATAACCTTAAGGTGGCATTTGGAGGAAAATGTTTTAGCTATAGGATTTTCATTTATACACACAGAAAATAATATTTTCTGACCATAACTAACTATAGTTGACTATAATATTTTAATCACAATATTTTATGAATTAATTATATGATTCAGAAAATATAATTTTAAAGGAATTATTACATTCAAAATGCCTGCTGCACCTAAATTAAATGGTAATCTAATAGATTAGAATTGTTCTTAGATTCATGTGGGCTTCACAATAAATCTTAATTAATTTGACCTTGCTACGGAGGCCTGTTACAATTGCTATACCCAACAACTTCCCAGCCCACCACAGCCTGGCTTCTGCCGCTGGTTCTCTCCAAGCCACTGTCTCTCCAAATCTAGCAGCATTTTTCGTTCCTCCTCCACAGTGTCCCTGCTCTTTCCTGGTCCTTCTTCCATCCCTCTGACCACTCTCTCAGTCTTCTTTGCTCCACCTGATTCCTGTCTCCACTCTATACTTTAAACATTAGGAGTCTGCAGGCTCCCATCCTCAGCTTCCTCGCCTCACCCACTCCCATTTATTCCCTAAGCTTGACTGTGGGCACTGTGCGAGGCCCTGGGGACACTGTCACATAGACCTGTATGGCCCCATCCAGCTTCCCTTTTGGAAGGTTGAGAGGCAGGAGTGACTAAGAAGAAGGGATGGTGGTTTGCTGGTGAAGCTTGGGAGGGAGAGCAGGGTGAAGAGTGAGGCTGAACAGGTGAGCAGACACCCACCCCTGTCCTCTCTTCCTTGTCCCCTCTGCCCTCTCCCTCTTGCTGGGGGATCTTATTTTCTTCTGTGGCTTCAATAATCACCTAACATACAGCTTTCAGTTCTTTGCAGAAATATCTCAACATTTGCCACTAACTAAATCTGCCCTGACCAGAGTCATTCTTTTCCTCTCAAATCTGCCTTTCCCCCCAGCCTCTCTACGTCAGTCGGGGTGATGAGCACCCATCATCTTCCATCCCCCAAAGCCCAGTATCCCTAGGTACCTTCTCTTTATGCCTCTCACATGCAGCCACCAGCTCCCATTGATTCAAATCTCACAACATCTTTGTTTCGTCATGTGCTTTTTTTTTTGTTGAGACAGAGTCTCACTTTGTTGCCCGGGCTAGAGTGAGTGCCGTGGCGTCAGCTTAGCTCACAGCAACCTCAAACTCCTCGGCTTAAGCGATCCTCCTGCCTCAGCCTCCCGAGTAGCTGGGACTACAGGCATGCACCACTATGCCCGGCTAATTTTTTCTATATAGATTTTTAGTTGTCCATATAATGTCTTTCTATTTTTAGTAGAGATGGGGGTCTCGCTCTTGCTCAGGCTGGTCTTGAACTCCTGACCTCGAGCGATCCACCCGCCTCGGCATCCCAGAGTGCTAGGATTACAGGCGTGAGCCACCGCGCCCGGCCATGTGCTTCTTATTCTCAGGGTTGGCACAGCCTCCCTGTCTCTGTTCCTGCACAGCTGAAACGAGTTTGTGTGTGTGTGGTGGAGGAGGGAAGAAGAAATGGTTTTCTGGGTGTGTTGGGAGTGGGGAAAGGAGGAAGTATCTCCCTAACTATAATTATTTTCCAAGTTAATCGTTCTATACCTGTTGCTCTTTGCTAAAAATCCCTTGCTGGGCTGCACTGCCTATTGAATAAAGTCCAATTCTTTAGAGTGGCATTTAAGACCTGCCAAAATCTGCACACTCGCCCCCCTCTGCAGGTACCTTAACATTGCATTTACACTTCCTTGTTATCATTATTCCCTTGGCCAATATCATGTCCTCTATTGACACTAAACTGTCCCCTGTCCCTCCCCACAGACAACATGCACTTCTCTTTCTCCAGGCTCCCATGAATTATTTTCCCTTGGTGTAAGATGCAATTGCTCATTGACTGCTTCTCCCCACGCCCATTTTCAAAGCCAGCTCAAACATCTCTATTGAAAAGCATTTGTAGGGACCCAAAGTCAGTTATTTCAATTATTTCTTCTCTCTACTGTTCTAAAAATTATTACGGTATGCCCCATAAAGGTCTGTGAGGTACATGTCAGTTTCCCTCCCTAAGATTGTCTTGTTTACTCATCTTTATCCCACTTCCCCAGTATCTAGCAGATTGTCATTCACATGGCAGGGACTCAGCAAATTTTGTTTGATTGAGTTGAGTGCATCTCTTTATTCTCTAAACGCATCAACTGCCACTGTGTTGTCACTGTATCTAAAGTTACTGCCAGTTCTGCTTTACCATGCCAAGGACTAGAGCAGTGATGCACAGATAATCCCCAAATCACTTACATTGGGCTTTGGAGTACATAGTGAACTTTTTTCCCCAGCTGACTGATTCACCTTCTAATTATATTTTCTTGTGCCAATACTAAAACTAGTTTTCATTGCTTATAGGAACTTCAGTGATGAAGGCAGCTCAGCTTTAGGGGGAAGAGGAGACACTGGTGTAGGCCTGGGTTTAAATATCAGCTTTGCTACTTTCTACTTGACTCTGAGTTTATTGTTTAATCTCTCTGAATCTTGGTCTCCTTAGCCAAAATGGCATAACGATACATACATTGTAAGATTGCTGTAAGGGATAACTGACGAGTAACAAATACCTGTCATACAGGTGGGCAGGGAAGTGGTGATATTGTGTATTTACTTGCTTATTCTCTACCTCTCCTACCGGATTACTAGCTACTGAAGGCCCAGTTTTTTCTTATTTCCCCAGTGACCACACAGCATAGAGCCTGGCAAGGGCAGATCAAGCATTCAGATGGTCGTTTCTGAAAGACTCAGTGGAGGGAAGGACAAGATGAAGGCGTTATAGAGGAACCTGGGTAGGAAGTTTCCATGCCTCCACCCACACCCTGTCATGGGCTCAACAGGGAAGAACTAGAAGGTTAGGTTCTGCAGAGCTGGTCTTTATTCTGCGGGCAGGAAGCAAAGGCTGTGTACATGCTTCAGGTCTGCCCTGGCCTCCTGGGACAAACAGCTCTGGGGCCACAGGGAATTTGTCATGCCATTTCATTGACAGCACCAGGAACTGAATGCTTAAATATGAACTGCAAATTATGCAGCATGAGATTCAGATGCTAAATCATCCCTCTCTCTTGTTTAGGATTCTAAAAGCACTGTTATATGTATGAAAACAGTCAATCAAGCACAGAATTGCCTCTGTAGAGGTCCACAGCTTCAGCATCTGCAACTGGGTGCACTGCTGGGGAGAGCTGCTCTCCTCTCCAGGAGTGCTCCATGCATTGGCTCAGGCGGAGGGGAGTTATTGCTTGTGTCCATGCCCGCTTTGTGAACCTGTCTGCGATTGATTAAGAATCGGTTCTGCTTAGGAGTGTGTAGAAGGCATCTAGGGAGGAGATGACAAAAGCCTCAGTTAATTTTGCTAAATAATCTTCTAGGGACCTTCCAATCATGGAGCACTAACCACTAAAGTGCTAATTAAGTACCCAGTTAACCTTATTAATAATGCTAAATGCACAGGGAACTCCCCGATTCTGCTGTAATGTAAGTTAACAGGGCTATAAAAAGGCAGCCAGTGTTGAGTTCTCACAAATGTTTGCACGGGAGAAAGCATTCAGACAACAAGTAAAGTGATTCCTTTTGACATTTGTATTAAATTGCTCATTAGGTTTATTGTGGAAATTAAATTACCACTAAGCACTGTCCATTAATTCCTGATTAGTCCCGAATGGCTGTGCTAATGCAGGCCTGAGGCTGTGGTGGGGCTGACTGACTATCCGAGGGCAGGCTGTGGGGTAGTCGGGCCCTGCTCGGGAGCTGGGAAGGGAATAGATGCTGTGAGCAGGGGAGCTCCGTCTTGGAGAAATAGTGACTGTGCAAATGGAACCAGCAGGAATGATACGATGGGTCTCTGGAACAAACTGGGCAAGACATACTCTTCTTTGGCTAACAAGTTTTTCAGAGTCCATTTTATTCATGCCCGCTTAAGTTCTGGTGCCAGGCTGCCTGGGTTGGAATCTTGGCTCTGCCAGATAATAGGTGTGTCATCTGGGCATATTAATCTTCTTGTGCCTCAGTTTCCTCTCTTAAAAAACGGGAATAATATTACTTATAGGATTGCATGAAAAATTAAATGAGTTTATATACATACGTAAAGCATCAAGAACAGTACTAGCTATTATTTCTATACACAGCAGTTTAGACTTAGAAAAGGATTGTGAGGTCATCTGTAATTTCTAAGTGAGAAAATGAAGGCCAAGGAAAATTAGTGTGCCCCAAATTCTCAGAGCTAATTTTTGGCAGAAACAGGACTAGAATTCAGATTTTTTAAAAATCTCAATGTATTTGCATTATCATATATCAGGTTGCTTTAGGTGCTTAGAAAACTGATAACAGGTCAGTGAAGAGTCAATTATCCAACTTTGAAGATATTTTGACTACACTAAGGATTTGCTGAAAAGAATGTTTCAAGGAAAAAATGGAAAAGTTGACCAACTCGTCTTTAATTCATTCTATCTAATAATCCATGTCTAAGTACTTCTCTGGTTCATAAATACCCCATGCTGATTCTTTCTTTTTAAAGTTGGTAGAAAGGATTCTTTACATTTTATTGACTAAATGCTGATGCGAGGAGAGGTTGGAGGTTAAGAATGTTTCACTTATTCATTTCCTCTCCAGGTGAGAGGAGGTAAGCGTTGAATTCACCATGAGAAGTGAGGCCCCATTTGTTCCCTGGCCATGTTAAGATTCATGTGCACCCAGGCTGTCCATAAGCGTAGTTCATTTACAGTTGATTTGGTTATGTCATCTCATGGATGCTTCGATTTTCAGTTGCATTTATACAAATAATTACTGAGTAGTGACTGCATCTCAAGCTTGTATTAGGAGGTTAGGCTTCAGAGCTGAAAGGATCAGTTTCTGCTCTCAAGGGGAAGCTCACAGCCTGGTAGTGCTGAGGGTGGCAGGTGAGGAGAGAGGACAAGAGATGGCGAGATGGCAAAGGCCATAGACACGTGAACAAGCGATCTCGAGACAGGCTGATTAGTGTTGCGCCAGCAGTGGGCACCAAGTATGAGCAAGCCCAGGAGAGAGGAACTGAACCCAGGATGGGTAGACGGAACTTTCCATGATGGAGTACCTAAAATGAGACTTGGGGAAGGGCATTCTAGATAGAAAAGGCAGCACACCTAAAGGGTAAATGTCAGGAAAATTTACAAACAGTTTGTATCTCTGAAAACTAGAGTGCAAGGGAAGGGAGTGATAAGGAACTAGTGTAAAATGAGGCTGGAAAGGAAGGCAGGGATCTTATCATGGTATACAGATGCCACGCTCAGCATAGCAGTTGGATTCATTTAATATCTTTCAGGGACTTGAAGAGCATTTGAATTTAATCAAGGACAGACATACCATGATGGTCAGAGATGGAAGAGACATCATGGAAAGGCTGCTCAGTTTAGTAATTGACAACATGGACAATAAAATTGCCTTCCACTTATCACCTAGAAAAAATACCATGTCTTTTAATTGCACCAAACTGCAAAAATGGAAATATTATGTAAGGAAAAAATATTATGAATTAAAATTCATATTTCAACACAGTATGTTCTTTACTTGGTGCCTATGTGGTTATTTTATTTTATTTTAATCCTTTATTGAAGTATGATTGAGAGATAAAAAGCTGTACGTATTTAATATATACATCTTGATGAATTTGTCTATAAATATCTATCCATGAAACCATCACCATAATGGTCATTTGGACATATAAAATATCTGCATAGCATCTTTTGGTTGAATGAGATTTAAAAACCTACTAACATTTAAAGAAAATCTATGTGAAAATACAGTAGTCTTCCCTTATCTGGGGGAGATACATTCTAAGACTTCCAGTGGATGCCTGAAACCTCAGATAGAACCTAACCCTATATATACTATGTTTTTTCCTATACATACATGCCTATCATAAAGTTTAATTTATAAATTAAGTACAGTAAGATATTAACAATAACCAATAATAAAATAGAACAATTATAACAATATACTGTAATAAAAGTTATGCGAATGTGGTCTCTCTCTTTCAAAATATATTATTGTACTGTGCTCACCCTTCTTGTGAAGATGGGAGATGATACAGAGTCTATGTGATGAGATGAAGTGAGGTGAATGATGTAGACATTGTGGCGTAGTGTTAGGCCACTCTTAACCTTCTGATGAATTGTCTATTTCTGGAATTTTTCATTTAATATTTTGGACCAGAGTGGACCATGAGTAACTGAAGGTGTGGAAAGCAAAATTGTGAATAAGGGGGGACTACTTAAGAATGGAGAAGCTGGAATGAAAAGCTTCCTTGGAGATCCTTTTGTCCTAAGATTTTGAGACCCACTGTAGTTTCTGTTTTCTTTTTGATGGTTAGAAATGAATGCCTGGCCACAGGAAGTTGGAACTGTTGGCCAAAAGTGTTTATGTCCTGTTGGCTCCCAGATTCTCAGTCATGACTTAAATGTGGTCGTGCGGGCTGGGTCCACTCACCTGAAGCTGGGACTTTACTGCTAGCTCCTGGTAATATGGGGACTGGGAGTCAGCAAGCTCTGCCTTGAACCTCTGGTTCACCAGAGAGACGCTCAGCTCCACTTTCTGATCCGGAGGGCCCTCGGACGCAGTGAATTCTGTTTCTCTTTCCTGAATCAAAAAAAAGGACTTCCATTTATATAAACCACAAACAAATAGCTATATTATATAACACATATTGATATTGTCTCAAGAAGTGAATTATGAAGGCTCAAGTGCTTTTTGAATAAAAGTCCTATTAACTAGAAGTGGCCTCTGAATTTCAGTGAGAGACAAAGTATCAAAGCTCCAACAAACTATTTGGAGTCTTTGAGAACACTGTCATTTTATGACTGTGTAATCTTCATGAAAGCATTTACTTACATGCATACACATACATTCCCTACATAGACACACACATATTTACATATATATTGCTGGTGCATCACTAGTATTGTTCCATATCATTGTGTTACCTTATAAATACTCTTTGGTGAGGATTAGATTAGACAAAATAACCTGCAGATGTTGAGATATTATTTAATATACTCTCTTTTGGAGAAGAGTCTAGACTAGTTTAATGAGAACATTGGAGCTTAAACTTCACATTGAAACTAGTTAGAAAGTACTGTCAAGCCAAGAGAGAGTTTGAAATTTCTCTCAGAAGGAATGGCACATTTGGGTCACCTTTGGATGCATGTGGCTAAGAACAGAAGCACTGTTATGATGCTCTGGATTTGGCCTTGATCACAAAGGGCCAGGGGTCATCCTTCTTGCCCGTTGGCCTGGAAACCAGCAGGTGGCTTTCACTGCTCTGAATTCACATGGGCTTCCAGGGCCCACAGCAAGCCTGCAGCTGGGTTTCAAACTTGGGTTTCATAGATTTTCAGCATTGGGTACCCAGATGATACTGAGATCTGCACAGCTTGCCCTCAAAAGAAAGAAATATGTCTGTGGAAAATTGAATGCCTCTGGTTATATACATAGTCTCTTATAGTGAAAATGAGAGTTAAGGAAGCCGAAAGAAGAGAATGACCAATTGGAAACTGCCATGAAGGACAGAGTTCAACTGAATGGTAGAAGATGTATTTCTTCCTCTTTCCTTTCCTTTTCTTTTCTTTTCTTTTTCTTTTACAGTGAAAGCAAATTAATTTATTTAGTACTTTTTCCATTCCATATCATCGGGAGGGTTGATTTCAACTTTTCTTTTACCTACATCAGACCGGTTGGTACTCAAAACTGTACCACCAGACTCCATAAATGATTTGTTCATGGCACGTTTAACTTCATCAGAACCATCTGCTGAAATAATTTGTTTATAGCTACATCGCCCTCCAACTTCTCATTCTTTTCTTCTTCTTTGATCTCGCCAACCAATTTATCCCAATTTCTTGTATAATGAGATGATGATGGGTATAGAGTCTTTATATCTGCTATGAACTGTTTTGGCTTAGACACATCTCCTTGCCCTCCCAGTGTTTCCCATCTCACAGCCTCTGGTTTTTTCATTTTAATTTCAATCTCTGTAAAAAGTACTTTAAATGTGCTCTGTTCTGCTATTACAGGATAAAGAAGTCTCAGTTTCATATTGTAATCCTCTCCAGATGGAAGTTTCACCAAAGCAGACAGCTCTTTTTCTGAAAATTCCACATTTACATCATTCTTCTGAACATTCTTGATCATAAGTGTAATGATGACTTGAGATTCTGTTTGATACCAGTCATACTTGATTTTTGACTGATGAGTCTGCTGGGGTGTAGACACCTCAGATTCTGATCCATTCTGAGCTTCTTGACACCTTTTAATCTAGACACTGAAATCAACATCTGCACTCTCTAATTTTTATCCTTCTGTAAAAGTTTCTAGAGCAGCAGCATAGTTTTTTTCGTGGTATTCACATATCCCTTTTCTCAGCATAGCAGTAGAATAATTTGGATTGAGTTAGAGAGATTTCTTTGCATTAGCAACCGCATCACTGTAATTCCCAGGAAGAATATGACAATAAGCTCTTTGACAATAACATTGTGTATCTGGTTTCTGTTCCAAAGCCTTAGTCAGCTTCTCTAATGCTGCCTGGCGGTCCTTGACAATCAGAGCATCTGAGAAGCTCTGGAAAAACCTCTGGGCTGTTGTTGCAGGGCCTGCTGCAGCCGCCATCCCCTCTAGTCACAATTGCTGCCCCTGGAGCTGCTACTACCGCGAGTGTCAGCTCCGCCACCACCCAAGGGGGAAACTTCTGCCTCCTCCTCATTTCTAGTACAGCCTCCAACTTTGTAGGACACAAGGAGGATGTGGATTCACACTTAACAGACTTCTGATGTTTGTTTAAAAGAGCTTCATTCGTTCAAAAAATATATACTGAGTTTCCGTACGAGTGTAGCACAGTGCTAGGATCAATGGGCCATTAAAAGAAAAGTATGGCATATGGTATTATTCTCTAGAAACTTACCAGTTCATTAGGCAGATTTGAAGTTTATGTGAGACATTTAAATAAATTCTTTAAATGTGTTAGTGAGAAGGGTCTTAACTTACCCTCAGCCACCAGATTAATTTTTCATGCCTCTCACCTGGCACCTTCAGAGACTCGCTTATTACCTATGGGTTAAAACTCAAACGCTTTTTCCTGATGTTCGAGGTTCTCCATAGTCTGATTCCAACTTGTTTGAATAATTTTAGTCTCAGTTTCTCCTCTGCCCTGACTGCCAGACTGCTCTGTTCACGGCTGCTCAGACACCACATTGCTTATGCTAGTCTCCTACTGGAGCTCTTCCTCATTAGAACCCACGCTCTACCTCCAGCAACACACACACACACACACACACACACACACGCACACGCACACACGTTTTCCTCCTCTTACCATCTGGGGTAGAAGAAATCTTTGCCTCCTCTGA
This sequence comes from Eulemur rufifrons, assembly GCF_041146395.1. Classification (NCBI taxonomy): domain Eukaryota; kingdom Metazoa; phylum Chordata; class Mammalia; order Primates; family Lemuridae; genus Eulemur; species Eulemur rufifrons. Next base: position 36,558,337 of record NC_090997.1, read on the forward strand.
ACTCCTTCCTGTAGCATTGATAACATTGGAACCACTCATTTGGTGTCTATCATATACTCTCCTAGAGTCTTCTTTTTATATGCAAACCTTGCCCCCCCCCACATAATCCCCTTGATCCAGCATGATTCTTACTCTTCAATGAACCTCAAAGCAAAAAACATGGGGCCATTTATACCCCAAACTCTCAGTAAATATACATGACTATGGGTGGCATCCCCTGAAACCTGTCCTGGTTTATCATTTCGTCCCAGTTACCTGCCATCTTCAGTCATAGCTCTTAGACTATTTTACGGTACGTGATCACATTATAAATTCCTTGGAAGCAGGGATTGTGTCTTTGTTCATTTTAGGATCTTTGGTGCATAGCCTAATGCCTGGCACATCAGCAGATTTTTGTAATGTTTGCTGAATGAAAGAATCAGGGATAGATGCAGGTGGTAAAAAGGATATTAGGAGAAAGATGCAATGAATGTGAAATGAAATATTAGATGGGACATGGGGGATGTAAGAAAAGAGAGAAGACAGACTAGTTGCCTTAGAAATTTTATAGGGAATGTATATTGAATTATGGTCAATAATTTTTTTTTCTAACAGCAATTTTCACTGTGGATGGAGCAGCATTTTTCAGAAAAATACAATATTTTCCTTTTTTGTTTATGCCAATAGTTCAATCAAACCTTCAGCCATGTGGCTTAAAAGGCAGATAGAGTGGCCAATTGGATCCAATCCCTGCTTTCTCATGTAGAGCTGCTGAGACTACACTTTGTGCCTTTGCCCAGCAGCTTTGAACAAGTGGTGTCTAAGCAACCATGAACAGAGTAGTCTGTGCCTTGGAGAGAGGTTGACAGAAAGGGGAAAGGACCAGGGGAGCCATCTTACAAGCGCTGGGGATAGGGATGAGAAGAGCCAGGTTCTTGTCCACCACTCCTTATCCTGCTGCCCCCTTTGGGGTCTTTAGTACTCATGACTAATGAGAACAGTGGTTCCCTGCTTTGGCACTGAGTGTCTGGGCTCAAGACTGGTTAGGGAGGTTAAAATTTCCCCCCCTTTTTTTGATAACCACCATTAAATTCTGTAACAATTCTCTCATCCTGCACACCTTTCACTCAAGAGTGGTGACAAGTGGTCCTCTTGGCCTTAGAACACAATTTATTTTTCCCCAGATTGACAAACAGGATCTTGATCATTTGATATCTGACCTATTCATGCTGTATATGATTGCGAACAAAAATTTCACTCTTGCTGTCAAGCGTGAATGGGATTACACTTCAGTGGGGAAAGGCCCTAGTGACTGATTGATTCATTCATTCATTCTAACACTTAATAAGCACCAACAATATATAATGTTCTGTTAAGTACTGGGGGGGGGGAAAGGCCCCTGCCCTCCAGAGCTTACAATTAAGTTGTTTCTTGTAATTCCTCCCACCTTATCCTAGTCCTCAATTTATTACATTTTCCCCCCTTTCAGTTGCCAGGAAGAAGTGAGAATAGTGAATAGAACAAAGTCACTGACTGTTAATTAGATAAAAATGCAGCACTAATATTACTGAATGGCCAGGTCATCCATTCTCTTTTTCTGTTTTGCTAAAAGAACAAAAACAAGCATGTGAAGAACTAGATCAACTCTTGAACTTCTTACTGTTGTGGGCATCTTGGTGTCGTTGAGGGTATCATTGAGAATTTCATTGAGGAATGTGTCATCAGGAGTGGGAAGGAAGGGCTTGAATGAGACATCGGCAGCATCTGTGGAAATTAAAAAAAATTACAGACACAAAAATGAGACTGGAGGAGTTTAAATTAGAACAAGGGCAAAATCCCATACGCTTTTTCTGTCACTCTGGAACTTACAGATGTTAGGTGGCTTCTGAACTCATATTTTTAAGATCACATAAATATGTCCTTGAAAAAATATGACTCATACTTTTTTTTAATCTGAGTTAAATTCTTCATTCTTCCTCTTTAGGACCCAAGGTTGATGCTACCCTAGATGTGTTAAAGTTAAATGCTTTTGCATGATAAGATATGATTAATTTTTCTTTTTGAGACTATATAAAGGATGCAGACAGATATTTACCTTGAATTTGTTCTTGAGAGTTTTCTTAGAATACTACACAAGTCCTTAAAATTTAGATTGCTTTCGCAATCACCGAGGCATAGGATTTTAACTAGAAATTCCAAGAGATGAAAGACCTTGGAATTAAGATGCCATCAGTTTCACTCCTTTTAGAACAGACCACCGTAAACTATTTCAGATATGTGGCAAATGTTTGGATATATTTAAAGATCTCCATAGAATGGAAATCTAAGTTTTATGCAAGTAAAAAAAAAAAAAAGAGGCATCATTGTAATACAAATGCATTTCTATTTATGAATAATTATTTTAAAAATACTCAGAGAAAATAGTGTTATAATTAATTGGTTTATATTTAGTCAGAAATACCTTTCCATTTCAATCTTAATTAGGCAAACACATAGAATATATTACTTTATTTTTGTGTTTTAGGAAACAAGATATATCAAAAAATGAATTGATCTTTTCTTGCCCCCTGAGGAGTATGTGGTATCTGGGAATCAGTAGTCACAAAGGGTCACTTGTAACTGTGAGGTTCTGTGAAGTCATCGTTCTGGGAATGGAATTGTGGTTCCTAGTGGGGGAAGTGTAAGGGTGGGTATCAAAATCATCTGGAGAAGGCTTTTTTTTTTTTTTGCTAATAAAATACATATCCTGTGGCATATCAGAATCTCAAAGGATGTGGTCCCTGTCACCTTCCCCTTCAGCCCTAGTTGAAAAACCCTGCTGTAAGCAACTGGGATGGATGTGTTTCTGTATCCTGAACTTCACCAGACTGTTACCAATTTAAAGTGTCTTCAAGCTGTACAATTCCATAAAAATTCTGTTTATACCACATTTTTTTGTTACAATAAAAAGATGCTTAGCTAGTATACTGGAAGAACAAACTTTTTGTTGTCATTTGGGTATCCTTCCATTTTATTGCCTTGAAAAGAGAAATTACCCACACTATGAAAACTAAGAACAAATATTAGGTAGCCTGGGTTTATCTTCTAATGCATTCAGCCTGTTTTGGAGATATTTCACTCTTCACACCTAAGACACCTGCTAACATTTCCCTATCAAAATCTAGTCTCAGGAAACTTTATTATAACTGAAAAATGCGGTTACAATCAGTGTCTGAACCCACTTAATGTCCTCCTTTCCCAGGGAGTGTTGCATTTACATTTTAAGGTTTCAGGTTAAAGATAAGGAAAATTTAATTTTTGAATCGCAAACTTATATATCCAAATTCCACTACACTTGCAAGTTTTATCAGTAATTGTAATGGAGGGGTTAGGGTGGACAGTGAAAGTTGGGAGAAGAGAGAGTTTTCTTTTGAGTAAAGTCTTCAAGGTGTCCCCAGGTTCACACTGTTAGAAGATTTTCAACTCTCTTTCTGCATTAGATCATCACTGATGCTGTGTCCGAGAAGTATGATGAGAACTGCTTTCGTTGCAGTTAGGATCTGGCAGTTTTTTTGTAGGTGCATTTTGGAAATAATCTCAACAGTAGAAGTATCTGTGTGTGAACCTCAATCTTAGATGCCCAGGAGCACTGGGAAAATGATGCCAACACATTTGCTGCTGGAACTGAAATATATAGTGCATGTTGCATCATATCATTTGTCCACCATTCTCTCAAAGTTTTTGTAGATAAAAAATAATTTATAATAAAGAGTTCATTTTAACTTATTGTTTTGTTTATCTTACTAAATTTAATCTTGTCTTACAAGATTACTTCTTTTCAGCTAAAAACTTCTTTCAGCTAAAATATACTAACTTCAAATTTAAAAAATAGAAATACAAATTTCAATTCTCACATTAATTTTGGTTATTTTTCAACCTTAAAAATGAAGTCAGTGAAAAGCATCTTTCAATATTATTTCTCCTGTAAGTAATACTTTCTTGAATAAGATGTTATTAAGGGTTGCATGTCAAATTTGAGCTGTTTATAAGGGGAATTAACAAATATGTAGCTCTTCTTTTATAGTTAAAAAAATGTGTTTTACCACTAATATTTTTAATAATTGAAATTGTCCTAGCGTTCTTGTATTATTAGCTACAAGTCAGCGCAGAAATGGTAAAATACCTGAATTTATGAAAAATACTAAAATATAGTCACAGCTTTCTGAAATACTAAAATACAGCTTTCTCTGTATGTCAGTAAATAAAGAAATGGGAAAATAATATTATTTGTTTAAAAAATCTCTATTTTCTCATTTCTAGATTTAAAGTCATCAAAATTTGATTTCTTAAAGCATTATTAACATAACTAAAAATCAAATATACTGAGGAAAACATTGCTTAGAGGACAGTTTTATATTGTATATTTAAAAGTATTCTTAAATTATATGAGAAAATGGAAAGACTGTAATAGAAAAATACATGAAAGAGAAATTTCAAACATCTAATAAAAATAGGAAAAATTATTTTCCCTTTCCTTTTGGCAAACATTAAAACAAATAGTAATATTTAGCATTAGCAAGTGTGCAATAAGATAGGCTCTTTTGACCTATCTTATTGTGTTATTTAAATTATAACAAAATTTCTGGAAAACAAATTTGGCAAAAATCTATCAAAAGCCTTAAGATTCATAGTCTTTGATTCACTAGTCTATTTTGAGAAGTCAGTGATTTGACAAAGATTTGTGTTTAAATATGTTAATTAAAGCATTATTTGTGGCTGAGCATGGTAGTCCACACCTGTAATTCCAGCACCTTGGGAAGCTGAGGCAGGAGGATTGCTTGAGGCCAGAAGTTCAAGATCAGCCTGAGCAAAGTAGTGAGACCTCGTCTCTACAAAACGTAAAAAAAAAAATTAGCCAGGCATGGTGGTGTGTGCCTGTAGTACTAGCTACTCAAGAGGCTGAGGCAAGAGGGTCACTTGAGCCCAAGAGTTTCCGGCTGCAGTGAGCTATGAGTCCAGGAGTTTGAGGCTGCAGTGAGCTCTGATCATGCTACTGCACTCCAGCTTGTCTCAAAAAAAAAAAAAAAAAAAAAGAAGAGAAAAGCATTATTTGTAATAGCTTATAAACACAACAATGATGGAATGGTCTCATTGATTACATTTGTATAGCTACAACAGAATGTTGGAAGTCATCAAAATGATTATTGAAGTTTTAGTGGAACTAATGTTCTTTACATTATGTTAAGTAAAAAAAGTGATACTAACTCTTAAGTATGATCTCAGTAATACATACATGTAATAGGAGAAAGATGGCAGAAAATAGGCAAAAATGATGACGGTTGCCCCTAAATTGTAGATAATAGATGATTTGGTTTAACCTTTATTCTTTCCTATATTTTCTACGTTTTATACAATAAAATTTAAATTATTTTATAAGGTTAGGAATATGAGTTAGTTTGAGAAAGTACATTATAAACTTTGTTAACTTCAGTTAAGGATTGCTTTGTAGATAACATGGTTTCATGATGATTTGAATTAAAGTTTGGAGGCAGATGAAATGAGATCTAAGCTTACCTGTTGAAAACACAGGGGCTTCACCAGGCTCTTCCAACGTCTCTTCTGTAGATATTTCATCTTTTCTATTAGCACAACAGAAAAGAAAACAGAGGTGGTGACAAGAAACTTGCTGACAGTAGGGGACATACATTTAAATTTGCCTATACTGAATAGACCTAAAAATTAGAGAAAAAGTATAGTTTAAAACTGGATTTACCTATGTTTTCTTTTATTACAGAAGTAATATTTGAATGTATTCTCATTGAAGAAAAATTTAACAGCCTCTTAAAATGGCTATGTTTGACTCCAGGGCTTTCCATCAGTTTTGTGTGGTCCTGGGGAGGATTTCCATAGTAGGCAATGCTGATCTTTAGGGCTTGATGTTTTACAGTCCCATTGTGCTCACTCTGGGTTCTTGATAATTGATGACATGCTCTGTGACTGAAATATTCCTCCTAAAATCCCAGACCCTCAAGTCTGCATATCCAGAGTCATTAAGCTTATCTAATAACGCAACTCTTGTGGTTACAGTAATGGGAGAGAAGCTGCTTTATATGTAATGCAGGTGTATTACATCTGTATTCTGGACACAATCATTGTCTGCCATGGTGACCAGCCAGGAAACTGGGGATAGGTTTGCAGTGCCAAGGGATGACAGTGTGGAAGATGTTCTAGGGGCAGACACAAGGGCATGGTGGTAAAGCTGTCTGCAGATAATGTTGGTTCATCTTAGCAAGCATTATTTAGAGAGGAATACTGATAGTGATATATTTTTGAAGCTCACTGAAAGATCTGTTGCTGTCAGCTATTAAGTACCACAGGATTGTGTCTGTGTTAGTATAATATAACAGTATTTGATCAATATATTTGATCTAATTATCTGTGGCTCATGATGGTGGTAAGATCAAAGGGAACAGCTAGAAGTTCTGTTGTTTCAGAGTCATCTAGATTGGTTATAGCCAATAGTACCATCTACATATTTCTGCTACACCCAATTCTGCCAAAGTGCTAATAAGTGTAATATACAAAATATTATCAATCAGTCAGGCACAGGTTCTAACCAGTCAGAATGGATGTCAGTTGTAAACATGGATAACTACAGTGGTCCACAGAGGCCAAATATAAACTCAGATTCACAGTAGAATTTGGAACCAGCTCTTCTTGTTATTTTTTTTTCTGGTATTATACAGTGTACTTAATAAGTAGTTTTTAATGGAGATTATATTTAATAAACTCTCATATCAAACATTATATATAGTGTTTATGACTTAGACAGTTTTTTAAATTTTATAGATCTTTGTTTATATTACTAGTAAGCTCTCCAGGAGCAGAGAGGAGGGGATGGGTATATTCACACCTAACGGGTGTGGAGGGCACTGTCTGGGGATGGACACGCTTGAAACTCTGACTCAGGCAGGGCAAAGACAATATACATAACCTAAACATTTGTACCCCCGTAATATGCTGAAATAAAAAATTAAAGAAAATAGTAAGATCTCCCTTCCTTCTAATTACTTGTCTCCTTGTTTTGCCTTGTTGTAAGAAAGAAAATAGCCAAGAAGAATAGTTAGTGAAAGGCTGGCTATTGCATTAGTTACAAGTTAACAGCTCACTTGTGCAAGACTCTGTGTGGGATGCTGTTTCCTTGTCCTTTACTAAAAGGTGTGATTCTACCACTAAACTGCCAATCTATCCTGTCACCGAGAAGCTGTAAATTGGGAAGCTGGGCCACACAGTTCTTACAGTAGCCTTTATTTCAAAATCACTTGAAATTGGCAGATTTATGGGCTAGTCAGGTGAGAAAATTTTCTGTTTTGTCTTCTTGGAAAGGTTCAAAATAAAAGAGAATTTCTTTCCTTTTTCTTTTTTTAAACAACTTGGTAATCACAGTTAATGTAAAATGTTTGTTTCATGCTCCTTCTTTCTTTCCAGCAATGCTGGCAGGCACAGGAGTGGATAGAATGATTTTCTTCTTTCTCTTTCTGGCGTGATAATTGTTTCTTATAATTAACGTTTCTCTATAAAGATTTGGTACATTCTTTTGCTTTCTTTCTTTCTTTCTTTCTTTTTTTCTTTCTTTCTTTCTTTTTTTTGAAAATGGAGAAGTCAGTAAAGTATTTAAATCAGAGAAGCCAATATGTCTCTGTCTTGTGAACAAAGGTAATACCCTAGTATTAAGATTTTCCTAAGTCACATTATTTCTCTTGGAAATCACTTTTTACAATTCTTAAAAGAGTGGCTTGATAGGCATAACTGATTGACAAAATAGGACTTTGCTCAGTTTTGTGTAGTAGGTGGAAAGGTGTGAAATAGTTCCTGCTCTTGAGGGGTTTACACTGTCACAGGGAAACAGGAGAAAGCCAGGAAATGTGAAGTAGAAATGTAAGTGCCAAACAGAGTGCAAGGTTCAAAGCAGGGAAAATTGCTGCAGGCTCAAATAGGCCATTAAGACAACATGGGGAGGTGGGACTCCACCTGGAGCTTGAACAGGAGTAGGGCTTGGATAGGTGGGGTGGACAAGGGAGGTTCTTCCAGGCAAGAGGGAAAGGCTTGGGTCTGAGTCCGGGGTGAGTGGGGTGTGGTCTGTGCTCACTGGTATGGTGGCAGCAGTTGGATTATGGGTAATGTGAAGCCAAGGTGGAAAGGTCAGGGGGTGGAAGGTCTTCACTAATTAGTTCGGCCTCTGCCTCAGTGGAGGTCCTAGCAGAAAACAGATAACTCATTCATAGTGAGGTAATTTGAACAAAGTTTAATGAAAGGATTATTTACTAAGTTGTGGGAAGAGTGTGGGCACAACCACAGGGGAGAGTGAGGGGCCACAGGGCAAGTAACAGCAGAGTGCTAAAACTACCCCGAGGCCAGGAGGGTGGGAGGATAGCAGGAGCCAGAGACTAGAGAAGGCTCTGTGGAAAGAGCTGCCTGGCAGGAGGTGAGATGAAGTTGAAGAAGGCCATGAGAAGGCTCAAAGACTCTGCAGGTGTGTGTGTGGTGAACTCCATGCCCTCACGTCCTCTTTCCCTCTGACCTCTTCCTCCCCACTGGCTGGCCCTAATCAGAAGCCAGAGGGCAAGTGATGCTACTGATGCAGTTCTTACCAGCAGCCTCCTGAGCACAGAGGTGAGCTGGAGAAGGGTGGGGAGTGGATATTCAGAAGGGCAAGGGGAAGGTGTAGGAATCTTTTGAAAGTCATTGAGCAGGGCTCAATGTAACAAAAAGAATATTTCAGACTTATTAATCCAGCAGCAGTTATGCAAATTAAGGAGAAGAGATTAGAGACAGGGACATCTGTTAGGGAGGTCAGATTTGAGATTTTGACATTTTTCACAGAGGTAATTAATAAGTTAATTAATAAGGTCCACCAATCTGGACTAGGTTGGTGGCAAAGGGAGTAGACACAAAGGAACAAATGTGAAAGGCATTATAAAGTTTCTCCAGTAAGTGATATGGCCACATTTGTGTCTCTCTTTGTAGTTTTATCTTCAGATTTAGATTTCTAAAAGTTATAAACCATAGGTATTTTGTGAGTTTAGAGTTTGGCAACATCTCTCTTCTTTAATCATTTTATCTAATACACGTTCCTTTCCTTTTCCTTTTTTTTGCTTTGTGATTTTCTTATTTAATATTCAATTCTTGATGATATAGTTTCCAGTGCTTTAGTACTTTAGTTTGAGAAATACTAACACTTTAAAGAATACCAAATGAGAGTTCAAAATTCAGGTAGCTCTCTGATTATATTAAGTATTTTCCAGATGTAACTAACTAATAGTTTACCATAAATTCTAAAAATCAAACTGTTTTAATGGCTTCATATAAGTGAAGATACACATTAAATACATATCACATAGTGCTGAATTCATTTTATCTGAAAACAATGCAAACATCTATCTCCATCTATAAGGTCTATACATTTTTCTTTTCTATTCCATGTATCTTCAGCACAATATATGCATAAATTGTCTGTCAGAATAACCTACACAGATCTTAGTGGCTGACATAAAGTTATAAAGGTACAATAGCTTAATTTCACTCTATTATATGATCTTTCTAAAGTCAAGAGCACGCAGCACTCTATTTTGGATACTTACCTCTCAGGAAAGCTGCTCTGTTTTATTCTCTGAAAAAAGAAAAAGGTAATTTTACCAGGAGATAATGCTAATGGAAGAGCTAAAGTCTATTTTCATTCCCTTCTCTCTTCAACTACACTTCTACCTGCCAGTGCAATATTATTTTGCAGTAATAAAATTCCTGTTGGCCTTTATCAGATATCTGCAAGCATTTCTTCAACTAACCCTCATGCTGGGGGAAACTAATTCAAAAGGGGCGGGGGCTGGAGGCCTGGGAGCTGTTCGGTTAGTGTTCCAAACAACCATACGGTGTTTAGGCTCACCTGCTGAAGAAGATCCAGGTGCTCCTGGGAGTTGCTGAAGTTTTGGCCAATGTCAAAGAGGCAGAAGGTCTCCTGCTGGCAGATGCTGACCCAGTCCTGGTATTCTCCTATGTCAGGGATGCGATCCAGAAAGATCCGATATGCTTCCCACACCACTTCCTGACACACTGCAATATAGAGCCATCGGGGGTGGAAAATGGCCGTGTCCTTACCCCAACCCAGGTTCAATCTCATAGCATGGAAAGTTCTTTCACGGCTTATGTCGACACACTAATTTACAGCCCCTAGAAATTAGGTCATTTAGTAAATATTTATTGAACACCTACTATATGCTATGGAGAAAAAGAAAAGAAAGAAAATAGGGATTGCACATTTATCCAAACGAAGAGAAATCAGTTTATTGAAGAGTCGTCTGCACCCCCATGTTTATTGCAGCACTATTCACAACAGCCAAAATACGGAATCAACCCAAGTGTGCAACAACAGATGAATGGATAAAGAAAATGTGGTTTATGTACACAGTAGAATACTATTCAGCCTTAAAAACAAGGTTGAAATACTGTCATCTGTGGCAACATGGATGGAACTAGAGGATGTTATGTTGAGGGAAATAAGCCAGGAACAGAAATTAAACACCATGTGTTCTCACTCATATGCTGAAACTACAAAAAGTTGATCTCATAGAAGTAAAAAGGAGAACAGAGGATATTTGAGGCTGAGAAAGGTAGGGGGAAGGGAGGGCCAGGGAGAGATTTATTAAAGGATACAAAATTACAATTAGATAAAAGCAGTAAATTCTAGTCACCTAGAGCTGGGGTCCCCAAACCCCAGGCCATGAACTGGTACCTGTGGCCTGTTAGGAACCAGGTCGCGCAGAGGGGTGAGCCACGGGTGATTCGTCTGTATTTATAGTGCTCCCCATCGCTTGCATCACCACATAAGCCCTGCCTCCTGGCAGATCAGCCGGGCATTAGATTCTCATAGGAGTGTGAATCCTACTGTAAACTGTGAATGAGAGGGATCTACGAGGTTGTGGGATCCTTTTGAGAATCTAATGCCTGATGATCTGAGGTGGAGCTGAGGCAGTGATGCTAGCGCTGGGTAGTGGCTGCAAATACAGATTATCATTAGCAGAGAGGTTTGACTGTAGGATAAATGTAATGCACTTGAATCATCCCGAAACCATGCCCTACCCTGGTCTGTGGGAAAATTGTCTTCCATGAAACTTGTCCCTGGTGCCAAAAAGGTTGGGGACCACTGATCTAGAGTATGGTATGGTGACTATAGTTAATAATATATATTTCAAATAGCTAGAAGAGAGGATATTGAATCCTCTCAGAGGATCCTTTCCCAACACAGAGAAATGATAAAAGTTTGAGATAATGGATATGCTAATTACCCTCATCTGATCACTATGCATGGTATGTATAGAAACATAATTATGTACTCCATAAATATATACAATTATTTTGTGTCAATTAAAAATGTAAAAAAAGGAGATAGGGAATATAGTATACGTGTGTGTGTGTGTTGGGGGGGAGTTTAAGACTGCAATTTGAAATAGGATGGTTGAGGAAGACTTCACTATAAAGGTGACTTTTGAACATTTTGAGAAAAGTAAAGGTCCCTAGGCTGGGGACTGCCAGGAGCATTGAAAGAAGAGCAATGACGTCAGTGTGGCCAGAGCAAGGTTGAGAGTAATAGAGAATGAAGACAGAAAGATGCAGTGAGGCAGACACAGACTGTGTAGGGCATGGTAGACCAGCAGTCTCCAAACTGGGGTACAGCTACCCTGGCTGTACTTGAAGACTTTGCAAGTGCTGGGCAGGCACACAGACATTTAAAAGGAATTACTTTCCAGGTCTCAGCTTCCCTGTGCATGCTTCACTAAAATCGGTCTCCCTGAGGACACACCTCTCCCTTTTCACTTCACCTTAGGTCACAATCCTTCCCCATTCATCCATCCCAATCGCACTGGGGCACAGCACCTCTGGGTTGCCGCACAAAGAGACAATTTGAGGGAACAATACTGAGATTGAGAGAGTGAACCTAGTGGAGGGATAACACACATTTTGACAACTCAGGTGATTTCTGATTCCTTGCTTTCAACAAATTAGAAGGAATCCTTAGGGAGTTGTCAGCTGATAGATCACTAAAAATGATCATGAAAGTTTATGATGTGATTATTGGCGTATAATGCCAAAGGCATTTGAAAAATAAGCACATTACTGTAAGAAAAATCCATCATTTCCCATCTATTTATTTATGTAAACAAGTTTTCTCAGCACTTAACTGAAACTAAGTAAAATAATAGGGATAAAATTGATATAAACTCTGTCTCCTTTTAGGAATACTCAATATAAATAATGACTAATTGTACATAAATTAACAGAGAAGCAAAACCAAAACAATCTCATCAATCAAAAGGCAGAAGCTTAGGAAGCTTAAGCTGTGAATCCTTTATTTACACTGATTCCTTCCAAAGCCCTGTTTTTAATTTTGCATTTCCAATTTTGTATTTATAAATATTAATACTCACAAAATGTGTACCTCATCCTACTTCCATCTGTCAATAAAAACTTAAAGAAATTTGTCAAATTTATTATATAGATTTATTTTAATCAATTGTATATTAAAATTATTAAAACTGAATCCAAAAGAAATTTATTTTTACACATAAAGCCTGTAGTCATAGGAAATAAAAAATGTAATTTCACTTTATATACTTTATTTATATTTTTGTTACTAAGAAGTATTTTAGAGCAATCAATAACAGATTTCCAAGTATTAATATAAATTACATTAAAATAAGACCCTCAGAGGGAAGTGGAAAGGAAATATGGATGTATGGAGAAAAAGGAACCATGTGACATTCCCTACTGTTTGGAAGTGTTTGCTCATGTATTTGTTAAGAGAATTTGATGGTAGGTATTGAATGGCCATGGTAGATTCCACTGGATATGTAAGAATGATACAATTCTTGTTCTATTTTAAGTATCAATATTTGCAACTCATTGAAAATTACATCCTATCTTATTAAACATGATGAAAAATTTTCGATATCAACTGAAAAGTGTACAAGTGCATATATAGCATAAAAATTACTTTAGGGGTTTAAGTGAGCAAAAACTGTTGGAAGACTCTCTTAAAAGCAGTTGTAGTATGCTGATTTTTACCTCTCAGGGGAAGGGAAGCAATTGGAGCCTTTGTGGCAGAGGCTGACACCACCTAACATTCTAAAGAAACACTTAAAGAACACTGCTGTGCTGAGAAAAAGGGCTGTGGGAAAGACAAAGGGAGATAAGACCAGTTTGGAAACTCTTATGCCTCTGCCTCATCTCCCTGGTGCCCACTTGATCTATGTCTGGATTTCTGTTTTATGAGGCAGAGAGAATTCCAGATCAATAGAAGCTCAGGTCATTTATGAGCAGCCACCTGGCCAGAACCTTCAAGGTAATTGATCTTTTATAATTAGTAGCACACACAGACAGAAGAGGGCGCAGTCCCTACCACCTCAAATGTGCCATCTAGTTTCCCACGTTTGGGAAAATAACAGGGGTCAACACATGTGGGAAGCAATGGAATAGGCTTGCCCTAGAGAACTCACTTTTGTGAACATGACCTGTCTCTTTCCAGGTAAGGATCAGGGCATTTTAATGCTTTTCCTGATACCAACCATCATGCAGTCTCTGGGCCTTCATCTCTAGTCAGGAGTCTACATACCATGCAAGAAGGAAACAACGCTTGGATGTTTTCAGCTTTGTCCAAACCCTAAGAGTTGTGTGTTTAGTCTGAGCAAATCAGCTGTCCTTGCTATCCTTGTTGCCTACATTCTGCACACTCTCTTTGGGGATGTTATTTTGCCTTTCCATCTTTTCCCAGTGTACCTGCTAGTTTAGTTCAAAATCCATTTAAGTGCCAGAGATACAATAATGCATAAAAAATAAACTAACACTGCCTTTGAGGGCCTAGGGTTGGTGACTTTCACGGACAGTATCTGTGTAACAAGCATCTGGGAAGACATAATGTAATAATCTCCTGCCTGTTAGGCATGACCTTGGGTGTGTTGTTTTTGGTCACAGATGAAGATTTCCTTAAAAGGAAAGTAAACTTCAGTCCAATTTAAGGCTAATTTTGTTCTCAGTTGAGCCTAGCAGTTCCTAGTTGAGCCCAAACTCACACTTGCAAGCATCATGCCTGATGTAGACAGATGTATATACAAGTTCATTTTCCTGCGTGCTTTGTAGCCTGAGGACGTATCACCAGTTATGCAGAGTTTCTGCAGGCAGCGCCCTCTCATATGGTTGGGGAGATTGAGGCTGAGCTGTCAAGTAGGAGGTGCTTGTTTTTGGTGATTGCATCTTCTTAATCAGGCTCTTTCCCTGCTGTCCTTCCTCCTACTGCCGGACACAGAGCTCCCCAGATCCCTGCTCCTCCCCCAAAAAGTTTCATAAAAGCTTTGAGAAAACTTTCTCTCTGAAGCACAACGTCTGAAGCTGCTTGAAGAGTTATTTCCCTAGGGCCACAGTAGTTTACAGGGAACATAATGTGAAGGGTGAAGTCTCAGACTCTTCTTTCTTGTGGCTCCTCTGATGTAATTTTCTGGCCTCTTAGAAGCTTCCCGCAAACCAGAAGGTACAGAATCCTTCTGTGATTGGGAGTACCAGCCCACAACCCACCAGGATAGTGCCCCATCCTTACTGAGAAGTATAAAAAAAATCCTTGAAAGTTGAGGCATCAAAGGATCTCAGAGTTGGGAGGGATTCAGAAACTTCTCAAAGTTGGATTTTTCTCATTCTTTGATTTACCTGTTTTGTACCATCCTCTTCTGAGCCTACGGGGCCGGGATTGCCACAGGGATTCTAGAGAAATCCAACACCTTGCCTCCCTGGTCTTCCTATGGTTGCTGGCCAATGCCTTAAATCTGGCCACAGGACGTTAGCCTTTCTGCTGAAGGTCATACCCTGGGCTGTTTGATGATGTAGGTAAACCCCAGGGAACACGTACCCTGGAGGCCAGGCATGCATGTCTGTAACTGGAGGGCCAGAACTGCAGATAGTTATTCACAATTGGGAAGTATCATGTTAGGCCAATGGCATATGAAAATGCCCAGTGCAGGGTTGGGTGCACAGTAGATGGAGAGATAACACACCGGAATGCGAGTCAGGATGCTGGGTTCTATCCCTGCTCTGCCGCCAACTGTGCCCCTGAGCGTGCCACTTTACTGCATCAGATCTCAGTTTTCTTATGGGTACAATGGGACTGTTGGCTAGGTGTTCTCTATATCAGTGCTTCTAGAACTTTAGAGTGCAAATGAATTACCTGGGGATCTCCTTAAAATGCAAGTCCTGGCAGTAGGTCTGGGATGGGATGTGAGATTCTGCCTTTCCAACAAGTTCCAGGTGGTGGTGCTGCTGTTGGTCTGCAGACAGCGCTTGGGGTAGCAAGAAGAGGGACCCTGTCTCTAACCTTCTCTAAGTCACACGTCAATGTGGAAGTAAGATCTAGCTTTTGACATCGGGGTTGAGGGAAAAAGAGAGAGAGGGAGTGGGAGGGAGAGACATGGTGGGATGAGGTGGAGGCCTGAGGAGGGGTGTCCCTAAGGCAGGGAGTTGGGCTGGGGAGAAGCAGACTTCAGTCTGGAGACGACCAGAAACAAATTTGCCTCTTTTGCATTTGTGCTTTGGGATGAGCATATCAATGATTCTACCACAAATCTCAGAGCATTTTCACGGTGTTGCTTTAAGCACTGGGAAAAGAAATAACTCAATGTTCCATTTGATTTAGGAATATGGGAGCTTTCTCCCCTAAGTTTGAAAGATGTCAACAAATAATTTTGTAAAAGTAGCACAAGAATAGTGGGTTCCTCTGTCAAAGGAACACGCTTTGTAGTTGGCTCTTGTTTCTTTGTGAACCAATTTGTTAGACTTAAGAAACCCACACTGATGAATAGTAAAATTTCATATCACCCAGGGGCAGCCATAAAGATAATGGACTGTCATTGCTGTGGGGAGAAAAACAACGGTTTGCTTTATCCAGGGAAACAGAATGAAAGAGGCAACCTAATCAAGAAAAAACAGCTAAGAATAAAAACTCAGAGCTATGAATTTGGTTGCAGCAATAAGTAGTCTATTCTACAAATACCCGCAGTGACTCCTCTTTGAGAATGTTGTAAAGAATTAGAAATCATATGAAAATAGTTAGGAATAGTTGTGTTCATATTCAAGGTGATGCAAATACTACATGTTTATGCTTCTATCCCTGAAGAAACAAAGATGGAATTTACCAGTGTCATTATCTGATCAATGTGTAGGCACACTCAAAATGAGGAATTTACACGTCACAGTCTTTTCTTTACAGTCCCAATGGGCTCTTTGTCTTCTGTGCCCATCAACAAGTGTTTACTGAGAACATGCTTTGTGGTGGTGCTCTGCCAGGACCTCAGAGTATTAATACACTGCACTTGATTGTCTATAATTAGAGCCCTCCTGACTATGATCCAGTTCTTTTCATTTTTCTGTGGGTGTGGCTTCTGTCAGAAAGCAAATATCTTTTTACTTCCATATAAAATGAGACATATGAGGAACATAAGGCTTGATATTTTTGAGACTGTTAATTATACCTCCAATAAGAACACCTCAGATTAATTTAACCCATGCACAAGGACTTCGTTGGATGTTAGTAGCGTGAAATGGGTTCTCAGTTGTCATAATGTGCAACACATCACAGGCTAGAATTGAACCAGCTTGCTCTAGGCATTGGGCTTTAAATAGAGCAGGGTGGCTCTGCTTTTTGGAATGGAAGCAAACATCTAGTGTTGGTAGGTAGATAGATAGCGAGAGATTCCTAGTCTCGTAGGGATGAAAGTGGGCCCCCGTCCTGGTGCCACCCCACCTTAGTCCCTTCCCAAATGACTGCCATACCTGGGGGAGAAGGGAATACCCTACCAGTCTACCAATCAGAACTTATCGTGCCAACTGCAAAAGAATGTAGAGGACTCTCTAGCCCACGGGCCAAGCAGCACAGGTACGACAGGGTTTGGAAAGTGACCTAGAACAACCAGCTTTCAGAGAGGATCATGGGAGATCCACATGTGCAGTCAGACTCAGGCCATATAACTCCCAATTGTCCAATCAAAGTGGTTCCATGGTGACGTCTGAGCTACGAGGGAGGCCCCAATCCCGACACTATAAAACAAGACTGAGACCATAACCAACACCTCTTTTGCTATCACAATGGATGCGGTCATCACCCATGGCGTATGTATCTCGCTCTGTATACCTGTATCTTGTTCTTGCCCTATAATCCTATCTTTCTCCTCTCCATAAACCTCATTTTCGTGCTTGCCTTACTTTGGTGCGTCTGGTCATTCTTTGGCCATGAGCGCACCAAGAACCAAGAACACAGAACCGACATTTCAACCTGAAACTCGACAGTCTGAGTAAGGTGGGATCCGTAAAGCCCCTCAACTTTCACCTGTAAGATGAATTGAATTTCGGCCTTAGATAGACAAGATACTTTGCATGATTTGCAGTTACCTGGGGAATTTTAATAGTAGCTACCAAAGATTTGTTTTTCTTTTAAAGAAGCAGCCATGGGAATTTTTTCATCCATGGTGAATGAAGGAGCTCAGGAAATTTCCACCCAAAATATGACTCTTGATATAAAGACTATTTTGAACTACAGGCCCTTAGAAATCCACAGGCCCTAGGAAGGGGCTTTCCCTCTATCTGAGTAACCAGATGAACCCATGCAAAGAACAATCGACTTCCTTTCCCCTCCCTGTTAACTCAATATATTACAGGAAAGAAGATGAAGAATGCAACCATACCTGGCCCAAATCATTTTAAACATAATATCTGTCTCTCAGGTTAATTTACAAGTCAATCTATTCCGCCCCCCTCCCCACATCCATTCATTCTCCCAGGCATCTATGCATCCTCTCCAGCAACCATTTAGCAACCCCTAACCAGAATTGCCTAGATTCCTCATCGCCCTCTCCCTGCTAAAAGGAAGGTATAAAAATCTCTGAATCCTGTTGGGATATTGGGTAATCATTCTGTCATTCTCCCTGTGCACATGGTAAATAAACCTCTTTCTTTTATTAATCTGCCTTAATTGTGAGTTAATCTTTCAGTGAACTTTCGAGGGAAAGGGCAAGTTTCCCTTCACCCCCACATCAGTAAACGAAAAGGACAATCACTGATGGCCGTGCTGTGATTTAACTCCTCAATGATTTCCAGGGAATGCTATCAGAATCCTGCTAATGCTGTCTCAGGGTAAAAACTGCGCTGTAACTCTGCTAGAAACCATAGTAATTGTGCTGTAAATTCTGTTAACACACCTGCATTATATCTTGGTAACCACTCTTAATCTGTGTGTCCTCTGCACTCCAATGTGCCTGCAGGTTTCCAAACTTCAGAAGTTTTTGCTGGGTCAGCAACAAACAACTTGAACTTATCAAGAAGGGAGAGAGGACCTGGAGTGTAATGTTGCTTTTGAAAAATGAAATCTTAGGTCATAAATCAATTTGCTCAGGTTCCTGACATTGCAATCATCCTGTGCTTGTTCCTCATAAGAAGGATATTAAAATCCATTATTGAGCTTTGGCAAAAATAAAAATAATGAAGTAAAATCTGGATGCTAAGGCTTTCTGGTGACTTGTAAATGCCCTAATGGTTCTATGTTGCACAGACGTTATTTTAAACCATAAGAGCTGATAGCTACCATAGTTTTTAAAGTTTATTATTCATTACTATCAGATATAGTGGGCTGATTTTTATAACTCTTGTGGCTAAATGAGAGACCCTGGAATTTTGGGGCTGAAGACAACCTACAGATGAATGAAAGGGAAGGGATGAAAATAACAAAGGGCTAAACAGGTTTCATCTCCTCCTTACCTCTCAATCTATAATAAGCTTGAAGACTGGCTAAAATCTGTTTCATGGATTCCTGCGGACAGACTTTAACCCCCGTTGGGAAAAATGCTGATCTTTTTGTTCGATGCTTTGTCAAATCGTACATTCGTCTCATGGTTGACACTTTGTACATGTTTTCAGTACTTTCAGTTGTTTCAATTCTTGGGGCATTGTCTATGTCTTTAGTTTCAGAATGGTTTATTTTAATGGAGATATCTGTAAAAGAAAGATTGATATCCTGGTGAATATACACATTTATGTGATATATGTGACATACATGGATAATTGAATGAGATACACTAAAAATTAATATTCTAAGGTTTATGAAATTTATACCTTGGTGCAACTGCCAGATGTAATATTACAAATCACGAAGCGTTTTCAGAAATAAGAGAATAGTATAATGAGGTGATCAAGAGTATTTTTAAAAAGCCAACGTCTCAAATCATCTTGCCTTCAGGAACTGCCAAATATTGAAACCATTTCCCACACACGTCTCTGAAAATCACTCCCCACTTAGCACTCAAGCTTCCCGAGAGATGCCTCTTTTGATAGACATATTCATAATACACTTCAAGTGGGGAATGATACAGCGTTGTGGTGCCCAGAGGTGTACTCTTGATGAGGAAGTAGAGCGCTTCTAAAAACCTAGGGGGAAAAAATGCAACAAAATAACCTTCCTGCTATTAGTGGCAGTTCTAGGATTTCTATATTGACAGGGCTCAGAGGGTGGTAATCTGGCTGAAAGTGAGTTGGCCAAGGATGTGTCTTAGAGTTGCATTTACACAACAAGCTTACAGTTTTATGGGGCGGGGGGGATGTGGGGAGGTGGGAGGAAGAATGAAGGGGAGGACCCAGGGAAGAGGCTGGCAGAGAATGTAACTCCCTACGCCATTTTATCCTGCTGACATGCCAGGTCTATTAGGGTTAGGTCTAGACTTCATTTATAACTCTCTGGACCTCTTATAATAACAACTTACATTCATTGAGCGCCTTCTTATTTTGAATTTTTTTTAATGTATTATATCATATCATTCTCACAAAAGCTTTATTGTACAGATAAAACAGATATTATTTTTTCTCAGTTTACTATGCAGTAGCACACTGAAGCTTAGAGGTGGCAAAGCATGTTAACAGTAGAGTCAGACCTTAATTCCTCCTCTTCTACTCCATCTCTTTCCTTTTATCCATTCTACCATTTAAGAAAGGAATTATTGATGAACAGTTGGGACCACTTACTATGTATGGCCCCCTGAGATTCCAAATGTGGTTTACAGAGATTTATATTTGCATTTTACCAGGGAAGGCTCTAAACACCCAGATCTTCTCGGTACAGACAGGGGAAATCAAGCAGAAATCCAAGCAGGGTAGCTAGCTGGAGAGCAATTCAAATCTTGTCAAACAGCGTAAAAGTCTCTCTACATTACAGGAGTGGAGAGAGTACTGGTGGGAGCACATATTCTCCGCCACCTTGGGGCGTCTCAGAGTGCTCTATCAGTCTTGGGTAGTGGTAAATTCTTAGGAAAGAATCTCCAGGAAGGAAGGGAATTTAAAGATCAACTGGCTCACCCAAGGACACACTAGGTCAATAAATCATAATCTTTGGGTTAGAACACAGGCACCAGCAATATTTGAAGATCCTCAGGTAATTACAATAGGCAGACAGGTTTGGTAACGTCTGCTTTATAGATCTGTAAGGATGCTTCCAGCTGAAGAATCAAGATTGTCCATCTCAATCTGGTTTATACAGTAAGGAGGTTATCACTTCCAAAGGAAAGCCAGAGGTAGGGGATGCGTGGTGAAAATGGAGCTCTGGCTCTGCCTTTCTGCCATTCCCTGGGCTGTGTTTCCTCACTTGGGGACTTCACCTTTGGGTGGGCTTCCATTAAATTCCCCTTTTGGAGGCCAGCAGCAACTGGAGCAACACATTTCCTCTCATTCCTGTTGAAAAGCAGCCTTTTTGTTAGATCTGGCTGACTTAGGCCATGTGCCTGACCCAAGACCAGTTGCCAAGGGATGCCCCAGTGCTATTGGCTTATGGGGTAATCACAGGGCAGGGGACTGGGATTACAAATGGCTCATCGTGACTGTGGAGTTGGAGTCAGTTTTTCCTGAGTCATACTGGCTGCGTGGCAAAGTGAAGGTGCCCATTCAACATCGGGGCAAAGCACAAGAGGGGGGTAGAAGTCACACACCCAGCTGTTAGTGCCCACTGCAGTTAGTAAAATGTGAATTTTTGTGTAGGAACATCAATTTTAATAACCCTTTCAAACAGTTTTAGATTGTAATACAGGTGTCATAGTAAAGAGTAAGCTTTGGTAATTATATTTTAATTGCTGTTTAGACTAGAAGAAGCAGCTGTGTCATTGGGTAATTCTAGGCCTATCTGGTGTAGCACGGACCATGCTGAGGGGGACTGTGCCCCCCATGCCCTGCCCGTCTCCATTCTTCTCACAGTGCCTGCTGCAATGTGGGGGGTCCCGCTATTGTGCTGGTCCTTTCTCCACCTTGTCACCCCCACAATCTTCAGTCCTTTGGGGTTGGTCCTGTTTTTATGTTTTATGTTATGCTCTGTAGAATGATCTGAATAACTTGGCTCGGGAAGAGTATTTAGTCCACCCCGACTCTGGGAACAACGTAGATTGTATATTTTAAAATAGCTAGAAGAGTGGATGTGGAATGTTCCCAACACAAAGAAATGATAAGTGATTGAGGTGATGGATATCTTAATTATCCAGATTTGGTCATTAAACATTGTATGCTTATATCAAAATATCACACGTACTCCATAAATACATATGATGACTATGTAGCTATAAAAATTACAAACAAAAATATTTTTTAAAAAGCATCCACTAGCACAATGTAAACATGCAGTAAGAACAACTCCACAGTAGGATGACCATAGTTAGCAATAATAGATAGTTTCAAATTGCTGGAAGGAGGATGAATATTCCCAACACAAAGAAATGATAAATGTTTGAGATGACGGATATGCTAATTTACCTGATCTGAGTGCTACATATGTATCAAAACTTCACTATGTACCTCATGAATATGTACAATTATTACATAGTGCCAACTAAACAAATTAAAAAAACAGTCAGAGCCTGACAAATAGTAAGCACTCACATGTAAGATATTATTATTAAAATTTTAATCATCCTGAAAGAAAAACTCTTTTATCAGATAATCTAGGCACCCCACTTCCCGGTGTCTCTCTTCCGTCTTCCATCCTAACGTGACTTTCACCATACTGCTCCTCAGTCCTCAGATGAGACTATGCCTGTGCCCTGAAGCCTTCCCGCGCTTCCGCACTGCAGTATTCACCTCAGTTTGTCTGCCCTTTCATACCTGAGGGCCTCTCTCTTCCTTCTCTGTTTGCAGTATTCCTGCCTCTTTATAAGGGTCAGCTGAAATGCCACCTTCTCTTCTGAGCTTTCTCAGGTCTCACATTCAGAATTCCCTCCTTGCTCCCTCTTGTTCCTGCAGCGTGGCATTCATTCTCTGTGGCATTCACTGATTCTCCAGTATTCACTGAGTGACGACTATGTGCCAGGCCCACTATGGTACCTAGCTGTAAACTTGATGAACGAATGTCACGGAACTTGTGTTGTAGTGCTTGCTTTGTCCCGCCTTGAACAATAATTTGTTGTAAATATATAAGTTTCTTTCTTTAGACTGCAGACACCTTGAGGATTTGTATTGCAATCCTGTCCTCCCCTCCCAAGTTCACCTGGTACACTGTTTTGTATGTGACAGATAGGCAATACATATTAATTAAGTGACAATGAAAAATGGCCTGTGGAAAGAGTTATGGTTTTTTTTTACAATATATGTATGAATTAGATTTGTTTTAAAAAAACATTAGACTATGAAAAATAGCTTCATATGTCCTGTCCGCCTACATTGTCACAACTTCCCTTTTCAGTTTCTGTCCCTTCTCTGGTGTCTAATATCAGAGGCTTAGGACACAGTCTTCTTATTGAAGATAATATCCTAAGTGAAAAGACAAATAAAAATTCTTCTGTGAGTGAATACCAAAAGAACAGAAAAGAGATTTATGGTTTATGTACAAAGTATGCTTTAGTAAAATCTGTATTCCTAGGCCCTTTCAATTTATCCATAAATAAATAATCAAGAGAACCAATTAAGAATGTGGGTATCAATGAGGAAGAATATCAGTATTGCCTGACTGTTTAAGGCTTCAGTGACCTTGCTTCTCGATTATTGAACCTGATCGGTAAAACCACACTTATGGTTAACTCCAACCCTCTGCCCACTCCTTATCTGAGTCCTTGTAGCTGAGCACGGCTGGAGGAAAACAAGCTTCAGGACTCACTTTAAATGTATGATCCTTAAATAAAATCATACTACATTTCCCTGGTCCATTCGGTTTCCCACTCTCCTGGAGAACTAAACACAAGTTCTCTTGGATTTCCTATACCTTCCTTCCGATTCTCACTCTCAGCTGATGACTTTGCTTCACATTTTACTGATAGCAAGAGAAGCCAAAAGAGAACTCCACGAACTTCCAGCGCTGCATCTGCTCACTGGCAGCATCTCTGCTCTTGTACTCTGCTTTCTGTGACTATGTGATCCTTGGTCTCAGCTCCTACCTAAGACCAACTCCCTTACTTAGGCCCTGCATCTCATCCTTTCTTAGACCATGACTCAAAGAATGTCTCAAAGACATTCTTCCAGAAACTCTCTCTCATCTCCCTATGTCATTATTTTCCCCTTTTCTACTGGATTATTCCTAAAAGCATAGAAGCACATAAACATGCTATTACTTTTCCTTCTATTGAAAAACCCTCTTTTGATACTACATCCCCTCCAGCTACTGACCCATTTTTCCCTTTATACTTATAGCAAAACTTTTTTTTTCTTTTTTTTTTTTTTGAGACAGAGTCTCACTCTGTTGCCCAGGCTAGAGTGAGTGCCGTGGCGTCAGCCTAGCTCACAGCAACCTCAAACTCCTGGGCTCAAGGGATCCTCCTGTCTCAGCCTCCCGAGTAGCTGGGACTAGGCATGCACCACCATGCCCGGCTAATTTTTTCTATATATATTTTTAGCTGTCCATATAATTTCTTTCTATTTTTAGTAGAGATGGGGTCTCGCTCTTGCTCAGGCTGGTCTCGAACTCCTGAGCTCAAACGATCCGCCCACCTCGGCCTCCCAGAGTGCTAGGATTACAGGCATGAGCCACCGCGCCCGGCCAATATAGCAAAACTTTTTAAAAGATTTTTCTCTTCTTTTCCAGAAAAAACCAAGGTCCTACATGAATGAGAATCCCCGGACAAGGCATGCACAGCTACTAGCATCCCCTCTTCATTTTCTCTCTCTCTCCCCTTTTCTTTCATTTTCTCTTTATTTCAATATATTTAATGTGCTCGTAGAGCCTGGTGTGCTAATGTGACACTCCACCAGAAGGTGTCGCTATCTAACATGTAATATACTGAAATTGACCATAAACTATAACTCCAATGATCACCTCTGTGAATTTGGGCATTAACATTTGTTGATGGGGGCGGTGGTGAGAGTGATGATTTTGTAGCAAAATAGACCATTTGAGGAAGGGCTGAGATTTATCTTGGTAGTACGGGCTCCCCTTGAGCTGGGAGGTTCTCATGAAAGGCCTGGAAAATATTTAGGTGGGCAGGAAGGAGGATAACACGGCCATGGGTAGGGAATCTTCCAGAAGGCTAAGGACAGTGGCCAACACTGAAGGTTAAAGTTGAGGAGGATGGTTTTATTTAGTTTTGTTTTGTTCCTTTATTCTATTCCAGAGCTGACCCAGATTCTGCAACCCAGTGTTAACTATGATAAGTTTGAAAATTTCCAAATATATAGAAAGGAAAATTAAAAGAACAACCACTGGATTCACACACTGAGTTCAAACATTACTTTATCCTAAGAAACAGTCAAATCTGGCCAAGGATGGGAGTGGCAGTTCTGAAATACTGTGCTTTTGACCCTTCATTTATTGTTTAAAAATTAGATTTGGATTGCTGAAGCACGTCTGTTAGCTAAGGTGAATGCCAGCTCTTTAGTCAAAGCATCTTTTCCACTCTGGGCTGGAGGCTGGTGGCCATGAGGCCCCAGTGTTGATGGGCACCCTTGAAGCCATTATAGACCATATCATCTCCCTGTCATGTCAGAGAAGAATTTATTCATTCATTGTTAAAATGTGCGTGTGTGTGTGTGTGTGTGTGTGTGTGTTTTAATTTATGTAACAAGCTTCTTCCCTCCATTTTTTTCTGTTTTCTTTTGTTTCCTGTTTTCCTTCTTGTTCTTTTTCCTCTTGGGGAATTTCTTCCACTTTATTTCCTACCTGTTTTCCTTTTCTTTCTCTCTCTCCCTCTCTCTCTCTCTCTCTCTCTCTCTTTCTTTCTTTCTTTCTGAGCAGAGGTCTCACTATGTTGCTCAGGCTGGTCATGAACTCCTGGATTCTCCTGCCTCAGTCTCCCAAAGGGCTGGGATTACAGGTGTGAGCCACTGTGTCTGGCCAAGAGTTTATTGTTTTCTGTTGGGTACCAAAGTTGGCCTCCAAGCATAAACTGCTTACAAAATTTCCATTTCAGGCTCAGCTTTGAGCTTTGCCCATGAACCAGTTTCTTTTTTGGTTTATATTCAAGTAGATAATTACCAATCTGTTTGGACCACTCCTCACCAAACTCTCTCTTCTAGCCATCCAACCCTACAGGCTTACAATATAGGCTTACTGTATACATATAGTGACAATTATAGACAACAGGAATAGGAGAATAGGGCTTTCTCGGCAGCATTGCTATGAAAGCCACAGCCATTGGCACTTAGTGAAGCCATTATGTCATCCTAGGGGAAAAAGCCTTGATGTCTTAATGAATGAATTAATGGGAGCAGAGACAAAATTTACTGGAATTCCTACAGAATGAAATCTCCATTTGAAGAACAGAACTCCATAGAGAGTAAGTGGATAACATTTCAGGACCAAATCAATGACTGGAAGTTTTCAAAAATAATAACTTAATTTTGCACAAACTTTTCTAACTTTCCTAAAAAAAGTGAGGAGCTATGGCCTTTCTGCAAATGTTCCTCTTGTTTGTGACTCATTATATCCTGGTCCTCCCCCTACGTTAGTAGATTCTCAATTATACACCTGAGAAATGTTTTCCCAAGAGCAAAGGCAATTAAATACACATCGTGCTTAACATACTGAGTATGTACCAGCAAATTATGCAGATTTACTGAATACTTTGTTCAGTCTATTCTAGAAGAGTGCATAGATTTTAAGCGTGATGTTTTCTGGATAATGAAGTGGAGATCACAGAAGCTTCTGCAACTTGCTTTCCCACCTGTCTTCCTACATGCAGTTCCCAATAAACACACACAATGCCGACACCAGGCATTGGCCTAGAGGCAAAACTTGTTGGAATAAATGATGCAGAAGAGGATCGCAGAAAGTAAGGAAGCTTGCAGTTATTTGCTTTAATGGATCATGAAGTAACTAAGCTTTTAAAATAGTCAGTATGCAGACCGATTATCAATGGTGGGGTATCTGCTACGTCTTTTCCCTCTCTCAAACTTTTGAAAATCAGATGCCATTGCTGCCTTCTTTACCTTCCAAACTGGCATTTGTTCTGCAACAGTAGTCCCTACTGAGAATGGAATCAGTGGTCCCTTCTCTCAAATAATTACAGTGGTTGCATTATCTTTCTTTTCATTGCAAAAATCTGGTTAGACATTACAGTTGCTATGTCAGAAGAAAATGGGTTAGGACCTTGGCAAACAATTATAAGAAATGAGAGGTTGTTAATGCCTACTTTCTATTCCATGCATATATATGTCATTGAGGCCCAACTCATTGCACAAAAAAAAAAAAAAAGAAAGAAAGAAAGAAAAGGAAGAACCAAATCTATAGGTGAGATGCTGAGGTACAAAATAGCACTGTTTGTTGAGGGCATAGGCAGCTTGGTGAGTGGGCAGGAACAGAGCCGAAGTTGAAGGGAGAGGTAGAAAAAAGGAAGGAGATTGCCTCTTTTATGTTCAAAGATGATCCTCTGAGCAGGTGGAGTTGCTAGTTCTTCAGGTTTGGGAAATGTCAGGGAGTAAAGAGGCTGGAGTCTAGCAGGGTTGTGTCCTCAACTATACCCGGAACTGCATGCCCACCTCTGCAGGGAGCAGGAGTAGGGCACAGAGAGAAGGGGAGGAGTGTTCTCAAAGCTGGCTGGCCTCTCTGTGTTCTGGGAAAGGAGAGAAACACATCCAAGGTCTTTGTTATGGGATGGTGAGGAGTAGTACACACTTCCTTCATCTAAAGCATGAAATCACTTGATAGGCAGCCCCTTGGCTGAGGTTCTCTCACACCCAGCTGCCAGCTCCAAAGGTGCTGCTCCTGCTTCAAGTCCAGAACTAAACCTATAGCAATAGGGAATGCCTTTGACTCTCAAACAGGGGTCCAGGTGCCCTCCGGGCATGCAGTGTTGTGCCAGGGATTGTGAGAAACCTCGGGATCAACACACTGCTTCTTCATGGAATGCTAAATTTACTGGGAATTTTAGCAAAAAATTTAAAATGTTAAGGATCATGTCAATACACAAGCAAAATCAACAAAATCCATTATCCTCACACATACATAAGCCAGTCTTGAAAGCTAGCAGAGTAGGATATTTTTATAAGCTGTGATTAATTGTAAAATGTGGTATTGCTTTGGAAAAATGGCAAATGGAGTTGGGTTAATGCTGAGGTCGAGATGAAGGAAACAGGATGTGAAACTGAGGTGAGAGAAATTATGTTAAAGTTGTTAGCCAGCCTAGCTAAGGGTTTGCACATGGCCGCCTCATTTTCAGGAGCTGACAAAAAGAAACCAGTGCTTTCCCCAACTGTTGGACTTTTTAGTACCCCTCAAATCATCCTGATACCTTCTCATATATGTAGGTCCAGCCCCATTAAGCCACTCACAATCATCTCTTTATATTAACTTAAATTCCACTAATCTTTTTCATTGCTTTGCTTCCCAGTTATTAACCCATTGTGTGTGCTTTTTTGATCCTGTCTCCACAGGTTCAGAATATGGAGTTTAAATAAGCACACAGGTCTCTGATAAGGGAATTGAATGACATTTTACAAGTAATTTGACTGGCTTAACAACAAAAGAAATTTTACAAGTAAATCTGAGCTATATGAATGATAAATTCTCATTGTACCTCACAGATGTATGAAACATTATACTTCTCAGAGCACTCTCATAGCCTAGCTTGACACAAAGGTTGGAAATCAAGGGGTTATACCAGAAGGTACTGGGTAATTCATGAGCAGGAGGCAGATTCCACCTCCTGATCTGTGAGGCTGACTTGGAGGTGGGTGGGGATGAGACTCACTAAGAGCCTATAAAATAAATTCTAAAAAATCTGGGAGCAAACTAATTTCAAAAGCTGGGGTGCACTGAGGAAATAGCAGGGTACAAGAATGTGGATTTGCTTATGGAAGTCAAAGATTTCTGCCAAATACCCACTTTCCTTCTGGTTCCAGCTATGCTGGGATGCTGGAACACAGGGCATCTTTCTCCCTGTCGCTGCTAGGGTTGCTACATATTTAAATGGGGCATACTTCATCTCATTAGAATCTTAGCGTATCTCAAGTAGTTATATCAGAATCAGCTCTAATTTAGCCCAGTGTCTCTGTTTCTTGGAACTTTGCGCTATCCATGGTTATAATATTACAGTCCACACACTACCCTTTAGTTTTACTGCTCTTTCATGTAAACCTGATCTTGAAGTGTCTTGGGAATTCTGAGTAAAGAGAATTGCATATACATAGCATTGTTTGTTGCATATATTGCCACAAAAGAATGATAGTCTACTCAAGGAGAGCAGAATTGGAAGAGATTAAACAGAAACAGCTGTTCATCTCTGCTTGTTAACTTTCTGATGCGTAAAACCTATCACAGTTCCTGCAGAAAAGTAAAGTGAACTTCATATTGAGTAGCTGGGGCACTGAGGTTACAGCAGGATAGCTCTGCCACTCCCCGAGTCAATTCCTGAATTTGGGCAAACAATTAATTTCCATATGCTCTGGCTTTTAACCTGAAAAGGAGAGAGTAATAATTCCAACACCGTAATTTTTGATTAGTGCTTGCCTATTATGTAGTCTTGTTTTGTTTCAAAAATTAAATGAGAAAATAGATGTTAAGCATTTTGCAGCTTTGGCACATCATTAGCTGTTATTATGATCTAGTGCCACTCTCTTGAGATTCAGGGCTAGGCCTGGTGGGAATAGGATTGCCTGATTTAGCAAATAAAAATATAGGGCCCAGTCAAATTTGAATTTCAGATAAACAACAAATTTTCTTTCGTAAAATTTTTATGTACTATGCAATATTTGGGACCTCTTAGATGTATATGGACAAAATGCCCCCATTAAAAGGCAGAGATTGTAAGACTACATTTAAAACAAGTCCCACTAAATGCTGCTTTAAGAGACACATTTAAATCAAAAGATATAGAGAAGTTAAAATCAAAAGAATGGAAAAAAGTTATAACATGCAAACACTAATCAAAAGGAAGCTGGTATAGTCATACTAACATCAAATGAAGTCAAAACATTGCTGGTAAATGTATAATAACCAGCTTTGGGGTGTGGGTGAGATTTGCAGCATCTGATGATTTCCATGTGTTACTACTCTGCCATGACTGATTTTAAGCCACCAATGTGACATAACTGAACACTGAGTTGGGAAGAGGTGGGCATAGTTGGCTCTTGTTAGCAAGCCAGTTCTAGCACACCAGTGGACAAAGTTCATTATTAGGCAGAAAACATTACAAAGATGAAAACAGATGAAGACACATCAAAATGATAAGAGTTTAAAAGTCATCATTAAAAATTTATGCACTTAATAATATATAAATATATGAAACAAAAGCCGACAGACAATAAAAAAATAAAATCCAGAATAGTAGATACATTTTAAGATATCCTTCTTAATTGATAGAACAAGCAAATAAAAATCAGTAAGGATAGAGAAGATTTGAAAAACATGCTCAGACTCAACCTAATGGACACCTATAAAGCATTATATTTCCAACTGTAGCATATACCTTCTTTTCAAGCACAGGGAAAAATGCTGGACTAAAATGCAAATCTGGATAAATTTAAAAGGACTGATACTATGTACATTATATTCTCAGACTAACAGGGAAGAAAGCTAGACATCAGTTAAAAAAACAGTGGGAAAATCTTCATATATTTGAAATTTAAAAAATTCCTTCCAAGTAAGCCGTAAGTCAAAGAAGAAATCATATGTTATTAAAATATTTTTATTAAATGATAAAATTGCTATATAATAACACTTGTGTAATGAAACTACAGCAGTTCCTAAAAGTAAAATTGTATCATTAAACTACCTATCTTAGAAAAATAAAAGAGCTACATATTAATGCCCTATGCCTATAACCAAGAGGTTAGCATAAAAAAACAAAATAAATCCAAAGAAAATACAAGGAAAAAATTAACAAAGATAAGAACAGAGAGTAATAAAATATAAAAGAGATCATAAAATAAATGAAAAAGAAAGAAATATAAAAGCCAAACACTTTTCCTTTGAAAATATTAATAACAAAAACAAACAAACAGGTGAGATTGATCAAATAAAGAAGACAAAATTAACCAATATCAGAATTGGACATTATGCTTTTCACAAACTTTCTATAAACATAAAAAAGATAAGAAGATATTATGAATAATCTTTTGTCAATAAATTTGAAATTTCATATGAAATGAATGAATTTCTAGAAATATACAACTTATCATAACTAAAAAGATAGGATAATTATTTATAACTTTAAAAAAATTGAGAGGTCAAATATCTTTTCACAACTATCTTTCTCTATTTTAACAATGGGTTCTACCAGACATTCAAGAAAAAGATAATTCCATTTTAATACAAACTCTTACAAAACCTGATAAAGAAGTATGAGAAAAAATTTTATGGTCCAAGCTCACTTACAAATATGAGTGTAACAATTAGAAATAAAATATTAGCACATAGAATCCAGCAATATATAAACAATGTATGACCAAGCTGGATTTATCTCCGGAATGTAAGATTGATTTAATATTTGAAAATTGATAAAGGTAATTTATCACATTAATGAAATAAAAGAGATAAAAATTTGGCAATCTTAACAGATATAGAAGAAACAAGAAATTTCTACATTTATAATTAAAAACTCTTAGTAAATTAGAATTAGAAAGAAACTTTCTTTACTTGGTAAAGAGCATTTGCAAGAACAAAACAAGCAAAAAAAGATAAACTAAGCATCACACTTAACAATGAAATGTAAAAGCAGTTGATGGAAACTTGGGTTCTTTCCATATTTTGGCTATTGTGAATAATGCTTCAATAAGCATGGAAACACAGATATCTCTATGAGGTGTTGATTTCATTTCCTTTGGGTATATACCCAGCAGAGGAATTATTGGATGGGGATTGTGGGATATGTAATTCTATTTTTAATTTTTTGAGGAACCTCCATACTGTTCTCCAT
This sequence comes from Eulemur rufifrons, assembly GCF_041146395.1. Classification (NCBI taxonomy): domain Eukaryota; kingdom Metazoa; phylum Chordata; class Mammalia; order Primates; family Lemuridae; genus Eulemur; species Eulemur rufifrons. The sequence goes on from NC_090997.1 coordinate 36,589,683, forward strand.
AATGGCTGTACCAATTTATATTCCCACCAACAATGTACAAGGGGTACCCTTTTCTCAACACCTTTACTAACACTTATCTCTTGTCTTTTTGATAACTGCCATCCTAACAGGTGTGAGGTGATAGTTCATTGTGGTTTTGATTTGCATTTCCCTGATGATTAGAGCACCTTTTCATACTCATTAGCTATTTTTATGTCTTCCTTGGAAAAATGTCTACTTAAGTCCCTTGCCCATTTTCAAACTGGTCTGTGGTATTTTGTTTCTTTTTTTTCTCTATTTTTTTTGCTACTGAGTTGCGTGAGTTCTTTTTATATTTTGAATATTATTCTCTTATGAGATATATGCTTTGCAAATATATTCCCCCAATCCATAGGCTGCCTTTTCAAATTGGGAAGGTCTTATGGGGAATTGGTTGTAAATAGAATTAAAGTCACAGGTAGGTAGAAATAACATTAACAAAGACATGAAATCACTTTATTCTCTGAAACAAAAGAGAATAAGAAGAGTTTAGATAAATTCAGAGAAAACTTTGAAGTAGAAAAAAGATGTCAAATGAGGTCAAATGATTTCAATCTTCTCAGTAAGTAGGAGGCGGTGATAATAGCAACAATGGTAGCTGTCATAGCCATCTTAGCAGTTATTGAGCATTTTTGTAGCAGATGCCTCACCAAAAGCTTTACTCTGTGAGGCAGACACTGCTATTATTATTTTTATTTTACAGACAAGGAAACCATAAGAGTGAGTAATGTTTGAGATTGAGCAATTTGCCAAGGTCACGTAGTAAGCGACAGAGCTGTTCTGTGCAGAATGATGTTCAGTACCAGCCTCAGAACCTTTTGCTTCTGTGAATGAGGGGAAATGAGGCTGTAGCTCAAGGTGAGAGGGAAGGTTTGGAAATGTGGCTGGGGGACTAGGTCAGGGAGTCAGAGATGAGTATGACCGTGGCATAGCTTGTAGGGCCCAGCTAAGGTGACAGTGCATGGATTTGTTTCGTGAAAGCACTCCGTTTATTTGGGTTTCTCTAATAACATTTGGCAGTTCAGGAATGAGAGTAGAAAAAGTGAAAGCTAAGTTTTCCCAGGGTGGGGTTAATAAAGCAGATGGCACAGAAGCCAAGGAGTAAAGTTTCTGTTATATTACCAGGAAGACTGTTGGTCAGCAGCGGGCTACGGGCACCTAGGATAAACGTGTAGCACCCTGAGGCCTGGACAGGCTGAAGAATTGGAGAACCTGAGGGAGGCTGGGGGACTGGGATGTTCCGATGAGAATAACACCAGATCCAATAGAAGGAAGGCAGAGAAATTATGAACAAGGGGTGTTTCAGAATTTGTTATCTCCAGAGGCTGAAACTACTACAAACCTGGAGGTGAAGTTTCAGTGTTTTGATCGGGTGGGAGGTAGTTTTGGTTTAAAAGAGGCTTTCCCATCATGTCTAATAGCACCCATTAGCAAGATCCTGCCTTTAGATACACAGCACAATCTTGAATAAGTCACTTACTACTGAACTTAGGCTCTAGTAGTGGGCATTTAGAATGACACCATGAATAAACAACTCCAGTTCTTTGAGGAGTTCAAAACATCGCACCTCTTTCTTAATGAGTAACAGAAGTCCTGTGTTAGGTGCTTCCATTTCCAGGGTAGAGCTGAAGGATATGATCAGCTAGTCTGAGATCAGTCATGAAAACAGATATTACACATGGCCCAGAACCAGCAATCATCTGGTGGTGGTAGCAGAAGAAAGTTGGCTTTTGACTAAACAGTAAAAGCCATATTAATTCCACTCATCATATTATATCGGACTGATTAGATTAAGTAGATGTAAGGTAAAAATGGATACAGCTCACATCCCACCTCACATGATTTTAGGAATATTACTTAGCACTCTCTGCCTTAGAATCCCAACCACCAATGAGCACAAATTAGCTTGAGCTTTTATAAAAAAAAATTAAGCTAAGTGATTATTAGCATAATTACTGTCTGCAAAGTGTTTTGATCAGTTCTGAACTGATCTAAGTACAATGAATTAATAATAGTGTCATCATGTTTCCTAGTTCAGCTTAATTGAATGCAACTTTTGTTTGTTTATAAATGCAGCAAGAACTTTTAAGACAGACAAATTAGCCCTACACGTGTTATTTTCTGTATAGAGTTATGCAGAGATTCCCAACCTTTTTGGCACCAGGGACCAGTTACATGGAAGACAATTTTCCCACGCACGGGATAGGGGGTTGGTGCGGTGGAGCTCTGCGACCCGGTCCCCAATAGAACGCGGACCCAGGATTGGGGACCGCAGAGTTAAAGTATTTCTGAAGCAGAAACTTTTCATTAATTTCAAAGTCCTGATTTTTTTTTCCCACCAGATTCCTTTTGGTTTCGTTTCCCTTTTCTCCTGGGGGCAATTATGAAAATAGATGCCGGCTGTGGTGAAGAGCCTTGGGATGCCTGAATGAAGAAAACGAAGTCGGAATGAATGAAGATGACTTTAGGGAGGCACAGAAAGACGTTGTTTCCTCAAGAATGACTGACTGTAAATGGGAAAATATTTATCTACTGAATACAACCGTATGCTGCAGCGTCACTGGTCTGTATGGCTCTTTCCTAGTCGTCTAACACTGACTGTGGCCGGAAGAGAGAGGCAGCGGGCGGAGAACATTCTCCATAAATAATTATAGCGGTGCATGCTGCAGTTCAGCGCTTGCCAGCAGCATTTCCATCCATGAATTCTCGTTACCAGGGCCATGCCAGTTAGCTCATACACTCATTCTCAGATAAGCGGGGGCACGTGGGTGGCCTTGGATCCAGAGCAAAGAGTGCACCCTCCTCCCTTATTAAAATGGTTTCATCTGCGTGGTGCTCTTGTTGTGAGGCTGAAATTCTATCCTTTGATGAAAATATCTCAGTGAGCTCAGGCCTAATGGTTGCTGAAAACTGTCCACTTTGGGAGATTAAAACTCACATCTTGGTAAGAGGCTTTCCTTTCTTTCAACAAACTGTTCTGTGTTATTCTTGGAGTTGGCACAATTTCCTTCCCCACAATTGCAGGAGTGTCTTTCCTACCTTTAAGCAAGAAGAGGTGGTGTAGATGGAGACCTCAGTCACCCTGGAGTCTGATGTTTCACAACATAGTGATGAGGTCAGGACATTTCTTATGATTGTTACAACATATATACTGAAGTATAATATAAACCTAGAAACTATTATGAAAAACAAACTTTGTTGCCTCAGATGGATTATTTTAAGACAGCCTAAAATCTGTGAAAATTATTGTGGCGCCAAAAGTATATAGGATCTGAATTTCCAGAGGTAATTAGCATGCAAATGCAGTTGATGTTCAAGGTGGTTGTACTCTCATGATTGACAGAAATGGCCAAAAAGCAGTAGGTCATGTCAGCCCTGTCTAATTAGCTCACACATACGATAGTCCTTTAGCATGATCAGAGGCACAAGCATGAAGGGGCCACAGGCAGCAGTGGCTTTTATTTTTAAAGCAAGTATATAATCTAATAAATGGTTTCAGGTGTGCCGCACAGCTTGTTCATTTGGACGCAAAGTATTTTCAATTTACACAGCTTCGATTTTAGAGACATCTTCTCAGATATAATTGAATAAAATAATCTGCCTTGGACCTTTTGAATTACACTGTTTTGAGACTAGCACAGACGAACAAAGCAGAGGAGCTGCTACCTATTTCAGGTACACAAAGGAAGCCACGTTCTCTGTTAATGGAGCCACAGTGAAGGAAAATACCTCTCTGGGTAATTTTATGAAATGAGAGCATTACCCTAGTAGTAAAAGATTAGCAAGAAGTGGAGCGTCTTCAAATGCAAATTTCCTGACATTTCACAGCTACTAAAATAATTATCCTGCCTTGGCGAACTAATAATAACTTAGTAAAAGGTTTCATTTAGGATAACCAAAAGCCACATACAAAGATAAGCACTATTTCCATTTTAGGACTTGCCAAGGGTAGATTTTTCTCTTTTCTCTTTTTTCTACACATTGAATGTCACAAGGAATTAAATAAAATTATTTATGTGAATTGGAAAGTAAGAGCATAAAGCCATGCTGTGCAAATCAGATGCAACTGGTATTCCCATTATGAATCCCAAAGAAGGGAGCTTTGGTGTCTTGATGAAGTAATTTTTCTTTGAAACCCTTGAACTACTTTTGTTGTGCTGAAACAAATTTATTTAATGAATCTTTTGAAATCAAAGCCACTTCACCTTTATGTGTCTATGAAAAAACTACATTCGGAATCTGCAACGCTTAAAGGAAATCTTTTGAAATACTGGCATTTCTTTGAATCTCTTTATATTCTATATCTAGCACTGTATTAAGGACATGGAAAGCATTCTCTGGGGTCAAACTGGGAAAAATCACCTAAGGGCAAATGAAAACTTTTGAGAAGCAATTTGACAATATGAACCAAATACCACAAAACTGTTTATGGTGCTTTGATCCAATAATTTTACTTTAGTGAATTTATTCTGAGTCTTAAATACAGAGAAAGACTTATGCACAAAGCTTTTCATTGCAATGTTATTTGCAATAACAAAATAATTAGAAACAATTAGTTCTCTCTTGTTGAATATTTAGGTAAAGCAAATCTTGATACATCTACTGAATGAAACATTATGCAGCCAATAAAATGATGCTTGTCAAAATTGGATATCAATGTAGAACATTCATATGCTGTATTAGAATTACTAAAAGCTTGATATAAAATTGTATGTGTGGTAGAGCTGCAATCATGTAAAAATAAATATAACTAGAAAAAAGACTGAGGAAATATCGGAAGATGCTAGCGTAGGTTGTATCTGGATGGAAGTATTACTAGAAATTTTTTCATCTCTTTGATTTTTTAGATTTATAAATTTTTTAAAAAGAAACTAAATTTAGGTAAATACCTAACTGTTATGTTTAACAGGTAGTTGTATTGAACTGAACTCTCCCCTAACCATTTTCTACATATACTCATTTTCTAAATATACTCATGTTGGTTAGTCACAAGTGAGAAACCAGTCTGGCTGAGCTACCTAAACTCTAACTAATGTAGACCTCATTAACTGAAGATTAACATATATTCACATATCTGAGATTCTTATGAAATAAAAAGGCCCAAACAAGTAGCATATTAGGATTTTTAAAATGCAATTATAGCACATTGTTTCACAGAAGTAGGCAAATAACAAATTGTAGTTTTTTGGTGAGCTTATTTCATTTAACTTGCTGTATATAAGTATGCTATTCATAATTGTGTCTAATGGCTGAAATATAATAGATGAAAATAGAAAAAATAGTTAATTAACACAATTATACAAAAAACAAAGTTGAATTGTCTAGTCAACTTTATGAAATAGACAAAAGAAATACTTCATCAGATTGAGCTCAGAATATACTGAAATCACATCATTTGTTTCTAATTAAATGTTTGTGTAAAAGTAAACATTTATATATAATTGACAGTTGAAAGAAAAGGTAAGTAAACTTTGCTTCATCCACTATATCATCTACAGGTAACAAAACATGAAGAAAACTTTATTACATCCCTTTCCAGAAACTTTCTTCTCCTTCCAAGTGCAACCACTGAGAAGTTACATATAAAAAAACTGATGGAATCACAGTTATTTTGTGACTTACACATGCAATAACTGTTTGTTTTACTTTTCCATGGACATTTCAAACCAGTACTTCAATTAATATATTCATTGTCTGAAGCTATATCATCCTTAAAGAACTGAACATGACTGATTTTAAATGTCTTAAAAAGATTGAGCATGTCCTAAAAATACTTAAAAAAAAGTTGAGCTTTATTCAACAGGTTTTTTAAGAAATAAACTACATTATTTTTCTTAAAAATACCTGTTTTGTGGCTTGCTTTAATTTCAGATTCAGTTGATTTATTGTAAGAACATATACTGCCTAGTTTTCTTATGCATGCAACTTGAAAAACAACCGAGTTTCTGAGTTGGTTGTCATCATGAACCCTGAAGATGAAGTACGTTTCCTATTTTCTAAGGGAAAACAACTCATGATTTTGTTGTGAGAATATAAGAAATACATTTTTTTGTCTGATCACAAATGACTTAAAGCATTGTTTTTAGATTTTATTTGTCAAGTTTAGGTGGATAAATGGCATTTGTTTCATGGACCTACTAATGTTGTTGATATTAATGATATGAATTGTATTGAATATTTTATAACAGCAAATAGGATGCATTCATCTTTCCAACTTTGTTAACATACGTTGCACTTAAGATTATGTAGTAAATATTAAATCAAGTGAAAACCATTTCAGATAATCAGTCATTCATTCAATTAACCAATCAGTATTTATTAAGGGCCTACCATATACCAGGCCCCTGAGATAAAGTCATGACCTTTTGATTCTGAATGTTCACTTCTACAAATAGATTTTATAGATAAGAAATTTAAAAATAAATATTTAAATAACTTACCTTTGGTTCCCTGAACTTGGAGAAAAATCCAAAAGACAAAAATAGCCCTTCTACTTTCCAAATACATTCTGGCCTTTGTGCATTGGTAATTCTGACAACAATCACAGAACAACCTCAAATCACATATAAAAAAAAAATGACAGAACTATGAAAAATAATTAAATATTGATGCCAGCTGATTGAGGATAACCTTCTTGGTCTACCTTTATGAAGGTGCTAATTTATGAAGCAGTGTCTGCTTCTGGAATAATCTGCTTATCTTTCCCTCAGGTGTAATCTCTGCTTAAGGGCCAGCTGGAGGAACCTTTATCTCATTAACCTTCTGGAAGAGCATCTGTCAGCCTAGCTCCAGGACCCTGAATGCCTTTATAAACAAGTGTCCACAGACATACTTTTTTCTTAGCTACTCACCAGTTACAGTGACACAGAGAGCCAGGGGAAGTCCTGCCAAATGCAGAAGAAGGATGACAGGGTCAGATGTATTCCAAAATGACATGCGCAAGAACTAGCCATTGAAAGAACTTAATTGCTATCCCTGGAAGTATATGGTTATTCAATATGTGTCAGTCTCCACAGGTAGCAAAGCTGTCTCCATTCTCTTTTATGTACTGCTTTGTAAATCACTTTCTATCTGGCATTACATACAGATGGCTTTTTGATTTAAGTGTTATTTAGTTTTTAAAATCTGTATTCATGCACAGAGTTTAAGGAGTCAAATACTTTTTTCTGTAAGGTTTGTGAAAAATAACTGTGCCTGCTTTCTACTCACACCCTCATTCAAAGGGCAACCATTTTTAATTTATTAGGCTAATTTTTCTAGTATTCTCATTTGTTCTTCTAAATAGTATGCTTCTATTACTATTCTGGGGCTTTCACTTTTAGCTATTATCAAATAATGGATATTGAGAATATCTTTCCTTCCACACACACTCTTTCCACTTACCATAAACTTGTACTCTTCTCATTCCTTCATCCTTCTGCCTCAGTATTATTGTATTTTCAGATTATTGAATATTTGGTCTTATATCATTTTTACTGTATACATGCTATGTATAGATGAGCGATGAAACATACCACAATTACTACCACGTATTATTATTATTTTTTTTTTGAGACAGTCCCTTGCTCCGTCACTAGGTCTAGAGTGCCGTGGCATCAGCCTAGTTCACAGCAACCTCAAACTCCTGGGCTCAAGTGATCCTCCTGCCTCTGCCTCCCGAGTACCTGGGACTACAGGTGTGTACCACCAAACCTGGCTAATTTTTTTTTCTATTTTTAGTAGAGACAGGATCTCGCACCTTGCTCAGGCTGGTCTTGAAGTCCTGACCTCAAGCAATCCTCCCGCTTTGGCTTCCCAGAGTGCTAGGATTACAGGTGTGAGCCATTGTGCCCCGCCTACTACTATGTATTGAGCATAGTAGTGTGTGGATAAACATTGTCTTTAGAGATTTCCATATATTATCCATGTATTTCTCAATATAATATTATGAGATAGGTACTGTTACCTCTGTTTTACACTTGAGGAAAAGAAGGTATATATGGCAAAAGCCAGGATTTGAACCCAAAGAGTTTAGTTGAAGAGCCTACACTCTTAACCACTATCTCCCGTGATACTTTTTGCAATTGTCTCATATTTATTTTTTTTTTTGAATTTTCTTAGTTTTCTAAATATAAAACAGTAAATTATCCCCAAATGTTACCCTGGATGTGTAAATTTCCTCTTTATATAGTTAAACACTTTAGATAGTCTTTCACAAGGCTTTCCAACCCCTTCCAGTCTGTGTTGTTTAATCTCCTGTCATTGTTCACAGTAGTGATCTGGGAATCTCACATCAGAACCCTCCTGAGCGTTCCTTTCCACCTCTCTCTTGTGTTGGAACCTGTGATTTCTAGATCCTGTGTTGTCTTCTTCCTGAACTTCTTTCCTTGTCTTAGCAGGCACATAATCCAGGAGATTACTGACAGTTCATGGCAGATAAGTTTGAGATCTTACATGTTTGAAAATGGTTTCCATCCCACTCTCATACTTGGTTGATAGTTTGGCTGGATATAGAGTTCTAGGTCAGAAATAACATTCACTTAGAATATTGAAGACATCTGCTGCAGAAATTCTAAAACTTTATTACTGTTGTCTCCTTTCTTATTTTTTGTTGTGGCTGCATACTTAAAAATTCCTTTAACATTATTTTCTTGGAGTATCCAGTGGTAGCAGAGGGTAATGGATTTTTAGCTCTCATCTTTAAATGTACATTATTTTGGTAATATTTAAAGAATATTATCAAAGTGGTGTAAATCCTCCTTATAACAGTGTATGTTAAAATGAGAAATGAAGTAAGTGGAAAGTAAATCTATTTTTAGGTAATTATCTCCAGAAAAAATGATAAGAAAATGCAATAGAATAGATATTAATACATATTTACATGTAAATATTTCTATCATATATTCATATGGGTTGAAAAGCTGGTTGATGCTAATAAAATACTTCTCTCTTGATTTTCTATATAGCCCTGTGTTATGCTTATATTTCTAACCCTGTTGTGAAACATCAGTGCTGTTTCTCCAGGAGAGAAAGCAACAATTCCAAGTTATGAAAATAATCTGCACTTAATAGCCTTCTTAATGAAATGGGTTACTTAAAGAAAAATGTGGTATAGACTAATTTGTGTTCTTAAACATATCTTCTATCATAGATATGAATATAAAGGTAATTAATTTATTCTAAAATAACAAATATTGAAAAGTTTCTCTTGATGGGGCAGTACCTTATGCATTTCACCGCGCTCCTGTGTTTTTTTTTTTTTTTTTTGAGACAGGGTCTCACTCTGTTGCCCAGGCTAGGGTACAGTGGCACGATTATAGCTCACTACAACCTGGAACTCCTGGGCTCAAGAGATTCTCCCACCTCAGCCTTCCAAGCAGCTAGGACTACAGGTGTGTGCCACCATACCTGGCTATTTAAAAACTTTTTTTGGTAATGATAGGGCTTGCTATGTTGCCCAGGCTGGTTTTGAACTCCTAGGCTAAAGCAATCCTCCTGCTTAGACCTCCCAAAATTGCTGGGATTATAGGTGTGAGCCACCACACCTGGCCATTTTCCCCATTTATGGTTAATCTGTGTAACTAATATTGATAACTTCCACTTAGAAAGCAAACAAGAATGATAAACATTCATTATTCCTGAGATAATGCTTTCTGGGACCATGAGGTCTTTCTCTAAGTACTGTTGTGTTTAATTATGGGTCACTGTTTAATCCCGAAGTGTTTTTCAAGGTGGTTGACTGTGAATAATTATATATTCTTAAAGAGGCAAACTTTCCCCTTTATTTTCTGGCAGAGTTTCAGTGGTACACTTAAAATGTACAAGGCAGGGTGGAAAGGGCAGTGTCTTTGCAGATGTCTTCCTTCATCTGAAATCAGTAGATATAAATGAGCAGTGTTTATTTATTTATTTATTTTTTTATTTCATCTTATTGTTATGGGGGATACAGAATTGCAGGTTACATACGTTGCCCATGTACCGCCTTTCCCCCCAAGTCAGAGCTCCAGGTGTGTCTGTTCCCCAGGTAGTGCGCGTTGCACCCATCATGTAGGTATATATCCCTCCCTTCCCCACCCCCACCTTCCCGAGTCAGCACCTTCAATTGTTACCATTCCCCAAATGGTGCGCAATGCACTCATTGTGTAGGCATACCCCCAGCCCCTCCCCCACCCCCCACCTCAGTCTGATATCCGATTGGCTGCAAAGAGAATCAAGAAGACCAGTGCTGAGGGAACGCTGTTGGATCTGTGATGGGGAGGAATCCATGACCTTTGGGGGACCATTTCAGTGGCACAGTAGGAAGGAAGTCAATTTGCAGTCCATTACAGAGTAATTGGGTAGTGACATAGAAACAGTGAGTGAGGCTTCTCATTATGTACTATAACAGCAAAAGATGAGAGAGAATTTGTTTGATAAGCTAATTGGGCCGAAGCACTCTGTTTTTTTTTTTTTTTAAAGGATTGTTTAGAGGCAGAGCAGGAGGCCTGGGAGACGTGTGTGTTTGTAGCATAGTTGGGGAAGGGGACAGAAAGAGAGAGTGAGAGAGTGGGAGAGAGAGAAAGAGAGAGAGAGAGAGAGAGGGAGAGAGAGCTGCTAGCATAAGATTTTGTATGTTTAACAAGCATTTGCCTAAAAGGAAGTTCCTGAATTGCCTCATTTTTGTAGGACTCAAAGGAGTGTTAGAGCATGAAACACAGACATTTGCCCTGCAGGGGCTTATGATCTAAAGTAATATGATGCACACAGAGATAATGAAATAGAGTTACCAGTTCAGCACCTTTCAAAGTGATGCCAGACAAAAGATGTTAATTAACCAAACAATTTAACCATAATAACAAACATTTTTGAGTACTCATTAAAGTGTCAGGATCTATTCTAAGCACTTTAGATGACTTACTTCAATTTCTATATTAACCACATTAGGTGTGTACCATTATCATATTGAGTATGAGGAAACTAAAGCTTAAGCGGGCTAAGGAAGTTCTCAATGTCTCAAGCTAATAGGTGCTTTAAGTCTAGTCTCTGATCACAAGCTAGAACCCCACACCTAGTAACTGGCAGTAAAAACAATGAGTGAAACTCATGACCAAAAGTTTCAAATAGGAATTCAGCAATGTCTATATCTCACTTTATGTAACATAGTGACTGCCTATTACTTTAAAGTATTTTGGCATGTGCACATGTATTTATGTGAATGTTTGCCTATGTGGATTTGAGCCACACTATAGATTTAGTCAATTTCCTGGTCATCGATACAAACTCTAGGAGTGGGGAGGGGATGGTCAGCATTTGATCAAAAAGGCCACACTGCAGAGATGGCTACTACAATCTCCAACAACCTGTAATTCCAATTAACACCAGAGTGTTTAATATTAGCATAATGACAGGTAGAGCTGAGCATTCATTGGTGAAATTAGTGGCTTGTTAATTGATAATGGATGCTGGAAATGGGCACTCAGTGAGATTAATGATAGTTAAAATTTGCAAATTGATTAAAATATTTTAGAAACACTTCCTGTCCTGGCATGAGTCCAGGATGTCACCCTTTACTTTTAGGATGAAGTTGGAAGGTTGATTCTCACCAGTCTTGTTGTCCAGTCACATCTTTGGAGGATTCTGGCTCACTGACAATGACTGTAAGGCCTTTGGAATGTTCTCATGTTTGTTGTAAAGGAAACTTCGATGCAAGGTGTGTTTGCAGGGATTTCAGTCTCTTTTTTGAACCCAAGATGGATTTCACTGGGTTTATAAAACAGGCTGTGTGGTCTATTTGAGGTCTACTTATTAATACATGCTCATTTAATAAAAGTTTTTGTATATGTGGAAAATTTTTGTCTGATTCTTTCTTTTACCAAAACCTGGTAATAAGGTTGTAGAAGAGTAGTTACCTATCACCCACTTTCAACTATTAGTGCCCACTGTAATCTACTAAAATCAACCCATTTGTGTTTAGCCAAATTGGCTTAGATCAGTTCAACACATAATTTTGTGAATTTTCCCTGTAAATTCACTGTCCCACTCTGACAAAAAATGATTCCTCACCTTCTCTTTAATGTTCCCATCCTGATGATTTCCTCCCCAGCCTCCACCTGTCTGCCTTCTAGTTTTACTGAGAAAATAGATATAGTCAGACGAGCACTTCTTCAGCTCTCCTCATCTTCCACCATCAACCATAAACTGTTAACCATCTACCATTTACTGAATTTGGTGTTCATCATGTCCATGCATGTTTTTATATACCACTGCACAAATATATATCCAACTGATATATAGCATTGTTTTTATAAGTATTCAAATATTATATAAATAATATATCATATATGTCATTTTAAAACTTACATCTTTGGTCAGCATTATGTTCTTGAGATTCGTTTGTATTAATATATTTATTTACTTATTTCAATTCTGTAGAATATTCCATTAAATAAGTGCTGTCTACTTTATCTTCTGTTGATGGCTATTGTACCAATTTCCATCCCTACCAACAGTAAATGAGAGATTCCTATTTATCCATATTCATGCCGACACTTAAATTGTTAGACTTTTCAACTTTGTCAAATTGATGAGTTTGAAATGATATCTCACTGTGAGTTTAACTTTGATTTCCCTGATATCTGGTAAGATAGAGCACATTTTCACATGTTAATTGGCCACTGGTGTTTCTTCTTTTTGAATTGCCCATCCATACCTTTTGCCCTTTTGTGGTAGCATTTTGAATGACTAGCTCGTCAGTGCTCCACTGCTTTGCAATGCCACCTCTATCTTATATTCCTGGATTTCTATGTTGTTTCATTGGTTCCGTATTTTACTGGTATAATTCTGCATCAAGAGCAAATAATCTTATTAGCTACAGTTTTATAAGTTTTGATAACTGACACAAATATCTCCCAGTGTGTTCTTCAAAGTTATTTGTAGAAATTTCTAGTTCTTTGTACTTTCATATTAATTTTAGGAAAATTATGGTAAGATCTTGAAAACTCTGGAGAGATTTTCACTGGATTTTGTCTTAAATTTGGACAAAACAGGGTAGAATTAAAATGTTTTATCTTGAGTCTTCTTATCCCCAAACATGGCATATATCTCATGTCTCTCTAACTTATTCTAATCAGGCTTCTTTCCCAAACACTCCATTGAATCTAGTTGGATTGTCAAGATCGTGAACAACCTCAACTTGTTAGGTCCAGTGGCCACTTCTCTGTCCTTTTCCTGCTTGACTCTTCAGGCCTTTGCTCCAGCTCAGCCTCTCCATACTCTCAGTTTAGATGCAACCTCCTTAGAAAGTCCTTCTTCCCATTACCCAGTTTAAAGTAGCCACACCGTTAACTTCCTCCACATCACTCTGTTTCAGTTCTTTGCATAGCCCTTATCTCTCTCTAATATGGCTTCTGCCAACCTCCTGATTTGTCTTAAACCACTTTCCCCTTGCTAATTACGTTTTCTTTGCTTCCTTGAATATCTCAAGCTATTTCTCACATTAGGGACTTCACACTTATTTTCTCTATGTCTAGAGATATCTTCACTTAAAGATATTTACATGAGTCTCTTCTTGACATCTAAATGTTCAGGAAATCCCTAGTAACCTAGTCAGAAGTATTCTTCAATCATCATCACACCAACCCATTGTATTGCTTTAAAAGTTGGCTTCTGTTTGGAAATTACCCTGTTTATGTGTTTGTTTGTTTATTGTTAATTTCCCCTATACCCCTCCCCACCAGAATATATACTACAAGGTAGTAACCTTATTATGTTGTATACATTAATATCTAGAGCACTGCCTGGCACAGAGTTGATACTCAATAAACATTTGGTGAATAAAACAAGCCACTCTATAGCCTAAGACTTACGAAATTCATGATTGTTTATGAAATTAAAGTACTATTACCTGTGAATTTATACAATGAAAGGATGTAAGACTCAGGTCTAAAAAAATAAATTATTATAGTTGACATATGGCCTTGACAAGTTAATAAATAATGATAAATTAATTATTATTAATTTAAAATAATTAATTAAAACAGCATTTGAACAAATGACATATAAATCATAACACATATCAAATAAATTTAAAATAAAATGAAATGTGTATATATATATATATACACACACAGAGGTAAATTTTATATTTAATATTAATAAAAACAAGTGAGAAAATTAGAGAGGAACAAAATTAAGATAAGGGCCGAATACCTGCAATAAATATAGTACCCAAAATTCAAGTAAAGTGGTTGAAAAATTTGTTTCTAAACATTCCAACGGCCACTCCAAAAAGAAACTATGATCAGTTACATGATTCATGTTGTCTGTGAGATAAAACAGGAGAGTAGATCGGGGAGGCCTGAATATATCTGGAGCTGAGCCCAGAGAGACTTCTTCCATGGGTTGTTACAAAATAGTCTTCATCAATAATATTTGCACAGCTAATAAGATGTGGAGGGCCATAGAGCTCTTCCTTATAATGTTCTTTAATGAATGTTAAAGATACAATGCCCAAGGGCAAGTGAGTAATTGGTGGTATAAAATGAAACAATCACATGGCTTGGTTCTGTGATCTGGCTTAGCACAGAGCCTAGTAAGAAGGATGGATGCAAAATCCTTCAGGAAACTCTCTGTGTCATTTTCACAAAAGATCACATGATAGCTGTTAGGCGGAAGAAAATCTGAAGTTATATTCCTTGACAAGTACCTAGAGTGCAGACATTTGTGTTATTGGATAAGAGCAACCCATGTGCAGTAGCTATTGGCTGATCTGGGAATAAGGTTAACATCCTTTTATGAAAGCCGAAGCAACTAATGAGGATATATGCCTGATTAGAAAGCTGCCTCCAGAAAGAGCAAGGTCAGAATTCCTCTTACAAAGCAGTCCTGGTTCTGTTCCGACACAAGAATAAATGGGTAACTTACCCCAGAGTTCTGCACCACAGGGCATGCCTACATACTCATAACCTTATATTCTAGATGCATTCTTCACTGAACCTGAAGAATGAGCCTGAAGCTAAGGTACAGATTGGACATTTCTCCACAGGTTCAGACTTAACCATTTCAGGTACCTCAGCTCTAGTTAGGCCTACAAGTACCTGGACCCTGGCCAGAGGTGTCCCATTCTGGAGTCAGGCCTTCCTCAGTGATGTCAGCCGCTCCTGGTTTCTGCAGGCTCAGAGATCTTTCTCCCTTTTTACAGACTCTTTGAATACCGCTTGGGCTGCACAGGCATTTCTCTGGCTATTACTAACATTGGTTTGTTCATTCATACAACAGATATTTATTATGCTTCTTGAGGGTGTCATATCTACCCTTGAGGGTATCACATCTTGAGCCACAAGATGGATGTGTTAATTTTGATATTTCCGTTAGACAACCAACTTGTTTCTTTTGGCTACCTGTGATAGGAAAAAGCAAAACACTAATTAAGAATGTAACTCTGAGATCCAGAATGATGGGTCCAAACATTGGCCCCCAGCCCTAGCAATTATGGGACCTGGGCTAGTTATTACCTGTTTTTTTAATCTGAAAATGGAGAAAACTATAGTCATCTGCATCATGGGGCTGTCATGAGAATAAATCAGTAGTTCTCAATCTAGTACCCTCTCTCTATTACAAAAACAAAAGCAGAGTTCTAGACCGGCCTTAAGAGTTAGGGGGTGAATGGTTTTAAAAATGCAAACCCATGCAGAGTCTCCATGTAGAGTCACTTGTACCAGGACTGCCAAGGGCAACTGAGAGACCTCCTGGGGTCCCAGGTAAGGGCAACTTGGCCTTCTGATGCTCATTCCAAGTAAGTAACAACAGTAGAGCTGAGTAGACTGCTAAAAATAGTCCCCTCAAGAAAAAGGATGATAGCTTTGAACTCACACAAGTGTTCCTGCCATACCCCTAGTGGAATCTATGATATTATTCAATGTTACATTCAACATTCAGTTTTTATGAAGCATGTAGCATGGCTCTGTGTCAGACACTTGAAAGGTTAAAGAAAAACTTTGATGAAGTTCCCTCACAATTTCTTAAGCATGTTTTAAAAATCAGACCAGCAAATAGCTTTGAGTTTTTTTCAGTCTATCTACAGATTTTTTCATATGTTAATATTAGTATGCTGAATTTCTTCTTTGTTGGTTGGGAATGTCTCTTAAACATAGGTTACTGAATCTTCAAAATCAATTCATGTTTTCATGTGGGAATATATACACCTTTAACAACCTTTTTAACCTTTTTTTAAAACAATGGGTCAGTGTGGCTGGCCTTTGCCAATGAAGATTAGAAGAGATGGATTTTAAAAATCTGCCTGTCTGGATTTATTTCATGTGGGCCTCAATTGCCCTGCTTGACTTTACATTTTTTCTAGGAGGTGAGATAGTGATGAGCTCAGTTCTAATGAGCTGGAACCTTCTTCTTTAGCTACTGTTTTGACAGGTTGTTTGTGTCTACCTTGAAAGACTCTCATTGAGGTTAAACAGGAGAGATGCAGCGTTCAGAGAAATCCGTGGATTAGTATATTAAAAGGATTCTGCCTCATAGCAGTTCTCGGCTTATTTGTTGACAAATTGTTCCAGAATGCCTTAGACAGGGAGCAGTAGCATGTGCACTTTAGCTGGCTGCTCTTGCCTCAAAAAATTTATCAAAAACTTTCCATTGGTTCATTGCTATTAGCCTCGCATTGCTATAAATCTCTTCTTAATGCATTTGACTTTGTAGGCATATCAAAAACCATGGAATAGATAATAAGCTAAATAAAAACATTGTTATGTATCTGTAGGATTAAAAAGGCGAGAGAAAAAGAAAGGAGTGGATTTCAAATTGAGGCAGCATGGTACTGACAACTTTATTTGAGATATTTTTTCCTTTTGCCTATATGAAGAATACGAGCAAGGCATTTCATTCCTGTTCCTTGTTTATAACGTGTGGTCAGGTGCTGTGCCCTGGCACCAGTCCAAGGGCTGGTGAAGGTTATGAAGTTTTATGCACAAGTGATTACCAAGCATTTATCTTACTTTAAAAATGGAAGTACTAAAACTCTCTTACAGTCTGTTCCCAACTTACAGATGGCTGGTATTTCCTCCAATAATCCTTAAGTTAGCTATTTGGAACTTGGAAATCAGTTCTTCATAATATTGTGTGATTTGTTTCTCATGCGTCTAAAAGCAGCTACGATATACACCCGAGGTTGACAAACTTTTCCTGTAAAGGACCAGATAGTATGTTAGGCTTTGCATATCACACTGTCTGTGTCATAGCTACTCATGCTGCAGTATGAAAGCAGCCATAGGAAAGCATAAACAAATGCGAATGGGCTGTATTCTAACATATCTGTTTAGTTTCAACTTATTTAGGGATGCTGCAATTGAAATTTCATATAATTTTCACATATCACAAAATATTATTTTAATTTTTTCAACTATTTACAATTGTAAAAACTATTTTTAGCTCACCAGCTGTACAAAAACAGGTAGCAGGTCATATTTGACCCAAAGCAGTAGTTTGCAGACCTCTGTATGTATGTACGTAACTCCCTGTATGTTAAAAGACTTGCCGAACTTGAGAATTCTGTAGGAACAAGACTTTTATATCTAATCGAAAATGTCAGGGATACATCTGTTGCAAAATGATCTAAGCCAAGTTGGCAGTGCACAATGAATAGGTTTTTATTGGTAGAACGGAGAGCTATTATTATTTTGATGTAGATAAGGGCTGTAAGTCTTCCTCAACTCCACCTTCATATGTAGTATGTGAGTTGAAGGATAAGCAAGTTTCCCACCGGATTCTGCACGTACATAAACATCAAAAAGCAAGTGACACAAATGTGGTTATGCAACTTCCTATAGTCTCAGCAAAGTCTCATTCTTAGGCGCCCCTGATACCATGCGTGAAATGTATACTGGAGGAAGACCATATTCTGTAGTCAGGACTCAGATAACCTACGAATCAGGTGACAGAGTTCTCTGTTAATGGCAAAACCTAGGACATAAGAGAGCCCTAGGCCAAGAATGTCACTCCCAGAGGGTAAGCTGCTAGGTCACCAGATTTACACAAATGTAATCTCCAAGTTACTCATATGATATTTCTAACCAATCTATATGTCTCAAATACCTCCCACTTCACCAGTGAAAGGTCATTTATATTATCTTTTATACTAATTAACAAACGCTCTAGTGCTGATGTGAGATTAAAATAGTTAAAAATGCTATGGTAGCTGCCTCTGGAATATGGGCTTCCTCCGATTAGCATCATTCAAATACTAACCAACCACCCATAAAATGAGCCTGATTAGGGCCCATCAAATATAAGTTAATATTTAGGTATAGATTAAAACTAACATATATACACACGTTCTATCCTCATGTATTTTAAAATAAATTACAGACATTATGATATTCTTCTAGGGCACAGCTAGCTCAGCAAGATGAAGGATTCCTTTTCCCCATTCCATTCTATCTACTAAGAACTGAGAAAGGGGACTCTTTGCAAATCATTGGTTTGTCCATTAGAAGGAGCAGGTAAAGGCTTGGGTAGGAAGAAGGACAGAAGTTTTAAGAAATTGGAGCTGAGAAATCTTTGAGGACAAGGGATTCTGTAAGTGGAAACCTATGGAGACATACGTTGGCCCCAGGCCAATTCCCTATCCTCTTTTTTCTCTTCTTTAGACCACTGAAGGCCCACTGTCCCTGCTGTCGCATCCAAGGCTTTGCTTTGCACCAGTGTGCCTCTGTGGAATAGATCTGTTTTCCTGCACCCTTTTTTTTCCTTTTCTGACTCTGAAACGCTACTGAGGTTTGTAAAAAATTTTTGAAAGCTTAATAAAGTGGAAAAGAAACAGTGGATGAAAATAAACAAAAGGATTATTGTTAAATTCTCTAAATCACAATAAAACCGACACTATGATGGAATTGAGGTTTTTTTTCCATTTCCATATTTTAAATGTTTTTTTGCCTCTGTAATATAGCATTAATTAGACTGTTACCAGACTGTGATCCTTCTTAGTTCTTCCTTTCTCTACAACCACATCTTTACAAGTTTATTTATATTTTAAAATTATGGAATATGTAAAACATATCCAGAAATAAAATGGAACTCATGGCCAATCTTGTGTCAGCTATGTCCTCACCTACTTCCCCCAGTCCCATATTATTTTCAAGCAAATTCCATATGTTTTTTTAATCTACAAATATTTTCATTTGTATCTCTAGAAGATATGGACTCACTTAAAAAAGAACCATAATTCTGATACCACACCAACCAAATTAACAATAATTCTTTAATCTCATCAAATATCTAGTCATTGTTCATATTTTTAATTATGTCATAAGAGACACAAATTGCAACTGGTTAATATGTCATTTAAGGCTCTTTTGATCTATAATCTCTTTCTTCTCCTTTCCTCTCTCTCTTACAATTTGCTAAGTGAAGATACTTTCGTATTTCTAGTTTTCCTAGTATCTGGGTTTTGCTGATTCATACTTAATTTTGAGAATTCTCCTTTATTTCTTAATATTGTAATTGTAAATGTAATACATACTTACTGAAGGATATTTTGACTCTTCCACTGTTAGGATAGTTCTTTTTCAATCGACCTTTTTCAATTGTGACTAATGCTATTGGATCTTCTCATGGGAACAAAGCTTGTCCCTTCTGTGCACCAACAAATATCTTCCCTCCCTCCACCTCCGCATTCATTAAACCAGCTATTCTTAGTGAGATAGTATTGTCCCCAAAAGCTGTTTTGGAAATTTGTTGTGTTGTTTTAGTTGCCAAATGACTGAGGAGGCTGTTGGTGGGAGGGGGGCAGTTCATGGATTTAGCAGAGAATTGTTTCACATTTCACATATTGTACTGCCTTTGACTGTTACCCTCAAATTCACGTAGGTGAAAAACTGTTTAAAATTATCCCAGACTGACCTCAATTCCGTTTTACATATAATCACAAAGTACTTGTTTATATGTTTTTACTATACACTGACTTTTCTAGCAATAGAGGTACTGAGTACATTGAGAAAAGATGGAGCTCTGTTTTGTGTGGAAGTTTCCATTTCAGAATACCACTAGCAGTATTGCCATGCGCAGTATTTGAGTTGCTAAAACAACATGGCTGCATGAGTGCTCTTTGTGCTTTTTGGCTGTGGCCTTCACAGGGCTGCCTCTAAGTACAAGCACTTAATCACTTCATCATGTCTTTTCATCCAGACAGGCCTCCCCAATTTTAATGTGATGGTGCTATTGTAGTCTGCCCAAGAATTCTTGTGAAGTACATATTATTTTATTATAATTTTTAATATTGCCTACTTATTACAATTAGGGCATTATATTAATTATTTTCAAGTTATGTATTAATACATAGGTAGGCTATCTATGGATTTTATTTCAAGATGGTAACTGTGAGACTGCAAGATATTTCTTATTAATGAGGATGCTGGCTCTGGTGGTGTTGAGCCTCACAGACTTACACCAGTGGGGAAAGTCAAGCTTGTCCTGACCCGTGGCAACTGACCACTGAATAAGTGAAACATTTTAACAGCGGAGTTTGCATCATAATAGCTGACACTTTTGTAGTGCTTGCTTAATATGATAGGAACTCTTTCTTTCTAAGTGCTTTACCTAAATCAACTTCAATCCTCATGACAGCTCTAGGAGTTCAATAGGAGCTATTTCACTTTTCCCATCTCATAAATGAGAAAACAGAGGGACCCAGAGGTGACTGTAATGACCCAAGTCCCACAGCTAATAAGTGCCACAGCTGGGACAAACCCGGGAAGTGGGGGTACAAAGTCCGCTCTCTTAACCACTGCATCCGATTGCTTTTCTTTTGAAGCATAATTCACTGAGCACAAAGGAAGGAAAATCAAGTGTATAGGCTCGGAAAATAGTGGTGATGTCAAATTCAAAGGAAAAATGAATATGCAAATTGGTGCCTTTTAGAGATTAAGTGAGCTGAGTGGGTGATAGGGTGGGAAGTAAACATTTAAAATGCATTATGACCCCTAGGAGGGACTCCAGAAATATTTGAGTGAGTAAATGAAGTGCTTTGGGGAGTTTCCAGCTGCAGTTACTTTAAAGTAGGCCTTTGTAATGGAGAGTCCTTTGAATGTCTTCTTAGTTATGCAAATAAGTGACAAATAGATCCCCTGGTCCTGGGGGTGGGGTGAAAGGAATTCTCCCAAGACCTCGCAGAACTGGGTAAAGACTAGAGTTAGATAACAGTGTATAAGAAAGCTAAAGCCTTCCGGAGAAGAAAGAAGAATCATGGCCCTTGTCCTCCGCACTACTAATCTAGAGGACACCACCGCGGTAGGCCAGGTAGCTTTGACTTGCTTGCAGGAAAGGGTACTAGAGCCCCAAGGAGTCCCACTGGAAGAAAGCAAGAGGGAGTCTGTGCTGATGAGTTCTCACATGGACAAGGACCTTTGGAGAATAGAGAATGAAGTTATGGAAGAATTTTAAAGTTAACGAAGAGAGCAAAACAAACATTTGGGCATCTGTACTACACAAGGGACTGTACCGGGTGTGTTCGTGAAGCGTAGCACACCTAGACAGGAGGCCTTAGCGAGAAGAATTCCACAATGGGAGTTGTTAATTTGCCCACTCCAGACCACAGACTCCTAACTGCAATTGTTAGTTAGGATATATCTGGATCAAGTAACCATTTTGACACTTTATGACTGGGGCTAGGTTGGAGGGAGGTGTTTTGAACAGAAATTTTTATATAAATTGACAGAATTCACATTATGTAATGAACCATATATATGTTACTGAAGAGTTAACTCAAACGTGGAAACAGATTTACTCCATTCCCTCCTGAACAAGGATTTGGCAGCTGTTATTTAGGAACAGCTCCAGGAATTGCCTTTGTTCTGGTCATATTTGGAGTCCTCTTCGTTCATCCTTTGATCCTCGGCAGTGTCCTTCGCAAGTCTGGGTCCTACACCAGCCTTGTCTGAATGATCATCTCCCTTTGCCTGCTTCTGTCTGGAACTGGCCAGTGTTTCAAAGTTCAGACTGTAATTAAATCTGTTCTTTGCATATATCTGTTAGGAAACAGAGGTTGGTTGAGTTTAAAAAGCATCCTCTTTTGAAATGAACATTTGTTTAGAAAGGCCTAGAGAAAAGCATGTGACCATTCATACCTCTGTTTAGTGTTTCCCAACTGGAGGTTCCTAGGAGTCTGTAAGATGGGTAGTGTGATCCTTGAGCTATTTCAGTATTTGAATAAGTCTAATGGAAATCACACTTTACCCTGTAATGGAGCTGGGAGGCTAACTAAAATGTCAAGTTTCTTTATTTTTGTTTGTAATTATATTAACTCTGTAACAATAGCATTAATTTCTTAGCCTAGGATTGTTTGGTAGCAAGTGACAGAATATACTACATGAATTTTTTAAAAAAGGGAAATTTAATATAATGGTGTCGGAGTATCTTAGACAAGCCCAAAGTAGGAAGCATAGCTAGGTATTACAAAAAATTGAAGCCAGTGTAAGGGAAATCACCAAAACTCAAGGTGACTATTTTGAGAGCCTCCCGGTCTCCCCCTTCTGCTTCTGTCTACATCAGTTTCATTCTCCCCTCTGCAGACTGGGTACTTGGGCTTTGCTAGCACATGGCTGTTATAATATCTGTAAATTGTTCTAAAACACTTTAGGGAAGACATTATGTATATATATGTGTATACATGTATATATATATATATATATATAAACACATATTTGTATATATACACACACACATGTAGGTATGTGTACATATACATATATCTCTATATACATAGTTGATTCATACTTGAAGGGCTATTAGTTAAGATTTGAAGTACCCAAGTAGGTACTCGTCTTGGGGAGGTGGTAGTTGGCAATATACACTAGTCTGTTAACATTTGAAAGAACTTAACCAGAAATCCACATTCCAAAAACAGTTACCACAAGTTTCAATCACGTTACCTCAGATTAGCTGTAGACGATTTTAACATTACCACAAATGACAAATTAAAAGCAACTTTTCATTAATGAAATGTGTGATATTCAGGATATGGGATTGGCTGGAAATGTACCTTTTCTTTTCTAGAGAAGGTATAAGATTACATTTTGGGGAGGGTGTTTCTTGTGTTAAGACTCAGTTTGGCTCTGCTTATGGATTCTGTCATCCAGTTGTGATGAGAAATATTTCTGTGCTAAAATATTGTTGCTTCCGCCTTTAGTGAAAGCACCTAATAGTTGTAAATAATTAACTTATTTTAGGCCAGGTTTTGCAATGAGGATGTACCATGGTGACTACAAAACTGGTGCCATCTCAGCCTTTAGGTCTATATAAGAATACAGGCCCTTACACTCCAGTTGACTGGCATCTCCCAGTTCTAGTCCCAGTTTCTCTGGAAAGAGCATTGATTGGCCTGGCATGGATAAGGTATCCTGGTTCAATCAGCTGCAGTGGCCAAGGAAGTTTCTAGGTTGTGTAGTAGTCAGCAGTGCCAAAAAAAAAAAAAAAAAAAAGCCTCTCAGCAGGAGGTTAAGGTGTATACCTTCTGAAAATGGGGTCCAGGCTAGATTGTGGGTGAAGAGTAGATTTCATAAAAAGGTCTATTAACAAGGTCAGTGCTTTGAGAACTCATGTTGATTGATTCAAAGCTCTAAGTGTCTTTGATCCAGAAAAGGATATAAAATTCTTAAAAATTCAGCATTTTTAAAGTAGGTTAAATTTTACAGACAACAGGGTTGATTGGCAAAATAATAAATTGGTTCTTGATATGCAATTACTTTTCTTTTTTTATTTTATTCATCAAATATGTATTGAATCCCAACCACAGCCATGGCACAATGCTAGGCATCTTTTCCTTTTAATAGTTTCATTAATGAGCTGAATTTTCCAGTGGGATGGGGGCTGATCATTGGAAAAAGGAGCCACTTCCATGAAGGCAGGGAAATGGGCCACTTGTTCCCACGACTAGGGGGTCCTGTGGGTTAGAAGAAGGGAGAAGGGTAACAAAAGGTGAGTGCAAGACTTGGTTTTCAGACTTAGACTGTTTTCATATTTATACCTAAAGCCAAGTCTGCCTGCTTACAGGGCAAAAAGGAAGCAATATCCAATTAAAACTTTGTTGTGCAGAATTTGTTTTGTCTGGGCCAACAAGGGTGTTTCTATGGGCCATCTGCTGAGACCTATAGCTTTGTTACTCAGAATCCTTGTTTAACCTGCATCTATGAAAAAGGAGCTGCTAAGTAAATTAATAGAGTAAACAAGGGACATGTTATGCTGATTAAGAGTGAAGGCTTTCAGCTGAAACATTTGCACTCAAACAGTGAATGCACTAATTATAAATATGCTATCGGGTAAAGCACCTTCACAGCTTGCCTTTTGTGACAGTGGTTTCATTGCTTTTTCCTGGAACGTTTTGAAACCTGGTTCCTTTAAGAAATGTTTTCTTCCTCAAAATTTTCATTAAGTGAAAATGGTCTTTTTTTCCTCCTAATTATGATGAATTATAGATATTTTATTGTACTAAACAACCTGAATCCAAATGTCAGCAAGTTTCAGAGAGTCAGTATGGTGCCTGGAGGGAAGGGGGTGGGGGGAGGCTTAGGTAGAAGCAGATGAAGGGAGCAGCTTGCCCAAGTGGGGGAGATGGGAAGGTGGAGAGAGGGAGGTGGAAGTATTAGAAAAAATGATGGACAGAGAGAAAGTGGGATAAAGGGAAGCAAGGAAGAAAGAACTGGGAGGTGCTGAGAAGGAAGAGGAAGAGAGGATAGAATTGGAAGAAAGGGCATGTGTGCAGGGCATGAGGAGTTTGTTGAAAATGATTGACTTTTGATATTTGTTAATCATGTGGAGGTTAAGTCAAAATAGACTTAGCAGTGGACTCAGCGGGAAGAAAACCTTTCAAAGTTGGGTTTCTCCTTTTAGTACTGTAGGAAGCGTCAGAATGGTACTGAAAGAGATACCTGCACAAAGGCTGCCCTTTGCTCCGTCTTTACCAGCTAATTGGGTTAGCTATTTCTGCTGAGACCTAGAGATCCAGCCCAGACTTCTGTTAAACAGGCTTCCTCCGAGAGAGATGGCAAGTACTGGCTGATTTGGAATATATAGAAAATTATACAACCTTGAGCAGAGGGCACATGTTTATGAGCAAACCATCTCTCCTAATGCCATTTCCTTATTTTCTCTGCTGCTTCTCTCTCTTTCTCTCTCTCTCTCACACACACACACACACACACACACACACTAGATGCAGACAGTACACAGTTGCACTGGGAGAAGCATGTGCTTGATGGGAATAGGGAAGTCTCTGCATCCTACGGCTTATGAAAAAAATTCTCTCTTAACCTGGCTTCAAAGTTAAGGCTGACTAGGCAGAGGGTGAGTTCTCTTTGCCCATTAGATTGATTTTCTGGTCATGAGTTTTCCAGGGAAACTTCTGCCCTTGAAGAGGTCATTTGGAAGCATGAAATTAATGACAACCTCTCTTATTTTTCTTGGCAACTCTGGGAATGCAGACTCTTTGGTGGATCGGGGCTGTATTAGTAGCTCCTTTTAAATCTACTGTACATTCCATGCTCGTTGCATTGTACCTGGACTCTGGGACTCATTATGCTAATGGATGCTTGTTTTCTCACCTCACTTTCCTGTCAAAGATTTTCTCTGAAGCTGGTTTCATTATAATTTTAAAAATACCATCTGTCTGTGTAAGAGTTTTTCCTCTTTCTTTTGGACAGATTCGTATCTGATTTCTTTCAAGCGATTCTATTGAACTTCTCCAGGTGCAGAGAGTAGCCACTGTACGGCTTCTGTCCAAAGTCATCTCTTTTCACATTATTGCTGTGCAGCTGTTGCTGGAGTTTGTCACTATTAACCCTTGGCTTTTGTTGCAGCGATTAAGCTCCTTTATTGGTTTATCCAGTTTGACACCAGAATAATTTGAATCACTCCTTTGTCTGTGTACAGTTCATTGCTTTCACCCCATATCTGCAGCACAGCTTAGGGGTTCCCGCCCCCCAGTAGCACCTTAGAGAGGTGTCCTTGGGTCCTTTGTGTTTTGCACCTGTATATTTTTCTGCTTGCGGTCTTCTTTATTTGTGCATTCCATGCACTCCAGTGAACTATGCACTACTTTGTTGGTTCTAGCCAATGCCTATAATGGCTCTTTATGTGTTGTTTAACTGCCTTTTCAGCTGTAAACATTTTTGGTAGTGACATTGTGAAAATAAAACACCAAAAATTGTGGGTTTTCTGGGTCACCATTTATTCTGTTTTTCTTTTGTAATTTCCTCTGAAGATTTTCCCTTGTCCACAATCATCATCTTCTTTTTGTAATAGACGTTGCTTCCTTCTAATAATTTCGGTCATTTCCATATTGTAGGGTTCCCCGGGTCCCCCTGATTTCTTTCTGTGTCATGACTGAAAACCACAGAATGTGTTGACTGCTCTATGATCCAGTCAGCTGCAGGTTTTGTCTCAGCAGGCTTGAACCCAAATAGGGGCCTTGAAAATTCCCAGGCGCTGATAAACATATCTGGGTTGTTGCCCAAAACACTAAAAGAAACTGGCCAACCCTGAACCAAATTCCTTAAGCCCTCATATAAACTCCCTACCCTTAGCCCCTTGCTGCAGACAAGCCTAGGACATCTCCTTTGTCTCACTGACCACAGGGAGGATTGCTGCAGTACTCTGCGAGTGAGGTCTCCTAGAAAATATCCCGGACTGATCACCCTAGAGTTTAGTGCTTCTTTCTTTGGAATCCCAGTTGGTTCTATCCGTGATGAGTTGAGGCACTTCCCTGCCTGTAAGTGCTCCCCACGGGCCGTTCGGACTATAACTAGGCTAGCTGAAGGGAACCCATTTTGCTTCCAGTATGCTTTCAGCTTGTTCTGTCTTAAAAGTTTAGAATTGACGTGCTGCTTGCTTACACAGCTGCGGGCACAAGGTTAGAAAATGGCCTTGTGGAAAAACAGATCGAGAATCAGGAAGAGGCCAACCACAGATTGCCAATGACAAGATCCACCAGACGACCTATTGTGTGATGTTAACCATCAAGCAAGTCATGGTCATTTGCACAAAGCTTGCTTTCTGCCACCAACGGCCTTTACCTCTTCTCTTTATAAGTTACTTAGTATGCAGAGAAAGAGGAGATGGTCTTTGAGATAATATTCCCCCATCTCCTCAGGCTGCCGGCACTTCAATAAACCGTCCTTCCTTCACCAACACTCTCCTCTGGGTTTGGTTTTCGGGTGGTGGGAAGCCGAACCGCACTTGGCAACATGCTCCCCCCTTAGGGGTGATTCTAGATGCTGATTTGGTGGGAGGAAACACATATCCTTGATTCTTCTAGCCTTTTCCATAATTTGCAACTCACCTATAAAGTGTGTTTTTATGGTTTTTTTTTTAAATAAAAAGCACATACCTTAGTTTTGTTTTGTCTTCTTGCTCTGTCTTTTCACTATTCTGATTTTAGAAGTCAGAATATTTATAGCTCAATGACTTACAGACAGACCCATTTTTTTTTTTAATTTTAATTTTTAACTGTAAATTGACAAGTTATAGTTGTATATATTTGTGGGGTACAAAGTGATGTTATGATTTATGAATATAATGTGGAATAAATAAATCGAGCTAATTAACATCCATCATCTCAAATACTTATCTTTTTTTGTGGTGAGAACATTTGAAATGTATTCTCTTAGTGATTTTGAAATGTACAACACGTTATCATTTACTGTATTCACCTATTCACCACACTGTGCAATGTATCTTAAAGTTTTAAAAAAAGTATTCCTACTGTCTGAGACTTTGTACCCTTTGACCCTCATGCATTTCTAATATTTCTTTTTTCCCAGCTTTTTGAGGTATAATGGACAAATAAAAGACCTATTTCTTTTCTTGCTTTAAACAAAGCAAAGTCAGTGTCACTATTTGTGGATGGATGACTATCCAGAGGTCATAATGTAGATGTACTATCATTCATTCACTCATCAAAATTTTTTTTGGAGTCCTTTTATATCCCTAGCATTTGTTGTAGAAAATAAAAGCCACAAAATTCATAACAAGGGTTCCCTGTTTATACAACTGTTTTTCTGGAAGGAGAGAGCTCACCAGTTGGGGAACATCACACCCTGTTCCTTAATATGGAAAAATGACAGGCTTTCTTTGGTACTGAGGATAGCAAAGACCACCTCCAAGATTTGCTTTATGGTCAGAAGGGGAGAAGGGGTCTTTGCGACACAAGTAGGGAAGATGCTCAGCAGGGCAGAGCAAAGTGGAGCTTGTCACATTATCATCCTTCAATAAGGCTCTTTGAAAGCATTTGATGGCAATATTGAATTAAGGTTACAGTATTTGTCTGGCCAGATATTTAGGATCTGTTAAACAGATCATACCATTTGTCAAGAGAAGTAAGAAAAAATCTCTTTGTTAGTTGGGGAGCCCTAGGTAGAAGACATGAGGTTCTTCTGATTATGGAAGGGTTGATTTTTCATCCCATCATACTAGGTGCTGGGGGTATGCTGGCAAGCAGAATGCATGGTCATGCCCTCGTGAGCTTTACCTCATGGGATAAAATGTAAAATTATAAAATAAAAGTGTATCATGGTTGTACCTTTGAAAAGTGATACATTAAATCTTAGCATTAAATTGCTTGTTGCCAAATCCAGGAGCCTTCTACCTAATTATCTTTCTTCTTATTGAATATCTTGGAAACATCTGCCAGTATAGGATGTTTAAAAGTTTTTGCCTCTCTTTGTTCTTTTGTCTCTCTTACCCTTCTCCTGTATTTGTTTCCCTGTTTCAATAATTTTCCCAGGAGCTGAATATAAACCCTGCCCAAGGATTTGCATTAGTTCCTCAATCTTTCTCTTTTTATTTTAATCTGGATTCCCCATTGTTCACCAAAAATTCTGGAGATGATTTAACAAAACAAACACGCCTCTCACGTTCTTGCTTTAATTTCAACGCTCACTGGCATCCTTGTAGATGATCGCAACATTCTCCTAGCTGGTTTTCTTTACTTCATATTTCCCACCCCAGACCAAAATGCAAAAATTTGTGAAACAAGGCTTCAAAGAAGACTGCACTTGTTACTTTATTCTAATGCTCAGAGTCTATCTTGATTCTCTATTACCTATCTCTTGAACTCTTGTTTTCAAGTTTCCTCTGAATCTGCCTCTTTCCTTCAATCCTCATTCAAAGACATTCTCTCTGTTGTTCCATGTACACGCTGCACTACACTTAACCTTAGCACGTGGTATGCCAATTCTGTATTTCTTCTTTGGGGAAAAAAGTCTTGATTCTCTTTATAGACATATTGTCCTGATAAACACCATATTCACCCATGTAAACAAAGAGGATGGCAAGCCCTAACTCTTCCATGACATTCCCCCCATTACTCTAGATCTTTTCTTCCTTGTCTGAGAGATTAAAAGCATGAAGTAAGAACAGATTAAAGGGCTACACCAAAGAAGAATTTTGTCCTGGTTGTGAGAGGTTGAATGGCTGATTTTTCTCCTTATTTTGAATCTCTTAGTATAATTCAATAGTTGATGTTATTAATAATTGATTTGTTTCTTCCTCTCTGTGATATTATTTGATTTCTTTTGGAAGCTTCCTGCCCATTCTGCTGAATTAGGACTCCTCTGAATAGGTGGACCGTGTGATCTTGACCCACTCAGGCAGGATCAGCTAAATAATTTGCAAGACTTAGTGAAGAATGAAACTGCAGGGGCCCTTGTTGGCCCTCCCTCAGGCCTGAGAATATTTGACTGGTTCTTTCCCTATCAGTAGAATGTATCTTTCTCATGGTTAAAGGCTCCAAATCAATGCAGATGTTAAATATATTTATTTTATTGTGTTCCTAAATCTGTAACTTTGAGCTAGTGAACTACATTGTTATGAATATTTTAAAAATTTTATTCATTCATTCATTTGCCTTTTAGAAAAGTTTATTGCTTTCTTTTTCTTTCTTTTTTTGTTCCCTCCAGCTTTTTGCTGTATAATTGACAAATAAAAATCATATATATTTATGGTGTACAATGTGATGTTTTGATATATATGTACATTGTGAAATGATTACCACAATCAAGCTAATTAACATATCCATCACCTCACATAGTTACCGTGCTTTGTGTGTTGAGAACATTTAAGATCTATTCTCTTAGTAAATTTCAAGTGTACAGCACAGTGTTAGTAACTATAGTCATCCTGTTATACATTAGATGTCCCAAACTGATTCATCCTAACAGAAACTTTGTACTCTTTGACCAATATCTCCTGAAATGAGCATTTTAAATTCCAAAAGTGATTGCGAGAGATCATAAAGTCTTGGAGAGCACAGGTAAAGTGGATTGTGTCTTTGAAATTTCAATAGCAAGTTCAACCTTTTACATGATAAGGCAGAATAAATATTTGTGGAGAGGTCGGAACCGTGATCCACACCAGTGTGCCAGAGGCTTCTACAGGAAATCAGCTGGAAATATTGGCATATCAAAGCCTTTTGACTGAAGGAATCCATCCCAGTTGAAGGATAAGGTTTGGGGAGACTAGGAAGATACCCTGATGCATAATTCAGATTATTTCAGTGGGCAAAGCAGTGGCAGTATCTGGACATTGTGGTCAAGGGTTGGAGGTGTGTGCAGGGGAGAACACCCAAGGTACAAGGTGAGCAGGCCTCTGGGGTGACTGTTGAGAAGAGAAGTGGGATTCAGGAATGGAGGCAGGGACTTGGAGGATCCGTCAACCAAAAGATTTGAGTGATGTTGGAAGAAAAAAGTGGGAGGTTGTATGACGACAAAATGCTGCCTCCACTGCAATTTCTACTTTCACGCCTACCACCATTACCACCTATGTGGTCATCAACGTTACCTTTATGCCTGAGGTTCCAGGTCTTTTTCTGGCCCTGTACTGTGGCAGCTGTGCTTGAGGTGTTGCAAGTGGTTTTGTGCCCTCCACACGGGAGTGGCTGGGATAATGACCTGTTCTGTCCTAACATGGCCTGGAACTATTGTTTGCTCCTTCTAAAAATACTTATTATTATTTTTTAAGATTCCTGGCACCTCATTGGCTGGGGGGCGAGGAGGGTCCTCTTCTGCCTCCCCATCTACTGACATTGTGGTAGGAAGTTCTCCCTGAGCCTTTGCTCTTTGCCCCTCATCTCCCAAAGGCCATCTGCCCCAAACCCCAGCACAAAAGTAGTCATGACCATGTAGACGGTGGCAGTAAAAGTGGAAATTGCAGTGGCTTCTTGGGCAGATTTAGACATCCCTGTATTTGGGCTTTTTCTACATGGAAAATTTAGGAGAGCCACTGGTCAAATTAACTCTACAGGGAAGCTGTGAGGCTAACCTCAAAGATGGTTCTGAATGAATTGGAACAATGCTGTGACCTTATTTCCAGGACAATTCAGAACCTTCATGGGCGATTTGTGCTTTGAAATTCATGATTGCTGACTGAGGCCAATTACACTGAGTGCCCCTTATCACAGACAGAGAAGGAAATAATTGTGGAACTTTACCTAGGAAGAGATCTATAATTCAATTTCCTAGGACTGACGCTGGAGAACATCCAGGTAGTTTTGAACATTCTTCCAAAACTTTTTTTGAGAAGGTCATAATCACTGGTACCTTTTATTATATTGATCTACTTCCAGAATAAACTTGAGCAAATTGATTTTCCTCTCTCCAAAGCATGGATTCAAAATTTCCTTGTGTTTTGATTTTGATATAGTCAGCTCTCTTCCATTTATGAACTCAGCCTCATTTATTTTATTATTATTTTGTTTTGTCTTCCTTAGTGCAATGAAAGCTTCATGAAGGCTTGTATAATACTCATCTTTTTTACCACTGCATCCCTATCATCTAGCATAGTCCTGGTAAACATCTGTTTGATAAATATTTATTGAATGAATAGATAAGTAATGATAACCAGAAGTGCTTTGGATTCAGACAGAATTGGGTATGTCTAGAGGACTGAAGACAGGGCTACCTTATTCACCATAGGGAAAGAGAAACTTCTTTGGAGGGAACTCAATCCAAGAAAAGAAGAAAAATCAAGACACACTTCAATGTTAGTAAAAAGAGTGTGGACTAGTGTCTAAAGGGAGGAGGGATTTGGGGGATGGCAAAGTATTATCATTCAGGTTGTACTCTGTTGCAGCCTCTTTGGGCTAAGCTTTGGGGTAAGTAAGGTCCTATTAAGCCTGAGTGAAAATTAAAATAACTATAAATCAAATATTAGCTACATTGACACCAGTAGCTTTTACAGTGACAGCAGTTAGCATCGGTGTCTGCAGGGATGGCTGATGGCACCCTTGTGACATAGCACAGTTAGCAGATTCGCACTGTCAGCACTTGGGTGGGCAGCGCGTGCATGGATGTTAAGGGCACTGACAGGGTGAGCAGAGCAGCACAGGTGCTCCAATAACATGATTGCGGAACAGGCGGCATGAAATGAGAGAAGAAGAAATGGGAAACGCCAGGGACAGCTGAGACAATGCCCCACCCTCTGCCATGAAATGCCCAATCCACACCACTGGGGATGTTCAGAATGTTTATGGAGAATTTGAGGGGGAGTAAATGTTTTCAGGTTAGCTCTGGAGGCGGGCGGCGGGGGAATTGTGATTTTGGATGGTTATTCTTCTCCTTGCCTACTGCTCTTCCCTCTTTTCCCTTCCCCCTGGATTAGTGTATCCTGGAAAACATGAATTAATAAGGAGAAGCTAATTAAGGCTGGCATTTTTTCCATCTGGAGTTTTAGTACTGAGGGCTTTACATACCAGTTCTGGGATCTGCAATGTCTTGAAATCAGGGAACCTAATTTACTCCCTCACTCCAAAAAAATACAACCTTTTAATGAAAAAACAAAATACCCTGTTTATCACAACTAGTAAAAAAGTCTCCTGAAGACTTCCCTTGTCCACGTGGAGAAAATTGAACAGCCTTTTTGCTTAGGCAAAACATACATATACAAACAAAACATATGTACATCAGGCAAGTGTGTAATGTTGGGGCTCCACATTCTAGCAGGAAATCATTTATTCTAACAAGCTAACAATCTCAATTTCCCATCTTCTTTTCTGCCTGAATTTATTTGCTGTGCATTTGGATTCTAATGTATAGAGAGTCTGCTCCCCAAGCCCCATTGAGAATCTCATTCAATTGATCTCCTTCATATCCACCACACTACCCATTTTTCTACCTGAATGTGATCCCCCTACAAGTTTTAATTTTATATTCCCTGGGCCCAGTGTTTAGCCTCATGCACATCCAGTTCCATTCTCATCAATGTTAGTGCACTCAGCCTGTGGAGCAGGCTGACTTCTCCCAGGTGCCCTTTTCCTTGGGCATGTTAGCTGAAAAAGTCTATAAATTCTCTTACCCCAGAAATCGGTCAGGTGCACTGTATTCACCAAGCTTGTCAAGCCCTGTCAGCGATGGCAAATCAGAAACTGTAGACACATTCAACTTCAAGTTACAAAAGGCAAACAGCTGCAATATTCCCTGATCCTGCCAGCTCTGAATGTTTCTGGAAACAAACAAAAACAGAATT
Organism: Eulemur rufifrons; assembly: GCF_041146395.1. NCBI lineage: Eukaryota > Metazoa > Chordata > Mammalia > Primates > Lemuridae > Eulemur > Eulemur rufifrons. The sequence continues at coordinate 36,623,172 of NC_090997.1, forward strand.
TTATCTTGAAATTTGGCAGGGCAAGGAAATTAACACACTATTGTTCACCTGAAATTTCTCTCTTCCCTTCTAAGGGGAGTTAACATGCTCTGCCTACGAGTGACCTAAATTTTAAATAATACATTACCTTCTATTCAAAGTCTTAAATTTCTCCTTCATAATTTTTCTATCGGACGATGAAGCCAATGACTCAAGGGGATCATTGTTATTAATTATTATTAGTTTGTTGTATTGACACTCTAGAACACTGGTTGAAAATGATGGATCTTCTTTCATTCTAATACATTGCTCTGCATTATTAACCCCTTTGGGTTTGACAGCATGCAGAATTAGAATGCTGTGCTGGGAGGTTCAGGAAGCTCGAGAGAGAGTAGAAGCCTTTGGTTCTACTGGACAACCCCTGTGGTTCACGGAATAGACTACCATTTGCTATGGCTGCTTTTTGTGTGATACTTCATTTTTTACCTGCTAAAAAAATAAGCACAAACTGGTATCAGAAAGGTGTGTGTGTGTGTGTGTGTGTGTACATGAGAGAGAGAGAGAGAGAGAGATCATCAAATTTGGTTTTTAGTATTTTGTGGCATGGTTCCTAGTAGAAATTATAGATATTTCTAATAAAGTTGCTGGCAGGGAAACAGTGTATGCTAGGTGACTAGAAAGGTCATTCTGCATTGTTAAAGCTGGATTACATGTATGCTTATAGAATAAGCCAAAATGTTGAAGTGGCTCTGTTCATTCTGATTAGACTCTATATTCAAGGATGAGTCAAAATAAAAAGTATAAAATGAGATGAATGTGATGAGGTGTAGGGCTGCATGTATCAGCTGATGGCTTTATGGCCCTCTTATCTAGGGGAATGTGTTTAACAACACTTCCTAGCAGAGAGTTCCTTAAATTGAACTCTGATTTTCCTTCTAACCATATATTCTTCTAGTCACATGTATGGGTTTATAAAGCTAGCTGCATAACAAATAACTTCAAATGTGTAAGATCGAAGATGCTAGAAGTTTATTTCTTGTTTGTTAGGGGCTGATCCTGATTGGCAGGTGGTGCTCTCCTAAGCAGAGACTCAGGGATCCACGTACCTTCCAGGGATGAAGCCCAGGTAAATGTAGTTTGAAAAGCTCTAAAGATAAATCTGCTGTTCAACCCCACTTGGCTAAGAAAAAGAACTAACAACGTGTCCAGGGAAGAGCATTTTATGTAAGAGATCTTGAAACTCTTTTCTTACTATGAATTCAATTTCTTGCAATATCAGTTATTCTAATTTACTTCTCCAATATAAACTCCATAAGCAGAATACAAAGTGTGGTCTTTCTTGTCTTCAAACATGCCAATCACTCACGTCCAATATTACATGTGCATTAAGATTCTGAATGGCTTCTCAGATACTCACAAGAACTTTTTTCTGAGGATGACGTTGGTTTGTATAATTTGTCTTCTTGCCAGAGGAACAGGGATGATTTAGGTTTAACTCTTCTGTAATTGATGATCATTTTAGTGTTCTCTTTCACCTTAATACGAACAATTATAGTTTTTATAGTTTTAATGACTTATTACTGACATTTAATTTCATAGGCAAATATAGTTTATAGATTGAGTTATATGATCTCTATATGTATCAAAGATTTTTCAGATACTTTCAGAGAGTCTTGATGGCAAAAATAGTTCCAGGGTCAAATCAGGCAGGAATAACCTCTGCTAAGGAAAATTCTTATTTTAAATGTAGTAAAACAGTGCTGTCTCCTGCCTTAGCCTTATAAACTTGTTACTGGATAATTTTAGATGCCATGTGCAAAATACCTCCTACAAATAGGATTGCAGATTGTTTCTGTGCTGATGACATGGGCTGCCTTTCACACTGCAGCAGCAATTTCAAGAATTAGCTTAATCTTTTCAGAAAGAACATCTAAATATTAATTATTTCAAAAGCAAAATCAACATTTTTGGCATAGGTTTTAACATAGAGATTATATTTTACATTATATTTTATGATATTATGCAACAGGCGATTTTATTTTACTAACTGGGGGTCCATTTGTGATTAATATCTTGTCGGATTTGGGGATTCAACATTGTTCAAAATTGTTTCATCTGGGTAGGTCAAAGTTCCATAATTGTAAAGGTAGTAACTTTACCTTTCAAAATCCTCCAGGTCGCTGCCATTTCATCCACATTTTATGGAGCGATATTCATGTTGGTACACCTTGGGATATTTGACCAGCATTGGAGCTTGAGAAAAGGCTTGAATCCCACTTGTGGGTATTCCCTTTTAGATTTACAATTTGTTAATACTATACATCAGACTCAGCAAAGCAGTGTCTTTTTTATATCCACTCCAGCTGTCCAAAGCCAAGGGCGGGATATTCTTTGAGTCAACATCATGGAATACTGACTCTTCAGGAATCATTAGTTTCTACAGTTCTAATCATCTATTAGTAACATCAATCCTTTTCAAAAGCCTGGCTGGGATAACTAAGGGATAGTGAGGGATAAGTTAAGCAGTCACCCTGTAAGCTTCTTTGAACTTTACTTATTATGCCAAATCATCAGAATGCTGCACACCTAGATGATATCAACATGCTCTGCCTTTCATTTGAATTTCTTTTAAAAAACAATTTGTTTTTCCTTTTTTAAGAAATTTACCTTTTACAAAATTTAAATAGGTTTAGGAGGTACACGAGGTTTTTTTGTTACATGGCTGAATTGCATAATGGAGAAGTCTAGGCTTTTAAATACCTGTCACCTGAATAGTGTACATTGTACCCAAAAGGTAATTTTTCATCCCATAGCCATTCCCGTGCCTTTCTCTGAGTCTCTGGAGTCTATTAAATCACTCCGTATCACTATGCATCCCCGCTGCTCAGCTCCCACCTATAAGTGAGAACATGCGGTATTTGGTTCTTTGTTCCTGGGTTATTTCACTTAGAAAAATGGTTTCCAATTCCATCCAAGTTGCTGTAAAAGACATTATCTCATTCTTTGTTTATGGTATTCCATGGTATATATGTGTGTGTGTGTGTACATATATACATATATATGTATATATGTATGACATTTTCTTTATCCAGTCATCGGTTGGTGGGCACATAGGTTGGTTCCGTATCTTTGCATTTGTGAACTGTGCTATGATAAACATATAGGTACAGGTGTCTTTTTTTATAAAATTACTTCTTTTCCTTTGGGTAGATATTCCATAGTGGGATTGCTGGATTGAATTGTAGATCTATTTTTAGTTCTTTTAGAAATCTTCATACTGTTTTCCATAGAGGTTGTAGGAGTTTACATTCCCACCAACAGTGTATGAATGTTCCCTTTTCACTGCATCCCTGCCAGCAACTATTATCATTATGTAATGACATCTTTGTCTTCTTTTTTTTAAATGTTGTTGATTTAAAGTCTGTTTTATCTAATATGAGATTAGCTAGTCCTGCTCATTTTTGGTTTCTATTTGCATGGAACTTTTTTTTCTACTCCTTTACCTTGAGTCTATGCAACTCTATGACTTAAATGGGTTTCTTGGTGAGAACAGATATTTGAATCTTGTTCTTTTATTCATTCTGCCAATGTACATCTTTTAAACGGGCATTTAGACCATTTGCGTTCAATGTTATTATAAGTGAGATACCTTTCCAGCCATGATATTGACTGTTAACAAAAATTTAACCTTCCATCCTCAGCTTTCACAAAGGTCTGATGTAAGATACAACAAGTTTTGGAAGTTCTTTGCAAAGTATTTTGTTAAATGGCTTCTGAGTACATGTCCATCATATTGCTCATAGTCTCGTATATAAATATCCTTGAGACAAAGCCTTCTTAGAAATTGATGAACAGCCATTCATTTTTCTATGAGACTATGCTGCTGTTAAACTCATTTTTATAAAATATTTACTTTGGCTTCTAGGAATTTCAGCTTTTAGTCAATTCTTGCAGATTTTCTCAGTTATGTTCTTCATATTATGTCTTTCTTTCACATTCCCCCAATTCTTTTGATTTGATATGTCATTTACTAATCCAAATGTTGAATTTGGTCAGGATTTTTGTCTTTGTGTTATTTATTCCTCATTAATTATTAATAAAAATGGTTTTTGAGGTCCTACTAAGTTCCAGGCCCAGTGCTAAGCTTGGGGGCAGGGTAGTGCTTAAAGAATTGAATAAGAAGACATTCTTCCTGTCTTAAATACTTAAAGAATTTGCAATCTTTAATTTTATTGTGAGCTGTCTCAAAATATTTTGGAAGAATTTAAGTGTAAATCTGTACCCCATCTTTACCTGCCATTGTGATGCCTTCAGCTCTCCCATCTCCTGCAAAAAGTCTCTCTCATTAGATCTCAAAGTCTGCAGAGTATGTGTGATAATTGCTTCTGGGCATGTGGTCTCAAGTCTTTGTGTCTTTTGTCATTTTTTTTTCCTTCTCTGGCTTTCTTTGCAAATTGGTCCTCAGAGCCTCTTGAAGTGTTCCCCTGCTGCTGGGGTTCTCTCCTCTGCTACTGTTGCTTCCTGTTCCTGGCTGTGCTTTTCTCTAAATTATCCTGCACCAAGGCATCCCTGAACAAAACTGCTCTGCCAATATGGGTGGAATCTCTTTCCCTCTATTCCCATCTCTCCCACCTCATTCTGTCATGATAAATCTCAAAATGATGCTTGCATGCTCGTGTTGTCCTTCCACAATGCCCACCTCCATAGTTTTTATTTGCAGCTCACCCTTTGAGACTCTGACTTGAGTCCTTGCTTCCAAATCCCCCAGGGCTCCTAGCAATTCCAGGTTTGTATTTTATGTTGAATGTATTCACTGTATACTATTAACTGAATATATTGAATGAAGATAAACTGATGTGGTATTTCAGAATTTTTTCTCTACTGTTGTCAAATGTCTTTTTATTAGCCTTATCCCTGGAGGTTAGCACTTCAAATAGTTTGGATGATGACATTTTCTATCACAGTTACTGAAACCATAGAGGAAAATTACACTTAATGGTTTAGTGACTCACAGAAAAGAACACATGATTATCTTTCCAAAGCCCTTATTCATTTTTTTTTTCTGTGGATCAAGAAGGTGACTACTGGTTTTTATTGATGAATTGGCTTTTGCTAAATCTATTTTATATTCTTTGGTAATTATCATAACAGCACAAGAAAAAATAGTTAATATTCTCTGTTTATAATGCATGGTTAATAGGACAATTAATTACCTGCAAGCAAATTGAGAAGACTTGTCATGTTAGCATTTTAGTACAGGGAATTAAGCATTACACTAGGAAAGTGAGAAAAACTCAACTAATGTAAGCAATGAAGGAAAGAAACTTATTTTATAGATAGAAAGATATAGAAGCATCTCAGATCATTTTTTAGTTATTTATTTTTTTCAGTAATCCATTTGGTCCTCCTTGAAGACTTGCCAGAAACATTTTGCTGAATTATTCATACCTTTAATGTCAGTGGTACAACTAGACTTTGAATTTTGTAGCCATATCAGAGTACTGTGCTGATGATTGAGAGAGGAATACATTGAGAGGTGGATATTTCTTAGACATATGAGAAATCACCATGAAATATGCTTAAGAAATGATTTAGTATAGCATGGAGCAGTTCTTTCGAAGATTCTGAAATACTGCTTATTTTTAGAAATACCAAAGGGACTCTACTTACTTTTATCAGTCAGGATAATAGGGTTACTTTGAGTTTATGAGATAAGAGATTTTAAAATAGGAACTAGACTGTACATAATTTTGGGAGGACTGGGAAGTGAAGGTCTGTAAGGGACGATCAGAGGAGTCACTAACCAGTCTGCCTGGTAAAACAGCCTTAGTGGACAAGTCAGAGCTTGCAGGGAAATCTGCAAAGCCAAGCACATCCAGCTGCTGAAATGGGGCTGAGATGGGGCAGCTCAGGGTGTAGTCCATGGGCAGCAGCTGCCTCTGTATAATTACTGCCTCCATGTAGCCAAATGTTAGGCGGCCAGCAGAATCAATGATTAGGAAGACAAGCTGGTTTTACATTGGAAGAGAGTTGAGTCTCAGCATGTACTTCTGTGTCTGCCCATAACAATATCTTATCACAAAGACTTCTGAAAATAATATTTCAGCTTCACTTCTGCCTTCCAATCTTGTGCAAATTCTTCTTTTGGAATCTCTAACACAGAAATATACAGAGAAGAGAACACTGGGAAATGTAGCTCCCAGCTTAACCATGTTGACACGGCAAGATCCAATAGTCTTTCAAGCATGAAAGAAGCTCTCAGCTCTGTCCAGTGGATGGACTGTAATGGAAAGAGTTCCGGTAGGCATTTCTACTACACTGTAAACTCCACAAGTCCATGACCAGGTATAGCTATTTTTCAATGGTAGCCCCTGACCAACAGCTGTCATAGTGCCTGGCTCAGCGTAGTTGCACAAACACATGTCCAATGAAAATAATTGGCTCTAATTCAGAAACCCTGAGTTCACTTCTGTTTCTGCTACTTTCTCAAGATTTTTGGCTCTGAGATTCATACTTGGCCTTCTAAATTCTCGTCTGTATTGCACATGGATGGAAGTCTGAAAGATATATTTCCTAGAGATCCTTGACCCAGCCAATGGGAAAACTTACATAAGATCATAAGGTAGGAGCAAAAGAGGAGCTGTATTTTTTTCTGCTTTTGGCTTCAGCAGTTACAGGAACAGTGGCAAGTAACTGTGGGCTCCAGTAGTGAAAGAAACTAGTCCAGAAGCTTCAACAGAACTGCTGGCTCATAGTTTCCTATTAGGAAACATGTGGCTCTCATATTCCTGCTCAATGGTGCAGTGCTCATTAGCTCTGGATAACACCACTTTCTTTTCTGTTCCTCAAGCTCTAGGGATGGTTGTGGTTCCCTGTCATTATCGATCACCTTCTTCTTTTCTCTTCACTAGCTCTTCCAACACTTTGGTAACCAATCCCTTGCATTAAATGACCTTTAATTGAATTAATGAGTGTGGTTGCTGTTTCTCTGGCTGAATCAGTATTGATACAACCTTCTACTAGCTTTGGAAACTTGAGCTTTGACTTTTAGTTACCTCAACTGGAAAATGATGGTGGCATTTCCCATGTCATTGTAAAGGTCCAAAGCAATAATGTTTGTAAAGGAATTCTAAATGCTATAAACTACTTTGTATGTGTAAGTTATTATTAGACAGCATATAGTTTTTCTAGAGGGAGAGTAATATAATGTTTGAATATGAACTGCCTGGGTTCATAGTCACTTCAGCTATGGACCAGCTGAGATAGTTTGGGTAAATAGTGTACTTCTACAAGCCCAAGTTTTCTTGTGTATAAATAGGGTAATAATTTACTTTATTTCATGAAATACAGGGTGCTAAATGGGATGTTATATATAAAGTGATCAGCTTAGTGTCTGGCAAATTTTAAGTGCCTAATATTTTTATTATTGTTATTCTATACGATTGGAGAGAGTAGTAGGTAGTATATTATGGAGGAGAGCTGTGAGATAGATCGAAGAGAGAACTAGCAGTGAATCTGAACAAATTATATAGAACAGATTAACATAAAAGCAATTTACTTCTGTAATCTAATAGACAAAACAAAAGTATATAAGATTAGTCGGGTGTCAGGCAGATGTGGGGGGAGAGGGGATGGGTGTATACATACCTAATGAGTGTGATGCGCATTGTCTAGGGGATGGACACGCTTGAAGCTCTGATTTGGGGGGCAAGGGCAATATACATAACCTAAACTTTTGTACCCCCATAAAATGCTGAAATAAAATATATATATATATAAGCTTATGTGGCTTTGAGAAAAGAAAAAGTGAAAAATACTTCTTCAAATCTTGGAATGTCAACATATTGATTTGCATTTATCCTTAAAAATATCTATAATATATTCATTATTAAGAATGTAATAATTGTTCATTGTAGGTAAATTTAAAAATACACAAGCATAAAAAGAAAAGAATAAAATACCATAACTCTAGTTCATGGATATGACTATGTTAATATCTTGTTATAGGTCATTCTAGTATAGACCCTGTTTAGTGACAGACACACATACAAGACAGATGTATTTTCCAGCAACTTTTGTTTTGGGTATTGTATGAGGTGCTTGTTTCTTTAAAAATAAGTAGAGAACTTGAGAAAAATTATTTAAATACCCACTGCAGACATGGCTCTGTATTTAATGTACTATCTTGCCTTCTGATTAAAGCTCATATCTAAACCATTTCATTCAACTAGAGTTTTAAAAATTTAATATCTGTGTTGAAATTTGAACCATTGATGTTATATCTCTTCTGAGGCAGGGATGGCTAGCTGTTCCCTAGATTCCTGCTCTCAATGTTAGCAAGAAGTGGCTGCCCAGGTTAGGACTACATTTATCATCCCCTCGTCCATCTAAGGTAGAACCAACTGTATGAATGGTTCTTACCAATGGAAGATAGGTGGAGTGATGTGTGTTGCTTTTGTTTCAATGTAATTGAGAAGTGAGTTTGCTTCCTCTATCTGTTCTCTTCTGTCTGAACCCTAGTGGGTGGTGGAGCCATAAGACAGGACATACCTGGATCCCTAAATCATCACATGGAGGACATCTTTTGGCAGACCAATAACACATGAATTAGATTTACATTAGTAAGAAATACATTTCTATTGGGTTAAACCACTGAAATAGGCATTATCCTAATCACAAATCCAAACCCATATTAAATGTCACTCCTTATCTGCCTTCTTCTCTTCAGTCTCTCTTTTTTATAAATTCATCTTTACATTTTCCAAATCCCTTATTACACAGTGTCTTGTACATAGCAGGCACTTAATTAATGTTAATTAAAATTAGACATGGCTTTTGGACTAATATGAATCCTTAAAATGAGCTTAAAAACAATTTCAAGGCAGCATATGGAGAAATGCAATAATCTTAAGATGTAGTGTAGACTGATTAGAAGAAAACTTTTATTATAACTAGCAAAAGATTCATATAAAAATAAGCTCACATGGAAGATTTATTCCCTATTTCTAAAGGCACTTAAAATAGAACATTGAAAAAGGTGGCATTTGTGTCTGTGTGTGTCTCTGTGTGTGTGTGTGTGTGTGTGTGGCAGGGCACGTCTTAAAACTGAGATTGCCTTCTCTTTTCATTATCTTTCTTACTGACCCCTTTCTTTCTTGCATTTCTCCAAACTGTTTATGCTGTTTTAAATAGCAGAACACCAGAGAACTCTCTTCAATTAATCCTAATGCATTTGACAGCCATCTCGAGCGTTTGTTCCTGTGTTGGCTAGGTAAACCATAGTGGCGAGTATTTAAGACCCAGGGGAAGGCAGTGTCATGCCTGGTCTATCTGGTTGTACTTTTCACCTGATGGGTCTGTTGGCATCACTTATATCACTCCAAGGAGGCACCTACTCTGTGAATATGCAAAGATGTCACTCCCAGACATAAAAGGTCCTGTCTAAACCAATCACGCTTCAAATCTCAGAGTGGAGATTCTGTCAGAATTAATCCCAAGTTTGAAACTAATCTTCAACAAGAAGAGAAACTGTGCTTTCTGTTTTTGTTTCCATAAATAACATTCAACAGCTTTAAGTTCTAATACTTTATATTTGCTCCAGTACAGTTGGCCCTCCATGTCCATAGATTCCACATCTGTGCATTCAACCAACCTCAAATCGAAAATGTTTTTTTGAAAAGATAGTTTTGTCTGTACAAAACATGTACAGACTTTGCTTGTCATTATTCCCTAAACAATACAGTATAATAAAAATTTACATAGCATTTACATTTTATTAGGTATTATAAGTAATGTAGGGAGAATGTGTATTGATTCTATGCAAATTCTATGCATTTTATACAAGGGACTTGAGCATCCATAAATTTTGGTATCCACAGGGGTCCTGGAACCAATCCCCCACAGATACTGAGGGAAAACTGCAGTGACTTCAAATAAAATATATTTGTTTTTCCTCCTGAAAAAAATCCAGACAGCTATTGAATTGAACTGATGACATAAAGAGTTTACTAGAGAACATTATCATTTCTGTGACTTTATACAATGCTTTAATAAGTGATAATCATCTAAATGGCACTTAAGCAATTTAGAATTAGGATAATCTCAGAACTTTTGCCTGCCCAATCAAGTTCTACAGATTCAAAAGAGCTTGGAAATTATGATTGCTAATTATATAGTCTTTAAAAACTGCAGTTTTGCTTTGTGTGTCTTTTCCTGTCTAATGGTTTATTTAGTTAAGGTGAAGAAAAGTTCAAGATATCACCACCAGGTGTACAGCTAAATGTGTAAGTCAGAAAGGCAAAGGCTGGCTCCTGTGTGCAGGGAAGTCTGAGCAATTGCACTGAGCCAGGAAGATAGTATTTCAAATAATATGTCTAATAGCGTTAAAATAATTGACTTTCTTGAGGCCTGACAGCATGTGCATATTTGTCTTGGAGGGCGTGAATAATGCCTTATTCAACTCTGTCTCCAGTGCTTCATAGTGAACTTAGAAAACATTTATAGTAATGGTGTTCCACAAACGTCTGTTATGTAAAGACCTTGGATTCAGAAATTTTCGGGTTTAAGTTCTCGTCTACTGCTTATCACCTGTGTACGTTATTTCATTTATTCATTCTTTTATTTTTCCTTCCATCTTATCAATATAGATGGTGTGTGTATCTTGTGTCAGACATTGTGTAAAATGCTGGGAATAGTGAGATGAATGAGAAATAGTTATTGGTGCTCATGCAGCATCTAAATGGAGGGGCAAGCTTAATGCCCGTGATAAAATTTGTAAAAGAGTGAGCAAAGAAGGAGGCAAGCTGTCCCTGGAGAGGGTGGGGAAGGAACAATCAGAGATGGTTTCTTTAAGGAGCAATGATGTTTGAACTGAGTCTGGAAAAATGAGTAGGAGTCTACCAAGTGGGTAAGAGTTGGACTAGAGGGAAGGTGTTTTGTGAAGAAATCACCGATGCAAAGAAATGATGTGTTGGAAGAAAGGGGTGTGATGTGGTGAAGGGCGTGTGTACAGCCACAGCAAGAGTTACCCTGGGGAAATTGATGGGATAGATCGTGAGATGCCTTTTATGCCACACTAAAGGGACTGAACTTTATCTTCAAGATGAAAAATGAAACAATTTACAGTGTGTGTGTGGTGTCATGAAATTTATGTTACATAGCCTGATAAGACTTTTTGTGTATATGTAAAATGTAGAAAGTATTAGTTGACTCTGAAAATCACCGTGAAAATTTGATGGGATGCTAAGCTTGAGAGTATCTTACAACATGTGACAGAAATGTTAACCACTATTATTAATGCTAACAGCCTACGTTTATCATGCACTTATTTCTCTAAGTGCTCTGTGGGGATTATGTAATTTAATTCTCACAACAATCCAATTAACCATGAATCTTTAAGTAGGACATTTGCTTTGAGTTGTTTTCTTAGTAGCAATGCTAGATTTGACATGACATATTCTCTTAAAAATCCATTTCTCTTGAAGATGATTCTAGAAGCCCTCTAAGTGAACCAGAGTAACTAAAGACGGGGAAAGTGATTTATTTTACTTCTCTCCAAAACAACCAAAATGAGCTTTCTGGTGGCTATGTACTTTTTCAAAAGGTGGGCTGGGGTAAGAACCCATTTACTGCGTGGATAAGATAACAAAATAAGTGCTGTCAGCCAATATCTTCTCCTATTTCAAGACTGGACATTCCTACAGTTTATGGCTGCTTCTTGAGATGGATGTGGTTGGCAGCAGACATGGCTTCTTTTGAATCATGACTTGGCTGTGAGAGGGCTCTGCCCAAGCTCCTGTTCATAGATGATTGCAAGAGTTGGGTCAGGTCTCAGACCATCATCTGAACAGGAAGGATCTGTCCATCAAATAAGACCAAACTTGTTCCTGGACTCTGGCCTGTGGTAGTGTTTCCCACCTATTAATCCAAAGCAGATCTCCTCGTTGTTTTATCTCCCTTAAAGTTGATCTATTAGAAGTAGTTGATTATGTACCATCAGGTTATTTCTTGTGCTAGTCCAGAGAAATAAAGTCTAATTGGCTCAACAGCTTTGTCAGAAGTAGAATTAGAATCCAAAAGAAAACTATTCTAAGTTTGAATGTTCCCTAATACTCTTATTTTCCTTTTACCCAAACTCCAATTATTATAATAATATTCCTTATGGAATTCTATAAAGAGCAAACAGCATTTTCTAAGTGACCACTTTTGTTTAGGTAATATCTGTATATTAAATACACACTTTTATTCAAGGTGATGCTTATTAACAGTTAGAAGAATTAAACTTTTAATCTTAGCTCCAACAGCACAAACCAAAAACACTTTCAAAACCTGCACCAATTAATTAGGATAGAAAAAAGAAAAAGAGTAGTGAGGCCAAATTTTCTTTTATCTTAGAATACCTGCCCAGAGCTCAGCATTATCAAATAATGTATAGTACACTACCTACCTTAATCCTTAAAAAAATTGTGGTCAGTTAACTTGTAATTCATTCTGAACGATGATAATTATTTGTCAACAATATCCATAGTTTATGAAAGCACACAAAGATTTTAAAACAAAATTATAATTTTTGGTTGCATTTGGTATACATAAGTGGCAACTTCAAAGGTTCCAACAAATTGTAGGTCTTCAATAAAAATATTTTAATGAGAGAATTACATTTGTAATAAAAACTGTTATTGGTGATGGGTTTCTATGTAAGGAAATTAGGATGTGGAGTGGAGTGCTACTCTGTATTTTGCTACAATTTTTCAAGGTAGTTATTAAATTACTTATGGCCACTTAAAAATTTCAGAACTTTATTGGATTAATAGTAAATACAGATAATGAAAGTAATACTTGTCATCTATCATGCTTTTCCATGTCTCGGTTTGCATCCTTCAGCAGTATAATGAAGTTTGATTATCTTTCTTTTGAAGAGTACATTGAAATTTTTACAGAGATTTCAAGATGGTAGAATTAAAAATTACTTTCTCTGGTACTTTTCTGCAGTCACTATGTATGCTTTGAAATTTCTCATCCAAGAGTTTGAAACAGAAACTGTTTAACAGAGGTGACAAATTTACATATAACAGTATAAAATAACTTTTGATGAAGAGAAATGGACTGCACATGAAAGGCTGCTAAAGAACTGGCCTTGTCGCTTCATCTACAAACCTCATTGAACAAGAGTATTCGCCAAGCCATGAATAATCATGTAGACTATTTATCTCAGCAATGCCACAGGGAAACAAAAAGTAAAGCAACAAAGCCTTTTGAAGTCTAGACCATCTGATAGGAACCACTGATCTCTTTATGACATATAGCTCCTGTGCAAATACGTGTTCAACCCTTTACTGACAGATAATTTGCAGCAAGAATACGAACTTGCTGACTTTATTAAGATGTGAGCTTTTGAAGGTGAATAAGCAAAATGACACTTGGTTTTATACATAAACATGTAGTCATGTGCTCCCCCCCTCCACATCGTGTATTATATACAGGCAGTAAAGTTTTATTCTGAGCTAAGCTCTCTCTTAGAATCCAGCACACTTTCAAAAACTTAACACTCTTTTTCAAGTTGATGCAAACATATTTTAACATTAGTGCAAGTAAGGCAATTCAAACAATTGTATCTATTAAAAATCGGAACTTCTATTCAGGATATTCATACCCTGCATTGCTTCATCAGAACAGATAATCAAAAGTTTACTATTATATAATTGTGAACGTCATTTATAAACCTGGAGGACAGAACTGTATGCAGTTGAATAAGCCTAAATCTATGTGAGATGATTCAACGAATGTTAGTGCAAAAAACTGGAAATTTCCCTACAAAGTATACAGGAGTTTATAGGAAAGTGAAGTCAGATCTTGTTAAGGACAAAGTGCTAATTTGAATGCATTCATTAATTTGTTTATCCATTCACCTCTTCTGAGTGTCTACTGTGTGGGGTTGGGTGCTATTTAGGCTATCCAAAATAAAAATGATTTTTTATTTGAGAAGCTTCTAGTTTGCTATGAGTTTTGCAGGTTTAGATAATATATATAGGAAGAGGTCCCATTAAAGAAATATTAATGTGATAATGAGAAGGTAAAAATTGTCTCCAAGCTAGGCTAGTTCTAGAAACGTGAAATTTACTGGGGAAGGGGTGGCATGAAATCAAATATAAATAAGCACTTTTGTAAGTGTGACACAAAGAGTATGATCAAAATCAGAGAAAACTATCTATAAGACACCACAAAAATAAAGCATTGAAAAAGGCAGCTTAATTACTTTTTAAAAAAAATTAGAAAGCTAAGTCACCAGTTGTCCTGGTTATTCTTGTTGAATTTCCTGATTTCTCAGGAAGCTCACCCACTCCTGGCTGAAGATAGATGGCTGGGAAACGTGGATTCTCCTCACAATGTGTGGGAAGTGTGTGTTTGCCGGTCAAGCACTACAGAGGAAATCTTTGTAAAATTTTGTTTGGAGACTCAGAATTTAACAGTCATTTTGACTTCTTGTAGATACATAAAAATATTTGCAAAATAGGAAGATAAGAAAATAGTTTGATTTTTAAACAGGTTGAAAGTATAGAATACAGCTTTAAAAAAGTCTCGCCTAGAAAGAGGGCAGCGGAAGCAGTTTTTCCAATTTATATGAAAATCTAAGGTGTCTTACTGGCCTTATCAGTTAGAATTCAAATCGCTTCTGCAAAACGATAACCCATTCATTTAAATTATGGTCAGAAGGAATATAAAGGCAGTCTGATAATAAGCCGTGTTTTGGAAACTGCATAAAATTCTATAAAAATTTTGAAACTTAGCTTTTGGATATGTGGATGATTCAGTGTGACATCTGAAATGATGGCAATAAAACAGACATATTATTTATTTATTATTTATTTATTTATTATAAAACAGGCATATTATTTATTTTTCTGACTTTCTGTGGCTGATGGCTTGAATTTTCTGAGCTGTGAAGAGCAGGTAAGCAAATATTTTCTTGTGTCTTGGTGCATGTGTAGCATACCTAGGCAGAAATACGTCTGACCATGCAGTGCTCTATGATCAGGGTTCAGGGCCTGGTTTGTCTGTTCTGATGACTTATCTGAGTTCTGACTGCAAGAATCAGGAAGGATTTTTTAGCTTTCTGTCTGTGGTTATACCTGGAGGGATGTTTTTAACTGGGGAAATTTATGGGGTTGATAGAAAAGCCTAGAAGAGAATGCCTAAATTCTTACTATAGGATGAGAATTGTGTTTATGTAGTTAATTGAATAATAATGTTTTCACAGCAGCATGATTCCAAGTTCCTTTTCCTAAGAAAATGTTAGACACCCAACCAACCAAACAAACAAACACAAAACAAAATAAAACAAAGACACCCCCAACACCCCCAAACCACTTTTAGCCAGTTTCTTTAATCTTGTTTCTCTTTCTTCTTATACTACCAACAAGTTCTGAATTTTTCTTATGTTCATGGTGTCTGATCCATACCATTTGGAGCTATGTTGTCAGCTTCCTTATATCAGAGACTGTGTTCATTGCCCAGTGCTGCCATAACAAAGTACCACAGGCTGAGTGGCAGAGCAGAAATTTATTTTCTCATAGTTCTGAAGGCCAGAAGTCCAAGGTCAAGGTGTTGGGAGGGTTGATTTCTTCTGAGGCCTCTCTCTTTAACTTGTCTTCTCTCTGTATTTTCACATGGTCTTCCCTCTGCATGTGTCTGTATCCTAATTTCCCTCCCCTCTCTTTTTATTTCCAAATATTTATTGAACTCTTTCTTTCATACATTGTTCTAAACCTGGGCATACAAGAGGAAACAAAACTTAATCCCTGTCTTCATAGGGCTCACATTCTAGAGGGGGAGACAGACAAGAAACACCCAATACGTTCTCAGAGAGGCATAAGTGTAGTTAGAACATAAAGCACGGTAGAGAGTGACTAACAGAGCAGGTGCTAGAGAGGGTGGTTAGGGATAGCTGTTTTGAAGAAGTGGTATTTTAGCAGAGAATTTAATGTCCATGAGTTAGCTCAGGGAAGGTCATGGGGAGGATCTTTGAGGCAGAGGGAGCATCAAGTATAAATGCCCCAAGGTGGAAGCAAGCTTGGTCCCAAAAAGGCCCAAAAAGGCCCAAAAAGAAGGCCAGAGTGACTACAGACTAATAGTGAGAGAACCTGGGGCCAGAGAAGTGGGTGAAAGCAAGACTGTGTGGGCCTGGTAGGGTATGGTAAGAAGTTTGGGTTTCATTTTGAATTTATTAGGAAGCCACTTAAGGTTTTAAGTGAGGGAGTGATGTGATATGTCTTCTCACTAAGTCAAAACTAAATCTACTCAGAAACACCCTAATAGAGGACCTCAGAATACATGCATGTATTTGGATTATTACCCTGGGAATAAATTATTTCCCCAAAAACCCATGTTGTAAAGACAGAAAGGGCTCTTTATATTTTCAACTAGCAGAGACTAAGGGAGCTTTTAGCGAAAATTTTGCTTGGGGCTCCGGATTTCAATTTTGTCAAAATTGATAATAAGCATAGTCATTTTAGGGAGAATGTTGGGACTAATATGACAATAATGTTGCTTCTCATTCATTTACTGTTTGTATGTATCTTATGTGCAAGGCATTACTTTGTATTTTGACACTGTATTAGGATAATCACAGACCTTACCCCACAGGACCTTTGGTCTACTTATGTGAAGATCATGGCCCTAATCTATCAGCAGAAACAAATAGTTGTTTGGCAACAGATATGGGTTTTTGCTAACTTGTCAGCACCCTTCCTCCTGGTTCCCAGGGTGGATAGTGACATGCAGTAAAATGACTGTTCAGGGATAGCCTGTGGCCAGGGAACACAGGGAAGTGACAGGTCACAGAGAGCAAACCAGTGACCTTGGAATCATGAGAAGAAAGTCCAAACCAACCGAGCCACAGAAGAATGAATTTCTGAATGCCTTAAATGCCAACAGCTTAGCTAAGATTCAACTCTCCGTTAGTATGTGCCATAGTCATCTCACATTGCAGTGACACTTTTTAAACTGCAAAAAGTTCACATGTGATATTCAAGCCATATGATATTACGGGGAAAACTTTTAGATCTTTGAAGTTTTGGGAGTTCAAAGGCTCAGGTCGTCTCTGAGCTCTGTCATCAACTGACTTATGATCATGGCTAGAACATTCATATCTCTGGATTCACTTTCTCCCATCTGTCAAATAAGGTCATCATTGGGCTTATCTTTAAGGGCCCTTCCAGCACTAATATTCGATGATTTGATAAGTCTAAGAACTTCCTTTTTTTGGATAGACCTGTAGGATAGAAATGATAGTAAAACTGAGTAAAAATTAAACCAAAACCCTCTGCCATTTTTAGCCTGATAAGAATTAGTGACTTGCACAAAGAGAGCAAATCAAGCTTAACTGGAGCTCTTGATCCTGAGTGGATCTACTGCATCACGTTTTTGCCTCTGACATTTATCTCTAATGAGATTAAAAAGAACAGGATGAATCTGTGGTGACACAGAGCCAGGAATATAAAGATTTATCCACATGGAGGGCTAAGGAAAGTGGGTCTAACCAAGATTAAAGGGACATTTAAAAAAAACAGCAAACTATTTTTTGGCTTGTTCTACTGATAATGGTGGTAAGGTAATCTTTGGCTTGTTGAAATCATTGTCCATTTAGCTATTAAGCCCTGATTTATGTCCTATATAAAATAAATCTCCTCTTAGGAGTTCTATTTGGTACACGTGGAGGGGTTTGTCCTCCTAGTTTTAAGCCACCGTAGCCATTCACTACATAAGGGATTGGTTCTATAAGCTGCATTTGTCAGTCTTCCAAATACCAACATGTAAAGCTTGATCTTTTTGAGATTGTTTATGCTAGCAACTGCCAATTCATCTCCCACTTGTGTACAGCATCCATACAAAGCCACTGGTCTTTTCAATTCTACTGGAGTGAGAAAAGCGTGAAGAGAATGGAACCAGCAGAAAAAATAATACAGCTTCAAATACAGGGCTTGTGATTATGGAGCTGAGAAGTCCCATGACAGGCCATCTGCAAGCTGGAGACCCTAGGATGCCAGTAGAGTGGCTTAGTCCAAGTCAGAAAGCCTCAAAATCAGGGAAACTGATGATGTAATTCTTAGTCTGAGGCCAAAGGTCTGAGCCAGGGGGCTGCTGGTGTAGGTCTGAGTCTCAAGGCCAGAGAGCTTGGAGTTCTAATGTCCAAGGTCAGGTGGAGGAGGAGGAGGAGGAGGAGGAGGAGGAGAGAGAGGAAATCCTTTTCTCTCCAGGAGAAAGAGTGAAGAAATCCTTTTCTGTCCTTTTTTGTTCTATCCTGGCTTCCAGGCCAACTGAATAGTTAATTTCCTTTTTCTATAAGGACACCAGTCATACATGATTAGGACCCACTTCAACGAACTCATTTAATAATAATTACCTTTTTAAAGACCTTACATCTGAATACAGCCACATTTTGAGGTAAAGGGTGTTAGGTCTTCAACTTACAAAATTTGTGGGCATGTAATTCAACCCATAACAGGGATCTTTTGTGGATGTAGTAGAAAATGGTCAAGTTCATATGTGATTGCTGACAATTTACTTTAAATACCTTGACTTTGTAAGAAAGCATTGTCTGCTATTAATTACTAGTGGCCTTTGTTCTTTTTTTGTTTTCTAAAACAGTATTTTCAAATATATTTTTTATTTATTTATTTTTTTTTTTTTGAGACAGAGTCTCACTTTGTTGCCCGGGCTAGAGTGAGTGCCGTGGCGTCAGTCTAGCTCACAGCAACCTCAAACTCCTGGACTTAAGCGATCCTACTGCCTCAGCCTCCCGAGTAGCTGGGACTACAGGCATGCGCCACCATGCCCGGCTAATTTTTTGTATATATATATATTTTAGTTGTCCATATAATTTCTTTCTATTTTTAGTAGAGACGGGGTCTCACTCTTGCTCAGGCTAGTCTCGAACTCCTGACCTCGAGCGATCCACCCGCCTCGGCCTCCCAGAGTGCTAGGATTACAGGCGTGAGCCACCGCGCCCGGCCTTCAAATATATTTTTTATTGTGAATCACACCAAGAAATACATTTTGCACTGTGATCTATTATACAATGTATGTACTATTTAAAAAAATTTTTTTTTTATTTCAGCATATTACGGGGCTACAAATGTTTAGGTTATGTATATTGCTTTTGCCCCACCTGAATCAGAGCTTCAAGTGTATCCAACCCCCAGACGGTGCACACAGCACCCATTAGGTGTGCCTATGCCCATCCCCTCCTCCCCACTCCCATCTGCCCAATACCCTATGAATGTTATTACTATATGTGCACTGAAGTGTTGATCAGTTAAAACTAATTGGATGGTGAGTACATGTGGTGCTGGTTTTTCCATCTTTGTGATTCTTCACTTAGTAGAATGGGTTCCAGCTCTATCCAGGATAATACATATATTAATGAAACAAAAGTGAGTTCATGAGATAGTACTTTCATCATTGTCACGTACAATGCACTCATTTATTTTTCTATTATAGTCTCATCTATTTTATTAAAAAATCATAGTGTGGATCCACAAAATTGATTTTATGACCCATTGTAGATCAAAAGCCTCAATTCATAGGAAAGTACTTATTCACAGAAACACATCTTTGCCTTGAGCTCTCTGTGCTCATGAGCTCTCTAATCTCGACCGGCCATGATGAAGGAGTGTCATGAGTTCCTTTCTTTAGGTAGTAAGAGCAACTTCTAGAGTTGGGTCTGAGTTGAAAAATTTTCACTCTTGCCATGATACCTGCTGTGAAATCTGCCATGTATCCCTCCTGGGAAGTGCTTTAATATTCTCAACAGTTCAAAGTTTATTTTGAACCATTTCTCCCCATCCATTGTTGTACAGGCTCCACATGAACTCTGTGACGTATTTTCCCATTTTCTGACAATGTCTGGCTATGCCCCTGTTGAGTCAGGGATATACAAAGGACAAGGTACGTTAATGTGCTCTAGATCCCATTCTGACTTTTAAACCTCAAGCCACAATAGATGACACCAGGGAAGAAATTTATATTTCTTAAAATTAGCATAGTCTAGTGCTTACCTTTAGGATTCCTTGTCCAGCTCACAATGACTATGGAATTTCTCCGAGTTCATAGTGGTGGCTCCTCATATCCAGTACAGACATTAAGATCCTGCTTCTCTCCTCCTTCCTTCATCTCCACTAGTCACAGAGTGGTCATCTAATCCAAGGTGGGAGCTGCATGAACATTTGAAATTAGGGCTGGGAGAGAGCAAAGAGAAATTAGAAAGACTGCAGGAAGGCCAGTGTGGCTGGAGTATGGAAAGTGAGGAGAGCAAATGTCAGATAAAGCTTAACAGGCTATGTTAAGGGTTTTGGCTTTTATTCACAGAGTGATGGAAAGCCATTGGGAGTTTTAAGGGGATAGGGCTGGAAAGGGTGTGTGTGTATCACCCATTTTGCATGGTGGATAGGTCAGTTGGCCTGCAGTGTGGTAACTATTGGGGGAGGCCAGAGTATGTGGTAGTAGACCTTGCAGAAGGGTATTTCAATAGTCCAGACAAGCTATGATGACAGGATTAAGGAGATGTTGGTGGAAATGGAAACAGATATCTTGGTAGATTTTTAAAAAGATCAATAGCATCATCATCATCACAAATTTCTCTGAGTTGATTGAGCTATTTTTTTCCCCCTTTTTTTCTGAAAAGGCTTGTTAATGCTCATGGTGGGAGAAATTCTCCCAACAGAAGACAATGATTAGGTTTAATTTGGTAATTGTGACCAAGACAATAAAGTGGATATTTTACCTAAGGTGTAGAAGTTGCTATAAACATGATTAACTAATCTGTGTATTTATATTTAACAGGATAGTCAGAGGAAGAAATAGGATTTATTTTAACAAGAATAAGGTCATTTAAATGCTGACTAGCAATATGTTAAAAAGATAACCCCAAGAATATATAGTTTTTTTCCTTTAAATGGAGGACTCTTTCATAGGTCATGTATGACTCTTAAATTATGATAACATTGAAATATGTATTTTTCTGCTTTGTCATCTTGGTATTTGTAATATCAATAGAATAAAAATCATAAAAATGAATATGATACACACATACATTTAACCAGAGTGATTACTGTTAAATGGTAGGGTTGTCTGCTCTGATACTTAATTTTCACTTTCAATATAACAAGAAATAGATTTTTTTCTTTTTAGTGGAGGGAAGACTTTCTAGGAAAACCCAAAAGAGTAATGCAAATTCATTACTATAAGAAGAAGACATCTCACTCAGGGTCTGTTAGGCTCTTATCAGAAAAAGTTCCTAGAATATTTAAAGATAAAATGCTAAAATTAACAGATTTATCATTTTCTTTCCACCTGAGTTTAATGACTAGCTAATTGATACATCTTTATACCTTTCACTGCCCAAACTTTAGTGATCAATTTTTTTTGTTATTAATGAAAATGATTGGATGAAACAATCCATTGCAGTTCTTTCTGTGGTATGTAAGCCATTCCCTCAAATATTCTAAAAATTTCTATTTTGTCTAATAGCAGACATTAAAAAAATGACTCTCTTGGGAAACAAAAACTCAGAGCTCCATATTGTACCATCTCTATGCTTAACCATCACTTAACAAGAGATTATGTCTTTGGAAATCACCAGCAACTGTTTTTATAGAGAACAATATATCCTTGTCCACAGTGATTAATAAAAAAGTGAATGAGCAAAATTGTGCTACAGAGAATAAAACATATTTCTTAAAATGTTATTTACTTGGAATTACTTTTGGTATTTCATGCTCATTTTCAATTCTCTTGAAAAAATTTTAAATCTTTTTCATACTTAACTTTTGAAACAAAACAGTGAATACTTTTTTTTTTTAATAACATTCATGCTAAAATTTTTTTCTTGGTACCTTCTAATGTCTGATCTTGTTTTTTAAAGAATAAACACTACATTTGTACTTTCAATGCATTTATGGCCTAGTGCCTATTTAGTAGCTAAAGTGTGACAAAAATTGGTGATATTAGTTTAAATTTCAGGGAAAAATTTCCTATATCATGAACAGCGAACTTTTTCATCATTCGACACTGAGCTTATATTTTAAGGGATGAGGTAATCAAGTGATCAGTGATCATAACCCCAGAGAATAACTGACCATTGCTATGCTAAAGGCTTGCGAGGGTATAATGGGAGTAGTTGGAGGGGGCAAATCTGGACCAACGGGTGTGTAGGTGGAGCAGGGGCTAAGGAAACCATATGGAAAAAGTGTGGATTCCAGACAGAATGCACAGCAGGTGAGAGGGAACTTGTGGCCATGCCCCACAATTGGCACAAAGAGCACAGAGCATGGATATCTGAGTGATGGCACGGCTCAGGGAGCAGTGGTTAGCTGCCACAGGTCTTATATACCGTACCAAGAAATTAGAACTAAGAAAGATTTAGGTAGGTGAGTGAAATGACTAAATTTATACTTTAGAAAGATGTATTTCTATACTGCCTGAATAATGATGATCATCATTACAGCAGAGACGCTTTTATTGAGTACTTACTGTGTCCCTGACTCTGTTATTTTATGTAAAGTTTAAGGCAACATTAGCCCATTTTGCAGCCTAGAACACTCATAATTGTGTTACAACTTTCAGAAGGAGTGATAACAATACATACACAACTGTTTATTACCCAACGGTAAATAGATCATAAGACGAGAGTGACTTTTTATTGTAGTATGTCTATGAGGATTAACACATTTATCATTTTGAGACATAGGAAAAAAATCCCATGAGTGAGGTTACCTATTGAAGAGTGAAAGAATAAAATAAAGTGCTAAAGAGGTGGCAGATAAAGTAATTACAATTGTAAAACTGGTAGAACCAATGGGAAGAGAATAGCAGGCTGTGGAATTATGAGAGTTTAAATATGGGTTAACAAAGTGGTAGTGGAAACCACGGAAAAGAACTCAAGACAAGAACATGATCTAACACTCTGTGGCAGATGTGCAGTTCCTGTATTTATGCAGTTTTGCTTAATTGATGCAACCCATCAAGCAGAGTTATAATGGGGTTTTGCTAGGCATGCAATTCCTTTGGGTTGGAATTTTTTGTAGGGGCATTTGGTTGTATTGCTTTAACTAAAATTGTTGGTAGCTCTGGGGATTAGAGTTGGTATATTTAGATCAATCAATGTTTTTCTCCAGGCACAATGCTGTAATTGCTTTATGGGGAACCAAAGAAGCCAGATGGAAAGAGGAAGTGGGCAGATGAAGCACCACATGGACAGACTGTGAGTGTGGCCCAAGGCCCTGTGTGACCAAGAGGATGAGATCCAGTTGAAGGCTTACATCCCAGACTGCCTCTGGAGAATAATTCAGTCTGGGGGATGACACTTACCTATGAGCCACAAATACTAAACTGCAAACAGCCACTGGTCCTTTAGACAGAAACTGGAAATTAGGATTTTATTTGTAGATTTTTTTTTTTTTAAAACAGCATTGGATATGACTTTTGGGTATCAAAATGACAAAGCAGAGTTTTCCATCATATGCCAAGTCTTATGAATGAATCACTCCATTCCTATTTCTCTCATCCTCCTCTAAACACATTTAATTCAACTATGTAAAAATTAATAATTTACTGCCCATAATGTGTTGTTTATTAACACATTTTTGTTTAGATTAAAGAAACATTGATTGACTGTTACGTCTGCTTTTCTAGTTCTACCAAATAGATTATTAGTTCTCCAGGGCAAGAATTAGGTCTTACTGCTCTTTGAGTCTCTAAAGCTCCTAGCACCGTGGCCTCTAGGTCTTTATTTTTTTAAGTTAAAGAAAATGATTTTATTTTTAATTGACAAATAAAAATTATATGCATTTATCTTGTACCATATGATGTTTTGAAATATGTATATGTATTGTGGAATAGCTAAATTGAGCTAATTAACAGGCATTACCACTGATACTTATTTTTTGTGGTAAGAACACTTAAAACCTATTCTGTTAGCATTTTTCAAGAAACAATACATTGTTATTAACTGTAGTCACCATGTTGTACAACACATGACCTGCAGTTCTTAATACTTGTCGATTAACTGAAATTAGGGTGGTTGACCTTCAAGCTGCAACTCAAATACAAGTAAGCGAAACTTTTGAAACAAGTAAATTCCAAATGGTTAAAAACTGGGTGTAAGAATACACGTAAATTTTCAGCTGCATTTTTTTAAGATTGAGATATGGGAATCCTGAATAAGCTGTTGCAGTATATATTCATTTATTATCATTTTTAACCAACAAATACTATGTGCAAGGCACTGTAATGGGATTTCAAATTGTTCCCAAACTAGATTCTTGTTCTCGCACAATACAAGGCAAATTATGCAAATGCTTACTGAATTTTCCCTTTTTAAATCAATCCTTGTTGAATTGTCTCCAGCGATGGAGCAAGTTTCTGATCTTTATGACTGAAAGATTTTAACTAAAACAACATCTTGTTCGGCTCCATAAATTACAGTGGTGCTGTAGGGAAGGTGTTGAAGATGGAGACAGAACATTAAACAACAGAAACTTATTGTAGAGCGACATCTTAAAGGTAATGTCAAATACTATCCTTAAGGGGAAAATGGGTTTTATCAGGGAAAAAATGTTTTTTTCTCTCTTTGGAACAAGAGTCTATTTCTGCATTTCTTTGGGGTTAGCAGTTGCAGTTTGGCTTAGAGCAGCTTGAACTATCAGTACCTCCTAACTATTGTTACTCATTAGGGAGGGCAATGACACATGCTCAAAGTACCATCTTGGTTAATCAGCACTGCCTAGTCCTTTGCAATAGCCTCTTAATTGGTCCCCCTGCCTCTCTTCTCACTACATTCAGATCCATTCTTCACATGTCAGCTAGAATCCTCTTTCTAAGGGGATAAATACTGCATTAATTGTCTTACTTTTCTGCTTACACATACGTAGCAGCATCTTAGCACAACATCTGAAGCCCTGGCTACTCCTCTGGGCTCATCTCTTGCTACACTCTGCCTCACACTTTATGCTTCAGTGGTCCTCAACTACTTACATGCCCAAGTACAGCAACCTGATATATGCTGCAATGTCTTTGAGTCTCTTGTCTGTCTGGATGCTATGCCATTTCCAATTCCTTCTTTTCCTGTTGAATGTATTTCAAAACACTGCTTATATATGTAGGTTAAATGTCAATAAATTTTTTACTTAGAAAAAAACACTGCTCAAGTGTTACTTCTTTTCAGAAACCTTCCTGACCTTCGCCACAGATGTAATCACTGCTGGCTCTCTACTTCTGTTGTTTGTATATATTTACCCCCCTTCTTTTAAAAGTTATTATCAATGTCATATTGCATTTCAAGGGTATGTGAGAAATCTGAGGGCTGGAATTGCTTTGTTCTTCTGATAGGGGCAGGAGTGGGGCGGGGTGATTATACAACCCATGGAAGGACTCTATGGAAGCTACTCATTCTGAACCGAATATCAAGGAATCATGGGCTACTAGATTTGCAAGGGATTTGAGTTGGAGCAATGAAAAAATAGGGGTTCAGGGAAAGGCTGAAGCCAGTTACAAGTTTGTTTTTTTCTTGGTAGTAGATTTAGCTGTCTCATCATTTGTGATTTGTCTTTTCAAAAAAATTTCTTTATTTTAATTTTAAAAAATGACAAAATTGTGTATATTTATTGTTTATGACATGATGTGTTAAAATATATATACCTTTAGAAGTGGCTAAATCGAGCTATTAATAATTAACATTTTACCTCACCTAGTTGTCATTTTTGTGGTGAGAACTCTCAAAATCTACTCTCTTAGCATTTTTTAAGAATATAATTTATTGTTATTAATTATAGTCAACATTTTGTACAATAGATCTCTTGAACTTATTTCTTCTATCAAACTGAAATTTTGTTTCCTTTGACTAACATCTCCCTAGGTTCATCTACATTGTTACAAATGACAGGATTTACTTTTTTTTTTTTTGTAAGACTGAATAGTATTCCATTGTGTATATATACCACATTTTCTTTATCAGTTCATCTGTGTGATTTAAGTTAAAATTACCATGCCTTTTTGAATGGCACTAAATAATGGTAAAAGGAAATTATCCAAACATGTGCTTATACATGTGTCTGCCTGCTAAACAAAAAAAATTGATTCAACAAAAGTTACAAGGTAGATAAGTAGAGGTTGATGAATAAAATGTGACTATGGGCCTACTGAGAGATATTTTGCTCAACAAATATTTGTGCAATGCCTACTGGCTGCCAGGCACTCAGGGAGATACCGGAGATAGCAGAGATAAAAGCCTGACATGGTCTCTGACTTCCCAGAGTGTGGGGCCAGTGGGGATTTCAGAAGGTACACAGGAACTTGTGATGTGCTGAGAAAGGAGCTGTCATATGGGAGATGCAGGTTTTTATAAGATGGAAGCCCCTGTGGGGATACCTCATGTGGACTTGGGGTCAGGGTAGGCTTTTCTGAAGAAATAAAGAAAGCCAAGGATTCTATTAGGCAAGACTTGGGGGCGTGGCATAGGAAAAGTGATAGAAGTGCATTTATCTCCCTCATCACATTACATCAGAAATATTTGTTAAAATTGCTAGCTGGCATACATTCTGTTGTAGAAATTATCCTAAGTTTGGTGTCTTACTCTAGGTAATTATCATTTGTAGTATATGTATGTACTAGAAGGTAGTAAGTAGACTTGCACCATCCATACTTTGGGTACCTCATTCAAAACAATTTTCAAAGCATGATTTTCCTTTATGAATATTTGATTAAATTATAAATCATCATTTAAATAATAAGAATACTAATTCACTCTTTCCCTGTCCTGTCACAAAACATTAAGGGTAGCAAAGAAGAAGGGGGTTAGTTACTGCCGTGGTCATTTGCTATGTGAAATTGAAATGAAAAAATTCACCATGCAACACTCAGAATTAAATTTTTGTCTTTTTTCCTAGTTAGTTTCTTGTCTCCTACACATATGGAAATCATAAACTGACTTCAATTTTAATATTACAGTCACATTCCAGCTATAAACTATGCTAATATATGTTTTATATTATTCTATTAATGTAATAAATGATTCATTGGCCATGATTTCAGATGATGCATTTTACATGAAGAAAATAAAAAGTAAAGTTAGAAGAAAAATGGTCATGCCAACTTTGGAAGGGACCTGAGGAAGCACAATTTGTACAAGTCTAACTTTCTGTGGTCAGCATCTCTTCTGCTCCAATTAGCTAGGGTTTCTCTGTCTCCAGCCACAATATTATTAGCTAAAACATTATAGCAAAAAAGTCATGTTGAGTCTGTTTCAGTTATTGTGGTTGAATTATGCCTGTGGCTGCTAATTGCCAAGTCTGTGGCAATACAAATTACGTATTTAAACTAACCTATCCTTGGTATGTTTCTTGTCTTAAAGGGATTGAAGAAGCTGTATTATAGTTTTCCTTATGTTGACATTCAAGGTCTCCTTGCTGTCTGCTTTCCACGTCCACTTTGCTATTATAGGTGGCTAACTTAGGACATAAGATGGCAGCCTAGATCTGCATACAGATGCAAGTATGGGCGAGAACTAGGCGAAAATTCTGGATGATTGCTGGCTCATAGGGCAGGCTCATTTAGGACCCGAGGTCTCTTCTGCTTTTTCAGCATTCTGAAGTGTGACTACTCTGCAGTGTTCGGGCCCTTCATAAAAGGAACATTTTAACCCTTTGTATTTTTATATTTCTCTCCCCTAAAATGCTAATAGACCTTTAAAAAGATTATTTTATTAAGCGTAACTCACCTGGGAAATAAGTTGACGGCAACAATGTATTGCTATTTGGTTTTTCTCCAAATGGCAGTTCCCTTTCTCCTTATTCTTCTAAAAAATTTATCAGGGAACAAATAACACTTCCCTTAAGATTTATCGAGAGGCTCTTGTTGGTGCTGTGAGTGTGCTTGTAAAGTATTACAGAAAATAATCCCCTAGTGTGAGAGGCGAGAAGCAACAATTTATTTCACTGGATGCCTTTGGATATTAAATGAGGGTTAACTCTTATTTCTCAGACCTATACCAGCTATGTGGGAAGAAAAATCAAGAGCCCTGAATGAAATGGCAGAGGTATTTTTCTCCATTCTTTGCCTAATTTCTCTCCTAAAAATCCAATTTTCCAGTTCTCTGGTGTCAACTTTGACTTCCTTTTTGTGGGCATGGTTCTATGAAGGTAGAGGGGGCATTCTATTCCTGAGACTCTAGGTGGTCCCTACTGTTCCTCAGGACCCTCATGACATCTGTGAGTCCCAGAACAAGAGTATAGGCAGATACATACTGTGTGTCTAATCAAAATTATTTAAAGCTGGAGTCTTTAGATTAATTTAAATATGTTTTTTAAATTTTATTCAATATTTACTAGCCTATTTGTAATTCTATTCAATATCCATTCAGTTGGCAGTAGAAAAGGTGACTATGTCATTTTATGGAGGCCAACCTTGAAATCTCAGAATTCATGAAATGGGCATGTTATGTTTACCATGATAAAGCATATAAATAAATACTTTGAAAAATATTTCATGCTAGAACAGGTAAAGTAGCATTATTGTGTAGGTATGAAATCTGACAGCTCATGTCTGACTATAGGAAGTTGGTAATATGATTGCAAAGTTTATCTCAAACTATCTTATATTTAATAATACTATAGTTCTCTAATATTATAATTATAAATTTATAGTTCTTTTGGAGATTAAGCAAAATTCTCTATTCCTACAAATCATATCATGATTATGAATTAAATTTTAACTTAAACATAGTTACAACTATCAACAAGGGAATTCAACTTTTCTGCATTTGGCATGAAAGTGGAAAGGAAAAATAAGGAAATATTGACATAAAAATAGTGTCTCAGGTTAGACCTTGAGACGTGAATTTGAGTGTGGGTAGTTTTATTTGAGTGGTGATCCCAGAGAACATGGTTAGGAGGATGTGATGGTTAATTTTATGTGCTGACTTGACTGGGGTAAGGGATGCCCAGATAGGTGGTAAAACATTATTTCTGGGTGTATCTATGAGCGTGTTTCAGAAAGAGATTAGCATTTGAATCAACAGACCGAGTAAAGAAAACTGCCCTCACCAATGTGGTTGGGCATTATCAAATCTGTTGAAGGCCTGAATAGAACAAAAAGGCAGAGGAAAGGCCACTTGGTTTCCTATTTGAGCTGGGACATCTGTCTTCTTCTGCCTTGTGGTACTGTAATTCATCCTCAGATATACCTGTTGTTCTACACAAGCAATAACAAAAAGAGAGGTTATGTGAGTCTGTGTGTAAAGAGAAACAAATCAGAATTTTAAAAAGTAATTGCCTTATTTTATAAGGTTAGTTTATTTATTATTTATTGAAGTCTGGATTGTCTGTGATAGTCTAATTATTGACCATGTACCAAAGTAGATCAAATTACACATTTTGAATGCCGTGTTCTTGATTTTGGAAAAATTATGGTAATGTTTCAACTTGAACACTATTATTTTTGAAAGAGATACCATTGCAATGACAGAATACAATTCCCACTACTTAGGGCAAAATTTTGGCATTTTCTTTTCAACTGCAGAAGTCTGAATATGGCCTAAGAAAAGGGCAAATCTGCATGATGAAGTTTAGCAGTGCCATTAAAATGCTGCAAGTCTACTAAATAGTTTGTTCCTTTTTACTGTTGAGCCTTTCTAATAAAAAATTTCAAAGAAAATTATAAGGATGATTAAAAATTAGAGAATATGACCCATCAGGGAAAAGTAAAAGAACAGACATTATTTGGCCTTAAGACGAAAGGTCATTCCATAATTGTCTTCAAGTATTTGCATAGCATTTACCCAAAATATGATACTCCACATACATATCTTCACTAAGGAATTGTAGTAGAATGAATTTAATTAGATTGTAAGGAAGAATTTTGGGAGGGACAGTAAAGGAACTTAAACATTGTAATTATCAGTAAAGGAACTTAAGAATTGTAATTATCAACCAAGGGAAGTTTTGGGTCTTATATTGAGGGCTTTAAAATATAGGAGAGAACTATACTTGATGCTATTAGGGAAGAGGAATGAATTCTATCCATATTTGTGACTCGTAAAATCCACCCGGCCATTTTCAATCTTGACAAAAAAAATCATTTCAATATCTACATTGCATGCTACAGGGTACTTTTTCCTGTGTGTTTCTAGTCATTTTATTTTATTATTTTTTTTTAAAAAACTTTTATTTTGTTTTTATTTTCTAGATTTTAGATTATTTAAAATAATTTTATATTTACAAAAAAGTTGCAAAGTGTACAGAGAGTTCTCATATACTCCATACCTCATTTCCCCTACTGTGAAACTTAACATTAATATGTACATTGCATTACATGAATATGGTTCATTTGTCCCAACTAATGAAACAATATTGAAACATTATTATTGACTAAAGTCCATATTTTATTCAGATTTTTGTATATTTTACCTCCTGTCCTTTATCTCTGCAGTCCCCAACACTCAGGCCATGGCCCGGCACCAGTCCTAGGCCTTTCAGGAACCGGGCTGCGCATCACCGCCTGAGCTCTGACTCCATCCTTCCCCTGGGCCCCCGTGGAAATATTGTCTTCCATGAAACTGGTCCCTGTTGCCAAAAAGGTTGGGGACCGCTGCTTTATCTATTCCAGGATCCCATTCAATATACCATATTCCATTTAGATGTTATGTCTTTTTAGATATGTTTTGGTTGTGACAGAGGCTCAAACCCTTCCCCACCCCTTTTTTGATGACCTTAACTGTTCTGAAAAGTATTGATCAGGTATTTTATAGAATATGATTGAAGACTTTCAAATGTGACCCATAGGGGAAATGGAAAAAGAACAGATATTATTTGGACTCAAGACTAAAGACCATTTAGTCCTTTAGTTTGTCAAAAGGGATTTGCCTGGTTGGCATGCAGGGCCACGGGCACATGGCCTGCATGTTGGCACGCTGATCTGTGGGGTGTGGATATCCACTCACCCCTGAGTCCAGGGGAACATGGGCCTTGGCATGGTGGCACATGAAGTTTGGTGGGCTTGTTCCACTGGTTGGCACTTCGGGCTATGGGGGCTGGGCTGCTGGATGGCTGGGGCTCTGTCCTCACACAGGTCCCACTGAAGCTGCTACTGTGGGACCCCTTGAGCTCTGCTCAAATTCCGTGGTGGGGGAGGGCACCCAGCTCCTAGACACGGGCATGTGAGAGTGTCTGCTCTCCCTACTCCCACCCTGGCTTGGCAAGGGGTCATGTTGGGGCAGATGCAGCCAAGCTGATCCCTGTGTACAGTGTGAGCTCTGGACCTGAGAGCTCAGAGTGGCAGCAGTTGCAGCAACGTAGGAACTGAAGCCAGTGTGACCCTGCCAAGCCTGGTCTCTGATGCAGCTTCACTATACAGTCTCCAAGCAGTTCCCCAATTAGCATGAAGGGCTGTGGTGGTGATGGAGGGCCACTCACAGCTAGTCGCAGTGTCTGCACAGAGAGCATTGGGACCCTGGGGTTCTCTCCTTTATCCCTTCCCCACATGTAGGGGGCTCCTCCAGGAACCTTCTGATCTTGGCGAGTGGACCTCCCCATCCACATCTCCTTCACTCCGAGTTTCTCCTGTTGGTTCTCTGATGATCTACAATGCTCTCTCCAAGAGGGTCCATCCATAGGTGAGCAGTTTTCGACCCTCTCCTAGAAAGCAGCATGTGCGGGCTGCTTCTAGTTTGCCATCTTGGCCCCAAGAATAGTAAAGCTATATTTTAAAATGTATACATTTAATAAATTAAATATTAATCAAAATATAGAAAATAACAGAGAATTTCTTTCCATACTTGAAAGCCTGGGACCCTCTTCCTCCAGATGTTAAAAGACCACCAAAAACCATCTTCTATTGCAGATGATATTCAATATTGCATTGCAATAGTGAAGAGATGGAAAAAAGAAATATAAATATTGAAAAGTATAAAGCAAATCATATTGTTTGAGAAAAATTTGATTATCTACATATGAATACATGATAATAAAAAGAAAAGCTATTGGAACAGAGACAATATAATTAACGTACAAAAGTTAAGGCAGAGCAGACTAGTTCTGCAGGTTTGCAGTAGTTTGGGAGTGAAATGAGGTTGGAATGGACTGTAGTGTGAACAGAAGAGCAGAGAAAAGTGATGGAGGAACATTTTTGAGAAGAGTTAGTCTGGGTTACAGGCAGGATATGGAACATAAGAAAAAGAAACTTTCACAGTTGACTCCAAGGTTTCTGGCCTAAGCAAATGTTGGGGTGGCAGTGTGCTTTACTAAGATCAGGAAAACTGGAGGAAGACTAGATTGACTGTGGTTTGGAGCTGGCCCTTAAGAGTGCAATTGCCGAAATATTTTTTTAGAAACCTGTTGGACATCTAAATGAAAATATCAAGTAGGACGATATAGATATCGAGCTCAGACAAATGGTCTGGGCTGGCAATAGCTACTATTTTAGATC
This sequence comes from Eulemur rufifrons, assembly GCF_041146395.1. Taxonomy (NCBI): domain Eukaryota; kingdom Metazoa; phylum Chordata; class Mammalia; order Primates; family Lemuridae; genus Eulemur; species Eulemur rufifrons. The sequence continues at coordinate 36,655,623 of NC_090997.1, forward strand.
TTGTGGGGAGCAAGATTTGTGAGCTCCATCAGCAAAAAAGGAAAGCAGAGTGGGAGGAAAAGGAAGCCTCCGTACGGTTTGTCACACATGACGGTAAGTTAGCTTATAGTCTGTAAAACCTGCAAAAGTGTTTAACCTTGTAGAATGGATTTAAACTGTCTTTTCAATTTATTGGACAATATAGATTATTTTTATATATTGGAAACGTTTTTATTTAGAGACCATTACGCCACTTGTGAATATAGCACTATGCTATTAATCTGCCGTATAAATTAATTTAAACAGACGTAGTTTGTACCTTCTGTTAGATTTAAAACACTCTCCCCCTTCCTCTTCACACATGAAATTAAAAAGCCAGAAGGGACCTCGAGTCCATTTGGCTCCAGCCTTTGTCTTTTGCCAGGATTTCGTGTGTAGTATTTCTGACAAGTGGTGGTTGACATTTTGCCTGAGCACTGCAGTGACAGAACTCACATTCATAAGAAAGTTCATACAATTTTTGTAAATCTTTAATTGTTTTAAAGTTTTCCTTTACTGATCCAGAATATTCTTTCCTGTATCTTCCAACCATGATTCTTATTTTGTTTTAAGGGTCACCAGAATAGAAGTCCTTTAAGTATTTCATGACCATTAGTGTGAGTTTTCTGATACACTGTTATAGCTTCAGCTTGTGATGTGGCAGGTTTCTGAGTTCTGTCCAGTAATCTGCTTACTTCTGTCATAATTTCTCTAAAATGAGACTCCTTGAGTGAAGCCCAGTACTTTGGATGTGATCTGAACAGTGGAAATTTAGTCCCACTGTGGCCCATCTGGTTTGGACACTGAATTTTTATTAATATAGCCCAAGATTACTTTAAGTTTTTTTTTCAAGGTAGCTACATTACAATATCATCTCACATTGGAGCTTGCAATCCATTAAAATCTTTTTATGTACCAGCTGCTAACCATGGCTGCTCCCTTTGGAACTGGTACATTTGATTTTTTAAACTTAATTATATGGTCTTGCTGTTACCCTGTGAAATTTGATCTTGTTAATTTGGCCAATCCTTTTTGCTAGTCAAGAATGTTTTAGAGCTTGATTTTGTCCTCTAGCACAGTAGCTGGTATTACTTGAAATTCTGTAAGCAAAGCTGACATTTGTGTTGAAGGCATTTTCATATATGTTCTTTCACTTAGCACTCACGACGCCAGGTGTGGCATTTACGACAGGTCTTTTCGATCCCTGCAGCCAGTGTGGCACATGATGAAGAGGAAGGTGGGATTGAAATTCCAGCTCAACCACATTAACTGCGCAGTCTTGACAAGTTCCATTACTCTCTTTGCTTCTTTTTCCTTATCTGTAAGACAGGAATAATAAGGAGTGCATTGTAGATTTGTTGTGAGGAGAAAATGGAGTAATTCCCATAAACCACTTAGGACAGAGCCTGAACATGCTATGTCTTCAATAAGTGTTAGCTTTTGGTTTTAGCAATTCCTTTCCATTGAGAGAACTGCGATCTGGCGGGTTTAACTCACTTTTTCAAGGTCACAGACCAGTCAGAGAATGAATCAGAGCTCGATGGTTGATCTCTGTCAGCATGGAATTTAGTCCACAGGCACTGGGGTTAGAAATCATTGGATTTGGACTTTGCTCTTGCCTTTTGCTACTTAGATGACTTTAGATCAGTTACTTAAAACTACCTAACTTCAGTTTTGTATAAAGCATGTATAGAGAACTTAGTATCTCTATCAAAAATTCTTAGGAGAATTCAATGAATAACATGCATAAAACTTATAATGTCTGGCTCCACAAATGATAATCCTTTTTCCTTTTTCCCCCATAAGCTACCTCTTTTTCTTCCACTAAAGCCATGGGGTTTAAATGAGGTAAAATATAAGAAGCACTTAGTTTACAGAATGACAAATAGAATATATGTGCTAAATAAGAGCTAATTTTATAACATTGGAATTTGAGGAAATCAGAAAATATTTGAGTGTTTTTCCTGTTGTGTGATTTAATATTAAATATTAATATAAACTAAGGTATTATCCTACCTTTGATATTAATATAATTTCAAATTTATTTAATTTTAATTTTTATGTTTTAAAACTTAAATGTTTCAGATTAAAAATATGTAACAATCTGGCATAGTAGAATCAAGTGATATTCAAACTATATGGGTCCTATAAAAGTTGAGGAGAGTGAAGGGAAAAAGTTGAATGGTATAGTCAGAAAAGATGTATGAAGACAGTTCCACTCAGGATGGGCTGTAAAAGATGGGTAGGATTTGAAGACTTGTACCAGAATATGAACCCATGAAAAATAAGAAAGAAAACTGCTTCGCTTCTGACACATAGAGGCAGTTGCCAAAGGAATGGGTTGATGAAGAGAAATAGACCTGAAAGGGAATTTGAACTTTATTGATTACATATGTACCTGAAAAAGACTGATTTACATGGATTTTAACGAAAATATTAAATGAAGTTACATTTCTGCACACATTCATGTGGAAATACATTTCAACCCTGTTTCAGTTTGAACCCCAGTAGAGTAAAGAGGTTTAAGAAAGCATCTTCAGTTTCTGTTTCAGGTGTTAAGCTTTCATGGAGGCAGGGAGAGATTATTATCACCTATACTACAATTAATGAATATTTACAGCATGCTGGGCACCATCCTGTGTGTACATTTAATGCTCACAAGAACCCTATGAGGGAGGTACCATTATTATTTTCATTTTACATATGAGAAACAGAGGCTCAGAGAGACTAATTTACTCACGTTCACATTATGAGTACATTATGGAGCTTAGATTGACAAGGATAGTTGTATTTGAGAGATTGTGTGTCTGTTATGTGTCTGTGAGAAAGATTCACACCCACTGAGACAGCCAGGGAGGAGAGATCACAGAGAGAAAACAAGATTTGAGACACTGTTGGGGTTGACTGAAGGTCAGTATCTGACCAGTTCTCTGTTTTGGGCAGTCTTGAATCCAATAGTGATGGTATAATTCTTTTAACATAAGTATCAAGTGTCCCTTTGGGATTTTTGCCATTTATGATGTATCTCCTGTGTTTGGTTTTGTATAGTACTTCAGATAGGAGAAAGGACAAGACATTTACAGATAGTAGTTATCCTGAATTTTTGTGCATGACTCTTAAAGCTCTTCTATTTGTAGTTGACTCCCCTCTAGAATGTAATTCAGTCCGCTCATTTTGACATTCCTTGAGGTTTTTTACTTTTGTGCTAATTTCCTTGCTTTCCCTTTCTGCCTTGCTGAGTCTTGGGCAGCAGGTTGAGAATTTGAGTTAGCACTGTGCAGGACTCAACCAGGTTGCTTATAGACAGCCTGTCATTAGGGTGCCTTGAAAAAGGGCCTCATAGAGTTAGAAAAATCTATGTGGGTATAAAATGTGTTGCCTGGCACCAGGTGTAATCAAGATTTTAAAAAAGCAAGAGTTAAGGGAAAGGCGAACTTTCCCCTTGAACTAAACTCACTGCTTAATCAATGCCACACAGCACCTGTCTTCAACCTCATTTCATGTGATATAAAATGAAAACCAACAAGACCAGAACAAACAAAGCAAAAAAGTAAGCAAGCAAATACAAAACCTATCTCTTCTCCGCTCTGTACTGAAGAGACATTGTGAACAAAGGAATCATTACCATTAACCCATATGAATAAAAACATAAAGACTAACCTTTACTCATAAAACTAGCATTTTTGGTTTGTAAGATTGCCTTGCTCCTTCTTGTAATGCTTTTCTGCATTGGTATTCTTGATGGGAAGATATGCCAACAGTAATTTTCAGAGCACTGTTTGACAAAAATAGCATACTATAATAACTTTATTGGCCCACAGAAATCTGCAACAATTAATGAGCTTACAATGAATTTACTAATTTATAACACCTTAAAGTTTTTACAAAGAATTGAATTATTATTGATCACGTAGTAATGTAAATAGTAATAGTTTTTTGTTGATACCACATTACTTTAAGAAAGTATTAGTTTTATAACCTAGTTTCATTGGTAACTATTAATAATTAAGGTAACAAGCTGTGAAGAAGTATTTATATACCTCATCAGCTAGGATCTTTAATATCTGATGGGGCAAGATTTTGATGAAACAGCTGGTGTTTAAGCAATAATTTTCCTGATAAAAATATTTCACATATATGATAAAAAAGTCTCACATATAATTCTTATAAGGGACTCATAGCTTTTGTATAGTCAGAATATAGAGAAGAAAAATAGTATGCAGAATTAGCAAGGGTGTGGAGAAAAGGGAACCTTTGTATACTGTTTATGGGAATGTAAATTGATAAAGTTATTATGGAGTTTCCTCAAAAAATTAAAAATAGAACTACCATATGGTCCAGTAACCTTACTTCTGGGTATATATCCAAAGAAAATGAAATCAGCATGTTGAAGAGATAGCTGAATTCTCATGTTCATTGCAGCATTATTCACTATAGCCAAGATATGGAATCAACCTAAGCATCTACTGACAGCTGAATGGATAAGGAAAATATGGTACATATATACAGTGGAATATTATTCAGTTATAAAAAAGAAGGTAATCCTGCCATTTGTGATAACATGGATGAAACTGGAGGCCATTTTACTAAGTGAGATGAGCCAGACACAGAGAAAATATTGTATGATTTCACTTATATGTGGAATCTAAAAAAACTGAACTCAGTACCAGAGAGTAGAACAGTGGTTGCCAGGGGTGGGGGTGGGGATGTGGATGTGTTGCTCAGAGTACAAAATTTCAGTTATAAGATGAACAAGTTCTGGGGCTCTCATATATAGCATGGCGACTACAGTTAATAATACTATACTGTTTACCTGAAATTTGATAAAAGCAAATTTTAAGTGTCCTCCCCCCGCACACATAGACATAAAAAAGGGTAATTATGGGTGGCAGTCGATGTGTTAATTTGACTATCATAATCAGTACACAATGTATACACATATCAAATCATCACATTGTACACCTTGAACAATTATTATTGGTCAGTTAAATATTTAAAAAATAAATAACACAAATAGTATACAATTTAAAAGCATGCATTAATAGTAAAATATATTTTATAACAATAATGTATGCTCATTGAAGAAATTTGGAAAAAAGACAGAAAGCCCAAGAAAATAAAAAGTCACTGATAATCCCCCCACTCAGAAATAAGATTTGTAATTTTTGTTATTTTTGAAAATAATCTTTTCATATAATCTTCCAGTCCTCTTTTATTCTCAGAGCCATGTATTTTGTTCTCTACAAAATACATAGCTGAGTAACATGATAGATATGCCTTGTTTTGAAGGAGGCCTGTACTACTAGAAGTAGTGAAATATAGAATGAGGGCAATATTCATTAGGGCTCCTCTAAATCAGAGCTATCAGGTCATAAGTAATTTCTATTTCTGTTAAACTTAAAGAAAAAAGTTAGTTTCTAGTCACCTATCTAAAAAATAAATCCCTCTCCTAAACAACCTTGTTGTATATACTTGATTATATAACACAGATCCATTTTTATGAGTGAAGCAAGGGGGCCCCAATGGCCTGTGAGATAACCAAAGGGAAAAACTGTTTTTGCAGGAGTTAGGTTCCTTTAGCAGCTACTATGATTCATACATCTTAATTCAAGCATTAGCATCTGGATGACAAATGAAGTCATTTGAACGTGCTATTCAGAACGGCAGACCCAAAAGGGTAACAGAGAGCTTGTTTTAGTATAGTTTGTGACTTTGAACAAGCTAATCTTCAGTATTGGGGAACTTAATTTCCATATGTGGAAAAAATAGTGTTAATTAGTGTTAATTGCATGTACAAATTGAAAGAATCAAGGAAAGATATTTTGTAAAGTGCTTTTGCTTATCTGCCACCTCCTTGGAGTTTGTCTTGTCTGAAATGTATAATTTGTAGAACCATATTGTCTAAAACAGAGACTTTGTTTAATGTTAAGTGGAATAAAAATATAGTAAATCATTCCTGAGACAGCTTAAAAATATTGAGGTGGTCTAATTACATTATATGAATAATTTAAGTGCGGCCTTTTCTCTTTAAACAGTATACCTTTGGCCAGAAGCATAAATAAGTATCCTATAATGTAAGTGGGTCTTATATAATAGATGAATTCTGAAGATTAAAAAGTAATACCTAGAATGGAGTAGCTTCTTTCACCCTGTCCTTTCTTTTTCCTTTCATTGGTGAACTAGGGTCTTGGAGTAATTAAAAAAAGCATGGGATTGAGTTCTTATTGTGTAAATTCAAAACAAGAATAAATGTAATCTTTCCCAGCATCCATTTTAACTGGCCTTTTGTCAAATTACAGTCAGAAAACAAACTCTTTTGGACAGAATTTCAGGAAAAGTAACAAAATTGTGTACCTACAGTTCTTACTCTTTCCAAAAAAATCTATTCTCTGAAGTTAAATTATGGTACAAAAGAAGAACTTTACATATGTTCTTCATATTTTAGTGTGATGTGTCTAGAAGTTATTGCAACAACACTAATTACAGGATTGCAGGGGGCTTTTTGGCAGTGAAGAGTTACATTTGCAAAAATAGGCCAAACTCGCTTTGTCAGTCCTATTCCTTGAAAAGAGACTTAGCCTGATTATGTTAAAATAATAACTTTTCTAAAATAAGTTCCAAAATGTCATTTATTTAGACAGAAAAAGGTTTATGCCTTGGAATGTATGGCCGTATATATATATATATATATATATAGTCATGTGTCTCTTAACAGGGATACGTTCTGAGAAATGTGTTAGGTGATTTCATCCTTGTGTAAACATCACAGTGTATACTTACTTATACAAACCTAAATGGTATAGCCTACCACATGCCTAAGCTATATGGTATAACCTATTGCTCCTGGCTACAAACCTGCATGGTATATTACTGTACTGAATACCATAGGCAATTATAACACCATGGTAAGCATTTGTGTATCTAAACACTTCTAAACATAGAAAAGGTATAGTGAAAACACAGTATTATATTCTTATGTTGTATACATGATCTCTCATTGACTGAAATGTCATTATGCTGCGTATGATGGCATATACATATCATATACACACACATATATATACACAATGTGTACATAAGTATATGTTAATATATGTGTTCAGATTATATGTATCTGAAATTAAAATCATGATTAACAGTGTCATATGAGGATCCAATAGAATCTTTTTCAAGTTTATCTCTTCCTATTTCTTGGGTGAGATTGCTAATACATCTACACCTGCCTATCTCGTACATCTACAGATGCCTTGATTTACCTCCTTCTAGAACAGTCTGAACTGTGTCTCCACCTATCTTCCCACGTGCCTCTTTTCCTTCTTTTTAGTGTAAGTTTCTTGCTTCACCCAGATGGCTGCTCTGCTTTCCTTCAGGGAAACATTTCTGCTGTCTAAATTTTCTCTCTTTCCAAATGCCCTTCTCTTCTCCTTCAGATCAAAGTTAAACCTCTTTTTAAAAGCTTTCCCAGGGATTTTATTGTTCTCTGCATTTTATAACACACATTATTTGTGTCATATTATAATGCAGTAGAAATATGTTTTAGTTAGTAGATAACTGGTGTGTAAGAACTTGAAGGCATCAGGACACAATATTGTGTATATAGCACCATTACAACGATGTATAGAAAAATGCATAAAAAAGGGAACTGAGAAAAGGATTATGATTGATTTAATTTTTGTATGTATATGAGTGTGTGCATGTTTGTGTATATATATATATGCACACATGTATATATGTATGTGCATGCATATATGTGTATAGATAAAGTTTTCTACAATGAGCATGTATATTCAAAGAAAAAGGAAACTCCCTGAAGAAAGTTTAATCACTCGATTATGTTATTTTATACAATAGGAGTAGGCAGTGTATTTTTTTTTAAAACTTAATGCAAAAATGAAATACTTTTTGATGAACTTTCAAGAAAGCAAGTTGGATGTTTTCATTAATATTGTTTCATTTTGGTGAAATTAGGAAGCTTAATTTCTACAAAGATGATTCTATCTACTTTAAAGAGACAATGTTTTGTTTCCATAACCTGTGACTAGTTGGGTAAAAAACAGTTCACTTTAATCTTACGTTGACTCTTTCCGGGGACTTCAGGTGACGGGAAGCCTGAAATCCTAGTCTCTGCCAGCTCCTCCCTGCTATGAAGCTGGGGACATGGAGGGACTTTGGCAAAGCATACTGATGAAGCTTTGGGTATGTATGGGCAGCTCTGTAAATGAGTAGCAGGTGAAATGTAAATTGTTCTGCATAATGAAGTGAGAAGATGGAGCTTCTGGAAGGGAATTCAGAAAACAGAGGAGCTGGGAGATGTGGGGGAGAGTCTGGAGGCTCATTGCTTTAGTTGACAAATATACACTGAGTTCCTAAAATGGACTAGACACTGTTCTAGGTACTAGAGATTCATTGGTACACAAAATGAATAAAAATCTCTGCCCTAGTGGTGTTATTATTCTAGTAGGCAGGAGGCTGGAGCTTCTGTGAGATTTTTTTTGTGAGATTGGGGGCACTAGAGGACTTTTAAGAAAAGAGATGTCTACTATTCACTGTTGTTTGATTCATTGCTGTCATGTAACCCCACGTTGCCCCTAAATTTCCAGCAAAGATGCAATGCTTACAAATGCCACGTGTTAAAGGCTAGGGGTTATGTTTGGGGTTGAGACTAACCAAGGAAGAAAAGAGATGAGGCAAGGGTGCTGGGAGCTCAGCCAAACACCCCACGGAGTGTGACCAATCCTAGTGCTTACCAGTAGCAGTCCCCTCCACCATGCCCCACATTCCCCTGCTGCAGTGATGTGCTGAGCCCTCCGGGGGACAAAGCTACATGGCCCATGTGTCTCACAAAGCAGGGAAAAGACAGCCCTCTCCATCTTTTATGTTCTAATCTGCTGGAGAATTGCCCAACCACCTTGCCTATACAGAGATATTTTTCGGGGCTTACAAAACACAGCTGTTTCAATTTTAATTTATAACTTCTGCTCCTTTATCTCTTCTACTTAAAACTTTTCAATGGCTTTCCAGTGCCCTCAGGATACAGGCCCAAATCCTTAAAACAGGATATAGGAGCCACATAATGCAACACCCACTGACCCCCACGTTGGCCTTACTGGAGATGAGTCTCTCAAATGGATCGTCATGGGCTTTGCACGATTTAATCTCCATCCCTTGCTCCCAGCTCCTGCTTGGTTAAATCTCAGTTTATTTGTCTCTTCCCCAGAAAAACTTCTTTCGACTTCTTTAGGTTAGGTCTCTGTCTTAGTCACTTTGGGCTGATATAACAGAGTAACTTAGGGTAATTTATAAACAGCAGAATTTATTGCTCATAGTTCTGTAGGCTGGGAAGTCCAAGATCAAGACACCAACAGATTTGGTGTCTGGTGAGGGCTTGCTCTCTGCTTCAAAGATGGCACATTGTTGCTGTGTCTTCACATGGCCCAAGGGGCCACGAACCTCCCTCGAGCCTCTTTTATAAGGACAATAATCTCATCTATGAAGGTGGAGCCCTCATGACTTAATCACTTCCCAAAGGCCTCAGCTCTTGATACTATTGCATTGGGTATTAGGTTCCAGTATATGAATTTTGGCAGGACAGCAACATTCAGACCATACCAGCCTCCCTGTAGAATGCTCTTCCAGCACACTGAATGTGTGGCTTGCTGTGTAGTGCCTAGCTTCTGTGTCAGATCTGAAGTTTCCATAGGTCAGTAACCATCCTCTTGCTTATCTCTGTATCCTTAGAGATAAGCCTAGTACATAATAGGAGCTTAACCGTGCAGACAGGAGTCTCCAGGGGCCTGGAGACCAGTTAGAATGACATACTCCAGGCTGTCCTCAGAATCTACTTCCTTTCCTAGTGACCAAGGGGCTTTGTGCTGGGCAAGCTTATCTCCCCTGAGACAGGTACACTCCCCAGAGGTCCCTCACTGCTGCAAGGTTATAGATTTTCATCTGGCTTGTTTGGGCTGGGAATGGACCTTGGTTTAGAGCAATCCATTTCTTAACATTCAGTAGCACCCCACACACAGGATGCCAAAGAAGATATACAGATAGCAAATAAGCATATGAAAAGATGCTCCGCATCATATGTCATCAGGGAGATGAAAATTAAAACAACGAGATACCACTCCACACCTATTAGAATGGCCAAAATCCAGAAAGCTAACAACATAAAATAAAATGCTGACGAGGATGTGGGACAACAGAAACTTTCATTCATTGCTGATGGGAATGCAAAATGGTACAGCAACTTTGGAAAACAGTTTAGCAATTTCATAAAAAACTAAACATACTCTTACCATAAGAACCAAAAATCATGTTCCTGGTATTTACCCAAAGTATTTGAAAACTTATGTCCACACAAAAATCTGGACATGAATGTTTATAACAGCCTTTTTCATAACTGCCCAAACACGGATAAATAAACTGTGGTATATTCAGACAATGGAATATTATTCGGGACTAAAAATATGAGTTTATCAAGCCATAAAAAGACATGAAAGAAACTTAGATACATATTGCTAAGTGAAAGAAGCCAGTCTGAAAAGGTTACACACTATATAAGTCTGACATATGACATTATGGAAAAGGCAAAACTACAGAAACTGTAAAAAATCCATGATTATCAGGAATTGGGGGAGGGAGGAATGAATAGTTACAGCACAGATGATTCTTAGGGCAGTGAAACTACTTTGTATAGTGCTATAATTGTGGATATATGTCATTATATATTTGTCCAAACCCATAGAATGTACCACACCCAGAGTGAACTCTAATGTAAAACTATAAACTTTGGGTGATAACGATGCATTGATGTCGTTTCATGGATGGTAACACATGGACCACTCTGGTGGGGGATGTCAATCGTGGGGGAGGTATGCGTGTGTAGAGGGGTAGATATATATGGGAAATCTCTGTATTTTCTGCTAAATTTTGCCATAAACCTAAAACTGTTCCAGAAAACAAAGTTTACAAAACAAACAAGCAAATAAACAAAAAAAACACCAACCCCAAACAATTCAGGATGTACACAGGGAGATAGAAGCTAACCACAGGAGACCAATAGCTCCAGGAGACGTAGCTTCTGACGCTAACTGACTTGTTTTTACTCTTCTTAGGGCAAGGAAAGTCAATGTTTGATTGTGACAACTCTTATAATTTTGGCCTTGGGACTTTGAGATTGATTGTTAGTGTGTGAATGAAAATTACTTATAGTCAACTGAGGCCCCGAGTTGTGTCACCTGTGCAGCTTCCTTTACCTGCTTTATTTTCCTCAAATTATAGTGCTCAGTTGGATACATGCTGTTCTGTTTATTCTTTGCAGAACGGACTTCAAGGGTGTCAAACACCTCTGCTCCTCCTTACAGCTCACAACTGCGCCTTCCCCTCGATTTCTACATCTCTTTTTTTCCTTGCTTATTGCCTCTGCCTCTCCGCCAGAGCTCAGTCACACGTCCCTGGGTCTTTTATTTTCATTTATTCTTTTTGATTTTTATCAGCCCACATTCCCACAGAGAGCTTGTTGTCGTTTTCATTTAGATTCTGGCCTTGACTCTTATCTAGTTTCCTATCAAAGGCTTCGGTATCCTTGGGGACCTAAGAGGCAGAGTGAGGAAAAGCCAACTGCTGGGGTGTTGCTTAGGCTGCACAGTGAAGGGCCCTTGTCTGTGAGCCTAGTGAGATCTCCAAACCCACCTTTTCAGTTTTACCGACACACACCCTGGAACTCATGCTGGGCTCTAATTTTGTGGGCAGTACATGCTGACAAGTAGAAAAACACATGTACACCAAATCCTTCCTTCTTGTCATCTCATAAATTTCAACAAAATGTGTGAATAGGTTCTGGTTACCAAACAGTGATTTGGATTAGTCTCTTTTGACCAAACACTCACATCCAACGTTATATCACTTCTTTTTTATATTCACTATCAGGCCATGATACGTATGCCAATTAAGCTTGTAAAAATTGAATTTAAATTGAATTATTTGATCTGGTAGAGAGATAGTTTCCTGGAGCAATTAACCTATAGGAGAGAAAAAAATTGGGAAAGTTATACACTTCTTTCTCTTTTCTAGAAATGGATCATGAAATCTAATTTGAATAACAACTTTAAGAAATTACATGCTGTTCTACTTGATGTTATACAAAAGCTTTGCCTCTTCTCCTTATTGGCCACCTCTGTTGTCATGGCAACAAACGTGATTTTTCACAGATGCAGCAGTGCATTTTCTGAACAGGAAGATCAGGCCATTGTTTATGAGAATAAGTAATTAAAAACAGGTGTCATGAACATACGACTCATTGTCAAACTCACTAGAAAAAGAGCAAAATGAAATATTGCTATCACATGTGATTGGGAAAACGTTAGAAGAAAAATAGTATACGTATATATGACACTTGAGCATACAGAGCTTTTTTTGTGGGCTAATGCAGTATATAAATATGAAAATGCATAGAATATAAACATAGGGTCATTGAAATTTAGCACTGGAATGGACCTTACAAATAACCTAGTGTAAACTCTTAAGTTGTTCTAACAAAAAAAACCAGATAGGATTAGTTTTTAGCAAGCTGCCTGTGTAATTTCTTATGGGAAATCAATGAACACTAGAAATTTATGTTGCTATCAGGAGAAATGCAGAGCTAATGTAAGTGGACATCATATGATTTCAAACTCACCTCCTTATTAATGAAATAAATATATTTTCTCTTAATATCAGAGAAGCTTGATTGGAGCACATGGTTTTATGGTAATGCACCGTTACATCTAGGGAAGTAATCCCAATTGAGCAAAGTAATTGAGTTTTTAATACAATTTTTCCTGGCATTTGTGAGATAACCAATTATTTCTCACTGAAAATGAAAGTGAATTTGAGTTAAATTATGTTATTCTTTAAGGTGTAAAGAATGACTCTGAGCCAAAGAGAAGTTGCTGATAACCATTTAAATTCTCTTATTCATCATTAAAAATCATTTTGTAAAATGCTCCTTTTGGAATTACTTGACAATAAATGGGCAGGGTAAGGGTCTTCCAATTTCAAGAGAACTCAGGATTTAGGTGAAGTGCTAATGAATAGTTTGTGAACCAGTACTAAATCTGCCCACAGCATTGATAATGCCCCTGGAATCCTGTGGCATTTCTCTTCTCACTGTGTGATTATTATAAGGTTGCTCTTTCAGCGACTTCTCCAAGGTTTAATCTTTTCCTTCTCTAACATTTATAAGACATTTTTCAACATACCAGGCCCTAGTAGATTTGTCAGTTTCAGAAAGTAAATGATATTTTCCTGTCAATTGCTGTTGCAGAATTCTAGCAGCTGTTTTGGCATTATTTCCAAGAAAACTTTTTCATTCTAAATGTGTAGAATTTCCTCTTACTAATAAAGATAGGGACAAAATTGATATATTGATTGTAGGATCAGATTAATTTAAATAACAGGATCCAATTTTTAGATATATAAACCAACAGGAATATATGTTTAGGAGCTTTTTATATTGATTTGGATCAATGGAAAAGCTTAATTTAAAAGAAATTTATTTAGTATATGGAGTCATTGGCACCAACTGAAATTTTATTGTGGAAGGTAAAGTTGACGTGAAAGGTGGAGAAAATTTTGAACTGTGATATAATTATATAATGAAGAAGTTTGTATGATTTAATATTGTGTCAATTTTGACACCAAATATTTAGTTGCTGGGCAAATTAAAATGAATAACTCAATTTAGTATAAACTCTAAAAAGGCATCAACATAAATGAACTATGACTCTATATCAGTCATGGGCATGGCAATAATTATATGGTTAGCTTAGCACACAATTCTGAAGATTTTAAGCTGGTGAAAAGAAACAGTCGTGTGTGCCTGAGTACATGACAACCATGTATGCAGAAAAGGCGATACAATGTAGTGGTTAAAAGAATGAGCTTTGGAGTTAGAGTTCTATTTCCAGCTTGCACACTTGCCTATCTAAAATTTTAGTAAGTTACTTAAACTCCCTAGGCCTCAGTTTCGCTGCTGTAAAATGGAAATAATAATTTCTAACTCATTTAGTAGAGTATCAATGTGATAAAAAGTACCTTGTACATAGTGGATACTCAACAGTACTGATAATGATTACTATTTTGGTAGGTTTAGTGAATCTTTTTGTGGTGAGGGTAAAATATCATTACTTATGTTCATTTTAATAAAAATACTTTTGTTCTAGGAAATAAACACAGAAGAAATATAACTAAGATGTTGAAATTTTTTAAAATAGACTTTTGGATTATCATACAGATGCTTATTGTAACCCTTATAAAATGAGTACATTATCTCCTTTATTGTCTAACAAACTTTAATGTTTCATTTGTAAATTTACCTAGACAGTGGCTAAGAAAGTATTTTGGGTGGGTCAAGTGAGTTACCCAGAGTAGTCCGGGATAAAAGGCCCCTGCTATAGTGTGGTGTCATTTCTTTGAAGTAACTGCAGTCTTGGCTTCTGGACTAGAATATTCCTGTCTGGATTGCTGACTACACGCAGTGGTGTGCTGGTGAACTGTCTCTCTCAATGATCACAGCAACCGTAACAATGACAGCAACAAAAGACCACACTTGGAGGATTTGCCCATTTTCATAGCATAAGTACTTCCAGCCTGGCTGATTTCAACTGTAATTCCTAAATATTTAACAATCAGCTCTTCAATACAAACCAACTTCTGCATACCACTGCACAAATTCTATTCTGTCCACACCAGTTACAGATTTCTTGACCACTCTAGTGAGCCTATTCCTGTCTGCTATCACAAACTTGTTGCCCTACTCTGCCTGTGAGGTGGTGAGAGACAGGCTTACTGTGCCATAATGTCTTTCAATTTGAGAAGCAAATTAGATCTTTCTTTCCAAATTTAAGGTCCATGGAAAAAATTAGTAACATTCCTCTTATTGGAATGATAAAGTGAGTACAAATGCTTGGACACAAGCTAGATGGACCCATGTAAAAGAAACAGTCAATTGATTACTTTTTTGGACCTTACATGATCATGGGTATGCTTGAAAATATAAAGGCAAAAACATGATTATACATAAAACGTTTCCTTTGGATATTTATGGTTCAGGGAAGAAAGCAATTTGTATATATAACTAGACTCTCTACCCACAGGCACACACACAATATCTATCTGTCTATCTATCTATCATCTAACTATCTATCTATCCATCTCTTTCTCTCTCTCTCTCCATGATGTCCTTGACAATAATTGGATTAACTATAAAGACAGAACTTTGCCAATTAGGTAGGTTTATAATTCTTTATTTTTATTTTTTAACTTTATTTATCTCAGAATATTACAGAGTACAAATGTTTTGGTTACATGAATTGCTTTTGTACAGTCTGAGTCAAAGTTATAAGTACATCTATCACCCAGATAGAGTGCATTTTACCCATCAGGAGTGAATTTACCCATCACCTCCTCCCCTCTCCCACCTGCTTGAATTCCATTGAATTTTAGTACCATATGTGCACATGAGTATTGATAAATTAGTTCCAATTTAATAGTGAGTACATGTAGTGTTTGTTTTTCCATTTTTGTAATACTTCAGTTAGAAGGGTGGTCTCCAGTTCCATCCAGATTGTTACAAAAGGTATTATTAGGTCACCATTTTTTTATGGCTAATACTCCATAGTGTACTTATGACACATTTTATTAATCCACTTGTATATTCATGGGCACTTGGGTTATTTCTACATCTTTGTGATTATGAGTTGTGCTGCTATAAACATTCAAGTGCAAGTGCCTCTTTTATAAAATGTCTTTTTTCCTTTGGGTAAATATCCAGTGGTGGGATTGCTGGATAAAATGGTAGTTCCACTTTTAGTTCTTTGAGGTATCTCCATACTGCTTTCCATAGAGATTGTGCTAGTTGGCAGTCCCACCAGCTATGTATAAGTGTTCCTTTCTCTCTGCATCCACGCTGGCATCTGTTGTTTTGGGACTTTTTGATAAAAGCCATTCTCATTGGAGTTAGGTGATATCTCATTGTGATTTTGATTTGCACTTCCCTGATGATTAAAGACGTTGAGCATTTTTTCATATGTTTATTGGCCATTTAGTCTATCTTCTTTTGAAAAGCTTCTGTTCATGTCTTTTGCCCATTTTTAATGGGGTTGTTTAATGTTTTCTTGCTGATTTTCTTGAGTTCTTTGTAGATTCTCTTTATTAGCCCTTTATCAGATATATACTATGAAAATATTTTCTCCCATTTTGTAGGTAGTCTATTCGGTCTATTGATTGTTTCCTTGGCTATGCAGAAGCTTTTTAATTTAATCAGGTCCCATATATTTATTTTTGTTTTTACTGTGATTGCCTTTCAGGTCTTCTTCATAAATTTTTTGCCTAGGCCAATATCTATAAGAGTTTTCCCAACCTCTTCTTTCAGAATTCTTATAGTTTCACGCCTTAGGTTTAAGTCTGTTATCCATCATGAATTAATTTTTATGAGTGGTGAGAGGCACAGATCCTGTTTCAGTCTTCCACATGTGGCTATGTGATTTACCAGCACCATTTACTGCACAGGGCTTCTTTTCCCCATTGTATGTTTTTGCCTACTTTATCAAAGATCAGATAATAGTATGAAGATAGTTTTAATCTGGGTTCTCTTCTGATCTATTGGTCTATGTCTCTGTTCTTGTGCCAGTACCATGCTGTTTTAGTTACTATAGCCTTGTAGTATAGCTTTCAAGTCTGGTAAGGAGATGCTTCCTAATTTGTTCTTTTTGCTTACGGTTGCTTTGGCTATTTAGGGTCTTTTCTGGTTCCATACGAATACAATTATTTTTCCCAGATATGCAAAAAATGACATTGGTATTTTAATGGGTATTGCATTGAATCTGTAAATCACTTTGGGTAGTACAGACAGTTTAACAATGTTGATTCTGCCAATCCATTAACAAGATATGTTTTTCCATTTGTTTATATTCTGTGCAATTTCCTTCTTCAGAGTTCTCCCTGTAGAGGTCTTTTACCTCCTTAGTTAAATATATTCCTAGGTATTTTATTGTCTTTGTTGCTATTGTGAAGGATATTGAGTCTTTGATTTGGTTCTCAGTTTCACTGTTGTTTTCGTATAGGAATGCTACTGATTTCTGTACATTGATTTTATAACCTGAGACTTTGCTGAATTTGTTTATCAATACCAGTAGTCTCATGACAGAATCTTTGGGGTTTTCTAGATATAAGATCATATTGTAAGCAAAGAGCGATAGTTTGATCTCTTCTGCCCCCATTTGGATGCCCTTGATTTCCTTCTCTTACCTGATTGCTCTGGCCAGGACTTCCAGTACTAAGTTGAATAGAAGCGGTGATAGAGGGCAACCTTGTCTGGTTCCAGTTCTAAGTGGGAATGCTTTCAATTTTTCCCCATTCGAGATGATGTTGGCTGTGAATTTGTCATATATGACTTTTATAATATTGAGGTATGTTCCATCTATGCCTATTTTATTAATCATTCTTATCATAAAAGGGTGCTGAATTTACTCAAATGCTTTTTCTGCATCTATTGAGAAGATTATAAGGTCTTCATTTTTGCTTCTATATATGTGGTGAATCTCATTTATAGATTTGAGTATGTTGAGCCATCCTTGCATCTCTGGGATGAAGCCCATTTGACCATGTTGGATTATTTTTTTGATATGCAGCTGAATTTGGGTTGCTGGAATTTTATTGAGAATTTTTGCATCTATATTCATAAGGGATATAAGTCCGTAGTTTTCTTTTTCTGTTGTGTCTGATCCTGGCTTTGGTATGTAGGTGATATTGGCTTCTCAGAACAAGTAGGGGAGGATTCTGATGGGTTTTCCTTTGTAAGTTACCTGATGCTTTCATCTTATGGCTTGTAGGAGTGCCTCTTTTGTGTTTCCTTTGGCCAGTCTGATGACTATATTTCATGGTTCTTTGCTTCTTTGAAATGAATCGCCCAGGGCTCCTTTGAACTTCTTGTACCTGGATATCTAGATTTCTAGCAAGGCCAGGAAAATTTTCCTTAATTATTCCCTCAAATAGGTATTCCAAATCTTGTGTATTTTCTTCTTCACCCTCAAGGATGCCTATGATTCTTATGTTAGGCCTCTTTACATAATCCCATATTTCTTGTAGGGTTTGTTCATTCCTCTTATTTCTCTGTTCTTTCTCTTTAACTTGTTTAACTCAAACGTTTTGTCTTCAAGCTCTGAGATTCTTTCTTCTGCCTGATCTAACCTATTCTTAAGGCTTTCCACTGTGTTTTGCATTTCCTTGAATGAATTTTTCATTTCCAGAAGTTCTGTTTGATTTTTTTTTAATAATTTGATTTCCTTAGTAAATTTTTCATTCATTTCCTGCATTTTTTTTGGTGGTTTCTTTGTGTTGGGTTTCTATTTTCTCTTGCATTTCATTGTGTTTCCCTATGATCCATATTCAAAATTCTTCATCTGTCATTTTGATCTTTCCATTTTGGATGATATCCATTGGTATGGAGTTATTGTTTTCTTTTGGGGATGCCCTTTGGCTCTGATTTTTAATGTTTCTGGAATTCTTTCACTAATTTCTTCTCATGTGCCCTCTTGATCGAGATCTGGGGTTGCTAGGCCTGGCTTACAGGCCTGTCTCCGGTTCCCCACAGATCAATCCCTGAGCTCGCCAGGCAGAGGAATGCTGGTCCTGAGTTGCCTATGGGGTATTCTAGCAGGTTAGATGTACCCCTCAGGTTACTTCTGACCTGCTGTCTTCCCTTTTCCCAGCAGTGTGCAGTGAGTTAGGTCCCCCAGCTTAGTCTCAGGGCTGGTGGGCGCTAATTAGGAGTATTACCACTTCCAGCTGCTTCCTGTTTGCTTGAGTTGGAAGGCACTAGTTTAGCTACCGGGTTGTTCTCCCTGTCATCGATTGTTATTTGCTTGGAAGAGGCAGCTGCGGAGATTGTCTTTGTACCTGTGGTAAACTCTGTTCCCCCCAGCTCGTGCATAGGAATGCCCAAGCTTTAGAAGGGATCCAGAGATTTGCTTGATGTCTATTCCGCATAATGTGTGGGGAGAAGCAAGACAAATGTCCTATTCAGCCACTAGGGGGAGTCGCTTGTATGAAATTCAGGGTAATCTCTCGAAGCCAGGTAGGCTGTTCATGTCTTGCGGGGCACCAGTTCTGGCTCACCTGTGTAAGCCACCAGCATGTGATCCTGTGAAATGCCTGTGGGCAGAAAGCTTGCAAATTGCGGCGACCCTGCTCTCAGTGGTGGGCCCGGCCAGGAATACGCACCCACCATGGAGATGTAGCCGTTTGTATGCTACTTAGTTCAGAGTATTCTGGCGGTTGCAATGGGGCAGAGGGGCCACGGCTACTAGCGGGCGGAAAGCTAAAATTACTCTCTCTAATGCCGGGATTGGATGGGGTACAGGGAGTAAGTAAGTTTAGATGTAAGATAGCCAGCACTCCAATCTGTCATGGCACTTTCCTGAAAAGTGTCCCTCGCAAACACTTGAACTCCTGTGGATCACTGGTTCACCTCCCTATTCCTATTTAACTGTCATGCCTGGGCTCATAGAGGGTGGAAGGGCCTCCAAAATGTTTTATGTTCTGATGGTCACTGAAGGTATATGTGGCGGAGGGGAAGCCCTCTTTACTCTGTCACTGGATTCCGAGACTCTCTGGGTTTGGATTTGCCAC
Organism: Eulemur rufifrons; assembly: GCF_041146395.1. Classification (NCBI taxonomy): domain Eukaryota; kingdom Metazoa; phylum Chordata; class Mammalia; order Primates; family Lemuridae; genus Eulemur; species Eulemur rufifrons. The sequence continues at coordinate 36,675,309 of NC_090997.1, forward strand.
TGTCTTCTCTTCTCTATCTTCTTCTTTCTTAGCTTTGCAGTTTTTCTCAGTTGGGTCTCCAGACATCTCTGTTGTCTTTCCCTATGATCCACACTTGAGCTGCAACTACTCTTTACTTTCCTCAGTCCAATATTGCACCTCCAACTGGGATGATCCAAAAAGAGATGTCTGTAGTTGGCCATCTTGGCTTCCCTTATAATTCTTAAATTTGCAAATACCATTAAATAATTTGTGAATGTATTTTATCTTTTTTTTTTTGGTTAAAGTATTATAATTGGGGCTATTTTGAGGAGCAAATTAGTACTAAATTACATATGTCTGATGTAAAATAATGTTCATTTTGAAAAGAGATGAAATTGAAATAATTGAACCTTTTATTGTAGTTGAACTTTCCTCTTCTCTCTTTCCTTTCAGCAGTAACGATAGAGTACAGAATTAATTTCTTTTACATGTTGTGGTTTGATTAAATCCCCTTAAAATATAAAAAGACAATCCCCAAACCACAGTTTCTTTACAGTCCTGGAATTGACTTTCTTACAATGCTTTCGTCATAGGTTGGCTTATGATAAGGAAAGGTAAGAGTATGGATTTGAATTGCTGCTAGCAAAAAAGCTTAGCCTATACTCTTCATGCAGTCATAGAATCAGGAATTATTTTAAACATCATCCTCAAACCTGTGTTAAACACCTACATAATGCAGAGCACTGGACTGGAATTTGGAAGTGGATATCATCAGCGGTGTTTGGCTCTGTTTGCTGCTCCTCAAGAAGTCCTGAGCTATGTAGAATAGCCACGCACTCAGATTTGTGGCTGTTGTCTTTGAATCCTGCAATTACTGTTGGAGAACTTCACCATATGTCAAAACTTCCTTACTCTGCTAGGTTTGGCTATGCCAAGTTATTTTAAGGAACAGATTGATGATTAATAGCAGAACTTTTTGGTGAGTCTTTAGGAAGAAAAAACTTTGTGTCCAGGCATTTATCCCAGGGACATATGTGAAACATAGAGGAAATTAGAACTGAACTCAGTATGGAGAGCGGTCTCAGACTCTGATGTGTGTTGTGTGCTTCCTGTATCAGCTTCCCTATCTCTGTAGTACTGCAGAGACTTGCGGCTTTAAAGAAGGAAGATGAGAGTTAGAAATGTGCATCATGAAATAGCCAGAACACAGGACTTCAAGATGAATTTAGGTTAATCTTCCCCGGGAAGGAGCAGTTTCCACAACTTGGTGCAGGTCTCAGTGTAGGTTGAGAAATAAAACATTCCAAAAGAGGGAGAAAGAGAATCATTGATTTAGTGGGGCCGTTAATAGCCAGGGTAAATGAGTTTCCTTTGAAGTAAGAGGCTCTGCCACAGGAAAGAAAGGCAGCATCTCTGCAAATAGAAGTGAGAAGGATTCAAGTATAAAAAGAAAGCAAAGATTCTAGGGTATTTTTAATTTGATTTTTGGGAGTCTGGATATCTGTAACTCTTGCAGATACAGTTTCAGTTAAGTGACAGGAAAGAAAAACAGAGAAAGAAACTGGATGTCTATTATTAAACCCTTTTCAAATATTAAGTTATTTTTTCCTACAGCATCATTCTTTGGTCTATAGATTTTCATTCTTTTTTGTCATTAAATTCAAGAGCATAGCTATGTATGGCTTATAATGCAATATCCTACGTGAACTTCAAACTGTAGATGAATTTTAAGGTGAAATGAATTATTTCAACTAATACATTACAGATTTAAACTTGGGTGTGGTAATTCACAAGGCAATAAAAAAAAGTTAACGCTGTGCTTAGGGCTCTATGGAAAAACAGCAGGAGCCCAGTGCAATTTCAATCAGGTCACTTACTAAGATATTTTTGAAGCCATTGATCCAACCTAGGGAACATTTACTGAGAACTTATTAGATTCTAGACACTGGTAAGCACTAATATTTTAGAACAACAATGCTATGAAGAAGATTGGGAAATCACAATTACAGAAAGGAGGAATTCATGATCAGAGAAGTGGAGTAGTATACGACATATTGCACAGCTAAAAATGACAGACCCATATGGTCCTTAATGCAAATGCCAGCGCTGCCCGCTGGAGGATGCTGCCCTAGTAGCAGAGAAGCACAGTCCAGGTGTGAATTAATGGGATTACAAAGCTCTTTTATATACATTATTTTATTAGGTTCTCATAGTAATCCTGGGAAGTAGGTATTGTTACTTTTATTTTTTTGAGTGAGTAAAGTAAAGCTGGCTGTGATTATATAACTCATTATAAGCTCCAAGTGGCAGAGATAGGTGCTTAGATTCTGATTATTAATAATTGTTTGGTCACTGCCATATTTATGAATCTACAGGTGCTTCTTAACTGCACACATCATCCAAAGCCAAAATCACAAGATTTCCTGCCCATTAAAAATCTCAGGGTTAATTTATTTACTAAAATGGCTTTTCATCACTTTCTATCTCTCCCTTTACCTTTTCTTTCCCCAGTTCTTAAAGAATGTCACTGATGTAGTTTTCATTTTAAGCCACCACTATGCTCCATCTATCTTTTTTTTTTTTTGATTGTTTCAGGAGCCACTGTGGAACTAAACACTAGCTTTTTCCTGGCCTTCAAAATTAACACTCAAACATCTTTTTATCTTTATAGAAAATTTCCTATTAGTATCCTAAAAATAAAAAGGAAATACTGGTTAATTAAAAAATGGCAAACACCAAGGAAAGTATATGGTTCAAGATATCTTTAAAAGCAGAAGCCTAGTTAGGACTGGCCTTAGTTCTCTGTGAAATGTGAATAGTAGTACTATGTCTACTACTCTTGAACTCCCTTCTGTGATTCTCTTTCTAGATAGTTCCCTAGAAGTCTTCAATCTTTCATCATTTGTCATTTCTCTAATTGTTGACCTCTAACACTCAGTGCTTCCCTTCATTTCAGTTCTTGTAGTTTTCCCAGGAGTTCTGTTAGTCCCCAGATGCCAGGAGCTCCATTTGTGTAATCAGGCAAGTGCAGTAAGGCAGTAAACCAGGCCCACATTTCAGCCACGTCTTTGTGACTGGTACTCCAGAAAGAAAGGGTGGCTGATTATTTTGAGAAATGGAGAAAGTAGAAAAACGTGGGGATGCCATGGGAATGGAGATATTTATTTTGACCATTCTCAACCCCTTTCTCTAAATCAGTGGCTGTCACCAAAATCCTGAGGTTGAGGCCAGATGAAGGCTGGATTCTGGAGGGGACAATGCAAAACACTCAGAATTTCCTGAGGAGAAGAACTGTGACCATGACAAATACATCCTAGAGACAGGATGCCTTAGAATGGGAAAACTGGAACAGGAAAGCTCTTTGTCTCTCCAGTCATTATGTGTTAAGGATAGAGGTTGAAAGATTGATCTTTTACAGGATTTAGTTTCCCTTTGCAATATTTAGGCTTAATGTTTATTATTTATATATTCTGTTTATAAGCTAGTTGTCAGTTGAGGCCTCCCTCACTCAAAGATGTATAAACTTGACTTGAACTACTAATACCATGGCTTGTGGAAGCCCCACGTCTTTCAAAATGTCAGAGACATCTCAGGTTTTATGCATTATGGTCTGTTTTCTGTATTTATGAAGGCTTTATAGTTATGTGTGCTCTGTTTTATTTCATATCAAATGGACGTAAATGTTTGCTAGTTTCCAAAAAGAACCCTTGCTATAGTCTGAATGTGTCCCCTCCAAAATTCATGTATTGCGCAGGTATTCAGGTATTACTAAGAGGTGGGGCCTTTAAGGAGTGATTAGGCCATGAGGGCTCCTTTCTCATGAATGGGATTAAACACCATTACAAAAGGCTGGATGGAGAGAATTCATCTCTCTTGCCCTTCAGTCTTCCACCATGTGAGGACATAGCATTTTCCCTTCAGAGGTTGCAGCACTCACCAGACAAGCGAACCTGCTGGGACCTTGACCTGGGATTTCTCAGCCCCTAAAAGTATGAGAAAATAAGTTTCTGTTCTTCGTAAATCACCTAGTCTCAGCTATTTTGTTACAGAAGCACGGAAGACTAAGACAGTCCTTTATGAACTCTTTGGCTTCCGCTTTATCTCTTTTTCATTTCTATCATTTTCTCTCTTTCCTACTTTCTCCTTTTCTGGATGCCCCAAATTCCTTCTTGTCCAAAATATTTGCATTGGCAAGTAGTCGGTCTTTGTAGACAATCTTACCCCAAAATAGCTTAAAGTCTTTTTTCAACAAAAGTGAGTTTCTGCTTAAGAAGATTCTTGTACCTACTTGTAGCTGCTAGACAAATAATATTTTCTCTATATCTTAATAAAGTTAAATTACTTTTTAAATTTCATCTTTAGAAATCACAAGTCAGAATGGTCTAGTTTAACCAATTATTTCTTTACAGGTGATAGTGACCTCTCTATTATTTTGCCTCCAAGTTGTAAAGGTTTTTTTTGTGAATATATTTGTCATGACATGGGGAAAAACTCCATGAATACTGGGAAACTTTTCTAACTCTTCTGCCCCAAAAGAGAGTTATGGTAGATTTACACAAAGAGGACTTCAGGACAGAAGCTAGTAGAATTTAGCAGGATACACAGTTTTCTCATTTCTGTTACATACTTAAATATGTCATATTCTTCTTTTTCTTCCCTGAGTAAAGTTTTGATGTTGCAGCAGTCACCTTCTAGCTGGAGCCAGCATACTAGGAAAAATGTTCTGTAACCAGGCTTGAATATTTTTCCTTCTCAGACAACTCTTCATAGGGAACTCCACTGATGATCCTATGAATATGACTTCCACTTGTCATTGGAATGCTATTGATTTTCCCTGAATTTGTAGGTTGTTGGATCAGACATTACTAAATTCATGAAAGGTTCTCAAGTTCTATGGATCCTGGTATCCCATAGTCAGGCATTCAGTGTCAGTAGGTGCCAGTAATGATCCAAGACTATTTCTTAAACGAATGATTAAAATAGAGGATAGTTAGTTGCTGAAGAGGACCTTTCTTATGATTTTTTGACCAGAGTCAAGCACAGGATTCATACAGTATCTTGACCTGCCATAGACATTATAGCCGCCATTGAATCTGTTGGGTCTTAGAGACCAAGTGACATATGGACTTCTACAGAAGACTGGACCAGCTAGAAAAATCATCTTTTGCTCCCTGAATCTGAGAAATCTTATGGTTTACTTAGTAGTGTCCAGATATGTTACATGCCGCCTTTAAAATCTGAAGAGGTCTACCAAGTGCCCTATCTTGGTTGTAGGAGGTACAAATTTGGCTTCTTATTTATTTATTTTTTTGAGGCAGAGTCTCAGTCTGTTGCCCGGGCTAGAGTGCCGTGGTGTCAGCCTAGTTCACAGCAACCTCAAACTCCTGGGCTCAAGCAATCCTTCTGCCTCAGCCTCCCGAGTAGCTGGGACTATGCTCGGCTAATTTTTCTATATATTTTTTTAGCTGTCCATATAATTTCTTTCTATTTTTAGTAGAGATGGGGTCTCGCTCTTGCTCAGGCTGGTCTCGAACTCCTGAGAGCAAACGATCCGCCTGCCTCAGCCTCCCAGAGTGCTAGGATTACAGGCATGAGCCACTGCACCCAGCCCAAATTTGGCTTCTTTTATTTCACTTTGGAGATGATATATTGCTATGTTTCACATGACTGGACCTCCAGAAATGCCAAGAAGCTCACAGGTTCTTGGATTTTGTGGAATTTTTGCTTCAATATGTACGAAAATATTTTCCCAGGGCATCTAGAGTACCTTCTCCTTCCTACTCACCAGGTCCTGCCAGGAGAATGTCATCAGTGTAGTTGAACTGAATATTGATGTCCTCTGGGATGGTGAGAAGACCAAAGGGACTGAGAATAAATTATGAAATAGAGATGGAGAGCATATATAGCCATGCCAAGTAAAAATAAATTGACTCTGTATTTTCTGTTTATTGCAAAAAGAAAAGAAAGGATATGCCAGATCAATAGTTGTACACCTTGCTCCAGGGGCTAGGTGGGGTTGTTTTAGCAAAGGCACCACCTCTGAGAAAGTAACTGAAACTGAAGCAGTTAATATTAAATACCAAAGAAAACTTGTTCCACAAAGCCCATCTGTCCTTTGTACCAACATTAATTGGGGATGTGGTAGGGTTCGTCGTCCCTACGTTTTTCAAGTCTTTGTTGGCGGCTCTATACTTATGACTCCACTTGATGTTGGAGTGCTATAATTCCCTCAGGGATATGGTATCGCTTTTGGTTCAATATTTTAGCAGAACATGAGGGAGGAGCAACAGGGGCTTCTACTGGCCATTTCAACCATAAGAGTTCTCTACCTGTAGGTCAGAGAACCATTATGGTGATCACTTCCAACTGTACTCTTGGAAAATAAGGAAAAAACACAGTTTGGGCTCACAGATCCAATGGGCATATCATGAAGTGGACTCAGGCCAAAACTCTGTCTGTCACCTAATCCCCATAGCCCCCTAGCCCCAACCTCTACTAGAAAACTTTAGAAGCATTTTAGGTCCGTATTAACTCAGACCAGTTTCTGAAAATTTATTATACGTATTTGGGTATTTACCTTCTTCCAGTACTCATTTACCCTGGTCTGCCTGTCTGTTTGGAGAATGCCAACAGGAGGATTTATAATATGTATCTGTGGTGCTATAATAAGATCCTTCATTGACTTATTAATCCTTCTCTGTAATCAAGGGGTTCTGGAACTGACTCAGGTCTAGGACTTTGTTTAGGGGCCATGACTATTTATTATGATGACTCAAATATGGTCTCATTCACCCAATCTAATTTTTTTGGTTGTTATTGGTATAATGATCAAGTAGGATATTAGCTACCTGTTTATTTTGCTCCTAGATACCTCGTGATCAATATGCAAATACCAAAGATTTCTACAGGACAATTCATTTTTATTGCACTCTGGCCCTGATGCCTATAACACTAACCACGTGCACCTCATCTCAGTGGTTCCCAGGCTCCTTTTTGGTCTCTGCCACCTTAGGATCCCATCATACCTGTTCAGATCAAGTTCCATTTCAAAGGCAGCATGCTTCATCCTTCTCCTTGGCCTACCAAGGACAGACATTAGTGTACTTTTTGGTGATACTGGTGCTTTTCACATCCACATATTTCAGAAATTCTTTGAATCTTTTACTATGCCTGAAACTGGGAATTTAAAAAGTTCAACTTATTGCTTAACCTTTTAATATCCTGCATATTTACAAACAGCCAGCCTAATTTCTAGTTTCTGTGCTTTTTGTGACCCTCTTAATAAAATTTCAAAGAAGCCATTTGGTCTGCCAAATGCTTTCCTTCAATAGTCACTTTATTACTGGTTACCAAATTGCTATTTTAAGCAATATTTGCCACTGTATCCTATGCCAAGGATTAGTAGTGTGCCATCCTCTAATGTTAACCATATCTTTATTGGCTTCAAATTCAATTAGGTAAGACAATCAATCTCATTTCCCTGAGGAGTTTTTACCCTCAAACACTTAAGGTAAAAACAATATACAGACCAGTTTCTTGAGTTGCAGACAACAGAATCCACTCCAGCCAATTTCAACAGATTTATTAAGGGACATAGAAAGCTCAGGATGAACAAACAGACTACAGGCTGTGTGATGGTTACTTTCCCCTAGCTATCTACCTGTTCCCCATTCCCCAGGTCATTCTTTGTCCTGCTGCACCTCAGGACATGGACTTCCATGGACTGCATTAGCTGGGCTCTTTGCACCTTGGCTTGCAGTTGGGTCCATCCAATGGGAAGCATCAGTATAAAGATCAGAATCAAGAATAAGGAAAGGTTAGGTATTTTTTCCTTCTTTTCTTTTTTCCCCTATGCCATGGTTCTGGCAGTGGCCAGATTCCTCTAAGGCTATATCTTCTGTCAGGTGGGCTTTCTTTTCTGCCATTAACTTTCCTTGAGATTCAGGAACACCATTACCTTTCTTGTCCCTTTAAGCCTAAGGGAGGTTAGTCTCTGGCTATATAACCATCCACTTTTTGTTCCCTTGAATTTTTCTATATTTCTGCAATTGTCCATTTAATAAATTCTTTACAGCTATACCTTTCTGAATATATTAGCTATTTCCTATTGGGAGCCTGATTGATATAGGTTGAGTTTCTGAGACTGACAGCAGCATCTGCTACCTCTGCAAAGACTAGGCAGTTCTCAATTATGAAGGTGCCACCCTAGCTACCAGGTCCAGAAGGATGTCATGCCTTTCACGATCAGTAAGCTGCTGAATCAGGAGCTTCTGCCATACCTAGGGACTCCAGAACAACACTGACACTGCTATTTTCCACCCAGATAGATGTTGTTCTCATCTGGTATTGCAATTCAGTTCTGAATTAAAGTCTTGCCCAAGTGCATCTGATGGTGGGATTTAAATCACCTGTCATCACTTAAGCAGCAAGGGAAGATGGATGAAAGTGTTTGAATTTTTATGTTTGGGAGGAAGAATTTATACCTATTTCCAAATGTGAGAGGTATTTAGAAAATTTGGGGCATGTGTGAATGACAGATGTTCACTTCTTCTTATATCTTTCATTCTCTTTTATCCTTTATTGATCATAATCACTCAACTGACTTCCATTCGTGTTTAATCATAAGTTTTCCAATGTCTTCTATCATTATTTCCCATTTTTTGGTCCTATTTCTCATCCTTCATTACTTTTCTTTTGCTTTAGAATAGTCTCAGAGTGTCTTCTACCAACCACAATTTAAAAACTTTTCTTCAAACTAGTGATAAGAGCCCCGGTATGGTTAAGGCTGGCCTCTTCCCTTATTGAGGACTCAGAACTGCTTTTTCCTGGTCAAGTAAAGCTTGGATTCCTTTGAAGATACAGGGATAATGCACAGATCCAAGGCCCAGAGAAATTGTAGAGCAGTGGTTCTCAAAGTGTTTGAGCACTCCTGTGAGTCAACAAGATCCTTTCAGGAGGCCCATGAGATTCTCCCTTTTCCACTTACTTGCAAAGATGAATTTTCTTCATCTACTTCTATAAAAATAATATACCATAACAGGTTGAATGCTAAAGCCAATATGAGAATTCAGCTGCCTTCTCTTAAGCCAGATATTAAAGAATTTTGTGAAGGGCAGCCAAGACGGCCAATTAGAGACATTGTTTATTTGGATCATCCTGGCTGGAAGGTAGAATATTGGACTGATGAAATTGGAAAGCAATTGAAGCTCAGGTGTGAATCACAGGAAGAAACAACACAGACATCTAGAGACCCAAATGAGAAAAACTGCGAAGTTGAGAAAGAAGAAGACAGAGGAGAGAAGATAGTGGTGTGGTCCAAACCCAGAGAAGCTCAGAGCCCAGTGAAATGGTAAGAGGGACTTCCCTCCCCTACATAGATACCTTCAGTGAGCATCATAATGTAAAACATTTTGGAGGCACTTCCATCTTCCATGAGCCCAGGCATGGTGGCCAAATAGGAACAGTGGGGTGAACCCGTGATCCTCAGGAGTTTGGGTGTTCAAAATGGACGCTTTTCAGGAGAGTGCCATGAGAGATTGGAGTGCTGGCTATCTTACACCTAGACACTTCTTCCTCTGTACCTCCTCCAATCCTGGCATTAGAGAGAGCAATTTTAGCTCTTAAGCCAGCTGGTAGCCATGGCCTGTCACCCCCATTGCAACTGTGAGAATACTCTGCCGAGCTGCACATGAACAGCTGCATCTACACAGTGGGTGCATATTCCCGGCTGAGCCTGCCACTGAGAGCAGGGCCACCATAATTTATGAGCTTCCTGCCTGCAATAGTTTCATGGGATTGTGTGTTGGTGGCTTAGACAGGTGTGTGGGAACCAGTGCCCCCCAAGATAAGAGAGTGGGGCAGGGAGACATAGGGGAGAGGTTTCAGTCCCGGACACAGGTGGCAAAAAAGCCCTCAGGGATATATCCAACAGTAGAGTGTGGAAGGGTGGCAAGGAATGGGGATATATGAGCATGCCCATTCCACACCCCTGCTGGAAAATCACCATATTGGATAGGGGTGAAGCACTTGGAGTGAATTAGCTTAACCCCTTGTTCCCATGACACCTGAATGCCTTGGTTGTGCCAGCTGAACCAGAGCAGCGGCTGGTACCCCCACTCCTTACAATATGGAGGGCAGACTGAGCCAAGAAACTCATGAGCCTCTGTTTCTTCCAGGTGAGAGCATGCCCCTGCAAATGAATAGGTTTGTCTCTCTCCCCTTGGGGTCTTATGGTGGAAAAGGTGTGCACAATTGGGGACCTCCCCATCTACCAGCATCCCATGGAGATGCACCCTAGGGAGTCAGACACATGGACTGAGGGGTAGTTTGAGAGCTGGTCTCTGGCAGTGAGGGAACTCACATGAATTGATCTGATGGGAGAGTGCTGTAGAGTTACAGGGAGTGAATAGGGAGGGCACCCATACCACCTTGCAGAGAAACTGCACTAGTGGACAGGAAGGAAAGAACCTGCCTGAAGCCTTAGCTCTCAAGCATCTAGGCACCTCCCTCAGGAACAACCTAGCTGGCTTGGAGAGATTTCCCTCAACTTCACACCAGTGGCGTCCCCTACTCGCTGGATAAGCAACCGCTGAGACCCACTGAGGCATTGCAAAACCTCTCTCTGCTCTCACAATCCAGCCATGATTTGTCTTGTTACTCCCTCAGCCTTAGGGGGAGTAGAGATCAAACAAAACCCCTGGGAGATACAGGGTCCCTTCTAAAGCTTGGGGCATTCATATGCCACACCCTGAGGAATGAGAGCTTACCATGGGCACAAAAGACCATCTCAGCAGCTGACTCTTCCATGCAAATATCAATCAATGACAGGGAGAACAACCCTGTAATTAAACATAGCACCTTCCAACTAAAGCAAACAAGGAGCAGCTGATTCATACTCAAAAATACCACCCATCATCACAGAAATTAAGCTGGGGGAACTAATTCACTACACACTGCTGGGAAGAGGTGAAAACAGCAGGTCAGAGGTAACCCACATATTACTCAGCCATAAAAAAATGAACTAATATCTTTTATATATCAGAATTCAAGCTATACTACAAAACTATAGTAACCTAAACAATATGGTATTCACACAAGAACAGAAATGTAGACTAATGGATCAGAACAGAGAACCTAGATATAAAACCATTCTCACTCATACTGCCATCTGATCTTTGACAAAGCAGGCAAAAACATACAACAGGGAAAAAAATCAGTATTCAATAAATGGTGCTGGGAAAATTAGATAGCCGCAAGTACAAGACTGAAACAGGATCTGCACCTCTCACTACTCACAAAAATTAATTCACAATGGATAACAGACTTAAACCTAAGGCATGAAAGGATAAGAATTCTGGAAGAATAGGTTGGAAAAACTCTTGTAGATGTTGGCCTAGGCAAAGAATTTATGAGGCGGACCCCAATGGCAATTACAGCAGCAACAAAAACCAATAAATGGGACCTGATTAAATTAAAAAGCTTCTGTATAGCCAAGGAGACAATCAATAGAGTAAATAGACTACCTACAGAATGGGAGAAAATATTTGCATGCTATCCATCCAATAAAGGGCTAGTAACCAGAATCTACAAAGAACTCAAGCAAATCAGCAAGAAAAATTAAACAACCCCATTATAAAGTGGGCAAAAGACATGAACAGAAACTTTTTAAAAGAAGGTAGACTAATGGCCAATAAACACATGAAAAATGTTCATCATCTCTAATCATCAGGGAAATGCAAATCAAAACCACAATGAGATGTCACCTAATTCCTGTGAGAATGGCTTTTATCAAAAAGTCCCAAAACAATAGATGCTGGCATAGATGTGGAGAAAAGGGAACACTTATACACTGTTGGTGGGACTGCAAACTAGTACAACCTCTATGGAAAGAAGTATGGGGATACCTCAAAGAACTGAAAGTAGACCTACCATGTATTCACCAATCCCACTACTGGGTATTCAGTATTAAATTGGAACTAATTGATCAACATTCATGTGTACATATGGTAGTACAATTCAAGGGAATTCATGTAGGTGGGAAGGTGGACGAGGGGATGGATAAATTCATTCCTAACAGGTACAATGCACTCTAGCTGGGTGATGGACACCCTTATAACTTTGACTCAAACTGTACAAAAGCAATTCATGGAACCAAAACATTTGTATGCCTGTTAATATTCTGAAATAAAAAAATAAAGATATATTTCAGATATACAAAGAAAAAAAGGAATTTTGTAAAACATAAACCAATGCTATTCTTCTCAAATTATTTCATTTTGGAAATAATAGTAATTTCTGTATTTATTTTAAATAAAGAAATATTTAATAATTTATTTTATATTAAACAATTATATTAAATAAAAATGTTTAATAATAAATATTTAAATAAATATTTTAAATCTTGTTAGTTTTACTTTTCAATACTGTAAATATTAATAGATAGGATCCACATAAACAAAAGCTTTTTGGGTCTTCAACTTTTAAGAGTTTAAATGGATCTTAAGACCAAATATTTGAGAACCTCTGATACAAAGTGTTGTTTCTGTGGGTTGACTGGGTTACAAACCAAGGCACAGTTGAGATAAAATAGGCCTTGCTATGACTACTACAATTTGAAGGCCCATCCATCATTTAATATCTAATTTTATTTTCATCAGTGACCCATGTGGCCTAATTTTTATCTAATTTACTCTTCCAAATCTTCATGAAAGTAACCAGTCAAGAAATTTCAGAATTCTCAAGTTTCCTAATGAATCAAATCAAATATACCATTACAAATAATCATAGAAAAATGCCAGACCTTCATTTTAACTGTTTAATTGGATAATTCTTTAAAGTATATGTAACCTTAATAATATAACTTTGGTCTCTATAAATCAGATCATATATCTCAGTTAAAATCAAATCTAAAATCCATCATGTATTTATAGCTTTAATTTACTTGATATATCTCCTCTCTTGTTGAATAGTCTATGTAACTGCTATAAGAGTTGTTCACTAATGCCTTTATAATTACATCCAATAATTCTTGACAAAGTTCCAAAATATTTTAACAATAAAAATGCAGAATCATGTCGTAAATTTAGAGTAACACTCCTTTATCCTTTCTTTCTAAGTTTCGCTGCAGACCAGCTACAATGTCCCTAAACTGTTTGCATGGATTAAATAGCCATGTCAGTGTTACTAACTTTACATGCTGTGGAATTGCATATCCAGAGTATCAGATAATGGTAGAGGAAGGAGGTTTTAAAATTCTAAAATAATAAGCAGATTGGCCCAAATAATTCTGTGGTAGAGGCTGCCAATCATGGCTGGCACATGATTGCTTAGCAAGAGATATATTAGCCCCCCCACCTTGCAGCTATGCATGCTCATGTGACTAAGTGATCACCAATGGAATGTGAATTAAAGGCAAATTAGAATCCACGAGGATGGAGGGGCCAACCCATTGTTTTGAGTCCCTGAATAGCTTTGTGTAGTAGAGTCCAACTGTTCATTCTCAATTATTACATGAGGAAGAAATAAACTTTTATCTTGGTTAGGCTATTGCATTTTGGTCTTTCTTTTTTTTACAGTAGCTTAGCTTTCATCCTAACTAATGCAATTCCAAAATAAAAATATAAGATTTTGATGTAATATCTCCAGGCTAAAGAATGGAGCCAATTAAAATTAAATTAAAATTTAATTTAAATATAATCAGCAGGCTTGATTAATTTAATAATTAAAATATTTTTTCTTTCATCTTTATTTTTTTATTTATACACATTTATGGGGTACATGTGCAATGTTCACCAACAGGGTTTAATATTAAAAGTATTAGTAATTGTAAACATGTCCATTCTGGAGCTACACCAAAATAGATATTTAGCTTCCCAGTTTCTAGCAACACCTGAGTACATTTTAGACTTCTTAAACTGAATTTAATTCTCTATGTCTATTTTGCAGGGTTACTTTAATTCACCTTGGGAAGAAAATCTTAAGTGAAATTTTTCCAGAATCTCCCTGAACCTCTCTTATCTCAATGCATCCACAAAGATGGAATTGCTGTTCTCATCACTCATACTGGATGTTAAGGATTCATTCTGCTAGTGGCCCCTTACTCCTTGGGGATAGCCTGGTTTGTTGAACTTTCAGTCTGCCTATAGAACAAGAGCATTCAGGAAAATAGACTCATGATGGGCAAGTCTTCAGTTCCTGGAAATATTTAAGGACAAGAAGGTAGAGTCCTTGGCAGGAAGGGCAATATATCAGCGGTAGTTAGGACAGAGGTCCTCAACAGTTTAACCTAGGACATACTTGGTATTCTCATGTCTGACACTCTTATGGGCTCATTTACCAGTGCCATTACCAGTTTGTTACTCATAACCTTGTTTCTTTCTCCCTCTTTCATTAAAGCTATCAGAATGCAAGTGAGTGAGAGTAATTTTATTATATCAATAATATTGCATGTACTTTAATTTTTTGTAAAACTGAAATATTTAAATTTTAATGTTTTTATTATTAGATCCAAGTTATTTTTTTATTTCCATTAAATGAAGTAACCATTATGTTGCCAAATTCTGTAACTTACAGTTCCAGACTAGATAGATTTTTAAAATAGATTATTTTAAATAGATAATAGATATTTTAAAAATAGATTAATGGAATTTCCAGCTAATTCACTCTCAATATTAGCACAGTGCTGCACTCTTTAGGTCTTAAAACTCCTTATAAATGAAAACATAATAATACAAATTCTGCTATGAGATATGGTATACAAAATAGATTTATATTGTTTACACATAAAATGATCTTTGGTTTCAATAATAGTGTGACTCAGTTTCTTTCAAACAGTGATTGGTGGGACATAAATTATGAAGCTCCAGAAAATAATAGTAGTGAGGGAATTAATTAAATGTTGAACAAGGGGCTGTCTTCAATGAGTGTTCAAATCCTGATAGACCGTAATTCTTATGATACTTCAGTTCTCTGTGTTATCTGATTTTAAAATGTTAACCTTTCAAAAACGGCATTATACTTTAAACCTCAAATCAAAATGAGTTTGTATCTGCCTTCTATAAATAAAAACCTATGACGTATACTTACATGGGTAGGGCTAGTCCAGATTTGATGTTGTTTTTTTGTGCTACCCATCGCATTTTATGTAATACTTTCTGTTTTCTAACACATCGCAACAGTCATAACTTCTTTAAAGCCTGCCTTCCACCCCGACCCCTTAGGTGCCTGGGAAGTAGTGACTGTATTGGTCTCGCTCACTCCCCTACCCCAGGCCCATGAGGGTAGTCACTGTGTGGGTCTAGCTCACTCCTTTCTTCTCAGCATTTAGCACAATGGATGCCCTACAGGCAATTCTCATTAAACACTTAACCAGAATACATTGAATTGATTAGAATTAGGTTCTTAACAAATACCTCTTGAATGATTAAAACTCAATTATCTGGGCCAGAGCTCATTGTTTGATAAAAGAAATATAAGGCTGGTCTGAAGGTAGTGAGTTAACTCACTCGATTGTTCACAGTTAGTTACAGATTGAACTCCTTATTCTACTACTTACTTCCCTTCTCACTACTGCACTTGACCAGCATTTAAAAAAAAAGAAATATAAAACTCAGATTCAAAAGAGTAATTTCAGTTGTGCTCCAACTGAAGATCTAACTGTATTCTTTCCTTGAACTTCCACCAACCGAGTCCTCAGGCGCTCACGTCTGCTTCCTATTTCCCCCCATATGCTGGTGCTAGCTGGAAAAACAAATTTAGGTTTTTATTTCTGTGGCTGACAAATTGGATATTTAGAACCAAAGAATTTAGTTAAGCTAATCATTATTGTTTTCTGCATCTTAATTTCCCTTCTCTAAGATTAGGGAATTATATAGCATCTGTCTGTCACTTGTGGAGGGGAAACTGTTGTTGGTCACTTGAGCTTTCGCTGTTCAGCCTCTGTGGGGCTCCATTTGGCAGGGGAAGGTGCTAAATATAGACTTCTTCAGATTCTAACCTCTCCATTTTCAATGCAGTGGGTTTAGAACTTGTAGTCATGACTCAGGTATGCAGACATATAACTTTCTTTATTTCTCTGTGAGCTCAACTTACCCCTGAGACCCATTTTGTGTGGCACATGTGATTAATCTCGCTCTTTGAAAGTAACAGTCCTTCCAGTTTCCTCAGTTTTGTCCAGATTACCTCAGAATCTTTTGAGTAAAATACTCAAGCTTTGGGGTTTCTTTCCTCCTCCTTTTCCTTCTCTCCTTCCTGTTGAATCTGGGTGCAGGGTGTCTTTACTCAACCCATTACATTTTTATTTAACTTCATAGCATTAGGAGAGGAGCCCCTGGTTCATTTGCTGTCCTCGGACCCTTGTGACCACCGCTGAAGGGGGTCTCCTCTTACTTGGCGTGTGCTTATCTACCTCTGCCCTGGCTGTATCTGTTGTCACCATGTTGCTCCTGCAGCGTTGGTGCTGCTGGCTGGCGGGGGTTTGTTCTCTTAGCACTGTCAGTATGCAATGGTTCCTTCCCACTGGCTTTCCCTAGACAGCCGCCTGAGATCTTGCTGCGACTCGTATTCGGCCCCTGCTATGGTTTCAACGTGTGCTTTCCAAAATTCAGGTGTTGCCAATGTGATGCTATTAGGGGGTGGGGCCTTTAAGAGGTGATTACGTCACGCAGGCTCCTCCCCAGATGAAGGCGATTAAGGCCCTTCTAGAAGGATTCACACAGCATTTGGCTAGTTTGCCTTTCTGCCTTTGCCGTGTAAGGGCACAGCGTTTCTTCCCTCCAGAGGATGCATTCCTCATCAGGAAACTGAACCTCCTGGCGTCTTGATCTTGGAATTCCCGGTCTCCAGAACGGTAAGAAAATAAATTTCTGTTTTTTATAAATTACAGTCTTAGGTATTCTGCTTATAGCAGCCCAAATGGCCTAAGACAGCCCCTAGTTGGGGAAGCTCTTATCCTCTTTTTCAGGGCCACTTCACCTGCAGTGACGAGCGTAATAGGTTATACTCTGGTCCCCACGTGGAGGTGCAGAGAAACTGCAGGAATGTTTGTGATATCCCAGGCCCTCTCCCTACCTCCATCTTTCCTGCTACCATTGTTCCTCTACTGTGGCCGCCTTATGCAAGTTTGGGATTTATGGGAAGACTGCCTTATAATAAATATGTTATAAAGTAAATGGCGGGTGGTGAAGTAGTAACAATGAGTACGGATAACTGGATAAAATTCTCTGTAAGGGAGTGTAGAAAAATGAAACATTGAGTGGAGGGAAATTGGTTAATAGAGTTTGGTTTGCTAGTGGGATGGAGAGAGTGAACATGCTGTCCCTGGAATCACCCATTCACTTCCTTTCTTGTTTTGTGTTATCTGTGGATCTCTTCTGTGATTATGTTGGTTTACATTTCATTTATGCAATTCAACAAATATTTATTGTAACCCTGACCCATGCCAAACCCAAATCTTCCATATTTTTACTTTTTTGAGGTATTTAACTTGTTTTTAATGTGAGTTTTAAAAATAATATAAAATTGATCATATAGTAAATGACTTCCCCCATGCGTGTTGATTTTTCACTTTAATCTCCACATAAGAATTGGATTTTTTTACACCCCCCCCTCCACATCACCAATAGTCATATGGTTGTTAATTTAACTGGAATATAACTGGAGTCTGTGTG
The DNA here is from genome assembly GCF_041146395.1 of Eulemur rufifrons. NCBI lineage: Eukaryota > Metazoa > Chordata > Mammalia > Primates > Lemuridae > Eulemur > Eulemur rufifrons. Next base: position 36,692,936 of record NC_090997.1, read on the forward strand.
GAAAGCGATGGATCCAAATTATGTCCAGGCATAAAGGAAATTTAAAAAGAGCTGCTATCTTAATGCTTATGGGAGTATTCTCTGGTAGAGTTTGCTAGCAATCATGAAAAAAGAGGTGGTTAAAGTTTGCCAATATCAACATTGGTCCATTCACACTTACTCTTGACCTAGAAATTTCTCTTCCAAATAGATTCAGTCTCTCCAGGGGAAAATGGCTCTTCACAACCTTTGGGAAGGCTAAATGAATGCACATCTAAACTAAAGGTATGGTGTCTATGGTACTGACAGTTGAGAGGAAGTGAAAACCTTTAATTAAATAGATTTTTCAAAGAGTTTTCTTTTTGTGATATAAAAATGATTTTGCTAGTAAATTTTAAAAAATCTGGACATTATGTTTAAAAAAGAGAGTTATTTTTAAGATACCTAGGAAATCCTATTTAAAACATAGCAAGCTGGGGCCAGTAGAACACCAAAGCCTTTATTTTACATAATACCAGAACCATTAAAACATTCTAAATAACTATTTTATATTTGGTTAATAACAAAATATAAAAATAAGAGCAGTAGGAAGTCTAAAGTAATGTTTTATTAAGTCATCAAGATTCTAAAAGCAGTTTTCAATACTTGGATACAGAAAATTATGTAAAAATGCTTGAATTAAACACATTTAATATATTAATGGGTTCTATACTCTGAAATCTACTTAAAACACTTATAATAAATACCTTATACAAGTGCAGTGGAAGTGTAGGGAGATAATCTATACCTTATTTTCTTCCCACTACCTCAGGTGGAAGCTTTTTTTCGTCTATTATCTCAAGCATTGTCCTTAGAGGGTAGAACAACAAAAGGTTTATATGAGAAATAAGGTAGAAAAAAAGAGGATTCCATCATTTTTATGAAGGGATAATAGGATGAAATTTATTGAGGACAAGGAAGGATACTAACTCTAAAGAAAAGAGAGGATTATATGCTTCTTAAAAATTTGCTAACTTTCAGAAAACAAACTTTTATCTCTAGTGTTCTCCAGTTCTCATCTTCAGTCAGTAGAACTCACTCAATATTGCAATAGTTCTTAGAATTGTGGTCTTAGGTAATGGCATTTTAGATAATAGGATATGAATTTTCAAATGGTCTAGATTCTATATTAAATGGTCTAGATCCTGTTAAACTATATTCCAGTTGCTCAGATGCAGATGAGGGAAAAATTCAAAGATGAAGTCAAAAGGGAAACTGGAAAATATCTTGAGACAGATAAAAATGAAAACACAACATACCAAAACCTGTGGGATGCAGCAAAAGTAGTACTGAGGGAGAAGTTTACAGCAATAAACTCCTACATTAAAAAAGAAAGATCTCAAATAAATGCACTTCAAGGAACTAGCAAAATAAAAACAAAGGCTAAAATTAGCAGAAGAAAAATAATAAAAGATCAGAGCAGAAATAAATGAAATAGAGAAGAAAAACAACAGAAAAAATAAGCTAAGAGTTCGTTTTTGAAAATACTAACAAAATTGACAAGACCTTACTTAGCTGGACTAACTAATAAAGAGATAAGACTCAAATAAAATCAGAAATGAAAAAGGAAACATTACAACTGATGCCACAGGAATAGAAAAGATAATAGACTACTATGGTTAGGCAGGGATCAAATCTGCAGGTAGCAGATACAGGTTAGGAGGATGGTTTCTAGGAGTGGAGAAGCTGGGGGTGGATCAGGGGAAGGGACTGCAGGAAAACACAGAACACCTGACAATCATGTATATCAATCATTTGGTAATATCCTGCACCTTCTGTAAGCCCTCCCCCAGACCAGGCCAATAAAAGAAAATCACCTGGGAGTCCTTAACATCTTTCTCCACTTGTGGAGACTGACCTGTTCCTCTTTCTGGAACGTATTTTCATTTGAGTAGCTTCCTTCTTTTCTACAATTGTGTAACTTTCTTCTTTTTTCCTTTTCTACGATGAAAGCTGTTTGTGTGGAATTGCTTCCTGTGTTCATCTGTCTCACCAGCCCTGCTTGAGATCTTCCAAGCAAGGAGCCAAAGAACCAGGGCAACATTTCTCTTTCAAAAACCCAACCCTGACACTGTGAACAAATTACATACCAACAAATTGGATAAACTAGAAAAAAAATGGATAAATTCTTAGATACAAATGACTTACCAAAGCTAAATTATGAAGAAATAGAAAATCTGAACAGACTTATTACTAATAAGGAGATAGAATTATTAATCAAAAACCTCCCAATAAAGAAATGCCCAGATGAGATAGCTTTGCTGGTAAATTCTGCCAAACATGCCAAGAGTTAATGACAAACCTTAAACTCTTCCAAAAAACTGAATAGGAAGGAACACTTCTAAACTCATTTTACAAGGCCATAATTACCCTGATCTCAAAACCAGGCAAAGACACTACAAGAAAAGAAAATTACAAGCCAGTATCCCTGATGAACATAAATGCATGCAAGAGATACAAGGATGGTTTGACATACAATAATCAATTAACATGATACACCACATTAATATAATGAAGGATAAAAAATCATGTGATTATCTCAATAGATGCAGAAAAAGCATTTGACAAAATTCAACACTCTTCAACGATAACAAACTAGGAGTAGAAGGAACTTACATCAACATAATTAAGGCCATATATGAAAAACCCACAGCTAACATCATATTCAATGGTGACAAACTGAAAACATTTGATTTGCAAGGATGCCCACTTTCACCACTTCTATACAGCATACTACTAGAAGTCCTAGCCAAAGCAATTAAGGGAAAAAAGCCATCTGAATTGGAAATTAAAAAGTTATATGGTCTCTGTTTGTCTGTGGCATGATCTTCTATGTAGAAAACCCTAGAAACTCCACAAAAATCCTTGTTAGAACAAATAAACAAATTCAGTACAGTTGCAGGTTAAAAACCAATATAAATCAGTTATGTGTTTATACACTAAAAAGAATTTATCCAAAAAGGAAATTAAGAAAACAGTCCCTTTTACAATAGCACCAAAAAGAACAAAATACTGAGGAATAAACTTAACTAAGCAGGTAAAAGACTGCACACTGAAAATTACAAAATTTCTTTTTTTGAGGCAGGCTTACTCTGTCACACCAGGTAGAGTGCAGTGGCATCATTGTAGCTCACTGCAACCTCAAACTCCTGGGCTCAAGTGATCTTTTTGTCTCAGCCTCCGAGTAGCTGGGACTACAGGCACCCACCACAATACGCAGCTGATTTTTCTATTTTTAATAGGGACAGGATCTCCCTTTTGCTCAGGCTGGTCTTGAACTCCTGAGCTCAAGCAATCCTCCCATCTCAGCCTCCCAGAGGGCTAGGATTACAGGCGTGAGCCATTGCACCCAGCCTGAAAATTATACAACTTTGATGAAAGAAATTAAAGAAGATACAACTAAATGGAAAGATTTTGAGTTCATGGATTGAAAGACAGTACTGTTAAAATATGTGTACTACCTAAAGTGATCTACAAATTCCATGCAATCCCTATGAAAATTGCAATGGCATTTTTTAGAGAAAATCTTAATATATGGAACCACAAAGGAGCTTCAACAGTTAAAGCAAGAAAACATAAAATATCATTATCTAATATCACGTAAAATGTAATCTGAAGAAATTTTAATTTTGTGTCTTCTAAATGTGAAAAATTTGTCTTTACTCCTATAAATTCAACACTTTAGATAATATACACAAAAGCAGATTCATAACTTCTTGTTCTAAGTTACTTTCTTCAACCAGGAAATTCTTCTACCTTATGCTTATATTAAATCTTATGTATTCTTCAAACTTCAGCAAAAGTGTTATCTTCCAAAAAAGGCCTTCCTAACAACACAAAGTTTTAGAGTTTCAGGTCTTACGTTTGTCCTTAATCCATTTTGAGGTTTGCTTTTGTGTAGATTTCTTTTGTACTTCATCTGTCTATTTTAGCTAAGTTCTCTAATTTATGAATTTGTATTTGCCTTGGGGTTTCTACTCTTATCTCAATGTTCTAATATATCCACTTCACCTCAGCATGGGATATATCACATCTATGTATAAATACTTGTTATTTACCAGTATTGCAAAGGTTAGCCTCCTTAGCACTTCTCTTTGGCTTTTCTCACCAGAGTTCTGGTTAACCTCTCATCTGCTCTAACAGGTAGGGCGTTGGATATATTAAACTATGAAAAAGTGTAAAACTACATGATATAAAATGTCTTAGCTGAGGGATAGACACAGACACAGTATATTTATATCTTCAGTTTTAATTCTACTTCATTCAATAATACTTTCTTTCAGAAAGACTTAAGTACAATTGAGAAACATGATCAAGCTCTGCACATATTTATTTTTATTATTCAAGGATCTGAATTTGTCAGTGGTAAATTCACAACCCTCTAAAATCTGAAGAGCTGTAGGATTGCAAAGTAGTTGGGAGAAAGGGTTAAAATTTCATGAAACTTTCTATTTATTTTCTTCATTTCTCCTTGACTTTAGTTGAAGATTATTCAAGTGGAAGAAATGAATGACAATAGCTGAAAATGTTCAGAAATATTATCCACACCTACACTTGGTATAAATTAAACTGTAATAGTTTCAAATCTGCTTTTTTTGTCTGTAATGATCTGGATGTGTATATATACACCTTGGTCTTTCTTTTCTGATACTTATTGCATTTTCTGGAAAGCATAGAATAAGTTTTACACAAACAATAGCATTAGAGGATAGAAACTCAATCTCACTGTCTTCCATAGCAAATAAAACTACATTTTCATCCACCCTAATAACATAATACTATGAAAATTTTGAGGGTCTGTGAGGATGGCAATATTAACTCTTATGATCACCTCCTTCTTTTGTTGCTTTTTCCTACAGTGATTCTGAAAGTTGTCCCTACATTCAAGTTTACCCCTTTATCAGGTATTTATATGTGGAGACTAGACACACAATTCATGAAACACTCAGATAGTAGCAAAAGGCAAAAATGAGGGACGCAAACAGGACTCCAAGTGTTGGTAAATGACATTGGCTTGGATAGCTAGAGAAGTATTCAAAGAAGGCAGATCTTTATAGTGAACGTTAAGGATGGGTAGAATTTGAATAGGTAGAGAGAAGGAATTACACGTGGCACTGGGAAGGGAATGGACGTGAGTATTAACTAGTACAGGTGCTGTTGGGGTATTAGGAGATGATGTGTCTGTATTGTGACAATCCTTGTAAGGCTGCCTGAGCCACTTGGACTTCATTTTATAGTCAGCAAGAAGACACTGGAAGTTTTGAGCAGCAGAGTGACAAGGTGAAAGCAATATTTTAGGGAGGTAAATTTTGAGCTTATAATAATTGCCTTAACTTTTCTATTCTGGTTGCTTATGAAATACATAATGCTAGGGAGTGAGGAGTGAGTTGCAAGAAGACTTAATCCTTATTCAAAGAGTTTTTATTTAAAGAGGAGGAAAGTGAATCTGAGCCCACCTGCTTAGGGAATTCAAGGCCAGAAAGTTATGACTAAAGTTTAAAGTCACAGAGAGAATAGGTTGCCTGGTGAGGGCCCCAAGGTAGTGCTGTGAATTCTGCCCAGTGCTACTTTTACTCTGTTAGGTTTGGTTCATTTGTATCCTCAATAGTAACCTACATGATCTTAAGCAATTAATTAACCAATCCTATCATGTTCAAGGCCTTTATGCCCCACACCTGCATTTTTATCAGATAGTCAAAAAATTTAATCTACCAAAAATACTTAGTTCTAGAATTTAATAATAAAGACTGGAAGCTTCTGTTTTCCTGAAAAACCAAAATAATGTATAATGCTCCTTGCCCAAATAGTAATAATAAAGCAACTAAAACACTGAGTGTTTTAAAGCACATGAGCTCATTTGTTTCTCAGCGTGGCAGTCTGAGGCAGGCAGGGCAAGTGTTGGAGACACTAGGAGGAAACAAACCCAGAGCAGCTGTGAAGAGGAGTGGAATGAGGACCTTTGGTTCCTAATTTTATGTGTGTCAGATTATTCTACAAGTAGTCTATTAGTTATATATTTGGCTTTGTCAGTTCAAGTTGTACATAATCTTTCCTTCCTTAATTATAAAACTGAGGTTATATTTATTTTCTTGATTTCAAGTGTTGCATAAAACATAAACATTACATGATTAATGTAATTCTCTGTAGATAAGTCTCACAGTTAATAGCAATTTTCCAATCAGATAATTTTAAAAGAGAATTCCAAAGGAGAGTTTCTTGAAGCAAGTAGCTTTTTTTGGAAAGTGGAAAGGATAGATTTTTCTGGGAACCTGTCATAGAGGCAAAGACAACAGAAAGGGACCTTAGAATGAGGATGGCTACAATTATGAACAATTTTAAGGTCCAAAACCAATTTAAGAAATCATTTTTACCTAAGCTTTTAAAAAAGACACAAGTTTGCGGTGCAAGAATCACTTTGCAGAGGTCTTATCTATTGTTTGATGTTTTATTTGGTTCAGGGAGAAAATGGTTGTTTCATCTTATGGCTGACCTCACATGGAACAGACTAGCAGATTGTGTAAAGTAGTGTGATTTAAACGTTATCCTCCCCAAATAGAAACATACACAGACATAAACATGCACAGACATATGCGCATTTAATTTTTGGCTGCTTAGCTATCATTTATCTGTATTTATCTGGTAACCCATCTATTTTTTATCATTATGTATATTTTGCACTTAGACTATCACAATCAGTAAAAGCTACTACTAGAGTGTTGGCATTTTAAGTTTAAAAGTTATTTAATTACCTATATGTAAGTGTAAATGTTCAAAATATTAATGGAGATAGCTTTCTTGTGTTTGTATGAGAATTGCTATAATTACAAGGCAGTTAAGTGGTGCTAAACGAGCTATGTTCAAAAGGAGATGGATAGAGATGTTTGTAACATTTAGGGAGCATCAGGGTAGGGCTGTGCGGGTGATTATCTGGGAAACTAGAGAATAGCATCAAAGCACTGTGAGGGAAGAAAGTCAGAGAAGTGTCCAAGAATGGAAAGGGTCAAAGAGAAAGTTTAATTTCATCTTTTCGTTAAAGTTAGTCTTGCTTCCAATGTCTTCTGTACTTATAGACCAACAGTGAGTCCTTTCTTTCAACTATTAAGATTTTGGTCATTATTGAAAACCACTGCTTTCTGGTCTCAGCCTATATTCAGTAACTAGATAATCTGATTAACTTTAATTCCTCAGGTATAGGTGTGTTTTGTATTGTGATTGATATGTAAATATAAACAAGATCTATCTAGCCTGAGAACTTAGCCCCCATCACTATAAGTGGATGTGGTTTGATATTAATATAAGAAGAATACAGAGAGAGTTATATTAATTATTGGGAAATAAAGAATGTGCCACTGGCTTTCTATTCTCAAAAGGCCATAAAAGAAAGGAAAGATGTTGCCATATGATAGAAGAGATAATTTAGAAAGAAAGAAATTAAAATTTTCTTCTTCCTCTCTTGGAAGATTATAGCTGGTGATCTATAGATTTTAGTGATCCATCGATATTATAGTGCATCTGCTGATCTCAATAAATGCATCTTCTATAGTGGTTTTGTGAGAAATGAATATTTTAATTTCATATTTTTGTCTCCTTAAGTACTGAAACCTAGCAGTACTTCTTGCCTTAAAATTGCTCAGTTTCACCTTAATATCACCTAAGTCCCATTTTAGCTCAGTTTTCTTCAAAGTTATACAGCTGTTAGACAATCAAAGTGCACTTGCTTTTCAGCTTCATACAGAGACACGAGGAACTAGATGTCTTTCAACCTGAGAAATATCAGTTTCACTGAGGTGTCAACTTTATCCCAAGTAGGAAGCAGGGACAGAAATGTGACCTGAAGAATCTGGTTATGCTAAGAAGAGATTTTTCTGAAGCCTCATAAAAAACAAACATGCCTCGTATTTGTGTATTGCTTTACAGTTTCACAAAAAGATGGTCACATGTATCGCCTCACTTTTTACCTGCGCTGCAACTATCACCTGAGAGAATCATTACCTCAGTTTTGCAGCTGAGGAAACTGAAGGTCAAGGAGGATATACATCATGCAGAGAGTTTTTTAGCTGAAAAGTGGCAGTGTTAAGGTTCACATTGGGTCTTCTGACTCCATGTCCAGTGTTTGCTCTGTGGACCTTTACCGGTTGGCTCACCAGTGCTTGTCAAAACTGTTACTGTAAAATGATTCCTTTCAGGTCAACATGCTATGTGTGATGTGTAAGCTTTACATATATTAGGAAGTCAACAAAAAAACCGCTGAATGTTAATTAAGAATTGGGGTCCAAGAAAGACTTCTTTGGGTGCTATGAAAGCAAAGTATGTTTCTGTCATGCCCAGCTGCACAGTGTTGGGAACCAGCTCTGCTAAGAAAGCAGCTGTGGACCCACCCCTGCTAGGCTCAAGCCTAGAGTCAGGAATGTGAGGACTGACACATCACTGGTGGAGCTGAAAGTGCCCTGGGAAGCGTGAAAGAATGAGCATGTGCAGTGCGAGAAAATGGATCGATCGGTTCACTCACCTTTCTCTGTTTTAGTCTTATGTCAGGCAGAAAAAGGTGAACATGTTGCTTTTGGTGATTTTTTTTTTTTTTCTTGTCCAATTTTCTGAACTTTCACATTGTTTAAAATGTGTTTAAATTTTGGTATAGTATTTGATACAGACTGATGGGATTAGCTGACATTCTGTAGAATTACTTTACATTTAGTAGATTTCTAGCTCATAAAATTATTGGTGACTTTATCAATGATTTTATGTCTAAATTTATAGACTAAATCATAAAATATTGCTGATCAAATAAACAATATTTGATTAGTAGGTAATTGTAAGCACAAAAGTACACCTCATGGCACATCCCTACATACATGCATTATGTTAAATAAAATAAGCCAGACACAGAAGGACAAGCACTTTGTGATCTCACTTATCTGTGGAGTCTTCAGTCCCCCCCCCCCCCCTTTTTTTTTCCTTGTTGAGACAGAGTCTTGCTCTGTCGCCCTGGATAGAGTGCAGCGGTATCATCGTAGCTTGCTGCAACCTCAAATTCCTGCTTCAGCCTCCGGAGTAGCTGGGACTATAGGTACTCATCACGACGTACCACTAATTTTTCTATTTTTAGTAGAGACTGGGTCTTGTTCTTGCTCAGGTTGGTCTTGAACTCCTGAGCTCAAGCAGTCCTCCTGCCTTGGCCTCCCAGAGTGCTAGAATTAGAGGTGTGAGCTGCCATGCCTGGCCTATGGAGTCTGAAAAAGTTGGCATAGAAGCAGAAAGTAGAATGGTGGTTACTACGGGGGTGGGGAGAGGGATGAGGTTGGGGAGATGTTTGTCCAAGGATACAAAATTTCAGTTAAATAGGAGGAATAAGTTCAAGAAATCTGTTATTCAACATAGAGACTATAGTTAATAATAGTGTATTGCATTCTTGAAAATTGCTAAAAGCATTTAAGCATTCTCATCACCAAAAAAACTATGTGAAGTAATGCATATGTTAGCTTGATCTAGGCATTTCATAATTTATAAGTATTTCAAAATATGTATCCAATAAATACAGTTATTTATCAATTAAATTAAGAAATAAAAATTTTATTTTCATTAGAAAATGAAAAAGGATGAATTGCAAATTACCTACATCATTATTACCCCAGACAAAGCCAAAAAGCAAAGCTTTGCATTTGTCTGAATGATGGGAAGCCCATCCTCTTGCAGATAAATAATAATTAAATGTGCTAATGGAAGATCTGTTATTTAAAGCCATCTCTTGTTCAAAAATTGAGACTTAGGGATCAGTTTTTTGGGGGGGGTTGTTTGCATTTGAACTCAGCTGAGATGAATTATCTGATCATTAATCAGAGGCCAAACAGCTACCTTATTGGTAATGAATATAAAACGCACTGAGTTCACTCAAAAGCAGGCACTGAATCAAGAAGGCTGGGCCTTTTTTGTGAGGTTGTTAAATGATGTGGCATCTAAGTACAAATCAGTTAATGGAGGAAAGGAATGGAATGTCAGAATAAAAGGTTTGGACTTTATTTTGTAATGAGAAGTTGTTGAAGGCTTTCTAAGGATGTTGTAGAAGATTCTGGCTTTGTGTATAAAACAGAATGTAGAGGGAGAAATATAGAGGCAGGGAGACAATTTGGAGCCAACAGCAATGGAACACGAGGATGAGAAATCATGTGGGCCTAAAGTAAGATAGTGGTGGTGTGAGCAAAGGGGGGGGGGAATAGATGTGGTAGCTGTTAGGAAGGCAGAATGAATATTGATTACATGTTGGCAATCAAGGGAAAGTGAAGTGTTAAGGGTCTGAAAATGTTTTCAGCTTAGAGACTCAGGAGGATGGTTTCCCCATGAAAAAGGAAATATATTGAGTTCAGTTAAAATGTGGGGCTGATCTTGATAGAAAAATAAGAGCTGTAAATAGATATGTAAAAATTGTCAACATCCAGGAGATATTTGAAGTCATGAGCCTAGATGACACTGATGAGGGAGAAAGCACTGGGAGAAAAGAAATCCATAGACTATATTTAGGTTGGTGCGAAGAGACAGAGAAGATAGGTGAGGATGGGAGCGGAAGAGCCTGTGGTGAACCCAAAGTGAGAGTTTTGATAAGAAAAGGCTGTTGACACAATAGAATGCCAGGGAAAGATGAAAATGAGAAAAAGGCAATCAATGGATTTGATGGCTCGCAGATCATTGCTGGCCTTGGGAGAGCAGTTTTATTAACAGTGAAGCAGATGAGAATATGCGTTGGATTTTAGTAAATGGAGAGAAAAGTATAGGAAGTCCCTAGTGTATTTTCTTTATAAAGTTTGGCAGAGAAAGAAAAGGAGCAGATAAGATTATAGTTGATAAGGTAAGAAAGGTAAGGAAAGGTTGTTGTTAAGAAGAGTACATACGCACATGTTTATAGGCTAAGAGGAAAAGTCCAGTGAGAGGTAGAGAGATTATTCACAAGCAAGTTCTTAGAGAAGGGGGGACAAGGTGACACTAAGGGCACATTTTAAAGTATTATTTTTTTTCTCTGAAGTGGAGGACAATAGACAAGATTGGATTCAGTAAGGAAATGTTCTTGCCTGATGATCTCAAGCTTCACAGTAAAAATGTGTAATAAATGGAAAATGGATTTTATGCATTCTGATTTTACTCTTTATAAATATTCTTCAATGATGTGAGGTAAAATGTTATTACTAGAATGAATAGTTCATTTAATTGAATAATATGAAAATTTTCCTAAATTTTAAGAAGCATATATGTTCTTTAAAAGTCATACATTAGAAAAAAACATGACTAATAATATAAAATAAAGTGAAAGTAGATCAACTTTTATCTAAATGTTTGGTGAGATTTCAAGCACACGTAAATGTTCCCTTAGCCTGTCTTCATTTGCTTGAGTTGCCCTCACCACTGCCTCCTTGACTTTTCCCTTTGCATATTTCAAAGGCCCCTCAGAATTAACCTGTCCTTTGCTGAACTCACATAGGCTCCCTGTGGTGGCCAGCCTCCAGATGACTCTCAAATCCCTACCTCTTGGTGTTCACACACTTGTATGGGCCCCTCCCATATTGTACAAGTGTTGGTCTGTGTGACCAACACCATATGGCAGACGTGATGGTATGTCACTTCTAATATCAGTTTTGAAATTCTGCAGCTTCCATCTTGAATGCTTTCCCTTGCTTGCACTGTCTCTCTTTTGGATATCCTGCTTGAGGGGAAGCAAGCTGCTGTGTTATGAGCGATCCTCTGGAGAGGCTTATATTGCAAGGAACAGAAGCCTCAAGCCAGTAACTTATGGGGAACTGGGACCTGCCAACAATCACATTAGTGAGCTTACAAGTGGATTCTTTGGTTACAATAGAACTTTGAGATGACTGCAGCCCTGACTGGCAGCTTGGTTGCAACCTTTTGAGATTCCCTTTGCCAAAACCACCCCACTAACCTGCTTTTGTATTTCTGACCCTCAGTTAATAACTGTGTGGTTATTGTTTTAAACTGTTAACTTTTGGAGTAATTAGATATGCAGCAATAGAGAACTAATATACCCCTGACCCAGTTCTCTTCTCAGATTCCTAATCTCAGTGAAATTGCACCATCCTCTGGCCACTTTCACAAGCCAAGATCCTAAGAGTCATCCAGGATGTTGCTTTCTCCTGTATTCTGCCAATTGATTACAGTCATCCCTCAGTATCCCTGGGAGATTCCAGGACCTCCCACAGATACCAAAGTGTGCAGACACTCAAGTCCCTGATATAAAATGGTGTAGTATTTGTGTATAACCTATGCAATCCTCTTGCATATTTTAAATAATCTCTAGATTACTTATGATAACTAATACAATGTACATACTATGTAAATAGTTGTTATACTATATTGTTTAGGGGATAATGACAAGAAAAACTGTACATGTTTAGTATAGAGGCAATTTTAGGGGGAATATTTTCTATCTGTAGTTGGTTGAATCCATGGATAAGGACCCCATGAATATGGAATACCAACTGTATAAAGTTCTGTTAAGCACCTAATAATGTGTACTGAGGACTGATTTAGGTACTGGGATACAATGAAAAAATAAAAAAAGTTCTGCTATGGAATTTAAATTTTAGTGGGGAAACTGGACAGTAAACAGTGAATAATTAAACAGATTTATCTGGGGCTGGTGATATGTTCCATGAAGAAAAAAACAGGATGAGATAGAAAGTGGTACTGGCAAGGGCTCATTTATGCAGCAGGATCAGGGAAGACATCTCTGGTAAAGTGTTATTTGAAGGTAATATGAAGAAATTGTGAAAGAATTAATGACATCTATGTGAATGTCATGGAGAAGAGTGGTCCAGATAACGGGTATCATGAGTGCAAAGACCATGAAGTAGAAAATGCTTGATGTGTTTGAGGAAGAGCAAGGAGGTCCTTGTGGTTGCGGCAGAGAGAATAAAGAGGACTGACTGTCGGAAATGGTAGGAAGTAGTGGGTGACCTGGTAGAAAACATTTTTGGATTTTACATTAGTTGGGAAGCCATTAGAATGTCTTGATTACAGGTGACAAGATCATGTTTAGATTTCAATTGGATCACTATGGCTATGGTGCTGAAAACAGATTTTGAGAGAGGACTGGAAGTGTAAGAGAGAACAGGAAAAAATGATGGTGATGTAGACTAGAGTGGTGGAATTAGAGGTGGTCTGACATGGCCAAATTTTAGATATATTTTGAAGATAGCACTGACAGTTAACTGATGGGTTGGATGTGGGTGTGGTAGAAAATGAGAAACCAATCATCTGAGTGTCTTCAGATGATGTTGAGGTGTTTTCAGATGGTGTGGGACTGAGGGAAGGCTTGTGTCAATCTACTTTGGTCCTCCCAATTTGTACATCCCTAGCTCAACACCCTTCCCCACAACCCACCACCCCATCCATATCTTCCCTACTCCAAATAACTCCCTAGAACTCCTGAGTGGATTCTTAGAAGCCCTTCAAAAACTGTTCTCATAATAGTGGTCAGGAATTCTGACAATATTGGTTTTTGAGATTATGCTGAATTGACTCATATCCCAAGTTGTGTTAGACACTATATTCTTTCTAATATACTGCTAAATGCATTTTAATGTATAAATGATGAGATTATGGTAACTCACGTGTATCTAGCACTTGATATGAGTTATTTCTTGACTCCTTACAGCAACCCTCTAAAGTAGGTGCTGTTATTATGACAATTTTACAGTCAAGAAAACTGAGAGTTCAAAAAATTAAAGTAGTCCAGGTTCACACAGCTAGTAAGTGATGGAGACAGAAATTGTATGTAATTCTGAGTCCAAAACCCTGTCCAGTAAAACCAAATTCCAATGAACTATTCTGTCTCTATAGTCTTGTCTTTAACGTGATCAGTTATACTGATAGATTACATATGTTTTACTTTCAAATAATTTTGTTAAAATTATACATTTGAGGACTAATATACTTATCGATTGACAAGAATTAGGATAAGGTGCTAATAGAGCCTCGGACAGATATCATTACTATCCATACACTAAATGAGTTCAAGATCTGGAGTGATGGTTGGCAGAAATGTAGGTTAGTACAGCCATTATGGAAAACAGTATCGAAGTTCCTCAAGAAATTAAAAACTGAGCTACCATATGATCTAGCAATTCCTTTTCTGGATTTACATCGAAAGAAACTGAAATCAGCATGTCAAAGAAATAATCTACACTTCCCTGTTCATTGTAGTAGGATTTACAATAGCCAAGTTACGGAATCAATCTAAGTGTCCATAAACAGATGAATGGATAAGAAATGTGGTGTATGTTAAAAATGGAATACTCTTCAGCCTTAAGAAAGAAGGGAATCCTGTCATTTGTGACACCATGGTTAAACCTTGATGTTATGTTTTGTGAAATAAGCCAGACACAGAAAAATACCACATAATCTCACTTATATGTGGAACCTGAAAAAGTTGAACTCACAGAAGTAGAGAGTGGAGAATGGTGGTTACCAGGGTCTTGAGGGGGAAGGGGACAGGTTGGTCAAAGGATACAAAATTTCAGTTAAAAGGAACAAGTTCAGATATATATTATACAACATGGTGATTATAATTAATAACAATGTATTTTATTTAAAATTGATAAGAGTAGATTTTATGTATTCTCAGCATAAAAAGGGTATGTGAGGTAATACATATGCTAATTAGCTCAATTTAGCCATTTTACAATGTATATATTTCAAAACATGTACATGATGAATATTTATAATTTTTATTTGTCAATTAAAAATAAATTAATAAAAATCCTGAATATTAAAATAGACATATATACAAAGAAATACACATATACACAAATTACAGTTTAAAAAAGAATTACAAAACTAATGACTGTACCTACCACTTGGTTTAAAAAATAAAACATTGCTTGTTTTTTTTAAAAAGATCCATAATGATGAACTAATAACTGACTAATAAAAATTGCTCTACTGCCTAAATGTTCATTTCCCCAATATAATTTGCATGAAGAACTGGTATAATCATGGATGCCAATATTGAAGAGCTGCTCCATTTGTGAGTCAAGAACATTGAGTAATGTGACATTTCCCATTTGGCTGCCTATTTTCTAAATTGCTATATCATCTTAAACTCATGCTGGTGTAATTTATATTATGAGCTATCAAAACCCAATCACTCAGACATTTTTATAGAGAAAATGAAGTTCAAAGGTCAAAATGAGAGAAGTGTCTGTATGTTATTATATTTCTTAGATGTTTGATTTTTCTCAACTATTTTAAAATTCACTACAGGTGCTATTACATTATCCAAATAATGATAGTAATGCTACTAGTCTAATAGTCCATTTTCCTTCTTTCCATTATAAGATGATATTTAACAAGTACTTTAAGTTCCTTGGAAGAAAATCACTATTACTGGGATGACGATGATGATGATGATTATTGCTATTTTTTGGTATTATTTTCCTTTCTAGGATATGTAGAAAATGTCTGGGAAAGTGGAACTGTCTATCCTATTTATCACATAAAATCAAATGATGCTGTTACCTTTCAAAGATCCCTTGATAGAATATTTAAAATCATTTTCTTCTCCTAAAGAAATTGGGGAATTTCAGTGATGATTCTATAGTCACTTCCTTCTTCTTTTTTTTTCTTTTTTTTACTAGCAAACTGGTTCTTCTGTTTTAGTCCTAATATTTCCCCAATGTGATGAAGTGTCAATTACAGACAGAAGATATTTTAAAATATCAGTTTAGGCATAATGAATTCTAATGTTTTTATTCTGGGTTCAAGTACTTGCTCCTCCATAATTTCTTTGGAAGGGCGTTCTAGGAACCGAAATGGCCTTAGGGCCATGCCCCAGTATTGAGGATTTTTGCTCCTTTGACTCTTCTCCCCCCAGTTTAATAGAGATAGGAAGATTCTCTTTAATTGGGTCTGGATTGATTTTCATTACTCTTTTTTCAAAGGTCTTTTCTTGATAGATTTTAGTATTTAACTCTTTCTAAGAATGAAGTTTGACTAGTGCATTTTAGGCAGTTCATCGTCTTCACAAGTTCTTGAAGGAGCTGCAATACAGATTCTACTTTTACTTTCTCTTCCTTTGCGTTATCCCAAGAGGGATTGACATGGAAAGGGAAGGACGTTCAATTAAACTAGAAGATGTCAGTGGAAGGGGTGTGGTAAAGAATAAAAGACGCAAAAGATGAGGAATTTTTGTACATTCTTTTTTATTATACTATCCTAGTCAATTGTGCTGCTATAAAATATAATACCTGATACTAGAACATTTATAAGAACAGAAATTTAATTCTCATGGTTCTAGAGGTTGGGAAGTCCAAGATCAAGGTACCAGCAGGTTTAGTGTCTAACGAGAACCCAATCTCTGCTTCCAAGATGGTGTTTTGTTCTTGTATCCTCCAGAGGGGATGATCACTGCGTCTTCACATGGCAGAAGAGCAGAGAGCAACAGGGCCTAATCTAGTTCTCTCCAGTCCTTTTATAAGATCACTAATCCCATTTATGATGGCTCTGCCTTCATGATGTAATCACTTCCTAAAGGTCACACTCTTTATACTATCACATTGGTGATTAAGCTTCAACACATAAATTTTGTGGGACATTCAGACCATAGCATATATTAATATTTGTGTTATAAAATTAGGATTTGGAAGACATGACTTAATTTAAAAAGAACTCTAGAGTCTCATGCAATATCTGTTGTTGTTATACATATCTATATATTGCACACTTACATAATGCTTACTATATGGCAGACACTATTCTAATTGTTTTACATATATTGCCTCATTTAATTCTCATACCAACCCTATGAGGGGTTTATTATCCTCAGGGCAGAAAACTAAGGCCAAGACTGATTTCATGGGCCAGGAACCTGTGCAATTGCATAGGACCTCAGTGAGACCCTGCAGTTGGTCTAATGCTCTATTGTCACTTTCTTAAAGTTTTTGAAAAATTTGAACAAGAACCTCTGCATTTTCACTTTGCACTAGGCACTGAAAATCATGTAGCTGACTGAGGCACCAAGAGGTTAAATAATTTCCACATGATCACACAGCAAATAGTCTGATTCCAGAGTCCATGTCCTTAAGCCTACATTACACAGGTGATCAAGAATGATGATTTATATTCCACAACCATCCACTGAATGTTAACTGTATGTTTTCTCATTAAACCCACATAATGATACTTTAAGGTAAAATTATTATTAGTTTTGTTAAACAGATGAAGAAACTGAGGAACTAGGAAGTTAAGGGACTGCAGGAAAGCCAAACTTCCAGCTCAGTACTAATGCCAAGGAAGATGTCTTATTGATCTTTCATTTTTCTTGGAAAACCCTATTAAGCCTGAATTCTGTTGTATAAGATTAATAGAATAAATGAAGAGAGATATAATGAGAAAATATCTTTTGCTTTGAGCAATAGATATTTGCTTTGAGCAATTATAGGATACTTATTTATTTTTATTGTGTGCTTTGAGCAGGGTTGAAATGATCTTGCAATGCACACTTTTGAGTTCTGAGAAAGCCTTGCCATTTTCTGCTATGCCAAAATCCTAGATTTAAGCCTTGAGCACTTTAAAAGTGTAAACTTCTTAGTAAGAAATTTTTGGTCTGTCTTCTGCTTTATTTAAATGGTACCATGAGTAACATTATCAAAAGCTTGGAGACTCTTGGGTCTCAGTGAGTGGTTGGAACTGCAACATGGACTTAGCCCTGGACAGTGGACAACTTGTCTTTCCTAAGCCAAATAGCACTTTGAAAAAATGATCAGTGTCTTTAAGATTGTTAAAGTAACTGCATTTACAGGAATACAATAGTTTATTTTTTTCCATGATTCAGAAAATATGAGGTAGTTTTTCCATGTTTAACAAAACAACCAATTTTATCATATTATACCACATTAAGATTGATCAACGTAATTCCATTCAATAGGCATTTACATTTCTTCCCATGGTAGGCCTTATCCCAGGAGTTAGAGACTCAGAGATGAATTAGACCCTGATTTTAAGGAGTTCATTGCAGATCAACAAGTGAGCAAAGAGGAAGGAGTGACCTAATAAGGAGATCATGAAAACTTCCAGAAAGAGCAGTAGAGTGTTCTGAATGTGGACACTTGACACTTAGGGGAAAATGAAAGGGGCACATCACCTAGGCACAAGGAAAGCATGGGAAGCAGTATATGCACTTGCTGCTCAATCATGCCCTGTTGTGTGGGTGTGGCACGAGAGAGGCTGGAAGAATATGCAGCCTAGGGTTTAGGTTTCATTTATAGGTGATGATGGGGCCAGTAGGATTTAAGTCATGGAACAGAAATGTGTAACTAGGCTGCAAATGCTTCCCACATTAACACACCGTTAAGTATGGTATAGATTCATAGTGGACTGATAAACATTTGTTAATGACAATTTTGCTGAACTCATGAATAATACAGGGAAAGCACATGAACAAAAAACAAGTATTGCTACATCCTCAGATGGAATCTTTTATCTAAATGCTGAGTACACAGAACCACAACACTGAGGTTCTTTTTTTTTAAATTAATTTTTCACTTCAATCTATTAGAATACAGACCAGAGAAACTGGTTACTGACTGAAATATAATGGAAAAAATATTAGAAATGAAATTATTCTCCCACGGGATGGAACTTACTTGACTTTAGAGAATTTAATAGTGTGTTCTCCATGAACTAAGATAAAAAAGCTTTTCCTAGGTGATCATATCCAATGCCATCTCTTTATATACTTGCTATCTGTGCCTGGAACTCCCAAATTCACACCCTGATTCAGAGTTCACTACTGCATTGGAGATTGGAATATCAAGCATCTCTGTTAGGCTGACTCTCAGATACTAACAGTGACCAAGTCCAAAGCGGTCCTTGATTATCCTCTCCTGAGGCCCTTCCTTCTCCAATCTGCTCACCTTAGAACACTGCAGCCTCTGCCATCCTCGCAGTTGGTCATGCCAGTGATTCATCTTTCACACTCACTTCTTCCTCATTCTCTACATCCAACCCATCACCAATTCCTTTGACTCTGTATTTGTTTCCTATTTCTGTTGCTGTCACTTCCCACCAAGCCACCATCATTTCTCATCTGGACCATTGCACTAGCGTCTATAATAGTCTCCCTGTCTTGTTTTCCTGCAATACTTCTCCATAGTGTAGGCAGAGTGACCTTATTGAGACACAAATTGACTCATGCCTCATTAAAGCCCACCAATATTTCCCCAGTTCAATTAAAGCCCAAATTTCTGGAGGAGGTTGAAGGGCTGTGTCCCCAGCATGTCCTCACCCTTATCTCATGTCCCTTTTCCCAGCTCACCAAGTTACAGCTACAGGAATGTGCCAGACTGTCCTGCCTTGGGCCTGGGTACAGGCTGAGCTCCTTCCCTGAATGCATTCCTGCAGAGACATCCTAATTCCTATTATCTTTCAGAACTCTGGAAGATATCACTTTTTTAGAGAAGTCCTCTTTCATGCTTTGATCTAAAATAGATCCCCTTGCTATCTTTTCTCCAGGCATCCAGGGAATTTCAATCATTGTTTATTTGTGTAATGTCTTTCTCTTCTGATGAACTATAAATTTCATGAGGGCAAGGTGATGTCTCTTGTTTGTCCCTCTCCCTCGGGCCAAGCACAATGCCTGTTGTACAGAAGTGCTCAGTATTTAATAAGTGAGACAAGCGGGGCTGTAATGTTGTTGCCTTGCATACATTGTGTGCTTTGTAGCTTGCCTTTGGAGGACTCTACTGAACATCTTTACCTTCCTTTAGATGTCTTTTTTCTTTTCTCTCCTATCCCGGTTCAACCCCCACAATGTTTTCTCCTTAGCACTCTTACTCATCTCTGATGAACCGCGTGATGCTCAGGGTCTGAAGTATTTAGAAAAAAGTCTACCCACTATTGGTGAGGGGTGAGAGGTGAAAGGTATGTGGGAATGTGTAGATGGAGCTCTGCTGACATGCCCGAGATGCATGCCATGCACATGGAATTTCTTTGAATCTCTTATCTTAAAGTTAAAGTAAATTTGCATCCTACTTCATAATTATTCCATACTTGTTCTACTATAAAAAGTAGATGCTTAGCTCTAACTTAGGTGTTTTTAAATATTAGGGGGCTGCTGTGTCTGAGCCAGCTGAGTTTTCTAAACAGTTCCTTCCCCTCTACTAGCAGAGACCTTCTGAGTACTATAAGATGTCCAAGTCCTCCCTACTTTTCTGATTTCCTTGCTCTGATTTCTAGTGTGTGTTTTTTTTTCCCAACTCCACTAACACCCCATTTCTGCTTCTAGTAATTCTTGATGGGCTGCTGTTTGCATACTTGATGGATAATTGTTTATCATGCTGGACTGTCCTGTAATAGTTTGATTCACCTCCATCAATATTGTAGAAAGTTTAGCATCCTTGGACTCCACCTACTGACTGCCCATAGCACCCACAGTCATAGTGCCAAGCCAACCTCTCATCATATTTCCAAATGAGAACAGCTTTTTTGACCATTGACCCCTTATGTAAAATTCAGAACCTTCTGCTGTATAATAGGTTTAGAGGTAAACAATTTTTTCATTCATTCAGAACTCAGACAACTATTCATCAAATGCCTGCTGTGTGCCAGGCACTGTCCTAGGCAATGGGGTACAGCAGTCAACGGACCAATCCTCTGAGGTTTATCATGTGTTTCTTTCTACCCACCAATTCACTTTTTATGCTTATTTCTGAAAGGAACAAAGTTGTTGTCATCCAATACAACATTAAATTGTCTTATGTTCTGATGATTTCTTATTCAAAAGTTTTAAGGACATTGACATTTACCAAGGACAGAAGAAAATATTGACCAAAATAATATATAAAATTAATTTTGAAAATCCCCCAATCTGAGTGGCCTGTGCCTAATAAGCAAAGCATTAGCAGAATATTAATATTGTAAACATACTGTACATTTTAATGGTGAATAATGTAATTTCTATAAGAATTTCTGCAGCAATTTTCCTTCTTTTCTTTTTGGCATATGTAATTCATTTTGGCAACAGTGACTTCATTTGCTATATGCAATTATTTAATTTTACTCACGTTATATCATTCGAACATGTTTATGTATTCATTCATGTGTAGCTGTACAATATTTAAAGAAGCTGCTTAATGCTATCAGAAGCAACAGAGAAAGACCCCGAACGTAACAAATGAAGTAGCCTGGCAAGATAAAGAGAGCAGGGAGTGCTGGGCAGGTGTGATACTGCTCTGTGGGAGAACAACTGGCATAGATGTTTTCAAAGAAAGAAAGGTGACACATGACCGGTATCTGCTGGGCGGGTAATAAAAACAGGTACCATTTGTTCTCCTACCTTCTAACATTACTTGGAGATTTCAGAACATGAAGTGACTAGAAAATACAATGGCAACACTTTTATATTCCTTTCTATGTGTCAAACACTGTTGTAAACACTTTATATATGTTATTTTGTTTAATATTCACACCAAACACGTGAGGTCAGTTTTTCATTATCATCTCTATTTTCCAAATGAGGACACTGAGGTACTGGGAGATTAAGTGACAGGTAGCATCAGAAATGGGCTCTAAACCCAGACAGTGGTGTCTAAGGTATGGGTGGTTAACTCCTACACTGTACCACCTCTAGTGGGGCCAGTGATATGGAAAGCTGAGCGGCATGACACTGTTTTTACTAATAAAGTACATATTGAACCCCCAATCTTGGGCTTGATAAACCTATGTATGTGGTTTGCCATTTTTAAAATTGGAATTTAATATTTTTAAAATTTTAATTTAACTCCTTTTCTGTGTGTGGAGGAGAGAATGCCTCAGTTTTAGTACAGTTAAATATTTTACTGTTTTTTTAAAAAGGCATTATATTGTACAAAAATACCTATACAGTGACATAATAATTAGATTTTATTTTTCTCAACTTTACTTTCCCAAAAAGAAAAATTCAGTTGAAGTAAAAACATAATTCATTTCACAAGGAAATTATTAAATCCAAAATAGGGTAAAAATCATCTATTAACTATTATCCGAATAAAGACTGCCAAAATGTAAACACTGAGGTGTTTCTTTTTCTTTTCTTCTACTTTGTCATGTTTTGTTTTTACTTTTGAATTTGAGTCGATAATGTTTTGCATGTATTTTCCCTTTGTAGTTTCACTTACTCTTAGCCAAACTGACAGTTACCTTAGAGAACTAAAGCATAGAAACCATGGTAAAGTTACAGCTGAATGACCCTAGACTTGCCCCATCCAATAAAGTGTTTTCTTTCTGAGGCAATTAGGTCAGCATGGAATACCCTGGGATACAATACCTATGTGAGCTGCTTTTAACTAGTTTACATACTTACTTACTTGCTATTTGCCAAACACAAAACATCAATTGTTAGACCTCAACTGCAGTGTTCTTTTTGTTCATCCGAAAGCAGCTGGTTCACCCTTCTTTCATTCATTCATTTCTGTCCTTTCATTTCTAAGTTTATTCTCTCCTCCGGCCACCACTGCCATTCTAATGGTTGTTTACACAGATAAGAGACCATCTGCTTGTCTTTCATGCCTGAGGGAAGGGAATAGAACTGTATTTCCATGCTTTAGAGAGTATTTTGTTTTGCTTATTAACTAAAAGCATCAAGGAAATGTATCTTTTTGGCTTAAAATTTTTGAGAACTAAAAATGAGATTAGAAAAATATACTAGCATTTGTAATAATAAAATCCTTTCTATTAATTAAACATTCATATTTATGGAGATAACGAAATGATTTTTTTAGCATATCACCACAAGTATCCAGGGACATGAGTGATTCAGGGAGATGGTTCAATTAATTTCAGCAATTCTGGGTCACTGAAATGTGAATTGCTATGCATATGTTCAGTGAATGTAATCAAATTTGAATGGAACCACATAGAAATGTAAGTTGTCTGCCTATCCACTAAAAGTGGCCTTTTGTAGTGGACACTATGGGGGGCCCATGAGCAGCCCTCCTTCTTTGAGAACTATCCCATAGTTTCTCGGCTGTGTTTACATTACTTGACTCTGCATCCCTCCCTATCCCATTCCCCTACCTTAGAAGATACGGTAAGAGAGAGGGTAGGTACCAGTTTTCATCCGGGTCAGTGATTAGAAATTCCTCCCCCTTGAAATTCTCACTTGAGAGATCAAGTCAATAACTAAATAAAAAATAAATAAAAATAAAATTTTCTCCCAACCCAGAAAACATCTCCACAAAGGTAGTAAGTATAGAAAACAATTTTATCGTTAAATAAGCATTAAACCAGGATGTGATGTGTATCACAGGCAGTCTGCTACGAGCTTGCAGGGCCAGAAAGAAATCTCACCCTCACATATAGCCAAGGAATGTAAGCCATTGCATACATTCCATATATGTTCTCATGATAAACAGTAGCCAGTCCCCAAGTAAGGACTTGACAGCACCATTTGTCACACATAGTTCATCCAGAATTCACCTGGTAATTGAAGTGACCATCTGTGTTAGCTAATTGGCTTTATACAAGGGGAAAAAAAACCTTCTCATATCTTTAATGATAAGAGGTAGTGTGGTCACCTGGAGCAAGGTGTCCACCAATGTCAGACTCCTATTTTCCCACTGAAACTGGGAGCTAGGGGCTCTATCTCCCTTAATATTTACATTTCATAGAGAAGCCTCCTGGGTTCTTGAGAAAGAGCTTAGCAGGTCAGAAAGCTGACAGAATGCCAATCTAGTCTTAATCTTCAAAAGGATTTATTAATAAATACATTTCAAAGAGATGAGAAAGTACTTACAATGAATCGTTTTCTAAAGTAAATGCTCTAAGAAAAAGGAGGAGAGGGAAATTTCTTTCCTTGTTTTCAACAGGGAGAATTGTCTCTTTTTTAAAAATTTGTATTTATACTTATAATTAGGATACTTTATATTTTATAGCACTTTCTAGTTTACAAAGCAGGTTCATACTGGTCATTTTCTTCACATTTTCTCTGGGAGCGGAATAAGAATTATTATCTTAATTTTGCAGATAAATTGAGGCTCAAAGTTTTGTGACTGGTTAAGGAGGATATTTGGGACTATATCCAGGTCTTCTAGATCTAGTCCATTGATCTTTCTAATATATTGCTTCTCAGAAATTATTATTTTTGCATAAGGATGCATCTGAAAGGTCACCCTGAAGGTTGAAACAGAATGATTAATTCAGAGTCTGGAGTCCTTTACAATAGGCAAGGTCCTTAAGGAACAGTCTTGTGTGCTGCGCTGCTTTCCTTTCTCTCCCCACTTGATCTGTAGCCTTTGCAGCTTGGCTTTCCTCTCTGCTAAAATTGCTCTTTCAGCAATTGACAACCCTTTAAAAAACAGATCCAGCGATCTTTTCTCTATTCTCATCTTTATATTATTTATTTATGTTATTGTGGCACATCACATAGACCTTACCATTTTAACCATTTTTGTGTGCATAGTTGAGTGGCATTAAGTATATTCATTCATACTGTTTGCTGTGCAACTATCACCGTCTACCTACAGAACTTTTTCTTCTCCCCAAACTGAAACCCTGCACCTATTTAACAGAAAGTTCCTACTCCTCCCTGCCCCCAGCTCCAGGCAACCACTATTCTACGTTCTGTATCTATGAATTTGACTAAGTACCACTTACAAGTGGAGTCATACAGTGTTTGTCCTTTTGTGTCTGGCTTATTTTGATTAATGTCTTCAAAGTTCATCATGTTGTAACATGTGTCAGAATTCCATTACTTTTTAAGACCTGAATGATATTCCATTGTATGTATATATCACATTTTGTTTATCCATTCATCTGTTGATGGATACTTGGGTTGCTTCCACTTTTTGGCTATTGTGAGTAATGTTGCTATGAATGTTGGTATGCAAATAATCTCTTCAAGACCCTGCTTTAAATTCATTTGTGTATATATCCAGAAATAGAATTGCTGAATCATATGGTAATTCGGTGTTTAACTTTTTGTGAGAAACTGCCATACTGTTTTCCACAGTGGCTGCAACCCTTTTTTATTCTCACAAACAATGCACGAGTGTTCCAATTTCTCCATATATTCGCAAATAGCAACTCTGTTATTTTCTTTATTATTTCTTCTTCTTCTTTTTGCTTTCTTCTTCTTCTTTCTCCTCCTCCTCCTCCATCCCAATGGGTGTGAAGTGGTATCTCTTTGGTTTTGATTTGAATGCATTTCCCAAGTGATTAGTATCTTGTCATATACTTATTGACCATTATTGGCAGATTTTTTTAAGGAATGCCAGGAATCAGCGCTTTTCTGATATATTTTCAAGTTTAGTCTGTTCAACTTGTTCTTGTATTTCCAAAGAATCTTTAGTATCCCTCCACTGCCCTTTTTGTTTAAACTAACTCAGCTTGATTTCTGTTGCTTGTAACCAATACTTCTAATTCAGCTTTCAATAGGAAACTATATTCCTACTTCCCTCCACTAACTTTGCAACTAACTACAGCATTTTATTCACCCCACTATCTTTGTAAAACATTTTTGCTACATTCCTGCCATTTTCTGCTTATGTATGAGTAGGGAAAATTATTAGCTATGGCAAAGAAAAACCCTCAAAGTGTTCCTTTTTTAGTTTAGTGTAATCAATATGGGAGCTATACATTTAGATTGTACTTTCCTCTCCATGTGAGTCCTAGACATGCATGATTATTATTGTCTCATATGCTTGTGTTCTCTTTTATGCAGGGATGTCAGGGTGATGGTAGTCTATGCTGTAGCAGCCAGTCGAGCAAAGCTTGTATGGTAGAGGAGAAGCAACCTTGGAGGAAGAGGCTGGAGTGATTGGGTTGGAGGGTGGAGAGCTTGGGGTGGGGGTAGAGTTTGCTTGGGTCTCCACGTTTCTAGTAATGTCAATCCCTAGTATTCCTGTTTTAGAATACCATTAGGTAGAGTGAAGATTAACTGACATGATTTATGTGCAGCACTTCACCCAAAGTTTGGAATTTAGTAAGAACTCAGTAAAGGTTAGCTATCTCTCCTACCAAAAGGAATATTTTTATATCAAAATTTTAAAATTCCCTTTATTTCTAGTGTGATTTTCTCCTAGCTGGTATTTAGGGAACATGGGATATAGACATTTTATCTCTTTTTAAATTAATGTCTTGCATTTAATGTAACAAGATGGCTTTCTAATTGTGCAGACATTAAACTTAAAACAAATGTCACAATGGGAAAGGGGCACTGATCATGTCATCATTTAAATGAGGAATGAGGATAAGATCAATGCCTTGATTTTCTATAATCATTAGAAGGGTCACATAAAATGCCATTTTTTTCTACATTCATTCTACTGTCAGGACTCTGAAGCAAGAAACAGGAAAAAAAATAAAGTTATACTGTATTTCACCGACACCTTAGAAGATTTGAATTAATGGTCTTTAGGGATCTATAGAGTTTTACTAAATAATAGTTGAGCTCAAATTAAAATGGAAATTGCAGTAATATTTTTCCCTTGAGAAAGAACTCCTTTGTCTGATTTGTCACTGTATCGTCATTTATTCTTCTGTTATTGGGATGATCATTTAATCATATTTTCTTCTTTTAGGGTTAATTACAAGCTTAAGGACTTGTCATCAACTCTCTCCCCAATGCCATGGCTATATCCTGGAACATTTTGTCAGGATTCTGACAAAGCAGGATCTAGGACCCGTATCTGTCTTTTCTGTCCTGATTTTGGAAGATAAGTGAGTTAAAATGATCGCGTAATTTATCTGTAGTAAGAAACCACCATATTTGGACTTTTTAAAGAAGACTTATGTCTTCTTTTTGTAAAGAATTTTACCTTGTGTTTTTCCTGAACCACCAGTACAGATCTGGAAAAACTGTGGGGTTGCCCTCAGTCAGTGGAAATGGCAGGGCTCAGGCTTAATATGGTGTAGTACTTACATACTCTGTCAGACATGATTATGGTTTCTGTTCATAACCATTCAATTTCTTAAACTGCAGCCATGCTCCGCTATCTCTCTGTTTGAAAAATGTGTGTGTTCTCTATTCCCTTAACACAGGGGTCAGACTTCGTGAGAAGATAATGATTCTTCAAGGCTTCAATGTCCTTGTTTCCCCTGCCCTCAGATATATCAAAATGTTTTGTTTATGGTTGTTACCGAGCCACTGGCAAACCTCCATGCAATAGCATCTGAACCCATGATACAATTCCAGTTAATGCTGTGAGAATTTGATATGGTGTTTTTATTTGCCACCCTGGTAAATGGATATGTTCTTTTTCTAATCTGCAGTGTGTAGCGTTCTCAGTGGTAAGGAGGCTCCTGTAGATATCTTTGATTATAGAAATGGTATTTTAAAATTAGATACATGACTTCACACAGAACACAAAACAGACCTGTCTCTATTGGAAAGAAATGATTCCTGGACACCAGTATTAAAAACAATAGAAGCTTAATGATACAGAGTGCTAAGAAGTGTTAAGGCTAGCATTGTATCGTACTAAATGCAGTCACAAAATAAAAAAATAGTGCCATTCTTGAAACTCAGGCATTCGCCTCAAGTTTTGTTTCTATTAGAGGTTGTAATCTTTACAACTTAAAGATGTGACATATTTTCATACCAGCTTCATCACTTATTAACACTTTTATTTTACCTGAGAAAAAGCTGTGATGGTGATTGCTCTCAGGACAGGGTGATGCCTTATTTGTTGGTGTTTCTTCAGCATGCTACGGAGCGCCTGACCCTTAGTAGAACTCAACAAATAATTGCTGAATGAAAGACGAGTTTTCCCTTATTTTATGCTTTTCCATAGCTTGAACTTCCTTTGGCAGACACCATTGCCTGATGACATTTGACAATTTGGTGCAGTGTTTTTGATAGCGCAGGAGCCCCACGCCTGATCTAAGAGGAATAAGAGGGCTCCATTCCTTGAGTAAAAGTTGATATTTTTTTAAAAAAATTCTGTGAGTGCTTTTGTCTTCCTATGGTCTTTGGAAGTCTCCCAAGTTGTAGGAACATCTATTCTCACACTTTTCTAACGGCCTGCCCAGCCACTCTACCTATATGTCGCACAGATACCTAAAACTCATATGTCTTAAGCTGAACCCATCTTTTCTTTATTTGATCTTTCTCTTTCTATTAATATCATCACACTTATTCCAATTACTTTAGTAACTTGGCATTGTGCTTGACTTCTGCCCTTTCCTGCACCTGATCCATATAACTTCTGATATTTCTGGGCCAGTACTGCCAATTCTGCCTTCCCGACATCACCTCCATCTGTCTCCTGCGCTGCACACCCAACTGTCACTTGCTTCATTACATTGTCTGTGCTTTTCTTTTTTCTTCTTTCTACCTCTAGTCCCTTCCTTTTAAATCAAGATATATCATCTTGAAGCAGATTTCTAAGTATGTCACCCAGCCATTCACCCTTTGTCCTAAAGCCCCTACCTAATTGCTTACAGAACAAAGTGTGAACATCTTACCTGTTGGTTTTAGAGCAGCATTGTGCAATAGAATACAATGCAAATTGCAATCTGGGGGACAGTATGCTAAGTGAAATTAACCAGGCACAGGAAGGCAAATACTGCATGATATCTCTTGGATGTGGAATCTGAAAAAGTCAAACTTAGAGAAGTAGAGAGTAGAATGGTGGTTATCAGGGGCTGGGGTAGGGTGGAAAACGGGGATATGGTGGCCAAAGGGTACAATGTTTCAGATAGACAGGCAGTATAAGTTCTGAGGATTTATTGTACAGCATGGCGACTATAGTGAATAATGATGTATTGAATACTTAAGAATTGTTAAGAGAATAGATTTTCAAAGTTCTCATCACAAAAAAGTATGAGGTAATAAATATGTCAATTAACTTGATTTAATCATTCTATGAATATATATATCAAAAGACATATATCAAAACATCACATTATACTCTATAAATATATAACTTTTATTTCTCAATGAAAAATAAATATTAAATTAATAGAAGTTGTAGTAGCCATTTTAAAAAAGTCAAGTGAAAATAATGTATTTTCTTTAAGCCAATATATTTAAAATATTATTTCAACATGTCATCAATATAAAAATCATTAATGAGATATTTTACATTCTTTTTTTCCTACTAAGTCTTTGAAATATGTTTTTGGCTACATTTCAAATGGCCAATGGCCATTGGTGGCTAATGGCCCTTATTTTAGTGCAGTTCTAGCATTTCACTAACTTTTACAAACCTGCTCCTGACTCTAATTTTCTTTCTTCTGTATATACTCCATGCAACAGTCAGTTTGAACTCTATTTTAACATTGGTAAATAATCCAAGTTATTTTGCTTCCCTATCTTTGTCTTGTTTCATATCCATAGGATGCTATTCCCCCTTCTACATTTCCAAATCTTGCAAGTGCTTTAGGGCTTTGTTCAAATGCCTCCTGACCCACAAGGTCTTATCTTCCCTAACGTAAATAAACTACCCCCCCTCTGAATTTTCATAGCCTATTTTCTGTGATGTTGCTTAGCAATCTTAATTTTTCTACACATCCATCATATCTCCTTTATTAAGTCATAAACTTCTTGAAAGCGAGCACTATATTTTCTTCATTGTGTCACACATGATGCTTAACCCTATGCCTTGCTCATAAAAGCATTTACTGCATGCTTAATGAATCATAAGTTAAACTCCATATGAAGGTGATTTTATTAACTGGGCCAAGAAATGATTACAAGTAGTCAAAAATGAAAAAAATGTACCTGCATGTATATTTAATTATTTTTGGATTTATGTAATATTGAAAACAGTGCTATTAAGTTAGAAAATATACCTTTACCAAACATGACATACTTATATGGCATATGTAAAGAATTTATAAGGACATCTTTTCACTTAGAAAGTGCCAGAAGAATACTTTGATAGGTTACTTTACATCTTGATTAGCCACTCTTTGAAAGAGGATGCTGCAGGAGGTTGCTTTTACTTATCAATTCCTTGCTAAGGACCACAGGGAATCGGAAAGAACCTCTCTGCCTGTTTAGACTGGTTTCTGGGCCATAAAACTATGCTTTCTCTTTTGTCTGTTTTATATTCTTATTTCCTTCAGGGTGATTGAATCAAACAATTGACCGTCTCTAAGGAAGCTTGATATCAGTGAAGCTAATTCCTTCATGATGACGTCTCTTCTTAAATTTACCTTGGACCAATTCCCGTCATTGTAAAATAGATTCTTCCAATAGAAAAGCCTAAAATATGTTAATTGATATACCAAGAACATGGAAAGTTTTCATATTCTAAACCAGCTTCTCTTTTTCTTGACTATAACTCAGTGGAAATTTCCCTCTGGTCACTGAGTGTGGCAGATGCTGTCAGTGCTTCATCCTTCTCGCCTGGAATATTTTCACCCATGCCGGCCTGCTTCCATCATCCAGGATGTTTGCACAGCAGGATGGAAATACCTGAGATTTAAAGCATTCCTGGGGGCAACCCCTAACCAATGACTGAAGGATGTGGGGTAAAATACACTTCACTCCCTCAACCCCTGGCTGTGTTTTATACCGTCTTCCAGAGCTTTCCCCTCACCCATTTCAGTCAAGTAGTGTGCTTGCTGCCTTAATAATGCATCCTTTATTGTTTGCCTTCCCTTTCTTTTCCTGCCCTAATGTGGGCGTCCCTGCCTTAATTAAATCTAGATACACTCAATCCTTGACTCAGCATCTGTTTCCTGGAGAACTCAGCTAAGACACTGAGCTAATCAAAGATTTAAGGCTGTTAGTATGGTTTCTATTCTCCCTATCCCTCTTTCCTTCTTCCCGACTCTTTTCTCCTTCCCTCTCTCTTTCCTGTGACTTTCTTTTCCTTTTCTTTTTTTATCCAATATTTATGGAGGGTCTGTTGTATGCAAGTCACTGAATAATAGAGACGAAAGGAAGTGTCCTTGTCCTGAAGAATCTCGAAGTCTAGCCAGGGAGACAGAGCTGTAAAAAGAACATTATAATACAGAGTGGTAAGTATATAAGATAGAGAGAAATACAGAAAAACAAAACAGAACAGAACAAAAACAAAAAAAAACAGGACATCAGAAAAGGCTTGCCATGGGAGTTGATGCCCAGACTGTTTTTAAGTAGTTGTTCTTAAACTGTGCTTTCTATACCAGCATCAGCATCACCTGGGAACTTCGTAGAAATGCATATTTTTCAGAGCTAACTCAGATCTACTGAATAAGAAACTCTAGGGGTGGAACATAGCAAACTGTGTTTTGACAAGCTCTGAAAGTGATTCTGAATCATTTATCTCACTTCACCAGTGGCTTTTGAAGTCACCTACCAAATAACACTTGCATTGTCTCAGTCAGTTTCTGGAAGTACTCAAATTATTATAGTGCTCTTGAACTACCAAATGTTTTGATTACCTGGGGCCATTTGGAATGATGGCAGTCTAGTTACATAATAGGTTTTCTCATTAAATTATGTGGAATTATATTCCACTGAATGTAGCATGATTGGTTTGGCTTTTTTTTTCTGTAACATTTTCTTTTTAACTTCTAAAAAAGACTGTTTCAGCCTATTGCTGATTTTGATAACTGGTTTTTGTTTTTGGACCTTTTTGGAGGAACAAAAGATTCTATCCAAATTTATTTCAATTTATCCCTACAAATATCCTCATCTGACTGAATGGAGAAAATGGTGTTTGTTTTGATAAAACACCAAGAAGAGCCATCAAGAGAAAATTACTTGTTCTAAACACTTAATTCTAAATTACTAAAGCTCAAGCACAGGTTTAGTCATGTTGATACTAGGAGATTAATTTCTGCATGGACCATTATTGGGTATCCTTCTGCCAGGTGTCTGAGAGCCACCCTATATAACATGAATCCAGTGGGAGAAAAAAAATTAATCTTGAAGATTTTGTGTGATATCAGAACAATATCTGGCTGACTACTTAAAAAAAAAAACTTTTAGAAAGTGATTGTTTTAACACTTTAAGTTTGGTAATGAAAACAACCTTCTTGGTTTGAATGGTTATTAAATGGTTTCCACTTCATTATATGCACTGGCAGGTCATAGTAAAAAAATAAAAATCTAAGCAATTTGAGCATAATACTGTAAATCCTGGTGGTAAAATTGTTTGACAAGCTCATTACTAACATCATTAGAGAAGAATAAATAGAAACATGCACTCAAACATAAACCAG
This sequence comes from Eulemur rufifrons, assembly GCF_041146395.1. Lineage (NCBI taxonomy): Eukaryota > Metazoa > Chordata > Mammalia > Primates > Lemuridae > Eulemur > Eulemur rufifrons. Next base: position 36,725,087 of record NC_090997.1, read on the forward strand.
TAGCAGAGAGTTCTGAATGATTTTTTATTTTCTTAGTTTTGCTAATCCTATTTTCTCAAATGTAAAATCATTGTGTGTGTGATCATCCTATGGAAACATACTCATGTATTTCTCAGTTTATACTCAATTACTTTTTTAAATTATATATAAGACATGTAGTCCCATTTGATTTGCATATCATAGGGGCAGATAAAGTTGACCTAAATTAGGTGGATTTAGATTGGTCTCTCCCCAATCTAGATGTCCTCCTTACCTTCCCATTCATGAACCATTACCATTTTCCTATGAATCCAGATTGAAAATCTGAGTTTTATCTTTGACTCCACCTATCTTATTCAACTCTGGCTGCCATAACAAAACACCAGAGACTGAGTGGCTTAAACAACACAAATTTATTTCCCACAGTTCTACAGGCTGGGAAGTCAAAGGTCACAATTCTGTCAATGTAGGTTTCATTCTGAGGCCTCATTGCTTGGCTTGTAGGTATTAATAGTTGCTGTCTCACTGTGTGCTCACATGGCCTCTTCCTTATGACTGCTTGGGGGCGGGGAGGAGAGCGAGTCAGCACTCCTATGTCTCTTCCTCTAAGGGGACTAAATCTCATTATCAGGACTCTGTCCTCATGACCTCATCTAACCATAATTGCCACCCAAATGTCCCATCTCCAAATATCATCACCTTGGGGGCTAGGCCTTCAACATATAAATTTTGGGGGAACAAAAACATTCAGTCCATAACAGCTGCTGCTTCTCAGTCACCAAGTTTTGTCAAATCTTTCTTTGTGAACATGCATCCATCTGTCTCTTCCTTTCCAATCTGATTATGAACATTTGGATTTAGTACCCTTATTACATTGTGGCTGGGCTGCTGCACTAGCGTTTACATAACACCTCTAATTTAAAAAAAATATTTGTCCATCACCCAGTTCCCAGATCAATCTTCCTAAAATGCTCATATTGTGTCTGTGCCTAGCTGAAAAACATGAATGGTTCACCATTGTCTATAAGATAAGATAAAACTGCTTGGCCTGGCAGAGGTCTACAATCAGTCTGTATATCTTTCCAGACTCATTCCCTCTGTTTTCACTTTTCTGCAGAAAGACTAATGTCCCATAACACTAAAGGTCCTGTGCTCACGCAAGCTGGCCTTCCCAGCTTCATGTCCTTCACACTTGGTGTCTTCTCACTTCCCTCCCCACCTGTCTAAATTGCACTTGAACTTCTATATCACTGGGACTCTTCCAAGAATTACTGCACTCTTAGGCCAATGTGTTTTTTACTTGTCATTTGGCATTTTTTTAGCTCTATTTGGTAAATATGAATGCATCCGTAAACAATATATAATATCTCTGTGTATTTCTTAATTTAAGTAAATGAACTCATCTCATTCCTATCCTCTTACAAGAGGGTGTTTTTTTTAATGTTATAAATATACACAGTTATTTGTCATTATTTTTCTTTATTTTTTTATTTCAGTAGATTTAGGGTGTACTGTGTTTTTTGTTACATGGATGAATTGTATAATGCTAAAGTCAGGGCTTTCAGTATACTCATTATGAGAATAGTGTACAATGTAAATGACAGGTTGATTTTTATCCCTCTCCCACTGCCACCCTCCCTGCTTCTTAGTTTTCAATGTCTATTATACCATTTTTGTTTTATTTATGTATACATTTTATATATATTGCTTTTGTCTCATCCCACAAGTCAGAGCTTCAAGTGTGTCCATCCTCCAGATTGTGCACACCATACCCATTAGGTGTGAATATACCCATCCCCTCCTCACCCTCCTACCTGCCCAATACGAGATGAATGTTACTACTATATGTGCCCATAAGTGTTGATCAGTTAAAACCAATTTGATGGTGAGTACATGTGGTGCTTGTTTTTCCATTCTTGTGATACTTCACTTAGTTGAATGTGCTCCAGCTCTATCCAGGATAATACAAGAGGTGCTAGATCACCATTGTTTTTTGTGGCTGAGTAGAACTCCATGGCATACATATACCACATTTTATTAATCCATTAGTATTGATGGGCACTTGGGTTGTTTCCACATCTTTGCAATTGTGAATTGTGCTGCTATATAAACATTCTACTGCAGATGTCTTTTTTATAGCATGTCTTTTGCTCCTTTGGGAAGATGCCCAGTAATGGGATTGCTAGATCACATGGTAGTTCTACTTGTAGCTCATTGAGGTATCTCCATATTACTTTCCACAGGGGTTGTACTAGTTTGCTGTCCCACCAGCAGTATATGAGTGTTCCTGTGTCTCCACATCCATGCCAACATTTATTGTTTTGGGACTTTTTGATAAAAGGCCATTCTCACTAGAGATAAGTGATCTCTCATTGTGGTTTTGATTTGCATTTCCTTGATGATTAGAGATGTTGAGCATTTTTCATGTGTTTGTTGGCGATTAGTCTATCTTCTTTTGAAAAGTTTCTGTTCATGTTCTTTGACCAGTTTTTGATAGGGTTGTTTGATTTTTTTCTTGCTGATTTGCTTGAGTTCTTTTGTGGATTCTGGTTATCAGCCCTTTATTGGAGATACAGCATGCAAAAATTTTCTCCCATTCTGTAGGTTTTCTGTTTGCTCTCACGATAGTTTCCTTGGCTGTGCAGAAGCTTTTTAATTTGACCAGGTCTCATTTTATTTTTGTTGTTGCTGTGATTGCCTTTGGGGTCTTCTTCATAAATTCTTTGCTTAGGCCAATGTCTATAAGAGTTTTCCCAACATTTTCTTCTAGAATTCTTATAGTTTCATGCCTTAGGTTTAAGTCTGTTATCCACTGTGAATTGATTTTTGTCAGAGGTGAAAGGAGTGGATCCTGTTTTAGTCTTCTGCATGTTGCTATCCAATTTTCCCAGCACCATTTACTGAATAAGGATTCTTTTATTATTGGAAAGAACTTATATCAAGTAAAAATATGTCACTAGCAATTTTTTTAAAAATGATTTATTTTCAGCAATTTTATTTGCCATAAATAAATTGCTGATTGCTGTTTCCCAAGATTCTATAGTGCTAATAGCCCCTTCCCAAATATACTGTTCTCCTCATATAGTTTTTCTTCATTGGTCTGTGAATGTGGTGAATTACATTATTAGAATCCATTTATTTTTGGGATAAATCCTGCTCATGATTGGATCATTTAAAATTTCCTGCTGGATTTGATTTGATATGTTTTATTTGGAACCCAATCAACATCATGTCATCAATACTGAAAATAGTTTTTCTTACCATCATAGCTACCTTCTCAGTCAAAGACTAAATTGTTTACCATTATCCCATTGTTTGTGTGGTTAGAACACCTGACTACTAGAGAATCATTATTTTCTTACATATATCCAGAACACATGTCTTCATTCTTCTTTATTCATCAGTGTTACAACTTCACTGAAAAGCTATCAACTTGGTCTGATTTATTCCTTCAGTGCCTTTGCTACTTTTGCTAATGGTTCTTGGTGTTCTCTATTTTGTTTTTTGTAAATGCTTGTTTCATTATTTTTACTTAAAGAGGCTTTCATGAATGTAATTTTCAGGCTTATTGTAAGTATTTGAAAGATCTATGCCAATTTCTCTTTTAATCTTCACTTCTCTATTTTCTGAAACAATGGCAAATGATTTAGATGTGTATGTACTCTAAAGACTCTATCAGAAGCTAATCTCCAGTGGTGAATAAAGCTATGCCAATTTTGCTTTTGAACCAAATGAAATAAAGAGGAGAAGCAAGATGTTTAAAGTGGATTTAATGGCTTTGGGGGTGGACATATGTTAAATGAACTTTTTTTGTAACTTGTGGGCTCTTTCTGTGAGTCACATTAGAACCAATCAACACTCATATGCATGTTATTTAGATATTGGTGCTTAGTAACACTTGCCATTGTTTCCTCTGAGAGAAGCTTCTGTGATCAAATCTCATGTTGAAATTTGATCCCAGTGTTCAATGTAGGGCCTGGTGGGAGATGTTTGGGTCATGAGTGTGGACCACTCATGAACGGCTTGGTGCCCTCCCTGGCATGATGAAGTGAGTTCTTGCTGTATTAGTTCACACGAGAGTGGGTTGTTTAAAGGAGCCTGGCACCACCTTCCCCTCTCTTCTTCTGTTACCATGTGACAGACCTGCTCTTCCTCACCTTCCATCTTGACTGGAAGCTCCCTGTAGTCCTCACCAGAAGCAGATGCTAGTGTCATGCTTGTATAGTTTGCAGAGCCACGAGCCAAATAAAGCTCTTCTCTTTATAAATTCTCCAGCCTCAGATATTCCTTTATAGCAGTGTAAAATGGACTAATACAGTTTGTATAGTGAACAGCCTTGGAGGATAGAGATACTATCTCCTTATGGGGCAGAAGGTAGATTTGTTTTTGTCCAGGGAAATAAAGATAATATCTCCTTCTGAAGCAAAGGTTAAGCACGTTTGCTTGTAGTACCCTTATAGAAGATTAGATTTTTCTAAGTTCAGAGTTTCTCAATTGTGATCCAAACCCACTGTGTAAGCAGCATCTACCTGGACTTCTTCCTCCACATTTCCCTCTTGGAACTTAGAGGCTTATGAGAACTAGTGCAAACATGGAACTCATGCTTCCTCATGTGCCGTGAGTAATTAAGTCCTTTGTCTCTGACCCAGGTTTCTCTTGTCTTCTGTCATCACTAATGAAACTGTAGCAGGCTAACTTGTTAGGTTCCAAGCTGGGAAAATCTCAGACCCTTCGTAGTTCTTGACATTATCTGTTTTGAACTTCACATAGTACATAAAATACTTTATGAAAATTGTATGGGATTCTGAGTTTTTCAGGGACAGAGTTATGAGAGAATCTGTTTATTCCTTCTGAAATGTGTCTTACTCATGAGAATCTATATGTTGGTCTCTTATGAATTCAATTATTAGATTCATTAAAAATTTCATCTAAGAAGAAAGAGTTTTTAAATTACAGTTATAATTATATATTTGAATAAATAGAACATAATAATGACTATTAATTTCTTCTAGAACAGTGTATGCTATGCTGTAGTTTGTTTTTAATAATTATTTAATATCCTTTTATTTTTATCACATTATATTTTCTATTTTTGTATAGTTGCGATTTCTCTGTCCCTTGTCTCTTTTTTTCAATTAATCATGCCAGTGGTTTATTTAATTTATTATTTCATGTTCCAGAAAGAAACTCAACTATTGGGTTTATTTATTGGTTCTACTCTTTTTCTGATTTAGAGTTAATAAATTTCTGACTTGTTAATCCTTTCCTTCTGCTTTCCTTAAGGTATTTTTTTCCTTCTCATAGCCTTTTGAGATAAAATGATTAATTCACTTATTTTCACTTTTATTTGATGCTTGGTATTACAAACCTTGCTATATTTTAAAAGCTCAGGTATGTGGTATTTTCTTCTTATTTTCCAGTTCTGGTTGTAACTTTTTTCCTTAAACTACAGAATTATGAAGATAGACCTTCACTTTTAGATTTATTTATTTATTTATTTTGCATTCCTGGAGTTAGCACATTGTGACCAGAGACTAGAATTTGTATGAGTTGTAATTTTTAGAGCCTAATGTAAATTTCAAGACTAATTTTTGAAACTGTTATAAAGGCCCTTTCAATTAGGTATTTTCTTTGTCTTCAGTGTAAAGTTTTTAAATTCAGGGTCTTACATGAGCTAGGACTTGAATACAAAGACAAATGGTAAGGAAATATCAAGAATGCATACTAGGTTTTTGACTTGTGGAAACGGTGAAATGCTCAAAATGGCAAGAATGATCTTTGAATTTTCCCATTAACAGCTGGGACATTGAACAACTTTAATATCATTTGCTTAAAAATCTTAACTCATAAAAATCTTAGATTGGTGATTATATTATTCATTTGGAATACATCATTAGATAAGAAAACTGTTTAAAATATATAATTTCTTCTAGGGACACTAAAAGAGTTTGAAATTTTTTTTTTTTTTAACTTCACATCACTTGTTAACTTCTAATTGTTTTCTGTGGTCATAACTAAATATCAACCTGTCACAGTTACTCTTCAGAACTTGGAATCTACCAACATTCTATGTCATTTGGGCTGTAACAACACTGTGAGCTGGGAGTGAATCCTAGAATAAGAATCAGTCTTATCATGACTTCTGCTGCCTATAATGAGTGTTTCCAGAGGAAATGGTATGTAATACATTTATAAAGTGATGATAATGCATATGCTCTCGGCATTGTGCTATTTCCATGCTTTATTGACATCATCTTTCATAACAACCTTATGAACCAGGCATTATTTTAAAGAAAGAGAGAGCTGAATATTGGAGAGATTAATTACTATGGCCAATGTCACACGGCTGAAACAATGAAACAGAAATTTGGAACCAGATGTCGAGGCCCCAGAGTCCATATTTATGCCATTACCCAGAATTGTCATACAGTGTGCTACCATTAAACAAGGACACCAATGTCCTGGCCCAAGACCCACCTCAAAACTAGATTTCTCTCTAGTTACTTGGAACCAGAGAGATCTGGATTTGAATTCCAGCTTTACCCTCTATTATCTGTGTGTCCTTGAGTAAGTTACACCCTCAGTGTTATTTTGAAGATTAAACAATATGTATGCAAGGTGGGCCATTGGCTTATGCACAATGTCATCTCTTCTTTGAATTTAGGCCTTTTGAGTAGACACTCTGGGGAGTGGGACCTGAATTTTGATAATTTAACTTCATCAGAAAACCAAAGTCCCTTACCTAATTATCAGTTTTGGGCTTTTGAGTCCAGGAACAGGGTCTGCTGTTTTAATCATCGCACAGAAACATTAGTGTCCTTGTTTGTTTGTAGCACATTGTATGGAAGTTCTGTGTAGTGGTGTGGATATGGAACCCAGGGCCTCAATAGCTGAGGCCAGGTCCCTGCTTCATTGTTCCAGTTGTGTGACATTGGCCAAAACAATTAATGTGCCCAAGCCTCAGTTCTCTTTTCCTTTAAAACTGGAATAATATTAATGCCTGACTCATCAGGCTGTTGGGAGGGATAAAGTCAATAAAGTGTGAAAGCAGTTAGCACAGTGCCAAGAGCATATGCATTGTCATCACTTCATAAGTGTATTACATGTAATTTTCTCTGCAAACTCTCATTATTAAAGGCTAAAAATAGCCTGAGTTAGACTTAAGGAGTAATGGTAGAGGATGGTCTGGAGATTGTTTCTTCTTCTATGCTCAGATTTTGACGATTAATATTTAAGGTAAAAAATTTTAAATGCAGAAATGAAATACTTGATTAAACTATCACATCGGTCTTTCATAATGAGGAGGATGACACTGAGGCTTCAAAGGAGCGATTATGGTTGTCCTGCTATTAAAAAATACAGATTTGTTCTATAAAATCTAAGTGTTTATAGAAAAGGCTAGGAAAAGGGTAGAAAAATTAGGATAATGAAGAAAAAAAATGGCAACTCATTTGTAGCTGGTTGTTGACAATAACTGACCCTTGCAGGGCATTCTTCTAACTGTTGCTGGGTAGTGCTGGGTTACTTTTCAGCAAACTGCAGGGAACTTCTGACTTGAATTAGAACCTGTAAGTGTTAGCATTGGGGCTTTCTCTTAAAGGGCTCTTTGGGTTCCAGCTGTTATAAACTCTAGATGCCTCAGGCTATTTGAATGACACCTCACAGGGAACAGCTCCTCTTTCCAAAGATTACAAAAACTCACTTCTTTCTTTAAATAGAAGTAGCAGATTTATGTGCAGCCATTTATCAAAGCCTCCTGAACTATGAACACCAGGGTTGCTGTGTGTCAATGCTGTGAAAGAATCCTGTGAATGCTGGAGGATAAAAGTCCCCTTTCACAGTGAGACTTCTCAGCATGACCCAAATCCTGGTGTTCCATTCTTTCTTATGTATTAGATCATAAAAACAAAAATGAAGGAAGGGGTGATGCAGGACATCACACTAGCGTACAGAACACCCCACATTTTATCTCTCTAAAGAATGTAGCGTTGTCTTTAAAGTGCAATTCCTAAGGTCTAGGGAGACAGCTGGGAATTTAGCACCATATGTGTAGAGGACAATTTTTGGTGTCAGTTTCATGACTTAATTCATTTCATTTACAATTAGGTGTTGACAGAAAACAGGGCAGACGTGAACAACCTGTGTAAGGTCAAATCTTTCTTCCTACTTTCATATCCTAGTTTTTTTTTCTTTTTTAAATAAGTTACAAATATAACATTTTTCCTAACTGAACTTTATCCCCATGGAATCTGCCAATAAACTCTTGGGCTGCAAAGTTCCTTGATTTAGGATAAACCTACTGACATTCTGCAAGAGGGCCACATTGAACTGATATGGCAAGGACTTAATATCCAAGGAAGCATTTTCTATTTATTCTGGCAGGCAGTGAGGGAGAGGAAAACACCTAAGCCTTGGGTCTTGGCTATTGGGACTTGCAATCTAGCTTCACCAGGTCTGAGTAGTTTAGATTCTTTTGGGAATGTGATGAAAGTTATGTTCCCTCTTTTCAAAATAAGTGTTTAGTTCAATCTTTGCATCAATGTATCTATCTATGTTTTCTCCTTCCTCTCATACCTTTAGTCCTTTTCTCCAATCATAATCCCTCAGCAAAAGATAAAGGACCTACTATGAAAGAGTTCTGGGGTTAGTGCTGGATGGTAGAAGAAAGTATAAGATTTGGACATTCAGTAAATTTGAGAAGTAGTCTTTGTTGAGAAAGAAGCCCCCAAAGAAAGAACAATACAAATCAGCTTTGGTAACTGCTCACAATGAGAAACTCTCAGCACTTTGGAGGGAAGAGAAGTCATGGATCAGAAGGACTGTTGGGGACAATCACACTGTGCTTGCTGGACCCCACACACATGGGGCAGGTACATCCTCAGGCCACAAATTCAGCTGAGCAGTGAATTTAATTTTTTTCTACAACTAAATGTAATTTATATTTTGAGCTTTTATTTTTCCGGTTAGTGGATGTTTAATCTCAATCATTTTGGATTTTGCTTTCTTCCTCCCTAAGTTGGTGCTTATAGAGTGTGAAAGGTAGTAGTAGATGTGACAGGAGCACCTGTTCCTAGGTGTCCACACCTGAGTGGGGTGGGGACATGGATGGTGATGGGTTGGTGAGCAGAGCGAAGCTGCTCCACCAGAAATTACCAAGAATGCAAAGCACGTAAGTTAATTTGTCAGAGTGTTATCTCATTACACATTAACAGTTTAAAATCATTTAATCATGAAAGGCTTTGGTATGAAAATCTAGATTTCTGACTTCTCTTGAAAAATCAAAATGGCAATACTGGTTCCATATTCCTACTACACTCATTAATTTCTGAATCTACTAATTTCTGTTAGTGACCAGACTCTGAGGTTTGATTTTGCAACACTTGATGTAAAAGAAGAGTCTTGGATTGAGTCTTGAGAGAAAGGTAGGATACTTAAAACAATAATGGAATAACGTAAAAAACCTTTAAGCGAGGCAGAGGAGGAGGAGGACACAGCAAGTATTTGATGTACAATGGCAGTCAAATTTAACTATAGGGCAAGTTTAGGCAAAAGTGGGTAGAACATGAAATTGTAGATATTTAAGTAAAGGTCAGATTGGTAATTGGAGATTTTCTCTTGTGAACCATGGAAAATTATTGATGAATTTTAATTGATATGTTAACTAATGCTTTTGTAAGCTTATTATGAACATGGTGTGTAGACTAGATGAGATGGGAGAGGGAAAAAAGGCAGAAAAATGAGTTAAAAATTGAATTAGACGATTCTGTCTTAACTAGTTTAGCTGCTTTTGTGAGCAGCTAAGAGGACAGAAATTTTACCTCAATTTTATGTCTAAAATAATATTTAGAACATTAGAGACTTTTAGGTTAAGCATTTTTGCTGCTTTTGGAGGGGGTGGGCTAACATTCATTAGGTAGCTGGTCAATATTTGCCATCAACTTTTGCATACATTATTTGGTTCTGATTTTTTAAACCTTACCATTTCATTTTGCTGAATGCACAAGGCTTGAGTTTAGTGACTATGTAATACAAAGAGCAGAGTAGACTGCAAACTCTGGTGAAACTCTGCTGTTTCCATCAAGGTCAACTTTCAAACAGTATAACCCACAGTGTGGCGTGGAGGTCCACTGAGCGCCAATGGTCTTGAACCCTACTCTGGCTTGGACTATCATCTTCTATTGATGTAAAATTAACTATTGTGGAGTTGCCATTTAGGCAACACGGAAACAGCATGTTCCTTAGCTTCTTTTACTACTTGCTGTGCATGCATGTCTAGAACTGAGTTAGTTTTAAATAGATTCTTTTTTATCTGAACTGCACAAAGTGTTATTTAACAATGGTATTTTTTTTTAAGCCAACATTTATTCTTTTACCAGTTGCTTGGTGCATCTGATCTGTTAGAAAAAGTTAAGAATATTTTATTAACAATCCAATGGTCACTATCAATTATAAAATGCTGAAATTAATTATAATAGCTATGATTTACTGAGCAATGTATTGTGTGTCACATACTATTGCTATGGATTTTGTCTAGTCCTTTCAAAAACTCTAAAGCAATACTACAAGAAAGATATACTTATTCCTATTTTACAAATGAGAAAATGAAGTAAGGTCCGGAGAGATTGAGAAATTTATTCAAGATAACTCAAACAGCAGATAGCAGAACTGTTTAAGTAATTACTTTGTGTCCTAATAATGTCACAGATATGAAAGCAATCTAAGAATTAGAGTATGTAATAAAACAAAAACTACAATGACAATGAACTGTACTTTATTTAATGACAAATGAGGATACCACACAGTATCACATCAGACAGTATGAAATCTAATTCTGGGCAAATATCTTTTAAGGATAAACTGTAGAAATACTTGCTTTGTTTTCTGGAAAGATGATTCTACTAGCCCAATATTAGCAGGCCAGGCATGAATTAAGTTACTTTTTTGAAGTGGTGATAGATTTTTACTGACTCAGCCACACTCTCTCTTAGGATTCACTTTGCAACAGACGAGTACACATCATTGAGGTGGCTATTTTTTCCTGAGATTCCATGGTTGCAAGATCTTTGCATTACCTTGTTAACCTGAATTGTTGAAATATCATCCTTATATTAATAGTGGCCAAGGTTTAAAATCTTTATGGAATTTTTACTTAATTTATTTGAAATTATTACACGCTTTGCTAAGACAAATGTTATCTTTTTTATATCAATTAGCTATTAGTGATTAGGAGAAGGATTTTCTCCTCAAGGATTTAGAACACATTTTTGTCTGACAATTTGTGGACTCTGACAAGTGTCTGTAGGTCAGAAGAATTTTTTTTTTTTTTTTTTTTTTTTTTTGAGACAGAGTGTTGCTCTGTTGCCTGGGCTAGAGTCTAGCTCACAGCAACCTCCAACTCCTGGCCTCAGGCGATCCTCCTGTCTCAGACTCCTGAGTAGCTGGGACAACAGGCACGTGCCTCCATACCCGGCTAATTTTTCTATTTTTAGTGGAGACAGGGTCTCACTCTTGCTCAGGCTGGTCTCAAACTCCCGAGCTCAGGCAATCCTCCTGCCTTGGCCTCCCAGAGTGCTAGGATTATAGGCATGAGCCACCACTTCTGGCCACTTTTGTTTTTTTTTTTTTTAATTTCAGAATATTATGGGGGTATAGACATTTTATATAGTGTGCACTGTGCCCATTAGGTATGAATTTACCCACCCCCTCCTCCTATCAATACATGAGTGGATTCTTAAAATCCAACCATAAAAAAAAACCGGTGAACTAATAATACCTCTTGTATTAATCTGGATAGAAATGGGAGACCATTCTAAGTGAAGTGTCACAAGAATGGAAAAACAAACACTGCATGTACTCACCATTAAATTGGAACTAATTGATCAACACTTATGTGCACACATGGAAATAACAGTAGAATTTTCAAACATTCAAGGACTTTCTGAGGAGTTCAACCCAATGTTTATAAAATCAATAAGTAATCTTAATTTAGGACAGTTTGAATAATTTTAGTAGACTGCTTGATATCAAGGATACTTTTATAAACATTTTAATCAAAGAATCTCTTCATAAAAGACACTAAAATATTTCTTAGTTCAGGCTGCTATAACAAAAATACTATAGATTGGGTGGATTAAACAACAAGCATTTATTTCTCACAATTCTAAAGGGTGATGTCCAAAATCAAGGCACTGGCAGATCTAGCATCTGGTGAAAGCCACTTCCTGGTTTACAGGAGGCCATCTTGGCTCTCACATGGCTGAGAGAAGAAACAGATCTAGTTTCCTCCTCCCCTTATAAATGCACTAGTGCCATTCATGAGGGTTCCACCTTCATAACCTTCCAGAGGCTCCAACTTTAAATGCCATCATATTGAAGAGTTAGGTTTCAACATATAAATTTTGGGGAAACACATTCAGTCCATAGCAATTTCCTTTATACTATAAGGCTTTGATATGACATAGACCCAATAACTGATATTTAGAAATGTAAGGAATTGAAAGCAACTATTTTATTTTATGGAGTAATATAGAAGAGCTTTTGTGTAATGAGACATTTGTTAAGCTGTTGGTTTTATGCGTTTAAGGAAAAAGTTTCTGTGATATGTGAATACGCTAGGAGCAATATAATGTCTTAAATTATTAAATTACAGTACTTTTCAAATGTGAGATGTGTTGTCACTAATAACATTATCAGAAATATGTGTTACTTTCTTGAGTCTTGGTTGATAATGTGCTCCAGCATTTGCTCTTATAAAAATATTACGAATGAATTTTTAAAGTAATGTGATTGGAATATGCTTCATTACCTTTTAAAGGTTCTAGTTTGACACTTTGGGTGCTATGATTTGAAGGCCTTCTTGTAACACTGTTTATTTTCAAACACAGTTAACAGCACACAAAGATTGACATGAAAGTACATCATTGGTTACATTTATCAAATTACATCTGTTCAAATCTCAGTTATGCAAAGCTTTTGTGTAAACTTGGCTGGTAAATTTCTATGTTTCCTTATATCAGTCAGTTTTTTAAAAAATATACACAATAAAGCTTATTTAAAACAGCCAAACAACCCACTCAATTGCTGAGGTCTTTTCAGTTTGAACGGCCTATTCTTCTACAAGAAGTCACAAGAAAGCAAGATTAATTGTCTTGTCTTGACCACAGCAATGAGAAATCATAAGTCCTTAGCACAAGGACACACGTTTACTAAGTGCTAAATAAACAACGTATGGTTTTTGCAAACAAATTGGAAGGGAAGTGGGTTGTATGTGGGAGAATAAATTGATGCAAACTTCCTGGATTTTTTTTTTTTGTTACATGCATTAAAAATCCAAAAATAGTTACATCCTTTGACATAGCCATTACGCTCATATGGATTTATGCTTAGGAAATAGAGGGATATATGCATTGACATTCATCTGAAGATGTTTATGGTCTTTTTCTTTATAATACTCAAATAGCGGAAATAAAAATTACATAGAGCCATTCCATGATGTACAACACTAATAGTAATGACTGTATTTATTGAATATTTACTATGTAACATTTAATGCACTTAAAATATAATTTTAAATTTAATCCTTATAACAACCTAATGCCTTACAGATATTATACAGCACCCGAAAGCCACATATCTAGTAAATAATTGAAATTAGATTCAGACCTAGGTGTGACTGTCTGTAAGACTCAAGCATATTGGACTTTATGAATATTTAGTTATATAGAGAAATGCACATCATTGTTAAGGGAAAGGATGGAAAGGACAATATATAGTATTATCCCATTAAAAATTCTTTAAATACATAAAAAAAAAATCTGGAAGGACATTACCAAAGGGAAAATAGTTACTTCGGGGTGGTGGGATTACAGGAGTTTTTTTTCTTTTACAACACTTGATCTTAACCAAAAGTTGAGAAGCAATAATGACTTTTTTCTTTTATTATTTTATCTTTTTTCCCAACTTTCATGCAGTGAACATGTGTTGATTATATAATTAGAAAAACAAGGTGTTTTTTTCCTTCCCCAAATTTCCCTTCCTCAAAATGTTAATTGCAGCATTATTTACAATATAATTTGGAACTTAAATGTCTGACAGTAGATGAATTATTTAATGAAATATTGTTCATCAATTCAATGGAGTAACACAAAACAAAATGATTGCTATTAAGTAGAGGCAATAAGCTGTGATAATATTTATTTAATAATCTGTGAAATAAGGGAGAATAGAAAATATTAATATTTACACCAAGATTACTATGATTTATACTATGATTAGGATGCAAATTCTGTATGCACACAGTAGAAAACTAGACTGTATAGAATAACAAAAGTATGATGTTGGCAGTGTGAAGGAGTGATACCAGTATTTCCTTGCTTGTTTTAACTATGAATAATAATGTTAAAATAATCTCTGATTTGGTAAAAAGCTGGATATATAAAAGGGAAGGCATCTAGATAAAAAGCTTGATGTATTTTGCTACTACATAAAAATTTACTTCTCAGAGGGCAATATAATTAGACAGGTATGGTTTGACTTCAAAGTATCAATTCTCTTAACATTTTTCGGTATCATCAGAAATGATATAGCTACAGAGCAATCTCTGTTTTTTTTCCTCCTCTACACTTAGCAGAGCTATTTCTACAGATTGCTGCCACCTCAAATTAGAAAGCAATCTGAATAAAAGCTCCCCAGACAGGTTGTCTCAGCTGCTTTGACAAATGCCATGTACTCTATCCCTGAGGTCACAGCAAATGACAGGATGTGAAAAGTGAATAGAAAATGCTTCCCTGGCACTCTCTCATCCATGGTTTGCTGAGTAAGATGGGCAGTGCAGAAAGCCAGCAGCTTATAGCCCGGTACTTCCGTGAGGGAGAGGACATTCACAAAGGCAAAAATGTCTCTCCTGCCTGGAAGTGAATGTGTGAGCTCAGCATGTGTCTTGCCTCTGGGGTGGGGAATAAAAGGAGGCTGTTTGCCTGATTTTCTTTCAACACCCAAGTACAGAGGAAGCCAAATGTCAAGCTGCCTGTTTCTGATCCAAGTTACTTACCTGTCTCCTTCCCCCCTCTTCAGGCTGCTTCCTGTACAAAGGTTGTCACTGGTAGATAAAATGCATCATTCCAGTTACTCAGTTGGGTGCCAGAGACAGAGAGGTTAGCCACAATAATTCAATGTCAGCCAGTACTATAAAGTTTAGCTTTTTTTTTTTGGTAACATTTTAACATTCCATTGATTTTTTTTTTTTTTTTTTTTTTTTTTGGTGAATTATAATTGTGTTGTAGAAGTGTGGACTCTTAGGCTGCTGTGACAGGTCAGGAATTGATTTTGATGATTCATGGGATGTCCTGGAGAAAGAACGAGATATATGCTGCACAAACTTAGTATTGCTTGTTGGGACATGGAAGTCCCAAGTTCAAAACATTTTTAGAACTAGAAGTTACTCAAGTGATCATGATTTTCATTGCCTTCAATTTAGGATGTTTGAACTGGAAATATGATTTCTACAATAATTTTGCAGACTTTTCTTTTTACTAAAAACATCTTGAGGAACTCTGATCTAAACAAGAGTCAAAGGGCATGGTGCCTGAGGAAACAGGTAAAGTTTGTGAATTTATATGAGACACTTTTTGGTATGCCTAACAGGAATTTTTAATACAGTCAGTTCAGAGTAAAATAGAAATGCTGGTATCTGAGGTTTTGGATTGACAAATTTGAGAAGGATTATAAATTGAGGAAATATGAATGGATTCCATCACTGAAAAATCATTTAATCCTTTAAAATAACATAGTAATAGCCTTCAATAGACTGCATGGCTCTTAACCAGTAAAAAAAAGCTAATGGCTGCAGTTATACAGAAAATCCAAACCAATTCATAATGGGCTTTTGTTGCGTGCCTTATCATTCCTATTTCCTTACTGTGCTATAATGGCACCCTGCCTTTCCAAGATATTTCCTTTGGTGGAACCATTCTCTTCCATTCTTGGCCATTTTTTCGGGGGGATAGAATTTACTAATTCCTACCTTCAGGCTTGAGTTCTGATAATCTTAAATCAAGTGGCTTATCCCATTTTTCCAGTTATAGTAACAGGTTCAGAGATGGACACATAAACCAATCAAAGTCTCTAACATGTGAGGAGATATTTGCGAAAGTTTCTGGAAAAGAGAAGCTTCCATTTTCTTCTATAACAGTTACTGAAAGATGCATGTGAATCTCTCAAACTTATAACTATGGCATCGATTTGGCTATCACTACAGGTCGTGTTTGTGTGTGTGCTGGTGGGAGAGGTCATAGGACACTGTGCAGGGCCTGTATATGAAGCAGATACTGTAGCAGGCAGTACATAGACATAGAAACTGGGTCCTGGACAACATTTTTTTAATTGGATGATCAGCCACTGCCTGAACTAAGATACTAAGAACTACTTCTGATTACAAAGTACCTTTATTAAGCTCTTTTGATTTGTGTTTTTGATCTCTTACAATAAATAGTCCTAACTAATACAGAATCCCAAGATTTTTGTAACAGGAAGTTCAGCCATATGTTCAAAGAGATCATAATTCATTTTCTTAACCAGGAGCAATCTGTTTGTTAGAAAGTGGCACAAAGTTAAATTATTATTTATCTTAACTCATTACATTCTGGAAAACAGTGTTGTAAAGAGTAAATTCAATGTCATATTCCCAGGTGTCCCTGTGTTGTGGGACCAGCTGTTAAACCCTGGCTCACACTTCCTTGTAATTTTTCATGATGTGAAAGGAGAGGAGCTAGGTCAGTTTAATTTAGCTCACCAAAAATTTATTGAATGTCTAACAAAATGGACATTTTGTATTCATTTTGACTGTCCAGAATTTAAATCTTCTTCCTATGAACATCCAAAAAAATGTAGATACTTGCTTTCTCAGTCTCCCTTGAAATTAGGGCACTGACAAATGTTCTATGCTCTGTTAACTGACACACCTGCCCCAGAACTTTAGGTCAAAAGCTAATGATGTGAACAATCAGGATTTGTACAGAATCCATTTGGGTTGTAGGTGACAATGGTAGCAATACTAACCAAATCTATTACCTAGAGACAGTAGTGGCAGTAGTTTTCAGGGTACTACCCTTTATCAGTTTCATCAAAGGTACAAGATGTTGTACTTATTGTCCAGACTGATGGTATAGTAGTACTTTTGCTGAATCATTTCTCTGTATTTTTGGCTTGTTGGTTCTCCCTTATGACTCAATGATGTCTGAAATGTTTAAGCAGATCAGAATTCTACATAGAGATCTGCTAAGCTCCAATCAGAAAATAATAGCAGTAATCTCTAGAACTTTATAGCAAAATTATAGCCTATTCAGCAAACAATTCTTTTTATTTTGAGAAAGAGCTCTTGCCTTGTTATTGGGTCTGGGAAAGACCAAAAGCCTTAGAATAGTTTGTTGAGTGGTTATACAATAAAAATGCCCACTAATTGATACACTGAGCTATAAAGTTGGAGCATACCAACTTTATGATATGGTTGGACTCCCTTATCAACTAGCAGTGGAAATGTGGCTTTAGGTCTGAGAGGGTCTTGAAAACAAAAATAAGGTATCTTATATAGTTGACTCACACTCAGTGTGCCTGTTCTTGTTAACCCACAGCTTTGGCTACATACTTATGTTGATTGAGGTGAGTTAGCCCCAGGTATACTGGTAAGGCATTGCAGTCCCCTCAGGTGTGGTCTGCAGGACAGCGGAGGAAGGCAAGCATCCTAATAGGTAGAAATTCAGACTTAGTCTACATTTTCTGGGAGGAGAGATACTTAGAGGCATGGATCTATCCCCACTAACAGAGTATAGAAATTAGTTTGATTAGATGGTCAGGAATTTTAATTAGGATGTTTTGGGAAGAGATACACACACACACACACACACACACACACACCCCCACACACCATGGAGTACTACTCAGCCATGAAAAGGAATGAAATAATGTCTTTTGCAGCTTGGATGGAATTGGAGACCATTATCCTAAGTGAAATATCTCAGGAATACCATACAAGTACCATATTTTCTCACTTATAAGTGGGAGCTAAACAAGGGATAAATATGGTCATAAAGTTGTGTAATGGACATTGAAAACTAAGAAGGCGGGAGAGTGGGTTGGGTTAAGGGATAAAAATCTACTTATTGGGTACAATGTACACATTTTGGTGATGAGTACACTGAAAGCCTTGACTATGGCTTGATACAATTCATCTGTGTAACAAAAAACACTTGCACCCCTAATTTTTTTGAAATAATAATAAATAAATAAAATGCCACAGTGGTGTAATACAGTATGAGACACTCATGTGTTGGGCTGTAGCAGTACCTACTGATCTGCAGGTCATATGTTCCATGACCCCCCAGTGGATGCTTGAAACCATGGAGAGTACCAAACCCTGTAACTACTATGTTTTTTCCTGTACATACATATCTATGATAAAGTTTAATTTATAAGTTAGGCTCAATGAGAGATTAACAACTAACAATAAAGCAGAACAATTACAAGAATGTGCCAGCGTCACTACTTTGTGCTTTGGGGCCATTATTAAGTAAAATAAGGGTAACTTGAACACAAGCATTGCAATACCACAACAGTCAATCTGATAATCAAGGTGGTTACCAAGTGACTAACAGGCAGTAGTGTATACACTGTAGCATGCTGTACAAAGGAAAAGATTCGCTCCTCCTGAGCAGTATGGCATGAAATTTCACCACACTACTCAGAACAGCCCTCAACTTAAAACTTATAAATTGCTTATTTCAGGAATTTTCCATTTAGTATCTTTGTACCGTGGTTGACCTCTGGTAACTGAATTCTCGGAAAGTGAAACTGCAGATGAGGGGGGACTACTTAATAATAAAACACATTGGTCGTCTTTGCCCATCACTAGGGCATATATATATATATATATATATGTGTGTGTGTGTGTGTGTGTGTGTGTATATATATATATATATATATATATATGGTTTTTTTTTTTTTTTGAGACAGAGTCTCACTCTGTCACCCTGGCTAGAGTGTCATGGCATCAGCCTAGCTCACAGCAACCTCAAACTCCTGGGCTCAAGCAATCCTACTGCCTCAGCCTCCCGCCAATATACTTTTATTAAATTCTGTTTTGAATTAAACACAACAAACTTGTTTTTACTTCAACTATGATACTCCTACTATGTGCCAGGGATCAGGTTACGTCCAGGAGGTTCATGACGAATTAGATATATCAGCCTTTTTAAATTAGCATTCTGAGCTGGGCAGCCTGCAGGACGTCTAGCTCGGGGGATCTTGGTTTCTTGAAGGCTACGCTTTTGGTTACTTCCCGTCTTTTAGCTCTTCATCTAGGATTGCTGTATAGTTATCTTCTTCTTTTTTTTTTTTTTTTTTTAAAAACAATAGTTTCATATTTTTTCCCCACCCCCCCTTTCCCGAGTCAGCACCTTCAAGTGTTACCACTCCCCAAACGGTGCGCAATGCACTCATTGTATAGGCATACCCCCATCCCCTCACCCACCCCCCACCTCAGTCTGATGTCCAATTGGTGTTGTTCCCAGATTTGTATTTAGGTGATGATCAGGGAAACCAATTTTCTGGTGAGTACATGTGATGCTTGTTTTTCCATTCTTGGGATACTTCACTTAATATAATGGGTTCCAACTCTCTCCAGGAGAACCATAGAGATGTCGTATCTTCATCATTCCTTATAGCTGAGTAATATTCCATGGTATACATATACCACAGCTTACTAATCCAATCATGTATTGATGGGCATTTGGGTTGTTTCCACATCTTTGCTATTGTGAATTGTGCTGCTATAAACATTTGGGTACATGTGCCTTTGTTACAGAATGACCTTTTTTCCTTTGGGTATATGCCCAGTAATGGGACTGCTGGGTCAAATGGCAGGTCTACTTGAATCTGTTTAAAATACCTCCCTAATGCTTTCCACAGGGGTTGCACTAGTTTGCAGTCCCACCAGCAGTGTATGAGTGTTCCTGTCTCTCCACATCCACGCCAACATGTGTTGTTTTGGGTTTTTTTGATAAAGGCCATTCTCACTGGGGTTAAGTGATATCTCATTGTGGTTTTGATTTGCATTTCCCTGATGATTAGAGATGTTGAACACTTTTTCATATGTTTGTT
This sequence comes from Eulemur rufifrons, assembly GCF_041146395.1. NCBI lineage: Eukaryota > Metazoa > Chordata > Mammalia > Primates > Lemuridae > Eulemur > Eulemur rufifrons. The sequence continues at coordinate 36,745,217 of NC_090997.1, forward strand.
AGCCATTTTTATATCTTCTTTTGAAAAATTTCTATTCATGTCCTTTGCCCACTTTTTGATAGGGTTGCTTGATTTTTTTCTTGCTGATTTTCCTGAGTTCTAAATAGATTCTTGTTATCAGTCCTTTATCTGATGTGTAGTATGCAAAATTTTTTTCCCATTCTGTAGGTGGTCTGTTTATTCTCGTGACTGTTTCTTTGGCTGTGCAGAAGCTTTTTAATTTAATCATGTCCCATTCATTTATTTTTGTTGCTGCTGTGATTGCCTTGGGGGTCTTCTTCATAAATTCTTTGCCTAGGCCAATGTCTGTAAGAGTCTTTCCTACATTTTCTTCTAGAATTCTGATTGTATCACACCTAAGGTTTAAGTCTGTTATCCACCGTGATTTGATTTTTGTGAGAGGTGAAAGCTGTGGGTCCTGTTTCAGTCTTCTACAAGTGGCTAACCAATTCTCCCAGCACCATTTGTTGAATAGGGATTCTTGTCCCCAGAGTATATTCTTTCCCGCTTTGTCAAAAATTAGGTGACTATATGAGGATGGTTCTATATTTGGATTTTCTGTTGTGTTCCACTGGTCTGTGTCCCTGCATTTGTGCCAATACCAGGCTGTTTTAAGAACCACGGCCTTGTAGTATTGTTTGAGGTCTGGCAAATTAATACCTCCCATTTTGTTTTTGTTGCTTAAAATTGCTTTTGCTATACGGGGTCTTCTTTGATTCCATACAAAGTGTATAATTATTTTCTCTATGTCTGTAAAGAATGATGTTGGTAATTTAATAGGGATTGCATTGAATCTGTAGATCACTTTGGGTAGTATAGACATTTTAACAATGTTGATTCTTCCGATCCACGAGCATGGTATATTTTTCCATCTATTTGCAAGTTCTGCTATTTCTTTTCTCAGTGTTTCATAGTTTTCCTTATAGAGGTCCTTTACCTCTTTAGTTAGATATATACCTAGATATTTTATTTTCTTTGTTGCTATTTTGAAGGGTATTGAGTCTTTAATTTCGTTTTCCGATTGACTGTTATTGGCATATATAAATGCCTCTGATTTGTGTATATTAATTTTGTAGCCTGAGACTTTGCTGTATTCGTTAATCAATTCCAGGAGTCTCTTGGTTGAATCCTGGGGGTTTTCCAGATATAACATCATATCATCAGCAAAAAGTGAGAGTTTGATCTCTTCCTTCCCTATTTGGACTCCCTTGATTCTGCTCTCTTGCCTGATAGCTCTCGCAAGGACTTCCAATACTATGTTGAAAAGTAATGGAGACAATGGGCAGCCCTGTCTGGTTCCAGTTCTAAGTGGGAGTGCTTTCAGTTTTTCCCCATTCAGTATGATGTTGGCTGTGGGTTTGTCATATATGGCTTGTATCATTTTTAGGTAGGTTCCATCAATGCCTATTTTGTTAAGCGTTTTTATCATAAAAGGGTGTTGAATTTTGTCAAATGCTTTTTCTGCATCTAATGAGAGTATCATATGGTTTTTGTTTTTGCTTCTATTTATGTGGTGAATTACATTTATAGATTTACGTATGTTGAACCACCCCTGCATCTCGGGGATGAAGCCCACTTGGTCGTGGTGGATTACTTTTTTGATAAGTACTTGGATTCGATTTGCTAGTATTTTATTGAAAATTTTTGCATCTATATTCATGAGGGAAATTGGTCTGTAGTTCTCTATTTTTGTTGTGTCCTTTCCAGGTTTTGGTATTAGTGTTATATTGGCTTGGTAGAACGTGTTGGGGAGAACTCCATCCTTCTCAATATTGGAGAATAGTTTATGTAGGATGGGCACCAGTTCTTCTTTGTATGTATGGTAAAATTCAGGTGTGAACCCATCTGGACCAGGGCTTTTCTTTTTGGGAAGGTTTTTTATTGCTGTTTCGATTTCAGTTCTTGATATTGGTCTGTTCAGGTACTCTATTTCTTCCTGGTTGAGCCTGGGAAGACTATGTGTTTCTAAAAATTTGTCCATTTCCTCCACGTTCTCCAGTTTGTGTGCATAAAGATTTTTGTAGAATTCATAGATGATATCTTGTATCTCTGTAGCATCGGTTGTGATTTCTCCTTTCGTGTTCCTAATGGAGGTTATTAGAGATTTTAGTTTTGTGCTCTTGATTAGTCTAGCCAGAGGTGTGTCTATTTTGTTTATCTTTTCAAAGAACCAACTTTTTGTTTTATTAATTTCCCTTATAGTTTCTTTGTTGTCTTTTTCATTTAGTTCTGATTTGATCTTAGTAATTTCTCGCCTTCTGCTGGGTTTGGGATCGTTCTGTTCTTCTTTCTCCAGCTCTTTGAGTCTATTCGTTAGGTTGTCTATTTGCATGTTTTCTGTCTTTTTGATATAGGCATTTATGGATATGAATTTTCCTCTCAGGACTGCTTTAGCTGCATCCCATAGATTTTGATAAGTTGTATCTCCATTGTCATTTAATTCAAAGAAATTTTTGATTTCCATCTTGATTTCTTCTTTTATAGAATAATTATTCAAGAGAAGGTTATTTAGCTTCCATGACTTTGAGTAAGAGTGAGGGTTTCTGTTTGTGATCATTGTTACTTTTATTCCGCTGTGATCTGAGAAGATGCATGGTATAATTTCTATTTTTTTGAATTTTTGAAGACATGATTTATGTCCTAGGACATGGTCAATCTTAGAGAATGTCCCGTGAGCTGATGAGAAGAATGTATATTCTGTGGACTTTGGGTAGAATGTCCTATAGATGTCAGCCATGCCCATTTGTTCTAGCATTCTATTTAGGTCCATTATGTCTTTGTTTATTTTCTGTTTAGAGGATCTGTCCTGTACTGTCAGTGGGGTGTTAAAGTCTCCAGCTATTACAGTATTGTTATCTATCATTTGGTTGAGATCTAGCAGGGTTTGCTTTATGAATCTAGGTGCACCTAGGTTGGGTGCATATATATTGAGTATAGTCATGGCTTCTTGATGAATTGTGCCTTGAATCAGTATGTAGTAGCCATCTTTGTCTTTTATTATTTTTGTTGGTTTGAAAGCTAAGTTATTGGAAATTAAGATTGCCACACCAGCTTTCTTTTGGTTACCATTTGCTTGAAATATCGATTTCCATCCTTTTATTTTCAGTCTAAATGCATCTTTGCAGGTTAGGTGAGTTTCTTGAAGACAGTAGATACTTGGATTGTATTTTTTTATCCATTGGGCCAGTCTATGTCTCTTGAGCGGGGAGTTCAAGCCATTCACATTTATTGAGAAAACTGATAAGTGAGACAGTTTTTTGTTCAGCTTGTTGGGTAGAACTTCACTGTGATGTTTTCTCTCCTGGGCCATTGTGGTATCTGGAATTTGATCTTTAGCTCTTGAGTAGTTTTACATTCGTGGATCTTTCTTGTGCTGATCCGTGTGTAATTCTCTTTTGAGTACTTCTTGGAGGGCTGGTCTTGTCTTGGTGAATTCCCTCAACCTTTGTTTATCTGAGAATGTCTTGATTTCTCCTTCGTATAGAAAACTTAGCTTAGCTGGGTACAAGATTCTAGGCTGGGCATTATTCTGTTTCAGAAGCGTGAAAATGGGGCCCCAACCTCTTCTTGCTTGTAAGGTTTCAGCTGAGAAATCTGGCGTAATTCTGATGGGTTTTCCTTTGTAAGTTACTTGTTTCTTTCTCCTTACAGCTCGGAGAAGTGACTCTTTAGTGGATATTTTGGTCAGCCTGATGACTACGTGGCGTGGTGTTTTCCTATTTGCTATGAATCTCCCAGGGGTCCTTTGAGCTTCTTGAATCTGTATGTCTAGAGTATTGGCAAGGCCTGGAAAATTTTCCTCGATTATGTCTTCAAATAGCTTGTCCAACCCTTGCTTGTTATCTTCTTCACCCTCAGGAATGCCAATAACTCTCAAGTTAGGTTTCTTCACATAATCCCACATTTCTTGAAGACGCAGATCATTTCTCTTACTTTTTCGATCTATCTCTGTGACTGACTTATTTAGTTGGAAGAAGTTATCTTCAATTTCTGAGATTCTTTCCTCTGTTTGATCTACCCTGCTCTTGAGACTTTCCACAGTGTTTTGTAGCTCTCTGAGTGAATTCTTCACTTCTAGGAGTTCAGTTTGGTTTTTCTTCAATATTTCAATTTTTTTAGTGAATTTTTCCTCCAAATCCTGTATTTTTTTTGTGTTTTCCTTGTGTTGTTTATCCACTGATTCTTTTTTTTTTTTTTTTTTTTTGAGACAGAGTCTTGCTCTGTTGCCCGGGCTGAGTGCCGTGGCGTCAGTCTAGCTCACAGCAACCTCAAACTCCTGGGCTTAAGCGATCCTACTGCCTCAGCCTCCCGAGTAGCTGGGACTACAGGCATGCGCCACCATGCCCGGCTAATTTTTTGTATATATATATTTTAGTTGTCCATATAATTTCTTTCTATTTTTAGTAGAGACGGGGTCTCGCTCTTGCTCAGGCTGGTCTCGAACTCCTGACCTCGAGCGATCCACCCGCCTCGGCCTCCCAGAGTGCTAGGATTACAGGCGTGAGCCACCACGCCCGGCCTTATCCATTGATTCTTGTATATTATTCAGCTTGTTTATAATCCATAATTGGAATTCTTCCTGTGACATGTTGGTGTTTTGAGTCTGGTTTGTGTCAAATGGTTGGGATCTGGTATTTCTCTTTGGAGATGAGCTTTCCATTTGATTCTTTGTGCTCTCTGTGTTTTTTCGCTGGGCCCTTCCCATCTAGATTTATTGTTGGATCTTTACTTATAGATTTAGTCTGGTTAACAGGACTCTTTGTGCTCTATTCTTAGGCTGTGAAACAGTCTAGGTATGTTGCTTCTTTTGGCAAGAGGGGGAGACTGTTGTGTATTGTTTAGAGATTTTTCTGTTTCCGTTGGGGGACTGCTTCCGATGGGTCCAATCCTAGAGGATTGGAGTGATCCAAGACCGCTTTGGTGAGTTAGAACACTGTGTTGTGGTCTTTCAGAAGGCAGGAAGGGTCCACACTAATAGTAGACCGAAATTCTCTTTGTTTGTTTGTTTCCCTTTGGTTCTTCCTCTATAGGGGAGGTTTCTGACTCTATCTGCAGGCAAGATACTAGCTATGGGGAGAGGACGGTGACCTCGCTTGCTCAGCGCCTCAGTTGCTGTAGCTCCCACGGGCAAAAGTCTATCTTGGCCCAATGTCCCCAGGGATCAGGTTCCACACTCTCGCTTCTGGAGAAGTATTCAGTGTTTACACTTGGGCGGGGATCCTATATAAGGTCCATGGACCAGGGGAGAGGGCCGTCCAGGGAGCCTCTTGGTACCCTATTGCTCCGCAGTGACTTGGCTGTGGGCCCTAGAGTGGCAATTGCGTGCCCGCAGATCACCGGCCCTGGGGGTGACTGCTCAGGATCCGGTATGTACCAGAGCCAGGGACCTGGCCCGTTCCGAAGCTCACCGTGGGTCCCCAGTTAGAAGGCGAAAAGAGAGGAGAAAGAGAAGAAAAAAAAAAAAAAGAAAAGAAAAAAGAAAAGAAAGAGGAGAAAACGAAAGAGAAAAGAAAAAAAGAAGAAAAAGAAAGAAAGAAAAAGAAAAAAAAAAAAAGAAAAAAAAAAAAAGAAAAGAAACGCAAAAAGCCAAACCAAAAAACACCAAAAACGCCAACAAAAATGAACAGAAACAAACTACGTAGCACCTCACCACACCGCAAGGCAGAAAGATACACAAATCTGAAGTATATAATTCAGCGACTCAATGTTTTTTTGTTTGTTTGTTTGTTTTACGCCTTAGCACAGCTCCGCCCCTTCACTTCCGCTCGGCTGGGTCCGGAGCGGCCATTAGATGTTTTTGTTTTTACGCCTTAGCACAGCTCCGCCCCTTCACGCCCGCCCAGCTGGGTCCCGGGCGGTTTCGCAGTGGATTTCAAGATGGCGTCTGCGCGCCCGCACAGCTCCGAGGGTGGTGGGAATCCAACCTCCGCGCTCAAAAAGGCGCGGCAGCCAGAGGCCCAGAGGGCAAAGGTGCCCGCCGAGGCTGTCCGGCTCGTGAGCCGCTGGAAAAAAAAAGAAAAAGAAAAGAAAAGGAAAAAAAAAAAAAAAAAACCAAAAACAAACACAAACACAAACACAAACAAAACCCAGAAGAAATTTACCAAGAATAAAATATACAGTTTGGCGAGCCTATTCTTCTTGTTCGTGGTTTTTTTTTTTTTTTTTTTTTTTTCCTTAGCACAGCTCTGCCCCTTCACCCCGAGCGCGGCCCCGGCATATCCTGCACTCCTGGCGTTGGTTCAGAGACCAGCGGAGGGCGCCGGGCAGAGAGAGCCGCTCGGCACTTTATGGCTCCCGAGCGGTTTCGCCCTCGCTTTCAAGATGGCGCCTGCAGAGCTCCGGGGCTGGAGGAGACCGGCTCCCCGGCAGGCAGAGACCGCCAATGCCCGGGGGCTGGCAAGCAAGGACGCGCATGAGGGGTCACCGGCTGGAGAACCGCCGAAAAAGGCAGCACGGGGTACAACGCTATTTGCTGTCCGGGAGTCTTTTGTGTTTTTCCGCCCTGGGGCAGATCCGTCCCTCCTCGCCAAGCGCTGTCTCAGCTGAGATCCCCCAGGTTCTAAGGTAATTTCGCAAAAAAGCCTGTCTCCAATGCGCCACGTATCCCTCAGTGATTCTGCGCTGGCCTGGGTCAGGGCTCTGTTCAATTGGGAGCGGAGGGCTAGCCGCTTTCCCGAGAGGCTGCACCCACCCCGGCTGGGGGCGGGTGTATCCGACCCGCGCTCCGCTGGCTAGTGTCTGTCCCGTGTTCCTAATATTCGTTCACCTCAGACCTCACTCGCTCTGTTTGTCCCACGCTGATTCTCCGTGGATTCACACCGCTGTTCCTGTGTGGGAGCGGTCTTCTAGCGTTGTGGCAGGTCCGGATCGATGCCTTCCTTCCTGGGAGCGCAGATTCAGGCCGTCACCACCACTCCGCCATCTTTGATCTCCTCTAGTTATCTTCTAATTTAATTAAAGCCAGAGAAGTTTGTAATTTATCAGATGTGTGAAATGCCTTTAAATATCTGACTACAGACATCCAAGTTTAAGTATTCCTGAAGCCACTAGTAACCAGCAGAGAGGGAGTATTCCATGGCGTACGTGTCAGCCAGTTAGCACTAGGGCTGTCCATAAGGGGCAGAGAGGATACTCCTCACCCTTCACCCTGTAGTTCTAACTTCTAGAGAGGAATAGAGAGAATGTACTTGAAGAACAAGGTTTGAAAAACTGATGAAAAATTTTTGAGATGATTAATTTCTAAGAGATTTCCCAAGAGGTTGATTCCTACTTACCCATGTTTATTTCACTCGTTTCTCAGAAGGTAGAATCTTATTTAATTTTTATTAGTCCTTTCAAATGTCTCCTTAACAACTTAAAACTCCACTATTTATATAATATGATGGCCTAGAACTTAGTCAAGAGATGGGGGCATGAATTTGAAAATTGGTTGTTAACTTCTTTGACTTCGATTAATTTATGCCATCTCTCTCAGTCCCTCATATATACATTGGTATCATAATACTTGAATTGTGTTTCAAATGAAGGTAAGAGTTACTTTGCTTGGTAAAGTCATTTCAAATTCCTTTAAAATAGCTAGGAATAAATGGACATTTCAAATGTTTTTACCTTCCTAGAATTTATCAGATGAAAGACTTGTCAACCCCAACACAATAGTTAATATTTTCCTCACATGGAGAGTCTCTCATGACCATCCTTTTTGTGCAGTAACATTAATATTAAGCCCGCATGGAATGAAAGCTATTTTAATTAAGCATATAACTTGGTACTTTCTAACCTTAAATTTGAAGATGATAAAGCATTTTATAATGGTCAATGAATTAAGTACTTCTGGGGCTTTTATGGACATAATTAGAAAGGGTAACTATCCAATTATTCTGGATGTAGAACTGAAAGATCTGCAGTAGCCAGACAAAAAGTTTGGCCTCTAGAAAGCTCTTTTTTAATGAAATAGTGTGTTTGGAAAGTTGCTTAGCTGAGAAGAATTATTGATAATGTTAGAGTGGAAGTTTATATTTAATCATTCATTCAACAAATATTTATCATGCACTTACTCTCTGCATTCTTCTGAGCACTGGAGGTACAATAGTGACACAGTCATTGTTTTTCAGGGGAGGATAGAGAATAAATAGGCTGTGTTCTTGGATAGAGTGGACTGGTATTTCAAATATAATATCCCACTGGGTTTAGCCGGAAAAGCTGGATGCACAAAAAATCTGTTAGAAAGTATCAGGGTGTTGACAGAAGTGTAAAGATTTATGGGACCAGGATGGAGGAGAATAGAAGCTCTGGGCAGTAAACTTTGTGTTTAAAGTTGCTCCCCCCGCCCTCACCCTCCTTGGTGGGGGACACTTACTCACTCTGGATGGGTGGCTGAGAGCAGAGCCTTTGATAGCTTTACAAGCTAGGGGCACAGTAACTAGGTAGAGAAGAGTTGAACAACACCATTAACAATCTTGACCTAGTGAACATATTTATGACAATGCTTCTCCCAAACTGCAGAATGTTAGGTCTGTCTGGATGTTTCCTGGTCCCCAGCTCCCAGTGTGAAGAATGACTACTGGTATCAAGTTGAGCTGATGACAGAGTGATCACAGATACAGAGCAATTACATACAAACTGTTTATTACAGGAAAGAAGCTATAGAAGTGAAAGTGAAGAAGAAAGCTACACAAAATGACACAAAGTGAAAATACGTTCCAGAGAGAGGAATGGGTTAGTCTCCACAAGTGGAGAAAGACCCCAAAATCTGAGTGCATTCTGCCTTTTATATGCTCACTAGTTTGTCCCACCTTTCTCCTGACAGGATTGGTTGCCATTTCCTACCTTTGGGGTGATTGACAGGTTGGGGTTATATAACAGGTTACATAACAGGTTGGTTATATAACAGTTTCTCTTTCTACACATACCTCTTCGCCTTAATTCTTCACAAATTTCCACCCATGTTATGCTAATTAGATGGTAATGAGCTCTGGGTCATAAAAAGTCACTGGGAACTTCTTACTATGTATGTTCCCACCAGGGAACAGTCGCTATCCATGATTTGGTTCCTAGTTACAATTCAGTTCCTGCTCTCCACCCGTAGCTACTACTACTTCCTTGCAAGCTGTTTGCCCTCTGCCAGACCTAACACAGAATATACATCTTTTTCAAGTACACATAGAACATTTACAAAAATTGATCATATGTTGGGCCATAACGCTACTCTCAATGTAGCTGAAAGGTTTGAAGGCATATAGAATATAATGTTTTACCATAGTGCAATTATGTCAGAAATTAATAGCAAACAGAAAACTAGAATATCCCCATATGCTGTGAAATAGATACATGCCTAACTAACCCATGAGTCAAAGAAAAAGCAAAATAGAAATTAGAAAATACTTTGAACTAAACAATAATAAAAATAGTACATATTAAAAATTGTCTGATATCAGCAGAACTGTACCTAAAGGAAAATTTATAGCCTTAATTGCATATATTAGAAGTGAAAAAACTGAAAACAACATCTATGACAAGAAATTGGGAAAGGATATCAAATTTAACCAAAAGAGAATAGAAAAGAAAACATCATATTTAAGAGCAGAAGTCATGGAAATAGAAAACATACAAACAATAGAGAGCATCAACAATAATCAATAAACTCTTGGTCAGACTGATCAGAAAAAATAAACAGTGTGCAAAATAACCAATATCAGGAAATCAAAAGAGCACATTTCTGCAGAGCCTACAGATGTTAAAATGGTCAGAGGATATTGTGAATAACTTAATGCCAATATATTTAAACTTTTTGATTAATTGACTAACTTAAAAAAATATAGCTTACCAAAATTGATTATAAGAAGAAATAAAAAAAGTGAATAGTCCTTTATCTATTAAAGTAATCAAATCAGCAATTTAAAATATCCCACAACAAAAATTCCAGGGCACTATTGGCTTGTCATGAGATCCACCCTTCTTCTTCTGTTCTGATGTACCTCAGATCTTTACAAAAGCCAGAGTTAATTTACATTCAATACTGTTTCAGGAAAATAGGTTGGCATACTTTTTAGTGGTAGTCAGAAAAATATGAATCTCGCTTTTGATTTTTCTGCAGTCTTAATAGAAACTCCAAACCATGAAAAATATCTTTTTTTCCTATTCTGTTAATTTAATCATAACTGTGTAGATTTAATGCACACAATAGCCTTATAACATGTAGATAAGGAAATGATGGCTAAGACAGGTTAATTGTTGAAACCAGCTTACAAAATGTAGGTCTGTCTGAAACAGTTCAACTTTTCTCTACGGTGTCATGTTGCCTCTTGTTTTGCAAGCCAAGTTTGAATTATGCAAATCGGGAAGCCAAAAGCAAACTCATCAAGACCCTTTTGTTGTGCTTCATTGAGAGAACAGAATGTGAACTCATAGTTGGAAGAGCTTGGATTCTTCCACTTGTTAGCTATGAACTTGAGTACTGCACTTATGCTTTACATTTTAAAAGTTGTTAAGATGCTTTTTTATAATACCTAACACATGAGATTATAGTGAGAATTAAATGAAATTATGTGTTTTTTTGATTACCCCCATCACTTAATAGATTTTTCTCACTTGAATGAAATGACTAAACAGAGTACATAGATCGAAATTTTGAATATTCCTCATACTGTTTTTATTCACTTATAAAAGATCTGAGTAGTACTTTCTGAAATATAGGTGTTTTCTGCTCTTTTAAAATGCTCTCTCCAACCTCATATGACTCCCAAGGAGAGAAAAACTTATCTTTTAAAAAATTCTGACATCGGTATGGGCACCTAGATGCTAATGTGATAAGTATCTCTGAAATAAATATTTTAAATAGGATTTTACTGCTTTAATAAACTCTTTTCCTGTTGCTCCGATTTCTAATTTTGATCAGCAATACAAGAAAACACCTAGATAGGATTGTCAAGTCTCATCCATCATCAAAAATGAAGTAAGAAATCTGAATAAGAATCTCTAGATACTTCCAGTAAATCAGTTGTTTCTTTAATCATCTCTGTGTTTTCTTTTCTAATATCTTTCAAATTTGATGCTGACACACTCCAAAAAAAAAAAAATAATAAGAAAGTAGTTAACTTTCCTAAATTCAGGATGAGGTAGAAATCATTCAACTTCTCACCCACAGTTCTTTTCTTTCTCCATAGTATTCAAAGCATTAATGAACACAAGAAAGGCATTATCAGTGGAAAAAACTCTATGCCAGGGGATTAAATGAGTGGAAATTCTTTCTCTGAGTTTTAAGTGTAAAATCATGAAAATCTAATTTTTCACTTTTAAGATTCTAAAAGTAGAAGAGCATTATGATTTCTTTGTATTCTCATAAAAACTTTCTGAATATAATTGTACTTTCTTAGTCCTGAATAACAGGTCAGAGTAAATTAATAAAATTTCATGTTTATAATTTTTCTATATATATATTAGGGAGGTAGTAATAAATGAGATTAAAAGAAATACCAGTTATCAGTTAAGGAAATCTGTGTTGAGGCCCCAGCTCTGCCACTTACTGATTATATCATCACACTAAGCCTCTGTTTCCTCATAGGTTCTACTACTTGAAAACTAACATTAAGACCATGATGTTAGTACCTGGACAGTGACAGTGACAACGTCCATTATTATCTTCACAGCTCATCTCTAGAGTCTGCAGTTTTTCCACCAAGCCTTGTGCCTTGGAAGTTGCATATAACCTAATCTATAGAAATGGTGGAACTTTTTGGCCCTCAGAATATTTTTTTTTATTTTTTGAAAATGAATCTATATTGTAAAGTACTGCAGTTACAGATTACATACCAAACTGGGTTGCAGGTCTGCTACAAGTTTAGTGGAATGCCTCTTATTTTCTTTTCCTTTGTCTCTTTCTCCTTCTCAGAAAGCATAGAAAAGTAATTTTGTTTATTGGAATTCTAATTGTTTTGTTTCTAAGAGTTCTGAGAGTTTTTAAAATTGTATTATGAATTCTAAACTAGTTAGCTCTGAATTAATCAGTTTGAAATTGGATTCGTATTTTCTCTTTCCTACCAGTCAGATCTAAAATCATTAGTAATGTTCCAAGGAATCATGTATGCCCCCTGACTATGGTGATTCTCTGGAATCAAAAGAGATTAACTTAAACACAGTGCTGTTTTTTACTAAAAATTTTCATCACTTATAAGGGGTTGAACTTTCTGCTTAGGGTTTTAAGGGGCTTTTATAGTGCTCTAAGGCACTTTCCTAGCATTGGTTGTGGTTGAAAGCTAAAAAATTTTTATCAGCAAATTAAAGCAGCAAAGCTACTTTTCTCATGTTAAATTGAGGTACGAATAATAGAGCAAAACTGTTTCTATGGGAAAAACAACAGATTCACTGATTGACTCAGTGAATTTTATAACATAAATATTAAAATCTTAAGGAACACAGTAAAGTTGCATTTTATGTTTTTAAACTTTTCAGATTGTGTGTGTGTGTGTGTGCGTGCGTGCGTGCGTGTACAGTCAGCTCTCATTTCCAATCAATGAATGAAAGAGTCCCAGGAATGACTGAAGTTTACTAAAGAAGCACTGATCAATGACATTTTACATTTGTGTGATTCATGGACTAAATGAAGAATCCTAACCTTGAATAAAGGGCAATACTGTTGTGCGTTGTGTAGTTTCACTTTTTCTCATTATCCTCGTTACTCTGCCTTCTGCCTTCCACTCTTCCAGTCTAGAAAATAGGTGGTTACCTAGCTTTTGCATGTAGCATGTTTAGCACACATGAGAGTGTATGAATATATATAGCAGCATTGTGGGTTGGATACGTTAGAGCAACATTACCACTTAAAAAAAGTAAAAACAATATCCCTAAAATATATAGAAAAGAATCTTTTAAAATGAGCTGAGAAGATGGCAAGCTAGTAAAGAATAATCAATGTCCAAAGCTAAGTGAAAATAGGAAATTAGAAAGGTAAGTAGAATATTGAAAACATTTTACTTTAAGGGCACTTGCCAAACCCAGTGTATTGAATCTTGTTTTCAGTCTCACAGAGTACAGAAGTGACAAGAGGCAAAGATTAAGCACCACCACTAGTAGTAAATAGGACCTTCCTTTTCATAAAGCTGAAAAAGCAAAACCACACACCTTCAGTGTAAGGGTGAAGTAAGCATGTTCCTCAACCTCCACAAGAGTTCACATGGAAAATTGATGGATTTGAACCTTGGTCCCAAGGTTTTTCCCAAGAGAAGGGAAAAAAATCTTTCTGAGAATTCAAAGTTGAAAGACAGCTCTGAACAGGTTTGTAGCTGAAATTCGTTCATATTACCTAGGTGGCCTGAAAAACAATAAATTTAATCAGATTCTGAGCTGATAGCCCAAGGAAGGTACTGGCAGAAGAAAATACACATCATCTCTAGAAGAATCCACCTCCAGCACAGGCCTCAAAAATTCTCCACAGATGAAGTTTCTTTATGTTTCCAATTCATGATAGAAGTAAAGCCTGTCCCAACCTGTATGGGCTTATCATTTGAGATACTTTGGGACCCAAATAAAGCACTGCAGGAGGCATGGAAAGTGAGAATAAAAGAGAAACAGTCAGAAGCCAGAAAATAGGACAACCTATTTCATCACAGTTTCCTGTGATGCACGTTTAGCTATCCTTGGAGAACCCAGATAACATCCTAGGTGGTCCTTATCCCAAGGGGAATAATCTGGTAAGTGAAGCAAGACAATAATATTTGTTAAACAGTAGTAAGGCTCAAAATATTTGGCGTGAGGTGGTCCCATGTTTTGAAGTGGTGAGTTTAGTGGAAGGTTGGAGAATATTGCTGGTAGCCGTGGGATCGGATGAAACAGCAGAAAGAGGTCATTTCAACTCTTTCAACTCTTTGAAAGTGGTTTGGCCCAGTTAAGGAATGCAGTGCTCAAAGCGATGCTGCATTTCCACGGGGATGAGCGTGCTAGGATATAGTTGGAGATCAGGCGAAATGTAATCATAAAGGCTGTGTGATTGCAGTGGGGGAGAGTGGTGTCCCGTGAAGAACCATCTCCATTGACTAGGTGCCCCGAATTCCTCACAGATACAACTAAAAAAGAAATCCTGGATTTTTGTAAATTTAGAAACACATTTCTAAATAATTCACAAGTTAAAGAATCATAAGCATAAAGTAAAAAATATCTCAAAATGAATAATAATAAACTGCATATTAAAATTTGGGGGATTTAGGTAAAAGGATACTTAAAAATTTATATTGTAAAAGAAGGAAGTCTCAAAATTAATGACCTAGGCTGCTAACTTAAGATGAAGAAGAATAGCAAACACAAAGAATGTATTAGAAAAAGGAAATAATAAAGATAATAGAGTAAATGAATATAATACAACACAAATATATAATAGATTGACAAAACCAAAAATTTCACTTGGAACGAGTAATAAAATTAAAAAAAAAAAAACTTCTGTCAAAACTGATAATGAAAAAAGTGTGAAGACACAGTAAATAATATTAGGAATAAAAAATGAGACAATTACAGAAGTTACAGGCATTTAGAAAACAATAGGTTAATGTGAGTAATTTCATACTGCTAAATTTGAAAGCTTTAATGAAAGAAAAATTTCAAGAAAAAAATAAGAAAAATGACTCAAAGAAACTCGGCAACCCTTAATAGTCATATAACTACAAAAGAAATTAGAAGAACAGTTAAAATTATTTCCTCAATGAAAGTATGAGAACCAGAAAGTTCTTACCTGTGAATTCTAGCATTCAAGAAATGAATAACTCCAGGATTTTAAAACTATTGTATAATATTGAAAAAGAAGGAATGTGCTCAGCTTCTTTTATAAGGCTAGCATTATTTTGATGTGAAACCTAGTCTAGGACTGTACAAAAAAGAAAAACTACAGACCAGTCTTATTTATAATCATAGGTGCAGAAATCCTAAAAATAATAACAGACAAATTGAGACAATCATGAAAAAATATAATAATACATCATGACTAATTAGAGGGTATTCCAGCATTGCAGAATTGGTTTGATATTATAAAGTAATTTAATTCACCATATTAGCAGATTAAAGGAGGAGTAGCATCTCAGGATCTCAATGGAGGAAGGAAAAAATTTGACATACATCTGTGATAAAATATCTAGGACACTAGCGATAAAATGAACTTCCTCAATTCAGGAAAAGACACCTATAGGAAAAGTATGGGCAAACCTCACTTATTGGTAAAATATTGAAAGCATTATTTTTAAGATTAAGAATAAAACAAAAATGTTAGCCATCACCACTTACATTCAGTATTGTACTGAAAGTCCAAGCCAGTCTGGTGAGGCAAAAGAAACAAATGAAGGGATTAAGATTGGGAAAGATATAAATAAAACTATCATTAGTCACAGAAGATATGGTTGTGTAAATAAAAACAAAACAAAAAATCTATACAGAAATTATTAGAATTACAAGAGGGTTTATCTAGATGTAAAAATCAATTGTATTTTTATTTTTAATTGACAAAATCATATTTATCATGTACAATATGTTTTTTGAAACATGTATACATTTTGGAATGGCTAAATAGAGTTAATTAACATATCCATTACCTCACATTCTTTTTTCTTTGTGGTGAGGATGCTTAAAATCTACCTTCTTAGCAATTTTCAAGAATATAATACATTGTTGTTAACTATAGCCACCCTGATGTACAATGGATCTCTTGAACTTACTCCTTCAATTTAGCTGAGGCTTCAGATCCTCTGACTATAATCTCCTTATTCCTCCCTCTCCCCCATCCTCTGGTAACCACCTTTCTATTGTCTGATTTTATGAGTTCAACTTTTTTGGATTCCACATATTCCATATATAAGTGAGATCATTTGTCATTCTGTGCCTGGTTTATCTCACTTATTATAATGTCCTGCAAGTTCATCCATGTGGTCACAAATGACAGGATTACTTTCTTTTTTAAGGCTGAATAGTATTTTTGTGTATATACCACATTTTCTTTATCCATTTTATCCATTCATCTGTTGATGGACATTAAGGTGATTCCATATCTTGGATATTGTGAATTATACTACAATGAACATAAGAATAAACATATCTCTCTGATGTACTGATTTTCTTTGGATATATATACCCAGTAGTGGGATTGCTGAATCATACAGTAGTTCTAAAAAAAAAATTGCATTTTTATACATTGTGGGTAGAAAATTTCATTCAAAAGTAATTTTTAAAGATATGATTTAAAATATCCTTAAAATGCAAACTACTTGGGAAAAAGAATCTAACAAACTACAAGCAAGAACTTTATGGAAAAGACCATAAAACTCTACTATGAGACCTAATGCCAAATTTAAATAAATGACATAGGAAGACTCCATATTGAAAGGCCAATCGATCTATAGATGAATCTATAGTGTCATTGTTAATTGATCTGTAAAGTTAATGCAATTCCAATAAAAATCTCCACAGGTGCTCTGGTAGAATTTGAGCTGATTTATATATATTAATACATAATGAAAAAGGTCTTAAGGGCCAAAACATTCCTGAAGAAGTACAGGGTAGAAGTACTTGTCTCAGATAAAAGAAGACTCATGGTAAATCGGACAGTGTGGTACTGGTACAGTGATATAGAGAAGACCTATGGAATTGATTGCAATGCCCCCAAACAGATGCACACATATATGGAAACATGGTTTTGGTCAAAGCTACCACATCAGCTCAGTGGGAAAATAAGGACTTCTAAAAAATGGTGCTGAAGCGATTGGAAACCATATGAAAGATCAAAGACTTATGTGAAAGGTAAAACTATAAAACTTACAAGACAACATGGGAGGATATATTTATTGCCTTAGGGTAGTGAAAAGTTTCTTACACAGGGCATAAAAAGCACAAAGTCAATGCTGGATGAATTCCACTAAATTAAAATTAAGAATATTAAAAACCAAAACAAAACAAAAAAAAATTAAGGATATCTGTTCATCAACAGATGCTTTAAAACAATGAGAAACACAATCCACAATGGAGAAGGAAAATATTTGCAATTTACAGAAATGACAGAGGATCACTCAATAATATCAATAAATGACAGAGGATCACCCAACAGAAAAATGGGTAAAAGAAATGCACAAACATTTCACAACATTTCACATAAGAAAAATAAGTGGCAAAGAAATGTGAAAATGTGCTCAGTCTCGTTAGTGATCATGGAAGTGTAAATTAAACCATAAGGGGATACCACTGCACAGCAGCTTGTAATTTTTAATGTTGGGGAGGATGCAGAGTGACGTGGATTCTGAAGGCACACCCCTGTGGGGGAGTTTGGAAGAGACCTGAGTGACTCTTGCACATGCTTCCGGAGACATGGCCAAGAACGTTTAGGGCAGAAAATTGAGCAGTTCAGAAGCCCAACAACATTAAGATAAGTAAATAAAGGATGGTACCTTCATACACTGGAATACTAGAGAATTGTGAGTAATGAAGAATTATAGCTATTAACAAAATTGATGACTCTCAGGAAGAACATACGTGAGAGAAAAAGCAATGTATAGAAAAACACATACAACATGATTCTATTTATATAACATTCAAAAACCATGTAAAACTAAACAAAATTATTTTAGGTATATGAAACGTATGTGGGAAAACTTTAAAGAAGAGCAAGGGAATGATGCATTGAGAAGATTGTGCTTCTCAGTAGGGAGGGACATGAGGAGGGTCTCCACAATAAGAGGGGGGCATCCTTTTACTTAAACTGGGTAGTGGGCGCACAAGTATTTACATCACTTTTCTTCATAATTCACACACATTCTCTATTCTTTGATATCTAGTCAATATTTCATAAAAATAATGAAAATAAGTTTAAACTAAAGCAGAGGCACTGTTTTGAAATGATTGCACAAATCTTGCTTGTCAGTCAGGATGGACATCCACAGATGTGATTTTCCCAGAGCCTTGGCTCAGGTACCCTGGGGTTTGGATTTGCATGACAGTGGACAACTAGACCCCTGATGAGCCAGCCCTCAACAAGTGAGGCTACTTCAGGCTCCTGGCTGAAGTGTTTCTGACAGTTCTTAACCCCATCTTCAGTTATGAGATGGTATTTGGCACACAAGTTAGAAAGAGGTTGACTCTACACTGTCATTTCTATATCAACCCAGAGGAAGAGGCACTTTGCACAGAATGTGTGTCCAAGGGGATTTGTATGGGATTCTCACATCCTCCACTCGGTTATAAGGCATTCACTGCATCCTGGAGCTGCCCATCCATGAGTTCTGGCCCTGCGTCTGAGCTGGGGTTCTCATCTTTTCAGTCAAGCAGTAGCTTCATGGGAAGTTTATCATTCTCTCTTCTAATTTAATTTGTCTTTTAATTTAGAAATAGTAAAACAGCAAACGAACAACAGCATCAACAAAAAGCTACAGAGAACAAACAGTAAATGCCACAAACTGATCTTCAATGTCGTCAATGAGGGCAGGCAGAGTCTGCTTCTAATATTTCACATGTGGTTGTATTAAGAGCACTTGTCTAGGTGGCAGCCCTGGGTTCTGATTTCTGCTCTGCCACTAACCATGGTTGTGTAATATTATATAAGCCACAAAGTCTCTGAATCAAAATTTCTTGGTCTTTTGAGCACCTTTAATAGACCAGGCATTTTACACAACACATCTCTAATCTTTAAAAGCCTTTAATGTAGGAATTATTATTCTACTTTATAGATGAAGCAATGAAGGAGGCTCAGCCTAATTAAGCATTTCAAGGTCAAGAAGCTTCTAAATGGCAAAAACAGTACTTAAGCCAATTCTTTCTGTCTCCAAGGTCAAAGTCCTTTTCATTGTAGTCCTCTTCTTCGTAGAAGCCATGAAAGAGAGGGCTTTGAGAGAAATCATCACTCTTCAAGGTTTCTTACAGCTCTAGATATTTATAGTGCATGCTACCACCCTCATTTGACACTAATTAATAGCGATGTTGTGTATCATTTTCTGCCTCATTGTAACTGGAGGGGTGAACACAGCCCTGCACGCAGGAGCTTTTCCACTGCAGAGCTCAGTTTCTATGCTGAGCTATAAGCAACCAACTTAGCTCTTTTCAGCTACCTCTTTTTTTTTTTTTTTTAATAATTTTTTTTTTTTTTTTTTTTTGAGACAGAGTCTCACTCTGTTGCCCAGGCTAGAGTGAGTGCCATGGCGTCAGCCTAGCTCACAGCAACCTCAAACTCCTGAGCTCAAGGGATCCTCCTGTCTCAGCCTCCCGAGTTGCTGGGACTACAGGCATGCACCACCATGCCCAGCTAATTTTTTCTATGTATATATTTTAGCCGTCCATATAATTTCTTTCTATTTTTTTAGTAGAGACGGGGTCTCACTCTTGCTCAGGCTGGTCTCGAACTCCTGAGCTCAAACGATCCGCCCACCTCGGCCTCCCAGAGTGCTAGGATTACAGGCGTGAGCCACCGCGCCCGGCCTCAGCTACCTCTTAAAGGTATTTTTTTTTTTTTTTGGCCGGGCGCGGTGGCTCACGCCTGTAATCCTAGCACTCTGGAAGGCCGAGGTGGGCAGATCGTTTGAGCTCAGGAGTTCGAGACCAGCCTGAGCAAGAGCGAGACCCTGTCTCTACTAAAAATAGAAAGAAATTATCTGGCCAACTAAAAATATATATAGAAAAAATTAGCCGGGCATGGTGGCACATGCCTGTAGTCCCAGCTACTAGGGAGGCTGAGGCAGTGGGATCACTTAAGCCCAGGAGTTTGAGGTTGCTGTGAGCTAGGCTGATACCACGGCACTCACTCTAGCCGGGGCAACAGAGCGAGACTCTGTCTCAAAAAATAAATAAATAAATAAAATAAAGGTATTTTTTTCCTCACTGTGCTAATCATTAGGAACTGGAAGAAGTCAGAAGAAAGTCCAATGTTTCCAAATCAAGAAAGGATTTTCATGGCATAGTTTTGGAGTGAAAAAAACAATCTGGGAGATAGACTTTTATCACAAAAGAATTGATATTTCTGGAACATTTCAATATTTAATTGAGAAAGGTCAAAACATTTGAAATTATGATTTTATTGTTGCAAATTTCATTCGGACATCTTTTGCTCTGGAAAATTAGGGCAAGGGAACAGAGAGACATTATTACTGCTAACTTCTAAGATTTTTTTGGGGTGGTCTCTGAGAATGGCATTTTTGTCATGTAGAGCTGTGGTTCCACTCCCCTCTCTCCCCTCCACCAGGGGTCAGATCAGCAGGGTCATCAGACCCACATAGGAGCGCACAACCCCCACACAAACTGCATATGAGGGATCCAGGTTGCATGCTCCCAGGAGAATCCAAGGCGTGATGGTCTAAGGTGGAGCCCAGGCGGTGGTGATACCCACCCTCCAGCCTCCTCCCGCCAACTCCCCCTTCCCCAGCCACCACCCGTGGAAAAACTGTCTTCCACAAAACTGGTCCCTGGTGTCAAAAATGTTGGGGACTGCTGATATGTAGAGTGTTCTACACTCTACATTTGCTTTAATTTTTGAGTGTATCATACACCCAGAAAGACTTTTATTTCATTTTCTACTCGATGGAAAATAGGACAACTCTTCATCTAACTCTGATAGCATAATGAATTTCTTAAAATTATCATTCTTAAAAAGGTGTACTTCTTTCCACTGAAATATAGATGTTTATTTATACTTCTAAAGGAGCAGGTAACAATTTTGATGAATAACATGGTTTGGAATCAAAGAGCCTAGACTCAAACTTCAATTCTGCGAACTCAATTAGGTCAGCTCCCCTCTCTGAGACTCTTTTAGAGTCTGTAACGTGGGTGTGCTTCTGTCTACTTTTCAGGATTTTTTTCCCAAGGCTCGATTTAAAAAATGTTTGCAAAGTGCTTGCATGTGAGAAGCACCCATTAAAATGTTGTTGTTGTTGTTGTTATTGTACTGTTGTACAATCATACTGAAATGTACTCCTTCTTTCAGGGATAGTGTTTTATATTTCAGCATCAATGCTAATGCTAGGGAAGTGTCGGGAATGTGGGCTGTAAAGGCTCTTCTGATCTTGATATTTTTGAGAAAGGGGTTTTAGACTATTGCCATGACCTTATATTATGTAAAAGGAGAAGTGAGCCGTGTCAGAGGCCTGTGATGTAACCACTCCTACACTTTCCCACTCTGTTCTTTAATGTTAGCTTCTGGATTAATTCAAACAGGAGCATCTGCAGGGTTTTCCTTTCTGCTGACTTCACTGCAGTCGTTGGGTCAAGTCCCTTTGTCTAGTCTCTGTGATTTAAAAGTCATACTTCTTTTGAACTGAACTAAAGGAGTAAAAGATCATTATTATAAGAATTTTAGGTTATGTCTGTAGTTTGTCATTGTACTCTCTCAAAATAATTTATATTTTGTCCATAATAAAATGGACTGATTTTTAATTCTCTAAGAAAATGGGAGGTGGATATATTTGAAAGAGATATATAAAACATTTTAATGAAATGTGTATATATCTCTCTATACACATGCACACATTTTACATATGTAAAATACTTTTTGGTCCCTTAAATATTATACAGAACAATTTTCCTAAAAAGAATGGTGATCATTTGAACAACTAAAAAAGAGGAAAAATATTTGCTAATGTTTACATTACAGAAATAAGCAAAGCACAGAGGGGGACATGGGTACAAAAGTAAAGAGAGAAGAACAAAGAGTAAAATGAAATTCCATTCAGTTCAGCAAGCATTTTCTAAGTAACTACAAGGGATACATAAATGTGATACTTGCTTTCAAATGTTTCTAGTCCAGAAGAGGAGACGATAATGTAAGCCAGTAAGTTAAAGTATAGGTGGTAATGTAAACCACAGGAAGATTTCAACAGTTGCATTTATCACACAATAAGGAGCAGTCACAGCACAGAGAAGGAAATGTTAGACTCCACAGTGTGGTGGAGGAAAGGATAGGTGGAGCTTTCTTGAAGCATGAGTATTTGACCAGTGCGGTAGGGGGACCATGAAGCATCTTAAGAATTTACACTTTCTGGACTGCAACTCAGTCATGTATAAAATGAAGGCGTTCAACTGAATGAGATGTAAGGTCACTTTCAGCTTTAAAATATTGTTCTTTGAAATAGAAAAGGTAAAATGTGAGCAGGTGATAAATATCTTAATTCTCATTGAAAGTTGATTAATTCAGTTAAGTCCCTATTTCTTAGAATTCCAATGTGAACTTCTTAGCCCTTCTTTTATTAATTGATACACGAGTCTCAGAGACCAGATTAAGTCTGAATTAAGTCTTAATCAATTAAGACTTAATTAGTCAGGCTATTTGCATTATTTCAATTGGATTTCAATGGCCTAAAATTTGATGAGGGTGACAAAAAATGAAAGTTCATGAATATAACAATACAACTTTTCAGCAAAGCAATTCATTAATATGTATCGAGTCATTTAAGTTATGTGCGCCTTTGACTTATTTCATTTCTATGACTCTCAGAAGATTTTCTAAGGAAATAATCATGATATAACAAAGATTTATATAAAAAGTGCTTATCACTCTATTTACAATAGTAAAAAATTACAAACATTGACTAACAACATAAGAATGACTGTGTTAACAAGCATAATGCAATATCACTGATCCTTAATATTTAATAAAGTGTTAAAATATCAACAATGGAATATTACCTAAAAATAAAATCATGATAATTCAGAATAATTTCAATTAAAGAATATGTATTCAAAGAATACAAACTTTAAGTAAATGTACCAAAGTAAGTTCATGGATAATGGCAATGAAATAGACCAAAATACGTCCTTTGAAAAGTTATTTTATACTTTATCCTTTACTGAATTTTCTAAAGTTTCTAAAATGAATATATATTTCTTTTATTCTCAAAAGTTCCCTGCAAATACTCCTTTCTCACTGGATATATGAGAGCAGCATTATCTTTTGCCTTCCCTTGGCAGCTTTTAAAGGTATTATCAGAAACTGCTGGAGAGATGCCAGCAGTTAAGTATTCAGCAGTGATCATGATAATGGTGCATATCTCTTTTCTTTCAGCAATTGAGTCAGGAACTCAGAGAAGAGGTTACCCAATTTGACAAATGTCATCTATATTTCACAAATACAAAAGGCCCCCGCAGAAGTGGGCTTAGGCAAGGCAATCCTGTCTTAGGTCTGGAAGGAAGCTAACCAGTTTTCCACCTCTTGGGCAACCCCTCGGGGAGATTATTTGGGCACAAAAGGACAGGATAATGACACATTTTAATACAGTGATTCACTTTATACACATTAATTTTTAGAGCTCTTAGATTTTGGGGTGGGCATAATGAAAACTATAACTTGCAAAAGTACAAAAAATTTCAAAACTAAAAAAAACAGTGACTTTAAAAACAAATATCAGTCAAGTAATTTGGCTTACTTCTGTGTTTGCGGAGGTTCGTCTGATGTTAACTCTTAAAATGTTTATTTATAGGCCATGGAGCATAATGAAATAACCATAGTTTTGAGAAAGAAAAGATTCTGATTTAAATCCTGTCTCTCTCACTTAAGATCTTTGACGAGTTCCTTATTCTTATACCTCAATTTTACCATGAATAAAATAAGAATTCTAATAATAATAAAATAGGAATTCTAATACCTATCTCACAGAGTAATATTGAGAATAAGTTGTTAATTAAGAATGTATTAACATTGAGTGCCTATAGCAGTGTAGTACAAACTAGTTACAGAATACATTGTAGCTATTACAATTTTACCTTTATTGCAAGAAAAGTTCTCAGATATATAGCTTTTCTATCTTCTGGAGGTTTGTAAATGTCTACATGATGATGACAGCCAAAACAGCAACTCAGGCACAACTAAAATAGCAATGCCGTCTCTGCTCTGTGTCATCTTGAAGAGTTTATGGGGCTCTGTACCTTTAAAATGCCCAATTTATTTATCTCCTTCTCTGAAAAATCCTCCCTGTATATTCTTCAATGCATCTCAGGATTTTTATTGTCTCCTGTCCTATGGAAACATTAGCCAGAGGAGAGGAAACCAAGACCTTCGATAAGCTCCTGGTACTTGTGACACAGATTTTGAAAATGTCTCAGCAGTCTCTGCCT
Organism: Eulemur rufifrons; assembly: GCF_041146395.1. Taxonomy (NCBI): domain Eukaryota; kingdom Metazoa; phylum Chordata; class Mammalia; order Primates; family Lemuridae; genus Eulemur; species Eulemur rufifrons. Next base: position 36,769,265 of record NC_090997.1, read on the forward strand.
TTTCTAGCATCTCCCTCTCCTTATTTAATATATCATTTATGAACACACACACATACACATTTACACACATAATATTTTCAGCTGTCACTTTAGGGGAGCATGAAGCTGTAAATATGAGTCTCAGCTTGAATTCTAGTAAACAACTTGCCAACACACTATTCCAGGAACTAATTTGTCTTTATTTGGAAACTCAAGGAATCTATGAACAGGGTCCTGGATGCATTTGAAAAGAAAACATTCTGAAAGCACTTTACCCCTTGAAATAAAAAAGGTAGGCAAATATATTATTTTTTGAAAAAAAGCTTGTTTTTATATTTCTCTGATGAAGGCATCTGCTTCAGTCTTTGCCCTTTGTATTCACAAAGGGCCTTAGCCACAGGGAGCTGGAGCGAAGTTTGACTGCAACACTGAGTTCTGGGTACACAGTGGATGGAGAACAGGAGCCACCTTAATGCAGATAATGCCGTGATAGTCACGTACTGCTATCGTTTTGGGTCCCACCTGTTTGTGAAACTGACTCAGATGCTCACTTTGATCCAAAGCCTTGGCTAAAACAGAGAAATATGCATTGATGATGCAAGTTTCATCTTTTATTTTCTGATTCTCAGAGGCCACACTTATGCTGTAATGTTGGAAGCTGGTTTTCTTCTTCTGACCTCTTTGCTGTAAGTCAGATTCTTTCATTTTATCTCCAAGTATCTAGGACAGTGATGATGCTAGTAATGCTTATAGCAAATTTTACAGGTTCTCAAATGCTTCTGCAGATGGTTTGTCATGGTTGTAATTATTTTCCCAGAATGATCACCCAAGAACCTGGTGTGTTTTGCACGTGAGATTTGGTCTGAAAATTTAGGCCCCTGACACAACAGAAAGGGCTTCTGCTAGTTATCTAAAGAAGAGGTGGCTTTTGTGATGGGATTTTTCCTCCCCAAATAATTTAAATAAAGCTCACTGACACCTATCAACTTTCAGCTCTTGGGATTTTGGCCTGTGTGTGGATTTCCACAGAACACTAACAGTCTTGATCATTCTTCAGGTTTCTTGTTGGTATGAGTGCTGCACAGACTCTACAAAACCATGCTTGAGTGTGTGTGTGTCTGCAAGGGCTCATTCTCATTCCTTTCCTATACTCCCATTATCTAACACATTATCTTTTCTTTTCCTTTCATAATGTCTTTTGAATTCTTCCTTTCCAATCTTTCTTTCTTTTTTAGAGACAGGATCTCACTCTGTCTCCCAGGCTGGAATGCAGTGGTGCAATCATAGCTCACTACAGCTTTAAAATCCTGGGCTCAAGTGATCCTCCTGCCTCAGCCTCCCACGTGGCTGGGAATACAGGTGGACACCACCATGCTCAGCTAATTTAAAAAGATTTTTTAAAGACAAGGTCTCATTATGTTGCCCAGGGGGGACTTCCCTTCTATTCTTTATTCTCACTGGCACCTAAGTAGCCCAGGCTGCTTCCTATTGTGCTACGCTTAGAGCAACACTCGCCCAGATGGCCTGAACCAGTGGGGAAATGGGGTCTGTCTTCTCCATGTGCTCAGGCACACTTGCCCTTGGCTATAGGGGAGTAATTTTTCCTCAGAAGCCAGGGAAATTTTATATTTCCCAGCATGAAAAGCTAAAACCTGCTGTTAACTATAAAATGACCCATCCTTGATTCATTTTGAAACGTGTTTATTTATTTATTGGCATATTATGTTGCCTCTCCCCTTCTTCTCCCCTCACCCCAAGCACCCTCCTTATCCAGCTGCCTACTTCCTTGCCTGCTGAGACTTACTGCAGCTAACAGGCCTCAGGCTGTTGTGGGTTTCTGATCTCTCTGTTCTGATGCTGTCCGAAGTTACAGAGCCTCTCAATCACGGAACTTTTTCCTGTGTCTCCTGCTGGTGGAGGATTTCATGACCTGCTCACTGCTTTCCTATGTGGTAGCTGCCAGGGGTGTTCTGAGTAGAGGGAATGTGAGAGGAAAAGTAAGAATCAGATTTTTATTAAAAAAAAAAAAATCTTCTAAAGTGTTTCCTTTAGTGATATTGGCCAGATTGCCACCGAATCAATAAGTGACCATACGTTGTTTTGTCTGGGCCATGTTTGCAGAAATAGCCATATTGGGACTCTGTAAGGACACTGTAAAAACTTGGCTTGATTTTAATCATATAAATCACTGTATTACATTTTTATTTTGGGTTATTGCAATTAGTGCATTTTGTCTCAGAAAAGCATACTACTAGTTACTTTAGTTTTCAACGTACAAGTTTGAGTAGTCCACATAATCAAATCCTGGTTTTCCAACATAATGGAGGCTGAGAGAAGCTCTGTGCTCAGCAATATGGGAACATTTCCATTACAAAGTGGAGGCCATACTAGACCTTACCTTCTCATCAGCTGTACTTAGAAGGCAGTCCTCAGTGTCCTTCTTTAGAAGTGAGGGCCAAGACAATAATCCATAATTCCCTGGCCAGGACATTCTTACTGTGGCCCTTTTGAGACTCAGGGCAATAAGTGGAAAAATTTGGGATTCAAATTTGTTCTCATGAAGCAAATAAAGCACAAGGCCCTACCCAGACTTGGCCTCAGTGCAGAAAATTCAGAAGAATTGTCTGAAAACATTCAGAAAACATTGATCGAATGTATGCTCTGTGTGAAGAAGTGCTCAGATTCATCATATATAACCACATTAATTTCTACGATGCTATCTGCATCAGCCCATTCGTACCTATTCATTAATGCATTTTGACCCAGAATAGTCTGGACTGCTTTTCGGTTGGCCCTTGAGGCTCTCCACACTTCTGTCCTATCCCTTCTCTCCAGTCTTCTCTCCTATCTTCCTCAACACACCTCCTCTACTCCATGTTGATGTCCATGTTTTCCTCATGCCAAACTCTCATCTTGGCCTTCTTGTTCATGATCTTGCTGCTGCTGGAAGCCCTTGTATCTAACTCCTGTCTTTCCTTGTATCAGTTTCACCTCAAGTTCCAGCTACTTCATGCGGGTGACCCAACTATTCCAACCCCAGGGCAGGTGTCACAAGTGTTGTCTGCCTGGTTCACTGGAGCACCTGGAACCTGAGAAGATGGAAAAATCAGTCCCAATTAGGCTACTTTAGCATTGGGCAAACACAGGGCTTGCTTTTTTCAAATGCCTCAAAGACCAATATGATCAGTGACTGACAGAATGGTCTCTGCCACTTGTGGGTCCCCAGTGCAGGGTCTCACATATGCACTCTTTTGTCTGCACCTGCTACATGGTTCTACTATATTCTAAGTAGGAAGCAGCATAAAGCCTGCTGGGATATAATTATCATTATAGTTGCTTTCTAACCCCCCTTCCTGATTTTCCTGTGGGGTTTAAGTATGTGCTCACAGTTACATGCAGGTTCCCAGTTACCTACGTCTAGTTAGCACATGCCTTACAGAGTGACCACCACAATATGCCTACTATCTCTCATTTTATTTATTAAGTATTTTGTTAGAATCACATTCTGTGGTTCTACAAATGTTCATAATTAGATTGTAGTTATAAATTTAATATAACCAATTACACATAACAGAGAGAATGAAACACATCACTCACAGACTGATGGCTTTACAAAGCCATGTTTTTACTTATTATGGTGTCTACTTCCAGTCCTTTTACACCTATAATTCACACAATGGTAATCAGAGAACATAGATGAATCTTACAATTGTTCTTTTACTTAACTTTATATATTAAATGTTTTCTATATTTCTAATCTCTTCTAGAATCATTGCTTTTAATGATTGCATGATATTCCATCAAAAGGATGAATAATATTTCTCTAAACTTACCATTTCTATTATGCCACCATTTTATTTCCCAATATAAATAGTTCTGCAAGGAACATCCTCATAGATATTGCTGTTCCCATGTTTCAGATCCCTGGATTTGTCCGTTTTTGTGGATGTTTTAAGGCAATCTGTCTTGACATTATATGCATACTTGAATCACCTGGGGGCTTTTTTCTGTTCTTTTTGTTTCTTTCTGTTTCTTTTCTTTTCTTTTCTTTTTTTTTTTTTTTTGAAGCTAATGTCTGGGTCCTACCATAGAGATTCTGATTAAATTTGACTGGGGTGGAGCCTGGGCATCAAGATTTTATAATCTCCTCTGACAGTTCCAATGTACAGTCAATCTTAAGAACCACCCTTTAGGGACTTTTAAAAAAATTAATTTAATTTTTTAATTTAATTTAATCTTTTAAAAGCTGTTTTATTGTGTATATTTAAATTATACAACATGTTATAAGATACATATATACATGTATAGTAAAATGGTTACTATAGTGGAACAAATATCTGTCATCTCACTCATTTACCCACTTTACCCCTGTGGCAAGAACAGGTATAATCTTACTCATTTAGCAAAAATCCTGGATCCAGTACCCTATTATTAACTATAGTCTTCATTTTTATACATTAGATATTTTTTAAAATCAATGATTTTCACTGAGGGTGGAGGAAAACCTGCCCTAATGAGGGGGATATCAGAACCACTCAAAGGAGTTTGTGTTTAAATTATGCTGCCTTTCTCTAACGTTCTCCTATGTCATCCCCATGGTGGAGCTGAGCCACTGCTACTGATGGAAGAAGGTTGTATCTTCTAAGTGTGTTGGGGCAGTAAAAATCTTGAGAATCACTCAACACACAGTACTTGGGTTGTAGAGTCCAGACATGTGCTTCAAATAGCAATAATAAACTTCTTCCAGTATCTCTTTGTGTCAGGTGAATACTTCACTACTCCTAGCTCTAGCTCTGCAAACCAGGTTGAATAAAGGAAACTATGAGTTTAATTTCCCTCACTGTGGAAGAGACAGTGGTGGTGGTATCATAATGATGTCTGCCACATAGATTGTTGTAGGAGTCAAATGAAATAGTATATTTGAGAATACTTTATAAAACATAAAGCTTTATCTATACTATATATATATATATAAATATGTAGTGATAGAATATGTATAAATATATTCATTTTATTTAATATTTTTATCAATTTTAAAGCTATAAACCATAATTATTTTGCATGCTAGTAAGCTTTGGTGGGTTTTCAGCTTTGTGTTAATCTTCAGTTTGCTTTTTAAGCTGTACAAGTTGCTGTGGATTGGCTGACTGAGACCATGGCCAAAGAGCTATTCTTCATTAGAGCTCTCTTTGCATTAAGTAGCTGACCAACTATTCTTTGCTCTTTGAGTCCTACATAAATCCAAATAATTTTCATTGATTTTCATTACATGAAAGTCACAAGAACCAAGAGAATTCCTAAGTAAAGTTTATACAAGCAAGTATAATGTGAGGTTATTCATGCATAAACTTCAACTCATTTTGTGTAAATAAAACCTAGGTATTTCTTATTCTTACATAGTATTATAGTTTGTTGGATTAATTTTCTGACGGATTCAAACGCATATATTTGCATTAAATGCATTATATATTTTTCTCCATTACTTATATTTCAAAATTATTTAGGCACTATCACTTCTCATTCTAAAAGGCAATGTTACAAGGAAAGAAATGCAGAATTATTGCAAAACATATTTCCAGGAAAATTCTTCCAGTTGATAATATTTATTACTCCTTGGTATATTCATCTGGTAAAAATTTAGATAAATTCTGTCTGACTTAGACAAAGCATCATCTCTTTTTTACAAAAGTGCGTAAAATCTGTCAATGTCGTACATACTGGTATGAATGCTGTACTAATAAAGGATCATCACAGGTTTCCATTTCTTAGCCAGGTATGGGAGAGGGCAGTATGGTGGTATCACATTAAATTTATAACTTGGGAAGCTACAACTAGAACAGCTAGTATGACTGATTTTATTAAACTATAGTGAAAAGGAAACATCGTGGCCAAGTCTGCTATTTTTATATGGGTCTCACAGTGGTCTCAAGAGTCCTTTTTTTTTTTTTTTTTTTTTTTTTTGTTGAGACAGAGTCTCACTTTGTTGCCCAGGCTAGAGTGAGTGCCGTGGCGTCAGCTTAGCTCACAGCAACCTCAAACTCCTGGGCTTAAGTGATCCTACTGCCTCAGCCTCCCGAGTAGCAGGGACTACAGGCATGCGCCACTATGCCCGGCTAATTTTTTCTATATAGATTTTTAGGTGTCCATATAATGTCTTTCTATTTTTAGTAGAGACGGGGTCTCGCTCAGGCTGGTCTCGAACTCCTGACCTTGAGCAATCCACCCGCCTCGGCCTCCCAGAGTGCTAGGATTACAGGCGTGAGCCACCGCGCCCGGCCTCAAGAGTCCTTATACATCCAGGGCCACAGGGTGAACAGAGCACAGACTTTGGCCTTAGACAGACCTGAGTTCAAATTCTTGGTTTGCCACACTGAGGCCCAATTTCCTCATCTTTATGATGAAGTGTGCCTTTAAATGAAATATTGTATATGAGGCACCAATGCATAGTGCCTGCTAAGAAATGAGGCACTTAACAAATGATAGATTGTTGCTTCTTGTGTATTCCCAATAAAATTGTTTTTGTTAACTCTACGGTGAAGATAAGAAAGTCATGTATGTGTGTGAAGAAACAACATCCATGAACAGGAAGGAGAGTGAGTCTTGAGTGGCACCTGCTGAATTGGGTCACTGGCTGTTCTAGAAATACCACTGTTCTCTCATCGTCCAACCAGGTGTGAGGGCTTCTTGTCTCTGGTCCCAGGAGTAGCACAGTTGACAGTTAATATATTCTGTCTGGTTAACACAGGAAAGCAAATAACCTTTCCTTTTGTCAATCAGAAAAACAAAGTGAAACTATGATTCCATGATTGTTTATGTTCAAAATTCACCTGGAAATAATCAAATGTAATGGCTCAATTTACAGAAATCACAGTGGTATGATTAGAAATCATGCAATCTGGTGGGAACTCTGACCTATCTATCTCTCATTAGATCTAGTTGATCTAGAAAGTTCTGAAACTTGAAGTTTTATTATTGATCTTAGTGCTTAAAAGGAACCCTTTAATTTTCAGAGAAAAAAAATACTTTTTGAAAGTTCTAAGTTTATTTGCAGACTGGGGAGTCCTGGTTGTCTTCTTAGCTTTAGGTACTTGGCAGTCCTTACTGTTCATTACTATAGAAAATTGGCTCCATAAGAATAGTGCGACATACTGTGGTAGAATGGCCCTCTACATCAGTGTGGGTGAAATCTTTAACAGAAAGAATTATTAAGGCACATTTTTTAGCATGTTCATTGTAAATGAATGGAATATTTTCCATTTTAAATTGAAAGTACATTTTAGAAGAACAGAATACAAATTTCTGTTTTAATGAATTGTATTGTAAAAGTGATAGATGTATTATTCTTCACTCCTTTTGAGACATATATAAACTTTTTAAATTAGATATTTTGGAAAGATACAATAAAATTATTAATTTGCTTGCATTTTCTTAGAGCAGTTTTATGTTTCTAGAAAAATTGAGCAGAAAGTACAGAGAGTTCTCATACACCTCCTTTCTGTCTCCCTACCTCCCCTCCCCTATTACTAACATCTTGCATTAGAAGTTTTATTGTTTTGCATTTTACATTTAGGCCTATGATCCATTTTGAGTTAACTTTTGTGAAAGGTATGTGTTTGTTTCTAGATTCATTTTTTTCCCATGTGAATGCCTAGTTGTTCCAGCATCATTTGTTACAAAGACTATCCTTTCTCCATTGAATTGCCTTTGCTCCTTTATCAAAGATCAGTTGGCTATATTTGCATATGTTTATTTCTGGGCTCCCTATTCTCCTTGCATTTAGCTATAGTATAGTATTTCTTTATATTCTTCAGTTCAAGTTCAACAACTAAGTATATTAAGACAAACAGAGGATGAAAACTCTGAGTCATTCTTGGCTTTAAGTGTAAAGACCCTATATGTGTTAGATGGTAATGATTCTATCAAACAGGCTGCCTCATATCTGACTACTCCTGATGTACTAATAGTTAACATTTATTAAATGCTTATTGTGTGTTGAACATTGTCTCATTTAACTATTAGTTTTACAAATTATTATCTGCTCTACTTTCTGGATGAGGAAACTCAGGGCCAGGGAAATTGAATAACTTGGGCAAGTTCACATATCCAGTAAGTGGCCGATGTGAAATTCCCAGCCAAGTTCCTCTAGTTCTAAGCTAGAGTTCCTAACTACTCTTCTATGTTGCTCTGAGACCTGCTCCCACTTGCCCATAGGGTTGTTGTACCTTATGCAAAGATTAAGAAAAACTTTTAATAATTAGGCATAATCAGCTTATTCTTTGATCTATGCAAGTAAAGGAGAATGAAACTGAAATATTTGGTTGAAAATAAAATTAATATATGGAGTCTGTATTTAGATAATTTTAAGTATATTTACATTTATAAATTCTAGGCTCAGTGTTTTAGGAATAAAATAAACAAAATATTCAATACAAATGTGTATTGAAAATATTCACATGGACTGTATGCCTACAGTCCACATGGCCAATATGGACTATGTCTATAGTATACTGATAATGCTATCAGATAAGAATTAAGAAAGTACTTAGAGAAACATAATTGTGAACACAAATGTGTATGCATCATGATTATGAATCTACGTGAGTGCCTGATTTTTCTTTTCATTGGGATGTTTAGAGATGATATAGAAAGTGTGAAAGATTATCCATGATCTATTTTTAAACCAGGAGCAACTATACCAAGTGAAAACTTAGAATTCTAATTACTGTTGGAAGCTGGCCCTGTCTAATTAGGAGCATTTTTGTGGTTTGAAACTTTTCTTCCAGTTTATGCTGTAATAAATGGGAAGAACTGTAGTTTTTATTGAAGGTTCTGATGTTCGTTGGAACAAACTTACGCAAATGAAACATTAGGCAAATAGGATTGATCTGGAACTTTCAGTGCTGATTTGATCCACTTCTAGATAGATGAATTCTGAAGATCATTCATTAAAAGTTTCTTCTACAGATTTTTAAGGTTTTTACCCCCCATTTCTAAAGTACAAAGTTATCAAACCAAATTAAAATGGGTTGATGGGTGGGCTGGTGTAGGTTCCACAAACCACAGCATCCAAAATATTTTCTACATTTTGTTTTAACTTTAGGTTATTGAACAGATACATTATATTTTGGGAAAATTGGATTTCAAAATTTATATCAAATATATGGTACTTTGAATATGCTGTATGAATTCTTAAGTGCCTATTAATATTAAATATAATTAATAAATAAGAATATCATCCTCTTAGATCTTCTTAGGTTGATTTGCTGAAAACACATGTGAAACAATAAGCTTGTGAAACAGAAAATATGATGTGTAACAGATCTGAGGAAGAAAAATTTATTGAACAATTTGGTCACTGTTACCAGTGCTTCTGTTATATTTTTTGTAACACATACCATATATGTTTATCAGTATGTTTGAGACTTCTATTTTTTAACTCAATAGCCATTTTCACCCTTAAAAATAGTAACAGTTTTCTGACTTTTCCAGGCAGGAATGTGCTCAGCAATAACACCATATATCTAAACCTTCCTGTAAGTAGCAGTGGCCAATTACATGTTAATAGAAGTTATTGAATGGTTTTAAGGATCCTTAAAGGAAAAGCAGATATCTGGCAGGGGTTGTTTTCCTCTTTTACCTTTCTCCTTCCTGCTGCCTGGCGAGTGGTCATGATGGTTGAAACTCCGGCAGCCATATTGGACCAAGAAGTGACCTTGAAGATGGAGGCCATGTGTATTGTATCATGGGAAAGTATAAGGTGAGCTTTGATCAAGACTGCCTTAAGATTCCCCTCAGCTTGACTAAACTTTAGATAGGTTTTTTCCTGAATTGAGGTCCCAGGTCTCCTTTTTCTTAGAGCATTTATTTTGGGAAAACTGAATTATAAATTCTTTCTCTGCCCTTTTGAGATATAAATCTTCTTCTGGCCTCTGGTCAGTTTTATACCCCAAGAATGTTATTCTCAAGGACCTGGGAGCCATCTCATTGAAATGTAGTGATCACAAAAAATAGTTCCAGTATCTTCCAGTCTCTGTGAGAGGGTAGGAGCCTCACTTTGGGGGAGCAACAATCACCAAACACAGATGACTAATCACATTGATCACCCTTCTCCCTAACATCTTCCAGTCCTTTTAGTCTCTCATCCCAGGGCTTAACAGTCCTCCCACTTTTTGTTTCACCGGAGTTATGTTCAATCTCTCTCCCCTATTAGAATAGTCTTGAATAAATTTTTCCTTGCCTATTTAACTCTGTTCAGTGAAATTTTTCTTTGACATACTGAAATAGCCTATTGTGCAAAAGGAGCTTGTTTTAGAATGCTGTTTATTAAATGAAGGAGGAAGGAAAGAGTCTGTCAAATATCATATTGTGACCCTCAGTTTAATAATAACTATTTAGGCAAGATTCATCAATAGATGCTGTAACCAGTAGGTGAAGAGTTATAGTGGAACAGGGTATATCAACATGATGCCAAAGTAGCAATATTCGGATCATTTATTAATTGCACAGGAGAAACATACCATTATAGTACAGAGATCTGGCTATCACCAATTTAACTAACTGGTCTCATTTAGTATCACTAATAAGGAACAACCTGATGTTATGTGCCTTCTGATATGGTATAATATGAAATATGCTACATTGTCTATGACATTTCCTTGCCAAAAACGTTTTGCTGAATCCAGCCAAGTCTCTAGACCTAAGTTTCAGTTTACAGGAAGCCATTTTTTAAAAAGAAAATTCTTCTCTTCCAGAAGGTAGAAAGACTAATTAGGGAAGTGAATATTTTCCTTTGGTTTTCACAGTTACAGGGTGGTAGAGCCTCCAAATAGGAGGAACTAGATGCTTTGTGCTACTTGGAATTTCTATCTTTTATAAGACATTATTTTTAGAGTTTCTATTCTGTGAAATTGATATAAACAGAAAACTTGAGAATCTGAATTATGGTTCATCTAAATCAGCAAAACTGTAGTAACACTGCACATTGAGCAAACTCTGCTCTCTGTATCAATGAGCCAAAGCCACTGCAAGGGAGGGGGAGGTGGATAAAATCTATTTATACAAAGCAGAACAGTCCAAAAATAGTTCAGGTTTGTATATAGATCACCTAACTAAAATATCTAATTAGCAATCACATGAAAACAAAATATAATAAATAATAAATTTATAGCTATATGTCCTTAAAAACATAAAATCTTAGAAATGTAAAAGAAACAAAAAACTTTAGTCCAACTTTCTCTTCCTATAAATGTGAAAACTCATTTCCAGAAAGTAGAGTGACTTCTCCAAAGTTATACTGCTCATTAGAAACACAGTTGGGACTAAAATTCAAGCCTTCACCTTCTTGACAATGTTCTCTTTCCACTGCCAGGTAAAAACAAGTGAAACTGTGAACATATTCTAAGGGAGTTGAATTCACTTTAGAAGTTCCACTGAAGTCATAAAAAGGGACCATAAGTCAGGAGACTTTCCGTATGGCTTACGTAGTATTTCAATACATGAGATAAAAATAAATTTCAACATTTTATCAGAATAATACAAATATGTTTTCTACCACTTATCAAAAAAGGATGAATACATTTAACTGAAGATATAGCAGCAGGAAAACATATCTTCCATACATAATAAAGAGCTTCTCTATTTTGACTAAAAGGAAAATTGGCAATAAATTTACCATATCAGTTTTGTAAGTACAAGTAGATTTTTAAAACTTTTTTAAAATTGAAAGTTAAAATTGTATGTATTTACTGTATGGAACATGATATTTTGAAGTATATATACATTATGGAATGATTAGATCTAGCTAATTAACATATGCATTGCCTCACATACTTATTATTTTTGGTGATAAGAACACTTTATATCCACTCTCTTAGCATTTTTCAAAAATACACTATATTATTAACTATAGTTAACATTATTAACAACCCTGTTGTATAAGAAATCTCTTGAACTTACTCTTCCTATCTAACTGAAATTTTGTACCCTTTGACCAACCTCTCCCCAAATCCCTCACCCCCTATATCCCAACCCCTGGTAACCAGCATTCTATTCTCTATTTCCGTAAGATCCACTTTTTTAGATTCTACAAATAAGTGAGATCATGTGGTATTTGTCTTTCTGTGCCTGGCCTATTTCACTTAATATAATGTCCTCTAGGTGTATCCATGTTGTTACAAATGATGGGGCTTCCTTCTTTTTGTGGCTGAATAGTATTCCATTGTATATATATGCCACATTTTCTTTATCCATTCATCCATTGATGGACACCTAGGTTGATTCAATATCTTGGCTATTGTAAATAGTGATGCAGTAAACATGGAAGTGCAGATATCTCTTCAACATGCTGATTTCATTTCCTTTGGCTACAGATCCAGTAGTGAGAGTGCTGCATCAAATGGTAGCTTTGTTTTTAATTTTTTGAGAAACCTCCATACTGGTTTCCATAATGGCTATACTAATTTACATTCCCATCAACAGTGTGTAAGAGTCCCTCAAGACTTATCTTTTTCTTTTTGATAAGAGCCGTTCTGAAAGGCATGAGGTAATATCTCATTGTGGTTTTAATTTTAATTCCCCTGATAGTTAGTGGTGGTGAGCTGTTTTTCATATACTTCTTTGCTGTGCAGAAGCTTTTCAGTTTGCTATAATTCCATTAATGACAAGTAGAAATTTGATGATGCATTTTCTAATCAATGATTACTTTATCTGTTATTTATCTTCTGGGAACAAATTTCTCTGTCACGTGGTACAAACAGCCACTCAAATCCCTCTAAAACTCTTCCTTACCTATTCTCCCTTCCAATTCAGTTTTATGTTTTTAATGCATATATTAATAAAGGATGGCTTAAATGTTATATTTATTGTTTTAGAATTATCAAAAATTTACCATTTGGGGATAAGTTTTACTTTCTAGTAGATATTGCAGCAAAAATCAATCACATGTACTCTGACCTGAGAACTTTTGCTATCCTTTTCTCATAATAATGTTGCCAGTAGTTTTCTGTAGATGTCTTTATTCAAGGCATTAATATGTATAAGTTAAAATTTCATGTGACCAATAATATAAAGCATTTGAAACTTATTCTATAATATGGCAGAATGAAATGATATTGAAAGAACAAACCAGAAACAATGAAAAAAAAAGGTGAATATATAAAACAATAAAAGGAAAATACCCAGGCACCAGAAACAAATAGGAAACTGTGTTAGATGTACACAGACACTGAAGATAGATGGCTTGCAGGAGTATTAGATGCATCCTTTATAGACAGCTTTTGTAAGCTCAGGCATGAGGGGCCTTTGGGGAAATCAACCCGTGCTGAATCTGAACTTAGTGTCTAAAATATGAATAAGATAAGGATGAGTAAGAATAATGGAAATATTTAAGACTTTACATTAATTCTGTTATAAATGTTCAGAGAAGTGAAGAAAGGAACTGATTCATGAGCCAAGAACAGAAATGAATAAAGAAAAGTACTACATAGAAATATTAAAAATAAAAAAATATAGTCAATGAAATTAAATAGGTTCAAAGTACATTTGGTATCTATCTGGAAAGACTTATTTAATGGGAAGATAAATTTGAGGAAATAGACTAGACCAGTGCTTCTCTAGGTGAGGTTTGTGGACCATTGTACTTCTACCAACTACTACCAGACTGAGAAAAGATAAGTACAGAAATTGATGATAAGCATTTAGAATATTTTATAATAAGTCAACAAAATAATTTTATGTTGAATCTAAGAAAAAAATTGGACTTGTTTTTTGTCCTTTTATTTATTTATTTATTTATTTTTTGAGACAGAGTCTTGCTTTGTTGCCCAGGCTAGAGTGAGTGCCGTGGCGTCAGCCTAGCTCACAGCAACCTCAAACTCCTGGGCTTAAGCGATCCTACTGCCTCAGCCTCCCGAGTAGTTGGGACTACAGGCATGCACCACCATGCCCGGCTAATTTTTTCTATATATATTTTTAGTTGGCCAGATCATTTCTTTCTATTTTTAGTAGAGACGAGGTCTCGCTCTTGCTCAGGCTGGTCTCGAACTCCTGACCTCAAGCGATCCACCCGCCTCGGCCTCCCAGAGTGCTAGGATTACAGGCGTGAGCCACCGCGCCCGGCCTTTTTTGTCCTTCTTATTTCATTTTTCTAGTAATTGATTTTACCATATTTTTTAAAAGTACCATTTACAATGGATTGGAAAAAATAAAACTGGTCAATTACCTTAAATAGTATAAGAAGAACTCAAGTAGATTATAGGAGACAGAGATAAAGGGGTAAAAGTTATAAAAGAGCATTTTAGAGGCAGAAGGAATTTATAATCCACCATTCCTTGAATTGGTGATACGCAAGGGACCTATATAATTTATTTTTAAATTCGATGGAAGGAAGTATTTTTAAGTTTTTACACCATAATTAATATAAATCAGAATCATTCCAAGGAAACCAACATGTATGGTCACTCTCAATGTTCTATATTTTAAAGGAGCGATTAGATAATTACCTTAACACAGAAGGCAGGTGGAAGAAAACTATTTTATACAGTGAAGCCCAAAGTAAGTTCTCCTTTTCCTTCCCTGAATTCCATGATCTTGTATTTGTAGTACCTTTAATTCAACATCATCTATAAGAACAATATTTTCATAACATTTTAAAATTGAAGTTTAAAGAAATAATGCATTATTGCAAATAATCCACCATAAAAATGCTGCCTTATATATGTATAGTTTTGCAATTTACAGTTTCCTAATGGTTTTATTCTGTGCTGCTTTTTTTTTTTTTTTTTTCCTTTTCTTTTCTTTTCTTTTTTTTTTTTTTTATTTTATTTCATCTTGTTATGGGGGATACAGAATTTCAGGTTACATACGTTGCTCCTGTTCCGCCTTTCCCCCCAAGCCAGAGCTCCAGACGTGTCTGTTCCCCAGGTCGTGCGCATTGCACCCATCATGTAGGTATATATCCCTCCCTTCCCCACCCCCTCTTCCCGAGTCAGCACCTTCAAGTGTTACCACTCCCCAAACGGTGCACAATGCACTCATTGTGTAGGCATACCCCCATCCCCTCCCCCGCCCCCCACCTCAGTCTGACATCCAATTGGTGTTGCTCCCAGATGTGTATTTAGCTGATGATCAGGGGAACCAATTTTCTGGTGAGTACATGTGATGCTTGTTTTTCCATTTTTGGGATACTTCACTTAATATAATGGGTTCCAATTCTCTCCAGGAGAACCATAGAGATGTCGTATCTTCATCATTCCTTATAGCTGAGTAATATTCCATGGTATACATATACCACAGCTTACTAATCCAATCATGTATTGATGGGCATTTGGGTTGCTTCCACATCTTTGCTATTGTGAATTGTGCTGCTATAAACATTCGGGTACATGTGTCTTTGTTAAAGAATGACCTTTTTTCCTTTGGGTATATGCCCAGTAATGGGATTGCTGGGTCAAATGGCAGGTCTACTTGAATCTGTTTAAGATACCTCCATAATGCTTTCCACAGGGGTTGCACTAGTTTGCAGTCCCACCAGCAGTGTAGGAGTGTTCCTGTCTCTCCGCACCCACGCCAACATGTGTTGTTTTGGGTTTTTTGATAAAGGCCATTCTCACTGGGGTTAAGTGATATCTCATTGTGGTTTTGATTTGCATTTCTCTGATGACTAGGGATGTTGAGCATTTTTTCATATGTTTGTTAGCCATTCTTATATCTTCTTTTGAGAAGTTTCTATTCATGTCATTTGCCCACTTTTTGATAGGGTTACTTGATTTTTTCTTGCTGATTTTCCTGAGTTCTAAATAGATTCTTGTTATCAGTCCTTTATCTGATGTGTAGTATGCAAAAATTTTTTCCCATTCTGTAGGTGGTCTGTTTATTCTCTGGACTGTTTCTTTGGCTGTGCAGAAGCTTTTTAATTTAATCATGTCCCATTCATTAATTTTTGTTGCTGCTGTGATTGCCTTGGGGGTCTTCTTCATAAATTCTTTGCCTAGGCCAATGTCTGTAAGAGTCTTTCCTACATTTTCTTCTAGAATTCTGATTGTATCACGCCTAAGGTTTAAGTCTGTTATCCACCGTGATTTGATTTTTGTGAGAGGTGAAAGCTGTGGGTCCTGTTTCAGTCTTCTACAAGTGGCTAACCAATTCTCCCAGCACCATTTATTGAATAGGGATTCTTGTCCCCAGAGTATATTCTTTCCTGCTTTGTCAAAAATTAGGTGACTATATGAGGATGGTTCTATATTTGGATTTTCTGTTGTGTTCCACTGGTCTGTGTCCCTGTACTTGTGCCAGTACCAGGCTGTTTTAAGAACCACAGCCTTGTAGTATAGTTTGAGGTCTGGCAAATTAATACCTCCCATTTTGTTTTTGTTGCTTAAAATTGCTTTTGCTATACGGGGTCTTCTCTGGTTCCATACAAAGTGTATAATTATTTTCTCTACATCTGTGAAGAATGATGTTGGTAATTTAATAGGGATTGCATTGAATCTGTAGATCACTTTGGGTAGTATAGACATTTTAACAATGTTGATTCTTCCGATCCACGAGCATGGTATATTTTTCCATCTATTTGCAAGTTCTGCTATTTCTTTTCTCAGTGTTTCATAGTTTTCCTTATAGAGGTCCTTTACCTCTTTAGTTAGGTATATACCTAGATATTTTATTTTCTTTGTTGCTATTTTGAAGGGTATTGAGTCTTTAATTTGGTTTTCCGATTGACTGTTATTGGCATATATAAATGCCTCTGATTTGTGTATATTAATTTTGTAGCCAGAGACTTTGCTGTATTCGTTAATCAATTCCAGGAGTCTCATGGTTGAATCCTGGGGGTTTTCCAGATATAGCATCATATCGTCAGCAAAAAGTGAGAGTTTGATCTCTTCCTTCCCTATTTGGACTCCCTTGATTTTGCTCTCTTGCCTGATAGCTCTCGCAAGGACTTCCAATACTATGTTGAAAAGTAATGGGGACAGTGGGAAGCCCTGTCTGGTTCCAGTTCTAAGTGGGAGTGCTTTCAATTTTTCCCCATTCAGAATGATGTTGGCTGTGGGTCTGTCATATATGGCTCGTATCATTTTTAGGTAGGTTCCATCTACGCCTATTTTGTTAAGCGTTTTTATCATAAAAGAGTGTTGAATTTTGTCAAATGCTTTTTCTGCATCTAATGAGAGTATCATATGGTTTTTGGTTTTGCTTCTATTTATGTGGTGAATTACATTTATAGATTTACGTATGTTGAACCACCCCTGCATCTCTGGGATGAAGCCCACTTGGTCGTGGTGGATTATTTTTTTGATAACTACTTGGATTCGATTTGCTAGTATTTTATTGAAAATTTTTGCATCTATATTCATGAGAGAAATTGGTCTGTAGTTCTCTATTTTTGTTGCGTCCTTTCCTGGTTTTGGTATCAATGTTATATTGGCTTGGTAGAACGTGTTGGGGAGAATTCCATCCTTTTCAATATTGGAGAATAGTTTATGTAGGATGGGCACCAGTTCTTCTTTGTATGTATGGTAAAATTCAGGTGTGAACCCATCTGGACCAGGGCTTTTCTTTTTGGGAAGGTTTTTTATTGCTGTTTTGATTTCAGTTCTTGATATTGGTCTGTTCAGGTACTCTATTTCTTCCTGGTTGAGCCTGGGAAGACTATGTGTTTCTAAAAATTTGTCCATTTCCTCCGCATTCTCCAGTTTGTGTGCATAAAGATTTTTGTAGAATTCATAGATGATATCTTGTATCTCTGTAGCATCGGTTGTGATTTCTCCTTTCATGTTCCTAATGGAGGTTATTAGAGATTTTACTTTTGTGCTCTTGGTTAGTTTAGCCAGAGGTGTGTCTATTTTGTTTATCTTTTCAAAGAACCAACTTTTTGTTTTATTAATTTCCCTTATAGTTTCTTTGTTGTCCTTTTCATTTAATTCTGATTTGATCTTAGTAATTTCTCGCCTTCTGCTGGGTTTGGGATCGTTCTGTTCTTCTTTCTCCAGCTCTTTGAGTCTATTCGTTAGGTTGTCTATTTGCATGTTTTCTGTCTTTTGGATATAGGCATTTATGGATATGAATTTCCCTCTCAGGACTGCTTTAGCTGCGTCCCATAGATTTTGATAAGTTGTATCTCCATTGTCATTTAATTCAAAGAAACTTTTGATTTCCATCTTGATTTCTTCCTTTATAGAATAATTATTCAGGAGAAAGTTATTTAGCTTCCATGACTTTGAGTAAGAGTGAGGGTTTCTGTTTGTGATCATTGTTACTTTTATTCCGCTGTGATCTGAGAAGATGCATGGTATAATTTCTATTTTTTTGAATTTTTTAAGACATGCTTTATGTCCTAGGACATGGTCAATCTTAGAGAATGTCCCATGAGCTGATGAGAAAAATGTATATTCTGTGGACTTTGGGTGGAATGTCCTATAGATGTCATCCATGCCCATTTGTTCTAGCATTCTATTTAGGTCCATTATGTCTTTGTTTATTTTCTGTTTAGAGGATCTGTCCTGTACTGTCAGTGGGGTGTTAAAGTCTCCAGCTATTACAGTATTATTATCTATCATCTGGTTCAGATCTAGTAGGGTTTGCTTTATGAATCTAGGTGCACCTAGGTTGGGTGCATATATATTGAGTATAGTCATGGCTTCTTGTTGAATTGTGCCCTTGACCAGTATGTAGTAGCCATCTTTGTCTTTTATTATTTTTGTTGGTTTGAAAGCTAAGTTATTGGAAATTAAGATTGCCACGCCAGCTTTCTTTTCGTTACCGTTTGCTTGAAATACCGATTTCCATCCTTTTACTTTCAGTCTAAATGCATCTTTGCTCATTAGGTGGGTTTCTTGAAGACAGCAGATACTTGGCTTGTGCTTTTTTATCCATTGGGACAGTCTATGTCTCTTGAGCGGGGAATTCAAGCCATTCACATTTATTGAGAAAACTGATAAGTGAGACGGTTTTTTGTTCAGCTTGTTGGGTAGAACTTCATTGCGATGTTTTCTCTCCTGAGCCATTGTGGTATCTGGAATTTCATCTTTAGCTCTTGAGTAGTTTTACATTCGTGGATCTTTCTTGTGCTGATCCGTGTGTAACTCTCTTTTGAGTACTTCTTGTAGGGCTGGTCTTGTCTTGGTGAATTCCCTCAACCTTTGTTTATCTGAGAATGTCTTGATTTCTCCTTCATATAGAAAACTTAGCTTAGCTGGGTACAAGATTCTAGGCTGGGCATTATTCTGTTTCAGAAGCGTGAAAATGGGGCCCCAACCTCTTCTTGCTTGTAAGGTTTCAGCTGAGAAATCTGGCGTAATTCTGATGGGTTTTCCTTTGTAAGTTACCTGTTTCTTTCTCCTTACAGCTCGGAGAAGGGACTCTTTAGTCGATATTTTGGTCAGCCTGATGACTATGTGGCGTGGTGTTTTCCTATTTGCTATGAATCTCCCAGGGGTCCTTTGAGCTTCTTGAATATGTATGTCTAGAGTATTGGCAAGGCCTGGAAAATTTTCCTCGATTATGTCTTCAAATAGCTTGTCCAACCCTTGCTTATTGTCTTCTTCACCCTCAGGAATGCCAATAACTCTCAAGTTAGGTTTCTTCACATAATCCCACATTTCTTGAAGACTCAGATCATTTCTCTTACTTTTTTGATCTATCTCTGTGACTGACTTAGTTAGTTGGAAGGAGTTATCTTCAATTTCTGAGATTCTTTCCTCTGTTTGATCTACCCTGCTTTTGAGACTTTCCACAGTGTTTTGTAGCTCTCTGAGTGAATTCTTCATTTCTAGGAGTTCAGTTTGGTTTTTCTTCAATATTTCAATTTCTTTAGTGAATTTTTCCTCCAAATCCTGTATTTTTTTTGCATTTTCCTTGTGTTGTTTTTCCATTGATTCTTGTATATTATTCAGCTTGTTTATGATCCATAATTGGAATTCTTCCTGTGACATGTTGGTGTTTTGAGTCTGGTTTGTGTCAAATGGTTGAGAGCTGGTATTTCTCTTTGGGGGTGAGCTTTCTGTTTGATTCTTTGTGCTTCCTGTGTTTTTTCGCTGGGCCCTTCCCATCTAGATTAATCGTTGGATCTTTTATTATAGATTTATTCTGGTTAACAGCACTCTCTGTGCTCTATTCTTAGGCTGTGGAGCAGTCTAGGTATATTGCTTCCTTTGGCAAGAGGGGAAGACTGTTGTGAATTGTTTAGAAATTTTTCTATTTCAGTTGGGGGACTGCTTCTGATGGGTCCAATCCTAGAAGATTGGAGTGATCCAAGACTGCTTTGGCGAGTTAGAACACTGTGTTGTAGTCTTTCAGAAGGCAGGCAAGGTCCACACTAGTAGTGGACCAAAATTCTCTTTGTTTGTTTGTTTCCCTTTGGTTCTTCCTCTATAGGGGTGGTTTCTGTCTCTTTCTGCAGGAAAGATACTAGCTGTGGGGAGTGGATGGTGCCCTTGCTCGCTCAGCACCCCAGTTGCCACAACTCCCACGGGCAAAAGTCTGCCTTGGCCCAATGTCCCCAGGGACCAGGCTCCACACTCTCACTTCTGGAGAAGTAGTCAATGTTTAGACATGGGTGGGGTCCCTATATAAGGTCTGTGGACCAGGGGAGGGGGCCGTCCAGGGAGCCTCTTGGCACCCTATTGCTCCGCAGTGACTTGGCTGTGGGCCCCAAGATGGCGATTGCGCGCCCGCAGATCGCCGGCGTTGGGAGTGACTACTCAGGTTCCGGTATGTACCAGAGCCAGGGGCCTGGCCCGTTCCCAAGCTCACCGTGGGTTCCCAGTTAGAAGGCAAAAAGAGAGAAGAAATAAAGAAAAAGAAAAAAGAAAAGAAAAGAAAAAAAAAGGAAGAGAAAAGAAAGAACAGAAGGAGAAGAAAGAGAAAAGAAAAGGAGAAGAGAAGAGGAAAAAAAAAGGAAAGAGAAAAGAAAAAACAAAACCAAAAAAAAAAAACAAAAAACAAAAGAAGCAAAATAAAACAAAACAAAACAAAGAAAAAACAAAAACCAAACTAACAAATAACACAAAGAGACTTAACCCAGAAACAGCGAAAACACAAACACAAAAGAACAAAAACAGAGCTACACAGCACCACAGCACATCGCTAAACGAAGGGATACACAATTCTGAAGTATACAGTTCAGCGGCTCAATGATTGTGTTTTTGCGTCTTAGCGCAGCTCCGCCCCTTCACGCCAAGCGCGGCCCGGCGGAGATGGTACGGGCCTGGCGGAGATGGCGCGGGCCCAGAGACCAGCAGAGGGCGCCGGGGAGAGAGAGCCGCTCGGCACCTTATGGCTCCCGAGCGGTTCCGCCTTTGCTTTCAAGATGGCGCCCGCAGCGCGCCGGGTCGGAGGGGGACCGGCTCCCCGGCAGGCAGAGACCAGAGACCGCCGCTGCCGGGGGGGTTGGCGGGCAAAGCCGCCGGGGGCCACCGGCTGAAGAACCACCGACAAAAGTAGCGCAGAGGTACAGCGCAATTCGCTGATCGGGGATCGTTCGTGCCCCTCCCCCCTGGCACAGGTCCGTCCCTTCTCGCCAAGGACTGTCTCAGCCGAGACTTCCCAGGTTCCAAGCTATTCTCCCGAAAAAGCCTCCTGTCTGCAATGCCCTACGTCTCCCTCGGTGATTCTGCTCTGGCTTGCGAGGGGGTCTCCAAGCAATTGGGGGTGGAGGTCAGTGAGGAGCGCAAGCCGCTTTTCCCAAAGACTGCCCCCGCCCCACCTGGGGGCGGGCGCAGCCGCCTGTGCTCCGCTGGCTACTGTCTGTTCCGCGCCTTCCGCAGAGTTCCTCGATCTTAATTTCTGTTCACCTCAGACCTCACTTGCTCTGTTTGTCCCACGCTGATTCTCCGTGGATTCACACCGCTGTTCCTGTGTGTGAGCGGTCCTCTAGCGTTGTGGCAGGTCCGGATCCACGGTTCCTCGCCGGAGCGCAGATCCAAGCAGTCACCGCCACTCCACCATCTTCACTTCTCTCCTCCTAATGGTTTTAAAGTACATTAACTCCATAGTGTTAAATGTGTAACTATATAATTTTTTAGTATTTCTCTTAAGTTATGAAGAGCTCTATGGAAAAAATAATTGGCCAATTCTAACTTAATGGAGTTTTTAATTTTAATATTCCTATTGCCAATAAGAGGGACAGAATCAATCTATTTTGAGATGTATTTAAAGCTATATTCAAACATTCTCATTATGTTACACTGAGAAAAATGGTGGGTATTCCAATAGAGATGAGAATTGGAGCCTCATAAAAGATCAGAATTATGGAATTTATCCAATATGTTCCTCCTTTGCACTTGGTATCATATCCAAGCTACAGACCACAAAAAAGGCATAACTGTTTCCCAGTTAAAGCTGGGAAACATTATCAGGGACAAAGGTTAAACATGGTTCTTTAAAATTAGTCCTTGTTCACTTGGTTTTCCATATTATCTGTTTTCATTTGCCTGTAATGATATGAGGATGTGTCCTCAGAATGTAGGGTTGTGCAGATTTATATTTCCTATATGCTTTTATATGTATTGTGTTGGGAGACAATCTTAAGGATTATATGAATGTCATAAAAAACTCTCAGACATGAACCACTTTTGTGAAACTCATCTACTAAATCAGCAAAGCAAAATCTTTGCTGGCTTAAAAAGTATAACATTGCTTGATTAAATAAATGTAATATATGGAATATGTAGACAACAGGAGAAAAAAGCATTATATATATATTTTGAAAAATTAATATGAACTTCCTAATTAAGAGTTATTCAAAAACTTTTACAAGCTTTAACTATTTAAAAATTTAATTAATTTAAAGTTCTTTTAATATACATGCAAAATTTCCTAAATGATTATTTCTTAATTTTTTTTAGATAGAATTATGTAATGTTTAGAAGCTCAAGGTTTGGAATTGGGGAGACCTGGGTTTGAATCTGTCCAAGTTTTCTCTCCAAATTTCAGTCTCATTAATCAAACCAAAAAAATAATCACATTAGTTTTATGGTATTGTCGTTAGGATTATTTTTATAAATTGAATGCTAGCAAAGTGATTACCTGGCATATCAACAGAACTCAACAAATGCTGGTGCATTGTTATTTTTACCATCATAATCATCATTATTATTATGTATATATTATAAAGTCATGCATCCTAAGAGGTTGTTGCTAGTATAGAAAGTAATAGTGCTAGGATGTCCTCAGACATGATTGGGAAAAACTGTGTTGCAGGCTTATTGCTGTTTTTTATCTTTTTTTTTTTTTTAAGAGTTGAGAACATATTATTACAACATGTTTCTTTTCTTTTTCCGTTAGTCTTTATTATGACAAGTTTACATATTCATTTTTTCTTAACATTTAATGACTTCTGATAATCCACTTGATGTTGTGAGTCTATAATGCTTATCTAGAAGTTTATTTTTACTTTCATTAAAGCTATTAACTATACAATACCTTAATAGTAAATGTCACAATCTACTTTTTTCTCTGATCAAGAAATATTAATAGATGGGTACTTTCATCTTTTATTTCTACATATTCTGTTTAGTACTTTTTGAAGTGTCAGAGTCAAGAGATTTATATAGTCAAATGGCATCAATATGAAGGGAATCACTTGTCAAAATAAAATGATTTGGTTTTTCTTTGTTTTTGTCTCAAGCATCAAAAGTTTTCAAACACTGGAAAAAATCTTCAGGAGAAGGAAGATGTTGCATAAGTAATGAATTTCAGAAATGTGATACCACAGATTTAAATGTGAATACTATCTTTTATGGGCAGTGATCAAAACAAATGATGATGTTTTGGCAAGGGAAATCTTCAATGTAAGTAAGAAAGTATAGAAAAACATAACAGTTCAATAAATTCTCCTTGGAGCAGGGCAAATTGGCATGTTATGTCTTTTCTATTATTAGTTAGAATGTGTCAAGGGCTTTTGAAATGTTTATACTAGCTCAATCCTAAATAACTCTTGAGGCAGAATGGCCAATTGTGACAAATTATACTCAGCTGCATGACTACTTGCCACCAGAGTCTGAGCTAAATTGGATTTGTTCTTGGAAACCAAAGTCACCAGTGCCTTGGTAAGCCAAACTGTTCTTCACATTTTTGAAGGACTGCAATGGGTTCATTTTTTCCTCTATTTTATGGATATGTTCTCTATAAATGCCTCTTGATGTATGACTTCTATCATCAAGAAGCCATATGATTTTAATATAGTCCCATTTGTCTATTTTTGTTTTTGTTGCCTATGCTTTTGGGGTCTCAGCCATAAAGTCTTTGCCTAGATCAATATCCTGGAGTGTTTCCCATATGTTTTCTTCTAGTAGTTTTATTGTTTCAGGTCTTATGTTTAAGTTTTTAATCTATTTTGAGTTGATTTTTGTATATGGTGAGAGACAGGGATCTAGTTTCATTCTTTTACATATGGATATACAGTTTTCCCAGCACCATTTATTGAACAGACCGACTTTTCCCCAATGTATGTTCTTGGCACTTTTGTCGAACATTAGTTGGCTATAAATACGAGGATTTATTTCTGTATTCTCTTTTCAGTTATATTGGGCTGTATGTCTGTTTTTATGACAATACTGTGCTCTTTTGGTTACTATAGCCTTGTAATACATTTTGAAGTTAGGTAGTGTGATTCCTTCAGCTTTGTTCTGTTTGCTCAGGACTGCTATGGCTATTCAGGCTCTTTTTTGGTTCCATGCAAAATTAGGATTATTTTTTCTATTTCTGTGAAAAATGACATTGGTACTTTGATAGAGATTGCATTGAATCTCTAGATTGCTTTGGATAGTACAGTCATTTTAACAACATTAGTTCTTCCAATCCATAGGTGTGAGATGTCTTTGCATTTGTTTGTGTTCTCTTCAATTTCTTTTATCAGTGTTTTGTAGTTTTCCTTGTAAAGGTCTTTCACCTCCTTGTTTAAATTTATTTGTAGCTATTATAAATGGGATTGTATTCTTGATTTCTTTTTCAGCTAGTCCATTATTAGTGTGTAGAAACACTACTGATTTTTGTATGTTAATTTTATATCCTGCAACTTTACTGAATTTATTAGCTCTAAATATTTTTTTGGTGGAATCTGTAGATTTTTCTAAATGTTAGATCACATCATCTTCAAAGAGGAACAATTTGACTTTGTGTTTTCTAATCTGGATGCCATTTATTTCTTTCTCTTGCCTGTTTGCTCTGGCCAGGACTTCTAGTATTATATTGAATAGAAGTGGTGAGAATGAATATCCTTTTCTAGTTCCGGTTCTTAGATTAAAGGCTTTCAGTGTTTCCTCATTCAGTATAATGTTAGCTAATGGGACTGTATTAAACTAAAAAGTTTCTGCACAGCAAAGAGAGCAATCAACAGAGTAAAGAGACAGCCTATTGAATGGGAGAAAATATTTGCAAACAATTCACCTGACAAGAGACAAATGGTCCAGAAGATATGAGGAACTCAAACAACTCAACAGCAAAAATTCAAATAATCCCATTGAAAAGCAGACAAAGGACAGGAATAGACATTTCTCAAAAGAAGACATACAAATGACCAACAGGTATTTGAAAAATGCTCAACATCACTAATCATCAGGGAAATGCAAGTCAAAATCCCAATGAGATATCATCTTACTCCATTTAGACTGGCAGTTATCAAAAAGACAAAAGAATAACAGATGCTGGCGAGGATGCAGAGGAAAGCAAACTCTTGTACACAGTTGGTGGGAATGTATATTAGTACAGCCATTATGGAAAATAGCATGGAGATTTCTCAAAAAACAAAAAACCGTACAATCCAGCAATCCCACTACTATATGTATTTATCCAAAGGAAAGGAAATCAATATTTTGAATATCTGCACGCCCATGTTCATTGCAGCATTATTCACAATAGCCAACATATGAAGTCAACCTAAGTGTCCATAATGAATGGATGGATAAAGAAAATGTGTATATACACAAAGGAATACTATTTAAACATTAAAAAGATTGAAATCATGTCTTTTGCAGCAACATGGATGGAAGTGAAGGTCATTATGACAAGTAGAATAAGCCAGACACATCAAGACAAATATTGCATGTTCTCTCTTATATGTGGGAGCTAAACAAAAGTTAATCTTATGGAGGTAGGGAGTAGAATGATAGTTACCAGAGGCTGAAAAAGTATGAGTGTGTGTGGGGTAGATGAAGAGAGTTTGGTCATTGGGTACACATGGTTAGATAGAAGGAATAAGTTTTAATGTACAGTAGCAGAGTAATGACTATAGTTAACAACAATATGTCACATATTTCAAAATAGCTAATAGGACTTGAAATTATCTGAGCACATAGAAACAATAAATGCCTGAGGTAATGGATATCCTAAATACTCTGGCTTGATCATTACGCATTCTATGCTTGTAACAAAATATCACCTGCATCCCATAAATATGCACAAATATTACATTTCAATAAAAAATAATTTTTTTTTAAAAAAGAAGCCATACAAGTTACAGCATAGAGAAGAGGAAGTTGGGGATTTAAGACATTTCAAAGAATAAAGAAGCCAAGTTGTGCTACTTGGAGTTAAGAAAAATCTTGAGAAGAGAATTGGAAATGAAAATACAGAAATACATTTCCATATTTACAACAAAGTTTTGGATGAACAGGAGAATTGGATCATCCTGGGATAGCTGCCCAATACTCATGTATTACATGACATTTTCTGTTACAGAAAACTATCTCTTGCGAGAGGGAGGGAGGGAGAGAGAGAGAGAGAGAGAATAACTATCTCTTTCAATGTCAGTTTTGATGGCTTGAATTTTTGACATTTGTTAATACAGATTGATGCACTGACATCCCAGAAAACTTATCATGAAACTATAATACCGGTGATTAAACTTGATACGTAAAACTGTTCTGTTCAGGGAGAAGGTTGTTTTTGCCTGAGTATTTGTCCAAAATTTGAAGTGGTGCTTCTCTATGATAAAAGTCAAATGTGTGACCGGGTCACCAGAATATTTATATTCTTGATGTGTTTGCACTTGCGGGTAATTTCCAGGCTCAGAAATGGAATCACAGACAAAACAGTATTCGGATCTGAGCTGATTGGACTTTAAGTGGCTGGGGAAGGATGATTCAAAAGTTTCCTTCTGCTAAAGGATAACAGATGTTGTCAGCAATTAGCAGATTATTTTTACTGCAATATTAAAATTGGAGAAGTTGAATTGAGAGGGCACAGAGCATGAGAAAGTTGTATATATGGATGGATCATTCCTGAACTTTGACTAGTTGAATGAACAATAAGCTCTGTAATGCTTTTAAAGGACATATTTTTTCATGTCCAGAAGAAATGCTTATTTATGTGTGTATTTGTTTTAACAAATTATCTTTGAAAGGGGATTTTAGTGAAGTACCACCTAAAAGTTTATAGTGTCTTAGCCAGATTACAGAGCTGAAAGATATTTACATGGCTGCTTTTGAAACCCTGTCATTTGTTCTAGAGTTATTATTAGTGTAGAGGAGTCAGAAATTTCCCATGTAGTCTTTGATTACGAATATAAAATGGTTGGTGTTGCAACTTTTCGCTTTTTCCCTTAATGTTTTGTCTTCTTGGGAATGATGACAGCTATACAATCCATTTGGAATCCTGGGCCAATTGAACTGCCACCTGGATTCTGAAGGAAGGCAGGGATGTGGAACGAGGACAGCCCGTTCTCTCTTTTTCTCTGGAAGTCCTAGAGGATGAATATTTTCACAATATATTGGAGCCAAAAGACTAGGTTTAAACAAATTAGTTGGATGGACTTTTGATTTATTACCTTTTCCCTTGCCAGAAAATTTTTTCTTCCATGTGGGAAACCTAGATGAGGTAGACTAGGAGCCAGGTTTCAATTTATTATAAAATTCATCCAAATCTTATTAGCACTATGAGAAAAGCTATTGTCTGGCTCTTTTCCTTTAGGTTTATGCAGATTGACAACCCAGACTTGTGATCCTTTTTCTGCCCAGATCTGAGATTTGAGTTTTGTGGTTTAAATGTCATTACATGCTTATACAATCCTTGTTATTTCATAATACTTTTTAATAGCAAATATATTTAAAATTATTAATAGCTGAGTTTTGAATTCTATACTTTGCCTTGTTTTGTCTAATTTGCCGATATGTGACTACATTATTTAACTTGCTTTGATTTTTTTCATTTAAAATAATATTGGCTTGTTTTTAGAAGTATTGTTAGTATGATATGTTTTTATAGAAAATTTTATAAATCATAAAATTCTAAAGAAGAAATAAAATAACCCCAAATCAAATACCCGGGGATAAATCATGGCTTGATGTATTTCTGGTCATTTTTTTCTTCTTCTTATTTGTCACATATATGCACATACATGTGCATGCATATATACACATATGTATTTGTTTCAGACTAAAAAGGAATTATATACTGTATAAACAGTGTCCTGTGTCTATCATTTAATTTTGAATTACAAATGTTTTCCCTTTTTGGATCATAAAAATATTGTATAATACATTCTACATTTTATTAATTATTTCTTGAAAACACAATTTTTAATTAATGTATGTAAGTTTTAATTTATATTTTGCCCTGAAATCTTTGATAAAATTGAATCAAGTAACAGAGCCACAGTGAATTTTTTTTTATCAGTTTAATAACTTGTTACCCCAGAAAGTTCTGTTCAAGTGCTTTGTGAGACAATTCATAAAAATTAAAATGTCAGATACATGCTAAATAATTAAGGGTATAATTTTTTGAGATGGGGTCTTGCTATGTTACCCCGGCTGGCCTCAAACTGCTGAGCTTGAGTGATCCTCCTGCCTCAGTCTCCCAAATAGCTGAGACAATAGGTATATGCCACTGCACCCTGCTAAGGGGTATAATTTCTAAGAGAACATTTAACAATTTATAAACTAATGTATGCACTATAACTGAAGTTACAGATTGGTGGATTTTCAATGAAATAACTCCTTATGGATCAAACTCACTTGTTCTTTCAAAAACAAATGTTTACTGAGTGCCTACTATATATCAAGGACTATTCTAATCACTAGAAATAAAGCAGTGAACAAGTTAGATTCCTTGCCCTTTTGGAACATACATTCTAGTGGGAAACAGAAAATTAACAAGTGTAAAATAAATATATGCATTTATATCAGGTAGACACATACGCTATAAAGGAAAAAAAGCAGAGTGAATGAATTTAGAGTTTTGGGGGTATATATTGAGGTGGGCCTATTTCAGGTTGCTTAGTCACTGAAGGCCTTTCTAAGAAGGGAATATTTGAGGAGGACAACTCTTGTGGTCTTTGTTAGCAAATGTAGGCTGCTAATTAATCATACCTTTACCTCATGGAATAACCTTCCCAAGATAGCAGTTTGCATATATTACTCTTTTAAAAATCAGTCAAACAAAAAAGTCTAAAAACCAAATACAAAAACAAACAAAAACCCGAACCTACAACGCCTCCCTAGTATGAAGAGGGGAAACTCCACACACTCATCCTGGTTTGCAAGGTATTCTGTATTTTGGCCCTAGCTTTTCTCTCCAACTTCACGCCTCACCTCATTCCAATATGTTAGTTCCACATCAAACACATGAATTTGTTTCTTGCATGTGAACATGCTATATTACTTTCTCTGGCATTGCTTCCTCCTTTGTGTTGGGAATTTCTTCCTTTCTACTTTTCTGAAACAATCTATTTGTAGACTTAACTCCAACTGCACTTTCTCAAATAATTATTTATTGAATTTGGATTTATGAATAATGATTTTCTTTGGTGGTTGTTCTAGAGACATTTAAGAATTTATTCTTTTAGCGTTAGATATATAAAACACTTTTTAAATGTCCAGAACCTGTTTTCTTGCCTTTCTAAACACTTAATAGTAAACATCATTTAATCAACCATTGATACTGCACTGATTTGTACACTAGTAGTACTTGTATCTTTACTATTAATTTGGTAGTCAGTCTGTGTATTAATATATGTCCATTCTCCCTCTCTTCCTCCATCCATTTATCAACCTGTCATCCATCCATCCACCCATCTACCCATCCTACATTTTTTCTTCCACACTTACTTCATCTGTTCATCCACTCATCCATTTACCCCTACTTATACACATACAGACACATTACTTTGGATATAAAATACATCAAAAATAACATTTATATCCTTTGTCTTTAACTAGATTTTAACCTCAATATTATAGGTCATAGCCCTCTCTGTTGTCTCCACTCCTAATCTGATGACAGATGTATATCATAACTGTTCAATAAATATTGGTAAAGGTTGAAAATCCCAAATTGAAAACATTGCTGAACAGTTTGTGAAATTTTTAGCTAAATTAACGATTTAGGTCCTGCTGATATTCAGAGGGAAGGATAGAAGAATTTTGCTAGTTCTATGATTTGATGAGTCTCGTGGTACCTGGTAAAAACAATGCTAGTCACTTTACTTTTTCATGCCTGTTTAAACCTATTTGTAAAATAGCTATACATTTTTTCCTACTTTATAGAAAGATGAAGAGAAAAGATGGTATGGGATATGTGCAAATTGCCCATTAGTTTTTTAAAGTAGAGTGAGTAGATGCCACACCTATTCAGCTTCACAAGAAATGAGTGTTCCTCGGTCAATACTTTTCAAATTATTTTCTGCAAAGCCTCGGGGGTCCCTTTCTTTGAAGGATTTCCAAGGACAACTAGTAGTGTGGCATCGCCAAGTGCAATTTGTGTATGAATAGGATACTCATTGTGGTTTCAACTAAAACAATCATATATTTGTACATTGTACATATGCTCCTTGAAAAGTTTGCCTTTGGAGAAATGCCTCAATTTCCTCTTCTGTAATGGGCAAAAATAATAGTTCACATCTCAGAGGGCTGTTGTATGGATTGAATAAATTATTAATATTATTCATTAATGTTAATTGGAACAGTTAACTGCTTGGAATAGTGCCTGGTATGTGGCGTTAGAAAAGGGTTAACTGTTATAATAATGGTAATCATTATTTACACATCTTTACCCATTATTAAATCTTTTCAGCTTCATGTGCTTTTGGATGTTTGTTTGCTTATCATGAGAACATAATCCATGAGAACTGGGATTTTTGTTTCTTTTGTTCAATGATTGCCTCCAGTTCCTAGAGTAATGTCAACACATAATAGACACTTAATAAGTATTTATTGAACAAATGAATCCAATTAAATTTTATCTCTCCTTTCTTGTTAAGTCTTCCTTTTCCCCTGCCCTTCTTATACTTTCTGGTAGTCCTTTTGCCTTGTGATTTGGCATTTATGTTCTGATATGTTTGGCAACTAGATGTATAGGGCTGTTAGAACTGTATTAATATAATAACAAATAGGCTAAGAGGGAAAGCTTATAAACTTGACTGTAAATTTCATGATAAAATAGACTCTTTTTGCTAATCATTTTTTTTTGCCCAGTACTTAGTAAAGTGCCTGGTCTACAGTAGTGAATACTCAATTCTTTCTGATGAATGAGAGAATGCATGTATCAATAAATGAAATAAAATAACATCCTTCTTGATTACTCAGCTGGGTTTTTTTGGCTGTGTTCCTTTTAGGTCCAGTTTTCAGATAGAAAGTTTAAGGTAGGGAAAATATTGTAACTACAAGATAATATTGTTGTTATGTTATATATTCTGTTACACATTGTGACACATCACCACAGAGAAAAGTTTATGGACTTTAGAACTTGTCTATTTTATTTCATCCTTAATTTTCAAGTTATCAGTGATTCTAATTCCCAGTTCAGGAAAAATAAAGAAGATTAAAAATAAGTTACAAAGCATGTACAAATTTTGCTTTTAGAGCATCCCTGTAAAATGTACGTGTGAATACATCTGATTTTGCAAATTGAGTTGGTTTGCCATCGTAAAAGCAGAGTAATTATTTCAATTTGCAGGGCCTGAGGACAGTAGTCACTCTCTGGGGAAAGTTCTTCACTTAGCACGACAGAGCCCAAGAATCTGTTAATTAGATACTTGAAGATACTTGATTTCTGAAGACACATCTGATTTCTGAGTGAGCGGAGTTGTATGGTCCCCCAAAGCGTTCATTTGCTGATTTCTTCAAGGCATCTTCAAAAAGCCGATGGGCTTTAGATCCTACGGCGACTGGTGCCTACAGTAATGTGGATCCCCTGGAACAAAGACCCATCCCATACACGAAAGAGCATAATACAAAATCCTGCCGAAAGGCTCAGTCTATTCCAAGTTATTTTTGATTTCTTTCAATACTCCTCACTTACGAAAGTGGTTCCTGTGTCCCTACTCTTAGCAGTATTTCTTGAATGGTTTCTGAATATCGAGTTGGAAGGGGTCACAAAGAATTAAGTCGACTTTAAAAATTCATAATTAAGCCTAAAAAATTTAGTTCTAAAGTATTTGTGCTTAAAAACATTCCACCCATTCCTGAAGAATGAAGTGAAATGATTTATTATAAAATGTTGAATGCATAAGTGGCTTTCATTTCTCTGAAAATATTTTCATATATATATAT
The DNA here is from genome assembly GCF_041146395.1 of Eulemur rufifrons. Lineage (NCBI taxonomy): Eukaryota > Metazoa > Chordata > Mammalia > Primates > Lemuridae > Eulemur > Eulemur rufifrons. Next base: position 36,801,724 of record NC_090997.1, read on the forward strand.
TTTCATACTTATATTTACTGTGGAATGTAGAAGTTCATTTGTGAGAAAAATTAAGGAATAATAATAATAAAAGAGAGTCTTCATCTTTCCCACTTTTGTCCAAGACCTTGTCCTTTGTTGAAACAAAGTTACCTAGTGGACTTGGGTTTCTTTTCTTCCATCGATCAGCTTTTTATTAATGTTTCTAGTAAAATACTTAATCTCTCTTCACACTAGTTTTAAATAAAAATTCTAATACCTTCCTTGGTTTTCCCACAGGCTGCTAAGAAGGAGAAAATAAGGAAAATGCTTGTTACCATGGGCTGGGCACAGTGGCTCACGCCTATAATCCCAGCACTTTTGGGAGCTGAGGCAGGAGAATTGGTTGAGGCCAGGAGTTGGAGACCAATCTGGGCAGTATAGTAAGATCCTGTCTCTACAAAAAATGATAATCAAAAGAAATTAGCTGGGTACCGTGGCATGTACCTGTAGTCCCAGCTACTCAGGAGGCTAAGGTAAGATCACGAATCCAGGAGTTTGAGGTTGCAGTGATTGCACCATTGCATTCCACCAGGCTGGACCACAGAGTGAGACCTTGTCTCCAAAAAAAGAAAATGCTTGAGACTATGTTTTCAAAATGCTATACAAACACAGCAGTAATTTATGAAGAGAAAGGTATGTAAGTATACTAATTGTACTGACTTTCCATCAAACTTCTACAGGGTAACAACAATCCTTATAAAAACATCTCAAATGTTTGCTTCTGTCCTTGAGGCTGCACGGATACCTGGTAGATACAAGTGTAGCAGGACACACAGACGAGCCAAGAGTGAAGTGAATAGTGATGGCTCAGTACAGTGGCTTTCACTTAACATACTTTGAGGAAGTCAAATATATAATACAACATGCGAAGCTGCTTTTGCTGGAGAAGCAAGGCCAGGGTTCAGGTGTGCCAATGATTCGGCTGCTGTTGAAGCGCTTAATTCAATTTGAAAACTACATAGTGTGAAGGGAGGGCCTGTGGTTATTAAGCCACTCTGAGGGCAAGTCATAGTCCTGTGGACAGCAGAGGGCTGTGGTGCCTTGTCTGACAATCATATTTTTTGGCCCAGCTGCAGGGTTGCTAATGTGCTCACAGATGTCAGAACTCAAAGCACAAAGAAAAATGACTCAGGACCACCATTAAGTATGGTAACATTTGAGTCAAAATTAAGCTGAACAATTGTCCAATCCATTGGTTTTCAGACTGTCCAACTTATGGTTTTCAATAGTTGAACACATTGGATTTTTTTTTTTTAATTTTTATTTCAGAATATTATGGGAGTACAAATGTTTAGGTGACATATATTGCCTTTGTCCCACCTGAGTCAGAGCTTCAAGCATGTCCATCCCCTAGATGGTGCACACTGCACCCATTAGGTGTGTATGTAACCATCCCCTCCTCCCCCAGCAACCTGCGAGACACCTGATGAATGTTATTACTATATGTGCACATAAGTGTTGATAATTAATACTAATTTGATGGTGAATACATGTGGTGCTTGTTTTTCCATTCTTGTGATATTTCATTTAGTAGAATGGGCTCCAGCTCTATCCAGGATAATATAAGAGGTGCTAGATGACTATTGTTTTTTGTGGCTGAGTAGAACTCCATGGTATGCATATACCACATTTTATTAATCCACTCATGTATTGATGGGCACTTGGGTTGTTTCCACATCTTTGCAATTGTAAATTGTGCTACTATAAACATTCTAGTGCAGATGTGTTTTTTATAGAATATCTTTTGTTCCTTTGGGAAGATGCCCAGTAATGGGATTGCTGGATCAAATGGTAGTTTTAGCTCTTTGAGGTATCACGCTTTTACTTTCCACAGAGGTTGTACTAGTTTGCAGTCCCACCAGCAGTGTATGAGTGTTCCTATCTCTCCATATCCGTGCCAACATTTATTGTTTTGGGATTTTTTGATAAAAGCCATTCTCACTGGAGTTGGGTGATACCTCATTGTGGTTTTGATTTGCATTTCCCTGATGATTAGAGATGTTGAGCATTTTTTCATGTTTTTTGGCCTTTAGTCTGTCTTTTTTTGAAAAGTTTCAGTTGGTTTAAATCTATTGGTTTTAATCTATTTATTGTCCAATCTATTGGCTTCTGGAGGGGCCTCCTTGGGGCCATGTGAGCGCTGGGGAGAGATTAGGAGGAAACAGTAAAGACCTAGACCAGGTCTACTTCATAGTTTTTTAAAATAAGCATTTTATATCTTGATTTTTCCTTAATTCAATTGTTGCTTTTTTTCAGCTTTATTGAGATATGATTAACAAATAAAAATTATACATATTTCAGGTATACACTGTAATGTTTATATGTTTTTATATATACATGTACATTGTGAAATGATATCACAATCAAGCTAACTAATGTATCCATCACCTCACATAATTACCTTTTTTTTTTTTGTGGTGAGAACCATGCTGTACATTTGATCCCTAGAACTTATTGATCTTATAACTGAAACTTTCTATACTTTGACCAGCATCTCCCCATTTCCCCCACTCTCTCAGCTCATGGTAACTGCCCTTCTGCTCTCTAAGTTTGATGTTTTTAGATTTCACATATAAGTGAGGTCATACAGTATTTATGTCTCTTTTTATGCCAGTACCACGCTGTTTTGGTTACTATAGCTTTGTTGTAGATTTTGAAGTCATGTAGGATAATGCTTCCAGCTTTGTTCTTTTTACTCAAGATTGCTTTGGTTATTCAGAGTCTTTTGTGGTTCCATATGACTGCAGTCCCCCTAACCCCCAGGCCATGGACTGGTCCGTGGCCTGTTAGGAACCAGGCCACACAGCAGGAGGTGAGTGGTAGACCAGCTTTATCTGTATTTATAGCGGCTCCCCATCACTCGCATCACCACCTGAGCTCCACCTCCTGTCAGATCAGTGGTGGTAGTAGATTACATGTGCACTAGAATATTTATAGAAGCACAGTTCACAATTGCAAAGATGTGGAAACAACCCAAGTGCCCATCAATACATGAGTGGATTAATAAAATGTGGTATATGTATACCATGGAGTTCTACTCAGTCACAAAAAACAATGGTGATCTAGCACCTCTTGTGTTATCCTGGGTGGAGCTGGGGCCCATTCTACTAAGCGAAGTATCACAAGAATGGAAAAACAAACACCACATGTGTTCACCATCAAATTGGCATTAACAGACTTAACTGACCAACACTTAAGTGCACATATAGTAGTAACATTCATTGGGTGTTGGGAAGGTGGGAGGGGGGTGGAGGGGATGGGTATATTCACACTTAATGGGTGCAGTGTGTACCATCTGGCAGATGGACACGTTTGAAGTTCTGACTTGTGTGGGGCAAAGGCACTATATGTAACCTAAACATGTGTACCCCAGTAATATGCTGAAATAAAAAAAAATTAAAAAAATAGATTTACATAGTAGTGTGAAGACTACTGTAAACTGTGCATGTGAGGGATCTAAGTTGCATGTTCCTTATGAGAATCTAATGTCTGATGATCTGAGGTGGAGCTGAGGCAGTGATACTAATGTTGGGGAGCGGCTTCAAATACAGATTATCATTAGCAGAGAGGTTTGATCGCACAGAGACCATAATAAATCAATTGCTCGTAGACTCATATCAAAACCCTATCTGTGAGTAGCAAGTGACAATGTAATAGTAATACTAGAAATAAAGTGCACAATAAATGTAATGGACTTGAATCATCCTAAAACCTTTCCTCCCACTCCACCCCCCTGGTCTGTTGAAAAATTGTCTTCCAGGAAACCAGTCCCTAGTGCCAAAAAGGTTGGGGATCACTGCCATACGAATTTTAGAACTGTTTATTTCTATGAAGAATGTCATTTGTATTTTGATGGAGATTGCGTTGAATCTGTAGATTGCTTTGGGTAGTGTGGACATTTTAACAATATTATTTTTTTCAATGCACCAATGTGAAATGTCTTTCCATTTATTCGTGTCTTCAATTTCTTTCATCAATGTTTTATAGTTTTCAGTGTAGAGATTTTTTACCTCCTTGGTTAAATTTATTTCTAAGTATATTTTTGTAGCTATTGTAATTGGGATTGTTTTCTTGATTTCTTTTTCAGGTAGTTTGCTGTTAGTGTGTAGAAACATTATTGATGTTTATAGGTTGATTTTGCATTTTGCAGCTTTACTGAATTCACTTATTAGTCTTAACTGTTTTTTTTTTTTTTTTGTAGAATCTTTAGGGTTTTCTATATATAAGATCATGTCATGTGCCAAAAGGGACAATTTAACTTTTTCCTTGCTAAGTTGGATGTTTTTTATTTCTTTCTATTGATTAATTGCTTTGGCTAGGACTTCCAGTACTATGTTGAATAGAAATGGTGATAGTGGGCATCTTTGTTTTCTTCCAGATCTTGAGGAAAAGCTTTCAATTTTTCTCTGTAGAGTATGATATTCGATGTAGGTTTGTCTGTATGGCCTTTATTGTGTTGCAGTACGTTTCTTCTATACTTAATTCATGGAGAGTTGTTACTATGAACAGATGTTGAATTTTGTCAAATGCTCTTTCTGCATCTATTGAAATGATCATATGGCTTTTGTCTTTTATTCTATTAATGTGATATATCAATCTATTGATTTGTGTATGTTGAACTATCTTTGGGATCCCTGCATCCCTAGGATGAATCCAGCTCCATCATGGTGAATGATCCTTTTAGTATGCTATTGAATTTGGTTTGCTAGTATTTTATTGAGAAGTTTTATATCTATGGTAACCAGGGATATTGGCCTGTAGTTTTCTTTTTCTTTTTGTTGTTATTGTCTCTTCATCTGGTTTTGATAACAGAGTAATTCTGCCCTCATAAAATAAGTTTAGAAGTATTCCCTCTTTTTCAATTTTTCTGGAAGGATTTGAGAAAAATTGTTAGTTCTTCTTTAAATGTTTGGTAGAATTTAGCAGTGAAGCCATTGGGTCCTGGGCTTTTCTTTGATGGGAGATTTTTTATGGTTGATTTAATTCTATTACTCATTATTGGTCTGATCAGATTTTCTGTGTCTTCATAAGTCAATCTTGGTGGTTGTATGAGTCTAGGAATTTATTCATTTCTTCTATATTTTCTAATTTTTTGGCACATAATTTTTCATAATAGACTCTTATGATCCTTTGTATTTTTGTGCTATCAGTTGTAATATCTCTTTTCTTCTCTCTCATTTTGAGTCTTCTCTCTCTGTTCTTTAATTAGTGTATCTAAAAGTTTGTTGATTTTGTTTATGTTTTCAGAAAACCAATACTTCATTTTGTCGATCTTTATCTTTTCTATTGTTTTGATAGTCTGTATTTCATTTACTTCTGCTCTGATCTTTAAAAAAAGATTCTTCTGATTTCTGAAGTTTGCGAAACCACTGATGTAACCAGCCTTCCCTTTCGCCATCTAAGGCTGTGGGGGCCCAGCAGGTTTATTGACTTGCCAAGATGACAGAGCTTTTCAGAGGCAGAGCTGGCTATCGAGCAATCTAGGTTGCTGGACTCTCGCTTCAGTGTCTTTTCAACTATGATGACTGTCCAGACAAGCAATAAAAATTTCAGTCATTTTATAAAGCATTTTCCTTTTTATCACCAGTTTCTTTTTTTTTTTTTTGAGACAGAGTCTCACTCTGTTGCCCAGGCTAGAGTGAGTGCCGTGGCGTCAGCCTAGCTCACAGCAACCTCAAACTCCTGGGCTCAAGCGATCCTCCTGTCTCAGCCTCCCGAGTAGCTGGGACTACAGGCATGCACCACCATGCCCAGCTAATTTTTTCTATATATATTTTTAGCTGTCCATATAATTTCTTTCTATTTTTAGAGGTGGGGTCTCGCTCTTGCTCAGGCTGGTCTCGAACTCCTGAGCTCAAACGATCCGCCCACCTCGGCCTCCCAGAGAGCTAGGATTACAGGCGTGAGCCACCGCGCCCGGCCTTATCACCAGTTTCTGAGTCCTGGCTAGGGACACCAAAATTAAAAGACTCCATTTTCTGGCTAACATGCACACTTTTCCTAAGGGAGAAAGGAATGTAAAGAGAGAGATGAAAGATGCTGAATTTGGAAAAAATGCTACATTCCATTTGAAATGTAACCAGAGATTTTCTAATTTAGCATTGGCTTAACTATCAGTTCTGTTCCTGCATCCACTTTTGAGGAGGGATTTTTTCAGATCACAGCTGTAAAAGTGCTCATCCCTGAGGTACCACTCTTCCTAAATATTAACAACAATGTTCTTATCATTTGATGAAAGGTTAGATGGGTCAGATGCTATTCTCATGACTATATGTGTATTTTCTCTTGTTTCTATATTCTAAACTATTGTTTGAAGTAAATATTATTACCCAAGTTTAGAGATGAGGAGCCTAAGCCTCTGCCAGGTTGAGGAATTTGCACAATTTCTCGAAGCTGGCAAGCTAGAGAATCTGGACTCAAACCCAGGTTGTTTTACTTCTTAGCCTTAAGGGCAATACAGCACTGTGGCTAAGAGGTCGGAGAAGAGAATCCTCAACTAAGCCAAAACTCCTTAAATTTCTCTTAGATAAATCCTACAATACTACATTCTTATAATATTTATTTTATTGTGGTTTAACTAATTTTTGAAAGAGAATGCAAGTATAGGAAGGGAAGAGTAAAGTCTTAGGTATGTGCAGTGATTATTAAGGGCTGGCAGTTTGGAAAACCAAGTCCACAGGCCAGTGCAAATTGGAACACACAATCTCTGTTCTGCCTGACTTGTTACAGAAGCAGCGATCTTAAGAGAGAGAATGATAATAAATGTTCAACAACCAATAGAAATTCCAGCATTCCCCTCATACTGAATACAACTTTGCTGATGATATTTGCAAACTAAACTTCCTCTTTCTAATAATGCATTATATTTGATTCTCACAATGTTTTAAGCTAACCATCATCACCACAATAATAAACCACAGGAAGCAGTAAATATAGTCAGTGGTTTGAGAATCCTCCATTTGAGAAAGCGCACAAATGATACACCATTATCTGATAAGGCTCTCATATTTTCTACAAGACCTAATATGGAATAGGTGTACAATGCACATTAAAATATTACATGTCAACTACTTCCTATTATCCCAGAAAGAATAGTGTTTTTTATCACTATTCTTTTTTTTTCTTTTTTTTTTTTTGAGACAGGATTTCACTCTGTTGCCCAGACTAGAGTGCAGTGGTGTCATCATAGTTCACTGTAACCTCCAACTCCTGGGCTCAAACGATCTTCCTGCCTCAGCCTCCAGAGTAGCTGGGATTATAGGTGCACTCCACCATGCCAGGCTAATTTTTCTAGTTTTTGTAGAGACAGGGGCCTTGCTCTTGCTCAGGCTGGTCTCAAACTCCTGGCCTCAAGCAATCTTCCTGCCTCAGCCTCTCAAAGTGCTAGGATTATAGGTGTGAGCTGCTGCACCCAGTACTATTCTTAATCTCCTTAAAAATATATTAGTGCTCTATCTTGAATAAAGGACTATAGTATCTCAATCACTGTTTCCTAGATAATTTCCCTTTGTTCTGGGAAATGTATGCTTACCTAGAATTGAGAAGATAAAGAATGACTGGATTAGTGGAAGAAGATGGATACTTATAATTCTGTTACTTGGACATGAGTAAACAACATTAATTGAGTTTGTCCTATTGCATATCCTTCCTTTCCTTTAAAAATGTGTGAAAAATATACCATATTAATCACTGAGCCAGTTGGCCAAGACAGCAGAAGCAGCTGCCACCCACATATTATAACTTTCAATGTCACTCATAAGCATTTTGAAAGAGCTGGTGTACTTCACTTAACAGCAAATTGTTCCAAGATGCCTACTACAATGCTTTGGCCTAGAATAGGTATTAACTTCTCAGTTTGAGTATGTAGTTTTCTCAGCAAGCTATTTCTTGTGCTCATAGAATACAATTATTTCATGAAGTGTTGTTAAAGTTGGGTTTATTTCTAAAACTGTAGAAAGATGGAACTTTTATATAGGGTAGACAGCTTTAGACAAAATGTTCCCCAAACAATTATTTTGTAATCAGTATTTTTCCTTGGTAATTCAAACCTGCCTGTTATGAACTGTCTGGAGATGGTATTTAAATAAATCATGCTTGATTACTATATATATAGTTGACCAAATTCAGTATTTTATTAATTTAAGAAGTATGCACAAAATCTTAACATTCTGAAATAGATTTTATTGACCAGAGAATCAAATCCTTGGTGCATACGCGTACAGCTGCCTTTCTGTTGTCCCAACAACATGAGATATTACGTATAAAGCACCGAGACTTGCTCATAGGAAGTGGCCCACAGACACCAGTGATGAGGAGTGTTATGTCAGGTCCATGCATTCCTTTCTCATTTCTGTAACGTGTGGCTGAACATAATAGTTTTTTCTGTAAGGAAATACACTAATAATGTGGGGGATGCAATGCGTCTTTGGATAGATCACATGCTCCCAAAGTACTCCATAATCTGTTTCATTATCTCTTAAGTAGACCAGATATATAAGTCAAACTAGGCCTTTCCAGGGGGTGCAATAACTGGAAACTATTGCTTATTTCCTGTTGCATCCCAAGGCCTAGAATAATTAGTATATGAGTATATGTTATAGTAAGTACTTAATAAATATTTGTTAAATGTGTGGATTTATTAATAGTATAATAGAAGCGGTAAGAGGGAAATGTGTCTGTTCCTTTTGGGGTTTTTCTAACAAAAATACTTGGATTTCTGAATTTCTGAGGTTTGTACACTCTTGGGCATCTTATGTTAAATTCTTATGTATTTACATGGGTAAGCATCCATGTATCATACATACCAGGTAGGATTTTTCTTTGTCTTTCCCGTAGTAATACCCTTGTTCATGGGAGGCGATAACAGGCCTCAGGCAAAAGTACTCTCAGGCAGAGAAATCTGTATTCCATTAGGAGAGAGCTAATGGAATTAGAAGAGCCATGAGCTATTACATAAACCCAGTCAGTGGTTAAACCCTGGGAGAGAATGTTAGCTCCCCACTAAAACTGGAGAAATAGAGTTGATTAAAAAGATTTTTGTTTTTCATACAAGGTACTCTACAAAATTTACCTTATTCCTTAGTGAGCATTCTCTTAGAACTATTGCAGACATTTAAAAAATGCAGTGAATATAAAATGTAATGTCTTGGTTTTGTATTGTGTTTTGTTTATATTGACTACTGAGAACTGATTGTCTAGATGACCAATTGCACTCTTTGTTTTGGGCTTGCAGGTGCTGGTAAAATGTTCCACATATCGTGCATGGTTTACACAAAGGGATAGAATAAACCTGTGCTGAGTGGCCAGGATCAGGTGTCTTGCCCTCTTCTTCTATTTATATAAGCCGTGTCTTTTAAGTAACAGTCTCAGAACTCTTTGGAACTCTGCTTTGCTTATATAATAATACCTTTAACACAAAATAGTCATTATGTCCAGGTGTTTACAACCAAATACAGTAGTATGCTGTTGGCTAATGGATATGTGAAATAACATTGTCTGTGAGGTAAACGACCACCTTGATAGCATAGGATGGTGGTGCCAGGCATTCGTCTGAGCATTCTTAAGTGCTCAGGGCTAAATTTGGGGGCCAGGGAAATGTATAGTGGTGCTTCTAGCAATACCTTGGACCACTGGTAGTTTTGTTACTGGTTGTACACAAAGACAGAGGTGACTCCCAGGTCAGACTGTCCTCAGCAGAATGCTGCCTTCTTGGAGTGGGTGCTAAGGAGAGGTGAATATGGGCCGGCCACACGTATTTCTTTATTGTCCCATCCAGACCACTACACACGGCTGAATGGGTATATCAGGCTTCCTGAATGGGGCAAAAAGAACAGCTAACATTTACGTACTGGATTACTATGTGCCAATCTCTACTTTAAGAATTTCGTATCTATTATTTAATTCACAAAACAATCCTATAAATAGATGCTGCTATTCTAATGTTACATTTGAGGAGACAAAGGCAGAGGAGGGTTAATAACTCTTCAAAGCTTCTGACAATTCTAAGGAGGTTCTCAAGATTGCTGCTCCCTAGTGCACATGTCCTGTGTGACCTTCCCCCCTTGAGTTTGAGCAGCACTTGTAAATAGGATGGCATATCACTCCCACTATGTTACATCATATGGCAGAAGAGACTTTCCAAATGTAATGAAGTCTCCTAATCAGTTGACTTGGAGTTAGTCAAAAGTGAACTTTTCCTTGGTGGGCCTGACCTAATCAGGTGAGCCCCTCAAGAAGTCAGAGATATGTAAGGCAGCAGAGATTATCCTGCTGGCCTTGAAGGAGCAAAATCCAGTGTTGTGCAGTGGGTCACATGCCGGGAATGGTGCCTCTAAGCTGAGAATGCCCCCCAATTGACCAGGAACCTCTACACTACAACTGTAAGGAACCAAATCTTCCTACAGCCACCTGAACTTGGAAGAGGATTCCATAAACCAGACAGGAACGCAGGCTGGCCCACACCTTGATTTTAGTCTTGTGAGATCTTGAGCAGAGAAGCAAGCCATGCTGTGCCTGGACTTCTGACCTAAGAATGGTGAGGTAAATGGGGGCTGTGTGATGCAGCTAAGTGTGGGACCTAGGCCTCCCTACAAAAGTACTGCAGAGTTTTTAACTCCTGCAATGCAACTTTCTACCACTTTCCACAGCCTTGCCGGCCCCATTCCCATACCTGTCAGGCAGTTCATCATTCACTCAAGTATGGGTAAATTGACCTAGAATTGCCTGACTCCCAGATGTTATGATTTAGTTGTTTTGGGATGAGGCCAGTCATTTTTAAAACTGTGCTTTTGTGATTTTATCTTAAAGTGTCCTGGTGATTTTACTGGGCAGCCAGGGTGGAGAATCAGTGGTCTAGAATAACATCCTGTGAAGCTCCAGAAAGTCAGACGTAGTAGCCATGAGTTGTATGAATACAAAGTCCTGTTCCGTGAGTGGACCAAAGGTAGACAGCACCTGCAGCACCTGCAGCACCAGCGCCTGGCCAGTGGCTTTCGATGAGGTCACTGTAGAAGTCCCCACCAGGGTAGGTGCAGGACATGCCTCTTGAGTCTTTCATGCATCTAGAAGATTCATTGGCACACATGAATGACACCATTCTGAAGAATATAATTTGATTCCCTCAGACAGTATTTCTAAAACTTTCAGGAAGAACATATTTTTCTAACCATGATATAAAGTGAAAGACTGCCTCACTATAATACAGTGCTTCATATTACTATGTAGTAGAGTAATTTCTGCTTTAGAATTGTGCCCCTTGAGTTATAGCTGATTCGTATACCTCTTAGAAACCATTGTCTTAGCTACACAAGTACCTAGGAAAAACTTTAAAATAATTACTTGTAAATCATGAAATTTTATAAGCCAAATGTCTTAGTCTGCTTGGGCTACTATAACAAAATACTATAGACTGGATATCTTATAAATAACAGAAGTTTATTTCTCATAGTTCTGGAGTCTGGGAAGTCCAAGATTAAGGTGAATTTGGTGTCAGGCAAAGGTCCACTTTCTAGTTCATTTCCAGCACCTTCTCACTGTGTCCTCACATGGTAGAAGAAGCAGCTGAGCCCTCTTGAGTCTCTTTTATAAGAATACTACTCTCATTCACGAGGGCTCTGCCCTTATGACCTAATCATCTCCCAAAGGCCCACCTCCAAATACCACACCTTGGGAGTTAGGGCTTCAACATATGAATTTTTGGAGAACACAAATATTCAGTCCACTATGAAAAGATTTATATTTCTTCTCTTTCTGTGGGTGTACAGTAGGGTAGGGAGAGAAGTTGATTTTATTATTCTAATATGCAGTATCATACATATTAATGCATATATTACTGTGCTTCCATTTATACATACTCTAAAGACATGTTTGTTCACCTTTATCAACCCACTGTGAAATAGGGTTAGGTTCTGACTATCTTTCAGTATTATTTGTGCCTTAACCAGTCCTTATAAAAGCAAACAACATATTTGAAAGTCTAAGATTCGTTCCATAGCAGATACTAATCATGGGAGGCTAAGTAAATTGATGAGGTAGAACAACCATATTTTCTTTGATACTGCAAATATTAGCTTTGGAAGTACTGCATCAGGAGGGTAATGTTTACTCTAACCGATAAAGAAATGTTTGATTTATAATAAAATTAGTGAGGGGTGTGTGTTTTGTTCAGGTTTGCTTTGTTTTAGGGGCTCTGTTATGATTCAGCTGTAGGAAGATGAAAAGTCAAGTGTGGTCTAGTTTATTAAGTGAAACCTACAGCTGTGAAATAGAGCCCGAGGATGTGGAAGTAAAAGAGTGAGCAGCTGTGAAGTGAGCTGCCAGGTAGGAACTGATAGAGATTGTCTTGTCGGGGTGATCCCTGTCCTGAGAGCCTATGAAAGTGAGGAGGGAAAATGCAGAACCACCAGTGAGAGGCAATCTGAGTGATAGGTCTCTATCGAAGTAGCAAAATGAATTGAGTTGTTAAAACAAGAACACTCTCTATGCTCAGGAATGGTTTTTAATGCATAAAAGGAATATTTTTATGGAGAACATTAACGTAAATGTACAAAAAGTATTTCCATCATTATTAGTAGAGATGCAAAACTTTCAGGTATTTTCAAATGGGTCAAGTGAAGAGTATAATGGCACATGGCAGGTGCTTAAATAATTTTTGGATAAATAGGTAAGCAAGGTATAGATCCTTATTTACATATTTTTGCAGTTTTTGGTAGATTGGGAGGGGTTACAAGTATGGAAAAACAAAACAAAGCACTGATGTTCTGCAAAACTTTCCACTAGAACTAACAGAACTTAATGGGAAAAACAGTGAGGGGGATGGGAGACCACTTCTACCAGTGCAACTTTGTAATCAGAGCACTAACCAAAAGCGTAATTGGCACCTTGGGAGACAACAGACCACTCAGGTAGGCAGTTTGCATGGCTACAGCCTGCCACAGAGGATACTAAAAACATAGAAAAAATATAGTAGAAATGCCAGCACCTCTTAATTAGCATAGGGCTGGCAGGTAGACAGAAGTAGAGCTCTAAACCAGTGAGGCTGCTTTGAAGATGGGCTCTGGGGGAGAGCGACTGCTCATGAAGCGAAGTCATATGAAGCCTGGGTGCTCCTCTGTGAAGACGGATGCTCTGGTGCAGGACTTCTTTACAATTTTCTTAAAATGGAGCTGAAAGAGTTCCTGCTGCCTGAACAACTGTAGGCTTAGGGTTTTATCCTTCTCTGCTGAAGGTTCTGTTTCTACTCCTGCTTTTCAGGTTCCCTTTGCTTATAAATCACGTATGAACCAGATTATGTCCACGTTATACTGATATAATCCCTCTATTTCCCAATTGTGTGTGAGCTAATTGATGTTGTAGAAACACACACTCTGCAGCAGAACAGTCTGTTTAGTAATTTGGAAGTTTGTAGAGTGAATCAGACCCTAGATTCTTAGATCTATGAGGATCTTAATAGCCATTTAGCAAGTCCCATTTTGTAAATGAGGAAACAAGAGAATTATAGAAATTACATGTTTGTGCATGACCCAATAGTATTAATAATTTAGTATTTAAAAAAAAAATTAAAAGCCATAACCTTGGGAGTACTTTGTAAATTTATGGCAGATGATAGAAATAACAGAATTTTAGGAAACCTTCCAATTAGTTTATTTCATCAGCATTTAATAATTACAATTATATCACATACAAATATTCTGCTTTTCTGGGTGGCTTTATGGAGTGTCAAAGCTAAAATTGTAGTGGATGAAGCAAGAAAGACTTTATTCAAGACTATTGCAATAGGGAAGGGAGGCCAAAACTTAAGTCTGAGCTCAATTCTGTAGAAACAAAGGACTGGAGAGTTTTTAAGGGCCAGAGTGCAGACATCGTAGGCCACCTGTGTTTGCTAATTGTTCTTATCCAATGGAAAAGTAAACTTTCTCATATGTTCATGACAACGGCTAGCTTTATAACTTGGACCAAGGCTCCCATCCTCCCACGTGAGGCTCCTACCTTCCCACAGAGACTGGGAGACAGGGACAGTATCTTCCTTGATGGTTACATTTCAAAGGGAGTGGCTCCCAAGTCCTTGAGAAAGGCAGTTCTGGGTTGTAAAACTATCAAGAGGCTTTTTAAAAGATTTACATCTCAAAGGGGCAGAGGAAGCATTTTCAATGACAAGTTTTCTAAAGTAAATGCTCTAAGAAAAGGGAGGTCAGGAGCCTAGGTTCAGGAGGAAGTCTGTCTAAAGTTTAATGACGCTGTCTTGGTCAGGTGTTTGTACTTACCACCCCTTTCTATGACCCAGTAGTAACTCAGCTTTTTGAGATTGTGATAAATTCTCATTGTTTAATTATGCTGGCTCCCTCTTAAATATTAGGTCTAATATGTGAAGTATTTATTTGTTACATTAAAGGAATTTGATGCTCTCATACTCTGCTGGCAGAAAGGCAAGCTGATATAATTCTTTATGAGGACAATTTATCAATATGCATCAAAAGCTTGAAAAACCTTCATACTCTTAGACTTTTTAATTCCACTGTAAGAAATAGTTTTATAGAAAAAAATCAGAGATGTCTTCAAATATGCACATGACTATGATTGCAACATTTGCTGTAATAGTGAAACCCTGGAAATAACCCACAGGTTTATAATAGGAAGTAGCTAAAAGCAAAACCTTAAACTAAATTTACAATCACGTTATTATGGAATGATTTGTAGCTATAAAAATGGAAGATAGAAAAGCACTTAAATTATGTTGACATACTTTAAATAAAAAACATTTCTCCAATTCTGTTATACATTTATATATTAATATATTTTATGATAATATATGATAATTTATAAGATAATTTTTTCTACCCCCTTAAAGTTTATATTCTCATAGTCGCCTCCTCTTCAAATCCTGTTCCTCCAGCACCCTGATGTCTTGCCTTCTGCTGTTCTTCATTTCACTACCTTAAAATGTGGCGCATCCTTTCATTTCTCCTAAGCATCATTAACACGAGGCAGTTGTGTATAGCAGACCACTTACATTTAATGTTTGAGGGCAGTGCAGAAGGGTTATAGCACATCAAGCTTTCAAACTCAAATCAAATAACAGCATCTCTTCTTAATGTCCCTTAGCCATTTCTTCCACTGGGTATTTCTAATAGGCTGTTCTTTTACCTTGCACCATTGCTGCCTGCCAATATCTTTGCTCTTTTCTCCAGATCTCCTCATCGTTGTCCTTCTCTGAACAGCTCTTATTTTTCTATAGATATGTGTAGGCAATTCTAAATTCTTTGTAATGCAAAGCAATTTAGCATTCTCTTAGTTTCTTAGTTGTTAGGCACATACTCTGGGTTGCCTTTCTGTAAACAAAATGGCTCTAAGAGGGGAGTAAAAATACTTCCCTATTATACAAGTAGACATCATGTATTTTGACAGTCTGTGAAAGCTCTATATTTCCCTGATTGTTTTCTTCTCTCTCCAATAGGACACTGCTCCTACCTACAAAGTCCTCTTTTTTCTTCTCTGGAGTACCCTGTGCTGCTGATAATGTTAGAGCTTTTGAGGTATTGTTCTTCTCAGTGGTTCTAGAACCCTCACTACCAAAGCTATACCTGTTCTTGCTGAAATGAAGAGAATGCCTTATTGTATTCTCTCAACTAGAAAGGAATCAAAACAGAACAGCCTTGCATCCCCAATACCTCGCTGAGATCTTGGACAAGGTTGTCTTCTGTCATTCATTTGTAGCCTCCTGCTCTCTGGGATTCCACTGACACTGGACCATAGACAACCTGACTGTACCTCCAGGCCAGACCTGGCCTCTCTGTCTCAGCTGACTGCTGGCTTTGTTAGTAGGTCTAGTTCATTGTGGTTCCTTCCTTCCTTAGGATATAGCCTCCCATTAATTTCAGGAAGCTCTTCAGATGCTCCTAGAAATCAAACCCTGTCTATCCTACCCTAACAGTTTATTAGAGCAGTTTGAAAATGTTAGTATTGGTGGTAGTTAAACCTTATAGATGGGAAAGGAATATGTCAAGAGTTTGAGTTGCTATCTTTAAGTTTTAAGGTCATGAATAACTTTACATTTTTTTGCTTTTCTCTATTTTTATATTGAACATGTATTACTTTTATAATCAGAAGAGTTAACACCTAATAATAAATGTAAAAAGTTAACATACATTATACTTTGAAAATTTTGTAATAGTTTTAAAGAGATAACACGATATTCTCTTTCACGTAACAAAAAAACTTCTGAACACAGTTAACCTAATTACTCAAACACAGACTCTTCTGTGGGTGAATATTTGTGGTTAAATTTATCCTAAGGATTTCTTTTTTTGCAATTCATGAGGAAAAATTTATCCAGGGAGAATTACATGATATATTCTGGCAAAACTGGGAGACACTTTGCCCAAATCCCTAGAGTTGTGTGCAGTATTGAGTCTATGGGAACTAGATATTTTCTAAAGAGAAAGAGATGAAAGTTTTCTTTAACTACAGTTATTTCTAAATTCCTTCACTCTCTGACTCAGCTGTTGGCTCCTTGGCATGTGTTGGATGAATGGATGATTATCAATATCTAATAGAGGAGAGCTGTGGAATCTGAGGCTGATGGCATGGGGTGCTCATTGCTGAATTTCATGTCGGGAGAAGCAGCTGTCTCTACTTTTCTTCCACTGAACCATAGTGAAATTGTTACAGAAATGGAGAGAAACAGCATCAATGGGTGAGACAGAAGATTCCACTTCCCACCTCCTGTGAGGTGCTTGGATGATTCATGGGCTATTGTGATGTCTTGGTGCCATCAGTACTGATGCTCTGGCCGCTGTCTTGGCAATGTATTGATAACAGCTGCAGCTGTGTTTGGAGAATTAGAAACCTGCTGTGCATTCACTGAGACTCCACAGCCTTAGGGAGTTCTGTAGTTGCCTGTTTGAAGACAATGGGGATAAAGCGGTATAAAAGGATATATTTTTTTGGAAGGTCACACCTTAGGAATTCAACAAGGGCTTTTTCAGAGTGGCAAAATGGAGGCTTGAAGTCATATTAATTTTATTGTTAAAAGTCACATAACCTTATTTTCTACCCAAATCTGAGGATGTGAGGGAAATTGGTTACACTGAGTATCCATGGCTACGATATAGCCTTTTATCATATTAGATGCTTTGGCTGGAGAATGTAAAAATATCAATACTTATGTATTGAATAGATCCGTGTATTGAGCATTATGTTAGGCTTTGAGAGTAAACAAAGATGGACAAGACATTGTTTCTAACCTCCAAAAAATTCACAAATGAATTAATGTCTATTGTAATATATGAATTACTATAATAGAGATATATAATAAGTGCTATCAAAATACATGTAAAACATGGGTGGGCAAAAAATAGACAGCCACCCAACTGTGAGCTCCATGAGTGCAAAGACCACTCTGATTTTACCTAAATTATATACCCACACCTAGCACAGTGTCCAGTTCATGGTAATATAGATTATTAACAAACATCTTTTTATACATGAGTCCCTAGGCTTTTTACTACATGATAGTGTAGCTCAGGAAAGAATATGGATTAGTGACATCTATTAAATGACAGGCACTTTTACAGGTCATATTCATTCTATTACATAAGTTGCTTTGTTTTTGCCTAAGACCATTACTGTATATGACACTTCAGTCACATTGCTATAAGCACACGGAGAGACTACAAAGAAAGAAGAAAGCCATTCTAGGGTAATAGGCTGATGGAAAGAAAAGAGAAGAATGATCACTGTATAGGTTAAACAATGCATGCACTTTGAAATCAGAAATACGTTGGCTCAAATCCTGTCCCCATTCTCACAGCCCAGGGCTATTTAACTTCTCTGAAACTCAATTCACTCATTTGCATAAAAATGAAGTCTATAATATTAGCACCGACCTTAGTGGGCAGCTGTAGTGAATAAATTCATTATTTAAAATAAGTGGTTCAATTGTTGGAACATAGTAAAAGTTTAATAAACAGTAGTTATCACTATAAAGTTCCAGAATTTCCTAGCTATATTGAAGACAGTTTAAGAAAAGCAGGTGCCAATAACATAGAACACTGGATATAAAGAGCCATTTTAACAAAATCATTATGAGATTGGAACAACTATGGGATGTATAAGAGGATCCATGTGTGAAACAGAACTAGGATGATGGAGGAATGACAGCATCAGGCAGGCACATGGCATTGCTGACATTTTGGTGTATACCTTTTCACACTTTTTGATATCAATCATTTAACTAGCCGTTCTATCTACATATATTTTTTCTGTATCATGCTATCTGTAGATCCTCCTCTCTTAGCAAAATGTCACATTATCTGTCTGTTCAACTAATATGTATCTATAACACCATATAGTTTTGTATGCTATCAGGGGAAGCAGGTCTCAAGCTACACATATTTTTGTGAGACTCCTGCAAATGAGTGTGTCCAAACTGAGAGTGATACACATGCGCATATCACAAACACACGCTGTCTGGGCAGCTGGTTCTCTTTGCTGTGTGGACATAGCTTAGCACACATACCAATCAAAAAGAAAGTAGAAAAGGCATGATATTCATATTTGGTGGGCATTTTAATCATTTGAAAGATCAATCTTTTTGGTTGTGGTACTGTTGGAATTACAGTGGTCCTCTTCCTTAGGAATGCAGTAAAATTTTTATAATTTACCTCATTTTTGTTGGAAGAGTGATGAGGATCATAAAGAGAAAGAACTTTGGCTCAACTTTCTCCCCCAGAAAACCCATATGCTTGAATAAATTTTTAATAATTGCCATTTACTTTCACCTATTGTGGGTGGTTTATTGATATTCTTACCCATTATTCTATTGGAATATGCACTTTTATATTGAATTATAAGTGCTCTCTATCCATTTAAGGCTATTATCTATGTTCTTCTGGTCATATAGGTTGCAAGTATTTATTTTCAGGTTGGTGTGTATATTTTATTTTGTTTATAGGGTTTTTGGATGTACAGATATTAAAATTTTAATACTGTTGTATATTTCAGTGTTTTTCTTTGTGGTTTCTACCTGTAGTGCTATGCTTAGAAAAGTTTTCATTCTCTAAGTGTATTTAAGAGCTCATCTGTATTTCCTTCAGCCTTTCCATTAAGAAACATGGAATAGTTCTCAATTTCAAGTTAGCATTTATATTTCTTGATAACTTTGGTGGTTTTATACATATACCTTTCATAATTTTGTTGCTCTGTTATTTCCAGGCATCTGATAGACTTTCTTATTTTGGGAATGGTTATTTTTCTCTGATTTTTAAAACTTGTTATTTCAGGTGTAAAAGAAAGGTGTGGAAATATGTTATTTAAACTGGCTCCTCTAGTGAGCTATCTATTCAAATAATTTTTCTATTAATCATGCTGGGCTTTTCAGAAAGACAATAATTTAATCTGCAAACACTGGGAATTTAGCTTCTTTATGTTTATTTCTCCTTTTTTAATTTCTTGTCTTGGTTAGGAATTTTTCTTTAATGCCATGATATTTTCACTCTAAAGTACTTTGATTTGACTTACCACCTTCTTTAGGAAACGTTATTTGAAATAAGTTTTTATTTTAGGAAGGGCATATGAGTTGTATACTCTCTAAAGGCTTGAGCATCCCAGAATATCTTTTGTTCTGGCACATTTATATTAACTTGGTTGGGAGCAGGATTTCAGGTCACAACTTTTTACCCTTAAATTGATGTAGATTTTGCCTCAATATCTTTGCCATTTTGTATTGCAGGGGTATCATAGGTCAGCCTGAGGTTTTTTTTTTTTTTTTTTTTTTTTTGATTAGTAACATCAGTACAACCAAAGAAGTTATTTTTTCTCAGATAAATCACATATGACAGTAACTGTCTTGAAAACTCTTGCCCTTTGTCCCAAAGGCACTTTGGAACTTGAAGAGATCTTTAGAACTAAAGATGGATGGCAGCCTTCTATTTATGACTTGCAAACTTATCTCCTTCTCTTTTTTCTGCTTTGATGTTGAGAGCATTTTCAGACAGCTGTGATGAATATGATGATGATCAACTATGTACTGATGCTTATTATAGTCTCTGACCCTCATTAAGTGCTTTAAAATAATCTCATTTTTTTGCTTTTTAAAATGTTCTTATTGATATATAATATAATGGTACATATTTTGGGGGTACCTGTATTTTGATACATGCATATAATATGTAATGATCAAATCAGGGTAGTTGGATTACATATAACCTCACACATTTATCTTTTCTTTGTGTTGAGAATGTTACAGTTCTTCTTTTTTGGATAATTTGAAATATACAAAAATTATTATTCGCTATAGTTTCCCTACTGAGTTATCACATACTAGAACTTATGAACGCATTCCTTCTAACTATATTTTTGTACCCATTAACCACCTTTTGCTTCTGACATTGATTCTTCTCTCATGACACTATGTTCAAGGATACACATGTAGATCTGATGAATTTTTGTCTGATTTTTAATGAAATTTTTTAATGAGCTTGAAAATCAAGAAATATTTGAGCTCTTCTTATGGGCCAAAGACCTTGCAGTGATTGTACATTTATTGCCCAAATTTTGTTGACTACTTTCTGGAGGGTGGACACCAGAGTGTGGCCTCACCAACTACTCAGAGTAATCTCTGTGTAGACTTCTCAGACCTAGATCTAAAAATTCAGGACAGTTTTTATTCAATTGTACCTTTGTTTTTTCTACTTTATTTATTTTGTCTTACTTTTTAACAATACCAATTAGTAGATTGAATCTTTCTCTCTCTCTCCTACTTCTATCAACTCTTTTTTGTAGTTTTCCTCTCTTAATTATTCTTCTTTGACCTTAGAGAAACATTTTACTTTTGTCTTCCATATCAGTAATTCAGATATCTGCAGTGCAGAGTCTATGTATTTTACTGATGCATTTCTGCTCTTAACATGTTTTTCTTACTTAATTCACTTAAAAAAAAAAACACATTTTTTTTCTCATCCAAGGTCTAGCTTGTGGTGTTAATTTATTCATTCAAGAGGAGGTAAATCCTATAACATGAGTGGGAGTAATGCAGTTGAAAGGGATGTTAGGGTAGTTGGAAGAGGAGAAGGTCCTTGATAGTCATTTACTGTAATTACAAATTAGTAAGATAAAATCTATTTACTTCTCTTATCATCATGAGTGTTTGATCTCAGGCTGGTTGATCAATTCATCTTCCTCTCAAAGTGAGAGTGTTAATGGACATCTGTTGAATGTGACCCTTCCAGACTAAGTATTATCCTTACTCTATTCTTAATTATCTTATGTATAAGAGAATTTATTCAGGAACAGTTTGAAGGAGTCTCCAGTTTTTTCTTTGTGTCATTTATATAACTTTTAACATTTCTCTTGCTTCCTAATGTTAACTTTACACCCCAAACCATAATGTACTGTTGGTTTCTCTTATACTTTTACCTATATAGTATTAAATGGAGCTAAAAGAATGGACAAAGAAATATAAAACATGAGAGTAGAGGGGTCAAGGAATGAGTTGTAAAATAGTGTTGGTTATTTTCAAACAGAGCTTCTGCATGTAGAGAACTGTCTTGTCCTCTGGACATTATAGGTCTGTGTCTCTGGGGAAGGGACACAAGGGCAGGCAGATTGAAATCTTTGTTTACCTCACATTTCTGATTCCAACTGAGTCCCCAAATTCATCTACACTGGGGGTAGTGAATGTCTTTCAGGGTTCTTGAAATCTGTCCAATATTCCCAATATGCTGCATCATTGGCATATGTAGACATTTTACTTCTATATTGATTGTATTATTAAAAACAACTTATGTCAAATTCTGTTTGGATCAACATTAGATAAACACAAAATTTCTAGTGGCAAAGATTTATTTTGGATCATGCACATGCTCTTGGTGCAACACAGTGTATGAGACTGGTTGCAAGTTACGGGCCCACGAACAACTTTCTCTTTTACTTTAGGCCTTCAGAGATTCACTTTGATTTTTCTCTTAGTGGCAATTGCCACCACCTATATTATGTTTCCACATTTCAGATTTTAATCTGTATCCTTTGACTATACTAAACTGTATCTGTGAGTATAATAGCTTTGCTGAGTTCTATGAGTTTTTCTAGTGAATCACTGAATCTGAAGGTGGCCTTGGGGATCTCTGAACACATAGTACACTTTATATATTTGGGATAGAAAATATCCTTTAAGGTTTCTTTTCAAAATAATTTTTTGAAAATGAAAAGGACAGAATATTAAGTCGCTGTTAGTACAGTGTGAATTTCTCTACTGTTGTTGGATAAAGGAAAACAATTCACTCATTCATTTAACAAATATTTATTGAGTGCATGCTCTATGCCAGGAAATGTGCTAGATGCTGAAGACGCTGTAAAGAACAAGATGGAAAAGATTCCAGGCCTCGAGGAGATTAGAAAAAATCTAATAAGTAAACTAATGAGTAAATAAATAAACAATTGTTAAGTACAATGGGTGAAATTAATATGATGAAATGGAGAACACATGAGGAAGTTTACTCTTAAGCCAGAAAAAGCTTCTTCCAGGAGAAGACAGTTTTGATGATATCCTAAGGTTTAGAATGATCTAAACATTTTAAGAGCACAGGAGCCCCCCAATACTTGGGAAAAGAGTTTTTCCAGTTCTCAAAAGAGAAAGGAGGAGTGTGTGGCCGGCATGTACTGACAAAGAACAAAAAGTGGCGTGAGACGAGGTTAGAAACAGGAGCCTGGTCAAGCAGTGCTTATGGGCTAGGGAAGAAGCTTTCAATTTAAAACAACAGGAAAGCATTCATGACACGTAGATAGTTTTATGTTTCTACAGCTGGACTTAATTTTTTGAGACCTCCTTTAGCTAAGCATAAAATATATGATAATCTTAGTCATCCAGGGAGGGGTTCTTGTATCATGCCAAGGTATTTGGGAGAGGGGGCAGTGGTGTGGCCAATTCCACTTCTCCACATTGGCATCTGTTGGGGCATATTTCTTTCCATCTGGTCCTTGGTTATGACCCATGCAGGCTGCTGCTTCTTGTCCCTCACTTTAACCACAGGGATTCAGAAGATGTCTCTTTTCTTCTGTTTGTGTCCCCATGGAGACAGAGGGTATATTTGGTTGCTCTCTTATGGTAGCCCAGGGATGAGGGGAACTTCAGGGGGTCTTTATGTTAGGTAGATAGTGAGGGAAATCCGGCTCTCCTCAGGACAAAAGCATGCACTCTGCCCTGGTGCTGCCTTAAGGAATTGCCACACCTGGGGAAGAAGGACAAGGGCAGGCAACCTGTCTTGGTGCTGCCTCGCCTTGACCCTGCTCTGATCAGTTGCCACACCTAGAGAAAGGAGGAACACCTGTCAATATGCACAAGAATGCAGAGAATTCCCCAGCCCATGGGCCAGAGAGCCCAGACACAATAGCGTCTGGAAAATGACCTAGAGTAACCTAAGGCTAATTATCACATCATTAACTGTCCATCCGAGTGTTTTAGTGGTGTGGAAGGCCCAATCTAGACAATACAAAACAGGACCCCAGACCATAACCAGGGCCTCTTGTTATGACAGGGCCCATTTGTCATCTGTCATGAATGTATCTTGCTCTTGCTCTATAAACCCATCTTGCTCATTCTCAATAAACTTCATTCCATGCTTTCCTTGCTTTCGGTGTGTGTCTGGTCATTCTTTGGCCAAGAGCACACTAAGATCTGAGAACAGCTTACCAACTCAACATCTCTTGTCCCCTTCTGTTAAGATAGAACATGCAGCTTTTTCTACTTCCTTACTCTCATAGCATGCGTGGCTCAGAAAATATTGGGGTTTTACAACTGTCTCAGGTCCTGTTTAGGACACAGGATCCCTCATTGTTCTCAGAGTTCCCAAACATACCCAGACTTGTGTTTTCCCTCCCTGAGTTTAGCAAGTGGGGACAAGGCCTGGGGCCCTTTTCTCAGGGTTCTCTTTGACTCCCTCCTGAACAGAGAACTTTTATCTAATGTGGGATTGGGGATTACGTTTTTTTACTTGTGGGTTTTTTTTTTTTCCGAATCATTTGTTTACAGTATAAATTTTATGCCCTGAAAGCTTTGAAACTCAAAATGTCTTATGTCTTCTCAAAGGAATTCCTCTGCCAAGAATTTCAAAAGACCCTTTCTCTTTTCTTTGATGCCATTTTTTCCCTGAAGCAATAAACATAAAATATCCTAGCTGCTGCCTGAGTTGGGTGTCACAGGAAATATGGGAGGAAAAAAGCACTTTTGTCAATAAAATGATAGCTAGCTTACAAATGTCAGGCCTCCATTTAAACATTTTTCATGCATTCACTCATTTAATGTTCAAAACAATCCTGTTAGGAAAGTACTATGAATGTCTTTACCTTATAGATGAGGAAGTGGAGGCACAGAAAAGTAAAGTAACTTTCCCGGGTCAAACTGTTAGAAAGTGACAGATCTGGAATTCAAACCCAGGAAATGACTTAATCAGATTTACATTTTTAAGTTATCATTTCCACTGCTGAGTGAGGAGTGCATTACAAAGGAGCAGGAGAAGCAGGTAAGCTAGTAAAGAGTATTGGATGAGGAGAGAGAAGGAAAAAGTACTGGCTGTGTATGTGGGTGTGCATGTTGCAGTACGGCATACTGAAGGAGGATAATTTCATAGGTGGAGATGGAGACGGAAGGGACAGATTTAGTAGTTCACAATTGGATCTGGACCACTCTGATTTCTAATTGCAACCAGTACATACACATTGCATAAACAGGAGACCATAATTTAAAAGGCTAATAAATCTTAACTTGGTCAAATTATCAGCAAATATGATTATTTTGTTGGTAAAATTCAGGATATTTAGAATATTAAAATGGTTCGGTCATATTTCACTCTGAAATGTCAGTTCTTGGTTCGCTCATGGTTGAAGAATGACCAGATGCACCAAAGTTAAGCAAGCACAAAAATGAGGTTTATTGAGGAGAGAAAGATAGGACTATAGAGCAAGAGCAAGAGCAAGATATAGGTTTAAAGAACATGATACATATGCCACAGATGATGACCAGACCCATTGTCACAGCAAAGGGAGAGCAAAAGGAAGGGGCAAAAAAGACCTGGTTATGGTCTGCATCTTGTTTTATAGTGCCCAGATTGGGACCTCCCTGTGACTCAGAGGTCACCATGGAACCACTTTGATTGGACAGTGGGAGTTGCATGACCTGAGTCTTAGACTATGCATGCGGGTTGTTTTAGGTCAATTTCTGGACTCCATGGTATCTGTGCTGCTTGGCCCGGGGGCTAGAGTCCTCTGCATTCATTTGCAGCTGGTGTGCTAAGTTATGATTGGCAGATTTGTAGAGTATTCTCTCCTTCCCCAGGTATAGCAGTTGCTCAGGGTAGGATTAGGGTGGGGCAGGACCAAGATGGGGGCCTGGAGTCTACCCTTGTCCTTCTTCCTAGGTGGGGCAGTTGCACCAAGGCAATAACACCCACTTTCATCCCTAGGATACCCAGAATCCCTTGCTATCTCCCTAACAGTTCTGTAAACATTTTCTTTTTTTCCCTTTTATATTGCTCTGTGACTGATTAGGTTATTCTTTGATACTCATATAGGAAATAACTGTATTGTTAGTAGTTGGAGAATGTTATGTGATGTCCCTAAAGAGCTTGGGATGAAGAATGTAACTGCTTTCTGACATTGAAAATAAGAAACCAATATATAATGAGTAAGAGTAAATTTATTCTTCAGGGTATATTCTCAAACCTAGCATCTGCCAGATGTATTGAAAATTGTCAGCATATATTTGTGGAAAGCGTGAATGAATGAAGATCACTTTATAAAGGCAGAATAGCTCTTAACCCATAAGATTTGATTATAAAAGTGAAAAAAATTTCTAAAGAAGAAATGTACTGATCATAATTGTGTATATGGAAGGGGATTGGGTTGGGTAGGGGGACATATTTGTTGCCTTGAAAATTCAGTAAAAAGAGAGTCAGAGAGATAAATTTTGGCAGTGCAGATTGAGGCAATTTTCAGAGGATAGACTACCCTGGCCTACTATCCTGTGCCTCGGGAGAGTATAGAGGCAACAGAAGAGGCTCCAGGCTATGTTAGTCTAAGGTTATCAAATATTTGAATAATATAATTAACTCCCCACAGTCTGAATCTAGACTTACCAAGCACACTTTTGAATATTTTTGCTATAAGTTGGTTTCTCATGCAAATGCTACAGTGAAAAGGTAAACTAGCAGGAAGACTCAGGCTTTCAATCCTCAAACAATACCATTATTATATTTTAATAAATTATTCTGATTTTATCATGCCTCCCTGAGCTTTGATTCCATGTTTTCTAAAGTATGAATCTAGTAGGCTAACAAGACAGGTTCCTGAGCTGAAAGGATGAAAACGAGACCTTGGTTCATATTAAATGCCTCTGGTAGTTCCATCCTGTAAGCAGTCAGGGTTGTGATAGCAAATAAAATATACCCCGGGGGGTTCCAGTGAAGAGATTTAATTAAGGGACTACTGGCCCGAATGTGGAGCAGGGTTAAAAGAACATACAGGTGATGATGAAGTGCTCACAGACAGAAAAAGGAAGTCTTTCCACCCCTTGGGCCAAAGAGACTAGGAAAGGTAATGGAGTTACGAGCCCAGTGAAAGCTGGAGCCATTGAAGAGGGGCTGCCCAGTTGAAGCTGTGGTCATAGAGGGAAGTGGCTATTTTAAGAGGTTGGTCTTAAGAGCAGAGAAGGAACAAGACAGAAATACCACATCCTCTTTCTTCTCCCACTCTCTTATGTCCTGCCTGTGAATTCCATTGGCTTGAATGAAGATGGACAGCAAGGGAGCTCTGGAGATGCCAACTGCAAGTCAGACTCAGGCTGCAGAGCAGGCCGTGAAGGGGAGAGCTGGCTGTGGGCGGGGTGGAACATGGTGAGGGAGGCAAGCGGAGAACCTACTGCCCAGCCCCTGAGAGAGGGCCACCTGGATTTGAGAGAGACCCCAGATGGACAATAAGCTCTTTGTCTTTTTGTGGGCTTTACTGATCATTTTACAACAATAATTTATTATTTTGTTTTCTCATATAATTTTGATAGGACAAGTGAAATTTATTATTGATTTGTGTACCATTATGATAAATCAAAATTCTTAGTTCCAACCAATTCAGCAAGGTTCTCATTTGGAGAGCAGTAGCTGGGCTCTTTTGAGGATCCAGTGTTCCACTGAATTAAAACCAGACTAATTTTCTGGAATATGTGTTGCTCTTTGAGGTGCTTTAGGCATAAGGGTGAAAAGTAAAGATTTCACACAGTGCATTTGGTACAAAAACATACACTCCCACACATAAAGATATATGTAGAATATCTGGAACAAAATAACATGCCATGCCCATTATTGAAATTAAGTAAAACAGTTACATATCATTGAGTGATGGGGATATGTTCAGATAAATGCGTCCTTAGGTGATTGCATTGTTGTGCAAACATCATACAGTGTGCTTACACAAACCTAGATGGTGTAGCCTACTACACACATAGGCTGTATGGTATAGCCTGTTTCTCCTAGGCTACAAACCTGTACAGCATGTTACTCTACTGAATACTGTAGACAGTTGTAACACAATGGCAAGTATTTGTGCATCAAAACATATCTAAACATAGAAAAGGTACAGAAAAAATACAGTATAAAAGAAAAAGAAAAGTGGTACTCCTGTAGAGGGCACTTATCATAAGTGGAGCTTGCAGGACTGGAAGTTGCTATGCTGAGTTAGTGAGTGAGTGGTGAGTGAACGTGAAGGCCTAGGACATTACTGTATGCTACTGTAGACTTTATAAACAATGTACACTTAGGCTACACTAACTTTATAAAAAAACTTTAATCATAAAATTAACATTAGCTTACTGTAATTTTTTGCTTTATACACTTTTTAGTTTTTTAAATTTTTTGACTTTTTTATAATAACACTTAGCTTAGAACACACATTGTACAGCTGTACAAAAATATTCTTTCTTTATATCCTTATTCTATAAGTTTTTATAGTTTTAAAATGCTTTTTTACTTTTTAAACTTTTTTGTTAAAAGATACAAACATGCTCATTAACATAGGATCAGAATCACCAATATTACCATCTTTCTCCTTCACATCTTGTCCCATCGGAAGGTTTAAAAGGGCAATAACATGCACGGAGCTGTCATTTCCTATAATAACAATGTCTTCTGGAATATCTCCTGAAGGACTTGCCTGAGGCTGTTTTATAGTTAACTTTTTTTTTTTTTTTTTTTTTGAGACAGAGTCTCACTCTGTCACCTGGGCTAGAGTGCAGTGGTGTCAGCCTAGCTCACAGCAACCTCAAACTCCTGGGCTCAAGCAATCCTCCTGCCTCAGCCTCCCGAGTAGGTGGGACTACAGGCATGTGCCACCATGCCCGGCTAATTTTTTCTATATACATTTTTAGTTGTCCAGTTAATTTCTTTCTATATTTTTAGTAGAGACGGGGTCTCGCTCTTGCTCAGGCTGGTCTCGAATTCCTGACCTTGAGCAATCCTCCTGCCTCTGCCTCCCAGAGTGCTAGGATTACAGGCGTGAGCCACCTCGCCTGACCTAACTTTTTTTTTTAATAAGTAGAAAAAGTACACTCTAAAATAACAAATAAAAGAATAGTGAATACATACACCAATAATGTGGTCTTTATTATCAAGTATTATGTACTATACATAATTGTATGTAGTATTATATGACTGGCAGCGCAGTAGGTTTGCTTACACCAGCATCACCACAAACATGTGAGTAATGTGTTGTACTAAGGTGTTATGATGTTACTAGGTGTTAGGAATTTTTCAGCTCTATTATAATCTTATGGGACCACTGTCATATATGTAGTCCGTTGACCAAAATATCATTTACAGAACATGATTATATTAAAAAAAATGCAAAGCCATGTTTGCTTAAAAGCTGGCTGAGAGAAATCAGTTGGCCTTTTAAGCACTAAAAACATCTTTATCCCATTTGCTCTGTAGGGGATGTTCGAAGGTCAGCGGTAATTACACTGAATCTTTAGCGTTTACAGAGCTTCACCTGAGTTCTATGTCCACTTTAAATTTATGCTTTTAAAAGGATGTAGAAAACTTTTAGACAAAGAATACTATTGGAACTTTTTACCCTAGCCTCATGAATAAGAAACAAAAAATAAGTGACAAAAAAGGAAGAAAGAAAGAAGAAAGGAAGGAAGAAAACCTTTGGAATTTTCAAGTGCAAATGAAATATTGATTAAAAGTAATTTGAGACTGTTCAGTACCCCATGAATATGAGCATTTGTATCTGTAGTATTTATATAAAATACTGGTTATGGTTCTTACAAGTAACTGAGACTCACCCATATAGCAGGAGTTTGAATGAGTGTTGGGAAGCTGGCAGATTTTCTAAGAAAGCTGGAGGAACAATCTTGGGAAACAGGAAGAAATAGAGGCCAGCCCCCCAGAACAATCTTGTGAGGACCCTGCTGCTGACATTTCTGAACCCTGGACCCCATAGCTTATAACATCTCCTGTGGCCACTGGGCACCAGTGGTGAGCCCACTGCCACTGCTGCCATCCAGGACCAGATTTCCCCCGAGCCACCAGCTGCCAAATCACAGTCCAACCTAGTGCATCTGACTGGCTGGCCTAGGTTTAAAATCTTGAAGATCTGGCTTTTTTTGACTTCTGTATGGAAGACATGCTTTACTTCCTTTTAAGATGCATAAATTTCATTTCTTGGATAGCAACATACAGAAGACTGAAACAAGATCCACATCTCTCACCTCTCACAAAAAATCAACTCATGATGGATAACAGACTTAAACCTAAGACATGAAACCATAAGAATTCTAGAAGAAAATGTTGGGGAAAACTCTTACAGACGTCTGCCTAGGCAAAGAATTTATGAAAAAGACCCCCAAAGCAATCACAGCAGCAACAAAAATAAATAAATAGCACCTGATCGAATTAAAAAGCTTCTGCACAGTCAAGGAAACTATCATTAGAGTGAATAGACAACCTACAGAATGGGTGAAAATATTTGCATGCTACACATCCGATAAAGGGCTAATAACTAGAATCTATATAGAACTTAGGACAATCAACAAGAAAAAATCAACCCCATTAAAAAGTTGGCAAAGGACATTAACAGAAACTTTTTCAAAAGAAGACGAATAATGGCCAACAAACATATAAAAAATTGCTCAACATCTCTAATCATTAGGGAAATGCAAATCAAAACCACGATGAGATATCACTTAAACCCAGTGAGAATGGCTTTTATCAAAAAGTCCCCAAACAATAAATGTTGGAGTGGATGTGGAGAGATAGGAACACTCCAACATGGCTGGTGGGACTGAAAACTAGTACAACTTCTGTGGAAAGTAATATGGAGATACCTCAAAGATCTAAAAATAGAACTAGCATTTGATCCAGCAATCCAGCTACTGGATATCTACACAAAGGAAAAAAAATGTCATCTACACTAGAATGTTTATGGCAGCACAATTCACAATTGCAAAAATGTGGAAATAATCCAAATGCCCATCAATACACGATTGGATTAATAAAATGTGGTACATGTATACCATAGAATACTACTCAGTCATAAAAAACGATGGTGAATTAATACCTCTTGTATTATCCTGGATGGAGCTAGAGACCATTCTTTGAAGTGAAGTATCACAAGAATGGAAAAACAAGCACCACATGTACTCACCATCAAATTGGTACTAACTGATCAGCATTACGTGCACACATGGAAGTAACATTCATCTGCTGCTGGGCGGGTGGGAGGAGGGCGGACGGGATGGGTAAATTCACAACTGATGGGTGCGAAGCACATTGTCTGGGGAGATGGGCACGCTTGTAGCTCTGGCTTGGGCGGTGCAAAGGCAAGACAAGTAACCAAAATGTTTGTACCCCCATACTATTCTGAAATTTAAAAATAAAAAGTAAAAAAAAGATTCGTAAGTTTGAGAATCCCATAAACAAGCTAGAATGTTAAGATGCTGAGTAATCATACTAAAACATAAAACAAAACTTGATCACAGTTACATAGATGCAAAGATTCTAGTTTTATTTCTATTACAGACAGAATAAAATTGAAAGGGCTTCAAGATCCTATATGAAATATTTAGACCAGGTCAAAGGAAAAGTTACCTGATTAACAAATGTTAAACGTGACTTACCAAGTGGTTAGGGTGTCTCCTTTCCAGAGATATTTTAAGTTAGCATTCTTATTTGATTAGAGAGATGTAAACTTTTGTTCTATATTATCTTTTTGAGTTCACAATATTTGATTTAACTGATACTTATTTTGAAAGTTGTATTATTAAATGAGGGGAGAAATTTTTACGGTAGGCACAAAAAAGACAAAAACTTAATAAAGCTTGATAAATGGAAAAGGGCAGAGTCGGGGCAGGATGTGATGAGTCACATAAGAGCACTCTTTTTGCTTCTCAGAGAAAGCATTCCAACCGTGGAATTTTACTGAATGGTTTAAAAAAGATGACTTTTTAAATGAATTCTACAGGTGTTTATTAAATACCTTTTACATTGAAAGCACCAGAAGCACACGTAAAAGATGAATATGACACCATTCTGTTTTCGAGAAGCTTTCACTCCGGTGTGGTGAGAGACGTGCAACCGACACAAAGCAGAAAAGCCTCAGTGCCAAATAGAGAAATTCCAAACCATGGAAGGCTAGAGAAAGGAGGGATGCATTCTGCTACAGGGGGTAGATGAGTCTGCTTGTGAGCTAAGCTTATGAAAAATAATTGTGATTGGAAGAAAGTGGTCAGAAATTCAACATAGGATGAACGAATCAAATTTTCAAAGATGAGATCAATATAAGTGCTTGGGCCGGGCACAGTGGCTCACTCCTGTAATCTTAGCACTCTGAGAGGCTGAGGCGGGTGGATCTTTTGAGCTCAGGAGTTCGAGACCAGCCTGAGCAAGAGCGAGACCTTGTCTCTACTAAAAATAGAAAGAAATTATTTGGACAGCTAAAAATATATATATAGAAAAAATTAGCCGGGCGTGGTGGCGCATGCCTGTAGTCCCAGCTACTCGGGAGGCTGAGGCAGGAGGATCACTTGAGCCCAGGAGTTTGAGGTTGCTGTGAGCTAGGCTGACGGCACGGCACTCTAGCCCGGGCAACAGAGTGAGACTCTGTCTAACAAAAAAACAAACAAACAAACTATGTAAGTGCTTGGTTTATTCAGGCAGCAGCAGACAAAGCAACAGAGAAGGCGAATAGGGGCTCATACAGGACGGCAAAGAATTTGGCTTTTGGCTTAGCTTACACTTTCTGGAACTCTCCTGGGGCAGACACTGCTGGCTGCCTACCCTACAAGTATCCCCCTTCTTATTTGTAAACAGAATCTCCATCTTCCTCATTGTGCACCTCAGGCATTGAACGTTTATTATTCTAAGCCAATTAAATAATTCCTCCCCACTTTGCAGTGGTTGGTTTAGTTCGGTATGGAAGTGGGATAAAACCCTGGTCAGTGAGATGGAATAGGATGTATGCTGGATGCTTCCTGGAAGAGGGACCCAAGTTAGCAAATTCGTCCTGCCAGTCTTTGCACATTATCCTGGGACGTGTTGCTTGAGTAAGTGGCAATTAACCTGTGTCAGTGAGTAGAGCAGAGAAGCCAATGTAGACTCCTCTGTAGACCAAATTGCTGAAGTAGCCAATCTTAGAACCACCTACTTGGGCGCTTATTGTTATGAGAGATAAGGAATTTTACTTCTTGCTTATGGCACTTTTCTCTTGCTATTCCATTATTTGTAGCAAAAGCAATTGCGGTAATACATCTCTCCTGCTGTGACCCAGCACTAAAATCTCTTTGAGACATTCAGAATTGAAGAAAATGCTTAATTCTTCATCTGTCACTCTATGTGCTAAGACTCTTCTTGTAAATCAGAATTACTTTTGTAATTAATACTTTTTTCCTTTAGGAACAAGTTCACTCTGAAGTTTTTGTTAAATATTTATCTGGTTATTATATCCAAGAGCAGAGGAACAGGTGAATATGGAAAATGATCCAAAAGTTAAATGTTTAAATATATTCATATACTGCAATGTGTTTTTATTTATGGGACAATATAAATTTTTCTGCAGCAACATGAATATTGGTATTTTCTGCACTATTTGGGAGAATGACAGTCACCTTTATTAGCCTTCTTATTTGAAGAAAATAAACAAACTTTCAACAAAATTTTGATGAAAGAGGTTATTCTCTTCACTCCAGGGAGCCCTTTTGATCAGAAAACTGAACCAGGCAACAAGGACTCCTTTAGAACCTAAATTTGCTTGTTGAGATTCTGCCAACTCAGGCTTTCTTCTTTTTGCCTCACTCCTGATGATTTTTCTATTCTCCTTTTGTTTTTAGCAGGAACTACTGGAATTTCATATAATCTGATCTTCCTATTCAGTACCAAATCTCTTCCTCTGATCAATGTGTTAATTTATAATTAGAGTTGCCCCATGTAAAAACTTGAATATACCCTCATCTAATCCAGTGAAGACGGTCAGTCATTTTACAAGTCACAGACTCCTTTAGCCAAGTGATTATTTAAGGCTGAGGGTGAGGTAAACTTCTGGAGTACGAAATAAGTTGGAAGGCAAAACTTCATACACAGTAACACATTTATTCAGTCTTGAACTTCATGAGTTTGAGTGTCTACTTTCCGAACTTCCTCAAATAATGAACATTATGTGAAACATCTTATTTGAATTTCTTCATTTAAGTATAAAGACATAGGGCTGAATTGTATTTTGAGACCATTATTTATGCAAACTTCTATAAAAAGAGTTTCTAATTTTCTTTTTTAACACTCCAATTTTTCTGTTTTAAGCATAATTATATCTGTTTAAAAATTTGTAAAATAGCAAACTAACACAAAAAAGGAAATTATTCCAAGTCACATCATTGTAATTGCTCTTGATTGATGAGATAGCTTATTTATTTTTGTCTATGTATGTTTGTGCATGTAATCAGTCTTCCAAAATGATCCCCTTCCTAAGTTATTTTTTGTTACCTGGAACTTTACCAGTCAAGCCTAACAACCAGACTTAACTAGCCTCTCCACAGGACTTCCTAAGGCTCACCATTCATCACCAACAGCTGATTCTTGAATCAGAGCCCCCCCTGAAGACTTTATCACTTCAAACCCACACAACCGGACATGCATTCCACAACCCACTATAAAAGCCCTTGCCTTGGTTGGTCAGAGAGATGGACTTGAGATTATTTCTCCTGTTCTCCTGACAGTCTTTTGCATTAAAATTCCTTTCTTCCTTGGCAATCCTCATTGTTACAATACTTAGCTCTTTGTGTGTCAGGCAGTGGACCTAGACTGGATCCTTTTTTGGGTACAGTAACAGGCATATGATGTTTATGTATGTACATATGCATACACAGGTATATATAGAGAGATATGTGTGCAAATTCGGATTGGTATTCATTGTACTCATTTTTTCCAGTAACTTTTTATGTTAATATAATCATAAAGTTTCATACAATTTGCAAGATTGATACAGAGAGCTCCAGTATACCCTCTACTCAGATTCAAAAATTGTTTTATTAGGCCGGGCGCGGTGGCTCACGCCTGTAATCCTAGCACTCTGGGAGGCCGAGGTGGGCGGATCGTTTGAGCTCAGGAGTTCGAGACCAGCCTGAGCAAGAGCGAGACCCCATCTCTACTAAAAATAGAAAGAAATTATATGGACAGCTAAAAATATATACAGAAAAAATTAGCCGGGCATGGTGGTGCATGCCTGTAGTCCCAGCTACTCGGGAGGCTGAGACAGGAGGATCGCTTGAGCCCAGGAGTTTGAGGTTGCTGTGAGCTAGGCTGACGCCACGGCACTCACTCTAGCCGGGGTAACAGAGTGAGACTCTGTCTCAAAAAAAAAAAAAAAAAAAAAAAAAAAATTGTTTTATTTTCTCTGTTTGTGCTCAGCATTGTGTAACTTACTCTTTTACTTAGCAAAGATAACATTTTTTTTTCTGGAATCTACTAAATAGGATTGTATTGCATCATTCTAATGATGAAGGGGATGATGTTGATAACATTGATAATGATTGCTAAATAGTTATTGAACACTTTTATGTGCAAGACACTGTTCTAAGTGTTCTATTACTTTAATCCTAAAAATACCTCTAGAGGGCATGTATTAATACCTCATGTTAAAAAAGCACAAACCAGAGCACAAAGAAATGAAGCAACATAAAACTGTCAGGTAAAAAGCAGACTTTTTGTACTCATTAACTATCCTCTTTATCTTCCTCCCTCCTTACTACCCTTCCCACCCCTTGCTAACCATCATTTACTCTGTCTCCATGAGTTCAATTTTTTTTAGCTCCCACATATTAGTGAGAACATGTGATATTTGTTTTTCTGTGCCTACTTATTTCATTTAACACAATATCCTGCAGTTCCATCCATGTTATTGCAAATACAAGGATTTCATTTTTTATGGCTGAATAATATTCCATTGTTTATATATACTATATTTCCTTTTTAAAAAGTTTTTAAAATTTTTAATTATTATGAGTACATTATATTAATAGTTCTGGATATTTATGGAGTATATGTGATATTTCAATACAGGCATACAATGTATAGTGATCAAATCAGGGTAATTGGGCAATCTATCACCTAAAGCACTTTTTACTTTTTTGTGTTAGGAACATTCCAATTCCACTCTATATTTTAAAGTAAGAAATAAATTATTGTTAACTATAATCATCCTATTGAGTTAGCAAACACTATATCGCATTTGTTTTAATTATATCTTTATACTCATTAGCCACTCCCAGTTTACGCCCCCTCCTCACTATCTTTCCCAGCCTCTGGTCATCATCATCCTACTTGCTATCTCCATGAGTTCAATTTTATTTTATTTTGTTTTTAGCTCCCACATATTTGTAAGAACTTGCAAAATTTGTCTTTCTGTACTTGGCTTATTCTACTTAACATAATGTCCTCCAATTTCCAATTGCAAATGAGAAGAATGTCAGTATTTCTTATAGTGGAAAATATTCCATTTGGTATATGTACTACATTTTTTAACCCATTTATCCCTTGATGGACAATTAGTTGATTCCATATCTTGTGAATAGTGCTACAGTAAACATGGGAGCAAAGATATCTCTTCTATATACCTATTTCCTTTTTTTTGGATTTATATCCAGCAGTGGGATTGCTGGATCATATGGTATTTTTAGTTTAAAAAAATTTTTTTTTTATTTCAGCATATTATGGGGGTACAAATGTTTAGGTTACATATATTGCCTTTGCCTCACCTGAGTCGGACCTTTAAGCATGTCCATCCCTCAGATGGTGCGCACCACACCCATTAGGTGTGTGTATATACCCTTCCCCTCTTCCTCTCTCCCATCTGCACCACACCCAATGAATGTTATTACTATATGTGCCCTTAAGTGTTAATCAGTTAATACCAATTTGATGGTGAGTACATGTGGTGCTTGTTTTTCTATCCTTGTGATAGTTCACTTAGTAGAATGGCCTCCAGCTCTATCCAGGATAATACAAGATCACCATTGTTTTTTGTGGCTAAGACATCTGCACTAGAATGTTTATGGCAGCACAATTCACAATTGCAAAAATGTGGAAACAACCCAAGTGCCCATCCATACATGAGTGGATTAATAAAACGTGATATATGTATACCATGGCGTTCTACTCAGCCACAAAAAACCAATGGTATTTTTAATTTTTTGAGGAAGCTCCATACTATTCTTAGTGGCTCTACTAATTTACATTCCTACAAACAGCGTACAGGGGTTCCCCTTTCTCCATACCCTCACCAGCATTTGTTATTGCCCGTCTTTTGGATAAAAGCCATTTTAACTGGAGTGAGATGATACCTCATTGTAGTTTTGCTTTTCCTGATGATCAGTGATGTTGGGCATTTTTCATATACCTGTTGGCCACTTGTGTGTCTTCCTTTGAGAAATGTCTATTCAGACACTTTGCCCATTTTTAAATCAGATCACTTGTTTTTTGTTTCTTGTTAGATGGTAGTTTGCAAATATTTTCTCCCATTCTGTGAGTTGTCTCTTCACTTTGTTGTTTCTTTGCTTTTCAGAAACTTTTTAGCTTGATGTGATCCCATTTTCCCTTTGTTGCTTTGATTGCTTGTACATAGAAGATTTTACTTAAGAAATCTTTGCCCAGAACAATGTCTTGGAGTATTTCCCCAATGTTTTCTTCTAATAGTTTCACAGGTTCCAGTTTTAGATTTAACTTCAATTAATTTTGATTTAATTTTTATACATGGTGAGAGATAGGAGTCTAGTTTTACTCGTCTGCATGTAGATATCAGGTTTTCTCAGCATCTTTTATTGAAGAGACTGTCCTTTCCCCAATGTGTACTCTTGAAACCTTTGTCAAAAATGAGTTGACAATAAATGCATGATTTCATTTCTGGATTCTCTATTTTGTTTCGTTGGTATATGTGTCTGTTTCTTTGCCAGTACCATGCTGTTTTGGTTGGTATATCTCTGCAATATAATTTGAAGTCAGGTAATGTGATTCTTCCAGCTTTTTTCTTTTTTCTCAGGATTGTTTTGGCTATTCGAGTCTTTTGTGGTTCCATATAAATTTTAGGATTATTTTTTCTATTTCTGTGAAGAATGCCATTGGTATTTTATGAGGATTGCATTGAATCTGTGGATTGCTTTGGGTAGTATAAACATTTTAACAATATCAATTCTTCCAATCTATAAGCATGGGATATCTTTCCATTTATTTGTCTCCAATTTCTTAATATCTATAGTTTTCAATGTTTAGGTCTTTCATCTCCTTGGTTACATTTATTCCTAAGTATTTTATTTTAATTTTTTTGTAGCTATTGTAAATGAGACTGCTCTCTTAATTTATTTTTGGAAAGTTCATTGTTAGTGGTAGAGTAATGCTACTAATTTTTGTGTGCTGATTTTGTATTCTGTGACTTTACTGAATTTATTAGCTCTAACAGTTTTTTTGGTGACGTCCTTATATATAAGCATGTCATCAGCAAGTAGCAATGTTTTTACTTCTTCCTTTCCTATTTGGATGCCTTTTATTTCTTTCTCTTTCTTTATTTCTCTGGCAAGGGCTTCCAATACCGTGTTGAATAGAAGAGTGAGAGATGGAATTTTTGTCTGCTTTTGGATATTAGAGGAAAGGGTTCCAATTTTTCACCATTGAGAATAATGTTAGCTATGGGCTTATGTGTGGCCTTTATTATGTTGATGTATAGTCCTCCTATACCTAATTTTTGAGTGTTTTTATCATAAAAGGATATTGAATTTTGTCAAATGATTTTTCTGCCTCTGACAAAATGATATGATTTTGTCTTTCATTCTGTTAATGTGGTGTATCACATTTATTGATTTGTGAATGTTGAATTATCTTTGCAACCCAGGGAAAAATTTCACCTGATCATGATGAATGATCCTTTACACTGTTGTTGAACTTTATTTGCTAGTAATTTGTTGAGGATATTTGCATATATGATCATCAAGTATGTTAGCCTGTAGTTTTGTTTTTTTTTCCCCCTGGGATGTCTTTTTTTGGCTTTGTTATCATGGTAATGCTGGCCGTATCAAAAGAATTTGGAAGTATTCCCTACTCTTAAGTTTTTTGCCAAGTATTGCTATCCCTATTTTCTTTTGATTTCTTTTTGTGTAGAGTATCTTTTTCCATCCCTCAGTTTCATTTTATGTATGTCCTTAAACAAGAGGTGAATCTCTTATAAAGTGCATATAATTTGGGTATTGTTCTTTTTTTAAATCTATTCATTCACTGTATGTCTTTTTATTGGAGAATGTCATTCATTTACATTCATGGTATTTATTGACAAGTAAGGACTTACTACTGCAATTTTGTCTCTGGTTGTTTGATAAGTACTTTGCTTCTTCCTTTCTTGCTATCTTCCTTTGTGGTTTGATGGTTTTCTGTAGTGGTCTGCTTCAAATCTTTTTTATTTTTGTTTTGTGCATTTCCTATAGATTTTTGCTGATTGGTTACAATGAATCTTACATAGAACATATTATATTTATAATAATCTATTTTAAGCAGATAACAACTAAACTTTCATTTCATACAACTTTCTACTTTTATTCTCCCCTCATTTTACATTTTTGATGTTTAAACTTACATCACTTTATGATATGTATCCCCTGACAATTTGTTTTAGCTGATGGTTATTATTAATAATTTTTTTGTTCTTAACGCTTGTACTAGGGATAAAATTACTTTACATACCATTATTACAATCCTAGAGTATTCTTAATTTTGCTTTGTATTACTTACCATTGGGTTTTGTGCTTTTGTAAGTTTTATGTTATTAATTAGTAGCCTTTTGTTTCAGCTTAAAGAAACAAAATTCCCTTTAGCAATTCCTGTAAGGCAGGCCTAGTGGTGATGAGCTCCCTTAGGTTTTGTTTATCTGGGAAGGTTTTTATTTCTCTTTCATTTCTAAAAGACTGACTTTCTGGGTAAAGTATTCTTAGTTGGGAGGTTTTTTTCGTCAACATTTTGACTGCATCATACCGCTCTCCCTCAGCCTACAGGGTTTCTGCTAAGAAGTCCACTGATAGTTGTATTGAGAGACCTTTGTATGCAATGTATTCCTTAACTCTTGTTGCTCTCAAAAGTTTTTCTTTGTCTTTGATTTTTGATAATTTGATTATTGTGTGTCTTGGTAAACTCTTTGGGTTGAAACATATAGAATGCTTTACAAATTTATGTGTCATCCTTATCCAGGGGCCATGCTAATCTTCTTTGTATTGTTCCCATTTTGGCACGGTGCTCCTTGACTTATACTGGGGTTACTTTTTGATAAACCCATTGTAAGTTGAAAATATTGTGTTGAAAACATATATCTGACTGGGTGTTGTGGCTGGCTGCTGCTGCCCAGCATGGTGAAGGAAGTGCAGTTTCTACTGATTGTGTATCACTTTTCTGGCATCATAAAGTCAAAAAACCATAAGTCCAACCATTGTAAGTTGGAGATCGTCTGTATGTACTGCCAAAATGAACACCCTATTTTTTTTCTTACTAGAGAAATAAATCTATTATAAACATTCTTCCTACAAATATTTGCTCACATCTCTGGTTATTGCAAGTCATTTTTTGAGCTCAGATTATTTCCTGAAATAGATTGCATAATGTTTTTGCCATATTGAAAAACTGCACACCTGAAATGTTTTGTCAGTCAGTTCTTTCAGCAGCATTTTCTACAAATAACATTGTCTCCTCCTTTCCAGTATTTACATCTTAATATATTTGATAAACCTTTCTTTGTCTCACTGACTAGAAAACCCAGAACATTGATATTGTGCATATTTACCTAAGCAAAAATCCATTTTTAATGAAAGTTTTATATTTTCAAATGATTTGTTGGTTATCAGACAAGTCTTGTTAAAATCCAAATTTATTTGCTCACCTGTTTTTTCTTCTTCAAGGATTAGAACTTTGATGAATATATGGAGGGATTGTTAAAGTTAGTATTTTATAAAACAATAAAAAAATCTTCTATGCAACAAGAACTATGTATAGCAGACCTGGACTATTAATTTGTTTAATTTACTTTCTATAATTATGAATTTTCAGCAGCCAATACTACACTTTCATTTTTTTCATAATGGAATTAGTGACAATCATCAGCCTTTGCTCAGCTTCATTTGAATTTGAGTTTTTATTACTGATTTACCAAGGAGCTTTCACTTCTCTGCAAAATGCTTGCTCTTGATTACTCATACCCTAGAAATAGCTTTGCTGTCTGTGAGGCATCAACGTTCTGACTGTTTCTCTACCCTCATTACTCTACATTTTGCTGCCTCTGGCCGTTTGTGTTTTGAAACCTCTTGCGGCCCATGGTTGCTATGAGAGAGTCAAAGCTGTAGTGTGGCTAGAATGATTGGTAGAGGGCCAACATGAGGGGGTATTGATCCTTCTCTCCACGAGATAGCAATCATAATGTTTCTCTGTTTTTAGCATTTATCTTGACAAAAGTGTAAAATTTTAACATTGTCAGAGATAAAATAAAACTGAATACATAATATAGTTTATTTAATATGCGTTTGCTTTATATCTTATCACATTGGTGATATCAAAATTTTATTCCTCTGAGATACCTTTGAGATTCAAGGGAAGGCATGCTGTAATCTGAGGAAGACTGGCTGACCAGTTAATGTCATAGACTTTTCAGTCTGTTGATTCACTTCCTGGGAAGTGGAGTGAAAATTCTTTTCTGTCTATAGGAAATTCTTGTCTTAAATCTGCCTCTGTTGTATATTTCACAACTTGTAATATGCATACTCTGATATCTTTAAATTGGCCATGACATGCCACCACACCTGGCTAATATAATTTTTTCCTATTTTTAGTTGTCCAGCTAATTCTTTCCTTTTTTTTTTTTTTTTTTTTTAAGTAGAGACGGGAGTCTTGCTCTTGCTTAGGCTGATCTCGAACTCCTGCCCACAAGCGATCCTCCCACCTCGGCTTCCCAGAGTGCCAGGATTACAAGTGTGAGCCAACACACCCAGCCTGCTTTCTCTTTTTTAAACTGTATCAATTATATAGCTTCTAAAATAGGTTTCATCTTTTGAGTATTTCCTGTAGAATAAACAAATATTCCCACACCCCTTCAGCTCTTTCCTATGATATGCCTAGGGAAACACTCGACTTTGGTCCTGTGCAGAGAAATATTTTTCTGTATATATTTATATGTCTTTACTAAAATAAATGTTTTGAAGGCAGCCGTGAAGCAATCTGAGTGTATAATCCTTATAGGCTCTTGTAGATTTCCCTATGCTTTTTAGGGTTTTCTTCTATATCTGATTTCATGGCACTTTTATTTTAGTAATTCATCTTTATTAAGTTTTCCAAAGAATTCAATTTAGTTTTATAGAAACAGCTATATTTAGTACTTGTATTTCTTCAATTTGTGCTATAATTACAATAACATGTTAAACTGTCATAAACTTGTTTGGGTGAAAACGTCACTGACTCTCGGAAACTAGTGGAAACGGAAGAGACCCAGTGGGGAAAGTAGCTTGGCAGCTTTGAGTATTGAGTGTGTCATGGTTATCAATTTCTATATTTTTAGTGAGGAAATGAAAAGCATTAGCTAATCTGATGAGTCAGTTATGTAGAGATTGCTTAATAGATCTATTGCTGTAGTGGAAGTCTGAGTATCTGCTACGAGTGAGAAAGGGGTGATGGAACTTGTTAGATGTTTCCACAGAAGTAGGGGTAATTTTTTCCATTAATATGTAAAACTTGCATAGATTCAAGTACTTTTAATTCTACTTAAAGTTATGGTATATACATACAATGGACTAATATTTATAAAATAGTACCATGCATCATGAAGCCAATTTAAGTACTTAAAAAGAAAGATGCACATGAACTATAGTTAGGTGTGTGCGTAACTTTATGTGTATTTAACTGCTCCAGAGTAGGATTACGATGGATGCGGGAGGATATTACCCTCTATACATTCCGAACTGTTTGTGCTTATATTACAGTCATGTGTTGCTTTTACAATGATAGAGAAAATGATATAAGAAAACAACGGTCTCCTTCTCTTGCAAACTTA
The DNA here is from genome assembly GCF_041146395.1 of Eulemur rufifrons. Classification (NCBI taxonomy): domain Eukaryota; kingdom Metazoa; phylum Chordata; class Mammalia; order Primates; family Lemuridae; genus Eulemur; species Eulemur rufifrons. The sequence continues at coordinate 36,844,333 of NC_090997.1, forward strand.
TCTTTCCTTTTGGGATATGCTTTAATTTCTTCTGTACCTCCCTCATTGCCACGACAGATAAAGAATCTCACTGGTGCCCTTAATATCGTTTAATTCAGATCATCCAATAAGGGAAGGTAAAGGAGAAGCCTAGGGAACAGAATTCCATCCTACAAATGTCCTCCTTAGCCAAATGGTAATAATAGTACTTTCCATATGCTGTTACTAGGAGGATTTTTAAAAAGTTAATATTAATTCAGTACTTCATTTGTGCCAGACACTTTGCAGGCACCATCTCTTTTTTTCCAAATTTTTTATTTATTTTTAAATTGACATATAAATTGTATGTATTTATCATGTACAACATGATGTTTTGAAGTATATATGCATTGTGGAATTGTTAAATCTAGTTAACTAGTAATAACAAATTATCTCACATAGTTCTCGTTTTTGTGGTGAGAACACTTAACATTCCCTTTGTTAGCAGCATTTTTCAAGAACACAGTATAGGTCTCTTGAAATTCTTCCTTTTCTCACTGTAAAAATGTATCCTTTTACCAACATCTTCCCTTCCCCCTAACCCACTCTATCCTCTGGTAACTGCCATTTTACTCTCTACTTCTATGAGATCAACTAGGAGGATTAAATGAGGTAATAGTAATATATGTAAAGTGCTTAGAGTCCTGCCTTGCACACAGTAAACACTATACACATTTGCTGTGTTATCAACAGTAGTATTGTTGCTCCAGAATCTGACCAACACGGGGCTCGTAGAAGTTCTGCTCCCAGTGCCATTCTTGGCAGACCTCGGCCTTGAGAGTGGAAAGAGCGTGGGCTTTAGAGTCAGACAGATCTGATTGCGAATCCAGGCTTCATCTCTTACAGCTCTGTGTTCTGGGACAAGTTATTCTAATTCTCTGCTAGTTTTTATTCTCTAAAATAGTTATTATAATAATTACCACCCAGAGTTTGTGACTACTGAATGATTTTAAGGACTATAAAATACTTACCACGTGGTGGGGAGCATACGGTAGTCAGTGAGGCTGCCTTCCTTACACTGCCTTGTGCCTCCTCCTCACCATCGCCCCTGCTTTTCTCTGCATGACTGCGCAATCTTGATTCTTACTTTTTTCTTTTCTTTTCTTTTTTTTTTTTTTACCAGTAGAAGTCTGTATGCTCTCAGCATTTTATTTGTATGACAACTTCTCCACAGAAACATAAACACTGTTGTGTTATAATATTATAGTTTTAAATGTTATATGTTATTAAATTTTATTATAAAATTTGGGCTTCTATATAGAGAGAATAAACATTAATAGCTATCTCTGCGCTTTTCTGATCTTCATAGATGCAGAAATGGAGCACAACTTTAATTATTCATTTCCATTTTGATGGTTCCATTCATTTTTTATGATTTTGGGAATCATTTAGGACAGCTACCTCACTTGACCCCAAATAAGACTTCTTTTGTTATTATACCACGGACAACCTTCAAATGAGTAACATGGGTTAGTGTACTTTTTACTTTGTAAAAATGTCTGGAATTCTAGAGAACACCCAAATAGATTCGTTTTCACCTTTCCTTTAATAAACAAACTCTATTTTAAAAAGGCAACCTGGAAGAGGAAGTTAGGGTAGGGAAAATTAGGTGCAATTGATTAAACCTTGTGTTGGTATCATTTGTTAATGCACTTAAACTGAATATGTTTACATTTCTATTCCCTGGAAATAAAGAGCTTTCTCAGTATACATGTCATGTAAGGTTGATAATACCATGGATACAGAGTACCCTTTATCTTTTACTTTGTGTTTTCAAGGTTACCTTAAGTTTTGTAGTACATGCAAGTGTTTTTTCTTTCCTGAAGATTATATAATTATTGAAGACTCTCTTTAATAAAAGGAATATAAAATTTAAAATTTAAGGCTAGATACAAATATGAACATTTATATAGAATAATAGAAATACAACTTATAAATTTTATAAATCTTATATAATCTATAAGTATTAAAATACAGAAATATAACTTACTATATTATTTAATTGTCTCACATAGTTTTGTAATGCTCTTCACTATATATTTAGTTGCATACTCTTTGATTAACTCATTATAAGACAAATAAATTTGTAACATAAAGATTATAGACAAATAATTTAGTTTTCTTCTAGCATTGCTAAATTGAAAACTAATTTCTTTTTATTAATAGTTCGGATACATTTACTACATGTAGTACTGCTCTTGGTTTGTGCCATACAAATGTAGGAATTCTAATAAATTATATTTTGAGGTATTCCTAAAACTTTATGTTGTTTTGATAATTATATATGCAGCATTATTGAGACTATCCTGAAGGAATAGAACTTCCATTTTGACTGGTGTCAATGAGAACTGAATCCTCTTTTTATAATTTTACATGTCTGAAAATTAGAAGACTTTTCCATAGACTGGCTTCTTGCTCCATATGTTTTAAACCTTATTTCTGTGTAAGGTTGGGTGAGGGGAACACCTATAACCAGGACTCAAGCATTACAAAAACAATCCAGGTAACCTAAAACATTTGTACCCCCTTAATATTTTGAAATTAAAAATATAATAATAATTCGGCATTTGGGACTATACTTCAGTAGCTAGAGACTTATTTTAAGTTATCATAGAACTCTTGTTAGATAGCCAGTGGCTATGTATATTCTGTGCTAAGAATCCTAGAGCATGTTCATATCACATTATAAACTCTGGATCTATACATTCATTTCAGTGATGACTGATGAGTCAGCAACAACTATACACGTAAAACACTGTGAAACATAATAAGTATATTAAATTCAAGTATATCTCCAATTTAAGTTTTCCTTGGCCAGATTATAAAATGCCTTGGTTACTCCGTTGTTGTTGTCTGACCCTAGGGGATTTGCGATGGAGAAGAAGTCAAAGAGAAAAGAGATAGCAGCCTAACCGATTGCCATTAAAATATCTCATTTTTGAAAAGTTTAGAAAAACTAGCGATTATACGAACACACTACAAGGGAGCCTCTAGGGCATTGCAAAGGCCTCATCTAAGCGAGGGGCCCTAGAGTTAAGCTTCCTTAGCTTCATAGTAAATCTCGCTCTGATTACAGGAACTTTTGAGTAAAAGTTTTCCCTAAAGGGACCTGCTTTCTCCAAACTCAGATATGTCACATTTGATTTTGTGTCTGGTTGTGTTTTCCTATTTAGCTTTTTCTTAAAAGTTAAGAGCAATTCCAAAGGCACTGACGTTGTAACCTAAGAACCAGTCCCTGCTTCTTAGAGCACCAGTTCGGTATGGACTATTAAAAAATGGATGACACATGGCATTATAGACAGTAAGGAAGTCGGAAGGAAGCAAAGAATATGTTCTGATCTAAAATAAAAGGAGACCTAGTTCAAACTGGTAAAGGTAAAAAGCCCAGAAATTCTCAGAAAACAGCCACTGGCTATCTAACAAGAGTTCTATGATAACTTAAAATAAGTCTCTAGCTACTGAAGTATAGTCCCAAATGCCGAATTATTATTATATTTTTAATTTCAAAATATTAAGGGGGTACAAATGTTTTAGGTTACCTGGATCGTTTTTGTAATGCTTGAGTCCTGGTTATAGGTGTTCCCCTCACCCAAATAGTGTTCACAGTACCCATTAGGTTGATTAATGACCCTTCTGCCCACCCTCCTCCCCTTCCACCTGCTTGATTTCCACTGAGATTTACATCCCTCTGTGCGCATGTGTGCTCATCAGTTAGTTCCAATGCAATAGTGAGTACATGCGGTGTTTGATTTTCCATTCTTGCTATAGTTCACTTTGGAGAATCATCTCCATTTCCATCCAGATTGTTGCAAAAGGTATTATTTCATCTTTTCTTATGGCTGAGTAGTACCCCATGATATACTACATTTTATAAATCCACTCATGAATTGATGGGCACTTGGGGGCGGGGGGAATGGGCACTCTCCTAGATTGCCCTGTCTCAGATCCTCACAGTATTCTCTCATCAGTTCTGTCCACATGGGCTCCCTTGCCACTGGAGCCCAGCTCCCAAACCTCCCCACTGTATCCCCCAGCAACCCACTTGAGTCCAGCGGGCATGGGATCTGTCCCACATGTCTGACCTGCTGGCGTGTGCCTCCACAAAACGTCGGCAGGCAGGGAGCTCCCATATTGGACACCCTGGGTCCCCGGTAGGTCCTTGGAAAGGCATGGGACCCAGTCTCTGTGAAAACCTCAGACTGCAGGATGCGCCAGCAGGGGAGAGATAGCTGCTGGCCAAGTTCTTGGCTCAAACTGCTTGCCCAATTGCAATGGATAGGGGAGGAGCAGGGCAGAATAAGAGTCTGAATGGAAGAAAGCCGGCTCTCCAGCCTCTCGGGTCAGTCTCCTTGGAGGGGAACCCCACAATGAATGTCTAAACTCTGGGATCATGCAAGTTTTCCCTACTATTCCATGTTTGCTGCAGTGCTTGGTCTCTTAGGGGTGGAAAAGCTTCCAAGAAACTTGGTATTCCTCTGGTCACTGAAGGAGTGTGGGAGACAGAAAGGGATCTCCCCCTTACCCCTTCCCTGGGCTCCAAGGCTCTCTGGGTTTGATCCTCACCAATATCTTTTTTCCTTTATCTTCTTCCTTCTCTACTTTGCAATGTTCTCTGTGAGGTCTCTGGCAGGCTCTGGCACTTCTATGATCTACACCTGAGCGGCATCTCCTCTCTCTTGTCCTTTATCTGACATCCTACCTTCCCTCAGGGACAGTCTGGGAAGTGATATCGCTAGTCAGCCATCTTGCCTCTTCTCCACCAAATTATTAGTTTATAGTAAAATAATACTCTACACAGACCAGCATACTCATGTTAGTGTGACACGGTTTCTCTTCCCATAGGCCAGCTTGAGTGGCAAATCTGATTATGACCAAAAAGTTGCCTGGTGAGTGTGGAATGCAAACATAGAGGACATGTGATCTTAAATGGTTTCTCAGCCAATATATTTTGAATCATTCTTCCCCATGTCTGTAGGCCAAGGTTTGTTTTTCTTTTTCCTTTGTTAGATGCACATTGCCACATATGCCATGTTTATTCTTTCTGACTGACAGTCTTGGTTCACACATAGTAATGCCATTGTTATGACTACAGTCAAATACTGTACCGAACTAGGAGCTATTTATAATCTTCCAGGTGATATAACATACATCCTTTATATATATATATATATATATGTATATATATATATTTAAAATTTTTAAACCTTTATCAAAATATTCACATATGGTTGACAAATCAGAGGGCTTAGACAAAAGAGTAGCCCACTGCCCTGTCAGTCCCATTCCTAGGCCTTTCCCCTGGCAGTTACTTGCACACCAGAAAGTAATATGTACACTGGAATTTCTTGATTGTCAATTTTTAGATATTTTCTATTAAGTTCTTATTAAGATAGATGAGGATTTAGCCTACTTATAGCTACCCCATCTTCCTTTCTTCCAATAGAGATTTAATATCACTTTGTTCCTAAATTCTTATATTTGAAACATTAAATAGTATTCGTATACCTTTACTTTTTGTTCTACTAATTATAAATAGTAATTGAAATTCCCTATTTTGTAAGATGTAGATATTAGTGCCTCCTTCTCCTCCTTTCAGCACTCCCCTCTTCCACCTTCTGTTATTTGTATTTTAACTTTTACAGTGTCAAGATTGACAATGTTGCTTATTACATATTACATGGAAGGGGGAGTTCATTAAGCCCAAGGTGAGTAATGTTTGCATTCTATGATTTGCAATATTTTCTAATAATAATTAGACCAAAAAAATAAGAAAAATAATTTGACCAAAAAAAAGTTTTGTGGGCAATAATCATGGATTTTCAAAACCTGTACCTTCCTTTGCTAAAAACTTCAGGCAAGAAGCCTCATAATATGCAACATGGAATGCGTTTAGAAGCTACTTTGCATGTACGCTAAGTCCTTGAGATCTTAACACAGACACTAAGGCCTATCAGCGTGATGAGATAACCAGTCTGATGCTTGTAAGCAGGCTGACATTACTGTTATCTTGTGCAAAATACTCTCCTAAAAGTCCTTGAGAACCCATGTCTTCACTGACTTCTGTGTACACATATGTGTGTTCACGCCTACAATAAAGCTACACAAGCACTTGATTCAGGTGCTGCTTTTTTTTTAATCTTATAAATTTAGAAAGCTAACAGTAGCACTTATGCTTATGCAGTTATATTTCACTGAGAAGTGTCTTTTTTTCATTTCTGGTGCACTATTTTGTTTTCTAGTTGCCCTCTTTTTTTCATCCCTATTTGCCTTCATTATATAATCTTTCCTTCCCCTTACCCAATTTCATATAGAGTAGCTACATTTAACAAGGCATGATAACTATAAGAATAAAAATGTCTCCTGGAAAATTAAAAAAAATTTTTTAAAAATCACGGAAACCCTAAGTTCAATATGTTGAAAACATAATTCATCCTCTTGAATCCATCCCAGCTCCTCCTGTTTTCCCTAAGGACACCCAGTGCCAAGGCCAAAAATCCAGGAACATCTTAGTTTCCTTCCTTTTACTCTCCCTATTCTCATCTGCTCTGAAGTCCTTATTTGTTCTGCCTCATAAAGAACAAATGGATTAGGGTAATTTTCCCTATCCTCACTGCCCACCTTTAAGCCATTCTCCATTCCCAGTCAGAATAATGTTTCTTCTATTCAGATATTATTAAATACATTTTCTGCTTATAAGCCTTATTGTTTTCTCACTGCTTGCATGATAATGCCCAAAATTCCTGACATGAAATTCAAGGCCTTTCTTTATCTGGGTTCTGCTTATCTCACCGGCCTAATATCTTAGTACATCTCCCCTCACGTGCTTTATTCCATACGGAACTATCCTGAGCCTATGACATGGCCCTTCTTTTGTCTTTAGGTTTATGCATATTCTGTCCCTTCTCATTGGAGCATCCTTCAGTCACCCTCTTCCCCTGGCAAGCTTATGTGCCCTGTCTCAGTTTAGATGGTAAACCCTTCTTTGAATATCCTCTTCTAGTGTCATTAAATGCCAACCTCATGTTTTCAAAGATAATGTCTTAACTGCTTCTCAGAATACATATAGTATGCTGCAATTATCTCTTAACTGTTTTACCCACTAGACTGTGCTAGACTGTGCATTCTTCATGGAGATTATATCTTCTTCACTGTGCATCCCTAATGGCCAGCGTACATGGCAGCATTGCCTGGCATCCATTTAAGTGGATGAATGAAAACATTCAAGTCTCTTTCATAGGTTCCTTGATTCTCTCAAAGTATTTCAAATAGAGCAAATGACTATCTCATGGGATGATAAAACTATAATTTGGCTTTAAAAGGAATGGATAGATTAATTGACACCTCCAAGTTGCTTTTAGGGTTCTGAGAGTAATAAATTTACTACTTTTAAAAATTCTAAAGTAGACACCATTACAATTGCTTTTGTATAGCCCTCTTCAACCTACCAGGCTCTACTTATGGCTTGTAGAAACTGCCATATGACTAAGAAAACTACTTTTCTATATACTTTAATTCTCCAATTGTATCAGTGTCAGAATAGCAATTGCTCCTTGTATTTTGGGAAGTATCAATAATGATCTTTGTGGTTATTCTGAGACACATTGCACTATGATAAATTTGTTCTAACTATTTGAATTTAGATTCAACAACTTAGTTTATTTCATTTTTCTCCCAAAAAGCTATTTGAAATCTTATTTGGCAGCAAATTCACTTAAAAGACAATTTCCAAATGGGAAATTTGTTCTTTAGTTCTTTAAATTAACCTCCACATACTGTTGGAGGTTAATTCTCTCTGCTTTGATTTCAGATTCTCTCTAGGCTCTGTAACATAGATATATCACTGGGAGAGCTGTGTTTCTCTTAGAAGGCTGGAGTAAGTACCTAAGTTTTGGCTCATCCAACTCTTACATAGTATCATATCCATTGTTAACTGTTTAACTTGTTAATTGTGTTAAATTTTCCTTTCAAGATATTCTGTGCATTATTCTGAACCGTCTCATATAGATTTGCTCTTCTTGTTTTGTAATGGCATGTGCAGTGTCTGAGGGAATTTTGGCTAAATTGTCCACATTTAAAAATTATTCTGAAAATTATATTGTTAGACGAGAAGTTAGCATAAAGCAGATTTTAACCTTTCAAAGTCCTGCCCCTTCATTTGCTGTTGGACTGACTCTGACCGTCCACTAGAACGATGAATTTCTATCTGCTTTCCTTAAAGCCAGCTCCATGCATGAGCCTCAGGGCTGGAAGCAGGAGGAAGCTGGGGCCGGATGAGTGAACAGTGTCCCCACCACTATCACACTCAACCTAAGTATTCATAGCTCCACTTTTCTTTGCTTTATATATTGAGTTTCTGAGCAAGATTTCATCTGGGAAAAAAGTGAGTAGAGCATGTTGCTACAAAATAATTTTAAACCTTCTGCCATAGAACCTGGGTAAGGCTTAGTGGGTAGATGTGATGCAAAAATACCTAAGAGCAGAATTGCCTTTTGATTCTGGCTCTCTCATGTATTGTCTGAGTATCCTAACCATTTCGTGCACAGAATGCTAACTAATCAACACTTTAGTCATTACACTGTGGCTCAGCACACTCAGAATCTACAAGGACAATTCCGATTTATAATGAAAAGATCCAACACTCGCCCTCTGCAATAATTGTGCAGTGAGTGCCTTTGAAATTTCTGCCTTACCTAGGGCTGAGAGAGGCTGGATCTCTCATGTTGAAAAGCATCCTGAAATTTTACTCAGGTAGGCATAATATGCTTTTTATTCTGCTTATCTTTCCATGTTTCATACCCACTATAATTGTTTACTACCCACAATATGCACGTGCACAGGAGACATGAGTCAGATCTTGTTTCCTTCTATTTCCTTCCTGTGGTGCTCATGTCTCCCTTGTCCCTTGTGTGGGACATTGCTTGGTTTTTGTCTGACCACCATCCCTTCCTCCTAATGCTGGAGATAATATCGCCCTCTCCTTTGGGGAAATGCTCTTCCCCTTCTTCATAGGTTCTGGGAGAAGAGTGTCAACACAGCCCTCTGGGACCTGGCTGAGAGTGAGTCACCTGACCCAACTGGCTAAACAAAAAAATACTCCTATGGAATTTATACTTTATTTAGAGAGAAATAAGTTCTCTTTCTCCTGGGCTTTACTAAAGTGCGATGAGCTGAGTCTGAGTAATTGCAGACTGTCTGCTCAGCTTTCGTTTGTGTGATAGGAGGGCTGATTTATATACTCTCATGACAGTATTCTTGGGCTGGCAAAAAGCCTATCTCCCTGGCAGGGTGCCTTTGGCATGACTTTACTGAGGAAAAGGATGGTTTCTACAAAATAAAGAATTTCTGTTTTCAAAGTTTTAGTCTTCTCATTTCAAGCACTGCCATCTCTTCTTGTTTCAGAAAAAGTTTGGAAACTAAAACTTAGGTTTTATAATAGATTGCTATTCCCACAGTTCTGTGGTTGAGAAGAAAACAAGCAATTAATAGTTTTTACCTTTTAATTCTTTACTGTTTGTGAGGTATTGAATAAATCCATCCAAATTATTCCAATATGCAACCTACAAAATATCCACTGTAAAACATACTTTTCTTGCAGTTTGCTTGCTTGTGTTGGTTCCATGGGTCTAGCCTCTAAACATCTGCATTAAAGAGTAAAAAAACAATCATCCATTCGAACTATTCTAATTGTGCTAACTTCATATTTCTTATCCCATGAAAATGTGAACATAACTACCCTTAAACTTAAATTCATGTGCGTTCATACCTTTGTGAGTTAGTTGCTATCTTTCCAACCAATGTGCATTGAATAGACTCCTTTTCACTCCCTGACAAGCAGAGTGGGAAGGACAAACTGGAATTAAGGATCACACTGAAGTCATCTGCTATCCAGATGACTATCCAGATGAGCCAAAAAGCTAGGATATAGGTCATCACTCTGGTCTTATTGCTCAGTTTAACAGCCTGTCACCCCTCTTCATCCTTAAAAGTTTGCAGTGGTTGAGAAAAGGCATCATTTTAGCAGAGTATATTTTATTAATTATGATAATGAAACAAAGCTTTGGGAGTTTCTTTATTCTAAAGACATGATTCAAATATATAATTTCATTGCATTACCTCCCTAATCACTGATTACTTCTCTGCTGCTACAAGGGTAGGTAACCTACCCTTGGTCACAAAACCTGGGATTGTTTTTCACTTCTGAAATTGTTACCCCGTCTGCTTTGGACATCCCTTTCCCACACATCAGGCAAAGGGATACCAAAGGCTGGAGAGTTGTATATGGTGTTGGAATCTAAATCTCACATGCTTTGACATGGCACACATGATTTAGACTAAAAGGTTATCGCATTTCTGTACTACAGACAAAGATTCCCCAGGAAAATTTTTTGGTTTGAATTAGGTGCATTAAGCATATTAACTCAAAACAGTTATGTTTACAGTTTAGCAAATAATTGAGCTCTGAATAAGTTAAAGAAGTAACAGGTGTTCAAAAATAGATTTTTGAAGATATTGCAATATTTGAAAGTATTTACAAATTATTTCCTGGTGAATTTTTTTATGCAAATATTTATTAAAATTTACTTACGTAAGAGAAAAAGAGATATATCGAGAAGCGCATCTGTCAACTGTAAGTAAAGGAAGGGCCAATTCCTCAGAATGTCAGGAATTCTCCAAATGATGTAATTAGAGGAAAAAGTAATAAATCTTATATTTGCAACACAAATATTAAAATGAGGCTATTGTCATTAAAAATCTTACTGTGGTGTAACTCTGAAAGTATTCACATGTTACTGCAATGTAAGGCCTCAGAGTCATTAAATACTTCAAGTATAAGTGGTATGGCTACAAAAGAACTCCCCAAGGCTATGCCCAGCTTTCAATAACAAGTAAGAACTGCAGATAGCATTATCAGATATTCTTACCAGCACCATACATTACTCATTGGAAAGCCAGTGCAGGCCTATAATTATCATTATGTTCACATACATTGTGCTCAAGATGTATAATTATCTCTAGCTCCCTAGACAAATACTCATTGCAGCATTTAGAGTTGCATAATGAAAACTTCTTGAGTGTACAGTATGCAGGAAAATGTGAACAAAAACTGTGAATATTTTTAGCTTTAGATAAGAGTTTGAATTTGATAGGAAAAGGCAATAGTGTTGGGATCTACATTACTTTCTGAAGTAAAGACATCTGTGTAGTCTAAATGTGTCTTACAAAGGCAAATTGGATTTATGTTTACAACCTGAAGAGGCAAAGTATGAAACAGAAGAAAAATTTCTATCTAGTCTGTTATCTATATTAATAAAAATATTCTATGTATGAGATAACCTATCTGAAAACTTCATAGATCATTAAAAGTATATGAGAAGTTTATCTGCAGTATGCATTTGAGGTTATTTTACAATCTTCATGGGGAAGGAAATGTAACATGCCTTCTGGTGAGTTCAAAACCATTCCTTCTTTGGAATTCTAGGTCAGGTTTTACATTTGATTTTTATTGAGAATTAGGAAAGAACTAGAGGCCACATTGTTTCACTCTTGTCTTAGAGAAAAAACCCAATTTACAGAAGGACAAGCTTGCCTTTTTTTATCCCAACTATCATTCTAAACCCATCTTCCAGTTTTGGGGATGATGGTGGTGGAGGTGGAAAATGGATCTCCATTTCCCTAATCAGGTGCCAAATACCTTCATTCATCTCTTTCATCACCTTTCCCCCCAAATCACAACTCCCATTTCATCAATGTGTTGACTTTAATAATGAGTTGGAGAGGAATATATTCCTACATAATAGTGATTAAGTGGGAATGTTTGGAAGGTTTGACCTTCCATTTTTGACCTTCCATGTTTGCTTTCAGTGTGTAAAAATATACATAATCTCAAATTGATCTCTAGGTAGAGAAATGTATTGATCAGGATTAGAAGTGCAGGGGCTTTATATTAATAGTTAAATGAACAGCGGAAGAAGGGTCTTGTTTTATCTTGTTATTCACTTGTGTACACAAAAAATTAGAGACAATTTGGCAGTCTCTTCCTCGGAAGGTTGTGGTACTTTGTTCTGAGAGAATTGTGCCTAAGTGCTCACGGGGTATGGAACATGGATGCCCAAGCTCCAGAGATTGAGAGTTGGAAGGGGTTCCTTTGGAAGGGTGTGTGTAGAGCCAGCAAGAACTCTCGATGCTAGTTTATTCCACCTTTTTGTCTTTTCTCCAATAGGACGATTTCAAAGATGCCTCTTCCTAGCCTATTTAAACTACTACTCTCATTACTGAAAATGCTGCAGTGGTTTTCTCTAGAGTATGAGATTCCAGGATACTTTTACATTTTTCTTCCAGCCCTTTTTATTGCTTACGTGTTCATGATTAGCTTGTAGTAATGTTATAATTAGAAAGAGGCAATTTCTATTAGAAATAAAATAAAGTAGATATAAAACTTGTCAAGAGAATCAATTGAATGTTCTCATAAGATATTGAAAAGTACATGAGTTATTGGAATTTTAGGACAGAGACAGTATTTGGTATTATTGCTGTACTTTAGCTGGAGAGCAGTATTTTGAATCAAGCTTTGTAACTCAAGAGAATCTTCTGTGAATCATTGTAAATAATTGGTGTGAACACTCACCTGGAAAGAATTAAAGGCCAAATGAATGGAGAAAAATCAGAAGTAGCAATGTGCCTCAGGCCGTTAAATACTTATTTTGCTTGTTGTTAATTTATCTGTGAAAGAAAAAGGTTAATAGCTGGTGTGTAACATTTCCTCAAACTGAGAAACACACAAGAATGCGATGCTGTATTGAATCCTCCTATGACTCAAACTCAAAGAATTGTAGAAGTACACCAGATCTACAATCATAGCACACACCCCCGAGCACCTATACCTCATCCTAGGAATAGCTTATTGTGTAACCTGTAATTGCCAAACTGGTGTAATTAGTAAGTAGCCCCACCAGAGAATGAGAGTATGTCATGTGACTAGAAGGGCACAGACATATACCCTGAGGGCATGGTAACGGAACTTACTGCTGATGGCTTCCTTGGGCTAAGGTGGTCTGCCTACACCCAACCTTGGCTCCCCTGACCACACATGTTTGGAATACAGCCCTGGGGCCTCTGCCATGCTGTTGGGTCTCTATGCCATGTTGCCTGCACTGGCTCTTTCATAATGTTAAATAACTTGGTACTGGGAAAAGTCTGTTGTGTCTCATGACTTTGATTATTAATCCAAATCACTGCTACTGACTGAGCAGTGTGTTGAAATGTATGCTAGTGAGTTTACTTTCCAAGGTTTCTTCAGCTTTTCAATGCTCAAACTTATTTAAAACTAAGTTTTGAAAAAAACATTCAAGTGATAGTCAGTGTAAGCTCTTCAATAACTTTTGGCAGAAAAAGTAGCTTCTTTCATCCCTTTTGCAAAGTCTGATGGCTTAATTATTATGAAACAGTGTATAATGCATCACAATAAAACCTCTCTATTATAAAGAGCAGGTCTCTAGCTCTGAAAGCAGAACATCAAAAGAAGCACAATATAAGGTATTGACTTTTATCAAATTGAGTGAAGACATGTATAAACATCAGTTTTTACCATGACCAAACCTGCAAAATGAAGGATCTTTTTTAAAAGGAAAATTATGTTCAATTTTTTTCAGTCACTCAGAAGGAATCATAATGTACATTTTATAAATATCATTTTCTGTTTGACTTAGTACTTGTCTTTTCACCTATCTTTTACAGATAAAGTGCTAAAATGTGACATTTCAATGGAAACTTTGAGTACTTGTCAAATAAGCAAAAGTTGTTGAGATATGTTTTGAGAAATTTATGGCCTCATAAAAAAATTATAAGATAGTGGCATATCTGGGGAGTTCTAAGCACCTTGCATGTATTATGCCACTGGTTCTCATATAGAGAAGCTGGAAGACAAAAAAGTGCCTTTGTGTATACATCACGTGGGCAGAGGATAATATTTATTAGGGTAGGAAATGTTTTCTTCTTGATCTGAGTTTTCAAGATCTGTACTTTTTTGCTACAAAAATAATGTTTTTATATCTTTATAATCCATATTTTTAATTTATTTTGTAGAAACAGTATTTTAATAATTATTAGCACAATGAGATTTCTAAAGACATCCAAATTTTTTTATTTTTCCTCTTATTTTATAAGGGAATTTCTGAATGAGTAATAATAAACACACAAATGCCTGCTTATTGAAATTTAATTAAAATTAAAATATTTTCATGTGAATTTCTTTTTCTAGTGAGAGGTACCAAATTGAGTAGGCAGTTGAGATTTTTTAGTTGCTCACTTTATGGATGTTGCTTTGACAGTGTAGTTCCTGGGGTCAATAAAAGGTTACATAAAAGTCAAAATGCCATAAATAAGCTCTTTGTTGTACTGCAAAATAGACACGTTTTAATTTTGACAATGTAGAAAATGTCATCCTCTGCAATTTCCTGTCTTTTGGGGGATCAGTTGGTATCCAACTGTCATTGTTTATATCCCCTGCTATTTTTGCAAGAAATAATTGCCTGAACTCTAAGAAAGCATTTTTTTGAAAAGAATTAAGGTCGTGCATCATGAAAAACCATTTCATTTGGAAGGTTACTCTGAGATAAGAGTTTGAAAATTCAAAGGTAAATTTTACACTGACATTGGCTCTTATCAAGCTATTAATGGTTAGACAATAATGAGGGTTTAATTACTCATTTCTTCTCTGTCTCTCTCCTATATTGTCTTTGTCCCATTTTTTCCCTTATTTCATCTTCTATTTTTTCCTTTCTCCTTCAACTTTCCTTACCCTAGGGCTAGAGGTATTTTATTTCTCATCTTGAGTTGAAATCTTAAAGATTCATTGGAATTGAAGGTAATTAGAAGGAACATGAAAGCTTAAGTAAAAGGATAGTTATTAAAAACAACAAAAATACATCCACACCTGAGTGTCAAAACTTCCTCTAAATTCAGCTCTTGCTGTATTACTAGATATGACATATAGAACCATTCTGAAAATTAGCCTCCTTTCCTCACACAGTTCTTAAGTATGTCTAGTCTTGTAATGTTGGTATTCATCTAATCGACTGTTACAGCATTCTGGTACAGAAGAGAACTTCTAGTATACAGACAAGGAGACAAAAGAAGATGAGTTAGGTACCTAAGATGATTTTACCTGGTGGTGGTGGGAGAAATCTTCTTTCTGTTGCCCCTGCTGGCCACTTGCTGTACTAGCCATGGTGCCATGGCCCAAGGCTGGTCTGAAGTTACCAGCTCTCAAGTTGGCAGGAACAGTTGAAAATGTGGGAAATTATGGGTTAGATATTACATTACAGAATATTATTACAAAAATTAAAGACTGAGAAATCCTTCTTTAGAACATGTAAAATGCAATATGAGCATGCTTGCTATGGTGGTTTTGTCATTTATCATAAGGTACAGATATGCAACTACATATTTTATTATTTCATAAGCATTATATGCTTAGGGTATAAGCAAGTATACCCTCTTGGTAGCAATACATTAAAAAATGAAAGTGCATGTTTAGTTATTAAGGGCTGAAATTCTGAATCCCAAGAAAATTGATGATAGTGCAACTTGTACATAATGTCTGCTAACGCTTGCATCCGCCATGGGGGTTGTAGTGATATTACTGATTACATAAAAATCAGAAGACATAGATACACTAAAAAAGCATCAGCATCTATTCAAAATGTTAGAGTTTAAGACTGCATAAAGACAATGATTTAACATGTAGTTGCTAAAGGTGAATTTACACATCAATCCTCGAGATACGACTTTTCATCTAGATCAAATGGCAGTTGTCCTATATTGATTTGTTCATTATTGTTTTCAAATTTTTATGAGCATGTGCATAGATGTTATTGTGTTTGGTTTCATCAGCTGAGCAATAGTTTCACAAATGTTTAAAAGAAGCTAGCTTCATACCAATATTATTAGAACAGAGATCAATCAAAATGGAAATGCAAATCAAATAGAAAATCAGTTAATTCTAATAATGGTTCATATTTTTCTTCCAAGACATGGAATCAAACACATCTGAATATTCACCCTGCTGAAAATGAAACACTTGACACCATTATGATTGCTAAGGTAAATGTTATGCAAAAGTTTAACAGTGAAATTAAATTTATTTGTGCTGTGGTGATGATAGGAACACACATTTTGGTGGGCTACAACATAATGGTAACAGAAATATTCTTGCTAAATTCAGAAGTCTGTCAATCAAAAATGAACTTGGAATTGACTTTTCTGCTAACACAGTTCATAGTTCCCTCCAAATAAACCGCAATAGTCTACTAACCAAAGAAGCAGTTGTAGTTGAAAAAATTTAGAAATATTTTTGCATGTAAACATAGTAAATGAAATATAAACAAACTGTAGCATAGCAGAACATGTTTTCTCTCTTTGTTGTTCACATCAGATTTTTAAAATATTTGAGACTTTAGAAAATATTTTGTTGATCATCTTAAATGTTTGATAATAGTATTAAATATTTTGGTAAATGAATCCCATAAGTATTTATTGCATTTTGTTCAAAATCAGTTAAAAATCTTCAGTCAAAATATTCAATAAGTAAGGTGTTAAAAAATGTAACTTTTCAGTATTTATAGAAAATTGTGATTATTGAGCACTAAGCTTACAAACAGAAAAACATTGAAGTCTCTACCTACAAAACCAAGGGAAGAACTCAACATATGGACAATGAGTACACAGGCTTTGTAAAAAGTTTGATTTTAAAATTTTAAAATTGTAATTTGGAATCTTGATTGTGGGAAGACTCTTGATGAAGCATCTATTTTTAATTAGGAAAATGCAGATTCTGTGTCTTATTGAAATGAAATCAAGAAAATTTACAGTTGTAGCATCTAAATTTGGCAATTCTTTAAAAGGAATCATAAATAGAGATATCCTATTAGTAAATTTTGCATGGTAAAACACTTGTTGAAGAGGGATACATTGAACAGAGGGAAGGCTACCTATAAAAATATTTGGGCTACATTTTTAAACAAAATTTAGAATTGTAAATATTCTTTATTTTGTAGCATTTTCACTGAGCTTACTAGGCACATCAACTGTTGTGGAGAGATTATTTTCCTGATTAGAAATATTATGGGATGCTGAAAAGAATCAATTGAGGATATGCAAACTTTAATTATATAATTCAACTTTGATCAAGGTTGCAGGCAAAACATATTAAAAATTTAAATAATAAGATCCTCTTTAAAAATATAATCTTCAAAAAAATACCTGTGACATTATACTAGGTACATATGAGGTTAGGAAACTGATTAAAGTACATGAATGTATACCAAAAATTATTTTTCTGCTTAGAATTGATATAATCAATATAAAGACTTTATCTTGTTTTAATTTACATCAATGCACATAGATATATTGTATTTTAATTTTTATAAAATATTTTCTTTTAAAATTTTGCTTAACTAAAACCATTGTTGTAAATGAAACCATTACTTGTTTCAAATGGAACCATTGTTTTTAATAGAACCATTAGTTTCTTAATAGAACCATTGTATAGGTATACCAAGAAAATAAAATGACTTGTTAGTCTCTATATAAATATTCCCAAAGTATATACTTTTAATTATTGAATTATATCTTATACCCCTTTTTAGTCTTGAAATATTCCACTTTGGACATTAAATTATATGGTAATCTGTAGTCTACTTGACAGAGATCTAGCCTAAATTGCTGTGTTGCTTTTATTCTTATAGAACATATTAACTTCCCTGTAATTGTTGTGACGTTATTACCATGGCAATCTTACAATCTGGCTTTTGCTTTACCCAATTCTATTTTTCATTAGACCACATCAGCCATGATTGTCTATTTGTGTCTTATTTGTGTATATAACCTGTATTCCAGCCTTTGATCCCTGAACACATTTCAAATTAAAATGCAGAAGGAGGTAGTGATGAAATCTTGACTGCAGAACAATTGTTCCCCATATACCTTCACTTCAAATATTCCGGAGACTCAAAGATAGTCTCAGGGCAGTCACTTTCCCCGGCGGTATGTAGAGTGAAGCTGTGATATATGCCAGATTATGTCCTTGCAAGCATACAATATCATGATAGATATCTCTAGAGATTAGCAACAAGAGAACACCAATAGCACCCCTGTGGCTGGAGAAATGCAGAGAAGAGATGATGTTACCAGAACCCAGAAACCAGGAGAAACTAGGCCCAAAGAGGCAGTAGCTATTTACTAAAAGCTGGAACATCAAAAAAGATGCTGCTGAAAAAAAATACCACTTAAAGCAGGTTTAGGGGTGGGAGAAATACCCTGGTTTTTCCATCTTCCAGCTGTTAATTATCTTCCAGTGCCCCCTTTGGTCAAACCTATCAGTGAACAGAGCAGAGGAGAAAGTACAAACTGGTGGGAGCTAATAGACAACTAACCAACACAGAGATAACCTCTGTACAGAATGCATGTCCCCAAAGATAAGGGGTCTTTTCAATGGTCCTTGTATTTACAGTAAGACATGGCACATGAATATAAGTCTAGCAACTCCAAATAATACAGAACAATAGTCACTAGTTTTCAAAAATGAAGATTCAATAGCCAAGTATTTTATTCATAGGCCTTCATTCAGAATCTAATTATTTACTCTGATTTTGCACAGATTATGTGCTAATTGAAAGAGACCAGACACAGATGTTAAAAAGCTAAAAGGGCCTACGGATATAAGTAAAGATAAATCCAAAGTTGGAATAATTAGCAGTCTTATAATGAGAAGAAGAATGGAAAAAAATTCCCCATAAAATTCAGACAAACTAATTTAAATTATTTTCTGTGGTTGTGGTTTGCATACTATGAAAAAAACAATCTGTCAGACCCAACTTGAGAGCCTCAGAAGGCATGCCCTGGAGGCTTGAAATCTTGCATTTATTGATGTTGCTAAAGGTGAACATGAATCACTGAGAAAAGGTTAAATTATTCACAGTATCAGCTGTTGAAATGGGGAGAATATATATAAGTTATTTTACAAATCTGTAGAGGCAAGTGGTACCTGTCCCCTAGTGGAAAAACTAACATATTTTGAATACTTCATAACATCTTGATACTAGATATATGTGGCACTATTACAGTAAGATGTGTAAAATTATTAAATGTAAACAAGGAAGATTACTGTGAAGAAGGAAAACAGATGAAATCCTGTACAAGCTTCCCTTAAACACACATAAATGCATACACACCTTTCATAATAAAGAATCCAAAGACAACATTATCCATTTATTCTACAAATATTTATTAAGCATGTAAACTAAAATAAAATCCTAAGTCTGCTGCTAAGTGAATGGACCCCCTCTTGGCCAAGGGAAAACCCTAAAACTGAGTTCCCAGCCATGACAGGATGGGAGGTCAAACACACCTCATTATACCCTCTCCCTGCTTAACAGCCATCAGGCTTTTTTCCTAAGAGCTAAACAAACACTAATCTTGTGACCTGTACCAGCATTCTTCCCTGATGAGAAACCACCAATCATGGAGTGGTTTTAACCAGGCTATGGAGCATGAGCACAGAGGGTTTTCATGTCTTTGCTTCACCATCAGAGAAAGCTGCCATTTTCTGAACATGAACCCCATAAAGGAGCATAAAGCTTGATTGTGCATGTGTATTCTTCTCCTTTGATAAATATTCATGACTTCTCTTATAGCTTATTAAATAAGTATACTTGGCCACCCTGCTTAGCATAAATTCTGTTCCCATTGTCTATCCTTTGAAGTACACATCTCTGGCTTCTGGCCAGGGCTTTGCTTCCTGCCTGTCAGAATGGCCACCCACAGGCTACAACCCTTTAAGAGAAATAAAGCTCTCCTTTCCAAATTTATGAACCTTGTCATTTTCTTCAGTTAACAAGCACATACGCCATGTCAGACACATTTTTGAATATATTCTCTCTGTTCAAAATTGACTTAGTTTCCAAAAATCATCTCAGAGAGTAAACATATAAAATTTAGAGACTCAGATGAAATGGGAATGCACTTTTAATTGCATCATTGTTTACTTTAAGATTGATTTGTATATGTGTATGTGGTCACGTGTGTGATATTTTATTTTGCTTTTTTATTGATATTAAAAATATTGAAAATATCAAGAATATTGAAATAGTGAGTTCAGGGACATGTTTATTAATTGAAATAGATTAATAATACATTTTAAAGACATGGGGCATTTGGCAAATATTAAAAGAAAAGAGGTCAAGCTGGCATTTGTATATTATGGCACAAAATCTGTAATGTTCATAGAAAGATATTTTTGTGAAGATTTTTGAAAGAAATTACAATAGAAAATCAGATGAGAGGTAACGCTAGAGGTTGGTTCCCTGCCCCTGTACCTACTACCAATCTCACCACTCAAATAATTTATAAAATGTGTTTGTGTTCAGGTACATATCTGGAGAGAAAGCCCTTGGCTTTCAAACGGGAATGCTCCAAAAGGTCAAGTACCATTGAACTAGAGTAACTGCAATCTGTTCTCTCACTATCTCAACAAAAGATGCACTAAGAATCATTGCTGAAAATTACCTTATTTGTGTGTTTGCTTATTTGTATATTTTAATGTGTTTATTAATGATGAAAGTATCACCATTGTTTCTCCCAATGTACCAGACAAACTTTAATAAGCAATTAAAAGAAAATCATTGTGATTTTCTACATGTCATAGTTGCTATTGGTTATAAAATTCCAAGTCAATTAATGAGCTAAAATTCAGGGTAGCCCTCAGAGAAGCGTTGTAAAAAGATGACAGTTCTTCATTTGTAAAAGTTGTGGTGAAAAATGGAATTGTATTATTTAATAACATGTAATTTAACAATGAGAGAGTAAAGATATTTATCATATCACAGAAAAATGTGTTTTATGTGTTTAATTTCTACCTATCCTGAATAGTCTCAAATCATTAAACATGAAATAGAGCAAACTTGTACAAGGACCTTAAAAATGATTAAAATCAAGCAATGTGAAAAATAGCAAAGAAAAAATTGTAGAAAACAAATTTATTAAAGTCACTCTTCTCTCTCTCTGACTTTCTCTCTTCTCTCATTTCCTTCCAACCCCTAGTTCCTGTTTTTATTCTTGGGCTCGGGTGTATGTATTACAAAATCCAAAGTTCTTGAACACAGTCTAACTATTGCAGGCATTTCATTTGGTGCTGATTTTTAATTTCTTACCAAGAAATAACAAAATTACTTAATTTAATCTGTACCTGTGAATTTCTTTTTCACTTGTGTTGATAAACATAGTGGGCTATTGTCAATGTGAGCCTGAAGACTTTAATGCAGTAAATCATCCCCAATTATATTGTTCTGCCATCTCTTAAATGAAGGCAGCCCTACGTATTTTTTAGTCTTGAGTCTCTGGACCAACATAGGTGATGGCAGATGATCTTTATGTTTCTCACCACTGTTCCTCTTCTCACTCTTTCCTTAGTTTTTGGTTTATTGCTCTATTCCTTAATTCTTAATCTTTGTGTTCATATTTGGTCATCGTGGTTTGACACTTGACTCTCTCTTAAGAACTTCGTGTAAGTCTAATTCTTGTGAAAAATTTCTAAAACCTTTATGTGTTTAAGTCATTTTCAAAGATGAAACCTTGATACACTGATTGTACTGCCCCTGAGGATTTGTGTCCTACCATTAATGTGATTAAAACAGTGTGATGTGACATGTATATTATGAAGTTTAAATGATGTTACTTTTAAAATAATTACATAACTTAAATAAGACTACTTCATTTAATTAAGTTAGTACTATAGACTATAAAACAGATCTAACTATTGGGGACATAAATAGTTATTTTTAGTAACTGTCATTACATTCTATATCATTGAATATTATACTCTCTTAAACATTTAATTTAGTAAAACAAAAGTATTTAATTTGAGAGTGCATGATTTATCTAGCTTACTTCCAAAGAGAATTTGAGGTCAGTCTCTAGTCTGGAAGAATTTGAACAGACCTGGTCTTTGACTTAAGAAATAACCATTTGAGACATGCAAGATGTCTAACAATTTAGTCAAACATAAGTGACTTTCAGTTCTGAGGTAATCTATCTTTCCTAACAGGATCTCCATTTCATGTTATGGGAACTGCTATGTAATGATCACTAGTGCAGTTAAATGCTTTTATAATTAAATCTATATTGAATGGATTTCTTTATCTTTCTTAGGCAGTTTCCTGCTGTGCATTTAAACTCAGGGCATTTGGAGTACTGTCATGAAAAATGTGAGACTGAAATTGACTTGTGTTCTGTGGCGGGGGGAATATGTTTTTGCTAAATAAATAGGCATTGAATTGCATTCATTTATCTAATTACATAACTTATAATACCAGTTATGGCTTGGAAAATAAATACCTTTTGTGAAATTTGTAGAAAATTTATTATAATATAGCTTGGTAAAGAATATTAAAATGTTTATAATGATCTCTTTTACTATACAATCTTCCTAAGTACTCTGTGGGAAGTGTGACTCATGGGTGTTGGAAGCACTGACTCAGGAATTAGCATGAGATTAAGTTCTCACTGTTTTATTTACTATCAATGTGATCTTGGGTTATTTATTTATCATTTGTAAGCCTAGGGCAAATAATAGTACCTATGGCATAGAATCGGTTTGAAATTTAAATGTGAAGAAGTATACGTAAACTGCCTAGTATAGTGTCTGGTGCCTAGTAAATATTAGCTATTATGATCTCTTTTAATTAGTAAATAATCCCTTAACATGAAATTATGTTTTGACTTTATTTTTAAAAAACCTATATGGATGTACATTTCAAATTGAGCTTACAAAAATTCATCAAAAATACTTATTTTTTTAACAAAATTATTTATATCATATTTCCTGTCCTACAATGGTCATTGTTATAATTCACCAAAAATGGAGTTATATTCAAATGTATTAATTTAACTGTACATGGTAAAGTCCACAAAGTGGTTACTTTGGAGCCAGTGCTTTTGCTTAAATATCTAGATTCTCTTTCAAAAACTACAGATAGGTATATTAACTTTAGTAGAAAAATCTGAGTATTTGAATATGTGTAAATCTAAGAAAATATTTGCAAAAAATAGTTTTAGCATAAACAATTTATGGCTTTTTAGTAGTTATGAATAAATACATGTTTCTAAATTTATTGCAAAAAATTAGTCATTGTTTAACATTCAAGTGTTCAAACATTAAAAAAACTACTAACAGTATTAAGGTATAATGGGTAAATAGTTATCTGTGATTGGCTTATTCTTCACCTTGTATTCTTAAATGTGTGTCTTGGAGTTTTTTGTTTTTTTTATTTTTACGTTGGAGAGGTGGTCATATTTCTAGAATTTCTACCACTATAGCTTGTGTCTCATGAGATTTAACCTGAAATTACTGTCCCATACTCATTATGCTATTGTGAAGTGATGGATAGAAAGGAGAAAGGTTCCCTATATTGTCACATAGTTCCAAATGCTCTGGAAATTTAAAAGCTCAGAAGTATGCATATAAAATACTTGAAGTGCTTATTAAAATGTTATTTGGTGATAGGAATTGTCAAAACCAAATGGACAAATTTTGTTTTTCTTTTCAAGCCAGTACAAATACAAATGTATTAATTATATATTAATGTTTTTGATATATTTGGAAGGAACAATGGGCTGGCATGTCAATGTGTGGCTTGAGCCACTCTATTCTTCCACTGACAGGGTAAAACTGGTTCACTATATTTTCAGGCAAATAAACTTGAAATGCAGCAAATATTTCATTTTTTTTCCCCTCTCCATGTGTCCTCTGGTCTGAATGTCGTGTTCCCTCTAACTTACACGGGCCAGACACTGTAAACCTAGAAATACCAAAATGACTCAGCCCAGATCTCTGGATACTGTGTAAATCTGTGATTCAAAATCAGCTTATTTCTCCTCAGTATATTGGAATGGAAGAAAAGAGAGAGAACTTTGGCTAAAGGAAGGAGTGGGGTAAGCATTTCACAATTAACCTAGACATGAGGAACTGTGCCTTATTTTCTTAAAATTACCTAGGAAAGATGGAAGTGATTAACACAGTATCCAAATAAAACACTGTTTAAAGTTTTGCTCCAAAAAATAATGTTTGCTATCTATTGACATAAGTTAAAATCTGTTTTGATCACATAAGCACTAATCATCAATGCTGTATCCCTGTAATTCACATTTATCATGTCTCTGGCTATCTGGAAATATCTAAATTTTACTATTTTAACATACTTTTGAGTTCTGTGATGTCTTATGGAATTTTGAAAAGAACATTGGTTTTGGTATTAGACAGTTCAAAACCCCCAGCCCTGCCACTTACCGGTGGCAGGATACCAATAATTCCTTCCTATGAGTTTCAGTTTTTTAAATTTATGAAATGGAGCTATTGAAGGGTTAGTGTGAGTTTGCAGTTATGATGGCCATTCAAGTTAATTCTCTGATACAGGGGTAATTTCTGTTTCAGGTTCCTGTCCATTTATTATTTTGTGCCTTTGAAGTAAAATCTGGTGAGATTTATCAAGATGCTTTTCTTACTCTCTTTCCATGTCAAACTATACTTCCCAGTGATGATGGAATGGCTATCTTGAATTATCTGTTTGTCTTATCATAAAAATCGTGTGCTTGACAAACATGTAATAAAAAGGAAGAAAAGAACGTAAGTACCAAATGACCTGAGTTTAGTTGTGTGCCTAAAACTTAATAGACATGTAACTTCTCTAGGTCACAGTTTTCTCATTTGTAGAATGAAAATAACAATATCTGCCTTTCTGTCGCACAAGATGTTATGATAATCAAATCAGAGTTTTTTTAAAAATGCTTCTTAAACCAAAAGGCAATTTGCAAATGTATTCTGTCCTTTTTATTCAGCTGTTTTTCAAGTAATGGTTTAGTTTTTGTGGAATGATTGAATGTGGGTTGTATTTTTTACATTTTGACATCCTTTTTCATAGTCTCACACTGGTTCTTTCAAAATGGCTGGTTGCAGTTAGGAGGGTAGTCTGTTGCCTAGCAACGGTGTTTCCTGAATGCCCTCTTTACCAATAGAGCTTGTGGACACAGGTATGCACTACTAAACTATTATTCACATTCACTAAACAAATCTATGGAATTTCTACAGCCAGTCATGTGAATGAGAATTTGATGGCCATGACCAAGCAAGGACCATGCATAGGTTAACAACTCTTAGAAAATTTTTTTGAAATTGGATTTTACCTATTCATCAAATGGAATAATTTATTTTTTGAACTTCTTGTCAATAAGAGCTCATGTCCTTGAATTTTATGAGCATCTACAAAATCAAATGTTTCCTATATATCTGGCAAGTATTCAATCTTACTAAACACATACTTATGATAATAGCAGTAGTCAAAACACCGGTTTATTTAAGCTAGCATAATTACCCTTCACAATAGACCTATAAACAGGTCCTTGATTAATAAATTTGTTAATGCTTGTTTCCTGATTATAGAAATGAGTACAAATTGGCTTTTAGCCTAACGTAAGTCCATAGGTTTATTAAATGTCGTAGTGAATAGCTTTGTTCATATATATAAATTTTAGTTTGTTAGGCAAATAGAACCCTCTCTTAATTTCTTTGGGATTTTTACTACTTGTAGTTCTTAGGTTCTACTGAAGCATATTTTTCTCAAAGTGACTATGTAAATCACTGAAAGCGTGCAGGCATTTGTAATCAGATCTCTCAGTAATCAGCCTGAAAATAGTTCTGACAGTTCACATTAGAGCTAATTAGTTTGTGGCTATGTTAATTGATGTAGGGTTAGCTGATTGTTGCTTTGGGATTGTGTCTTGTTCTTTTCCAAAATCTTTGAGGCAATTATAATATTCATTCATAGAACCTGATGTAATAATACTGGAGACAAGTAATACCTTGAGTTTTGATATTTGCACTTTAACATCTTATAATATGGCATTAGCAAGACAGATGGTTCCTTGGTGCCTAAATTTCAGGACATTAAATTTAGTTTCTAAAAAATAGAAAATAGCTAAGAACTAAATTCATCTAAGTTTTCTTTCTCTTTGTTTGAGCCATCATACGACTTTTTAAAAAATGAAATCCTATTTATTATGTGTAGAATCTTGTTTTTCACATAGCATTCAAGAAGCATATGTGTGCAAATTATTTTCCGTGCCACCTCCTGTGATATTATTCCCAGGTGCGACTTCAGAAACAAAATGGTTATAAAAAGTAGAGATTTGGGGGAAAGGAGGGTTGAGAATGATGTTTCTTGGTATGCAAATTCTTTTTATTTATTTATTTATTTATTTTGAGACAGAGTCTCACTTTGTTGCCCAGGCTGGAGTGAGTGCCGTGGCGTCAGCCTAGCTCACAGCAACCTCAAACTCCTGGGCTCAAGTAATCCTCCTGCCTCAGCCTTCCGAGTAGCTGGGACTACAGGCATGCGCCACTATGCCCGGCTAATTTTTCTATATATATTTTTAGTTGTCCATATAATTTCTTTCTATTTTTAGTAGAGACGGGGTCTCACTCTTGCTCAGGCTGGTCTCGAACTCCTGACCTTGAGGGATCCACCCGCTTCGGCCTCCCAGAGTGCTAGGATTACAGGCGTGAGCCACTGCGCCCGACCTGCAAATTCTTAATATTGGTTGTTTACAAAATAAAAACATTGCCACAGTGCTATCTCCATGTCTGGTACATAAGTCATACATAAGTCTTTTCGGTCAACAATGCCACATATGAGTTTTCACTGGAAACTTTAGTATAAAACAATATGCTGCTTAACTAATAACAAACAGTATTTGTTTTTTAGCAAAATGGAAAAAAGGCATAAAAAATAATTTATGGTCATAACAATTAAAAAATTTGTTATGCTACTGGGACTAGGAAAATACAAATATAAAAATAGTTACATAGTTATTTTGTAACCCATAATATTGGCACAAATGTAGAATTTTAACAATGTTAGGTGCTGATGAGGTTTTCTGGAAAACAACTACTTTATCACACTGTTAGTGGGGATGAAATGTATGCAGCCATTTTAGAGGCTATAAAATGAAGATGTATACACTGGGACCAGCAATTTCAATTCTGGGTTTCTGAAAAAGAGATTAGCGCATCTGCCTAAGGAGATATGAACATGGATGAATTGGAAACAAATTAAATGTTCATTAAAAATGAAATGGATAAGTAAAATGTGATACCTTCTTATATGAAGAAACAATCTACCACAAGCAAGATTTAGTACAAATAACAAGCTGCAGAATCAGACCCCTACAGAGATTAGAAGCATTGGAATGATGAAATAAAGAATATAAAATGAAGGTATTTTATTTAAAGAATAAAAGACAGAATTGAAAGTATGGCTAGGAAATAAGAGCCTGCCAAAATCCATAGGCAGATTTCTTTAAAGAAAAGAATCTAATAGAATTTCTAGAAATCAAAACATTATATAGCAATTGAAACAAAAACAATTTATTACAGAGTTAAAGATGTAATTAATGAAATGGAAGATAGAGCAGAGGAAATTTATTCAGAATGAAGCTAAGAGAGAAAAAGAAATAGAGAAAGTAAGATTAGAGCACATAGAGATTACGGTGAGATAGTTCAGTCTATGTTTAAAAATGGTTCTAGAAGGAGATAAGAGGCAGGAAGCTGGTATTATGTGAGATAATAGCTGATTTTTTTGCTTCTAGCATTTGTTAAGATACAAATGTTCAGATTTAGGAGGGCCCCATAACTCAAGCAGGATAATTTTTTTAAAAACCCAGACCTGGACAAACTGTAGTAAAACCAAAGAACCCAAGAGACAAAGGGAAGATCTTAAAACCAGCCAAGAAAAAACAGGACTGATTACCTAAAAACTGTCAACATCTCAACAACAATAGAAGCTGAAGGACAATAATAATATCTTTCATACGTGGAGAACAGATATTCAACCCATAAATGTAAATTCAGAAAGACTAGCTTTCTATAATGACATTAGAATAAAGGCATTGTCAGACTACAAATATAATGAGCATTCATTAACAAGAGATTCACCCTGTAGGAACTTTGACACTTTACAGGATATAGTTCAGGGGGAAGAAAAATAATCACAGGTCTGAAATACAAAAAGGAATATGAGCTGCTTATATTTTTTCGGGGAGAGAACAAAGATACTGATTATCTTTGAACTATTTTCAGAGTTAAATAAGTCTGTGTAAATGTCTTGGGTAATCACTAAGGGAAAATAGAATAATGAAATGTGAACAAGAACAAAAGTCAATCCAAATAAGGCAAGATGATTGACAGAGGAAAAAGAATAACAGAGACAAGAAGAAAACATAAAATTAGATGATAGAAGTGAACATAAACATATAAATAATCATAATCATTGTAAGTGGTCTCAGTGCTCCTAATAAAATATATTGATTGTCAAAAAACATTAAACTGCTTTGTATAAGATACGTAGCTGAAATATAAGGATGAAAAAGGCTGGGTGAACGTAAGTGGATGGAGAAATGTATATCAGGTATTAATCAACTAAAGACAGCTATTGGAACCAAACTGATACTTTACAAAATAGATTTTAAGGTAAAAACCTTAAAAGAGAAAAAGAGAGCACTATATATTTTTTAAAAAGTTCAATACACATAGGTTTAAAATATGTAAAGCAAAAATTAACATAACTTCAAGGAGAAATAGATCCATTTTCATATTCTTAGAAAGAAGATTAAATTATTTTTAAAAAATCAGGAAGGGTTTAAGATTTAAATAGCTCCATGAACAGGTTTGATTTAATGTGTGTAGAACAACATACTCCAAAATTAAAGAATAAATATGCCTTGGAAATTTTGCAAATTTCTTGTGGATTAGTTTCTGGCATTTAGATACATTCATGTGGTATTTGAAAGGCAGACGTGAGGTAGAGGCCACACACCTGTTGGTCCTGGCTTTGCTGCTGACTGCCAGGTACTTGGGAACACGTGGCTTGCATATAGAATGCCCTAGCATCTGTCTCAGCTTTCAGTGTCAAGAATCAGTGGTGGCAGTGGTGAAGGTTCTGGCTGGTACTTCCTAAACCCTGGAGTCGAGTTTCAAGTTTGATTTTTTTATTCTAGGTGAGAGAGGCATTTGTGGTTGATGTTGTGGGTTCTTGATTTCAATTTCTATGAGGTGATGGCTTCGAGGCAAGGAGTTCCATGCTGCTCTAGTTGTCATTCTGTCAGGGTTGGGTTTTTGAAAGAAAAATGTCCTGGTTCTTGGGCTCCTTGCTTGGAAGAATAGCAAGCAGGGCTGGTGTGATGGAGTGAACACAGACAGGAAGCAATTCCACACAAAAGAGCTTTCATGGTAGAAAATAAGGAAGAAAGAAGAAAGCTACATAATTGTAGAAAATAAGGAAGCTACACAAAGTGACAGAGGTAGGAACAGGTCAGTCTCTACTAGTGGAAAAAGACGTTAAGGGCTCCCAGGTGGTTTCCTTTTATTGGCTTTGTCGAGGGAAGGGCTTATGGGAGGCATGGGATGTTACCAGATGATTGGTACACATGATTAACAGGTATTCTGGTAACAACATTGCAGCTCCACAGGTATGTCTGCCTCAAAACCTCAAGTTCCTGCTCTTTGTGGTCGTTAGCTGCGTTTTCCTGTAGTCCCTTCCCCTGACTGGTCCCTGGCTTCTCCACCCCTAGGAATTGCTTTTCTGGCCTGTATCTGCCACCTGAAGATTTGATCCCTGCCTAATAATTCCAAGAGTCAAGACTAGAATCTGCTTCTTACAATATTTAGGCACCTAAACAATATTTAGTACCTATTTCCCTGATTAAATCACTTCCTGCTTTAAAGCATAATGGCTTGTTTCTTGTTTTGGAACTTGACCAAGGCAGACTCAGATCCTGTGGATATTTTTCTTCTTTATGCTATAGGGAATAATATTGGAGGTAGAAGAACTTCTATTGTGCTTCTTAGCCATGAATTTGACAGTAGAATCATCAACAATTTAAGCAGTGTTGATTCGTTTTCCTCACATGAATCCTTGGTATTAGTGCAGAGGTCTACAAACAACAGTGATTTCAACTTGACAGATCTTGTCAAGATGAATCCTACTGCACCACTTTCTGAAAAACAATTTTCCCCTAAATTTCTCCTGGTCAGATCTGTTTGGTACAGGTAAAAGCCACTCAGAAAAACAGAGGTCAGTGTCGATATATATCCACATGGTTAACCAAATACAATGCTAGGAACATTTTCATGAATATTTCTCAGTGGAAACTTAAGTGACTTTTTATAAATCAATGGATCTCATGAAGTTATAGTTAATTATGCTCATTTATGATGTAATTGCTAATTTGATCAAATTATTAACTCTAGTGAGCTATCCATTCATTAATAAGAAGTATATTTTACCCTGAGGGATACCTGGACACATCAACAGACCCTTGACCTAAACCATACATTGCTCCTGGGAAGAATCAATGGGTGACAAGTGACCATTTATCAAAATCTATATACCTGACATTTGGTTTTACCTCAATAATCTCAGGGTCTTCCTCTTTAGACAAGCTTGGCATAAAATAATCCCAGAGGATGTGAGCAGTCAGGTCCTACGGCATAGCACTTGCTGTCAGCTATTCTTCTTGCGCAGAAGATACATTGTGCTTCTCCTATTTTTTTAATGTTAAATTCAAGAGAAATAGAATGGGAATTGAGTTTTACTACTTTATCTAAAATCTTCCCATTTAATGTACTACAAATTAAATTTGTTTTATTTAGAAAACATTTACAGATAGCTTTCCTTTCCAAAAATGAATTTGCTTATGTAGATCTGTTTGCTGGTTGTAGTAGTATCTTTGAATTAGTGGCTCCCAGGGGTGGGCTCTTCCTCACCAGATGATCCACCCTAATTCAACAGGACTGTTTTCCTGTGGGGGGAATGCATACTCTCCCAGATTGCTGCATTTCAAAACCCCACAGTATTCGCTCATCAGTTCTGCCCATGCGGGCTCCCTCACCACCCTACTACAGCTCCTAAACCTCCCACCTGTGTCCCCCAGCAACCCAACCAAGACTTAGGGGGCCCAGGGTCTGGCCTGCTTGTCTGCCCCACTGGTGTGTGACTCTGAAAAATGCTGGTGGGCAGGGAGCTTCCAAATCAGCCACCCAGGTCCACTACCAGTCTCCAAGGGGAAAGGCATGGGTCCCACTCTCTGGGGAAACCTCAGCCTGTATGCAGCACACACCTGCTGGGGTGAGGCTGCCACTTGCCAAATTCTTGGCTCAAACTGCACTCCTAGTTGTAGTGGTTGCCAGTGGGGTGGGGGAGGAAGCATCTGAATGGAAGAAAGCCAGCTCTCCAGCCTCTGTGACACTCTCCTTGGAGAGGAGCCCCACGTAGAATGACCAAGCTCTGGGATCACGCAAGTTCTCCCCACTCTTCTGTGTTTGCTGCCATGCCTGGGGTGGTGACAGTGGAAAAGGCTTCAAGAAACTTGGTAGTTCCGCTGGTCACCAAATGCATATGGAAGGGAGAGAGGAATTCCCCCCTTACCCTTACACTGGGCTCTGAGCCTCTCTGGATTTGATCCTTCTTGATATCTGTTTTCCTTTATCTTCTTCCTTCTGTGCTTCATAATTTTCCTCCGTGAGATCCCCAGCAAGCTCTGGCACCTCTCTCTATGATCTACACCTGATCTGCATCTCTTCTCCCCTCTCTTTTATGTGAAATCTTATTTTCCCTTCAGGACAGTCCAGCAAGTGATATCTCTAGTTGGCCATCTTGCCCCCTCCTCTGTCGGGAACACCTTAATTTTCAGGATGTGGTCATTTGATAAGCAAAAATGCATAGTCCTCCTACCGGGCCAGTTAACTTCCTTTCTTTAGAAATAAACACATTATTATTGGTTTTGGGGTTTTTTGTTATTGTTTTTATTTTATTTTTATTGCTAAGGAGGTAAACACTAAACGCTTGCCAGGTATTCTGTACACTGAAATGGGAAATTCCATTATTTTATATTCATTATCCAAGTATTGCAATTTTCATACCCACCTTCCTTCACACTAACGCTTCAGAGTATTAAGCTTTTCCACGGTCTAGCCAGTCACATCAATTTCCTTTTGCACACATTCTAGGAGGTGGATTCCAATACTGTATATCAATTGCTACTTTTCTATTAATACATGCTCCCTGTCTTGCTGGAATTCAGTTATTTCATCTATCATTTCCCCCATGCCAAATATTATTATTTTAGTTCACATCCCCATAACATCTCTTCTTGGCTAGTGTAACCCATGTCCTGTGATCTTTGCCCCTTCCCAATTCAATGGACATTTCCCTTTGCCACCAGGTTTTCTACCTACCTAACAAACACAATTACATCATTACAATGTTGAAAACTTCTTTCATCTCACCATTGACTGTAGAAATAAACGTAAACGTGTATTTTAAGTTGTAGGGTACTTAAAAATCTGTTCTCAACACATACTTGAGTATGCTTAATAGTTAACTTCACTTATTTGTCTATATTTTTGTTCTGTCTTTTCTAGACAATATGCCTATGAGGAAAGGGCCAGGCCTTATCTACCTGTGCAGCTCAGTGCCAACATGTCTTCCCATACAATATTGTTTTATTAATTCTTTCAAAACACTTTTTGAAAACTTGTACAATGCGTCAATTATTTTTCTAGATTCTGGGTTTATAGCCTTGAATGAGACACAAAGAATTACAATTT
The DNA here is from genome assembly GCF_041146395.1 of Eulemur rufifrons. NCBI lineage: Eukaryota > Metazoa > Chordata > Mammalia > Primates > Lemuridae > Eulemur > Eulemur rufifrons. The sequence goes on from NC_090997.1 coordinate 36,877,061, forward strand.
TCATAAAATCTGTCAGAGACACTAAATATATGCGCAAAACTTTCCATCTTTGTCACCTTCTCTGCATCTATGTCCTGACACACTGAACTTTTCACCATTTTTGTAAAACATCAAGAATAATTCAGAATTCTATGCCTTTTGAGTTCCATTTCTGTGGTGTAAAACTTAAAATTAATACCCAAGATTATATGCTAGACATCTTATAAAATCTAGTGGGCCTTGAATGTCCTAACCTCAAGTTCCCCTCCACATTCTGCTCCAACAGATAAGGCCCCCTAGCTAATCAACCCTTGTTATCAAGGCAGCAAGCATAGTTCTGGCTTATTTCTGAGTTGTGGGTTTCAGTTTCATGAGGGCTATGGAATTATTCAAACGAGCAAGTCATGTCCTCACACAGGAACCAGGGCAGTACCCCACCCTCTTGATATCACACAGCCTGCCTTCTACAGCCCCCAGTTGCTCACTCTGTTCCCAAGTGGAGCCCTTGTGTAGTCTTGTGTGGCACAGTGTCCTCTTCCCCCTAGCTATGACTATATGTGACTAATAACTGATGTTGATCTCATCTGTCCAGTGTTGGGTGTACGTGCAGTCATCCCTATCACCATAGCGAAGAACACCTCCCTCACCAATGGGGTGAACAGGAAGTGATCAAACAATTCCTCTGCCTGTAAATCTGTACCTTTCCTTGGTTTACCCAGCCTAAAGCTGCTTTTGTGAAGATTTTCCAACTTTTCAGGAAGAATTACTCCATTCTCTTTACTCTTGCTCACCTTTGTTCAATCTCCTTGTTCTATGACATATAATTCTTATTTATGTGTATTGTATATGGTAAACATCTCAAAGAAGAAAAATCTCTGTCTTTGTATTCCAAGTAACTAGTAAATTGCAGGATACTAAGTATTTTCTCATAATTATTTGTTAGATAAATTAATATATCAAAATATCTGCTTTTCTTTTAAGCTGGGACTTACAGTAGTTATTTAGAAACATTTCACTGAGCCAGTTTTCCATGGTACCTATAATTTAGTAAACTTAACAATCTAAGATTGCAAGACATGGCTAGAAAAAAATCAGTTTGATTCCTCAAATGGTTGATGTACATAAAGAAAATAAGAATGTAATATGATTAAATTAGAATGTTGTATATAAAATTATATACTATTTTGGAGATTCCATTTTTATGATAGTATACTGATATAATTAAATTAAAAAATAGAAAAAGATTGACTAGGAAAGAGTATGTTCTAAAATATATCTCAAGAAAGTAAATAGTTTCTGAAAGGTTTAGTACATCCAGACAATATAATTATATAGAAATTGCTGAAAAACTATTTAGAGTCAAAAGAATGGCAATCTCTATTCCATTCACATTGTATCATTAAAAGGAAATTAAGGGAAGCCACTGGAACTTTCTGCCATCATTTCTTAACACTTTATTAGATCCTTAATAAATAATGGAAGGCAGAATAGACAAAGTAGCACATTGTTAAATATTTGCACTAAATGTTTTGAGACAAAGTCTGGGAAATAGAGTTCTGATAGAGTTCTATATAAATCAGTAATTAAACTGTTTGCCAAAGGATGGAGTAAACTATCTCTGTAGTGTTTGAGCTTTGAATTGCCTATGTTCTTCTGTGTGTGTGTGTGTGTGTGTGTGTGTCAGAGAGAGAGAGAGAGAGAGAGAGAGAGAGGGAGAGGGAGACTTCTGCATGAATTGCTGAAAGGTGAGAATACCAGTAAAAGTAGTGTTATTTTTTAAGTAAAATAATGACTAAACTTTTCCCTGAAGAATAAAGGAGATGGAACAATACAATTGCTTTTCTATAATCAAAATTTTAAAGCATGCCTTGCTGAAAATAATGTTTGTCTTTATATACTACTTAGGGACGGAATAGCAAACTCCTGTGACAAAAACAGGAAAAAGAATTTTGCTTAACTTTTAGTTAGAATCAGCAAAATATAGAAAGCATAACATTTTCCCCTTATCTCAATTCAACTTATAAAAACACTTAGAGAATAATTGAGTTGAATTATAGTGCATTTCAAAAGACATTTTAATTGTCTGCAATTTGGTTATTATTGGCACAATCAACCACATCAACTGTGGGCTGTTACCTTTTGAGATAGGAAACTGGCAGGCACTGCTTAACACAGAGTCAAAAAGTCCCTAACCATCCAGATCAAAAACAGAATGTGGTGGCAGAACAAGTTAAAACCAGTTGGAAGTAAGGTAGCAAAGAAAGAGATCATTTCTTGACCTTGCAGCTCATTATGCTTTAATTATAATACATGCTGAAAGAAACTCCCAGCAACACCATGACATTTCTAGGAAGGACCTTATAAAGAAAGAGAAGGTTCCCAGTTCTAAGAAAACATCACTCCCTTCAGAAAATTAATATGAATATTCCTCGCCTGCTTAGCTTATGATTAAGCCTTTGCTTAAATAAAGAAAACAAAAAAACCACAGGTCTGTTCTCCCCAGGAGGAAGCATTAGCCTCTGCTTTGTCTGTGGAGTAGTGGAGTAGATCTTCTATACTTCCTAAATAAACTTGCTTTTGCTTACACTGTCAGCGTGCTCTTAAATTCTTTCTGTGTGAAGCCAAGGACCCACCTGAACTTCAAGTGGTTCCCAATATTGGGAATTACTTTCCAGTGTCACTTTGGGGACTGAGTTGAAAAGGAGTATGGAAACCTTTCATTTTACTGTTGTTCCAACCACAGCTATTTGAATCTAACCTTTCAGTGCACTAAACTTTTCTCTCATATATTTCATACAAAAAAAATTGGACTAACGTAAAAACCTATGTGTTAGCATCTGAATCTGAACGAACGTGCCCAGCTAAATCAGTTACTTTTCCAAGCCTGCACATTCATATGTTTTGGTTATAATTTTAAGTTTTGTTGTCCAATGAAGTAAAATTGAATAGAGAATTTTTCTTAAAAATTAATACAAAACCTTTTTGTCTATTTTAGTGCACAGGATGTTAAGCTATTACATTATTTTCAAAACGTGTTCCAAACTTAAATACTTTGTCACCTAAAACAAAGCCAGAACATTTCGAAATTGTCTGTTACTAACATAGTACCCGATGGGTAGTATTAGAATTATGGAATCATCAATTCATAGTGTCTGTGTTTTGTGAAATGGCATCCAAAACACCGTGTTAAACTTTTCAGACTATGGCAAACATAGTCTCTTTCTAAGTCAAATTTGCAATTGGATAGAAAGGCTAAAGTTTTTCTTTTGTAAGTTTTAAGGTCATAAAATTTATGTAAACCCTGTGTAAATTTAATGTTAAAGTTATAAGTAATAAATCTAATAAGAGGCAAAGACCATTTTCTATTTTAATAACTATTGCTGTATTCTTATAGTTTATATAATATTTGAAATAACTAAATTTCAATAGGATTTATTATGCCAATTTAGTAACATTCTTAGAAACTGTTACCTATACACAGTAACTATGCAAGTTAAGGTAGTATTGCTTTGAGAATTGCCCACCAACATTGATCCCATGGAGTAGTCAGTCATGCAGTGGATACTGAATGGTTTGTCCTTTTGAGAGTTTCAGCTGACTTGTCAAGGCATTTGATGTAATTTTATCCTTGTCAGATATAGATAACAGGGCTGTTTAAAGTAAGAAAATAAAAAAGATGTGTCACAGTTTTAACGTACATCTTATTCCCTAAGCAAATGTTCTTTATGTTCTTTCTGGTACTTCAGTTGAAACCTAGAATTTTTCTACTTTAAGACAGGGTTTATTGATCAAAAGTGAGTAAAGGAAAATAAAATATATTATCCACATGGCCTCAAAGTTGTCCTCAGAGGGCAGGTAATGACTTAGTCCACCCCTTCTCTGGAGGTGCTTGTCTGGACAGGCCATGGTCTGATGAACTGGAGGTAAGAGTCCTCATCTAAGACCACAGAAGATGATGGATAAATTAGATGGAGTTCATTGGTCCCAAGAAATGAAACCAATCCAAGCTAAATTTAGCCAAAATGAAATTTATCATAAGACTGAAAACCAGGTTGAATGGACAACATTTACTGGGAGCTTAACAGGTGAAAAGAGTTGTTCTCAGCACTTCAATTGTCTCATTGATTCATAAGCCTATGATGTGTGTTCTTTTTACAGATAAAGAAATAGAGGTACAGAGAATTAAGTAAATTGCTCAAGATTACACATTTAGTGTGCCCCAGGCCCCAGGATGGGCTGCCCTGGGCAACCGTGCGTAATCACACACTCCACTGCTCTGCCTGGGAGAAGCAGCTGGACTGTGAATGTACACCAGCCATTTTAAATCCTTGAAGCTCTCTGTTCAAGATGCAAAGCTTCACAAAAGACATGCATTGGCCTGACATGGATATTAGCTGATGAGTGCAGGGACTTTGAAAGGATTCCTACCATCATACACACAATGAAAGATGGCTAATTTCCCAAAAGGAAATGGAAATGCTATTAGGAAGGGGAATGGATGCTGGGTATCTTAGTCCAATTGGGCTACTATGACAAAATAGCACAAACTACGTAGCTTATAAACAACAGAAATTTATTTCTCACATTTCTGCTGTCTGGACAGTCCAAGATCAAGGCAGATTTCATATCTGGTGAGAACTCAATTTTTGGTTAATTTACAAAAGCACCTATTTTTTGTGTCCTTCCACTGTGGAAGAAGTGACCAAGCTCCTTTGGGACTCTTTTATAAGGGTACTAATCTCATTTATGAGGGCTCTGCCTGTATGGCCTAATCACCTCCCAAAGGCCCTATCACCTAATATCATCACCTTAGGGATTTCTATTTCAACATATAAATTTTGAGAAGAAACAAATATTCAGACCATAGCACAGGGTGATCCTGTAGAAATCAAATCCTTTATATACTAGAGGACTAGTAAAACTAAAAATCAAATCTCATCTCCTGCGTAAAGGAAAGAGTCAAGAAACTTAGCACCATAGGAATTAAGAGTGGAGGATGAAACTAATATTTTTCGAATTACGAAGATAAGAACAAGCATCAAGTGAAGGGGATAAAGAATTTCCTAAAATATCAGACTGCAGCCTGCTTTTATAATGCATGCATGTTTTATAAGTTACATAACAAGCAATTGAAGGAAACTAAACTTACATTGCCAATTAGGATGGTACAGACTTTATTCTCCATTGAATTTAAGCACATAAGCAACTATGCACCATAGTATTTGAATAGTGATTAACTTATATCTTTCCCTAGTTAAAAAACCAATGAAACCCTTAATAAAGTATATTCTTTACTTCCCTAGTTTAGGTTTTTGTTGTCCGCCTAGACATTCTTGCTTATATCCTGTACCATCTTTCCTTTACAAAGGCTGAAAATAAAAGTATGCAATACTATTTAGACACATTTTGTCTAAATGAACCTCTGTACAAAATTGTCATGTTGCTCTTGGACTTCAGCACTGGGCAGATCAAGTAAATATTCCTTCTTCTTTTAACAAGACTTCATCATGTTTGGGGTACACTGTGCCATTCATTAACAAGGACCCAAAGAAAGCTTTTAGAACTGGTGTGTGATCTAGCCACTGTTCCTGTCAATTCTTCCAATTCGGTATCTTAAAGTTGCCAAGGAGAACTTTTGAAAAGTGTGATGCAATTTCCTGATGCTAGATAGACTTTCCTAATTATGTGTAAAGTCACCTGTTCATTGGGCTCATCAGAAACCCACTAATTTTTGGGGGGCACAACTGAAGTCCTTTGGTACCTGGTAGAGAGAAAGAGATGTTGTGAGTGAATTCCATGATTGTTCCGCTGTGTAATTTATTTGTTAAATTATCTTATAAAGCATATTTTTTATGAATACCTTGTTTGAGATAGAATGTGGTGGCTTATTTGGGTATAATTAAATTCAATTCAGTCCGATATATTATGAACAGCTACTGATTTTTCAACATTTTCTAAACTAATTTGTGGAGATACAGCTTTATGTTTGGTTGTGGAAAACTTTAACAAAATAGTTGACCATTTCAGTGTCTACAGTGAGGAGTATTAACTCTTTCATCCAGCTGAAAAAAAAATCAATTATAAACAGACAAGCCACAGAAACAGTAAGGAAGATGGATTTATTCTTAAATAAATCTCAAAATGATTTCTGAAAATGAGAAAAATTATGATACCTTAGAATTTTATTTTATTTTTTTTTTTTTTTTGTAGAAACAAGCTATGTTGCTCGGGCTGGTCTTGAACTCTGGCTTCAAGCCATCCTCCCATCTTGGCCTCCCAAAATGCTGGCATTACAGGCTTGAGCCATTGTGCTAACCTAAGATTTTAAAATTTTAATTATTAAACTTTATTTTTAATAGAAGTTTTAGGTTCATAGCAACCTTTGGCTTGTTCTTGATCTTAGCAAGACAGCTTTAAGTATCTCACCATTAAGTATGATGTTTATGTTTTCTTGGTAGATATTCTCTGTGAAGTTGATAATGTTCCTCACTATTCCCAGTTTGCTAAGAGCTTTTATTATGAATGGGTGTTGAGTTTCATCAAATGCCTTTTTTGTATGTATTAATATGATCGTGAGTTTTTTTCTTCTATAGTCTGTTGATGTGATGGTATTACATTAATCTATTTTTGAATGTTAAACTAGCCCTGCATTCCTGGGGTAAATCCCACTTGGTCATGGTGTATAATTCCTTTTATACGTTGTTGGAGTGAATTTACTAATACTTTGTTGAGGATTTTTGCATCTATGCTCATGAGAGAAATTGATTGGTAGCTTTCTATCCTTGTAATGTCTTTGCCTGGTTTGTGTATTATGGTAATGCTTGCCTTAGAGAATGAGTTATAAAGTGTTCACTCTGCTTCTATATTCTGAAAGAGAATGGGTACAAAGTCTTCCTTCAAGGTTTGATAGAATTCTCTAGGAAACCCATATGGCCTGGTGCTTTCCATTTTGGAAAGTTATTTACTTTTTATTCAATCTATTTAATATGTATAGTTTGCTGTGATCTGAATGTTTGTGTCCCCTCAAATTCATATGTTGATGACCTAAAATGATGGTAGTAGGACATGATGCCTTTGGGAAGTAATTAGGACATGAGAGTAGAGCCCTCATGAATAGAGACGGTGCCCTTATAAAAGAGACTTCAGAGAAATCCCTGGCCCCTTTTCCCATGCCCTCACCAGGCACCAAATCTGCTGGCATTGTGATCTTGAACTTTCCCGCCTCTAGAACATGAGAAATAAATTATTGTTGTTTAGAAGCCACCAGACTAAGGTATTAATATAAAGTATAAGAAAAAATATGATTGTCAAATACTAGAAAATAACTTAGATTGTTGAAAAATCAGATTAAAAAGCATTTTTAATTGAAGATGGCCCTTAAAGAACCTAGTGATAACATTGAATTGTGAAAATATTCTTGGTGATATGAACAAAGTCGAAGATAGAATATCTGAAAAGCAGGTAAAATAATGGAAATGGTAAATACGTATTAAGTGGACAGATTATAAAATATAATGTTCATATAAAGTGGCAGCAGGAACGTTGAAGTAAGAATGTGGTTTTTTTTTGTTTTGTTTAATCTTTTGTCTTTTTGATTAAAAAAGACAATATTGGATTTTATATTTTTAAAAAAGTACTTGGAGAAAGATAATTTTATAGAAATATAAATTGTTGGACTAAGAAAGATAGGAAAATTTCAAAAGAGCCAGATACACACACTGCTTTTTGATTCTCAATTAAAGTTTAATATTCTTGGCTTTCGGTAATGGGCAGGTAAGTATTTTAGCTTGCCTATTCACATACAGGATGCATCAGAAGCACCTAAAGAGTTCATTCTGCATCTCTCTTCCAGGTGTGTGCCTTTAGTAGGCTGGGCTAGGACCTAGAAATCTGCATTTTACATAATTTCTTCAGATAATTTTCAACTAGGTTTAGGCAATACTCCAATATGTTAAAATATCAGTAATGTTAAGACAAATGAGTACTGTGCTTCAATTATTTAGAGTAAATTGTTCTAGGATCTTGGAAGCATATAAGGATGTGAACCTCAGGGTGTTTTGAAGTACCTGTAATACAGAGAATGATTAGGAAAATTTTTAGAGGTACCGTGACTGACTGTGAATGACAGATCTATAAATAGCCTTGAGCTCCAAGTAGTGGTATGGTTGTAAATTTTGTCGTGTTCCACAGAAGAAACTACTATCATTCATTATCTTTCTGTTCTAACTACACTAATCTATAATAAATTGTTTGTGATAAAACAAAACTATACTTCTGACCTGTATGAAAATAGTAACATAATTTTATGTAAATACATAGATAGGTAAATAGATAGATATCAACTTATTTCCATTAATGTTCAGAGGTTGGAACAAGAACATGTGCTTAGTCTTTGGACCTGTGCCTGCTCCTGATGCTTTGTTTCTGGTAGTGAAGGTGACAGCCATTGCTAGAGCACAAGCAGTGGAGAGTATGTTGGCAGCTGGACGAGGCCCCAAGCCTGTACTCAATACTCTAGGTGATTACTCAGCCTATTTCTATGAGAATAGAAGACATATTACCAATAACAACACAAAGTGATTTTTCATTAGAACAAAGGAAAAGAAAATGAAATCCAGGTGTAACCAGTAATGTTACCAATACTGCTTAGGTCCTGGTGGAGGTCCACTTAGACCTCCAAGTTCAAATTGTCCTCTTGCTTACTAAGAATCAGAAGCAGTAAGGTCTTTTGGGCCCCAGCTACTTTGTGGTCTTCTTAGTAGCCATCTTCCTATAGTGGAATAGTTTGAATCATCTGTCCTGTGAAGCAAAACTTACTGCCTGTTTCCACACCCACCACTGTTCTGGCTGCCTCTGAGAAACATCTGCTTGGCCTCTAAGCTTAACACATGCCCTAGTTTCCTGCTCTTTCTTGGCTTACCTTTTCTCTTATAGTGGCCATTAGGTTTGTTTATGAATATGCCAATTTCTCTCTCTTTCCAGGAATGTGGTAGAATTGCACTTCATCACTAATTTTAAAGTAGGCCTGTTCATCTAACTTGTCCTAGCCAAAGAAACGTTGAACAGAAGTGTCATGTGTCATTTCCATGTGGAAGCCTTAAGAGCCAGTGATTTGCCACACTCATTCTTTTCTGCTTCAGAGATCTAGGAAGCGGGAAGTTTGTTGATATCAAACCTATGTCAGCAGCATCTTCGAGTAAATACAAAGAACAGAGCCCTCTTACAAATTTGCATTAGACATGAAGCATTAAACCACTGAAAAGTCGAGATTGTTTATTACTGCAGTGTAACTTAGACTATTCTAACTGCTTTATGCTTGAACTTGACAATTTTGTACTCCACGTGACTGTTTCATCATCTGAAACTGATGAATGATTCTCCAAGTTGATTTTCAAAACACTATTCTTATTTGTAGTCCAGAACACTGTCATTAAATAATCAAAGGAGAGAAAATTTTAAAATAGATTTTTTGCATGATGGAAAATCTTTTTGACTTTTAAAAAAATGTACCATGCACGTTGCAAGGTCCAGTTGTGTAAATATTACTAATATAAATGACATCTCCACAGAAATTATATAACACTAGTGAAAATAGAAATTAAGCTGGGAGAGGTGGTGCATGCCTGTAATCTTAGCTTCTCAGAAAGCTGAGGTAGGAGGATCACTTGAGCCCAGGAGTTCCACTGGGCAACACAGCAAGACTTTGTGTCTAAAACCAAAAAAGCAATTAAAGTTATTTAAAACATTAAGTGTTCACACAAAAGTGTATAAAGGCACATAAAAGCGGCCTCTGACTTATTATACCTTTGTCTTAAAGCTATTATATTAGCTTGAAGTACATATCGTATTACCTAAAAATAAAACAGGGAAAAGTTGTATAAATGTGAAATACATTTTCTACCATTTTAAAGGTCTAAATTTTCCTTGTTAAATGAATATTTGAGCCTGATTATAAAGCAGGACAAAATAAAGGTACAGCTGTTGCCATGAGAACTATAAAATCAGTATAGAAGCTCAATTTTAATCATTTCAATTTTTTTATCTATTAATTTCAATTTTTTCATTTCAAGTTTTTCTTTCTTTTTGCAGTATCTTATCCAAGATTCAAGGAAAAACTTGTCTTAAGGAAAGTTGTAAATTAGAGAAAGTCTGGCTTTTGCTATCTCTGACTCATTTCTTTGTCTTTTGCCCTATTCCCCATCAACACTTCTTTTCTCTGAGATTTTCACACATACAAATACAGTAACAGATTCAACTTCTAGGTCTAATGCCAGTAATTTACACCTTCGCACAAATTGAAGTTAGTAGTTTTCTTTTGCTCAGGAATCCATGCATTTTGAACGTGTCTGTGATGATAGTTGAGCCTGTGCTTGTTATTTGAAAACAAATTTCAGAAGTCAGATGGGAGAGGGATTTTAGGAAACAAGAGGGGCTTTCTAGCACCTCTCAAATCAGACCCTGTGGTGGAAACTTTCAGCCAGCAGATGAAGGCAGCCTGGCTTTGAAGTTTAGACAAAGGGAAGGAGGGAATAGGGACACTCACTTGCATAAATACTTTCATTTGTATTCAACTGTGTTTCAACTGACTTTCTAACCTTTTAGAAAACAACATTTTAGATTCTTTGCACCACACAGTAGCTCTGTGTGAAATTTATAGTAATTTAAACAAAAACTCCCTCTGGCTTCACATGACTGAATATTTGATTATAATTATAGAAACTGAACTACCAGGCAACTCCTTCCAGCTCCATGTGGTACATCTGCTGAAGTAAGCCTTCAGAAGTCAGACAGAATTGAAATGTCATGCTCTGGGGGAAATATACACAACACAAAATTAAATGATGAACGTGAAGGGGAGAGCTCATAAGGTGTGGGCTACGCATAAGCTCATTTGTTACTGGTTTCAACAAGAAGCCTTCAGGAAACAGTAAAAGGGAGAGGTTTGTGGATTTGTTTGCTTGTTTGCATTAGCCTAATAGAGTGTGGTATTATCTAAGTCTAGGTGCAGTAAAATTGTAGGTAACATAAAGGTTTTAAATTAAGTAATAAAGGTATATATTGTCATTCAATTTTAAAACTTATTTAAATGTTAAAACAGCACACACATTTCAAAAAGAATAAAGAGTGAAAATTACTATATTAAAAACTTCGGCATACAAACTTTTGGAAATTAAGAAAAAGCAAAGTTATTTGGCTTAATTTAAAGTGAAACAAGCTAAGGCTTTTAAAGTAAGTATAATTAGAGGTATTGGGAAATGGAAATATTTGAAATGTTTTTGCTAAATTTTCAACAAATCTATAAAGATATAACTAACAGTGTTAATTTAGGTAAAAATAAATTTTTCCAAAGAGATGTGTTACTATATCACTTAAGCAACTAAACTTTTTTTTTCAAAAATTAAACAAGTAGCATATTAAACCCATTGCAATAATCAAATGAATTATTTTTGCTACTTTCCTATTTTCACAGAAAAATGTACTAATATCGTTTTGGACCAATGCCAGTATTTGTATCAACCAATGTTGGTTTTAGTTCAGTAACAATAGGTAGACAATAGACCAAATCAATATTAGTGATGTGTCTTTCTCTGTTATGGTTAATTAGCCAATCACCCTCAATATAGTAAGGTTTGGTGCTACAAATATTGTTATTGCCTATTTATCAAAATTACCATGGGTATTAAGTTTTAAATATTAAAATAATTTAAATAATAGATTTAGCAATTGTTTGACATATTTTAATACTGAAATAGTCTTCTTGGACAAAATGGTTTATTTAGTCCATTCAATATGAAATGCCGTCAATAAAATCAAAATTCCTTTGCTTTGTACTTGAGAGGAGAATAGACAAGTAGAACTTGAAAGTCTTTGGTGTGATATAGCAAAGGGGTCTTAAAGAGAATGAATTCTAAAGAATTTTTGTTTTATCTGTGCTGCAGTTGTACCATTTGTTGAAATTCACACAGCTCATTAAATAAGAGATGCAACATGAATAAAGATTTAAGAGATTATAGAAATGTTAGCAACTCATTGGTCAATAGAAATACATTTTTGGAAACTGTTATGTCAGAAAGACTTTATTTCCAATATATGCTTTAATAAAAATATTCATGTGGAAATACATATGTTTGATTCACAGGACTTCTCAGTGATTTGTGCAAGGATTGGAATTAACCCGTGGGAGAGGGCAGGTGTCTCTTAGACAGAGCACAGGTGCCACTCCTTAGAAAACAGTGGTGCTTGAATGATTAGATGTAATTTCATTACCATTTTTAGTCCTTAAGGATTAAACTTTAGGACTCTGGTGTTATTTGCTAGGAAGAACTTTCAGTTAACATTTTAGAGTACATTTCTGAATCTAGGTTAGGTTAATTCAGGTCCAGGGAAAGAATAGGGAAATTAAAACTTCAGTCTATGAACTATTGAAGTAGAGGCCAAAATGTTGTATCAAAGTAGGATATGGTCTGTAAAGGAAAATATGTACTGAGTAAGAAATATAGAAAATTAAGCCTATCCATGTAAGATTACTGAAGGAAAAAGATCACAGAGAGTCAGAGATAGAAAAATGTTGAGGCTATAGTTTCAGCCCATGCAGTGAATCCACTGTGCTCATGCTCTAGTCTGAGTATTGGAATTCAAAATCAAGGTTAGATAGGGCTTGGGTCTCTGAGAACTTATAGAATAAAGAAATGGAAAGGATAATAAAGTTGCAAAATTTAGTATATAATTTGTGTTTTGGCTTCTTAGTGATGTTGAAAAATGGAACTTTCTGTTTCATAAAACATTTCCTCTAAAAATAATTTGAGTAGTTATTAGGAATTAGATGTGATAAGCAATTATCATTAAATACATCCCAAATTGGATCTATCAGTTTAAGTTAAATTATACTTCATGTAGAATGTATAACTCTGTGTTATAAAGTGTTACTCTTTTATAAAATGGAAAGCAGATAAAATCTGGAAGATTTAAAGTGCTCATTAACTTTTAACTTGGTTGATTCTCTAATGAAGTTAATGAGCCTACGAATTTATATGATGTATTAGAGAATGTTCTAAAATGAATTTCTGTAGACTTACTCCAAATCAGTGATCATGCTTTAACAAGCAGTTGTTTGAATAAATATATACCAAATAAAACATCAGAATTGACAACTTTGTCATTTACATAAGCTATTTATCAGCACTAGACTTATATTTTGAATTTGATAATATTCCTATTTACCTTAGTACAAAAATGATTCATTGTCATTAACTTTTTGTAGAAAGGAAATAAATTATAAGAATATATTTCTATATGAAATTTTATCTGGTTGCAAGCATGTCTTCTTTCCTTAACTGAGGATTTTTAGGGAATATACTGTCAATCTAAATCACTGGATTAGGTACCGTATTTGAAAGCTGGTGAAATTTTTACCTTATTTGTAAAATTAGTATTCACATATATGAGTAGCTGAATTTTATTTGGAGTTGAAAATAAGACATAAATATATAAGCTGATGGAAACTCTGCCCCTTTGGATACTGCCTGATGATGCAGTTCATGGTGTCTGCATTTAGATACTGAAGAGTTAGCATCATGGGACATGTTGGTGGAAGCAAATGAGAATGAAGGTTGCACATTTCTCCTTATTTGGCAAAGCCAACTAAATAGAAGACCATACAACCAAATGATTCATTATTTGTATTGTCATGATTAGAGTCAACAAGAAGAATACCATGTTCCTGGTGTCCAAAATATTCTTAAATATTTGGGTTGAATTAACATATTTACATATTTATACACGGCAATGATAAAATCTTTCTTCAGTTTCTTCCTTTACCCTAATTAGTGCCCCATGTCTCTTAAGACTGCCCTACTTAAAACCATATTAAATCTATACTTCTGACTCTTTGCATTATAATGTCTTATAATATGGAGAGCTAGCTAATTTATTTCTGTTAGAATTCACTGGTAATTTTGTTTTTAAGTCAGCCTGTTTTTAATCTCTTTTCAAATGGTGTCATTCTAGATTTTTTTCTGTTTTGGTCAGAGCGAACTTTTGTTCTTTATCTCTTGCCTTCTATTTCACTTTATTTTGACCTAATTCTTTCTTTTTTCTCCCATGTTTACTTTGACTTGCATAATCGTTTTTATTTTCCAAGGGGATAAAAAGCTCAGAGGGGGTTTGTGCCTTTTCCAAACATTATATGGTTTTCTCTTCTTCCTTTTACTATTGTTGTCAACTTATCCACTTTGCACTTTCTTACAAACTATTCTGAATAATTCTTTTCCTATAATACTGTATTAGTTATTAGTTGCTGCATAACAAATTTCCCCTAGAACTAGAAACTTACAATAACAATAAACGTGTATTATCTCATACAGTTTCCGTGGACCAGGAACTTGGGAACAGCTTAGCTGGATGGTTCTGACTGGGGGATCTCTCATAAATTCTAGGCAAAATGTTAGCAAAAGGCTTGACTGAAGCTGGAGGATCCACCTCCAGGGTAGCTCACTCAGGTTCCTGGCAAATTAGTGCTGGTTATTGGCAGGAGGCTTCAGCCCCTTGGTATGTGTTCCTCTTCAGAGGGCTGTTTGCGTTCCTCATCATACAGCAGCTCATTTCCTTCAGAGTAAGTTATCCAGCAGAAAGGAAGATAGAAGCTGCAATGTCTTTCATGACCTAGCCTCAGAAGTCACACTATTGTTTACCCAGGTCAGCCCTATTTCAATATAGGCGAGAACCACACAGGGTGTGAATATCAGTAGGCAAGACTCTGAGGGATCTTCAAGGCTAGTCACCACAAATATGTACAATATATGACTTTCATCTCAGTTCTGATCATTCAAGGTTTCTCAGTTGGATAATTTTTATTAAACACTCACCTTCCTTTTACATATCTTTTAAACTTTTTTCTCCCTATAAACACAAGTCTATGTTTGCATTTTATCATCTTGTAATGAAGAAACCTTCAGTATCAGACTCACAGAATTTTGGTTGCTCAATACCCAGCTTTTTATAGACAATGAAAGAAATTCCCATTTTCACATAATCTCCTTTTAGCACAATTCTTGTTACCTTTCCTGTCAGCATCAATATCAACTTGTTCTGATTATATTACATTTGTTGCTCAACTTTACTTGGACATTAGTTTTTTATCTACACTATGTTCTCTGTCAGTTGTTATTATTGTTATTATTATTAGAGTACTCTGGAAGCATTCTTTCACACACACACACAAAAATCCCATATTTGACCCAAAGTAGTTGAAAACTTAAGTGAAAGAAGCCAATCAAAAAAGACTGCATACTGTATGATTCCAGCTATATGACATTCTGGAAAAGGCACAACTACAGAGACAGTAAAAAGATCAGTGGTTGTCAGGGGTTGGGGATAGAAAGGGAGGTTATATAGGCAGAGAACAGAGGATTTTCACATCAGTGAAAATACTCTGTATGATGCTATCGTGGTGTATATACATCATTACACATTTGTGCAGACCCAGAGGATATAGAACACCAACAGTGACCCCTAATGTAAAACTATGGACCTTGGGTGGTTAAGTCAACGTAGGTTCATCGATTGCAGCAAATGTACCACTCTGGGGGGATGTTGATAATGGGGGAAACTATGTCCATGTGTGGGGCAGGGGCTTTTATGGGAGATCTCTGGACCTTCCTCTCAATTTTACTATGAACCTAAAACTGCTCTAAAAAGATAAAATCTTTAAAAAAAATCCCAGATTTATCTTGCTTTTTCCTGGCACAAGACATTGAATCAGCTATTTTTCAAAGAGCTCTGGTCCCTTTTACTAGGGAATAACATTAAAGGCCAAGATATGGGACCCAGAAGGGCACATTTGATTGTTTCATGTGCATCCTGGAGGTAGGCAAGTTGTTCCGTTTGATATTTCTGGTTCCTCTTTTATCAAGGTTTAGATTCTGTGGATGTGAGAAATGGTCACAGTCATCCTTTCACTTAAAAAATAGTTTCTTACTGAACTCTTGAAAGTATATTTGGAGTTGATTTCGTATATAAGAAGTAGAAAGATACGAGGTAAGAAATAAGATGTAAGATCTAATCCAAATTAGATGCCATGTGAAATGTGAGAGATAAAGAACGAAGGAAGGGCTGGTTGATGATCGTTGTCTCACCCGAAATTTAAAACATTTTTATACAAGTCATTTAACCACAAGCGTATTGGATGAGTTTATATTAGTACCTCCATGCTTCCATTTTGAAGCTGCATATTTTGTTTGGAGCAGTTCTTCATTTTCTATAAAAATAATTATCACGATTTTCATGGATAGTTTCTGGGTACTTTTTCCAAAATTGTGAGGTTTAATATTTAGAAACTCTAGCTCTGAAGTCAACTCTAAACTGACTCCATTAACATGGAGCTGTCTGACCTTAAGAAAGGTATTTAAAGTCCTTAAACTTCAGTTCCTTTATCTGTGAAACAGGGATAAGACTAACAACCTTATGGCATTTTAAACATAAAGGTAAAATAAGATGCATTCAATTAAAATTAAAAGAATGAATGAATGATGATGTGTGATAATTTCTTTTGCATTATATGATCAAGGGATTAGCACAGTACCTGGGACCTAATACATGCTAGCTTAATGTTAGCCTCTTATTATTAATCTTATCTGACTTCTCCTTTTTTATTTCAAGAAATTTTTTGATAGTCCTTTTTATTACAGCAAAGTTCTTCCAACAATCTAAAGTTTTTCATTGTGGACATGAAAAACATCACTGAAGTATTTACTAATAGACTTTGGGCAAGAAGGTGAAAAAGAGTTAGTTTTAGTGCATATTTGCAAACTGTGTGACTTTGGTTAAATTATTAAACCTTTCTGAGACTCAGTTTGCTCCTAGAGAAAAATAGGATAATATTATATATCATTAGAATTATACTAAAGATTAAATGAATAGCTCCCATCATACAGTAATAAATACTGCTATTTTTTGAAAGAAAACCACTTCTCAGTATAATTACCTCTCCATTGTACTAAATCTACCTGCAAATGGAATTTGTGTCCTCTTCTCCATTTGTGGTGATGATTCTGTTCAGTGACATTTGCTTTCAAGTGAGATTGATTCAGTCTTGATTTGTATTATACCAGTTTAATTCTATTTTAAATAAGAAAACTAATTTACATTTCTCAGACATTAGGTTTCATTAATGCTTATCCGTAAGACAAGTAACGTGTTATCACAGTTTAGGAATTAAGGGACTCAAATGATTGCAGTACAAGTACAGAGGCCGATCGTTTCACGTACGGGTGATTGGAGATGTTGCTTCAGAACTATGTATTGCAGCTCATCATCTTGGTAAGGGCCCATATAAAGGCCATACTTGGAATAACCCAAAGTAAAAGTATATGACTCAAAGGGAGATCAGATAAGACCACCTCAATTTACAGACAATGAAACACAACCAGGGGTTCATGTTATATATTTGCAGTCCTGCAGTGAATTTTGTAGAACAATCTGTTTTCAGTCTTGTGGTTTTTCTACTTTGTTATATTATCCATCTATTGATTAGATTCTAGCCCTTTTTCATGTGTAAGTTTATACTGAAGAGGAAATTGTTAAGAAAAAAATGAGGGAAATACAACGTCAATAACATGCATATCTTAGAAAAACCACTTTTTTTCTGTATATTTATTCTTAAAAGAAATTATTGTCAGCAGGGTGTGATATGAGATTAAATTAATCCTGGAAGATATTGACTATGGGAGGGTCCCTAAGCATAAGAATAGCTTCTGCAGTTTCACTATGGGGAATATTTCCTAAGCATTTGATTCTTCTAGTCCTTATGTTTTGGCCTCAAGCTGATGAATTGCTAACAGAAGAAAACCATTTTTCTTGGAATGGTTTTGCGTAGTTGGGAACATAATGGGTTCTACACTTTCCCTTAAGGATTAAACATTACTTACTGAGAGATACAGAATGTCAAGCCAGATAAACCATGATTTTTTAAGGCTTAATAACTCTTTGATTTTTATGGTAATTACCCTTGGTTGGGCATTAGTGTAGATGATGTACACATGAGGGATCAAACCATTAGCTTCAGTGCCCCTCTAGGACAGAGAGGCAAAAAAGAAAAAAAAATAAAATTAGAAATATGTGAACATAATAGTCTACAGAACTCCATGACCTATATTAAAGGACTGAAATTTTATAAGAGCTATTTTATGGCTGATTAGGTGCAGTCTTCTAAATAAAATTTAAAAACAATGTAAAAAATTTTTAAAATGACAATAGAAATAGAGGGAAAGATCTGTTAGAAGAAAATTTGTAGTTCAAATTGAAAGATACATGTTTTATTCAGAGAAACAGAAACACAAGATTTTAAAATATTCTAAGATCAAAATTAAATGAGATGATGAAAGTTTGTTAATAAAATATAGAAACAGGAAGTTCAAAAATATTACCACAATTACTTAAAAGAGATGTTTAAAAGGCCTACAGATGCTCTTAAAACCCCCAGTTTTGGAAACCTTTGAAAGGAATAAATGCTCAATGTATTAAATTTCTACAATATGTCCTCAAATATGCTAGATATGTTACATGCATTATCCCTACAACAATTTTATCAGGTAAGACTTATTACTCCATTTAACAGATGTACAAACTGAGGTTCATAAATGGAAAATGCCTTGCCCGATATTATACAAATAAGAAATGGCAAAGCCAGGATTTGAGTCTAGTCTGTATGACTCCAAAGCCTGAGCTCTTAACCGTCCTGCTATATGCTCTCTATATTCAAGAGGAAAGAGAAGACAATAGTTAAATTTAAACTCAAAACTCACAGGTGATACCCACTAATTCAAAAGATAGTTTGTATATATTATGCTCCAGATAATATGCAGGGTGTTGAGAATACAAAAGCGAATGGTCTATGGTCTTGAGAGGTAGCAGAAGCAGGCTCAAACAGGTGATTACATTTTCTGGGAAATGAGTTCTGACTTGAAGAAAGAGGAAATCTTGAAAGCACAGTGTAGGGCCACCTATTCCTGTCTACAAAGTTTTTTTTTTTGGTATGAATCCTGAGCTAAATATTAAATAGTGAATAAGAGTGAGCTCAGTTGAAGTCAGAGGCCAGTTATAGGAGGGAGGAACACTTGTAAGGCTTAGGGCAGTCCGGTACCAGGAAAGAAGCCTGGGTATGGGCTAGAGGAGATAATAGACCAAAAGGGATCTTGTTTGGTGTACTAGGATTTTTTCCCCAAGGCAATGCAATGATGAGCCATTGAATGATTTTAAACAGGGGAGTATGATTTTTTTTTTTTCTTTTTGAGAATGAATGCTCTGTCGATAGTGCTATGAATAAAGACAGGCACTGCTGCAATACTCTAGGCAGTCTGGCACCATGATGCCTGGGCCTGTGGTCTCTAAAGTATGTGGTGTACACCTGGGATGCGTAAGATCAGCTAATGGGGCCAGGGAAAGAAACATTAGAATGTCTATTTATTTTTATTTTATTTCAACTGACAACTTTCCTTTTTCTTTAAATAGGTAATTTTTTTAGAAAATTATTTTCATACGTGTAATTTAAGCCCCAATACAACTCCAGTAACTGCTAATATTTATTCAGCCAGGAAGTGCATTAATCACTTTGAGGACATTACACTTTGAATTCTCACAAGCCTATAAGTTAGTGATAATTAGCTCCATTTTATAGATGGAAAAAACTAAGGCTAGGGAGATTAAGTAAATTGCCCAAGATTTCTCAACCAGTAAGTGGCATGGTTAGGACTTAATAAGAGACACAAAAGATGCCAATAGTGCAGGTTTAATTTTCTGGACTCTGACTTGTATCTTACTGCTAGGACTTTTCAGCTTTTATCTGCTGATGTTTTTGTGGTAGCTTGTCTCAAAAGATGGCTACTATCAATCATTTCCCTCCCCATGGAGAGGCAGGATCTGTTCCTCTACCCCCTTGAACCAGGGCTGATTTATGCCTGTTTTGATCAAGAGAAAACAGCAGAAGTGAAGGTGATCTAATTCCAGACCTAATTGTTAGGAGAACTAGCAGTTGCTGCCTCCTATCTATTGGAGCACTCAGACCCTATATAAAAATTTCAGGCTGGACAGAGAATTCCAGGCTGGCTACCTGGAAAAGTAGGGAGCGTCAGGTGTGTGAGTGAAGAAATCATCTTGGGTGGCCCTCCCAGTTGAGCCTTCAGATGACCCCCGCTTCTGTGGGCCTAAATATGTTGATATTCCATAACAATCACTATCTCAATTTTCCCTATTTTAAATCTAAATATCTGTGGCAGAATAAACTTTTGCAATGTATTGAATGTTACCAGGATGACCAAGCAAAAGTCTTTGTCAGAGTCTATCCAAGATCTGAAGGGGGAATTGTGCATTCCTTGAACTCTTTTTTGTTTTAGTGAAAAATTGCAATGTCACTATTACAAATGTCATTTAAAAAGGTAAATTAGTGTTATTTAGTGTTGATTTATAATTCATGACTATTGTCCAGAAGCAAGTACTACCTATCACTACATTTATTCATAAAGCTATATTTTAATTAATAATTTCAGTTGTAATCATTTGTTCATCTGTCCTAGCTTATTAAGCATTATTAAGTAGATGATATGCTTGGCTTCAGAGATGCGTGACATTAGCTCAAATCTGCATTTCCTGCTAGTGACTGGGTCTGGCCTCTTTTTATATTTGTACATACTACTAATTGCTCTTCAACTATTGAATCTTACTCATTAAAGGTTATTTTGTTTTTCAAGAAAGTTCTATAAGGCTTTCTTAAAATGAAGAGAGATAATAATTGTTTATTAGCTTGAAACATATGAAATTGCCAATATTTTACCATTTTTGGCAACAAAAAATGAGTATTTCATAATACTATATTCCAACTACTTTTTTACTCAAGCCTTACAATTACCTTGTAAAGCAAGTCAGGTAGAAGAGGGTGTATACACATTTTTATTTAGTAGGAGAGTATATTAGATATTAAGCAACTTATACTTGCTCACAGCTGGAAAGCGATAGTTGGAATTTGGATTCAGGACTGTTAACACCGGGTCTACTAATTCACATTTTTCCTCTACAGTAATGAACTATTAATTATTCTCTAGTTATAAGCTTATAGATTTTTTAACACATTTAATATTTCAAAGTCAATATGGCAAATTAATCTGTTACCTCTGAAAGTGGATTGGATATAGAAAAGAAGGCAGTACGGTGTTGTGGAAATAGCACCAACTGGTTTGTAAATGATCAAATGTTTCCTATTTACTTGCATCTATAATCATGATTCCTCATTAGGTCTGAGTATTTTCAATAAGATAGAGCATGTATACACTTTCAAGAAAGTAAAAATCATAGGAAAGAAAAATAGACAAAATTGATTAGAGGGGCTCAATGCAATACGATTTGTCTGTCACTTCTTAATTAAATTGAGAAGAGAAAAATCTAGCACAAATTAGAAGGTAAGATTTATAATACATAAGGGAGGGTGCTTTTAATCTTAACTTCATATAGTTATCACTGTAACCATGGCCTTTCTGCCTGAAACTCTGATGCTAATGGGCAAGTTATTCCCACCATGCCAAAAGGAGTCAAAGAAAAACCACCAGATCAGTTCAAAAGTCAAAACATGGTCTGCAATTATCATTGAAATATTCCCTAGAGAAACTGCTGCTACAGTAGGCTTCTGCAAGAGCTGCAACATGACTGTGCATTATTACTTCATTTTAAATAATGTTGAAGACCTGTGCCAGAAGGAGGAATGCTATGATGAGAAATACTCATCATTAGCAGAGTAATAATAATTGCTGCAATTAATAGTGCTCTCTTAATTTCAGAGATTTATTCTTTTTGCATATTATAGCTCCCAAATGTAGCAGCCTAATTCTGGAACTATGTAGTCCATGATGGTGTGGATTTACCATATTACTTACTAAATATTCATATGCATCTTTGTCAATGGCTGATTTATTTAGCTCATTTGTGGCCAGTTTGCTCCAATCACCGTCCCTGTCTAAGATTAACCCACTGAGATAGACCTGGTTGTCCCTCCTAAAGTCATATCTGCAAGTCTCATTTATATAACTTAGAAAAACCTTTAAGCGTCTAGTTACTCTTCCTCGCGTGGACTCTTTCCCATTTGTACAGGCGGTGAATACTTCCAGAACTAGCAAGAATCAGAGAAAAATGATCAACTTTTGATGTAGCACCTTGTTCAGAATTATTTACCAGTGAAAACTCAAGTAACCATCCTTTCAAAAATAGAAACCTACCCATACTTCTGCCCATGCATGCTCCATCTCCTTTCTCTGCTGTGTTTTTCCCCCAGTACTCATCATTTCTTAACCTACAATCTGATTTACTTATTTTGCTAATTAATTGGCTTTTCTCTCCCAGTATTCTCTAAAATGACAGTTACATGAGGGTAGATATTGTTGTGTATGCACTTCAATATTATCAGTGTGTGACACATAGAAAGTGCATAATAAATGTTTGTTCAATCAGTAAGTGAACTAACATGGAGGTCTGTTTCTTTATCTGTAAATTAGTGTAATGAAAGTACAGGCAACTCTTATTAGCCAAATCTGTTTCATTCCTAAAAAGAGTGTTTGATAGCAAATTTTCAGATAGCAGGAGACTATATTCCATTATTTTTTATGGAAAAAATGATAATGGGTTTCAAAGCACAAACCAAGTGTGTGAAACATTCTTAAATACCAGAGTAACAATCCATAAATGATCTCTGGATAACATAAAGCATTCAAAATACCACATATCTATTTAACAAGTAATAAAGCCATTGGTGAGTATGTGTCTGTGCAGTATACAATATTACTGTGAATTTTCCTTTCACACTGCAAGGAGCACATAGCAACAAAATAGTGTGTTAAATATAGAAGAGTCTAACTAAATTGAAGCTTGTTGGTAGTACCCTCAGGCATCTGACATATGCAGACAGGAATTCATGACAGCATAAACCTCTAAGTGAAGGGTGGAAAACACAATAGTATTAACATATAACAGTTTTAAATAATTTTAATACAAGTCATAATCTCATACAGAGACCATAAAGATAGAACTGTAATAAGATCAAAGTGTTCTCACAAGGACAAGTGCCTGATAAAGATGTCTTTGCTGATAAGAACATGAAGTTTCATTTAGGGACATTTTAAGATTGATAGTGAATTTCTGGTAAAATTTTGAATAGCAAAAGCTAATTGCATATAGTTCAAAAGGTTTTTAAGAATTAAATGGGATATTCTCTGGAAAGGACTTGACCTTGTAGAGTAATAAATTTATTATGTTTGAAAGAAATAGAAAGATAGATATAATTGTCACTAAATTCACCATCAATTAATAATATGCCTATTTTCACTTTGTCTCCTACCCATTAGCTATTTTTTTTGACTCAATAATCTTACAATTTGCCAATTTGAGGAAAATGAAATAAAAGACAGGTGCCAAATTATCACTTCGAAGTGTTATTCTAATCAGCTGTGACCAAGCAACCTGCTGTCCTATAGCTGCAATGATGAGCATTATTTTTTCAAGCTGTTCTTAATAAGGCTCTTATATCAATTTGTCTGATGTCCAAAATAATTTTCCAAAAGTGTTAACCTAGGGGCTGAAAACTAGGTTGGTTGTTAGTGCCTGGTTTTAAAAATTTGGGAAGGATTAATATTCCATTCTGCCTATCCCAAATCTCTCTGCATTATTTCAGATGCCCAGCCTATGACAGCTTCATGTATCCAGTATTGTACTTATGATATTATATACCTAGTTTGAAATGAAATAAACACTGTGTATGTATCATAGATCAGAAATATGGCTGGCAATCTCTTCCTGGTATTCTGGAGTCTGTTATTAGTACTGTAGGACCACTGGCATATGTAGCTTGGTTGATAATGACAAAAAAAAAAAAATGAATAAAGCATGAGAGTTTCTTATGCTACCTTATAATAGAGTTTTAGTTTTATTTTAATTTTTTTTAGCAAATATTAGCTATGAGTAAACTAGAGGAAAGAAGTTTCTGGTTAAATAGTTAAATGCCTTATTTCCCTTTAGATGGAAAATCTTTGTAGTAGTCTGCATATAGTTAATTTTAGTAAAGGGCTAATTCACTAACCTAAAATATTGATTGGAAAAGGTACCAGTTAGTCTCATGTTTTACATTGCCAATGACTTTTTTAAAAATACTATTAAAGCCAGAATTTGTATTCATATTATCATTTCAGCTTCATAAACATAGCTCTATTTTACTTTATGTTTGTTTTTTTTAATTGCCCTGTGAAATTTGGAGCTCAAGAACATATATTTTGGATTTCCAGGTTTATTAGTACTTGCCCTGTTACTGATAAGCAACGCTGGATGCAATTTGGAAGAGCAGGAGAAACCTAACCAAGAAAGTGCTAAAATGCTAACACACTGAGTAAATTAGGGCGATACAAGGTCCCTCTAGGAAAAACTAATTGCTTTTTATTGATAGTGGACTAATTAATATGCATATTATTTAACTACATATTATTAATTAGTTCATTTCACAAATATTAACTGAATACTTTTAAAGTTTCAAACACTTCACTAGCACAAATTGATTTGCATAACAAAAAATACACAGAAAAATTTTAAGGAAAAAAATCAAAGACTAACTTTAATGTAAGCTATTATTCAAAGAATTATTGACTATAAACTGGGAAATTTTGAATGGTTCCAAAGAGAGTAGGGAGAGAGGTGAAAGACCATAGAAGTCTTTTTTTATGTAAACAATATATCTTCAGCCTTATTTAACAGGTACAGTACAAAGCACTGAGAATACATAGAAAAAGTCTAAGAATTAAAGAAGAAAATAAAAAAAAAAGAAGAGTGGAAATCAATAAATTACAACAAAGGATGCAAAAGAGATGTTCAACAGAGCAAAGTATAGTTTTGGTAAAAAAAAAAAAAAAAAAAAACTAATAGAAGAAACAAACTTCTGCCATGATTGATCAAAAGAGAAATTAAAGAAGATACAAATAAATACCATGACTAAAAGGAAGGCATACATACAGATAAAACAGAGATTATGATGGTAAGACAAGCACTATGAACAACTGCATGGCAACAGTTTTGCAAATATTTTAAAAACGTATTAATGCCTGGAAAATGTAATTATGAGAATTGACTCATGATGAAGTAAAAACAGTAATAGTTCTATGCCTATTAAAGCAAGTAAAGTAGTTGTTCAAAATTATTCTTCAAAGAAAATACCAGGCCACATGATTTTACAAGTTATACCAAATAAGAAAGAAACCATCCCAATTACTTTTTTTTTTTATTGCGGTAAGAATGATTAACATGACATCTATCCTCTTAACTTTTTTAGCATACAATTCAATGTTTTTAACTGTAGGTACAACATTGTGTAGTAGATCTCTATAAAATTATTCATCTTCCATAACTGAAAGTTTGTACCCACTGAACAGCAACTAACCATTTCTTCTTCCCTCTACCCGCCGGAAATTACCATTCCACACTCTGTTTCTATGAGTTTGACTATTTTAGATATCTCATATAAGTAGAATCATGCAGTATATGCTCTTCTGTGACTGACTAGTTTCACTTAGCATAATGTCTTCTACATTCATCCACACAATAGCTTTCTGCCCCTTTCTTTCTTTGTGATGTGTCAGTTTTCTCTTGCTGCTTTCAAAATTATCTTTGAATTTTGACAATTTGTTTTTAATTTCTCTGAGTGTAGACTTCTTTGTGTGCATCCTACTTGTACTAAGTTTGGCTTCATTTATCTGGATGTCCATTTCTCTCCCCAGATTTGTTAAATTTTTGGCCATTGTTCCTTTAAATATACTTTCTGTTCCTTTCTCTCTTTCTTTTTCTTCTGGTATTCCTGTAATGCTGAATTAA
This sequence comes from Eulemur rufifrons, assembly GCF_041146395.1. Classification (NCBI taxonomy): domain Eukaryota; kingdom Metazoa; phylum Chordata; class Mammalia; order Primates; family Lemuridae; genus Eulemur; species Eulemur rufifrons. The sequence continues at coordinate 36,902,924 of NC_090997.1, forward strand.
TTCATTTGATGGTATCCCATAAATTTCTTATGTTTTCCTCTTTTTTATTTTTATTTTTCTGCTCATTGGACTGAAAAATTTTATACTACTCCTCTTCAAGTTTACTGATTCTTTCTTCTGCTTAATCAAGTTGGCAATTGAAGCATTCTAGTGAAATTTTCAGTTCAATTATTATGTTCTTCAGCTCCAGAATTTCTCTTGATTCTTTTTTGTAGTTTCTATCTCTCTGCTGGTATTCAAATTTTGTTCACATATTATTTTTCTGATTTTGTTTAGTAACTATCTGTATTCCTTTATAACTCAGTTTAAGGTAATTATTGTCAATTATTTATCAGACAATCCATAAATATCCATTTCTTTAGGATAAGTTATTAGAGATTTATTCTTATTATTTGTTCTTTTGATTCTGTTGTGTTTCCCTGATTCTTTCTGTCCTTTGTAGTTTTGCACTGGTATCTGGGCATTTTGAAAATACAGCCTCTCCCAGAATTTATAGGCTAGCTTTGGCAGGGAAAGACCTTCACCAACCTGCCCATCTAGAGATCCTGGGATCCTATGAATCCTTTTGACTGGATGTTTCATCTCTGGGGTTATGTGTACCATGGGCCAGCACATTGGAGGCATGCTCCATGACTCTCCCTCATTTCTTGTGTAGAAGCCTGTGTTTTGTGCTTTCCCAATCTCACTGAGCCATTCTAGGTATAGAAGGCCACCTGCTCCCTTTCCTTTGATTTTAGCTGCCCCCACAAAACTGCAAGAAGTGCTCCCAGTGAATTAAAACAGAAACCAGCTCCCTAGGTAGCACACAGAAAACTGGGTCATTGGAGGAACACTTCACTCCTCTTGCTCCTGGGAAAGTAGCCTCAAGTTTTGCACCTCCTGTCAGTGTTGTAGAGCCTTGCCAGTCACAGTAGACTTCCCATCCTTTTTCCTTTATTACTAACTACTCCCAGATATCTGAACTTTGCTGGTTCAATTGACACTTCATCCCCATTTTCTTTCAAATTTTCTAGACAACAGAAAAATTCTCTACCTCATTTTCTAATTAATATACCAAAATCAAAGAGAAAAAATTACATTGTGAGAAAAAATTACATACATATTTCAATCACACTTATCCAATGCATATAGTAAGAGGTCTGTTCCAATCATCTTAGGTATATTTTATATCTAAAGGAATGGTTTAATTTTAAGGAATTTATAAATGTAATTCAATAAGTTAATATATGAAAAAGAAAAATTATATGTTCATATTAATTGATACAGAAAGAATATTTGATAAAAATCTAACCCCAATTCACAATAATAATTAGTAGAAAATTAAGATTAGAAGATAACTTTGTTTACATGATAAATTGCTTGTATTTTCCAAAAGTACACCTATTATTCTGATTGGGAAACAATGGAAGTGTTATTTTGAAAGTAGAATGATGCAATGAATTACATAATCAGTACTTACATTCTATTAAATATTATATGTTATAGTGGAAGTTGTATGGAGAACACAAAAAAATTTGCAAATAGATGGTTGGGAAAGAAGAATATATAGCTTTCATGTCATATGCATTTACATAGAAAACATTACAGGCTCTATAAATAAATTATTAGAAATAATAAGAATCTTTATCAAAGCGACTGATTATAAGATTAACATATTAGGGCAAATCATATTAAATTTGCTATTATTTGAGCATCTGATATATAAAAATTGAATATGTTATAATTCAACCTAATACAAAGCCTGTTGCATTTCTAAATATTAAAAGCAAACAACAATAAAACATGTCTTCTCTGTGATACCATTTATGGTATTAATAAATAATATCAAGAATCTAAATATAAAATTGACAGAAGTGTCAGGATGTGTCAGTATATTGTCAGTAAAGGATGCCTCAATGAGTGACAATTTATGTCATGATCATAAATAAAAAGAATTAATATTGTAAAGTCGTCTACCTCCCCAATTGATCTATGCACTCCATACAATCCCAATTAAAGGGTTGTGAAAAAAATTAATGCAAACCCAATTACAGGGTTTTAGAAGAAACTTCATAAGACGATTCTAAAATTTTTATGAAAAAGTAAATAGCCATGAATAGCTAAGACATTTCTAAAGTACTACAGGGAGCAAGGAATTATCCTACTAATTCTTAGGATTTATGAAATTGTAGTGATTAAAATACCATGGTGCTAATCCAGAGATTTAAAAAAAATTGAACAATGGAAGTGAATTAGTTAAGTGGAATACACTTGTGCATTTATAAAATGTTACTATATGACAGAAGTAGCATTTTAGATCATAGAAGAAAATAGAACTTATCAATCATGGAGTGGAAAAATGATTGTTTATATTTTAAATGCTCAAATTGGACTCCTACTTCAAACCACGTACAAAAATCAATTTTATATGGGTTAAGTACTTAAATTTCAAAAACAAAGTTTAAAAATAAGGTAAATATTTCTTAGTTCTTGGAATAGGAAAATTTTTCTTAAACAAAATGCAAAACAAATATAAAAATACTGCTTAAAGAAAATATTGATAAATGTTACAATGTTAAAAGAAATAATATTTGTTTATCAGGAGAAAATTTGTGTAAGTGAAAAGATTATATAAACCAGAAAAGGATATTCTTGTTACACACAACCAACCATTGTTAACATCAAGAATATTAGCAGAAATTCTACGAAACAATACACAAAGCACAAACAACCCAGTAGAGAAAGGAGCAAAATATATGCAAAAACATTTCACAGAAGAGAAAATACATATAACCAATAAATATATGAAGAGCTGTTCAAATCTGTCATGATCAGAGAAATGCAAAGCAAGACTATTTTGAGATTAATTTTTGCATTCATTTGATTGGCAAAATTAAAAGCAATATCATGAGATTTCTTGACAATATCAAGAAATTTATGTTCACCAGCTCTCATATCTTCTTGGTTTGACATATAAATGATGCAACAAATTTTGTAAATGTCTTGGTATTATTCCTTAAAGTTGAATACTCACATACCCTATGACAAAAAAAATCCGTAGGCAGATACTCAAGAGAAAACTTTGCAAATACACAATAGGAAACTTGTGCAAGAATGTTCATAATCACACATTTTACAGTGGCAAGACTCTGTAAATGGTTCAGATGTCCAGTAAAGAGAAAGAAGATGGGTGAGCTATTCACATGATTTTTTGACATTATGTCAGACAAGGTGTAAAATGTTTAAATATTGACAGAAAGTGATCATGTTCTCTAGGGCTTGCAATTTTATAGAAATATAAATAGAAAAGTCCAAAGTGATAAAATTCAAATTATCTAATTTTTATGCTGTGAATGATTTCCTCAAGTCAAGTTATTTTATATTAAATAAAAAATTTTCAGATTTATGGCCTTAATATAATCACCTGGAACACCTAGAATGTATCATCCTGGCATATGGTGTCAAATAAACATTTGTTGGACAAATGGTCAATATTTGTTAAATTAGTAAAATTATAAATATCTAGGTACTAAAAAATCTTAAGTAGCATATGAAAATATGATTTATAAAGTTTTGTTTTGTTTTTTTTTTTTTTTTTTTTTTTTTTTTTGAGACAGAGTCTCACTTTGTTGCCCAGGCTAGAGTGAGTGCCGTGGCGTCAGCTTAGCTCACAGCAACCTCAGACTCCTCGGCTTAAGCGATCCTACTGCCTCAGCCTCCCGAGTAGCTGGGACTACAGGCATGCGCCACTATGCCCGGCTAATTTTTTCTATATAGATTTTTAGTTGTCCATATAATGTCTTTTCTATTTTTAGTAGAGACGGGGTCTCGCTCAGGCTGGTCTCGAACTCCTGACCTTGAGCAATCCACCCGCCTCGGCCTCCCAGAGTGCTAGGATTACAGGCGTGAGCCACCACGCCCGGCCGATTTATAAAGTATTAAAGTACTAAAAAATAAAAATGTTTACCAAAAATTCTATCCTTAGAGATGGTATTCCAAATGACTAATAGATTCTTCAAATCAGTTTCTAATTGTTGATTATTAATATTATACACAAAAACTCATGAAACATTATAAATACCTAACAGTTATTTACTGTTAGTAATTCATAAGAAAGATATTTTATTGCTATAAATTGGTAAGTAATATGTAATGGTCCACTAATTGTATTATTGAATTTTTTTTAAGGACGCTTTTATTAGTACAGACACTAGCTGCTGTTAAAATTTAGTGACATGTTCCTATATGTTATTTGAAATACTATAAATTTTGAAAGTTCCAAAAAGAATGTAATAAAATAATAAAAAAGTACCATTATCAGAATCAATAGAACATGGAAAGACATTAGAAAAGAAAATTTTAAAAATTAGTTGCATCAAACAAAAATTTCTGAAGAAAAATATAGAATGTCAGGAAAAAAGAGAAATGTTTTAGTTTCAGTAATATATATCTCAGAAACATCAAATATAACTAATTTCACCAAGGCGAAAAGATGAAAAATCTCAAAAAATCCGTTAATCTGATAATAGATTTTGCAAATCCAAGTGTATAACTATGTAATTTGACTATTAAATTACTCTCTTTTTGAAGATTATTGATTTCAAGTAGGAAATTTTAACTTCCCAAAAGGTAGGAAGTTTTGGAAATAAATATTATATAAATATTTTGAATGACAAAAATGACTAGGATCTGGTCACTTCATTCTGTTTCAAAGGATTCTGCATTTTGTCTACATTTTAAACTCTTTGGAGATAGAAAAAAATGTATCCAAGAGTAGCAGTTTTTCATGTATTTCAGGTAAACACAAAAAAAGAGAGATACATGTTAAACAATAATATCAAATATTCATAATTACAATTTGATTTTTAAATCTATAATTATCAGTGCCACAGAACAGAAATTATTAACATATGTAAATGAGAAAAATAATGCCATGTGGCAGTTGAATGCATGATTCAGGTTTTAGTGATGCAATGTCTAACATCAACAGATGAGCCAAGCAACTTTATGAGCATGATTATGGGAACTTTTCCATTTGGCAGGAATTGTAGCAAAATTTGAATATTATGGCACTGATGTACGCAGAATACAAACATTGCCACCCAAAATTGCTACACATTGTTTTGGGTATGAAAAACAACTGAATAATTAAGGCAATAATAGAAGTGATTAAGAAAATATTTTTCAGTAAATTAAGAATTGATATTGCTTAATATTATAAAAATATCACAAAACTGTGTGAGAACAATTACTGTATGATTTGAAAAATTCCAAAATGCATATTTTCCAGATGGGAACATTTTTGTGTGGGTTTGCTCAGCAGATGACAAAATTGGAGACGAAATACACACATTTTCAGTAGACTACTTATATGAATCTAATGAATGATAATCCAAGGAATAGAGATAAAACAATGTACAGGAAAAAGAAAGATTGCAGCAGAAGATTTAAAAAACAAAACCCAACCTAGGTCATTTTATGTTGCTTGTTCTGTGAATGTTTAAATTCTTAGTGAAGAATGTAGCTCAGATTTCTTTTGACAACATTGATTTCTTGTTATTGTTAAAGAACTATACAACTATTTTTCAACTTCAAAGACACATTGAAGTATACTGAAATCACATTTACAGACATGAATTTTAAACTGACAACAGATACATTTTTTAATGTGATGTTATTTATTATAGTATTCTCTAAGGTTAAGAAAAAATATTTTAAACACAGGATTTGACTCATTATTTTTAACCATGAATTTAAATTTTAGACTATATTAATAGATTGTCATATAATAGTTGAAAAAAATTAACATTCTGTTACCTTATGCTACCACCTCTCAATTTTTAGCTATATTTTTTTTTACTTCATCAAGACTTGTAACATTTACAGTGTGCTTTGTCACTATACAATTGATCAGTTTTAATTCTGTGTTTAAAAATTACTTAAAAACTCACCACTTATTTCTTTAAAGCAGCTTATTAGGTCCCATGGACATCAGTTTGATTAATCTTTTAATTAACTGGATTTTGGTTCTTTTATGTTGAGAATATCTGTGATAGGCTGAATAATATATATATTGTATATTATGTATATAATAATATATATATCTCCATAAATATATCCATATCTTAATCCCCAGAACCTATGAATAAGTTACCTTATGTGGTAACATAGAATGTGCACATGTGATTAAGTTAAAGATTTTGAGATCTGGCGACCATCTTGGATTATCCAGATAGGCCCAATGTAATTACATATGGCCTTATAAGAGGGGAACAGAATTACAGTGAGGGAAAAGAAATTGTGATGAAACAAGCAGAGATTGGAGTGATGTGGCCAGAAGCCAAGTAATGTCCCCAATCTCTAGAAACTGGAAAATATGAGGAAAGGATTCCTCCCTGAAACTCCTAGACCCAACCAGCTCTACTGATACCTGGATTTTAGTCTCATAAGATTCATTTTGAACTTCTGGCCTCTGGAACTGTAAGAGAATAATTTTGTATTGTTTTAAGCCCTTGAGTTTCTGGTAATTTGTTATAGCAGAAGTAAGAAACTAATACAATGTCTAAATGTTATAATTGGAGAACAATTTTGCATCTTTGACTGCTTATAATATTCTTATTATAATTCTATGTCCCAACAACTTTTCAGGCTTTTTAAAATTTCCTTTACAAATGAATATTAATTTGAAGAAGCCTAAAGCCTGCCTGATTTATTTAACCCCTTTGTCACCTTGATGCACAAAATATTTTTATTTTTGAAGCTTAATAACTTACCCCAAATATTTACAGTTTTAATAATTTTCTCTCAATTTTTTCCTGAAGTATTATGTTATTTTAGTGTATAAATTTAGTTGTTACTACATATAAGCAAAGTATTAATATTATTTTATTTCTGAGTACAATTTCTTCTTTCTTTGTTGGACTTTCTATCTTAGAAATCATTTATCCTCATTTTAGGTTGTTTCTGTTCTTCTTCTTATTTTCTTTAATTGCTTTACTTTCATGGTTTTTCCTCTACATTTAGTATGATTTTCAAAATCCTCTACTCTTTTTCATTAATTTGATTTTCAGATATGTTTTGCTAAATCTTAGTCTGGTAATGATGTTGTTATGGTATTTTATTGGTGTCCTCATTTTTTGCAATCACATTCTTTTATTTCCTTTGATTAAGCTTTCTTCTAGTTTGAGTTTGTCATTTTAAGTTTGAAATGTTTATATTTTCCCATTGTTTTATTGCATAGTTGCCCTGTCATTTGTCTCAATCATATATTTAAATTAACAGGGTCATCTTTGTCCAAACATCATTTTTTTCCAGTAGTTTCAAGTGTTGGTATGTTGTATTCTGTCTCATAAGGTGGAGGGAAGGGGAAGGGAAAAAAAAAAGAACTCAGTAGAAACTGTGAAGTCCATTGAAAAACGTTGGCCTTCACCTGATGTTTATTAAATTTGCTGCAAAAAGGTTTTCATCACATTATTGGAGCTGTTGGCCATAGGGGAATAGCTGAGGCTTTAAATACTTAGCTCTGGTTGTTCAGTTTCCCCATTATACATGTCTTTCTCTAGTAACAATTGCCCCCTGAAGTTTTTCTTCTGAGCTCAGGATATTAGAGAGAATTATTAGGATTATTTGACTCATTGTTAGAGAGTGAGAGATAAAAATTGCGTAGTTCACTCAGTTTCTCTTTGAATTTTGAGATATTAGTGAGAGTGAACATTCAATTTCTCTTTAGATTTTGGAATATCAGTGAAAATTTTTGGAATTGGTTGACCCACTTCTCAGGAATAGGATTTGCCTAAGAGTCACATAGAAACTTTTGTCTTATCTTTTGGTTCAATGCTTACCACATTACACTATAATTTTTTGCTTTTTGTTTATAGATGGAAAACATTTTTCTTGCTTTGTTAAAAAAAATGTTATTGGCAGAGAAAGTATCTGTGAGATAGTTTCTTCCTCCATCATTATCTAGAATTTTTCCATTGATATGTCTCTATTCTCTCTTTCTAATTAGACAAAATACTTCATACAGTATATCTTATACATTCTTTTTCTTGTGTTCTTTATAAAGTTTACACTCTAAAATATATGCTATTAAATACTCCAAAATATATACTTTCAGCAAGTTACATAACTTTGAAAAATATACATATTAAGTATTTGTTGTACAAATAGACTGCATTTGGTATAAATATGTTGACAATAAAAATTAGGATTTTTTGTTAGTATTATGGCCAAGGGACACAGGAATCAAATCCAGCCACACACCATAGTTATCCATTTCAATGAGGTTTCTGAGGAAGTTAAACATATAGGGAATAACGGTTTAGAAACATATAGTAATACTTAGTGTTTAAGTGGCTTGGGTCCTAAACTCTAATAGTAATAACTCATTTCAATTGACCTGAAGGATATATACGAAGCTAAAGGTTTAATTATTCTTCTCTCCTTTTCAATATGACTAGAACACAAAAGCATGCCCCTGCAAAAGCATACTCTCTCTCTCTGCCTACCACCCTAAGTCACAACTGAGGCTCCAAACCAGCTGTGTGAAAGGAGAAAGAGACACTGTCTGTCAGATATGCCACAATCTGTTTCCTGTTTATGTCCCCATAAACAGGGGTAGTTTATGACATGCACTCCATCGTGGGGAATAGCAGTAAGAGATCAGGTTGGCTCTTCTTGCTCCCACATGAGAACAGATGCCAACTCTTATTGTTCCAACCAATGAAAGTAGTAGTCAGAAAGGGAGATGATAGTTTTTAACTGTTTCTCTCTGTGACTTTACTGTTAGCTTGTGGCCTCAGCCATAGGTGCTGGAATCCAGCCAATCAAGCTGTTGCATAACTCCAGCACAAGGAGGTGGGTTTTTAGCCAGGGATGAGTGGCAGGTATAGTTTCTAATCCACATATCAGGATATGTGACTTGAAAAAAAGATTTTTATGCCTCTTCTTGTTATAAGTGGCAAGATAGTAGACACAGAAGCTAAAAACTTAGAATATTTGCATCATGTTAATGGTTTATACAATAGCAGGAGAGAAAATATGAAATGTATATTCTTTTAGAATAACCTCAGAATTAGACTAACTGAAAGTGGTCATAATAGAATAGTAGATATATAGCTGTTGTGTTCAAGGAACTTAAAATCTAATTTAGAATATATGAAAAACATTTAAAACTTATGGGGGATTTTTTCAAAATACTATCTACAAAATGTTGGATAATTTAGAATTATGCAGTTAAAATAAGAAGTGGTAAATTTCAGAATAACATTATTTAAGCAAAACTTTACAGAGGAAAAGTAGTGTCACACTTGGTCTAGAAGGAATGGGAAGATAGGAATTAGTAGAGAATAAGATTTATTTTTGGGAAAATGAATAGTTTGGAGGTGAGATTGAAAAGAGGACTTGGGCAGCCAGTTTGCCACATCCACCTTAATTTGAAACCTGATCTTTAAGGATAGTACAGATAAACCTGGAGCCTAAGAAATTATCATAAAAAGCAATATTAGCTAATTAAAGTCCATGATCCACCTGAAATCTTTCTTATAAACAAGGTGTGATATCAGTGATACACAATGTAAATGTGGAGCCCACTGCTGCCGTTCTTTTAGGCTGTGTTCTGATGATCAGCGCTTTACTCCTATCAGCAAGCAGCTTTATAAAGATGGGAGAAATAATCAGCATTTTCACTCTCTGCTTCACTGCTGCATCCACTTCCATTTCTCTCTCTATTCACTCTCCCTCTTGGCTCCTGAAACCAGATAATAGAGGCTAATCTATTTGGGAGAACAGCAGAGGTTAGGTAAGGACATTGAAATGATTAAATCCACAGGGAAAGCTGGACCAAAGTATTACGTTCCCATACATCTCATAACTGCCTTAAAATACCATTTAGTCTTTTTTTTTTTTTTTTAGCTTAATAGCTTCTTATCACTTTCTAATTAACTGTGAGTGCCTAGTGGGTTGAGTTTCAGTTCAAATTGAGCCTGAAGAGAGAAAGCAATGAAAGAGAAGTGAGAAAACTAAAGCAGGGGCTGGAGGCAGAGAGAGACTGCTGCCCAGGGGCATTTCAGATACCTGAGAAAAGAGCAAAGGAAGAGGAATAGTCTGGTACCTCACAACCATGGCGTGAAAAACAGGGGTCAGCAAATGGGAATGTGGGTAAGGTTTTTCCTATCACTGATTGTATTCCATTTTAACCAGGCATAACGACAAGATTTCAATTGGCATTTACAACCATGCAACAAAGTATGATCTTGGTCCAGCATTATTTTTTTCTTAATTTGCAGCTTTTTCTTTTTTTCAAGTTATAATGCTAATGTCCAAGTGAGAAAACAATAAACAATGTTTTTGCAAAGTATTTGGTTTTAGATTTACATTTTAAAGAATCAGAAAGATGATCTAAAAGATGAAGTCTCTGAATTGTCCTCAATTTTATAGACAGAAGAGGAAAGACAGAGAGATATGTGTTTATAAATGTTAAATAAACAGAGTTTTATCTTTTAACTATTAAAGGAAGAGCTTTGAACTAGAAACAGAAAACAATTCATTAAGCTTAATCAGTTAGGGAAAATATAGTAGTTTGACATTCCACTGAATTGCTGCTTCTAAAATATTTCCAACTTTATCTAGTTGAGCCTATGTTTCCAGGTAGCATTTATTTTAGAAGTTGTAAGTATTTTCTTCTTTTTTAAAAATATATATGAATTCCCATTGAAAACTAGATAGGGTGTTTGTCAGTTTTAAGACCCAGGGATGTCTTTCTCAAGAACTTGGTAATTATATCCTTTGAATGTAAACATTTAAAAAGATAGCACCCCTATATCCTTATTTCTGGAGAGTAAAAGCCTAACTTTAGCTGACTCCTGGCTCCAACTTGTAAACTACTTTCTTTCATAAAGATACGAGAAAATATTTTTTCCTTTGTATAAAGCCAATTAACTAACACAGAGGGTCACCTCAATTATCAGGTGAATTTAAGATAAACTATGTGTAATAAATAGTGCTGTCAGGGCGTCTTATTGGAGGATTAATATTGTTTCTCTTGAGAACACGTATATAATGGATTGCATCTGCTTGGCTGTAAGAAGAGATATCTCTCTGTCTTTGCTATCTCTTAATAGATTGCTTATGGTGCATTACATCATGTTTTAATGCTTATTCAAGTGTTTTATTTCTCTACTACCTTGGCGGAGAAGATTTTTGCATTAGGAGAAAATTTTGTCTTTAATTCTATTTCCCTAACATCATCAATAATATTAAACTTATTTGCAGGTCATGTTTTATTTCACTTGGGTATAACATAGACAAAAGTGGAGGTTGGCAACCTGATTAACATATGTCCTTGTGCTTACTTAACATCAGGTGTCCATTGAGAGGAAATGCGACTTTGAGCATCCTTGACTCTAAAAATGTGTTTTAGAATCTTTCCACTTAATTTTTTACATAGTTAGTATAGCATAGTCTTTTTTTAATTACAGAAGCTTTCTGTATAAAAATTACTCTGAAAAAATATGACTATATACAATTAAAAACTGATCACCAAAATTTACCAATTAGGTGCATATTCAGTAATAGGAGCTTACTTTTATGGCAATATACTGGATTTTTAAATGAAAAATTAATATATATAAACCTTGTCTCATTATGTTTCATTATGCTTGCTTTTTGTTCTTTCATATTTGCTTCTATTTCCCTTGAGTTAAATGCTTTCAAAATAACTGGTTTACAAAGAATGACCTTCTTCTTGCTTTGTCAATGTTCCTCTTATAACCTAAAATGGACCACATTGTGCCAAGCTGATAAATAAAAAGTAAAGCCTAGTGATCTCTATGCAATCTTACTTCAATACCTTTTCTAAGAAAGAGAGTTTATTCTAATTAAAAGATTGTGCTCCTCTCATTGGCAGGAACTAGCAAAAATCTAGGTTTACCTAATGGAAATTATATTTTTATATGGCATAATATATATAAAAGTTGTGATAATATTGTTCAGATAAAGACAATATAATTGAGCAGTGTTAGCAATGTAAAAATCTATCTTGTGTTATTTTAAATACACATGTTAGATGTGACAATGTTTTCTGTGCATGTCTACATAGTTTAAAAAGATATATATAAATTCCTTTTCTAGAAAAACATTCAAAATTCCTTTTTCAATTTTGGATATGTGCATTGGGGATTTCCATCTGGGCATATAATATTAGGGTATTGAATGAATCTCTCTCCTCTGCTTCCTGCTCTTCTCTCTCTCCTTTTACTTTTTTCCTTTTCTTTTCCATTATAATAAACGTACCCTGTGGCTCATTATAAGATTGGGGAGTGTTCACTGTTGGATGCACTTGACTTTGCTCTAATGCTGTCTAACCCAAACATTCACAGGAGCAGGGGAAAGGGCCTGTTAAGAGCTAGGTATACATGTTACCTTTTAAAAACATTTACAAAAGCCTATCAGGCAGAACCCTTAACTGACCTCCTTATTTTCACCCTTGCTCTCCTACCGTCCATTCTCAGGACAGTGGCCACAGAGATGTTAAAGGAGAAGTCAGGTCATGGCCTCTCTCCACTCAAACCCTCCATTGCTGCCCCATTTCACTGGTGTAAATGCCAGTGTTCTTCCTGCAACACTCCCTGTGTCTGCTCCCCTTACTGCCTCTCTGACCTCGTTTCTTCCTCTCCCTCTCACTCACTCCTCTCTGACCACGCTGACCTCCTCCTTGTCCTCCAGCTCACAGGGCGTGCTCTTTGTACCTGTTACCTCTGCCGGAGTTGCATTGCCCTGAGCCATCTGGATGGGTCACTCCTTTGCCTCATTCATGTCTTCACACAAATGCCACCTTAATCATCCACCCCAGTTAAAATTATACCTCCTTTGCCCCAAAGTTCTGGAATTTCTACATTCCTGTTTTTCTTTTTATGTTTAACATCTGCCACCATCTGCACACTATATACATTGCTTATTTTTTTTTTGATGATGGTCTTAGTCCTCCCAATAGAATATAAATCCACGAAGGCAGAGAATTTTGTCTGTATTATTTATTGATGTACCCTGAGTGCCTAGGACAGTATCTGGTATAGAGTAGGTATGCAAAAACTATTTACTTATTAAATAAACTAATGTATATATACGCCTTTTTTTAATTTAACGAAATGCATTTAGAGACAATAAGCATTTACTTAAGGCCCTAGGCACAGCTAGTAAGTGACAGATGAAGACAAAACTGAAACCAGGTAAGGTAAAGTAGCAAAGCCAAAGGCCGTTTCATATACAGAAACAGCTTCCAGTGGTGACCATATCCCTTCCCAATTGAAGCTTCTTGGGGGATACTCCCACCATTATAGCATGTGTATTATTTAATAGCATTCACTGAACACATATTATCTTTCAACCTCTGTTCCAGAAGCTGGTACTTGGCAATGAGCTCAACAAGCAAGGATCCTGCTTGTTTGAAACTTTTCTTCAAGCAGAGGAATATAAACAATAAATAAATGTAAGTATTCTTTAGTGACAAATGTAAAATGTGATGGTGTCATATTGAGTGTTTGATACGGAGTGGAGAAGTCTATTTTAAATTTGGTGTCCATTGAAAAATTCTTTGAGGAAGGAACATTTACTCCAAAGTCTGCATGAGAAGAATAAGATGTCTGCAAAGATCTAGACAAAGACCTTTCTAGACCAAAGGAATAGCTAGTATAAAGGTTTATAGTTGGAAAGAGCTTAGCACACTGTAGCAACAGAAGGCCAGAGTGGTTGGAACAGAGCAAAAAGATACAGCATTATATAAAATGAGTTTAGAGAAACAGACAGAAGCTAGTTCATATAAGGAACCATTGAATTATTATTAATATTAGTTTTTAAGCAAGGGAATAACCTGATCTGATTTACTGAACACAGATCACTCTAGTTCTTACATGGCATGGTTTATATATAGAAGAAGGAGAGTATTACAATGGTCCAAGATAAATATACCCTGAAGGAAGGTTCAAACAGTGGGGATAGAGAGAAATGGATGAATTTGTGAGAGAATTTGGAGTTAGAATCACCAGAAACTGCTTAGGGATGAAGGGAGCAATGGCCAAGGAAAAAATCAAGGATAGATCTTTGGATTTGGGCTTTAGGTACCCATGAAGGGTGTTGCTAAGGAAGAGTAAGATATTTGGGGGAGAAAATCAAGGGTTCTGCTTTGACCAGGTAAATATTGAGATGTCTATTAGAAGTCAGGTGGAAATATTGACCTGGAGAATATATGAATCTGAACTGATAATACAAGTTGGGGAGTAAACATCATATAAATAGGATTTAAACCCGTCGGTAGGAGGTCACTTAGAAGGTATAGTTAATAGATTGAACAAATATTTGGTGGTTGGATAGAGGAGGAGAAGTCATCCAGGTCTCCTGGGAAGGAACGGCTAGTGAGGGAGAAGCAAACCCTGCAGGCTGTGATGTTAGAGAAGATTGGGAGGGAGTGGATAACTCTGATGGATATTGAGAGTGGTTCACTGAGATGAAGGCACAGTGCTGATCACTATGTTTGGGAACTTGGAAGTATTAATATTAATAATTGGTGACCTTGACAAGAGCAGCGGCACTGGAGTGGTAGGGAAAAATATCATAAGAATGGACACTCTTTGACTTGGTGATATCACTGGAAGAAAAACAGCAATTGTAGTTGACACCAGTTAATGAATTATCCATGACTTCAACTTTTTAAAAAATTATTTCAGAATATTACAGGGGATACAAATGTTTTGGTTACATGAATTGCTTTTGTACAGTTTAAGACAAAGTTATGAGTCAATTCTTGTTTATGGAAACTGGCCCCAGATGTTTTTTCCATCACACCACTCAATATCTGTACTCATATTTAATCGTGGATATTTCATTGGTAAATGACAGACACTTTTCAAAAGAAAGTCTCATGCACAAGTTTACATATAAAATTAAACATTGAACCAGTTAGTTGAAAAATTCAGAGTTGTGAAGCCAATTATGTTCGAAAACGAATTAGAATGGGGAGAAGTGTCTTCTTATAGTTTTATCAGTGTATATATTTATAGGTATAAGGAAATGTTAAGCAGTTATTTTCAAAAACACTTTGAATTTATAATATCTGATGGGAATACTTATAATTTCCTATTTCAATACTTGGCAGATGGCAACCTCAGTAAATAATTTTGCTTTCTATAAACATAATATATTTTTTTTTAATCAAGACAGTAGTTTAAGTCTCCCACTTGCTGTGGCTGGTTGGGTTCCTCTGCCTCCCACTGACAGAGAACATGAGTGGAGAGTCAAGATGCACAGACATGCTCTCAGAAGCCTGTATTCACTGTTTAAACTTACCATGTTCTAACACTGAAAGCTAGAAATACTCAGATTTCAAACTCAGCATAGTAGATGTTAAATAATGAGGAAGAAGAGAAAACCATCGTATATTAATTCAGCCTGTTGAGTTGTCCTGACATGCGCGATGTGGCATGCCGTTTCAAATATATGCCATTTTCCTGGTAATCCATCTGCTTAGGAAAGTTTCTTTAAGTACTTCAGTTAAAAAGACAAAAGACTTCAACAAAATGCTTTCTAAAACCTTCTTTTGAGTTCTTGCAGGTTTTATAATGGCATTCAAAGTAATATATCAGTAATAAAGACTTTACAAACAAAACTCATTTTCTGTCTTTGTCTTTTTTTTTTTTTTTTTTTTTTTTGAGGCAGAGTGTCACTTTGTTGCCCTGGCTAGAGTGAGTGCCATGGCATCAGCCTCGCTCACAGCAACCTCAAACTCCTGGGCTTAAGCGATCCTACTGCCTCAGCCTCCCGAGTAGCTGGGACTACAGGCATGCACCACCATGCCTGGCTAATTTTTATATTTTTAGTTGTCCATATAATTTCTTTCTATTTTTAGTAGAGACGGGGTCTCGCTCTTGCTCAGGCTGGTCTCGAATTCCTGACCTCGAGCGATCCACCCGTCTCAGCCTCCCAGAGTGCTAGGATTACAGGCGTGAGCCACCGCGCCCAGCCTGTCTTTGTCTTTTAAAGAGCACAGCTTGAAGGTGTTTGGAGCACTGTACAGCACAGTACAAAATGTTTTAGGGGAAATAAGTTGTGTAGGTGGAAAAATATCCCTACATCAGGGGGTTGATGACTGCTCTATATTAGCCAAATAAAATTACCATTCATATTCCAATTGTAAATATGTTATTTTTTCTCATAGTGGACATGTTTGTTTTTAAATATCTCAAAATATTTTTAATAGCAAAATATGTTGCTTTATTTAAGTGCAAAATTATATCATTAAACATAGGATACAAATTAAAGGGGAATGATGTGGTCTAATGTGTCTCCAAGTACAGATTACATGTAGGGATACAATGTACCAAGTAATTCCCTCTCTCTGAAAATAGATCCTATAACTTTAAAACAAGAGAATATTTGAAATAATTCTAAGGAGCATCAGTATAAAACTAAAAATATACCTAGTAAATATGGATATGCAAAACGAATAAGTTCTACAGTTCTCTTCTTTCCCTCATTTAATTTCTATAAATACTTTTTAAGGGATTTATTTTGTAGAACCCTACATTGTTCCTGTGGGTTTGGTTAATATAGATATTAAATTCAACAGGCAATGCAGGGCAGTCTTGTCTGAAAAGTTGTCAGCGTTTTACTGGGATCCATCATTCTTAACAAATACCCCATATATTATGTAAAACATTATTGCAAAAAGATAGAAATATAACATATTCCAAAGACATTTCCATCCAAATGTGACTCTCAAGGCTACTGCTTACCCTTACATTCCTTTTCATGTTGTTTCCTAAACCTGTTTGCTTGTCTGCATTTTCCTCCCTGGATTATTTTCACTGTGAAGCAGTCCAAGACAGTAAAATCATAAATTCTGTCTTTCTACCTGAAGCAGCTCATGCAGTGACACTGCAGGGTCTTTTTGAGATGTGCTCATAAAAAATTTGAAAACTCCCATGATTAGTTTGTAAACAAATTGGGAGTCATTTGTGGGTTTGATTAAAATGATTATATTGAAAATAGTGATTTATATCAGCAAAGGTAAGGACATATTATGCAAAGCAGAATAGATGTCTGATTGTTTCTTAATGGAAAACCTAAAGCAATTTTCTGATAATTTGAGTGCCAAAGTGTTGAATCACATTACTTTAATCCTCACTTCATTTCTTTTAAATTGATTATCACTTTTTTCCTTATCGAAGTGCATTTATTAATATATTTGCCATTTAAAGACTCGATCTATGAGTTATGAGTATGTTGTACCCAAGACACACAGAAGCTTTTTTATTAATTCAATAAGACTCTGCCATATACAGTTTCTTAGTTTTTACAGGTTTTTAAAAATTTCCTAGAAAATTAAATTAAGCCAACTTAGATTCCAATATCATCCAAAAATCCTCTATTCCCCATGTGGGAATAAACGAAATGATAGTTCAACTCTTCCATAAAAAGTGAGTGTTCAAAGTCATCTTTTTTGTTGTCTTTTAGTGTATTTTGGATGTTAGGGATTAATGACAACATTTTTGTTGTCTCTTGGTCACTTTCCAGGGAAACAGGAAACATACATGGACATTTTTACGTATTTAGTGAGACCACTTCCATCCTACCCACTTACACAGCTATTATTTGTCTACAGTGATGGCTCCTTCTCTATGCCGTATAAGACAGACTTGCAAAAAAGGGCTGACTACAGTCACATGAGAAAATGAAATAATTGAACAAAATAACACAAAACAGAACATGGGTGCTTGTCTATTTTATTTTTGTTTTATTTTCATTGTCCCAATAATTGACTCTTTGGAGGAAACAATAACAATAATTATAATAAGGCCTGTGTATACATGCTTTACAGTCATCATCAACATCTCTCTCTATTTGACTTCACTTTAAAGCCATTTCTAAAGCAAAAATTGATTACTCTAACATGCAATCACCAT
This sequence comes from Eulemur rufifrons, assembly GCF_041146395.1. NCBI lineage: Eukaryota > Metazoa > Chordata > Mammalia > Primates > Lemuridae > Eulemur > Eulemur rufifrons. The sequence continues at coordinate 36,920,857 of NC_090997.1, forward strand.
GGAAATTGAATTTCTTTTTTTCCCTTTGTGAAAAAGAAGCATCAGTTTGCTTCGTTCATGCTGTGGCAAAGTTCTGATTCAAGCCAAATAACTCCATGAAGTCAGTAACTACTTGACTTGTTTTCCTTAATTTAATAATAACAAAAGCTTTATTGTCCTTCAGTTTACAAGGTACTATTGAGCCTCACATCAACTTGGTGAAATAAGCAGGGAAGGTATATTTTGTTATTCTCAGTGGTGAAATTAAGACTTGAATTCCAGTCTTCTGACTCCAAAGTTAGTGCTCCTCTCCCAACCAAAAGATCCAGCCCCACTCCCCACACACCCTATAGCATCTACCTGACCCAATGCACCAAAGTATAAATAATTGCCCTACGCTCTTCCACTGCACAAACCTGTTTCAGAGGGCTCATCGTGGTTTAAGGAGTCCTCAGGAGAGCAGAGAGCTGGCTAGAATGAAGATTAGGGTTAATTTCACCTTTTATTTTATCCTATTTGCTGCCATAGTTTGTGTCACCTCCTAAGATTACAAATCCTTGGTGGTGCTGTGACCAATGCAGAACAGAAAGTAAATCATTCTCTCCATGTTTTCTCTATACTAAAAGAATACCAGTGGGTGAGATTTGGTGGAGATAGAAGTTTGGGAGAAAATACCTAACATTTTAAGCATCTGTGGTAATCAATTTGTTTACCTTATAAGACTGCTTTTTATTTTTGATGTTTCTAACTATATTGAGATGATTTATGTTTTGTTCTCTTTGAAAAATAAATGATGCTGAGAATAAACTTTGTTGTGGGTTATCAGATTTTTAGACAACTCAAATGAGATATGTAAAGCAGAAATTGCTCATTTTTCTACATATGATCTTAGAAGATCTTACTTAGCTATTGAAAACTCTGGAAATGTAAAGGTGCTTCTACTTAGGTATCATTTTTCTCTTTCTCTTTTTAAATTAATAAAAAATCACATTATCAAAGCAATCTGTTACATTCAGTTTGAAGAAGAGCTGATATCAGGCAGCTATACAGCAATCAGGAATGTGCTGGGAGCTAAGGCTCATTCTCTGTGGGAAAGGAAAGACCTAGTCCACTATACCAGGGAGTCGTATTGTATACAGCTGCTTTGATACAGGGAGTGGGTTTGCTCTCATATGGGGAGACAGAATAACAGTATGGTTAAGAACTTAGGTTTCAAAGTTAAATATATCAGGCTTTAATTCCCAATTCTGTGACTTACTACCTGGGCGAGCATGTATAGGTAATTTAACTTCTCTACGTGTCTCGGGATGCACACAACACACACACACATACACACACACACACACACACACACACACTCTAAAATTTTGAGTTGGCCAAACAGTCAAATGATTTTAGAACCAAAACAATAGGAAAAGGTATAAAATTAAAATCTTGCTTTTACCACTCTCTCTAATCACTCCATCCCATTTCACTTAAAACATAACTAGTTATGTAACATTTTGGACTTCTTATGTAAGTGTAAATACAAATATATATTTGTTTTTCTTTCTTTTTATACTAAAGCTAGCAAGCCAAACTTGCAGATCTGAAAGTCTCATTTTTTACTCACTATGTCTTAGAAAACGTGACAGGTTGTACATGGGAGAATTTGTGACTAAGGTGGAAGTGATACTATAGACTTTGGAGGTTAGGTCATAAAGGGAGTTTTGGTTTCCTTCTGTTTCTTGCAAGACGCTGCTCTTGGATCCAGCAACCATGTTGTAAAGAAGCCCAAGCAATCCAGGTAGAGAGGAACCACGGCCTATGGCCCAGAGCCCTATTTAAGCCTCTAGCTGACGGGCAGCACCTACTTGCCAGGTTGAATGAGTCATCTTGTAAGTGGCTACTCCAGCCCCTACTTGAGTGGCTTCAGCTAGTGTTGCATGAAGCAGCAGTGATCTGCTCTTGCTTAGACCTGCCCAAATAGAACATTCATATAAAACATAAATGATTGTTATTGTTTTCAAATCATTATGTTTTGGGGTAGGTTGTTAGATAGTATTAGATATTTGCAGTAGACTTATAGTTTATTTTGCCATTTTTTAATTGATGGACACTTGGATTTTTTTCTAATAGTTTGCTATTACAAACAAAACTGCAATGAGTAGACCCCTGAATCCCTCCTATCATATATGGATGTGTATATTTTTAGGATAAAATGCCAGAAGTAGGATTTATAAGGTGAAGAATATATACCATTTTAAATATTTTAAAAGCTACTACCAAATTTCCCTCTATAACAGGGTTTTTAAAATAATTTGTAAAGCAGAATTTATTTTATAAGACTGCTATGAGATTAAATGATATAATCCATAGTCTGGCAGAAGACACAGTCCTGGAATAATAAACTCTCAATAAATGATTCACAACAAAATGATCCACAATGAACTACTTTTTAATTTTTTTTTTAAAAAGTAGCTGAATACTTAATGTGAAGACTTTGTTACTTTGATTTTCACTTTGTTTAATAATGCTATCCCTGTTTGCTGACTGTACGATGTATTTCTGGACCTGTTCCTGATCTCAGTCTAGACTGCATTCTCTCCTTTCCTGTTTCTAGATTTGATTGGTTATGTACATATTTCTTTTTAATTCTCTTTGTTTTTTTCATCATTTAGGTAATCATTGTAAGGAGTTAAAACAATAAATAAAGAAAAATATAAAAGCACTTTGTTATTCCTGTTCTATTCTCCTTATCCTACTCCTAATCAATCTATCATTTATTGCCTGACTCAGAGATAAGCATGATTAGTAGTCTGAGATGTGTCCTAAGAGTCTATTTTTATATATTTACATCTACATGCACATCTGTATGTATAGTTATCTTCTTAGAAAAATTGGGCAATAATACATTTGTCACTCTGCAACTTTCTTTTTCCATTAAAATTTGTTTCTTGATAGTCTTTTCATAACATTACATATAGACTTCTCATCTTTTGTAATGGTTGTAACAGCTTGTATCTCAGGTAGTAGGTATGCTTATACAGAGGGTAGTTTCTGAAAAAGTTTAAAAATCCATTTTTTGTGTCAAAACCAAAAATAAAGAACAACAAAACTCAACATTTGGTAGTGAATAGAGTTGAGAAACTATTATTTGATTTACACCAATGAATTTTTATGAAAGCTGGTTAAAAATAGATGACATTTCTCCAAAGAAGACATACAAATGGCCATCACATATATGAAAAGGTTTTCAATATCACTAATGATCAGGGGAAAGCAGATCAAAACCACAATGACATATCACCTCATACCTGTTAGAATGGCTAGTGTCAAAATGGGCAAGAGACAACAAGCATTTGCAAGGCTGTAGAGGAAGGAAACTCTTGTTCACTGTTGGTGAGAATATGGAATGGTGCAGCCACTATAGAAAATAATATGGATGTTCCTCAGAAAATTAAAATAGAACTATTATATAATCCAGCAATTCCACTTCTTGGTATATGAATTAAAATCAGGATCTCAAAGAGATATCTGCACCCTCTGAATTTATTAGAGAATTATTCACAATAGCCAAGATATGGAAATGACAGATGAATGGATAAAGAAAAGGTTGTGTATACATACAATGAAATATTATTAACTGTAAAGAAGAAGGAATTCATACCGTTTGCAACAATATGGATGTACCTAGAGGACACTATGCTAACTGAAATAAGCCAGTAACAGGAAATATACTGCTTACATGAGGTATTTAAAATAGTCAGTGCACAGAAGCATAGAATAGAATGGTGGCTGCCAAGGGATCAGAAGAAGGAGAAATAGGGAATTATTGCTCAATGGGTAAAAGTTTTAGTTATGTAAGATGAATAAGTTCTGGAGATCTGCTGTACAACATAGTACCTGTATTTAAAAACGTAGTTCTGTGAACTCCAAAATGTTAAGAGAATAGACTTTAAGTGCTCTTAACACAAACAAATAAGCAAAACCCCACAAAGAACACAAGGAAATTTTTGGAGGTCATGGATATGTTTAGTACCTTGATTGTGGTGATGATATTACGGGTGTATGCATATGCCTAAACTCATCAAAATGGACACATTTTATATGTGTAATTTTTTATATATAAATTACACCTCAATAAAGCTTAAAGAAACAGAAACAAAAATACATGAAAACATAGGCTTTGGGAAAAAGAAAAGAGGTTCCTGTTTTCCAAAATATGGATATTGATAGTTTATTTAACCTCTCACCTAATGATGAATATTTAGGTTGTTTCAATATTTTTACAATTACTGGCAATGCTACAATATCTTGAATCTTTTTGTTAATGTGCCAGTATTTCTGAAACTCTGTTTCTAAAGGTGACAGTCAGGCTCTGAAGGATACATTTCTTTGTAATTTTATACTTGATGAATCATATAATTAAATAAGAAATATGCATCTGTCTATACAATATTTATAGAAAATGATAAAAACGAAACTCAGGTTTCAACCTAGTTAATATATTTAGCAAAAATATTTGAATATTTATAAAAAATAAGTTGCCTTGGTTTGATGAGCAAAATATAATACCATTTTTATAGTATCTAGAAAAATCTTAGAGCTACTTTACTTAATATAAAATGAGATTTAATTGAAATGAATTAAGACTAGCTCTAAAAATTTTAATGAATCATTTGGATACATCCAAATATAAATTTGACAATATCTAAGGAAATCTTTTGTTTTCTATTATTTTATACTGTTCATCTATATTTTTGGCATTGTTTACATGAAAAGGTTATTCTGGACATGCCAACAGAAATTAGTGGTTAAAGAAGACAATTCTGTATATTCAAATACCAAATAAATTACCGAACAGTTTCAAACAAATGAAAAAGAAAGCATTCATATATTTTTCAATAGAGAACTGTCCCTTGAGGATTACAATATAAATAGCCTAGATAATATGGTAATTGCCTTAACATAAAGCTTACAGTTTCCCTCTCTCTAATTGAATAAAGTCACAAAAGAGTCTACTTGCTCAGAAACGCAAGACATTAATGGCTGAGCATGAAGATAAATTCTAATTTTCTGATATTTACTGTGCCTGCACTTATAACTTTTAATTAAAGAAATTTAAGAAATAACAACTAATTTATTGACTTTAGGCAAAGTCTTATAAATTTGGGCAGTGTCTGCAAAGAACATATCTTTTCAACTTTGTTGAACCAGAAACTTCATTTTGTCAATTCAATAGGTGGTAAGATTCAAAATGCATCTTCATGCTAACAAAACTTACAAAAGAATTATCTGTAAATCAGATAGTAAAAATAGTTTTGATGTGTTCCAGTCCCTCTGTTATGTGCTTCATTATATACCACATTTAATTTCCCGAAATTCTATAAAATAGCCAGGATTAACCTCATTGTTTAGATAAGAAACTGAGCGCCAATGAAATTAAACTATTCCCCTAGGTCAAAGAACTTGTTAGTGGCAAAATACGTAAAGCAAATTATTGGAATGTTAGTTCTTTAAGGGCATGTCCTCAGTCTTGTCCATAGATGCATCTTCAATTGGTTCCGTATGAGGTCTTAAATATTTGTTGACCATTCTAATCTTATTCAAAGGCCAGGGCCGTTTTGACTACGATACTGTATCAACATATTCATTTAAAAAGAGGATAAATCTTTCCAGACAACAGAATAGCTACCCATCCACAATATCAAGATATAAAATCAACTGATACATGATGTGAAGTGTATTTTATGTAGGTCAGTAAAAGACAAAGGTTTTATATATTACCTATAGTATATGTCTCAGACAGTAGTAAAATAACCCTGGAGAATTTTATTTTAATTTAATTTTATTTTAATGCTGCTTTTTCTCCACCACAATAAGTATCATTATTTCATGTGAATCAAAATAAGCATATCACAACTTTCCTTCACATCAGTTATATTTGAGGCTTCATCTCCAATTTTGTTTTACAAAAATTTTCAAATGTATTTAAAAGTAGAGAGAATAGCCTTCACCAAATTTAAAAATTACCAAGATTTTGGTAGCTGTTTTATCTATTTCAGCTTTTTTCCCCAAAATATGTTAAATCAAATCTCATACTTTGTGTCATTTTGTAAAATATTTTATTAGATTCAAGAGACATCCTGAAGATCATCAGTTGCTTAGAAGAATTGATCAGAACTGGTGTTAGAGCAGATAAAGGTAAGTTGCTTAGGATGATTCTAAATCATTTTTTTTCTGACTCATTTATGATATATGATTATCTTCTGAAGGTAAATTCTATTCTAGTCAAGAGAGAACAGCTTTATGTTGTAGTAACACCCCCCAAATCTCAGCAGATCAAAAACAGTCAGTGGATTTCTGGGGTCACCCCCAGCCCCAGCCCTCAAGGCAGGAGGCGAGCTGCAGCTAGCGGGCAAAGCCAGCCGCACCTGCACCCACAGCCGTTCCCCATGGCTCCATCACCGCCTGAGCCTGTCCGGGGTCAGATCAGCGGCAGCATCAGATCCTCTCGGGAGTGCGAACCCCACTGCAAACTGCACATGCGCGGGATCCAGGTTGCTCCCCATCCAACGCCTGAGGATCTGAGGTGGAGCCGAGGTGGCTGCGACTCCCCCTCCCACTTCCTGGTGGAAAAACTGTCTTCCAGGAAACTGGTCCCTGGTGTGTAAAAGGTTGGGGACCGCTGGCCTAAAAGACACAAAAATATATACATGTGAGAGATGAATACAGCAGAAGTTTTCAATAGGTAAGTAAGTATTTTAATATTGGGATTATATTTGAATGCAGGAAATACAACAGCTCTCGCACCAGGTAAACAACAAGAGGAGCATGGTGTCCTGAGAGAAGTGGACCAGAAGCAAGACCACAGCTCTAACTTAAGTCCCCATAGTGAGAGAAGAGACACTGGATCTCTTCTGTATGCTGTGTATGGAATTCAACATGTAAATACTTTTAGTATTTCTATAGATGATTTGGATCTATTCAAGTAATTAATTTGCTCCTGAAGTCTCATTTAGACACTCCCTGACACAAATCTGAAATCCGGACACAAATCTGAAATCCGGACAAATCTGAAATCTAACAACAAATTCATTAACTGTGGCTCAACAATATGATTGCTGTCCTGAAACAGCTCTTACATAAATGATTCCTGATGAAAGGACACCTCACTTTGGACTATCGGTCTGCTAGTACTTTTCGCCACAGAGTAGAAAGGAAGAGGATAATAAAAGTGGTATCACAGGAGTAATATTTATTACCCATAATTTTTTTCCCTTCAAGTATACTTATTGTTATGGACTGAATGCTTGTGTCCCTTCCAAATTTTTATGTTGAGATCCTGACCCCCAAGGTGATCTTACTAGGAAGAAGGTCCCTTGGGAGGTGATTAAGTTGTGAGACTGGAGCCGTCATCGAGACTAGTGGTCTTATAAGAGATTCCAGAAAGCTTCCTTTTTCCCTCCTGCTATTTGAGGGTACAGAAGACCACCATCAAAGAACCGAGAACAGACACTTGCCAGACACTGAATATGCCAGCATCTTTGTCTCAGATGTCCCAGCCTCCAGAATTGTGAGAAATAAATGTGTGTTGTGTAAGCCACCCAGTCTGTGCTATTTTGTTCTAGTAGCTCGGGCATGCTGACTCTTACCAAAGGAAAGAAAAAAAGAAATGCAAACTCTTGCTGCCCTGTCTCTCTATGAACAGGTAAAAGTAAATGGCTGTTTATTTAAACATTTGCAGGTACTCTTTATCTGGGAAAAAAAAGGATAACAGTATCAATCTTATAGTGTAGTTGTAAGGATGCAGTGGGTTAACATTATGTAAAATCTTGAGAAGAGTGTCTACTTCATGGTCAGTACTCAAAATTGAGATTATCATTATCATTATCATAGATACAAAGTCCTTTGGGTATGTAGAGCAGACACCAGAGTTCATTATTTTATGTATATCTATTGCTATTTGTCAGGCATTGTGCTATGTGATTGAGTTGCAGATATGTATGATAAAGCTGCTATGTTTAAGTCAAATATAAGGAAGATGGACTAGTTTAACAAATAATTAAAATGATACATAATAAACATAAAAATACAATTATTTGCAAGGTTCTTTGAAAACAATGATGGTGATTGGGAGGGATATATATACAGAAAAAAATGAGTGGTGGTTATGTTCAGATGAATTGTTTAGAGTGAGTCTATATCTTTTTTTTGTCTTTCTTTTTTTCTGACAGTGTAAAGAAATGGTTTAAAGATAACTTGTCCTGGATTGTTGCAGGATTTTTCATTAAAATTGATCTTGCCAATTTTAGTGAAGGCTGACTATAAAGAATAAGGGAAATTGCATCAGTGTATACTTATAAATCTTAGTGATTCTCCTGGGCATTTCGAGATAACCTGACTGATAGCGAGCCCTTAACTTTACACAGTCTTAAGTGTATTTTGTTTTCTGGCTTCTCAGCATCTCTGCTGAGAAAGTAGGAGGCTTCGTTCCCCTTTGTTTCTGTTTTAATGAGTTCCTGACACAGACAGGACGTTATACCTACACCTCAAATGGGTAAAATATCTAGATGACTTGCGCACATCCATTCTTAATTCTCTTTTTTCTTCTTCATTTACCAGGACAGCTAGCTCTGAGTTCTCAATCCTTTTATCCTTTGCCTCTTTTCTGGCTTGCTATAGTTATTTTCAGGAAAACTATGTACCATAATTAAAGCTACCTTTGATCAGCCTGTACTAACAGAGACTGTGCTAAATGCTTTATAATGTATATGTATGCATAGGCATTTGTGTGTATATGTGTGGGTGCAAACATGTGTGGTATTTCTTTTTCATTGAATTGCCCTCATACCTTTATAAAAAATCAATTGATCATCACAGTGAGATACTACTTCACCCCACTAGGGTAGCTATAATAAAAAGATAAATATTGGCGAGGATGTGGAGAAATACTGTTCTTTGGGAATGTAAAATGGTTCAGTTTCTTTAGGAAATCATTTGACAACTTCTCAATATTAAATAGAGTTACCATATGGCTCAGCAATTCCACTATTAGATATGTACCCAAGAGAAATGGAAACATATGTCAATACCAAATGCTTGTACATGAATGTCCATAGCAACATTATTCTGTTATCCATTCAATAGCCAAAAAGTGGAAACAATCCAAATGTCTATCACCTGCTGAATGGACAATTAAATGTGGTATATCCATACAGTGGAATATGACTTGGAATGGAAAAAGTGGAGTACTGATATATGCTACAACATGGGTAAACCTTAAAAACATTATGCTAAGTGAAAGAAATCTGTCACAAAAAGCAACATATTACACCATTCCATATATGTGAAGTATCCAGAATAGGCAAATATGTGGAGACAGAGAATAGATTAATGGTTGTATAACGCTGAGAGAATTGGGGAGAAATGGAGCATGACTATTAAAGAGTACATGTTTTTTCCTTGGGAGATGAAAATACTCTAACATTGGTTGAGGTGACAGTTACATGACTGTGTATGTTCTAAAAACCATTGATTTGTACATTTTAAATCAGTGATATGTATGGTATGTGAATTATATCTCAATAACGATATAAAAATCAATTGACCATATTGATGTGAGTCTGTCTCTGGACTTTTTATTCTGTCTGATTGACCAATTTCTCTATCTTAATACCAATATCAAATATTTTGATAGTCGCAACTTTAAAGTAAGTATTGAAATCATGTAGTGGATTCCTCCCACTTTGTTCATTATCAAAATTGATTTATTTTGTTATTCTAGCTCCTTGGACTTTCCATATAATAGCTAGAGTCAGCTTATCAATATTTATAAAAATACCTTGCACGAATTTGGAATGAGATTGGGTTGAATCTATAGGACAATGTGGGAAGAACTGACATCTTAAAATATGAATCTTCCAAGGTATATACATGGCATATCTATTAATTATGTATTCTTTGATATCTTTCATCAGTATTTTACAGCTTCATCATACAGATTCTGTACATATTTTGTTAAATTTACACCTCAGTATTTTATTTTGGTGCTATTTTAAGTGGAATTTTTAAAAAATTTCAAATTTCATTGCTAGTACATAGAAATATAATTGAGTTTTGTATATGGTCCTGTATCCTGTGGCTTTACTAACTCATTTATTACTTACAGGAGCCAGGATAAAGAACATTTTATTTCTTCCTTTCCAGTCTATGTAACTATACTATTTTTCCTTGCCTTAGTCCACTGACTAGAAATTGCAGTACAACGTTGCATAGGGATGCTGAGTGAGGATGTTCTTGCTTTGTTCCAAACCTAAAAGGAAAACAATTTTCTTTTACTGTTGAGGAGAATGTTAATGATAGTTTTTTTCTACCTGTTTTCCTCATGAATGAATATTGAATTTTGCCAAATATTTTCTGCACCAATTGACAAAATGATGTGATTTTTCTTCTTTAAATTATTAACATAGTAGATTACATTAATTGACTTTCAAATATTTCATCAGCTTTGCATTCTTGGGATAAATTCTGCTTGGTTGTGATATAATATTCTCTTTCTTTTTAAGTCACTAGATTTGGTTTGCTGATATTTTATCAAGAATTTTTGATTCTATGCTTTTAAGTGATGTTAGCCTTTAATTTTCATGTCTTGTAATGTTTTTGTCCAGTTTTGGTAATGCTGTTCTTACAAAATGAGTTGGGAAGTATAACACCTATACTGTGGTTTCCTGGGAGGTATTGTTTAAATTTGGTATTATTTCTTTTTCAAATATTTGCTAGAATTCACCAGAGAAGTTAGCTGGACCTGGAGTTTTGTTTTGTTTTGTTCTTGTGGTTTTTTGTTTGTTTGTTTTGTTTAGACAGGTTTTACCAGGAAATTGATTTCTTTAATAGACTTAGAAGAGGAAAATTAATTTATTATATATACCTAGATATTTCCCATTTCTGTTGGACTTCCTCCATCCTGAATTTCCAAGTTTCTCTCCGCATCATGTCTTCAGCTTGGAGAATCCCCTTTCTTTTACAGAGATCTACTGGTGACAAATTCTTTTAGTTTTTCTTTATCTGAGAATGTCTTCATTATGTCATCCTTCCTGAAAGATATTTTCCCTAGATATGAAATTCTTAGTTGACATTTCCTTAATTTAGCACATTAAAGATGTTTTCCCACCATCTTCTGGCCTCTATGTCTCTTAATGTAACATATTGTCTTTTCTGGATGATTTCAGGTTTTCATTTGGTTCTCAGCAGTTTGATTATAATGTGTCTGGGTGAGTTTTTCTTTGAGTTCATCTTGTTTGAGATTCGCCAATTTTTTGAATTGGTAAATTTATAGCTTTTGCTAAATTTGTGATATTTTTGGCCATTATTTTACAAATAATTTTTCTGCAAAAATTTTTTCCTCTTTAGGACTTTGATGACACAAATATAAGGCCTTTTATTATTGTCCCACAGGTCCCTGAGTTTCTGTTCCCATTAAAAAATACTGTTTTTGTATTTATTTTTCAGATTGGATAATTTCTGTTGACCTATCTTCAAGTCCACTAGCTTTTATCTCTATTAAGTCCACTCTGCTACTTAGTACATCCAGTACATTTTTATTTTATTTTATTTTTCTGACATTTTATATAGACATGTTATTTTTTAGTTCTAATCTTTCATTTGGCTTTTAAAAAATCCTATTTCTCTGCTGAAGACTTCTATCTTTCCATCCATTTAATGTCTGCACCTTTTTGTCATGGAACCTAAATATAATAGCTGATCTAAAGTTTTTGTCTGGAAATTTCAACATCTAGATCCTCTTGAAGTTGGCATCTGTTGATTGTTTTTCCCTTCAGAATTAGTCACATTTCCTATATTTTTTGTTGTTGTCATTGAATAATTTTAAATTATATCCTGGATATCTTGAATATTAGTTTTAAGACTCTGTGTTTTGTTAAAATATTTTGGAGAATGTTGCGTTATGTTTTTATAGGCAATTTGTCACATTGTGTTTAGATGAAAAGTTTAGTCTCTTTTTCTAACTCCTGGACAGTAGTTTCAATGTCAGTTCAGTTATCAAAGCCCTTGCTCTGATACATGTTTTACATGATACATGTTTTACATGTTTTATGTGTTCATAGCTTGGAGAAGAGCTGAGGGCATATTGGGAGATCCCCTCCTCTGGCTTAGTCCTCTTTGGAATGTCCCACTTACTCCCTGGATTCCAGGTTCTTCTTTTCCCAGTCCTCTGTCTAGAAAGATGGGATTATTCCCAGAGATTCAGCAACCCATGCTGCTCCCACAGTTCTGTCTGAATGAGGTCTCCTTGGTACAAAGCGGAGGATTAAAGAGAGAAAAAAAATACAGGAATCCCATCCACACTCTTCAGACCAAAGAAGCCTCTTTCTCTGGTCAGAAAGATGGACTTTTTCCTCAGGGTTTTAGGTGCCTTTGTGGCTTTCACCACCATTGGGTAATTGCCTTTAGGACAGCACATAAAGAAAATAAATTGGTACTTCCATACACTCTGGCTCCCAGGGACCTCTGTCCCCAGTCTTCTGACAGAAAGACAAGACTTAGCTCTGGGTTTTGGCTGTCCTTGCCCCACTGCACAGGAAGCTGCACTGGGATTCTCTCTGGGTTAAAGCTGAGATAGAAGGGAAAAAAGCGCAGAAATTTTGCCTGTTCTTCAAGCATTAACTCCCCACCTCAATCTGCCTGTTATTGTTAACTTTTCAGAGTCCTCAGGTAGTTAGTTGCCTTTTGTATTTTGTCCAGATGTTTGAGTTGTAATCACCAGGAGAGCTTGGAACCTTGCTTCGTGATGGAAACATGAGGATTCAGACACTAAGGTAGACAATTCCCAAGTCATTACCTTAATCACTGTATTCCACATTTTACATAAAAAGGAGAATCTTTATTTTTCTTTCATATATTTTATATCAAATAAAAACATTATAGTATATTATTTAAAAGTGTTACCTGGAGATAGGTGAAGGAGAACAAGGGCAAGAGCCAGAGCCAGAGCAAAAGAAAGGTTATTCATAAGAAAAAGAGAAAGAAAATAGATAAAAATATAGGTCTATATGGGTTACATCATTAAAAATACAACTTGTCATATGCCTCACTTAGGGTTCAGGCAGAGAGCCGAGAGTATGCAGTTTTATTTGAAGCCGTGGCCGTAGCTGGGGAAGTGCAGCCACTGTCGTATACTTGCCAGGGAAGAATGAGGGAAAAATTGTTCTGTCTGGTCTCTCCTTCTGCCATCTTATCTCTTGCTGGTGTCTCCTATTGTCTGGACTCAACCAAATGCCAGTGTCAAGAGAGCCTAGATGCGACTGTTTATTGATGTCACCTCTCAGAATACAGAGTAGGTTAGAGAACAGGTAAAAAGTGGCCACTGAAGATAAATGAAAAACATCTACCCTTTTGATCTATCAGCCACCATTTTTATCTAACAAAGGAAAAACACAGTCATCCCAATACAGAATGATATCACTATGGTCTTAATCTCACCTTTTACTTAATATATTACGGCCACCTGTAACCTTCAAATATGATAAAAAAGGAGGGATGAATAAATAATCAATTCACATGAAACATGGCTATTATAGTACCCTTTTATGTAGTTGGTTTCAAGGCCTAAGGCAAAACAATAGCTTTTTTCTTCCACAACACATTCTGTGTTTCTCTTACCCTCTACCAGCATATTGACTGGTTGGATCTTTAATCTGACAGAAAGATTGAAATTTTTATACTCATAGGATCCAAGTCCTTAATGGTCTTGTATTTATTAGCTGCTGCAATTCTCCATTATCCATCAAGTAGGGTGACCTAGTGAATCCTCTGGATTTCAGAAATAGTGATCTTTGAGTCTATTGTGTAATTTCACCTCGACAGAAAGGATTAATCACCATTCTAGCTAAGAGACCTTAGATTCTGCCAATTGGCTCAGCAGCATGAGGAGCCTCAAATAGCCAAGGTACGCTGTGATTGGCAAAATACCATCCCCCCCCCCCCAAAGATAGCTCTGTGTCCTAATCTCCAGGATCTTTAGATATGATAGATTAAGTGGCAAAGGTTGCAGATGCAATTAAAGGTGCTAATCAGCTGACTTAATGAAAGGCAGATCATGCTGGATGATCTAGGTGAGTACATTATAATCACAGTATTCTTAAAAGTGAAAGAGGGAGGCAGAAAAGGAGAGACAGAGGGAGATGTGACTATGGAAGAGAGGCTAGAGAGGTGCAGCATTGCTGACTTTGAAAATGGAGGAAGAGAATCATAAGTCAGGGAATGTGTGTGGCCTCTAGAAATTGTAGAAGTCAAGAAAAAAATTTCTCCCCTAGAGCCTCTGCAAAGGAATGTATCCCTACTGGTTTCTTGATTTTGGCCCAGTGAGATTTATGTTGGACTTATAACTTACAGAACTAAAAGATAATACGTTTGTGTTGTTCTAAGACATTAAATTAGTGATAATTTGTTACAACAGTGAGAGAAAACTAATAGATATACTTTCAGTTTCAGTTTAATGGCCCCATTAAATTATGTTCCCTGGTGGAAGCATTTCTCTATCGAGGAATAAGTACTACAAACCCACGGAGCCCAAGGTGCAAGGAAAGAAATAAAAAACCCTTTTAGTGGGATGAGCCATTCATACCTCTACCCCACTGATCTTGGTTCTCAGATCAATGCATTTTGGCTTTGGGGAAATAGTGCCAGATACTGATTGCTGGCTTAAGGCCTTTTCCATATTCTTTTGGACAATGCCTCAACTTCTCAGTGTTGTTTCCTAGCTGACAAATAAAAGACAGGCCATTCCATTGTTCTATCAATCCAGCTGCTTCTGGCATTGGTACAAATAAAAAAAACTAGTGAATAGAATACTCTGGTCATAAGCCCATGCCATAATTGTGTCACTATAAAATAAATCCCTTGGTTAGAGGTATATTGCTATAGTGCATCAAGAATTGTGTAAATTTGGAAATGGTGGTGCTGCCATAAATTTTGTGGGAAGAGAAGGTGGTATAATTATGTAATATGTATCTCTTCCCATGAAGACAAATCCAGGCTCTCTCCGTTGTGGAAGGAGTTCAATGTAATTAGATGCCTCAAAGTGTCTGGTTGCTTTTGACCTGGAATGAAGCCGTAACAGAAGCTTAGCAGTGTCCTTTGCATCTGACAGTTTTGATACAGGCAATGTTTAAACCAGTCTTGTTGAACTCATGGAGAGCTTTTATCCCTGCCTGTGCCTAGTGATCATCCTCTGAACTATATGTAAATGTTGACATGGAGTAATAAATATATATGTGAATATGATTTTACAATGAACTCTTTATGCTATTCATTTTCAAATATTCTATACAAATCCTTGTCCAACAGGTTAGACACTGTCTCTGCATAAGTGTAGATTCCCATCTCAGGGTATCTCTTCCTTCCTATAAAATAAACAACCAAATGCTCTGCATGAAATTCTTCCAACTGGGCACATACTCTTTTATTGCTGTATTTCATGGCTACCTTAACTAGGGGGATAATGCAGCAGCTATTCACTTGTAGCTGGTTCCATGTAACTGTGAAGACCCATCTGTATTGCTGGCCTGCATTTTCTTCCTCTGTTCCAGGAAACTCCTCATGTGGTCATAGGTACTTATAAAGTTGACTTTTACCTTTTGGAGCAACTGGGGCCAGGTGTCATACAACGGGATGTTGCTTTGTGCATTAAACGTTATGATTTGTTGGATCAGCAACACCTAGTCCAGATGGAGAGTTTAGGTAGCATAGTTATTTGATGTGCTATGATCAAACATTGAGTTCCCAACAGAAACTGCTTTTCAAATGGAGAATAGTTATGGGGAGAATAGGGCATGGCCTCATTCTAAAACTCTAGGGATTTTCACCATGATTCAATTATTGAAGCTTGCAAGAAGCTTTCTATCTACCCTAGGCATTAGTTCTATAGAACCTTTCTATCTGCCCTAGACATAGTTATACCATTAAGTCTGTTGCATCATAAGGGCCAGGGGTTAGGGCAGCTTGCCCAGTAATCTGGACCTGCTGCAGAGCCTTCTGTTCATTGATTGCCCAGTTAAAGGATCAGAACATCTCTGACTATCATACTTTCAAAATTTTTATAATTGGGCAGACCCTTATAGTGGTCTTCTACATCAGGCTCTTGACAATTGTGAGATTTTCAAAATTCTATCTGATAATGAACCAGTGTGATGTCCTATGGAATAAGAAGATTGTATTTCTGGTAGCCTCTATGATGACAGCGAGAAAGAGTTGATACTGACTGGAGATATGATATCGACGGTGTATGCTATCATGGACATAAGAAGACAAAGTGCTTCTGATCACTCTTATCAAATGGAATAGGAAAAATTTTATGGGTAAATAACTGCCTGCTAGCTTCCAGGGGCTGAGTTCATTTATTCTTTTGTTTTTGCTCGGCAAAATTTGCAGTTCAAATTGTATCACCATCAGATTAAGATTATAATAATCCACAGTTATTGTTTATAAAATGAGTGAATCTTGATTTTTCAGTGGTCAAAGGATATATTAAAGGGAAAAATTAGGTCCACTACCAGCTCTACAAGCTATGAGTCTTCAATATGGCATTTATCTCTGCAGTACCACCGCTCCGCCCCAGAATGCAGCTTTGTTTTTAGTTTACTTTGCCAGTGATGAGGATGAAGGTTAGTTCTTAGGACATCCTTCTGGCCCTTCCTGTAAAAGTAGTCATCAGTCTATTTGGTTCAAGAACAAATGCAAGATTCTGCAAATTACTAAATGTGTATGTTCTCACTATGAATTTCTGGGGTGACAACTACAGGAAAGATCTGTAGTCCCATTAAAATTATCATGAAATGAACTGAGGCCAAAGCTTCATCTGTCATGTAACTTCCGTAAGCCCTGACTCGGGCCTGTGGTCCATGATGGCTTTTGTTTTCTCTGGAGATTTGAGGCAGTTGGAAGCCAATAGCTAATATCTCTTAAGAAGTCCGGGTGTTTACCTTTCCCTCATGCACAGTCACCTTGGCCAGTAGCTGTAGATCTCTCTGGGGAAAGAAGATTCAAAGAATATACATTGCAAGGGCCTTCATCAAATAGATATGGCTCTTTTTCATTGGAAGGGCTTTAGGTTTATGAACTGGGGAAAATTCCACTAGTCCCCACACTGTATCTGACCTTAGATTTCTGTCCACTAAATCTAGAATTTCTCCACTAATTTTTGTCAAGAAACACCTTGGTAGACTTGGTAGTCTAGCCATTTAGTTTACTTTTAGGGCACCATTGCCACAGAACCCCACTGTTAAAACCACTCTGATTACTACTCTCCCTGTGACCTCGGTCAGCCCTTCTGGCTCTGATGGTAATTGCTGCTATCTGGCATCTACCAGTCTTGGATCCTCTTATTTTCATCGGAATTAAGGAAATCATTTTCACTGTATACCCCACCATCACCATCACCGTTTCTAGCTTGCAGAGCTTTTCAAGGATCCTGGTGGCCTCTCTATAATATATTTCTTAATATCTTAGTGAGGTTAGTGCCCTATAGGCCCTTCCAAAAGATGTGGTTAGGATGTAGTTGCACAAAATTGATCCATTTCGTCTGCCTGAGCCTTAGGACTTCTTCCCCTCAGGTGCCAGGGGAGTTCTGGTATCTCAAAAGACTGTAGGCACTGTTGAATGCAAGTTTCAATTAACCAATTCAGGACATTGTTGACATTACTCCTAGATGCTTGAGCCAGCACATTACATCCTGAAGCCTAAGTGAAGGTACTCTCATGAATTTGGCCTATTGTAATATTCTGAGTTCTTTACCTTAATATCTTATGAATACACTGAGGTACGTGTTCTCCAAACTCATACGCTTACAAATTGACAAGATCCTCCCAATTTGGCCTACAAGATGTGTCTTCAAAAACATATCTTGTCTCTCTTCTGAGCTATTGTAGGTTTTAATGCTACCTTTGGGTCTGGAGGCAAAGGGTAGTAAGGAAGATTCGTGAGGAGAATTTGTATGACTTGTAGAGAGAAATTTCCCAGGTGAAATCACTGTATAATTTTCTTTCAGATGGGGGAGGAGGTGCTGCTTTCAGTGGCAAGAATGTTTCTTATAAAAAATTTTTTTAAATTAGAAAAATAATTTTTATATATTATATTTGCACATATATATGGGGTACCTGTGAAATTTTGTTACACGCATAGAATGTGTAATGATCAAGTCTTGATATTTAGGGTATCCATCACCTGATTGTTTATCATTTCTATGTGATGTTTCTTTCTTTAGCATAAGAGTCATTACACATTAAATTCATGTTGCAACTCTATAACTTTTTAAATTAATGCCTGAACTTTATTCTCATTCATAAATGATTTATGGTTACAGGCAACACTACAGTCCGTTGAAGTTGATGTTGTCTTTCTGATTTTCTACTTGTGACTTTAATTTTGAATTCATGGCTTTCAATAAAAAGTTTTCTTTGTGTACTTTCTCAAGGGCAATCAGAATAGCCTGCTCACCCTGTAATCTTGTAATCACCATTGCCACCACAGTGACCGTATGCCACAGGCAGTAAATTGAGCACTTGTAACCCGAATGCATGCCACAGATTACCAGTCTATTTCCCTCAGCACATGTGATCACCAAAGACATACACAACCAAATCCAAGAATTCCATTTTGATGGCTGTTTCTTCAGGCTATTTCTGGTAAAAATTACTTTATTAGGTAGGAGACCATCAGGAAAGAAATAGCACACTAAAACAGATAATCAGAGATAATTCAATACAGGGACAGTTTGATCAAAGGGTGCGCATTTTCAAGATGAACCAGTTCTAAGGATCTAATGTACAGAATGGGTGGTGATGGATGTGTTAATTAATTTGATTGTGGTAATCATTATACAATGTATATGTAAATCAAATAATCATGTTGTATACCTTGAATATATACAATCTTTGTCAAATAAATATTCTAAAATAAAAAAAATAGAGACATAATTTACAAAGGTATGGAAAGGTTAAGGAAATACACAAGTGCCTGCAAAGAAACTAGGATCTAGCAATAGCTGAGAGAAATTAGCAGATCTTCAGAGGCAGTAAGGAGTTGTGAGAGCCTAATACCTTGGGAGAGTAGCAGTCAGATGAGAGCTAGGGTCTTGGGTAGAGGAATATTGTTATTTTCACGCCAAAGGAATACATCCTCTGACTTCTTTCCTTTGATGTCCTGCTGGAGCATCCCACCAAAGACCTTACCAAGAACCCAGAGAACAAGAGAGGCCAGATGATACAGTACATTCTGCCCAGACCTCAAGCCAGAGAGAATTTTTATGAGGTGGAAAGTAGATATTGAGGGAGAAACTAGAAAACATGCAGGATTCCATATTTCACTGAATCCAAGGTGCCACTGAATGTAAGACATATTTTAGTTTCAGTGATATTAAAATGTGAAAAATGTGTTTTAAATGTGCTTTTCAAAATAAGTAAAATACAGTAATACAGAAATAGTTAAGAATACAAAACCCAAAACTATTTAGAAAAACAAAAGAATTGATTGGAGCAGGCCCGTGAGGTAGTTATTTATTTTAATGGTACATTAAATTTAGTATGTTTTCTAACAGTGGTAGACAATTTAGTAGCACATTTTTAAAACAATAGCAGGACAAAAATTCCAAACCCATGAACAACAAAAATTTCCTTGTTTGATAAAATGAAGCAAACAAATTATTCTGGATTTTTTTTCCTTTAGGTCAATTTCATGAAAATTAAGTCCTATAAATCTTTTTCTTAAGGTATAACAATTCCAGTTCTAATGTAAAATAAGTCTCTTAATCAGGAATTTGGGCATGGAAGCCATATTCTGTGGAAAACAAATGGCTCTAAGCAAGGCCAAAAAAATAACTCTTGAATGTAACTTTTTATATTTTATACATTAGAGAAAATTGTTATTTGGCTTCATTTCTAAGACTAGCTCAGGGTAAAATTGGGAACCACATTTATTTTATCACTTTTGCCTCAGCTTTCTTAATTTTACCATTATAAGAATGCATTTTTTATGTATATTTTTTAATTTAATAAAAATTAAATAGTGGGAAAAGGGGTATCTAAATAGAAGTTTGGTGAATTGCAAAATCTATAGTTGCTTGGAGTCTGGTCAAGAGATTAGCTTATAAAATTAATAAATTGTTAAAAGTGAAAGAAAATATAATTTAGAGAGATGTGGCACTCGTCCTATACCATCAAGGACTGAACAGGGAAGACGCTTTCCTACTGGGAACAAATTGCATTTTCTTTAAAGAAATACAAAAGCTCCCTCAGGAGGAGTGTTGAAATCAAATAATAATTTCAGTCTATAATGCCTTTCATTTAAAAAACTCAGTCACATTGGCTCATTAGTTTTCAGGGTGTAGTTGTAATTTGTCTTTTGAATTATTATAATTCCTTTTTTGTTACAAAGAAATTGAGGCATAGAAAAATCGACATGTTGTAACTGCTATTGAGGTCATTTAAACAGGGTGACTTTCTAAAGGGCATGCCAGTCTTGGTGTCTGATGCAATAAGCAAACCTTCAGATAGAATATGCCCATTCTAGAGCTCCTGTTCATTGTGGCAGCTTTAAAAAGTCATATTTGTATTATGTACTCTCCTCCCCTCTCCTTCTACCTTGCCATATCAGATTGCATCATCAGTGGGTACATAAACAAGCAACAGTTAGACTTTGACTGATAGCCTGCTCAAGCAGTAATTTTGAGTGATAGTCTTCCAGTTCTACAGAAATGATTAAATTGGTGTTTATTCTTCTGAACATTTATACCAGACACAAACAAACAAACTCATCACTAAATATGGAACTTGGGAATCAAAGACCTCAGTTGATGATGCCTTCCTGGTAGAATATTAAACCTTAATTGCCAGCCTTAGTTATATTGTAGTAGCCACTATGACTTTGGACCATTGGGAAAAAGGCAGTATCGGGTCAGCTTTTAAGACCTGTGTAGCTCATAATTACAATGCTGTCTTTGCTTACTGTGCATACAATTCCTATTTTACCAAATACTCTTTTGGTTAAAATTACTCTATCTCCTTTTGTTTAAGTGTCAGCTAGTTAAGTTTTTCTTTCCACTGTAGAACATATAAAGAGAATAAGCCAAGCTCTTAGTAAAATACTAAGAGTAGAATTTAATCTCTTTGCATATGGTAAAAAGTCAGGAGGTTGGTCTTGATATTTATTAAAGAATTTTCAAGGAATCATTAATGTATACAACCAGTATATATTGAATTCTCTAATTTTGGGGAGAATGATTCTCAGTCTTATGGTAAAACAGCTAGCATATTTCTTTACACTTGATATTTAATATTATGATGAAACAACTAAATGTGAACTAATTTTCTTCCTGCATTAACTCTCAAGCCATACCTTCATTTTTTGATGTAATATACTTTGGGATTCACAAATCTAGGCAAGATGTCCCATTTAGACATCCTAGGCCCATTATCTTGATGTTGAGAGGTTTTCTTTTTGGGGTGGTTTTGAATTAGCAATGATACCACCAAAGAGAATGACTGCTGCTTAATCTTGGGGACCGTCATTATAAAATTAGCAGTCTGTCTTCTTGCTTCACTATAGAGTGTTCTGTTTTGTTTCCTGAACGTGAAAATAAAATCACAAATGTGTCTAGTACTTTCTTGACTTTCACATTTTATTCTCTGTTCATGAGCAAGAATAATTGATTTGGCATAACCTAACTTAGTTTTGACTTTCTGGTAATTAAAGTCTAAAGTCTTGAACTGAAAGTTTTCATTAGTATGGTTTCATTATGCCTGACTCTCTTCACAGGCTGCAGATAAATCTTTTGAGGGGCTACATGACTGTTGCAGGAAACCAAATCAATGATTTTGTTGTTCTTATGACTTTTCTTCAGACATTAATTTCTCAAGTGAACTGAAGAAATAGGGTTATGGATTTTTATTTGTAAAAGAATGTTTGTAACAGTTTGACTAACTGGACAGGTAAGTTAAAATATTTTTAAAAAATTCATTTTGGTTGTCCAAGTAGGAGATCTTTTAATGATAATAAAATGGCAATATTAGTGTTTTCAAAATTAATAAATCATTCACTTACAGGTCCAGTCTTAAGCAACACTATCATGTCCTTCTAAAAATACTCTTCTGCTTCTACAGATATTATACTTTCAAATTAATTTTTAAACTAATTATCCAGAAGGTACTACTAAAAGATAATAAATGATGGTGGTACCCAGGGGATGGAGATGGAAATAGGAAAGATTTTATTTTAATAGGGGATCAAATATCTGTAAGTTGTCTCAAAATGGAACACCAACTTTGGAATTTAGGACACTAACCTCTAATGGAGGGGCTTCCCAACTGGCAAACTTCAGACCACGTCATCTCAGCACCAATAGAAGCTACCTATCTCTGAGACTGACCAACCTTGGGAAAACCAAAGTCATTTGAATAAACATTCAGAATTTTTAACTGCTTCCCTTTCTTTTATCCATTTTGAAAACATATATTAAGTTGTTTTAATTAATCATTCCACTTTATAATGTACTTTGTACATTTTACTTTGTACATTGTACTTTACAATGTACACATATATCGAAACATGTTGTACACCATAAATATATACAATTGTTTGTCAGATAAAGATAAATTATTTAAAACTTTGTTAATTAAAATTTTAAATTTTTTAAAAAGTAAAATGACCCCTAAACCCCTATACACACAAAGATATATCTGAGTTTCATGTGTAGCCAGATAACAAACAGATATTAAGTCCAAAACACCATAGCTAGGGTTTTGTTTGGGTTTTATTTATGAGCCAAGAGTTTAGTCCCCAAACTTAAATTGCCTACTATTCAAACTTAGCAAGCCATTGACATTCCACTATTAGAGATTCAGTTGTGATGAGAGCCAGAACACATTTGGAAGAAGAAAAATAGAAATCTGTGAAATTATCATGGATACAGGTAGGATTTTTTTGCAACTCTTATTTTTGGACTGGTAGGTCAAGAGGCTGAGGAGGAAGACATATTTGTGATATATCACCTTTGTTGTCCGGCACTTTCAAACTGTCTATAGAGGTTGAAGCCAAAGTCTAATATTCTCCAAAGAAGCAAATGCCAATGTTTGAAGGGATGTGTGTGTGTGTGTGTGTATGTGTGTGTGTGTGTGTGTGCATGTGTTGGGTGGGGGCTGGGAACAACAGAAATCAAACTATTATCCTTACCAGAAGATTACCTAGTCATCCTGAAACAATTACTGCTTTGCATTTCACAATTAGAGATGAAAGCTTATTGTACAAATAGAACAAACAGGGTTAACATGGAAGTGAATGTTTTTTATTTTTTTGGTCAAAGTGTAAATGTATTTAAGTCTTTCCCAGCTTAATGAAGAGATTTAGAAATTTCCTTGAGTTTTGCTCAAGAAGTAATTGATGGGGTCAGAGAAGAAAGAGGTTGCAGGGAATTATGGATTCACAATTTGCTCTGTGCAGCTCCACTCATTTTCCTTGGCCATTGATGTATTCAAACTATGGGGAGCACACAACGTAGGTAGAACAGAAGCTGTTAAAGCATCTGTCAAGTGAACTAGTAGATACTATTAACCATATTTAATCAATACAGAAAATATATTTGATAGAGTAATATAAAAAATAATAGATAGACCTTTAAAAAAATAATGAAGAATGGCTCTTGGAAATTACATTTCACTTACATGAAGCTTTTCTCCTCTTGTCTATAGTTCAGGAATATGCAATGTTTTTTTTTTTTCTTTTGTTACCTGGTTCTCTATCTTTCACTGATCTTCTTTAAAGTCTATGCCATACATATCACTCTCTCATATTAGAGCTTATTCAATACAAATATCCTTTCTTCTTTGAATTTATTCAATTCCTGGGTTCAGATAATTTGAGTTTGGTAGTTGTGTTCACATGGTGAGGTTGCTATGATATTTGAATCTATTATATTTGGGCTCCTAGTTGTAGATATGGGATGGGGGAGGTTTATATAATGAAAGATTTATCTGAAAATTTACTCAAATTATTTGGTTTCTGAAAATAGCGAGAGTTCAAATAGTAAGCATTATTTGTAATCATGGAAAATTCTTCGTCCTTCTGTTAGCAGTCTGTCAATGCTCATAGTGTGTTTGCTGTGGTATTGGTGGTATTGATTATTTCAAAACATTAAGCTTAGAGATAATCCACATCCCTATTGAATAAACACTGGAATTTAAAAGTAGAGAAGTGTGCCGTAGCCTGCCCCTCACTGTGGGCTGGCCAGGCTCCCCTCCCGGGTGGAGGGGCGGCAGGGTGCCCTGGGGAGGTGTGGAGGGCAGGGCTGGGCCAGTGGGAGGAACGATGCTGACCTTTTGTGCTGCCCTCAGATGCACCGGAAGAGCACGCAGTCCTACCTGGTTTTCTTCAGGTTCCGGTGGGATGGGCCAGATGCCAGAAGTGAATGAAGAATTGCAGGAGAGCAGACTGAAAACACCTGATCAACTATCGATTCTGTGCCAAACACTTTTAAGACTTCTATGACCTGTAGCGCTAGTCCTCATAGGACAGTTCTTCAAGAAATGCAATACTAACAATGTTTGATCTTAACAATCATTTGGACAATCCACATAGCAAACACAGAAAATGAATCAAAGAATTGAGTGAAGATGAAATCAGGACACCGAAACAGAAAAAAATTAACCAAACTTCTGAACAGGAAAAAAAATAAACTTAACAGCAGCAATTCTTAGAACCCCCAGTGTAGAAGAAGGAGCTGAAGAGTAGGATGAGGATATTTTACCCCTAATCCTTGCAGACAGAGAAAACAAAGAATACATAAAGTCTTTACTTGAAATTTTGATTCTTATGGGAAAGCAAAATGTGTTTAATACCCCTGGCTGGACATGAATCTGATAAAATCCCAGAAGGGCTTTTCACTCCTGGTAACTTCCAAGCACTGCTGAAGTGCCTGATAAATTCTGGTGAAGAGGTCCTGAGAAAGCACTTTGAGACAACAGCGGTTAACACGTTGTTCTGTTCCAAAACACAGCAGAATCGAGATGCTGGAGACCTGTGAGAGCTGTATTCGGGAAGAGACTTTCAGGGAAGTGAGAGACTTGCACTTCTTTTCCATTATCACGGATGTAGTAAACATAGCGGGAGAAGAGGACCTACCCGTGTTGATGAGGTCTGTCAATGCATCTCATAACCGGAGAGAGGATTTGTGGGCTTCCTGCCCTCTGAACCAGATGCAGAATTTTGACTGTAAGATTTCTCACTGTGATAACTGAGAAGTGGGGGCTAAATATGGAGTGTTGTCCTGGCTAGGTTTTCATTGTGCCCAGTGGATTTTCTTCCAATATGAAAGTTGTTGCTTCTAGACTTTCAGAGAAATATCCTCAAGATATCTGTACACTTTACTCTTCCTGTGCCTTAAATATGTGATTGGCAGAATTATTTATAATTATTATATTCCTGTGCCTATTATGGGAGTAACTGTTGCATTGGAAACAATTGAGGAAATTTCTTCTTTTTTTCCATGGGTTACCACAACTGCTTTTAGAACTTGACAATGTAATTTCTGTTCTTTTTCTGAACACTAAAGAAAGCGGTAAAGAACTGAAGGAAACTTGCCATTCTCAGTGGACAGGAAGGCATGAGGCTTTTGAAATTTGAGTGAATCTCCTGCAAGTGCTGGTTTTATATTTGGATGAAACAAATGGTGACAAAAATATTAGATGGAATAACTGTATGGCTGGCCGAGAATTTGTACTCTGTAGTGCAGTAACAGATTTTTATTTCATGGTTACCATTATTGTTCTTAAAAATGTCATATGTTTTACAAGAGCCTTTGGGAAAAATCTCTAGGAGCAAACCTCTGATATCCTCTTTGCAGCCAGTAGCTTGACTGCAGTACTGCACTCACCCAGTGAAGTGATGGAAAATATTGAAGTTGATCACAAGTTTTGGTTTGAGGAAGCCACGAATTTGTCAGATAAACTTAATGTTCAAATGAAACTCCCTGGGAAATTCCACAGAACTCAGCAAGATAACTTGAACTGTCAACTAACCTCTGAGTTATTACAGAAACCCTAAGTGCTCCAACAATAGAGCACATTATTCAGGAACTTAAAGATATATTCTCAGAACAGCACCTCAAAGATCTTAAATGCTTATCTCTGGTACCCTGAGTCATGAAACAGATAAAATTTAATACATCAGAGGAACACCATGCTGACACGTGCAGAAGTGACTTACCCAATTTTGATACTCTCTCAGCAAAGCTTCATTGGAGAATCAGATGGAAACACAGAGGGAAAGATATAGAGCTTCCACCCACCGTTTATGAAGCCCTCCAGCTGCTTGCCATCAAGTTTTTCCCTAATGTGTATGCATTGCTGAAGGTCCTGTGTATTCTTCCTGTGATGAAGGTTGGGAATGAGTGCTGTATAAATGAACAAAAGCCTCTCAAACGTACTTTGACAGACTAAAGGTTGAGTAACTTGGTTTTGCTTAACAAAAATTTTTATATAAAACACAATCTGGATTTAATGGTAGACACATATATCAAATTTCATACAACTAAGTCAGAGCTTCCCACAGATAGTTCAGAAACCATTGAAAATACCGAAGAGCCTTATATTGATATTTGAAAGAAAAGCTGTAAGGTGTATTTAGACCACTTAATCACTGAATGTATTTGCCTATATAGGACTCCCATTGAATACATTAGCTATTGGTAATCTTCCTATTTATACGTATCCTGTTTGAACTCTCAAGCTTTGAGGACCTATTTGTTGTTCCAGAAAATAGCATTGAAAGTGCCATGTTTTATTTCTGCATGATTTCTGCTAGTGGCACTCTGGAATTATTTTAGTTAAGTTGTTTTATACATAACATTTGTTATCACTGTGGATCCAATTGTTAGGTACTGTTTGTTTTAAAAGACTTCTGCTTTTGTTTTTTTATTTATTTCAAAATACTAAGGGGGTGCAATTCTTTACATGGATCGTTTTTGTAATGCTCGAGTCCTGGCTATAGGTGCGCCCATCACCCAAATAGTGTTCACAGTATCCATTAGATTGGTTTATTTCAGGAAGTAAATTTTGAAGAGGTATGGGAAGAAGAAATACATTTTATAAAATATTACAATGAAGCTCACGATTGACCTTTGATTAGTAGGAGTTTTAGATATGTTGTTAAAAATCTGTAATGGGCAGTTAAGAATATTACCAGAGAGATGAGCTGTGAACTTACAAGCCTGAGAGCTCACAAACAAGGATTTTAGTGTAGATTTTGTCTTTATCAAATGAACTTAAAGAAACTTAAAGGAGCAAGCTATAATTGAAGTTTGAATGGAAGAGTCTGCTGTTCAAACTTTTCACATCTGGTTGTTGCTTTTTACAGTTCTTTGTTGAATCTACATCTTCATAGGCTTTATAGCAGATATATGCTTTATAGCAGGTATATGCTGAACATTTCTGTTTCATGGTCAAGACAGACTCAGTGACCACAGATACTAACAACTGATTTGTCTATTTTCTTCTGTCTTTTTCCATAACTATATCTACTGCCTTATCTTGATTTATAAGCAAAAACTGGAAGACCTACAAAACTATTTTGTGTTATAATATAGATAATGTTGCTGCTATTTGTGGTGAAGAAAATAAATTTTATATAGTTTAATCTAAATAATATGTAAATTTTGTTTAAAAAATAAAATTGTTCTGTACAGTATTTCTTATTGTAGGTATGTATGTGTTTAGTAAGTGGCATTTTATTTATCCCATCAAATAGGTTCAATTCAACTAAATGCTTTTTTTGTGCTCATGAATTTTTTATTAAACAAGCCCATCAGGAACTTCTATTTGTAGTATTTTGGCACATTATATTCCCTGCCCACTTCCCCTGAAAACCATCTACAAATAAATCTATAAATGCATTGCTGATACAAGAAGAAAGTAAGAGAAATCCTCAAAAGGCAAATGTATAGTGAAGATCATGAATTCAGAGAGGTGGATGAGCAAGCTCTAGGTCCCTGGCTACTACAAGGACATCTACTTATCTATGGTTAATTCCATGAGGGTCATTCCCATGGCTACGTAGGACTATGGGGGTCAAAAGACAAAGATTTGGTCCTGTTCCATGTCAGAAGTGTAACAGGACCACTTCTACATAAAGCCAGACCAGGAATGATTACACTTTCTGTAAAAGAGTCAACAAGGAATAAGTACCCTTTGCAGAAGTCTGGGTTCAAGGAGAAAAATAAAAGCTCCCTTGAGATATCTAACTATAAATTGACCCTTGTGAGCATTTGTCATCAGACCTAAGACCCATCATATTGAAACTGAAACTGATTATCAAAGAAAAAGAAGTCTTAGAAGCATCTAGAGGGAAAAGACAGATTAAATATAGGCAACGACATTTAGATCAACAGAGTATCTCTCATCCTCAATAATGGAAGCCAAAAAACAAACAGTGGAATAACATTTTCAAAGTGTTGTGCAAAAATAAATCTTAACATAGAATAATATAACCAAGAAAGAGGGAGCTATAAAGGCAATTTCTGAGAAATCCAGAGACTTTACCACCAATAACTCCTTACTAAAAGATATTCTAAAGGATATACTTCAGAAGTCTAGAAAATAATCCTATATGCAAAATCTGTGATTAGAGAAGGAAAGTTTAGCAGAATATTTTGTGAAAATCAGTAAATCCCAATACATGTTGTCTATAAAATCAAAAAACAATAAAGTATGGTTTATGGAGTAAGAAAAATAACTAAAATACTGAAGAACAATAGTAGGTAAGCCAATATTGAGATGGTAGAGTTGAATTCCATTGTACAGTAAAAATTATCATTTTAGTCTTTGAAGAGTTAAATATGCTTATAACATTTTTTGGTAAACACTAAGCATAGCTTTAAAAATCACAGAGAGAAAAAAATTGAGTAAGAAAAAATATTCTCAGTCAATTCAAACGGATGTGTACACACTGTATTACAATTTGCCAAATATTATTGTTCCTCTTCTTGCTAACCACTGTACTTCCCTACCCCCTTGATTTCAGGCTTGGTCCTGTAACTGGCTTTGACCAATGAAATTTTAGTGCAGAAGCTTTATGTTCCAGTTAATGGTTTAGCATCTCCCCATTCCCTCTGTTGTGAGACTGGCAGAGGCTACTTCTGAATCCTGGAAGGAAGGTGACGTGGAGAGACAGTTCCACTTGTGATGAATGGACAGTGAGTGAGAAACCGATCTTTGTTGTGACAGGCCCCTGAGATTTTATAGGTTAATTGTTGCCAGAAGCACAATCTAGCCTATCTTTACTGATATGAGAGGAAGATTTGTCATAAAAATCTTTGGGACTAGTAGCTGTGTGACTTTGGTTCACACACCTTTGACCTTTGAGTCACTTCACTTTTAATCTTTAATTTCCTTTTCTGTGCAACAACATATTGCATAGATAAGAAAATCTCTTGGAGACTTAAGGAAAAAAGGAAAATCAGAGAAAGTTATCCCATTTATGTATATACAACCTCAAAATAAAACCATTTTAAATCATACATGCACATATCTGCACCTAACCATACCTGTTTGTAAATGCAGAGGAAAAAGTTCAGAAAGGTACAAACTAAATTGTTTTTGTGATTATTACTAGAAGGGGAATGAAGTGGGGAGGAAGGTAAGGAAGGATACCTTTTTATTTTATATATTTATTACTTGTACTTTTTATAATTGATTTTTACATGTTCAGTATATCTTGTTACAAAATGCAATAACATGAGTGACGGTAAAAAAATAAAAGATCCACAATAATAACTAATGAGAGAAAAAGGAGAGAGTAAGAGAGAGAGAGATCTTTCAGGAGAAGGGTTTGAACTTGAGATCCAACCGAAAATTGAACAATTTGAAATCTAGAATCTGATGTCCAGAGGGGACAATATCGTCTTTAAAACATGTTCAGATAAAACCTTTTCCTGTTTGTGTGTGTCGCTAATCATATATGGACAAAAACATTTCATGTCCAGTGTGCTTGTGAAGACACATGCTTTAACAGGAACTTCGGTTATTAGTTACACTGTTTCTGTAAATTTTGGGAAAGGGAGGCTGAGAATCTCCTAGATATAGGTGTCAATGTTTAGGAATGGTTGAATGGATATCTTTGAGAAATACTAGAAGAAAAAATATATAACCTGATTTTGCAAAAACAACATTATAATCTTTGGGAAACGTTTTGAATCTAGTACAAATATGGTAAAGGACTATTAGAGTAGGTTTGTGCTAAAAATGTCACAATTCAGTGTATGTTAGTGAGTGCCTGCTATATTTCAGGATAGTTCTGAAATTACAGAAACAATTAAAATTTGTTACCTGCTCTTAAGGAACCTATCATCTAAGAGAAAAATCACTCACAAATAGTTGTTATTATAATAAATTAGTTTTTATTATAATAATTTAATTCATGCTTAAAATTTTAGCTGGTCCTTGAAATAAAAACATAAAGATAATCTAAAGGAAAATCATAATTAAGAGAAAATATCTAATTTTTAATTTTATATCATTGTAACAATTTTCAGTGGTATCATTCTACATATATCCAAGATCATTATGATTTCAGAAAGAGCAAAATAGAATGAAAAGTTTGTTGTTGTATTTTTTATAGTTATTTCTATAAATGAGTTTATGCATTCTAAACCCACCACAGAGCAAAGGACAAAACTGAAGTAGAGAATGCATCTCTCTTTCCTGATACGACTTCCCTTTAGCTATTTTCATGGCTCAATTAAATGCTGTCCAAAGTACTGTGTACCTTCAGGGCTGTGCTGATATACATGAAGAATTGAATGGCTATTTTGGGACACCTCTTATTATTTTTTTCGATTTTATTTTTCTGAAAAACAATTGGAGAAAAATAGTCATATTCTGCTGAACTGCTTACTTCTTAATAATACATTATTTCCTAAAGCTTTTCAACCTTGTGGGGGTCATATATTTACTCAGAAGAAGACTTTTTATGAAAGCGATGGAAAAAAAATACTTCAATGAGCTCACATTTCAGATACTTTTCTAAAATGAACACTGATCAAAACCTTTTTGAAATTATTACAAAATTGGGTAGTCTCCTAGTAATTCTCTGGTGATAGCGGAAGTAGAAAGAGGAAAGCAGGTATCTAGAATACACATACATGTAAATATAATATGGTGTAAAGGAAAGAGCTGTGGACTAAGAACAGAGCTAGGTAAGTAACTCTGACTTACTAGCTGTGTGTTTGGAAAATTTCCTTAACGGTGCTAAACCTCATAAATAAAATGGGGACTGTATCTAATTGGGGGTCTCAGCAGAATGAGAAGTCGCACTCAGATGGATTATTTATAGATGTGTGGTTAGGGTTGAGAGGGTTAAGGGAATCAACAACAGATATTGACACATCTAAGACCTAAGTACCATGGAAACTGTTGAATAGGCTTGAAGAGGCAAGGGGAAAACTGTCACTGCAGCCTGGTGAAGATGGGAGCCATGGTGGAGGGGGAATCCCATCAGAAGCTGAAGTTATGGAAGGATACAAGTGATGCAAGAACTGTAGCACTACATATAGTGGGAACATTCATCCAGTGTCAGACAGGTGCGGGGGAGAACAGGATGGGTATATTCATACCTATTGGGTGTGGTGCTCACCGTCTGGGGGATGGACACACTTGAAGCTCTGACTTGGGCGGGGCAAAGGCAATATATGTAAACTTAACATTTGTACCCATGTAATATGCTGGGAAAAAACAAACAAACAAACAAACAAACAAACAAAAAGAACTGTGGCACTGGCACACGGTGGGAGCCGGGAAAGAAGTATTTCTTCTGCTGCTTTCTGATGTCCTGGTCATTTCTCCCCCTGGCTGAACTCAACTAGAAGCCAGAGGGTGAAGGAGCTCAGCTAACACAGTCTGTAGAATTCATCCTTTTGGGTCACAGAGAACTGAAGAGAAGGGTGGAGAATGGATATTGTGGGAAATGTTCATACAGAACGTCAGAAGGATATTAGCGTCTATTACTCATGATGGGTACAAATTTTGAGTAATATTTGGTATATTAAAGTTCTTTGTAAACCATAATAGCTCTAGCAAAGTCAGATGAGATTCTAATACATTTAACCATCCTATAATCTCCTCCACTATCATCAAAGACTAGCTGGAGGGACTGTTCTGTCCCTTCTCCACAGACCAAAGTGTTATACTCTTTTCCCACTTCTTTTCTTCTTCAAGGCTGCTCTTGAGATTTATTCTGAACACATTTTAACTGGATAAAAATATTGAGCATGGAAAGGGAACAGCTTACACTGTGATTTGTCCCAGCAATCACACCCCCATCTCAGCCCAGACGTGACCTTAATCGTAAATAGATATTATCACAAAATACCTATTATCAGCTATATTGCATTTTCTTCTTCTAATGCCTCCTGAAAGTAAATTTCACAATGAAATAACCTCACAATATGTTATTTACCATCATTTTTGTTCTGCTATGAATTTCACTCAGGTTAATAAAAGTTTACATTTCATAAAAGCAAGTGGAGTGATGGCATGGGGGAAAATGTTACTACTGCAGAAAAGCTTTTAATGTCAGAATTTTCTCATGTCAATCACAGACGCTCCCCATTGCTCTTCTGCCAGATGTGCCATCGCAAACCTGCTGGACACATCACAGCCTTATGCTGGGCTGTCACGTAAGCTACTTCAAAACTCAGTGTATAAAGCACAGTGCATTTTGTGCGAGAATAAGTGAGTCAGTAAACTATTACATTCTGTATTGGCAAAATAATGAGAATAAACCTTTTATTTAGATTCCAAACTTTGATTTTGTATGAGCAAAATGTATTCAAAGCCTAAAGTTACTTTATTTTGAACCCTTCCCATTTTTATTTACTTCTATTCTCCCCTGCAACTATTTCCATGCACTTAAATCCTTGAACATAATCTGTGACCTGAATTAGCTCCTTACTTTCTCCTCCAGATTCCTAGAATCTTGATTTGCATCTTGCACTCATATCAGTTAAAATGCTTCAGGTTGCAAGTACAAACTCCCCCATTAATAGTGGCTTAAACAATTATTATCTCAAATAATAAGAAATCTAGGGGAAAGTAATTTCAGGGCTGGCTCAATAACTCGATGAAATCATCAGGGACCTAAGTGTTTTACATTTTTTCACTTTGCCATTTGTGTGGATTATAGAGCTCTTCATTCTCACAGACAGCAGCAGCAGCTCTGAAGCAAGAAAAAAAATTCTTCTGTTCCTCCTTTTATCAGGAATAACACCTTATTCTATAAACTTTGAGTAGATGTTTTTCTTATGTCTTATAGGCTTAAGCTGGGAGTCATATAACCACTCTCACTCTAATCACTGGCAAAGGAGTTTGAGGTTTTCATGATTGGCTATGATGATTTACCTGAGGTTACCTACCTGTCCTGAGCACAAGGCTCCAGATTTCTGTAGGAAATCAGTGCCAGAAAGATGGGAGGATCACTCTTGAGTAGGCAAAGGGGTACTAGACATGATTATTTTTGTGACATTTTCTGCCCTGTGGCTTTTCATTGCCATAATGTCCTTTTCATGGATTTTGTCTCATTCTATTCTTTGTCCACATGGAACTAAAATCTCTCTTCCTGTCAAAGTAGCCTTTAACCTGAGGGGAGCCATCTAATTTTATTAGTGATTCTGAATATAAGTTCTTAGACCAGCATTAGGAGAGCATAGTCAAGGGCTGAAGAAGCACCTTAAGAGTTAGAAGAGACTTGTACTCCCCCAGGTAATACCACTAAATACACGGCTTGGGCAGATTCTGAAGGCTCCTTTTCTCTCTCTCCCATATTATCTCATTCTTTGTTGTATTATAGAGACTAGAAAATGAACTTCATTTCCTCACGTCTGTGGGTGGTCACAGGACACATTTCTGACAAGGAGATGTGAGCCCATGTATCTCAGTGGGACTTGCCATACTGAATGAGCAGGCAAAACTTGGCTCGCACAGTTGGCCCTCCAGATCAGTGAGTTTTGCATCTGCACATTCGACCAACTACTGATCAAAAATATTTGATAAAAAATACAAATAAAAAGGACAATACAGGACAACTATGTACATGGCCTTTACACTGTATTAGGTATTATGAGCAATCTAGAGATGATCTAAAGTGTACAACAGGATGTGTATAGGCCACATGCAAATACTGTACCATTTTATATAAGGGACTTCAGCATCTGTAGATTTGAGTATCCAAGAGGGTTCCAGGAACCAACCCCCCTGTGGATACTGATGGATGATTATATAAGGTTTTTGCCCTTTGTCCTTTGCCGTTTGTCCTTGTTCCTTGGTTCTGCTCAGACACCAATGCATAACTGCAGGTCCAGCAGCCAGCTTGCAAACATGAGGTCAAAAATCCATGCTAAGGATGGCAGAACAGGCAAAAAGTGGGATGAATGTCACTGACTTTCCTTACTAGCCTTGGATGGTTGACAAGTGATTAAAAAACAAACAAGCAGGCTGGGCGCGGTGGCTCACGCCTGTAATCCTAGCACTCTGGGAGGCCGAGGCGGGTGGATCGTTTGAGCTCAGGAGTTCAAGACCAGCCTGAGCAAGAGCGAGACCCCCGTCTCTACTAAAAATAGAAAGAAATTATATGGACAACTAAAAATATATACAGAAAAAATTAGCCGGGCATGGTGGTGCATGCCTGTAGTCCCAGCTACTCGGGAGGCTGAGGCAGGAGGATCTCTTGAGCCCAGGAGTTTGAGGTTGCTGTGAGCGAGGATGACACCATGGCACTCTAGCCCGGGCAACAGAGTGAGACGCTGTCTCAAAAAAAAAAAAACAAAAAAAAAAACAAGCAAATAAATGAGCAATAATAATCTGTCATCATTTAAGCCATTATTTAAGTACTTTAGGCAGTAAAACATTGTTCCTAATTAATATGCTAGTGATCCAGGCTCTTTGTTTATTTCGTTTTGTTAAGCTGCTTCTATTTTCATGAAATCCTATGAAACATGTCTCTGTTTTATCAAAGCGTGGTCCATTATTCTATCTCATTAGAACCAAATGCAATGGTTCCTAAAATGCAATTTTTGGAGAGTTGGCTGGTCATTTCTCTGCTCAAAATGTTTCTAAGATAAATGGCATCAAGATTTTTACCTTGTGGCCCCTGTCTGTGTGTCCAGATTTGCGTATTAACTTCTTACTACTTATATAATAGCCATGCCCAATTAGCCTCCACTAACTGTAGGCACTATTTTCCTACCTGTCGCTTTTCTTTGCTTAGAACATCTTTCAGCATTTTCTCTAACTGTTGAAAGTTTTTCCATCTTTATTACTTAATTCACGTGACCTCTTCTCCAAGAAGCCTTTTAGTGCTTGGAAGAATGTCCTGCACATAGTGTCAAGTAAGTGTCAGCTATTATTATTATCTCTCCTTCCCTTGCATTATGAGAAACATACATTGATTAAATAAAAATTGTATTGTCTAAAAGTAGTTATTTTCATGTGAATTACTTTTCCCAGAAGATTTTAAAACTCTTTAAGGGTAGATTTGACCTGTGCTGTAGGTGTTCAGTTGATAAATTGTACTCTACTAAAGTTGACTTGAATTGGCTCACATAACTGCTCTGAGTTCTTGTCTCAGGAGGATGGTTAAAATTGAACCACGATGGGGGAATCACAGGCAGGTTGGAAATGCCGAGACTACTCTCGTACCACTCTTCACACAAATATATGTAAATATTCATAATTCAGTTTAATTTAGGACACTTCCAGAATTCCATTTCCTAATTCTCCTTATCCTCTTTTCAAAAGTTAATGAAATGCATACATTTTTTTGTTCATTACAAAACATATCTATTCTAAGTTCTTTGAAAAAGTATATGGCAAAATAATCAGAATAATCAAAATGATAACTACTATGATAAGCTTCTGGCACTGGCACACCACTCATGGGAAAAACAATGTTAATACGTGAACTAATTGAAAGTCATATGTGGATTGATACCGATGCTGGGGTTTTTTTTTTTTTTTTTGGGTATTAATAAGGTGGTTCTGAATGACTATCAGTAACAAGAAGTAGAGACTTTCAGTAGCAATGATGTCTTTGCTTTGATGCCATTTCTATGTCTGTGACTATTTCCATTTGGTATTCAACATATATACTTAGCTAAAGCCATTTGGGGTAAGATATTTGTTCATTAAATCGCTATTTTCTTTGTCTCATGTGGTGATGAAATTCACCTTCTGATCTACTGATGCATTCCTTTTATATCAATAATGAAGGCTATAGCACAGCAAAGATACAATTTTTAATTGTTTTGTTAACATTAGCATAATAAATATATATGCTTTTTAATTCAGAGAATGTTTCAGAAGTGGCAGGATATAAGCTTTGCATTGTTTATGTCCATAAGTGGTAATATAAAAGGTTAGGCTGAGCTATACAAACGTTTCACCCTAGTTTTCTTAGGATTCAACATCAAATGTATTTGTGAAATGGTGGTTCAGGTAGATCATGATAAGGGAACACTTCCCTTATCTGTGTAAGAACTTATGGTTTATTGTGAGAGTTGATCAGGCCTTAGCATAGTTCCAGGTCTTCCTCCTAGATAGCACCAGAATGCTGCTCCCCCGAAGGCCTGTCTCATTCCTAAGAGGTTTATGTCCATGCTGCCCACTGCCCACCCTTTTCATTGTTGCTTCTGTATCTGCTGTTAACCTTTCCAGGGAGCTATTAATATACAGCAAGTGAAAACCCAGATACTAATGTGACACTGAAATAAGAGAATTTCTAACTTACCCCTACAACATCCTGATTCCCTGATAAGCAGCGTTAACTTCTTCAAGGCCTGCTTTGCTTGGTTTTCATTTGTTGTTTTACAAAACACTTAAATTCTTTGATGTACTGCCCTCCATCCCATGCCTCCACCTTAATGAAGCCTTGCACTGACCCCAAACCACTGGATGTGGACCTCTGTATCCTTATCCTTATAGT
This sequence comes from Eulemur rufifrons, assembly GCF_041146395.1. Taxonomy (NCBI): domain Eukaryota; kingdom Metazoa; phylum Chordata; class Mammalia; order Primates; family Lemuridae; genus Eulemur; species Eulemur rufifrons. Next base: position 36,957,847 of record NC_090997.1, read on the forward strand.
CCCTTTCTAAGGCTTGATGGCTGGGATTGTTACACATAATCAGCTTTCCCAGGCCTTTGCCTGACTAACACACAGTTTTCTAGATTTCTAGTTGCTGTGGCCAATCCATAGACTGCTTCTGAAATCCTGACTAAGACTGATATTTACTTTCAAACACATCAGGATTTGCCTTTAGAAGTGTTATCCTCCACCTGGTCCCAGCCCTCATTGTTGATAAATGGCTAAGCAGATTTCTGACCACCTTTTCTCCCCTGTACCTTCATTCTGAGACTCCTCATCTGACTCTGCCTGGGACATGGCACTAATCAATAGATTGCCAAACATGCTTGGGACATCAATTTCTGGGTTGATTTTTTTTTTTAATCTTAAGTTGTAGTGAATACAAAACAGAAAAAGAAAATATTGAATTAATTGTTGGCCTTTAAGTAAGAAGCATTGCTTTTTCTCATAGAAATAGTTGAAATTTGCAAGGAAAAAAAATCATAAAAAAGGAAAAAAATATCTTCACAGGAAAAAAATCCTGATGGACCTAAACCTAAGCATTAGCCATGCCTGTTTTATTCACTTGATGACTAGATATGAATTTTGTCAAAGAGTAAAATAAATAGGCAGTAACCATCATTAACTTCTTAGCATGGAGTTAGATTTTGAGTCTGGGAGAAACTATGTCATCAAGTTTTTTATATTTCATACCAAATAAATTTTCATATAGGTCTTCTGATTCATTACAAAGTGGTCAATATCCAGTCTGCATAAAAACAGCTGGATTGAACATTTTCTCTATACCAGCTTTCTGGGCTTTGGATGGTTATCAGATGGTCCATAAAGATAGAGTCAGTGCTTAATTATTCTTAGCTTTGTAATTCCTGTTAGTTGTTTTCATAAATGTTTGTGTGATAGCCATAGGGTCTCCTGGTAAAATCTTGTCATAACTCAGCATAGGTTGTCCAATTGCTGAGCAGAAAGACAGAATTTGGAGCACTCTAGGAGTCACCAAAGGAAGGCTTGATATCCTAATCTTGTATTTAAGTATCACTGTGGACACGATCTAGGCCTAATAGCCTTGATTATTTGAGGAGAAAAATATCTGAGCCCTCCCCAGTTTTGTCTAGATCCTAGAGTATTTTCTCACCTTTGTGGACAACAAAGAATTAAAAATTATGGGAAAGGAATATCTATTAACTTTATTGTCCTGGAAGCCTTAATACCAGGTCCGGTCAAGTCCAGGGTGTTAGCCAAACCCACAGATAATATGGGTTCATGATTTCATTCCTATAGCCCTGGAATTGGTTACAGTGGCTATTTTTGTTTGCTTTACTCTCCTTTTCTATACTTTCCTTCTAATTCTCCCCCTTTTATTTCCTTCTTTTCTTCCTTCTTTCCTTTCTTCTTTCCTCTCTCCTTTCTGTTTTGGATAAAGCACCCTAACACTCAGGCATCACTAAAAACATGTCTTATTAAAGATGCTATGGCACCACTTTTAACAATACTGATGAATTTCTCAATTCCAACTGTCCTAGTCATAACAAGGCCTTCCTAAAGTCCAGGCTATTTGGGGTTGCTCTGATGAGCCAATTTTTTTTTTTTTTTTACCTTTTTTTAATTTAAAAATATTAAGGGGGTACAAATGTTTTAGGTTACATGAATCATTTTTGTAATGCTTGATTCTTGGCTATAGGTGTGCCCGTCACCCAAATAGTGTGCATAATACCCACTAGATTGGTTTATTTCCCTGCCCTCTTCCCCACTCCCCTCTGGTTGCTTTCCACTGAGTTTTACTTCCTTCTGTGTACTTGTGTGTTCATCGGTTAATTCCAATTTAATAGTGAGTACATGTGGTGTTTGTTTTTCCATCAGTTCATGAGTGGACTAATAAAATGTGGTATATGTACACCAATTATTTTTATTAAGAGCTATTCACCTTTGTCAACAGCATGCTTCTGCCTAACCTCTAGTTTGTACAAATGATTTTAGCATTAATGATGAGTAAACCTATTCGATATCTTTGAGTGTTCAAGTAATGGAAAGATTCATGTCATCAGTAGTTATGTTCATGTTAGTGATACATGCTTATTGTAGAAAACACAGAAGTAAAAATTTCCCGTAATTCCAGCAGATTTCTACTATTTATGCCTCATTTTATTTCTCTATCTAGCTCTATCTCTAGTTATATTTGAGATTATGAATTAATCATATTCCATCTTTCAAATTGATATTATATTTTCTCTGTTTTTAAATATTTGTGTAGATTCTATGTTAAGGATTTTTGGGATACTTTTAAAATTTGAATATGGTATACTGTACTTAAGCCTGCCTTTCTTGTTAACTGTTAACTTTGATTCCACCAATTCAATATTAAACATAATGCTGTTATAGTCATAATTTTACATTAATATTTTATTACATTTCTACTTTTTCTTAAGATTTATTCTTAGAAAAATATTCTTAAAAAATATAAACAATGCAAATATCTTATGATTATGATAGATTTGTTGAATTATTCCAGAAATGTTTAATAACAATTTATTATCTTTCTATTAGTATCTAAGAGTATATTTCAACATATAATTCAACATTATTAGAAGTTTCTTGTTTATGAAGATACTATCAAGATGTAATGCCAAATCAGCACGAGCATCTATTACATTATCAGAGGTTACCCAGTCTATCTACCAAATGTGGAATGGATTTTATGTCTACACTGGTGGTCAAATGGGATCCAGTATTTTTTAAAGATAATTTATTTTTGTTATATCGTAAGCAAATTTAAAAATTTCACCTTATGGCACTAAAAGCTGTCATAGTAATGAAGTTACAGCAAACAAAAATTGAAATTTCTTTGCTTGGTAAATTATTCAAATCTTAGTGAAGAAAAGGTTACTAATTTATTTTCACCTTTAAACCAAATACAAAGTTAGACTGCTAAGGAGATAGGCTCACTAACCTCTGGCCTCCTTTATGGAAGACAGAACTTTGATCAATTTCTAATTATCCATATTATAGCTTAATATATACCAATTAAGCACCATAATACTGGTTTTGTCAGGCTTTTTCAATGAACTTTAGCATCAAATAGAAGCAATGGTACAAAGGTTAACTAAAAATAAATGGTTATGCTGAGGTCACTTCTTGCAAGTTCTAGGACGGCCATCTCAGTGGAATGGCGCAAATAATGAACCTTTGCCTTCTGCTGTCCCTGAGCTGCCCGTGAGATGCCAAGGTGCCTACTTTCCCCCTCCACTCCTAAGTAAGCAGGCAGATGTGAAGTTGTCTATTGACCAAACTGGAAAGCCCACAGCAGTTTTAAATTTTAGATGCATCCTACCTGGGCCACTGTTTTGTCTTAAGGAAATTTTCTGCCCCAGCATTTGAAAAACCAAATGAAAAAAACATTTCTCTTGTAGATGAAAACAAAACTATTAAAGTAAATGCTTTTAGGAGCTATAGTATTTTTTTAGTTGTAATGTCTAAGTCCTTTAGTGCATCTTTAGTGCACAGAATTAAATACTGTTCTATTCATTTACATAACTGAATTTCATAAAGTTATCACAAATTTCAGATTACTTTGACTTTTAATTCCATTGTTCTCTGAGATATTAATAGCATTTACCCACCCCTCCCCCCCCCCAGAATATTTCTTTTCTCTTTAGATCTATATGCAGTGGTCACTGTATTGTAGTTTTCTGATCTTAAATCTGGTTGTTTGGCCCTTTCAAATTGTGAGGTGCTTCAGGGGAGAATCCTCAGATGTGATGTGTCTTGAATCATATGAAGAAAATAACAGAGGGAAGTTTTGTTCTCATTGCTGCCTCTTCTTTTCATTATTTATTCAACATAGAAAAATACTGGTGCCATTCCCCTTTTCTCCTTTCTCACAAACTCGCCTAACCTCTCATGTTCATTTTTTTTTTCCTACCTGCTAAAGATGCTTGTGTATGTAGGCTTCTTCCTCTAAGAATTAAAAGGCTTTTTCCCTCCTGAGATAAATATAGCATGTTTTTTGCCCTTTGTGTTCTGCTGCAACTGGGTTTAAATTAAACCCGCCTACTTCTTTTTTGTGTGGTGTTCTCATTGCTGGTGACATAGTGTCCTCAGTCCTCCATCCTGCTGTGTATTAAAATGGGGACAATGATGCCAGTCCTGTATTCTTCTTATGTTCTCTTTGTGTCAGAACATCTAAGATTCTCCTCTATCTTATGAGTAAAAGTATAATCCTGATCTTTGATCACAAACTCATCTTTCATGGAAGGCTCAAAAAGACAATTCTCATCATCATGTGGGTGGCTATCTTGGATAACCCTTGAAGAAAGAGAATCATTTTAACTGTCCTTGGCTATCTTCCCTGGACTCCACTTTCTTCTGCTACCCACTTCCTCCCACATTTTTTTTTCTTTCAAAAAACTTTATGATTATTCACACCTTCTATAAAGTGAATTTTATTATCTAAGCCATGATTAATGACTATATTATGAATAATCACCTTCTTTACTCAACATAGTGTATTTCCTTAAGCAAAGGTGTAGACTATTTGTAGTTACTTGGCATTTTGTTCCAATTGTTTAAGGTGTTTTAGGAATTCTTAATGGCACTATGTGGGTAATAGCTTTCTTAAGCTTTGGCAGCCAGATTGGCTTTGTGATGTTTTTCTGTAGGGATGGGGTAAGTTTCTGGTATAGTTGCAATCTCTATTCTTAGATATTTATCAATCACCCTGAATATGCACAGAACAATATTGGACAATAAGGGAAAATAACCTGTATTGAAGAATGTATATATGTACAAAATGACTCAGAAAAAAAGCATTAATTGACAAGTTGCAAGTGTTCTACGGTCTCTTCAAAGAGGAGGCAGATGTTGATCAAAATCGTAAAATATAGGATTTAGGAAAAGTGAAGTGCTATGGAGAGAAATGTGGATGCATGGACCCAGAATTCCAAATAATCTGATACATAAATAAAAAGTGGAGAGTGTGATTCTAGAAATATGGCTAAGAATCTCCTTCAGTTACAAGGAGTGTACCTGGAATGGGTGATCCTCTCTGCAAATGAACTTATAGTCACGGTTCATTTGACTATGTCCATTCTGGGTCCAATAGGGCAATCAGCTGCCTGGTCATTTTTGTTGCTACTCAGATATGTGATTTGGAGAGGAAAATGTCTTAGCATGACTCAATAATTCTAGCATATGAAATTTTAAAAAACATAGACATCACCTGGACTCATCCTTTCATTTTACAGAGAAAGTGACCCAGAGAGGTAAACTCACTCAAAGTCGTATATCTAGTAGTGGAATTAGAACCAAAATTTTCCATGGTTTTTGACTTCCAGATTGAGAAGGAGGAAGAAGCAAAGCACTATTTTCTGTGCATGCCTAGCTTGACTGCTTGGAAGGTTTACAGGTGATGTCTAGGAAATAGTTTGTTAATTACGTCTGGACTTCAGAGAAATGGTTAGTTAGAGAAATAAGGATTTCAGGCTTCTTAGAATATAGGTGATATGAAGGATATATCCTAAGGAGACCAATTAGATATCTTAAGTCTGACTCAAAGGAGGAAATTTCACAAATGTTGTGAGCTGCACCTTGACCATCAGCATTGCATTTGCTTATCCAATCTATTCACCCAGATTCTGCTCCATTGCTCTGGTCTGAATGTTTGTGTCCCTCAACCTTTCTGTGTTGAAACCTAATCATCAATGTGAAGGTAGTAGGAAGTGGGGTCCTTTTTTTTTTTTTTTTTTTCCCATGCTACAAAAATAGGTCTTTATTCTTAGGAAAATATAGTCAGAGCTAGCTTCCTTATGCTATACATAAAATCTTAACATCAAAGGCAGTACAGATAGTACAGATAGTTTTTGAACTGATCTCCAAACAAGCACAAACCCACTAAGTTGAAAAGAACAGGTAATTTGAGGTTTTTGGCAAAAGACAGTACTTCACACATCTAATCGAGCCTTTGGAGAGTAATTAGGTCATGACAGTGAAACTCTCATGAATGGGATTAGTGCCCTTACCAAAAAGATCACAGAGAACTAGCTTGTCCCCCACCATGTGAGGACACAGCTAGAAGGTGCTGTCTATGCACCAGAAAGCTTTCACCAAACACTGAATCTGTGGTTACCTTGATCTTGGACTTCCCAACCTCTAGAGATATGAGAAATAAATTTTTATTTATAAGCCACCCAGTTTATAAACTAAGATACTCATGATCATAGTAATGTACATTTCACAAAGCAGCTAACACCATCCATCCATCCATTTATTCAAAAATTTGTTTATTGCAAACTCTTTTAGGTATTAGGGGATAAAATGATTAACAGAGTAAACAAGGTCCCTGCCTCCAGTAGTTAATACTACAGTGAGGAAAATCAATAGTTTCTAAACAAATATGACCAAGCGAATTCAGATAGTGAAAAGTATTATAAGAAAAAATGAAATGGAGTGATGTCATAAAGAGTACTTGGATTGGGACCTACTCTGGTAGTCAGGGACAGCCTCACTGAATGGTAACATTGGAGGTAACACCTGAATGACCTGGAAGAAGAGCATTCCAAGCAGATGAAATAGTCAGTGAAAAGACCCCAAATTGGCATTGAACATAAAGTATTCAAAGGAAGGGAAGAAGGCCAGTGTGGAGAAGCCCTGGGTGGGGGTGGGGGGGGGGAGGAGAGAGCAGCGTGAGATGAAGCAGGCAGGCTGGATGGGGAGCTGATCTTACAGGGCCCCTCAGGCCAGGTGAGCAACTTTGCATGCAATGGAAAACCATTACTGTGTTAAAACAAGACAGTGATATGATTTGATTTATGTTTTAAAATGATGACTTTGGCTGCTGAGTTGCAAATGGACTGTAGGAGGCAGAAGTAGAATCACTAAGACCAGTTAGGAGCCACTGCAGTAGTCCCCATGACAGACTGTGAGGTGTCAGTTATAGTTGTCCCTGTAGAAATGAGGAGGAAATGTGGTTTCTAGGTATGTTTTGGTAGAAGAATTGTTTCAACTTCTCAGTGGGTTGTGTGGGTGTGGGTGGAGAGTTCAGGTGATGAATGAGAGGAATCAAGAATTATTGCTAGATTTGGCTCTAGAAAACTTGTGGATAGTGGTGCCATTTATGGAGATGAGAAAGCTCAGGAAAGAATTGGCTTGGGGAAGAAATCAAGGCTTCTGTTTGGGGCAGGCACGTGAAGTTTGAAATACCTATTCTGTATCCCCGCAGAGATGCCAAGTAGGCAATATATGAAATCTATGAGCATGGGGATATGCGAATAGACTGAGGCAGGAATATGAGAACCTGTGAGACTGAATGAGCTATCCTAGGAAGGCAGTACAGACACAGAGGAGAGAAGAACCTCGGATCAAGCTTGCTGGTGTGGGGGTGGCAGGGGCGGTGGAGAGTGAGAGTTGACCAAGCTTTCAAGGTTGAAAAAGAAAATGAGAAAGGAGACTGAGAAGACATAGTCAGCTAGGTCAGAGAAAACACAAATTATTAGTAAGGAGACACAGACACAGAGCTTTTGAAATTTTTTTCTTTAAGGACAACTTACCCAATATATCTTTATTCTGCTTCATGTTACTGCCATCTTGATCCTAGTATCTGCTATACTGCAGATTTAACCAATAAATACTTTCACTCTGTTCTGGGCTGAATTATTCCTCCCACCCCCAAATTCATGTTGAAGTCCTAACCTCCAGTACCATAGAGTGTGATTTTATTTGGAGACAGGGTCATTTAAGAGGTAATTAAGATAAAACGAGTTCCTTCATTTGGGTCCTAATCCAATATGACAGATGTCCTTATAAGAAGAGGAGATTAGGACACATACATGCATGCACACAGAGGAAAGATCATGTGAGGACATGGTGAGAAGGTGGCCATCTACAAGACAAGAAGAGAGGCCTCAGGACAAACGAAAACTGCTGACACTTTGATCTTGGACTTCCACCTTCCATAACTGTGAGAACAAATTTCTGTTATTTAAGCACCAAGTCTGTGGCATTTGTTATGGCAGCCTTAGCAAACTATACACATTCCTTGTCTTGCTTCATTTTTCTGCAGCATCTAAAATTGTCAACTATCCATTAACAAATTGTCACATGTTATTAGTCCTGATATAAATTTAGCTAGAGTAAAATAGTCTCAAAATAACAGATGAGGTAGAAGTTTACTTTTTTTGCACGTAAGAGTCTGGGTGTAATTCCAGGAATAGTGTGGTCATGTTATGGTGTCAGGGACCTAAGTTCATGCTAACATTTTGCTTTTCAATCCTTGGGTTTTTCTTCATTCATTTGGTCCAAAATAGCTCACTTTCACATCTACATTTCAGGAGGAAAAATGGGCATGATCAGTCCTTTATGGAATGATCTGAAAACTGCACACATCACTTGTCCTTACATACCATAGATTAGGACTTAGATACAGGGCCATGCCTGCCTTTAAGGGGAGCTGAGACAAATTAAAAGTGGGGATCCTAGTACTGGAAAGAAGAGGAAAACTGTTTTCCAAAATAGCTTTATATAATACATACCAAGCACTAAAAATGAATTTAATCTATCACTTTGATTTTATCTTGTTATCAATATTATTTCTAATTATTCTTATAAAACTTTAGAACTTTTATATTTCTTAAAATTATTTGGCCTATACAGTTTAAAGGATTATATTTTATATTTGTCCTTTTCTAGGAGTAGATGTGCTTTCCATCACATTTATTCCATGATGTGGTGAAAAGCAAAGGCTATGCTATTATTTCCTGATTTTTCTCACTTGTAGAATTAAAATATTTGATTAAATAATCCCTCAATTTTCTGTAAGATAAAATTTCTATGAATCTATGCCACATAACACGTATATTCTATATTTTCATAAATAATTGAGAAATGAGATATGTCAATGTAATTGTCATGTATAATAAATGAATAATGAATATTCATTATTATGAATGAAGAAATTCATTCATAATAATGAATATTCATTATCTATTCAATAATGAATAAACATTATTTATTTCCAAATAACTATTCATATAGTTCCTAAACAGCTCTTCTCTATTAAAAAAAACAAAACAAAATGATCTTTTTTAGTATGTTTATACATATTAAGCCACAAGGTGGCAACAGTACAGAAATTTCCCTTTTATTTTCTCATTAAAAAAAAAATGTTTAGAGAAATGTAATCAAGTAGATACTGTTTTTTTTTTCCCCTCAGTTTCACATGTGCATTTTTACCCTGATAAAGCAAGAGTTGCAAGAGTTTTGGTTTGTGTGCATCTAATTTTAGTAAGAAAGAAAATCTTTGAAATTCTGGTAATTATTTGAGTCTAAAAATAAGAATATCTCAAAACCACAAATTTCTGCAAAGTCTATAAGCAGATGTTCATGCAGTCAGAGAAAACCCAAACTCAAATATTTCAAATTTCCCAGACATCCTTTACTCATGCTTAACAAACATTAGTGTAGGAGCCTAAAATAGCTTCTCTACTCTTTCCAAATATAGTAATTTTCTAATCATCAATGCATTCAATTACTACCTAATTTGTATGGGAATAGTTAATTTTCATAATATAGCCACAATATTTAATGCTGATTATAATGTATATTTCATACATTAATGTAGCAAAATATTTTTCCTTACAAAAATTTTAGAACTGTATTAATTGCATTCAAGGGGTAAAAAAATAAACAAACATTCTTTTCTATTATCAAAAACAACTGAGTCATTTGAGAATGTGAGCAGTCCTTAGAAATTATATAACCATATAGCTGTAACTCTGAGGTATAAATCAACTGCAGAATTTCATCTTAAAGTTTACACAGTAAAAACATACAATGAAATATTTCAGTTGAAAAAAGTTTACATGACATAAATGGAGATAAACATCAAAATGCCCTGACATCATTAACAGCCATATGTATCTAAGTTTGGGAAAGCAGGTTTTCCTGTCATTGGAATTGCTCTGGAATGAGAATGACCAAAAATGCAGTTAATCACCAAAACTCCTTTCTTCCCCTCTCAGAGGCATGTGTGCTGCCCAACCAGAGGCTGTGTCTCAGCTCCCCATTTCCCCAAATGACCAGTTACGCCCTGTGCTTGTGAAACCCTAATTTGGGAAAATAGCCTCACTTTCTGTTGTGCTCTGCTCTGGCCTGGGAGTGTGGAGGTTTGGGCTGCAGCTGCTACTCTCTTCTATGTCTGACAAGCATGGTCAACCCAGACACTGTGCTGACTGCCAGGCCACTTGGCACTCTCTGCAGATGCCTCAGGCTTTGCTCTGCTACTGGTGGTACAGACAGAAAGACTCCTGTTCCACTTTGGCCGATATGGGGCTCCTCTCCCTCCATCTCTACTCTGTGTTTTGTTTCTCACTCCTTATTTTAGGAAGTATCAAAATTCACAAGGTACTATCTTTTCTTTCTGTGCTTCAGATTCTGAGAGTCAACTGCTCTTCTTGAGGTATTGGGATTCAGTGTGAGAAAGAACATTCATAGATCAAAAACGCTCCTTGCAGACATTTGGCAGAAATCATTCATTTTAATAGGTTTTGGCCAGACTTATTTCTCTGATCTCACATCCCTAGTTCATCATCTGTTGGGGTCACAGCATAGCACTTGACCAGACTCAAGGGTGTTTTTCCTTAGAAACTTGCATGCGAATGCCAAACACCCAATTCCCCATTTTTTGGAGATCTTATTCTTTAGTTTGCTAATGACTATCAATTACCTGATGCAAGTACACCTGCTTCCCATTTTCTCTGCCCAACTCCACCTGCCATGGACCTACCATTTCCACTCCACACCAGCTTTAATGCAAAACATAGCCCTTCACTCTCCTTCATGAGACGTCTAAGCACACTAAATGTATTGTTTTAGTTGCCTATTTTTACATAGCAAACCACTTATAGTGGCTTTGTCCTGTGTCAACTTATTGAAGCTGAAACTCCCTTCTGCATGTGTTTCTGGGATAGTCTTAGTCACAAGAAGCGTTTACATGAGACTGGGAAGGGGGAGTGAAGCAGCAGCCGTGACTGTGCTTGGGAGGTGGAGGTATGGTCAGACGACGTTGCGGCTTGTCTGTTGTTGTGGCTCCAGGGACTCGTCCTGCAGCTCTTGCAGCTCCCCCCAGATCTCGTTTAGTTCCATGACAAAAGGCATCATGTTCTTCTGCATGTCACTCACATATTGGAAATGTGTAAAAGATGAGTACCAAAGCAGGTTCCAGGTTGTCCTTGAGGTTTCCATCTCATTCTCACAGCTTCCTGTTTGTTCTTGCTGCTCCCTTCCCTTCTGCGTCCCTGTCCCACCACACACCTTACATCCATCTGTCCTCACACCCATTTGTCCTTCTCAACTGCCTGCCCTACTGACTGCAAGCTCTAGCTCAGGTGCACGAACAACAGGCATATGTGAAAACCTTTTTCTTTTTTTTTTTTTTTTGAGATAGGTCTCACTCTAATGCCTGGGGTAGAGTGTGGTGGTGTCATCACAGCTTACTGCTGCAACCTCAAACTCCTGTGCTCAAGGGATCCTCTTACCTCAGCATCCCGAGTAACTGGGACTACAGGCGCACACCACTATGTCCAGCTAATTTTCTAGTTTTTGTAGCAACAGGGTATCACTGTGTTGCTCTTGCTGGTTTGAACTCCTGGTCTCAAGTGATCTTCCTGACTTTGCCTCCCAAAATGCCAGGATTATAGGCATGAGCCACCGTGCCTGGCTTACACGTGAAAACTTTAGAGAGTTCTCACAATACTGTAAGGCCAATCCCTATAATAAGTAAATTATTTTTATATCATTTCTAGTAATTCTTTCTTCTTAGATCAAACCCTGACCAATAAATAAATTGGTATCAGAAGTGGTTCCAGAGGAAACTAACCTTAAGTGTGAATTTTCTGGATTGCTTCTAGGATATTGGGAATTGGTTCTCTAATTCAATCAGACTCAATTCATTAGTAACCCTTTCCTTGTGGTAAAGGCAGCACTGGAGTGCCATGGCATACAATGGAAAAAATATTTATTGAAATTTTCATCTTTAGACACTTGTAATCAAGTGCATATATGTGTCTTATGTTAAAGTTAGGGCATTGAGAAGTAGGAAGGCCTTGTTAATTGGAAAGCAGTTATATGGTCATACTTTGATGAAGCTGAAGACCTTGAACACACACATTTTTGAATGGTCTTTGACATTAAAAGCGCCTTTTCTCTCCTGTGTGAGAAGCTTGGTCTCCCTTTGCCTAAAGACACTCTAATATATTTCCCCAAGATAGTTGCCTTGCAAGAAACTACTTGTCCTCCTCATGACTACCCTCATTGCCTCTCATTGCTTCTGAATCCACAAGTGGATTCAAATCCTGATAAGATTCAGGGAGGGAGGCACAAAGTGTGACTGGTGAGAAGGTGTGATATGCATTAAAAGAATTGCAAGCTATTTGCCAATTTAATTCCACAGATGTCTGGGAAACAAATGTGGGAATGAATCCTAGGAGTGTGGGATCAGGGTTGATGGGATATAAAATTGTATCCAGTCAAATTTATTGAAATTGCCTCACTAAGCAGAATTTTTAGATCCCGTGTATTAGCTTTAGGAGCTAAGAATGGCTCTAACGGCTTATGTGATTTCTTGTTTGAAACCTGGACTTGTTGGTGGCTTGTACTAAAAGAGATCAAAAGGCCAAAGTTCCTTGCTCTACTGAATAGAAAAAGAGTCATTATGATGCATGAGTGGATTTATCATGGAAGATCTGTATGGCATCCCCTTAAACAGATCCTCCAGGAAGAGTACATTTCCTTCACTAAGTCTCTCAGAAATATATGCAGGAAGGGAGGTCTGGCATTTTCAAAGAGCTCTGTGGTAGATATTTTCTATAGGCCAGAAATGATAAATGGGGCTGGATTCCCTGGAGTCAGTGGGGTGATGGCATTACAGAGTGGCAGGAACACATGGCCAAGTGTGAAGACAATCTAGGCATGGTAACTGGAATAGGTAACATCTAAAGCAGTAATCAGAATGGTCAACCGGCAAAGATATTTGGCTTTGGTTAGCTTTGGCTCTCTTTCTCCTTCTCTTATTCCTATTTCACGTCTATGGGATAGAATGGCAATCTACAAAAGTCTCAAATAAGCAAAGTCTTACAAGCAAAAGTCTTTATAAGCAAAAAAGCTCTAGATCTAGTGAACTGAAGTCACAGCCCCTCAACAAATTTCCAGACATGAGCCAACTAACAGACCCCTGAGGGTCCCAAATGAAGGACATGCCAGATCCTCTTGAAAAAGGACATGCTAACAACCAAAAATTTGTAATGTAAATCTTTCTCCTTACCTTTCCCAAGGTGATATGAATCCATTTGCCAGAATGACTGCATTTTGGGAAAGAGAAATAATCAGGCATTTAAAGAGTTACTTACTGGATGTTGTCTCTGGACTGACACTAATCCCTAAGCACCCCAAATCTCATTGTGGTCCCTCAGTATCGAGATTTATGGAGGTCAGATGATTGGGGGAGTTTTGGCTTTGGTCCTTCTTACTGTGGGCCCAGTGGGTTTCTGCACTGTCCTTGAGGTTATTTCCCCAACTTGGAATTCATAATTGGAACAGACATGCTGTAAGTGTCTGAATCTTTACATCGTTTCCCTGACCTTGGAGTAAGGGCCATTATGGGCAAAGAAAAACAAGTAGAAACCACTATAATTTTCCAGACCAGGAGTTTGCAAACTTTTTCTGTAAAGGACCTGTAAATTAGTAAATATTTTAGGCTTTCTCTTTCCCTTCCACCTCTTCCTTCTCTTCCTCCTCCATTTCTTCTTCTCATCATTCTCCTTCTCCCTCTTCTCCTTCTATTCTCCTTTTCCTCCCTCTCCTTCTTCCTCCTTTTCTTTTTCTTCCTCCTCTTCTCCTCTTTTTCCTTCTCCCTCTTCCTCCACCTCCTCTTTTCCTTCTCTTGCTCCTTCTCCTCCTCCTTCTTTTCCTTCTTCTCCATCTTTTTCCTTCTCAACACTTTAAAAATGAAATATAAAAAAAATATCCTTAGCTTAGGGCTTTATACAAAATGCAGAGGATTACATTTAGCCCGTGAGCCATAGTTTGCCAGCCCTTGCTCCGGTGGAGTGAGCCATGCCCAGTGATTTTGCCAAGGCAAAGACAGGTTGCTACATCTGGTACCTTCTACCACTAAGAAGGAGACATATCACTTTGTGTGCTTCCTGAAGAAAACATAGATCTTATTTGGGCGTACTACTGACTAGTTATCAAACAAACTAAAGAGGTGCCAGTGTTATGTGGAGCCCAGAAAAAGAGAAGGTCATGCAAGAGGTCCAGGCTGCCACACAAGTTGCTCTGCCATTTGGGTCATATGAACCAACAAATCCAGTGGTGCCAAAATTATTTGTAGGAGATAGGGATGGGCCATGGTCCATCCTCCCACCACTCTTCCTTCTCATCTGACAACTCTGGCTTCATGAGGAGTGCCCTCTGACTAGTTGACTGAATAAGAAAATGATTCTGCACAATATGCTGGCACAACCAGAAACAAGCAGCAGCACTGCAGCCCACTTTGGAGTGGTGTGAAGTGCTGTGGTGAAGGAAAGTCCTCTCGCGGGCAGAACACTGAGCAGTGCACTTGGTTCTTCATTTTGCCTTGAAGGAAAGATAGAGGTATACGTATATGATAAATTATGATCAGTGGTTAATGGTTTAGTCGCAGCTAGTTGGCCTTCCTTCCCTGCTAGTCTTTCTCCATCCTTATTCCTCTCAACTTCTGTTTTCTCCCACCTCTTCCTTCCTGCTCCCTGTGCCCTACCTCCCTTCTTTCTGATAAAACCTCAGCATCATCTGATTCCTGGGTCCTAGAGTTTTTTCTCTACTGGTATCAAAATATATTCTCAACAGAGCCTATCCCTTCCAATATAGCAAAAACATCTGTTAAGAAAATACAATTTCTCCAGTTTAGATGCATATACAAGTGACAGGAAAACAATGTTTATAATGCTCTATCCACACCTCCTTTTCTGCAGGGATTCAGCCTCTGGTTTATGCATTCAATTGCTGCGTGATCTTAATAGGCTCTGAGCTAGACATCCAGGGTATTTATCTTTGAGCTAAAGATAACAACAACAATGACAAAAAGGAAATATTTGTTCTTTCATCTTCCTCTGTTTAAAATGAAGTTATTTCTCCCCTTACTATGTGCATTGAGGTCTCCAAGATCACATCAGACTTGATGATTCACTATAAGGACTTATAGGAGCCAGAAGCTGTTATACTCATGGTTATAGTTTATTACAAAAAAAGGATACAAATTAGACTCAGCAAGGGAAAAAAATATCCTGGAGAGAAGTTCAGAAGAAAGAGGCCAAACTTTCAGATATTCCCTCTCAGGATGCACTTAATTTTCTCAACAATGATGTATGACAACATATGCGAAGTGTTGGCAGCTAAAGAAGCTCACCCAAACTCAAAGTGTCCAGAGTTTTTATTGGGGGGTCAGTCACACAGTATGCAGCACCTATGCAACTGATCTCAGCTACTCAATTCCAGTCCCCAGAGCAAAAAGACATGCTCACCATAAATCACATTGTTAACATAAACCATCTGGTCAAACTGCTATGGTGTGGTCCAGGGCTTCAGGCATACAAAAACACTCCTCAGGCAGAACATTCCAAAGGCTCGGAGTTCAGTTGCCCGGAGTCCCTCAAGGGGGTGGGGGGGCCTTTCTTGGGAATCCAGAGATTTGAGGAACTGAAGTGTGCTGAGTTAATCTTCTCTGCACACCATGGGTGTACAAATTGGGACTGCTGACTTGAGGTATGTCTGTTTAGGAAGAAAAGCCATGAAAAGAAAAATAGTATTAGACAGGAATTATAGGTAGAGATGAAGAGCTCTAACTTTGATCAGAGAGATTGGCTGTGCTACTTTTTTATGTTTGATTATGGGGAAGTTATTTAACTTTCCTATTGCTACTTCCACTCTTAATTTGTGGAATTGGGCTATTTGGAATAGCTACAACAAATATTTATTGTGAGGATTAAATAACCTAACTTATATAAAATATTTACCATAGTAAGTTCTTAAGAAATCTTAGCAAGGGCCCAAATGACCACGGCTACTGACCGCAAACACCACAATTTCTTGCCTCTGTAACGTCTGACCTTTCCACAGCAGGCTCCACCATGCAAAAGCTCAGCGCCATCTGGAGATTGATGTAGGACAGATGGGGATAGGAAAGGCTCCTGTGATAATGTTTATTGTGTTTGTAAGCACAGGATTTTTGAAAGTCCAGTTCTACAGTTTGTGTTCCCTGGGAAGCAGACTCTAGGGGGCATTAGCATGCCGAAGCTTTATTGGGGAGTGTGCTTCAGATCAACACCTGTGGAAGGGAAAGTAAGGGAAGGGAAGAAAAGGAAAGGGGAAGAAAGGTAAGGAAAGGAAGCCCCATGGGTACAGGGAGAGGCTGAGGTAGGATGTAATCTCAGTGGAGTGCTCAGCCGACTCTATTGGCAGCTCTAAAGCTGGGATGACATACAGCTTGGTCTCAAGTTGGGGTGAAGGAACAGGACTTATACTCCTGTGTCAATCCAATTATTAAACTTTGTCTACACTGGGAAGAGGCACAACTGTGGGTAAAATAGTTCTCTTTTGCTGAGACCATCACTGCAGGTGGCTGGAAGCTAGGAGCACAGCTCATGAGGACCCACACTTGGTTTGTGCTCTACGGCCACCACAAGGACATCCTTCGTAATATTTGAACAGAAGTCCTCATATTTTAATTTTGCTCTAGGTCCCACAAATTATGTAGTTGGTCCTGGCTAAAGGCTGTCTGTTGGTAGCACTCTTAGCAGCTGGGATCTGTTGAAGAAAAAAATTACTCAGTGATACTTGTTAAATAATGGTAAAGAAGACTTTATTCAGGACCATCACCATAGGCACAGGGACCACTGCAACAGGGTCTTACACTGGGGGAGAGAGATTGTGCTAAACTCTGAATACAGCATAGGAATTTATAGCCAAGGAGCAGGATATGTGTGTGTGTTGTGGGGAGGGTGCTGTCAGTGGATAGGAGATTACTAAGAGGAAACATCTGGGGTAAGGGGGATTTTGGCTAAGCCAATGTGACAGGATTCTTGCTGGAGACAGGCCAGGGTGATTAGCTATCACTTGGGGAATGGTGGAGAATGAGGAACCTCACTGAGGTTGATCAAATACTGAGGACCGGGATTCTTGCTAAACTGACTTAGCAGGGCTCGTCACTAAAACTAGATTTTACAAGGAAGTGCACCCATGGGCCTAGAAGGTTCAGAATTTTAGCCTGATTAAAGTTTGGGTAAGCAAAGAATCTGTTTCACTGTTTCAGATCATAAGTCTCTTTATTTTTCAGGGAGGATTTAGGTGGTATATCACACTACCAACCATTTCTAGTATACAAATGGAAATCACCACTTCTAATAAAAAAAATTGAGTAATTTAAAGCAAACATATAGGAAAATTAAACTGATCAGAAAGAAAAGTTTCAATTCCATTCCCATAAATTGAGTTCTGTTCCATTTCCTGGCTTCCTCAGATGTAAGATCTGATATTTCAAGTTACAATACAACTATTTGAATTACTGTGTGGAGCTTAGAACTTTAGTGAACAACAACCGCAGAAAGGAATTTTGTATATCCTGAAGTCTCTGTTAGAGAGATTGTGGCCTTGTGCCAGTCCATGGGTTGGCTCAGGTCAGCACAGTCAGAGAGCAGAGATTAGAGAAGAGAAGCAGGCGGTTGCTTTTGCTGGGTAGTCAGCTTGCTGGGAATTATTTTACATCGTTCAATATGGGAAGAGTACACATAAAAACACCAATTTTTCTTTCTTTCTCCTTATCAGCTAAGGACACTTTTTTCAGATTCTCAGCTTTGAATTGAGTTTGACTTTTGATGTTGTTTTTTTTCTGTTTTCCTCAGTTTTTTCTTTTTCTCTTTTTTTTCAAAGTGCTGTAGATTTAAGATGTTAGCCATGGTCTGGGTTATCATCCAGCTCACCACGGTGTGGGTGCGCTTGGGGTGGGGAAGCAGGCCTTAGGCCGTCAGGCCACTGGGTCTTCACCAAAATTCTGAAGACCCCATACAGACCCTGGATCCTGTCACACCTGGCGATCTTCACCAGACAGTCTCCCAGGCCTTTCAACTCCTGCTCTGTGCCTGATCTCTCAACATCGGCTGCCAGATGAAATTCCATGGGGCATATGAAGCAGAGAGGGGTAGCCTGGCCGTCCCTCCCAAGGCCAGTTTGCTGGCAAAATACCTCCAGAACTGCGTGTGCTTGTTCACATCCCCCAGGAAGATGTGCTTGTACTTATCCTTGAAGGCAAAGTTGAGGGATGGCGTGGGCAAGCGGCACATGCCGTAGGCCAGGTTGCCCCTCCGGAAGGACAGCACACCCTGTTCCTGGGGATGTGGCGGATGCAGCAGAGGCAGCCTGTGCAGCCCATGACGCCTGTGTTCTGCTTATCGGCTCAATTTGCTTGCTGGCATGTGGCACCTGCAGCAGCAGCTTGATCCACTAAATCCGGGCACGGGCCATCTTGGACAAGTCCACGGCTATGCCTCTGGCCGGGAAGTCCTTCGCTGAGGAGGTAGCCTGTTCCTTCACTGGGGTGGGGTGGGCAGCAGAGAGCAGATAGAGAGCTGGAGAGCCTGCTCCAAGAGTAGAGAGAGGGTGCCACTGGCTGGGCACTGCTGCCGTGACCAAAAGGCCCATCTATTCATTTGTGTGCAAACTGCAATTTTTTACTTTCAAATTGTTGTTTATTACCTATTGAAACTTGTTTTCATTGTTCAAGTGATGCATTTTTCTATCTGTGAAAGTTATTTGGGCATCTTGAGTGGGAATAGAATGAATGCACCGTAATTGTTCCTCCTTAAATTAATGGAAATATATTTTTCATTTAATGATTTCTCACTTGGCAGCAGTGTTTTCAGGGCTGAATTAAATAAGGTGACAGCTTTATTTCTGGTGCTTGGTACACTGTGGGCACTCAAAAACTGAATGTTAAATGAATGCTAAATGAATAAATAAATGAATCCAACGGCCCATGCGCATCTTTACAGCAGGAATTCCAGCCGGCTTTCATAGCCCTGTCACAGTGTTTTGTATTCCTCGTCTTCTCATATAGACTGATGTTGTATTCACATCCACCCATTGTGCTTGTGGCTTTGAATTTCTGATAGTACTCGATGGCCTGTTGCATGTGGTAGGCTTTGTGTCACCTATGTCCAATTCTCCCCTACTTCTGAGTACATGGGTGGATCTACTTCTCTGTTCCATTGAAACTACGTGTGACCACGTTGCTTCCTTTGAAAGACGAAATGTGGTACGTGAGCAGAGCTGTGAGGGAGCATTTATTGAAGGCTTTCAACTCTCCATATTGCCTTTCATCTGCCTCATTATTCATGGAAGCAAATTTTGACACAGAAGTGGCCTAAGATCCAATCAACTTGGAGCATTGAGCCAAAACATAGAGGACAGCTGTCCAGGAGAGTTGTTTGGAGCTGCAGTGGACTTAGCAAGAGCAACGAATAAAGTGGGATTCTGGCAGTGAGATTTGGGGGTTGTTTGTTACAGAAGTATAACCTAGCCTGTCTGAACTGATACACACACGGAATACAATGGAGACTCTGTTGAATTAATCAAGTGCATTTTACAATTATAGATTGTTTTCATCAATTAGGTCTAAAGACAACATTCCTTAAAAACTTTGATCTGTGTTTATTCACACATCTATGTCTAAGCATTCTGTGTATGGTTTTATAAAGCAAGAATCCTAGAAACTTCCCTTAGAGATTCTGTGGCACATGACCTCCTTTTACATCTGAAAAACTGGGATCCTGAGAGTGGGGAGTGCTGTGCTTAATATCACACAGGTGGTTAATGGTAGAGATATGAATAGGGTCCAATGTTCTCATTTATATGTTCAGTGTTACTTGTGCCATATTTAACTGTATAGCCTATTCATGGCAGTTCTTTCACCCACGAGCCATGGCACTGGAAATTCCCACCGGTTCACACTCTGTAGAATCGAGGCTAAACACTGAACTTAAATGTCTATTAAAAGTTATACTAGAAGAGTAAACAAGATTAACAATTAATACTCATTCAAATTAAGGGAACCATCCAGCAACAGTAATGCAGAGAGCTCAATGAAGTAAAAATTGGAGATATTTGGTAAAAGGAGAGCTTGACAAGCCTAAAGTGGCCCAAAGAATACGAAGAATTAATCTCTCAGGGAGCCTCCTGCAGAGTCACTGGGTAGCTAAGGAACCTGGGACACAAGGAGTGCAGTTAACTGGGCAGAAAGTCATGCAGTTACAGGGTGGGGGAAGGGCAGAAGACTCCACTGACAGGCTAAGTATGACAATTAATTCCAAGCTTTGTTAAAAATGGAATCACTTATAATTAGGTAAATAAATTCAGTATAATTAATTGTTTCATATTTGGCACTGAATACCATATCTTCTTTTTGTTGTTGTTACATATTCTCTCAATCAGCTTTACTCTGGGGACATGAATCTATTTCCAACCTGCATTAAGGTAAGAATTTTATTACAGATGCTTTCACAGTTGGCAGGAGGCAAAAGATAGGATTTCTGAAATACATATGATTTCATTGTTATGTTTTTCTGTAAGTTTTAAAAAATATTCCTTGCATCTTGCCAGCTAGAGTCCTTTTTGAAACCAAATTTGACTGAAATTAAATATCTGAAAACCAACATTTTTTTTCCTAGCCTATTTTATATTAACCATAAATTCTCCACATATTTCTATTGGGATTAAAGATCTATCAGTCATGAGGAAATCTTAGCATATAGCTCATTGCAATGGAACATATAATGAAAATTTAGAAGACAATATCTGTTGTAGAAAATACATGAAAAATACACATTAGCATATATTCCTGCTCTAATGTTAATTCTAAAAACATTTGAAAAAAGAGAAATTTGCTGTTTCATTTGTATACCTGAAGGTGGCACTGATGATACTGAAACTTTCTTAGTTTGTGCAATGTCCCTGCAAGGGTTAATCTGTGAAATCTGGCCATTTCCTTTCATACCAGGGGACACTATCCATTCTCAAGGTTTGATCTGCAAGAAGGGAGTAGAATTTGTAGAAACCGGTCTGATCTGGATTATCTGTCTCTCCATCACCCAGCTTCCATAGTTTTAATTAAAGTCAGTGTATAGTAATCTCTTATACTTAATAAAGCAGTTATTGCATTTCTGATTTCCTTCCAAACATTTATAAACTTCTACTCCAGGCCTACTTTAGCAACAAGAGTGCTGTCGTAGAGTTTTGAAAACAGGCAGCAAAATATAGTAAGTCAATCAAATGAAAAGGAAGTCAACAGAAAACATGGCCACTTTGACCTGAGCTTATGTGGCATTTTATTTAAGCAATAGTGGGTTACTAGTAAATGTGGTAAATGTTATATATGCAGGAAATGGTCAGAATAAATCATTGCACTCTCACAGAACTGTGTTACTCTGATGTATTGAATGGCTTTGCAGTCCGATGAGGTCAAGGTATGAAACTTGGCTCTAAGCATTGCCTGTGTGATTTTGTGACTATTATTTGCTCTGAATTCTGATTTTTTTTCAGTTGCAAAACAGGATTAATAATACCTAAATGAGTGGAGATATGTATGGAACCTAATAAATGGAGTACAAACTCAATAACTTCTAATAACTTCTCCACCCAAATCTGCCCAATTACTATCATCCTTTCTTGAAATATCTTTCCAAGAACATTTCTATTTGTATGATGAATAATATTTTGAAAATTTTGAAAATCTTGGAGAGAATAGTGCTTAAAATCTCGGCAAAATTTAGACATTGGGACATGGACTGTATCTAAAAGTTCAATCACAATTTCTCTTTTTTAAAAAAATATGAGAATACAAATAAGAAACCATTAACATTTGCCAAGGAACAAATCTATGTCACCATAGGATGTTGACACTGTGCTTAGCACAGTCCTTGGCATAAACTTGGTATTCAGCAATTGCTTGTTGAATATAAAATTCAGTTGTTCAACAATCATTTCTTATTTTGTTCAGCCCATTCAAGTGAAGAAACTGCGAGTGAGAGAAACTAAGGAGCTGGCCCAGATTTACCCGGCTTGTTTGGTGTTTGGGCATAAAGCAGCACTGGGCATTATGCTCCTTGGTTAAATGTCAGCTGTGAGCCAATGACTTCAAAGCACTCTGCATTACAAAATGGTGGGGGGATTTCATTCTCTCTCTGAAATGCTAATGTGTAAAAATACATATACATTTTTTAAAGCCAATCCTTGCTTAACACTGTGTTAAAGTTTTGGATGGGATATAAAGTAGTAATAGACACAATCAACTTCAGAGTATTTTAGTCTATATAGTGAGAGAATACACAAATATAATAGTGGAGAAAAGACCAGAAGAGTTTTTAGGTTGGCAGAACCCACGACCAAATGATGGATTGAGTATGGGTTGGATATGATCGAAGATCATGCATTAGCTAAGGAGAAACGTGAGGTGTGCCACCCCAGTGTGTCTGGTTCTTTGTGTTTCTGAGAAAGGAGATGAAGCTGTTGATAATTGGAGGTACTGATCAGCTGAAACAAAACTTCATAGGAGTTCCCTTCTTTCCATAAGAAGCAATTGCAGTGGACAGGAGTGGATCTCATTAATGAACCCTAGGATAGTGAGTCCACAGAGCCCAGGAAAGGACTGTAGTACTATATGGGGCAGTTACTAAGAACGGAAAGGTCTCCTGCAGGTGTCCCCCATGGAGTCTTCAGAGCCAGCAGAGGTGAATGACTCCTCCAGGGAGCTTTGGTATCTTCACCACCTGTGCTTTTCTTCCTTCTCCTACATGAGGCTGCGTTTACTCAGTGAAAACATGTTGTCTTTCTTTTCATTTTTATTTATTTATTTATTATTATTCAGCATATTGTGGGGGTACAAAAGTTTATGTTACGTATATTGCCTTTCCCCCCCCACCCCACCCCAAGTCAGAGCTTCAAACGTGTCCATCCCCTAGACGGTACGCATCGCACTCATTATGCATATATACACCCATCCCCTCCCCCCCCACATCTGCCCGACACCCGATTAATATTATTCCTAAATGTGCTCTTAGGTGATGATCAGTGAAACCAATTTGATGGTGAGTACATGTGGTGCTTATTTTTCCATCCTTGGGATACTTAACTTAGTAGAATGGGTTCCAACTCTATCCAGGAGAACATAAGAGATTCTATATCCCCATTATATCTTATAGCTGAGTAATGCTCCATGGTATACATATGCTGCTTAAACATAGCATCGTGGTTCACTAATAGTTCTGACACTCAAAGTCCATTTATGCCTGGGGGGATATCATCTATGATGAATGACAATAAAATTATTAAATAATTGAACTTATTTTTTTCTGAATATACATGTAATACATGATAATTGAAAAATTAAAAATATAGTGTAAAATTTCCGTGTGGGGCTATTTTATTCCTTCTTTGTTTCCCCATTAGGGAGTCTTGACCTTGTGTGGTGTATCACCTAATGAGTAAAAGCATCTGCTCTATAGCCTTTTGCATGGGATCAGATTTCACCTTAACCTGATAATGTTGTAACTGGACAAGTTATTTCACATTGTATGTCTCAGTTTTTTCATCTGCAAAAAGTAATAACAGCAGTTCCTGAGTTGTGAGAATTAATTGAGATGATGCATGTGAAGCTCTGAGAACAGTGCCTGGAGCATAGCAGGACCTCAACAAAGGTTAGTTATCACTACCATTTTATCAGTAGCAGAAAGGGGCAAGAAAGGCAATGCTGTTGCTTGTAATACCAAATTAGCCAAGGCCTCCCAAGCAGAATGAGCTCAACAATCTCCTAGTGCTGGAGCCTGTTTGGATATAGTCATTGTTCCCAGGTAGAAACAGGTGACAGTAGATTTACAAGCATGCTGTGTGTTTTCACGGATCATGACCACATCAGTGGGTGACTCAGTAGGTCAGCAGGGCCCAATAAATATTGGCTCTCAGATCAGCAACATAATCAATTTTTATTTAGCACTTCATATCATCCTCTTGGAAAATTATCCTTTGCTACTTACTCAAACCCTTCCCAAACTCCAGTTCAGACTCTCTCCCAAGGTGGACCTAGTTATTAACAGATTATGACTAACTCTGCCTTTAATGACTGTGTATTTTATTTGCACAGTTTCACATTGATACAGTCTGGTTGTCTGTCCCTTCCAAATCTCATGTTGAAATTTGATCCCCAATGTTGGAGGTGGGAGGTGTTTAGGCCAAAGGGGTGGGTTCTTCATGAATGGCTTGGTGCCCTCCTGAGGTAATGAGTAAGCTCTCACTCTATTAGTGCACATGACATATGGTTGTTTAAAAGAGCCTGGCATCCTGTCCTCTCTGTCTCTTGCTCCTTCTCTTGCCATATGACACACCTGCTCCCCCTTCACCTTCTGCCTTGATTGGAAGCTCCCTGAAGCCTTCACTAGAAGCAGATGCTGGTGTTATGCTTCCTGTACAGCCTGCAGAACCACGAGCCAAATAAACCTCATTTCTTTATAAATTATCCAGTCTAAGGTCCTTTACAACAATGCAGAATGGACTGAAATACACCGGTCTCATCATCCAGACTCATGTATGTCCTTAGCACCATTGGTTGGCACATGGCTGTGTTCTTTGATCATCTCAGTTTGTGGTCAAAAGAACATAAAGTCTGAAATTGTTTCTGTATTATTTTGTTTTTCTTCTCACTCCTTTATTGTTGAAAATAGGATGTTTCTACTTTTGAACTGCTATACATAATGCTGACCCTAAATTCTCTGATTAACACTTTCAGCCTCCACTAAAAAAATGTATTATATTTTCTTCTTCCAATATAATAGATTCACAACTCTATTCAGTATTCCAACTATATATGAGAGAGTTGAATTTAGCCAGAGTTGTTGAGGTTAAGGAATGATAGAGGGGGATGGGTTTATGCACAGAATGATTGAAGTGATTGACACTAGTATAAAATCAAAGAACTGATGAAGATTATGAGTAGGAACTCTGTAAATAATTAACACTTAGTGAGGGTAGCAGGTAACATACTTTGGAAAGCATGTACTTTAAGGGAACAGCAAGTCTTTAGGGAGAAAGAGGGGACAGTGGTTTGCCAATGATGAAGTGAGATAAAAAGAACACTTAGTCCAGCTCCAAGCTGAGAGGTAGAAGAGAGAGAAGGATGAACTCAATTTCCACTCGAGTGGATTACAAGCAGCGGTGTCCACAGGAGAAAGACAGATTCCCGTTAGAGCAAAAAGGTGAAAGGAATGTCTGTAGAGGTGGTTGAGAATAGAGGGGGCTTTTACTGATGATTGACCTTGAGTTCTCAAATGAATTAGGAGAACGTTTTAGGAGACTAGTTGTCAAAGAGGATAGACAGAGCCAGATGGAGACATCTGGCTGGCGAGGAAGGGTATGCAGCGTTTGTTGGTACTGAAAATAGTAAGAATGATGGGTGCAGATGTTCACCTTAAGTTGGGAGGCTGAAGGAGGTGTCTAGGGGGCAGTAGGTCTGTCTTGCTCTGAACACACAGGTTCCTTCTTCATTTCTGTCATGGAGGCCTTGAAAACAGCATAAGAAAAATCTAAAATAAATGTGAATTGAAATATTTGTCAATTTGATAGGTAAAATGCTTTTTTTTAAATCACATGCATATATTTACAAAATCAAGATCATACTACATATTTTCTATTTTGCTTTTATAACTTCCACCTTGTATCACAAACATATCATTAATTATTCCTCCTGTGATTTTTAAATGGTTGTATATGGATGTAATTTATTTAACCATCTCCTTATTTTTGGAGAGTTAAGTTATTTCTATGAATAGAGAATATATAAATTTTACCCAAGCAATATGTCACTGAAAATACATTTAGAAATGGAGTTATGAACACTGGGGAAGGTGCCAGTATTTACTGTCAAATTTAAATAAGTATGTTAGATTTAAAACTCTTTAGAGGCAAAAACCTGAAATGAGATCTATAGAAGTTAGACTCAGAGTGGGTTAGAGGTTAGTTTCTCCCTGATTCTTTTTAGAGCCAAATTTACCTTTAGGTCCAAGGATGATCATTCCAGAGAAAATGGATCCCAAATTCTGCAAAGATAGGTGAGGGTCATGAGTGAGAAGAGACACTGAAAATCCACAATATTAGGAGTTTGAAAAACCTTGACTTTATAAGTTTTGTGAGAGTCCGTGGAATGCATAGAAATTTTATGTGGGGGATGCTTTTGTCCTATCCTATCTCTGAGGGCCACGAGGTTTTACACCAAGCCAAGCCATTAGACCCAAAAAGGAATACATTAATGATGGTTTCTCAGGTATATTAACTCTTGAGGACACTGGGATACAATTTAATACTTGGAAAGAAATGAATGGCATGTGTGTCATTAAGCTTTTTATGAAAGTATATTTTCAGGCCTCACCTCCTCAATCATTAGGCTGCTTGTGGACAGAATTGTTTATGATTGCATTAACATCACTGGATTTAGGTGGAATTTAGTTTCATAAATTGGAACAGGGTTAGACTTAGTCCCCTATATGTAAGGATTTAATGAAATTGGAGAAAATATCTCACCTTCACATGTTACTAATAAGCCATTGGTTCTCAACCAGGGGCAATTTTGGCCCCCTCCAATTCAGGAGACATTTGACAATGTCCGTGACATTTTTAGTTGCCATACCTGGACAACTGTGCATCTGGCATCTAACGGTTACAGGCCAGAGCTGCTGATGAACATCTTATAATACACAGGACAATCCCCACAATAAAAAAAGTTGTCTGGTCCAAACTGTCAATAATGCTGAGCTTGAGAAACCATGCAATAAGCAGTCCTTTGTAACAGCTAGAGTGCTCTAGGAGGTTCCAATGCCATTTTAGCTCATAACATTATTTTAGAAAATCTTAAGCACTCTCCATAGGTATTAGAATGTCACTGTTTACCTTCTTGTACATTTAAAACATATATACATATTGTATTTTTATATGCAATAGATTCCTTCTCTCAGTCATAATTGATATGTGTAAAGTAGGAGGTGCCTCTCCTGACCAAGTCTCTTATACAACATATTTTCCTGTATACATAATCTATTCCATAGATTGGGAAAAGAAAGGTGTTCTTCCCTCATAATTTCCAAAGCATAAACTTTTCATTTCTTCTTTGAAACAGCGACCATGTCTACCAGCAGACGCTTCTTTGTGACTGTAAGAACAGCAGGCAGATTCACAGCTGGAAGCAAAATGTTTCTCTTGGAAAAGTCTTTTCTAATAAATTGTGCTCTGTCCTTGCCAGGACAGAAAACAGTTAAAGTAACAGAAACAGCTTGCCCCTGGCTGGTGAGGAAGGAGGAGAGCCTAAATTAACACTCACATTTCAATCCTGACTCTTTTCCCCTCTTATTTTCTTTCTTCCTCCCATCTCATGGGGCTTTTAATGCCCAGCTTGGCTGGAAATTAATGACAAGTCTTGGCCGGAAACTATCAGGATAAAATTCAACCTCTTTAGGGACATCCCACAAAGCTTTTCATTATCTAGCCTCTGCTAGCCTCTCTCACTTCTCATCTGCTCTGGGTTCCAAGTTCCAAGCATAGTCCCTAATGCAGTGTTTCCCAAACTTGTGTGGACATTTAAATCAAAATGGGTGGGCATTAACATACAGATTTCTGGGACCACCTCCCAGAAATTCTGACTTTGATATAGAGTCTCAGTATCCATGTTTTTAACAAACTCCCTACGCAATTCTGATAAAACTCCACTGGAATTTGTAATCTATTGCTCAAATATGCCAGACCTTTCCATAAATCCTCTCTTTAGCTCCTGGCCCTCTCTCTGCCTAGACTGTGCTTTAACCTTTTCTGTGGAGTTTTCCTTGAACTTTCCAGGCCAACTTAACTGCTCCCACCTCTATCTCCCCATAGCATATTGCTTACATGTCTATTATTAGAAGAAAATAACAATTCATTGTGTTACATTCTTTTCTTGGTTAGATTGTGAGCTCCTTCAGGCATTTAAAAAATCAGTACAAAAAATACAATTCACACCGAAGTAGGTGTATTGGTCATCTCAAGCGTCACTCTGAAATCTTGGAGGCTAGTTTCTAGATGTAGAAAAATAAAATATGTTATATGTTTTATTTATTACAAATACAAATTAAAAATAAGAGACTTAATTCTCCCTATTAAAAATGGGGAAGAGCTTTCCCTTCCTTTTTCTTGGAGCATTTACTTTAGAAAATCTTAAATACTTTCTTATTTCTTTGAAATGTATATAAATCTTTTTGAAGACTGGATAAGTCTTTTGTGAGCTCTATGACCCAGGAATGTCTTTGTCAAGAAGCTGGGAGCCATCTCTTTGAAATGCAAACATCAAGGGAGATAGTTCGGCTATCTCTCAGTTTCTGTGGGAGGGTAGGAGCCTAACTTCAATCAGTGAGTGAGGTGCAAAACTACCTTCTACCATGTAGAGATGAGGAATTTGCTTTCCTCTGGATAAAGCTAATTAACCAACACAGATGGTCACCCCAATTACCAGGTAAAGTAGAATGAATTATGTGTGATAAATATTGTCAAGTCCTCTTGCTTGAGGACTAGCTGCTGTTTATCTTGAAAACATATAGAAAGTAGGTAGGATCTGCTTGTCTATATGAAAGGGTGAGATTTCTTTCTGTCTTTGCAATCTCTCAGTGGATTGACTGTGATGCATATCACATTCTAGTTTAATGCTTATTCAATAATAAATGTTTTTTTTTCCTCTACTACTTTTATGGAGAGTATTTCTGAGTTAGGAAAAGATTTTGTTTTTAATATATTTCTGCAACAATATGTCTATTTAATTCATAAATGTTCTATAATGAACTGTTTATTTAAATTTAAAATAGAAATTTCCTTTGAATATTTTTGTTGTATGCCAAGAACAGAATTTTATGAACTTTTGAAGTAAATGATATCAAGGGAAAGAAAGTGTAGTGGGCCAGGGGAGGGAAGGACAGTGAGAAGGAGATGGACAGTCAAATATTTATTTAATGCACTTTCCTGAGTGCCAAGTATGTGTAATATGTTGTGTGGAAATAAAAATCATAGGGCGCATCTCCATCCAACCTACAATGTAATGGTGTTAATTTATATGCACGATGTTGTACAACCATCACATTGCCTATTTTCAAAATATTTTCATCATCCAAACAGAAGAGTACCCATTAAGCAACAATTATCCATCCCCTTTCTTCCTAGCCTGTAGTAACCTCTAAGCTATATTCTGTCTCTATGAATTTTCCTATTCTAGATTATTTTATATAAGTAAAGTCAAATAATATTTGTGTTTTTGTGTCTGGCTTATTTCACATAGCATAATGTTGCCAAGATTCATCCATGGTGTGGCATGTATCAGAAGTTTATTCTTTTTCATGGATGAATAATATGCCATTGTATGTATATACCACATTTTTAAAAAATAATTTTCATTTCAAAATATTAGGGGGTACAATTGTCTTTTGTTACATGGATGAATTATATAATGCTAAAGTCAGGGCTTTTAGTGTGCCCATCACCAGAATAGTGCACATTGTACCTGATGGGTAAGTTTTTATCCCTCACCCTCCTCCTACCCTCTCTCTTACTTACTTTTCAATGTCCTTTACACCACTATATGACCATGTATACCCATCGTTGAGCTCCCACTTATGAGTGAGAGCATGTGGTGTTTGTCCATTCCTGAGATACTTCATTTAGGATAATGGTCTCCAGTTCCATCCAAGTTGCTGCAACTGACATTATTTCATTCCTTTTTATGGCTGGGTAGTATTCCATGGTATATATAAACACATTTTTTAAATTTACCTTATTTTTAATTTCAAAATATTAAGGGGTATAAGTGTTTTTATTACATGTAAATCTTGTATAATACCTAAGTCAAAACTTTTGGTGTGCTCATCACCAGAATAGTGTTCAGTATCCTCAGTAGTCAAATTTTTATCCCCCAACCACCCTCCTGCCCTAACCCCTTCTTGGTTTCTCATGTTCTTTATGTCGCTTTGTCTCCCTGTGTACCCATCTATCAGCTTCCACTTATTAGTGAGAACATATGGTGTTTGGTTTTCCATTCCTGAGATACTTCACTTAGGGTAGTAGCCTCCAGTTCCCTCCACATTGTGGCAAATGACATTATTTCATTCCTTTTTATGACTGAATAGTACTCCATGGGGGGGGTGTGTGTGTGTGTGTGTGTGTGTATTCTATGAAGTACTATGGGGTCCCCATGGAGTACACACATACCACATTTTCATTTGATTATTTCCTTTGCTGTGCAGAAGCCTTTAATTTAATTAAGTCCTATTTATTTATTATTTTTGTTGTTGCTATATTTGCCTTCGGGGTCTTAGTCATAAATTCTTTACCTAGGCTGATGTCTGAAAGAATTTTTCCTACATTTTCTTCTAGAATTTTTATGGTTTCATGCATTATATTTAAGTCTTTACCATCTTGAATTAATTTTTGTGAATGGTGAGAGGTATGGATCCTGTTTAATTCTTCTGTATGTGGCTATATAATTTTCCCAGCACTATTCTTTAAATATGGCTTCATTTCCCCAGTGTATGTTGTTGTGTGCTTTGTCAAAGATCAGTTGGTTGTAGGAAGATGGTTTTATCTCTGGGTTTTCTATCACGTTTCATTGGTCTATATCTCTACTTTTATACCAGTACTATGCTGTTTTGGTTACTATAGCCTTTATAGTATAATTTGAAGTCAGGTAATGTGATGCCTCCAGATTTGTTCTTTTTACTTAAGATTGGTCGGGCTATTTCAGCTCTTTTTTGTTTCCAGTTGAAGCTTAAGATTATTTTTTTCTAGATCTGTGAAACATGATGCTAGTATTTTGATGGGGATTGTGTTGAATCTCTAAATCACTAAATCACTTTGGACAATATGGACATTTTAATGATGTTGATTCTACCAGTCAATGAGCAGGGGATGGTTCTCCATTTGTTTGTGTCATCTACAATTTCTTTCATCAGTGTTTTGTAGTTCTCCTTGTAGAGAATTTTCATCTCCTTTGTTAGGTATATTCCTAGGCATTTTATTTTGTTTTCAGCTATTGTAAATGGTATTGTGTTCTTACTTTGAGTCTCAGCTTGACTGATATTAGTATATAGAAATGCTACTGATTTGTGTACATAGATTTTGTAACCTGAGACTTTGCTGAATGTATTTATCAATTCTAGGAGTCCTTTGATGTAGTCTTTAGGGTTTTCCAGATACAAGATCATATTGCTGGCAAACAGGGATAATTTGTGTGTTGTAGCAGTGGTGTACTACATGCATGGGCTGATTTTCTGTCTCTTGTCAACAAGGGGAGATGGAGGGCTTTGAAATCCTTCCTCTCTTTCCAGCCCTGTGATTTTCTTAATAGTATGAATTATGTATCTTCTTAACAGTATGAATTGGGATGTCCTATTTAATCTCTAAGTCAGCAGGTGGTGCTTGTGGGTAAGAGTCAGCCATGCCTTGTATGATTCAATAAATAGAGACCATAATGGACCGTACAAGTCTTCCCTTCCAGTAGGTGGCACTTTCAGAAAAGAGCCAGCTGCAGTGCTGTCTTTTGGGACCATTGACTGCCTCTAGTTCATCAGGAGAAGCACTGGGATGTCCCAGGTGATGAGTGCGGCCCTAACTCCCAGGGGACCCCTTCTTGTGCTCCACCACAGCCTATGCAGGTGGAGTAATGAGGCTGGGTGGGGCTTGGTTGGGGGAGCCTGTGTTCAGGATCCACAAAGGCAGGCACAAGAGCTATTTTGGTAGGCATCAAGAGTCAGCTCCCAGGCTTCTGGGGAAAGCCACCAGGGAGGGGCTGAAGTGGCCCCATCAAGCCAGAAAGTCTGCTCATGGGAAAGGGGCCATCTAGGATTTATAGTCTGGCAGGTGGTAATGGGTTTCTACTTCTCTCTCTTCTCCCTCTTCTCTTGCCTTGTGGCTTTCTTTCCAGCATCTGGTCACAAACAGTAGTCCAAACTAGCTGATCTCACCAGAAATGGCACCATGAGCTGGGAGCTTCCCTGCCTAGATCCTGCCCTGGAGTGAAAGCATGGCTTTCCTGTTGGGAGAGGGTGTGCTGGGTGGCTCAGACCCATACTTTACCCTCCTTTTAATTCTGCCCATGTGGGGTCCCTCACTCCCAAGATTAGTTCACAAGTCTCCCCTCCATGTCCCAGAACAACAGAATTGAGTCCTGAAGTTACAGGATCCAGCCTGTACAGGAAACCTTGGTGTGGTGGGTGCACCAACAGAAGAGAAGCAGCTGCTTCTGAGAGCCCCAGATTAACCATCCCTTGGGGCATCCATGTCGACCCATATGGGAACTGCCATGACTGTGTTGGCAGCTGTGGGTGGGGAACGGGAGGAGGAGAAGAGTCTGAATGGAGGAGAGCTGGCACTCTGGTCTCCTTTCCCCAGAAGGCAGCTCACCATGAATGTCCAAGGTGTGTGATCACACAGTTCCCCTGGGACCCACCAGCCCCCTGTGGCCACCACAGTTTGAGCATGTATTGGGAAATGCTTGTATGGGGACCAGTGACAAGTAAACTGAAGGGCTGAATCTCCTTGGGGAGGACAAAGGCACACACTGGGTGGAGCAGCAGTATGGCACCTGCTGCCTCGGCTTGGGTCTGCGGTGAGGAGGAGTGACCCCAGGGGGCTGGCAACCCAGTATTCTGTCCTCAAGAAGCTCCCAGTTCACTGGCAGCAGCATCTTTTGGGCCCATGAGGGTAGAGAAGTTCTTCAGCAGTTCAGAAGCTCGCTGCAGTCTGCCAGAGGTGTGAAGAGAGAAAAACCAAACACACCCGCTTACCCTTTCCATGGGGCTCCAAATTCCTCTGGTGTTGATCTCTGCCAAAATCATGCTCCTTCTTGTTCTCTGCAACTTCTTCCAATGGGATCTCTAGTAAGTGCTGGCACTTTGCTCTCAGAATTATATCTGGGGTATTTTTTTTTTCTTCTAAAACTTTTCTTTCTTTCTGAGACAATCTGGCAATCGATGTCTCTAGTCAGCCATTTTGCCCTCCCTCTGTTTATTCTTTTGTTGATGGACACTTGAGATGTTTCCAGCTTTTGGCTATTGTGAATAATGCTGAATTTAACATATGTGTACAGGTATCTGTTTGAGCCCCTGTTTCCAATGCTTTTGTATATACATCTGGGAGTGGAATTGCTGGGTTATATAGTAATTGTATGTTCAATTTTTTGAGGAACCACTAAAATGTTTTCCATATCAGCTGTATCATTGCACCACTAGCAACATATAAAGTTTTCAGTTTCCCCAAATCCCTGCCATTACTTGTTATTATCCATCATTTTTCATTATAGCCACTCTTAGTGGGTGTGAAGTGGTATTGCATTGTGGTTTGAATTTGCATTTACCGAATCATTAATGATGTTGAAAATCTTTCCATCTGTTTATCAACCATTTGTTCATGTTCTTTGAAGAAATAGCTATGTTTTTTAATTGGATTGTTTATTTGTAGAAGTTCTTTATATATTCTAGATGAAAACCCCTTATCAGATATATGATTGGCAACTTGACATATGTGTTAAGGGAAAGAGCAGGACCAACTGCTGGGCTCACTTCTGTCTTCCCTATCCCTCCAAGATCATGATTTCAGGAGTCCTGGCTATCTTCCTGTTCATTATATCCAAAATTATATCTCCCTGACCCCAGTAGACTTCCAAAAATTCAACTTAGCTTCCTTGCTCTTGTTTTCTGCAAGGCATTCAGCTTCTTATTCCTATGCCAATTTCAAATCGTCACACTCCTTGAGGAGAAAAGCTGTGTAGAATGTCTGGCTTACTTCACTGAGCTGTCCTTTTCTCCAGCATCTTGGCCTCTCCAAGTCCTAGATGCTTTGGTAGTGTCCTAATATCTACACACACACACACACACACACACACACACACAGACATTTGTATTTTGTCCAGCTTTTCTATTATTCTCAGTTGGAGTGTAGGTAGAATAACTTGTAAACAAGCTATTCTTCTGTTGGCAGAACTGGAAATATTTGCCTTTTTTTTTTTTTTTAACTGGTTCACAATAGTCCATTGAATAAATATTCTACATTTTACTTGGTTTATATTGCTGGAATTTAGGTTTCTAATCTTCTATTAATATTATACATGGCCACAATGTCTAGCCAAGTTATTTTATAAGTGTTAGTAAATTTGTACTTTTGATAAATAGTATCAAATCGTTCTCTATTGAGGTTGTAGCAATTTTACTCCTACTGTCAATACGTGACAATGTCTATACCACTACTCCCTTGAGGACAGAGTGTGTTTTCATACTTTTTGATGGGTAAAAATATTATCTCATTGCAAGGATAATTCTAATAAACTTTATTTTTATAATATAATAAACAATAGTAAAATTATGATACAACATTTATTGCATGCTAGGAGTATGTATATTTCTAGTGTATTTTGTACTTTTACAGATGAGAAAACTGAGGTGAAAAGATCAAAGGACTCCAAGGTCCTCAGAAGTGAGGTGAGAATTGAAACCCAGATGTCTACCTTCTGACTCTGTGCTCTTAATAGGGCAACAGAAACCCAGATAATAATTCCAGGTATAATTTCAAGATAAGAATACTTTCCCTAAGGTAAAAATAACATACATATAGCGCTTATATTCTGTCTTCCTATTATTAGAAGCCACTAGAGCACCCAAATTGTATTAATTTCCTATGGCTGCAATAACAAATTACCCCAAGCTAGTGGCTTAAAAATAACATAAATGTATTCTCTCACAGTTTCAGGGACCAGAAGTCTAAAATCAAGGTGCCTTTGGCAGGGACACACTCTCTCTTCAGGCTCCAGGGGAAAACATGCTCTTTGCCACCTCCAGCCTCTGGTGACTACTGGCATGCCTTGACTTACGGCCACATCACTCCAGCTGCTGGAGTGATTGATGGTCACGTTGCCTCCTCTTCTGTATGTCTTTTTTTCTGTGTGTCTCTATTCTCCCTCTGCCTTTCTCTCCTATAAGGATACATGTGATTGATTTAGGACTCAGATTATCTCTGACAAACTCCTACTTCTAAGACTCTTAATGTAATCACATCTTTTACAATATAATACACTATTCACTTGTTCTCCATGTAAGGTAATATTCACAGATTCTGGGCATTATGACATGAACAAATATTTTGAGGGTCCACCTTTTAACACACTACACACATTTG
The DNA here is from genome assembly GCF_041146395.1 of Eulemur rufifrons. Classification (NCBI taxonomy): domain Eukaryota; kingdom Metazoa; phylum Chordata; class Mammalia; order Primates; family Lemuridae; genus Eulemur; species Eulemur rufifrons. The sequence continues at coordinate 36,993,133 of NC_090997.1, forward strand.
CCATTCAACTGAAATACCTTAAACCCCTTCATTCATTCATCCATCCATTCATTTAAAATTTTTCATTAAAGTCCTGTTACATGACAGATGTTTCTCAATGTGCTGAAGGAAGAACAATAAATAGAAGAGATGCCAACTCTGTATTCATAGTGCTCATATTTTAGTTGATAGAGCCAAATAATATAAGAAGGAAGTAAATATAGAGTGTCATCCAGTGAACAATGGCATGGAAAAGACTAAAGCAGGGAAGAGGGAGAGAAGTGCTGTGGGAGAGGGTGGTTGACATTTTAAGTGCAGTAGGACAGGAAGGCCTTTCTGAGAAAATGACTGTGGTAGGCTGGCAGATGCCTTCCCCAGAAGTATCAGGTTCATCCCCAGAATCTGATGATGTTAAGTGTTACCTCATATGGCAAAGTCTTTGCTGATGTGATTGAGTTAAAGATCTAGAGTGAGGGGATTATCCTGGATTATCCCAGTGGGTGCTAAATATTATAATAGGCATCCCTGTAACAGAGAGTCAGAGAGGATTTTATGTAGACAGAAGAGGGGGCAATGTGACCATGGAGGCAGAGATTGGAGTTATGAGGACCCAAGTTCAGTTTCTACCCAAAGCTGGGAGATGAAAGAAATGGATTCCCCATAGAGCCTCCAGAGGGCTTGTGGCCTTGCCAACACCACCTTGCTTTGGGCCCAGGGAAACATTATTTTAGATGCCTGCCCTCTAGAACTGTGAGAGAATGAATTTCTATTGTTTTAAGCCACAAAGTTTGTAGCAATGTGTTACGACAGCCATAAGAAACTAATACAATGACATTTGCACAAATTCTTAAAGGAGGTGAAGGAACAAGTCATGCATATATCTGGGGAATGGGAAGGCCAGGCAGAGGGAAACCTCATGCCCAACAGCCTTGGGCCGGAAGTGCGTGCCTGATGGGATTGAGTAAACATTAAAGCTCTTACTGAGACTTGAGAAAGGTGAGCAGGGAAAGGGTAGTGGGAGATAAGATCAGAGAGTTCAGAGGACCTGAGAACTCGGTAGTGACATTCATTTTTACTTCTGTGAGATGGGAAGTAACTGAAGGGTTTTAAGCACAGGGACGATAAGACCTGACCCTCTTACTCTAAGCAGCTCTAGATACCTTCCAAAAGGAGCCAGAATTACTCTGTCTGTGGTATTGATAAAAGACTACAGGGGGCTAAGAGTGGTAACAAGAGCCAATAAGGAGGTTACTGATGATGTTTAGTAGGCCACTGGTGCTGAGTCTGAAGTTTATAAGAGAGGTCTGCGTTGGAGAAAAATATTTCTGCATGTTATGACACTGGAAATCTGTTTTAAAACATTTCAGCATAGATATGGGGTGTTATGTATGTGTTTGTTCAACTTCACTCACGGGGAAGTTAGTTTTCCTAATAAGAAATACTTTGTACACATGAAGGCATGATAACATTTAATCAAAAGGCTGCTGTAAGTGTTTGAGCTATCATTATTCCTGACCAACACCTGAGGCTTTGCAAATGGATGTTAGGAATTTCATTAGTGAATTTAATGGCTTTCTAATGAGTATAATGGATATGCCAGAAATTATGTGTGGATTTGGTTGTATTCAACATATACAGATTGGTAAACTCTATCACACTTCTCCCACCACTGCTTGCATAGGATAATCAAGACAGGAAAGCTTTTTGCTCCTTACCTTTCAGAATGTCATTCAAGACATGATTATATGTAGTTATGGGTTAGAATATTCTGGTTGGCTGTGTCAAATATTAGGTTAACTGAATCCTGCCTCTAAAATACTGTTGGGTGAGAGAATCTTTTATGCAAGAAGTGGTTGCTTTATCATTAAAAAAACAAAAACAAAAACAAAAACAAAAACAGAGAACTAGGATTTTATCAAGCTGACAATAGCAGGTTGCATAAGTGTTTTGTGCCTGATTATTAATAAGAGTTTGACTTACAAATGGTAGTATATAAGACAGAATTCAGTCAGATTTGCTTTCATTTAAAACCTGGCAGTATGATTTTGAGAGAGTAGGAATCTTTCATCTTCCTTAGCAGCAACTTAGGTTCAACAGAGGATTTACATGAGGGTTTCTAGCAAAAATTCCTGTGATGAACATATACAAACCCCTTTGGAATGGAAGGGGTCTCTTCTTCTCAATTCAAACCTATAACTTCAGAATTTATTTCCTTTTCCCTTGTTACCTGAATATTAACTAACATGTTATCTATTATCATCAGTGGGTCACTCTGATAACCATCTAAATGATTTTTCTTAATCATATTTTGTGCAAAACTTGAACAGAAGGTATATTCCTTCTTACTAAAGAGCATTCTTTATGCTTTATGGCATACAAAATATTAGAGCATGGATAAACATTCCTCATCTTATTCATGAGGTAATAATGGTCTAGAAAGAAAAAGTCACACACTTAAAAACCCTTTATTTTTGGAAATAAAAGGTGTTCCAAAACATTATTCTTTACTGTATCATAAAATCAATATAGTATATCAACCATAATATTCTGAAACAATGGTGAAATAACTAATAATTCTAAAATTCAGATACATAGAATCATTTGGAATATTCTCAGAGCCCAGAATAGTTAAATTTTAATAATTCCTCAGTCTTTCTTGCTTCATACATTTGGATCTGAGATAAAGAAATGAGGTTGGTGGGAGAATGTCAAAGTATGTATTCTCTGTACTGTATTTTTGCGCATGCAGAATAAATTTCACTAGACATTCGTTGTGCTAGCTTGAGGGTCTTTCTAAATCTAGGTTATTAATAATTATACTTTGCATTTTAATGATGTTTTAAATTAATAATCCTAATAATAGACACCATTTACATATTATCTACTTTGTCTATGTAAATTATTTAATCCTTAAGGTTACCTTGAGACTAGGTATCATTTTCCATATGAGGAAACTTGGTTTAAAACTGGATGAATAACTTGCCCAGGTCCCATAGTTAGGGGGCAATAAACTCAGAACTACGAGAGAATTCTATCTGAATTGTGTCTCTAAGCTTTTTTCATTGTCATACTGCCTAATTACAATAACCCTGAGAAGTGGAAAGAGAAGTTAGTCATATTTATAATCCATACATGAAAAAAGTGAGCTCTCGTCTTAAATGACAGAGCTAGTTAATAGTAGAATTAGTCTTTAATCAGACTTCTCTGAGTGGTATTCCTTCCTTTAGACCTCTCAGCAGCCCAGTTTATAATGTGTACTCTTGCTTTTCTTACCATCTCAAAGTAAGCATCCTGCAAAATCTTTCCTTTAATTCCTACTCCTGAATTCTTATGCATAAAATGACTTTTAAATCTCTAATTAGATAGGAAAATCTCTATAGTTTACTTTCTTACTCATTTTATTTTTCTTCAGCCTTGCAAATTTGAGTAAATCCATTAGACAAATCCATTCAGTAAATTCACTTTAATCCAGTTTCTTAAAAAAGGGATTTTTATTGAACAAAGAAGACAACTAGCTCTATCAAACTCTTTCTTTCACTTTGTTGTGAGTCCTCTAAAACTATCCCTAATTTCTTTAAAGAAATTGGCTTGCAGATGGTTTATTTTTCTTTATATAATCATGAATAGCTAAGAAGATGTCTTGGTTTATTTTCTAGAGAGCTAGCCAATGTAAAAAGTAAACTCCATCTCATTTATAGTGCACAAACACATAATCTGCCATAGTGTTCCACTAAATGCTCTCTTATGAATGAAACTGAAAACCTCAGCCTAATTTCTCATAATCAAGATTAAGTTTCTTGATTTTTGGAAATTTATATAAATTAACTCTATTTTGTATTTAGTTGATATAAAAAAGATGAAGCAGGAAGAGGGGAAGAAGAGAAGAAGGAGAAAAAAAGAGACTCACAAGTAGAGGAGAAAGAGAAGGAAAAATAAATATACATGTATGTGTATACATATTTACATACATACACATGTATATATATACCTACACATGTATGACAGGAGATAGAGTGAATGTAATATTTTAAACCAAATATAATACATTTTATATATTTTATGTGTTACATAAATATACATATATACATCTATATGCATTAACACACTTTTGTATCCTGGGAAGCAGGTTGTCTGAAAGGCATCTGTGGTTGTGGTAGGCAGAATTCTAACATGGTCCCCAAGATTTCTGCCTCTGTATAATCCGCTCCCCTTGAGTGTGGATGGGACTTCTGAATATGATGGGATGGTAATACTGTGATTAGGGCGTGTTCTATGGCACAGGGGAAGGGATTTGGCCATGTCATTAGGGTCTCCAGTCAGTTGATTTTCAGTTAATCAAAAAGGAGACTATCCTGGATGGGCCTGACTTGATCAAGTAAAAGTTCTTAAAAATGGGTCTGAGTTCTTCCTGAAGAGAGAGATTTTCTTCCTGGCTTTGAAAAGGTAAGGCGTTGTATGGTGAGAGGGTCTGTGAGAGGATCACGTGGTCAGGAGTTGGGCGCAGGCCCCAGCCAACAGCCGGCAAGACAGCAGGATCTCAGTCCTACAGCTGTAGGGAATGGAACCAAAACCTGACAACCATTTAGCTTGGTGAAAACCTTCAAACTCCCGAAGGAAATGCAGCCCAGCTGACATCTAATTTGCAGCCTGTGGGAACCTTAGTGGAGAACCTAGTTAAGCTAAGACTGGACTCCCGACTCACAGAAGCATAAAGGTATGTGTGCGGTTTTAAGCCATGCTACATTTGAGGTACCTTGTTACACAACAATAAAAAGTGAATGCAATGATTGAGTCAAAAGTAATGTATGCCACCGATTCTTATAGAACCACATAGACACTTTCTAGAATCTTGGCTGAGGCAGATAAATTTCTGTGGCTCTTTCAATCCTGAAACTCTGGGTTCAGAAGGTGAGGCTCATAACTCGACTGTGTGCTGGATTCATGTTGAGCTGTAGAGTGTGAAGTAGTCCTGGAGGAGGACAATGGGGCTACACTTCTGCCATTGCTACCGCCACAGGCACACTACCTGCCTGGTTACAAAGTTTTAATAAACACTCTTCCTGCCACGGGAAATGACCACAGCCATTCCGTGACCATGTAAATCTATGGGCCGGAGATTGAGACCCTGCTCCAGGATTACCCACTGAGGAGAATGATGACTGGACAGATGACCCTTTTTATATTCCAGCTCTGTAAAATAAAATTTAAAACAATATAGTTTTTTTGTGCAAAGCAACTAAGAAAATCTGACAAATATATACATTAAATGTACCCTGTGTATGGTCACTGTCCTAGTTACTGGGGGATAAAGATTTGAATAGACTCTATTCTGCAAAAATGTCACAATATACCAGGGGATAAAGATGTTTTTTAAAAAAATAAATAATAATTCAGAATACATAAATGACTGAGTCCAAGATTTGTACCTGTTATAGGATCCTTTCCATGAGAGAGTAAGGTATTTTGTATTAGACATTTACATAAACAAAATAGGGTAATGAGCCATCTTATTTAAGGCTTAAATTCAAATGACTACAACATTTTTGTAAGGAGACCCAAATTCTGAAAATATATTTACCATTAAAATATTGACCAAATTATTATACATGAAAAACAATTGCCTAACATTTTTAAACTCGCAGTGGATTACGTATGTTTCTTTTCACAATTTCAGTGATGCTTCCAAACTATTGGCAAAAAATCGAAATGATTATCTCAATTGGAATCATGAAGACAGTTTCCTTTGTGGAACTCAATTAGCTATTTTTTCTCTTTCCCAGAATTATTTTTATATTGTTTGGATTCATCTTAAATGAGCTGATGTCTGTGATGTAGTCAATTCATTTAATGAAGTTAGTTTAATGGATTAAATCATACTGCAGATTTCTAGCATACTTTTTGCCCAAACTCTCATTGGTTTTGAGAAACGTCTGACTTATAATGGAGATGTGATTATATAGAGTGAAAAAGGATTTTTCAAATGTTTGATCTGAAGTCTTTAAGAATTATGATAGAGCTTTATTCATTTCCAATATTTAGTAAGTACACATTAGTATGTGCATAGGACTGAGAGCTAGGTACTGTGCATGGTAGTACCTGGTTTTTCTACTTCTGTCTCAAATAATCTCTTTTATAGAATCTTGTTCATACATACACAGCATCCAAAATCCCCCTTATGTTGATTATAGCATAAATGTATTATGAGTTACATATCATTGTTAACCATCATTTTGGCCAGAAAATTCTCACAATTTCAATTGACACCATCAGCAACTTGCCTGAAAAAACATATTTCAAGAAAATGCTCCTCAAATATTTGATAAATTCACATAGTAGGAGTTCTGATCAGGGACCTTTTCTAAGATTGTAGTTTCTGAGAAAAGGAGTTGTGAGCTTTCAGAGCTAGATGTTACTAAAGAAATGTAGTTATAGAGGCAGGAGTTACTTTGGGCAAGTGAGTGTCAATCCTGGGAGAACAGGAGAATTATCTGAGAAGTTTTCAAAATGCTGATGTCCTAGATTCATCCTCAGAAATTCTGAAGTTTACTTGCTTTTGGATAGAGCCCAGCCATCTGAATTTTTAATAGCTCTCTAGGCAATTCTAATGAACAGTACTTAAATTCTTGGCATTGATCTTTCATAGTAACAAGTGATCTTCCTCCAAGTTCTGAGGGTTTAGCAGGGAATAAAGGAAGAATGAGAAATCCTTCAAGTCCTCTGAGGAGCCAGTGGTGTGATAGGGTCTCTGGCTCGAGAATAACATTTATCTTAGTAAAAGTCTTATGAATCCACCTTAAACGAGCTGATGATTTTCTGAATTGCTCTGAACAACTCTGTTCCTTATCTCTCCCCAGTTCTTCAAAATCTAACTTAAAGGTTTGAATCAAGGACTAAGTCATGGACTTCGACTATTAAAGATTATCTGTCCAGGCCAGGTGCAGTGGCTCATGCCTGTAATCCTAGCACTCTGGGAGGCCGAGGCGGGCGGATTGTTTGAGCTCATGAGTTCGAGACCAGCCTGAGCAAGAGCGAGACCCCGTCTCTACTAAAAATAGAAAGAAATTATATGGATAGCTAAAAAATATATATATAGAAAAATTAGCTGGGCATAGTGGTGCATGCCTGTAGTCCCAGCTACTTGGGAGGCTGAGGCAGGAGGATTATTTGAGCCCAGGAGTTTGAGGTTGCTGTGAGCTGGGCTGACGCCATGGCACTCTAGCCCAAGCAACAGAGTGAGACTCTGTCTCAAAAAAAAAAAAAAAAAAAAGACTATCTGTCTAATATATGTATCCTAAACATTTGTACTCCTGTAATATGCTGAAATAAAAAAATTAAAAATTAAAAAAATAAAGATTATCTGTCCAGATACAATGAACAAAGTAATTTTTATTCATATTACCTGGTTGAGCAGAAGCCAGCAGACAATAGAAGTAAGGCATTCTTGGGGTGCTCTGACCCTGTGTATAAATAGGATTTTTCACTTTCCTGTTTCTGTCTCTTTTCCTATATTATTCTAACGTGTTCTTGGGCTTTAAACTATTGTTTTGTACTAACTTCTTATGTTCTTTGTTTTTGCATTTATTTTTACCCTTCTTTGTCTTTCTCTTCATTTTGTGCTGTCTTCTTTCACTTTTCTTTATCATTGTGGGCAATAGCTAGAGCATACAGATGGAAAAGAGGTTAGATTCAAGGAATGCAACATACTGGGAGTTCCTTAAAATTATTTTGAAAGCATTTCATAAAGAAGGGAGGTGGTAAAAATTATGTATCAGAGCAGTAAAGCCCAGAAAATAAGTTCCAATGTAAGTGTACCACTTACCCAAAATGAAAAAAACCCAAGAAGTGGAAAATCACATATACCAAATATTTATATATATTTTAAATGTATAATCTATTTATTTGATAGAGAATCTTATTGCCTAAACTTATTGAAAAAAAAAATTGAAATAGTGGTCCTGCATCTTATTGTTATATTAGTGCTATATTCTGAGCACTCTGGAGATTGCATAACACTTATAAAATGATTAATGAAATATTTGTTAATGGAACCTATCACTTATATAACATCATCATTAGATTACTAGATTCCCTAACACAAGAATTTTCAGCACTCAGTTAACCAGAGACGTTACACTGATTTTCATATTAGAATTTTTAATAAAATAAAATATGAGGGAATTACAGGAGCATATAGTTTTGTTTTTTTTTTTTAACATTTGGTCTACCTATTGGCATTCCATAGAGTCTCCATGTTACCTTCACGCTGTGTTTGCAGTTACACAAAAGTGTTAGAGGTTACACAGGAATGTTCTAACTGAAGCTTAAAAAAGTGTGTGCAGTGTCTTTTGAAATCCATAACTCTCATTTCCTGCTGTGCTTAATTTCAGGACCCAGAGATATTATTAAACTTTAAGAAGTGTTTTCTCTTTTATCTGGAGATTGTATTGTAACACATTTATTTAATTACTTATTTAGTGTATGTGTGAAAAAAGTGAGTGGATTAATAAAATGTGCTATATGTATACCATGGAGTTCTACCCAGCCACAAAAACAATGGTGATCTAGCACCTTTTGTATCATCCTGGATAGAGCGGAGCCCATTCTACTAAATGAAATATCACAAGAATGGAAAAACAAGCACCACATGTACTCACCATCAAATTGGTATTAACTGATCAACACTTATGTGCACATATAGTAGTAACATTAATTGGGTGGTGGGCAGGTGTAGGGGGAGGGGAGGATGGGTATAGTCACACCTAATGGGTGCGGTGTGCACCATCTTGGGGATGGACACACTTGAAGCTCTGACTCAGGCAGGGCAAAGGCAATATATGTAACCTAAACATTCTTACCTCTATAATATGCTGAAATAGAAAAAAATAAATGAAAAAACGTTCTAAAACTGTTTCACCAAGTCATACTCTAGGGATCCTGTTTCTGAGAATTTTCTACCTTGGTAGAAAGTGGAAAATCACATATACCAAATATTTATATATATTTTAAATGTATAATCTATTTGTTTGATAGAAAATCTTATTGCCTAACCTTATTGAAAAAGAAATTGAAATAGTGGTCCTGCATCTTAGTGTTGTATTAGTGCTATATCCTGAGTGCTATATCCTGATTCTTGCTGTTAGGTAAGCCCAGCTGAACTTACCATCAATTTAAGAACTAATTATTAATATTTTTGAGATGGTATTTCCATCAAGTTCCCAAAGGTGATGAGAAGTTCCTGGTACTGTATATTAAGGGTGTCTGTGATTTAGCTGCGAATGATCTAGTTATAACATGGCTTCTGGAGGCAGCAGGTACACTTAGGTAAAGTTGATCCATGATGATTTTCCAGGTGTAAGGAAAACTCTTTTGTTGCTGCTGTTATCAGCATGTTCCCTGATTATTTAACGCAGGTTAGACCATATTTAGGCCACAGGAATGGTTTCATCTTGCTTGTATAGTTGAAACATTTATACCTGACGGTGAAAACTTATGCCACTTATTATTGTGTTCATGGGAGTTAGTAAGAGGTGGCAAGGTTGAAAGATGACTTTCATTACAACTCCTCTTTCAGTTGCTCAAACTATATGGAGAAAGTACAACTTTTCTAAAGAACTTTTAATATTAATTTTAAGTCTATAAATAGTTTCTGAGTGATGAACCTGAAAAAATAAATTTGGTAATTTTTGTGAGCACTTTCTCTTTCTGAATCACCAAAAAAATTGTGTAAGGAGTTGTAAACTTCCAAAATTTACCTACCAAGGGGGAAAAAAATCCACAATGTTGCTATGCAGTACATGTCCATATTAAAGGACAATCAGTACAAAAATTAATGACCTGCCAAGCCTTCCATTTTTAGCTTTATGAAGTGTGAGAGTAGTTATGAAGATAACATTTTTGCCAGCCTTTTCTCAATTCTCTATTTGTGTTGGTTCTTGTAATGCATGCCATCTTACTGATGCCCAAAGATGTCATTCAAGTGCAGTGACAGAATGACTTGGCAGAGCTTGACTGAATGGGTTACCATGAAAATCATGGCAACCTAACATATAATTCCATAATGCTCAGAATTTATAAATTATAATAAAGGATTAGTTTGGGATTATTGGAAACTCACAGTAATTAGGGAGCATTAGCTACGATGGCATATATAGCTTTGTGCCATTGCAAACTATCAGAATGGTTTTTCCTCTGAATATTTACTGTTGATAACTACAGGGAGCACATTTTAGAAACTCAGTCTCAGACAAGGGGTTCTGCCAAAGTAAGAAAGTACTTACAGGGACACTTACTCCTAACGTTTGAAGGCAAGTCTGGTAAAATGGAAGGAAATTATTGGCAGATAAGAGAGTGGAGACAAGAGGAATTTCTGGGTAAAAGTGCAGGAACTTGGAAGCATATAATGTAAATTCATTCACAGCTGATGGATGCAGGTCAAGCATATTTAAAGATCTTCAAACAGGGAAAACATAGGCATGTGATATGCAATAAAAAAACATAGTGTTCTTGGAGTTAGATTAACACAAAAATGTATAAAATGTTAGAAAAAATTTTATTTATTTTTTCCTCAGTTTTGTCTACAATTTACCTGGAAGTGATAAGTATTGAGCAAATTTTCTTTTTTTCTCCCCTTTTTTCTATTTTTTAATTTTTTTAAGAGCAAATATTCTAAACTGAGGTGGAAGAAATAGATGAGATGAGAATAGAATATGTAAAGATACATCAATGAATATCCAAGACTTTTAAAATGTATAATAAAACTATATTCACAAAATTCATTACCTGCCAAATTAAAACATCTGAGATTTAACAAAAATAAAAATAAAGATGCATGCTTATTTTTACATTAACTTTACCTGGAGAATAATATTGTAGAGAAGAAGTCAGCATGAGATGGAGCCTATGTGGAACAAAAATTTATAGCTTCATCACAAAAGTTGTTATTAAAACTCCAAAGAGACAGTGAGAGATTGATACATTGTATCACAAATGAATTCTCTAATAGCATTGATTTAAATGATTCATCATTCTCAGAAAAAAACATTTTTTTGGTACATCTTCAAAATATTTACATAAAAACACATTCATGGTGAACTTCAACATTGCTTGATTGTAGATGTGTCTTTACAATTTAACATTAACATAGCAACTCAAGTACCCTGAATTTCATTTTAATGATTTTAATTTTGTTCTCTTTACATTTCTTTCTATGACATGAAACAGTATTTTTCTCTTTTTTTAAGAGAAGAATTTCAGAATTTAATATGACATAAGTTATAGTTCCTTTTTTAACAGCAGAATGTCAGTACTACAATATTCCGTTCTGAAGTTCAACACAAAAAAAACACATTGTAGTGGATTCTTCATTTTTCTAAATCATTTAGCTTAGTCTATTTATGCAGGATATAATATAGTGATCATAAAGCATATCCTTTATTTCAGAACAATCTGTTTTTCACCTCTTCCAGCTCAAAGAACTTGGAATAAACAACCATCTATCGTCTTTCTCATGTTGCAACATCTTAAATGTGGATCATCATTTTAAAATGGAATTTTAGTCCTTGGCACAATAATTATCTCTGCATTTGTTCCAATTCTTGTTTTTATGCTTTTATCCCTTTTCTTCTGATCCAAAGTGCCTGAAATGAATTAACATTTCTGCTTAAATTGTTGCTTCCTCCTTACTTTCTTATTTTTGTTGACATTATTGTTCCTTCCTGTTATCTAGGTATGCAAACTTAAAGTTACTTTGATTCCTGTTGTTTCCATGATCTTGTTATCTAATTAGTGACCAAGGTGATTAAGTATTATTAACTAAACCTCCGAAGAGCCTCTTCTACCTTTCTGTTTCTCTGTGATCTCATTGGAATAGCCCCTTACCCTGAGTTTCATGACTTTTCATCAAGCCTATTATAGTAATCTCTAAATTGACCTCTTTTCTTTACTTTCCCTCACTTCCAATTCTTTCTATATCACAGGCTTAATATATCAGTAATTATTAAAATATTTCAGTTATTTTTATTTTTAAGAGGATGGCATTCTTCAATTTAAGTATCAGATAGGTATATTTTTCTCCGAGAACCTATAAAAATTGTTACACAATGATTACCTCTCAGCTTTCAAGCCACTTAGCTTAAAATGTAAAACTTCCAAACAAAACATATATCCATATTTAATTAATTGATTTGGTAAAAATGTGTTTTTTTCTGTATCATTAAAGACAAAAATATATGCTAGATTGCATATAGGATACGTTCATGGACACATTTTCTTCCCTCAAGAAGCTTATAGTGTTCCAGGGAAGATTAAATATACACTTAAATAGCTATAATTTAAAAAAAGAAGAATCCTGTAAACACGCTTCAAAGAAAATGCCAAAACTTTTCATTTATTTATTTAACAAATACTTACTGAATGCGTATTCTGTGCCATCACTACTCTGGATGTGGGGAATATAACAGCAAACAAGGCAAAGTCTTGCCCTAATGGAGCTAACATTTTATAGGAGTTAGAAAGATAATAAACAAATTATTGAATTAATGTGCCGTATGTTTCCAGATAGAGATAAATCATACACAGACAAATAAACTAGGGTAAGGGAATTAAAAGTAATAACGGTCAGGGCAGCTCTTTTAGGAAGTGCTGTCCCAGGATAAGATCATGTGACAGAGACTTAATGAAATGAGAGAGCCAGCCATGGGAGGATGTAAGGGAAGAACGTTCCAGGAAGAGGAACAGCAAATAAAAGGGTCCAAAGGGGCAGTAAGCCTGAAAGTAAAAAAAAAAAAAAAAAAATGGGAAAAAGGCAAGTCCATTGGGAGATAAATGAATTGGGGAAGGGGTACTGAAAGTCAAGTTCAGAAGACAGCCCCAGTATAAAAGAATATATGACCTATTATTCTCTGAAAAAGCCCCATACACTTCTCATTATCATTCCTTTGTTTGGCCTTATGCATCACCATTGATGTTTGGTTTTTTTTTTTTTTTAGTTTTTTTTTTAATTTCAGCATATTACGGGGGTACAAATGTTTAGATTATGTATATTACCTTTACCCCACTCAAGTCAGAGCTTCAAGTGTGTCCATCCCCCAGATGGTGCTCAGCGCACTGTTAGGTGCCCATCAATACATGAGTGGATTAATAAAATGTGGTATATGTATACCATGGAGTTCTACTCAGCCACAAAAAACAATGGTGATATAGCACCTCTTGTATTATCCTGTTGTTATGTTTTGATAGTCATATTTTACTCCTATTCCATTCCAGGTATTGTGGTTGTAGTAGATTAAAACCTAGAAAGTACGTTATTTTATCACGATGGACACAAGTTGTTAAATTTATTACCACTAACTTTTCACTTTCTAGAGAAGCTTCTTTGCTTAGCCATGAAGTGCCAGATGGCAATGATACACCAATTATAATTCAATAACAAGTGTATCTATAGAATGGAACTCAATATAAATTCATCAAGAAGCCCTGGATAATATCATAGAGGAACTTTCACAATTCTCTGTGCTTTAAACTTCCAAATTTATTATAAGCAGAAATTTCTCTTGGGGTTCAGTATAAATTAGGCTTTATCCATGCCCTCAAACTTTTTGCTGTCTATTACAAGGAATATGTTAAGCACATATGACAATTGTTCTAGAAAGCTGACTGTACTCTCAATATTTTTGCTTCTAGTTGCTGATTTATTTTTCCAGTAGTCTAAAACTTTTTAGTTGCTGACATCCTCTTGGCTAAATCAGGCATTGCATAGGCAAACACAGGCTCAGATTCAAAATCCAGTGTACTTTTGACGGCTCTGGGCACAAATGTACTCAAACCATAAGTTCCATCCTCCTCAGCTGGGGATTCTGCCTTCATTTCTCTGTCTAGTACTACTGTTTCCACTGAGTGTTGGTGAACAGCTTTTTAACACTCAAATTGTCTATAGCAAATCTTTTCCCCAGGGATTATGGTTCTTTATGGACTCCAAAGTGCTGGCCAGATATCTGCTCATAAAGGAATGACCTGGAAACATTAAACTACTCTTGTAACATAGACTATATCCATTCATTGCACTTCTGTCTTGTTCCAACCACAGTTGTAACCCTTTGGGGGATTTGTTGCTGATGAGTATACACCCACATTGACTGTCACCTACTTTATCACCATGTGTTGTAATGTAGCTCCCATCCCCTAGGACTAGCTGTGCTGTTGGTTTTCCTTTACGAAGAATCCTGGGCTTCCTTGTTCTTCCTTCTTCCTTTGTAGCTGTTGTTAGTGCTGAGGACACAGGATACCTTAATCAAAGTCTGTCCACACCTTGGCAATGAGTACCATAAAAGAAGTACACTTAACATGCATTAAGATCATTAATGAAATTTGGTGCTGTGTCTCTCTGAGTTCTAGAACACTGATGGCATGACAAGTAGAATCATGCCCACTCTCCCCTGACTCAGGAAAAGGGAAGACTTGGGTAAGGGGGAGGAGGGTGAAAATCTGGTGGTGGTGGGAGTCCATGGAAACTGGCCCCTTTTATTCCCAAGTGAGAAATTCTTCTTCCTGAGTATGCTGTGAAGCCTCACACGTTTACTGCTCTTTGTTACACAGGGATCTGCAGGGATCAGGCACAGAGATTGGTGCCTCCTAGCATTCATTCACCATCTGTTTATTTCCTTCCATAAGCTATGCCAGGAAAGAAGCCATGAAAATAGCTTATGTCAATTGTTTATACTAGCTTACTTAATTATACATGATTTGAATTGGATATAAATATAACAGCAGTAAGCATAATTTAATTCTAACATCTAATTGCTTGCAGCAATATTGTGCTTTTACCAAACTATCCCAACATGTACATGTATCATTCTATTTTCAGCTGATCTCAATGTCATCAGTTAGATGCTCATGGTTTGCAGTGTTGCTTGGGGCTGTTCTTCCCTCCTCTCACTCCCGCTGTACCTGTTCTTGCATTTCCACTTTGTTATCATACTATTCGGGGAATTCAATGTCATGATTCCCACTGTCTCCCCCCATTCTCATAAGAGTTCTTTTCCCCACCCTTTCTGACCCATTGGTTTTCCAAACATATTTTTTTTACTTAACTCTTTGATGATTCCCTGGAGAAGCCCTTGTTCTTTTTTTTTTGTCATTGTCATCTCCTTACAATCCTATCTCCACCAGCAAAGCTCACGGTATTCTCCAACATAAGGCACTGATGGAGAATGTAGCATTGGAATTAGGACTTCAAAATTAGATAAGATTTCTATAAGCGGAGTTCAAAGTGGAGACATTCTAGATGGAAGAAGTAGCAGAAGTATGGTGTTTGCTAGCAAAGCAGGTTTTCACTAAGCAGCACATTTTTTATTGTGACAAAAAACACATAAACTATGATCTACCTTCTTAACAAATTTGTAAGTGTGCAGTACAGTATTTAGTATAAGCCCAATGCTGAACTTTTCATCTTGTATGACTGAAACTTTATACTTATTGAACAGAAACTCCCCATTTCTATCTTCCCTAGTACCCAGAAACCACCATTCAACTTTCTGTTTCTATGAGTTTTACTACTTTAGATACTTCATATAAATGGAAGCATGCAGAATTTGCCCTTCTGTGACTGGCTTATTTCACTTAACATAATGTCCTTATGATTCATGCATATAGCATATACTAGGATTCCTTCTTTTTCATGGCTGAATAATATTACATTGTCTGTATACAACACATTTTCTTTATCCATTCACCCATCAATGGACATTTAAGTTGTTTAGGACAAAGGCTATTCTACATAAATCCTACTCAGAATTATAGCATACAAAATTGTCATTTTTACAGGTCAAACCAGTCAAATATCCAGTAATTCAATATGATTCCCTATATTTAAAGCAACTCAAAGAATGATTAATACAAACTCAAAAGTAATTAAAGTGCAAACCATTTTTCCCTAGAAAACGTGATATTTCTTCCTCATTAGTTAACAGTCTTTTAACCAGCCAGGGCAGTGGTTCCCAAGCTTTATTGACTTTACACTTATTGACTTGAGATTCATCAAGGAAGATTTATAAATCTTAATATCAATGTCAAGGTTGCCCCCTAGAAGAAGTAGATCATAATGCCTGGGGATGCTTATTTTTTAATATTTTAAGCTAATTAGAAAATGCATCAATGGGACAAGGAACTTTCTTTTTTTCAAGGCATTCTTTATATTCTATTAACAGATACAGGATAAACAATGATTTCATATCATCAAAGAGAGTTGCCACAGAAGAATTATTCTTTCCTTTATTTCACTGTTCTAGAAAGTGTGTAGCTAGACATTTGGTCACTTCTTGTCAGAGAGGATATGGTCAGAAGACATGTTCCCATTTAGTTCTGGGCCGTCTTTTCCTGCCATTGTTGACTTTCACTTTCTTTCTGGGAAACCAGAGCAACTGTAACAACAAAGATAAAATATTTTGAGCCCATGTTATATAATACACGTAAATTAACCATTTTAATTTTCACAAATGCTATGATATAGATACAAGTATTGTTCTCATTTTACAGATGAGAAAACTGTGGCATAAAGAAGTAAAGGGTAGTTAAGGTGGTGGAACAACAATGAATACATGGCAATCTGGCCTTAGAGCATGAGCTGGTAACCACTATGCCTGCCCTTTAATTGAAACAAAGTTTCTCCCCCTCCCCCTCTTCTTCCTTCTCCTTCTCTTTTGTCTTGGCCTAGCCAAGGGAATAGGCTATTTAGCACAACATAAGCCATCCAACTCACATTACCTCATGAACTTTCAAAGTCCAATCTTCTAATTACCCCTCACTTATATCACAGCATGTCTTTATTAAACAAACAAGCTCTCCTAATCCAACAGATTAAAGTATTCATATTCATCTTTTGTTCTTTTATTATACTTTTGCATTATTCCACTATTGTTTTAAGGAGCAATTCAACCTAGCATTTAAGGAATCTGGAGGCATGTTGTGACTTACTTCATTTGACCATTTGTTAACAAAACTTGTTCAAATCACAAGCCACAGGGCTCCTACAATTATGATTTCTCCATGGTAAATTGGTCCCTGCTATACAGCTTATTCTTTATCTTCTCATTTGTGTTTTGAAAGTCTGGAATCTTTTCCATTTTCTTATAAATACACAAGCTTCCCAAACTTTATTCTGTATGTCAACCAAGAAAGGGTAAAAGACCAGACTGCAAAGCAGTAAAAGAAAGCATTTATTAGGGTCTTTGGATTTGCAATTCAGGAGACATAGATGCGGCTAAAGGCCAAATTGTTTTCTGAAGAGGGGGAGGAAAGGAGGGACTTTTTAAAAGGGTACTGAGGCTGATTACACAAGTTGTTTTGAAAGAATTATCCTTGGAGGTGGCTGGTTTAGTACATTAATCCATAGTTCATTGGCTGTCACTGTTTAGGAGTTGCAGCACTGGTGAAATTCAGCTGTCTTCTAGGATGTTGTGGTCTTTACAGTTTGTCCCAGTTGAAAGGCTCAAGGCAATTTTCTGTTTTGTTTTGTTTTCATATTTTGCAAGGTTGCAGGTCATGCAAATAGTTCTTATTAGAATGGCTTCCTGACTCTATTTTAGAGCTCTAAACCAGAGTAATACTATTTTGTACATGACACTTCACACACAGAAGACTATTTTGGCAAGATTGTTATGAGAGTTCCATGAAAAAGAAGACTTCATGGTGGTGCTTGACTGAATAATGGCCTCCCAAAGATTATCATATCTCAATCTCCCAGAATCTGTGCATATGTTAGTTTTCATGGCTAAAGGGAATTTGCACATGTGATTAAAAGATGAGTAGGATTATTCTGGATCATTCAATTGGGTCCACTGTATCACTAGTGTCCTCACAAGAGACAGACAAGACAGTTGGGGTCAGAGATGTGACAAAGGAAGCAGAGGGACAGGGAGAGAGACTGGAAGATGTACACTTCTGGCTTGAAGACGGAGAGTGAAGCCAAAAGCCAAGGAATGTAGGTGGCCTGTAGAAGATAAAAAAAAAAAAAAAAAGCAAGGAATGGATTCTTTCCTAGAGTTTCCAGAAGGAGCATAGCTCTGCTGACCCAGTTTAGACTCCAGAACCATAAGAGAAAAAAATGTGTGTTGTTCTAAGACATTAAGTTTGAGGTAATTTGTTATAGCAGCAATTGGAAGCTAGTACAGTGGCAAAATAAGTTAGGGAAATGCCACATACTTTATTCTCTTTTAGGAAATTCACAATATATATTAGCACAATAATGTCAATGATTAATACTGAAACATTTAATAGAATTGCAATAATTTTCTCCAGGAAAGCAACTTTCACGAACAAAGAGCTTTTGTTGTGAATGACCTTAATTACTTGGCTAATTTTTTTTGTTCATAACCTGCCCCATACCCAGTAGGTCCAAAGTCTTGTGGAGCAGTTCTACCTGAGGGGACTGCATTGTGGTCAGTGTCTTGAGCACTGTACTAGAAGGATCCAGACTCATTACATGACTCACTCATGATAAATTTTAGTTCCTGTATCTTCTTTGTGTTTTCTGCTCATATAAAATAGTAGTCTCACAGCTAATGGTCTTAGGCTTGTAACAATATTTATTTTGGTTGGCTGATGCTTTACAGATTAATGATATTTGCTAACAAGCTTGAGCATTATTTCCTTTTGTGATAGCAGCTGTTTAAAATAGAAGTACATTTTTTTGAAAATATTCCTTATTATATATTGTGCTCTGAGAAATATCTTATGATAAACTCCTTTAATTTATGTTTTAAGATGAAACACATTCTGATAAATTAATTATTAGAAAGGTTGAGAGTTTTCCTAACACCTTTTAAGAGCATTACCAATGTAGTTTCAAAGAACTTGATTATTTTTTGCATTGGTTTGGCACATATTAATTGGAGAGGAAACCAATATAAAGGTCAAGTGCTTTTTAAAACATTTGTTCTTTGAACACATTTCTGGGTAGATATATAGTTTTGGATAGTAAAATGACCTTTCCTGAGTCATTAAAATGCAGTTTTCCTAGTTTGTTGTGCCTATCCTTCAGGTAACATGCCAGAACTAAATCTGTTTCTCTGGCATTCCAAATTTATTTGTCTCACTTTGGAGCAACTCATTATAGATGTGATATATCACAGAAATAAAGGGGAATTAAATAATCCAGAATAAGTAAATGCTTATCCTATTTATTAAAAAGTAATAAATTTCTATTTTAAGCCAGGTATGCAACTAGATGAGTCCTAGAAAGATAAATTTTATCCCTGCTTTGAAGGTGCTTACAATACTATTTTTAAAATCTCCAGTTTTTTCAGTCTCCTCGACTTACATATAAAGTTCAGGATTTGTGTTAACTAAAAGTATGGATTTTCTGACTGCAAGGGATTTAAAAATGGTGGCTGAGGTGCACCATGGAGTTTTTAGTCTCAGAGGGCTTTGGATGCCCAAGATGATTCTCTTGATCCAGATGAAGGTTCTAATGCTTTAGTGATATTACCTGTGCATTTTGGAATGAATCAAAAGATCTTCTCATATGAAAAATATAGATAGTAACTAGGATAGTAACCAGCAACATCCACCTCACCTGGACCTTGTTAGAAATGCAAATTATCTGGCCTCACCCAAGACTTGATGAATTAGAATCACTGTACTTTAATGAGCCCTCCAGGTGATTCTGATGCAAGGTGGAGTATGAGAGGCATAGCTCTACAGATTGTTAAATGTACCTGTCTCTGCTCTGAGCCCAAAGGTGCCTCTGTTCATGATTCTTAACTCAGAAATCTCTCTCTCTTTTTTTTTTTTTTTTTTTTTTGAGACAGAGTCCCACTCTGTTGCCTGGGCTAGAGTGCTGTGGCATCAGCCTAGCTCACAGCAACCTCAAACTCCTGGGCTCAAGCGATCCTCCTGCCTCAGCCTCCCAAGTAGCAGGGACTACATGCATGCGCCACCATGCCTGGCTAATTTTTTCTATTTTTAGTTGTCTGGCTAATTTCTTTCTATTTTTAGTAGAGACAGGGTCTTGCTCTTGCTCAGGCTGGTCTGGAACTCCTGAGCTCAAACGATCCTCCCGCCTTGGCCTCCCAGAGTGCTAGGATGACAGGCATGAGCCACTGCACCCAGCCAAGAAATCTCCATCAAGGTCTTAGTCTTCAAATATTGAGACATTTTTACCTGCCAGAAGTCAACATTTTCATTTCTGGTGCTCAAGATATTTACTAGCTGTTTTTAGTGTTTAAATTGAGAAAAAGTCCTTATTTAATTCTTGGTAGATTCTATTGTGTCTTAACATTTTGGCTACATGTTTACATTTTGTTGTTTTGCTAAAATATTAAAGCATGATTTTAGAGAATATTTTAAAAATGTTATTGCAAATGTAAGTAAAACGTTATTTATTGTACTATTCTGCCACCATTTTACACATAGTCCCTTATTTAATCATTATTCTTCCATTTTACATGTGGCTCAGAGAAATTTCCTAGTCAGTAAGTAATATAGGCAAAACTCAAAGATGGAATTGTTTAATTCCAAGATATGAGGTTTTACCATTTTATCATGCTGCCGCACAAACAGAAGCACTTATGGAGCTTCTCCCAGTATCCCAACCCTATCTTAAATTTTTATCTTATATTTTGAACCTAAAGTTTCAAGAGTCTATTTTATAAATAAAAGATCAGCATCTATCCAAAGGAAAAAAAGACATTCTATAAAAAAGACATCTGTACTGGAATGTTTATAGCAGCACAACTCACAATTGCAAAGATGTGGAAAAACCAAGTGTCCCTCAATACATGAGTGTATTAACAAAATGTGGTATATGTGTACCATGGAATTCTACCCAGCCACAAAAAACAATGGTGAACTTGCACCTCTTGTATTATCCTGGATGGAGCTGGAGCCCATTTCTGGGGTATGGACATGCTTGAAGCTCTGATTCGGGTGGGGCAAAGGCAATATATGTAACCTAAACATTTGTACCCCCAAAATATACTGAAATTAAAAAAAAGAATGGAAAAGCAAGCACCATGTGTACTCGCCATCAAATTGGTACTAACTGATCAGCACTTACATACACATGTGCCCTTCGACCTGGATTTCAATGCAAAGACCCACAATCACTTCACTCTTCCTTCCCTGGGTATACGAATTCTCTTTCCACTTGATGCACTGGCGCAGCACTGCCTGTGGATGAGGGAGGGTTGGTGTAGGCAATGCAAGATTATTGCTTCTATTCTCTTCCATGCTCTTTCCTTGATATAATGTTAATATCGGGTACTGTGAGTTGCTCACCTGATTTTTGGTTCTTCTGAAGGTGGTTGCTTGCATGGATAGTTGTTGAGTTTGGTGTCCATGCAGTGGAATGATTGCTGGACTTTCTATTTGGCCATGTTGTTCCACCCTCTCTAAGACATATTTGATCAAAGAAATTAAATGTCAGTGGGAATTTGAAGTAACTATTTTATTCATTTACTGATGGTTAGAAATATTCTAATGAGATTTTATAATTATTCTATAAAGTTTACAGAATAATTTAAACACCAGGTTGTTTTTATTTTTTTCATTTAACAGTGACTTGTCTTCCCTTAACAAAAAAATAGATTGTCACTAAATTTTTCTGAGAGATATGCATATATTTGAAAAATAAAGTTTAAATATTCTAAAATTTTTGAAAATAAAGTTTAAACATCCTAAAATTTTAGCTAATCATGATCTGCTATGAATTTATTTCCCCTGAAATTCAAATCCTGAATATTTTCTAGAGTAATAATTTCCAGTAACATTGAATATCTGTTTCCAGGTAATCATATACTTTTATTGTTAGTGTTAATATTTTAAAATTATCATCTTTATTTGTGCTCTATAATTTTAATGAGTTTTTTTCCTAACCATAACTTCAGCTCCTTAGCCATGACTTCAACTTCCTTATTCATGAAAATGCATTTTCTCCTGCTATGAATTTTACTTTCAATAGAAGATACCTTGGTCCTTGTTGACTGGCTTGGAAGTGAGCTACTACTATTCAATTCTGAGTTAAGAAATTATATCCATCCCTGTGGCCAGATATGATTGGTTCAGGGTTGTGCACCTGACTTGAGTTGGGTCTATGTGGACTCTCCTTAGTACTTTCTTTAAATTTAATTTAAGAATAGCAAAGATTAATCTTAATCATTTTCTGGTGAAAAGATAAACAAATAGACAAATGAGAGACTAACTGAGAAAAAAGGAGGAGACCCAAATAAATAAAATAAGAGATGAAAAAGGAGATACTATAACTGATACCGCAGAAATCCGAAGGATCATTAGAGACTACTATGAACAACTATATGGCAATAAATTGGAAAACGTAGAAGAAATGGATAAATTCCTAGACACATACAATATACCAAGATTGTACCAGAAAGAAATCCAAAAGCTGAATAAACCAATAACAAGTAAAATGAAGAAGCAGTAATAAAAAGTCTCCCATCAAAAAAAGCCTAGGACCCAATGGATGGCTTCACTGCAGAATTCTACCAAGCATTCAAAGAAGAATGAAAACCAATCCTACCAAAACTATTCTGAAAAACTGAGAAAGAGGAAATACTACCAAACTCTTTTTACGTGGCCTGTATACCTTTATGCCAAAACCAGACAAAGATACAGCAATGACAAAAAAGGAAACTATAGGCCAATATCTTTGATGAACATAGATGCAAAAATCCTCAACAAAATACTAGCAAACCAAATTCAATAACACATTAAAAAGATTATTCATCATGATCAAGTGGGATTCATCCCAGGAATGGAATGCAAATCAATCAATGTGTTACGTTATATCAACAGAATGAAGGACAAAAATCATGATCATTTCAATTGATGGTGAAAAAGCATTCAATAAAATTCAATATCACTTCATGATGAAAATTCTTAAAAAACTGGGTATAGAAGGAACTTACCTCAACATGAAAAAAGCTATATATGACAGACCCATAGCCAGTATCATACTGATATTGGTCAAAAACTAAAATCCTTGCTTCTATGTCTAGAACAAGACAAAGACACACAATTTTACTCCTGTTTATTCAATGTAGTACTACAAATTCTTGCCAGAGCAATCAGGTAAGAAAAGGAAATATAAAGTATACAAATTGGAAATGAAGAATTCAAATTATCCTTATTTGCAGACAATAAGATCTATATCTAGAGAAGTCTAAAGACTTCACCAAAAACTCTTAAAACTGATAAACAAATTTAGTATGGTTACAGGCACAAAATCAATATACAAAAATCAGTAGCATTTCTATATGCCTATAATAAACAATGTGAAAAAGAAACCAAGAACATAATCCCATTTATAGTAGCTAAAAATAAAATAAAGCATTTACGAATAAACTTAACAAAGTTAAATATCCCTTTAATGAAAACTATGAAAATATTGATGAAAGAAATTGAAGAGGACACAGAAAAATGGAAAGATATTTCATGCCCATGGATTGGAAATTGTCCATACTTCCCAAAACAGTCTACAGATTCAATGCAATTCTCACCAAAATACCAATGACATTCTTCACAAAAATAGAAAAAAAAAATCTTAAAATTTATATGGAGCTACAAAAGACCCAGAATAGACACCATCCTTAGCAAAAACAGAAAAACTGAAGGAATCACATAACCTGACTTGAAATTATACTACAGAGCTGTAATAACCCAAACAGCATCTTACTGGCATAAAAACAGACACATAGACCAGTGGAACAGAATAGAGAACCCAGAAATAAGTCCACACATCTATAGTGAATTAACTTTAATAATGGTGCCAAAAACATACAGTGGGGAGAGGACAACCTCTTCAATAAATGGTGCTAGGAAAACTGGATATCTATATGCAGAAGAATAAACCTAGACCTCTATCTCTTATTATATACAAAAATCAAATCAAAATGGATTAAAAACTTGAATCTAAGACCTGAAACTATGACACTACTAAAAGAAAACCTTGGAGTAATGGTTCAGGACATTTGTCTAGGCAAGGACTTCTTGAGAAATACCATCAAAGCACAGGAAACAGGCCAGGCGCGGTGGCTCATGCCTGTAATCCTAGCACTCTGGGAGGCTGAGGTGGGCGGATCGTTTGAGCTCAGGAGTTTGAGACCAGCCTGAGCAAGAGCGAGACCCCATCTCTACTAAAAATAGAAAGAAATTATATGGACAGCTAAAAATATATATGAAAAATTAGCCGGGCATGGTGGTGCATGCCTGTAGTCCCAGCTACTCAGGAGGCTGAGACAGGAAGATCCCTTGAGCTCAGGAGTTTGAGGTTGCTGTGAGCTAGGCTGACGTCACGGCACTCACTCTAGCCTGGGCAACAGAGTGAGACTCTGTCTCAAAAAAAAAAAAAAGCACAGGAAACCAAAACAAAATTGGACAAATGGGATCATATCAAGCTAAAAAGCTTCTTCCCAGCAAAGGAAACAATCAACAAAGGGAAGAGACAACCCACAGAATGGGAGAAAATATTTGCAGACCCCCCTTCTGAGAAGGGACTAATAACTAGAATATATAAGGAGCTCCCACAACTAAACGGAAGAAATCAAATAATTCTATTAAAATGAGCAATTGATCTGAATAGACATTTCTCAAAAGAAGATATATAAATGGCCAACAGGTATATGATAAAATTCTCAACATCATTAGTCATCAGAGAAATGAAAATAGAAACTGCAATGAGTTATCATCTTACCCCAGTTAAAATGGCTTTTATCAAAAAGAAAGACAATAACGAATGCTGATAAGGATGTGGAGAAATGGGAACCCTCATACACTGTCGGTGGGAATGTAAATTAGTGCAACTACTATGGAAAATACTATGGAGGTTTCTCAAAAACTCAAAATAGAACTACCGTATGACCCAGCAAATATTACTGTTGGGTATATATCCAAAGGAAGGGAAATCAGTATATTGAAACAATACGTCCACTTCCATGTTTATGAAAGTACTATTCACAATAGCCAAGATTTGGAATCAACCTAAGTTTCCATCAACAGATAAATGGATAAAGAAATTGTGGCACATATACTCAATGGAATATTATATAGCCACATAAAGAGTGAAATCCTCCCATTTGCAACAATAAGGATGGAACTGGAGAACATTATGTTAAGCGAAATAAACCAAACACAGACAGACATATCTAACAGATTCTCATTTATATGTGGCAGCCAAATATTAAAAACAATTGATTTCATGGAGACAGAGAGTATAATGATGGTTTCAAGACTCTGGGAAAGGTAGCGGGGAGTAGGGATAAAGTTGGAATGGGTAATAGGTGCAAAAACATAGTTAGAATGAACAATATTTTATAGCATAACAAAGTGATTATAATCAACAATAAGTTAGGGTATACTTTAAAATAACTAAAATAGGAGAATTGGAATGTTGCTAGTGCAAAGAAATAAATGCCTGAGGTGATGCATACCTCAATTATCCTGATTTGATTAATTCACATTATGCCTGTATGAAAATATCACATACACCCTATAAATATATATAGCTATTATATACCCACATTTCAAAATAAAAAATTTATAACCCTCTAAAAACATGTCTTCATACATGTGCCCATATATTCTAAATTGCAAAATTAAAACTTGCAGCCAAAAACTCTTCATTTGATTTTCTATAGTCATCATCCTTTCCAAATGTTTGTATACAAGTACATTACTAGGCACTGCTGAGATAAATAGGAACAAGGAAAATTACATTAAAAGTACATAAAAGCTTAACATGAACCGTAATAAAGATGGATTTTATAGGATGTGGATACCAAGATTAAATAATACTATGAGAGTACCTGAAACTGTTAATACTGCATTATTGAGAGTGTTTAGAACTGTTTGATAGTTTTATCTTTATTCTACATTAATAGGACCATAATTCTGAGTGGCATTGATGTTTATGCTATCTAAGCTATTGCAGTCTTGTTTAGAATTTTTCTTAGCTCTGTACTATGAGAGGTCCCATAGAATTGGAGCAATTCCCTAAACATGCTTTCTGTGAGGCACTGCTTCACTGGGAAGGGTTGGTGGTAAATTACCTGGAAATTTTAATAGGAGCTACATATGTCTGATAGCAATAAACTAAAGCATGGTTGGATGTGATTTGGGCAATTGTGTCACCAAAGTTGGCCTGAATATTTGATGTAAAGTAAGTTTTCCTGCAGTTTGAGCATCAGTGAACCTTTGATGAATCTAGACCAGCTGTCTTTTAGTGTAAAGACACATAAAATGGGGTTCTGAGTGCTCTCACTTAGGGTATGGTCCACACACCCAAAAAGGGTGAAGCTTTATTTAGTAATATTGCACCAAGAGGAGTGCCTGGATTGGGTAAGCCATAGTTCATACAGTCACTCCTTACACTAGGAAGAAAAAGTTTAGGCTTCTTTCTGATAAAAGCCAGAATATCCTAGAGGCTTTCAAGATCTGAATAGCTGAAGAAGACAAGACCGGAAAATAACACAATATAAAGCTGGTGATTGGACTCTGAGAACAGGTAGGGCCTTGTGTGACTAAAGCTGCCTCTCTTGATGCAAATCTAACATGAAAAAGCCATTGGGTAAATTTTTCATTGCACTTTGCCAGTTAAATTTCCCATCCTTGCCTTTTTTAAATTTAATTCAATTAAGGATTTGTAAATCAAAGTGTGTCATATTTTCCAGAAGGTGATTTTTTTTTCACATTTCTGAGCTTAAAACCAATAGAAAGGTGACACTAATAATTTACAGGTAATTCAACCCTTTATGTCAGTGACTATTCAAACATCAGAGTCAGATAATATATAAAAGACTCTGAAGAACACTTTTTCTTCAGTGGGAATACTGACCCTATGATGAATTCTCATTCATACCTGGTAGCTTGGATCTTGTGGTTTTAAAAACGTTACCTGCCCAATTTTTAAATCAGGCCATATTTATAGTTGTAGCACCAGCAGTACTGGATTTTTATGGCATAATGAACTTTATCAAATTATTGTTCCATATCTTTTGCAGAAGATTATTAGGCTAGCTGAACTTAGAATTTCTTTAGGTATATGTGAGGACATGTTTAATCATATTTAATCTATTTTGGGGAGGCATTTTTACACTTAAATATATTTTGTACAATATATTGATTTCTGCATTGGATTATATAAGATTTGAGAAGCCTATAACCTAGTACTGACCTAAATTCGCAAGCAAGAATATACTAAATATAAACTTAATTGCTTGTAATTTCTTAAGCATATTAAAAGCTTTCTTAAAAATAAATTTGTGAATATTCACAAATGTTCAGAAA
Source organism: Eulemur rufifrons (assembly GCF_041146395.1). Classification (NCBI taxonomy): domain Eukaryota; kingdom Metazoa; phylum Chordata; class Mammalia; order Primates; family Lemuridae; genus Eulemur; species Eulemur rufifrons. The sequence goes on from NC_090997.1 coordinate 37,020,403, forward strand.
AAAATTTCCTTGGGCATATATATCTTCACATTGAAGGGGGCCTGTATATCTAGAAAACCTTTAAAGAACAGGGGAGGGAGATGCATTGGTTGCATAGCAAATAGGTGAGTACCAACTAAATATGTCTGTTAGTCCATTGTGAATTCTGCATAGGCTGAGGAAAACCACAGAGCACATTACAAGCATCCATACTTAAGCATTATTAATTTTTAAAACTTTCTTGGAAAACATTTGGGCAATAACACTAAAAATTAACTTCTAAAACCATAAATTATTAAGACTTCCATTTCTTGCTACATCATGGCAGCTTTTATCAAATCAACTATCACACTGAGACCACAAGAAAGGCTAGATTCAAAAACAAAGAAGGAAAACCAGGACCTGAAAAGCCCAGGGCACAGAGAGACGAGAGGCCAAACTCCTCTACTGTGCTTTCCTCTCTGCGTGTTTGCCAAGTGTGTCAGAGAAGCCAAGTAGAAAGCAGAGACTGAGAGGCTTTAAGTCTCCTGGGAAAGAAAATAATCAGAATAAGAGAGTCAACTAGGCCAAGGCTCTGGAAAAAGGATACTACAGAGAAGCGAACCCAACACTGTGTAGAAGTTTGCCAAATCCTGTGCTATGATGATATTAGAAGATGAGAAGTAGGTGCTGCAGTTCTCTGGGTGGCCTCGGACTGGCACAGTTGGCCCCCTTTCTTGCCTGTAGTTCTCAAGAATAGCTGCAAATTGTGCTGAGAACACAACATCTTGAGTTGGGGAAAAAACTGCCCGGGACAGATCAGGCTTTGTTCCTTCCTCCCTGGAAGCCAGATGTCTTTCAAAACTTTGCCCAGTGAGGCCGGTGGCCCATGAAGTATATAACTCAGGGCGGGCTGCCTGTGGGGTCCCTCAGCTGTGGCACAGGTGGGGCACACTCGGTCAAGACTCCACCTGCCCTGGCTAGCTTAGTTGAGCCTTGGGGGACTGGTTCATAACGGATACTTCTATTTGTCCCTTGTTGCCTATCTGCAAACAATAAATCTGCTTCATATATCTTGCTGTGAGTGAATGTGTTCTGTCTTACCAGACTCAGGAAAATGGTAATTAGTGAACTTGTTTCATAAAATTGGCACAGAGAGCAGAGTCTGGTCTGTCAGAACCGTGGCTTATGGGCAAAGAAGGTGGGACAATGCCCCCAGTTCCCAGGCCACAGTGGAGTTGTCAGCCTGGGCACGCAGGGGCTGGACATGCAGATAGATGTTTTATGGGGAAGGTAGGGTGATAAGGGGGGCATGCATAGGTCGCCTTGCCCCCACCCCAAGTATGAGTGAGCTGGCTACATGGATTGAGGCAGAGAGACAGGAATGAAGTGCACAATCCCCTGGTTGTTGGGCACTCATTCCTGGCAGGAGAACTGGGGAAGTGACTACTCAGAGGGACCCTGAGGCACCTGGGAGGGAACCAACACATGTGCTATGTGGGCCTTGACAGAGAGACTCATTATCTAAAGGAGGGATATGGAGAAAGGCTAGGAAAGTCTCATGCTGCCTGGTTGGTGTGTTTGTTTGATAAAGGGACAATTGCAGATCCAAATTTTTCAGGCTGAATGACGCAGTTAAAAATTAGGCCAAGACAAATACTGCATGCACTCGCTTGTAAGTGAGAGCTAACTCTGGGCGTACATGGACATACAGAGTGGTATAATGCACATTGGAGACTCAGAATTGGGGAAAGTGGGAAGGCGGTGAGGGATGAAAAATGACCTATCAGGTACAATGTCCCAATGTCTGCTATTGGGTAATGGGTACACTAAAAGCTTTGACTTCACCACTATACAATTCATTCGTGTAACAAAAAAAAACATTTATACCCCCTAAATGTACTGAAATAAATTAATTTAAAAAAAATTTTAAAAAATGCAAAAAAATGGGGCTAAGGTCTTCACTGGAGGCCAATGTCCCTATACTCCTGTCAAAATAAGAGGAGAAAAGAGGGGAGTACAAACTTTTCTGGGGTTCTTGGATATTAGAGCCCACATGACAATATCTCCAGGTCCCCTTAGGGGAAAAGTTAAACTTATAGCATCAGAAGATTTGGGGACAAATTCTGTGATACCTGGTGCTTATCTGCATGTGGCTGAGGCCCTTTGGGCCATTTTGGGTGCCTGCTGGCTATGTTTCCCATAGCTCAGTACATTGTAGACATTAACATCTTGACCATTTGACCTGGGCAGCTTTGTTGAGCCTTGGGAGACCAGCTCACAAATGGATCCTAAGCTTCTTTTGTCTTTGCTGCCTATATGTAAGTAAAAATCTGCTTTATGTAACCTGTCGTGTATGTGTTCTGTGTTATCAGACTCGGGCAAATGGTAATTAGTGAACCTGATTCTTAGAGGCTAAGAAGCTAAAAGGCTAAGCAGAGATGTCAGGACTGTCAGGGAACTAGGGAGACTAGAATTGAAGTTCAGGGCCTTTCAAGGGAGCATCCCAGGTAAATATCCAAGCCAGGAGATAAAAAAAGAAAAAAAAAAAAAAAAAAAAAACCATGAAACTCACTACTCACTGTGGGCTGCTTTCCATCTTTAACGTCAAATCCTCCTGCTAGTGTTTACTTTTCAGAGTCTTCAAGTAGTTGCTTTTGTAGGCTGTCCAGAATTTTTAGTTGTAATCAGTGAGTGAGGCAGAGGCTTACTTCACCTTCACAATCATTAAAAACTTAGATATTTTATTTTTAAAATCACAAACCAATATGGACAATTACAAAGTATGTATGTATTACATACATCAGAGAATCACTATCTTTATATATGATTTCCTGGATTGAGTGTGATACTTCTGTATTTTAGAAAGTTCCCCTCCCCCAATAAATCTAAAATGTCAGATTAAAACTCATTTTTTTTTCTTTATGTATCTAGTTCAGCTAATTTGAATGTCAGTTGGATTTTAGGAATTTCAGTGATGTTTCAGTCTGGAGGTCAGTACAAAATAGCTTTTTATTCTTATTATAATATCTCTATTATCCTGACAAAAGTGATGTTGATGAAATGATTTGAAAATCAAATAACAACATCAAATTTCAACCAAATATCCTTTAAGCTTTCAATGAACTTTATATTTTATGCATGATGTGCTTTTTTAATGTGAAGACAAAATCAAATTAAAAGTATCAGTTGTGCTTACAAGAAAGAGAGTAAAAGAGCCCCATCAGGTTCCTCATCATCCCCAATTCTAAGTTCTCATTGCAATGACCAATAGAAGACACAAATTAAAGACCTACAGTTTCAGAATAATCTATCCAACAACCATAGAATATACATTGATCTCACCAGAATATGGAACATTCTCCAGGGTAGACCATATGTTAGGCCACAAAACAAGTCTCAACACATTTTAAAAAATTGAAATCATACCATGCAGCTTCTCAGACTATGGCAGAATAAAACTAGAAACCGATATCAAGAGGAACTTCAGAAATTGTACAAATACATGGAAAGTAAACAACAGGCCTCTGAACAATCATTGGGGCCAAAAAGCATATGAAAAATACTTAGTATCACTAATCATTAGAGAAATGCAAATTAAAAAATAATGAGCTATCATTTTACATGAGTCAGAGTGACTACTATGAAAAAGACAAAAAAATAACAGATGTTGTAAAGGATTCAGAGAAAAGGGAACACTTGTGGAGTGTTGCTGGGAATATAAATTAGTACAACCTCTGTGTTTCCTCTGTGAGAAATAGGATAGAGACTTCTCAAAGAACTAAAAATAGAACTACTAATTGATCCAGTAATGTTACTACTGGGTATCTACCCAAAGGAAAAGACATCTTTATATCAAAATGACACTTGCATCCATATATGTATCACAGCACTATTCACAATAGCAAACGTGGAATCAACATAATTGTCCATTAACAGATGATAGGATGAAGACATGTGGTACATATATACAATGGACTACTATTCAGCTATTATAAAAGAAAAAGATTGAAGCAGCATGGATGAAACTGGAGGCCATCATTTTAAGTGAAACAACTCAGACACAGAAAGACAAATACCACACGTTCTCACTGAAAGGTGGGAGCTAAACAATGTGTACACGTGGATGGAGAGTGCAGAATCATAGATATTGGAGACTCAGAAGGGTCGGGGAGAGGGGAGAGATAACAGGAAATTACTTGATGGGTAAAATGTATGTTATTCAGGTGATGGATACCCTAAAAGTACTGACTTCACCACTACACAATCTATTCATGTCACAAAACTACACTTGTATGCCATAAATTTATACAAATAAAATATAAAATAATGCACTGGTTTCTCTTCAGATCGCATAAATCTTTCGCCTTTTAAAATATAAAATAAAAGGAAGACCTAAATTATATCTGGGGACAATAGAGTAATACATTTCATGTACTAAAACTATTAATAAAAATTTGTACTTGAGATAGTATAGATAGCAAAGGTACACTGTGTCAACTTGCAGCTCTCCGTCCTAATAAATGTCATCATCAATGGGCAGTACTAGTGGATGAAACCCTACCAGAACCTCGGTAAGGAATTTTGTAAAAAAATGTTGAGTAACAGGGCAGATAGTGGAGAAGATGGAAATATGTAAGTATAGTTAATAGGAAATTTAAACATACCATTTTTGAATAGCATCAAGATTTGAACCTACATATCTGAACCAGAATATAAGAGATGTTAACAGAATGATATCAGCTTCCAAGCATCCTCTTTTGAAATGTCTCCATATTATTTATAAAGAATGTGACAAGAACTCTGGCTAAACAACAAAACAAGAAAATCAGACTGACCTGAGTTCTCAGTACTAAAAACCTGAGGGTGATAAAACAACTTTGAGGGGAAGGGAAAACTTGTGGCCCTAGGTTTTTCTATATAGCTAAGTTGTCCTTCATTTTAAGTCAATAGATATATATTCTCAGATATGAAAGGAATCAGAACACATACCAACCTTCAACAAAAAATGGTTGTAAAAAATGGTTTTTTAGTTGTAGAAATAAGTTTTGTCTTTAATCTTTAGTCAGATTTTTAGACCAGTGTTGAAACACATAGAAAGTGAAAATATTTTCTTATGCAAGTGAAATTTACAGAATTTGATAAAGTTTGTTTTTCACTCATGTTTAAACACTTCAACTGTACATTTTGGGGTCCCAGAATAATAACTTGGTTATGACTGACTGCCTCTGAAAGATGATAGATATGTATTGGTTCTAGTTGATACCTATCATGGCAGATTTAATGAACCACTGGGACAGTATTTATTTTTAACTGTTGACTTAAAAAAATGGCTATGTCAGGGAATTAACAGGTGCATAATAAGCATTTTGATGCGGAAATCATTTCTGTTCTTTGTTTCCACCCATTGTTTCCAAGTAGTTTTTCTGCCATATTGAGGAGAATTTTCCTGAGAAAAAAACAAAAGCCCTCTGATTGGGTCAGGCTTACATGATGTTTTATCATTTACATCCCTTCAAGCTCAGTAGAAAGAAATGATTTCTGTGCGTGGGGAGGTGGTGGCAGGCAAGAGAAGGAGTATACACAAAGAAGAACATTTATTTTTAATTCTAGTGCAGAGGCATAGATAAGGAATATCCCACATACAGTCTCTGCTCTGCTAGTCTTGGCTTAAACTTTAGAATGATTTTATTTTCTTGTGTGCTTGTTCCCTCTCCCTGTGAAAACAGAGAAAATGAAGAAAGGAAAGAGAATTGAGCTTATTCTTTCATTTTCAGCAAAACTCAAATGTGTACTTGAAGGAAAACAAGAAAATGTATTGTCAACTTACATATAACCACTCTCATTCTTAGTACTGTGATCAGAAAAGGCATGGATGCTTTTGCCATGAATATTTTAAAGTTTATGTGAGGCTTAGGGAGAGGCAGCCTTACCTGGTATGCAAGTGACAGTATCTGTTTGAAGAACATTGTATCGTTCTTTTCTTGTTTGTGGTGTGAGTGTACATGCATGTGAATTATTTCATATTATCTCAACAGTATAGTATACCTCATGTTTTATGGTTTCAGCAGTGAAAACTGACAATACCTTTAGGATATTTTTCATCGGCCTTCTTCACTGCAATTACGTTTTATAAGTGATAAATATCCATTCACATTAAATGATTTTTCAATGTATTAAGTTCCCAAAAGTCTAACATGGTTAAGAAAACCATAGTACCTTTATCAGAAAGAAATATAACTAAATATGTCATTGGTACTCTATTTAATGGACTATGGGAGCCAGTGGCTGCAGTATAAAGAGAGTAACTATAAAATATTTTATGGCAAATAAAATTCGAAGTATGCTAAATATTTAAATTCCCGGGAAGATCCAGGCAAATCTTCCAGAATAGTAGTAAAAAGTATAAAGTTTGTTACATGGACAATGCCTCAAAAATAATCTGAAGTAATATTCTGCCAGTGTCATTAAATTTTTTTGGTCCCAAAACCTTCCAGCTCTAAAAATATCACATACATAGTATACATACAATTTTGATAACAATTTCCATAGCCAAATGCATAACTTTGATTTAAATTAGTGGTCCATTGGATTCAGTACATGCATCTGGAACTATTTCAGGACATGTAGGGGTATCAAACAGGCATCAGATACAGTTCTGTTTTTGAAATAATTATAATCTAGGGGGATAAAGAAATTATAAATACACGTCAAAAGTTAACCAATAATATTGACTTCAAATAAGAGTTTAGGTCATCCCTAGAAGATATTCCATTTTATTATAATCAATTACAAATATGATAACTATTATAGGAGATTTCAGAGGATGAAAGAATATCTTCTGTTTACGCAAGATTATCCTGAGGAGGTGAAATATGAAATAAACCCTGTGAACATTTCCTTGAAGATTAGAACAGAGAAAATGTTCTAAGAAGAATATTAAAAATGAATGCATGGGGGTGATGTCAGAATAAGGACCTTCAAAAATTATCTCCTCATAAAAGACATAAGAACACTGGCAAAAATGGTCAGAATCAATTTTTTTAAAACTTTTGAAATTCACAAAGACTTGCAGCAACCCAGGGAGTGTTTATTCAAGAAAAACATTTGAATCTAGGTTAAAAACAGTGAGCTTTGTGGTGTTTTCACTTGCCCTATTCTATCCTTGTACCCATCTTCACAGTAGCTTTGAAAATAAGCAGCCCACAATCATGGTGACAACAACAGTCTGGCAGACACTGGAAGAGGCAGGTCATGCTGAAGATTTCACAGCCCCATTCCCAGAGAATTGTCATTATTTAAACTGTCTAACAGTTCCTGGAAAACCCCACTCACAAGGCTGTCTTTATTTGACCTCATTCAGAGCTTGGCTAACATTAACAGCTATTTCTTCAGGGGTATTGGTTATAACAACAACAACAAAAAATCCATGGCAATAGTTTAACATTATGGCTGCCTGAGACAGTAGATAGCAGTAGAGGCAAATGATAGAGTTTGGCAATGATGGAATTTGGCAAACCAGAGTTTAGAAGGAAAAGCTTGAGAATGGGATGTTGATGAGGAGTTTGAAAAAGCTTTGGCCTATTTTCTGAGAATCTAGATGGCCATGCATATGTGTACACCTCTTATCTATGCCCAGGACAGTGTGATTGTTCTAGAAATATCTGAGAGGGTCCTAAGCTCTCATTTCTAGTTAACCTTGCAGGTTTGTGCAAGCAAGAAATAAAGGCCAAGGCAGAGTTGTAAACAACTTGCTGAGTATGAAAAATATGCATCAACCCACATTCAGAGCTACCTGGAAAAGATTAAGAAATTTAGTAGTTCCAGACATTTAAGGAAACCTTTGTCCAATTATTAGCCCACCAATACACAAAGTAAAATCTCCAGTGGCCATACCTCATGCCATATTAAAAAAATTAACTGCAAATGGATTAGACACCTTAATGTTACAGCTAAAGCTACATAACTTTTAGAAGAAAATAAACATAAATCATTGTATGTGATAATGATATCTTAGTTATGATCCACAAGTAAAAGCAGCCCAAAAATTGTATGGTGAATATTCTTTATCAAAATTAAAGCTTTTGTACTTTAAAGAATAGTATCAAGAAAGTGATAAAATTATCCACAGAATAGGACAAAATATTTGCAATCATAATTGGTAAGGGTCTAGTTTTTAGAATATGTAAAGAATTCTTAGAACTCAGCAATAAAAATACAAATGACTAAAAATGAGCAAAGGATTTAAATAGACATAACTCCAAAGAAGATATACAAATGTTCCATAAACATATTAAATGATGTGAAACATCATTAGTCATTAGGAAAATACAAATTCAAACCACAATGAGATATCACCTCAAACACACTTGGAGGCTATTAGGTCATTAAATATGAAATGTCCGATTTCAAATCAAAAGTGTAATTGGTTATAGCTCAAACAGGAAGCAGTAAAATTAATCAAAGTATGCACGTAAACTATCAACACAGTTTTGCCATCTTAATGGTAGCTTGTTTATGCCAGTAGCGAAGAAGCCTGGAGAGCTGGTGGTGATGAAATCGCAAAAGGCGTTTTCCATAGCTTGTTGAGAATTGAATATTTTTCCTTACAAGAAGTGATCCAAAGCCTGGAAGAAGTGTGCAAGGTCTGATGAATATAGTGGATGACAGAGAGTTTAGCTTCTGTAGTTTGAGCACTGTTGTTTGTATGACATGTGGTTGATCATTGTCTTTCAAGAGGATTGGCCTCTCTCTATTGACCAATCTCAGCTGCTTAATCTCAAGCATCCTCATCATTTCATCCAATTGGTTGCAGTAGACATCTGCTGTAATCAATTGACCAGGTTTCATGAAGCTGTAGTGGGTAATATCAGTACTGGATAACCAAACAGAAAGCATTAGTTTTTCTTTTTTAATGAATATTTGATTTTGGACTGTGTTTTGGCACTTCATCTTTATCCAACCATTGTGTCAAACACTTGCAATTGTCAAAAAGAATCCATTTTTCATCACCTGTAACAATACGGTGTAGAAATGGTTCACCTTTATGTTGTGACAGCAAAGAAAGGCAAACTTTGAGATGATTTCTTTTCTGATCCTTGTTTAATTCATGTGGAATCCACCTGTACAGCTTCTTTACCTTGCCAATTTGCTTCAGTTGGTCTAATATTGTTGGGCTTTACTTCCATATGTGCTCATGAGTGCTGACTGGTGAAATCACACCTAACGGGTACAATATACACTCTCTGGGTGATGGGCACACTTATAACTTTGATTCAAGTTGTACAAAAGCAGTCTATGTAACAAAAACATTTGTACACCTGTAATATTCTGAAAAATGTATATATTTTATATATATAAACAAATGGTCCAATATTGTTGGAATATTAACATCAAACCTTGCTGCTAATTCATGCATAGGTTGAGATGGATTAGCTTCCACTGCAGCTTACAGCTCATCATTATCCACATTGGTATCTGGTCACCCATGTGGCTTATTTTCAAGATTAAAATCACCAGAATGGAGCTTCTCAAACTATCGACATACTGTGTGTTCATTAGCCACATTCTTCCCAAACACTTTGTTGATACTTCGAGCTGTCTGTGCTGCACTGGTTCCATGATGGAACTCATATTAAAAAATAACATGCATTTTTGACTTACCCATGGTTTCACAATAATTGCTCTAAAAAAACTGAAAGATAATCACAAGCCAAAACATGCATTTGAAAGACTAACGATGTACCTTCACAGTAAACATAAAACAAGAAGTGTCAAAGTGAAATGTCAGGGATATCTACTGTCAAACTTAGTATTTAAGGAAATTGGACATTTCATACTTAATAACCCAATATAATCAAAACAGACAGATAATGTGTTGGCATGGATTGAGGGATATTGAAACCCTCATATATTACTGGTGGGAGTGTAAAATTATGTAGATATACACACTCAAGGGAATGATAAACATATGTCAATGCAAAAAAATGGTCATGAATGTTTATATCATCATTATTCATTTTAGTAATGTAGTGGAAACAACTCAGGTGTTCATTAACTAGTGAGGGGATAACACAATTGTATATTCGTATATCCATGCAATGGATTATTACTCAGCCTTAAAAAATAATGAAATACTGATGCATGCTACACCATGAATGAAACTTTGAAAACATTAAGTGAAATAAGCCACAAACAAAAGTCTGTATGTTATATAAATCCATGTATATGATATGTGTGGAATAGGCAAATCCATAGATATAGAAAATTGTTTCCAAGGGCTCACGGAATGGGAAGTGAATGTTGATGAACATGAGGTTTCTTTTTGGGATAATAAAAATCTTCTGGTATTTGACAGTGTTGATTGTTGCAGAATTTTGTGATTATACGGAAACCCACTGAGTTCTACACTTTAAATAGATGAATTTTATGATATGTGAGTTATATTTCAAAATAATAATAACAACAATAATAATAAACTGAATGTATGGAGAGCAAAATCTGAATGATGTGTGAGGAGCTCAGCAGAATCTGTCCCAGAGAATCAACAATTTAACTAAAATTATAAAAGCCATTTAAAGTCACTACAGGGGTCACTGAGTGAGAAGTGGGATATTGTCTTTGCCTGAATCTCCAGCGCAGTGCAGGGATTCTGCTCCAGGAGGAGGGAGGTTGTAAGAACTGAGAGCTCTGAAGCTCTATCAGAGAAGACTGATTTTATTTGGAACACAGTGCAGGGAAGTTTATTGTCTAAAACATGGAAATCTTTGTGGTGAACAAACAGAAGGAGGCTGGTAACTCCATGATATTAATAGTGACAAGTGAAGTGTAAATAAGCTATATATTTATCAGAGACAGCTACAGAAAGAGCTTAGAGGAGCCCTCCCAGGTTTGGACAAACCTCACAGACTGACAAAATCCAGCCTTTCAAAGGGGCCTGACTTTAATCAGATCATATTATGGAGCAATTTATGCCTCAGTGTTGTCAAAAACAATAGAGCAATCAACAAGCAATTAGTGGATGCTCATAGCTGAGTATGATATCCATATTGTTATATTAGCCAGAAATTTGACAAGAAGATCACAGAAAGAGACAAAGTAAATTCATAAAAACCACGGTCATTTTAGGAAGATTCTGTGTATTCTCAGGGTGTGTTCTCTGAGGAGCACCATCAGAAGCTGCACACTGTAGGGGAAACAGACTTCACTGAAATGATTTTATAAAGTCGCTAAACAAATTAAAAAAAGTCAAACAACAACACAAATCTCACTAAAATTTAGGGGCTGCCCTGTCAGTAAAATTTCTTGCATCTTGTAGCTTTATGGCATGCTGTAATATCCTATCTAAAGTGAAAAACAAGATGCTGCATTTTAAGCCAGTTGGATGGAAGCAAGTCTCATTGGCATTTTTGAATTTCTGAAAGTTTAGGGGTAAACAAATACACATTAGGGTGAGTGTTACCTTCTTAACTAGAAATCCATAAGGCTTTGTGTGAACTACAGAGGAACACAAGTCTCTTTAGCTGGTTCTGGCTTAGGTACAAGTGGAGTCAATGCTATCCTAAGTGTCCATGGCAGAGCAGTATACTGATGGAGCCTGTGGAAAGCACTGGGAAGAGAATCATAGTAAAAAGTCCCTTTAGCTTTGCTGTAATGCCATGCAGTCTTCTACAAATCACTTATTTTGAGAATCAATTCCTGATTTGCAAGTGGACCCTGACTGAGACTAAATGCTTAACCATGAGACCCAATGTGACTAGATGACCTGAGATGCCTGTTACAAAAGCAACTTATGTAACCAAAATGTGTGTACCTCTGTAAAATTCTGAAATAAAAAAAAATTATTAAAAAAAAAACAAAAAAGGAAAAATCGGCCTCTAAAATTAATGCTTTCTCTTGCTGATTGCCCTTATTTTCCGTCACAAGATCTCTAACAATAATTTCCATTCCAGTAATCTGCCCAATGGCTCCCACATTTAATTCTCCATCTCATATCCATAAGCCCTGAAGATCCTCTGACCTCATATCTCACTTTACTTTCACCCACGCCACCTAGATTTGTCGGTTTTTTATCTTACAGCTCTACTCATTTTCTTGGTTTCATAATTGAATCCATCTTGTACATTTATATATTTATTTATTTGTTTTCTTATTTTCTTTGCTTTTTTGGGGGTAAGAAATATTTTCTAGTACCCCAGGAACCTTGAATAATATCTTATTTTACCCCAGATAGAACAATTTGAAGAATTCCCAGACATACTTCATACAAGCTGAAAATTAGTAAAATGTATTGGATATAATGATATATGTTGTTCAATATATTTAAGAGCATTGTTTTACTTGACTCGATTTGGTAAGATCTAGTCTGCAAAGACATTGTTTCTCCTAAGTTATAATTTAATCTTACATAGGAAAATATATTTTAGAAAGCTTAGAATAACAAGCTAGGCCAAAAGCCAAGCTCACGTTGAGTCAGAGAATACACAAAATGAGCCTGGGGCATCTTCTAGTGTCAAAAAGTAATGAAGTACTCTAAAACCAAAGCAATGGGTGTTTGTCAAAGGAAAACAGAAGCCAATTGAAAGATCTCCTAATGGCCAAACCTGAAGCAATTAGAGCAACAAAATAAAGTAGTATTGGATTATAACCTGAAGTATAAAGTAAATATCCATGAGTTCATTCTAATATAAACACATGATGTAATAAAAACAAATGGAACAAGAAACAAATCTTTTGAATAGAAGAATTTCAAATAATTTATGTAAATACTTTCCCTTCAAGGAGGTGAGCATAACTCTCCATTCCTTAAGTATGGGCTATGTTTAGAGACTTGCTTCCAAAGAGTAAAATATGGAAAAGGTGAAAGAAGTATATCTTTATGGTAGAGAAACCTGACAGCCACTACCACACTCGGGCAATAAATGTTAACATAATCAGTGATAGGTCCATTTGGCAGTATGTATCTTGACACGATGTGAGGAGAAGGACAATTCACCTCTCTTGTCTCACTTCCCAAAACTCAGAACCACAATCTGATGATGAGAGAAACACCAGAAAAATTCTAAGTGAGGAGAAATTCTACAGAATATCCATCCACTACTCCATAAAATATCAAGGCCATCAAAAACAATGAAAGTCTGAGAAACTATCACAGCCAAGAGAAGCCAAAGGAGATGTGATGACTAAATGTAATATGATTTCCTATATGGAATCCTGGGCCAGAAAAAAGACTTCACAGTGAAAAATAATGAAAGAATGGAGTTTAGCTAACAGTAATGCAGCATTATTGGGTCCCTAGCTCTGACAAATGTACCATAATAATGTAAGATGTTAACAATAATTGAAATTGTGTGCGAGATACATGAGAATTCTATCTCTGCAATTCTTCTCTAAACCTAAATTTAAATCTGTAAATCTATTATAAAAATTTTATACAAAAACTGCACAGAAAGAGGTGGTAAACATTGTATTCTCTGTTTTTAAGACATGCTTTTTCCTTCAAGTAGATCTCCTAAAGAATTCAGTCAGACTTAATTTCTTTCAAAGTAAAATCTATAAGAGTCTATCACGATGAAACCTCACAGATACCTGTTAGCATTACTCTTGGTTTTGTTTCATAGAATGTTTCAAAATGACAAGTTAAAGAATGGTGTGAGATTTCATTGTATGCACACTGACATCAGGTGCCAAGACATCAAGGGAAGGCAATTTCTCTCCCTACCCCACCACCCCCTTCAGGGTTCCCTTTGCTACCTCTGGCTATGAATCCTTGAAGAAGAAGCTATGGAAACACACAGGATTTAGAGAAAGATGACTGGTTTGCATTATTTTTCTTAAAGTAATTCCCTCCCATTTTCTGTGGTTTCTCAAATCTGCATACACCTTTTTCTAGCTCTCGTCAGCCCAAATCGTAAGAAGAGTATCATTGTATTTATATGGATCATCCACCGTGTGCAAGACAGTCCAGAGTCAGCTCTATGCACTGTTTGCTTATTACTCATTACTCATGAGAGACACACCACTTTTACCTGGCCCGTGTTTCTTCATTATAGGTTTCTAGTAATTTTTGTTGTGCATCATGCCGTTGAAACCTCTTAGCTTCAACAGTGTATGTGCATTGCTTCAGTCAGAATTCAGATGGGTTAGGCTAAATAACTTTTGCTAAGTGCATCATGTAAATTTAGATTCCCATGTCTGAACTTCAGGTTAAATCTCCAGAAATTACTCCTGTGGCCAGGAGTATTCAATCAAACATTTAAATCACTGATTTACATAGGTTACAAATGTGATGTCCAGAAGGGTATACCCACAAGCAGTTTTGCAATCCTGAAGCAAATCTCTTCCTGTGGGAGTGCGATGCATGGAGTTACCATTTCCACAGCACGTCTCTGTTCACTTGGCTTTCCCACTCAGGGTCTCTGGATGGGTTCCTTAACCAGATTTCAACATCAGAGGGAATTTGTTACTTGTAATCCATTTCCTAATCTTCCTGACTGTATCCCATTTCCTCAGGTTAACTTCTCAGAGATTATGCCTCCCCCTGTGCAGGAGACATCTCTCTGTGGGCAGCTGTACAACACCCTGTGTGGTTTCTGAAATGGAAGGATGGTTTTAAAGAGCTCAGCTTCTCTGCCTGAAGGCATCCCTATGGAATTACAGCTTGAGGAAAACATTACTTGCTTAGGGTCTAGAATAAACTTCTGTGACATACATCAAAAGGATGATAGCAAGCACTGCATAGCAACAGACAGGCATTCACAATGAGACTGTTAGATTGCTGAGGCCACTGATTCAGTTTCACATCATCCTTTCAAGAGGAAACAGTATAATTATTCATAATTGCCAGAATGCTAAGATATTTAGGAGTTGACATAAACACTCCTGTGTTTATTGTTAGCACCAATACAGTTAGTATTACAGTAAAACTATTTTACTTACTCCTTATTGCAATTGTATGAGATAGGTTTTAACACCCCCAGTTTATAGATAGCAATAGATCTCAGCAAGGTTAAGGAGTCTTTGTGTGAGCACATATAAGGCAGGTAAATATGGGGATTGAACCCACATATATTTTCACTCCACTTATACTCCCTAGCTCTGTTTTATTAAGACAAAGAACCAACTAACAATATTTTTTCACCCATTAATCATCCCCACTTTATTCCCCCCTCCTGGCTACTCTTCCCAGCCTCTGGTAACCATCAGTCTACTGTCTGTCCCCATTCTATTGTTTTCATGTTTAGCTCCCACATATGAATGAGAACATGCAAGATTTGTATTTCTGTGCTTGACTTATTTCACTCAGTGTAATGCTCTCCAGTTCCATCCATGTTGTTGAAAATGGCAGTCTTTCATTCTTTTTAATGGCTATATAATATTACATTGTGTTATATGTACCATGATTTCTTTATCCCATTCATCCACTGATGGACACTTAGGTTGATTCCAAATCTTAGCCATTGTGAATAGTGCTGAAATAAACATGGGAGGGCAGCTATCTTTTCAATATACCGATTTCCTTTCTTTTGGATATATATTGAGCAGTGGGATTACTGTGTCATATGGTTGTTATACTTTTAGCTTTTTGAGGAAGCTCCATAGTATTTTTCATACTAATTGCACTAATTTACATTCCCATTAACAGTGTACAAAGGTTCCCCTTTCTTCACATCCTGGCCAGCATTCGTTATTGCCTGTCTTTTAGAATGAATATTATTTGATAGCACAACAAAGTGACTATAATCAACAATAAGGGTATACCTTAAAATAACTAAAAGAATGGAATTGGAATGTTCCTAACCCAAAGAAATGAAAAACGACTTAGGTGATGGATACTCCAATTACCCTGATTTGATTAATACACATTGCATGCCTGTATCAAAGTGTCACATGTACCATATAAATGTAACTAAAAATTTTAAAACATTAAGAAAAAACCCAAAGAACAAAACAAACAAACAAATGAGGCAGTCATCTTATTTGTTTGGAAATATTTCTGTTTTTATATAATTGCCAGATTTGAGGGTCATGAGTAAAATCTTCAGTAGAGAGGAAGGAGAGCAGAGAAACGAAAGAAAAAAGAAATACTAAGACAAAAGTAATTTTATTTTTTGTAGTTATTTTCCTAACTTACAAGGTAAAGAGCTAAACTTAAAGGCAGTGCTTTTGTCAATAAAATATGAATTTATGAAGAAAACTGGTGCTGGAGGAAGAGTCCATGAAAGAGCATTACGTGCTGAGAATCTACGTTTAGATTTCCAGTGCAAATCAAGAGCCCTTTAGGGAAAATACCCATGTAACATTAGTACAACCTAGAAGATGGGCCAATTTAAAGAACCACTTAGGTAACTGCTCTAGGATTAAACCTAAAAAGAATAATGAAAACTATTACTTCAGGGTAGTTCCAATGAATAACAGGGAAGAGCTGTGAATTTTTAGTGAGGAAACGAGGTCCCAGCACAAACAACAGAAGTTTCTGTTTAGCTACCTGTGAAGAATTGATTTGAAATAACTATTTTTTATGGGCCAGTGGGACTGAGATGGTTCTGAAAGGGATCTTTGCTGAAGGAGTTCTAATTTGGCTTATTCACAGAACATTTTAAATGGTTTTTGGACATGGATTCCAAATGCAATCACTCCACCCTCATAAACAATATCTAGAATTTTCTTGTCACTAGGTTCATTATTGAAAGTGTCTTAGTTTTTGTTTTGCTCTTCTAAAGTTAGTTTACAATATGGTATGAGGTAGGGATCTAAATTTATTTTTTTCTCACATTGGTGCCTGTTTATTTCATTATCATTTGTTAAATAATTTATCCTGTACTAATATTTATCATTATCAAATATGAATTATTTATATATGTAGATATGTTTCTATGTTCTGTGACATTGCCATATCTACATTTATCAAACCATTGCAACACAGTTTTAATGACTATAAATTTAGAGTGCATTTTACTATCCAATGGAAAAGGCATCTTTTCATGATTTTATTTGTTTATTACTAATAATTTATTATTCTTGATAAATTTCAAAATTATTCATCAGTATGTGAATAAGTTTTTTTAACCTTCATGGTGTTTAAAAGCCAAAGATATTAAAAGGTATACAGTTAAAATTCTCCCTCCCATCCTTGTTTGCCATCTTTCTGCTTCTCATGACATCTTACCCCCACAAACAACTAAGCACTAATATTTGCTTTATATGTATCCTTCCAGAGTTTCTTTTTTTACCCAAAATAAACTATTTAACAAGATATTTTTATCACTTAATGTTTCTTGGAGACATTTTCATTTTATTATATGGACATAATTGTCATTCTTTTTTATTATTTGATTGTATTTTATGGATGTACCATAATTTATATAACCCATCTCCTATTAATAGACAATTAGTGTTTTGCCAATTTTCTGCTTTTACAAAAAATATCATAGTGAGAAAATTTGTACCTACACAAATTAGCACAAGAACAAGGGTGTCAGTAGAGCAATTTATCAGAAATAAAGTTATTGGGTCAAAAAGCACAAGACCAACTCAGACCAGATGTGGAAACAACCCAAGTGCCCATCAATACATGAGTGGATTAATAAAATGTAGTATATGTATACCATAGAATACTATTCAGCTACAAGAAACAATGGTGATATAGCACTTCTTGTATTATCCTGGATAGAGCTGGAACCCATTGTACTAAGTGAAGTATCACAAGAATGAAAAAATAAGCACCACATGTATTCATCATCAAATTGGTATTAACTGATCAACCCTTAAGTGCACATATAGTAATAACATTCATCTGGTGTTGGGCAAGTGGGAGGGGGAGGAGGGAATGGGTATATTCACACCTAATGGGTGCAGTGTGCACCGTCTGGGCAACGGACGCACTTGAAACTCTGAGTGGGGGTAGGGCAAGGACAATATAGGTAACCTGAACATTTGTACCCCCATAATATGCTGAAATTAAAAAAAAAGGGGGGGAAGCACAAGAATTGGCAATTTTGATAGATCTTACCAAATTGTCTTCTGTATATGATCATATAAATTTATACTCTCCCCAGCTATGTATGAGGATACTTGTGCCTTAACAACATTGTGTATTATTAGATTTTGCTAACCTGATAGTGAAAAATGGTATCACATTTACATTTTTCCTATTATGAGTGATACTAAGCATCTGTTCACATATTTGTCATTGTTATTTCTTTTTTGAGCAATCTATTTATAGTCTGAGATCATTTTCTTATCAAGTTATTGAATTTTTACTGGAAATGTTTTTCTAGGATCTCTTTATAAATAAAGAAAAATCAAAAGACTTTGTGATGAGTTAAAAATATTTTCCTCTATTTGTTGTCTTTTGCTTTTCCTCATTGCAAAGCACGCTGCTAAATTCTATGTTCTTGTGCAACACAAATTTATACTGAAAAAAGACAAAATTTAATCACAATTTGATGAGTGTATTATTAAAATTTTTGAAAGTAAAAAAAGTGAGTAAATTATATCAGCTATTTTTCATGGCTTCTGAAGTTTCAGTCATTGTTGGAAAGGATTTCTTTAAAGTTATAATTTGATGGTTTCATTTTATATTTCTATTATTTTATTTAAAAATATATATTATTGATTCTTTTGGAATTATCCTTCTGTATGACTTCAGGTATAGATCCAATTTTTTCACCTAATTAAATATGAAATTATCTCAACTCTATTTTTCCACTGATGTGATATGCCATCTTTATTCTCACTTGTATTTGACTCTGGGTTTTCTATTTTCATTCCATAGTTCTGTATATTTATATACATTCCCATTTTTTTTACTGTTCAAGTTTTATAATACATTTGAGCATCTGGTAGTATCTCTCCCCTATTGGTATTATTTTGAAAGACTTTTTTACGTTTTTTGTTCATTTTTTAATATTTGTTTTATGACCAATTGTCTACTTTCAAAGAAATCCTTTTTTCAAAAAAAATTAGAATCATAATAAAGTTGTTTATGTAGCCTAGGAGGTCAGGTATAGTGGCTCATGACTGTAATTCCAGCATTTTGGGAAGCCCAGTTGGGAAAATCCCTCCATGCCACCAGTTTGAGACCAACACTACACCACCAACTGTGGTGGTGTGTGCTTGTAGTTCTAGCTGCTGGGGAGGCTGAGGTGGGAGGATCGCTTGAGCCCAGGAGTTTGATGTTACATGAGTTATGCTTGCACCATTGCACTACAGCCTGGGTGACAGAGTGAGACCCCCCTCTAAAATAGATAAATAACTTACAGATAATGACATAATGTTGCTGTTGAACTTTCAAACAAGAAAATGCTATATATTTTCACTTGTTTAGATATTCTCCTGTGTTCTTTAGTAGTATTTTAAAATTTTCTTCATAAAGGTTTTACACATTTATAGTTAAGTTCTTTTCTTGGTAATGTGTATTTTTTGTGGCTATTGAAAATTGAGTCTTTTTTTTTTTCCGCTTTAGACTTTAATTATATAAGTGACATTAATCTCTGTATATTAATTATACGCCTTGCTGCCTTACTGAAATCTCTTACAGTCTGTCACATTATCTGCAAATAGTGATAGTTCTATGTCTCGTTCAATTTTTATAGCTTTAATTTCTTTCATTTTACTTCCAGTAAAATGTCAGAGAATAACAGCAGTATTTTATTCTTTTTCTTTATTTAATTAGGAAATCTTCTAGTGTTTCTCCATTAGGGAATAAAGCTGGAAATTGGACTAAAATAGATATATATGATCATGTTGAAAAATAATTAATCTATAACTTTATTACTGAGTTTTAAAAATAATAATTACACTATTGAATGAAATTGCACTAATTTAAACTGTTAGTCTCAGGAAATTAAATCTTGTTGTCATTAAAATAGAGTATACCTTCCTATTGGCGAAGTATTCATGTTCTTTAGTAAAATTTTGTGATTTTCTCCATCTAGAGGTTTCACTAGGGTGCCAGTAGATGGCAAAACCAGTGTGGCTCCTGAATTCACAGTATAAGGTACAATGGAACCATGACCCATTTTACAAAGAAGAATATACAATGCCGTTAGAAGACAAAATAGGAGAACCTGAACTAGTTTGAAGATTCCAAATGTTCAGGAATTCTCTTCTAGGGAATTCACAATTGAGTGAGAGATGAAAATTTGAGTAGATGCTAATATGTGAAAGGATTGAAGAATCAGAAAGAACCCTGTAAGTACAGATTCTGTAGCAGAAGACACTAAAGTACATAGAATAAGGGAAAGGGTGGTGTATCTGTGGTGCAAGGGGCAAGCTCTTGCAACTCTTTCAGCCGTTACTTTTGGTCTTTACTTCCAGGCCTATAAACTCTGTGCTTATCCAGCTGCTTCGTGATATTTTGTAGTCTATTAACTTTGCACTCTTGAAGATGAATACTGTGAACTTGTACTCTTCACCACTCCAACTCTCACATGCATGAATCCTGTTTTCTCATGCTCCCGAGGTGGTCACATAATATCATTGGTTGGATAATTTTCATTTTTACATATTTTGACTGTGTAAAGTGAATTCGTAGGAGAATCATGTGGCATAATATGATCAACTTTGTTATTCTATATTTTTCCCCTGAAGTTAATAATCATCCTCATTTCTTTCTATGTAGTTATGTCCTTTAAATCTCTCCCAGTTGCTTAAAATGCCTCTCAATGCCTTTAGACTCAGCAGTATTTTATTCATTTCACTCTCTTCCAGACATCATCCCCAGAGCCTCATGGCCTGCTTCAATCAAGACTCACTGCTCCCTAGAACGGCTGCAAGGCTGTCATCTTGGGATCTGCCTTCACTGTTACCCATTTCCTTTCCCTCTTTTTTGCATATTAGATCTCCTGTTTTCTGAATCCCATGCCTTCCTCTTTCTCTGTTTATTCTCTCAGTTCTTTCCTGAGAGGGCTGCATGGAAAATAAGATTCTGGAGGTATTGTTTATCTGAAAGCATTTTCTCTTCTGCTCTGTCATTTTCGCATTAGTTTGGCTAGAGACAGAATGCTCACTTACAAATAATCATCCCTCTAGAATTTTAAAGGCAACACCACGTTGTCTTTAAGCTTCCAGTGTTGCTGTTCACACTCTGAGTCATTATCCTTTGTACTAGTAATCATTTAATTTTTCTACTTTGTTCCCTAAATTTTAAAATTTTATGAGGATGTACCTTTAGTCTATTTTTTCCCATTGTATTGAGTACTTAATGGGTCATTTCAAAATAAAAGTTCGTTATCCTACTTCTGGGAAATTTCTTTCATGATTCTCCTTCCTGAATTTCTCTTTCTAGAACTGTGATTCACACATTGGAACTTCTGAAGTGAACTTTTTTTTTCCAGCATATTACGGGAGTACAAATGTTTAGGTTACATATATTGCCCTTGCCTCACCCAAGTCAGAGTTCTAGCATGTCCATCCCCCAGACGGTGCACACCGCACCCATTAGGTGTGAATATACCCATTCCCTCCTCCTCCTCCCACTTGCCCGACACCAGATGAATGTTATTACTATATGTGCACTTAAGGGTTGATCAGTTAATACCAATTTGATGGTGAGTACATGTGGTGCTTGTTTTTCCATTCGTGTGATACTTCATTTAGCAGAATGGGTTCCAGCTCTATCTAGGATAATACAAGAGGTGCTATATCACCATTGTTTTTCGTGGCTGAATAGAACTCCACGGTGTACAAATACCACATTTTATTAATCCACTCATGTATTGATGGGCACTTGGGTTGTTTCCACATCTTTGAAATTGTGAATTGTGCTGCTATAAACAATCTAGTGCAGATGTCTTTTTTATAGAATTTCCTTTTTTCCCTTTGGGTAGATGCCCAGTAATGGGATTGCTGGATCAAATGGTAGATTCTACTTGTAGCTCTTTGAGGTATCTCTGTGTTACTTTCCACAGAGGTTGTACTAGTTTGCAGTCCCACCAGCAGTGGAGTGAATTTTTAAAAAAAAATATTTTTACTACTTTTATTCATTTTTTCTATTTTTGATGTGCTTTGAGGCATATAGGCAATTTATCTCCCAATCATTCTATTAAGTTTTCTCATTTCTGCTAACAAATTTATGATTTCCAAATGTTCTTTTTTCTCTAGTATTCATTTATCAAAGCACCTCCTTCTTGCTTCATGGATACAATATTTTAGAAATCTTGCATAGTCTTTTTTCTAAGTATTTTTTTCCTTCTTTGTTTGCTTATTCTCTTACTTGTTTTCACTTCCATTTCTTATGTTAGAGGATTTTCTTAGACATTCTTCTTGCCTATATTTTATATGTAAGAAAAGTTCACAAACAAGCTGATAGTCATTTTCTATGCATGGGTGGTCTTTGTAGGCTTCATGGTAGGTTTCATCTTTCGCAATAGATTTCTGGGAGGGAAATAAGTTCTACAGAATACTATTTGAGTGACTATATTCTCACTCTTTCAAATGAGCCTGTATAGCAAATATACATATAAATAGAAAGAAAATAGGTTAATTATTTGTATGGTCTTTCAGCTAATCCTTCTGTTAGCCCTACTTTCAACCCTGTTTCCAGAGGCATGGAGTACAGCCTATTCTTTAGGCTTCAGGAGGTTCTGCAGTACAACTGCTCTCACTCACTTCAGTGATTCAGTTTTCTGGGGTCTGCTATTTACTTACCATTCATTTTGTGCTTTTAAACTTCTCAAAATTTATTTTTATTATCTCCTCTTCCAATCTCTTTTTTTCTGGAATTTGTGGCAAAACAAAACAAAACAAAACTTATTTTTACTGTTATTTCAAGGGGTTCAGGAGGAAGAAGAGGAAATCACATGCATTTAATCCACTATTTATAATCAGAAACCTAATTGTTTTGTCTTTAAATTATACTTTACTATTCTACAGAGATAAGATTGTCTCATTCTTCACTGCTTCAGAAAACAGCCTATTTGCTCCTGTTTATTTCTTCATGATGAACTTCAAAGTAATTAAAAATATGTACCTATGGGGATGTCATTTGAAAATACATTAAATATTTATAAATGCTTATTGAGAAAAATTTTTATAATATCATGGTTTGATTTTGAAGAAAATAAACCTCTTTATATAAGTTTCCTTTTAACACTTCTTAACAAAGGTTTTAATTATACATGTATCTTATATTTCTTGTCAAGATGGTTACAAATTATTTTAAATATCTTAGTAGAATTTTAAAAGATAATATTTTATTCCCATTAAATTCCCTGAGATTTTTGTCTACAAATAAATTTTAATTTTTAGATATTTGTTTTTATAACCAGAGAGCCAACTTTGTTCTTTTTTATTATAATAGATTTTTCCAGATATCTCTTTTGTACCTTAGGAAGAAAAATAGCATCTAAATGATAATTTTCTCATTCTTTATAATGACCATTCTTATTTCTGAAACTTTAAACCAATCCCATTAATTTTTATCTCCTTTGTTTTATTTGCCTTTTCTAGACTAATTTAATTGCTCTTATTTTTTACTGTCTTACAATATTACTTTAATAGTTTTCTTGTTTAATAATATATGCAACAATTTGATATTTGTGTGCAACCTTGGCTTTATAAAAATTTTTCTATAAATAATGCTATCATTTTCATAACTTTATAAAATATCTGGAATTATTTTTATTTATCTTTTATCAACATTATTTTATAAGAACATAGTTTTGTTTTTTAAGTAATTTAGATTACTTGCTTGAATTTTTATTATTATACTTTTAAATTATCTTGGTAATTATTTCAAACCGGTAGCCTCAGAGGTACATTCTACCCACAGACATATTTTGTTTAGGAATTTTGTTATGTCTGTGAATAGTCTTTTAAAATGCAATATAACTATGTAGGTGTGGAATTGATTATAACTCCAGAAATTCAGCATCTATTGTTTCATACCTGATTAACTTTACTCACCCTATGCAAACAATTGATCCTATAAGCCCTAGTTTAGGAAAATCAATGCTATTTATGATGATCTTATATGTAGACTCATGATTATTTCATATTTAGTGGCAAGGAAAATAAACTTCAAACTTGCTCATGAATACTCAAAGAATAGTCTTCAAATTTGTTTATAAGCAGTAAGACAAAAGGAAAACTACTGCATACTGATCACAAAGTAGTTAACCCGATACTGTTTTAATACCTCTAAGCTTTATCTAATGAAGGAAAATCAAAGAATTGAGCTCCTAAAAATTCAGTTCCTGATTCTAATTAGCAAGCTATAGAAATATACCTCTACTGCAGAGATAACGAATATAGAGCGATAAGAGGATGAATCGCCACATTTTGTCTGTAAGGGACTAGATGGTAAACATTATCAGTTTTGCCAGTCTGTGGTCTGTATTACAACGACTCAACTGTGCTGTTGTAGTGTGAAAGAAGCTATAGACGGTTTTTTGGTTTTTTTTTTTGTAAAAACAAGTAGTAAACTGGATTTGACCTATCGGCCATAGTTTACCAACCTTTGGGATAGAACAATTAGCAGGTCTCACTTCTACAGACAAAAGCTGAAGAAAACTGTAAAAATGGCCTGAAATCTGGTTATAGGAGTTGCATTATGGCTTTGTCCTTCAGTTTTCCATTTTTAACCAAGTAACTGAGAATGAGGAGATCAGTCAACATATGGTCTTTAATATGTATATGCACTCTTCCCACCCCCCCCCACACTACACCAAATTTTCTTTCTTAATGTTTCTGGTATGAGTGCCAATGATTCTCATCGAGTCTTCAATAATTCTAGCTAAATTAAGGATAAACTGAAATAATTATGACTAAAGAACAAAGCTCATATATTTTATTTTTGTATTGGAATTTTTCTTTGTGATGGTGCTGGATGTCTTCAGTTTGACCCAGCAGATCAAATCTCCACACATCTCCACCTAGCATGTGGCCCAGGAGGCTGACTAGTATGGGTTTAATCATGCCCACTGGCTGCTGATTTGTCTTTAGCCATCAAGGAACAAGGAGTGAGCTCCTCAAGAGATCAGAGGGAGGGAAGAGAGCATGATTGAGGTATTTATTCCCTCAGCTCCTTCCCTGTTTTGAAGATTCCAATTTCTCTCAGGGTTTTGAAGACTCCCTCCCCTTACCCCTTCAGGAGTCTAGTACTAGCTCCTGGATGTTGCACCCTCTCTTATGATTTCTCTCTATCTTGACCTCTTTTTTTGTAATGATCTCTTTTCAAAACTCATCTCAAATTAGCCACTTTTTATGTGTGCAATTTGTTTCTTGCCAAGACCCTAGATGACAGAATTAGCAAATAAATTGTCAATATCTCAGTGACCTAAGAAAATGGATAGTCTCTATTTATAGAGTACAATGTTTATTATATTGAACAATTCTTTCATTTACTTAAATTTTGTCTTATTGAAGTTTTTTCTGTTTTTAATCTATACAAAGAGAGTTAAAGTATAACTTAATATAATAAATCATTTCTATAACTTTTTCATTATTTTTCTTTATATAATATGATTCAACAGCCTATAAAAGTTTTAGATTTTAGCTTTATCTATGTGAAATGACTTTCCTTTCCCATTTGATAATTTTTCATTTTTACTATCTCACTCTTATTTGATTGTAGGTGATCCACTATTTGTTTGCCTGTATTAAATTGGTAACATTTCACTTTTTCTTTAATTTTTATTATATATAAATTGTTTATTCTGATTATTTAGGTAATATAATTTCATAACCAAGCTGAGAAAACACCAAATATAACGAAAGAAAAAGAAGAGGTCACTGATAATCTCAGCTTCACAAGCAGCTACTATTAGTATTTTTATATCTGACATGTTCAGGATTGTGAGTTGTAACAGTTGGTAAAAGGAAAATGTCATGAAAATAAAATGTCCATGCTTAATTTATAAAGTGCATTAAATCAGTTTTTTTATGTGTGCCAAAGACTTTTCTACACAGAACACTGTGTGTATAAGATGATGATAATGATAATGACACTCCTCTCCTGAACACTTTTTGTTGTCTCTTGTTTGCCTACAAAATTAAGTACCAAAAAATTGTTTTCAAGTGCTCTTTGTAATAACCCCGCTGCATCTTCCTTAAGTGCCTGATTCCCAAGCCCTATATCTCAGCAATTCTTATTTATTAGTAGAGAGAGATTTGAAAATTTGCAAGTATAACAAGAACTCAAAGTGCTTTCAGTACTGATGGCCCTTACACCACTGTTTAGAAAAATTGCCTTGATATGACCAAAAAGGCCTTTCAAGGTCTAGCCACTTCTGTCTCTAGCTCTCAAAGGAACCCTTTCTATTAGTTGTTTCACTTCAGTCATACTTAACTATTTTGAGTCTCTGGATGTTGCCAGGTTTATTTATGCCCCATAACTTTGCTAGCAGTGCTCTCCTGAACTTGTCTATCTGGAACAGGTGAGAGTAAGAACTTTTGTTAAAGAGTATCTATCCTTTAGTCATAGAATCACAAAATTATTTTGGAACATTTTCACCTATTCTTTCTAAGTGTTCAAGTAATAAAGATACCAGGATATTTTATTTCAGAACAAATATGAAGATATTTAAGATTATGTTATTGAATAGTCAAAAGATTACTAAGAGACTGAAGAGTACTTTTGACCTAGAATAATAACTTTGAATTAAGAAGAAAAAAAAAAATCTTAAGCACTTGTCCTAGATAAGAGCCAGTGTGAGTTGTCTAAGCACTGACTGTTTTTCAGAGTTCTCTTTTGCAAAATCATCCCAGAGCCAGATTTCTAAACATAGACTTTGTAAATTGGAGGGAAAAATCCAGAAGACATGTTTGTACACTGAGGTCAGATGAAAATTTCCACTCTGTATTACTTTGTTCCTTTTAATAACATCTGCCTTTATCTTAAACTTTGGGGAATGGGGGTGGAGATTTCATTAAGAAATTTGAATCAAATATTTATACAAATGTAAGTAATCAAATTATTATTTGTCTTGACATTTGGTCTTTCCCATCTTACATCTTTGGCTATACTCTTCCCTCCATTTTTTTTTTAACATTGTCAGAAATGCCCCATAATGCCAGAATTATAAAAAGCTTTTCCCTGGGAAAATGACTATCTAGAAAACAGCTGAAATTAAGGACTAGAGTTCACTACCATAGTCAGTTATGGAATTTTAGGAATAAGAGAATAAGAGCAAAAGCATGGAGCATGGGATTAAAGAATACATAAAGTGCAGCCTTAAAAAATATACCATAGTGTCACTCTCCTATAATACAAGCTGCTCCCACGTTAGCCACTGAAGGGCGATATGAACAATTGTTTTTTGGCAGAAGGGAAATTACTTGCAGATATTTTTAGCTACAAGCATGTTCTCAGCTAGGCATACTGCACTGGAAATATATGGTGATTCTAGGCAATCCACATGTAGTGACAACCTACTTAAGTGATTATTATTTATATAGCCATAGCGAAGGAAAATAAAACTAGCATTTATTGAGTAGAGAACTATAAATTTAGGAGATTAGTGAAACAGTAATCAGCAAGGTTCCCTTCTATAAACAGACTCTTGCAGAGTGACACTTAATCTCAAAGGAATGATTTCCTGTGTTGTATTGTGCAGAAATAATTTTGAAACGGTCTTACTAGCAGACAACATTTACCAAGTAAATATTAACATATGTTTAATAACTAATCAGAATAAAATGCTTGTATGATTTCATAGGTTTAATCCTCTGTGACATGCAAGTCTAATGATTACTGCTTAAAAGAGAATTTGCATTTGGGTGAAAAACTATGCATCGATGAATTATATTTTGAAATTTACTGAATTTCTATTTTTTAGAAAAGAAAACATTTATATCCTTATGTATTAAATATGCAGGCATTTCATGTATATTTACTTTATATCAGCAAAGATAATCTATGTTTTAAGTATTATTTGTGTGATTCAGCATGAGAAGCATTCTGTATTGAACTCTTCTCTGAAAAATAATTTAGAACTAGTGGTTTCGTCATTTGAAAAGAGGAGTCTGTATTCATAAAACATGTTAAAACAATCAAACAAAAACAAACTTACAAATTTCCAGAAAGAGTACTCTTAGATAAAATAGATATCTTTGTCTGAAAGAACAACCAAAACCGATAACGTACACTTGATTTTCATTTTCTATCTTCCATGTCCTTGCCATGTGGCCAATTTTGGGGGGGCTTAGTTTTCTGTACAAGAGAAAGAATAATACATACCTAAATTTTCATAGCAAATAATACAGTTTTTTATGTGTAACTTTTTATTGCATGCATACCAATTTGAAACAGAAAAAATTTAATGAGTCATATATTCTTCACATGTCAGGTATTTTTATGGATAGGCTTAATTTTAGGTGCAACGTTAGGTTGCACATTACGAATTACCAAGAAACATTTGCACATCGCATTTGGTCAAATCTGATAGAACAATCTTTCTGCACTCCATTGACTGATGCTTTTTTGTATTAGCTAATTCTTATAAATGGATCACACTGATTATTTTGACAGAGAGTTTAGTAAAACACTCTTTTGAAGACTGGGTAGAACAGCACAAATTAGATAAATGCAGCAAATATGACAGATGAATATACCTTTGAATATACCATTGAATATACCATTCATATATGTTACATTCAATATGTCAAATTCTTATAAATGGATCACACTGATTATTTTGACAGAGAGTTTAGTAAAACATTCTTTTGAAGACTGGGTAGAACAGCACAAATGAGATAAATGCAACAAATATGACAGATGAATATACCTTTGAATATACCATTCATATATGTTACATTCAATATGTCAAGGATATGCATAGGCTGGGTACAGTGGCTCATTCCTTACTCTCAACACTCTGAAGACAGAGGTGGGAGGATTGCTTGAGGCCAGGAGTTCAAGACCAGCCTGAGCAAGAGCAACACCCCATGTCTACTAAAAATAGAAAAAATTAGCCTGGCATGGTGGCACATGCCTGTAGTCCCAGCTACTCAGAAGGCTGAGGCAGGAAGATTGCTTGAGGCAGGAGTTTGAGGTTGTAGTGAGCAATGATGATGCCACTGTACTCTAGCTGGGGTGACAGAGCAAGACTCTGTTTCAATTAAAAAAAAAAAATATTAGCCAGGCATGGTGGTGGGTGCCTTTAATGCTAGCTATTCAGGAGGCTGAGGCAGGAGGATTGCTTGAGCCTAGGAGACTGAGGTTTCAGTGAGCTATGATTGGGCCACTGCACTTCAGCCTGGGTGAGAGAGAAAAGAAAGAAAAGAAAGAAAGAGAGAGAGAGAGAGAGAGAGAAAGAAAGAAAGAAAAAGAAAGAGAAAGAAAGAAAGAAGAGAAAAAGAGGGAAGGAGGGAGGGAAGAAAGAAAGGAAGAAAGGAAGAAAGGGAGAAAAAGAGAGGGAGGTAGGGAGAGAGAAAAGAAAAAGAAAGAAGGAAGGAAGGGAAAGGAAAGGAAGAAAAAAAGACAAGAAAGAGGAATATGTATAATATAATATGTATACATAGGATTCAAAATCACTCACGTATAGATTGTTATGGATTAAAATATAGATTTATTCCATTGAAAAATAATGAAGTAAGAAAAAACTCAAAATAGCTCAAAGGAAAGAATTAAACTTTTCCTTTATGATGTTTTCAAAGAGTGTCAGTATCACGACTCAGGAAATTCCATCCAGTATCCTTCTGAAGTGATAGTACATTTAACCTGCTCGAAATTAGGGGTCTACAAATTAATAGTCTTAAATTGCTCTTCAATAGATGAGATGATTTATATAGTCCTCAATTGTATCAGCATAAGAAACATCTCTTACATTGGATTCACTCATTGTAAACATACAGCAAACAAGGTATCAGTGCTTATTTGCATTCTTATGGCTCAGGCTCAAGCAATTTGAAACTTTTTCTTTTTATATTTTATTCTTTGTTCAACATGTTAGAACTCCTTGATGATATAAGACAACAATAATAATGATATTGCCTCCCTTGCCCTTCCTTCATCCTAATATTCTTATTTTGTTCTTGTTATGTAAATGTAAACAGGTTAATAAGAAATTAGTCTCCCCAATATACTTTGAAACAAATATATAATTTTTATACTTTATTATTGGGAAATTTAACACACATGCTAAAAATGCACACCCCTCCTCCCCTACAAATGATCATCTTAATGTATTATTATAAAATGAACACCCGTGTAACCACTGCCCTGGTCAAGAGATTCAATGTTGCTCGTACTCCAGAGGCGGGTTTCTCTTATGCCCACTTCCCAGTCCTAGGTCCCCTTCTTTCCCCCAATGCTAATCACTATCTTGACTTTTATGGTAATTACTTCCTTGCCTTTCTTAATTTACAACCTGTTCTTTGGAAAAATTTCTACATTAAAGTTTTTTTGTTTAATTATTTTTTAGTCCCTAAATAATTTGTGTTGGCGTGCGTGGATGCGGAGAGATAGGAACACTCATACACTGCTGATGGGACTGCAAACTAGTACAACCTCTGTGGAGAGCAATATGGAGATACCTCAAAGAGATACAAGTAGACCCAAACTTTGATTTTACCAATTTGTGTAGTGTTTATAAATGGAATCATAGTATATACATATTGATCCACAATGCATGTGGCTGCAGTTGATCTATACTCCATTGTATAAATATATACAATTAATTTCACATTCTCCTATTGATGATTGGGTGGTTTCTATTTTATGACTATTGTGCACAATTCCATTATGAACACTCCTCTCCCTATATAGTTCTTAATATCCTGCTGGGTAAATATTAATACATAGAAGTGGATTTGCTTGGTCTTAGGGTGTGCATAGTTTCAACTTTAGTAATAATGCCAAACTGTTTTCCAAAGCACTATCTTACCATTAGTATATGTGAGTACCTGAAGATTTACTACTTGACAGTGGTTGATATTATTGCTTTTTAAATTTGAACTATTTGTGGGCAGTGGTTGCTTCTCCTTGTGGTTTAAATGTGTGGTTTTCTTACTTCTGCTGAGATGATTACATTTTCATGCTTATGAGCTATTTAGTATTCCTTTATATGAAGAGTCTTTTCAAATCTTCCCTCTCCCACTCCGCCCTCCCCCTCACTGGGAAATCTACTTTTTAGTGTTTTTTTTTTTTTCTTATTGATTTATAATGCTCTATAAAATCTGTATACAAGCTCTTTGTCAGTTATAGGGTTACAGATTTTTTTCCTGAAATGTGGCTTGCATTTTCACTCTCTTAATGTTGTTGTTTTAAAAAGTTCTAAACCTGTTCAAATTGATAAGGTTTTTCCTTGTTTCATGTGTTTTGTGTACTGTTAAGAACTCTTTCTCTAGGATGATGACATAAAGATATTTGCTTACATTATCTTCTAATACTTTATTATCATGTTTCATGTATGGGTCCACAATGTGCCTAGAATTTATTTTTTGTGTGAGTGATGTGAAGTAGGGTCCAAATTCATTTTTTTCCCTCTAGGTGGATGTCCAAATGTCCAAGCATGATGTTTTGAAGAGTCTCCTTGTTCTTTCTCCACTGCTCAGTTATGTCACCTTTGCTTTAAATCAGGTGTTCTTATATGCATGGGAGTTCTTACTGGGCTTTCGATTCTGTCTATCCTTGAGTTTGTAGCCATGTGTAATTCCCCTATTTATAATAAGTCTTAGTATGTGATATAGGGAGCATTCCACTTAATATTCTTCAAGACAGCCTACATTTTTGTATTTCTGCATGTATTTTCCTATAAACTTCAGAATTAACTTGCCAAGTTCTACAAAGAAAATAAAAAGTAAAACTTGATTCAGTTGAAATTCTCTAACATCTTTGTAATATTGAGACTTCCAATCCGTACATATGGTATATTTCACTATTTATTTGATTTATTTTTAAATTTTTTTTATTTCAGAATTTTACAGGGGTACCTATGTTTTTGTTACATAATTTGCTTTTGTACAGTTTGAGTCAGGTTATAAGCATACCCTTCACACAGTTAGTGTGCATTGTACTCAGTAGGTGTGAATTTACCCATCTCCTCCTCCCACCTCCTCCCTTGCACCTACTTGATTTCCCTTGAGTTTTACTTCCATATGTGCATATAAGTGTTGATCAATTATTTCTAATTTAGTATTGAGTATATGTGGTGTTTGTTTTTCCATTCTTGTGATACTTCACTAAGAAGAATGGCCTCCAGTTCCATCCAGGTTGTTACAAAAGATATTAAATCACCATTTTTTTCCCTATGGCTGAGTAGTGCTCCATGGTATACATACACCACATTTTATTAATACACTCATGTATTAATGAGCACTTGGGTTGATTCCACATGTTTGTGATTCCGAATTGTGCTGCTGTAAACATTTGAGTGCAAGTGTCTTTTTCATAAAAGGTCTTTTTTTCCTTTGGGTAAATACCTAGTAGTGGGATTGCTGGATCAAATGATGTAAGGTCCACTTTTAGTTCTTTGAGGTATCTTCATGCTACTTTCCATAGAGGTTGCACTAGTTTGCAGTCCCACCAACAGTGTATAAGTGTACCTTTCTCTCCACACCTTCACCAGCATCTGTTGTACAGAAACTTTTCAAAAGAAGAAAGATTAATGACCAATAAACATATGAAAAGTTACTCAACAGCTTAATCATCAGGGAAATGCAAATCAAAACCACAGTGAGACTATCACTTAACTCCAGTGAGATTGGCTTTTATCAAAAAGTCCCAAAACAGCAAATGTCGGCATGGATGCAGACTTATAGGAACACTCATACACTGCTGGTGGGATTCCCAATTATATGTTTGTAATGTCTTTTTATTACATGCCTCTTTTTTCATGCTTTTTTTGCTTCTCTGTGCTTGTTTTCTACTTATTTTCCTCTGACTTTATTTTCTAGTTGTGTAATTATATCATCCATTATTTATAACCTGCTGTGATCCCACTTATACTGCCTTCCTAATTTCAGTTTCTATATTTTTCATTCCTATAATTTCTTTTTGCCTCTTTTCCAGTGTGCTCTAATTCTAGTTGTCTGCTTTAATTTTCTATCTTGATCTTTACCTCCTTAGCGTAGTGGTGACGTAATGTTAAATCTGTGTCTGATCATTTCAATTTCAGGAACCATTGTTTCCACTATTAATTATTTTGCTGATTTTTGTTCATGTTGCTTATTATAGTCATGTCTCATAATTTTTAATTTTGTACTGAATAGTTTGTTTGAAAAAATTAGAGTGATTTTGAGAGTAAGAGCAATATTGCTTTCCTCCAGGGAGGATTTTTTTTCTTTAACTTTTTAAATTTATTTCCATGAAAACATGTTTTCCAAATGCTTGTCATCTCTCATATGTGTTTGTTTTATATCCATATGTAGATAGACAGAAAGATTTGATTTCTCCTTTTTTTTAAAATTCAGGATATTATGGGGACAGGAGGATTTTGTTTGCCTGGTTCTGAGACCACTAACAATGTGGTATCATTAGAATTCAATTTCAAGATTATATTTTTGGGGGGCATCCGGATGATTTGAAGTTTAGCTATAGTTTGTGCAAGGGTTCCCCCTTATTTTCTGGGTGCAGCCCTTTGCCATTGTTTTTGGCTCCACATAGAAGGTAGGTCGCTAGATATCCCATTCTTCATGGGCCCCATGCTCCAATCCTTGTGGTCTAGATCCATGAAGCTGTCAAAATGCTGCCTAGCCTATCATTTGCCATTCCCATATCAATAAGTCAAAATGTCAGGTTCACTTCTTGGCCTGCTATTTCTCACTACTATGTCAGTTTTTTTTTTTCTGTTGCTGTTGTTTTTTAAGAGACAGGTTCTCACTCTGCAGCCCAGGCTGGAGT
This sequence comes from Eulemur rufifrons, assembly GCF_041146395.1. Lineage (NCBI taxonomy): Eukaryota > Metazoa > Chordata > Mammalia > Primates > Lemuridae > Eulemur > Eulemur rufifrons. Next base: position 37,054,145 of record NC_090997.1, read on the forward strand.
GCAGTGGTGTGATCATAACTTGTGTCCGTTTTTTGATAACTTCCTGCAGATTCTGTATAATGTCCAGATTTTCTAACTTTCTTTAGCAGGTAGTTTGGTCTGAATTATCTGAGTTTTCCATTATCTGGAGTCAATGTGTTATATATTTGATAATGCCTCCTAGCTATCTCTATGTTCTAATTCTCTATTGGAGAAGCTGCACATCACTATAGTTCAGTTCATGGCCTGTGGTTCTTCACTGCCTGGGTTCAAATTTTTCTCTGCCTTTTATGGGCCCTTTGAACTTGGGAAGGAACTTTATACCTCTATACCTCAGTTTGCTTACCCGTAAGAAAGGGACAAAGCTGTATTCCATTTGTTAATATTAGTGTTTGTGAAGCTTTAAAAATCATTTGACTTACTGACTTATTTAACTTAAACTATCCTAGAATATGATAGTAAAGTTACTACTTGATCTGTGATGAATGCAACATCCTCTTTCATGCATCTTTCCTTCATATATTTCTCTCTTGGCCAAACTTCTTTCAGAGTCTCATAGATAAAACTTGTCTTTCATAACTGGAAAAAGACATATTAACGTGTTTTCTGAAAGTAATCAACAAAACGTCTGTGTTTTTGCTGGCTGGTACTACACTTGAAAAAGTATATGTATATGCACATATATACACACGTATATAAAATCTAATAGTTTTTTCTTTCTGTTACCCATAAAATGATATCACATAATGCTAGAGTGGGATAGGACATTTCAATGCAGTGGTTACAAAATACTTCTTCAGCTATGTCAGAATTATTTAAAGGGTTTTGTAAAAATCCATCATGAGAGCAGCTCACCAGGCCATGCAGATGTATTAGATCTGGAATAGTTTCCAAGAATCAAACTCTAGTAAATCTTGTCTACATTCTACTAAATCACACCCCATCTTAATCCATTACTATTTATAGTGTTTTAAAGTTTAGATACCAGTTATTTTTAGAAGCAAACTGCACATTCGTTTTTTGTTGAGAGGATAGTATGTGGTTATTCTCTTGCTATCATAGTTTAGTTTTTTAAAACTCTATGCCTAAAATACTTTTTAATTTAGTATAAAAATGTAGGACAAGTTTATGCTGAATACCATCTTATATTTAACACTGAGGTGTGAAAAAGGCCTCGAGTGAATTTACTCCTTTTTATGCTTTAACAAGAAAACCACAAGGAATTACTTGGTCAATCCTAAATTCTATAAACTACATTCCTATATAACACATTTTAAATATAAAAGCATCAAAATGATAATGTGTACAGTAAGAATTTATATATATATTTACTTATTTATTTTTGGCTTAATTTCTACTTCTGATTTCCTAAAAAGCTGATAAGTTTTCAAATCAGGTTTATCGAAGCACAGTAAAATGGCAAAAATAAATTTATGAATTTGACTCATATCATATGTCAGTCACCTTAAGCCAGGTTAGAGTCTCTTAAGGTACTTTGGCAGAAGCATAATTATTTTCCCCCACACTGAGAATGCATTTAGTGAGAGGGGAGACAGTCTCACTGTCCCAGACAGGGCTTGGCCTCCTGGATTTGTTCAAAGCTTTCACATCAAGTGGTATTTATCTTTCAGGGCACTTACCACCATTACAGTCAATCTCTTTGCATAATTATTTGCTGTCTTTTCCAAAAGACATTAAACATAAGAGAATAGAATCCTAGTCTTATCTGGTCACCACTTATCCCCAGGACCAGTCAAGTGTCAGACACATGGCATGTGCTCAATAAATCGTCATACAATTATTTTTAAAAGCAAATGTTTGAATGAATGAATCAATGCACCTGCATTCCAACATCAGAAAATTTGTATTTGGCTGAAAGAGAGTTATTAGCTGCAGTTCAGATAAATTATTATACATTGTGTATGTTTTGACTTCCTGGGATACTTTTCTAATGAATAAAAATCAGCATTTAAACTTACTGTTATTTTTAAAAATTTTATTTAATTTCTTTCTTTCTTTTTTTTTCTTTGACAGAGTCTCACTCTGTTGTCCAGGTTAGAGTGCAGTGGCATCATTATAGCTCACTGCAACTTCAAACTCCTGGGCTCACGCCATTCTCCTGCCTCAGCTTCCTGAGTAGTGGAACCACAGGTGCACCCCATGATGCCCAGCTAACTTTTTCTTATTTTTTGTAGAGAGAGCATCTTGCTCTTGCTCAGGCTGCTTTTTGAAGAACTCCCAGCCTCAAGCGATCCTCCTGCTTCAGCGTCCCAAAGTGCTAGGATTATAGGTGTGAGTTACCATAGCCGGTCTCGTCTAAACTTATCTTTGAATCACAAAGACTTTGGATTTCTTGTTTATTCATTTTTTTTTTTTCTTAAAACCAGGCTGTATCTGAGATCTCTAACCTTGTTCATGGTGATAATTATAAAGCAGAATTGGAGTAAGGACAAGGGTCAAAATGATTTGGGTTAACAAAGCACACCACACCATGTACTGTAAACATACCAATTAAACTCATAGGTAAATAGGCAGTTTAGTAACATTTATATGCATTATAACTAACCCAAACTTGTCCTCTATGCCAATTGTCTAATGTGTCATTTATGAAATAAAAGATGTGAATTTTGAAGCTTAAAATTAGCCATTCAAGTAGAATAATTAAATCTTCTACTATAACAGAGTTTTTCCATGGAGACAGGGTAATGATGTTACTCAGCATGATTAAAGATTAAAGTTGATCTAAGTTAAGACATTTTGTGATTCCATTTTGGGGATTCTGAATATAGCAAGTTTCATTCATTTAATTATATTCATGTCTGCAGCAAGAGATAAATTTGAGAGAATATTTATACATATATACAGAGAGAGAATATATACACACACACACATACACATACAGACAAATTCAACATATATTTGAGAAGAGTAAAAACTGTCAATTCACTAAGCTCAGTTATGTGGCAGATGACCAAATGACACTTCCAAAGTTCTGCTTTTAAAGGCCTAATCATACTTGATGAAATTCTACTCCTCCATGGTAAAGGCAAGAAGGATGGTCTGTATCAGTTGGTAGTACTCCCTTTGTGCCTAGCACTGTTGTAAGGGTTTTCTTAACACATCCATTAATTCATGTGATTCTCACAACTGTGAAGGAGAAGTTGCCGTTATCTCTACTTAACAGCTTGTGGAAAGAGAGCAGCAGAGATGTGAAACAATTTATCCAAGATCACAAAATGTTGAAGTAGTGGGGCCAAGATTTGAATCCAGGCAGGTGGCTCTTTGTCCATTACTGCCGACCACCAGACCACTGAACAAGACCCTGCCCTGCCCCACACCACCAAATGTCCTTTCCTCAGTGCTCTCCCGGGGCAGTTTGTGCCTCTGTCACATCACTTGTCATAACTCTCTGACTGTCATCACCACTACCAGATTGCGGTCTCTTGGGAGTGACAAAAGTTCTAAATTTTTTTTTTTTTTTTTTTTTTTGAGACAGAGTCTCACTCTGTTGCCCAGGCTAGAGTGAGTGCCGTGGCGTCAGCCTAGCTCACAGCAACCTCAAACTCCTGAGCTCAAGGGATCCTCCTGTCTCAGCCTCCCGAGTAGTTGGGACTACAGGCATGCACCACCATGCCCGGCTAATTTTTTCTATATATATTTTTAGCTGTCCCTATAATTTCTTTCTATTTTTAGTAGAGATGGGGTCTCGCTCTTGCTCAGGCTGGTCTTGAACTTCTGAGGTCAAACGATCCGCCCACCTCGGCCTCCCAGAGTGCTAGGATTACAGGCGTGAGCCAGCACGCCCAGCCTAAATTTTTAAGTTTAAAGTCTTTTATAAAGTTAAAGGAAACTTAAATATACAAGTAATAAGATGTTAAACATACACATCCTTGCCCCATTTGTCATTTTTGCTTCTGAGATATTTAATAAAATAAATTCAATATTACAGATAAGTGAAGTTCTTTATTTTCAACTTCCCAGGATCATTCTCTGACTTCCTTTCCTAGAAACAAACATTGTTGTGAATTTTATCTCCATTTTTCCAGTCTGTTTTTAAAAGTTTTAACATATATACACATACGTAGGTGTGTCCACACACACAAAGTTGTTAAATATAGTGTTGCTTTGTGTACCTTTGAAAATTTTACAGATATGTTGGTATATTTTATGAATCATTTTATGTCTTACTCTTTACATCTAACATTATATTTACAAATTTTTTGGTGAATTAAACCATACATAAAGTGCACAAATATTAAGTGTGCAGCTGGGTGAATTTTTATGCAATGAATGGACCGTTAGAACCTCATGCAGGTCATGATATTGACTATTACCAGCACAGGGAAGCTTCTCTGGAGTCCACATAACTGCAAATATAATCACTATTCTGACTTCCATCACCATAGCTTAAATTTGTTATTCTTTTAACTTTAAATAAATGAAATCATAAAATATAAACTCTTGCATCAGGTTTCTTTCACTTAGCATTGTGTTTGTGAGATTTATCTCTTTCTTTAGTATGGAACAATAGTTCTTTCACTTTCATTGCTCAATAGTATTTAATTGTATGAAAGTATTGCAATTTATCGATCCGTTCTATTGCTGGTGATATTTGGGTTCTTCCCAGTTTTCTACTACTGGTGGGTATATAAATTGGCATAACCACTTTGAAAACTCCTAGGCTGCAATGTAATCTACTAATCTACTAAAACAAAACATATAATAACCTCTAAACCAGCAATTTCATTTTGAGATGAATGCCCAACAGAAATGTATATACATGTTTTCCTTCACAGTAGAGGAGGAAAAAAAAAAAAAAGAAATGTATATACATGAGAAACAAAAATATATGAACAAGAATGTTCAATAGAGTATCATTTATAATAGCCAACATTATAATTTTCAGCTCTAGCCTGTTGATATATAGATATATTTTATTTACTTTAACTGTTTTAGATATTTTCATTTTGTGAATGTTAAAATTTTGTTTTTGTTACTATAAACAATGCTGTAATTGTTGCATGATACACTTACATAGAATTTTTCTAAGGCATACATGTACTCAGAAGCCAACTTGCTTGATGTTTTTAGAATCAACATATTTTAAAAATTACTGGATATTTACAAAATCACTGTGCAAAACAGTGTATTCTGATTTGTTTTCATCAGATACTGTCAGAATTCTTGCACTCCATATGTTTAACAGCACTGGAAATTACTTTTTGTAAGTATAATATATTTTATGAATGGAATTGACTGTTCTTGCTTTTATTTGTGTTTCTGTAATTAATAGTGAAGTTGGAAACCTGCTCACATTTTTTTGGGGGGTGGCATGGGATGTACCTCTGTTAGGGATTACTTAACACATATCTCCATTGGGTTGTTTTCTCTTTGATATGAAGAAGAAGTTCTTCATCTGTTCTGTATATAAATCCTGTGTCTGTTATACATATCATAAAAATACTTTCTAACACTGTCTTGCCTTTATACTTGGTTTATGGAGTCTTTTACAACGCAGAAAACTTTTGTTATCATGATGTCATGCATTTCAACTATTTTTTTTCTTTTATGAGACTTGTTTTGGTATTATCACTAAATATCTTTTTCTATCCCATTATCATAGGAAAGATATATTATTCCTTGTTTTAATATCTTGTTTTGCAAATTTATGTCTTTATTCTATCTGAATTTTATTTTCAAAAGGTATAGTTTAGGAAATCTATTTTTGGTATAATTCAGAATGTCATTTTTTTCAATAACATTTATTGAACAGTCCATTTTGTGCTACTTGATTCATATAATAATCTTGGTCATATACCAAGATAATATGCACCCTATATATTTTCCTCTTTATCTGGAAAATGGAAAACTCTTGTGAGAAGTTTTGCTATGAAATGGAGCAAAGGAATGGGGTGATAGCTTGGACTGAAATATAGAACCAAGTCATGTCTGATTTAGTTCTAAAAAATATTGACTGTTATAACTTTTCCATAACCACAATGCCAAGACACTATAGAAAACAGATGAAACTCTAAAATTTGTCTCTGTCATCCAAGACACCACCTTCTACATGGGTCACTAACTACCTTACTTACTGGTCTTCTACTTTGTACTTGGACTTGCCTTCTCATGCCCACCCCTATATTCTATTACACTTACAATTTTAATATATTTCATCACATCATAATAAGACAAACACAATGTGAAGTCCAAGGTTGGTGGATTCAGCTGCTAATCAAGGATCCAGATTCTTTCTTTACTGTTGCTCTGAAATCCATAGGCAAATGTCATTTGAAGTTTGGTTTCCCTTGAGATGACAAGATACTACCCATCGTGATCAGGTATGCTCTCACAGAAGGAGCAAATCTATCCCTCACCTAGGAGCCAGAATAATTTTTAATCATTTAAAATATTAGTTGTTCTCAATCAGGATGATTTTTCCCTTAACCCACAGGAGACATTTGGAAGTGTCATGGAACATTTTGGTTGTCATAACTGAGGTAGGTGTTACTGGCTTCTGGTGGATAGAGGTCAGGATCCTACTAAAAATCTTATAATGCAAAGGACAGTCCCCTACAAAAGAGAATTTTCTGACTCAAAATGTCAATAGTGCTGATGAGAAACCAGATTATACAAATCACATCAGTTTCTCTGTGGAGAGCTCTCCAGTGTTTTCCCATTGTTCATCAAAACAGATTGTTATCTTGCCAATGGACTACATGACACTGAGTAATCTGGTCTCTATCGACCTCTCTACCTTCATCCTGTGTCAGTCTCTACTTTGCTCGGTATTTAAGACATGAAGGCTTTTTAAATTTTCTGCTCAGAGACTTCTTCCCTAACAACTCTATCCACTGCCACTATTTTCCTACATTTCAGTTCCTTGTTTATTTCCTTCATAGCAAATCACAACTTGTAACTATATATACAGATGGGTGTGACTTATTTATTTTTTCTCCTTCAGCCCATATATAACTATATTTAGAAATCCCAAAGTGTAATGCTTTCTTTGCATTATAATGTAACAACTTTATTATAAATATAATATAGTAGATCCATGACAATTTTCTTTTAATGTATGTGCATGTACAAGCACACATACACACACCTGCATGCATATTATTTACATATGCATATATAGGCAAACTATTTCACAGATGGGTATATAATATCATTTCTGAATAGTGAGATTATTAGCAACTTTTTTGCTTTTAGGTATTTTCTAATTTTTCTATAACAATGGTATTATTTTTGTAATAGAAAAAAAACAAAGCTGTAAAACTATAAAAGAACAATTTTTCAAAATATGTTTATAAATAATGTTAAAAAGTATAGTGCATAACTTTTTAGATTTAAAAAGCTTCAAATGTCCTCTGATATCTTGTTGGAAATTATCCCACATGATTATCTAAGATAGTAAATAATGAAAACATCTGTGGTTGTTTAGTAGTTAATGGGAACAGGTTTTTCCTTGGCAATGGGCAGCCTGTTGCTTTGTTGTTGTATTCATGTGTTTTTTCATGAAATTATATGTAAGTATTTTTCAGGACACATTTTATAACAATAACATAATTTATCTTTTGAAATCACAAACAAGAATGCATGTTTATTATTGTAATTTAATCTTGTTGCTAAAAATGTCTAGCACTTTAGGATCAATTTAAATCAGGGTTTAGAAAATTCAATGTTTATTTTTATCAAGTTAATAGAGTTAACAAAAATATTCATTGGGAACAATTCTATATGTTCACTAAAATGATGTTTAATTTTCTTAAAATACAATTCCTGAACTACGGCAAAGAAAACTGTATGGAGTATGGTGTTGAGAACTATGGGGGATGAAAAGGAGAAAGGTCCAAATGTTTGAAATAGTAAAGAGATTTTCATAGAACTCTACACACTGGATCTGGGACTCAAAGAATGAGTAGAACCAGGGAAAGGTGAGAGTAGCGCAGATATTGTCAGGGAGGCAGTGGTATGTGTAGCAAACATAGTCTATTTATAGTCTTGTATTGAAATAATTATAATGCAGCTCCATGGTGTCTTATACAAAGATCTTGGGTACAGATGTGCTTCGGAATTCAGATCTTTTTAGATTTAAGAAACATAATAAGCCACACATACACTATGACACCCAGTAAGGTCTAGTACAGCACATTGTAATCAAATGAATTAATTTCTCCAGTAAAATAAGTGAATATTTGCACTAAGTGGAATAAATATAGACTAGATACAGTCTTAAATCAGTTCTAGTCAGATGTTTCTGTCAAATGACTTAAAGTCAGGTCAGAGTTTGTTACAAAAGAAACTACACAGAAACTTTCAGATTTGTAATTTTGGAATTGCAGAGGGGGTGTTATTAACCTTATGTAACATTCATTGATCAACTATTATGTGCTGTGCAAGTGCTTTACATGTTTTAACAATGGAGAGGTAACAGGACAGAAAAGTCACCACAGCTAGAAGGTCCCACGGCTGGAAAGTGACGGAGCAGGGATTTGAATGGAGGTAATTTTTAATATATTGCCTCTCTCACAATATACTTCAGCTACTTATCTGTAGCTTGCATGCAGGATGTGAATGAAGGACAGGTTGGAAGGGAGACCAAAGAGATAGGATCCAGAAAAACTTAAAGGGAGAGGAGAGGGACATAGTAGAAATCAAATATCTAGCGGTTATCCTCAATGAGATTTTCAGAATCTGTGGATTATCAGTTCTTTTCCAACTATTCTCATTAGTTATGTGCAATGAAAATATTTCCTGGAAGGCATATCTGCAGAACAAATAAACAAGCAAGCAGTTTTTGACTGTTAATCCTTATTATTCTTAAATGAACTTCACTTATGGTTCTTAAATCCTAAATCCTTGCATGCCCAGAGGAAGCAGTTTAAATCACCTTTGTGGAACTAAAGCTTCCTAGTGTCCAAGAACAGCTTTTGAAAATCGAAAATGCCCTTAAACAGCCAGTGTACTTTTGTCAAGAATATAGGGCTCAAGACACTGGTGCTCCCCCTGGGTTATTTTTCTATGCTTGAAAAGCCATCTCAGGCTCCCAGGAGTGGGAGGCTGCTTCATATCCCACATTACTTGTAGAGAGATGTAATAACAATCAATGCTTGCCCCTGGAAAACTGTCTACTACCTTTTTCCATAGCTCAGAGAGACAGAAGGTCTGTCACTTCAGGATTAGATATGGTGCACCGGAAAGACCCAGGACCCAGAGAGACGGGATGGCTGGTTTCTAGCCCCAGGGCAGTCCTTACGGGGTGGGAAGACTAAGCTAAGTCGCTGCTCTTTTCTGGCCACAAGATTCTCAGCTTTAGAGTGAGGAACTTAGACAGGGATACCTTGATAGTTTTTAATATAATCAATTAATTGTAATATCTTCTATATTGTAAATATAGAAGATATCAAAAATCTGGGTATTATCATTATCAGGAGTATGATTTTTTTCATCTATTCACATAGCAAATATTTGTTGAGTGGCTACTTTCAGGCACTGCTGGGTGTTACAAAACAAGAACAGAAAATATACAGGGTTTCTTTTCTCAAGGAAATCTCGTCCTAGTGGGAGATATAGATGATTAAATAGATAATGACAATACAGGGTGATCTGTGCAGTGATGACTTCCGTGGGAGTGAGGAGGAGGTACCTAACTCAGAATCAGAGCAAGGTTTTGTAACAGAGTGAAAAATTATTTAAAACCCAAAGTGACTTTAGTCACCACTGTCTTCTATTTGAAAAATTATTTAAAACCCAAAGTGACTTTAGTCACCACTGTCTTCTATTTGAAAAATTATTTAAAACCCAAAGTGACTTTAGTCACCACTGTCTTCTATTTGAAAAATTATTTAAAACCCAAAGTGACTTTAGTCACCACTGTCTTCTATTTGAAGCAGGGTAGTTCACATCAGTAGAAAATTAAATCACTTTAGTATATGATTCTCATCTATATTGCAGCAGAGATTGATAAATAAAGGATAGAGGGGAAAAAAACTCTTTTCTGTACTAGGAAAGACTCATCTCTGGAGTGCATAGTGCTTTATTTTAGCAGGCAAGTGTGAAATGGGTAGAGGAAGCTAAATGTTCTGCATAATACTGTGAAGGGCATTGAAATGCTGAAATTTTGTAGCAGAAAGATTCCTGCACCACTTGGCAGGAAATGAGCAACCATGATTTTTGAAAAAAGATGGTCAAGTCTTAATGACTAATATTTTTAATATCTTTAAAGCTCACTCCTTACTTTAAAACTTTTAATGAAGTCTGTTATATACACACAAATGAATACAAATTACGTCATCTTGGAGGTTATTATGGTTTGACTACATGCCCTAAAAAGCATGTGTTGGAAACTTAAATCACCAGTGCCAATAATTTTGGGAGGTGAGGCTTTCTGGACGGTGTTTAGGTCCCAGGTGCTGCAGAGCCTTCATGAATGGCTTAATATCGTTATAAAAAGGGCTTGTAGGGATAAGTTTCTTCTCTCTTTTGCTCTTCTGCCATTGAGGCACGGCAAGAAAGCCCTCACTAGACACCAGCACCTTGATTTTGGACTTCTCAGCCTCCAGAACTGTGAGAAATAAATTTCTGCTCTTTATAAATTACCCAGTGTCAGGTATCCTCTTATAGTAGCACAAGATAGACTAAGACACGGGGGGAAATCAAAGAAAAGGAATGGGCACAGAAATTTGGGGTGGGCATGGAAGAGAAAGTGAGAAACAGTAGTAGGAGCTGAAAAATGATAGAAAGCAAGTGTTTAGCCAGGGTGGTGGCTCAGGGTCAGAAGGGACCGGGTAGATTTATTGGAGTTGCCCTAGCATATGAGATAGGGACTTGAACTAATGTAATTTAAATCTCCCAGAGAATAGACAGCCCCAGCTTGTGTCAGAGCTATAGTTACAGAGGAAAGGGAAGACAGAAAATTGTCACTAAGGCACAAGATCCTAGGAGAGACTGGATTCTGCCTAATGCTCATCTTTCTTTTCTATACTTCAAGATGATTCACAGAGTAGGAGGAAATAACTGTGTACACAGAAAAAAAAAATTCAGAAGAAAAACTAAGTTATTTTCTGTCTTCCATAAAGTTGTAAGTATCAGATTATTAAACCAACCTGCTTATTATATGTTGTTTCATATTACATTTGTTTTCTTTCAGTCTATGTTGTAGAACTCTATTTTTTTTCTCACAGGGCAATATATCATGTAAATGAGGTCATTTGTTGGTACTATACTGTTGCAAGCTGAGCATAGATGGCTTGGTTGTGCTGCCACCTTAACCTAAAGCCCTAGGTTGAGGCTAAGGTACTCGCATTTCTGTCTCCATCATGTTCCTTAGTGGCATGTGTGGTCCAGCAGGACAGGTACCATGTCTATGTGCTTCCCAGCTATAGATTCCCTTCAATTCTCAGCATAGGTTCTGTCACATTCTAGAACAGCTTAGTTTAATGTCTGCATGAAAGTAAGATAGGTATTTATATAATAATGATTATGAGATCTCACACACGTAATTGTGGCATGGTTTCATTATAAGGATGCCCTCGACTTGAGATTTTTATCTCATAATGATGACATTACATCAGTATAGTTAATATACTTCTTTTCTAAATAGATTTCCTAATAGATTGTGACAGAGTGAGGGTGGGGTGCTAGAGTCTCCTATGATCAGAAACTTGAACAAAGCTCACTGGTTTTGCTGGTGCAGGAAGCAATGAGTTTGCTTCTCGAGCAAGTGACCTTAGCAGGCATATGATGATGTGATTTGAACTATAAAGCAAGCTGAATGGCAAATGGTGAAGTGCAGTGACTATGGTTTGCAAAGTGATGGTTCAGCAGTTGTATATCAAGTTCTTTGAAATTGATTCTACTGTGTTTCATACTCCAAAATTAGGCTGCATTTGAAAGTATACATTAAGAGTGAAACTGTCAGTATCTTCACGCTTAGTTATCAGGAAAACTTATTACTGGTTAACATACACCTTAAAATTAAACATTAACTATGAGGGGCTAAAATTAAACATTAACTATGAGGGGCTAGTTTTATCTTAAATAATTTAAAAACCATAGTGATTCATTTTTGTTTCAGTTTTTAGAAACATGTTTTTCCCCAAGGGTCTAAATGTGCATTTACATAATTTGCAAATATAAATTATTAAATCATTGCTGGTTTATGAATGTTCTGTCAAACATCAATGCATTGCCATTTGTCTTTTCGCAGCAGAAAAATCTTCATGTGAGTTTTTTCACCTCTTTTTTTTCCCAATAGAATGGGGTTATAAAGCACCATAGCACCAAATAAGACCATAATGGAAAGGCATTTTGACATTTTAAAATGTGTTTTGACAGATCAGGTAGTGCTTTTGAAGTGAACTTGAGAAACCTATGAATTTTTTATGGTTAACTGCATGCAACATGGTCTGACTACCAAAGATAAACATACTTGTGGAAAAATCACTAGGTACATGGAACAGGCACAAAAGAATAAAATGCAAAGATATTTATAATTGGTTCAGGACACTTCAGATTACTCTCAGTGTCACTGTAGCAGGGCACACACACGATAAAAATATTTAGGAAGTGTAGAATTACCTGGATAATAAAACTGAAAATAATCTAATGTGGCCCCTAAATTAGTACCAACTATATTATGCAGCCCACATTGATCAAGTAAACAACAATGTTGCCAAATATCTCATCTGCTTTAACATTTGATGCTGAATAGACATAAGCTGTGTACATATAAAATGAAGTGAATAAATAAATGTAGATGAAGTCTTAAAAATTGCAATTGAGGTGAACAGAGCATGTTATGCTTCTAAAGGAAACCAGATGATTGTTTCCCTTATTTCTTTGACTCGCATTCTCCTGCATCTGCTGGTATGTTTTGGAGGGTGCCTAGAGGGCATGATGCACGAACACTTTTTTTTCCCCAATTACTCTGTCTTTTCTCTTTTTCCAGTCTCAGCTCCCACAGCAACACATCTTCCTCAGTAGCTTCTCGACGTTTTCAATCAAGATTTGTTTTTTTAGTACATAGGGAGAACAGAGAAGTGAATTTGGGATTTTTACATAACAGAACTATTTGAAACTTTAGGAAAAGTAGCTGTTTTTCAAGTACCAAAGAGGAAAACAAACAAACAAAAACCATGTTATCTTCTACTGTCAACTCTCACAGCCTCCCTGCAGTATTATTTAAATGATAAATTTTTCAATCAGATTTTCTTTTTTTTTATTTTTAAAAGTTTATTTTAAAAGAGAAAACTGAAATATCATATCTTTGGGAATTTTAATATTAGTATCTGACACACAACTTATCATGTACTGTAATTATCTCAATAGAATTACAGTTATGCCAAATTTTTTTTTTTAATTTCATCTTATTGTTATGGGGGATACAGAATTGCAGGTTACATACGTTGCCCATGTACCGCCTTTCCCCCCAAGTCAGAGCTCCAGGCGTGTCTGTTCCCCAGACAGTGCGCGTTGCACCCATCATGTAGGTATATATCCCTCCCTTCTCCACCCCCCCTTCCCGAGTCAGCACCTTCAAGCGTGACCACTCCCCAAACGGTGCGCAATGCACTCATTGTGTAGGCATACACCCATCCCCTCCCCCACCCCCCACCTCAGTCTGATATCCGATTGGTGTCGTTCCCAGATGTGTATTTAGGTGATGATCAGGGAAACCAATTTTCTGGTGAGTACGTGTGATGCTTGTTTTTCCATTCTTGGGATACTTCACTTAATATAATGGGTTCCAACTCTCTCCAGGAGAACCATAGAGATGTTGTATCTTCATCATTTCTTATAGCTGAGTAATATTCCATGGTATACATACACCACAGCTTACTAATCCAATCATGTATTGATGGGCATTTGGGTTGTTTCCACATCTTTGCGATTGTGAATTGTGCTGCTATAAACATTCGGGTACATGTGTCTTTGTTACAGAATGACCTTTTTTCCTTTGGGTATATGCCCAATAATGGGATTGCTGGATCAAATGGCAGGTCTACTTGAATCTGTTTAAGATACCTCCATAATGCTTTCCACAGGGGTTGCACTAGTTTGCAGTCCCACCAGCAGTGTATGAGTGTTCCTGTCTCTCCACATCCATGCCAACATGTGTTGTTTTGGGATTTTTTGATAAAGGCCATTCTCACTGGGGTTAAGTGATATCTCATTGTGGTTTTGATTTGCATTTCTCTGATGATTAGGGATGTTGAGCACTTTTTCATATGTTTGTTAGCCATTCTTATATCTTCTTTTGAGAAGTTTCTATTCATGTCATTTGCCCACTTTTTGATAGGGTTGTTTGATTTTTTCTTGCTGATTTTCCTGAGTTCTAAATAGATTCTTGTTATCAGTCCTTTATCTGATGTGTAGTATGCAAAATTTTTTTTCCATTCTGTAGGTGGTCTGTTTATTCTTGTGACTGTTTCTTTGGCTGTGCAGAAGCTTTTTAATTTAATCATGTCCCATTCATTTATTTTTGTTGCTGCTGTGATTGCCTTAGGGGTCTTCTTCATAAATTCTTTGCCTAGGCCAATGTCTGTAAGAGTCTTTCCTACTTTTCTTCTAGAATTCTGATTCCAATCAGATTTTCTTTGAGAGCAAAGATCATGTTGTTTTCTTGCCTCGGATTGGGAGCTCCCTAAATGTTAAATGAATAGATGGGTAGGGACATGAATGGATGGATGGAAGAATGGATGGGAGAGTAAATGGCTGGCTGGATGGAAGGGTGGATCTATGTAAGGAAAGGGGCTTCAGAAGTATTAAATGAACCAGAGTTTCCACACAGCAATGTGAAACTGACCTGAATGTTTTCTTTTGCCTCAATTGCTCTCAACTAAGCACTTGTGTTCCCTCTTTTTTTTTCTTGTATATTAACAAACACAACCTAGCAACACTACTGCCAAAACAAAAATTTCATCACTGTTTCTGTTACCCATTGCTACGTAACAAACTACTTCAAAACTTTGCAGCTTCCAACAATTTATTATTATTTCTTTCAGATCTTTGGGTGGGCTGTGTGGGTTGGGCTCAATTGTGATTGTCCTTGAGATGTCTCCTGCAGTCAGGATGATGGTAGGTGAGGTTTGAGGTATCTGAAGTCTTGGCTCTACTGGGATTACTCAGACAGTTTACTCATATGGCTGGCAGTGGACTGGAGTACGTACATGTCAATTCTCCATGAAGTTTAAGTGTTCTACAGCCTGAAAACTGGGTTCTGAAAGGAGAAAAGAAGCAGCTGCCACACTTGCTAAGGGCTTTTCCTAGAATAGGATCACTGTTGATTCCCCAGCTCTTAAAAGAGTTCAGGTATGCAATAAATTGATAATGAATAATTCATTAAATTAAAATATTTGTTAGGAAAATAATGAGTAGGAATTGAACTAGATATAGGAGTAATCTGATTTTTCCCCTTATTTTCCTGACTTCCGTTCTTCTCATTTATTGGTATTTCTTAGAGGATTGCTATTAGGCATGATATAAAAGACAGGGAAAAAGCCCATTTTTCCGGAGCTTATAGTGCAATATTGCAAGCAGAAAATAATAGTGTACAAACAAATATAGAACTTGGAATTGCTAAAAATTAAAAACAGAGTCATTTCTATAAAGAATAATGGAGAAGGAGAGGGCATTACTTCACATAATGTGGTCAGAGAAGGACTCACTGGGGAGAAGATTTTTAAGCTGAGAGATGAAGCAGGAGATGGAGCCAGCCATTCGAAAAACTGGAAGCACATGCATCAATCCCAAAGTAAATGGAAAGATGCCAAGTCAAGGTTCATGGTTCCAAGAATGAAAGAAGCCAATGTGGCTGGAAAAAAAAAGTTTATTAAGGTATAGGAAACCAGAGCATAGCCAGACCATGGTCAGACTGTGTCATGCTTAGTAGGATAATAAGAAATGAGTTTTATTCTAAATATAATCAGAAGCCAATTAACTAAAAATATTAAGTGGGAGTGATTTACACTTTTAAAGTATCACTCTGGTTGCTTCACGGAGAATGATTTGGAAGAAGCAAGAGAGGAAGTAATGAGAAGAGTTACAGCACTTTCTTGGTTGCCTAGGGGTGAGATTAGAGTGAGTTGTGTGGAGGGAGTGGAAATAGAAAGAAGAGAACCCAGATACATTTTTTAAGGTAGGTTAGAAAGGACCTCAGAATGAATTAGGGAGGAATAAGAGGATTCCTACATTTTTGACTGGAGCACCTGGATAGATGTAGTGCCTTTTACTAAGGTGAAAGACACTGAGGTAAAAATGCATAGGAGAACATTCAGGGTTCCCTTTTGACAACTAAAATTGAGGTATTTATGTGACAGCCAAGAGGAGATAAGTAGTCAGTTGGACATACAGACCTGGAACCTGTGAGAGAGGAAACACAAGAAGTCCACAGCATACGGATAAGATTTAAATGTCATCCATCTATCTAACAGATATCTAGCTTCCTGGAGACCAACATTCTAGATGGGAAGAGAAAAGGGCTTCCAGCTAAGCTTTGAGGCCTTCAATATTTAGAAGGTGGGACAAAGAGGAGAAGCCAAAACAAACACCACTGAGAAGGAGCAGTCAGAAACATAAAAGCAAATCAGAATAGTGTGGTGCTCTGGATGATGTGGAAGGGGAGAGTTTTAAGAAAGAATATGCTCTTGTTTGGCTAAGAGTTGCTGAGAGAGAGTTCCTAGAGGATGCAGACATGGAGGTACATAAAATTTTTAGTGAAATAGAGCTAACTTTGACAGCATATTCAATGATGTGTTGGGGAATAATAGAATCAAGGTTGGAACGGGCTAGTGGGAATAGGGAAGGGAGGAATCGAATGCCTATATGTAAACATCCTTCTTGTTATTGCTGTTCTCTCTCTTTTTCCAAAGATTCTGTATGGATACCCAAACATACACAAATGTGCAATGTAATTTCTCCTTCTTTACACCAAAGACACTTGAACTTTGATTATTTTATATTTAACAATATATCTTGGAAAATTTTTATATCAGTTTATATAGAGTTCTTTTTTTTTTACTGCTGCATAGTGCAGAATGTCATTGTATGCTCTTCCATACTTTATTAGCCATTTGAGTTATTCCTTATATTATTATGCATTGTGCTGCAATTATGTATTGGAATTGCTTTATTAAAACATATTGCCCTCCTTAACATTTGTACTAATCTGCAATGTGTAAAGTTGACCATTTACTTATAATTTAGCCAACTTCATGCATTAACAGTCTTTTGTGTTTTTTTCTAATCTGATAAATTAAAAATGATATCCCTGTATAGTTTATATGTACATGTAAATATATAAAATAAATGAAATTCACATAACATAAAATGAAACATTTTAAAGTGTACAATTCAATGAAATTTAGTACATTCACAATGTTTTGAAATCACTACCTTTATTAAATTCTAAACATTTTTAACACCCCAAAAGAAAACTTCATACCCATAATTAGTCACCCATAATTTTCTCCTTACCCAGTTCCTGACAACCACCAGTCCTACTGTTTTCATGGATTTACTTATCCTGAATATTTCCTGTAAATGGAATAATACAAAACTATTTTTTCTGGATTCTTACACTTAGTAACATGTTTTTGAGGGCCCATATTGTAGCATATATCAGTACTTCATTCCTTTATTGTGGCTGTTTAATTTTGTATTTCATGTACATACTACAATTTGTTTATGAATTGATCCATTGATGGACATTTGGATTTTTTCACATTTTACCTATTATGAATTTTTGATGCTTTGAAAATTTGTATATAAATGCTTGAGTATTTATTTTCAATTTTTTAGGGTATATACATAGAAATGGAATTTCTGGGTCATAAAGTAACTCAAAGTTTAGCTTTTTGAAGAAATATCAAACTGTTTTCCACAACTGTACCACATTATTGTGCAGCATGCCTTACGATTCCAATTTTTCCACATCCTTATCAACACTTATTCCCCTCCCCCCATCTTTTTTATTATTGTCATCCATGTGTGTGTGTAGAGTGATACTATATCTCATGTGGTTTCTTGATCAGTTTATGGTTACATGGCCATGTTCATTTTGTGACAATTTATCACACTGCCAGTTAAGATGTTTGAAATTTTTTGCATCCATTTTATTTCAATAAAATGCTAACATAACATTTAAAATAAATATTTATTGAAGAATAATTGATATAGAAGACATACAAATGGCCAACAGGTATATGAAAAAATACTCATCCCTAATCATCAGGGAAATGCAAATCAAAACCACAATGATATATCATGTCATTCTAGTTAGAAAAGCTATTACCAACAAACCAAAAGATTCAATGTTGGAAAGGATGTATAGAAAATGGAACCCTTACACACTGTTAGTGGGAATGTCAATTACTACAACCATTATGGAAAACCATATGGAGGTTCCTCAAACAATTAAAAATAGAACTTCCACATGATCCAGCACTGGGTATATATACAAAGAAAATGAAATCGGTATATTGAAGAGATAGCTGCACTCTTATACATTTATTGCAGTATTGAATCAAGTGTCCAACAGAGGATGAATGAATAAAAAAATGTGGTATTTATACGACGGAATATTATTCAGTTTTAAAACGGAATAAAACCCTGTCACGTGACAACTTGTATAAACCCGGAGAACATTATACGTGAAATAAGCCGGACACAGAAAGACAAGTACTGCATATTCTCACTCATATGTAGAGTCTAAAAAAGTTAATATCACAGGAGCAGTGAACAGAACAGTAGTACCGGAGACTGTGGAGGGTAGGGGGAGGGGTAGATAGGGAGAGGATGGTAAATGGGTATAAAGTTACAATTAGGAAGAATAAGTTCCTGTGTCCTATTGCAGAGTAGGGTGACTATAGCCAATAATAAGGTATTGTAGATCTCAAAATATCTAGAAGACTTTGTATGTTCCTGCCACAAAGAAATGATAAATGTTTGAGGTGATAGATGTGTTAACTACCCTGATTTGATCATTACACAACATATACATGTATTAAAACATCACATTATATACCATAAATATGTAAAATTATGTCAATTAAAAGTAATAAAAAGTAACTGAATATCTATTATTGAAAGAATGCTAATTAAATTCGTTCCTTTAACAAAGTGAATTTCCATCTTTTCGTCCAACTAAGCCAATTTGGATGGCCATAGAAATTATTACTCCCTCTCACAGGACACACTTGGTACTTCCCTTTCTATTTCCATTTCCTTCTTTATACTTGCTATCGTGTAAGTGACACTTAGAACTCTTTGCTTTTCCATTCCCTACTATTCTCACATCCTTTCCATCCCAGACATAATGTGCAAGTCTACATAACATCTACCCTCATTTTAGTGAGTTCATTCTCCTTTCAGTTAAGAATGCTCAATCTCAAATGTAAAAATTTGAGGACTGTTCAGAAAATTAGCATGAGTCTCTCAAAAACATTAGTTCCTAACTCAAAATTTTAAAAAATGTGATATTAATGGAGACCATTACCGTGAGTGAAGTATCTAAAGAATGGAAAATACTACCACATGTACTTGCTATTAAAGTGGAAATAACCGATGAGCACAGGTGCACACAGGGAAGTAAAACTCAGTGGAAATCAAGAAAGGTGGGAGATGGAGAAAGGGAAGGGACAAAAAAACTGCCTACCAGGTACAATGAACACTATTTGGGTGATGGGTACACTAATAGCCCTGTCTCAAGCATTACAAAAGAAATCCATATAACCAATTTGTACCCCCTTAATATTTTGAAATAAGAAATAAATAAATGCAGAAAATATTCTTATTGCTGGCAGAAAAAAATAAAAGGCAAATATTTTTAATTTATGTGGTCACATAGCACTAATGGGACTGTTTGTTACTCAAATACAGAATGAAAATTATCAGGCCATACAAAAAAAGTTCAGGATATATTATTTAACAGTCACAAAATCATTGGTTTATAGATATTCATAGCTTCTTCTCTTTCTTCTGCATGACTCACTAGCTGGACATTTCTCCTTCTCCTCTTCTTAGTTCTTGCTTTAGAGATTATAAAGTTTATTTACACATACTAAAGTACTATCATTTTTGGTTAGTTTGGAGAAGTGGGCAGGAGATACTAAAACAGAGGAGGGAGTATGTGCCTGAAAGAAAGGCTAAGATTCAGTTATCTGAGAAAAAATAAAGAGGAAAGAAAGAAAGGAGGGAAGGGAAAGAGGAAAAAGGTAAAAAGTCATTATATGAGCAGGAGCTTGGAGAAATGTTAATAGTGGGAGTTTAGTTTATAGAGAGGCTGAGGGGTGTGAGCAATATTGGAAGCTGGAGAAATAGGAGACAGTGCTTCCATGAAGCATTTTTCTGGATTATAAATGGGATTGGTTTCAATGTCTTTTAGACATGTCAACAAAGGTTGAAATGTATCTTAAATTCTTTTAGTTGCTATCTTCGTTATGCTAAATGTAACATCCAATGGAAAGTGGATTATGAAAAGTCCTAGCTTATTTTTAGGTTGCTTTTATTTATTTTTCTTTTTTAGATTACTGTTGAAAGGAAAATACAGTATTAATATTAATATAAGGTTCTAGTAGATAACTTGCAAATCTTGAAAATATGTTTGCTAACCCCAGTTTGAGAGATTTAAGGGCTTTCACCAAGTTAGCACTCATGACACAAAGCTCAGTTAGGCCTTCTTTGTGAAAGATAAAAATTATTGAAAAAAAAAAAGCACAGTTTTCCCATAAAATGTTAATGCATTTTACTTCAATTTTCTGTTATTTAACAAGACACCTCGTATTTCTCCGTAAAGGTCTGCATGAAAAATAGAAGAGGTAGGGAAGTAGTCTTCTTTAGTGGGGCAGGGTTCTCAGGGACACAATAGCTCTGGATTCCAAATGGAAGTGGAAGTGTGGTTGTAAGGCAAGGCCCTCAGAAATACGGTCGATTTATATTTCAATAATGATGAAGAAAAAGTCTCTATTTTTTAAAGATTTCTCTCTCTCTTAATATTATATATTTTCCCTTATATTTCCTCTGTCTTCTATTATTATAAATGTGAAAAACTACAAAACAAAAATTTTAAATAACAAATGGTTTCTCTTTACGGTTGGGCTCTATATGTAAATCTAGTATTTCAGTTAAAAACAAGGAGACAACAAGCAAAAAAGTAAAAAAAGTGAAACAAATGTGAAAAGTCCACATGGGCAAACATTTCTCTCTCAAAATTAAATTATGTCTCAAAAGCTTCCTTGACCTTCAAATTCAGTATTGAAAATATTCATTCATGTTCATTTCTAACAGGGAAAAAGAATGCAGAAGCATGGTGCTTGCCAATTAGAGTGCATGTTGAACACAGTTTATCTCAAATAGCCTCTTGTGACTGCTCTATTTTGTAATTACTCACCTATTCTCTCCCTATAAAAGAAATTCTAGGCCGGGCGTGGTGGCTCACGCCTGTAATCCTAGCACTCTGGGAGGCCGAGGTGGGCGGATCGTTTGAGCTCAGGAGTTCGAGACCAGCCTGAGCAAGAGCGAGACCCCATCTCTACTAAAAATAGAAAGAAATTATATGGACAGCTAAAAATATATATAGAAAAAAAAAAAAATTAGCCGGGCATGGTGGTGCATGCCTGTAGTCCCAGCTACTCGGGAGGCTGAGACAGGAGGATCGCTTGAGCTCAGGAGTTTGAGGTTGCTGTGAGCTCGGCTGACGCCACGGCACTCACTCTAGCCTGGGCAACAGAGTGAGACTCTGTCTCAAAAAAAAAAAAAAAAAAAAAAGAAATTCTAAATTATTTTTCCAATTTGAAAAAGTGTGTTTGTTCCCAATTTTTCAAACATACAACAATTTTTTTTTTCCAAAATATTAAGGGGTTACAAATGTTTTTGGTTACATGAATCGCCTTTGTAATGCTTGAGTCATGGTTATAAATGTGCTCATCATGCAAATAGTGTTCATTATACCCGTTAAGTAGGTTTTTGCCCATCCCATCATCCCACTTCCCCCCTCCTGCCCCCACTTGATTTCCACTGCGTTTTACTTCCTTCTGAGCAAATGTGTGCTCATTGGTTAGTTCCACTTTAATAGTGAGTATGTGTGGTGTTTGTTTTTCCATTCTTCAGATACTTCACTTAGGATAATGGTTTCTAGTTCCATCCAAATTGTTGCCAAAGAAATTAATTCATTTATGTCTGAGTAGTACTCCATGGTATACATATACCACATTTTGTTAATCCACTCATGAAAAGATGGACACTTGGGCTGATTCCACATCTTTGCTATTGTGAATTGTGCTGCAATAAACATTTGATTGCAGGTGTCTTTTTGATAAAATGACTTCTTTTCCTTTGGGTAGATGCTCAGTAATGGGATTGCTGGATCAAATGGCAGGTCTACTTTTTAGTTCTTTGAGGAATCTCCATATGTTTTCCATAGAACTTGTACTAATTTGCAGTTCCACTAACAGTGTATAAGCATTCCTTTCTCTCTGCATCCACACCAGCATCTATTGTTTTTGGACTTTTTAATAAAAGCCATTCTAACAGGGGTAAGATGATATCTCTTTGTGGTTTTAATTTGCATTTCCCTGATGATTACTGACTTTGAACTTTTCTTGTGTGTTTGTTGGCCATGTGTTTATCTGCTTTTGAAAAGCTTCTGTTCATGTCTTGCCCACTTTTTAATGGGGTTGTTTCTTTCTTGCTGATTTGTTTCAGTTATTTATAGATTCTGGATATTAGCCCTATATTGAATGTATAGTGTGCAATTTCTTTCTCCCACTGTGTAGGTTGTCTACTTGCTCTGTTGATTATTTCCTTAGCTGTGCAGAAGCCTTTTAATTTAATCAAGTCCCATTTATTTATTTTTGTTATTCCTGTAATTGCCATTGGGGTCTTAGTCATAAATTCTTTCCCTAGGCTGATATCTAGAAGAGTTTATCCTACATTTTCTTCTAGAATTCTTATCGTTTCATGCCTCATATTTAAGTCTTTTATCCATCTTGAATTAATTTTTGTGAGTGGTGAAAGATATGGATCCTGTTTAATTCTTCTGCATGTGGCTATCCAATTTTCCCATTTATTGAATAGCGCTTCTTTCCCCCAGTGTATGTTGTCTGCTTTGTCAAAGATCAGTTGGCTATATGTACATCATTTTATACCTATGTTCTCCGTTCTGTTCCATTGGTCTATGTCTCTATTTTTGTGCCAATACCATGCTTCAAACTATACTACAAGCCTATCATAAGCATGCAACTAGTTTTAATTCAACAAAACATAGTATTTTATAGCAAACCATATTATTCATAGCATTAAATCAACTATTCTCATAGCACAATTTCTATGTTCCCAGCATCAATAGACAAACCCTTTTCATCTTCTCATCAAAGTGTTATTTTTGTAATATCCAAATGAATAAACTTTGTAGGGTCACACAATGTTAACCCAGTTTGAGAGTGCTCTGAAAGTCATTTCTTTCATTCACTTTCTTTGTTCACTCTTTTTAGCATGTATTTATTGAACACTCTCTTTGTACTCCACTTGGCAATGAAATACATAGAATTTTCTACAGAAATTGTTGTGAATATGTAAAGTTTAATAATAATATAAAAGTTAAATATCAAAAATAAAATTGACATGTGACTTTTTTATGACTGTCAGATAATAAACTCTGGCATAGACTAAGAGGACTATGGATGAGAAATGGTCAAGGAAGCCCTCAAGGTAAAGGTAGAACTTGAACTGGAAACTTGTAAGAGTTTCAAGAAATCAATCTTAAGAAGAGAAAGAACATTCTAGGAAAGAAACCTAAGCAAAAGAGCCATGGTAGAAAAAAATGTAAATGTACTAATTCGAGGAGTCAGGGCGGGGGGTGGGACAAAGGAGAGTTGCTAAGAAGCAGCATTAGGAGATCAAAAAGCCAATGCAAGGGCTTCACCATAGTGATTTTGATTTATGAATTAATTAAAGAGCCTGACATTAAGATAATCTACCTATTTTCTCATTTCTAAATTAACTGAACTAGCAGACAAGAACCATTACGGATTATTCAAAATGGTGAAATATTTAATTTCCTTTGGAATGTGGTTTGAATTGGAATTCAAACAAAATTGTGTTTGATGTGACATTGTACAGCTTAGGTTATGGAATAGCTATGGAGCTTTCTCTGTCTCTTGGTTCATTTCCATCTAAAAGATGAAGAATATTTTCCAGGGATGTATATTGCAAAACCCTAGCAGAGTTATTCTTTCTCTTAAAAATTTTGGAGTAGACATTTTTCAGAAGCCATGATCAATTAGACTTGCTCCAAGATGTCTATGTGTAAAAAATTAAGTCTACAAAGAATTCTTTTGCTTCATGGGATGAAAATACATTGAGCAATAAATAGAAAAAAAAAACTTTTCTTAAATAAAAATTCACTTTGAAATTGTGACAGAAAAAGTAGTAGCTAAATTAATTGGAGTATAGTTTATTATTATTAACATCAAATAATAATTTTGTGACATCTTTGTTTTATAAGTGATTTCTTTTGACACCCTTCTGCAACCTTAAAATAAACTGAGAATTCTATCAGCATGTTAATTACTGCAGAATTGTATAATTATTGATATTAGTCCATAAGAAGGTGCAGTGGCCTTAAGCCAAATCTAACTTTAAAACTTTAAATGAATAAAGACTAAATTAAACTTATTTCTTTGGTGAAACTATTGGATCATTAATTGGATATTAACAGAAGCCTAATCTTCAAGGTATTTTTAAATTACATTCTACCCAATGGCATTTGGATTATATCTTGTACAATTTTTTTCTGCAAAATTAATATAGTTTAGATAATTCTGATATAAATTTTACATGCATTTTATATCTTAGTTTTCTTTTCAAATGAACTAGGGCTAATTGTGTGGTCCACTGATAGTAATGTTTCTCTTTTAAAATTTAACCAAAATAAGATATTAAAATATACTCAGTGAAATTTATCACCATCAAAAACGTTGAGAATCTATCATCATAACATGCTTTATTAGTTTCTGTGCACAGCAAGTTAGACATAATCTGTCCCTGGGGAATTTACTGTCCAATTCTGACAATGCTGACACAGGTACTGCCAAGGCAATTCCGACAAAGAAATCAGCATTAAACAGATAAATACCTTCAGTAGGTGAATTAAAAAACTAGCTAATAACGAATAATTCTAAATACACAATAATGTGTACTCTGATACTCCTGATATTGTTTTCTTTCAAATAACTCATAAGTCTCCCAAGATCTGTGTCTCAGGCACATATATGAAGGCACAGGGGTATGATACAGAGTGGTAAATGAAATAGCATGCTTGGCTGAATGAACCTCAGAAAGAGAAAAAAGAGCAGAAAGGTTGGAAATTTCAAAAAAGAAAAGGAATTGGCTCTATGAGTCTTAGTGACAAAAACTGGGTTAGGAATCTGAATTGACTCTTCAGATCCAAATAGAAGGAAGATTTAAAGTCAATATTGTTCTCTCAGTTCACACTTGAGTGTCAGATATGTGAAATAATTCACTAAAATAAAAGAAAAACAAAATCTCCATCAATTCTAGGTAAAAGCGATGAATTACTTCAGCAACCTGATCAGTAACTCCTAGTCTCTGTACCTAAGATCAGGAAAATTTTTCATGGTTGTGGAGTAAAAGAGGTATATTATATTTACTTTGTTCTTTATTGAAAATAGCTCTTATAAGAAAACAATAAAAATATCAAGTATTTATGTCTTTTGATATTATTTTATTGCACTATGTATTTCTCCCAAAAATATAATTCCATATGGTTGAGAACAAACACAGGTTCATACAGAGCTAAATAAATTATTTAGACACACACACACACACACACACACACACTTTGGCACAGTACAGAGTGTTTAAGGCAACTGACTTGTGATAACAACGGGGAGCTACTGAATCTGC
Organism: Eulemur rufifrons; assembly: GCF_041146395.1. Taxonomy (NCBI): domain Eukaryota; kingdom Metazoa; phylum Chordata; class Mammalia; order Primates; family Lemuridae; genus Eulemur; species Eulemur rufifrons. The sequence continues at coordinate 37,080,053 of NC_090997.1, forward strand.
TCTACTGAGCCGTATTTTCTTCATGGAAGCCCAATCTGATTCTAGAAGAAAGAAAATGAAGCTAGGTTGGAAGCACTACTGAAATGTCCTGGCTGGTTTTTATTCACTTAGGTTTGGAGAGAAAACAAAAGTCTTTATAAGACATTTTTTCAGAACTACAACAACAAAAATCTCTTTTAAATGTATAAAAGATCAGACTTCTAAAAAATATACTCAATATCCTCATTAAATAAAGTTATTTTGGGAATATGAAGTTGAGATGGTAGCATATTTAATGCTTTAAAAATATTTAGCAAAATTTTCAACCCTTCAAAAAATCAGGCTAACACTCATTTGAATTTGTGTGTATTAGTAGGTTCCTTTGAACTGGTACAGTAATCATAGATTAATCAATATGAAAAAAATGATATAAAATAAAAAAGAAAAAATGGGCAGAAAAGTAATCAACTACCTGAGATATATATTCTGAAGTTATAGAGAAAGTCTTGAGGAATAAAAAAAATTAATCAACCAAAAATGATGAGGGAAATTCCATAAACAGATTTTTTAGCAATTTGGAGTACTGTTTGTTTTTTTTTTTTCCAGAATATAAATAACCTTCTTAAAGAGCAGAACAATTAGGGCAAATACTTCAAATCATCATTATCTGGCTGGATATCGCCAACTTCAAAGCAAAACAAAACAAAAATCTGTTCCATAGAAAGGAAAATATTTTTCTTTCTAAATGATATTGGAAAATCCCACTCCTCCAAATATATCAGAGAAAATGAGGAAATAGAGATAAAGCTTTGATTGAAGAAATTCCTCCTAAAATGAAAGCAAGGAAATGAAGAAAATCTTTATGGACAGATAAATAGACTAGATGGAATGAAAAAGAATGATTATAATTATAATTAGCATAAGAGATGGGGAGGAAGTTAAAGATAGGAACATTTTAGAAGTTAAAAAAAGTTGCTTTTGAAGCAAATCAGTGGCTTAGAATAAGTGAGAACTGCTCCTCATTGAAAGAGACAAGCAAACATTTCCAATATGTGGAAATTTGGGGAATCCTGATTCAGACAAACCAAATACCAAAAGAGTTCAGGCCGGGCGCCGGTGGCTCACGCCTGTAATCCTAGCACTCTGGGAGGCCAAGGCAGGAGGATTGTTTGAGCTCAGGAGTTTGAGACCAGCCTGAGCAGGAGCGAGACCCCCGTCTCTACCAAAAATAGAAAGAAATTATATGGATAGCTAAAAAAATATATGTAGAAAAAATTAGCTGGGCATGGTGGCACATACCTGTAGTCCCAGCTACTCGGAAGGCTGAGGCAGGAGGATTTCTCAAGCCCAGGAGTTTGAGGTTGCTGTGAGCTAGGCTGATGCCACGGCACTCTAGCCCAGGCAACAGAGTGAGACTCTGTTTCAAAAAAAAAAAAAAAAGAGTTCAAAAATCTGAGAAATTTGATTACATGCATGATATTGGTTGTTTTTAAGAAATTGTTAATTTTGTTATGAATCATAATGACATTGTCTTTATGCAGGAAATTGTCTATACTTTTTGGATGTGCTTGCTGAAGTATGTGGAGGTGAAATGATGTGATGGCTGGGATTTGCTTTAAACTAACTTCAGCAATAAAAAGGAAAAGAAAATAAGGAATGGATGGAGCAATTTTGGCAAAATCTTAAAAATTATTGATTTAGGGAATTGAGTGTGTGGAGGTTGATTGGATTTTTCTCTAAAAGTATGTTTGAAATTTTTCATCATAGAAATGTTAACATTTCATGATGATAATAATGTGCATGTGTTTTAGAAATTTCATAATATACATTAACAAGATAAGATTCAGCTATAAGCTTACTACCAGGAATAATTTATCTCAATATTTTGTGATATTTACATTCTAGAGGCTATTGATAGAGGATCTTATATGATTTCTTACTATATATATATTTCTCCTTGGTGAATTATATAAAAATATCTTGACCATTTTCCTTTTGTGTTTTAGCTGTTTTTTAAAAAATTTTTATGAAAGTCTATTTAATATTAAGACTAATCAAGTCATATATGAACAATTTCTTTTCATTTCATGTCTTATACCTAACATTTTAAAATATGTCTATCTTTTTATTAATTTTATAGTCAATTTTTATTACAAAAATATCAAGAACTTCTGTGGCATCATCTTATTCACATTGTGGATATATATTCCACATCAGACAAAATGATGGCTTTAATAAGAAGCTTTTTCTAAATAATTCCTGCTATCATGTTGGTGCAAAATGTGTCACACATTCCTAAGAATTCAGTGAACACAAGCTGCTCAAATTCTGTCAGTTTTAAGACACAGAAACATTTATGTGTCAGTCCAGAATTCCTAGTGCTAAATGAATAGAAACCTTTCCCTAATTATAGAGAAGTCATTTATAGTCACTCAGAGTTGAGTAAAGGCTAATTTATGGATGGCAAAATGCAGATGGTTTCTGACACGTGCAGAATAATATTGACTATAAGTTGCCTGCTTCTCTCCCAATATTGAAAAGTTGAATAGAATAGTATCAGTCACTCATCATATTTTCTTATTACTAGATTGTGAGCTCCCTGAGGGTAACGACAGTATCTTTTACTTCTGATAGACTCATAGTAGGCACTGACAAATATGGCTAAATTATAGAATAGAGAAATTGTTTTCTTAAAAGTTTATTCTATGGTAATTAAGATGTCCAAATTAATGGAGATGCAGACTTAAAATTTCATTAGAAATGAGAAAAAATAATTCAAAGCAGAAAAAATTATTATTAACTACTTTTCTGAGAAGAAGATAAATCAGAAAAGAAGATAGATATTCTGATGGAATCTTCTTAACATCTTATAGCCTTTCTATTTCTGTGGTTCCAATTCCTGTCTTTCTTTCAAGACCAGATAAAATTTATCTGCTCCATAATGTGTGTGTGATCTCTTCTGTTCAACTGTCACTATATTTTGTCTGTACATTCCAAGGTCTTCTTAATTATTCCCTCAAGACTTGAGCTTCTTGATTTCATGGTTCTAATTTTATTTATTTATATTAATATTTATTTTGGTTTCTCTTAAATTGCCTAGAGCACAATATAAACTAAGTATTTATGTATTGAATACACATATGAATAAATGGATAAATATCATCACATGTTCTACTATTCATCAATGAAAACAGAGGATAATGTAACCATATACTTATAAAACAAATTAAAATAATAAACTACTTATTGTTATGGCAGCTTTATTAAACTCTCTTCAGAGAATGATATAGAACTTCCAGTGGGATTTTTCCTTTGTCCTAGAATTATTACCAAGTCTCAAAGTTGGAGACCAAAGGGAGTAAGTATCCTGATTTGAATATTCTGAGAATGACTTGATTAGGGCCAGCCACCGCTTTAAAAAAAATTATTGAAAGGCGTGAGTTCAGAGAATAGATTCCACTATGGGAGATATTCAAAATATTCACTAGCCAGTTTGGCACAGTACTGACTATTCAAATGGATGCCAATTGTAAACAACCAATGTGGCTCCAAAAGCTAGTACTATCTCCTTTTACCCCCAGTAATGGCAGGTGAAGACAAGGAGAGCAGATCCTACATGTGTGGTATGCAATCAATCCCTTCTCATCAAAGGTAAGAGGAGGAGCACCAGGGAATCACTTTAAGGATGGGATGATGTTGCTTTCAAGAATGAAAGACTGGCATTGATTTGCCCATTGACCTGGAAACATCACAGTCTTCCCTAGTGCTACTGGAGGAACATCAACTAGAAAGACAGACTGCCTGTAGAAAGGGGGTGGGGACTGCTCCTTCGTAGCTTACAGATTGGAACAGGAGATGAATCCTTCACCTTCCCATAAGTTTGAGACCTGCAAAAGGTGTATAAGATTTGGGGAATACTATATTTCCAGTACTGGCACTGTGTGGTTGCCAAAGGGACATATACACCAGAAGAAGGCAGTGTGATGCTATCAGCTTGGGTCCAAGGGAATACACAGAGCTTAAATGAACTACACACAATGAACCTCTTTCTCGCAGGACAGGTTGGCCTTCACCTGCCCACATCAAATACAAGAAGATTAATGCTCATTTTATGAGAGACCTCTACTTCCTTGTGTTCCAGCCTGCTTTTAGGCCCTTGGTCTCAACGTCTTCATTGCATGTCTGTCTTCACCCACTCAGTGGACCCTTCTTTAGGCCATCAATACATCCTCCATTTCAGCAGCCTAAGCAATGTTGTATTTTGATGCTCTTTTCCATCTAGATCCCAATAAAGGGTCCTCTCTTGTTCCTTCTTCTCAAAGTTTCAGTCCCTAATTCTTACAGCATACCTTTGTGTAAATTATTAAAAAAAAAAAAATCATTTCAGGGCCGGGCTCAGTGGCTCATGCCTGTAATCCTAGCACTCTGGGAGGCCGAGGCAGGTGGATCGCTTCAGCTCAGGAGTTTGAGACCAGCCTGAGCAAGAGCGAGGCCCCACCTCTACTAAAAATAGAAAAAATTAGCCGGGTATTGTGGCACTTGCCTGTAGTTCCAGTTACTCGGGAGACTGAGACAGGAGGATTGTTTGAGCTCAGGAGTTTGAGGTTGCTGTGAGTGAGGCTGATGCCACGGCACTCTAGCCTGGACAACAGAGTGAGACTGTCTCAAAAAAAAAAAAAAAAAAAAAAAAAGAAAAGAAAAGAAAAATCATTCCTTACAGTTGGAAGCAGCCCATCAATTCATAACTTGGCAATCATAGAATGGGCTGAAATTCATCAATCCCTTCTCTCTTCCTGAGAATCCTGGTATAGTTAAAAAACAAAAAACAAACCTACACCACCAAATGTGGTAGGCATGTTTAAAATGCTATGAAAGAAGATAAAATGAATATCATTAAAATAACCTTCATAGAAAACTTAAAACCTTCCGAAGCCCTTGCAATATGAAATTGTAGAATTTATATGTAGTTAAAAATATATGTTACTCATCCAATTAACCCCTTAGCAAACTGACCATTGGAAGAATTTGTTTTTGGTAAACTGGTTTCAGCAAATTAATTTCCGTGGAATTGACCTTGAGCACTGCCCGAACTTCAGAAGATAAAATTAGAGAAGGAGAAAGAGGAAGTACATGAGAGAAGTTCATGTCTTTTTCACTCCATTCCAAGATGGTATGATCTGAACTTTGGGGAGGGAAAATAAAGAATTTTAAATCAGACGGGAGATTGATGTTTAAAACAAGAACCATCTCAGCAACTAAAATAAGTCTGTTTGAATCCTGAAAGAGATGGAAAAGTTGTGAAAGATGTCTGAGGTACCATTCAAAGAAAACATTATTTAGCAGTTATATGAGGCCCAGAGTGCACAATTCAAAACAGAAAATGATTCAAACTTTTGTTTTTGTATCCAAAATATCTACGGTTTTTCTATGGGCAAGAGAAATCACTTGGAAATGGGAACAAATGTAATTTAATCATCTTTAATACAGTAAAGTCCAATGCTTTGTGAACAAACAATATTTTACATTATTTTCTTTACTTTACTAAACTCCCCTATCTTAATAAAGTATCTCATTTCATTGCAATTTGAGAATTCTTTAAATTTACTTATTAATTCAAGAGATTAATTAAAATATAGGCTGTTTCTACTTATCCCCCCGCAGAAATGATGTAGAACAACTCCTTTTTTCTGCCCACCCCACCCCTCCATCCCTTGCCTCTGACTTTTTAACTTCCTTTCACCTCACTAAATTCTCTATTTCTCAGGCTCAATACTCTTCCAGTTAAAAGTTAACACTACCCAAGCCTCTATTTGAAACCCATACATTTTGCAACTTGTAGCCTCCCAACTTGTGTTGTTAGCAAGAGATATTCTCTCTTCTACGATGTATACTTCTGGGAGAAGGATCTCATGACAAGCTTTGAAAACCGAGAAAGAAAACAGAATGAAAAGAGAGTGGTTGTAATCCTGCACTATGCACTGCATTTTATGTTCTTTCTTTCTTTTCCTTCCTTCCATTCTTCCTTCCTTCCTCCCTCCCTCCCTCCCTTCCTCTCCCTATTTCTCCCTTTCTTTCTTTCTTTTTTTTTTTTTAAATCTTTGGCTACTTTGAACATCTTGATAGATCAAATACATCTTAAACATCTGATTAGTCTCTCATGAATTGTAGCCTCTACTGGCTTTTCATATGAGACTCATAATCTCCCTGCTAACATAAAATTGACCTCATTATATTCAAAGAGTACTGATGCCCCTCCTGATCTTGAATTCTCTTTCAGAGTCTTTTCCTTTAACTTAATATCAGAAATTGCTGTGCCTGAATCCTAGTTCCCAAGTTTCTGCCCCTGTTCACTCTGGAGTAGAGGGCATGAATGTGCTTCTTAAGCAGTCAACTGGGTGTGCTACATTTAAAGTTCTGAAATGTGTTTTTAAGAATTTTTCAATATATGTAACCTAACATTTGTGCACCCATAATATGTATGCTGAAATAAAAAAAAATACAAAAACATTTATCTATTCTTAAAATAAAATTTAGTTAAATTGACTTGAAAAAAAAAAGAATTTTTCAAGTTTCTTACATTACTGCAGCCTGCACTGGAGGTCATGTTGAAAGAAACGGCAGAGGATGTTTTGATTCTTTCTCTTTTCTGCCCTTGGTAGCAGCAGCCACAGCAGTGATGCATGAGACAGAAGCTCATGGAGCTATGTTAATCAATTGAGGAAGGCCCCTTCTGGTTTAGTTCTCTCTCTTATTGATCCCAATTGTCTGTTCTATATAAAGGTCCTAGTGTCTCAGGAATATAGATTCCCCCCCTTTTTTGGCTAAGGTGTGTTTTATTGTGCTTTTATTTTAAATATCATCATTCCTAAAAATAGATAAGGTAATGAGACTTTTCTGGTTGAGATGTTTTGCAAGAATAATTGCCTAATTTTCCTCCTCTCAGATTCCCATGGAAATTTCTAGCAAAATATGAGTAAATGGAAAATAGATAAAAAGTATAGGAAATACCCAAAATGTTTAAAGCATTTATCTCTGTATGGTGAAATTATAGTGAGTTTTATTGCTTTTATATTTTATTATGCACATTCTCTACTTTCATAGAAAAAACATGGTCTCTTAAAGCTAAAACATGGATTTTAAAACCATTAGAAACTGAAGAAAATAGTTGCAACCAATTAGAGGTACACATATTCTCAATAAATGAAAATATTAGAAAAAAACAATAAAAATATGGGTGCCCTATTCAAAAAATGTGCAAAAAATGAAGACTTCATTTAGGAAAGAACAACTATGAATGGAGATATTTTTAACTTCAGGTATAATAAAATGCTAATTAAGACAAATGATATATAGTTTTTTATTTTTCAAAAATTATATAAAATGTTTAAATTGTATTACCCAGTGAGGATGCAATAAATTGTCACACTCAAACTAAAGTATAACTTGATCAGTTTTGGGGAGGGAAACTTGATAAATTATCAAAAGCCTTAAAAGTATTCATAAACTTTAACATAATAGATGGAACCCCATGTATTTGCTCTAAAACAGAAATTAGAAAAGCATACAAAAATGAACCTTGACACATTATTTTCATTAGCTACAAAAACATAACAAATTTCTTGGTTGTTAAGATATGAATGTGAAATGTAATATGAAAGATTTCTTTACATAATCAATAATCCATTAATTTACATAATCAGTAAAAATCTTGTTTTTAAAGAATATATGGTGTAGAAAATATTCACAGTATAATAAAAAGTGAAAAAATAAAATGAAAAAATAAACGTTCCTATGTGTGGTGTGATTCCATTTTAGGAGTGTTTACACAGACAAAAAAAAATTTGAAACACTAAATGTGGTTTTGTATGGATGATGGTATGGAATTATAGATAATTTTTATGTATTCCTGAAATAAGCACAAAAGATTTCATTGTCAAGTCAGGTGCACATAAAATCATAAATTTTACCCAATATCAACCTTTACTAGTAATTTCAAGGTTTCAAGTGGTTACAAGGCACAGACAAAGCAGGAAGTCCAGGTCCTATCTTGCTGCTCTACTATGTGCTCTGATGTAGATTTAACACATAGGCCTCAAAGGATGTATATGACCATCATCTAACACAAAAGAGAACAGTTTTAATCATGAAAACATCTCCATCTTACACTCCAATCCTTACAGAGCTTATGTGACATTTTCCAGTTTTTGTTCCCATAAACAATACTAGGCAAACCTGGCCCATCCTGCTGAAACAGCTCCATAAATAGGGACAATTCTCTAGTAAATGCCAGTAGTGTGTGTGCCAATAGGTCTTCCATTGGCTTTTTTACAAGGAAATTCCACTGGGTTATTTTTCTTTCTTTTATGAGACATTCCACAGTAAAGAACGGGAATAGACTGTGGGCCTGCTACAAACTTGTTCTGCAATAAAAATAATTATTTAAAAAATATCTCTAGTGATAGCCACTGTGATAAGTGCTTCATATGTAGACTGTCATTTATTACTCACAATAGTCCTGTGATATAGGTGCTGGTATTAATCTCTCTATTGGAGATGAAGAAATTGATGCTTGCAATGATTCATTACTTCTCACATGACCACAAAGCTAAAATGTTTTGGAACTGGAAGTCAAACACGCACACTCCGATTCCAACATTCTTGGCCACTGTGGTCCCTGTCCATTTTATTTATTAAAAAAAATTCCATGGTAGATTTCTTCTTCCATGAAGATGGATGGAATACATTGGTGTTCCCTATGCCTCTGGCTACAGACAACTAAAAACTGTGGATGTTGTATCTAAAACAAACAAGAATGTTCTGAAAGCTGGAGAGAAAGCAGAGCAGCTAGGGATCTTCAGACTCAAAGAACATCATGATGGCAAATTTTCTGAGTTTTATTTTTGCTTCATATATCACAGACTGGGTGCTGAAAAAACCAGTAACCCGTGAAAGTCAATAATGCAGACAAAAAAACCCCTCCCCTAAAAAAGTCCACTCATTCTAGCTGAGGACTAAAACTTGTAAAAATAACTACTGTATGTACTGGAGCCAAACACCACTGCAAAAACTGAAGCTCCACGATCAAACACGCTAGCAAAGGCTGAGTGCGTAGCCCGATTTCCACCACTGTCAGGTAAAAATGAGGTGCTCCAACTACAGTGGTGGGTGGGAGTCAGACCAGGATGAGGGCCCTCCTCACTTTAGTGTCAGTGGAGACCACATGGGGAGTCTGGACTTCCATCCCCAACAGGCAGCGTTGACCCCTTCCCCCCGCCCCCACTTCATACACACATGCTGGGATAATATCAGGTGGTTCAACAGCGAATCAGGTCTTACATCACCACTCAGTGATAATAAGGCCAACATTCCAACCTCACAGTGTCAGTTGAGGCCATGTGAGAAGCAGTGATAAGACACCCCCACCCATCACAGCCAGGGTGGTCAATTGCAGAAGCCTAGTAGGGAGTCCTAACACTCTCAACCCCCAGCCGGAATTTAGACTCCCGCCTTGGGTGTAATCTTCAGATAATTCCATAATTTTGTTTATGGATACCAAAATTAATTTCCCTGCTCAAAATAAAAAATATAAAATTGAGTATAAAGGCATTTTTTAAATGTTGATGCTTTAAGTTGCATTATCTGCCTTTCTCTGAGACCCATTTGATTAGGACTCCGCAAAGGCTTGGAATAATGTGGTCCAGTTTTGAAACAAGTGATAGAAACAACCATCAAGAACTTCTCAGAATAGGGAAAAAATCCTTCATGCAACTATCAGATAAAATTGCTTTTTTAAAAAAAGGACTATTCAGTACATTTAAACTCTGAGCCATTTTCTAAATTTCTATATATCCTGTATAAAAAAATCTAATTTTACATTTTGTGTAAAATTAAATGAAATACTTGTCTTTTATTTGGCATTGCTTAAAGCTGTGCTTTTTGTGTACTATTTCTACCAAGAGTTTATCAACATGCTGAAGATCATCTTTGATATTTACTGTGACCATTGGTCAGATGGTATAATTTTAACAAGCCAAAAAAAAAAAAAATCAAAAAAAAAAATCACTCTTACTCCAGCCCCAAATTGTCATTTCAGACAGGATTTCTCTTATTTCTGTTTTGGTAGTCAAACTTCTCACTTTGTAAAATATATCTCTAATTCCTTTAGACAGGTCATTAGATTTAACACAAATAGCATCATTAGGATAATTTATCAACCATCCAAGCCAAAGGGAAGTGAACATTTGTAAGAAGGGGGCAGAGTCAAGAATGAGAGGCATCTCTGATGAAAACTGGAGGGTGGAAACTCCTAGATTTTAATTTTTCAAATTAAAATTAGATTTGAAAACTTTCCCTAAATCAAAAGAACATGAAAGTAAAACAGAATCTCTGGCATTACTGGGAATAACTGGAATTACTCATTGTAGTCACAGAACGGAAGTTTCTTAATATTAACTGGTAATCTATTAATAAAATAAATTCCTTTAAATGGAAATGTTCATTGAGAAGAAAGGCATTTTTCAATAGAATATTTCTAGTCTAAATCTAGTAATTCTTCAGAAAAGTAAGATCTAATAAATGATTGCTCTTTTCTCATGGCAAATAGGTTTTATTTATGTATGCATGTGTGTGTGAGAGAGAGAGAGAGATTGTATCTTATATGTCACATTTACTGATGGTCCTGTCTCTCTCTCTCTCTTTCACACACACACACAAATAAATATTTAGCTATATGTAGATAATAAGTGTTTCTTCAGACCCTTGTTTGTGTCTAATTTGCTTGTATCATTTAGAGTTTGACTATTCAGAAGACACTTGGTTTATGTAATATGGAATCAACTTGCTTTTACTCAAGGAAACAAAAATACTGAGGAATGTCCAGGGACAACTGTTTGGGGGCACCATATCTGGAAACATATTTTTTAAATAAAGTCACAAGCTGGTTCTTGTTTGCTTGTTTTCTCCCACAGTTGCCAAAGGAAACATTAACTTTGCATTCCATCAGTTCTTCTGGGAAAGAGCTGGCCTTCTTATAAATCATTAATGCCTAGATGGAAATCAATAAATACATATGAGTTATGAATGAATAAGTAAATATCTTTAATGACTATTTGAGTTTTTCTGCATAGGTATAATTTTGTACTGATTCATTTATAATGTCATATAGTTCTTATGATCAATTGTTATCACTTAAATGTACAGCAAGGTTTGAGATTTATTGTATTATCTGGATTGTAGTGAATTCAACATCTTGGAGGTCATCTAGACTCAGTAACAAACTTTAAACAAGTTTTCTAAAAACATTTTCTAAACACTTGGGGTATCTGGGCATTTCACAGGGATTAATTTCATTAATGCTTACAAAAAAAACCCATAATGTAAGCACCATTATTATTATATATGTGAAAACAAAGGTAAAAATTGAAGAAGAGTTTCACAAAAACACAGCTGCTATGGTTCTAAATCTTGTATATGAACTGAACCATCTGGTCCCAGTGTCTGGACACAAAACAGTCCACGATATTACCTTCTTGGCGATTGCTTCACAGAAAAGGCCATGTGATTTCTTCTGAAAAGAATCACCTTGTAAAATGCCACATGTCAACATTTTCACATTTTAATTGCCATTGGGTTATCCTTTCTCCTTACACTTGTATTCACTAGCCTTTGAAAACGTTTGTTTCCATAAATTGTAGATATATAACCTTCTTTTGGAAATTTAGAAACTCACTGTGCTGTGTGAAGCAAGAATTAAAAATCTCTCCATTTATCCATTTGGGGAAACACTGGGTAGAATCCTTGTGACAGGTTATTAAAAGAAACAGCTTTAAGCATTGTTCTGTCTCTGTAATTCAGTGAAATTTGAAATGAATGCAGAGAATCCTTCTACACCTAAGCAGAGGAAAGAAAGATAACATTAAAGAACAGAACAACTTAACTAGATACAGATGGATAGATAGGTAGAGAAAGATAGAATTAGAGAAAGAGGGAGGAAAGAGGACAGGATTCAAGTTTGATAAGCATTTAGGGAAAACGAAAGAGAATTGAGAAGGGGGTAGAGGAATAAGAGAGAAAGAGAGAGAGAGAGAGAAGCTTGGTTTATGGTAAGTCAAAAAGGGAAAAAGAAGTATTTGTATTCTAAATATATTTTCTCTCCAGATTGCTGAACATATTTATTTTTGGTCTTTATTCATGAATTTTAATTCAAGGTGCCCAGATTCCTGGAACCTTTAGAGAGCATAATGTCTATCCTTCAATAAGAGAAGGCACGTGGGTTCTATTTCTGGTTGTGAACCCGAGGACATTATATCGCCTGGCAGTCCTGTGTGAAAAACTACTAGTGATTTAGGAACATTCTGAAAACCTCAGCAAGAGTCATCAGAACCACACTAATTACCAGGTGGAACCTTCTTATTTTATTTTCCCTGAAGATCCAATTTATTGATGTAGAATTCCCTCCTACTCCCAGCCCCAGGGAGGAGATTATGTGCTTCTGTGCATGGCAGCTACTGCACATGGGCAGTCACACATTGAGAGAATCCCTGGACTCGTGATTGAAGGGGACTTCAAGGCCCACTGAACCCACTCACTTCTCAGGACTCTACTAGGTCCCTGGCCCTTGCTGAGGGCTGTCTTAGCATGTCTTGGCTGCCCTCCTCTCTCATCCACCCAGGTAGGCCTTTTCATCTTTGAGAGACCTCCAATTTCTTGGAAAAAATTTCCTCTCATTAACAGAAATCTATATTCCTGCGAGTTCTACTCTCTGGTCCTAGATCTAGTCCTCAGTCACGTAGGGTAATCCTAATTTTTCTTCCATCCACCAGGTGTTCAAATATTGAAAAGGAGGTATCGGTACCATTTGATCAACATTAATTGAGCACCTTCTATGTACCAGGCACAGCACTAAGGACTAAGAGGTTAAAAGTGAGGAAGACATAATCTCTGAAAGGTCTCACGGGAGGAGGAAATGTAAACCACAATGAGAATATAGACTGAGCCTGAGCTGGCAGCACTGAGCTTCGCAGGGGAGGTCAGAGGGCTTCTGAGAACAAGGGATTGTTGAACTGAATTGCAAAGAGAAGATGATTTATTTGGGCCAAAAGATGAGCAATAATATTAAAATCAGATAAACTAGTCTGAGTAAGAATATGTAGTCATGAGAATATCTGATTCAAAGTGGTTAATTGCAGGTTGCTTCTTTGAGAGAAAATGAGTTCATAGGGCTGTCAGATTGTAGGGGAAAAGGCTTACTTGACTTGCAGGACATTTGGCCTTTGTCCTGTAGGCGTGAGTGATCTTTAGATGGTTATAAGGAGAGTAGTGAATGACACAATGAAATCTGCTTTCAAGTTTCATTTAATTTGATCACATAATCATGTTGTATCTTTCTTGGATTAGATTTACCCAGTTCTTCAACCATTTCTCGGACGACATACTTTGTTCCATTACTAACTAGCCACTCCTTTTGAAAAAATCTTTGGTTTATATCTATCAGTAGTCTGGAAAATCAAATCTTTGCACTGGGTAGGGAAATAGAAATGGATACAATGGCTGCAAATGAGACACTAGAGAGCAGTAAGGCTCATGGAAAATTGGACAATGCCGGCACTGCCTGAAACCATGCACGTTTCCAGTTTTTCCTTACTCTTCTGGCTGAGCAAATAAAATGTGTGGGCTAGATTTGACTAGGCCTGATAATGATGGTGAACCTTGAGATATAATTTTTCTATAGCAGAGGTCTCAGAACTTGACACGATATTCTTATTGTAGTCTGAACAATACACACTGAAAGTAGATGATCACCTTCTTCACACTGGTCTATGCTTCTGCTAACCTAGCCCACTATTTAATGAACATTATATTAATACTTCGATATCATGCTATGTTTTCTTCACTTCTGTTGCAGAACCGTATCTTCCCGTGCTATGCTGGAGTGGTTCATTTTCTCAGCCAAAAATTCATTTGCCCAGCATAATGAGAAAAGCACCTAATTTGTAGTAAGAAGACCTGGCCTCCAGTTTTGATTCTGCTGCTTCTAGGCCTTTAGATCTTGAGAAGGAGGGATTTGCTCTAAGAGATGCCTCAGTTTTAAAAGATGAACGGGTGCTTTCCCTAAGTCATCACATGTGATTGTTGTGTGAATCAGATGACAACATCTCGTGTGAGTAGTTTATAGTTTATAAACTGTGAAGTGGTTCCAAAATATTACTCATTATTTTCTTGGTTAAATCTCCCCTATTTGATTTAGCTAACATTCCAGCTTGCCCTCCCCCTTTTTTTTCTTTTTTGGGTCCTCCCTCTTCTGTCTCTCCTAAGCAAGGTAAAAAAAACGCCAAGTAATTTGCTGACCCTGGGAAGTGAGATTTTGGTTGTGGCTATTTGAAATCCCTGTCATTAAAAATCACATATATTCTGGATTCTCTCGCTACAGAAAGTGATCTTTTTTTTTAAACAAATAAGTGGTCCTGCTGTTTATTTTCAGTTTTGTTTATGAAGAAAATATTAATGATTCCTTAGTATGAAAATGTCACAAAAAATTTACAGATTCATTTCTCTGGATTAAAATTCTCTTTTAAAAATAGTTTGGTTTGAGGGATTTGCTTTGTGTTTGACTTTGCTCTTCACAAGAAAAATAAGAAACAAAAAATCCTTTTGTCATGCAGTTATATGGAGTTAAATATAATTACAGAATATTCTAATTGAGGTGATTATGGTAACCTTATGGAATATTCAGCTATTGATTTAGGTTTTAGCATAAATTTATTCCAAATATCTTTAAGGTGAGTTTATTTTTGTCATATCATAAGGAGAATGCCATTAAAGGAATCTAGAATAAATATAATATTTCTTGACAGCATTATTTTATTTTATTGGATTTTCTTTCCTTAAAGTTTTATTCCATGCTTGAATAAAATGGGACTCTATCAAGTGAAACTGTCATAAAGGTTTATTTGACACTCAAAATGATACAATTCAGTGAGTGGGAAAATATGTATTTGATTACTGGTGCTAGGTTTTGGTATGTTCCCTTTTTTATATGTACAATAGTTGTCTTTTATATTATCTTTATTTTATAATGCCCTATAGGGAATATTAATGTTTAATTATAAATAATTAAGTATTTTAAACATGCAATGTCTTATTTCAAATAAATTTGAGAGAATAAAAAGCTTAAATTATATAAAGGAATTAAAATAAGTTTTGTTCTCTATTTTAAACTCTTGAGAGTGTAAATGATATAACTTCTGGGGCCTGAACAGAGACACAACTTCTGGCTGCCTTACTAAATTCCCAAATTTTATGATACATTTATTATATTATTTATATATATAAATATTTTTATATTTAAATATTTACATTTATATTTAAATATTTATAGTATGTTATATTGATATATAAATATGTATTTATACTATATTTAAATATATTAAATATTTATTTATTATACATTTAAGGTAAAAGGTAAGGAAGAGGTTCTTGTGCAATTCTTTTTTTAGTATTTCTGTATCACGTCTCTCAATTACCCATTTATGTGCTCACTCAACAAAGAATTCACAAAGGCCTACTATAAGCCAGGCACTGGGGATCTTTCCTTTCCCCATGAGCTTCCATTCTGGCTAGGGAGACTCACATTAAACAATCCCCAGATTAACCATTTCATTCTGATTGTGGTAACACCATGAAGGAGATGGACAGAGCGTTACACAAATGTAAACTAGGCAGACCTGACCTTGTCTACACATTAAAAAGGCTCCTTAAGGAAGAGATCTTTGGACTGTGATTAATGAAGGTGAGAGGTGAAGAAGCAATAGTCTCAGTCTGGCAAATGTCGTGATGTGGAAATGAGCACGCCAGATAGAAAGAACCAAAAGAAGCTGATGTGTCTGCGGTCAGAGTGCACATTGAGGAACGGAATGAGAAGCATTTGTTCTGCTCATCCATAGTTTTATTTAGCCCTACCCTGGGTCAGCTCTGTACAAGGTTCTGGAATGAGACTGATTATAAACGTGGTCCATAGGGGAAATATGTCAGGGCATGAACTTTTTTCAGGCAATAAAAGCTTCTATTTCTGTCAGTTTGATGGAATAGATTCACTGAATTACCTTCTTGTTTGAAACAATTAAAATGCTGAGCTGAGCTGGCACAAAAAATAAGGAAAATTCAAAATTGAAGAAAAATATGATGTGAGATTAGGAATCCTGGGAGATGAATTAGTCTTCCCTTCTGATGGCTACGTGGGGTAAAGAAGACAGAAAATAAAGACTCGGAGCTGGCATAATCGGGCATCTAAAGGCAGAATCCTGCATAGGTGCTAGTAGACTACACGCTCACTGTAAGATGAACTCAACCCTGTCAAGTGGAGACAGTCTGCTGTGGCTTTGAGCTGTGTTGAGGAGATCTATATTGAGAATTCATAACACTAGGTGTCTTCCACGGGTTGTGTTCTGAATTCACATAACCAGAGTGGACTAAACAGCCTCAAGTTAATAATTCAATTGCAAGTAACTCTGGATCAGAAGTTGCTCCAGAAATTGGCTGAAGAAAGCACAAAGTCTCTCTGAGGAACTCAACTTCAACTCACTTCTCAACAAATTCCCATAAACAAGGTTGAAAGGAAAATGCTTCGCTTATAGTCAAAAATCACAAAACAAGGCCCTACGATAGAGAACCAGTAGAACAACACACAGCTCAAACAGACCCAAAGAAACTTCAGATATTAGAATTATCAGACACAAAGTTAATTAATTATGCTTAACATGCTTAGAGAAATAAAAAAGAATGACAATGCAACCAGAGAACATGTTACTACAAAAACAAACGAAAAATGACCAGATTTGAGAAAATAACAAAACAGCTCTTCGAGAAATGATGTGTATAGTAACTGAAATTAAAAACCACATGGGCAGACTAAACCACTAAATAAACCCAGTTAAAGGAGGGAGTGTTGCTACAGAGTTCCGCACAAAAATATCTGTATCTCTCCATCTTTATGTGTTTTTCTCTCTTCTCCTTGATCTACCCTTGCACAGTTCTATCCTGTTTGGATTCAACTTTTCCTTGGGCTCAAGCTTTGCACTCAGGCATGAGGTTCAGTTGCTGAACCAGCAATGGTTCTGTCACATTTCTGCTCTGCTTTGAGGTGCGTGGGTGAGTGACACCGACTCTTCCCTGGTTACCATCAAGAATCTGAGCCATTGATGTCCCTGGGTGAGCGGTGAGTAGCAGGACTAAAACTGACTGCAGGGAGCTGCCCTCCTCCTGCTAAGTGAGAGAAGAATTTTCACTCTATATAACTTGACAAGAATTTTCCCTCTCAGGATTTTGAATAGACTGATCCATGGCCCATGGGACAAAAAACTGTGACTGACTGCTGAATCACTGTGATACTTCTACGTACCCAGTGGCCCAAATGCACTTCATGCTGTATCCTGTGCTGAGCTATTTTGAAAGTCCAAATAAATAGAGCCTCTGT
This sequence comes from Eulemur rufifrons, assembly GCF_041146395.1. Lineage (NCBI taxonomy): Eukaryota > Metazoa > Chordata > Mammalia > Primates > Lemuridae > Eulemur > Eulemur rufifrons. The sequence goes on from NC_090997.1 coordinate 37,097,502, forward strand.
GGGACATTTTAGGATCCTAGAAAATAGCATTTTGAATTATTACCTACTTTTATAATGTGCATGAGTTAATATTTCCCAAAGGATCTAAGTTTTTCTCACTCCATATTTTCTGCTAAATTGGAATCTGTTCTTACATTTTTACATTTTTCTTAGCCAGAAAGATTCTGGGGACAATTTGAAGACAATGCATACCTTTAGATTCCAGCCTAAGACCACCAAGTATTTAAGAAACCCGACTTTAACCAGTAAATGCTCATTTGATTCTTTATAGAGAGTATGGGAACTTATTTTCAATTAATTTCTAAGAAAATTTACTAATAATGCTATAATAAAGCCAATCCATATTCAAAACAATAGAATAATTTATCAATTTATTCATTCATGTTCTGTATACATTTCAACCGATCAGTATAATTATGGGTTGTTTGTTTTACAATGTGGATATTTTTTAGTATGTCAAATTTCTGATAGGCTTGTTTCAAGAGAGCCAGTGCGCGTGTGATTTTAAGTGTGAACGTCTATGTGTGTGTGACTATGGATTTTATATGTGAATAACATAACATGCAGTGAATAGCAGGAAATATCACTAAGCATTACTAAGCGCAATGGCTCAAGTACTACGAATAACTCAAAGAAAGACCCCAGCCTTAAAAGTGCTCAAGTAGCTGACAGTCTCATAATGGAAATATTTAAAATACATGTGATGAATTGCGGGTTACATCATTTTTTATTGTTCTCCAAATATTGTCTTTAACTTTGCTACATTTAATTTGCCTTTCCATTCTTCTACTTTCACTGTGAATCCATCAAATATCTGGCCACTTCCAAATGGTAACAAGATCACATAAGGTAAGGCAGAATTCCATGTTACCAGACCAGGAGGAAGGGCACATGTTTTTATCTTTCTTCATAGAAGCTGCTTTGCCACCCTCCCTCATCCCCCAGCCTCACGAAGAAACCCATAGCAGTTCTGCTTGTAAGAATGAAGTGTTTACAAGAGGGCCACCTGGCATCTTGTTCCAGGAAATAGGTGGTCTACTAAGGCAGCAGATAAACATGATTGATCTCCAGGGTTCTTTACACTCTTCCACTGTTTGTCTGTCTCTGTCAAGAGATTAAAGGGTCATGGAAAAGGGAGAAGAGGGACTTCAAAGAAATCCTTTAAGTATTGGAAAGCCTGCTTTCTAAAAGAACTAAGAAGCCTGTTAAACCCATTTAATGGAAGACAAGGAGAGTCAAAGAGAAGTTTCAAGTAGAGAGACCTGCATTAAGAAAAAAAAGACATTTCCCATAATTGAAGCTTTCTATTTATCCTGCGTAGATTAAGGGAGCCACACTTGCCTAGAGGTATTCGACTAGGAGGTGAGTTAGGATAGGAATATTGCAGGAGGCTAATACTAGGTAGAATATGGGACCGAGTAAACTTTTAATTTTTCTCTGAATGTAAAGTTCTATAATATCATTTTTTAAAATAACATTTTTATTTCTCTTATCAAAGTGAAAAACGCCACAGAAGAAAATTAAAATCTTGAAAAATCATACAAGAAAAAGATAGTATTATTACAATTGCTGTATATCAATTCTACACTTTTTTCCCAGATACAGAAACTCCCCAATCACAAACTTTCTTTAATAAAAATGAGATATGGCTGATATAATACTTGATTTTTTACTTAAAATATATTGTACGCCTTTCTTGACCAATAAATGATCTCTACATTAAATATTTTAAATAATGCATAGTATTTCACTTGGTGAAATAAATTTTATTTAGTCTTGCTGTTTTTGAAGTTTGGTTTTTATATGAATTTGCACTATACACATCCTTTATAAATTGCAATGGGTTCAAGTCATCTTCCCCAAATTATAATTATAGAAAATGAAAACCTTCTTTTTTTAATGAATAGGGCAAGCACATGAAGGTCTTAATAGTACCAGCCTATAGACCATTTCAGGTTGGCAGATGCTGTAAAAGAAAGGACTTTCTTTAAATTCCGATTAATTGGCTATATCTTTTTTAGAATCCTACCCTACCTTGTATTTAATACTACCTCTACCTCTTTTAGCTAAATTTACTGAAAGGAAAGGAAAGAAAATTGTAGTGCCTAGGAAGATAGGCACATTGTTCTCAAATGGCCATTGTGTCTAAAACTCTTATGGAATGCCTTTTTGAACAGATACATTACATTGCTCTCTCCTTCACTAAATCCTGGCCATTCTGGAGAGTGCTGAACAGGAAAGTTTATATGTAGAACAAAGAGAAATCAATAATAAGCTGGGAAATTGGAATTGATTTTACTTTGCTACATTTCTAGGGAAAAGCAAAATCATTGGCAATATTCCTGAAAGAGCGACTTTGCATTAAATATATATCCTATTAGGAATTGTATTATATTTGTGACATTCTTGATTCTTGTAAAAGAACTCCAGCTAGAGGCTTGAAGCAATTTACAAAATCTGAAAGCATTCCATGTTTGCTTTGTAAGGATGAACTGAAGAGATGTTTGTTATGGTTTCTTTTTCATATGGCTATTTTTTTTTTTAAATTCTCTCTAGAATACAGCATACTGTTTGTAGGATCTTTTCTAGTTCTCCTGTTTTAGTTTTTGTTTTATTATATCTTTTATCTATATCCTTACCTTACTTCTCTAAACTCCACCATTTCCTTTTATTTCCTCCAAAAGAAAAAAGAAAATGCTTCTATCTGTCTATATCAGTGAATGCAGTTTTTACTTCACAGGTTGATATATTTCTTGTGGCCATTTTTAATAACTATCTGAAATAATAACTTTCCATAATTAGAATATAAATTATTTATTTCTTTAACAATTCTGACAAAAATAGACCTACAGGTACCCTGTGGACTAAGCAAAACGTTGCTAATAAAGACCCATGAGTGCTCATTTTTGGCGACCTTAGGCAAGTTTTAAAGACTTCAAATGCCAAAGGTGTTAATTAATTTTATTCTTTCCAAGTTACAAAATAATGCTTACTGCTTAAAGGTTTATTGCTTGATGCAATCAATGCTGCATGGGAATTAATACCAGGAAGAAATGAGTACAGGTAAGGGAAAGAAAAGCTTGATTAGCTACACAGCTGGGTATGCGGAGCACAGAGTTGAAATGGGGATTTGGAAATTACCACTGTCATAGTCCTTACCCTTTCCCCTTCTGCTTAAACCTCCGACAATGCCTTTACCTCAGCAAATCACCACTTTCACTCATATATGCAATACCTGCCTATCATTTTCTGTGCCTGCTGCGTATCTCTGCATTCTAGTGTGGTGCTCTCCCACAGGATCAGTAGTCAGATTATTCTCTTTTGGTCAAACTATGGTATTAGAGTAGGCATGTTACCTTCATACCTTCACGTCATGGTACGAGCAATCCTTAATCCAAACTTCCCTTTTCACTCAGGCTAGCTGTCTCATTGAAGAATGCCATCAGCTGCAAATAAGAAAACACCTGTCTAACAGATGCTTAAACAAATATGAGTTTATTGATTTCCACCATTTTCACCATGTCTGCTCTTCTTCCTCAGGATTGTTGCTTCATGGCCACAAATGGCTGCCACCGTTCCAGGCGTCATGCCTGCATTTAAATCACTAGCCCTTATATATTGTAATTATCCTCCATATTTCTAATACCAATTTGCTTCTTTACTTTTAGTTTGAACAGCTTTTAACTTATTGTTATTATGCCACAACTTACCCTTTTCATCAGATTAAAATTATGTCTACACATACAGGCATAAGAAATTTCTGAAAATTTTATGACTATAACATTTTGTTGTGTATACTTCCTATATGTCAAACAGCATAATTCTAAAAACAGAAAACATAGTGTTATTAGTTGATGTTTATCTTTACATAGAAACACCAGTGGCTTATTCAAAGCACCAAGTGGTAAAACAGAAAGAATCCCAAGGTGATTCTGCCTTCAAGCATGAAAATATACTTATCATCTTAACTCATGTAAATATTTGTACCTATATATTTTTAGATATCACTGTTATTACAATGCTAATTTCCAGGAGGACAAGTGCTCTCTCTTATTTGCAATTTTATCCTCAACACCAAAAACCTACTTACATACTGTAAACTTTATTAAAAGAATGAAAAAAATACATCATTTTCCACTATTGTTTTGCATCATCATTTTTTCAAACTTCATTTGGTTTGTTTACAAGTTTATGTCTTCTTATAGAAATAGAATGTAGTGCCATTTATTTTTCATTTTTCAGTCCTGAAATTCTTGTATGAACTTATTCCTTAAAGGTATTATCTAACTGCTGTGAACAGAAAACATAAAAGTTCAAGGATTTCCTGACTTTGAAACATTATGTCTACGCATTTGAAATATAAAGACAAATCTATGCACGAGTCTTTGGTGGCCACAGCCCATGGATACTGAACTTATATCATCATATATAGAAAATTATTTGAATTGAAACATGGGAAGGTAAGTATTCATCCTAATTTTTATTGCAAACAAAAGCAGTATGTATTTGCCACATGTGAAGAAAGAAAATGATTTTTTTATCTGTTGCATGCATGTTAATGTTCAGATTGAAAAGACCATGCATTTAAGTATCCTCTTTGAAATCTTCCAAAAAAGTACAGGGAATTGTAGACAAAGTAGATATAATTTAAAAAATATACCGACTGAGCATGTTGAGACTTTATTCTTCATTCCATTTTTTTAGCATTTTCTACTTATATTCAGCTTGTCCCATTTTCTTGCATTTTCTACATATATTCAGCTTGTCCCAGTTTGACTTAATAAAATTCCACTGGGAAACAATTTTCCTTCAGAACAGTGCATAGGAGACATCAAGAGCTCTCCTGCGGAGGATCCCTCTGGAAAGACTATAGCACCGAAGAGACTGAGAAAGAATTGGTGAAATACACTTAAATAATTGTACAAAAACATATAGTTTTGTCTGTCCTATCTGCTGATAAAAATGACACTATCTATCTATCAATGTGTGTTCTCATTTACTCGTGATAATATCCTCTTTTGGAACTATCAAAAGCAAAGGAAAACAAACAAAAAATACTTTTAATAGAAATGTTAAGTGAAAATACATATTCAACCTTCACATTTCTTCTAGTTGGAGATTAACATGGCAGTTTCACCACTTGTTTTCTTCTGGCCATTTGTTTTGATTGTGAAGTATTGGTAGCATATGGCTGAGAATTTTAAAAGTGCAATATTTCAGAAGAGACATCACTATCACAATATAGTCATCATACCTGGGGAATGACTAGAAGAAAGTTTGGTCTTTCTGTTTCTCACAGCAAAATATGCATATACTTTCATGAGTAGAAATTGCCTAAGAAATGTTTAAAGAACAACTGCTAATATTGTATAAGGGCTTACTGGAATCCAGGAACTATCTTTGCAGAAGGCTTTACATATAATGTTTCTCATAGAAATCCTAGTGTAGGCATTGCTTTGCCTGTATTGTGTAGATAAGAAAACTGGGGTGCAAGATGATAAAGCCATTTGCCTAAAGTTGTACTGTCAGTAATTGGAACAACAGAGATTTGAACACAGCCCTGGGCTCTTAATTCCTGTAACATTCATCGGGAGTCAGGAAGATGGGAGGGGCAGGAGGGGATGGGTATATTCACACTTAATGGGTGCAGTGCACACCATCTGGGGGATGGACATGCTTGAAGCTCTGACTTGGGTGGGGCAAAGGCAATACACATAACCTAAATATTTGTACCTCTGTAATGTGCTGAAATAAAAAAAAATTCAAAAAAAAAAAGAATGAATGAAGCACAAATAATTCAGCTAAATATTTTCAGGAAATTTTAAATTTAAGACCCAAAAGTTGTTTCCCTTAGATGAAGCCAAAAAAAAAAAAAAAAAAAAAAAAAAGAGAGAGAGAGAGAGAGAAAGAAAAAGAAAAAAAATGTATATATAAAACAGTTGTCTCTTCCTGGTGTGGATGAAACCTTTATATTTTTATGTATTGTCTGTTAAAATAATAGAGCTAATCCTCAAGCATACTGGAGAAGATAGACATGTAAAATGATAGAAATAATTTGATTGTTAATAGTAATTCCAGGAAGCACCAAGGAGCTCAGAATAGCAGCCCTGCGCAAAAATAGATTAGGTTTGTAAAGAGGAATGGATTATGATGTAGAAATCATGCAAATCTTTGTTAAGTGCAATTTTTTAAGTTTTCAAGATTCCTAAGACTAATAAAACATATATATATATACACACACATATACATATACACACACGCATGCGCGCACACACACACACACACACACACATTGGCCTCTACTATTGTCATTCTTTATGGTACAAGGCTAGAGAATTCTTACTTCCAATGCATAACATTTTAGAGAAAGATTCCTCCTGTCTACAAACTGAGGCAACTTGCTATGGCTAACAGCCAGGTTCATTTTTACAGCAGTCTGCTTATTTTAACATTTACTGATTTCTTACCAGTATGCAGAGATAAGCTATTTTTTTCTCAGAATCTTGTCATACATTAAAATAATAATGTAGTATCTATTTTACTTTAGATATCACCTTAGAAAAGACTGATTACCAGAGCAACCTAGAGGTGATTGGAGTTGAAGTTATTTCAGTTGATATGAAGGCAGAACATATAGAAGATCTTTAACTCTTCAGATTTCCTTCCTCACATATCAATCAAAGATAACACAGTAATAACCCTTTCCTTTTTAAATATTTATACTTCACTTCTAAAGTATCCCAAAGAATAGAGCGAGTTACATGCAAAGTTCAGCATCAGCAGTCTGAAAATACCCAAAAGTGCCTCATTGTCTGCACAGCATGGAGCCTTCCTCTACCCTGGGTGAATCAACAAAAATCAAAATAGCAAATATTTTTTAGAGCCAATGTTGTACTGGATTTTGCTGAGAAATTTGGTAATTAAAATATTTTTTAAGCCTTAGTTTTTACCTTCAATGAGCCTGCAATCTAAATGTCATCAAAGTTTACTGACATATGCAGACACACATAGCACCATTTCTCCTTTCCTCCCTCCCTCCCTCCCTCCCTCCCTCCCTTCCTTCCTTCCTTTTTTCCTTCCTTCCATTTCTTCCTTGCATTACATGACACTTACTTTTTCTGACTTTCCTGTGGGAAAAGACATCTCTGGCTTCTCCTTTTCCTGCTGCCTTTTCATGGTTCTTGCTACTCAAGGACCAATACATAATCTTCCTGTATTTTCACTCTCCCATGGTAATGTTGAAGTGTTTTTATGAGTCTGGGTGCACAAGTGTTTAATGTTAAGCTCAAATCCAGACCTCTCTGTGAACATCACTCCTAAATGTCTTAGAACTTCAAAGACATCATCACCACATGGCTATCTTATTGGCTTCCTACCAACAGTTTAACAAAATGAGTTTTCTTCTGACTTACCAAATTAAATTCTCTTCAACTTTCCCATGTCTGACAATGTTTCCAACTTTCTCTCAATCTCTTTACCTTCATCCTCGATCTTAACTTTGATTTCTCTCTTGGCCTCTTCCTCAGATACAGTCTGAAATATCCTTTCTGCATATTTTCTCTTTACCTCCTGCTCTAAGACAATCAAGTTATCTTTTACTCAAAGTATCATTATAGTCTCCAATCTGGTCCCTCTGTCATATCTTCTCAGATAGTTTAATAGCTTCCTATTATCTGCTATATTTGTTAGTAATTAAATTTAACTGCTATGACCTGAAGAACAGTGTCTTGAACAAGATAAGAAGGTATCTCCTTGTCTCTTAAGTGTGGAGGCAGACAATCTACGGGAAGAGCAGTGGCTCCATGGTGTTGTCAATGCCTCAATCCCTTTCCATCTTTCTGCTCCACCACACTTAGAGCATGGTTTCCATTCTCATGGAAGCAAAATGGGGGCTGCAGTTCCAGTCATCATATTTGATTCCCTGGAAGAAAGAAGAAAGGGGGAAGGTAAATGGTAACATGGGTTAAAAGAGTCATTCCCTTTAAAAAGCCTTTTTGGAAGCTTCACTCAACAAATTCCTTTTACATAGCATTGCTCACCTCGATCTTCATTGGAAATAGCAAAGTAGTTTTGAATATGAGTAAATCAGTATTCTCAAAACATAGATTTCTGTTAGTGCGGTGGAAGAAAAGGGGACAGATATTGAGCAGGTAACTGAACTTATCTGATTTATTTGAGCAAAGAAAATTTAAGGTGTTTCCAGCCTAATGAAAGTTCTGTGTGTATGGAACATTTTATGTTTCATATCCTCAGTTGCAATGGATATTGAATTGCATATAGAGGTATTTCAATAAGTAACTCTTACATGTAAATGAATCTAGAAATTAATCTGGAAATAATTTGTTCATTCATTCACTTCAAAAAAAATTTTCAATGTTCAAGACACTTAGAAAACAGATAAAAAGATACAATTCTTGTCTTCAAGTATACCACAAAATACTACCAGTACTAGAAAAAACAAATGGAAAATTATAATGTGGCATATATAATGCAACAACCAAAAAACTTTTTATATATGGCTGCTATTGGGGGCAAAAAGATGGACCAATTAATCTTAGTGTGAGAGACAAGAACATATTTGTAAAGTACAATGGACATAAGCTCTACAAGGACAGAAGCTGCCAGTATTTTTTTTCCAATTATACTTCTACGTATAGTACTACACCTAGCACATAGTAAGTGTTCAGTAAATATTTGTTTTCAAAAATTATAATAGTTATCCAGGAAAAGAAAGGGAGAGTATGTGGAAAGCATGTCATTATATGAAAGCAATCTGTGCTAAGGTGTGGAATGGCGAGTTTAGGATGTTCAGGTAAATTCAAGAGCTTGGTGTGATTGGCACATTGAGTACAATTTGGAAATAAGCAAGAGTTGAAACCAGACAGCAGGCAGGAGAGAATACATGGGCATTTCAAAAATAAGGAAAGGTACATGAATTTTAGTCTGCAATAAAAATTGGCTCTTTGAAGTATCTTAGCATAATACCAATTATTCTGATTTTTGCTTTTGATAATAGGAAATGAGTTGAAGGGTGTTGAGGTTGGGAAATGGAGGTGATGTGGAGGCACAGCAACTAGTAGACCAGATACAACAGAATAAGATCCTGAACTAAGGCAATGATGGCTGTGGGAATGGAGTAGGAGGGAAAAGATTAGAGGTATTAACTCCCTCTCCTTTTTCACCTATCTTATACCACAATTTCTCTGAATTCTGAGGTATTCTCTTAACTAATTCCTATTTTCCTTCTTCTCTTCCTACCTATCTAAATTTTATGCATCTTTTAAGATATATGCAACCATATTCCCTCAAACTTTCCTCTTCCATACACTAAATTTGGGCTAATTTCTCTTATATTTTCATTTTTATTTCAAGATTTTATTTCTAATATTAAAAATATATAATATGTTTTATTTGTTCTACTAGATTTTAAGACAATTGAGCATAGGAATTGTGTCTTACTCATCTACTTCCCCAAAACCATGAACAATTTCGGGCACATTGTGGGAAGTCAATAAATGTTTGGAAATATATGAAGATAGTATGATTGTATAATGTGCTATATCAGAGAACTCTGTTGTAGCATTTAGCTAGTGCTGACTCACTTGTTCACTTGTTGATCTTGCCAAATAATTCACCTTCTGGTCATCAACCTGAGAATGTAGGAAGACCACAGTGTCCTTTCTTCAATACATCTAACAAATATTTATTGAACATCCGTGCTATGGTTTGAATGTGTCCTTCAATATGCATGTGTTGGAAACATACGCAACACATGCAATTCACAATGCCATAGCATTAAGATGTGGGAAATTTGAGAGGTAATTAGGTCACGAGGGCTTTTCTCTGAAATGGATTAAAGTTGAGTGTGAAAGGGCTGTGAGTCAGATTTCTTGTTCTCTTGCACTCTCTTCCCCTTTTGTCTTTCACCTTGGGATGATGCAGCAAGAAGGCCCTGGCCAGATGCTGGCATCTTGACATTGGACTTCCCCAGCTCCAGAACTGTGAGAAATCAATGTCTTTCCTTTATAAGTTACTTAGTCTGAAGTAGTCTCTTATAGCATCATAAAACAGACAATTCACATGTCAATCATTATTCTCAGTTTTGGGAAAACAAACATGAATAAAACACTGCCTCTACATTAAGAGGATTTCAATATATAGTGGAGACAGAAATAAGAGGAAAGGGGAGGGGAAGTGAGGGAGGGAGAGGAAGGAGGAGAGGGAGAGAGAAGTAGAGAGGAAGTTCAAAAAAACAACAGAAGAGTGGGTAGGGAGTTTAATAAATCCTTACACTTGAAAAAAAATGAGTAGGTTTTTGCTAGATAATAAAAGGGGAAGAACAATTTTGGCAGACAAATCAGCATGAACAAAGCAGCAGAAACATGAAAGAGTATAAGCAGTCTGCAAGAATCATTGTGATTTTCCATGGTACCCATGTGGGATAGAGAGAAGAAAATAAGGGAGCTTGGCAGGAGCAGTAGACAAGTGCTAGATCTTGCAAGACTCATGGGGAATATTAAGAGAATTAGATTTTATCTTGCAGGTTACAGGAGTTTTTGATATCTGTTTCTGTGTTTTCCAGCTGAATTTGATGTATAAGGTATTAGGATAATCACGCTTGTCAAATCAAGGTGCCTTCTATTTTGCTTTTTCCCTTCATATTCAGATACCACTTTTAACTCCTTCCCAGCGCATTATCACCTCTAAAGATATCAATATTAATGAAGTGTCACTAACTAGTATATAGCCATATTTTAATTTCCCCAATTACACCATAATGACATTTATAGCTCTGTGTGTGTGTGTGTGTGTGTGTGTGTGTATGTGTATGTGTTCTCTGCTTCAGAATCTCTGAAAGCTCATACACTGAATCTTCTTTATCTAGTGGCCTATAATCTGAAACCATCCTCAGCTTTTGGCTTTGTTTTGTTTTTCATGATATTAATTTTTGAAGAACATAAGCCAGTTGTCTTCTAGAAAGAGGGCTGAATTAATTTTTCTATTAATAATTATTTCCTCATGGTTATATTTAAGTTAAACATTTTTCCAAGAATGCTACAAAGATAATATCACTGGGTATGTGAGATACACACACACACACACACACACACACATACACACATATGACATTTTGTTTTTTTGTCTTGTTCTCTTTCTTAGTCTTCTCTTTCAACATAGTTTTTCAAATCTGCCATCACCACTGCCTATACCTCAGTTTCTATGTTTCCAACCACAGGAAAGTCATCTTCAGTAGGCTGTACCTCTCTACATGTCACCTATCCATTCCTCTAGTGATGGAGAGTCACGCTGCTTTCAAATCATCCTGACCAAAGATAACACCATGTGAACATGTGTGTTCAAATCCCAAGAACATAGGTTTTAAGCAGAGTAATGACATGATTAGATACGTCTTTTTGAGAGATCACATTGTACCTATATAGAAGATCAATTAGAGGGGGAGAAAGTGGGAACAAGAAAGCAGTTAACAAAGAAATAATATAATTTAGAAGAGAGATGAAGAGGGGATCACTTAGGATAGTACTAGCAGTTGTCATGGTGCAGAGGAGAACAGATGAACATTGAGGAGATATAATACACAAAATTATACTTAAAAATTGTTGGATTTTGGGAAAAAATATCCCCTTTACCATGACTCCTTTGTGACAGTGAGAGGGAAATGAATATTGTGAATGGAATTCCAGGAAAAATGAGAATACAAGGTTAACTTTCTCAATCATTTAAATAGTGAGACCTGTTTTAACCCTAAGTGAAAAAAAATGACCATGGCAAGGCAGTAGAGCAAGTGTGAGCAAAGGCTGGGAAGTTCAAGTTGGTGTTAGACTAAAAGAGAAGCTTGAGCCTTGTGAGTTGGCCACAGAATCCTTGCTGTTTTGATTCAATCTAAAAAGTCTAAGCAATTATTTCTTTATACCACGTATCTCAGATATCCAATTATAAAGAAGCCAATTGGCAAAATTTGTTCATAAGAGGAAGCAAAGAAAACCCACAAGAGATTATGGTATAGTTGTTAAGAAAGCAGAGTGATGTTTACAGGTGATGTCAGGGAAGATGGTGGTGTAGGAAGCCCCAGGAATTTGATCCCTCACCTAGAAAGCAATTGTAATGGCAGCATCTATCTGATATAACTATTTTAAAACTCTGAAGTCTATTGAAGGCTTACAAAATTGAGGAAAAGAATTAGATTGTAAATTGAGTTAATTTCAGTCAATTTTAGCTCTTAAGGCAGTAACAGCTATCATCCACTCTATAATTTTATAGGACATGGCTGTTCATGTTAGTTTGAGGAAGAGCTTACAAGTAGCTTGTGTAAGCCAGGTTGGGCAATAAAGATCCATCCCTCCAAATATTGAGGATCTGTTTTCTGATCACTGACTGATGTTTCTGATCATGAAAGTGCAGACACAGAGATCAGCAGTCACTGTTGCAACCTTTAACAACAATGTTGTAAGCGTCTCCCCTTCTGGGTGAAGTGACTTACAGGAGATTTAATAGGTTGGCATAATTTTTCCCCTTTATTTTTATCTTTTATATTTTTGGGAAATATACAACTAAAGACTAGAATATTCAAAAGCAATCATAGATAAAGATGAATTTTGTAAGTCCCCTCACATGCCTAGGAAAAAGCACAGGCTGAGAAAAGACCCAAGAAACCCTTAAGTTTATACATGAGGCTTGGCATAGAGAAACCCTAAAACAATCAAACAACAATAACCAAGAAGACGTAGGGAAGGAGGATTCTCTGATATCTAAAGTTACTACAATAAAAGTGTCAAATATCCAGTTTTCAACAGAAAAATTATGTCATACAAACAAACATTAAAGTAGGCTCATTTAAAGAACAACAACAACAAAAAAACAACAGAATTCCTGAGAAATACCAGATGAAAGACTTACTAGACAAAGATTTTAAAACAATTGTCTTAGATATGTTCGAGAACTATATTTTTATTTTGCCTATTTAAATAGGCAAAATAAAAATATAAATAAAAAGATAGAAAATGTAAAAAGGACCTGCTCCCCCCCAAATAGAGCTGAAAAGTATAATAACAGAAATAAAACATTCTCTAGAGCATGTCAAAAACAGAGTATGCAGAAGACTCAGTGAACTTGAAGACAGCAAAATTAAAATTGCCAAGTTTTCACAACAAAAAGAAAAAATAATGAAGAAGTAAACACAGTGTAAGAGACTGTGAGACATCATCAAGAGAACCTATACACACACTTTGAGAATCCTAGAAGCAGAAGAGAGAGAGAGAAAGAGATAAAGAGATTATTTGAAGGATTAATGGTTAAACTCCAAGTAGGATAAACTCAAAATGATCCACACCAAAACTCAGTATAATCAAACTCTCCAGAGTCAAAAGCAAAGAGAGAATCTTGAAATCAGCATGAGAAACCCCTTACGTTGTGGGATCTATAGTAGGATTATCAGCAGGCATTTCATCAGAAATCTCAGAAGCCAGAAGGAAGTGGTTGATATATTCAAAGTCCGGAAGGAAAAAATAATCTTCAAAAGACACAAACCCTGTATCTGGCAAAACTGTCTTTTAAAACTGATGGAGAAATTATTATATTCCCAGATAAACAAAAGCTGAGGGAATTCATCATAACTGGACCTTCCCTACTAGAAATGCTAAAGGGAATTCTTCAGGTCGAAATAAAAGGACTGAAACAGTAACTGAAAGCTGTATGAAGGAATAAAGATTTCTGGTAAAGGTAAATACAAGGACAATTTTAAAAGCAAGTATTATTGAAACTTTGGTTCATAATTAAAGTTTTTGTTTTCTATATGATTTAATAGGCTAATGCACAAAATTATTAGAAGTAATTTTATGACATCAATAACTAAAAGAGGTGGGGAAGGAACTATATAGAAGCAGAGGTTTTGTATACTATTGAAATTAAGCTGCTATAAATTCAAATTAGACTATTATAACTTTAGGATTTTTTTTTTTTTTTTTTTTTTTTTTTTTTTTTTTTTTTTTTTTTTTTTTTTTTTGAGACAGAGTCTCACTTTGTTGCCCGGGCTAGAGTGAGTGCCGTGGCGTCAGCCTAGCTCACAGCAAACTCAAACTCCTGGGCTTAAGCGATCCTTCCGCCTCAGCCTCCCGAGTAGCTGGGACTACAGGCATGCGCCACCGTGCCCGGCTAATTTTTTCTATATATATTTTAGTTGGCCAGATAATTTCTTTCTATTTTTAGTAGAGACGGGGTCTCGCTCTTGCTCAGGCTGGTCTCAAACTCCTGACCTTGAGGGATCCACCTGCCTCGGCCTCCCAGAGTGCTAGGATTACAGGCCTGAGCCACCGCGCCCGGCCAACTTTAGGATGTTAAATGTGATCCCCATCGTAACCACAAAGAAAGTAGCTATAGCATATATACAAAGGGAAATGTGAAGGGAATTTAAGAGTTTCAATACAAAAATATCAACTAAATGTAAAAGAAGGCAGTTATGCAAGAAATGAATTACAGAAAAACCAGATAGGGCATATAGAAAACAAATAATGAAATGATCAAAGTGAGGCCTTCCTTATCAGTAATTGCTTTAAATATAAATGGATTAAATTCTCCAAGAAAAAGAGATTTTGGCAGAATAAATTTTACAAAATTCTCCGATTATCTGCTGTCTACTCATTTTAGATCCAAAGACACAAATAGGTTGAAAGTAGAAGATATAAAAATATATTCCATGCAAATAGTAACCAAAAGAGAACAGATATGTCAGTATCAATAGCAGACTAAATAGATTTTAAATCAAAAAATTCACAAGGGAAAATAGGCATTATATATTAATAAAAGGTTCAATGCAAAAAGAAGATATAATGATTATAAATGTTTATGCACATAATAACATACCATAAAAATATCTGAAACAGAACAAAACAAAACAAAAAACGACAGACTAGAAGGGAGAAATCCACAGTTCTACAATGATAGTCTGAGAATTCAGTACCCTACTCTCAATAAAGGAAAGGACAGCCAACAAGAAGATAAATATTTTAAAAAGATGGCTTTAATAAAATAATAAATCAACTATAAACAACAGATATATACAGAGTACTGGAGCCAACAACAATATAACATACATTCTTCTCAAGTGCACATGGGACATTCCCCAGAATAGACCATATGTTGAGCCACAAATGAAGTCAGTGTATTTAAAAAGATATAAAGTATCTTTTCCAGCCCCAATGGGATGCAATTAGAAATCAATAAAATTAACAAAACAAGAAAAATCACAATTTGTGGAAATTAAATAACACATAGAGAATTAACCATAGAGGTGAGAGACTTGTACATTGAAAACTACAAAACTTTGCTTAAAGAATTTAAAGAAGACACAGATGAATGGAAAGGCATCCTCTATTTATGAATTGAAAGACTTAATATTGTTATGATGTCAATACAATTTACAGTGTTTTATGGATTTAATGCAAGCCCCGTCAAAATCCCTTGGATGCTTCTGTGATTTGAAAATGTTTGTCCCCTCCAAAACTTATGTTGAAATTTGATTTCTAATGTGGCAGTATTGGGAGGTGGAGCATAGTGTGTTTGGGGTCATCAGGCAGATCCCACATAGATTAATGCCCTCTTGCAGACCTGTGTGAATTTTCACTCTCTGGGCACTTGATTAGTTACCACGAGAGTACATTGTTATAAAGCCAGGATCGTCCAAGTGATCTTTTTGCTTTGCATATGCCTGTCTCTTTTTGTGCTTTTCTCCATGAGTTTAAGTAGCACAAGGCCCTCATCAGATGTGCCACCTGATCTTGCACTTGCCATTCCAAGCTAAATAAACCTCTTTTCTTTATAAATTACCCAGTCTTAGGTATTTTACAGCAATCCAAAATGGACTAAGGACTTTTTTTTGCAGAAATAGAAAAGTCAATCCTAAAGTTCACATGGAATTTTACAGGAACCAAAATATTCAAAACTATCTTGGAAAAGAAGAATACAGTAGGAAATCTCAGACTTCCTGTTTCAATAATCACTACAAAGCTACAGTAATCAAAACAGTGTGGTGCTGGCATAAAAACAGTCATATAGACCAATGGAATAGAATAGAGAACTCAGAAGTGAACTCTTTCACATATGGTGAAATGGTTTTTGGTAAGGGTACCATGACCACTCAATGGGGAACAGACAGTCTTTTCAACAAACAGCGTTGGGAAAACTGGAGATCCACATGAAAAGAATAAAGTTGATCCCAAGCTAACACCATACACAAAATTAATCCAAAATGGATCAAAGACCAAATGCAAGAGCCAAATTTATAAAACTCTTAGTAGAAAGGTTTAAGGGGAAATAATAAGAAAAAGTTTCAGAACATTGGATTTGGCAATGATTTCTTAGATGTAACACCTAAAGCACAGGTTGCAACAAAAGAAAAAATAGACAAATTGGACACTACAATTAAAAAAAATTGTGCAACTAAAGACACTATCAATAGAGTAAAAAGGCAACCCACACAATAGGAGAAAACATTTATAAATCACATACCTGACAAAGGATTAATGTCCAGAGTACATAGAAAACTCCTAAAACTCAACAATAAAAGAACAAAATAACCCAATTCAAAAATGGGCAAACAACATGAATAGACAATTCTTCAAAGAAGATATACAAATGACCAATAAACACAGATGTTCAACAAATGCATAAACACATCAGATGCTCAAGAAAAGATACTCAACATCACTAATCATCAGGGAAATGCAATCAAAACCACAATGAGATACAACTTTGTCCCCATTAGACTGGCTATTATTGAAAAACATGAAAAAGTAATCAGTTTTGGTGAGTATGAGAATTTGGCACCCTTGTGTGCTACTGGTAGAAATGCAAAATTATGCATCTGCTATGGAAAACAGTATGGCAGTTCCTAAGAAAATTAAAAAATAGAATTACCATGTGATCCAGCAATTCTACTTCTGGGTATATACCCCAAATAATTAAAAGCAGGAGCTCAAAGAGATATTTGTGCACCCATGTTCATAACAGCATTATTCACAGTAGCCAAAATGTGAAAGCAACCCTGGTGTCATTGGCAGATGAATGGGTAACAAAACGTGATATACATATGCAATGAACATTATTCATCCTTAAAAAGGAAGGCAGTTCTGATGCATGCTATAACATGGATGAATCTTAAAGACATTACACTAAGCGAAATTAGCCAGTCATAAAAGTACAAATACTGTGTGATTCCATTTATTTGAGGTACCTATAAGATCCAATTTACAGAGACAGAAAGTAGAATGGTGGTCGCCAGGGGCAGGAAGCTGGGGGCGGGAAGGCATGGGAGTGGGAAGTTACTGTTTAAAGCATACAGAATTTCAGTTTTGGAAGATAAAAAGAGTTCTAAAGATAGTGGTGGTGGCTGCACAGCAATGTGAATGTACTTAATGCTACTGACTGTATACTTAAAAATGGTTAAAAAAGTACATTTTATGTTATTTTGTATATTATCACAATTTGACAAAAAGAGTATATTCTCTAAAGCCTGAGAGACTACATGTGACCCTGGCTGTGCCACTCACCAGCTAAGTGATCATGAGCACATTATTTAATTGCTCCCCCTCTGTTCTTTTATTTGTTAAATGGAGATAACAATCATTTTTGCATTGTAAGTTATTGTGCAGATTGAGATAAAATAGACAAAGCTCTTAGAACAGGACTTAACCCATTGTAAGTGCTCAAAAAGGACTAGAAATTATTATTATTCAAAAGTATCTTTCAATAAAAATGTAGGAAAACAGAAAATTGCTAACAATTTAAATCATTTTAGCAGGGGTTCTTGTATTCTACTTTCCCATTGTACATATTTACAGACAGATACTGACTTTAATTTAGAAAAATCTTTCTCTGGGATAAGGTTTAACTATCACTTGTCTATAGCATTGACTGCAGTGTTAGTTCCTGCACTCCTAGTATCTCATTGCTCTGTAATATTAGTTTCTCAATGTAATCTTACTTTTCTTGTAATCAGCCCTTATGGAAAACGAAGACATTTCTCTACGTTCTGAACCTCTTTGAACTTCCATAGAACAGTGTTTTCCAAACTGTAGGTCTGAATCCTTTACAATTGTTGTGACAATAAATATTCAAAAATGATATAATAAGAAAATCATATAAAGTTTTTTTTTCATTACCACATTATTAGTTTTTAGGATATCTTTGTAAAAGAAAGCTTAGTTAAAAATATATAGGTTACGAAAATGGGCTTTGTATATCTGAGATCTGCTCTGAATCCAGACTTTGTCAGTTCTATGGCCTGTGAGGCTCATTTTTCTTATTATTTAAATAGTGGGAATAGGCCGGGTGCGGTGGCTCACGCCTGTAATCCTAGCACTCTGGGAGGCCGAGGTGGGCGGATCGTTTGAGCTCAGGAGTTCGAGACCAGCCTGAGCAAGAGCGAGACCCCATCTCTACTAAAAATAGAAAGAAATTATATGGACAGCTAAAAATATATATAGAAAAAATTAGCCGGGCATGGTGGTGCATGCCTGTAGTCCCAACTACTCGGGAGGCTGAGACAGGAGGATCCCTTGAGCTCAGGAGTTTGAGGTTGCTGTGAGCTGACGCCACGGCACTCACTCTAGCCTGGGCAACAAAGTGAGACTCTGTCTCAAAAAATAAATAAATAAATAAATAAATAAATAGTGGGAATAATATCTATATCAGCATGGCTTTAAAACTTATATGAACTTACGTACATAAGTAAAGCACTGAGGTAGGCTGTGTCACTTTTAACAAAAATTTGCTATCTGTCCCTGAAGATGAATTATGCTTTCCAACTAAATTAAATCACACTTGGTAGTGTGGCTTGCTTTGGCTAATGGTATGTAAATGAAATGATGTGTTTTATTTCTGGAGAGAAAACTTAAGAACCACGGTTTGGTTTTTCCATGACCTGTCTTTTTCCTGTGCTATAAGAAAGAGAGATGTTCAACATAGAAGCTGCTTCATCAGCGAGGTCCTAAGTGACGACAAAGTGTAGCAGAGTCACAGGCAATTTAGACCATGCACTTGGAGTGAGCAAGAATTAAAGTTTTGGTGATTTCATAGAACAGCAACAAAAAAGTAGAATAGAATGGTAAATAATAGAAACAATCAGATTGCATCAGTATTAAGGGAAGTATTCTTCTGGGAAGATTGTGTCTTAATTTCAGTTGTGTATGTGTATACGTGTTTGTACCAAGACATGATGGGAAATGTTTCTCTTACTGAGTGTTGGTTTAAAAAAAAAGTATGAAAAACAAGATGAAGTTCTGGAAATAATGGGGAATTGTTTTTATATCTAATGTTACTTTGAAAAGCAAACAGAAACTGTGATCAATTCACATACTGAAAGGTATAAAATAGTCCATATATTTCAGGCAAGGTTCTATATTTTGATTTATATAGTTTGGTCATCGCCTCAATAATTAAATTTTACCTCCGTTATTATAAATGGATTTTCCTACCCCTCAGAATGTAATTTTATTTAATAATATGTATTTGGTCTCTTTGGCCTCAGTTATTACGTATAATTTAGGGAGTCATATTCTGGGGATCAAAGACACTGCAGCCTATATTTTCTTCCTTCAGTGATCATGTTCCAGAAAGGCCTAGATGCTCTCTTGCTTGGACCATGCAGAAGGAATTAATTACTGTATAGGAACTAGAAGGTACTAGTGGACTTTTGAAATTCTTTCTATCCCTCAGGTCCTAGGATTTTGTAGGTTCATAGGCTTCTGGTTTTCAGCAGTGAGCATATGAGGGCTTGTTCTCTCCTTGCCCTCCTGCTTCTTGCTACTTCACATTGTCGACACCAACTTTCAGTTCAGTTTCACTTCTTAATGGCATACTATCTCCAGTCGCCGGGCAGAAAATGCCAATCCTCTGAATCCATTTTCCACTTCTTGGTTATTTAGGACATGACTAAATTGTATGAAGCTCAGGGGAGGGAATTTAAGAAAATCATTCTGTATGAGTCTGACATTGCTGAAAAATTAGGAGATTCAGAATCAGGAGAGAGTAGCCACTGATCTGGGGCAAATAACGTTCAAATACACCCCTTGTGTGCAGCATGCTGAGCAGGGTGTCAGAGAGCATCTCACCAAAAGGCAACATATCTTGGAGCTGAGATGTAGGTTATATGTCGATAACCTAAGTGATCTCTGTGACCTAGTTCCCTCTCTACCATGCAAGTCTGGCCACCTGCTTCTGAATATATAAGCAAAGCAGAGTGCAGAAAAACACTGAGGCAGACCCAGATGGGAAGTATTGTATTATTTATGTAAGCATTCTGATGGCAAATCTAGTATGATCACAGCTCCTATCCTGCACCAAAGGTGTAGCTCAAGGCAAACCTGTACTGAAGGGCTTACTATGTGCCAGATCATGTGACGAGCAGAGTGGACACAGGGATGGAGGGACACTGTATCTGTGTCTACAAAAGAGCTTATATTTCAGATGGGAAGTCAAGCCCAGAAACAGAAAATTTCAGCATCACATAGAAAGAACTAAGATACAGATGTACATGAAGTGCTGTTAAAGGGTATGTAAGTAAAACACGAACATTTTCAAGTAAAGCAAGGCTGGCAAATCTCCAATTCCATTCAAAATCAAATGTTCCTTTTCCTTTTTTCTTTTGAAGGGAAAAGAGCGTATTACTACCCAAAATAAATAAAGAGTATATGGAATTAGAGGTGCTTCAATTTCTGGCCAATTCCGGTGAGCCAGCATACATGGTTCTTATAGATTTTAATCATTATTTGTTAAATATATTTTAGATATTGACTGATATATTTCCTTATAAATGCAATTGGCACTATTCTTCTTCTCAAACACGGCACTTAAAGAGTCAAATGAATAACTTGTATGAAAGATGTCTCAGAAATATAAGCAAATTTTGTTAAAATTCTGTGTCTATCACAGTCTCTGAAGAAGAGAGGGTCTAAAAATTACGTTAAGAAAGACTCTGAAAGACAAATACTTCTAATCAATGAAACTGTAAGCTCCAAGAAGACAAGGATTATTGTCTGTCTTTTTTCTCGCTGAACTTTAGCGCAAAGCACCATACTTGGCATGTGTCACTGCACAATGCATTGCTGAATAAATAAATAGTCTGTAATTACAAGTCACAGAGTAGTATCATTTTAAGTAGATTAACACACACAGTTTTACTTCATCCCTGGATAAGTAAAAATTTATTGCCTAGAATGATGCTATTTAGTGGATATAAATTTCAGGGCCCAAATTTAGGAGTTCGTCAAGTGTAACATTTAACATTGTTCTAATCACAGTTTATGTCACATTATTATTATAAGCTTCCTTACTCACATTCTTACTTTCATTATTCTTCTTTCTTCCTTAACCTACTGAGACCATCTAATGTGTATCCTATTAAATGTTCTTCAAGTAAAAAAGCCAAAGGAAAGTGGAGAGGAAGGACTCAGGGAATATTGTTCATATAGATCCTTCAGGAAAAGGTTGAAAACAAAATTCAGCCAAACAGATGTTTTGAGGAAATTACAGCAAAAAGATAGACTTGAGTATTTAAGCTGAATTTCAAGAAAAAGTAAAGGTAGATTAAGAGAGACAGAATGAAGTATAAATGTTCTGACAAAAAAGAAATGATATAACTATCAAAAATGGTTATGTTAAGTCAAATGGTGTAAGTAATTTCTAAGTCTTTAATAACTGAGAATCAAACAATATCAATTAAGGTTGATACATATAGTTGTAAAAGTTTAAAGAATGTACAGAAAAGAGTGATAACACTATTGAATAAAATTAAGTAACGAAGGGGGAGGAGATATAATATATAGTAAATAGGAAAACATAGGAGATTTTGCCACTAGTTAGATTGTACTGCTTGCATAAGCTAATGCATTAAAGCAGAAAAATAAAATTCTAAAATTTGCAAAAGAAGGTGAAACTATCATTATTTCATATAATATAAATATATTATAAGTGGAAACTAAAAAAAAAAAAAACCAGAAAACCTTTAACAAACAAAAGAAAAACTTAGTAAAAAACATAAATATATATCTGTAAATTTTATATACACTCAAAAACAGAAGATATATTGGAAGAAATTGCACCGTTTACAATGATAATCCAAAATGTCAAAATACCTAGGAATGAATTTAATAAGAAATATATAAGACTTGTTAAAGAAAATTTATAAAATATTCCTGTTAGATATGATGATAGATATAAGAAATAGAAAGCTATACCATGTCCTCAGGAAAAATTGGCATCTGAAAAAGGCATATTCTTTTTTGGGGGAAAAGTGTTGGGGAAATGCTCCAGAACATTGATCTGGGCAAATATTTTTTATTATAAGATCTCAAAAACCAGGCAACAAAAGCAAAAATAGACAAATGGGATTCTATCAAACTAAAAAGCGCTATTGCACAGAGAAAAAAAAAAACAAAAAACAATGAGCAAAGTGAAGAGAAAACCTACAAAATGGGAGAAAATATTTGTAAACTATCCATCTGACAAGGATTAGTAATTAGAATATATAAGTAGCTCAAACAACTCAAATAGCAAAACCACAAATACTTCAATTAAAAAATGGCCAAAAGATCTGAATAGACATTTCTCAAAAGAAGACATACAATTGTCCAACAGGCATTTGAAAACATGATCAACATCGCTAATCATCAGAGAAATGCAAATCAAAGCTAAAGTGAGTAAGTAATCTCACTCCAATTAGAATGACTTTAAAAAAAAAAACAACAAAAAACATGGAACAACAGATGCTGGTGAGGATGTGTAGAAAGGGCTACCCCTGTACAAGGATGGCAGGAATGTAAACTAGTAGAGCCCCTGTGGAAAACAGTATAGATGTTCCTCAAAAAGGCTTAAACTAGAACTATTATTTGATCCAGCAATTCCACTACTGGAAATATATCTGAAAAATATCCAAAAGAAAGGAAATATCCACTACTGAAAAATATCCAAAAGAAAGGAAATCAATATATTGAAGTGATATCTGTACTCCCATGTTTATCACAGCACTATTCACAATAGCTAAGATATGGAATCATCATGAGTGCCCATCAATGGGTGAATGGATAAAGAAACTATGGTATATATACACAATAGAATATTTCTCAGACATAAAAAGTATGAAATCCTGTCATTTGCACAAACATGGATGGAACTGGAAGTCCTTATGTTAAGTGAATGAAGCCAGACACAAAAAGATAAATATCACATGTTCTCATTCATATGTGGGACCCAAAAAGTAGATATCATGAAGATAGTAGATTGGTGGTTTTGGTGGTTACCAGAGGCCAGGGAGCATAGTGGGGAGGGAAGGGGTATGAAGAGAGGTTGATTAATGTGTACAAATATAATTTAGATAGAAGAAATAAAACCTAGTGTTTGATAGATCAGTAGGGTAACTGTAGTTAACATTGATCTATTTTACTTTTCAAAATAGCTAGACGAGAACAATTTGAATATTCCTAGCATAAAGAAAAGTAAGGTGATGGATATCCATTACCCTAGTTTGATTATATGTCTATATCACATTATCACATGTGCCCTGAAAGTATGTATGCTTATTATGTATCAACAAAAGAAAATAGAAAAATACAAAAAAAGGTGGAAGCAAAGCAAGAGTCCATTGACAGATGAATACAAATACAAAATGTAGTATATCCATATAATGGAATATTATTTAACCATAGCTAACACATGCCACAACATGGATGAAGCTTGAGAAAATGATACAAAGTGAAACAGTCACTAAAGGACAAATATTATATGATTTTAGTTATACGAGGTACCCAGAGCAGTCAAATTCATAGCGACTGAAAGTGGAATGGTGGGCACCAGGTGCTTGGGAAAGGGCAGAATGGGGACTTATTGTTTAATGGGTACAGAGGTTCTAAAGTGATGATTATGGCTGCATGATATGTACTTTATACCACTGACCTGTGCACTTAAAAATCGTTAAGATGGTAAATTTTATATATTTTCACACAATCAAAAATAATAACTAAAAACATACGTAGTGCTAAAATAACTTGATAAACATCTGGGAAAAGAAATATTTGGATCTATTTTTCTTATTATACACTTGAGAAAAATCCAAATGAATTGAAATTATAAATGTAAAAAATAAAACTATAAGAGGATTGGAATTAAACATGGAGAAATTCTTTATTGCCTTGGAGTGAGGAAAGTCTTTCTAGTCATGATCAAAATCAAGATGCCATAAAAGAAAAAATAGAGAGATTTAGAATCTCATCACTAATCTTCCAAACTTTTACCTGGCCTAACAGGAGTTAAAAAGCAAATGAAAATCTAGAAAAAACATCTGCAATTTACTTCACAAACGAATCTGCTTAAATATACAAGGAGCAGGCAATGATTGTCTCGAAGCAACTCTAGAGAGAGGCAAGAGCAAAAATTAAACTTCTTTCACAACTTTTCTTCTTGTTGCCACCTTTGGCATCCTTCTGCCCCAGACTGCAGCGCCTCACTCTTTAGCACCCCATAAAGTAATTCGAGGCAGCCTTTAGTCGCCTGAAAAAAGTTTCTTTCTGTTCTGTATAGTTGGCAGTGAAAGTTATTGGCCTCTGCACTCCACTCTCCTTCCCAAGTTTTTCAGAGTTGATTTTGGGAAAGACAGGCCAAGTTAGTTCACCAGGAATCTGAAGTTAACATCTTATTTAAATAGATGGTTATATAATTTTAGTGATCATTGGGATCCTTCCTACCCTAGAGTTGTGTGCAAGGCACTAAGGCATAAGGGAAACTTCTCTAGTGTGGGCTCAATTGTGTAGAATTGTGCGGTGCGTTTGCTTTCTCTAGGCACCACTAGGGGCACCACTAGGGACACCCCAATCTTTGGTGACTCTGGGAACCCCTGAACCAATGTCTAGATTACGTGGTGTACTAACTGCTCTAACTTTGAGATCAAATCACCTTTGCCCTTTGCAGGTGCTAATCCCAAGACGGTACTGAGGGACAGATCTATTTATTTTTTTTAAGAGATGAGATCTCGCTCTGTTGCCCAGGCTGTAGCATGGTGGCGTGATCATAGCTCACAGTAGGTTCGCACTGCTGGGATCAAGGGATCCTCCCGCTTCAGCCTCCGGAGTAGCTAGGACTACAGGTACATTTTGGCTAACTGAATTTTTTTTTCCCCACTTTTTAGAGGTGGGGAGTGTCTTGATATGTTGCCCACGCTGGTCTGGAACTCCTGGCCTAAAGCAATTCTCCGGCCTCAGCTTCCCTAGTACCTGGCATTACTGGCAGGAGCCACGACACAGGACCTGATACTCTTGAAGCTGGACGAATCTCACCTCTCTGCCTATCTGCTTCTTGGCCCTTTGTCTTCCTTTGTGGCAATTGTAGCACAATCCATGCAAGGGTTCAAGCTTTAGGAAAACGAAACCCAGAAATGAAAGTATTTGAAGCAACTTCTGCTTTGCTAACCGCAAAATTTTCTAAAGTAATGAGTTATAAGTCTTAGAACATAGGGTGGGGAGGTATGTAATGCACAAAATTAAAATATTAATATATTTCCTTGTTATAGATGTTTTTCTGAATCTTGGAGAAATGAGTTAAAATCATGAAGTGATCTTTCAGCACCTACTTTCTCCCAGACTCTGATTTTGGTACTTTCAAATGCTACCTGGACTTAAAGTAATTTATTAAAATTCATTTTTCTTCCCATTCCAGTAATTATTTAAGCCACTTTCTGGAAACCCTTTGGTTTTCAACAAGAAATCTCAGATAATACCTTACAATGGGGTTGTGCAAAATGCGTTATTGAGGTCATACTGGTCAAATTTATATTCAGCATCTTATTATATTTTTAGGCACAGATAAATGAATATAAAAATAAAACATGCCATTTGTTTGATACTTTAAAAAACTAAAACTGGGTCATTTTTACTGATTTCAGTAAAATTTAGCTATTTGTTAGGATATGCTGCCATATTCAAGGAGGGGTCATTGTGGAAGGTTGGAAAAGCAAATTAAAATGATGCAGCATCTTTTAGCTTCCTTACACATCATTTTTCTTCATTTAGCTTTCTTATCCCAAACACTGAATTACTGTGCTTCTTATTGTACTCTGACCTAATTTAACAATAAAGATTTTATGAGAGAAAGATAGAGTTACTAAAAAAGTTCAAATCCTATGGTTTATAAAAAACAATTTCAATTGGTTATGTTTATAGAATCCATCTTTGAAGTCTAATAAAGATTTACCTTTACACGTATATCTGAATTTTTATAGCTTGTTACTTGACCTAGTCTCTTTTTTGGAGAATGTGAGAAAACAAAGACTCAGAGAGTAACCGTGAAAAGTTAGAAAAAATTAGAAGCTTAGGGAACCAAATTTAAGCTAATGGAAATGTAAGTCTAATCCAGAAAAACCTATTCCAAAACTTCTATATTGGGATTCAGATTATCCAATTTAGTTGTCAACAGTAGTCAATTACTGTGACTGCCAAATCCATACTTTTTGTATTCATATGCCAACCAGTCTTCAATGAAGTAATAAATAAAGCAATGTCATATCATATCTATATGTAATGTCATATCATAGCTGTTCATAAAAGTGATCTTTTTAATACTCCAAGTCAGATCATGTCATTCCTCTGCATAAAACCCTTGAATGGCTCTGCATCTTAAAGTAAAAGTTCAAGTCCTAAGAATAATCTCTAATGTTATGCACAGTCATAACCCTCCTTACCCCAGCTCATTTCTGACTTCATATTTTGCTTTCTCTGGATAATTAGCCGGGTCTTATGCCAGGCATACTCCCACTTCAGGGCCTTTGCACATTCTGATTCCTCCACCTATGAGTTCCACCAACACTCCCAACTGTCCTAATGTGTGCATTTCCCCCCATATATATCGCCATCTTACATAGCATACGTTTTACTTATTTGGTTATTCTCTTCTTCCCCTACGGGGATACAATTTCCAGGAGGACAGAGATTAGTGTTTGTTTTCGTCACTGCTATATATTAGTGCCAAGGGCAGTTCTAACATATTATAATAACTCAATTAGATGTGTTTGAACAAATAAATAAAAAATATGTAGATTTCTATTTATAGCCATGTGGCAGATTAAATGCGCCGAAAATCCTCTCAAAACAAAAGTCAGAAATGCTAAATGTACCATAGCAAACATTTGTTTAAATACATAGTTGAACTAAAAAGAAAGTAAGGGATGTCTTCAGGGACTAAGAACATACCTGGAGCCATATATTAAAGAATAGTATTTGTCTTTTAAGTAATCAAGAGCCTTAGGTTTTAATTGTTTGTGAGACAAGAGATAAGACCTGAGAACAGGGAAGCTAGGGATTCCAAATAGTGAAAATATTGACTAAATCTTCCTCCTGGCAAACAAACTTTGGTAGTTTTTTTTTTTCCCCATTTCTCCAAGCCCAAGTAAAGGTAAACAAAACAAAAAAGTAATTTTACTCTGTATGTAGGTAAACATGGATTTAATGTTTGATTTCCACTGCTGTCTGCGTGACCTTGGAAATCCCAAGTTGAAATTTTAACCTTGCCCCAAATGAATGATTCCACTACCGCACACAGACATTAAGCAAAATGTAAATAGAAATTCTAGGAAAGGAAAATTGAAATTCATACTCAGACACAACATAATAAAACTGCAGGACAACAAAAACAAAGAGATTATTTTAAATCACAATGAAAAAAAGTAAATAAAATTAAACTGGCATCATATGACTTAAGATACCTACATGATGGAGCAACGCGCACTACCTGGGGAACAGACACACCTGGAGCTCTGACTTGGGGGGAAAGGTGGTACATGGGCAACGTATGTAACCTGCAATTCTGTATCCCCCATAACAATAAGATGAAATAAAAAAAAAAAAAAGACAAATACAGAGCTAGGAGATAGGAGAACAGTATCAAAGTCTGGAAAAATACAAATGTCAACCTATAATTGTTTACTGCTAGCCAACTCTCAACAAGAATGAGTGAGATAGAAAAGTACTTTCATACAACTTGGGACTGATAACATTTATTGTTAATTAAAAAAATTCTAACGTACTTAAAATATGAATTAAACTAAATTGAGGGAAAAGAATTGAGTACAAGAAAGAATGACATTGGTCAATCTATAAACCAATTTAAGCAGACATTGAATGTAAAAAATAATGATAATTATGATGCTTTTTTTGATTATACTGTAAGACAAGAATAAAATTCTGGAATCCAGTAAAGGCAAAAATGGGTTGTTGTTTTCAAGGTTAAAATATTTCTAATATCCTCATACTTAAAGAGAATAGAAAAAGATAAATCAGAAGAGTGGGTAAAAGAAAAGAGAAAATAATAGGTTAATCAAAAATAAGGCAGAAAATTGTATAAGCATGAAAACAGGAAATGGAACATAACTAGTGGTATAGCCTAAGATGTGAGAAATGACCACCTAAATTGAGCCAAATTAGGAGTCTTTATTAGCTGGCCAGCGACCACCCCTGTTCTGGGTAAGTCCAGAGACAGAGAATGGCCCCGATCTTAAAGTGGGCAGGAATTATATACCTTCACCACTAACAATACTAACAATACACATACAGCTCAGAACATGTTGATTACAATAATTCATAAGCAAGCAAACTTACAGAAGCAAATAGCAACCGTTAAATCAAGGAACATTTCTTTGAGGAACATCCAAGGAACATTTTTCCAAGGAACAGCACAAAGTAACTATACGTATACACCTAGTGATTTTAAACAATCACTTACAAGTTAATCACTTTATTTTTTTTCTGTTATTTATGTATTTTTCTCTCAGCTCATAGGTCATGGGCCTATGAATCACACAGCAGCAGTGAGCCTGTACACAAGATGGCTTCACTGTGGCTCACAGAGCTATAATGATTACCGTGCCTCATCACAACTAGAAAAGGCAAAATCTATAGAAAAAATTTCAAATTCATCAGTTAAAAAATGTTAATTTAATTACTTATAATTAATTATATAGTTAAAATAGAGATTATTGTACAGGATTAAAGGATCAAGATTATTGAAGAATACTACAGAAACAAAATCCAGGCATACAGTATGTAAAACAGACACACCAAAACCATAGAAAAAGTTAACAATGACACTTCAGGAAATGATATAACAGACAACTTCTAATCAAAATCTTCCAACCTGTTAGGCAAGATGAACCCTAAACAATAATTACTGTACAGGAATAAAGAAGGCCACTGGATAGTGATAAAACTTAATACTAACCCAATGATATGACATTTCTAAATTTATATGCATTAAATAACATAGCCACCCTTCCCTGCTAATTAATTGCAAGGACACATATGTAAATTTAGAATAGAATTTGAAATTTTAGCACAAAAAAGAAAAAAAGAATAAATACTTATATTAGTAAGGGAAATTCTTTGAACTTCAAAGAATAAGCATCCATCTTAAGATAAAAGTAACAACAACAAAATAAATAAAAAGTAAAGGCAAAGGATATAGAACAAAAGTATAATAATACAGAGAGGATAATAATATGAAAATAAACTACAAGAGAGGTGAACAGTGATGCTGAATACTGGTTCTAAAAATCACTAATATTAAAAAATGTATTTTTATGAATCCAGAAATAGGAGATAAAAGTAACGAAAAGATACGTAACCAAAGAAACAGCAGAGCAGTTTTAAAATAATAAGAGATGCTATGAATAGCTTTATGGCAATTAATTTGAAAACTTACATGACATGGGCAATTTTCTAGAAAAATATAACTTACCAAAATAACTCAAGAAAAAATAGAAAATCAAAATGGATCTAGGTGTAGTTAAGAATTTGAATAAGTAATAAAACCATACTTTTTAAAATCTCATTTTATCTCAATGTCAAACTCATGGTTATTTCTTGCATTTCCTCAAGCCACCATTCATTCTTGCTTTCTATGTGTGTATCTATCTATCTATATCAGTTTATTTTCTCTTGGGAACCATGTAATCTGATCTTCATTTCTGAGAAAAATGTAGTCTTTAAAAAATTTTTTTCCATAATTTCAATCAACTCTTTCCATTTCTATTTTTCTTGTCCATTCTATTTTTCAATTTCAAATTTATAATTCAAGATAGTTTTTAATAGCCTAAATTCTTATTTAAAGTTTAATTCAAGTTGGAGTGTTGTCTTAAAATTTTTTTCTGCTTCTGGTTGTAATTGTTTGTATTTTTTTTTTTCTTTGTGGGGACCTGAAGAGAATGTTTCATCAGATAATAAGTATTGAATCTTGCTTTCTGATGTTTTTGCAATAATCTGCAGAGATTTATTCAATTTCACCTTTTTATTTTCATGGTTTTGAAATGGTTCAGGTTTCTAGTTCAATTGTACCCTCTTTTGTAGGTGTGACAAAGTTCATATTTTTGGTGGATTGTTTTCTCTTTGACATGCAAAGGGATTCTGTGTTCTCTGAGGTTTGTTTTCCTTGCCTTGCAGGACTCAGAACATTCCCTTTTTTCTCCTTTTTCCTTTCATCATCCCGTTGTCAAAGGGCACCCCCACCCTTCTTTCATGTACTTTTCTTCTCCTGAATCTATGACTTCAAAGATTTCTACTTTAAGTCACATGTAGTTTAAAGTCTCTTCCATGTAGTCTGTGTGCCTTGAGCCACTTTTAAGAATTTCCCTAATTACCATGAATTTACTCTTTAGAAGAATTGCGTTATTCATATGTCATCCTGAGCCCTGTCACTCGCTCCTCTCTTCTCTGTTCTTTGCAGGTTTTCTAGTCCTGTCCTACTTTGCCACAAAGTCTTATGGTGTTGCAAGAGTATAAAGGATTTCTCCTTGGAATTTGGAGTTTTTCATATTTTTTTACTTATAATTATTTTGCAGTGTGGGCCTTCTTAGTCTTCAAGTTACGCTAAAGGCATTTTTGTTTTGTTTAATTTATTCTTATTGTTTTATATTGATTTTAGAGGAAATACTGAGATAGGAGTAAGGCAGGCATCATCTTCTTCAGCTACCCAGAGGTCCTCAGAATTAAGCTTTTAACACCAGAAAAAAAAGAATTGTTCCTTCAGAATCTACAGAAGGTTATTTTTGTTAATTACAGTTGTTTAAGGTATTTTTATTTCTATGTTTTCACTAACTTTTATTAATGTTATCAACTAATTTTTTCAAAATATCATCAGTATTTAAAATTTTAAATTTATTAATGTTTGTGTCCTAATATACAATAACTTTGTATATGTAACTTGAACAAATGAAAACAATTTGTTCTCTATAAAGTTAAAGAAATTGTGTTGTATTTGCTCAGATTTGTTGATTATATATTTCAGATTCTCTACATTTTAATAAGATTTGTCTATTTTATCTGTCATGATTATATGAATAAGAATACTATTATTGTGTATTTGTTGATATCTCTTCTCCATTCACATAATTAATACTTTGGAAATTTTGTTAATAATATTTTCTTACAATAGTTCTTTTTGTGTAATATTATTTTGATTGACTATTTTTAATGAAATATACCTTTCACCATACTTATAGAATGAATTACCTTTATCTGATATCAATAGCACAACCATAGTATTTGATTAATATACCTCAGGTTTTTCTTTTTCTTTACAAATTTTAGAGAAATTCTGTTTAGCTATGTCCCTTGAACAAAATTGTGTCTTTGCCAGTCAGTTGGTTGATTGATTAAATAAAACCAAATCTAAGTTATTTTTACTTAAGTAGATGAATTGGTACCATTTGCATTTGTTGCCATATTTAATATTTTAGTTTGTTTTTAATTGTTTAATTTGTGTTGATACCAGTTGTTGAATTTGTTATTTATTTTCCGGGATTTTTTTGTACATAAAATCTTAGGCTGTTCTTTTCTATGTTTTGGGATGTGTGTGTGTATGTGTGGGTGTGGGTATGTGCTATAGTTCAGTCAGTTTAGAAGGGTTGGTTATTTTTTGTATCTTCTAGTTATTTTAAATCTATGCAAGATAATTATCGTGGAAAAACAATATTATTCCTGCTCATTAATCCTTTACTTTCTTTGAGGAGGATAATGGCACCCTGTTGTCCTTGATGGACTGCCACTGTCTCACTCTCAGCCAAGGTGGTATGTGTTGAGCTGACTTCTCCACAAGCTTTAAGAGTGGCAAATTGTGATAGGTGCATGCATTGAAAGGTTCATTATTTTCCACTTTTGTGTATGAATAACTTTTCCATTATAATAAAATTTAATAAGAATAAAAATTAAAATAAAAAATGAATTAATACAAATGTCTTCTGAGTATAATGTTTATTCCTTTCTTAAAATCATAAGAGTGCATTGTTTTACTTGTTTTCCCAATTGTGGAACTTGTATTTGCACGGATCATTCTATTTCTTTACCTGTTCCCTTTTTGACTATTCTGTGAAGGTTAGAGATGCTTATCTGAATTGGATTGTGGAACAAAACAAGGATAATTAACTCCACCAGAATTTGGACAGTGCATAATTGGCATAAAATTCTGAAAAATGTTCCATAAATTACTTTCCAAAGAACACACAGGAGACAATAATAAAGAGTACATTAGAAGTATGACTCTGCAGTGAAATAAGTATGGACAATTCCCTTTTGGGGATTCACAATAAATATTAGGATGTAATATGTACTATTTTGAAATCCATAGACAAGAAGTCTGCTCATTTGATTTAACTCCATGTTTCTCAAATGGATGTTATCTAAAATTATATTTGGGAAATATATCTTAATATCTCTAGGTGCATGATTCTATTTAATTCTGATATAGAGTGTTTGAAATCCTGTTATAACTAATTAAGCCATTATTCATAGTAAATATATAATAATTTATTGATTTAAAAATACATAATATATTATACATTTTTTCAATAACCCTTTCTTGGTGGCAATTTGAATGTCATTTGCTTTTTTATGCAATACACGTATGATGTTATTCTAAGGATAGAGGATGTTTTATAAACATCTTCAAATTATGGGGGCCAAGGTACTGCAGGACTTGATGCATGTGTGTCCTGTTGTAGAAACTAACTATCGAAACTAATACTAGCATTGAGATGCTTTCCAGAAAATACCTACCATTAGGATAAGCATAGAAAAACTCTGTTGTAACCCTCTTACAGATTTTTATTCAAAGGGAAAATTCTAGAAGAGAAGAAAGAATAACTGACAAAAGGAGCTATATGTTGCCATAATTTAAACTCTAGTTACAACTGTTATCTCAGCAAATTTTAAGTTAATAGCATCAGTTATACCCAAGCAGTAATTCAGTTTATTTATTTTATTACTAATCCAGTCAACATATTATCTATCTATAATTTGCAATAAAAACGTGAATGAAATTTTACTTAAAAGTAAATCACTAAACAGTTCTCAAGAAAGATAACAGGATTCTTCCAAGGGGATTTTATTGTAGTAGTATAGGTTACGGCAGTGTCTTTTTTTAAAAAATTTTATTTTGAGACAGAGTCTCACTCTGTCACCCTGGGTAGAGTACCATGGCATCAGCGTAGCTCACAGCAACCTCAAACTCCTGAGCTTAAGCAGTCCTCCTGCCTCAGCCTCTCAGGTAGTTGGAACTACAGGCCCACGCCACCATACCCAGCTAATTTTTTCTATTTTTAGTAGAGATGGGGTCTTGCTCTTGCTTTGGCTGATCTGGAACTCCTGACCTCAAATGATCCTCCCGCCTGGGCCTCCCAGAGTGCTAGGATTAAGGCATGAGCCACCACACCTGGCTGGTAGTGTCTTGTTAGCAGAATTCAAGTCCTTTTAGATGACATTTGGCCATGCATATGATAGATGATGTTTTTTCATTCACATTCCTCTTCTGATACTTCATAAATCAAAAATCCTGTCAACATAATTGTCCTTGCCTTTTTATGCATATTCATAATCAAAAATAAAATCATTATTCTATTTCAGGTTATAGAATATGAATATTCTTTTTTAGGAATCCATAACATTGATTATAGTCAGTATGAATTAGGGACACAAATTACAAGACTGAAGTTTTTAGTATATTAGCTATTTTATCCCAAACATAAGTATTTGATATCAGAAAATGATTTGGTTAAAATTACTCCAGTATCAATGCCTGTGCCCAGTCATCTCTCAAAATATTTAAAATGCAAATATGTGTGGCAATTATCAACAAATGTAATTTTCAATATACACATTATAAAATAGTTTCTTTTTTAGATTAGTAATTTAATACATGCTAATTACATGCAAAGAATGCTATTAGGAAATACTGGGGAAAATAGAAATAAATGTTTCTTTAAAAGAGATAAGAAAATAGTATTTATTTACTTATATTTCATTCATTGATCAATATATTCATCTAATCATTCAGGAAACATTTATTGAGTGCCTTACATATTTCCAAGGCTACATATATAATATTATCCTAATTCCTAAAAGCTTTCATTTTAACAGGAACGTAAAATAAAATAATTGATATAAATTAGGAAACTAAAACATAATAGAAAATATTATATTTGAGAATGTAATTGCTTTATGAATTTTTAAAAAGACACTATCTGGTTTACTAAGCAAAATATTCATGAGGTAGATGGCATCTTTGTATGGCTATGAAAAGATAGAAGATAGAACTGGCATCACAGACATACGTACTTTTACTTTTCCAAAGAAATAAATTTGAAAAAAAAATTGAAGTAAATAAATGCATTATCAGTGGATTGACTTAGAGGGTAAGATAAATGTAAGGGATATTTAGAAATATGTTTGAAAGAAAGATTGGTTGGGATCAGAGTATTGAGAACTCAGTACTCTGTTCTATTTGTTGTAGACAAATCATATTAAAATGTAGAGAATCTGAAATATATAATCAATAAATCTGAGCAAATACAACATAATTTCTTTAACTTTATAGAGAACAAATTGTTTCCATTTGTTCAAGTTACATATGCAAAGTGATTACATATTAGGACACAAAACATTAATAAATTTATAATTTTAAATACTGATCATATTTTGAAAAAATTAGTTTATAACATTAATAAAAGTTAGTGTCACTGAAAGAAGTTAAAGAATATCTAAATAAATGGAAAAACAGCCCATCCCCATGAATTGGAAGACTTACTATTGTAAAGATTGAAATACTCTACTAATTGACCTACAGATTCAACACAAACCCTATCAAAATTCCAGCCTTGTGTTCAGCAATTAATAGGTTGATTGTAAAATTCATATGGAACTGCAAAAGATGCAGAGTAACCCAAACAATCTTGATAAATAAGAGCAAAGTAGGAGGTCTCATGTTTCATGATTTCAAAACTTACTACAAAGCTACGATAATCAACACAATATGTGCTAGCATAAGGATAGGCATAAAGATCTATGGAATAAGATTGAGAATTCAGAAATAAACCCTTACATTTACAATCAATTCATTTTAGGCAAGGATGCCAAGACAACATGATTGGGGGAAAGTAGAGTCTTTTCAAAAAATAATGCCCAGATAAATGAAATGGATATTCATGTAGAAAAGAATGAAATTCTACCCGTATCTCATACCTTATACAAAAATTAGCTCATAATGGATCAGAAACCCACATGTAAATGCTAAAACCATAAAATTTTTAGAAGAAAATGTAGGAATGAATTCTTGCAACCTTAGATTAGGTAATTGTTTTTAAGATATGACACCAAACCCAAGCAACAACAATAGAAATAGATAATTTGTCTTCTCTAAAATCAGAAACAAGACAAAGGTATCTACTCTTTCCATTCTTATTCAACATTTTACTAAAGTTTTAGCCAGTATAATCAGATTAAAAATAATAATTCAAACAGATTTTAAAAGAAAAACAAACCTTTCTATTTGCAGACATAGATGTAGATTGCAAGGACACTGCCAAAAAAAAAAAAAATCCTCTTAGAATGAATAGGTTCATTAAGCAACATTAGAAGACACACAGAACATTACATAACCATAAAAAAATTACATATCTAGATATGAACACATGGTCTCTGAAATTAAAGATACAGTAATATTTTAAATCACTTAAAACAAAATGAAGTGTTTAGATATTAAGATAATCTTAACAAAATATGTACAGGTCTTGCACACTGACAATTATAAAAATACACTGATGAAAGAAATCAAAGAAGAGGTAAATGAATGGAAAGATTCATTCTGTTCATGGATTAGAAGACTCAATATAATAAAGATGTCAATTCTCTTCAAATTGATAAACAGATTTAACACAATTCCTATACAAATCTCAGCTAGAATTTTTGCAGATAAAGACAACATTATTTTAAAATTTATATGGAAAAAAAGGATTTCAAATTGCAACAACAGTTTTGAAAATGAATAAAATGGGTGGAATAGTCTAATCAAAAATAAAGGCTTATTACGTATTTACAGGTACCAAGATTCAGGTAATATAGACAGGTAGATTAATTTAGCATAATAGAGAACTAAGAAATAACTCCACACAAGTATGGACTACTTATTTTTGAAAAAGTGCAAAAGCAATTCACTAGAGGATGGATGACTATTTCAGCAATGGGTCATTGTTAGGCAAGAGAAAATAAAACCTTAACTTAAACCTCACATTTTATAGAAGAACTCACTCAAAATGGATTACAGACTTAAATGCAGAATGTAAAACTATAAACCTTTTGGAAAGAAAGGAGAGAATCTTTAGAATCTATAGCTAGGCAAAGAGTCCTTGACATCAAAAGTACAATTCATATAATTAAATTTTTGTAAATTTGACTTCATCAAAGCAGTTTGGCTCTGTAAAAGACCCTGTTAAGAAGATGAAAAGACAAACCACATGTTGAGAGCAAACATTTGCAAAGCATATATTCGATAAAGGTCTAGTGTCTAAAATATATAAGGAACTATCAAAATTCAACAGTAAAAACAAACAAATACATTTAAAAGAAAAACAATACAGTTACAAATAAGCAAAAACATGAATAGTCAGTCATTTCACTGAAGAGGGTATACAGATGGCAAGTAAGTGTATGAAAAGGTATTCAACATCATTACAACCAGGGAAATGCAAATTAAAATCACAGATGGATAACACTACACACCTATCAGAATGATTATAGTAAAAAGTAGTGGCAATAGCAGATGCTTGCAAGGAAGTAGTGAAACTGGTATGTGTATGATTCAAATGTCCCTTAGTGGCTGAATAATTAGACAAAATTTAAAATAATCATACCATGGACTGCTAATTAACAATAAAAAGGAGGAAATATTGAAATGGACAGCAATCAGGATGAAGCTACAAAGACTATGCGGAGTGAATGGAAAATAGATTGTTTGTTTACAGGCTTTAAGTACGTATGGTGAGAGGGAGGAGAAAGAAAAATTAATGTGCTATAAAAAAAGCAAAAATGAGTAATCTGTAAGGTGATAGCAATGTTCTATATCTTGATAATGAAAGTCAATATCCTGGTTATGATATTTAAAATTATTTTCGAAGTTGTTACTATTGCAGAGACTGGGTAAAGTGTATGAGATTCTTTTTGTACTATTTATTACAACATGAGAAACTACAATTATCAGAAAATAATAAATTTAATTTAAAAACAAGCTTGCTTATTAAAAAGTAAGAAAGTAAAATGTCACAGAAGAAATGCTTTGCAACAAGGAACAGGTGGTATTTGATTGTAGGAAAAAGTAGGGAAAGGATATTTCTGTTATTTTCTACTATTTTTTACAAGATAGTCTATATAGCATTTGAAATACAATAATTATTGAATATCTACTTTTTTCAAGGTACTGAGTCCTCCTTTATGGCTACTTTGCTTTGTGATTATATTTAAATAAACAGCAAATAAATTATTGGGTAGCTCAAATGGTCAACATTGATTTACTCCTTTCTGAATACTTTCTAAATTTATAAAACACAATATTCTGTAACAAATATTAGTATTCATTGTAATGACTCTGAACACCATTAGAATCCGATCAACAAATAGATGATAAGATAAGGTATGATAAGATTAGATTAATGAGTATATTGTCTTATATTAAAATTACTTTGAAAACTTTTAGGTGGAAACATCTTTTAGTCAGTAGTACCCATTTCTGGATTATCTTGGATTGATAGACACTGTTATAATAACACAATTAAGAAGACTTTGAATGGTTTAATTGGCTTGGATAGCACATGAGAAATGTATTTTAATACATGCAATTGTCAACTCTTTGATTCAAATTAGGACATGTCTTCTAAATGAAACAATCAATATACATGCTGATCATGGCGCTGATTGTGTTTTTACTATGGGAAAAGCAATTGAAACAATTAACCAAGGCTACCAACCACAGTAATTAATTGTTAGAAATGAGGCTCTGTCGCTGAGGAAAAGGCCAGAACATGCCAGCAAAAACATAGTAGTGCTTGAAAAATCAGTGTTGAAGGAGGACTGATGTCAAGTTGGAACAGGCTCGTGATTAAATATTTAAGGGATGTCCCAATAGGATAAGTCTGAAGATTGATCTCAATCTAGGAGATATGTGCTCAGCAGAAAAGACTCACAAAAACCTCAGGTGAGTTCCAAGAACTAAGGTGTCTAGTCAGATCCTTCCTGAGAGCAGCATGCTTTTAAGAAAAGTTTGGCAGGAGGTGGGAGTAATAATATTAAATTGGCAACAGACAAGAAGAATGTCACTAACTTGACTTCCTGGCCTTGATATGTATAGTATCTGATAGAATAAAACAGCTTGCATTTCAGAGGGCTACAAGGAAAGTAGTGTCTTTAAGGAAAAACAAACGAAGGCAAAGATAATACTGAAAATGTAACGAGTTTTATACAGTATGACAGAAGTATAAAACTTGAAAGTATATGAAGCAGTATTAAAAAAAAAAACAAATAATGATGAAAGACTAGGAAGGTAGAAGCTCCTAGTGATGACTGAGGTCAACAGCCATATGAGG
Source organism: Eulemur rufifrons (assembly GCF_041146395.1). NCBI lineage: Eukaryota > Metazoa > Chordata > Mammalia > Primates > Lemuridae > Eulemur > Eulemur rufifrons. Next base: position 37,136,449 of record NC_090997.1, read on the forward strand.
CATGATGAGGGATGAACAGCAAATGGACTTTGTACTGTAATCCGTTAGCCACCCCACGATTATGACAACTTAAGAGAAGGTGGCTTCTTGATGATTTCTCTGAGTAATGACGTGACACTGTACAAGAAGGAAATAGAAGTGCTTCTATATAATTTTTTTCATTCAGTTTCATGCAAGACATTACACCAGGCACTGAAAATTCAGCCGTGAGCAAAACAGATGAAATCCTTACCCTTAAAAGGCTTGAATTCTAGTAGAAAGGACAGACAGAAAGGGCACAGATTGATATCAAGAACTACTTGGCATCTCTAGGTAAGGTTTGTGCATATGTTTATGATAACATGTATGTGAACATGTGCAACAATGAGGGGAGATTGATAGGAAGGCTATCCATAATGTCTCAAATGAAACAGTAGAAATATATAGCAACTCCAGAAGTGCAAAAGAATTCTGTCTGGACCTGGCAGGTGCCCTTTTTAATTTAATTTAATCTGTCTGTCTGTCCATCTATAACTTCTGGGTTCCTTAATCTAAACCTACCCTTGTTGCTATACCAGTTAATTCCTGGTTCAACTCAAATCTATATTTGTGTTCCAAATTTCCATGTTTCTCATGCTTCTACAACCTTTCTTCTTATATATCTGACTGTGTGGATTTTTATATCCTTATTTTTACCCCAGCCTGAAGTTTATTCCTAATATTCTGCTCAGTTCTAGTTCTCAGGTTTCTTGCTCCTAGATCCCAATTTTTTCCTAATTTTTAAAATTTTTAAAATTTTGGACTGGCTCACATCTATTGAAGACCAATACTAAGAAGCATTTGAGACAGATATTTATAACAAACAATCTATTACATCATAAAGACTTTCAAATTTACCATCTTCCCCTTTCTACAATGATTCGTCACTTTGAAATGACACTGAATGTACAAATTTGCATAGAAATTTTCCTTGTGACTTTTCTTTGGATTGAATTAATTAATTATTGCTTCAGAATACCACTATTATTTCCAGAACTCTCTCCCAAACTCCCTCAAGGGAAAGAATACTAATAATAAACAAATTTAAGGAAATTTGCTTCCTTAAAGCATAAAGACTAATTTACTGATGGTGGTAAAAAATTTGGAAAATCTCACAGTGAACCAAGGATCCTGGACAAGAGAGCATCAAACAATTACCCTGTTTCTCCTTGATGACTCCCATTGCCACAGTGATAGAAAAGGAAATGGTTTTTGGAGAAGTGGGAAATTCTATTATTCTTGCTTATACATCTGAGTGATTACTTTGGATGCCTATATGCCTCATAAAATCTCTTAAGATTCTTCCAGTCAGTAAGAGTTTGAATTCCTTCCAGTTATACCAAGACTCCAAAATGCCCACAGCTACTGAAGTGGACAGTGAATGAGGTGTAGGTGGAACCTGCATCCACATGCAGATATCCTATATTAATTAGTGAGGGTTCTACAGAAAAATAGAACCAATGGGAAATATATTTAGAATGATATTTATTATAGTCATCCCAAGGTATATACAGAGGATTGGTTCCAGGACTTCCAGAATATACCAAAATCCATGCATACTAAAGTCCTCTAGTTAGCCCTGTGGAACCCGTGCATGTGAAAAGTTGTCCCTTTATATACATGGGCTTTGCATACCACAAAAACTGTATTCTATTTGCTTTTGGTTGGAAAAAAATCTGCATACAAGTGAATCTGTGCAGTTAAAAGCCATGTTGTTCAGGGGTCAATTGTATAAGGAATTGACTCATATGATTATGAAGTCTGAGAAGTCCTCAATCTTCCATCTGCAAGCTGGAGACCCAGGAAAGCTGGTAGTGTAAACGCCAGTCCAAGTCTAATGGCCTCACAGGAGATCCCATGGTATAAGTTTCAAAGGGCAGGAGAAGACTAATATCTCAGTTCAAGCAGTCAGGCAGAGAGAAGAATCCAAGCTTTCTCTGCCTTTTTGTTCTATTTGGGCCCTCCAATGGGTTGGATGATGTTCACCCACACCGGGGAAGACAATCTACTTTTCTCAGCCCATGAATTTAAATGCTAAATACCTTCACAGACAAACCAAGAAATAACATTTAACCAGATATCTTGGCATCCTGTGGTCCAGTCAAGATGATGCATAAAATTAATCATATATCCACTTTCAGAGTGAAGAGCCATCAAACCCATCTGTGTTATTTATCTCACTTGGTCTTTTATCACGTTTGTTACAAACCCAAAGGTGATATGATGACAGAAGTATAAGTGGTGTCCAAATACAGCAGCAGCTGTCAGCAACAAGAAAATGTGACAATGTAATGTGTAAGAGCGGATGTGGGGTAGTCAAATGGGGAAAGAGAATAGATAGAGTCTGGTGAGAGAAAACCCAAATATTGCATCTCAGTTTCTGACCATTTCTTCCCAGGCATGTAGGAAACATCTGTTCTTGCCCTGATGTTAATTATCATTCTTTTTGAGGCTTGATAGAGGGTGGCAGGTGTATTCTAATTTGCAGAGTAAGGCAGGGTTTCACATATGCAAGTTATATAGCAAGTTAAATTCTGGAGAACCTTCAATGTCCTAATAATACTATATAATTCATATAATCAGTTTCCTTCACTGAATTATATTATCCCATTGAATTAAATCAGAAAGTGTTAATGCAGAAAAATCTGCCAGTAAGTACATCTGAAAACTTTTGATGAATAAGGGTTGCATAACATCTAGAGCCACACTATTTGGTAGATGTACCCTTTCAACAGTGGAAGTCCCCATGAGCAATCCACCAAGGAGGTTGTTAGAATTGCAGACTCTCAAGCCTCATCAGTTCCATGAATATGAATCTTCGTTTTAACAGGTCTCCAGCTGATTCATGTATATTAAAGTTTGAGAAGCACTGGCTTAAAGCATGAACAATGGAGCCAGATTTTGTGTTCAAATCTGAGCCCTGGAACTTGTTAATTGAATGACTTTGGGCAAGTTCTTAAACTGTGCATTTCAGTTCCCTCATATGAGATATGAGGGAAAAAATTGATCTAGTTTCAAGGGTCACTACGATGGTTAAATTAGTTAGTACATATTACAGGGTGAGTATCCCTTATTCAAAATACCTGGGATCAGTAATGTTTCAGATTTCAGATTTTTTTATATTTTGGAATATTTGCAGGTACATAATGAGATATCTTGGGAATGGGACACCTGTCTAAGCAGGAAATGCACTTATATTTTATATATACATTATATACATTGGCTGAAAGTAATTTTATATAATATTTTTAACAATTTTGTGCATGAAACAAAGTTTGTGCACATTGAGTCATCAGAAAGCAAAAGTGTCTTTATCTCAGCCACCCATATGGACAATCTGTGGTTGTTTGGCATCACCATCATTCCTGACTCTAAATTTCTATGCTATCAATAAGCAAACATTTTCCTACACTTATTCACACATAAGTACTTAAAAGCAAAAAAATGACATACCATTAATACAGTGAAAATATAATGTGTTCGTGGTAACTAAGCAGTATAGTAGCATCACCAGAATACCTGCATCAGCTGTTAAACAACAGCAACGACAAACAACATCAGGCTTTTTGTCACCATCTATGATGCTGTGTTTTTATTTAAAGGTTACTGTACAGTGCATTTTATTTTTTTCAGTGAGAAAAAACATTAGAGGCACAGAGGAAGTGGATCCTCTAAGAAGGAGGAGACATTCTGCTGGATCATTTTAAAAAATACATTCTCCAGAGTCTACCTCATTAACAATGTTTTTTGTCTTAGAAATCTCTCTTTGAGGATTTTTGCATCTACATTCATAAGGATATTGATCTGTAGTTTTCTATTTTTGTTGTGTTCTTTCCTGGCTTTGGTATCAAGGTGATACTGACTTCATAGAATGAGTTAGGGAGGGTTCCCTCCTTCTCGATGTTATGCAATAATTTCTGCTATATGGATAGCAACTCTTCTTTGTAAGTCTGTTTGAATTTGGCTGTGAATCCATCTTGTCCAGGGATTTTTTTCTGGTTGGAAGATATTTTTATTACTGTTTCACTCTCACTGCTCATTATTAATCTGTTCAGGATTCTTCCTGAATAAATATTGGGAGGTTATGTGTTTCCAGGAGTTTGTCCATTTCCTGAAGGTTTTCTAATTTATGTGCACAGAGATTTTCATAGTATTCATGAGTGATATTTTCTATTACTATGGTATCAGTTGTAATATTTCCTTTTACATTTTGAATGTTTATTGTAGCACAATTCACATTGCAAAGATGTAGAATCAACCCAAGTGCACATCAACTCATGAGTGGATTAACACAATGTGGTATATGTATACTATGGGGTACTATTAAGCCATAAAAAAGGATTAATTAATGCCTTTTGCATTAATTTTGATGAAACTAGACCATTATCCTAAGTGAAGTATCTCGAGAATGAAAAAACAGTCCCGCCAACAGTGTATAAGCATTTCTCTCTGTATTCATGCCAGCATCTATTGTTTTTGGACTTTTGAATAAAAGCCATTCTAACTGGGGTAAGGTGATATCTCATTGTGATTTTAATTTGCATTTCCCTGATGATCAGTGATGTTGAACATTTTTTCATGTTTATTGGCAATTTGTCTTTCTTCTTTTGAGAAATATCCATTCATGTCTTTCCCCCACTTTTTAATAGGGTTGTTTGGGTTTTTTCTCTCTAATTTGCTTGAGTTTTTTGTAAATTCTGATTATTAGCCTTTTATCAGATGTGTAGCTTGTGAATATTTCCTCCCATTCTGTAGGTTATCTATTTGCTCTGTTGATTATTTCCTTAGCTGTGCAGAAGCTTTTTAGTTTAGTCAAATCTCATTTATTAATTTTTGTTGTTGCCATGATTGCCATTGGGGTCTTTTAAATAAATTCTTTGCCTAGGCTGATATATAGAAGAGTTTTTCATACATTTTCCTATAGAATTAGTACAACCTTTATGGAAAACAGTATGGAGATTTCCTCAAAGAACTAAAAGTAGACCTATCATTTGAATCTAGCAATTCCACTACTGTGTGTTTTCCCAAAGGAAAAGAAGTTATTTTATCAGAAAGACACCTGTGCTCAGATGTTGATTGCAGCACAATTCACAACTGTAAAGATGTGGAATGAATTCAAGTGCCCATTAATTTATGAGTAGATTAATAAAATGTGGTATATGTATATCATGGAGTTTTACTCATCTATAAAAAAGATGAATTAATACCTTTTGTAGCAATCTGGATGGAACTGGAGACCATTCTCCCAAGTGAAGTATTGCGAGAATGGAAAAACAAACACCATATGTACTCAATATTAAATTGGAACAAACTGATGAGCACACAAGTGCACAGAGGGAAGTAAAACTCAGTGGAGAGCAACCGGGGGGAGAGGGGAGGAGAGGAGGGGACTAAACCAATCTAATGGGTACTATAAATACTACTTGGGTGATGGTCACACCTATAGCCTGGGATCAAGCATTACAAAAGCAATCCATGTAACCTAAAACATTTGTACCCTCTTAATATCTTGAAATAAAAAAAGAATGGAAAAACAAACACCACATGTTACTCTCTAATAAATTGGAACTAACTAAGGCACACAGAGGCAAGTAAAAATCATTGGAGATCAAGCTGATGGGGAGGAGGAGGGGGGCAAAAACCTACCTAATGGGTACAGTGAACACTATTTGGGTGATGGGCACACTTACAGCTGTGACTCAAGCATTACAAAAGCTATGCATGTAACAAAAACATTTGTACCCCCTTAATATTTTGAAATTAAAAAAATAAATAAAAGTGAATATTCAATTGGTTAAGCAGTCAAAAAATAAAAAATTAAAGCTATCTAAAACCACAAACATTTTACCTAAAAAAAGAAATGTCTATTTTATTTTAAATGCTGACATGATTTCTTGTTCTTCTATGAATACACACTACTCTAGCCCTTCAATAATCCCATCACACATTTTCACCATGTTGTATAGGCACTTTTTCTGCAGTATTAACAATATCAGCCTCATCATCACTATTATCATGATCACATTGATTTAAAACTATTAAGGCTATTTAATCATTGGTCAATGAATAAACAACTGTAGCCTCATTATCAATGTTAAAAACATCTTTGATATCCACGTGTTCCAGCTTACTGATTGACTCTGAGGTATATTTTTTGCATATGTAAGGAAGTCAGATTTTTTTTTTATCACTTGTCATACAGGATCTTTCAAAGTCACCAAATTGTTTATCATAATCACTGCACATAGGCCAGAGATTTTGCCAGTCATGTACACTGTGTCTTTAGGAACTATGTTCCAAGCATTGACAACATATGCAGCATCCTTCATGCTAAACTCCTTTTGAAATCCAGAGTGCTGTTCAAGAAAGTGTTTTTATATTCCTCTTCACTGATATAAAGATATCCTGGTCACATGGCTGAATTAACAGAGTCCCATTTGGGGAGAAAGTACATGACATAAACATTATTTTTGATGAGAATTTTAGCTGGGAAATGAGTAGAACATTTGTTAAGGAAAAACAAAATCTTGCAGTTATCATTCATTCCAGCTTCCCTGAAATGAGGATGATCCACTGGTATACACTGTTTGTGAGACCAATTAGAAAAGGTACTCCCAGTGATCTATTCCTTTTTATTAGCATAATAAGGGAGAAGAAATTCACTCCTTGAAAACAGCAAGTTTACAAGCTTTTGCCTATCTCAGCAAGTTTACACTTAGGCACGCCTGCTGCATTAGCACATCCCAGCACAGTTATTTTGCCTTTGGCAAACTTAATTACTGTAGGGGCTGTCTCATCAGCTGTAGCCAGTGTGTTATTTTATAATAACACTAAAACAGTGATGTTTTCTAGCATTATAGATTTGTTCTGGCATCAGATTTTCATCAGCAATGACTTGGCAAACTCGTTAATGAATTTCTCCACTGCTTTGTAATGAGTAGATGTTTTATCACCACAGATCTTAAAAAATTTAATGTCATGTCTTTTCTTAAATTTCTGAAACCAACCTATTGAATATTCACAGTTTGACTTCAATTTTCAGTACATCATGATAGATTTTTCTTGTTTCATGACTGGCATGCCATTCAGTAGCATGTATGTGTTCACTGGGACATTGACAGGTCTAGTCTTTCAATACACAATAGAGAACATCATTTGTCACTTTATGCAGCCTTTTTTTGATTTTTCATTAACTTCTGTTCATCACCATTAGCATAGAATTTCAAGTTTATCCTCTGTTTCTTCAGGTCATATATGGTGGCCATTCCAACACCATACTCTTCTGTTTAGATGTTTAACACTTACACTGCTGTCCATTTTCTCCAACAGCTTGAATTTCTGTGCTATAAACATAAATACTTCTTCTTTTTCTTACCATTGTTACTTATAAGGGTATCTGCAGACCTTTTTGACATTTTCAGCAATATTTTTACACCACAAAGCAGAGAACAAGTGAAAAAAACACAATAATAATGTACATAGGTTTGGCCCTATGTGGGACATCATGGGGCGCCTGCCATCGGTGCATCCAATCTGCAAATGTGCCATTTTATAACCCTTTGTACGTGTGCTTGCATGGAGGAATCTGGACATGTGCAAAAAAGACATTGCAGCTGAAGAGGGGTAGGGGAGTCTTTTTTCCCTTTTGACTGTGACTCATGAAATGAAATGAGGAATTTTCCACTTCTGTCATCATGTTAGCACTCAAAAGTTTTGGATTTTGGAGCATTTCACATTTCAGATTTTTTAGGTTTTAAATTTTTAATTTTATGTTTAATTATTATGGATACATAATAGTACATATTTATGGAGAACATGTGATATTTTGGTACAAGCATACAATGTGTAAGGATCAAATCAGGGTAATTAGAGTATCCATAACTTCAGGAATTTATCATTTCTTTGTTGAAACACTCCAGTTCTGCTCTTTTCGTTATTTTAAAATATACAATAAATTATTAACTACAGTTGCATTATTGTGCTACTGCAAACTAGATCTTATTCTTCTAACTATATTTTTGTACCCATTAACTACCTTCTCTTTAACCCCCCTCCCCACTAGCTTTCCCAGCCTCTGATAACCTTCATTCTACTTTCTATCACCATGAGTACAATTTTTTTCTCTTCCACATATGAGTGAGAACATGCAATATTTGTCTTTCTCGCCTGGCTTATTTCACTTAGCATAGTGTCTTTCAGTTCCATTCATGCTGTTGCAAATGAAGAGATTTCATTCTTTTAATGGCTCAATAATATTCCATTGTGTATATGTATCACATTTTCTTTATCCATTCATCTGTTGGTGGACACTTAGGTCAATTCTGTAACTTGGCTATTGTGAATCATGCTGCAATAAACATGGAAGTGCAGATATCCCTTTGATATACTGATTTTCTTTCTTTTAGATATATACTCAGAAATGAAATTGCTGGATCAAGTGGTATTCTATTTTTAGCTTTATGAAAAATCTCCATTCTGTTCTCCCTATACTAATTTATATTCCCAACAACAGTGTATGAGGGTTAGGGATGCTCAACCTTTAAGTACTTTAAAAAGTGTTTGTCATACTGTAAATGCTTAATAAGAGTTTATCATGATTATCATGTTATGGTTCAACTATTTTTTTCTCACAAATAAAACTATGTTTTATGCTTTCATAACAACTTACAAGATATATCATTCTGTGGATGGTCAATTTCAATATAGATATATCATTATTCTCTACTCCATATAGACTGACTCTATTGTTAAATAGATTTGCACTAAATACCTGTTATAGATTTATTAAAAGATAGAAGGATGGGCATTAGTATTATGAAGTGGCAAAACGTGATGAAATGCTCATCTGAAATTAACTTAAAAGAAAGATAATGTCTGTGGCTTTAGGTGAAGAGGTTGGAAAATAGAATACTAGTAGCATGAGTTAAATGCTACATTTGAAAAGAGATGTATTCAGAATAAAGTAGATAATTTTCAAGCAGAAATTAAAAGGATAGAGACACTCCAGAGACATAGCACTAGTAGGTTGGGAAAGGAAACAACTTCTCAACACAAATTAAAACATGAGCTCTACAGAATGGAACAAATCATGAGTATGGCCTTCACCTTGTTAAATTCTCTGTATTTTAAGGTGGTACTTAGTAATGGCTCAGGGAGAAAAGATTAAGGCTTTAGCTATCATCTAGAAACCTGAGAGGTTCAAGATACACACAACTAAGACTGGAGAGAAAGGCATGTATCTGAAAGAATTATGAATTTGGTTATGGGGTTGACAAGGTTTAAATAGATAAGAATACAGCAAAGTGTTTAAAAGAGTTAAAAACTTAGTGTATTGACTAAAATATCACCAGCTTGAACTACAAAAGGGCATGACTATTAGAGTCTTAAAATGGACCTTGGAACCTCAATTCTATAGGAGCAGAAAGCAGACTAAGAAAGCTGCCCAACCCCAACGATATAGCCAAGGAGTCATGGAAAAAATATCAAGCCACCTTATGAAGCTACCCACAGGGAGCAGAACAGAAGCCAACTGATGGACCACTTCTCTCCTGCTCTCTGTCAGGGGTAGTGGCTCCTCACAATGCCTGTTCAGTGAGATTTCAGTATTGCTAACTGTATGTAGTACTAGAATGGAGGTGTGTTATAACCATAACCTTTTCCCTAAGTTATTAATTATACAGTGTTCATTGAGGGTAAATAAATTTTTTTTTCTGATTTTCAAACTAAAATAAACCACATTGGTCTTGATGAAAATTATCTCAAAGCCCTGGACTTTGAGACTAATTCGAAGATTGGATGGAGCTTTTGGATTTTCTTTCTCCTAGAGGAAATAAGTATATATTGCATGTGGGAAAGACAGTGCCCTACATATTAAATGTTTGTGACTCAAAGGGTAGGCTCTATTAGTCATTAGGGCTATTCAAAGATGTTGAGCATTTTCATTCCAGGCATGTGATAGAATTGTACTTATCTGCTGCTGGAACTCAGATGTTGCCTTATGGCTTGCTTTGCCCAATAAAACACTAATGAAGGTGCTATGTGTCACTTCCAGGCAGAGGTATTAAGTATCAGAACATGGCTTTCAGTATTCTCTTGCACCCAATTCTGTGATAATAAAATTTTGTGTCAAAATGTTGCCTCTGTCAACTTTGCCAACCTACAGAGGCATGTAGTGTAGACAATAAATAAATTTTGCTGAGAGTTTTTTGGTCACTGGGTTTTACAGCATAACACAATCTGTCCTGATTGATACTTTTATGAATCCTTTTAAAGATCTGTGAAGAAGCTATTGAATGTTCCTAAACAAATATAAAAAATAAATAAACAAGTATTTGTAATATAATAACCATTCATCAGGAATTTAAAGCAAACTACATTTTTTATATTTTCAGTTACTTCCATTCTAATTTCTTTTGAGAATTATTTCTAGTAACAACAATTACTGAATTGTTAACATTTTTGTCAACATTTTTAAAGAATGTGGAAATTCATAGCAATATAGCATTTGGTTTTCTCCCAAATCTCCCAGAGTATAATTCCATAATGCATTAATCTTCATTATTTAAAATAACTTTAGAACATCATGGCAATTTTTTACTTGTTCTCTTTCACCTCATTAGGCATATTGAACCTTTATTTTACTGCATAATTGGAGAATCAGCCAGTCCCATTTACTATTTTCAGACACACACCTATTCAGAAGCAGCTTGTCAGTTAGCCTTCCAACTTTCCTGCCAGAAACACTGAAATAATTGTGCCAGGACCAAGTGGACAAATTGCATTGCCCAAGAGTCCTCATTCCCAGGGTATTATAGAGCATGGTTCATCAGGGCTTTTAAGGCATGAGTTTTCTAGTGGTTTTATTATTTATCTTCAGTAAAATGACAGCAAATGCTGCTTATTTGAATATTGTTCACAATACAATTCACATTTGATTTATTTTTTAAAAAATGTCAAAACTTCAAGAATGTGCTGCCACATTAATTGTATCTATAAAAACTGACTCACAAAAGTGAGTTGGGAGGGAAGTGAATTCAATCAGATAACTGATTAGGAACAGAGATAATTAGTTTATTCAATCAGTTCACTCAGGTATCCCTCATTGTATTTTACAGCTTTTAGTACTTCAACAAAATGTATAAAATTGTCCATTTCAAAATCACTATTCATTTTCTCTAATATGTCTGACCACAAAAAAATTCTTCTTGATAGGTCTATAAAATGCTATTATCTTTAAGTCATTTGATTAAAAAATGCAATGATATAACTGAATCAGGAAATAAGTAAAGAAATAAAACACCCTAGCAATACCACTCCAAAAATGCAATATATAATTTCTCATTAAATTAAAAGAGCACAATGCTCTTAAATTGCTTTAGAGCTATGGGGTATTATTTCAAAAAATGTCTGGTGAGAGAATATTAACAGAGTGATGTTAAAGAAACAATGAGTAGAAAGTGTATCAAGTTAGTAACATCCAGAAAGACTTCAAATGTCAATATCCTGTTGATTCTCTCACTTACATTTAGAATTTAGATAATCACATTTTAGGGCTAAAATTTTAAATGATGCTTTAAATGAACTTTATAAATAAACGCATGATTTATACATGTTACACTAAGCAATTTCTTTTATAAATTTATAAAATTCTTTTTTTTTCTTCAAGCCACATTTTCCTTTCCAATTCTGAGTGCTGGGTTTCTGAGTTTCCAGTTTCCTTAGGTTTTATCATAGGTTCTACCCATCTCAGACATGCCATGGATGTCAAGGGACTTGCTCTACTTATAAAGCCTTTCCTTTTCTGTCTGGTGAATGCCTATTTATTTTGCAAGATTCTATTTACATTCCAACTCAATAAAACCTTCCCTAACCCCCTCAGGCAGAGTTATTTGATCTTTTTTCAGTGGTCCCATGATATTTTGTTCACAGACCTTGTGGAACTTCACATATTATTACATCTTATCTTACACCATGAGGACTTTGAGAGTAATTACTAAGTTTTTTTCCTCATGATGAGTACCTAAAATAGTACAGGCCACATGATAAGATGTATTTCATATTTGTTAGATCAATTCATGATTCTATAAATAGTGATTTTGGATGTGGCGAAGACTATTAATCATTCCCCAACATCATTCTTTGCCTCTTCCTTTAGAAATAGACACTGCCCCTTGAGTTTCATCTGGGAATATGGTTGTTCAGTCATAAACAAATTTCCCCATATCCCTGGATGAATTATGTGGATGAATTATGTGGATGAATTCCTACAAATGGTACGTGAACAAAAAGTGATGTGTGCAACTTCTGTGCCACTTCCAGAAAAAGAAATTATATGTTTTCTGCTTATTCTCATTACCTAGAAATCAGATGTGGTGCTGGTGAGGCAGTTTTGGCATGCAGACAAGGACCATACCCTGACAGATGGAAGAGCAACAAGTTAGGAATAACCTAGGTACCCAGAAGATCTTGTAAAACAAAGCCATCTACCCATGGTGTATTGTCCATGTCCTTTTGGACTGTGAAGAGAAAGAAATAAATTTCTATACTATTGGAGATATCACTTTTGTGATGTCGGTCTGTTACAGAAGCTTAGCCTATATGCTATATGATATCCCATATCCTATGCAATATACCCTCTCTGTATATGGCAGTTAGTCTCATGGCAGGTATCGTTAGCAACTTTTTTTTTTTTTTTTTTTTTGGTTGTTACTTTAATTAAAAATATCATTTATTTTGACATTTCAGATGTAAAGAGATCTGGTAACCAAAATGGTTTAGAACCACTGACCTTGGATATTATCATCAGTTGCAAATTTCACAGCTTTGTAGATCCTCGTTGCAGAAAATAATGCATGTGAAAAAAGATAAATACTTTCATAATTACCATATTCAGATATAGCTCAGTTTACACTATTTAAAATACTTGTTTAAATTTTTTAAATAATACATTAACATTGAACCCCTGAAAAATGAGTGTGGTAGCAAACTTTTAATTCTGGTGGATATCGCCACATCCTCTCTCTAGCTGCAGTGGGTCCCATTAGGACACAATAAACAGCAGTACCACAAACCCAAGCCAGTACCTGCGGCAGCACAATTCCAAACAGCAATAGCAGCTCTAAACACTTTTACATCCAGGGCCAACACCTCCACTAGTTCCCAGCAGTTGCTTGGAGCTGTCTCCAATACACCATAGACTTGACAGGATCAGTTTTCTATTGTGGCATAATGAACCATCCAAACTTATCAGCTTAAAAACATCAAGTCAGTATTTGCTTACAATTCTAGACAACAATGTTGGCTAATATCACTGGGTGGTCCCCTGCTGTTTTTTCCCGGGATCACTTACTCATGTGGCTGTGATCAGCTGGCATCTCAGTAGGGCTTGGATGGGCTGAGATGGCTTCGCTCACAAGTCTGGCAATTGGTGCTCACTGTAGGCTGGGATGTCTTGAATCCCCTCCACGTGGACTCTCATACTAGAGTAGAGTAGTGTGGTTTCTTGGCTTGGTAGCTCTAGGGAAGATTTCTAAGAGTGATAGAAACAGCTTTAATACTTATCAAGACTCTGCTTTGAAGTTCTGTAATGTTCACTTTCTTTCCTTCTATTAGGCAAGGTAAGTCACAAAGCCATAACAAATTCAATGCAATAAAAAATATTTGATTAAACAAGAAAGCAGTTTAATTGGTAATATTTTCCCTTGAATCTATAAGCCAAATTGCGATTTAAACACACTGCTATACCGCCATCTCACACTCATTAGGATGGGTATTATCTAAAACAAAACAAAACAAAGTAAACAATAACAAATATTGGTGAGGAGGTGGAGAAATTGTTACCCTTATATACTGTTTGTAGCAATGTAAAATGGTGCAGCCACTGTGGAAAGCAGTATGGCAGTTCCTAAAAAAAAAAAATAAAAATAGAGTTACTAGATGATTTGATAATTCCACTTTTGAGTATAAACCCAAAATAATTGAATGCAATACCTGAAAGAGATATTTATACACCCATGCTGATAGCAGCATTATTCACAATAGCCAAAAGATAGAGGAAATTCAAGTGCCCATCAAAGTATTAATGTGAATGGATAAGCAAAATGTGGAAGTATATATGATGGAATATTATTTAGCCTTAAAAAGAAGGAAATGTTGACATATGCTACAACATGGATACATCTTGAGGACATTATGCTAAGTGAAATAAGCTAGTCACAAAAGGACAAATGCTGTTTGATTCCACTTATAGGAGATACCTAGAATAGTGGAATTCATAGAGATACAAAGTAGAATGGTGTTTGCCAGGGGCTAGAGGGAGGGAGCAATGGGAAGCTGTTGTTTAATGAATACAAGGTTTTAGCTTTTTAAGATGAAAAACAGTTCTGGAGATTAACAATGTGAATGTACTTAATGCTATTGAACTGTGCACTTAAAAATGGTTAAGATGGCAAATTTTGTGTTATATATATTTTACCACGATAATTTAAAAAAACACACACAAGCACAAATTCTTTGACATCCTTTGCAAGGAGGGCTCTCCGTCCTCTTCACTTCAATCTAAATGGGCTTTTGATTTGCTTGAAACCAATAGAATGAGGCAGACGAATGATGTGTGAATTCTATGTCAGAGAAGGCAATGTAATTTCTGCTCTGTTTGCTTAGACAGTCGCTTGTGGAGCCCTGAGGTGCCATGTAAGAAGTCTCATTACCTTGTGGCCACCACTTTGTGGTGAGAAAGCCCAGGGCACATGAAGAGGTGATGGAAAAGTGCGATCAACAGTCGCAGCTGAAGGTCTCAGAAAACAATCAGCTTCAGTTGACTGACACAAAAGTAAAGATTTTAGTCCCCAGCCACTGAGCAACACACATCCCCTGAGACTTTCTAGCTGAGGCCCCAGACATCAGGAGACAAAGACAAGCCATTCTTACCATGCCTGACCCAAAGTACATAGATTCCATGAGCTTTATAAAAAATTTTAAGTCTGTAAGTTTTTTTATAACAGCTTTATGAGATATAATTCACATACCATAAATTCATCATTTTAGAGTATATAATTCAGGGGATTTTAGTATATTTACTAAGGAGGGGTACAATCATTACATTTATCTAATTTTAGAATATTTCATCACTAAAAAAGAAATCCCATACTCATTAGCAGTCACTCATCATTCTCCCCAATTCTAGTCCTACTACAATCCTACTACTACTCTGGAAATTTAACATAAATGGAATAATATAATATGTTGCCATTGTGTCTTTTTTTTTTTTTTTTTACTTAGAATGGGATTTTCAAGCTTCACCCATGTTGTATTAATAGCATGTATTAGTATTTTGTTCCTTTATATGGCTGAATAATATTCCATTGTATGAATATATCACACTTTGTTCACCCAATCATTAGTTGATGGACATTATTGTTAGTTTTACTTTTGGACTATTAGGAATAATGATGCTATGAATACCTGTGCACAAGGTTTTGCTGGGTGCATTTTCAACTTTCTTGGATATGTACTCATAAATGATATTACAGGATCATATAGTAATTCTATTGAACATTTTGAGGAACTGACAAAATATTTTACAAAGTAGCTTGCCCATTTTATAATCCCATTAGTGATATACATAGGATCTAATTTGTCAACATCCTTGCTAGCATTTGTTTTTGTTTGTATCTTTTATTTTAGCCATCCAGTGGGTATAAAGTAGTATATCATGGTGGTTTTGATTAGAATTTCCCTAATGACTAATGATGTTGAGCATCTTTTCATGTCCTTATTGAAAATTTGTATGTCTTCTTTAGAGAAGCATCTATTCAAATACTTTGCCCACTTTTAATTGGTCTATTTGTCTTTTATGATTGAGTCATAAAAGTTCTTTAGATATTCTGGATACAAGTCCATTATGAAAATGTATGATTTTCAAATATTTTCTCTCATTGCGTGGGTTGTCTTTTCACTTTCTTTGTGTACTTTGAAGGACACAGCACAAGGTTGATTCTCTTGATATTTTCTCTTAACATATGTGGATATGCAAATTGCTAGTAGGCCATATGGTCAACGAAGTAATTAAATTAACAAAAGTAATATTGATTCTTAACACTTTCTTTAGGAGAGAATAATCTCCTTAATTTTTTGCCCTAAATGGTAAAGTTATATCTTCATTTACACTACATCTAAACTATTGGCTTTGAAAAGTTAATAAGGAATATAAAATACTACAGCTTTTGCATTTCTACCTTCTGAAAAACTGCAATGATCAGAATTTTGGTTAAATATATTTCTCTTAATGGATGATAAACTTGTATGTGATTACATAACAATGCAATGTGAAACATTATTTTATAAAAACAAGGCTTTAGAAAATATTTTATAAGAAAAGGCTCCAGACTGGGCAGAAAAAGGCAATGGATTAGTTACTCTACTCAGTCTTCTTTTTATCATAAGTAGTGTGTGATGAGTTTCTCATATAATCCTTGAAAAGGAGATTCTTATATTAGAACAGATGACATTCTAATAAAGAAATTGGGCATTTAATATAAGATAAATTTTTAGTAACTTTCCATAAAAAGTTCCTTTTTTATGTTGTCCGTAAAATATTATTATAATATACTTTGATTCATCATAAATAATAAATGAATTAATATAATTTTTATTACTATAAATTGATTTGAACATTCAAAAATTGCAGTATTGTGACTTTGTCAAGAATTCAAATTTTCACGATGAGAAGTCAGCTACTGTTTCTTATGTAATTGTCTAATTTACATACAGGCCCACGTAATTTGTCTTCATTTTAACATTAAAATTAATAACTCCTATTTTTACTGGTAATTCAGACTTACCCCATCAAAATAAGCTAAACATATAAAAAGTTATAACCCTGATGAAATTTCAAATTTATCTATCAGCATTTTATTATCTAATAATGTTAATTCAAATAGAGAAGAGAAGTTTAAGGTATTTCTACTTGCTGCAGAAATTGAGGACATTAAAAAAATCAGATGAGGTTAACTGCTTAAAGATATCAGTAATGAAAGAGGCACTTTTAATCCTAATCATCTACAATATATAGCAACTGTTGACAAGATAAATTAGTAATTGACCTAATGTCTAACCAAGGCCACAGCCCACCTTCTGGTATTTCCCAGCTGCTCAATGATGGACTAGGAGACCGTGTTTCATAACATTTTGTGAGCAACAGTTCTCTAATGCTTTCTGTCATGTGGAATGTAATAGCAATGGTTGCAATCAATAATTCTGAACCTAATAGAAAATTCTACTCCTCAAGAGTTCTACTGGGAATATATTTTTCTTTACACAGGCAATGAATCCTACATTATATAAAAGTTTTATTTCACATGATTTAGATAAACATAATCAACTCAATCAGATACATATTCAAAATCAAATTTTAAGATAAGATTTTATGAGTTAATTAAAACAGCTGTATCATTAAATCACATATTGTAAAATTTGTGTAATATAAGACAATTTTTCTTTAGCACCAGTTCACATCCCTTACTAAATGGTCTCAAAAATTATAAGAAAACAAAACAAGCAAAATAGAAAATGAAGGCAAGGACACAGGTTTTCTAAATGCTAGCCTGGCTGGTATCAGGGAGCCGAAATAGTTTTTATTCACTAGTTTTTAAAATTATTTGATCTAGGGTATGATATTGTCTATATGAATTTGGTTTTACTTGCTGCTGAGAATTTTGGATGAAGAATGGATTTGCCAAAACCAATTTAATACAAAAATATATCTTCAGGATTATTTTTTAGCAAAACTATGATCTCTGAACTAAATAAGTAGGATAATTTGAAATGAAGTACAAATAATGCACTTTTCATTAAATGATGATATCTTTGGATCCACTGAGGTGGTCAGAGAAGATTCTTTATTTTTAACTTAGAAGCATTTTCATTTTTTAAATATAAAACCTCCCTGTCTCTCCATCTCTCTCTCTTCTCCTGATGACAATCAAACAGGCAAGTCTGTTTGATTGTCTCATGAATATTTCCATAAGTTTAACTTTCCTGAGGTTGCTTGTGGTTGCTTTATATTTAACTCCTTTTTCAGCTGCTGCCCAAACTCTTATAACTGCATGGTGCAAATATACACAAATGAGAAGCTCAGTAGCAATAAAACAATACAGTGCACAAATAAATAAAAACACTGAAAGAGTAATATCCAGCCTACATACAATTAATTAGAGAACGGTAGTGGATATTCAGAAAACATTCTGACCTGATGAGGCTGTTCTCGACTGATTGCAAGTTAACCTTTGAGAAGCTGAATTTATGACTTAGATGAATGATTACAGAGAGCTTTAGGGTGAAATGGGACTTAGATAAATTTAGCGAGAAAGGGAGACCCCATGAGTATGGGATGAATGGCATGCATATTAAAAGTGGAGGAACTAAGAACTCTTGGTGCAGTGTGTATTGGTGGGGATGTTTTCATAGCCAGCTTAGATGGGATAAAGTAGGAAATATCAACCATGGCTGTTCAGTGGAATCATCTGGTAAGATTTTCTGCCCCATGTGTCCTCTGCTCAAAAAATACAAATAAAATACGTGGCAGTTTGTCAGGCAAATTAGCAAGCTACAATCATGGACAGGAATAATTGTCCTTTTATCCATCCAAAAAAGCAACACCAAGCCACCTTCTATCTTTGGGTCTCATAGCTTAAAAAATTCTTATCTTATAGCCACAGCGTCAATGGAGAAGGTTGATGTGGCAGAGAGAGAAAGATAGAGAGAGAGAAAAAGAGAGAGAGAGAGAGAGAGGGAGAAAGATAACACATGAGAGCACCGACTACTCCAGGATTCAGGTGGTGAGTGCTTGCTGCTTGGATGTTATCCTAAATGTGTTAACTCATACATTTCTTTCCCCTTGCTTCTCACTGTGTGTTTTAAAGTTATTCAGTGGCCATCCTATTCTAGTGTTTTAATTTGATTTGTAAATGTTTCCATTCTGTCACCTCTAGAAATAGCTTGCTTGGTAGCATTCTTGGAGGCCACCATTGTAACCACATAATTTCCCACATGGCGTAATCAATATGTTTTAAATGCTCTACAAGTGGTTTTAATATGCAGCTGGGTGGATTTGATAACTGCTAGTATAGAGAATTTGAAGATCTGAGGGAAAGTATAGATGATGGAAGACTTTAAAAGTGAAGTTCAGAGATTTATTACACAGGAAATCTGGAGTCCCTGAAAGACACAAATAACTATAAAATTTGTGCATCTTGAAGATTCACTTGGCTGTGTATGCAAGTGGGACTGGAGGGGGAAAGAAGACGAGAAGTATAGCAATGAATTACAATTTTTGAAGAAGATTATCCTCGTGAAATGGATCTGTAATAGAATGATAGGATCAGAATGAAAAGAAAGAGGATATCTGAGTGGTCTTAGATCCAGTTACTTCCTACTTCCTACTTCCTACTTCCTGCTCCAGTACTTCCATACTATGAGGACAGTATTAACCAGATATAAAAACCAGACAAAAATATTACAAGAAAATAAAATGACAAGCCAATATCTCATATTAACATAGAATCAAAAATCTTTAATAAAATTCTTACGGTATAAGCAAATGCAGTCTGGCAATATATAAAAAGGCTATCACATGTATAAGGGTGATTAATGCTAAAACTGCAAGACTGATTTAACTATAGAGATTTTCTCAGTTTTCCACTCTATCCTCAGTTTCCAACAGTCCCTGCCCATGTGATAGGGTCATCAGCTGTCACCGTCTACCTGGGACTATTACAGTTTTAACAGTCCTACTTTACAGAACTGCTCTCCAGGAGGTACAAAGTGCTGGTTTTTTGATGATGGGGCAAAAAGTTGGCAGAGACATGCAAAACTCATATTGCAGTCTCCAAAATAGTAGCTCAAAGCAGCCAGATTTTTAGTGTCAAAAGAATACCAGATAATCCACCTTCTGGAGTTGCTTTCATTGTATTTCACCCTTACTGCTGATGTTGGGAACCCTAATTTTTGGTTCACAATGTTGGATCATCTGTGATTGTATCACACTGACTGAGGTGACATAAGTGTACAATTTGATCATCATAAGTGTTAGCAGTTCATCTCTGACTTTTTTCCAGGGATTGACTGTCGTGCTTTGTATTAAGATAGTGCTACTTTAGTTTTTAACATTGTGACTATTGTGACCATGTTTTCTAAGACTTAAGATTATCAAACACTTAAAATAACTAAACCAGCATGAGCAAGACATCACCAAAAAAGAAGGGCAATTTACGGTGTTATTTTAATAACATGTGGAAGGAGGCATACAACTGAAATACAGAGGTAAATACTCAAAGCAGACCAAAAAATACAATATGCAAAAAAGACTTTGGGCCTGGACACAGTGGAGAAGGGGATGTGAAATCACTCATGAAGATTCAATCATTCAAGTCCAGTGTGAGATAGACAAATACTTCTAAGCCAAGAAAAAGTCTTTTCATCTCCCCCAAAGGTACCGATGCTCACTTAAAAATAGTGGCCACTGAATTTGTTAGGACATACCACATGGTCAAACATACATTATCATACTGTTCCTTTGATTGCTCCATGAAACTCAATAAACATACATTTCCCAGTTTAAAGATTGCAACTAAAATGTTCTGTGGAAGTCCAAAAGAAGAAATTTGTTAACAGATATGGTGGTCCCTTACAGTGAAAATAATGCAAATGTAAATTTTGACAAATTTAATTGAGTCCATAAACTTCTTTATCAAAGAAAACTGAAAGGTCTTAACTACTAAATGTCCTGCACACCTTGTGTACAACACTCCTAAAAAAGGGTGTAATTTGTTTATCTGCAATCTTGGGGTTTTCACGAAATTTTTTGTTTAGTTTTGTTTCCTCAAAATGTTTAGAAGCAGTTAATGAGATTTTTTTAACTTTATTAAAATGGAAGGAGATAGTCTCCTTAGACATGTGTTTACAAAATGGTTATTATTAATATTATTGTCTGCCATAGACAATATGTTAAAATATTGCTCTGCCATGAAATCACATTTTCAAAGTGTAGAACAACAATAGTGCCTTCTAACAAAGAAATATAGGGCAAATAAGGATAATAAAAAAATCACTATAAAATGGAAATTTATATTATATTTCTCCAAAATTTATGATCTTTAAAGAGACCATAAGTTACCAACAAAAGGACGAACTGACTATACTTGTGTTGTTTGATGTTATGTTTAGGTTGCAATAAAAACTTACAAAGAAAAAAGAAGACAAATTTTTTTGGAAGTAAGACTGCTTCGGAACTCAAAAACATGTCACCATGTTAGCGTAGCCAAGTTAAGCACAACTTTCACACGTCTTTACTAAAACTGTGACTGTTTTAGAATTCAGCTCTCACATTTTCAAATTACTTTTGTGTTTTAAAACCATTTTCCCTGAGAAAGAGAGGTTTAGCATGATGATATCCAATGTGTTTCACACAATTTAAAAATATTTGGCATTTTACGCATGGACAGTTTATATGATAAACTTATAGATCCAAAATACCTGATTGACAAATAGCTTGTCTACCAAAACAACTTTGAAGATGTAATGTGGGTGACCATTTTCGAAGAGCTAAAACTAATTTCTACGTGTCTAATAACTTACTGTTGCTAGTAAGTAAAATCTTAAGTGCCCATTCTCAAATGCTTTTGTTGAGTGAATATTTGGCTTGATGCCATCACATTGGACTCATACCAGAAAGCATATAGTGCAGACTTGATAAAAGCAGAGATGCAAATCAGAATAAAGTTTATGACTATTTCAATTTTGCCACTATATAAAAGAAGAGCAATTTTTAAAGGTTGTAGTCTTACTGGGAAAGTATTATCAGAAAAGGAAAAAAAAGAGTAAATATATCCTATTTTACTTTGGGATAAAAGAAATATATCATTACTATTTTTATTAAATATACATAATATTTGTTTAATTAAATTATGTTCCTTAAAAAATTCTTATGTTTAAATTTTACTTTATTCAAATGGAAGAAAATAGTCTCTTTAGATATGTTTCTACAAAACAATTATTACCTAATAATATAGCCTACACAATTTAAATATCCAATAGTTTAAAAAGAGTTTCAGTAAATTGCTGTATCAGAGAATAGAAACATTATAAAAGTATTGTTATTTTTTTCTCAGACCTATCATTTGTTCCATTATTCTTACTATGATTTACTAACTGCCACTGTGAAACAGTCCTATCATGTTATTTGATTAATCAGTAACATTTATGTAACAGAAAAGTAAACAATAAAATAATATCTATTTGTCATATTTTCATGCTAAAGTATATAGTCATCTACTTTATATTACTATATTTATTTTTGTGGTTATTCTGGTATGGCTGTGTCCTGGGTTGACTCTAGAACATTGGGTATCCTACACGTGTGCCACAAAGGGAGTCTCTCTGTATGGTGTGGCTGCTCTCCCAGAAGTAGGCTGCTATAGCTTGTTACTTCGTGCTGGGATTTTGGAGGAGGTAAGAAGGTTCTCTGTGGTTTAGGTCCAGCTTCAGTCTTAGACATACTGAGTGTGCCTTCATCCTGTCTTTTTTTTTTTCTTATCTTTGCTACAACTCCTCTTTGTGGCAACAAACTTTGCCTTTAGTCCATTTGATTCATCTTCAGCAGGAGTTTTCCTGCTTCTCATCCAGTGATACAGACCTCTGGTTGATATTGGGGCAGGATCCTAGACCCATGATGGTTTCTCAAAAGATGATTAGATTGTGATGTGTAATAAATGTTAGCATTTTAACCCACTGAGATGTGGGTGTTGGTTATTACAGAAGATAGCCTATGTTATCTAATTCACTTCCAGTCATTTAATTCTTTTTTGTAATTCCCCAGTCAATTCTTAATCTGTGGTTTTGTTGCTGTTAACACTAAGACTTCAGGGAGTGGGTTTTGTTGGGTTTATTTTTCTGTTATGTTATTTTAGCATCAAGATCAATCTCTCTGTTAGTCTGACCTCTACACTTTGCTTGTACATAGATTCTTTCCTATGGAAAATTTGGCTCCAAGGAAGAGGCAAATCCTAAACCCTGGATTTCTATGATTTTTTGAGATGGTACAGCAACTCCATTTTTATACTAAGGCTGGCATGTAGAATTCCTAGGCCTATGTCTCATCCTATTTCTGCCTTTAAGATCTCTAATTCTAATATGTAGATTCTCTTCGGTTTCTCATTATGAAGTCTTATTCAACTAAACCATCAAGTTTATCAGATCCTCCCTTGGCAACTTTTCATTTCAATGCAGCAGAATCACTTGGGTGCTTATTCATAATGTAAATTCATAGTGTTCACCTCAATAAATTCCTATTCAAGGGATTTGGGGGTAGGGCCAATGAGTCTACATTTTTAAAAGCCTTCTCAGGTGAAACACAAAAAGTGCTTAGTTTTTATTTTCAGTTAATTTCCTTGTCCTTGGAGATTTGTCCTTGAATAAAATTCCCAAGAGTGGGACCAGCCCAGACATGGAAATTCTCCTTGATGCCCAGAGTGTGCCTTTAGCAATTACAAAAATGCCTAGACTTCTTGACTACGTTTTTTTACAAGCTGCATCGTAACATTTACCCTTAGTGCTCAAAATATACCCTTTTAGATACTTGAAGTCTGTGCTTTTAACTTTCTCTTGTTAAATCCTGACGACAGAGCATGAAACCCAGGGCATCTCCTCATTACCTGCTTGGACACTAATGGCCTGTTCCTGCCTTGGTCCTATGTTGTTATATCCTGCCCAGAATTAAGAGCTTTTCCTCAATATAATGGACCGAATGAGACAAGTCTCAATAAAACTGTATGCCACAACCCCAATTCCTCCAATACAGTATTTCCAATAATTGTACTTCATTTTATATCATGTAGGGGAGCCAGTTAACTCACAGAAGTGAAGAGCTATTCAAAGCCAATTTGAATGACTCATACATTATTGACTTGGTTTTGAGATTCTTTCTGGAATTATTTCCTCTATTGATAAATTTGTCATTTGGTCCCCTAGCAATGTTAGATTACTAATTAATCCCTTTGCCCCTTATAAGACATTTTGAAGATCCAGTGTTTTGTCAAGTGTCCCATTTTTTTAAAATTCTAAATCCTTTCTAGTATTCATGTATTTGCCTCAAGTGGGTGCATTTATTTTAATATTTCAAAGTTCAGTTTGAATCTTTTTTACTACATTATTTTTTTTGCCCCCAACTATGCTGTTTTCTTAACATGCATGTTAAGATATTTTCTTCACATTTTATTTGCTGTCAGTATTCATTCTAAGCAGACGTTTATTGATATTAGTTATTTCTATAGTGACATATGTCACTTGACAGACAGGGTTGGAAAAAATGCTTTACTTTGATTTTCAGTTTTTAGTTGTAATAATATATTCCATTATTTGTCACTTAAATGGCTATGTATTACATCAGTACTATATTTTGTATCATCAAACTGAAAAACAAATTTAATATTTTTTTCTCCTCTTTGAAACAAAACTTAAGAAGTAATATGCAAATGTGGAAAGCTAGAATAACAAATATGCAATTAAGAGCAGCCCTTTGGCATAAAGAAAAAATAATAATTGTTTGGATTACAAGAGTTTGGGTTCAACGTTACAAAAACAAAGGTATTATTTAGATTTCTTTTTGTTTCTTTAAAATTAAATTTAACTCATTTTAATAGAAATTTTAAAATGATTGTTTATGGAAAGGAGAAGTAAATATTAAGAAGGAGGGTAAATGTTCCATGTATAACTACTGCATAAGCTTTTTTTAAAGAATTAATTGGTCAGTTTGCCCTCAAATCAATTAAGATTCAATAACCCCCTTGGGGTTGAAGTTTGACTAAATTGATTTTGTTATTTTGACAGAGTGTGGTCATAACCAAAGCACTGAGCTCATTTGTAGCATCATAAAGGGATTACTTTAGAATATTTAAGATGAGCATCCATAGCATTATTATATTTTCTCACACATTATTTGCATGCAACATTTTTCACATTACTATGTAAAGTGATGTAATAATAATTAGACACATCATACAAAATGTCAATAATAAAAAATGACAAACCTGAAGGTTTTCTAAAATTATTTATAAATTGCAAATTTGGGGATTATATTTGAGAAACAGTTCTTTGTCACCTGAATTATCTTATATATTTGCTTTCATGTTCATTGTCAGTTTCTCCCCACCAGAGTGGAAGCTTTATTAGGGGCGGAGGAGGTGTCTGTTAGAATATGCCAGAAAGTTCTCTGTTAAAATGGACATTCTGTTGAAAATAAACACCACAAATAAGAATTTTTTTTACATTTTCTGTGCTTCTAAAGAACATCATTGTTCTGTTGTTATAACACTGATGATATTGAATTTAATTACTCATGAATTTATCATTCCCCTTACAATGACAGCATTACAAATGTTGTGGCTTGGCATCAACTATGGCACCATGTCACAGTTCCTGGAAATGAAGAGAAGCTCAGTCTATTTGTTGAATTATTAAATGGGTAGATTAATTCATTTAGTATTTATGAGAAAGTGTTATAAGTATGTTATTGATTTTTCTAAAAAACATGATTTTTTGGTCATATTTTCAAAAATAAGCATTAACAGATCCTGGTTTGAATTCAAGGCATCTCCAGGTACATATTTAAAATGTTTCAGAACCTTGTTACTTAATAGCTAGTACAAGATTTTTGTCTGTGTATCTTCAATTCTTTGGGAAGGAGCATAAATTGAATACAAATATTAAGGGTCAATTAATACATTGCATAGTCAGATTCATCACTGAATGCCTGTGACTGAGCTTGGGATCTTCAGGATCATCATCAGATTCCAGGGTTCCCTCCACCAAGCCACGATTCTTCTTCCTTTGAAGCCCACCTCAGGTCTTACCTTATGGAGGGAGCCTCTGTCCATCTAATCTAACTACCATTAAACAAGGATACTCCTGAGTCCCGTTATCCTTACTTAACATCCTCCCCACTTAATCTTTGTTTTCTTTGACAGCACCCTGTCTGATCCATGGCCACCCTGATGTAAGCATCATGCTAGTGCACAATGTATGCTCATTAACTACTGCATGAGGACGATGGCTGAATCCAGGGCAGACGTGCATTCACATGTCTAGTGTTGCCAATATCCTGACGTCATCAATTAAAGGAACTTGCTTTTCCCTCCTTGATATGCTGCATTTTTCATGAGTTCAAAGTGTTTCTTCTGTTTGCCTTATTTTTGTCACTCTTTCTGATAGTTTTGTAGATAGGTTCTTATTTTTCCTTAATTCTGAAGTTTAATGTATGCTCCTAGCTTTTATTATTATTAATTACTATTTTCTTTGTTGAAACCAGAACTGTAAGTAAGCCATTTTTCTCACATGAATGGCTTCTCTTAAGTGTTTTTTGACCTATTAAATAGAGATCATACTTCCCTTACATTACAAATGTAGTGCTAAGGACACTGGAAGTAGGAACATTTATTTCTAAAAGGCTTTTGAATATAAAGCTCCCAAATTAGGCTCTTTCCTTTTCAAATCCACCTTTAGATATCTGAGAAAGTGAAACCTGAAAGTAACCTGCACAGGGGGATTTCTGCTGGTGAATCGTCCCACTCCCACCTGCACGAGCCCTGTAGGAATGCCCTGTACATAACAGGGTTGAACTGAAGAAGCTGGAAGGCACAAAAGAACTGATTGACTGAGTAAAAACTGGTAGGATTAAATGAATAATAGGTACTGTTAAAAAAAATAATTTTTCATGAATGAGCTAAAAGGGGTGACTCTGGAAACAAACGATTAGAATGGCAACTCTAATCAGATGCTTCCAGTAGGTCATTAACATAATGATATTCCTATATTATGGCTGACAGAGAAAAGTTACATGCTAAAGATGAATAATAAAGTTTAATACTTTTAAAAGAAGTTTCTCTGTCTTTTGACTTTTGAAAGAAGTCCAACCTTCCTTTCTTCCTTCTTCCTTCCCTCCCTCCTTCTCTCCCTCTCTCTCTTTCATTGAGACAAAAAGAGGCTGTGGAAAAGCAACTAATTCAAAGCAGGGAAATGAGTAAAAGCTCTTTTATTGGGCATGAGATTATACCTCTAATTAAAATGTAGTTAAAATTTAAAATTCTGAATGATACATTATAATTTATGAGTAGTTGGTATTAATTATTTTTGAATTTTTTATGTTAATTTGATTTTAAAAATATGCCTTTTAAGTTCCCATGACTGCAATCCCTGATTTCACTGTGCTCAGACAGAGGTGTGTCCTCTCTAATAGCAGTGTTTCATGCTACTGTGACAGGAATTTTTTCTTGACAGAAAATGTGTGGGTGACATTTCATATTTGCTTTAATAATTATTTTTCAAAAATGTAATATGAACATTTCATGCCAACAAATCAGTTTTGAATAAGGTTTTTTTTGGTTGTTTTCCTTTTTTTTTTTTTCCCCTTTCCAACAGGCTAAAGGAGTTGTTGACCAATGTTTCTAGAAGTTTTTCTTTTATTCATCTAGTAATCTAACCACGCACCATTTATTGAGTTTGACAAAGACTCTCTCCTTGACCAAACTTTAGTCAGGCTCCTCTGAGCCCTCCTCTCAACGAGGCCTCAACCTTGGCCTCCATCTTGTCTTTGGCCTGCTTAGCCAAGTTGTAGCAAACAATCCTACTAAGTCAGTTTAGTGAGACTCATCCAAGCCTTGAGATATGATCACCCTTGATATCTGATCAAGTTCTTTACCCTTCACCTTTGATGTCTAAGTCTTTGGCCTGTCTTTAGCAAGAATCCTCATACCCTTGATGTCTCCTCTTAGTAATTTTCTGCTAACACCTACACCCTGCTTTTTGAGTAGAAATCTGTAATTGTCCTTGTTGTGTTCAGTGGGGAACCCAATCTCTCCCCTACTGTAAGATCACTATTGTGATTGTCTTAAATAAAGTGTTCCTTACCAATTTAAGAAGTGTGAGGATAATTTTTTTCTTTAATAATATGGTTCTCATGACTCAGACAGAATCACATTCATCATTGGACCCTGGACCTCTCATCCAGGGCCTCAAGTGCACATCTTTGAAGACTATGTCTTCATTCCTGACTGATGGGGGATCCATTGGTGAGTCCCAGTTTTAATCCAGTCCAGTGCTCTGGATGATAGTTCATTGAAGCATGGTAAGGAGAGACTTCAGAGTTTCTGAGAATACTTTCTGAAGCTGGTTTAGAGACCCAGTTGACTGTGTGGGGTGCCATTAGTTAAAAAGTGGGAGCATCTCAGTCAACTAACGGCTCCCCTCTCAAACCTTTGCTTGCCATGTCCTCCACCACTATGGCACTAATTCTGTCTACTCCCTTTCTTGTTAACATGATTTTACTAAGGATAATATGGAAGTTTCTTGCCTTCTTTGGAAAAATTAATATCTCCCCAAACTGACTCATCTAAGACTTCTCCCTTCCCCATCCCCACCTAAATTCCTCCTTCCTCCTTTGACCTCTATATCCCCATCCTCCTTCTACCCACTTTCAGTCTTCTCTTCAAATCCCTTGAACACTTTATGTACCTCCCTTCAAACCCAACCTCCACCACTTCTCTATTCATTCATGACATGAAACCTTCCCTTTCCCATTCCAGCCCCTCAACTCCTTATACAGTATCAGGATGAATGAAAATCTTAAAAGTCTCCACCACAAATAAAGTTGTACTTTAATTTTATCACAAAAGTTACAATACATATATATCATTATAACTATTTATTGAGCTGAGTACTCAATAACATCTGAGTACTCTTCTCTTTTCAGAAAACTGGCAGCAAATTTTGCTATGTTCCACAGAATATTCTATTGACTTTTTAGTTGGCATATTTGCATTTATTGAACTGTGATGTCATGCAATAAGAAATTACCGTGTGACCTCTTTAGGATATGAGGAATAGTTGTCTCTAGCAACTAGAGTTGGTTCAGATAATCTGACTCGCTGGCAGTTGTCCTCTACCTTCTTTAACCTCATGTCACCTAAAGCTGCGCAGTGTATTGAAAAATATGTTCTTCCCAAAAGGAGGTATGTCTTTTGGGTATGACACATTTATGGATTGATTAAAAATCTTTAAAACTTTATTGTTAATCTCAAGATGTAATTTTATATGACTTTAAAATTGTGCTGTATTTGTCTTTCTATTTATACTCAATGGTTATCATGAAGCAGTAAATAACATAGAAAGCCCCAGTGCTGCATGTGCACAAATCTACCACTGTTGACATGTCTTGTTAATGAGGTCTTCACTTTTCAAATAAATTTAAAGCCAAACTACTTAAAAATGCCAAAGAAAGAATGAATGATATACTGTTTCATTATAAGTTTTCTCATCATAAAAACAACACATGGTAATTATAGGGATTTTAGAAAATTTAAGAAAGTGGTAAAATAAAAATCAGCTAAAAATCTTACTATTCAATAATTATTACATCAAAGAATTATTCTTTCCCTTGTCCCTGTACCCACCCCCACAGCCCTCAATAAAATGTTGCATACCAAACATGATGATCAAAATGCAAAAGACATACTTTTTCCTTAATATGAGAAAGTTAAATTTTCTTATTTGGAAAAAACAACAAAAAAAGATGGACAATTTTAGTTACATTTTTGTGTATTAATTAAGGTAAAATTGAATAAAATACCAGCTACAAATGTTTTTCAATACTGATTTTAATAATGAAAACTATCTTTTATCACTGGAGAAATGTATTCAATGAATATGTCATTTTGCTTTCTTCTTGCACCCTGTATGGTCTTCTATGCCCAGTGTGGCAAAAAGGCATAAAGCCTTTTTTGAAGAAACCTTGAAAAGATAAATTGAATAATGTAGTTTCAAGTATTTAATACTCTGTTTCTCTCTCTCTCTCTCTCCCCATCTCCATCTATCAGTAGGGAAATCTCCCTCTTTTTCATGATTCAGATTCCAACTGGAGCGAGAGATGATGCTTCCTGATCTATCGCTTTCAAAAATTGTCAAAATTTGCTCTCTTATCTCCACTGAATATACTTGTGATAAATGTCTACTTCCGTACATTTATTTCAACAATTTTCTTTTGATTCATCCATCAGTCACACTCCCATTCAGTGTTTTCATCATTTTATTGTGCTCTCGTATCTTCAGATCACCAGCTCATACTTCTCTAATTGTCATATCCATCCAAGGACTGTAAGTCTTCACTCCATCCCCACAGAATAGTTCCACTATGGGAAATAGCCTAAGGCTCTGTTTGCTATTGTTCCTGTTGTTCCTACTTGATAATTCAGCCTTCACTTATGGCAGCCATTCTTCTTTTGGAAGAAATTGTAATTCCTGATTTGCATTGTTTATCCCAGCATCCCTTTCAGTTTGACATTTGTTTTGAATTTTTCATTTCTTAATAAAAAAAAATTTATAAAACAATGATTTACTGTTGGCTCTCTAGATCTGTGGGTTCCACATCTGTAAATTCAATCATCTCTGGATCAAAAATATTAGAAAAAGACCAATTAAAAATAATACAATAATAAAAATAGTACAAATTTTAAAACAATACAGTATACCAATTATTCACATAGCACTTACATTGTATTAGGCATTATAAGTAATCTAGACATGATTTAAAGTATACAGGAGGATATATGAAGGTTATATGCAAATATAAAGCCATTTTAAATAAGGATTGAGCATCCTCGGATTTTGATATGGTGGGGAGGTTCCTGGAACAAATCCTCTGTGGACACCAAGGGACGATTATACATTAAATTTCTTTTTTTGGTAACAAATAATTAAATCCTACATGGTTTTCTTTCATCATTTTTTTCTTTTCATTTTTATTCATTTGTTACTATATTTTTGCCAGCCATGTGGTTTTTAAATTTAATAATAGATATTAACTATGAAAGTCCTGGATAATAATATTATCTTCTTCCAAAAAGGGATAATTTCTATATTCAAAAGTTCTTAGAGTGCAAGATATATACTTGATTTTCTTAAGTATTGAGTTTCACCTTTTTTAAGGATAGCATATATTAGTTTGTTTTCATCCATTCCCATAGTGTGGTCTCTTTGGGACTGCAACAAAAAACCCCCAGGGTTATACTAAGGCTGTTCCCACCTTGGTAGTGTTTGTACTGCATATTCTTCTTCTCAAGCATTGTGTAGCTGCTAAACTCTGTGGTTCTTTAACTTAGGAATACACATTTAACTTAGGAATAAATCAATGTTTTTAGGGTTGCATATGACTTTTAAGCTCTCTTCACTAAACTGCCTCTTTTCAATATTTACTCCTAAACTTTTAGCTGTTTCAGTAGATTTCAACACCAGTCTCTCTCTCTACTCATCCCAGTAGAACTGTCTTTCTTCATTTGGATTTTACTCTGCATATTGGAAACTTAAAAAATGGCCCTATTTTTTTTTTTAAAGCAAAGTGAATTTGAGGCTTATATCAGGGTGTTTTTAGTTCAACTATCATAGACCTTCAATTCTTGTCTTGGTTGCTCTCTAGTAATTTCTATGACTGTTTTTCATATACATATGTTTCCTAGTTTTTGTAGTTCCTTTCAGTATTCTAATGCAAGCTAGTCCATTATAAATAGAAAAAGAAACAGCTTAATTTATTTTAAGTTAATTTCTAGAAATATTACAACTTGCTGGTGAATTGACTTTTGGATGTTATAAAATGACCTTTATTATCAATATTCATGTCTCTTGCTTAAGATAAATTTTGTCTGAATTGCTTAACTTTCAAAGTTATGTATTTATTTAATAAGTGTATCTTTTAAGCAGCATGCAGTTTCTAAATAGCCATTCTGAAAATCTTTTGTCTTTTTGTTTCAGTATTAATTCCATTTACATTTCACATAATTTGTAATGTATTTTTGGTTTAAACCTATACCTCACCATTTAATTTTTATTTATACATCATTATACATTCTAGCTGTTGTATTCTTCCCTTTCTTATTGTACAAAACAGAATAACTCCCCTCCCAGAATCCACCTGATTCCTGAAACGTGAAGTTATTACCTTTCATGGCAAAAGAAAATCTGAAGATGGATTAAATTAAGAATTTTGAGATGCAGAGATTATCCTGGATTATTGTGTGGGCCTAATGAGATCACAAGAATCCTTATAAGTGAAAAAGAAAGGCAGGAAAATCAGAGATGTGATGGTAGAGGCAGTGTCATACCGTATCTGTGAGCAGAGTAATACCGTGAAAGACTAGATAACTATTGCGAGTTTTTAAGATGGAAGGAAAATATATGACAAGGAATGCAGCTGGCCTCTAGATGCTGGAAAAGGTAAGAAACAGATTTCCCCTGGCTCCTCCAGAAGGAACAAAGTCCTCCTGACACATTGATTTTTAGCTTAGTGAGACTCACTTAGGACTTAGTAACCTAGTACATTGGATTTTAAGTAAACCAAGTATTTATTATTTAATTTTACCTTTTGTTAATTTTTTGCTGTAGATTATTTTGCTGTTCTTCTAGGGAATACTCTAAAGATTACAACACATGCATCCATAGTGATGACTTACTGTGTTCTAACATAATCACATTTGCTAGTTTCTGGGCAATGCAAGAACTTTAAGGCACTTGAAGTCATGTTACTTTCTTTACATTTTTTGCAATATATTTTAATCATCTATATTTTATAAGCCCCAGGACCATTATTTTTAATTATACAATATTCCAATGTCTTTATTCACATTAATATTGCTTAATCTCCCTACTTAATCTGGGATCATTTTTTCTTCTCCTTAAAGATGTTCTTTTGTTATGTATCTTAGTGAAGGTTTGCTGTTGACATAGTATCTTATTTTATATTTGAAAATGTCTTTATTTGTTTTTCATCTTTGAAGGATATTTTTTCCGGGATATTTTTATGGAATTCTAGAAGGGTATTAATTTGCTTTCATTGTTTTAGATGAAAACTCAATTTTCTCTAATAGTTACTTTTTAGAAGGAAATGTGTCTCCTTTTTTTTTTTCTTACTGCTTTCAGGATTTTCTGTTTATGTTTGTTTTTCACCAGATTTTCTATGTGTCTAGACATAGTCTTTTTTTTAATGTTTACTATGTTGGGAGTTTGTAGAACTTCTTGAGTTTCTAGCCTGGTACTTTCGGTCAATTGTAAAAAAATTCTTAGTTCTCGACCTTTAAATATTGCTTCTGCTTGGTTCGTATCTTCCCCTCTTGGATCCAGTTACACATATGCTAGTCATTTTAAATGTGCTCCCTGTATCTCTATGCTCTTTTCTATATGTTGCATCCATTTTCTTTCTTTTTACTATGGCTCTACATTTTCTACTGATCTACATTACAGTTCTCTAATCACTTCTTCAACTGTTAAATCTGATGTTAAATTTAACTATTGAGTTCTTAATTCCAACTATTATATTTGTTGGTTCTATAGTATATATTTGACTTTCTTTTTCAACATTCAAATTTTCTACTGAAATTGTGTCCTGGTTCCCATTTCTTGAGCATATTGATTTAAATTCCATGTTTGATTAATACCAATATCTGTATCTCCTTAGATATTTTCTGGTTTTCTCTATTTTCTGTTTATGCATTTAGTCTTTTTTTTATATGCTAGGTAAGTTTTAATTGAATGCTGGATATAGTGTTTGAAACTTTGTAGGGATATTTTGAGAATCTAGATGATACTCTATTTTACTGTAGATAATTATTTTGTTAATGTTAGGTGGTTAGACTTGGAACATCTCACACTAAACCAGTTTGAGACTGAGGTGTTTTGTGACAGGTCTTCAGACTTTGTAATGGCAGATCTATTTCTACTTAGCCCTACCTGTTCCAACTGAAAAGCTAGGGTGTTTATAGATTCTCCTCCTCTGCAATTGGCTCAATTCTAAAATAGCAATTCCATATCCCTGTAAAATGACTCACCTTTCAGCCTCCAGATCTCTAATTTCTCCATGACTTCCCTGCCACTCAAATCCTCTGATACTAGGTTCATTCAACAGTTGGCTTTCAGCCTTTAGATTGTAATTGTTTAAAATTAGGCAAGTATCTCAAGAGAAATAATGGCTCTGAATGTCAGGATCACTCCTACACTTTGCTTCGGAACCTTGACCCCTCAAGATCTTGATGCCTTTGTGACTCTCAAACAAAATTTAATTTGTAATAATGTTATGTATATTTTCTTGATGTTCACAGGATTGTCTGACAACAAGCTATAGAACCACAACCAAAAAAAAAAAAAAATAGCAATTCTAGTGATTTTTTAAAATTTTAAATATTTTTAATCAGATTTTTGGAAGTAATGACTTTATATAATTTTTTAGTTCAAAGTAAGTTAATAACATTCAACATGGAGGATATACTAATATTTCTTACCACATATTAAGGAGACCCCAATCCACTGTAAAAAGTCAGTATTTATTTTAAAAGTCAGTAATTTACAATGATTTCAAAGGAAGATATAAAAGTGGTATTGCGTATCACTCCTTGAATCTTGATTTTTAATTCAGATAAAATCACTGTTGTCCTTAAACTAATTTTACTTATTTTTGATCCTAAGTATTTTTGTGCATGCATAAAATGAGAAGTAATAGCTCTAATTTGTTGATTCCATTACCAGAACATTTCAAATCATTTCTCTCTTTACCACCTGCCTCAAATCTGGTATTTAAAAATGATTGAACCTTTGAAGAACTGATATATAAATGTTACAAAATTAAATGCAGTACCATTTGTTTGTGTATTTTTCAAAAAAAAATAACTTGGAAATCTATAATGAATTAAATAAAATGTCCAAACTCTTTCAGCTTTTCAAGATTTTAGCAAATTGCAATTACTAAAAGCAAGCTTGCAAATAGGAAATCATTTAAATATATCCTTACAAAGCAAATAGAAATTGAATAAATTAAACAGTAGAAGCTCAAAAGGTGTTACTAGGTACGCCTAGTGAAATATTATCACTGTGGTTTGAACATTTTGACTTGTGAGAAGAATGTTTTAATGAAGCTCCAATATTTAGTTAGGCAAATTTACATTTTGTTCTGGAATGGAATAAAGTTCAGAAAGCTAATTATTTTTCAGTGTCCAATTTTAGAAAACATTTCAGATCATCCCAAATAAAAAAAATTTACTTGAGTTTTTTCTTATTAAAAGATTGTTGAGGAGAGGTAATTTTAAGTGAGACAAAATAGAGAAACAAAAGTATTGCAGTGATATAAATTTCTATATGAAAAAAATTGAAATTGAAGATATCTTGCACTTAGAACACTTTCCTTTGAGCTTATCTGTGACCTCAGTGCTTATACAGAGATTATTTTAATTAAAAATATTGCAGTCTACAGAGAAGAATCAATTGAAGGTATCAAACACACTCACACTTACAAATATCAACAGTAACAAAAGTCAAAGAGAGAGAGAAAGAGAGAGAGAGTATGTGTGTGTGTACCTTTGAAGAAAATTTCAGGCAAATTTATGAAAAAAATTAAAATGACCATTGATATTTTAAAATAGTATTTTCTTCTGAGAAATGTCAGGAACATGGAATACAAGTCAGTTTCGGCTGAATAAGAGATTAAAATATGTGAAAATGTAATAAGAATATCTATTCTGCTATATACTATTTTTTAAAGTTATGATAATCAGAGAAACCTTAAAACTTTGTTTTAATGCAAATACCATTCCCCTTTCTGCTTCTATGAGTTAGACTGCTTTGGTTACCTCACGTGAGTGAAATCATGCAGTATTTGTCCTTCTGTGTGTGACAAGCTTATTTTACTTAGCATCATGAAGGTTCATTCATGTTGTAACATACAATAGGATTTCCTCTTTTTATGGCTGAATAATATTCCATTGTATATATATAGTATTTTATTTATTCATTTGTACGTTCATGGACATTTAGATTGTTTCCATATCTTAGCAATTGTGACTTATGCTGCAATGAACATGAGAGTGCAAATATCTCTTTGAGATACTGTTTTCAATTTTTTTCAATAAATACCCAGAAGTGAGATTGCTAGACAATATGATAGTTGCATTTTTAACTTTTTGAGGATGCTCTATATTGTTTTGTATAGCAGCTACACCCGCAGCATTTTATGTTACCACCACAGTACACAAGCATTACAATTTCTTCATATCCCTGTCAACGCTTGTTATATTCTGGCTTTTCTTGGTTTTTTTGTTTGTTTGTTGTTTTTTTATAATGACCATTGGAACAGATATGAGGTGAGACCTCATTGTGGTTTTTCTCTGCATTTTCCTGATAATTAATAATGTGAAGTAAGTTTTCATATACCTGTTGGCCATTTGAATGTCTTCTTTGGAAAACCATCTGTTCAAGCCCTTTGTCCATTTTTTTTAATAGAGTTGGGTTTTGTTTTTTTTTTTGCCATTGAGTTGTAAGAGTTCTTTATATATTTTGAATATTACTCCTTATTAAATATATGATTTGCAAATATTAATATTTTCTCCCATTCTGTAGGTTAACTTTTTATTCTGTCTATTATTTGTTTTGCTGTGCAGAAACATTTTAGTTTGGTATGGTCCCACCAAGGCCAATGTCAGGGAGCCTTTCCACTATATTTTCTTCTCCAAGTTTTACAGTTTTAGGTCTTATGTTTAAATTTTTAATTTATTTTCAGTTTATTTTTTATATTGGTATAAAATAAGTGTCCAATTTATTTTTTTTTGCATGTGAATATTCAATTTCCCCACATCATTTGTTGCAGACAGACATACTTTCCACATTGTGTAGTCTCGGCACCCTTACTGAAGATCAATTGACCATATATGCATAGTTTATTTCTGGGTTCTCTATTCTGTTCCAATGCTCTACATGTCTATATTTATGTCAGTACCATACTGTTTTGGTTATTATAGCTATGTAATAGGTTTTTAAATCAGAATGTATAAGGTCTTTAGCTTTTACTATTTTCTCAAGATTGTTTTGGCTAGTCAGGGTCCTTTGTGGTTACAAATGAATTTTAAGGGTTATTTTAATATTTCTATAAAAATTGCCATTAAAAGTTTGATACGAACTGCATTGAATCTATAGATCACTTTGAGTAGTAAGAACATTTCAACAATATTAAGTCTTCTAATCCATGAACATGAGATACTGCTTCATTCATTTGTGTCTTCTTTAGCTTCTCTCAGCAATGTTTTATGATTTTCAGTATACAATCTTTCACCTATTTAGTTAAGTTTATTCCTAAGTATTTTATTCTTTTTCGCACTGTTTGTCATTTAGAAACTGATGCTGATAATCTTTTCTATGGTTCACCTTGAATTTCACTCTCATTCATTGAAGATAAAAATTAATTCACTTTATGCAAATACTCATTTCCATTCAAAAAATATTTTATGTATAATATATATAATTTAATATACAATAGTTATGTGAAAATAATATATTACATATAGTACATATAATAAAACTTACAAAGTTTAATTGTACAATTAGATGGATTTGACAAAGAACTCACCTGTGTAGCCTTACACTAATCAAGATATAGAAGGTTTCATTATCCCAGAATGCTCCCTCATTTCCCTTTGCAGTTAATAACATCTTCCCCTTTACCTAGATAATTGATTCAGTATAAATTTTGCCTATTCTATAATTTTATATAAGTAAACTCTACAGTATGAAATTTTTTTTCTTTCAGGTCTACTCATTCTGTTGTGTATATTGGAAATTTACTCATTTTTATTCTTATAACCATTCTGTTATATGAATACACCATAACTTGTTTTCCAGTACATCTGTTGGTGAACATGTGGGATGTTTCCACTTTTCATCTATTATAAATATGGGTTTTCTAAACAATTGTGTATGACTTCTTCACAACATGTGCTTTCATGTCTCTGGAATAAATAACTAGGAAAAGAATTGCTGAAGCATATGTTTACTCTGTAAGACATTATCAAAGTGGTTGTACCATTTAACACTGCCAATAATGTATCTTGTTTTGTATCCATTCAAGGTTTTTTAAAATCAGTCTGTCTCTCCTTATTGAGTTATAAGGGTGTTTTCTATAGTCTAGATGTAAATTTATATATATATATATATACACACACACACATATACATGTATGTGTATATATATATATGTGTGTGTGTGTGTATGAGACACAGTTTCTCCCAGTTTATGGCTTATATTTTCATTTTCTTAACAGCGCTTTCAAAGAGTAGAGTTTTTAAATTTTGATGAAGTTCAATTTATCATTTTTTTCTATTTACGTTTGAGCTAAGGAATCTTTGCCTAAACCAAAGTCATGATGATTTTCTGTAGTTTTTTCTTAGAATATTTACAGATTAAAATTTATGTTTTAGGTATAGTATCCATTTAAAATTAATTTCAATCCTCTTCTATTGTTTCATCCTCTTCTATTTTGAAAAATGTCTAAAACTGGTATTATTTTTCCCTAAGTAGTTGATAAAATTCACATGTAAATTCATTTTGGCCTAGAGTCTCTTTTTGATATTTGTATTATAAACTCAATTTCTTTAACAGTTTTTGGACTAGTCACATGTTATTTCTTCTTCAGTATTATTAAGTTGCCTTTCTGAACAAATTTACCAATTGCTCATAATTGGCTCTTTTACTGTTTGATATTATAACAATATTTCTGTCTTTCATTGCCAATATTGGTCATCTGTGTTTTACTTCTATTTTTAATCCAACTCAATTTGCTGAGGCTTTATCCTTTTAATTAAGATTATTCAAAGAATAAGCACCCATGTTCATAACAGCATTATTCACAGTAGCCAAAATTTGCTGAGGCTTTATCCTTTTAATTAAGATTATTCAAAGAAGTAACTTTTGGCTTGGTTAAACTTCAGAATATTACAGGGGTACAAACTCTTTGGTTACATATATTGCCTTTGTCAGGCCAAAAGTGCCAAAGTGTATTTCTCACTCAGGCCAAAGTGCATTTCTTACAAGCAACCTATAAAGGCTAAAATGCCATTATGATAATCACTGCCTTTTAATTAGAGTCATCAATTCATTTATATATAATGTAATTATTTGTGTTTATATTTAAATCTACCATGTTGTTATTTGTTTTCTATTTGTCTCATAAAAGTTGGTAGCCAATTTTTATTAAATTCTCACACTTCAATTTGAGATACACAAATATCAATGATTAATATAACTAATACCACTGGAAAACTGGGCTGTAACATGAGACCATCATTAAATGATCACATTGAAGAGTGAATTGTGAAGGAGTACCATACTGAATCTACTAGACTATTATAATTCAAGAATGCATATTGTAATTCCCAACATAATCTAAAATATTATAAAATCAATAAAGGAAATAAAATATAATATTAAAAATTATTAAATTTTTATATTAAAAAAGATAAATTTTTAAAAATTAAATTACCGTAAACAAAGGGAGGACAAAAGAACACAGAAAATATGGGACTTTCCTGTTCCTACTGGTGCAATATTCCTAGAAAAATTGTTTACAGCTTTGTTTTGCTTTGGAATATTAATCCTGGAAGTTTGTGTCCTGCATGTCTGTTAGCCTTCTTTCTCTTAATAACATTCTTCCTTGGATACGTTGGAGTCCTCAGGCAAATAGAATTTCTGGGGACTTGCCTTAAGTTCCCAAAGGTCCTGTGCAAAGTACACATATAAAGCCCTCATTGTTACCCTTGCCACAATCAGAAGAAAAATAGTAATAATAACCATTAGAAAAGTATATTATTCATTTAATGCTTACTATGCACCACACACTGTGCTAAGTACTTTACATCTGGAATCTCATTTAAAACTTAAAAAATTCTGGAAAGTAAACACTATTAACATTACTGCACAAGTAAGTAATTTACCCAAGGCAATTTGGAACTATGGAAGAATGATGTTTCAAAACCAGATTGGTTTGGCTCTAAATCACTTTCTCTAATCTTATGCTACAATGCTATAGGAAAATGACAGTAGTCTTAAATCTCACTATCCACTATTCCATCCATATATTAAAGAAACATAACTGCTCATTAATGATGATTCCATACATAATATAGTTCTGTTGCACATTCCTTATGTCTGGAGCTAGGTCACAAAATCACTTTTGCTGAGCAGGTGTCCATTTTGTTCTTCAATTCTTAAGTTGCACTAATTCTGATAAAAGCTCTTAAGTCTTATTTTAGGGACCAAGCTTTTATTTCTGTATCTTGGTATAGACTAATGTTTGACTCACATTTACTTTCTCCATGATCATGAACCTATATTTTAATATTTGTAGGTATTTTGTAGCACCCATAGTTGCCCACAAATGTCTACAATACCTTATATATTAACAAGGTTTGGGACCCTCACCCACTTTTTAATCCCTTATTGTTCCTTCCTATAAGGCATCTTTTGGCAAAGTGTTTGCTGTTAACCTAAGCTTCCAAAGCAATGTGCTTGTTTTCATAAGCATGTTCTGTCTAAATTCGTATAATCATTAAAGATGGTTATACTAATTTTTACAAGCACTAAACTTATTTTAGAGGCCAATCTTTGGAATTACGCTATAAAACACAACCTATAATCAACTACCATCAATTACATTAATACATTTGACCAGTTGCTTTATTATAATTCAACAAACTACCTTGAGCACATCAAAAATGTGGTCATTGCTCCATAGAGACCATAGCATATGAAATACTACATTACAACAAACTTACAGGATCAACAAATAAGCTGACCCACAAAATATTAGCTAAGAAAGAAAATATACTCATAATTTATGAGGGAAACTAATAAACCATTTAATCTCATCCAAAAAGAACTCTTGATTTCCACACAGGACCATCAATCAATTCTTGTATTCTTTCAGTGTTTACCATCTCAATAAATGGTATCACCATACCTCTAGTTGTCCAGGTCAAAACCTAGGTGCATGCTTGAATTTTCCCTTTTTCTTATCCACACAACAAGAATTTCTATGAATCCATCCACTGTGCAACTCTCTCTGTAGTCCAGACAACATCATGTCTTACCAAGGCTGCTTTAATAGCCTGAAACTATTCTCTCTAGTTTCACTTTTGCACTCCATTCCAAAATTTTCCTCCCAATATGAATCAAATTATGCTACTTCCCGATAAAACCTAATAATTTTACATTATGCTTAAAATCCAAAGCCTAATCATGACCTGTAAGAAATTACTTCGTCACTCACTCTTCTCGATCTCATTTTATATCACACTTCTTAGTGTATTAAGTTATGCTCCAGGAACACTGACTTCTCTTTCTGAAATACATTAAGCTCAGTGCTGTGTTAGGACTTTCTCTCTTGGGTGCCATCACTTGGCTTGCTCCTTCTTTTCATTAAGATATCAGCTCAAATCAGCTACTTAGGCTTTCTGAACATCTAAATTAAAATGTTATCAAAGCTGTTCCTTCATATCAACACATGGATATCTGAAATATTGTCATTTATGTATTTGCTTATTTATTTTTTCTGTTTCTTCTTCACTGAAAATTGTACCAGGTCTTTCTTGTTTAGCATTACACCAATAAACATTTATGAGATAACTGAACGAATATATTAATGTATCATTGACATATAAATATTAAGGCAAAGGTGAACATTGTGGAATTGAAAATAAGGAATTATTACTTACAGGAAGAGTTAATTCTGATCATGGTTCTAGTAGCTTGGAAAGATTTCACAAAGGTGGTAGTAAAGAGGGAAATCTTGAATTTCCTGA
The DNA here is from genome assembly GCF_041146395.1 of Eulemur rufifrons. NCBI lineage: Eukaryota > Metazoa > Chordata > Mammalia > Primates > Lemuridae > Eulemur > Eulemur rufifrons. Next base: position 37,178,169 of record NC_090997.1, read on the forward strand.
GGCCTGGAACAAAAGAAAGGACCAAAGCTGAAGGTAAAAGTAGTGAGGAGAACTGATCACCTAATTAATTCAGAGAACTTCTTCAGATCTCACCTCCTGCTGTTCCCAGTTTTAGGCCTAGATTCTTTTTTTTTTTTTCCAGACTATTATGGGGGTACAAACATTTTCATTACATGAGTTGCTCTTGTACAGTTTAAGTCAAAGTTGTAAGTGTGTCCATAACCCAGATAGTGTGCATTGTACTTGTTAGGTGTGATTTTTACCCATCCTCTCCCACCTCCCCTCACCTGCTTGATTTCTGTTGAGTTTTACTTCCATATGTGCACATGAGTGTGATCAATTGGTTCCAATTTAATAGTGAGTACCTTTGATGGTGTTTTCCCATTCTTGTGATACTTCACTTAGAAGAATGGTCTCCAATTCCATCTGGGTTGTTACAAGAGGTATTAGTCCACCATTTTTTATGGCTGAGTAATACTCCATGGTATACATATACCTCATTTTATTAAGCTACTCATGTATTGATGGCCACTTGGGTAGGTCTGGATTCTTAACACCTGGATTCTCCCTCACTGACTACTTCTGTAGAGTTGAGAACTTGGTGCACGAGGCCACCTGGCATCTAATTCAAATTTTTCATGAGAAAATATCTCATCACTTTCCTCTCAGCTTCACACAGTGGAAGCTTTAGACTTGCTACGCCTTTACCAGAACTGACACTGGTTCTCAGGAAACCTCGCTGTTGCCTTGGCTCTGGCCCTGCTTAACCTGAATAATGTATGTGGGAGAAGTAGGAGCACATGAGAAGAGGGAGAGAAAATCTGGTATGATCTGGTGAAGATACTTAGAGTTGAATATCAAAAGTTGATTCTGATGTAATGTCATTTTTGAAGGAGAAAACATCTACAGAGAACACACCTTTGAGTATTCAGGATCAGCATAGTGTGGATTAGGTATCCCCTTGGAAATATTTTTAATAATGGCTTGGCTAAATAGTTTTTGCACATAGAAATTATCAAGCAATAATTGTAATGCTCTAATCCTGAATGTAACAGCAGTACTAGTATCCATGGTGGTCATGATAATATTACCATTTATTGAGTGCTTAATAGATAGTACTAGATAGCAGAAAATATGTAATTTAATCCTATGAGTAACAAGAAACAGATACTTTATTTCTTGTTTTCAGATAAAGGAATTAAGTCTCAGTCCCAAGTCTTAAAACTGTTAAATTGATTCAATATTTGACTTTAAGTCTGTTTGGCTCCACATGCCTCCATTTATATTAAAAAGCTAAAGGATCTCTCTATCCCATTAAACTACTAAAAAAGGAAATTAAAATTAGAATTTTGGGGAAATGGCTGATATGCTATGGAACAAAAAGTGTGAACATCTGTTTTTCTGTTTAAGTTTCTAACTAACAGCCTGATCCAAAAAAAAGAATTTTAATAGAACTCTTTATTAAAAGGTACACAGTCTTTGCATACACTGAAAGGACAGCGAAAGACTTATAAACAGACTATCCTTTATCAGTTGGGGGCATTTAAGAGAACTTTCTTCTATTCTAAGACTTTTCCTTAATTCCTGATGTGCTAAGTCTGAAAAATATTAATCTGACTAACAGATTTTCTAGACTGCCAAAGAAGGGAAGAGAAGAACTAGCAGGCTTCTGAAGATTGTGGTTAAAAATCTATATAAATGGCAATTCTCAGAGGCATTCAATCAACAGACTCACTCATATAGTAAATATTCTGCTCTCTTTTACTAAAACTGGCTACCTCGTGTTGCTCCACATACTGCAATATAAAGACAGATATAAGTAAGCATTACACCCAGGCATTTGGGGACACTAATCTAGGCCCTTTGTATTAAAGGATCCCACTTTGTGCCATGTCTGAATGCATCCCACCACAGGGGAAGGAGACCCCGAAGTCAGTAAGACAGGCCCATCTGGAGTTCACATCCACCTTGAACTTCAGAATTCCCTGTTTAAACAAGCTTCCTAGCCTGTGTATGACATCTGCATGATTCTCTCTCCCAAGTCACATTTCCTGAGAATGGTTTGAGCTGCCATTATTTGGGGGAGGGTGAATAAAAAGATTTTGGACACGTGGCTGGGTATCCACATGCATGTGCAAAAGGCTATTTCCAATTTACGATTGTGTCAGGGGTGGGAATGGAAGGCAGATGACCCACAAGCATATTAAATATTCGGAGCGGTAGAGAATATGTGTATCAATTAGCAGGGGTAAATGCATATGTATTTGTTACGATGATTAATAATAAAGATGAAACTGTGTTTCACGAACCTTCAAATTAGTATATGATGTATATATGTATATCATGTATATATGTATATGATGTATATGATGTCTATTGTTACCTGATCCTATAATTTTCCCATGCTTCACCTCACCAAGATCTCAAATTATATCAGTCTTATTTTATTGTTAAAATAACTTCCAATGAAAGGATTGGAGTGGTTATAAATTAAGCACTAACTTTTTTGAAATGGAGCAGTGACAAAGGTTATAATAAAGGATGGAGGTCCACTCAGTTGGATAGAGAGTGCTTCATGGAAGGAGTGAGCAGTGAACTAAGAGCTGAAAGACGAGAAGGGACTTTTCATATGAATCATCTTAAGATAGCGAAAAGTAGACAAAAGAAACAGCAAGAACAATGGCCATGAAGCTGGAATGGATTTGACTTGCATTATAGTGAGGTTCAGTGTCTGCTCTGATTGGAATCATTGCTAGAAAAATGCTCATAACAATATAATAAAAACTAGACATGAGACTTTCAAGGGTACTTCCTACCCCAGGATACTTCTGCTCAGAAAATTCAGGAAGTTGAAATTGCTCTGGTAGGAAGACGGGAGAAGCAGCTCCTTGATGGGAATCTTGTTCTCTTTAATTCCTTTGGCATTTCTTTTATGGAAAATAAACTACACTTCGCAGAAATCTTTGTGATTCTATTAATGTCCTGATAGCTTGCTTAAGGAATAGTAAGGTAAGTGGGTTGAAATGTTTTTGTCAGCATCAAGCATATGGATTGGGAAATGTGTACAGAACCAGAAAAGAAAAATGCAGCCTCAAGAGAAAAGCAAGAAATATCAATAGAATATGGCAATGACATGAGGTTGGAATCTCTAATTTTAGGTCCTAAACCTTGGTCAACGTTTGGCGGAGGACATGGAGGTCATAAACCACATGAACAGCTGCTAGAGAAATTGGCTCCCAGAAATCTGGAAGCTGGCCCGTTTAATGACCTAGTTGGCGAGGATTGCTTGAGGGCTGCAATATGTATAGCTAGTTTTCTTCATGACTGCTATAAGGGATCCCCAAAATATTTACTGAAACTTTAATGAGATGGAGGAGACGAGGAAGAAAGAAGATAGATCCCTGGAGAATCACAGCATCCCCAAGGTGAGTGAACCAGTGGCTGACATGTGGTAAAGAGTAGGAATTCAACTTTTCCTAATTCATTTTCAGATTAGAATTTATTCAGTAATAAGTAGTAGATACTACTTAAATAAATAGGGCATGTAAATATATAAGGAAACTATTATAGATGGAAATACTATAGGTATAATTGACTAGCTCATGTCCGTGTAACCTCTCCCCTAACAACATGAGACAATACAAAAGAGAATCTAATTTATTCAAACAGACCTGCATCAGAAGGAGGGAGTGATATTAAATGTTCTTCTGGTACACATTGGCTTCAAACAAACCAAACACAATGCAACAAAATACTACATACCACAATTAATTGCACTTTTCATACCTCAAAGTGAGAGTTATATAATCAAAAATTTTAATGTTTCATCTAAGTATTAGGCTAGAAATTTAGTAGCTATGTACAAAAAATTAAAAAATGCAAAACATCCATTGTATGCTTTTACTTTGAAAAATAGTTTAGAAATGTTTTCTAATTTTACTTTCTGTTAAGAGCAATTTATTAATCATGACTTGAGCCATACTATAGAAAAATATAAACTTGTCCAGTTAGGGTATTAAAAACTTCTAACAAATTGTTTAGAAATATGAAATTTCATAATGTATTTGAAAGAAGAAATATATTTGAGCTAATTATTCAGGGATTTATGGAATATGAATATAAGGAAGGAAAATAAAATGTGTATTTCATGCAAGATTACTCAGGAATTTTTTTTAAGATGAAAACATCAGAGAACATAAACAATATTTAAAACATAGATATTGGACATGGGTCAAAGATCTGAAGAGTATAACTTTAAGAGAAGACTCCAAATTCCTTTGAGAAACAAATAGAAGTAAGCACCAATTATATGGAATAATAGGAATAGAGAAAAATAAATGAGAAAACGTGAGGTATCCAGTAGAAAAAAGAAACCTGTTTGAGATGAGAAAGCTAAAGAAATCTTCACATCGAGAATGAGATGCTGTTTTTCAGGACTGGCAATTTCTGGCACACAATAAATACAGGATTAATTTCTACATGTGAGTGGGAAGACAGCTGTCGTTTGCATTCATAATTTAGGACAGATAACTAAGATTTTAAATGCTTTTTCATATTTTTAATGTTGACCTTTTAATAAGTTATAACTTACTGTCTAAAGTTGATTGTGTCATTAAATCCTCAAATCTCTAGTTGTGGTACGTACTTTTTCTCAGAAGTGAAGTGATATTTTTGTTTACATAATTTATTAGGCCTGTGGTTACATAGTCAAAGTGTAAAGTGCACTGAAAATATATATACTTAAAAATTTATTAAGTAAATCTGTTACTTCTCATCTTTTACTTCATAAAATGCCTTTGGAGGGAGGAGGCATTTCCAAAATGGAAACATGAAATTTCAAATGATTAATCCAATTTGTCACAGTCATCTACTGTCACAAATACGTGATAATTGATTCTGTCATTTACTATAGTGTTTCGCTCTTGTTAACTAACTTAACTGTGATACATTTAGTATTAAAATGTTTAGCCTGGTTGGTTAAAAAACTTCAAAAAAATATTTTAATGCTATCCACACTTTTCTTCTGATAGATATGGTTTGGTAATTTTTTCAATTTAGAAGAGTTGACAGTCGAAAACAAAGAAAAAGTCAAAATGTGTACAGAATGTATAACTACATGACCTTGATTTTACTCTAATATTTCAAACTCAGATTGCATAAACTTTATCATAACCTCAACTTCAACATCATTGGAATTTGAAGACATTTACAAATTTCTCAGAAACCAATTAACTATTTACACTTTCTGATAAAATGTTATTGTCCTCTTAAAATATAATATATTTAGTGGGGAATAGCTACCCACTTACTCTTTTTCAGCTAATTATTTTAGTTATTATCCTGAAATAATACAGAAAACCTTCAGAAGCAATTTTGGGACCCTGCTTTTGTAGAAGATTTGCTGCCATTCTATACCTAACTGGAAAGAGTAAGAATTAAAACAGAGGCTGAAGTACTGCCATAAATAAATTCTAAGAGAAAATAATAGAAAAATGCATTTGTTTTATTACTCATGAAGTTCAGAATGACATCAATTATTGTTCAAAATATATGACATAAATAAAATATATTCTTAGGTCATGTTACAATGGCAAGAGTTTGATTTTCCTCTCACCAGCACAACTTTTGGAAAAAAAAAATTAATAAAGCTGGCCTTAAAAGTAACTTTAGTTATAAGTCCTCTAGAGTCAAAAAGGGATTTATTTAATGGGAAATAAATGAGGTTTTACTTTCTGGTTACTTATGAAAAGTATGTATATTTTAAGTGGACATGTTAAAGAATATGAGCATTGTAATCTAGGAAAAATTAAATGCATTTTTCCTGGTGATTGGAATTACTTATTATATTACTTGATTTTTAGAAAAGGAAGAGCTGCAGCCTTTGCAAACAGTGAATCCAGTATTGCTTATTTAAGTTCATCTGTACACTCATTAAAATCTTACAAACAACAACGAATACTCACAAGTTAATAAACAGAACCACAGGCCTAAAGTACATTTCCTATATGAACTTCAAGGAGCTTGAAGGGTACCTTAGACATTCTTTGTAGTCCAAATTAATCTTCAAAAGTGCCCTTTGGCATATGGCAAAAGCAATTATTTTTCAAAAAAATATTTACTGTATTAAATTGGGTATAGTGGGTGCAATATATCAGAAGATTTTTTATCTTGTTTAACACAAAATGTATAATAAGATATCCTGTAAAATACAAAATTCATACATAAAATATAAAATATATATTTATAACCTAAAGTAAATATTCATATTATCACTGAGTTAATCTTTATTGACAGCCATTGCATTCAGTCTACTGGCTTGATGGAGAGTATACATACCTTTTATATTCCTTTGAACTTAAAAGCACAAAAAATACAACTACGAGAAAGAACATTTTCAATCCATTAACAAGTATGTATTGAGAACCAATTGTGTGTTAAATTCAGTATTTGGTGGCTTGGAGCATAGTATGACTCAAATTCATAAAACAAATATGATGACATCTCACTTTAAAGGAAATTTTTTCTCCAGTAATTTCATTGAGGATATAGCTGAAAATCAGAAAATTAACAAAATAAACCTTTTCTTCTTTAAGACTATTAATTGGAAGTCAACATCTGCACTGAATTTCATATACTGTAGTCATCAAGAATGTAAATATTTCCATCATTAGACATAACTATAACATGATGTATTAGATAGATCCTCAGCTCAGAACAGTTTGGAAATGGCTAGATGATAATGTTTAGAAAAAGATTGTTGTTGTAAATGCTGTGTATTCAACACATATTTATTTTATGTAGAATTTATGCATGGGTAAGAAAACCCTGGAGTGATGGAAGTGTTCTAAAACTAGACTGTAGTTCAAAATGGATTAAAGATTTAAATGTAAGACATGAAACTAGGAAACTGCTAGAAGAAAATGTAGGATAAAAACTCCATGATGTTGGTCTAGGCAATGATTTTTTTGGATATGATCTCATCAAAAGCACAGGCCAAAAAAAAAAAATGAAAATAGACAAATGGCATCACCTCAAAATAAAAAGCATCTGTACAGCAAAGGAAATAAGCAAGAGAGTGAAGTAACAACCTATGAAGTAGAAGAAAATTTTGCAAACCATACATCTGATAAGGGATTAGTATCCAAAATACATAAGGAACGCAAACAGCTCAATTGTAAAACAAACAAACAACCCCCCCACCAAGCATCCCAATTAAAAAATGGGTGGAGAGTTTAAATATTTTCTCAAAAGAAGACATACAAATGGCCAACAGGTATAAGAAAAAATGCTCAACATTACTAATCACCAGGGAAATAACAAATTAAAACAAAAATGAGATATCACCTCATACCTGTTAGAATGGCTATCATCAAAAAGACCAAAGATGACGAATGTTGCTGGGGTGTGAAGAAAAAAACACTTGTACACCGTTGGTGGGTATATAAATTGGTACAGCCATTATGGAAAACAATATGGCACTTCCTCATAATATATAATAATAGAACTACCACGTGATACAGGAATCCAACTACTAGGTATATATCCTAAGGAAATAAAATTAGTATGTCAAAGAAATACCTGTACTTCCACATTTGTTGCAGCACTATTTACAATAGCGAAGGTATGGAATCAACCTAAGTGTTCATCAATAGATGAATAGACAAAGAAAATAGGTCTATACAGTAGTCCCTCAGTATCTTTGGGGGATTGGTTTCAGGAGCTGTGGGAATAGCAAAATCCACAGATGCTCAAATCTCTCATATAAAATGGTGTAATATTTGCATTATAACCTATGCACTCCATCCTCTATACTCTATGTCATGTCTAGAACACTGATAATAACTAATACAATGTAAATGCTATGTAAATAGTTGCTACAATAAATTTGTTTTAAATTTGTATTCTTTTTAATTTTTGTATTTTTTAAAAATATTTTTGATCCATGGTTGAGTCCCTGGATAAAGAACCCACAGACATAGAGGGCTGACTGTGTACACAATGGAATACTATTCAGCCTTAAAAAGGAAATTCTGTTATTTGTGAAAACATGGATGAACCTGGAGCTCATGACGTTAAGCAAAATAAGCCAGGCACAGAAAGACAAATACTGTGTGATTTCACTTATATGTAAAACCTAAAAAAAATCAAATTCATCGAGGAAGAGAGTAGAATTGTGATTATCAGGAGGTGGGGTGTGATGAGGAAGAGGTTGGTCAAAGGTTAGATAAGAGGAAAAAGTTCAAGGGATCTATTGTACAACATGGTGCCTACAGTTACTACGATGTATTGTATTCTTGAAAATCATTAAAAGACTAGAATTAAGTGTTATCATCACAAAAAGTGTTAAGTATGTGAGGTTATGCATATGTTATTTACCTTGATTTAACCATTCCACAATGTATACATATTTCAAAACAACATGTTGTACACAATAAATATTAGGTCATTAAATATGAAATATCCAATTTTTCATAAAAAGTTTAGTTTATGATATCCCAAACAAGAACCAGTACAATTAATCAAAGTATGTGTCTAAACTCAACACAGTTTTTTTATCTTAAATGTAGCTTGTTTATGCCAGAAGCAAAGAAGCCTGGCGAGTGAGTGGCGATGAAATCACAAAAGGCGTTTTTCACAGCTTGTTTAGAATTGAATATTTTTTCTTGTAAGAAGTGGTCCAAAGTCCAGAAGAAGTGGTAGTTAGTTAGTGTAAGGTCTGGTGAATATGGTGGATGACAGAGAGTTTCCAAGTCCAGTCTCTGTAGTTTGAGCAGCGTTGCTTGTGCAACATGTGGTTGAGCATTGTCTCGTAAGAGGATTGGCCTGTCTTTATTGACCAATCTCAGCTGCTTAATCATAAGCATGCTCATCATTTTGTCCAATTGATTGTAGTAGACATTCACTGTAATTGATAGACCAGGTTTCATGAAGCTGTAGTGGATAATACCAGCGCTAGACCACCAAACAGACACCATTAGCTTTCTTGGATGAATATTTGCTTTTGGACTGTGTTTTAGTACTTTATCTTTATCCAGACACTGTGCTGAATGCTTGTGATTGTTAAGAAGAATCTATTTTTTATCACATGTTACAATACACTGTAGAAATGATTTGCCTTTATGTTGTGACAGCAAAGAAAGGCAAGCTTCAAAATGATTTTGTTAATGTTTTTTTAATTTATGTAGTACCTATCTATCCAGCTTTTTTACCTTGTCTTTTTGTTTTAAATGGTCTAATATTGTTGGAATAGTAACATCAGCTCTTGTTAATTTATGTATAGGTTGAGATGAATGAATTCACTTCTACTACAGTTTTTATGGGCCCAGCACACTTCCACTGCGCAACTCTGCTATCTCCACTACAGTTTTTAGTTTATCATTATCCACCTTGTCTGAAGCTGTCCACATGTCTCATTTTCTATATATATAAAACTTCAGAATATTACTTGGGTACAAACATTTTGTTTACATAAATTGCTTTTGTACTGTTTGAGTCAAAGTTAGAAGTGTGTCCATCACCCAGATAGTGTGCATTGTACCTGTTAGGTGTGAATTTATCCATGTCCCCTCACCCCACTACCTGTTGGATTTCTGATGAATGTTATTTCCATATGTGCACATAAGTGTTGATCAATTAGTTCCAATTTAACGGTGTGTACATGTGGTACTTATTTTTCCATTCTTATGATACCTTGCTTAGAAGAATGGTCTCTAGTTCCATCCAGGCTAATAGAAGTGGTATTAGTTCACCATTTTTTATGGCTGAGTAATACTTCATGGTATACATATACCACATTTTATTAATCCACTCATGTATTGATGGGCATTTGGTAAGTTTCCACTTCTTTGCAATTATGAATTATGCTGCTATAAACATTCAAGTGCAGGTGTCTTCTTTACAGAATTTTTTTTTTCTTTGGGTAAATACCCAGTAATGGGATCACTGGATCAAATGGTAGTTCCATTTTTAGTTCTTTGAGTTATCACCATACTACTTGCCATGGAGGTTGTACTAGTTTTCCGTCCCACCAACAGTGTATGAGTGTTCCTATCTCTCCACATCCATGTCAGCATTTTTTTTTTGGGACTTTTTGATAAAAGCCATTCTCATTGGAGTTAAGTGATATCTCATTGTGGTTTTGATTTGCGTTTCCCTGATGATTAGAGATGTTGAGCACATTTTCATATGTTTATTGGCCACTAGTCTATCTTCTTTTCAAAAGTTTCTGTTCATATCTTTTGCTAACTTTTTAATGGGATTGATTTTTTCTTGATGATTTGCTTGAGTTCCTTATAGATTCTGGTTGTCAGCCCTTTATTGGATGTAAAGCACAAGAACAGACATAGACCAATGTGTTGGAACAGAGGAACCCAGATATAAAACCATCCTTATATTGTCATCTGATCTTCAACAAAGCAGACAAAAACATACACTGGGGAAAAGAATCCCTATTCAATAAATGGTGCTGGGAAAATTGGCTAGCCACATGTAGAAGACTGAAACAGGATCCATGCCTTTCACCACTCACAAAAATCAACTCACTATGGATGACAGGCTTAAACCTAAAATGTAAAACTATAAGAATTCTAGAAGAAAATGTTGGAAAAGCTCTTATAGACATTGGCATTAGCAAAGATTTTATGAAGAAGATCCCAAAAGCAATCACAGCAACAACAAAAATAAATGAATGGGACCTGATTAAAACAAAAAGCTCTGCACAACCAAGGAAACAATCAATAGAGTGAATAGAGAACCTATATAATATGAGAAAATATTTGCACATGGTTCATTTTTAAGATTAAAATTACCAGAATGGAACTTTTTAAACCATATGTGTTTTAAACCATATTTGTTCATTAGCCATATCCTTTCCAAACACTTTGTTGATATTTTAACCTGTACGTGTTGTATTGGTTCCACAATGGAACTCATATTTGAAAATAATACAAATTCTTGACTTTGGTTGTACAAAAATTGTCCTAAAATTTTTTTGAAAGATAATCATAAGTCAAAACATCCATTTGAAAGAATGAGGATGTACCTTTACAAGGAAAATAAAACAAGACGTGTCAAAGTGAAATGTCACAGATTTTAACTGTCAAACTTAGTACTTGAGGAAATCGGACATTTCATACTTAATAACCTAATGCATGCATATTTTCAATTAAAAATAAATTAATAAAACTCTATTGTACTTATGGCTGCATAATTGTATAAATTTGCTAAAATTCAGAAAACTGTACAGTTATAGTGAAGAAATTTTATGTTATATCAATAATGCTGTTAAAATAGATATATGGTGGATAGATGGATAGAGGTATGGTTAGATGATATATATGCAGTAAAACAAGCATAGTAAAATATTGATGGTAGAATTTAGATGATGGGTTTATGGGTGTTCACTAAATATTTTATCAAATTTTTTATGCTTTAAAAATGTTATAACAATATTTTTGGAAAAAGTAGGGCACAATTACAGCAATTATTAGGGAAAAATAACACCATTTCCTGGTTTAAATTAAGCTGAAACTCTGTAATAAATCAATTACATTAAAAACAATCAATGTGACCACGCTGATTGAGTTCCTGAAGTAACATTTCCCATTAAATATCATGAAATATACAGGGCATTTTTGAGAATTGACTGATCCTGGTCTGTGGCAGGAAATGTAAAAGATGAACCTGGAATATCTATACCAGATGGCAAGAAAGCTATTAAAAACTACTGGAGTTATATCAAATTTCAAACAGACACCAAATAAAGTCAATTTGAAGAGGCCGCAGTGGCCATAGGTAGACTAATTTGAGCTTTCATATGAATACAGAATTGTAATGGGTTGCAAATCATTAAGTATGTTTGAACTAATGAGTTTATAATTTTAAACTCATTTTTAAATATATAAATAATTTTTAAATATATTATTACCTTTGGAGAATGCAAGAAACCAATTCATTCTCTTCAAAACTGGATAAATAAAGGGAAAGTATCAAGAATTCATCTTGTATTTCCTACATGAAATGTACTGTGTGGTAAGCAAAAAATATTTTGAGGAAATATATTCTTCTAAAATTATCTTAGCTGTAGTAAAAACATAAAGATAGTATGAGAATATCACTTATCAGTGATATGTCACTATTCTTAAACATAAATTATTCCACATGATTTTTTGCAACATTCTGAATGCTCAGATCTATCTTATTTTGGCTCATCTCTAATTTAAGATCAGTCTGACCAGAATACTAAATTTGATATACAGATTTAAAAAAACACTACTATATTTTCTCATATGGCTGACACCATTTGGAAAAAAAAATTGTTCACATTTTTTAATAAGTGAAAACTGTTATTTTCTGCTATGTGAATGTGGCAATAATATAGTGGTAAATAGATCAAATGTATGAATTATAAGGAAAATTAAGTCAACATATAGATTAGATATTAGGATATGTTTTATTTTTCATCCTATTTATATATGTTCAAAATAGTATTAATTACTAGTAGACACACACAATAAAAGTTTTAAAGTCATATAATTTGATTTTTCTAGTGATTGCCTTAAACATATTTTTATATTAAAGTCTAGAATTAATAGTATGTGTTTCTATTGTATCGCATTACTTCCCTATATCACCATCTTGTTTTTATCCTTATTTATTTTACAATAACTCTTTTTTATAATCATTTTTATATTCCTAGATATCTATATATAGATGTCGATATAGATGTCAATATCGATATTGATATAGATATAGGTTTTTTTTTTTTGCTGAGATACATTGCTGATAATTCTCTTTTGACAGGGATTGGCAGTGGTGGTGGACAATTCTTTCTGATTTCTGATACCTAGAATCTGACTGGGGGCTGCATATGAAAGAAAACACAAATAACAATGGCTTAAACAAGATTTAGGGGGCTATTTTTCTTTCAAATAACATGAAGTAAAGTATGGCAGCTCTAGGGTTCCCCTGGAGATTCAGATTTCTTCTATATACCTAGTTTATCAAGCTTAAAATATGATTCTCCTCTTCCCTCTCAAAGGGTTCCTCATGGTCTAAGATAGCTGTTGAAAATGCAGCCATCACATTTGTATTTAAAGCAGGAATGAGGAGTAGGGGAGGAAGCACTGAAAAGAGTGCTTATCAGGTATCTTGTCTCCCAGTAAGTAATTGTCCTCAGTGTCCCATCTATCAGCTTCTCCCTATATCTCCTTGGTCAAAACATAGTCATGTAGCCACGGTTAGCTCTAAAGAAGTCCAGAAAAAAACAGTCTTTTGGCTATGTATACTGCTATACTGAATAAAAATGGAGTTCTGTTTCCAGAGAAAAAGAATAGAATGAATATTAGGGAGGCAACAACATTGGAGTTTTACTTTCTCCAGCTGAGGCAAACTTACTGGTGCTGGCTAGTCCTATTTGTTGTACAAGTTTTCCAAAAGGATGACATGAGATGCCCCAAAACATGAAAAGGAACGAGATGTTTGCATGTGTGTGGTAAGGGAGTCTCAAGTACATTTATAAATACTATGTCTTTGTTCAAGAGGCCAGCCTCTCTGTATTTGCCTTTCTCTACTTAGGAAAATTATTTTATTATTGTTGTTGCTGTAACATAGCCTGAACAAGTATTTTTCCCAGTGAGAAATAACAGGATTAAATCCAGGGAAGCAGTGAGTACACCTGGTCATTAAGCCACAGCATCCATCCGCTTAGCCTCTTTAACACACAAGAGGTTCAGGGCGGTCCTTTCAGATGGCAAGTTCCTAGGGACTGGTAGTTCTCTGCAGAATTCATCCTGAAACTGCGTGTGCTGACCTCATCTGACTGTCCTCCACATGAATGATGCAACTCAGAGCCTCAGGACTGTTCAGATTTCTTATTTTTCTACCTTAAGGAAAAAGTAATATTTAAGTCTTTGGGGGGCATTGTGACAATAAGGGATAAAGCATTTTGTGAAATCTTGTCAGTGGTTTTTATCTTTTTATGTCATAATATTTCTATCTCATAGAAGCATGAAATCAAAGTGTAATTTGGCCTAGAGCAGGGATTGGCAGACTTCTAAGAAGGCCAGATAGTGAGTATTTTTCAGCTTTACAGACTATATAATTCTGTTGCAACTACTCAACTCTGCTGTTGTATTGCTTTGCAAAAGCAGGCATAGAAAATCACAAACAATGAGTGTACCTGTGTTACAATAAAACTTTATTTATGAAAACAGGAAGTGGGCAGATTTGGCCTGCAGGCTGTATTTTGCAGTCTACTGGCTCAGAAAGATGATTTATTTTTAATTTGAGTGATCCATAAATAAAATGTTAGCAGTAAAGGGAAAAGAGTTATTTTTTGGTATTTATTGGTATGTTCACATTCCAAGATTATGAGGAAAAAAGTACCAAAAATACTTTGGGCTTCAAACAACAGAAATTTATTGTCTTGCAGTTCTGGAGGCTATAAATCCAAAATCAAGGTGTTGAAAGGGCCATGCTTTTTCTGACAGCTCTCAGAGAGAATCATTCTTTGCCCCTTCCTAGCTTCAGGTGTTCTCTAACAATCCTTGGAATTCTTTAGTTTGTAGGTACATCACTCCAATCTCTGCCTCCATCATCCCATGGCTCTCTTTCCTGTGTCTCTGTGTCCAAATGTTTCAGTTGTTAAATAAGGAAACCAGTAATATTGATTAAGAGCTGACCCTACTCCAATATGGCACTATCTTGACAAATTACATCTGCAATGACTCTAATTCAAAATAAGATCAGACCCTGAGGCACTGAGGAATAAGATTTCAACATATTTTCTTCAATTTTTTAAATTATTATGGTTATACAATAGTTGTATATCTTTATAGGGTGCACGTGATGTTTTGATACAGGCATACAATGTGAGTTAATCAAATCAGGGTAATTAGGGTATCCTTATTTCAGGCATTTATCATTTCTTTGTGTTAGGAATATTCCAATTCCGCTCTTTTAGTTATTTTAAAGTATACCCTGACTTATTGTTGATTAGTCACTTTCTTATGCTAATATTGTTGATTCTATCTAACTATGTATGTATATTTTTGTACCCATTAATCATTCCAACTTTATCCTCCCTCACTGCTACCCTTCCCAGACTCTGCTAACTGTGATTCTACTCTCTATCTCTATGAGATCAATTGTTTTTAATATTTAGCTCCCACATAAGAATGAGAACACATGAGATTTTTCTTTCTGTGATTGGCTTATTTCACTTAAATAATGTTGTTCAGTTCCATACATGTTGCAAATGGCACTATTTTATTCATTTTTGTGGGTAATATTCCATTGTGTACATGTACCACAGTTTCTTTATCCATTCACCCATTGATGGACACTTACGTTGATTCCATAAATTGGCTATTGTGAACAGTGCTACAATAAACAAGGGAATGCAGATATTCTTTCAATACACTAAATTCCTTTCCTTGAGATATATACCTACCAGCAGTGAGATTGCTGGGTCATATGATAGTTCTGTTTTTAGTTTTTTGAGGAACTTCCATACTGTTCTCCATAGTGGTTGCACTAATTTACATTTCCACCAACAGTGTACGAGAGTTCTATCTCCACGTCTTCACCAGCATTCATTATTGCCTGTCTTTTTGATAAAAACCATTTTAACTGGGGTGAGATGATACCTCGTAGTTTTGATTTGCATTTTGCTGATGACTAATGATGAACTTTTTTTTTCATATAACTGTTGGCCATTTGTATGTCTTTTTTTTTTTTTTTTACATTTCAAAGTATTATGGAGGTACAAAAGCATTGGTTACTTAAATAGCCTTTTCACTGCCCAAGTCAGAGCTACAAGCATGCTCATTCCCCAGACAGAGAGCACCGTACCTGTTAGGTGTGAGTTTGCCCATTCCCTCCTCCCCCCTCCGACATGTTCAACACCTGATGAATGTTGCTTCCATATGTGCAAATAAGTTTTGATTGATTATTATCAATTTAATGATGAATGCATGTGGTGTTTGTTTTTCCATTCTTATGATATTTCACTTAGAAGAAAGGGCTCCAGCTCTATCCAGAATAATACAAGTCTTTGTTCACTGCAGCCATATCAGCACTGGGTGTGCCCCAAGCCCAGTAATACTGTTTCTCTTGCAGACTCCTGGTATTACCACCATGCGTACTTACTTGGGTAAGATATAGGAGAAATCCCTAGATCACCAAGCAAAGTCTCTCACTTTCAGCCCTCACTCTCTGTGCTGGGCTGCTGGTGTTGGGGAAGGAGTGACATGGACACTCCCTCATGGCCACCAGCACCAGGTCACACCTGAAGCCAGCCCAGTCTCATCCAAGCCCATGGTGACTGCTGCCTCTCTACCTTTGGTGTTTATTCAAAGCCCAAGGACTCTTTAGTCAGCCGGTGGTGAATCCTGCCAGGACTGGGTCCTTCCTTTCATGGTACCATGTTTTCTTCTGGTCCAGCGTGGGTCCAGAAATGCCTTCCAGAAACTAAAGGCTGGACTCAGGGGCTTTAGGAGTCTGCTTGGTACTTTATTTTACTGTGGCTGAGCTGGTACTCAAGTTGCAAAACAAAGTCCTCTGAATTCTTCCTGTTCCTTTCCTCAAATGGAAGAAGACTGAGCCTCACTGCCTAGAGTTGGGGGTGTGGGGTGTGTAGGCACTGACTTGGCCACTACTGCTAGTGTCTCACTAGGTCATGTACACCTCAAGTTCACTGGCTCCAAGGCAGCACACCTGCGGGAATTGCCCAAGAATTGCAGCCTTTGTGTCCTGACTGCCTTATGAATTTAGTTCAGGCCTCAGGCTGATTTTTGGCAGCTGGTCGTGGGGCTAGCCAGAAAATGAGTTTTGGGACAGTGGAGTTCTCCCTGGCCAGGCTGATCTAAATGTTCCTTCCATAGGCACTAGCAGATTTCTTCTCTGCACTGTGTTCTCCTGTGTGGGGGGGCCCTAAGTTTCAATTCAAAGCCCCACAGCCACTTCCCTCTCCCTCCTTCCCTCCTCCATGGCACACAGATTCTCTCCCCATGGTGCATGCTGGCACAGAACTGCAAGATGATGGGGAAAGGGTTGTGTAGGCAATGCAAGGTTGTCTTTTCTGCCACGTTTAGTCTCTCTTTGCTTGATATAGTGTAATACCAGGTAATCTGATCGCTCACCTGATTTTTGGTTCTTCCGAAGGTGCTTGTTTGCATGGGTTGTTGTTGAATTTGGTGTTTGTGTGGAGGGACAATGACTGAAGGTGTCTATTTGGCCATCTTGCTTTGCTCTCCCAACACAACATATATGTTTTGAGGGAACACTATTAAACCCATAAATGATATTTTCATTTGGAACCAAGGAAGGACCAAATCCTGTCTTGTCAATCACCATTCCTTACAGTGGTGTGCAAACGATACATACAAAAGTAAATTTAACCCATGGGAAAATGTGAAACATTTAATCTCATTGATCAATCACAAACATAAAGAAATAACATTGAAAAAATAGAGCTTTATAGATGAAGTGAGGAGTCATTCAACCCATTTTACATCAAAAACAATTGCTGGAATCTATTTCTTGTGTCAGGTGGTGAGGCAAGTTAATCAATTCTACGGCATTGTCTGCCTCTGCTAGATGGCCTCCAACACTGGATACAGTAAGAATGATTATCCTTTCATTCACATTGTATCCATTCTTCTCATTTCTTGTGTCTTCTTTCCATTGCCAATCATTTTGTCTATGCATAACCAAATGAACAAAATTTAGCAACTGATGAATATAAAAGTTTTATACTTATACAAACAGTCCAAGTAGTTTTGTTTGAAATCCTAACCCTCTGTCTAGAAGGAAGACCATATTTTTCCAGAATCCCTTCCCTGATATTCCCATGGGCCCTGGGCTTGTTTATATGTGTTACCAGATTATTTCTACCCGCTCTTCTCCCAGAAGTGTGTCAATCTTCCATAATTTCCTTTAAGAGTTTCCAGGAGAGAAGGGTTTTCTTGCAAGTCATTGGAGATGTTCTTTGCCATTCTGCAGTCCTGCTCCACTGGATGTTGCCAGGCTCTCCTCATAGGTTGTTCACTACATTCAGTCTTCTGCCTGCACTGCCTCCTGCTTCTTCTGATCCACTGAGAGTGCTTTTCTTCTTATCTAGCTATTTAAGGAAACAATTCTATCTCTCAGGACAATTTCTTTTGTAGGGTATTCATTACCTTTGGGAGCCTTTGTGACAACATGCTCTCTCTTGTACCTAAGTCACCCTCTTTCAAGAGGCTTTAGATGTTGGCCAGCAGAGGAGGGAGATTTGGGGTGAGGAATGGTCAAGAGGAGACTCACCCTGTACCTGATGGTTCTGTCTAGAGTTTACACTCTACCTCTCAGTCCAGTCTTCTCTGACAGTCTGAGCTGTATTTCAGTATTGCTTCTGGTGTCTTTTTTTTATTATAAACACTTTTAAAAAATTTCTCATGGTTCTCACCTTCTTTTCCCCAACAGCAGCATTCAAATTTGCTTTCCTTAAAGCTCAGTTTCATGAATCTGTGCCTTCAGTTTTCTCACTACAAAATGAGCAAGTTTAACCAAATAATCTCTGAATGAAGAAGCCTGCTAGGAGAGAATAAATATTATTTTAAGAGGCAGATCAACTTTCTAGTCCTGGCTTTGCCCAGAGCAGATACTGTAGCTTAGGTGAGTCCCATAATCTTCTTGGCCTAAACCTCTGCTTTGCTAATTCAGAGGGTAGAATTAAGAGATATCTAAGGTTCCCTAAGTAAATGTAGATTTAGTTTATATTTTGGAACCCTTTCCATATATGTTAATGGTACACTCTTTCTTGGACCCCATTCTGTGTATCCTCTCTTTTATGTTGGCTGGGCGGCTTGGGCTCCCTGGCCACTTTGCAGTAGTATCCTCAGCTACTTAGTCAGCTTCATTGTCCAATTATGGAATTTAGGAAAGTTTCAACACTTAGTGGTATCTAATCATGAATTAACATACACATAAGGGAAGACCAATGAGTAGCCAAATTTTTGGTTTATTAATCAATAGGAATACTAAAACTATCATTAAATGTAACCACAATTTGGTAAATAGTAGGAAGGACAGTTCCTTCCACGAATGTACATTTTGCAATAACATTGGCTTTTGTCCTCTCTCAGTGTGGACCGGAACCAGCACTATGCACAGCTTTCACACTCTGTTGGGTGAATTATTTTTCTGATTCTTGACCTCAGTCAAGGTCTCTCATAGTGAAAGAAACCGAGTCTTAGATCTGCTGAGGCATATGTTAGTGTCACGGTAGTACACAGAGAGAAAGGCAGGCGCAGCTGTGTCGATTCCTCATTGCCTTGAGTTAGAATGTCTTTGTATGTAGGTTCTCTTTTCGATTCTTTAAAGTGTGCTAATGTGAGGCGGGCAGAGTGGAGGGAGTGGAGCTCCAGAGTAGAGCTCAGGGGAGGTGAGTGTGGCCTTTGTTATGAATGTAGAGGCATTTTAATAGTCAGTGTGGAGTTTCTCGACGTATGTTCTCAGAGAGCACACACACCAGGCCAATGGAGGCATTTGGTACCTTGTCTATAACAAAATCACAGAGGTTCAGTTTATGTCACTATACCAGATGTCATGTCTCATCCCATTACTTATTTGAAGAGTTGCTCTACCATCTTTACTTTATCAAAAGTTAAAATATATGCCTCTACATGTTCAGAATTATTTGATTCTTAGATAGTAATATCTATTTATTTTGCTTATTTTACCCTGAATTCTTCCTAAAACAGAAGTAGTTTCACTGTTGCTTTATTTGGTTTTTAAACCACCTGAACAGTTTATTCAATTTTGTTCTTTTCATGAGACAAGCATGGGTCTGTTACCCATATGTTGGCAATATCCTATTGTAGCAGCCTCTGTACTTCCTGGACTCTGGCTAGCCAGTTCTGATGGTTCTCTCCAGAAGATGACTGAAGATTATTTCCTTTTGTTTGTGATAATGCTTCGATAATTGCAGTTATAAATGAAAGGGCAGAACAAATCCCTTTTCAACTGGAAATGCACAGATGTTATTACCTTCTGCTCAATCAAATTCTACCTTGCTTCCAGTGCTTTTCACACCGAGTCATATAAATGAAGCTGCATGGTTCTGTGCCTTATTTTCACTCTCCTTTTGATCTCTCTTACTTAAGGCGGATGCTATAACTTAGGGCAATCATGTCCTCTTAGGAAGCAAGATGCAAAGCTGGTGACAGACACAGTCACACATCTAAAGGCAGACCACATCATGGTTGGAATGTCAAACCTAGATGGCTTAGTAGCCTGAAAAGAAATTTTGTTCCTGTGCAGGCTGAGAGCAATTTTTGATCAAGTCCTACTCCTCAACATGATTGCTTAAAAGAGCAGCGCCCTGGGTTAGAACATTAATTGCTGAAAGGGATTCCAAAAAAGACTTGAGGAGATGGAAATAAAAAAATCCTGAAGTTAAACACTTATGGCTTTGGCTGATTTATTAAACATCTCTATGGCAAATTTTCTTGTGCTATGGAAAACATATTGACCTGCTTACTCTAAAGACAACAGTGTGGGAAATCAATTATTGTAAAAGTCTTTAAAAATATAAAACTAACTTTTTTATGGAAAGAAATCATGCCAAGCCCCCAGATTTAACTAGCCACCATTTAAAACCTGCAGATTTCATATTTCTAATGGTTCTGTCAGCCCTCATTTTAGATTGACAAATCTCTCCATGGAGTTTCTCATGAAGTTTGCTGTCTTCAAACGGACAAAAAAAAAAAAAAAAAAAAAAATTCAGTATCTTTGCATTCCAGATTCCTACAGTCCTTGTGCCAGGTGAAATGGTTGAGTCTATGGGGAAAAGAAAACTTCTTGAAATAAAGAACATCCATCTAGCCTCCAATATTCAACTATTTTTATAGGCAATGTATTTTGTCTGATTAGATTTTTAATTATAACCTCCAAAATGTCCCCTTACACTGTTTATAAATATAAACTGCTATAAATATTTTTTTAAAAGAAAAGAAATAAGTAGTCAATATAGCCAGCAGGCAATTATTGAGAGTTTATTATCTTATCAGTTTTCTAGTAGGTACATATCATGTAGACACAAACACACATATGAATCATCTGACAAGTGTATTCAATTTTATTTTTTATCATATATATTATATATGTTACATATAATATATCCTTATATATACATAATAGGGGTATGTTAAGTGAATTTAAAATTAAATTGTAAATAATTTTCCAAAAGCATTTTCTCTTCTGTGCACTGTAATATTGTATAATAGCATCCACTTATAGATTACAAGCAAATAGTTCAGTCTTCTGATGTCAGAACATTACTTCTTCATTCATTTAATAGTGTGTTTGTTTTTACTGAGCATCTCTTATGTATGTATTAGGAGCCATTGAAGGTATGGGGAAAACAGAAAAGAAAGACATGTTCTAAGTCTTAAAGCTCATTGGGAAGTCAGAAACACGTACAAACATCCATGAATAAAGGAGATACATCATTTATGTGTCATCAAGGCAGCACACTGAGGGCACATTTAAGAGGTTACTTAATTCTAATAATTCATGAATAGGGAATTCAGGCAAGTCTCCCTATTCAATCCTTGGGGTTCTTATGGGTCAGACATATGACAAAGGGCACTATCAGCCCTCCATAGGCATTCAATCATAAAAAAGATTTGATCCAATCCATTATGAAGAGAAACAAGCTCTGGGGCTGAAAGCTAGGCTAACCATGCTGATAAAAATCAACAATACTGAATCTCATATTATAGGAGAAACTGAAGGCATAATATTTAGAAATATAGATATTTCCTATTTAGTGCATATCTAAGGGAAATGAAATAGCAGAGCACCAATGTACTGATACTGATAACATTTGCCATTGAGGTTGCGTGTATGATTCAAACTGAATTGTCCAGTTTATGTTTTTCTGATTATTAGATGTAGAATCAAGAAGTTTATTTGGATGTTAACTTTTTTTTAATTGGATAAATGTTCAGTGAGTTGACTTAGACCCACTTCCCTCTCCCTTTTTAACATCCTGTACATTGTTACTTTTTGTGTAAAATTATCAGTCAATGAACCTGTAATTACTTAAACTTTACTTTAAAATATAGGGGGAAGGGGGACGGGGGGAGGGGATGGGTGTATACCTACAGGATAAGTGCAATGCGCACTCTCTGGGGAATGGACACACTTGAAGCTCTGACTCGGGGGGATAGGTGGGACATGGGCAATATATAACCTGAACTTTTGTACCCCCATAATAAGCTGAAATAAATAATATAAAATAAATAAATAAATAAAAATCCTTAACTGAAAAAAAGTATTTATCAAGAGTATTTTTAAGGAAGTGGTTGTTTCCTTCCAAATACGTGCTGAAAAATACCTGCTACGCAACTCTTATTTCTCTAGCATTAGCTGATGAAAGTCTTTATTGGGTCCTGAGACTGTTGCATCTCTGGACATGTTATTGGGCTGCTGTTTCTGCACCTATATCCTTCAGACACTATTGCAATGCGAGAGCCTAGTCTTTTAAGTGGAAAGAATTTCTTCTTATTGGGATCCAAGGTGAACACAGATTTGCCTGATGAATCAAAAGTTGCCATAATCTCAATATGAACAACACCACAGGAATGTAAGCTCTGGATATCAGGGACCGTGACTGTTTTGCTCATGACTGTATTCTCAGTGCCCAAAACATTGCCCAAGTCCTAGCAGGTGCTTCACTAGTATTTGTTTATAACTGAAGGTCAAATATTCCCAGTACTGAATAAGTCTAGGATGATATTTTTTAACTCTTTGACACCCAGGATCAGACAAATTGTAGTTAACATGGGTTTGATTCTCGTGCATATTTGGTGCTCATGAACACATATTTGTGCAGGATAAAATGAGTGGCACAATGAGGCATGGCATAAAATAATTCTTGCTTTATGTTGCTGAAATGTTAGTATGGAAGGTAAACTATGAATACAAAGACAAAAGTAGGGCAAGTCAAGGAAGTGATGAGTGGTGTTTTATACAGAGTGTGTAAGAAAGGATTCTAGCAGACACTGAACTTAAAGAGAGATTGGTATTAAGTGAAGAATTAATGTGTGATAACATGGGAAAAGATCGCATTAGGTAGAGGCACCAGTTTGTGCAAGGCACCTGAAGCAAGAATATGGTTGGCAAGTTCACAGAACAACAAATAGCCTAGTGTGGTTGGAACAAAGAGAGCTTAAAGAGGAGAGTCAAGAGATGACTTCCGAAAGTAAGTCAAGGTGAGATTATGCAGCACTATTTGGTGATGGCAAAATATTTCAATTTTATTCTGGCATTAGAAAATTTTGAACATGGAAGTGATACAATTTTTTTATATGTAAGAACATCATAGCTGTATAGAGACAAAAATATTGGTAGTAGATGAATGTGAGGAAAATATTTGGGGCACAATTGTAAGTGCTAAAGTGAGCCCTACATCTGAATTCAAAGATAAAGTGAGGCTCCATGCATTAGAATGAAGTATGAATTGGAATTTAGAAGATGTTTCAATTTACCTCAGGCACCTATAGGTCTCCTGGTAATCAAAAAGGCATGGCTATCTGTAGCTCTGTGTTCTTAATCACCTGAACTTGAATTTTTTCTTGTGTATTGCAGTAACTTCTCTACTATAGCCAATGGCTTCTAAAGAATTCTTAAGTCGAACCTTCTGTGACTCCAGTAGTTGGAAACGAAAGGGAAATTTTCTCTTCTGATGCCGAGAACAGCTGCTGCTGTCAGGATATAGGTATACGAATGGTCCAACTGATAACTTTGCTACTACTCTGAACTTTCAATTAGATATTGCACCAGCTATGATTGGAATCACTGCCGTAACATGAGTTACCTAGGTAAAGATTAATGAGCTGCCAGGAGAGTTGATCCTCAGGGATATCCTTAATCTTATTTTCCTGACTCAATCTATACAGACCTCTCCCATAATGGAATTAAAATCATTAAATAACACATACCAGGAAAAATAAAGAAACACACACTGCAAATGCAGATTTTCAACAAAAAGAAATATGAGTGTCAAGTGTTTTGGCTTCTTTCCCAGCTCAGTAGTGATTAGTGAAGTCATGTGTAGAAAATATTTGCAGCGTGCAAAATTTCTGAAGCTGTGGCTAAATCAAAAATGAATGCAAACAATGTGTGGTTTGCAAAGCTTTAATTAGTTCAACCAGAAGTATGACTATTTGCATTGATATGACCAGACTTCTGTATGAATATGTTCAAATTGTGATAGACCAGAACAGTCCTGTTAAATCATTAAAGTATCCAAGTCTATAGTAGTTAGAAAAATGGAGGCTTAATGTTAGAATTTTGGCATTTAATCATTCGATTTCATAACTTTCTTTGTACAAAGCCATTTTCTAGGTAATACAGGGAATATTTATCTGTTGATTTTGTGTATTGTGGTATTTCTTTGTAATACATCACAATTGATGTTACAGGAGACATTGCGCTGAGTCAATCCTGCTAACATTCAAAGCTATTCTTATGCAACATATTTAATTTGACACAATCTTTCCAAATAATCTTGTATTCTTATCAGCTCCTACCACCAGAAGAGGAAGAGAATACTACTTTAGAAAGGTCATCTCTAAGGCAAGATGCATATGAAAGACATATGTAAGTGATATAGAAGAATACTTGGATGAATAAAAACATATGCTAAAAATATATGGTGTTATGAATATTTCACAAAATAAAGTTTAATACAATTATAACAATTCTAACATAATTTTTTATTTAATTAACAAGGTATTTCAATTGTTCATATATAAGAATAAATGTTCTGTCATTGGAAGAATACTAGAAGAAAGAAAAAAGTAAAAAAAAGAATAAATGAACAAGAAGAGCCTCCCAAAATGTGGAGAAATAAGAATAATCCGTGGGGCTATCCGTGGGGCTTTCTAAGAATTACATATATTAAACCTACTATGATTAAAAGATGTCAACAAATCATTGCAACAAAACAGCAGGAAAATAATCCTTGCAATGCAAAAAGTTATAATAGGATAAATGTGTCTCCCAAATCAGTAAAGAAACAATTAGACAAAGATTAATTAACCTATTACAAAAATATAATCAAAACTTTACCTCCATAACTTAAAGATCGAATTTCAGATGTATTAAGCATTAAATGTGTAAAAATTAACTTATTGAAAATAAAAATATAGGAAAATATGTATTATAAGTGCAATTTCCCTGAAGGCTATTCACTGCTAATTAATCTATAAATTTAATGCAATTTGATCAATTAACCAGGAGAATTCTCTTTTGAGAACTTCAGAAAAAATGATTCAAAACATATGTGGAAAAAACAAGGTCTGTAAATACCTAAGACAATTTGAAAATAAAGAGTTATGGGATGGGAAAAAATGCTTGCCCTTCTAGACATTAAAAGGCAGGACTGATTCAACTACGTAGTATCAACACATGTGTTGACAAACGGACCTGTCTAATAAAGTAGAAAGGCTAGAAAAGTATACCATAGCATTACAAACCAGTGCAGAGAAAATTGACTACATATTAATTGCTGATAGTGTAAGAAAAATTAGTTCATGATCTGAAGAAAGATAAAAATTGGATTTCTACATCATACAATATATTGAAATAACCTTTAAAGGTATTAAAGTTCTAAATATAAAAGTAATGGTACTAGAAAAAACAGAAATGTAAAAATATATCTTTTTGACATTGGGGGCAGGAGAGGATTTCTTTAGAGCCCAAAGTGTAAGATATAATGAGAAAGATTGGTGGATTTTACAGCATCAAAAATAAAAGTGTCTGTTCCATGAATGACACTACACACAGCATCAGCAAAGAAGATGACACATGAGAAGAAGACGTTTGTAACATATACACAATAAATCACCACCTAAAATAGGTAAGATTTTCTGTAAATTAGCAAGAAAAACAGGATGCTCAATGGAAAAATTGAGTTAAGGGTAAAATTAGACAATTCATAGAATATAAACTCATTCAACTAAGAAGAATAGGGAGAAATGGTTAATTTTATAGTAATTAGAGGTATATAAATCAAATGACAATAAAATACCACTTAATATCCAGCAGTATGGCAAAAATTTAGAAAGTTGCATGTTATGAAATGTTGGTGAGGATGTGGAGAAAAAAAGAGAATAGATTGTAACTGGGCAGCAATTCTCAAAAGCAATCTGAAGTGCAGAGTGAAATTGTGTGCATAATTATATATTTCATGGCCTTGGGTAATATACCTGACATGTATGTAATCCTTTCCTGAATAATGTAACCTAGAGAGAAATTCCTGCATAGATTCATGTGGAAATATAAAATCATGTTTATCAAAATGATTTTTTAAAATGGTAACAAAGTATTGGAAACAATCTATCAACCAACCACAAAGAATATAGATAAGAAAAGAGTTGCTGTCCTACTAGGATATCCTCCAGAATCTGACCCTGCGTTCGACAAGGAAAGGAAGTGGGGAGGTAAATCAGGAAGGAAAGCAGCCAATATTTGCTAAGCCAGCTACTAGAGTGGGCAAATGAAGCCTAATCCCACAGACAGGCTCTGAAAATTGTGGAAACCCCACACCCCAGGATCATTCCAGCCAAGGGTGAAGGAACAAAGGCATTTATACTCCCACACCCAGCAGCAATTGTTAAGAGCTGCCCGGTGGATATTATCTCCAGGTACTCTGGCATGCCATGCACTTCAGCAAAGCAAATTCCTGCAGGCCAAGGGCAAACCACTGACCAAACTGGCAAGTGCTGATCATTGGAAATCAATCTGGTAAACACAAAAATAGTAAGGAAGTCTGAGGGGCTGGGCGGAACACCAACAGCGTCTGCTCTAACGATCTATGCATGAGATTTTATACTACACTGCAACTACTTACATTTGCTCACGGCATCATGAATAGATTTCAAATTCAAGGCCTAATGAAAAATTAAGAAAAATAATAAAGTTTAAATAAAACACATATATAAAATAAAATGCCATATGTTTTTTAGCTGCACATACAAAATACATATAAAGGAAGAAAAGAGGGGCCTTGTATGGTTTTATAAAGTTGATAGTCATACAGTGAGGAATACAATCAACATATGTCTGGGATTTTAGAAAAAAAAACAAAATTCTCTGTATGTCAAATAAAAGTAAAATATAAATGACAAAATAAGAAAATATCATAAATGTATTATAATAAGATTTAATGAAATTAACTTATTGAAGACATTGATGGATTACAAAAAAATGAAAGAATCCAATTTTAAAAAGGGCCAAAGTCATAAACAAATAATTTGTAACATAAAAAATCATGAACATATTTATAAAAGATGCCAAGCATGAAACTTGTGCATCTCATTAATAATTAAAGTAAAAAAATAAAACCCAAAAAGCAATGAGATTCTCTTCTTTCTACTTCTCAAATTAGCAAATGTTTTGGCAGTCAATACTCATTGTTTCTAAAGGTGTGATCAAATAGAGCCATTGCCAGTAAGAAGATAATTTGATTCAACCTTTCTAGAAAAACAGACAGTATTTATTTAAAAAGCACTCACCACTTTACCCAGTAATTTTACTTCTAGGAGTTTAATACAAGGACAAAATCAAGATAAAGAAAAATAATCTTATAAAACGGTGTTTTTGACAGTATTATTTTTAATAGAAAAAAGGGAGACAAGAAATTAATTGAACATCAAATCATCAGAGGATGGTGAGATAAACTTTGTTGCATATAGATGTTGCTAGTTCTTCATTATGTGGGGTGTAGGAGTAGAATTGGATAAAGACCCTCTTCTACCTCACCCAATCTTGCCTTCTGTGCAGATAATTTTGGCAGTCATTAATTGATAAGTTGTTTATCAATTTTCTACCAAACACCAGGTTCTACTTTAGTCATCGTGATACAGAAATGATCCAAAGAGATACAGTCACTATTCTTAGGAAACTTACATTAGTGTGTGTGAGAGGAGACAGGTGTGTATCAACTGCACAAACACACTGACATGATTATTTCTTATGATGATTCATATCATGAGGAAAATAACAGACGATGTGACAAAGGATCAGCATGGGGTGAGGGTCAGCTCCTGCTCAGACTGGGGCTCAAGGAAGCCTCCCTGAGACAACTTGGAGCAAGAACCTGATGATGATGTGTCGTTCTTCACTCCACATTCATTCAAAGCAGCTTACGGTCAAATTAATGTTTACATAACTAGCAAAAAGATAATTTTCCCACTACAGCTTCAGAATATTCTATTTCATATTTACAAGTGGTGTGAATTTGTCACATTAAACAATGAAAATAATGTTTTCTTCAGAAAGTCATTTGGGAGCAACTTTTCTGTCTTCCAAAATAATCCACTGAGTTTGAGGTGTGAGTAAATGAGTCAAACTCTTAACTCTGTCTGTGATTAGTTGCCTGACCTCATGCAGATGTCTAAACTCTCTGTCTCCTGGTTTCTTTTCTATGCGATGGAGATATACTGTAATACCTTCTCTGTGGTTGGCAGAATAGCACTCCGCAGAGATGTCCGTGTCCTAATCCTTGGAACCCGAGGATATGTTATGATACATTGCAAAAGGGAATTAAGGTTGCAGATGGAATTAAGGTTGTTAACCACCCTTAAAATGGGAAGAGTATCCTGGACTATGCAGGTGAGCCCAATGTCCACATGGGTCCTTAAACTTAGGGAGGCAGAAGGGAGGAGATGTGACAATGGAAGCAAGATGGAAGTGATGCAAGATGACAACTCAACCCACCATCTCTGGCTTTGAAAATGGAAGTGTGTCATGATGCAAGGAATGCAAGCAGCCTCTAGAAGCCAGAAAAGGTAAGGAGACAGATTCCCACCTACGGCCTCCAGCAAGGAAATAGCCCCGGTGACACCTTGATTTTAGCCCGTTGAAACCTGCCTCAGACTTCTGAACTCCAGAACTGTAGGATAATAAATTTATGTTGTTTTGTGACATTAAATTTGTCATAATTTGTTACAGTGGCTGTAGAAAACTAACGCACTATCTAACCGCATGGTTTTTGTGAAGGCCAAATTAGATAATTTATTGGAATGTATTGACAAAGTATCTTAGAACTATTTTAATGTTAAACATGTAATGATTATATTAGGGAGAACAATAGTAAGTTGCAAATGTGTATCACATAGCATTTAAGGAGAGTGGATGAATGAAGTGTGTCCACACTGTCCGTCTATCTATCTAGGGAATTTCCTAAGGTAGACTCCATGGATCTTTCCATGTGAAGTACTGCTATAGTCAACATTGTGCATAGAACCCACTCACACCTACAATAGTCATCTCATTTTAGCAGCATACATTCTTGCAATGAGAATTTGGTTCCAGTATTTGAAGTGAGGAAAATCAATGATAAAAGACTTTCATTCACAGTTTGCTTTGGTAATACAGTAAGAGAGGGATTTTTTTAACCTCTTGCTTTAGTTCCTTTCTGGATATGGTACATGGAACTTATTTAGCCACAAGCCAGAGTATGAAAGCAACACAGTTACTAGCAGAGTAGAGTAATAGGAAAAACCTGAGAACACAGTCTTACTGCTAAGCAAAAGAATCAACCAACTCTAACATCAACCAACTACCAATAATGTCATCCAGTAAATGTCTTTACTGTTTGAGCCAGTTTGCATCTAAAAGCGTCCTTTCTGGTATTACTGCCAAGACCAGCTGGCTTTGGTGATTGTCCAAAGAGTTACTGTCTACATATTTCCTCTGACTACAAATCTGCTGTCCATCAACCACATCTTGCATCCCATTTAGCCAATGTTTACAGCTTTTACCACACAGGAGGCAAGTGTGGCCTATGATTTGGAGAAACCACATGAGATGCCCTTAATGTCGCTTGCAGGCTAGTTGTTTACTGGATGGTTTCATTGGTGGATTGATGAATTTTAAAATGCTATGTCAACTGAGAAACTCTTTCAAGATAAACTAAAGAAAGGATACATATGGACACAATAGCACATTTGTAGTGGCATTTCAAAGAGCATTCTACTGTGATGGGGAATATGACTCCTTTTTTAATATACCATATGGATTTTCAATACCATGTATTTTTAGACCCAGTTATATCACTATGTTTTTTATGTCCAGTGCAAATTCAGTACTGATTTTCCTGTTTAGATCCACACTTCGTAACCAACAACTTTAGCAGTGCTAGCCACCTCGGACAGCTGAACAGAGTCATATACAAAAAGAAAAGATAAAGACACCAAAAAAACAAACAAACAAACAAAAAAAAAAAAATAAAAACAAAAACACACCTAGCAAGAAAGAAAAAAGTAGGATGAGAAAAAGCGTTCAGATTTCGTACAAAGATAAAATTCCTGTTGAAAGCAGTCAGATGTATTTTTTGACCTTAAGTAAAGATACAAATACAGAGGAGGTGAGATAGGAATGGAGTAAAAGTTTGGCATTCTGCCCTCGCTGAGCCGAGGCTTTGGACAATTCATTCACTATCTCTGGGTCTTGATTTCTTTATGTAAGTGATGTGAGTGATACTCAAACCTAATACACTCTGGTTTTTTAATCATGTGTTACGAGTCCTCTTAGCCTGCACTCTCTGTGGCCAAACCCCAAGCAGCCTAGCCTCCCTCTAGCAAGCGCAGTGTGGCAGTGTGCATGTATACTGCACTGCTCCAACTCAGGCAAACATGGGGGTATGCGGCTGGTAGAGCCATGTTCAGGGTTGTGCTTGACATGACCATCCATTTGAGCAGAAATTGCTGAAACGGATTCTTCAGTTTGAATTTTATGGATTTTGTGACTGTGATTGACAGTATTTCATGGTATGCAGAGGAATTTGACACTCTACAGTCTCTAGATTGGGCCAGATCCCATGAATTACATGAGAACTATTCTTTCAAATGCCTTTTACTTAAAGTTATATGGCCAACCAGCTCTCAGAGAGATTGGCTAGTTTATCTTTTGTTTTCATTTATTAAAGTTTCTCTCAAGGTATAGCTTTCTCATGGCAACACACTGCCTTTAAAAGGAGATTCAGGACAATTGAATGCATGGGCTTAATTGGGCCTCACTCCAATGCCTGTGTGTCAGCACCTCGAAGCTTTATCCTGAGTGCGGCATGAAGCTTGCCTCTGGGCTACCTGCCCTGGAGTCAGCAGCAGAGAGGAAAGGCTGCCAACAGCCATTCAGATGGTTTCACATGCTTTAGTGACAGCTAAATGTTTTCCAAGAATGTGAGATTGCTCTTCTTGGTTGCCTCATCAGTTTATCATAAAGATGTTTAGCATAACTTCCTTGAGCTCACAGTGCCCAAAAATAAATACTGGCTCTGCCATTTATGAGATGAGCAACTTCAGGAAAATTACCTCATCTCTCAGTTTTCCTATCTTTAAGACTGCAGTAATAATAGCACCTGCTTTATAGGATTCTTGTGAGAATAAAGTAAGATAAGCCTAATGTAATGCTAGGTTTAAGGCCTAGAATATATAATTAGCCTGGAATAAATGTTAACTTCTATTATCACATATTTAGGTGACATGTGAGTGATTAATTTTTAATATGAGGATAAAATGCCCTCGTGTGTTTGAGAGACAAAATATGTGACATTTCCATAGATGAAGGAACCAGAATCAAAGAATATCTGCTGCACCAAGCCTAAATTGACAAACTGATGAGTGCTTTAAATAAGAGATACTAATGTTACATTTTATACCAGATTTTGTACAATTTTAGAGTGCAAAAATGTAAAGTTCAAGCATTTCAACTTGAGATCTATTGCCTAACGGGCTTTATAAATAATATTCTTCAAGAGACAATAATAAGAATAAAAGTTTTAGCCTTCAGGGGATACTTACTAAGGTATAGATTTATACCTTATCCCAAGAAGAGCAGCACAGTCCCTGCATGGCAGGAACTCACTCACATCTGAGAAAGCGGCGTCAAATACATGGCAACACAGGGAGTGCTGGATAGAATGAGGATAAATATCCCAGCGACTCAGGGAGGGAACGATTAACTCTTTCTAGGAAGTAGAGGAGGAAGTCCTGAGAATGCTATAGGAAGTGCATAACATCTGCCCAGAGTCAAGGACACACAAGGGACACAAAAAAGAAACTTTAACAAATTGCATGGGAAAAGGACATTAAACTTGCATCAGATTCATGGCCTGCATTCCTGCTTCCCATTGGATGGCCCTGATGTAGGAAAACCCTGAATTAGGCAGAGGGTGTTCTCTCTCCAAGGGTTTCTGCTCCAAGAACATGAGGACATCCTTTCTTAATCAAAACAGTCCTGACTCAGTTCAGATTCTGTTCATGAATTCCTCTAATGAAATTTCTTAGGCTATTTCCTGGGAGATTTAATTGAACTAAATCTCTTAAAATGCAAACACATTTATGCAAGGGTATTTTCCTACACATGTTAGTGCTTGTGCATGTTGACTCTGGAGTCACGCTGTCTGACCTAGGGCTTTTAGGCAAGTTACTTGTCTCTGTTTCAGTCCTTCATTTGTAAAATACAGAAAAGACAGTATGTGCCCCTTGGGGTTGAGCAAGGATTAAAAGTGTAATTCACTGAAAGCAGAATGCCTGGCACATAGTAAATGCTCAATAGTCATATTACCATCTTTCATACAATTTCATGTCATTGAATTTATTCTTTGAGAATAGGGAAAAGGACAAGGAAGAGTAAACTTATTTCACAGTGTTGTATAAGGCCAGCCTGGGAAGAGTGCTTTTTTTCCATGAAAAATGACGATAATGAGGACAACAATTTTGACAGTTATTTTAAAATTATTGTTGCTGTATTATATATTTATTTAAGATAAGGAATTTTTGTCACATAATAATTCATTGTGAGTGTGGCAACAAGTGGATCAGAGCATCTATCCAATGCATAATATTGCATAACAAATCCTTTAAGTTACCAGATAAGGGTCTTTTTATTCCAATTTCTGTATTTCCACATTTGCTTATCTTTGTATTGTCTCAGCATATTTACACCATCGTTTGACCTCTTAGTGTCAGAATGACCTTATTGGTGTTCTAGGCCTTGTGTGGGCAAGAGACAGAGCAACAGTCCTCATCTCTGGAGCTCCCAGCCACCACTCTGCCTTTGCTATATAGGTATAGTACAACTATCTGGGCCTTCCATGCAGAATGCTTCAGTATTTCAAAATAATAGTAGACCTTTCTTTCAACCTAAACCACTCCCAGATATGCAGTCTTAGTCCGCCAAATGTCATCTCTTCTGAACAGGTCAGCCTGCAGCTGAAAGATCTCAAGAGCTGTTGCATCCTGGAGTGGCATGACATTTGTGGTCACTGCAGTTAAATAGAATTCTCAGCTGCTGTGATTGAAAACTCAGTTATTGACTCGAGCAATCCTGGCTTGACATAAATATTAGCAATTTACACTAACAAGGCTAATGGGTTTAGTGTATCTGAGCTAATTCTCAAGCACTGGAGCAATATTGTAAAACAAGTCAGAAATATGCTTCTAAATATAATTAAAAAGACCTTTAATCATTGTCCTTGTAATTATAGAAATATGTAATAAAAATGTATATTATTATAAAACTGATTTAAATAATCTTATAATTATAAAATTGTGAAACAAACCTAACAAATTGCCTTTCAAGGTCAATATTTTCTCTTTTCTTTGTAATTCTGTACTTATTCCATTGCTTAATATATTTTTTCAACTTTCTATTTGGTAACACTTTTATAGCCATTTTCTAGATTTATTTATAACAATTTTACAGATATACATTGGCCAAAAATTAAATTTTATTGTTCACCTGTATTCTTTCATTTAGCCATTCATTTGTTCTCTTATTCAACAGATCTTGATGCAGTCTTCTACAAGTCAGGCCCAAATTTAGCACTGGGATTATAGAAATCAAGATAGAGATGTTTCTTTCCTCATAGTGGGATAGGCTAATAAGAGTATTGAAAGAGTTTATTTCTAAAATAAGTCCACTTAAAGGACAATGTGCTACAATTGAGAATATTCAGAATAATTCACCTCTGATACTAAATCTGATTCCACAGATGCAATTCCAGGGAGTTGTCCTAGTTAGGAATACTCAAATATACCCTCCCAGGGTGACAATTTTGAATTTAGTAGGTAAAGTCTGGAATTTTTGCTCAAAACAGATACTATTTCTCTATAGCTGTACTTAACTTTCATATATTCATTACTTATACTGAGGAACATGCTTGAAAGCTCAAATGATCTTTACCCAACCCTTGAGGTACAAAGCTAATACGTCACATCTCCATTTATGTGGTAGCACAAATTAAGGGACTTAGTGCAAAGAACAAAAAAATGGCAATGATGAAACCAAAATGACAGCCTAAATGTCTACCTGCAAATTATGTCTGGCTTTTACAACAGAAACCCCAGGTATTCGTGAATGAAATTCTACTTGAATTCTTTGAAAATTTGGAGACCACAATAGTTATCCTTATTATAAAAATATCAGGTTATCTGTATAACCATACAGATCCCCATGCATTCATTATATGATATCATAGATATGTAATATTATATCAGCTTTATTGCTTCAAAAATGGAAACTAAGACTAATATTTACTAAAAATTAATGTTGTTTATGTAGTTAAGAACCAACAGCAGTAGGTGATAGTAACTGCAGTAGCACAAGTTAAGGGACTTAGTGCAAAAGATTAAAAAAAGACAATGATGAAATCAAAAAGACAGCCTTAACTTCTACAAGCAAATTATGTCTGGTTCTTAAGTAATTGCTAATATTACTTAAGAACCAGACGTAACATTAATTAATGTAGGTAGACTAATTGCTAATATTTGGGGAAGAATTCAAGTTTAACATTCCAAATAGGATATTCCAACACTTAGAACACCCACTAAATGAGAGCTTCTTGTATTTGAATGTGCTTGTGAATCATGGGGCATGGAGGACAAGGGGATGGATCTCATGAAAATGAAGATTATTATTCTGAGGGTGAGCTATTGACTGTGAGCTCAAAACCCGCCCTTCTATACTCTGTGTGTTGATGATGAGGCAAGGGCTCTGCAATTTGCATTTCTGCTTTACTACATTGGTCTCTGTGAGGCTCTGCCAATAGGGCACGAGATGAAGATGGCAAGGATGAAAGAAGAAGAGATCTGTTCCTTCCTGTTTGTTTCCTCTGGGCTTCCTGCCTGCTTCATGTTCCTGTGAATGTCATTTTATTAACAACAATACCATTTCATATTGGCAGTAGCATTTCCTTCCTATAGCAGCTGTTGAATCCAGTTTGGATTTTCCAACATACGTTGAACCTGCCTCCTTGTATTCCCACCCGACCCCACCACAAAAAGCCGGCACCAGTTTGCCAGCTGCTTCTCCTCAAGGGTATAGGTCTCAGCCCAGTGGGGCTCCTCCTCCAAGTTCAGGGTATTCCAGTATCCGCTACTAACATCCCTTTTCTCTCGGCCTGGATTTAACTTCATGGAGTCTCTCCATGCTCGATAATATATAATAATCTCAACCAGCCCTAGGAGTGGGAGCTGCTTCTTACTGTTGTTGCATCCACAATACCTTAGTGTTTCCTTTTTGCCTTTTAAAAATTATCTATTTAGCAACCTTAATTCTACATAATTCTTAATATTAAATTCTGTTTGTTAAAATGATAGGTGTGTCTTTTGTCTCCTGAGTGGACTTTGATCTATGGAGTAAGTCTGAATGGGCCTTGATATTCTGCATGTCTAACAAGCTCCCAGGTGATGCTGATTTTGTTGGTCCATGTGGCACAATTTGCTGAAGCATTGTGGCAGGGAGACCTGTAAAAATGTTTTTAGTATATGGTATTTCCATATAAATCAAATGGTAACTATAAACACTGAACATTTATATTAGTAAATGAAGAGATTAAAGACCTTTGTAAATACTAATGAATGTTCTGAATGAAGTAGCTACTTCCACTACAGATGCCCTGGGATGAGAACAGTATGGGCACATTGGGGAACATCTTCAGATTGTGAAAGAAGAAGAATCTATCCCAACTAAGAACAGGAGTCACTCTGACATGACACTTGTTTTTTTATGGAATGTGTGTACTGTCACAATTGTGCTTATGAATGGATGAGTGTTTTAGAAAGGAATGTAATTTGAAAACAGAAAAAGAAACCCCTGATTGCCTAAGTCTCAAGCTGCTATACTTGAGACACTGATGGTTTGAAACATCACCAGCATTTACCTTTATATGCCAGCAATGTGCTTGATGGAATCATTCAGAACCAAATATGTATAGATTTAAATAATTAAATAAGATTGCAAAATGCATACAATGTGTTATATTCAGAAATAACTGCTCAGTTGATATAGATAAGATTTTTAGACATAGTTGAAATCTGGTCCCAAGAGGGATTGTCAGAACTCAGCAATACTCAGCATTGGCTGATGATTCAACCTAGCAACTTAACAAGTTCAAAAATGTGTTATAATGACTGAACACTATCCATAAGTTAATATTATAAGAGGCATAAGTAGGAATGATTCCATGGAAAAATACACTCAAAAGCTGATCAGTAGATTTATTGTTTGTGCTTTGTTGCACCAGGTCAGCAGGACTATACAGAGTCAAGATTGCCAAGTGCCTCTCACACCACCCAAGAATGGTTGCAGAGTTATCAAGAGACCCACTCTTGAAAAAAAAATAATAGTTTTGGCTTCTCAAAATAATTGAACAGGGCTATTACTCTAATGAGGTAGTTATAGAGCTTGAAAATCTACCTCCAAGAGAAATGCTGCTTTTAAACAGTTCAATAGTTACAACCTTTACATACATTATAAGAACTAATATAATTTATCTGTGACTTTTATCATCTTTCCTTCAGTCAGGTAAACTTGTGGCAACTATATAACATTCCAGAATTTAGGGATTCTTATAATGTAGACATTCATTCAGTAGAAACCTATAAGAATTGTGATTAAAGAAATGGAATTTAAATATTTGCCTAGACAATTGGTATAATGAGAGTTTTTATACTTTGGAGCTTGTATATTTTAGGAGGAATCAGAAGTTACCGAATACCTCTTACCAGTCTATGAGAAAATTGTTCATCCTGTTTGTCAAGCCCCTGAGCCTAGTACCTGGAAAATAATAAATGTTCAATAACTAAGTTTTGAAAGGTAGTAAAATAGATATTCAATGAGTTTTAATTCATTCTGGTTCAAGCAATAAGTGTTCTGTAAGATAACAGGATGTTGGTAATCTTGGGGAGTAAGCACCTTAGCAAAATGGACCCCAGAGAATTAGTTCTAGTTGTGTCCAACTTGCACTGAAATCTATTAATGATGGTGACCAAGTTGGAAGGATATGACAATAGGAAAAGAATACCTCTCTCATGAAAAATAAACAAAAGACTAGAAATGGGTCAACATGACCTTAGAAGAATAATTTCACAGTAAGTTAGAGGAGGAAGGCATTGAATATTTTATCTTTTGAAGGAATCATATCTGCAATTCAGATAGTTGTCCAACTTTCCAGAACATTTTGAAATATGACATTTCCTATTTCACAAAGTGTTCCATTTCATTGCTGACCACTTCTAATTATTAGAAAGTTTTCCCTTACAGAAGCCAAACTGTGTCTCTTGGTATTCTTTGGGGCTAGTTCTGCTTGCTAGAGAAACTCAAAACCAGCAAATCTCTCTCATGGCAGGTAGCTCATCAATAATTGAAGAAAGCTATAATGTTCCCTGAAACCTTCTCTCCTCCCAGTCACTCACTGCTGGAAGCCTCCAGCAAAGAATATGGTTTCTGAATCCTTCTCCACATGGACAACAAATTTTACTTTGTGGAGCTGTTTTCTAAAGTATAGTACCATGCTCAGAACAGAACATTGAACTCAATATAATATTCTCTTAAACATATTAGCTGAACATGGAATTGATATCTTTTCCCCTGAGACATATTTTTATAGTATCACAATGTCATTGTGTTCATTTGATTTAGTCTGTCATTCAAAATGTATATTTTGGAAGTAAGAAAGGGAGTACATTTTCATTTATTATTGTTATACATGTCTGGAAGCCATTAGGTGAATTGAATTTATTTTGTGGAAATTAGGTGTTTACATGCAACTCAGGTTCTTAACCTACAGACAATATTTGACATACATTCCAGGTCCTCAGCATAATTATTCAGAATAAAGAAATGGGAGACTTGGATTGAACTTAGACCTCTCTGAAACTTCTGAAGTGAAAATTTGAATAAGATGCTTTGGGAGAATCGCTAAGAAGATTTTTTACTAATCAAAGTCAAAGAGGTAGATGATGACAAGGGTCTCTTTGAATTGTAAGTCTACATGAATGACAGTCATAAGACAGTAACATTAAAAACTCCCCAAAGGCATTACCAGAAAGTTTACATCTTTGACTAAGATTTATTTAAGTTACCGCATTATAAAGAATAAATTCTTCCTTGAATTATAAAAATGGCCTAACAGACTTTGTTTATTCTAATTCACTACATATTTCAAACATCCCATGATTGACTAATGTTAGGCTTTTATTTAGCAACACACACGTCCTTCTTTTTTGAACTAAATGGAGCGGGACATCCATGGAAAGTTCTTACACCTGCCAATCAATGAATTTCCCCAAGATCTTTTTCATGAGTTATTGTCAGTGGTTGCTCTTGTGCCTTAGGTATAACAGTTTGATTTTGAATATATTTGAATTCAGAAGTAATGACTCCTTCCTTTGTATAGTGAGGAAACATCTATGAATATGCGAAACCAGTGAATATGTATTGCTTTCTTTATATTTGTTTCTTCTTGCCAGGGCATTTTTCTCATTAGAGAGGTTTGGAATGACTTAATGCATTATAATAATCTCATTTGTACTGCTGTCACATTTTCAAGTGTTTAGCAAAAGGAGTTAGGTTTCAGGCACAAACTGAGTTATACCAGAAAACAACAATATTAATGGTAAGACCTGGCAACCAGAAATGCATCATTTTTCAAACTCATATAAAGTGTTAATACTGCAAACAGCATTCCAAGGATTTTTAGTATAAACTGATGATAAACCTGAATGAGACTAAAGTCATACACCAGCCTAAACAAAAGTAATCTTACCCATTTTCAAGCTTTTATAGGAAATATGGAACTATAGATGTTATATTTTGATATTTTTGCATTTAAAATAAAAACAACATCTTGGTCATGAAAGCTTAAATATCCTTTGAAATGGGATGGTAGAAAACAGATTTTGCCCCTAGGCCAACTTCTAAAATAGAGACCTCAAATTGGTGGTCTACTGCTCAAATTTGGTCCATATGTGCCCCTTTTTGGACTTGCAGCAAGATTCTAAGAATTTTAATTACTTGCAAACATTAAAGATTAGGCTATTTCATATATAATAGCAGGTTTCTCTTCAAAAATAGAAAGATCTGGACAGAGAACACTCATTCCACATAAAACCATCTCCTGAAATAGAGTAGGGATTACATACTTTAGAGTGGGTGGGCTATTTCTTTGGCCATCTAATATTCTTTATTCTTATTATCTTACCTCCCTTTTCATACAAGGTGGAGTGAAGGAGAAGATAACACAATTGGTTACAGACTGCAGGAGGAATTTTGGGTTCAACCTTTAGAGATGTCAATTTTGGAACACACCAACTTATGTATACATTTGATTTACAGTTAAAGATAACCCACATGTCTGACCTAGAAAAATACACTTTTGTATTTAGCTCACCGAGAATTTTGCCAATTTGATTTCATCTCTCTAGTGCTCCTTGGGAGTATAAAGCCAAGTGAGAGCACCTCCTACAGAAAGAGGCAGAAAAGTCTTAGAAGCTTTGTGAAGCCAGGAGGAGCACTCCAAGTGTGTTTGCAGGCTATGACCATGGGACAGAGATATAGAACACTGGTGGAGTGGAAGCAGAAGGCAAAGAGGTAGGAGTAACATAAGGGTTTAGAGATGACATAAGAGGGGTATTATTGCAAATGTAATGACCAAGACAGATGAGAATACAGGAGGGGTATGAGTTGAACCTTTCAGGAACTTGGCTGCAAAAAGAAAGCATGCACTGGTGGCAATTTCAGGGATGCCTGGATTGGGTTCCAGATGCCCATCTGTATGTTCGGGGACTCTGCCAGCTGAACAGCTGCACTACTAGACTGAAACTAGACCAGTCTCTTGGGCACAAAGGAAGAAAAGCAGACAGGATAGGAAATAAGCTATCTCCCTCTTAACATTTACAGTTGCACTTTCAATCCAATATTGAATCAATACCAAAAAATAAGCATTTTGGTAACTGATTATGTTTTCTGAAATGGTAAAAATCAATCCTATCTTGCTGGGATTTTTTTTTTCAATTGAATAAAAATAAATATTTATTTTACTTTAGAAATCATTTTATTTCCAAGATTCACAAACATGAAAATGACATCATGGACATTTACATTTAAATAAAATGTTTTGCCCATGTAGTTGAATTGTGCCAAATGAAACCAAAACCAAAATCTGAAAATAATGACTGCTATCACTGATGATATCAGTAATATAAATAATTATATATTATAAATAAGGTGTATGTTATTTGTTATATTATTGCATCTTTGAAGCAAATCTTCCAGGTAAAGTACATATTATATGTATTTTACACCTGAGGAAGAGCGAGGTTGGAGAGGGCTCATAAAGCTAGTGAGTGTTGAAGCCAGGACTGCAATCAGAGGTGATCTCATTCCACCACATCATACAAATACCTGAGGAAGGTGGGTCTGAGATTAGTAATTACTAATTATTTTTTCTCCATTAAATTGCCTTTGCATGTTTGTCCAAATCAGCTGGCTGTACTTGTATGGAGTAGTTTTTGTTTTTCTATTCAGTTCCATTGATTGATATGTCTATTCTTTAAATCAATATCACTGACGTGATTACTGTACCTTTAGGGTAAACCTTGAAACTTGGTAGTATGAGTCCTCCAATTTTGTTTTCTTGTCTCAAAATTGTTTTGGCTACTCTAATTCCTTAATACATATGCTTATATATATAGTGTTATATATATTAAAGCTAGTTAATCATTTTGAGGAGAACTGACATCTTAATAACATAAGTCTTTCAAGCCACTAATTGGACAACTTATCCTTTTATATACAATTTCTGTGATTTTTTTAAATCAATGTTTTCTCATTTTCAGCATACAGTCCCTTCATATATTATGTTAGATTATATTGAAGTATTTCTTTTTAGGGGTGCTATTATAAATAGCATTTTTCAAAACTTTGAATTCCATTGCTTATTGTTAGTATGTGGAAATAAAATTGACTTTTCAATTAGATGTTGTAGTGTATAACCTTGCTAAACATTTTTGTTAGTTCTAGCAGATTCTTCAGGGTTTTATACTTAGACAGACATGTCCTTTGCAAAAAAGAGATAGTATGTTTATCTTTTTTCTGATCATCATTCTTTATTTTCATTTTCTTACTTTACTGTGATGGCTAAGACTTCCCCTGTAATATAAAACAGGAGTCCTGAGGGAGGACAGACTTGCCTTATTGCTGATTTTAGAGGAAAAGGATTCATTTTATTACCATTTTATATAATGTTGGTTGTAGGACTTTTATAGATGGCTTTTATCAAATTAAACAACTGCTTATTGACCTCTTTCCTGTTCCCCACATGAAAAGTCTTTTTTAGGAGAGATAGGTGAGGAGAATCTGGAAGTTTCTTACCTCTTCTGTAGGTTTGATTTCTCCTGCAGGTTTGATCCACAATTTCACTTCTTAGGGATTTTTATGATCTTTTCTTGTGAGTGCTCAGTGGGGTTTCTGTAGACAAAGCCCACAAGAGAGGGCAAACTCTGCCCTTTCTGTGCTCCCGCAGGAGTTTTACTCTGTCCAGCCAGCCTGTGTGAACTATTTTAGCTTAATTCTTTACAATTATCTGGTGGCATCTACTCCAGGCAAGTCCTGGCTCATATCACTTCTATCCCTGAATCACCTTCATTCTTCTTACATTTGGCCCAGTGGGTTTCTCTGTGACCTCACTCACCAATGGTTCTAAAAAAGTCATGAATTTAAAGTTAATCTGACACTTTTTACTACTGTAAATTTGAAAGCAGCTTTCCCACCAGCTTTTCACATCCCTGAACAGAAACCAGATATCTCTATGTATTTATTACCTAGCATTTTTGACTGTGTTCAAAAGTAGGGTTGATTCTGTTAATTAGCCCAATATAGTGATAAAACAATAGCCCAGTCCCCTATTGGTTTGTACATGATCTCTTAGTTATGGTACTATATTTTCATGACAAGCAAACTTTTGCTTTTGCTAATTTTAATCACCTCAGGACAAATTTAGCATATCATTATGTTAAGAGTTCCCATAGAAGAGGGATGAGGTGATGGGAATTAAGAGGTGAAAAGAAATGTAGGAATGAAAAATACTTCACTCTGGTATATGGAAATTGCAGCCATTTCTAAAGCAATGCTGCATTCTTAAAGTGTGATTCCTAGAACAGCAGCGGAGGCGTCACTGGTAACTCAGAAGTGCAGAGCCCTGGGCCCCACCAGACTCCAGTTTCTGAATCAGAAACTCTGGAGGTGAGATCCAGAACTCTGCCATTTAACAAGACCTTCAGCTGATTCTAATGTACACAACAGTTAGATGACCACTGATCTAAACCTAATCCTACAATTTGTAATATGTTTAAATACATAACAAAATGGTACAGCACATGAGGAAAGCTTGTTTGTTAAATTAAGAGCGTATTCCATCAACTTTGCTCCAGCAGCAGACCTTAATCAATTTGTGCTTATGAACTCAAGAAACCCACACCCTGTGGCCACGATAACTTGCACATATAAAACAAAGTCAATTGCATTTCATGGTTCTCCAATTTCTGGCACTTTACCTTTCTGCCTAGAATTTAGAACTGTTCCTTGCTCTGACATTTTGTACCTATCTGCTGTGTAGCAAAGGGATTCCCTGTGTGAGTTCCTGATCCCTTTCCTGTTCTGACCTGGTATTCACACCTGTCAACAAGGTCTGTGGGTTCTGGCTTTTGGATTCTGGCAGAACATCAAAACTACTGAGTAAGTAATTTCAGTAATTTAGGACTATAGTTTTCAAAATTTATGAATCAGCAGAATTACATCTTCAAATAAAACCTCACAAGAATTTCAATCTATAAAATGAATAAATGATAAGAGCCTTCTAAAGAAATGGAGCAGCCAGGTGGCAACAGGGGCAGAAAAGTGGTATCCTTAGGTCCTCTTTCTTTTCCTGTGCCCGTTCTAGATGTGCCCTGTAGAATTTTAGGCTTTATGAAAGTCATCAATTGGGTGATCACTCAGAACTAGGAGAGACTGAAAACTGGAAAATCAGAATGCCTGAACACCAGTAATTTTCCAAGCCCAATATTTTTAGCCAACATGGTTTATTTTTCAGTGAAACTCATCAGTTAAATGACCATTTTATGCTAACAGGGATGTTAAAAGAACAAAAGCATGATGAATTTATTTGGTCACAATCAATACATACATTATCCATGTTGAAGGTGGAATTCCTGTTCCCTAGATGTGCTTCTTCAGGGTGAGGGAGGGGAGTGAGGTAGCTCATGTTCACTTTGTTTTATGAGAACTCTTGCAAGCATGCCTTTTGCTTGCTCACATAATAATGCTTTCCATCCATATAATCTTCGTGGACAGCATGAAGATCAACTACTAGTAAACTCCTGGATCATATTAACCTGAGGTTAAGTGACCACAGCTTTTAATTTTTATTTATTTTTCTACAACCCATTTGGGAAAAATAATGACAGTGAAGTAAGTCCAAAAGCTGAGAAAAAACAATGAATATGGACAGGAAAATATGATGATACTAATAATGGCAAATCTATTGTCCTTTGTTTAAATGTTAGTGGAAAAAGTTTGTACAGGCTTTCCTCGAAAATTTTGATGAAAACTACTGTTTACTTTAGAAAAGCAAAAGTTTATTTTATTATTGGGGAGCTTTCTTTTACTCTCAGACAATAAAAGGAACTGTGTAGAAAATATGCATTTGAAAGATTATAACAAAGAACAGAATTACCAAAACAACAGACTGGGTAGCCACTGAAATTTCATTGTCGTTTTAGGTACTCTAAATTTCTAATCAAGTTACCTTGATTCACAAAAGTATTAATGTCTATCTACTTCCTGTCCCCT
The DNA here is from genome assembly GCF_041146395.1 of Eulemur rufifrons. Classification (NCBI taxonomy): domain Eukaryota; kingdom Metazoa; phylum Chordata; class Mammalia; order Primates; family Lemuridae; genus Eulemur; species Eulemur rufifrons. Next base: position 37,222,356 of record NC_090997.1, read on the forward strand.
TGTCTGGAGTGGGGAGAACCTTAGTAATTTTCTCACCTCCAATTATGTAAACAAATATACATTTACAGTTTTGAGAAATATGCCTACCTAAGTAATTACATTCATAGATCACATTTCCTGCTTTAAATTATTCCAAAAATTGAAGTCACTGGATAAAATTTCCCTTAGTTGTGTGTGAGTCACCACTGTCCAAGCATAATGTCTCACATATATATTCAGGAACCTCTATTTTAGGATAGAATTTATATAACACAAAGCATTTATCATCTTCCTTGACTCTCGTGGAACAACAAATGGTTCTATTTTCTAAGTGCTTAAATAATTATTAGAAAGAGATTCTTATAGCATCTCTTCAAGGCATATGGCAACATCTTTCTCTTAGCACTAAGGAAACAGAAGTGAAATACCAAGATAAATTGAACACTTGATAAGAGACTGAAATTAGGAATTTTCCAGACCTTCACACAGGACTACATCATCTTGGCCAGGCGCGGTGGCTCACGCCTGTAATCCTAGCACTCTGGGAGGCCAAGGCGGGAGGATCACTCAAGGTCAGGACTTCGAGACCAGCCTGAGCAAGAGCGAGACCCCGTTTCTACTAAAAATAGAAAGAAAGAAATCTGGACAGCTAAAAATATATATATAAAAAAAATTAGTCGGGCATGGTGGCACATGCCTATAGTCCCAGCTACTTGGGAGGCTAAGGCAGAAGGATTGCTTAAGCCCAGGAGTTTGAGGTTGCTGTGAGCTAGGCTGACGCCATGGCACTCTAGCACGGGAAACAGAGTGAGACCCTGTCTCAAAAAAATAAAGAAAGAAAGAAAGAAAGAATAAAAAGAACTACATCGTCTTCATTCACTGAAAAAATAAAATAGAGAAAATATGCACACATTTGGCAATAATGTTGTATTGCACATTCTCGTTCTTTTGAAGTTGATGAATTAACTTTTTCTGTACTAGCTTGCTTTCTCTGGAAAACTTTATATTTACTGCATATCCCAAATTTAACTCACATCAGAACCTGACTTGATAGGCATATAAAGAAAGATATCATTTACTTGTTGAAATGCAGAGAAACCCTATGTGGATATGGAGAGTTAAGAGTGCTAATAATTTAATTAGATATGAAAAAGGCATGAAATAAACATTTTTATGAAAAAAATATTTTTTCCTCTTCAGGGAAAAAATTTGGTCAAAAATTGCATTAGTCAGTGCTTTCAAAATAAGCATTTAATTTACAATTTACTTAATTTTTTTTGTGTGTGTGAACAGGGCTGACTTTGCCTATCAAAAAACAACAAAATATTTTTGTCAGAAAATTGAAACTTTAGAGAAAAAAATGAAAGGTCTGAATTGACTTTTTTAAGTACATCTTTCAACTTCTGCTTTTATGTAGAACATGGATCTCATTCTCATCCTCAATTCCTTCTCCCATTTTCTTTACCTAAACCCTGTCATTTTCATTTCCTTCACCTGAACCATCCTCAGATCCACACCTCTGTGGAGCATATGACGAGAACACAAAGCACGTAAGAAGGAAACCCAAGGCTGGGACAGTATAGTCCTGAGGCTGCCAACAGGGCGTTTCCAACTGAACAGAGGAAACGATGAAAATGCAAGCCTTAGGAAGGAGGGGTCTTCAGCTCAGGTGTGATTAGAATTATGGTTCCCACATAATACCATAAAAATCTGTATATCATTTTCCCTTGTTTAAAAGAAAAACAGGTCTCATACCTCAGGGACATCTGTAAGCTTCTGAAGAGAGCCACACAGTAGACTTTGATTTAGGCGTTACTGTAATTGTCCAGTAATAACATTATTATTAATAATACATATCATTTAGTAAGTTCTTGTTATGTGCTACATACCAGACAGGAACAACTATATAAACAATAAGAGCAGGAAAATTAGAAATGGAAGGTTTGGGTAACAAAAACATAAAGCCTATTTCAAAGAATAGGATTTTAGCCAAGTCCAGGCAGGAAGACTTTTTGTACCTGAAAAAAGATACTTGAGAGAGGACAGTTCAGGTAGAATACCAAGGTTGGCAGGCTTTAATGAATTTGTGGAAGACACTGGAATATGGGACAAAGACTGTCCATATTATCAATATTAGCACATGATTTTCTAAGTTGAGTAAAAGCAGTTTCATACTAATTGTCAACAGAGTGCAACCCCCTTATCTAGATATCACACTAATTGGGAATCCAGGGGTTTGAAAGTCCACCATACAAATAGCATCATTCCATTTTCTCAGGCCACAAACCTTGGAATCATCCTTGGCAATTCTCTGTCTCTCACATTCTTTGTTCAGTCTCTCAGGAAACCCCTTTGGCTCTACCATTAAAATACATCCAGAATCTGGTTGTTTATCACCATCTTCACAGCTACTGTCCCATTTCAAACCACCATCATCTCTTACCTGATTGTTGCAATAGACTCCTGACTGGCCTCCTGCTTCCATTCTTGTCCTCTGCATCCTGTTCTTCACATATTAGCCAATTGATTCCTTTAAAATCCATTGGCTCCTCCATCCAGAACCCTTCCTTGGCATTCAAGTTCACTCAGGTTAAAAGTCCAAGTCTTTATAAGGCTTATAGCCAGGCATGACCTCCATCCTCAACCCCTTTGTTCTGCAGCCTCATCTGCAATTACACTCCTCTTTGTTCCTTCTGTTCCAGCCATTCTCCTTGACATTTCTTTTTCTATTTCTTTACTGATGCATAATAGATGTGAACAATTTAGGGGTACAAATGATAATTTTAATACATCCATATTTCTTACCATTTCTTAATACCTAAGTCATACACCTGCCTTGAAGACTCTGTAAGAGCTGTTTTCTCTGCTGGAAATTCTCTTCTCAGATTCATGGTGGTTACCTTCTTTACCTCCTTCCAGCTTTTGTTCAAAGTTCATCTTTTCAATAAGGTTTACCCTCACCACCCTATTTAAAATGATACATCCCTTACTTAAAACCCTCCCTATCATGTTCTACCTACTTAAAAAAAAAATCTAAGATCTCTGAAAGAATGTTTTTTATACAGATCCAAGATAATAATCTGTATACTTCAAGCATTTTTAGAGGGACTTGAACCAGATCAACCTAACTATACTCTGGTTCTGCTACCTTTTTTGGAATAACAGGTGTGCATCCCCTTTGAAAAACAGCACCTCAAGTGGAACTGTTTCTCATACTACCATTGGGAAGCCAGTGATCCCATTTCTTATGAAATACCTGCCATTCACCAAATTCATTTTCATTCCAGACATTCTTGTGAATAAATGTAAAATGAGATTCCCATAACTGAGTATATTGATTCACCAATATGATAACAGAGCTTGCTGATTCTCTATGAATCAGCAAAAACTATTTTAACTCTTAGGAATTATATAGGTGCTAAATATATATCATTGCTTTATGAGTTTGTTCAAAATCCTCTTAACTGAGAGGAAATAGATTTTATTTCTGTAAAGAGGACAAATATTTCATGTGATGATATGAATGAAATAAACCTATTCTGGTTTGTTCAAGGGGTTCTAGAAGCTTTGAAAGGCAATGTTTAGTGAAAAAGATGAAGTATTAACAAAGATGAAGTGGATCTGGTTGCATTTATTCTATTGGACTATATTTTCCTTCTGTGTAACAGTAAATGAGCTTTTATCTGTGGTTGCTTTTTTTAAATTTCAGAATATTATGGGGGTACAAATGTTTTGGTTACACGGATTGTCTTTACACTGCTTGAATCAAAGTTATAAGTGTGCCCATCACCCAGATAGTGTGAATTATACCCATTAGGTATGATTCACCCATCTCCTCCTTCCCCCTCTCGCCTGCACAATTTTCACTGAGTTTTACTTCCATCTGTGCACATGAGTGCTAATCAGTTAGTTCCAATTTAATAGTGAGTATATGTGGTGTTTTTTTCTCATTCTTTAAATATTTCACTTAGGAGAATGGTCTCCAGTTCCATCCAGATTATTGCAAAAGGTATTAATTCATTTTTTATGGCTGAGTAGTACTCCATGGTATACATATACCACATTTCATTAATCCACATATGAATTGATGGGCACTTGGGTTGATTTCACATCATTGCAATTGTGAATTGTGCTACAATAAACATTCTAGTGCTGGTGTATTTTTGATAAAATGACTTTTTCTCCCCTTTGGGCAAATACCCAGTACTGGGATTGCTGGATCAAATAGTAGGCCTACTCCTAGTTCTTTGTGGAATCTCCATACTATTTTCAGAAAGGTTACACTAGGTTTCAGTCCCACCAACAGTGTATAAGTGTTCCTATCTCTTCACATCCATGCCACCATCTGTTATTTTGGGATTTTTTGACAAAAGCCATTCTCACTGGAGTTAGTTAAAAATTGTATAGGCACGAATAGAAGATTGAAACAGGATCCATACGTCACAAGTTTTGAAACCATGTATGTAATGAGTCTGGAGAAATAGGCAAGGACCACCTCATGAAAAGTTTCATTTGCAAACTAAGAAACTTGCACTTACTTTGCACAAACAGAAGAGAAGACTATGGGTTTATAGCAGTATGGTGATACAGTGATGCACATGTTTTAAACAGATTATGCTGCCCAGGGCTGGGGAGAGGTGATTGTCTGTTTTACTTCCCCATAATTTTTGGAGGATCAGTTTCTTTACAGAGCACTTTTGACGACCTACAAAAGTGGTACCTATAGCAACTATGTATTATGTTAATTAATTCCTGCTTCCATTTCAAGTGACTGCCATAGGTAACAGGTGTGACTTTTGACTCAATTGACTTGCCTCTGTGATGATATGGAAGCTTGCGTATCTCCTGAGTTGAGGACACATATTTTTAACCTGGGCAAAGGATGACAGCTGATGCCAAGGGACAAAAGCAACAGACTTTGTTCTGCTTCTCCATATTTGTTCTCCACTCTCTGTGCCAAGTTGTGTTCCCTGAGATGCAGACTTTTCTGGATGGACCTATAGACTACATTGTCCTCTAGCTTCAGGTTGAGTTATATTTATGGCAGTCACTAGCAGAAGATCAGACAGCAGAAAAGTAAAGGCTGTTTATTTCCCCATCTCTTTTCATGCTAAGACTGCAATTGGTAGATGAGCTGAATATACCTATCAAAGACCTCAGCTTCTGTCCAGTACCACCACTATAGTACAGCCATTCTCTGAGTATCTGTAACTGTTCCCCTTTCTTAACCCAAAGTAGAGTAGTAATAGCTCCTTTCCAGCCCCAGAGTGCTTCCTTATCCTTGGTTAGTTTTTCCTAACCCTACCGACTTCTTTTGTAATTTGCTCCTTCATTCAACTTTTCTCAACCATCCTCACTTGGATGTGCCATGTTTCTTATTGGAACAGTTAATCATCTTATTTTTATTTGTAAAATACATTTTATAATGAAGAAATTACCTTCAGCTAATATCTGTAACATTAAAAATTTCTGCACAGTAGTTAACTGGAGCAATTTAAATTAGGTCATAGTGAGCTAATTATCAAGGTTGGTAGATAAAATTAACCTCCTTTGGCAAAGATAGTTTACAACTTTAAGTGAATAGTTTTCTTCAGCAAACATTCATACAAATGTAGTTTTCTACACCAAATATATTTCAGTTTAAAGTTACCAGTCAGTAAGCCTTAAAATTGGTAAAACGAATAATTTAATAGTAAAGAATAGCTTTTTACTCTGTTATTCAGATGAGCTGAGAAACACAACTTTATGATAATAAAGTAGACAGTAGGAACATATTGAATTTAAATTTTATGGTAATAGGAATGTGAATATTTGCTAACCTTTTCTCATCTCTCAAGCAATACACAATGGCTAAGTGCTTGTCTTCTCAATGCCCCTAACCCTACACATTCTTATTCTTTATTCCATTTTGCATTAATGACTGAAACCTGTAACTTCTGTTTCATTACATTTTATCCCCAAGATATAAATTAAAGAAAATGGGGGCCGGGCGCGGTGGCTCACGCCTGTAATCCTAGCACTCTGGGAGGCCGAGGTGGGCGGATCGTTTGAGCTCAGGAGTTCGAGACCAGCCTGAGCAAGAGCGAGACCCCACCTCTACTAAAAATAGAAAGAAATTATATGGACAGCTAAAAATATATATAAAAAAAATTAGCCGGGCATGGTGGTGCATGCCTGTAGTCCCAGCTACTCGGGAGGCTGAGACAGGAGGATCGCTTGAGCTCAGGAGTTTGAGGTTGCTGTGAGCTAGGCTGACGCCATGGCACTCACTCTAGCCTGGGCAACAGAGTGAGACTCTGTCTCAAAAAAAAAAAAAAAAAAAGAAAAAGAAAATGGGGTTTATAAAGTTCTGTTTCAACCATCATTATGTAACCCTGGGCAAATTGTTTACCAGTTTGGTTTCAGTATATTTATCTATTAAATGAAAGTGATAAAATCTATTTTATAAGATTTAGAAGAGGGTTTTTTAGTTAAAATATGCAAAAGTGCTTTGAAAAATATTACACAAATAGTGGAAAAATATATATTTTGGAGGAAGAAACCAGGATTAGAATCCTAGCTCTCCTACATATTAATCTTTTTGTATATATCGAACAAGTTACTTAATTTCTCTTTAATTTATTCCTCACTTGCAAAACATAGGGCAAATAAGATCTTTCTGATAGGATCTAATATTATAACAGTTAAATGAGATTATGAATAAAAGTATTCAGTGTAACTTTTTGTACATAGTAGACACTCAAGTAATGAATTCCTCTTCACTGATAGCCCAGGTAAATATCTTCACCATTCTCCATGTTACTCTATTGCAGTGTCAAAGAAAAATTGCACCAGACAAAGTTAAACAGACAAGGAAGACTTATTCGAGACTGTTGAACTCAACTCCACTGAAACCAAAGGCAGAAGCCTTTTTAAGCACTAGGGTGAGCTAGTGGGAAGGTACTGGGAGGCCACTGGGTAGGCAGAGGTTGACCAGTATGCTGTGTGGATCACATGAAGTTATTATTGAGTTTGCAAGTGTTTCATTCTGTGATGAGGCCATCTGTGCCCGCCAATCGGTGCCCATTGAGCTTTGGCTCATATTCTCCCACAGAGACTTGATGATTATATTTCAGAAAGATGACTCCTCAGTCTTTAGGTCCTTAAGAAAGACATTCCTGAGTTGTAAATCTAGTGAGAGGCTGGGAGAAGATTTATATACATTGCAAAGTTTCAGAGAAAGAATTTGCAATTACAAGGTTTCTAAAGTAACCACTCTAAGAAAAGGGAAGTCAGGGTCTAATGTCAGGAAGAAACCCATCTAAAGTTTACTTAAACTGAGGAGAATGTTAAGCCCTCTTGGTCAGTGGTACTAAGATTGAGTTTCCAGGGCAATTTTTTCTGGAATTGGACTTTATTAATTGAAAGCAGTGCTATTATTAGGTAAACATTTGTGAAAAGCTGCAGAGAAAAAATTAGGCCCCAGGAGAGCTTTATGAATATGATTTTACCAGAGAGAAGAAGTAAAGACATTTATTGCACAGGAAATGTATAAAAGGTCAGAGGCATCAAGCCACTGGATATATGAATGTGGGCAGATTGTTTTATTGCTTTGCTTATTGCCTCATCTGTAAAATGTGTGTAATAGATCGATTCCATAGATGTGGTTTGTGAATATACACAGCATGTTCATAGAGGCCCTAGAATGTAGGGGGTAGACAAAAAAAAAAAAAAAAAGTTCCCTTTCTACTAGTTCCTACTTCCTCCTTTTCTCATTGGTCATGACATTTTATAATTTATCTATTTCCTTCTCTGGCTTCCTTTACCTCATTTTATTTTATTATCTTTACTCAGAGTAAAAAATAATACCCTTGACAGAGGAGAGAGCTAATTTTATTACCTAACTCATGGCAATCAGTACCCATGTGTCTGCGTTTAGATTCTAGCAGTGAGATACTTCACTTTTCTGTATTGCCACTGGTAGAATATTGCACTCAACTGAAACAAAACAAAACATAGCACCCAGTCCAGACTCAGTTACAACGGAGCCACATATCTCTTCAGTTTAGGAGGTAGAATTCCAGTGGCTTGAGCTTGGCTGCTGTGAGTTACACTTTCTGGAAAGCATCCTGCCACCCTTGTCGTCGATTTTGACAATGATTGCTCTCCCCCTACCCTTCCCCATTGCTCCCTAGGAGCCCTGAGGTGAATATACCTGACTGAGATGAAATTAATATTGTCCTTTCCATCGCCCACGTTTTAGTCCCTGATTCTTACTCATCTTTACTTGTTTCCTCTTCGTAATTATAGAAGTTGTCACCCCCCTCCTTTTCCTTTATTTAGTTGTTCTAGGCCATTTTATTTTTTTCCTTGAAACTCTTGCTGTTTTTTTTTTTTTTTTCCTTCCCACAAGACATATTTAAACTCCTTTGTTACATTTTTGGACTTCCCACTTTCTCATCTTTTCCCTAGGCAGTGACCATACCTTAGGGCTTACTTCTTCAAAATAGTAAGAAAGCTCTCAAGATACTTTCAAAATACTTTGTCTTGCCTCTTCCTTTGCACAGGAAACTTATCTTCATAAAACTCTCAATCTCCCTGGCAAACTTAAATTAATTATTCTCAGATTCTAGAGACTTCATTAATCTGCCTCACCTTCATGATCTTCAGATATTCCATGATTTGCCTACATTACTCTTCACTAATGGAAGTTTTGCTCATGGCTACATTGACTTCATCTTACTCTCTTCCTGGGCCTTCTAGAGGGCCCCTTCTTCAATTTTATTCTTAGTTTTGCCCTTCACATACGTGAAACCAATTCCACTCTCTTCCCTACATTCACATGCCAAACTCAAGTGAGATGTGTATAACTTTGATTACCTTATACCAACAAACAACAGAGAAAGTGAAAATATATTTGTCAGTTTTACCCAATTCACTTTGCAAAAGAGAAGAGGAAATTGTGTAATGGTTTTGTCTTATTTAAGTGAAAATCCCCTAAGGGCAGAAGCAGATTGCTCTTTTGCAATATCATATTCAATGTGACAACAAGGACAGAGTAAGTGTTGCATAGCAAACACTATTTTTAACAGGCATTGTGAACTCTTTTGTATTATAATTTTCAAAATATGGAGAGAATCTTTTCACTTTCATTTTAAAGCATTTTTCAGCCTATTATAAAATTGTACTGCCCCCATGTTTATGAATAAGGTTCATATTTTTCCTGTCCAAATTGCAGGTTTTCAAACATATGTGTCAATCACAAGTGTAAATCATTACCACCTGTGACATCAATTATTCTTATTTGCTAGTTACCATAGCCCAGCAATAGGATATAACATTTATCTATGGTGAATACTAATCATGATTAAGCTGGTGAAAAGCAGTCCCTGAGACCGAATTCTAGATCTCTCCCCTACTTACAAGCACACTGCACTGCAGTCTTTAAAAGTAGAAACTTCCTATATATTATTTCATTTATTCTCAAAATATTTCTGAGGCATTACAATAAACTAAATGCTCCTCTTACTGAACAATTCAGCACTGGGCGGTGGTGGTGATAATCCCCTTTAAGATTTGCCCTAGAGCAGCCCACTCCTCCATTCTTAACTAGTCCCACATGTTACCCAAAGACAAATGCCGAAATGTTTCTCTTTGAGTGGATATATTCTCTGCTATATTAAGCGTCCAGAAGACAAGACTATTTTACTCATTATTGAGTCTCCTTGCTGGCCCAAAATATGTAGTCAATAAAATATTGTGGAACTCACCCAAAAATGAATGTATGATCTCACAGTAGTGTCTCAAATCTATTTTGGTTGACTATAGCCATTCTAACTTAATATAGAAAAATTGGTAATCATTTGATAAACATTACTTAAATAGAAACTTGTGCAATTTAAATTATGAAAAAGGTCACAGAGAAATGGAGGCAAGTCTTTTGGAGATAATCATTAAGAGTCTAGTTTCTGTAGTACACAGATATTCTCTGTATCCTAACACCATCGTAAATTAACTGTGTAATCTTGGGTAAGCTACCTCCTAATATCTCTGTCCTCACCTAAAAAAGAATGTGATCAACAAGCCATGCTATACAGGGTTGTAAGGATTAAATGACTTGATATGTGACCATCACTTAGTATATAATTGTGACAAAAAAAGAAAGTAGTGAAAACTGAGGGCCATCAGATAAGTATGATATAGAATGTTCGCTGGGTGCAGTATTATGGGGCAAATTGAACTGCCCTGATAAAATTTCTGGAATAGCTGTAAAGGGAGAAGAAATTCAATCATAAAGATAACATGGGGCTAGATGATAGAGAATCTTAATTGTTAAGGTAAAATTTTTGACTTTAAAAAGAGCTAAGGCTGTATACCAAGCAGTAATAGAAATTAGGACATAGGATTTGGAGAGCATTAACTGGACAATGTGCTGTGCGTGCGATAGATCCAAGAAAAAGAGTAATTGAGTATAGCAGGTTGTGCTCTAAGATGTCCTTGCAGTTGGCCTAGGACAAATGATAAAAATCTCATGAAGTTTGGAGGCTGCAAAAACAGGGACACAAGTTTATACTCATAAACCATTGTTGAACAAGACCCAGAATGGTTTAATGAATTTTGACACAGCTATGCTCTGGTAACACCATGAATCTACCTGAATGCAGTCATCATAAGCTGCACTGCCATAAGCCAGCCATTACCATAGCTCCATATTGTCTTCATAAATCAAAAGATGGCTAAGGGAATGTAATGCTGTTTCCTCTGTGTAATGTCCCTGTACATGGACTCATGATGTCCAGATCTTACAGTGGAAACTTGATTAATCACTCATATATATCCCTAAAGGGCTGAACTTGCTGGAGAAAGAATAGATCACAGCATATTTTGCAGGGTTTTTAGAACATCTATGAACAGTCAAAAAATGCATGGAGACATTTGTGCTGGGATGAAGGGGAGAGGAAGCAACATCAACAAGGAGAAGACAGATCCATAAATAGAGAATGTAAAGTGCAAAGACAAATTTCACCTAAGTACATGTTATGATAAACCAACCTTGCCCCCATTCTTAAAATGATTATATCAGGGACTGCTATCATCCTAATGCATCAGTGTTTTAACAAGTAATTGATCAACGTCTACAAAATTTCTTATGATAGATATAGACATAGGTTTAGGTATCAATAGAGATAGATACAGATATAGGTATAGATGTAGATATAGATGGATATAAAGATATAAATGCTATGAACCTGAAGGATGTTTTCTTGATGACAGAAGATGAAGGTATAACTATTTAAATATAACATACCATAAAACTGCTGATAAACAAAATGTTAATAACTCAGGGATATTTCCAGTAATGTGATGCATTCCTTTGTCTTGGGACATATTCTGTTTAATATTTCTAGCCACAATTAGATAATGAAACACAAATAAGGCTTACAAGATCTTTGGATGTACAAACATGGGAAAGGGAGTTAATATATTTGGTAGAAGGGCCAAAATTACCACAGGCTCGAGGATTAGCTTAAAGATTATCTATCGATCTATCTGTTTATCTATCATTGATCTATAATGTTATTGAGACATATTGAGTTTCCCATTTACTTTCTGAAAAATTAGTTCTATTAATTTTCCAATATGGGAACTTTTTTTCAATTAAAGGAGAACTAGGAAATATCTTAGTCATGGCTGTTTGAATTGTAAGTAGCAAAAAGAAACTGAAGTTATCCTAAGCAAAACAAATAAATGTATTTGATGAAACTACTGTTATTTCATGAAAATCAAAAGCAGCCGATCCTTATACCTAGAGCTGTGACTGCAATAATAACTAGAATGTCATCAGAAACCTAAACCTTTTTAATCTCTCATTCTTTTATTTCTCTATCATCTGATTCATTCTTCTTTCCTTGCATGATTATTCTTCCTGATTTCTTCATATACATATGGAGAGAATGGGCTTCCTAACTTTACATTTTCTTCCTTTTCTTGATCTAATCAGACTGACTACAGATATCTTAGTCTTTATACAAAATTCTAGACAGAAAAGTAATAATATTTGGTCCAGCTAGGAGCAGATGTCCATAGTGGTCCCAAAAGTGGTAGCCAAGGTGGTGGGAAAGGTGAGGAAGTAGAATCATGCCTGTTGGGGTATGCAGTTCTTACAGAAAGAGCCTTCCTGAAAACTGAAGAGGCTGTCATTGTTTTCCATATCAGGAAGATAGCTGATTACATAGTCAATATGAGCCAAAAAGGTATGCAGTAAAATGTTACCCAAAGGGGCAGGAGGCAGAGATTCTTTCTGTTTTCCTTGTTGATAAAAACCACATGTGAAGTCCTGTATTCTTCCAAGAGGGGCTGGAAAATAAGAAAGCACATCCACTGACTCCAGCTTAGGAACTATTCTTTAATAATTCCCTTTAAATCCCTAAAGAAAAATGGCTTCAGGTTGTGTTTTATTAGTGTACCAGGGGAAAATGTATAAACAATATAACTCAAGTCTCCCTATGAATTTGGTGTTTGTATTGCTTAAAAATGTAATTCTCTAAAGTTAAATTATAATAGAACAGTATTATTGATTAAGACATTATCAAAACATCCAACAAAAAATATAAATATCATTTTATTTTCTGTATTTTTAAATTTTGGATATTTTTGTCCTTACTGAGAGGTTCCCACAGATGATATATTCTATCACTCTTTATCCAGGAAGTAAACTTAAGACAAAGAGGTTAATTCTTTGTCTGTAACCCAAAGTATACTCTTGGATTAAAACTCAAGTTTGTATATGTTTTAGTATTAAAAGAGACACTTTCATGAAAGTAACCTCTCTGTAAATGAAAATCTGGATAAGGCTCGTATGTGGAAACAAAAGTCTAAAGAGAAAAAGAAATAAGTTCCACTACTTTCTTAACATTGGAAAGGTTCAATTGCAGATCTTTAAGCAGGAACTAAGAGAAAAGTCTCTCAATGTCAATCCAATATGGTCTTCCATCTTTGATTTTCTTAATAGTGTGGTTACAGCCTCATTAATATATAAATCTAGAAACATATTGATAAGATTAGGAAATATCTTCTAATTAGTTACAAAGGCTTAGATCTCCAATTTCTGTAGATTGAGTCCACACTTCTAGAAAGAAAGGAAGAGACACACCCATCCTACCCTTATCTCCTGTCACAATTTCCAAGCATTGCATATTTCAACCATTCCATTCATTATAAAGTTCCCTAGAAAACTGATACTTTGTATTCTTTTGCACATTTGGGGAGTAAAGAGTAAAGAAAAATCAGTGTGCGCTCTTGTGTGTGTGTGTGTGCATGTTATGAGTGTTTGGTGTTTGGGAGAACTGAAGAAAAGAGAGAGAAAACTAATGAAAAATGTGCATAATACTGATTTTATGAAATGTTATTCTTTATAAGGTGCAATTCCTCATTCCCTGCCACCATAATTGTCCTTCCATAAGACCTTACTTATGCTTTAGTGCTTCTTTTTGATATATAAAATGATCTCATATTAGTCTTTTTATTTGATATACACCCCAAATGTCCTTCTCTTCTCTGTCCATTTGATTTTCATTTATTCCTCACAATCCATCTTATCTTTGAAGACATGCCTAATTTTAGCAGACAAAATAATCCTTCTTATTTGTTTTTTATTTTTTTGATACCAGAACTTTGCACCAACTAAGTTTTAGAACTTATGTTGTTTTAAATTATTTGCATATCAGAGAAATGGGAAGCTCCTTAAATTACAGATTTCAGTTAACTCTATTCCTTTAGCACAGTGTTAAATCATAGTTAATAATACCATGTTAATTTTATATTACTGCATAACAATATTATCATAAATCAAGCAGTTTAAAACAACACACATTTATTGTCTCACAGTTTCTATGGGTCAGTGGCCTAGGCATATCGTAGCTGGGTCCTCTGTAAGGCTACAGTTATGTTGATAGCAAAGGCTGGGTTCTCATCTGAAGGTCTGAATGGGGAAAGATCCACCTCTATGCTCACGTGGTTGTCAAGAGCTGTTGGAATGTGGGCCTCAGGTTCTTTCTGGATATCAGCTTGAGGCTGCTCTCAGGTTCTTGCCATGTAGACCTCCTCAACATGGCCTCTTGCTTCATTGAAGCCAGCAAGGGAGGGAGTCTCTTAGCAGGAATGCTGTTATAGTCTTATATAACGTAATCATAAAAATGGTTTTTCACACTTTTGTCATATTCCATTGGTTAGAAGCAAGTCACAGGTCCCACTCACACTCAAAGGAAGGGGAGTACACAAAGACATTAGTACAAAAAGGAAAGGATCATTGAAGGTCCTCATAGAGTCTGTTCCCCACAAGCATAGACATTTTTGTTTTACTCACTTTGTGTTCTGGTGGAGTAAAAAGGAGCGACGTAGCTGGTGGCTCACAGGAATAGAGAGAAGCATCGCTGGGAGGTGGAGCGTCAGTTTTAGTTCAACTGTCTTTCTGTTATTCTTTTCTTTTGGTTCATCTTTCACAGGACCATCCTTGGTGTTCTACGTATCTGCTCCCCCACTCTCTTTCCTAGGTATAAGGCAAAATCTAAAAGATAACATTTAAAACTTTGTCATGTAGAAAATTTTAGAGAGTAAATTCGTTAAATTTTAGAGAGTAATTCATTAAATGCAGGATATAAAATCCTACCTATAGTGTGCTTATAGCTCTTAAAACAACTCAAATAATTATCATAGGAAAAGATTAGAAGAATATAAATATACTTATAGTGGGACTGTAGTGTGGGACTAAGGGTGATTTTTTAATTGTCATTGCTATTATTTTCCCATATTTTCTATTATATGTATGCACAATTCTTATAATAGTGACATAAAAGATGAAATTTATTTACAGATAAAAACAGTTTCCCATATTATTTGCTGGCTATTAGCATTAGTCTAATGAGAGTAAGGTAAAATTGAACCAGAATGTCTTTCCGATGGCATCTTTCTTTTGAGATGTGATGATGCAGAACACTTACTGAAAAATACCAGAATTTCTAATGCATTTATGATGGATATCAGTTTGAACATGAGTCTATACTCTTGAGGACTACTATTCTAGGGTCATTGGCACTCCGAGGATGCATATGATTCTCTTAAACCTCAAGCAAAAAGAAACACAGCACATAACTCAGGGCCAATGAACCAAATGCCAATTCTGAGAGTTGAATTAAAAAAAAAATAAAGTTTCCCCAAAACATCTTGTTATCATTAAAATGGAAAATCTAAAGAGAGTTTCTTTAAAAGTTCTCTAAGTTTTCCCCCAAAACACCTTGAATGCTACAATTACTTCTCTGAAGTGAGAGATTACATCTGGTAATAGAAATGTCAATCACAGGCATACTGTCGGTCATTCTGTGAAAGCCTTTGACCCTAGAATAAATCTATAGAGTATATTGTGGCTTCAAGTAACAAGAAATGAAGCTGAAGTTGTCATGATCTGCTCCTAGAATGGTTGTAGAAAACCAATTCCTTGACAACAAATTACTGATATCCCTTTTGCAGGTCTTGGAAAAGATAAAGAGTGAAGAATATAATAAATTCCACATGGACAATTATTCACCAAATTCTTAAATTTAAATATGATGTGCTTTGTTATGGTAGCAAAATAACTTCTCTTGTAATTCATTATCTCAATTTAGTAGGTGGCAAAAGGAACAAAAGTTCTAGCGTAGGTTTCTCCCCTTTTTTAAAAATATGAAGAATGCACTCATATCCAAATATTACAACTTCATTGATATTAAAACATCCTAAAAGTTTAAAAGTCTTGGTCTTTAATGGAAAGTTTAATGTAAATTATCTTGGTATATTCTGTACCATTTGGTACTGAAGGTTTCTATATAGCAAGCCTAAAATTACCTCTCCAGGGTCCCCGGTGGGCCATGTGGGATACTACAGGAGTGTTCATTAATTTCTCCAGTCTCTCTCAAGTTGCACAGAAATAACCAGCCATATACTTAGGGTAGGCTAGTGGAAGACTATGCCTTGTAGTTCTTTTGTATAATAGAAAGTGCAGAATTAAATATGAGATAACATGCTTACTGAGCACCTGCAATGTGTCCAACATTATGTAAGCACTATATATTACACAAATAGATTAAGGCATTCCTGCTATCTTTAGAGTGCTTATACTCTATTTGGGAAGATAAGAAATGTATATACAGAAAATATTCTCCTAAAATTGCTTTGTCTTCTTTTGAGAGGCTACATAAAGAATTTTTTAGAGGACATCCTGATAAATAAGTAGCTAACTACCACATGCTATATTTAAATATAAAAGATGTATAAATCTAGTTAATACATAGTAATTTGCGTCCACTCTTTGATCATTGTGTGAGCTTATGTTGTAGCTGGTTGATCCAGGATCTGTGAGGGATTTAATTTCAATGGACATAGAAGAACCAAAAAACAAACAAACAAAATGCCCTTCAGACCCTATTCAGATCCCCACTGAGACAGAGACGGGAGATAAAAATGGACCCTGGCCAAGAAATTAATGGAATTAATAGCAAAGCAATGGCAAATTTTGGGTGGGTCTTTATGTAGTAGCCAGTAGAAGATGTCTGGCTCAGTAATGGACCTGTGTATTATTCCTCACAGGACTAAGAAAGCACAATTTACAAGGGCAAGAAGAGGTAGATTTTAAAAAGTAAAGAAACTAACACTTCTCTGACCAACAGCATGGTAGACAGACTCCATTATGGGAGAGGAAGTGATCTTCTTAGTATGAATCAGCTATGAAACTGGGTCCAGAGGTAGAGATCATAAATATTGTCAAGGGCTTTGCTTTATTTCACTAGCCTAGTGATATTTTTTAAAAAAATGAATATGACCTATTCTCTCTGGTAACTATGAGCCACACCTCTCCTTGCTGCTTTACACAGATTCAACTCTGAAATATATGTTATTTGCTCGGTGCTCAAGGCATTCTAGTTAGACAAAATCGTCGCTGAGATTTAATGTTATTCTAAGCTGTGTGGGTATTGTGTGTGGTGTTTTATTTATCCATTTGATTTATGAAATGTTTACCTATTGAAAGACCTGAAAAATATAGGTATTTGTTTACAATCCATGCTAACTGCTGTATGTGGCTGGTTGAGAAATCTCAGAGGATATTTGTTTGGTATCCCCTGTGTAAGATAAACTGTACTGTCAGGCCCAAAGCAACAAAATCTCTGTTTTCAGAAGTTGGATTGCCTAAATTAACTCCCATTTGTTAGCCTACCCTGTATCATTCCCAAGAAATTTTTTGTCACTTGGGAAATTTGGAGCCTGCAGATGAAGGAGTCACAGTGAATGGGATCAGTTTTTAGAAAAGATGAATGGAGAATCCTATGTCGAAATTAGGGCCATGTTCTCAACCTGGTTGTACTTATAATCACCTGAGAAGTTTTTAGAAACTACAGTTGCTTTATCTACTTCCTCAAAAATACTAATTTCATTAAGTCTGGGTAAAGTCAGGCATTTGTATTTAACAAAACAAATGAATTTAAAAAATTAGTGATTCTAATAGGCAACCAGAGTTAAGAATCATTGAGCATGACACTTTTATAACAAAGTGTTTTATTTTAGGATGCTTTCTTCTTTAACAATGGGAAAAGTGACAAATAATGTCGTTTTAACTTTCCTCCTACACTGTAATTCCCTTTTGTCACCCCAACCCTCAATGTTGAGACACATGCACAGATTTGTGTGTTGGAGTTGTAGGCCTCCAGCATGCTCTGCATTCATGGCCCGCTGGCACCCATGTGGAGGGCGTTGGCTCCTATGAAAAACACTGTGTCCAGAAGCTCTCCAGAGTAACCCCTCACAGAGTAAAGGGAGTCTCGTGGGAATCTGGGCTTGCTATAGATTCATAGGTTTCATCCTAGGGAGACAATGCCTGTTGGAAAATTTAGGAGTGATGTTAGTTTAGCCTGTCTGTTCCCAACATGTAACAAAGAAACACGACCCTTCTGGAACAAACGTGTGATACTTACCAGAGCCATTATACCTGAGGAAAAATTTATTCCAGAATAAACACCACGTAGAAAGTGAAGGAAGCCTGGTCTTGTGATCGTATTTCCCAATGCCTAATTAATATTTCCCACCAGACATCTTACTAGAAACTCAAATTTAATATATTCAGTAATGAATTCATTTTCTTTTCCCATATCTTCTCTCTCAAGCCTTAGCCACTGGAGATCCAATTCCTCATCTGAGAAATGAGCCATTTGAACTAAGTGGCTGTCAAAAGGCCCTTCCAGCTCTGAAGCTATAAGGTGCTGGGAAATTATCACTTCATTATGAATGGCTTTATAATTCTCTAAAACTTAATGCTTTCAAATTATATTAAATCATTAATTTTTTACTGTTAAAAACATATTGCCGGCCAGGCACAGTGGCTCACGCCTGTAATCCTAGCACTCTGGGAGGCCGAGGCAGGAGAATCACTCTAGGTCAGGAGTTGGAGACCAGCCTGAGCAAGAGCAAGACCCTGTCTCTACTAAAAAAATAGAAAGGAATTATCTGGGCAACTAAAAATATATAGAGAAAGTAGCCGGGCATGGTGGTGCACACCTGTAGTCCCAGCTACTTGGGAGGCTGAGGCAGAGGATATTTAAGCCCAGGAGTTTGAGGTTGCTGTGAGCTAGGCTGATGCCACGGCACTCTAGCCAGGGAAAAAGAGCGAGACTCTGTCTCAAAAACAAACAAAAAAAATATTGCCCCTCCTTGTTCTTTTATCTAATCAAATAAAGCAAATTGAGCATAGTTGTAAGTTACTGTAAGACCATAGAATGGGGAAAGGTGGCACAAGTTCAGAAGGAGGATCACCACTTCAGGCCTTGTTCCCCTCTCCAGACATCATTGTCCTCCCTCATTCCACTGAGAATGTCAACACCTGCCTGTGGACCTATACAGCATATATGGAGCTTTCTCTCTAAACATTGCATTCCACATTATACTTCTTAGGACAATTCTAATTTCACTAGACAAAGCAGTTTCTCTGATGAAAACTGTTTAGAGAGCCTTTAGTTCAGAAGAATATAACAATGACGTTGCAGAAGTACAGCTGCACGTAGTGTATGTCAGTGCACAGCATGCTGGCCTACTAAGGGCAGGCTGAACACAGGGAGTATGAAGCAATGGCCCAGCCAATAGCCTGCTCAGCTGCAGAGAAGCTCTCCCCATAATCCCCACCTCCTGCTCTCTCTGTGATCACAGAGGACCCAAGGGCTTTGTTTGTGTATCAACTTGAAATAAACCTTGAATACAGGTCTAATGGGAATAATGGGAAGAGTTGTAGGGCTCTAACATGTTTACTTTCTAAACATCTACTTCTGGGCTAGGCATCAAAGTAAGATTCAATAGCTTTTATATCCTATATTTGCTCTTTCCTAGGTATAATGCCTCTTTCCTAGGTATAATGCCTCTTTCCTACTAGAACATTTTCTCTTCATCTCTGTAGTTAACACAAGGGGTATCAAAATGAGGTGTGGTTTCTTTGGGGTGTCTGTAAATTTATTTTTGTGGCTTCTTGTCCAAATGCTAACAAAAGTTTCTATTTTTTAAGAAACATAAATTATAATTATTCCTATATGTCTATCATTGAACTGTAACTGTCATGACGTTACCAGTGTATGGAATATGAAATATTCCTGAAGAATAATAAAGAAAGAAAACAGAACAAAACAGATGCCATATTATGTTACAATAAGAAAAATAGCCGCCAAGAAATATAACTACGTAATAGTGACTTCACTGAGAATCTCTTTACACAGACAGCTCATGGAGAGTCAAACTTAAGAAAGAATTCTTAATAAGCATAGAAGAACAACAAAGAGGGTCACTTGCATATTTTGAATGCTTAATGCCATCTGGCTCTCAGTGATGGAGCCAGACCTGAGCAACACATTTGAATACTTTAGTTGCTCCTTGGACAATCCTTGGTTGGCCATTGTTTCCCTCTCCTATCCTTCTATTTGTCTGTGTTTATAAACCTTTCATCCAATTGTCTTTAAGGACCAAAAATCATTTTTTCTTTTGATAATGTTCATTATTTCATCTAATCCTTTTGCTTATTTAATCTTTTAAGGAAAAAGCTAATTTTCCTTATTGCCAAATTATTAGGCTGCAGCCATCTTTTGCTTGTATTTTATTTAGGTTATTAAGTATGAAATGTCTGGTTTCTTTAAGTACTAATTTGGACAGTTGATAATCTCTGACATTTCATTTTGACACTTCTTGTTTTATTTTTATTGTGAAGGTACATCTTCAGTCTTTCAAATGCATATTTTGGCCTGTGATTACCTTTCAAAATTTTTTTACAGCAATTTTTATGAAACCATGGATTAGTCAAAAATTTATGTTACTTTGTGCATTCCATTGTGGCACAAATGCAGTGCAGGCAGCTGGAAATATCAATGAAGTGTTCAGGAAGGATGTGGCTAATGAATGCACAGTACGTAGATGGTTTGAGAAGTTCTCTTCTGGTGATTTTAATCTTGAAAATGAGCCATGTGGGCAACCTGACACCAAGGTGAATAATGATGAGTTGAAAGCTGTAGTGGAAACAAATCCATCTCAACCTATGCATGAATTAGCAGCAAGGTTTGATATTACTATTCCAACAATATTGGACCATTTGAAACAAATTGGCAAGGTAAAGAAGCTGGATAAATGGGTTCCACAAGAATAAAACCAGAGTCAGAAGAGAAATTGTCTAGAAACTTGCCTTTGTTTGCTATCATGACATAAAGGCAAACCATTTCTACACCTTATTGTTATGTGTGATAAAAAATGGATTCTTTTTGACAATTGCAAGCTTTTGGCACCATGGTTGCATAAAGATGAAGTGCCAAAACACAGTCTAAAACTGAATATTCATCCAAAAAAGCTAATAGTGTCACACAAACAATGCTGCTCACACTATGAAAGCTGCACTTGGAAACTCTCTGTCATCTACGGTATTCACCAGACCTTGCACCAACTGACTACCCCTTCTTCAAGGCTTTGGATCACTTTTTGCAAGGAAAAGTATTCAATTCCCAACCAGCTGTGGAAAATGCCTTTGGCGATTTCTTCAGCACTTGCTCTCCAGGCTTCTTTGCTGTTGGCATAAACAAGCTACTGATAAAATGGTAAAACTGTGTCAATAGATTAGGTGCATACATTGATTAATTGTCCTGCTTCTTGATTGAGATATAATAAACAAGACTTTTGATTTGAAATTGGACATTTCGTATTTAATGACCTAATACTAATTTTTCCTACCAATATTTCAAATACATAAATAAAATTAACTAGTTTATGTCTTTAATCATCATGGGTTATAGAGCCATTTTGTGTTTTCTTGAGTAAAGCAAATTCCAGCTTAACTTTTTTCTCCAAATATCCTCTATTGCATCTTTTATTTACATTTCTTCTTGTGGTCAAATATGCAACACGATACAATTTTCTCCAGGAGAAGTCATTTATCCCAAAAAATAATGTCATAAGAGGGCCCTGAAATTTTAACATTCTATTTTCTCCAAATGGAAGACTATAGCAACAATAATTTTTATTCTTTATTGTTCTTATTTTATAATGTTGGTATTATTTATTTAGTGATTAGTATAATGAGAATCTAAGAGTGCATTAAATTGTTGGGCAATGATCTGATAGCATAAAACTTTGTTGTTTTATCTGTTTTTCATCTTCTTCCCCTTATGCTACCTTGTAACCAGACCTGTTCACTCCCACATCTCTGTATTCATAGTACTGAACACCCACCTCCCTCCGTTAAAGCACTTATTTTGCTTATTCTTTGTGTTCTTTCCCTTACTGTGAGCTCCTGAATGATAATGCTCATGTGTTACCCATCTTTGAATACTTGGTGCCCCAAAATGTTTGGTTTTGAGCTGAATTGGTTTGATGGTTTTATTTTAGTATCTTTTTAACTTAAGCTACAAGTATTCTGACATTTCTTCTGATCTTCAGAAGCATTGCAGTGATGAACTTATTTATTTTGGAAGATTCTGATATAGTCTGAATGGATTACATTGGAACAAATATCATTCCTTGGTTCCATGCTCAGTTCTTCTTATTTTATTTCTTCTTGGGGAGTATGCAAATTCCAGCTATGGAGAAGGAATCAATAAATGTATTATTTTACCATTTCAATGTCAAACCTCACAGTGACTTAAGTGAGTCTTTTTTTATGAGAACGAAAATGTTAACCTAGGTTTAATACAAAATATTATTTGAAAAAAATATTTAAGTTGCCACTGAGACTTTCTCAAACACAATTTAAGGAAATATAAGCAGTTAAACTTTTCCCAGAGGGAGCAATTGGTGAACTCTTCCAAGCAATTATTTGTATAACCTAATTTAGATATTAAATTTCCCAATTATTTACAGAATGGTGATTGTGTTATGTGTAGAACCCTTTTTATTTTGCATAAATGTATCCATTTAAAAACTATTATCATCAGTTTATGAGCTCTAGTTTAGTCATTTCCATTTTTGAGTACATCCAAAAGTCCTCCAACTAGAATTGAATTACTCTCCTGGAATTCTCTCTAGCTGACAAATAGACTCTACTCTTTCAGAATGCTCAATCTAGGTGCTAACAACAACAACAACAAAATCCTCTCAGGAAGTGATCCCTTTCTTCTAATTACACGTATTTTCTCTTTCAATAACACTTTCTTTTTATTATATAGTTTATATCTTCAGAATCAGTTAATATACTAAAAACTACAGCCACTCAGTTATTCATTCAATTTAATAATAATGATGATGATGATGTACAAAGTACAACTTTTTAAGTTAAAATTGAAATAATGCATTTTGAAGTGACTGAAAGTTAACAGAAATTTTCATTCATTAGTTATTAAATAAACAAAAGCAAGACAAAAATTTTGTACTTGCTGCTTTCCCTTCGGGAAAGAGATTGCTGCAAGGTCATTGGCATTTCACCACTGGCCTCAGCCCAGATGTGAAGTATCTGACCCTCCTTGCCTGGCTGCAAAGGTGCTGGGACATGTAGACTGTTCTGAGCCTCTACAGGAGCAGAGGACAGGAGTGGAGAAGAGGTGAACATAAGTCTACTACCACAGATATTATGCACTTAACGTGGGGAGAATTTGCTGACAAGAGGCATCATCCTAGGTGAGAGCAGGATCTATTCTGCTTATTCTTAGAAAAGGTCTTTTTACAGGTCATTTTAAATACATGTTAACTGAAATTTCCTAATCTTTTGACTTCCGACTATGCGATATACCTGTTTTCTTATTTATTTATTTATTTATTGAGAGATTTTAAGATAAATGCTCACAAAATTTTCTTCCAACTACTCTATATTGAAGTGTAAAAAACAGTTTCATAGATATGATTATGCCCCTATGTAATTATTTTTATAACAGCTCAGATAAGCAAGAAGAGAAAACCTGAATGATCCACAAAGTAATGGATTAGATTTAGAGATATAATTGTGATTAGCATAATAAAAATGTGGGGGAATACAGAGGGATACATATAGAAGTATTTATAGATATGTGATTGTACATGGGTCAGTATACTCATTCTTCAGTAGCAATAAACACACCCAGTGCCCAGACCTTGCTTTGTAGTATCTTTCTTCAATAAAATAAACCAGGACTTATTGGCGAAATAACTGAATGCATGGCCGAGGCAGAGAATGTGCAGCTGAATATGGGACATCTCATAATGCCAGAAAGCGAGGAATTGCTTAACACACACACACACACACACACACACACACACACACACTGATGGGCATATGTCAAAGGGACACAGGAGTCAAGTAAAAGAGCTCTTAGTGGCCAAAGCTGGAAAAAAAATGAGCAATAAAATAAGTAAAGTATTAATAGCACTGGTTTATAACTCAAAAAATAAAATAAATTGCTGCAAGTCCATATTAACATAACTGATTGAATAAATGAATGAATAAGTAAATAGTGATATTAAACAAATGCCACAGGCAGAGGAATCCCAAGTGATTTATGTATATAAATTTATGGTGGAGTTAACTCCCCACTTTTTAATTTTAGCTTGCACATAATGATCTCCTCCCAAAAAGGACAGTATAAAAAGAGGACATAACAAAGAGTAACTTCACATTTAAAAAAAGCGTAACTTAAAAATAAAGAGAGTAACTTTACAGAAATCTGACAAACACTGTCTCAACCAGGTGGGCAAGGTTAGCATCAACAGTGGTAACTCATGTTTATAGTATGTACTCCTGATACCATGTGAAGAGAATGTCAGTTTACTTCTGTGCTCTTCTTCTCCCAAATGCATGACCCCAATCTACTCATGAGAAAAACATCGCCAAACTCCAGGTGATAAGCATTCTATAAAATACCTGACCACTCCTCCTCAAAATTGTCAAGGACATAAAAAAAACAGGGAAACTTTGAGAAATTATTAAAGTCCAGAGGAGCCTAAAAACTAAAATGACTAAATACAACATGGTATATGGATTAGATCCTGGGGGGAAAACAAGAATATTAGGCAAAACTGAAAAAAATTGAATAATATATGGACTTTATCATAATGTCTCAATATTTATTCATTTTTGTAAAAAATGTACCATAGTACTGCAAACTAGGAGAAACCAGAGAAGGTTTTGAGAAAGTTAGCCCAAGCTTTAGCAGAAAAATACCTGGTAAAGTTTCATCAGAGAGTTCTTCACCATGACAATGTTCCTGCTCATTCTTCTCATCTAACAGGGCAATTTTGTGCAAGTTTTGATGGGAAATCATAGAGATCTACCTTACAGTCCTGATTCGGCTCCTTCTGACTTCTTTTTGTTTCCTAATCTTAAAACATCTTTATAGGGTACCCATTTTTCTTCAGTTAATGATGTCAAAAAGACTGCATTGGCATGATTAAATTCCCAGGACCCTCAGTTGTTTAGGGAGGGACTAAATCATCACTTACAAAACTATCTTGACTTCATGGAGCTTATGTTGAGAAATAAAATTTATATTTTTCCCTTTTAATACCATTGCCCATAAACTTTTTTGATGTTTCCACATATTAAAAACAGATAAAGAAGCTCATATTGGAGATATGAGCTCATTAGTTGTATATCATAGTAATTTTAAACTCGTGCACCTCAGTTTTCTAATCTGTAAAATGCAGATAATAGCTAATTAATAAGTTTGTTGAGAGTATTAAGTAACAATGTAGAAAGGCTTATAGCAGTGCCTGGCACATAGTATGCACTACATATGTTAGTTATCATTTTATTCTGTTGTTCCTGTTACTACTCTGTGCCCTTTCTGTGCTAACATTCTGCTACTGTGGACATATTTCCCAGCAACATTTTCCCTAATAGGAGCTAAATTATTTCTTAGGGCACAGTGATTCTTAACTGAGGGCAATTTTGTACACCCACACCAATTCCTCCCTCCAGGGAACATTTGGCAATGTCTGGAAACATTTTTGGTTGTCACACCAGGATGGAGAGACAACTATTGACATGTAGTAGCCAGAAGCCAGGGATGCTGCTACACATCCAACAATGCAAATGACAGCCCATGATATCAAGTAATTATCTCACCCACCATGTCACTAGTGGTTAGGGTAAGAAACCCTGACTAGTATCTTGCTTCCCAGACTTATCTTTAAGATGGATAAGGAAAACTGAAAAACTCTCATTTATGTGTTTTTAGGATAGCCTGAGACTTATATCGCAGGTCATGTGTTTTTTATAGATCATAAAAACTAAGGCCTTTTAAATACACTAAGATACATGCAAAAGCTTCATAAAGCAATAATACAAATCAACACATCGACAGTAAAATCCAGTACTAAATTAACTGGAGTTACTTTTTAAACTTTTCACATTCTTCTGAACCAGAAATTGTTGATCTGGAGTAAGACTTTCCCCTCATAAAATCATCATAACCATTATAAGATTTATTCTAAATAATTCAGGATATTAACACCTTATGAAGAATATAGGAATGACTATAATTCTGTTAATTTGTGAGCAACTTATCTGATGTTTCTTTAAACAAGAAATCTCCAGCCTTTGGAAAGTATTGGTAAAGATAAAATTCTTGTTTTGCTCACCAAATTCTAGGATACAGAACATAACTTTTTCAAAGGGTATTTAAAAACTACTTGCGTGTAATTAGAATAGATATTCTATACTGTCAGACATTGCTTACATTAACTGACTAAATGAAGGTGCAGATGAAAGAAAATTTAGAAAACTCTAACTGTTAGACTCCTTGATATGTTAAAATACTAACTTTCACTGTTTATAGAAAAATAATGTTTTATTATTTTATCTACAAATAAATGTATAATATATTTGTTTCAAATTAAATATTTATGCAGACATAGATACTTTGACTAGGTTCTTCCCTCTATATTTCTTTTTGAAAAGAACTACATTATTCTATAGTCATAAATATCAAAATATATATATAACAAAAGACACAAAAACATTGAAAAATATATTTTTAAGGAAAAAAGCATGTTATGTTTATAGTTTTCATCAATATTTTAATGACCAGTTTCAAAGATTGATAATTTATGCCAAAAATTTGGAGCCATATATCTGAACTGCATTCTGTTGTCAGAGCTATTCTGTGGAGAATTGTGGGAACAGAAATCTAAGATACATGAAGAGTTTTAAAAATTTTTTTAAATCAATTTCTGGAGTGCTTTATGAGATTATAAATTCCTTACCAGACACAGAATGCTATAACTTTCCCGTTGTCTGAATTCTCCCTGAAAACATAAGGTATTGAAAGCACAGCCTGTTATTCTGGACATCACTGGATTCTCAAACACTAAGTCTTGTCTTGCAATAAATAGTTTTGAATAATTAAATGACAATGGGCCTTTCAGTTCTGGCCATGAAAGACTTACCCTCCACCCACAAATAGATTTAAAAAAATCTTAACAAAATAAAAAGATGTAAAATTTATAAAGAACTCTCTGCATTCACCAGATAGTAACTAACATTGGACTCTGATTTTTGAGGGAAGGAAAGTATACTAAGTGAACGCATATACACCAGCAATCTCCTCGAGGGCATATTCTGAACTGCAGTGCAAAATGAGTCTCAGGGTGGTAGAAACTGATTGACTTCAATATTACTAAGGCAGAATAGATCAAGGAGGAGTCAGGGTCCTAGACAGAAGGTATCTGCAGAATAGAAGTCCTAGAAACCTTTACGATATTTCCTTTAGGTCTTTGGCCAACTTCTAAATTGTACATGCAAAGACCAAGACTCTTGGAAGTGAGAGAAAGACAGAGAGAGAGAGAGAGATAAACAGAGAGAGACAGAGACACACATGGAGCAAGCACAAGCAGTTAACAGGGGATTTTGACTTTGACATTCAGTCCCAATTAGAATAGATGAACTTTGATGCATACCTTGGCTACTGAGTAGAGATACCAGAAAGATACATACCCTAGCTATAAAGCCTATGAAGAAGAACTGTGCCTTTGAAAAAAGGGAAAAACTGAAATAGACCTACCCTAATTGACTCTAATACCACTCCCCAGCAAGAGCAGTAAGATCAGCAGGTAAATTTATCTACCAGACAGAACAAAATCCACCACTCTTTGGAGGAAAACAACATAATCCAGAACTTCTATATGGTGTCATGCTCAACATACTTCATAAATCAAAAATAACTAGATATGTTAAGAAGTGGAAAAATTTGACTGAGAGTGAAGAATGAAAGTAGACAATAGAAGTAAACCCAGAGATGATCCTCATGTTATGGTCAGCAAAAAGAGCTATATTTAATATGTGAAAAGAAACAGAATTAAGTGTGGATAAATTAGATCATTAAATAGAACATTTCAATTGAAAATTATAATCTAGAAAAAAAATTCAACTGCCATTCTGGAACTATAAAAACAATATATGAAAAAAAAATGCATCGAATGGTTTTAACAGTATGGATAAAGCAAAAGAAAGGCTTGGTAAACTAGTGGGCAGAAAATTATCCAAAAGGAAAGTGAAAAAGAAAAAAGAATGAAAAAACTGACCTTAACATAACATATATATATAATATATATTTTATATATACACATATACATGTATAAAAAATCAATAATGTCTCAGATACGAAGTTTGTATCACAGAAGCCAGGTATAAAACAATGGGAGTTAAACTGCAGTAAGGATTTCATACTGGGGGAAAAGATAAAAGTACTAACATAAAGTAGACTGTTTTAACCTAATCTTGCATTTTTTAATTCCTAGAGTAATCAGTAAATTAATGATACTAAAAGCACCACAAAAATCACAATAAAAAGCTAATAGAGGAGACAAAATAGAAAATTAGAAATATATATATTGGATTAATACAAAAGAAATCAATAAAGAAAAAATAAAGGAACTAATAAAAGAGACAAAAATATTTCAGAATGATCAACTAAAAGGCAATAATATCGGTAATTATGTTAATTGCTAATAGAATAAAACATAAGGATTTCAGATTAGATTAAAAGATAGAACTCAACAGTTTGGAAGGATGTTAGGATTGAGAAAATAATAGATGTAAAAGAAAATAAACAGTTTTAAAGGAACTAGGAGAAAGAAAATAATAAAAATAATAGCAGAAATAGTACAATTTAAAACATACTTTCATTAAAGAATATTACAAAAGTTCATTTTCTAAAAAGATTACTAAAACAAGTAAATGATTTTTAAAACTTATAAAAAACAAGAGTGAAAGAAATCACAAATTACTAATGTAAGGAATAAAAAATTTCATATCATTAGAGAGTCTACAAATATTAAAAGTATAATGAGGCCAGGTGTGATAGCTCATGCCTATAATCCTAGCACTTTGGGAAGCCAAGGCAGGAGGATCACTTGAGGCCAGGATTTTGAGACCAGCCTGAGCAAGAGCTCGATCTCCTCTCTACAAAAAATAGAAAAATTAACTGGGCATGGGAGCATGGACCTGTAGTCCCAGATAATTGGGAGGTTGAGACAGGAGGATCACTTGGGCCAAGGACTTTGAGGTTGCAGTAAGCTATGATGATGCCTCTGCACTCTAGCCTGGGTGACAGAGTGATACCCCATCTCAAAAAGAAAGAGGATAGTGATACAATTGTTACTTATCAATTATATCTTGATTAAAATGAAAAGATATGAGGGAATGTAATGAATTACTTTATGGCAATAAAATTGACAATTGTAGTGAAATGAAATAGGTGTTGAAGTTAAAGTGATTTAGCTTTCACCAAGCAAAAAATAAAAAAACCTGCTATATTAAAACAATTCAAAATAGATCTATGAAAATTTTAAAATGGAAGGCCTGGGATTCTTGTACTCTCTCCCTCACACCCCTAAAAAGAAGCTCAATTTTCCTACAACAATTTCCATGAATTAATATATTTTCCCTATAGGAAAAGCAATGCATGAAAACTCAGAATTTTTTACAAATATAATTTATAATAGACATAGTTTGTTGGGTCTGTTTTGTTTGACAAGTTTATTTTGCTGCATGTGTTAAATAGAGTGAAAGAAACAGTTCTTTGTAGGAAAGTTAACAAAAATCTATCTTGTTGGCAATAACAGAACACTAAACTATTACTCACACCTAAGACTTGCTAGATCATTGCACCTGTATTTGCTTAAATGTTCAAATGATTCAACTAAAATAATCTGTTTCCTTTCTTTTCTGTTTTCTGACTAAAATGGAAAGAAGAAGGTGTGTTCACCTCGTTTGTCAAGGATTCTTAATGATTCATATTATTCAGTCTGATAGAAAATTATTCTTTTTACTGCAGCTACTTTGTTTTCTTCAGTTCCAAAATATATTCATAAGAATTTATATGTTAATTCTCATAATCTGAAGAAGTTTAAAAAATTAATTGCTCATATGTTTGGGAACTCAAAGTTACTTATCTAACACCGTAAGCCTTTCCACATTGCGTTTTCTGTTTTATCATGTTCCTCCCCATGAAGATAATTCCCAGCCCTTTAACTTTTTTTTTCAAAATGCATATCTTCCAATGCAAAACTCCTCAGCTAACCAATAGAAATAACATCATGTTGATCAATGCAGGGAACAGTAAGGACTTACAGGTGCTCTTCCCCAGCAAAGCTCTTCCCTCCCTACTCTGTGTTGCTTAGATGATTTTCAAGTCTCTCTTATTGCATTATTATTTTTTTTACTTAATGAATTTCTAAATTATACATGATAGACAAGGCATCAATTGTAACTATTAAAGTGATTCTGGAGTTAAGACTACTTGAATTTGAATCCAAGTACTTACTCATACTTGTGTGATCTTGGCAAAGTTGACTAGTCTCTCTATGCCTTTCTTTGCTAATTGGCAAAACGAGGATAGTAATAGTCCTACCTCATAGAAATATTTTGAATATTGAATGGGAGATAATACTTGTAAGTGTGAAAACACATGCACAGTACTTAGAAGAGAAATAGAATATTCTGGGTGCACAAAAAATGCTGATTAGCACTACACTCTTGCTACCACTAATGCTATAAAAACTTTTAGACTGTGGGGCCCTCAAGAGGAATAATTTTTTCTTATTTATGTTTGTATGCCCTGCAAAAAACGGAGAGTACCTAGCATATAGTGAATGCTAATAAATATTTGTTCACTTAGTAAATAAATGTATAAATGAGTGTTATAGCAAGCTCTATTCTCTACCAGTACTTTTGTGTCTGTATCTTTTTTGAACCCTTTGACAATAAGGTATCTTTATCATCACCATCATCCTGATCACTGTTTCAATTATGCCTCCTTAAAGGCAGTAATTCATCCTTTTCTAGTTTGCCATATACTGATTTTTAAATGATTTTATACCATACAAAAGAAGTGAAATACCAAAAAAAAAAAGGTGATTCAGTGAACAAGATGCTAGAAACATACATTTTAACTCTTGTCTCTTCTAACTCCTTCCTGAAAAGTACTCAAAAAATAAAATAAATCTAGTGGATGGGTAGATGGATGGATGGGTGGGTGGCAGAAATCTCAGTGCACTTCAGAGCTTTCAACTTTCCAGAAGGGAATTGTCTGGGATGCTGAGTGAATCAAGGGCTCCTGAGTTTGCGGTAGAATCTCAGGAAACCGCACAGAATACTCAGCTGTTGCAGGCGTCAGAGCATTGCTTTGATGGTGTCAAGGGATGGTTGGCAGCTGTCACTCTTTTACATACTCTGCTATAACACTCTGAGTTGATGATAGAACTTAATTGCCTCACGATGCCTTACAGTATCACACCATCCTCACTTATGCATGAAGAAATCTGGAGGCAGAGAAGCCGCCCACTCTCCCCATGATAGTCAGTGATCCACTGAAGAAGTTCTTGTTCAACAACTGGTTTATCACTTCCTGCCAGTGAAAAACTTACCTATCTGGGAAATAATATCCATGAAAATAAAAATAAATATGCCTATTCACAAGAACTTGTGGATGTGAGAGAGGGAAATAAAGCTAAATGTTAAAATTGTCAGCTTCTATAGAGGCAGCAGGAAACATTCATGAATGATATTAAGAACTTTCAAGGAGAGAAACACAGGACCCAAAAAGAATGTACAGAAGTAAAATAATAATTTCAAGTGTAAACTGGAAGAAAAACCTGATAGGCATGTCCTACAACTAAGTAGAAGCCTTCATAATCAAACTTGAAAATAATTCCTATAATGCTTAACAAAAAGGAAATCAATACAAATAATGAGCAAAAATACTAGGGTCTTCAAGGACAGAGTCAAGAGCACTAATATACAAGTAATATTTTCCAGAAAGAGAAATAGTAAAAGATAGTGAGATATAATAATAAATAAAATTATTAAAAAAAAATCATCCCTGAAAAGGAATTGAGTCTCTTAATAAACACAGAATAAGATTTATTTTATTTCAGGAAATTATGGGGGTACAAACATTTTGGTTACATGTTATGACTTTGCCACATCCAAACCATGATTTGAGACATGCCCTTCCACCCCCCACAATGCTCACCGCATCCATTAGTTGTGAGTTTACCCACCCCAACCCCCCAACCCCCAAAGAATATTACTACTGTGTGAGCACCTTAGTGTTGATCAGTCAGGGCCAGTTTGATGATGAGTACATGTGGTGCCTATTCTTCCATTCTTGTGATACCGCACTTTGGAGGATGGGCTCAAGCTCTATCCAGGAAAATATAAGAGGTGCTAGATCACTGTTGTTTTTTTATAATTGAGTAGTATTCCATTGTCTTTATTATAGAATGACTTTTGTTCCTTCAGGTAGATGCCTAATAGTGCTATTGCTGGATCAAATTGGTAGTTCTACTTGTAGGTCTTTGAGGTATCTCCAAATTCTTTTCCACAGAGGTTGCACTAATTTGCAGTCCCACCAGCAGTGTAAGAGTGTTCCTATCTCTCCACATCCTCGCCAGCATTTGTTGCTTCAGGATTTTTTGATAAAGGCCAATCTTACTGGAGTTACGTGATAACTCATTATGGTTTTGATTTGCATTTCTGTGTAAAAGCTTGTTCTTATAAGAATTTTATACAAGCATAACAACAACAACAAAAAGACACATGCCTAGATTTAACCTAGACAGATGCTGGTAACATTTCTGCATTCTAAAAGAAAATAACAAATTTTACAAGCTTTTACACAGAAATATGAGGTTTTAAGTGAGAAAGAAATTATGCTAGTGTTGAACTTCTCAAGAACAACACTGGAAACCAGAACATCAGACCATAGGGAAAATATTTATAGAAAAAGAGAAAAATATTTACAGAGAGAAAGAGAAAGAGACAGAATTCAATACCCAATAAGACATTATTGAGTGGAAATAGAAGAACGGATATTTTATTTTCATTTATTATAATAAACTGGAAACTAAATATTTTTAATGTAAAATAAAAACATGGTTTTAGTCTTTTTGGTAATAATAGGAAAATAACATTCAGAATGGAGAAACAGTAAAACATCTATATTGACCTATTTCATTAAAAGTAGGCATTAACAAAAGTACTCAAGTCAGAAAAACAACAGAAAGACAGAGGAAAATAACACATGCCAAAATTTTATATAAAGTGTAAAAAATATAATGAATTAAGAAGAAAGAAGAAACATAAATGTATCAAGAATGAGAATAAATTTTGTGGAATAATTTCTCCTATTAAAAACGAAGATTTGTATATTAGGTTAAAAAAAAAAAAACCTTCAAAGTATGAGCTTTTTGTAGGTAGAATGACCGTATAATTTCTTTGGTAAATCAGGAGGATTTTGAGAATGAAACAGGTCACTAACTACACTGATACAACAAATGTATTAACAAAATGCAGCTGTTCAATAATCTATGATCATCTTTAGTTATAAAATATAAAATTAGAACAAAATGATGATAATTTAAAAATTATAGAAAATAATGAATAATGTGATTTCCAGGATGACAATAATGTCATGCAAAGTGGACTTCAAGGACAAAAAGCACTAAAAAAAGTGATTGTTAATGAAGAAGATAAAACAACATGGTAAAGAAACACATAAAGAAAACAACTACTACAAATATAATGAGAAATTCAGGCAGTTGAAATACTCATCTTTAAAATTTATCAGATCAAGTAAACTAAAATAATCACAGATTTTGAGGATTTTAAATAGAATAATAAAACCTTATATATAAATATATATTTATGTATGTACATGTATATATTTGTATGTATATACTGTGCATATATATATCCATACTGTGTGTATATGTATATACATGCTCCAATGTTCATTACAGTCTTATGACATGGAATATTTTTAAGACTATGTCTTACACATGTCAATATATTTAAAAAATAATGGATATTTTAGGTCATAATCTAATCAACCTAGAATGAAACTAGAAATCAGCACTGAAAAGTTGGCCCAATAATTTTAATTTCTTGGAAACTAAAAAATGAAGTTTCTAGACCAATGGAATTTTGTCAAATCCCATGGAAACATCTTCCTAGACTAACCCTCACTCAATGTAAAGTGCTAATATTTAAAACCACTAAAAATTTCTAATAAATTATTTTAGGATTCTTTTATGCCTGTGATTTAGTAGATATCTGAAGTTAAGGCAACCCAAATCCCGGTATGATTTTCTACCAATCAGTGAAAGAGCAAAGTCCCATGGAGCTCAATTAAGTTCAATTTTAGGATTGAATATGGTGAAAATGTCTGTGATGAAAAGTCATCATCAGTGAAGGAGGGGCATCCAAAGAATAGTAGGGAAGAACTTTATGGAAAGTGTTCAATATATAACTTTTTACAGTGTACTTTTTATAGATGGCCATAGGCAATCATTCATCCCAGAGTACATCTACCTTCTAAAGGAGTTATACAAGAAGGTTTCCCTTCAGCAAAAGTTCATGCAATTAAAATTAGAAACCAAAACAGGACTTGCAAGAACAATAGAAATAGAGTTGCTGAACTTTTAGAAACAGAACAGATGTTCTCTAATGCAAAGAAACTAATAATTCTTACATGAGCAGAAATCTCTGATATAAGCAATAAGCCAGGAAAATGAGATAGTGGAAAAGGGAGAATGGAAATTAGAGTCACAAAAATGTGATGACAAAATATTACCAAGATAGGGATCAGAACCACAATACTCTCTCCTAGCTAAGAGGCTTCACCCGACCAACTAATCCATACTAGTAAATGATTGATTAGTATTAAAACACAGATTATGCTGAAGCTATCCAGTACATTATTCCTAATTTTATTTTTACATTTTATCACTATTCTTTAAACTGTTTTCTTCATTTATTTAAAATAGTTTTTGCATTTTACTGATATATTGTATTTTACTAACTACATAGCTAATCCATATTCATCGTAAAAAATTAGGAATAAATTCGAAATCACACAAAAGGAAATAAAATCATCCAAACAAAGCCTACTCAAAAATGGTATTTTGATGATCTATCATCCATTTTTGGCTTATGAGGTTTTTCAAATATTCTATGCTATTAATCATCTCTATATAGAATTATTAGAATGTTAACATATTACATAACTGTATTGATTCAAAAACAAATATTGAATACTTGCAATATGCCAGGTACTGTTCTAAGTCATTTGAGAATTATCAAGCAGTAAATGGTGTCCAATAGCAGAGAATATGATGGAGAATAGTAAAATATGTCAAGGAAAAAAGGGCTGGGGATTGGAGTCATTTTTCTATGTAAGAAGTAAGAGATGTCACTAAGGAGACACTGGAGTTATTCTCTGAAGGGAGTGAGAAAGTGAGCCAAGTGGCTACATGGGGCAACCTTGTGGCAGACTGAGATAAGGGCAAGGACCCTGAGGCAGGATTGTGCTTGGCATGTTTGAGGAATAGCAGGCAAGTCAGTGACTGAATCTGAGAGTGGGGGTGTAGTGAGAAGGGGGAGGTGGTAGGAATGGAGATCGGAGAGGGAGACAAGATAAGAATATGCCACACCTAAGGCAATGGTGAGGACTTAGACTTTGAATTCTAGGTGAGACATGTCACTGGAAGATTTTAACCAGAGGAGTGACATGATCTATCTAACACATTTTGAAAGTTTCACTGTAGCTACTGTGTTGTGAATAGACATCAAGAGAAAAGGTAGGGGCAAGGACAGAAAGAGGGAGAACAGCTAGAAAACCACTATAATAATTGTGTACCTAGAAGACAGGGGCTAGGAACAAGTAGAAATGGAGATGATGAGGAGTGTTTGGGATTAAGATGTAGTTTGGAGGTGAAGTCAACAGGATTTACTAGCAGATTCAATGTTGGGGAAGAGCACTCACTGATTATTCAAAAAATATTTGGCAACTTTTTTTTTTTTTTTTTTTCTGAGACAGGTTGCCCAGGCAGGAATGCAGTGGCCCAATCATAGCTTAACTGCAGCCTCAAACTCCTGGGCTCAGCTATCCTTCTACCTCAACCTCCCAAGTACCTAGGACTAGAGGTGGGCACCACCATGCCTGACTAATTTTTTAATTGTTTTAGAGATGGGGTCTTGCTCTTTTGTCAAGGCTGTTCTTGAACTCCTGGCCTCAAGGAATCCTCCCACCTTGGCCTCCTGAAGTGCTAGGATTACAGGTGGGAGCTACTATGCCTGGCATTAGCAACCATTTATTAGCCAATTTGGTTTAGCTATATTAATTCTCAACCAAAGAGGATATGACTGATTTTGCTCATTATCATATCTATGAAGCCTAACAAAATACCTGGCCTATAGCAAACAATAAATATGTGTTGAATTAATGGATGAATATTAGGAAACCATATATTATTTATTTTATACTTTTGTCATTTGTACCCCTGTAATATGCTGAAATAAAAAAAAAGTATTTTGATAATTTTCAGAAAAAAATAAAGTGAGTAGAATTCACATAAATAGCCTAATATCAATTTTTTAAAAAAATTCCTTTAGATATCATTATAGACTCATGATCTTGTTAATATTCTATCAGCATCCTGAGGTCCAGTCAGGGTGGATAAGATAAACAAGACACCTTGTCCTGGAATAAGCCTGGTAACTTCATCTTTCATGAAAGTATCTATGTAATTTGTTTTCTATCTTAGAACCTTGGTCATTATTGTTGGGTGTTCCTCACAGAGTGATGTTTTTCTTTAAAAATTAAAATGCATATGGATACGAATACGTAAGTAAAGTATATTTTCTCCACATAGATTATTTAAAAAGTCATTTAAAGATCATTTAATGCTTCTCTTTGTAGGAGTTCTTGTCTCAGTATTATCTTTCTCCCAAACGAATTATGTATCAGCAATAGTTAATTTAAATAAATCTGGCAATTAATTTTTTCTGGATAGCAAAACATTTCAAAAAGTTAAAAATTCAAACATATTTACTTTTTTCCTTTGGTTATTACTATTTAAGTCATACCCTAAATCTTCAATCTTCTGATCATAAAGGATTTTATGATTAGATGAAAATAGGATTAATGATGGTGTTATTTTAAATAAAATTCTAATGTGGAATGAGCTATAGCTCTGTATTACATCCAGCAAAATTTTTCTGTGCTAATTGTTTTTTGTAAATGCCTTCATTGCGCTCAGGTTTCCAAATGCATATACTCCAGTCTATTATATTGTTATACAAATTGGGTTGGTAGAAAGAGCTTAGGTTTGGGTTTTGTTTCATTTTTTTTAAGTTAGACTGATTTATGTCTAAAAGTTATGTTCTTATTCCAACCGGCAAGGTGATACTGGGCACATTTTTCAATCTCTCTTAGCTTTAGTGTCTTCACCTGAAATGCAGAGATTATAAAACGTGTTTCTCACAGAGTCTTTTATTCATTCATATATTTATGTAAAATATTTTAGGGCCTTAATATATAGTAATCAATATGCCAGAGATGAGCATCTAACATAACTGACAGAAAGGAAACACTAATAAATATTAAGCTTCCTCTTTCATTTGAAGACTGTGTAAACACATGCACCCATCTATATAGAATGTTTAGCCATT
The DNA here is from genome assembly GCF_041146395.1 of Eulemur rufifrons. Taxonomy (NCBI): domain Eukaryota; kingdom Metazoa; phylum Chordata; class Mammalia; order Primates; family Lemuridae; genus Eulemur; species Eulemur rufifrons. The sequence goes on from NC_090997.1 coordinate 37,259,773, forward strand.
ATATAGTTATTTTATTTGAATTATTTTTAAAAGAAAATATATTTTTAAAATATTTCTAATATGTTTTTGGAAAATATATAATTCAAATAACTATATATTATTATATTATTCTGTTTGAGATAAGAGCTACTAAAAGAAGTATAAAATGGCATTTAAATGATTTATATCTATGTACAAAATTAAAATTTCCATTGAAACCAAAGTCATGCAAAGGTCAAGCGAGAAAGAGTTCTTATACAAGGTACAAGTTTGAGAAAGTCAAAACAAAATTTTCAAGCTCAAGTGACACTGGCTGGGTATTAGAACTCTCAAGATCCAGGTGAGGAATGCTTGAATAATTTCAGGTAACATTTTAGCTTTAGAAAAAAAGGATAATTTCTAATCAATTTGGTTTTCTCATGTACATATATTTAAGAAAATCAATAAAATTACTGGAAGGGGCAAAGTCAAATTATGCTAATATAGCTAATTGAGAGTTTTTATTTTGTTTTTTATTATTTTTTGACCAAAATGACCACTGCCTTATGGGGATGGCTTACTGCTTCTCTCATCAGAATGCTGAAGAAACAATATTAATGATATACAAGTAACATTTCTTTGTTTGTTGTCATGGTTTTAAAATAGCAGTATCAATTTGATCATTTCTTTCATCACTATTAAATTATTCTTTATGGAATAGAATCAATAAATCTTAACCAAACAAAATAAACTTAAAAATTTAAAATAACATATTTTTAGAAGTATTTATCTTGGTGATATAGAAGAAAATCTTTCATGGAAAAAAATCTTACTCCTTTCTCTTAATAAGGCACACTGAAATTAGTTACATTATCATCTTAAGTAAGGCCTTTGTGCTGCAGAATGGAGGAGTGTGTTAAGAAGAGAGAAAGTCTTCCCTTAACGGCAAATTTAGCAAATCTTATGCAATTCCCCATCAAAATGTCATGTTAATCTGTCTAGACCTAGTTTAGAAGCAGACAGGGAATAAAAGTTAACCAAACCTCTAGAAAAGAGCCCAAGTTTGCAGAAGAGGCATGCAGCCTCCCCGCCACGCACCTGCTCAACTCTCCTCTGCCCTCTCCCAGGCAGCACTCGCGGACTCAGGAACACAACAGATTTAAATTAAAGCATGATATGATATGTTTTAATCAGATTTTAGATATATCAAGTTATACTTATGAATCACTCTAATTTTTAATATCTAGTTTAAAATGCACACTAATAATGTAAGTAATTTTAATGAGATTCAAAGTCCATAGACCCTAAATACCTGATTATTTTTATGTGTTTACAAAAAAGGTCAGGATTTAGATTTCTAAATCTGCTCCCTTGGGAACTGTTTCAATTATCTCAAGGAGAAATATTTAAAACTTGCTTATGCTTGTAAGCCCTCATTGTACTTTCTTACTTCTTTCCTGCAAAATGAAACTTAATAGAATCCTAGGAGTGACTGTGAAACTTCAGCTTTTTTCCTAGGGTTCTAGAGTGTCCAGATTTGATAGTAAAAAGTTGTTTCCTGTGAGAAAGTGAGGTATCTGTGAGTGTGAAAGTGTGGTGTATATGAGTGTGTGTATTTATGCATTGGAGTTTTAGCACAGTGGTGTATGAGCAGCTGTTAACGTGAAAAATATTATATAGCATAAAAGAGAAACTTTATATTGAAACTACAGAGGAATTAAGGAGCACCATTAAGAAGAGCAGACAGAACAACAGCAAGAAAATCATAATGATAAGAGTCTGGAAGAATTATTTAATTCTGACATCAATGATGAATGAAAACCAGTCACAATCAACTGGAGTTTTGATGCCCAATCTGATGTCCAAAAGGTGCTACAATTACTTCAGAGTTTTCAAGCCAAACTTACCACTTAACTCATGGACATCATGTTACTTAGGTATATAAGCATATTAGTGTGTATTTTTGTAGAGGGAGATTGAGATGCAAACTAAAATAACAATGATAAACCACCTTTCATCTATTAAAGTGGCAAACACAAAAAGAACAAGATTCAGTGCCCGCATGTGCATGTGAGATGGGGCTTGCTATTCTGTGCTAATAGGGGTATAAATTGGCACAAAATATTTTGAAAGAAATTTGGCATTATATATCAATACATTTGAAATATTTTAACATTTCTACTATTTAATCCATTAACTCCTTCACCAACATCTTCCAAGGGAATAATCAGATGCATTAGAATTTTATGAAGAAGGATACCTAACTGCTGGAGCAGTCTTCCCCCTGTGAACTGGAAAACTGACCTATCAGCACTCCATTTTGGGACAAGGACTCAGAGTGAAGAAGAACTTCTGGGACATTGAGGAGGATAGGGGCAATAAAGACAAACAGGGAAAAACAAAACAAAACATCTAAAGCAAAGTGGAGGAGGAATCTGTGTCAGAAAGTAAGCTGTCATACATTTGAGCATTACAGAGAAACAACAGAGCGAGAGCCATGCGGAAGTTACCAAAGCTTGCTTGGAACCTGCTTCATCCTGAAAGTGTATCGGGTCTGATTTTACATGAAAATGTACAATGTAAAATTATAGCAAGAAAAAGAGTAAGAAGAATAACAACCTTACAAAGAAAGCATGCCATATAGATAAGCTAAATGCCACAAAATAAGCTAAATGACATTAAGAAAATGATACAACACATGTAAGAACAACATAATATAAAGTCAGAAAAATTTGGAAATGAGGTGTCAGTCCTCAGGAAAAAATTAAAAATGGAAATAATAATTTTAAAAATAATACTAAATTAGAAAGAATACAGTGTGAATATAATATATGCAGATAACTCCTTAAGAGAAACAGAAATTATAAAAGAGTACGTTTTTAAAAATAAAATAAGAACTTGAAGAAAATGATAAAAAGAATGAGAAAAAAGTGGTTAATATTAAAGACAGGCAGAGAAGATCCAAATTAAAGTAATCAGAGTTCTGGAACTCAGATCAAAAGCAAGATAATAAAATAGCTTCCATTAAGTAATTATAAAAAAAAAGTATTTGAAACTACGTACTGAAATAGCAAATCATGAACCTAAGAATGTTGTCCCAGAATCACTAATACCACAACACATTCAAATGCAATTACTAGATTTTAAAGAAATAGAAAGAAAAATTTCTTGCATTTAGAAAACAAAGCATTTGGGTTATATGGGAAAGTATTTTAGATTATCATAAGAATTTCAAAAGTCACACTGGAAGTAAGAACAAAATAGAGAAAAATGTTTAATATATTCAAGAAAAGAATTCATGAGCCAATGATTTTACACCCAAGAAAACCAACTTTCAACTACAAAGGACACAGGTAAGCTGTTAACAACATGAAAAAACTCAAAGAATGATCTTCCCATGAATATTTCCTGGAAAATCAACAAGGAATAACCTACAAACAACCAAAATGACCAGAGAGACATGGACACGGGGACTAGTGGAGAGTATTAAATATATAGTAGCTCACAGGATTAAGATGAACTGAGGGCTAAGAGGAAGAGTGTACAGTATGCAATGACTATACACTCTGACAATTTGTTTATAAAATGTAGGAGTACACAATGGGAAGATGTAAAAATTTAATGTGATCTAATATTAGTACTTTTATTCTAAGATTATGGGATAAAACAAATGAACATTTATGGCACATCCAAATTCTACTTTCTTCATGTCCTTTAGAATCAGGAGATAATAATGTAACAGAAAATACATCAAATATTAATAAAAATTCTGTAGCCTTGAATTTTAAGTGAAAATATCAATATAAATTTCTAAGGTGTTATATGTTGGGTGAATTATATTACAATGAGATGGTATTCCATACCCACTCAAAAGGGCTAAAATAAAATAATAAATTAAAAAGAACCCTGTTATTAAGTGTAAAGGTGGCAGATGTGGGCCAACTAGTTATCTTACAGTGGGAGTCTATATTCATATAACCTTGTTAGCAAAAATCCTGTTTGGCAATATCTATTGAGTCTATTACAGTTCATCAGTTTCAGTTTTCCATATAACTACATTACACCTATTTTCACCAAAATATATGTGTAAAATGTTCACAGCAACATTATTTATAACAGTAAAAAACTGGAAATAACTATAATATTAATCAACCTTAGAATAATAAATTATAATATACACATATAAAATATAGTTAATGACCATCTGATGTACACAGTCACAATCATAATACTGAATAAAGGGAGTTAGAAACACACAAAACAGTTTTGATTCAATTTATATAAAGTTTGAAAACAAGCAAAACTAAATTATAGTGTTAGAAATTGGGTAATGATTTATATTGTGGAAATGGGGTTAGTAGCTGAATAGGGCCTGTAAGAGTTTTTTTGGTTCCACAGTGTTATATTTCTTGAAAGGTATGGTGGCTATAAGGCTATGTTTCCTATATAATAATTCACTAATTATTGGTATACACATTTGTACATTTTTCTGTGTGTATGCTATAATAGATAATTGATGCTCTGGGAAATCTTACATACCTCCGCTACTGAGAATGTCTGCTGCTAACAGCTCACAGCTAAGTCCCTAAGTAGCTTGGTATTGCCCTTAGCCGGAGAGAACTCCCTATTATAAAATATTCTCTTCCCAGAGGAGAGAGCATATCCTATCACTGGATGATGCAAGGATATAAAGGCCCAACCTCTTTATTTCAAGTTGGGATAACCATGAGGGGCCATCCCAGCTCCAGAGCTTTATTGAAACTGTGTTATAGGTTGACTTCTCTTTCTACTCAATTCTGCTTTCCCTACTTCATTATTGATATATATCCCACATTTTCTGATAAACCCTCTGCACAAAACTCTCCATCTCAAAGTCTATGTCTAGGAAACTCAATCTAATTCAGTTGGTACCAGAAGAGGTCCTAGAAAACAGATTCTAAAAGAAGATTCTGAAGCTAGATCAAAATGCTCAGGCCATCTGGCAGTGAAGACTCCATTGCTGGTGATAAGTGGAGAATAAACAGACTTGGCATTTCACAATTGTTAAAATTATCACGAGTAGTGAACCCCAGATGCAGTACTGGTGGAAGGAGACACACTGGCTATGTAATTATTTCAGGAGCTTAATGTCATATTGGAAATAGTAAGCATAAGAACTGTGAAATGTATGGACTTTACTGAGAACCATTTTGTTTTAATTGAAGAATGGCAATGAAAAGTTCAAGTGATTAATTATCAATCTAAGGTAAAATTTGAAAACCAGAGGTACTTGGCTGAATTTAAGGAGACTCTAATAACCTCCTATTAGTGGGTAGACAGAGTTTAAAACCTGGTAATACGATTAGTGGAGCTTCAGAGAAGATTATATTCTCAGCCTTAGCATGTTTCATAGTCCAAAGCCAGGTTACTAATAAGGAAGGAATATTTCCTTTAGATTTGGAATAAGGATAGTTGATTAGATATAATTGAGAACCTTGAAGTTCCATTCTCCCTGAACCTCCTTGTCTGGTGGAAGTATCTTCTAACCTCTTCGATAGAAGACAGTGGTCATCTTTTAAAGGACGCTTTGCTTAGCTATCACGGAGAAATTTCAAATGACTTAGATATTTTAAATGAAATGTTACTGTTCCCTCCTAAGCCCCTATATCCTGTGGATCTACCCTCATTTTCCTCCTGGCATACAGATCAATAATAAGGGTTAAATTCCAGCACAGCCCAATGAGGAAAGTGCTGAGGTAGCTAAGCAAAGAAAGAGAATGTATGTAAAGGATGCGCAGGATATGTTTAACAGATACCGCAGAAGCCAGGAATGATTGATTCCTAAGGTGATAGGAACTGGATCCTGAAGGTGATAGGAAAAGTGGCCTAGAACATAGAGTTGGATAACAGAGACTTTATCAATATGGAGCACTCTCCTATGATATGTGATTTAACACACTGGCAAGGACCTCAGGAGACAATACTGATACACCACTAGGATGGCACTTGGAAAGTCTGAAAAAGTGATGGCCCACATAAATGAAGTTGAAATGTCAGAATTGCATGACAGAAGATGAAGGCATTAAATGTTTTAAAGAAATGTGCATGCTATAGTGACATGCTATGTTAAGATCAGAAAAATCACCAGCAAACTATTAATACATTCCAAAGAAAACCAGAAGCAGGCTAATTCACCAAAGCAATAGGATTGCACTGGTAAGAAAGGCACTGGTATTGCTGAGAAGAAGCTCAGCATGGCTCTCCTCTGTAGGCCTGGACAGTCAGTAGGGGATGCTGTGACAGGACTGGCCTCCCTGAAAGCAATAGTGAGAGCATAGAATCCAGGTGGTGGCACTTAACTGTCAAAGCAAGCTGGGCACATTTACCACACTAATCAGCAAGGCTGACACGGCAGGCAGGGGAGGCATGAACTACAGAGAAGTCTAATGTTTCTTTGTTAATTTTTTTGAGTTGATGATCTGAACAATGCTGAAAGTGGAGTGCTGAGTTCTCCAACATTTATTGCTTTGGGGTCTATCTCTCTCTGATAATATTTACTTTATATATTGTTCTTATATATTGCTCTGATAATATTTGCTTTGTATGTCTGGATGCTCCAGTGTTGGGTACACACATATTTAGAATTGTTATATCTTCTTGCTGAATTGACCCCTTTGTCATTATATAATGACCTTCTTTGTCTCTTTATACAGTTTTTGTTTTGAAATCTAGTTTATCTGGTAGAAGTATAGCTACTCCTGTTCTTTTATGGTTTCCATTTGCATGGAATGTCTTTTTCTATCTCATTGTTTTCAGTCTATGTGTGTCTTTATAGCTGAAGTCTGTTTCTTGCAGACAACATATAGTAGGTTCTTTTTTTTATCCATTCAGCCACTCCATGTCTTTTGAGAGTTTAGTCATTCACATTCAGTGTTATTGTTGATAGGTAAGGACTTACTATTGCCATGTTGTTATCTCATTTCTGATTGTTTTGTGATCCTCTCTTTCTTATGTCCTTCCTGTCTTCCTTTGTTAAAAGTGATTTTGTTTGGTCATGTGTTTAATTTCTTGTTTTTATTTTTTGCATATCTTTTGTAAGTTTTTTCATTTGAGGTTACCAAGAGGCTCACTAAAAACATTTTACAAACTATTTTAGACATATAAAAACTCTATTTACAAACAAACAAACAAATAAACAAGCAAGAGAAATCTAACAGATTTTCTACCCTTTAATTCCATCCTCCACCACTGTTTAGCTTTCTGTGGTTTCCATTCATATGTTTTTATACTATATATCTTCAAAATGTTATTGTTATTTTTATAAGTTTGTCTTTTAGTCTTTCTAATCAAGATATGAGTGGTTTATACACCACAATTATAGACATAGAGTATTCTGTATTTGTGAACTTACTGTTTCCAGTGAGATGTATTCATACAGAAGACATCTTATTGTTCATTAACATTGTTTTCTTTCAGAGTGAAGAACTCCTTTTAGCATTTCTTGTAGGACAGGTCTGGTGTTAATGAAATCCCTCAGCTTTTGTTTTACTAAGAAAATCTTTATTCCTCCTTTAAGTTTCAAGAATATTTTTGTATGATATAATATTCTACGTAAGGTTTTTTTTCCTTCAGCACTTTTAATATTGCATGCCACTCTCTCCTGGATTGTAAGGTTTCCACTGAGCAGTTTGCTGCCAGACATATTGCAGCTCCTTTGTGTGTGTGTGTGTGTGTGTGTGTGTGTGTTTCTTTCTTGCTTCCCTTGGGGCCTTTTCTTTATCTTTGACACTGAGCTTGGTTATTAAATGCCTTCATGTAGTCTTATTTGGGTTAAATCTGCTTGGTGTCCTGTGACCTTCTTATACCTGAATATTGATATCTTTCTCTAGGTTCGGAAAGTTCTCTGTTATTATTTCTTTGAATAAAACTTCAACCCAATCTCTCTCTCTCTACTTCCTCTTTAAGGCCAACAACTCTTAGATTTTCCCTTTTGAAGCTATTTTCTAGATCTTGTAGCTGTCCTTTATTCTCTTTTCTTTTTTCTCTTCTGACCACGTATTTTCAAATAGGCTGTGTTCCAGCTCGCTAAATCTTTCTTCTGCTTGTTCAATTCTGCTGTTGAGAGAGCCTGATGCATATTTCAATCGGTCAACTGAATTTTTAAGCTCCAGAATTTCTGCTTGATTGTTTTATTATTATGTTAATCTCTATGTTAAATTTCTCTAATAGGCTTCAGAATTCTTTCTCTGTGTTGTGTTGAAGTTCATTGAACTTCTTTAGGACAGCTATTTTGAATTCTTTAAAAGGTCACATAACTCCATCATTCCAGATTTGGTCACTGGTACCTTATTCAGTTTGTCTGTTGATCTCATGTTTTTCTGGGTGTTCTTGATGCTTGTTGATGTTCATCAATGTCGAGGCATCGAAAATGTGGTATTTATTTTAATCTTGGCAGTCTAGACTTGTTTGAACCATCCTTCTTTGGAAAGCTTTCCAGATATTCAAAGGGAATTGAATGCTGTAATCTAAATCTTTGGTCACTGCAGCCATATCAGCCGCAGGAGTGTCCCAAGCCCAGTAATGCTCTGACTCTTACAGACTCCTGGTGGTACCACTGTGGTGGACCTGGGTAAGACCTGAGAGAATTCTCTGGATCACCAGACAAAGTCTCTCAGTCTCTCCCCTCACTCTCTATGCTTGGCTGCTGGAGTTGGGGGAAGAGTGATGTGGGTACTCCATCATGGCCACCAGTGTCAGGTCATACCTGAAGCTAGCCCAGTCTCACTCAAAACCCCTGGTGTCTATTGCCTAGCTGCTTCTGATGCTTATTCAAAGCCCAAAGGCTCCTTAAGAAGCAGGTGATGAATCCTACCAGGATTGAGTCTATCCCTTCAAGACAGCATGTTTTCTTCTGGCTGAAGGTGGGTCCAGAAATGCCATCCAGGTATAAAGGCCAGTACTCAGGGGCTTCAAGAGTCTCCCTGGTACTTTATTTTACTGTGGCTGAGCTGGTGCTCAAGTTGCAAAACAAAGTCTCTGAGCTCTCTCCTTTCAAGTGTATGAAGACTCTCCCTAAGCCAGGTTGCCTGTAGTTGGGGGAGAGGTGGGTGACATAGGCATTGGCTTGGCTGCAGCTGCTAGTGTCTCACTGGATCATGTGCACCCCAAATCTACTGGATCCCAGCCAGCACAGCCACAGGAATTACCCGAGGACTGCAGCCTTTGTGGCCTGACTGCCTTATGAATTTACTCCAGGCCTCAGCTGCTCTTTGTTGATCAGATAGCTACTGGTAACTCAGGCTTTAGGGTGGAGGATTTCCACATGGCTGAGCTGGTCAAAATGTTCCCTCTGTGAGTCCCGGCAGAATTCTGCCCTGTGCTGTGTTCCCGTGTTCCAGGGCCGCCATGAGCTTCAATTCAGAGCCTCACAATCACATCACTTTTCTTCCCAGGTACACAGATTTTCTCTCCACTGGGTGAGCTGGCATGGCACTGCTGGGGGTTAAGGGATGGGTGGTGTAGGTAACGTAAGACTGTCTCTTCTGCCCTCTTCGGTGCTTTTTTCCTTGATACTAATATAATGATAAAACCAGGTAGTGTGATTGCTCACCTGATTTTTAGTTCTTCCAAAGTTGTTGAATTAGGTGTTTGTGCAGAGGGATGATGACTGGAGGTTTCTGTTTGGCTATCTTGCTCTGCCCCAGCTTTATATAGCATTTCTAATGTAAATCAACAAAGGTGGGCTAAAAATAACTAGCTTTGATGAAATAAACATAGAATTTCCAAACTTTCACTTTGTGTTATAAGGACGTATTGCTTAAACAACGGTCAGCTTTTCACATGACTTGTTCTTCGTAGTGTAATTTAGCAGGCATAGCTTAAAGAATTCCCCTACAATATCTTACAGTGCTTCTTTGGGTAAAATTTCCATGTCCTAAAAGTGTCGAATTTCACAAAATCCTTTTCCAATATTCAAATACCCTAGAAGGGTAGTATATTAAGCCATTAATGTGTAATCATTTAATCAGAGATTAGTATACTAGTCAAATTACATGCCCAAACAGAAGTTGCAAACCAGCAGCTCTTGGCAGAATCTGGATGCAATCCTGTTTTGTTTGGCTAACACAAAACTGTTTGCACAAAATTTGAATTTTAATGACTTTAAACAAGGCATATTTCTTTCCATTTTATAGTGGCCCTTCTGGTTTTCTATCTTGTTTATATTGAACTCAAATCACATATTCATGTTACTTGTTAGCATTTGAATTTGTAACCCTCACCAAAGTACCAATATGTTTATGGGAGGAGAGAAGGCACCACCCCATGCCAGGGTAGCTGTGCAGCTGAAAGGGACAGGTCCAGTGATTATAATGGTACCTTTCTGGGTCCTCTTCCTTAACATACTCTCATCATCTGCTGATAATCTCACACTATGCTGATGACTGTCATACGTATGTAGCCATTTTTTCTTCTGAACTTTAATTCTATCCAATTGTCTCTTCTACTTACTCCTAGATTTCTACAGGCATCCTGAAAATTCCACTCTCAAGCTTGCCTCTCCTCTTGTTTTTCCCACTGCAGTTACAGGACCAACACTGCTTGACTGTGAGGTCCTGGAAGGTAAAGATGCCCTTATTTCTCTAGCACATGAGGCCTTAACTTGGTCATAGTGTGTGCTCCATTTTTTATTTTAATTTTTTACTTGGAGATAATTTAAGACTCACAGGAAGTTGAAAAAACAGTAGAGTTTTCATGTGACCTTCACTCATCTCTTCCCAATAAGATATATATATATTTTTTTGAGACAGAGTCTTGGCTCCACCCGGGCTAGAGTGCCCTGGCGTCAGCCTAGCTCACAGCAACCTCAAACCCCTGAGCTCAAGCGATCCTACTGCCTCAGCCTCCCGAGTAGCTGGGACTACAGGTGCTTGCCATCATGCCTGGCTAATTTTTTCTATATATTTTCAGTTGTCCAGATAATTTCTTTCTATTTTTAGTAGAGACGGGGTCTCACTCTGGCTCAGGCTGGTCTTGAACTCCTGAGCTCAAATGATCCGCCTGCCTCAGCCTCCCAGAGTGCTAGGATTACAGGTGTGAGCCACCACGCCTGGCCCAATAAGATCTTATATGGCCATAGTACAGTTTCAAAACCAGGAAATTGACATTTGTACTAATACAAGTACTATTAATTAACCTATAAACTTTATTCAGATTTTACCAAATTTTATACATGCTCATTTTTTTTTCAATGTATAGTGCAATGAAATTTTATTGCATGCCCAGATTTGTTTAACCATCACCACAAACATGACACAAATCTATTCCATCCACAGAAAGAAACTTCCTCTTGCTTCTGTTTTATAGTCAGACTTTACCCTAACTCTAAAACCGTAGCTACTTTTTTTCCATCAATATAATTTTTTCAATTTGGAAGTTTTATATAATGAAATTATATAATATATAACCTTTTGAGATTGGCTCCTTTTCCACTCAGACTAATGTCCATTAGATCCAACGTAGTTGGTGTGTGTGTATAAATACTTTCTTTTCATAGCTGAGTAATATTCCATGGTATGTATGTTTGTGCCACAGCTTGTTTATCCATTCCTCCATGAAATAACATTTGGGTTGTTTCTAGTGTTTATAGACAACAAATAAAGTTGCTATGAATAGTTGGGTACAGATTTTTGGAACACAAATTTTCATTTCTCTAGGATAAATATAGAAGTGATTGCTACATCTTATGGTAAGTACATGTTTTAGCATCAAAAGAAACTGCCGAACTATTCTGTAGAGTGACTATACCATTTATTCTTTCTACCAGCAAAGTAAGAGAGATCTAGTTGCTCTGTATGACTGCCAGCACTTTTTAGTTTTAGCCATTCTCATTAGTGTGTGTAGTACAGGTATCTTATGGCTATAATTAGTGCGTTAGTATGACTTACAATGTTAAATATCGTTTTTATGTACTTGTTTGACATCTGCACATAATTTTTGGTGAAAAATTTTTCTCTATATATTCTAGATAAAAGTTTTTCTTCTAAACTATTTTGATAGATCTAGGGAGTGCAAGTGTTTTTTTTTTTTTTTTTTTTTTTTACATGGACAAATTGTATAGTGGCGAAGTCGGGGCTTTTAGTGTACCCATCACCCAAATAGTGTACACTGTACCCAATAGATATTTTTTGATCCCTCACCCACCTCCCACCTTCCCCACTTCTGAGTCTCCATGTCCATTATACCAATGTGTATGACCATGTATACCCATCATTTAGCTCCCTCTCATAAGTATGTGCAGTATTTTTTTTCTATTCCCGAGATACTTCACTTTGGATATTAGCCTCCAGTTCCATCCAAACTGTGAAAGACATTATTTCATTCCTTTTTATATCTACGTAGTATTCCATGGTGTGTATGTGTGTGTGTGTATGTGTGTGTGTCACATTCATGCTGTGTGTGTGTATCTCACATTCATGCTCTGTGTATGTGTGTGTGTATTCACACCACATTTTCTTTGTCCACTTGTCAATTGATAGGCACTTAGATTGATTCCATATCTTTGCCATTTTGCATTGTTATGCAATGAATATATGAAATAAGGTTTCTTTTTGATACAATGACTACCTTACCTTTGAGTGGATCCCCTGTAGTGGGATTGCAGGATTGAATGGTAGTCTACTTTTATTTCTTTGAGGAATCTCCATACTATTCTGCATAGAGAGTGTACTAATTTATACTCCCACCAGCAGAGTATAAATGTACCTTTTTCACTGCATTCACATCAACATCTGTTGTTTTTGACTTTTTAATAATGGCCATTCTGACAGGAGTAAGATGATATTTCATTGTGGTTTTAATTTATATTTCCCTGATAATTAATGATGTTGAACATTTTTCACATTGCTTGGCCATTTGTGTATATTCTTTTGAAAAAAAATCTGTTCATGTCATTTGCTCACTTTTTAATGGGGTTATTTGTGGGGTTTTTTTTCTTGCTAATTAGTTTTGAGTTCCTTATGGATTCTAGGTATCAGTCCTTTGTCAGATGTATAGTTTGTCAATATTTCCTCCTGTTCTTTAGGTAGTCTATTTACTTTGCTGATTATTTCTTTGGCTGTGTAGAAACTTTTTAGTTTAATTAAGTCCAATTTATATTTGTTTTTACAGTATTTGCTTTTCAGGTCTTAGTCATAAATTATTTGCGTCAGCCAATGTCCAGAAGAGTTTTCCCTAAGTTTTCTTTTAGAAGTTTTATGGTGTCATGGCTTACATTTAAGTCTTTAATCCATCTTGAGTTAATTTTTGTATATGGTGAGAGACTGTGGTCCAGTTTCATTCTTCTGCATGTGGCTCTCCAATTTTCCCAGCCTCATTTATTGAATAGGGCATCCTTTTCCCAGGGTATGTTTTTGTCTGTTTTGTCAAAGATCACTCAGTTATAGCTATATGGTTTTATTTCTGGGATCTCTTTTCTGTTCCATTGATCTATGTGTCTACATTTATACCAGTACTATGCTATTTTGGTTACTATAGCCTTGTAGTGTAATTTGAAGTCAGGTAATGTGATGCCTACAGATTTGTTCCTTTTCTTAGGGTTGTTTTGGCTATTCAGATTCTTTTTTGATTCCATATGAAATTTAGGATTCCTTTTTTCTAATTCTGTGGAAAATGATGTTGGTATTTTGATAAAAATCACATTGAATCTGTAAATCACTTTGGACAGTATGGACATTTTAACAATATTAATTCTTCCAATTCATGGCCATGGGATGTTTTCCCATTTGCCTGTGTGCTTTGCAAATATTATCTCCCAATCTATGACTTAACTTTTCATCCCATTAAAGGGTGCTTCAAAGAAAAAAATTTAAATTTTGATTAAGTTTCAATTTATCATTTTTTTCTTTTCTGGATCATTCTTTTTGTGTCATGTTGAGGAATTTTTCATCTAATCCTAGGTCACAAAGATTTTTTCTCCTATATTGTCTTCTAGAATATTTATAGTTCAATGTTTTAAATTTATATCTATTACTCATTTTAGGTTAATTTTACTATGGAGTGAAGTTGAGGTCAGATTCATATTTTTGCCCATGAAAGTCTACTTGTTTTAAATTGTGTGTTGCCCTTTCTTCATTGGATTGCATTTGTCATATTTTTGGGAGTCTATTTCTGGATTGTCTATTCAATTCCATTGATTTATATGTCTTTCCCTCCTCTAATACCATACTGCCTTGGTAACTGTGGTTATATAGTTTTAAAATTGGGTAGTATTAATTTTGCAACTTTAGTCTTCTTTTTCAATATTATTTTAGCTATTCTACTTCCTTTACATTTTCATATGAATTTTAGAATCAGATTAATTATATCTGAAAAAATAGCTACCAGAATTTTGATAAAAATAGCATTAATACTATGTATAGATTTAGGATAATTAACATCTTTACTGTCTTGAATCTTCTAATCCATAAATATAGTATATGTTTCTATTTCTTTTTTTTTTTTTTTTTTTTTTTTTTTGTTGAGACAGAGTCTCACTTTGTTGCCCAGGCTAGAGTGAGTGCCGTGGCGTCAGCTTAGCTCACAGCAACCTCAAACTCCTGGGCTCAAGCGATCCTACTGCCTCAGCCTCCCGAGTAGCTGGGACTACAGGCATGCGCCACTATGCCCGGCTAATTTTTTCTATATAGATTTTTAGGTGTCCATATAATGTCTTTCTATTTTTAGTAGAGACGGGGTCTCGCTCAGGCTGGTCTCGAACTCCTGACCTTGAGCAATCCACCCGCCTCGGCCTCCCAGAGTGCTAGGATTACAGGCGTGAGCCACCGCGCCCGGCCTTATGTTTCTATTTCTTTAGGTCTACTTTAATTTTCTTTATCACTGTTTTATTATTTTCAGTCTATGGATAACTATGCATTTTAAAGTATATACCTGTTTCATTTTTTGGAGTTATTTTAAATATTATTGAATTCAATTTTTATTTCATTTGTTCATCACTAATAAAGTCATGCCTCACTTAATGACATTTCAGTCATCAGTGAACCAGACGTATGAAGGTGGTCCCATAAGATTATAAGGGAACTGATCATCTAACAATGTCATAGCCTTCCTAACGTTAGTAACGCATTACTCATATGTTTGTGGTGATGCTGGTATAAACAAAGACACTGCACTGCCAGTCATATAAAAGTATAGCACATAAAATTACATCACTTGAGAATGATAATAAATGACTATGTTACTGGTTTATGTATTTATTATGCTCTACTTTTTATCATTATTTTAAAGTTTATTCCTTCTACTTATGAAAAAAGTGAATTGTGAAACAGCCTCAGGCAGGTTTTTCCGGGAGGTATTCTAGAAGAAGGTATTGTTATGGTAGAAGGTGACAGCTCCATGTGTTTTATGCCCCCTAAAGACCTTTCAGTGGACCAGATATGGAGGTGGAATGCAGTGATATGGACAATTCTGACTCTGTGTAGGCCTAGGCTAATGAGTGTGTTTGTAAATTTTAAACATTAAAAATATAAAAAAAGCTTATAGAATAAGTATATAAAGAAAATAATTTTGTACACTTTTACAATGTGTTTGTGTTTTAAGCCAAGTATTATTACAAAAGAGTCAAAAAATTAAGTTTATAAAGTAAAAAGGTTACAGTAAGCTGAGATTAAATATTGAAGAAAGAAACGTTTTGAAATAAATTTAGTATAGTGTAAGTATACAATATTTATAAAGTCTGCAGTAGTGCATAGGGTATAGTAATGTCCTAGGCCTTCACATTCACTAACTACTTACTCACTGACTCACCCAGAGCAACTTCCAGTCCTACAAGCTCCATTTATTATAAGTCCCTCATACAAATGTACCATTTTCATCTTTTATACTGTATTATTACTGTACCTCTCCCGTTTAGATATGTTGGGATATATTAATACAAATATTTACTATTGTGTTAGAGTTGGCTACAGTATTCAGTACATAACATTCTACATAAGTTTGTAGCCTAGGAGCCGTAAGCTATACCTTATAGCCTAGATGTAGAATAGGCTGTACCTCTAGGTTTGTGTAAGTATACTCTATAATGTTGTTTGCATGACAATGAAATCACCTAATGACATATTTCTCAGAATATATCTTCATTGCTAAATAACTCATAACTGTATAATAAAATATGGTTGAATTTTGAGTGTCAACCTTGTATCCTGCTTCCTTTTGAACTCTTCAATTTATTTATCGATTACATTTACTGCATGATTATATCATCTGAAAATAGAAAGAATTTTATTTCTTCCTCTCTAATAAGGATAAATTTTACTTTCATCGTTGCCTTATTGCACAGGCTAAGATGTTCAATACTATGTTAAGTAGAACTGATGAGAAAAAAATATCCTTGTCTTTTTGTTTTTTAAATTTTATTTTAGGGAGAAGCATTCCAATTTCACCATTAATTATCATTTCACTGCAGGTTTTATTTTTTACATATTTTTATTTGCATTAAATTTATTACCCTTTGTTTCCAGTTGGCTGAGAGCTTTAATTTTGAATGGATGTTGGATTTTTGTCAAATGATTTTCTTTGCAACAATTGATAAGATCATGTGGTTTTTCTTCTTTAGACTATTAATGTGGTGGTTTACATTGATTGTTTTTCTACTATTGAAACTTGCATACCGGAATAAAGCCCACTGGGTCATGGTTCATGATTGTTTTTATCTATTGATGAAAATTACTTGCTAAAATGTTGCTGAGAATTTTTTCATCTATATTAGGATGGATCTATATTCGTGATGGAAATAGGCCTGTAATTTTCTTTTTGATCTATTATCTGTTATGATATTGGTATCAGGATAATACTGACTTTATGAGTTGGGAAGTATAATCTATTATTCTGGCAAAGATTGTGCATATTTAGTTTTATCTCTCTTTTAAATGTTTGGCAGAATTTACAGTGAAGCCATATAGGACTGAAAATTCATTTTTCAGAAGGTTTTAACTACAAGTTCAATTTCCTTAATAGTAGTCATATTCGGGTTTTCTAGTTTATCCTGTGTGACAAATGAATCACGTGCCTATGGTTTCCATTGGCCATTCCAGAAATAATGTTGGAAGTGGTGTTTGTGCCTGCTTTCCCTTATATACCTTAGCAATTATTAGTAAAGCTTGCATTGGGGAAGTGCTATGGTTTGTGAGAGTCAGCTTTGATAATTCATCTCCTTGTGGTACTATAGGGAACACACAAAGCTCTGCAGAAGTAACATTCCAAGTAGAGACTAGAGCTGTTGTAAAGGTTTGGAACAGAAAAAAAGATTAGCATCGCTACAGCATAGTGAATGAGAGAGGGTAAATGACATAGGAAAGGGAAAAAAGGAGGTAGGACCTTTGATTTACTTTAACTGTGATGACAATTTATTCCAATTCTGATAGGGAACCATTGGAAGGTTGTAAACAAGGTATATGACATGACTTGTACTGCTATAACACTGCTT
This sequence comes from Eulemur rufifrons, assembly GCF_041146395.1. NCBI lineage: Eukaryota > Metazoa > Chordata > Mammalia > Primates > Lemuridae > Eulemur > Eulemur rufifrons. The sequence goes on from NC_090997.1 coordinate 37,277,189, forward strand.
TAGCTACTGTGTGGCAAATAGATTCAAGAGGAAAAGAATGTAAGTAGGGAGACTACATCGTACGGCATTGCAATATTTCAGGTGAGAGACAATAGATAACTGGATTAGAGTTTTGATAGTAGAATTTGATGAATTATTGTATTTAGGGTATATTTTCCAATAGCACCAACAATTCTTGTTAATGAATGCTATAAAATATGTGACCACAAAAATTGTCTTGCCCAGCATGTATTATATTATGATATATTATGTGTTATAATACATATAATGCATTTTGTACAAGTATGTATTAATACATATAATGAATTTTGTCTAAATATGCATTATAATATAAACATTAGTTAAAATCATTTTGCAGTTAAAGCAAGGCTCTGTTCTTATTATAACTACAACTATAAGAATGGATTTCAGATATTTCATAATATATTATACAATATGAGGTCAGACCAATCCAAATATTATTAAAATACAAAAATTTAAATAGATTCAAATTAATTTATTGTATAGTGTGATGTTGGTGTGCTTTGTCCAATTCTAAACTGACATTAAACTACACATTTTAGAATTAACTTTTCTATATATGCTGCTCAGGGCCAATAGTTCACTGATTATTTTAAGTCCATGTAATTCTTTGGTATTAAGATTGCAGGAAAAGGTATGACATTTCATTTCCTTATTAGTAAACAGACACCATTAAATTAAATAGGTTAATATTTCTGGGTTTAATATTAAATAATTTGGAAAGAGAGAACTTTTTTAACTAAAACAAATGGATGGATCAGCAATTGTTTGTTAAAGAATTTCTTTATAGGTGAAATAAAGCCAACTCACTAATCTCTATGCAGAAAGACTAAGTAAACCCTCACAGACATTGTATTTCCATTGAGTGAAATAAGTTTAAGACAGAGATAAATAACTACCTAAAATAATTCAATATATTCTATAATTATAATTATAATGCATTCTATAATTATAATTATAAATAAATGAAAGAGTATCTCTTTACAGAGATTCTTAAATACCTTCTAAATATTAGAGTATCTGTGGGAGCTTTTAAAAAGTACCAATATCTAGTCTCAACCTCAAGAAAATTAAATCAAAATTGCTAGTAATCTCTAGCATCAGTTTTTGAAGCTCCTTGGATAATTCTAATATGCAGACAGGCTTAAGCAATGATAAACTGAAATCATTGTGAGAGTTTTAAATAACATAATATGTCTGGATGCCATATTAAGTGTGTTTGGCACATATTAAGTAGTAAGTAAATATCTGTGTAAATAGCATATATATGAATAAGTGAATGAGTGAATGAATGAATTGCTATGGCCATTAGAGAAAAGGAGAAATAAGGCCAAAGCTCCAGTGTGGAATTTTGAAGAATATTTATGATAGGGAAAAAAACAAGAAGAAAAGATGCAAGAGAAAAGATCAGTCAGGGAGAAATCAGAACTATGAAATTTGGAAGAAAAGACATGGAGAGATTTAAAAAGCAGGATAATTCAACTGTGTAAAATAACTCAGAAAGACGGACATTAGCGTTTCTCACTAATTCTTATTAAAACTGTACCAATTCAAATTAGCAAAAGTCCAGAGGTTTGATGCTCAAAATAAATTAGCCTAGAAATCAGGTTATTAGTAAACAATCATTTTAATGAAAAAGGAAAACAAATCACATTGTAAGTAATATATTTTGTCAGGCTACTAAAACTCATTGACATCAAGGGTATTGCCATTATGCTACAGAATGTGCCTTCCTAACTATTCTGTCTGCTTGTTTGAGGGGAATTTTTTATATATTGTATAGTCTAGATTTAAAAAGATTAGATAGAGCCATTGAGAAACAGTATTGATCTGTAGTATCTTGAAGAGGAGACTACATAAATTGATTTATAACTTGCTTTAGTTCATTTAACAATATAATGGAAAGTTTTCTATGTTATCAGTTAATCTTTCATATCAATATTTTTAATAATTATATCACATTCCAAGATAAACATGGAATGGATTTTACTAATCCTTTTAAGGGTAAACAGTTGCTTCAAATGTGTTTCAATTATAAACAATTTTGGATCTAAAATCATCAAAGAGAAAGATTCATAAGTATCATAATTATATTCTTAGAATTTTTTTTTTTTAAGCATGATGCTTAGGTCAATTGAGAGGCACACTTTTGAAGCTTTTAGTATAAATTCTCCTAAGAGTAGTGAAAAGTAAAGATTTTCTCACATCTTTATCAACACTGGGATTTCTCATTCTTTTTCTTTCTTTTCATTTTTTTAATGTTACAAACAAAAATAATCATGTGATGTTTGATATACAATGTGTAATGATCAAATGAGAGTAATTGGGGTAATCCATCACCTCAAACATTTATCATTTCTTTGTTTTAGGAACATTCCAATTCCACTGTTTTGGTTACTTTTAAATATACAATAAATTATTGTTAACTAGAATCACCCTATTGTGCTATTAAATACCAGATCTTATCCATTCTAACCATATTTTTGTACTCATTAACCATCCCTACTTTATTCCCACTACCCACTACCCTTCCTAGCCTCTGATGACCAACATTCTATTCTCTGTCTCTAGTACAATTAAAAAAAAATTAGCTCCACATATGAATGATAACATGTAATATTTATCTTTCTGTGCCCAGCTTATTTCATATAATATAATGTCCTCCAGTTCTATCCATGTTGTTGCAAATGACAGGATTTCCTTCCTTCTATAAGGCTGAATGACCTTTTTAATGTGTTGTTGAATTTGGTTTGATAGTATATTGTTGAGGATTTTTGCATCTATGTTTATCAGAAATAAAGATTTTTAGTTTTCTTTTTTGTTGTTTATCTGGTTTGGGTATCAGGGTAATACTGGCCTCATAGAATGTTTGGAAGTATTTCCTTCTCATTCATTTTTTTGGAATAGTTTTGAGTATGATTGGTGTTAGTTGTTCTTTAAATGTATGGTAGAATTCAGCAGTGAATCCATCAGGTCCTGGGATTTTCTTTGATAGGAGATTTTTATTACTGCTTCTATCTTATTACTTGTTACTGGTCTTTTCAGGTTTTGGATATCTTCATGGTTCAATCTTAGTAGGTAGTATGTGTCTAGGAATTTATCCATTTCTTCTAGGTTTTCCAATTTATTGGCATATATTTGCTCATAATAGTCTCTAATGATCCTTTGAATTTCTATGGTTGAGTTATAATATCTCCTTTTCCATCTCTTACTTTATTCATTTGGCCCTCTCTGTCTCTCTTTTTTTTAAGTTGGTCTGACTAAAGGTTCATTGATTTTACCTTCTAAAAAAACCAACTTTTAATTTCATTGATTTTTATATTTTTTATCTCAATTGTATTTCTTCTCTGATCTTTGTTATTTCTTTTCTTCTATTAATTTTGGGTTTGGTTGCTTTTACTTTTCTAGTTCTTTAAGATATATCACTAATTTGTTTATTTGAAGTTTTTGCTGTGTTAATCTTAAATAACCTAAGAATACCAACATATATGCATGTATGCATTTAGCATTCATTGAGAGAAGAAGAGTCAATTTATTCATTCAGTCATTTATTCATTAACTAATTACTTACTAAACTGTTCCTATGTTCCAAACTCTTGCTGTAGATACTGGAAACAGGTAAAAAAAAAAAAAAAAAAACTAATAAAAATTCCTGTCCTCAGGACACTTACATGATAGTGGATGAAAAAAGATAATAAAAAGTAAGTTTAGAAGTCAAGAATATTAAGGAGAAAAATAAATTAGAAAAGGAGGCATGTAGAATTGAGAGCTTAATTTAAATAGGATATTCAGAGAAGACCTCACCAATGTGACATTATTTAAATAAAGACATAGAAGAGGTGAAATATGTGGCTTTATACATAAAAGAGAAAAAGTGTTGCAGGTACAGGGAATGAGGAGTGCTAAGGCCAGGAGGCAGGGCTGTCATCTCACGGTTTAATATCCAATGTTCTAGGATCATCAATGAGACCAGTGTGGCTGGGGCAGAGAGAAGCAGGTGAGTAGTAGGAGATGAGGTCAGAGAGGTCTTAGGAGTTCAAAATCATGTGGGGCCTTGCAGACTAGTCTAGGAACTTTGGTTTCCCACAACAGTGAGATGGGAACGCACTGGAGGTATTGAGAAAGGAAAGATACAAACTGACTTGAGTTTTGCATGAATCATTATGGCTGCTTTGTGATCTAACCAAAAGCCAGAATAGAAGCTGGAGGTCAAGTTAGAAGACTATTGCAATTACCCTGTGAGAGATGATGTTGTCAGAAAAGGCAGTGAGTAGGAGTGAAACACACGTATTTTTTGAAAGGATTTTTCTGGAGAATCAGCTTTGTGGTGTTAGACAAAGAATGAATTCAACAAGATTGACTTTAAGATTTTGGGGTTGAGCATTGAGTGGGTCCTTAACTGAGATGGAGAAGACTGTGAGGGAAGCAGGTTTGGGGGAGGAAAAAGATCAGAAGTTTGCTTTGAGGCACATTAAGTGTGAAATGCCTATTAGACATGCAAGTTAAGGTGTTAAGGAATTAGATATGCAAGTAGACAGTTGGATGTACAAATTCAGGCTGGAGATATAAATTTGGAAATCAGTAATATGGCCATTAAGCCTAAAAATAAGTTTGACAATTAGAAAGCAGGAGATACAAAAACTCCTGGACCTGAAGATATTTTTTCAATTTTAAACTAGAAAATAGTAACTCTGTGCATAATCTCAATATGGAAAACTATTATCAAAGTTTTCATTCACATTATTATATGTTTGACATCCACTATAAGTAAAACATCCTATAATTTTTTTAAAAAATAATAATGTATCTAGGCATAGAGAAATGTTTAGAGTAGTACTTGATTGAAAGCAATACATAATTGTGATACAACAGGCACAAGTTTCTGGGAATGCTTTTGAAAACTATTTAGCAATCTGACTCAAAAGTTTTAAAGTATCTCCCTTACAAAATAAGTCTACTACTGAGAAACTAATGTGAGATAAAATTCCAAAATACAGAAAAACCTTACATATGAACTTAATTTATTAGCATAAAACTTGGAAATCATCCCAGCATTGAACCACATACTGGGAGTGATGGAGGTGACAAAAGATCAATCTGTCCAGTAGGTCACTGCACTTTTGGGAGCTGGTCTAAGAATTATCACACCCAATGGTGAACCTGGACACATGTGCAGTTCCAAGGGCTAAGTGGGAATCTGTTTGCAAAAGAAAGGGAAGGCAGATTAAACTAGTCACAAACTCAGGGGGCCAAAAGTAAACATGGGAAGCTAAAAATGGAAAGAAATGAATCCAAGAACCAGGGCAAGGAGACTGCGCAGCCAGAAAATGAAACTAAGTGAAAAAATCCTGCCTAATTGCCTTGACTAAGAGTTGTGGACTCACTGTGAGTCTCACGGGTCTTTGGCAGTGGAGAGCAGGAGTGGGAAATCTGTGTTTCAAAGTGGAGTATAGGCCAAATATTCTCTCAGAGTGGAAAACTAGTCAAAGGAACGCCAGTGCATGGATCGGGGGAGAAGCCATGCAGGAGTGGAATTGGTGCTCGGTCCATGGCAGCTGTGTTAATAACAGTGAAATGTAAAGACGATCTAAATATACATCAATGAGGAGTGATTAAATGTTTGGCATATTCATAATTTAGGATATTATTTAGTAATTAAAAAGATAATTTAGATCTAAATGTATTAACACACAAGCATCACTGTGGTATGCCAGGCTTTTAAAAATCAGGTTGTGATATGTAGTAATAATTAAAAATAAGATTTTTAAGAAAATTAGGTTGCAAAACATATTTATATTGTAGGTCAATTTATGTTAAAATTTTGCCTTTAGTTATATATTGAAAAATGTCTGAAAGAATATTTGCCAAATAATAAAGCAAAATTGGCTAAGAAGAGGGGAGCAGAGTTGGGGGCAGGTGGTAAGAGGAGGAACGAAAGGGAATTATAGCTTCTTATCCAAAATTCCTTGGTATTGTTATTTTATAGGAACATATGTTCATGAATATTAAGTATAATAAGAATAAAAGATTTCATTTTTGCTTTAGGAAGTGTACTAACATCACACATTCTAATTACATTGTTTTTAAGTATAAAAGCAAATAAGTAATTTGACATACATATAAAAATAAAATATTCACAATAATCGTCTTCAAGTAGTGTGATCATAAAAGTTTTCTATTTACCTATTTTCCTGAATTTTGCATTTTTATGGTAAGTTTAATATGTGAGAATAATGCACATAATAAAGCGGGCCTCTTACTCTGTCTCAGTGTTAGCTGCGGTACTGAAGGCCAAAACCCCTTTCCAAGGTCCAGACTACCTAAGTAGGATATGCTGAGATTACAAATGCATTTCAGCCAATATTAATCCATCTTCCATATTGAGGGCATGGAATAGTTGAGGTGATATGAAACAATGCCCTTCCCCTTTAATTTGCGTACAAAGCACTTGGGGATCTTGTTAAAATGCAGTAGCCCTGAGGTGAGATCTGAGATTCTATAATTTCAACAATCCACCAGACTATATTGCGGTTCCACAGACAGTATTTCAAGAGTGAAAGGGAAGTTTTAGAATATTTTGGTGTGCTCTGTGGGGAATAAGAGAGGAGTGCTTCCTTCTCACATTAAGCACAGTGTCAGGGCTGCAAAATGACCATTAAAAGAGCATGACCATGACAAGTCTAGGTGCAATGGCTCATGCCTGTAAATCCTAGCACTTTGGGAGGTTAAGGCAGGGAAATCATTTGAGGCCAGGAGTTTGAGACCAGCCTGGGAAATAACAAGACTTCTTCTCTACAAGAAATAAAAAATAATAATAATAACCAAGCATGGGGGAGTACCTGTAGTCCCAGCTACCCAGGAGGTTGAGGCAAGAGGATCACTTGAGCTCAAATGTTTGAGGTTGTAGTGAGCTTTGATGCTACTACTGCACTCTAGCTGGGGCAAGCGAGTGAGACCCTGTCTCAAAAATTACAAAAAATAAATAAAATTTAATTTTTTTTAAAGATCATGACATAAATCCCCTAGAGTTAAGGGACAAAAACATAGGACTCTGACTCATACCTTAAAGGTCTAAAGTGAGAGGCTCAGGACACATTGCTTCAGGCTGCTAAGACATGGCTGTATGTGCAATATTTGTTTCCTGACTCTAGCTGTGACACCTGCCAAACAGAGCTGGCCTGGAGTTATCTTAAAGGTGCATCCTCCAAGAGGGCCACCTGCATGAGCTGAGCAATGAGACATAAGCAATCAACCAAAAGGGATCCTCAAACACGTCTCATGAAAGAAAAGTTAGCTTTGATCTGCCACCTCCCATGCATTCTGATGCCCCATCACAACTCTAACCACAAGAACCTGTGCCCTTTTCACCTAAATCTTCTTTTCCAAGTGTTGGAAACAAGTATGCTGAGTCTAAAACAAGGTGGAATGAGGGAGAGCAAACTAGCTACCTACTTCTTTACCTGAGGTAAACCCAACCTCAGAGATGAGGAAAGAAATTTAAGTTGGAGACTACAAATTTCAATTATCACACTGAAATAGACTCTTTAATGTTTCAAAGTGACCAGATGACTTTCACTATTTAAACTGAGAAAACAATGGGGCTTACATAAAATTTCATCCTAGGGCAGAAAGGAATTTTTAGGCAAAGTTAATGGAAAAGCAAAAAAGTTGCTTCTGCTTGTATCCTAAAGTACATTGTGCATTCAAAATAACTGGTCACAATACGCATTATTTTTACAAATCTTCATGTAAAATAGTTACATTATAATGCTATAAAATAGTTCTTATGTATTTTTGAGGAGGCTAGATACATATTGACAGTTGTAATTTATGAAAAATGAATTAAAGCACATTATTATTCAGGCCAATTTTGAGTATTTAAGCAGAATTAGAAGAAAAATCTATAAATTGTAAGCTTTTTTTAGGATGTTCTCTCACCTCAATTTATCTGCTTTACCCCCAACCACTTCCCTTTCCCAGGACAAGTGGCATCCCCAGTTGACAATTAAACTTATAACCCACCGTTCTGGCTGTGGTTAATTGGGCAAGGGTGAGAAACTTGATTCAAACTAAGGGTCCCTTCCACAGGAATTGAGAGAGAGAGAGAGAGAGATTGAGAGAGACATTTGTTACATGTTATGAAGAGAAGATCTGTAAGGTGTAAACTGACGGCTGTCATAGGCTGAGGAAGTCTATCTGAAAAGAAGGAAATGACATACAGACACAGTTACACAGAGAAGGCAGAAGGGAGAGATGGGGATATAGAGAAAATGCAATGCTTACACTATCACAGTTGATTTATATGAAATACAATTAAAATAGTCTTAATACATAGAGCTAATGGATAAATTAAAATTCAGGGAAATCTGAATTCATGAGAAGTGTGACCTATACAAATTTTTAAAGAAAAGATTTCTTGTTTCAAGGCTGTAATATTGCGGTTTGAGTAAGAATACTACTTGAAGAATTGCATAATGTATAGGAAACCCCCAGTTTTCATCAATACACTCCATCTTCCAGAGCCATTGGTCTCTGAAGTACATCCTCTAGTTTCAGAAGGAAGCAGGCACTTTGGAGCCTAAGCTTACATGAGACCTGCATAGTTTCATTCTCTTGATTTGGAGAGATCTTTGAGCAAAGTTTAATTTCTCATTTTGCTATGGACTTCTATTTTCCATGTGTATGTTAATTCATCCATTCCTCGTCATTTTGCCTGCCTCGTCCATGGTCCCTGATAATTTAGCTTATCTTAACTGCTAAATCTCTCAACAGCTGCCCAATGTTCTTACACTAAAAATCAAAATTCCTCATGTAATCAATAAAGATATGGCATTGTCTGGCCCTGACAACTGCATCTAATACAATTCTCCTGCTTACTTTCTATAGTTATCTTTCAGTTTCTCAGGCATTTTAGCTGCTTAGGACACAGGAGTTTTATATAAGCATTTCCATCTCTTTAGGATGCTCCTGCTCCTCTTCTTCAAATTGTCATTCTCACTAATATTTTCAATCTTTTCTCAAAAATTATCATTGCTAAAAAGACTTTCCAGATGACCACTCCCTCACCAACCTAACTATACCCCATCCCTACATGCTTCCATTAAATGTTCTTTTCCATTAGATTGCATTTATAAACTCCTCTTTTATAATGTGAACATTTGAGTGATATGTGATATCATCCCCTTTCATAAAGAAAATATTCTAGAAGGAAAAAAATACATTTTCTGTTTTTACACTTGATGGTTCATTTTTGTGTTCCCAATACCATAGCATAGTGCTCACGGTTAAATTAATATAAAATTAAACAAACTGGCTTCTGTGTTTTTTAAAATATCAATTTTATTGAGATAATTTATACATAATGTAGTGCATTCTAACAGTTGTTTCTAAGAGTTTTCCGTATTTTAATAATTATATTGAAACTTAAGAGCAAAATAGTTTAATTTTTTTGGCAGAATTGCATCATAACAACTCAGATACTCTGATTAGAGAGCAAGATTTTACAACCAATGACACTGATTTAGGATAGAACAATTCAGACAAAACAATTCCACGCAATGTAAATTCCTATGGTAAAGTTACATGTTTCCTATCAACGGATTCATTAGGCAATATAATAGTTTATATATATGTAAAATAAAAAGCTATTTGTTAAACTAAAATATTCATTATGAATTTAAAAGCTCAAAATAAAAGAGAATAATATTTGTTAATAAGAAAATGTATATTTCTACCAAGCATCTAAAATCATAGTTAAAATGGTGAAATATTGTAGACAAAAAAATTCCGTAAAAGGACTCAATTATTTTCATCATAAGGGTAGATTTAACATCTATACCAATCTGATTGTGACTATTTCTATCTATATTTGCTTGTAGCTCCTGAAATATTCTCCATATCTCCTGGTGAATTCATCATGAGAAGAATATGTCAGTATAATGCTAAAAGGCTTTGCAGACATAAAAATGTTATTTCCTTTTAACCTCACATTTTAACTTTCTTTAATGTCCAACAAAAGCTCAGCTAAAGACCTATCTTTTCATAGGAAACTTGCTCTTGATTCACTAAAGAATCAAATTCAGAGCCCAGAGTGTGATTGCTCTCCAGCAGATAGCAAAACGTATTATCGTGAACATTGTCTAATGAAGTAGCTCCACTCAGGAAAGACACTCTCATGAGAGCCACACTGCAAAATGGAAACGCGGCCATGAGAAATCACAACTACTCTGAGCCAAAAAAAGAGGGCCCTTTATGAATAGTGTTTACAAGGATAATAAGGCATAAAAATTTCCCCCAAAGTAGCTTTCATTGTCATCTAACCAACAAAACAATTTTTTTTTAAAAAATCATGGAAAAAACAACAGAGAAGAAATGACTTAGCATGTCAATGAAAGAAAGACTCCAATGGAGTCCAATGGGATATATGCACATTTTCTTTACTTTTACATTATGAAACATAAAACTTTCAGAAATTCACATTTTACTTAGAAAACAGGCAGTTCCCAAAATATAATAATTTGCTTTTCCAAAATGGCTCTGAGTGAATTCTTCCCTGCAGGAATCTACTGTTTCTTCTTGCTTCCTAATCTCCTTGTTGGAATGGTTGAGGTGAGAAAGGTAAAAAGAAGAAATCTTCTCTCACCACAGTGGAGAGTGGCATGAGAAGGACTGCTGTCCTGCTCTCCAGAAAACCAGGAACAAGACAAGAAAGCCCACTGTTAGGCTGGTGTCAGAGGCATGCAGGGAGCAGCACTAGAGGAGCAGCAAGGAGAGGTCTGTGACGAAGAGAATCCAGGAATACAAGCACAGAAAGCATTGTGTTAAAGGAATGCACCCTATACTCAGAGACAGTCGAGAAAGGGAGATGTTAAATAAGTGGCCAAATGCTGCCACGAATCTCTGCCCCATCCATGGCAGCTGTTGTTGAAACTTAGTCTCTATGCTCTCTATCAAGCCTAAGTGCTTGTGTGGAATTCTGTTTAACTCACCAATCTTTGCAATCAGTGCCAGTCATTCAGACTTATTTGCAAGGTGAAACACATTTGACATCACAGTTATAGTGGTTAAGAGACCTTACTTTGGTGTCAGACAGACTTGAGTTAGAATTGAGTTTCCACTTGTATTAGCTACGTGGTCTTGGGCAAGTAACTTAACCTGAATGTGCTATCACAAACATGGAGATAAGTATCTACTTCATAGATTGTGGTCAGAGTTGAATAAGGTAATTCTAGAAAAGAGCCTAGGATTGAGTAACTACTCAGGAAATGATGTCTATTATTATTTCTTTAAAACAGACTTTCTTCTGGTAAATAAAATGTCATTTATATTATATGTAGTATTCTTCAAAAACTGGTCAATCTTTAATCACAGCAGATGTTGATACATCAACTGTTTCAGATGTGGAGCTAAATGGAGAGAGAAGAGTTATTAGATTTTTTTTTCCAGTTTTCCTAGTTCTGTGCTTTCGAAGTGATTTTTTGTTCAATGCCTATTTAATGTAGTGTCAGCAAACAGAAACCTCATTAGCAAAATAGATATAGGCAGGGGGAAAATAACCATTCCCTCATTAATTCAATGATTTATCTGACATATGTGTATCAAGCACTTTCTAACTGCCTGAGCTGTCCTGTATGATAGGGACCCGAAGTAGAAGATATCAGGGAACTTAACTAATATGAGCGGTTTGATTTGTCAAAAGCAGGTAGTTATTATAGCTTCATTTAAAAGACAAAAAATTCAAAAGAAACCCACACATTATTCTATAAAATATTACATTACTATTTCATAGAACATTACATTGCAATTAAAATTACACCTTTAACATGTAACAATATGAGATAATGTTAGAGATATACTGCTAAAGAAAACAAGAAAGCTGTATATATACGGATGTACTGGATAACACTATTACAAAGAGCTATTTTTTCTATCTATCCATGTACCAATTAATGGTGAGAGACAAAGAAAAAATACATTAAAATATTGCCATTTTATGACACTACTGAACCTTTTATTCTAACCAGGCAGTATAATGAAAATTATCAAATATAGTCCCTTTGAATGTATGATCATAAAGGTACATATTTAAAAAAAATACTGGCTATCTAAATCCAATAGATTGTAATACATTATAATAAATACTCAAGCATGGCTTATCCTAAGATTGTAAAGATGATTCAGTATCAGCAAATATATCCATGTAATTGGCCACAGATAAAAGTAGCAACTCATGATTAAGAAATGCAGAAAAATCATCCAATATAAATTAACACATAGTTTAAGGGAGGAAAAGCAAATTATAAACATATGGAAGTTTCCTTAATTTGGTAAGGTTTCAAATCCAAACAAATGATAGCAAATATTTTACTTAAAAAAGACATTTTAGAAATAGTCTCCTGTTAAAATAAGGAGCAAGACAAGGATGCTCATTACCACTGTTACTGTTTCACAATACAACACTGGGGCTCTGAAAAAATAGTAGAGGAAAAGACAAATAAGAGCTATCAAATTTTCAAATGAAGGCATAACCTGTTATCATATAAAGATAAAATAATTTACCTTGACAAGCCAACAGCATTAATGCAGTCTTGTATTAAGTTTAATATTTTTTTTGGAACAAGATCAATATATGAAAATAAATACTGTTTCTATACATCAGCAATAACAGACTAGAAAATATAACCAGGAGCAAGATACAATTTGTAATAGCAGGTAAACACTAAAGTACCTAAGAATTAACAAAGAATATATCAAAAATATGGAAAATAATCTATAACTCTAATAATATACAAGATTTTCTGAAGTAATGGAGAGAAAGTCTGTGATCCTTTACAGGAAGATTAATATTACGAACCTATCAAGTGTCCCAAAACTATTACAGAAAGTCCTAATCATAAATCTGGTAGGATTATTTTTAATGAATCTAGTGAACATATTATCTAATTTATATAGATATGTAAAGGCAAATGCTTAATGACTTAATTATATCAAATCAATATATTCTTCTTTAATGACGGACACTATGAGCAAAATTAACAGATTCAGTAATGGACTGAGACTAGACAACTATAGTGCCTGAAGCCGGTAAAGGAACAATATCAAAAATATACCCCCAATGCCTGACAATCATTCAGAAAGAGAAACAAAATCACATAGTAAATCAACAAAAAATATAATCAGGTAAATTATACAATGTGGGTCAAATGTCCAACCAGTATAGGAAGGATATTCAAATTCATTGATAATTAGAAATATAAAGCTAAGATAATGAGTTACCCATTTGTATTCATGTGTTTGGCAAAAGTGCTAGATGTCAAATGCTGTTAGGGATATGATGATGTAAGATCTCTCCTGCTCTTATTGTTACTCTTGAGAATATTCTCATAGTTATTTACACCAAAATTACATATACTCTAGGACTCAGTAATCCAACTGCTAAAAAATGTTTCAATTGTATCTATAGGCAGATATGCAAGAGTATAGATTGCAGCAATCTTTGTGTAACTCCAAGCTGAAAGTAATACAGGAGTCCATAAGGAAAATACAGAGGAGGCACACCATGGGTCCTATGGAGCTTTTAAAAGCAACAGATTAAATATATGCAATACAACTCAAATATATATATTTTTTAAATATAATACCTAGACAAAAAAGGAAGAAACATTTAAAAGTACATCTTTTATACTATATATTTTTGCAATAATACAAAGAAAAGATATATCACAAATATGTAATAATGTTACCTGTGGATGAGGAAGGAGAATGGGAGTGGAAAAATAATGATGGTGTGCCATGATCTAAAGAACATTATTAGCTCAACTCTCTGTACCTGAGAGTCAATAAGAAAAAAAATTAGGCAATAGTCTATTAAAAGTAAATAAATAAATATAATATGGAATAAAGTAATAATTGTAGTAAAATATAATAAATTAGGTAAAAAAGAAAAATTGCTAGGATAGAACAGATAAGGGAGATAATATATGTGGAGTTCAAATACAGTTTATGAGGATGTAAACTATGAACTGGGTATTGAGTAGTGAGTAGGGGTTTACTAGAATGAAATGTGAAGGGAGAACAATCAAGCTAATGGAAAAAAAATATTGAATGGTTCAAAAAAGTGAAAGAATGGCATATTTTTAATTATATGAGATGAAACCACACATTTGCTACTTTGTCAATGCATAATATTTTTCTCAGCAAATGATAAATTGAAATGTTAATTTGGATGGAGTTATCTTTAATTTATCTGCACAAAGTTTAGCCAATATTTTACAAAAGAAAATACATAAATTCTCTAAATATATAAATGTATTTAGTTATTTTAACTACATTTAATTCTGAAATCATTATTCTCTGTAATATAGAAGCAAAATTACCCCTTCACTAATTTTTCACAATGAAAGTTTTCTTTCACACCTCATGATGCCATCTTGAGTAGCAGATGCTTTCAAAGATTGAAAAATATTACTACCTATGAATAACTATTTTCCACCTCATCCATTCTCTTAAAAAAATTCAAACCACAAAGTTTAGAGCAGATACATAAAAGTGCCTCACATTTGCTGCCCTAGCATATGAATGTTCTTTAATCTTCCCTGGCATGCTCAATCTTGCCTTTGTGCTTTATACTGTCACCCTTTATACTTCATAGCCCCTCTCCCTGTACCTTTTCTGACTCCTAAATCAATTTGTCCGTCCAGACCTCTCTCCTGAGCCTCAGATCCCAGCTTTCATCTATATCTCCACCTAAAAAAAACACCTTTGAGCATCTCAAACTCAATATGGTTACAAATGCACTGATCATCCCAAACCTTTCCTAATTATATCCTCTGTTGCTGGTGATTTTTAAATGGTCCCCTAAGCTAAATTTTTTTTTTTTTTTTGAGACAGGGTCTCACTCTGTTGCCCGGGCTAGAGTGCCGTAGCGTCAGCCTAGCTCACAGCAACCTCAAACTCCTGGGCTCAAGCAATCCTTCTGCCTCAGCCTCCCGAGTAGCTGGGACTACAGGCACGTGCCACCATGCCTGGATAATTTCATATATTTTTATATATATATATATATATATATATATATATATTAGTTGTTCAGCTAATTTCTTTCTGCTTTTTTAGTAGAGACAGGGTCTCGCTCTTGCTCAGGCTGGTCTCAAATTCCTGAGCTCAAAGGATCTGCCCACCTCGGCCTCCCAAAGTGCTAGGATTACAGGTGTGAGCCACCACACCGGGCCTAAGCTAAAATTTTTGAAGGCATCATTTACTTCTCTTTTTCTCTCACCTTCCTCTTTCAATCAATCACCACATCCTACTTATTTTAGCTGATCATTATTTATTTATTCAGTCCTTTCCTCTCAGTCCTCATTAGCACCTCTTCCAGATCAAACCCTCATTATCAATTACCTAGAGAGAGGGGAAGAGGTTCCTCAATGCCCATCCTGCTTTTCACTGTCCCCCTCAAACCTTCTAATGTGTTTTTAGAGTGAGCTCTCTGAAAAACAATCTGATCTTATTCCCACACTTAAATTCCTCCAGCTAATCTTCAACTTCTCAGGAATACCATCTAAAATCCCTAATGAGTCATTCAAGTCTTCCACCTACTGAATAATACAGTTGACTAAAGCAATGATCCTTAAAATTTTATGTGCACAACACTATTAGTAAATGTTTTAACTACCCCCTCATAAATATATATATATGCATATGTAATTATATGCATATCATTGCTAATATGTTGTGCATATTAGAAAATGTTCCCTAAAACATAAGATAAATAAGAACATAAATAGAAGTGTCAAATATTTTTTTTTTCCCAACAGTGGCCTCATAGAACATATATTGTAATCCTGAAGTGTTTGTGTGCCCACTTTTGTGATCACTGGACTAAATATTGTTGTGAACAAAGTCAAGGCCACAGCTTTTGTAATTCTTTCTGCCAGTTAATATCTTTTTATATATATAGTAACAGACTATGCCCTTCATCTCAGTCAGGCATGTTAAAAATGTGCAATTGAGTCAGAGTACCTCGGGACTTGAAAGGACTTTAAAGGTCCAACTGTATTACTTTCAAGAAGCAGCATGAGAAAATATATAGAAGAATCAGTGTAAATTTATCCCTGCAGCCGCCAAACCAGACAATGTATAGTGCCTTGGAAATGCATGCATCATCTTAATATATGAATCATCAGCCTGATGACTGACTTTGAGCCTTTATATCTTCCTTCAAAAACCCTTCCTTTTAGCTAGCTTTTTGACTTACTATTTTTCAAACACATCATAAGCTTTTTCCTGCTTCAAACTTTCCCTTGAACCAATTCCCCCACCTGGACTTCTCTCATCTCTTTTTTTCTGACTAGATGATCATTAATATATCATTATGATTCTCATCCTTCCCTGATTACTTCCACATCCACACTTTTACTCTGTTCTCTCTTCTGGTTTTAGTATTGTCTGTCCAGGGCTCTGTTTGACAATGTCACCTTGTCTTAGACAACTTGAGCTGCCATAGCAGAAACTGTAGACTGGGTGGCTTAAACGGCAGAAATTTATTTTTTCTCAGTGAGGAAGTTCAAGATCAAGGTGCCAGCATGTTTGGATTCTGGTGAGGGCTCTGTTCTTAGCTTGTGGATAGCTGTCTTCTTGCTGTGTTCTCACATGGCAGAGAGAGTCAGACAAAGCAGGCTCTCTGATGTCTCTTCTTATTAGAGCATTAATCCCACAATGAAGGTTCCATCCTGATGATCTCATTGAAATGTAATTATTTCCCAAAAGCCTTATTTCCAAATGCCATCACATTTGGGGTTAGGGCCGAAACATAGAAATTCTGAGGGGATAACATAGGAATTTTGAGGGGATAAAATTTAGTCCATAGCACTCCACCACCCCCCAAATTCATTCCTTCTCACATGCAATATACATTCATTCCATCTATTAGCCCTAAAAGTCTTGTTACTGCATGACCTCTAAAGTCTAAAGTCCAAAGTCTCCATGTCTCAGTGAGAGTTGAGGAATGAGTCATCCTGAGGCAAAATTCGTCTCCTAATGTGAACTTGTGAAACCAGACAACGTAGGTCTGGCTTACAGTGGTGGCGCCGGCATAGGAGAGACATCCACATTTGCTTGGGGTCCCAAACAAATCCAAAATTTAGCAAAACAAATTCCATTAGATGTCAGAGCTCAAGAATAATCATCTTTCTCTCCAAGTTCTCCCTTCCAGGCTCAGAGGAGTGGCAGCGTCATCCCAGGTGGAGGCTGTCTGGCCTAGGAAACTGAGGAGGTGGCACTGATGATATCTGAATCTTCTTCAAGGTCATTTTTGTCCCTTCTTTTAAGAATTGCACACATTTGCAGCCAAATAGCTCTATCACTCCATCCTGTCAAATTCCAGAGTCTGACAGTCTTGCTTCATTTTGTCCCATCTCCATCCCCTTCAGTTCAAACTGTCAGTGTTTTTGCTTATATAATCTCCATCAATTAACAGTCCAGCCACACCCTTGGTATTCTCTTCAGAACATGTTTTCTCTATTTTTGGAATATGTATACATTGAGAATTTTCCAAATCTTCAAGTTCTGTTTTATTTTTTCTTAACAAATCCTTCTTAATTTTGTCTCTGCCCTTTCAAATTTTACCACAAGCAGTCAGCAGTAACCAAGCTGCTCCTTCAATACTTTGCCTAGAAATCTCCTCAGCTAAATATCCAATTTTATTACTTGGAAGTCCTACCTTCCACAAAACACTAGAACACAGTTTAGCCAAGTTCATTACCACTGTACATCAAGAGTTGCCTTTCCTCCCATTTCCAGTGGTATATAGCTCATTTTCATCTGAGGTTAAACAAAATCACTCTTAACATTCATATTTCTAGCATGAATCTCCAAACTCTTACAGCCTCTACCCATTAGCCATTACCTAGTTCACTTCCAAAGCCACTTACACATGGGTATATGTTTAGGTAATTATTGCAGCAGCACCCCTCTTCTTGGTATCAAAATCTGCATAATAGTCTTCCAGAAAAACAGAACCAACCAATCTATATATATGTGTGTATGTATATATACACTCTCTCTATATATATGTATATATATGTGTGTGTACATATATACACACTCTATATATGTGTGTGTATATATGTGTGTGTATATATATTCTCTCTCTCTCTCTCTCTCTCTCTGTCTCTCTCTCTATATATATGTATATGTGTGTGTGTGTGTGTGTGTGTATATATATATACATATATATAGTTGGCAAACTGGAGACCCAGGAAAGGCAATATGTAGTTCCAGTATAGTTCCAAAGCCAGGAAGGCCAACATTTGAATTCAAGCAGTCAGGCAGAAGAAGTTTCTCCTTACTCAATCTTTTTGGTCTACTTATGTCTCTAATAGATTGGATGATGCTCACCCACATTAGAAAGGACAATCTGTTTTACTCAGTCTACTTATTCAAATGTTATCCTCATCCAGAAACACTCTCAGAGACACACCCAAAATAATGTTTGACTAAACATCTGAACATCCTGGGGCCCAATCAATTTGACACATAAAATTAATCATAACATACCTGACTACCCAAGTAGTCAGGAGAAGACCGGACCCAGTTGCACTGACTGGAAGGTTACAGTTCCTATTGAAGGCTGATGAGAAGATCCCCAGTGAGAATGGCCTTTATCAAAAAATCCCAAAACAACACATGTTGGCGTGGATGTGGAGAGACAGGAACACTCATACACTGCTGGTGGGACTGCAAACTAGTGCAACCCCTGGGGAAACCATTATGGAGATATCTTAAACAGATTCAAGCAGACCTGCCATTTGATCCAGCAATCCCCTTATTGGGCATATACCCAAAGGAAAAAAGGTCATTCTATAGCAAATACACATGAACCCGAATGTTTATAGCAGCACAATTCACAATTGCAAAGATGTGGAAACAACCCAAATTCCCATCAATACATGATTGGATTAGTAAGCTGTGGTATATGTATACCATGGAATATTACTCAGCTATAAGAAATAATGAAGATACGACATCTCTATGGTTCTCCTGGAGAGAGTTGGAACCCATTATATTAAGTGAAGTATCCCAAGAATGGAAAAACAAGCATCACATGTACTCACCAGAAAATTGGTTTCCCTGATCATCATCTAAATATACATCTGGGAACGATACCAATCGGATATCAGACTGAGGTGGGGGGGTGGGGGGAGGGGATGGGTATATGCCCACATAATGAGTGCATTGCGCACCGTTTGGGAAATGGTCACGCTTGAAGGTGCTGACTCGAGAAGGGGGGGGTGGAGAGGGGAAGGATATATACCTACATGATGGGTGCAACACGCACTGTCTGGGGAACGGACATGCCTGGAGCTTTGACTTGGGGAGACAGGCGGTACACGGGCAACGTATGTAACCTCAAATTCTGTATCCCCCATAATAAGATGAAATAAAAAAAAAAAAAAGCATAAATATTATGAGTCCTTCCCAGTTCAGTATTACCCTGGATTACAGTAATATCTTTCACTCCACTTTTTATACTGGCCATCTGTTCCAATTTTTATCTTTTCATCTATTGTCTTTCTCAGCCTCATTTCCCAGAAACTCCTATTTGGCTTTTCCCCTCTAGCTGTTCTTGTAGCAGGCTTAGAACTGGCATCTGGCTTGGTCCATGTTGGCCCTTCCTTGGCAAATTTTTAGCTTGACACTGGCTGCTAGTGACCATGCTGTGGTATCAACTTCTGTGGACACACTCTACATGGCCTCATCTACCACTATGGTATGAATATTTGTATCTTCTTAAAATTCATAGGTTACAGTTATAACCCCCAAAGTGATGGTATTAAGAGGTGGCATTTGGGGGGCTGATTAGATCATGAGGGCTCCACCCTCATGAATGGGATTAGTGCACGTAAAAAAGGGGCCTCATGGCCGGGCACCGTGGCTCATGCCTGTAATCCTAATACTCTGGGAGGCCAAGGCGGGAAGATTGCTTGAGGTCAGGAGTTCGAGCACAGCTTGATCAAGAGTAAGACCCTGTCTCTACTAAAATATAGAAAAAATTAGCTGAGCAACCAATAATAGAAACAAAAAATTAGCTTGGCATGATGGCAAGCACCTGTAGTCCCAGCTACTCGGGAGGCTGAGGCAGGAGGATCGCTTGAGCCCAGGAGTTTGAGGTTGCTGTGAGGTAGGCTGATGCCACGGTGGCACTCTACCCGCTCTACCTGATGAATGAGCGAGACTCTGTCTCATAAAAAAAAAAAAAAAAAAGGCCTCAGTGAGATTGTGTGCCTGTTCCACCATGTGAGGACACAGCAAAAGGTGCTGTTTTATAAACCAAGAAGTAGTCTGTCACTGAATATGCTGGCACTTTGATCTTGGACTTCACAGCCTCCACACTGTGAGAAATAAATTTCTGTTGTTTATAAGCCACTCAGTTTATGCTCTTTTGTTACATCAGCCCTAATAGAACAAAATACCTACCCACATGCAAGAGGGGTTGAACAGTATTGCACTGATAAAAGATATGTTTATTTTATTGATTTGCTACTTTTTCTTCCTAATGTTGTATAGCGTATCATATATTTATGCCTTTTCCCATCAAGTATATTAAAGTGTTGTGATCTATGAAATGCCAGATACCAAAGCATTGATTTTACTTCCCAAGGATTTTTTTCATGACATATATGATTTGCCACCTTTTCCCGCACGAATCTAATTCAGTCTAATATCTGAGAAACCCCTTGTGTCACTATTTCCAACATCTTGTTCTCAATTTGAAGTGATGAGAAATTTTATTTTATCAATGCACTGAGAATTAATCAGTCTTTCTGGTATAGATTCAAGCTAATCAAGCTCAAGGGACTGATGTATAAAATTGGAGTTAAAATTTATTCATTTATAATTAAAAGAATTCTTCCAAGTAGACTGCATGTCTACATTTAAAGCTTAGCCTATTCTCTCCCTGTGGAAAAGCTATATGGGTAGTCAAATTAAAACTGGAAGATTTCTTGATGAATATAATATCAGAATACCAGGAAATAGAAAATCTATCAGTGTCTTCAGCAAAGATAATTAGAGGCTTTCTTTTCTGTGCTGGTGATATATCTGCCTGGGAGGACAAATACTCATACTTTTGAGGGAAAGTAATAATAATATAGCAGAATTAACCTCTCAGAATTGTGTTTGGTTTTTTTTTACATTGTGTACATCCTCTTTTGTTCACATATCTTTTACGTTTAATATAATAGGTAAGAATAAAATATTTTAGTTAATTGAATTAGAACTCTCTAAGAAACTCTTTAGTCTAAGGTTGAAACATCACTAGAAATGGAAGAATGGGGTATTTTAAAAGATAACACTGAAACAAAAATCTCTGAATCATTTTTGTTTTACTGATAAGATTTTATATAATTTAATTTGCTTTTATCACAAAATTTATTCAATTAACTGAATAGCTTGGGTTTATATTTTCTAGCAATACAACATATTATTCTTGATTAACTCTTAAAGGAAAGAAGATATACTATAAAAAACAAAGGGGCAATAAGTTTTTAGACATTCTCTTAAAATTTTGGTTGCTTAACTGAGAATCTCACTTGAAAGAATTAGACAACTGTCTTCACAAAGTAGGCTGTTAAAAGTTTCTACTGACAGGACCAGTACTTTCTTTTGAAAACTGTTTTACCTCTATCTGCTCCAGGATATGATGCATGAATGATTAAGTCCTCAAAGTTCTACAAACACAGAGCATGGAGGTATTGATTTGATTCTAGATTATTTTTATAAAAATAGATATAATTGTCTATAATGGCAGTTTAATAAAATAAGCTAAATATTACTCATACAATAACCAAGCTTAAGTAGTGGTTTAACTGTGAATATTCATGAACAAAATATTATCATAAAAGATTATATCAGATATCATAAACTAATTTAATTTTGAAAGACATTTGCCAAAAATGATAATTTAAATGATTTAATAAAGTTCATCTTGAGCCATTTTTTTCTGACGTTAGAACATAGGCCAAATTATTTATTGAAATGGTGCCTGTAATTCATGGCCAGTGTAAACAATAGTAGTTTCTATTTTCTTTTTATTATTATTTCAAAATATTACAGGGCTACAAATGTTTTTGGTTAAATGGATCACATTTTTTAAGACTGAGTCAGGGTTATAAGCGTGTCCATCACCCAGATAGTGTTCATTGTAGTTGTTGGATAGATTTTCACCCATCCCCTCCTGTTCTCTTCCCCCTGCTTAATTTCCACCGAGTTTTACTTCCCTCTGTGCACATGTGTCCTCATCAGTTAGTTCCAATTTAATAAAGAATACATGTGGTGTTTGTTTTTCTATACTTTAGATACTTCATTTAGGGTAATGGTCTCCAGTTCCATCCAAATTGTTGCAAAAGTCCTTAATTCATCCTTCTTCAGGGCTGAGTAGTATTCCACAGTATACATATACCACATTTTGTTAATGCACTCATGAATGGATAGGCACTTGAGTTGATTTCACATCTTTGCAATTGTGAATTGTGTTGCAATAAACATTCAAGTGCAGATGTCTTTTGGATAGAGACTTTTCCTTTGGGTAAATACCCAGTGTGGGATTGCTATATCAAATGGTAGGTCTACTTTTAGTTCTTTGAGGAATTTCCATACTGTTTTCCATAGAGGTTGTACTAATTTGCAGTCCTACCAACAGTGTATGAGCATTCCTTTCTCTCTGCATCCATGCCAACATCTATTGTTTTTGGACTTTTTAATATAAGTCATTCTAACTAGGATAAGGTGATATCATTGTGATTTTAATTTCCATTTCCCTGATGATTAGTGACATTGAGCATTTTTTTCATGTTTATTAGCCATGTGTCTATCTTTTTTGAAAAGCTTCTGTTCATATCTTTTGCCCACTTTTTAATGGTTTTATTTTTCTTGCTTGAGTTTTTGCTTGAGTTCTTTATAAATTCTGGTTATTAGCCCTTTATCAGATGTAGAGCTTGGGAATATTGTCTCCTATTCTGTAGGTTGTCTATTTGCTCTGTTGATTATTTCCTTAGCTGTGCAGAAACTTTTTTAATTTAATAAAGTCCCATTTATTTATTTTTGTTATTGCTGTAATTGTCTTTAAGATCTTAGTCATAAATTATTTGCCTAGGCCAGTATCTGGAAGAGTTTTCCCAACATATCCTCCTAGCATTCTTATGGTTTTATGCCTTACATTTAAGTCTTTTATCCATCTTGAATTAATTTTTGTGAGTGGCAAGAGCTATGGATCCAATTTCATTATTCTGCTTGTGGTTATCCTATTTTCCCAGCACCATTTATTGAATAGGGCTTCTTTTCACCAGTGTATATTATTTTCTACTTTGTCAAAGATCAGTTGGCTGTATGTGGATGGTCTTACATCTGGGTTTTCTGTTCTATTCCATTTGTCTATGTCTCTATTTTCATGCCAATACCATGCTGTTTTGGTTACTATATCATTGTAGTATAGTTTGAAGTATGGTAATGTGATGCCTGCAGATTTGTTCTTTTTGCTTAAGATTGTTTTGGCTATTCAGGCTCTTTGCTGGTTCCATATGAAGCACATAATTATATTTTTTCTAGATGTGTGAAATATGACATGGGTATTTTGATGGGGATTGCATTGAATCTGTAAATCACTCTGGGCAGCATGTACATTTTAACAATATTGATTTTACTTATCCATGAGCATGATATGTTTTTTCATTTGTTTGTGTCATCTGAGATTTCTTTCCTCAGTATTTTGTAGTTTTCTTTGTAGAGATCTTTCACTTCCTGGGTTAAGTATATTCCTGAGGGGTGCAGAGGAAAAGACCAAAGAGCTGAGGTTTGGGAAGGTTGGAGGGAAAAGAAGCATCTGCCCAAATCACTTATTGAGATATTTCAAACTTTTAAAGTCATCGTTAAAAGAAACGGGTCCCAAAGCAGAATTCTGTTTGGAGGACAGGGAATGATCATCTAGTCTGTGAAGGCTTTCTGATAAAGCTCGACTTCAAATCCATTGAGGAGGAATCTCACTCAAAGAGGAAGCAAAACAAATTGACTGGGAGTGAAGCTTACAGGTAAGAACAGTTCTTTGCACTGTCATAGTGGCAAAGAAACTTACCTAGGGGGGTTACTTAATTAATTTTATTTAGGTGCACTAAATAAAGTAGAACTCTCTGGACAAAATACAAAAGGAACATTAGACCTAAAAAACACAGGGCATTTGCCTTTCAGGTATAGCCTCCTATGTAAACAGAAATTCATCTATAATAGATACTTGCCTTATACGTAAGGAAAGGATGCATAATTATTATTAATAGAAAATCCTTTTTCCTCTTGACACATAGGAAGTTATTATTGAAACAAATAGTAAAAATATCTTAGTCAAATTAGGCACTATTTTATAGTTACCTTATTATGCCCACATATCTTATTTTGGCTCTTACTCTATCCTGGATCATGTTCACTAAAAATGAAAAGGATGGAGTTAAAGCTTTTTAATAATCCATTAACAGGAAATTATAAGAGAACTTTTTTCTTACAGCACCTCATATAGAATTCTAAAAGCTCCTCCTGCAACAGAAGGTTATGAGCAGAATTCAAAATCCTTACATTCTTTCCTATTCTTTTAAATTATAGCTCAAATGTTCATCATCTTGATGATAAAAATTACCTCTTGTTTAAGAATTTACACTCCTCTCTCTTCCCCACCTCAACCAATAATGTCTGGGAGTTTTCTTTGTCATCCCATCACAGGTGCTATAGATTATCCCATTAGTCCTTCTTCCCTTCCTCTCTGACTTGCCATCACAGTGCTGTTAGCTCTGTTGCAGTGGGCACAGTTGAATCTACTGATGACAGTTCCTGATGTTCATCACTCCTGCTAATTCCTGTGCCTCCCTGAGGCTGGAGTCACCCATTGCCACCTCTAATTGTACAGTTCAAGAAATTATTTGTTGTCATTCTGAGGTTTTCGCTGCTGCTGCAAACCTTTGGAAATTGGAGGCTTGGTAAGGTGTGTGGTCCACACCTGCTTTCTTCTGGACAGTACAGTTTTTCTCTCCAATAACATGATCACAGCCCATCAAATGGAAATGCCTCTGAGTCTCTATCACATTCCCCTAGTTCCCAAAGAGAAAAAAAAGCCCAACCCCATCCAATCCCAAAGTCCATCAGCTTGAGATGCTGTAACAAATATCATGAATTGTATAGCTAAAATGAAACATTTATTTCTCACAGTTTTGGAGTCTGAGAAGTTCAAGATCAAAGTTTCAGCTGATTCAATGTATAGTGAAGGCCCTCTTCTTGGTTTGCAGATGGCTGCGTTCTTGCTGTATGCTCATATGGCTGAGAGAGAGATATCTCTCTTGTGACTGTTCTTATAAGAGCACTAATCCCATTCATGACCTAATTACCTCCCAAAGGCCCCAATTCTGAATACCATCACATTGGGGCTTAGGAATTCAACACATAATTTTGCACATGGGAGACACAAACATTCAGTCCATACTCCTAGCATGAGGACAAAAAGCATTAAATGCCCATTTCTTTTTCGGGGAGAACCCAGGTTTCCCCAGCAGCTGTTCACAATAAAATGCCCCCAGTAAAACAATCATAACATGGCATGATCCTTTTTTATGAATGTTTTAGTATTTAAAGTTAATGTTCACAGACATTCAAACATGAATACCCACTTTGAAGTTTTAAGATGGGAGTTAAATATATTATAAAACATTTCATAAACATCATATTTTATGAATTGGCTTCTAAATGGAGGGTCCAAGAGAATATATTTATGTATGTGCTGTCATGGAAGAACAGTACATTGAAAAGCAGGTATCTTATATTGCAGCAACTTCAACCCAAGCTCCATTGGCCCTTTAATCTTGGTGTCCAAGAGTATACTTTCTGCAAGGAAAACTGAGAATAAATAATAAAGGGCCATTGAATGTAATTAAACAGATAATTAATCAGAGAGTGTGTTTTGTTAAGATGTATCTAATTTCTTACAGAACCATATCAAGAATGCTTTGTTGTCATAAGAATCTAACAGCAGTCCACTTGAAGACTGAAGTCATAGTGGTAAGTCGATATTTTGACCTTTGCCAATATGTTTTCTTCTCATGATCAGAGGTGGAAAAGCTGAATTTAGGGCCAAATGCTCCCTAAACTTTAAATCTTTTGTGAACATATGAATATAAAACTTACAAATAAAGCTCTCTGGTGTTTTAAGAGAGCAAGCTTATTATTGAGGCATTAGTATTACTCTGAGTCTTGTGTCGGCAAAAAGTGCAATTGCTTATTAAGTGATTCAACTTGACGTCATCAAATCTAGCTTAGTTGCATCAATATAAGAATGCAAGAATATATCAAGTTGTTGATTTTGAGCCATTTGCTGGACTTCTAGACCAAATCATTGGCAGGGCTCACCCGCGCACCAGCCAGATGTGACTTCCCCTAGACGGCCACAGCGGAAGTGAAGTTGGGCTATGTGGTAGCCTGAGAATCTAGATACTCAGCCAAAGCAAACCAGGGTGAAAATCAAGTCCCAAGCATTGACTGAAGTGTGATAGTCAAGGTGGAGAAGACAGGAATTATTTTCATCATGCCATTGAACTCCCAAAGTGTAGGAGAATGGGACTATAATGAGCACAGGATTAAGTAAGTAAATGAGAACACCATTATGACTCAAGCCTTACCATCTGATCCAGACAGCCTTTAAAGAATGTGATCTTCAAAAAGAAGATTCCAGTTATTCTAAGAGATGAATGATGGATAGAAGGCACAAAGGGTAGAAGATGATCTTCTGGGTCAGATTATGTGATACATTTACAACTAGTGAAATCTGCCACGTGCTCTCTCAACTGCCTCTCACTACCTCTCCCCTGGACTCCAATACTTATAGTGGTAGGGAGCTATAGCTGGACATATATTTGGCTTAGCAGACATTCATTATGCACTTATGTGCTATCTCAGACTGAAAATGCATAACAATGCACTTAGCATTTCAATTTTGCTTTAGTGATATCTGTTCCATTCTTACTGGAGTATTCAGAGCAGTGACAATTTTGTGTGTACATTTTTATCCCATAGCAATTTATTACTATGAATTTATATTTTTTAGTATTTTTTTAAAACCGTAGTTAATGGAAGTTGTAAAAAGAGCAAATTTCCCTTTTACTTTCCATTTCTTAAAGGCATAATATCATCATTTTGTGATTTTTTAAACACTTTTTATTTTCAGTGTTTAGTTTTTCATTTTTGGTACAATATACTTAATTCCAACATGGTTAAGAACATTTAGTATGGCATCTAGAAGTTTATTTGCTTATTTATTCATTTGTTTATTTGTATTAAAGTCATAAAATGAAGCTTGAGTGAGTTCAAGGAAATAAGTGTGGACATGGGGGTAGGGTAGGCAATGCCCCATATCCTTTTAGTGGGCCTAAAAATTTAGGTTCTTTGCCTTTTTCTTACTTAAAAAATAAGTATTTTGTTTATTCCTTTGAAACAAATTTGTATTGTTATGCTTAATTTATACATGTATCATTACCTTAGAAGATTATAAATTATAATTAACTATGAAAAGAGAGATTGACAGCACTTATTCCCAGCCTAAGGCAGGAGATAATTACTATGGGACTCTTTGTATAGACCCCATAGCCTGATCACACAACAGTGGGATGGTGGCAGTTTGGATTAAAAAAGAATTTCAAGTAAAACTCCCCCATGACAGCCTTAATTGTAAACATTAAAATAGCTGGTAATCAAGACAATTATACAACTTCTCATCTGTGATTGGTAGCCATGGCCTTGCCGTATTTACAAGATAAACAAAAAATATGTAAATAAGAGAAAAATAATATTTATCTGGCATAATTCAGCTTATGAGAACAGGAAAAGAACTCACTTTTCCTTAACAGCAAGATGCTGGGCTAAATCTTCATTTATTCTTTGTCTTCAAAGAATAGCCATGCAAAGACCTCATAGAGGGATAAGAACAGGGGAAAAAACGATATGAGTAATGGATAAGATTCTTAACACTTCCAATATCCTTTCACTGTCTCCTCATTTTCTTTCTGCACCAGCCATCCGAGTATATGAGTTGCTATATTTAATAATAACAGTTGGGGGAAAAATGATGGTAGTTGTACTGTCATTTATTTTTTAAACCTTAAACACATGAGTCATTTAGAAATGAAAGGATAATTTGAACACTTGAGGGAATTTAGGCAGCTGGGAGATGGATGGAACTAAGCAAACTGGAAAGGTGAAGCACACCATTTAAATTATTGACTGTCATCATTTTGACTTTCTAAATGGGAAGCTGTATAGATAAGCCCTGTATTTATCCATTCAGAAAGGTAATGCTGACTTGGACTCACCTAAAACAACCCACAAGGGAGCTAAACAGTAACCAGATATGGGCCTCAGTTAGCAGGTCATTTTTACAGCAGTGCATTTGGTTCCTGGTATTGCTGGAAAACGACTGTTTTTTAAAAATCAGTGATTAAAATCCATTCTACCTTACTGCTCCCAGTCAGTAAAACTGGTCAAGCTATCAGCTGGTGTATTCAATTCCAAATTAAATAATGAAAAAGAAAAAAAGAAAAGGAAAACAAAGAAAATCCCCAAACACACACTTCCAGAACATATTAGAAAAATATATTCCTTCATGGTTTTCATATACTGTATTTCCTTTTGTATTATAAATGCAACAAGTAGCTCAGTTTTCATTTGTTAGTGGTTTGGGGACACTAATATCCTTTATGGCATATAACAGTTTAGGGGTTAGAAGGCCTAATTCAAAAGCCTCATCTATAGTTCTGCTGAAATAACAATAAAATACTAAGTAATTGAAAATTTAGTCACCATAGAAACATACATATAGCAAAGAGAAGGAGAGAAATAAAAAATAAGATCATGAGGGCTGTGGTACTGAGCCCAGAGGCTTTTTAACTAACTAGGAGGGGTAGCGTTCCTGAAGAGCTAAATTTGTGAAAAATGACACAGCCTAGTATTTTTTCTACTTCTTTCCTTTATGTTAAATAAAAAAATAGGTAAAAGACAGGCTATCTGAATTTTTAAAAAATTGTTCCAAATATGAATCCCTGCAGTTCTAAGCAGTATACTATAGATTCTCAAATTTAATTAGAAAGCACAGAATAGACACCTGGAAATAAAGATAGAAGAATAATCCTTGGCAGTAGCCAAGTATTTCTCACTTCAAAGCATTAAAAAAAAAAAAAAAAATACTCCCCAACTAATCCACCAGCCGTCACTGCTACTGTTTAGATACCAAAGGGGACACTGAGCTAACACTGTCCCACCAGACTAGTCAAACCTTCAAACTCCTAACACTGGGCATCTTACCTGCAATGCAACATCCAGAAACCTAAGTAGAAATCAGTGACGGCACTTGCATCATTTTAAACTAGTTGTTATCATGATGCCCCAAATAGCATTGCTTAAGCCAGCAGTTCTCAAAGTGTGGTACCTAGACAAAGAGTATCAGCATCACTGTGAAACTTGTTAGAAAAGCAAATTCTCATGTCCTACCCCAGACCTACTAAATCAGAAACTCTGAGTTTTCGAAAACCTCCAAGTGATTTTGATGCATGCTCAAGTGTGGGAACCACTGGTGTATGTTATTAAAGGTTTATAATAAATGACTTGTTATTATACAAAAGACAACTGATTTGATCACAGGCTCAAAAGAAAAGTTGTAAAAATAATATGAACAAGCAGCAAATTGAGGACTATATCATGGATTTGGTATGGAGTACAAATGGCAAAGAGAGGTCATCAGAGGATAAACTGGAAAGAGAAATAAGATGGCAATGAAGACTACTCACAGCTACTTGGAAGAAAAGAAAGAAGAAATGACATAAAATGAGCATGATTTTCCTTTCTTCGTGATTAAATCCTGAAAATTTTCAGCCATATGTGAGCCTTGGGTAGAGAGGCTACTCATGGCCTATAGAGATACCTCATAGTTGGTGACCAGAAATGATACTTGAGCTGAGACATATTTGAGAGTTTGCCTATCTGACTCTAAGGCTTTGTGTGTGTTATATAGCAGGGCTACATAGCTATGGAAATATGCGTTTACTATGGGTCAAGGCATTGAAGAAATTTCCAAAAGAAAAAAGCGTATGTTCTAATTGAAAGGCAAGTGCACCCTTGTAGGCTTGCAGGCCAGGCCAGGCTGGATAGAACACCCCTGGGTGCAGGTGAGGTATGACCCAGGGTGAGTGAGTTCCTAGTATATATGGTATTTGGGGAAGGATTTATAAATCAGAATACATCAAATTCACAAAATTATCTGAAAATTATCACATGAAGGAAATTTGCATAAAATATACAAGTAGTTACTAAATATCATGAAAATAAAAACAGAGTGACTGCCTCAATATATACAGTATTATTTGGGCACATATGTTTTGGTATGTTTGTCACATACATACTGTACTTCTTTACCTTCTCTATAGATTCTGTACTATTCAGAATCCGTTTTCTACCAAATGATGCAGTTAATCATTCATTTTTGCTTCTAAAGATATTAGGCAAATTTCTTCTCAGCTAAAATGTCTAAACAAATAGTTAAGCATGCAAAACATCATCGAGAAGTAAAATAATACTACTTTCTAAAGAGGAAATAAGACAAAATACTTGTAACACTATGAATTAAATACTTTCAAAATATACTTTATTGGTAGGTATTGATACTGCCAGTTTTCAAAACATACTTTATTGGTAGGTATTGATACTGCCAGTTTTCAAAACATACTTTATTGGTAGGTATTGATACTGCCAGTTTTTACAGATGAGAAAATAAGAGCTCATGAGGTTCAGCCACTTGGCCAAGGCAACAGAACAATGAAGTATTCATATAAAAACAACATTAGAACTTGACAAAATGTGCATAAAACAAAAGCATATTCTCCCTATACTACACCAAAAAAGAGGGACATCAACACATATAGTAATAAATAGGTAGGGGGAATTGCATATTTATCATTGCTATTTGTATTAATTGTTGATTGTTTTTAATGTCGAGGTCAGTGCCATCCACCAGAAATATAATGAGAACTACAGATATAATTGTACATTCTCTAGTAGCCATATTAAAGAAATAAAAAGAAATAAGTGACATTCATTTTAAAAAATGTATTCTATTTAACCCACTATATCCAAAATATTATCATTTCAACATGTAATCAATATGAAAAGTATTAATAAGATATTTTAATTTTTTTTACATATTTTATCTTTGGAATAAGTGTATGTTTAACACTTATAGCACATCTCAATTTGAACTAGCCACATGGGTGAGAGGTTACCATATTGGACATTTCAACTCTAAGTGTTTAACACCCAGTATGTATACAACATGGATCTATGTTCCATGGTGGGCAAATAATAAGACTATGGTTTCTATTCTCAAATTTTATTTAACATTCTTGGAAGAAACATGACTTTCTCCATTTTAAGTTCCCTCCCCACCTCCCCCCCCCAAAAAAAACCTGTTGTATACTGATTTCTTTTGTGAGGGATTTTCCTTTTACTAGCAAAACAGATGACTATTGCATAATTAGCGAGGTTTTGATTAAGGAAAAAATGAAAAAACACCAAAGTAAGAAAAGAAAAAGTCTCTCTGTGTTGGATTTCCAATGCCCAAAGACTGAAATGTTGCAGGTTTAGGAAAAACCTGTGAAAAGGTTATGCTCGAATTGGTATTCAATTATTTAACTGTGGAAGACTTCCTTAGCAGGGAAAATTGAAGGAATAATGGCATTAAAAGAGTTCCTAGAGAACTGATCAGAGGGTTTCTAGCAGTTAATTGTCAGGCTCCAGAGGGGAGTAAACTAGATAGCTCAACTGGCTGCTACAGCTAGAGAGAAAGGCAGTTGGCTCCTTGCCTTTTAGAAAGAATGAGAAGTTGGGGGGGGGGAAAAAAAGCAATCATGAAAGAAAAAAATAATAAAAGCTTTCCCTTGGAATTTTGCAGCATAGAGCATCATTCCCTCAGATATAAAGGTCAGGACTTTTATATCTGATAAGCCCTCTATCAACCTGTTAATGGTACTTGTGGTCTGGAATCCAACCCAAGCCCCACAGCCAGATGGATACGCACATTCCTGTCAGAAGCTAGCCTCAAGTCATGAATTAATTCATTTGATGGAGATTTATTGAGTATCCAATGGGAGTTAGGCACTGTGCTAGGCCATGAGGGGTCACAACTGAATTCAGATATGTAAAAAATGTCTAAGAAAGAGATGATACTGACTGCCTCTGCTGGGCTGTAAGTACATAACAGAATCCTCAAAGATTTCATGGAGGAAGTAAAGTAGGAGGTGAGTCTTGAAGCATAAAAGGAAGCATAAAGCATTGGTTCAGTAAGGCAATCCAGGCGCAGGAAGAAGCTTCTTCCCTGAATTCCCGTCAACGTCACTTATCAATAGGATGACTATCCACCCTGGTTTGCTTAGGACTGTCCAATTTTACCTTTATCCTAATGGAATTATTAACTGTGTGTTTTATTCTCAAGGCACTATTCTTTAGACTCCTTTGACTAGTAAATTTTATTGGTCAGTCTATCTGTCAAGTATCAGATGCCTTGTTGAAAGATAATCTCCTTTTTACAAAACTGTAAATGAGGACATAATGATCAATTGCTTACTGATAAATGCACTTACAAAGGAGGTTTTTAGATGCTCATATACCTGGCAAAGGAAGTAACCTAGAATTAAATGTGTATGTATACATTTATGTGTTACCTGTAAATAGGTACATATATTATGTCATGTGGTATTAAGTATGATAAAAAATAATACAAATTGGTATAAAGAGTGACAGTTGGGGAATGAGTGCTATTTTACAGATGGGGGTCAGGAAGGCCTTTCTTAAAAGGCACAATTTAACAACACCTGGAAGACAGGAGTAAGCAAACCAGAGGAATCCTTAGGGGGAAGTGACCCAGGCAGAGGAAACAGCAAGTGCAAGTCCCCAAGATGAGAGAAATCTTGGCATGTCTGATGACTAGCAAGGTGGCCAGAGCAGAGGAGACAGTGGGTGGTAGAATGATCACCGATGAGGTCAGAGAAAGATAGTAGGGGACCAGGTCATGGAAGGCCTTGTAAGTCAAAGCAAGCAAATTTAGGTTGAGTTTTGAGAGTTTAGTGAATGCATTGGAAGAATTTTGAGCAGTAGATTGGCAGGATCTGACTTGAACTTTAGAGGAACCACTCTAGCTGCTGTGTGGAAAATGGACTGGAGTGGAAGAGGGATGAGGATGCTGAGAATGCTCAAGCATTTTTATTAATGTATATTCACTTGGAACTTCCCTTTAGAAGCATACTTCATTGTTTTCTTTGATGGTGTTCCTTTAATGATCTCTTCATTTAAAAAAAATGTTTTCCGGCCGGGCGCGGTGGCTCACGCCTGTAATCCTAGCACTCTGGGAGGCCGAGGCGGGTGGATTGCTCAAGGTCAGGAGTTCGAGACCAGCCTGAGCGAGACCCCGTCTCTACTAAAAATAGAAAGACATTATATGGACACCTAAAAATCTATATAGAAAAAATTAGCCGGGCATAGTGGCGCATGCCTGTAGTCCCAGCTACTCGGGAGGCTGAGGCAGTAGGATCGCTTGAGCCCAGGAGTTTGAGGTTGCTGTGAGCTAAGCTGACGCCACGGCACTCACTCTAGCCTGGGCAACAAAGTGAGACTCTGTCTCAACAAAAAAAAAAAAAAAAAAAATGTTTTCCTATTCTAGCACAATTTATTTTCTGTCTCTCCAGAGGCATAAACTAGCAATAGAACTTTCTTCTTTTTGTTTCAGAATATACTATAAAATAATATAATAATATAATATATTTATTGCAGGATATAATTTGAGAACAGACATTCTGGTTACATATAATGACCTTCCATTGCCCAAGCCGGGGCTACAAGCTTGACCTTCCTCCATTTTCATATTCTAGGGTCATTGAGCCCTACTGTCTCCTCATGCTGAGAAATTGAAAGTCATTAGATTGTTAACTTAGAAGTAAAAATGAGTCGTTTTCTCTTACAAACTCCATTCATTCCTCTCTGGAATTACCCTCTCTTCTTCCAGTACTTGCTCTTGAGATTCCAACATCCCTCACTTTCTACACATTTCTGGATCCAGGGCAACCCACCTATGCTTATTCTCCTTATACTACCCCATGTTCTAGATTTATCTCTTTGTTCACTTTCCCATCACAGTGCATCTCCTTGATGATCTGTCAAGAACTGTGATGGGTCTATGATATTATCAGACCTGCAAGCTAACAAGTTAGCCTCCTTCAGTTTCATGGATTCTGGTAGAAAATATGAGACTCCTTGGTCAGAGACAAAAGACTTATTTATAACTCCCAGCACAGCAAGTAGCATGAGCTTACTGGTTACATCAGTTCCTTTTGACCCTCAAGTCACACGGAGATGATGCATAGTAGCCTAGGTGGACACTCTCTATCTTCCAAGGTTGTTTGCTATACAAACTTCCTTGAAAAGATCATCCAGAACAAAGAGCATTCAGTGATTTTACTGTGAAGACGTATAGAAATGCAAGAGATAATTATTTCCCAACATAGCCACCCAAAGAGCTCAGCTATCTGAATGAAGTTAGTATGATGGCCAATGCTACTTATCTAATAGATAATTATTGATTAATACCAGGGCTACCTAAATTTTAACAATATATTTCTAGACCTCTAACAGAATAGATTATAGTGAAATAAATCTCAGATTTGGGGAATTCTAAACAATAGAACAGATTCCTGAGTGAAAGTGATAAAGGCAAAGTAGCCCTTTTCAATGTGCCTTGATTCAAAATAAGTAAATGTTCACCACGTCTGCCAAAAACTACCAAAAAAATTTCCCCTCTGTTAGAAAGCTCATTATATAAAAATATCTTATTAATATCCAGGAAGCAAAATAGCTTTCCTAATGTTATTCATTTTACACGAATGACCATTATGGCAATTAACCAGTTTATAATTAAAGAGTAGGTTTTCCCTAATTGTAAATATTCATATGCGTGTTTTTATTGAAAATCATGTTCCAGTATATATTTATTTGCAAGTGTGCATGTGTTCATACTGTTCTGCTTACCTGCTGCAGTATGCTTCATTTTTCTCAATATTTACAAATCATTCTTGCATAATACAAATATTTTTCTAGTTTATCAGTAAATATCTCATTTCCACATAATGGTTGTTTTAAACCAAATAAAAACTCAGTGGAAATAATTCCGTGCTCCTTAACAAATTACTGGCATAAAAGATACTATTTATGAGCAGGTTGATGTAAGTTCTGAGATGTCGTTATGGTGTTATCTTACACAAGTGGTACAAATCAGCCACTAAGAAATTGAAAGGAGTCTTCTAGGATTCCATTTATGGAGATTGGATAATATTACCATATTCTATAAATATGAAAATATTCTCTTATTTAAAGTGTCATCTTTGAAAAATTATTGTTAATTTTTCTTATTCCCCTCATGCTCCTATCATATGCCATGAACTCTTTAAAGAGACAAACTAATATGCAAATTAAGACACTAAGGAAAAGGAAAAAAATTTAAATATCATACTACATATTGTATCGCACGTATTTGCCATGTGCTATATTTGGTAAATAAATATTTTATGCATTATCTCACTTTATCTTTCAAATATTAAAAATTATATTTAGTTTATGGTTAAGAAAACTTGGGCTCAGAAAGTTGTTTCTTTCTCAAGGAAATACAGCTAGTTGGTCTTAGAGCTTGAATACAAATCTTTGCCTTTCTAGATAACTGAGCTTGATGAAGTAATCATTCCTCTAACTTACAAAGTAAGAAAAGAAGCCAGGACTTATATTGCACTAAATTTTTTGACGTTTATTTACTAATAACTTATTTTCAGATTCCTGGGTTTCTCTTTTCTATTGACAGAAAAATATTGTGGCATGCACTTGCATTAAGATATAAAAGATAGGAGAGAGAAGTTTTCTTTTCCTTTTTTCCTTGATTGGAATTCAAAGCAGAGTATGACACTTTGGATTAAGGACTACCGTCTCCTGTTGTGGTTAATTGGATATTATGAATCTGGTTCTCAACATACATCAGTTAGAAACAATTAAGACGGCATTAATAGAGATCAGGAATAGTTACCTATGTCAGGACAGTGCCTATGCAAAAATGCCCTTACACTTAATTTCATGTCAATGAAAGATAAATGAACATATAAACAATGGAGTACTATTGCACATCCAGATCCAAAAAGCCCACATGGATTTTTAATGGTTGGCAGAGTTGGAAGACTTCTCTTTTTACTGTAAAGTAGTAGGAATCATTAGTTTTATGCCAAAAAGAACCTGTTGGTAATCAACAAAAACAAAATCAGACAGACTTTGTCCTCATGAAGTCATATGAAGATAATAATGCTGATAAATAAATGTTGGCTGAGAGGTCAATATAACGACTCCTTTAACACAGGAAAGGGGGAAGAGCAATAACATTATGCCAGCCAGGAAAAGAATTAAAGTCTCTCTTAGCCAAACTCCAGAGGTTTTTTTCAACTAGGACCCCTCATGTCACTGCATTTGAACTGCAAGAGCTCAGGCACATGACAGGAAATCTTTCTTAGTTATTTTTTTGGAGAAGACAAATTGAGAATGCACAGTATTTATAGAAGATGAAGCTCAAAATTTAATTTTTCTCCATGGTGAGAGAGAAGAAAGAGAGAGTGGTTGAAAGAGAGTGTGCTTCTCTCACTAACATATTAAACTACTTGAGTTGACACAGAGCAGATGAGTGTGGCAGGGGAAGTGGTGGCATTGAGATATTGAGGGTTGTTACACTCCTCGTTTCAGAACACGTTATCATCCCCAGTCCATGCAAGTTTCCTCCACTGTTTGTTTCATTGTTTCCTCACCCTGGTTGCTAATTCCTGTTCCCACTTACCTCTATACCTATGAGAACCCATCTGGGTAGCTTGATTTTTCCTTAAATATGCATATGTCTTTATAAAATAAGAGCACTGTTTTGTTTGAATAGTTTGAATATGCTATAAGTTGCCTTCTGTTTCTTCTTTCACCAGCACATTTGCAGTGTCCCTGTGCTGACTGTAGCTGCTGCAAAATATATTGTATATGCAGTTGCCATATTTAACGGATTCCTTCCTCAAGTGGAGTACATCTAGTTTGCTTCCGGCTCTCCACTACCCTGAACACAACCAGAATAGAAATCCTGGTTGATGTCCCTTATAACCTGTTTGTAAATTAAATAGTTTATATGTCCAGGAGTGCTACCCACAGTGACAGTGATGATATACACTCTTAATTCTATTCTATTAATTGTATTAAATATTGCCAGGTTGATTTCCAAAAAAAAATCAATTTCCAAAAGAAATATGATTTGTACCAGCTCATATTTCCATAAGCTTGGCATGAGAATTCTCAACCCAAAACGTCTTATCAACAATTGTTCTTCTAAAGAAATGGGTAATAACATTTCCTTTAGAAGTTGATCTCCAAATAGAAAGAGAGTGAGAGATAGAGAGGAAGAAAGAAAGAAAGAAAAGAAGGAAGAAAGGAAGGAAGGAAGGAGGGAAGGAAGGGAGGGAAAAAGAGAGAGAGGGAGGGTGGGAGGGAGGCACGGAGGGAGACATAATGAGAGGGAAGGAGGGAGGAAGGAAACTAAAGAAAAATAACTATAAGATCTCAAAGATTACAGTTAGTCAATTTATGGTGGAAAATTAGCAATTTTCTTCAAATATGTATTATATTTTTAAAGGTTATTCTATATCTTAGACATCAGCATTGTGAAGGTCAGGGATACAGGTAGTTTATTTAGGAAGTCAATCAGTAACTTATAGGTAAGTCTCAAAAAGTTTAATTTATTTGGAGGACTAGAACTACACAGGGCTACCAGTGTGTTTTTGGTCTATCTCAGTTTTAAAAGTGCCCTTTCCAGCCTATCACTGTGGTTTGTGATATACACACTGACTTATCATAGAGTGAAAACAAGGTGTCAAATTTGCTTCTATACTAAAAGCCACGAATTTAAAGAATAGACATTTTTCTTGATTTCAGATTTTTCTTAAACCTGACTAGTGCTTTTTAATTTCTAAAGTAGAAACAATTTCATATGTTTTGATTTTAAAATGATACATTTTTCAGAGATATTCTTAGGAACCCTGAATTAGATTACCTGCTTTAAGCCAGATGGACCTCTTTACCCAAGTTGACTCCCCCAAACAACATAGGAATCTTGAGGAGTTTCAAGTTAAATATGCCTTTAGTAAGACAATACAACCATTTCCTAAGCATAGCAATTATTTATTAGTTTATTCCTCAAATATTTACTGAGTGCCCACCAGGTTCCTGGCACTATTCTAGGCACTGGACATTCAGCTGTGATCAAGAACAAATCTGCCTCCTTTGTTCTCTTGATAACTTCCTCAAACTTCAGATCAGATCAAATTGACATCTGACAATTGGGTAAGAAAATATTCTTAGAGAAAACGCAAATCTAACTTTTGAATTAAACAGCTTTTGTGTCATCCCATATCATCGATTGTTCTTTCTGTCTGGGTCTTTCCATTCCATTTTCCCATTGTGGTTTCACTTCTCAGTGAAATTCACTTTCCCTTTCCATAGACCTAATCAATCTGTGCTTCAGGCTCTAATTCCTTGCCATCCCTTCTCAGCTGCTAAAATACAATCAACTAGGAAAATCATAAATTTCTCTCACATTAACTAATAGGATCAATACTATACCTGAGTATAGACGATCAAAGTCCAGCAGTCCAGACACAATTATTGACATAGAAACTTACTTGATCCTAAGCCCCAAAGGCAAATGGAAGCCTCTACTTAAACTAATAATGTTTTACTACATTTCTTAATGACTAAATGCAGGGCAAATAGAAAGGTCCTAACCTTTTTACCTGTCTAGATATAAGCAGGTATAGACATAGATTTAAAGCTGAAAAGTCTCAGTGGTCTTCTAGTTTTTCTATCCTTTGTGAGAATATACATCTTTACTGCTGTCTATGTAAATTATTTTATTCAACAATAAAGTTCTAACAATCGTCGCTCATTATATTGAGGCTTCAAGAGATCTTCTCAACTGGAATCCAGTAACTCAGTCCAATTTTAAATCTCTAGTAACAATAATAACTTCTGTTTATCGCCCTGTGGTAGAAGCTTTGCATAGTTTTCTATTTTTTTCATTTTAATCTCAAAGCAACCTTATCAAGTAGATATAACCACTGCTATCTTAAAGCAAAGACAGGGAAAATTAAGTAGTTTGAGTAATTTGCCTACATTCATACAGCTAGCAGGTAGTTTAGCCAGAATTTGAAACAGTTTCTGATTTCAAAAATCACGTTCTTGAAAAAGGCTCTGGAAAACCTCTTGTCCTAAAAACTGTTTAGAATTTTGATACTGTGTTAATTGCCACATCACAATTTTTGACAAATAGTTTGTCATAAGTGAACTCACTAAACTGTTGGCTAATAAAAAATTAATATTTAAAAGGTAAAGTTTATATCTTCCAAAATTAAAGACCAGCCTACTCTGTGGTCTGTTTTGTTCTCAATTGTGAAATTGGATTATCCAAATAGACAGCTTAGAGGGGAAGCAAGAAAATGTAGCGTACAATTATATGTATCAGTTATGACCAGGTCATAGATCTGGTTGCATATTTGTATCTAGTCTTTATTTTATTTATTTATTTATTTATTTTTTGAGACAGAGTCTCGCTTTGTTGCCCGGCCTAGAGTGAGTGCCATGGCGTCAGCCTAGCTCACAGCAACCTCAAACTCCTGGGCTTCAGCAATCCTACTGCCTCAGCCTCCCGGGTAGCTGGGACTACAGGCATGTGCCACCATGCCCGGCTAATTTTTTCTATATATATTTTAGTTGGCCAGATAATTTCTTTCTATTTTTAGTAGAGACGGGGTCTCGCTCTTGCTCAGGCTGGTCTTGAACTCCTGACCTTGAGCGATCCAGCCCCCCACCCCGTCACCCCGGCCTCCCAG
The DNA here is from genome assembly GCF_041146395.1 of Eulemur rufifrons. Taxonomy (NCBI): domain Eukaryota; kingdom Metazoa; phylum Chordata; class Mammalia; order Primates; family Lemuridae; genus Eulemur; species Eulemur rufifrons. The sequence continues at coordinate 37,317,265 of NC_090997.1, forward strand.
AGTGCTAGGATTACAGGCATGAGCCACCGCGCCGGCTGTATCTAGTCTTTAAAAAAAAAATACACTTTCGTCTGTTTCAAATGTCAAGAACAAAAGGGGTACTTACACTATTAGGCAAAATACCTGAGTTGACTGTGTTATCATTTCCTCAAAACCTTGGCTCAGAAGAAAAAGAAAGTGTGTCTCTAGTGGAAGGCATCTCCCACATTTTTGTGCAATAGTACGCTCAAAAGGAGAGAACCACCCAGTGGCCTGTGGTTCCAATATGATGCTATGTCAGCTTCTTCCATCGCCATGTATGATCATGTATTCCAGCAGTAACAGCAATGGGCATGGCTGCAAAATGGACAGTGTTGTATAGAGCCACACAGGCAAGGATTCTTGAAAAGTGCATTTTTTATGAGTCTAACTGAGTATAAATGGAATCCCTATCAGCAGGTGCAAACAGCTGGTCATTTGGTTCACTTGTTTAAATTGTCCCAACCAACCACTCAATTATGCTGATTCAAACTTCAGACCAACATTTATATCAACATAATAAAATCCTTTACAAATGAGAGCTAAGGGTGATCTAGATTCCTCTACCAATTTAGGCAATGGTGTGATAATCAAATCTAGGAAGTCACAAAATAGGATGGATTACACCTGAAAAAGACAGAACAGGATTGCCCCAGGGTTTCTTCCTCCTCAGGGCTGCACCACTGGGCTACTAAACTGAAAGCTTCATAAAGGCAAATGAGTCCTTTTAATCTATATTTATCAAACTGTAATTCCCTGTGTTGTTCTTTTCTCTTTTACTTTGATATATGCAAAAGGACATATAATGCACATGTAAGGTAGATTTCAACAAAATAATATCAACATTTAAAATCACCAATTTAGGAACAAAAACTTCCTAACACCACTATATCAATTATATTCTTTTCTAGCTCATAATGGGGGGAGTAGAGATTATGTCATCAGTGTCATTTGAGCCAACTGAAGGGTCATCTAAAGGTGAACCACATTGTCAATATGGGTTCATCCACTGACCATTTATGAATCTTTGGGCCTTTATCAGAATTTTGATTTTTGCAGGAGCAAATTCACATTTTGGATAGCAGTTTAGTACTTGTTATAAAAGTTATATTCAAGAATAATCAAATGCTCTTGATTTTAAAATACCTTTTCAAAATAGAGATTTACCTTTACCAAAAGACAGAAAATGTGAATGGTTATTTATTCAACAAATATTTACTGAATGCTTACTTATTTAGCACTGGAGAGACAGAAGTACACAAGGTAGACAAAGACTTTCCCTTAATACAGCATATATTCTAATTTTTTTGTGGGGAAAGAGGGCTCAGTTTACAAAATAATTAAAACAATAAGCAATACCACTTCAGGTGGTACGAAAAAAATATTCTAACATGGTGTGTTAGAGAGTTAATAGGGCTACTTTAGATATGGAGAGAAAACGTGGACAAGAATTGATTGACCATGGGAAGAGCTGGTGGCCTATCTAAGGCAGAACATTCCAGGGAGAGAGGAAAGCCAGCGAAGACCTAATTCAGCAAGGGAGTTTGATGCGATGAAGTCAACAAAAGGAAGCCAGTGTAGCTGGAGCAATAAGCTGTGGTGATCAGCTGAAACTGGGTGTTGAGGGGCAGACAATGGCAATGGTGTAAGAGGAGATGAAAAATAATTAATCAAGTCTCCCAAGGGCACGCTCAGGAGCAAGTCACTGGTCTGTGTGCATTTTTATCAGTGTGCATCAGCTTGCCCTGAGCTGGTGCTGCATTTCTCTACCTCTGCTGAATTTCCTAGCTGCAGAGTGTGTTGTTCCTCGGAAACATCACCTTCATTTTCACTGGATTGCGAGTAGGTGGCAATGTCATTATGTCAGCCTTTATGAAAGGGAAATTATCACCAAAAGGCACAGAGTGCAAGGTCTGGGAAATTCTTCCTTTAACCAGCCCAGCAGGAGGCAAGGAGCCTGTGCCTTTTTGCTGACTGCTAAGGCTCAGAAAAGACCTGAACCCCAGGGGCCCGATTCTGGCCTGGCCCCAGAAATGCAGGAGTCCTGAAGAATCTGACTCCCTCTCAGTGGCAGACCAGGATACCAGCAACACAAATCTCTGTTCAGAAATGAAGCATTACGGGATTCACATTCAAGGTGTAAATAATGTTCCGTTTGAGCTAAAATGCTCGTTTGGTGGCATTTGGGAAAGGAAGTAGAAACCAAATTGTGAGTGCAAACAATAAAGTGTTATAGAAAATGTCTTCCAAGATGGGATTCTTTTTCTCCTTTCCAACTTTGTAAGACAGAGACCAAAGCAGAGATAGAGGTAAAGGCAAACATTCACTGCACAAATTTTCCCCTAATCAGTGATTCAAATATATAATACAAAATACCTTTTCAAACAGCATACGTGGAGGGTAAAACTCCACAAAGGAAAATATATATTCTTTACCTTTACAGATTTTTTTTTTTACTCTCTGTTTTCTGCTGTTTATGTTAGAACTAAACAGTTTGAAGAGAATAATCTCTCATTTTGAAAAGAAGAGTCATTTTGTGTGTTTGCCACCAGAAATCGGCTTTCCTCTTTTTAGTTTTTCTACTAAGGGAAGCACAATCCCGAAAGCAAATGATTGTGATTCAGGCCAGAGCACAAATGCAATGCCAGAATTCAACAGAAGTAGAGGAGACCTTCTGTGTGGATCTTTCCCACAGTGCAAATGCTGAGTCTAAATTCAAGGAGCTTGAGAAGGGGTTACCCAAAGGAAAAGATATGCTTGATTACTGAAGGGACTTGGTCAAAAAAACAAACAAACAAACAACAACAACAAAAAAAAAACCGCAGGGTGTAGCTCCACTGCAATTTATCTTGAATTCCTTTGTTTTATACTTTCCTTCTCAGAGACCCCTCAACCTGATGCACAGTTATCGAACACATCAAGGTGGAGTGATCCGTCATTTTCTAGAGTATTTTTCATTCAAAGTAAAACTTTACAAATTATAAAAGCCATTCAAAGTTCATAGTTATTATTCAGTATGTCTATAACTCTCATGAGTTATAAAGTACTTTATAATTGCTTTTTGTTAATTATGAGATTAACTTTTTAAAATAAAGAAATAAAGACAAAATAACCTGGAATACATTTGACATATACAGAACTATAAAACTTTTCACAGCATTTTAACATTTAAGAGAATGGCAATCACCTAGAAATGCATAATGTCAAGGTTCAACTCTGATGAACATTTACTTTCTGACCATCAAGAATCTACAAGCTACTTTACTTTCTATTCTAAAGATAACATATTTATAAATTACTTTCCTTTGAGTTTGAAATACTGAAAGAGAGAAAATAATTTGATCTATTTTCCTCCTGAACGACAAATTTCCAATAATTTCCTTCGATAGAGATAATGTAAGTTATACATTAGCATATTAACTGGGAAGAAGCTACATGGATCTTTAATCTATCTGAATCTCAAAAAAAAAAAAGCAACTAAAAGAAAAAAGCCAAAAACCAAAAGACCACATCTAAAATGATACTAGATTATAAGGAGGAGAGATAGGAGGTGGGAAAAAAATAAGTGACTAGTTAAATTTAATATTGATCGTCAAGGTGAACCAACAGATAGTAACCAAAAAAAGAGGAAGCTGAGTATCAGAAGAGTTCTACCATAAAAGTAACCATTGAAACAAAGACACACAATAAAAATAGAAAAATAATTATAGAATAGTAAATAAAAAATAATTACAGAAATAGAAAAAAAGAAAAATAATTATAGAAATAGTAAATAAAGTAGAAAACTTAGGGAATTACTACTTATTTAATATTTATCTAAGAAATGAGAAAAGTATTAATAAATATACACATGTATGTATATGCAAAATACATATATTAATATTATAGGCACATATGTTTCATATATGTGCATATGTATGCTAATATTAAAAATGAGGGGATAAACCCTAACATATGTTCTAATGATTACCTCTAGGGGATACATCCATTGTATATAGCATGGGATAAAGTAAATGAGCATGCAATTTTCAAATTCCATCATTCCCAGAGTGGTTTCCAGGATTCTTGTTGTGGGAAAAAGAGGAAACAGAGCAAATTAAATAGAACAAATTAAGTCCTGTGATTTGAAAGTTTGTCCTCCCACAATTTATATATTGAAAGTTAATCCCCAACGTGATAGTATTAAGATGTGGAACTTTTCAGAGGTGATAGGTCATGAGAGTGGAGGCCTCATGAATGGAATGGGTGCCCTTCTAAAAGAAGCTTGAGAGAGCTTGTTAGCCTTTGCCCCTTCTGCCATGTGAGGACACAACTAGGAGGCACCATCTTTGAAACAGAGAGTAAGTGCTCACTAGACACTGAAACGGCTGGCATCCTCATGACCTAATCAACTGCCAAAGGGCTAGCTCTTCCACCTTGTGAAGAAATTAAATTAATTGACTTATAAACTAAGCCTCAACAGTTACTGACATCACAAAAATAAAGATAAGCAAACATTATTTGTCACATGATAGAATACCAAACCACCAGTTTTGAAAATTTGGGGGGAACACTGTTGAACCTAAATCCTATTACAGTTTTAGATCCAGCCACCAATTTATAAGAAATACATAGAATAGAAGAACATGCAACGATACTATAGGAATGCAATTAGCAAAATCCAGACTTTTAAACACTCTACAGAACAAATAACAAGGTTTCTTTAACAATATATTGTGAATGGAAAAATTACAGGAGAATGGACCTATAATACGAAGTAAAATTAGGGTTATATTAACCAATTTCAATATGTAAAACTTATTTGTATCCTATTTCAAACAAAAAGAAAAATAGTGATATTTATGCAGTATTTGAAAATTTGAATTTTATTTAATTATTGTTAAAATTTTAAGATGACATTTGTTTTATGATCTGTAAAAATAGAAATTCAGTACTTGTATTTTAGATATAGATACACAAATATTTAAGGGTGAATTCATATGTTTAATTCAAATACCTTAGATATTAATACATATGCAGATATTTAAGGATCAGTTTATATGTTTACTTCAAAATAATATGTACGGTATAGGTGAGGAGGAAGATAAATTGATGGATCTCCAGATCAAACAAGATTGACTCAGAGTTGATAATTATTGAAGCAGAGTTTTTGGTTCTTGAAAATTCACCACTCTATTCTATATATTCTTTCTATTTTTTATGTTTAATATGTTCCATTAAAAAAATTGTAAACATGGCTGGGCGGAGTGGCTCACACCTGTAATCCTAGCACTCTGGGAGGCTGAGGTGGGAGGATCGCTCGAGGTCAGGAGTTTGAGACCAGCCTGAGCAAGAGTGAGACCCCGTCTCTACTAAAAATAGAAAGAAATTATCTGGCCAACTAAAAATATATATAGAAAAAATCAGCCGGGCATGGTGGCGTGTGCCTGTAGTCCCAGCTACTTGAGAGACTGAGGCAGAAGGATCGCTTAAGCCCAGGAGTTTGAGGTTGCTGTGAGCTCGGCTGATGCCATGGCACTCTAGCCCGGGCAACAGAGTGAGACTCTGTCTCAAAAAAATAAATAAATAAATAAATAAATATTGTAAACATGATGAGCTGATAAGTTAGAGGAAAGCAATAAGGTGGATTTTTATGATTACTCAGAGTGAACTACATTACATACTATATAAAGACATGTTGGCCAACATGAATGGTGATGATCAACTCATCTGCTGAAAGGCAGTTTTGCAGGGAAAAAAAGATAGTGAAGATTATGACATTATGACAGCTATGGGATATTAAATAGAAAGTTTCTGAAATAGATATTTTCTCTCATGAAATTTGTCTGCCTGGTTTATTTTCTCACTATGGCCCCAGCACAGTGACAGTTGTACATTAAACCTTCAGTAAACATTTGTTACATTATGTGATTGACTGTATCCTAAACCAAATAAAATAAAAATACCAACAAAAATAATTTGGTAAACCTAAAAAGGACCCATCATAATTATAGTGACACTATCTCTATAACATTATTTCTAATGCAAATCCTAATGGGCTGTATGGAAATGAAGTTCATATGCAGAAATAGAGATTTCAAGTCTATTAAGAGGTTATATTGCAGAATTTCTTATATTCAGTGCAGATATTCTCTCTCATTATCACAAATTAGAGGCATCAACCTTTGAGGCAAAGAAGCTCAAATTTCTCATGTATAAATAAACACAGAAATTACAAGAAAACCAGGAAGATAAAAGTTTACATCATAGACGAAATGTATATTTACTGCATATGATTAAAATTCTTAAAGAATGACCACATCTAGTGTCAAGTTTTGTCCATCATTCAGTAGAGCACTAAAATTATGTCATTCATTCATTCATTCATTCACACTGTAGTTCACACCCCTGCAGCATTCCATGCATCAGAGTGTTTTCAGTGATTGTTGAATTCAGAGATTCACTAATTAATTAGAAACATACTTTATTTTGAATATATTGTACTAAAATGGAGAAGACTAACAAATAAACAAATAATTATAAAACAACGTGGTAAATTTATGATATAATAGACACATGCAGATAGTTGTTCATTACTCAAAAGGAGAAAAGATAATCTCATTTAGTAAGTGAATTGAGGGAAAGTACGATATTCCAGGCATAGGAATATAATGAGGACAAAAGGTCTAGGGTAGAGGTAAGGTAGAGTGGTTAGAGAGGGAGACAAGGATAATGATGTGATAATACATTATTCTTTTGTCACCAGCATATAAAATATGATACAAGTAACCTTATCCCATCTAATCTACAGTCATTGCATTGATATTGGAAATTTAGATCATTTCCACTCCACTGTAAAGTCTCCATGAGAACAAGGGCTGGTGAGTTTGCTTACCATTATAATCTCAACATAGAACACATTTTCCAGCCCTCAATATGTAGCCAGCAAAAATTTATTCGATAGAGGAATGATTGGATGAACAGATGAATGACTTGTTATTTCAGTCATCATCTGTGGGCATTAAAGTGTGTTCTCCTTTTGGATCATCCCTTTGCATAGAACCCTTGTAGTTTAAACATTTCAAAATGGCTTTTTGAAACATTCTCACATATTTAAAAAAAAAAAAAAATAGACAATGGTAGCTACAAATAAGCACCTGAGGCTGAGGAGAATGGCTTCAGGAACCACTAAGCAAGACCTGCCTCTGCAGAGCCCTGGCCCCCTTTGTATACAGACTCACAAGGAAGACTTTCCTAAATGCATTCATGCATTCATTCAACAAGTGTCCATTTACTGCCTACTATGTGCTGACACTATTCTAAACACTAGAGATACAGAAACAGATATTCATACACACATGCACATATAAACTTGACCTCATAGAACATATAATCGAGTTAGGGGAGACAAATAATTAGTAAAACATATGCTATTTCAGCTGGTGATAAGTGCTATAAACAAATACTATAGAGAGAAGGGGCAGGAAGGATAATAATGAACTATGGCCTCACTGTCCATTGAGCTACTTAGGAGAAGAATCCTCCTGAGCGGCGAGATGGCCTAGGAGTTCTGCACATCTTGAATACTGACGTAATCAGGCATTAAGGGCATGAGATTACACCTTTTGGCTCAAGGCAGTTAGTGATGGTGAGGATATCAGAGTGTTCTTTCGGCAGGGGAAGGGGATGGTGGAGAGAGGGACTTGCTTGGGCCATGCAGTACTCACTCCTGGTGTTGAAGCAAGAGAGGCAATCTTACCTGGAGCACTGCCAGGCCCCGAGTTACATCCTGACTCCTTCCATGCTGGTTTGAAGGGATGGGTGAACTGGTAGGCTCCAGATATTTGTCTACTTAACAATTATAGGGCTCAATGTTATAATTATATCTCCTTGCTCAAAGTGTTATAAGCCTTATCTATATAGCCAAAGAAAATGCTTTCAGCAAGAACTATTTTGAGATACATTAACATGAACTACTTTCTTTCAAACCAATGAATTAACTATATTGATTGAAAGCCTACAGCCTCAATTATGTTTTTATTATCCCAAACCCCTATTAGTTAATTAACTCGACATTCATGATTTCTTCTGTTTCTCTAACATTTTCTTAATTAATGGTTTTAGGGTAAACATAGTATCTTTATTGGAAAGAGACACAGACATGTGCTTTGAGCACGTGAGTCAATGCAAGACTAAAGATGAAGCAAAAAGTCACTTGACCATTTCCCAAGGGTGCCAGGATTTCAGGGGACATCAACTTTTATATGGACACTTTATGAGCCAATTAAGCAGCAAATCAGAGTATACTTCTTATTCTTCTTGACTCTTCGACAAGTAGAAAATAAAAATGAAATTAATAAAAACAAATCTCAAACTAAATTAAGTAATAAACATTCATTTCAAAACAACAAATGGGAAAAACTTATTTGTATAAGGCAGAATGGCACTCCAAAACGTACGAACTGGGTTGAAAGACGAGGGTTCACTGCATGGTAAATTGAATGCCACTGCAAAACAACAATCAGAGCTGTCCCTTAAGGCAGTACGTGATTAACCGCCAAATGAGAGGTGCAAGCAAATCAAGTATCAGTTTACAGACAAAGAAGAGCTCAAGAGCTCCTTTGGGTTGATACTGATTAGGGTAGGTTTGGGAAGAATTTAGATCTTTGAAAAACTATAGGTGGAGAGAAATAGAGAGGGAATTCCAATCAGGGTGAACAGCATGAGAAAAAAGAGGGAAGTGAAAAAGTAAGGGTTTTTTCAAATGTATTCTCTAAGTGGGGGCAAGGATTGGTGGAATGGCTGCAAGAAGACAGCGGGATAGGCACGAAGCATTAGATTTTGTGTGAGTATAATTACAGAGTTCTCAGTGATCTTAACAAATAGAAAGAAAACATCAGACCCCTAAAATAAGATTGCTTCTTTCTTTTTCTTTTCTTTTCTTTTCTTTTTTTCCCCACCAACTAAATCAAACTTTAGACAAGGAATAGACACAATGCCTCTGCTGCATTTTGAAAAGCCAAAATACCTTTTCCCTTCTTTGTAAATTGAACACAGCCCAAGGAAGTGCCATTCTCCCAGATCTTGCCAACAGGCCATGTTAGAAGGCTTCTAGAAAGTATACTGCCTTTCCAGAGCGTCAGAGGTGCTGAGCCTGGGAAGTATTCAAGGCCATTTCCTTTCTCCCTGCGCTGGGCTTTGGAATGAGAAAAGCCTGGCTCACATGCTGTACTTGTTTTTCATACCCTCAAGAGAGAAGCTAAGGTCTGAAAGAACAATTAAAAACACAGAACTTAGTCATTTCTTCAGGAAAATGAGAAACCGCAGACTGTACTCTGACTTGCCAAAGAATCATTTTGAAGACTCTAAAAGTCTCTGAGGGGGAAGAAGATGAAAGGCAACTGCAGCATTATTCACATTTCTCCTTTGTTCAGGTTTTATGTAACAACTAGACGCACCCACAAAAATTTAGATGGATTTTGTGCGTAGTATATCAGTGAACATAATGAAAATCATATTTTGGGCTATTTGTGAGATTAAAAACTTTCAACATCTTTTGGTAATTAAAACACATATTTATTAGAAAGTGGCAAAAATTATACCTAGATAGGTGAGAATTTACTGAGCAGGCAGTGGTTAAGCTGGTCTTCATGGAAAACAACAAAACATTACAATATTAATATGAGCTTTTAGCATGTATTAGGGCTTTGCATATATTATCTCATTTGAAGTTTACAACTCAAACTTTTGAAGTAGGAGTCATTATAGGGAAAGTGAGGCTTAAAGAGGCTGGACTAACTTGCCTGACCCAGTGCTAATTGGTGGCAGAGGCAGAAATCCCAAAGTGGTCCTACTCCTAATCTAGCATCATTCTCCACTAAACACCACCACCTTCATCTCCATTAGTAGTTCTTATGTGAATGAGAAAGTTCATAATTCCCTTAATTTGTATTTCTTGTCATTTTTGCCTTGTTCATTCTCCCACGAAGTGGTATTAACATCCACCTGCTTGAGATAACTGAATGGAGTCTAGGAATTCATCACCGTAAAAGGTTATGAAACCAAGTCCCAGAGCCAGTGCAAGGAGTTCTCTCTGGATGAGTCAGAGTGTGGAGATGATGGCTCCTTCCTCAGGACCTCAGCAACACAGGACAGGGTGCATCCCTAAGGCCTCAATCTGGCATATACTGAGATAAGCATCAGGATTATGGTTCTGCACCAGAGCTACATCTAACTTGGAGACAGGAGAAGGCTAGTATAGAATTCTCCCTTCAGTCTCCAGCCTAATGCATGGGCCTTAGCAAGGAATAGAACACTTTCACTAACTGCTTAATAGTACAACATTAGTCCTGAACAAACGATTTTCTTTCATTCCCCTCCCCAAATAAACAATCATTAAAAAATACAATTCAATAATAAAAAAGACTCACTGCTGGTCCATGCTCCTGATGCAGTATACTTCGACATAATCTTCATATGATCATAAAAACTGAAAATATAAAAGTAGTGAAAACTTTTAAAGGGACTTGTATCATTAATTAATTTATTTATATATTTATTTATTGCAAGTAGTAGGAGAGTTGATGTTCAAATATTAAATTAAATAGAGAAAATACAGAGGGGTGGGGAAAAGTTTTTGATTCTTGTTACGAGTTAATATTTGCTGAGCACCTCCTAGATGCCTGCCGCTATAATTTGTACCATAGAACACAAGAATGCAGTTTCTTTCAATAGATCCACTGGCTATTGACTTAAAGTCTCACACATAAAATGACAATTCCCAGAGGGAATATTTACATTGTTTCCATAGTCTTCATTTGGCAATTTGGAAATTACAGTCTGATATTAGAGTAAATCATATAACATTAAGGGATATATTAAATTTCTATTATTTCTTCATAAACTTTTAGTTTCCTTCTCTCCACAAGTGAATACAAGGCTGATATTTAAAACAATGACTCCTCTTTCCCTAGGTTATGCACTAGTGTTTATAAATCTCTGAAGGAGTTAGATTCATGAGCACATGTGTTAAATTAGATACATAATCGCTTTATGTTCCTTCTGCTCTGTGGCTTGAGTCTTTGTATGAATGCTTCTGCTGCTACCCGCATGTGATGAATCTGTCCATCTTGTTAGAGAGATTTATAATATTATAAAGTGAATAAATTTGACATCCTGATGACTCTTTATTCTCTTCTTTCTCAAGGTTCTCTCTCAAACCTAATTAAACCTGTGACTAGGCCGGGCGCGGTGGCTCACGCCTGTAATCCTAGCACTCTGGGAGGCCGAGGTGGGCGGATCGTTTGAGCTCAGGAGTTCGAGACCAGCCTGAGCAAGAGCGAGACCCCACCTCTACTAAAAATAGAAAGAAATTATATGAACAGCTAAAAATATATATAGAAAAAATTAGCCGGGCATGGTGGCGCATGCCTGTAGTCCCAGCTACTCGGGAGGCTGAGACAGGAGGATCGCTTGAGCTCAGGAGTTTGAGGTTGCTGTGAGCTAGGCTGACGCCACGGCACTCACTCTAGCCTGGGCAACAGAGTGAGACTCTGTCTCAAAAAAAAAAAAAAAAAAAAACTGTGACTGAAGCAATTGCATTTAATAAATATTCCTTTTAGTCCAAAACACAATCATATTGAGTAGAGTAGTTCTTATTACCCAGAAAGACACCCTAAATAGCACTAAAAATTTTAGAGTAATATTAATAAATATGTTTGATTGATCACAACTCAGTTCCACAACTGGTCAAATATGCAGACTGAACAGACTCTGCTTATACTGCAATGACAGAGGGGCCAGAAACTATCTGGTGATGCCATCAGTAAATTTCATACTTGATGTCACTTACATGAAATTCAGCCATGGGGACTTATTTTTCTTTCTCTTTTTTTCCTTTTTTTTGAGTTTATATGTTCATCCCTATCAAAAATTTACAAAATCAGGGTGGGTATGCATCACTTGATATTAATTAGAGATGTTTCCCTCAAAGCATATTTTATATTTAGGAACCATAAAGTAAAAATGAATGGAAGGACCATAAGTAAATGGACACATAAAGTGAGTTAAAAGAGGATGTCTCCAAGGGGCTCAACTGCATTGGGGGCCAAATGCAAAGCTTAACTAATTCAGAGGTGTACGCAGGGCTAGCTGAATTATACCACAAAATGAAATGAATTCTGAACAGCAACATTCTATCATAGTACTGATTATTCACCTCTAGACTCTAGTGAGCTACTTATGCCGCAACTCCCTATGACTTAATATTCTCACAAAATTTTACTCATCCATTCAACACATATTTATTGTGTCTAGAATGTTCTAAATGCTGGGGTTACAGCTGTGAATAGGGTGGACAAAAATCACTCAGGAGATTTACATTCTAGCTTTAAAATTTTTCCTCCAAATTTAATCTCACTACACTATTCCTTATCATGTAGATCTATCACAGATCTTCCTAAAAGCCACAGGGAAGTTTCGCTTACAGATTATAAGCGGGGTTTTTTCACAGGTAGTGAAATAAATCAAATCTTTTATTGTCTACAAATGTGTCTTTGCTCTAAATGAACAAATAAATTAATTTCTCTGTTCCAGGACATCTGCTTCTCTTGTTAAGAAAGTACAGTCCACATTCTCTGCGTGGTGCTACTCTCCAAAATAAACATATAAGACTTTAAGAAAAGAATAGAATAGTATTCTTGCTCTGGATTCTACAAAGTTAAACAAAAACATTTATCTCATTCTCCCCATTTTTTTCATTAATGCCCATATTGTATCCATAGCAGATTATGTCATTGAAATAGCCAGAATTGGGGTTTACTTGTAAGTGTGTATTTATTGAAAGATAGAGAATAGTCTGTAGGCTCTATCTTGTAGAATAGAACCACAAACTAGAATGAGGTAGGAACCTGGGTGGTGTAGATGGAATGCCAGGCAGGCAGGTGTTCCTGTTCAAGGTAGTCTATCAACAAGCATTAGAGGCCAAGTTCAAGTTCTGATTCTCCACTTAATAGTCACATGCCCTCCTGTAACTTACTTAACATCTCTAAGTCTCAGTTTCCTCATCTGTTAAAAAAACACTCTAAGTATGCTGACACCAAAGATTGCTCTAGATGTCAGAGGGAACATTCTCCTATCTTTATATTACTAATTTTAGATAATCACTCTACCCCAAGAAAGGGCAGTATTAAACATTCCTGCCTCCTTTCTAACAACTTTCCCCTTGCTCATCCATTTATAAAGAGGAATGACATGCTAATTTGGCATGGGAAAATCTTGGTATACACTGTCACATTAATCCTGAGTGATATTACAGCCTTAAAAAGAAAAAAGAAAGTGGGTCTGTTCTTATCTCTCTTCTGCTATTCTGATTACTAAGGAAGACATTTGTGTCTCTGAGCCAGGTAGCAAACCAGACCTTCTAAAAGTTCACCTGAAGGCCTACCTGGGTATCTCCAATCCTTTGTTAGTCTCTGGAATTATCCATCCTTTAGGAATTATATTTCTGGTGAAGTTATGTGGCATCTCCAAGTATAAAAGTCATCCCTGTATGCCAACTTTCTAATGTCTCAAGATCTAGCTTTAGGAAGAGGGGAAAAAAAACTCTTTTTCAATAAAACCAAAGCCACATTCTCCAATTCAATTTTGCTAAAAATAGTACTGATGCTGTGCTTTGCTTTCATTTGGCACTATGCATCCATTTTTCAAGTTGTAAAAAACATAGAGAACTAAGGATTCCTAAATTCCCATCAAGAGAGAGTATACAAACTGTATGTATATGAGTTCAAAGGCAAGAGTGTAGTCCCTACAATAATTGGTAAGAGCAGGTGGGACACCAATCCTGGAACTATTACAAAAGCATAAGGCCAGGAAGAGAAGGGCTTGTTCCTTAAATGGAGCTGCAAGCTGTGGTCTTGGCAACAGAAACAATGCAAGATCCTAGCTTTTAGAACTTGGGTGGAAAGGAAGAGCAGAATTAGCTATAAGATTAAGATTCTTGATGAGACTCCTTTATGAGGATTGATAACACTGGGTCCATATCCTAAAGAAGCATTGATGTCTTTCATTCATTCTTTGACTTTGACCTTTGCTGTAGCCAGGATAGAAGGGAGGCAATCATAAGTAAGACAATAAACTTGATGAACAGGGAATTAACTGTAATACTTGTCCAAATTGATCCCCATTTAAAGTCCCTTACCCCATTAAGATATTCCAGAAAATTTTAACAGAATGCAGTAGCTTTATTTAAGTAGACATTATGTGTGTGTGTGTGTGTGTGTGTGTGTGTGTTGTGTGTATATACAGGAAATTCTCCTTCATGCAGATTGGAGTTATAATGTTAAATATCTAAATATCTCCAGGGGTCAACCATGAGATGCCAATAGACAAATGCATCCAGATGCAGAGAATCAGATAAGGAGTGATGGGTGAGGGGAAGGGAAAATCTCTAGGGCACACAGGGGAGCTGCTAATTAGCCAGCAACAGGAGCCTCTTTAGAATATGATTTCTCAATAAAAACCAAAAATCTAGGTTTTTAGGGTTTTTAAAGTCTGGCATTAAACAATTTTTAATATCGGCAACTAAGTGGGAATCCATATAAGTGGGAATATCAGTGGCTTTAGAATAAAGCACTAGGGTTGTTATAGGACTGAGAAACATTTTTAATTCGAGAATCACTAGTCAACTAGGATGGAGATTAAATATAAACTTTGCTATTCTTTTCTTTCAGATAGAATTTTAACTAAATAATTTCCTCAGCTTTGTAATTAACAAGAATGCATATACCACTTATGTAATTCAAAACATATTATATAATTTATCTTATGATAAGTTATAAAAACAGTAACTAAAAAAGGGGGAGATGAGAGAGAGAGAGTGAGCAGATGAGGCAGGTTTAGAGACAACAGAAACAAAGAGACAGAGGTAGGGACAGTTAAAAAACAGAGGAGAAAACTGGTGCTGAAAAGAAACACACCAAGGAAGAGAGAAGGGATTCATATGATGGGAAAGCACACAGAGAGAAGTTAAAGAGTTGACTTAATTAAGAGTTTCACTTTGCTATGTATTTTATTTATTCACTCTCTAATTAATTCAAATTAGTAAAAATATCTTGAATGTCTTCAGATGCCTGGCACTACCTAACTGGTAAAGATGCAGCAGTGGAAAACCCAGGACCATAGACTCATGGGGATTACATTCCAGTGGAGAAACAGAAAACAAGCAGACTAGAAAATGAATACATAATACATCAGGTGGGCTATGTTACAGAAGGCAAATGCCAACGCAGGATAGGGAGCGCTCATGGTTAGGGTATGTTTTCTTTGGGTGGGTGGCCAGGGATGACCTCTGATAAAACATTTTAGCATATATCTCAAGGAAGGAAAGGAGCTGGGCATGAAGTGAACACTATATACTTTAAACCATGTCTATGAGGGAAGGAATAGGGTCCACCTTTGTCACCACTGACTCCTTATCGCTTAGCACTCCGCTGAACACACAACGATGGACCCTAGGAGGAAAAATCAGAATAGCCTTCATGTTAGATATTATCCTCTGGAAAGCCAGAGCAGGGGACACTGCTGTATCACCCCAAAGCCTGAAAGAGCTCAAGGGCATTGTATTAGTTTGCTAGGGCTGCCATAACTAAACACCACAGAATGGATGGCTTAAACAAAAGAAATTTATTTTCTCACAGTTGTGGAGGCTAGAAGTCCAAGATTAAGGTAATATTACCGTTGGTTTCTGGTGAATCTTCTCCTCTTGGTTGTGTACAACCAACTTCTCACTTTGTCCTCATATGGCCTTTCCTCTGTGTGTGTGGAGAGAAAGGGAGAGAGAGTAAAAGAGGCCTCAGGTGTCTCTTCTTATAAGAACACCAGTCCTATAAGATTAAGGAACTAGCCTCATATCCTCATTTAACCTTTATTACCTTCCTAAATCCATTTCTCCAAATATAGTCACATTGGGGGTTAGGGCTTCAATATATAAATTGTGGGGGGCACAATTCAGTCCATAACATTCTTTTCTCTGCTGCCTTAATTTATGTCCTTTTCAAATAAAAAATATATCCACCCCATTCTGACGGTCGCAAAAGTCTCAGCTAATTCAAGCATCAATTTCATGTCCAAAGTCTCATCTAAATATCATCTAAATCAGGTGCGGGTGAGATTTTAGGTATGATTCATCTTGAGGCAAAATTCTTTTTTAGCTGTGAACCTGTGAAACTAGACAAATTATGTGCTTCTAAAATACAATAGTAGGACAGGCCCAGGATAAACATTCTCATTCCAAAGGGAAGAAATGAGAAACAAGAAAGTGGTAACAGGTCCCAAGCAAGTCCAAGATCTAGAAGGGCAAATCCCATTAGATTTTAAATTTCAAGAATAATCTGTTTTGTCTTCATGTTCTTCCCTTCAGGCCCTTGGGATGGCAGCATCACTCCCGGGGCCCTCGGCCATGGTTATGCCCCTCAGTTCTGGGGCAGTGTCCCTGAGGCACTGGGCAGGTACATCCTGGCAAGCTAAAATCAGTAAGAGGGTCCCACCCTATGAAATAGAAGGAAACAGCCTTGCCCTCCCGGCCTGTGGTGAGAGTAGAACCTCCAATGATCCCTGGATTGCCTTAGGGATCATTCTCTTCTTGAAGGATAAAGAATGTTTTTTATTATTGTTATTATTATTTCAGAATATTATGGGGGTAGAAACACTTTGGTCACATAAATTGCCTTTGCACCATGCAAGTCAAAGCTACAAGCATGCCCATTCTCCAGACAGCGCACACCCATTCCCCTCCTCTCCCCTCCCACCTGCCCGTTCCTGGATGAATGTTATTTCCATATGTGCACCTTAGTGTTGATCGGTTAGTACCAATTTTATGGTGAATACATGTGGTGTTTGTTTTTCCATACTTGTGATACTTCACTTAGTAGAATGGGCTCCAGCTTTATCCAGGATAATACAAGAGGCGCTATATCACCATTGTTTTTGTGGCTGAGTAGAGCTCCATGGTATACATATACCACATTTCATTAATCCACTCATGTATTGATGGGCACTTGGGTTGTTTCCACTTCTTTGCAATTGTGAATTGTGCTGCTATAAACATTCTAGTACAGATGTCTTTTTTTATAGAATGTCTTTTTTTCCTTTGGGTAAATACCCAGTAGTGGGATTGCTCAATCAAATGCTAGTTCTACTTTTAGTTCTTTGAGGTATCTCCATACTACTTTCCATAAAGGTTGTACAGTTTGCAGTCCCACCAGCAGTGTAAGAGTCTTCCTATCCCTCTGCATCCACACCAACATTTATTGTTTTGAGACTTTTTGATAAAAGCCATTCTCACTGGAGTTAAGTGGTATCTCACTGTTGTTTTGATTTGCATTTCTCTTATGATTAGAGATAGATGTTGAGCATTTTTTCGTATGTTTGTTGGCCATTAGTCTATCTTCTTTTGAAAAATTTCTGTTCATGTCCTTTGCCCATTTTTTAATGGGGTTGTTTGATTTTTTTTGCTGATTGTCCTGAGTTCTATATAGATTCTGGTTATTAACTCTTTATCAGATATATAGCATGCAAGTATTTTCTCCCTTTCTGTGGGTTGTCTATTTACTTTAATGATTGTTTCCATGGCTGTGCCATAAGAATTCTAGAAGAAAATGATGAAAAACTCTTATAGACATTGGCCTAGGCAAAGAATTTATGAAGAAGACTCCAAAAGCAATCACAGCAACAACAAAAATAAATAAATCAGACCTGATAAAGATAAAGAATGTTTGGAGCCCAGTAGCTCTATTGTCCTTTTCTATAGAAACCCAGAAATTTGAAAATCTTCATTTCATCCCTTTTCTCTTCCCTTTAGTTCAAATTAGCACTGTCGCAGCTGGCATGATCCCATCTCTATTTCTGGCTTGGCTGAGATAGCTGATTAACTCCATGGGTAATCTTCTTATGGAGTGACTGTCCAGCCATACCTTTGGTATTCTCTCCAAAACACATTTTCTCATTTTTTTTTTTTTGCAATATGGATAGGCTGAGAATTTTTTAAATCTTCAAGTTTGTGTTACTTTTTGCTTAAAAATTCTTTCAATGTAGTTCTCTCCTTTTGTATTTTACCATAAGCACTAGGAAGTCTGACCGTATCTTCAACACTTCTAAAACACAAGTTCTATAGTCCCCTAAATACTAGAACACAGTTCATCCACATTCTTTGCCACTTTATGAGAAGGATTGCCTTTCCTCCAGTTTTTAATAGCATGTTCTTCATTTCCATCTGAGACATCACCAGAATCACCCTTAACATTCATATTTCTACCAAAAGTCCCTTCAAGGCACTCTAAGCTTTTTCTAGCATGCATCTCAAAAGCTTTTCTAGCCTCTAGCCATCACCTAGTTCCAAAGCCACGTCAACATTTTTAGGTATTTGTTAATAGTAGCACCTCACTTCATGGTACTGATAGTTCAGGGTTGCTAGAATTGCCATAACAAAATACCATATGCTAGGTGGCTTAAACAACAGAAACTTACTTTCTCACAATCATGGAGGCTAGAATTCCAAGATCAACATGCTATCAGAATTGGTTTCTGTTGAGGCCTCGTTTCCTGGCTTTATACAACCGTCTTCTTGTTCTATCCTCATATGGCCTTTCCTCTGTGTGTATGCAGAGAGAGAGGACTATAGTATTTCTTCCTCTTCTTATAAGGACACCAGTCTTATTGGATTAGAGTCCCAATCTCATGACTTCATTTAACCTCAATTACAGCCCTATGTGCAAATGCAATCACACTGGGGGTTAAGGATTCCTATTTTGTAGGAATACACTTCAGTTCCTAACAGCCTCTATGTCGTGGAAGATTGATTGGGGTTCTTTAATTGCAGGCAATAAATATTAACAATGACTAATCTTGACTAAAAGGAATGTGTTGACAGGATGTGAGGGACAAGGCTGCCTGTGCTTGAGATTGGTACCCTCTGCAGTTGGGCAGTGTATAACTCGTATGATCATAATCCATGGGATTACTCCAGAACCTCAGAGAGTTGAAGGAAATGATAAAAAACAGTCTTTGGAAGTTCAAAATCCAGAGATGCTCCAGAGACTTAAAAAGCAGGAACTAATGAAGAGTCTAGTCAGGCTGCTGCCCTCAGGGTGAATGAACCCCAATCATTTTTATCTTTGTGTTCTTCCAATTAAAATAAAAATGTTGCAAAGAAAGGCTGTGATTGCTCTTGGGTCCTGCACGAATCTCTTTGTAAAGAGAGATCAGCAAACCTGATGGACAGCCCTACTGAGTCTTTTATCAGTGGGTCTAGGATGGTGCCCAGAGCTAAATCAAGGTGCTCTTCACAGAAGGAATGGACTCTAGGCAGACAAATTATAAAAGCTAAAAATTCTAGTAGACAAGTATATAATCCCAGGAGCCCACATGCAGGGATTGGAACCCCAGTTCTGCCATATGTTTACCTGCTCTGTGACTTTGCACACATTACTTAACTTATCTCTATCCCAGATTCTTCATCTGTAAATAAAAGAAAATTCTAGAATTATCTCATAAAAGTGTTTATTTAGTTTATAAAAACACTTAGAGCAATATGTGACTATCTGTAATACTCAAAAAACATTAGCTAATGTTATTTTATGTGAGACTGAAGGTCTTAATTCACAATCTAATGTATATTCTGCTTTTGAAAACACTTTACCTTGAGATCATTTTATCACATGATTGGTATTAAACGTAAGTCATTGCAGTCAATTCAGATTTACTTGACTGAATTTCCTTCTCTCACCCTATCTCTGTCTCTGTCTCTGTCTTTCACACACACACATACACACATAGGCACATCTCATAAATTTCTGCCTAAGTATAATATATTCTTAGAAAACATGCTTACAAAATTGCCTTTAATAAAATTATAGTTGTGAAAATTCAAACTTTCTCAAAGGCCAGAGATCAAAGCAAATGATAAAGTTCAGTGTTTAACAGACTGGGAAGGGCAGCCACAGAATGAGGGGGATGTTAGTAACTGTTGTATAAAATCGTTTTTATTCAGCATCATGCAAAGGGAATAAACACCAAGGTAATAAAATTTTTGCGTGACATGAAATTAGGAGACACTGCAAATGTTGGAAAAGCCTAAGAATCAATAACAATGATGCCACAATAGGGAAAATAAAGAAAAAGGAAAGAAAATTAAATTCAACTGAACAACAACAGACTAGTATGATGCAATGAAATTAAATCGAGACAGTAGACTCCTAAATTACAACAGTCATTACAGTGCACTTTGCAAAATTGTTTACATAATCATCTCCACCGCTGAACCCAAAGCACTATGACACATCAACCCATTTAATTAAAAAACTATTGAGTATGGACTAAGTACAAGGTGCAGTAGGGGCACCAATGAACAAGTTCAAGTTCTAGCTAGTGCGTGAACAAAATCAATTGCATCCATCTCTGTACCTGCAGCATCTAATATACAAGTTTGGCACATAAAGAAGGAAAGAAAACAGTGACCATCTTGTCAATGATAGATGGATAAGCATAGGAATACTCAAAGTCAAATGTATCTAAATGACAAATTATTAATAGCACATATTTATTGAGACTAAATATGTGCCAGGTACTGCTTTCAGGGCTTGGCCTGAATTCTCATTTAATCCTCAAACACATGATGGGACACTGCTCCCATGTTCTAGTTGAGAGAAAGGACATTGGAAATTGAATAACTCTTCCAAGGGCACATAGCTAGTGGAGCTGAGATTCTAACTAGGCATATCTGATTTAGTCTTTTAAATCTTCATAGACATTTTTAACTTTTAGGAGGTGGAACACGGATAAGGGGTACTTTATTTGAATCAGTGAATTTCACTGATTTTTAGGAACATGCAGGTGATTCTGATGCAAGAACAATTGGAAAACTGTAAAAACAAAACAAAACAATATAAGCAGTCAGCATTAGTGATTATTTCATTAACTCTTCTTGTCCACATTTGAATTAAATTATATTGGATATAATCACTGCTTATTTATTCCAAAATAAACTTACTTTTGTGAAGGCTTTGTGAAATATTTATATACAATATTTCAATTGATCCTTACAAAAATTCTGTAATATATGTGGTACATAAGAGAAAAAGAAAATCTTTTACTTTTTCTTACCTTTCCCATCTTTACATATTTGCAAACAGATTTAAGACTGTCCTTTGACTTTTCCAAGGGCCCACAAAGAAACAAAAGAGGATTTTGTAATCACCATTTCCATCCCAGCTTCTCTGGCACATTTTTCTAACTTGTTTGCACCAAAAATTCACTCATTTCAGAGAAGTTTGTTTTACCTTTCTGTGACTTGTTCACATCTATTTATGAAATGCCATGAACTACTTCAAAGATGTTGTAAGACTCATCCTAAAGCATGTATATAAGAATGTGAATACTAACTTCTGAAGTTCTACATAAATGGTGACGAGAACAAATAAGAATAGACCTCAAGAAAATAGTATGAAATCAATGAGCAGAATTGCTCTAGAAATCAATATCACCAACAGAGACAAATGGCTGAAAACTGAGGACAAATTAGAACTGCACAGACAATGTAATACAGTATCCAGACAGGCAGTGATTTTCAAGGCTGCATATAAAGAGACATTTGATCCTAGGAGGGGAAAGTAATAGCCTTTTTCTACAAAGCTCTTGGGAGACCACATCTGATAACAGTGTCTGAGGTAATACAACTTCATCAAGAGTGCGATAGGCAACAGAAATGACTGGGGAGTGGAAACATCAATTTCCCAGTTAGGCTTAAAGAGCTTAATGTCTGTAGATTGGTGATGTAATAACAAGGATGCCCATGATTCTGAAAAGTAATACCATTTCTCACAGAAAGAAAGGTATTACTTAGTCTAATTTATGTGGGCTTATGAAAACAAACTAACCGACCACTTTAAGACTAAAGGAAACCAAAGGAGTTATCCCCATTCCTCTAAAAAGATGTTCAAAATATCTAAATATCTGTGAAATTGTACCTTAATTTATTTTTAAAATTTATTAGGTTGACAGATAACATTGCATAGTTATATCACATACATCATGATGTTTTGAAATATATAGACATTGTGGAATCATTAAAGCTAGCTAATTAACAAATTACATAGTTATCATTTTTGTGACAAGAGCACTTAATATCTATTATTTTTATCTTTGTCAAAAATACAATATATCACTTTTTTTTTATTTCGGAACAAACGTTTTGGTTCCATATATTGCCTTTGCACTGCTCAAGTCAGAGCTACAAGCGTGTGCATCCTCCAGTGTGCACCACATCCATTAGGTGTGAATTTACTCATCCCTTCCTCCCCTCCCACCTGCCTGATCCCTGATGAGTGTTACTTCCATATGAGCACATAAGTGTTGATTGATTAGTACCAATTTAATGGTGCGTACATGTGGTACTTATTTTTCCATTCTTGTGATACTTCACTTAGAAGAATGGGCTCCAGCTTTATCCAGGATAATACAAGAGGTATTTAGCTCACCATTGTTTATGGCTGAGTAGTACTTCATGGCATACATATACCACATTTTATTAATCCACTCATGTATTGATGGGCACTTGGGTTGTTTCCACATCTTTGCAATTGTGAATTGTGCTGCTATTAACATTCGAATGCAGATTTTTTTTCCCCCTTTGGGTAAATACCTAGTAGTGGGATTACTAGATCAAATGCTAGTTCTATTTTTAGTTCTTTGAGGTATCTCCATACTTCTTTCCATAGAGGTTGTACTAGTTTGCAGTCCCACCAGCAGTGTATGAGTGCTCCTATCTCTCCGCATCCATCCCAACATTTGTTGTTTTGGGACTTTCTGATAAAAGGCATTCTCACTGGAGTTAAATGATACCCCATTGTGGTTTTGATTTGCATTTCCCTGATGATTAGAGATATTGAGCATATTTTCATATGTTTGTTGGCCATTAGTCTATCTTCTTTTGAAAAGTTTCTGTACATGTCCTTTGCCCATTTTTTAATGGGGTTGTTGATTTTTTTCTTGCTGATTTTCCTGAGTTCTACATAGCTTCTAGTTATCAGCTCTTTATTGGATGTTTAGCATGCAAGTATTTTCTCCCATTCTGTAGGCTGTCTATTAGCTCTAATGACATAATTTCCTTGGCTGTAGAAGCTTTTTAATTTGATCAGGTCTTCTTACTTATTTTTGTTGTTGCTGTGATTGCTCTTCTTCATAAATTCTTTGCCGAGGCCGATGTCTGTAAGAGTTTTACAACATTTTATTCTAGGATTCTATGGTTTCATGTCTTAGGTTTAAGTCTGTTATTCATGATGAGTTGATTTTTGTGAGAGGTGCAAGGTGCGGATCCTGTTTCAGTCTTCTGCCTGTGGCTATCCAGTATTTCCAGCATCAACAACAGTCAAGCTGAGAACCAAATCAAAGACTAAGTACCTTTCACAGTAGCAACAAAGAAAATAAAATACCAAGGAATATATTTAACTAAGGAAGTGAAAGACCTCTATAGGGAGAACTATGAAACACTGAGGAAGGAAATAACACAGAGTGTAAACAGATGAAAAACCATACTATGCTCATGGATCAGCAGAATCAATACTGTTAAAATGTCTATACTACCCAAAGCTATCTACAGATTAAAGACAATCCCTATTAAAATACTAACATCATTTTCTCAAACCTAGAAAAAATAATTCTACATTTCATATGGAACCAGACAAGACTCCATATAGCCAAAGCAACCTTAAGCAAAAAGAACAAATTGGGAAGCATAATTTACCAGGCTTCAAGCTATACTACGTGACTATAGTAACCAAAACAGCATGGTACTGGCACAAGAACAGAGACATAGACCAATGGAATAGGACTGAGAACCCAGATATAAAACCATCCTCATATTGCCATCTGATCTTTGACAAAGCAAACAAAAACATATACTGGGGGAAAAGAATCACTATTCAATATATCATTAACTGTAGTCACCTTGATGTACAATAGAACTCTTGAAATTTGTTCTTCCTATATAATTATAATTCTATACCCTTTGACCAATCTTTCCCCAGTCACTCTCCCCCTGAACACCCCAGGCTTTGGTAACTACCATTCTGAATTAGTTAAACTGATTTGTATTTCAAAATGCAATTGTAAAAACATCCTTTATCCTCTTTCAAAATGTAATATGTGTCTTAAAATGCACTTACCTGTATGATGATGAAAATATGCACATTCTATTCTCTACTTCTATGAGATTATTCTTTTAGATTCCACATGAGTGAGATCATGTGGGATTTGTATTTCTGAGCCTGGCTTATTTCATTTAACATAATGTCTTTCATGTTCATCTATATTGTTGCAAATGACAGAATTTTTTTCTTTTTATGGCTGCATAGTATTTCATTGTGTATATATACCACCTTTTCTTTAACCATTCATTTGTTAATGGATACTTTCATTGATCCCATACCTTGGCTCCTTTTTTTAAATAAACCTCAGTGGCAAAGATTTTTGTTCATCTATTCATTTCTTCAGTGAACTTTCATTGGGTAATTGTTATGTGTTAGGTATTGTATTAGGGCCTAAGATAGAAAAATGAGTAATAATTTCCATCTTCACTTGAGAAACTCATTTCTAATTCAAAATGCAATTGTAAAAACATCCTTTTATCCTCTTTCAAAAGGTAATATGTTTCTTAAAATGCCCTTATCTGTATGATGATGAAAATATGCACATAGAGAAGGAGCGATATTTAACATTTTCCAAGTGGGTAGCAAAGAAGAAATAATATTATTTTTTTAAAAAACTTCATATTTTCTTTCACTCAGCTCTAAAACGTAACATAAAGTTTCCCTGTTATTACACACTCTTCACAAACATTTTAATGGCTACAAATAGGTCATAGTGAAATTGCTCACACACCCCTGGCAGGAGGGTGTGGAATGGCCTATTTCCAGGCTAGCTGGGTGACAGTGAAATAGGCCACTCTATGTGGGTGTCCCTAGAGTGTCTACCCCACCAGTGAGGAATGTCATACTTTTCCAAGAGCTAAGAAGAGGGTTTGGGCCAAGATTTGAACTCTGCTTACCAAAACCATTCTTTGACTTTCACTGGAAGATAGTCAGGCCTTGCCTGTATATCATGCTTTACGGGGTCTGGATAGCATTTGGAGCCAAACATCAGAGCAGTGGCTCCTCTGTAGTAAAACTGAAGCATGTGCTCATTGAGATGAGCATGGAAGGTGGGTACTTCGTCCTAGGGCCTCATCATGAAGTTCAACCAGGTGCTCACCATTCTCTGTCAACATTTTAGTGGCATTGGTGTCATCTTCCCACCATTTCCTTCACCACCTGGGGTGGTAGTCTATTCTCTGCCTACAAACCCTTTGGGTTGCCATGATCCTTTCTACACCAACTCTGAAAGGGGTGCTGGGCTAACAAGTCAATTCTACTAATAATATCAGGTATCTCTTTAATAGTAAGTAACACATGTGGTACATATATGTTCTATTTCATGTGCACTAGTTCAGTTCATCCTCAGGATTACTTCTAGTGGAAAACAGGATTATCTTCCATTTCACAAATAAGAAAACTGAGGAAATGATTGCTTGAGTAACCTGTCCAAGATCACCGAGCAGGGCTGTGAAGGAGCCAATATTGGCATCCAGGCCATCTGGTATGGATCCTGACTGCTTTGTCACTATGTTACCTGCACATCAGGACTATGCCTGCTACTGACCAGTGAGTGGCAAAAGACTACATCCCTGCTAATGAAATATTTGCACTATTGGAGCCAAATGTCCTCCAGTACCAGTTCATTAAACTAACAACCCTCTTTACTAGAGCCTTATACTCTTCTTAAGAAAGGAAATAAGGAATTCCAGCTCTGATAAGGCCACTGTGGCCTCAAAGTGGAAATAATCTTTGGCTTTCATCTAGTCTCATTGATGCTGTCCTTCTTGGATTGGCTAAGTTCCAGGTCTCCCAGGAATTTGAAATGGATACATTACACAGTGAGGAAAATTGAGAAGATATGAAATGAATCTAAAGCAAGTCCTTGATAATGAATTGTCTTAGTCTGTTTAAGCTGCTATAACAAAACTATCAGAAACTTGGCAACTTATAAACAATGAACATTTCTTTCTCACAGTTCTGGAGTCTGGCAGTCCAAGATCTCAGCACTGGCAGATTAAGTGTCTGGTGAGGACCCTTTCATTATAGATGGTAGCTTCTATCTGTGTACTCACATAGTGGAAGGGCTAGATAGCTCTCTTGGGTCTCTTTTGTAAGGGCATTAATCCCATTCATGAGGGATCTTCCTGCATGACCTAATACCCACCTGAAGGCCCTACCTTCTAGTACACATTGGGGTACTATCACACTGGGGATTAGGATTCAATGTTTGAATTGGGGGATGGGGGAACACTAACATTCAGACCATAGCAGAAATCAAAAGAGGAGGCACAGAAACTCGAGGCAAATTCTGACTCCAGTGGCAATGCATTGAGATAATAAAACAAAAACAAACAGATACAAGCTGGAAACTGAATAGGATTTGAATCAAAGCATACAATAATTAAGAACAAGAAGAAAAGTAGCTGTTTGCAGGAGCTGTTGCAAAAGCCAATAGAGTTATAGCTTGAAGAGACACTGTTTAAAGCCCAGAAGCTCATTCTTGCTCGTCTTCTCATCTGCATAATGATTGCAAAAGATCCTTTTGTGCTTTCTCTTCCTCAAACACTGCTCTTAGTGTATTGATACTTGAATACTAATATTTATATTTATCAATTCCATCAACAACTCTATATGGTATTAGTAAAATGGGAAAAATGATACCTAAATGTGATGAAATAATATATTCAAGATCACTCAGCTGGTGTATGACAGAGACAGGATACAAAGCTAAGTGGTTTGGTTACAGAGTATGTATCAGTAATTATCATGTTACATTTACTCTCAAGGGCTAAATAGACTATATCAATTGTGTTTGCCTAGGGTCATTTCACTGATACCCATTCGCATCTGGCACATATGAAAAGAGGAAAATGTTTTCTTTACTTAAAACAGCAGAATTAGTATGAAACCTTATATTATACTTTACCAAACACAGCTTCACATAGTAATTTTATGTTCTCTCTATGTATGTATCTTTTAATAAATCTAAAATGTCAGCTAATGTTCTGTATTTGCAAGATCTGAGGTTACCCTCCAACATATTAAACATTACTACAGGGCGTATGTGATCTGACCATGTCATATTAAAAGGATCCCTCTTGGAAATCTTATCTAAGCATGTTTCTACCAAGTACCTATGCAAAAAATTGAAAGACATATTCCTGTGTCTATTCAAGATCATTAGCAATCATCTTCACTAAATTTCACCACTATTTACTGAAATGATGCAAATGTATTCCCTCTTTTATTACTTTCAGTTTTTCTGGGGAATCTAAATATTTTCTACATACCAAGCTTTCATATCCAACCTTAAAAAGTTAAACAAATGGCTGCTGTACCCAGTCAATGTAGCATTTGAATGACAACCAATATTGATTCCACGGAAATGGTATAAACCAGTAGAGTAATCAAGGGAAAAATCTTCCTATGTGAATAACATCTCAATGCAATGCATTTAAATCTTTAATTGGCACTATAGTTGACCCCTTAAACCTCACGTTAAAGTTTGATCCCCAATGTTGGAGGTAGGGCCTAATGGGAGGCATTTGGGTCATGGGACTGATCCCTCCTGAATAGATTAATGCCCTCCCTTGGTCATGAGTGAGTTCTCATTCTATTAGTTCCCTTGAGAGCCAGTTGTTAAAAACAGCCTGGCACCTCCCCTCTCTCTCTTGCTTCCTGTCTTGCCAAGTGTCCTCTATACATGCTGGTTCCCCTTCACTTTCTTCCATGAGTGGAACCAGCCTGAAGCCCTTCCCAGAAGCAAGATACTAGTACAATTGTTCTTGTACAGCTTTCAGAACCATTAGCCAAATAAATCTCGTTTCTTTATAAATTGACCAGCCTCATGTATTCCTTTTAGCAACACAAAACAGACTAAGAAAATCAGCTTAATTTAGAGGATCAAGGAGGTACGACATCTTTTATAATTCTATATTTTAAGCCACACACTCATGACCAGCATGACCCCAACATACTCTCAGTGGTTACACAACCATCTCAAATTCTATTCCTGTCTTGGAGCCAGCCCATAAGCTAGCCTCACTTGTAGGGCTCTAAAAGAAAGGAATTCAAACATCCTTAGCTGAGAAAACAAATTATTCCAAGGTACAGAAATTTTAAACACAGCTTTGAATGCAAGTGTTGCTCAAAACTTATAAGCACTTGTCAAAATTATCTGGAAAAATTAGGTATTTTTTGCTGCAGAATGTCATATTTTTTTTTTTCACATAAATGACTCCTCAGTTTAGGACTAGCAGATTATAACACTCACTAAAATTTCAAGTGTGTAGTTGTACTCTGCAAAGAACTCCTTGGGTATTTAAAGAGTATGCAATGGTTAATTTTATAAGTCAACTTGACTGGGCTACAGAATATCCAAGTAACTGGTAAAACATTATTTCTGAGTGTGTCTATGAGAGTTTCTGTAGAAAATATTAGTATTTAAATTAGTAGATTGAGTAAAGAAAATCCATCCACTCTCACCAATCTGTTAAGAGCTGGCCAGAATAGAACAAAAAGGTGGAGGAAAGGTGAATTCTTTCTCCCTCTTTTCTTGAGCTGGCACATACATCTTCTCCTGCCTCAGAGATCATCAGAATTCCAGGTTCTTGGGCCCCTGGACTCTGGAATTTACAGTGGCAGGCCCTCCCCCTACCGGGTTCTCTGGCCTTTGGCCTCAGGCTGAACTACACCATCAACTTTCCTGGTTTTCCAGCTTGCAGGCCGCACATCATGGGACTTCTTAGTCTCCATTATTGGGTGAGCCAATTCCCATAATAAGTCTCCTTTTAAATTATCTATCTATCTATTTATCTGTCTATCTCCTATTGGTTCTGTTTCTCTGGATAACCCTGACTAAAATAGTTACATAGTAAAATTTCCACAATTGTTTTTAAAAATGTCCTCTCTCTTTAAACTCTGAGCCATTTCCTTGTCCATGTCTCTGAGAGAAAAAAAGAGACAAATTCCCTTCTTTTTTTTCCAAGGGCAACTTACATGTCTGACCTAAATACTATCCCCTGCCACTAAATAATATATACCTGACCCTAAATAATCTATCATTCTATCCACTAGTTCCTACAATGATTTCAAATATGGTAGATCCATACCACCAGAAAAATAAAAACTCTTCATGTTAACAATCAATCTCTCTCAAATTACTTAAATTTAATCTTCTGAAACATATTTTATTAACCATTCATTCGCCTATGACTCATTTGCTTTCCCACTTCCCTGCAATTGGTTTCTCTCTAAAACAAGAGAAATTGCTCCTCTAAAGTTCAACAGTGATTTTCTAAACACAAACATCAACATTTTTTTTAACCTCAATTCTTGTTGCTTTCTCTGTAGAACTCTATGTTGGCCACATGTAAGATGTTTTGGCTATGTCAGGAAGTTCTTTTCCTTTGTTGAAACTTTAATGGCTTCTTATCTCACAGTCACTCTTTATTGGTTTCATATGCCCCATGCCCAATCATCTACTTAATAGTTCTTCCCTAAGACTGCACAGCATACACATTTGAGGTATTTTCAAATGTAACTGTTCCTATGCCTTACCAAGACCAATTAAATCAGAATTCCTTAGGATGAGGTCTAGGAATCAGCTTTTTTTTTTTTTTAAATTTTAACAGCTCCCTGAGTTATTTTAATATGTAATTATTGTTGGAAAACACTGATCTATTTTGTTGCCTGTTTTGCCTTTACTATTTTCTTCTCTGTATTGAGAATATTCCCACAAATACTCACCCTACATTTTCTCTATTCGTGCAATATAGTTATTCATTTTATCATTTGGTAGGTATTAATACATGTGCACTGTGCTACATACTTAGAGTATCAAGATGAAATATGGCTCATAGCCCAGTGGGTGACTAAATGATGGAGGTTGATAGTACAGATGCTTAGAGATAGGAAACACAAAGTTACAAAAACTTAGCTGAAGGATTGATTCACCTTTCTCTGATTAAAGACAAATTTCACAGGTAGACTCAAATTTTGTGAGCCATTGCACATGAAGTGTGAAGAACCTAAAGATAAACAGAGTTTAGGGTGTATGTGAATGACTAATAGATTTTAATGCCTTTAATCAAGATATCATAGGAGGAGAGAGAAATAAATTCACCTTCATGCATATTAAATTCAGATGCCTATAAGGAATGTAAATGGAAATATGCATCATACCCTTGTAAGTGCACATATGAAGTCAAAGAAATTATAGATTTGAGTCTCTTATTTCTTCTTCCGCAGAGCTCACCACTTTTCTCCTTATTTCTTATGCCCCAGGCACACAAACCCTCTTTCTTATTTGACCATGGCACACTACTGTCTCTGTATGGAGCCCCTTGGTTGCTGTCCTGTCGCTTATCCTAGCCAACTCTTCCTTCACCTTTTGGGCTCCAACTTCCTTGCCTTTTCCCATTACCCTAACTACAAAGATACTTCATTTCCATTATGTGCTCTCATATTACTGTGGGCTTTTTTTCATTACTTCTCATAACAAATGTAATTATCTAAGCATTTATGTAATCATTTGTGTAATCTATCTCCATGTTGATAACTATATGCTCTGTAAGCAGGGACTGTAAGCAGGGACCATAGCTCTCTCTCTATGCTCCCCACCCTCTTCCCCTGACCACACCCCAAAGCTAAACATAAGGTTTTTAAAATATTAGAAACTCACAAAATATGAATTAAATAAATGAATTAAGGAAGAAAAGGAAAAAAAAAAGAGATGGTCTTTTTACTATTGTGCCTCAAATAAAACATGTTCCGAATTGAACTTATCTTCTCCACACAAAAATTAGACTACTTAATTTTTTAAAAATTCCTTTCAATAGCACCAGCTTACTACCAGGTCTTCATACTAAAAATAATAAGATATTTTAAAAATCTAGGCTTTTATTTTTTCATTGCCATTTCCAGGTAATACACATGCATAGCTCATTTGTCCTTCATATGAGCTTTCAAATCTATCTCAACCTTCTATTACCCAGTTTATGCCCTTGATTTCATTCCATGGCACTACATGTTATAAATTATTTTATAAGTCTAATCTTTTGCTTTCTTTTCCTTCCACACCCTTCAATTTATTTCTCATAACTTTGCCAGATTAATATTTCAGCAATACCAATTTTTTAGCTATGTGTTAAAAGTTCCTTCCACTGTGGGTTTTTATATGTGAATCGCACTGATATCCCAGTATTAGTTGATAGCAAACCCAGAGACTTTGCCTTAGCCCTGTGTAATATTCTCATTCTTTCTCTCTCTCTCTCTGCTAGTGGTTATTTTATGCATTATTGAGGAATTAAAAGCCATCAAAAAGTAACTCCCTCATCTCCTCAACAGAAAATATAAAAACCTATAATAAGCTATCATAATTTTCATATATTGATTCTTTCATCCTTTTTATTACATTGAAGAATGAATCCCTTTATTAAGAGCTAAAACTGTCCATTTTTGCTGTGGGTCCCATTTTGTTTTTCCTGTCTTGTCAGGACCTTCTCCCCTTCTATTATCTCCTTTCTACATTATTCACCTCTTCTCTACTAAGTTGTTTGCATTAATGTAAAACCATATTCTTGTGTACTTAATCTTAAAAAAAAAAAAAAAAAAGACTACAGCTACCACCCACTTACTTTCTAGCCAAATCTCAAAAGACCCATCTGTCTGATGCACACTTTCTCTTCTTCCTCCTCTACATTTCACTCTTTAAACTACTGCCATCTGGCACTGCCCTGCATCACCAAAATTTATGTTAAGTTTATGTCACTTATCTCAAGCAACCTCTATGTTGCCATATGAAAATGGATATTTTTCTAATACTACCACACTTTTCTGTAATACGTATTACAATTGATTACCTCTTCCTACTTGAAACATTTATCTTTCTCAGCTATTTATTGTAACGGCACCCTCTTGTGATTTTCTTTCTGCCTCACTGTCGCCCTTTTCTCGTACTCCTGTATTGACTCCTTTGCTACACAACCACTAAATGGTGTTTTTAATTAGGACTAGATCTAAGGCCTCTTCTCTTTTTCCCCTAATACTGTCTCATAATTTTCTCTTCTACCTGTTAATGACTCCTAAGGTCTTTAACCCAGACTTGTCTCCTGAGCTTCAGACTAGATATTTAATAGTATATCCAACCACTCTACTTGCCATCCCCATTTTCATACTACATAGGCAATCTCAGACTTAAAACAATCAAAATCAAATCCCTAATTAAATTCCTCTGAAACGTTTCTCCTCCATTTTTTACTATCTCAATAGATTGAATAATTATCCAACCAACTACTCAAACTAGAAATTTGTGAATAATGTCCCTATTTCAAAACCTAACATCTAATACATTAACATTTTTTGCTGATTCTATCTCAAAAAATATGTTCCCAGTGCATCCACATTTCTCCATCTCCATAGGCTCCAACTTGGTCCAAGCTAAAATCATCTCTGCTTAATTTTAGCAAATGCTTCATAATTGAATTTCCCACTTTTGTTCTTGTTGCACCCAATCCATTATCCACTTGGCAATCAGAGACATATGTATTGTATGTCTCATACTTAAAACAAAACATAAAACTTTAATGTCTTACCTTAGCATTTAGAATAAAACTCCAATCTTTTATCATGGCTTTCAGAGTCCCACATGCCTTTTCCAGCCTACCCTTGAACAGTCAGCTCTCTCCACTCTTCCCTTCTTTCATTAACCTTCAACCTCACTGACCTCCCATTGGTTCCTCAAGAATATAAAAGAGTCTTTTCCTATATCTTTGTGTGTTTCCTCTCTCTGAAACATTTCCTATTCTTTGGTCTCATTCTTGTATGTCTTATAAAACCCTGTTTATCACCATTTGAAATCATCCCATTTACCGTTTGTCAATTGTTATTGTCCATTTCATCCATTAAATTTGTATTCCATCAGGACAGGAGCAATACCAAACTGATTCACATATACTATCATCAATTAAATGTGTGACTGTCAATCAAATGGACTAAATTACAGCATAAATCCCCAAATACTCCCAAAGTCATTTGAATGTAAGAAACTAGAACGGTACATAGGCATTTATATTTATAAGAAAAAAGTTACTTAATTTACTCCAAAGAAATAAAGTTACTTTTTTGGAGTCAAATGTTGCTACAAAACTCTATGGGCTCTGTGATATTATAGTGTGTTTGTTTATTCTGAGGAAAGGAAGAGGCATATACTGACAGGCAGGAAAAAATATTTTCCAAGTCCTATGCCACTGACATTGAAACAAGTGTTTTTATGAGCAAATTCAACAACAACAAAAAATTATAGCTGTCACCATTGTCTAAACTGAAAATTAGCACCTGGGGATAACTGATTAATTTATTTAAAGAGTAAGATGTTGTGACATTTGTATAATTCAGCAGGATATCACAGTTCAGTTGGAATAGAGCACATTGTATTCATCTCCATTTTGCTTGTTTTGATACAGAGTTTTTTATGCAAGTGAATACAATGAAAATAAAATAATTTCAAAACATTTGACACACATATAACAAAGGTGCTCTAAAGTATTTCTCTCAGTTTTTAGGATATTATCATATTAATTTGTAACAATACAGTGGCTTTCTGAATTGATGATGCAAAAGAAATTGCAAGAATTGCTCCAGGAATAGACTCTCTTATAAGAAAAGAAGATTTACCGTGTTAAAGTTGTCATTCTATACTGCCTGGGAAAGCACAAGTTATAGAAAGATGCCAAGATCTTTCCAAACAGCCTTGTAAATAAAATGCATTGAATAATTTTATTGAAAAAATTCGTAAATTGAAGATGTTTTGGAATTATTTTTCTTTTTAAACCAACTTTTATTAAAAATAACTTAAAAATTAATAATTTATAATAAAACAGAGAACTCTATACATTTTACCCAGACTCATGAATTTTTAACATTTGCTACACTTTAACATTCTATCTATCCATGTCTATATTTAGATCTATGTGTGTATAAAATAATTACTTTCTTTGGACCATTAAGTATAGGCTGCATACAATATGCTCTTTATCATTTAATACTTTAAGCCTTTAGAAGGCTTTCCTAAGACAGGAATGGAGACTTTCAGTGCCAGCCAAGGTGGAGTAACATTACAAGAGCTGGTTCACAAGTATAAATCCTGAACAGAATACAAAAATCAACTACCTGAGGACTCTGAAAAAGTAAACAATCACAGGCAGATAAAAGAGCAAGTCAAAACTTGAAAAATGACCAGCATCAGTACATTTCTTGAGTTGTTTGTTTTGTTTCTGTTTTGTTTTTTTCTCTATTTATTTACTAGCCTTCACCTAAGGAAGACCCAGTAGCTCAAATTATGGAACTGTGCAGTGGATAGCAACAGCAAAAATTTGAAGGAAAATTCCTTTTCTTGGCTACAGGGTCAGAAAAATTGGGGATTTCAGAAAAAGTGGGGAATCCTTTGTTTTTGCTTTTGCTTTTGCCTTTTTTTTTTTCTTTTTGTTTTTTCCTTTTCTTTTCCAGCCCTGCTGCAGGGCCACGCCCATTGCAGAGATGCCTGGCTGCTACAATAGTAGCAGTAGAGTCATGAGTATATAAAATCCCAATGTCAAACCTGTGTCTCCGACCAGATAAACCAGGAAAAGGGGTCACGTCTGTCCAAAGAGTGTCTAGTATGGAATTCCTAATATTTTTTTCTCTCTTTTCTCTCACAGCTTTGCCTTGAGGGTAACCTGCAGTCAGCTATAACAACTCAGAAGTCTAAAACTCTGAAGGCAGTCTATCTTTTTGGCCAAAGAACCTCGGAAAGAGGGCCTTTGGTAGCCAGAGATTATTAGAGGGGAAATCTTAGCATAGAACCGGGGAAGGAATCCCATAATTAATGTATAAACCAACACAAGTACTGGACTCACCCACAATCTAAGTATGTGTGCAACAGGCCCCTCAAAGCATAGCAAAGGCTTTGAAAACCACTGTTAAGTCCTAGAAATCCAGGAGTGGCACGGTCAGATCCAAACTCTAACATAGAGGCCTTGAAGACTACATTGACAATGCGATCACCGCTGGCAAAAGGCAAGAAACAACTTGCAGCTGAACCTAACTAGGTTGATTGCCTGGTTAAAAACAACAGCAATAGCAGCAGCAGGAACAAATCAACAATCTTCAGAGGATTTTAACAGAATCCAGATTCTCATAACAAAATAGTCTATGCATCCAGGATATAATCTAAAAATTATGTGACATAAAAAGACCCCACGGCATAAGACCTACGAATATAAGCAATTTTCAAAGGAAAATACAATCAAAAGATGATAATCCTGAAATGACTGATATGTGGGAATTATCACTGAAATACTTTAAGGCAGCTATTATAACCATGAGGCAAAGTGTAAACACTAAATGGGCTTATCATGAATGGAGTGATAGTTCTCAGCAGATAAATAGAAACTCTAAAAGGAACTCCTTGGAAATTTTAGAAATAAAAATACATTATCTGAAGTAGAAAATCTGCTAAATGGACTTGATAGCAGAATGGCGATGACAGAGGAAAAATTCAGTGATCTAAAAGATATATCAATAGAAATTATCTAATTTGAGGAATATACAGATAAAATACTTTAAGAAAAAATATCAAAGCCTCAGGAACTTGTGAGACAATAACAAAAGGCTTATCATTCATATCATTGGAATTTCAGAAGGAAAGGAGAAAGATTTTAGTGTAGAAAAAAATTGTTTTGATAAAATAAGATGTGAAAACTTTCCAAATTTGATGGAAGATATGAATTTAAAGATTTGAGATAATCATAAAACACAACTAGAATATGCTCTAAGAAACTGTGCCCAGGTATATCATAATTAAACCACTGAAAGTCAAAGCTAAAGAAAAAATATCTCAATCCAATACATAAAAAGAAAAATTGAACATGAATGGGATAGCTGGGGAGGCTAGAAGACTATGGAACATCCTTAAAATGCTGAAAAACAGAAACAGAAATCTCAGAATTCTTTATCCAGCAAAATATTTTCCTATAATGAAGGTGAAATAAAGACATTTTTAGATCTAGGAAAACTAAGAAACCTTATTTCCAGTGGTCTTGCTCTTTTAAAAAATGCTAAAGAAAGTTCTTCAGGCTGAAGGAAAATGTAAAGTACAATCTCTGTGGAAAGTAATATGGAGATACCTCAAAGAGCTACAGGTAGAACTACCATTTAATCCAACAATCCCATCGCTGGGCATCTACCCAAAGGAAAAAAAGACATTCTATAAAAAAAGACATCTGCACTAGAATGTTTATAGCAGCACAATTCACAATTGCAAAGAAGTGCAAACAACCACTCAGCCACAGAAAACAATGGTGATCTAGCACCTCTTGTATTATCCCGGAGAGAGCTGGAACCCATTCTATTAAGTGAAGTATCACAAGAATGGAAAAACAAGCACCACATGTACTCACCATCAAATTGGTATTAACTGACTTAACTGACTTTCCAGACTCTTTGTCATGGGAGGAATAGTTCTTACTTAAGCCACTTTCTTGCTTAAGTCCCTCTTTGCAGGGGATACGGATGGGAGCAGTTCTGTACTACCTACGTGAACCTATTCCTAACTGAAAACAAGTAAGGTGTCTGGTACACAGAAAGCATTCAATAAATGCCATCAGTAATGTTGATGTTGTGGGGGAAAAAAAAAAGAAAGAAAGAATAAGAAACCAGACGTAAACTTTGAACTTCAGGAATGAAGGAAAAACAACATACACAGTAAATACCTGGAAAATTATAAAAGACTTTTTTTCTTCTATATTCTTTAAAACATGTATGATGAATAAAATGAAAAGTTATACCATTTTCGCTTTTATGGTTTTCTGTGTGTGTGTGTGTGTGTGTGTGTGTGTGTGTGAAATTTATTTTAGTTACATAAGACAAACCAAGGAGGTTTCTGTAATTTATGGAGCATTAGAAATTAGATCACTGAAAGGACTCACTGGTAAGAGTATTTAGTCCTCCAGCCTCCCTTTGAGGCTATTTCCTTGCAAACGTTTTTCTTTCTTTCTTTTTTTTTTTTTTCTTATTTTAGAATATTACGGGGGTATAAATGTTTTGGTTACATGAATTGATTTTGTATAGTTTGAGTCTAAGTTATAAGTGTGTCTATCACCCAGTTTTCTATTTATGTAGATGAATACATAGAACTATAAGGAGGAGAGTAAAGAAAGCTAAAAACAAGGTTACTATTTTTATAGCCACACTACTGTTACAAATTCAGAGATGTTAACATTGTTAAAATGCTTTTGTTTAACTTAAAGTTCATATTCTACTTTTACTATTTATCACAATAATATATTTTTACAGCACTTTTCCCTACAGTACAAGCTCTAGTTTAGGAACACATATTACATTTAGTCATGGTTATTTAATCTCCTGTACTTTGGAAGAATTCCTTTGCTTTTCTTTATATTTTATAACACTGACAATTTGAAGGACACTGGACAATTATTTTATGGAGAGTTTCTCAATTTGGTTTTGTCTGATATATCTTCATAATTAGATTCAAGTTACGCATCCCAGCTGCTGGAATACTGCACAAATGATACTGTGACCTTTAGAGGATATCCTGTATGGAGATACATGGTGTCTGTCTGCTCTTTATTGGTGATGTTAATTTTGATCACAAGGTCAGAGTGTTCTACAGTTTCTCCACTGAATGGCTACTATTTTTGCTTTGCAACAAATAAGCAATGTATGGGCAGACACTTTGAAATTATGCAAATATTCTATTATCTGTCAAACTTTGCCCCCTATATTTAGTACACATTAATTATTTTTAAATCTTTAGAATGTTAATTGCAAATAATAATTCGCCACCTCCACTACTCCCTGTATATTTATCAGTCAATATTCTACTATATAAAAGAGATATTCATCTCGTCTATACAGTTAACTAGTTGCTTTTTATTCAAAAGTTATAATTTATTACTGAACATACTCCATTTGATTTTCAAAGTAAACCAAATATGGTCAGTGGGAACCTCTTCAATCTTTCTTCTGTGTGCCATCGTTTTTGTTTTGTTTTGTTTTGTTTTAAATACTACTTATTTATTAGCATAATAAGAACTTCTAGGCTCATCTTGGATCTTCTCTGCCCCAGGCATGGAGTTAGCCATTTCTCCAAGGATTTCCGTTTCCTTATAGTGGGCAATAGTATTTATAAACCAAGATTGAGTTGCTAGATATTTTCACTGCTACTAAGGCATCACCAATTTTAGGTCCTTTCAGTGGACAGAGGTAAAATATATTTACAGGGGTTTAGTTTAGTTCAGTTTTAGTTCCTTAACTTGAATCTATTTAGTCAAATTGTTGTTCAATAGTTACTTAAATTAGTTCTCCCTTTTATCCATTCATTGTTGTTGTTATTTATTTACAATAATAGTTGGGTTCTTTTCCTTCTGTTTGCCTTTCATTTCAAAATTCTTTCCCTGTTGATTTAATTTTAATTATTAGCATATCAATGTGCTTCAAAAATAATCAAAACATATACTCAGAGAAGTATTGCTTCTTTCCCCTATCTCACACTTTTTCCTGTAGCCTGACTCCATAGGTAACCAAATTCACAGATCCTGTGTCGTCTTTTACAAAAATTAGCAGATTCATTTAAGTTTTGTTATTTCTACTTCTGTTTTACACAAATAAAAAAATACTACATATATGTATACACACATATTTTACCCATTAATATAATTCATATTATAAAACATATCACAATATTTTTTGTAAATCAATTTATTGTTTTTCTCACTTTTTGTCACAGCTGAACAGTACTTATTTGGGTGTATACACCATATTTTGTTCAATCATTCTCCTGTATTTGGACACTTAAATAATTTATAATATTTTACAATTACAAATAATTTTTAATGAATAACCTTGAGCAAAGCTATTTTTATACTGTCAGTGGTACATCTTCAGAGTTAATTCTCAGAGTATAGATGGGTGAGTCAAAGGATAAATGCATAGATAGAATTTTAAACATTGCCAAATTCCCCTCCATAGTGGTTGTAGCATGTTAGTCTTACCAACAACATATAAGAATGGTTGTTTCCTGACAGCTTCACCAATGTTGCCCTAAATGAATATATAGTCAAGCTTTTGCATTTTGCCCAATATTCCAGTTATCTTATGAGTTAAGTTGAACATCTGTTCATATATTTAAATATTTTAAAATTCTATGTGTGTCTACAGATGTATATAGCTCTATTCATATCATCTGTCCATTTTTCTATCAGAGTTTTGTTTTATCTCAAAATTATTAAAATTTATTTATATATTGGGTATATTAACTCTATATGTGTGATATATGTGGCAAATATTTTCTTCCAGTTTGTCATTTGCCTTTTGATTTTGCTTATGATGTGCTTTTTCCTTATGTAAATTTTAATAAATATACTTATTATAAACATTTATGCTTATGTTTATACAAAATATGTCAAATATTTATAAATGTAAGTAATTATAAAGTCTAAAGTAATAATCTTTTTTTTATTATATCTGAATTTTGGTATATAGTTAGAAAGCCTTCCCCTACATTCC
The DNA here is from genome assembly GCF_041146395.1 of Eulemur rufifrons. NCBI lineage: Eukaryota > Metazoa > Chordata > Mammalia > Primates > Lemuridae > Eulemur > Eulemur rufifrons. The sequence goes on from NC_090997.1 coordinate 37,357,011, forward strand.
TGTTATAAAGGAATTCACTCAAGTTTATTTCTAGTACTGGGATAGTTTTATATTTTATAATTAGAACTCTGATTTATTTGGAGTTTATGTGTATGTTTTGAGGAAATGGTCTAATTTTATTTTTCAAAATATTTATCCAATTGTCCCAACATCATTTACTTAAAAACTCATTTTTTCCCTCAGTGATTTGAAATATTTTTTTATCATATACTGTATTCACATATGTACTTGTGTCTATTTCTGGACTTATTTACTTATTCATGTGCCAGTAGTACATGTTTTAATGACAGAGGCTTTGTAGCATGTTTAACATATAAAAGATAGTTCTTAATCCTAGCTATTGCTTTCTAGTGGTGTCCTAGCTACTTTTTATCTTTATTGAAGTGTAATTGTCAATTTAAAATTATATATATTTAAAATGTACAGGTTGATTATTTGATATATTAAATATGTATACATTATGAAGTAATAATCAAAATCAAGATAATTAACATATCCATCATCTCATTTAGTTATTTTACTATCTTCTTGTGTGTGTGAGTGTGCGTGTATGCGTGGTGAGAACACTTAAGATCTACCCTCTTAGCAAATGTCAAGTATACAATACAGTATTAACCACAGTCACAGTGTTGTACAATATATTTCCAGAACTTACGTGTTTTGCATAACTGAAACTTTGTACCTCTTGACCAACATCTCTCTTTTTCCCCCCTCCCCAACTTCTGGCAACTATCATTCTATTTTCTGCTCCTATTAGTTTCACTATTTCATATTGCACATAATAGTGAGAAATGGGAACACTTTCAAATTCTTTTTATGAGGCCAATATCATCCTGAAACCAAAGCCCAACTAAGACCACAGGAAAAGAAAAACTATAGGCCCATATCATTAATAAATATATGCAAAAATCCTCAATCAAATATTAGCAAACAGAATTCAATAGCACTTTTAAAAAGATCACACACATTTGGTATCACAGTCATGCAGAAACGAAAACAGCACACTTGTGAACAACCATTGAGTCAAAGAAGAAATCAAAAGGGAATTTAAGGGGCATCTTGAGACAAAAGAAACAAAAACACAATATACCAGAGCTTATATCCCATAAGTAAAAGCAGCACTAAGAGAGACGTTTATAGCAATAAATATTTTCCTTTAAAAAGAAGAAAGATCTCAAACAAACAAACTAGCTTTAGACCTTAAGGAACTAGGACAAGAATAACATACAAAACCTAAAGTTAGCATAAGAAAGGGAATAATAAAGATTGATAAGAACTAAATTAAATAGGGAGGAAAAAATAGAAAACAAATCAACGAAAGTTGAGTTGTTTTTTTTAAAAAGATAAACAAAATTGACAAACTCTTACCTAGACTAAGGAAAAAAGAGAAAATATTCAAATAAAATCAGAAACTAAAGAGGAGACATTACAACAGATGCCTCAGAAATAAAAATAATCATAAGGGGCTATTTTGAACAATTGTATGCCAACAAAATGAATAACCAAGAAGAAATGGATACTTTCCTACACACATACAATCCACCAAGACTGAATCAAGAAGAAATAGAAAGCTGTGATATTTTAATTAAAAATTTAAAAAATTAAAATTAAAAAAAAAATAGAAAGCCTGAACAGATCATTAACAGACAAGGAGATTGAATCAGTAATGAAACATGTCCCAAAAAAGCAAAGCCCAGGACCAGAGGGCTTCACAGGTGAATTCTACTAAGTCTTCAAAGAAGAATTACTAGCAATCCTTCTAAAATATTTTGAAAAATACAAGAAGAGGAAACACTTCAGAACTCATTTTATGAGGCCAGAATCACCCTGATACCATAACCCAGATATTTTTATGTGTTACTTTCTCTGTCAACTTGAATAGCTCCAGAGAAAACTCTACAGAATTTTTTTTATATCATATTAATTGTGTACATTAACTTAGGGATAATTTATATATTGATGTTGTTTCAATATTCTAAAGAGATACTTTTATTCAATACTACTTTTGTGAAATTCCAGTGTTTTCTCTTGCATATGTATTCAAATATTTATGTTAAATTTATTTCTAAGTATTTTATCATGTTATATGTTATCATAATAATGCTTTCCTTCTTGTTTAATATTCTATAGACTTGGTTTTGATATCCTTGATAAGTTTGATGAGTACCAGCTAATTATTTTGTAAGATACTCCTCTACTGGAATTTTTTGATGTTTTTCTGATGTTTAGATTGGAGTGCGGGAGTTTTGTTGGCGGGGGGAGGTGGAGATCACAGAGATCACGTATCATTTTTTTCACCTCACACCATATCATATCAACATAAAGTATCATTGTTGATATTAACCTTGATTACCTGGATGAAGTAGTACTGGTCAGGTTTCTCCACTGTAAGTTAGTCTCCCTACCCCCTACTATATTCTTTTTTCCACTTTTCATATTGTACTCTTAGAAAGATAATCACTTAAGAAGTGGAGATTTATGCGCCCCTCCCTGAGGGACTGAGGGCAGAGTATCAATACAAATTATTTAAAATTCTTCTTCATGGGAGACTTGTCTATTCTCCCCTGTTTACTTATTCAAATCATTCAAATATATGTATGGATTCATGGATATTTAATTTATACTTTGGACTAGAAGTAAAAACTATTTATCTTGTTACTCAAATTATTCACTGACTATTGGGAACTATTTCAGCTTGCTCTTGTGTAACTTTGATATATCAATCATTTTGGAATTTTATACTTTTTAGTATCCTATACTTCTGGCACTATAACATGCTCCAGGCTCATCATGTATATTTCTTTACCCAGTCCTAGAATCAGCCATTTTTCTAAAGATCCCTGATTCCTTTTATTGGAGAAAGGTATTAGAAATCAAAATCTGTCCCATAGAAACACATTGCTTTGGGGTTATCATTGTTTCTAGCCTTCTTAGTTGGAAGAGCAAGCAAAAAAATATATATGTGTGTGTGTGAGATTCAATTTTGAAAGAAAAGTTTAGAAAGAGAAACTGTAGCCTGTGTCAACTTGTTTGAAGAATGCTCTGAGATTGTAAGGTATTACATTTTAATATTTTTCATTTGCAAAATATGTATCTGGATCAATTAGTATTTTAACAATACTATTCAGCCAAAGAAAATGTAAAACATAACTGTATGCTGAGTTAATAAAATTCTGAAATTATAATCTCTAACCATGAATTTAAAATGCTGGGCTCATTAAATCATTATTACTGATAGGTTTATTTAAAAGAAGTAATTCTCTTGAACTTAATTTAGAAAATAAATGAATACAAATAAATTCCCCTTGTACATTTTCATAAATTATATTTTTGCATAAGATTATATTTGACAAAGTATATGATAATATAATGTTTGAAAACACACATATGATCAACAAAATATCTTAAAATATTTTAGACTCATGACAGATCTCTTTTAACACTTTACATTTACATTGCTTATTTCTTCTCTCCCCCAGGAGAACATTAGACCCCTGTAGCTACAATTACGGAATATTTAATTGGTTAGATGCACTGAATGTGAGTATGATTTAAACTATGTTCTTTATTTGTGTAAGAGTTTGTTATGGGGAACTAAACCAGAATTTTTGTGAAAGTTGAAATATATTTCTATTATTTTCTGTGATTTATTGGTCTTGTCACTGAATTCAACTGAAGAGTGAAAAAGAGTCCTCAATCTATACATTGTATAGTATCGTCTCAGAAGGCAACAGATATTTTAAAATGGGTTTCATTGTAGGAAGTAAATGCTAGCAAGACAATCTAATTTTTTTCCTTCTCTTTGTCTACTTGTACAAAGTTGACAATTTTTTTGGAAATAAGAAATAATATTTATAACTCTTTAACACGTTCTCATGAAACTGAACAAGAAAGCATATCTTTCTCTTAACATTCCCTAGATATCTACATTGGCAGACTCAAACTATGGTAGAATATGAATCCTTGGAAACATCTTATTTCATGAAGATATTCAGCTTTTGGGTCCCTAATTTACTAGAACTCCTGAAGCAAAATAATAGCACAAGAAAGGTTCTAAGAAATTTTTAAAACAAGTAAATTAGAGTCTGCAATTTCAGACTGTGCTCATATCACAGTCCGTCGAGAAACTCAAAATGGAGAAGAACCAGTGACCAGAGATCAGAGTGAGGAGCAATTGGATCCTGGCACTATCAGTGAAATATTTTCCTCCTCTCCTCACCCTCCACCCAAATTTAAGAAAAAAAAAAAAAAAAAAGACCACAAAAGGAGAAACGGTCAAAATTACTTTTCTGTTGTCTTCAATATCTATCTATATTTCTCTTCTTCTTGTCCCTAGGAAATTAAGGGAAAATTAAGAGGAAAACTTCATTTTCCTGGAAAAGTAGACAATTCTTTCAGACTGTTACTTTGAAAACAGAACATTACTGAGATGCTGTTTCTGCTTTCTATTTTTTTTTCTTTCTTTTTTTTTTTTTATTTCATCTTATTGTTATGGGGGATACAGAATTGCAGGTTACATACGTTGCCCATGTACCGCCTTTCCCCCCAAGTCAGAGCTCCAGGCGTGTCTGTTCTCCAGATAGTGCGCGTTGCACCCATCATGTAGGTATATATGGATTTGGAAAATGAAGTGCAGGATATGAAAGGAGATATTTTCAGACTCTCTCCTAAATGTGTTCAGCATCCCAAAGGATTCTGACTCACCTGAATCCAGTGAGTATGCTTTTTTTTTTATTAAGAAGATCCAGAGCTACCCTTATTAAAAAGCCTTTTCATCATCCTTGCCAAGTATTTTTCTTCCTTTACCATCAGTTTATGGACCAGGAGTTTCTTTTCCCCAAAGACTATGTTTTAGGGACATCAAACCTTTGTCTCATTTTTTTGTTGTTGTTGTTTTGTTGTTGTTATTGTTTTTTTTTTTTACAGTTATCCCTTTAAAGTGCCTTCAACACAGCATATTCAATCTTCCAATTAAGTTATTAAATAATATTTACTTTCAGTATGTGGAGATCTGTAAGAGCAAAGTTAATCATTTTGCACAAATACTAACTAAAAGTGAGTTGCATTGGGCAAAATATAATTCAAAGGAAAAGTTATTAATAGGAATTCAGAGAGTCATATCATATTAATGAAAAGAAACAGTATAATATAAAATATTCACTATACATTTATTAGACCACAAAAAACTTAACAATTTCTATCAAGAAAATCAATGTCATAGAGCCCATGTTCATTGACTACAATTCAGTCAATGAAAATTCAAAATTAAAAATTCAAACCAAAATTTTGACTAAAATGTAATATTTGGAAGCTAAAAAATCAATTTTGAATAATTTATAAACTAGAGTGGAAATCCGAAAGAAATTACAAAATATTTAAGCCTCAAATAAAAGCACAATGTATCAAAACTCTTGAGTATAACAAATTATATAAGAAAAACATTTAGATACTAAAATGCATTTGATGAACATGTCCAATTCCAGGAACCAGACATAAAATAAGAAATAAAATATACCCATGTGATCACAATAAGAATATAGTTATAACTAACAATAGTGATTAACATATAAATGTAAATAAAGAAAAGCAATAAAGTTGACAAAAAAAAAGAGATGCAAAAACCTACAACTACAAAACCCTTGGCAAATATGATTAAGTAGAGTCAATGCATCTAGCTTTGTAGGACACACATTGTAGGAAGTAAAATAAAATGTGTAGTAAATAAGCCCTTGGTTTAACTGCACTCCTCCTTATTCAAACCACCACCTTTGCCCTTGGTGAGGTATGGGGTGATGTAGAAGAGCAAGTCAATTGCCTTCATTTCCAATCAGTTTTGTCTGAAGTTCATTGAACATTACTTTAAAGTAATTGTATTGATAAATGCTTGCTTTATAAATTCTCTCTACCTGTATTTCAGATGGCAGGGATTGGCATACAAAGCTGTAATGCATCAAATTGCTTTTGGCTCTGCAATTCTCTGTTCCAACAGCTGATCTTGAGAGAGTTCTCAAATCATTTCACTCCCTCCCTTCTGATAAGAGGACAAAGGCATGCTTTAGTGCAGGTTTCTGAAAGTGTGGTCTGCAGCCCGTTGCTTTGAAAACAGAATGCTACTCAGATGCTGTTCCTGTTTTCTAAGCAGCATTTGGAAAATTCAGTGGAGGATATGAAAATAGAGTAGTGTGGTCTGCAGACTGGTACTGTCCATAAAACTATTACCAGTCTGCATAAGTATAGAAATGGAGATGCTCAAAGACACTTTTTAATATCAGTCTCACAGAGTAAGTTCAGGTTTACAGAAACTTATAATAAAATAACAATGGCCTTTTATTTATACATCCACTTTTTTCATTTTATTTATTTTATTAATTTTATTTTACCAAATTATTCATCTGCAGCAGAATGCCAAAAAAAAAAAAAAAGCAACAACAAAGACTGGTCCTTTACCACAGACCGTTTGAGATGTACTGCTTTAGTGCATTTGATGACTTTTATAGCAAAATTTTTACCTACCTTCAAGAATCAATTGGGAACAGCTAACTAGCAACTACTAAGTGAAATAGCAGTTGGGAATACAAAACCCTGTGACTCCATTGAATTTTGTTGGAGGTGACTTGAGCTCCCTTTTCTACTTTAAATGGACCCTTCTTCACAGCCTGCATATTCCATACCTGCCTTCATTCAAACAACAAATAAGCTGTGTCAGGCATTATGCTGGGCTTGTGGAGCTAAGAGTGAACAGCCAATGTAGCCCTTGCCCTCACGGAGGGAACTGTAATTCAGGAGAGGTGTCCCCTCTTGCTGCTACTGCCCTTAGAGTTTTATCTTTCACTTCATTTCCAAAACCTGCTCTCGGAAAAGAAGTTGATATTGATCATACTGTTAAAAATAAAGACAATTTTACTCTCACAAGAATAGCTTATGCAAAATTTTACTTCTATATAATAGGAAAGGGTCAGATGTAGTGAGCTTCAGGATGAGATGGGGAGGTCGGCCTTGCTCAGGGAAATTACAATACACAAGCAGACACTGATTTATCTGAGCTAAGCCCAAAGTCACTCCCTCCTTACCTAAAATGTGTCTCCATGCACTTTCTACAAATTCAAGGACCATGGCCTTGAATTGATGGTCTATTTCCATCAATTAAGAGTCAAGTTAGTATTTGGCCTTTCTCAGATCTATTAGGAAATTCTCTTAGAACACTATTACTCGAAACTTCAGCTAGCATGTCAAAAACAGCAATCACCAAATTTCTCATCTGTTCCTTTTAATTGCAGAGAAAAAGTCATTCATTTTTTTCCAGTTATTTTCAGCTTTTTTGCCCCTAATTCCTTAGGAAGATCTTATGCTCATAACATTCCAGGCAGCATTTTATACCTCCCAGCAAAACTTTGTTCCTTTATGGCTGCTGAAGGACATCCTGGCCAAGAAAATAAAGTAGATGACTAAGTGCAAAACATTCATTAAAATGTTCTCCAAACATGTTTTGTATGAAAAAATGATTTGGCTACAGAGAATGATTGGTATGTCAAGAATTTCATTTTAAGCAACAATTTTGTTATTAGAACAAGCCTCAGTTGTCTACATATTGGTTTTGTTCGGAAGATGTAATGCAAGATAAAAAGGAGAACTCTGAATGCTGTTATCTGTCATACAGTACTTCCATTGTAAGTACAGATAATAGCAGTGCTAATATTTTTTTCATTTCCTTGGGTGCCAAATCACCTTCTCACTGCACACGGTGCCCTTTACACTATGGCTGGTGTGGCCGCTGCTCCAGCAGCTCAGAGGACCTGAACAAATAATCAAGTAGTTTATCTTCTGGGAGGAGGAAATATGCTCTTATCTTTAAACTCAGTCTCTTGCATGTCCTGCAAGGAACAACTGAAGTGTTTCTTATGGTCCAGAATACCTCCAGAATGAAAGTCATTTAACATAGAAGCATCTCACCCTGCTGCCAATTCCCTAGATAGGTGATTGCTTAAAAATAAAATAAAATAAAAAAAGGAAGAAGGAATGATGGCAGTAACTAATCCGTGCATGTGCAGTAGCATACTGTTGTCCCCAGAGTTTGATTTCATGTGACACTCCTGCAGCCTCACAAGATAAATATAACTTCTGCATTCAGATTACTGTTTTACAGGAATGTAAATATATCCTATCAACTCCAGAATTTTCATAAGTAAAGAATTTCTTGCTCTCATTATGTCATTGTCAAGCATAATTTAAAAATATATCACAGCATTTGAAATACAGAATTTCCATGACAGAGGAGATAGGTCACAATGGCCACGTGATAAGGTAAAAGTGTCCCAACTCAAAAGTGAGAAGACCTGAACGTTAGTTAAAATGGTCTATGGTTCTCTCCAACTACAAAGCAGGGATAGCAACTGCCCCACAGGTTGTTATAAAGATATAAGGAATGGATATGAGGAAGTGCAGTTTGAAAAACATGAAATGTTATATAAATCAGTGGTCCTCAAACTTTAGTAAATACCAGGATTGTTAAAACATAGATTTCTTGGCCCCATTCCTAGGGCTTCTGACTCAGTGGGTGTACCTAGAGAATTTGCATTTCTCAGGTATCAGGTGATGCCAACGCCACAGGTCTGGGTAGCACACTTTGAGAATAACTGACAAAAATGTATTGCTCTCAAACTACATTTGACAAAGCCTGAGAATCCTAGGGGGCACACCTAGAGAGTCTATCATAAGGGCCAGCCAAGAAGTATTTCAGTGGGCAGGGCTGAGGTCTGCCAGTTCATGCTCACCCTTATCCCACACCCATCTCTGATTCAAACACAGCAGCTAGGCATGTTTTATTTTTTGTATCTTTAATAATATTAGGGTTATGATTAACATTTTATTTGAAAGAAAGGTTAAAATCACTGCTGTTAAAAAATATTTATCAAAATGGTAAAGCACTGAACTGTACATCAGAAGATATTTTATCAAAAGTGTAATGGAGTTTATAAATTATCTGAGTATTTGATCAGATAGAATACCTCAACTAAGTATTATGACTTCAGAATCTGGAAGTTCAAGGGTCTCCTTAATCATCTTTCTTGTCCTGAATATTTGGAAAATTACAAATTGTGTTATCTAGGGATGTTGAGGCACTCACAGATTTGTCTAAAAGAATCTATAAGCAGAACAAGATATTAGTCTTGTCATATCTTTAATATTGAAATATAAATCAAGGTGACAATTTCTAAATATGCTTTGTCCTTCCTGGGTTTTTTGTTTTAGGATATTAAAAGAACAAAATGAGTTTGAGTTAGACAAATGAAAAGTATTATATATAAATCAAACTTATAATCAATTTTAATTATTATAATTCATGGAGAAAAATGAACATTAAACAATCAGATGGTTTCCTCCAAACTCCACCGGTGATCAAAATATCTGGATAATATTTACTTAGGCTGGGAACTATATGGTGGAATTTTCTTAGCAAATATTTAATTAACAATTGTAATTTACTTAAATTAATATGAGAAATTAAAAGTGAAATGAGATTACACCTAGATTATGTTTTCTAATACTATTTTCTATGGAAAGGAACCAGATTGCCTTACAGAAATGGCTATTTCCATATTTGGGGCAAGGAATGTACAAGGTAAGTCTGGTATATCTTATTTTACTAGGAAAAAAGGAAGTTTTCAAATGATGATTGCAATTATGACACACAGCAGAAGCCAACTCGAAGGGCCTCCCACAGGTAAATTTGAAGCAACTTGATCATTGAAAAAAAATATTGATTACAATTGATTAAAATAATCATATATAAAATTATTGTAATTATAATGATTAAAAAACTCTCATTAACCAACATCGTTGGCTACTAGTGCACTAATTCATTACACTGAAATTGAAAAGTAAAGGAAAATGACAAAGCATTTATCCTATAATTCCTAAATGATCTGTATTTCAGAATAATAAATAGTAAATGAGGAAAATTGTTCTTTATAGAAAATGTTCATCTTTAAAAATGCAGGGATAGTGATAGCATTATAAGATCACACAAAGTGAATGAATGACTATAGGAAATAATTATTAAATGGATTCTAAAGGCATTAAGTGAAATGTTAGTGAGGAACTTTATAGTGGAGAAATCAGGTTGGCCTCACTTGTACCCACTTATCAACTTTAGCCCTCATTAAAAATGGAACGACAAGACACTTTGTGTTTCAAGATTCCATTCAAAAGGAAGTTGAAAGCATCTATCTAGGAAGTATTCATGCCAAATAAGGTGTCTGAATCTAATCACGCCTCCTCATCTAACTATGAGAACACACAGAATAGAAGAAAAGTTATTTACAACAAAGAAATTTATCAGCCAAATGTGGAAATTCAAACATTCTATAATCCTAGCACTCTGGGAGGCCGAGGCAGGAGGATCACTTGAGGTCAGGAGTTTGAGACCAGCCTGAGCAAGAGCGAGACCTCGTCTCTACTAAAAATAGAAAGAAATGGTCGGGACAGCTAAAAATATATATATAGAAAAAAATTAGCCGGGCATGGTGGCACATGCCTGTAGTCCCAGCTACTCGGGAGGCTGAGGCAGAAGGATTGCTTGAGCTCAGGAGTTTGAGGTTGCTGTGAGCTTGACGCCACGGCACTCTAGCCTGGACAACAGAGTGAGACTCTGTCTCAAAAAAAAAAAAGAAAAAACATTCTAGTGGACAAGAGAACTGGTTTATCTAACTTAGCAACAGCATGAAAAATAGGGGACAGTCTGCACATTTAGAGTCAAAAAGGAGAAACAAATCATAACAATCAGAAGAACTTAACTGAATTCTAATTTGAAAAACTAATTATAATATATAATCATATCTTTGTGAAAAAATTAGGGCTATTGCAATACAGACTAGATGCTGGTAAGCAACTATTATTCATTTTGTTTGGTGTGAAAATGACATAGTAATTATATATATTCTTAAAAATTATTAAGGACCCAAAAAAGTTATTATTTCTAAACTATTTTAAGTTGACAGATAAAGTTGTATGTGTTTATTGTGTACAACATGATGTTTTGAAATGTATATACATTGTGGAATCATTAAATCTAGCTAATTAAAAAATGCATTACCTCACATAGCTATCATTTTGCAGTGAGAGCACATAACATCTTCTTTCTTTCCATTTTTCAGAAATACAATATATAATTATTAATTATAGTTACCATGCTGTACAATAGATCTCTTCAACTTATTCCTCCTCTTTAACTGTAATTATGTAATGATGACTAACCTTTCCCCATCACCCCTCCTGTCTAACCTCTCCAGCCTCTGGTAACCACCATTCTACTCTCTATTTTTATGAGATCAACCTTTTTAGATTCCACATATGAGTGGGATCATGTGGTATTTGTCTTTCTGTGCCTGGCTCATTTCACTTAACATTATGTCCTCCGGTCCCATCATATTGTAGCAAATGACAGGGTTTCATTCCTTTTTATGGCTAAGTAGGATTCATTGTGCATACATACTACAATTTCTTTATCTGCTTGTCTGTTGATAAACATTCAGGTTGACTTCATATCTTGGCTACTGTGAATAGTGCTGAAATAAACATGAGAGTTCAGGTATCTCTTTGACAACTGATGTCATTTCGTTTGGCTAAACAACTCATTAGTGATATTGCTGGGTCATATGGAAGTTCTATTTTTACTATTTTGAGGAACTTCCATACTGTTTTCTATGATGGCTATAATAATTGATATTCCCACCAACAATGAATAAGGATTCCCTTTTCTCCATATCCTTGCCAAATCTTGCCATCTTTCATCTTTTTATAATAGCCATTCTAACAGGAGAGAGGTGATATCTTATTGTAGTTTTGATTTGCATTTCTCTGATGATTAGTGATGTGGATCATTTCTTCTCATACTTGTTGGCCATTTGTATTTCTTCCTTTGAGAAATGTCAAAAAGTTTTTATTTAATGTGAGTTATATCTATCAACATTTATCATATTAGAATAAATATAGAAATTTCAAAAGTATTGATTCATAGATTGTTAAATAATAATACAGCTATTATACAGTAACATAACATAGTTTTTGTTAAAAAACTATATTTTTAGAAAATTTATTTAGAACAATGACATAATTATATATATTTGAAAATTTCTTTAATTTCTGGTTTAATAGAAGAAAGTTGAATTCTCATATATGCTTCTTTATTCAATCTATTGTAATATCTTGTTTTTATTGAAATATATGAAGAAAATGTAGCCTTATAAAATATCTGTTTGGAAAAGGAAGCAGTATTCAGTAGCCTTTTCATATAACTTTAAATATCTTTCTTTGATGCTACAACAAAATTTGATAAGTATTGTTCCTTAAATATTAGTTGAAGTGTAGAATCTTACTCCATATCAATAATGAATTTTCATATTCTATTACATATCTATTATATTAATAATACAATCCATTGATCTATCTTGCGCTTTAAATGATTATGTTTTCCATGCATGATTTTATATTATCAGATATTGGCCATTTGAGAAATATTGGTTCACTAAATTACATAGATTGTCTAAATGTTGACATGTTATAAAATTATAAGATATAACATCTGTTAATATTAGGACAGACTTAAGAAAACTGTTTAAGTATTGGGAAGCTATCAAACTCCTGATGGTAGATAAACATTTTTCAAAATTCTAATTTTTGCTTGAAAGTTTAAATTTTTTCATTGGCAGGAAATACTGTCTGTTTTTTTCTTGACATGATAGGCTTACTTGTTTATTTGCAAGAAAATTTTGCCTAATACCCAAATCTGTATGTTTGTCTATGTGTCATTCTTCAAGTTAATGTGGTGTCCAATTTGTTTTTTAAGTTGCTATTTGAGCTCACAGCTTACACCTTCAGCAATTGTACAGTTTATTTTTTGAGACAGCCATCCTACTTTGGTTACCAACAGAAGTGCTTTATTCACATTTCCCATTTTGTCACACAAAATATTAACGAGTAGTATACACACGGTCAGAAATCTAATGAAATGAATAAATTTGACTGCTCCACTAAGAACATCCTTAAGTGAAATTACCATTGTATTTTTTTCAAAACTATGAATGAATGACAGTAAACAGTGACTACTGGTAGAGTTTAGGGCCCCTGCTTTGATTCTAAGCCAAAACATCCTCAGTTTTACTTACCATTGCTTCTGCACCATCAGTGAAAATGTCAATACAATGAAAACATCAAATAACCTCTGAGCATTAATATGAAAGTAGTTTTTGACCTCACAGTCCCCATGAGAAGCACTAATCTTGTCAAAATTCCCCTTGATTGTCCACCAAATATATAAATAAAAGAGTCATCAGTGGAAAATGTTAGTGTAATCAAAAATTTCCCTTTCTAATCAGCCTTTTCCTACACTTAATAGCTAAAAAAAAAAAAAAAAAAAAAAAAAAAAAAAGTGTTTAGGCTTACAGAGAAATTTTTAAAATAACACTTTCTTCTAGAATTTTAAACTTGAAGAATATTCCTTTAAAGTTTTCTATTTTTATCTACAAAACCAATCTGCAAAATTAATTATTATGGGGCTTCTTTGACAAGTGGATAAAATCTTTCCTACAGATATCAGTTATGTATTTCCCACCTAGCAAATCTTATACAGAAAAAAACTCTTACATATTCACAACTTGTGGATCAATGAATTGAATGTTACTTCAGGAATATATATGGCTAAATCAAAAAAGTAATCTGGATTTCAATAATAAAATGTGGAGAAAATAAGGTTTTATAGAAGAGTTTTCCTCCTTCTTTTGAGTTCCTTTTCCTCTTTGTAGAAAATCTCTCTGAGCTTCCCTGAAACTGTCCACTGATTGTTTTTAATTTTTTTCTCTTTGTCAAATTTCTTACCAACTCCGCAGACACAAATCTAAATACAAATTTGTATGTTACTTTCTTAATTTTTTAAAATATGGATTCTTATTAATCCCCTCCTTTAGAAATTGATAGGAAAACAAAAATCATTGAAGAAACATACTAGTTGAAGTTTCGTATAGACAAGTAGCAATGGAGAGATTCATCTATCTTTATGAATTTCTAGAAATTAGACAAAGGAGATGTCTGACAAGCCAAGTCCATTTTTCTCTCTGATGTGTCACAAAATAAACAGAGATAAACAAGTGGTAAAATGGTAGACAAATATGCAAGATATAAAATGAATACCCTGTAGTAAAGTGTTTATAAGGATTTATATATTTTATACTTATGTAATTGAATGAAAAAACTATTATTTTTCAGAAATACATATATTGAAACCAAACACTCCTTCAGTCTAAATACAAATCTTCTTTTTCTTACATACTAATTAAGAAATCATTTATTATTTCTAGTCAAAACAGATTGAAAAAGGATTTGGGCTCTCAGAACCCACACCATCTGCACTCCTAATGACAACAGCAATCAAGTTGGCACATTCAGAGGAACAAATTCTTTTAGAAATATGTTTTATTTTAGTAGGCAGCAATGTTATTAAATAAAACATTTAAAATTATATGTACCTTCACAGACAATTTTTTCTATTGCCATTTATAAAGGCATAAATAACTGGATAGTTAATACAAGTGCCTTGTATAGTCAATGTATTTTGTTCCTTCATGTTAATTTAAAAGAATTATGCACAAACTCTAAGAAAAATTTTCAGCTAGATGGAATAATTTGATAAGAGCTTGTACTTCTTTTGGCTGTATGCTTTGGAAAACTTACCAGGGGATAGTTTTTTCCTAGAATTGTGCATATTGTCACTGACCTTTAGTGGTCACTCCATTTTTTCTTTTCTTTTCTAGGGTCTTTACAAACAAAAGGAAACAATTCAAATACACCAGTTAATATCACCTACCACCTTTCTCTTGACCTTTGGAAAATCACATGATGCTTTAGAAAATCCTTTAGTCATTTGCTCAAGTTTTTCAAATCCATGGAATGAGTGGAAGCATTCTTCTCTTGGTTCTGCTGGTTCACTTCCCTCAGGCATTAACCACTCCTAAAGTTGCACACTGAGAAGTACCACTAACCAGTCACAAAACATCCTTCACGTGGAACACTGGGTGTTGCTTAGTCTCTTCTCATTAATTTATGTACTACACATATATCTTTGCTTTTCTTTCTTTCAATACTATTGGTGAGGCATATCCTGTTTCTCTAATATGGACTTTTAACATCACAGCAGTTCTTAACTGTGAGCATCAGATTACTTGGAAAACATCTAAAATAGAGATGTCTCCTGAAGAAAAATCTCTAGGAGTTAGACTTGGCATAGGTATAATAGTTCTAAAATGTTCCCAGGTGATCCTAATGTACACCTCTAGTTAAGAAACAATATGTTCATTCTTCAGTGAAACATTTCAAATGCTTTTTTTTGTCTTATATTTTAATGAACAACAATTGTTCAGAATATTGTCAGAAGAATCTAGAATCAACTTGAATGGTACACTTCGCTTTTTAAGCAGATTTTATATCCTATTGTGTTTTCTAGACTGCATTTTAACATTTACTTTGGATGCCGTTTATGGTCAATGATTACTACACATGAGATAATATATCCTATAAAAGCAGGAAATGGGTTTATCTTGCTAATTACTGGATCCACGGTTCTTAGTCCAGTGTCAAACTCATAGAAGATGCCCGATATATGTTGATTTATAAAGCATAAGTTTTTGCATAACAGGCCATTCACCTTTTGGTAAGAGAAAGTTCAATTCAGCAAGAAAATTTACAAACTATTTCTAAAACATACTCCAAGCTTTATGATTTGCACAATGGCTTGTGATTTGCACAAATGATGTTCATTTATAACTATTCCACTGGTCCTTGAAACAGAAGTTATCAGGCTTCTCCTCCCTCTGCAGCAAATCCACAGCTTATGTAAATTATAGAGAGGTTAGATTCAGTCATTCATTAAATCTTTCAGATAAAATCTCCACACCAATCTGTTTGTGAAGTTTAAACCAACCTGTTCCTGTAATTATGGATGCTTTCATGTAGAATGAGGATGAAAGTTTTGCAAATGGTCTTAAAAACTTCCAAGGAACTGCCTTGGAATTTTCATCACCCATGAGAGAGTATTTGAATGGCCAATATATTTTCTCATCTGTAGGGGTAGATTATTTTATTTAAATATGATCTTCTGGATTTTGGAAAGCAAATCAAGTATCTGTCTTTATAATATCAATAATTTTAAAATCATTAAGTGATTTTTTTTTACAGGGTAGTTAGCAAAGATATTTTCCTTTGTTTTTAAAGTCTACATTTAGTATGGATTATAATCTTAGTAACAATTTTCCTTGCATTTTGGAAAGTCATGGATTTATTTCTCTCTCTCTTTTTTTACTTTAATGAGGTCCCTTAGTTATTTAGAAACATCTTTATGTCTACACAATGTCAAAATAGTGAAAACACTCAAAGATATATCTATGATGAGCTTGGATATTACTCTTAAAACATAACAAGGCAACATGATTGTGTGAGAGCTATCAATTTAGCCCATTGAATAGAACAAGTTATTGTTGAAGATATGGTTTTTATAACAAAGAGTTCAGAAAGTATAGCATGTTCAGCACAAGATATTTCTTGAGTATTTTAAGATATAACCCCATCAACAAATAACATATCAGAATTTCTAGGAGGAACAGCAGTCAAATTAGTACAGGATATGCTTACAGCATGAAGGAATGTTAAACTGATGAAATGAAATTCACCTTTAACAAAAAGGTAAAGTCAAATAGTGGAATTCAGATTGGAGTAGCATTTGGAGGTCTGGAGGTTTTATGGAAAGCAAACTTTAAAAGAATTTCAGAGAGTAACTCAGCTGACCACAGGTTGTTGAGGTTTGTTTGTTTTCTCCCAGATTGTAAGAGTTGCACAGCCTAAGTGTCTCATAAGGGCTAGAATAGGAGCTAGAACAATGCTAGTAAGAATTAAATTAGTTACACTGCCACTATTACAGGTCATAAACAAGGTAGATGAGCTTAAATAAGGTTAAAATAAATTTTAAGATGTGTAATGAGCTTAAGATGATTTCTCAGTTTCTGGGTAAGCATTCTTAGAACACAACCTTCTATTTTATACAAAAAAATGAGTAAAGTTTCACATAGTTAGGACCATACCAAATTTGGAGATTTTATGATATTTGGCTAATGAAGGAGAAGGCAACTTCTGCTTCCAGCCATGACAGAGTAACAGGTACTGGATTTATCCTCCCATTCTAAAATAGCCAAAAACTGGTAAAATATGTGAAATAATTTTCAGACATTGAGCTATAGGTAGCACAGAACTGTGACCTTAGAGGCTTTTGGATTCATGATTCTCCATCTAAGGAATGAAGAAAGAGTAAAAATAATTGCAAGAAAGATTAAACAACTATTTAAAATATGTTTATCTGAAATTTTCCATGTTAAAATGCTGGGTATAAAATTAGTACTTGGTATTTTTTCTATATAATGTTCCCCATGAATTAAAAACCAATGCAAAGTTATGGTAAATGTTTAACTCTGAAACTTCAGATATTCCTAGGATAGTGGGAAAGATGGTGTGTGTGAGAAGGTGATATATCAATCAACTTTCCTAGGGAAATTCACATTTTAATATTGGGGAAAGAGTTGTAAGCATCCAAATACCTTTAAGGTAATAAGCATTATAATAGAACAATGCACAAAGTTTTATGGGAGTCAAGAGCAGGCAGGAAAAACTGTGTCTGACCTGTAGCATTACAGATTTTGATGTTTTAGATGGAGTTTGAAAGATGAGTAGGGGATCCCTCAACAGAGAATTCTTGTCTATTTGTTACAGTTCTAGTAAACAAATGTCAAGCACATAAACATTATTTGTTGAATAAATAGATATTGAAAGAAAATGGGTGAGAGGATCAATCATTCTACTAATAATTCCTAAGGGCAGATTTTGGCTAAAAGGTAGACTAATCAAGTTGACTAAGTAATATAAGTAATATTATCATTTTAAGTCATTCATTGACTACGTAAACAGTGTTTTTTGGGACAGCCAATTCAATGCATATAGCATTACAGGAAAAGAATATCCCACAAATAAAATTTTCACATTCCTTGATAAAATTGGTCCACAGCAGAAAAGTCTCACACTATGATATTAGAAAAACTATTCCAGATTCAGAGTTTCCCTAAGATGAATCTTAGGTCAGTAGTCAAGACAATCTTATTTTCATCCTAATAAAAGTGGAACTCTCACATTAAGAAAAATCATATGACATTAATTATCATCGTGGAAAATGAGTGTAATAGCAATAGTCCTGGGATAGAAACTGGGATATCTAGGATTTAGTCTAACCCATACACTAATAATGAACATAGCCCTGAACAAACTCAGATCTTATTTCTTTATCTGTACTATGAAGAGAAGGACTACACAATCTCTCTGGCCTTTTTCCAAATAAATATTCTAAGACCTTGATAAGCATAGAATAGATCTTATTTTCTAGACATTTCAGATTTGCAGTTTCAAGTTCTTTATTTGTGTTTTCATGCCTGTAAATGTATGTGTATGTATGCAGTGTATCATATCTCTTGTCTCAGAAACAAGAATATAACAAGTTTAGGTAGGAATTTCTTTGATAAGCACCCAATTTTCTCAGATTAAGGAAGTACACCTTAGGGTATAAAAGTGATTCACATGTTTTGTGTGACCTAGGCCAATAAATAAATACATCAGGTCTATCTTGCTGTTGATATCAACTATACCTGCATTTTCTAGTTCCTCCTGGTTAATAAATAGACTAGTAAGTCAGTCAAAGCATCTATAAAATCAAGTCCAACCACCTGAAAGAAGAAGATTCCCCAGAAACTTGTCAGTGAAAGTCTTAAATTTCTAATTGCACTATTTTTCCTGCTAAAACCTATTGGAAGTCTATAACATACACTATAGACAGGTAGCTGTTTCAATGAAATCAGTTTAGGCTTGATTTTAATAGAAAGAAATAGCCTTAGTATGCAGAGGAAATTGCTTTGACCAAGTTAAATGAAATTTTCTTAATGCATAACTTTCACTTATATTGAAAAAATTTAATTATATGAAAATATTCTCCTTGAAAAGATTAAACAGTATAGAAACAAACCAAAATGAGAACCTCTCCTCTACCAACTACTGCCGTTGTTCCCCTTTACACACGTAACCACGGTCAGAGATCCAGTGTGCTTCCTCCCAAGCCTCTCTATGTGTACAGATTTCTTTTCATACACAAATTAAAATCCTTGTATCCATGCTATGCATTCTATGTAATATGACTTACATGTCTTTCTACATTGGCACATCTAGGTTTCTCTTATTGTCTTTATCAGATTTAAATTTTCCAAAGTATGGATATGCTAAAATTTAGTTTACCACTTGGACACTGGAAGAAATATATTTCAATTTTTTCCTCTAACACACACAGTAGTGAAATCAATATCATTTAACATACGTTTTTCAGCTAAGTATGAATATTTATTGTAGGATTAACTCTTTGGACATATATTTTTAAAATATTGCAAATTGCATTACAAAATAACTTCATGAATTTTCACTTTTACCAACAGTGTGACTGTGTCCATATTTCTGTTCTCAACAAAACTTGGCATATTCAAACTTAAAATTTTTATTAATCTTATAGATGAAAAGAATCTTACTTTTTATTCTTTAATGCTACTGTGATTCAGTACTTTTTATGTATTTATTGGCCATTTATGTTCTTTATGTCAATTTTGTTTTGTTTCTTTTTCCTGTGCTTTACATTTGATTCCTTAATTCATCTGGAATTATGTTTTATGGGAGAGTCGGTTGCAAATACCCTGTTCCCCTCCCTGCAGAGGAATAACTCATTTTTCCAACTACCTTACAAGCATACATTAAGATGAAATCTATATCATGAACTAAATTCTTATAAATATATATATCTCTTTCACTATTTAAAGTAACATTTCTCTCTGCTTGTCTTTTAATGTGCCAATTCAATTTTTTAAAATTACTATACCTTTTAAGTATGTTTAAATATATGATAATATAGGTTACAGCTCATCTTTTACATACAGGTGTTAATTTGCAATTTTTCCTTTTAGATTGATTTTACATTTTGTCAAATTTTATGAAAAATCTTCCTTGGATCCATCAGAAATAGCAGTGAATTCACAAAGCTTATTTGATTTATTAATTGATTGATTTGTATATACCACTCAGAAAAGTTTTATAGTCTTTTTATAAAGTAACATTTCTTAGAATTATTCCTATGTGTTTTAGTGATTTTCTTGAAATAGTGAATGAGATTATTTTCTTTTATTCCTGCATAAATTCTGACACATATTTAAGCAGAGAAGTTCTACTTATTTTGTATGCTGATCTTTTGGGGGCTACCTTAGTAGACTCTAATGAGTTATACATTTTTTAATTGATTTGCTTTGATTTTCATAGCTAGACAATAATAGTACCTTCAGGTAGTTACAAGTGATTTTCTTTCTTTTTTCTCTCTGCATAATCTCATGTGAAATGCTTAATAGTAGCAATGACAATGGACACCCTTGTCTTTTTCTTACTCTTTTTGGTGAGAATATTTTTAATTTTTTACCATCATATATGATGCTTAGTGTAATTTTTTAGTTCTATCTTTAATCCGAGTGGGAGACTTTGATTATATTCCTACCTTATTGAAGTGTAGTTTTCTTTCAATTACAAGTGAGCTTGAATGTTAGCTAAAGCCCTTTATATTAAACCTTGTTGCAATTCTAGAATAAGCTTGACTGTGTCATAATGTTGTCTATTTATATCTCTTTGACAACACACTAGTATGCATTGACCTTAGAATAAAGTAGCCTTAAATTGGGGTGGTACTGCAAAGACTTAGGACCTTAACATAATCTATATGAAAATTTTAAAAAAGATTATGTTCATATCTCTTATCCTCTAGATTTTAATTCTATTAAAAGATGATGCTTGTGGTAGAAAACTATCACTGTGCTGTTGAGATACAAAACAAGTGTAGTGAGCCAGTTGATTTTCTAAAACAACCACTTGCTTCTGTCTAATATGTCAAATATGAGTGCGTTAGTTTTAGGAAGCTAATTTTCAACTAACTCAAATATCAAGGAGGCTTCTGCTAAAATATATTTATTTTTCCATAAGGGATAGATAATATAGTGATTTTTTTTCTTTCCTCTTCTCTTGTGTTTCTTTAAGATTTATTTAACCCTTACCTATAGGTACAGGCCCTCATTACACTCTAACAGTCCTAAAAGGAAAATTGAAGAAATTCTATACTAGTAGCTCATCATTAGCTGGCCTCATTGCAAATCGCAAGTCCCTTATACATCGTTTCTGTTCTCTCTTGTCAGTGAGTGAAGGACTGCCCTAAAATAAAGACCATCTAATTTGATCCCCAATGCTTTTATGGCTTCATTGGCATTCATGTATTTAACCACTGGGCGTACATTTTGGGAGGGCAAACATTTGTCCTCCAGTACTGTCCTCAGTGCTGGGGACAGAGCAGGGAATAAGTCAAGATCCTTGTCTTCATGACATTTGCATTATAGTGGGATGAACAAGTAGGGATGGATAGAAATACAATAAGAAGACACATAAATGATCAAGATTGAGACATGCTATAAAGAAAATACAAAGAGAGTGACTCTAAAGAGACTAGGTAAGGCCTATCTGAGGAGGTGCCCTTTAAATTAAGACCTGAATGGTATGAAGCTGTCCATGGTAAAATCCTTATGAAAGATGATTCCTAATAGAGCAACAGTATCATCTAGAGATCAAGGGAAAGAATGAGTTTGATAGAGTCAAGGCACAGATACAAGGCAAAGCCTCATGAATATGGATTTCCTTCCTCCTAGTGTTCTGCCTGTTCCATTCTGATGGGCACTTTAGAAACCATAACTTGTTACAAGGCCAGATTACCCTCTGTGAATGGTATTGGAATACTAATCACAATTAAATGCAGCCCTCTTTCTGTTTATCCTTGTACTTTCCACCATCATCTTAGCATATTCCTCATGATGCTAATTCTGGTCATTTTTTATATCTCTGTCTCCACCACTGAACTGATAAATCCTTGATTCTTAACTGAAGAGTCTATCTTATTAGGTTATGCTTTAGGATCCAATTGGCTGACAAAGTATTTGAAACATATTAGATACTAAAGAAAACCATACATAATCCATTATTTTATTTTATTTTTTAATCCATTGATAGGAATGACAAATAATGGTAAGAAGAATGTTGTAAGGGAAAAGTGGAGAGCACTAGCTAAATATAAAGATCATAGGCTGCATAAAAGTTCTTATATTACAAAATTTCCATCATTTAGTTAAGTATATCAAAATTTCAGTAACTGTGAAAGGGTGAACGACACTAACTGAAAATACCACATTTGGGAAAGTATTTGTTCATTTGAGTGTAAGACGTTGCTAAATTTATAAAGTACATCTTGGTACCGAACATATTCTTGGGACTCATTGCAGAAAAATTCTTAGAATGCCCAGGGGAAAAATCTAAAGGGGAATAAAACATCTAAAATCATGTCTGAAAAAGAAACGTGATTTAGAAAAATAAAATAATTACCTGGAAAAGAGGCAGCAATCCCTCCCCTTTACCGAGAAAGAAGTAGTGGAATTTGCCCCCGTTGGCTTTCTGTTGGGTATGTTCTGTTGATTGACTTTAGCTAACATGTCTCAGATTGTTAATTCACTTTGCTTACATATGTGTAGGCTGACTTTGAGCATTAATTTGAATAAATGACAGGGATTTTTTTTTATTACAAAATCACTCATTAAAGTCATATTCTCTTCAAGTAATTTTCAGAATTGCCAGAACCATCTTCTCTACCTTTCATATTTTTTTCCTATATTGTTAGTTGTTGCCAATATTCTGAAGCTATGCTTATCTTGAAATCAAATAACAATGGATGCTTTACTTCAAGTAAGGCATGTAAAACTCAGTGAATACATTGCATAAATTGACATGCCTTTTAAAAAATGAGTTTATTTAAGCATGGTAGGCCAGTGGAAATAACTTTGGATCATGTCAGAAATTTTACTCCCAAATCTGCCATGAACATTAAATGATCTTCAGAATATACTATCACTTATCTTTACTTCAATCGACAATAAAGTAAAATATACAGTTTTCCTTTTATTTTGCAATATAAATGAGATCATTAATAAAACATTAAAATTATTATTGTACTATCTTAGCAAGGCACATAATAATAACTAAAGAAGATAGAATGCTTACAGTAAGTGAAGCACTGTGATGAGATTTCACATGCATTATTTTGTAAATACATAGTAGATAAGTACTTTTGTTATTTTTAAGATTCACAACTGACGATATTAAGGCTTAAAGTATGTTATTAATTTGCCTAAGATCATGGAGCCAGTAAATGGCTGAGTCAAAATTTCAGTCCACTGTGTTTGATTAAATAATGTGCCTTTAAATGTTGAAATAATGTGATTATCCTAGATTTCCACTGCCTTTATACTCTTTTATCTAATTGCCCATGTAACACATTGCACATGTTTGCAGGAGAGTTTATATGATTTGAGAGTATAACAAGTGGCCACGAAACAGAATATTTCTCTATGTGTAGCTAACTGATCTATTCCAAAATCAAAAATGTAACATCGTCTATTCACCTGAGTTTACTGGCCCTGACTGCAGGAACAGATGGCATGTCTGGGACTATGCAATAGCACATAAACTTTCTGGAAGAGAATAAATGAGAACGTGTTAGTAAAAACAACATTGCCATCATTTGAGAACCAATTCTCTCTTTTACTTTCTCTTTTATTTTCTCTTTTAGCAATTTATTTGCTACGTGATCATATTATGCATGATGTTTCTGGACATATTTGGCATAGCTGGGCCATAATCATCATCATGAAGTAATGTATGTCTATATCAATTGAATTTTATGAGAATTTGTTTGATGGACCAAGTGTTTGTTATGTGGCCTGGTTTTCCTTATATAGACAAGTGTGAAAACCACTGGAATAGTTAAGAATATATATTTTCCTTCTCTGAAACATTGAAAATGTATAAATATGATTCTTGACTAAAAAGTAGACATATCAATCCTTTAAGTCAACATCTACATCTAACACTTGGCTAATATATATGTCAACACACACACACACACACACACACACAAACAGAACAACACAAGAAACAAACTGATTTCTTTAGAAATGTCTAGCTCAAAGTCTTGTTTCATTTTTTTAAGGGCTCCACAATTCCTCTAGACTTAAAAGCAAATTGACACAAAAGAGGTATCCATTTCTAATTGAAGTCCATTATATTGTATCAATTATTCTAACTCCAGTTACTGTTAATATTTCATCAACTTGGAGAAGCTAAATATGTATAAAAGTCATTTCTATTTTGAAAGAACAAACGGTATTACTTTAAGTTTTTAAGTTTTATCCACCTTTCCTTTCTGTTCAGAACAAATGGTAATGTACAGTTGATCAGAATCCATTTAATTGTACCTTTTTATTATTTAATAGTCCCTCGGGGCTCTTACATTTTCTCTGTGAAAAGAGGATCATAACAAAGAGTCAAATTTCAATGAGATTCTAAAATCTGCACTCCTTTTCCAAATAGACCAAGAAAATGAACAAGGATAGGGCAATGCCAAAGTACACTGGGAAATTTGGCAGAACACCCACACATCTTTACGGTAACTAACTGAAATGGTAGAATAATTGTTAAAGAGAATACAAATGAGACATTAAGATCCTTTTCACTTGTCTCATATATAACTTTCTATTACACATAACTGCATTTGAACTCACTGCTACATGGTTAAGATTTCATTTTTTCATTTCATTAAGTTTCTGAAATGTGTAAGAATATGATGGGCATATTAAGATGTAAGTGTGTTGTGGTATGATGTGTTTTTAATTAAAAAATTACCAGTATATAAAGGTGAAAACTTAAAGGTAAACTCTAAAACTAAAGCTTTTTGGACTGAAACAATTTGGGGCTAAATAAAATGCAGCTGTAATTTTTGGTTAATTGTCAATTTAGGGATCAAAATTCAAATCCAAAATATGATCATGACCTCACTAATGCACAACTACAATAAAATCTTCTTTCCTTTAATTTAACAAGGACATCTTCTAACTATCTTTTAATAAGTTAATATCATTTAAAATAAAGTAGCATATTCAGAAATAGAAAAATCTTTCTAGAATTATATAATTATGAATTTTAAAAAGAATGGCTCCATAGAAGAGCACATGAAAAATGTTTTCAAGAAGATCTGGTAAAAAGTACTACTAATATTAATATATCAAACTATTACTAATATCACCACTAATAAAATTATCTTTAAAAATTCATAAACATGGCAAATTTTTTTTAATGATATTACTCTGGTATTTAAACAAAGACTTGAGACATCTTTTGTGATCATGATTAAGTCAATTATCTCAAACTCTCAGGGCATTCTTTTTTAAAAAAATAATTTGATATCAATATTCAGTTTTATCTAAAGAGTAAAGAAGTGGGCATTTTCCCTACGACATACAAAAATATATTAAAATCATGGTAATAAAAAGTATGGTACTAGTGTCTGAATAGATAGATTTGGAAGAGAATAGATTATCTAGAAATATATACTTATATATATAGAAATTTAATTATTAGTTTAGTAAGAAAGTACCAAACCATCTTCCAAAGCGATTATACCATTTTGCATTCACACCAAAAATAAATGAGAGTTCCTGTTGCCTCCTATCCTTGTTAGCATTTGGTGTTATCAATGTTTTGGGTTCTAGCCATTCTAATAGGTGTATAGTTTGTCTTATTGTCATTTTAATTTATCATTCTCCAATGACATATGATGTTAAGTACATTTTTGTATACTTATTTTCCATCTGTGTATCAGTTTCTGTGTGGTATCTGTTCAAACATTTGATGATTTTTGAATTGGGTCATTTCCTTTTTTATTGTTAAGTTTTAAGATTTCTTTGTATATTTTGGATACCAGTTCTTTATCAGGTATGTGTTTTTGCAAATATTTCTTCCTAGCCTGTGATTTATCATTTTATCCTCTTTACAGTGACTGTCAAAGAGTAGAAGTTTTTAATTTTAATGAAATCCAAATTAACAATTTTTTCTTTTCTTTCATGGATTGTGCTTTTGGTATTCTCTCTATAAGGTCATTGACAAACCCAAGGTCATTGAGACTTTCTTCTATGTTATGTTCTAGGAGTTTTATAGTTGTACATTAACTTTGGACTGAAATTTTTTTTTGATATCTCAAATTACTATTCCATTACCATCTAGCCTATACTAGTTCTTATAGAAAATCTGCAGTTATTTGAATGTAATTCCTCTGCATTTAACATGCCTTTTTTATCTCTTGTCACTTTGACATTTTCCTCATTGTTTGCTTTCAGTAGTTTTGACTATAATATCCTTTAGATGTGATTTCTTAATATGTATTTAGCTTGAGATTAGCTGAATTTCTTGAATTTATACAGGTATGTTTTCACCAGCCTTGGAAAATTTGAAGAGATTATTATTTAATATTTTTCTCCCCAATCCACTCTCTCATTTAATTCAGGAACTCTTAAGTACATATATTTAAAATTTCTTAAATTGTCACATAGGCCTTTGTTTTTTTTTAATCTTTCATATTTTTCCCCTGTACTGGCCAATTATGTTCATATTTCCTGAAATTTATTAACTCTTTTGTCAAATCCAATCTACTATTTAATCCATTTAGATATTTATTGCAGATATGGTATTTATCAGTACTAGAATTTCCATTTGTTTTTTATCTAAAGTTTCTATTGATCTTCTGAAATTTCATCTCTCATTCATTAGAAATAAATTCTCCTTTATACCTATGAGCAATACAATACAAAAACTGCTTTAATATTCTTGTCAGCTAATTTCACCATGTGACTACTCTCAGGGTCAGTTTTCATCGATTGTATTTTCTCCTGAGTATAGATAACAATTTCCTATTCGTTTTTATATGGCAAGGTAGACAGATTATATCCTGAACCTTGTGAATTATACATTGTAGACACTCTGGATTTTGTTCTCTTTCCCCAAAGAGGAAACTTTTCAAGGAATTATCTTGTCTTAACTGCAAATATTCAAACTGCAAATAGTCATTTCCTATGGTGAGTGGTGACTAAAATTTCACTTCTGTTATTTTAGCCTAACTGGGCCGTTTGGAATCTAGTACATGTGCAGTTCAGGTACTATACAGAGATTTGAGAAGAGATCATACAAAGGATTTTTTTCTTCTCCCTTTGCCTCTCTTCCTTTCTGATTTCTGTCCTTATTTTCAGTTGCCATCTTGCCCCAAATTCTATTCTCTAATTTTTCAAGCCTGTAATGCTGAAGGTTTTTTATACCTGTTTTATGCATCTAGCATAACACATACTGTAGAATGTCTTGGTCTAAAAGGCATAAAAACTCACACAGTATAGTTTTCTTCTTCCAAGTGGTGATCCCAACTATTTAATAGTATCTCCCTGCTTTCAGTCTCCAGTGCCCTCAAATGATTGCTTTTTATATTGCATCCAGAGTTCATGGTTTTTATCTGTATAACATTGATCCAACAAGAGCGATTCTGTCATTATGAGAAACTGAAACTGAAACAATGTTTTTGGTAGCAAAATATTGCAAATAAACCAAATGTCTATCAGCAGTGGCATGGTTCCATAAATTATGTTATAATCACAAAAAGCAGTGTTAAACAGCTCTGAAAATGAATGAGTTATAGCTATATGCCATAACATGGGTGAATGTTAGTATATTATTTGGTGTAGGACACATTATGCTACCTTAGAAACAATATATGATAATCTCAATGACTAAGCAGAACAAAGGTTTAACATTGCACATTTTAATGCTGCCATTCTTCTAGAGCATGGATTAATAAACTTTTGGGGGGAGAAGGAGCTAGATGGTAAATATTTTAGGCTTGGTAGGCCATAGGCTCTTTGTCACAACTACTCACCTCTGTCATCAAAATATAAAAGCAGCCATAGATAATACATCAATGAATATGCATAGAGTGTTCCATTAAAACATTATTTCCCAACATTGGCAGCTGCCAATTCTTGGTCTGGATGATCCCCAAAAGTACCTTGTCTTTCTGTGGTAGCTCATAGATTCCGGATGCTTTGACCCTTTTGCACCACATAATCTCAACAGCAGGGCTCCTTCAAGATCACAGTCATGAAAAAGAGAATGATGGAGAAAGTTGTATACTAATAATTAATTGTTGCAGCCCTGAAGTTACACACACTACTTCTATTCAGGGTCTATTGGTCAAAATTGGCCCTATGTTCCCAATCACCAATGATAAACCTGAGAAGGAGAGAATACTTGTGAACCCTAGAATTGTCTAATTTAACATAATGTTGAGGGAAAAAAAAGCAAGTCTCAGATGATTATACACAGCACGAAGAGTATAATATAGAGTAAAATTTAGTAAAAATAAACTATATAATTGGTAAGCATTTAAATATATGTGATGATGACAATAAGTAGAAAAAGAAAATAAGTGATAAATTCAAAATTAAACATGGTACTTTCCTTTGGAGAAAGGTAATAAACTCACATAAGGAAAGAGCACATAGGTGCATTTAAACTTTTGGTGTTATTTTAATTCTTGGACTGAGCAATTTGTTTAAGAATGTTTATTATTAAAAAAAAAGTAGTTCCATTATGAAAATTATACACTCAGAGATTATGTATTAGTTTTTCCAAAAAGTAAACATTCAGGGCAAGTTATGTCTTTATATTATATGCTTTCATTGCATATTATCTGTCCTCACTGTAATTTTAAAAGTCTCTTTATATTTGTTGAATGACCATTTTTTTCCATTACATTGAAAGCTCAGTGAGAGAATAACTATGTCTTCTTCTTATCTCCCCAATGCCCACCATAATGCCTGCATCACTATAACTATTTAGTAAATATTCTCTAAGTGAAATTGAAAGCACAGAAAATAAAATTAAGAAGACAATTACTTCAATACCTCATACTTAAAACAACTCAATATAAAATGTAGATTATTTTTTAGTTTTTTTCTCTATGAGTTTGTTTGTTTTGCAAATTTACAATCACATATTTACTTTCGTTCTGCTTTTTTTTTTTAGTTAACATGAAAACATAAATCTTTTCCACGTTAATATAAGCATTGTAATCAATTTGATAGGGCTTCACAATGTTCCATTCAGAAATTTTTCCATAGTCAGTTTACCCATTTCCCTAGCGGAGCTTTAGATTTGTTACCTTTACTGTTTTTGTTTCCATTATTATGATAAGAAATACAAGTGAACATCTTTGAGAATTTTTCTCTTAGGTTATATATGCTTAATACAAATTTCTGGTAACATTTTAGAATAATTTTGCATATTTTTGAGTATGGAAAAGTCAATATTTACCTTTGACTCTATTTAACACATTAACTGCCATGTGAATTGTATTTAAGTCACGCTAGTTTTGAGCCCGGGGCCTCAGGAAGCATATGTAACTCACACGTCTCTTTACCTTGGTAGCTGTGTGATGCGCAGGCAATTCACACTGCCAGGCTGTAGCATACATGTCACGTGATGGGTGGCCCCCCAGGCAAACCCCCCCCCCCGTTGGTGCATGAAAATCTTACTTGTTGATGTTCTTGTTACAATTAATATTGACAATTTAATTGCATATAACTTATAGAAAAAATAAAAAATAATAATTTTTTCATTAAATTAAAAAGGATCATTTTGTTTTCAAGATTTTATACTATTTTTGTAATAAAACACTGTGGCCCCAAGAAAAAAATTTTTTTTTCTAGTGTGACAGTGAATGTGTGAAAACAATATTCAACTGCAATCTGATAACTAGATTAAGTCCCTGTTAGAATGAAAACTTGGATATATGTTCTTGTTGCTATTTTGTATTAGGTGGTGTTTTGTTTTTTCCAGTAGTGGACACTGCAAATGCTACAGAAAAGTAAGATCTCAGGACTTCAGCTACCTTGTTGGCTAGAAAGCCATGCAGATAAGAAAGGATCTTGATTCTTCAGGAAGGTAGTGTTGAAAGGTATGGCAGAGCTTCTGCTAAGCCAAGCAATGCCCTTGAAGACAAATGCAGAATACAAGGGCAAGAAAGAGTTGTTTCAAAGAGTGCTTACGCAAGATGGAATTGTAAAGATAATATCAAACTATATGCACTGCACCCACCATTCCCCTAATTGAGAGGAAACACTCTAAATCCAGGTACAATAATATGTTCTCTCAGGAATATCTTAATGGACTCCAGACCTGTTATTTAGCCTAGACTTGCTGATTTCCAGAAAAGACAACAAAATTAATTTTGTTTAAATGCAAAGTTGAAGAAAAAATTAAACCTACATAATGTGGAAGTGTAGCCATAAAATTCCTGACAAAGTGTTTTTTTTTTTTTTCCTAAAGATCTGAGAATGATGACACAGATATGGAATGCTGCATAATCATTAGTGATTATTTTTGGAACTCACAGAGAAAGAATGGAGATGAAAAACAGCTTTGGAAATTATAAAAGGAAAACTATAACACACACTTTGAAATAAGATTATATTTATATTTTTAACAATGAGAGAATAGGTTACTTCACTTCAATATAAGGGGATACACTAGAACAAAAATAAATTTCCTTTTGTGGGGACATAAAAACACAAGACGCATTCTCTATGGCTTTGTGCTCATGTCTACCATCATAGAAAGATAAAGTATGTATTTAATGAAGAAACAGAAAATGATATCCATCTGGCTCTTTTTTGTTGTTTTACCCAATGTCTTATCATCAAAAGGCCATGAAGAAATGGTCTAGGCAAGTGGTTTTCAAAAAATGGGCAGCATAAAATCCTCCTTCAGATTAAATCTTACTCCAAAGGCCAAAATGTAAAAATGGTTAAAAAAAACATTGCCCCTCTGATTAAAGCTGTTGTGTGAAGTCCTGGGTTTGGTCTCCTGAATCCAATTATCCACATATTCAACAATTACTGACCACCTCTCCCCTCAATGCCTACTATGAGTTGGACCCTGGCATGCACAGTCATTAGGAAGGAGTGACTGAAATGGCTGCAGGATGTGGAAGAGAGGATATTGCGGCCATACACTTCTGTAAAGATTCATATGAATCACACCTACTTTTCCTCTTTTTAAGGGTTTTTATTAAGAATACTTTTCCATGAAATAATTCTCTCATAATTTGCATGTTTTACAGCCTCTAATCAATAGCTGTTACTCTTTAATTGCAATGCACCAAACTCTGGCTATATGCTTTTTAAACATTAATGTTGAACTGACAAGGTATTTCTATTTCCAATTGAAGATTCATAGTTATGCAAAACTTAGTCTCTCTGATATTTTAAAAAAAATGTTCTTTATGAAATTTTCCCTTCTAGTGAAATTTTAAGTGTAGAAGAATTTTAGAATCATGCCCTGTCACCTTTAGTCATGAACAAACCATCTTACCTAGCACAATGATGTTTAAAGGCAGCTTTTTCTTCTTTTCAGCATTTGATCAATGTGATAAGCAGATGCTTACAATGTCTAATTGCTAAAGTATAAAAATGCAAATTTAATTAATTTATGTCTTTCTAAGAAGTGAGATTTTTATTTTTAATTCAAAATCACTGATGGAAATCCTATTCAGAAATTAACCATGGCCAAACAGCAAGTGCTAGAAGCAAGAGATTCAACACTGTTAGAGACAATTGGTAAATCAACATTAAGAACTAATTGCTTTGTTGTTTTGTTGACCCTGTCAATTCACTGAATAGATTTTTTAAAAATCCTCTCTGCATATTATAACCACCTAAAGTTTGGATTTTCAATTAATTCTGTGATAGCAGTGGTTAAATAGAATCCCACTGCAGTGAATTCTTGCATACTCTT
Organism: Eulemur rufifrons; assembly: GCF_041146395.1. Taxonomy (NCBI): domain Eukaryota; kingdom Metazoa; phylum Chordata; class Mammalia; order Primates; family Lemuridae; genus Eulemur; species Eulemur rufifrons. The sequence continues at coordinate 37,388,928 of NC_090997.1, forward strand.
TGGAATTCAAACAGGATTTTTTAGAAAGGAAGTGAAAATTAATATTGTTTATTCGGACATTGCTGATGTTATAATTTTGTCCCGTGTAGAATGTTTGAGTTCTTAGTGAAGCATAGATAAAAGAACAGACATAAAACAACGAACACACTTGAAAATGGACCTTGCGATATCAAAACATGTGCTATAAATTTTATTCCAACTTTCTCCAGAGGGACTTAAACCATTTAAAACAGTACTAGTGCTCAAGGAAATGAAAAAATTCAGACACTTTATGGACTATTCTGGTTATTACTGTTTTTATACTAATACTAATATCTAGGAATCCAGAACAACACTTGAGACCACTGGTCCAAGTGGTAGTTTATTGAAATCAGGTGATAATTGGAGATTAGACATAATTCTATTCATGTGGCCAAGTGGCTCTTTGAACCAAACAAGTGGTTGTTACCCTGGTTTCCAAATTAAGATGAGGGTAAATATGATCAGCAACTGAGAGACTATCTGTAGTAACTCCCTGTCCTTGGTCTAAAGATTAACATGGTTGCAAGAGCCAATCGGAAGATCCTGATCATCACTCTTCTCACAAAAGTAAAACAATAGCAATATCTCATGCCATAAATCTAATCACATAATGATTGAGCATGCCTACTGTACCATGCAGAAGCTAGGTGGATCATAGAGAATGAGTGGATTATTATGAACTCAGTTAGTGATTCCAGTTGCTGATGTTATTTCATATTATAGTCATTATCACATTATATTTACATGGTATTTTTCTGGGCATACTTAGCAAGTGTTTATCTTTGAATACATTTTTTTCATCTATCCCAGAAGTTAGAAAAAAATAATGATTTGTTTTCTTTAATTTAGTAAGGGTGATATTATATGTTCATTAACATGCTTCAGTGGTTCCATGTCACTTAAGACCTTTTAATCTTCTCACCAAAGCTGTACTGCGGCTCTGCCACCTTGATAATATCAGGCTTCTGGTGAACAGAAAACAGCAGGTCTGCAAGATAACTGGGAAGACACTATTACTAGAGGATGGGAAATGAATCATATAAAATTACAGCAGCTGGATTCCTCATGAAGCGCTGGGGAGCATAGAAGTCTGGAAATTTTAGGATATTTCTTCCAAAATGAAAGATAATTTGCTTTGCTTTGCACTCTTTACCACAAAGAATGAGAAACAACACATGGCACATCCTTTTTGATTTTGCAAGAAAAAATATAATCGATTTGGGTGTGTTGCTCTGATTCATTTACTGAGTAGCTCAAAATTCTTCCAATATTGAGAGGAAAAACAGAGAAGAGAAGAGAAGTTCAACTGATTTTGGCTGTATGTAGTAGCTCTCTCACTGAAACCTTCTGACCTAGGGAATCCAATATTGATCAAAATGACATGGTATACCTGGATAATATATGGTATTTGTGGTAAGCCCTAACTCAGAGGATCACAGCATAGTTTTTATGGTTTTAGAGCAAAGCCAGGCCTTCACTGACAAGTAATTATGCTCCCTAAGATAAATAATCTTTAGCTTATTAATGCATCCTGGTACAGAGTGAACACCTGATTATAGAACTCCATGGCCAGGCAACCTGAACTGCCTATAATGACTGGATATCACCAGATTGTATAAGCCAAAAAAAATCAGGTATGTTCTTCAGATCTAAATCACGATATGCAAATGTGAACAGGATCTGAAAGCACAAGTATGCTAGTTTGAGAAGTAACTCATGCTTCCACTGTATTTATCCCTGACATACTTCCATCTTTTCTTCAAAACACAACTGCAAAGGGAGGAGTATGCTATAAACCAGAGCCAGATGATTTCCTGAAGACCTTTTATAGTATGATGGAAATAGAAATAGGAGAGTTTTAGCATTTCAGCCCCACTCACAGTCTGAGTTATTTAGCATCTAATTTTTTTGGCAAAAGAGAAGAAGGCTGGACAAGACAAAGATAAGAATCTACATAAGTGGTTAGTAAATAATTGTTTGGACAGAGAAGAGCTTGGAAAAATTGGTATGTAGGAATTGGTTACTAGGATGTTTTAGAAAGAAGTATGTGGATGGAACTTTTGGAATGGATTCAGAGTGTGAGAATATTAAGCAACATGTGAAATGTGAGTGTTCAACAAAAGGTCCCCACTGTAGTGGGAACTCTCAATACCCTGTGGTTTTCAGTTGGCCTCTTTCCTGAGCCTCCTTACTGCTTGGCTAATAAACTCCTGGCTAATGACCTTGATGGCAGGGCCAGATGCTATGTAGCAACAAATACTTCCCTACTCCATAGCTCACTGGCGCCTATCTCTGTGGGGTATCCAAATTGCCAACACCAGTAAAAGAGACCAAACCTAAATGTATTATTCCCCAGAGATCCAGCCAACCACATGATTGTGGATTAAAACTCTGGGACTCTTCTAACATGAAGGGCATAATAATTTATCCAAACTGGACTAGACATTTACTTTCGATTAGAATTTTTTTCCATCCCTGACTTGCTTCTTCCAGCAACCCCATCTCTGGGCTTAAAGAATGCTTTATTTGCAAAGTTGCTTCTGATCAAACAACTAATTTAACATGGACACAATTAAGACAACAGCCTGACAATCATAGAATTTACTATTTTACAATATACTGTATCACACAGGATCACCTAACCTCACAGAGAGTTGAAATTGTCTGAAGACTAAATGGAAATAAGACAGAAGCTGACTGACATCTAATAAATTAGACTGCTATCCAATGTGAAGTGTGTGTATTCTCTGAATCAGGCCAGAATACAAGAAACAAGGGACACAAGCTTATGTTACACCTCTCACTCTCGTATGTAGTGAAACCCTTACAAGGTGTTTCTCATTCTTTCATCTCCAGGTCCTGCCATCCTATCTTAGGGCCATGCCAAGAAGTTTTACAACATAAGGATAAGTTATTCAGGGGACACAAAAATGGTCTCAAAATATTGAATGATTAATGGAGAATGAAAGCATAAATATCAGTAATCGCCTTGTGACAACTGCAGAAACATAATGTCTTAATTTGGGTTCTCCAGAAAATATAGCTTAAGGCAAAGTCTATGTACTCGTGTTTAGGGGATGAGTTCAATCTCAGGAAAGCAATAGTGAAGGAAAACAAACAAAAAGAACTGTGTCAGAAAGGAGAAGCAAAAACAAGGTAGTGCATTTTCAAACATCCACAGTTTCCCAAGATAACAAAGCTGGTTTCTGGGTCAAGGGAGTTTTGAGAGAATCTATATGAAACTGCTTCCTCTAGGAACAGTCCAGTGTAGGCAGGAAGGAAAAGCAATGAATCTCCTGGATAAATTACCATCTCCTAATGCTCACCGGTCAAAGTCTAACCCACAGGTAGATAACACCCTGTCTCTTCAGCTTGTGTTAGACAGCCCCTCTGAATTGCCACTGGGAAAGACAGAGCCTTAGTGGTTTCATCTGTAATGAACCTGGCACTGGAGCTTCTTTCAGTCTCCAGCACCACAGACTCAATGGAGCCTGGCCAAAAGCTCAGCCTTGATGTGGAGGTTGAAACTATCTGTAGTGTTAAGAACCGAGATGAAGTTAATAACAGACAGGGTCTTGTAACATGCAACAAGCACCCTGGAGCCACTCTGTCCTAAAGCAGCATCAGCCCCCAAGGAGTGTAGGCAGGTCAGAGTGAATCTGGGCTGGCACACAGACTTGATCCTGTCCTCATGGCCTCTAGTATCAACCTATATCTTTACCCTCTCAGTGTGATGACCAGATTAAAATGATTTTCACTTGTTTTTCTTTTCTCCTCCCTTTTTTTGTTCCTTTCATTTCATATACAGGGTATATTGGTGATGGCTAGCTCTGACAATTTAGTTCACAGTTTATGGGATATCAAAAAACTAGAACTAGAGGAAGAATAAAAACACAATGACACTCTGGACTTAAAGCAGGTCATATTAGCAGTTGAAATTTTTGTTAACTGCATTTATAGACAAAGAAAAGCAAAATTTTACTTGTATAAGTGATAGTTGCATTATTTTAGATATGTGCATTTTGTTGTAATTGTTGTCATTTGGAAGTTTGAGCTTGGAAGGAGGAGTGTTTTGAATTGGGACAGCTAAAGGTTGACTCTAATGAGCACTTATGTTTCCCAACAACTTTTAAGCATTACAAATATTCATTTTAAAGATGATATGACATTTGCATTGATTTTCTAATTAAATTTAAAAACATCACATATTTCTAATTTAATTTTTCATTTTGTCAAACTACACAAACACACACATATATATGCATACATGCACATATACATAGGCAATAAAAAATTCACTTAAGAATGTCATGAAGTATAGTAAAAGTAAAATATGCTGAACAATACAATCAAGTAAACCTTTGTTTATATTAAAATTTAAATTGTATATTTTGGGGTATACACATACTGGAAAATAGAGAAAAATTTAAAATTATGCTAAGCACATTTAAAGAAATTTTGGAATTTTTAATAAAGAAATCTCCCTAGGTGAGAAATATAGTCAATTAGAATTATATGTTAAAAGAGCTCAATTTGTATTCCCTCCAACTTTACTGATGGAAATCTTGAATTTTATTTTTGCTTGAATAATATGTTTATTCATAGCATTCTCAACTTTCAGGAAGACGAGGATGGATAACTTTCTTTTAATATGTTAGAAGAGGAAAATTGGTATTTAAATCTGAATGTCACATATCAGATAACATTTTTTTTTTCTATTCAGAGCCAAATGCCATTTCAAAATCATTTTGATTTCTTATCAGAAAACCACTGGGTCAACTAAATAGAGCACTCTAGCCAACTGGTAGAAAAATGTCACTCATAACACGTTCATTCTATCCCCTAACCCTCCTGTAGTAGGGCAAATCATTTTCTGTGAAATTAAAGCCATGATATTAGAGGGAAAACAATAGCCAGAATAAAAAATGAGCAATATAGCTCTGCTTTAAAAATATATATCATTTTCAGATTATAAAAGTGATATGTTAATGTAGAAAATTTACAATTAGAGATAATTTTAACTAAAATATCTTTTGTTACATAATTCATAGTTCATTGATAATACTCTAATAGATTTCTGATTATACATAAATATAAATATATGTCTACGCACTTTGGAGAAATACATATCATTTTGAAGATGTATATATATGTGATATGCATACATCTACATGAAAATTTTATATTTTAGTATGCATCCTTCCTTGATTGTTTTAGAGAAAATGATCTATAATGTGTACCTCACACTTCATTGTATGGATACATTATAGTTTTCTGACTGGACATTTTATTGCTGATCTGTATTATGACAAATAATGCTATAATGAAGATTCTGCTGTTATTTTAAATTTATTTAAAAAAATTTTTAGAATAAGATTCAAGTGCTCAGAAAACAAATGTATAATTTCATATGTATAACTTTATGTTTTTGAAACTGGGTATCACATTTCTTACCAGAAAGGTTCTAGGAGTTTGCATTCCTAATAGCAAAATATTATAGTTCCAGCGTCAATACAACCATGTCAAAACTATAATTTAGTTTCCATTTTAATTTTTGAAAAGTACAAACCATGTTTAATTTGTATGTTTGTACACTAGTAATTTTAACATCAAAATTTAGCAATTTTTACTTCTTCTCTTGTGAATTGCCTTCCCCAATTTCTGTGTTTTTGTCATTTTCTTATTAATCTGTAAGAATAGCTCTTTATGTATTAAAGATACCAGGTATTACCACATATGATACAAAAATTTTTGTAGATTGTCAGTTTCTTTTAAATAATTTTTATCCAAACTTGAAGAGAGAGTTTTAAAGTTTTAACTAGTGTTGTCTATCAATTTTTATTGATTTATTTTTTTGGTTGTTAGGCTGAGAAAATTAGATCAAAAATTAATCATACTTACCTCTAATTTCTCATGACTTCACCTTTTGCACTTAAATATTTTACCCATTTGGACTATATTTTGGTGCTCAGGTGATTAATTAAAAATAACTAATTGCCGCAGTTCCATTTATTGATGAATCCTTCCTTTTATAATAAATGTTAGATTTATAGTATGAATATAGACTATTTGAAGGCTTCTTAGCTTGTCCCACTGGTTTATTTGTTCAGAAACACCATGTCATTTTAATGATTCTTTCTCTGTAACAACTTGTTAATATCTAAAGGAACCATGTATCTCTTTTTTAATTTTTCAGAGTTGTCTTGGCTCCTCTACCCATGTATTTTATTAGACGGTCTATAAAAATCACTTCTTAGTCAAGTTCTTAAAAATTTTTCTGAATCATCAATTCCTTTGAATTCCATAGAAATCCCATTGAAATATCTCTACAAATAATCAAGCTTTTGTTAAGGAGTTTTAGAAATTTTTGTAGCTTTACTTTATATAGTCATATACTTTTAAAATTTAATATATACCATGTTTATGTGAAGTATATATTTATAGTTTTATGTGCATATGTACATAATTATGTATACATATATATTTGGATTACATTTAGGAATATGTATGTGTATATAAGGAACATAAAAAAAGAAACATATATGTATACATGTATCTATCTATTAATTTATCTATTTCCATTGCTGCGTTGAAACATTTTTAGCATCTATGGATATAAAATTTTGTCATAAATATCTATTTCATGGATGGTAATGAAGTTTTTCTCTAATATTATTGGAATTTTACATTATAATTATTTCTAAAATATATAGCTGGATTTAATTTTATTTGCACATTTAAGTTTCACTAGTTTTTACAAGCGATTGATCTATAGTTTTATTTTTGTTCCAAGCTCTAAAACCTGTTTTATGTTGATATTGCAAAATATTTTCTACATCTTCCTATTACTTTTATGTTCTAGATGAGTTTACATTTTGTAAGAAACATCTTTCCCTGTGAATTTTTTTTAAACTTACTGGAAAAATCTTCTGGTCCCTGCATTATTTTTGGTAGTACTTTTCTGGTAAGCTTTTTTTGCCCCCTGTTTTCTATGCTTGTCGGTTAATTTATCTTTTGAGGTAAATTTTTAAAAATTTTATTTAATGGGAAAGCTTTCTTTTGACCTTGTACAAATATTTTTAAACATATTTTGTTGTGTTTGTGTGCTTTATATTTATTCTATTTTGTAATATTCTGTGATTCCTTCATATTCCCATTTTTCAGTGATTTAATGATTTGATTACAAAATATAAAACAAAACAAAAACTCAACTGCTTAACTAATAGTGTCACTCAAAAGCAGATTTCTACAAAACCCCATCAAATATTCCAGATTACATGTTATAGAATATTTGAGGCCGGGCGCGGTGGCTCACGCCTGTAATCCTAGCACTCTGGGAGGCCGAGGTGGGCGGATCGTTTGAGCTCAGGAGTTCGAGACCAGCCTGAGCAAGAGCGAGACCCCATCTCTACTAAAAATAGAAAGAAATTATATGGACAACTAAAAATATATACAGAAAAAATTAGCCGGGCATGGTGGTGCATGCCTGTAGTCCCAGCTACTCGGGAGGCTGAGGCAGGAGGATCGCTTGAGCCCAGGAGTTTGAGGTTGCTGTGAGCAAGGCTGACGCCACGGCACTCACTCTAGCCCGGGCAACAGAGTGAGACTCTGTCTCAAAAAAAAAAAAAAAAAAAAAAAGAATATTTGATTTACACCTTGCTGTGGCTACTGTTAACACACACTTTTGCTTTTCCTTTAGATAATAAATTTGAAAAAGAGAACTCTGCTTTTTGTGTGCCTTTCATAATATAATTTTATTTTTAAAAATTGTTTTAAATCACTCACAAAAGAAATTTCACTCTTTGGAATGGCATTATTCCACTTTTAAAGCAATAGTTGTATGTAGATTTTCCTTGCAAGTGTTTAGTATTTCTGTAGAAATAGATGCAGAGAGAAAAAAAAATCTTTAGTGACAGCTAAATAAATAAGAAGGAAGACAAAAACAAAAGGAGGATGATCCATTCTTGATAAAAGCCAAAACATGAGAAAAAAAACACTATTTTAAGGCAACAAAAGAATATGGAAAGTGGTTTCTATAATTCACCTATCAAAGGTGAATAACTCTCTTCCCAAAGACAAGCCAGCTGATAGATTCTACATGCTTTGTAATTTCTCTTCCCGCAAGTATTAGAGCAGGGCAATCTAATGTTTAGCAAATAAGCCCACTAAGGGGTTACATTTACTTGTGTCAACTTTTGCCTGTTTCTGCCATTGCATATTTTTTTTTTTGCCAGTAAAATAGTACCATTTTTGCATAAATTGCTTATTCTGCTTTCCATGGAAATTTTCTACTTATCTATAATTATGATAAAATTATTTTAAATTATAAAATAGTTTTGTTGGGTATGTTTTTAAAAAAAGGTTTGCCAAGTCTTATGTCTTGAGCTTTTGAATCCTACTATATAGCTTTACACTGAAATTTTTCTTCCTTCATGTACAATCTTTATATTTTCATATATGTTAGAATTTGTTTCTTATTCATCCTTCAGTGAAATCTATATTAAATAATCAATGTCGGATTGCTTCTCAGATGTTTGAATAATACCCCTATGTGAATAACAGATCATACCCCACCTTCATGGCCTTTTTATGATTATTCTAGATTTTAAATTATGGTTGTGTGGATCATATTGAACTAGAGATGAAGGCAGGACAGTAAATCAATGAGTATTCCTATTCTGGTTTACAGAGCTTTTAATTAAACATAGAAACTTATTGGGAATCCTCCCTTATTTTCCAATATTTTGAGTGCCAAAGAAAATGACATCTTGACACTTTTGAATTTCAAAGAAAACATTTCATTTGTTTGTCTTTCTAAGAAATGGAAGAAATTGAGAAAAAGGAAAAAAATTAAGGTAAAAAAGGGAAAAATTGAAAGCATTCCTCCTAAGAACTGGAACAAGACAAGGATGACCAATGTCACCACTTTTATTCAACATAGTCCTGGAAGTCCTAGCTGGAGCAATCAGGCAAGAGATAGAAATTAAGGGTATCCAAACCAGGAAACAGGAGGCCAAACTATCGCTTTTTGCTGACTATATGATATTATATCTAGAAAACCCCAAAGATTCCACCAAGAGATGCCTGGAATTGATAAATAAATTCAACAAAGTCTCAGGTTACAAACCAGCATACACAAATGAGTAGTATTCCTATACACTAGTAACAGTCAAGCTGAGAATCAAAGACTCAATGCCATTCACAAGAGCTACAAAGAAAATCAAATACCTAGGAATATATTTAATCAAGGAGATAAAAGATGTCTACAAAAAAAACTATGAAACACTGAGGAAAGAAATCACAGATGATACAAACAAATGGAAAAATATACCATGCTCATGTATTGGTAGAATCAACATTATTAAATGTCTATATTTTCCAAACTGATTAACAGGTTCAAAGAAATCCCCATCAAAATACCAACATCATATTTCACAAATCTAGAAAAAATAATTCTATGCTTTGTTTGGAACCAGAAAAGAGCCCGAATTAATCAAAGCAATCTTAAGCAATAGAAACAAATCTGGAGGCATCACATTACCAGATTTCAAACTATACCACAAGCCTATACTAACCAAAACAGCATGGTATTGGCACAAAAGTAGAGACATAGACCAATGGAACAGAACAGAAAACCCAGATTTAATACCAGCCACATACAGCCAACTGATCTTTGACAAAGCAGACAACAATATACACTGGAGAAAAGAATCTGTATTCAATAAATGGTGCTGGGACAACTGGATAGCCACATGCAGAAGCACGAAACAGGATCCATGTCTCTCACCACTCAGAAAAATTAATTCAAGATGGGTAAAACAAACATTCTATTTCTTCTTCATCCACATTAAATTAATGTAATGTCAAACCTTCTCTGTTATGAGTTTAGGAATGTATTATGTAGCATACTCACATTGTTTATCAGCCTGAGACACTTTTGAGAATAAAAAAGAATGCTTCAATAATTATTATAGAAAAACAGGCATAAAGTAGGACTATCCTAGGTCAACCAGGAAATATGACTACAGTACTATAATGTCTTTCCTTTTGAAACCTCAATTTACTTTTCTTTCTGTGAAATATTAAAAATATAATGAAAAAGTTCCTGAAAAAATTACATCTTTTATTCTTTCTGTTCATTACTTTTCTCTTTCATTTTTCAGGAGTTTGCAACAAAGATTCTGAACATTTTATTGTTGTTATGACCACATCTTACAATGTTTTTAAATGAATAAAATAGCATGCATAGAATTATGAATCCAACTGGTTATTTTGAAATACAGGTATTAAAACATTAGAAAATGAATTGGTGGTATAGTAATATATATAATTCTTTATGAAAGCACAAAATTGCAAGATCGTAGAGGTGATCTAATAATTACTATAAATTTGGAGTAGCTGTAAGTATAAATAGTATTTTGAGCTCTATGTTTTAGAAAAATATTTGTAATTTCTACTGATGACAAAATCACAGATATTACTAATGTTATTGAAATATGTTGCCTGAATTATAAAGGAAATAACCTAAATTTCAATTAGAGATTAGTGAAAATAAATATGAATTTCTTCCTTTCCAAATTCAAGAAACTCCTGGATGACTGAACCCAATCTAAGGACACCTGACTTAGAATAACTACAAGAAAGCCATTAAAAAAAGAGTTTTCTCAACTAGATTCTAAAAAATTATAATGTTCTTATAAATTAACCTTTCTATAATTTGACTTTTCATAGTTATGGAAAATTTTTAAAAAATTATGTGAATTTTCTGTAATACGTTACTGAGATATTGGACTTAAAGCTGTAAGAGCTACATAATTCTGGAAATTAATTATCAAACTTGGCCAAATCACTCAATTATGACCTGCTTAGAGATAGAGACCCTCATTTACTGCACTACAATGAAGTGAATGCTACTTTTCATTATTCCTTCTTTCTCTTAGTGAGCTACAGCTATTATTCAAGCAGTTAATAATAGAACTCAGATCTCTGTCAATCAGCACTTCAAGCCTTTAAAATATAACACACTTTTCCGAATTTAAATGACACATTAAATGTTGCACTCATTAGTGAAACTGCATCATTTAAGTCAAATGGTGATGAACTACAGTGGATCAACTTTGGAAAAGGTTGCATTTCAAATAAAAGTACGCTGGCACTTTCATTAAGATTTTGTTAAGGTCAGAGCTGATGTTACTTATTTTCAGAAATATTTTCAGTACAATTAAAGGATGAAAAGATTTTTGTTCACCTAATCAAATTGCTTAGTATATATTTAAATCAATCCAAATTAAACTTCTTCAACCCCTCAGCTTTTATGAAGTAAAATTATAAAGATTCACTTGAATGATTCTTTACACGGTGCAATTAATGGAGAAGCAATTAAACTGTACACTCTCTGACTATATACATTGATAGATATTTATATGTGGAGAATGAAAGATGTGAAATGTGGGTTAACACAAATTTATGAACAAACAAACATGTTTTCACAATGAAAAGAATGCATATATGAGTATCTGGTTTAAAATATCCTCAATCAAATTACTTTTAATGTATACTAAGTACATAGAAGAGGTAAAAACCAAAGGAAAAGCAAGAACAACAGTAATACTCTGGTAATCAATATTTCTCAAGAACCTAGAATTTTCTCTGAGATTAATGGAACAGGATTGAAAAACCCACTTTTGGTCAAATTACTCTATGCTGCTAAAAACAAAAACAGAAAGTAGAATATGTCTGTTTTTTTTTTTCTTTACTTTGCCTACTGTCTCTTGGTGGGTTTAGGTATACAAGATTTTAATCAACAGGTTAGTCTTGAGGCTTTTAATTATATAGAGGGCTATTCAAACTCCACTGGCCCTGACCATGCCATCTTCTCATGTTCAGTCTGGGGAATTGACTGGATGGCTAACACAACCCCAGGAAAGGCAGAGAAACAGTTGGAGCTCAGGGCTATCACGAGCTTGGGGGTCAAATACCAATGGGACCACCTTTCTATCTCCATCTCCATATCTCTTTGCTTATCATCACATTGCGTCTCTTAGATTAGCATCTTCCCCAAGGTCTAGAATCATAGGCTTTCATATTTCCCATACTTCATAATTCACGTTTCTCCCATAATATATTTTATATATTAAATGTAAAATATAATTCAACATTATCTTTTGACACAGGTCTAGTTTTAAAATATGTGAAGAAGGCCATGTGTCAAGGGCCAACTGCTGTGTAGATTAATTATGGCTACTTAGGCAACACACTACAAATGGCATTGCTGCTGAAAAGGTATCTTTAGAGTGTAGAAAGGAGCAATTGCCCAAAATAAGGGCTACTCCTTAAGAAGGGAACAGTGGCTAAAAAGATAAAACAATATATGTTGACTGTGAGATATGCAATGTAAAAATAATGATTTAATGGTAATTTGGTATTTTTAAGAAAATCAACTATATTATATATTTTTTTTATATTTTTCTGCACAGCGAAGTAAATGAGAAACTATCAAAATAGTGTAGGTAAGACTTTTAAATATGAGAGAAAACTTTAAAAATAAGAAAAAGTTTTAATAAACAAAGTTTGATTTCTAAGCTTTCTTGTGGATAAAAGGCACAACTACAATAAAATGACAAATATTAAAAATAAAATCATTCACCAAGTTTTATAAAACACATACCAATGTAAATAAAACAGGGTTAGGAAACTATTTTAGACAAAGTAGAATTCAAGAGAAAATAAGTTTAATAATTCAATGAGTTTTAAAGGTGATTGTATACCATAAAAAGGTAGGATTCATCATACAATATTTAAGAACATTTATATAAAAATAATGTGTCAAATTATTAATATGTACAATAAAAAATTCTTAGAAAACACATAAGCTATTAATAGAAACACAGTTGTTGTTTTTTTTTTATTTTATCTTGTTATGGGGGATACAGAATTGCAGGTTACATATGTTGCTCCTGTACCGCCTTTCCCCCCAAGTCAGAGCTCCAGGCGTGTCTGTTCCCCAGGTCGTGCGCATTGCACCCATCATGAGGTATATATCCCTCCCTTCCCCACCCCCCCCTTCCCGAGTCAGCACCTTCAAGTGTTACCACTCCCCAAATGGTGCGCAATGCACTCATTGTGTAGGCATACCCCCATCCCCTCCCCCACCCCCCACCTCAGTCTGATATCCAATTGGTGTCGTTCCCAGATTTGTATTTAGGTGATGATCAGGGAAACCAATTTTCTGGTGAGTACATGTGATGCTTGAGAAACAGTTTTGTGACAGTTTTAACTATATTTCAAACCACCTTTGGGATAAATATGCACACATCTAAATAAAGACATAAAAAATGTAAATAATATAGTAAGCTTGGAAATTTGTATCTTACAAAACTAAAACTTTTCTTTTAAAGTAGTCACAGTCTGAAAAGAATGGACAGTATATGAGGCCATAGGGGCAATATCAATAACTTCTAAAAATATTACATGAAATATATTTGCCCACAATACACTAACTCAGAAACCAATAACAAAAAGGTAAAACAGTAAGTAATTAAAACTTAGAAATAATTGAGTAGTATTCCATTGTATACATATACCATATTTTATTAATCCACTCATGGATTGATGGGCATTTGGGTTGTTTCCACCCAATTTGGAGCCACTGAAGTTGAGCATGCATAGTTCTATTATACTCACTGGACTATACAGTAATAAATTTACTTAGATTCCCATGGGGAAAAAAAAACTTATAAATAAAATATCTTAAATGCTGCTGTATTTAAATAAAACTCAAATTATAATTCCAGACTTTTAAAAAATAAGTAAAATTAGGACACTGCATTAAATATTATGGAAAATGAAAAGAGTACACTCAGAAACATGATCTTCAATACTTTTGTTTTAGACAGAAATAAAATAATTAAAGTAAATATTAAATTCACGAACTGAAAAAAAGACAAATTTAAATAAAAGTGGAAATAATAAAAATAAGAAGAAATCAGTAAATTATAAAATGGAAATAGTGCAAATTAAAAATGGATAAAAAAGACTGAACATATAAAATATTAGCAATAAACCCCTGGCAATTCTAAATAAGAGAAAAGAGACACACAAGAAAACAAAATTAGGAATGAGACAAAAGATACAATAAGCAACATAAGGAAAGAGCGTTTTAAAAAAGAATGTGATGTGAAATTTATGCCAATATTTCTCAAGGCATAGTTCTTAAATCTTCTAATTAAGACTTAACTGGAATGTTAGTTAAAGATGTAGATGTTTAGCTCTAACAGAGTTAATGGATCAGAATGTTTGGACAATGAGCTGGGAATCTGTATTTCTATCAAGTGAATCTTAGTCATGCTGAAGTTTGAGAATTACCGCTCTCTGCTAATAAGTATTTAAATTTCTATATGTTTGATTGACTATTAAAAATACATTACCATAATTGACTCAATGATAATGGTTAAAAATTAGAAATGTACAAAGAATGATTTCCACAAAGGACTACTGAACCAAATGTCCTTAGAATATGATTTAAAATGTTTGATAAATAAATAATTAACTGCTCCAGAGCATTAAAAAGAAAACAGAAGGCATCCAAGTCAATTACAGAGAAGCAGATCCCTGATATCAAAACAGGATAAAGATAGCATACGTAGTGACCTAAGAGACCAAGTTCGTTTAAGACTGTAACATGCAATCCTAAATATAATATAAAGAAACAAAATTTAAGAACACATTAAAGGAATTATTCAAAGAAATAACATGGGCCTTGATAGAGAAATGGAATTATCATTTTATAGAAGAAATATATTATTTTAACATTGCATCAATATGTTGATCAAGAATGTTCATAAATTAATGACAATTACTGACAAATGTCAAGTGGTAATAACTCAACATTGATTTTTGATTTTAAAAAGAATTTGAAGAAATGAACTATGATATTAGTTAAACTTCAGTACTATGTCTTTTGATGTAATAAATAATGAAATACTAAATTTCAATTAATATCAATATTCATATAAAATCCTCTCATTATCATTATTTGATGTCATTTTTCTGAATGATCTAGACAAAAACAAAACCTACACATGGAAAGTAGCCATTAGAAAAAAAGTGATGAAATTATCTTAAAGTGTAGGTATAACAAAAACATCCCCAAAAATCTAATAACAAAGCCCTATAATTAACATATAAGTTGAGCAAGAGAAATCTTGAATGTGGCATAAATATAGAAAAGGCAATCACTTTTCTATATGCCAATCATGATCAGTTTTTTTAATGGAATACAGAATCCATTTACAGTAACAAAAGTAAATATTAAAAGATGCTAAATTAGCTAGAAATAAATTCAAAAAAATGTTTGTGACCAACTTGTAGGTATAAAAATTGTATTAATACTCCAAATTTTGATTTAAACAAAATACAATCTTATGGTTGTAAATTTACAGTAGTTGAATTGCAACTTTGGCATATCTCTTATGTAAATGTTTAAAATGACATATTTCCCAAAATATGGAATCAGGACTTGTGGAAGGATATGCACAGTTTAAAATTGAAGGTACTACCAGTTCCAGAGGGCTTCCATAGTATGTGGAGGTCTTTGGACCTGGGAATGTTACTGGCATTTAGCACTCAGGTACCAGTGATTTTAAATGCTCCCAAATATGGGGAAAATTCTGCACAAAAAAGGAATTGTCCCACCAATAATTCCTATAGCACTCCTATTGAAAAACAGTAGCTTTGAGAAATGAGAACTCCCCAGTTTGACTGAGCCTCCTTTGCCTGCAGAACCATCCCTTGGACTCTAAGGAGATGTGGCTTCCGCAGTCTTGTTTAAAGACACTTTAATAACCTTATTCAAACACTTACACTGAAGAGTGAAACAGTTAGAATTAAGTCTAGCTGCATTATCCAGAAAAAATATTAAGTTACTTAAACAAAATAGGATTGTTTACCCTCTCACCTAAAAGTAGTCTATAAATAGTTTAGGACTTGGATGGGTTGGTTCTTCATGGTCACTAGCATCCCAGGCTCTAATTATCTTTCTATTCCTCATCTTTAGCATCTGTCACATTGTCCAAGATGGTGAGTGGCTTAAGCTCCAGTCCTAGTTCTAATAGTAGACAGTAGGAAAGGAAGAGCAATAAAAACAGGTGAACCCCTTCTCTCTGAGGAAGCTTCTCACAAAGACCCTTCAACTTCTGTATGCTTGGTCATCTGGCTAGCCTAGGTGTAAAGGGTGTTGGGACATGTGCTATTTAAAAAATGGGCTCTGAGATTAATGTGGAAGGGGAGAATGAATTTAAATATTGTGGTATACAATTAACACTTTCTGCTACACAAAATCAACCCAATATTCTCCTTGCCCCCTTAAAAGCCGTCAATGACTCTCAACTCTGGGACGAAAAGGTTTATGCACCAAGCAAGATTAAATATGTTGCTAATTGACATCAGTTAATACTTGGAAAATATGTGTGTGAATGGATTCTAAGAGTGCTAAACAAAGAGGGAGAAACATTGTATCTGACTGAATGGATTGATACATTTACCAGAAATTTTGGATTCAATGTACTAGCTGGGGTAGATGGAAGTAGTTGAATTTGCTCCATTATTTTACTGAAATATGTACTTCATAGTGAAATAGACTAAATATATTTGAGATGCAAGGAATTCCTTTTTATACCAGAAATAAAGGAATCCAATAGTTTGTAGAGAAATAAATGTTGCATACATTTATTATTTAAAACTCACTATGAACTATGCAACTGAGAATACTAATTTATATTGAAATTGGTACAGTAGTAACCCAGAATATAATCCTTTAACCACAATACTGAGAAATACATTGGAGATGGAAGGATTTCAATCTTTGAAAAGTGTTGCAGTGGCTAATTTTTATAAGTCAAGTATACTGGTAGAAGATACTGATATTAAAATGTGCTCTTTAATTTCAAAGAGAATTAAAGAATTCCTGGCTGGCAGAGGCCAAATTGTGCTACTTAATTAACAGACAAAAGTAGGCATCATTACTGTAATACACAGGAGGGATAGAGTAGTAATCCATATTGTATCACCTGTAGAGATTATTGAAATCATTATTGACCATGAAATCTACAAGTTCAAATAGATGCAAAGCCAATTAAGATCTTACATGCTTCCAATAAGAAAATACATTTTCAGTCTGATGACAGAGATGCAACATTAATGCAATAACAATAAAGTCACAGCCCTTTGCCTAATCCCAGGTTTGAGTCAATTCAAGACTGAGAGTTTCTTGGATAAAAAAAAGGAAAGATAAAATTGAGGAAACACTTGCAATAATACCATAGCCTATATGATAAATTTTTCTCCTAGCTTTTCCAATGTAACTTTTATCCTTACAGCAGAGTAACTGTGAAATGAGTAAAAGAAAATAGTCATACTATTCCAGAATGACTGGACTCTATGGTCACTGCTCAGAGTAGAGACTGATGTGACTTGTGTGTTCTATCTGCATGTGAATCATGAGTATGAGAAAACCCTACCAAACTGGTGAGATGACATGTCATCTTTCTCATGTTTGTTATGTGTTGAGAAGTTTAGAAGGAGATAGATCAGGATTCTGTATTTCTGGGCACTGCATCTGCATTTAGGCAAGAAGAAGAAAGTAGCACAAAAGACAAGGTCAAATATTTTCTTCACAAGACTTTGCCAGGTTTATTCAGCAAGTAAATCCTCTCCAAGTGCTTTTGAATTCTGCTTAGCCGGAACTATGTCACATAATAATGGCTACAGAAAGTCTAGGAATGTGAGTACACTTTGTCTAGCTTCTCACAGAAGAGAGAGAGGCTGAAGCAAGATTTAATGGGTGTTCAGGGAGCAAACCTTCTTGCTTTGGGTACAAAATGGAGATTGAACAGATTCCATCTCATTTGGGACCCAACAGGATCCCAGGCTCATCTTGTGTTAAAATCCTACTTTCTGAAATTGTAGATAAAACCCTACTTTCTGAGATAAAGAGATACACTGGCATTCCCTAATATTCAAAGGCCATTTTGACAGAGCTAGCTAAGAAAAGCCTCTTGAGCTCCCCCTATCAAAACAATAAACCACAGACAATATCACATCTCTGGGGAATCACCACCGAGGAGAGAAAAAAGCAAGCACAATGATTCCTAACATATCACTATTTAACTCGACTGACCTGTGCAGACAGAAGACTCTTGGAAATTACATTTGATTAGCATAAGCTTAATCAGGTGGTGAATCTAATCACAGCTGCTGTTCCAGATGGGTACTCTTTCCTGGAGCAAATCACCACAGCTCCAGGTACCTAGAATGTATTTATTGGGACTGGGTCTGGTTTTTTTTGTTTGTTTATTTGTTTGTTTGTTTGTTTTTTCACCTCTATCCCTAGTATCAGAGAATCCTAGAAGCTATTAGCTTTCACCTGAGACAAGTGCACACATCTAGCATCCTAAAGCAGGTGTCTGCCAGTTCTTCATAACTGGATCACAGTTTAGTCCACAGCAACCCTAATCATTCCGCAGGTTCCAGGGCATCATCCTGATCTACATTAGTTATGACCTTATGATAAGAGAACATGGTGAAATGGAAAATGGAACTCCAGATGCCTTTGTAAGATACGTTAGAAAGCAGGAGGAAAATGGCACTAGCTGCTTAAGTAAAGCTAGTGATCCGGGAGTCCAAGGCATGCTGAGAGATCCCATTTTTATTAGCCTGCGTCACTTTGTAAAGCAGAACCTGACACATGCATGTAGTTTATTTGGGAAATGATCCAAGGAAACAGAAGTGAGGGACTGGGGAAAGTAAAATGGAAAAGGAGTGAGAGCTAATTCATTGAGTCAGTCAATCCCTCTTGCTTCCTTCCTTCTCACCATGTGATGTCTTTATACTCTAACTCCCCTTCACCTTCTGTCATGAGTGGAAGCAGCCTGAGGCCTTCACCAGAAGCAGATGCTGAGGCCATGCTTCTTGTACAGCCTGAAAAACCAGGAGCCAAATAAACCTCTTTTCTTTATAATTACCTAGCCACAGATATTCCTTTATAGCAACACAAAATGGACTGAGGCAGATAATTCATAGCAGGAATGAGTTTGCATGCTGCCAGTGGCTCTGTAATTCTGGGGTCAGGAGAGCAGCTCCCACAATTCCACTATGCCCTGCTCTACTAGAGGCCGTCTGCGGTGGCTGTGGGGTGAACCCTGCAGCAGGCTTCTGCCTGGGCATCCATGCTTTCCAGTACATCCTGTGAAATATCGGTGGAAACTGCCAAGCCTCCACAATGTTAGGTAGATAGTGAGGGATTCCGGGTCTCCTACGGACTAAAGTGGGTGCTATTGCCCCTATCTTGGTCCTGCCCAACCCTAATTCTCCATAACTGGGGGAGGAGGGAATAGCCTACAAATCTGCCAATCAGAACTTGGCTTGCCAGCTGCAAAGGAATGCAGAGGACTCTCTAGCCCATGGGTCAAGCAGCATGGGTACCATAAAGTCTGAAAAGTGACTTAGAACCCACATGCGCAGTAAGACTCAGGTCATGCAGCACCCCAACTGTCCAATCAAAGTGGTTCTATGGTGATGTTTGAACCACAGGGACATTCCTATCAGGACCATAAAACAAGACCTAGAGCATAACCAGGGTCTCTTTTTATCCTGCTGCAACAAGGGGTCCAGTTTTCATCTGTGGCATATGTACCATGCTCTGTAAACCTATATCTTGCTCTTGCCCTATATTCCTATCTTTCTTTCCTCAATAAACCTCATTGTCGTGCTTGCCTAACTTTAGTGTGTCTGGTCATTCTTTGACCATGGCTGCACCAAGAACCTACGGCTTCAGACTGAATCCCAACAACCCTACTTGCATTCTAAGAGCCTGCAGACTCAGCACCATATGGACATGACCAAGGCTTATGGCTTACGTCTTACGGAGTAGGAACCCAAGCAGTACCTGGGGCCATCTGAGCTACAATTGAAGCTGGAGCAGCCAGGATGTGGGAGCAGAACTCTAAGGTGGTCCAGGGCAGCAGTGCCTAAGCCCTGTCTCCTTAAACCATTCTGTCCTCCTGGGCCTCTGGGCCTTTGTTGGGAGGAGTGGCCTCAAAGATTTCTAAAGTACTTTTGGGATTTGGAGCCTTTCCCCATTGTCTTAACTATTAGCACCTGGCTACCTTTTATCTGTGCTAATCTCTCTAGCAAGTGGTTGTTCTAGAATACCCTTGGATTCCTCTCCTGAAAATGCTCTTTCCTTCTCTACCACATGTCCAGGTTGTGAATTTTCCAAATTTTTATGTTCTTCTTCTCTTTTAATTATAAGTTCTACTTTAGGCCATTCCTTTGCTGCCGTTTCTAATCATAAGCTGTTAAATGTAGCCACACGACTTCTCGAGCTCTTTGTTGCTTAGACATTTCTTCTGAAAGATATCCTAGATCATCACTCTTAAGTTTAGCCTTCCATGATGCCCTAGGGCATGAACACAATGCAGCCAAATTCTTTGCTACAGTGTGACAAGGGTAGCTTTTACTCCAGTCCCCAATAAGTTCCTCATTTCCATCTGAGACCTCATCAGCATGGCCTTTACTATCTATATTTCTATCAGCATTTTGGTAACAATCACTCAACCAATCTAAGAAGTTCCAAACTTTCCTTTATCTTTTTGTCTTCTCTGAGCCCTCCAAACTCTTCCAACCTCTACCTATTAGCCAGTTCCAAAGCTAATTTCACATTTTTAAGTATCTTTATAGCAACAACTTCAGTACGAATTTTCTGTCTTAGTCCATTTTGTGGTGTTATAAAATAATACCTGAGGCTGGGTAATTTGTAATGAAAAGAGGTTCATTTGGCTCATGGTTCTGCAAGCTATACAAGAAGCATGGCCCCAGCATCTGTTTCTGGTGAGGGCCTCAGGCTGCTTCCACCCATGGCAGAAGGTAAAGGGGAACCAGCATGTACAGAAACCACATGGTGAATGAGGATGTAGGAGAGGGGAGAGGTGCCAGGCTCTTTTTACCAGCCAGCTCTCACTGAAACAGAGTAAGAACTTACTCACCCCTCCCTCCTTAGAGCGGGGTAAGGTTCATGAGGGATCCTCTCTCATGACCCAAACACCTCCCATCAGGCCACACCTCCAATGTTGGGGATCAAATTTCAACATGAGATTTGGAGGGGACACACATCCAAACTATAGCAATCCGTTAACTCCTCTACACTTCCAGATGGCACATGGATAAATGCTAAGTGAGTTTTTGCAGGTTTCTCATGACAAGTCATCAGAAAGAGCCCGGGGCAAAAAGTGAGGTCTATGCAGTGCAACTGAGGCAAGGTAGTGTTTTCTGTAACTTGTTCCAGAGCAGTATCAGAAATAAAGGGTGGGTTGAGAGAATGTGAGATGGTTTACTTAAAATTTTAGATGAACCTTTCAGAAAACTCAGCATCGGGGACACAATATTTGGTGTAATTCTTTGAATTTTCAAGACAACAAATAGCACATTTGAATGTGCTATTGCAACCCATTTGCTGAATGACCTAAAGGGCTGCCAGATTTGAATGGGTCCTTAATAAAAGAAGGCTCTCTGCTATGACTAGGACGACTAGACCACAGATGCAATATTCTTGAAATATCTATGCCAGATTGTAATGCTGAATAATGACTCCTGCAAACCTTGGTAAGAAATTTATAGCAGATGTCCCTAAAGCTGGAAAGTAAATATTCTCCTTTTGTTAGGCAGCTTTTACCTTGTTTCTGAGCTCCAATAAAAATGGAATGCCTAGCTTCTAGAAGAGAACCATGAGCCTAAGCTACCTTTTATGAACTGAGCATTATCTGATCAAGCCATACAATTGTGGTGTCAACAGCTTCATATCGAGTGGATTTTGTATATATGAGACAGAGGATAGCTATGTACTCAACACACAAGGGAGTTTCATAGGCAGGTTCCTTCTGTGGATGTTATGCCTAAACTTCCACTGCCAACCCTGCCTTGACCCTCAGCTTGGATTTCATGGAGTTCCTTATGACAAGACTATTGAGAAGAAAACGTCTGAGTCAGTTTTACAGATTGCTCACCAGAACACACTGACACTTGATGGAAGTAGTTTTCTATGGAGAATTATTCTCACTCATTTGACCTTGAAGGGCACTGGAGACAGAAGGAAATATTCATGGTAAGCATAAATTCCAATAGTTACTCTTACAATTCATTAATTCCTAGGTAATAGTTTGGTGGATAATCAAGAACTTAAAATAAATAAGACTGAACATTTGGAGACAAGGTGGTTTTAGGACAAATTAGATAGACTGGATCTTAAGTGTAAGAATTTCTATCCTATTTGAGTGTTTGCTAAAAATGTCTCCATTGCAAATGAGGCTCTCAATAATCAAGTGTGTACGATGATCTTCCCTGTGGATGTTAATCCACCTCTTTGTGCAGCCAACTCAGTGATTGCTCATTAAGCTTATTAGCAAGGGGTCCATATTGGTAGGAACAGACGTTACCATGGGCACAATAGATTTCCCCTTTACAAGATTGACCTGGCTTCTATACAGTTGAATGTTCAATTTGCCAGTAGCTGCGTCTGACCCTGATTGTCTGATAAGTAATGAACCCTAGGGAGATCAGTCAACCAACTGGTGAAATGTTGATTATACTAGACATTTTTTTTTTTTTTCAAAAATGAGATAGCAATTTGTCCTCCCCAGAACAGACACTTCATATGGATTTGAATTTTCCTTCTCAGTTTGCCAAACTTCTGACAGTAATACCATCTGCAGGCTTTATTCAATTCTACATTGAACATCATGATATCATGCTCAAAATTTTTATGACTTAGGAACTTATTTTTCAGCAAAGTAACTAACCTTCTACCTTTAATATGTTTTTTTCTTATTTCACTGCTTTCATTGTTCAAATTTTATTATCTTTCTGGGAAACATCTTTGGTATCTATTCAAGAGATATTTTCTGGAATCAATGTTATTTAAGAAAATACACAGATATGATAAAGGCACTAAGCATGTTAAAATACGTGTTAAATTTCTTTGGTCCATTGAACAATTTACCTTCATAAAAGAAATAAAATGTACAGTGATAATATTGTAAAGAGTCCAGAAAATTCTTAGTTATCTCAAAACATCAGGTTATTGCAAATTCCCTATTGGGATTCTGATACAGAGGCTTGAGTCTCCCCAGAAGTCACAAGAAGCTTTTGAACATCATTTTTTTAAGATATTTTTTATGTTAGTGTAATGGATAGAACCATGGAGAGATCCAAATGCTATAAAAAAATGTAATTTTCTGTGCAGATGGCACATCAGAGATAATTAATATCAATACGTAGTTTCAATGTTATCTCCTAAAAAGGCACAAAGCTTAGCTAAGCAACAATGGCTTAGAACTCTTGCAAATATACATGTGGCCAAATTACAAGCTACAGGACACATATATTAACAAACATCTATTTTATCTTCAGATAATATGTGTTAATTAAAGCTGCTAAAATAGAAGGGAAAAAACCAAAACTTTCCCAACTTTCCATTATTTTTAAACTTATAAAAAAAATTATCTTCTCTTTTATCTATCTTTCTATGGAGGGTTGGGGGATGTGGTACATCAAAAAATGTGAAAATTGCTTATGCCATCTATTGGTGAAAAAATGTTGTTTTGATTGCTCAGAACTATCTATCCCTCTTATCAAACTTCCCACAAGAAAAAAGCTTGCAGTTGTTTATTTATTCTTTTGTAATAACTTTACACCTCTATAGGTATAGCATGCCATTCATGTGCTTTAACTCTGAGCTTTATATGCTATTTCCAAAATAATTAGATGCATTTTAAGCATATGTTAATAAAAACAAATTAGGAATATGCATATTTATAAGTTAAGCAACTGAATTTTATTACTGCTCTGTCACCATTTCGTCATGAAGCCAAACACACAGTTGATTCAGTCAATTATAAACATATGCACATTTTTTTATTTCAGCATATTGTGGGGATAAAAATGTTTAGGTTACATATATTGCCTTTACCACAAAAAACCATGGTGATGTAGCACCTCTTGTATTATCTTGGATGGAGCTGGAGCCCATTCTACTAAATGAAGTATCACAAGAATGGATAATCATATACACATCTACCTAACCAAGTGGGTGGTATTACCTAGGCCTTTGCTGGATTGTTTCATTAGTTTATTATATCAGTAGAATAAAAGTAGAACTTTTTTCACTTTATCACTTTAACCAGAGCATGTTCTCAGATTGAGTACTGCTTCACTCAATAAATGATTATATTTCTTTTTCCCATAAACATCCATACAGTAACAAAGAGGGCAGATCATCTTCTGAAAGAAGTCAGAGCTGGAGGTGGGTTGGTTAGGGATGAAAAAGGAGTGTCTGGGAGCTGGGAGGAAGACCAGATAAGGTTCCCACCTTAGATTATAAATCAGCAGGGTAATAGGCAGTCATGTGTCAGAAGGGGTTTTGGTCCCGGAGCTGACATAATTTACCACCTTGAGTTTGGGAAGATGTTTCATCTTTACAGATAACTAGGATGCATCATTACATCAAATGTAATGAATTTCAGTCCACCAACTAAAGTAACCAAAAAAAAAAAATTACTGAACCCAAATTCTACATGCTTATGTTTAAGTTTAGTATAGTCAAATCATTCTCTTTCACAGTCACCTAAAAACTAGGTGACTCTTCTGTCATTAGACTCCAGTAGTATTGACCTCATAGTTCTTTGTTGCAAAGGGAGTATCCTGTGCATTATAGGCAGCTAAGTAGAATCTCTGGTCCATACCCACTAAATGCCAGGATTCCCCTCGTCCTTAGTTGTGAAAACCAAAAATGTCTCTAAACTTTGCCAAGTGTCCCCTGGGAGCCAAATTTCCCACTATTGAAAAACATTGTGTTAGACATATAAAGTGAATGCTACTCTGGTAGATTTTGTGGACACAGACTTTTAGAGGATGCCAATTCTTTTTATGCTATTCATTAACATTTGTATCTAGTCGATTAGTAAATTCTGTATGTAAATTCATTTTGTTTACTATCAAAGCACAAAGACTTTTCAGATTACTTGTAATGATATTGTACAAGCATGGGATTGACAGTAGCAAGTGAATAATTAAACTCACCCAGAATGTGAAAAAAAATGGGTTTGGAATATTCATGAGATATTGATTCCATTTCTAATATTTTGTGACTACTACTGAATCATTTATTTGTTTTATTATTAGAACACCTGTAATTATAACACAGATTTCTAGTGAAGTTGGTCACCTTTGGAGTTTTCAATTATCAATATTCAATTCCTTACATTTATACTTATACTGGGAAATTTAGAAAATTTAGATGGTTTGGTCATGTCCCTGAAGTCTGTTCACTGCAAAGCAGGAGTTGTGGCCTTATATTCTGGCAACTGCTGTGATATCTTTTCCGTATACAACAGCATTTCTCAAAGTTTAGACAGTGGCTGCTGGTAGGGTAATAAGGATCCACTTGACGAGGTGTGAACTGAACCCCAAATCAAGACTCTTATTCCATTTTTAGGAGCAAGAAATATTCACTTCCTAATATTTTCTTTCATTCTTGGGTCTGAAATGACTAGCTGCTTTTAATACATAAAATGGGAAATTAAGTTACTAAATTAGGTATTAATTTTTTAAAAGTATTGTACACTACTAGAATTTATTGAACTTATACAACTTAGCAATCTACTAAACTCAGCTAATAAATATTTGTTAATGTTGCAAACCCCTAAATATACAAATTTTTAATTCTCTATAATTTGAGGAAAGAATGCATAGCTTTCAAGGCTCCCTTCCCCCCACCACTGAATTCAGCAATTGAGATGAACAAAATCTAGAAAAGAAAAATTAGGTGGCCCTAATATAGGAAAAGATACTTAAAGCATTAATATCTACTAAATGAAAGAGTCAACACAAACAATGGCTATCTGTTGATAGCACATGTGGGTAGCTTTGACTTCAAAGTCGCAAAAACCTTGAGTGAGCCTCACTAAAGAAATTTTCCAGGCTTGTGCATAGATGTTTGGCCCTACAATTGTATGACTATTTTCACAGCAAAATCACATATTAATAAACATGCAACAACACTCTAAATTTTATTACTGAAACAGTTATTTAGTAGTGTTAATGGTACCATGTATGAATAATATAAATGTATCACTTTACATGCAAATATTTAACAAATGTTTTGAAGTATCTATGAAGTGGTAGTCAGTAAAGATTCCACAGTGAACAAGACAGATAAAATCCCTGCCCTCATTTCTGTTTGGGGAGTCAGCCAATCTTCAAATAGATTATTTTTGGTTAAAAAAAGATTCTATGGAAAAAAATAAAGCAAAGGAGTTAGAGTATGATGAGGTCATGAGTATAATTTGCATTATGGAGCCCATATTTATTGCAATTGTACACTTCTAAAAGAGATCTGCTTTTGTTCTCTTTTAATATTATTTTCCTATTTCATGATAAGCTTCCTTTATCAACTTAAAAAAGTAAAATGTCAAGGTTTCATATCTCAAAGTCCTGAAATTAGGAAATTCCAGCTATTATGCTAGCAAAATACAAGATTCAATGTAAATTGGAAAATAAGCTACTTCTCTCTTTTAAATTTTGCACTTTCAGCCCAGGCTGAATTCAATTTGTCATTAATTGCATTCTGTCAACCCTTGAATTGGATCAGGTAGTCTTTACTTTGTGAGCTGGGAAGCTATTTTGTGATGTTGTGCACTACTTATTGCTTACTACCTTTTACCCTGAAGGCAAGTGAAGTTTCAGAAATGGGTTGACTTATCAATTAGTTTGTCATCAGTGAATAAAGTCTTTTGAGCATTTGAGGTCAGATTTTACTCTCACTTAGAAAGTCAATAGAAAGTTCACCCGGAAAACGGGCCGATAGGGCACAGAACAAGATGAGAAACTTGACCTTATTAAAGCTGGAAAATGACTACCATCTCTAAACAAGACCCTCTTGACTGGTTATCTTCCCAGAGGAAAGGATCCTCAGTGCTTCCTGTGGACAATTCAGGAAATGGAAACACTTGTAGCGCTGGCTGATTCATCCAACATTAGACCGTGGGATTCCTGCTTACACATGTGTGGCAAGTACATTCTGGCCCAACAATTGCCAAGCGAAGAACTTACCTGCTTCTGGAATCAGAGGATAAGCCTGGAAAGGATTTTAAGTTTATCTGATTTAACCTCTGTAATATAGATTTTGGTGTGCTGTCTTGACCCAGCTTTGAGGCCCTGGCTAGAGGCCAGCTGTTCCCCTTTTTGAGGACATGAAGTTCATATCCCAACTACTTCGCTTCTCTGGGCTTACACATTCCAGGCCACAATACACACGCCCTAATTGCCCCAGGGTCTAGTACCAGAAAACCAGGGACAGTCCTTATGTCCACAGCCTGCTGAAATTATGCAACTTAGCCAGTCCTGAGCTTGGTTACCCTGCTTCCCCCTTTCCTTCCTGCAGAAACCACAATAAAGGTGACCACAGTTCCCCAGTCTCCCTCTGCCTCCTGACCAACCCCAGTGCTTCCCCATTTTCATCATGGCAAGGCGGAGCTCTTCTCAGAAAACTGTAACACAACTATAAAATTCTTCTGGTTTGTCTTTCTTGATGTTCATCTGGCCTCATCATACCTCATACAATGTAATATGGTTAACATTACCTCTTCATCTTTTCAAAGAGAAATGAAATGTTCAGAAAAGAAAGGTGAATTGCCTGGGGTCTCATAGGTAGTTCTTGGCAGAGGTGGACACAGAATTCAGATTTCTGATTGCAACCTCCTAATTCACTGTTCCTTTTTTTAAGCATCACATGAAAAGCAGAGATCACCAGAGAATAAAAATATAATAAAATAGTCACATTATCTCTAATTTACTGAGCAACTATTAGTAGTTTTTATTGTTTGGCAATGTATCTACCCAACAATTCTTCAGTGTGTATATTATAAACTCAGTCGTACTTTAGAAAACTGAGACTTAGACAATTGGCTTTAACCACAAAGCCACTTTCTACTTCATCACAGAAAAAGCAATTCATATGATGAGTGCAATGAGCACTGTCTGGGGAACGGACACACCTGGAGCTTTGACTTGGGGGGACAGGCGGTACATGGGCAACGTATGTAACCTGAAATTCTGTATCCCCCATAATAAGATGAAATAAAAAAAAAAAAAAAGCAATTCACAGAACCACAATTCAAATACTGAATCCTCCAAATCAGTACACTAGCCACTGCCTTCCGCAAATGATTTGTAGCTAATTGTTAAAGAAAAAAATGGAGGCCACAGTTCAGATATACCCCAAGGCCAACCACCCACAACCATGTAATTAAAACTTGTCACCCTGATTTCCCTGAAACACTAACTCTAATCATAAATGAAACACAAAATTTAAGCTTTACATCCTTGTCAGTATGATTCAATGAAATTAAACCAATCAGCTATAGACAGATATACTTAAACGGCTCTACTTGACCTAAAAAGAATGTGTGTGTACAACAGCCAATCACAGAAAAGATGAAAATACTTCCTCCTTTAAGCTTTGTAAACTGGTATAATTGCTGTGAGAAGGGCTTCTTATCACTTTTCATTTGAGATCTCCTGTTCACAAACTATTTTTTGCACAAAAAATTTTAAAAATTTTCTAACTTGTTCTCATTTTATTTTTGACATTATAAAAACTCAAAGATTCTTTTTACACTGGAGAAAGAGAGGAAATCGAGGTGGGAGGAGATAATGATATAGTTGTTGTGAACTATTTCATTTTAATGAATCCGCAGAGGAAAACTAGCATAATCTTACATAAGAGGAACATGTACTATCTATACTTTCTCCTTTCCCTTCATCATTTACATGTATCCTAGACCTCTCTCTCTCTCTCTCTCTATATATATATATAGAATGCTTATGATGTACCAGACACTGTTCCAAGTACTTTATTTGTAACCCTCACAGCAAGTCAATGAGATATTATAATTATCCCCATTTTACAGATGAGGAAATGGAGGCACTCCACTACTAAACCAAGCAGTGTGACTCCATAACCTTCCCTCTTAACCACTACACTAAACTTCTCCTCTTACATGATGCATGCTCATAAATCTGATGTACCCGGCATTTTCTCCATTGAATAGATCCAACTGAAATAGTCATGAAAGCTTAGAAATTATGAATAATTCTATCACATTTGTCCCTAGAATCTTCTCAATAATATCCCCAAGGTATGTTTCTACTCTCTGAAAGTCAAGATGGAGAGAAAGCTCTTAACTGAACTGTTATCGGAATCTGGGTTATCGCTAAAGTGGAAACCAAGGGAGTCTCTTGGGAACCACATTCCCTGGATATCGGAGGAAAATGGAGACCGGCTTTGGAAGAATATATTTTCTGTGCCATGGCACTGGAAAGACTATATTGTACATTCCAAAGCTGAGAGTAAAATCAAGTTCAATATGTGTGCAGACTGAATTGTAGCAGATTTGGGGGTATTGATTTTTCATTG
The DNA here is from genome assembly GCF_041146395.1 of Eulemur rufifrons. Lineage (NCBI taxonomy): Eukaryota > Metazoa > Chordata > Mammalia > Primates > Lemuridae > Eulemur > Eulemur rufifrons. Next base: position 37,418,473 of record NC_090997.1, read on the forward strand.
GAAACTTAATGAAGCTTTAGGGCGGAAGGTGTGGCATGATGGGAGGTTGGCTGGCAAGGGAGTCAGGAGCCAGTTGTGCTTACTAGCTTTATTCCCTCAGCTTCATTTCGCTTACGTGGGCTGCAGTTTTCTCCTCTATTTAAATTGTTACTACTCAATGAATTACAGAAGGTTCTGAAAGACTGAGAAGTAGAGAACCCACTAGAGGACCTAATGGCTACAGAAAGTACCTCTTTGGCCTAGAGGAGAAATGAAATTGTACCAGAAAGGGAAACAAGGTGATAAATACGAAGAAGGTAGGAATATACTCTCAGGCAGCATCACAGAGGCTCTCCAGGAACTACCGCTTTGACCCAGACGTGTACAATGTCCGAGCAGTTAAGTGTGGAACTTAGCATGAGGCGAACTCTCCTGTAACTGTTCTTGCTTCACTCCTCTACAGCTTTTGCAAGACTTAAGGCTAACTGGGATATTTAATAACCAATATGAGTCTTGCTCACCAAAAATGGAATATGGTTTTCTGTAAAAATATTTTAGCTCCGCCTACAATCAGATCTTTCTAGGGCAGCAAACTACAGCCCAGACACCAAACCTGCCCACTGCCTCTTTTGATAAATAAGCTTTTATTGGAATAGTCAGACTATTTTTTTTTAACCAATGGCTTCTTTTAACAACAGCAGGTTTGAGAAAGAAGCCAGACAGGCCACAAAGCAAAAATACCTACTATCAGGCACCTTTTAGAATAAGTTTGCTTTAGGGGATCTTAAAGGTAACTCTAGCTCAAAGAATTTCTGTACTACCTGTCCTCCTAAACTGTAGGAGTACCGACTTGGTCAGTGGCATCCTCTCAGTACTTAGTCATTCATAAACCAAGGGTATCTTCAAGATCAAACATGCCTCAAAGGAATTTACATTCTTTCCACTACATCAGGCCTCTAACAACCATATCACCTGATTATCCTTCTCCCTGCATTATGCTATATGGAACTCACTTCTCCAAGATGACCTCAGTGCTGGCAAGGGATGCAGGGATGGGATTTAAAGCAAAGCAAGCAATCATAAAAACACCCAAGTGAGACCCACTATAGCACAAAAATTCATGCAAACTTTCATGAATATCTCAGATAACTCATTTTAACTAGTTTGGTAGAATAGTGTTAGATGTAAAGTAATCTACTTTTCTACCACTTCACACTCAACCAGTCTTGTGACAAAATTATATAAAGTGACTTAATTAGCAGAAATTACTCTACAGTAATATAGCAAACCTTAAGTAGTTAGACTAAATTTAGTCATTAAAATTCGTAGGGAACTACAGTTAGGAAACCCATACATATCATCCACAGCTATTGGCTGATATTCTATTCCCTTTTCTTAAAATAAATTCACGTCCTGCTACTTATGTTTTCTGTTTCCCCAAAGACTTCACTTCAGATGCAAGATCTTAGACACCAAGAATGGTTTCAGTTCTTCCTTAAATATTCATTATTCCTTTGCAAGCAAGGCTCTCAATTTCTTTGTCTCCACCCATTTCTGTCTTAGCTAAGATTTCCCTGGGAATCAACTGGCCTAGTCTCCTTTGCTGCCTGCTCAGTTCCCTCCTTACCTGTGGGATTTCACACCCCAGGACAAGCAGCATTCCATGAATTCACCATGAGGTCCTTGGTGAAAATGCATAAAATATTTTTTTATTATATAAACTTATTATATAAGCTATTTTGTCTTTTCCATCCTTTTGTTTAATTTTTTATCCTCTCTGAAATGCTGTGGCATAGTCAAGTTCTGGGTTACCTGCCCTGTGGTTAGAGAAATCAATCCTTTTTTCCAATGGAATGAAATGTGATAGATTAAAATAGAGCAGCTACCAAGGGAAACTAGAGTGTGTCACACTTACTAGAGAACACACAGTTTTATATACTGTTGCATACATAGTATGTTATATTTACATATAAATTGTACACACACACAAATGCACATACAGGCCACAATGTGAAATAAGCTTCTTTTTTGTTGGTTAACATCAAAAATATTTGGAAGCTACTGTTCTGGTATCTTTCCTACCCTCTCCACCTCATCTTTCAAAGTTCTTCCTTCAGTACATGATTCCATTTGGAGTTATATTAGATGATTCAGCCTTTAACTTTAAGAATCCAGATAATTTTTGAGAGCCAAATCACCCTTGACAATTGTTTTGTTTGTTCTTTTCTTAATTGTTCCCTTAAATCAATTTAGTTGAACAATTGTTATCTCTGGTTTTGGCCCAAACACAGGAGGAAATTTTTACATTGTAAAATAAAATGCCACTGTAGCACTAGAAATTTAATTACAAATTAATGTCTTTATTTAATTTGCAAAATGATCATAAAATGGCTGCCTTAACTAACTATGAAATGATCATTGTTTTAACATTTATAACGTTCTCTAATTCATAATGCACAGGATTATCTAATTCATTGTTTTTAAGCAACCAGTAAATTGTTCCTTGAAATAGAACTAATATATTTGAGATAAAAATTTAAACAAATTTCTTGCAAATGAAAAAGAGCATTATTTCCACTGAAGTGGAAATCTGCAGTCTGTCTCAACTCTTACAGACAATGGTAATGATAATCTCAGTCAAGTCAGCTTCATCACATTCTGATAATATGGTAATTTGTGGTTCAGGATGCAATGCACAGCTAGACCTTGGCTTTTACTATTACTTTTTACCATTTTTTCCTAAAGCTCTACCAACTGACTTGGTAGAACTATGTATTTGTTTTAATTTGTCAATAATGTAAAGAGTTTTCTATCAGTTGGAAATGCCAATTTTTTTTCTTATTCAAATAGATCACAATACAACTATGACTTTTATATTTATATTTTCAAGACCTGTATTTGTCATTCATCAGTGACAGTATTGGATCTTGTCCTCTTTGTTTGTATGTAACTTGAACTAGATGACTTCTGAGGCTCCTTTCAGTTTTCAAAATCCTTACCCTAACCCATAAGACACTATCATCTAGATCTACCTGTCTGCCTGTTTCATTGCCACTTCCTCATGTGGCAAATGATGCTCCAGTCACAGGCTGACCATCAACCCCAAAAGATCAAGCTGCTCCCCACCTGATGCCTTTGCCCAGGTTCTTCCGTTCATCTTGAAAACTCTTTCCCTGTTCCCACCTGCTAGCTCCTGTGTATCAATCAGACCTCACCTAAAGCTCATTCCTCAGGAAGACTTCTCCTGATCTTCCTTAGTTAAGTGGGCCCCACCCTACTCTCCATTATAAGACCCTGTCTATTACTTTTCTTGGATATATCACAATATGCCCTCCTCATGTAATTTTATCTCACTAGGACAAAATTCCATGAGGACAAGAAATCTTTTTATATTACTTTATCATGTATATTCTCACCAGAAGGTATAGTTTTTGGTATGTAGGATATCAATGCATTTTTTAAAGATGTTATTGAAAGAATCATTGAATTATTTAAGTTAAATTAATGGGTGAAGCTTTTGAAAAATATTGTTAAAAGTGTTCCTTCTATCATGCCTATTGCCTGTTCTCAGACCCAAGTTGGATGCTTACAATCAGCTACACCAAAGGATAGGATTTTAAAACTGTCTCTTTATCTTATATTATCTAGTAACCCAATGCTGAATCAAGATGCTGGCTATTTTTTCAGTTATTTCCCAATCATCATGTCTTGAGTTTTCTCGTTTCCTCATTGGTTCATTTTGAAAGTAGCCTCCAAATCAATCCATTTATTAATATATTTAGTGAGCTCTTACTATGTGCTAAGCACTGTTTTAAATGCAAGGATAGTAGCAATTAAGAAAACAGACAAAGAGCTCTGACTTCATGAAATTTCCACTCAAGTAAGTTCTTAAACATAAACTTACTTGAAGAATAAAAGAATATGTCATTCACCTTTATTTCTCTTGAAGCATCTGGTATGATGTCTTGTACGTAATGAACAATCAATAAATGCTTTTTAAAATAAATGATATGTTAGTGGGAAAAATTAGGCAAGAAAAATAAATAAAAGACATTCAAAATGGGAAGAAAGAAGTAAAATTATCTCTGTTAAAAAATATGAGCTTGTATGTAGAAAACCCTAAAGACTCTACACACACACACACACACACACAAATTGTTAGAATATACGAATTCAGCAAAGCAGCATGATATAAAGTCAACACATAATAATCTGTTGCATTTCTGTGCACTAACAATAAACAAAATTACAAAAGCAATTGCATTTACAATAGTATCAAAAAGAATAAAATACTTAGGAATTTATTTAACCTAGGAGGTGAAAGATGTATACAATGAAAATTATAAAACATTATTGAAAGATATTGAAAGAATTAAGGAAGACATAAATAAATGGAAACACATACTGTGTTCATGGATTTAAAGACTTAATATTGATAAGCTGTCAGTAATACCCCAAATGATCTACAGATTCAGTATAATCCCTACTAAAATATCAACGACAGCCAATGACATGTTTTTTGCAGAAATAGTAAATCTCATCCTAAAATTTATATGGAATCTCAAGGAACCCTGATTAGCCAAAACTATCTTAGAAAAGAACAAAGATGGAGAATTCATACTTCCTGATTTCAAAACTTTCTACAAAGCTATAGTAATCAAAAGAGCTAAGTAATAGAATGAAGACAGACATATAGACTGTTGAAATAGAATACAGCTCAGAATTAAACCCTCACATATGTGGTCAAATGAATTTTGACAAAGATGTCAAGATCATTTAATTGGGAAAGGAAACTCTTTCCAACAAATGGTGCTAAAAACCTGAATATCCACATACAAAATAATAAAATTGGACTCTTACCTAGTACCATAAATATAAAATTAATTCAAAATGGACCAAAGCCTTCAATGTAATACCTAAAACTATAAAGGTCTTAAAAAAATAGAGCAAAATCTTCATGCAGCTCTATTTAGAAGTGATTTCTTGGATATGATACAAAGGCACAGGCAACAAAAGATATAATAGACAAATTACACTTCATAAAAATTTATAAAAATGTGTGCACCAAAAGACACTATCAAAAGAATAAAGAGGCAACCCACAGAATGGGAGAAAATATTTTCAAATCATATATCTGATAAGGTAATACTGTCTAGAATATATAAAGAGCTTCTAAAACTCAACAACATAAAAGAAAACAGCCCAATTCAAAAATGGGCAAAGGACTTGAATAGACATTTTTTCAAAGAAGATATACAAATGGCCAATAGTCACATGAAGAGATGATAAATATTATGAATCATTAGAAAAATAAAAATTAAAACTACAATGAGATACCACATCATGCCCATCAGAATGGTTACTATCAAAAAAAAGTGCCCAGAAAATATAACAAATTTTCGTAAGGATGTGGAAAAATTGGAACTTTTGTGCACTGTTAGTGGGAATGTAAAATGGTACAGCTGCTGTAGAAAGCAGTATGTCAGTTCCTCAAAATATTAAAAATAGAATTACCATATAATGCAGCAAGTACACTCCTGGATATATACCCAAAATAATGGAAAGCAGGGTCTCAAAGAGATATTTATATACCCATGTTCATAACCACATTATTTATAATAACAAAAACATGGAAGAAACCCAAGTATCCATCGAAAGATAAGTAGATAAGCAAAATATGGTATATACATACAATGGAATGTTTACTCAGCTTTAAAAAGGAAGAAAATTCTGACATATGCTACTACATGGATGAACCTTGAGGACACTATGCTAAGTGAGATAAGCCAGTCATAGAAAAACAAATACTGTATGATTTCACTTATATGAGGTAGAGTATTCAAACTTATAGAGACAGAAAGTAGAATGGTGGTTTCCAGGGGCTGAGAAAAAGGGAAATGGAGAGTTATTGCTTAATAGATACAGAGTTTCAGTTTTACAAGGAAAGAGTTATAGAGATGGATAGTGGTAATGGTTGCACAACATTATGAATGTACTTAATACCACTGAACTATACCCTTAAAATAGGTAAGATGTAAGTTTTGTGTTGTGTGTATTTTTCCACAATAAAAAAAATATAAAAAAATGACATAATAAAATATAACAAAATAAAAGTAGAACAACACAATCCTGCAGTAGGAGATGAGACATCCTCAGATGGGGTTTGGAGGGCCATGGGTCAGATTAGTATAGTATATTATTTTTTGTTTTTCCCACCATCACCACCCCACATTCACCCTTTTCCAACACATATGAAAACATTGCACATCTAATCAAGTACTAGGCTCTGTACATTCGACTTCCACTAAGGCTTTATTTCTGTTCTCACTGCCACAACTCAAATTCTAAACTTCTTTGGTTCATTCTCAGACAATCTCTCTAGCAAGAAATATATATATATATATATATATATACATATATATATTTGCCCAGTTCTTCCAATCTGTTTTATACTGTGTTGCCAGGTTAATGTTCCTGAGTCATGGTTTTAATCAGTTCAGTAGTCTCCCCCAATTTTTTCAGCATCTTTCCATTGTTCCTTAAATTATGTGTACATCTTACTCTGTTGGTCAACATTCCCTACAGAATAATCTGAAATGAATTTTTAAACTTACATTTTACCATTTTACTTTGAATTTTTGACAATACAGACAACTAGAACTGTACTGTCCAAATCTCTTCTAACTGATTTCCCACAACACACACTCATATTACACATATAAATTTCAAAAATTCCTATTGGAGAAACAGTAACTGTGTTCATTGAAGCATACACCACACATTGCTTGCCTCATAGCATTATTATTAAGATTAAATGAGCTGGTACATGCAAAGTTTCTAGAACAGTGACTGGCATAAAATATACTCTTAAGAAACAACATGTAGTAAGTAGTATCAAAATTCTACTAATTTCTCAGTAATAAGAAGCCTCTTTAAACTCCCCAAATGGATGTCATTTTTCTTTCATTTGAAACTTTCTGGTATTTTTTGGCCATCCTGTGCCATTTAATATGCTCTCTCACATTTCTGAGATATTTGTAAATATGCATGATTTCCTTCTATTAAAATTCTAAGCCACTTAAAAGTAGATCATTTGCATAACTCATAATTCACATATTGTTTCTAAAATAGTAGCTGGTATATGCTTGAGGTTAATACTAAATTTTTAATGAAATAAACTTTACTGTAACTGGACAAAGGAACTTGTTTTACTTATTTGTAAGCTTTCTATGCCCTTACATACCTACATATATTTTAAATTGGTGGTTTTCAAAGTGTGGACTGGAGATCTTTGATAAAAAAATTATTTTCATAATTATAGTAAGACATTATTTGCCTTTTTTATTCTCATCCTCTCACAACGATCCAGTAGAGTGTTCCAGAGGCTACATGATATGTGATAATATGATAATAGAATAGATAGAATGCAAAAACAGATATGAGAATTCAGCTCTCTTCTCTTAAATGAAATATTTAAATAAATATATATAAAAATATATCTCACTGGAAAAGCCATACTTCAAGAGATAACAAAGTGTGGCAGTTTGGTTAATTCAATGGCCTTAAAACTCATTCTTGAGCTCCTGGCCTCAAGCAATTCTTTCACCTCAGCCTCCTGAGTACCTGGGATTACAGGCATGATTCACCAAACCTGGCTATCTAAGCAAAAAGATCAAATCTGGAGGCATCACGTTACTGACTTCAAATTATACTACAAGGCTACATAACCAAAACAGCATGGTACTAGTAAAAAACTAGACACATAGATCAATGGAACAGAATAGAGAATCCAGACATAAAGCCACATATCTACAGCCAACTGATATTTGAAAAGGTCGACAAAAATGTGCACTGCAGAAAGGACACCTTTTTCAATAAATGGTGCTGGGAAAACTGGATTGCTATATGCAGAAGAATGAAACTGGACCTCTCTCTCTCTTCATATACACAAATGAACTCAAGATTGATTAAAGACTTAAATGTAAGACCTGAAGCTATTAAAATACTAGAAGAAAACCTAGGGAAAACTCTTCTGGACATTGGTGTATGCAAAGAATTCATGACTAAGACCTCACAAGCACAAGCAACAAAAGCCAAAGTAGACAAATAGAACTTAATCAAACTAAAAGATTTCTTCACAGCAAAAGAAATAATCAACAGAGTGAGCAAACAACCTGCAGAATGGGAGAAAATATTTGCAAACTATGTATCCTACAGGGGACTGATAACTAGAATTTATAAGGAACTCAAAATACACAACAATGACAAAAACAAATAACCCATTAAAAAGTGGGCAAAGGACATGAATAGACATTTTTTCAAAAGAAGACACACAAATGGCAAACAAGCATAAGAAAAACTTTTTGTCATCACTAATCATCAGAGAAATGCAAATTAAACCCACAATGAGATACATCAACCAGAATGGCTATTATTAAAAAGTAAAAAATAAATAAATAAATAAATAAATAACAGATCTTGGCGAGATTTTTGAGAAAGGGGAATGCTTATACACTGTTGGTGGGAATGTAAATTAGTGCAACCTCTATGGAAAACAGTTTGGAGATTTATCAAAGAACTAAAAATAAAACTACTATTTGATCCAACACTCTCATTATTGGGTATCTACACAATGGAAAATAAATCATTATAACAAAAAGATAGATGTGCTTATATGTTTATCACAGCACTATTCACAATAGCAAAGATATGGAATCAACCTAAGTGTCCATTAATGGAAGATTATATAAAGAAAATGAGATATATGTGTGTGTGTTTGTTTTATATGTATGGAATACTATTCAGCCAAAAAAAGAATGAAATAATGTCTTTTGCAGCACCATGGATGGAACTGGAGGCCATTATCTTAAATGAAACAACTCAGAAACAGAAAGTGAAATACCACATATTCTCGCTTATAAGTGGGAGTTAAATAATGTGTACACATGGACATAGAATGTGGAATAATAGACATTGGAGGCTGAGAAGGGTGGGAGGTTGGGAGGGGGATGAGGAATGAGAAATTGCTTAAAGGATATAATGCTCATTATTTGTGTAATGGTTACTCTAGTAGCCCAGACTTCACCAATATGCAATGCATCCATGTAACACAAGTATACTCATACTCCATAAATTTATACAAATAAAAAAGAACTTAAAAAATAGCAATTTATAATATAGTTAGATTCTTTATCATGCTGTGTATTGGTGTTGAGGTATACCACATCCTGAATAATGTAATTTAATTTAAATAAAGTTGGATTCACTGTTTTGGCTTTAAAATTCTGTGTGTATTGACAGTTGCACAATGGCAGGTATCTACTACCAAAGTATCATATGGAATACTTCAAACCTGCACCTCATGCAACTATTGGCTTAATCATCTTTGTAATTTTGGGGAAAAAGTTCTCTGGTAATTACTGTCGACAAAGCAAGCACTAAAGACAAAGCTGAGCAGAGAAAGCACCACTTAAAGAAGTTATTTAGGAAAGGTGTACTTTAGTCATGAATAAAAAGGAAGGGACATTTGAAAGGAGCAACAGTTGTGGTATATACCCAATGCCACTTCAAAATGCTTGGGTTATACTCCGATTTTCTATCTCTAGGTCATTTCAACCCTAAAATTTTCTAAGGCATTATGCACAATGGTATTAACAATGAGTCTGAAATCAGAGAAGGTATAAATTTGAATCTTTTCTCTATTTATTGGCCAAGTCCTTTAAAATATTCAATTCTCATCTTACTGGTAATTGGAGATAATAATAATAATTGCTAACAGTTATAGATTATTTACTCTCTGCTAAAAGCTTTAGTCTCCATTTAATTTTTAAAACACAACAAAAAATAAGACATTAATTACTATTATTGTTCTCAATTTACAGAGTAGACAATTCTGCTTAGAAAGACAAAGTAATATGTCAAAAGTAAATTGAAGATACGTGTTTGGGCAGAAATTTAAATCTGGATGTTCTAATTTAAGAACTCCCACCCTTAAACAGTGTTTTATAAAAAGTAAGTAAAGCTGTTTGTGAGGAAATACTTTATAAATTGCAAAAAGCTGCCTAAATGATAATTATTAAGGTTAAGATTTTTGTTTCTTTTCTGTGATCTCATGTCCTTCCAGGATGTAAGTTTATCGATATTTATGCCACTGATTTCTGCTAATAAAATGCATAACATATAAGAGACTTTGAGAAATCTACCAAAAAATGAACATTCTGTGTGTATATGTGTGCATGTGTATACAGTTAATCTAGAGTTTCTCAAAATTATTTAATAACGGAAACCTTTCCTTCCAAAACATTCATTTCTATCCCAAAGCATTAGTGTTCTGCAGAATGCAAAAGCTGACCTAAGCATTTCCCATGTTATTAAAAACTGTCATAAATATTGTTTTTAACTGATATATACCTTTCCACCAAATAGATATTACACATTTCTCACAGTCATACTCATTTACTAGAGCAGAATTCATTCCTAAGTTTTAGCTTGTATAAATAATGCTAAGATAAACATCTTTGAACAGTTTTCTTCCATATGGGGAATAAATTCCTATAATAGTTTTTCAGCTCAAAGTCAAACTGATTTGTAACAGTAGATGAGGGTACTCATTGCACTGTGTCCTTACTTGCCGGTGCTGATAAATCTCAGTCAAAAACAAACATTCGATTTTGCTTACTTGGTAGCCCTCAAAAATATGAATTTGCATTTTTTCATTTCAGTTTTCTTGTTATTGATGAAATTGAAATTTTTTAGTTTTATCTATTTGCATTTCGTTTTATGTAGTCTGCCTTTTTTCTATGTTGAGATTGCAGTTTTCTCGTTTATTTATATGAGCTTTATATACCTTAATACATTTAGCCTCTTTCAGTCATGTATATCTATATTTATTGATTTGTAAAACATTCTTTGTCTATTAATTTTTTAAACTGGCAAATAATAATTATGTATATTTGTGAGATAAAATGTGATGTTTTAGTCTATGTAGTACAGGAAGATTAATCAAGTAATTAAAATAGTCATCACCTTACCAGTTTATCATTTTTGTGGTAATGTTAAAAATCTATTCTTTAGCAATTTTGAAATATACAATAAATTATTAACTATGATCATCATGCAGTACAATAGATCACTAAAACATATTCCTGTAGTCTAACTGAAACTTTGCACCCTTTGATCAACATCTTTTCTTTCCCCATTTCTTCCCCACTTTTATCTCCCAGCCACTGGTAACTGCTTTTATACTCTCTGTTTCTATGAGACCAACTTTTTTCGATTCCATATATAAGTGAGATCATGCAGTACTTGTCTTTCTATGCCTGGTTTATTTTACTTAGCATAATGTCCTCCAGTTCCATCCACATTGCCATGAATGACAGAATTTCCTTCATTTTTAAGGCAGTATAATCTTCCTTGCATATATATGCCATATTTTCTTTATCCATTCATTTGTTAATGGACACTTAGGTTACTTCCATATCTTGGCTATTGTGAATGATGCTGAAATGAACATGGGAGTACAGATATCTCTTCAAAATACCAACTTCAATTCGTTTGGATAAAGCACTTCACGGCCTCCTTATTCGTAGGAACGGTAGACAGCACTTCAGCACTACACATTTTCAATGGTGAAATCACCAAAAAAAAAAAAAAAAAAAGGAAAAAACCACAGAAATGCAAAAAACATGGCATCAAATAGACCACAAAAGGACACTTGTTTACAATATGCAAGCCAAAACAGAAAGGAAGAACCTCACCTCATTCAACCTCAGCAAGGAATGTGATGTGGTGTGACTCAAATTTTTTGCTGGTCTATGCATGCCTGCAAATGACCACAAAAACATGGAAAATATTGATTTTGGGGTTACAACTGAATTTTAGTAGATGAATTTGAAAATGCAGAATCCATGAATAATGATAATCAACTCTATTCACTTCTTATCCGGCCATTTCATTGAATATTCTTGTTGATTAATTATTGACATTTTCCAATTGATTCTTTGATTTTCTATGTATCTTATCCTATATTGTAGAAATAATGATGACTTTGCCTCATCATTCCTACTGACATTTGCGGTGATGTCTCATTCCCTTATCAAAGGTTCTAAATTTCATTTACGATTATTTTAATCTTGTCAATTATTTTTCATAACTTCACTCTGTCATATTTTTTGACTAATTCAAAAAAGGCCTCATTGTGTTTCTCTCAGTTATTGACTTATTTTCCATGAAATAATCTTAATATGACTGTGTATTTTGTTTTTCCTTTTCTCCAATGTAGTATTCTTTGGAGGAGATGGACAGCTATCATTGTTCCAAGGCTTGTTCAGTTTCATGCATGACTTGATAAGACTTCCATGCTCAGGCAGAGATCTTAGAGACTATTACCCCAAAAAAGTGTAATCTAACATTGTCAGCACTGATGATTTAAAGTAAAATATACTCGTAAAGAAGTTACCTGCACTACTGTACTGGGGATAGCTGACAATCTAAGACAGAACTGCCAGGGTTGACATAGTATTAACAGGATGGTGTTCATTAATTGTGGCAGATGTTGTTGAAACTGATGAATGTGTTCTCAAGCCAGTCTGTCAGATGCAGGTTCCTTTCCCCAAATGTCTGCCATTTACATTTTCATCATAGTTACCTGTCCTTCCTTTGATTGCCTTTGTCCATTACCCTCATGGCTAAGCCCAAGGCTTCACTCACAGCTAATTAAGAAACTCCAAAGCTTTTTCTCTCATTTTCAATAAACTGTGAAAAGTAACTCCATTTTGTTGCTTTCTTAAATTGGAAAATTCTCTATGGAAACTATTACACTTCTTAAAGTAAGATTAAAATAATTGAAACATAATTGTTTTTAATAATTAGTGTATGAGGTATAAAACCTTTATGATTAGGAATAAGTGATATGCAATGGAGGAAAAGATTTGGATATCTAGTTTTAAAATTTACAAAAGGTGTCATTTTATATCTCTGACTTTTGCTGCAACATTTCTGGAAGATGCATATTTTTATATGAATTCTCCATGAGGGATAGTAAGAATCTTGTGAAAGTTTAGGTGATTTACTTAGCATGCCCCTCTAAACTGAGGCTGTCCCTTTGTGTGGAAGCCTGAGATTTGGCTCATTGTCTCTACGGAGTACTTTCTCATACTTCTATTCAGAGATCATTCAAGTATAAAGAATGCCAAATAACTTTGGAATTCATATTAACTCTGCTAATGTGCAGGCAAAAATGAAAGATAAGTCCTTGATGCAAATCAGGTGGTTCTGAATTCAATAGTCTTTTTCATTGCACCAAATACAGTTATACAAAAAAATTACATATATAATAGCTATAGTTAATTATCCAAGCCATACCATATGTCTAAATGAAGTTAAGTAGAATAGGTTACCAGGATGATATTTTTTATGGTTTAAGTTTTTAGTTCAAAGACTATGTAGTTCTCAAGTCATTAATTGGATACTATTATTTAATACTTACTTTTCTTCCATGAAGCAAATACACACACACACACACACACACACACACACAGAATCATCTATCATCATCAATCTAAAAATATTTTTCTTATCTCCATTCTGGGATATTTGATTCTTTTCTGACAAAATGACTCTGAGATCATCTACTTCCATTTCTTTCTTCCTCAGTCTCCCCCAACTCACATAAGCTAGGAATGTACTGCTCTTCCCATCATAACAATATTTTTGTGTTCTCTGTTGAAGCTTATGGGAGGATCCCTCAGGCTCAGTAGCTAGTCAGTCAATTGCTTTCTCATATTTTTTTCACCAACCTTATTGTTACTTAATCAGGTAACTATACCTCTGCTCCCTACACACTGTTCTTTCAACAACTTTCCTGCCTTTGAATACAACAATGCCACAATTAAAACATCTGCTCCTCACATGTTTGCAAATTCATAACTCTCATTTCTTCTCAAGTTTAGGTGCCAATTTATCATTTCTTATTATTCTTCCATTCTCAGAACTTTTCTGATTGACTTTTTTTCCTATAGCCAACACCTGGTCCACATATTTGAGTTCAATAAAAAACATTTCTATTTACTTTTATTATTATTTATAGCTGTAAAAGCAGTCTTCAGTTATTTTAACTCTTTGTATTTCTGATACAATTATATACTAACTTATTTTAAGGAAAATACCAGTTTTTTAAAAATCTTTTATGGTTCTCATAACATATGTTATAAGTACTACACAAATATTCCCCAAAAATGTCTACTGAATGAATGATGTGTTAAAACATTCAATGATGCATTTGTAAATGTTCTATTCTTTTTAAAATGGCATTTGAAATAGCAACTGCCAGTGGCATTTTAAGTGAGCATTTGGAAATGTGTGTCTCTTTAAGAAGATATACATTAACATGTCCTTACTACCAGAAGTGATTTACAGATTCAATGCAATCCTCATCAAAATACCCACATCATACTTCACAGACCTAGAAAAAATAATTCTATGCTTGAGTTGGAACCAGAAAAGAGCCTGAATAGCCAAGTAATCTTAAACAAAAGGAACACATCTGGAGGCATGACATTACCAGACTTCAAACTATAATACAAAGATATAGGAACCAAAACAATATAGTATTAGTACAAAAATAAAGACATAGATGAATGGAACAAAAAATAGAGAACCCAGATGAAAAACAAGCTACCTACAGCCAACTGATCTTTGACAAAGCAGTAAACAATGTACACTAATGAAAAGAAGCCCTATTCAATACATGGTGCTGGGAAAATTGGATAGACACATGCAGAAGAGTGAGACAGAACTCCTACCTCTTCCCATTCACAAAAATTAATTCAAGACAGTCAAAAGACTTAAATGTAAGACATGCAACCATAGAATTCTAGAGGAAAATATAGGAAAAACTCTTCTAGATATCAGTCAAGACAAAGAATTTATGAAAAAAACACCAATGGCAATCCCAGCAACAACAAAAATAAATAAATCGAATTTGATTAAACTAAAAAGCTTCTGGAAAGCTAAGGAAACAATCAACAGAGCAAACAACCTACAGAATGGCAGAAAATATTCACAAGCCATACAATCTAATAAAGGAAATAACCAGAATCTACAAAGATCTCAAGCAAATCAGCAAGAAAGAAAAAAAACAATCCCATTAAAAAGTGGGCAAAAGACATGAGCAAAAGTATCCCAAAAGAAAATAGACAAATGGCCAATAAACATGCAAAAATGCTCAACATCACTAATCATAGGGAAATGCAAATGAAAATCACAATTTTCATCTTTAATTTCATCTCAATTTCACCTCAATTATCACCTTACCCCTGTTAGAATGGCTTTTATTAAAAAGTCCAAAAACAATAGATGCCAGCATAGACACAGAGAGAAAGGAACACTTCTACATTGTTGGTGAGACTGTAAATTAACACAACATATATAGAAAACAGTATGGAGATTTCTCAGAGAACTAAAAGTAGAGCTAGCATTCAATCCAGCTATCCCACTACTGGGTATTAACACAAAGGAAAAGAAGGCTTTCTATCAAAAATACACCTGTACTTGAATGTTTATTGCAGCACAATTCACAATTATGAAGATATGGAATCAACCCAAGTGTCCATCAATTCATGAGTGGATTAATAAAATGTGTAAAAAATACACAACACACACACACACACACACACACATACCCCCCCCATGGGATACTACTCAGCCATAAAAAGGATGAATTAATGCCATTTGCAACAATTTTGATGGACCTGGAGGCCATTCTCCTAAGTGAAACATCTAAAGAATGGGAAAACAAACACCACATATACACATTATTAAACTGGAACTAACCGATAAGAACACACATGCACAGGGGAAAGTAAAACAGTGGAAATCAAGCAGGGGGGAGGGGAAACTAGAGAGGGGCAAAAACCTACCCAGTGGGTACAATGAACACTATTTGGCAGATGGGCACACCTATAGCTGTGACTCAAGTATTACAAAAGCAATCCATGTAACCAAAAACATTTATACCCTCTTCATATTTTGAGGTAAAAACAAAAGAAGATATAAAACAATCCAAGTGTCCATCAATACATGACTGGAATGATAAAAGGTGGTATATGTATACCATGGAGTTCTACTCAGCCACAAAAAACAATAATGAGGCCGGGCACGGTGGCTCACGCCTGTGATCCTAGCACTCTGGGAGGCTGAGGCAGGTGGATCGTTTGAGCTCAGGAGGTCGAGACCAGCCTGAGCAAGAGCGAGACCCCGTCTCTACTAAAAATAGAAAGAAATTATATGGACAGCTAAAAATATATACAGAAAAAGTAGCCAGGCATGGTGGCTCGTGCCTGTAGTCCCAGCTACTCGGGAGGCTGAGGCAGAAGGATTGCTTAAGCCCAGGAGTTTGAGGTTGCTGTGAGCTAGGCTGATGCCACGGCACTCTAGCCCAGGCAACAGAGTGAGACTCTGCCAAAAAAAAAAAAACACAATAATGATATAGCACCTCTTGTATTATCCTGGATAGAGATGGGACCCATTCTACTAAGTGAAGTATCACAAGAATAGAAAAACAAGCACCATATGTACTCATCATCAAATTGGTATTAACTGATTAACACTTAAGTGCACATATAATAACATTCATCGGGTGTCTGGCAGATGGGCAGGGAGGAGGAGATGGGTATATACATACCTAATGGGTATGGTGCGCACTGTCTGGGGGATGGACACGCTTGAAGCTCTGACTCGGGTGGGGCAAAGGCAATATACGTAACCTAAACATTTATATCCCTGTAAAATGCTGAAATAAAAAAATTTAAAAAAAGAAAAAGATATGCATGTAGGTGTACTTAATTTAATACTACATTATAATTCATTTTAGCAATATTCCAACCACATTTGCATCTGAAATACAATTATGTCAAAAGGGTAAATAATAATTAAACAATGTTTTTACTATAAGAGTAAGACTAAAGACAATTGAGCAACTATTTATAGTTTAAGTTGTATGGCCTGTTTTAATAGCTGTTTTTTCCTTCTATTCAATCTTTAAATATTTTTTTCACTAACAAGTTTATTAATTTAATAAACATTAATTGAGAGATTAGTTAAGCTCTCTCATTCCCAGTTTCCTTATAAGATGTGTTAGGCAATGATGATTACACATGAATAAAACAAAGTTCTGCTGACAAGATGTTCATTATCTAGTGAAGAAATTGAGGTTGGGAGGAAATATGTATATTTTCTTTCCTATAAATTCCATTTCTTGGTATTTATCTTAAGGAAATAATGCCAGATGCATGCAAATATTTTCATTTCATAGCTGCAAATATATTCATTTAAACTTTGAATGTTAATCAGAATAGGAATCTTGCCTATTTAGCGTAATAACTAAGGGTTAACTGAGTATAAATTGTAGAATGAAAGATGTTTCTTAGATTTAATGTCTTTCCTTACATTCATTCTAAAAGGCATTAAACGTTTTTATCAAACCTAGTAGCTTCAATTTCCAGGCTCATACCCAAGTAATACATGTGATTTGCTCCAAACTTCACAAAAGCCCATTTCATACTCACCAAATCTGCTAGCCTATGCCTAGGTTTGGAAGTACATCCTTTGAAAATTTTTTTCTGTCTTTCACTCCCTCATTTGATTAAAAAAAAATCTTATATCCCAAATAACATGCCTGATATAAGTAATAAAATTAAATTAACATTTTCTCTGTCAGTCATTGTCAGACATTATTCAAAACACATTATCATTACTCATGCCGTTACCAATATACACTGTTGTAGCTGAACCATATTTATGCAATCTGAAGACTTAAATCTTCATTTCAGATTAAATTGTTCACAAAATAACAGAAGCATAATATATATATTTAATATCCACTACCAAACAAATTTACTTGCCACCACATTTTACCTTATCTTGTTGGTGTTTAATTCAGTATCATTATTGCACTAGCATAATGCCTTATGCTTTCCATGATTCAACACAGTGAATGCCAAAGATATTTATTAGATAGCCTGTCTTTTCAAAATGGAAAAGTAGAGGCTCTGTGATTAAAAAGGTTGTTATGCAGTGCACAAGAACAATGGCTTATGCATTATGTGGACATAATGAGAAAATACAGAGAAAATTTCAGGTTTAGGGTAGGGAGAGTTATTCTCAGCCACGGCTTATCTGAGCCTATAGTGAACTCTTTGCTACCTTAAGATGGGTACTTTTCACATCCAAGGGCAGAATATTCTGAAATTCTATTCATCTTTGATGAATTGTGTGCTGCTTTAACTTCATAATTCAAAGGATATGTTTAGCTACTTAAAGCAAAAAGAAAGGAAAATCAAAAAGGAAACAAAAAAATTGATCAATTTTAATAAGAAATATTGAAATTCTGAAAAGCCAAAAAAAGATCAATTTATATAAATGAACAATTAAATCAATAAGCAATTTTAATTTTTTTAAATATAGAAAATAAAATATATTTAAAATACTCAAGTTCATTAGCAATCAGAAAAATGCAAGTCAAAACAAGATGAAACATGGAAGTGGAAATGTAAAAAAATTTATTGTTGGTAAGGGTACAGAAAATCAGAGTCTTTCAATGACTAGAAGGAACATACATTATTATAAACCTTCTGAAAAGCAATTTGGCAACATTCAATAACAGAATTAAAAATATACAAACTTTCTGACCTCTAAATTTTATTTAGAATTATTTGTCTTTAGGAAATAATCATCATAGATATGTAAATATATCTAGTTAGCTTCAAAGATGCTTATGATGGTGCTATTTATAATAGTGAAAAATACCCAAAGACAGTTAAATGGTTTAATCAGCAATGTAAATTTGTACAATGCCACGTAGGCCTTAAAAATGTTGTAGGAGATAATGCATTGACTTGAAAATCTTCAGGACATATTATTAAGGGAAAAATATACATTTTAGAGCTCTAACACTAAAGAGCTTGAAAGCTGTCACTCTCATCTTTACAACAAGAAAAAGCTAAACTAACTGAAAAATAATGACATTTCCTAGACTCACTGGAGAACTGTGGTCACAGGGCAAATCTTCATTTGGAGCTTTGGGTGCATTTAGAGAGATGCAGCAACTGAGAACTGGAGTAGAAGTTAATGGAGCCATAAATTAATAAGAATACTTAAACTGTAATTTTAATAAATTGCTGGAGGTTTAGTGTAGAATACACTTGAACATGAGAAACTCCTAGGGCTAGCATTTAAGGAGAGACACATCACACTTTTATGGGATATCCTTCTAGGAATTCTACCAGGATCTCACAGCCAAGATATGAGAAAGATCTCTTGGTTATGGGAAAATAATCACTGTTAAATAGGCCTGGAGTCTTCTCCACAATGAATGCCTACTCTTCATACATAATAAACGACTTTGCCAGAACTTAATTCTGAAACTTTATCTCAGCAGGCAGAGGAAATTCCTTTCCACTCCAGAACCCTCAAGCCTTCCTACCTCACCTAAGAGGGGAACAAAACCATAGCCAAAAGGGGTCAGAGCTTCAAGGAAACAGATTGAGAACATTGCCCTGGGAAGGAAGTAGGGCCGTGGTGAGGAGGGGGCAAAAGCTATAGAACTGCACTTGTGAAAATCACAGTTCTAAAACATCAGCCAGCTAAAAGACTAAAATGCAATCAGAAAATCATAGGCTACTACCCCACCCCCATACCTTACCCTCACACCAACAGGGCTCCAGTATAATAACAGTGTACTACAACTGAGGGAGTTGCAAGACAGACTCTCTCTGAATAGGAGTACTAGGGAAGCCCAAAGCCAAGAGGGGAGACAAAAACAAGGCCAATAGAGGAATTTTAAGCCTATAATACCTATAGCTACACCAAATGTGAGACACAGCCCAACTGCATAAATCCTTATGCTAAATGCCTCTTACCCCATTTCCTATTACCCAAAACAATGCGTTCAACTTTCAACAACAACAAAAATATTACAAGGTATGACAAAAGGCAAGAGATAATACTCTAAGGAAAAAACATAATTATCATAACTAGATGCAGATAAAACACATGTTGGAATAATCAGAGAACTTAAAATAACTGGTATGCTAAGGGTTCTCATGGGAAAATTACATAATGTGAAGAAAAAGATGGATTATGTCAGTAGATGGCGGGACACTCTGAGAAAGAATCAATAGGAAATGCAAAAATCAAAACACAGTAACAAGAACGAATAATGCTCTCAACTGGCTTATCAGTGGACTGGACATGGTTATGGAAGGAGTCAGGAAGACAGGTCAATAGAAACTTCTCAAACTGAAATACAAATGGAAAAAAAGAATTAAAAATACATATTTTAGACCTACTATTATAGTGTGATTATGGATTTGTACATGTTAATGAGTCAATAGTTATTTCTAAATCAGCAATGGAATTATTGGTAAATTTTACTATCTTCTTCATGCTTATCAGTAACTTCTTCAAGGAACACATATCCCTTTTGCAATAACAAATAGTTAAAAAGGGAGAATTTTATCATCATTCTTCACTAGTAAGTTAAATGTTATGATATTTACTATTATTTTTATAAAAGGTACTAATTTGGCTAAGAAGTTGGGCGTATGGACACACATGCACACACTGACATGTACAAGAGGTTTTGTTTGGGAAGGAGAGGGAGAAAGGTTGTGTGGAGGAGGGGCAAGGAGAGAAAAGAAAGAGGAAGCAGAGGGAGCATTTGATCCTCCCATGGCCTCTTGGACTGGGTTTGAGTTCCTATGAGTAAGGAATAAGGGATGAGAAGATGTTGAAACTATTCACTTTATGAAACTATACATAGGCACAGGTATTTTAGAGACTCATATTACAAAATGCAGCATGAGCTGGAGAAGAGGCCTCCCAGTCATGGATCATAACCCAGCTTTGGCTGAGAATTGGAAATTTGACCAGCACTTGGACACTGCATCCCCTTATAGGAAGTGTCAAGGCTATTTCAAGTGACTCCATTTGCCACAGGTGGGAATATGTGTCACATGGAACAGTAGAAGAATAACAGGTTTGCTGTGGAGCTTCACCAGTAAGTGCATCAGCTCCATAGTCAGCCTGCCAGGATTCTAAACTTGGTTTTGCCACTAATGGCTATGAAATCCTGAGCTACATTGTGGTTCAGATTCCTCAGCTGTCAAATGAGGGAGCTAATAGTCTCCATGGTATGTGATTGTTGCTAGGATATGAACTAAAATAGCCCATAGCAAGCATATATCATAATGCCTTACCAGTGATAAGTCCTCAGTAAATGTCTATATCCGTCTCTACTAAAAATAGAAAGAAATGATCTGAACAGCTAAAAATATATATAGAAAAAATGAGCCGGGCATGGTGGCACATGCCTGTAGTCCCAGCTACTCGGGAGGCTGAGGCAGAAGGATTGCTTGAGCTCAGGAGTTTGAGGTTGCTGTGAGCTTGATGCCATGGCACTCTAGCCTGGGCAACAGAGTGAGATTCTGTCTCAAAAAAAAAAAAATAATGTCTACAGTGACTCTAGCTGACAAAATAGCCTTACATACGTAACTGCTAGCCCTTTCATGGGATCATAAAGTAGCTGAGGAATACTTAGAAGGGAGGCTGAGCTCCTGTCTTTTTGCAGTCAGGTACTGACAAGGCAGCAGGCGTCTGGGTTACCTTTGAAAAGGGGAAAGAAATCATTAACCAAAAAGAACTTAAGGTTGAACAACTCAAGAAACAGGTCTAAATGTTTAGTATTAAACTATTATGACACTCCAATACATTCACTTCTCCTTCCTCATGATGTTTATTCACCAAAATGGAAAAAAGGAAGAATGAGGATTTTCTCTGAATCTGGATGATATAAGAAGAAAGAGCACCAAAATGATAGGAAATGTGGGTTCTAGCCTCCATTCTGTAGTCATTCTGGAGGCAAGTCATTTTAGATCTCTGAGTCTCAGTTACTTTAGCTGATAAATAAAGATATGGCAATATTTCTTTTTCTATAATGGAAAGCGTTGTACTGTGAACACCTCTGGCCTGGCTATCTGAAGGGGTAGATCTGAATCCCAGCTTTACACTTTCAGGCTGTGTGATACTGAGGAGTTCACTTCACATCTTGGTCATTTCACTCTATAAACCCACATCGTTTCTCTAACCATTCACTGTCATAATACTGAGGAATGGATGAAAAATATTGTTTAGATTATTTGTTCACATGTCACATTAAGACAAATCAAAATGTAGTATAAATGGAGATAATCACACAGTCAGCAGATTTTTCTCTCTGATTTGACTGAATTTCCCATATTGGATAAAACAATCTTAACTCATTTTTTTTTGCTCCTATATTAAAGATGAAAAAGTTTTTGAGTTGAATGTGACCTTTGGAATTATCTGTCAACATAGCTATTTTATAATAGAAAAATAACCTAAGGAAGTACAGTCAAGAAGTTGGAAGAATTATATTCTTTTTCATCTCAGCTCTGCCAAAAATGATTAAATTCATCTTTTCAAGACCCATCTCTATTTAATCTAAATTAGTTCTTCCAAAGAACTAAGCTACTGATTTGAAATAGATGCCCACAATTTTGATTAATGGCCTAGAAAAATGTACACGTCTCATATATTCTTTATAGCTCAAACGAAGTCTTACTCATTTCCAAGTACCTTAGTATGTCTCCTTTGTTTAGAGCCAAAAATGCAGAAATAAATAAATGTACCTCTACCACAAGATAGAGTCAGTAAGATAAGTATTCTCACAAAATATAGCACTGACATGAAAATGTAAAACTTTAAAAGTTGCTTTTCGATAAGAAATTACATGCCAAGAACTAGGCAGCCTACTGTCAAAATGTTTAAACTAGCACAAAACTCTCAACCTGTCTTTCCCATCTTCACTGAAGTCTGGAATTTACTATAGCTGATGATCAAATGATCAGGACTACCCTTTGATAAATAGAAATTTGACAGAAGCTTTTACAAAACATGCTATATTTTATCTAAGAACTGTTGCTAAGATAGCAAAGTTAGTTTAAGTACCCCAAACGTGGTAAGTTTCTGCTGGGTGTGAAAATTACCTGCATTTAAATGATAAAACTATGGCATTTATGATGACTTATCTTTCTTTAAAAAGCACATCCTCCAAATTCTGTTTATGTAGCCTCGATTTCCCAGTCTTTTAATCATCTCACTGTCTCACAATTCTCTTATTTATTCTCTTTCTACAGTGGGAACAGCAGGTCTACATTTCTGACTGTGTAGGAATTGGAGGCTCACACCAAGCAGTGTGACATGCTTGAATGACAAAATAACGGAATGATCCTAGGGACTCAGATGTCATGGCAGAGGTATTTATTGCTTAGCAACCCAGACCGATGTCAAGAGTTTTACCAAATTCAGATGGTGAGTAGGACTATTGAAAATCAAAATTGCTTTGCTATAATTCTTTTAAATTGGTCTCAACAAAAAATATTAATTAATTTGCACATTTATTTGTTTGATTGATTAATACAACAGCTTTCTGACCAAGCACTATAGTGGCAATTACAGTTAGCTGGTCACACCAAAGGCCTATAGAAATATAAAGCTTAGAAGAAACGAATCCCCACAACTTCTCCTGAATAATAATTATCTGCTTTTCTGAACTGACATGTAAGTGCATTTCTCTCACCATTGCTTCTACTCAGAGAAGAAAGTGACAACTGATGGGATAGTTTCAAAACATACTAAAAATAATGATATATTATTTAAAAACTGGTATTAATCAACAGTATATATCCAGTCCCGACATCATATTTACAATTCTGTGCTTGGGGCCTTTGTAGGAAAAGTGGTAACTGATTATATTCACATTAGTGCTAAGGAGAGTTTCACAGCCTCTTGAATGAATTTCAAATATGCTATAGGGAGCCAAATATAAATTATCAAGTATGTCTTTAAATTAGAAGTGTGTAGCCAACTTGTGTCACAATAAAAACCACATCTGCTGGTATAAGGAGTTGCCACTGTAATGCAATATTTTATCAGTTTCCGTATAGTTTTAATCAACCATAAAAACTCAATAGAGGAGCTCATTGTTGATATTCTGAATATAACACCTAGAGTGAAAGAGTCCAGTGTGAGGGTGATATCCCTTTTCCAGTCATAAATGTGGTGGGCATGTTGTTCTTAGCTAATAGGGTGTCAACATGAGAAAAACAATAGACAACTTTGTGAGTAGTCATTCATATGGTGTAGGCCAGCAGTAAAAAGAGACATTTTATCCCACAACTAGCTGGAACCCAATGAACCAGACTGCTCAATTAACCAATATGAGTTTTTGTTTTTTAATTAGGCACAATACACTTAGAGAAATAAGCAAATGAAGATAAAAAAGACCAGATTTTTAGGCTTCCTCCCTCTCTCCCTCTCTTCATTCCTTCCTTCCTTTCTTTTTCTTTTCTTTTTTTTTCTTTTATAAGTGTTGTCTAATTTAATCCAATTTACAATTACTTCTTGAGTCACTTTCAGTAGTTTAGGTGTCTTTCTAGGAATTTGTTCATCTAGATTATCTAATTTGTTGTCATACAATTTTATAGGATTTCATTATAATCTTTTTTTTTATTTCAGCAAAGTCATCAGTAACATTTCCTGTTTCATTCCTGATTTCACTAATTTGAGTTCTCTCTCTCTTTCATTCATTCTCACTCTCATTTTCTTTTTCTTGGTCACTCTACCTGAAGGTTTGTCAATTTTTTTATTTTTTTTTTTAGACTAGTCAAGTGCAGTAGTGAGGAGGGGGTAAAGTAGTAGAAAAAGGAGTTCAATCTGTAACTGACTGTGAACAATCAAGTGAGATAATTCACTACCTTCGGACCAGCCGAGGTTTGTCAATTTTATTGAACTTTTCAAAGAACCAGATTTTGGGTTTTTTTTAATTTTCTCTACTGTTTTTTATGTTATTTCATTTATTCCCACTACAGTCCTCATTTTTTTTATCTTTCTATTTGTTTTAGATTTAGTTTTCTCTTGTTTTTCTAGTGTTTAAAGGTGGAAGTTTAGTTTGCTGAATTGACACCTTTATTTTGATTTGAGCATTCATAGCTACAAATTTCCCTATAAGCATTATTTTTTCTACTTTCTGTAAGTCTTGGTATGTTATATTTTCATTTTCTTTTATGTCAAAGTATTTTACAATTTCTCTGTGATTTCTTTTTTGACCCATCGGTTATTTAGGAACACATTTTATAATTTTTATATTTTTGTAAATTTCCTAAATTTTCTTCTCTTATTATCAATTTTATTCCACTGTGGTCAGAGAACATACTCTATTATTTTAATAATTTAGCATTATTTAGACTTGTTTTATGCACTAACATATGGTCTATCCTGGATAGTATTCCATGGACTTGAGAATAATGTGTATTCTTCTGTCGTTGAACAGAATGTTCTATTAGCTATCAGGTAGATGTAGTTGGTATATAGTGTTATTCTAGTCTTCTATTTCTGCATTGATCTTCTGTCTGGTTATTTTATCCAAAATTGAAAGTGGGATATTGAAGTCTCCAATTATTATTGTTGAATGGTCCATTTCCCCTTCAATTCTGTCAGTTTTGCTTTATATATTCGGGCCTTGATGTTAGGTGTATATATGTTTTTAACTATTATATCTTCTTGGTGTCTGGATCCTTTCATTATTACAAAATATTATTCTTTGTCTCTAGTAACAATTTTTTGTCCTAAAGTTTATTTTGTTTGATATCAGTATAGCCACTCCAGCTCCTTTTTAGTTACTATTTTCAAGGTATGTCTTGCGCTATTCTTATTCTTAACATATTTGTTTCATTAAATCTAAAATATGTCTCTTGTAGACAGCATATAGTTGAATCATTTTTATCCATTATGCTAATCTCTTCCTTTTAGTGGGAGCATTTAATCCATTTACATTTAATGTAATTACTAATAAGACAAGATTTATGTCTACCATTTTGCTATTTATTTCTATATATCTTATATCTTTTTTGTTCCTCTATTTTTCCATTACTATCTTCTCTTTTTGTTAAATGAGTATTTTCTAGTGTACAATTTTAATTCCATTGTCATTTCTTGAACTATATTTTGCTTAGTTATTTTCTTAGTGATTGCTTTGGGGATTGCAATTGGCATCTTAATTTATAAAATTTAGTTTAGATTAATATCAACTTAATCACAATAATATACAAAAAAATTTGCTTCAATGAAGCACCATTCCCCCTTCCTTTGTGCATGTAGTGTCATATAAAATATATTTTTATATATTGTATTACTAGCAACACAGATTTATAATTACTGTTTTATATAGCTATATTTTAAACTAGTCAGGGATGAAAAGCTACAAACAAAAATGCATTTATACTCCTATGTTTTGTTTTTTAATATACCTATGTAGTTACTATTTCTGGTGCTCTTTATTTTCATCATTTGGATTTGAGTTACTATCTAGTGTTCTTTCGTTTGATCTTGAAGGACTTCTTTTATGATTTCTTATAGGGCAGATCTGCTAGCAATGAATTCTCTCAGTTTTGCTTATGTATGAATGTCTCAATTTCTCTTTCACTCTTGGAGTATAGAATTCTTGGTTAACAGTCATTTTCTTTCAACAATTTGAATATATCCTCAAACTGTCTTCTGGTTCTATTGTTTTTGGTGAGAAATCATGTGTTAATTTTATTAGAGAGCCCTTGAACCCAGTGAGTTGTTTCTCTCTTGCTGTTTTTAAGATTCTCAAAGACTAAAGTCTGGGCTTTTCAGTTTTATTACAACATATCTAGCAATGAGTTTTCCCATCTTGGAGTTTGTTAAGCTTCTTGAATGTGTCAATTAATTTTTAAGTTGAGAAATTATTGGCCATGATTCCTTCAAATATTCTTTCTGTCCCCTTCCCTCTCTCTCTCTTCTACAGCTAGGAACAGTAAATTTTGATATGCTTGATGATGTCTCATAGGTTCTTAAGGCTCTGCTTTACTTCATTCTTTTATCTTTCTGCTTCTACAATTGATATACCTACAATTAATTTACCTATAAATTTGCTGATTATTTTTCTGCCTGCTCAGATCTGCTGTTGAGTCCCACTAGGAAATTTTCATTTCAATTATAGTACTTTTCAACTCCAGACTTTATATTTTGTTCTTTAAAAAATAATTTCTATCTCTTTATAAATATTCTATATTTATTAAGACATCATTATCAAACTTTTCTTTGATTCTTTAGACATGCCTTCCTTTAGTTATTTGAGCTTTTTTTTTAAAAAAAATAACTGCTTTAAAGTCTTTGTCTAGGAAATTCAACATCTGGGCTTCCACAGGGACAAATTCTATTGACTTCTTTTTCTTCCTTTATACAGGTCATAATTCCACGTTTGTTTGCCTATCTCATAATTTTTTGTTGAAAACTGGAAATTTTAAACAATATAATGTGGCAACTCAGGGAATCAGATTCTCCTCTGTTCCTAGGATTTATGGTTATTGCTGTTTGGTGTTGCTTGTAATTGACTTTTCTGAATTAATTCTGTAAAGCCTGCATTCTTTGTCATGTCACTGAAGTTTTTGCTCAGTTCTCTTAGTAGTCAGCTAATAGTTGAACTGGATTTCCTTAGATGCCAGGAAACAATAAGTCTCCCAATGTTTGCTGAGGAGCTGTGTGCACATTTTGGGGATGCCTTCAACACTTAGCCAGATAGTTTATAATTTTATCTTAGCATCCACTTTTTGCTTGCAAAGAGCCTTGAAGTGAGCCAGAGACAAAAGCTTAGGTCCTTTCAGGTATTTTTCTTAGCATATACACAGCTCTGGGCATGTGACCAGTTCTACACATACATGTTGCCTTCTAGATCCCTACAAAAATGTCAGATCTTTCCAAAGCTCTGTAAGGACATATTATTTCCTGGGTTTTCCTTTTGAGATTTTTGATTAGCCTATTGTTTGCTCCAACTGTTAACTACCATGTCAGGTCATCAAGTTATTTAACAATTGCCTCTAATTGTTTTTGACAGATGCCCTGGGGAAAAGACTGTTCTTACTAGGTGAGCTCCAAGTCAGGTCAAGTAAGAACAACCTTGCCAGCAAGAACCATCAGTTAGGCAAAATAATGACAATTCTCTGGGAATGAGTCTTTGGAGGAACTCCAACCCTATTGTGCCTTTCCAATGGTTGCCAAGCTGCTATTTGCACTGTGATTATCGCTCTGTTTATTTCACAGAACTGGGCAGGAAGGTATGGAAATAAGAAGTTAAAATGCCACAAAGCTTACTATTCTTATTGAGATTCAGCTGTTTTTACAGATTTTGACCAGCCTTTTATTAATTTCCAGAGTTCTGGAAAATATCTGACTTTTATTGCAATTTTTCTCATTTTTATGGAGAGGAGAATATTTGTAGGGCCTTACTATTTTTTCTGACATTTTTAAATTTATTTTAGATCTGGATTTTTATAATATTTTAATGCACAGCCTCAAACCACACAAACTTCAGCTTACTTCGTTGCTGGGATATATTCTATTCTATAAGTGAACACTAATAATAATAATAATAATTATCATGATAGCTAATTTTTCTTGAGTTATTGGTATGTACCATGCATAATTATAAATCTTTTTTATGTAATGATTCTGTTATAACTGCAATTCAATAGGTTAAGTTATGTTCAGTCTTCTTTTTTTACAAATGTAGAATCCAAAATTCAAATAACTTGTATATCAAAACAGAGTGAATAGTATCAAGAACTGAAACCAAGAAAGCCTTTACTCTCAAGTACATGTTCTTATGCATGCTACTCTAAAAACTAAAATTTGAAGCTGAGCAAAAATGTCAATAAAGTTCTTTGGCTTCCCTATATAGAATGACTTTATTAAAGAGTAATACAAAGGGAGAAGAAACATTTGTTTTTGATTTTTTTCTTTTTTCTTTCAGAATATTACAGAGGTACAAATGTTTTGGTTACATGATGGCTTTTGTACTGCTTGAGTCAAAGTTATAAGTGTGCCCATCACCCAGATAGTGTACATTGTACCTGTTAGGTATGATTTTACCTGTTCTCTCCTCCTCTCTCCCACCCGCTTGATTACTGTTGAGCTTTATTTCCATTTGTGCACATGAGTGTTGATCAGTTAGTTCCAAGTTAATAGGGAATACATGTGGTGTTTGTTTTTCCATTCTTGTGATACTTCACTTAGGAGAATCTTCTCCAGCTCCATCCAGATTGTTGCAAAAGGTATTGATTCATTTTTTATGACTGAGTAGGACTCCATGGTATACATATACCACATTTTATTAATCCACTTATGAATTTATGGGCACTTGGGTTGATTCCACATCTGTTAGACTGTGAATTGTGCTGCAATAAACATTCTAGTACAAGTATCTTTTTGATAAAATGACTTTTTGTTCCTTTGGGTAAATAATGCCATTAGTGGGATTGCTGGATTTAGAAGTTGATATAGACAGCTATCCTCAGCAATATCTATAAAAAATATTTCCAAGACTACCTGTAAGAAAACAATGTCTCAGTAGGACAGATAGAGCAATGAGTTAGGGCATCCCTGTTTACAAAGACAGTGTGTAGCCCCACTTTGTCTATGACTACATTAGTATTTGGGAATAACTACAGAAGAAGGAAAATACAACTCCTCATTTTGTATATTGCTAATTGTTTGCTCTCAGATTTTTAATTTTATTCTTTGGCCCCATTTGTTTACGTGGAGAGTTCCTATAGGTCACATCACTTCTGTTAAATTTTTTGGCTTTAAAATTAGTGTGATCCATACTTCCCACTTGCCTGACAGAAATTTTATGTACTTGAAACACCCTATTACTCTTCTGTGTCCAGTTTGACCTTTCATTTAAATTCTGAAATATTTCAAACTCACCTGAAGTATTGATATCCTTTCAGTCTTTATTAAAGCCTACCTTTAGAAGCCTTCTATCATTAATTCTGCCAAACTCTAATCTCAATTCCATCTCTTTTCAGCTCTTAGATTCTGGGTTAACTAAGCATTAAGTGGTATTGTTTCTATGTTGACTTCATAAGTAATTTTAATCCTTTTATGTCAGACTTCAGAAATCTATTTTGATTTCCTGATGCCTTCACACATGATTCCTTTGAAAAGAACATCCTTCTAACCATTGTTTACACAGAAAATTACCCATCCTTTAAATTTCAATAGAGAAGTTGCTTCCGCTAAGGATACATTCCTTACTTTCCAGCCTCCGTACATCACCAGATATGTGTGCTCTTTTATAATTGTACTTATCACGCTGTCTTGTAATTGTTTATTTACTTGTCATTTCCCAAACCAGACAAGAATTTCTCTGAGGAAAAGGATTGAGCTCTACTCAAAACATATGCAAAGGATCTGATGAATATGAAGAGCCTGATAAATATTTTAGAATGAATAAAAGAGTGAAATCAATTTAAAACTCATTCATTTAGAACGCTGGGGTTATCAGTAAATCTTACTCTGTAAAATGTCTGAATTATACAATATTTTATAAAACAGCAACTATGTTTAATGACAGTTTCTATTACTTTCAAATACAATAAATATTATAGAATAATTAGCCAGTAATATCTGAGCAAATTAATTTCCAACAAATTACAATTTGTATATATCACAAACTATCAGATCATTGATGTAAAAGTCTCCTTATACACAAATAAAATTTGCTGATCCCTAATGGTAGATACACAAAATAGATTCCCTAATTTCCTGGGCATGGGGCTTAAAGCTATTCATTTTACTTGTAATCCAAAACTATAATGATTGGTGAGGAAGTAATTAAAGTTTTTTATTCAGAAAGCGTTACTGATTTTTACCAAAAAATATATAAATAGAAAAGTTTCATATGAAAGGAACTCTATTACAATTATTTTCCATTATTCTATATGGTCTTATGTTGTACTGTTTTATGGATGTATTTATAAAATGAAAGAAAAACAAAAGGTTAGATGTAAACACATTTTACTCCATAAAGGATTCTTAAAGTTTATTGGTGTCAGCTAGAAATCTGTTTGAAGTGTCCAGTTATTTAAAGAATCAATTCCAACAAGAGTTTAAAGAAAAAGAAGCTAGAAAACAAAAGCAATATGTGTATATTTCTACCTATTTCCATGATTAATTTGAGGCTGGTCAGGTCATTGATGAAGTTGTTCAAGTATTTGAAGAGATTTAACCTAACAAGTAAAATCTGTGTTTCTGAAATACAGTTTCATCCTGTATGAAATTAATTTGCTCTTCTGGGGTGTCTGGATATTGCTATTCAAGGCACTGAGAGAAGAGTGAACAGTTAGCTTCATGAAAGAGATAATTCACCTCATCTCGGTGAATATTTTGTTTCACAAAACAGTTTTTTTATATTTTCACTAAATAAACAATTTGATTTCTATGTCTTCTGCTTTACATATCTTTTTCAGTAGTGTGATTGTCAGCATATGAAAAAAGATGGTATTATCATATTCTATTTATATGTTCAAAATAACCCATCAGAATACCTCCAATCATATGTAAAAAGGAAATACATACAAAATCACCTATGAAAAGGGGAAAAGAGCTTAGCTTTTCTTCCTCCTTGGAAACAGTGGAAGATTAAGTAATATTACTTTGAAATTATATAACATTAGCCACCATTCAATCTGTTTTTTTTAGCATCTAGTCTGCTATGGGCATTTAGCATATTTTGTATTATTTATTTGTCTTCTCTCCATATTTATTGCATCCTTATTGCATTTATATTTTATCCTATAACTATAATTAGAGTTTTTATATTTTTATATGTACCTTCAAGCTGTTGGAATAGGCACATTTTAATGACTTTAATGAATAAATAAAAAGTGTTTCTTACTTTTGCTGCCTCAACTGATCTTATTTTCTGCAATTATGACTGTTTTTATTACTAATATTAATAATAATAATTGCTTTCTCCCTCACTCCAAAAAAGCAATAGTAATGTGAATGCTATTTCATATTTTCAAAAATCCAGAAACATAGTTGAAATAAGTGAACAGTTCAAATATAACTTTGATTAACATTTCCTTAATCTATAACAAAGATATCTGCACCTAAATGTTTATAGCAGCACAATTCACAATTGCGAAGATGTGGAAACAACCCAAGTGCCCATCAATACATGAGTGGATTAATAAAATGTGGTATATGTATACCATGGAGTTCTACTCAGCTGTAAGAAACAATGGTGATATAGCACCTCTTGTATTTTCCTGGAAAGGGTTGGAACCCATTCTACTAAGTGAAGTATCCCAAAAATGGAAAAATAAGCACCACATATACTCACCATCAAATTGGTTTCACTGATCATCACCTAAGAGCACATTTAGGAATCACATTGATCGGGTGTCGGGCAGATGTGAGTGGGGGAGGGGATGCTTGTATATATACATAATGAATGCGATGTGCACTGTCTAGGGGATGGACACTTTTGAAGCTCTGACTTGGGGGGGGCAGTGGGGAGACATGGGCAATATATGTAACCTAAACTTTTGTACCCCCACAATATGCTGAAATAAGAATTAAAAAAAAAAAGCCAAAAAAAATTGGAGTTCTATAAAGAATAGACAAAATTCAGAGGAGTATTAAAGAAGTCAAGAGATTTCCCAGAAATAAAGATTATATATGTCTAATAGAAAAGGCCTACCTAGTTCGCAGCACAAAGAATAAAGAGAGATCCATACCAAACCACACCATTATAAGATTTTAGTATAGGAAATGGAGAGAAATTCCTAAAGTCTCTAGAAATTTGAAAGAAGTCATGAACAAAGGAGTAAGAATATTTTCTAAAAGCAGCACTGAATGTTGAATGACACTGGAGTATGTACTGTAAGATTCTGAGGAAAAGTGCATTTCAAACTAAAACTACCCAGCCAAACTCTCATTACTTGTGAGGACAGAAGAGCACCAGAGCAATTTTATATGTGTCAGTTCTTGAGCAATCCCTTTCTTGGGAGTTTCTGAAAAATATTCTTCAAAAAATTTGAGAATAAATCAAGAAAGAGGAAGATGGAATTCAGTAAAGATGAGATCAAGTCAGGAAGGTAATGAAGGAAGATCAAGGTGACAATTTTGGAACTGCTGGAAATAGCCCAAAATATGGACTGAGAATGGAGAGCTACAGAGGAAAAGGTAAATATTAAAGATATTGAGGTGACAAATTGAACAAGTGAAAAGTAGGGGAATTATTATACAACATGAAAACGTCATAAGGAAAGGATTGCCACACGATGCATTACTTTGACTCTGGAGGAGCTGTATTTGCATAAGCATAATGATTTAAGCAATGATCATTGATTTAATTGAGTGTTGGAAGGGATAAATTTGGGAAAAATGGGGGAGTGGTGGAGATATTTAAAAGAGCTAAATCTTTATTTTTATTATAGAAAGTCAAGTAATAGAATATAAAATACATCAATCAAGAAATAGTCTTAGAAGCATATTTTTTAGAAGACTATCAGAAGAAAAAACTAAGTTGAAACTTTTGCTTCTGAGGAACGGGAGTGAAATACAAACAGCTCTTTCTGTTTATCAACCTTCTATTATTATTTGACTTATTATATTATAAAAATGGGCTTGTAGTTTTAAATTTATACTTACTAACCATATAGAAGCATCCCTACTACAGCTGTTTTGAGGTCATAATTGAATTTCAGATATAGAAATACCTTGGAGATATTGTGGGTACAGTTCTAGACCACTGCAAAAAAACAAATATCCCAGTATAGCAAGTCACAAATTTTTGGTTTCCCAATGCACACAAAAGTTATGTTTATGTTATACTGTAGTCTATTAAGTGTGCAGTAGCACTATGTCTAAAAAAATGTACAAGTCTTAATTTAAAAAATACTTTATTTCTAAAAATGCTGATAGTCATCTGAGCCTTCAGTGAGTTGTAATCTTTTTGCTGGTGCAGGGTCTTGCCTCAATGCTGATGGTTGCTGACTGATCAGTGTAGTGGTTGCTGAAGGTTGAAGTGACTGACAATTTCTTAAAATAAGAGAACAATGAAGTTTGCCATATCAATTGACTCCCTCTTTCATGAAAGGTTTTTCGGTAGCATGTGATGTTGTTTGGTATTATCTTATCCACAACAGAACTT
Source organism: Eulemur rufifrons (assembly GCF_041146395.1). Lineage (NCBI taxonomy): Eukaryota > Metazoa > Chordata > Mammalia > Primates > Lemuridae > Eulemur > Eulemur rufifrons. The sequence goes on from NC_090997.1 coordinate 37,452,554, forward strand.
CTTCCAGAATTGGAGTCAATCCTCTCAAACTCTGCCACTGCTGTATCAACTGAGTTTATGTGATATTCTAAATCCTTTGTTGTCATTTCAACAATGTACACAGCATCTTTACCAGGAGTAGACTGCACCTCAACAAACCACTCTCTTTGCAAATCCATAGGAAGCAACACCTCATTCATTCTCATCCATTCAAGTTTTATCATGAGATTGCAGCAATTCAATCACATCTTCAGGCTTTGCTTCTAATTCTAGAGTTCTAATTCTATTTTCACCACATCTGCACTTTCTACCTCTGCTGAAGACTTAAACCTCTCAAAATCATCCATGAGGGCTAGAATCAACTTCTTCCAAACTCCTGTTAATGTTAATATTTTGACCTCCTCTTATGCTTTACAAATGTTCTTACTGACATGTAGAATGGTGAAGCCTTTCCAGAAAGTTTTCAATCTACTTTGCTCAGATTCATTAGAAGAATCATTATCTAAGGTAGCCTTTACAAAAGATATTTCTTAAATAATAATATTAATACTAGAGAGTCAAAATTATTCCTTGATCCATGGACTGCAGAATAAACGTTGTATTAGCAGATACAAAAACATTAATCTCCTCCTTGTGCATTTCCATTAGAGTGCTTGAGTAACCAAGTGCATTGTCACTGAGCAATAATAATTTGAAAGAAATATTTTTTTCTGAGCAGTAAGTCTCAACAATGGGTTTCAAACCTTCAGCAATCATGCTGTAGGCAATATGCTGTCATCCAGGCTTTGTTGTTCCATTACTAGAGCACACAGGAAGCACACTAGCTGCTTCACCTTGCACTTTTATATTATGGAGATGGCTTCTTTCCTTAAACCTCATGAACTAATTTCTACTAAATTTAGACTTTTCTTCTGCAGCTTTCTAACTTCTCTCAGCCTTCACAGAATTGAAAAGAGTTAGTACCTTGCTTTGGATTAGGATTTATTAATAGAATGAATTATTAATGGCTGGTTTGATCTTTTATTCAAACCAATAAAACCTTTTCCATATCAGCAATAAGGCTGTTTTACTTTCTTATATCATGTGTGTGTTCACCAGAGGAGCGCTTTTCATTTCCTTCAGAACTTTTTGCATTTACAACTTGGCTAACTGTCTGGTACAGGAGCCCTAGCTTTCCACCTATCTCAGCTTTCAACATACTTTCCTCACTAAACTTAATCATGTCTAGCTTTTGATTTAAAGTGAGAGATGTGCAACTTTTTCTTTCACATGAACACACTTAGAGGCCATTGTAGGGCAATTAATTGGCCTAATTTCAATATTGTTGTATCTTAGGGAACAGGGAGGCCTTGAAGCATGGCTGGTTGGTGGAGCAGTCAGAATACATACAACATTTATTAACAAAGTTCACTATTATGGGTGTAGTTCGTTGTAACACCAAAGATTACTAATCACAGATCACCATAACAGATATAATAATGATAATGAAAAAAGTTTGAAATATTGCAAGAGTTACTAAGATACGACACAGAGATGCCAAGGGAGCACATGGTGTTGGAAAAATAGTGCTGATAGACTTGCTTGACACAGGGTTGTCATAAACTCCCAATCTGTAAAAAACACAGAACTGGGAAGTGCAGTAAAGCAAAGCACAGCAAACTGAGGTATATTTGTATTCTTTCAAAAAAAAAAAAAACACTGTTCCCATGTTTTGTTAAATAAGCACAGAAAATTAAGCTTTTAACATGACTTTTTTGTTACCTCCATTATAAACCTTACAAATTGAAGTTTCTTGATTTCTATTTTACTTAGTGCTAATTATTGTCTCAAGTATTATTTAAAATTCATATATTCTTATTAACTATATCAAATATAACCAATAGTTGTGGTAGTTTGGAAGTATTAAAGCATTATCACTTATAGGATATTAGATATCCTTTCAACAGCCCTGAAATGAAGGCAGAGTAAATGTTAATTAAATATTAATTATTAATGGTAAATATTAATCATATTTTAAGAAACAAGTTTATATAAATAAGTGCACACTCAAAATCATGTTTTTCTCAGAACCAATATTCTGACAGCATAGTGCCTCACTAAACCATGCTTCTTCATGTTTGTTATGATACAATATTTTATTTGACTTTGGAATTTCCAAATCCAGTCCCACTTTGATACTCATAATTTATTGTTCATCTAATTTACATTTTTGTTTCAAATATAGTACTGTGTATTCACCCACTATTATTGTGAAATTATATAATTATAGGTAAGAAATTTTCTTATATCATTAAAGGTTAAAAAATTAATTTTTAAGAATATACATGTATTAATAATGAGTTTATAATTTTACTTCTATTTTGTCAAAAAAGTGCATGAATTTATATTTACTCCATAAAGTTTTTTCTATGTATTAGAATGTATGCCATGCCTCTTAAATGCCAACACTAAAATAATCTACACTTGAAAATCAAGAAAAGAGGAGGCAAACATTAACTAATTGGCCATTCCTTCAGTCTTTCCATGCTGTATTTCAGAACACTCCCACACCTCTCACCATAGCCTCAGGATATTCCAGGACTCTTGTACTGAGAGTTATTGCTTCTTTCTTTAGAAAGCTGCCAGATTAGGGACTTCCCTTGGGCTCATTTTATCTTCTCAAACAAACACATATAGTATTTAAAAAAAAAAATGATGAGATGAGAAGTAGTGGAAAGAAAAGATGATGACTTCAGCAGAAAGGAAAAGTAGTTCACCCCTTCTCAGGCAAAATCAGTGAGGGTTTAGGGTGACCATAAAGACATCCTAGCATCACAGGCAGCCAAACTGTAAGCACATAGTGAGTGATTCCAAGATGGGTCCCAGAAGAACAATTCCATTTATTGCATGAGAACTTTAGGGAAGAAAAATATCTAGAAAGTCTGTTCAGGAAGTTCTCCCACATCTTCAGCCTCTGTAAACTAGTTTCTAGATACAAAATACTTATATATTCAAAATTTGACATCATGGAAGGAGTGGACTTGCCAAGTACATAAAGAATACATGAACTAATATTGTTTGACTTTAATTAAGTGTATTTAATATAATTCTGGCAATAAGTCAATAATTCCTGTCCATTGTCTCAGCTATTTCCAACAGTGCTGAAAAAAGTGGAATATGCCAACACAGCCATATTCTATGAGCTGATTACTCAGAAAATAGTTCCAAATAACAAATACAAATTGCACAAATGCTATCTATAAAACTGTTTATCTGCATGTTGGAAAGAAATCTGTTATGTAGCTAAGAAGTATCAGGCATGGTGCCTGATAGTAAGTGTATGCCTGACCTCAAGAAGTTGGCTAGTGAAAAAAGAAGAATTATAAATTAAACACCGCATTGGGATAAGTCATGAACATGGGTGACACTCACTGCTAGGGAAGTTGGACAGACCACTCTTTTATGATAGGAACATGAGAGTCATCCTAGTGGAAGTGGCCTTGAGCTGAAATGTTGAAGGTTAAATAAAAGTCAGTTTGATTCCAAATTGGTTGGAAGAAAGCAAGGTAGAAAGCTGTTAGGATCTGTTTAGTGAGCACAACAGAAAGTCAACTAGCATAAAAAGCACAGAACTAGCATGACTTAAAACAATGCATTTTGTTTTGTTTTTACATAATAAACTCTCAGGTAGGAAGCTTGAGGCTGGTGCAGCTGCTCAAGGAATCGATGAAGGATGCAGGCTCCTTTCAGCTTCCTGCTCCACTAATCTTAGTGGGTAGCTCTTGTTCTCTTGGGCACAATATGGCTGTTCTACCTCCAGACATTATGTTCCATTTTAGGCAGAAAAAAGGGGACAAAGGTAAAGGGGAAAGGAATATGCCTATCCATCTGTCTGTTTTTATTAGCATAATAGCTTTTCTAGAATTCTTACCCTGTAGACTTTGTCTATTTTATCATAGGTGAAAACTTGACCACATGGCCACCTTAAAAGGCAAGGGAATCTAGAGAGGTGAGTATTTCTGTAATAACTTGGCACCTTACCTCCCCAAATAAAAATGAGGTTGTACTAATGAAAAGGAGAAAATCGATATTATACTGGAAACTACCACCAGGATTGCCATTTCTGAGAAGACAGAATGGATTATTTTTCCCTATTCCTCCTATCAAGTGCAACTAAAAACCTTGGGCAGTATATAAAACAAAACATAAGAAGGTTATAAAAGGTGAAGAGAAGAAGACAGACTTGGTAGGTACCTTAGGACTTGAGAACAATATGGAGGTGAGTCTTCTGGGTTTGATATTTGCCTCACATATCACAAACTTGAGCTGAAGAAACTTGCAACCTAGATATGTCAATAAGTCAACAAGTGCAAACAATTAACAAACAAAAAAAATGCCACCACATAAACTTTTAGTCAAATGACCAGGAAAGGACTAGCCCAGTGAGAGAAAATTTTTAAATGATACACACTCTATTTCAGCTAACCGCCATAGAAAAAACTGTGACCCCACCCACATACCAGCAAAGGCTAAGTGGGAAGTCAAGATTTCCAACCTAGTAAAGCTATGAAGAGATACTACAAATTCACTACTGGGTGATATAAAGAAGGCCAAGAAGGGAGCTGGAACTTTTGTCCCTGTCCTGTAACCCTCTCACACCAACATCAATGGAAAGCCTGAATTTGCAAGATCATCTCACACTACTCTCTGCTGGATTAGTGTCAAAGCAGGCCTAGTAGAAAGTAATGACTTGCAACAGCACCCAGAGTTAACGAGACCTCCACCACAGTGTCAAAAGAAACCACGAGACCTCCACCACAGTGTCAAAAGAAACCACGAGACCTCCACCACAGTGTCAAAAGAAACCACTTGTTAAGCGAGAAATCCCATTTCCACCTGGAAATAAGGAGGAGCACCTTCTTATTCTTGGATGTCAATTGAGGACAGTAGGAACCAAGACTTCTATCTCTACCTGCTAGTAATGGGACAGTGCCCCCTTCTCCTGCTCTGGTGGTATCAGAGAAAGCTAAAACAAAAGTTTTAAACAAAATGAAGTGTCTTATAAAATTGTCCAGAGTTCAATAAAATAAATTACTCATCATACCAAGATCCAGGGAGATCTTAAACTGAATTTTAAAAAGACAACCAGATACCAGTACCACTGCCAAGAACATACAACAGGGAAAAGGCAGCCTTCTCAATAAATGGTTCTGGGAGCACTGGATATTCATATGCAGAAGAATGAAATTGGACCCTTATTTTATACCGTATACAAAATCAACTAAAAATGGACTAAAGACTGAAATGTAAGACCTGAAACTGTAAAACTACTGAAAGAAAACAGAGGGGGAAATCTCTGTGACATTGCTCTTGGCAATGACTTTTTGGATATGACCCCAAAAGCACAGGCAACAAAATCAAAAATAGACAAATGGGATTACATCAAATTAAAAAGCTTCTGCACAGCACGAGAAACAATCAACAGAATGAAGAAACAATGTATGTAATGGGAGATAATGTTTGTAAAACATACATCTGACAAGAAATTAATATAAAAATATATTAAAAATCTCAAACAACCAAATAAGAAACATAATTTAAAAATGGGCAAAGAACCTGAATAGACATTTCCCAAAAGTAGGGTGACTATGGTTAACAACAATTTATTATAAATTTCCAAATAGCTGAAAGAGAGGATTCAAAATATTAACAAAACTAAGAAATAATAAATGTCTGAGCTGATATATACCCTAATTACCCTGATTTGATCATTACACTTGGTAAGCATGTATCAAAATATCACTTGTGTCCCATAAATATGTACAATTATTATGTATCATTTAAAAACACGGAAATTAACAAGAAATAAAGGTGCATAGCTATAAATACAAACACCACTAGTCATTCAGGCTGCAGAGACCATGCTCTTGACCACTGTAATTCTTGCTCCCTTTTTCCCAAAGAAGAAAAAACAAAGTTCATTTCAAAAAAAGAATCCACACAAATAGCCAACAGGTGTGTGAAAAAATGTTCAACATTACTAATCATCAGGGAAATGTAAATTAAAACAACAGTAAAATATCACTTCACATCTGTTAGAATGGGCTACAACTATGTGGAGAAAAGGGAATCCTAGTACACTGTTGGTAGGAATGCACATTAGGATAGTCATTATGAAAATTAGTATAAAGGTTCCTCAAAAAACTAAAAATAGAACTACCATATGTTCCAGCAATCTCACTGTTGAGTATATATCCAAAGAAAATGAAATAAGTATGTTGAAATGATGTCTTCACTCCTATATTCATTGCAGCATTATGCATAATAACCAAAACATGGAATCAACCTAAGTGTCCATCAATCAATGGATAAATGGTGCTAAGGCCTGAATGTTGGTGTCATTTCAAACTTTAGTTTCACCCAGGCATGCAACTCCAGGCTGGGAGAGCAACAACTATGGAACTCCACTCTCTGAGAGCTGGGGCTTGGGCTGCAACCAGCAAAGCTGTGGTGGCAGGGCCACTGTGCTGTGCCTCTCCCACCATTGTAATTTGGAAGCACATAACTTGTTTGATTTCACAGGCTCACAGCTAGAAAGGAATTTGCCTCAGGGTAAATCATACCTTGAATCTGACCCACATCTGACTTAGATTATGTTTGGACAAGACTCTGGACTTTAGACTTTTGAGTTAATGCTGGAACAAGTTAAGAGTTTGGGGGCCACTGGAATGCATGAAATGAATGTGCTTTGCATGTGACAAGAACATGGATTTGAGGAGGCCAGGGGAGGAGTGCTATGGTCTGAATGTTGATGTCTCCTCAAAATTCATATGTTATAACCTAATACCCAATGTAATAGTTTTAAGAGGTGGGGCCTTTAAGGAAGTGATTAAGTTGTGAGAGTTTTGCACTCATTAATGGAATTAGTTTCCTTATAGAAAAGGTCAAAGGAAGCTTGCTTGGCCTTCTACCATGTGAGGACACACCAACAAGGCACCATCTATGAGGAAAAGAACCTCACTAGACACCAGATCTATTGGTGACTTAATCTTAGATTTCACAGCCTTTAGAACTGTAAGCAATAGATTTGGGTTGTTTATAAATTACCTAGTACAAGGTGTTTTATTATAGCAGCTTGAATGGACTAAGACAAATGGATAAACAAAATGTGGCATATACATATAAGGAAATATTGTTCAGCTCCCAAAAATAAAATCCTGTCAAATTTTATTGTTTGCAACAACATGGATGAACCTGAAGGACATTATGCTATGTGAAAAAAGCCAGGTGCAGAAAAACAATACTGAATAATCTTATATATAAAATCTAAGAAAATGGAATTCATAGAAGCAGAGAATAGAATGGTGGTTACCAACAGCAGAAGTGTGTGGGGTTGGGGGAAATGGAAAGATATTGGTCAAAGAATACAAAAATTCAATTAGATATGAGGAATAAGTTCAAGAGATCTATTATACAGCATAGTATCTATAGTTAATAACAATGTATAGGTACACTTAAAAATTGCTAAGAAAGTAGATTTTAAGTGTTCTCACCACAAAAAAAAAATGATAAGTATATGAGGTAATGCATCTATTAATTGTCTGGATTTAGCCATTACATAATGTATACATATAGCAAAACATTATATGTTGTATATGTATAAATATATATGTATATACATAAATGTTATATATGTATAAATATATAAAATTTTTTATCTCAATTTAAAAAATAAATAAATACTTTTGTAATGAAAATAAATTTTAAAATAAAAAAGCGAGTTCCAAGATGGCAAAGATGTTAGAATTTTCTGACAGATTTTGAAACAGCTATAATAAAAATGATTAAATGTGCAATTACAAACATACTTGAAATAAATTTAAAAAATATATACAACCTCCTCAAAAAAAGATATAAAAAAGAAACAAATTGAAATGTTGGAACTGGATGCACAATAATTGAAATAAATAGTTTAGTAAATGAACTCAAAAGCACAAATTAAAAGATAGAGATTAGAAGAGTATATTTTTTAAAATGACCAAACTATATGTTGACTAAAAGAAATTCACTTCAAATACAATGATATAGGCAGGTTGAAAGTAAAAGAATGGAAAAAGCGAGATCATGTAAACAGGGATCAGAGGAAAACAGAAGTGGTTATATTAATATAAGATAAAATGGACTTTGGAAAAAAGAACATTTACCAGAGACAGAAAGGGGCATTATATAATGATAAAATGGTCAGTCCGACAAGAAGACATACCAATCCTAAATGTGTATGCACCAAATAACAGAATTGCAAAATATATAAAGATGAAGCAAAAACTGATAGAACTGAAAGGAGAAAGAGACAAGTGTAGAATTATATTTAAAGACTTTAATACCTTTTCTCAACAACTGACAGAAAAACTAAACAGAAAATCAATGAGTATATAGGAAAACAACATCAGACAATAGATTTATAAAACCATCCACCCAACAACAGAAGAATACACATTATTTTCAAATGTCCATGGAACATAAACCAAGGAAGATTATATAGGTCATAAAACAAACCTCCACAAATTTAAAAGAAAAAATATGTTTTTTGACCATGAAGGAATCACACTAGAAAGATAAGAAAATCTCTGGACATTTGGAAATGCTGGAATGCTGAAGAAAATATTACACAATTCCCATTTTGCTTTTAACTTCTTAATCCAGAAGAATAATCTCCACACTAGAAAATTAGAACAACTACCAACATTAACAAACTGAATCTCAGGATGCATTAGAAGAGAACAAGAAATATCTAGTAGGTCCTTAATGGTGTAAGAGTATAATTGATAGATGGATAGATGCATGGATGGATGATTGGATGGATGGCTTTTACTCTTCACATTGCACCACTACCTTGCACTTATATGTCTTCTTTTCACAGTTGATTATGAATTCTCTGGAGAAAGACCTATGAGGAGACATCTTCTCTTTCTTCTTTGTACCAGGGCCTTAAACATAATGATCACTCAAAAATTATAATTGAGCTTAATGATTAATTAATTAACTGATAATTTGAATGAATTAGTTTATAGATATAGAGAATTCATTTGTGAATTAACCATGAAGCACTGCCATAAATGTTTCATAATTTACTTTACTCTCAACTAACCTCTTTTCATAAAGGACACACATGTGAAATAAGTGGAAAATAAAGCAAAGGAAAAGATGTCAATAAATGTACCAAGCACAGGCATTTGTAATTAAACTTTATTTTTCCAACAGCCTGGTCACACATGCAAAAATATGGTCAGTCAACCATGTTTTATCATTTAACAAAAGGATACCACTAACTTCAGACAATATGAATAAATCAAATGATATAACTGCCAAATAAAAGTGTATGATGATAAGAGGATATGATGATAGAAGCTACGGTTAGACAACAGGAAGTGATAGTCTCAGTATGCTCTGCTGGTCAGAGCATATGTGGAACATGGTGACTTTTTTTGGTGCTTCATTTAAAGATATAAATTAATAAACTGCATTGTAAAAGGTATTGAACTATATCATTTAAGCAATGATGAGAACTATATCATTTAAGCAATGAGAGAATTAGTGAGAAGAAGAGAAATCCATGGGAAAATATGCTAATTGTCTTTTAGCACTTGAAAGCCAGTCATATAAATAAGGGAGAAAGTTCTGTAAGAATTGAACTTGTAACGACACGCTCAGAAGACACCATTTGGTTCAATATGAGGAAGAGTTCCTACTGGCTGTAGCATCTCAGTAAGAGAACATGCTTCCCATGAGAAGTGATCACACCATCATAGAGGAGTTAATTAGGCCTTGGGAAAACATTAGCCAGCGGTATTAAAGAAAAATTCCTAGAGAGATTGGGCAAGATGACTTCTGAAACCTGTTACAATTCTCAGATTCTGTAACTCTGAGTCTCAGGCACAGATACTGGTGGATTTTCACCAATTCAACTGTATGATTTTACTGAATCCTATTTGCCAGAATAATTTATATTTAGCCTAAATTGAGATTAAAATCTATAAATTTTCAATTGAATAAAATTAATTGGGACAGTTGAGATTCAAATCTATGGCCTAGGTTTCATAAAAATAGTGTTCTAAATAACTCAACCAATAAGCCTTATATTTAAGTGGGGCCATATTTATTATCCAATACTAATTGGCAACTAAGGCTCTAGTTTCAATGATAGTTGTCTATATAATTCCTGACAAGTCTGGCCTATTTGTACTTAGGAAGATATAATTTTCTTTGATAATGTTTTAGGAGTAAAAGTTTTTAAAGATTCATGGTTATTTATATAAAAGCAGTTTTTTTCTTAAATAGATACAGCAATGATATATAAATGAGTCAATTCAGAAGGTGAGTCTTTTCAAATAATTCTTAGAAGACATATATGATAAATTATAAAAGACAAGTTCATTTTTGTGTGAATTATGCTTTATAGCAGAAAAATACTTGCCTTTATTTTAAAAATTAAGAGTTTTGAGAAAAGTAATTACACCTATAATTATGGGTAACAATATGACTTGCACTGTTAAAAACAATGACAAAAATGTGAGTTTAGAACACTCAGGACTCATTCTCTAATACCTGGCACCATATAGGGCAACTATAACTGCTATATAAATACTGGCAAAATGAATGACATGAAACCTCACACACATATTTTGTGACGATGTAGCATAGAGTTCCAATTTTCACTCCATTAAATCTGATTTCCAAGTTTGACCTCTGGAATAACTGAGTTAAAAGACCAGGGCCTCTGGGTGAACATTACTATTTATGCCTTGATAATAAAGAAATGTTAAATCATCTTTCATGATGCATAATGTGAAAAGAGACAATTGTGAAGACAAGTAGCTTTAGGAGTTATAGCTTTTCTTAACATTTTTAAGGGGAAACACTCAAGAAAAAGACTGAAGTAGGTGGCATTTAACTTCAAGAAAATCATGCTTCTTGACATTTTATTACTGAGGGACTCTGAAACTTGGATAACCACTCTCTGATAAAGGAGGTATGTTCCTTCATGAGGCCCTGGAGATAAATTCTCTATGTTCTCTTTAGATTTGTAATGCATTTTGTGAAGAGTGTAAGTAAAGCAATATTTTTCTCTTAAATCTTCAAAGTACAAGAAAGAAATATACCTAATGAGGTTCTTTTGGATGTATAAACAGATTTTAGAAGAACTGTAAGAAATACATCAGAAAAGCAATATATGCTCACAAAATTGTTTTAAAAGAAAAGGTGTCTGGAAAAGCACGTGACTTCAGAATTTCTTCCATCTTCTTTCTTAAAGAAAATTGCTTCATGCATTACTGACACATTGATTAGGTAATGACAGAAAGAGACAAAAAGAAATGCCTTATTGCATTTGATAAAAGTCACCGAAATAACTGAACTCAAAATAAGACACTTTAAAACTCAAGGCAATCTAGCTAGATGGGAAAGATCTAGACTGGAGGGGAAGAAATATGATACTATTGTGTAATACTTACCACATGGGCAACTTTGAGAAAAGTAACTTCATAGCCCCATGACCAGAATTATTCAGATAGAAGTAATCATAATGATTGCTACTATTGAGTTTGTCATTGTTGTGTTGGGTGCTTCACCCAGCTTCCTTTTCTAGTTTTAGGAACTTAGGCACATTCCTTACCTCCAATCTTCAATTTTCTCACCTGAAGTAAGGTTAATGTTAGTTCTGTAGTCATGAAGAATAAATGCGATAAGATAACTTAGTACTAAACACAGTGTCTGGCATATAATAAGCATTTTATAAATGTTTCCTGGTTATTGTTAACTCCTCAATCCTACTCTAAAAGTAGGTATTATTTAAGGATGGAGATACAGTGAAATAATGGAACTGGGTTAGAAGCCAGAATCATCATACCCTTTTGTAAATTTTGTAAACTGGCTGACATGTTTTGTTTGGCAGACTATGTTTAGCCGAGAATGTTTTTATTTTCAGATTTTGAATTATTTCTCAGTGTATAAAAATAGATTGCACAAACTAAGTTTTGTCTCCAGCTTTCATTAAAAATGTGAAATATCTGGGAATACTAGTCTTGCCAACCCAAATGATAACCCTCAGGGTTAAGTCAAAACTACTTTTTATTAGATATTCTCAAGTATTCTATAGTTTCCATTTTACTAATATATCCTCAACAATGAGAACAAAATAATTGCAATTTATCATGGTGTGTGCAAAATTGTGAACAACAGAATTATTTTTCTTGGATTTTTTTCCCACAAAGTTTACAAACCTGATGGTGCCCTCATTTTGTTTGAAATATACAGTTTCTCCTTTTGTTTGAATTACTCAGGTAAATGAAACAAATGTTATTTCCTAGTGTGTGTCATTTTTTTGTATGTCATATTTTATTTCCTATCTCTGGGCCTATTTCCTCTGCAAATATAAAACAATAAATAAACATACATGCATACATGTATACATGCATACATATTTTAACCAGTGGAATGCTGTGCTTAATGAATCCTAAATAGAAATGCTAATGAGTCTCAAAATATCATGCTGTTTAAATGTACCCAACTTAGAGAGATGTCCAAGTAAATTATTTTTAATGACCAAAAAATTCTACATTCCTTGTTTATATGAAAGGAATATCTCCCTCTTTATATATTTTAAAAATTATACAAGTAATGCCTGAGGTAATTGGTCTAGAATTCTGCCTTCTTTAGGAAAAAGTAGACTATAATTCACTGGGTAGTGTGCACGTTGAAGAAATAAAGGAATCCTTAGGTTATGTAACATTTTCTATTTGGGCAATACCATAACTGATTTTACTCATCTTATATTTCTGAAATTTTGCATTAGAGATTCAGAAGTGAACCAAGACATATGCACATACATACACACACACACACACACACACACACACACAGAGAAAGAAAAATGGATAAAAATCACCCAAGATAACAGGAGCTCATTATATAAGCAGAGCACAGTAGAACATACTTGCTAACAGGCACACATCTCAGTGAGACAGAATGTATAAATCTTTATTGAAGTCTTTAAAAAAAGTAGAAACAAAAATCCAGTGGTTTATTATTCTGTTTAAATACATCCAACTTGACATTACTTTTAGTATATAAAAATCTCAAAGAAAGTAAAAAGATTAAAAGGATAATAGTAGAGTCTAAAGCAAGTTTTTCAAAATGATATTCATTCTTTAAATATGTTTATTTTTCAATCTGAATTAAATATCTTTCATGTATACCTCTAGTCATTTTGTAGACAAAACTACACACAGAATTTGGTACAGCAATTAAAAATAATTATTTCTCTAGCTGTGATGGTTAATTTTATTTGTCAACTTGACTGGACCACGAGGTGTCCAACATTTAGTCAAACATTATTCTGGATGTGTCTGAGGCTGTTTCTGGGTGAGATTAACATTTGAGTAGAGAATTCTAAGACTGAGTAAAGTTGATTGGACTTCCCAATGAGGGGGGGCCTCATTCAATCAACTGAAGACCAGAATAGAGCAAAATGACTGAATAAGAGGGTACTTAGCCTGCCTGACAGCTTGAGCTAAGCCATGGATCTCCTGCCTTCAGACTGGAACATACGCCATTGACTCTCTGGGTTTTCAGGTCTTCAGATTTGGACTAAAATTTAGTCCCACCATGGGATTGCCCCTGTTTCTAGCTTGTCCACTGCAAATCTTGGGACTTCTCAACCTCCATAATCATCTGAGACAATTTCTTATTGTATTTATTTGTGTGTATATATCATATATGTATATATTTATATTTATATATAAGGGCATATTTTATATACATATATGTACATGTTTAATCCTGTTCCTCTGGATCCTAATACTAATACTAAAACCTACTTAAAGATTGTATAAAGTAAAATTATATTATTTCCTTTGAATTGAAATCTGGCAACATTTTTGTAGATTTTTCTATAAGTCTTTCCAAGGTAGGAGGAGAAACAACAATGCTGTTAGTAAAACTATGGAAAGAATCAGAGTGAAGTCAGTCATATCTATATGTAAAATATTGTGAAACTTAGAGAAACAGTATATTTTTACCCATGTTTTGTGCTCCCTATATTCCTTAAATACTTAATTTGTTTGTAAAAAAAAACTAAATGGGTCCTCAAGGATGCTACATAAGAAGTTTCTTGAACTCAAATAGTTGTGGCTTCTGAAAGGATATTACTGTAGTTCATTTTGTAATGGGAGGTAAATTTATCAAGGTAGAATCTCTCTTATCCACACTCTTGGCTAGAAACTTGAAGTTGATTTCAAAGATAATTTGTTTGAAATAAACAGGATATGATCTGTTTTGAGATTAATAATATTTCTGGAGTTGTATAGTTTTATTCCCAAAGTGCCTTTCACTTCCACCACTTGATGTGATGTAGCCTTGCCATCTCCCAAATTTTAACTCTTGGTTTTCCTATCTCTTATAGAGGAAGGAATTATATATATATTATAATTTTAATTTTTCAAAGCATTACATTACTACTAGGCAAATATCTATTTATAGATAGAGATATTTTTCTAATAGGTATTTGCCTAATAGTAATTTAATTCTTTGAAATATTTTTTTACCTGCTATGATCTAACAACTAGGAACCATCATTTCTCAAATATGATCAGTCAGACCACCATGATGTTACTTCTCTTAAAATCCATACTTGGATTCAATATCCCATGATTTAGGTGAGTTTGCCATCACAAACCAACTTTTTAGGACCCTGTGTATCTGTGTCATGCTGTCACTTAGCCTCAAGTATCCCAGCAATTCATTTCTAAAACAATGCATTGGTGTAATTTCTTTTTTTAATGGATGATCATAAAAAGTCCTTTCAGAACAATTATATTATTTGAATACTTTCGTTATTCAGATTTCCAGATAAATGAACTTCTAGAGTTCTGTATGATCCTCCTCATGAGCAACCTTATTTCATTTTTCCCCTTCTTGCCTGCTTTCATGTCTCTCCAAAACACCTTCCAAATCTTTCAGCATTATTACTTTCTCCCCTCTTTTATTTCTAGTCTAATCAGTTCTATGTCAATTCCCCCCAATTTGCTTTTTGCCTGGCCCACTTCTCCATGAGTACCCTTCAGTTGTTTTAAACACTCTTTCCATATCTTTCACTTATTTGAAACCTAATGACACTGTATTTCTCCTAGAACATCATTATCCGCATCATTCAACAATGTCTCCTTCTGAAATTCATATAATTTAATTCACTCGCTTCTTTATCTAATTCATCTTTCAACCTCTAGGACATTCTGCTAAGTTGTTCAGTGATTCATAGATGTGGCAAACACATTGGGTTCTTGCTATTGGTGGTGGTGGTGGTGATGAGTAATGGTGGTGGTGATGAGTAATGGTGGTGGTGATGGTGGTGTTGGGGATGATATTTAATTTTGTTTTTGTTTAACTCACAACTCTATTCCTGAACAACCTGTTAAAATCTTGGCTTCACAATTTTTTTTTTCTTTCACCAATGACTTTTATCTTAATTATGCTTCAACCTCCCTGTTATTTTCCTTTAACAACCCCAAACAATTATATCTTTAAAATCTTGAACTCAGATCAAATCCTTTAGTCTTTATTATCTTCCTCCCTTGCTTCTTTTTTCTTTGTGTGATATTCGCAAAATCAAAAGATGTCCCTATCACCTCTAAAATCCCTTAGACATTTTTTTTTTTTTTGAGACAGAGTCTCACTCTGTTGCCCAGGCTAGAGTGAGTGCCGTGGCGTCAGCTTAGCTCACAGCAACCTCAGACTCCTGAGCTCAAGCGATCCTCCTGTCTCAGCCTCCCGAGTAGCTGGGACTACAGGCATGCGCCACCATGCCCGGCTAATTTTTTCTATATATATTTTTAGCTGTCCATATAGTTTCTTTCTATTTTTAGTAGAGGTG
Organism: Eulemur rufifrons; assembly: GCF_041146395.1. NCBI lineage: Eukaryota > Metazoa > Chordata > Mammalia > Primates > Lemuridae > Eulemur > Eulemur rufifrons. The sequence goes on from NC_090997.1 coordinate 37,468,437, forward strand.
GGGTCTCGCTCTTGCTCAGGCTGGTCTCGAACTCCTGAGCTCAAACGATCCGCCCACCTCGGCCTCCCAGAGTGCTAGGATTACAGGCGTGAGCCACCGCGCCCGGCCCTTAGACATTTTATCTTCCAGTGTTTCCACATGACAACTCCCAGGTCAGGCTACAACCCAGTGTCTTTTTAAATCTACTTCCACTGGTAAATTGTCCAGCATTTGTAAAGTAATAAAGAAATCTCTTCTGAAGACACAGTACTGACCCATACTGCACCTTTAACTACTATTGGGCAGAGTTGTATTTGTATGTTGAGTCTCTAATAATTTCACTCAGCCTGTCATTCTAAATCATTTTTAAGTCTCTCGAGCCCTTTTGCACTACCCTGTCCTCCAATTTAACACAAATTATCTTGAGTCCTATTCAGCTAAGATTGAATCCATCTTACATGAGCTTCTTCATCCTTCCTCTTTTCTGACAACATTTTTCTGTATATACATCCTCCTTTATTTTCACTCTACTGTTTTCATGAGAGAGTTTTCAGTGTCCCATGGGATCCAGAGGTTAGGAAGCATGCCACTAAGAAACTACCTCAGGTGGATTCTATTGGAGGGCTTAAGGCTCACAAGTGGTTTCCTTAGCATAAGTTTCACAGCAAATCGGGTTTTTTGCTAAGAGGCTATACGGTGAGGTGGAAGGAATTTGAATGAGCATTGGAGTCCCAACTCCAGGATTTATAATCAAGTTCTACTAAATCATAGAACCAAGTAAGCCAAGTTTCCCTACAATATAGTGGCAGCTCCTTCACAGGGTTATTTCAGACATCAAGTTAGATTGTTACAGCCTTACCAGATTCATTGCCTGCTGTTCAAGAGGAAGCCAATATACTGAGACAGCAGGAGTTACAGCAAAGAAAGAGTTTAATATCACAAGGCCCATGAGAGGAGATGGGAGGAATTTCTCAAATCTATCTTTCCCAGAATTTGAGAGAAAGGGTTTTTAAAGCTAGTTTCATGGGTAAATAGCTAGTCAATCGAGTCTGCTGATTGGCTGGGTTTGGGGTGGAATCATAGGGGTGTACAAATTGTCTTCTTTGCTGAGTCAGTTCTTGGGTGGGGGTTGCAAAACCAGTTGAGTCCATTCCTTGGTATGGGCCACTGGTCTGGGTGGGTCAGTCATTCCATTGGAATGCAGGGCCTGAAAGATATCTCAAAGGCTAGCCTATGTTTCACAAGGGTGATATTATCTATGGGAGCAATGAAGAAAGCTAAGAATCTTTATGATCATCACCTATATGACTCCTGAGTACTACTACTATACTTCCTATAAGCAATTATAGGAAAGCAAGCTAGGGAAAATGGCTAGCCATATATATATATATATATATATGTATATATATATATATATTTTATAGCCCCTACCAGAGTTCCCACCCCATAGCCCTTTATTAATTTTATAAAGGGTGGTTTCAAGATGACTGTGAAAGGACATTGTAAATATTCAAGTAGTATTCAAATGTTAGCAAGAGGCAGCAAGTTCCTAAGGTGAAATATGGCATAGCAGGAAAATCTTTAAAGGATTGGAAAATGGACTATAGGAAAAAAAGGTAAAGAATGCTAGTCAGGATACATAGAATTCAAAATAATGGGAAAAAATAGGATTTTTTTTTCCTTCTGGGAAAAATAAATGGAATTTTTAAAATAGATATAATTTTTCCTCTTTCTTTACTCAATGTAAGAAAGGTGGAAATACATTAGTATTGCCATGAAAAGACAAAAAGTGGTAATAAAAAATATGCTGACTCATCAGCTATGGCCCTAAGGAAGATAGCAGCTTCCATACCATTTGGTTTAGTCAAGAATGAAGGACTCAATCAATGATGAGTAATTATAAGTATTCCAACAGAGAAATCACAGTACTAATGGCTGGAGCATTCAGGTCAAATCACTTATTCTCTTGGGATCTTGATTTCCTCATATGGGTAAGGAGAGAGGGGGACTCAATGACCCATGATGTTTTTTCAAGGTCTAAATTGCTATTACAGGATCTTACTAGTAAAAGCAAGAATTCAATACCTATACCGTGGTAGTCATGATTATAATATGCATTACAGATAATTGCAGTTAAAATGATTTAACATAAGAATATTAATAATTCACCAAATTTTTATGAAATATGAGAGATAGTTTGGAATTTGGTTTTCTGTTGTTTTAGGTTTTATATTTTTTCTCTCTTTATTGAGTTACTGGTTTGTTGAGATAAAATTCCCTATTTATTTATCACCATTGTTCCAAAAATTGTATATTTTTTTTCAGAAAAGCAAGGGATACTTTAAAGATTTACAGTTTAAAACATATCATTCAATTTCAAATATTAATTTTAGAAAATAAACATATAAATTGAATTTAACTTATATTTTTAAATTAGTATATTCCATTTTCAATTAGAATCATTAAATTTTTTCCCTGGAATTACCATTTAATGGAGGCTTTATATTCAAGATATTTTCATTTTAATTATAATTTTTTTCTACATCATAAATGAGATGATTACAAAAGGAAAGTAATATTTTCATAAAATATCTTGGAAAATGTAGTATTAATTACCAAATTATCATTGTAATAATGATTCACATCTCAAATCTATCTACTTAACCTCTATAAAATTAAGGTTCTCATATTTTCATGTTTTGATATTTATTTATGGTTTCTAAATAGAGATGTGCTGTAATTTTGGAGGAGAAATATTGATCTGTATATTTTTTAAGACATAGTAAAGTAAAATAACACAACATATGATATGAACATGGGTTGTTTCCTGTTTAATAAATAGTTTAAAAAAGTATTATAGCTGTATTACTTTACTTCTTGTCCATTGATTTTTGAGAAACTGCCCAGAGTTACTTTAGAAAACCACTGTCTTTCACATGCCCTTATATAAGTAAGACTTCCATAGAATATCCCTTTGTATCCTAAAAGCAAACAAAAATATTTGCTTTACCCTGTAGTGGATTACCAGTAGACAGATAATACATGTATTTAGAGTGCAAGGAAAACAGGAACATATGTATACACACACACACACACACACACACTCACACACACATATAAAATAATTTAATATTTAATATATCAAAAATGGAAAAAATTAAACCTCTGTTTTCCTTTCTTACTGCTATGTTACTTTTCAATATTGAATGTGTGTTTAGTAGAGAGGGAAATGAGACAGAAATATTTTCTGTGTCACATTCCAAGAACTTGCTGAATTATTCTTAACCGTCCTTCCTTTCTACCATTCTTGTTTCTTGTCTCATTCATTTCATTTTCTTCCTTCCTTGAAATATGAAAACTATAGTTTCATAAAATGAACTGTAAGAAAGAAAATCTATACATTATGCTTAGTTTAAGTGATTGAACACCACGTCAATGCAATAAGTACAGTTATAATCAACCAGAAGCAGCAGAAAATTTTCTCAGTGATCTGTGGAGATGACTTGTATTTTTCACAGAAAAAATAAAGGAAGATAATAGTGATTTTCTACCTGACATCATGGTGTTTATAGAACTCTCAGGTGATGATAATCTGATTCCAATAATGTTCATGAAAGGCAACTAGACAATCTCTGTTTATTTTTGTCTTATAAATTTGCATTTTGAAGTGATTATTGAAACAGGAATGATAACTTCTGGTTCATGCATATATTTCCCTTACAAACCAGTGTGTTTTTTTCCCAAATCTATAACAATTTACTTAGTAATGATGTTTTACAAAATTGGTCTCCCCCTAATCCAAGGGGTACTATTGTTTAAGAGACCAAAATTTATTATTTAGATAGATTTAGTTTGAAAAAAAGACTTTCAGATGATATTCAAGTACCTACTAAAAAATTCAGTAGGGTCCTTGGCAGCAGGGAGCATAAAAATAAATATTAAACATCTGAGAAGGCCAAACACTGGGCATAGCCTTCATCATGTAATCTTTGCCACAACCCTCTAAAATTGTTATTATGGTCCGTATTTTACACCTAAGGAAACTGTGGCTCAATAATACATTCCCCAAAACAGTAAGTTGCACAAACAGTAAGTGGTAAATCAAGAATTTACTTCATATTTCTCTACCTCTAAAATTTGAATTTGTTCACCAATACTACTGTTTTTCCTTTGTTCAAATTTGTACCACTAAAGTTTCAAAAAAGAGAGAGAGGGAGAGAGAGAGAAACAGCAATATAGGATTGCCACATTGCAAAGTGTGGACATTAAAAATCCGATGAGCCATTTTTTTTCTCTTCTTATGCTGAAAAATTATCGAAAAGCAACATAGACAAAAACAAACTTTATTTTCTGCCAAAGAAAGAGATAAATTTTATAATCTCATATAATCTGCAGATTCCAAATTAAATAGAATTGCTGACATTCAGTAGAAAGTGAAAAGAAGAAGAATAGAAAGATATAAGAGGATCAAGTATCAATAAAACACAGAAAATGCAAGCAAAAGTTTACTTCCTGTAGGTTGAGAGGCTCACCATGAATTAGAAAAACGACATTGCCTACTTCCAACAGATATAGAGATTGGAGTCAGCAGTACTATTGACAAAGGCCTTTCTCCATACTTAGTTCAGAGGTACAAAAACTGGGGCTGCATAAAAATCACATAGTTCAACCAGAGCCATATGGGCAAGAAATGGCAGTCTCTGTGACAACAACAAAATAGAATCTTGGTAATGTAAAGCCTTGAAAACTTCTCTAGCCTTTCACTCCCCTTGAACACTACAAAGTGTGGCCCAAGAAAATACATTTGAAGAGGCCATAGATAAAAAGAAATATGGGAAGAAACAGGAAAATTCACAAAAATCATTTATAATAAAAGCCTAAATTCTTTATTCTAAGATCAGGGACAGGGCAAGCCTATAAGAAGGGATATGGAATATCAATCCTGAAACTACTTTCTTTGTCTACTAGGGTTAAACAAATAAGTAAATATTTTGTAGATAATGAAAGGATTCCCACTGATGAAGAAAGAAATTACAAATAAGGAAAAGAAGAGGCTAAAATGAACTTGGTGTTGCTGGATTGAAGTCAGAAGTATCAATATAGAATAATTTTTAAAATATGCTTTCTAATAAATAGATACAGAAATAAATATAACAAGAGATTAATAACTATAATATATAAGGCACTCCAATGACTCAAAAGGAAAAAAATCAAATAATCCAATTAAAAATGGGCAAAAGACCTGAATAGACAATTCTCAAAAGAAGACATACAAATGGCCAATGTGTATATAAAAAATACTTAACATCACCAGTTATAAGAGAAATGGAAATCAAAACTATAATGAGATAACATCTCACCTCTGTTAATATGGCTTTCATCAAAAAGACAGGCAATAATGAATGCTGGTGAGGATGTGAAGAAAGGAGAACCCTAGTACACTGTTGGTAGGGATGTAAATTAGCACAATCACTATGGAGAACAGTATGGAGATTCTTCAAAAAACTAAAACTAGAACTAATATATGACCCAGCAATCCTATTTCTAGGTATATATCCAAAAGAAGGGAATTCAGTATATCAAAAAAAAATCTACACGCATATGTTTATTGCAGCACTATTCACAATAGCCAAGATTTGGAATCAACCTAAGTGTCCATCAGTGGGTGAATGGATAAAGAAATGGTGGTACATATACATGATGGAATATAATTCAGCCATAAAAAGAATGAAGTCCTGTTATTTGCAATAACATGAATGGAAATAGAGAACATTATGTTAAGTGAAATAAGCCAAGCACAAATCTTGCATGTTCTCATTCATATGTGGGAGCTAAATGTTAAAATAATTGATCACATGAAGACAAAGAGTAGAATGATGGTTACCAGAGGCTGGGAAGCATAGTGGGGAGAGGGGGATAAAGTGGGAATGATTAACAGGTACAAAAATATAGTTAGAATGAATATTTGATAGCATAGTGAAGTGACTATAGTCAATAATTAATATTGTATATACCAAAATAACTAAAAGAGTGGAATTTTAATGTTCTTAGTATAGAGAAATGATAAATTCTTGAGGTGGTGGATACCCCAATTACTCTGATTTGATTAATTCACACTGTATGCCTGTATCAAAACATCACATGCACCCTATAAATATTAAATATTAAAAATACACGGCTACTATGTACCCATAATAACTAAAAATTTTTAAAAAAGAAATATAGATATATGTATGTATAAGTTAAGTATACATACATATATTTCCTAGCTCTATGACACCACAGTAGCAATGAGCATACCTCTTACCCAGATCTTGGGTTCTAATACCATTTTCCAGTAAAATAAACTAGAGCTCCTTAAAAAAGTGGTTGATTCCAGAGCTGGGTCAGAGAATGTATTAAAGATAAGGTTGAGAGCCAGGAGCTTCTAATGATGTCAGAAAGTAAGAAATGATAAAAAAAAAAAAAAAAAAAGGGAAATATTTAAAAGGCACAGGAATGAGTGTAAAAGAGCCCTAGGTGGCCAAAGTTGGAACAACTTGAGCAAAAAAGTAAACAATAGTTGTTTTATAATCCAAATAATAAAATAAATAATATGAATCTATACTGATATAAATAAATAAATTAACAAATAAACAGAGAAGTAATATTTCTTCATCATAGAAGATTTCCCATTAATAAATATAGAAAGACTGTTAAGAGAGTAGATCTAATGTTAAGTGTCCTTACCACAAACAAACAAACAAAAACAAGAGAAGACAAGAAAATTTGGAGAGGTATTGGATGTGCTTATTACCTTGATTGTGGTGATGGTATCACATAATTATATATATATGTGTGTCCAAACTCATCAAATTGTATACATTAAATATGTGTAGTTCTTTGCATATCAATTAATATACCTCAATAAAGCTCTTAAGAAATAAAAAAGACACAATATTTGAAAATTAGAAAAAGGAAGGAAGGAAGAGGGAAAAAAAGGAAAAGAAATATAGAAAAGGAGAAATAGAAAATCACTACGAAAACACTACAGTAGTAAGCGCCACAGGCAAGCTTCACCAATAGATACTAGAATTAGTGGGTAAAGTTTAAGCAGAAATAGGGTATCTGCATAATCTTGGTTATCTTATCCCAAATACTTAGTAATTACAAAGGAAAAAGTAGTAACTCTATGATAGAGAATCTTAGAAGTCACCACTTTAGCCAAATGATCAATGTTAACATTGCCAGTAGCACATACTGACATAACTTATCCTCTGATATGGTGCACTGAGAAAGGCACATGATCACATCTCCTCCTTGCCATCCTTTCCAAAAATGTGTAATCTTAATCTAATCACTAGAAGACATTAGACAAACCCAAACTGAGGGACACTTTATAAAATAACTGGCCAGTGTTCTTTGAAAATGTCAAGGTCATTAAAGACAAGAAAAGACAGGAAATGTTACAGATGGGAGAAAACTCAGGAGACACAAAAACTGAATATGATGCGGGATTCTGTATAGAATCCTGGAACTGAAAAAGGACATTAATGTAAAAATGTCTTAAATCTAAGTAAATTCTGTGCTTCAGTTATTAGCATTTGAGCAAGGTTAATTTCTTAGTTTTGATAAATTTTCTACAGTTATATAACATGTTAAGATAGGTACAAGCTGGATGAAGGGTACATTAGAACTCTCTGTACTGTATTTGCAACTTTTCTGTAAGCCTAAAATTATCTCAAAAACAATCTTAAAATTTAAAGTAAAATGAATTAAACATATTTATTATTCAGTTGGTGGCACAATTGTATGTATGGGAACTAATACAAATGAATTCAAAATGCTAGTTGAAATGTATCTAAAGACAACAACAAAATAATGGCTTTAGTAATCATATTGTTGGTAGCAACATTATGGTTGCTATTCTGAGACTGCTGCATAGTTAACATGGTAACATGGGATAAAGCAAATGAGAAATTATTTGATATTCTAATTCTATCAACCCCAGTGTTCTTGCAGCTAGACTTATCAGCATGGGAAAACAGAGAAAAGAGGAAGAAATTAATACATATCCCTGGAGCTCTGAATTTGAGTTCAAAGTGTAAGTGTAAACTCATGAGTATTTTACCATATATTTTTTTTCATATCTATGTCTGCTAAAATCTCTAGAGACAATAACCCAGCAGTAAAGAGAAATCCTAGAATATTGATTGGGGTCTCCAAATACTATTTCCCACTAAAAGGAATCAGGGATCCTTGGAGAAATGTATGATTCCATGTCTAGAAGAGAAATTGTACAAAATATACTTAGACTAGATAGTCATGCCAGATAGCAAGATGGGGCAATATGAATATCAATAGAATAATAACCTCAATGTTTTGTAGTAGGGCAACAGAAATTTTATGGCAGTTTATCTCCAGCAGGATGTCTCCCTATGAATGGCTTTCCATAGTACCATATGGGGCAGGTTTCCAGCAAGTTCTACCAGCTCAGCACCACAGTGATTTCTATGCCATCCAGCGAGACTCTGACCTCCAATAAGGTCTGGATCTCAGCCTGGGGTCTCTTCCTCAGGCAGAGGGGTAATAGCTGATACTTATATTTACTATCACTATATTCTTTAGTTCTGTTTACTTCTTACTATCCAGTCTCTCATAATTCCAATGCACTGTTATAATTAATACATTTTATATTAATATTTCCTGCTCAAATTACTATGTAGTTTCTGTTTCCTGATTGGGCCCTAGGAAGACGTGAATGGTAGCATGAATGGTACTAGATTGGTCATGAGTAGATAACTATTGGGACAGGGTGATAGCTACACGTGGCTTTATTATACTCTTCTACTTTTGTTTATACTCAGAATTCTCCATAATAGAAAGATATCTAAAAGCAGCTTTTAATTATTTTCTGTAATGAACCATATGATTATTTAGACTGAGTCAAAGAAAAAAAGACTGTAAAGAGTTCTACCACCAAGTGAATTAGTATCAAATTTACTTAAATAAATAAATAAAAGTTTAGTTTTTAGACCTTCAGACCCTACATAGTAACTGAATTATTCAGAGATTCAGGAAGAATCAAACTGCACACTCAAATCAGGGACACTGAAGGAAGGCATAATACAGAGAATATTTAGGAAGATGCAAGAACCTGTAGATATTAACAGCAGAGCTGTTTCACCCCAAGGGGCCCCTAGGTATGACTATGGGGAGCTGTAATCAGAAATAGCTGTAGTGAAGGCTACCTTGAAAGATCAAAGAGCCCAACAGTCTGAGGTGACCCCACAGGAGGTCCCTGACTTCCCTTTCCTCCTTCCTTCAGGTCTACTGCTGAACCTAACTGGAAATCAGGTGGCAAGGACCCTGTTGATACATTCTCTACAGGTCTTCATCTCAGGCAGACATCAGAGTGGAACAGGGTGGAGGGCATATCTGGAGAATCAAGAGAAGCTATGTCACAGAGGTACAGGGGTAAGTACTCAAAAAATACTGCAATAAATAATATTGGTTTATCAAGGAAAGGGTGAGGAGAAAGAGGAAACACTAGATGCGTTGTTATGCATAGTAGCAAGCTAATAAATTAGCATCCAATGTAGTAGGAGATGAGAGTACTACGTAAATTTACAGAGAAAACCACTGGAAAAAAACACAATCTTTGTCCAATATGTGAAAAAATATACACCCTCATGCAAGAAAAAATATTGCCAAATGGCCTTTAACAGATGTTATAGTCACCTACTAGCAATATATGAGGACCTATTTTTCCCAGCTATGAAAAAGTATGCTATAGAATTTGGATATTTTATAGAAGTATGCTATAATACTTGGGTTTTTTCTAAGTTAATATGTAAAAAATAATATCCTAATGTAGCCTAGTCCATTTGCTCTTCACAAATTTAAGATGCAAGCTATATCACATACAAAAATTCTGTATGTACTTGAATCTATGTGTGAACTTTCTATTCCATTTCATTTGTCTGTCTATTCCTTTGTAAGCATCATCTTGTTATAATTATACAGAACTTTTAATATGTTTTCATATATGGCAGACTGATTTTCCCATTATATTTTGAAGAACTTTCCAAATTATTGCATTTATTTATTTTTTTTCATATGAACTTTAGCTTGTCTAGATAAAAAAGAAGCCTGTTAGAGTTTTTATTTACAGAGGGTTAAGTTAAAAAATAACAGAGAAAAATGACATCTTATGATGGTTCTGTCTTCAGAATTTTGTTGCAAATGTGTATAAATTTTTTAAATTACCATTGCTGGAAATTTATACTACAAATATGGTGCACATTTGTGAAATACCTTAAGTATATAGACTATGCATTGTGCCACTGCTTGTTATAGCATGCCAAAAAACATTATAAACAAAGTTAAAAGGCATATGATACCATGGGAAAAATATTGACAACTCCCGGTATAGACAAAAGGTTAAACTCTCTAATATGTAGTGATATTTCTATAAATTGCCAAGAAAAATCTCAATAACCCAATAGACAAATGGGTAAAAGATGTGAAGCACCAGCAACCCCTCCACCCCAATTGTATTAGTCAAGGTTTTTCAAAGAAAAAGACCAATAAGATATATACAGATATATAAGGGGGAGGTTATTATGAGAATTGGCTCGTGCAATTATCAAGGCTAAGAAATTACATTATATGTCATTTTCAAGCTGAAGAACCAGGAAAGCATGTGATGCAATTCAGTATGAGTATGAAAGTCTGAGAACCAGAGGAGCTGATGGTATAACTCTCAGTTTGAGACCAAAGGCCTAAGGACCTGGGGACCACTGGTATAAGTCCTGGAGTCTGAAGGCCTGAGAACCTGGAGTTCTGGTGTCTGAGGACAGAAGAAGATGGGTGTTTTAGTTCCAGAAGAGGAAGTAAATTCACCTGTCCTCTGTCTTTTTGTTCTATCTGTTCTCACGATGAATTGGATGATGCCCCCCACACTAGTAAGGACAGGTCTTTACTTAGCCAACTAGTTCAGATACTAATATCTTCCAAACACACTCACAGACACACTCAGAAATAATATAGCTTTCTGTGTATCACTTAACCCAGTCAAATTAAAATGTAAAATTAACCATCACACCAACCAAAAGTAAACAAATACAAATAGTCCTTAAACAAATGAACACTTGATTAAACTGACTCATAATAAAATAAATGCTAATTAAAACTACAATATATGAGAGTATGAGAAAGTTTGACATCAAACTTTATTGCTGAGGCTGTGGGGAAACAGTCACTCTCATACATTGCTGGTGGTAGTATAAACTGGTATAAACTCAGTGGAGGAAAATGTTAAAATGTGTAACGAAATTACAAATAAAATACTGCTTGATTCAATGATCGCACTTCTGGAGATGTATCATACAGATACATATGTACCACAAATATATACATATATACATACACACACACACACACAATAACAATAAATTAGAAATAGCTCAAGTAGGCCATTACTTAATTAAAATATGGTACTTTTCCATAATGCCATATTATGAAGCTCTAAAAAGAAATGAGGAATCTCTCTATCAACTATATTAAGTTTTTCATGATATATTACTAAGAACAAAAGGTGCCTATGTATGATAATTGCTGCAATGAATATGTAATACTTAGTTATAAATCTAAAAAATATATACAAGATTCACATACTATAAATTATAAAATGCTAGGGATAGGAAGAAAAGAAAATCTAAATAAATTTAGAGGCATATCACGTTCAAGGATTGAAAGATTCAATTTAGTAAAGATGTAATCTTCCCCAAAGTGATTCCTAGATTTAATGCAATTTCTTTCAAAATCCCAAGTTTTTTGCAGACATGAACAAACTTATTCTAAAATTTATATGGAAAGGCAAAGGACCTAAAATAGCTAAAACTACTTGATAAAGAAAAGTAAAATGGAAAGAATCACTCAACTCAATGTTAAGCCTTAATATGAAGCTACAGTATATTAAGAGTGTGATACTGGTAGAGGGCTTGACACAAATATCAATAGAACAGAATAGAGAACAAAAAAATCATGCTGTAGAAGCATAGCCACCTGGTTTCCTATAAAGGCATACAAGTGATTCAATAAAAGAAGGATAGATAGCCTTTTTGAGAAATGTTTGAGTATTTGAACTTTCATAGACCAAAAAAAAAAAAAAAAAAAAAAAAAAAAAAACCACACTGAACCCTGACCTAAAGCAAAAATTAACTTAGGCAAAAATTAACTTAAATTAGGCCATGAACTTAAATATAAAACATAAAACTATTTTAAAAAATTAGAATAAATAGGCCGGGAGCGGTGGCTCACGCCTGTAATCCTAGCACTCTGGGAGTCCAAGGTGGGTGGATCGCTCGAGGTCAGGAGTTTGAGACCAGCCTGAGCAAGAGTGAGACCCTCATCTCTACTAAAAATAGAAAGAAATTATCTGGCCAACTAAAATATATATAGAAAAAAAATTAGTCGGGCATGGTGGCACATGCCTGTAGTCCCAGCTACTTGGGAGGCTGAGGCAGTAGGATTGCTTAAGCCCAGGAGTTTGAGGTTGCTGTGAGCTAGGCTAAGTCCATGGCACTCACTCTAGCCCGGGCAACAAAGCAAGACTCTGTCTCAAAAAAAAAAAAAAAAAAAAAAATTAGAATAAATACTGTGAAGAAAATATTCAAAACCCAGAAATAGAAGAGTTTTTAAACACTACGCAAAAGACATGATCCACGAAAGAAAAAATTGATAAAATGGGCCTAATCAAAATCAAAAACTTTTACTCTGTGAAAGTCCATATGAAGAGGATAAAAAGGCCAGCTACAAACAGGGTGAAAATATTTGCAAACCATATATCAGACAAATGCCTTATATCTATAGAATTTTCAAAATTCAGCAGTAAAAATTTCCAATTATTAAATGGGAAGAAGATATGCACAGACATTTCACCAAAGATGACATACAAATAGCAAATAAGCACATGCTAGCATCACTAGTCATTTGATAATTTCAGATTTAAAGCACAATCAGATATCACTGCACAGAATAGCTGGAAGAAAGGGTGGTAATACCAAATGCTGGCAGCATTATGCTGTGATGGGAATGTAGAACAGTACAACCACTCTGGAAACAGTGTTTGGCAATTTCCATTTGGGAAATGGTAATTTCTCATAAAACTGTCATATTCTGCTAACTTAAATGCTAACCTTTACCATTGTAGAAATGGAAATTTCTCATAAACCTAAACATGCATGTACCATATGACCTAGCAACTTACCCTTTGTACATAAATGTTCACAGACGCTATATTTGTAATAGCCAAAGTTTGAAAATAACTGAAATATCCTTCAATAGGTGAATGATTAAACAAACTATGTTACATCTAGACTGTGGAATACTATGCAAAAATGAGAAAGAACTATTGATACACGCAACAAACTGGGTGAATCTCAAGGGGATTATGCTGGGTGAAAAAGCCGATCTCAAAAAGTTACATGCTGTATTATTCCATGTATATGTAACTTCTGAAATAAAACATTAGATATTGAGAATAAATTGGTGGTTTTTAGATTTCATCAGTTTTATACCAGTACATGGAAAACTGGTAATATCTGAATAAACTTTGTAGAATGTATCAATGTCAATTTCCTGGTTTTGACATTGTACTACAGTTATATAACATGTTACCATTGGGGAAATTGGGCAAAGGACACTGGGAACTTTCTCATATATACTCCCTGTGCATTTGTAATTATTTCAAAATGAAAGTTAATAAAAAGCATTGTGCACAATTGAATTATGCTATTATTTTGTGAAAAGGGGAGAAGGGGAAAATATCATATTTGTTTTTGCTTATATATGCACAAACAGATACTAATAACTGTGGTTACCTGAATGTGTGTGGGTAGGGGAACCATAGTATATAAGAAAGAGTTGTGGAAAGGAATATCTTTTTATATATTTGAGTCACATTAATCTATTTCTTATTCAAAAAATTAAGTAATTATTATTATAGCTAATGACCATGTACTATCTCCACTACACATAAAAAAGATAATTTAATAGCAAAAATCTAAAATGACATAACTTTGGATTTAGAGTAGACATTCCAATTTATTTAGTGCTATTTTATGAAAAATTTAATTTTTCATTGCTGTTAATCTTATTTCCTATTGATTTAGGGAAACCTAACCATTGTTCAACACTCGTCTTGAAAACGACTCTCAGAAAACACAAAATTAGCTCACACCAATTTAACCTCAGTGCCAAAATGAATCTTTCACTTTTTGATTTGCAGTCCTGCAGTTTCAGCATATACTAAGTATTGTTCTTTTGGACTTTAGAAAGAGAAAACAACAAAGGGATCCTTAAAATAACCTCCACAAACTGGAATAGAATATGTCTTTCTGTGCTTTGTTGTTTCTTGGGAAATAGAATTGTGTGGTGCTATTTGTACAATTTCCATAAATGAAAACAAAAACAAGGAAAATGCAAATGCTAACACTAAAAAGAATTTTTGAAAATAGTCAAGAGGAAATGAGGAGCCTCAAAAAATACACAGGCAGCATTTAACCAAAATTTTTCAATGCATCATTGTAGAGGTTAAATGCCAGACACCCCCAGATACTAATGGAAATCAGTAAATGCCAATGTGCCCAGTGCTGCTATGATGGAGATATCTGCTTTTTATTTATCTGCTAGAGCAGAGAAAAGTAAAATTTGATACCTTAGACCAAAAAATATTAGAGATACTATGAGGTTGTTCACATTCAAAACTGCCATCTTTTGCTAACTTAAAGAATCATTTCTCTATGTATCTAAACTTTATTTATCAGATGAGATCGGGTGAGAACAAAAGTGAAGGAATCATATTACCTGACTTCAAGTTATGCTATAGTGTTGTATTAATCAGAAAAGCATGGTACTGGTGTAAAAACAGACACATAGATCAATGGAACAGAATATAAAATCCAGAAATAAATCCACAAATCTATAGTGATGTTACCAAGAACATACATTGGAGAAAAGACAGGCTCTTCAATAAATGGTGCTGGGAAAACTGGATATCCACATGCAGAGGAATGAAACTAGACCCTTATCTTTTTCCATACACCAAAATCCATTCAAAATGCATTAAAGACTGAAATATAACACCTGAAACTATAAAACTACTAAAAGAAAACATTGGGGAAATGCTTCAGAACATTGGTCTGGGCAAGAACTTCTTGAGTAATACCCCCAAAATATAGGCAACAAAAACAAAATTGGACAAATGGAATCACGTCAAGCTAAAAAGCTTCCACACACAGCAAATGAAACAATCAACCAAGTGAAGAGATGACCCACAGAATGGAAGAAAATATTTGCAAACTAAACATCTGACAAGGGATTAACAACCAGAATATATAAGGAGCTATAAGAACTAAAAAATAATAATCAAATAATCTGATTTAAAAAATGGGCAAAGGATCTGAATAGATATTTCTCAAAAGAAGACATACAAATGCCCAAAAAGTATATAAAAAATGCTGAACATCATTAGTCATCAGAGAAATACAAATAAAAATTACAGTGAGGTATCATCTCACTCCAGTTAAAATGGCTTTTATCAAAAGGATAGGTAATAAGGAATTCTGGCAAGGATGTAGAGAAAGGGGAAGCGTCATACACTGTTGGTAGGACTGTAAATTAGTGCAACCAGTATGGAGAACAGTATGGAGGTTCCTCAAAAAACTACAACAAGAACTACCATATGACCCAGCAATCCCACTTCTAAGTATATATCTGAAAGAAGACGACTCAGTATATCAAAAAGATATCTGCACTCCCATGTTTATTGCAGCACTATTTACAATAGCCAAGAAATCATCCTAGTGTCCATCAACAGGTGAATGGATAAGGAAATTGTGGTCGATACACAAAGAAATATTATATAGCCATAAAAAATAATGAACTCCTCCTATTTGCAACAACATGGATAGAACTGGAGAACTTTATGTTAAGTGAAATAAGCCAATCATAGAATGAGAAATCTCACATTTCTCACTCATATGTGGGAGCTAAATATTAAAATAATTGATTTCATGGAGACAGAGGGTAGAATGATGGTTACCAGAGGCTGGGAAGAGTAGTAAGGAAGAGGGGAATAAAGTGGACATGGTTAACAGATACAGAAATATAGTTAGTTAGATATAATGAACAATATTTGATAGCACAACAAAGTGACTCTAATCAATGATAAGTTATGGTATACTTTAAAATAACTATAAGAGTAGAATTGGAATTTTCCTAACATTAAAAAAATGTTAAATGTCTGAGGTGAAGGATACCTCAATTATGCTGATTTGACTGATATACATTTATGCCTGTATCACAATATCACATGTACCTTATTAATATATACAATTATTATGTACCCATGATAATTAAAATAAAAAGTTAAAAATAAATAAGCTTTATGTATAAAAGCTCATTTTAATATTATCTGTCCATGCATTTACTTTTTTCATTGCTTCTTTCAACATGTTTACAAAGAAGTCATCGGGTTAGCCAATATTTATAGGAGAAAGGTACTGGCTTTAAGGAAAAATGAAAGCAAATATAAAAGTTCTAAATCAATTATTAAAAAAAATACACATGGGAACACACAGATGTGATAGCAATTTGACAATCTACCATTATTAGAGAAAGTCAAATGTCTTGAATTTCAATGGAAGTAACCTAATAAGGACAGACTCCAGAGGCTCTGAACAAAGAAGAGTAAGTCTGGGAACCTGTCTCTCTTTGCACTACCTTTGCTTCCATTGAGACCATTGTCATTACTGATATGTCATCCACATTTCTGAATATTCAAGGTAATTATTCAAAAAAAGGTAATAGCTGACCTCTGTCCAGAACACTCTTCCTCAATACAAGTTTGGCCCACTCTCTCACTCCGTTCAGGTTTCTGCTCAAATGCCCCCTTATCAGAAAGGCCTTCTTTGACACTCCTAATTAGAAGAGCACACAACTTTGTATCACTGGGCAGTTTTCTTCATAGTACTTATCAACACCACATATATTTCCATGGTTATTGTCTTAGTCTCCCTCCCCTCAGGGATTTCACCTCCATGAGGTTAAGGATTGGACAATGTGATTCACTTCAGTAGTCCCCATATTAGGGAAAGTGTAGTAACAATAAGTTTTCTATTTAAACTTCAAAAGGATTCTATAAGAAAAAGAATGCTAAGAAAAGTTAAGTGAATTCCATCAACATTACCCATCTTATCAGTGGAAAAGTTTATGACTCAAACCCATGACTTTGAATTCCAAATTCTGTGCTTTTCCCATCATATCACACTGCCTCTCGCTTTGATAATGTGAGTTACTATAAATCTGGAAATTTGCATCAAAACTTAGTGGAAATGAGGCATTGTGTAGCTTAATTGTCCATCTGAAAAGCACATGCATTTTTATTTATTTTGTATATGATATAATTCATCTTTAATGTGTACAAGCAAAAGACTTCTTTTCAGAAAAATGCAAAAATATTTAAGCATACTTATAATTAAGAATAATACAGAAACAAATAACTTGACATTGTTTGTGATAACCCTAGATGCTAATGCAGAGGCATCAGTAAAGTCTATGAAATTAACAACAATCATTTAACAATTTTGTAAAAAATTATCACATGGTGGTGAAGTCTGGGCTTTTAGTGTACCCATCACCTGAATAATGTACATGGTACCCAACAGGTAATTTTTTATCTCTCACTCCTCTCCAATCCTCCCCCCTTTTGACTCTCCAGTGTCCATTATGTCACTGTATGACCATGCATACCTATAGCTTAGCTCCCACTTATAAGTGAGAATTTGCGGTATTTGATTCTTTTGTTCCTGAGTGACTTCACTTAAGATAATGGCCTCCAATTCCACCCAAGTCACTGCAAGACATCATTTCATTATTTTTTATGACTGAATAGTAGTCTATGGTATAGATATAAATATAGATATAGATATATAGATGTAGATATATAGATATACTAAACCACAAACCACATTTTCTATATCTACTCATTGGTTGATGGACACTTAGGTTGATTCCATATCTTTGCCATTGTGAATAATGCTGCAATAAACATACCAGTGTAACCATCTTGAAGAGAAAGAAGAATATAGTAAAAATTTATTGAGCATCTTTATGGTTCAGCCCTTAGACCCTCTGCTAAGGTCATGGAGATACAAAGATGAATAAACAAATAGCCCATGTCCTTAAAAGAGTTCAATCCACCTAAAGATATAGACATAAAAGTAGAATTACAATATAAAGGAATTAGAGGCTTTAATAAATTGTTATAAAAGCAAAGGAACTCAGTGACGAGTTCTGCCTAGGTGGGTCAAGCAGAAGAGTTGCAATTTGGGCTCCATCATGGAATACGAATAGTCATTCCCAGGACCAACAACATTAGAAGAAGTAGTACATATGTGCAGCTAGAAAATGGCATAAACATTTGAAGGACGAGAATGTTTAATATGTCTTGGCATAGGGTGCACAAAGAGGCACAACTGGAGATGGGATTGTTAATAAAAATAGTAATACTAACTACACGTTGTTGAAAAGGTTCAAGGAATAAACACAGTTAAGATCATCAGCATGGTGCCTCATTAAGCAGTGAGTAAATGTAGGAATTTGTCCTGGAATAGAGGATTTGAGACTTTTATATACCTATAATTCCAAAAGAAGAAAAATGTCCCCTGGTATGAAAATAAATCCACTGTTTATCAAATAAAAATTTTTGTTTGGGTATCCATGGAATAGAAATGGCATGCATATTATACAAAGCTGTATCCAAAACTAGAGACTCCAGGCAGCAGCAGCATTTGATGTTTCCAGTGAGAACCAATATAAATGACAAGGAGTTTAAGAAGTAATGAAGCAATCCGGTATTTAATTAGAACCAACCATGATACAAACTTCAGTTGCTTAGATAGCAAGTTGATTTTACAGAGAAGAAGTGTGAGTTTGGTTCCTTCTCTTATTGCTCATGACTGAAATCCTTAGGGAAATGACAAGATAATTTAATTCTCCAACACTCATTTGGGAGTGTCAATGACAAATGATCGGAAATATTGCTGGTCCTGTCCCACTGCTTTTCCTGTTAGTTCTTTCCTTTCCTTCTCCTGTACTTGTTTTGCCTTTTCACCACTCAGCCCAAGAAAATAACTTGATATTGGAGCAATAAATCCTGTCACAATGAATCTAATATTCTGTCACAATCTTACTCATTTTTTTCCTTGTCTGTTGTTTTCCCCTAAAAAATCTTCAATTTGGTACTTGCATGGCAACCTCATATTTCCGCAAAATTGAAAGCCAGCACTAATTGATCCAATTGTGTGTACCAGTCAGCACAAGAAAATGATAATTTTCCTTTTCTTTGCATCTTGCAATCACCTAATAAGCAACTCTAATGCCGGCTGTTGAATTACATAATAAACAAAATTTTCCCATCATTTAACATTTGTTCAAAGACTTAATGTTGTGGGTTCACAAGAGCAGAAAGAAGAATAGAAATGTGCACTTATCCAGTGAATTCAATCAATGCAAACTGAAAATATAAATTAATTATTCAGGCTACCAAATGATTTTGCTGTTGTTGCTGTTGCTGTTGTTATTGTTTTTGCCTACACTATTTGAAAAAATTAACCTTACGTGGAAATTAGACCTTTGTTGACATAGATGTGCCTAATAAAAATCCTTTTGTATTTTAATTGAAACATTACTTATTTTGCAAATGAGTAAAGGAAGACACTTAGAGTAGTTATGTTTGTCACCCAAATTTGTGGATGTAAGGGCTTCATTGAGTAGAAGAGAGATAAGAAACCACTATTTTGGGGGCCAAAGTGAGGTCTTATGCCCATAGAATTTTTACTGCCTGTACCTATGGACCTAGGGAACCCCTCTGCCCCCCCCCCACACACACATGGCTACATCTGGGGACCCCACCAGGCTCTTCTTCACCATAATTCTCATTGTGTCAGGGAGTCAGTGGAAACCACAGAACAGCCAAGAGACAGAACAATGCCTTCCTTCTGGCGGACTCTGCCCTCCCCACTCTGGACCCCAAAACCTGCCAGGCATCTCTCCTGACTGCTTTAGGCTTTTCTCCCATTCTGATTGAGTTCACCACAAGCTTATCCCTTTAGAAAAATCTTCTCTCACCACCCTGAGCAGAAGGGCATTTCTAGAGGAAAAAAAAAAAATGATCCCATGAGAGACCAATGTATGGAAATTCATATTTAAAACATTTAATGACAATAAAACTGCAATTGTGCAGAAAGCTTAGGAAATGAGACTGTCCTTTTAACTTTGCTTTCTGTTGCTAACTGAGAGGTACTTGGATCTTAAGTACCATGACCCTCAATTGTGACCCTTGCCACTGAAAATCTTTCTAGAATGTACAAGTGCACTTTTCTCCGTGAATAAGTAATATCATTTAGTCTTTTTTGATAATTCAGCATCTTGCAATACCTTATTAGGAGCAGATAGGAAGTTTCTCTTTTAAGGTAACACATTGTTCTTTCACTTGTATGCTTCTAACTAAAAGACTTTTAGGAAACCATATAGTTGAAAAATAATTTATTGAAAATTATTATGCAATGTTAAGATATTCATTTATTCATTCATTCACACATTCATTTACTGAGCACTTATGGATCTCCTACCAAGTATGAGGCACTGTGTCGGGCCTTTGAAAACAATGGCAAATAACACTAGAACAGCTTAGAAAAGGAGAACTTGCAGGCTAAACTCTCCTTCATACTCTACTAAGACACTACTGAACTCTCTTGACAATCCATTTGTAGGCCTTCAGCATCACAGTCCACATGGCATATGGTACAAAGACTGCAAGGACAGCATAGGGTGAGAGCCAAATATCTCAGTCTGGAAAACCAGAAAGTGTTTCTCAGAGGGATAGCAAGTGAAGTGGAACTTATGATGTCCCGGATACACAGGGGTTTTCGCATTTAACATTTTTTAATAACCCTACATTGTGGCACTCTCCATTAACAATGATTCTTTTTTTTTTTTTTTTTTGGACCAAGAGCCTTATAAAGAATCTAATAAAACCTCTTGTCCATTACACTTACAAATGGTTAAAAAGGCAAATTGTATGTTACGTATATTTTACTACAGATTAAAAAAAAAAAAAACCACTCTTGTCCAAGAAAAGTATGTGAATGCACATAGACTAAAAATGTCAATGTCATGAAATATTTCTGGTTGTCCAGAGGAGAGGGGGGTTGCTATTAACATCTAAAGAGTAGAGAACCGGGATGCTATTAAATGTCTTGCATAGGACACCCCTCACAACAAAGAATTTTCTGACCAAAATATCGATAGTGCCAAGGTTATGGAACCCTTGCTATGCTAATCAAGCTGCTCAAATAATTTTCTATAGGGATTTCTGAAGGATTGGACACCTTCAAAACTGAATCTAGAGAGAAAGAAGAAAAATGTAGAGATGCATCCATTTTAATACAAACAAATAATATCTTGGGGGAGGGTCTGGAGTGGATTATCACCTATACCTTAGCTTTATAATTAACCACTACATTTATGATTGTTCATTAAGGGAAAGACCCAACTTAACTAAAATAAATAAGTAAATAAAAATATTACATAAGGCAGTGTTTAAACCCTTATTTTTGTTCTACTTTTGATCGAGAATAGGTCATAGACATATTTCATAAAAGCAAGGGTATCTCCTTTGTGGAATGAAAATAATCTGGCCAGTCCATCCGCCCTGCAGTGTTAGCCTGCGGCAGTTGCTATAGCAAATATCTGTGTTTTATGAATACCACCGAGTAACTCAAGCAGTCAAAAATGAAAACAGACTTGATTAAATGCAGACTAAGTGACCTTTAAAATTATTTCATTGCCTCTGGACAGTGTTTTGGGTTATTGTGGACAAATATCTACTCAGTATGCACTTGTGGTACCTGAAACTGCTTCTATACAAAGCCAGGAAAACACATTGCCACATGTCTGCCAGACTTTTCCCCTCTAGAAGTACACAGTGGACAGCCACCTTCAACATGGAGAAATCCATAGTGAGTATTAAGAAGCATAGCAGGATAGCTTATATGTTTTCTGGGTTCTATTTTTCTAGCTTAGTGTAATAACATATTTACCATCTCAAATTAATTTTCCTCCTTGCAGATTTGAATTCTCATGGTATCTAAAAATATTTTTAAAATCTTACAGAAACAGTATAAAATGCAAACATACTATTACCTAAGTAAAAACTATAAAGGAGCTAAGTTTTGTCTTCAATAACCTTTTAAATTTCACTCTTTCCCTAGGACCCTCACATGGCTGTTGTGACAGGCTACTCATTTTTGCCTATGTAGAAAGAAGTTATAGCTCAAAAGTAGCCCTATTTTATCCCCCTATATTCAAAACCCATATTATTTCAATGTTCTGGCTCAAATAATCTATAGAATAAACAAACTAATTCACATTAAGGTGTAAATGGTGGTGGCTAATGTAATGTCCAAAAACCTCAAAGAGTATTTGTAATTTAAAATAATCAAAACAATGACTCTATAACTAATAGACATTAGGCAGGAAACAGGGTAATTTTTCTAGCATCCTTTGAATCACAGCATATAAGAAGTTTCCAAACTGTATCAATAAAACTGGCTCTAATCTCATAAAGTTCTATAGTTCTCACTTTGAATAATAAATTACATTTTAACTAACACTGAAGCATAGCCCACAAATATCGGGCCTTTGGTCCTAAAGATAGGAGAGGAAGTTGAAAAAGAAGAAAGCTAAAGTCTGCTGCGCAATTGCCTTGCTGCAAGACCTGTATCAGGTGTCTACACTGAGGCAATAATAATATAATCCTTTTAACAATCTTTCCAGATAGATCATATCAATCCCATTTTAGAGGTAAGAAAACTGAGACAGAGATTAAATAATTTTTCCCAAATCATATGCTAATAAGAAGAAAAACCAGGATTTTAAACAGCTCTGCTCACTTCACATTCCATGATCTTTGGATAGACAATAGCTTATTTTGCTTGAACAAAAGGAAGTCAACATCTGGTAAATACCTATTATGTTCTAAGTACCATTTGAGCTAAGAACTGCCAGGCAGTAGCTTGTTTAATTCTCATAATAAACTTTGAATAAGGCACTGTTTTCCACGCATTAACCGATGAAGAAACCAATGCTCAGTGAGGTTAAAGTCACACAACTGGCATGTGACAAATTGGGAATTTTAACCAAGGTCAGCCAAGGTTTGGATTCTAATTCCAAATTTGCTAAATTTTGTGTCATGTATTCCTTTGTTTCACCTAAAAATGAGTGACAATAATCAAAGACATAGGGTAAAAAGTATTTTGAGCAGAATTTTCTCCGAAACAAAGGAGATTCTACAAACTTGCACACTCACTATTGCTTCCTTAATGAAAGCATAGCTTTCTTTCATATTTAGTTTAAATATTTCAGCTTTATGAATACTGATAAGTTTCTGTCCCTGTGATTTATTGGTTTTGTTGTTCATGGTGCTGTTTTAGGGGTTTTGGGGGAGATGGAGACAGGAGAAGAAAGTAATTGAAGGCTCTTGACAAAAAGGAACTGTGCTAATAAAAAACATGACTATAACAAGAGGGAAAAATAAGCATTAATTAGAAGTTTTATCTGTACAATGCAAAAATAACCATAACATTTGCAAACATTGTGTGACTTGACTGAGTTTACTTTTCACTTAGGAATTGACTTTTCACTCAGAAATTTGACTCCATGTAAAAATAGACATAATGTCCTAAGTACTCAAGTTTTTGAGATATATATCCCTCAGTAACTTTCCATAAAAGGGAAACACCTCCTGCCACGCATTACTCATCACAGCAAAAGCATCTATATTTAATATTTCCATATCTTGCAGCTTAAATATACATTCTTCTACATATGTAGAAAAACTCTCCTGGAAGAGGTCAGTGGGCATGGTATGTGCCCTGGTTGGTCAAAGTTGGAGTTAGACAGGGCAGGGCAGAAATTTGGGAGCTGACCAAGAGGAAATTCCTGTTCCCAAGATACAATGTTGCACTTACAAATACATCCCTAAAGTTCTAATCTACTTTTAATGCTTCAGAATAGGGTTTAGAAAACACTATTCTTAGCTAAGTGAAACAGACATAATAATGACATTTCCTTTCCAAGTCTGAATACAAATTATGCAACTGGGGCTGTCGTCATAATTCTCTAACCTAAAGAACTGGATAAAATTGCTGTAATACCTGATTTGTGATGATGATAAAATAATATAAGAATAATAGATAGAATACCTACCTCATGGTAACATTACAATGATTAAATGGGAGTGGGTGGTTATTTAACGCATGTAGCACAGAGTAAATGCTTAATCATGCTAGTTCCCTCCCCAGCCTCTGCTCCTTCGAAAATAAAGCAGCTAAATTTCCAGCAATGTGCTTTTGCTGGAATTTAACTCCAAGCATCATAATTGTACATGCAGGAGATGAAAGACTTTAAACTTTGTTTTGTAATGTAGAATAAAGACTTACTTGGATACTGATACTATTTATTTAACTTCAAACACCAGTAAAAAAATTAAATAAAAAATCCTTTCTGAAGTAGGATTCTTTGATTCTTATTCCCTTCCTAGGCTCAGGGAAACTCAACAATGTTTCTGGTATTATGGGTAGGTGTCAACTAACTAACAAACATTTCCCATTAGCAATTTAAATTACTTTCAGTGAAAAATACTCATAAAATTTTGGGGAATAGAAAATGGGGAGAGGCTTTCTGTGAAATCAAAAAGTTGCTGGATCACTGCTTTAGGTATTACATCTCTAAATACGATAAGAATAAAATAGATGAAAAGCACATTCTTTTCATCTTTGATTAAATAGTTGCTTTTGTTTATAAAATATAAATATCTATACAATATATAATTATATATGTGTTTGTAGGTATGTGTTCCTGTCTGTTAACAAAAGAAATCCCAGTGGGCTTACTAAGTGAAATAGATCACAAAGGCAGTTTTGCTTTTTGCCATATGTTGACAATTGTTATTTCTTTGTTTTACATGTTTTATAATTTGTTTTGCATTTTTAAATTAATTTCTTTGTTTTATAAAAGGCAAAGCCCTTGGAAAAAACAAAGAACTGAATCTGACGGTCATGCTTTGCTAATTAAGATCCAGAAGTGTGCTGTTTGTTTTAGGGTAGATTGAGAATTTAAAGCATCTGGGAGGAAGCATTTAAGGAGAAACATTTAACAGCTGCTAAAGCTGAGATATGAATACCATGTAAACAAGCCAATAAAACACAACCTATTGTACATTAAAAAGCACAATTTTCTCATCTGCAAGTTATGTGTTGTTTTTGTTTTTGTTTATATGCATTAGGTTATTAAGTATGAAATGTCCGATTTCATTAAGTACAAGTTTGACAGTTGATATTTCTGATATGTCACTTTGGCACTTCTTGTTTTATTTTTATTGTGAAGGTACATCCTTAGTCTCTAAGAGGCACATTTTGGCTTGTGATTATCTTTCACATTTTTTTAGAGCAATTTTTGTGAAACCATCGATAAGTCAAAAATTTGTGTTATTTTCTAATATGAGTTCTGTCGTGGAACCAATGCAGCGCAGACAGCTCAAATTATCAATGAAGTGTTTGGGAAGAACGTGGCTAATGAACACATAGTATGTGGATGGTTTAAAAAGTTCCGTTCTGGTGATTTAAATCTTGAAAATGAGCCATGTGGGTAATCTGAGACCAAGGTGGTTAACGATGGATGAGCTGAAAGATGTAGTGGAAGCAAATCCATCTCAACCTATGCATGAATTAGCAGCAAGGTTTGACCTTACTATTCCAACAATATTGGACCATTTGAAATAAATAGGCAAGGTAAAGAAGGTGGATAGATGGATTCCAAATGAATTAAACAAATGTCAGAAGAAAAATCATCTTGAAGCTTGCCTTTCTTTGCTGTCACAACATAAAGGCTAACCATTTCTACACTGTATTGTTACATGCAATGAAAAATGGATTCTTGTTGACAATGGCAAGCATTCGGTACAATGATTGGATAAAGATGAAGTGTGGAAACACAGTCCATAACCAAATATTCATCCAAAAAAAGCTAATGATGTCTGTTTGGTGGTCCAGTGCTGGTGTTAGCCACTATAGCTTCATGAAATCTGTTCAATTGATTACAGCTGATGTCTACTGCAACCAATTGAATGAAATGATTAGGATGCTTGCAATTAAGCAGCTGAGGTAAGTCAATAGAGATGGGCCAATCCTCCTGCAAGGAAAAATATTCAATTCTCAACAAACCGTGGAAAACGCCTTTCGTGATTTCATCAACACTTGCTCTCCAGGCTTCCTCACTGCTGCTATAAACAAACTACCATTAAGATGGAAAAACTGTGTCAATCTTTTAAGCACATACTTTGATTAATCATACTGCTTCTTGTTTGAGATATAATAAACAACACTTTCGATTCGAAATCAGACATTTCATATTTAATTAAATAAGTATAAATCTACGTATATATCTCCTTAAGAAATGAGCAATGCTCTATAACTAAGCTAAGTTTTCCTGTAGATTCTTATTTCCCAAAGTGTGATCCATGGACTAGCGTCATCAGCATCTCCTGAGAGCCTATCAGGAATGCAGAATCTCTGGCTCCACTAAAGACCTACTGAGTCAGAATCTGCATTTTAACCAATTCCCAAGGCGATTCATATGCCCACCATAAATTTCAAGAATTGCCACCATAAAAAACTACAACACTTGAATTCCCATTTCATTCAAGGACTCCCTTCACACCCACAGATCCTGTGTGTGCTATTATAGGAAAAGCTTTACATACATATTTCAGTGGATCTCACCTTGGGCACACAGAATTACCTTGAAAGAAGTTTTAAAAGAAGAATATTAGGCCCTACTCCAGATAATATAATTTAATTAGTCTGAGACAGGGTTTGATCAAAGGTTTTTTTTTAAAGTTCCCCTGATAAATCAGATGTGCAACCAAAGTTGAAAATAATTGCATTATCTCATTTAATTCTTACCTGCAAACATAGAGGTGTGTATTATTATATTTTAGAGTAACTTGCTCATGATTTCAAAGCATAGATTTAAAGTCAGATCTTTCTGACTTCAAAGAATTTCTTTTGCATGTTATACACACCAATGTATTGGGGGCCTTCATGCCAGTAGCTGGTTCCAAACTTCTTACTGTGTGGCTACCCCAATATCACACTCTGTGGGAAAGCTTAGAGGGGCAGGACAAAAGAATGGACTCAAGGCTAGGCAAGACTGAGATGGAAATATGAAGAGCCATAAAACTGCTTCTCCACAAAAGTAGATCAGCTCAGTGTTAAACACTTTGAGATTATCAATGAGCAAAAATGGATCTATGAATTACAGGAGGAGTTGCATGTCTACACACACTATCACCAACTGGATTTAACAAAAGGGCTTAGAAGAGACAAGCAAGAGTATTTACAAAAGTACCCTGGGCACAGCTCTCAGACAAGTAACTTATTCTTGTAGACTGCTCTATCACTGCTGAACCATCACCAGATATGGTCACTATACTTGTGAGCACGAGATATCCTGAAATCTGGTTATCCCAATATAGGATGACCAGTCAGAGACCAATGGGTGGAATGTTACCACAGAGTCAGGGAGGATGTGAGTCATCCATTCCTGCATCATTTAAGCAAGCCATGTGTAGATTTTTAAAGCATTTACCACAAATGGATCTCTTTATCACCATCTGTTCACTTTTGATACAGGAAATATTATAAGACCATTCTTGTATGGATTTTCAGTTAGTAGTTTTGAAAAGGATTTCTCTGATCTTTTGAGATGTGTACAAATAAGTCAAAAGAAATGGGCATTTTCCTTTACAAATTATACTTGAAATAATGTTAAGCCACTCTGTCAGCTGGCCCACTTCCAGGAACTGTCTCTCTCTCAGGAAGCACTGAAAATCCTAGTATAATCCTAAAATGTAAATGTTCATTTTGAAAGTCTGATTTAACTGACAGATGTATGAAATGGCACAAAGAAAACTACCCATTGGGGACAATGAAAATGCTAGAGGGTAACAGTTACGCTATGGAAGAATGGCAATTATATAACCTAATTTGTTTTCTCATTTTATGTGATCCATTTTATGATAAAGAAATTTATTTTTTTGATACATAAGGTGACTATTTTTTAAAAAATAAATGTCAAAATTACACAGACTTGAAGGTCTGCCTTCTGGGGAAAACTGACATATAAGTATACCTTACTTCTGTACAAAAAAGCAGTCACTTCTTTCAGTGGTAAATGGCAGATGTTCTATCTTTGAACTATGGATATATCAACCTCAAACCAATAAAAATTTTTTGAAAAGAAAAACACGATGATGAGAAAACTCATGGTGAAAAATGCTTCAGTAAATAATTAGTTCCCTTTATTTTGAAATAAATGCTTTGTCTTCTAACCTCTCATTTCACTCAGTGCCACATTAATAAAAAATCACAATGTTTTAAATTACTAAGATTTTAGCATTATTCCAGGACAAGAGCTGAATAAGAAAATAACTGAGTTTGCATATAGAAAGAAAAACTTTAGGCTTGCTTTAGGGATCCTCTGCCTGAATTTGCAAGTCCTGAAAAATCTGCTATTTTAAATCAATGATAAACCCCCTCTCCCTTGGCTCATGGATCTTTTGTTTTAACTGAGTCCACCTACAGGAGTTAACACTACTTGCAAAACGTCCAGGAAGAGGGATTTAGAGATCCTAAATGGTGAGCGCCTGCGTGTGCTAAACAAATCAGAGGCACTCTGCCCCCTGGTGGACTGTTCCAGGGTGGGTTTTGATGAGAGGTGCAAAAACTTCACTTTTGACATCCTTCCCATCCTTCCCCTGCTAACTTCTTCTCTTCTGAAAACTCTGTTAGGTGCCTCAATTGAAAGCTTTTGTCCCCACCAATTATACATTCATTTGGATCAACACTTTCCTCTTACATGATGTAAGAACATCCAGCTACATAATCAGCCTTCATAGTTAAAATGAGAACCATAAACATCATTATTGGTTATGGTTTTTATACGGGTAAGAAAAAAGCAGAGAAGTGGAAAATGAGGTGCTGAGAATAGATGTGGATAGGGCCAGGGACACTGGACTCTGTAAAGACAGCTAGAAATCTATAAACAAGGAAAAGGAGGTGGAAGAGAGTTTAAAAGTGAATTAGAGGGTGCTATAGGAAACTAAATATTTAGCAACTTCTTGACCAGTGGAGCCACTGCAAACCATCTCTTATGCTCTGTTTTGTTCTTTGGGCTGTGTGTCACCAGCCTAGAGGGCTAATTATAAAAGGACGAAGACCTCACTCCTAGTTTACTTCTAGTTTAGCCAAGTTTCTCTCATTCAGGCTAGTTTGGTCTTCCCTGGTCCAACCTCTCCCAAGTAGTCCTGTTTTTCTTATGCTACAGACATCCTGCATCCAAAAAAAGAGGCAATGGGAAATAATGGCTAAGAGGAGGTGCCATCTGCTCAGAGCCAAAAAAGTGTCAGACATCTTATCAAGATTCTTAAAATGTATAGGCGCTAAGCCTTTGCAGCAACTTGTAAGTAGAAGGTATTTGAGAAGAACTACACAGAACTACACAGCTTTATTTGTGATGCAAACCTAGAACTTTCTGACTCCAAAATCTGTCTACCTCACTGGTCTTCAGATAAGTCATTCTACTCTCAGGTTTTCCCCAAGCCTGCTTCTAACCCAGTTTCTCCTTTTGTGTTTTAAGCATCACGCAGTACCTTAGAATCATACTACCTAGCCTGCAAACTAAATGCTCCCTCCAAAAATGCTGATCTGGAAAACTCTTGTAATAGTGAATCTGACTTATCCTCTTTGCAGAATGTGAGAACACAATCCATTTTACTCATTTAAAATGTTTTCTACAGATATAAACTGAATCCCCCAAATCATGGCAGTACACCTCAGTCTGCCATGTATCTTTTACCATCAGTCACTCTCTCATGAAGGCTCAAATTCCTAAGCACAGCCCCAGAATCCAATGAACCAGTCTTTCCATAATAACAGAACTACTACCAATGCTTTTTAGAACACAAATGGACTTTTATTTCATTATTTTCCTAAATTTCATTTCCAATGATACATATGCTGAAAGGTGGGATACCAAAGGCAATTTTCAGTCACAGCAATTCCATCAAATACAGATAATCTGAGATTTTACTGCTTGAGTGAATTACAGTCCTCTCAGGGTTCTCTGGTTAAAAAAGACAAAACTAAGATCATAGAGAGGAAAAGTGAAGAATATCATTCTGTAGAAAATTTGTTGAACTCAAGAAACATTCATGAGTGCAGTGTCCATTTTTAAAAAGGAAACTCTACAATTCCTAGAAACACAAGACAATATCAGTATTATTGAATGAGTATACATTCATATATTTTTGTGAAAATTTGTGCAATTCAACAATATGGAAAATGTTATTTGTAACCACAGCCAATGAAAATATATTTTCATTTCTATGTAAGTTAAACATTTCCATCTCCCATTTTATGTTCTGCAAAAAAGCCATGTGTCTAGTTTATGAAATAAACTATGCTATAGGCAGCAGTAACTGAAAAGGAGCTTAACAGTCTTAAGTACATACCCCTGGGATGAATTATACATTTTGCATAATCATGTGCAATGCTAGATGATGATTCTAGATCTCTTATAACTACAAGGGTTTTGCAAGCTTCTACTTCACACAATATGCCCCAAATCCAGTTAATACAGCCAAATAGTCAAGCAATAGTTTAGGTGGGTAATCCACAAAATAGTAAACAACCCATTTGACTACACTGATTGTGTTTTGTTAATATGAGGACACAATCATTGTAGGTGCCCTGTAAAGAAATCATTTGTAAGTGGCTATTTGTTTCAATTAATTTTCCCCCTAAGGCTCTTAGAAGTTGACTTAATTGCCTCTTAGGCCCAAAGAAAACACAGTTATATAAATAGAAAAACAACATATTAATAACAAAAAAAAAACAAATACCGTGCTTTATGCACATTTCTCCATAGGAGAAATATCACAAAAAGCGGAAAAAAGAAATTTGGGGATCCAGCATAAGTACAGGCTTATCTAATGCCTAAAATTTTATCTCACTCCAGTGAGAGGTGTAAATGTTGATCAAAATTCCCTTTTTCATGTATCTTACACAAGAACCTTTCAATAGTATATTTTGAAGAGTTATTACCCCAGAGTGAAGGTCTGCACAGTAGGCATGCAGTGTACTTCAGCTCAATACATCTATTATCTGCCAATCTGGACTGGGGAGTTTCAAGCAGGGAGTGAATCCATTTTACAAAGACAACTTGCTTCTGCAGACAAAAGGCATCAACTGCAGAAAACCCTCTGAAGAAAGGAATGTGACTCTTCTTTGGCATATTAAATGCTGCCCATACATATTTTTTTTTCTGTGCTAATAATCCTTTAGGGGTAGTTCTTTTTATTAAGATAATTTTTTTAAATATTTTAGTGTGTGATTTTACCCAGTATTCACAGAGTGAATTTCAGATATCAACTAAGTATTGTTGACATTTGAAAAGACAGATAAATTTAAAGTATTCTAGATATTATATTCATTGAGATACCGGGACAGGGACAAATTTACAAGGTTCAAAGGTTTGCCTGTTTCCTGATAAACTGTTTAAGTCTGAGGTTGGTTTTATGAGTTACAAAGAAAACAGACTCAATTTTAGCTTCTCTAAGCTTTTCTAAAGTTCTTGCTTGTCATTTTCTAGTAATCTTTGTTCCTGCCCAAACTTCAATAGCAAGGGAAAAGAAATAAGTCTAGTTTTTCTTTAATGTGGGTTTTAGGGCCCTTGATGCATTTTGAAGATTTCTGGAGAAGGGAGCTAGTTCTCTTGGTTACTTTATATGTTGGCACACAAAGGAATCACGGATGAGAAGGAGAGTGCAAATGACTATCAGAAAAAATTCTCATGCATTTTAAGATTTTTTTTTACAAGTCAAAATATACATCCTCCTATTGTGCCCCATCCCTTAATTGTCTAAGAAGCATTCCTATTTCATCAGTCTCCTTCACATCTCACTGAGTTAGATAAGGAATAAAGATACTTTTCTTGTTAAGGAACAGTATCTATCTAATACTAATTGGTTTTACCCATTGCATTAGTAAGAAATATAGCAGCAGCTCGGGCTGAGTCACCCATCATACCCTCCATTTATGGGGATTTAGTTGTGTAATTTAAATGACAGATACATGAAATTAGGAGAAAAAATAATGCAATCTGCAGACTTTGGCACTAGTACACATAATATTTTGTTTGAGTTGTTAGAGTTGTAGTTTGACAATTGCTAAACAGAAATTTAAAAATTACAAATCTGCAGGAAACAATCATAGTTATTGATTCTCATTTAATGATTCCCATCTCCCATTCCCACACCCCCACACCCATATAGTTTCAATCATAATAAAAATAGAATCTTAGCATCTGAATTTTCCTGTTAACTCTTCAAGGCTTCTCTGTGCCATCCAAGCCACACATAGGGTTTGAAGCACCAAATCCACAGTTTCTCCAACCAAGTTTAAATAAACAAAAACTGAAGACTGAAGGATGTCAAAGTAACTGTTCTTAAATTAAGCTGTAACACAAAGTTCTCCCCCAAACACAGGGTATTAAGCGTCTAGTTCAAGTACTGCCAGGCTGTATGTAGATCTGTCTCAGACAGGCTTCAGACAACAACTACAAGTACACTGGTTCTAGAGGGCATCATCCGTGATACCAAAGCAGGGCAAGGATCCCCTTTCCAGCATCAATTTTAAAAAGTTGCAACCCTCTTTGTGATTGGCTGCTGCAGGGTCAGTGCGGAGCCCAAGGTTTGAGGGGAGGAAGTGAGCCTCCTCCTCGGCAGGGAAGCTCTACATTTAGTTTGAACAGTTCTCCTTTCAGAGCACTCTCTCAGAACTATCCTGGCTTCTCAGGATGCATTGCCCTTGCCCAGGAGAGAGAGCCTAGCTCTGACCCAGTAATCGCTAAAGAAGATTCGACCTACCTGTGGAACCAGACCCAACTTGGTCCCCAAAGGTCACTTAGGCAACCCCACTGGAATTGGCAAGTCAACTTGAGCACTTAAAGCGTATCAATTTATGGAACGCTTGTTTAAAGTCCTCATTGGACATGGTATAGATGATGGGGTTGATGAGGGAGTTGAGATAGCCCAACCACGTGAAGAAGTCAAAAATGGCCAGGTGGAACCAGCAGGCATCCTTGCAGATTGGCATCACCAGGGAGATAATGAAGAAGGGCAGCCAACACACAATAAATGCTCCCAAAATGATCCCCAGGGTCTTGGTGGCTTTGCGCTCCCTAGCGGCCATGAGTTTCTTCTTTTCCAGCAGGGCGTCGGAGACTCGCACCTTGACTTGGTTCACGTACACAGGAGACCCGGATTCGCTGGGCACGTCGGGAGCCCGCGAGTTAATCGAGGTGACCGAGGACGTGGACCCGGGGGAGTCGGTTATCAGCTGGGCTCGGGTCAGGCGCTTGCCCGTCCTGTTGGGCGTCTGTTTCAAAATGCGGGAGCGGGCTTCCACATAGATGCGGCCGTAGAGGGCGATGAGGAGCAGGGTGGGGAAGTAGAAAGCGCCCACCGTGGAGTAGACGGTGTAGAGGACGTGGTCGGTATTCACCACGCACTCCGACACTTCCTCCTCGGCTTTGGCCTGACGCCAGAAGAAGGGCGGCAGCGAGATAGAGATGGAAAAGACCCACACCAGCGCGATCATGACCGCCGCCCTTTTGGGAGTCCTTTTAGCTGAGTACTCCACGGCGTCCGTGATGGCCCAGTAGCGGTCCAGGGCGATTACACAAAGGTGCAGAATGGAAGCAGTGCAACAAGTGATGTCCGACGACAGCCAGAAATCACAGACCACCTGGCCCAGTGTCCAGCGGCCGGTGACTGTGTACATGGTGCTGATGGGCATCACCAGTATGGACACGAGCAGGTCGGTGACCGCCAGGGAGGCGATCAGGTAGTTAGCCGGGGTGTGCAGTTTCCGGGTCCGGTACACTGTGGCGATCACAAAGGCATTGGAGAGCGTGGTGGCCAAGGTGATGAGCGCCAGCAGTATAACCAGCAGTACTTTCCAGGGCAGGGCGATGGAGTCCTGGTAAATGTAGCCCTCGGCGCTGCAGTTGTGGGAGCGAGCAGAAGAGAAGTTGGCTTGAGGAACCCCGGTCAGGGAACCCGCGGGCGGCGGCGGGGCGCACTGAGCACCCGGTTCCTCCATGGCTCTTTCGCCCCGGCTTCTGAGCGCAGCTCTTAGGCATGGAGCGGACGAGGGAAAGGGCGGAAGGACCCTGGAGATTACAGGTTTGTCCCCCGTTGCTAGTCAGTTCTTTTGGTTCCACAATTACTCCTCCGCCTAAGTTCCCAGCTAAAACTAGAGGTCAAGGGTGCGGCAGCCAAAGCAGCCAAGTGAATCCCTGCACTTCCAGCGCGCCTGGCGCTGCTGCCGCGTCCCTGGTAGCTCCTCTCCACGTCCCGTCTCAGTCCTGGCTTCCTAAGAACTGGCCCACGGAGCCTCCCTCCGGCTCCGTGGGGGTGTCTAGTGGAGGAGAGTGAAATATTGCTGGAGGAGAGGGCTTCGGCCAAGTGGGGTCTCTTACCCCGGTTGCTTGGGGATGCGCGTCTCCTAACCCGGGCGCTCCTGGATCTGCAGACTCTGGCCGCAGGAGTTTCCTAGCTGTCGATCCCAACGCGAAGAGTCCCAGTCTTGCATTCCCGCCCCTCGCCCCAAGCTGGGGCACTTTCCTGAGGCGGTTGCTGCCGCCAGAGCTGGGTGGGGTGAAGTCTGGGAGCCGCGCTGCGCCGTGCCTCGCGCTGGAGCTTTGCCCTCCCTCCTTTTACGCGCTGGCTACTAGGGCGAGCTGCCCCACGGAGACGAGGCCACAAGAGTGGGGACTCGGGGACTGGAGCTGAGGCTGCTTGCTCCGCGCCGCCGCCACCGCCACCCTGGTCCCATAAGCACCTCTTAGAGCCATGCTACTGGGCGCGCGGGTCTGGACGACCTGGTGCGGCACCCGGGGAAAGGGCAGATGTCTGGGGGAGTTCGAGGGACGCGCCGTGCGCCAGCCCGATAGGAACGTGTGAGCTGAGGAGCCGATGGGCTCCTTATATAGAGTCCAGGTCCGGTCCGCCCGAGCCGTGCAACTCGTGCGGCGCGGCGAGTGCGGACGTCTGCTCCCCATAACCTTCCCTTTTTCTCTTTCCCTCCCTCCTTTCCTCCCTCCCTGTTCCCTTCCTGGCCGAGAAAGCTCCCGCCGGGTCCTACAGCCCTCTCTCCCCACTTCCCACCCTCGGTCCCCCTCGCGACCCTGACAACGCGGAGCTGCAGTTCTGGCCAGGAATGGGGATGAGGGAGTGCTGTTCTTGCCTCTGCGGGCTTCGGGGCTTGCTGCACGTTCCGAGAGTGAGACCCACGCCCTTAGCCACGATCACAGGCTTAGTCCCTGCATCACGTATAAGGCTCCCACCTCCCCCCAGCCTCCACCCCCACCCCCCCACGAGGACGCCAGTGCTAGGTGGAGCAAGAGCCAATCTCTGACCTCTCCACTCTGGAATCTTATCCAGCCCTGAGGGCCACACCCAGGTTAGAAGAGGCACCAATAATATCGCAGTCGAAGGAAAGGGCCAATATGTGCATTTTGTACATCGAGCTTCATGCTTCAAGTCATCCTTAACTCTTGGTACAATAAAAAATAATTTTTCGTCTAGCTTTAGAAATTTGTGTTTTTCATTCGATCCCTACCCTTTAAATGTGAGTCAACAGGGAAAAAGAAAGGAAAAGCTGTCTGCAAAAATGTAAAAGTAACACTCAACTGTATGTGAAATTAAACCCTCTGCCCCACCCTCTCACTCCAGTGTCTCTGGAAAATAGTTCCCAGTAAGCATGTCCCTTCTAAGAGCATACCTAGAAAGGAGGTCATCACGATTCAAGAAAAAATGGGCACTGGAGTCAGCATAATCAGTATGTCATTTTTGCCTTCAACAAACATACCACCGGGCACCAGCAAGTGATACTTAGGTCCCATGACTCTGAGCAGATCCCCTGTCCTCAGTTTATCCTCCAACCCTATCAGAAACAAATGTAGGCTAGAACTACAAATGAGAAAGTTTAAAAACAAAGTACCAGGAAAGAACAATGTATTTTCAGCCCCAAGGACTAAGTGAACCCCACTGCCAATTCCTAGAGCTTAGATCAGTGTTTGGCACCTAGAAATTATCTAATAAAAACTACATTGTAATTGAATTTATCAGATTAAGCACAAGTGTATCTGAAAGAGAATCATTTAATCTCAGAGCCGTAGATTATCTGATCCATCCACACAGTTTTGGAAGAAAAGTAAACCACATCCTTTGAAAAAAAAAAAAAAAAAGATTTTTACCCAAGGTAAGCAAGCCCAAGCCCAAGTTCCCTTGATTCTTAGTTCTCTAAACCAGGATGGCAGTCCAGCAAAAAATAAAGTACCTGCACTATGATGGGTATTTTTCTAGACACCAGGGTTATGGGGGCCAAATGGAGTAGACCCAGATCCAGTTTTCCAGCAGTTTATATTCTAGAAAAGACAGACAGACAGTAACTACATGAACAAGTAAATAAGTAATACTGTGTATTTGTCTATAGTGTTAAGTGTTATGAAGAAAATAATACACATCCATGCATTGATAGTGAGGGTATTCCTTAAACTAAAGAGGCAGCTCTCCAAGGACATCCTCTAGATGTGGTCTGGGCTGCAGCAGGCACCCTGAGGATAACATCACAGCCTTCTCTTTTCTCTCTTCCAATTCTAGCGCCTAGAACTTCTGCAATCTTAAGCCTCATTTTTGCCACATTTTAAAGTGTTCTCCCCATCCTCCCAACCCATCTACCTACTCCCTCCCAACCGCATCTACCTAGTTAGACTTCATTATTTTTCAAACTGCAGAGCTCTTAGAAACCATAGCCAAGGAAAGCAAAGCAAGCCAGCTTAAACCACTAGGTGGGGGCCTTGGCCAGGATGGAGGAATAGTGTGTGTGGTTGCGGGTCGGTGTGGGTATGGGTGTGGGTTGTGGCTGCCAGAAAACTATTTTTCTGGTATCTTAGGGGAGCTGGGAAAGAGGAGAGAGAACTGTTGAAGGGATGAGAGGCGGGGTAAGGACGAGAGGAATGTTACTAGCTGCATGCAGCTTTTCCTTTTTTTCCATTTCTGCTCCAGGAGCATGCGTAGGAGAAAAACCACTTGTTCCTCTTAGGGTTTGGCTTTAGCGGTTTGGGGACCTGTGGCTTTCTCCCAGCCATGCTTCCGCTGCTTCGCGGAGGCCCAGACCCTGAGCACATTCTGGCATTTCTGGGGAAGTTTGATTTTACCCTCTGAGTCTTTCGGTTAGAGTTGCATTGAACACATCCAGTCCTGATACAGGAGATTTTGGCAGAGTTCAGCGGAGAACCACATTTCATTAACCTGGCTTCTGCATTTCACTCATTCCTTTCACACTTTAAAACATATAAAATGTAGGTGTTTGCACATGGTACATAGAGGTGAAACAGCAACAGAGCAGGGAACCCTAAAAGTCTGCTATGCCTTGATCACCACTGTGGAGGCGAAGCCCCTAGTGTGGTCCTTGCGCCGGTCCGCAGTCCCCAGAGGCGCTAGGAGGAACGTCCTCTCAAGTTTGCAGAAAATTCTGAGTACACAGGCTCTGCACAACGCGCAAGGAGGGAGTGAACCGGCAAATGCGCTACCAGAGCGCAGCAAAAGTTCCCTGAGTAGAAATAAGCTCCTGTTTGACCACCGGGCACTAAAGCTGCGAATTAATGTGCTCCCCTTATCAGTTCCGCGCGGGTGCACTCTTACCAGAAGCTAAGGAGATGACAACTCTGGAACTGAAATCTGTGATCTGACACAAAGCCGGATATGACAGTGAGCTGGCTGCGGAGGAACTAGAGAAGAATCCATCCTCAAGGAGCCCTCCCCCATGCTGGGTGGCGGCGGCAGTGGGGATGGTGGTGGTGGTGGGTGGTGGGTGGCGGCGGTGCTGCTGCTGCAGCGAAATTTTATGCTAGGCTAGGAAATTTAGAGCTCAGTGCTAACTAGACCCGACCCTAGGAAGAGAAGCCAGACCAGCCTGCAAGCAATCACAAGAGACACCCTACAGAACTTGCTGTAACTGGACTCTCTCCCTAGGCTGGCAGTCAGCAAACCTTAGTCAGCCTTAGCCACCCCTCCTGCCTGGATCTTG
This sequence comes from Eulemur rufifrons, assembly GCF_041146395.1. Lineage (NCBI taxonomy): Eukaryota > Metazoa > Chordata > Mammalia > Primates > Lemuridae > Eulemur > Eulemur rufifrons. The sequence continues at coordinate 37,506,740 of NC_090997.1, forward strand.
CTTTCAACATGCCTAGGGGTCTCCTACCAGAAAGTAACCCTTAAGAAAGGACCAGACACAAGGGCAAAAAAAGTTCTTCTGATTTTATCTTTGCTTTGCTGAAATAAAAAAGCTAGAACATTCATGCTTCTGTCACCTTGCTCCTTTGATATAGGAAAATGCAACCCTACACCCAACATCTTCAGCTCTTGAAAAATCTACAAGCAGACCCTAACCACAAAATGTGGAGACCCGATAAGCTACTTCTTTCAAGTACTGCTTCCTCCATTTATGGCCAGTCTTGTGGGGTTTTTTTTGTTGTTGTTGTTTATTTGTTTTATGGTTTTAAATTCCCACACGGGAAATGGGCAGCAGAAGACCGCCAGCTCTGTAAATCCTTGTTGGTGGTAACCCCTTTCTAGGTTCCTCTTATACTTCCTCCAGTAACTGTTCCTTAAAAAGTTTATCAGTGACAATGAAAGTATAAAGTCTACCCAGTGCCTTGGTTCTTACCATCTTTTGTGTGTTCCATGATGAAAATACTCAGATAAATGAACGTTTACATACATACATACACATGGCCTTTTTGCAGACAAATTCTGTGAGTTTCCAGACCACATGAAGTCCAGATCCCCTTCCATATTCATTGGCCCCACATTAGGCCTTTGACCTGGTATCTGCATCATCGTTCTTGTATGCTATCTGCTTCATTAGAAAATTTTAAGCCTTATCAAATAATAAAGGTAGGTGCTTTATTCTCTAAATGCTGGGCTGGTATAACTTAACACCTGAAAATTCTGTTACATGTCTATGTATCAATACAAATATTATGTAAGCCATATTTGTATTTAAGGAAGAGTATATACAAAAATTAGAGCAAACATATGTAACGTAGACATTCTCTAATGCCTGTCTCTGTAATAACAGACACTTTGCTACTTTCAACAGATGAACAGATATTTGCAACAAGTAGGTTCAAAGCTGCTGGTTCAAAGCTAGCCCAGTTTTAACTAGGAGAAGAGCTAGCTTCCAATGAAGATCAAATCACATATTTTCTGTCTAAAGACCTAGGTCTTAGAAGAAAATTTCTAACTTAAAGCTATTATTAAGTAATGCAGGTAGAGGTTCATAGAGGATGGGGTACTAAATTTTTATTCTTGGACAAAGAATGTGATTTGGTAACAATGAGAAATCTTTGAATGGAAAAACAACACCAATGAATCCATGAAACTTAGAAACAACTTACTGTTTGAAGATGCAGTGTCATTAGGCAGCTCTGATTAGGATGAAATCTCTCCTGAAAAGCCAAACCAAAGAATTTGATGGTGAAGTTGTCTTCCAGCCTAAGGAAAGAAGCAATAGAAATGCATAAAGAAAGGGCAAACCCCTTATTTTGCCAAAGAAAGGCAAACTTCTTTTCAAACTAGGAAAAATTGCATCACTCGGTGCAGTTAGTTCTAGCGTTACAATGAAAACAAACCAAGCTGTGTTTTATTGCTTCTTCACCTGTAATTCATGAATAATAATCATTATCCTTTATTGAAACAATGTACTAAGCCATATGCTATGTGTTGCACGTACATTCTTTCATTTAATTCTTATAACACTAGAAGTCGTCATTATCATCTGCATTTTCTGAATGAGGAAGTTGAGGCTTACAGAATTTAAGTAATTTTGCCAATGGCAAATAGCTGGTAAATGATAGAACCAATTTACAAATCCAGGTCTCTCTAATTTCAAGTTCTAACCCTTTACCAATATTCTACACTGAATCAGCCATGTGCTCAGCTTTGGCAGCTATTTTAATATACCTGTCCGTGACTTTATTTCCTCTGCTTATAAGATTCCATCTCTGCTCACAGCTACTTAAGTCTCCAGAATAATCTTCTGTTAGATGCCTTCAAATTTTTATGTGAGGGTGAGGGTAGGCTGCAGGAGGGGTGGTTGTGGTAAAAATCAAGTAGAAAACTTCTCCATGTTTACTTGTAGCTAGCTAATCATCATTTCAAAAGCAGTGTTGATAGATGATCATGTACTACATATTCTGATGTCCACGGCCCAAATGGAAACCATGCTAAGCTATTCCCCTGGAACAGTTTTGGCTTAACTACCTTTAGGGTGTGCTTTTATTTATTTATTTATTTATTTTTTATATCACATCTCCTATTGTTTTCTTTTTCTTATTTTCTCTTCTTCTCTATTTCCTCATCATTAACACTTTCCCCAAACCCTGCTAGGCACACAAATATATATACTGGAAAAAAATTAATTAATTAAAGCTTTTTTAAGTGTATGAGTGGGATGTATTAAATACAGTGACATTCCCTCCATATTTAGCCATGTTAGTTTGAATATTAAAAAAATAACCTAGAAAAATTTAATTGCTTTTCTTTTTTCTTATGTATGGAACTTGACTTTTTTCCTCCCTATGGGTCAGCAACTCACCAAAGAAAAAGACATTTATTTCTGGTGATAAAATTATTCAACTAAAGTTGTTTAAAGGAAATCTTATCAACCAAAAATCAGTAGTTTAGTATGTTCATTTACTAAGAACAATACAAACATCAGGAATGTAAACAGACAAGCAAACAAAATCTAAATTCCAATATCCTAAAACTTTTATATTTTATGCATAAAAGAGTTCCTCCTAGTCTCATTTAGATCTTACTTCTTGCTTTATATACAGTTATAATATGTTTGGTTATGTGGTTCCCAAGGCCCCTGAAGATTAGAAGCATCACATGGAAATGGATGAGAAACTATGTCAGGTAAGCATGTTTCCTGCAGCAAGATGCCGTATCTGTCATCTTTATTGAAAAATAGGTAGGGAAATCTAGAGTAAACTTTTAAAAAGTAAAAGCCTAAAAGAATGACAATAACAGGCTGGGTGTGATGGCTCATGCCTATAATCCCAGCACTTTGAGAGAGCCCCAGCCAGGAGGATCACTTGATGCTAGAAGTTCAAGATCAGCCTGGGCAACATAGGAGACGCTGTCTCTACAAAAAGTTTTAAAAATTAGCCAGGCATAGTGGCATACACCTATAGTCCTAGCTACTTGGGAGGCAAAGGTGGGAGGATCACTTGAACCCAGGAGTTAAGGTTACAGTGAGCTATTATTACTTCCCTGCACTCCAGCCTGGGTGATAGAGTGAGAACTCGTCTCTTAATAAAAGAGAGAGAGAGAGAGAGAGAGAATAACAGTAACAACATTATTATTTGTGTTGATGTATTTAATAATATGAAGTATATAGAATTAATTGAGACTTTTATAACAAATGAGGGAAAACCAATTTAATTATACTTAAAAACAAAAGAGAGAATTTATTTCAAGGAGATTGGGACCCCACAAAATCAAAAAAGGAATTGATGTATCATGCTTTGGAAAAAGTAGGAATGCAGCTGGTTTTTCTTTAGGAAAAACCAACATTCTGGAACACCAGCAGGACTCTCCACTTTCTGTTGGTTGCTATCTGTGTGTCGACTTTTTTCATCTATTTTATTATAGACAGGTTTTCTCCACATTGTTGAAAACACAGCCATTAACACCTTTTGAGTTTACATCTTACAGCTTCAATTATATTTCAAAAACTAATCTGAATCAGTTCCAAGTTCACAAATTCTAAGAAATGGGTTCTATTTCTGAGAAATATGTTGGAGGTCATGAAAGATCAACATTCCCAAAGTAACAATTGAAAAAGTTGTAAATTTTTAAAATCACATTCCAAAGTTTGAAGAGTTGTAGAAGCAAGGAGAATTGGACAAACTAGAATTATATAGAAGGAAAAGCATTTCCTAGGTGAGCTGCTGATTGCTGCCTGTTTTATTTCCTTAAGGCATTTGCTGATTCTGAGCATAGGTTATGGGTTAGACATGGTCCAGTCAGAGAGATTCTACTGGGGAAAAGAGAAACAAGTGAAGTTTTTGATAATCATTGTCCAGTATGACATGTGGACATTTGCTGTGTGTTGCAACTGAACAGAAGACTAGGGGAATGGGAAAGAAAATTCTAACAGGCAGATTCAATTTCCCACAGGCTTGGAGTGCTTAGAAGAAAAATTCCCTTTAGAGCGAAGAGGCCTATGTTAAATACATGACTGGTCTTGCCTTCAAGCGATTTGCAAGATTTTGAAGCTCAATGGGGCAGTGTACAAGAGTAAAGCTCAAAGCTCTAGAAGCAGAACAGCATTTTGATGCTGAGGAGACAGAGACCTTCCAGCTTCTCAATCAAAACCAAGGCCCAGAGAACCATATGAATCACAGATGGACTAAGTTTAATTACAAATCAGCCTTGACTTAGCTCAATCTATGACTAGTTGATATAGTCAGTTCTTCATGCATTCAGCCTGACAGAGGAAAGGGTGAATACTGTCTGGGCAAAATAATATCATTTGAAGCCTCTACAGTCCTTTTATATATAATACCTAATTACAATAGAAAAGCATGATGTATGTATAGTGACAATAAAATGTGACCAATAATTTTAAAAAATCCTAGATAATAGAAACAAATGGATACATAATATAGATAGTAGAGTTTAGCATGAAAGGACTTTAATATATAGACAGTCCCTGACTACAATGGTTCAACTTAATGATTTTCATTTTTAAAATGGTAGGAAAGTGATATGCATTCAATAGAAACCATTCTTCGAATTTTGAATTTTGACCTTTTCCCAGGCTGATGATATGTAGTACAGTCAGTGTTCTCAGCATGTTTAAGGTAGGCTAGGCTAAGCTATGAGATTCAGTAGGTTAGGAATATTAAGTGCATTTTTGACTTATGATATTTTTAACTTACCATGGGTTTATCAAGAGGGAACCCCATCATAAGTTGAGGGATCTGAAACTATTATTATATGCTAGAAAAGAAAAATAGATAAAAAAGTAGAACATTTCAACAGTGAATGGGGATCTTTAAAAACAAAGTCAAATAGGTACACTAGAAATAAACATACAGCACTAGCACACCAGACACAGCAGAAGGCAAGATTAATAATTTCACAAAGTCAAAACAAAATGTCTAAACTGAAGCACAGAGAGAAAAATATTGAAAGAAAAGAACAGAATGTAAGAGTGGAACTGAGTCAAATAATCTGAAATACATGTACAGAAGGAGAGGAATAAGAAAATGGGAAAGAAAAAGTACTTGAAGAGATGATTTCCAAGAATTTCCAGAAATAATAAATATATCAAACAAACACAGCATTGAAGAAGCTCAGAGGATTCCAGCCAGAATAAATACAAAGAAAGCCACAGGTGAACATATAACGATCAAACTGGTGAAAAACCAACAGCGAAGAAAAAAGTCATAAAATTACCAGAAGAAAAGAAACATTATTTCAAAGGAGCACCAGTAAAAGGCTGAGATTGACTTATTAAGAGAAACTATGAAAGTCAGGAGATAATTTAATGACATAATAGCTAAAAGTTAAAAAAAAATCTGCCAACCTAGAATTCTGTACCTACAGTTAATGTCCTTTAAAAATGGAGGTGAAATACAAATGTTTCAGCTAAACAAAAAGTGTAAGAGTTTGTTGACAGCAGAACAGGACATAATAAAAGAACAGAAATAATAAAAGAGGTTGTTCAGGCTAAATAAAAATGATACCAAATTGAAGGCACAGATTTAAAGACAGAATGAAGAGCATGGGAGAGTGTAAACATGTGAAGAAATACAAAAATAATGTTTTCCAGGGCGGTATGTACATAACATACATAGAAGTAAAATATATGACCACAATAACTCAAAGGGTTATCACCCAAAGTGAAGGGGAATAAACAGTGAAATGTAGTAAAATTCTTACATTGTTCAAGAAGTGATGAAGTTATCTGAGTTCAACAGAAATACATAAGACTCAATACCATAGCTTGAAACAACATAAAACAAAATTTGATGGGTCTAAAAGGAGTAGACAAGGTCACAATCAGATTTAGAGTTTTTAACACAATTTTTTTATTAGCTAATAAAATGATAAAACAAGCAGACAAAAAAATTTAGTGATGCTATGAAAGATCTGAACAACATACTTAATCAATTTCAACTAAATGACATAGAAAACATCCTGTATCAATAGCTGCAAAACATATATTTTCTTAAAAAGCATTTGCCCTTACAAACATAGAATATATGCCAGACATACAGCAAGTTTCAAGTGATTGATCCTTCATCAAAAAGGACAAATAGATGACATCTAAGCATATTAAACAATGTCAATATTATTAACCATCAGGGAAACGCAAATTAAATCACTACAAGACACCAGTACACACCTATTAGAATGCCTCAAAAAATGCTGTCAATATCATTACTGACAAAGATGCAAAACAACTTGAACTTTTCTTGGTTGGAATGCAAAATGGTATTCCAACCATTTCCATTGGCTAAACTTCAGACAACAGTCTAGCAGGTTTACTACAAAATAAAATATACATGTATGACCCAGCAATCACATTCCAAGTTATCTACCTAAGAGAAATGAAATTTATATTCACACAGAAAACTGTACATGAATGCTTATACTAGCTATATTCATAATTTTCAAAATTTGGAAACAAAACAGATGGCTTTCAACCAATGAATGAAAAGGCAAACTATAGTATATCCATACAAAGGAATCTACATAGAAATTAGAAAAAATGAACTATTGGTTCATGCAACAACATGGATGGAACTTAAATGCATTTTGCTGAGTGAAACAAAACCCCAAATTGTATGATTCCATTAATGTGGCACTTGGGAAAAGGCAAGACTACAGAGTTCCTATAGAGGAAAACAGTTGCCAATGGTTGCCAGTGGTTGGGGTGGTAGTGAAAGTCTTTTGTGAAGGAGTAGCACAGGAAAACTTATGGTGTGATGGAACTGCTTTCTATGACACAATAGTGATGCATTTTAATACATATAAATTTAAAGTGATCAACCAAGATATGAGGGAAAAGACTACAACGAATGAATCTAACTGTATTACCGATGAATTAGATAACCACACTGAAAATGATGGAGAAAAAAAGTTGATGGCCTATATAACTTTAGAAAACAATGCTCTGACTTAATATTGCAAGGATAAGGACAATAAAGAAACACATACAGACATGAATGTGAGTTGATAAATTTGTTTGTCACAGGGGAAAGGGTTAGGAATTCTGAAACTATTGTTTTCATATATTAGGGTTGAAAAGTAAGTCAATACATTGTAAATAATGAAAGCCAGGTTTCCCACTGTTAGAGAAATACATTACAAACAAAATTAAGAAGAAGGGTAGAATGAACTCCCTGTTGCTGGATAGAAGTCCTAGTTATCAATGTAGATTCATATTTTTAAAAACTATATATCTAGAGAAATATATATCTAGAAAAATAGATATCTAGATATCTATTTTTTAAAAAATAGATATCTAGAGAAATAGATACATGAATAAATGTAGATTCATGTATGCATATGAGTTATTATACATATATTTTTTATCTCTTCCACTGAGAGAGACAAAAAGCAGTAACTGCCCCATGAACATAGAAAGTGCCCAGATTTTGATTTCTAAATATTATTCTTCAATTAAAAAAAAAACAAACAAAACAAAAAACAGGGCTCTTTGGAGGGCTGGTTGACTCCAGCGGTAGGGTAAGAAAAATTCAGGATAAATCTGAAGTATCTGTGATCACAGAAAAAAATAGAAAATGCTAAATAAAAGAGAGAGAGAGAGAAAGAAGAGAAGAGGGAAAAGAGAAGAGAAGAGAAGAGAAGAGAAAGGAGAGGAGAGGAGAGGAGAGGAAAAGAAAAAAAGAAAAGAAAAGAGAAGAGAAGAGAAAAGAAAACAAAACAAGGATGGGGCATATCAAAAGCAACTAAAAGCCAAACTGAATGGCCAAAGTTGGAACAAATTGAACAATAAAATAAATAATGATATTTTGAATTATAATGCAAATAATGAAAGAATATCCATGTGCCCATACTACTACAAATACATCAATGGGTCAATAAAATAAATGAGGGAAAAATAACAACTCTTTCTTAAGAAAAAGTTCCAGTTAATAAAGGTAGAACAAATGATAGAAACAGGATATTACCACTAAAATGCCACAGGAATAATTTCTCCAGGTAAAATCCCGCAATGAATGTTAAAATTAGTTGACAAAAATGTATTCAAAACCAGGATATTTGCATATTCTCAAAGTACCTCCCTGAAAATCATTAGAAATTACAAAGAGCTAAATAATAAACTTACTGTAGTGAGGCCTAGCAGACTCCACCTCACTCAAGTGATCAAGGGAGCCTCACCAGTAATAAGTTATGTGGTATGCCCTTCCCCCCATATTACTCTATAAGAAGGATATTTTACTTCTGTAATATTATTTTTTTTTATTTCAGCATATGACAGGGGTACAAATGTTTAGGTTACATATATTGCCTTTGCCCCACCCAAGTCAGAACTTCGAGCGTGTCCATCCCCCAGACGGTATGCACCGCACCCATTAGGTGTGAATATACCCATCCCCTTCTCCCCCCTCCCATCTGCCTGGCACCCAGTGAATGTTATTACTATATGTGCACTTAAGTGTTGGTCAGTTAAGTCAGTTAATACCAATTTGATGGTGAGTACATGTGGTGTTTGTTTTTCCATTCCTGTGATACTTCACTTAGTAGAATGGGCTCCAGCTCTACCCAGGATAATACAGGAGGTGCTAGATCACCATTGTTTTTTGTGGCTGAGTAGAACTCCATGGCATACATATACCACATTTTATTAATCCACTCATGTATTGATGGGCACTTGGATTGTGAATATTTTTACCACACAATCCATAACCACTGTATAAACACAGAAAAATGACACAAATCATTTGATGGGCATTGTACAAAATATATGACCAGTAGTTTTCAAAATATCAGGGTCATGAGTGATCAGAAGAGACTAAGGAGCTGTACAGTGCATAGAAGACCATGGAAACATGCCATATAAATGCAATGTGGGATCCTGGATTGAATTCGGAAACAAGGGAGAGGTCATTAATGAAAGACAGTTTTGTAACAGTGTTAATTTCTTAGTTGTGATAAAAGTTCCATGATTATTTTAAATGTTAAAATAGGGGAAACTAGGTGAGTGTTCCCTATAGGAATTCTATATACTATTTTTGCAACTCTTCTGTCATTCTGAGATTATTTCAAATTTTAAAAAAGTTTTTACCTATGAAAGGCCTTAAGGATTTAGGATGTTGGTTCAGGAGTAGCCATGAGACTTGTTAAAAACATGTTTTGTGTAGTTATGATTTTTGAGTCATGTGAAGCCTTGGGAATCTCATTAGGTCATTAAATATGAAATGTCCAATTTGGAATTAAAAGTGTAGTTTGTTATATCTCAAACAAGAAGCAGTACAATTAATCAAAGTGTGTACCTAAAGTATAGACACAGTTTTGCCATCTTAACGGTAACTTGTTTATGCCAGCAGGGAAGAAGCCAGAGGAGTGGGTGGTGATGAAATCGCAAAAGGCATTTTCCACAGCTTGTTAGGAATTGAATATTTTTCTTTGGAAGAAGTGGTCCAAAGCCTGGAAGAAGTTGTAATCAGTTGGTACAAGGTCTGGTGAATATGGTGGATGACAGAAAGTTTCCAAGTCCAGCTGCTGTAGTTTGAGCAGCGTTGCCTGTGTGACATGTGATTGAATGTTGTTATGCAAGAGGATGGCCCTGTCTCTATTGACCAATCTCAGCTGCTTCATCACAAGCATCATCATCACCTCATCCAACTGCTTGCAGTAGACATCCGCTGTAATCAGCTGACCGGGTTTCATGAAGCTGTAGTGGATAATACCAGTACTGGACCACCAAATAGACACCTTTAGCTTTTTTTGATGAATATTTGATTTTGGACCGTGTTTTGGCACTTCATCTTTATCCAATCATTGTACCAAGCACTTGCGATTGTCAAAAAGAATGAATTTTTCATCACACATAACCATATGATGTGGAAATGGTTAGCCTTTATGTTGTGACAGCAAAGAAAGGCAAGCTTCAATATTTCTCTTCTGACACTCATTTAATTCATGCGGAACCCATCTATCCAGCATCCTTACTTTGCTGATTTGTTTCAAATGGTACAATGTCGTGTTGTTGGAATAGTAACATTAAACCTTGCTGCTAATTCACACATAGGTTAAGATGGATTTGCTTCCACCACAGCTTTCAGGTCATTATTATCCACCTTGGTCTCAGGTCACCCATGTGGCTCATTTTCAAGATTAAAATCACCAGAATGGAACTTCCCAAATGTGCATTTATTACCAACATCCTTCCCTAACATTTTGTTAGTATTTTGAGCTGTCTGCACTGCGTTGTTTCCACAACAGAACTCATATTCGAAAACAACACGAATTTTTGACTTATCCATGGTTTCACAAAAATTGCTCTAAAAAATGTGAAAAATAATCACAAGCTAAAATGTGTGTTTGAAAGACTGAGGATGTATCTTCACAACAAAAATAAAACAAGAAGTGTCAAAGTGAAATGTCAGATATATCAACGGTCAGTACTTAAGGAAATCAGACATTTCATACTTAATAACCTGAAATAACATCAAAATGAAGCAGCCATTGCTATTGTTTATGAAGCACAAAAGTATATCACCCACTATACTTGTAATCACTTAAAGATAATATGAATACCTTGCCTTAATAGACTCCTAGTATATGTTTAGTGAAAGAGTCAATGCCATCTTTCTCTGTCTTTCTCTATGGTCCTCAGAGACCCTGTTCCAATGTCCATGATTTTATGACAGTTCTTCCCTAGAATAAAATATACTGTGAGCACATCAGCTCATGAACAGGAGAAAATTGATTGGAGGGACATGACAGTCATAAAAACCTTTCAGTATTTATTTTCTAAAATTATATTTTCATGTTCAGCTGAGAATCCACTTTTGGGCAGGGTTAGGGGATGCAGATTTGCCATTATTTGATTGTACAGAATATTTAAGTATTTTTTAAATTTGCATGTGCCATTGCATGCTAATTGTACGTTTACTGTGTAAAGTTCTGACTTTAAAATTTGGCCATATTTTCTAGTGAGGTTTTGCTGTTGACAAAGATACTAACGTGATTATGTACTTGGTGTCTCATCTGTGATGACAGCTGCTCTATGGCCCTGCCATCCAGCAGGCAATGATTTCTTTATATTGTATTTTTCTGTGCTTACTCTGACCATCTTAATTTACATGAATTTAAAATCAATTTGCCTCCAAACTCCAATAAAAAGAACTAGGACAGGCCGGGCGCAGTGGCTCACGCCTGTAATCCTAGCACTCTGGGAGGCCGAGGTGGGCGGATCGTTTGAGCTCAGGAGTTCGAGACCAGCCTGAGCAAGAGTGAGACCCCACCTCTACTAAAAATAGAAAGAAATTATATGGACAGCTAAAAATATATATAGAAAAAATTAGCCGGGCATGGTGGTGCATGCTTGTAGTCCCAGCTACTCGGGAGGTTGAGACAGGAGGATCGCTTGAGCTCAGGAGTTTGAGGTTGCTGTGAGCTAGGCTGACGCCACGGCACTCACTCTAGCCTGGGCAACAGAGTGAGACTCTGTCTCAAAAAAAAAATAAATAAATAAAAATAAAAAAGAACTAGGACACATTTTCCTATTTTATACAATTGCTCCATGCCCTTAGGGAAAACATAGTACAATTGGATCTCCACATCCCTGGGCTCCATGTTCATGGATTCAACCAATCACAGATTAAAAATATTTAAAAACAAAAAAAAGGAAAAATAACAGTACAACAATAAAAAAATAATTAAAATAAAAAGAATTAAGTATTACAACTATTTGTATAGCATTTATATCATATTAGATATTATAAGTAATCTAGAGATAATTTAAAGTATATGGGAGGATGTGCATATTATGCCATTTTATTTGAAGGACTTGAGCATCCACAGATTTTGGTATCCACTGCACGTTCCGTAACCAATTCCCCATGGATACCAAGGGGCGACTGTAACTGTGAGAAAGTCTAAGTTTTATTTTTTTAATGCCAGGATACTTTATAGCGGACTTGCCAATGACCAAATCTAATTCTGCTCTCCCCATCAAGTTTGAGCATAAAGCTAAGTTCTATTAGCTCATTATAAAATTGTCTAACCTTCCTCCCATGGATTTATAAAGAGTGATTTCTGACACAAAGACGATGGAAATACCTAAATGCTTCTTCTTGATCAGTACTTCTTACACTGTAAAGATTATTATTATATGTTCTTATTTGTACTCTTGAATGAAAAGTTTTAGATCAAATTGATGATTTCTCTTATTGGAAAATTTTACTTTCCTGCCAAATGCGGGTTTGATAATATATTCAACTTCCTACTTTGTATTAGACTACATTTCACTATGTCTGGGTCTCATGTCCTGATGGAGAGGCTTTTCTTTTCCCTGGATGTTTTGCATGGTGTTTTTTTTTATCATTATTATTGTTGTTGTTATATTTGCCTTTGTGTGTGAATGTGTATATTAAAGTCTTTGTTTTAGTGAATAAGGATTTACAGATTAAGAATTCCTGAGTATTACTGAATCACATATGCAAACTTGGTTGTCTTTTTGAAATGATATTTTACTTAATATTAAGCTAGTATTAAGATCAAACTACAACTGTTGGATTCACAACAGAATACCTGATGATGCATTTTCTTTTCATTTTAAATATTTGTGGTGGAACAATGTGTTACTATTTTTTGACCTAGATTCAGTGCTTCAGTGGGGCTCCAGGAACTCTGGTCTTATACAGCCACCTGAGGGCTGAGAGATGACTGTCTTGTAACATATCCCCTCCCTACACAGCTGTAACTCCTTCACAGCACACTTTTGGGGCTGCTCTTCTCATAAAGCCCTATCTATTAGCTAATTTTCAAACACTCATGGATGTTAGACATTTCCATGTTCCCTGTCAAAAGTCTCAGGTTCATTCCAGATGCAAAAAACATCCCCAAGCAATCAGAAAAGACAATCCTTTTGGAGCAAGATTTTGCAGAGCCACTGCTGCACTGTGGAGAGATCCCAGTAGGCCCTAGACAAGGGGTCTGGGTGGCTGTGGTGAGAAAGAGGTTCTTACCGAGTGGGTTTGGGTGAGAACTGCCAACCAGTGTGCAAGTACACCACATTTCATACAATCTAAAAAGGCATCAATGGTGCAATGAAACATTATTTTATGTACCACTAAAAAAAGGTCACCAATTAAATTGTCACAATCTTTTCTCATCATTTAGAGTTTTTATGTTATTCCATTGAAAGAGCTTTTATAGACATTGGAAAATAAATTTTTATTATGTATCATTTTATGCATACATAAAATAAGCAAAATTAATTGGTTATTTCTGAAATTTCTTTACATTAAGAATCTTATTCTTGTGAATCACTTTTCAACATAGTCATCAGTTTTGTATTTTCCCACACAACATTATCATCTATGTCTTCTAGAGCATGGTTAATACAATATTTTTTAAAAGAATGCTCCACTATTGTCTCTGGTATTTTTTTCCCAAGGCAATATTCAGATAGCTTTCTCTCAAGATACATAAAAATATGTGTAATAAGTGACAATCACATCACAACTTCTATCAGTAATTATAAAATACAGCCCTATATCAGAGATGTTCAAAAGTAGAAAAAAATGTTTATCTTAGACTTGATAAAATATGGTAAGTTCAGAAAATTTAACAGCTCATACGACAGGTCTACTGATTATCAACTTGGCCTGCATATTTGTTATAGCTGGTGTTTACATAGCCTATTTTGTGTGAGGCTATCAGAATATTTCTGAAATATCAATAGCACATATTCTACTCATAAATATTTAAAACCTATAAGTGCTATTATGTTCATCTCAGAAATTTGGCAAAGATTAAAATTTCATTGTTTATCTGCCAAGAGCCAGAATGAATATTACAAATCAAGAGAAGTCAAATCTAATTTGTGAGTCTAATTCTGGTAATCTGACTGGATATGGGTAATGGAAAAAAATCCAAATTTAACCCAATTAAAAGGCAACAACATAAGGAAAATAGAACTGTTGTAAAAAAAAAAAATAATAATACAATAGCACAAAGTAGGATTCTTTTTAAAAGAAAAAAATTAAGAATTGCTAGATACATTCAAATAGCCTGAGCAACATAATGAGACCCTGTCTCTACAAAAAACTTAGCCAGGTGTCATGGCAAATGTCTGTAGTCTCAGCTACTTGGGAGGCTGAGGTAGGAGGATCTCTTGAGCCCTCGAGTTTGAGACTGCAGTGAGCTATGATGACACCACTGCACTCTAGCTTGGGCAATAGAGAGAGACTTTGTCTCAAAAAAAGAAAAAAATGTATAAGGGCATGAAACTAAAACTAAAGGGTCAATGGAAGAAATTGCTGACTGTGAGCCAGCGTTCTAAAGAGATTTTTGAATGAGAAAAGGATGAATTATAATATCAATAAGAAAGCCCATTCTAGAACTAAGAAAACCAGTAATGATACAGAATTTTGAATCAGTGATAGAAACTACAATATTAAGAATATCATGGAATGTAGAGAAAGACAAACAAGATAAAATAGAAAAAGATTAAGATCTATGGAGAAAGAAACCAGAAGACACATGATAATCAATACATTAATGAAGAAAACAAAAATCAATATATTAATGAAGAAAATAAGAAAAGACATACATATAATATAGCCTATTATGTTTGTTTGTTTTATTTTCAGGATGATGTTTTAAAATCTTATACGAACTGATGCAGAAAAAATAAAACAGATAACCTTCAACAAGGGGAAAAACGTCAGCAGCTAAATGTTTCTCTCATCAGCAATCCATCACTAGAAGATGATGGAGAAATGTTTGCAGAATTTCTAGAGAATAAAGCCTTCAAAATCAGATTTCCATATCCAGCCTATTTACTATTCACGTGTAAAGGAAACAGGAAGACAGTCTTAGATATGCAAAAAGCTGTACATTAAAAAAAATCAAAGCTCTATTGAACTGAAAATTTGGAAGGATATGTGCCAACATGTTAACCATTGATATTCTTTGGGTAGAGGGATTACAGATAATTGTCACTTCTTTACTCTCTATTGGATTATTGTTTTCATTTGAAATTAAGCAAGGATTGCTTTTATTTTTATAAATAAAAAAACTATTTCTAATTTTAGAAGATATTCATTAGGTGCCTTATAGCAATGTAGAAATTATAATACACAGTCCTGAACTCAGAATTTATTTAATATTGCATAATATGTGTATTATACATAAGGGAGACAAATCAGTTCAATTTTAGCAGTTACTGAAATTGTACTCTGTTTCTTAAAAATAAAGTTAATTGAAGGTAAGACCTGAATGTCAAAACATAACTGAAGCCTTATTTATTATAAATATGAGTTTTCTGCATAAATTATGCTGAAGTATCTGCTTTGTAAGCTCTTTAACTGTCTTGAGGAAGTTTGCTTCACATCTGGAAATTGTAGCAAGTATATGGACATAACCTAAGGAAAATTAGGTTGGGCTTATTCTCAGACTTGGAAAATATACCAAAATGACAATGTATATTTTAGCCCTTACAGGAACATTTAAACATGTTCAAATTTGTTAGATAATGTGCAAAACCCTGCTTGTAACCTGACTCAAATTTTAATATCTTTAGTGATTTTTGTTGTGCATCTATGGCTTTGTGATACTTCTTAAAAAAATAACATTTAGTAATAGTACATATTTCCTATGCACAGACTAGAAAATGCGCAGAATAGAAAATGTTTTCAGATAGAGTAGAATAAATTAAACACTATAAATTTCATCAAAATTTCATGTTTATATTGACTACAAATTTGAAAAAATGTATTACACCTCATAATAAAGACTAATGCTTCTTAGAAATAAATTATCAGCTTATTCTGAATTTCTAATTTTGGATGCTGCATTTAAAAATCAAATATTTTATCTATATTTGAATGTCACATATCAACATAAATATTTCATGCTTTTCAATCTCAAACCTGAAAAATATTAGTTTTTACAGAAGGCCTTTTCCTCCAGGTCACACTTAGCATGTTCTGGCCAACTTTGCTTATTTAATAATGTAGTTTAAATTTTAACTATTATTTGATAGTTCAATGTTAATATTTACTAACAAAATCAAGCAGAAATTCTAATGCTTTATGGCAATGTGAGGATGAGGTCATGATAGTTCATTTTCACACAATAGATTCAGGACCAAGCACTGTTCTGGGCTTACAGTAGGAAGTTCAGTAAATATTTGTATCATAAATCAACAATACCTATTCCAAAATGGAGCCAGGAGCATAAATACATAATTGCTACTTTGATGACCTTTATGAGTGTTCTTTAAAACTTAATATAACCTGCCTCCTTAGTACACTAGGCAATGTGTTAATCTCATAAAATTTATGAAATTTATAAAAGATTTCTCAATTGTCCTTATAACTTTCATTTGACATATGAAATCAATATATTACTTGCTTTTGAATATTATTTTTAATGTTTCCACATGAGTCTAAAGTCCTTCCATAGTTCATTGAAATGTTTTTGGTCTTATTTTAAAGTATCATTAAATCTGTTCTCCAATGTAGATCAAAATATGCAGCTTGAATATCTATTTATTCTCTTAAAGGAGGAAGGTAGAATGATGCAAGAAAGCCAGAGGAAAGCAAGACATTTGGCTTATATTCAGTCTTAGGAATACATAATTTATTAGCTAGTATCTACTTATTGTCTGCGTTCTCCCTTCTTCCTTACTAAGAGAAACTGATGATGTGCCCCACTTAAAAATTACATTTTCTCATCTCCTTTGTAGGGAAATGGAGTAATATAAAAGCAGAAGTTTTTGGGTGCGACTTCTGTGATATCTTGCTTTGTGGTTAAGACAGATGGAGTCCCAAAACCATCTTGAAAAATGAAGATTTGAGCATGGGAGCCTCATGCTCAGGACGGTGAAGCAGAAAGACTGAAAGAGCCTAGATTCCGGATAATTCTGTGACATTGCCATTCCAAACACAAACTGCCTACCTCCACACTTCTTTAATTTTAGTAGGTCACTGTTGTTTCCAGACTCTGAACTAGCAGCCAAACACAATATCTAACTTACTAAAGATAAGTTAATGAATGCAATATGATTATAGTCCAATCATAAAATGTTTCTGTTATCCTATTTTAAATGTTAGTCATAATGCTAACTGATTTTACAATCCTTGTTTGAGACATAACTGTTTACACATTTTCCAAATAGTTTCTGAGCAGCCAGGCATTAGGGTCTTAGAAATCACCAGTACATATTTCAAAATGTTTACACTGAGATAAACTTCTAAACAATATTTTACTATGTCAAATAAATCAACAATAATTTTTTTTAAAAACATAATTAACAATTTTTGAACTTATATGTTTAATCACATAACTTAGTACATTAAAGTTACCTAGGATTTTTCTCCTTTCAATAAAAATGCATATTTGAATATTAGGAGGGTTTTTTTCTCTACAGTTATGAAAATGCACACTGTGTACTTCTTTTACTTTGGAGAAAGTTACGAGATTATCTCAGCAAATATATTTGCTTTGTTTTTGATTAAACAAGTATTTATTAAGGACCTTAACGCAGCCAGGAGATGTAAAAGGCTTGATCTCAGACAGAGGGAATTCATGACATTTTTCCCAAATGGTGTGAGAAAAATGTATGATCTGTTCTAATTATGAGTTTTAATTTTGCTCACTATATCAATCTTTTGTTCTCTAACTGATGCTATTATAAATTGTATTTATTACTTCCTACTTGGGAAAAATTTGTGAAAAGCCAAAACATGAATTGAAATCTTGAAAATGTGTGCTGGAGGCAATGCAACAGCATAACTCATCATCTTGAATCTTATGTTTTTTCAATTTATTTATTTCTTTTCTTTTTTTTTAATTTCAAAATATTATGAGGATCTTATATTTATCTAGAAACTAAATCAAGAATGCTACTAACTTGTTTTTTCTTTATAAGATTAAAAGCAAAAATGCAAATACCAAGTTCTTCCTCCTACTTCAATTCAAAGCTTTGCCTAGAATTAAATCCATTACAAATGAAAAAGTAGTGTTGAATAAATAGTGAAAATTATTTCTTTTTGAGATCTTAGTAGAAACAAGTAACTTTAAAATTTTTGGCATAAAACACAAGAGAATTTTTTTTTAGTACATCCAGACACCTAAATCAATATATCAAGTTTGTCTTGTTTTTAAAATATAGTCCAAAAATAACACATGCATAAGTGTTTTATACTTTTTATTCAAGATGTTAAGGTCAAAATCACCTTTAAAAAATTATCAGTTATTTGTACAACAGAAAAAGATCTTTGGTTTGGCGTGACATCTGTCCTTTAAGATTGCAATAATTTTAGTCTTCTATAATAAACCCACTCTGTCACTTTAATTAAAAAGAGTTTTCAATTTCAGATCATCAGGATTGACTCCCATCTTAATTGAATAGCTCACCTTTTGGCTAAAAAACTTTGCTTTAATAATAGTGTCTATTCTTAACTCTTTCGATTTCCAATAAATACATAAGCTATCTACTGTGGGTACAGATTAAATATTTGCTAGTAAACTCTTCAAAGTATAATTAAAAAAGAAAAAAACATCTGCCTCTAGTCTTTTAAAACCAAAACTAGTCTTTTGGTTTTAAGGAGAGTCCCAAATAGTGCTCTATATATTCATATTTGTACCTGTGTTGCATTTAGCGGTGTTCACTAGATGACTTTAACATATTCAATTTTTGTTTTATGGGAAAAAAAAGTACTCTGTGCAAAAAGTAAAAACAGGTATATAAGACCATTTGACCAAAATAAAGCATACACTTAATGTATTATCAATTCTTAACGGGGAAAAAAAAAATCAGCCATCAGTTAAAAAGAAATATCAAAGACTAGAGGAAATTCATTACATTATCTCCAAATTATGTGAGAAAAGGTATATGACATCTATTCTAAGTTTTAATTTTGTTCACTATATCATTTTTTTCTATAAGAGATGACATTATAAATTGTATTTATTACTTTCTACCTGGGAAAGGTAATTAAAATTCTATAATTTTTAATTATAGAAATAAAAATGCTAAAACTTTAAGTTTGCTGTTTATGTTACTTTTTATGGAAGTCTGATGGAAATTCATAGCCATTATATACCAACTACATTCTGTAAATATTTTCTTTTGGCTTATTCTTGGAAGTATCTATGCTCATGTTTTCTGGGGAAAAATGTTTTCCCTCATAAGAAACGGCTCAATTTATATGGAGAATATTTTTTACCTGCCCCCTTTTGCTCACCATGATGCATACTGCACTATCTTCTTCATTAGGAGCCTTACTTGAACTTAAAAAAAAAAGTTTAGAATTAAAATGTTGCACTTTTCTCTCTGATCTTTTTAATATTGGATTTAAAGATTGTCCTTGATCCTGTCTCTTTAAACTATGAATAAAATTGTTAACCTAATTTTTAAAAATAGCTGTGATTCTACTCTGTGTGACTTCAGGTTTTAAAACCATTCACTATGCAAATTGGGGTAGATATAGTCCTTCAGAATTCAGCTGAGCTATTACCACAAAAACATGAATCAGAGGTGAGTACTTTGGTTAGCAATCAGGTCAAGAAACATTTGCATGTAATAAATAACCAGTTCTCAGCCACTTTTTTCCTTTACTAGAGACTGTGTCTCATTTTTACTCTTTTTACTAAAGCTTTTGTAGATTTTTCCAATGACCTGTATAAATGTATTTTCTCATAATTCAGATTTCATCCTGAAAGAATGAGAATCCCATACTAATTTAGAAGAATAGTTTGCTTTTACTGTCTTGTTTTTTTTTTCTCTGCCCTGTCTCATTCAGACTGAAATTAAGAAGAACGAAAAACCCAAGCCTTGTCACTTCTCCTTCTCTATCACTTATATAATCTCAGCTTTACTCTGTTCAACTGAGAAAATGCACCAAAGAAGGAACACTTACAGTTCTGAACCAGTTCAAGGCCAAGATACATTCTACCCCTGGATTGACTCCTCTGATCCCCTTTTCCCAGGGGTTTTCAGATCATTGAGATGATACCTAAACCTATATTGATATGTATGTTTCTGTGGCATGAATTTTACACATACAAAATAAGTAAAGTTGGAACATTCATTTATAATGAAGAAAAGTGAGTAAAATTTTGGGGGGTCATTTTCCTTCTGTAAAAATAACTGCACCAAATAAATAATTAGTTGTTACTTTCATCACTAACATCCCATGATATTTTATTCAAAGTAGAGAATTAGAAAATTCATAAATTAGAATTATATTTGCACCTTTTTGTTGAGGCTAATTGTATGCTTAACAAAATGACACCGGATAGCTATGACAGCTAAGCTTCACAGTCTCCCCGAGGCAATGGAACAGCCCTGCATGTACTCATGCTCCACACCTCCAGGAAATCTCTGGTGCTCACCAATGATGTGTCCTAATTGCCACCCAGCATTAGTCTAAATAGTGGGCTTTCTTTAGCAGGCAACTCATCTGAATTTCCTTCAATTTGGGTCACATATTAACCACTCTCATTTCTCTGGAAGTCACTAACTTTTTTCTTTCTCTTTTTCCCTATTCTACTTTTCTGAAGAATGAACTCCAGTGCCCATTTGGTTTTCTAACATGCACTCTGTTATTATATTCTTATTACGTGAGCAATAATGTTCACAAAATAAATTCTATCTATGAAGTATATTTTTTTCAGATTTGTTTCATATGTGCAAGCCTCATGCAAAAATGCACTGATGAGCCAGGCACAGTTCTTGCCTCTGTGATATTTCTAGATGCTAGGTGAGGCAGATGACCGCAATACTGTGGGATAAGTACCTGAACACATAGGTATAGCTGTCTAAAGGAAGAATCGGTGTCTATCTTGTTTACTGTTGTATCCCTGTTTTAGTTTCCTAAAGCTGTCATTACAGTTTAATGCAAATCAGATGGCTTCAAACAACAAAAATTCTCTTGTAGTTCTGGAGACCAGAAGTCTGAAATCAAGGTATAAGTAGGGTCATATTACTCCTGAAAGGCTCTAGGGGAGAATCCTTTCTTGCAGTTTCCAATAGCCCAGGTCTTCCTTGGCTTTTAGCAACGTAACTCCAATGTCTGCCTCCTTATTCACATAGACTGCTTTCCTGTGTGTGTCTCTGTGTCTTCTTCTCCTTTTCTTATAAAGACACCAGTCATGGGACTTAGGACTCAACCTAATTAAGTCTGACCTCATTTTAACTAGTTACATAGCAATGACCCTGTTTCCAAATAAGGTAACATTCTAAGTAGACATAAATTTTGGGGAGAAAGTATTCATTCAACCCACTACTTTTAGACTATTTTTTAGAACTCATGCTCAGCATGGAACATATGGCAATGCTCAATAAGCATTTGTTGAAAAAATGAATGGATCATTGAAGAAATAAAATTAATAAAGGTATTATGGGATCACATTTGAAGAACACTGACTCTACTCTGGATCGGGTCAGAAAAGGCTTTCAGGGAAAAGTAACCTCTGAGCTAATATCTTTAAGACTAATGAGAAGTAGGATAAAGGGAACCTTTGGGGAATGTGCACAAGAGGAAAGTGTGTCAGGCTGAATGGCAAGTATGTGCAAACACTCTGGACAAAAAGAAACATGGGACATTCAGGAAATTGCAATCAGGATAGTGTGTCTCGAGTGTGGTATGACCAAGTGGAAGTGGAGAGGCCTCATCTGTGGGAGGTGTTGCAATGCTCTTTGTCTGTGTTCACATATTCATGTCACACACACATAGGTAGCCTTTTACCTCTGGTCTCCCAGGAGCAACTCCTTATCAGTCCTAGAGTTAGAAAAGAAAGGAACTTTAGCCCAGTGGTTCTTAACTCTTAGGAAGATGATCAATCTCTTTGAGAATCTGATAAAAGCTGTGAACTCTCTCCTTAGAAAAACATACATAGTCTCAAACATAGAAAATTTTGAGAATTTGAAATGTTGGGAAGTGTATGGATTCCATGATAATAATTCTAATCAGACTGACTTTCACTCAAAACTTGTGGCTCCAGGAAGGGACCTGTTGCAGGAACTGAAATTCTAAGGAGAAGCTAACTTGTTATTGGTCATTCTTGAGAATCTGAAAAACTAGAAATGAAACTTTCTTAAAAATTTAGAACTTTATCGTAATGTGTAGGTGTTAGTTTCTTCTGTAGTAGTATAGTGTTATTGTTTTGAAATTTAATCTCTCTTGTCTATATTTGTGAAATGCATAATAAAAATAGAAAATAATTCACGGCCTTGTTATGAGAATTAAGTGAGTTAATGTAGGTATTTACCTGGGATATGTACTCAGATATGTCAGTTATGATAATGATGATGATGATCACTATCATTATCTTTATTCTCCTGAAATATTAAAACTTACACTAACAAGATCCAAACTATGGGAACCCAAAACTGCCACCATTTTTTTCATACTCATACAATCTGGTCTGAAGCTCAGTGGGCCTTTCATGTCTTCAGAATGTCTTGTGTCTGATTAAGATAGTGCCTTACTCTAAATCTTGCGCTAAAACCTGGCAAAAACTGTTTCCTAGGAGAGTTCAGCTCTGGCTCATTTCAAACCCATGAAATTGGGATAGGAATGGCCTGGTTTAGAGCTCAGAACTGATGCTAATTTAATCTGGGTGTTTTGGTTCCTACACCATCTTCTGAAGTGTTTGTTGATGCTACGCCATGGCTCCAGTGGTCTAGACTGTGCAGAGAAGATGGTGTCGTACAATGTAGGGACTAGTCTGGTTCTGGTGTGCCAGAGGAATTCACTTCCTTCCCATCTTCTCCTCTTCCTTTCCCTCCTTCTTTTCTATCTCCTCTGTCTCCTTCGCTGCCTTCTCTTCTACCTTTGCCTCGGTACCTGGATCCTTAGGTCTAGTTATTTTTTAGACTGCTGCACCCCAGGCAGTCCCTAGTCGATGACCTCCCCCCCCAACACACACATACACACACAAACACACCCTAACCATTTCCCTCCAAATTTGGCATTTGCTGAGTCAAATCTCTGTTCTCAAGGCAAATCGACTCTAGGAATATAGAACTGAACTTCTTCCCACTTCACTGAAAATGGTGTATCTTCAAGGCCACAGAGATCACTGGCTCTTTGCTATGTGAGAACATATTAGCTTGCTATAGACATGGTCTCATAAGTTATATTTAAGGGCTGCTTCTGAATGGGATGGTACAACATGTGGAGGGAAGATGGAGGGCAGGCAGGCCCTTAGGGGACAATTATAAAAATTTTGCTTTGTTGTTCATCTGACCCATCAACAAATGTTCTCTAGTAAACCTCTTCAGGTAGAAGAAACTCTTTAGAAGCTACTGGCTTAGTGAAGCTGGTGACTGATGTGATTTTAAAAAATAATAATTTGGCATGATTATAGAACTGGCTATGTTGTAGCCTAGATGTGTAGGCTAGCCCATCACTTTCTCCTCTAATACCTGTCCAAGTGGCCAGATCCTTCAGATACTGCAGTCACAGCCCTTCTATCACTACAGCACCAGGTGATTCTCTTTGCCACCCTCTTTTTATTCACCCCTCAGGTCTCAGCAGAACTTCTTTGGACTCTCAAATATGCTCTTCTAGCATTCTCATGGGCATGCAAAGGTTACAGGAACATATGGTTCTAGAAGCACAATAGACAATGCAAGACTCCAGACTAACTTTGCAAGGCCTACAGACCATTTGTTTCGAGTTTGCTGTGTGAGGATCAAACATGGTAGATGTGGGTGATAGAGCTAGCAGGGAAGAAGAAACAGACAACATGTCATAAACACAGAGCTAATCCTTCATTTGGTCTACTTTATCATCACCTTTGCGCAGAGACCATTGGTTCTGCTATAGATACTAAGTGATATGTTTACTACATCTACTCCTGGCCAAGTCCCCAAATGTGCAGGGTTCCTATTAAACTGCAGCTCTAAGCCATTCATATGGGAACCCTCCCAGGAAATTGTATTCCACTCATTCACTTGGTTGCCAGTCAGAACAAGGAAAGTAACTCTAGTTGTGAGCCTACTATATATTAGGCACAAAAACTTTTCCAAATGTCATTATGGAAACAACACAATCAGCTATTATCATCATTCTAGAAATGAGATCTAGGATGTGAACAAGGTTACTCAACTAGTATGTGGCAGGGCTGAGATGCCAACATAGGTTTTTCTGACTCCAAAACCTGGGATTCTATATTTTATTTCCTTTTAAATATATTTAGCTGTACTCTTAACTGCTCTGTGGCCACAAATGGCTAAATCTTAAGTCAATAATTGAATAAGACTTTAGAGAAGCCAACAAGGAGTAAGAAGACCCTAGTTCTATGTTTGATTTTTAAACCAATTATATAAATCTCATTAGACTAACTTGTGGGTCCAGCTTCCCTCAGCCACTCTGGAATGGGGTCAGCCCTCAACTGCCAAGAACAATTAGAATTATCTTTGATGTCAATCATAAAACACTAATCAACAGGGTGGATGCATCTGATTCCATAAATAATATTTTATAAGTATGAAAATAAAAATTTCCTTTATTATTCTAAAATAATAGGTTAATAATAGCTAAATAGCTAAATGCTAAAATAATAGCATAATCTACAGGTTATGCTGTTAAAACTTAATACAATAATTGAATTAGTGATTTTGTTTCTCCAGGAAGTAAAAGAATATGTTTATATATATTAACATAGTATAGAATGGTAACTAGGGAATCAACCTGAAAATTAAATTCTACTCTTTTATTCCTTGCTTCACAGACTGGAAAAAGAAACCCCAGAATAATTGAGAGCTAACTATTAAAATCCATAGTATAACTCATCCTCTAGAAATATGGTGAAGCATAACAAGGTAAGTTATGAAAAGCATATTGAACTAATCAGGAAAAGGATTATGTTGTACATTTTTTTCTTATTATTAACTGGAGACCATGAACTGAAATGTGTTAATAGAAAAATAAAATATAATATATTCATATCTCAATCCACCAGTTACAAACATCAAACAGATATCAGAGATGTAATATATAGAAATGAAAGATACCATATCCTATTCCCTAGGTATTTAAGGATAACTCTTGTGTTCAATTCTCTATTTTTTTTAATTTTTTAATTTTTTTTTAATTTCAGCTTATTATGGGGGTACAAAAGTTCAGGTTACATACGTTGCCTATGTACCGCCCATCCCCCCGAGTCAGAGCTCCAAGCGTACCCATTCCCCAGAATTTATTATTCTAAAATAATAGGTTAATAATAGCTAAATAGCTAAATGCTAAAATAATAGCATAATCTACAGGTTATGCTGTTAAAACTTAATACAATAATTGAATTAGTGATTTTGTTTCTCCAGGAAGTAAAAGAATATGTTTATATATATTAACATAGTATAGAATGGTAACTAGGGAATCAACCTGAAAATTAAATTCTACTCTAGTCCACCCCCCACCTCAGTCTTATATCCAATTGGTATCATTCCCAAATGTGCATTTAGGTGATGATCAGGGAAACCAATTTTCTGGTGAGTACATATGATGCTTGTTTTTCCATTCTTGGGATACTTCACTTAATATAATGGGTTCCAACTCTCTCCAGGAGAACCAAAGAGATGTCATATCACCGTTATTTCTTATAACTGAGTAATACTCCATGGTATACATATACCACAATTTACTAATCCATTCATGAATTGATGGGCATTTGGGTTGTTTCCACATCTTTGCAATTGTCTATTAATATGGCATAAAACTATCTAGAAATTGAACAATGCTTTTAAAATTATTTTAATAGGGTAGAGCATTTTTAAATCCTTTTTTAAAAAATTTGCTCACAGTTTTCAGTAAAATTATTTTTAACATTTGTATATTTGTATTGCAAAGGTGGACACATATCTTCCCCACTGGGTTATCTATTAAGCTAAGAGATATGTGCTATTTCTGACAAAGCTGAATATGTTGTAAATATGTTTCTCATATTCAACAGAGTATCTCAATATCATGTGCTAATTTTTTAGTAGTAACCAATATTTATGACTGTAATATAAAATGTGTCTTATTGCTGATCTACTAAATGAATGCTTTCATTATTTTTTACCTTTATAAACGTTTTATAATGGTTTGAGATGGTAACTTTTGTTTCTTTCCTCAGCATGTCCAGTTTGAAATAGATCCAGATACATAGGACTTGGATTCAAACCTTGGTTCTTGCAGAGTGATTTTGGACTTAGCATTTCTGATCCCTTTCCTTTGTCAGTAAAGTAGTGACCCTAATGCCTACTACTTCAAAGGATTGTTGAGGGGATCAAATGAGGTAACAAATTTAAAACACTTAACAAGTGCCTAGCATTTAGTAGGCCAATACTAAATGTTGTTTTCCTTTGCTTTCTACCTTTGGGCTTGCCCCTATATCTTTTTATGCAATAGGCCTTGTGTTCATGCATTGTAGACAACCAGAGTTTTCACATTCTTTCTAGTCATTCATCATCTTTTTTACCCTCCACTAGTTCTCTGACTATGAAATGAGCCTCAGTATTTTCCAATTTTTTTTTTATTTTCTCAATGATAAGAAATTGGTTTTTATCAAGACTGTATTTTATGTGCCATTTTCCAATAATGTGTGAAGTTAACATTTTCTACTTCTATCATCCCAAGATTTGTGATCCATTCAAGTCCATTTATTTGATTTAGCCTCATGGACACTTTCTCAATCTTCCCTTGCACCAAGTTAGTGAGGATTGATAGCATCTCCTGTGCAGGGGGCTGTTTCCTGGCAGTCTCCAGCCACTGGGATTGCTCAGGAAGCACTCTGTCTTTTTGACCAGAAGCATCTTCATATTAAGGTGAATAGTCTAACCAGGAAAAATCACTCTTTACTCACTTTTGAGGAGGCACATTTTGAAGAGTTTTTGTTGTTGCTGTTTTGTTTTGTTTTAAAGTTTTTTAGTTGTTCTGGTTTATACACAAGAATATGTATTTCTCAGAATCTAAATTAAAGTAGAAGAAGGAAGAATATGAGCAACCTGTAAAAACTAGAAGTCTGTTTGTTGCTTACTTACTATCTTGTTATAAGGCTTAGGATACCACTACTTAATTATTCTATTTTTAATTCCTTCTTCAGCATTCATTTACTATTATTGAGCCTCACTTCTTGTGCTTAAGAAGGATCATGCCAATGGAAAACCTGATTAAAGTCTCAAAAGTCACTATCAGGTTTATCAATGGCCTACATCAGGGGTTGGAAAACTGTAACTTGTAAGTCAAGTCCAGCCCCCTACCTGTTCTGCAGAATAGTTTTATTGGAACACAACTATACCCATTCATTTACAGGTTATATATAGCAGATTTTGTGCTACAGCAGCAGAGTTAAATAGGTGTGACTGAGAACATAGAGACCTCCAAAGCCTAAAATATTTATCATCTGGACTTTTGGAAAAAATGTTTGCTGATCCCTGGTCTATATAATGAGATTGGAGAATGTTTCCTAATAGGGTGTCCAGAGATATATAAGGCCTTTATCCGTTTTTGAATCCCCTCCTGGGAATAGCTGGTATTGTGAACTTCAAAGCTCTAGGGTGTGGTATTATTGACAGATCTGGGAGTAAGACCAAGTCACTCAGCCTTGACAAATAGTTCCACATAGTGAGCAATCAGTAAATGTGACTTTTCTTCTTTTCTCTAAAAGGAAGCTTTATGTTGAAAATATTAATGTATAGGCCGGGAGCAGTGACTCACACCTGTAATCTTAGCACTCTGGGAGGCTGAGGCCAGAGATCACTTGAGCTCAGGAGTTCAAGACCAGCCTGAGCCCTGAGCCGGAGTAAGACCATGTCTCTACTAAAAATAGAAAAAATTTAGCCTGGCATGGTGGCACGTACCTGTAGTCCCAGCTACTCGGGAGGCTGAGGCAGGAGAATCGCTTGAGCCCAGGAGTTTGAGGTTGCCGTGAGCTAGGCCACTGCACTCTAGCAAGATTCTGTCTCAAAAAAAAAGGAAAGAAAGAAAATATTAACATATAAACCTTGCTGATGAGAGAAGTTAAGTGTTTAAGATGTTTAAGGAATATCTTTCAGTAGTTAACCTCAAAGTAATCATTTTTGTACAGTCTAGTGTTAATATACTAGTGCATTTAATCAGTCTTCAGACATCTACTCAATAGTTAGCTTTTTGATGGTGCTCCAGCTAAACTTATGTCAATTTTTTTATCCTACTTTCACATCATCCATCGTTATCCTAAAATACTTGTTATCTTTTATCTGTTTCTTGCTACCTTTATTCTATCTGTTTTCTAACATAATTACCATCATTTCCACCTAAAACAGACCCCCATTTTATAATACCAGACCACTTGCCCCTTGAATTCATATTTGTTCATTAATTCTACCGTCATTTTTGTCCAAAGGCAAAATAGATAAATAATAAATAAATAAGCTGTCACCTCAAATTTTGAATTCGTTGTTTCCCTTCCCTAAAATAAATGAGCTTGAAAAATACTGGAATTGTTGGTTTTTTTCCTTAACTTAAACATATGTTTCTCTGCTTCTACTTCTGAATTCAACTTATAAAATAGACTTCTCTGATGTATTAATATTTGGGTACAACCAGGTATATCTATCACTTTAGTTGATTGATAAAATATTAATTGAGAGACATTTAGTAAATCCCTAAATATAAAATTTAATAGTTAGAAAAAAATGGGAGAAAATAGTCTTAAAAAAAAGCCTATTTGTTTATCACTAGTAAAAAGATGAATGAGCCAATAAAGAGTGAATATCCTTATTCCGCATGCTGGATGAAGGGCATAGTCACGTTCCAGCAGAATCCTCTACCTCAGGGAATGCACCTGAGCCATTTCTAATCTCTTTGATAAATGTTACTTCAGTTCAAGTTTCAGAATCAATTGGGAAGAAATTTGAAGTGGGGCTTCTCCCGAAGCAGTGGCAGGTCTGTTCTAGACAGGGGTACATAGTAAATCAGAGTTTTCACATTTCATTGCCTGGAACTAACTCAAATTGTCAGTATGTAGCCAGGTGTAAATCGTGCAGTTAAGATGGAGGAGAGCAAACAACCTGAGCTTCCGTACTAGATACTGGAAAATAATTCGAAGATCAAGCTCTTTAGGAGATAATCAACTGAGAAAAGTCAAAGTTAATGGCAATATTAAGAAGGTTATAATGCCAAGTACACAGATTGTAATATTAAAATAAAGCCAAATAGTAATTAGGTTCGATAAAAAATAATAATTATAAAATTATTATAAATAATTATAAATGAGTGAATCTCATTTAATTTATTAATTTGATAAAACAATTGCTGAGTATGTGAGTTACCAAGGCTTAGAGATAAAAATAGTAAATATCATTCATATGAACATAAAATAATCTGAATGTCTACTGGTAGCTATAAGTCCTATTTGATTGCTGCTGATTTTTTACCAAATAGAAAATCTACTTTGGTACAACCAATACTGAGATCTCTGCTATTTCTTTATCTTAGAGACATTTGAAGGACTCCTCTTGTCCTCTCTGAACTGAAGTGGCCAACAAACATGCTGATGTCCTCTAGTCATAATGGTGAATTGAACAGAGATACAGCGGAGGGGAATGGGGCACAGTGAATGCTCTCCATCAGCCCAGGTCTCCCACAGCCCACATGAAAGAACAAGAGAACTACTAAACATTTTCTTTGACTTTGAGAACAGATTGAAGAGCTGAGTGTGGTGGGAAGGGGTATGTACAGGCCAGCACAACCAATGGAGACTAGAAGTCCAAATGAAGAAGATTCAGAACTACCTAAGTTATCCCTGAGCATGATGTCCCAAGGTCAGCAGAATACTTTAGAAGCTAAAGATTGAAATAATTAAAATTCCATCAAGTGATGGCTCTATATCTCTGTGAGGTCCAGTAGAGACGAGGTCACTCACATACTCTTTGCCGATGCTTAGTGACATTTCTTAAAGATGCTTCCACATCTTGGGTTAACATCAGAGTTAGTGGTTTACAACAGGCAGGACAACAAACTGAAATGCATGGAAAGTTACTGAATTTGCTTAAACTTACCTGAAAATGACTAGATTATATTGCTTTATCAGACTGATTGGGAGCTTTGAATCAGAAATTAAACTGATTAATAAGAGACAGAGTTTTACTCATGTGAGTATTTGAGTGTAAAATGGGTACCTGTATTATTTTCCTAGTAGCCTCATAATAAATAAACAAAACTTAGTGGCTTAAAAACAATACAACTTCATTCTTTTATAGTTATGGAGGTCAGAAGTCCAAAAATTCATATTGTGGGTTAAAATCAAGGGCTTGTAGGCTACATTCTTTGTGGAGGTTCTAGAAAAAAACATGTTTCTAGGGACTCCTTATATTACTTATCTAGGGATCCCTTTCTTCATCTTCAAAGACAGCAGTGTAACAACTTCAAATCTCTTTGTCTAAATATTTGCCAGCTTTTTTCATCTTTTTAGCACCCTTAGAATTATATTGAATCCATCTGGATAATCCAAGATAAATCTGTCTCATGATCCTTAATTTAATCACATCTGCAAAATCCCTTTTGTCATGTAAGGTAACATATTCACAGGTTCTGGGGATTAAAATCGGGACATTTTGGGGGGACATTGCTCTGCCTACCATGTATATGTGTGTATAGGAGAGAGAGAGAAAAAAGTAATGTGTGTCACAAATAAGCATTCAATTTAAATGTTCAAGTTTCCATCCTTCAGATTAGCAGTTAGTTATTAAAATCACTTATTAAACCATGGGATTTTAGATTGCTTTCTACTTCATAAAAGATGCCCACCTTGGCTAGAAAAATGAATGTATAACACCTTTGCTTGATAAAATATCAGAATTAGAGTATGATTCCTAAGAGGACTTTCACTGGATCATTATAACTACTAATTTAAAAAAGAAAAAAAACACAAAACAAACAAAAAAACCCTAGATTCATCATTACATTGAGAAAAATGCTCAGCCCTCTTCAGCCTGACATCTGAGATCCTTCACGACCTGGTCCTAGCCTGTTTTCCTAACCTTCCTAACCCATTCTTCCCATTCATTTCTCCATCCCGATACAACATCCAGCTTTATTAACTCATCTGCTATTCTCAAAAGACACCTCCGTCATGGCTTTGTTTATGTCCTGCCCTCCATTTGCAAGGCCCTTTAAAAGCCCTCAAAACCTGGCCATAGAACACCATCCTCATCTTTTAACTCTATAGGAAGCCTTATCTCTTTCATGAGAGTTTCTAAGTTGCAATACACCACAAATTGAATTAATTTCTCCTTCCCCAATTCATCCCCTACAGTTGCTACTTTAGAATTTCCTTCATATACATTGGTTTTGTGTGTCACTTTCTGATGAGATTGGGGTTTTCTGGAAGCCCCACAGAGACACAGATTCAATCATCTTGATATCCCTTAATGTGATGGAGGGAGGGTGAATACTGAACACATTATTAGCTGCTCAATAAATATTTGTGAACTGAGATGGAAGATGATGTTCTTAGTTTGCCAAAAAAAAAAAAAGTCATAAGAAAGGAAACAAAAATTTTCCAGAAAAGACAAAGTCAATATATGTTAATGAACAGAATATAAATATGAAAGTTCTACTATTTATTAATACAGAAATTGGACAGAAAGATTTTCAGCAAAAGTCACCTTGTTTCCAATATTTCCATTTTTAAAGAGATAAGGTAAATGCTATCTTTTTATGTTGGCAGATCCCAAATAAATAGCTAAAACACCACTATAGTTCTGATGAAGGTTTTGATTCCACACATTAAGAATTAGTTTATATTGTTTCTCAAGTCACGATATCCAGAGGCTTTGTATTGAAGGATGCAATTTAGAAGAGACACGAAAACACAAATAAACCAATAAACCTACACCAGTGTGTAATAGGAAACAGATTAAAAAAGAATCTGCATCAGAGCCCCTGCTGGTAAACGTGTATAAAAGAGGAAAAATGCTTTGAACCAGAGGGCAGAGAGACACAACAGTTGGTATTGGAGGAGTGTAAGCATGGTCTGAACTGCCCCCAGGCTGCTGACAGCTGTCACCCAGCCCATTAATGGGATTCTGTTTATTCACTAGAAAAATTAGGCCCCTCAACCAGCCCAGGCATCATGGTGAAAGACTCCAAAACTATGGGAAATAAAATGGAGAGTGAAGATCACCTTTTGGAGGGGGTGATAAGTAAACTTCATGCCAGTTCCTGGTGATTAGTTTCCCAATTCTCTGTGCTGGAAAGAATCCTGGAGCCACATCAGGGTCAGTGAAAAGAAGTACCATGGGAAAGATTCATGTTGGTAGGGGTGACAGCAGAAGCACATAGGCCAGCTATTTATGAGTGAGGACCTAAGGACTTGCAGTCATGTGGGTGTTTATATTTGGCTCAAGCCACTCCGCTCTCAATTCTCACTATGAAATTTCTATACCTACACAATGTTGGGTCCAGGAACCATTAGGGAGGAGAAGAGTAATCTATGACAGGAGGCCTCAAAGAATTTCATTCCAATCTGTTTCTAGAAGCTTATGGCTATGCCTTCCAACTGGAAACCCTGGCCTAGAGTGGGCAACTATTTACATGGCGTATGAGACACTACTTCCAATTGTGGCCTCCGTGCAGACATCCAACAGCTTTAAAAGAAGTGAGACAGGGAACTGGCAAGTACTGCTTTAGGTACTGCTTTGGGCATTGCTGTAGGCATTGCCTTGGGCATTGCTGCAGCACTGCTTAACTGAGTCTGGAAGTCTTAAAATAAAGTTTCCAATTACCCTGATCAAAACAGGATGGAGGCAGGGCAAGTTCCAACTGGTTAGAACCAAGATGTTGAAATACCGCCCCTTCTATGAATATTCCTCCGCTTGTTTACCTATAATTAAGCTGTTTCTTAAATAGAAAGGCAATAGGAACCAGAGGATCAGTTCTATTCTGCAGGGAGAACTTGCCTCTGCTCTATCTGTGGAGTAGACTTTCTACAGTTCCTGAATAAATCTCGCTTTCATTTTATACTCTCAGCTTGCCCCTGAATTCTTTGTTTTGTGAAGCCAAGGACCCACTTGGACTTAAAGTGGCTTCCAGCATTGGGAGTCATTTTCCTGTGTCAAAAGGCCTTATAACTTTAGAAAACATTTACATCTTGAATTCTCAGGTCCAACACTTTTTTTCATAACTCTCTCTACATCTTTCAATGGAAAATATGAATACCACTTCAGTTTTAGAGTTATAAGTCAATTGTCATCATAAACATTTTGATACACTTTCAAATTCTATTCCCCTAATTGTTTCCAATTATTCTATAAAAATAATTCCTTGTCTCACTCTATGGACTTCACTAGGCTTTATCCAAGGCTACCTCTTCACACCATCCTGCACAACCCCAACACACACAGTTCATAAAATATTTACTGTCAACTGGGCATGCTGCCTCATGCTCCTAATCCTAGCACTTTGGAAGGCCAAGGCAGGAGGATAACTTGAAGACAGAAGTTCAAGATCAGCCTGAGCAAGAGCAAGATGGGTTCTCTACAAAAAAATAGAAAAATATGCTAGGACTAATGCTATTCAATAGAATAGAAATAGTCTTAGCTACTATAGAAAGACTTGGTAGCTAAGACTATTTCTGGTCTACTATAGAATAGAATGAAAAAAGTAGCTAGGACTACAGGTCCATGGTGGCGCACATCTGTAGTCCCAGCTGCTTGGGAGACTGAGGTGTGAGGATTGCTTGAACCCAGGAGTTTGAGGTTACAGTGAGCTATGATAACACCATTGTACTCTAGCCCAGGTGACAGAGTGAGACTGTCCAAAATATAACAATAATTACTGTGAATAAAATATTCCTCTATTAAAAGACATTTTATATTCTCTTCATTTTCAAATATCCATTAAGTAAAGGGCTATCTCAATTGGTAATGAGGCTGATTCTCATAGGTGGCATATAACCACAAATTTTAAAAATCGGTTACATATTTGGTAAAGCAATGGAAAAAAATTTCTTCTAAAGAAAGTAAGTAAATTATTATAAGACTAACTGGGCTGAGGCCATACAGAAAAAAAAAAAAAGAAAGAAAGAACAAAGCAAAAAGAATTACTCATGTTTGGGAAAGAGTCCAGCACATTGTTTTGTGAATTTGAAATATATTGTAATGAATACACCTTAATTTGTTGACAATGAGACTTTTAACTTAGATGGGAATGAGAAAAAAATTGATCGGACTTAGTTATGATTGCCATGATAGAAAAAGTTGTG
This sequence comes from Eulemur rufifrons, assembly GCF_041146395.1. NCBI lineage: Eukaryota > Metazoa > Chordata > Mammalia > Primates > Lemuridae > Eulemur > Eulemur rufifrons. Next base: position 37,541,032 of record NC_090997.1, read on the forward strand.
AAAACACATTTTATATAATCAATTCATGTATGTTCTTTCAGGAGAAAAAGTACTAATTAGTAATACTGTACTTTCCTGAGAGACCATATGTTGAGGTCAATGATTAATTACATTTGGGAACAAGTTGCCAAACACTTCATTGCTTTCGTGTTTATCAAATAATGGATATTGAAAAGTCTGTACTTCAATGTCCATTTTAAACTGCTTAATATCCAGGAAAGAATTTCATATGAGAAATATAAGTATAAGCTATTGATTCCTCTCAAAAACATAATGAACTAGGCTAAAAGAGAAAAGGGAAGACAACAGAATGTATATAATACTACAGCTAATTTTATTTGGATGAAAAATTGATAATGCCCACTGAAATTCCATATCCCCAAAGAATATCTCTTAGACTCCATCTTATTGACTAAAGCTTTGCTGCATGTCTTTGGGCAAGTCAATTATATTCTTGGATATAAATGTATTGACTTAGGCATTATTTAGCATAAGGGTTCTGAAGTACCTAAAAACTCTAAAGAATAATTAGGACCTTTGTGACTCGCAAGAATTTGCCTCTCTCCCACTCCAAACTGCTCTTTTTTGTGCTCCACAGATAGCCTCTAGCATGCTTGACATAAAAAGTGACAATTTATTGCTCAAAATCCCCCATGTTCCTCATGTCCTGCTTGTTAAAACTGAGCCCCAGCACAGCTGCATACTCCGTGCCCCGCCCACATTTAAATCAAACTACCAATATGACATAAGCAATTTACAGACCATGAGTGGACTTGAAAAGTAACATCAGCAACCAAAGACATAGGAAGGAGAAGAGGGATGGTAAGATCAATCTATCCTGGCAGGAGAGAGGATTTTACCACTGACGTTACACGGAACTGCCCGTGCACAGTGTTCTTCAAAAGCATTCTGACTTTTTGTCAGTTTTATGATTGTTTTCGTATTCTCTACAGACACGTAGGTGGAATACTCCTCCTACCCCACTCCCAACCCTGCTGCCCTTGCACTTGGCTTGCCACTGTCAGCATCTGTGTTCCAGAAGCGGCATTCTCATTTTCAATACAATCATTGCTGTCTTAACTTTAACTACTGGAGGAAAGGTAGCTTGTTTAGGGCCAGAAAACATGAGGAAAGGGGGAAAGCTAATATAAGGGTGTATTGTTGAAGTCTCTGCTGTGGCAATGGAGACTCAAGTCCATTGACCTCCTGAGAAGTACACAGAAGGCCTTCCAGAATTATTCACCCTGATGGTAGGAGGTGCAGCTTTTATCCACCAGCTTCTATACTGACGTATGGAGGCTAGCCCCAGGACAGTCATAACTAAGTCTATAGGATTTCTTTTTCTTTTCCTTCTTCCTTTTCTTAATATTTAGTAGTATTGGCATTCTTGTCCATGAAACTAAAACCAAACTAAGGCTAAAGGGATGTGATGTAAGGTAGCACTCCCCAACCTTTTTGGCACCAGGGGCTGGTTTCATGGAAGACAATTTTTCCACAGATGAGCTGGGGGCAGGGGGGCAGCAAAGACCAGGCGGTGGTGTGCAGCCTGGTTCCTAACAGACCACAGAACAAAACTGGGCCACAGACTGCAGGGTTGGGGACCACAGATATAAGGCACCACTCATCAGAGATCACTTTGATTTGGCAATATTCACAACGCCTTACAGTTTAATAGTGCTTTCTCAAATGTATTACATGTAGTTTTCACAATAACACTATGGAGTTGATATTTTTATCATCACTATCGTCATCATTCCTACTTCAGAGATGAGAACCGCTTGCCTCAAATCAACACAACTAATAATTTATAGAACAATGGCTTAAACTCATTTGCATTGCATTATTCATATTTTCTTCTTTCTATACTATTTGCATTTTCTTTTTTAAAAGAAATAAGACATATTACATCTACTCTTGTTTGATATATTCACCATCTACAAACATCCTGATTGAATATTTAAAAAAATAACTGAAGAAATTAGAGCTGTATCAATTTCTGGGCATTAATTGTAATAAAAATAAAGGCAAAATGACATCATGACAGGAGCTTTAGCCATGACTATACTATTCAACTGATTTGATTTTCCATGGTCTATACCACCCTCTGAACTGTAATGTGGTAGCCAGCCTCTAGGACAGACTTCCAAGATTTTTGCATCCTGGTATTTAATGCCCCCCTCCCCCCCCAACACACACACTGAATAGGCTGATCTGGGTAATCAATCTAATATTGCAGAAGGAGGCAAGTGTGACTTATGAGGGAGCACCAAAAATACATTGCCCTGCTCTCTATTAGATCACTTACTCTGGAGCAAGTCACCTGCTCTGTGGTGAAAATACACAAGCAGCCAGCCCTGTGGATATGTTCTCACGACAGGGAACTGAGGCCTTTGATCAACAACCAGCACTAACTTGCTGGGAATGTGAGTTAGCCTGTAAATAAATCCTGCAGGGCCAGTGAAGCCTTTACATGATCGCAGCTTCATGAACCTGAACCAGAACTATGCAGTAAAGCTATTCCTGTATTCCTGACCTACAGAAAATGTATGGGATAATAAATATGTGTGGTTCTAGTAGCACCACCAATCCTTCAATCTAGTTCAGCAAGCTTGTACAATTGTTTCTTGGATGGTTATGTTCCAGGAACTATACTAAGCATTCCATACACAAACCTAAAGGCACTTGGTCTAGCAGAAAACATCTTATTTTAATAAAATGGCATAAGTATAGCTTGACTAAATTACAGAAAAATAGATATTCATGTGTGCATAAGAGGAATATCTGAAGCACTGTCCTTCTAAATGTACATAGCAGGCCAAGAAAACAGCACAGGGAGACATTTGTCAGCATTGGACACAGAGCAAATATCTCCAGGAGGCCTAGATCACTATACGTGTACTTGAATAACTTCATAAAACAAAAGAATATATAATACATTTGGGGATGGACAGAAGGAAAGGCTAAGACAAGCAGCCAAAGCCTTTTGATGGTTTTAATGAGCAGACTCAAGTATTGCTGGGTGCCAAGAGGCTGAAAATGATAAAAAATGTATAGGTTTCTCACAGATGGCTTTGGGACTCATCAAGTCACCTGGAAACTCCTCAAAACAACTTTTGCAGATGCACTCACTGGAGAATTTGGTTTATGTCGTGTCATAACTGGTATTAGTCTACACAAATATCTCTAGCTTAGTGCTAAGGTGAAAGATGCCATGTGTTTATGAATATTAACAATGTGCCTAGCTCTGGACCACATGCTCTGGGAATGTGATCTAGAAAAAAATCACAAGCTTATAATCTTTAAAAATGACCCAGGCATTCACACAAGCCTGCAAGCTGTCATATTGCAATATTATCTGCATATATGTAAGGAATAAAGTCAAAAGACTACTAAAAGAAAAATAAAATCCAAAGCATAAGTAAAGTGCAATATTTTGTGGTATATAGGTGTTTAGAGCTGATCTGGAAGTTAAATGTGATGAGATCCATTAAAGTGCTTTTTAAAAGGGAAGAAACCCTGCAAATGCAAGGTCACCGCAGTGGAGGTAATAGTACATTTCTCTTGTTTCTGTGTCCTTGATAGTGCTTTTAACATTTTTCAGCCTTTTAATTTGTATTTTATATTTCTAACCTTTTGTTGCTATCACATATCTGCTATAAGTCAAGTGGGAAAATGAGGATATATGAAATAGGGAAGCCAAGATAGGGAAACCAATGATAAAAAGAGAGACTTACAAAATGTGGGCATGAGGTCATTTACCAGAAGACAATAGTGGTTTTAGAAGCTTGATGTTAGGCAGTGACTTTCTTAAACCATTCTGTAGCCGCCCTTCCACAGAGCTGTGGTCTGACCAAGAAGAGATAGTCAATGGCTTAGAAAGTCCCGAAGATATGAGGAAGACTTTGGAATTTTCTTATGTCACATCCTACCGGAGATTGCCTTTCCCAAGTACCTATCAGGCCCAAACTCAGCCAGATGCTCATTGACAGGGTGCTGGGGCACTGGCCTCATGTACAAAGACTGAAATTCTGGGCAATAGGAGAAAATGGAGGCAGGAAGAGCCATAGATGGTCTTCAGGCCAAGAACTGTCCAAAAACAAACTAAATCATATTATTTGCAACACTCACCACGTGGTAAAATACAAAGAGTATTAATTCAAGTACTCAGAGACAGCACAAGTTAATTACCCTAATATCTGACAGGTTTTGGTTTCACTGATCCTTAAGACTTCTCTTATTTCCTACACAATACGGCTTCTAAAATGAACAGTTGGCTGAAGGAATGAAAATAAAATTTTGACACAGGATTTGACACAAACACAAGACTCTTACATCACTCTTCCAAAGAAATGCAGTATCTCCTTAGAAAAGAAGTGACAGAGTATTTTTTTTCTCTTTGGATCCTTGTCAGTGAATGATAAACAAGACAAATTTGATCCTCTTCTGGTCTCATTTTGCTTCCCCCTTTGGAGTTATATTTCCCTAGCCTGTTTTCTTTTTGTAACTCAAAAAAAGAAGTCCTTTAATTTTTCTTCTAAATAAACCTCTTGCAGGTTTAGGTCAGATTAGGGGGTGGAGGATTACATGATGCTAAGGTTGTCACTCAGTGCCATCCTCATCAAAATAAATTATATAACTAAAGTCTCTCACATCTTGCTCCACTGTGTTTTTCTTCAGACACTTGTCTCCAAATTACCAGAGTATTTTTAGAAATTTAAGCAAAAACTCATAAGTGTCACAATATCTTGCTAATTTAGAGGCCATATGTTAATTAGTCATGCATTCATATCATCCATTTTTTCCATATTCATTTTCCTTTTCGTCCCCGTCAGTGTCCATCAATTTATTACTTACATTTTATCTCTAAGCTCATGCTTCTTATTTTGAAATATTTCATAACAAAGGCCCACCAGCAACTTCATTAACCACTGAAACATTAATAAGCCATTTGATTCTATCTGATGTGGATGGTTCCTTTAGTTTGGCTATTTTTGTTGAGGATGTTGAACAAATGTCAAATCACTCTATATTCAGCAGTCTGACTTTAAATTCACATGAATCTTCTCAGCTGGAAAAGGGCATATGTGAAGACACAGTGCTGTACTTAGCTTCACCTTGTCCCACAATGGTCACAATGTATCTTAAACCCATTTTATTTCCTCCCTAGAAAATCTGCCTGAAGAATCCACAGAACTCTGTGGTCCTATCGTATCTCAAGAACAAAGTGCTGGAAGCACTGGGACGGAAGTAAGAGGATGAAGCCAGAGCCAGAAGGAGGGGGAGTAGTAGGGGGCTGTCAGTGTCTAATCAGGGCAGCCCACAGAGATATGGCTGGAGTCCAGAGCAGTGGACCAGCTACTTCAAGGAGTATCAACCAAACCTGAGCAGATCAGAAGCAAAATGCAAGATCCAGGGTACCATGAAGGCAAAGATAAAGTTGGCATCTCCTGGAAAACTGGTATAAATTACTAGGCTACCTCTTAAGAACAAAGGGCTCCCACATTTTCACTTACCAGGGTTGCTTTTATTCTACTTGGAATGTGGAATCCATTGTAGTCCATCATTGTAAGAGTTTTCCTTAAGTCCTCAAGAAAACAGTCATCTCCTTTTAACAAGTTGCTATATCCCTTTCATTAATTAATTCCATAGATATTTGCTGAGGACTTAGTATGTGACAGGCCAGTGCTGTGTGCTGGAGGCAGAAATGCAGGTGAAATAGACAGGATCCATGCATGCATGGAGCCTAGAATCTATGAGGAAGACGTATGCTGCTCAAAGTAAATAAAATTGTAAAATGAGAACGGTAACCACTGCTGCCAAGGAGAGGTACATGGTACCATAAGAGCTATACTATGAGGAGATTTTCTCTGGTCAAGGAAAATAGAAGAGACTTCCCTGGGAAATAGTTATTTTAACCAAGATCTTTGAAAAAAATAAATGTTAACTAAGGGCAGAGTGTAGGGCAAAGAAAACAAGTGTGTCTGGGCCCTGCAGTGGTCAAAGCTGGATCATGGTGATCAAGTAAAAGAAGGCCATGTGTTTGGAGCAGTGAAAACAATAGGATGGTGGCAAGTGACAAGTTTGGGTAGGAGTGAGATCCAGGGAGGGCCTCATAGGCCATGTTCAGGAGTTTCCTTTTCCTCCTAAGAGCAATGGGGAGCCACCACAGATACAGCACAAATGTCATGCCACAAACAGAGCTGTGAAGAAAACATGTTATTTCTATAGTTTTCAGTATTTCATCTTAATGTCTATTTTAAGCCCATTTCCCCAGACAGTGAATACTTAATCACTATTAATTCCTGGTGAATTTAATCAATTCAGTATTCTTCAGTCAATGCAATGTTTCTTTGTATCCCATCCCCAGAGCTGTACCCATTTTTCAGGGATTCACTGCTACCAACTGCATCTAGGGAAATGAATGTTGCCCCATCTTTCTTTATCATTAACGCATACATGCCATCATCACTGGTGCATCCAGCCTGGAGTCAAGTTATGAATGTCCTAAATGACCCAAAAGGGCAAGGAACAAGGGACAGAATGAGGGATATAAAAATACTATACTGCTACCAATAATTCTTTTAAATTTGGCTGTTAATAACATAAGATTTTTACCACAAAATAGATCACTCCTAATGCTCTGCAGATAAGGGGTAGGAGAGAGAATAGACTGAATGCAAAGGAATCACATAGGATATTACAAGTAATTTCAAGTTTATAGATGATAGTAGTTTGGACTAGGGTGGTGGGGATAAGACGAAGGTAAGGACATGGATTCACAGGATATTTATAGGGTAAAAATCACAGAATTTGATGAAATAGTTGGATATTGGGTTAAAAGAGAGGTGACCCTTGGCTTTCTGATTTGCACAGCTGGATGCATGCTGACACCATTTACTGACCAGTGAAGGAAGATCTGGGGGAAGATCCTAAGTTGATTTTTGACATGTTGAGTTTGAGATACCTTTGAGACATGCAAGAGGATATTAAGTAAGTAGCTGGGCCTGTGTAATGGATGGAAGTGAAGAGAAGTCTGAGCTGAATATATAAATGAATGAGACCTCTGCATGTAGATTCTACCTGAAGTAATAGGTATAGGTAAGACTGTTAGGAGGGGGAGTCTGCAATGGGGAAATAATGCAGGGCTGAGCTCCCTCTCCTGTTTACACTGGCATAAGTTTCCACTGGGCTAATTCAAAGAAAAGTGAGTGCCCATGGCACACTGTATGAAACAGCAGTCAGTGCTTCACCACAGAACATAAAATAACACCTCCTGCTTCAGGAAGAGCTTTCTGTCTACCTAGATTTCTTATCTCGGTTTTAATGAGAGTGTTTATTCTCGTTTGTCTTATGTTTTGAGACTTTCTTCACAGGGTTATTGACAGTGAACATCAGAATTTTCTCTTGGTGTTGTCCTGTGCAAGGACAGTGTCTGGAATCATGATCTACCAAAATCCAAAGATCAAAAATTGCTATCCCCAATATAAAAAGAAAATGATAGGGTTTTCAAATTTACCTAGAAAGAATAAGAAAAACAAAACCTGAAAGAGTTAAAGAACTTACCAATGACTCAACAAAAAAGTTTGTTCAATTGTACATAGTAGATAATAATGATAGAATTCAAGTCTCCACTCCCTATGTCCAAAGTTCAATTCACCTATCAAAGTCTCCCCTAGAAAAATAAATACATGCACATATGTGCCCAAAATAAATACATGCACACATGTGCCCAAAATAAATACAAATTATTTCTTTACAAATAAATGTGAGCCAAAATTCTCAAATTTCTGATAGAGTAGGAAGTGTGGACTCTTAAGAAGCATATGACAATTGTTTAATAATCAATTAAATAACAAACTTTAAAAAACACCACAGTGTTTCATAAATAGTGAGATTTTTAGATTTTTTTTTACATTTTCTTTTTAACTATTTTTTGAATAAATGATAAAAAGTGAAACCTCAAATTTAATGAAAGCATGCTAAATATAGTTTTAAATTGGTAAAATAAGGGATGAAAATGAGAATGAAAGGAGAAATAACAAATTTAGCACTAGGTGACATGTTCAAATATATTTATATTCATTTGTTTACAAGCTTAAATATTTATATAAATTATACCTGAAATTCATTAAACTTATGGAGTGCCTATAATTCCATTTTCTAGGAAAATTGGTCTACATGGAACATGGAGAGGATAGTGACTAGATGCTATTGGGCTTGTGAGTGAGGGGTAAACCATCTGCCCTCACACTTCAATCACTTACCTGTTTATATAGAGAGAACTATTGAGACTATGCGAGAATTACAGGGGAGAAAGTACGGTAAGTGAGGCCCACATGGTAAAAGAGGATGTGTAAGTGTGAACCAAGGCGTGTACCAAAAAGCCTGGGAGGGAAGGAAGATCAGTGGGTCTAAAGAATTCAGTGAAGGCCTCATTGAAGAAGTGTGGTTTAAACTGCCGTTTTCAAAAATGTTTAAGTGCAAAAAGAATGGAGATTGTTTTAAATGAAAGGAACTACATGAAGCAGGAATGACCACAATATTTGTGACTCAATTACAAAACAGAAACAATAACAACCCAGCTCTACTGAAATCGGTTAAGAGGGGTTAAGTTCTCAATAGATTGGAGCAGATTTAACTTTTTTAAATATAAAACTGTCAAAGGCAAAGAAAAATGTCACGTCTATAATTTTTTTATCTCTATGTCAACAAAATTTCAATTTTTCTCTTATAGACAACATATATCTCTGGACACATCTCAGTATCTAATCATTTAAAATGTTTACATACAAACAGAGCTGAGACCACTATCAGGCACCCCAAGAAAGAGTTGGGCTTCGGCCACATTGCAGAGGAAAACACCAAATCTTTGCCCCTGATAGGCCCCCAGTATGTTCTATCCAGAACGAAAAGCTAGCCTAATTTTAAGGAATTTACAATGTACCATCCAGAGAGGGGAGGAGCTCCTTTTAATATAAAGTGAAAAGGACTAAGAGTACTGTAGATAATGAAAAATTTAGATATTCAGAAATAAGCCACAGATAGCTTCCATTGTTTCTTTGTATGAACTAAAAGGCACGCTAGGATTTGGTATACAGGATGCTACACAAAACAGTTCCATATAGAGATAATAAGTCTTTTAGTCAGGAGAAAAGGTGTCAGTAACTATGCTGCATATTATTCTCATGATTTTTTTATTTCCATTTTTATTTACAGCTTGAATATGTGAGACTTGGGTAGCAGAGACTACTAGATCTCATAGTTTGAGCTTTCTTTGAGTTTATTTTAAAAATGGAACACTCCTAGTTGTTATGACTCCCTGGCTTTTGCAATTTAAATGAAAAACACTGAAAATAAAGAGTTCTCAAGTCTAGACTGTAGTCATATTTATTTAATTGAACTTTTTCTCATGTTTCTCTAAGCTAGACTTAGCAAAAAGCTTAGTAGCATAATTATAGTGCTATAAAAGATTTCGCCTCCTTTTTTCCCCCTAAACTAATATCCTCACCTGGTACATTTCACGATGCATCAATAAATTACACAATATAATGACAATTAGGGATTTTGTTATACTTCAGAAAATCAGAAAAAAAATACATCTTTTTCAGATTACACTCCTTTAATTTTTCTAATGCTTAGGCAGTATCTCCCAAATTTTTGTAAATGTTAAATTATTTTGTAAAATCAGTTTTAATACATAACTATGAATTGTAAATAGATGTATTTTATACATAATACATATATCATAAAAACAACTAAAATTTTTATGTTATCTTCTGATAAAACCCAATAATATTAACCTGCTTCAAATTTATACCTGATTCTTTGTGCACAAAACTACAACTCCAAATATCCTCTACTAATGAAAAATCACTAGATAATTACTTTTTATATTATTTGTATGTTTCTAAAGAGTATGCTCTTTCCTTAGGGGTTATTCTCCCCTGCTAACAGATGTGTTAATTGTCAATACTGCCAAGCTGGTTTTTTTTTTTTTGAGTGCTTAATCTTTTAAAATGCATCTTCTCTAAAAATCTAGCCAGCTAAGTTTCTTTTCTGTGTACCACCTACTAACACGTGATTTTCCCTTCAGTATGAAGAGAATCCTTTTCAAGTTTCCACACAACTTCATACTCTTCTACATAGATATTTTAGATTGAATTATATCTTTTTTTTCCCCTCAAACATAAAAGAACCTGCAAAACTGATTCTACCACATACTTATCTTCAATGCAAAATGATAGAATTCTCTTTTCCATCTATCATAGTATATCCTGAACAATAGTTCACAAGTAAATTTAAACTATTTATTTATTTTTTGAGGTACAATGTTCCTCATGATGACACAAGCAAATTTTAATATTCAGGGTTTCAAGAAACGATCGTTAAAAATCTGTATTAATTATATAGCTACTTGTAGTAATTTAAAGTGTACATAATGATAACATATTTCAACTTTTTATAGCATCAAATGAATTTTATAATCTTTATTTTTATCATTGAAGCAATCAAGCATTCAACAGATTTTTTTATATTGCACTAGAATATTTTTAATTGAGAAAACTTAGGTTAGTTTAAAGTGTTCTAATACTCTCCACAGTATGAATTTTATCAATAGAGTCAATTCATCCCAGAGATGCAGGGATGGTTTAACATACGCAAATCTATAAATGTAATTCGTCACATAAATAGAAGCAAAAATAAAGATCATATGATCCTCTCAATAGATGCAGAAGAAGCATTCGACAAAATTCAACACCGTTTTATGATAAGAACACTTAACAAAATAGGCATAGATGGGGCCTATCTAAAAATAATACAAGCCATATACGACAAACCCACAGCCAACATCATACTGAATGGGGAAAAACTAAAAGCATTCCCACTTCGAACTGGAACCAGACAAGGCTGCCCACGGTCCCCATTACTTTTCAACATAGTATTGGAAGTCCTTGTGAGAGCTATCAGGCAAGAGAGCAGAATCAAGGGAGTCCAAATAGGGACAGAAGAGATCAAACTCTCGCTCTTTGCTGAAGATATGATGTTATATCCAGAAAACCCCAAGGTTTCAACCAAGAGACTCCTGGAATTGATCAATGAATTCAGTAAAGTCTCAGGATACAAAATCAATACACACAAATCAGAGGCATTCATATACGCCAATAACAGTCAAACGGAGAACCAAATTAAGGACTCAATACCCTTCAAAATAGCAACAAAGAAAATAAAATACCTAGGAATATATTTAACTAAGGAGGTAAAGGACCTCTATAGGGAGAACTATGAAACACTGAGGAAGGAAATTGCAGAACATGTAAATAGGTGGAAAACCATACCATGCTCATGGATCGGTAGACTCAACATTGTTAAAATGTCTATACTGCCCAAAGTTATCTACAGATTCAATGCACTCCCTATTAAATTACCAACATCTTTTTTCACAGACATAGAAAAAATAATTTTACGCTTTGTATGGAACCAGAGAAGACCCCGTTTAGCAAAAGCAATCTTAAACAACAAAAACAAAATGGGAGGTATTAATTTGCCAGACTTCAAACTATACTACAAGGCTGTGGTTCTTAAAACAGCCTGGTACTGGCACAAGTGCAGGGACACAGACCAGTGGAACAGAACAGAAAATCCAAATGTAAAACCATCCTCATATAGCCAGCTAATCTTTGACAAAGCAGACAAAAACATACTCTGGGGAAAAGATTCCTTATTTAATAAATGGTGCTGGGAAAACTGGATATCCACATGTAGAAGACTAAAACAGGACACACAGCTCTCACCCCTCACAAAAATCAAATCACGGTGGTTAACAGACTTAAACCTTAGGTCAGAAACTATTAGAATTCTAGAAGAAAACGTAGGAAAGACTCTTACAGACATTGGCCTAGGCAAAGAATTTATGAAGAAGACCCCTAAGGCAATTACAGCAACAACAAAAATAAATAAATGGGACCTGATCAAATTAAAAAGCTTCTGCACAGCCAAAGAAACAGTCACGAGAGTAAACAGACAACCTACAGAATGGGAAAAAATTTTCGCCTACTACACATCAGATAAAGGACTGATAACAAGAATCTATTTAGAACTCAGGAAAATCAGTAAGAAAAAATCGAACAACCCTATCAAAAAGTGGGCAAAGGACATGAATAGAAATTTTTCCAAAGAAGATATAAAAATGGCTAACAAACATATGAAAAAGTGTTCAACATCTCTAATCATCAGGGAAATGCAAATCAAAACCACAATGAGATATCACTTAACTCCAGTGAGAATGACCTTTATCAAAAAGTCCCAAAACTATACATGTTGGCCTGGGTGTGGAGAGATAGGTACTCTCATACACTGCTGGTGGGACTGTAAACTAGTGCAGCCCCTGTGGAAAGCAATGTGGAGATAACTTAAACAGATTCAAGTAGACCTACCATTCGATCCAGCAATCCCATTATTGGGCATCTACCCAGAAGAACAAAAGTCATTCTATAAAAAAGACACCTGCACCTGAATGTTCATAGCAGCACAATTCACAATTGCAAAGATGTGGAAACAACCCAAATGCCCATCAATTCATGAATGGATTAGCAAAATGTGGTATATGTATACCATGGAATATTACTCAGCTATTAGAAATAATGGCGATATGGCATCTCTTTGGTTCTCCTGGAGAGAGCTGGAACCCCTTCTATTAAGTGAAGTATCCCAAGAATGGAAAAATAAGCACCACATGTACTCACCAGCAAACTGGTTTCCCTGAGTGCACATTTGGGAATAACACCAATTGGGTATCTGACAGAGGTCGGGGCTGGGTGGAAGGAATGGGTGTATACCTACTTGTTGAGTGCGATGCGCACTGCCTGGGGAATGGACATGCTTGAAGTTCTGACTGGGGGGGATGGGGTGGGGGGAGGGGAGGGGTGCACACCTACATGATGAGTGTGATGTGCACTGTCTAGGGAATGGACACAAATGAAGCTCAGACTCGGGGGGATGGGGAGGCATGGGCAATGTATATAACCTGATCTTTTGTACTGCCATAATGAGCTGAAACACATACAAAAAATAAAAATAAATAAATAAATAAATAAAAAATAAATTTAGTTCAACTTGTCACTCTTAAGTTTTCAACTTATTTACCTGGTGCCCACCAAATGAATAATAGAAACTATATTTCAATATGAAACACTGCATTGTGAAAATAAGAAAAAGACATGGTTATGGCCAAAATTAAAGAAGTATACAATTGTCCCAATAAAATGAACTTAAAATGTCTAAATAGGTCTTAAATATAAAATAATAAAGAATTAATCCCAGAATCCTTTGAACTTGAATTGGTGTAGTCAATAGTTGAGGTGTTTCATACAATAATAGTAAGCAGAATTTAATAGTTTTGATTTATTGTTTATAGAGAGGAGCTCCAAAGCAGCTGCATTATTATATATATTAAATACTTTCTACTGAATGAGCTTATCAAGGTACTAACATGTTAAAAAATAAAAAGCTGTGTTATATTGAAAATGCACTTTCTTCAAGGTAGTAACATACTATAATAATAAATAGCTCAAAATGTATCTTCACCTTAGATAAGATTCCTAATCTTTTTATGAACACAGTCAACAAGATGACATTAGGCATTTAAACATGGTTCTGGTGGCATAGGGCCCAATTGCTCAATTACAAAATATATTTTTACTTCTACAGAGGTTAGTTTTAAAAATTAAGTGATCATCATTTCTGTGAAGTAGTTAACATAGCAGGAAATTATTTTGGCTCATTGTCTGAGAGAAACAATGATTTTTCTTAGCCTTAGCTCATACTATAGTCTTGGATCCATCAAAAAGATTCTTGATTTCCATTAGAAAGTCTTTTGTAGAGATGAAAATTATTTCATATTAGTCTTCCTTAATCTTTTCTTTCTGGACATAGCACTGTAAACCCATAGTACTCTTTCCTCTAGCTAATGTCATTTCCTTGTTAGTTTATCTCTGCACCTCCTATCCTCCCAAGACTACTTGCTGCCCTTCAGCTTAAATATATACTTCTGAATGCTGTCCTCAAATTTATCCACTGACTGGCCCAAGATATACACATGTATAAATCTTTTCCATCCTCTGAATTGCAGATCAAAATCCACCTTTTTTCAGAAGGATTTTAATGATGAAACCAAGATATTTTCAACCTACAAGTATAACCCCTGCTGTTCTAACTCAGTATCTATGTTTTTTTCCATTCATATATTTGCTTCTTTCCCTCATTGTTAACAAATTTGTTAAGAATTATTAATAAATATCCCTTAAATACATATCCAAAATTTGGAACTCTTAAGTGAGCATTACATTACTTGTTGGCTATTACTGGAAGCCTGGAAATTTATTAGAAACCAAAAGCAAGTTATTGAAATTGGTTTCCTAGAATAAAAGAACTTGAGAGCAGTGAAAATGTGATACTATTTAATAAGCTAACTAGTTTAATACATGATCACATCCCTAAATTGTAATTTACAATCAAAACAGTTGGTGGCACCTTTGAAGCAATTTTTTGTTTAACTGTATCTATGCTGTCTGCAAATTGCTAGACAATTACATTAATATACAAAGTCTTCATAATTACATTGGTTTAGAAAGAATTTTCTGATGTTCAGATGATCCTATTTTAATATAATATCTATTTACTATAAACTAAAAAATAAAACAAAACAAAATCAGAATAGAAACTGTGCCCCCAGATAATAGTATTTATTACCCAAACATTTTTACAATAGTTTTAGCCTGATAAAAATTTTACTTCCTTCAGAAAGCAAGTCAGGAGTGTCTTGGAAATATTAATAGCATTTCTTACCTAGACACAATACCAGATTCAATAGAGTAGACATAACAATATAAGAAGGGTTGAGGAGACCGTAAATAGCTTCTTAAATGTCCCCAACCCTCTTAGATGCTCTTTCTCACTAGGCTGTTAATATGGCTTAAATTTCTTACCAGAGAAAGTTATTCCTTGGGTTAAAATATTATAAACTTAGTGTAATCCCTTTAAACGGTAAATGTCCTTGAAAGTGTAATGAACTGAGGCTTATTCACTATTAACACCAAGACAGAAAGGGACTTTCATTAGAATATAATCAGTGATTGCATAAATAGATTTTTGTGTAAAGTTTTACAACTTTTGTTGAGGCTGTTCAGGAATAATTAATCTCACTCTTTTCAGTAATGTGAAACCAGATGAGAGGTAGCTGCAAGTATCTCACAAATGAAGAACAGACTTGATAAATTTGGATTGAGAATGCAGCATTGTTCAGCAGGCAAGTGTACTTCCAAATACCCTGGGATTTTACCTACCTCCTCCCCACTGTTCTGGAAGTTAAAACTAGGAGGAGCAGAGGGGAATGTACTGTTCCCTTGGATGATGTACAATGTTAAAGATAAAGCTGGACACTAGTTAAATTGATAAGGACAGATTTTAATCAGTAATACACTACTGCAGTAGGGAAGAGAGTCCAATATGAACTGAGCTCAATTTATATTTGCAGAGGTGACAGGTGATGAGGCATTTTACAGGGAGAATGAGGGAATAGGGAGGGGAAGGGGATCTGCAGGGGCTTGAGCAGAGTCAGAGAAGTTAAAATTTATAAAGGGTTGGTCAGTTTCGATGCTAATTGGGCCAACTGGGTCTGTTAGTCAGCAATGATCTAAGTTAGGATTCCATCCTGCCTCCACCACCACCACCAAACTAGGAGGCAGAGGACCTGTCCTTCCTGATAGTTACATTTTTAAGAAAGGCTTTCAGGTCCTTGAGATAGACTCCTGAGTTGCAGGGAATACAAATACATCCCAAAGGGATTCACAGTTGTAAACCCTTTTTAGTAAATGCTCTAAGAAAAGGAGATGAGGGACCTATCTCAGCTGTTGGCTAGAACACACAGTGAATTGTTTTGACAGCCCTGAGCTTTTTCAGATGAGAACTGAAAAGGGGGACTGGGTTGTCCCAGGGATAAAGCCTGGGTTAGAGACCCTGTGAAAGTCTGGTTAAGTCTCAGGAGTTTGAAAGGAGTGTATGTGCCCAGAGTTTTGGCAGTTCTCAGTAGCCCACAAAAAAAAATTTCAGAAAGGGAGGGTTTGCACATGCCCTGTTAGAAGAGCAAATGTTTCTATTCTTTGGAGCCAAGCAGGGCTACTAGGAGGGAGTAGGAATGGATCCCCCAGAGCAGTGGTTCTCAATCAGAATAATTTTGCCACTAAGAGAACATATGACAATATCCGGAGACATTTTTCTTTGTCATTTCTGAAGGAGGGAGGTACTACTAGTGGCATCAAGAAGGTAGAGGCTAGGGATGCTGCTAAACACCCTATAATGCACAAGACAGTCTTCCACAACAAGGAGGGTGGGGGAGGTGAGGGATAAAAACCTACCAATTGTGTAGGATGTATCCTTTTCTGGTGAAGGGTACACTTAAAGCCCTGACTTCAGCATTAGACGATTCATCCATGTAATAAAAAGCATTTGTATACCCTAAATCTACCAAAATAAAAAAAGTTCCACATGGGGGGGCAGTGAAAAATTAAGTTTACTAAGTAGAGTGAGGACAAAATTATAAAGCAGCTGAAAAGATATATACATATACATGCACACACATACATATATAAAAATGTATATGTATATATGTATACATACATGCATACACATATGTAGAAGAAAATAAGAATAATAGAAGGGGTTTTAATTTTTAAATGAGTAATATAATTATATCAGTGTTTCAGTAATATTTGTTGGGCAGTAGAATATAGAATAATAGAATTCAGTTTTGGGTCCAACCACCAGGTAATGATGACCTGCTTTTCATTCGTTCCTTCACCACGTATTTATTGAATGATAAATATTTGTGTGCCATGCACTGTTCGTGCTCTTGGATCCAGAAATATGCAACATAGACGAGACCTGGCACCCACAAGTTTATAATCTAGTTGGGAGGCAATAAGCCAGATAGTTACAAGTGCCATGAGAGATAAAGGAGGCTAATTCAGATCTAGACAACCGTGCTAGGAAAAGGATGAGAGCACAGCAGATGATTACTAATGGAAGAAAAAGAAAAACAAAATTTCAAACTTGTATAAATGGACAAATATTTGCAGCACTGACAGAAAATGGAAAGTGAGAAGCCAGTCTAGTTCAAAATGGAAAGTTCACTTTAGTACATATTGAATATGATGTGGTAGCAGCACAATTAATTTAATGAGAAAAGAGATAAAAACGAAAAATAATAAAAAGCTGATGGAGAAACTATTTACCAGGACATATGCATGAGCTTCTGTGAGAAAAATGTAAACACTTATTTCAGTGAGTCAATTCTCTGATATAAAATAGGCAAGCTGTGGTATTAAATTGATTCTAATTTATGCTATGTCACAACTATAAGAAGTTATTAGAACCTCCAGACTATACCTTAGAATGAGCAAATTTTATCTGTCCCATATGAATTGTTTTTTAATTAACCAAATGATTACCCACAAAGAAGACAGAATAAACCTGAATCAACAACCTATAGCAACAAAGAAACCATTTCAATAGTGAATTGGTTTAGCAGGTAGGTTTTATGAATAAATCAAAGCCACAGGAGTTGTAAAGCCTCCTTGTTCTCATATGTTAAAAGTAATTTTCTTCAAAGTAGCTGATTTCTTATTGTAGGAGAGAACTTGAAAATCAAGGAGAATATCTGCTGCTAAACCATAGATGTCCCTGCCCTCTAAAAGGTGTCTTTCCTTCCAATGCCTTTTTCTAATATCCAATACAAAGAAGTGTTGGATTCCATCTAAAGTCTTACAAATATCACTCAATTCTAATGCTGAGGTTGACTGCTAAAACTTCCATTGTGCTGTCCTGGGGAATTAAATAAGACGGGCTGCATATTAGATTTGGCTTTTACATGCAGCTGAATAAACTAATGGGGAAACCATATCTCTTTTCTTTACTACCACCAAACAGGGTGTGTGTGTATGTGTATCATTTATAATAGATTGCACTTATTGCTGCATTCATGATCTGCCGCTGATCTTATCTCAGTTTCTTGCATGATGAATATCTTACTGTTAGCTGCATGTCTGGTGAATTTAATTTATAGTTATATCTGTTAGGATTGAATTGGACTATAAGGTAACCAGCCTTCTATATATAGACTTTTGAGAAATAATATATATATTTTTTAAATCTAGAGAGATGGGTAGCACTACAGAAGCATAATGATCTGCCTCCTGGCATCCAGAGCACTTGCCTGACCTGCTCTTTGGAGGAAGCACAGTACACAGCAATGTGGTCCTGCTGAAGTCAGCGCCACTTTAAAACCTACATGTTACTCATCAAGAAACTCAATAGTAAGGAAGCCAAATTTTCCTCATAAACGGTAAATATTAATAGAACTAGAAAAACAAGTCTGCTATTAGCCACGCTAACATCTGCAGAATTTTATCATGAAAGGTTTGCCTCACTGGAGGCAAAGCAACTATTGTCACCAGCTTCCAGCTAATTAAAGGAGACAACTTGCAGTTAGTCATACAATTTGCAACAGTGTAGGGATTTGGGTACAACTGCTAGATACCACCAAGAAATCCTCAAATTCTTTACAATCCAAAATACGGGCAATATAAAATATGCTTTTTAAATTATCAAGAGATGTGCATAGCTTAAAACAAACAAGGTGCAAATATATAGCTAAAAATGTCAGTTCTTCTATATCTCTTACAGATAGATATCTTTAACTAGACAAAAACTATTGTTCCGAAAGACTCACTTTGACATTATTAGAGAAATATAACAATATTCAACAATCCATATTTATAAGATTTTCCGAAACATCAAAAAGTAGTTTTATGTCATTAGGTGTCAAGTGTTATGTTGGGTTAATGTTGCAAAAATATTTAATCTTTTGAACTAAGTCAAGAATGACGTTAGGTTTCAAATCCCATGCCAACTCAAAGTGATTGGTAGTAGTTTCTAGAACAGTGTATTTTAAGAGAATTCCATAGTTGTTTCTGCACTTAGTCAGAAATAAAGCCATGAAGATTAGTGATGACTGCTGTGGAGATGGAAGGGACAGTGACTGTGCCAATGCCATGAATTTGCCACACCAGTTTAAGGAAGTGATTGACAAGTTTGATAATTAGAGGAGTGTCATGGTAACATGAATGAACAGTGATTACCAAAGTATTACCAAAGTTCTAGGAGGTTCCTGTGTTCTGTGCAACCACCTCTATACTTCTGACTCAAGACCATTTTTCATATGTACCTTCTCAGAAACAACTGGAACAGCATTATACTAATGAAAAGTTTGTGAGTTTTATTGAGTACCTATCGTCAGTAATGTATTCAGCTAGGTGCTGGAAAAAACACACACATAAACACACACACACACACACACACACACACATATATGCAATCTATTTTTCAAAGTCATTGGCTCAAACACTGCGTTTTTTAGTGGGTTGGGAATATTTCCTTGATTTGTGGGTGATGAGATTAGATGATATGAGATAAAAATTCTGAAAAGAAACAATATGTAAATTAATCAGGAGTTTAACTATGTAGTATACTTCCATTCAACTCTTCTCAATCCCCTTGAAATGGGAAACCAGTGTTTATATCTAAAGATTTGGGGTCAAAAGTATAGAAGCAGACAGCATGCTACATCAGGGGAGAGACATATATATTGACAAGCAGCTGCCACTGTTTGTTTAAGCCTTCAAAAACATGAACTAAATTATCCATGATATAAAAGATATGTCCAAGTTGTTTTGGTTACATATTACACCAATGAGGATATGAACATCAGGAACAATTAAGGCAGTGAAGCTAAAATTGTAAAGTTGTGTGCTGATTTTGGAAAGATAAGTAGTTTTGATCATTCACTTTGGTCTGAATTAGTTTTAAATACTGTCTTTATTTTTTCATATATCAGGCAAACTACTGCATTACTTCAACAGGATCAACTTGTCTCCAATTTTTCATGGACTGAATTCCAAATTTTCCACACTAGACTTTAAGTATCTATTATTGAAATAATATTTTAGACCATTTCAAAAAATTTTGTAAACTATAGCACATACTACAATATTATGAAGTTTGTTTATAATGTTTATTCTCATTTGTTAGTGCTATATTGAAATAAGTTGACTCCTCCAAAAATATCACAATTTTTAAACTTTTATTCTTATTAATAAAAGAATCTCTTAAGTTTTGATAAACTTTTGTGCTCAAGAAATAAGAAAAAATAGGAAATAATTATGCCAAAATAGGTAAGGTTTATTATTAAATTATAGATATGCTCATAAAGAGATATAGATATAAATCACAGATAGTATGTCATTTATTTTTAAAAGATTTGTAGAAGGATTAATCTTTTTTGAAAAATTGAGCTTTTATAAGTGCTATAGATATGTGATAAGCAATACAAAACTAAAATCAATTTTATATTGATTATTAATATACAGAGAATGTGGATATATTGACCAAAACTGTGACTTATTTATTTGAGGATGGTATTAATTTTCTTACCTGCAACTTTGCAGCTTCCACTAAACCTAACATGGTCCTGTCTGGTAATAACTGACTCCCAAAAAACTAAATTAAGAAATCAACATTAAAGAATTAATAGGAAAAAAACTTCTGGTTACAGATACTATAATAAGACAAGTTAAGGTCTTTCCTGGGTCAATTGAGAATTGTTAAAGGTATGCAACAAAAGAGGGAGGAAAACAAAGGAAAAGTTAGAAGTGTTTGTTTGTTTATTTTATTTATTTATTTATTTTAAAGATAGGATCTCTCTCTTATCACCAACCTGGAATGTAGTGGCATAATCACAGCTCCCTGAAACCTCAAACTCCTGGGCTCCAGCAATCCTCCTGCCTCGGCCTTCCAAGTAGCTAAAACTACAGTGCCACCATGTCCAGCTAATTTTTAAAATTTTTTATATTAATAGAAACTGGATCTTGCTATGTTACCCAGGCTAATCTCAAATTCCTGGCCTTAAATGGTCCTACCACCTTAGCCTCCCAAAGTTCTAGGATTACAAGTGCGAGCCACTGTGCCTGGCCAGAAATTTTTATTATAGAACACAAAATATATTTTCCAATGAGTAATGTATGTAATAATAATGACAAATTACATAATTTTAGAGCCCTGTTCTTAATGTAAAATTCTGATTTGTAAACTGTTTAAAAACATTTATTCAAGTATTAAATACTGAGCCTACTTTATCTTGTAGATCTTAGAGTTTTTTAAATCGTGAAAGCCAATACTGTTATAATCATTTTAACTGAAATATGCAAATTCTGTTTGAAATAGTTTTTTTCTATAAAGTACACTGTTTAAATTTTTTTTCTTACTGTAGGCATGTTATTTCTATCATTTTAAGTTCTATTCATCACACTACACACCAATAAGGTTCATAGAAAAATGTATATACATTATAGAACTTAAGGTAATAGTCCATTCTGGAAAATTTTACAATGTTCTTCAATGGAAAAATTTTTTTGAGTATAAAGGAAAGTAATTTATATGTTATTCAGAAACTACATGTAATGCGTGAAATGGAAATATATGTATCAATATATTGGGGGGAGGTCTATCAGTCTAGTGGTTCAGATTGTTTCATCAGTTTGTCAGTCAAATGTAAAATGATGTTTATAATGGCTATATAGATAAGCAATTATATATATAATATATATATTTAGTATTAGCCGAATTCCCTTAGGGCAAAAAACATTTATCAAGTACCTTTAGTAGATTGTTGGCACTGATAACTGCAATAATTTTTCCCATTCCTGCACTAAATTTCTTTGAAATGTGGCTTCGTTGGTCCTCTAAGAGGCAGAGTCTATTTCCCTACCCCTGGAATTTGGACAGGCCTCTTATTTTGTGTTAACCAATAGAAGAAAAGAGGAGATCCACTAGGGAAGTTCTAAACCAAAGTCTCAAGAGGCATTGTAGCCTCTGCTCTCACTCTTTTGGAATGCGGCTGTTACTATGTGAAGAATCCCAGTCTAGACTTCTTATGAATGAGAGATAACAAATAGTTGCCCAACTTTCAGCCAAGCCTATGACAAGGACCATTTTAGATTGTTCAGTTCTAGTCAAGTGGCTGCCTGATTGACCCCAGCTAAGAACAGCAGAACCACCTAGTTTGGCCCAGCCCAAAGCAATGAGCCAAAGAAATGTGAGTAAATAAAATGGTTGCTGTTTCAAGCCACTAAATTTTAGGGGGGCTTGGGATTCAGAGTGTGGTACTGCCATATCATGTACCATATACAAAGACTGAATAAAAATTTATCATGGACCTAGTTGTAAGAGCTAAAAACTATAAAACTTCTGGAAGAAAACATAAAAAAATCTTTGTGACATTAGGTAGGGAAAGATTTCTTAAATAGGGAAAAATAAATCATGAAGCATATAAAAATTGATAAAATAGACTTCATCAAATGTAAAGATGTTTGTAATTTCAGAGAGACAATTAAGAACATGAATAGACAAGCCAACAACTGGGAGAAAGTATTTGCAAAACATTTATCTAATAAAAAGCTTGTATGGAGAATATAGAAAGAACTCAGTAATATTACAATATCAAGCAAAAACAGCTCAGTTAAAAAATGAGCAAAATATTTGAACACACATTTCACACACACACAAAAAAATTTGCAAAGAAATAATAAGCAAACAAAGAGATGGTCAACATCTCTCATTACCCGGGAAATACAAATTACACCCACGGTGACAAGCCTCTACATATCCACTAGAATGTCTAAAATTTAAAAGACTAACACTACCAAGTCTTGAAAAGTACATGAGTAACTGGAACTCTCATACATTTCTGGTGGGATTGAAAAATGGAGACAGAGGACACTTGGAAAAACAGTTTGGCAGTTGTTAGAACAAAGCTCAATATGTACTTGCTATTGACCCGGCAATCCCACTCCAGGGTACAGACTCAAGAGAAATAAAAATATTTGTCTACATATATTTACATGCAAATATTCATCAGAGTTTTACTGATAGCAGCCAAAACTTAAAAATACCAATTGTACAACAACTAGTGAATAGATAAACAAATTGTGATATATTTATACCATGGAATTTAACAATAGAAATGAGTGAATTACTGATATATGCAAAACTATTAATAAATATCTAAAATATTATGATAGATGAAAGAAGCCAGAAGCAAAAGACTGTAATGTATGATAACATATGAAATCTAGAAAAGACAAAACTACAATAAAAAACAACTCAACAACTGCTTAGGCCCAGGAATTGGGAGAAGGGATTGTCTACAAAGGCTCATGAGAGATCATTTTTACTGTGATGAAAATGTTCTATATCATCATTGTGGTGGTAGTTAGGAGCAAAACTCAACAAGTTGTGCCCTTGAAATAAGTAAATTTTATTGTATGTAAATTATATTTAAATAAATCTGGGTAAAAATTTTTAAAAAGGAAGGAAAGAAGGAAGAAAGGAAGAAGAGAAAGAAGAGGGTAAGGGAGGAAGTTCTGATGTTTAATAAACTTGTGGACCTGGCTATCATGCTCTCTAGACAGGAGGTTCAAAGTGTCGATTGAGTGTTTCTAGCAGCATAGGATAAATTACTTCAAGAGAGAGGAAATAAAGAAGAAATTATTTAGTTTGCAAGTAGATTTTAGAGGATATATGGAAGGCAAGGATATACTGGATTGGAAAATAAAATTGTTTCTTAACC
Source organism: Eulemur rufifrons (assembly GCF_041146395.1). Classification (NCBI taxonomy): domain Eukaryota; kingdom Metazoa; phylum Chordata; class Mammalia; order Primates; family Lemuridae; genus Eulemur; species Eulemur rufifrons. The sequence goes on from NC_090997.1 coordinate 37,564,769, forward strand.
TCATTTTCTCCCTGGCTATACAAGATTCTCAAAGAATAAATGGCCTCGAGGTAAAGATTAAATCAAGGGTGTGTTTGTAAGATCCTTTGTTTAAGACTTCAGAATGATATAAAGCAGTGTCACATAGTCCCTTTTATCTAGGCAAAATGGCATCTAAGTATCTTAATGAAAGAAGAGTCCTTTTTGGAAAAGAATCGTCAATGTGACCATTGTCTAACCTAGTTGACTATAATCTTCTGCATAAAGTTATGAACAATTTTTAAGGGATTTGTATCAGCTTTGACTAATTGGGACAAAGACCTTTCAGAATAAAAGATCTCTTTTTAAAAGGCCCATTACTTTCCATAGGCAGAAGGCAGACTGAGAATGCAACTCAGCTGTAAACACAAGCCATGCCATATTGAAAATGGTAGCCTTCTTAGAAGGCAGAGCCAAGAACCAAGAGGAAAAGCCAGAGTGACTAACAGACTGAAGAACAACTGGAGTAGAAATGGGCTCTAAATTTCTTGCTCAGCTAGATTTCAGAATTGATGTGGAAAAGTAACTCTTATGATCCCTCCATTACTTTCCTTTTTGCACGGGAGGGAGTGCCCATTATAGTTATCCTGTTACTGTCTGACTATTTTGTATTGAATGTATGTGGGTTGGAGGAGGGGAAGAGTTTAGTTTGATTTTTTTAGTCTCCTCGTCTCTGCATTAATAGAAACCACACAGGGGAAGATACAGCCTCATCTATAAGGAGTCTGGTTTCTGGTTAAAATCTATGTGTGGTTTTCCAGGCCTGCCTGTGGGCAATTACAAAGGCTTTATCTGACAGGCCTCATGAGAAAAAGCTGCCCTCCCCACCAGACTTGGTGCATAGCCAGTGCATCCCAGATGCTAAGGAGAGTTGCTGTCAAGGGCTCAGGCCCTCCGGTCAATCATGTTTTTATGCACATTTGCATTCCTTTTCTGGGGAACCTTCATTCCTTGGTCTCTTTCTGGGGCCTTTGGCCCCTTTCTGGGGGAAGAAGCGAGAAACCCTGAAGACGCTTTTCCTCAGTCCAACTGAGTACTCAGTAATTTTCCACTCCTAGCCTTACTTCCTCCTCCAGGCCCCTGGGTCCACAGAATTGCAGGGTCCTCACGTTCAGGATTCTCTCAACAGTAAGAGGACCCCTATGTTTGTGCTGATCCACCTGCCCCTCAACCAGTGCACCATCCCATGGGGAAAAGGGAACACATGAGTTGGCACTTTCTCTACTTGAGACTGTTGCTCCATGGTTACTTTCATTTTTCACTTTTTGCTTTAATTAACTACTCCAACACCTGGCAGCTCATTTCTCTCTCTTTTCAGCTCAGCTGAGCTGCTGACAATCCACATGGAGATCTAATTCGGTTTATAAATCCCTCAACTTTGGGCCCAGTGCCTTAATGGGAGGAGATTTGTGAGAGGGGATAAATGTATTTTGTCAGTGAGAAGAAAAAGTAAAATTGTGGCCAGAGGGGAGACTGTTTACAAAGACAGGCACAATAATGTTTCACATCCTTGTATCTATGCAGTGTGACTTTTCCACTCTTCCGGTCAAAGGTTGAATTCAATATTCCCACTCCTGAAATCTGATCTGGCCTTGTGTCTTGCTTTGAGCAACGGAATGCAGAAGGTGAAGTTTGAGTCTAAGCCTCAAGAAACCTTGCAATTTCCACTTTTGCCTTCTGGAATCTTTGACACCTGATCTGAGGCTTTGTTCTAACTCTAATGAGGGAAGTTGCCTGGTCTTTGCTGGAAGAGACTGAGCACGGAGAAGTGGCAGGGGAGGAAGCAGCAAAGGGAAAGAGAGAAAATGGGTCAGCCAGTTATCACAATGAACTTGAAGGTGTTTTTGTGAATGTGGACGCAGAGGATGTTGGGTTGAGGATGCAAGATGTAGGGTGATATCGGCCATAATTTATGGTCCAAAAATCTAAGACAGATAAACAGAAGGAGCCAGATGGTGGGGCAAGGACCAAAGCAGGGACCTATAAAATAATCAGACTCAAGCTTCATTACCAGAGCTGATCGCCAAAGGCAGTCACGGTCATGTCCTTTGTGAGTGATTGTGAGCTAGGAACTTAGCGTCAGTAAGCGGAAGCTAATGACCCTAGATGCCAAAGGAGTGGTACAGTTGACGTGGCACTGTTCATTCCAGCAGTAGCAACATTGCTTTCTTTGTGAGACATGTCGTACTGATAATGCTTGTGAGTGACTTCATCCTTTTAATCAGGCTAAACAGTCTTGTGATATCAAAGAGAGTAAACCGATGCATAGTTTTTCTACCACAGAATGCCCCAAACCAGACCTTAAAACCCATAGAAACATTAAAGAACCCAGAGAGTAGTTAAAATGTAAAAATTTAATATCCTGGCTAATAAATATATTGACTTAATGTTTACATTAGTTATCACTAAATATTTTTAAAACTGAAAATATATTACATATAATATGCAATTATTTTTATTAAATCAGGAATTATACTTACTCTATATTTATAATACAATAATTCCCAGATAAAATTAAAATTCTGAAAATACTTGAAAGAATGATAAATAGGTAGATATATATATAGACACATATACATATCTAAGAGAAATATATTCAGTTTTTTGTAATCAATAGGGATTATTCGTGATTTTGTACCTTAGGAATTATTAAGGAAGAAGATAGATAGTGATAGAAATATTCTATATATTTAACATACATTATTTAATCTATAAGTATTCTTGATACCAGTGCAGAAAAGGAGCAAGAATAATAACTGAGAAGAGCTTGACTTTTTCTCAGAGGGGACCTGGCATCTCTAGTGATCCAGCCGCTCCGGACTATAAAGAGCAGTGAACTGTCACTCTTCATTTCTAGCTGGTCAAAGTACCAGTCAGCTGCAAGGGCTGCTCAGTTTCTTTTCCTCACCAAATTCTTAGAGATTGCCAAAAAACAAAACAAAACAGTATTCTTTAAGGAGAGGGAAAATATTTTAACTCAAACCCATGCCATTGAGGTTTACTGTCTGCCTAAAACATCAAACTGCTTTCCACGTTATTTGCAAGGACTGAATCAAAAATGGGAAAAGTGAAGATATGTATTCTTAGAATCATATGGATATGAAAGACACAGGGAATAAAGTTGTCCTTAACCAAGAGAAAGAAGACACTGAAGAATGAGAAATGGCATCCCCTCAACATATGGAAAGGAACAGTCATGTGTCATGTCTAGAGTCCTCTAAGACATCTGTCCCCAACCTTTTTGGCACCAGGGACAGGTTTCATGGAAGATAGTTTTTCCATGGACTGGATGGGGGTACTGGTTTTGGGATGATTCAAGCACATTACATTTATTGTGCAGTCAAACCTCTCTGCTAATGATAATCTGTGTTTGCAGCCACTCCCCAGCGTTAGCATAACTGTCTCAGCTCCACTTCAGATCATCAGGCATTAGATTCTCATAAGGAACATGCAACTTAGATCCCTAACATGCACAGTTTGCAGTAGGTATCGCGCTACTATGAGAATCTAATGCCTCAGCTGATCTGACAGGAGGAGGAGCTTATGCAGGGATATGAGGGACAGGGAGTGGCTGTAAATATAGATGAAGCTTCACTGGCTTGCCCTCTGCTTGCCACCTGCTGTGTGGCCAGGTTCCTAACAGGCCACAGAGTGGTACCAGTCCACAGCCTGGGGGTTGGGGACTGCAGCTCTAAAAGCACACAGGCTAAATAGTACTGTATTCCAGGGAGTAGCAAAAGTAAAATTCACAGCAGAATTATAATGAAATAGCATTACATTTTTTTTTAAATTTTAGTAGCTAAAAAAATGTCTTACAGAGACATGTACATTTTTGCCTATTATAAACCAGGGCTATTTTTTAACACAAAATTCACTATGTGGAAATTCTGCATAAACCGTCAGGGGGAAAAAGTCTCTTTTTTGCAGCTACAAAATAGAAGTGGCTTGAAAGACAAGAACTTCTCTAGATACGGTCATTTGAGTTGATATTACTTTCGAGACAACTTCTGAATAAGCCTTAGTCATAAATAGCAATAAATACGACAGGCCACATAGAATAGTGGGGAAATTCTATTTTCTCAAGAACTTATTACCCAGGCACTTCATTTATTTCTCTACCTCTCCTGATAAACTCCTTGAAAGCATGGAGCATAATGCAGGTATCTTTATAACCTGGGTGCCCAGCACAGAGTTTGGCCAGAGAGAGCAGATGTGTAGTAAAATTTTTTAAAAAGGACCTGTTAATTCTCTATTTTTCCAGTGGATGTTGACTGATGATTGCAAAGCAGGTGTAACACAGCAACTGATTTTGTTGACTTTTAGTGTAGCTTGAAAAAGATTTTATGATCAAAGAGATTGAAACTAATGGCTCTGAAATGTGATTACACATTACATTTACCCAGGTACCCTTTCTCCTTTATTAGCATGAATATTTGTATGGTTTAAATCAACTAGTCCAGGCAGAATATAGCTCTCGAACCACTGTAATAGCCAAAGCACTTGTGAATGAGGGTATGGCTCCTCATGGAAGGAGTTCAAAAATCTTTCAAAGTGTCAGACTGGGTAACTGACATGAGGGCAGGGTCCTAGTAACTCTTCTCATCAGTGTCTCCCCAATACCTAACACGATGCCTGACAAATAGTTGGTGGTCAGTGTACCTGTGAGGAATACCACATGGTAAATTCATTTACCAGGGAAACATGAACATACACAAGAATGAACTGGAAAGTTTTAAATATTGAACACTGGTCTAAATTCCTTGCAGAAATAATGGCTCACTGGATAGGCTATTAGCTCCTAGAGAGCAAGGCACAATTCTTACATATTTTGTATCTCTAGCATATACCACAGTGTCTGGCATATGGAAGCTACTCAAATATTTAGGGCATTCATATGTGAGTCACTATTCCAGATATAGTGAAGACACAGTGTGGTAATCTCTCCTCTCATAATGATCAGATTGTCATTGCTACTATTAAAGTGTGTGGGCAAAGATGACAACATATATTTTCTGTCTCACTCTGTCAAAGTTCCATTTTATTTTTCTGCTCTCTTTTTTCTTTGAGACTATCACTGTGCATGACTTATTTAGAACTAAAAGTTTTGAACATAAAGGCAGCTAACAAAAAATCCAATTTCAAAGGTGTTTTGACCCTAAAGTTCTGTCACCTAATATTTATTCCAAGGATATGTGTTGTGATGGTTGCAAGGTGCCAGTGACCTTGAAAGTCAAAAGGGCCAATGAAGATGGAATAAAGTGAATGAAGTTGAATAAAGAGAAATCTGGATTTTTCTCACTATTTCTTACCTTTCACCTTCTAAGCCTTTATGTTTAGAAGTATACCATCTGCCAGATAAGGTATGTTTGTCCCCACTTCAAAACTATGACCCAGAGAGTGGAAAGTGATTTGATCTAAGTGACTTCGCTGAAAAAGGTTGAAGGGGGATCCAGCTGATCTTCAGTGCTGTGTGCCTTTACTCTGCCTCAGTGTCTCCATTCAAAAAAACAAACAAACAAAAAAAAGATAAAGAAGTACTTCACTAGGAGTTTATGGGAAGCAAAAGAACCAAGAGCCAGGATTCTGGTCACAAGTTCATTCTCCAGGTCAAAGATTGTTTCTTTCAAAAAATAGATAATAATGAACAGTCATACATGTTCTGTTCTAGAAATTGTTTATTGTCACTGTTTCTAGGTAATGGCCCATGACAGGATGGAGGTCAGGCTCCTATATGATTGCTCATAGCTGTGGTTTGCATAGGTTGGATCATAGCAGCTTAACAGGTTTTAACTCCAGAGGAATGAATCTCTCTTGCAGCCAAAAGATAAATATGTCAGAGTGAGTTCTTTTTTCTCAGTACATTACTCTGAGCAACATCTGACCAGTAGAAATGTGGGCTCCTTGGGGAGCTGGGAAGCTGAAACAAGTCTCACCTGGCATTTAATGCATGTTTATAAAGAGATTCAGAGAGGATCTGAACACTGGTATGTATTGAGTTGGCAGTTTTCCTTACAGGTTAAAGTTATTAATAAAGTTGAGGTCAGTGGCACTAAAAGCAATTCTTGTGTGAAGTCTTTGTAATATCCCAAAGGTGGTGCTTGAAAAAGACAAGTATTTCCAAGCAAAAGTAAGGTATTGCTGAGATATAGAAGCATTGTAATTATTTCAGTTTGTCCCCTGGACTATTATATTTTTGGTGCTTCCATTAAAATTACTTTTTGTTCTATATGTGTAAGAAAATGTGTTTTTTCTTATTTTTTAAGTTTCAGAATTTAGCTAATAAACACGTATATAGGGATTTTTTGTTGTTGATTTTTGTTCTTTTTTAAAGCAAATACTACAAAAAGGAACAAAAACCACTATCACTCCTACCCCATCACCTCCGTCTTCCCCTCTCAATGTCAATCTTATACCCATAAAATTTCTACTTTCAGGTCTTTTAGCTATTTCTCCCCACGCTCCTGCAAACTCCAAAGGTTCTAATAATGCCTGTAAATGGTGCTGGTGTACAGCAAAGGCAGTACTTAGTTTCCAATCTGGACATTAGCTAGTCTAACCAGAGAGTCAGGCTGCTATGAATATTCTGAGCATAGGTATGTTTCAGCAGAGACTTCAAATGGGAACAGTATCTTTACTTTCTTTTATGCTCTTGTGTTCTACCATCGGGACTAAAGGTCAGGGTCAACTTGACCAAGATTTATTCTCTGCTGTCTGAGAAAAAATCTTGACCAACTCCAGGAGGGAGTTGGTTCCTCTCTAAGAGCACCTTGGGAACCAGCTATGGCCAGGGGCTTAATTCAGTCCACCTTGATCTAATGTTCGGGTGGTGGATCAGGACTGGGAGCCACTGCACCACCAAAACATGTAGTTGCAAATGTAAGGCTTGGTACCCAATCTTCTGATCACTTAAGGGGAGGAGCTTGTTCACCCTAACCAAGAAAGGTGAAGGGCAGAACAGGGAGAGAAGCTAAGATTCTGCCATGCCATTCTGTTGTTGGATCCCAAGTCATGATCATACCAGGGGAAGGGAGGATGCTTCCCCAATCATAAGCATAAAAGGCCCACAGTCCAAGCTAGTCTCCATCTCCCAAAGTCTGACATCCAGCACTGCTAGATCTCTTTGTGCTGCCCCAGGCTATAATGGACAAGGGAGACCCTCCCCCCCCCAACACACAACTGCATACTACTATCTGCAGAAGTTTACCTAAAAATATTGACTCAGGGGGCCTCCTATGTGTGTTGTCAGATAATTCACTGTACTTGCTTATCATATGCTTTAAAGCACTTTTATGTAGTGCTCTAAATGTCTGACTACCTTTTTAATTCTTTTACTCTACCTATATTGCACCCATTCTCCTTAAGTCTTAAGATTTAGGAATGAGGACAGTGCTAGTGAAAGCCATTGTGCTTTACACAACGTCTTCCCGTTCCCTTCATTTGACTTTGAACCTAACTCCTCAGCCTTTACACCCTAGTGTTACAACAATGTTGATGATGACAATGATGATGAGTCAAGTATACTATCTCATTCTTTGCCTTTAATAACAGTGCAAGAGTCAAGGTGATCTTTTCATAACTATATCATGAGTCTCCAGAATTTAAAAGGTAAGGGAACTTCTTATGTGCTTTTTGGTGATGTAATTTAAGGGGAAATGTATCATAGCTATAGCTCTTTTGTCTTCCAAGCTGTTTACATAGACCACAAAGAAATGAAGCACCAATTACTCTCAAAGTTTTGATTGTTAACAACTCTATTTCCCCTTCTCCCCACTCCCCTCTTTTTTTTTTATTTTTTTTATTTTTTTATTTATTTTTTTTTTTTATTTTATCTTGTTATGGGGGATACAGAATTGCAGGTTACATATGTTGCTCCTGTACTGCCTTTCCCCCCAAGTCAGAGCTCCAGGCGTGTCTGTTCCCCAGGTCGTGCGCATTGCACCCATCATGAGGTATATATCCCTCCCTTCCCCACCCCCCCTTCCCGAGTCAGCACCTTCAAGTGTTACCACTCCCCAAAAGGTGCGCAATGCACTCATTGTGTAGGCATACCCCCATCCCCTCCCCCACCCCCCACCTCAGTCTGATATCCAATTGGTGTCGTTCCCAGATTTGTATTTAGGTGATGATCAGGGAAACCAATTTTCTGGTGAGTACATGTGATGCTTGTTTTTCCATTCTTGGGATACTTCACTTAATATAATGGGTTCCAACTCTCTCCAGGAGAACCATAGAGATGTCGTATCTTCATCATTCCTTATAGCTGAGTAATATTCCATGGTATACATATATCACAGCTTACTAATCCAATCATGTATTGATGGGCATTTGGGTTGTTTCCACATCTTTGCTATTGTGAATTGTGCTGCTATAAACATTCGGGTACATGTGTCTTTGTTACAGAATGACCTTTTTTCCTTTGGGTATATGCCCAGTAATGGGATTGCTGGGTCAAATGGCAGGTCTACTTGAATCTGTTTAAGATACCTCCATAATGCTTTCCACAGGGGTTGCACTAGTTTGCAGTCCCACCAGCAGTATAGAAACTTCTCGAAAGAAGATATAAGAATGGCTAACAAACATATGAAAAAATACTCAACATCCCTAATCATCAGAGAAATGTAAATCAAAACCACAATGAGATATCACTTAACTCCAATGAGAATGGCCTTTATCAAAAAAAACCCAAAACAACACATGTTGGCGTGGGTGTGGAGAGACAGGACCCACTCCCCTCTTTTTGATTTCCAATGACTTTTACTTCTTTCTGTGCTCATATGTGCTTAGCATTATTTCCAAATTATTAGAGAGTACATGTGGCATTTGTTTTTCCATTCTTGATATACTTCATTTAGGATAATGTAAAATGGCAAATATTCTCTACTGAAAACAAAATTATGTGTGTGTGTATACATGTATATATGTGTATTTTTATATTTATATAACGTTTAATTGTGCCAATTGTTTTTAAGAGAAGTGCATTAAAAATTTTAAGAGTTTTATCAAATTATTTTTGTATTTCTTAAAGTTTTTAGTTTATATATTTCTAAGTTATGTGGTTAGTTGCATAAAGTTTCATGATTGTTATAACTTCTTTTTGCAGTAGACTTTTATCAATATGAAATATTCTTTTGTTTCACTTAATATTTTTGTGTTCAATCCATTTTGACTTATACAATGTAATAATAATTTTTCAGCCTTTGGCACATTTTATAATTTAAAATATTTGCTAAATATATCTTTTTCTAGTCTTTATTTTTCAGTTTCTCTGTTTACAGTATATGATTGAATTTTTCAGTTTAACAATCTGAGGTTTGAGACATTTAATAGTAAAATAAATACATTGATGTGACTTTACAATTGATTTTTGGTCTTTATTTATTCTCTTTTTTGCAATCTTAAACTAGAGACACATACTTCTTCTATCTTATTTTATATTTTCTACTCCCCATTTCTTTTTTCTTTCTTTCCTTTCTTGTCCTCTCTTACACTGATCACATCTTATTTGTTAGATTATTTTTTCTTTGGTAGCATATAAAATATAAAACACATAACTATTTGTTTTATATTTTATATACACATTTTTATTCCAGTGAGGAGTCATAGTTTTTAAATAATATACTTATTGAAATTCATCATTTTTACAAATGGCCAAAAACCGATTGATATCTGTATACCCACTTTTTAATTCTTTGTTCTCATTTGGCTGGACTGTATCTTTTCATGAGTACATTAAAAAAAAAAAAATTAAAAAAACGGTCATACCTGCCATTCGATCCAGCAATCCCATTATTGGGCATATACCCAAAGGAAAAAAGATCATTCTGTAACAAAGACTTATGTACCCGAATGTTTATAGCAGCACAATTCACAATAGCAAAGATGTGGAAACAACCCAAATGCCCATCAATACATGATTGGATTAGTAAGCTGTGGTATATGTATACCATGGAGTATTACTCAGCTATAAGAAATAATGAAGATACGACATCTCTATGGTTCTCCTGGAGAGAGTTGGAACCCATTATATTAAGTGAAGTATCCCAAGAATGGAAAAACAAGCATCACATGTACTCACCAGAAAATTGGTTTCCCTGAACATCACCTAAATACAAATCTGGGAACGACACCAATCGGATATCAGACTGAGGTGGGGGGTGGGGGAGGGGATGTGTGTATGCCTACACAATGAGTGCATTGCGCACTGTTTGGGGAATGGTAACACTTGAAGGTGCTGACTCGGGAAGGGGGGGGTGGGGAAGGGAAGGATATATACCTACATGATGGGTGCAACGCGCACTATCTGGGGATCAGACACGCCTGGAGCTCTGACTTGGGGGGAAAGGCGGTACATGGACAACGTATGTAACCTGCAATTCTGTATCCCCCATAACAATAAGATGAAATAAAAAAAAAAAAAAACAGTCATAAATTTTCTCAGTTCTTGCTTAAGGATAAACATCATTGTTTTGGGGTTCTATTATTCAAGTTTATTTTCTGTCAGAATATTGAAAATATTAATGAAATGTATTCCATCATACAATGTTGCTAAAATAGTACTCTGGTTCTAGTCTTTTTCCAGTTAACATTTATCCCCTTTTCAGTTTCGTCTTCTTTATCTTCATAGTGCTCATAATATACCGTGAGGAGTTTATGTATTTTACTTTTACGTTTATTTTATTTATCTCTTTGAATCTTCAATTCAAGGTTTTAGGATTACTTTAGCTCTGAGATATTGTTTTCTATTTTTCCTATTCTTCCAATACCTCACCACAACCACCACCAAATTATACACCTTATATACCACTTACATATCACTTTTATTCATTGGTGGGACTTCTTTTAGATAGTTTAGAAACATTTTATTATATTAACTATGTCTCTTTTTTTAATAGAATTCTCCTTCCTTATTTTGACCTGGGACAATCATTACACTTGCTCTTCCAACTAACGTATTCATTCCTTAAGTATATTTTTCATTTTATTCATCTCTTAAATTTTCATATTTTGAAGATTAGTTCTAATGTCACCTGTTTCCTAATCTCTTGTGTGATATAATATTTCTAACCATATTAATCACACTTATTTTAAAACTTTTTCTGCTTACTTTTCTCCATTTCCTCAGGTAATAGATTTATTGCTGGGTTTGTTGCCTGCTTTTCATAAATCGATTTTTCTCAGAGCCTGGTAATTCTTTATTTTCTTCTAATCTTTGTATCTCATAATTCCTATTTGTCTGTCTGTGAATGTAAATTATGAATGTCAGAACGTTTTTTCTTTGATAGCGGCAGTGGTATGGGATGTGTGCAAGGAAAGATGCATAATTAATTTGTTTTCTGGTTTTGTGGGTTCTGTTTGCTTCCTGAAGATTGTGAATTGCCTTGGCTGCTGTTCTGCATTTCAAGTTCTAGCTTCTATCTTCTCTGCCTTAACATGGGCTTAAAGTTTCTGCTATCTGCTGGTTGGCAAAAGAGAGGGAAGGTGTAGTATGCAAGAGTTGAAGCCTAGATATAGTTTCACCTTTAACTTCTCAATTTTTGCTCTTGATTTTCCCCTACTCATTACTTCTATTACTTCTGAGTTTGGAATAAACTCAGAGATATACCCTAGTCCAGCATCATATATGTCTTTTGGGGAGCTTAATTTTTAACTTTTTTGTCCATCTGTCTAATCCCACTTAATACTTTTTTTGCCAAGAATTCTTACATTTTGTCTTCCAGCATGCAGATGCTTTTAATATACTTTCTGTAATTTCAGGCGATTGAGATGAGTGGGGGATGTAGAATACGTACTCAGCCAGCCATCCTAATTGAAGACAAAGTCAAAAAAGGACAAAATTGATACCTTAATGAAGTTCTCTGACACAAACACTATTCTTGCCTCACTACACTGTGTAATAACACTTAAAAGGCATGATAAACATAAAATTGGTAACCACATGATAATTTAGCCCTCCTGTTCTCACTGGATTGAATATATTTTCTGTGTTTACTTGAAAGGAAACATATGACAAGAGCACCTTTTTTAATCCTATGGGCAAGATCTCTTTAGTAAAATCAGATCAATTATGAATTCACTTGATGCCCGTAAAGCTCTCTGGAGGCAAGAAGGCTTAATTGCTAGCTTTGCTTTTTAATGTAAATAATAGAACCAAACAGCAACATGCTTGTTAAACACACACAATAAAATTTACATTCTCTTTCATTGCTATACATAAGGCTCTCTGAATATAAAATGACCTGCCTTTCATTATTTTGTGAGTAAATTATTGCTTCCATTAGTTAAGCAGAACCCCTATGTCATCAAAGCTTTTTTTAAAGTACACATCGTGGCCGGGCGCGGTGGCTCACGCCTGTAATCCTAGCACTCTGGGAGGCCGAGGTGGGCGGATCGTTTGCGCTCAGGAGTTCGAGACCAGCCTGAGCAAGAGCGAGACCCCATCTCTACTAAAAATAGAAAGAAATTATATGGACAGCTAAAAATATATATAGAAAAAATTAGCCGGGCATGGTGGTGCATGCCTGTAGTCCCAGCTACTCGGGAGGCTGAGGCAGGAGGATCGCTTGAGCTCAGGAGTTTGAGGTTGCTGTGAGCTAGGCTGACGCCACGGCACTCACTCTAGCCTGGGCAACAGAGTGAGACTCTGTCTCAAAAAAAAAAAAAAAAAAAAAAAAAAATATTAAAGTACACATCGTATCTAATTCCAATCTGAAATAGTTTATACTGACATCACTTATTATTAGAATTATTGATTGGGTCAAAATTAAGGACAACCAAAGCCTCAAAGCTTTCTGTTTCTTTTTTCTCCCTCTTCCTGGCTTCTCTTTACCACCTGCCAAGGTTTACTAAGAGCCATCTAAAACCACTAGGTTCACAGAAGTAACTTTTCAGGCACCAGGAGTTGTGACATTTGGTTATTTTAGCTAATAACCAAAGGCATAGTTGGGTATTTCTCCGTAATTGGATTTGTTCACACAAACACTTAACAAGCCTCTTTCAGAGAACAGTCTGAGTCATTAGTATTAATATGTACCAGGCTATCATGTTACCTTTAGAAGTAATATCTTCCCATTTGAAATATGAATATGAAAATATTTTCCCCTAAATTAGTACTAGATCACCCCTAGAGATGCCATCTGTTTCTTAAAAAAATTGCTTCTAGTATAGTTTTTCTCTGCTTTTTGTGTTATATTTTTGGAAGTCAATGTCTAATAAAAATGATATAAGAATAATTTTTCCTAGGGAACCACTGAAGCCAAATTCCCCTTGTAACACTTCTACCCAATAAAATGAAACATCAAATCTATTATGGTGCTACTGGCCAAATAGTCAAGTCATTAAAAGTATTTTACCAAGCAGTTCCTCAAAATGGGATTAAGATACACCTGAGAGCAATTGGATAATCTATGCCACTTTTCAACTTTCCAGGAAAGCGGTTTGTCTATTTAAAAACTATGTCATAATTTGGCAGCAAGAAAATTCACTCTTTAATTATAATGCAAGATACACAGTCCTGATTTTAGCTAAATAAATTTAGCTTTGCCTAATGTATGGCATGATCTAGGTAAGAGCTTTTTGCTACTCATATGGTAGAGATCACCTGCGTGACAATACATTGATTCCCTCAGCCCTTTGAGGTATTCAAGATTGGCCTGAAGGCCCAAAGACCCTGTGCTTTTGACCTGTAGTCATGACATTCTCATACCCCAACATGCCATACAAGTTGTTTCATTCCATGGGTTCATGATGGGGAAATACTCATCTACATAACCATTAACAGTCAGAAATCAACTCAATCCATATAGTGTGAATGGTGAGAATTATATCCATTTCTAAAATAGATCAAGAAAGAAGGAGGGTTCTGATAGTAACTGTTCAATTGCTCTCTGCTTAACCAGAAAGAGAGGGAGCTTAAGTATGCAAAAATTTCAGTAATCCTATACTTTATCATTTCAACTTTCTGAAAATAATTTTTTCATTTCTTAATTGTAAAAATAACCACTGATCTGGCTATAGAGGCAAACCATCCTCAGGTGATGATATTATATCACAATAAAACAATTCAAGTATTTCTAAGAAAGCTAGATTTTTTTTTTAATCTGACACTTTTAAAATCAAAATTATTAAACATACTAAAGTCATGCAAGTGAAGATTTTTTTATAAGCAAGCTTTCAATTTTTAAAAAAATGGTTTAATAAAATTGGCTACTTTCTTGCTAATACTTACCATTTTAATTATCAGCTTTAAAATATAATCTTATATATCCTGATTAGAATATTCCATTATTAATCTACTTGTAAATTGAATTCTGAATCTATTCCCAGTGGTTTGCCTTTTATCTTCTGTTTCACTCAGCATTAAAATCCGCCATTACATTTTTCCTATCTGTTGAGGCTAGGTCAGGGAGCAAACTACATTGCCTAGAACACAGTAGGGATTCAGTAATGGATTGACTCACTGACTAACTTACTTTCTTTTTGCTTGTTCTCCGTAACGGCTCTGAAGACTCATTTTTTTTCCCTCTCTAGTACAGAAATAGAACAACTAAAAAACAAAGAAATAAAAGACTCTCTACTAGAGAATTGGCATTAAAAGGATAATTCCCTTCTAGTCCACCATCCTTCCTAGGATACATTATTACCCCATAAGAAAATGATTTCTTTTTCAATAGGGTCTTTTTTGCACCAGCTAGCCTTATTTTCTAAAACCAGAGAATTGTTTGTCCGTCAACTTGTCATTGCTGACAATGGATTCAAATACAATATGCCTCAAGTAAAGGGAATACATCTCTTACAACATAGCAGAATATTTTTGAACAGAAAATTGATGTAGGATTTTAAATGATTTCATCAAAAGCTTCAGCGCTGAGAATTTCTTTGTGGTCAAGCTAGGTCACATCTGGACTGTGAGAGATTGTAAGATGGAATCATGGAGGAATGGAAGGATTAAGATGTAATTTAGTGAATATCCTAAGATAAATTACAAGACATTAACTGGGTCTCCAGCAATCTTAGATGTCAAGATATTTGAAAGTAACTTGAAAATTAAGGTGAATGTTTTGAATAGTGCCTAGGGAAGCACAATTTATAGTTCTGACTATGACAATAGTAATTAACCATAATAAAGTTCCTCAGTCTTTTAGGATAATTGAAAATCATTATTATTATACACACATAAACTGACCTCTTGTTTCCCTAAATATGCTACCAATTGAAAGCAAGTGGGGCATACAGGAGAACTCAATCTTGCTACAACATTCCAGGGAAAGAACCCTGAAGTCATTCATTAATCCAATTAAGTATCCTTTAGAGCCTAAAAGAAAAAAGACAAGATCATTTAAGCTAAGAACCAGTAACTGCAAAGATATCAAGGTGAGGGAAAGGTGAAACCCTCTTCTAATGGTACAAGGGAAAACAGCAAAGTAATTTGCACCTACTAGTAAAGCTCTTGAAGGGAGGGATACTATAAATGCCCTCTTCCTCCATGCTTTTCTCAGGATCTTCCAAACACAAAAGTCAGGAAGAGTTCACATAGAGATCTGCTCACACAGAACAATAGGGTCATTAACATTCATTGTGAGAACCAGACTGAGTCCTTCCAACAGAACAAGAGTTGGGAGTCATTGCTTGTTGTCAGAGAATAAAAGGGCTACATCGTACTGCAGCTCTTCAGATGGACATAGCATCTGAGAAGCTTGGCTTTCCTACAGGTCAGAAGTTAGACGGGATGTGATTTTTTTTTTTTTTTTTTTAATTTCTATGGTGTAGGAGCAGTGCTGCCTATAAATCAAAAGCCTGAACTAAAGGAATTTTAGAGGATTGTTTTCAGTATTTCAGCTTGTCTACTGAGTAAACATGGAAAAAGATATAACATCTGTCATATTAAAAAAAAATAAAACAAGTGTTTCAAGTGTACAGAAAAGCAGGAAAACATCCGGGGCGGGGGGCGGGTTTGCTTGGGTTACATTGCGTCTTAAAATCTGTGAGGCCAATTTTGATATAAGATGTGTGGATGAAATTGTGTCAGGGTCTTTTAAAAGAAGTGCCTCAAGGAAAGTAGGCCAGTTGATATTGAAAAGGAACATGTAATTAATGATGACTAAAGTAGGAAGAGATAAAATATAAAATTTTAATAAGTGTCTGGAATGATTTAAAGCAATAAAGCACTTGAAAAGAAAAAAAGCAATTAAAAAACATATTTAAAGTATGCAAGCACATAGAAATGATCCAGACAGCATGTCTAAATGCGTTAACTGAATTAGCTGCAAAATGACCCTAATCACATGATGATGAAAGAGAATAACAGTAGTTTTCAAAGTTAAATTGTGACAAATTATGTAAATATAAAGCCAGGTAATAAATATAATGAAATGATTTGTGTAAACTTTTTTAAATATTAAAAAAAATACTTTTAAAGGTATCATTATGGAAAAATGCAAAAATAAAGGTAATATAGTGGCCTCAAATACAACCATATTTATAGGAGAAGAGAATACTAAAGATAACACTCAACAGAAGGAGCTCTACTGGAGCTCTTAAACCCGAGTGTAAATTTTGTCAGGCCTCCCATCTTTCCCTATATTTTTCTAGCCCACTCTTTCTCCTTCAAAAAACTCTTGGAGAATAGTTGAGAATATTAGATTCAGGCAGAGGGGAGGCACTGATACTGAGAAAAATCTTTGGGAAGACACTTAAAAAGTATGTGTGTTATAATCAAATAAGTAGGTATCTGGGGTTCAGATTTCTGAGATTCTGGCCCAATAGCTATGGTTACCAGTTGTGTAATCTTGAACATACCTATTCACCTCTGAGGGATCCAGGTTTTGTCTTGTACTGTTTTCGTCTCTGTAAAATGGTTGGAATTGGGCTAAATACTCTTCAATGTCATTTGTTCTATGTTATGCATAGTATTATAATTTTTAAATCAAACTTGTCACACAAACCTTTGATGAGGCAATTAGAGAAGCATTATAAAGCATTTGCTAAAGAGCTTGCATATATAGCAAAAAGCTGGAAAATTAAGGTGAAGAGTCCCATTTCCTAAGTGTACTTTTAAAATGCTAAAATAAGTGCTAAAATGCATTTACTGTAGAAAATAATTCTGCCAATGGCCACAAAATATGTAATGTCTTGAATGTTTTCTACTTCTAACTTTTAGGACAGATGTAGAAGAGAGCAGATTTGGAACAATTTTAAGTATTAAAATCCTATCTGTCCAGAGGAATAAATAATCTAAAAAAGGGGGAAAAAAGATTCTAAACTAGCTTGGTCAAGCAGTTAAAATTGTGATTTGCTATTTCTATTGGTCATTACATAACTATTAACATGCTGCTTTTTATTCAGAGTGAATCCTACATAACGAAAGCTGGAAAGTTAGAAATCATGAACATTCATTTGTGTATAAAGGATTATGCGCAAGGCTTGAGCAAAAGCTTTTAGACATCTGCATAGGAGTTATTATTGAAGTCATAAAGTTGATGAGATTACAGAAAGAAGGAAAGCAAAGAGAACACAAAACTGAGCCTGGGGATACCTATTTTTAGGGTACAGGAAGGCATAGTTAGGCAAAAGGAAACATCAAGGGGTCTGTATCTACAGAAGCAGAAGGACTTTAACAAGGGAATGGTTAAGAAAATGAAGAGCAACACAGAGATAAAAGGGAAGTCATCCATGGTATTTTAATGAATATAGTCAGATATTTTCTTGCAGCCAAACCATTCCGACAAAGTACTCCCTCTTGTCTAGTAGAGGAAGGGTAAGGAGGCTACAGTTCACATTTCACCTTCTCTCACACTCACCCTAAGACTTACCCACTGCTCTCTTTGCTATCTCTTCAAAAACCCAGGGAACTTACTTAAAAGACTGAGACACATAAAGGTCACTTTTAAGTGAAGTGGTAGCAGCAGAAATAGCAGTGTTTACTAATCAGAGAAGAGGCTTCAGGTAGAAGCTCCATGACACATCAGGCAGAAAGCAGTGGCACCAGAACAGAGGTCATGCTTCAGAGCCTAGATGACTGTTGGGCACGCTGTGAAACTTGGCTTGATTCTTAAAACATCAATGGCAACACTTTCTTTACTTTTTCTGGCTTTTCCCCCATTTTTGTAGTTTAGCCACAGGATCCCTCTGTGACTCTGTTTCTCAATCTCTTCCTCTCTCCACCTCTCCCCAATATACTTCCCACCTCTCTCTCCCCTACCTCTTTCTTTCTCTCTCTCATTCTTTTTTTTTTTTTTTTTTTTTTTTTTTTTTTTTTTTTTTTTTTTTTGTTGAGACAGAGTCTCACTTTGTTGCCCAGGCTAGAGTGAGTGCCGTGGCGTCAGCTTAGCTCACAGCAACCTCAGACTCCTCGGCTTAAGCGATCCTACTGCCTCAGCCTCCCGAGTAGCTGGGACTACAGGCATGCGCCACTATGCCCGGCTAATTTTTTCTATATAGATTTTTAGTTGTCCATATAATGTCTTTCTATTTTTAGTAGAGACGGGGTCTCGCTCAGGCTGGTCTCGAACTCCTGACCTTGAGCAATCCACCCGCCTCGGCCTCCCAGAGTGCTAGGATTACAGGCGTGAGCCACCGCGCCCGGCCTCTCTCTCATTCTTATCAAAAAAAAATTCTTTTCTCCTCTTTTCCCCCTTCCCCTGCTCCACAGTCTCCCTAAATGTAAGAAAAACTCTTCCAGATATAGGCCTAGGCAAAGAATTTATGACTAAGACCTCAATGGTAATTAGAGCAGAAAAAAAAAAAGGATTTGGTTAAATTAAAAAGTTTCTGCACAGCTAAGGAAATAACCAACAAAGCAAATAGACAACCTACAGTATAGAATGAGAGAAAATATTCACAAACTATACATCTGAGAAAGGGATAATAACCAGAATCTACAAAGAACTCAAGCAAATCAGCAAGGAATAAAACAAGCAACTCCATTAAAAAGTGGGCAAAAGAAATGAAGAGAAGCTTTTCAAAAGATTGACAAATGGCCAATAAACATATGAAAAAATGTTCAACATCATTAATCATTAGGGAAATACAAATTAAAACCACAATGAGATATCACCTTACTCTAGTTAGAATGGCTTTCATTAAAAAGTCCAAAAATAATAGATGCTGGTGTGGATGCAGAGAGGAAGGAATGCTTCTACACTGTTGGTGGGACTGCAAATTAGTACAACCTCTATGGAAAACAATATGGAGATTCATTAAAGAACTAAAAGTAGAACAATCATTCAATCCAGCAGTCTCACTACTGGGTATTTACTCACAAGAAAAGAAGTCATTTTATCAAAAAGACTCAGCATGTGAATGTTTACTGCAGCACGATTCACAGTTGCAAAGATGTGGAATCAACCCAAGTGCCCATCAATTCATGAATGGATTAACAAAATGTGATATATGTATTTATTTTCACACACACCCTCACACACACATACCATGGAGTATTACTCAGCCTTAAAAAAAATGAATCAATGTCTTTTGCAGCAATTTGAATGGAACTAGAGACCATTATCCTAAGTGAAGTATCTCAAGAATGGAAAAACAAACACCACATGTACTCTAATCATTTGGAACTAACTGGTGGCCACAGAAAGAAGTAAAAATCATTGGAAATCAAGAAGGAGGAGGAGTTGAGGGAAGGGGTAAAAACCTACTTAACAGGTACACTATTCCACTGATGAGCACACTTACAGCCCTGACTAAAGCATTATAAAAGCGATCCATATACCAAAAGCATTTGTACCTCCTTAATATTTTGAAATTTTTTTAAAAAGTTGAAAATTTCAAAGATCAAGCAAAGCTTTAATATAGCAAAAATTCACATCTAAATTTTAATGATTTTTAAATAATCACAAGGTTCATCTTTAAAACAAATAGGGTACCAGATGGTTCTTTGCTGGCACAAATTGTTCTCTATGTTTATAACAGGTTTCTGTAAGTGTCTTTGATTGATACCCACCAGTTGTGTTACAAAACAGTGTGACATCAGGTCAATCATGATGAAACTTGATAATGCCACATCAATAATGTGACATTTTATGCTGTAGTTTCGAACAAATTGCTGGAAGGGAAGAAAGTACCACTGAGTAATGGATGAATATTCTAAACAAATGTTGGCTCATCACATTGTGGCCTTCGTTGATGACGTTCAAGTCCAATAGCATGATACCAATTACCCTCAGAATCCCTAATGGCTCTTCAATTGAGAAGTAAATATATCCCCTGATGTAGGACATAACATGTCATGTTGTTTTCTTAAAGAACATTATACCATATAATTTATTTAATTTCATAACAAATCATTAGACACATTTGGATACATATTTCTGGGGTATATACAACTCCTAAAGTACCACATGCCCTAAAGCCACAATTAAAAGACTAGTAGAACAGGAAAAATTGATCAATCTTTTGTAAGGAAGATTATTCAAATAAGCAAATCACCACACATAATAAACAAACTGGGCCACCCTGGTTCCATTAAGCAAAGTTTCTATGCTCTACTCTCCCTATCTGTGATGGTCATGCCAGCCTGAGCACAATGGAACCTGAAGGTTTAGTTAGCCTAAGGAATTTAAGCAGAAAAACCAGTCATTAAAGGGCCTACAGGAAACTTGATCCAGTAGTGGATTGGGGTGATGCAGAGAGTGGAAGAAATGAGGTGGTGGCAACTGATAGAGATGAAGCATGATGGAAAACCCAGAATTGTCTATTAAGGAATTTGATTAATTCTCTGACTTGTGTAATGTGGACACACTTCCCCACCTATCCACTGAAATCTTCACTTAATTTCATATTTCTAGTTCATGTGTTGAAGAAATGGATCTGTTTGATGGACAGAACATTGTGCAATTTTGAGACAAGTGATAGTAAGAACTAAAACCTCAGTGGAAGCTTCACCGAACTCAGTCTCTTGCTTCTTTGCATGGACCACTTTACTTGTTTTTCTCTGAATACACTGACAAAGATTCTTTGCTTGACCAGGTTTTAGTCAGATTCCCTGAATCTTCTAGGCTTATCTCTGTACTTCCTTGTAAAATTCAGTTTTAGCAAGAAGCCTGCTATGTCAGTTCACCCTTCACTCTTGATATTTGAACACTCTTGATATCTGATCAAGTTCCTCATCCTCCCCACTCCCCCCATAGCTGCTCATCCTGGCCTGTCTTCAGCAAGAATCTGGTTAGGTCAGGTTAGCCATAAATCTCCTTATCCCTGATGTTTCCTCTTAGTAATTTTCCATCCATTGACTCCTACCCTGCCCCCTGGACATAAATTCCATTTGCCCATGCTGGATTAAAATCCCATTGCAGTGGTCCCTATACCTATTACAATGGTCCTTAATAAAGTCTACTTTACTGTGCTTTAATAAGTGTTACAGACATTGGCCTAGGCAAAGAATTTATGAAGAAGACCCCTAAGGCAATGACAGCAACAACAAAAATAAATTAATGGGACCTGATTAAATTAAAAAGCTTCTGCACAGCCAAGGAAACAATCACGAAAATAAACAGACAACCTACAGAATGGGAAAAAATTTTCACATACTACACATCAGATAAAGGACTGATAATAAGAATCTATTTTGAACTCAGGAAAACCAGTAAGAAAAAAATCGAACAACCCTATCAAAAAGTGGGCAAAGGACATGAATAGAAATTTTTCAAAAGAAGATATAAGAATGGCTAACAAACATATGAAAAAGTGTTCAACATCTCTAATCATCAGGGAAATGCAAATCAAAACCACAATGAGATATCACTTAACTCCAATGAGAATGGCCTTTATCAAAAAGTCCCAAAACGGTACATGTTGGTGTGGATGCGGAGAGACAGGAACACTCATACACTGCTAGTGGGACTGCAAACTAGTGCAACCCCTGTGGAAACCATTATGGAGATACCTTAAACAGATTCAAGTAGACCTACCATTCGATCCAGCAATCCCATTATTGGGCATCTACCCAAAAAGAACAAAAGTCATTCTATAAAAAAGACACCTGTACCCGAATGTTTATAGCAGCACAATTCACAATTGCAAAGATGTGGAAACAACCCAAATGCCCATCAATTCATGAGTGGATTAGTAAATTGTGGTATATGTATACCATGGAGTCTTACTCAGCTATAAGAAATAACGGTGATATAGAATCCCTTTTGTTCTCCTGGAGAGAGTTGGAACCCATTGTATTAAGTGAAGTATCCCAAGAATGGAAAAATAAGCACCACATGTACTCACCAGCAAATTACTTTCCCTGATCATCACCTAAGTGTACATTGGGGAATAACACCAATTGGGTATTGGACTGAGGTGGGGGGTGGGGGGAAGGGATGGGTGTATACCTACATTATGAGTGCGTTGCGCACTGTCTGGGGAATGGACACGTTTGAAGCTCAGACTCGAGGGGATGGGCAGGACATGGGCAATATATATAACCTGAACTTTTGTACCCTCATAATAAGCTGAAATAAAAAAAAATAAGTGTCATTGAATAATTATTTTTCTTTGTCAATACCCACCCATCTCCTGCTTTTGTGACTTGGATCTTCCTCTTCTCTTCACATAAACTAAATCTCGTGTATCTTCAAATTTCATCCCAAATGCTGAATTGTTCACCAAGTTTGTTCCAATTTCCTAACTGGATTAGAGCTCTTTCTCCTTAAAATATACATAGCATTGTTGTAAATATATTTTTTATGACACTTAAAATAATCTGGCTTGTAGGCTAGCCAGTGAGGCATCTAACCTGAGGTGAGGAACTGTGTTTTATTTATCTTTATAACCAGTGAGGTGGTAGCTCAATACTTAGTACTTAACAAATGTCAGTTAAAATACATTGAACAAAAGTGCTAGATTGTTAATAAGAAATACTAAAATTAGTGTCTTTTTCTCAGACCTGCTTTAAATTTAAATATTTTAATATTTTAATCTAAATATGTGATTCATCTATGTTCTCCTATCTCCTTGTGAGATAAATTTATTTTAATAATCTCTTCCAACTGTAGCAAGAGAGCAGATATTTCTTCAAAAGGAGACCATGATCTTTAGCTCTTATTTGCTGCCTTTTAGAGAAGGCAGGAAGTGGAGTTCTCTAAAAACTCTGATGGGATTGCTGGATCAAATGGTAGTTCTACTTGTAGTTATCTGAATGTTTATAGCAACACAATTCATAATTGCAAAGATGTGGAAACAACCCAAGTGCCCATCAATACATAAGCGGATTAATAAAATGTGGTATATGTATACCATGGAGTACTACTCAGCTATAAGAAACAATGGTGATCTAGCACCTCTTGTGTTATCCTGGATAGAGCTGGAGCCCCGTGCTGTTAAGTGAAGTATCACAAGAATGGGAAAACAAGCACCACATGTACTCACCATCAAATTGGTATTAACTGACTTAACTGACCAACACTTAAGTGCACATATAGTAATAACATTCACTGGGTGCCAGGCAGGTGGGAGCGGGGAGGAGTGGATGGGTATATAGACACCTAATGGGTACAGTGCACACCGTCTGGGGGATGGACACGCTCGAAGTTCTGACTCAGGTGGGGCAAAGGCAATATATGTAACATAAACATTTGTACCCCTGTAATATGCTAAAAAAAAAAGCCTCTGTATTGAAAGGCATAATTGATTATATATTAGCAAGCAGTATTGGTGGCTATATTCTGTATCAGATCTTTGTTGGCACACAGGTTGTTTTTTTTTTTTAGCAATTGATTAGAGTAACATATTCAAAAGGTATATTTTCTTTTATAAATGTTTTCTAAAAGAAGGAGTATTTTTTTTCTTTATGTTTGTTTTAATTCCTTCCTTTGGAAACAGTTAACTGGGGACTACACTGAACTCGCCCTGATATTATTTAATTTGTAGTTCACTGTCTTAACAGAGACACAGAAAATGTGTCTCACATCATGTCCTGTATATTATCCACTTTCTTTTTCAGGCTCAGACATCAGCAGGAGACAATAGTGATTGATTAGAGCCACAACAGTCCTTGAATTCCTCTTTCTCAAAATTAATCTTTTTCTTTGCATGTGGAAACTCTGCCTTATATTAAATCCTTGCTACACGTGAAGGGGAAAAAAGCAGCAAAACAAGATTAGGTGAAATACCATATGCTGGGGACCAGAGCATGAAGGCTTATGCATTTCAGTTTGGGCTATTTGCTGTGAAGATAACAAAATGTAACAGCCATTTACAAAGAAAGCACTATCTAAGAAAGATCATTTGAATTAAACATGCTTGGAATCTACCACTTTTGCATACAAATAGGAAAAGGAATATTACCTGCATGAAAATGCAATTATTACTACATCTTCATTGCCATGGTCCTTCAGATTTTATTTACTGACATCTGTTGGGGAAATTTTGATTTCCTGTAGGTAGAATTCCAAGTATTTTGATAGACAAACTGAAATAGAAGTGCATTGCTGAAGACGTGAATTTCTTTCCTCGACATACTAAATACATAGTCAGCACTAATGTACACCTAGGTGTTTTTTATCTCAAACACTATGTGTCAAATATCAAAGCAAAAAAACACCTCTCAATCTATTGGAAATTTCTCCCTTTCATAAGGCTTCTTAGGTGATTTTGGCCTTTAGAATTCCCTATTTTATGGCAACTAGTCAAAAGTGTCATAGCCGTTTATTGAACACATTTACTGAGCACCAATTATGTCAGATAGCGTCCTAAGCGCACACACAAAAAATAATAAGTAAAGTCCCTCCCACTTAAAATGTTCAGAAAAAGAAAAATAAATAAGTCATAATAATAATATCAAATCCAGTAATAGTGGGGTAGCATGTATTATATGAATCCTCCTGCCCATGCCAATATTAAATCTTGATAAAATAGAAAAATAACTGTCAACAGCAGTACAGATGAAAACAAAAGTAGGGAAAATTGAGGGGAGTCCACAATTGAAAGAAGGGAACTATGCTGTGTTCTAGCTAGATTTAGGT
The DNA here is from genome assembly GCF_041146395.1 of Eulemur rufifrons. Taxonomy (NCBI): domain Eukaryota; kingdom Metazoa; phylum Chordata; class Mammalia; order Primates; family Lemuridae; genus Eulemur; species Eulemur rufifrons. The sequence goes on from NC_090997.1 coordinate 37,589,746, forward strand.
TATTTATCCCCAAAGATCCTTCTCAGTCTGTGCAATATAAGATAAACTTAAGCAGAGATGGCATGTTATTGGCCTGAAGGTACTTAAGTTTACCTTTCTGAGCTGCCAGAGCAGCTGGGAATTGAAGGGAAAAAAACTCAAGAAGGAAGCTCCACAGAGGGGAAAGCCCAAAATCTGCATACACACTTTCTTCAATTCTTGGCTGATTGTTGAACTGTGCATGTGAGAAGGAAACTACAGTTGACCAGGAAGAAAATGAGAACTGGAAGGCTGAAAGAACTTAGCAGAGATCTTAGTACCTGCTACAAAGGAGACAAAGTCTGGAATTCAAATTTCAGCACACAGGGGTCCCTGACGTAAGATAATTTGACTCACAATTTTCCACATTATGATGGTGCAAAAGCAATATGCATTCAGTAGAAAATGTGCTTTGAATTTTGAATGTTGATTCAGCTGTAGGATAATACAAGTTCTCAGCACATTTAAGGTAGATTAGGCTAAGCTATGATGTTTGGTAGGTTAGATGTATAAAGTTCTTTTTTAACTTATGACATTTTCAACTTATCATGGCTTTATCAAAACATAACCACACCATAAGTTGAGGAGCATCTGCATTAATATTGTTCACTTTTTTAAATTGAAACTCCAGAAGAAGGTGGCTTAGGAGTAAGAAATATGTTCCAGAACTAAGAAATTTTCCATAGGCCTAAAGACAAAACTGAAAAAATTTGACTTAAACAAAGTCAAAAACTGTGCCTCTAAAAGCTCCAAGTGATCGATGGGTAATAAAATAACCTATTAGAGAAAACTAAATAATTTTTATAGTCTTTATATGGCATCATCCACAATGTCTGGTGTACAAACAAAAATTATTTTAAAAAGTGAAGAAACAGAAAAACGTGACATATTGTCAAGAAATAAATTGGTCAATGTTAACAGACTCAAAAACAATACTAATGTTGAATTATCAGAAAAGTACTTTTGAATGGAAAGTATAGGGAAAACACATAAATATGGGAAAAGAAATGGGAATTTCAGAAAAGACGAAGTTGTAAGAAAAAATGGAAATCCTAAATATTAAAATATAACATTGAAATAAAAATGTAATTGAATAAAATTAAGTATGTATTGGACACAGAGAAAAACACTTATGAACTTGAAAACAGGGCAAAAGAAATCAAACTGAATAAAGAAAAGATAGAAAAAATATTAACAGAGCCTTAATAAAATGTGGATGAGGAATAAGCATTCTGACATACACAAGATTGAACAAGAAAAGGAAAGGAGAGGCAGAGATGATAGAGCAAAAATAATTTGTGAAAACATTGGCTGAAAAGTTTTGAAATGTGATCAATAAAACAGCAACTCACATGTCGTAGATGGTCTCCAAACTTCAAAAGACAAAACTACAATGTCTGATAGTGAAAATAACACTTGATGGGATTAACATTGCAGATTAGTGCACTTGAAGACAAAGCAAATGAAACTATCCAAAATGAAGCACAGAAAATAAACATTAGAAAAAAATATACAGAACCACAGTGATCTGTGAGAAAACTTCCAAGTACTCTAATATATGTGTAATGTGAATGTTGATGGGGATGAGGGTGTAGGGTAGAACAGAAAAAAATATTTTAAAAGATGATGGCCAAATTTGTTTCCTTATTTGATGAAAATTATAAACAACCAAACCTAAGAGGCTAAATGGAACCCAAGAACAAGGAACATGAAAAACACTACACCAAGGCACATCATCTTCACATTGCTTAAACTCACTGATAAGCAGAAAAGTATAAAAGCAGCCAAAGAGTAAAAACACAGTAGATAAAGAGGCATAGAGTTAAGAATCACAGCAGGTTCCTGCAGGAAAGAATGCAAGTCAGAAGACAAAAGACCAACATCTTTAAGGTGCCGATGAACAAAATCCATCAAAGTAGAAATCGAAATCCAGTGAAAACATTTCAAAAACAAAGGTGAAATAAGGTCCTTTTTCAAGCATACAAAAGAATTTATCACCAGCAGACTTTCACTATAAAAAATATTAAAGTATGTTCTTCAGGCAGAAGGAAATGATACTAAATAGATATTTGGACACACACAAAAGGATGAATAACCCTAGAAACGGTAAATATGTTTGTATACATAAAATGTTTTTTTCCTATTATTAACATCTCTCTAAAGCAAATACAATAGCAATGTATTGTGGGGTTTAGAGCGTATGCAGAATTAAAATGTATGGCAATAATAGAACAAAGGCAATAAGAAAGAAAAAGTATAATGTTTTAAGTTCTTTAAATTTCAGTAAAATGATATAACATGAAGGTAGATGGTGTAGCTTAAAATGTTTGCTATAAACCTTAATGCAACCTCAAACACACACATACTCATACACACACACACACACACACACACACATTAATAAACCAACAAAAAGGATAAAATGGAATCACAAAAATATTCAATTAAATCAAAAAAATGCTAAAAAAGAGAAAAAAAGATAGACAGATGATAAAAGCAGAAAATCAATACCACATGGTAGATTTCAGCCCTCACATATTAGTGATCAAATTAATTTTAAACTATGTAAATATTCCAATTAAAAAGCAGAAATTATCAGATTGTGGGGGGAAAAGACAACTGTAGGCTGCCTATATGAAATCCACTATAAATATTAAAGTAAACATAAGTTAGAAATAAAAGGATAGAAAAAAATTACCATGTTAACACTCATAAAAAGAAAGTTGGAGTCACTTCATGATAGAAAAAGATAGACAACTAGAATAAAAAGTAAGCATAAGAATATAATTAATAAAGATTAGAGTGGAAATAAAATCCAGAAAAAACGGAAAATTCATGAAAATAAAAGCTATTTTATTTTAGGGGTACATATGATCATTTAACATATTTATATAATTCATAAAAATCAAATAAGTATAATGGGAATACCCATTACTTTAAATATTTGTCTTTATTTTGCACTAGAAACATTTGAATTATTTTCTTCTAGCTATTTGGAAATACACAATAGATTTAAACTATAGTCCCCCCACTGATCTATCAAACACTATGTCTTATTTCTTCTATCAAATTGTATATTTATTCCCATTAATATACCTCTCTTTATACCCCCTGTTCCCTGCCCTTCCCAGCCTCTGGTAATCTACTCTCTGTCTTCCTGACATCCACTTTTTTGGCTCTCAAATATTGGCGAAAGCACATGTTTATCTGTCTTTTTGTGTTTGGCTTATTTCACTTAACATAATGACATAATGACCTCCAGTTTCATCCATTTTCTGCAAATGACAGCATTTCATTCTTTTTTAATGGGTATATAATATTCAATTATAAATACACACCACATTTTTTTTATCCATTCATCCATTGATGAGCACTTAGGTTGATTCCATATTTTGGCTATTTTGAATAATGCTGCAATAAACATAAGAATGTAGATATCTCTTCAATATATTAATTTCCTTTCTTTTAAATATATATCCAGTAGTAGAATTTCTGGATCATGTGGTAGTTCTATTTTTAGCTTTTTGAGGAACCTCCATATTGTTTTCCATAGGGGCTGTACTATTAATACTTTAGATTCCCACCAAAAGTATATGAGGGTTCCTTGTCAACACCTGTTATTTCCTATCTTTTTGGTAAAAGTCATTTTAACAGAGCCAAGATGATATCTTATTTTGGTTTTGATTTGTATTTCTCTGATTAGAGATATTGAGCATTTTTTTCATATATCTGTCAGCCATTTGTATGTCTTCTCTTAAGGAATGTCTATTCAGATCTTTTGACCATTTTTAAATTATATTATTATTTTTGCTATTGAGATGTTTGAACTCCTTGTATATATTTCAGTTATTCATCTTTTGTCAGATTTGGAGAGTTTGCAAATATTTTCTCTCACATTGTGGGTTGGTTCTTCACTTTGTTGATTGTTTCCTTTGGTGTGCAGAAGCTTTTTAGCTTTATGTAATCCCGTTCGTTTATTTTTGCTTTGATTACCTGTGCTTTTGAGGTCTTACATGAAAAATCTTTTCCCAGACCAATGTCCGGGACTATTTCTCCAATGTTTTATTCTAGTACTTTCATAGTTGTAGGTCTTAGATTTAAGTCTTTAACCAACTTTGATTTGATTTGTTTATATAGTGAGAGATAAGGTCCAGTTTCATTCTTCTGCATAGGGTTATCCAGTTTTCCCAGCACCATTTATTAAAGAGCTCCAGTGTTGGGTGCATAGATTTTCATAATTGTCATATCCTCTTGCTGAATTGACCTCTTTATAATTGGATATTGACCTTCTTTGTCTTCTTTTACGGTCTTTGATTTGCAGTCTATTTTATGTGATATGACATAGCTACTCCTGGTCTTTTTTGTTTTCCAGTTGCATGGAATAACCTTTTCCACACTTGCACTTTCAGTATATGTGTGTCTTTATAGGAGAAGTAGGTTTCTTGTAGGTGACATATAGTTTGGTTTGGTTCCATTTAGCCAATCTATGTCTTTTAATTGGAGAATTGAGTCCTTTTACATTCAGTTTTACTCTTTCAGATTGAAGAATTCCCTTTAGCATTTCTTGTGAGATGAGTCTGGTAGTAGTAAATTCTCTCAGCTTTTGTTTGTCTGGGAAAGACTTCACATCCCTTTCACATTTGGAGGATAACTTTGCTGAATACAATATTCTTGAATCACAGGTTTTTCTTTTAGCACTTTGAAAATTTAACCCCACTCCCTCCTGACTTATATGGCTTCCATTGAGAAGTCTTTTGGCAGACTAATTAGAACTTCTTTATATGTTGTTTGTTTCTTTTCTCTTGCTGCTTTGGGATCCTTTCTGTGTGCTTGACCTTTGAGAGTTTGACTGTTATATACCATGGGGTGGTATTATTTGCATAGAATCTGTTTTGCATTCTCTGACCTTCCTATATCTGGATATTTATCTCTTTCTTAAGTTTTGAAAATTTTTCTGTTATTATTTTTTGAAAAAGCTTTCTACTTATTGCTTTTGCTGAACTTCTCCTTGAATACCAATAATTTTTAAATTTGGTCTTTTGAGGTAATTTTCTTTATCTTGTAGGTGATCTTTGTTTCTTTTCATTCTTTTTTCTCCTTTGTATATTCTCAAGTAGCCTATATTCAAGCTCATTGATTCTTTCATCTGCTTGATCCGTTCTGCTGATGAGAGCCTCTAGTGAATTTCTCAGTTCAGCAAATGCATTACTCAGTTCCAAGATTTTGTTCAAATTTTTTAAAATTATTTCAGTCTCATCATTAAATTTCTGAATTACTTTTCTATGTTATCTTAGAAATCACTGAGTTTCCTTATAACTGGCATTTTGAATTCTTGGTCAGAGAGTTCATATATTGCCCTCTTATTAGGGTTAGTCACTGATTCCTTGCGTTGTCCATTTGGGGAGGTCATGGTTCCCTGTTTGCGGTTGTTTCTTTTATAAGATTTATAGGATTTTAGGATATAAGATCAATTGCCTATCAAAATAAAAAATACAAAGTTCAAAAACCAATTGTATCAAATGAATGAGAAGGCAAGTCACATAATGGGAGAAAATATTTGCAAAAGACATATGTGATGAACTGTTGCCCAAAATACACAAAAAATTCTGAAATTCAACAATAAGAAAAGAAAACCAACAACCCAATTTAAACATAATCAAAAGATATGAACAAACACTTCATCAAAAAATATATATACAAATTACAAATAAGTGTAAGAAAGATGGTCCACGTCAAATTTCAGGAGGAAAATGCAAATTAAAACAATGATGAGATACCACTCCATACCTATTATTATAGAATGGCCTAAATCCAGAACATTGACAACACCACATGCTAATATGGATGTGGAACCACAAGAACTCTCATTCTTTTCTGGTGGGAATGCAAAATGGTACAGCCACTTTTGAAGATAGTTTGGCTGTTTCTTACAAAACTAAATGTAATCATACTCCTTGGTATTCATTTAAAGAATTTGAAAACTTGTGTCCCCATGAAAACTTGCACACCAATGTTTATAGTAGCTTTATTCATAATTGCCAAAATTTGAAAACAACCAAGATGTAGGTGACCATGGAATATTTTTCAGCACTAAAAAGCAATGAACTATAAAGCCATGAAAAGACATGAAGGAATCTTAAGTGCGTATTAGTAAGTGAAAGAAGCCAATCTGAAAAGGCTAAATACTGCATGATTCCAACCATATGGTATTCTGGAAAAGGCACAACTATGGAGACAGTAAAAAGATCACTTTTGCAAAGAGTTGGGGGGAGGGAGTGCTGAATAAATGGAGCACATATTTTTAGGACAGTGAAACTATTCTATGTGATACTATGATAGTGAATACATGTTATTTTATATTTGTCAAGACCCATAGAATATGCAACACCAAGAATAAATAGTAATGTAAACTATGGACTTTAGGTGATAATGAAGCATAGATGTAGGTTCATTGATTTTAACAGAAACATACCACTTTGATGTCAGATGGTGATAGTGGGGGTGGGGGCTTGCACATGTGTTGGAGCAGAAAATAAAGCATGCATCTATTTTCCTATGCACCCAAAAGAAAATGAAGCATGCATACACAGAAATAATTTTCCATGAATGCTAATTTTAGCTTCATTTAAAGAGTTAATCACTGGAAACAACTAAAATGTATAACAGCAGTTGAATGGATATGCAAAGATGTTATATATGCACAACAGAATACTTCTCAGCAAGAAAAAGAAAGAAAATATTAAGATAAGTGATAACAGAAAAATCTCAGAATGATTCTATTAAATGAAAAACGTTAAACAAAAATGTACATATTTTATGATTCTATTTATATAAAATTCTACAAAATGCAAGCTAATACATAGTGACAGAAAGCATATGAATGGTTGTTGAGATTTGGGGAGGGGAAAGTGAGGTGCAGGGTAGGATTACAAAAGAGCACAAGAAAACTTTTGGAAATGAGGGATATGCTCATAATCTTGATTATATGTAATGATTACACAAGTGTATACATATATCAAAACCCATCAAATGTTATACTTTAAATATGTGCAATTTTAAAAACATATATAGAAATGAGAATTCTAAGTACTTGCAAGGATATAGAGGAAGCAGGCCTCTCATACATTGCTAATACAAGTATAAAATGGTTTGGAAAATTATTGAGGCTTTTAAACAAAATTAAACACACATCTGCCTTTTGACTCAGTGATTCCACTACTGGTTATTAAATACCAACAAAAATGTGTGTCCACAAACAGTCCTGTACAAGAATGTTCATAGCAGCATTATACATAGTATCCAAAAACCTAAAACCAACTCAAATACACACAAGAAGTGAGTGGATAAATAAATTACAGCATATGTATTCAATGGAATATTTCTAAGTAATAAAAATGTATGAACTATTGATAAACACAATAAGAGGTAAGACTTTTAAAAACATTTTATTGATTAAACAAGCCATAGATGGAGTACATATTTTGTGATTCTATTTATATGAAGTTTTAGAACAGGCCAGATTAATGGTATGGTGACAGATATCAGAAAAGTATGTCTTTCCAAGTGTATGGGGAGAGGGAATACCTGGAAAGAGGAAAAAAGGAAGTTTGGAGGCCAAAAGACATGATCCAAATGATGATACAAGTAGTGGTTAAACAGAAGTATATATCTGTCAACAAGATTCATTAAACTCTGCGTATAAGACTGTGTATTTTATTGTATGTAAATTATATCTCAATAATAAAATGCTTCTAAAATAAGATAGTATGATATCGTAATACATATATTATATCCAAGAACAAAAAGAGGGTACACCTCACTCTACCTGACGGAATGATTGGGGCAAAACATGCTTCAGAGAAGAAACAATATCTGAACTATGGGTTAAATAGGAATTTGCCAATAGTGTAATTTGGGAAAGAAAATTACCAAACAATGCATGAAGCTACAGGAGGCCACTGTTTGGGAAACAAATCTTGGCTTAAAAGAAAATAGCTACAACCAGAGACAGGAGATGAATCTAGAAGGATGGGCAAGGTTTAAGCCACGATAGGTCTTGTGCACTAAACTAATACATTTTTACTTTATATCATGTCTTGGAAAGTGAGTTAAGAATTGATTGAATGATAAAACCACAGGAGAACTTTAGAAATTTTTTACCCTAAAACCATTATTTTACAGTCTCTGACTTTCATTTGCACCCTATTCAGAGGGTTCTTTATAGAATGGTTACTGCTTCTATAAATTTGGCCATTTGTGGCTGTGTCTGGGAAGAAGAAGAAAGTTGTACAGACTAAGGAACAGCTCCTAAAATGGAGAAAAAAATCAGTTGGAAGATGCTCATAGAAGCAACAATTTGACAACAATTTGATATGTCTGCATTTGGGGAATATTTTCAGAAAGGAGAAAGTGATTTAAAGAGAGTATTTTTTTTTTCCCATGAAGTTAGCATAGAGTAGGTTAAGCTTAGCAACAGTAGTTGAGATTGGAAACTCTCTCTTGGAAAGGAAGAGATAGTTGGAAGACGAAGTTCTATGAATTAAGAAGAAAAGATTCAAGAGACAATTATCACACTCTGAAAAATAGCCAGGAAACCAGGATAGGACTCTAGCACCTCAAAAGCCTAGCGTAAGAGAAACATCAAGTCCAGTACTATGTGGCGGCGAAGAAATCTAATAAGAGAGAACTTAAGTTTTTCCCTGAATTTGAGGATTGTTCATCATCTTTCAGAATATTTATTCTGATTTTATCACTGCTGTGGCCTTTATTCTTTTTTTCTTTACATTTCATTATTCTATAGTTTACAAGGTGCTACTGCTTAAAATCTCTCAGCTCCACGATGCCCTTGAAAGCTGGGCACAGCAAGTGATATTAGTCTCATTTTATAGGGAAGAAACAAATTTAGTCCCTTTTTCTTCAATCCAGACCCTGTTACCTACAAATTTCCAAATGTCTCTCTCCAAAGTCTCTCTAAGTACTTTTCTCTCTCAAAAGTACTATAGAAAGCAAAGAATAATAAACAGGTACCACAGCAGATCCTTACAACACGCTGTCAGGTTCCAATGTACCTAAAATCTCATATTTTACCATAAATATCACACTCCATAACCATATTAGTTATAGCATTAAACTTTTTAAACTTTTAACCCTTAACATCACATTCTACCAGATTTTGAACAAAACTGATGCTTCAGAAAGACGTAATATGCTTATTTTTTCACTTCCAGCCCACTTGGCACATCGATGCCAATGCCAAAGAGTGAATTGTGAACCATGAAATCCAAGTGTTCAAGTGCCCTTGTGCTCTGATTCCTGCTTTCTGCCCAGCCTCATCCACTGCCCCACTCTTCCTGCAATTTACACTCTCAAAATACAATACGACTTGTACCATTATAAGCCTAGAAACTGATACACTCTAGAATTAATCTCAGAAACAAATGTTGAATATTTCTAAATCTGACCAGCTTTTTGGTATAGGACTCTTATGGAATTGTTATGTGTGTTCCTGAGCAGAAGCAAGAAATAAGAAAAAAAAAAATAGAAATCATAGAGTGTTGGGCAGGTGGGAGGGGAGAGGAAAGGATGGGTAAATTCACACCTAATCGGTATGGTGCGCTATTTAGGGGTTGGGCCCACTTGTAGCTCTGACTTGGGTCGTGCAAAGGCAATACAAGTAACCAAAGCATTTGTACCCCCATAATATTCTGAAATAAAAAAGTAAACACATTTTTAAAAATGTGAAAAAAGAAAGAAATCATTCAATTGCCATAATAAAAAGCTTCTAATGGAAAGTCAATGTCATAAATGGAATATGTGACTAAAGCAATATGACAAGTTCTATTATAAAAAATTCTCTTAGCAATATAATAGGGACTTCTATTTGAAAAAAATTCTCAGAATTCTCACTCTTTCATAATTTTATTTTGATTCCTCTTCTTCCTCCTCCTCCCATTGGTTCTCTACTCTTCTTCTCTTCCTTCTTCTATTCCCCTTCTTTTTAAAAAGATTTTTAACTTAAAAGTTATAGATTCCATAAAATAAACATCTGTTTGGATAAAATATTTGGCGTCATGTTTATGTCAGTTGTCAAAATTCAAATAGACTTGTCTGGTCTTTTATGAGAGTATATGTATTTCCTTCAAATTTATATTTAGTTATATGGATAAAGGTTCATAAAGTTTATCATTAAGTTCATTATCCTCTAAGACTCAGAAAATGTTCTTCCCAAACGTCTTTCCACAGATCTCTTATGAGCGAACAACTAAAAGCTACTTCACATTATTAAAGTATTCTCAATTTTTTAACACTACTCAAAGTATTCTAAGGCCGCAGTCCCCAGCCTCTTTGGCACCAGGGACTGGTTTCATGGAAGACAAGTTTTCCACGGACTGGATGAGGGCATGGTTTCGGGATGATTCAAGCGCATTACATTTATTGTGCAGTCAAATCTCTCTGCTAACGATAATATGTATTTGCAGCTGCTCCCCAGTGCTAGCTTCACTGCCTCAGCTCCAATTCAGATCATCAGGCATTAGTTATTAGATTCTCACAAGGAGCATGGAACCTAGATCTCTCACATGCACAGTTTACAGCAGGGTTCACACTCCTATGATAATCTAATGCTGCCACTAATCTGACAGGAGGCAGAGCTTATGTAGTGATGAGAGTGATAGGAAGCAGCTGTAAATACAGATGAAGCTTCACTGGCTCACCCACCACTCACCTCCTGCTGTGTGGCCCGGTACCTAACAAGTCACGGACTGGCACCAGTCCATGGCCTAGGGGTTGGGGACTGCAGCTCTAAGTTCATATTTCAGTGTCGAAAGAGAATCAAAAACTTTTGACAGAGGCTACAATTCTATCCTACAAAGGGCAAATTTGTGAGAATCCATTAGTTCCTCAGTATAAAGACAATCTGCTACCAGAATTCACAGCCAACATCTCTTAGGTTAAGAATTATCTACTTTTTATTATCTATAATTTCTCCAGTTTCTCAGGGCTGCCCACTGCAAAAGCAAAGTGTCCTTAATGAATACTTTCTTTAGCAGAAAATACCACACATTGCTATTATGTTTGCATAAACAGTCAATTATCTTTTCAAGCGATTTGAACAATAATTTTAAAGTCTACATACACACACACAGTTTCATTTTCAGAGCTCTTCCTTTCTACAGATCCATATTTCCAGGTGTTATCATTTTCTTTCTGCCTTAAGGATGAACTTTTAACATTTCCTGTAATGCACTGCTATCTGCAATCATTAGACAGTTTCCTCAAACACATGAGCCGATCACTATTCAGCTGAATACTCAAAGGGGTCATCTGCAGAATTCCAGGGTTATATCTCTATTCAGCTCTCTTCTCTTTGGTACTCTATCCTGAAAACTCCAGCCATTTTTTTCTCCCCAGACTCTCAGGTCCATCCCTATGTCTCAGAAATATACATCCTTTTGCGAATTGCCCCTTCTATGTCTGCCTGCAGGCCACCTTCTTACAGGGCTCAGAAGCAAATCCAAATGCTAAGCCAAACATCCAGTATCTGAGACTGACACCGGCTATTCTCCCTATCCAGATTTTGACCCAGACGCTCCAACAAAACATACCCTTTTTTCTCTGCCTGTTATGGGTGGAATTGCATCCACCTCCCAAAGAGATATGTTGAAGTCCTAATCTCCAATACCTCAGAGTATGGCCTTACTTGGAAATAAATTTGTTGCAGATATAATTAAGGTAAGGTCACGCTGGAATAGAGTAAGTCGTTAATGCAATATGACTGGTGTCCTTACAAGAAGATGACGTGAAGACATAAGAAGAGCTCACTAGTGAAGAGGCAGAGAGACACAGAGAGAACACCATGTGACAAAAGACAGAAACAGAGATGGGGTGATGGAACTTGTTGGAGCTCAGAAAACAATATCCCCAAATGTGGCACTTTGACATGTTAAACTGAAGAAGACGACTCGAGGTCTCTCTTACCTTCCCCCCTCCTGACTTTCAATTCTCTGTCTCTCCCAAAACACAGGATGAAGTTGTTCTCTGAAGGTCTCTTTTCTGTCTAAAATCTGGAACTGCCAAATAAGAAAACAATTACCTCTGGTCCCTTCCCTGAGTTTTCATTAACTGAAATCGTATTACAGGAAGAAAGACTGGAGCCTGTCAACACACCTGGACAAACTTTTGTCACAAACCATTGTCTGCTCTGTGTGCCCAACAGATTTTGTCCCAGGCCATTGTATGTTATTCAATCTCATTGAATTTCCCTAAAAATCATTTAATAATACTACCTCCCTAAAATCATCCACACTTCTCCTATCCCCTAAGAAGAAAAGTATATAAGTATTTGTGTCCCATCATGGGTGGGGTAATCACACTGTGATTTGCTACCTTCCCCATGCACATTAATAAATTTGTACACCTTTTCTCCTATAAATTTTTTTTTTTCAATTGATTCTCAGTGAACTGTCAGAGGACAAAGGGGAAGTTTTCCCTTGGCCCCTATGAGCTGCAAGACAAGAATGCCAGTGATTGCTGGCTACCACCAGAAGCTAGGCAAGAGGCAAGGGAAGATTAACCCTAGTGTCTCAGAGGGAGCATGGCCCTGCTGACACCTTGATTTTGAACTTCTAGCCTCTAGAACTGGGAGATGATAAATTTCTGTTGTTCTGAGCTATCCAGTTTGCAATTCTTTGTTAGGGCAACACTGGGAAATTAATTCACTGTCTAAAATGCTTATAGAAACTTGCTCTTTCAGTCCATACCCAAGACTTTACCAAATACAGAAATGTCTGAACCCAATTTGGGCCCAATCTGGATTCATATAAAAGCAAGAAGAAAAAATGCCAAACTGTCTAGGGGATGTCAGCAAAATTCATAGAAAAATTTATTTTTAATCTGTACTTTATATTTTGATAATACTTTGCCAACCAAAAGGGATTCAAGGCAGAGGAAATAGCATGTATATTTTTTCCAAACTTTATTTCTTACAGTAATTTAATTTAAATAACCATATACATCAATAGTTTTTTAATTGTTACTTTTTTCTTTTACATTTACTTTTATAGAGTAAATTTAACCTGTCTTTCATTTGGAAAGGGAGACTTTTTTTCACATAAGAACAACTGATCAGGCTGGATAATCACAGTTTAGATAACATTAATAGAACATTAGAAACTGTAACACTCCATATTAAAAACAAAGATTGATCATGCATCTGACAAAAAGAGCTTACAATAAAATCCAAGTAATGGTAAATTCTATACATTTGAATTGCATACATAGATCTAAAACTAATAAACCCTTGAAATACCATCATCATCATTTATAACATAGATTTTTTTTTTTATTTTGTTTTCTTGGTTTTTAGAGCAAGTACTTTTTCTGGCATATATTGTCATATTTTAAAAAATTTTATACTGACATAAAACAAATAATACAAAAAACTACTACAATATAATATATCTATTGCAATCAATGGGCTCCTCCTACCCTTGGGAATAAAAGATTATTGGTTTTTTTTCTCTGTTGTTCCTGTCTTAATGTGAAAATAAACTGAGTAGAATTTTCATTCCATATGCAGAAATCTTATAACTACAGGACATGAAGTTTATTGTGGGTGGATTGATAATGTTTCCCTATGAAAATATCTAAGGCCACATTAACTTTGGAGTTATGCTAGTTTAATATAATTGTTCCAACATCATAGTTAGTGTCAAAATTTATTTATATCCAACTTTGCCAATCCCCAAGTGAGTTCTCCATTATCTCTCTCAAAATTAGTATATTCTGCTTGCTTATACACTAACTTCACATATTTTAACAGTTCAGGGATTAATAGCACCTTTAGGATATAAATTGAACGTAAATATATCAGCATAGATATAGAGATTTACAGGGCCTAGTACTCTTAAATGCAAAAACATCTGAAGTTTTGCCTAGACTAGTTTACAAACAATGTTCTGTAGAGCTTTGGGATTCCTGAAAGGATCTGAAATGGTTCCCTAAGCACATTTGAATTAGAAAAGTAAAAATGTATCTATAGCATCATTCCAACTAAGACACTAGATCATATGAGAAGCAGCACTCACTATGGGCTGGGGCAGCTATTTAAATGTGTGCTGCTGATATTGCAACATCTTTTAAGATGAGCAAGTGGCTATGAAAACTTAGTAATATTTTCTGATGTTACAGGTGACAGGAGATTCCAAAATCTCCCTCTAACTTTCTTGATTAATTAGCTCAAAAACAGAGATTATGTGAAATTTTAAAAATTTTGCATATTCAATGTATCTCTCCATTTTGCTTTCTTTCTCCATAGTACGTTCAAGCAGATAAGTATAACAAAGAGTATTATCTATTCATTTGTGAAACACTGGAATATGTTTTACAAATATACGTACATATATGTAAACTACACTGATAATTGTTTGAACTATTTTAATAAATCATTAAATAACTTCACAAAAATGGAGCAATATCAGAAGAAAACGAAAGATAAAAAGCTGTTGCTAAAATGTGTTCAGTCCCTGAATGCTGTATAGACATGGAGAATCAGTTAATAAGTTGCCAACATCTTTTAAAAAAGCATTGAATAATATCATACAGAACTGACGATTTTATGAAGACATATTTCATTCTTTACAAGGATATGAGTAGTATGTTTCAGAATTCACTTTTTAATGACATCATTAGCCATCCTGAAGCAAGATGCTGCCAATGCTATTTGAAAACAAACAAAAAAAAACTTTCCTTTTAGGTTAGAGAATCTCCAAGAGCTAAATATCTTTGAACAATTACATGGCTGTAGTAGTTAGCATATTGCTGGCATTTTAATATGATAATTGAACTAAACTGGATAATGCAGGATTTGAAATATTTTTGCACTTACAATGGAAGAAAAAATGCCAGCAATAAAACTGAAAGTTAAATATGGGACCCAATAGGCAAAGCTAAATAAATTTGCCTACTTGGAGAGACTATTCCAGAGTCAGGCACTGAGGGAGCTGAGGGTTTTTAATGGCCACATTAAACACCTCATAATGGCATACAACCTTTTATTAGTTTTTGTCAACAAAAAAGACTTACACTTGTTGAGGAAGAGTCGTTATCACCTTCTAGATTTAAGTCTGACCCATTAAGGGATTCACTAAATAATTAGATATCTTAGTGATTCAAGTTTGAAATAATAATTTCCTTACATTCTTTCTACTTCCTGCTCACTTCAAGTTTCTTCACCAGCTAAACTGAAAACATTTTTGTTCTTGATAGTTTCCGTAGCAACTTAGCAAGATAAAACAGCATTTTCCTACAAAAAACAAAAAGAAAGTACAAAAAAATTTTTTAAAAAGAGGATTTTCTTGATTTGATGTTTTCTGTTTTTTAATCCTAAGTGTAATTTTATTAGAAATTAGTCAACTAGGAAACAAAATTATTTACATGATGTGATTTTAGTTTTGATGTAATATATAAGCATTCACAACTTCTCTAGACAGAAGAATATATATATGCATATTAAAGGAATAGAGACAGTGCTTCACAATGTTGAGAATTGTTTCTGAGTAGTATGTTAATGAAATTTAAAAATTTTTTTCTATGTAAATTGCTATATTTCCTAAATTCATTTAAATGAAATTTTACTATTTTTTCAGCCTTTGAGATATAATTAAAAAATAAAAATTATACATGTTTATGATGTGCAATGTGATGTTTGGATATATGTGAATAGTGTGAAATTCAGGTTAAATCAAGCTATTAACATACCCATGCTTTCAAATCAAACACACTCATTCACACACATGCACACACACACACACAGAACTAGCAGTTTAAATGTTTAGGCTACTATAAGGCTTCAAGTGTATCATTCGAGGTATTTGGATTCCTCAAAAGAGTTGCATTGTTTTTATTGATTGATATGTAAGTTTGATAAATTTAGACTTATAAAGTTTGTTTATAATTATAAAGTACTGTAAATAATAGATATTGTACATATTAAACTTCAAAAGAATAGCATTACGATTATATTTAACCATTGTTTACTCTGGCCCAGCAAAGATAGCACTCCAACCTTCCCAGGAAAATGATTATTTAGATAATATTTCCTTAAATATCTTTAAAAAGCAAACGTTTGACAGATGAATCCTAGTTATTCCCAAATCAAAATCCAAAAGTTTCTAATTGCTACCACATATTATCTTACTTATTCTTTAACTCTATGCCTTTTGCCCTGACTTTTACTATAACTGAAAAACCTGTCATAGAATAGACTTCAGAATGAAGTCATGTCACTTCTCTAAGCTTTATCTTCTTAAGGCTAGACAAAGTAAATCTCCTTAAATTTCAATTACAGAGGTTATTTTACAGTAAATAGTTCTACAGTGAATAAGGGAAATCTAAATCTTTTGTCACCAATGACCTTTTGTAGAAAAGCTGGCCCAGTGCTGAAAATTGGACAAAAGCCTAGCATCCCCACACCTGGCCTGATCGGGAGAGATAAGCATTATGGCCGTTATCTTTACAAACTAGATGAAAGGGAAGGGATTGTAGATTATTCCTACACTGCCCTATGCAGGAAATGGCAAAAAGATAGGACTGAAAATTGTGTTAGACTTAATGTTCCCAGATCCATTAATATAAAAAGTCTGGATTGGGAGGCATTTTCTTCAATTGGATCCCAGGAACATATAACTTTATCTTAGGGGCGTTTTTAAATTCTCTTCAGGGCTTCCTCAAAGAATTTTCTCTTAAGCAGTTTTGAGAAACTCAAGAGCTCTACATCTCTAAGCTAATACAGCACCATAAAGATTTCTAGTCTCTCAAGTATGCAACATCGGAGTAAAAAACTCGTTTCAAAACATCTTTACAAATACGATATCTTTCGTTTAAATCAGATGTAGCAATTTTGTCTCTTAGGTTCAAAGTTTCAGTTTTTGTTCAGGCTTTTAATCTAATTATTGTAGTTTCAAGGTGCCTGTTTCCTACTGTTAGAACTTTTGAGGATTTCTCTGGTATTTTAATCCTTTTTTTAAAATTTCTTTAAATGTCTTTGATCATTTCAATTAAAAGCTAGACATTTTAGCTACTAATGCTTTCACTAACATTGTAGCAGATTTTCAAATTTCTGAGTAAAAATGATTCCTTATTTTGTATAATTAGTACAGATGTAGTGAGTTGAACTAAATCACTCCTAATCAATTTATATTTCTTGGTTGAAAATGCTCATATATAATCTAAGAACACAGTGACATTTCATGTGCTAGAAAACTAAGAACAGATTTTTCTTATCAAATTTTGTTTTGATTTTAATTACATAGCATACTCTCCCAATACACAGAGAAAAAAATACTATAAATTCATACATGTAATACACACATACATGTAGAGGGTTAGATAGGTAAGGTAGTAAAACCTAATGTAGTTCTGAAAAAATATTTAAATAATAATGTACCATTCAACCTTAAAAGAGTACAGTTTTAGACTCTAGAGCATTGTATGTGTCTACCTGACTCATTTGGCATGTTGACAACAAAAGTAGACATTATGATACATTTTTATTACTCTACTTACTAGAATTATTACCACTATATTGTCAAACCTGATCACTATTGAGAAAGATAATATCAATAATGCACTAAGACAACAGAAATAAACCAAAACTATCCTGGTGGAGAGCTGGATACCTTTACATATAGCACTGGAGTCATGAATAAAATTGTAATCTTCTTCATGTAATTCAGTAGTTAAATTTTACTAGCCTAATATTTAAATATTTATAAATCCAGTTAACATACTTAGATTTGAGGCAGTTATTGTTAATCCCGATAATAGAATCTTAGTATTATTTAGGCAAGGGGAGGCAATGTGCTTAGAGAAAGAAATCTCTTCTTCCAGTCTCATAATACTCTACTATCAAGAAATAACACACATATATATTGTGTAAATGTATATATTATATAATATATAGGAAAATATTCTGTATGTATGTACTAGTTTTCATATACTTTAAGGACTATTACTAATAGCTATCATTTGTAATATGCTAATACAGGTAGGGATATTTAGAACTTGAAATATTCTATTCTTTCACTTTACACCAACATTTCAGAGTACCTACTACAAGAGCTTACACTTCTATAATCTTTAACTAATAGTAGTAGGTTGGCTTTTCATCATTTTATGGAAAGGGTATAAGAACCTAGGGAGCCCAGTAGCCTACAGTCCTTAGGACAGAGACTTATTCCTAATTTAGGCTTAAGAATTGTGTTAAAATACGTGTGTGTAGAGAGGCAAGATGGCAGATGAGAAACATATCTAGCCAAAGTGTCTCTGCAAGAAGGAAAAATTTTAGATGAAAGAGAAAAAAACAAACAGACAGACAAACATATATCAGATAAAGGTCAGAAGGAAGGGTGCCAGAACCTACAGGAGACTCTACAGGTAGAGATGCAGAGCAGAACTGGAAGGAGAAAGGCATCAGCAGGGGTTAAGCCCCGAGAGGCTTGGAGACCAGTGAGAAGGGTAGGTGGAGCAGTTAAAATTCCCCTCCCTTGCATCTCTGACTGCTGGTGGGCTCCTGAGCTGCTGGAGAGACCTGCTGAGATCCACAGCCTGCCCAGAGACTGCTGCCACCAGTGAGCAGAGAGCCTCTTGTGGACAGGGCACCAGGCCTCCAGCTCCCTTGGGGTTCCTCCTGCACCACAGACGCAAGCCTGTTGGCAGGCGCCATGTTGGGTTTCTCTACCCACTGGGTGCCATTGTCATCCCTGGGATGCCTCTACTCCTCAGGATCTGACTTGCTCGTCCCCACACAGACATTTCCCAACTTTGGCCCAGACTGCAGGAGTCACAGGGGTCCAGTGAGTCTCAGGAGATCTGTGGGATTCCAGAGTCTGGTCATTCTGGGAGGACTGCCACCTGGAGAGAGAGTCAGAGACTACTGGTGTGTAGTTCTTCCTCCACCTAGTCTTTCATTCTGCCCTTTTCCTTCCCTACTCGTGGGTACCGACAGAGACAATTTAGCCAATACCTGAAGGCATCCACGGGGAATGGGGCTTGGCCCTTTCCTTTTGGGGCCCTGTAGTGGACTGAGGGGTGCTTAGATTGTGAGCTTGCTACAGGCTGGCCCTTCCTGGTCCTACTTGCCCAGGACTCCAGCCAAATGGGGCAAACCCTGAGGCAGAGGGACATTGATCCATCTTGGACACCCTGTGTGTGACTTGAGACCAATATTTTTCTCCCTGGCATTGTAGGGATTTTCTGTTTGGAGGATCTATCCCACTCTGTCAGTGGGGTGTTCAAGTCCCCAGCTATTACAATGCTGCAATTTATTATTTTGTTTAGATCAAATAGGGTTTGCTTTATGAACCTGAGTGCACCTGTGTTAGGTGCATAAACATTTAGGATTGTTATGTCTTCTTGTTGAATTGTTCCCTTCACCATTATACAATGACCATCTTTCTCTTTCTTTGCTTTTGTTGATTTGGAGTCTGTGTTATCTGATATGAGAATGGCTTTACCAGCTTTTTTTTGGTTTCCATCTGCATGGAATGTTGTTTTCCATTCCTTCATCTTGAGTCTGAATGAGTCTTTGTGGGTGAGATTCGTTTCCTAGAGATAGCAGATACTTGGTTTGTATTTTTTTTTAATCCAGTTAGCCAGACTATATCTCTTGGGTGGGAGGGTTCAAGCTATTCACATTTATTAAAAGAATTGATAAGTGGGGTGGAATTTTGTTCATCCTGTTGAGTAGAACTTTATTTCTTTATCACTTGATCCTTTATGGTATATGGGCTCTGAGCTTCAGTTTTTGGGTGATTTTACACTGGTGGGTCACTGTTGGGCTTATCTGTGTACAATGCATTTCTGAATATCTCCTGCAGGGCAGGTCTGGTCTTGACAAATTCCCTCAGTGTTTGCTTGTCTGATAATGTATTTATTTCACCCTCACGTAAGACACTTAGTTTTGCAGGTTACAAAATTCTAGGCTGGGCATTATTCTGTTTGAGAAAACTGAGAATGGGGCCCCAGTCTCTTCTAGCTTGTAAGGTCTCACTTGAGAAATCTGCAATTACTCTGATGGGTTTTCCTTTGTAAATTACCTGTTGCTTTTGACATATGGCTAATAGGAGTGCCTCTTTAATGTTTACTTTGGCAAGTCTGAGGACTATGTGCCATGGTGATTGCCTCTTTATGATGAATGTCCCAGGGGGTTTTAGAGATTTTTATACCTGGATATCTAGATTTCTAGGAAGGCTAGGGAAATTTTCCTCAATTATTCCCTGAAATAGGTTTTCCAACCATTATGTATTTTCTTCTTCACCCTGAGGGATGGCTATGAATCTTTTGCTAGTTCTCTTTATATAATCCCATATTTCTTGTAGGCTTTGTTTGTTCCTCTTATTTCCCAGTTCTTTCTCTGTGACTTGTTTAACTCATAGGTGTTGTCTTCAAGCTCTGAGATTCTTTCTTCTGCCTGATGTAGCATATTCTTAAGCTTTCCACTATGTTTTCTATTTCCTTGAATGAATTTTGCATTTCCAGGTGTTCTGTTTGATTTTTTTTTAATAGCTTAAATTCCTTAATAAATTTTCATTCATTTCTTATAGTGTTTTTGTGGTCTCTTCGTGTTAGCTTTCTGTTTTTTATTATATTTCATTGAGCTTCCTTACAATCCATATTTAAAATTCTTCATCTGTCATTTCAATCTTTTCCTTTTGGCTGGTATCATTGGTAAGCAGTTGTTTTTCGGGGGGGAGGGGTCCTTTTGCTCTGATTTTTCATGTTTCCAGTATTCTTTCACTGATTTCTTCTCATCTGGCCTCTTGATTCAGACCTAGGGGTGCTAGGCCTGACTTATGGGCCTGTGTCCAGGTCCCTAAAGATCAATCCCTGAGCATGCCAGGGAGAGGAGTGCTGGTCCTTAGTTGCCTATGGGGTGTTCTAGCAGGTTTGGTGTACCTCTTGGGTTACCTCTGACCTGCTATCTTCCTCTCTTCCCAACAGTGCATAGTGAGTTAGATCCCCCACCTTAATCTCAATGATGGTGTATGGCACTTGTGAATACAAGTCAGCCACTCCCTGTTTACTTGAGTAGCGAGGCAGCATGCTTAGCTAGGGGGTTGTTCCCCCATCACTGATTGATGTTTGCGTGGAAGAACCAGCTGCCGAGATGATCTTTTGTGCCTGTGGTAAGCTCTGCTTCCCTAGGTGGGGCATAAAAATGCCCCGAGCTTTAGGAGGGACCCTGTAGCTTCCAGGGGTTTGCCTGATCTCTACTCCCCCTAGGTGAGGGGAGGAACAAAACAAACTGTGGCTGGATTGTGGGAACCTGAAAGGCATTGCACAGCCTCAGCAGGGCTTGGAAGTTGCTCCTCTGGCTACTAAGGGGACCTGCTGGTAGGAAGGACAGGACAAGCTCTCCATGTCAGGAAGACTATTCATGGCAGAGGGGCCTAAGCATTTCTATGCTAAGTTCCCCTGGCTGGGATCTTTCTATCCTTATCCAGTAGTGCAGTTTTTTCTGTGGGGAGAGGTAGGTACTCCCCCAAATGGCCACTCCTTGCACCCCTCACACCCTGTAAAATTGAGTCAGTAAATGCTCTAAAGGGTGTGCAAATTGGCCTCCCTGTCAGTAGGTGGTGCTTACTGGAAGGAACAAGCTGTGATGTTGTTTTGGGTCCCGTTAGCAAGTCCCTCAGGAGAAGCCCATGAAGGCCCCACATGGTGGGTGGGGCCCTGGAACTTCAGGTGAGTCCTTATTCTCTGCCACAGCAGAGGTGGGTGTGGCAGTGTGGGTGGGCAGGGCTGGGTGGGTGAGCATGCCCTCAGGCTCTACAAAAGCTAGCAAGGTAGCACTTTTGGCAGGGGTCAAAGGTCTGTTCCCAGCTTCTGGGCAATGTCACCAGGGAGGGGCTGAAGTGGCCTCAGCGAAACAGAAAGTCTGCTTGTGGAGGAGGGGCCATCTGAGATTCACAATCTAGCAGTCTGCAGTGGGCCTTGCTCCTCCACTCCCTCCTCTGTTCCATGGATTTTTTCTGGCATCTGCCAAAAGGCAGGACCTCAAAACAGCTGAGTTTCCCTATGACTGTGCTGTGGGCTAAGAGGTTCCCTATCCAGGACTCCGGCCTGAGCTGAGCATGTGGCCCTCCCATGGGGGAGGGGATACCCCACTAGCATGGGATAGCCACATTCTTTCCCAGATCTGCCCATGTGGACCCCCTTACCTCCAAAGACCGAGAATATTAATCCCCGACCATGTCAGGGAGAAGGATGCTGTTCCCGAGTTGCCCACAGGTTGCCCGAGCCAGATTGATGTCCCTCTGCCTTAAGGCATGCCCTTCTCTGATGGAGCCACTGGACAAGCAGCACTAGGGGGGCCAGTGAGCCGAGAGCTCACAGATAGAGCACCCCTCAGTCCGCTGCAGGACCCCAAGAGGAAAGGCCTGACCCCCATTCTCTGTGGAAACCTCGATGTGATTTCAATTGTCTCTCTTGGAAGCCATGGAGTAGGGAGAGGAAGGGGAGGAAACTAGTCTGGATGGAGGAATGCTAGTACTCTGTTCATCTCCGACCCTCTCTCCAGGAGGCAGTCTGCCCACAATGCAGGCTTTGGAATCATGCAAACCACCTGGGACTCACTATACCCCTGTGGCTCCTGCAGTCTGGGCCAGAGCTGGGAAACGTCTGTGTGGGAGCAAGATGAAACCTGAGGAGTTGAAGCCCCCTGGGGAGGACAAAGCTGCATGGTGGGTAGAGAAGCAATGTCGTGCCTGCCATCCCAGCTTGGGTCTATGTGGCAGGAAGCTCCCCAGGGGGCTGGGAGCCTGGTGCCCTGTCCACAAGAAGCTCCCAGCTCACTGGCAGCAGCAACCTCTGGGCTTGTGTGGGCTGAAAGTCTCTCCAGCAGCTTGGGAGCCCACCGACTCTCAGAGATGCAAGGGAGGGAGAAACTAACTGTTCCACTTACCCTTCTCACTGGACTCCAAGCCTCCTGGGGGTGGATCTTTGCCAATATCTTGCTCCTTCTTGTTCTGCTCCACAACTTCTTCCTGTGGAGTCTCCTGAAGGTTTCAGCTCCTTTCCTTCAGACTCACATCCAATCTATGTTTGTCTGTTTGTTTTTTTCTCTTTCATCTAAAACTTTTCCTTCTTGCTAAGATACTCTGGCAACTGGTATCTCAGGTCAGCCGTCTTACCAAGGATGAAAAAATTTTTAATTCTTGATGAAGTCAGTGAATTCTTAAATAAACCTTGGAACCACTTACTTTATGACTTCTTGCTATATGAGATAATAATATTCTTACTGTGTGAACCACTATTTTTTTCACCTTTATTGAAGTGTGATTGACTAATAAAAATTATACATATTTAGGATGTAAAATGTGATGCTGTGAGATATATTAACATATATATTATTTAATACATACATTGTGAAATGATTACTACAACCAAGCTAATTAATACATCTATCACCTTGCAGATACCATTTCTGAACTCACAGTAACAGAAAATAGAACAGTGGTAACACAGGGATGGAGCCGGGGGAAAACGGGAGATATTGATCAAAGCATACAAACCTTTAATTATAAGATGAGTATGTACTGGAAATCTATGGTACAATATGGTGACTATGCTTAATAATAATGTATTGTATACTGGAAATTATCTAAAATAGATCTCAAGTGTTCTCACTATACACACACACATACACACACACACATTCTCAGTAGTAACTGAGCCACTCTGGTCTGAGTATTCTTTCACTTGATGCTAAACTCTTGCTATTTGATAAAAGGTGCTACAACTACCTGGGCACTTTTTCCTCAGCAAGATTGGGGAACAGAACAGAAAAGTCAGGACAATACAGCACAACACTGATCCAGCTGGGTTTATCTTTGTTACTGAAGTTCGAATGATGCCTTTATTATTACCTAATTACATCAGTTACCTTCTCTCTGTTGAGGCTCCTATTCTGATAAGACATCAGGGTTCAAAAGAGAAGAAAAATGTTGAAGGTTTTTGTTGTAAAACAAGACATAGTTTCATTATTGAACACAGCCCTCACCCTTGGCTCAGCAACCTCTTCAAACAGCTCTCCTGAAACAGCTCTCCTGAAACAGCTTTGATGTTAGTGGCTGGCGGGGCCTAAGAGAGATTTAATGCACTATTAGTAGTACATGTGGTCCATTCTGAGAACACCGCACTTGGCAGAACATTACTGCAACCAAAGGGCCATATTAATGTCTTATGAGGCTGTAAACTTGTTGAAAACACACCTGAATTCTCAGAGGTAAGGAAATGAAGATGTAAGTAAGCCTGGGGCAAGTGTTTAGCTTTGCAGTTTATTTTCTGCTTAACAATAATGGGAGAAGGAGTAGTAAACTCCTTTTACTTATGATTCATGCAACAATCCACTTATACCTCATGTTGGTAACTTTAAGAAGATGAAGCTGTTTGTATCTTTATACCCAAGAGCATGATTCTCAAGAAGTGAACTGTAAAGATTTGACAGTGTGAGGCGCCAGACCATTTAGAGAAACCCATTATGTGCAATTTGTTCCAATTAATATGAAAGCCTAAGATTTCTCCAAAAGCACCTCCTAGGGTTAGCAGTGAATGGATTGATATTTTACAGATTTTGTTGATTAGGTTAACCAGAGCATAAGGCATTATGACTCATAGTCACCAATCATTATGCTTAACGGGTATAACAAAACTCTCCCATTTTCCAGTAAAACAGCCTCTTTGGCTTGACCTTTCAAATCCCGAATCACTTTGTTTCTGTTCAGTTCATTTTGTAGGATGTGACCTCCAAATAGAATTTATTAGTTAGCAAAGTTTTGTGGAAAAGTCCTATACAAAAAGAGAAACCCATGTTAGAAGCAGGGATGCAGACCAGAACACAGGCTATATTGGGGAGTCAGGAGCCCCAGGACTTAGGCCTAACAATGCCTCTAATGCACTGGGGTGAGGTTAGATAAATTGTTATCTGTGCCTCATTTTTCTCATCTGTTCCTTAATAGGAGAAGTTGACCTAGATTTCCTCTACAAAATTATATGTATTCACTTCTTTAGTTCTGAATTCTTCAAACCCATAATTTTATTCTGCCTTTATAGTGCTCAGGACATCCCCTCTTTTCATCATCACCTTTAACAAATTCTATTAAACAACTAACACAATCTTATCTCTCTTAAAAAATATTTCTTAGATTTCATAGAAATGTTGAAACTCACAATCTTGTTATATCCAAAAGTCTTAGCATGTTTGTTTATCTTTTGGTCAGATAACCAAGAAAAAGCTAGAGCCTATGAACTGGCTTCAAAGGTAGCAAATAAGTCAAAGCTTATCTTCCAAAGCCACATATATGATATCATGTTGGAGGAATGGGGTAAAAAAGAAGTGTGAGGAAGGGTCCTTGGAAGATTCCATAATAACAGCATAGAAGCAAGGGGGCCATGGTATGGCGACCTGGGGATGTGCAACTTACATCCCTGCAACAGAGGACTGAGCACAGTAGGGGTCCAACACAGGACTTCTTTAATGGGAAATCTTTGCTCTGGGGCAAATTCATTCATATCCATTCATAGCCTGTGCCCATGCCGGTGACAATCATATACACCAAAGGCTGCTCAATGCAAATATGTGCCCTTGTGGATATAAAGGCTTAAGTCAGTCACAAAAGCACACTCAGACAGGCATAGGACAAGCTGAAAGTGACAAAGAATCAACGCTCCCAAAAGCAGCAATAATGGACAGGAAGTTTGTAGATAAAAACCAACTTCCTTACTCTGAGGTAGAGGGGAGGTGAGGAAATCTAAATTGTATACTTTTCTCATAGTTCCCTAGAGTATATAAGTTCTAGCTGCCCACAGTAGTAACTGGCCTGATTATACACTTTATATTGACTTCCTTCTCCTCCCTGTCTTACTGCCTCACTCATCTTCTAGGTTATCAAATAAACTACATGTACTCGAATCCTTGTCTCCAGGTCAACTTTTAGGGAAACACAAAACAAGACAACTGGCTTGGGTTTGATATCCCAGGCAAGACCCTAAATAATGCAGAACTTTTCCTTGAATCTCCATGTCCATCCATCTTCCAAAACCTCCTGTGTAAAACCTTTATTATAATTACATTTAACTCATGAATTTGAAATTATCTGTTTATACCTCTAGGGCTGGGCTCTGCATATTTTTTAATCCTCATCAGTATTTTCCTGACATATATTAGCATCCAATAAATATTTGTTGAATAAAAGAATAAATGAAGAACAACAATAGAGATATTCCTGAAGGGCAGAGATTCTCACGATTGTATTTACTTGGTACTGTGTCCTACACGTAAAAAGGCGCTTGGTAAATATCTATTGATGGAATTAATATTTGAATAAGTTAGGTAATAGCTAGCTTGGAGGTTCAAGTTGAGGACTTAGGACTGGACAAATTCTTTGTAGAACTGCATAAACAAAAAAAAAATATTGGTATTAGATGAGGTAATTTTGTAGCAAGTGGACTATAGTTAAAGCATTTAAATGGAAGAAATATGAAATGCAAACTCTAATGATACAATTTCCTAGAAAAGAACAAGAGTCAAAAATCATGGAGATGTCTAAAGGAATCAATATTCAATAATGAGTATTCAAAGTCACTTCAAATTCAGGCATTTTAGACAAAGGTGGCTAGGTTCAGATATAATCTTTGGAAAATTAGCTAGAATTACCTTCATGAAGGATACTTTGCACTTGAAATTTATTTAATTTTTTTTAAATTAGTTTCACCGTAATTATGTGACTGTACCAATCATAGGTTTTCTTAAAAAATGAATGTCATAAAGTTTGGGACAGGTCATATTTTTGCAGTTATAAACTTTTCATTTCATTGTTTAAAAATGGAGTTACAAATCCCCATATTCCCTTCACTAGCCCAAAGTATAATGAATCAAAATCAAAAACTTATTAAAAGTTTCTATTGAAAATCCAAAAGTAAATTTTGATGATTTTTTTTTTTTTTTTTGTGGTTTGGTATTTTGGTAACCATTTAAAATCAAAATAATTCAAGAAGTATATATGATTTTGAATTTGAATTAACTTTATGTATCTTTAAAATGTACTTACAGAATCAAGCCCTTTAAAAACCTATAGTCATATAACTATGAAAGATATAACAATAGGCCTAGTGCACTAGGCCTAATGTAGCACTAGGCTACATTATAGGCATTGTATGAGAATATTACACACTAAATACTATGTTTGTTTATCCTTAACAAAGATTTTTTAAGATAAAGATTTCATGTCATGAATCCCGGGGAAAGCCAGACATCAGTGACACTGACTCTTGATGCAGGCAAAAAAAATCAATCTGAAATGATTGCTTGCTTTTTAAGCTACTTGCTGCCTATTTCAGATGCCATAATAAATCTTTGTTTTTGTCCAAGAATTCTCATTCCCAATGAAAGCCTCTGATAGCTGTATATTTTGGTAAATGGCAAATGTAATCTTTCCCAAGGCAATCCTCCATAATGTGAACTCTGTGTTATGGTATTTTGCAAGTGTTAATTCTCAAGAAGGCTGGGCACAGAGGAAAAAAAAAAAAACTAAATATCACAGGTATTCACTTTATGGCTTCAAATGCATTGATTTACCCATTTATGCAAAATTATTAGAAACCATTATGTATTAAATAGAAGTAATAGATCTACTAATATTTCTCACTGTTAAAATACAGGTAATAGATTTGATATCTTTTAGAAATGTGAAATTTTAAGAGAAATGTTTCAGAAAGGAAAGACAGCTTTCCTGAGCGTACATCAATCCAACCTTCTTCCTGATATTCACAATCAAAATATAAATGCATGAGATGAAAATAAAAATGCATCATATTTTATTCCCTTTTCCCCTCTTGCTATTTATTTTTTTAGATAAAGGCTCATTTTGTGGAAAGTTTTTTCTGCAAGTTAACACTGTTGTCTGTATTATTGCCTGCTCATCTACCACTCTCATCCCAATATGAGACAATAATAAATTTAAAGCATGAGAAAATGACCAGTAACTTATTGAGATGGTCTACAGAACAGTTGAATTAGGTTTTACATAACTCCAACCAAGTACCATTCCTTTTAGATTAAACAATCATATGGATTTAATACTGACATTGGAAGAGAGTTTAGAAATCGATTTTCACATCTTCAATTCACAGATGAGAAACCTGAGGCTCATAAAGTTTAAAAGGATCAGGCAAAGGTCATATTGCAAGTTAATGGCAAAGCACCCAGAACTCAAGTACTCTCCCTCTTATGTTAAGAATTCTTTTCCTTATAAAATTATCTTCAATTGTCAGTTTCTTTTACATTTTGTGTTCTATGTTTTGGCTCCCATGACTAATAATGTTTTCAGAAAAATGATTTTATATAATATTTCATCAATAAAACTTTAATTTGATGCTGATACAGATTTGTTCTTTTCCTAAAAATTTGATTAATAAATTTTATTGGGCAATTTCTCTATGCTAAGCGCTTTTCCAAGTTGTAAAAACATAGAAATGAACAAAACAAACAGAAATTCCTGCCCTCATTGGAGCATACAATCTAAATTACATATTACAGTTTACAATTGTCAATTCCACCTTGGTCAATGAAATTGTGTCTTCGATTAGAATTGTTTTAGACAAGGGGCTTAGGACCTTTCTAAAAATACTCTCTGAAAGGCAAGAGTGGCAATGGTTATTCTAGTTTCAAAATCTGAATTACAGTGCATAGAGAAAAGGGAATATAGCAAGCAAAACATATGATAAATACAGGTGCAACTTTCCATAATGTCAAGCCTGCGACAAGACAGTTCTCACTGACTTATATAAACATCGATAAATAAAATTGACATTTATTCAACACACATGACTGCTATACCTGGCATCTTGTTTTTATTTAATTACAAGCACCTAAACTGTATGTGCCACATAATAGTTGCTCAACAAATATCCGAGAAATGAAAGAATGGAGACTGTAAACCAGATACTATACTAGATTCCAGAGATATGGAGATGAATAATGTGTGGTCCTGTCTTGTGAGAAGTTCATCTTATAAAGGTTCAGAAACATAATGGTTACTAAATGCTATTGATCAAACACTGTGCTAGGCACTACACTGGGAATAAAAAATGAATAAAATCTAATCCTCTCAGGGAGCTTACCTAAATTCTAGTAGAAATTGGAATGTTACTATTTTTACAATAAATATTTTGAGTCTAGGAACAGATTCTACTTTTCACTAGGGGAATAAAAAAAAGTTTCAACCCTCATGAATGGGAATAGTGACCCCAGAGACCTAGCTTCCCCCTTTCACCATGTGAGTACACATCAAAAAGTTACCATTTATGAACCACGAAGCAAACAAAAAAATCTGCTGGCAACCTAATCTTGAACTTCTCAGCCTCTAGAACTATAAAAATAAATTTCTGTTGTTTATAAGTCACCCAGTTTATGGCATTTTGTTATAGCAGCCTGTACAAAGACATAGGACATCACAATTTCTTTTTTTTTTTTTTTTTGCCTTTTCTTGACTGTGATGGCTCCTCATAAAGCTTTTTGTAGCTCTTCTTCCTCTAGATCGCTAATGAAATTCCTTTTTCTCTCTTTTACTTTTTTTGCTGTACCATCTTCCAAAGCAATCTCATTTAGTTGCACAGCTATAAATAGAATTTACATAACAACAACTTCAAAATGTTTAAATTCAGCACTGAGATCTCCTGATCTCCCAGAACTCCAGAATTAAAAAGAAGTGCCTATTCTACATCACTAATTGGATGCTTAGTGAACATCACAAATTTAATGGGATCAACCAGAAATATTAATGCCCCTTCAACCCCCAGCCTACTCTGCCTTAACCTTCCCTATCTCATGAAGTGATACAACCCTTCCTCACCCCTCCATTCCCACTCAAGCCTGATCCCTAGGATTTATCCTTGATTACTCACTTGTATTAGATATTCACATCTAATCTCTAACTAAATTCTATCATGTCAATCTCCAAAACATTTCCTGAATGTTCTCCGTCTCTCTCACTCTCATGATCCAAGTCTCAATAACCTATTCTCTAGATCACTGTAATTGTCTCCTTCCCTCCTATAGTCTTCCTAACAAAGAGAAATCAGAGCAATCTTTTAAAAATAATAGTATGATCATATTAATCACACCCCTTGCTTAAAAGCAATGATTATACTTGAAATTAAAATCTAAACTCATTATCCTGGCTTTCAAAAACAATCTAAACACCCCACAAATATTTGTCAAATAAATAAATGAATCAGTTATTACATTTTACTGTAGATCCTTTTAGGGTTTTTTTCCTATGCATAATATAGTGATTTAAAAATTTTGAACCCACTGTTTTGATTTAATTGATTCATCAGACATCTCAAAATCTGCTAATTATGCACCTAGACCCTTGGGAAATAGGGTTCTATACCCCCTCTTTCAAGGATCTTAATATTTAGACAGGGTAAAAAGATACCACATATCACAATCTAAAAGTTAGTATAAAATATAGCATTGTATCAAATAAGTTGTCATAGGACACTTTTAGTCAAGTTCCAAAGAAGAAAAAAACAAGTTTTATAGACTTTCTGAGAAGGGAGAGTTCTCAGTGAACTAGATGAATGATGAAGCATTGGCTTAATGTTGGAATGGATAGAAAGGGAAGTTATATGATAACAGGGGAAAGAAGAGTAAGGTGAGAGCAGTAGAGTGAGGATGCAGAGTAAAAGATACTGAATGCCAGACTGAGCTGCCTGGACTTAATAGGTGGGCAGTAAGAAAGGCTTCTAAGAAGGAAGTGGCATCATAAAAGTAGTCAAAAAGAAGATAAATACGGCAACAATAACATACAGAAGGAAACAGAAGAGATATTGGAGGCAAGAGGAACAACTGGGAAAGTTTCTACAAAGAGCCAAGCGTGAGACAATAAGGGCTTAGACTAGGATAATACTAATGCTAAGAAAAGGGAGGATGGGAGGAACTTCTTGAAACTGATGTAAGTTTACATCATTAATCTTATTTGATTTTTAAATTTTGTGACAATCTCACAAAGGTCATGGATCGCCTTTTGATTATCTTCATTTCAATATGAAAATCAAAAAAATTTAAATGATAGCAATAACCAAAAGGCAAATTTAACATGAGTGACACAATTATTGAAAATCAACTTGAAATCTTTATTCCTGTGATCAGTGTACACAAAAAATTATGAATTTTTATGTTTAAAAATAGGACAGGTATACAAAGCTAAATATGAGTTCTTCCTTTGTATTTTCTAACATGAGAGGAAAAATAGTCATGAAATCATTTATTGATTGTATTACGTTAACCTCAAATAGTCTCTGAAATTGACAAATTACCAAAATATAAAACACAAACTTTGTGAATGTTTATTTCCTGCCCTTAAGTACAGCTTAATATGGAATTTAACCCTGAGGAAATTGAACAAAAGGTAAAGAGTCAGTTTTAAATCAACCAACAGTATAGCAACTCTCTTTAACAATTATTTTGCACTAGAATGTGGAATGGTTTAGAAAAATGATTCATGCACACCATTGCTCTATAAAGTCGTTAGTCTTATTAGGTTCTTATGAATAAATTATCATTCAACTTTATCCTTTTTTAAATTTTTTTATTTCAGCATATTACAGGGTTACAAATGTTTAGGTTATGTATATTGCTCTTGCCCCACCCGAGTCAGAGCTTCAAGTGTATCTATCCCCCAGACAGTGCGCACCACACCCATTAGGTGTGTATATACCCATCCCCTCCCATCTGCCCGACACCCGATGAATGTTATTACTATATGTGCACTTAAGTGTTGATCAGTTAATACCAATTTAGAACAATACTTACAACAGAATCACGGCATAAACCAAGAACTATATTAGGTCCAGAATATGAGTAAAAGATAACCATTCTCCTCACCTTGATTAGTCTCACTATTTTATGCATACTTTCAAGACAAATGAGTACCAAAAATGACATATAAATTGCCTTTTTTTAGTTGTGCTGTTTTTGCCTGCCATGAGCCTATGGAGATGTTTGAGGATGAGACATCACCTTATATGAGAGCACAGAAGAGGGTCACTTTGTTACAGGGAAGTCCTAAGGTAAGTCTAAGCCTGCACAATCTCTAAGAAAAATGAAAGTCTCTTGTGTTTTATATATGGATCAGGACTATATAAAAATAAAGTTAAAAACCTTGGCTGAAATCTGCAAAATGAATGTCATTATTTTTTTAGGCATTGGTTTGTTTTCAGCTGGATCTAAAAAGAAGAACTCAAATTATATTCACAAATCATGTAATTTAAATTTGGAGGTACCAAGATGAGAAGGAACTGCTACCAAGCATGATATTTATCTACAAGCTACTAACTCCATAGCTGTTCCCTCATGCCAGAGTAACTGCAAGATGACAAAAATTACCAGAAATTCAGGAGAAACTTTTTTCATTTTATGTACTTGGTTTTTATTTTTAAATATTATTGATATCTATCTGTCCAGGATTATTTAAATCCCATTCTATCCAGAGGCAGATTAAATAAGATTATAAGAGACATTTTCTCACATTTAGGATATTTGAATTTAAAAGCTCCAGATACGTAGACATTATATGATGCAACTCTTTCATGAAAAAAATTAAGTCCCTAGAAGTTAACTATCTGGCTGGAGGTCAAACAGCTGGCTGGTAATGAAGTCTGATCAAAATACTTCAATCTTGTTATGAACAGACTATTATATCAGCAACTTTCTTCTTTTTAAAAAATCAGTAACAACTATGAGTATGTAATCAAAGTAATTACTTAGCTTCTACCTCATTAAATATGCATATATAAAATAAAACCATTTTTAATATTCAAATGATCTTACATTCTAATAACACATAAACTGAATACCATTAAAATTTGTGGACTCTTAAAACCTTATTATGAAAATAACCTTTATAAAAATCTCTCATAAAATTCTGTATAAATAACACATGTGACACAAATATTTGATATTTCCTAAGTACTCTGAAAATAATATTAAAATTTAATTAAAAATATATGTAGGTACTCATAATACATCCTAACAAAATGAAACAAGATGCTGATAATACATAAAGAAAAATGTATTGCTATTTTCCTTGTATGGTTTGTTAACACTTGCAAGGCGAGGTAGTAGAAAATTCCTGTGGTCTGGGAGGCTGAACTTCTGGCTTTGTTAGAATTGTTCATTCTCTTCTCATTGTAATATTTTCTACCAAATTAGAAGAGTACTTTGGTATGTAAGGTAGAAATATATTAATACATAGACACATATGAGCTAGTAAAGCAGTGGGCTTCAATCTCAGAAAAAAAAAAGAATTATGCTTAAAAAATATAACATGAAAACTTGTTTACAAGAGGCTTGCATGTTGCTACAAGCAGCCTAAAGCCAATGGTGTCTGTGAGCTCCATTTAGTCAGCATGCAGAAAACAGAAACATAGCTGTAATCGCTAAATAGTACAACTAACCAAACATGTTTATTTCCTACATGATTCTGTTTTACTCTTCCAGTGAATACCTATTATTCTTTGACATTACATATGCAAATGGGTTTAACATAGGGTCTGGCCAATAAATCAGGCTTTCTTCTCATGATATTATAAGAGACAGAGATGAAAATTGCTTAAGTTTTACCTAAACAGTACCAGGAAACTACAGAAATACTTTCTAGACCATAAAACTACAAGCTATGAAGGAAGCTCAAATAATTGGGCTAACATTAATTTCCCGTACTGATAAACTGGTAATCATTGGAAGAGATGAAATCTATGTTTAACTCCACACTAAATGTATACTGAATGAAATGGAAAGTCATTCCAGTGAAAAATTTCACTCTCACTGTTCTCATTGCTGAACTTACATCATCCTGCTTTCCCTGATAACTCTTGAGCATTGTACTAGGAGGTTCAGGTTCTCTCTCTTTTTTTATTCTCCTTTCAACCTTTGTTTTCATTTGTCTCTGCTCTAAGTGTGAAGCAGTGTGAATGGAATGTAGTATACACCTGATGATTTTCATCTGCCCATTTTTCTTAGCCTATTCAGGACACTTCAGTCTTTTTTGTAAACTGTCTCTTGTCCACACTTAGTACTTGTCATTAAGGTTGGCATGACTCTATCCTCATTCTTTCTAACATCCCTTATCCACTCCTGCCTCGCTCCAAGAATGGGCATGTAGCCCAAATTGGCCAATCATTATATTTCTTCTCTCTGGGAACAAGAGGTCAGGAATACCTATGTGACTTGACTGCTGAAATTATTGAGAAAAGAGGGCTGTCACTTTGTTGTTAGGGTGTAGTTGTGAAAATGTCAGCATGGAACTGCTAGTAGACTTGTCACTATCAGGAAAGAGCTTCCCTTCATGAGAATGAAGCCACATGCAGGAAATAAAAATTAAGAGAGAAAAGAATTCTGGTGACATAATTTGAGCACCTGGAACCTTGGACTTCTTTCACTTATGTCAGCAAATGGATTTTGGTTTTGCTTTAACTTGTTTGAGTTGGGGCTCTGTTATTTAGAAAACTATAAGTTTTGAGAACCACGCTTTCCTTCTCTGGATTCTACCTTAAGTGCAATTCAGTCTCCTATTGATAGCAAATTCAGAATCATGTCACATAGCCGCTGCTCCAACAGGAATGAATTCATCAAATGTGTCTAGCTTGAAGCATCTCTTAATCTATATAGTCTTTTTATGGTACAGTGGCTTGTGCCAATATATTTTTGAAAATAACAGACTTAATCACTGGGTAGTGAATAAATACATTATTAATAACTTTCTTAGTCATTAAACTTGCTATTTCATTATTTGGTCCATATGTTGATACGATCTGAAAATGAACCTACAAATCAGTTACCTCACAAAACTCTAATTTAAGCTAACAAAGACCTAAGATAAAGTTGATGTACAAATCTAGTCAAATGGATTGATGGTATGTAAGTTTTCAATACAGAATTCCAGAAATTGCTGGAGGTAAAGAGTTTGAGGGACATTATAAATCAGACATTAGAGTTATATTATTTATTCATTTCCTTATTCAGTGCTAAGAGAAGATTTTTGTGACATGAAAAACTGAGCAAAATTTCTGCCCTACACTATTGTGCTTAAGAAAATAAAGAGCACAAAAAGAATGCTGAATACGTGTACTATGTAAATAGACAGCTATTTTGTGTTTGCTTAGCAAAAAATGAAAAAAACTTATTCATGCAACAGAAATTTAAATTTTAATTAATATTTTATTTTTCTGAAAATGGAAAACTTCTTTTTCTTGTGATTCTTTTACACAAGAAATTTTATAAAAGATATTTAAAAACAATGTGATACATGGTGTTAGAAATGTTGTTTATCTTTTCTAGGCACCAGCTTTTTTAGTCTGTAACACAGTCCATAGGATTCATGATTCTTTATCACCTTAAAGGAATTTCTCTCTCTCTCTTTCTCTCTCACTTTCTAAATACTATAGAAAGATTTGTTTATTAAATCTTTATTCTAGGATAAAAATTAAAGATGACATACTTACATGAAACAAATTATAAAGAGTATATCCATTATATAATCTTTATCCCTTATGAATTAGGACATTGTATCATAGGCCTCAACTGGATTTCTTTTTCTCTGTTGTACCACATGCTAGTCATTGATGACTGTGGTCACATGGTTTCAGTGGTGTGTAACAGAATGAATAACATTTTATGTATTCAACAAATATTTATAGAGACATATACTGTATGTCAGGCACTGTTCTATACAATGGGTTCACAGCAGTGAACAATCAAAATCTCATCCTAAAGGATCTTATTTATTAGTAGAGAAAGTCAGACAATAAACAACAATTATATAAAATTAGGTAATAAGTGCTATGGAGAAATATAAAGCAGAATAAGAGGTGTGATGGTTAACTTTACACGTCAACTTGGCTAGCCTGTGTTACCTGAGTTTTAGTCAAACACCAGTTTAGATGTGGCTGTGAAGGTATTTTTTTTTTTTTTTTAGCTGTGATGTGATTTAAATCAATAGATTTTGGATAAAGCAGATTACCCACCATAATGTGAGTGAGCCTTATTCAATCAGTTGAAAGTCTTAAGTTAAAAAAACTGAGGTGTCCAAAGGAAGAATGAATTTTGCCTCTAGACTGCCTCTGGACTCATGATAGCAACAACTCTATTCTGTGTCTACAGACTGCCAGGCTACCTTGATGATTTCAGATTTCCATCCCTCCCAATCACTTGAGCCAATTTAGATTCCACATATTAGGAAGATCATGAGGTATTTTTTCCTTCTGTACCTGGTTTATTCCATTTAACTTAATGTGATCCAGGTTCAACCATGTTGTTGGAAATGGTGAGATTTCCTTCATTTTTAATGCTGAATCATATTCTATTGTATTTATATGCCCACATTTTCTTTATTTACTCATTGATGCACACTTAGGTTGATTCCATAGCTAGGCTATTGCAAACAATACTGCAATAAACAGGGGAGTGCATATATCTTATTGATATACTTATTTCATTTCCTTTGTATATATAACCAGCAGTGATATTGCTGGATCATGTAGATCTATTTTTAATATTTTGCTGAACCTGCAAACTATTTTTCATAATGGCTATGAAATGTACTAATTTACAATCTCACCAACAGTGTACAAGTGTTCTCTTTTCTCCTCATTCTCACAAACACTTATCTTTTGTCTTTTTTGTAAATACCATTCTAATAGGTGTAAGGTGACATTTCATCGTAGTTGTAATAGCAATTTTCCTGATGATTAGTGCTGTTGAGCATTTTCTCAAATATCTATTGGCCATTGTATGTTGTCTTGAGAAATGTCTATTTAGGCACTTTGCTCATTTTACAGTATGTAGTCCTTCAGAAGCAGAAGAGGTTCAGATAGCTCTGCCAAACTAGATGAGCAACAAGTTTTTATAGGTTGAATATGGAAACAAAGTAGAGAAATCATTCAATTGGCCAGAGGTAGGCTTTTGCCTTATTTGGGCATGGAATGAGGCATTTGCCTTATTTGAGTATCTAATGGGATGGGAAGTACCTACCTGTAAAACCAGTCAACTAGCTGAAAGTTTGTGATTGGCTGAGTCTCTCTCTTTTTTTTTTTTTTTCCAGTCAGTTGTAAAAGATGCTTCCAAGTTATGCTCTGGAATATAAGAGCTCTGGTCACAGGGAAAACCTCAAACTAATGGCCTCATAGTAATGTTGCTTTAACAGTGGTTTGAATTTGTTATATATTTGGATTTTAATCCCTTATTAAATGTATGATTTGCAAGTATTTTCTCCCTTTCCATAGGTAGTTTCTTCACTCTGTTGATTGGTTCATTTTATGTGTAAAGCTTATTAGTTTGTTTCAATCCCCTTTATCTATTTTTGCTTTTGTTGCTTGTGCTTTTGTGGTTATATAAAGAAAAAAAGCATGCCCAGATCAAGGTCATGGAGCTTTTCCCCTGTGTTTTCTTCTAGTATTTTTACAGTTCCAGGTCTTATATAAGTCCTTAATACATTTTGAATTGATTTTTGTGTATCTTGTGAGATAAGGGTCTAATTTCATTCTCGTGCATGTAGATATCCAGTTTTCCATGACCATTTATTGAAAAGACTGTTCTTTCCCCATTGTTTTTGGCATTTTTTGACAAAAATCAATAGACTATAAATGCATGGATTTATTTCTGGAATCACTTTTTGATTCCATAGGACTATTTGTCTGTTTTACTGACAGTACACTGCTTTGATTACGACAGCAATGTAGTATATTTTAAAATCAGTCAGTGTGATGCCTACAGCTTTGTTCCTTTTTATCAATATTGCTTTGGCTATTTGGGGTCTTTTGTGGTTTCATATTGATTTTAGGATTGTTTTTTCTATTTCTATGAAAAATGACATTAGAATTTTGATAGGGATTGCATTAAATCCGTAGATTTCTTTGGGTAGTAGGGATATTTTGACAACATTAGTTCTTCCAATTCATAAATTTCAATTTATTTGTGTCTTTTTCAAATTCCTTCATCAGTGTTTTATAATTTTCAAAGTATAGGTCGTTTACCTCCTTAGTTAAATTTATTCATAAGTTATTTTTGGGCCGGTGAGGTGGCTCATGCCTGTAATCCTAGTACTCTGTGAGGCCGAGGCAGGTGGATCACTCGAGGTCAGGAGTTCGAGACCAGCCTGAGCAAGAGCAAGACCCCGTCTCTACTGAAAATAGAAATTAGCGGGCCAACTAAAAATATATAGAAAAAATTAGCAGGGCATGGTGGCACATGTCTGTAGTACCAGCTACTCGGGAGGCTGAGGCAGAAGGATTGCTTGAGCCCAGGAATTTGAGGTTGCTGTGAGCTAGGCTGACACCATGGCACTCACTCTAGCCCAGGCAACAGAGTGAGACTCTGTCTAAAAAAAAAAAAAAGTTATTTTTGTAGCTATTGTAAATGGAATTGTTCTCTTGGTTTCTTTTTTAGTTAATTTATTGTTAGTGTATAAAAACATTGCTAATTTGCATCCTGCAACTTTACTGAATTCTTTATTAGTTCTAACAATTTCCTAGTTGAGTCATTAGGGTTTTCTTTAAATCAGCCTTCTACTCCTTTGTTTTTCTCTTGTCCTTATTTAACTTTTATAATACATAAGTTAGTTCTCTTGATGCTATCCCATACATCCCATACTCTTTATTCCTTTTCTTTGTTTTTTCTTTTTTCCTCCTCTGTATAATTTCAAATAACCTACTTTTGAATTCACATATTCTTTCTACTGCTTGATCAATTCTGATGTTGATGGCTTCTGTTGAATTTTTCATTCATTTCATTGCATTTTCTGCTCCAAAATTTTTGTTTTTCTATGATTTAAATCTCTGTTAAATTTCTAATTTTGTTCATTTACATGTTTTCCTGATTTAATTGAGTCTTTTCACTCTATTGTGATGTTCACTAAACTTCCTTAAAACAATTATTTTCAATACATTGTCAGGCAGTTCATAGATATCCATTTCTTTGGTGTCAGCTTGTGTTTTGTTTTTTTTTTTGATGGTGATGTTTCCTTGGTTTTTCATATTTCTTATTGCTTTATATTGACATCTACACATTTGGTGGAGTAGTCTTCCTTTCCAGACTTTATAGGCCAGTTTTGATGGTAAAAGACCTTCCTCTATGGGCAGGGGTTGGGAAGAGTGAGATGGTGTTGGCTGGATGAGGAGCATAGCAGTGATCTAGTCTCCAATTTGTGGCAGATTCATCAAGACCAATGTACTTTTTAATGTCTCTGGCAGCCACCAACTGGTTTCCCTAAGTGACAACCCCCTCTCTGACTTTTTAAACAGTATATTGGCAGTCTACATCAAAGCAATATATTAAACAAGGAGGCATATTGTTATTACTCTGAATTCATGATTATCAATTGCAATTTGGCCCTCAAGACTGCCAGATACTCTTTCATGCTTCTTTCATCAGATTATTCTCCCCATCTCCACAGAAAGTATTTCCTATTGTCTCCACTACCCAGAAACATCATGCCCAGCCCTTATCAATCACCTTCAGTGAAAACCTTCCCTCACACTCCCCAGCAAAAACAGAAAACATCAGTCATTTACTCTCTCATCTTCCCATCACTTAATCTACAAATTTATCTGCACCTTCAAGTCTTTCAGGGGAAAAGATTATCTATTTCAATCTCAGAGGTGCAAGTCTTTCTACCAGGGGTTAAACCTAACATATGTTCTTAGATTCAATCCCAATTTATATTCTTAGAGATTTTATTTCATCAAGTATCCTGTCTCCTTTGTGTCAACCTCTGATGACTCTACTGTGCTTATTTTTTTTTTTTTTTTTTTTTTGAGACAGAGTCTCGCTTTGTTGCCCTGGCTAGAGTGAGTGCCGTGGCGTCAGCCTAGCTCACAGCAACCTCAAACTCCTGGGCTTAAGCGATCCTACCGCCTCAGCCTCCCGAGTAGCTGGGACTACAAGCATGCACCACCATGCCCAGCTAATTTTTTCTATATATATTTTAGTTGGCCAGATAATTTCTTTCTATTTTTAGTAGAGATGGGGTCTCACTTTTGCTCAGGCTGGTCTCGAACTCCTGACCTCAAGCGATCCACCCGCCTTGGCCTCCCAGAGTGCTAGGATTACAGGCGTGAGCCACCGCACCCAGCCTTACTATGCTTATTTTATTAATATTCAGATATACTCTCTTAATTGAAAAACAATACAAATGAATAAAAATGAATTAATGAACAAACTTATCTCTGAACCCCAGATTCCCTATCAAACCAAACTGTTTCTCTTCTTGACTTCACAGTCAAGCTTCTCCAAAGAGGTGATCTTATTTGCCATCACTCTCTGCTTCTTTATCCTCCATTTATGCCTCAACTTTTTCCTCTGCAACATCTCCGTTAAAGTTCATCTTCTAAAGTCATCACTGAATTCAGTGTTGTTATAATTAATGGAAACTGTTTTAATTTTTATTTATCTGTTTTTTGGAGACAAGATCTCATTCTATAGTCTGAGCATGAGAGCAGAGGTGCCATCATAGCTCACTGCAACCTCCATCTCCTGGGCTCAAGTGATCCTCCTTCCTCAGCTTCCTGAGTAGCTGGGATTAAAGGCTAGGACCACAGCATGCTCAGCTAATTTTTCTAGTTTTCATAGAAACAGAGTCTCACAATGCTGCTCAAGCTAGTCTCAAACTCCTGACCTCAATCATTCTTCCTACCTCAGGCACCCAAAGTGCTAGAATTATAGTCATGAACCACTGTGCCCAGACCTTTCTATATTTTTTATTGTAAGGAGTCTTTCACCCTTTTAAACAGCTAAAAAAATAGACCTCTTCTTAGAACATTCTTTCCTTTGCTCCTGTTACTCTCCATTCTCTTAACCCTCTGGCCTCTGTTTTCATTCTCCTTTTGAGTTTCTTCTTCTCCACTGATATTTAGAAAGAAAACCAAGGGAGATGGGGCTTAAAGTCCAAAATTAACTGAGATAAATTATTATCATCAGCAGCTGAATAGAAGTTAGGGCAATTCTTTTTTACTTATTTATTTATTTAAGCTAGGGCAATTCTCTTAGGAGGGGGAGGAAGAGCTCTTTACAATAAATTTTGAACATGTTCACTTTTGAGATGAATGTGAGACACCAAAGGGAAGGGACAAGTAGGCACATGGGAGAAGGGATTGGAGTTCAGAGAGTAGAATGCAGATGGGCAACTTTAGGAGTTTTCTACTTGTAGATAGGGCTGAAGATCAGGAACTAATAATATCACTCAGGAGATTAGTGAATAATAAAGAGATACATAGTAAGTAAACAGTAGTGCATAGTGAGATGCCTGGTACCAAGTCCAAGAAGTAATTCCAAAATACAAGATTTTATAGACAGTATTTAGAGCCTGGAAATGGATAAGATCTCCTAGGGATAATGTAGATATTATGAAGATAAAAAAGGCCAGGAACAAGTACTGGCCCAGTACATTTTAAAGGATGAATAGAAAAGGAGACTCTAGCAAAGAGACTGAGAGAGAGTGGCCAATGAGATGTAAATACATCTGGGAGATTGTAGTTTCAAGGACAAGAGAAGAAAGTGTTTTGTTGAAGGAAGGAAAGGAAAAAGAAAGGAAGGAATCAGAAAA
Organism: Eulemur rufifrons; assembly: GCF_041146395.1. Taxonomy (NCBI): domain Eukaryota; kingdom Metazoa; phylum Chordata; class Mammalia; order Primates; family Lemuridae; genus Eulemur; species Eulemur rufifrons. The sequence continues at coordinate 37,631,424 of NC_090997.1, forward strand.
AAACAAGTAAGAAAAGACAGAAGGAAGAGAGAATGTTTGATTTGTCTCCCCACAAAATATGTTGAAATTGAGATCCTTTGTACAGTAAATCCTAATCCAATTATGTCCTTATAAGAAGTGCCCTTGTAAGAAATAAGACAATTTGGACAGACACAGAGAGAAGACAGTCATTTGAAAAAGGAGGCAGAAATTAGAGTGACAGAAGTATAAGCTGAGGACCTCCAAGGATTGCCAGTGACCACCAGAGACTTGGAAGAGGAAAGGTAGGATTCTTCCCTAGAGCCTACAGAGGGGGAATCATGGCTCTGCTAACAACTCGATTCAAACTTCTAGCCTCCCAGAACTGTGAGAGAATAAATTTCCATTCTTTTAAGCCATCAAGTTTGTGGTAATTTGTATGTCAGCATGAGGAAACTAATATAGGGATGGAGGAATACTGATGCATAATTAAAAGATTCTCAAGTTGGCATTCACAGTGGATTCACATTAATATAAAATGTTTCTCCTTCCCTTTGCAGGGAGAAATATGAGACTATACTCAATTTCTTGTAAACAGTCAGGTATTGTACATTTTCTAGTCACTGACTTTCTTCCAAAGGCTTTGGAATCTCTTACAGTTTGTGTGAATTTTAAAGTAGAAATTTCTGCCTTGTATCCTTGAAACAAGATCATATTTCAAAGTAAACTATGTAAGTAACACGGGAATGTGAGCATGAACTCTGTATATTCTCTAGGTACTGAATACATTTTATTTTTCTTTTGCACGTCATTATTGCTATGTTTCACAGACTTTATAAAGACCCAGGCTTTTTGAAAGTGGCCAAGAAGCATTAAAGTATGAAATGATTTTATAGAAAATAACAATAATTATGGCTTTCTTTGATATTGCCTCTCAATTTCCACATTCAGGAGGAACTGAAATTATGTATAGTCACAGAAAATACTGGTTCTGAATATGAATACTAGCAAAAACATCTGATTTACTTTAAAAAGTTTGCATCAAGAGCAACAGTCATTTTCAAAAAGTATTATGTGTTTCTGATTATAAATTAAATGCATGTGCATTAGATGCAATTTGGAAATCCAGACAAGAACAGAAAAGAAAATGATGATCATTCACAATTCCTACTGCTCAAAATAAACTCCTATTAACACTGGAGTGTGTTTCTAGTATTATCTATGCATGTAAATTTTAACATATGTTCACTTTGTAGTACTGTTTTTCACTTATTGCATTCTAAGAATTTTTCCATACCACAAAAGGCTGTTTAAACATTTGAAATTGTGCAATAATATTCTATGGTTTAGGGCTCTCATATTTAACTACTCTCTATTGTAACACTTACAGGTTTTTTTTACATTCTTAAAAATGCCATGATGAGCATACATAGGTATTTTTGGAGCCTATATATTCGATTATTTCTTTACATGTGGAATTACTGCATAAATAATGGACAAGTATTTTAGCATTAAAAATAGAAAGCAAAGATATGAATGAGAAACGTGCATTTTGAGAAACAGAGCAAATGCATGTGTTCTAAAGTTTTTTTTATGAATCAATGTTCGCCATTAGCTCTGATTAAGGAATTTCTGCACAAACAGCTAAGACCCCCAACACCAACCCAGAATGGAAAGATAGAAAACCCTGGAATCCATGGGCACTAACTGATGAGATAATGTAAACTTACATTAATTTAGGTAATATCATTACAAATGGAATTTCTCAGGAGCTTGTTACTAAAATTATAATTGAAATTGGCTTTCACTTCTCTTGCTTCCAGAGTAAGCCCCTCTGGTGAGATAACTAAATCGTTTGTGCAGAAGAAACTATGGATATGTGTATATAATTACACTGTGAATTTTCATTTCCATTGAGGTATGTTTTTACTTATATTCCCTGAGTGAATTGTTTTGCAAATGATGTCAGTTGTTCTATTTGAATGTGAATGAATGACTTTGGCCAAATCACTTCACAGTTTAGTTTCCTATGTTTAAAGCAAGTAAGGTCATGATTTGGGGATGAGGGGACCAATGGAAAAACTGTGAAAATACGGACTTATTTTTAAAGTTATTATTAGCATCATAAACAAATAACTGATTAAAATAATTTGAATATTTTAGATTGCCAGTTCTTGCAAATTTTATCTACTGTAATACTATATTCTAAACTGTGGTTTCTGATCTCCCCTCCCCCCATTTTTAACATAAATATGGAGAAAGTGCCAATAATATATAAGTTTTACTTGAAGTTCATAACATCTTTATGTGAAAAAAATCACTGAAGCGGTACTGTGGGGATATTACATTCTGGGCTGCTGTTAATAACTTGTGTGGAATATTGGAATATTCAACAGATATGGCATATCAAATCCATAATCATTGCTGGAAGGTTTGTCAGAGTGTTTTTCCCCAACAGTCTAGTAAAGCTGACCATAAAAGGCTAAATTCATAAAATACTACAGAACTGACTTTCCAGTCCCCTGTAAAAATATTTTTATACAATTTTAGTAGTTTGCTTCTGAAATGATAAAATATTCATCTGATCTTTGGAAATTTTATTTAAGATGCCAAGATTTAGCACGAACTAGCTCCATAAGTTAAGAAATGTCTTTTGCAGAAAACTTTGATAACTGATACATCTTGACTGACATAAATGTAAAAAGAATCTATATGCTGACAAACAGATATAATGTCTTTTTTTTTAATTAACTGAATAAAAGAAGTTTTTTTTTTTTTTTTTTTTATTAATGGCAACTATTATATTACTAGTACTTTTAAATCTGCTACTCTCCTTAGGTGTTACATTATTTCAGAAAGGTCTTCTGAAACAAATTTAATGAATGGTAATCCCAACTATTCTGATTTAAAGAATTCTGACTTATAACAAATTTCAAAGTTCTTTTCTAGAACCGTTGTCTTTTTTTCTTTTTTAAAAAATACCACTGGAGTTTTTGTCACCTCTACTATTCTCCCATTCTCTTCTTTTTCTGATGTCTCTAATCAGGATGCTTATTTTTGACAGTTGGTCTTTTAAACTGAAGTTTTTAAACTCAATATTTTAAATGTTAGCTTGTAATTTTCTGTCATATGCTTTGCTTTAATGGCACTTGTACATGGCTCACATTAATTCTACCCTTATAGATTTGAACTCTTCTTCCCTAAGCTTCATATGATAAGGTTGTATTTCTAACTGTCCATAAATGAAAAAAAAAAAATCCACTCAGTTCCTCTTCTCATCCCTCCTACCCATTATTACTACTGCCTTCAAGCAAGCAAATCAGGGGCAACCTTTGATCATTTTTCTTTCATCTTACTTGGCTAAATTTACTTTTTGCTTCAGGAAACTTCTGAAATTTATCCCTTTTTCCATAAAGCTATTACTGGGAAAAGTTTACACATATTTTAATGTTACCATTTTGGTTCTTGCAAATTTCTCCTTCATGGTATATATCCCATCAAACTTCAGCATGAACAAAATATCTGTAAAAATATTTTTTCTCATTAAAATAATTATTTAATTCATTCCTTAAGTCAGTCTTTCAAATTGCATAACTATTGCATTTTTTAATTCTTAAGTTCTTTTTAATTGTACTTCTGTCATTCATTTTTTCCTAATCAATTTCTTTGTGGGTTTTGTTTTTGACTCAGTATGTATCCTATTTACTCTCTTCCTGCCTACTCACTTATTCCTGTTGAAGCACATTCTAAATTAAAGAAGATGGATAAATTTTCCCCACCAAGTTTTGTTACCAAATAATCAATAATTCATCTAAATATGACCGGAAATGGACCAGATAATTTTTGAAGCCTAAGTATTCTTTAGTTACCTGTAAGTAAACCGGAATGTTTTTTAAACTAATGGTTTTTTAAAACCTCTGACATCACACTTTATTCTATATTCTCTCTTGCCTAGCACTCTACTACAAAGTAGGCTCTTTTAACCTTTAAACTGAGTTGTATTTAAAAATTATTTTTTCAGTTAATCTGTTGGGATCACAAAAATGTGCTTACCCATAGAAATGATTATTAGAAAGAATCCTTAGGTTCCCTGAGATGAATCCAAAACTATCCTTACTTCATATGTAATGTAGCTAAGCAATGGTACTAATATTATTACTGTACCTAATTTTATGACATTATTTCTCAGAAAAAGTACATTTCTTTTGTTTCATTATGTGTACAAGAACCCATCTCCACTTGCCATGTTCTTGGTGATGAGACTGCTCCTTTCCCAGTACTGGCTGGGTGACCTTGAACAAGATACTTAACCTCTCTACCCCAGAGTGTCTTCACTTTCAAAATGAAGAATAAAAATAGTACCTATTTAATAGGATTATTGTAACAATTAAGGAATCCATATAAAGGGCTAAGCACAGATGCAAGAGATTTTCTGGAGGCATCTGGGAAATTTCTTCATCATCATTATTGTTATTATTATTTTCTTTCGTGAGATAATCTCTTGCTCTATCACCCAGGCTAGAGTGCAGTGGCATCAGCATAGCTCACTGCAACCTCATTCATTATTTTTAAGTAGAAAGAAGTCAACTTCTTTCTCGCTGGCCTTGAACAAGAAACTATGTGGCCCTTGTTTCTGACAGCCAACTTCTAACCACAAATTGCCTGAAGCTGACACTGGGGATTGGAGAATAAAGAAATGGGAAGAATCTGGTTCCTTGAAGACATTGTTCAGCTGCTGAATCAAACCTGAAATCCACCCTAGTTGTGAACATCCTGTTATGTAAATTTATATATTTGTTCCATTTTGAGTTGAGGCTTCTGTTGGTTAAAAAGGAATACCAATAGAGAATTTGGTGAGTTATAGAACTTTTGGGGAGCAGAAGTGCCATAGGCTATAGATGCAGTGATCAAAAGAGAATCTAAGTCGAATGTGGGCCCTGCTGATACCTGTACTATTGTCAAGTCTGGGGACCCCTGGAGGCCAGTGCAGGCAGCCTCACCTGGATCTGACCCTCTGAGTCGGTGTGGGCAGGGGGGAATTGAAATGCTTAGAAAAAAATAAAATCAGGAGTGCAGTAATATAAGAATATATTATTTTACTACAAGTAGTCTAAGCCTAATACATTCTATGGTTCTGAGAGATGTTGATGGGACTGGGGAATAAGAATCTGGGGACTGGTTTCTCCTTGTTTTTTTCACATATGCAGTGCTTAAAATCTGCAGACCTTTACAAATTTATTAATATCTATTAAGTAGCATAGGTTTCAAGGAATGTGGACAGGGAAGAGGCATGATATTATCATTGTCTTTTGGCTTGAAGGTCTGTTTCCTTTGGAGTTTGGTAGCTTTTCATAACCTCTTCAACTCAAAACATGCAGTTTAAATATAATGAATACTGGTGGCATGAATAAATAAGGTGGATTATCCTAAATAATGTCTAGAAAACTAGGTATTGTACCATTTAAAAATGAATTTTTTTTTATATTTTGGGACAGGAAATAAATGATTATACAAATTTTCTAAGCAAATTGGTGCTAGGAATAAAAGCAACAGGGACTACAGTTTGATATCATCTCCCTTGAACTTGATTGAGATTTTTCTTTAGATAAAGTCTGGAAGATTTGAGGTATTGAGATTTCAACTCTTTGAAAGGTTGAATATGTCTTTTTTTTTCTTTTACTAATATCGAACATAGTGTCATATATTAAGCTAATAACCATTTGTTGCATCAGTGAATAAAGAGGATTATAAAGTGAGGAACAAAAGAGCCAATAGACTTGTGAGGCAGTGGAACCTGTAAAAAAGGATGCAGAGGGGGCTGGTTATCAGATTCCAATTTAGTGTCATGTCTATTTGCACATCATGAGCTGCCTGCATCCAAGCATGTCTTTGGTAAAAAGACTATAGATGCATGCACTGAAATTCTAAAAAAACCAAATATATTTCTATTATAAGGAGACAAGAAACACCAGATAGCAGAAAAATCACTTGACCTAATTCAAAACTATAATTTTTCTTTGTTTTCATTTTAAAGGTATTCTTTTCATGCTTTGTTCAAAAATAGTCAGACTCCCTGTAACATGTGCAGTGTTTTTGGTAACTATGTTCAAGCCCTTTGCTACATTGAGCAAAGGTGATTCTCTTTTATCCTTTTTGGAGTTGGGCCAGTGGTAATAATATATTCTATTTTGAAAAAAAAAAATCAAAAAAATTTGTATGGAGTCATTCAAATCATTTATTATTGAAAATCCAGAAACATTATATAGTCTTAGTGATTTTTTTATTTCTGCTAGAAAATGCATTCTGAGATGAATATTTTCTGAATTACTTTTCCCTTGTATCCTTGGCTTCCTTTTTTATATATAATGGATAAATTCTGTGCAAGCCTTTTCATTTTTACTGTAAAAAGGCAGCCAAATAGCCAAATAGAATTGATTCAAACAGAATCGTACTCTTGTTCACATTCCAATTTTGAAGAGGGAATACCATGTGAAGAAAGCACATTACCTATTAATTCCTCTTTTGATGAGTCAGTGTGAGCATGTGCTAGGAATGAAAACTCATATAATATCAAAAAAGCAGCATATTTGCATGATTATAAAATTTGTTAAAATGTATAAAGTGCTTATAATAATACCTGGCCACAGAGTTTGTGCTCTATGGATTTGAAAACGAAAAATATAAACATAATAGCAAAGTTATGGATTTATGGTAAAGAGAGGCCTAAATTCTAAGGAATAACTATAAATTTCTGAGCCTATAATATATTAGTTACGTAAGAAAATAGTTTCATTGCTTTTTATTTGATTCTGGAGGCAGTAACTGACTATATTATAGTATTTGTTTTTACTTATATGTAAATAGGAATTATTATTGTTTTTTAATCTTTAGAAAATCATTAGTTTGCTGAATTTTGTTCACAAAGAATGCCTCAGCTTAACTCATATTCGTTGAGGCTAACCAGGGGCTCCTTTCATTCAATCATTAATAAAAACTCTGGAGAACAGCGGTTCTCAAAGGTTAGTTGAATAAGAACTACATGAGGGCTTCTTTCACTGTAGCTTCCCGGGCCCAGCCTCTGAGATTTTCACTTAGAAGGCTAAAAACAGGCCCTGAAATATCCTACTTTGATAAGTCTTGTCAGGTATTCCTCATTCAGGGAGTTTCCAATAGCATAGAACATTATTGCTATCGTTTTACAGATGAGGCAATATGGAAACCAGGAGAGGTTATATTACAGGATTGAAGGTAGCACATCTAATTGTTAAAAGTTAAAAGATGCATGCTGAATACAGCTAGCTTTCTTTGCAAAATTAGAAATTTAATTAGAAATGCAAGGCCATTGACAAAAGAGTGATTAACACAGGTCCAGTTTTAAAATTTCTCTAAATGGCCTCTCAACCTTAAATAGGACATTATTTTTATTCTTTGCTTTGTTCTTCAATCTACTCTAGTTATTCTGAATGTTGTTTTGTATATTTTAGTTCCATTTAGCAAATATTTACTAACTACCTACAATGTGCAAGGCACCATCCTTAAAATATACATTCATTTTATCTCCTCTCTTTATATTTTACTGGAAACATTTTTATTTGAGTATATTTTATCTTAAATTAAAGCTCAAAACAAATGAGAAAATTATAGCTTATCAAATTTGATATAAGAAACAAGTGACTAATCATATTTCATATTTAATAATCTTTATATTTTAGTTTAAGTAAATTAATTAATAGCTACTTAGGTGACACAGAACCTTAATGTGTTATGTATTTTTAATATAGCAATTTTTCTGTTCATAGTTATAATATGCTTCTGGTGATAATATTTGAAATACAGAACATTTGTACCTAATTTTCTCTTCTGTCTTAAATTTAGAAATAATATTTCAAATATAAATTTCTAAATTAAGTTTGGGCTTGTGGACATAATAAACAAAACCCATTATTGAATATATTTCTCAGAAAAAAAATGGCATATACAATCACAGATGGCCTAAAAATAGGGATGATGCTCTCCACATTTTGCTCTAATACACATACACCACCCTGACACATACTTATACACCGTCAATGGCGCTAATAAACATGTACGTATCACAGTCATTCTGTAGGAAGTCTTGTGTATAGTAAGGAAATTAATATGTTTTATTGATCCTTTAATAATTACTAATATATTGGACATTTTCCATGTAACATACTGTTTGTTATGAAATTTAAGGGAATTACTCTCATTTAATTTTCACAACAACCCTATTATAATCTTCATTTTACAGATATGCAAATTGAGATTTGGTGAGGTTAAATAACTTTTCCAAGCTGACACAGTCAATCAGTGGCAAAGCTAGCATTTGAGTTGAAGAAATCTGATTCTAGAATTTGCAGTTTTAATCAACAATACTAAAGTATAGGCTGTAGGATCTTTGTAACTCTTAACTCATTTAGAGGAATGAATAGTTAATTGGATAGAAGATATGTGTGCCTCAAGCTTGAATCAGGATTGGACTTCAAGAAGGGTTTTCTATAATTCGCTTACTATTTCCACAAAGCATTTTTGTCCTATTAGTCATGTTTTAAAGACATTTGGACAAGAATTAATACAATCAAAACAGAATAAATTATTCCTTAATATCACAGCTTTCTTCTGCCAGCTTCCTTAACCTCTACTTCTATTTACTATTATTTTTCATAAAAATTCTGATGGATGTTCTTAAATTTATGTAAGGATCATTAGATTTTGCTTCATCAAAATATTTCAAATGGAAATTAGATGTTTTAAAAGAAAGAACACTTATTTGGATCAACACATTCAAATATTAATATTTCCACAGATTGGATTTGAAAAGTAGTCTCCAAAATATTCTTAATCCTTCTTAATTCTAAGGCATGCATAAATATTTCAATTACCATTTTCCTGTTTTTTATTCCTTTCATCTATAGAGATGCTTAAAGAAAAGCTGTGTAACAGGGATCATAGGCAAGGTTGGTACACTATGTCACTCAAAACTGGAAAATATCATTATGGATGTCAGAGGCTTCTTCCAGTAATGCATGAAGACATAGCAACCCTATGAAATGTTAGGACAGGAACAATTTATAAATGAAGTTTTAGCTCTTTCAAATATGTTTTCACATTGTTGCCGCATCTGGTCCATTAATATGCCCTATCAAACCAAGAAACAAACAAAAGGAAAGGATTTGCTTGAGGATGGATTTAAAAGCAAGAGCAAAAAGTATGAAGATAATAAGCTTCTGATGAGTTTACCATGACATGTAAGGGAAACACCGCCAGCTGAGATTTTTATATTTGTTTATCTGGAGGTAACATTAGATAGTATAAAAAGCAGTCCTCAATAAAGTAGCATTTCTAAAAGATAATAAAATAGTGAAATCACTGAGGACAAAGAGCTTTAGTTATCTAAAGACACAGTATCAGACATTTAGTTTTAACTCTTAAAATGAATTATTATACATGAACAAAAGCTACCGATTTTCAGCCAAAAGAGAATAATTTGAAAGAACAGGTAAAAACTAGAATAAATAAGACTATTTTAATTTCTGATGAGCATACAAGGGCCTAAAGATCCTTTTACAATACATAACTGGAGATAACTATTGCAGTAGGGAGTTGAGTAGTACGTAAGAAAATGAAAATTTAGGTATCACTAGTCTATCAGCACAGCTCATCTTATTTTGATAACAAATATGAGGATATGAATTAACATTTTTTGGTTTCAAAGAGACAATTTAAAATTAGATACACTTTGATACTAATCATGGTATAAGAGGGCCCATTAGGCTTGGCATCTGGGGCTGGGCACTTCCACCCCAAAACACTGTTCATCCTCTCTTGGCCTAACTTTACTTGTGTTGTCAGAATTCAGCTTCACATTACCTCTTCCAAAAAGCCACTCTTAACTTCCTCTCTCCAACTGAGTTGGGTATCCGTTCCTATATTTCCCATGGCACCCAGTGGTGGCCCCACTAAATCACAGGCTACACTGTAATTCCTGCTACCTCCTTTGCGTTCACCAAGAGACTCTGAGTTCTTTAGCTGCAGTTCCTATACTGATGGTTCGGAGTTTTGAATGGCACCTCACAGGTGTGTGCAATCAGCATTCCAATATGCGCTACTAAGAAATGAATACAGGGTTTTTGGTGCCCCCAAGGCCCTATGGCACAACATTTTCATGTCATAATTATAAGGGCAATTAAGGCAGCTTAATTTTTGAAATTGATAAGCCAAAAGATTAGTAACAAATTGAAATGCACTTAAATTCTACACACAACCAGCATTATATATTTACTGATTTTTTTTTTCGTGTTTTTTTTTTTTTTTGGAGACAGAGTCTCACTCTGTTGCCCAGGCTAGAGTGAGTGCCGTGGCGTCAGCCTAGCTCACAGCAACCTCAAACTCCTGGGCTCAAGCAATCCTCCTGCCTCAGCCTCCCGAGTAGCTGGGACTACAGGCATGTGCCACCATGCCCGGCTAATTTTTTCTATATATATTTTTAGCTGTCCATATAATTTCTTTCTATTTTTAGTAGAGATGGGGTCTCGCTCTTGCTCAGGCTGGTCTCGAACTCCTGAGCTCAAATGATCCGCCCACCTCGGCCTCCCAGAGTGCTAGGATTACAGGCGTGAGCCACCACGCCCGGCCTTTTTTTTTTCTTAATGTGGCCACATGTGTCATTTTTTTAAACTGGGAGTGTGGAAACACTTTTTTGTCCTGGAAAAATAGCAGAAAATGTAGAGGTTCTGAACAAGGATAAAAAGACAACTTCAGAAATTTGAAACAACTTGAAAATTAGTAACATGGTCTTGGGCACGATTAGAATTTCAGGGCAAAGAGGAATTTCTGAGCTATCTTGCCCAAATCCTTTATTTTACAGAGAGGTAAAGTGAATTTCTCAAAGGTACATTGCAATAAATGCCAGAATACAGATTAAATCCCAGGTGCTCTGACTCTAAATCCAATACATTTTCCAGGGTATCACAGCCCCTTCAACAGTGAGCATGGAAACAGCATGTTTCTGGCTCAGAGTTAGCAATAGAAGCAACATATATTTATTACTTTATATAGTGTACATGCAGAAGAAAATGCCTATTGCCATTTACGATGCAAATTCCTTCCACTGTAATAAGGAAATACCACTAGAATTAAATGAATAACCCTTTGCATGAGATAATGTCAAAGAAGGTATATAAATGAATGCTGGCTAACCAGTAGAATACACAGGGATATGGTTTTAGGGTATAATTAGTTTCCATAGTTTGTCATGAGATTGTGTTTCACTTAACCCTGAAGATGCATTATTACAATTGGGTGTTCTGAGCCAGACCAAAGTCATCTAATTTCAGTGTGTGTGAGGGTGGGGAAGGTGGGGATGGGGCAGGATGTAGAGGATGGGGAGAGGAGAGGATGGGATTTTGTTTTAGCTGGAGGAAATAAACCTGAGGCCAGAAAGTTACTACTCAGAGTTAATGGGTGTCAGAAATGGGTTAGAGCCTTGACTTTGCTACTTAAAATGCCTGGGTGCCTTTGGGAATGCTAACTTCTGTAAATTGTTAATGAAAGGAACATAAAATAAGAATACTTACTTCACTCACTTCATAGAGTTGTTGTGAGCTTTATACCATATGAGGTTTATATAGTCCTTAACAAAGAGTGAGGCATCAATAAAGGATATTGTTGTCACTTGTCATTGTCTTCACAAATCAGGTTTGCAGCTTAAACAGTGCCTAGAGTTGAGGTTTATATGCAAATAAATAGCTAACAAACAGAAGATGAAACAGAAAAATAATGAATAAAACTTGTTTTCAACACATCGCAACTGTGTGAATTCTTTTCTCTCTTCTCTCTTGCTGTATAGTATACAAATAGAAAAGTAACACTGCTGGTTACTCAAACTTCTCTCTGAACAAATATTGGATTTTAGGTAATCTTGAAACAGCTCTTTAAAATTTATATTTTGATAACACAGTGAAGTAAGAAGGTTATTTTGAATGTTTGTCATAATTTTTCTATCTATATTGTACCTTTCTACAATAAATTTCACTTGGAAAAGACTGTGCTCAAAGGCAATAGTTTTCTATGTGATTTTTTAGTTGCAATGCATGGGAAAAGGGTTAGGAAAGGTTTACTGCAAAAGTTGTATTGGTTTGGTAAATCTAAATTCACTCACGAACTCTTGCTACTGAGAATAAAAAGAATTGAGAGTTTTGTTATGAAGAATAGTTGTCCGTGCTCACTTACTGATGTGCAAACAGCAATATGTACTACAGTAATCTATTTACTATTATATTTGGAGTTGCTAAAAAAAATCACTATGCAGGGGAGGAACTCAGGCAATAGTAATAGCTAGCATTTATTTAAAACTTAGCATGTTCCAGACACTGTCTGAGCTGCTATGTACAAATTATATCACTTAATATGAGTGCAATTATTATTAGCTCCATTTTATAGATTAGGAAATTGAAATTATAAAAGTCAAGCAATTTATGCTGGGTCACTTGCTAGTAAGAAGCAAAACCAGGAGCCTAATTCAGGCCATTTTAGTTCAGAGATTGTGTTCGTATTAATAGTTACCATACTTTATGCCTGCTATCAAAGTAAAAAAAAGATGAATTCATTTCAACCAAGGATAAAACAGATGTATTGCTAGATGAAAGAATATGATGAGAGTTAGGCTTTTCTCTATTCCTCAGTATTTTTAATTACAATCTTTCTATTTTTAGACAGTTTACATGTCCTACTGAGCCATGGACTGTAGTGTCTACTTAGTCAGAACACACTCTTCCACTACATTTGCCTCTTCTCTGCTTTTCTTCTCCCTTGAAAATGATTGCTGAGTTTTTCCCCCAAAATAGTATTAATATTCCTGTATTTAACATGATTTTTTTATCTGGAATGTTTTATAAAGAATATTTCCATTATTAAATAGGACCAAACAATTGTTATTTTGAAAATTTCCCCATCATTAAATTTTGTTTGTATTTTTCTTAATATTGATTTCACCAGAATTGAGTTCTGAATATTTCTTGATATTTCTGCCTAATTCCCATATTTCTTTCATTTAAATGGAATGCTTTAAAATTACATCTTCTGCATAGCACCTCTTTGCCTTACCTTTGTTTGTTATCTGTTCTTTCAGAAAGTCACAATGGATTCTGCAGTAGCTGAGCAAGCTCTTTCATCTCCATGGAAGGTTTTACTATATGTGTCTCTAAAGCCCCTTTCCAAATTGTTAACATGCCCCAGTGATTTTCAGCATTAGCCCAACCTGCTCTTTTACTTGATATCTTAACAAAACACCTTTCTTCTTTCCTAATAGACCTAAAATGCCTTCTATGGTATTTGTATGTTAATGGTTTAGTCTAATTTGTTTTGTATGCTTTTTCATCAATTCAGTTGGTAAAACTGTGAAACTTGTCACACAAAAAGATCACAAATTCACTAATGTGCTGTTCTGGGAAAAAAATAAATGCGAATACCAAGCTTAAAAATACACAAATTAGGGACGAATATTCATATGGCAAATAATTATTTACGTTACAATTTTTGTTTTTCATTATGTTTCTTCTAAAAGCCTAACATTCTCTATATATTCAAAATATAAATTTCAATAAAATATTTTTGAAAGTTCTTCACAAATGTAAGTAGGTAAAGTAATGTACTTTAATTTGGGAAATAATTCTCTTGACAGTGTGCAATTTTAGGTTTATGTAAAAGAGACGTAATTCATGGTTCTAAACTCTTTCCTCAGCTATATTCTTAATCTTTCTACTTTTCTGCAATTATAAACTTTAAGCTTCAAAGTTAAGTACTTTAAAAACATATGTTTCTTATTTTTTCATATATTTATTGTAGTTTAATAGTCTTAAACACTTGTAAACGTTTATGGCTTTTGCTCTTTTTAAGCAAAGATGCCAGCCATATTGATGAAGGTTGGGAAAAAGTTGCAAGATGGCATCTGGAGTATGCTAAAAATTATATAAATGATATTACAAATTACTATTATAATTTGCGTTGACAGAAATTGAATTGTTGAAGATAATGATATGTAGGATTCTGTGGCAAAATGTTAATTCTACAACCACGGGTTCATAATTTGTTGAAGATCATGTTAGGCTACTATAGCAATCTGAAGAAAGTATGGCAACACAACAGTTAGTGATGACCTATATGAATGTGAAACAAAAGTAGGTGTGAAAGTTTTCAGGTAGAAGACTGACCAAGGGACTGAGAAGCAGTTAATCAAAATACATGAAAGAGTTATAGAGCTAGCTGCACAGATACTGTGGAGAATATTAAGGCACTAGTGGATAGAACACTCTGAATAGGGAGCTTTTAAGACTAGAATTAAAGAGCATTAGCTAAAGAAAGACTGAGCTGGCTTCCTGGATATGCTGGAGTGAAGGGGCTAAGTTCATGTACTTTGGAGTAAGATGGAGTGGGGGTGCAAGTTCTAACTCCACTACTTACAAGCCGAATGTCCTATCAATCTCAGTCAGTTTCCTCATTGTAAAACAAGGATTAAAAACACTACTTGCCCCGTAAGGATTTTGTGAAGATTAATTAAATCAGGTAGTCCATGATTACCTAGCATAGTTGAGTATATTCAGTATTTGCTAATTATTATTAATCATCGTTCTTGAGGGTAAAATTTGGCTCCCTTACTAGGCTGCAAGATCATTGAGAATAGGGGCATTCTTATTTATAGGTAGTATCTAACATAATAAATGTTTCTTGAACTGCTAAATCAAACACCAAATTAATAATTTTTTTCTGTTACTGTAAGGGGTGCTGGCCTAGAAATTATTGATGACATCTCTCTGTTTTATGATAGAATACTTTACTACCATTTTGGTAATTTTGTATTATAAAATAATATAAATTGATTTAATTTTTTAAAAAATAATGTTTTTAAGCGTTAGACATTTTTTAAATAATTTGCATTTCCATTTGACAACATTTTGTCAGGTATTCTGTTCTGTTATGATTAAACTAGCTGTCTTAGAATTCTTAGGGTTTTCTTGTTTGTTTGTCTGTTTTTGTTTTTGTTTTTGTTTTTGTTTTAGAGACAGAGTTTTTCTCTGTCACCCAGGTTGGAGTGCTATGGCACAAACATAGCTCACTGTACTCTCCAACTTCTGGACTCAAATGATTCTCCTGCCTCAGCCTCCCAAAGTACTGGGATTGCACATGTGAGTCACCACTCCCATCAGAATTCTTAGAAGTAATGTTGTTCCTTGGTCACCTTTTTGTACTTATTTTATCCCTTTTACTTATTTTTGGTTTATATTAAACTGGCTAATAATAACGTAGTCTTCTCTTCACCTAAGGTTTTATATTTTACACAGAGGTAAACCAGTTTCTTTTCTGTTTTTATATGGGCTCTGAAAATTCATACATAGGTAGCATTAATAATTTTATTTTCTAATACATAGAGTGACATTTAATTAATTTGCTCTCATGAAGCTATGACATGAGAGAAGTATGATTTTGTAAGACATTCTGTTCTGCTTATTTGCTTAAGCGCCATTCAAATCCTCTGCACTTAAATGCAATAAGTAACAAGAATAGCTAAAAGACCTTAGGTGCATCTTTGCACATCTTCACCTTCTTCTGTTCTTTATAAACTTTTTTAGAAAAATGGTTGGGACCACGGCCCACATAGCTGTCTCATGACATTTTTAGAAAAGTAGTTTTTAACAGGCACAGAATCAAATACTTTTAAGTACCTAGAAGCCATTCATTTCTTTATTCAACAAACACGTATTTATTACCTATTATGTATTCCCAGTGGAAATGAGGGAGACAAAAACTAGTATGAAAACTTGTACAATATTATGAAAGTTATTCTCTGTTATACACTTTTGTAAAGTCCATAACCACCTCATCTTCAGAGGTTCCAAGAAAATTATAAATGTTACTTAAGCTAATAGGTATCTACCTGAGGCTTGATGAGACAGGATAAGGTTTTGTTAAAACCGAATCTGCAGCTTCCCGTAGATAGGATTTCAATGATTGCACTGTATTTTTACAGTTTGTTTACCCATTTGTTTTAATTACAAGACTGTGCACTTGCCTATGGCAAAAATCATGCCTCACTCTGTTCCTGGCACATGAGTTCAATTCAATTTGCTTAATGAATGAGTAGAATTGAAATGGAATTTCATACGTGTAGCAACACAGAACAACTTTGGTACATTTCCCCTATTTGACTCGATTTTCTTTGTGAGAGCTGAACTATGATGACTGAATTTTACATTTCTCAATAAGACCTGCAAATACAGGAAACCATTAATTTAGTGCTCATTAATTTGGAATTCAAGATAATGCAATCTTACTTTATATGAAATTTACCTCTGCAGGATGAATGATGAATGATATATTAATATTAAGCAGTTTACAATAGACTTAAAATCGTTGACTTTCATTAGTGGGCAGATGGTTAGAGCAACGATGCTTAACATTTTCAAGAAATTTACAATAACTGGATGTAAATGGATGTCTTAATAAAATAACATGTATTTAGTAAAGTAAGCCAAACAGACCTCTTTAGAAATGCTTGATATTTTATTTCATAAATATATGTTGACACTTCTACCCGATAGCAACCAAGCACTGTGTGTAACAGTATAGACTACAGAGAATCTACCTTCAGGATTCTTAGAATCCAGTTGAGATTCTAATATATGAAGGCATTTCAGAATAACGTAAGGTTAAAAAAATTATGATTAAGAATATAAACTAAAATACAACGTGAGAGGTAGAAAACTGAGAAAAATCACTTTATGATAATCATGATTTCTTGCAAGAAATAAAAATTTAATTTCACACTTGGAAAAAGAAAAAATGTTCTATAATTCATCTTTTCATCAGTTCTTTAAGTTCTCCCGCTCCCGTCTTGCTCCCCCATTTGAATCAATGCATCTATTTTCATGCAAAGTCTCTCCATGGAACTTTTAAATTTCTTTTTCTTTTTCAAGACCTCAATCTAACCTTCAGGCTGCCTGGCCCTGGGGGGAGGGGGGCCGCATTCCTGAGGAAAAAGGCCTTCGCAGATCCCAAATTCAAGAACGCTAGGTCTCCAGAACC
This sequence comes from Eulemur rufifrons, assembly GCF_041146395.1. Classification (NCBI taxonomy): domain Eukaryota; kingdom Metazoa; phylum Chordata; class Mammalia; order Primates; family Lemuridae; genus Eulemur; species Eulemur rufifrons. The sequence continues at coordinate 37,648,482 of NC_090997.1, forward strand.
CGGTCCCGCCAGTTGACCGGGATCCTTCGAATTGCTGGAGGCCCTTTCTCTGGGCTGGCTCTGGAGCCGGCTTCTCAGAGCCAGCAGCCGACCCAGGCCGCCAGGCGAGTCGGCCGCAGGGCCTTCTGGGGTTTGTGGACTCTGGGGTCTTCTCCCGCCTCACGCCCCGCCAGCGGTAGCCAGTCCTGGACTCTGGTACTCTTCTGCGTGACAGCACTCAGAATCCCGCCGCTAGCGGGGATGGCGGAGAGCGCCTGCCCCGGCGCCTCCTTGCCGGCCAGAGGGCGCCCTCCGCTCTCCGGGAGCCCTGAGGGTAGCCGGGGAGGCCCTGCCCAACCTTTCGGAGCACCTCCCCTTCCGCGCGCAGGCCTGGCTTCCTGCCCCCGTGGGCCTCGCGTGCCCTTCGCGTGCCTTGGGCTTAGACCTGACCTCGCGATATTCGCAGGAGTGTATGCAGCTCTGCACGCGGTTGGGCGTTTACATTGCCCTAATTAATTTGATTGCATCTGCAGTGGAGCTACTGAAGCATCGGCCTGCCAGTGTGTGGATTTCTCTGGTATGTTCCACGTTCTGAGCACGTTTAAACCCGGCTTGAGCACCAAAATAGTTTCTGAGGCTTCTTGGAGAAGGAGAGGCCTGCGTTTTGAGGCCATGGGTGGGATTGGCCAATCTCATTTTCTGAGATCTTTTCCGAAGCACCCGTTCTATTGGAGGAACTGCGTAAAGCGCTGTCGGTATCAAAGGTGGGACAGACTTGGTATCCTCTCTCAAGGACTCATAGACTTCTGTTAGCGAGGGACATGTAGATACATAAGGGTAAAGGGTGAAATGGTACAAGAAGGATCAGATAAAGTGGTGTGGGACATGAGGGTTCCACAGAGAAGCTTCTTGGAGGAGGTGGCTGTTTAAGGAGAAATAAGAAACAGGTATTTGGGAAATAGGGGCAGGAGTGGAGAATACGTTACAATTGAAAGCATTAGTAAAAGGCAAGAAACCAGGCATATATGGAGAAAACAATGTTTTAATGTGTCTGGACTGTCCAAAGGGGTAGGAAATAAGTCTGGAGAATTGTCTTGCTCTGAAAGGCTTTGAATAGCTTCATACTCTGAAATTGCAGAGACACATTTTGGACTTGAATTCCATCAGGAACCACAGATAATAAAGCAATGTGCAGTTGTTTAATATTCATAAAATGCACATATAGAAAAACACATGGACTCTTCATGAACAGGATATATTGTTCAACAACAATGTTTGTGTCAAATTAATTACACACACACTGGTCACCTTTAGGGGGCTTGTCTGTATTACTTTACTTTCTATTTAAAATGGAGATATTTACAGTGTATTATGTGACTGCAATGACATTCAGTTCCTTGACATCAATTTGTGAGGTGCTGTCCACTATTCTACTTATTTTTATTTGGGAAGACTTACTGCTTCAGAAGAGTTTTGGATCAATGCAATAAAAAGCATGTATTATCTGGGCAGGGTAATGGACCACAAATGACATAATTCAGATGTAAAATTAGGAAATGAAGATCAGAAGCACAAATTGACTCAGCGTGTTTTTTATTTTTTCATGAGTGACAATCTGAATACTAGTATTTGGAATCAACTTTCTAAAAACAGTATTTTATAAGACTTGTTAAAACTTAGAAAATGTTGCCTTATACCATGTTTTGGCATATATAAGGATGTTAGAAGTCCAGTGGATATTGTAGTGAAGATCATAGAGAATATTTTAACTCTTTCCTAGGGTATATGTATGCCATGTGTACATTAAACTCTGCTGTACCAAGATGCTCAAAGCAGAAGGTCAGAGTCATGATTTAACAGAGCGAGTTTTAAATTAGGTCACGTTACTTTGGAGCATTATTGAGGTAAATGTACATATGACTGCATTGTGGAGAATAGATTGCAGGGGGCTGAGAGATCAGAAGGCTGATGCAATCATAAAGTCACAAAGACAAGACATATTAATGGTTTGAGGAAAAAGTAGACACATCTTTAGGTATAGGAGGATAGTCAAGGGCATAGTACTGCTAAAGAAGTCAGCAAAGTGTTTCAGGAAGGGAGAAGTGGTGGTCAGAATGAGATGCTGCAGAAAAGTAGAATCCCCAGGGTTTTGCAAGCGGCCTTGAGGTTTGGCAATTATGATATTATTTGTGACCTTGGTAAGAACAGCTAGGTTAGGTGGGCATGTTGGAGAGGTTTTTGTTTTTGTTTTCTTTGTTAAAACTGGGAGCAACCTGAGCATGATTATATAGGGAAATGTAGAAGTTAGTACAGAGGAAGAGATTGAAAGGGTAGAGAGGAGTTGGTTGGTGGAAAAGGTTTAAGTGTTTGGTATGAAATTAGTGCATATTCTTAGAATATTGCTTATAGCTTATAAGGATAGGAAGATATTGGCCATTATTTTTGAGGAGCATTATCACAGAATAACCAGAGCTTTCTAATGTTCCAGCAGAGTGCCTAGGATCCAGCTTGCTTATTCATTTTTTTTTGGGGGGGGGGCACTCACTTTTTCAGAGCTCATTGTGTGTTAGCCCCAGGGATTTCTGCTCTAAACAGACAGGTAAGGTGCTCAGTGGAATTCACTTACCTCTGAAGGACATAGACATGGAACACCTGATAAAATAAGGAATTTAATTATGCTGATAAGAAAGAAGAGTAAAGAAGAGTATGGAATGTTAAGACCACCCGTTATCACAAGGAACTGACATGACCTGAGGGTATCAAGGAAGGCATTTTCAAGGTAGAATGTTTAAGCTGGTACCTAAAAGAGATCTCTCTTGTTACCAAGTCAGCCATCCTTCCCCTATGCTACCTTCTCCTGCCCTGTTATCATCTCAATCCTGGTTTTCTGTTCACTGTTGAGCTCTGTCTCCACTCTCGAGCACATGAAATGTATTTTGCCTATAGGTTGGTGAGGTGGGAAAACTTTCAGGAACGAAGGCTTGGCAAAGATATTTCTCAAGCCAGTTATTGCTGCATTATAGTGACTAAATGTCAACTAAGTGGCCATTTAATTTTATTCATGCTACATTGATTCCCATTAGGGAGAGGAAAAGGTTTTGGGAAGGGCAAATCGATGGTCAGCCACAGCCACTACTGACTTAGCCTCTTAACATCCTTTGGACAAGCCACAGTGAGCACAGGCCCTGTCACTTCTTATTAGGAATATTTGGTAATAGCCAGTGAAGGCTAGACTTTTTTTTCTTTCATTTTAAATTTTAATACTCTCTGGGTCAAGTGATTGGGGAATAAGCATCCACTCATGTATCTGCAGGGAAGTGAAGGTACCATTGCTGCTATGATTTTGCATTTATATAGCACTTGAGTGTTGGCTAAGTGCTTTTACAATCAATTTTATTGTTCAATTTAAAAGATAGACTAAAATCATTCCTGTCAAAATTTGTTTGGTATGATTCAGAGAAAAGGATCCTTTCTTAAAAATGGGCCACCTATGATGTGGAAGAACACTGATAAATCAAAAAACTAGATGTAATACGAAGCAATGTTAATATCATCTGAAGAAAATAAGCTGTTAATAAATAGTATCCACAGAATACTTTTTGTTACCTGATTTTACAGTAAAAGGGAAAAAAACCCCAAAACTTACAACATTAAAAATACTCCCCTATATGAAGCCAATCTCCACATTATATGGTCTGTAACTAGGGAACCCAGGGATGTTTTATAAATGATAGTGTGTGTCTTTTAATATACCATCCTTATAGCATTAGGTTTTATTTAGATCAAGGGTTGGCAAACTTTTTCTGTTCAATGCCGGAGAAAATAAATAGTAGAGTAAATATTTCAGGCTTTGCAGGCCATAACTGTTTCTGTTTCAACTACTCAGCTCTGAAGTTGTAGTGCAAAAGCAATGACAGGTAAACAAATGGGCATGACTGTTTGAATAAAACATGGTTTATAGAAACAGGCCACCCAGATTTAGTTTGTGGTCCATAATTTGCTAACCTCTGATTGAGAGGTTCTGAGATTCCTTACTGAACAGGGAATATTACTGATTCGAATGATCGAAAGTTAGCTGAAAGATCTGTGAAGGCTGAGATGGACTTGTCTTATTGTATTCCCATGCCTAGCACAGTGCCTGACAAATAGGAGATAATCAAACATCTGTTCAACAAAGGAGTAAGTAGCAAGTATATCTGGTGGAAAATTACCTAAGGTAGGCTGGATGGTTTTATATTCAGATTTTGTGGTTCTGTGATGTGTACAGTACTACCATTTTGGGTGGAGCAAATATATTCGTCTCTCCTTATCTTCTGGTTCTGCATCGAGAGATTCAAACAATCATGGGTTGAAAATATTCAAAAAATAAAAACAAAAAATAATACAAATTTAAAAATACAGTGTAACATACAGTATATAGCACTTACATTGTATTAGGTATTATCAGTAATTTAGAGATGATTTAAAGTATATATAAGTATGTATGTAGGGTATATGCAAATACTATGCCATTCTATATAAGGAACTTGAGCATCTGAAGCTTTTTGTATCTGTGGGGTAGGGAGGAGAGAGGGTCCTTGAACCAATCCTCTGTAGATCCCCCTCTGTCCCCTCTGTGGCTAAGACTGCTATGCATGTCACTAAAAAATGACTGTACCGCAATTAAGTACTTAGGTCAGAGAACAAATCCAGGGCAGATGCCTGAAGAATGAAAAAGAGCCAGTGAAATAAAATGGTGGTAAGAAGCAATAGGTCCGTGAATCTCCACCAGTAAAAATACAAATTGTATCCTTTGGAAGGGAGCTGAGAGAAAATATATGCCAGCCTCTCACTTAGTCTAGGGCTTCCATTGTTTGTCCTCAGTCTTATGCAGCTTTGTAAGCATTTGCCTTACCTATCTTCCTTTTGTACCTCTGGATCAATTCTCTCTCCATCCTTGTCCGTTCTGCAGGTCTCTGCTACCTCTCACAATAATAAGGATAAAAGTCAGAGCTCCTGTTGGGGGTCCTCTCCTCAGATGCTCTCTCTCTCAGTTTTTGTAACTGCTCCTCCCTCTCATACCTGTAGGCCTAAGGAGAGTAAAGGATGATGCCTCTGCTCCATTGCTCTTATTACTAGCCCCTGGGTCACCATGTTACCCCCTGAGGTTTCCCATACTTTTAGAAGCTGTCTCTTTATTATACTCTCCTCACATTACCCAAATTGAGGCATCATCAACTTTCTGCTTGAACCCTGATGATCATAGTAGTCTTATCACTTTTTCAAAGACACTGTTGCATGTCACTAAGTGACTTTTAATTTCACCATCCTCTATTTCTTATAACCCCAGGATCTCAGGGTGAAAGCGGTCCTAGAAGGTGATTCATTCAGTGTTTGAATATATTAGAAGCAGTCTCTTTATTATACTCATTCCTTTCCCACCCCACTGTACTTGAACACCTTACGTAACAGGGAACTCACTACTCCTAAAGCTTTCTCATATATCTTTAGACACATATGACTGACTGGCATCTGCTGTCCTTGTAGTGTTCACTGGGGCTTTGTAGAATGAGTGTAATTTATATTTTATTCCCCTGTTCTTCAGACAGCAAGTTTTTTAGTTTCTTTGGCATTTCTGTCTGTTTAAAGCAGAGTGTCTAGAACACGATCTCTTTTTCCATGATTTGTCTGATCATGCTGACTTGAGTATGAGCAGGATTACCTTACCTGGAAGGCTTACTACCTCCAATGAATGTGACAAACATTGACCTCTCCTCTTCTCTTATCTGTAAATTTAAAGGAACGTATGCTCTTATCCCCCTCCCCTCACACTCTCTAACTCTGCATTTTTAAGCATCACATATCATATGAACTGTTGTCTTTGATAAGGGCTTTTTTTCATCCTGTTATTGGATTTATCTATGTTTAAAGTCTTTCTATCAGGAAGGTAAAATGGTTTAAAAATTGTATATCTTTAGAGGTTATGTCTATTATCCCTTTTTTGTTTGTTTTTCCTCAAAGTATCAAAAGCACACTATCTTTTTATTACTTTAGGGGACACTATTTAAAGTATTTTATTTAACTTTAGGTTTCAATTCTGAACAGCAGACATCAGTAGACTCTTAGATTTTTGGTATCTTGTTCTGGGAGATTTTTTTCTGGACATTTCACTCTGTGCCTATGTCTATTATTATATACATTGTAATTTTGAAATATAGTAAAATATATTGAAATGCAATATTTTTTGGTTGATAATAAAATTGACTTTAAGGAAATGTTCTCAAGCAGGTTCTTAAGTATATCATTTAAGTCAATTTTTATAATGAAAGTCCAGTTTATTTTTTAACAGGCCTCAAAAATATCCATCAACTTCTTTAATTTTTCCTTCTGATTTATTCAGTGAGTTCATTCTCCATTTCAGTTTTGATTAGATTGCTTTCACCATGGCAGAACTCTAGAAAATAAATCCTCTGGTATTTAATGTGTGCTTTAGTTTAATCTGATAAATAGAAGAATGAAAACAACCCATTAGAAAGTAATTTTAATTGTTGGAGAGAGAGATGTGACTTAATCTTTGATATAATTGTTAGAAAATATATTTCAGAGGCTGCTTATTGATTAATTCTTTTCCTATGACTTCCGTGTATTTTCATGAATATCTGGCTCTTGCAAGATTTAAAAAAACACGGCAAAACAGAGCATATATGTGATTCTTTTAAAATTCTCAAAAATAGGTTTTACAACAGTTGATTGTCTATGATCCATTTCTTTTTATCTCTTAGAACAATGGTAAGGGAAAGCTACTTTCTCTTCTGAACTGTTTGTGGACTTTATCTATTATTCATGCATTAGTTTGTATTTTATTTTTTTCTCTTTGTTTGTCTCCCCCAGTAGATTAAAAGCTCCTGAGGGAGGGACAATACTTAGCTCCAGTGCCTGCCACAACCAATAAATGGGGCTGAATGTTTGCTGACAGAATATTAGTTTCTTATGATAATTTGCCTTTTATAACAGTGCACAAAACACTTATGTAGTTCTCAAGAGTTTTTGCTTCCTAAAAAAGTATTTCTCTTATAGATATGGCTCTAAGTAATCCACTGTAATAAAGATTGTTTATGTCTTTTAATTTAAAAATTCACTCATCCATTATCCACCATTTATTTGATGATTACTAAGCACTATTTTAATTAGGTAACAAATATATTTTAAAAATTACAAATATTTCCAATAACCCCTCTTCATCAAAATCAGTTTCCCAAAACCAAAATTGTCTTTAATAATATGTGAATGCAAGTAACTGTAGCATAATCACAGACAGCCAATGAAGCAACTGCCTCAGCTCAAAGACTCTGACAGTACATTTCATACTGGATTGCTGCTGTAAAAATCTTTAGTGGTAAATAATAGACAAATTCCCAATTTCCCAGACTTCCAAAAAGATAGCTACTGCATAAGATCCCTGAAAAAGGCACTGATTCAAGCTAAATGGCCAGGAGCTGGATTCTTCAATTATTAACATGCCTAACCTCATTTTCATCACTCATTGATAAAAAGGTAAGGTTCAGTAAATAAGTAAATAACTTCAGAGAATAGTTCAAGTTATCTGAGTAAATATTTTATCAGCATTATTTTGTACATTTTTTCTTTTCCAGTAATTTTAGTAGAGTTCCTAACTGGGGTCCATCACTTCATTGACCAAACATTGGAATCATATTCCAGTCTTCCATCACCTACCCTCTCTCTTTCCAGTCTGGAAGCAAGCCCTGCCATTTTACGAACATATTTTAAAGCTTCCTGTATTCTTTGTGCACACTGTCAGTACCCTGCCTCAGTTCTCCTTCCAGCCTTTCTTCACTGTGTGGTGTCAGTGGTTCCCTAGCTCCTTCCTACCCAACCTAATCCTCTTAAAACACTACTTGAATTATTCCACTCATCCACTCTGAAGGCTGCTCCATCTTCTAGCCATTTATTGTAGGAAGTTCAAACTCTTCTGACTGACTTTCAAGGCCCCAACTTCCCTTCCCTATTCCTTTAATTCCCTAAAATATCATATTTTTTAGTCAAAGAGATCATGTACTCTCCTGTGATTATGTTATTATCTGATGTCTGCTCTGTATACCCCATTTGAAGTGCTCTTTTGTCCCCCTTTTGCCTCTCTGAGTTCCACTTATCTATCAGACCTTTCAGGTACACTCCAGAAGTCCTTTCCTCTCCTGTTCACACTAACTCATACTAATTTCTTTTCCTGCTCCCTTGATGGACGTATAGTCAGGCCTATGTGGAGGCATAGGATTTGGAGGCCGTGGGCTTGGGAATGAATTATGACCACATAGTAATCTCAAGCAGATCGAGTATTGCAGTGAGTGTTTATGTGCTTGATAGAGTTCGTAGGGATCACATGTTAACTAACTTTTTCTCCTCAGCAACTAAATTAGGTACTGTTTTGATTCCCATTTTACAGATGAGCACACTGAGGCACAGAGAGGTTGAGTAATCTCTGTGCAAGGTCACACAGCCAGTAAGGGGTAGAACTAGGAAGGCTTAGTCCCCCTACTCTCATAGCCCCTATGCAGTTCTTGCCCCTTCAAGACATATATGAAATTGTTCTTGATGAGGATTTAAAACGTAGATTGAAATGCAATATTACTCTCTCCCATCTCACTGGGGAGTTTTTAGGAAAGGAAAATCCTTTGTATATAAGTGCTTTTGGAGTTAGCATGCCTATATGTATGCATGTGTGCGTGTGTGTATGTGTGTTGCTGTGGTGGTAGACTGAGGTGGTCATCAAGGAAGGCACAAGATGACCACAGGGCAGTTCAGAGAGGCCCAGTCCTATCCGGGTTACACTCATTTCCTATTTCCAAGCCCAGAAACTATATTATGGAAAGAACATTTACAGAAAGGTGAATATTAAAAACAGTTTTACCACTTGTTAACTGGGTAACCTTGAGAAAGCTACCTTCTTCTCTGAACTCTAATTTCCTTAGCTCTAAACAGAGATACTGAATTCTACATCACATAATTATTAAATGAGGTAATAAAATGAAGTAATTAAATGAGAAAATGAATATAAAGTGAATACGGAGTGTCCAGTGTGTGGAGGTGTCCAAGAGATGTTTGTTACCTTTCCCTTTGCGGCTCACCATGCTCCATACTCCAGCCAGGCGCATGGCTTTTCTCATCCCTGCCGATGCCGTTTCCATTGCCCATATGACCTGCCAGGTCCTCATTTCCATATTGATAATTTCTCCTATCTTCTTTTACATACTATCTTCTTCATAAAGCTTTCTGTGATCCCTTGCTGGAATTAATCAGTCCTTTTTGTGAACTATTTCACTTCCAATCCTTTATCATTTGTCATTCATGTATGATATGGCTTAATCTTTCCCACTGAGCTGAGTGCTAGAAATAACACAAAGAAGAAAACACAGTGCATGCCTCTGATAAGTTTACTGACTGTCTAGCAGGGGAGGGAGACCCCCAAACGGCTGTTGATACTACCTTGTGATAAAAAACATCCAAGAGTGCTGTGGAAATGCAGACAAGGGAGCAGTTAATAGGGCCAGGGTGAGGAAGGAGGGAGAGGTAAATCTAAAGAACTTGAGAAAAGGGCAGTTGAACTGGGCCTTGAAGGGTGAGAATCTCCAGGCAAGGAAATGGGGGAAGGATGTATTTGTCAGAGAGTGAATATAAGGGACAAAGGCTCACAGTCGTGAGAGCATGTGGTTGGTTAGGGAAGTGGCAAGAGTCCTCTGTAGCCACACTGTCCATGGGCAGCAGAGAGAAGTGAAGCTCAAAGCGTAGTAGAGTTTTTAGTCCTTGGCAGAATCGGTTGCATGACAATAGATGTAGCTTAAAAGCAATTTTGGGAAAAAAAAACGGTTTTTAGTTGTTTCTCCATTATGTCAGTCTGAACCATTATGGAGACCTGACTGTTCAGCAACCTAGTATCATCTGGGGTGGAATTAAGAAAAAGGTTCAAGGGTTGTAACTTATTATGTTTGTCACCAAATATGAGGTTCGGTACTGGGTGTCACTGAAAAGCGATTTTTGACAAAAGGGAGAATCATCAAAGGAGACTGGCAGAATGAAAAGGAACCTCAGTATTACGATATGAGAAATGAGAAATGATGTAAGGGGAGAGCGTGAATGTTTGTTCATATCCTAGAAGGGTGGTTTGGGAAAGTGGACTTTATTCTGTTTGCTTTCAAGGGAGGACCTGAAATTAATAAGCAAAAGTTATAGAGTATCTGGAAAGACTTTCTAACAGCTGATTGTTAGGTAATCAAACTTTTGATAAAGGTTAGGTTGGACTCATGACCCTGTCCCTGGGTGACAGAGTAGATTGTCCTTTCTGATGCCAAGTTCTTTAGAGTTCATGACATATAGAATATTGAACCTAGCTTTTGTATTAAATAAATTTTATTATACTTGAAATACATTGAAATAGATTATCTGTTCCAAAATATGTTAATTTAATGGATTCATATGGCAGGCAATATGGAAAGATTGAAAGTTTGGAGTCAAATCTTCCTTTTCTACTTTCTGAGCCTCTATTTGAATATTGATAAACCAAAGGTAATAACAATTACATAATAGGATTATTAGGATGATCAATTATGATGAATATAGATTCATACATGTACTATATCATAGAAATACTATTTTTGAAAGTAATCTTTTCCTTTTTTGTAATCTATCATACTATGACTTTCTAAAAGCAATGAGCATCCTGCTGTAGAAATAAAACATAATATGATAGCTTATGTATTTTTCTAAAGGCAGACTTCCTTTTATCATTCTGGTCCATTCCTATATGTTTTCTCTATGAATCCTAAATGTCAGTTTATCCAGAGTGACAAAAGAGTGATGACAAATTATTGTAAGGTTGTCAACTCACTCTTCACCATCTAGAAGCATCTCCAGACTTCAACATACAGATGCATCTTTCTATATTTGTTGCATCTTCATTTTCTATTAATACAGATGCGAGTGCAGAAAATATTTGCCCCTGAAAATAAATATCTGGAATCATTTTACTTATTAAGAATTAATTTAAAAGTAACTGTTGGCTTTCTGGTTCAGCTCTCTTATTTTGAAGGAAAAAGCTTGTATGTGTCTGTACATAACACATGTACACTTGAGTTCTTGGATACACACCCATACATCAAACACACAGGTGCAGATTGTTAGGTATTCGTTCTCATGCAGAAAAATGCTGACTTTGTAATCATTGTTTCAACTAAGACAATATTGATTTTTCTTTCATGAGTTTTAAATTGGTGCCTAAGATGTTTAAAAGATGAACTTTTCTGCATCATCTTTTGCAGAATAATGCAGGTGATAAAGAGAGGTATAATATGAAATGATTATGCTAATAAAACTGTTTAAGGATTTATTGTTGTTATTTATTATCACTATTGTTAGTATTATGTTGTAATTGACTATTCTCTAAAATCTCAGCTTTGGACATTGACCTCTTGTTGCTGAGTAAAAGAGTAAAAATGGAAACAAATCTGCACATATTTTATGTACATACATTTTATACACATGCTCTTAACTACACTTATGTATATCATAATAGCTAGACTTTGCAGGTTCTCACTATGTACCAGACACTATTAAATCCTTTATGTGGATTATCTCATTTAATACTCACAACAACCCTGTGACATAGCTTCTGTGATCAGCCTCATTTTTCACATAAGGAAACTGGTGCTTACAGAGGTAAAGAAAAGAAAGTTTATAAATGGTGGAGCCTGGGTCTTAACCAAGCTGTCTGACTTCACAGCTGAAACTTTTAACTGCCACATGACACTGCCTGGGTGCTTGTGAAATCATGGGCTCAGAATTGGAAAAGACATTGGTGAATATGTGTAGCCTTCACATCAATGCTGAAATCTGTCCTCCTCTCAGACAGATGGCCATTCATCCTCTGCCTGAGTAACTCCAGTAATTGGAATTTCATAGATTCATAATGCAGACCATTCGTTGTTGGACAGCTCCTATCACTAGATATCTATTTATTGAAAATGTGTCTACCTGCAATTTGCATATATTGGTTCTAGTTCTGCTTTCTGGAGAAATATTGAATAGCTCTCTTCTCTCTTCTACATGGCAGCCTTTCAAATGTTGTGTTCCTTTAAGTCTTCTCTTTATTCAGCAGCTCTGTGTGGTTTGAACACAGCTCACCATTACTGTCACCCTTTCTGACAGTCTAGTTTATTGGATGTTTCTGACAAGACGCAATACACAGAATTGAACACAGCAGTAAGGCAGTTGGTGCAGCAGAAAAACTTCTGGAATGAGCCATAACACCAAGTTAAGAATGTCAGCACTGCTGCCTACTGTGTGACATTAGGCAAGTGGCAACACAGTTGAGCCTCACACCTCATCTGTAACAGGGACATAATGACAACCCTAATACACAGCATTATTGTAGGATCAAATATGATGATGCTTGGGAAAGTGTTCTATGTATCACAGCCCCTGCCTTAGTCCTTTTAACTTCCCTCTCCTTGACCTAACTTTTTCATGCTCACCATATCAGCATAGTTTGTTCCTTTGTTTCCCTTTGCATCTTTGCTCAAATGTTACCTGCTAATTCAGGCCTTTCCTGACCACTGTATTTAAAATTGCCAGCAATCCCTTATCTTCTATATTCATCTTCCTTGCATTTGTATTCTCAGCTGTGTAGATCACAATCTGAAATACATACATTTTACTTGTTTTGTGACTCCTACCACTAGAATGAAAACAACAAAAGTTCAATATTTCATCTGTTTTTATCACTGCTTTGTTTTCAATACATAGCAGGTAATCAACAAATACTTGTTAAATAAAATAATGAATTTCCATATTTATGTTTCTGATATAGTTTGGCCAGCAAAAAGCACAATGAAATGCTTCCCATTTTTTTTTTTACCAGAAGAAAAGTACAGCTGGCAAATATATGAATAGTTCTTTTAATATTTCAGTTTCATACATTTATTGTAAGTTAATTTTTTTGTATTCCAAGAATGTTTTCTGATAAAATAGTTATCTAAGCTGGACTCCTTGGAGTGAAATATCATAATTCTAAAATTCTGAAGTATAGTTAAAAGGAAGAAAAATGTAGTTTATCACTGATTTCATTTTCTAATGACTCAAGTTCACAGTTTTGTGGGTAAATGCATAAAAGTTTTTATTTTAAAGTAACAAATCATTGCATTTCCTATTTATGAACTCATTTTAGCCCATAACCATCTTGATTTATTATTTCTGATTGACAGTATATATTACAGATATAAAACCTTTGTTACAAGTGGTCACAGCTTATGCCAGTTGACTGTTTCCATGTTAATATGGTTTTTGGAGATGGTAGATGAAGAGGAATGAATACGGTAAGGGAGGTAGAAATTCATATGTGTTCAGGACCTACAAATAGGAAATTAGGTAGGGCCAGAGGGGTGCTAGGATCTCAACTTTCCTCTCAGGGTGAGTAGAGTCTAGGAAACATGCTACCTGCCTAGATAGAGTTCTCAGGAAAACCTCATTCATCTGCTTAAAGGGAATTGTGTGGCTAAGATCATCCAGTGTAGGGAGTGCCAAATTTCTAGACTGATTGCTGTCTTTTGTGGTTTAGTGGCATGCATATCGAGCTAGCTGACTGCCTAGTCTTAATGGAAAAAAACAACAGAAATCAGCAGAACATCTGATTGTAATAGGTGATCTGTCTACTGGCAGGCGGAAAAGGGAAGAATTTCCTCACAGCGGACAAAGTGTCTTGGGATATAGGAAAAGAAATAAAAAGATATGCTTTCATTACCCAAGAGAGTTGGCTTTAGACCTATAAATTATTGACATGTTTTTTTTGTTGTTGAATGTTTGCACATCAACCCTGATCAAATAATGCTGTCAGCGGTTAGTGCTATATCAAATTCTTCTGAATTTAAATCTGCAGAATCATGTTTGAGCAGAGTGTCTGAAAAATCCCACAGATGTTTATTTAAACTTATTTTTAATTTGCTCTAAAATGTATTTTAATCACAAGGAGGCTTTCAGCAGAATGCTATAAATTCTATCATTGCTAAATACCGAAGCATTGCAAATATACTTGGCATGGTAGAATAATGACCAAATGAATGAATTGTTCAGTTACATTCTGTTTTAAATGGAAAGTGGTGGGGGATATATGTTTGAGAAGAATCTGTATTTGTGGTGGATGTATGAAAGTGTTTATGATTTTACAAAATATATTGGAATTAAAATTATTTCAGCAGGAATATTGGGGTACAAGGTCAGTGCAAAATTTAAGCAATAACAGCAATCATGATAGATGTTTTTGTTACATAAACAGTCATCATTGCTAGGGCACAGCAATTGGGCACAGAATCGACTAATCGTTTTTCTAGTTACATAAGAGCTGCATTTTGGATTCAAGCTTACTGATTGGGTATCAAAGAAGATATTAATGTAATGGTTAAACTAATAAAGGTAAGGAGAGCACAAAATGAGGAATTATGTGGTTTCTAAGACTCATTTCTTCCTCCCAAATAAATAGTAGCGTCATAGCATAGCTGTAATGTAGAAGTAGTACTAGTACTAGTAGTGGTGATATTAACTAACAATGAAGTTTTTACCATGTGGCTGAAGTGAGATGCAGAGACTTCTCTGACCCTGCTGGCCCTCTGTTCTGAAGTCTGGGGCTTAGTCCCTCTGCTTCCTAGTTCAGTTGAAAACATATCTACTTATTCAGACCCTCTTGGAGGTATTGGTAGAGGGGTAAAGAAGGGGAAGATGACGTCACCTTGACCCCGAAGGAACTTAATCCTATTGTTAGCAGCTCTGAGTGGAGGTTTTTCCAAGTTCTTGGTGATCATTGGGAAAGGAATTTTAGGATACACCATGTAAGCTAAAGTAAGCAGCTGCTTTTATTAAAAGTGAAGGTATGCTTTCTCAAGAGTAGGAGACTAGGTAGGCTTGAAAAGAGCAGCTGCCCCAGAAGGATGTGGTTTTTGGTCTTTTGAAGTCTTACTAATTGGGGGGAGGAATGTTCAAGATTAAGGGGTTGGCTTTTAACTAAGAATTTGGGTAGTAATTCCTAGAATTGGGTTCCCTCCCATTTTTATACTTTATATGGTTGTTTCAGAACTGTCATGATGATTTCAAGGGCACAGAAATTTTAAAAAACCACAATGTAAATGATATTGTAATTAGCCGAAGTTCATGTAAGGTGGCAGAGATAGTGGACAAGCTAGTTGAAGCCCTTCTAGTTAGCGTCTGCTTGAGGGTTGTTTAACGCTTACACCCAGTCTTCAAGCCCCTGTATCTGGTCTCAGATCTATTTCTTAGTCTCCTACTCTAACACTATGGGAGAGAAAAGACAAAAGTTGGTGGTGATTGGTTCAGGTGATGAGTAGCACAATAAGAGTTAAGAAAAGGGAAAATCACTATGTGCTGAAACGGTTAGGGAAGACTTCCTGAAATGTGCTTATGGTTTCCTTAAGTGCTGAGTAAACTTCTTGCCATAATGAATTGTTCAGGTTCTGATAAGAATTTTATAAATGGCACCCTAATAAGCTGCCATGTTTATGTTTAAAGGGGTTTTGGGATGCTTTTTAAAAAAACAGTTCAAAATGTGTATACTTTTGATATTGTAGTTCATGTATAAAAACAGATATAATTTAGTGCTTATCCATTCTAACCATGAAAGCAGATAATATTAGATTATCAATTGTGTTTTCTGTACATATATATAGAAGAAACAGAGTTGAGAGAAGTGTTTTAGGTAGAACTGAAAGATAGTGTTCTACTACAAAAGATGAAGCACTGCTTTAAAAAGACAACTTTCTGCATTTTTTTGCTAACACTCATAGTAAATGTTTCCTTCTTTCACCAGTTTGGTTGGGCTTAACTATATTAACTACATGAATTCTTTATTTAAAGCCTATCTTTGGGCCCTTGATTTTAAATCACATCTAAGATTACTTAGTTATTCTAAAAGAAAGCAAAATCTTTAAAATATATATAGATATATTATCATGTATTAAGACATAAAAGCATAAAGAAATACAGTCATATGCCGCGTAACATTTTGTTTAACGACAGCCTGCACAAATGACACTGGTCCCATGTCTCATAAGATTATAATACTGTATTTTTACTCTACCCTTTCTATGTTTATATTTAGATACACAAATACCACTGTGGTACAATTGCCTATAGTATTCAGTACAGTAACATACTGTACAGTTTGTAGCCTAGGAGCAATAAGCTATTATACCATGCAGCCTAAGTATGTAGCAGGGTATGCCATCTCGTCTTGTGTAAGTATACTCTATGATGTTGCCATAAGAGTGAAATTACCTACTAATGCATTTCTCAGGACATATCCCTGTTGTTAAGCAACAAATACCAGTCCACCCACTTCCCAGCTTTAAAAAAATAGATCTTTACAAGGTGGAAGAAAATTTTCTCTCTGATTTCAACTCCTTCTTCCCCTGCAGAAGTAATAATAGTGCTAAATTTGTGATATACCACCCCATGCATTTCCTCATTAGATATATTTCTGAGCTATATATATAGTATTCTTTATATTAATTGAATAAAATTACATGCACTTTTAATAACTTACTTTTTTCTTTTAACTATGAAATTCATTTTTATGTATGTAACTCTAGTTCATTTTTCATTGCTTACTAGTATTTGTTTGCATGAATATACCTCAATTTATTTAATTATTCTATCCATGGATATGTAATTTGTAATTTTTATTACAGACAAACAATGAAGTGGTGAACAATTTTGAATGTTTCTTTGCATATATATGTGACAGTCTCTTCATATGTTTGCATACTATTTTCTTACCTTTTCTATGAATTTTGTTCATATATTTTACCCATTTTAATGGATTTTTTCTTTATTATTTTATAAACATTGTTTAAATATTGTGAATATGCACCCTTTATTGAATACATGTGTTACATGGGCTGTGGCTTACCTTTTTACTTTTTCATGCTATCTTTTGATAAATAGGAGTTTTAAATTTTAATGCAGTAAAATGTATCGTTTCCTCTTTATTATTTAAATGTTCAGTGTGCTATGTAAGTCTTCCGGACTGCGGGAATGAAATTTAATTTAAAAGTGCTTCTTAAAGCAGTTTAGATACTAAAGATGAAAATATTAAGCATGACTGATTTTTTAAAAAATTAAGAGTATTGGCTCTCACTGAGTTAAAACATCTTTTATCAGTAACAGTTTACTCGAAGCAGAGCCCACAATCGTACCATAACTACTGTATATATAAATACTTTCATTTGTAAATATGAGAGTTTGGCAGTGGTGGGAGGGGGGATGAGAAATACATAAAACATCAATTTTCACAGAATTCTGATTATCAGTAGATTTAGTAATAAAAAAATTATTTACAGAAAAAGTTTTATTCACACAGGTGCATATTCCTTGCTGTACAGAAAGCTCATGGTAACTATAAGTAATTCAAATGGGCCATTGCAATCTATGATGAAGGAAGAAATAAAGGGTTTGGATACAGTTTTATTAATAGCAGAGTGATACTGAGGTGTTTCATTGTTACAGCTGTTCTCATGGCCATTTCAAGCTTCTCTGCTTATTAATGATTATCTTTTCTTGGATAAGTTTGATCTTAGTTGCACAGTGATTTAATGGCCTAAGTTATATAATCATGGTCTAGCCAGGGCAGATAGAGCTTGTCAACCACACAAGATAGAAGCTGAAGTGACTTTGGCTTGGGTGGTCAATGTCCAGAATTCCTGAAATCCTGTTCTACTTCCTACAACCACTTACAACTAGAGAACTTATAAAGAGAGATCCTCATAAAAACCATTCATTTATTTCTTGATATCTCTTAATTTATCCATCATGTCCTTAATTATTTGTTTAATCTTCATTTTTATAATCACTATTCATAAATGTAGCTGTACTTTACTATAAAATAGTTGTAATTGTTGTAATGACTTGCCATTAGTAATAAAAGTTGGATAACCACTGGATTTCAAAAGAGGACCAATGAGGCCTTCAATAAGGTTCCCAACTGACATTTACATGCTTTGGGGAAAAGCAGTGATATGGATGGATGCTGGCTTCAGGAATTCCAGACATCATCTTTCTTACTGACCTACTGAGTATGAGCTTAAGAGCTTTTGGGTAGGGGAGCCTAAAAGTTAGGATAATCCCATGAGTGTCATTCTTTGTACTCTGGCTTTGATTATTATCAGATTGAATTGTGCTCAGTTTTTTTCTTTTCTTTCCCTGTCATCCCCCCATCTTTATAAACTTAAAAAAAAAAAGCAAGGAATATGTCTAATTCACCTTTTTCTGGTCAGATTTTAGCACAGTTTTGGCCTCAAGTGTGGTATGCACACACACTGTTTGTGGAACTGAATTGCTCTCATTGAGTTGCCATACACCACACAGAATTGTCATTAAAATGATATGCATAGCTTAGTCTCTGTAAGTAAAAATATAAGGTTAACGGCCTATAGAGTGGTAAATTATTTAGGCTTATGGTTAAGATGTTTACACTACTTCAGTCCTTTTATGCTAGAAAAGTTCTATGAGAAATATTATGAGGTTTATAATTACCTTTGAATTAAGATAACAGTTGATGGATACTAAATTGTTTTATTGCTCGGTCCACACCTGGTCACCTCTTAGGCAGAAGTGGATGGTTATGGCAGCATTTTCTTAGATGGCCTCTCAGTTTTGGCCCCTTCATCTCTCCACATGTTCTCACTGCTGCTCAGTAACAGTTATCTTTCAAAAGTCCAGATATAAGCCCTGAGCCTACGTATACGTAATCTCCTATAATGATATGGGGAAAAATCTTTCGCAGAAGAATCCTTTCATCTCGCAAAGACATGTTTTTATCATGAGAATATTTAGGTAAGCTCCTTCAGTTGAATGGATTATCATGCTTGAGTGACAGTAGATGTTACTCAAGCAAGCTCACGGAGCAAAGAGCTATTAGAGACAGATGGGGAGGCTGAACAACTGGGCTTTGGCTTTATCTCATTGGTAGTCCTAACAGAGAGGCAGAGCTGAATTATCCAAAGGGGATTTGTCAGGTTGGAGGCATGAGGTGGGTATATGAGGTGAGGAGGAAGGGATGGAGGTGTGCTGTCAATCTAGGTAGAGGCAGATCAATAGAATTGAAGAGGCTGGCAGCTGGAGCATAGCTTGACAGTTCAGTTTGATTGAGGGCTTCGGCTCTCCAGCGAGACTGAGTTCAGATCCCAGCTCTGTTACTTTCTTAGCTAAAGACTGTGCTTAACTTCTGTAACTTGCATCCCTGAACAGTTAGGGAGAATAATAATGTCTACTTCATCTTAACGTTCTTAAATGATGAAGTGAGTTATTGTAGGTAAAGAGTGTCACACACATAGGAAACACTCACAAAATGTTAGCTATTATTTCTTGAGATGGGAAGAGTAAAGAGCTGCTTAATGTGGATTTTTACAAAGTTGGGCTTTGTGGCTTGAGACAGAATCTCCCTTCCTGTTCTCAATAGTTTAGTCAAATCTGTATAGTTCAAATTCTAAGTTGAATTTGGATTTTTTTGTGCAACAGAGTGGTGGGTTCAGCCTCAACGTGGGTGTGTATCAACGACTAAGGTCCCTAAAGGAGGCTTGGCAGGTGGGATTTCGGAGTGTGACTATATGACATGCAGGAAAGAAAATGTGCTTTGATATTAGACCTGGGCTATATGATTAAGGATGAATTTTTGAAATATTTTGGAATTTCAGGCTTCCAATCTTTTTAAATAGAAAAAAATATGGTAGAAAGATGTATAAGGTAGAAATAGTTATGAATACTTTACAAGGTTATAGTGAGATATATGATGAAACTACCTGAAATACTAGTATTTCCCATTAATTGTTTTTTCTTGTTTTAGGGCTGAAAGTCATAAAAGTTTTGAATTGGACTATTGCATAGATAAAGTGATTACAATCTTTCGAAAGTGACATTATTTCTAGGAATGGAGTAGGACGGTGGTTCTAAGATTAGTCCCTGGACCAGCAGCATCAATATTACCTGGGAACATGTAAGAAATGCAAATTCTCCAGCCAACACCAGACCTACTGAATCAGAAACTCTGGTGGAGGAGTATAGGAATGTGTGTTTGATGAGGCTTCCTTGTGATTCCAAGGCAGGCCCAAATGTGAGATCCACTGGAGTAGACTAAAGAAGGAGGAAGCACTAATTCTGTCATGTTTTTGGACTGCTTTGTGTTCTCTGCATTCATGAAAAGCCACATGTCCATGTATTGCCTTTCCACCTATTATCTTTTCTTGGCCTTTTCTTCTCAGATATTTTTCCCACAGTGGCAGCCATATATGGTCAAAATAAACTTCAAGTAGACAAACATTTCTTGTTCCCTTCCCCCCCCCTTTTTTTTTGGTTTAATCTTTCATCAAATTCTTCCTTTAAAGGATTTGCCCAGTTACTTACGGTTTGGAAAACATTGACACCATTGGACTTCAGATAGTTTACTTTCACACATGTGCAGATTAGTAGCCACAGGTTCTAAGAACCCCTCTGTAGATTTCAGAGCTCTTTCTCTATACCGTTCCCTCCTCTGTGGCAGTCTATTCTGACAAATTCTTGTATCTCTGGCTTCTCTGGACTCTCTGACCTCACCCTGACATTCAGGCCCTGTTTGGGTCCCACCTCTCTAGACCACTAACTGGAAACTACCTTCGGCTGATACAGCTGGTACAGTTGTGGGGCTCAACTAGCTTATGTGCCTTTTGTAGGGAATCATAGTCCTGCACTGCTTTCTGACCACTGTAACTCTAAACACTGTTGTTTTATATTTTTGGTTTTGTTTTCTAGTTGTTCAAGGTAGGAGTGTAAATATGGTCCTTTTAAACTCCATTTTGGTTAGAAACCTCCACTTTATTGAGGTACAGTTTACATACAATGAAATGGAAAATACTAAGTGCACCATTGATGGCGCTAACAAATGCATACACCTGCATATCCCAGCTCCGTATCAAGATAGAGAACATTACCTCACCCCAGAAAATCCCTTCATTCTGCTTTCCAGTCAGCTCCTTTACACATCTAGAAGAGACATTATTCTGATTTTATTCACCATTGATTATTTTGTCTGTTATAAATTCATTTACATAGAAACTTAAAGTATATACATGTTTGTCTTATTTTTCATTCAGTATAATTTTTGAGATTCATTCACAATGTTGAGTACATCAATAGTTCATTTCTTCTATATATCTTCCAGTTATACTTTTGATTTTTTATGTATCCCCAATTTTATTTAGATATGTGTTTACTTTGCAAATATTTGGGGGATTTCTTAGACATTTATAATCATTTTTCTTGTGACTAGAGAACATACTGTGTAAAATGTCTTTTCAAATTTATTGAGAATTATTTTGTCCCAGCATATGGTGTGTCTTTTCAAAAGTCTCATATGAACTTGAAAAGAATTTGTATGAGTTCTGCATCTATAAGGTATAGCGTTCTGTAAATGTCAATCAGATCAAGAAAGTTGGTAGTGTCTTCTAGATCTTCTAAATCATCATCATCGTCATCATTATTCAAGGTTTAGTTCTATGAATTACTGAAAGAAATGTGTTAAAAACTTCAGATATGATTATGGATTTGCCTTTCTTTTAAGTTCTTTCAGTTTTTGCTTCATATATTTTAAAGTTCTATTATTGGTGTTATTTGCATACACATTTAGGATTTCAATCTTCCTGATGACTTGATCTTTTTATCATTTTGAAATGTTCCTTTATTTCTCTGGTAATATTTTCTTGTCATGAAGTTTTTTTGTCTAATGTTAATATAACCTTACCAGATTTCTTATGTTTACTGTTTGCATTTTCAGTTATATTCAACCCATATTTGTCTGAAAATAGTTAATCACCTTAGTCTACATTATTCCAATTTAGCCTTTTAGATACAAATCAAATAATTTAAGTAGAACACCTGGGTAAAATTTTCTTTTGAGATAAACTGCTACATAGACTGTATGTGTAAATTAATGATTTTTCTTTATTTTCTCTATTCCAGTAAGATTTGTAAGGGGGTGAAAATCAACTCATAATTTTCTTGTAGTAACTAACAGGACCAATAGATTTAGACACAAAAAAGCTGTGATATGGTAAAGATATGAATTTCTTTTAAAGAATGGACTACTTTGAGAAATTTATATGGTTTTAAAAAATGACTTTAATTTATTACTCTGGAGTTGAACTGAACCACTGATGCAGCCAAGGTTAGTTTCTATTGCTTGAGTATTTCATTTATTAGATGAAATAGATTGATACTATTATCAATAAGAGACCTCTTTGATCATTATAAGATAGCATGATAAAAAAGATTCTAGAAATACTTAATACAAATGGCATTATTAAAAATAAGATTTCTGTGCTGCTGCTATTCTGCGTATACCTTGCATGAGAACCAAGGCTTTTGTTGTCTGGAGCAAGTTGAGGAGCTGAGTTTAAAGGGGCAAAAATGCAAATGAGATCATATGGCATAAGATATATAGAATGGAAGTGCTCCATACTTGTGAAACAATCCCTCTCTTTTAGTAGGCTATTTTAGGCCAGTGAAAGTAGAACTCTATTGTTTTTTAAAAGACAAAGCCAAGTAGACAACAAAAGAAGTATTAGATTTGCTTATAAAATGAAGCCCTAGGAGAAGCCATGGCACATTGTCAGTTGTTCTCTGACATTTGTAATGTTCTCCTAGGTGAGATTTAAATAAGACGAGAAGTAGGACACTTTATAAGTTAAAAATGAGACTCAAAGAAAATATTTCTGTGGGACTGCGTTTACATGAGTTTGTATCTTCACTGTACTCAGAATTGAAGTTTAAGAAAGCATTACATACCAGAAGTTAGGAAAAAAATCTGTTTCCTAATGTGTCATTTACTTTGGATAGGGCCATTTACCTTTTTCAGAGGACTTTTTGCTTCATCTTTTCCCCGGTTAAGTCTTCTGTTTCCCTTGAAGCACAAGCTCTGGCACAGGTGGTCTCCAGAAGCTACCTGTTTCTACCCTAGGATTGGTATTAATAGAACCTCTCTCAGTTGTCTCTTCTGGTTGTTTCTTTGGTTTCTGGCTTCATCTTATAGTCTTCCTCATTTTATGGCATGTTTTTTTTTTTTAACCTCTAGAGTATATATAGTCTTATAAAGAATTCAAACTTGTGGATTAATGGAATTATGTAATTCAATAGACTTTTTAACATACCCTATGAGCGATATGGTTATTTTTGTGATAAGGATTATGTCCATATCAGTGTGAAATACCAGTGTAACCAGGAGATATTTATGGTTTTTCCAAAATATTATTATTAATAAAAATATGTTAATAGTAAATATCTGCTCTCTTTCCTTTTATGGATTTACACTGTAGAATACGGCTGCTAATTGTACCATCTATACATGACTCTGAATCTCTGAATCACTGTCCATTTTGCTAATTTATAAAATGTGTGTGATGTGTTTTTCCCATGTGAAATTCTGCCAGAATCCAGAGAAGATCTTTCCTATGACAAAACAAAGAAGCAATGAGAAATCAAAAGACAAGGTGTTGTGTTGGGACGTGGGAGGAAATTAAAAATATAGTATTAAGAGACTACAGACAATTAAAATCTATGATTAGTTAACTTTTTCAATAAGAGGAAAATGATAGATAGTTGGCTTGTTTTGATGGGAATGAACAGAAAGAAAAAAAAAGCCAGTATCCTTTTATCTTTGCAAGCCTCCTGTCATGCAGAGACTCTCTGCTGGAAAGGCTTCTAAAGTCCCCTTAATATTAAAGTAGAGAAATTTGAAATCTTGAGTAACTCCTGATTCTTTTATGTAAAATTTCACATGATATTAATCTGCTTAGCACTTTACAGTACAGTATGTGCTGAAACCATAACAAGAATTAGGGAATTTGTCAGCTGGATCTAATGCAAAAATTATATGTTAGACCCTGTCTAAACTTTAATGAAACTAATTATCTTAAAAATCTTGTAATATCTTACTGATCTGGCATTGCCAGCTCTGCTTCACCCCAGACTGATATTTGATAAATGCATATTTCACCATCATGGTATATGGGAACCTTCTCCTGTACTCACACTTTGCCATATCATATTCATCTCAGTCATTTCAGGAATGTTCAGCCAATGTCCTTTAGCTTCTTGCTTTACTGACAAGGTAGGACTCACATGAGATAAAAATCTAGCCTTCCCCCTTATAGCTTACCCTCTGACCTAAAACCATATATGAACTTGATTTTATCTTTCTTGTATTTTCTTTACACAAAAATTATTTTGGTGAAAGTTTAAGAGTATGCTGTAGAAAGGAATAGCTTGGAGGAGTAGACTCATTGGAAATAATCAAGAAAGGATGTACCCTTGAGTGAAGAGAGACAGATGTGACCTTCAGTTTAACTAAGTTCCCCTCCTAATCCGTATTCCCTACAATGCCATTCTGCCAGTGTGTAATTGAGAAAAGCTTACTGATGAGAGCCAGGGTTAAGAGCTGGCCAAGTCGTCCTGTGATTGTATGACTTATATTGACATATGCATTCATTCATTCACTCATTCAAGCACTCAGTAGAGTGCCTACTATGAGCCAGTCAGTATTCATAGCATTAGGGATACAGTGGATAGTAGCTTGCTGCTTCCTCATGTAGGAAAGTTTTCTGCCACACCTCCAAAATTCATTGTAACATTTGAATTAGTGGAAAGAATACCAAGTATATGTGGATAAAGGGGCATGCATCACTTGTGGGCCATGGAACTGTCTAAAGTCAACAGGCTTAGTGCAACCTGGGAAAGCTGTTCAAGAAAGTAGATTAGAGAAACTAGGAGGCAAGAATTTTCAATCTGTTGACTGTGTTTCCTCAATTCTGAGAACACTTTGACCTTTAAAATTTCTGTGAAAATTATGTTGAATGTGCTATTCTTTCATTCGTATCCTCCTCCCCTATTCCCACACTATTGTTGAAAAGATGGTGTATTTTACAGCTGAAGATGTTTAATTGAGGAGGTGAGCACTGCAGGCTGGGCTTCTCATCACAGTCACAAAATGATTGGTGTAGAACTCTGAGACTTCATAAAATACCCTTCTTCATTTTCCTTTTTTTTTCCAGCTGAAAACCTGCTCCTATTTATTTATTTTCCAACTTTAGTAAGGTATAATAGACAAACATTATATATATATTAAAATGTAGTATATTACATATTTTATATACATATATGCACATTGTGAAATGATCAAATCAAGCTAATTAACCTGTCTCCTCACATACTTATCTGTATTAGTTCGATTTTTTTAGATTCCACGTATAAGTGAGAGCATGCAGAATTTGTCTCTCTGTTCCTGGCTTATTTCATTTAGCATAATATCCTCCAGGTTCATCCATTTGTCACAAATGACAGGATTTTTTTCTTTTTTAAGGCTGAATAATATTCTATCATACATATTGATATATACCATGCTTTATCTATTCATCTATTGACGGACACTTAGGTTGATTCCACTTTTTGTCTATTGTGATTAATGCTGCAATAAACATAGGTGTGCAGACATTTCTTCAGCACATTGATTTCATTTCCTTTGGTTATGTACCCAGAAGTGGCATTGCTAGATCATACAGTAGTTCCATTTTTAGTATTTGAGGAACCTCAATACTGTTTTCCATACTGGCTGTACTAATTTACGTTCCCACCAACAGCATACACAGATTCACTTTTCTCCACATCCTGGCCAATACTTGTTATTTTTTGTCTTTTTGATAATAGACATCCTAACAGATGTGAGATGATATTTCATTGTGATTTTAATTGACATTTTCCTGATGATTAGTGATGTTGAACATTTTTAAAATATGCCTCTTGGCTACTTGTATGTCTTCTTTTGAGAAATGTCTATTCATACCCCTTCTCCTTTTTTAAATTGGGTTATTTTCTTGCTATTTAATTTTTTGAGTTCCTTATGCATTTTGTATATTAACCCCTTATCGGATGTATGGTCTGCAACTATTTTTTTTACTATTTTGTAGGTTGTTCCTTCACTCTGTTGATGTTTCCTTTGCTGTACAGAAGCTTTTTATTTTGATGCAATCCCATTTGTCTGTATTTACTTTTGTTGCCTGTGCTTCTGGTGTTGCATCCAAAATGTCTTTGCCAAGACCAATGTCATGCAGTTTTTTCTCTATATTTTCTTCTAATAGTTTTACAGTTTCATGTTTTATGTTTAAGTCTATAATCCATTTTGAGTTGATTTTTGTGTATGGCGTGAGATAAGGGTCCAGTTTCATTCTTCTGCATGTTCTATAATTTCTACTTTGAAAAATATAGAATAGGGACTATTTCTGTAGGATTAGTACTAGACATTTTTATGTCTTATGTATTTTATAATGCTTATTCTGAAAATTTGAGACCTAGAGAAAAGTATAAACAAGGAAATAATATCATTCAGATCTCCTTAACTCATAATCAATGGTTGTTTTTATTTTGGTAAATAAGTCTTTCTTCCCCTCTCCTCCTCCTCCCTTTCTCCCCTCTTTTTCTTTTGTCTCCTCCCTCTCTCCTTCTCCCCTTTAATCTCTCATTCTCTCAATATATCCATGTCTAACTATAGATTTTTTTTTCAAATTTGCAATTTCACTGCATTTTCTGTGTTTCACTCTGCATTTAATGTCATATGGGAAATATTTCCCACAATTTAAAATATTTTAAAAAACATTTTCAATTAAATTATATGATATGTCACAATTTAATCTCTATTATTAGATGTTTAGGCTGGGTGCAGCGTTTTTTAACTGCTAATTATAAATAATCTTATAAATATTTATGGGCATAAAGTTTTATATGAAACTCTGATCTTTTTTTAAGATAAAATCTCAGAACTTGTATTGCTGGGACAAAAGGGAATAAATATTTTGAAGGTGTTTGATACATATTAGGAAAATATTCTCCTGAATGCTTATCCAATTTAAACTCCCACCAGTCTTGTATGGGAATGATCTGGGACCTTATTCTTCATAGAAATTTCATCAGCCATCTTGGGGATGAACTAATTTTAGATTCTGGGATTATAATTCAAAACATTTTTGACAGTTTAGAGAATTGGCTAGTTGATAGCAAATTAAAGTTAAATAAGGGAAAATGAGGGCGGGATAAATGTTGCAGATAAAAGTTGCCAAAATAATGTTTGCAGAGTAGTTGTATCTGCATGCATTTCCTGAAGAAAAATCCAGGGTGTTTTGGAATGTGACTAGATTTTTCTGTAGCTTCTTGGGGGACTTTGTTATGCCAAGGACTGCTCTGAAATCAAAGAAAAAGAAAGCCTATTTGAACTACTGCTGTGTTCCAAAAAGATTTAATTTTTTATATTTTAAGCTATTAAGAATTGAAAGACACTGCATACTTTTTGGGGGAACATTAAGTGATCATTTTAATTATTTACTATAATTAGTTGAGCATAAATTAAATTTAAAAATGATTTCTGAAAGTTACTACTAATTTCTCCTCAATTAAGCAGAGAATATCTGTAGGAAGCTGGGGTGTTTTCCAATAGTGATAACCGATTATCTGATTCTGCGTACACCAACTAGATGTTACACAATTCAATTCCGACACTAACTGGAATTGGCATTAGACTCTACAGGTTCAAGGGCTCAGTTCTACAAGACTACTCTCAGTTCAAATGCCAGTTGCAAGCACTGGGTCCCCAGGTTACTTGTACTCTATCTTATTTGACTATAAAGTCAAAGATTCCCCAAACGCCTCTCATAAATTTTGATATTTAGTGAAAATAAATCACAGAATTCAGGGAAGCACTCTACTTATTACCAGTGTACTATAAAGGATCCAACTCAGGAACATCCAAATGGCAGAGAGACATAGGGCCGCTTACTTGGGGAAGTACACAAAGCTTTCACAACCCTGTCTGGGGGTACCACCCTTCTAACATCTTGATGTGTTCACCAACCCAGAAGCTCTCTGAACCCCATTGTTTAGGGGTCTCCCTCATGGTCTCATCAGCAAAGCATGATCCATTATTAACTCAGTCTCTAGTTCCCCTTTCTTTCCTGAAGGTTGAGGGATAAGACTGAAAGTTCCAAGCTTTTGATTATGGTTTGGTCTTTCTGGCAACCAGTGTTCAGCCTGAAACTGTCTAGGGGCCTGTCAAGAGTTAACCTCATTAGAACAAAATAATCTCCTCCCACTTAGGAAATTATAAGGGACTTAGGAGCTTGTGTCAGGAACCAGGGACAAAGGCTAAATATATACTTTTTAATATATCATAGAAGCTCATTTTTCTTCCATGAAATATTAGGAAAAACAGAATTATCTTTATTTTGCAAATGACACTTTGAGAATAGAAATGCTATCCTAAAATTAAAAAGACATATTTGTAAACATACATACACACAAACATGAGGAAGCAGCTGAAAAATCTGGTTCTGTTTGGTTGTATGTTGTGGTTCTATGTGTGTTTTGAGTGTGATTTTATACCCCACATGCCTGTGCTAAACATCTTTATTACCAATCATTTCTGTTGATTTGTGGTATAATTTTAATTAATGTTCAGACAAGTGACCCTGATATGGTTACAATCTAGAAGAACTTTATAATTTGAACTTTTTTCTATAACTGATATTCAACACGATTTTAAGACTATTTACAAATCCTATACAATGACTTAAAAATCAGAACATTTAATTAATCAGCTTGTTTAAATCAATTAATTAAACATCTCTGCAGGATGACAGGGGGTTTCCTGTGTTTTTGTTATCTAGAGAACTTTGTCCTTTTGTGCTAATAAACTCTGTTCTTGTTTTTTCTTTTCAGCCTAGATTCCCACCATTCATAATTGAATGTGAGATTCTTTTCTAACTGAAACACCTTTGAATAGATTGCATTTTTTTAAATCAGTGCTGTTGTATATACTAATGGGCTTACTTCTTGAGGGTGGGTCTCAAAAACCGTGTGCCTTTGCTCTGCACATAGGATCTTCTCTGAAAGGAATAAGTGCTAAGTCCACTGCTCCCATCACTGCCTACAGATGGAGGATTAACCAGCAAGTAAAATGGTTGTTGAAAAAGCTAATTAAAATAAGTGGCTCTATAATTCTATTTAGTTTGTTCTTATTAACAGTATCTAGTGCTTTGTGTATTCTACAGCTGTGAAAATATCAAGCTGTGTACTTTGATTTTGGAAATCTATTTTTTAATAAATTTTTTGATTATAATTTGATATGTGTTTGTTGCAGATAATTAGAAAAATATGAAGAAATGAAGATAAAACTCACCAATAATTCTACAGTTAGAGATAAATTATATTTTTTATATTTCTCATTTTTCATATAATTGGGGTCCTATTGCACATATGATTTTATGTTCTCATTTGTTTTCCTTAGCATATCATTAACAATTTTGCATGCTAAAAAAGAAAACTCTGAAAATCTAATTTTTAATGACTAATATTCATTTGCATAGTCATACCATTATTTACTTAACTATTGGTTAGTCACAGTTTTCAATATTATAAATAACGCTGTGATGAACATATTGTATACAGATTTTTGTGTTCATCATTGATTATGATAAAACAGTATTATGGTATCTGTTAGATTATATATTTTCAGTGCTAAATTATAGGATATCATATAGTTATTCATTGGTGTGGGTGGGAATAAATCTGAGAAGATGTTATATTGTGGTATATGAGTTGTTTTTTGAAGGGTGCACAACTAGGGCTTTGGCAGCTATAAAGATTCAAGGCATCACAAGTGGGGAAGATTTGTGAGCAGAGATGTGAACGGGAATGAACCTGGGCTGTATGTATCTGTTTGACTGAGTGTGATCCAACCACAAGGGAAGAAAAGGCTTGAGAAATTGAAAAAGATAAAGTTTGAAATGTGGGATGAAGAGTTTGAAATTGCGTTAGTATGATAAGTGTAGCAACCAAAAATCTTGAGTTTTCTGCACCATTTTTCTTTTAATTATTCATTAAAAATTTTTACTTAGCACATTTTATGTGAAAAGCCCTCCTGATAATGTAATAAAGCATGGTGGCGGCCACAGGGGGTTTATGCTTCAATAGGGATGATGGTATTAAACCAATGAATGTCATGGTCTGTCATGTTGTTCCCAAAAGTGTGCTTATATTGTAAGACTGTGACACGGTGTTGGTTTGGAAAAGTGTGCTCATGGCAGCATTTGAAAATCTTTGGAAACACAGAATCAGAACAGATTCACAACTTAAATGGCACAAATATTTAAAAGATTGTTCTCCATGTAAATTGGAGGGGGCTGGTTAGAGTCAGGAATAGCAGTTAAAGACCTATTAAGGAATGCAAGACTTAGCAGAAGTCTTATCTAGATTATATATATATATAATATATAGATTATATATATATATATTATGTACATAATTATATAATTATAATACTCCTTAGAGATTCTGTGTGTGTCTCCAGTTAGAAATGACTAAATGAATAGTGTGTGTTTTTGCACCCCCAAAAATCGTGAAGCTGCTAAACCTGCTATTTTGAATCTTAACATACTTAATATGCATGTGTATGCAGTTTTCTTCTGCATATTTTTCTCAATTGTTTTTGGTTTCTGAGATTTTTTTTCTGTTACTTGGTGCCAAGTTTTATTACAAACATTAATTAGTGTTACTCCAAAAAATCAATTTTGAGCAAATGAAATGCACTGCAAACATAAAAAGGAATTTCTGTAACTTTTTTTCTTATTAAATGTTAGGAACAAAAGCCACAATGGATGTTCAAAAATGGTATTCGAGAACTTCAAAATTGGCTCTGGCCTTGGCAATTATCCACTCAAAACCAGCAGACAGAAGCAGCAGAGAATACACAGAACATCTTGCAATGCTGATGTCTGAGCCGGAGTCAAAGTGGAGATCAAAAGTCAAAGCCTTGGAAGCTGAAGTTCTGCAATTACGTCAGAATCTTCTTCTGAGCAGAATTTGTTCAGGATCATTTAAGAGTGGTGAGTATATGAAATTGCCTTTTGCTAATGTGTCAAACTGTGTTATTTCAGCTGCACAATTATTTAGAAATTTGTTACCAAAACATAAAACTGTTTAGTTTCCTTGAAAATTAGACTTCTTCTTTTTGCCCTATAAGGACGTTTTTACTTCTAATCATTCATTAAAAGTTTATTGTCACTTTCTATGAATGGGGCTACTTTGGACTTTGGAAGGAATGAAGTTAGAGACTGAAAATAGTCTAGATGTGAATGCAGTAATATTTTAAGCTTACTAGAGAAATTCATTTTAAAATCTCATTGTTCAACTTTATTATCTTACTATATATTTCATTTTGCTTTTGTATTAAATAATTCATCTAGAAGACATATATCAATACCAGCTATAGGTAAGGCATGTGGTGGGTGATGAGGACCCAAAAACACACAAAAGGAGATGCTGTCCTCACCATTAAGTACTTATCCTTCTAGGAGGGAAAACGGGCCTACAAATAATTAACCCAGTTGTGATACATGCTATAAAAGATTGATGAAATACAGAGGAGGAAGCCGTTCATTCTGCCTAGGTTCTGGGAATGCTTCTTGGGTTTGATCCTCAAGGATCTGCCCACTCATCAATGAAATGGTTACACAGCACCCAGCAAGAGGCAGGACCGTGGGCAAAGGCACAGGAAGTAGAAAATATATATCTCATTCTGAACACTACCAGCATTACATTTCAGAGTGGCCAGAGCACTTGCAAGGTAAAGATGTGTTGGGGAGAAAGGAAGAGAGGTGAGTTGGATCAGGTCTAGAAGGACCTTGAATGTAAACCTAAGGAATATTTTAGTATATTATTAGTAAGTTGACCGTATAATTTATTAGTCCCCCACTAGGACCCATGTGAAAGTAAAAGGGAAGGTCTATCAATAATTACACTAGGACAACAGGGGCAAACCTGGATTCACTTCAGCAAACTGGAACACGTGGTCACTTCATTCATCAGGTGCCATTGGACATTTTTGAAGCAGAAGATTGATGTTTATATTGTGATTAAGAAACAATTCTGGCAAATTTTTAAAAGTATCAGATTATGTCACTCTTTTGCATAAAACTCTTCCCTGGCTTCTAATTATGCTTCACATTAGATTCAGCCTTCTGATACTGGCCCATAATGCTGTGGGTGATATCACTTCTACTCACCTCTCATAACCTCATCTCATACACCTTCCCCATTATGAACTAGGTTCTAGCCACCAGGGCCTTTCCAGTCCTTCAAGGCTCTTTCTTGCTGTGGACCTCTGTTATGCTCTTTTCTTTGACTCTTTTTTGTGGCTGGCCACTTTTCTACCTACAGGTCTTATTCTAAATGACACCTCCTCAATGAGGTCTTCCCTGACTGCTCTATACACATTTCATCCCCCACTAGTTATTCTTTGTTGCAGCTACCTTTTCGCTCCTGAGCTCAGTAGCGAAGGAATGAATGATTACTCGAAACATATAGTGTTTGAGAGAAGGCGAGAGGCCAAAATCTAAAGGAGAAAATGGCCTCTTAGCTAAGTTCCTTCCCATATGTATTTCCAAGGACACATGCAAAGGGTCAGGGCCGTTTGTTAATTTCTTTAACAACTTCCATACAGGTCAGGTGTTTCCAGCTGACCTTTGCACTCAGCAAACAAGCTGCTTCTGGCAGGCATTTTTGCCTGATCCTTCATTCACCTTGCTCACGTTCTTTCCATCCATCCTTTCTTCTAGGCCCAGCCCCTCCAATTCTTTACACAAGCACCCCTGGTGGTTTATTTATTTACTTACTTATGTACTTAGTTGCTGTCTTACCTGCTGAACTGGAGTCTAAGTTCACTGAGTCTAAGTCTTTGCTTTTCTCAGGATTTTTTATTCATTGCCCAGCCCAAAGCACAGAAGGTGCTCAATAAGTATTTGTTGAATGGAAGTGGAATGCTATAGTGGTGATTCAAGGTAGGGAGACCAGTTTTAAAAGCTTTGATCAAGGCCCATATGAAGAATAATGAGTTGAACTAGGTCTGTGATAGTGAGCACTAAAAGGAAAGACATTTATAAATGATTTCAGAGTAGACACTTCAGATATTTGTGAATGATTTGGAGAGTAGTTAAGAGAGAGAGAGCTATTTAGGATAATTGAGGTTTTTCCATCCTAGTTTACTAAATGGATTGCAATACTTTGAATTCAGATAGTGACACAGAAATAAGCTTATAGGATAAAATGTTAAGTCCAGGTTTGTCTGACTTTGGGTTAATCCTTAGAATATACAAGGATCACCTAGAAGGAAAGTGGAAGTATGATCCTAAAACTCAGAGGGGATGAGCAGGATAGAACTGTAGACACAGACTTAGGATTTTTGGCATTTAAATCATGGTTGAAGTTAGAGCTATAATTGAGACTCACAAGGAGAGCAGACCTGTGGCTGGGCTGGGAGACCTGCAGCAGATCCCAACATCCCAGGGATGGACAGAGGAAGAGGAGGCATTATCATGTTAGGAGTGTGCAGGATTAGTGCACGCATATATGCTGTGCGTTTTAGGGGACTCGCTAACTTTATTTTTGGAAATTATCAGGAAAACCTGATCACTGAATACCCAAATGTTACTAAAATCTCATTATTGTATGAGCAAAAATAGTGTTATACAATCTATAGCCACATTTTAATCTCTCTATAGCCCTTGTAAATGGGCTCTTTGAGTATACCCAGTAAATGAATAGTAAACGTAATCAGTTTTTCTTCATATTTTTCTGTGAAGTTATCCAATTAATGTCACAAATGTAAAAATTTCCAGGAAACTTAAACTATGACTCTCATAAACATCTATTATGTCAAAACTGTTGTTTATTATCAAGGATCAATTTATAGTACTGATACAGTGTGCATGCTATTTGTTTATGATGTGAGTGTGCTTAACACTAAGAGTCTAGGTGATAACTTATTTTTATACTGAACATTTTCACTTACAGTGCCTGTGAGAGAAATTTTCAAGAATCGTATAATTAAAATCAATTTTACTCACAGCAGGAGTTAAAGGTAAAGTGTTTCAGTGCAGATGTTTGGAAGTAATCTATTTCTCCATCTGTTAGCTTAAACTTCAAAAATGAGGAATAAATGGATAGATTCAGATGAATGGAGTAACTGTCAAAGGAGACAGAAAAAATGTAAAAAAGGGTACTATTAGATTGGTAGGAAAATAAAGGAAGAACATAGCAGTTATTTAAAGATGTATAATTTGAAAGACTGGCCTCCCCTTGCTCTAAGAAAACGTCATACCTGAAAATCAAAACTATATTATAGATGTATTTATATTATTAAATACTTCTTTCTGGAATTTTCAGGGTTGCTTTACATGTGAAACTGTTCTTAAGTATTAAGAGACAGCAGGCCCTCAATAAATGTTGAATTGAATGTTTCTTGACAGATTGAAAGGGTAGGGAACTTAATTTACAGCATCAACTATCCATTGAAGCAACTGAGCAACCCCAAATTAAATCAAGCAGAGCTGAAATGGCAAAGTAAAAAATAAGAAAGTATGATATGGTTTATACAGTATTTCAGGAACTCAACCTATTTCTTTATTCTGATTTATTTTTCTACACCTTCTTAAAGAGGGATATACCTCTTTATTGTATTTGTTAAGGCACTAGACCATACAGTGAAATAGAACTTGATAATAGATTCATGCCACATTTTTATTTGACATAAAATGCTGACCAGTAGTTTAAAGAAGGAAGGAAGGAATGTCCAGATACCCAGTGACACATTTCAGTGATGTGTGGCAGACATGGTTAGTTGCCTACTCAATAGGCAACTCCCTTTTTTGTTACTAAAGTATTCCCGTTTTGTTTGGGTAGAAATGTGCTCATGCCCAGTAGGTTAATTCATAAAAGGCTTAGACCTGTTTTGCCAATATTGATCTAACATTGGGCACGAGGCCTAATTCTTGCCAATGAAAGCTGAAAAGCAGTCTTCTGAGCTTTTGATCAAGTTTTGCCTGTTTAGATGAAGAGATGGAGGACTGTGAAAGAGAGCAATTTTTAAAACATCTTACCTCAACCCCTTGTTTTCTGTGTGGGGCACTCCCACATGAAAATATGATGCCTGGACCTGTGGCAACCATTTCATAACTGTGAGGCAGTACTGAAAAATTAATGCGAACATGCTAAGGATGGTGAAATAGGAAGATGAGAAGTGCCTGGGTCCTCGTTGATGTTGCTGAGTGGCTACAGCAACTCTAGGATTAGTTTATTAGGCAAACAATAGTTTGTTCTGGTTACCAGGTATTCTGTTCCTTGTATATGAACACTTCCTAACTTATAGAGTGGAGAGAGGTGGAGGGTCATGAATGGATTAGAATGCTGCTTTCTTTCCCAAGAATCACATTGTTTTGTCTAGAGCAGTAATTTAAGGCAGGGAGACCAGGAATGTGACCGTAAGTGAGGTGGTGGGGGGTAACCTGAACAGATGCTATTGTGTTAATTACATGGTAATTTGGCATTCTCAGAAGGGAAGTGGATAAATGAAGTATCAGGTATGTGTTTTTCCCCCCTATAGCTTTAAGTACTTAATGTCTTCATAAATGATAGATAGGCTACTAGGTGAGCAATTGGCTAAGAGAGAAAAGACAGTAAGAGAAAATCAAATTAATCCATTGCTTTACATGTTTAGTAAATGTTCATTGAGCACTTGTAAAGGGTGCTTAGGGTGGTGGTGGAGGGTGGCAGTATGCAGGGCAATACAGTTAGTTATGGTTGAACTTAGCTCTTCTAAGTTTTGGGTCCTGGGAAACAACCAACCCAATCAGATGCTTTGGGAGCATCCTGGCCCTTCTAGCTGACATTGCTTAAGCTTGTCCCTCACCCCTCTTTACTGCCTTCTACCCTGGGTGATTGAATCCTCAGTGCTCAATTCCTGCTTCTCATTCTGTGAGAGTCTGGATTCAGGAAAGAGTTTTTAGCTAGATTGGTGGCCACAAGGGAACAGAAGAGGAGCTGGATATCACAGCCACCTCACCTGCACCCTGCCAGACCCAGGGTGGAGCTTGCCTAAGTCTCCTGCCTGCCATTTTCCTGGCCCCAGCCCTCTCAGCCTCTGTCCTATCTCTTTGTTATTCTCATCCTGTTCCAAACCATGTACTGACGGAACATTAAAAACAGCTGACGTACTGACATAACTGAAGCTCAGCATTTATAAATTGTGGCATTCACTGTTTTACAGATGCTGAAAGAGCATGCAAAATTAATCCATAAGCATTTTATTCTCAGTTTTCATATAAGCTCTCATAATATAAATTGCCAGATACAGTAAAGATGAAAATTTGCTTAAATTTTCAGTTGACTTAAAATATATAAGCGTAATCTACATAAACATAAGAGTATACATCCTTAATAGGGATTCTAATGAGAGGCTCTATAATAATTCAAAGTAAGTTTTTGATTATATATTAGATACGTTTTACTCATATAAAATGGAATTAATCTTTCAATATTAGAGATAGTCAACATACAAAGAAATTAAAGATTAAAAAAGCTCATAATATGAAATGGCTTTTATAGTGACAAAGCAATGATTGAGAAATGTGAATAACTTAATTATCATAATAAGAGCTGGCTCTGATAGGAATGATATGCAGAGATAAGGAGTTAGAAGGGCCAAAGAAGTACTGGTACAAGGAACTGGGGCTGAAAGAAGCTATGGAGCTTCAGAGGCTGGGCCTAAGGGTCGGCATTCCTCAATAGGCAGGATTCCCAATACAAATCTTCATTCTTCCCAAATCTCTTCCTAGTACCAGGCTCTGAATCTCATTGCATGTCACAGCCATCTTCTTTGCCTAAGCTGGATTCCAGAAAAGTATGTTGGATGTTCAGGTAATCCCCAAATTAGGGGGACTTTACTTTCTATGTATCTGTAGAACCTCTGCACTTCTCTCCATTCCCGATGCCACTTCCTTGGTCTCACTTTATTTATCCCAATTAGACTGTAAGTCTTTAGTAGTCTTTAGTTGTAGTCTTGCTACTTTACAGTCTAGATTGCAGCCCAGTCTCCAAGTCATCTCATTTATTGTAGCATAAAGTCCAGAGGCCTTAAACTGGACAGTAATATTCACCAGAATTTGGTGCTTGCCTACTTCTCCAGCCCAAATTCTCACTGCTATGGTCTTCACATTCTGCACTGTGACACACTAAATTTCCATCCCTTAAATCTACCTTGTTCTCACTTAGCTCTAGGATTTTACACATTTTGTTTCTCTCTGTAGGATATAATCTTCTGTTCTTTTGGTCTAGCTGTGTACTATTGTTTTCTGTGCAGTTTTAATATCCCTTCTGCCTTTGCTGACTACCTCCCTAGACTAGATTAGGTCTTCCTGCTGTGGGTCCCCATAATATTCTGTTCTTTTCACAGCAAAAGTGAGCTAAATTACCATTATGTAAGCAATCTGTTTTCCCTGTGGGACCTAAATTCTATGTTTGCAGGGATTGTGTCTATTTTCATCACCATTGTATTCCTATAGTTAGCACAGTGCCTGTTATGGAGGGGTTGATTGGTGGATATTTGTTGGGTAAACAAGTGTAGACATGGTCTATGTGAGCATTAATACTTGGAACAAAATGGCCTTGCTAATCTGCAGTTTCTGGAGATCTGCTGAGCCCCTGTAGCAGTGGGAAGTAGGAAATAGAGAGCAAGATCCAGCATTCTGGGGAAGGAGACCCACTAAGGTTAAGAAGAGAATCAGGATTCTTACCTTTAAGAGAGCCACATATGTATTTAATAGTTTAATCAGAACAGAATAAATGAAGAATTATAATGTTAGCTTCCTGTCAATGCAACAAAAGCTAAAACTATTCAAAATACTTTTGCATTTCTAGTTTGCTTAGTGTGATTTTTTTGAATAGTTTGACCCTCGTCGCAAATTTTAATATAGTCCCTATATTTAGGATTATATGTAGTTTTTGACAGGTTTTGTCTGTCTTTTAAATGCCCTCCTGTTTATCTGTTTTTGAATTTTAAGTTTCTCCTAGAAATCCAAAGGTACTATGAGGATTGTGGAGTTAATATTTGGATCCTAAACATTCTGAAATTTATTTTATTAGAATAAATTTGATGTGCAGTGAATAAAATCCAGGTAGATAGCTCTGGACGTTAGGCTAGTAACATGTTTAGTATGATATCAATCCCATTGTCAAAGCAAGAAGGCAATCAATCAGATAATCGAGGTAAATGAGGGAGGTCTGAGATTCTGCATTTCTGATAAGCTTCCAGGTGATGTCAATGCTATTTGACTAGCAAGGGACTGTGGAAGTTTTTTAAGGGGCGTGGCTGTGAAGGGAAGAAAATAAGTTGGTAGTTGTAGAGAGTGCAAGGGGTGGGAGAGTACACTAGTGCTCTGATGGGGAGGAATTAGCATAGAGAAAAAAGTGGAAGATACAGAAGGAAGAGACTAACAAAGGAGTCATAGGTGGCTCAAGGCCTTAAATTAGAAGAAATACAGAGCACAAGTGGAAAGACTGGTCCAGAACCTCAAGAATAGGCCAGCATTTCTTTTTCTAAGACTCTCCTGAAGGTAGGCAAAGATGCCCATTTATTTGTGTTTTTGCTGAGTTCATTTCAGGCAGCACTTCAAGGAGCTATCCTTTAAAGTTCACTTACCTTCTCCTCCTCCCTCAGTGTCCCTTATTCAGAAATCTGTCTCCTGGTCCTATTGTTGCTTTTTTTCAACTGCCTTTGGGTTTTTATTCTTATATTTCTTTCCATGGTTCTTTAACTCTTGTCTAAGAAATCACTCCCACCTCTTGCATTGATTATAGACAAAGAAATGAGGAAATCAGAATTAAGTAACTTATCTAAGGTTAAATACATAGGAAATGGAGTGAGGTTCCTGTAGAATCCTAGAATAACGCCTTTCTAGTACTTTAAGGTAGTTCTTAAATCAGTGATTCTCAAATTGAGTTCCCTATTGGCTGCATCAACATCTGGTGGGAAGTTGATAATGCAAATTCTCAGACCCCACCCCTTAATTGAATCATAAACTCTGTGAATGGGCCCAGCAGTCTCTGGCATAACATGTCTTCCAGGGGATTCTGATGAATATTGAAGTTTGAGAACCACTGTTTTAAACAAATAAAAGTGAAATTTATGTTCAGGGAGGATAATAAAAAATTTGACCAGAAAAGGGGTCAATAGAAACCCAATCATTCTCTATGTGTAACATCTGAGTATAATAAATTGAGAAGGATTTGTAGGCTAGCCTGGGAAAGATTTCTCAGTACCAACTAATAGTATTAATATTTGGCCCCCAGTCATCAAAGAATTAAGAAAGTGTTGATTTCAGACTGATTGAGCTGAGTGACAGAAATGAGAGAAAACAAAATCAGTAAAATTAACAGAACCCTAACACGTATGTTTGATATTGTTCCATACTATTCAGTGAACTATGTATAAAAACAACATAGGAATCTAAAGATTGGGTATTGTTGATTCTTGTTCTAGGAGAATTTCTCTCTTCTTTGTTTCTCTTCCATTCCATCCTACTGCCCTCCTCCCTTCTTAATAAACACCCATATGTAAGTGGTATAAGACAGCCTTTTTGTTTTGTTTTTTGTAGGGAAAAACTCCCTTTTCTCATGGCAATTTCAAGTAATTTTAAAGACATCTTGTAGGAGAAAATTTTGGATAGGAAATTTAGTATACTGGAAATCAGTAGAAAATCTTAAATTTTGATGATACTGTTGTACCAGTCCTTAAAGGAGCACATAAATTAGCATAACTAAAAAGAAACATGTTGTTATCAATGAATGTTAGCATGTTGCAGGCAATAAGACAAAACGAATTTAACTTGTAAATAAAGTTTCATAGCTTGCATGTGGTACTATAAACACACATACTTGCATTGTGTTCCAGGTCATACTGAAAAGCTAAAATAGCTAACCTTAATATAAAATGAATTTGAGTGAAATCCTAAATAGAATATGCAGACAGAGAGCATGTATCAGTAGAAGTGATACTAAACCAGTAGGGAGGTATGGTGTTTGGGGGTGATTATCTGTAGAGGGGGGCCCGGAGTGTGCAGCATCCACATCAGCTGTTTTCTATGATTTGGGTGTTAGCCCTCAACCATCACAAGGAGACTGACTTATGACATTTTTCTTATACTGCTGGTAATTGGTGCTCTTTTCACTCAAATCTCCCATTTTAGACAGTGTTTACATGAATTTTTAACTTTAAATTGCTTATGAACATTTATTAGCATTCACATGATAATTAAATACCTTGAAGAGTACCGTTGCTGAGGGATGTCTGTGCTTTGTTATTCTAATAACAAATACTTTTTGCCCTAGAATTTAGTATAATTTGTTCATTGCTTTCTGTAAAACAATATTTTTGACAGAATGAACTTATCCTTTGACCCAATTTATACAAACTAGATGGCATTTTGCATATTTTAATACTTAAATTTGTTAATAATTGTGCTCTTAATACCTCCAAAGTTATTTCTACCTGTGTGCTTTAATGAAGTGTTTATCCTCCTCTGATTATTTTTTATTCTTTGAACCACAAGGTATCTCATCGTATCTGTAATTTCCAAACAGGAGTTTGTCCAAAGTAGGCCAAGTCCATGCTGGTGGGCTGCTTTGTGTGGCTGTGCAGCTCTGTCATGTCTGACAGGGTGAGAGCTCCAGCAGGAGCTGGACCCAGGGAACTGTGTACCTCAGTGATCTGTACTTTTCCAGTCCCTCTGAAATGTCTCTTTAAAGAAGTGCTTTGTCTGTGCGTAGTCGTGCAGGTGAACACAGTGATGAGAAACTTAGGTACTCATTTAACTTTGTAACAGTAAGTGCCATACGAATCTAGGCCTTTCGTACCTGTAGGTCTGTTTTGGTGGTGAGGAGTTCCCATAGGTATGGGGGAAAAAAAAAAGTACCATTAATGAGATTTGCAACATTAATTTTTAAAGTTTATTTTTTAAAAAACTTTCTGAAAATCTTTGCCTCTTTACTGTTGGTAAACATATGGCTAGAGTTCTAGGCAATGGCTTTTAATCCTGCCTCTCCATTACAGTCACCTGGGGTGCTATTAAAAGTCCTGGTGCCCAGGCACATCCCAGACCAATAACATCAGAATTTCTGGGGTTTGAACCAAGACATTAGTGTTCTTTCACAGTCCTTGAGTTATTCCAAAATACAGTCAAGATTGAGAACCACTAGTTTAAGGTGAACTTGTATTTTCTATATTCAACCCTGCTCTTATTGCCAGTTTCATTATTAATTTCACCTTTTTTAATCTCTTTATTTTATTGGGATATTCTCTGAAATATACCACAGTTCTTTATTAGAAAGAATGTAACACCAATCTATGCTCTGCTTCTATGAGGTCGACATTTTTAGATTCCACATATATTTGAGATCATGCGGTATTTCTTTCAGGTGCTGAGGATGGGGGGAAAAGGGTCAGGTGTTGGTTAAAGGGTTTCACTTAGGATGAATAAATTCTGGGCCTCTATTGTACGGCATAGTCTATAGTTAATAATCTGTTGTATGCATGAAAATTGCTAAGAAAGTAGAGATTAAATGTTCTCACCACAAAAAAATGCTAAGTGTGTGAGGTGGTGGATTATGTCAGTTAGCTTGACTTAATCACTTCACAGTGTAGACATATATCAAAACATCATTTATGCTGAAAATATATACAATTTTTGTCAATTATATGTTAAAGCTGGGGAAAAAGAAAGCATGGAAGACACATGGGCCCTTTGTGAGGGACACATCTGACTGTGTATTTTCCTACACAAATTGTGCGATTTGAGAGCATGGATGACACTTTTGAGGGGATAGTGGGTCTGTGGGCAGCTAGAGTTGTCTTTGTGCACATTTGTATGCACTGGTGGCATGGCTGGGTTTGGAGTCGGGCTTTTGTAGCTTCTTGAGTGGATATTGAGCAATTATAAAATGAAAACTAGCATTTATTCCAACTCCTATTTTTATTCTGTAAGGATAAATATTCCTCCATCCTCAAAATCATCATAAGGTACATTGTTTTAAAATTAGGGAATAGTTGTATTTCTGCTCTTCCTTCAGTATTATTTTTTGTTATATAATGTGTAGCTTATTGAACAATTTACAGTATATTTTTTGAAATAGAACTCCTTATGGTATTGCCATGATTGCTGTAGTGGTGAGTTCTTAAATTAATAGTAATATTCAGCAGCCCATGATTAGTTAAAATGCCCCTTCAGAAAGGGGCAAGTATCATTTCTTCCATTGGTTCATGTTATAGGTGATTTGTATATAAGCTACCTATAAAATCTTCTTGGCAATACATTGGAACATTCTTGAGACACCCTATATCAGTTGATTCAGAGGTGCTTTTTATTGCATGATTTATAAGTAAATATTTAAGACAATACTTTATATATATTTACACATATATACATTTACACACATACAACTGTAAAGATGTTAGTTGAAATTATACCAAAATCTTGTGGCAGCCTTATCTTAATTCACAAATTTTGATTTTAGTGCTGTTAAACAACTTTCCCAAGAATTCCCAGCTGTTAAATTTACTTAAATAATTAGGACATTATCTTTTATATAATTCTGTAGTACATGTTTTTTTTCCCCCCCAACTAATGAGAATTTTTATATTTACTTGAAGGTAGTAAACACTTAAGCTTTACGGCATGAATATCATGGATTTATATGTTTACCAGAAAGCATCTTGGAAGTAAATGGAAGTGATGTGATTATAACGTCCATTCTGACAATAGGCTTGAATAAGGAAAAGGGCAAAGCGTAGAATACCGCGCTCAATATGAAACACTTGAAGACTCTGATGAACGATCATCATCAAGCTTTAGCACCCAGTAGGTGCTCAATGATTACTTTGGGAATGAGTATGCATAAGTGAATGAAGAAAGAACCAACAGAGGGAGAGGAGGTATTGATGGAGGAAAAGGATTGTTGAAGACAAATTCTGGAGGCAGAGGGCTTATTGGAAAGAGCATGTATTTGGGAGTTAGATGAATCTGGATTGAATCTCAGATCTACCAACATGAGCTCAGTTCTTTTGAGCAAGTCACTTACCTCCCATGACACTCACTCTTCTCCTCTGCCAGATGAGGGTAACAGTGATAAGGATAAATGGGGGCAATGCTGAGGTTTAATGGGAAATGTGTGGCATAATGCTTCCTGTCACATAGGCAACAAATAAATACTAGTTTCCTTCCCCCTTGGCCCTGATGGTCTGACGGTAATTTCCATCAATTCCTTAGCAGCAGAAGAACCTAAGAACTTTTCTTTTATACTTTCTTTTTTTTTTTTTTTTTAAGAAATTGAGAATTGTATCATTTAATTCTCTTGCAAACACCTGGATCTAGCTGTATTAGCAGAGTTTATCGGTGGGAAAGGGAGGACAAAGATTTAAGGGTGTTGTGTGAGTTTTCTCCTTCCAGTAATAAAATTGAATCATGAGCATGATTGCCACGTTCTCGAGTTCTAGTCCACAAACAAAGGTGGAAGATCCTCGGTGTGTTGCAGATCTGGTAGCGTGCTTCTCTTGGGAGTAAACCGATCAGAAATTTTTTTAGAAATTCATCTGCTATACTATTCAGTTATTTTGGGATTTACACCAATGTACACTGATTTCCATTCTGTATTCCATCTCTATATTATAAAAATTAGAATCTGATTTCTTTTATTCTGATTTCTCAATTATATAATTTTTAATGTTCTTCCCCTCCCACAGTCAGCGCTATGATTTCTCTCATCTGTAAAACATCATTTCTATTTGACTGTCAGGAGCCTCCATAGGTCATCTGCCACTGTTTTTTGCCTCTACAATTTTTCCTAAGACACAGTTAAAATCATGTTTTAAAGAGTGAATAGATTTCTGTTGTCTAGGAGTAGATTTCATTCAAGGCCCTCTCTCTTTCCAGCCCCATATCCCGTCTTCTGCCTCAGTTCTACCTTCTTGGAGCTATTGCCTGTGCTCCTGCCTCTGTGCCCTTGTCTGTGCTCCTTCCTGGTATGAAAGACCTCCCTAATGAGAACATTGCGATCTCCCAACACTCCTACAATATCAAATCTTTCTGGCTTTTCCCTCGTTTGAACTCATTCCTCTGTGCCTCGATAGCATACCACCTGGACCTGTTTGACTCTAATGCCTTTTTGCCTTGCAGTAGAGTTGGTTGTTGATATGCTCTTTTCTGGGTTTCC
This sequence comes from Eulemur rufifrons, assembly GCF_041146395.1. Classification (NCBI taxonomy): domain Eukaryota; kingdom Metazoa; phylum Chordata; class Mammalia; order Primates; family Lemuridae; genus Eulemur; species Eulemur rufifrons. Next base: position 37,692,669 of record NC_090997.1, read on the forward strand.
TCAGGCAGGAGGACATGCCTTATTTATCACTTGACTCTTTTTAGCCTTTATTCCAGTGTCGTTATGTTGTGACACCCAACATGGATTTGATGAATTAAATTCAATACTGTATGAGCTATGTGAAATTATTCTGGTGAGGTAGAATATAATTAGTTTGGTTTCTTTTCTTCTGGTAAAACCATAATACTAAAAGCTATGCTGTACTAGTTTTTAACTAGTTATAGAAACCAGAAACCCTGAGAAGGGACTTTATTTTCAGGACCATCACAATAGTAAAAATCAGTGAAAATGAGTTCTGCTTGGTTAGAAATAAGGTATCTTCAGAAAATTGACTTTGAATTCTCCTTTTTATTACTCACATGAATATCTTTTATTCATAATTGACAGTGTAACCATTGACTACTGAGCTCTCTTTGGTTGTACTTCTTTTTCACAATTAAGAATATTTTATTGTGTTCCCTTATGTTAGAGAATAGACTCTGCACAATCAAGCATGTGATTTTTGGCCATATCCCTAATGTTCATACAGAGTTGTCATTTGGGGCTTTACTGACAGATAGACTATAGTTAAAAAAAAGAATGTTAGCTATGGAAATTCCTATGTCTCCAGATTGCTGCATTTGAATGATTTTGGACTTCATAATAAGCCTGTAATTAGTTCATATACTTATGGCATAAGATAAGCTATTATGTCATCCTTCAAATATTTTATTTCATGGTGAAATCAAAGGCATCTAATTTCTAAATTCAAAATTTGCCAATTGCAGAGTTTTTTCTACTCCTTAATCATCTGTCTTTCTAGGGCTGATACCAATATTTTCAAATAGTTTTGTAAGGTTTTAAAGAAAAGAATAATCTATGTGATTTCATAATGACATAATCCTTTCACTTTTGAGCTTTCATAATACTTTTTAAAATTTTTATAGATTTAGGGAGTAAAAGTACAGTTTTATTACATGGATACATTGGATCATAATACCTTTTTTTTTAATAATGTCCTTATAACATTCATTGAGCAGAAATTACTGAGCACCTACCTTGTGCCTGGCACCATGTTAAGTGCTTTAGCATGCACTGGTAAGACAGATACGGTGCTTTCTCTTTGGGGTTTACAGTTAAAGGCAGAGGGCAAATGGTTAACATATAATAATAGTTTCTATGGGAGCCCGTGGCAGGGGAATCTGATCTAGAAGGTTAGAAAAGGTTTGAGGAAGAGTATTTAAATTAAAATCTGAAGACTGAGTAGTAGTCAGTTAGGATAGGTGAGTTTAGAAGCAGTGGGAGAGTGTTCTAGATTAAAGAAATAACGCAAGGTGTGCTGGTGAATATGAATAGAGGAGTGGTGTTCAAGCTTGGCTGCACATTACAATTACCCAAAGAGCTTGAAAAAAAATCCAATGTATAGACCTCATTCTGAGGGAGGCTATATGTACTTAGAAATCTATTATGGTGATATTTTCAGCAGATGGATAACACAATAAACATACAGAGAGGAATTGGAAAGATCACCAGGCTCCACCAGAGACAATTTGGCCTCAAGGGTTGAGGATGAATATACAGAGACCATTTAACTAGTTAAGAGGTCATTGTCCTGGGATGGTCAAGAAAGGGGAGTAGCTTGGGCAAGGGTGATGGTAAACAATGGTGAAAATAAAAGTTGGTAAAAGGAAAGGAGAAAAGGCTAATTATGTAGGAGAATCCTGGGAAAGGTAGCATCACTCATAAACCAAGTGAAGAAAATATTTTGAGAATGAGGGGATGCATGAGATGAGATATCAAGCAAAGTAGAAACTGTCTATTAATAAAGTGGCCAGGAGGTCACTTGCTCACTGGCAGCTTTGCTGAGAGAAGTAGCATACATATGGAAGACCCCAACACATGAGATAGGCAGTGAATTTCATAGCCTATCACTGGAAAGGGAACCATGGGCATGAGGTTAGGAAATGTTTCAGAAAAGAGAGAGCGTGTAAGCAGGGTCTTGAAGAAAGCACAGAACTTCAACAAATGGGTTTACACAACCCAGGAAGGGAAGAATATTTTGAGGTTTGGATGTAGTATGTCCAGGGCAAAAAATAGGAATGTTCTTACGGAGTTTGGATTTTATTATTCCAATAATAGAGAAATGTTAAAGGGTTGTGGACTAGGGCTGGTGTGAAATCCAGCTGTAGTGTGTTGGATGTAGGAGAGAGGAAGAAACTAACAGCAGAAAACCCTGTAGGAGAAGATGGCAGTATTCTAAGCATGATTAGAAGAGCGTGGGCCAGGATGCAAGCAAGTAAAAGATTCCAGTGTGGTGCATTTTGAAACAAAAATAACAGAGCTTACTGAATAATCAACTAGCTGTAGTAGAAAATACAAAGGGAGTACTCAAAGGGGATTTGAGATTTTGAAATTAGTTTAGAGAAAGAACTTTTTATTCAATAGTGATGTATGCACATGCTATTTAATTGTTTTTAACATCTAAAAATATTCCACATTTTGGGAGGGAAAGGGGACATGTATTTAATAAGCCAACATTTTATAGATTTCTTTTTGGTACTTGCAAGATCTGTTGTCAGACTTCTCTTGGGATTACACCTCCTCGTAAAAGGGAGAGGATCTCTAAGATGAGAGTGGTGATTCTGAGCCCATCAGGGTCAATGAGGGTCAGAACAGAGTACCCCCATCTGGATCAACAGAACTTAAGGGAACTCCCAGAACCCCAGGAGGACAATAAGTAAATATATCAAGACCCTGAAAGGCACTAATCGTATGACTGGTGTGTAGTATGGCTTATATTATAATCTTCAGCATTTGGGAGAAAGACTACCATTAGTCAACAGAAGTGAAGATTAAAGGGGATTTTATGAATGTTTTATGTATCCTAGGACTGCTAGATTATTTCCTAAGTTGTTTGAAGCCTAAGTTATTTGAAGATGTATGTTTAGCAGTTACCTGGGGACAGTCTGAACCCTTATTGATTCCAAAACAAATAAGAAATGGAGATTGGAAAGTGGTATTGCCCAGTGTGATCATATTTTAAGGGATACTAGTAAAATACAGTGATAACCATGGCTGTCAGAATTTTGTGTTTCCTTTTCCTTTCTTTCATAGAAAGCAATTTCCGTGGTATCTGTGATTGTCAGTGTGGTTTTAGAAAAAAATTGGTTCTAGTCTTGCACAGTGAATGTTTTGATAGCTTTTAAACAAAGCCTACATTTCATGGACTTGTTTTGATATGTCAGATGTAAAAAAATAAAATCTTGAAGCCAGAACCCATAAAACATAAGCCTGTATAAGGCAGGCTTTAAAAAAATATTCTGGTCAGAGTAAGGTCTGAGTAGAGATACAGCTCAGGCTTGGGGCATCTCTGTAGGAGTTTCCTAATTGAGAGTGCTATCTGTTTGATCTAAACAGATGCACATAAGCTAGACAAAAATGTGCTTGGCTCCAATCAGGTAAAACAGGCAAAACCTATAATTGTAGATTTACAAGTTGATTGGTACCTAATAGATGGTTGTGATTTAGAGAATGGAATTGAAAGGTGAATTAAAATTGGATACTTCTTGTGCTAGTTGAGCTATGGTATAGTAAACATATAACTTAGGCAACGTTTATGGCTTAGAGGATTACAGGTAACTAAAAGTTAAAAATAATTCAATACAATACTGAGGATATTCTAAAATAGCCAAAATGATTAACAGGTACTTAAATGCATGATATTGGATCAGTACGGTGGTTGACTCTCAAGATTGGAAAAGGAAAAAGAAGAAAAAGTCTACTTACTGTCCATTGGGAGCTTATGGTGTGTTCAAAGAGGCATGATCTCCTGAAAAAGTCACATGTGAAGGTACCACATGGGATGTATGTAGCTTTGTCTTAGGTTATATTCATGGTCATTTGTTCATTGATTTATTGATTCATTTCTTTATTCAACCAAAACACATTGATTTCTGGAGGTCTAGTGTTGAACAAGACAGAAGTAATAGAATTTATATTGCCTTGGAGGAGATAGATATTAAGAAGTAAACCCATAGGCAAGAAGAGTTCTGAGAGTGTTAAGGTGAAGAAAATAAACCAGGTTGAAGTGATGGAGTAGCTGGGGATGGGGCAGGGCTGCTAATTTAGACTGGGTAGTCAGTAAGCCCTCATTCAGAAGGGAGCATTTGAGCTAACTCCTAAAGGAGTGGAGTCATCCAAGTGGCCCTGAGGCAGGAACGTGCAGTGAACAGAAAAGCTAGTGTGGCTGTGGAGCAGAGTGAGGAACAGAGGGTGAGGGAATGAGGCCAGAGAGAAGCCAAGGGCATGGCTTATGTAGGGCTTGTTCCAGTGGGTAGGATTTTCAATACAATGGGAATCCTTGGTAAGCATTAATCAGAGGTTTAAACTTCTTGTTGTGGCTGCTGTGTGGAGAATGGGTTGTAAGAGAGAGTGGAAACAGGACTTCTGGGTACTAGTCCTAGGCTGTGGTAATAATGGCTTAGGGTAAAGTGGGTTAGGACAACTAGAATACATAAGGTTCTCTCTTTTTTTTGTTTGTTTTGTAGTGTTTTTTTTGGTTTGGTTTTTTTTTTTTTTTTTTTTTTTTGGCAAAATAGTGGTAAAGGCAAGCCCTGGAAAGGGAGCAGAGTGCCAGATGAACTTTGAAAACTTAAACAGAAATTAACATGAACTCATAGGAAGTAGGAAGACATTCTGGGAGTCAAGAAGGTGAGAATGGAGATGGCATAAATGGGGCATAGCCCATTTCTCTGCTATCCAAAGAATATCAGAGTAAACTGAAATTAGTATTAAAATAGTGGTTCTCACACTGGAATCACCTGGGAGCTTTAAAAACTTCCAGTGTCTGGGTTCTGTGCCCAGAGATTCTGATGCATTTGGCATATGGTGTGGGCCAGTATTGGTTTTTAAAACAATAAAAACCTAAGTCACTCTAATATGGAGGCAAGGATGAAACCAGAGGTGTAAGATCTTTCATTATAAGTTCTTATAACTAGAGGCCTTGAGTCTAGCAAGAAACAGGTAAAGCAGGCTGAATGAATGAGTTTGAGAATAGAGCAAAGCCGTTCTTTTGAGACTTTCTCAATTATTCACCCCCTTTTTGTTCAGTATATATACAGTATAAACAACGTAGAGAATGCGGAGAGATAAGTGAATCCCCTGAAATGTTTATTTGAAAGACAAGTTCTTGGAACCCTCCCTTTGAAACACTGAATGCCTGTGTTTAGGAATACTAAATTTTAGTATTTTCCCCTTGAGATAATATAAGTTAGGGAATATTGCACTAGGCAAAAGATCTTGGTGCATCTGGTATTTGATAAATAGAGCAAAGAGGACACATCTGGCAGAAATGAGTGTCAACCTCAGTTGCCTAGTAGGGGAGGCTCAGGGTACTAAAGGTAACATCCCAGGAACACAGATGTGAGCAATTGGATCTCTGTGGCCAACAGCTGAGGTCAAAGCAGTGGCTTTAATGGCTTGAGGGGAAACAACATCAGACATTCTTTTGAAAAGAGGGTTGTTCAAGGAGAGATTGGAGATCTATGGGATCTCCGCAAGAAAGGTAGTTGAGGCTAGATTGTGGAGAGAGTTCTCTGATTTGGCATGCAGTAGTATTGGGGGAACACGTAATTGGGTTTATTGCTAACTTCAGTAATTCTGTTGTTTTAACCAGTTCTTCATGGTGTTCTTCATGATAAATTGAAGTTATGCAGAAGTTATTCATTGGTTCAATCTGTGTATCTTCATGGCTTTGACATTTTTCTCTAGGGCTGTGATATTGGCATCACAGTTTAAGTATCTGTCTTCTTCAAACCTGACACTCTCTGTTTGTTAGGAATGGAGTGAGGACTATGCTTTTTACCTATACTATAAGTTTTTGCCCCATAAATGGTGGAATCCAAAGAGAGAGAGTTTTTATAAACTCTTAGTTTTGCCCTACTGAGTCTTTTCTTTTAGAGAAATTCTTTTGTTCATGTATTTAGTCCGTTTTATTCAGTATCTATAGGGTACAAACAATGTGGAGAATAAAAAGAGATAAGGTTTAAGCCCTGTCCATAGCATCACACAATCTGTTGTGAGTAAGATTATATCATTAATTATACCCAATGAGACTGTAGTCCAGAGAAAAATACTAGCATTCAGAGGAGAAAGGGAGAGTGATTATTTTATCTTAGAGAACAAGACTTTTAAAAGTCTTTTTGGAGGAAGTTGCTTACCTGGAAGGATGGGTAAGATTTAGAGAGCTAGGATATTTCAGGCAAGAGGGAATAGTGTAAAGTATGAATACAGGAATCTATTGGCAAATGGTTTAATTTGACTGTGAAATACAGAGCATGAAGGGGTGTTGTAGAAAATAAGGTGAAAAACTAGATTGGAGACTATTAAGAAGAGGTGACAGTCAGTAGAAAACATGCTTTATTCTGTAGGCGGCAAGGGACTTTTGGAGATCTTCTGGCAGGAAAATAGAAAGGAAACTGAACATTTATTGGGTGTGTGCTATGAATATGTCAGGCAGTAAATTTCATGTAAGTTATTCCTTTAGTCTGGGGGATAAGTTTATTTAGGCAGAGAAATTTGGCATCAGTGTTTAGAATTGTTTGGGAAGAGGACGAGATTGGAGACAGGAATATCACTGCCATAGCTCAGGTCTTGTAATTGCATTGGCCTGTAAATAGAAAAGGTGGTGATATTTAAAAAAAGGTTTTTAGTTGTGGAGTAAATATTTATTGAGCTCTTACTCAATATTAAAGGCTCTGAGATATGACAGTATATCAGAACATTCAGGTCTCTGAAGGAGCATACATTCTTGAGGGCCAGGACAGAGTATACCACTAGGAAATGATCAGGCAGTGATGGTCATAGAAATTTTTTTTCTTTTGTTTTTGTGATTTTTTTTGTTGTTGTTATTTATTTTTATTTCAAAATATTAAGGGGGCACAGATGTTTTTGATACGTGACTTGAATCAGGGCTATAAATGTACCCATCACCTGAATAGTGTTCACTGTACCCATTGGGTGTGTTTTTGCCCTCCGCCTTCTCTCCCCTCCCTCCTGCTTGATTTCTAATGACTTTTACTCTCCTCTGTGTACTGGTGTGCCCATCAATTCTAATTTATTAGCGAAAATGTGGTGTTGATTTTCCATTCTTGAGATAATTCACTTAGGATAATGGTCTCCAGTTCCTTCCAAATTGTTGCAAAAGGCATTAATTCATTTTTTTTATGGCTGAGTAGTACTCCATGGTATACGTATACCACATTTTGTTAATCTATGAATTGATGGGAACTTGAGTTGATTACACATCTTTGCTATTGTAAATTGTGCTACAATAAAAATTTCAATGCAAATGTCTTTTTTGATAAAATGACTTCTTTTCCTTTGGGTAGTTACCCAGAAGTGGGATTGCTGGATTGAATGGTACATTTGTAGATTCTAGTTATTAGCCCTTTATCGGATGTGTAGATTGTGAATATTTTCTCCAATTTTGTAGATAGTATATTTGCTTTGTTGATTATTTCCTTAGCTGTGCAAAAGCTTTTTAGCTTAAATAAATCTCATTTATTTATTTTTGTTGCTACTGAAATTACCATTGAGGTCTTAGTCATAAATTCTTTGCCTAGACTGACGTCTAGAAGAGTTTTTTTATACATTTTTTTCTAGCATTCTGTGGATTCATACATTTACAGCTTTTGTCCATCTTGCATTAATTTTTGTAAGTGGTGAGAGATAGGGGTCCTGTTTCATTCTTCAGCATGAGGCTATCCAGTTTTCCCAGCACCATTTATTGAATAGGGCCTTTTTTCCCCAGTGTGTGTTGTTGCCTGCCTTGTCAAAGATCAGTTGGCTGTAGGTAGATGGTTTTATATCTGAATTCTCTATTCTGTTCCATTTGTCTATGTCTCTATTTTTGTACCAATACCATGCAATTTTGGTTACTATATCCTTGTAGCATAGTTTGATGTCTGGTAATGTGATGCCTCCAGGTTTGTTCTTTTTGCTTCAAATTACTTTGGTTATGCAGGCTCTTTTCTGGTTCCAAACAAAGCATAGAATTATTTTTTCTAGACCTGTGAAATATGCCATTGATATTTTGAAGTGGATTGCATTCAATCTGTAAATGACATTGGGTATTACGGACATTTTAACAATGTTGATTCTACCGATCCATGAGCGTGATGTGTTTCTCCATTTGTTTGTGTCATCCATAGTTTCTTTCCTCAGTGTTTTGTAGTTCTACTTGTGGAAATCTTTCACCTCCTTGGTTAAGTATATTCCTAGGTATTTTTATTTCCTTGTAGTTATTGTGAATGGTATTTAGTCTTTGATTTGAATTACAGCCTGACTGCTATTGGTATATGGGAATGCTACTGATTTGTGAACATTGATTTTATATCCTGAGTATATGCTGAACTTATTTTTCAATTCCAGGAGTCTCTAAGTGGAGTCTTTGGGGTTTTCTAGATGCAAGATCATATCATCACCAAAAAGTGATAGTTGTACCTCCTCTTTCCCTATTTAGATACCCTTTATCTTTTTCTCCTGCCTGACTGCTCTAGCTAGGACTTCCAGCACTATGATGAATAGAAGTAGTGAGGGTGGGCACCCTTGTCTTATTCTAATTCTTAGTGGTAATGCTTTCAACTTTTCCCCATTCAATATGATGCTGTCTGTGAGTTTGTCATATATGGCTTTTATAATTTTGAGATATGTTCCTTCTATGCCTAGGTCATTGAGGGTTTTTATCATGAAAGGGTGCTGACTTTTGTCAAATATTTTTTCTGCATCTACTGAGATGATCATATGGTCTTTGTTTTTCCTTCTGTTTATGTGCTGAATCATATTTGTTGATTTACATTTGTTGAACCCTCCTTGCATCCCTGGAGTGAAGCCCACTTGGTTATGGTGGATTATTTTTTTGATCTATTGTTGAATTTGGTTTGCTAATACTTTATTGATTATTTTTGCATCTACATTCATAGGGATATTGGTCTTTAGTTTTCTTTTATTGTTGTGTCCTTTCCTGGCTTTGATATCAAGGTGATACTGGCTTTGTAGAATGAGTTGGGGAGCATTCTCTTCTTCTCAGTGTTATGGAATAATTTCTGCAGTATGGGTGCCAGTTTTTCTTTGTAGTTCTTATAAAATTCTGCTCTGAACTCATCTGGTCCTGGGCTTTTTTTTTTTGTTGGAAAACTTTGTATAAGTGCCTCAATATCACTGCTCATTATTGTTGTGTTAAGTAATTCTATTTCTTCCTGATTGAGTCTTGGAAGGTTGTATGTTTCTAGGAATTTGTCCATTTCTTCTACATTTTCTAGTGTATGTGTGTAGGGATTTTCATAATATTCACTCATGATGTTTTGTAGTTCTGTGCTATCAATTGTAATGTCTCCTTTTTCATTTCTGATTGAGATTATTTGGGTCCTTTCTCTTCTATTCCTGGTTAATCTAGCAAGAGGTCTATCAATCTTGTTTATCTTTCCAAAGAACGGACTTATTGTTTCACTGACTTTTTGTATTATTTTTTTTGTTTTCCATTTCATTTACTTTTGCTCTAACTTTTTTGTTTGTTTGTTTGTTTTTCAGCTCATTATGGGGGTACTGCTCTAACTTTTGTTTATTTTCTTCTGCTGGCTTTGGGTTTGGTTGGCTCTTTCTTTTCTAGTTCCTTAAGATGTGATATTAGGTTGTTAATTTTTGATCTTTCCGACTTGGATGTGGGCAATAATGGCTATGCATTTTTCCCTTAGGTAGGCTTTTGCTGAGTCCCATAGATTTTGATAGCTTATGTCTCCTTTGTTCAGTTCAAGGAATCTTTTGATTTCTGTCTTAATTTCATTATTGACCCAATAATTATTCAGTAGCAGGTTGTTTAATTTCCATGACTTTGTGTGAAATTTAGTGTTACTCTTAGAATTGTTTTCTAGTTTTAATCCACTATGCTCTGAGAAGATACATGGTATGATTTCAATTTTTTAAAATCTGTTGAGACATGGTTTTGTGGCCTAAGATATGATCAGTCTTGGAGAATGTCCTATGTGCTGATGAGAAGAATGTATATTCAGTAGTTTTGGGGTGTAGAATGTTCTGTAAATATCTGTTCATTTTTTTCTAGGGTCCCATTTAAGTCCAGTGTTTGTTTACTTATTTTCTGCTTTGATGATCTGTCCAGCTTTGATAGTGGGGTGTTGAAGTCTTCTGCAGTTATGATAGTATTATTTATTTCCTTGCTTAGCCCAGGTAGAATTTGTTTTATGTATCTGAAGCTCCTGTGTTAGGTGCATATATATTTAGGATTGTTATGTCTTCTTGTTGAATTTCTCCATTTACCATTATATCATGACCATCTTTGTCTTTCTTTACCATTTTTGATTTAAAGTCAGTTTTATCTGATATGAGAATGGCTACACCTGCTCTCTTTTGGTTTCCATTTTCATGGAGTATTTTTTTTCCATTCTTTCATTTTCAGCATGTGTGCATCCTTGTTGTTTAGGTATGTCTCTTGGAGGCAGTAGATACTTTAGTTGTGTTTTTTCATCCATTCCACCAGCCTATGTCTTTTGAGTGGTGCATTCAAGCCATTAACATTAAGAGATGAAATTGTCATGTGTGATTGAAGTTCTATTCATCATATTGGGTAATACATTGTTGCTTTGTTTTTCTTTCTGTGCTATTGTTTGATAGGAGTTGTGAGCTTTAGCTATTTTGGGTGATTTTTACACTGGTGGGTATCTATTGTGCTGATTCATGTATAATGCAGTTCTAATTATTTCCTACAGGGCAGGTCTGGTCATGACAAATTCCCTCAGTGTTTGCTTGTCTGGAAAATATTTTATTTCTTCATCAATTGCAAAACTTAATTTTTCAGGATACAAAATTGTAGGCTGGCAGTTGTTCTGTTTAAGAAGATTAAAGATGGGGCCTGTCTTCCTTCTGACTTGTAAGGTTTCCATTGAGAAGTCTGTTGTTAGCCTGATGGGTTTTCCCTCATGGGTCACTAGTTGCTTACGTGTAACTGCTTGTAGAATTTTCTCTTTCATTTTGACTTTGGCCAAGTTCATTACTGTGTGTCTTGGAGATGTCCTGTTTGCTATGAATCTTCCTTGATATTCAGTGACCATCTTGTATGTGGATGTCTGTATCTCTGGCAATACCAGGGAAGTTTTCCTCAATAATTCCCTCAAATAGATTTTCCATGCTTTTAGCTCTTTCTTCTTCTTCCTCAGGCATACCTATAATTCGTATGTTAGTTCATTTCGCATAGTTCCATATCTCTCTAAGTGATTGTTCTGCCTTTATTGTTCTCTTCTGCATCTTTAAATGACTGGGTTAGTGTGAGAGCCTTGTCTTTAAGCTCTGAAATCCTTTTTTCTCCTTGGTTTAATCTGTTGCTGAAACTTTCTGCTGTGTTTCGAAATTCCCTAAATGACTCTTTCATTTGTTTAAATTCTATTATATCCTTCCTTATGTTGTCTAGTTCTTTAGTGACTTTTTCATTAATTTCCTGAAATATTTTTGGCTACTTTTTGTTGGTTTTCAGTTTTCTCTGAATTCTCTTCATCTTGTTTGCCATCCATATTCTGAATTCCATTTTTGTCATTTCAACAATTTCCTTGTAGTTGGGAGTTTACTACTATAGCTCCATTGTGATCCCTTGGGCATGTTGATCTGTTTTGATTTTTATGTTGCCAGGATTCTTTTGCTGATTTCTTCTCATCTGAAACCTCTTTTCTCAACTCAGGGCTAATAGGTTTGCAGAGCACCTGTCCCTTGCTGGGAACTCTCCTGCTTGATTAGAAGAGGAGGAGGTCCCTAGATGGCGCTTTTCCCCCTTTGGAGATATTGACATGGCAGAGGGTGTGTGTACTAGAAGCCTGTAATGCAGCTGTTCTGATTTGTTCTGTTTGCCTGGATTGCCTCTGCTCAAGCCTGTGCTGAATGCTATTTGTGATGGGTGTTGGGTTGTTCACCTGATTGTTGTGGGATGTTCGAGTTGGGAGCTGGGCGAGACCCTCTTCACCAAGGCTGGTGTTGTTGGAATTGCTCTACACAGAGGTGACAGTAGCAGCTGGCTGAGGCTATTTAGGCCGTAATCCTGGGTTCCTGGGCTGTGGGCATTTGCTAGAACCAAGTTGTGGTGTACTGGTGGCTTGAGGCTGGGGGTCCCTGGTGGGGCATTGAACTTTGGAGCAGTTCTTCCAACCCTGCAGCAGTGGTGGAGGCTCTGGGTTTCGGTCTTGGGATCCAGGTGCAGTGCTGGAGTCTTGTGGGTGGTGTCCTAGGCCAGATGGGAGCACTCTGGAGGCACAGAAGCAAAGCCTCCAGCTCTGGTGTGAGAGCCTTAGAGCCGGGACTGGGGAGGAGCCTAGGACAGGGCTTCTGAGCAGGGCTCTGATCAGACCTGGAGGGCGGGATCTGGACCAAGCAGGCAGGAAGCAGTTGAGGCCTGAGGGCACTGTCATGCCAAGCAAGTTGCAGGCTGTTCCATAGGCTTGGGGAGTGCATGGATGAAGGTCGGTTCTAGCCGCCTAGGGACCACGGAGTTCTCCCCACCCAACCCAGGACCTGCTGAAGCAGCCACCCAAATCCTCCCAGATCAGAGCCTACTGTGCCCCAGTCAGTTCCCATGCTCAGATCCCTTTGCACTGCAGGGGAGGGGAGCTTGGCTTCCAGTCACAGGGTATAGCTCAGGGAAGTCTCCAGTTAGTCCACTTCTTCCACAGCCTGGTACCGACTTGATACCGTGCACCAGAGAGGTCAGGATGGCTTTAGCTGCCACCAGGTCCCCACTGCACCTGTTGGCTGGTGCAGTGACTCCACACAGACTCAGAGCAGGTCCCCAGTCCAACCAGGGTGTAGAGGTCTCTAGCAGTGGCGGGAGCCATCTCACAACTCGCACAGTGCCAGCAGGGTGAACACGATGCCCCAGCACTCCGTCCTTCTGTTCTTCCTCACGTGTACTTTGATTTTGTTAAATACATAGCTCCATCCCTTTTTTTCCCCCACACTGAGTGTCCCACGTTGCTTCTCTGTGATTTCACAATGTTTCTTCAGAGAAGAGCTATCTGTACGTAGGCAGCTGCCTGCAATTTTTCACTTCTTTCCTTTGGAGCGGTGTGCTGGAAGGCTGTTTCTGGTCTGACATTTTTTCTTCCCTGTGATAGAAAATTAAAACAGAATGATATGACAGAGATTTATCTGGTGGATCCTTTAGACTAGGTGGTCTGGAAGACCTCTCTGAAGAAGTGACATTTAAAGAGACACTTGAATGATAAGGAAGAAGCAGCCTCGAGAACATTTTAGGTGGGGGTGGAGAAAGCATCCCATGCAGAGGGATGCTTTATGCAAAGGTCCTAAAATGGGAACACACTTAGTGATTCCAAGGCATAGAAGGGTGAGGCAGGATCAGTATGATTGTCAGTGGAATATATATGGGGGTCAAGGAAGGAGTCAGAGTTGACTGTCAGGTTTCAAACCTTGGAGACTAGAGAGTAGTAGCATTTTGGTCAGGAAATTGTACCAAGGATAAGTGAAGATGATGATTTGTTTTGGACAAATGAGGTTTCAGGTGCAGAGGTCAAGTCAGGTTGAGATAGAAACAAGCAAAGAAACCTAGTGGCTTGAGCTTGAGTTATGGTTTGGGATGGGAGATACAGATTGGAGAGTCATCTGCCTAATGGAATTATTTGAGGCTGTAGGAGATCTAGGAAGCTGGGACAGGGGGAGAAAACCAAAGACACAATGAGGAAGGTTTGCTTTGGGGAGCTAGAGGATGGCCTAGGGAGTGAAAGCAACAACCAGTAAAGTCCAGAGTTTGAGCACCTGAAGGCAGGAGGAGTTGTACTGTTGAATAGTCTAGAACTGGGCTTACCCCAAAATATGCTATTTTGTTTTGTGAAGCTCATTGTGAAGACAATTCAGCTGAGACACATCATTCCATTAGCTTATGATTTCATACATTCAATATCGTCTCCTTTGGTATATTCAAAGTTAGAATAGTGATGCAGATTGCTAGAATAAGATTAAATTCAATTGAAGCCTTTTCTTTGTCAGCGTTTTTCAAACATACTTTGCAATAGGCTAAATCATATCCTCCTAGAGGCAGAGAAGTCAGTTGTTTTAAAGTGAAACACTGTCATGTCAAAAGATGGAATTATTTAAAAATAGTGTTTCCTGTTTGACCACCAGGTGGCGTAAACATTACTTTTAAATTGTTTAATGTATCAGTACATGTGGATGATTATTATTAATGTTAGGAAATCATAGTTGGTAGTGACAAGTTATATGTGCCTGTGATGATATGTCAGTACATTTGAAGCAATTCCATTTGATTTCACCTTTTGTTTTGACCATATATATATTTTTATATATATATATTTTTTCCCAACAAATATTCAGACTACCAACTATATGGAAAGGCAGGCATCAAGCAACAGAAACACCAATGATGTAAACTCTGTGTCTTCCCTCAAGAATCTCTCCTTTCTCTTTGCCAATAGGGAGTCGCTAATACATTCAAAACAGGTTAATGAGCATAGCAATAGAAGTATGTGTAAGGTATAAGATAGCCCAAACAGGGAGTGATTTTTCTCAGCCTGGGGAGAGCAGGTTAGTTTTCACAGAGGATTTGAAGCAGGGTTTGAAGAACTAGTATAATCTTGGGTTATAGTATGAGAACACACCAAGTGGGGAACAACTTTTGCAAATGCACAGATGTGTGAATTATGTAGCATGTTTTGGTGAACTGTAAATAGTTTAATACTGTTTGCATGTAAATAAGGGTGAGAGTGGAGGTAAGGCGGGAGAAGTAAGTAGGGGCCATACAGTGAAAGGCTTCGTGGGACAAACTTGGAGGACTTGGAGGACTCTATCCTGTAAGATAAGGGAAGCCTCTGGAAGATTTTAAGGACAGAAATTATTGTGATCAAACTATTATTTTAGCAAGGTGAACTTAGGCCAGTCCAGAATGTGGCCTAGAGGAGGACAGAACCAGAGGCAGGTAGGTCATCTAGGTGAGGGTACTGAGTTAATCAGTTCAAGAGATGATAATGGTGTGAACTAAAGTGGTAGAAGGAACTAGGGAAGGACAGATTCAGTTGCATGTGTTGTGATGACTCATTTTTTGTGTCAACTTGACGGGGCTATGGGTTGCCCAGGTATTTGGTCAAACATCATTTTGTGTGTCTGTGAATATATTTTTGTGTGATATTATTTGAATCCATAGACTGAGTAAAGCAGATTTTCCTCCTTAATGTGGGTTGACATAGTCCAATCAGTTGAAGCCTTGAGCAGAACAAAAAGGCTAACCCTTCCTCATGTAAGGGGGAACTCCTCTTGCCTGAATGCCTTGAGCTAGGACGTGTTTTTTTTTTTTTTTTCCTTCCGCTTTAACACTCAAACTGAAATATCAGCTTTTCTTGGGTCTTGAGGCTCCTGGTTTGGGGACTGAAACTTAGGCTTTCCCGGTTTCCAGCTTGCTGACTACAGATCTTGGGACTTCTCAGCCTTGATTCAGTCTCTCACCTTCTCCGGGGCCAGGTCTCATCTGCCATTCTGATCTTATATCTCTAACCTCTGCCTCTCCATTGTTTGTTCTTCTTTGTCTATAATTGCTCAAATTTCTCCCAGTTTTTCGTGCCACATTTTATGCAGTTTCTATCCATTTTATAGTCTCCTGATCCAAGTCCTCAGAAGAATTGCCTTTCTTCACTTACTTTGTTCTCATTCACTCTTCAGTGCATTGCATTTTGTCTTCTACTAATGTGACCAGTTGACCAGAGCTGCTATGGATAAAGCTGCTCCGGATGAGATCACTGGCAGTGTTTAATTGGCAATTCCAACAGATATTTTTTTCAGCCTTTTATTTTATTGGATTTCTCTACTACATGTAATTCTCCATGTCCTTGACTTTAATGACACATCATTTTTATTCTTCTTATAACTCCATAATTGCTTCTTCTCTATCTTCTTATTGACTGTTTTTTCTCTATCCAGCTTTCAAATATTAATATTCATCAGGATCCCTGTTTGATCCTTTTTTACTCACTGTCTATACTTTACCTGAGTTATCATAGTCATTTTCATATTTTCTGCTACCTACACACAGATGACTCCTTTTCCCTACTTTGAAGCTCATGTGACCAATTTCTAGGTGGACATCTCTGCCTAGATTTTCTGCAGGTGCCTCACAGTTCACATGGCCAAACCTGAACTTCTTATAGTGTCTCCTAAGCCAGTTCTGTCTTCTTACCATTTCAGTTGGTAGCACCCTCATCCACCCAGTCACCTGACTCAGAACCATGAAATGCGTTTATTCCTACTTCTACTTCATTGCCCACATCCAGTCAATAAACTGCCTTCCAGATTATGTTTTGATATTTTGTATTTATTTCCCCAATCAATCCCTTCCTTTCCATTCCACTGCGGCTGCTTGGTTCATTTCTCTCATCACCTGATATTAGGACTAATAGAGGTGATTTTCAATTAATATCTCAATGTTTCATCATAAGATCCTCAAATCAGCCCTTCCTGTAGCCAACAGAGTGATTTATCAAATGAAAATGAGACTGTTTCACTGTCCCGCATTACATCTCTTAGGGCCTCATTCCTGCTCCCATTGCCGACAGTAATATTTCCCGTACTTGGTTTCATGGATATATGGATATATGTATTTGTTTTAGAATGTTCAATGAGAATTTTTCAATTTGGTTTGTGCATTTTACTGATAATCATTTAAAAACAATCACCACTTTGTGTTTATGATGGCATGTCTATCAAAAAATGACCTAAAGTTACGAGGTTTAGCTTTAAATGCAGTATTTCTCAGCCAATAATGGAAGATTCTAGGTGTTATAGACATAGTTTCAGGGATCTATATGATATATATAGATAGATATACACACATATATATCTGTATCTGCCTATATAAATGGACAGATATAGATATGATCTATATATTTATACCTGCATATCACATATTATGTGTGTATATAATTTTTCCAAAGGGATCTTACATTATTCAAGTTGGAAATACACTATACACTCTACAGGATCAATTCTGAGGTTCTTAATATGTCTTATAAGATCTTTTATGATCTGGCCTCTACATATTTCCCTGTCTTAATCTCTTTGCTTATACTTTCTGTCAAAGCAGTATCAAATTATTACTTGTGGGTCACCATGTACACAATGCTATTATTTTTCTTGTTACATCTATGCCTTTGCACTTACCCCTTAGGTGTATGGGATATTCTTGCCTTTTTCCATTCTTCTAACTTTAACTTTGAACTCCTACTTTATAAGTAGTTCCATCATCACCTCTTCTAGGATGTACTGTTATAACCAGGCTGGGCTGTTCATTGGTCCTCCCATTTTCATAATGCCCTAACTTGTCTCTAGATATGCCTTATTACTTTGTAGTTACCTACTGGAATCTTTACCAGATTGTGACCTCCTTCTGGTCTTGTGGTTTTCTCCTCTATATCTTTCAAGCATGACACATAGTTGACTGAGAGATAGTGAGCTGAAAATACATAGACGAATCACCTTTGCTTTCTACCTGTGAAGATAAATATCTTTTTCAACAGTCGACTTAAGCAATTTCTTTCACAATTGTTCCTTTACTACGTACTGCTTGTTAAATGTTTAATATGTATTTATATGCTTCACTTAGTATTTTTAGTTAGAAAAATCAATGTATAGTTTTATACGAAGAAATTTTAGCTATAGGAAGATAACGCTTGTATTCCTTTCTATTTCAGGAAACCTGTCTTCCGAGTTCCAGGCTCAGGAACCTAGAAGTTCTGAAAATACATTAACTCCGATGGAAGATTCTGGGTGTGTTTTATCAAATGAGCAGAGAACCGAGTCTTTAGAGCTGCCCCAGCATTTTGTGGAGAGCTGTACCCCCATACCCTTTCCACCATTGCCTCTTATGAAAAGACCCTGTGCTACCCTGGAAAATCCTCTGTCTTCTCACATGCGATTTTTGCAACATCTGCTTGAACTGAAGAACTTGACAGAATCAGATAGTTTGAAAACAGACTTAACTTATTTTGAAAAAGACTTTTCCATAGTCTCTGATTCTGTTTTTCAGTTGCTGGATGGCCTGATCACTTTTTACCATAATCCTAAACCTCCTTTTTCAAGCTTTTGGACAGAAGCTGTTGATACTTTAGCTAGACTGATCAGTGAGTATAACTTATCTAATCATATTCATAAGAAGTGTTCCAAGAAGTTGGAAGAATTTGAGAAAACTCTACTACGGGTTATTTTAGGGAACAATAATATTAATCGGGTAAGTAATCTCTCCTATTCATGAAATAAAGTGTCAGTAATTTTAATGAATAGTTCACTTTGGATAGTGTCTTTTGTTGTTCTTTATCCTTGTGGCTCAAAGTCTTTCGTTGGTTTTTCTTTTGTAACTATGTTATCTGTGCTCCTATCTGATGTCATGTCTCCACCTCTGGACGCTGATTTGCTACAGCATAGTTCTTTCCATAAATGTCTCTGCTTCAAGCTTGTGCTTCTGTGCTTTTAATTACTTTCCCTGTTTGTTTGTTTGTTTGTTTTAAATCAGTATTCTTGGATTCTTCTCTTCTTATGTTTTCCCATACCTATGTTTACTTCCTACTGCTCAAAAAGTCTCAATGCTTTGCAGAAAACCACTAACATTTAAGGTGTTATAAACCATAACTTATGGGAGTGTTAAATTCTTCACGATGGATTGCCTGTACTATATTGAATTTGCTCTTTTTCTGGCATTGACTAGCAAATGCCTTGAGATCAGAAAGTATTTTTCTTTTGGACTTTCTTTTGTAAGTGGCAAATTTCCCATGAACCCTCTACAGATGTGAATTAATTGAATAAATTAGCTAAGGAATATATATTGTAAAGTTTTATAGTATCTTCCCCTTATTTATTTTTTTTTTTTTTTTTTTTTTGTTAAGACAGAGTCTCGCTTTGTTGCCCAGGCTAGAGTGAGTGCCGTGGCGTCAGCTTAGCTCACAGCAACCTCAGACTCCTCGGCTTAAGTGATCCTACTGCTTCAGCCTCCCGAGTAGCTGGGACTACAGGCATGCGCCACCATGCCCGGCTAATTTTTTCTATATATATATTTAGCTGTCCATATAATTTCTTTCTATTTTTAGTAGAGATGGGGTCTCGCCCTTGCTCAGGCTGGTCTCGAACTCCTGAGCTCAAACGATCCGCCCACCTCGGCCTCCCAGAGTGCTAGGATTACAGGCGTGAGCCACCGCGCCCGGCCTTCTTCCCCTTATTTATTTAACGTGATATAGAAAGGTTGACTCAGGAATTTTTTTTTTAACCAGTGACATTGAGGTAACCTGAAATTGTTTTGTGTTTGCTCTTGAGACATCGTAGATGGTTTCTTTTTCATATTACTTTCTGTCTTCTTTACTATCTGATCCTTTGGAAAACTTCAAATGCCTTGACATTTTAATCCTTTTTAATTGACCACTAAAAATTTCACAGAGGAGACTGAAATGTCTATCTAACTTATTCACTATATTTCACTGTACGAAAAAAGTAGTTGGACTTTGTTTCTTTGGATACATCATTGTTAAATGTTTCTCCTCAGTGCCATGCTCTAGCATTTATTGGTTTTGTACATTGGAGGCTTTATCTAAATTTTCAAAACTCCGATAAAATTTATACTGATGAACTAATTTGTTGCACATATATCTGTTCTTTCCTTCTCTATTAAGGTGTGATTTGATCAATATTTTAGAAAACCTATGATTAAGCTTTTGGCATTTGTGAAAGATATTGAATTTTCTGCCTGGAAAATTGAAATCTTTTTCTTTTGGACATGGCAAATCAGAAATTAAATATCAGAATTTCTGTAGTTGTATCTGATATAAGATCTGTTTTTTAACCGTCAATATCTCAAATAATTAATATTCTTTAATCATTTGGTTAATATATTTTTGCTTTCTTCTTTTAAAACCACTTTAAATAGGCTTTATGTGATTTGGAACCTTAAAGATAATGGCATTTATATTCCTTATCAGAGTTACCAGATGATAGAAATATTTCTCAGTATAGTCTTTCTCTACTTTAGTATTGGAGGTTGATATGACTTATACAAGACTAGCCTTGGGAATTGTATGGACGTAGGAAAGTGTGTAGAAGAAACTTGCGGTAGTATAGATGTGTTTGAACTGTGTATTTTCCCTACCATTTGCCCTTGTGCCAACTTACTGCTGAATAGTTGATCAGCAGTAGAAGGAGTGGGTGAATGGCTTTTTTAGAGAGCTAATCACTGCATTCAGAGAAAGTGGATCATAAAATTATTTACTACATTTACAATTAGGATGGTGATTCATAAATAAATTTGAATGGCATTCTTTCTGGGGATTTTCTTTCCTCCTGAGCAAAAGCATCTTAGACTAAATCGAATTTTTGCCATTATTGTCCCCATCATCCTTATCATTTTTACCACCACCACCACCACCATCATCATCCGGATATGTTCATGGAACTTTATTTTTTATTGGAAAAATACGTTAATGATTGCTCTTTATAAATGCTTTCCTGTCTTTTTAAGCTTTCTTTGAGCAAAGTAAAGTCTCAAGGAAGAATATAGTTTAACACAAAGTACTGGATAACTTCTATTATTGAATTTTTTATTGATACTAAATTGATAGGGTAGAAAAATACTATAGTTAAGAATAAATTTACTTCTTCAAAAAAACTTTTTTCCATAGATTGGAAGGGTTTAATTAGATTTTAATGCTTAAAACCTTGAGCCCTGCTATTAATTTCATTAAAGTGAACTCATGTTAGAGCAATGTGGAAGGAAAAGGTGTGGTATGAATACTTTAATATTCTGACAAAGGGATTTTATGTATGTATAATTCATGTATAACCAGGTTTTAAATACAGTCTTCAAAAACAAGTTATTGATAGGTTCAGTTGAAAAATTCTTCTGATCATACTTAGTATTCCTTTAATGATCATTAAGAACTTGATGTCTTTCAGAATCTTGAGGTCATCATTGTGAATATCAGTTATCAGAGCATAATATATTGAAGGGGGTATGCATTTGAAATGAGATACCCTGTGAGTTGTTTGGAAAAATTCTGTAATATTAGCTTGATTGAAATTATCGATAAGTTTAGGGGAAAGTATATTATTTGTGCTTTCTAAGATTTGGATAAATCCTATTTGTACTATTTTAGTAATATACATTATATTTATTAAGTAATAATTTAGGAATTGTTATCTCAATCCTATGTCTGTTTGAGTATTTTTAAGTTAACCATTAGTGTGGGACTGAAAGGTTTAATCTACAATGACATATTATTAAAATATAGAAGATATATGTCTTGAGACCAGATGGCATATAGGAGTCTGCACGAGGCCTGTTCTAGGAGGCCTGGGACACAATATTGACTTAATTTGAGGTTGAGCTCACCTCTACTTGCAGGCCTCAGTATGACACCTTCACCACTAACGTGTATTTGCTTGGTTAAGGAGTGTGTTTAACTTTTAGGTCTTTAATGACTTTATTTGACTAACATTCTGATCTTTCCTGTATTTCCGGACTTCAAATTGGGTTTATTTACATGATTATAAACAAGAGCTAATCCTAGCGTTATATCGCCACCTATTTCTTTATAGGTGATCATCATATTCTATGATGATACTGTCATAGAATTTTAATACCAGAATGATTATGATTATATTTAGATTTTGCAAGAGTATTTTTATTTTAAAATTTTTATTTATTTTAATAGATGGGAATGATTATATTAAGTTAAATATCAAAATCTATAGTTATCATTGAGCTTTTAGATACTTAGCATATGTTGCTAAGTCTTAGTCATATAATAAATGTAATAGTGAGTTACATAGAAAGATTTTTACTCTGATTTCTCATCCTTTTAAGCCATAAAATAACCCTTGGACCTATTAGCTGTGAAATTGAAAAAAAATGACTGCCAAGTTGACATTAAATTAAAATCTTTTGTTTGTATGGTAGACAGAATAATGATCCCCTCAAAGATTTCCACATCTGAATTCCTGGAATCTATGAACATGTTATATTACATGACAAGAGGGAGATTAAGGTAGATAAAATCAGATGATCTTGGGTTGGTGAGATTATCCTGGACTGCTCTGGTACAAAGATGTTTAGACATGAAATAGGGAAACAAGAGAGTCAGTGTCCAAATCAGAGAGAAATCTGAAGATGCTGTACTGCTGGCTATGAAGGTAGAGGAAGGAACCATGAACCAAAGAATGCAAGCTAGAGAAGCCAAGGAAATGGATTCTTCCCTAGAGCCTCCAGAAGGAATATAGGTAATGCTGTTGTGTTGTTTGAATTCCTTATGCATTTTGTAAAGTAACCCCTTATCAGATATATGGTTTGCAATTCTTCCATTCCATAGATTGCCTTTTCACTCTGTTTCCTTTGCTGTGAAGAAACTTTTTAGTTTGATGTAATCCCATTTATCTATTTTTTGCTTTTGTCAACTGTGCTTTTGGCGTTATATCCGAAAATTTGTTGCCCAGACCAATGTCAAGAAGTTTTTCTGTATGTTTCCTTCTAGTAGTCCTACATTTTCAGGTCTTACATTTAAGTTTTTAGTCCATTTTGTGTTGATTTTTTTTGTGTGGTGTGAGATAAGGTCCAATTCATTCTTCTACGTGTGTATATCCAGTTTTCCCAACACCATTTATTGAAGAGACTGTCCTTTCTCTGCTTTGTATTCTTGGCACCCTTATGGAAGATAGGTTGACTATAGATATATGAATTTATTTCTGGGCCCTCTATTCCATTGGTCTATATGTTTTTTTTTTAATGCCAGTACCATACTGTTTTGATTACTGTGACTTTGTGATATAGTTTGAAATCAGGAAATGTTATACAGCCAGCTTTGTTCTTGCTTAAGATTGTTTTGGCTATTTAGGGCATTTTGGGATTTCATATGAATTGTAGGATTTTTTTTTTTTCTATTTTGGTAAAGAATGTCATTTGGATTTTGATAGGGATTGCATTGAATATGATCTGTAGATCATATTGGGTAGTATAGACATTTTAACAATATTGACTTTTCCTATCTATGAACATGGAATATCTTTCCATTTATCTGTGTCTTTTAACATTTCCTTTATCAATGTTTTGTAATTTTCAGTGTACAAGTCTTTCACCTCTTTGGTAAAGTTTATTCCTAAGTATTTTATTATTTTTGTTATTATGAATGGAATTGTTTTCTTAATTTAATTTCAGGATAATGTGTTATATATAGAAATAAGATATAGATTTTTTAAATGTTAATTTTGTATCCTATAACACTATTGAATTTGTTTATTAGGTCCAACAGAGTCTTTGTTGAATCTTTAGGGTTTCCTACATATGTATGGTATCTGCAAACAGATGATTTTACTTTTTCCATTCCAATTTGGATGCCTTTTATTTCTTTTTCTTTTTTTAATTGCCTTGGCTAGAACTTCTAGGACTACGTTGAAAAGAAGTGGCAAGAAGGAGGCATCAGATCTAGAGGGAAAGCTTTCAGTTCTTCTGGATTATGATGTTAGCTGTGGGCTTTTCATGCATGGCATTTATTATGTTGAGATAAGATCATGCTATACCTATTCTGTTGAGAATTTTAATCATAAATGGGTCTCAAAAAGTTTATCAAATGCCTTTTCTGCCTCTATTGAGATGATTTTTTTTCTTTTGTTATCACTTTGTATCACATTAATTGATTTGCATATATTTAACCATCCTTGCATCCCTGGGATAAATGACACTTGGTCAAGATGTATGATCCTTTTAATGTGCTGTTAAATTTGGTTTGGTAGCATTTTATTAATGATTTTTGTATCTATGGTTACCAAGGATAATATCCTGTAGTTTTCTTTTCTTGTAGAATCTTTTCCTGGTTTTGGTATTAAGGTGATCCTGGCCTCATAAAATGAGGAAGTATTCTCTCTTCTGTTTTTAGGAAGAGTTTCAGAAAGAATGGTATTAATTCTTCTTTGAACCTTTGGTAGAATTCACCTGTGAAGGCATCAGGTTCTTCGTAGGGATACATTTCATTTATGGATTGAATCTCCTTGTTTGTTATTGGTCTGTTCAGGCTTTATATTTCTTCCTGATTCAGTTTTGGTAAGTTGTATGTTTCTAGGACTTTATCCTTTTTTTTAGGTTTATCCAGTTTGTTGAAATATAATTGTCTATCATAATCCCTTATGGTCCATTTTATGTCTGAGGCATCTGTTGTAATGTCTCCTTTCATTTCTAATTTTATTTATTTGAGTCTTCTTTCTTTTTTTCTTAGTCTAGCTAAGGGTTTGTCAATTTTTTTTTTATCTTTTTAAAAAAACAACTCTTAGGTTAGTTGAGTTTTTTCTATTGTTTCTTTGTTCTCTGTTTCTGTATTTTTTTGCTCTAATCTTTTTATTATTTTCTTCCTTTTTCTGATTTTGGGCTTAATTTGCTCTTGTTAGTGGACTTTAATACCTAACTTACAATAATGGATAGAATATCCAGACAAAAATATCAATAGAGAAACAGCTGACTTGAACAAGACTGTAAACCAAGTGCATTTAGCTGACATACACAGAAATTTCCACTCAATGGCATAAGAATACACATTCTTCTCAAGAATACATGCAATATTATCCAGGATAAATCATATTTTTTGATCACAAAACAAGTTTTAACAATTTTAGGATGTCAAAATCATTCCATATATTTTTTTCTGACCATAATGGAATGAAACTAGAATTCAACAACATTAAATAAAATGGGAAAATTTACAAATATGTGGAAACTGAACAACACGCTCTTGAATAACCTTTGGATCAAAGGAGAAGTCAAAGGGAATTTCAGCATATCTCAAGACAATTAAAAATGAAAACAGACTTTCCAAAACCTATGGGATGCAGTAAAAGCAATAATAAGGACGTTTATAGGGATAAATGCCCTACATTAAAAAAGAAGGATTTCAATGTAAACAAGTGTTTGTAGCACACAGATTAATAGTTTAAATTTAGAATCCCAAAACTTTTATTTACTAGATGAGACCCTAGACAAGTTAACTAACCGCCAACTTTCACATCTGTAAAATGGAAATAATAAATGTAACCACTTCATAGGGCTACTGAGAATTTTCAATGAGAAAATGCAAACGAAGTTCTTAGCATAATATCTGCCATCATTATAAGCATTTAGTAAATGTTTCTCATTGTTACTTTTCTCCTTGAAGGAAGTGACCATATCCTATTTTCTCCACTATGCCCAGCACAATGCTGAGGTCATTAATAGCAGCACAAAGAGGTATTTTTTGACTGAAAATAAAACAATGAAAATAAGTGACAAGTTAGATTTCATATACCCCATACAGTTAATTACCATCAGCTGATTTCCTTAGCAGCTGCTCTTACTGATGTCATGACATTCCTGAAGTGATTCCAGGTATCAGGTTATAGTAGTTGGGTATCATCTCTTGGTGTCACTATCTTCCCACAGCCACAGCTTCCTGTGACTGATAAACTTAGTGGGGCATCGTGGATTTTTTTTCTTTCTGTTTTAATTTTGGAAAATACTCTATGAATAACTATTTGTATGTGATGGTTTTACTTTTTGCTCCAATTGTTTAAGGTAGAGCTGTGTTACTTGTATCTCTAATCTAGGATTTTATACTTGATTCCCCCCAGTTGGTCATTTTTCTTAGATCACATGATTTTTGCTTACATCATTTCAGGCAGTTTATGGATAAACCTGAAGATGGGGTTTATAAAATCAGCTATTTTTTCCACCAAAGTGTATTCCTTAGTTGTATCTTGAAACTCATTCATACCATAATTGTATTGACCAGTAAAACACATTGACTTTTTTTGTTAAAGTTTTCTCTGCTGTGAGTAAGGACATCATTTCAGTAGTAAAACAGGCTTTTGTTCCTGTGCTAACTTTCCCAAAAAGCCTTATCATCTAAGATTTTTGTTTTTGTCATAGGTGTTCATCAGTTACTTAAAGTTTGTCTCAAGGATTTTTAAGGCTACTCCCCGTCTGCTTTGTTTTAGGATATTTCTTGGGAAATATAAATAAAGTCTAAGATTAAGGTTCCATGACCGATTTCATCCTTGTGCAGAGATGCATTTAAAAAAAATGAGAGAGAGGAGAGAGAAAGAGAGAGAGGAAGGAAGGGAGGGAGAGAGGATGGAAGGAAAGAAAGAAAAGATGAGATCTGAGCTAATGTTCCTGCAGTTTTATTTTAATTTGATAACCACTTACTGGAACAGTTGGATCATAAGCTAAAATCTTAGTATTCCTTTGATCACTGCGTAGGTATATAAATCAAACATTTCCTGGATTTTCAAAGCAGTGTTTAACGTTCATTGCTCATGCAGAGGAAGGAGGACTAGACAGAACTTTGTTCAGTTTACTTTCAAAGCATACTAAGCATTTCAGTATCTCTTCCTAAGATAATTAATAGCAAACTACCTTCAGATTATAGTTCATAGTTTGTAAAGGACGTTCACATGGAGCTTATTTGTTCTGACAACAACTCTGTGTCATGGGTATTATTACTGTCTTCAGTTTACAGATGAAAAAATTGAGGTCAGGCAGGTTAAAGGACTCATTGAATGTCTTTAGCCAGTAATAGAAGACTTAGGTCTCATACCTAGGTATATGACCACAATTTTTTTTCTCTTTCTACTATATTATATTTCCATCATTATATTTTGAAATGTTCTATATACTCTTTCCTAAATGCAACAGAAATAAATTGACTTTAGTTTATGGGTTAAAAGTATTCATTAGAAATAAAAGACCTTAGTAATGTTTCTCTCAATTTCAACGGAGAATATTTACAGTTTGCTTGGGTAAGTTGCTGTACTTCATTGTGAGCAAAGATTTATGTTTATAGAGGCAAGAAGAAAAAAAAATGTTCTGCTCTGTGCTACAATATAAGATCACCTGTTCCTTGTTTTTTTTTTTTATTGGCAATAAATAACAGTCTGTTGGAAATTTTCTAATTGCAAATAAAGCCATGTAACTTTAGTTTCTAACTGAAGGTAAGTTAGATGGTTTTGCTTGTGTCTACATAAAAAATAAAAACATCTTCCTGCCTGTCTTAACAAGTATTGTGAAATAAATTTAAAATTTTTTAGAAACTTTAACAATGAGATTTTGAAGCTATCATATTTTAGATTTTTTCCCCATTGAGTTCAAAATCTCCTTTAAGTACCCCCAAAGGTTGAAAAACCTTAAATCATACCTATCAAATGTGAGACTTGGAAAAAGGAAACATTTCTGTGAACGTGAAATCGCTTCTCATTTATTCATAGGCAATAATGGTTTTAAAGCGGAACGTTTCACTTTAAGTATACGGTGACTAATCATTAGCAAGTTTAATTGTTTTTCCCCTGGTACTCTTCCAGTACCTCACATGCATTGGACAACTTTTGTGCTAGGTTCTCTCATAGATCCTGGATATACTGTGGTGGACCTATGAGACAATATCCCTGCCAAAACGAAGTAATAATTCAAATAGACATTGAATAAATGAACATATAAATGTAAACGACATAACAGGTATGAAAAAAAGAAATGAACAGGATGGAATGAGAGAAAATAAAAGAGAAAACCTAATTTAGTGTGTTGAAACACAGAAGGCCTAATGCAGGAAGTGGCTTTTAAATAGGATGAGAGGGAGGTAAGTAGGTAAACATTTGGAGTAAGATGTTTTGAGATGGTTGTCATAGCATATATATACCTGAGCCAGGATGTATTTGAATACTTGAAAGAGGAGGCACTGTGCTCTATCAAGTTCAGAGAGAAAAGGGCAGAGAACTATATAATGAGTTCGGAAAAATATAGACTGTAATGGGTTAGGAGGTGCCTACTACATTAGTTTTCTATGGAAACTATAACAAATTACCACAAACTTAGTGGTTTAAAATAACTGAATTGTGTTCTCTCACAGTTCTGAGGCCAGAAATCTTAAATAAAGGTGCAGACAGCCACACTATCTCCTTAGCACATGGGGAGACACTTTCCTTGCCTCTTACAGCTTATGGGGGCTGCTGGCATTTCTTGTCTTGTGGCTCCATCCATATCTCTCTGCTGCACCTTCACATCATCTTCTTTACCATGTGTCTAATCTTCCTCTGCCTCTCTCATGTAAAGAGATTTGTGATGGCATTTAGAAACCACACGTACAATTCAGGATTATCTCTTCACCTCAAGGTCCTTAATCATCTTCGCAAAGAAACTTTCTCTAAACAAAGTGGTAACAATTACAGGTTCTAGGGACTTAACGTGGATATCTTTTGGGGGCCATATTTTTTGCTTACTGCACCTACCCAGTATTCATTTTCACTCTTAGCCTTATATGCTTTTCTTCACATAGGCCGTGTGCTGTCCCCATAGTTCCTTGTTTTAAGGATAATCCTAATCTCATCTCCCTTGCCAGGAATAGAAATATGCATTCCAGAGTAATGAAGCCCCAGAAGAGGCTTCCTTCAGGCTTCTGGGAAAGTTTCTCCATATTCTCTAGGAGATTCTGACAGACAAATCTGTGTCTCTTCCTCTGCATCCTGTCTTGTGAATATATAAAGCTGGACCTCTTAGAGTTAGCTTGCCGCTATCTTAAGGGTTAAGCAACCACATAAAGGAGAATAAAACCCAGAGAATCACATCACAGTAAATCCAAGCCAGAGCCAGGTTAAGTCATCCCTAAAGCCTATTCAACTTCTGAATATCCAATAATGTGAGTCAGTGCATTTTGTTTGCATTTAAGGTGATATGAATTGGATCTTCAGCAACTTATACCACAAAACCTTAACCGCCTAGCCCTGGGCCATGGCATGGAGTTTGGGTTTTATTTGATATGACATGAGAAGTCATTGATTATTTTAGGTTTTAAAACCTCACTTTGGACATCATCAGGATAATTTATTAGAGAGGGATTAAGAAGAAGTAGAGAAACAATTTAGGTTGTGTAGTAGTTCAGATGAGTGTGGATAGTAGCTTACATGGGTGTTGTGAGTAGAAATGGAGATAGCTGTATGTATCTAAAATATACTGAGGGAAGTGTATACCGGAAGACTTTTCATTAAAGTTGGTAGATTGAGGACACACATCTTGTCTCGCTCCTACCTTGATTAAGATAATAGTAAATTGATTTTTTAAAGTCATAAACATATGGGGAAAGTAGGGGACTGGACAATAGCAATGAAATATTAGAAGGTAGAAAGGACTTGTACAATTGGTAAATGCCTTAGCACATCCAAGAAAACAGAACCATAAAGGAAAATTTGAGAAAGCTGTTAGCCAATTTAATTTACACAGTAGAATCTACTGAAGACTCAGAAATTAGCTCTACTAGTTAGCTATGGAAAAGAGGATGAAGGCCAGGTGCTAGAATATAAAATAAGGAGGTCTGATCAGAATTGTGTTTTGGAATCACTTAAGAACCTTAGAAAGTTTATCACACATGGCAGGGGACTTGCCCTCCCACAACAAGAAAAAGAGTGAAGATTTATTCTCTGAAACTAAAAAAATATATAAAATTGACCATATCAAGAGGAAAGATATGAATGTACTGATATCAAATGTTCTCTAAAGAAATAGAGCAGCCAGATCACCCTACACTAGAGCGCTAGCCCCACTCGCAAACCAAGTTTCTAGTCAGCTTTCAGTCCTTGCTCTTAAATGTAAGCATACAATTAGGATTATTAGATTTCTGGGGGAGAAAAATCTAATAATGAAAATCATCCTGAAAATAACATGGAGGAACCAGAGAGCAGGGAGAGATGAAAAACGTAAATTTAAAATACATACATGTTTGTGTATGTGTGTGTATTTTAATACTTTCAGAAAGATAAGAGCATGTTTTGCAACCATAAATAAAGTGGTACTTTAAATTTTTCAAGGAATTTTAGAAAAACTCCTTAAAATTAAAAATATCATGAAAACACCTAATTTATATAAAAGTTTGGAAGGTAGGAAAATCTCCCAGAAAGTAGAGGAAAAATAAACAAGAAAATATGGGACCAAAAGAAAGGAAATTAGAGGTCCTAATGTAAAGTACAACATTTGAATAATAGGAGTTCCAGAAAGAGGGGACAGAGAAAACAGGAGGGAAGTAGTAGACGTTTTTGTCTGGGAAACAGAAGAATTGATCTTCTAAATGTCCTAGTGATTGCTATTTGAAAGATGATACCTATTTTCTAGCTATCACAAATCAATAAGTTTAGGCTTATCTATGAGAAGGAAATCAGTTGGTTGAATTGGGATGCAGGGGAGCAAGATGACATATACCTCAGGATATAAAAGGGGCAAATGGCAAAATAGCTAAAAAACTAACTAAAAAAAAAATTCTTCCTTCATGAGAAACAGATTGTTTTACTTTCCATATGTGTTCAATTTTATTTCCATGGGTCTTAATTAAAACCAAGAAAAAGCTGACCTCTCTACATGACTATAATAATTTCAGATGCTAGAAATTGTAGGAAATATAACAATAATATCTATTCCATCCCTGGCTTTGTAAATAATTGAAACCAGGAAGGCTCAGAAAGATCTCTTAATTTCCTTCACCAATAGTTTTACTTTGTGTTGTGGAAGTTGAGTTATTCTGAAATATAGGATCAGTTTTTGTCCAAAGTAAGAAGCTTTTTTATTTTTTTAATTTTATCTACTTTTATGAATATTTCTGATGTTTTATTACAGGCAGTTTTTCATGAGAAGGACCATTAGGTTGAACAAAATGCTAGAAATTAAATGTTGCCAATCTGATCTTTGTATTTTTTCAGATCAAATCAAATCAGAACATTTAACACTATTACGTGCTGCATTTAAAACAAGCTTTGTGTGTGTGTGTGTGTGTGTATTTATAAATATATATATGCTTAGTTTTGATCTTATGCCAGGAGATGTATTCCCTAGAAAATAATACTGAAAATTCTTTTTATAGCAAACTAATCTGAAATAATTCAGTTAAAAGAAATCACTTTGGACAAGGTTACAGAGAACTTCAGTGTAGAATTCTTCTTCAGACTATTTCTGCTAACTCACATGGAATTAGCAGTGGTCCTTAGTCTGTTTTGTTTTGTTTTGTTTTGTTTAAATAAGTGATGCATGAATCCTTGCCAGACCCATTGAATCTCTGGGTATCTGAAGTTTTTAAATCTTTTGCAGGCGATTCTAATGCTCAGTGTTGATTGACAACCACTGGGCTAGAGAGGCAACAGATTTCAAAATACATACACACCTCTTAGTAACTGAAAGGACAAATTTTCCTTTTTCTTTTCTTTCCTTTTTTTTTTTGTTATGATTTGGTGTGGGCACTGCTGAAGTTTTCAGATGCTACAATGAGCACTAATCTCTCAATATGATGTTTTTGTGTCCTCTGGTTTAAGCTGTTACTGCGGAGATGCTGTGAGGTGAGCAGCCATCACCTTCTGGCTGTTTTGGCAAATATTAGATTGACATAACCTGACTCAGCAACCAGGAGAGACTTTCTGTTAAGGGACAAATGCTATTTAAAAACAGATTAATGTATCCCTCTGATGCATTTCAAATCTGTGAACATTAGGCTTCATTCTCCTCAAATTAATTAAATACCAAGGGATTTGATTCTGAAGAAATACTGTACATTCTTAGGTATAAGGGTGTCAATTAAAGCTGGCAGAGAAACAATTCAATCACAGGGGTTATTAAGAAGCTCCTTTAAAATTTGCAGTGTGGTAACTAACAGCAAACAACTGGATGCTGAGCATTGTTAAATGTAAATGTCAAATTAAATTAACATGCCCTAAGGTTGGTTTTTCAGAATACCATATTTGCTGGAATAATTTCTCCCTTTATATTCCATAATAAATGGAATAAAAGATATAAGTGATGATTTGGGTCCTGTTCAGTTGCCATCCTAATCAACATTTATTGTTCCTTATATTTCTCTTTCTCCCTTTCTAAAAAGCAACTTGCCCAGAGTTCCCAAGAAATTTGTTGCAGAAGCACAAAGCCACAAGGCATACTCAAGGATTGAGGCTCATTAAAAGCTGCCCATACCCCCTCCTGCCATCCCACTTACCTTTATGACATAACACTGGTGCCAAAATTTCTCCATCAGGTAACAATTTGAGCTAACATGATGT
This sequence comes from Eulemur rufifrons, assembly GCF_041146395.1. Lineage (NCBI taxonomy): Eukaryota > Metazoa > Chordata > Mammalia > Primates > Lemuridae > Eulemur > Eulemur rufifrons. The sequence goes on from NC_090997.1 coordinate 37,724,790, forward strand.
AGAATTCAGGAAATTGCTAGGGATTTGGATTAGGAAATGAGTTTTTCACTTACTAGAAAGTTACAATACCCTTTCTGAAACTGCATTTTATCATTTGAAAATGGATTAGAGGATAACAAAATGATGTTTGTGGAGGTGCTTTGTAAATTTGTGAAACTTTATGAAAATACTACTATTCTATTGTTAAATGCAGCTCTCCCTGTAGTGGGAGATGATACATAAAAGCCACATTCATCATTAAAATCCCTGTGAAGGTTTATTGTCAAAGCAATTCCTAAGTATATATCATTGCTTGGGGATAACAGGCCTAATTTGGTATCTAGAGGGATCATATTTCCATATTTGCAATAAACTCTTGGGAACAGAGAAAGACATAGCAAGAAGAGTAAGAGGGAAGGAATTGAGGGAGGGCAATGGTAGGACATAGAGTAGACATTTTTCATATTTCACTATCTTCCCTTCATTTCTATCTGACTGTGCTACAGCTACATGATTCTGTAAAAGAATTACTAAGAATGAAGAAGTAAAAACAAGACATGTAGGAGATTGTGTAAGCATGTGCCACTGGTATTTGCTAATTTATTTTTGTGTGAATATGGGAAAAATTATTGGCATTGAATTTGGGAACAGGGTAAGTGAGTAGAGCTTTTAATTTACTTCTCTTTACAAAGAAGCTTTTGATCCAAGGGTAAGACTAACCTAGCAAATACAGCTTGGAGGAAATGGTTTAGGAAAAAGGGCATAAAGAAGCATCTAGATAGCAGGAAATTGAGCAAGGAGCTGCCATATTCCCTACTGTAGTTGAATATAAATAATCATCAGCTTTGTTGGTTTGCTCAGAGTCCCTAATCTTTACTGGATGTTAGAATTACCCAGATAGCGCCCATCAGATTTATAGTATTACAATCTTGGATGGCACCTATGGCATATATAGTTTTGAGTGAATGCCACAGAAACATCTGAACCACAACCAGTGTTTAATTTTGTTTTTGCCATTGATAGTCTCTGACTTAATATGCCTAAATGTCTCTTCAGGTATCCACTATTTCTGTTTAAAAGAAGAAAAATATGAGAAAAAAAAGTTATGGCATGAGAATCATTTGATTAAACTATTTACATAATGTTCTTTATAAAAAAATATACCTGTGGGGTAAAATTCACTAAAGGGAAACAAAAGTGGGTAAAGAAGTTTCTATTAGGAATATATAAATTACCCGAATTTTAAGTGACTGTCATAGTGACAGCTGACACTAAGTTCATGAATGATTAATTAATTATTAATAGACTCATTAAGAGAAAATTGAAAACTTAGTAACTTTAAATGTAGAATATACAGAGTAATGTATGTTGAATAAATTATCAGTAACTTTCTTAAAAGAATCCAAATAGAGATCTTATATGTTAATAAAAACTCTAACATTGCTATAAGTGGAGATACTATATAATGATTTGTAAGCATTCCAATCTTAAAATTAAAAAATAATAGATGTCAAATAGTATTGTTTCTATACAAGCATTTTACTGGAGGTCCTAGGATATGTAATAAGATAAGACAAAGAAATAAGTAATAAGGTATAGAAGGAAAGAAGTTAAACTGTTCATATTTGTAGTTAATATGATGAATGTATACAGTAAATTCAAAAGAATCTACAAATGATTAAAAATAACAGAACTTTACAAAGTGTTACATGCAGAAGCATTATAAAAATTCAAATCTTGTTATACCACTAATGACCAGTTAGAAAATTGCATAGGGAAAAACTCCATTGACAATAGCAACAAAAAAGTATAAGACTAAGTCTGAAGAGTGTAAGTATGACCTCTGTGGAAAAAAAATAAGTACATCAACAAAGGAATTAAAATAATTAAATTAATAACTATATCATGTTGATAAAAAAAAATATATGAGTAGTCCTGCCTGCATAGGGAACTATTGGGAGACACATCCATCTGTACTGCTGGGGCAAGCTTAACAACCTTGGACCAGAGACGATCCTGAAATGGCTCTGTGTCTTGGCCCCAACCCTTCTCAACTGTGGTTTGAGAGCAGTTCTCACCAGGGACCTGGAAGGAAACACAAGGCAGACGTATTCTCAAGGCTTCAGCTATAATCTGAAGCTCATACTGCCTACGAGAGAAACAGCCAATGACCCAGTGGGAACCCTCCCAGGGATGCAAAGGAAGCCACATTTGTCTGTGCACCTGGAAATAAGCCTGCCATTTGTAGACCAAGGAGCTGACTCTCATTCTGGTGCCAGCCTTGCTGACCTAAAATCCTGAAGGAAGTCCAGTTTACCTAGGGACCAGACAGTATCGAAGCCTGCTTGAGCCCCTGATAACAGGCTCACTAACCTGAGACCCCACTGCAACCCAGCAACAGCCACATGACCTGGCTTCAACCCCACTGGACTGCAATCACAGAGGCAATTTGATCAGTCCAGAGATCCAACATGAGGAGACTTTTATCGACAGAAATCAGTCTGAAAAGACTGGAAAAGGTGTTTGCTCCTTCAAACACAGGGACACCAATGTAAGGCAAAACAGATAATGAAGATTCAAGTAAACATGACACCACCAAGGAAGTTAATAAAGCTCTAGTAGGACATCCCAAAGAAATAGAGATCTATAAATTGCCTGAAAAATATTTCAAAATAATAAGCTCAAGATGCAAGAAATCACAGATTGACATCTACATGAAATTGGGAAAACAATGCATGGACAAAATTAGAAGTTAATTACAGAAATAGAAACCATAAAAAAGAACCAAACAAATCCTGGCAGCAGAGAAGGATACAATGACAGAACTGAAAAATTTGATGCAGAGCTTCAATGGCAGTCTCAATCATACAGAAAAAGAATTAGCAAACTCAAAGACAGATCATTTAAAATAAGCAAATTAGAGGACAAAAACAGAAAGAAAAAGAATGAAAAAGCTTGAAGAAAGTAAAAGAGATCTATGGGACACCATCACCTTACAGATATGTGAATTATGGGAGTACCAGAAGGAGAAGAGAGAGAGAAAGGGAAAAGATTATTTGAAGAAATATTGAAAACTCCCCAAATCTTAGGAGAGATATAGAAATCCAGATTCTCAAAGAACTCCAAGCAAGATCTGTCATCAGTTATTTTGATATCCTCTTGGTAATTCTCTTCTAAGTCTATGGGAAGAAGGAAATTCTTTATGGTTGGAATAGTTGGAAAAGGGGCCACATAATAGCCCAGGAGGCAAAGTCCCTCAATTTGCCAGTTATTTAGGCATAAGTGTGCTGCCCTGGATTCAGAAGACTTGAACTAATTTCATCCTTCAAAACTAGCCCTTACACTCTTACAGACATTGGCCTAGGCAAAGAATTTATGAAGAAGACCCCTAAGGCAATCACAGCAACAACAAAAATAAATGAATGAGACCTGATTAAATTAAAAAGCTTCTGCGCAGCCAAAGAAACAGTCAACGAGAATAAACAGACCACCTACAGAATGGGAAAAAATTTTCGCATACTACCCATCAGATAAAGGACTGATAACAAGAATCTATTTAGAACTCAGGAAAATCAGCAAGAAAAAAATCAAACAACCCTATCAAAAAGTGGGCAAATGACATGAATAGAAATTTCTCAAAAGAAGATATAAGAATGGCTAACAAACATATGAAAAAATGCTCAACATCCCTAATCATCAGGGAAATGCAAATCAAAACCACAATGAGATATCACTTAACTCCAGTGAGAATGGCCTTTATCAAAAAGTCCCAAAACAACACATGTTGGTGTGGATGTGGAGAGACAGGAACACTCATACACTGCTGGTGGGACTGCAAACTAGTGCAACCCTTGTGGAAAGCATTATGGAGATACCTTAAACAGATTCAAATAGACCTACCATTTGATCCAGCAATCCCATTATTGGGCATCTACCCAAACGAACAAAGGTCATTCTATGACAAAGACACCTATACCCGAATGTTTATAGCAGCACAATTCACAATTGCAAAGATGTGGAAACAACCCAAATGCCCATCAATACATGAATGAATTAGTAAACTGTGGTATATGTATACCATGGAATATTACTCAGCTATAAGAAATAACAGTGATACGACATCTCTATGGTTCTCCTGGAGAGAGGTGGAACCCATTCTATTAAGTGAAGTATCCCAAGAATGGAAAAACAAGCATCACATGTACTCACCAGAAAATTGGTTTCCCTGATCATCACCTAAATTCATATCTGGGAATGATACCAATTGGATATCAGACTGAGGTGGGGGTTGGGGGGAGGGGATGGGTGTATGCCCACATAATGAGTGCATTGCGCACTGTCTGGGGAATGGTCACGCTTGAAGGTGCTGACTTGGGGATGGGGGGATGCGAGGAGGGGATGGGTATATACCTACATGATGGGTGCAACGCGCACTGTCTGGGGAACGGACACGCCTGGAGCTTTGACCTGGGGGGAAAGGCGGTACATGGGCAACGTATGTAACCTGAAATTCTGTATCCCCCATAATAAGATGAAATAAAAAAAAAAAAAAAAAACTAGCCTTTACAATCTCATATGCCCACCTCTTCCGCAATAGTCCATGGGCCTAGGCAGCAGTTGTTTATATATTTTTAGCAGCAATGACCTGGTAATGGAAAACACATTGGGCCCAGTGAGACTGAATAGTTTTCAAATCCTGGAGATATCAGATAGAACTGCAGTCCCCGAACCCAGGCCGCCCATCCCAGTCTGTGGCCTGTTAGGAAAACAGGGCCGTGCATCACTGCCTGAGCTCTGCCTCCCTCTTACACCACCTCCTAACCTCCACACCACCACCTTCTGTGCAAAATTGTTTTCCGTGAAACCGGTCCCTGGCGCCAAAAAGGTTGGGGACCACTGAGGTAGAGAGAGAAAAAAGTAACCTTTGCTATTCACAAGTCCTGCCTAGTTCTGGCAATGACAAGAAAAGGAAGCTTACAGGTAACTAAACATTCAAATTATGCAGTATCAAGGTATGGAACAAATTATATAAAGCAAAATTATTAAATGAGTCTTAATGTCCTTGAATACAGGCCTAGTCCTTTGCCTCATGAAAGCAGTTCATTATAATTATTGCCTTCTCTTGGGTCTGAAGATGAGGGTTTGGTTAACTTGAGTTTGGTGTTAGATATTGGCATCAATGTCCAAGATTTAGCAGGAGTCGGTACCTTTTTCAGATAGGATATGTGAACCTAAGAGTCAAAGCCCTGTAACACAAGAGCACAAGGGTTAATTAGCAGTATTAGTAAGGATCTGTCCAGCAGGGCTGGAGGTGGTGATACTGGAGTTCATGACCAAAGTAGAAGCTGTAAAAAGATTTCACAACCTAGTAGTGATTAATTTTTATAACTTTTGTAAGTCCAGCAATAAGTCTAAGTTAGAGTTAATTTAAGATTTGATATTGTGGATGTTTTTCAAAGATGCTAAAAGGCTTTAAACATTGAATCAAAACAGAATCACAGGTCGTTGTAAAATAATAGTAATTCATTTAACCAAGAATGATAGTAAAAGGACTTCAGGCGCAATACAGAAAGTTACATGGCTGTAAAAACCTTAACTTTTTTAAAGCTCAGTTTTCTTAAGTAATCAAAACTTAATAAAGACAATATAAGACAACATAGGACTTACCTTGATAAAAGAGGAAATCTTTGTTTCTTAGGCCAGGTATCAAAAGGTAAAGAAAAGCCTTTTGTATTGTGATTGCTTCTCCTTATGGGAAACCCATGTAGAGAACCTGGAAGTCACACATGATGAAAAGGGTACTTGAGTTAATCAGACACAAGAAAAGTGTGTGCAGGGTCATGAATGAACATTATATTATAAAGGAAACAAGAAACTAGAAAACTAGCATCTTGACCAAGGGAATACATGACTCTTAGTAAAAGCGTAGGAAGTTTTTTGACCATATTGAACAATTCAGATGTATCAAGAAGCTAAGAATATAGAACCAAGTTATACTGGAAGAAAAATATTGATATTGATTTTTAGTACTTTAAGATAACATTTCGGTGTCAGGCCATAACAGACTTAGAACCAGAGGGGATAAAAGTTACAGGAGCCGACAAAAATGGTTGGAGGAGAGAGTTATCATTTCAGGCTTCTCAAGGGGAGAAAAATCTGAAAGCAGCGAGATACAGCAAAAGTTGAACTTCTGAGATATTAATATAAATCTGAGAAGTTCCAAAAGAAGCAGATTATAGAATTAGAATCAAAACTTTTTGCAATTTCATTAAAAGCAAAACAATATTTTGAGAAAACCTTGTTTTAACCCCACATTTTTCCCTCTTAATTATAGCCATCTTGATCACATACATAATTCCTTAATAAGTTCTCTTTCACAAACCTCATCACAACTTAAACCATCTGTGTCATGCTTGAACTTTGTTTTGTCCTAAATTTTCCCTTTCCTACATAACCAGTCATTTTATTTTAGGACAAAAATCTACCATGAAAGCTTCTTTTTTTATACTATATTATTCTCATTTTAACCTTCCTTATTAAAAAATATATCTTCATATCCATAACTTCTTTTACATTTTTATTTCCTACTTACTGGTTGCTTTATATCTTCTTTCATAAATAACCTTTAAATTACCTCCAAATTAAACAAAATTATTCTTTTTCTCAATGTATTTTATGCCTCTTTTGTAAATTTTCTTACTAAAAACATATTCTTTGGTACACTTTGTATGTAGAATCACATATATTGGCTATAATTCTTAGTAACCTTAAATTTTAGCGAAAACCTGAGAAGCAGGAAATTGTGACTTTTCTGTCATCAGTATTTTATAGATGAGAACTATTTTATAAATTTTAGAAAATATGTTTTCTTATAACATATTTTTTCTGTTAATTGGAAATAACCCAGACATTTAATAAGTATTATCTAATTTAACACAACTTGAGGATTACAAATCACATGAGAAGTTCACCTATAAGTATTAATCCCATTTTTAGTCAGTGTATTCATTTTTAGCAGTTTATCTAGATTACTTAGGAAAACTGAGATATTAGACAAAGTCATCACTTTATTTCCATTAACCATTTTTATAGCCTGTGAATATTAGCTATTAATCTAAGTATGAACCTTAAAGTTAAATATATGGGTATTTTGCTGATAACCAGAAGATTCAGCTGTTTTCATTAAACTGACAATATTAGCCTTATCAAAAAAATCATGCAAAGATTATTCTGCTTTTGGCTGGGTTCATAATTTCATAGCTTTTATGTCAAACTCTGCACCTTAAAACATGTAGCAGAGGCAAAACATAAAATTGACCAGTAAACCCAGGCCAAAATGTATGCTGACAATTTTGAAGACATTTTTAATTTTTTATCAACAATTTTAAAACTAGCCTTATTAAAGATCACTGAAATCACATGAATTTGAATAGCATTTAGACATTTAATGTATGAGCACGTCTTTATTTATAAGCCAATTTGTTACCATGCACACACAACATATACTATGTGTACATACGTGTAAATAAATGACCTTTATTAATTTACTAACTCAGCATATTTATTGAACATCTACATTGTGCCAGGCAGTGAACTAAATGCTGGTGAAAAAAATATGTAGAACAACTATGGCATAAGTATAGAGTTAAATAGTGGAAAATACAGGGTTGGGATTTAGTTCATTTAAGGAGGTTGTTGTGACTTTTACAATAATAGTTTAGTGAAGTGGTTTGGATAGAAACATACTGGAGTAGTTTGAATAATGCATGAAGTAGTTTTATTTTCAAACTGATGGGTTGTGATTCTTTCTATGTGAATGTCATCAAAAACCCACTGATTATTAATGGCTCATGGAGTTGTCTTATATTCAGTTTTTAGAATTATTTCATTTCTCTTCGCTTAGTTGATTCTCAACTCTGAATGGTTGGCAGCAAAAGTATCATCCCTATTTTTTAGTTAATGATACTAGAATTCATAGAGGCTAGGGAATTTATGTAGAGGAACAGAGTCTGGTAGAAGGTGGAATGAGGCTGAGAACCTTGTCTTCACATATCCTCCACTAATCTTTCCGTCAAGTCAAGCTGATGTACTAAGTGATGAATATTAGGGAAAGTTTAAATATCTTTTATCAAATATAAATAATCATAACATTGCATGTGGAGTTACCAGATGAGATACAATATTTGAGATATGCTTATGCTAAAAAATTATTCATTGTTTATCTGAAATTCAAATTAATTGTGTTTCCTGTATTTTAATTTGCTAAGTGTAGCAGCTTGAGTTGTATAGTTCAATGAGATTTTTAGTTTTCTTTACAGTCTGTGCTGGGGGGAAAAAAATTCCCCTAATAGCATGTGCAGTTGGCAACACTAGAAATATAAGACCTGCCAAATATAACACCTATGTTGATGGGCATAATGAAATGAATTTAAGTAAGCCAAATCAATGCATGATGAGCAAGTCTGGCTTGTATATGTTGCCTACCGTCAGATGTGGAATCTCATTAATGCCTGCCCAATCTTCCCAGGTGAGAAGAGACATGACAAGATAGTTTTAATGAGTGTAGAGTTGTTCTTGGCAGATGGTCTAGCATTTTCTGGTGCCAAACAGCAAAAATCTATAGTTAACACTTGAATGGATTTCCAAATTTCCTCCAGGCCACCTGTTGGGGACTCTGAAAGCCTGGATCCAGCCTCAGAATTGTAAATGTTCTGGAAAAAAGGAATAGGAGCAATTTGTCCCAGTTTCCCATGATTAGACACTGATCTCTAGGCCAGCTGTTGCCCGGAGAAGGCACCTTTAACAGTATGATCATATAAGTAAAACTGTTCATGAGCTCTGCAAGAAGTGATGAAGCATCTGCCTGGTGCTAGAGAATAAAAGGTAAAGGCAATTTAGTCAACAGATTTCACAAGCATTTGTTTGAACATCAGTGTTAATTTTAAACTTACACTAAATCCCTAGGCTATGTTTTTATAATGTAAAAAGTAATTAAAACTCAGATTTCTGGGGGCTTTTAGTATTTGGCTAAAGTCTTGCTATTAAAAGGAGAATGTGTGTTATACTCATCCTGAATTCTTAATAATTAAAGGTAAATAATAAATAGGTCACAACATGTAGAAGAAAATTCTCAAATAAAATGTTTTTTTCAGGTATGTAAGCAGCAGTATCCATCCTTGTTTATATTTTGTATTTTGAATGTTGTAAACTATTCCTTTTCATATTGTAAGTATGCAGGGCCTATCTTCAAATTAATGCATTTGAATATATCTTCTTGATTAGATCTCTTGCTGTGAGCAGGAGGAGAAGGAAAAAATCTGTCTCTTAAAATCAGAACTGCTTATATTGAGCTTGATTGCATAATTGGATATTTAAGAGTATTTAATTAAAACTCAGTTGTACTCTAATTTTCTTTTAACAATTGCTTAAACCTGTGTAAATAGACATCATTCTATTGTTTACAGTTGCAACTCCAGTATTGGAAAACAAATATTTTAAGAGTACACATGTATTTGATTGTTTGGCATGTAGTTGACGACACAGACTCTAGTATCAGATTGGCAAGTGGTCTGGGTTGGAGTCCTGGCTTCTGCATTTATTTGCTGTATGACCTTGGGAAAGTTCTTAACCTTTCTGAACCAATTAATGGTAGTTAATTTTGAGTATTGCAAATCAAATCATACTTCTCTGATCAAAACTACATTAAAAGATGATTTTTTTCTTTCTGCCATTTCTTTGTAACCACAGTTGGTGTTAAACTTTTTCACTCATGGTTCTGTCAGAGAACTGTTTCTATTTGTTTATGTCTGCTTATTCTTAAAATACCAGTGAACCTACTCGTATATTTTATTTTTAATGTGCATCAGAATGGTAATTTTTAATAATGATAGTTTTGAGTGGATTAAAAAGTGGGACTAGAGATTCTTCTTCCTTTGGGATTTTTAAATGTGGAAAGATTTTTCATAAGACTTTTGATTTAAGTTGTTGAAACCCACTATCCAAAAACTATCAGAATATACCTCAAATCAAAGTTAGGTGTGTTTAGCTTGTTGAAGATCAACCCACAGGAAACTTAGGAGCATCTCAGCAAGGAGGGATTAGGAGGAGCTTTTTATGTAGGGTTTAGGCTTGTGCTATATGACTCTAAAGAGAGATTAGGAAGTGAGAACTGGTTGTAGATTTGGTTACTGTCTGGAAGCAAGGGACAGTTTAGCAAATGAATACTTCAGTAATCTTTGTTCAGGAGTCTGGAGGAAAAAAGCAGGGCCCAAAATTCAGTGTTAAGAATCATGCAGAAGGAAGAATTGTTAGTCATTTGTGCAGCTATGCTATGGCTTGGCTATATCCTATTAGAAAATTGTTTACATTCTCTTATGAACATCATAGTGTGATTGGCAGCTGGGTTTATTTTCAGTTTCTCAAAGTGTACTCTTGCCTATATATATATTTATCATAAGGATTATTGTCCTGGGTCCACTATACCAAATAGTGGGAGTTCATTTCTTTCCATAAGTCTCTTATGACTATTGCTTAGGCCTGAATGGCCTCTTCGTGTTACTTTTTTTTTTTACTTTTTTACTAGCATATCCATTAGCCCCCACAGGACAGGCTGCAGAGTGGGGTGTATTATCTCCAAAGTTGAGTTGCCCTCTCTGCCTCCAACCAAGGCAATCAGATAGGCTTTATTTTGAGGGCTGTATTGCTAAACACTATAAGGAGCCAGAAGATTAGAGTAACAAATTTAGGCAAATTTTAACTAATATTCTAGATCCATCTCTCACAAAAGGATAATATGTACAGCCATGATTTGTCAACATTAATAATATTCTTCAAATGTTGTTCTGTTCTATTGTTTCCTGGTCAGTAAAGGGCATAATGTTAAATCGTAACTCAGTGGAAGCATTTCTGAAGACAAACTAGCTAACAGAGGTAAAATATAGTGATCTAAGGTAATATTTGACTGAAATTAGAGGTATAAGAGGAACAATTAGTTGACTTGGTTTTTTGTTTTGTTTCTTGTTAAATATTGGTTGTCTCAGCCTTGTTTTTCATAAGATGTTGAATGACACTCACTTGTTTGTTTACCACTTGTTTGTTTACCACATACTAGGCATCTGACCTTGCTAAGTATGAGAATTTAGAGGTTATGAAAAACCTGTTCAGTGGTGGGGAGATAGCTATGCAGACAAATCAGTGCCAGGAAGTTTGAGAAGTGCTTTAATGAGCCCATGTGCTGGAATGTCAGGGAAACTAGTACCTGGTACTGTTGGGCTGAAGCTTTAGGGAATATTGCACACTCTGGTAAATATTAGTATCTGAGGTGCTCGTGAAATGCAGTACTAGCTGAGGCTCACACACTTTCGCCATCTGGTGACTAAGCAGAAAAACTGACATCAGTTGTGAAAATTAAGAACATGAGTTGAATCTTTAGACCCCTCTCCTCCACAAAAATCTTACTTTTGCAGGGTAGATGAGGGTTACATGAGTGCTTATGGGGCGGAGCCAATTTTTTTTCTCAAGAAAGAATGTAGAATCTTTTCCTAGAACATTTTCAGAATAGGCACCTATAAATCCATAAAAGTTCTTATATAATTAGTCCCTATTGAACATTTAATTTTCAGGAAATGTCTATTATGAGCCCTCCAAGAGAAAGGCCCTATAAAATGTACCTTTGGGTACTAAATTAGCTGTCTTTTTACCAAAGTACTTGCCTGTGATCTGTTTGTATTCTAGATAGTGTCTACTGAAATCATAATTTAAATTTTGCATAGTTAATCTGATTTTCTCTTTCTAACATAACTAACCACTGGCTTTTCATTGTTTTTCATTAAACTACTCATTTATCTAAATATGTTGTCAGTAAAAAGGAGGATCTTACATTAATTTAATCTGTAGTAGATGAGTTATATACAGTTCTTTTAAAAAGTTGATCGTTAAACTAGAAAAGGACTAGGATTTAGTCCTATTTTAAACCATTTGAAATTTTAAATAAATTTTGAAAATTTATTTTAATATTAGTTTCTTTGATTAATTCTTTTATTTTGTATTTTTTATTTCAAACTATTAAGGGGGTACAAATGTTTTTGTTATATGGGTACACTGTATAATACTGAAGTCAGGGCTTGTAGTGTGCCTATCACCTATGTTTGTTGTACCCAACAGGTAAGTTTTTTATCCCTCACTCCCTTCCTATCCTCCCCTTTTCTTAGTTTCCAGTGTCCTTTATGTCTCTGTCACTTTGTGTACCCATTGCTTAGTTCCCACTTATCAGTGGGAACATGTGGTATTTATTTTTCCATTCCTGAGATACTTCACTTAAGGTAATGGACTTCAGTTCTATCAAGTTGCTGCAAAAGACATTATTTCATTCCCTTTTTATGACTTAGTAATACTCTTTGGGGGGGGGGTGTATGTACATACCCCCGACATTTTCTTCATCCACTCATGAATTAATTGATGGGCACTTAGGTTGATTCCGTATCTTTGCTATTGTGAATTATGCTGCAGTAAAAATTCAGGTGCAAGTGTCCTTTTTATAAAATGATTTCTTTTGGGAAAGGAAATTCCCACCAAGCGGTACAATTGCTGGATCAAATGGTAGGTCTACTTTTAGTTCTTTGAGGAATCTTCAAACTGTTATCCACAGAGATGTACTAGTTTGCAGTCCTACCAACAGTGTATAAGTGTTCCTTTTTCTCTGTATCCGCACCAATATCTATTGTTTTGTTGACTTTTTAATGTGATTCTGACAGGGGTAAGGTGGTATCTCATTGTGGTTTTAATTTACATTTCCCTGATGATTAATGATGTTGTACATTTTTTCATATGTTTGTGGGCCATTTGCCTATCTTCTTTTGAAAAAATTTTTGTTTACATCTTTGATGGGGTTGTTTTTTAATTGCTGATTCATTTGAATTCTTTGTAGATTCTGGATATTAGTCCTTTGTTGGATATATAATTTGTTAATATTTTCTCCCATCCTGTAGGTTGTCTGTTTACTCTGTTGATTATTTCCTTTGTTGTGTAACAGCTTTTAAATTTAATTAAGTCTCATTTTTTTGTTGTTCCCATATTTGCCTTTGGGGCCTTAGTCATAAATTCTTTGCATAGGCCTATGTATAGAAGAGTTTTTCCTACATTTTCTTCTAGAATTTTTATGGTTTCATGCCTCAAAGTTTTTAATCCATCTTGATTTTTTTTTTAGACAGTCTTACTCTGTGGCCTGGGCTAGGGTGCGGTGGTGTCAGCCTAGCTCATAGCAACCTCAAACTCTTGAGCTCAAGCAGTCCTGCCTGAGCCTCCCAGAGTGCTAGGATTACACATATGAGCCACCACACCCGGTCTTGGATTAATTTTTGTATATAGTGAGAGATCGGGGTCTTGCTTCATTTTTCTGCATGTTAACAGTCAAGCTGAAAGTCAAATCAAGGAGTCAATACCATTTATAATAGCTACAAAGAAAATAAAATACTTAGGAATATACTTTACCAAGGGAATTAAAGATCTCCTCAAAGAGAACCATGAAACACTGATGAAAGAAATCGTAGATGACACAAATGGAAAAACATCCCATGATCATGGATTGGTATAGAACCAATGTTGTTAAAATGTCAGTACTGCCCAAAGTGATTTACAGATTCAATGCAATTTCCATCAAAATACCGATGTCTTATTTGACAGACCTAGAAAAACTAATCCTAAGCTTCATTTGGAACCAAAGGAGAGCCCAAATAGCCAAAGTAATCGTAAGCAAAAAAGAACAATCTGGAAGCATCACATTACCTGACTTCAAATTATACTATAAGATTATAGTAACCAAAACAGCATGTTACTGGTGTAAAAGTAATGGTATTTTTTACTGGTATAAAAGTAGGGAAATAGACCAGTGAAACAGAGTAGAGAACTCAGAAATAAAACCACATAGCTGTGACCAACTGACCTTCAACAACACAGACAGAAACATACACTGGGGAAAGGACGCCCTATTCAATAAGTGGTGCTGGGATAATTAATTATTATATATTTTAATGTTGTCACCTTGATCCTTATATAACCTCTGCATGTGGAATCAAGCGAGATGATAAATCATTGAGCATGTGGAAGATACTTTTCTTCATTTTAGCTGTTTCCATGATGAGATGAAAGCCTGTTTAGTGAACATAAATAGAACATTTATGTTTAAAACTACCTGGTTTATTATGAAATTATTAGATTGAGATACCTAAAATGAATATGTGTCAAAAGGATAGTATCAAAATTAAAGAGATTCTTAGCAGACTGAGATATGACATTCAGTAGAGACATATGGTTATGCTACTCAAGGAGTAGATATTCATATTCCTGTTACTATTGCTGCTTAACAAAACACTCCAGAACTTTGTGTCTTGAAACAATCCTGAAACCACAGTGGTTTAGCGCAATGCAAGGTTTTTCCTTGCATCTGAATTCTAAGCAGGTGTTTGTGAGCAGCTTTATAAGTATTCTTCAGGAATCTGGCCTTTTTTCTTGCTGTGGCTTCCTAATCCCTTAAGTCCTTGGAATTTCTTCATGGATCCTCTGCATCCAGCTGGAAGACAGGTGGAGAGAAGATTTGGAGAAGTATCTAGGAGTGTTTAATGAGCCAGGACTGGAAGCGGGTGTGCACACATCCTCATCCATTGGCCAGTACTCAGTCACAGGCAAGAGAAGCCGGTGACTGTGGTTGGAGGAAAAGGAAAGGGATCCGGTGAGCAGGCAGTTTCTGCCACAGAATTCTTCAATTGTCTTTTTCAAATAAGCATATGTCTTGATGAACTAAAATATTCCAAAGATAATAATTACTATTACATTCTTTTGTATTCGTATAATAATACATAGAATTATGATGGTTCCTTGAAGTCTATACTGAACAGCACAGTTAATACTTTTTTAAGTTCAGAAATTACAAAGAATCATTTAAATATCTACTTATAATAATTCAAAATATGTATGCACATGAAAATAAATAAAATGACAAAGTTGGGTTGACAATGTATTAAAACATCTAGGCAATACAATCTTTTGGCCTAATTCAGCTGCTTATATATATTTTAGCAATACGTGTTGTTACAGTTATGTGCCTATAGAAGAGGGAATAACAACACATATTGCTATGTATAGCTGAGCAAGAAAATATCAAACAGAAGCTGCTGAGATGAAGACAGCAAGATTGCTTACAGAAATTTTAAGAATAAAAAGGTGTAAGTTATCAGCTGTTACTCTAGAATATATAGAAATCCAGGGCAAAACAAAGTAACCTTTTGTAATTACAAAAAGATAGAACTGCTTAGTCTAGAATGTCAATAAGAAAAGAAGCACTAACACTTTTTTATTAATAAAAATGTCTTGGTCATAAAATATTAGCTCCATACTTCAAGTGTTCAACAGAAGTGACATAAAAGGTATTATGCAGATGCCTTAAAAGGCTCTGTGCCAGTGCTGTATATAGTGAGGGCATGTTCGGAAATTAGTTTTGGCCTCTAGTGGACAATAAATCTGCCTCAGCTCAATAGAAATCAACCCACAGGCCAAAGGAAAGTGAAACCCAGATGAGGTGAAACAAAATCCAATAAAGGCCCCAGGAGTCAGAGAAAATCATCCCCAGGCATTTCCTCCCCAGGCTGTTCTTTTGATATGATTATCTTTGTACATCATGGAGGCCCCTGACTCCAAACTCTGACTTTGCTGCATCCTCGATACATAAAAGAACTTATTGACACTTTAGACAAGCACACATCACTTTCTCTTCCTATAATCACTGTCATTTTTTGTTTTCTCGTTTGTAGAAGGACAAGGAACCACATACAGGGAGTGCTGATTAAAAGATAGTTGGACTCTTGGAAACAGCTAGAGCTTGAGCTAGCTCCAAATAAATTCCCACTTGCTACCTTTCTCCATAGGGTTTAAGTGAAACAATACTATGCCTGCCAAAATTCTAGATTCAAACTAAGGACAAAATTTGTTAGAAATAGCCAAAAGAATGTTCTCCTAAACTTCAAATCCGTTCTTTTCTCCTATATATGTTTTTTATGATTTCCTACTTGATTTTACTCCTAGAGAGGATTCCTATTTTTATTTTGCTGATTAAAACAATATCTCCTTATAGGAAAACCCATTGTTGAACTACCAAACTTCTCATAGAATTTCCCTCTTTATACTGCCCCACACATTTCTGGGCTTGATTTCTGTAATGTTCTCTTCTTGTTTAAGAGTATGATGACTGCATAATTAGTTTTTTATGTCTTCATGGCAAAATATTACTTATATACAGAAATGTGCTTTGTGTTACACATATACACACACACCTCCACCCCCGCCACATTTTAACAAATGGTTAGAAAATGAGCTACCAACCCCAGGTTGAGAATTAAAACGTGACCAGCAACCACACTTACTCCTCTCTCTCTTTCTAGAGACAAATCCTTTTCTGACTTTTAAAAAGCTACTACTTTTCTTTTTAAAAATAATTCTTTAACCTATATATGTGTTCCTAAGGAACATAGTTCAGCCTTTGTTTTTGAATGTTTTGTAAATTTAATTATATCATAAATATTCTTTAGCAACTTGCTTTGCTTTCCTCAATGTTAGATCTGTTAAGGTATATATCTGTTAAAATCCAATCATATTATTGAGTGAAGCTATAATTCATCCTTTATGAATTGTTGGATGACCCTAGTTATGTGTGTGTGTGTGTCCGTGGGGAGGGGGAGTTGTATGTGTTTGTTTTTGTTTGTTTCTGCTTTCCTAAATATTCATGCGTGCCAGTGTATTATCTGTAGGTCAATTCTATTCTTATATTTTATCCTTGGTGTAAATGAGCTACTGAAAATATAGAATGTAGACAGACACTTAGGGCAGTATTTTTCTCATCATATGGGATAGGTTCAGAAAAACCCCTGGAGAGCAGAACCTTGATAGAACTTGTCCTTCTTGACAGTACTCTTCATCCTTTCTAAAGATGTAGCCTTCTGTGAGGATAGAGACAGTAAAGTTTCCTGAGAGTCAAGGAGCATCCTTGAGCTCAGGATTATTTAGATTTCATTTCATATATCTATCCGTCCTGATAGCTATCCTGTCTGATACCAAGTCTTCACTGGTGAGACCTTTCTGTTTATAACTGTGCTGACCTGAGTGGTGATTGTTATTGATGATTAGCTGGGTTGTCTCTGAACTTTGCACCCTCTTCATTCCCCATAAAATTGCACCATCTTGAATTAAGTTTTCCACATGACACATACAAAACAATAATTAATTTAGCCTTTATGGATAGTAAAACCTATTATTTCATTACTCTTACTCTTATTACTATTTTTTATTTTTATTATATATTGACAAATTATAGTTGTATGTACTTATGAGGTACAAAGTGATGTTATGAATTTTTAATATAATGCCAGGTTTTTTTACATTCTTGTTCTAGTGTTTATTATGCTTTTTAACTCTTTATTTTCTTCCCTAAATAGGATTGAATAATATAGGCAGAGTGGCTTTCAGGGCTTAGGTATCATGTAACATGGGGAGAAAGATATCATATTTCCTGTGGCCTATCTTGTTTTAAAATCCAACATTCCCCAGTGCTTGTATCACTCATTCAGGCAATTTCTTAGTTCTTTCTGCTCACTGTCCTTGTTTTCTTGACACCAACTTGAGCTGCATTGCTCATGTACTGCAGAGATCTTAGCCAGTGTGTACAAAGCTGCCCGTCAGAATCTATAAAACAAGTCATTGAACAGGTCTTTTCAATGTGTATTAAATTAGTGCTAGTTTTGACTTTTCTTTTTTTTGGTCTTTTTTTTAATTACTATCATCTACTGATCATCTAGTTTTGAAAATTTACACTACTCCATAGAATATATTTTGGTAATTGTGTGTTTATTGCCTTAAGTTTTTATTTGACAACCAATGTGTAAAATGTATGTCCCTGGAAAAGTTTATTTTTTATCAAATTTTCCATCATATCTGAAAATAATTAGAGAATCTTCAAAATCTTTAGAGAATCTTTAGTTTGCATATCTTTTCATAAGGTTAAAGGTTAAAAAAAATGTGTCCCATTAGAATTATAATGCTATATGGGTTTCATTTATGTCAGTCTGTTGGTTTCTTAAATTTACATTTTCTTTATTTTTCTAAATTTTTATATTGTTTTTTAATTTTTTTTACAATTTTTTGTCACATAGGTATATTGCATATTCGTGAAGTCTGGGCTTTTTAAAACAAAAGTATTAACATCAGTAGAAATCTAAAATTAAATTAAATCAATTTTCACTATCTTGTTTCTCTAGAAACTTAAAATTTTTCTTTCCTGCTCTTTGTAAATATACACATATATTTTATAACCTATTTTTAAAAACACCACTTGACTTTTTTACACTATTATTTTTATATTTACTGTGTATTATAATGTAAATATTCTGTGTTATTACTTAATGTTTGTGCTATTTAGTGGATTTAACCTAATTTTTCACACATTGTTGAATATTTTGCTTTTTGAGAAAATAGAAACATAATTTTTATTTACATTATTTAAATATGGTCTACTTTAATGAGTATAAAGTGATACTTCATTTTAATTTTAATTGGGTTATTTTGAGGTACAGAACATTTTGTTTGTATATTTACTATTTCTATTTATTTCTATGTTAGTCACCTATTTATATTTTTTGCTTTTAATCTACTGGGGACTCAATATTGGTTTAACTTAAGTGTTTTTTGACTAGCGCCAGTAACTTTTTTTTCATATTTAATGGATTTTTTTCTCAGAATTGTTTTTTCACTTTAGTTATTGTTGTGGTACTATAGTTTAAAATTTGTATATAGGTTATGCTTTTTTCATTCTACTGCTCAAAATTTAAAGAAGTCATTACCTTACCAGAAATCTAATAATAATGGGTATTATTTCCTGATACTATTTCTTGGATTAAACCTTAATTGACTGTTAATTTGATATGGGTACTATAACTAAGCAGTGACCACTCCAAGTTCTTTCTTTCCATCTGAAGTTTTCTTCACTTTGCCCTTTTCTTCCCCCAAAGAGAACATTAATCTCTGTTGTGGGAAATACTTTTAAGTGATGCCATAGGACTGGAATTTGCTTGGTACCTTTCCTCTGTTGAAGAGACTCAACAGCTAGTGCCTTAGGAAGTAATAAGAGCCTTTCTTTTTGTTTAGAATTTAATATTTCCTAGATATATCTTGGTGTTGGTTTCAGTTTATCAATTTTGTTTGGAGCCTAAAGAAATCCTTCCATTTCCTCTATCTTATCTTTTGTTCATTTTAGGAAGATTACTTTACTTAGAGCTTTGAGGATTGGTTCTAATACATTTGTTATATTATTCAAGAACTTTTAATTTCCACAATATCTAACTTTTATGTGTACCTGTTTTCTTGCTTTCTTTTCTTCATTTATTTCCTTTATGTACTGATTGAGTTTGAATTTACTTTTTATGATGAGCGTCCTTAATTTTTCTGCATGGTTTTCCTTTTCTCACCATATACTCATTAATGTCAGTATCAGGGTATGCTTTATTTTGAGGTAGACTGAAATGAAATGTAAACCTAGTTATTTAAAAACTTAAAAATAAATAGACATAAGAAAAGGGAGACAAGCCTCTTCAGAATACTAACAAGAAAGAGACTCCTACCACTTTTTTTTTAAGTCCCTTTAATACAGTTCTGTCAGTATTAAATTGACTCATATTTTATACATTAAAAATGTCTTATTTTCTCTTTATTCTTGCAAGATAGTTCTGTTGGGTTCACAATTATAAGTTAATATATATTTTGTCACAGTATTTTGAAGATAATGGACCAAAGACTTACAGCTTTTATTATTGCTATTGAGTAATTACGTTGTCAGTCTAATTGTTCTTTTCTGTTAGTGTACATTATGTTACTTTTATCCGTGGATGCTTGTTGTTCCTTATGCCTGGAAACTGTCTTATCTCTTATATTGTTTCTTCTCCAGTACTCTCTCTTTTTCATTTGTTTTCTTTTTTAACTCTACTTAAAAATAGTATACCTTCCTTTTCTATTCTCTATATCTCCTAACCTTTATTCATATATTACACATCCTTTTTCTTTTCTGTATTCTGGATGATTTCTTTATGTCCATTTTCCAGTTTACTGCCTTTCTCTTTACCCATAACTATTAATGATTTGTTATTTATCTTATCCACTGAGTTTTAAATTTTAATCTTTTATTTCTCATTTCCAGTTAATTTTATTTGTTTCAAATACTCTTTTGTCATTTCATTCATAGTTATTTTATATTCCATATCTGATAAGCCTAACTAACATCTGAAGTCTGTGGGTCTAACTTTGTTATTTTTTATTATTGTTTAACAGATGGTGGCTCATTTTCATGTTTATTTGGCCAGCTTTTATTATAATTAGCTCATGTTTGTCTGAATTTAATACATAAGAATTTTGAAAACCTAAATTAGGGGTATTTTCTTCAGGATTAGTTTTATACTTACATTTTCCACTTACCAGAAGAAATTACCTTCATTTCTCAGCTTGGGGATTCCTGGAATATGCAGTAGTGTAGATTTGAACTGCAGATGTGGTTGGGTTTGCAGATTCTCAGAGGTAACTATTACTAGTGTTACTATTGGTATTATTATTAGTAATTTGTGGAGGTTCTTTTTGCTAGAAGATTAGATATTTATCAACCTTTCACTAATACTATAGCCTTTTAGGCTTAATCTTGGGGATTTTATGCTCTCTTTCACTTTGTAAGGGCAAAAGCCTTAGCTAAAAATTGCATGCTGGTGGTAGTGTTTGCCAACAAGGCAAGCCCAGTTTATCCATTTTCTGAAAGTTCATTATCTGATTTCATCTTATTTCTCTTTATTTTTTTTTCTTTTTCATATGACCATTAAGGATATTGGTTTCTTAAAGAATTCAGCAATATAATACAATGTATTGCTTTATCTAGTGTTAAGATACATTATCAAAAGCCTAGAAATGAGGCAAAGGTTAGCTGTCCTCTTGGTGACATACTGGGGCGTTGTCTATCACTAATACAACTTCCTCATAGAGTTGTTGAGAGGATTAAATAATGCAGCATATGTAAGCACTAAGCACTGTACATAATACAAAAATAAATGCTTAATAAATTATAGTATATATATATTGATATCAGGTATTCTCTTGCCATGTTATTCTGTAAGTTCTTTATGCTTTAGTTTATGGACCACAAAAGAATTAGGCATTCAGGTTTGAAAAAAGATCTGGGTTTAACACTAGACTCTGCCATTTACCATATGACCTTAACATTGCTGAGTCTCAATTTCTTCACTTTACAGAAAGGGAATGTCATTATCAGTGTTGTTGTGATTAGTAGATGGAATAGCCCAACTCTTTTGCCCTAAATTCTTAGGCAAAAGAAGTCAACATAGTCACCATTGTTCCAGTAGACATTCTTAGTTGGCGTAAGTTGGTTTCCTTCATTAGTAGAGTCATACAAATAGATATCATAGAAATAGAAAGAATGGTTCCTCATTCTAATGTATGTCCATAGACAGTCCTTCCATATAACCAATCCCTACCACTTGCTCACCCATTCAGTGATAATTATGTACCTTTGATCTAAACTGACTTAAAATTTATTTCATAGAATTCAGTGTGGACTTGCCAGCACTCACCTTTTTTTTGTTCTTCTTTTGTGATGCATCTGATATTAGCAACACATATACATTTTTAAACAAATATCAGTGATTCAAGACTACAAACTGCATAAAATGAAAAGGCATATGGTTTCCATAGCCCCCACATCCTTTTGAGAACCTAAAATATAGAGCTTTTATTATTGTTTACTTTTGACTTCTATTCAAATGTCACATAGTCCCTAATGATAAGGAAATGAAATTTTGTTTATTAATCTGTTGCCTTTGAAAAGTTGGTTGTAAATAAGCACCATCCACTCTGCATATTGGCAAATGGTTGTTATAAAGCTTATTAGGTAGGGCCCCAGAGCTTTACAGGTTCTCAAATAAAATCACGTTGGATTGAACGAGTAATTTCCAGAATGGTAAAATCTAACCAAAATTACTGCCTACCCCATGTCCAAGCCTACATGACACATCTTCTAGGAAATATGAGGACCTTTATGAGGGCACCACCAGTCCCTTCTTGAGGCTTTTGGATTCTTCTGAACATTAATTATCCTTAGCTCAAATCTGGATAAGTGCTTATTAGCAGGTGGCAAATATTTTAAATATCTATAATTTTGATTCTTGTTTTTAACAGGTTACAGGAATTTAAATAGACGTAACTTTACATATATCTTTATTACATTTAATTTGTTTGGGACTCACTGTTATAGCTTAGATAATTCATTTGAACCTTGAGTCTGCTACCCACGGCATTAGCTGTCTCTCCAACTATTGCATAGTCTAAAATTTGATTTGTAAGATTTTGTTCAAATTATTTATTAAAAATATGACAGTAGGGTTAAGTATTGCATGCTGTTAGAGGAGCCCCTGCAGTTATTAATACAATCTATATTAAATAGGCACAGTTTATTCACCCAGCCTGAATCTCATGTGGGAGAAAGAGCATGATATATTAGCCACTAGTTTGAAATATAAATGTCCTACTATTTTGAACAGTACCTCAACCTTGTAAGGAGTTATCTC
Organism: Eulemur rufifrons; assembly: GCF_041146395.1. NCBI lineage: Eukaryota > Metazoa > Chordata > Mammalia > Primates > Lemuridae > Eulemur > Eulemur rufifrons. The sequence goes on from NC_090997.1 coordinate 37,747,424, forward strand.
CCAGTTGGAACTGTAAGTACCAACTGATCAAGCAACACTTACTTCTGCTTTTATTTCTTACTTGATCCAATTTTGTATATACCACAGCTATTCAATGATTCCTTGATGATGGAATATTGTTGTATGTGCCAGTCTTTAGATAGCACCTAGTTCGAATGAGTAGTTCTGAGTAAACAGTCACTTGGTGTCCTACAATCAGACAGGCATTCAATCTATGATGGGGCCAAATAGCATAAGCAAAGAGAGTTTTTTTTTTCCACTATAAGGAATTTATTTGTCAAGGAAAGTATGACTGTTCCAAACCCCAAGTCCCTCCTTTGTTTCTCACTAGGGTTGGCCACAGGCTCCATATAATATCCTGATCAGCTTCAAGCACATTGGATATTACTGATCAGATCAAGTGGCAGAGCTTCTTATTTTCCAACTGAGACCAGCTATAAATCTTTGCGCCCTTCCCAAAATTTACAGCCTTGTGATTTACTCAATATAGGCTTCTAAGTGGGAAAACAAATGTGTATATGTTGCCTCCAATATTCACAAAGGCCTATCAAACATCACATCTTTTTCTTCGTGATAGGAAATACATATTAAAGCAACTTGTCTTTCACTTTGGGGGGAATATTCCAACGTGTCACACCCAGAAACTTCCCAAGTATATAAGTCCCCTGAATTCTGGAATTTATCTTCTCTTCTCTCTCATGCATGGATCTTGCCAGGGTCTTCAAAACACCTGCTATATTTTCACAATAGCATCAGTCTAGTACTCCCACATGATAGTGTGTGGAACATTTTGATGGTTAGAATCTTTGTGAACTATATCGTGACATAGAGTCAGCAAGTGGACATGACAGAAAAAGTATACTGCTCTCTACTAGGTGAATGCAAACTGTTTCATTTTGTTTGCTTGTTGGGATAGAGAAAAAAACCTTCTAGTTCAAAAGCTACATAACAACTACCAGAGGCAGTGTTGCTCCTTCCAGGAAAGTAACTATATCTGGAATAACAACACTGTGTAATTGGAAACACCACTTAATTAAAATTATGATAATTCTCTGCCATTCATCAAGATCCTTCTAACTTCTGCACAGTTTATATAGACAAATTAATTGGGCACGTGGTAGGAATTTCAACCCCTATATATTTCATGACTTTAACATGTCACGGAGCCCTGTGAATCCTCTAGGTGAACATATAGATAAAAGCACCTTTGGGAATGCTGAGTTTACAAGAATAACTCCATAAGCCACCAGACCGCTTAAGGTAGCTACTGCTTATGCCTTGATTAAGAACCTGCATAATTAGGTAGCCTCTGAACCAGCTGCAGGATGAACAATAACTGTGACACCTCCACTACAATATGTACCAGCAAAATACATACCTTGTGCCTACTTCTCTTCCCCCATAATGCACTTCTAAATCAAATACAGGATGATGTGATTAAAAAAGATTGGCATGGCCGGGCGCGGTGGCTCACGCCTGTAATCCTAGCACTCTGGGAGGCCGAGGTGGGTGGATCGTTTGAGCTCAGGAGTTCAAGACCGGCTTGAGCAAGAGCGAGACCCCATCTCTACTAAAAAAAAAATAGAAAGAAATTATATAGACAGCTAAATATATATATACAAAAAATTAGCCGGGCATGGTGGCGCATGCCTGTAGCCCCAGCTACTTGGGAGGCTGAGGCAGGTGGATTGCTTGAGCCCAGGAGTTTGAGGTTGCTGTGAGCTAGACTGACGCCACGGCACTCACGCTAGCCTGGGCAACAGAGTGAGACTCTGTCTCAAAAAAAAAAAAAAAAAAAAAGATTGGCATGGGTGTTGAGGGAGTCCTTCTACTGTTTCAGCCACAATAGCCTCACATACAATATTGTTGTCAGTCCTGGCCTTTCTGAAAAGTTGCACTGTATTTACAAAAGGGCAAGTGTCAATTAAAATATAAGGAAGAACAGAAGCCATTTTTATACTGATATTCACAGAATTTTAAACCACATTTATGCTCATACAGTCTTTGTATGAACTTCAGTCATGTTGGGAGATAGTTCATAGCTATACGATGGAAAAGTTCGTTATGAAATTCTCCTCTCAGCAGTATTTTCTAAAGCAATTGTATTACTTCTAGAAAAATAGATTTTTTATGATATTTAGCTTTTCAAAGGTCAGTGAATTAAATTTATATAACCTTCAATGCTTTTATATTATCATCCTAAATTATAGCATTTCACCTATTGATTACTTACTAGGTGCCTGTCACTATGTTAACTATTTTTACTGTCTAACTTAATATACATAACAACTCTATGAAGTGGATACTATCACAATCACCATTTTACAGATGTGGAAACTGAGACATAAAAGGATAAGAAAGTTGGTAGTACAAACTGACAAAGAGTGGAGCTAGGATTGACTCAGGCAATGTTGGGCTCTGCAAACCTAACCCCATCACTACCACCTTAATTGTATGTCAACTCTTCTAAAGTCTCTTTTATTTATTTGTTTATTTATTTTTAAACCATAAGTTTAATAGGGATATTGAATGAACTTGTCTTATAGGCAGGTGGCAAAAGTTTGTGAACTTAGGTTTTTAAATTTTTTCTTTTATTTCAAAATATTAAAGGGGTACAAATGTTTTTGGTTACTTGAATCACTTTTGTAATGCTTGAGGCATTATAGGCTATAGAAATCTGACTGATTTATGTACATTGTACAAAGTCCTTAGACTTTACTGAATTTATTTTTCATTTCCAGGAGTCTCTTGGTGGAGGCTTTGGAGTTTTTAAGGTAAAAGATTATGTTGTCAGCTAAGAATGATAGGTTGACCTCCTCTTTCCCAATTTGTATACCCTTAATTTCTTTCTCTTGCCTGATTGCTCTGGCTAGGACTTCAATCATTATGTTGAATAGAAGTGGTGACAGTGGGCACCCTAATTTTGGTTCATCCCTGGCATGAACCCCACGTGATCATGGTGGGCTATTTTTTTTTCTGTGTGTGTGTGCTGTGAATTTGGTTTGCTAGTATTTTATTGAGGATTTTGCATCTATATTCATAAGGGGTATTGGACTGTGTTTTTTTGTTTTGTTGTGTTCTCTCCTGGCTTTGGTAAAAAGATGATACTGGCTTCATAGAATGAGTCAGGGAGAATTCCCTCCTTTTCTGTGTTATGGAATAGGTTCTATAGTATGGGTACCAGCTTTTATTTGTAGGTCTTGTGGAATTCAGCTGTGAATCCATCTGTTCCAGGGCTGCTTTTTATTCGAAGATTTTTTATTACTGCTTGGATTTTGTTGTTCATTATTGGTCTGTTCAGGAATTCTATTTCTTCCTGATTGAATCTTGGGGAGGTTGTGTGTTGTGATAATCATTCATTATCAAGTTGTTCATTTTCCATGAGTTCATGCACTTTTGAGTATTTCTCTTGTGATTGATTTCTAGTTTTATTTCACTGTGGTCTGAGAAGATACATGGTCTGATTTCATTTTTTTTTTTTTTTAATTTGTTGAAGAGTGTCTTCTGGCCTAAGATATAAACAATCTTGGAGAATGTCCCATGTGTTGATGAGAAGAATGTATATACAGTATTTTGGGGGTAGAATGTTCTGTAAATGTCTGCTACTTCCATTTGTTAGGATCCGGTTTAGGTCTAGTGTTTATTTATTTCTTGCTTTGATGATTTGTGTAGCTCTGGCAGTGGGGTGTTGAAGTCTCCTGAAATTACAATGCTGCTATTTATTTCTTTGCTTAGCTCTAGTAAAATTTGCTTTATGTATCTCAGAGCTGCTGTGTTAGTTGCGTATATATTTAGGATTGTTATGTCTTGTTGAACTGCTCCCTTTACATAATGACCATCTTTGTCTTTGTTTTAAACTTTGTTGATTTAATATCAGTTTTATCTGATATGAGAATAGCTATACATGTTCTCTTTTGGTTTCCATTTACATGTAATATTTTTTTCCATCCTTTCATGTTGAGTCTGTGTGCATCCTTGTGGTTTAGATGTGTTTTCTGGAGACAGAAAATCTTGGGTTGTGTTTTTCATCCATTCAGCCAGCCTGTCTTTTGAGTGACAAATTTAAACTGTTAAACCACATTTAAACATTAAGAGGTGGAATTGATGTGGGATGCTGTTCTGTTCTTCATGTTTGGTAGTACCTTTTTGTTTTGTTTCTTGTCTTCTGCTATTGTTTTATAACAGTTGTGGGCTTTAGCATTTGTGGGTCATCTTACACTGCTGATTCCCATATAATGCTATTTCTGAGTATTTCCTGCAGGGCAATCTGGTCATGACAAATTCCCTCAGTGTTTTTGTCTGGAAAAGACTTAATTTCTCTATCACATGTGAAACATAGTTTTTCTGGAGACGAGAGTCTAGGTTGGCAGTTGTTCTGTTTAAGGAGATTGAAGATGGGTCCCCACTCCCTTCTGGCTTGTAAGGTTTCCGCTGAGAAATCTGTTGTTAACCCTTTGGGTTTTCCTTTGTAGGTCAGTTGTTGCTTTCATCTTGTTGCTTATGGAATTTTCTCCTTCATTTTTACTTTGGGCAAGTTGATTACTGTGTGTCTTGGAGATGTCCTATTTGCCATGAATCTTCCCAGTATTCAATGTCCATTAAAGTTTATTTTATTCCAAAGTTTTCTTCACTTTAAGTCATTCCCTAAAGTATTAATTATTGAGAAAGGAGCTAAGTACACAACTAAAGCATCAGTAAAATGCCCAACAGAAGTAGAGCTTAGATGAGCTTCCACTCTTTTTTAGGTACAAACCTAAAAATGTAAAAATCTGAAATCTAATAAATGATACTGGAGTTATGAAGGTTTTGAATCTTAGCCAATTATAGCATTAAGAAATACTGATAAATAAATCTGTGATTTACTCTGGAAAGAACTTGATGTGTTTTAGCATTAAGTTGGTAAGTTGATTTGGAATACTATTATTAAGAGCTAATTATGCATGTCCAGATTTATAATAGACATTTCTCTTGAAGTCTACAATCCATTGTCTTTCTTATTAACTTTTAAAATTAATGTGTATTATTAAAATATAAATTTGAGAAATATCAACATATAAGTGTTCATCCTAAGGGACACAGAGGTGACATTTCCTAGTTTCACATAGCATTATTTATTTAGCATTTAAAGCAATGTCTCCTCAGCATGATTTTAAACTTGTACAGATGACAAATTGTATGACTGTTTCTGTGTTTTGACATCCTCCTCCAATCCTTTTTTTCTCCAAGCTGTGTTTAACATAGATTTAATGAAATTCCAGCTATGTGTTATACATACCTTAATATAGTAATACTGAAATAGCCTCTCTCCTAATAACTATAGGATGTACTTTAGTGTCTCCCACTGACCTTTTAAGTTTATTTAATGATTATTACTTATGTTGCCTGTAGAAAATTCAGAGTGTCCCACGTTTTTTCTCATCACTCTAAAGCTCTTTACTTGTCACTTGTGGCAAATAGGGACGTTTCTCCTACATGTCCTTCCCCAGTGTGGAGGTTGGACTTATAGAGCACCATTATGCCTCCCCAAAGACATCTTCGAACCTTCTCCTCCCACCCTTTTGTTTGTATCCATCTATCTGTCTATCAATCACCTATCTATCCATCTATCTATCTAGTAGGGAGGGGCTTAAGTATCTTTTTTATCCTCTACTTTATTCATTCTGTATATAGTCTATCACCTAACCTATTATATTATCTTTTGCTATTTCAGCTAAAACTTCCAATGTAGCACCTTGTCCCTCATTTCAAAATATTCAATACTGCAGAAAACCTTACTTGTGTATGTTATTATAATTTGTCTATATTATACTTTTGCTTAAGACTGACCCAGAATTTTTTTGACACTTTTTGTACTCCCCTCAGCATTTAGCACAGTAGTGAAGTCTTAGAAAATGCCTATTAAATACATTTTGACTTAACTTGGTGGAAAGTAGAAACTTACTCATTTTTATCTTTAGTTTCAGGTGCAGCATTATGCCTCTCATAGTCTGGTAACCCTAGGACGTTGCAGCTTGTTGAGAAAATCTATTATACCTCTGCTTCTGTCAGAAGTAAATAGCTTTGCTGATGATCTGGGAGCTGTCAATCAGGTACATGTAACTTAAAACTATAGCTCTCATTTATAGTTAATATAACTATAGGCTTTCCTTTTCTTTTCCTTTTTCTTCCCTTCTCTTTTTGCAAAGCTGGTATTTTAGTCATTACTTTATCTCTAATGTATGTGGGTACTATGACTGCCTACTAAAATTACAGAAAGATACTTGAAGAAAATAGTTTTCAAAATAAAACCATCTTATCATTACTTGTATATATGTGTCAAAGGTGCCATTGGTGACAGCAAAAGAGTACTTAGATGAATGGCCTTAAATCCCTCCAGGCAGACATCATGTTCCTAAAGCAAAGGAGAGAAAAGTGAACTGAGAGGATCCTAAATGGAAGATGGTCTCTAACCAGTGGTTCTCATCCCTAATTGCTCATGAGAATCATCTGGCTAACTTTTACGTATCCTGTTGCCAAGCATTATGCCAATTCAATTAAATAGGGGTCCCTGGGTTTGGAATGTGGGTATTGGTATTGTTAAAACCCTCTAGCTGACTCCAATATACAACCAAAATTGAAAACCAGTGCTCTAAGCCCTTTAATCTGTACAAAGGCCTATATATCACTGCTGAAAATGTATAGAAGGAACATAAATCATTTCCATATTTTAATGTTGACACTGGTTTATTACATATGTTCACTTTGTCAGATCATTTAATAGTCTTGCCATCTCTGTGGTAGAATTAAAAAGCACAATTAAGGGAAATCAGAGGCATAGAAATGTTTTGGTAGAGAGAAAGAAATTTAATTAAAAAATACATATACAATTTTAAATGGCTTTTAACCAAGTACTTACGTATAATTTCTCTACATTTAATGGCATATTCTAAAAATATTATATAATCTAATTGACTTCAGTGTATGACATGATATATCATCTAGTCATACACTGTCAGCAATTTTTCAAGCTCTCTTAAGAGCTCTATTAGATATTAAAAAAGAAAGTCATTGTCACTTATCTCAAAGAGACAGAAATAAGCCACATTGACTAATTGAAAAATAGTAAAGTGTTGAAATGCTTGGTGCTGTTTGTAGGAGTTCCAAGATCAAGGAACATGATATGGTAGGTTCCAAGTCCCCACAAATAATTTATGGAAAAGGAGCACCTTGAGAAATGGATTTGAATTGATTAATCAGTGGATAATAGAATGTAAACACATAGGGATATTACTTAGCAAGAAGTGTGGCAATGATTCTGAGGAAACAAGGTGAGGTCTTGGCATTTAGCAAAAGAAAGCAATGTGGAAAATGAGTTTAATTGAATTAGATTATTTGTTTAGAAAATAACATTAAGTACAGAAAAGAAAATTGTATTTATATATTCTCATTTAATTTTCACAATAGCTCCATGAAGTCGTTATACTTTTGTTTATAGTTTTTATAGGTTAAATAACCTAGTTTATAGATAAGGAAACCAAACCTTAGAGTGTTTAAACAACTTGAGCAAGATTGTAGAAAGAACATATGCTAAATCCATAATTCAAACCAGGCATTTAGACTATTAAGTTACTTCAAAATAATAGTAAGAAAAATAAGAATAACAATAACACAACAACTATTTTTTGGCAGATATTATGTGTTAAATGCTTTATATGAATTATCCCAATCAATCCTTTTACAACTCTTCAAGATGTTAGTATTGTTTAAAGACAAGGAAACTATTAGCTGCCTTAATAGTAGACAGCAGAATCCACTGTAGCCAATTTAAGTAGAAAAAGATTCATGAATAGCTATGAAATTGTTGGGAGGGTTAAAGAAAGAGACTCTAGGCTGTATTTTCATGAATGACTCTCACAGCCACACAGCAGAATTCGGCTGCCAAAAAAATGGCTACCTTTGCATTCATGACCAAGAAACTACCTGCTGAATCAAGAAGCTGCTACTTCTTGGAGTCCAGGAAAACAAAATCCTGTTTTGATGAACAACAGCCAAATGTATGCCCAGTGCTCTACTTGTCTCACTATGTGACTTAGTTTCAACTAAAATGTTTTTGTGAATGGATTTGTTTAGTGAATCAACAACATAATCAGACTTCGTCAACAAGTATAGAAAATGTAGTTTTATGCCCTTTCAGCATTTGTGCTTTACTAGGGTGATAGAATAACTATTGATAAGTTAGTCCAAAGTGTTTATTACAGTAAGGTTCAGAGATTCAATAACATGCTAGTAAGTGATGAGTCAGAGTAGGAGGAGATACAAAGTTACAGGACAAAAGATGTGAATACAGGAGGCTATTTGGGGACTCTTAGTGCTATAAATCTCCCACAAGTAGGAATAGAGATAACCACTGTATATAAGAAGTGTTATCCTGTGGATTTAAGGAAGTTTTAATGTGAAGGAGAGAAGAGAATCAATGAGCAAATAGTAAGAGATAGGAAAATAATATTACTAAGAAGAATTAGGTAACTGGGAAAGAGTGCTTGTGGTGGACAGAAATAAGTTGAGTTTGGATATATTGAATTTGAGGAAACATTGAAGTAATCTGAATGGAGGCAGAGGGAAATATGAAACAATCCTTGAAAGGATCTTGCTGATTTACAACTGAATTAACACCTACTGGAAAAACATAGTACAGAAACTCAACAACATACCATTAATGTCTAGTAGTATTCATTCAGAAATTATGAAATATGTGGAAGCAAGAATGTATAACCTATATAACCTTGAGGAAAAAATCAATTAGTGGAAATAGTTCCAGAAATGACAGATATAATGGAATTAGCAGATGAGCATCAGAACAACTATTACAAATATGTTAAAAGATTTCAAAGAAAATTGAAATAATAAGGGAGGAATAGGAGATTTCAACATAAAAATGAAAGCAATATATATCAATAAATCTGTCAAATTTATGAAAGTAAATATACATGTGAAAAAAATCTTTGCTAATAATTTATATTACACGTACACATTCCTTGAAAAATAACCAGTTATCGGCCAGGTGCAGTGGCTCATGCCTATAATCCTAGCACTCTGGGAGGCCGAGGCGGGAGGATCGCTCGAGGTCAGGAGTTCAAGACCAGCCTGAGCGAAAGTGAGACCCCATCTCTTCTAAAAATAGAAAGAAATTATATGGATAGCTAAAACATATAAATATAGAAAAATTAGCCAGGCATGGTGGCGCATGCCTGTAGTCCCAGCTACTGGGGAGGCTGAGGCAGAAGGATTGCTTGAGCCCAGGAGTTTGAGGGTCCTGTGATCTAGGCTGATGCCAGGGCACTCTAGCCCGGGCAACATAGCGAGACTCTGTCTCCAATAAATAAATAAATAAATAAATACCAATTGTCAAAACTGATTCAGGAAGAAATATAAAACCTAAATTACCCTATGTTGATTAAATAAATTATATTTACATAAACCTCACCACAAAGAAAAGTCCAGGGCCAAATGAATTCTCTCATGCATTTTAAAGCAGAAATATTACTACTCTTACACAAACTCTTTAGAAGACAGAGGAGTAGGAACAGTTCCTAATTCATTTTATGAGGCCAACATTATTACCCCAGTATCAAAACCAGACAAGGACATTAAAAAAAAATCTAAAAACTTAGACCAATAACTCTCAAGAACATAGAAGTGAGAATCCTTATAGATATTAGGAAATGGAATTCAGAAATATATAAAAATAATAATGCTTGATAATCAAGTAGCCTTTATTCTAGGATATTGTTTTCACATTCATAAAACAATCAGTACAATTCACCATATTAACAGACTTATGAAGAAAACCCATATGACCTCAGCATATGCAGAAAGGCAATTTGCAAAATTTACCACCCACTAGTGATTTTTCAAAAATGTACCGAAATAGGAATAGAAGAAACTGTCTTAACATGATAAAGGGTATCTATGGAAAACCTATAGATAGCGTACACTGTGGTGAAAGACTGAATGCTTTTTCCCCAAGATTGGGGTTAAAGCAGGGATATCCTCGCTCATCATTTCAATTTAGCACTGTACTGAAGGATCCTAGCCAGTGCAATAATGCTATTGCACTCTTGGAAAGGAAGGAATAAAACTATCTTTGCTTAGAGTCAGTATGATCAGGAACATAGAAAATCCTAGAAAGTTTACCAAAAAGCTATCGAACAATCCTGAAATAGACCCACGTTCAATGGCCAGTTGATTTTAGGCATGTTTTAAAGTAGTTCAGTTGGGAAGGGATGGATCAACAACTCAGTAGAAAAAGGGCAAAATATTTGAACAGAACCTTCATTAAAGAAGATATATGAGTGGATAATAAGGACATGAATAATGTATCATATCAGGAAAATGCACTTCACAACTATAAAAATGACTAAAATTAAAAGGACTGACAATACCAAATCTTGGCAGAGGTAGGGATCAAGCTAAACTTATAAATTGCTGGTGAGATGTAAAACAATCTGGCCGTTTCTCAGAAAGTTAATTATACACTTAACATATGGCTAAGCAATTCAGCAGCTATGTTTACATAAAGAATTGTACATGAATGTTCATAGCATCTTTAATTTTAAGAGTATCAATCTGAAAACAAGCCATATATCCACTAGCAGGAGAATCAAACAAATTGTCATAAATATGTGCAGTGGAATACTACTCAACCATAAAATGAATTGAACCATACAACATTATGGATGAATTTTTTAAGAACATGAATGGTGTGGTTCCATTTCTATGAAGTCCTAAAGCAGCCAAAACTAATGTATGTTGAAAGACACCAGAACAGTGGTTGACTCGGGATGGAGGATGGGAATGAGGGATTGATGTGCGATTATGTGGGTATTGGCAATTGTCAAAACACATCAAAATGTGCACTTAAGGTCTGGGCATTGCACTATATATAAATTTTATCTCAATTAAAATGTTTTTTAAAAACTAACAAAGTTTTGAACCTAAAATATTTTTCTCAGTGCTTTTATACTCAGTTCTTTGTCTCATTTTAAAGACTTTATTTCTGTGTTAATATAATGAATACCAAGATGTCACTAAGAACTTTCTGAAGAACAGTGTTAGTTTTTAATGGTGCAAAATTTTCTAAATAGCTACTAATTAAAACATTATTGTGTATATATATATGTATGTGTATATGTCATATTGTGTTCTATATGAATCTGATTCAATTTCTAATGGATTTGTATATCAGACAGTTCTATTTAATTAAAATTAATAGGAAATTCACTAATAATTATTACCATAAATACTTTTGAAGCAGATTTATGTGTCAAACACTGTTCCAAATATTTTATACATTTGTTTAAAATAGCTATTAATTTTAATTTTTATTTTATATACGTTATTCTCCAAACTACATTGATAATTGACTTTGCTCCCATTTTACAAAAGAGGGCAATTAGGACCAAAGAGTTTAAGTAGTCTTCCAACAGTCATAGTAAGCACAGCGCCAAATTTATTGGACCCAGGAAGTGTGAGTCCAGAGTCTAGAATGTAAACTATGCAGTAGTTTCTGTTACTGACTAACCATCTCAGATTTTTGTATTTTTGCTGACATCATTTTATATTAATTTGTCTTCTGTAACTGGTATGTGTATTGTCCCACTTACTTTATAGCAGTAAAATTAGATAATATATTTTGTCAAATTTAATATATTTTATATTTATATATTTTCTACATCCTATGACCATGAATCAGACTTTTTAAACGTAGAATTCTCTCCTCTTATCCTGGTATCTTTTTCTCTAGCTGTGTTCATTTGAATGAAGTTTTCTTGGGTCTTGAAAAAATAGTTTATGTGATGCTGAAGATAAAAGATTCCTAGTATCTTGACAAAGATGTATTTTGTATTTCCCCTATTTAGGACCTTTTCTTTATCAATTGATTAAAATTAGGAGTCTGTATCTGTCAGTTTTTTGGAGTGACTGAATTTTCTCATCATGATTATTACATATTTACCATCTTATGACATAGTCACTTGGTTTTCTCTTTATTTTCAAAATAACTTTCAAAAAGTAGTTCCTGTAGGATTCCATAGACTGCTGACATGCTGATTTTCTAAGGGCCTACACTGTTTGGCCAGTCAAAACTGAGTACAAAATCAAAATATTGACTTCATTTATTTTATTTCAGAATATTATGGGGGTACAAATGATTTGGTTACATAAATTGCTTTTGTACCACTCGAGTCAAAGTTATAAGTGTGCCCATCACCCAGATAGTGTGCATTGTACCCGTAAGTGTGATTTTTAACAACCCCCTCCTGCCTCCAACCTATTTGATTTCTGATGAATGTTATTTCCATATGTGTACATAGGTGTTGATCAATTAGTTCCAATTTAATGATGAGAACATGTGGTGTTTGTTTTTCCATTCTTGTGTTACTTCACTTAGAAGAATGGGCTCTAGCTCCATCCAGGATAATATAAGAAGTGTTAATTCACCATTTTATTTTATGGCTGAGTAGTACTCCATGATATGCATATACCACATTTTATTAATCCATTCATGTATTGGTGGGCACTTGGGTTGTTTCCACATCTTTGCAATTGTGAATTGTGCTACTATAAACATTTGAGTGCATATGTCTTTTTTATAGAATATCTTTTTTTCCTTTGGGTAAATATACCCAGTAGTAGGATTGCTGGATCAAATGGTAGTTCTACTTTTAGTTCTTTGAGTTATCTCTGTACTGTTTTCTATAGAGTTTGTACTAGTTTGCAGTCACACCAGCAGTGTAAAAGTGTGTATGTGTGTATATATATATATATATATATTTATATATATTTTTTAGATTTCCAATCATTGTGCCACTAGGACTTTGTGTTGGAAAATTTTGTGATCATCTCTTTTTTTGAATGACTTTCTTCCTCTTTTCAGATACAATCCAAATAACTGACATCTAGGAAGATCCAGTCAGTAAACAAATGGTTACAGAGCATATATGGGGTGAATATCTGTGTAAGAAGTCTTGGTTTTAGTACTTTTTCTGTTTTTATGAGAATTTTATTAATAAGTTTATAGATCTCTCTAGATATCTAGGTGGTATGTGATTTTTACAGAATCAGCCTTCTGTTAGCCATTACTAAAGGTCTGTGCTATTAAGAGCTGGTTTATCAACACATTTTATTTTTAAATGTTAACAGAGTAATGTTTTTCTTATTCTAGAAAGGTGGCATGCATTTTATGTGGATGCTAGAGAGTCCTAACTCATCTCTAATCTGGGGCCCATTAAAACAAAATGAAACATAGCACTACTTCATTTGTAAGCTATGTGCTGCTTTCCTAGGTAAAATCTAATTTCTCTTCCATGCTCTGGCTGAAGTGGAATATCCCTAGATGAGTTGCTAGGAAAGTAGAGAACTTATCAGTTGCTTTGAGGTGAGAGTAAGGAGGAAGGTGTTAGAGATCGCATTTTGTGAAGAAGCTGAAATCAGCAAGATAGATGGTTTCTATAGTATGTCAAGTAAAATCAGACAGGCAGAGAGAGAATCTAGAAACAAGGCTTAGCCTTGACAAAATAGCTACCAACACTTGTGAACAAACACTCACGGTTGGACTGTCAAATTGAATCCCATGGATCAGAAAGATCTTATTCAATATCAGCTTTACTAACAATTTCAAAGAAATAGAAGATCAAAGGGCACAGACGAAGCAGCAAGAGATGTGGGACATCCTGTGTGGTTCCCCCCAGGTCCTTGTTTTTCATATGAGACATGTCTTTCTGGCTTAGAAAAATAGATATGGTCCCTAAGTGAGATTTTGTAGAGTTTCTCACACAGTAGGAGCTACAAACATCTCTTTTATAATGCACAGAATTTTAGAGCCTAAGTAACCATCTTCAAGGAACCATCTCTCATAGATTCTGAGTTTATTTAGTATAAGTAATTCTTTATCCAGGGGCTTTCTGCTAAGGACATTCTATTGAAGTGAAGTAGGTGGGATCATTAGCCTTCTTTTCTTTCTCCTGGGGCATATCCCCGTAAGTACCAGCAGCTTTGTCTTCTTCCTGCCAAGTTGCTGTCAAGTTCTGAAAGCCTCAGTATGCTAGGAGAGTTGTTTATGGAACTGAGTCAGCTTAGAAAGAAAATCTCGTTACAAAGATGCATTTCAGTTGTTAACATGGTAAATGACCTTAAGGTATGTCCCTTAAAAAATATGTACCATTTATAATAAATCAAAGATTAATACTAAAATATATATAATGAACTATATACCAATAAGAAAAAGAGACCCACAATCCAATAGAAAAATGGGCTTAAAGATATGAAAAAACTTCCAAAGAAAAAGAATGAAAAAGAGAGAAGAAACCCAAAAGGCAAATTAACATGAATGATGCTTGACCTCAGTGGTACCAGGGAAGTACAAATCACAAAAACAATAAGATATTTTATGCTGTTAATGTTGGTGCAATATTTTAAAAAACTTGATGACAATATCAGATGCTAGTGATTACGTGGGAAAATGGAATTCATTACCTGGCAAAATTAAAGATACATATCCTCTAAGATACAGCAAGTCCACTGGACAAAGGAGACCTGTACCAAGGGTGTTCATTTTAGCATCTTTATAAATATCTTAAAATTGGAAATAACGTATCTATTTTAAAAGGTGGCTAAATGTGGTATATCAAAAATGAATATTCTATAGCAGTTAAAGTATATGATATATATTTTATATATCAATCATAGATTTTGAAAACATAATATTGAGTTAACAGAAAGGGTAAAATATCCAATGAGAATATTCAAATATACTATTTTTTAAAAATTATATATACAAAAAATTTTTACACATATACTTTTTAACTATATACTTCAAAAAAATTATTTTAAAAGGACAGAATCTAAAGTAAATGTGAGAAAATATTAATGTCTTTTCACTTTATTGTGTGTACTGAAGATGTATGCTTTTTGCATTGTCGAATATTTTTGTATTGAAAAGAAAAAGTATCCTTAGATATCAGAAGTATACTTAATTTAATATGAAACCTCAACTTTTAATTGCTTTTTTACAGAAATGTTTTTCTCCTTAGATGCAATTCATACTTCTGTCTAATCAGCATTTTGGGGGGTACAGTAGCCAAGCTATTAAAAATGATTAATGCTTTTGGAATATTGATAAGGATGGGTGAAATCTGAATTTAGAGTATTATATTGCATACTCATATTAAATACTTCAGAGACCTAATGTTTACAAAGTAGATTAAAATTCTACATGAAAATAGGTTTTAAAAATTAGAAGAAAAGCTTATTAGCAGGAGAAAACTCAAAAGCTCTGCAGCCTACATCAGAAAGCATTTTTACTTTTCAGATGTCTGTTTTCCTTAGGTAAAATAAAAGCTAAGCAATTCATTAATAAAAATAGAACATGCAAATTAAAGATCTTGAATCTGGAACAAGTTTATACATACTTATACTTCTCTAAGGTAAACTAATTTTCTATATCAGGGCAAAATGTAGCAATAAAATAAGCATTTTTAAGAAGATAAAGAGAAAAATAATCATAGCTCTGAGCAAGAAACAGCTGACCTATTTCTATTGAGATAGGAACCATATTCTTTTCTGAAATTATGCATATCTTGATCATATCTAAGATCTAGGAAGCCTGGTTTAGTCATCAATCAATCCATCATGGAGAACATAATTAGAATTTGTGTCAAACTGTGCTCAAGTGGACAAAATAGAGATTAGAGGCCCTCTGCATGAAGTTTTGCTTTTTTTATTTTGGTTTGCTTAATAAGAACTTAAAAGAAATTCCTGATAATGAGCCTTATTTGATCAGATTTGTACAATTTTCTCCCTTACCACTGTTTGTGATTCAAATAATTATTAGGTATGAATGAAATAAGTCTTAAAATTCCCCAAAAATACACTTTTGGCCTAAAATATTTCACATCACTGAATGCCATTTTGAAACTATTATTAAGAAAAACTGTCATCTGTGAGCTTAACTGGAAACGATATATTTTCTCACCTATAGGCTAGAACTTTTTAAGAGACATCGTCAAGGGTAAACTAAATCATGTGGCAAAGAACATGAGCTTTGAAATCGGATTCCTAGCAAAATGCAGTGTGACCTCTGAAGTAGTCTTGTCAACATATCAAACCTGAAGGTTCTAGAATAAATTGCTAACTTACATGCAATACAGAAATAGAGGAACATGTTAAATTAACCAGGAAGATGCAATTGGTAAAACCCAGATTATACAGGGAGAACAACTCATTCTCTTCAACAAATAGATTACATTATAATGAGAAAAGGAAGAAGGGAGACTGAGAAGAAGAATGGGCCTATATTTTAAAAGAGACTATATTAACCTAAAGCCACATATCAGGGGTGAATGAACTGTGGTTCATGGGACAAATGTGGCCTGCTCCCTTGTTTTGAAATAAAGTTTTATTGGAACATAGCATGTCTATACATGCTTTTACACTAAAACACCAAAGTTAAATAGTTGTAACAGAGACCAATATGACCTGCATAGCATCCGATATTTACTATTTGGCTCTTTACACAAAAGATTTGCCTATTCCTGCTATATATGAATCTTATTTTTATCTTGATTTTTAACAAACCAATAAATATAATAGACAATGAGACAATTGGGAGAAATCTGAACACTGTAAATGATGATATTAAGGAATTGTTAATATTTTAGGTGTGATAATATTGTGGTATTGTTTTTAAAAGGTCTTTATCTTTTATAAATTTATATTTAAAGGATTAAATAAAAAGTTAAAATAACACAATCCTTTAAAGCCTCAGTTTTTCTCCTCTTAAAATGTTGACATCAGTACTACATATCTCATACAGTTTTTGTGGGTCTCATGAGGTAATCCATATTTCTATTCAGCAAGCTTGACATAAGTGCCCAATTGCTGTCAGCTGCTATTATTATTACTATTATACTTTTAAGAGAGAATCTTGCTATCTTGCCTAGGCTGGTCTTAAATTCCTGGCCTCAAATGATCCTCCTGCCTTGGCCTCTCAAGTAGCTGGGACTATAGGTACATGCCACCATGCTCAGCTTATTTTTATTACTATTCAACAAGGTATGAAGTTTAAAATACAAAACCTCACTTACATTAATACATATTTATAAAAATGAATGATATTAGAATCATCTTGAGGAGTAAGTTTGCAGGTATTATGTTTGATAATAGATGGTTTCTAAATTGTCTTTTGTGGAAGACAGGTCTGGGTAACCACAAAGATTTTTGTTTTAA
Organism: Eulemur rufifrons; assembly: GCF_041146395.1. Classification (NCBI taxonomy): domain Eukaryota; kingdom Metazoa; phylum Chordata; class Mammalia; order Primates; family Lemuridae; genus Eulemur; species Eulemur rufifrons. The sequence goes on from NC_090997.1 coordinate 37,764,686, forward strand.
TCTAGGTATGTGAGCTTATGATGTTCATCATTCCCTCAACATAAATATTCGACAAATATTTAAGAAACCCTTTGAAGAGGCACCAAATTAGTCTGATTATGATGTCTAAATTTCTTTGTGCCACTGTGGCACTGAACATCTGAAAGGGAATGAGAGATTTGTTATGGGAGGCCAGAAAATAAATTTAGCTTGGCTTACAATTTTGCCTTTGCATAATGAGTAAAAATTTAAATTCTTAAAGTTCAGATTCAAAAATATGACTTAGGATACTGGATGAGATGGAATAAGCTGTTGTAGCCTATCTCCTCACTGAATAAAACTAAAAAATTTGGTGAAAATATAGAAAAATCAACTACCTGAGGACTCTGAAATGTAAAAAAAAAAAAAAAAACAAAAAAACCATAGCATGTGAATTGTTAATGAGGTCAAAACTAGAAAGAAAAAGTCACATGGAACGTGTTTCCTATTTTTTCCTCTCTTTTATCTCCCAGCTTTAATCTAAGCATGGCCCCAGTCAAGACACTTTACAGTACTAAGAGCAGCAAAAACGTTGACAAAAACAGCTTTCTGGCAAGAGGATTGGGAATAGTATCTTTATGAGCAGATGAATGTGGCAGAAATCCTTTGGACTTTTTTGTTTTTATCTTTTCTCCAGTCCTTGCAATGAGTATAGAAACAGTTATATAACTGTGTACCAGTAGCATGAATGGTTAAAATTCTGAGAGAAAACCATTCTTTCTGGCATGAAGAAGTAGATAAGGAGACTCCTGGGAGCAAGAGAGGATAGTAGAGGTGAACCCTGGAGAGGAGAGACCTGGAGAAGGGTATCCCTAATTCTGTGTATGAAAGACACAATATCCAGATTCACCCTGAGCTGTGTGAGATAGACTTCAACCAACGAAACAAAGGCTTTAGAAACTGAATTGTATAAACCACTGCACATAACCCAGACAAACTCCTGAGTGGCACACATATGGGACAGACCTAAACTGCACAAGAAAAACATTGAAAACTGACCATGAAACTACCACCAACAGAAGGCAAGAGAGAATTTATACTCCAAACCTAACCGTTTTGGTTGTGGGTCTGCCACCTGCATTTGTAAATTATTATTGGAACACAGCTTGTCTATAACTGCTTTTGCACTAAAAAAACAAAGAAAATGAACATCCTTTATCCAAAGGTCTCACATTATAATATTCAAATTATCTAGGATACAATCCAAAATTTGTCAATATAAACAATTACTGGGAAACAGGAAAATGTTGATCTAGTTTTCAAGGGAAATGACAATCATCAGAGATCATCCCTGAGATAACTTAGATGTTAAGATTACCGGACAAAGACTTTAAAGCAAATATTATAACCATGCTCTTTGAGGTAAACATAAATACTCTTGAAATAAATGATAGAAGTTCTAAACATAGAAATAGGGAATATAAATGTATTTTTGTGTTAAAAATATGTACATAATTTTAACATATATATGTTTAAAAAGGTAAACTTTAGAACTAAAATATATAATATCTGAAAGAAAATATTCCTTGGATGGGCCTAATAGTAGAATAGAGATGACAAAGAAGTCAGTATGCATAAAGATAGGTCAATCAAAATGATCTAATTTTAAGAGATAATCTGAAAAAAATTGAATAGAGTCTTAGGAATCTGTGAAACATTATCAAAAGGTACAACATACATACACCATTGTAGTCCCTAAAGAAGAGGTGAACGAGATTGTGACAAAAGTATATTAGAAAATAATGACAGAAAACTATAAATTTGGAGAAAACCATAAAGACATTGATTTTCAATGAACCATAAACATAATAAACTCAAAGAAAATCTCATTCAGACACATAAAAATAAACTTTTTGAAAATTAAAGATAATTTATTCTGTTTTTAAAGATCCCAGAGAAAAATGACACATTGCATTCAGGGAAACATTTTAAATAACTACAAATTTCACATCAGAAATCATTGTGGCCGCAAGATTTTGGAACAACATCAAGTTGCTGAAAGCAAAGAACTGTCAACCAAGTATTCTACAGCTAGTAAGAATATTCTTTATAATGATAAAAATGTGCTTTAGATGAAGGAAAACTAAAATAATGCATTCTCAGTGGCCCTTCTGTGAAAGAAATGCTAAAAAGAGTGCTTCAGACTAAAGGGAATTGAGGTGACTGAGAAACTTGTAACTTTAGGAATAAAAGCAGAGCAAAAGAAATGCTTAATATTGGGGTAAATATAGTAGACCTTGTTGCTTTTATTACATTCTTTAAAATATTATATGACCAATGAAGCAAGGATTAAACCATTATTTGATGGATGTGAATGCAACATATATATGACAAATAACATGAAGTGCTTAGGATGTCAGGAATCTGTGGTTGTATGGCTTCTAATTAAAATATAAAATATTAACTCTCAATACACTGAGAAAGAGTATAAATGTACATTTTAATCTCTAGAACAAACTAGTAAAAATGTAAAGACCTGTTGCAGAAAAAGTTAAAGGGGAAGCTAAAAATTATTTAAATAATCCAAAAGAAGAAAGATACATACTGTGCAAAGAAAATTGGATTGGCTATATTATTGTCAGCAAATATATATTTCTAAATGGGGACAGTTAATAGGGATAAGGAGGGACATCACAATGATGACACCACTGCACTCTAGCCTGGGCAACAGGGTGAAACCCTCTCTCAAAAAAAAAAAAAAAAAAAGAAGACATTACATAATGGCAAAAGTTTGCATTCACCAAAAAAATATAATCTTAAATGTATATGCACCTAACAAATGCATGAAACTCCAAAACACATGAAGCAAAAATTGATAAAACTGCAGGGAGGATTGGCTAAATCTACAGTTATACTAGAAAATTTTAATATTTTTCTCTCTGTAATTGATAATACAATTAGAAATCAACAATATTATACAAAGACTGAACAAAGCTATTAACTAGCTTGCCGTAAGTGTCATTTCTAGCACATTCCGCCCAACACTAGTAGAATGCATAGCCTTTGCAAGTGCACATGAAATAGGCACTGAGGTCTTATTCTGGACCACAAAACAGACCTTAAACAAGAGTTAAAGAATAAAATCATGCATGAGCTATTCTCTAACCATAATAGAATTTAACTAGTAATTATTAATATTAACGTATGTAGAAAACCTCTCTACTATTTGGAAATGAAATGACATATTTCTAAATAACCCATGGATCAAAGATAAAGCCTCAAGAAAAATTAGAAAAATATTTGAAATAAATGAAAATATGACATCAGAATTTATGAAATGCATATAAAGCAATGATTATTAGGGAAATTCATAGCTTTAAATGCTTATACTAGTGTTGAACAGAGGTCTCAAACCGATAATGTAAGAAACTAGAAAAGCAAGAAAAAATTAACCGCAAACCACACAAAAGGAAGAAAGTAATAATTATAAAAGAGCAGAAATCAGTGGTATTGAAAACAATAAAACAATAGAAACTAATCAATAAACCAAAAGCTGGTTATTTGGGGGGGAAAAAAAAGGATACAAATTACCAGTGATGTCTGTAATGGAAATGGGCATTATTATAGGTATTAAAAGGATAATTAAGGGTTACTATGAACACCTCTAGTCCCATAAATTCAACAAAACAGATGAGATGGATCAATTCTTTGGAAGATACAAACTACCAAACTATCCAGGTTATCTATTTCTTCAGGAAGAAATAGATAACCTGGATAGTCTTACATCCATTAAAGAAATTGAATTCATGGTTTCAAACCTTCCAACAAAGAAAACTCTAGGTCTGGATGGTATAACTAGCAAATTATTCCAAAACTTAAAGAAAAAAATACCACTTCTGCATAGTGTCTTCTGAAACTTAGAAGGAGGAGGAACATTTGGCAACTTACTTTATGAGGCTAGCATTACTATGATATAAAAAACAGGCAAAAACATTACACTGATGTTTCAAAATGTAGAGGACAGTGAAATTGTGGTTTGAATCAAGAATGAAATAGTGGTTTAAATCAAGAAGCATTCGTTAAACTGTGCTGTTACTTAGTCCTCTGGGAAATCTTTGGGAAGACTTGGAGAGGCAGCTCATAGAATACTTTAGAGCCAGGCAAATCCTGTATCACATATTTTCCATAGAATTTCACTTGCATTTATTATTTATTATTAAATATTTTTGAGACTTCATTCAGAAAAACTGGGAAGGATGCTGAATCAATCCAAGATTCAAAGACCTAAGTTGAAGAAGCAGTTTGGCAGAAAGTTTCATGGTAACAAGGAAGTGGGGGGAAAAAAATAAAACATAAATTCTGATATCTTTGTTTTTTTCTGAGTTTGACACAATCAACTATTATAAGTTTCTGGGGTCGTGGGATGTCGATTTAAAAGATCACTTAGCCTCTTAGAAACCTGTTGACGTTTTGGAAAATGTTCACCTCAAATAAATGCTTTATGGTTGAATAGCATGCAAGTGGTGACTATTTAAAATGAAACACCGTCACAGTATTTCTGTGAAGTAAAGCTTCCATTTAGATGATTTTGCTGAGAAATTAATACTAGGTAAATAACTGAATGTTTTATTTTTGCCTAAAAGTAAAATTTCCTTAAGTCAATTAAAAGTGCCTTATTTTGCAAAATCTTCTCTGCTAACATAATATTCTCATTAAATGTTTGGTAATTTTGATTACCCTTTTGCTATTTCAATTCAAAGCCATAGGCCTGTTGAAAAACCAACTGAGGAGAAAGCTGTCAAAATGCAGGCAGACACATTTTAAAAAAATATATTAAAGAAGAATTTGTACAAAACAACCATTTGAATCTCTAGCTAATTCGTGCTAGAGGGTATAATCAGTGTATCACAGATAAACACCAGGATGATTGTCACTAAAAGCCATATGTCATGATATACTTGTATTGTAATGGCCTCTACTTTCTAATTTCAAAAGCTCTTTCTGAACAGGCTGTGACAGTGCAACTCAAAATATGAAAATAACTTATTCTGTCTTAAAAATGATGGGCCAGTATTTTTAAGTAATCATTAATTTACTCATGAATTGATATTGGAAGCAGACAGAAATGTAATGGAATTGATAAAGTGTGTGGAAAGAGAACAAGAGTGCCAGTTGAATGCCCTGGCTTCTCTAGTTATAGCTCTATTGCTAACTAGTTTAGTGGCTTTGGAAATTCTTGTTCTGTAATCAAATGCAGTTGTTGTTTGGTGGTTAAGTATAGGTATTATTATCCCCCAGGTGTTGAATGAAAGACTTTAGAGTTTAACCAATCCAACATGAGGCTTATGGATATTCCTTGAATGTACTGCATCATGCTACTTTTGTAGCCATTTTGATATTTTAGTTTGGAGAGTGTTTCAAGAGTTAGAGAAGATGCCAACATAAAGCATAGCAAAATTACTGATGTTTATTAGAATAGCTCATTAATCTGTTTATCTTTCTCTTATTATAATCACCATATATATCTTTATGAATCATATTAATAGTTCTTTATAAAGAGAGTTCAAGATCACAAAGGATATCATAACGTGTAGTTTGGAAATTTCTGATTATTTTTATACCTGCAAACAAAAGCTTTAAATCTGCTTTGGAGGATCACAGTAAAACATCTTTCAAAGCCTTAAAAACACAAAAGAAGCATTCCACCAATGTATGAATACATTGTGGTTAATTTCAACCATCTTTTGAAGATCTAGAACAATCTTTTCTCAGTGAATTCATTGACAGCTTTTCAGCTCTAGAAATATCTGCTTATTAGTTCAGAAGCTTATATCGCAAATTGAGGTCATTATGTTAAATAATGATGGTGTCAACATAAAACACTAAATGGATATATAAGAATCGGTAATTTGGTAATTGTTTTTAATTCTAAAATTTAAATTATTCAGTGACTATATCAGAGTATATTTATTATTGTATTTATAACAAGTGACTATGCCTGAATCCATCCCTCAATTTTGCCACCCATTAGAGAAAGAAGTTAAAGGCATTGAATTATATTGATGATATTAGAAAATGAAAAGGGAGTCCAACATCTTCACACTCCTCCCCTTGCCTCCCAGAAAATCCCTCAAGTACAGATGGTACAGATGGCTTTAGGAACTATGACTAATTAACCTTCAAGGAATAAGATAATCTGCATGAATTTTAAACTGGTTGTGAACTACATTTCCAGCCTGTGTGAGGGTAGGTTAATGACTTCAAATTTTCAGACACTTTTTCCTTTTTTTCCTGTTCACTGGGAACCAAGGACAGTAGGCAGGAATTCACCCTCTCTTGCTCTTTGAGTTTTGGGTTTGTTTTCTTCCCCCAGCTCACCTACTGATGATGCCTTTTTATGGCTTCGGGTTTATGTGGGTGCCTCAGATCCAAAATTTCAGTTATACATACAGCAGCCTTTCTCTTCTACCTTGTGTAGAAGTGGTCAGGTAAAACCCAGCATGTTGGTCAGGAGGGACTGGCAAATTTTCTTAATGGGGTAGCTTCTGTACTGTCAGATCATCTTTTTGTCTGCAGATTTTCTTATTATTTTGGACTCTTAAAGACAATCCTTATTTTTCAGACAGTTTAGATCTCTTTCTCTCAATAATTTTACTTCTGTGTGTCTGCATGAGTCTGTGAGAAGGAGGGCATTATTCAATACATTGGGAAAGTATACTGATACATGGAGTGAGGTGAAAATATAAATGGGGAAATAATTCAGCTTCCCAGTGATTGTTTACTAAAGCTAACTTATTCCTTTGGTTTGGATGTTTCCTTTATTAAATACTTAGTTACACGTATATAGTGTTCATTGATCTGCCTGTCAGTTCTTATACTGCTACTACACTAATTTAGTGTGGCACTCATGTTCAATGTTTTCCAGTTGACCCAGTCTGGAATTCTGTACCCTTAGCCATAGTGGTTTGATGAGTTTATGGGATACAGTGAAACTAGAATACTAAGCATTGACAATTTGAGGGCATTTGTTACATCTTGCAGTATACACAGCATTAGTGCCTCTCAATCCCCCACCCTGTTGTTTGGCCAGTCCAGCAGAATTATCTTTAGGCCATGTATTAAATTTCTCCATCCAGCTCAGTCAACCTCTTTCTTAGAGTTTCTTTCTCCCTCATAGACTGTTTAGTGAGAAACTGAAGGACTGTATGTTGGGAAAGTCATTTTTAACAAAATTCTCTATCGTCTTAAAGGGTTCTGTGTTTTTACTAGGAGTTGAAATGAGTGAGGGAACATTACCTTATTTATTTTGGTGACTTAATAAAAAATGGAAAATGTATTTAAATAAAAGAATTAGTGGTACTTTCTCTAAAAGTTCTGAAAATGGTGCATGAAGTCATATATATTAATAGAACAAACAGTTATAAAAGATCCAGGTGTATAGTCACTGTCAGAATAATTCTGTGCCTTAGATTATAATTAATTCAAGAGAAGTTTTAAGTAAGTATGGGAAGTGAAGCCAATTATTTCCTCTGTATTTGTCTATACTAGCAATAAAATGTCAATTAAATGTGATTAATTCTTCCTGTTTTCCATAAGCCTGAGACTATATTGCTACACTTTTAATGGCTGCCATGATGAGGTCTATCAGTCACTGAAAAGAAATCATCAGAGTCATTTCAGTGTCATGAGAAAATTTCAAATGTATTTCAATAATAAGCCATTTCTGGATCATTTTTCTCTTGTTCCCTGTGGCAAATAAAACCATATTTGTTCTGAATAATTTCCTGATGCAATTAAAACCTAATGGCTTTTATGAAGACTTCTCTGATCACTATGGGCAGGAGCACCCATCTTCTTCCTACTCCAATCTTTGAATTATAGACATTAACACATTTTATTGGAAACAATTATAATCCAGTATTGTTTATATGTCTGTTTCTTTGAATGTACTGAGGTTATCAAGAATGTCTTATTCACTCTTCTATTTCTGTAACTCACCCATGGAAAAAGAATGTGTTGACTGAGGATTTTCACTTTAAATAAAAAGGTAGCAATCCATAATCAGCAACTCTCACTGACCCTAAAATCCACACTACTTTTTTTCTAAGCTGTAATTCACTCAGAAAGGAAAAAAGGGCTTTAAAAAAGAACATTATAATTAATCTGTATCTCCTTTTCACTTTATGTATCTTCACTTTATGCAGGAATCTTCTGAGTTTTTAAAAATAATTTCAGGCACAAAACTAATTTGAGACTCTCTATATTTTTCTGAGAATATAGAAGATACGTATAGCATGTATTGGTACTTTAAAAAGTACTTAAGGCATAGAAAGCAACTAAAAGGTATAGTGATAGAGAGAGGGGTTCTGGTCTAGAGGTGTCAAGTGACAAGTCCAGGGATATAAAAAAGAAACAGGAAGAACGAAGCTGGATTCTAGGTGTGGAAGTTTTGAGTTTTGAGATTTTAGAACTGGAGCACTTCTAGTTGTTGGTATGGAATGGTTGTGAAGTTCATTACAATTGACTAGGCCAAAAAATTTTTCACTGGGGGCCTTGGAAGGTTTATACACAGGACATGGGAATGATTTGTGATGATGGCAACATATGAAGCAGGAGGAAAGAGGGCTTGAGAGACGGGTCTGTGACATGTTCAGTGCCTACAAGAGTGCTGGGCACATCGTATCTCAATAGGTGAATGAAAATTAAAGAATGAGAATTCTTTGAATGAAAAATAGAGAAGGACGGGCAGTGTGAGGATGCAACATTAAGGTCCCTGCTGTGGACCACAGGTTCGGCTCTGCTGGGACCTCTGGAAAGCTGGTCTTGTTGGTTGTGACATGGAATGTCCAGATCACTTGCCATGTAGTCCCACTCCTTCCCAACAGAGTGTCACCCTCTAAGCTCCTTTTTCAAGGAAACTCTGGAGTTGCCACAGTAACTACAGAGCCAAGTCAAGGAGAGAAAAAAAGGTAGTCTCATCTCTAATTATGATTGCAATGCTAATTAGAATGCAGTAATACGTCTGTTCTCGTTTATTAAAATGTTATTTTGATTATGAACTGTAGCTTCTTACAAAACTGTATTTTTCAATATTATCAATGTAACATTTACTGAGCTCTTACTGTGAGGTGAATGTGATGCTGAATATCCTCAGATAAGGCACATGGGACACTTAGAGTTTAATTGTGAGAGAAATGCTCCTGCGCTGTCCAGACAAAAGTAGGTCACATAATTACTTTGAATGAACACACATAAAACAATTGTTGAAGAAACAGGCCTATATATTATTTAATATGTTCAGATTTATATAGAGAGAAAATGTTAATATTTTAATGTAGAGAGCGGGTCCAAAAGAGTTTAAGAGAAAAGAAGTTTTTATGGTGGCTACATATCTCCCTGACAACCTCACAGAAACAAAGAAAGGATTTAAATCTCATAGGAGTGAGGGTGGAACTCAAGGAAAACATTCAGGTTAGCTAAAGCTACTCCTGGCACAGCATGGTGCCTGGGTGTGTGATAAGGGTGGATTGACTGATGGGAGGATAACTGCATTCCTGTTCACTCTGGGCAAAAGCACACTCCATATTTTTGCTAAGCTTTTCCTTGGAGATTACACTTTTAACTACTACCTACAATGTATGGCTTTTTACATAGGCATTAGTTCCTTTTTTTTTTATATTTTCTTGAAAGTGCATAGATACTACTCAAAGAATGAAATAAGGAAAAACTTCAAAGAAATTTATCAAGAAAGTCCTTTCCTTTACAGTCTTGGTGATTATAGAGCTGCAGTGCATACTATAGTTATCCTGTGGTTCTTAGAATACCAAAGTGATAACTTCATGTGATTCTCTGCAATGGTAGAGGAAAACCTCTTTGATTCCGTCAGTGGGTGTTTATTCTTGAGAATATGACACTTTTTGGTGGAATGCTGTATTACACAATATTATGTTAACATTTGAGGTGATATTTCCATAAACATTCATCCTATGCAGAGATTGATTTATAAACCCTTCCTGATGAGCACATCTACTATGAAAGTATAAAATCAGTGGCAGAATTTGGTAAATAGTAATAGCAATTTTATTTCCATTTTCATCTTAAACATGTTCAAAATGGCTAAGCATGTGAGAGGATAACTATATTATATATTCTATATCATCTGGTGTTTAGTTCATTGAAAAGCACCTACAGAAGTGAAGGCAGGAGTTTGAAATGGAAAACAGTAAAAGCTTCTAAAAGAGTGAGCTTTTCCTATTACTATATGGTATCAGCTTAGTCTTTTAAGAACCTACACATACATTCCAATTGAATATAACTTGCTTATTTTATTTAATTTCATAATATTATGGGGGTACAAACATTTTGGTTACATAAAATGCCTTTGTGTCGCCCAAGCCAGGGCTACAAGCATGCCCTTCCCCCATACAGTGCACTCCGCCTCCATCAGTTGTGAGTTTACTCCTCCAACCCCTGCCACCTGACTGGCACCCAATGAATATTACTACCACGTGAGCACCTTGGTGTTGATCAGTTAGTACCAGTTTGATGGCGAGTACATGTAGTGCTTGTTTTTCCATTCTTATGATACTTCCCTTCAAAGGATGGGCTCAAGCTCTATGCAGGATAATATAAGAGGTGCTAGATCATCATTGTTTTTAGTAGTTGAGTAGTGTTCCATGGTATATATATACCACATAAAACCCCAGAGGCTCATGGGACATGCAAATGGTAAAAAAAAAAAAAAAAAAAGAAAACAAACTACAACAAAAACCCTTGAAAATAAAAATGTATGAATAAAATCTTACTTAAATCCTTCATCAAGTCTGTATGTCTGTGTGTTCCATTTTTATATCCACAGATTTTTCTTTCTAGAATTCATTTTTTTTTTTTTTTAGTTTACTGAAGTACATTCCCCAGCAATTCTTTCAGAGAGGGTTTAAGAGTGGAAATTTCAGATTATATGTTGGTAGTTTTGAACATCTATTTCACATAGCCTAGATAGTTGTATTTTGTTCAGTCATATCATATCCAGGACAAAATTTCTAATTTTGGTAATTACTGACTTCTTAAAAGACCTACAGAGGAGGATATTTTTTAAAAAATATGGATCTAGTTTAGTTTTATTTGCCATTATGCAAATAGTTGGAAGGGGTAGGAAGTTTTTACTGATGAATTGATTGGAAAAAGCATTATTCAAAGAAGTGGGATGTTGGCTTCTTCACAAAGAATGATTCTGTTGTTTTGATACAAATTCTTCAATCATAAAGGCAAAAGTATTCTTGATCCTTCCCTAGAAGTGGCAAATTCTAGGCTCCCATGCCACAATTTGTTACCTATTGTTCTCCCTCATCCCACTCATTAAAGCAAAGCCACAAGTACATGAGTTATGATGGAATATTCCCCTACACATGAGTTACCTAATTGTATCTGTCCATCTGGCCTCTCTGACATTGCCACTTTTGGTCACTGGGGCCACTTCAGTCACATTATCTATGCCAGCTGCAAAGTTTATTGCTTGGATACCATCAAGTATCCTTTTTTGACAGATTGTAAAATCAGTCTTTTTTCCCCCATAAATTAACATTGCTAAATGATGTTACTTTCCACAATAATTTTGAAATCTAATAAGTGGTGAATACAGTTATTTATTTTTAAATGAAAAATTTCTTCTGAGGAAGCCATGTTTTTAGTGAAGGAACACTGTGTGTAGTGGTATTTAAGACACTGCTGATCAGATATAGTCTGTGTCACAGTTATTGCAAAGTAAATTACATAAGAAACATCAGCTTTCATATGGTATGTGTATTTTTTAGTAATTTGTGTGATATAATGCCATATTTCATGTTTATAAAAATGCTTCAATTATAAGAGGAATCATATTCAAGTATAATTTTTATTTGTCATGTATGGTGAATGAATGCTTTTGTCTAAAGTTATAAAGTTGTTTCAGTTATCGAGCAGAATGAAATTTGTTTAGGAACATTATATTAGCTGTAAAGAACTTCTGGATAAAGAAATGATATAACTTTAGTTTCTATTGGTACATTGTTTTTGAAGAAAAAATTTGGACTTATATTTTTAACCATTAAGTCATATTAAGTATGTCACCTAATAAATGCTCCTAGTCACAGTTAAAATAGTAATGGTCAGAGGCATATACGATTGACCAGAAAATTTTAAATAAATTACATTTTAATAATATTAGTTGTAAAATAATTGTAATTCCAAAAGGATCATGTTTTAACTTATTTATTTTGTTAAATAATATTTAACTTATTTGGTACAATATAACAATTTTAATGCTGTTTTAAAGCAATAAATCATATATGCATATAGCAGTTGGGATTTTTTCCTTATTTAATTATGTTTCATAATCCTGCTAGATCACATTTTCATAAACATTTATTGACTACAGTGTTCAAAAAACATAAATTACCTTTGAAAGAAATTTAAGGTGGACTTTTCAAGATTTTATTCTGGTATTCAGAATAAATTTTGTAAGGAAAGAATTTTGGGGGGCTACCCATGCAAATTTAATCTTAGAAAAAGAAGTTTCTTGATTTCACTCAATGAAAAATTATAAAAGTAAATATAGTAGTTTTAATATATTATTTAAGAAAATTCAGGATGCAGGATGCAGAACATTTCTTAGTTTGACTTGCTTTCCCTACAGGCAGTATATATTCAGACACTGATGTTGTATGTTTTTGACAGCTAGACTACAGGGCCTCTGTGAGCAGATCAGCAGTATGCTAGTACAATGAAGTCGTAATTGTTCACGCATGCACATGCCAGTCCACTCTCCTGGGCTGCCAGGCTACCTGGATGTTGCACAAACCATTCTCGTTATGTTAACAATGTCTGGATACTTTCTGGACAGACCTTGTATTTGGTGAATGTGGGGTACTTAGTGCAAAACTACTGAATTGGGAAATACAGGGATGAACTGAGTGATTGCCAGCTCTCCACCACTCCTGGACATTCTCCTCTTGCCAGAGCTCTGGAGAGCTGGCTGTGCACACACATGGCACTGCTTTATAGGGAGGCTTCTCAGCTATCCTACCACCCATTGAAGGGAGGAAAGAGGGCAAGTACTACAATACATACAGTCCCCGAATTACAGTGGTCCAACTTACAATTTTTTGATTTTATGAGTATGAAAGTGATACACATCCAGTAGAAACTGTACTTTGAATTTTGAATTATGATTTTCACCCTGGCTAGTGACATGTGATAGGATACTGTCTCTGGGTGCTACTGGAAAGCAGCGATGAATTCCAGCTTCCAGTCAGCTAGGCGATCACCAGGGCAAATGACCGACCGATGTTCTACAATGTACTGTGTTGCCAGATGATTTTGCCCAAATGTAGTTTAATATAAGTTATCCAAGCATATTTAAGGTAAGCTAGGCTAAAATATGATGTTCAGCAGGCCAGCGTATTAAATGCATTTTGTACTTAATGATATTTATCCAGATATAACCCCCATCATAAGTTGAGGAGCATGTGCGTGTGCTTTAATAGGGGGAAGAACAATGGGATGAGGAGAGACAGAAAGGACATGGATAAACTTGTCTCCTTCAAATGTAAACAGTTTAATACTATGTGATAAGTCCACATTTAGACTGCCAAAGAAATGAACAAAAGAACCATCACTTAAGTTTAGAAGGCTATACAATATTGCTTACTGTCACTTTAGTTCATTAAACAACATGACCAAACTATAAAGTTAAATGAATATATCTTTCATTTGGCTTTTTTAAAATTCTGAATTGACGTTTTAAAGGCATTTCACAGAGAGTTTCAGTTTTAGGGACAGTGTTAGGAGAGAACAGATAATTACATGCCATTCAAACTGTTTACAAACATGAATGTTACAAACTGTAATTACATTGGGAGTGAAGCTGTGATATCCTGGTTTTCATCAGGTAGCTGCATTATTAAAAGTTCTTTTTTACAGCAGAAAAGTGTAGTTTCCAAAATAAGTTTGTGTCTTGAATTTGTCATGAATATCTGCTCATCATATCACTTTCTGATAATAAATTATTAAAACTAATTCTTCCTTTTAAAATAACTACTGCGTAACAGTTGTTTTAGCTTAAATATACCAGTGTAGCTTTGGTTTGAGGGAGATTTCATTAGTTAATTTTGCATTTTTTACCAATGCTTATGAATTATGTTTAAAGAGTACTTCTATAGTAATAATGACACATATCATACATATTTTTCATATTTGTATGTTTAGCACTATTAGTTGGATTCCTTAACATTCAGAAAGAGCCTCACCTTGTTTTTGACTACCATAGAATTTTACAGCTGGAGGTAGATTAGAGGATTTAAGTATGTCACAGGCAATCTCTCTTTTTACAAATGAAGAGACCACAAGGGAACTCAAGGGAAAGCTAAGACATTTTCAGGGCCACAAAGCGAGTGGCAAATCTAGGGATGGGACTGAACTCTTGACTTCTTATGTCCTTTCTACCTGTTAAAAAAAAACAAAAATATTAGTCCATTAAAAAAATACCTAATAAATTATAATCATGCCGTAGACTAAATTCATTTTAAATTCAGTTTTATTTTTATATCTAAATACAGATATCATAACATACAATAAAATGTTGCTTTCTGGCTGGACACAGTGGTTCACACCTGTAGTCCCAGCTAATGTAGAGGCTGAGGTGGGAGGATCACTGGAGCCCAGGAGGTGGAGGCTGCAGTGAACTATGATAGTCTGATAGGCTGCACTCCAGCCTATGTGACAGAGTGAGACCCTGTCTCAAAAAAAAAAAAAAAAAGTTGCTCTGTGGAAAAATGTTTATACAGGAAAGCAAAATTATCTTTTGTGGGCCCTGAAGAAGGCAGGTGGGTAGAAGGCTTTCCCTGCTTTCAATTTGCTTACTTATAAAGCTGAAGGGTGCTAGCTAAACAACAGAGGTTCAGCCTGTCTCAGTATGTACGTGGAGCCAGTCATCTCTCTCTCCTCATGTTACTCTATCTGCCTGCTTCTCTTCACAAAGGTGGCTCCTCTCTCAGCCCTCAGCTCCCCTGATGGCCCCATCATGCGTAGTCCCCATCTCTTGCTTTGGTCTATCTCAGTATTCCATTTGTTTTCTTCATAGTGCTCACCATTCTGTGTATATGTGCATGTGTGTGTATGTTTAGCTCGTTATTTCCTATCTCCTTTTTTAAGCTGTGAACTCCCACAAGGCACATTCTGTATCTTTTGGTTTCACTACCACAGAAGCCCTGCATTTTATGTAGCATATAGTAGGCCATTAGGAAATGTTATGTGAATGTGTGAATACATGACTATGTGATAAGTGTGACTGTGATCAAAGTATGTTTTAACAATGGCTTTAGCTTTTTGCTGTATTTGACATGGCTGTAAAAGATGGTAGACCTTGTATTTTAGGTATCTGAATTGTAAAAAAAAAAAAAAAAAAGCCTTGAAATGGATATGTAAATTAGAGAGTAGTTTTAGCCAATGTTAGTGATTTACGGAACTTCAAAAGATCAGAAATTCAGAATCTTAGAAAGGAATTTTTGTCTTGAACAAGCACTGAACAGCATTACAGATAGTTTTAAACCAAGTAAATGTCTTAATATAGTCTAGGACAACAGAATTTAACAGATTTTGAAAATATGAAAGGTATTAAGAGTTTCAATGAAATGTGTATTTCATGGTAAAATGCATATACCACTTAATCTAGGTACTTTCAGAGAGTTCTAGTTCATATGGAATTTATTAGACCACAGTATTCAAGGGATTATTGAGTTGAGGTCTTCATTTCTTGACAAAGAAACTTTAATCCAGAGAGATTAGGTGATTTATCTACTTCTACTTCAGATCATTTTCCTGGAATGTGATGATTTAAATCAATGCATAACTGATTTCTCCAAAGTCACACCACCAGATAGTGGAATTTATGATATTAAAAAAAAGAAAAAAAAAAAAGCACATGCTTCAGAGCCATAGAAAGTTGGTGGAGAATTTCAGCTCTATCATGACCCAGGTCAGCTTCACTATTTCTTTGTTTGTAAGATAGTAATAACTATACTACTGCTATAGTATGAATGTGTCCCCTAAAAGTTCATGTGTTAGAAACTTAATTGCCTAAGCAATGTGGGGATCTGGAGGAGGAAAAAAAAAAAGAGAAAAGAACAAAAATAACAAAAAAACAAAGGAAAAAAAAAAAGAAACGTAATTGCCTTTGTAACAGTATTAAGAGGTGGAGCCTTTACGAGGTGATTAGGCCATGTAGGTTCCGCCCTCATGAATGGATTAATGCCATTATCACTGCCTTTGTACCCCCATAATACTCTGAAATAAAAATAACATAAAGAATGGTTTAAGGCAGTTAAACTGGGTGCTTGTAAAAATGCAGATTCCAGGCCCCACACCAGGATTCTTTGGGATCCCCCATCCAAGAATCAATATTTTTACTGAGCCCCTCAAACGGTTCTGAAGAACATTAAAAAAAAAAAAAAAAAAGAAAGAAAAATGGAGTTTAAAATCCATACTGGTAGAATTCCTAGACTTTGAATTTGACTACTTGTTTCACATATATATATATATATATATATATAAACTTACTTTTTATCTCAAGCAAATAAATCTAATCACATTAACTCTCAGTGCTACTAGCTTCAAACAGGAGATATATGTGTACGTGTGTGTGTGTTTTTCATCTTTTCTAAATTTCTTGTGATCCTTCAAAGTTGTGTTGATAAGAGTTTAACAGATGACATTGCTCAGATTTCCATGGCCAAATATTTTCGAAGATAATATTTTGACAGTTGAAATGCCAGTTTTCAGAAGAAAGGGAAAATATGCCATTTTCCCCAATTGTCATCCAGTTGATGGTTGCTGACAAAGATATTAACAGATTTCCTTTTATACTTAGATTTGCCAACTTTTTTGGTTCACATACATATCCAAGTAGATGGATGATGGTTCAAATTTGAATAACAGTCTTAAGTGTTGATATTCAGAAATGTCAACTCTGGCCGTTTGCAAAATGAGTGCATTGAAATTGATGCAGTATGTCTTCATAATGGTTTTACTTTAGCGAGGGTAAAAATGCTATACTCTAGAAACCAAGCAGCCAACCATCTTTTTTGGAAAACTTACTGGGTAAGGAACCCTAGAAAAATCACTCAAAGATGAGAATGATTTCTCTTTCCCCTCAAAGGTATTTTATTCTTATTGAGATATAATTTTTTTTAAATTAAGTAGAAACAAAAAGATTATTTGGAAAAGGTAACCCATGGTATGACTGTTCTGAAAACTGCATTACTACTTTTCACCATGAAATAGAGATGATCAAATCATAGTAGGTTGAACCTGATGCAATTAAATGGGAAGAGATGCTCAGTCTTTAATTATTAAAATGTAATATGGAAAATTAGTAATAAAATCCATCCAATAATTCATTTTCAGTGACCAGTTTTGAAAGACTAGTTTTATTCCGCCACTGAGAGGTCACCAGGGTGGCATTGTGTCACTGGGGAAGAGCTGATCTCCTTGGGCTTTTCCTGTTTGGATCAGGGAAAAAAAAAAAAAAAAAGTATAAATAAATATATAACCTCTTGATCTTAAGGCATGACCACTTTTAGCTGGCAAATAAAAATGAATTAGTAAATTAAATACCATTGATTGTTGATACTCCAAACATGAAGCATTACGCAATAAATAATAAAACTTTTCCTAATGAATACTATAAGTGACTTGAACTAGAGTTTTAGTTAAAATGCACAATTAATTGATAAAAGATGGGCTTTTAAGTCTTCAAAAGTTAGGCATAATAATATAAAACTATGGAGATATTTTGAAAACTTTAGTGATCGTTTAAAAGTTAATGTAATGAAATTAATAGTTGGCCATTCATACTCTGAGCTCAAGGAATGTTAAAATCCTAAATCATAACTAGCCACTTTATTTATAATGTATTTTTAATTTCAAATGACCTACAGATACTTGTTCAGAGGTTAGTTGTTTTATTAGTTCTGTTTCATTATGTTTTAATTTTTTAATTGACAGATAACACAAATAAACCTTTCAAAAATGAATTTTATTTACTGGTATAGAAATATATATAGTATTAGATTGAGCCATATGAAATTGCTGTTTTTGTGGGTTAAAACTGTCAAATCAGAAAATGTGACATGGTTTAACATAATATAACAAGGGTCCAGGTCTAGGGCTGGGCATTTTAAAATTTAGCTTATACCCCATTTTCTATGCAAGAATGAATATGATGATATGGCAACTTATAGGCACTTACTGAAGGTGGAAAGCATTTGAAATCTCATGAGGTTTACATACTCAGTGACCTAAATGTCTGCTCTAAAATTGCTAAGCTTTTAAAAATAATCAGAATCCAAATTTGTTGAATGATACTGAGAAACAAAATTGTTAAGGAGACCAAATAGTTCTTTGGCATGACAAGGGTATTACATCTGCCCAAATATGAGTAACCTGGAAAAACAACCAAAAAAATTTGTTTGCTTTGAATTTAAAATTAAGTATGTGAATAGTATTTCCTCATATTAAATAATTATATATATTAATCACAATATGATAGTGTTTTCTATTTATATGCTATGAACATTTTAAAACTTCAAGTATTAACTGCCTGTTTTTTAGTTTCTAAAACTAAGTCAAAAAATTAGAATTATAAGTTATGACATGAAAAATACATTTTGGAATTCTCTTGCATCATATATAGAGAAAACACTATGCACATCAACCCCACCTAAAATGATAAGCCACAGGGATTAGATTAACCTAAATTAGAAATTAATTATAAGTGGCTTCCTTCCCCCTTCAAATCCAATTTATAGATATTCCATGATACTACTGTGCAAAAGGCTGAATTTAGAACTTTTAGGTCACACATACTTAACATCTTTGATTTCACAACTAT
This sequence comes from Eulemur rufifrons, assembly GCF_041146395.1. Lineage (NCBI taxonomy): Eukaryota > Metazoa > Chordata > Mammalia > Primates > Lemuridae > Eulemur > Eulemur rufifrons. Next base: position 37,783,569 of record NC_090997.1, read on the forward strand.
GGTATGTCAAACAGCCACACTTTTCTCAATATGAAGGTTGACAAATCCCTTTGTCCGTGCTACTGCAGACCTATTACTGGTTGAAGAGATAAAAGTGTCCCTGATAGCAGTGACCTTTGTGGCCATCTGCAGTATAGACTTCTGCTCCTTCCTTAGAAGTTGTCTGAGATGGTATCTATACAAGAACATGCCATGCTAGGAATAACCTACAATGTACACAAGACCAGGGGCCTTACAGGGTCTTCTTTCAAGAATGCCCTTCCCTGAGTATTCAGAGCTTCATATTCTATTCTCATAATTCACATTTGGTCCCCCAAGTGTCTGAAACAAACCCAGAATAAAGGGAATACAGACTGTTAGATATACTTTAATAAGATATTCCAAAATAAGCTATTCTGCTTGAGTAGCTGTGTTTTCGAATGATATAGACTTTATTATTGATGAAAAACAGAAAAGTCACTGAGAAACAGTATAATAAGCAGACAGAAATAACTGAGAATAAGTGTAGCTGTCTCAGAAAACTCTGCATTTTTCCATCATAAGGCTTAATATTAATACAATTGGAATGATGATTTATTTGCATAGTTTCTCATTTAATGGCTATCTACATTGCTATGATGGCAAGAATTATATTTATCTCTTTTGGTGGAATTATGGGTATTTTAAAAATCACTTATACAACTTTGTATTTATGCCATTTTGCATAAAGAATGTGTTATTTTTAGTTATAAATTTGGGGGAAAAATTAATAAGGAAAACATTTCATCTTTCCCAAAGACTTATGTTAAACATAAAAGTTTGAACAGAAAGAACAGAAAGTCACTTTTTTGCTTACTCTGAAAGAATCTACAAAGAACTTAGCAAAGTGTTCTTGACCTCCTGAGTGACACTAGTTATAAAAGAAGACACCACCCCATCTTCCTGCTGCACACTTCAAAAATAGACTGCCTGCGGAGGAATGTAAATGACTCTTTGAAACACAGGAAAAATGCTTGAGAGCTTACTAATGGATCTCTCTTCAACAAAACAATTCCAGGAAAATGGATAGAAATTTTCCATTATGACTTTTTCACCTTAATGAAGGAGTTTTGTAGCTCCGAAGTAAAAAAAAATAGGTTCTACACGTAGAACATCAGATTGTATATGGTTTTAATTAAAATTGAAAATCAGCACACAGCAATAATTTTTTGTTTTTTTTATTTCAGAATTTTATGGGGGTGTGTTTCTTTATAAGGAATATGTTTACTGATATCAGATAAACATGATGCCATCTTTCTTTGGACATTTGAAAGTAACTATTTTTTTGCTAACTATGACTACTGACTGTCTTTTAAAGCTTATGTTGGTCATTTTTTATCAATTAGTCTCAACATTGTGTTTTGCAGAACACTAATTCTCCATGAATAAAGGAAAAAAACATTCTATATTCCAAATGTTGTATTAAACTGACTAATTTGCTGAAAGCTTCTCAAAGTTTCTATTTGAATTATGAGTCTCCAAGAGGAAAATTATAGTATTCACTGTTTTCCATCTTCTCCAACCACAGAACCCTTTTTTTCAGGAAGAGCCTCCTGAATCTAATGTTTAGCAAAAATCATTCTGGACAAAGTACACTATTTTTAAATTTAATTTTATTATATAAAATTATTGCAAAAGAAATTTAAATATTCATTTCTAATGACTTCTGACTCATTGGATATTTTCAATGACTGCCTAGGTCAAATTTGTAGAAATCATGAGTACAAACACAGAGCTAGTTGGATTTCTCCAAATGGGTAGCTATATACCACTGCTTTTGTACCTTGGTTTTATTCAGAAAAACAAGGGTAGATCTATTTAAGTGTGGTCTTGATACTCTGGTTATATCTCTCCATTGTTCACACCTTTGCTAGTTATAAGTTATCTACTTTTTTGGACTGCCTATGCCATCTTCTGTTCCAACTGAAAGATTTTGCGCTGGAAGAAGTGAAAGGGTTTTAGATATCAGGGGACACATAATTAAATAGTATTATGTGAGTTCATTAAAGTGTGGAATATGAAGAGAAAGTTTTTTATGAAATTTATTTTATATTCTTGTGACTTTCCTAGGTCACTTGCATACCTTCACATAATTTACCGCAATTTCAAAACATGCTAGTGTACTCCAGTTCTATTCAGTTCTGATGCTAACCATCTGGAATTAGTGTTGGCACCACAGGTTAAAGGCACAGTTCCCAAGAGGATTACCCTCACTTCAGATGCCAGCTGCAAGTTGAGGGGTCTCAAGGCCACCTACATTTCTGAACAAATAAATGCAATGTGGAGGAGTCCCACTGTTACCTGCAGGTTCAATGATTTGCTAGAATAACTCACAGAACTCAGGAAAGAACTATACATATTTTATTCTGTTATGACAAAGGATATAAATCAGAATAAATGAAATTTAAGACACATAGAGTAAGGTCTGGGAGGGTCCTAAACGATACTTATGTACCTTCTCCCCATAGAGTCATGTTACATCCACCCTCCCAGTATATCAATGTGTTCATCAACCAGGAAGCTCCACCAAGCTGGTTGTCCAGAGTTTGTATTGGGGTTTCACTATGTAAACATGACTGATTGAATCATTATCCGCATGACTGAACTGAATATCAATCATTTACACATTCTTCAGAACCATCACGTGTTTTTGAATTGTGTTGTATTAGGATTGTATTTTTGGAGGCACATTCAAACATACCAAGTTCTTTTCCCATTTTAAAATACCCATAAATTTTCATGTCTGAGTTTTATAGTTTTTTTTAATCTTCTTCTTTGCTGTCAAGTCTCACTTGTGTTAATTTCCTTTAACAGCATTTTCTCGTCTGCCCTTCTTACCATCAGAATTAGCTCTGATATGAGTGGAGAGAATGTAAGTGAGGACCTAGTGACCTTCCCTGCAGAGACATGTATGCAGTCTGCCAGGAATGGTTTTGTGGGAGCTATTTCACTGTTTTAAGCTCTGCACATTCCCAGATGCTTGACATTTGGAAGCTAGACATCCACATAAGTGGGCTTTATTCCCAATAATTGGAACATTTTACAAGGAATTGCATTTTCTTACATATCAAACATAATGAATTAGTGTATGAGTAAGCTTTTGAATAAAATATTTATTTTTATTCTGCTGAAGCCACTTGGAGTATTTGGAAGGTTTTTGTTATATTATTAAATATATCATCTTACTTGAGTTTTCAATGTCATTGTTATGTCAGATACAGACAATAAATCTGGGTTTGACGTTCAATAAAGAATGCATCATCAGGCCAGGTGTGGTGGGTCACGCCTGTAATCCTAGCACTCTGGGAGGCCGAGGCGGGAGGATTGCTTGAGCTCAGGAATTCGAGACCAGCCTGAGCAAGAGCGAGACCCCGTGTCTACTAAAAATAGAAAGAAATTAGCCAAGCAACTAAAAATAGAAAAAATTAGCTGGGCATGGTGGCGTGTGCCTGTAGTCCCAGCTACCTGGGAGGCTGAGGCAGGAGGATCGCTTGAGCCCAGGAGTTTGAGGTTGCTGTGAGCTAGGCTGATGCCACGGCACTCTAGCCCGAGAAAGAGAGTGAGACTCTGTCTCAAAAAAAAAAAAAAAAAAAAGAATGCATCATCCTTCTAATTTAGTTTCTAAGAAAGGTAAAATTTACTGGAGTTTCAGACTAAAGAAACAAATACATTAAAACTGTGGTCAATTTTTGTTTTAAACATTTCTTTGACATTAACCAATGATAGTCAACTTACTGGAGACATTATTTTTTGAGAAAATAAATTTATATAAAACATATGTTCAAGTCCATACTGTATTGGTTAGGTAAATTAATTGATCCATCTTATAAATGTGGGTGCCTTCTAAGGATACATGGTATTAGTTTTACAATATGTATCTGAAAAAGATAAGCACTTTTTTCCAGTATCTTAATACATTAATACATAATAATTTCACATTTTATGGGGTACATGTGTTTTTGATACATACATACAATGTGTAATGATCAAATGAGGGCATTTAGGATATCTCTCACCTAAAACATTTATCATTTCTTTGTGTAGGGACCATTAAAAATCTTCTAGCTATTTTGAAATATATAATAAATTGTGAAGTATAGTCAACCTACTGTGCTATCCAGCACTAGAACTTATTCCTTCTATCTAACTGTATGTTCGTAACCATTACCAAACCTCCTTTCACCCCAGACCCCAACCCTTGGTAGCCTCTGGTAACTATCGTGCTATTCTCTACTTTCATGAGATCAACACTTTTAGTTCCCAATTATGAGTGAGAACATATGATATTTGTCTTTCTGTGCCTGGCTTATTTCACATAACATCCACCTCCAGTTTCATTCATGTTGCTGCAAGTGACAGGATTTCATTCATTTTTATGACTGAATAATATTCCATTGCATATATATTCCACATTTTCTTTATCCATTCATCTGTTGATGGACAATTAGATTGTTACTAGATTTTGGCCATTCTGAATAGTGCTGCAATACACATGGAGGTGCAGGTATACATTTGATACACTGATTTCCTTTCTTTTGGGTAAATATCCAGTAGTGGTATTGCTGGATTGTGTGGTAGCTCTACTTTTACTTTTTTGAGAAATCTCCGTAATGTTTTCCATAATGGCTATACTGATTTACATTATCACCAACAGTATGTTAAGAGTTCCTTCTCTATATTCTCACCAGCCTGTTTTTTTTTTTGTTTATTTGTTTGTTTTTATTTTTTATAATAGTCATTCTGACTGGAGAGAGATATTTCCTAGTGGTTTGATTTGCATTTCACTGATGATTAGTGATGTTGAGCCTTTTTTCATATACCTATTGGCCATTTGTATGTCCTCTTTTGAGAAATGTCTAATCATGCCCTCTGCCCACTTTTTAATTCCACTTTTTAATGGAATTATCATCATTATTATTATTTTACTGTTGTTTGAGTTCCTTGTATATTCTGGATATTAGTCTGTTATCAGATAAATAGTTTGCAAATATTTTCTTCTATTCAACAGGTTATCTCTTCACTGTACAGATGGTTTCCTTTGTTGTGCAGAAGCTTTTTAGTTTAATAAAGCCCCATTTGCCTATTTTTGGTTTTGTTGCCTGTGCTGTTGAAGTCTTAGCCATAAAATCTTTGCCTAAACCAATGTCGTGAAGAATTGCCCTTGTTTTCTTCTAGTAGCTCTATAGTTTTGGATATCTTTTTTTATGTATATAGTTTTGGGTTTAACATGTAAGTTTTTAATCCATTTTGAATTGATTATCGTATACTGTAAGAGATAGGGGTTTCGTCATATTCTTCTTCATATGGATATCTATTCTTCTAGGAATGATTTATTAAAGACGGTATCTTTTCCTCAATGTATGTTCTTGGTGGCTTTGTTGAAATAAGTTGGCTGTAAATAAATGGATTTGTTTCTGGGTTTTTTAATCTGTTCCATTGGTCTATGTTTTTGTTTTTATACCAATACCAGGTTGTTTTGGTTACTATATTCTTGTGATATATATTTTTTTTTCTTTTTTTTTTTATTCATGATAAATTATTAAGTGAACAGTGCAAGTTAAAAACAATAGTTTCATATTTTTCCCCACCCCCCCTTTCCCGAGTCAGCACCTTCAAGTGTTACCACTCCCCAAACAGTGCGCAATGCACTCATTGTGTAGGCATACACCCATCCCCTCCCCCACCCCCCACCTCAGTCTGATGTCCAATTGGTGTCGTTCCCAGATTTGTATTTAGGTGATGATCAGGGAAACCAATTTTCTGGTGAGTACATGTGATGCTTGTTTTTCCATTCTTGGGATACTTCACTTAATATAATGGGTTCCAACTCTCTCCAGGAGAACCATAGAGATGTCGTATCTTCATCATTCCTTATAGCTGAGTAATATTCCATGGTATACATATACCACAGATTACTAATCCAATCATGTATTGATGGGCATTTGGGTTGTTTCCACATCTTTGCTATTGTGAATTGTGCTGCTATAAACATTTGGGTACATGTGCCTTTGTTACAGAATGACCTTTTTTCCTTTGGGTATATGCCCAGTAATGGGATTGCTGGGTCAAATGGCAGGTCTACTTGAATCTGTTTAAGATACCTCCATAATGCTTTCCACAGAGGTTGCACTAGTTTGCAGTCCCACCAGCAGTGTATTAGTGTTCCTGTCTCTCCACACCCACGCCAACATGTGTTGTTTTGGGTTTTTTTGATAAAGGCCATTCTCACTGGGGTTAAGTGATATCTCATTGTGGTTTTGATTTGCATTTCCCTGATGATTAGAGATGTTGAACACTTTTTCATATGTTTGTTAGCCATTTTTATATCTTCTTTTGAAAAATTTCTATTCATGTCCTTTGCCCACTTTTTGATAGGGTTGCTTGATTTTTTCTTGCTGATTTTCCTGAGTTCTAAATAGATTCTTGTTATCAGTCCTTTATCTGATGTGTAGTATGCAAAAATTTTTTCCCATTCTGTAGGTGGTCTGTTTATTCTCTGGACTGTTTCTTTGGCTGTGCAGAAGCTTTTTAATTTAATCATGTCCCATTCATTTATTTTTGTTGCTGCTGTGATTGCCTTGGGGGTCTTCTTCATAAATTCTTTGCCTAGGCCAATGTCTGTAAGAGTCTTTCCTACATTTTCTTCTAGAATTCTGATTGTATCACGCCTAAGGTTTAAGTCTGTTATCCACCGTGATTTGATTTTTGTGAGAGGTGAAAGCTGTGGGTCCTGTTTCAGTCTTCTACAAGTGGCTAACCAATTCTCCCAGCACCATTTGTTGAATAGGGATTCTTGTCCCCAGGGTATATTCTTTCCCGCTTTGTCAAAAATTAGGTGACTATATGAGGATGGTTCTATATTTGGATTTTCTGTTGTGTTCCACTGGTCTGTGTCCCTGCACTTGTGCCAATACCAGGCTGTTTTAAGAACCACGGCCTTGTAGTATTGTTTGAGGTCTGGCAAATTAATACCTCCCATTTTGTTTTTGTTGCTTAAAATTGCTTTTGCTATACGGGGTCTTCTTTGATTCCATACAAAGTGTATAATTATTTTCTCTATGTCTGTAAAGAATGATGTTGGTAATTTAATAGGGATTGCATTGAATCTGTAGATCACCTTGGGTAGTATAGACATTTTAACAATGTTGATTCTTCCGATCCACGAGCATGGTATATTTTTCCATCTATTTGCAAGTTCTGCTATTTCTTTTCTCAGTGTTTCATAGTTTTCCTTATAGAAGTCCTTTACCTCTTTAGTTAGATATATACCTAGATATTTTATTTTCTTTGTTGCTATTTTGAAGGGTATTGAGTCTTTAATTTCGTTTTCCGATTGACTGTTATTGGCATATATAAATGCCTCTGATTTGTGTATATTAATTTTGTAGCCTGAGACTTTGCTGTATTCGTTAATCAATTGCAGGAGTCTCTTGGTTGAATCCTGGAGGTTTTCCAGATATAACATCATATCATCAGCAAAAAGTGAGAGTTTGATCTCTTCCTTCCCTATTTGGACTCCCTTGATTCTGCTCTCTTGCCTGATAGCTCTCGCAAGGACTTCCAATACTATGTTGAAAAGTAATGGAGACAATGGGCAGCCCTGTCTGGTTCCAGTTCTAAGTGGGAGTGCTTTCAGTTTTTCCCCATTCAGTATGATGTTGGCTGTGGGTTTGTCATATATGGCTTGTATCATTTTTAGGTAGGTTCCATCAATGCCTATTTTGTTAAGCGTTTTTATCATAAAAGGGTGTTGAATTTTGTCAAATGCTTTTTCTGCATCTAATGAGAGTATCATATGGTTTTTGTTTTTGCTTCTATTTATGTGGTGAATTACATTTATAGATTTACGTATGTTGAACCACCCCTGCATCTCGGGGATGAAGCCCACTTGGTCGTGGTGGATTACTTTTTTGATAAGTACTTGGATTCGATTTGCTAGTATTTTATTGAAAATTTTTGCATCTATATTCATCTTGTGATATATTTTTGAGGTCAGGTTGTATGATCCCTCCTGCTTTGTTTTATTTGTTTTTTTTTTTTTTTGGGGGGTTTTTTTTTGCTCAGGATTGTTTTGGCTATTTGGGATCATTTATGGTTTATGGTTTTATGCAAATGTTAGGATTGTTTTCTCAGTTTTGTGAAGAATGTCATTTGAATTCATTGTATCTGTAAATTACTTTGGGTAATATGGTCATTTTAACAATATTAATTCTTCTAATCTATGCGTATGGGATATCTTTCCATTTGTTTGTGTCCTTTTCAGTTTCTTTCATCAATGTTTTGTAGCTTTCCTTCTAGAGATCTTTCACATCTTTGTTTAAATTTATTCCTTGGTATTTAATATTTTAGAAGCTATCATACATGGGATTGATTTCTTTCTCAAATAATTCATTATCAGTATATAAAAATGCTAAGGATTTTTCTATGTTGACTTCATATCTTGCAACTTTATTGAATTTGTTTATCAGATCTAAGAGTTTTTGGTGCAATCTTTAGGTTTTTATAGATAGAAGATCATGTTGGCCGGGCGCGGTGGCTCACGCCTGTAATCCTAGCACTCTGGGAGGCCGAGGTGGGCGGATCGTTTGAGCTCAGGAGTTCGAGACCAGCCTGAGCAAGAGCGAGACCCCACCTCTACTAAAAATAGAAAGAAATTATATGGACAGCTAAAAATATATATAGAAAAAATTAGCCGAGCATGGTGGCGCATGCCTGTAGTCCCAGCTACTCGGGAGGCTGAGACAGGAGGATCGCTTGAGCTCAGGAGTTTGAGGTTGCTGTGAGCTAGGCTGACGCCACGGCACTCACTCTAGCCTGGGCAACAAAGTGAGACTCTGTCTCAAAAAAAAAAAAAAAAAAAGAAGAAGATCATGTTGCCTGTAATAGGGGAAAAATCGACATTCTCTTTTTCAGTTTGAATACCTTTTATTTCTTTCTCTTGCCTGATTGCTCTGGCCAAGACTTTCAGTACTATGTTGAATAAGAGTGGTGAATGCAAGCATGCTGTCTTTTTCCATATTTTCCTACTATGCCTACTTTGCTGAGAATTTTTCTCAGAAAGGGATGCTGAATGTTTTTTAATGCTTTTTCTACATCTTTTGAGATGATCGTATGTTTTATTTTCCCTCATTCTGTTGATGTGATGTGTCACATTTATTCATTTGTGTATATTAAACCACTCTTGTGTCCCTGGGGTAAATTGCACCTGATCATGGTTTATTAACTTTTTGATGGGTTGTTAGGGTTTTTTGTTTGTTTGTTTTTTGTTTTGTTTTGTTGCTGGTTTACTAGTATTTTGTTGAGGATTTTTGAAGTTATATTCACCAGGGATCTTAGCCTGTAGTTTCTTTTTTTTATTTTCTCCTTATCTGATTTTGATATCAGAGTAATACTGTCTTCATAAATGAGTAAGGAATAACTCCTTTTTCTTTACTTTTTTGGAATAGTTTGAGAAGAATTGGTCTTAGTATTTCTTTTTTTAAATTTTAGTTAAGAATATTACAGGGGTACACACATTTGGTTACAAAATTTGCTTTCATATAATTTAAGTCAAAGTTGTAAGTGTACCTTTCACACAGATAGTGCGCATTGTACCCGTTAGGTGTGAATTTATGTATCCTCCCCTCCCGATACCACTTACTTGATTTCCCTTGAGTTTTCCTTTCATATATGTGCATGTAAGTGTTGATCAATTAGTTTCAATTTAGTATTGAGCACATATGGTGTTTGTTTTTCCATTCTTGTCATACTTCACTAAGAAGAATGGTCTCCAGTTCCATCCAGGTTGTTACAAAAGATACTAGATCACAACTTTCTTGTGGCTGAGTAGTGTTCCATGGTATACATATACCACATTTTGTTAATCCACTCATGTATTGATGAGCACTTGAGTGGTTTCCACATCTTTGCAATTGTGAATTGTGCTACTATAAACATTTGAGTGCCAGTGCCCTTTTTATAAAATGATTTTTTTTTCCTTTGGGTAAATACCTAGTAGTGGGATTGCTGGATCAAATGGTAGGTCTACTTTTAGTTCTTTGATATATCTCCATACTAATTTCCATAGACGTGGTAGTACTTTGGATTCCCACAAACAGTGTAGAAGTGTACCTTTCTCTCTGCATTCTCACCAGTATCTGTTGTTTTGGGACTTTTTGAATAAAAGCCATTCTCGTGGTATATTGTGTTTTCATTTTGTTTTAATAACTTTTAAAAATTTTTTCTTAATTTCTTCATTGAATCTGTGGTTATTCAGGGCATGTTGTTTAATTTCCATATATTTTTTACTATTTCCAATAGTACTCTTACTGCTTTCTAGTTTTATTCCATTGTCATCTGAGAAAATACTAGATATGAAATCTATTTTTTTTAATTTGTTGAGACTTGTTTTGTGTCTTAAAAAATGGACTATGCTGGAGAATATTCCGTATGGTCATGAGAAGAATGTGTGTCTTCGATTGTTAGATAAAATTTTCTGTAAATGTCTGTTCAGTCCATTTGATCTATAATGCAGATTAAGTTTTTCTTTGTTGATTTATATCTAAATGATCTGTGTAATGCTGAAAGTGACACATTTAAGTCTTTATCATTATTATTTTCTGTTTCTCCCTTTACATCTATTTATATGTTCCTTATATACCTGGGTGCTCCAATGTTTAGTGCATATAGATTTACAATTATATCCTCTTGATGAATTGATCCGTTTATCATTATCATGACTTTCTTTGTTTCCTTTTACAATCTTTGACTTAAAGTCTATTTTGTCTTATATAAGTATGGCTACTCTTGCTTGCTTTTGGTTTCCATTTCATGGATTATTTCCTTTCATCCCTTCCCTTGATATACATGCATCTTTACAGGCATAGCAAATTTCTTGTAGGAAGCATATAGTTGGGTCATGTTTGTTTTTATCCTTTCAGTCTGTGTCTGTTGAGAATTTAATCTGTTTACACTTGAGGTTATTATAGATGAGTGCTTACTCTTGTCATTGTGTTAATTATTTTGTTTTCTGAATCTTTTGTATATCATTTGTTCCTTCCTTTCTCTCTTATTGTTTACCATTGCTGTCTGCTGGTTTTCTCTAGTGGCCACACTTGATTCCTTTGTCTTTCTCATTTGCTGATCTGCTCTACCCTGAGTTTCATATTTTTGTGTGTTTTCATAATGGTAGATAATTGTCTTTTTATTTCCAAATAAAGGACTTCCTTAAACATTTGTTGTAGAGCCAGTCTAATGATAATGAATTCCCTGAGATTTTTCTTGTCTAAGAAAAACTTCATTTCTCCTTCATATTTGAAGGATTGCTTTCCTGGGTATTGTATTATTGGGTGGAACTTTTTTTTCACTCAGTGCTTTGAATATATCATCCCATTCTCTCCTCTGCTGTTTGTCTACTAAGGATTCTCTTGCATGTGATTTGACACTTTTTCCTCACTGTTTTTAGAATTCTCTCTTTGCCTTTGAGTTTCAACAGTTTGACTATCATGTGACTTGGAGAAGAATGTTTTGGGTTGAATCTCTTTGAGAGTCTTTGATCTTTCTGTATCTGGATGTCTGTATCTCTTATAAGATTTAGGAAGTTTTCACCTATTTTGTTAAATATTTTTATATGACTTTGCCCATCTTTACCTTCTTGACTACCTAATATTCATATATTTGGTCACTTTCTGTTGTGTCATATGTCATGTATACTTTCTCCATTCTTTTTTTCTTTTTTTTTTTTCTGACAGTTATTTCAAAAGACCTATCGTCAAGTTCAGAAATTCTTTCTTCTGTTTGTTCTACTCTACTGTTGAAACTCTTATTTTATTTCACTTATTGAATTCTTCAGCTCCAGGATTTTTGTTTTGATTTTTTTTAATGATATCTGTCTCTGTGGAATTTGTCATTCAGATCATGAATTGTTTTCCTCACTTCTTGTCATTGTTTATTGATGTTCTCTTGTGTCTCATGAAGTTTAATATCATTATTTTGAATTTTTTCATGCATTTCATAGATTTCCTTCTTGTTGGGAGAATTGCTGTGTTCCTTTGGAGATGTCTTGTTTCCTTGCTTTTACATGTTTTTTGTGTCCTTATGTTGATATCTGTGCATCTATTGCAACAGTCACTTCTTACAGTTTTATGGATTGGCTTTCACAGGGAAAGACTTTTTTGTATAAATGTATCTATATTTTTGGTCAGGTAGGGTGCTTTGGCTTTCATTCTGGGTGGGCACAGTGATATAGACTACATATGATTTCTTCAGCTGTAATTAAGCATTAGTTCTGTCTGTGAGTTCCTCAGTAGCTTATGTTGTGTTTGCTAGTTGAAGCTGTGGTGAGGCTTTGTTGGGGATGGGGGCACCAGTGGTGGCAGAAGTGGGCCAGGCTTGTCAGTTCTCAGGCCTCCAGGCAGTGTATGCCAACACCGGTGGTAGCAAATCTGGTCAAGTTATTCCTTGGGCCTGTGTCTTTCTTGAGTGTTAGCAGTAGCAGTTGTGGGCTGGGTGGACAGGTAGGTCCTCAGGCTGTCTAGGGCTGTGTGTGGTGGTGGTTGTGGCAGGCTGTGCAGGCCAATCTTTAGTCCCCAAGATAGTGTGCGTATGGCAGTGCCAATGGTAGTGACAGTAGCCTTTTCTCAGGGTCCTCATTGGTAGGTGCCACCAGTGGTGGGTTGGGCATGTCAGTCTCCAGGCTGTTGAATGATATGCACAGGTGCCACTGGAAGAAGCTCTGTGTGGGTTAGTCGTCTCTTCAGGCCCCCCAGTGGTCCATGCAGGCACCATCTGTGGTGGGTAGGGAGGGTTTATTTCCAGGCCCCTGGCTGGTGTACTCAGGCCCTGGATTGGTGGTGGTTGGTAATACAGGCCTCTTTCCAGACCCTGTGAAGTTGCTTGCATGTATGCAGCATCCCTGCTGCTAGAGGGGGTGGGGTTGCTGTCAGTATTATCAGCTCCAGGCAGGTAGCTCTCAGACTCTGGGAAGCACATACCTGGGCTCCCATTGTCCAGGGAGAAGCCTTTCTAGTGCACTGCACAACGTTTCCCAGGGTGTAGATCACTGCGTGGACTAGAGTACTAGCAACCCAGTTTCTGCACTGTGGCCAGCCATTGTCACAATGCTGTATCACTCTGGGTGAATGCTGGGGGATGTCAGCAGGATTCCAGGGATATGGAGATGTAGGAGCTAGTGTGCCCCAGAGCATGATGTACTCCAGTGGGGGCTAGACTCTCAAAATGGCTCTATGATGCAGCTGCTTGGGTCTCGGGGGATATGTGGAACCCAGTGCAAAAAGTCTCTGTTAGAATTCTGTCACATGGACTCCAGGAAGCTCCTTTTACTAGTCTCAGGGTCTGCAAAGGCTGAGGGACTCTTCCCTGGCTAAGATTGTAGGAGTCCCTGGTGGGAACGTGGTCCACTGGGGATCTCTCACTTACCTTTTCCCCACAGTGAGGAGTTACTTCTGGCTCCAAGCTGATCCTGGCCAGGCTGACTACTTCTTTTCCCTTTTTATGCCTCAGAGATTCCCTGTCACTTCCCTGCTAAATTCCAATGTTCTCTTTTAGATACTCTGCTTGACATGTGATTATCTCCTTGCTGTTTTGGTCCTTCTTTGTAGGAGATGAGTGCCAGGTGCCTCTAGTCAGCCATCTTGAAGCCCCTGAGAAGCACATTTTTAACACGTGTATTAATATATTCATCCTAAGTTGTTCTCTTATTTGCATTATTTTCAGTGCATTTAAGTTAATACATGAATTTCCCAGAATGTGTTTAGTTTTGCTTATAAGTTTTTGCTAGTTTAATTTTCCACAACAGTAGCACTTAGAATTCTTTATTGAGATTATTTGCTGAGTGCTGACTTCATGTTTCTTTACTATCTTACTCATTCAACAGCAGTACTACTTCAATAACACTTTGGACATAACCCTGTCACAATGTACATCACATTATATTGTGATTATTCCCATATGTATAATAACTCCATACACAAAGACTGTGAAGCCACAGTTCTTATTCACTGTTGTGTAATTTCCATCTCAGTAGTGCTTGGCATTAGCTCCTGAGGAAATGTTATTTGGAGGAGAGCACTGACAGAAGGATCAATGGACATAAGTTCTCTAGTTCTACACCCTTTTTTTTTTTTTTAAATTTGTCATCAGGTTGTAAATATTACCATCTGTTAATACAGGAAAGCTTTTTCTGGGTCCACTTGGATTTTTTGTTACAGGTAAATTTCCCCAGCAATTTTTTGACATGAAAATAATGAAAATAGTTAAATTAGAAAAACTATCTCATGGTTTCAAGTCTAGTGCCTTGCCCTAAACTTTCTATATTACATATAGACTTTTTCTTTTAAAAATTTCTCTTGGGTATCTTCAGGCAACAAAATTACAGTTAAGTGTAGAGAAGTATTTAATGGAATACAGTGAAAAGCACACTTACTAAATGGTATATATTTTAATAAAGATCTTCTAGATAGAAGGTAATAAAGCATTTGAAATGGTAAACAATATCTCATACTTGAAGTATGATTACTTTTTCTTTATGCAAAGATAATTTTTAATATTATGACATTTCCCTGCTTTTAAAAGTAATTTACCAAAATTAATACAACACCTAAAAAGGAAGAATTTACTGTATGTCAATTATATATTCAAAAAAAAAACCCTGATTAACAAAAAGAGTATGGTGGTCAGTTGTTAAAAAACAAAACATAATTGTTCGTATGAACACATACAGCTTTTTTCTTCTTTGTGTTTTCTACCTTGCCATGTGTTGTACAGTTCACTTAGTCTTTGATGTCACGTTCTGACAAACTAATTTCATTGAATTTATGATGATACATAGCAAAAATAAGAAAAAAAGGGACAAATATGCCAGCTTTTTAATTTCTGTGAATCCTACCCTGTTCAGCTGGTGTTTGGAAGGTAATTAGTAGATTATCTGAGACCAGTCAAATTTTGCTTTCAGTTTCTAAACAAAATTGTTGGAAAGGATCTGGTCACTTGTGGGCCAATCCGCTTGTCATTTATTATGGGCTTTGGATCCAGTGTTCTTAAAAAATATACATTTCCTGCTCACTGGCAAATGTTCAAAGCTTAGCTAAGCAGCCCCTAGAAAATGATTTCAGCCTGTGGCTTTTGCCTGGCTGGGCAGTCATTGATGGTACTCCACCAAATCTGCCTCCTTCCTTTTGCCTGGTTGGGCAGTTTTGATACTGTTCTGCATAATCTTTATTTAGAGTCCTAAAAAAGACTGTTTCTTGTTGATTTTACCCTCACTGGCTATTTAAACATTTGTTTCTTATATCAATAATGGCTATATGGATCTCTGTCTCTAATATGTAGCAAGTATTTCACCAGCTTTTATTGCTTTTTTTCAAGTTCTGTCTTAATTACTGGCTTAGTGAAATCGTGCATTCTCTCGTGGATACTGCTTTTGTGCTTCCTCTTGTCTATCTGTGTCTTCTTTCAGAGAGATAAGTGTACCTTTAAGTGACTATAGTCCTCATGAAACCAAACAGACTCTTAAGATTTTGTTGATGCATAAAACTGATTATACAAGTCAGTCTAGTCTAGTTCCTTTGTCCTCTAGAAGGCTGAGGTATAAGGATTATGCTGAGTGAGTTGTTTCAGAGATTGGTGACACCTGTCTGTACAACCTCTTTAAGTTCTCTGCTCTATCTAGCCCCAGTGCATTCTCACAAGCAGAGACAGATACTCCAGTGATCGTAGCCAAGCAAATGTTTTGCCTTTGCTGACAGTTTTCAAGTCATGTCTCCGGAAGAATTCTGCCATCTAGGCAGAATGGAGCATGCAGGATTATCATTCATGGCTCAGTTCATTTCTTGTCCTTTAGAGTCCTCTCTACCCTATGACTCTATTTCCTTTAGAGTTCCTTTATGATTCTTACAGCATGTACTGTGCAATGCCATTATTTTCTTTGTGTCCCTAGATATATACTAGGAGCTCTTATAGGTAGAGATCCTATCCTATTCATCTGTGTATCCCCAGCAGCTACCAGAGGGGTAGACACATGAGGGTACCCCATAAATGTCTGTGATAGGACAGAAGGAGTGAGAGAAGAGAGCAAGGCAGGCAGACAGTATTAAAGTCTTAATACTTAATATTAAAGTATTAGACAGAAGTACTAAAGTGCCAAGTATCCCTGACTTAGTCCCTAGAGAATTTAGCTGCTTTTCCTTTAGTCACTGAGCCCTGTTCTTTTACTTAATAAACTCTTACATTAATAAACATATTATCTGATTTGTATTGTTTTGTGAAGAACTATTATGATGATGGAAGTTCAGACTAGTAAATGATCTATTTGCTTCTCAGTCATACTTGCAAAATATTTCCAGGCTTACACTATTGTTATAATTGTATAAATAGAGGAAAATTACTTTGAGTAAGATCGATAGCCCCATAATGAAGGGCACAGATGCTGAAAAAGCAATGGGGCTGCAGGGTACAGCTCTTGCAAGGTGACTCAGGAGATCAGTGTGAGAACAGAGAAATGCAATGTCATGTGTTAGGAACTGTCTGTGTGAAGAGATCTGAGCATTAACATCGGTGTGGCATCTATCTTACCATATCCACCAATCTGCTCAATCCAGTGACCTAGAAAGTGATAAATGGGAGTCAAACCACAAGACGTTTCCCGAGAGAAATGTGCAAATATAAATTTTTAAAGTATTTGGGATTTAATCGTCTATGTTATTGTGTTAGGCACCAAAAAGGCACATTACTAAGAGATTAGAAACTAATTTTTTATCAACTTGACTCTAGAATAGTCTTGAACAAGTTTATCCATCTCACATTAGTCAGAGAATATAATGTTTAAAAAAAGAAAAATCAAGCTAGCTGTTTATGTTTTGTTAGGGGGCTGGGCTGAATGGACCTTTTTTCCAGTTCATATCTTATAATACTCTGTGTTCAACCCACACTTACACCCTCTTCAGGGCCTTCTAATACCAGAAAGGCTTTAAAATATTCACCTCTTATTTAGATTCTTTAGTACTATCCTTATATGCAAAATGAAATTCTTTACTAACTTTATTGTCTATGAAGGACTTTCTTGATAGGAGAAAGTAAATATCGATGCATTCTCAGGTTCTTTACACATCTCTAGGTGAAAAATTCACAAAAAGCTTGAAATGGTTCCAATTGTTGACCTCAGTATGGTACTTGAATACTACTACTAGCTTTCCTCTAGGTGCAAAGTGCCTTAATGGTTGGGACTCTGTTTTTTCACTTTGGGTAAAAACATGACAGTAATGATGATAACAGGTATAAATAGTGCTTATTCAAAAATTTATGCTCCTGTGCTGTGGTTTAAATATGTAATCTAATTTAATCCGCCCCGCAACCCAATGGAGGAGTTACTGTTATTTCCAAGTTGTAGGTTAGGAAAATGAGGTTTAGAGAGGTTAAATAACTTTCCCAGATCACACGGCTATTAAACGTGACTGAGCTGGGATTTAATAAACAATGAATATATGCTAAATTGACAGCATTCCTTACAAAGAACCTTGCTTAGTAATATTCTGCTTCTCAGAGAACTCAACCAACAGGGCTTCTGCCACATAATGTCCTTGTTGGGAGAGTCAGTCCATATTTTTCTCAGATAAATACACGTGATCCTCTCCCTTTTATGATTCTTGTACAAACTTCTGTTCAACTGGTAGGCCATATTTTCTGTTTACTCATTTTGCTATTACCTTGTTATGTAAAATTCAGCCTCAAGTAATAGATTTGTGAAAAGTGGGTAAAATAGGTTAATGAGAAAATTATTTTTAAGCAAGTCTTATGACAAATAGATTTTTAAAAATGTTTCTCTTATATATTATGTATTCCTTTTATAAATATCTTTATATATACAACTTTGCATAATTGGACTATTTCCCATAGAAAATAAGCCAAAATATGAAGATCTCAAATCCTAACAGTTTTAATAGTTTATAACTTTATCTAAATGACCCTACAAATTATCCATAAGCCCTTTAGAACTTATCTCCTGGATTCAACATTGTAGACACATAACCATGCCATTATCTGTATAAAGCAAAATGTATTAATACTCATCGAATCTTTTATTCTTCTTTTCCTGACACTTGGATCGAAAGATGACTCAAAAAAACTATATCGTGTATCCCTTAACAAATTATTTTAGCTATTATTAATAGCTTCGTCTTTTAAACATCATACTAAAGATTTAAGTGATTTAAACGCCACCTTTACAGTCTGAATTTGACTTTGTACTTATTAATACTTTCACCTATAAGTTTTATAGTTTCATATTTTTGTGTTACTAAATAGCATCCTTTCTTGTCAACTTGAATTCCCTTTAGCAGTTCTTGTGAGACAGTTCTGGTGGTAGTGAGCTCTCTCAGCTTCTGGTTGTCTGGGAAAGTGTTTCTCTCTCCTTCATTTCTGAAGGAAAACTTCAGAAAATAAAGTATTCTTAGTTGGCAAGTTCTGGTTTTGTGTTTGTTTTCTTCAGTATTTTGTATATATCATCTCTCTCTGCTCTGGCTTGTAAGGATTCTGCTGAAGATTCCACCACTAACTTTACTGAAAACCCCTTTTATGTGATATACTTATATTTCTTGCTGCTCTCATGATCTTCTCTTTGACTTTGATTTTTGACAGTTTGACTATAATATGTCTTGGTAAAATCTTGTTTGGCTTGAATGAGATTGGAGACCTTTGATTTTTATGTTCCTGGACATCAATATCTTTCCCTCGACTGGGGAAGTGTTTAGCTACTATTTTTAAAAATAATCTTTGTGTTCCTTTATATATCTCTTTTCCTCCTTTGAACATTATAATTAGAATATTTGCTCTTCGATGGTGTCCCAAAAATCCTGTAAGATTTCTTTTAATTCTTTTCATTTTTTTATTCCTTTTTGGTTATTCATTTATTTTCCTGATTTTGATGAATTATTTCTCTGTATTTGATACAGTTTGCTGGGCTTTCTTAAAATAGTTATTTTAAATTTTTCTCAGGCAGTTCATATAGCTCCATTTCTTTGGGGTAAGCTATTGAAAAATTGTGTTAAGGTGCTATGTCTTCTAGACTTTTTGTGTCTCTTGTTGCTTTCCATGGATGTCTATGCATTTGGTGAAGCAGTCACCTCTTCCAGACTTTAGCAGCTAATTTTGTTGTAGAAAGACCATGTCCTGTGGAGGAGGGTGCACAAAGGTGCTTGCTATGTGGGGTGCAGAGGTTATAGGACCAGTGCAGCTGTCTAGTCTCTGTACAGCTGACATTAGTGTTGATGAAGATTGCAGGAATCCTTAGCAGCAAACACTGTGGATGTTCACAATTATAGCAAGCGTTCAGGGGTTGGTTGTAATAGTTGCTAAGGTCCTCTCAGTCTTTTCTTTTTTCCTACTGTGGGAAGTTGTGTCTGCAATAGTCCCTTGTAGCATTGGGTTCAGCTTGTGAGCCCTTTCATGCTGGCAGTGGCACCAGTATCTGCTGAGTGAGTCAAGTACAGAGCTGAGGCCTGAAGAACACGTCTACAGGACAGGACTGCAGCTCTGAGGTCTGGAGCAGTGATGACACTGGGTCTCAGGGCACAAGTGCACCCACTACGGTGTTGGCAATAGTATGAATACACAGGTGATTGTGAAACAGTTGGAAAACCAAGAATGGGAACAGGGGCATGCTCAGAGATTCTGTGACTCCAGAGTCAAAGCAGGGCATGGGCAAGAGAGATAATGACTCCAGAACCCAGAGTATGAACTAGTTCACTGTGTCTAAGACATGGGTGGATGTAGTGCATCCGTAGAGCCTGCACCTGGAATGTGGACACTTGCGGGGTGGCCAAGGTTTGGGACTCAGGGTACATGTAGGGTTGCAAAGGTGGTGGCTCAGTTTTCACAGCAAAAAAAATAGTGGCTGCTTCTTGGGGGGAGCGTGCGCAGTGTTGTCTCAGAGAAGGAGGTCTTATTACAAGACTTCAAGGAAAATATTTGTTTGTCTTCAGTTATCTGTAAAGGCATACCTCAGAGATAATGCAGGTTCCATTCCAGTCCACTGTAATAAAGCAAATGTCACAGTAAAGTGAGTCACACAAATTATTTTGTTTCCCAGAATATATAAAATTGTGTTTATACTGTACTATAGTTTATTAAGTCTGCAGTAGTATTGTCTAAAAAATAGTATTTCTTTAATTAAAAATTTCCTTATTGCTAAAAAATGCTAATGATTATTTGAGCCTTCAAGGAATTGTAATTGTTTTGCTGATAGAGGATTTTGTCCTGATGTTGATGGCGGCTGATGGATCAAGGTGGTGGTGGCTGAAGGTTGGGGTGACTGTGGCAATTTCTTAAAACAAGATAACAGTGAAGTTTGCTGCATCCATCGAGTCTTCCTTTCACTAAAAATTTCTCTGTAGCAGGCAATGTTTGTTATCACCTTACCCACAGTAGAACGTCTTTCAAAATTGGAGTCAATCCTCTCAAACCCTGCTGCTGCTTTATCACCTAAGTTTATGAAACATTCTGAATTCTGTATTTTCAACAATGTTTATAACATCTTCACAAGGAATAGATTCTATCTTAAGAAATCATTTCCTTTGCTCATCCATTCAAGTGTTATGAGATTGTAGCAGTTTACTCACATCTTGAGGCTCCACTTCTAGTGCTCTTGCTATCTCCACCATACCTGAAGTTACTTGTTCCACTAAAGTCTTAAAGCCCTCAAAGTCATCCATGAGAGTTAGAACCAACTTCTTGTAAACTCCTGTTTTAGTGTTGATATTTTGAACTCCTCTCATGAATGTTCTTAATGGCATCTAGAATGGTGAATCCTTTCCAGAATCCTTTCAATTTGCTTTGCCCAGATCCATCAGAGGAACCCCTCTCTATGGCAGCTATAGCCAAAATGTATTCCTTACATGATGACTTGAAAGTCAAAATTATCCCATGATCCATGGGCTGCAGAATGACTGCTGTGTTGGCAGGCATGGAAACAGCATTAATCTCTTTGTACATCTCCACCAGAGATCCTGGATCATCAGGTACGTTGTCAAAGAGCAGTAATCTTTTGAAAGGAATCTTTTTTCTGAGCACTGTATCTCAACAGTGGGTTTAAAATATTCAGTAATCCATGCTGTAATCAGATATGCTGTCATCTAGGCTTTGTTGTTCCACTGATAGAACACAGGCAGAGTAGATTTAGCAATACTTAAGTGACATACAATATTTGGAAAGGTAAATGAGCATTGGCTTCCACTTAGTCACCAGCTGCACTAGGGCCAGCAAAAGAGTCAGCCTGTCCTTTGAAGCCGGGCATTGACTTCTTCCTTCTAGTTATGAAAGTCCTAGAGGACATCTTTTTCCAACAGAAGGCTGTTTCTTCTACATTGAAAATTGTTTAGTGTAGCCACGTTTATCCATTATCTTAGCTAGATCTCTAGATAACTTGCTGCAGCTGCTACCTTAGCACTTTGTGCTTCACCATGCACTTTTATGTTTTGAAAATGGCTTCTTTCCTTATACCTCGTGAACCAGCCTCTTCTATCTTCAGACTTTTCTTCTGCAACTTCTTCATCTCTCTCAGCCTTCATAAAATTGAAGACAGTTAGGGCCTTGTTCTGGGTAAGCCTTTGACTTAAGGGAATGTTATGGCTTTGTTCTATCCAGACCAATAAAACTGTCCCCATATTAGCAATAAGGCGGTTTTTCTTTCTTATCATTGATGTGTTCACTGGAGTAGCACTTTTAATTTCCTTCAAGAACTTTTCCGTTGCATTTGCCACTTGGCTGTTTGGCACAAGAGGCCTTCCTTTCAGCCTATCGCAGCTTTTGACATGCCTTCCTCACTAAGGTTAATTGTTTCTAGCTTTTGCTTTAAACCAAGAGACATGTAGGGTTATTAACTGGCCTAATTTCAATATTGTTTTGTCTCAAGGAATAGGGAAGCCAGAGTAGAGACATGAAAAATGTCTGGTCCGTGGAGCAGTCAGAACACACATTGCATTTATTGAAGTTTGCTGGCATATGTGGGTGTGGTTTGTGTTACCCCTAAATGATTATAATAGTAACATTAAAGATCACAGATCAGCATAATAATTGTGAAAACATTCAAAATATTGCAAGAATTCCCAATATATTGATTCAGAGACACAAAGGGAGCACATACTATTGGAAAAAGGGCACTGATGGACTAGTTTGATACAGAGTTGCCACCAACCTTCAATTCATAGAAATTGCAGTATCTGAGAAGGACAGTAAAGCAGAGCACAGGAAAACAACGTATACCAAAAATACTGGACTCTGGTTATTGGGTCACCTTTTTAAAGAATATATTCCTCTGGGCTCTTAAAAAAAAATGTTCTTTCATTTATGTATTGTTACAGGGGATAGATTTGGTAAATGTTTCCTACCCCTTTCTTTCTCTTTTTTTCCCCAGTGGTAATATGGTAATGCTTTTTTAATGAACTTAAACAAAATGTATAAGAAAAAAGCCCCTGATTAGGATCTGGAGACTTGAGTTCTGGGCCTACTTCACAGAGGCTCAGTTTCCTTGCCGGTAAAGTGGTGATAAATGTTCTGCTTACCTCATAGGGCTTCCACATAGTTTTACACTGATTCTTCTATTCTCTCAGGTTATGCTTGCCATAGCCTTTCTTTGACTTGGCTCACATTTGGCGATACAGGCCAAATAGTAAGTTCTACGAGGCACATTTCTACATTTCTCCTCATGACCATATATGTGATTCAGCACTCCTCCTCCCTGACTTGTGTCCGGAATATTTACGGTGGGATCACATCTGGTCATTTACAGATCATAACTCTACATGTTCTAAGACTGTTTTACATCCAAACATGCTTCTAAAATCCTGCCCCCAAAGATTATCACTGGCAGGAGTATCATTCATTGAAAACCTTTGGCAAAAGATTGAATTCAGCACTCAACATTAGTAATGTAAGACTGTTTACCAAGTATTCTCAGATTCATCTGAGTAACAAATTACAGCAAAAATGCAGAGAAATTATTTGGAGTTTAAATGATCAAGAAAGAAAAGTCATTCAACAAGATTGTAAAGTCTTAAAAAAGGGAAATATGCTTTGTTCTACACCCCAAGCACAAATCAAAGGGACAAGAAGACAAAGTAGTTAATAAATATTTCTATTTTGTATGAAAATTTAATCTCTTTGACATTTTTCTGAGCTAATATCCCCCAGTTTTTTTTTAAAACAGAATTTGTTTATTTGCAGGAGGCAGCCAGTTACGATGTGACACGCTATGAAAATATTTTCTTCCTGTTCTGGGTTCTGGAGCAGCTTCTTCAGAAGGAAACCGAAGAAGGCAACACTGCAAGTATAGGGCATGATGACCAAGAAATCAAGAAATTTCTTCAGAAGCATGATGAAACTATTTTCCAACTTTCTGATGCATTTCCTTTATTTACTTTTTATTTATGGAGACTAGGCATTCTCTTGAACTCAGCAGAGATAGAAACTGTTAAAAATAATTCAGTTCCTTAGCAATTTACTAAATATTGGAAGCATACTAAAATTGAATATATGAAGATCTTGTACTTAGAAGATTTTCAAGATTTTAAATGATTTTTAAATTGATCTCTAAACATAATCATCAATTCAATTTTTAGTCTTAAATTGTGCATAAAATATTGTGTCACATTTCTATACTAAAAGTCAGCCAGTTTCAGTTGAGAATGCCCTCCTATTCCTATGTAACCATATTTTATTCTCTGAAATAGACCATTAATTTTCTCAGAAAAGATATTTAAATTGTGAAAGATTTCCATGGGATAGATACTGGGTGAAATCTTACAGTTTTGGTCCTTTATCAACACAAAGTGTTGAAAATAAGTGGTTATAAATACAGTTTTTAAAACTTTTTGGTTACAAAGTTATACTTCCATCATTGTAATTTTAGAAGGAACTCATAAAAGAAGAAAAGTTTTTAACATTTGGAAACCTAATGGCCTTTAATTTCATATAATGAATACATTTGTCAAGTCCTTTTTAATATGGTCTGTTTTTTCAACGAATTTTCCTTTTGATTCTATTGATTAAATATGTTATAGTAGTCCTATGATTGTTAAAATGTAGTTAAATCATACATAATTAAGTCATTAGGGATACTTTCATAAATTCTAATATCCATCCAAAAATACACTCTATAGATAATAAAAGTATTAGTTGAATTTTCTGGTTACACAATTTCATTGACTTAATGTCAATTATTAAAATAACCAAGAAGCTTAAAAAGAGCACATTATATACTTTCCTATAGTGCAATTTAACACACACCAAATGCAAATATGCTTTATTATCCATGACATTGTTTCACAATTTAATTAGCATTCCTAAATGCCATTAGAATTAAAAAAAAAACTTGCTTTTTCTATCTATAATGTATATAAAATTATATTATCAGCCACAATTACTTTTGAAGTTATTTTTTGCTTTCTTGAAAAGATAAAGCCTTTTCAATAATCCTAAAACTCAATGTATATCAGTCAACTATTGCTATGTAACAAATAACCATAAATCCCAGTAGCATATAGAAATAAATATTTTTCAGATATGTGCAAGTCACTTGAGAATCAGGTGATCCGGACTAGACTCTGCTGGACTCTGTTCGGGTTGCAAATCCACTGGGCTAGGCTCACTCTTTGCTACAAGTCAGGCTTTGTTTGAGAGGGAAGCACCTACTCAGGGAAGCTCTGATGGCGACTACAGTTGAGCAAGATGAAAAGGCTAGGCTGAGAAATGTCACACTGTCATTTCTACCCACATACATTGGCCAAAGTACATCAAATGGTCAAGCCCAAAGAAAGCAGACAGGGAAGTACACTTCACCTTGAGGGGGAGAACTTGCCAGGTTACACGGCAGAGGGCTTAGATACAGGTGGAGAATCGGGGCCAATAATTTACTCCACCACAAATACCAGTTGAATACAAGAAGGATATACCAGATCCTGGAATAGAAGGGATTTTACTAATGTTTGATTCCTGTGAACACCTCCACAGGTTTGTGTAAATCACTTCAGTTTGATGACATTACACAAAATCCACTTCACGTGACACCTTCATCTTTTCACTTCTGTAAGAATTAAACAAGGTTTCTAAACATACAAGCATCAGCAATGGCCCTTTTCCCACTGCAGCTTACCAATATAATGATCAGCTAAAAAGCTTTTGTAACTGCAAAAAATTTCTTAAATCCAGTAGTCTTCAAGGCCTCAAGGTCTGAAATTTAGCCTAGGAAATGTATTCATTATAGAAGATATAAGATGTTAGGAATCATTGTTAATGCACAAAATGGAGAAACATTTTATTTCTGTTTGGTATTATTTTTATGTTAACGCTTAATTTCTGTCAAGTATATGATACCTAATCTTTTATTATCCTGTATTTCAGTTTGTATCAGAGTTAACTGTGCATTAAATTTAGTATTGAGGTCTAAATCTGCTGGCGAAAAAGAAAATAAAATGAGACATTTGTTTCTGTTTCAATAAAGTGTTGAAAGAATTAATTAATGAATGGTTTAAACTATAATTACAATATTTAAGAATGTGGCAGCCATTAAGATTTGGTTAATGTCTAACTTTAGAATTAAGGTTTAAGAATAATAGAGGCAGCAGAAATGGAGCAGCATTGAAACTGAATATATAATGAGACATACAGAGGACCATAGAATGATTTTAAAAATGAAGGAATTGATAAAAATGATAATTGCTAACACTAATACAGTGTTTAATACATATTAACTATATGTGATAAATATAAAATACATAAAATATATAATACACTTATATAATATAGATAAATGAATATTATGTATATACATATAATAAAAATATCCAGGAACTCATCTAAGCATTTTACATATATTAACTCATTTGATTCTTCTAGCAACCCTATGAAATAAGTATGATTGTTACCTGTATCTCTGGCTTAGAGATGAGTAACTCAGGCAAAGTAATGTTAAACAACTTGCCTAAGTTCACAAAATTAGGCAATGGCAGCGTTAAGTTCCTTATCTTCCTAGTCCACACTCCTACTATGCTGCACTGCCTATTAAGTACAAACTGTCCTGGTACTTTAGGAAACTTTCACAAATACAACTTCTTTGCAATTGTTATTGAAGCTTTATATACCCTTGACTACAAATCATATGGCATAAGGGTGGAAATTACTAGCATATTATTAGCTTATATTGAATTTTTTTTAACCCCTGCAGACCATATGTCCTATCTACCAGCAAACTAGAGGAACAGCATCTTTTCTGGGTTGTATCATCTTGTTAGACAAGACTAGCCAAGTTATATAGATTGTCTTCAAACAATAATCTTCTAAAAGCTTCCTTTAATGGTTGGTAGGTGGAGTGTAAGACTAATGCTCAGCAAAATGGGGGGAGAAAACCAATCTGATTGTTTTGTCCTTGTATCTGTAAACAGAGCCATTATTTCACAAGTTGTTCTCCATGGTAATGGTATTCATTGGCATTGTATAGCTAAAGGCAATATACTTCTGGAGAGGCAGGGAAAAAAAGCCATCCCTGTTCCTTAAATTCTCATGTACATGTGCAGATTTTCTGAAGGCCACATTGTGGGAAAAATATTGATAGCTCTGGATTATGATAACCTAATTTTATTTACTCATCAAATGTGAAACACCAACTTTGTGTATAAATCAATTATTTTCAAAAATTAAAAAATGTAAAGTTTACCTTTAGTCAGATTTATAAAACAGAGCTTTGTCTTAGCAGTCAGTATAACAACCCAACTACATCACTGTTTGCTGAAGGAGAAATTATTGTGATAATGTTTACGTAATACTGGAAAAAGGTATAGGATTTTTATTATTAAAAGTTAATTTTTTTCCAATCGTAGAATTAGATAATGCAAAATTTATCTGGTCAGTGAATAGGTTGGTCTTTTAAGAACTTTCTAAATATTAAAGAATATGATTGACACATATGAAATGACCTCAGCCTCCTTTTTCTTTTTCATTTAATTTGAAAGTCCTCTTTTTTATTTATTATGAAAGGAGTTTAAGGGATCTGTTACTAATAGGAAGCAAAGCTGTGAAAAGAAATTAATGGTCAAACATTTAAGACATTGAAATAATTAAATTTTATATTTCATGGGTATATACTCTGAATTTGTAGTATTTTCTTCTGACATTTTAATCTATATTTTATGCTGGCTGTTTAAATAGTTGGTGAACTTCTGTTATATTTCCAGTCAGCAGGTCTAAGTGTTCTGTAGTCATTCCACTGGGGCAGCAAGAGTTACAGGTGATGACATTAATTAGCAGTGGTTCTCAAATGTGGTCCCCTGGCCAGCTGTATCAGCATCACTTGGGAACTTATAAGAAATACAGATTTTAAGCCTCCACCCAAGACCTACTACAGAATCAGAAACATTGGGGTTGTCGCCTAGCAATCTGTATTTTATCAAGTATTCTAAGTAATTCTGATGTCCATCAATATTTAAGAACTACTGCTATAATCATTACTTTTACTGAACAGGAGTGTTAAAACATATAAAATCATTCAGGAAGTAGAATTCAGTCATACCAAATTACTTAACTGAACTTTTTAACTTTCCCTGCAGGTGCTTTAAAATTCCAAAAGATGGTTCTTTGGGAACTAAATTATTCATAAGTCATTTAAAATAAGTAGCAAATTTATAAACATACTAGTCAACATTAATAGCACTTAAAAAAACAGCATCTTTATACTTAGATTTTAGTTCCTTTACTAAAATATATAATTATTCCCCATTGGTAGTACTTTAAAAAATATAATCTGGGCTCAAGAGATCAAAGTAACTACAGTATTTTGCATTAGTCCTGGTATAGAGTGATAAACATGTAGAGAGATGCAGGCATGGGGTTACTTTACTATTAAGTTGAGATATTAGGCGCCCTGAATAATATCAGAATATTATTCTTATTCCAGAAGTTCTCTTTCTATACATATAGTAAATGTAACTTAGTTATAAACATATTCTGTTTCTCAACTCTAGAGATGAAATTCTAGCTGCCTTAAATCCTTTAACATGGTGAGATATAAATAAATGATTAATAAATCGGTGCTTAATTTAGTTCAACTCTTGTACTTAATTTAATCTACCACTTTGGGCCTCCCCATGTTACTGTGGGCGTCAGGGTTGCCTGAGGACAGCACCCCTGAAACGTGAGGGAGCAGAACCATCTCTGCCGTTAGCTTTAACGACTTAACTGCTAAGACGTTTCATGAATGATTAATCATTTCAGGAACACTAGAAATGCCAGACACTCAGCCATCAGGGAAAAGGATGCGTTTGTTCTTATTTCTTTCTCAAACACACACTCGAATTCAACATTCATTTTGTAAAAAGATATCCAGACCTCTTAAAACTAACTCTGAAGTTTAGGGAAAAAAATCTTCCTTATATTTTAATGTCGTGGTTTTTAAGGGGTGCCACCACAAGCAGGTGGCAGCAGCATTGGTGCCTTTTTGTCCTAACTTACACTGAAAACAGGGGGCAGGCCTGGGATTGCCGTGGGATGACCTGTCCCTCTAGGAGAGCTCCAGAGCCAGACCACTCCCCTCAGAGGAGTGACAACAGACCTTTAAAATGTGTGGCTCGTCCCTTTCCACTGTGGCCCATGACCGAGAAGTGGAGTTTGCCACAGCTGACTAGACATCTTACCTTGCAACTTGCTAAAATCTAGAAGAGAACACAAGAGACTGGCCTGAGAAGATACAGCCATTCCAATTATAAAATAGGAAAAAAAAAAAAAAAAAATAGAGCCGAAAGTAACTTTATAAAAATGTAAGGATATCTCTAACTCCAAATAAATATGCTGATGCTATTCAAGTGAAAACTTCAAAAAATAATTTCTAAGGCTAGTATGATGTTTGCTCATGTGGTGCTTTCCTTTTAAATACAATCTCTTCCACACATATATTCTATGTGTCTCTGCACCATCATTTTATTAAGGCAGGTCATAATACCCAGCATTTATTGAGCCTTTCATATGTGCTTGGCACTCCACAAAGTTCTTTATATTCATTATTTTGTTTAATCATTCCAAAAACCCTATGAAGTAAGAATATTAGTATTCCTAGTTAGATGAGAAACAAGCACAGAGCACTAAAGCTGGAAAAAACATCAGAGCCAGGATTCAAATAGGCAGCAAGCAACTGAGTCAACATGTTGTCTGGACTCTTGGCACTCACCTACAAGTAGCTGCCATGATGCTAACTGCAGAAGTAGAAACTGAGTGCAGAGAATAAAGTTATCCTGACAACAAAACTCCAGTGTGCACTCTTTTTAAAGTGTTCTTTGTAGACATATGCAGCATGTGCTTGTGACAATTACAGTGGTGGAAAATTTACAGTCTATTAAGTAAAACTGGATGATTGAAATATTCCTTTCTATCTGGAAGAAAAAAAGTGCAGTAAGATGCCAGAGATGTCCAATTGGTGGCATTCCCTTAAATGAAATAAAAATAAATTCTACTTTAGTACCTGATTGTTTTGTAAGTCAGTATGAATAACACTTTCTGAGGATAAAACATGTTAAATCTTTCAAAATGCAAGGATCAAGATCAGACATCCATACATGGATTAGTGTTAATTCCTAAGTCTTAGACATGGAAATAAATAATGCATTTGAAGCATAGTTACACTGACTTCAGAATTATACTTTTTTGTTGTAAGTATAAAGAAAAACATCTGTACTTCATGATTAGATCCATATGATCCTGTTGACAGTGTTTGATATTTCTAAACCATCTTCTGAAGTACAAAGAAAATGTCTTTATAACATTTTATATTACAGGGGAAAAAAGATATAAAGAATTAATTAATTAAAGTATTTCTGTGATTCTTCCCCCAAAAGCTTTATTTAGGCAGTTTCTGTTTACTCATTTTCCGTAGATCTGGGGAAAGAGATGTGAAAACCTTTACTTGCTCTTGTGCCTTGTCAACTGGCACTACATTCCAGTTTCACTTGAAAATGGGCCTGTTTTTATTAACCTATATTAAACTAATTTATATTTTAAACTAGAAACTATATAAACTAAAATATATAATTTAAACTATATTAAAACTAATAAACTATATTAAAACAACAGTGAAGCCCAGAAGAGAATATTTTGTAGAATGTACAAGTAGAAGGGGGAGGTGTGAGGTTTGGGGGTGGGGGTGGAAGAACAGAGGACAGAGGGCCCTCACTGGCTAAGTAATCTTGTGACTTAGGACAAAACACTTAATATTCTCATTTTCTCACCATGATAGCATCTGTTTTTAGTTCTAAAGTGTAAAGAACAAAGACTATCTTTATTTCTGCTAGGAGAATGTGTTTCTTTTGAATGTGACTACCAGTTAGTATTAAATGTTACTATTATCCCCAGCACTGGGAGTTTTTCCTCTTTCCTGTCTTCATGGAGGTCTTTCAGTGATATATTTTTGTACATCTAATAAGGCCTAGTGGAAGTGTACAGTGCTTGGAGCTAAAAGATGAGAGTATTGCTCTATCCCTATCATATAAATAAAACCTCCACTTCTTCATTGTTAAAATTTTTAAAAAGGATAATCTCACCATAGGATTGTTTGTGTGAATTATATCAAGTAATATACGTGAAAAGCACTTTGTAAACTCTAAAGTAAATATAATAAGAGGAGCTAACATTTATGTAGTGTTTATCATGTACAAGGCACCATTCCAAGCATTTGACATGTATTACCTCATTCAATCCTCATAGCAACCCTATACAATAGGCATCATTATTATTTGTTAGTTCCATTTTATGTATGAGGAAAGAGGTGCAGAGAGGTTAAATGACTTGTCCACAGTCACAGAGATAGTGACAGAGTCAGTTTTGAAATCTATTCATATCTCCTATTTCAAGTGTTCTACATTGATTCTAAGTGGACTTATAGCTAAACCATTTTGAAATCCAATCCCTGCCTGATTCTTCTCCCATTCAACTTATGTTTAATGGCAAATATGACTATAATAATGTTATATCAACATTAATATCAATAAATATTACCCATAATTTCTGTATGCTTGAAACTGCAAAGTGCTTTATTGTGCATTTACATTGTTAATATGCCATAGATAAAACAGTCCTTCAGAGGTCTTGAGTCAGTGAGATCTGGAACCAATAGTGCATTTAGAAGACCCCTTTCCTACCAGTCAGGTAGCTGTGGAATAGGATTCAGGTGCCCACACCTTAGGCAGAAAATTCTTTGTGCAGGGCTCACGTGGCAGGCTTCCTGCCCTGACTCCCGATTGCCATTCTGGTTCCCCATTGAATCTGGAACCTGACCCTTGCGTCCTGGCTGAGGATAATGGACAGTGGTTCCCCTTCCTTTGGAAATAACATCTAATTTCCTTTTGTGAATTTTCTTGCCTCACTGTGCAGTCCTTTTTAAGACTGAAAAATCAAGATGCTGTTTTTTCCTAGTTGAGAGGTGTTCACGTTAAACAGGCTAAGCCATTTGGAAGCTCCGTCTCTGGAATGTGAATGCTGTGCAGAATCACTGACATCAGTTGTAGCTCATTTGTTATCATAGCAATAGACTGATGAGATTGTTTAGCAGTTCTTGCTGTTAGGCCCCCAGAGCTACTAGCATTTTGTCTTTTACCAAACCTGATTCTCCACCTTCCCAGTTGAGTCTATGAGCTACCAGATTTTTTTTTTTTTTTTTTAAGCAATGGCATTGCTTTCTGCTTTAGTTAACCAGAGACAGTTTCTGTAGCTTAGAACTGCTGATGCTTAACTAATATGGCCATTGAACTGCAGTCCTAGTATCCTTGTTCCTATGAGTGTCTTCTATGACACAGCTAGAACATACTTGCAATATTTTCTTCCACTGGTCATCCCCGCATCCATTGACACATCATCCACCAGCTGGTAACTGTGTCAATTAAAATAGATCTATGAATCAAAACTTTGTTAGTCACTTTGCACTAAAGGCCACTACACCTTGAAGCATAAGTTGCCATGCCCTCACCATCTCCCAATCTGACCTGTCTGGACTGAACTTGAATTCTGCATGGCCCTTAGACCTTGTAACTTTAAATAATCAACAATTTCACTGGCAGTTCACCCTAATCCTGTGGGCAGAGATCAGATGTACCACCTCCTACCCTTGGATCTTGCAATCCAAGAACATATAGGAACTCATGAGAGAAACACACCATTTGCCCATTGATCTATCATTAATAGCGTCTTTTTTTTTAACTAAGAAAACCCCTTGGTACTGTCCAGTTAATTGCCGTCATTTTATAGATGATAAAACAGGTGTCAGAAAGATTAAGCAGTAAGCCCTCATCACACACTTAGTTGATTGGCTGAACTAATACTACAGTTTTCTTTTTTAATTAATGTAGGTAAACTTGATAATGGTCACTAAACACTTTGGAAGAGTTTTTCTAAACTTACATCCTTATGTTTAGCACTGGTAAGTCCTATGTTCCTGGCACACAGTAAGTGATTAATAATTGTTGATGGCCGGGCGTGGTGGCTCACGCCTGTAATCCTAGCACTCTGGGAGGCCGAGGTGGGCGGATCGTTTGAGCTCAGGAGTTCGAGACCAGCCTGAGCAAGAGCGAGACCCCATCTCTACTAAAAATAGAAAGAAATTATATGGACAGCTAAAAATATATAGAAAAAATTAGCCGGGCATGGTGGTGCATGCCTGTAGTCCCAGCTACTCGGGAGGCTGAGACAGGAGGATCGCTTGAGCTCAGGAGTTTGAGGTTGCTGTGAGCTAGGCTGACGCCACGGCACTCACTCTAGCCTGGGCAACAGAGTGAGACTCTGTCTCAAAAAAAAAAAAAAAAAAAAAAAAAAAAAAAAAATAATTGTTGACTTACATTACTATATTAATTTTTAAACTTACTATTGGTTTCCTCATTCTCACACATGGGAGTTAGAAAGGTTGGAGCATATTCTGCAATGTCGATCAGTTTTCCAAATTGTGAATGATCTGCACACAAGTAGGTGAGTGAATATAAGTCTGAAGCACTTACTATGAATTCTAGGTTAGGCAATTCTCCTTTCTTTTCCTTCAGAGTCAATAACTGAATACAGATCTGCAAATCTAGAAATTTGGGCAGATGTATTCTGTCATATAGTTATGTTTCTAGATGCTGTTGCCTATGTGAAGAATGAGTTGAAATTTAGAAAGTGGTTTGCTGTAGGAAAAAGTAAGTAATTGTGGGTAGATATAAATCAAATAACAGTACAAAGGTACATTAAGTTCATCATTGATTAAGCTGACTTTGTGTCCTGATGAAAAACCTTATCTCCATGTATAAAATTATTTTTGTGGTAAAATATATTCCATTTTCCAGTTATTCTCCTTACAAATGAACTTCTGTGTACCAACTCATGTGTGATAATATAAACTGTCAATAGAAACTTCAGACTGTTTCCGCCCTTGACAACGATCACTTGTTACAGTTTTTAACTAGGTTACTAAAAAACAGTTCAGCGTCAAGAGTTGTATAGGGATGGAGAGAGCCAAGATGACCAACTACAGATATTACTTATCTGACTGTCCCAGCTGGAAGATAGAATATTGGACTAAGGAGAGAAGCGAGGAGTAGCAGCTCAGGTATGGATCACAGAGACAGACAACAGGGACATCTGGGGACCCCACGAAGAAAAATGGTGAAGCTGAAAAAGAAGAAATAGAGAGGAGAAGATAGCAGCACAAATCAAACCCAGAAAGGGTCAGAGCCCAGTGAAAGGGTAAGGGACGGGTTCCCCTCGCCCCATCTACATGACTTCAGTGAACAGCCAGACACAAAGTAATTGAAGGCAATTCTACCATCCATGAGCCCAGGCGTGGCAAATAATAGGAATAGTGGGGTGAACCACTGAACCCCAGGATTTCGGGTGTACATAAGGGACACCCAAGGGGAGAATGCCATGATAGACAGTCAAGGACAAGGAACAAAAAAAAAAAAAAGAGGAACAAACAAAGCCTATAAGAAATATGGGATTATGTAAAGAGGCCTACCATAATAATCATAGGCATCTCTGAGGGTGAAGAAGAAAATATACAAAGATTAGAAAACCTATTTGAGGAAATAATTGAGGAACACTTCCCTGGTTTTGCTAGAAATTTAGATATTCAGGTACAAGAAGCTCAATGGATTCCAGATAGATGCATCGCAAAGAGGTAATCATCGTGACACATAGTCATCAGACTGGCCAAAGTTAACACAAAGGAGGAACTCTTATCAGCCATAAGGTGAAAACATCAGGTAACACACAAAGGAAAACCTATCAGACTAATGGCAGATTTCGCAACTGAGACTGTAAAAGCCAAAAGGGATTGGGGCCCCATTCTCCGCATTTTCAAAGAGAGTAATGCCCAGCCTAGAATTTTGTAACCTCCAAAACTAAGTTTCTTAAATGAGGAAGAAATAAAGACTTTCTCAAACAAGAAAACACTGAGGGAATTTGTCAACACTGGACCTGCCCTGAAGGAAGTACTCAAAACTGTATTATACATGTATCAGTATGATAGACACCCACCAGTGTAAAATCATCCAAAGTGAAAGCTCAAGCTTATATACCATAATGGCTCAAGAGTAAAACAAAGCAATAAGGTTCCACTCCAAAGGATAAACAGAAATCCACCCCACCTATCAATTCTTTCAATAAATGTGAATGGATTGAATTCCCCACACAAGAGACAGTGGCTGGATTAATAGATTAAGAAAAAAACAAAAACAAAAAAAAAGAAGCCAAGTATTTGCTGTCTCCAGAAAGCACATCTAACCCACATGGACTTATTCAGACCCAAGGTAAAGGAATGTAAAACAATATTTCATGCAAATGGAAACTAAAACAAAGCTGTTGTAGCCATTCTCGTATCAGATAACATAGATTTCAAATCAACAATAGTAAAGAAAGACAAAGATGGCCATTATATAATGGTATAGGGAACAATTCAACAGGAAGACATAACAAACCAAAATAATTATGCACTTAAATACAGGTACACCCAGATTCATAAAGCAAAGCCTACTAGATCTAAGTAATAAACAGTAGCATCATAATAGCTGGGGACTTCAACACCCCACTGACAGAACAGGACAGACTCTCCAAGCAAAAATAAAGAAGCTTTAATGGAACTGTAGAACAAATAGGCATAACAGACATTTACAGAACATTTACCCAAAAACTACAGAATATACATTCTTCTCATCAGCACATGGGACATTCTCTAAGATTGATCACATTTTAGGCCACAATACATGTCTCAGCAAATTTAAAAAAAAAAATAGAAATTATATCATGTATCTTCTCAGATCACAGTGGAATAAAATTAGAAATCAGTTCTAACAGAAACTCTAAACTCTACACAAAGTCATGGTAATTAACCTAATGCTGAACAATTATTGGGTCAATGTGGAAATCAATATGGAATTCAAAAGATTCCTTGAACTAAATCACAAAGACGACACATTTT
Organism: Eulemur rufifrons; assembly: GCF_041146395.1. Lineage (NCBI taxonomy): Eukaryota > Metazoa > Chordata > Mammalia > Primates > Lemuridae > Eulemur > Eulemur rufifrons. The sequence goes on from NC_090997.1 coordinate 37,819,051, forward strand.
ATCTAAATCTGTGAGATTCAGCAAAGCAGTTCTAAGGAAAATCCATAGCCATAAACCTACATCCAAAACACAGAAAGATCACAAATCAATAATCTAATGAATCATATCAAGGAATTTGAAAAGGGGAAGACCAAACCAATTCTATACCCAGTAGAAGAAAAGGAATCATTAAAGTTGGAGCAGAACTAAAGGAAATCAAGAACAAATGAATTACACAGAAGACTGATGAAACAACAAGTTGATTCTTTGAAATGATAAACAAAATCAGTAGACTTCTCAGTTGGTTAACCAGAAACAGAAATGAAAAGACCCTAATAAGCTCAATCAGAAATGAAAATGGAGATATTACAATTGATACCACAGAAATACACAATATCATCTCTAAATACTATAAATATCTCTATGCACATAAATTTGAAAATGATGAGAAAATGGACAAATTCTCAGAAACACCCAATCTCCCTAGACTCAATCAGGAAGAAATAGAACTCCTGAACAGACCAAAATTGAGTAAAGAAGTTGGAGCAGTGATAAACTCTTCCAAGAAAAAAACGTCCTAGACTGGCTGGTTTCATAGACAAATTTTACCAGACCTACAAGAAAGAATTTGTACCCATACTGAAGAAATTATTTTACAACATCGAGAAGGAAGGACTCCTCCCAACTCATTTAATGAAGCCAATATCAGCTTGATCCCAAAGCCAGGAAAGGACACAACAAAAAAAGAAAACCATATACCAATATCACTTATGAATACAGATGTAAAAATTCTCAATAAAATTCAACAAATTCAGCAGCACATGAAAAAAATAATCCAGTATGACCAAGTGGGCTTCATTCCAGGATACAAGGATGGTTCAACATACATAAATCCATAAATGTGATTTGCCACATAAACAGAAGCAAAAATAAAAAATGATCATCTGAATAGATGCAGAAATAACATTTGACAAAATTAAACATACTTTTATGATAAATACACTTAATGGGCATAGATGAGACTTACCTCAAAATGATAAAAGCCATATACAACAAACACACAGCCAACATCATAATGAATGGAGAAAAATTGAAAGCATTCCCACTTAGAACTAGAACTAGACAAGGTTACCTTCTATCACCCACTACTATTCAACAGAGTGCTGGAAGTCCTAGCCAGAGCAATAAGACAAGAGAAGGAAATCAAGGGTATCCAAATGGGGGCAGAAGAGGTCAAACTATCACTCTTTGCTAATGATATGATCTTATATATAGAAGACCCAAAAATTCTGGTAAGACACTCCTGGAATTGATAAATAAACTCAACAAATTCTCAAGTTATAAAATTAATGTACATAAATCAGTAGCATTTCTGTACACCAACAACAGTCAAGATGAGAATCAAACCAAAGACTCAATACCTTTTTCAATAACAACAAAGAAAATAAAATACCTAGGAATATATTTAACCAAGGTGGTGAAAGATCTCTAAAAGGATACCTGTGAATCACTGAGGAAAGAAATCACAAAGGATGTAAACAAATGGCAAAAGATATCATTCTCATGGATGGGCAGAATCAACATTGTTAAAATATCTATACTACCCAAAATGTTTTACATACTCATTGCAATTCCCATTAAAATATCAACGTCATTTCTCATAGATCTAGAAAAAATAATTCTATGGGTTATGGAGAACCAGAAAAGAGCCTGAATTACCAAAGCAATCTTAAACAAAAAGAACAAATTGAGAAGCATTACTTTGCCAGACTTCAAGCTATACTACAGGGGCATAGTAACCACAGTGACATAGACTGATTGATGAGAACATAGAACCCATATATAAAATCATCTTCATATGGCCATCTGATCTTTGACAAAGCAAACAACAACATACACTGGGGAAAAGATTCCCTATTCAATAAATGGTGCTGGGATAATTAGATAGCCACATGTAAAAGAATGAAACAGGATCTGCACCTCACACCATTCACAAAAATTTATTCAAGATGGATAATAGACTTGAAACCAGGACATGAAACTATAAGAATTCTAGAAGAAAATGTTGAAAAAGCTCTATTAGATATCAGCTTTGGCAAAGAATTTATGAAGAGGATCCCAAAGGCAATCACAGCAACAACAAAAATTAATAAATGGAACTTGATTAGATTAAAAGACTTCAGCACAGCCAAGAAAATGATCAATAGAGCAAATGGACAACCTACAGAATGGGAGAAAATATTTGCATGCTATACATCTGATGAAGGGCTAATAACCAAAATCTACAAAAACTCAAGCAAATCAGCAAAAAAAAAAAAAAAACCACATCCTATTAAAAAGTGGGCAAAAGACATAAATAGAAGCTTCTCAAAAGAAGATAGACTAATGGCCAATAAACATATGAAAAGGAGGGGGGTTAAAAATGGCAAAATAGAAGTGACCTCCTGGCTCTCTGCTCCCAGAGAAAGAGGTGAAGAACTCAGATGGCTACTCATGAGTGGACACTCCCCCACAAGAACAGCATTGTGAAACTGCAGAGAAACAGTGTGGGACACAACACAGGGAAAAAAAAAAAAAAAAAAGCGAATGGGAGATACAATCACAAAGTCTGGAGAGTGTGAAATAAACAATAGAGAATGGAGCGTGGGATGGCTGCACCCGCCTAGCCAGTGAGTGAAGTGGGGTCTGACCAACAGGAGAACGTCTTGCTCCCCCACTGACCTCCACACCCACTCAGACAGGGATGTCCCTGAAGTCAGTGCAAAATCACAGCATGAGGTGGCAGCATCTGGGGAGAGGGGGCAATAGCGGGAAACATCTTGGACTCCCCGGTGCTCTGTGCTAGAACTGCATTGGGCAGGAGAGGGACTGGTCTGAGCTACCGATGGAGGGAGTTAGGAGACAGGCACCTTGCCTCTGGTGGTCAGCAGGTCCAGAACAAAGGAGGTGAACACTGAAAAGGGGGCTCTACCCTGGAAACCGCTGATGGTTAGGCCGGCTCAGGGCAGGTCAGAAAGAGCAACACCTCCCCAGACAGGCGCGAGATTGCAGTATGGTGACACACAACGGACAGCAGGCATCCTATTGACTCAGCTCCCCAATCTGGCATTCACCAACTCCTGAACAGTCACCCTCAACACTAGCGCTCTGCGGGTGGTCGGCTGCCATTTGGGGATCCACAACCCAGATGCTGTGGCCTACTATGGTTTCGGGCAGCACCCCTTCTCCAGCCAGGAGACTCACCCCGGGTGCAACAGGCTCTGCCCTTCCACAACCTATGGTCTGCTAGCTGGGCCTGTATCAATGGGCAAATTCTGAGTGCTTACCCACAATGCTAGTTCCTCAACCATGGGAGGCTACCACCTGCGGGATTCTCAGGCACTGGGGAGCTGGGCAGTCTCGGGCATCACCCCTTCCCTAGTGCAGCGACTTTCACACTGAGAGTGGTGGGCTCTACCCCTGGAGGTAGAAAGAAGCAAGAAAAGCCACTTTCCCTGTGTGACTGACATGAATTTGCAGGGCCTTGTCACAGATCAATAACTGACAGCCCAGGGATTTGGCCTGCAAGACCGACTTAGGTCATCTAATAAGATCATAACTCTAGGGCCTGCTCTTCACATCTGGGTGGCTGGCAACAGTGGGGTTCATGGTCAGGAAAGGAAAATCCTGGCCAGAGGCCACAGCAGGTGCACCAAGTAACCCCTCCCATCAGAAGCAGCCTCCCAAGTGTGGTGGAAGAACCCTGAATAACATATTAACAGCTCCCCCTAGCAGCAGATCAAGCAACCATGGAAGAACGCACATCCAGGCTGGTAGGCAGCAGCTGTAATCTGCCTTGCCCCACCACCACTTTAAGGGGGAATAGGGTCCAAGTAACCTTAGGAGTGGCAAGACCCTTCCTAAAGATCGGGGCATTAGTATTCCTCACCTGGGGACCAGAAACTAACACAGAGGAAGCAGATTACCTCGATAACTGGCTCCTCCACACAATCCACAACCAATGACAGAGGGTAACCCGATAGCTTAACACAGTGCCCTCCATCTCAAGCTATTAGAGGGCAGTAGAGTTATACACTCAGGTGTGATTCACCACGTGGGAGCTTAAGCTGGGGGACCAAACTCACTAATCTCCACTGGCAAGAAAGAGGTAAAGACAACAGGTCAGAGGTAACCCAACTTGCCAAAATACCTCTAAGACAATACAAGACCAGCATGCCTACTCCCACCACTCTCAAAGAATGTCCCTTAGGGTCTTGAAGTTAAGGCCACAAACCAGTCCTAGCACTCCAAGTTCTCAATCAATTACACTGATGAGAAAGAACCAGAAAAGGCAAATGGAAGATGAAAGAGCAGAGAGAAAAGTCACCCCCCCCAAAAAAATCATGAGACCTTCAAAATTGGATATTAATTTAAATGAAATGATTACAGTCACAGAGGAAGAATTCCAAATATAGATTGTAAGGAAACTCAATGGAATTGAAGAGAAAACATAAAGAAGCCATGAGAATAAAACAAGAATGAAAAATTCTCTAAGGAAATTGAAATATTATGAAAAAACGAAACAGAAATCTTAGAAATGAAAGAGGCATTCAAGGAACTTCAAAAACACAGTGGAAAGCCTTAAAAATAGAATGGATCATGCAGAGGAAAGAATCTCAGAGCTTGAAGATAATGTCTATGTGCTAAACAAATCAGAGGAAGAAAAAGAACACAGAAGCAAGACATAAGAGCAGAACATAGAAGAAATGAGGCATTATGTAAAGAAACCACATATAACAATTATAGGCATCCCAGAGAGAGAAGAAGAAAATACACAATGGCTGAAACATCTATTTCTTGGAACACTGGAGGAAAATATGCCTGGCCTGGCCAGAAACCTACATATCCGGATACAAGAAGCACACAGAACTCCTGGGAGACTAACCATGAAGAGGCTATGTCACATAATTATCAGACTGGCCAAAATAAACATGAAAGAGGCAATCCTTTGAGCAGTAAGACGAAAACAACAGATAACCTACAAAGGAAAACCTATCAGACTAACTGCAGACTTCTCAAATGAAACCCTGCAAGCCGGAAGGGACTGGGGACCCATCCTCAATCTTCTAAAACAGAATAATGGCCAACCTAGAATTCTCTACCCGGCAAAACTAAGTTTGATCTATGAGGAAGAAATGAAAACTGTCCCAGATAAGCAATCACTGATGGAATTTGCGAAGACCAGACCTGCTCTGCAGGAAGTACTCAGACCTGCATTATACACTGAACAACACAACAGACATCCACCAAATTAAAATCATTCAAGACTTAAAGTCCAGCAAACATATAAAAAAGTTATCAGCATCTCTAATCATTAGGAAAATGCAAATCAAAACCACAGTAAGATGCCACCTAACTCCAGTGAGAATGGCCTCTATCAAAAATTCCCAAAACAACAAATGCTGGCATCGATGTGGAGAGACTAGAACACTCTGACACTGCTGGTGGGACTGCAAATTAGTACAACACCTTTGGAAAGTAATTTGGAGATATCTCAAAGAGCTAAAAATAGAAACACCATTTGATCCAGCAATCCCACTACTAGACATCTATGCAAAGGAAAAAAAGACATTCTAAAATAAAGACATCTGCACTCAAATGTTTATAGCAGCACAATTTATAATTTCAAAGATGTAGAAACAACCCAAATGCCCATCAATACATGACTGGATTAATAAAATGTGGTATATGTATATCATGGAATACTACTCAGCTATAAAAAACAATGGTGATCTAGCACTTCTTATATTATCCTGGACAGAGATTGATCCTATCCTTCGAAGTGAGGTATCACAAGGATGGAAAAACATGCACCACATGTACTCACCATCAAACTGGTATTAATTGATCAACACTAAGGTGCTCATGTGGTAGTAATACTCATTGGGTGCCGGTCAGGTGGAGGGGGTAGGGGGTAGGGGGTGGAGGGTGGAGGGGTGGGATGGTAAACCCATAACTAATAGAAACAGGGCAACTGTATGGGGAAGGACACGCTTGTCCTGGCTTGGGTGAGGTAAACACATTTCATGTAACCAAAATGTTTGTACCCCCATAATATCCTGAATTTAAATTAATTAATTAACCCATAGAAATTAAAATTTAAAAATTTTTAATTAAAAAAAAACATATGAAAAAATGTTCAATGTCTTTAATCATCAGGGAAATACAAATCAAAACCACATTGAGCTGTCACCTTACTCCAGTGAGAATGGTTTTCATCAAAAAGTCCCAAAACAACAGATGCTGGCATGGATGTAAGAGAAAGGAACATATATGTATACACTGTTGGGTGGACTGCATTACTAGTGCAACCTCTATGGAAAGTAATATGGAGATACCTCCATCTGATGCAGCAAATCCTACTATTGGGTATTTACCCAAAGGAAAGAAAGCCATTTTATCAAAAAGACACTTGCATTTGAATGTTTATTGCAGCACAATTCACAATCACAAAGATGTGGAATCAACCCAAGTGCCCATCAACACAAGAGTGGATTCATAAAATGTGGCATATGTATACCATGGAGTAATACTCAGTCATTAAAAAATTGGTAAACAGGCCGGGCGTGGTGGCTCACGCCTATAATCCTAGCATTCTGGGAGGCCGAGGCGGGTGGATCATTTGAGCTCAGGAGTTCGAGACCAGCCTGAGCAAGAGCAAGACCCCATCTCTACTAAAAATGGAAAGGAATTATATGGACAACTAAAAACATATATAGAAAAAATTAGCTGGGAATGGTAGCACATGCCTATAGTCCCAGATACTCGGGAGGCTGAGGCAGGAGGATTGCTTGAGCCCAGGAGTTTGAGGTTGCTGTGAGCTAGGCTGATGCCAGGGCACTCTAGCCAGGAAAACAGAGTGAGACTGTCTCAGAAAAAAAAAAAAAAAAGGTAAACTAATACTTTTTGTAACAACATGGATGGAACTGGAGACCATTCTCCTAAGAGAAGTATCACAAGAATTGAAAAATAAATACCACATGTACTATTATTAATAAATTGGAACTAATTGATCAGCACTCATATGTACATATGGAGCTAAAACTCAATGGAAGTCAAGCAGGCAGGAGGGAGTGGAGGAGATGGGTAAAATCACACCTAATGAGTACCATGCACACTATCTGGGTGATGGGCACACTTACACCTTTGACTCAAATTGTACAAAAGCAATTCATGTAGGCAAACCATTTTTATCCCTGTAATATTCTGAAATTTAAACAAAAAGAGTTGTATAGTTGTCACTGATAAAAGCGTCATATATTCCCCTTCCTTTAGTATCTAGAAGAAAATACTGTTTGGAGAACAGGTCTTCAGATTATGTGTATTGCTCAGACATAGTGGAAAGAAGGGCACAGGATTTTCATATCAGGCATATATAATTTTGATTGAATATTTAATAAATGAATGAAGGAAAGTGCTCTGCTTTCAATTATTATTTCCTATGAGGTGTGTTTAGTGGTAAGAAACAAGGATCCGGCAGCTATGAGCCCAGGACTGATTAATGCATCATTCTACATATTTTGAAGTATGTTGGGACACCATTTCCATCTCTTGCCAGCTCAAGAGAATGAAGAAGAGGGTTACCAAAATGGACAAGAATATGTGTGTATGAACATAAGGAGTAAGAAATAAGCGCTTAGTTTACTTTTGCTTCACTTTCTACAGTCACTATTTATTGTGGCTGCTACAAAAATTTAATCACTCAAAGAACAGATAAGCTTTTTTCTGCTCATGGATATTTTTGCTGACCATGCAGAAGTTAATTCATAGAAAATTTTAAGGTGTACTCAAAGGGATTATATGTAAATACATCCCATCTATATTTTCTCCTCAAAATGAGGCAAAGGAAGCACAGCAGTAAATGTGATCAATTATGGCAGAATGATGGCAGGATGTATTAATAGTCTGAAAGACTATCATCAAGTCAAGCTGCTATTCAAAGGAAATATGGAAAAATCCATTAGAATGTCAAAAACCATATATTGTAGAGGCAATGTTTACAAGCAGAGTATACTTCTGAACAGGCAGTTACATAACAAGAATTAGACTTGATCTCTGCTGCCAGAAGATCCAACATAATTTGACATTCACCAACTACGTTTTTGGAAATAAAATTACTAGCATCCTAGCAATTGTGAAAGTTATAAAGTTGGTAGCGATAATGCAAAAACATTGAGTATATCACATTGTAGGAAATATCAAAAATCTAAAACGTTAAAATAAATGTTAATAAGGCAAGAAGTGATAGATTTCTGAATACAGAGGTCTTCTTCCCTGAAAGTTGTTCTTTACAATGGAGTAAACATTTTAAATATTTCCATATATAATTAACTTTTATCCATTCTCTTGTAACATGACATACCTGCCAAATATTGTTACAACTATGTCAGTATGACACTTGGTTTACAATTAAAATTATTTACTTTTCATTGAGTATAAGAAAATGACTACATCATGATAAAATGAGCTTCTCAAGGTACAAGCAGGCCCATTTATAAGTGTTTTTTCTGCATTAATTATTTACTATTGAAGACTTTCAAGCCCAAAATAGATGTTATTTTCAAAATGCCATTGAAGAAGAAAACTTTTTTCTATTCTTTTTCCTTTATTTTATTTTAGTTTTAAATCATGAAAACTAAAACTTGACAAATATTCATAGCAAAAATAAATGTATCTTGTAATGCAATAATTGCCTTTCTAAGTATATACTAAGGAGAAACACCTGCATATGTTCAAGAGGGAACATTTATTAATTAAAGAATGTTCCATTACTGTTTATATAGCAAAATCTGAAATGCTCATCAATTAGAGAGTGGTGAATAAATTGTGTTATGTTCAGCAAATAGAAAGTTATTCAGCAGTTAAAAGAATTACAGTGATACATAGCCATATGTATCAAAGTAAAAAATATGAAAAGATGGCATACAACATGCAACCCATTTGCATATAACAAAAATAAAAATTATATGTCTTTATGGATGCATGTAGATGTCATAAACTTTATAAAAGGGAAATGTAGAAAATAATGAAACAGGATTCAGGATAACATTAACTCCAATTTAGTAGAAGGCAGAGGAATGGATTAGCCAAGATAAACCATATCGTTAGACATAAGTTCTTGTCTAGAATTTCCTAGGTTTTGTTTGGGACTTATAAATGGTTATTTTATTATAAAAATAAAGCTAATAAAGGAAAGAATGGAGGGAAGGTAAAGAGGAAGGGAGGAAGGGAGGAAAGAAGGCTATGAATGGATCAACAATGAGAAAGCATAATGACCCAAGGATCATGGTTAGTCCAATTCTATGCATCTACAGAACAAAAACAAAACATACAAAAGCAACAGTAATAGAACCAATGTGCAAATTCTTTGTATACACCAAGAGTTTTTTTGTTAAAAGACACTGGCCTCAATTCTTTACCTTTTGTAAATTGGGCACTAGACTAAGCACAATTAGGCTCACTGTATCAGAGGATTATTTTACTTTTCCTATGTCACCTCAATCACTTTATAACCTACTTTCCAGACACCATAACTGACACCCCTTATCATAATGTCTTTAGATAATAAAAAACATAATGTAAAAGCAAAACACTGATATTCTCAGCACTAACCTAGCTAGCACTGGAAACTAAAATCCTACCATGTTCTGAGAAACATGTTTTTGTTTGTTTCTTTGTCTTGTTTGCAACCATCTAAGTTTAAATGCTGATTGATTGGTTTGTTTATTCTACAGATGGTTGATTGGTTTGTTTATTCAACTGATGGCTATATCTCTGCCTACAGCTCTATTGGCACAGTAAAATGTTATTTGTTGATTGTATTAAGGTGCTGGTTATTGCTGATATTACTAGATACCTGGTAATATCTGTAATGTCTTGAATAAATCTACCTAGAGAGATTCTCAAGTTGATCCAGGTATCACTGACAAAATGGTGATACAAGATACCTAAATGAACTGAATTAAATCTGCAACTCCAGTTTAATATTTAGTGAGAAATATTTATGAGCCATTGCCTTATATTGTTTAAAATGCACAGAGAGTGGACTATCAAAATCAAGACATTTCCCCAGGGCTTTGCCTTTGTCCTGAGTACTCCTCCACCTCACACATACCTAGTCCTCAAGTCTTCCACACACTTGATTCGGGAGGGGCACCTTCTCTATGGAACACTCCCACATTAGGATTGACCACTTCCTCCTCCTTGCCCACATTATTCCCCCTAATGATTTTGATCATAGTGTGTGAATGTTTAGATTCCACTGACAACGACAGTGGCAAGTATCTTATGTTTCCGGTTCTTTAACTCAGGATGAATGCAGTGATTTATCTTCTGAATCCTAAACCCACTTGAGGAGTATTCCTGGAGAAAATTACATAGGGAGACCTAATTGTACTATTTTATATTCACTGATATCAATTTCAAATTAGCTTCAACACTGAAGCTCTTCTGTTCTTCTCATTACCTTACTCTTATCTCTGCAAAACCTCTTGGACTTCTTACCGCAGACCTGTGACCTCTACTCATTTCCTCTCACTCTTAGCAGATAACCTTGTCCCATACTTTATACAGAAATCAGAACAAACAGGAATTCTCTTAATTTCCTGCTAGGAAACATAAACCTGCCCACCATCTGCAACCATTTTCTCCTCAACTTTACAATTAAAAAAGACATGTCTGCCTCTTATTAAAAGTGACGAAGGCACCTATGTTTTGGATCATGTCTTCTCTATGTTAACAAGAAACATGGCCCATTTGCCTCTGTTCTTTAAACTTTTTCAACTTATCATATCACAAAAAACAAACAAAAATCCTCCCTGAGCCCAACATCTTCCTCCAGCTAACATGCTATTTCTCTAGGTCTCATCACAAATAGTTGTCTACAGTGTCTACTATTATTTCCCTACCATATCTATTCTTAATTCATGGCAATAAACATTAGGTCTCTGATAGGGTTCTTGTGACGATGGAATTAGGTCCTCAAGTGAATATCACAATTAAAGATAACTATTATTATTCACCAGTTGCTCTTTCAGGAGCATTCAACAGATTGACCACTCTTCTCTTGCAACATTCTCACTTTGGGGTACTATAATCCATCGATTTTGGACAATTTCCATACTACTTTGACACCTCCTTATTCTTCTCTCTTATTAAATTCACCTACTCCACCTGATTCAATGTGAATTTTCTCAGGGGTCTGTTCTTAGGCCTTGTTTAGTTTCATTTACTTTCTCTGTGAAATAATTTATTTTCATGGTTTCTGTGTCCATAATTTTGCTGTATGGGTCAGAGTATCCAGTTGCAAACAAATGTATACAAACTAACTTAAGTTTAACTTAGAAAGTTAAACTTAGAAAGTTTAACTTAGAAAGCTTACAAAATCTCAAGCAGCGTCAGAGAGCCAGGCTGGAAAGCTAATCCTAGAAACAGTGCCCACACTGGGAAAATATGCCAGTGAAAATACCAGTGCCACCTCTGAAGAATGGAAGGCTTCTACCACTATGCCTCCCCCCTACAGAGTAGAATCTTCTCATTTTTCACTTTTACATCCAGGTCTGTCAAAGTTGTGTCTGGTTGTTGGAACTTATGTCACATGTCTGTCCTTATTTAAACTGCAAAGAAGTCAACAAATGTGAGTTTTCTGAATTCTGGTCAGGGAAAACAGGACTCATAGTTTGAGAGGTTACAGAAAATAGGGAGAGTACTCCAGCATATTAGGTGACAAGAAATGGAAAAGGTCCACTACAGTGCACCTCTTAGCTGTGTGACATTTATGTATATCCTTCTACCAAAGTTAATCTTCCAAATAGCTACATGCTCACAACTATCCATAAACAAATATACCTTCACTTTCTCAAAAAGGGAGGAAAATTTTATCAATCATAGTGAATTTCTTAACCATTGAAATTGAGTTCAGTTCATGCTGGACCCTCCTCCCTATTGCAATGGTCTATTACTGATTAAAATCTGTCCTTACCACGCTAGCATCTGGTTTTGTTCATCTTTGACAGAAGCATCTGCTCATGCAACTTATTTGTGCTTCAGGACCTGCTTAAGGTCAAACCTACATATTTATGCAATTTCTAATTGATGGATCATTGCTGGACACAACCAGTTATATAGGTTGGGGTACTAGGTACTCCAACTAGGTAACACCAAGTTCATTGGCAAAATCTCAGGTCATTTGGTGCTATATCATAGGTGTGTAGTGCTCATCAGGACCTTATTTCTGCCAGAAAACCAGAAACAGTTAATCAAAAGGAGAATAGTTATTTGTCAAGAAATCATAGGTTTGCTCTAATACCTTAGGACCTACAGTACGGTTTTCCTATTAAGGCATAACATAGTATTACAATATCTCCTTCTGTCACAGATACTTTCAAAACCACTGTATTCACTGTCTTAAAGCCCATTGCAAGGTTGCTTTTATGAAGTCTGGTCCGGCTGAAAAGCCTTCTCTTGCTGAAGCTCCACTAAAAAATGACATCCTTTTGAACAATTTGGCAAATCAATAAGAGTAGCCACTGAAATATGGTAGTAATTTTCTTCAATATCCAAAGAACCCCACTGTACCTCTTTCTTAGCGATTTAGGGGGCAAAGTACAGCAACTTGCCTTTCACTTTGAGTAATATATCCTACCATATCCTACACTATAGGATATTCAGAAATGCCTCTAAGGTGACAGATCCCTATATGAAGCAGATTCACTCTGCATTGGTCACCAACTTGTCTGAGTCTGGTGAAACAGAACATATTCATGCTCGGCAAGTTACGTGGAGAGGATTCATTACTTACAGATAGGCAGAGAGGGACAAGAGAAGTCTAGGATTCATTGAGAACTAGTCTCCAAGGTTCAGAAAGTTGCCTGGGGAGAATGGAGTCTTGACTGTACTTGACTGTAGATACATCCATCAATAGATACATCCCAATCTCCTGGGTCTTTTCAGGGAACCAATTTAGGAGTTAATTTTGATAAATTTGCTCCAAAAATTTCCATAATTTATTGAACTTACCTTTTCAACTCAAGGAATTTTATGGCATCTTTACATCATTCAGCATAGGCCACTATTGTGTATAAATGTCAGTCAACTAATTGAGCAAGCAATTAAAATATTTGATGGATTCTAGCTATAAAACTCTAGGCAATAAGAGGCTATGGAAAGAGACATAAGGAAAATTTTCTTCCCTTGCAAAGTACTTGTCTTAGGGGTAGTGAGGCAAAGCATTAATAGCCCGAACAGACTGGAAAAGAGGTGCTGTTTTATTGGCAAGATACTCCATGAGGTTTGGGTATTGGGGGTTCTCTCAAATATCTCCCTTTTGATTCTGGTATCCTACTGCCTTCCATTCAACATGTTGTTACATAAAAATCTGACAAAGATGTGAATTCAACCTAAGTTAAAATTCAGTAACCCAGAGCATCAGACAGAATGTTTTATTCTTGGCTATGTCAATCCTCTTGTTGCAACAAAGCATACTTTTGACACAGACATGGTAAGATCCTGATTTTCTTACTATGCCTTGAGCCAAGAATTTAAAACCCTAACCTTACCATTTTCTGTAATTAAGCTCTCCAGTGCAGCTGGAAGCAACCAGCCTTGCTTTCTTCCTTGTAATCTTTAGTCCTTCCTACTCGTTCTATACCAACTGCTACATGTTTTTTCTCAAGTCTTCACTTCAATAGCCATTTCGTTTTACAGGATAATTTAAGTAACTGCTTCACATGCTATGTCATTTAACACCAGAGTTTCCAGTTCTGTAATAACTAGATCTTCAGTGCTTTCAATCCCAACCAGCTTAAGTAACCTATTCATTGATTTCCATTTCCTTGAGGGCCTGTTGCCTCTCTTGGGGCAAAATTCTACAGTGGTCAGGATTCTTAGTTGGAAACATTAGAAGATATTCTAGCTTATTTAAGGAGAAAATGAGTTTTTAAAGGGATATTTTGGACCTTATATAAATTGGGGAGGGGCCAGAGGACAAGATTCTGAAACTACCCTCCCAAGAGCAATAGCAACACACCACAACCTAAGAGCTGTTCTGGAAAAGACACCGTGGCCGTGGCACTTGGGACATATTGCCATTAGAACTGGATGCCTGATTCTCCACTCACTACCTCTCCCACCCCCTCTCCCCCACACAGGGAAAAACAAAAACAAAGAAAACCCTCCATATCTGTCATTACATACGCCAGAAGTATGCATTCCTCTTCCAGCAGTCACCGCTTCATAATGCTAACTTTCTAATGCAAATCAAGTGGGTTCAACTGACTAGAGAAATCTAAGCTAAAACTTAGAATATCTAAGATTAAAACATCTAAAACTGTAAGGGAGTTCTTTGCCTTGGGGAGACAGACTAACAATATGAGAAACTACCAAAATATAGGGAAAACATTAGGCCACCACAAATGATGAATGTCCACTACATGGGGCATGTGTTAAGAAAACCTGAATTGGTATCATCAATCCTGTGGTAGGCATTACCGCCACTCACCAGTATTTCTAGATCTCTTCCTCTACCTACATAGTAATGCGAAACTACACTTACTTCCCTCTAGAAGTGAGCAGAGGTCATGCAATTTACGTTGGCTGATGGAATATAAATGGAAGTGAAGGGACAAGTGTTACTTCAGGACAGAAACCTGTTTGGGCCGATACGCCTTTGCACATGCTCTCTTGGCCTGCCCTGGTGAACACTGAAACCTCAAGCAGAGATGGCAGCATTACAGCATGGGGAGGCCTCCACCAGCCCTTCCCATGCTGATAACCTGGAAAGGCTCCTTCACAACCTGCAAGGGACATATAGCAAAAGCAAGAAATAAATCGCCGTGTTCTAACTTCTTGAAATGTTGCTGTGACATAATAATCTAACCCATGCTGACTGACAGAAGCCCAGACCTCTCTTCTGACTGTACATTTGATACTGCGCATACCTGACAGCTTGCAAGGCATGACACTCATCACACAGGCACTCCAAACTCAACATGTCCAAAACCGAGCTCATGATATTTCCCCCACACTATTTTTCCTCAGTAAATCGTCCAACAGACACGTGTCTACTTAATCTAAAAACTTAAGGAGCATTCCTGATTCTTCCCATTTCCTTATTATCTGTATGCTGTTAATTTCCAAGGGTTATGGTTTTCATTTTCTTTCTATTTCTATAGTTCTGGTTTCCCTTTCCAACAGCCTAAGTCCAAAAATCCATCAGTTCTTAAATGATTTAATGAAATCATCTCATACCTAGTTACCCACATTTAGCCCTGCCTTCGAACCCAGCCTCCATACTACAGCCAATGTAGTTCTTTTGTTTAATTATTTTATATATGAGTTTGATTACATAGCTCTCATCCTTAAAATCCATTAATGGCTTCTCCTTTGTCATAGTGTAGAGTCCTGACTGAGCTGTTTATGGTCCTCCATGGTTTAGCCTTTTGTTCATTTTTTCTTCACTTTCACCTCCAGAAGTGCTGACTGGCACTCAGTTCTCAGGATATGCTGACCTCCTTCCCACCTCAGAGCGTGTGTTCCTGCTGTTGTTTCTTCCTGTCTGAAGCCTCTTCTCCAACCACCTCACTACATCCGCTACTACTTCCCCCACCTTTATCTTGCTACAAATACCCACACTCCTTTCTATTCTGCTCATGCATCCTTCACATCTCCGCTTAATGTTATTGCCTCAGGAAGCATGCCTCAATTCCTTGATCTTCCAGACCTATTATAGTCTCCAAAAGTAGTTCATACTTAATGTTCATGCTCACCTTTTCCTTGTTATAACACATATGGGGTTTATCTTCTCAAAATACATTTACACTCTACAATGAAGAAAATATTGGTTTCTTTTTATGGTTTCTTCAATCCTAGACCATAAGAGATCATCAGTAATATTTTTTTAAATGAGGTTTGAAGCTGAGTAAATGAATGAATAACTGAAATGGCTCCTAGAAGATGCTTTCACATACTGGCCATACTTCCAGTTTTTTTTTTTTTTAATCGCTCTGCCAACTTAAGTCCCTGTTCAGCTTTTTTTTCTATAACTTGGTAGATTTAAAAATTGTCCTGTTTGTTGCATACATCATGATATCTGCCCATCTGCTCTTTATTTTGTTTCATTTGTTCTATTTATATTCAGCTTACTGCTTGTATGGAATTATTTTGGTGTCAATCTTCTTAATTGTTTGGAAACCAAGGGCTTGTTGATTTCTCATGCCCCATGCTAACACAGAATACTGACACTTTTCTTGGATTCAAGTATTTGCAGAAACTATTAAATGTCCTCCACAACTGGGAAGATGGATAAAAAATTAGAAAACTGTGATACTTTCATTTTTTTTTCACTTCCAAACTGAAAGAAATTCTATTTTGGAATAGAAATGCATCTTGATCTATGTGAATATTCTAACCTTTACCTCTAGAAAGCATTTCAGTAAATCAGTCAAATATTAAAACTTAGATCTTTAAATATCATCTCTTTGAAAATTGTATTTAGTATTTAATATGACTGATATGTTAACAAAAATTCTGTAATTTAAATAAATTCTAACTACATAATCTTGATATGAAACAATCCAAGTTAATGAACTAGAAAGTAGAATAGAACATTTTTCATATAGCTTAAGTCAGGTGAAAATGTATCTGAAGCATAAACCATTGATGGGATATAGGAGAAGATGTTTAAAAGCCTACCCAAAGGAGTAATTTATGACTCTTCCAGGATATTTGGTCTCTAATCAATAAATCATGAGCCAGTGGGGTTTCTTAATGAGCACATGTCTGGGATAGATAGTAGAAATTTGGCTGGTCCCACAGGTGATTTTTAAAAATGGATCCAAATTCTCCATAAATCTCTATTACCTTTCATCAGTGTTTCTTTGAAGGGTTCATGGTAGCTGTCATGACGTGTTCTCCCATACCATGTTGAAGAACTGAGAAAACTGCTATAAAAATGCAAATTTGGAGGGCATTAATGGATTTTTCTCTTGAAGTTGCCTGGATATCATTCAGAGAAATAACAAGCATTTGTGGTAAACAGTAAGGAGGAGGACTAAAAAACAGTTACAGTGTGGTCTTCAGCAGACTTTTAAAGAGCAACATTAGTGTAATTAAAGTACAACCTTCAATGAACTTCTTTTCTCTATGAACAGATTTTTAGAAGACACATAACATTAATGGGCAAATATACGAGTCAGAAATTACTTGGATCTTTATTGTGAACAACACAACTTGTCTACCACCATGCCTAGGTCAAAGACTCTTCCAAGAATTTTCTCCAAGTAAAGAGTTTTGCCGTCTGGTAGGTTCCAGGGTATTCTAATAATAATCTGAAAGATCTTTTAAAATCTCTCTTCTGGTGAAAGAAATGTAAAACCTCACCAGTACATCTGTTTTGCTTATTGTAGATCACACCCAGGGAAAATCCATTTTATGTTTCTTTGGGAGTTATAGGGTATATGTTACTATGCCCAGGAGACACAAACTTTTCTAGAGACAGGACATAAGCCTCAATATCTGTACTGACTACATGTCTCTGATGATTTGACATCTGGGAACTTGCTGACCCTGGAGAGACTGCCCCTCCCAGGGCTAGCCAGTTTCTAGAGATAGTAAATGCCTCTCCTGCAAGCATAACTTTCAGTACAAACTAACCAATCCGGAGCCCTACCCTAATCATCCCATTTATAGGGCTTTTCCAGGGCTCTCATGGGCCACTATCCTCCTACCGTAGTTACCCCAGGGATAGGTACTAGATGACTAGGGACATCTCCCATACCCCAGAACCCACTGAACTTATTTAAATTAGACAATCCTCATCCTGTTTACCCTGCCTTACCCATTCCTTCCTGCAAAAACCACAATACAGGCTATTGCTCGTGTCTTCCTTGGTCTTTCTGCCTCCTGACTGAGCCTAGTGCTTCCCCACATGCCACGCCCCTGCCCCCTGGCTTGGCACGCCCCCTCACCTCTTGGGGTCTGTGAGCTTAACAAACTGTCTTTTCAATGGCAATTTTCTCCTGATCTGTTGGCCTTATCATACCTAAATAATAATAAAACCTGCATTTTAAAGCAGTAGCCCAGGTTACACAATATTCCCGGGATGCTAATTGTTATTCTTTTGGTCAAAGTAGGAATTTCCTTTCTGAGTGGTTTGAAAGGCGCCAACAAGTTTTAAAAAATCAAAAATACCTGTGCTCAAACCCCTCAAATTTACACTAGTCATTTTAATGAAATTAAGGAATGGTGATATTTGAGAACAGTAATATATTAATGGTTTTCTTCCACTTAGCCACATCTCATAAGAAAATCATCTCAACTCTTAGGCACCTGGCAGAACACAAGACGTAGGGAAGAATTACCTGTACCATGTGAGTTTACATGAGAGTTAAGAAGATGGAAATATCCTGGTGTGTGAGCCCCAAGGAGCAAAGCGGCCAATGGGAGAAAGGATGAGTATGAAAAAGGAGAGTACAGGAGCACCAGGTAAACTTTTGACAGCTTCAAAATGTTAAAGGCAGCCCAACCTTGGCATAAGGTTATGTTCACACATCTTAATCTAAAATTTGATATTTTTCTAAACTCATTTTTTTAAATAAAATAACCATCTGTTATTGTTAGAGGAGATATTTTACAATTAGCATATTTTGGTTTGCTAATGTGCTTTGCCTCCACTTAAAGGAAAGAAAAATAATAAAGCCAAAATATCTTAACCATGTGAGATAAAACTTGCCAGAATTCACCTCTCAAGATGGGTTGAAGAATTTGGTATTTGGAAAGGAGCAGCAGACTAAATTTGAGATCTCTGGAATTCAGGAACCAATAACAGAGCCTACTCTCAAGTATACTTCATCTTCCAACTTTTGGTGAAAATCTCCTGTCTTGATCAGTGTTCCATTAGAACTTCATATTCTATGTCCTACTTGACCCACCACCAAAGTCCGAATGTATGTGGCCTCCACATCCATGTGTTGAGACCTAATGGCCAATATGATGGTATTAAGAGGTGGCACCTTTGGGAGATGATTAGATCATAAGGGTTCTTTTTATAAGGGATTAATGCCCTTATAAAAGAGGCCTGAGGGAGCAGTTTGGGTTTTCTGCCATGTGAGGATGCACAGAGTTGCTATCCATAAGGAAAGGGCCCTCACCAGACACCATATCTACTGGCGCCTGGATGTTGGACTTCCTATCCTCCACAACTGTGACCAATACATTTCTGTTGTTTATGAATTGCCCAGTCTAAGGCATTTTGTTATAGCAGACCAAACGGACTAAGAACTAAGACACCCACCTATGTTTTATTCTCAACACAAACCAGAGTAATATCGTAAGTCAGGTCACATCACTCATCTGCTCAAAATACTCCAGGGGCCCACATAAACTTGAATAAAAGCCAAAATCCTAACATTTCCTAAAGGTGCTCTACTCTTTGGATTCACATTCCCCATCTGACATGACCTTCTTCTATTCTCCTCTTCACTTGCTCCACTGCAGCTGCTCTATCCTCATTGTTCTGGAACATGCTAGGCATATTCTCGCCTTAGGTCTTTTCTACTTGTTCCTTCCTATAGTCGGAACATTCTCCCTCTAAACATCCATCTGTGTCCCGGTAACTGCAATGGCTGGAGAAAAACATACAATCTCATGTTCTTGAGGCCTTTTCACAAATAATGTGTTTTGAGATTGTTGAGACCATCCTATGTCAACCTGAGAGATCCTTTTTCACAAACATCACCAACTTTCTTCCCTGCTTCATTTTCCTTAACATTTATCAACTTCTTACACACTACATGGTATTTATTTATTTCCTATCCACTCCCACTAGAAATCAGACACTGAGGGTGAAGGTTTTCCATGGCTTTTGTTCTTCATGTTATGCACCATGTAAAGCATGTCAAATAGTGCCCACCTTCTATAGACCACAGAAAGATATGTTAATTAAATAAATGAAAGATATTGTAGGCCGGGCGCGGTGGCTCATGCCTGTAATCCTAGCACTCTGGGAGGCCAGGGTGGGCGGATTGTTTGAGCTCAGGAGTTCGAGACCAGCCTGAGCAAGAGCGAGACCCCATCTCTACTAAAAATAGAAAGAAATTATATGGACAGCTAAAAATATATATAGAAAAAATTAGCCGGGCATGGTGGCACATGCCTGCAGTCCCAGCTACTCGGGAGGCTGAGGCAGGAGGATCCCTTGAGCTCAGGAGTTTGAGGTTGCTGTGAGCTAGGCTAACGCCACGGCACTCACTCTAGCCCGGACAACAGAGTGAGACTCTGTCTCAAAAAAAAAAAAAAAAAAGAAAGATATTGTGGTACACGTTTGGGATAGAGTTAGCATGAGTAGTTATTCCTGTCCTTGAGCAACTCCAAATATGGGGGAGGGTAGAAGAATAAATGTTTTAATTGCTTCTGTATCTATAACACACATTTAAACCCACATTGTTAGAAGGCAAGGTGACTTGTACCAAAATAGTGGTGCTGAACAACTCTCAGAGCCCCAAGGGCTCAGAGTGAAATGTCACTATCCTTCAGAGCACACCCCTTCTCCTCGTCACTGAAGGATGGCATTACCAACATGGCAACTGGGCATCCTGACCAGTCAGTAACCACCTTATTTTAAATACAGCAGTTAAAAATTCCGATAGATTAAAAAAAAAAAGGTTATTCTTTTTAGAGGAATTCTGTAGATTTTCTAAATAGTGCTTCTAATTCACTTAAAATATTTTGATTTGAAATAAATTTTAAGCTCTTGCTCTAATCATCATTTACTGAGCTGCTAACCCTGTGTCATGCACTGTGCTTGACACTTGAAGAGATAAAAGGATAAAGGTACATAATCTCAAGTCTGTAGGAGTAGAGAGTATATCTGTCTGCTCACGAATAACTTTCATAATGGAATGACAAAGGTGCTCATTCCTTAAAATCCCTTAGTTATCATTATAAACTTATTAAAATTCAATGCAAATTCTTCAAGGAGACTTCCCCACCAATAAGAAATTTAGGAGAAGGTACTGACTGTTTTAACAAATAGTATCACCCTGCTTTAGAATCTTTCTTGATTTTTCCCTTTGCTTCACCTCAAAGAAACCCCACTACCTCAGCTCACTTCTCTAACTTTAATGACTACACTCAACTTCTTAATTTCCGCTAAGCACACCATGCCCTAGGTTAATTTAATTCCTTGCATTATTGGGTACCTTCCTTGCATACGTGCATCTTTTATAAAATTTCCTTTCTCTCCTTCCCTATCAATCAATCCACATTCATCTTTTAACATCCCATTCACATGTTACACCTCACTGAATTATTTCCCAAATTCCCTTGCTTTTCAGTCACTGAGTTTGCTCCTTTGTGCTTTCATATTTTGTGAAATCATTTAACTAGTCTTAGTTAAGTACTTCCTCTGCGCCAACCCACTTCTAGAGGCTAAAAATGCAAATGTAAACAAAATAGAAGGAAACAAACCCTTTCCTGTAGGAAACTTACAACCTGGAGAATGGATGTGTGTAATAAAGAAATAAACAAACAAATATGTTGTCAAGTAGTGATAACTGCTATGAAAAATAAAACAGTGCAATGTTGTAGAGTCCTTCCATGATTCCCCTATTGCTAGAAAAAGGGATGGGGCAGTAAGGTAGGATGCTGAGGTGATAACATTTGAGCAGAGACTTGAAGGGAGTGGATCATAGAAAATATGGTGGAAAATAATTTCAGGCAGAGGGAAAGAATTGGCAAAGTCCCTGAAGCAGGAATATGTTTGGGAGCTGTAAGAGCAGCAAGGTCAGTGTGTCATGAACACAGTGATGGTGGTGAGAGCAGTCAGTGACATACTTGAGTCAAATCATGCAGGGCCTTCTAGGTTGTGACTTTACTATGGTAAGGACTTTGGAATTTAAGTGTGATGGGAAGCCATCAATGTGTGTTGGACATAATTATATGATCTGATTTATTCTACACATGCAATTAATCTGGCTGCTATGTGGAGAATAGACTGCAGGGGTCAGGAGTGGAAGCACGGAGATAGGTTAGGAGGGTACTATGTTAGTCTAGTTGAGAAATGATGGTGGTGCTTATTTTCTATATAGTCATTTATGTTTTTTACTGTAAGTTGCTTAAAAGTAGACCTTGATTTATTCACTTTTATTGTCAGTATCTAGCAGATGCCTGGCACAATAAATACATGCCTGTTGGAAGGAAGGAAGGAAGGAAGGAAGGAGGGAGGGAGGGAGGGAGGGGGAAGGGGGAAGGCGGGGAGGGGAGGGGAGGGGAGGGGAGAGGAGAGGAGAGGAGAGGAGAGGAGAGGAGAGGAGAGGAGAGGAGAGGAGAGGAGAAGAGAAGAGAAGAGAAGAGAAGAGAAGAGAAGAGAAACATTATTTTCGGGGTGGGGGAGTGAAAGGGAAAAACATGTTTTTCTTTTAAAAACTGAAAATGTTGGGACCTACTCACAGGCCAGCACTAAACAAATGTGCGACCACGAGAAGACTTCATTCTGCAAGGACTGACCAGCTGGTTTTAAGGGTCATAGGAAACCAGAAGGGAGAACAGCTCACATTCATGGGAAGTGGGCACATCTGTAAGCAGGAGAGAAGTAATTATTCCTGCCTTCTCTCTTAGTGGGTGCACTGTGCTCACAGAAATTCAAGGTCATTGAGTACATGGTTTATTATTAGGGTACATTAAAAAAAATGAAATATCTCATCTAAAAATCAGTTTTATTTAGGAAGAAAATGTTCACTCTCACATATGTACTTAAATTTGGCACAGAAATGAGAACATGTTGAGTTTGAATCAATTGCTCTGATTCCTTATGTTCTCTGTTAACTGATAGTCAAATGATCTGCTGTATTTGGGAAAAATAACAATAAAGAATATAATTTTAATCCTAAATACAATGATTAATCATCCAAGAAGCATGTGTACCAAAATTGTATTTGGGACCTCATTTAACACCCCCAATTCAGGCCAAGCCACAAGAAAGTTAACATTTGAACAATCAGTTCCACTCACAACCAGCGCTTTCGATAGGAAAATCAGAAAAAAATGGGCGGGTGTCACTGTGTGATTCACTTGACTATATTATAAAATTGAAAAACAATTAAATGATTTAATTCCCCTTGCCTAGAAAGATGATGTTGATATCCTGATGTACAATTCCAGATGGCTTTAATGTGTTTCAGAAGTTGAGGCCAAAAAGATATCCACATTCAGTGATAGGCTTACAGTGCACACTCAAGAGTTGTCTGAGCATGTGACAGACATCAAGGAAACTTCTGCTTGGAACATGCTTAACTCTTGTCACCCCATATCACAGTTTTATTTTTACAAAATCTATGGTATCTGTTTTAATCTTAACATATTTATCGATAAATGGCAATTCTATTTTTGAGTCATTAAGATGAAAACACTGGGGGTCTCCTTGACCTCTATTTGTTTTGCATATTCCATATCTAATTTATCAATAAATCCTGTCAGCTCTAGCTTAGAATACATTCAGTCTTCCTGCTTCTCACCCCATCACTGCCGTCACTATCTCGCTTCTGATTACTGCAAATGCTTCCTACCTGTCTTTTCGCTTCTATCCTGGAGCCCCCTCAGCAGTCACCTGGGTGGCCTATGTTAAAACATAAATCTGACTACATCTCTCCTCTCCTCAAATTCCTACAATTCCATGAAGTAAAAGACAAAGTCAACAAAATAGAAGGCTTATCTGATCTATGTCTTCTCTCCCCCATTACTTTTCTGACCTCATCTCCTCTAACTTTCTTTTTTATTCACTCTGCACCAGGCAAACTAGCCTTTTTGCTGTCTCTGACACAAAACAGACACACTCTTGACTCAGGGCCTTTGCACTTGCTGTTTACTCTTTCTCAAGTGCTCGTCTCCAGGCTTAGCGCAGCCCACTTCTTTACTACTTTCTGGATTTTACTGAAATGCCACCCTCTTCTTAATGAAGCCACCCTCTCTAAAATTACAATATCACACCGCACATACCTATTTCCTTTCCCTGTATTTTTCTTCCTAGTACTCATTCCAACATAACAGACTGTGTATTTTACATACACATTTTAATTGCCTTTTCCCCCAGTGATTTTGTATATGTTCACTACCATATCTGCCAGCATATAGAACAGTGCCTGGCACACACTAACAACTCAATAATCTTTTAAAAAATATTTATTGAATTAATCATTTATTCATTATTTTGGATTTTGCCTACCTAAATACATTTTATTTGTAAATAACAATCTGCAAAGAGCTTACTTTGGGGCTTTGGCCAGATAGAACATTTGTGAAAATCTGTGGCCCCTTTGCTTCAATCATAAAGTGAAAGTAATTTATTCAGAATATGAAAAGTGAAACATCTAGCACTGGATCGAGGAAACATAGCATGTGGGCAGATTAAACCAAGAGGCCTGTATTTATGAGCTGTTGTAACATAGGTGAACATCAGAAATGAGAATGGCACATTCAGCAAAAATAAGAACTAAGTTTCTACCCTACGTCTCTACTTTCATACATTAGACAATTGACTCAAGCTCTATGGGTGTAAGTTTCTTTGTCTATAGTGAGAGTTTAACTAGCTGACTACTTAAAACCTTTTCCCAAGCTCTACTGTCATGAATCCTTTCAGTAAAGACTTTTGTGTACAATGATAGAACATAAGGAAACTTCAATATTGAAAGGGAATTTACTATAAGGATATTGGGTATTTTATAATATTTTTAAAACAATGAAAGAACTAGAGCTCACCATCAATACCATGGAATACTACTCAACTACAAAAAATAATGGTGAACTAGCACCTCTTATATTATCCTGGATAGAGACTGAGCCTATCTTTTGAAGTGAGGTATCACAAGGATGAAAAAACAAGCACCACATGTACTCACCATCAAATTGGTATTAACTGATCAACACTAAGGTGTTCACATGGTAATAATATTTACTGGGTGTCAGTCAGGTAGGGGGGAGGGGGACAAACTCACAGTTAATGGAAGCAGAGCACACTGTATGGGGGAAGGACACGCTTGTAGCCCTGGCTTGGGCGAGACAAACACATTACATGTAATCAAAATGTTTGTATCCCCATAATATCCTGAATTAAAAATTAATTAATTAATGAAAAAATAGAATGATGCATCATCCAAGTCCCAAGCAATATGTCCCACAGTTAATATTCTTGAAGGAAAATAGGATTTACCAAGTATAAATCAGATACTCACTCTAATCCAATCAAATATTGCCAGAAAACCAGGGTGATGTAGAATTATTGTTCCTACAGACCCACCATTAAAAATGGGTTGACTATTCTCAAAGAAAAAGGCCAAGGAAGACTCTTCCAAAAGGTTTACTTAACACCTCTAAATCCCAATGTGTCTAGAACAGCAGATTTTGACATTAGGATCAGTTATAATATCAGACAATGGAGATCATTCTAGTCTGATGATACATTTTGACTTTTTAATCATCCATATTAAAGTAGATAATTTTTGCTTGAATTCAAATGGCAAATTAGTTACTCATATGATAATTAATCTTAGATAATCTTCAAAATACCATTGTTTAATCAGTCATGATCTCAGTAATGTTTACAAATGAATTTTGTAAGTCATAAAAATCAGTTTATATGCTTTCTCCATTACCACATACAACCCAGACCCCACATTAAACAGAATCCTCTTCCAGTTTATATACCTCTTATGGACCAACCAAGATAAAATTTCCTACACATAAGAAATAGATTTTGACTTACTTTAATGTTTTTCCTTATAATGTGACAATAATATTTCTTTGTTAGTAGTTATTTTAAGATTAACTCCATAATGTAAGATCATTACTATAATTTTTCAATCTCCTTTGCCTCACTATTTAGCCAGTGTCTTAAAGGTTTTATTGTAGGACTTATCTAAAAAAAATAATCAAAACTTGTTTCTTAATGTATATATATTCATGCTCATAATGGGTGAATTCTTATTTGCCTTCTCACCTAAAATCTAACATAAGCAAGTATAGTAAACTGAAACTGTAATTTATTTGACATCTTAAAATATTATCTACCCTTTATTTTGGGTTCAGCTTCTTTACCCCTTCATAATACAGAGCTTGCCCAGCTTACATAGTTCTTTGCTGAGTTTGGAGCAGGTTTTGAATTTTCAAAGTGTATGTATTCTTTCTAATACTCTGCTAAATTAAATTTAATTTGGAAAAAAAAAAAGATAAGAAAATCATGCAAGGCTGTTTTGAGAGGAATATTTCTACTCTGATTTCCCTGAACCAGGATTTTCAGAATCTCTGAAGACTGAGCGAGTGCTTATTCTTGTTTCTAAGTTTCTTTTACTGATAGTATAGGATATTTTTTTCCCAGATAACATTGGTGGAAATTAAAAGGTTCATTGCTTTCAGGAAAATTTTACTCTTTGCCCAATAGTTTAAA
Organism: Eulemur rufifrons; assembly: GCF_041146395.1. Taxonomy (NCBI): domain Eukaryota; kingdom Metazoa; phylum Chordata; class Mammalia; order Primates; family Lemuridae; genus Eulemur; species Eulemur rufifrons. The sequence continues at coordinate 37,845,500 of NC_090997.1, forward strand.
TTTAAGATACTTTTCCCTCTTGCTTTACTTTCAATTTGACAAGCTTCAGGAAGAATTTAAACCAGGAATCCAATATACCAAAATGTTATAGTAATAAGATAGATATGGGCTTTGCACAGAATCTTTCCTTGACACTTATTGCTCAATAGTGCCCTCTCTTACCCCAGTAAGTTTAATAAAAAGTTTAAGTAGTCTCTTCTCAACAGGAGACTTCAAAAAATTAGGAAAATGTCCAGTATAAGTTTTGGGGAGGCATGACATTATATCAGAATGTAAATTGATCACCAATAGGCAATCACTGCTTAAAAAATAGTGAAATGTTAATCATTGCAAGAATGTTTTTACAAGGGGATAATAAGTAAGAATTGTCAATCAATTTTGCCATTATAATTAAAGTTTCTTTTTACTCAAACTTTTGCCTTTCACCTTGCAAGAGATGTAACTATGTAAGAATTCCTCATGGGAATTATTAATACAAAAGTAATGAAAAGGATGGAAAAGTTTCCACATGCAAAGTAAGAGGCACTAGATAGATTTGGCTCAGAAAAGAGACTGAAGGATTGATTTACTTTCAAACATTTAGATAACTGTTCTAGGATACCAGTGACCAGCTGTCCTTCATTGTCACATAGGGCAAACCTAGAGCTAATGGACTAAAACTCCAATTAAAACATGGGAACACACGTCTGAATGTGTAAGGCAGTGATTCACAGACTTAAGTTGATATCAGTTCACCTCGAAGCTTCAAAAAATACCAGTTCCAGCCAGGTACAAGTGGTTCATGCCTGTAATTCCAGCACTTTGGGAGGCCAAGGTGGGAGGATAGTTAGCTTGAGGCCAGGAATTTGAGACCATCCTGGACAACATAGCAAGACCCCATCTTTAAAAAAAAAAAAAAAAAAAAAAAACCAGTCATGGTGGTTCATGACTGTAATCCTAGCTACTAGGGAGGCCGAGGCAGGCACAAGCTGCTAATACACAGCCAAGGCTGAGAATCAGTGGTGTGAGGCAGAAGATTCTATGACATACACTTCACTAAAGCATATGAAAAATAAAGAAGTTATAGACATAGAAAACATGCCTACTTTTCTCTAAAGATGCTTGTTTCCAAGCCCCTATTGCTACAGAAAGCCCTCGCAGTTTTCCATATTTGCCACGTTAGAAGGAAAAAGTGCCATTTGCATCCAGAACGTAGGCATGGAGTTGAAGTAAGTGTTCCCTCCTTCCTATAAGGGTTTACTAATTATAAAGCCAAATCCAGCCCCCTACGATTAACAGAAACAAAAGAAACTTCAGGTTATTGAGTGGCTCTGACTTTGAAATTCATCTGCTCTTTAGGGTCATCTCGTTTTTATTACAATACCAACACCACCTGTCTGGGCCCCAGATGACACTGTCCTGACCCCACTTTCAGCACTTTGGCTCAGGTCTGTGTCCTTTCCCTTTGGAAGTGAGCTGGAACTCTCAAAAGAAAGAACTACAGGACAGTAAGAGATAATTATAATAAAAGAACACAAATCCACGCGTCGACAAAATTCAAAATTCTATTTACACTGTAGTCAGCTAATTTGCCAAACTTGTCCCAACTGACCCACTGGCTTGAGACGTCTACATTCTGCCCCTCCAATACAGGCACCAGTTGCAAGCTTCCGGCTAGTTTTGTTCATTTACTTTCATTCCGTCTAACCCCATGTGACAACTGCATGGTCTTGCCACATAGGTATTTCTTCCTATTCTGCTTTATATCCCTTTGGTTAAATCCCAGAAAAGAATTTTCTGCCCTTTAGTTTGTAGGAGAAGAAAGAACAGTAGGAGGGGGAGAAAAAGGATGAAGAGAAAGGGATGGAAGAGACATAATTTCTCTTATCAATACTATGTGTTATCTGCTTTACATAGAGTGGGTCTATATATTATTATGATCTGCAATACAGCCATGAATTTTGAGTATTATTTCCCAGATGATGAGACCATATCTTGGGAAGATGAAATAACTCTATTGAGGACACACAGGTATAAGAACCAGGCTGAGATTCAAACTCAAGCCTATGCTACACTTCACAGCTCATAATCTTTCCAATATCTTTGCTTTCCTTCCTAAATTCTTTTTCTGAGCAAAAAGAGTCATGTCTCCTCAGAATTGCGAAAAGTCAATAGCATAGCTCCCTAGAGTTGGCACAAGTCCAGAACATGCCAATTCCACAGTATCCATGCAAATGATACATGCCATAATTATGCAATGCACGGTTTCTCTAGACCTGTCTCTCCTCAAGAATTTAGTCTATAAATAACTGACTCTTCAGGGGAGACCCTATCTTCCCTCCAACCTAGTTGCAATAATTATGATACTAACAGTAATTGTAGCTAATATTCGTTGAGAAATCATTATGAGCTAGGGATTTGTCTGAACAATTTTTGTGAATTAACAAATTCAATCTTTATAATAGTCTATTAGTTAAATTATAATTATCTTCATTTTACAGATGATGAAACTGAGACAGACAGAAGTTGCTGAAGGTCACACAGCTGGCAATTTTCAGAACAGGAATTTGAACCTAGCCTTCAACCATTATAATTCAACAAGGTAACAATAACATCAGTATAATAAGAATTACATATGCCAACCAAAAGCTGCTTCTTCACACTTGTCATCTACCTATCTGTGGAAGGAATGACCAGGATGATTACAGGTAGAGAAAGAATTATCTTGAAGTTTTAGGGGAAAGAATTGAGAATATTTGGAATGTAACAAAAGTAGATGAGTAAATTCTCCAGTAAACTAAATGTAATCTCTTTTAAAAGGATTTGAGACATGGAGCCAAGACTGTCATTTCTCTCAGGCATGATTCACACTGAATACATGGTTCTGTGTTTAATGGGTTAAAGCCACACTGAATCGTTGCTCCCTCCTAATTTTGAAAGTGGAATATTTGGTTACCAAGAGGATAAATCAGCTTCTCAAATGGTTGAATGGGTGAAGCCTGCCTGAAGGTTTAAAATAGGAAAAAAAAAAAAAAAAAAAATGAGATGCTATTTTTTTTCCAGTCTTTAGAGTCTACAAATAGAATATTATAAATTCAATATTTCTAGGGTATTTTGAATAGAAAACAACTCTAATTATTACCCCATAAATTAATTCTCCATTCTCATCTATTATTTTCCATGGAAAATTTGTGTTTCAATTTTCTAGTTCACTAAGTACACTTTGCCTTTCATTATTCATTGACATCAACTGTAAACTTTATATGTTTCAGAGTATCTATAAATATTCAAGTAATTTGAAGCAATTTTACAGAAATAGAGAATAAAAGGCAAAGTGGTGGGATGTCCTTAAGATAAGTAAATTATAAGGATTTGAGGAGGGAAGAGGATCATGGGATAAGAGAGAATTTTAAAAAATAATTTCATAGTATTATTTGTAGGAATTATATAATATCTTTTTCCTTTAAAATGTTGCAAAAATTGTCCACTTAATTACCTTGTTCCTTTGAGAACTGATTTCTAGTCAATACTCTGGAGGTAGAAAATTAGTATAAACAATTTTCTCATATAACAATTTATTTTTGTTGGGGGAGCAGTGCCAAGTCAGTTAGTATGTGTCAGCAATATCCAGACCATTTTTTTTGACATTCAACACTTTATTGTAAAATAGAATTTATGTTTGGTGATTTTGCTCAGCTATAGGCCACTGCAAGTATTCTGAGCCTGTTTAAGGTAGGCTGGGCTAAGCTATGGTGTTTGGTAGGGTAGGTGTATTTTTTAAATTAATTAATTTATTTTTATTTCAGCATATTATGGGGGTACAAATGTTTAGGTTACATATATTGCCTTTGCCCCACTCGAGTCAGAACTTCAAGTGTGTTCATACCCCAGATGGTAGGAACACTCATACACTGCTGGTGGGACTACAAACTAGTGCAACCTCTGTGGAAAGTAATATGGAGATACCTCAAAGAGCTACAAGTAAAACTACCGTTTGATCCAGCAATCCCATTATTGGACATCTACACAAAGGAAAAAAAAACATTCTATAAAAAAGACACATACACTAGAATGTTTATAGCAGCACAATTCACAATTACAAAGATGTAGAAACAACCCAAGTGCCCATCAATACATGAGTGGATTAATAAAATGTGTTATGTGTATACCATGGAGTACTACTCAGCCACAAAAATTCAATGTTGATCTAGCACCTCTTGTATTATCCTAGATAGAGCTGGAACCCATTCTACTAAGTGAAGTATCCTAAGAATGGAAAAACAAGCACCACATGTACTCACCATCAGATTAGTACTAAGTGATCAACACCTAAGTGCAAATATATTAGTAACATTCATCAGGTGTCAGGCAGATGGGGGGGGAGGAAGGAGGGGTGTGTATTTATACACCTAATGGATGCAGTGTGCTCCAAACCATTTTTTTTCCCTTATATTCTACAGATGCATCTTAATATCACTAAAAGGATGAAAGAAAAACTTTGCAAGCAAAGGCTGAGATTCAGTTGGAAAAGTGTAGAACATTTCCCCTTGCCAGCAACTTACCATCATACCAAAAGAGCTCTAGTATAATAAGAGTGGATCACAGATGAAAGAGCTGCAAGAAACAGATCCTCCCAGAGGAGAAGTATATAGGGAATTCCACAGTCAAGAGGAGAGACAAAAACAAGGACAGAAAATGAATTTGAATCCTCTGGTACCTACAGCTACAACAAACATTAAACACAGTCCAACTCCTAGCTAGGTGAGCGTAAATCCCCACACTAAAGGCCTATTTACATCAATCCCTATTACTCAATATATTGTGTCTGGCTTTAAACAAAAAATTACCAAATATGTCAAAATGCAAGGACAAAAAAACACTCTGAGGAAAAGGCAATCATCAGAACCGGACTCAGATTACGTCACACAGGTGCTGGAATTATATTAGGGGGATTTAAAAATAACTATAATTAATTTTAAGGGTCCTAATAGAAAAAGTAGATATCACGGAAGAACTGATAGGTGATATAAACAGAGAGATAAAAATTCTAAGGAAGAATAAGAAAGAAACCCTAGAATTACAAACCACAGTAAAGGAAATAAAGAATTCAATCAGTGGCTTTATTAGCAGACTTGAAATAACTGAGGACAAGAATCAGTAAACTTGAAGATATATCAATAAAAGCTTCTCAAATTATAGTGCAAGGAGAATAAAAAAGGATTAAAAAACAAACAAGGACAAAATGTCAAAGAACTGTGGGAAAATATAGAAAAGTATATCATGCAGCTAATTGAAACACCTGTGACCTTTCCAAAATTAATGACAGACACCACATCACAGGTCCAGAAAGCTCAGAGAACACCAAGCATGATAAATACCAAAAAATAGACATTTAGACATGCCTTATTCAAATTGCAAGAAACCAAACAGTAAGAGAAAATTTTGAAAGAAGACAGGGGAAATAAAAAAACCTAACTTGCAGACAAATAAGGATAAGAATTCACCAGACACCATGAAAATAAAATTAAATTAAATAATCAACTTCAAATTCTATATCTAGCAAAATTATCCTTCAAAAGTGAAGAAGTAAAGAAAAAAACTTGGAATTCATTACAGGCCAACCTGCAAGAGATGTTAAAGTTCTTTAGAGAGAAAGAAAATGAAAATGATAAAGATCTGAAATTTGGATCTACATAGAGAAGGGAAAACACTGAGGAGGAAAATATAAAAGTAAAATAAAATTTTTTTTTAATTTTTAAATGATCTGATAGATAACTTTTAAAACAATAGTAGTATTAGTGTATTGAGTTATTATGAATGCGTGAAGTGAGTGACAGCAACGACACAGGGGGCAGGAGGGAGAAACTGGGAATAATTTCTCATAAGATACCTGCCCTACATGAGTATTATCAGTACAGTGTTATCACTATAGTGATACTATCATCAGTATAGTGTTAATCTGTATAGTAATATTTGGAAATGGACTTAAAACAGATACAAATATAAATTGTAAACTCTAGGGCAGTCAGTCAATTTCTTAAAAAATAGGCAGCCACTGCCCACCAGGGAGGGACAGGGAACCAGACTTTCTAATGCATACCTAAGAAAATAGCCACCACCCAGCAATGGGCTTTCGTGAGATCAAGACATGAATGGACCACACTCCCTACAGTTTCTTGCCCATGCTGCTTACCTTAAAGGGGCCCTGCTCTCTCAGGTCACAGCTCCATGGCTGGTGCTCTTTTGAGAGTTTAATGCTGGGCTGAGTTTAATGCTGGGCTAAATCTCGACCTCAGCCTGAGTTCAAGGTAACAGGGCTGCAGGTGCCACCTGGCTGAGGAAGGACAAGGGAGACCAAACTCTCCTAAGCACACTTAAGAAAATACCTACCATACTGCTATAAACAGCTGTGAGACTAGGGACTAGGCCACCCAACCCACTGCAGCTACTAGTGACACCAACAGAGACTGTTTGGACCCCAGCAGGTGGCTCCAGCATTGCTACTGCTACCATCCACATCACAACAGCTGCCCAGGAGCCTCAGAACTTGCCAACGTAATGGCAACGTAACTTGCCGTTACTAGCCTCTGAGCAAACCACCTGGAGACCTAGGAGAGGCCTTCCAGGACTCACTAACACCAATGCCAGCGTAAGATTCTCTGGGGTCTAGAAAGCAAGTAACTAGAAAAATGAAAACAAAACAAACCCAATGTTAGCAGAAGAAAAGAAATAACAAAGCAGAAGTGAATAAAATAGAGACAAATTTAAGAAAATACAAAAGAGCAACAAAAGGAAAAGTTGGTTCTTCAAAAAGATAAACAAAAATGAAAAACCACTGGCTAAACTAACCAAGAAAAAGAGAGAAGATTCAAATAAACAGAATCAGAAATGAAAAAGGGGACATTAGAACAGATACCACAGAAATGCAAAAGATCATCAGAGACTCTTATGAAGAATTATACAGTCACAAATTAGAAAACCTAGTGGAAATGCATAAATTCCCAGAAACATACAGCCTCCTGAGATAAATCAAGAAGAAATATAAAACCTTAACAGACCAATAATGAATAGCAACATTAAATCAGTAATAAAAAATCTCAACAACAAAGCGCAGGACCAGATGGATTCACAGCCAAATTCTACCAAACATACAAAGAGGAACTTATACCAATCCTCCTGAAACTGTTCCAAAAAATCAAGGAGGAGAAAATTCTCCCTAACTCATTCTATAAAGCCAGTATCACCCTGATACCAAAATCAGATAAGGACACTACAGAAATAGAAAACTACAGACCAATATCCCTAATGAACATACACTCAAAAATCCTCAACAAAATACTAGCAAATTAAATCCAACAGCACATCAAAAAAATAATACACCATGATCAAGTGGGTTTTGTACCAGGGATGCAACATATATGCAAATTAACAAATGTGATACATTACATAAAAAGAATTAAAGGCAAAAATCATAGAACCTCAATAGATGCAGAAAAATCACTTGACAAAATTCAGCATCCCTTCATGATAAAAATCCTCAAAAAAGTAAGAATTGAAGGAACATACCTCAAAATTTTAAAAAAGCCATATATGACAAACCCATAGCCAACATTATATTTAATGGGGACGTGTTGAAAGGCTTCTCCCTAAGAACTGGAACAAAATAAGGATGCCCACATTCACCACTCTCATTCAGTATAGTACTAGAAGCCTTCACCAGAGCAATCAGACAAGAACAAAAAAATAAAAGGCATCCAAATCGGAAAAAAGAAAGTCAAATTATCCCTGTAAATTGATTATCTTATACCTAGAAGACCCTAAAATCTCTACTAAAATACTTTTATATTTGATAAAAGAATTCAATAAAGTTTCAGGATACAAAATCAATGTAATCAGCAGTGTTTCTAAGTGCCAATAAGCATCTAGCTAAGAACCAAATCAAGAAGGTAATCTCATTTACAATAGGTACAAAAAAATACCTGGGAATGTATTTAAACAAGGAGGTGAAATATATAAGGAAAACTACAAAACACTGATGGAAAAAAATTGTGGATACACAAATAAAAAAACATTCCATGCTCACAGATCAGAAGAAATAATATCATTAAAATGATCATAATGCCCAAAGCAATCTACAGGTTTAATGCAATTTATATCAAAGTACCAAAAGTACTTTTTGCAGAATTAGAAAAAACAATTTTAAAGTTCATATGGAACCAAAAAGAGCCCAAATAGCCAATAGCCAAAGCAATCTTGAGGGAAAAAAAAAAGCAAGAGTCATCACATTGCCTGACTTTAAATTTTACTAGAAGGCTATAGTAACACAAACAGCATGATACTGGTACAAAAATAGACACATAGATCAATGAACAATAGAGAACCCAGAAATAAAGCCACATACTTACACACCTCTGATCTTTGACAAAGAAAACGAGAATATACACTGGGAAAAGGACACCCTTTTCAACAAATAGTGCTGGAAAAAGTGAGTTGACATATGCAAAAGAATGAAACTGGACCCCTTATTCTCACAATATGCAAAAATCAATTCAATATGGATTAAAGACTGACTGTAAGACCTGAAACTGGAAAGATACTATTAACAGAAGAAAACATAACCAAAACCTTACAGACATTTGGTCTAGGCAATAAATTCTTGACTAAGACCTCAAACACACAGGAAACAAAACCAAAAAAAAGTGACAAATGCACAGCAAAAGAAATAATCAACACAGTGAACAGACAACCTGCAGAATGGGAGAAAATCTTTCCTAACTATGTATCTGACAGGAGACTAATTTCCAGAATATACAAGGAACGCAAGCATTTAAACAAAGGAAAAAAGCAACCCCATTAAAAAGTGGGCTAAGGATATAAATAGAAATTTTTCAGAGGACAACAAACAAATGGCCAAAAAGCATACGGAAAAATGTTCAACATCACTAATCAGAGAAATGCAAGTTAAAACCACAATGAGATATCATCTTACACCAATCAGAATGTCTATTATTACATAACACTTAAAAAACAAAAAATGACAGATGTTTACAAGGATAGGGAGAGAAGAGAATTCTTACACTCTTTAGAAATGTAAATTAGTATGCACTTTATGGAAAACGGTATGGAGATTTCTCAAAGAACTAAAAATAGAACTTCCATAAGATCCAGCAATATCATTACTGGGTATCTACCCAAAGAAAAAGAAATCAATATATACCTGCAACGGTATGTTTATTGCAGCACCGTTCACAATAGCAAAGATACAGAATCAAACCAGGTATGTCTGTTCATCAACAGAGGATTAAAGAAAATGTGGTATATAGATACAAAGGAATATTATTCAGCCATAAAAAAGAATGAAATCCTGTCTTTTGTAGCAACACGGATGAACTGGAGGCCTTTATCTTAAGTGAAACAACTCAGACAGAGAAAGACAGATACCACATGATTTCACTTATAAGTGTGAGCTAAATAAGGTGTACACCTGGAAGCAGAGTGTGGAGTGATGGACAATGGAAACTTGGAGGGGTTGCGGGGAAGAGGGTGGATGATGGGAGGTTTCTTAGTGGGTACAATTTGCATTGCTCCAGTGATAGATACACTGAGGGCTCTGACTTCACCAAATGCAATATATCACTGTTATAAAATTGTACTTGTACCCCATAAATATATATAAAATTAAAATTTTTAAAGAAAAACTAAAAATTTAAAAAAGAATAAATGAAATTTATGAGCAGCAACTTGACACATCTAGATATGCCGGAAACAATCCTTTGTCAATTCTGATCTCTTAAAGAATGTAAGTGCTATTCCTCTGCTCTCCAAATTCTGGCTGAAAATGGAATGTTTGATCCTGACAGGATAGTAGGATTTCTCTTCCTTTGTAGTAGTAGCTTCTTTCTTCTTCTCTACTTCTGTTAATATTGGACACAATTAGAATGACTCTCTTTTCCCTCCCTTCCTCCCTCCCTGTCTCTCCTGTTCTTACAAAGTTTTTCATATATCACTATTGCGTAGAAGTACAGTTGCTTTGTTTTATTATGTGAAAGCCATTTACATGAGAATATAGAATTCTACAAAGACAAATGCTACTCACTGGACCACAACTCTACTTCCAAAGAGAAGATATCATGTGGAAGCACATGGATAAAGTGGCCCTTGAAGAACTTTTAAAATGCATAGGCCAACAGATCTAATTGCACTTAGTGATAATATGTATGGAGAATACCGATGAACTTCTCCCACTGAAATATTGCCCCTCAACTGGGATTTAGGTCTATACTACACTTTCTTGCCTTTTTCCTTAAAATAGGTTAGCCTTTAACCATATTTGAATGAGAAAGCAGCACAATACATCTTTTTTAAGTGAATTCTGGGAAAGTAATCCCTTTTCCTGTGTGAGTTCTGTAAAGATAGCAGAAATAACCAATCAGGAAGTGAATATACAAGATGGCCCCCAGAGAAAATATGATTAAAACAAAAGTTTCACTTATTTGTGACATTAAAATGTTTATCATGTGAAGACAAGTGCAAATAAATGAAACTTGTACAAATATAACAGCTTCACTTTACATAACTAATATTTACTGAGAATATCTTATTTTTCTCATTGTCCTTAGTAATAATAAGGAATATATTTCCATAGATTGAATTCTTTTTAAATAAGCTCAATGCAATATATGGCTACAATACATATACATATTATTTTTAATTTAGAATTTTTACCTTTCAAAAAAAATTAGCACTTTTCTTTAAATCACATCTTACTGCACTTAGACACATTTGTGACAGAGAGAAGGATGAGCTATCAAGGAAGAATATGGTATTTTCGAGCTTAGTGAAGCCTGCCTCTTGCAGACTCACAGCAAGCACGGTGGAAATTCACACTGAGAGTTCGATAAGATGTCTGGCCTACAGTAACAACCAGACTTTCATTCTCTATTCATATTTGAAAATTCCCTGTTCCTTCAAGACTGCATGCAATAAAATTGAGGAGTGGATAACAAAAAGTCAAAGAATTTTGGTAATGACTTTGGGACTGAATAAAGTGGTCTAGGAAGAATGAAAGCAGAAGAATATTCGTTGACAAAACTTTTGCATGTAAAACAAAATTTGGAAACTATATTTCTATCCTCTCTACAAAGTAGATGTTGCATATCAAAATCTGTTGAAAAAAATCAAACCAACTATCTTCTTTTTGGAAAAAAATTTTCATTCTGAAAAACCATTTCATCAGTGGTGTTCATTCATCCATGGTTCAAGGCAGCTGTGAGTCATGTGGCCCATGAAGATAAGCAACTAGAGGACTTGGTGTCCCAGCTGTGGAGATTTTATACATACCTATGTATAGGCACACACATTATATTAATATATACATATATGTATGGGTATATATTACATAAATTATGCATACATGTATATGTACATACACAGGTGTGTGTATATATATATATCACATAGAAAAAAGGTAGGTTTTGAGGAAAGTTCTCTAATTTAGACAGTAGACTATGAAAGAGCAAAAATCAATGTTAAAGTATTAGGAGACAGATAGTTTAACCATCACTATGTTATTGGTAGAGCTGATTCTCAATAATCCTTTAGATGTCTCTCATAAGGCATTTGAGAGAAAAGGAGCCTATAAACCACAATTAGTAGTGACACTTGTGCATCAAACTGATCATTATTACCTAAATGCCCACCTTTAGGAAAGCCCAGGGTGGAGGTCAGAGCATTCTTTTTAGATGGAAAAGCTAGGAGGCACATCCAAGCTCCATCATTTAGTACCTTTGAAACCAGAGAAAAATCATGTCATCACTGTTGTTTATCTCCTTGTCCATGACCTGGGGAATGTATGCAGCACATGATAAGAGCTTAGTAAAAGTTAATAACCATTATGCTTCTATTTCCACAAGCTGATATGCTCGCTCCTCCTTTTTTCCACCTGTTTCTAATTTTGTAGTCCTTCAAGACCCACCTCAAATACAAAAAGAATAATCACAATAGCAATTAGAAATTTCTCTGGAATTCCCCAACTTTGCATTGCACAGAATTACATATCTCTGGTCTCCCAGAACACCCTGTTGGAAACAACACCATAATGTGGTTATAAATGGGGAAGGAGCCCAAGCAAGATGGAGTATTCTGGAAGGAATCAAGTCCTGGGAAGCATCTTCATGTGAACCACTAATAATTTTGATATATCCGAGTATTAGGGTTTGAGGAGGAAAAAAATCTGGGCATTGTATATCTTAATAAAGATCCCCAGGAGGAGTTATGAGGCCTCCTCCTGCCAGACCTGCTATGACTCCGCTAATGCATCTCCGGCAGGGGTGGGGAACATGTGGCCTTCTAGGTCCTTAAGTGCAGCCTTTTGACAGAATGCAAATTTTACAAAACAAACCCTTTTATTAAAAGGGGTGCAGCAGAGAAAAATGAAGCTTTTCTTGACTCCTTTGGTGCTTAAAAACGAACAATCTTGAAATCAGAAGGCCTCAGGTTCCCTACCTCTGACTAAATGAAAAATAGCCTATATTCTTCTCTCTATAAAAAGTGTATAACTTTAAGAAAATGGGTTTGCCTGAGGTAGGTAAGTGGAACTTCCCTTTTTAGGTTTAAGAACTATTATCATTGTCAGCCTTACTCAACACTTAAAAGCCTGGTTTATCATAGGAAAAATATATGCATAAAAATAGATATAAATATAGATACAGATATGTAATGCTACACATAAAAACTTTCTATTTTGTGATGGCCTGCCTTAACTTTTGTGAAAATATCTAAACATAAAACGGTTTCAGAATCTACACTATCATTTTCAAAAAACTATATTAGCCTACTGATTTCATGTATTTAATTAACCTCAATCCCTCCTTTGCAATGTTTTGTATGTTTGAAAATTCCCATGAAGATAAAGTATCCGCTGGACAATTTGATAAATAGATTTTCACAGGGTAGGTAAAAGTTGACAAATTGTTTAACTCCAATTTGATTTAAAAAATAAGTTTTGATATTTGATGATGCCCATTATCTAGTTCAGGAATAAAAGCCAAAAGAAAGAGGAGGCAAGCAGTTAAAAAAGATGGGAGGGAGAATTAGGCTAGGGAAGAAAGCAAAGCATAGGAAGAGTGGGAAGGAAAGGAACGTTTCGTTTTTCCCACCTGCATTAAATCTGTTTACTCATGGAGGGTCAGTATTATGAAACACGTTTTCAGAAAGTGTTAAGAGATTTAAAATCATTAAGGTAACAAGAAGTGCAGGCTAAGTATTTTTAATAATCAAGTAAAAACACTAATCCCTGTATTTTTGTCAATCTATACCAAGACAGCCATTATAAAAAGATCACTAGTAACCACATTTTTAATTATTCAAGAGAAAGCACATGTTTTGAGATTCAGAAATATAAAACATGAACTTTTTTTGTTGAATACATTAGAGAGTAAATTAGGCTGAGGCGGACAACTGAAGCATGTTTCTAAATGTAAGGCACACCAAGAGACTGCTGACTGGTGATTTAGTAATTAAATGCCTCATGGAAACACTTTTATCATCTGTACAATTAGGATACTTTCATTGCAAGTGTCGGAAAGCCAACTCCAACCTAAGAAATGGAATTTAATGACTTACATAATTGAGAAATCCCATAGGTGATGCTGGCTTAAGGCACAGCTGTTTTCAGGTGCTTAAAAATATTTTTTTCCTTGCCTTTCCTTTCCCTTTCTCTCTATTCCCTTCCCTTTTCTTACCTTCTTTTCTCTTCTTTCCTCTTTGTCTCTTCTCTTTCTCCATTGCTGCTTCCATCTCAACTTTCTTTTCCCTCTCTGTGTTGGCTTCATTCTTAGGCAGGCCCTCTCTATGTAGTAAAAAAGTTGGCCGTGAATAATATGGAACTTAATTCTGAAAGCCAAGAAATATTAATAGAAAGAGAGCTGCTTTTAATAGCTCTGGCAAAAGTTTCACAGGAGACGCTGGTTTGCATGGCTTGGTCATTTAATCATCTCTGAACCCAATCAAGGAGGTCTTAAGGTCATTGGGCTCTGATTGGCAGAGGTTGGGTCACATGTTCCCTCTATGCTGCAAGGAGAAAACAGAATCAGCTGCTCACAAACTCAGGCTCCAGTTAGGCACAGATAAGTAGTAGTAAAGTGGTAACAGTGCTTTTCAAATTTTTATGTTTATTGAATCAAACTGAGGATCTTTTTAAAAACACATATACTAATTCAGTAAGTCAAGCATTAGACCAGAAATGCTGAACTTCAACAAGCTCCCAGGTGATGTTGATGCTGCTGCTTTGGGAACCATCCTTTGAAAATCACTGCTAAGTAGAAAAGGATCCCAGGCAGGCAAAAGCTGCAGACAATAGACAGCAATTAAAGCATCCAAACAGGTTTAGATGAATTCCATCATTATAATTTTAGAAACATATCCTTGGTTAAAAATTTAAATTTTTAATGAAAACAGGAGCAGCCCTTCACAATTCCACATACAGCAAAAAAAAAAAAAAAAAAAAAAAATCTTAAAAAGAGTTATATAAAGCAAAGAAAGAATAGCATGATTTAGGACTAGGTTTGCACTGAGAACTATGTTATTTGTATAAAAACTATAGATTATGAAATGTCCAATGCTATATTATAAGATAAATTCTACTATGGTTGAAAATATATTTTCATGTTGAAAGTACAGTTTTAGTTTACACATATTTTTACATGTCACTAGATAAGATGGATACTATGTCTGTAGTTAAAATTCTCACTGAAATAATTCTATACCACATTATACAAATGTAGAATAAAAATTTACAGGTCACAGCTGATAGTCTTATTATTTTAAATCATAGTTCATGAAAATATTTGTGTGCACAATACAATTTATTAACAGATAGCCAAATGCCAAATGACTTAATGAGCAAGCAGAAGGGTCCTAAGGTCTGTACAGTGTCAGAGAGACCTTCCTGTGGCTGTTTTGCCTGGGTTGTTTGCATCTACTGGGTTGCTTGTTGGTTAAATGGACTTGTTAAGTAGAGGATCACATGACCCAATAAAATAAATTTCTCAGTCATTGCCAAAACTGTCAAAGAACTACAACCAAGAACCTATGTTGTAAGCCATATATGAAAACTTAAGTCTATGTTGTTTCTTCTAATTCCAAACAACCTGAAAGTTCAACTAATGTTGAAGTGCAATTGTTTTCATTCATATTTGGCTTAATACCTTTGTAAGACAGAAAGAAATCACAAAGAAATTAGTCAACATAAGAATTCTGTTATAGGACTATGTAGACTATTGACCTGTTAGGGACTGGAAGAATTCAACCAATTTAATTGTATATCTTTTGTCTAGATCATTGTTAACCGATTTTATTTTATATAAATAAACATAATTATATTTCAAGTAAGTATATTTATCAGATAATTGAATGTACTAAGAAGTAAATACATGCTTATAGAAGCATAAAACTTCAGAAAAGTTACAGGAAGTGCCTCTGGAGAATGAAACTGGATGTTACGGGCCTAGTTGGAAATATTTATATTTTTTTGTGTTGCTTGTATCTTATTATTAGCATGCATTAATTTATTTAAAATCTTAGTGAGCTCTAGTACCGTGTCCATCAATTAATTCACTAGGCATTATTAACAGCCGACATTATGAAGAAGAAACCGTGCTGGAGGCAGAAGTGGTGGTGAATAACACTGACTTGGGCTGTGTCCTCATGCACCTTACAGGCTACCTGGGCAAGAAGACAATGGACAAATAATTACATGTTCAATAACTAGTACAAATGGGAAATATAGGTGCTGGCCAAAGGGAATTATTCTCAAGCATATAGTCTTGTACTCTCTAGACTTTGTGGTCGATTCTCTGATTTAACTCTTTTTTTTTTTTTTTCCAGTGCTGCTTGTCCTGGTTTGGGTGAGGCAAAGTCATAACATATAACCAAAATGTTTGTACCCCATAATATCCTAAAATAAAAAAATAAATAAATTATACAATTTAAAAAAACAGAATGTAGTGACACATCTTAGTTTGCAAAAATTAAATTGTTTGATGTCATTTTCTTGTGTATTTATTTTACTCTAAATTCTTTTCTAAAATTAATTTTCAAAATTTTGTCATGCTTACAGGAGAAAGCTCACTTATTGGTAATGAATATTTATTGAACCTCATTTCTACCTCTTTAAACATGTTTATTCTAAAAAATTACCTTGAATCTGTGAATTTTCATATATGAGCAGTCAAAGGGCACCTTCTAAGACACAACTCCTTCAATGTTTCAGGCGTTTGAATGGTCAATTCAAGCCTCAGCACCAAAAACTTAATTGCAACTACAGCAATCAGCCATTGCTCCGTGTGCTTAAAAATACCCACTGTGATGATTAATTTTAGGTGTTATTTTCACTGGATTAATGAATACCTTGAAACCTGGTAGAGCACTCTTTTGGAGTGTGTCCATGAGGCTATTTCCAGAGGAAATAAACATGTGAGTCCAAATGGACTAGATGGGAAAGATCTGTCCTCAGTGAGGGCAGGCACTATCCAATCTGCTGGGAGGGGGGGCGATCTGAAGAGAAAAAGAAAATAAGCAACAACAGAAAAAAAGTGAATGTGTCCATCTATCTGCTAGAGCTGGGATGCAATATTTCTCTCCTGTCTGGACAAAAATTCCAGGCTCCCTGACCTTTGGACTCCAGACCTAAGACCAGCAGCTCCTGGTTTCTCAGGCCTTTGGCCTCAGACTGAGAGTTACACCATCAGCTTCCCTGGTTCTGAAGCCTTCAGACTTGAACTGAGACAGCTACCAGCATCCCAGGATCTCCAGCTTACAGACAGCCCATCTCAAGACTTCTCAGCCTCCATACCTGTGTAAGCTAATCCCCGTAATAAATCTCCTCTCATATATCAATATCTATTATATATCTAGATTTCCTATTGATTCTGTCTCCCTGGAGAACCCTAATACATCCACTAATAGTACCACATATTTATTTAGCCACATATCCTTTTCTAAAATTCATGAAAACAAAGTATGAGCATGGAGAAAGGGAATGGCCTGGGATAAGACATTCCGCAACATGAATTCCAACTCTGTCACTTGTTTATTCAGTTACTTAGCTGCAGGGGGTAATATGTGATGATAAGGTGAACTTCCAGGGATTGGTTGAAGATCCAGTGGGATAATATTAATAATACATAAAGCACCAGTATCCAGTATCTGACTTCAAATAACAGAAACTATTACTATTGTACTAGTTTGCATATGGCAATGGCTACCTGAAATATTTTTTCTTTTCTCTTGTGATTTGATACTCCTCATGTTTTTGATAGTTTTTGTTGAATGTCAAGAAAAGAGATGAATAAAAATACTTCCAAACAACCAATCCATTATTACTGTTAATTATAGCCCCTAGCACTCTAATTTATTGGAGCCTACAATATAGAGACTCAGAAGTAGTCACAGGGTAAATTCAGGGCATTCAGATATCATATGAAGATATCATATATCTTAATATCTTGTGTAGAGTACTCCATAGTGACTACACTTACTTTACACTACTTTTCTTGTAGTATAATGAATCAGTGTTCCCCATAGCTACAGAAGGGTTTTCAGGCTCATTCACAATATTTTATAAGAATAAAATGTATTATTAAAATTTTGATATACCTAAAAAGGCAACTTGGAGAATAATTTCTAACAGCAGGAAATGAGGCAGGGACAGCTAGTTGCCAATCAAATATTCAGGATCCCCTTCAATAGTTGGAAGTTATTTCTAAGAAGTGACTGACCAGCCATGGACTATATTTGCTAACCACTCCTGTGTCTCAGTTGGGCCTTGTGACTGGTTCTTATGAATGAAATATAAGCAGAAGTAATATGGGTCACTTTTGGACAACGGTGATTTCCAAGTGGGAATGCTTTTGTACTTTCTCCCTGTCTAACAGCTGAATATCAACCCAGAGTGACCCTGGAAAATACGTGTTGACAATGGCACAACCTCCATCATCCTGGGTCCCTGAATGACTGTATAAAGTAGAACCCAATACCTCACCAGCCAAGAGCACCTGAAGAGGACTTTGTGTCAGTGAAAAATAAACATTGACTGTCAGGGTGCTGAAATTTGGGATTTGGTTTATTAAAACAACAAGCATTACCCTACCTAACATAGAAAAGATACTTTTGATCCAAGGCTCCAGAAAAAAAGAGGCTGTTTCACAAATCAAAGAATAATCTGGGTGTGCAAAGAGTAGGGAAAACTTGAGCACTGGCCTTAATTAAAACAGTTAAATCAACTTATACAAACAAATTCAAAAATGAACAAATTGTCTTGGTTATAAATTTAAAAATATGAGAGTTACTAGAGAATTTTCCTAAATATTTGTTTCTTGCAGCTAAATAGATCTATGTATATTTAGCATTAACTTTAAATATTAATATCACCCTCAAAAATCCTAGTGATGTTTCAGTGCTAGTAAAATAATACTTACATAATCATAGAATGTGTTTGTCCTTATAGGTATAAACCTATTAATAAAAAGTACAATTGCTGTTAGTAGTATCATTTTCTAACATATCTTGGCTTATAATAGGAATGGTTTAAGAAGAGGATCTGTTTCACTTGCCACCAAAAGTGAGCTGGCATTTATTACCTGGTTTAAGGAAACTGCTATCTTTCAACAGAATAGCTCTTTTAAAGTGTTGTTTTTCTGTCACCAAATTATAGCCACACTATCAGCTTATGCTTTATGGTGGAAATATTCACGCTGCTAGTAGAAAAAGAATGTGAGATAGATTGACTTTTCACAGGAAGACGGATCTTGTTGGTATGAGATACAGAGTAAGACGGCCAATACGCAGTCACAAGGTCTATACTTGTGTGTCTGTTGGACCAAATTGTTATTTCTTGAGCCCTTTGTTTGTTATATTCCTCTTTCATGTTCCCCACCATTTCCCCATTCCACTATTTAGATGGGTGGGGGGGAAGAGAGAGAGCGAGACAAAAGGGTCAGGTAAATTTTGCTACTTTTTAAACTTTGAGAAAGACCACAAGAAAAGGTAAACTAAACATCTGTTTATCACAATGCAAGAAAAGATCCTACGAAGCATCTGAGATTTTACCTTATTTATATGCTAGCAAATTAATTTGGCACAGTTTCTTGGATGCTGGCAAAAGACCCAGACACCTCGGTCAGAAACAAAGCAACTTACTACTGACACCAATAGCAGAAGCCAGAGAACCAGCATTTATCACTCTTCTTCCTCAAAACTAATTTCCACAGAGATGTGAAGAGAATCAGATAACACTGGCACACACAATGGATTGCATTGCAGAAATGAACCCTGAACTTAGAAAACTTGAATGTATTGTAATGAATGGCTAGCATGCCAGCCCTTCTCTGTGCAGGGTAACACTATCTCTATCTTCCAAGGCTATAAGCAAGCCTCTCTTTTTTCTAGACAAAGATACTATTTCTGTGTTCCAATATATTTATTATGCAAACATCCTTGAAATGAAAATAGTTGAAAAGAAAAGAGGACAAACAGGGTCTTACTCACAAGATGTGCAGAAATGCAAGAAAATCCATGGAGATGAAAATTCTTTCTCTCTCTTTCTCTGCTCTCTTCTTAGTGTGCATGTGTGTTTTATTATATAATATATTATTTAATTTTGTGTGTATATATTTACATATAAATATTTATTTATATTTTATAATATATTAAATATATTGGCATTTTATATTATTTATATAGTTATATATTATATATTAACATATGTTTATATCATATTAAATTTTTATATATTTATTATGTATTTATATCATATGTTAAATACATATCTACATCTCTAATCATCAGGGAAATGTAAATCAAAACCACAATGAGATATCACTTATATCCAGTGAGAATGGCCTTTATCAAAGAGTTCCAAAACAATAAATAAATTTGGGCGTGGATGTGGAGAGAGAGGAACACTCATACACTGCTGGTGGGACTACAGACTAGTACAACCTCTGTGGAAAGTAATATCGAGATACCTCAAAGAGCTATAAGTAGAACTACCATTTGATCCAGGAATCCCATTACTGGACATCTACCCAAAGGAACAAAAGACATTCTATAAAAAAGACATCTGCACTAGAATGTTTATAGCAGCACAATTCACAATTGCAAAGATGTGGTGCCCATCAATCCATGAGTGGATTAATAAAATGTGGTATATAGGTACCATGGAGTTCTACTCAGCCACAAAAAACAATGGTATTATTGTATTATCCTGGATAGAGCGGTAACCATTGTATTAAGTGAAGTATCACAAGAATGGAAAAACAAGCAACACATGTACTTACCATCAAATTAGTATTAACTGACTTAACTGACCAACACTTAAGTGCACATATAGTAATAACATTCATTGGGTATCAGGCAGGTGAGAAGGGGGAGGGGGGAATGGGTATATTCACACTTAATGGGTGCAATGTGCAGTGTCTGGGGGATGGACACACCTGAAGCTCTGACTCAGGTGGGGCAAAGGCAATATACGTAGCCTAAACATTTTTACCTCCATAATATGCTGAAATTAAAAAATTAAATTTAATCAGTCAATAAATAAATGAATATCTAATTAAATCTCTGATTGATAGTTAATTCATTCAACCAAAAATATAAGTATTTATTAAGTCCCATTCTAAATAATTAACCTCACTATGCCTTATTTCTCTCACCTGTGATGCTTAATACTTACTACGAGTACCCACTAATTTCATTACTTTGAAGTTTGCATGAGACAATGCATATAAAGCACCTAAAATTCTAGTTGATTTATATCAGTCCAAACAATATTAGCTCATTATTCTATTTTTTTCTTTTTTTTATTTCAGTATATTATGGGAATATAAACGTTTAGATTACATATATTGCCTTTGCACAGCCCGAGTCAGAGCTACACATGTGAGCATCCCCCAGATGGTGCACACCTCAACCATTAGGTATGAATATACCCATCCCCTCCTCCCCCCCCCACCTGCCTGACACCTGATCAATGTTACTATTATATGTTCACGTAAGTGTTGATCAATTAGTACCAATTTTGATGGTGAGTATATGTGGTGTTTGTTTTTCCAAAGTACCCTGTGATACTTCACTTTGGAGAATGAGCTCCAGCTCCATCCAGGATAATACAAGAGGTGTTAGTTCACCATTGGTTTTTGTGGCCAAGTAGTGCTCCATCGTATACATATACCACATTTTGTTAATACACTTATGTATTGATGGATATTTGGGTTGTTTCTACATCTTTGTAATTGTGAATTGTGCTACTGTAAACATTCAAGTGCAGATATCTTTATTACAGAATGCCTTTTGTTCTTTAGGGTAGATGTCCAATAACGGGATTGCTGGATCAAATGGTAGTTCTACTTTTAGTTCTTTGAAGTATCTCCACATTACTTTCCATAGACGTTGTACTAGTTTGCAGTCCTACCAGCAGTGTATGAGTGTTCCTATCTCTCCATATCCATGCCAACATTTGTCATTTTGGGACCTTTTGATAAAAGCCATTCCCACTGGACTTAAGCAATATCTTGTGGTTTTGATTTGCATTTCCCTGATGATTAGAGATGTTGGACATTTTTTCATATGTTTCTTGGCCATTAGCCTATCTTCTGAAAAGTTTCTGTTCATGTCCTTTGCCCACTTTTTAATAGGTTTGTTTGATTTTTTCTTGCTGATTTTCCTGAGTTCTATATAGATTCTAGTTTTCAGCCTTTTATCAGATACATAGCATGCAAATATTTTCTCCCATTCTGTAGGTTGTCTATTTGCTCTAATGATAGTTTTTTGGCTGTACAGAAGCTTTTTAATTTGATCATGTCCCGTTTATTTTGTTGATGCTGTGAATGCTTTTGGGATCTTCTTCATAAATTCTTTCCCTAGGCCAATGTCTATAAGACTTTTTCTAACATTTTCTTTTAGAATTCTCATGGTTTCATGGCTTAGGTTTAAGTCTATTATCTATGGAGAGTTGATTTTTGTGAAAGGTGAGAGGTAGGGATCCTATTTCAGTCTTCTACATCTGGCTATCCAATTTTCCCAGCACCATTTATTGAATAGGAACTCATATCCCCAGTGTATGTTTTTGTCTGCTTTGTCAAAGATCAGATAGCTATATGAGGTTGGTTTTATATCTGGGTTCTCAGTCCTGTTCCATTGGTCTATGTCTCTGTTCTTGTGCCAGTACCATGCTATTTTGGTTGCTATAGCCTTTTAGTATACCTTGTGCCCCCCTACCTTCTGCAAGAGCCAACTACTTGCAGGGAGGTCAGTTTGCATGCCCTTTTACCGTATTTACTGACTCATGATACAGGGTGTAGTTTTTCTATTTTTATATTAATGTTATGTGTTACCATATTTCCAAAATCATTTGTTGGTTACTACTTTTCTTCTAGGAAATTTTTAATAGCTAACTATTATAATAATTACTATCACACACATCTGGATAGATAGATACATGTAAAATGCCTTGTTACATATAAAATGTTTTATGCATTAAAAACACATTGCACCTATAATTCTATTCACCCTTTAAAGAACTTAACTAGAATGCTTTTTTGGGGGAATGTAGAAAGGTCTTTTTACTTCATTATTATTATCAATTCAAGCAGACTCAAGTTGAAGTATAGAATCAAGTTAAATTAGCGGCAAGTTATTAGACAAAGACATTTCCTCCCAGAAACACGGATAATAATTCCCTTCTTCTTTGTAGATAGAATCCTTTTAATAAACTGGGATCCACAGGATGTGGGAAAAGAAACAGATGCAGTTTGGAAAGGAAACTAAAAGGAAGGACTTTTATTAAAGGTGCTATGATTTTCCTTTCAAGGAGTATTCATATAGAGCCTGTTAAAAGGGAGTGAAATTCATTCCCCTGTAAAAAAAAAAAAAAAAATCAAAGGATTGATATTTTTTACTTGTATATACTAAGAATTCCCTTTTTAATAACAGGAGTAGGTCCTGTTGCCAAATACATGCTGCTATAAATGGCATTTTGCCAGTTTCTCAGTGACTTATGACCATCTTTCATTTCCCAAGGAAGGAAGGCTTAGGGGGAAAAGGAAGCTGAGGTAACAGTCAACTGGCCCTATCAGTACTTTGTGTATAGGGTGGGATTGGGAGCAGGCAGGGATAATTTAGAGATGGAGATAGCAGGAGAGTAGAGCCTATAGAATTTATTTGTTTTTGAAAAATACTTATACATTGCAATTGTACATATGTATGTGATACAATTTGATGTTTAAATACATGTAGATATTGGCCGGGCGCGGTGACTCACGCCTGTAATCCTAGCACTCTGGGAGGCCGAGGCGGGTGGATCGCTCGAGGTCAGGAGTTCGAGACCAGCCTGAGCAAGAGCGAGACCCCGTCTCTACTAAAAATAGAAAGAAATTATATGGCCAACTAAAATATATATATACAAAAAATGAGCCGGGCATGGTGGCGCATGCCTGTAGTCCCAGCTACTCAGGAGGCTGAGGCAGTAGGATCGCTTAAGCCCAGGAGTTTGAGGTTGCTGTGAGCTAGACTGATGCCACGGCACTCACTCTAGCCCGGGCAACAAAGCGACACTCTGTCTCAAAAAAAATAAATAAATAAAATAAAAATAAATAAATAAATACATGTAGATATCATATAATGATCAAATCATGGTTAGCATATCCATCACCTCATGCATTTATCATATCTTTGTGTTGAGAACACTCTAAAACTTTCTTCTAGCTATTTCATAATATACAATACCTTACTGTTATTCATAGTTACCCTACTGTGCAATAGAATGCCAAATGTATGTACTCTGCCTATCTAATTGTAACTTCAAACCCATTGGCCAACCTCCTTCTATTCTGCCCTCTCTCACCCCCTCCTCAGCCTCTGGTATTAACTGTTCTACCTCTGGCACCCACTCTATTCTTCTATCACCTTTTTTTAGATGCCACATATAAGTAACATCATGTGGTAATTAGTTTTTCTGTGTCTGTCTTATTTCACTTAACATAATGTCCCCCAAGTTCATCCAGATTTTATTCTTATGTTAAATAGTCTGCATGAAAAATTTTTCCCCTTGGCCATCAAAATCACTCTCAGTAGTCTAAACCTCAATTAAAATTAAACAATAAAACTAACTTGCTGAATTTACTTAGGCAAAGTCAGAGTGGTTACTAATTCTCCCAGGTTATTTTCCCTCTTTCTGCAAGAACAGCACTGGACAATGAAAATAAATTAATGTGCAGCTGCCTGTTTATAATGAAGAACACACCACCGCTATTGACACTAATTATCATCCCATGAGTTTAATTAAGAGCTAATTTCTCATTTTAGTACCATATTGTCTTAATTCTCCTGCAAAAGGGGTCAATCCATAGATACAGTCAATTGCAGGCCAGTCATCCACCTCCTCCTAAAACACAGATTTTTATTATTACTATTGTATGTGTTTTGGGTGTACATGATATTTTGATATGCATAGTGAAATGGTTGCTACAGTCAAGCAAATTAACATATACATCATCTTCACATAGTTCCATTTCTTAATTTTTTTGATAAGAGCACCTAAAATCTACTCTCTTAGCAAATTTCCAGTATGCAACACAGTATTAACTATAGTCTTTATGTGGTACATTAGATCTCTAGACTTATTCGTCCTATATAACTGCAACTTTGTAGCCTTTGACCTACATCTCCCCATTCCCTGCCCCTGATAACCACTGTTCTACTCTGTTTCTATGTATCCAACTTTTTTTTTCATTTTAGAATTCCACATGTAAGTGAGATCATGCAGTATTTTTATTTCTGTGCCTGGTTTATTTCATTTAGCATAATCTTCTCCCAGGGTTATGCATGTTTTCTCTATTTTTAAGGCTGAATAATATTTCATTGTATGTATATACCACATTTTCTTCATCCATTCATCTTTCCATGGACATTTAGTTTGTTTCCATATCTTGGCTATTGTGAAGGATACTGCAATGAGTATGAAAAAAATATCTCTATGAGGTGCTGATTTCATTTCCTTTGGGTATATGCCCAGAAGAAAGATTTCTGGGTTATATGGTAGTTTTATTTTTAATTCTTTGAGAAATCTACTTACTGCTTCGTATAATGGCTGCAAAAGTTTACATTCCCACCAACATTATAAAAGGGTTCCCTTTTCTCCACACCTTCACTGACATATATTATCTCTTATCTTTTTTGATGCTAGCCATTCTAACAGGTGTGAGGTGTACTCTTTGCAGGTTCAATATGCATTTCCCTGATGATTAGTGATGCTGAACATCTTTTCATATACCTGTTGGCCATTTTATGCCTTCTTTTGAGAAGTGTCTATTCAAGTCCTTTGCCAATTTTTTATTTAGGTTATTATTATTAATAATTTTGGCTATTAAGCTTTGTGAGCTTTTTTTATATATCTTGTATATTAACCCCTTATCAGATGTACAAGTCACAAATATTTTCCCCCAATCCATTTCCCCTGTTCCTCTGTGGTTGTCTCTGGGCCACTGTGACAGGGATCAGATCTGAGACTGGTTCAAGATGCACAAGCAAGGTGGGGCTGGCCAGCAGGATGGGGCATGCACACAAGATGTAGGAAGTCCACTGGATGCCATGTGCATGTGTGTAGGTCTGGGTGGCTAAAGTGCTAGGTGCATGGGTGGGGCAAGGGGCATGCAGGATGTGATGCATGTTCAGGGTGTAGCAGGCTTATGGGATGGAGCAGGTGTTGGGTGCAGAGTGGGTCATCAGGTCACAGCTAATGTGAAGGGCAAAGATGGACCCATAGATGAGGGTGCTTGTGTGGGATGAAGCAGGTCCGTAGGGTGTCATGCTCACATGTGCAGGCTGGGACAGCTGCGGGGCAGGATGGGTGGGTGGGTCAGAGGATGAGCAGGGTGTGGAGCCCAGAGCACCTGCATGGGTGGCATACATGAACAGCATGAATTCCACTCATATGCAAAGGTGACAGGTGACAGCTGAACTGGATATTGTCCTCCTTGGGGCTTCCCAGGCAGTGGCAGTGGTAGTGGCCCAGCTGCCCCAATAGTGGGTAGCAGGCACTGAGAACTCTGGGCATGTGCTACACCTGGGTCCCACAGGAAGTGCAGTTGAGTGGGATAGAGGATAGTACAAGGCACAGCAGTGGGCACCAGGCCCATGATCTCCTGTTCTTCCCAGGCCCCCAGTGGCAGCAGCAGCAATGGGGGTGCATGTCACTTGCCCATGAGGCACTTGCAAGTGCTGAGATTCCGTCCTCCCTCCCCATCTGGAATGTTCAACCAGAGGCATCAGTCTTAGACCTGACCCCTGGGAAAAAGTAGCATTCTAGGGTTGGGATGTTACAATGGTTCCAGTGGTAGCACCCAGATCTTGCAAGGCAGCTGTCCCTTCTCTCAGGAGCAACATAGCTGCACAGTCTCCAGTCAGTTCTGTGTATCAGTCTAGAGGCCTGCTGTGGTGGAGGAGCCCTCCTGCCTCTCTGGTTGCAGTATCCTCAGGGGAAGTATGGAGCCCAGGAGTCTCTCCTTTGTCCCTTCCCATGTGTGGGCACCTTCCGTAATTACTTCCAATCCTGCTAAGCAGGTCATCCCACTTCTGTCTTCTTCACTCCACTTCTGCCTGCTCTCCATGAATTTCCAGTGCTCTCGCTCAAAGGATTGATCCAAAGGTGGATATCTATTCACAACTTTCAATCCTCTCCATGAGAGCAGTGTTGTGCAGGCTACTTGTAGTCAGCCATCTTGGCCTAACCTACAAGAATGCAATTTTTAAAAGCAAATTTAATTCCTGCCCACTTTGTAGAATTTAATTTTGTTTTATATATAAAATCTAGAAAAGTTTTACTTCAGCTAATCTCAAACAACTAAGATATATTATACATTTTAGGATAGGTATATATTGTGGTGATACTCCATCCCCAAATTTCAGTGACTTAAAATATAAAGTTTATTTTTTATTCATGCAAAGTCCACTATAGGCTATGGAACTCTCCAGAGTGCTGAATTGAACATGATGCCCTAGCAATTCAAGCAGTTTCAAACTTGTAGAGTTGCTATTAACAACATGTGACCTTCACTCTCAACTTTAGGGGCAAGAGCAGAACCAGGGAATCATGAGGTGCTTTTCCCTGCCTCAAGTAGAAAATAACACTTCCTGCTGCAGCTAACATTACATTGGCCAGAGCTTGTCACATGCTCCCTTCTCATTGCAAAGGGACTGGAAAATATGGGGGGACAGATGGAATGTTTGTTTAGTATCACTGTCTTTGATAAATTAGACTATTAGACATTTTAAAAAACATCTTTGAGAAAGATCTCAATGTTTCTAATATTCTCTTTCCCAAAGACTATTTCATAGATTTTACATGCAAAAATTTCTATGAGGTAGGATAAGATTTTGATTATATGGGTTTTAAATTTTTGATGGAGAAACAGAACCAAAGAGAGCTTAAAGACTTAATCAGACTCATGGAATTAGGCTTACCAATGTTGTGTGCTAGTATTTGCTGCCCTCTTCCCTTTTAGTTAATTCTTCTTCCTAGGTGAGAGAAAATGTAAGTATTTTCTTCTAGACACCAGGAGAAGCAGCATTCTCCTCTCTCTCCCTCTCTCTCTCCCCTCCCCCAGTCCCGTTCCCTCTCTACACCTCCCTCTCACCTGAAGTCTACATTCTTTCTTAAAGGCATAAGTAACTTAACAGTGATTTTCTACTTTCTGTTACTCTTTTATTTAAAATTTGGGGAATACAAACAAGAACCCTCATATTGAAGTATACTTTTTTATCTTTATATTATAGAAAAATTCCAGTTGTTTTAGATTTCTCTAGTTGTATTTCATATTCACAGGTCACTGATCTCACAAAAAACACAACTGATTGAACCCAAACAAGAACAATGTAACAAATTTTATGAATGATAATAATATGATAGCTATAGCCCAGTATGAAAGGATTGAACTAAATTATTTTGTAAAGGTTCCTCTGACATTTTCTGACTTTGATTTTATTTTTAGGGTACAAGATTATCCCTTTAATATCCTGATACATGAACTTGATTTTGTTGTATAATCCACAATTCTGAGAGGCTCAATAGTGAAGTCGCAATTTCCTTCAAAACAAAATCTGTTTAATGCTAATAAAATTGTATTTACTTTTTCTGTGACTGGAAATTAACTCAAGATGTAAATGTCTCCTTTCATTGACTATCATAAGTTGATAAGTTTTTGTATTTTTAATTATGGTATTAAAAGGGTGTAGTATAATCTTTCCCACTGATAACTTTTCAAGTACAATGTGAAAAGTTCTTTCCTACTATCCATAGATCAATCTCCCTAGTAGATTGAATGAGGCTCCAAAAATGTAAGTCCAAATTGTAGGAATCTATGAATGTGACTTTATTTGAAAAAAGGTCTTTGCAGATGTCTTTAAACTAAAGATCTCAAGATGAGATCTTACTGGATTAGGGTAGGCCCTTATTGAACAACAGGTATCCTTATAAGAAGAAGAGAGGGCATGGAGACAAGCACAGAGGAAAAGGCCATGTGCAGAGGGAGGAAGAGATTGGGGTGATGCTACCATAAGCCAAGGAATGACTGCAGACACAAGTGGCTGGAAGAAGCAAAGAAAAATTTTCCCTTAAAATCTTTGGAGGGAGTTTAACCTTGTTGACACCTTGATTTCAAACTTCTGGCTCTGGAACTATGAGAGAATAAATTTTTGTTGTTTTCATCCATGAAGTTCATGGTAATTTGTCACGACAGCTCCAGGAAACTATTAGAGTCTCCTGGAAGTTCTACCCTCCAGGACAAATCTTTGAAGTCAGATATGTGAGAAAAGCTGCCATGTGTCAGAATCACACAGTTTGGAAGACTTGGCCAGAGTCCAGAAGTTCAGTAACACCAGCTCCTAGCCATGGCACTTACCTGCTAGATGATTGCCAATTTTTTTCTGTCATGTATTTTTTATTAAAACTGTGACATCTTAAAAATTCCATACTAGCATCCTTTTTTCTCCTTACTGAACAACTGAGTTCTCATTGGAAAAATAAATGTTATAAAATCTCCATCACAACAACGGTTCAAAAATGAATTTGATTTACAAATGGGAAGATTCGAAAATCCAGCAGTGGATATGTACAAAAAATAAATAAAGACAGAAAGAAAGAAAAAAGTAAAGAAAGGCCAAGAATCACATTCCTCATGATGTGAGGTCCACTTGATGGCACCTGATGCGAAACTACACGAAGAAAATTCTTCACATTATGGCCATATCATTGCATTACATTCTTTATTTTTCTGAGCATATTTTAAGCCTTTTAAAAATATGAGAGAGACAAATTATAAACTTCTCTTAGAGAAGTTTCTTTCCCACTTTTTTGGGGGGAAAAAGCCACTAAAATAGGACTTAAATGTCTAAGGAAATTGACATTAGTCCATGTTGTCAAACTCAGATCAACTAAGCAGAATTAATTTTCTAGTCTGGGCTTCACAGACCATGTTTGTCTGGAGGAGCAGCTGCACTGCAATTTCCTGAAACCACTGCCATGGCCCCTGGAGCTCAGAGGTAGAGAGTGGCTACGTGCCTAATTTCAGAATGAGGCCCACTGCTAACATTTCCAAGGCCCAGGGTCATAATCCAAATGGGAGTGCACAGACTTCATGCCTAACTATTTTGGATACATAAATCAAGTTAACAAATGCAGTTTGAATTCCCCTCCCATTAGTTTCTCTTCAGTACAGGACATTGAATTGGAAGGAGCTCCAGTTGGTTAGTGTGGAGAGTTCACAGAGCCCAGACCTGCCAACATCATTCAATCCTCCTGCAGTCTCTTTCCCCTCATTTGAGAATTAAGAGTCTGCAAAATCTCTTCCCAGTTTCCAACTCTGTTCTTAGATTGCCGACCTAACTTTCTGGTGGTGGGTCTAACTTTCTTTTTTTGTGTCTCACTTTTTTTCTGCATTCTAATACACAGTCACTGATATCATATAGATCTAGTTGGCTCACTCACACTTATATTTTGGGGTTCATGAGATATCTTGTTACCTTGTTTTTCAGTAGATGTTGTCCATGGGCTTTTTCTGTGTTTGCTTATTTGTTTACATATACAGTTGCTCTATCAGTTTTTGAGGGGAAGAGTCAGAAAGATTAGAAGACTCCACCTAAGATTCTTGCTTATCTGAGCTTCCTTGTTCATCTGATCTGGAAAATAAGGGTAATAATTATCTCTCTCTTATAGGATTGAGATAAAAATTTAAAAAATGAGACATGTACATTTTTAAACACTGGCCCAAAATTAGAGCTTGAAATTATTAGCTTTTATTTTTAGCCATTAGGTTCAAGCTCTCAGAAATTCCTAGATTCGTGTTTATGATGAAATTCCAAAGAAGTTTTTCTTAAGTGTTTTCGGAACACATACCAGGTAAGAAACAGCAAACTAACATGTGGTAGGAGGTGCCATTACTCTCAATCGCAATTATACCAGAAAGGTTCTTGACAGCCTGCTATTTGAAGGAAGCCACAGAACTAAAAAACAATCAAGAACTCTGTTACTCCGCAGTACAATAATGGACACTTACGCTTTTCACATAGAGAGTATAGTGTTGTTAGGTAATAGCTTAAAAATATTTAAAGTATTTTTAAATAAAACCCCAGAAGTTAACTCCATTAAAAATTTCAATAGAAAAATATAACTTCCCCATAAAACATATTTTATTAGGAACATAGTTACCTTGTGATCCTTCCCTAGGTTAAATAAATGTGTGTGTGTCTGCGTGCGTGTGTATAACAACTAAAGAAAAACTCCATTAAAATTTACTTGTTATTCAAGGTTATGGTGAAAGAACATTAGTCTTTCATGTGCCATTAGTCATCTAAGACATCTCTCCCACTACAGCACAGAAAACTCATTGTAAAGCATGTTTATTCATCTACTCTCTAACAGCATTATTTTTAGGGAGTATGTCCTCTGTATCAATTTTCAGTTATCTGCAAAATTGAAGAGTTTGGTGGTGTGACCATATTATCCCCTAATGAAGAAACTGATACCAAGAGATTCAGTAAAATCCAATTCTGAAGTCTATTTTCACTCCACTCTACAACATATTGACACTTTAAGGATCTCTCAGTGTAATCTTAGGGCTGTTTGACTTTTGATCTCTCTTTTAATCTCCCCAGGGTATGAATAACTGAAGGATGGAAGCTGGTAGCTGAGTCCTGGTTATGACTGAAGCAGGAACACTGGAGATTGGTGTCTCGCATTAAAACCATCAGTAAAATTTACCTAATGCCCAATTGTCTGGCTATTTTGATGATTTTGAACAACTCTTGTAGGGTGTGTGTCAGTGTCCCCATCTGTAGACAGTGGGGACAGTGTAAACAGCTCACCTGATAGATTTTAAGACTCTCACCACAATAGGGGTGTGCAGTAAATTCCTAAAATTTTATGTTGCCTCAGCATCTATATTGAATACGAGTTTAACTTTCTCATACCAGAAGCAGAGCTCAGTCACTCTTGGCAGAGTTTCCACTTCCACAGCACACCTAAATAGCTCAAGCTGGTGGCCAGAGATAGCAACTTAAAGGCATCTCTCCTGCCTAGAAGACTGGGCTTCCTGCTTTCCAGCTGCTTCCTTTAAACAGACCCTTTAGACATTTGTCCATGAACTTAAAATTATCCACACCCTATCCCTTTATATATACTGCTGGCTGCCTCTCTCTCTCTCTCTCTCTCCCCCTCTGCCTGACTCTTCATTCCTGCCTCATGTGACATGGGGACAGAGGACTGCCCTCCAGACTCATGCTCTCCTTCCTCAAGATCTGTAAGTGAAATCTCTGACCTTGTTTCCTACTGTGGTGGTATATTGACCTTGTGCCTTCCATCTGAAGAACTATGGGCTACCCCAGGCCGGGTTTTCCCTGAGACACTGGGGAGAACATAAGGTCAGTCTCCCAGTGCCAGAGTAATGGCCAGGAAGGGATAAACTGGTCATGGGTCAGACAAGAGCCACAAGTGTGTCTGCCTGTATAAATAATTTCCCTGCCAGAAGAATCCCCCTGGTCATGGGTCAGATAACTAGGCATTAGGCCGTCCACCAGGAAAGAGAAGTATCCCATGAAAGGCACGCTGTAAACACCCACATCCAATTCCCCTTCATTTCCCTTTAGGGCAGGGTCTCTAGCTGTTCTGATACTGAAATCCCAATTTAGCTGGGGGCTGTCAAAACAGGGTAGCACTCGTGAGGAAAAGAGATAAGGGAACCAGGGAGTCCACAGAGGAAATAATTGACCACCTGACACTTGTATGTAGTTGGAAGGGCTGGAAAACAGCACCTTGCTGAAAAATAAGAACTAGGAAAGGAAAGAGAAGGGTGGGCAGTTCAAATCTCATGATCCTTGAAATCTCGGTAGCATTTAATGCTCTCAAAAACATTCCTTACTCTTGCAATGCTCCTCTTTCTCTTCTGAGGCACTGTGCAACCTCGATTGTTCTCCTAGCCTCTTGGACTATTCCTTCTCTACATTATTTCCATTTTCTTTTCAGCCCCTGATCCTCTTCTGTTTTCTCTCTGGCCTATTTTTCTCATGTGCTAACTCATCATTAATTGTTGTGCTTTCATATAACGTTCTTAAAATCTGAAACAGTGTTTGAATGCCTTTATGTTTTTTAATATATTAGCATTCCCATTTTTACTGAGCTGTTTCACAAACATATTATCATGTCATTCTAATAAATGGATAAATGACAACATTGATAAATTTGAATACATTAAACAAAGAACTACTGTTTATTAAATGATACTATAAAAAGGGAATGACAAGCTAAGCCATAAAGTACAGAAACTATCCACAAAATATTAAAATTCCTACAAATCAATAAGACAAAGAGAGACAATTAATTAGAAAAGCAGGAAAAGGTCTTAACAGGCTCTTCAAAAAGATGAAATCTTTTTCAATAAACACAAGAAAAGTTATTACAACTCATTAATAATCAGATAAATTCAAATCAAAATGATTTTGAAATACTACTACTTGATGCCGTATTAGTAAACATTACAACAGTAAGTATACAAAGTGTTGGTAGGATGTGGTGTAATGAGAACTCATGTGCCCTGCACATGTTTAGCCACTTTGAAAAGCAATTTGACTTATCTAAGTTAACGATTTTTATTCCTGAAGCCGTCAATTGCACTTCTAGGCATAAAGAGAAACTATTGCAAATCTGCATAAAGAGTCATGTCCAAGAGTATTTATAACCATATCATGTGTAATAGAACTAAAATGGAAACAACTCAATGTCAATTTAAGCTAGAGTGGGTAAATAAATCTTGATGTATTCATACAACGGCATTTATATAGCAAAGTAAATGAACAATGTCTACATGCAATAACATTTAAGATTGCAAACATAATGTCAAATGAGTCTCAAAAATGCATAGAGTATAATTTCATTTATATAAAGTTCAAAAACAAGCAAAATTAAACTGTATTGCTTTGGGTTGTGTGCACAGATAGTATATCTATAAAGGGAAGCGAAGAAATTATTATCACAAAAGTCAGGATAGTAGTGACCTCTGGTGAAGAGGAAAGTCATTGTAATCAGGAAGGGCACACAGAAGGCAGGAGTAGGGTTGGAGGGAGTGTCTACTGTGTCATCCATATTGTTTCTTGATCTAAGTGGTTTAGCATGAGTAGATATTTGCTTTATAATTATTCTTTAAATTTCTCGCAATTAAACATAACAACAAAAAATAAGGAGGTAAAAAAAAAATATGGTAGTTGGTTTCCAAGTTGACCTCCGAATAAACCATCCACTTAGGTAACTTTGGTAGTCCCTTCCTACTTTTGACCCACAGAATGTGGGGGAAGTGATAATTGCTACTTCTCACTGAGGTCTTAAGAAGCTATGTGGCTCTTGTTCTCTTGGAGTGCTCACCCTAGGAAAAGCCAGCTACCATGTAAGAATTCTGACCCCTGTGAGGCCTCCATGCTATGAGGAAGAACAAGCTAGTCACATGGAGAAGCTTATTGGAAAGACAGATGTATAAATAGCCTGCAACTATTCCAGCATCCCAACCCAAGAACCAGATGGGTGAATAAAGAAGTCTTAATGTAACTGTAGCCCTATAATAATCAGACCACAGCTGCATGAGAGATTCTGATCACTGACCATCGAGCTGAACCCAGTTCTCCCAGAAAATACTGAGAGATGATCATAATAAATTGATGTTTTAAACCACTAAGTTTTGGGGTGGTTTGTTATGCAGCAGTAGATAAGTAGAACAGAAGGAGAGTGGAATAAGTAGGAAAAAGGAAATTTGTTTTATAATTAATCAATAGAAAGAAAAAAACAGAATCTGATACATTTAAACAATAAAAATTTAGCACTACTAAGAAGATGGCTCATTCATTTATTTCAACAAACATTCTCTTTTCTGAAAGTCAAACTCATATTTTCAGCTGTCTGGTAGACATCTCTACCTAGATATCCTGTTGGGTTTTTTTAATCCACTGTGTCCAAAATGAGCATATCCCTTTCCCCTGAAACTGGCTCCTTCTCCTAAATTAATATTTCTGTTAGTGTCAGACGAAGCCTGACTCATTTTAAATTCATACTCTTATTTAGTTACATTCAGTTAATAAGATATAAAAACCTATTCATTTCATCAATCATTCATGAACTTCTTCAATAAATATTCAGTCACTATCAAGATCCAGGCACTAAACTGGTTCTGAGGTACAGAGGTGACCAAACCAGTCATGCTTGTTGCTGACACAAGGCTTTCTACAATATTCCTGCATCAGCCTCTCCCATTTCACTTCCATTATCTCCATTCTCATTCTAGGCTTTATTTCTTCTCGCTTGAAATAGAGGTCAATTTCTTGAATTAGAGAACAGGTTTTTCCACCTCCTATTTTCACTGATCTGGCTTAGCCCTGCTGCCGGATTGATCCTTGCACTCTGATTACTTGTATTCCTTGGCAAAAGTGATTCACTGACATAATACTGATCTGCTTCCTCCTCCCCAAACTTTACTGTAACTTTAATACAACATTTGCATAGCCTCATCCCTACTTTTTGATTCCTACTCATTATTCAAGGCACATATCAAATGTTATCTCTTCCATGAAACCTTTCTTGTGTGTCAAATGTCTTTTTGTTAATTTTTAAACCAGTTTGTTGGAGGGGGGTACTATATATTCTGCCAGTTATTTGAAACTAATAACTGCCATTTCCAAAATGTGGATTTAATCATCATGTTCCTTTCACGTGGAATAGCCTTTTCCACAATTGTTTAACTTATTTGATGCTAATTTAACATAGTCTATTTTCAATTTAATAGGGTTTACAACTGATAAATGCATTTCATGAATGTTAAAGTTCTTTCTCTGCAAGGTAACATACCTACAATTGTAACTGCTATGAATAGAGGAATGAAAAGAATCAGATGCTTCAGAAATTTCTATGAGTTTATATTAATGATCCTGCAAATTGGTAAAGAAGATATTAATAAAAGCTAATTCAAAAATCCTCTTTTTCAACTTTATCTTAAAGAAGATGACACAGCTAAAGAATGTGGTCCTTTCTGCCTCACAGATACGCAGATTTTTTAAAAATTAAGCTGCTTTTTGCTCTGGAAACTTTCCCTTCAAATATTTCCTGCAAAACAGTTTAATGGGCTATTACTAATTACAAAAATTGTCCCCCATATTTCCTTTTTAATATTTGAAAGCTGTTAATATTTTCATGAAAGACATGAATTCAGAATATTTTTGTTTAAACCTTTGCATATAATTATGCCTTACAAAAAAAGAAATGCCCAAGTATTTGACTGATTTTTCAGCCACAGAAATTGTTTTTAGTACTGTCTGTCTAACATGAAAAGCTGCACAGATTTTCATATGGAAGTCTGTTTTTACAAAATTTTTGTTTAAACCCTTGTTTACAGTAATGCCTTAAAATATAATTTCCAATGGATTTGACTGATTTTTTTCAACCACACACACCTAATAAATGCACCTGAGGAAGTAAGTTGGTGACACAAAGCTCTCTTAACTGAGAGACATTCATATGGTGTGATGCATCACAGCAAACTTGAGAGAAAGAAATTAAAAAGACAATAAAAAGATTCTCTTTCCTAAGAATTCTTCATTTAATGCTTCCATAGCAAGGAACAACTTTTTAAAACATATTTTTACCCTAATTCTGAACAAACATTATTTTTATAAAATGTGAGTACCTAGGTATAAGTATATGTATGCTTAAAGTTTGACATAGGACTCTAAGCATAGGGCTTTCAAAAGATTCCTCTGTACCCTACTATAGACTACTATATGGGAAACTTGGGGCAGTTTACTGAACTCTGTGAAACTGCTTAACTTCCCTATCTGCAAAATGGGAATAATAACCTTTTACCTTCAAAATTCAGGTTAGAATTAAATAAGATGATCAATGGAGGGGGCAGTTGATCTTGTAATAATAGTTGCAGCAATAGTAATAAAACAAAAGATTCCCATTGTTCAAAGTGGTGGGTGTAATTAATCATGGGAGGTTGAATCTACTAGTGGTTAGAAAAGATCATGTTCTATTTTATTACCTAGAAACACATTAGGAAAGAAAACTATGCTCATGTTTCACCAAGTTGTAAGTAATGTGTTTGTGAAAGAAATACAAGAGAATTGCTGAATATTAACATTGAAGAGTCCAATTCCTTGGAATCATGCCATTCATTATTATCCTGATGGGTCATGGCTAAACCAAACCAGCTGTCACTCTCTGGATAGTTAATCACCAGAGTTGAACTGAAAGACTGAATGATCTTCCTTGTTATATTCTAGTTCTTTAAGTGAATAGGAACACGACCAAACACTGCATTTACAGAGCACAGTTGGAGACATCTAGTAGCTGACTTGTGTGTTGTATTTTCCACTCTCATAAATTTACCTGGATAGCTGGATTTACCTTTACATAACTGTGCTCCGTAAATCACATAGGAATGTGAGTGGTAGCTAAAGCTAAAACATTTCTACTTGATATTACATATTATATTAGTCTAGTTGTTTCAGTTTAACTTTCCTATTGATGAAATGAAGCCACCAACTCCCCAAATAGCCACTTTACTTGGGATTTTCTGGGCAGGGAATACATACAGGAATTGTAAATTTGGCAATGTAGTAACACTGAAAAGTCGCTGTTCCCCCATGGAGACTGAAGTCCATAAGCATCTCACAAGCAGCACGTTTATCTCACAGCAGCCACTTTTAGGTTATTAGTATCCAGCCATCTACCAAGAAAGGTGGGCTCTTCCCTGGAATTTAAAGTATGGGAAGGGACGTGCAATGTAGACCTACAGGTTGGGAATCCGTAGGAAAGGCAACTGTCACTGTGGCACAGAGAAAGTGTTAATAGGGTTTTTAGAGAATCCCCTTACAATTAAGAAAATAGAATTCATTTGGATGGGGATGAATTCGCATTTATGAGAAATTGCCTGGCTTCTGTAATTTCCATAAATTATAGTATTGACCAAACTTTGTAGTGTGACAAGCTTGTTATTTGGTAAGATGATGAGTAGAATGTATTACAGCAAGCATGAACACAGTGCCAATGGCAATGACATCATCATCATAATAATACTTGCCTGTAGTAGCAAATAGTCATGATCAAATTCCAGGAAAGACATACATACATCTTGTGGGAGTGGAGAGGGAGGGAGCAATCAGGGAGTATTCACACAGGAGGTGACAATTGACCCACGATTAAAGGACTCAAAGTCACTAAGCTTTTGACAAATACTTAAATAAATTTTCTAGTTCATCATACTTTGTGTCCTCATCCAGCCCTGTGTAAAAGCCTGCATTTTCCTTTTCACATGCTTTTATACCCCTCACACTTTCTCTCTAGCTTTAAGGCAGCAATTACTAGTAACAGAATCATCTCACTACTGAATTATTGCTACCTCTTTGGAGCTGTTCCTACTTTCAGCACTACTTTCTCAATTAACATTTCTGCTAGAAGGACTTTGGTAAACAACACTTTGATAAATAGTAAACCCTTTCTCTTCTCCCTTTTTACTTCCTGCGTATTGCTTAAACACTTCCTCTAGTAAACTTCTTAGATCAAGTTGTAAGCTTCTTAAGATTGCACTGATGCCCCTGATACAAGTCTTTCTGCTCTGTAAGACTGCAAATATCCAGAGGGCACAGAACTGCATCCATGTTGGAAGAAATGGACTGAAATTCCAACTGGACAGGTTGAGGCTTTTTGCCTTTTTTTCATCCCTTTATAAAATATTTTAAGCTTTAGCAACCACTCACATTTCTACTTCCAAATATTCTCAGAACCTTTTACCTATATTCTGAATGATGTTCTACTTTTCCAGATACCCTTCAGACTCTCAACATGTTCTCCTAACTTTTATGGAATTTCCTTCAACTTTTATTCTCATGTGTGTCAGCTCTAGCCTGATTCCACACATATTCACAATTATTCCTTCTTAAGTCTGAATTTGAATTCAGAATATGTGAGTCCAAGTATGAATATCTCTTTTACTAGATTTGATACGTTAGGCAAGAAGGTTTGCTTCTTTAAGTCATAGTACTATCTTTGGTAAAATTAGAGTGTTAATA
The DNA here is from genome assembly GCF_041146395.1 of Eulemur rufifrons. Taxonomy (NCBI): domain Eukaryota; kingdom Metazoa; phylum Chordata; class Mammalia; order Primates; family Lemuridae; genus Eulemur; species Eulemur rufifrons. Next base: position 37,884,131 of record NC_090997.1, read on the forward strand.
CCTGTCAGGTCCAAAGAACTGTCATAAAGATCAAATGAAATAGAGTCTATACAAATCTAGGCAACCTTTAAAGTACTATAAAATATATAAGCCACTATTATACTGAGATAGCGAATATACTAACAGCAGATATATATGGTCAGGCCATTTATGACAATAGAACTCTGACCCACAACCTCTGTGGTGACCAGCCCAGGAAGTCAAACTACAATCTCTGCAGCTATTGGTCCAAAACAGTCAGAGCTTGGTCAACAACTGACAGCTTCCCTAATTTTTGCCACCCCTCATCCCTACTTCCAATTCTGGAGAAACCCAAATATGGTCCCCAAACCAATCACATAGGTTGCCTCCCTTGTAGTTAGTCTGCCTCCAACTTCCTCATGCCAACAACCTTCAAAGGCAGCATGTGTAAAGTTCTCTCTCTCTTTTTTTCCTCACTACAAAGCTTTTAAACTCCTCTGCCTGTCTTTGAGTCTCTATTAAATGCAAGTAATAGTGACTGACTCCCTTGTTAGAGCAAGTTCAGGCTAAATATACTCTGTTCTCATGTGAGTCTTTGTATATTTTTATACTTTGGTATATATTTAAATTTACACCTATAAATCTGAACAATATCTTATTTTCATGGAAAAATCCATTCATTCATTGGCTTAATGCTGATATTTACTAAGAATTTCCTATGTAATAACATTGTGATGGTTCCTTCAGGGGTTTCAAAGACTAATTTATGTAAAACTATAAATTAGCCCTTGTGGAATGCAGGACTGTTCTTGGAAGATATGATGAAGTGTATGGAAAAGTAAATTAAAAAGTCAGTAATTCAAGTCAGGCTGAAAATAGTATGTGTATAGATGTGAAATCAGTGATACAGGCAATAAATGTGCTAATTTCAAAAAGTAAATATCACCTATGCTTAGCTGGGGTCTAGGAAGGATTTAAGAAGGAAGTTAAGCTTGAAATGGGACTTCTAGGAAGGTTTTATAAATTTAGTGTGGGACAGAAAGTGAAGACAATCCAGACGGGAAAATGTCTATAAGAAATGTCCAGGGCAGGAATGTGCAAAACCAAATAGGAAAGTAGATGTGATTGCAAGAACAATCTGTTAAAAGCAAAATGAGATGCAGGGAAGTGGTGGAAATTATGACTATAAAATTGTTCACAATCTCGTTCCTGAATGTTTGTGATCAGAGAAGTAATACTTGTAAATATAATTTCACATTTAGAAAGACTTCCTTCCAGATTTATGTTAATGTCTCTGTATGTTTTAGAAACACTTCCCTATATTTTGGTCCTACTTATAATAATTTATAGAAGTGTCATTTTTGATATAATTAACTTTAAAATGTTTTAAATTATCAAAGAATTTCTAAATACTGAAATTATTGCCTCTATTTAGTTACCTTTCTTGGGAAATCTTTTAATACTTGCTTAGGTAAAAAGCATGCAAAGAGAAAGACTTTGGAGAGCAGAGACATTATGAATATTCATTTTATTATTGAGTCCTTGCTGGGTTTTAAAGTCCCTTTGTCAGCAAAACTTCCATTAAAAATTTTGCCATGCTGAGGATTATAAACTAATATGCTGTAAAGTTCTGTGGTGGATAATTGCCACAAACAGCAATCCTAAACAAACAGAAAAAGAACAGCACAAAAATTTCAGTTTATGGTATTTACTTTTCTGAAGGAGAAATGGCATGCTTTTCAATAATTTTTCAGGTAAATTTTTACTCACCAGTAGGTACATTGTGATGAAAAGACTTTAGACCAAGCAATCTGAACTTTATATGAGGCGAGAAGTAAAAGGATAGACTGGGGATGCCCACTAGCTCACCAACCTGTTCCTGGCCATAACCCCCTTCCCCTGTCACCTGTTTTCCACCACCACAGCCCAGTCTGTCTCCAAGCTTTGCTTTACCAGGTGTCCACATCTCTATTTGGATGCATTTTTATCTTTTAAAACTTTCAAAATTGACTTTTTAAGGTAGTCGTGTGTTCAAGGTTTGATTTCAGTGGAATATCAAGTGTACATATCCAACTGCTCTCCAGATATTCAATTTCAGGAATGTAGAAAAATCACAATGTCTTATTGCTGTGGAGAACCTATTTTGTTTCCCTTTTCATCCAACTTCTTCTCTTTTTGGAGCCCAAATAGGTATTGAAGATACTTAACTCATTTCATGTCACAACTCAGTATTAAGAGGATGACTCTGTATCTACTAGGCATTATGCAGAGAAATAAATCTTTGATTGACACTACTGACGACTTTGTTAAAGCTAATTATCTAGAAAAGCCAGGGTTCATGAATCTTTAGTGTTCTGGAGAAGAAGAAGGAGTTCTTGTAAAAAAGAAAGATTTTCCTATTGACCATAATAAGGGTGAATATATGAAGTATTCTGAGAGTTTAAAATATTGGCCCTAGGTCTCTTTAGGAGCTGAGGGAAAATTACATAAACTCAAAAGGCTACTTCAGTCCACCCCATGCAAACCAATTCCATGGACACTATATAGTTTGAAAAATATGACAAACCTAGCTCAAATATTAAGTCTATTTGTACATTCTTTAAGATTCTTCCTATGCTTGACTGGCCAAGAGTAAGATTGCTTTTTAATAGATTATACCATCTTCCCTTGAATGATTATGCATGAATTATTGGACTAAAAGCTAAGAGCTTTGGAGTGCATCTTTTCTAGTGGTTATTAAATATCAATAAGCTAAATATATTTTTCTGTGATAAGAAAAAATGGTTGCCAGGAGAGGGATACAACAAAAGATATTTACATGGGTAGAGAAATGAACTAACCACATATCACAAATACAATAAAAGATTTTGCATTCATAAAAATTAATACTTGTATAATTAACACCCATTTTATAGATAAAATGATAGGAAGTATGTAAAGAAAAATGTTTTTACATGGAAAGAAATTTAAAAAATAAAGATAGTAATGTAAGAAGAGGTTAAAAAGTTAAAAAGATTGAACTACATATTGTCAGATGATTTATAATAAAAAGAGAATAAATGGCATTGCTCATGATAGGGGAAAGGTCATGAGAGTGAAGTGTCAATCACAGAGAAGTTAGAAAGTAAAACTTAGCAAGTCATAAGAGGTAAATAGTTCCAGAAAGATAAGGCTTCAGAAGTAAGACACCTGAGGAGAAAAATATATTAAAAGGAACAGAAAAAGTAAGCAGGGATAGTCACAGATAGAAAATTTGTATGTATAGAAGGGAGAGTCTATGAAGAACTTTAAAAACTGGAAATAATTTTGCCAGCAGGTTAGCAGGAATTCAGCAGCCCAGTAGGCCGACCCTTTTATTAACAATTCTTTTAACATCCTAAGTTCTTATCATATGGTAAGGATAAAAAAGCCCAGAATAATGTAAATTTAGCATGAAAGTGCTGATTTGGAGACCAGAGGAAGTCATATTTTTCACTATTAAAAATTGATAGATATATATAACCTTAGAATCCCAGGTTTGAAAACATCTGAAGGGCATTAGTTAATTTAATGCCATCTACAAATTATCTCCCAAAAGCTATTTCCTGTTTGACCATTTTCATTCAGTGATGGAAAGCTCATTACCTTCTAAGGCAGTCCACTCTGGTCAGACTACTCTGTCAGAAATGTCTTCTCTGTGGAGCTGGAATCTCTCTCTGTATCCATGGCTCTAGAACCTGTGTATCTGTGGTTGTAACTCTAGAACCACACTAAAAGGCTTGAGTTTTCTTCTAAATGGGGTAAAGCTTCTGTGCCTTCATGTGGTTTTCTTCAGACTAATATAAAGAAAAATCTTCTGACCAGTGCCTGTAAGATATGGTTTTAAAACTTTGTCACCAACATGAATGCATGTTCCACTTAATATAAAAATCTCAGTGTAATCTGATTAGCTTTCTTGAAATTATTATTTTGTGAATGTGGTCTAAATCAATTGAGTTTTGTAATGAGCCATACCATAATAATTAATGAATCTATTCAAGTTAAACACAAGCTTGTCAACATTTTCTTCTAGAATTCTTAAGGTTTCTTCTAGACATTAGACTAGGCAAAGAATTTATGAAGAAATCCCTCAAATCAATCACAGTAGCAACAATAAATAAATGGGACCTGATCAAATGGGACCTGATTAAAAAGCTTCATCACAGCCAAGGAAACTATCTTTAGAGCGAATAGACAACCTACAGAATGGGAGAAAATATTTGCTTTCTACACATCTGATAAAGGGCTGATAAGAATATCTAAAACTTACAAAAAGTAACAAGAAAAAATCAAACAACCCCATCAAAAAGTGGGCAAAGGACATGAACCAAAACTTTTCAAAAAAAAGACAGAATAATGGCCAGCAAACATATAAAAAAGTTCTCAACACCTCAACACAATCATTAGGGAAATGCAAATCAAAACCACCATGAGATATCACCTAACTCCAGTGAGAATGGCCTTATTTATTGCTTTGAGGTGGCAAAATCTGTATCATTCTTCAAAGTGCAGATACATTAACAGCATTTTGCTACGGTGAGGAAAACATAAGGCAGAAGATATGTTTGCATGTTATCTCTGCTACTTCCTGCCTGTAGGGACCGTCCCTGAGCAAGAATTGGCTTGAGCTCAGAGTCAGCGAAGCTGGACGTGCTTCTTGGGTCCAAAGGTCAATGGGTCCAGAATGCTCCTTGAGGCTAGAAGTCAATGGGTTGGACAGGGCCCATTGACTGCTGAATGCTTCTTGGAGCTAAAGATCAATGGCCTATTGAAATAGACAAACTGTTTCCTATGGCAAATAGCCAAGGTGTGTCTCATTGTTCTGCACGTGGGTAATGAGGTCCAAAGGTTAAGATGCAAACATTTGCCTTCCCTTGAGCAATTTCCATAAGAAATGGAATATGTCCCCTCGGGACCCTAAAGATAGTCACATACTAGGAAGTAGCTGCCGGACAATAGGAGTATAAAAATAAAGCAACTGGAGTTTTCCACACTGCAGTCTTGTCCCGTCTTTGTGCCTCTGCGTGTTTATTCGTGCGTCTGTATGTATGTTTATGTGTTCATCCCCCGTTCTGTAATCGGGCCGCAACACTGCCTCTATAATATTAGCTGTCATTTAACTTCTCTGAGCCTCAATTTCATCTATAATATGAAGATAACATTCTTTACATCATAAGGTTGTCACAAAAATTACATGAGATGAATATGAAAGTAGTTCATCAGCTGTGAATTACTAAAAGAAATTATGTAATATAATATTACCTAAATAAATTTTCCTCTGAGAATAAAAAATAAAGTCCCAAAACAACAAATGCTGGTGTGGATGTGGAGAGATTGGAACACTCTTACACTGCTGGTGGGACTGCAAATTAGTACAACCCCTGTAGAAAGCAATTTGTAGATATCTCAAAGAGCTAAAAATAGAAATACCATTTGATCCAGCAATCCCACTACTAGGCATCTACCCAAAAGAAAAAAAAGACATTCTATAAAAAAGACATCTGCCCTAGAATGCTTTGGCAGCACAATTCATAACTGCAAAAATGTAGAAACAACCCAAGTGCCCATCAATACCTGAGTGGATTAATAAAATGTGGTATATGTATACCATGGAATACTACTCAACTACAAAAAACAATGGTGAACTAGCACATCTTATATTATCCTGGGTAGAGCTTGAGCCCATCCTTCAAAGTGAGATATCACAAGAATGGAAAAACAAGCACCACATGTACTCACCATCAGTTGGTACTAACTGAGCAACACTAAGGTGCCCACTTGGTAGTAATATTCATTGGGTGCCAGTCAGGTGGGAGGGGGTTGGTGGGGGTGGGTACACTCACAACTAATGGATGCGGAGCACACTGTATGGGGGAAGGGCACGCTTGTAGCCCTGGCTTGGGCAAGGCAAGGGCAGGATATGTAACCAAAATGTTTGTACCCCCATAATATTCTGAAATAAAAAAATAATAAACACATGCTTCTGATAAATCATATTTACTCGATCCTGTACTCATATATATGTAAATAATTTTTTTCCCCTCAATTTTGGAACTTTATATTTGATGAGATCTTATTTTACTGGTCTGTTGTTCTACTGTCAGGATTTTTTTTTTTTTTTTTTTTTTGGCTCTCATTCGGTTGCTAGATTATACGTTTTGCTAAGCAGTGTGTCTTCATCATGTCATTTAGTAACTTGATTCAAGACACTAATATAAAAATGATCAAAGCAGGACACAGGACAGACCATGGAGAATACTGCATCACAAGGATTTGGGGTCCAAACTTTCCTAGGTGTATGATCAACTAAAACACATTTCTCCAGCTTTTCCTCAATGACATTCTGAAAAACTGTCAAAGGTCTTGCTTGTACATTTCTCTCATCTACACAATTAGTAAGTCTGCATAAAAGTTAAATAAGATGAAAAAAATGTTTTTGTTGAAGTTATGTGGGGTCCTAGTGATGATAGCTCTCTCTCTTTTTTTTTTCCTCCTCATGCCTCAGGTTATTTTCTTTTAACTATGTGTTTAAAAAAAGATAAAAGTAATACATTCTCATAATAAAGATAAAAGTTGTGCAACTATAAAAAGTAAAAGTCTTCCATTCTCACCAGTGCCCATCCACAACTCTCTAGAAGTAAACATGGTTAATAGTTTGGCATAGATATTTTCAAACATATTTTACTTTATATTCATATTTAAAGTACAGGTAGATGGCTAGTTATACCCTGTATCAATGAGTATGAATATAGGTAGAAATAATATATAGATGTTTTATACCATCCTTCTGTCATAGGTCTACTATTTACTAACATGCTCATTTAATTATTTAATGTGTCTGTCCTATCCGGCTACTTGCCTTTTTGACTTTAAATATCCCAGTTTGTTTTACTGGATAAATTCAAACTACTTTTTACATTTGTATCAAATGTAGATGTTTTCTTATGCCCTTCCATATTTACTTGCCACCCTTTTTTACCCTCTTGTGTGTCCTGTGAGGCTGCCCTGCATGGACTACAGCAACAGGCACCCTTGCCATTTGATTTTCAGTTTGGTTGAGTCAAAAGATAGCACCAGCAACAGACTGGAGAAGGGAAGAGAGTGGCTCATCCCCCTCGTGAGCACTGTCTTGTGCTGTCTATATCACTTGACCAAAGGTCCCAGCTCCAGTGAAAGTGGCCCTATCCTTTTCTCCTCTGATCACACGTTTCCTCTTTCCTTTTGAGGCACAGAGGTGGGAACTACTCCTTATATTAGTGGCACTTCTTCCCCTACATCTTGCTAACACCTTTCTAACACCTACACAGCACATTTTCAAATTGTTCCTTCACTAAATTATTTTTTTAAATTTCAGAATATTATGGGGGTACAAACATTTTGGTTACATGAATTGCTTTTGTACAGTTTGAATCAAAGTTATAAGTGTGTCCATCAACCAGTGTGAATTGTACCCTTTAGGGGTGTATTTACCCATCCCTTCCTCCCCCTCCCACCAACTTGATTTCTGTTGAGTTTTACTACCATATGTGCACATAAGTGTTGATCAATTACTTCCAATTTAGTAGTGAGTACATGTGGTGTTTGTTGTTCCATTCTTCGATACTTCACTTAGGAGAATGGTTTCCAGTTCCATCCAGGTTGTTACAAAAAGTATTAGTCCACCATTTTTATGGTGGAGTAGTACTCCATGATATATGGATACCACATCGTATTAATCCACTCATGTATTGATGGACACTTGGGTTGATTCCACATCTTTGCAATTGTGAATTATACTGTAATAAACATTCTAGTGCAAGTGTCTTTTTGATAAAATGACTATAATTTTGAGGCATGTCCCATCTATGACTATTTTGTTAAGCGTTCTTATCATAAAAGGATGTTAAATTTTGTCAAATACTTTTTCTGCAACTACTGAGAGGATCACATTGTCTTTCTTTTTACTTCTATTTATATGGTGAATCACATTTATAAATTTGCGTATGTTTAAACATCCTTGCATCTCTGGGATGAGGCCTACTTTGTGGTGGTGGATTATTTTTTTGATGTGTAGCTGAATTCCATTTGCTAGAATTTTATTGAGAATTTTTACATCTATATTCATAAGGAATATTGATCTGTAGTTTTCTTTTTCTGTTATGTCCTTTATTGGCTTTGGTATCAAGGTGATATCAGCTTTATAGAACAAGTTGGGGAGGATTCATTTCTTCTCAATGTTATGAAATAATTGGTGCAGTATACATAAGAGTTCTTCTGTTTAGGTCTAGTAAAATTCAGCTGTGAAGTCATTTGGTCCATGTCTTGGTTTTGTTGGAAAATATTTTATTGCTACTTCAATTTTGTTGCTTGATATTGGTCTGTTCAGGAGTTTTATTTCTTCATGAGTGAGCCTAGGGAGGTTGTTTCCAAGAATTTGTCCATTTCCAAACATTTTTAAGTTTATGTGCATAGAGATTTTTATAATATTCAGACATGATGTTTTGTATTTCTGTGGTATCAGGTATAATATCTCTTTTTTCATTTCTGGTTGAGATTATTATTTAAGGTCTTTTCTGTTTCTGGTTAATATAGTGGGAGGCCTGTCAATTTTGCTCAAACCAACTTTTTGTTTTATTAATTTTCTGTGTAATTCTTTTATTATCAATTTCATTTAGTTCTGCTCTGACCTTAGTTATTTGTTTTCTTCTACTGGATTTGGGATTGTTTTGCTCCTCCTTTCCTAATTCCTTGAGACAATTCATTAGAGTGGTGATTTCTGATCTTTCTCTCTCTTGGGTGTAGGTATTTAAGGCTTTGAATTTTTTTCCTGTTAGGAGTGCTTTTGCTGAACCCTACAGGTTTTGATAACTTGTGTCCTCTTTGTCATTTAGTTTGAAGGATCTTTTGATTTTCATATTAATTTCATCCTTGACTCAAAACTCCTTCAGTGGTAGATTGTTTAATTTCCATGACTTTGTATAGTGTTGAGTGTTTCTGTTAGAGTTGATTTCTAATTTTATTCCACTGTGGTCTGAGAAGATATATAGTATAATTTCTATTTTTCTAAATTTGTTGAGACACATTTTGTGGCCGTGGATGTGATAAATCTTAGAGAATGTTCCATGTGCTGATGAGAAGAATGTATATTCAGTAGTTTTTGGGTAGAATGTTCTGTAAATGTATGTTATTCCTATTTATTCTAGAGTTCCATTAAAGCTTCTTTGTTTATATTTGCTTGGAGGATCTGTCCAGTTCTGTCACTGGGTGTTGAAGTCCCCAGCTATTACAATGCTGCTGTTCATTACTTTGTTTAGATCTAGTAGGGTTTACTTTATGAATCTGGGTGTCTTTGTATTGGTGCATAATTATTTTGGATTGTTATGTCTTCCTGTTAATTTGTTCCTTTGCCATTACATAATGACCATTTTTGTCTTTCTTTACTAATATTGATTTGAAGTCTATGTTATCTGCTATGAGAATGGCTACACCACCTTTGTTTTGGTTTCCATTTGCATGGAATATTGTTTTCCTCTCTCCTCTACCCATGATTCATTTATTTCCTCACACAGTGACACGCGTTCATAGCAGTGTATCAGAGCCACCTTAAGGTGTTCCCTATCCTGGGAGGCAATTCTCCTGAGCCACTTCAGGTAGCTATTCTAAATCCTTTTCAATGCACTCTCCTTACAGCTGTTTACACTTATTTTAAACTCACAAATTCAGTGTTCTTAAGAGTGAAACAAAATTGGAAACAAAATATGTTGAGAGTTTTTTTTTCTCTCTAATCAGTTAACCTTGTTTACACACACACAGGATTGATCTCTACTTCATACCAAGCTCCACTTGTATGTAGTCTTTTTAAATTTTAGCAAATCTTGTTCTCTAGGTATCTTAGCCTTGCCTCTTCATAAATCTAAATTCCTGTCTTCTATATTCAAAAGGTTAAATATAAATATAAAGGGGGCTATGCCACCTTTAGTACTGATGTTTATTTTCTCTCTCTAATTATTATTTTTTGAAGTGTACATTACATAAAATAAAATGCTTACATATTAAGTATATAGTTCAATGGCTTTTGACTATATATATGTTGTGTGTTACTGTTACTCCAATTAATATATACATTTCCTCACCCCAGAAAATTCCCTTATGTCCCTATCCAATCACCCTCCATCAGAGGTAAACTTTGTTCTGATTTCTATCACTGGACATTAGTTTGGCCTTTTATAAAACTCCATATAAATGGAATCATACATTAAGAACTTTTTCATGTCTGGCTTCCTTGCTGTAATTTATTGTTGTTGGCATTCATCTGTATTGCTGTATATCAGTAATTCATTTTCTTTAATGTTGAATAACATTCTGTTGTGTTTATATGCTACAACTTTTATCCGCCAGCTCCTGATGAAAATTTGGATTGTTTCTAGTTTGGGCCATTATATATAAAGCAGCCATAAACTTTTATGTTCAAATGTCTGTGCAGATAAATGTTTATATTTTTCATGGATAAATATCTAGCAGTAGAATTGCTGGATCATAAAGTAAGTACATCTTTAACTTTATGAGAAACTGTCAGTTTTCAAATTTGATTATACCATATTTTTGCCACCATCAATGTTTGAGAGATCTAGTTGTTCTATATCTTTCTCAATACTTGGTATTGTCAATCTTTTTACTTTTAGCTATGTCAGGGATATCACATTATGATTTTAATTTGTATGATTAATTATGATTAGAATTTTTATGTGCCTCTTGATAATTTATATATCTTTTTATGTGAAGTGTCTGTTTAAGGCTTTTAGCCAGGGGTTTTCTTAAATTAAGTAGTTTGTCTTATTTTTGAGATGTAAGTGGACATGATATATATACTCTAGATACAATTCCTTTGTCAGTTATGTGTGTTTAAAATATTTTCTCCTATCTTGTGGCTTTTTATTTTTTTAAGGGAGTCTTTTGAAAAGCAGAAGATTTTAATTTTAACAAAGTATAATGAAGAACAGGAATTGATAGTAGGAAAATGTGTGCTCTCTTTGATTCTAACTGATGCTATTCGCTTCTGTGACTATGCTTGCTTTTAGTTGTTTGATAAATATAGTTAATCAGAATGAAAAACAGGGATAAGAGCAAAGGTAACTCCATGATAGGCTAGGCTTCCTGGATATGAGAAGCTAACAGCCTAGTTCTGCTTCTGTATGTATGGCTTGCAGGCTTGGTGCTTAGCGTAAGTGGAGCCATGGCAGGCTTCACTAAAATAAAGGAAAACAAAGCCGCGGGGAGGTAACCGGAAGTCACTTCCTGATAAAGGGCTGGAGAGTCCAGGGGCCCTCCAACCAACTAAGTAGATAAGAAGAGCAAGACATGATCAGCGCATGAATGGCTTGTGCAGGGCATGTGTTCCCAGTATCGTTTGTAACCAAAAACTAGAAGGTATGCAACAACAGCCCTCCTCCTGCGTCGGAGACCCTCCTCTTCCCCTAAATGACGTTAACTACAACTGGCGCCAGCGCGAAAAGCCCGAAGCTTAGAGTCAACCAATCAAGAGCCAACGTGATCAGCCACTTCTAAAAAAGAACAAATAAACTAAAGGGGGATGGAGTGCAGACTAGTGTGTCGTGTGCAGACTAACGTATCGTGTGAAAACTAGCATACAGAAAAGTATAAAAGCTTAACTTTTACCCCAGGGCGGGGTCCTGGTTCGTGGACAGGCCACTGCGTTGGCGCTCTGGGACTTGGATCCTAGCTCGGCCTAGCCAATAAACTCCTTTGCCTTTTGCAGCCTCGGTGACTCTGCCTCTCTGTTCCTGGGGCCAAGGGGAACCGGCTCTAACAATAATTTATATATTTTACTGCTAAATTTATTATTTTTTTTAACTATTAATGCTTTCAATGTCCTCTCTAAGAAATCTGTGCCTACCCCATGGATAGAGAAGATTTTCCTCCATGTTGATTAACAGATATTTTATAGCTTTAGCTTTTACATTTAGATATTATCCATATGATACAACTCAAGATTGTTTCTGTATGGCATAAAGTAAGAATGGTTGTACGTATTTTTCTATTGAGATAAACAGTTTTTTCAGCAACATTTATAAAAGGATTAGTATTTTCTCATTATAGTAAAAAACTAATTGACTATATATGTTTGGAATAATCAACTAATTGTCTATCCTTATGCCAGTACACCCACTGTCTTGAATACTCTTTAAAGTAAGTTTTCAAATCAGGTCTTTAAAGTGCTGCACTTTTGTTCTTCAAAATTGTTTTGGCTAGTCTAGGTCCTTTGAATGCCCACATCAATTTTGAAATAAGCTTTTCAATTTTCATAAAAACACCTGCTGGGATTTTGATTGGAATTTCTTTCAATCCGTGGGTCAATTTGAGGGGAATGGCTACGGCTATCTAAACAACATTGAGTATTCCAAATAAGGAATATAAAAACTCTTCATTTATTTACATCTTTTGAGATTTCTCTTTGTATTTTTCAGTGTGGAGATCTTGCATATCTTTTATTAAATTTATTTATTTAAACAATTTTTTTGCTTAAATTAATTTCTAAATACTTTAGGAACAGTGGACACTGTTCTGCTCAGCCAGACAGAACTATAGGAGAAGCTATTTCTTAATACTTCCTGATCTTCCTTGTGGACTGCTGGTGGAATTACGGGGAGCAAAGCCTGCAAAAGAAAAGTTGTGCTTTTCCATTAACTCAGATTCTTCCTTTACTTTATATAATCTGTGAAATAAAGATTTCAATAAAATAAATTTAATACTTTAAAGGAGATTAGAGAGGGTACTAAATTTAATGGAGAAAGAACTACATTTAAGCACTTTTGTAGTTTAGAAGTATACATTTAAAACAGCAATAAAAAATCATGCTTATTTTTTCACTAAAGCATGAACATGGTTTAGGATCTTATTAGCTTATTCTTCACTTTATTTCAATAGATTTGGGGGTACAAGTCATTTTTTGTTACAAGAATGCATTGTATTGTGTTGACATGTGGGTTTTAGTGTACCCATCACCCAAATGGTGTACATTGTACCCAATAGGTAATTTTTCACCCCTCATCCCCCTCCTATCCTCCACCTTTCTTAGTCTTTAATGTCTTTTATACCATTCTGTATGACTACATGTACCCATAGCTTAGCTCCCACTTATAGGTGAGAACTTGTGGTATTTGGTTTTCCATTCCTGAGTTACTTTACTTCAGATAAGGGCCTCCAATTCCATCCAAGTTGCTGTAGCAGGTATTATTTCATTCTTTTTTATGGCTGATTAGTATTCCATGGTATGTGTATATATATATATATACACATATATAGATATAATTCTCTCTCACACATTTTCTTTAGCTACTACTTGGGATGGGCACTTAGGTTGATTCTGTATCTTTGCAGTTGTGAATTGTGCTGTGATAAACATAGAGTGCAGGTGTCTTTTTGATATAATAAGTTCTTTTCCTTTGGGGAGATCCCCCGTACTGGGATTGCAGGATCAAATGGTAGGTCTACTTTTAGTTTTTTGAGAAATCTTGTATTGTTTCCATAGAGGTTGTACTAATTTACATTCCCACCAACAGTGTATAAGAGCTTATTTCTAATTTTACATTTTCATGTTACTTTTCTCCCCGGGTACATCCCAAGCTGCTACTAATATCACAGGTGGTATGATTATTAGTTTACCTATCTGTCCCCTTTGATTGCCTCCATTTTAGCTTTGTGGTCCCTGAACTCAGCATGGTGCCTTAGATGTAGTAGGCACCTAGTAAAATTTAACTGTATATATATTTATTTTTAATGAATGTCATTACAAAATTGTTGGATATTTTGCTAAATTTTTGAAAGGAAACGTTAACAAAACCCCATTATACCAAAAGTTTAGAGAAATTTGACACTATCAAAGTTAGGCTACAGAAGTACCATAAGGAAATTCCATGTGAGGCAAGAATTAAAATTAGGATTTGCTTACGAATTGCTTTCCATCTATCTTTCAAAGCTCTCTGATTAGCTTAGTGATTCTGATGAGTTCAGGAGTGTGGCCCTGGGCCCTGCCACTTCAGAAATCTGATTTGTTGGCTTTTTGTTCAGCTACATCATCCAAACTTATATTTGTACAATGTTAGAGTGCTAGTTTTTGAAATCTTTAACTCCTACAGAGACTAGCTACTCCTCCTACCTTCTGTTTTATGCATTGTTTCTGTGAAAGCACACTGTATTATAGTATGGCAAATTATAATCTGAAATTTATTTTCTGAGAATGAAACATAAAAAGGACTTATATTAATTATAATGAAAGTAAGTATAAAAGTAGTATTATAACAGCCACCAATTATAGAGCACCTATCACACAAATCAGCCTCTTTTTTAAATGCCATACAATAGGAATACATATGTTATTAGAACAGGACATATTCATATCCTTTGGCTTGAATTTTTTGGACCTCTTTTGTAAAAGCAATTGTGACTAAGAAATCTCACTCTAATTTACCTATTTCCTTTTATAATGTTAAAACCTAAATTAGGTTATAGAGAAATCCAGCTGGACTATGAGCCTCTCAGTCGCTTTAAAGTATCTCTGTACATAGCTTCTTCATTCCTTATGTGCTGCTTCCATATTGGATTCTCAGAGAAAATAATATTGTCTATATTTCCAAGTTCCTTGTTGGGAAGGAATCATGCTATTGTGAAATGGCATGATAACTCTCCTATTTTTCTTACACAGTTTTGCTGAGAATCAATAATAATGCTAACAATAAATGTTATGAATTTATAACACTAAATGTGTGCCATGCATTGTTCTATGCATAATAGATATTGATCCTTTAAACTTGATAATCATCTTATGAGGTAGGTACTGATATGCTCCTCATTTTTTAGATGAGGACAATGAAGCACAAAGAAGTCAGCTACCATGCCCAAGTTCACATAGCCAGTAAACGGCAGAGTCCAGATTCAAGGTAAGCAACTGTCTCCCTAGTAATGGAGATTGATTTAGGGCTTTCTTTTTACTATAGATGTATTGTTTTTATTTTTTCTCATTATCATGGTGGATGCCATTCATTCTATGAGACAGACTTGTAATTGTGATTCAGGGCTACTTTCTCTTTTTGTAATTTTTACACAGAAGGCTACTTACATCTGTGTGTGGCTTAGATAGGAGATGTGGAACAAATGTTATTAGAAAGATAAGCCTAGAAAGCAGGATAATGAAAGGAAAGGGAGAGGGGCAGACAGAGAATACCAAGTGTCAGCTTCTTGGGAAATAGGTTTAGAGATGATGGTCTCTAGGTGTCTGTTTATTTGCTTTTGACACTTTCCAATGATATGTTTTCGTGAAAATGTTTTCTGTTTCTGAAAATAACTCCAGGAATGGCTCAAATATTATCTATTATTTTAATTGTCATTTCTATAACCATATAAAGTTATGAAAATGTGGGAGATAAAAACTATAATACATTTTACAAGAATTGAATTAATCTTGGAAGCTATGATTAATGAGATGACAATTGTGGCATAAAGTAAGCTACATCTGATGAGAAGTATATAATTAACTGTTTAACATTAATGTTAAAGAAGAAAAAAATTACAATGATTTTCCTTCTCTTTTTTGATGAACAAGAAACTAAAGAACTGAAGACATAAATAATAATTTAGTAGATTTAACAGAAAGAGACAAAGAATAGTACCAGAGAAATTTATATAGGGGATAAATGGAAGGCTTGTTTAAAATGTCAGATCTAAAGGACAGTGCATATAAAGTATATTATAAAGATTATAATTTTTAGAACAGTCTTCAGTTATCAAAAGCAGACTTAAAAACAGGAATGCATGAGTTTCTGAAAGAAATGTTTATTGTATAACTAATTCTCCCTTTGATTTGAGAGACAAGTTTGCGGCGGTTAAATTTTCCTAGGTGTTTCTTATTATTAATCAATATGTTTGTCAATTCATCCATTCAACAATTGTATACTCAGGGCCAACTATTGAAAGGTAACTGACCTAATCAGGGATAAGTGAGTAGAATATGTTAATAAAATGAATTTAAGAATCCAGATAAGTCTTACAGATGGAAAGTCTCCATAAAGATACATTTGAAAATTGGCTGCATAATATTTTCTATTAAGGCAAATTTACATGCAGTGACATGCACAGATCTTAAATTTTTAATCTATTAAGATATTTTTACAATTCAGTTTTAATAATGCATAATTTGAATAAAATACTAATAAAATCCACCTTTTATAGATATAAAGTTTTATTTCTTGACAAACTGATAATGTCATGTAACCATTGCCACATCAGGGTGGAGAAGCATTCTTTCATCTCAAAATATCCCCTTGCACCCTCCTTTTATAATCAAACCTAATTCTATCCCTAACCCATTGAAAACCACAGATACAGTCTCCATGTCTATCCTTTTGCCTTTGCCAAAATGTCATGTAAATGGAAATATGTGAAATTGAAAATCTTTGTGCCTGGCTTCTTTCGCTTAGCATAATACATTTGAGATTCATCCATGCTGTTGTTTGTACCAGTAGTTTGGTTCATTTAATTGCTGAGTAGTATTTTATTGTGTGATGTACCACAGTTTATTTATCCATTTACCTATCAAAGGATATATAGGCTGTTTCTAGTTCTAAGGTGAAAAAATAATAATATTATAAATATTCAAATACAGGTTTTTGAGTAAACATACATTTTCATTTCTCTAGATTAAACTCCTATAAGTAGAGTTGCTCAATAAATTTAAGTTTATAAGATGCAGCCAAACTGATTTCCATAGGCACTGCGCCATTTTGCATTTCCACCGAAGATGTGTGAGAGTTCCAATTGTTCTATATCTCATCAGCACTTGGTATTGTCAGTTTTTCTAAACCATTATAATAGGTATGTACTGGAGTCTCATGGCAGTTTTAATTTGCATCTCCATAATGACTTATGCTAAGGATGTTGAGTATCTTTTTGTGTGCCTTTTGCCATCCATTTGATGAATTATCTGTTCAATTCTTACGGATATTTTTTAATAATTGAGTTGTTTGTTGTCTTCTTGATTTTTGAGAGTTCTTTATACATTCTGCATGTAAGTCTATCAGACATACGATTTGAAAATATTTTCTCCCAGTTAGTAGCTTATCTTTTCATTCTCTTAATAGTGCCTTTTACAGAGCAAAAGTTTTTTAACTTTTCTATTTGTTACTTTGTATTTTACTAATAATTTTAGTCCTATTTCTTACTTTTTATTTAGCAAATTTATTAATTTAGTCCTATCTGTTACTTTTTATTTCATTAATGTTTTTAGTATTGTGTCCAGGGAATCTTTGTCTAACCTGAGAAAACGGGGGGACATTATGCTAAGTGAAATAAATAGGACACAGAAAGACAAATACTGAATGATCTCACAAATATGTGGAATCTAAAAAAGTCAAATTCACAGAAGTAGAGGGAAGGATGGTGGTTACCAGGGGCTGGGAGGTGAGGAGAAAGAAGAGATGTTGGTCAATTAGACAGGAGGAATAAATTTTGGAGATCTATTACACAGCATGGGTGATACAGTTAATAATAATGGAAGGTATATTTCAAAATTGCCAAGAGAGATTTTAAATGCTTGTACCACACATGAAAAATGTATGTGAAGTGAGGGATATGTTAATTAGCTTGATTTAATCATTTAATAATGTATATATTGTCAGCATTATTTAGACTTCAATTATTAATATTAATTTTTAATAATTTGGGGGATTTTTTGATATCTTTGTTATTGAGATCAAGTTTAAATTTGTTGACATCATATAGCCAAAAAAGATACTTACATGATTTCAATTATTTTAATATTGTTAAAGTTTGTGTTATGACACAGGCTATTGATTATTTTAGTGAGTGCTTCATGTACACTGGTAAAGAATAATTATTCTGATGATATTGGGTAGAGGATTCTACAAATGTCTATTACATTAAGATTTTCTATCTCTTCCATCAATGATTGAGAGAAGAGCAATGTTGTACAGCAGATCTCTAGAGGTTGTTCATCTTTCTTAACTGAAACTAATCTCTAATCATAATTTTTTATTTATCTCTTCCTTGTTCTTGTCCTATCTAAACATACCAACTAAAAGAATGAGATTGTTAGATTGGTTAAAAAGCAAAACAAAAAGATTATTGCCTACCAGAAACCCACTTAAAATATAAAAAAATATATAAGTGAAAAGAAAAAGATAGAAGAGTTATACCACAGAAATATTCAAAGAAAAAACAGGTGGACATAATAATATCAGAGTAAATTTCAGAACAAGGAAATTAGCAGAGATTAAAAGGAACATTGTACAATGACAAAAGAACCAATTCACAGAGAAGACAAAATAATCCTAAATGTGTACATATCTAGCAAGAAAGCTTCAAGATACATGAAGCATTGGTATTTTTATTAATATTAAAGTATTATTTATGTATAATATAATTAATCTATTTTAAGAGTATAGTTGGTTGCCAGGGGCTGAGGAAAGGGAGAAATACAGTTTTACTAATCAATAAGCATAAAGTTTCAGTTAAGTAAGATGAGGAAATTCTAGAGATCTGCTGTACAACATTAGTCTATAGTCACCAATAATGTATTGAACAGTTTAAAACATATTAAGAGGGTAGATTTCATGTTATGTTCTTATCAAAATAAAATATATATTTTAGAAAAGAGTACAATTGGCAATTGGATGAATTTTAATAATTGGATGCAGTTGTGTGCCCATCACCACAATAAAGATATAGAGTATCCCCTCACCTTAAAAAGTTTTCTTTTACTTTTTGCAATTGATCCTGCAACCTTGAAGCCCACCTTCTTTCTCTACCTTAGGCCACAGGCAATCAATCTTTTTCTGTTATGCAAGTTTCATATTTTCTAGAATTTCCTGTAAAAGGGATCATAAGTTAGAGACAAGCCTGGGCAACATAGCAAGACCCCATCTCTACAAAAAATAAAAAACTTAGGCATAGTGGCACACGCCTGTAGTCCCAGCTACTTGGGAGGCTGAGGCAGAAGGGTTGCTTGAGCTCAGGAGTTTGAGGCTGCAGTGAGCTCTGATGATGCCACCTGCACTCTAGCCAGGGCCATAGAATGAGACTGTCTCAGGTGAAAAAAAAGGATAATAATAAATTATCTCCTTTCCTTGAATTCTTCTACTGATATTACTTTTTATTTTGTACTAATCTATGGTGTGGTATATAGTACTATTCTGTTCCTTTTTATTGGTGAATATTATTCCATGTATGAATATGTTATACTAGTTTATTATTCAATAGTTGTTGGATATTTGGGTTGCTTCTAGGTTTTAGTTAGTATGAATAATCCTGCTATGAATATCTGCAAATATATGTTTGTGTTGACAGATGTACTCATTTCTCTTGGATAAATACCTGGGATTGGAATTATTTGGTAATGGAAATTTAACTTTTTGAAATACAGCCATCTTTTGTTCTAAATGTTGACTTTTTCCCAAAATCCTTTAACATTTTGCCCTCCCACCAGCAACATATGACAATTCTAGTTGCTCTATATCATTGCTAACAAGTGATTTTAATAGACTTCTTAACTTTGATCTAGCGGATGTTGAATGCTACCTCATTTTGATTTTAATTTGCATTTCTTCACTTGACATCTTTTCTCGTGCTTATTGATCAGTGTTATATAATTATATATTCCTTTTGTAAAGTGTTCAATTCTTTTGCCCATTTCTGGGGGCACATTTGTTTCCCTATTATTGAGTTGTAAGAGTTCATATATACAGAGGATACAAACTCTTTGTACATAGAATTTTAATCCCTATGAGGTTAATTTTGGCATCGTTTTCTTTCATATTTTACACTTTTAGTGTTCTGTCTAAAAATATCTTTGCATAAGCTAATAAAACAGATATTTTCACCTCTTTTCTTTTAGTTTAATAGTTAATACCTTACATGTAGATCTATGTCCATTTGTTTAATTTTTAAATTTTTCAATTTTGTATATCATGTGAGGTAAAATAAGAAGTCCATTCTTTTATTTTTTCTAGATCTTTATTTGTTCCATCAGCAATTGTGAGGTGGGGGGAACAACTATTTTTCCCCAATAGAGTTAACTTGATCACTTGTTGAAAATTAATTGACCTCATAAGTACAAGTTTGTTTCAGACAGTTTATTCTGTCCCATTGATTTACATGCCTGTCCTTATGCTAATACCACACTGTCTTGATTACTGTAGATTTACAGTAATTCTTGAAAATAGGCAGTTTAAATCCTCCAACTTTGTTTTCCAATTTTTTTTTTTTTTTTGGCTCTTTTAGGTCCATTGTGTTGATGTGTATAAGTTGACATAAGCTTGTTAATGTCTTCAAAAAATCTTGTTAGAATTTTGATTGCCGCATCACTGAATATATCAATAAGTTTGGGAAGAAGTGACAGCTTAACAATGTTGAGTGTTTCAATTCATTAATATATTATACATCTTGATTTATTTAGGCCTTATATTTCATTTCACAATGTTCAGTGGATTTTAGTGTACAGAACTTGAACATCTTTTGTTCAATTAGTTACAAAGATTTTCATTTTTGAGACAATTACAAATGAAGTTTTCATTTTAATCTCTAAATTTATTGTTGCTATTGTTGCTAGAATACATTGTATTTTAATACTGAGCCAGTATTCTATAAAACTGCTAAATACACTTTTATTTTTAATAGCCTTTTTTTGTGGATTTCTTAGTTTTCTACATGTGATTATGTCACCTCCAAAGAGATTTTTACTACATCCTTTATAAATTTTATGTTTTTTCCTTTTAATTGCATTGTCCTCAGTAGTGTATCCAATACCATGTTAAATAAAAGTGATGACCTGGTTAGAAAGCATTGAGCCTTTCATAATAGAATAATGATGTTATTTGTAAGTTATTTCTAAGTTGTCCTTAATTAGATTGAGATAATTTCTTCCTATTCCTAGTTTCCTTTAGTTTATATCATAAAAGGATTTTGAATTTTGTGAAATGCTTTTTTTTTGCTGTAGCTGTTTATACAATCATATTATTTTCTCCTTTAGCCCATTAATATGCTAAATTACATTGTTTAAAAACCAACCTGGCATTTCAGGATAAACCCTATTTGTTCACTATGACCTTTTAATATGTTGTTAAATTCTATTTGATAATATTCTGCTAAGGGTTTTTTGCATACTTTCATGAAGAATGACTGTCCTTTTTCCTTGTGAGGTGTTTTTCTGGTTTGGTATCTAAGTGTATAATACTGGCCTCATGATATGATATGGACAATGTTTCTTCTCTAAAAGAGTTTTTGCAGGATTGAGTTTTTTTCTTCCTCAAATGTTTGATAGAATTCAGCAGTGAAGCCATCTGAGATTAGAGGGTTTTCTTGTGAGAAAGTTTTAAATTATAAATTCAATTTCTGAAATTTATATTGGCATATTCAATTTTTATTTCTTTTTGAGAAAAGTTTAGTCATTTGTGTCCTTTAAAAATATTCTTAGCATAAAGTTTTTCATGACATTCTCTTATTATTCTTTAACACCTATAACATCTACATTACTGTCCCTTTGTGTCTTCTTGATATTGGTATTTCATATATTCTCTTTTTTCCTTGAATAGTTTACCTAGAAACCTATTAATTTTAAAAAATTTTTTAAAAACATACTTTAGTTTTATTGCTTCTATTGCTTTTCTGTTTTCATATTGTTAATTTTGTGGCATTTCTTTATTTCTTTCCTTCTACTGATGTTCTACTTATTTTACACTTCCTTTCCTGATATCTTAAGTGGAAACAACAGTTATTGATTTAAATTTGTTCTTTTTTCCAAAGAGAAGCATTTATTTTTTTAAATTTTTTATTTTTTTAAATAAAATGCTATTTTTTATTTGCAGTAAAGCCCTTCTGCTGTGCTGGTGGTATGGGTCAAGGATCACAAATGCAATGATAGTCTTCCCATAGAACAAACACATATTTTTTATTTTATTTACTTTTTAATTTCAGAATATTATGGTGGTACAAACATTTTGGTTACATATAATGTCTTTGCCTCACCTAAGCCCAAAGAGAAGCATTTAAAGATACATTTTTATGTATTATTTCAGTTACTTCTCAGAAATTTTGATATGTTGAATTTTCATTTTTATTTCATTGAGAATATTTTTTAAATTTTTTCTGTTTTGGACTATTCATTAGTCATTAAATATAAGTGTGTTCTTTAATTTCTAAATATTTATAGAGTTTTTTTCCTGATTATCTTATTGCTCATTTCTAATGTATTTCCAATACAGTCAGAGAACATACTCTAAATGCATTCAGATAGCATTTTGGAGTGTTTATTTTAATCCTATCTAATATTTTTCTACGCTATTAACTTTTAATATAATCGTTTATGTGGTTAAGTTTAGGCCTACCATTTTATTATTATTGTCTGTTTTTGTCTTCCTCTGTTACTCTGTCCCATCCATTATTTTTTAATAATTTATTTATTCTCTAAATTTTCTCAAGAAAGTTTTGAAATCTTCATTCTACAGATCTTGTTTTTGTACATATTTTGTTATATATTATATGATTTTTGATAATATTATAAATGGTGTTTTAACTTTATTTTTACATTGTTGCTGAAACATAGCAGTACAACTGATTTTATATTGACCTGTATCCTGCTTTCTTGCAGTCTCTTATTAGCTCTAATAGGGCTTTTTTGTAGACACCTCAGTATTTTCTATGTAATTAATCATATAAACTTGAAGTATTTTTACTCCTTACTTTGCAAACTTTAGGCTATTTTTGTCTTTTCTCTTGAAAAATGTATTTTTTATCTTCTCTTTTCTCTCTTAAATAAAAATGGTAAGGACATACATCCTTTTCTTATACCCAAACTTTGTAGTAAATCATTCAATATTGTACCAATGAATATAATGTTAACTGTAAGTAATTTTAAAGGAACCATTATTTGTCAGTTCTTGTTACCTTTCTTCTCTTTCTAGTTTGTTTATAGTTTTTATCATGAATAAGAGTTGAATTTTGTCAAATGCTTTTTCTACATTCATTGTGCTAATTATTATTTTGATCATTTATTCTATTAAAGTGGTGAAATACATTGACTTATTTTCAAATTTTAAACCAACCTTGTATTCATCAGATAAACACCACTAAGTCAAAATGCATTACTACTTTGTTTTGTTGGATTTATTTGCTAAAATTTTGTTAGGGAAATTTGTGTGTATGTTCGTGAAGGATATTGGTCTATAATTTCTTATCTGACCAGGCCTTTGTCTAGCTTTCATATAAGACAAATTCTGGCCTCATTAAAATTAGTTCAGAAGTGTTCCTTCCTGTTCTATTTTCTGTAAGAATCTGTATAAGCATTCTATTACTTGTTACTTAAATGTTTAACATAATTGACTAGAAAATCCATCTTAGTCTGGAGTTTCCCTTATATTAAATTTTGGAGAAAAAATACCATTATTTTATTGCACATATTCATATTATAAAATATGAATAGTATATATCATTCATATTTTCTGTTACCTATTACCTAATCTAGGTCTCCCTCACTCCCAGCTCGCATCTTGTTTGATAAAGGGTCTGAGCCCTTGGTTACCATGCCCTTCTCAGGATATAGCCACTTTGATGGTACATATATAATCAAAATTGAGTAAGGGAAACCCAGGTGGATCATTTGAGTGCAAAACCTAGTCCTCCACGCCTCCGTAACAGATCCTAAGGCATGTATAGCCATTCTTATCATTTCCATTCAAATTTTTACCAAAATTTCTATCCAGCAAAATAAACTCCACCTCCTCCTGGTTATCAGAATCAATTATTCATAGTAGGACGATGATTCCTTTCTTTGAAGGTTTGTTTATAGAAGGAGCATGAAGGGACCAAGCATCTGCCATAGCTTAAAGTTTAAAGGACTCTTAGTTTGTCCACTTGTGGATATATCTCCCTGCTTAAACCCAGAAATTCTAAACCTACATAGGAAAAACAAATTGCCCAAGCAAGTCACTGGGAGTGATGGTAAATGGGGTTTCAATTCCTTAGTTCCTGCACCTATTTAGTTTACCTATTGGAAGCACAGTATCATACCGTGGCCATTGTTTTAGAGGGCATACTGCATGTAAAATATGGCATTTCATCTTTGGAGGGAATCTTCTCCAAACTGGCAACACAGCCAAGTGAATTAATTGCCTAATCCAAAGAGTTATTATGCATAATACTGTGTTGCTGTTTCAAATACTTTGTCAGTTCTCTGATGGTTGTGCTGGTTGAAGTCCTTCAAGGAGAAAAGGCAAACCCATGGTTGAAATATGGATCAGTTCAAGGCATGATGGATCACTGCCTCCTCCTGGGTGGAAGATGTCCAATATAAGCAACTTGCCACTGAACCAGTTGCTAATTCCCTTGATAGGTAGTGCCCTATCAAGCATCTATTTCCATTGCTACCAGGTTATTTGGTAATAAAATAAAATTTGCTAGATTAGTTCTTGGGGTGGTAACACATACTGTTTGGCCCCAGCCAAGCCTCCATCTTTGCCATCACGCCTACTCTCTTTTTATCCCCACTGGTCTTAACACTAGTTTAACAAATGGCAGAGGGTAGTGATGTCAACCCACCGAGTCATTCTTCTACTTGATTGTGTAATGGCTTTTCTGTGCTGGAAGCTCTCTGATGGCTAACGCCACTATAAATCTTCACACTTTGTGCTCACTTTCATAGTTTCATATTCTTGACAATATGAAACTTGTGTCTCCAAGCTTCCTTATCCTTGAATTTCAAATATTGTTCCTTCTAGACCTCTGACTAATCAGTCAAGCCATCGGCCACAGTCCAAGATTCTACCATATCATTTCTTTGGGATTTAGCATGTTAATAATATTCATAAATCCTTTGACACTACTCCCATTGATAAGTGAATTTAATGTATTCTGCTCTTGAGTTTGAGCTAATCTGAGCCTATTTTGACTAACAGCATATGAAGAAGTAAATGCTACTCCAATTCTAGCTGGTAGTTTCTGGCTCAGTCATTTGGAACTCTGAGCTGCCATGTAAGAATTCCAAACCCCCTGGAGGACAGGCCACAGTGATGCCCCTCTCAAAAGTGCATTGCTTTGGTAAATGGAGTGTTTCTGTAGGCTTTCTCATGAAACATAACCACTTGGAAGGATTTCTGGTCTTATGTATAATAGTACATACACTCTAGCATGCCTACTTCTCTGAGTCTTTTGATTCCTTCTTCCAACATTTATCACTGCAGTTATGGCCTTTATACTTCACCTAATCTAGGCCATTGCTTTCCCAAAACTCCCAAGGATCTTTCTAGCAGTAAGCTAATATCATATGCCAGGAACCTTGGCAAGGCATTAAAATCTTATATCATGGAAGAATGCTCCCATAGTGATAAACTTTCTCTTACCCATTCTTCTGTCTCATCCTTCTTGATCCAGAATCTGCAACTTTCTTTTCTGTATGTACTCTCCTGGCTCCTGCCAGCACGTGTTAGTTAGGTCCTGTATTCCTTTATGTATCGGCCCTTTTTCTCATGTAGTCTCAGCACTTCCTCAGCCAACTTTTGTATTGATTTGACTTTAATTATTAGTCTTGTAGCTGAGAAAGGAAGTGTGGTTAGATCCTGAGAGGATAATGTGCTTTCTAAAAAGGCAGAAGCCCCTGCATTATTTTTAAGAAAGGGGTGAACACTAGCTTTTAACAGGAAAAGTGGGCCAATTTTGTAGGCTAAAAGGTGCAGCAGGGTAATTCCAGGAATTACTAGTGCATCAATCCAGATGTCTTTATCCTATGACAAAATTCCACCTTTTCCCAATTCAGGGCCTTGGCTTTGGAGTCTATACCAGATAGAGTTGACAATATAAACTTATACGGATTTACCTTAATTTTATAAATAAGTTTTAGGCCTGATCACACTATATTTTTTCCTTGGGCTCCAGAAGATAAGCTATGCTGCCAAATTGGTCCTCTGCCTTTCACACTTAGCCTTAAATTGGTAATTAATCACTCTCTGCCTTTCATTGTCTTTCTCTAAAGCGTCTATTGGCCCTTGCAATTGCCATTCAGTTCCGTATTTTATATTAATAGTTACTATTTCCCTTTTACTTCTCAAATATAAAATATGCCCCCACCAATGGACTTCTTTTCCCTGGTACCCTTTTCAGTTCACCACTAAACTGAAAGTTTTAGTAATTGAATCATAGCACGTGTCAGGGGCTGACAGTGCCCCACCACTCTAAAGAGGTCCTCATTGCTGACTGATCCAATTTCCAGATCATATTCTAGAATCTGCTTCCTTCAACCTCTTCTGGTTCTAACTGTTGCAGGTCAGTTTTCCTGGAAACAGATTCCGAGATGGAGATTTGCATGCAGGAAGTTTATCCAGAATTACTCTCAAACTTGTGGTAGAAGTAATATTATTACTTAAAACAGTATATAGAGCTCATAACATGTCATATAATGTGAATGTTGCTCAGGTCATTTGGTAATTCAAACAGCTAATTTAGTCAAGAAGTTTTCTGGTTAAGATGATTAGGGGGCTGGAGCATTTTTCATGATAAAAATCTGTTTATATTTCAAGTAATATAAACATGCATATGTCTTTACTCAATGCAAATATTGTCTAATTCCATAAAGTTCTATATCCACATAGGAGTCTAGATCACTTTGGGGCTGTGGAAAACACAAAAGCTTTTTGCTTGAGAAAGACATCAACTTGGTTTCCACCAAACATTAAAGATATATATAATAGTAAAGTGTATCCATATGTCTAGTGTACTATTTTGCACCTCATGTATACAAATAAACACATGTAACCTGAATGTCTACATGTGATTTTCAATAGCTCATAAAAAGTGGGAAGGAAAATACTCTATTTAATTCTTTCTCATTGGTATGGACAGGAAGCATTTTGCTCCCAAGGAATAATGGTCTTTTTTTCCTAGTGACTCTGGCACTACAGTATCTAGTCCAATTAAAAAGCAGTTCTTTTCCTCTTAGTTTAAGAAGTCACCACCCACACTTTACTGTGGTGCTCAGCTCATAGTTATTAATAGCTCTCTTGACATCCTATTAAATTGGAGAGGTTTTCAGACACAGATTAAACAGCATGTATGAATTTATAT
Source organism: Eulemur rufifrons (assembly GCF_041146395.1). Lineage (NCBI taxonomy): Eukaryota > Metazoa > Chordata > Mammalia > Primates > Lemuridae > Eulemur > Eulemur rufifrons. Next base: position 37,911,227 of record NC_090997.1, read on the forward strand.
TATTTGAAATATATATGTCCACATAAACTATTTCTATTATCTTTATTTTGTTAGCACAATGAATTATATGGATTATTATTACCAGGTCCTCAGAAAGGTTTATTTTTCACAAAGAAAGTAGCCAGATAAAAAAAAAAAGTCAAAAGCAAAATTACAAAAAAAAAAGTCTCTAATAAAATAACATGCTTTCCCCAAGTATTATGAAGCAAATCAGTCATCAGCTATTTTCTAACAACATATATTATCTGTAAATGAATAAATAAATATTTCCTTAATTTTATAAGATAGGCTTTTTCCTTCCAGATTCAGATAAAGTGAATTAATTAAAAATAGATGATCTTATTTAAAGAATCTGTCTAAAACTGAACACCAAGATATTGGAAACTATTTTTAGCAGGAAGAAATAGAAGGCTGTATTTTTTTTTATTCTTATTTCAGCATATTGTGGGGGTACAAAAGTTTAGGTTACGTATATTGCCCTTGCCCCCCCCACCCCCCTGAGTCAGAGCTTCAAACATGTCCATACCCTAGACAGTGCACATTATGTATGTATACACCCATCCCCTCCCCTATCCATATCTGCCCGACACCTGATCAATGTTATTCCTAAATGTGCTCTTAGGTGATGATCAGTGAAACCAATTTGATGGTGAGTACATGTGGTGCTTATTTTTCCAGTTGTAAGCAGAACTTGTAAAATAAATTGATGAGACTTCCAGTCAAAATGCCATTGGAATTTTATCCTTGGGCTATTTCCTGATGTCCCAGCACCAATCACTTAATAGTATCCATATTTAGAAAGGGATTTTTAAAAATTTACACTATTGTAGTATAATTACATACAATGAAAAGCACATATTTTAAGTGTAGAGTTTGATGAATTTTGACAAATACAGGTACACATACACACACACATCAATGTGACAATAAGTTATAAGATTTTTTGTCACCACCAAAAATATTGCTTCATGTCAATTATCAGTCAACCGCCAAGCCCCATTCTTGGCCCCAGCAATTGCTGATCTGCTTACTCTCTATCATTACAGATCCGAATGATCTTTCCTATACTTTCACATAAATGAGTCTGCATTATATGTATCCATCTGTTATCTGGCTTGTTTAAATAAATATAATATTTTTTAAAATAAACATTTTATTTTACAATAATTTTAGATTCATATGAAAGTTGCACAGAGAATTCCCACACACCCCATAGCCAATTTCCCCGATTATTAAAATCTTATATTAGTATGGTACATTTGTCACTATTGGTACATTATTATTAATTAAAGTCCAAATTTTATGCAAATGTCCTTAATTTTTACCTCATCATCTTTTTTCTATGCCAGAATCCCACCCAGAAATAGCACATTTAGTTATCATATCTCCTTAGGCTACTCTTGATTGTGTTAGTTTCTCAGATTTCCCTTGGTTTTGATCACCTTGACAGATTTGAAGAGTACTGCACAGATGTTTTGTAGAATTTTCCTCAGTTGGGATTTGTCTGATGCTTTTTCCTCATGATTAGACCGTGGTTATGGATTTTGGAGGGAAGATCACTGAGGTAAAGTGCCATTTCCATCACTGCAGATGAAAGGTACATGCTACAAACCTGACTTTCACTGTTGATGTTAACCTTTATCACTTGCTGAAGTCGTGACTGTCAGGTTTCTGCAACATAAAGTTACTTTTTGCTCACACAGTCCAAGCTGTACTCTATGGAAGAAAGTCACTATATGATGGGCACATTAAAAGAGTGGGGAAATTGTGCTCCAGCTCCCTAAGTGTGGAGTATACATACACATTTTTTAGAATTATTCTGCATGGGAGATTTATCTATTCTCCCTATTTATTTGTTTACTTAATCATTTATTTATATAATTATGGACTCATGGACATTTATTTTATAGACTTGAATCACAATACAACGCTATATTATTCATTTTGTTTCTCAAACTGTTCCAGGTTTGGCTATTTGGTGCCCTTTCAGTTGGCTTCTTTGTCTTTTTGATATACTCTCATCATAATGGTGTTTTTGTTTGTTTGCTTAGGGTTTTCTAGCCCTTTATTACTTTCTAGCAATACAAGTTGCTTCAAGTTTATCTTATATATTCTCTGCTGAAGCCCTGAATCAGCCATTTCACCAATAAGTGTTGATTCCTGCTACTGGAGATTTGTATTAGAAATCAAGAACTGGACATGCTTGTTGCTATTGAGTTATCATCCTATCATTACTTCTAAGCCTTTTGAGCTGGCAGAGTAAAGACATATATATACACACATATATGTTTATAGTAACCTATGTACACACATCTATAAATATTAATATTTCTATAGGTATCCATATATATACACATTATGTATGAGTTCATAATGATGTCTCCAACTCTAATCCATTAACACAAGAACCATTCTAGCTTTCTCCTCTTATTTATTCTCAACCTTTCATTGGTCAGAAACTTGACTCCCACCGTCTGCTGTCCCTTAACTTAATTGATCAACCCCAGTATACATATATACTGTAGGCATATCTAAGGGTTTCAGAATTGTTAACCTGTATGCTTGTGGAAAATATCTTTCTCAACTAAAGTGCTATGTACATTTCCTTCAGCCTTTAGTTTTATAGTCTCCACTGATTTCGAAAGTTACCTTGAAGCCAAGCACTTTTTTCTCTTTATCCCCTTCAGTGAGGTTATTTCAGACATTTGCAATACAGTTACCTTTTTTTTTGTCATTGCGGTTTTCTTGGAATTCCTGGACCTCCTAAACATTTTTTTGGTTTTCACTTGTATACGTTAAGAATCACTGTTTGTGCTATAGGGTTCTATGTATTTGACAAATACATAATGTCAATATGGTAGTGTATAGAATTGTTTAACTGCTCTAAAAAGTCCCTTGTGGCTCATCTATTTAACACTTCTCCAAACCCTTGGCAATGCTGACCTATTTCTATCTCTATAGTTTTGCCTTTCCCAAGATGTCATGCAAATGAAACCATGCATCATGTAGCTATCTCAGACAGACTTCTTTCATTTGGAAATATACGTTTAAGATTCATCCATGCCTTATCATGACCTGATAGCTCATGCCTTTTTATTACTGAAATATATTCTAAGTGTGGACATACTACAGTGTATTTTTGCATTTACCTATTGAAAAACACCTTGGTTGCTTCCAGTTTTAAGCAATTATGAAAAAAGCTGTAGGTGTTTTGTATACATAAGTTTTCAAATCATTTGGATAAGTACATAGGAGAGCAGTTGCTGGACCATATGGTAATATAATGTTTAACTTGTAAGAATCTGCCTGTCTTTCAAAATGACTACAGTACTTTGCCTACCCACCAAAAATGCATGTGCATTTCTGCTGCTCCATGTCTTCACTAGCAATGGGCATTGTCAGTTTTCTGGGTTTTATACACTTTAAAATAGAAGTACCTTATTGTTGTTTAATTTGCATTTCTCTGTAACAAATGATTTTGAACGTCTCCTCATATGTGTGTTTGCTATTAGTATATCTTCTTTAGTGAGATCTCTATTCAGATCTTTGTCCATCTTTAATTGGATTGTTATTAAATTTTAAAAGTTTCTTATATATTTTAGTTCCTTGTATGATCTGAGTCACTGGTATAGGATGAAGCTGCACTAACTGGGACTGGAAAAATCTAGGGAAGGAGAAGGTTTTTTTGCAAATTAAGAGTTAAGAGTTTTATGTATATTAAATTGGTGATCTTATTAGATATCTAGAGAAATAGTTAAGTAGACTGTCAAATAAGGATGTCAACCATTTCTCTGATACATGAATTGCAAATACGTCCTCAGGTTACTATTTGTCTTTTAAGTTTGATTTTGATTGTGTAGTGAAAATTTATATTTATATATTACGTGGGGAAATGAAAACGTATGTTCTATATATCTATCTATTTCTTCTAATTGGCATTTCAAAAATAAGAGATTCTCAATGTTATATACCCATAACAATTAAAAATAAAATATTTAAAATGAAAAAAGTAAGACATTCTCTCATGCTTTAAAACTTCATAGTAGAAAAATTTTAAATGCCATTTAACAAATTTCCTTGCAATCATTATGTTTTCTAACTAGTTTTGTTAGAAGTATGTTTTAAATACTTATGCTCTATATATTCATATATAAAAGTGAAGTTCAAGAACAGTCTGAGAGGACACTATTGTCCTTACTCCAATCACCATCTGAGTACAGGAACCCTCAATCCCCTATTTAAATGAATTTCCAATTACCTAAAATAAAGGCAAAAACAATCTCACTTGTTGAATGGCATGACTTGTTGAATAATTTTTGGGATGAACTTAAATATTTCAGAAGTATAGAAAAATAAAATAAAATAATATATTCATATTTAGGTAACTATATTAGACATTTTTTGAGATTATTTATTTTATAAGCATTTATTTTTCATGTAAAATATGTCTGATCCCATGCTAAGCTGAGGTCCTTTTACAATTGCTATTTCAGGTATAATAATCATTGATACATATACAAGGTGTTTGAAGGGATGTGAAATGCATTGTTATCTATTCTTTCCTTTATAAATGCACTACTCGGTCTACTAGTGTATCACTTAACTTAAAGTCACATTTTTCAGAATATTGTATTCATAATAAAATAGTATATTAAATGTACAATTTGTGGGAAATAAGTTGAACTAGCCCTAAATGATCTGAATTTATTATAAGATGAAAACTGAACTGATCCCTCACCAGCAGTTGCCCTTTAATCGGTGACAATCTTGACATCACTGGCTCAGCACTTACATGGAAGGGAATAAGGGCCAAAAATGCAAAAATGTTTGTACCTTTTGAGAAATCACAATATATCTATTACAAGAAAAAAGGAAAGGTATTAAACTTGGATTTTTCCACAAGAAGCTCAGAGAGTGAACTGATCTCACAGTTCTAAATGCCATTTTAAAAAATACTGAAAAGAAGAGAAAATCACAAATATGATTTCTCCCTAAAGAGCTTCATCCACTTTACAAATACAGAACACAGACATCCCACGTATTTTACACGTGCATATAACTGTCAAGTCTGCACTGGCTGAGTTCACACAGTGAATCTCACCACTTTGGTCCTTTTAATTGGAACGATGGTTGGTTTCCCCTGTAGAGGAGACAGCTTAATAATTGATTGAAATAATATTAATTAAAGGGAAATAATTATATTGCTTATTACAAATGATCAAATAAACTTTTTATACTATCAATGTTTTCTAGATAAATACATTAAAGCTCAATTTTTTTAAATGATTTGCAATAGGTGAAACTGCAAAAAATATTAAGACACTCATGATCCAGTCATGGTAAATGATGGCTGGGAAGACTGGTAAAATGCTCAGGATTGGATGCTAATTAAAAACACTATTTTCACTTCGACCTCAACTATTTAAAATTACATATCATTAGCAACAACAATAACAAAACCCTAAAAATGCTGAGTGGTTGCTGCTAGAAACAGAGATTATGGATGATTTGCACTTTCTCTTTATGTTTTTGTGAGTTTTTCAGGGTTTCTACAGTCAGCCAGTAATGTTTTTATAATCAGTGAAATACATAAATTTATTATTTTAATAGCTTTATCTATTAAATTAAATCTCTTTCTCATGCATTATGCTGGTGCTAATAATTATGTTCTAAAAGAGAGACTCTATCTGTGAAGGTCCTGACAACCATGGACAAGCCTTGCTAATGATTTATAAATAACCCCAGGAAATTAGCTCTATCTTATAAACAGCACAGCATTGTGTTTGCTTTAAATTATAATAGCAAATTTGGCACGGGACTTAATAGACTATTTTAATTAATGCTGTTTTTTATTCCAACAATATTTTCTGCTTCAGTTAAATTCAGAGCAGCTGCTGTGTTCAAAAACTGAAGAGGGAGCCAGATGTGAAGTTTTTTGGCCATAAAGAAGATTTTTGCTTCTTCTGCAGTTGTATGAATGAACGTCCTCATTCCTCACCTGGGAACAAAACATTGGATCTGCTGTTATTCTAATACTGCAAATCATAATGATGAAAGTTGTTTCTTTAGGTGCAAAGGCCTAGTTAAGCTATGTTGGAAGAGAAAACAATCCTGACAAAAATATAGCCACATGAAGGATAGCTAAAGGACTGCATAAAGGACTGCACCAGCCTTTGAATTGGAACTATCACAAGTTTAATCTCATTCATTTCGTGCACAGCGTTGAGCATGGCACATAGTAAGATCTCACTAAATGTGTGTTGAATAAATATCAAGTGTGACTATGAAGTTATAAGGCAGGTCCCATAGGTTGCCATAATATTTCATAGTCATGATTTGTATATTATTTTACAATTGGTGCAATGGGGATCTTCTACAAAAGGCCGGTGATGTGTTTGTTTTCTGACTTTAATACCATAGATTTTTGCAGTATTAAAAATGGATTTGGGCGTCAGACACAATGGATTCAGTCCTTCCTCTTGTACTGTTAGCCTATGTCCATGAGCAAATAACCGAACTTCTATAAGCTTCAGTGTCTTCCTTTGTAAAATGAGAAAAATAAAACCTAATGCAGAGTTCTGATGATAATTAAATAAAATAATGTGGGTAGAGCAGGGCTTGATGGGTAATAACTATTATTATTCTTGAATTTATTCTATGCTGTTGAGAGTTAATGTCTTAAGCAGAATTAAAGTATAATGGTTAAGTGTTGAGAGTCTTAGTTGCAAGTCCCATCTCCATCTCTTACTGGTTGTGTGATCTAGTCAAGTTACTGACCTTCCTTAAGGCTCATTGTCTGCATCAATAAAATGATGATAAAAGAGTCTATCTCATAAAGTTTTTCTGAAGACTTAATTACAGAATGCATATAAGTAGTGGACTGCCAAGCTTAGTAAGTGCTGAGTAATATCACTTAGCGTGGACCTCTTACTGGCAAGACCCAGTTAAGGGCTACATTAATCCTGCCTCTGCCTTCCAAATGTCCAGGCTTTCTAAAACCCTCACTCAGCAAGGATCCTTGTATGAGCATCTGGGGAGGGAAGGGTCATCTTCACCTATCTGTCTTGGCTTCAGCATAGAGTTAATCAATGTCTTCTCTTCACCCTATTGCTGATGTCCTCAATCAGCTCATCAAAGAGCATTTGATCCACTATACACATCCTGTACACAGTTATTCAGTGTTATTTGTCCCTATAAGTTATCTTTTGCCTCCATGGGGATAGAGACAAAAGAGAAAAACTAAAAGTACAAGAACTCTCATAAAGTATTACTGGTTATTATTCCTGGCCTCTATAAATAAATAGAGAGTTTCATTCCCCAAGTGCCTTTTCCAACTGCCTTGTAAACTGGACATAGGAACATCTCTAGACCCCAGTCCATCACACATTTCCCTTCAGTCCTATCCCCTCTATCTACATGGATCCCACTCCACGCCCAACACTACAACCCTCAGCATCACAACCACACTGCAACCACGCTTCTCTATAATATTCAGAACCTATAGGATATATTTATGGCTCATTGATGTCTCCAGTGTGTAATCTCTCTCGTATCTGCTCCTAGTATTTATAAAATGTTAGTATATGTAATTTCCTTTCACTATATGTGCACCCTGAGTAATTGAACAGAGCCTAAAACTCTAAAGTATCAAAGGGATAAATGTAAAGTTGGTTTTCTTATAAAATTATGTTTTTCTTTAAAAAGAATTTATAATAATTAATATAACTTTATTATATATATACATATATAATATATAAGGATGCTCTAAAATGATGTAATCCACTGCAACAAGTCTAATGAATAGTGTGTGGTCACACTGGACTGAGTCACAGCTTCACTGATTTCTTTTGTCAGAGTTTTGTAGTTTTCTGCATATAGATCCTGGGCACATTTTGTTGGATTGTATACCTAATTATTTTATTTATTTTTGGTGGTAATATAAATGGTATTGTGTTTTAATTTAAAACTCCAATTGTTCATTGCTAGTATATAGCGAATAAATTGACTTTTGTGTATCAATCTTGTATCTTGCAACCTTTCTGTAATTGCTTGTTAGTTCCAAGATTTTTGTTGTTGATTCTTTCTGATTTTCTACATAGGCAATCATTTGTGAAATTGAGCAAGTTCCCCTCTATTCCTAGAGTACTGAAAGACTTTATCTTACATATGTGTTGGATTTTAGAAAATGTTTTGTCAATCGATACGATCATTGATTTGTCTTCTTTCGCTTTTGATGAGGTGGATTACACTCATTGATTTCTGAATGCTGACTAGCCTTGCATACTCAAAATAAATCTCACTTGGTTGTGGCATATAATTTTTTCTATACATTTTTGATTCAATTAGCTAATATTTTGTTGATGATTTTTGCATTTATATTTAGGAGAGATATTGGTCTGTAGTTTTCCTTCCTTGTAATGCTTTTACCTAGGTTTTATTTTCCTGTTAACCAAAGGCAATCCCTAGCTTTAGTGTTAGGGCAATGCCTACCTCACAGAGTGAGTTAGCAAGTAGTCCCTGTTTCTACTTTTGGAAAAGATTTTGTAAAATTGGTATTATTTCTTCCATAAATGTTGAATAGAATTTATCAGTTAAATCATATGGGCCTGATATGTTCTATTTAAGGAGGTTTGTAATTATTGATTCAATTTTCTTAACGGATATAGACAAATTCAGATTATCTGTCTCTCCTCAGTGAGTTTTGGTAGTTTATGTCTTTTAAGAAATTGGCCATTTCATCTACAACTTCAAATTTGTGGACATAGAGTTGTCTATAATATTTTATTATTATCCTTTTAATGTCCACAGAATCAGTACTGATGACTGTTTTCATTTCTGATATGGTCAATTTTTATCTTCTGTCTTTATCTTTTGTTAGCCTGATAGAGATTTATCAATTTTACTGGTCTTTTCAAAGAATCAGCTTTTAAAATTTTTTTTCTTTATTGATTTTCTGTTTCAATTTCATTTGTTACTGCTCCAATATCTATTATTTCTATTTCTCTTCTGGATTTAGGTTTAAATGCTATTTTTGGGGCCCAGTTTCCTAAGGTGGAAATTTAGATTATTGATTTAAGATCTTTCTTCTTTTATAATACATTTAGTGCTATATATCTTACTCTGACCATTGCTTTCACTGTATTCCACAAATTTTGATAGGCTATATTTTTATTTTCACTTATTTAGTTCAAAATATTTTAAAATTTCTCTGGAAATTTCTTCTTTGACTCATGTTACTTAGAAGTATGGTCTCTAATCTCCAAATATTGGGATTTTCCAGGTAGGTCTTTCTGTTATTGATTTCTAGTTTAATTGCATCATGCTGTATGTATACCTTATATAATGTCTATTCTTTTAAATTTGTTAAGGTGTGTTTTAGGGCACAAAATATAGTCAATATTGTTGAACATTTTATAAGAACTTGAGAAGAACATGTATTCTGTTGTTGTTAGATGAAACATCCTATACATGAAAAGTAGATCCAATTGATTGATGATGCTGTTCAGTTAAGCAGTGTCCTTAGTGATCTTATGCCCACTGTATCTGTCAATTATTGAAAAAGAGGTATTGAAGTCTCCAGATACAACAATGTATTCATCTATTTCTCCTTGCAGTTCTACCATTTTTTCTTATATTTTGACACTCTGTCCTATGTAAAAACATGATAAATGTTGTTATGACTTCTTGGAGAATTCATCTTTTTTTATCATTGAATCCCACTCTTTATCACTGATAATTTTCCTTGATATGAAATCTGCTCTTTCTGAAATTGATATAGCTACTTGATCTTTCTTTTCGTTAGTGTTAGCATGATCTATATTTCTCTATCCCTTTACTTTAACCTATCCGTGCCTTTATATTTAAAGTCATGTTATAGTTCTAGTCCAAAAACTGGTAGGCTTGAGACCCAGCAAGAGACAATGTTTCAGACTGTAATCAATGGTAAGAAAAAACTGATATTCCAGTTTGAAGAAAGTTAGGCAGAGGAATTCTCTCTTACTCAGCCTTTTTGTTCTATTCAGGCCATCAACTGATTATATGAGGCCCACCCACATTAGGGAGGGCAGTCTGCTTTATTCAGTCTGCTAATTAAAAGGTTAATCTCATCCTGGTGAGGGAAAAAATATTTGCAAAGTATGCATCTGACAAGAAGTTAATATGCAGAGTATATTAGAAATTCAAACAACTCAATAACAAAAAACCAACCAAACAAATAATTTGATTTTAAAATGGACAAAAGATCTAATTATACATTTCTAAAAGAAGACAGCCAAAGGACCAACAAGTATATGAAGAAATGTTCAACATCAGTAATCATCAAGGAAAGGCAAACAGGAACCACAATGAAATATCACCTCACATCTCTTAGAAAGGTTATTATCAAAAAGACAATAGATAACAGGTTTTGACAAGGAGGTGGAGAAAAAGGGAAACTGGGTACACGATTGGTTGGAATGCAAATTATTATCACCCTATGGAAAACATTATCGGAGTTTCCTCCAAAAATTAGAAATAGAACTACCATGTAACCCAGCAACCCCACTACTGCATATATATATAAAGAAAATGAAATCAGTATGTTGAAGAGATATCTTTATGCCTGTATTTTTATAGCATTATTCACAATAGCCAAGATATAGAATCAACCTTAGTGTTCATCAACAAACAAATGAATAAAGAAATAGTGGTATATTTACAAAATGAAATACTATTCAGCCATAAAAAGTAAAATCCTGTCATTTGCAACAACATGGATAAGCCTTGAGAACATTATGTTAAGTGAAATAACCCAGGCACAAAAAGGCAAGTGTCACACATTCTCACTCATATATGGAATCCAAAAAAGTTGCTGTCATAGAGATAGAGAGTAGAATAGTGGTTACTGGAGGCTGGGAAATGTAGGGGGAAAAGGAAGGATGAAGAGAGTCTCATTAATAGGTAAAAGTTACAGTTCAATAGAAGGAATATATTCTAGTGGTTCATTGCACAGTAGAATGACTATATTCAACAATCATATATTGTATATTTGAAAATAGTAAAAGAGAAGGTATTTTTGTCACTATAAAGAAATAATAAGTGTTTGAGGTGAAGGATGTGCTAATTACTCTAATTTGTTCATTACACATTGTACACATGTAGCAAACCATCACATTGTACCCAATACATATGTACAATTATGTCAATTAAGAAAATAAAAATAAAGAATAATATTTGACCAAACATCTGGGCACTTTGTGGTCCCATTGACACAAAAGTAACTATCTACATGTCTTGTCATTTTTTGCTGAAAGCTAGAAATTGAAATATAGGAACTGAAGTTAATAAACTTTTAATATGAAGTTTAATGTTAATCTGTTGAGAAGCTGGGCTGTGTTTAATGTTTGCTGTAGTTGTAGGTGCCATAGTTTTATTACTCTCTAGTATTCTTATTTTTGTCTCCTCTTATGTCTTCAGATGTCTCTAAGAACTCCTCCTTAAACTGAATCTGTGTCTTTGAGCTCTGTTAGTTGTGAAGGAAATGAGAAATATTTTATGCCAAAATATATTTCTTTGACATATTTTGAGATGGCTGCCATGAGTCTCACAGATAGAAGTAATCCTACAAAGCTGTTTTTTTGTGGGGGTAAATTTGTATCTATAGGGAATTTACTTTAATACAACCAGATCTATTCTTACCCAATTTAGGAAAGATTAACTGAGTCCAACACATTTAAAGGTCTGAAAAGAAACATTTACTGTCTATTTTATCTGTGGACTACTACCTGTAAGTTTTCATTTACAAAGTAAGACTACCTTTGCTAGCTACCCAAGCCTCTTCCTCTCTTCCCCCCAAACCTGTTTTGCTACTTTCAAACCTTCATTCTTTAAAAACCTTTTACCTCATTAAGGAGTTGGATCTTCATTCTGAGGGTTCCAGTGTATATCTGTTAAAGAAATTTGTATCTTTTCCTAATATTAGTCAATCAGCCTCATGTCCGTGATTTTTCAGCCAAACTTTTTGGTGACAGGGTCCTTTGCTCCCTACAGTTTGGTGAACCTTTAGGGGTCCAGGGGCCTTTGATCCCTGCAGTTGTAATCCACTGTTGCTATTCTGAAGCCTTTATGATGTGATGGTAAGGCACTAGGTAAGGAAAAGGGAAGTGTTCTATAATCCTATGAATTAAATCACAGCCTTTTTGTGGGCCTACATCCCTTTACATATGTTTCTTACCTTTTTTTCCTCCCCTTAAGGAGACAGGAAAGCTAGAGCTAGATTTGACTAATTGTACTTCCCCCAGGAGGATAAGGTTCCGGTAAAATTGGAGAGCAGATTTAGTCATGCTCTGGGCACTTTTCAAAATGATTACATTTTCTTTACTTTTGCCAGAAACCATGAGGGATTTTGTTTCTTATCTTCACCATGAGAACCTACTGAGTTTCCTGGAGGTAAAACTCAGAAAAGTATGCAGTCTACCTATGACTGTTGCCCCAGAAGTTTCTCACTCTCATGCTAGTCTAGAGGCAACCTTCAGTAATTTGTCAAAATTACCATCTAAGTGTCCAACTACTTTATAACTACACTGTCTCTGCTCTAGGTAAGCTGATGTTGGCTGTGATTCTCTATATTCATCTTTCTCTTCAGATTTCGGAGTAGTGGTTTACCCTGTAACTCTAATTCTCTGGTGGGTACAAGAAAAATGTCTTATGTTCCCTTTGTCATGGAAGTGATGGCTTCTAAGCTCTTTACATGTCACAGCTAAAAGCAGAACTCCACAGTTTCTCTTCCAGTGATGTTTTTGGATTTCAGTTAACCCCATAGTTTCTATATTTTTTTCCTCTTCGCTCTCTCTACCTTACACCATCGTATTATTGATGACATTCTTTTTAATATCTTTAATTTTAGCATTTTATTGTTTTCTCCCTGGGGAATCTTATAATTGCATATTTCAAAATATAACCAAAACATTTTTTAAAGCAGACATTGTAATTAAAATGTTGAGTTTCAATCTGAAATGTTGGTTCTTGACACACTCATGGCTGAAGAATGATCAGATGCACCAAAGTAAGGCAAACGTGAAAGTAAGATTTATTGAGGAGAGAAAGATAGGATTATACAGCAAGAGCAAGATATAGGTTTACAGATTGTGATATACATGCCACAGATGATGACCAGACCCATTGTTGCAGCAAAGGACAAGCAAAAGGAAGGGCAAAAAGGGCCTGGTTATGGTATGAGTCTTGTTGTATAGTGCCTGGATTGGGACCTCCTTGTGGCTCAGACATCGCCATGGAACCGCTTTGATTGGACAGTTGGGAATTGCATGACCTAAGTCTTACTATGCATAGGGGTCCTTCTAGGTCAATTTCCAGACTCTGTGGTACCTATGCTGGTTGGCCCATGGGCTAGAGAGTCCTGTGTATTCTTTTGCAGCTGATGTGCTAAATTCTGATTGGCAGAGTCATAGGATATTCTCTCCTCCCTCAGGTATGGCAGTAGCTTCAGGGCAGGATTAAGGTGGGGCAGGACCAAGATGGGGGCCTGGTGCCCACCCTTGTCCTTCTTCCCAGGTGGGGCAATTGCACCAAGGCCCAGCACAATCTTTCATCCCTAGGAGAACTGGAATTCCTTGCTAACTACCTAACAAAAATATAAATATTAAAATGTGGTTTGTCATGTTTTAAGATTTAAGGAAATAGGAGTTAAAATAGGAGAAACAAAATCAAATTGGGGCTGCCCTTAAATCTCAGGTTTCATTGATTATGTGAATTTTATGGGTTATTTAGTAGATAAATACTGTTGATTGTTGGCTGAAGAAACCATAAATATGCACAGAAATTGATTACTAAAATACTAATTTTTTGTCAGCAATTCATTTATGTAATCTATTGGTAGCAAGTCATAAAACTAAATAGAATATTATGTTATTTTTTATGGTATGGATCATTATGCAGATAATAAAAGTCTAATTCTTCCCTACAAATGAATGTGAATATGCACTATTTTTATGGGGTTAATATTTTAATATCTTATGTATCATTGTACATATGGGTAATATATCCATATTCATTTCAATCTGTGAAATTTTACATTTATTTTTTTGTATAGATATTATAATCATATAGTTTAACACTGTAATTCATATTTAAGCACAAACAAAAAACTCTAATGCTTGCTTATAGATTGAACGTTAGGTTTTTGGCTTGAATAATTAAAAGATTGAGAAAGCTCGGCCACTTGTCCACAAAGCTGAATCAGAAGAACCAGGACAAGTGGTTTGAGGAGGAAGAAAAGAGAGTTTACTTTGTTGACAAAGGATGAAATATAGTAGACCTTCTCATCTCAAAATCCCAAATTTACTGAACATAGGCAGAAATACAAAGCTTTTAAAGGGAGGGTTCTCGGCTTCAGGGAATTAGTGTGGTTAACTATTCTAATCATTCCATCTTTGCCAAAAACAAAGCCTGTGAACTCTGCCAGGTGCCCAAGTAGAGTTTCAACAAAAAACATAACCTGCCTCAGGGATGCAGGCCAGGCTGCAGTTCCCAAAAGAGTGGGGGAAGTTTTCCAGGCCATTCCCTCTGTTACAAAATGGATAGGACTTCAAGTAGAGCATATTTGTGGGAAAAGTTCATAAATTCCATTTTGGGTATTTATATTTCATATCCCTACAAGATATCCAAGATGGATTGAGTAGGCAGTCAGAAATATGTGTCTGGATTTCATCATACAAAGGTGGGCTGGAGACATATATTTGAGAGTCATCAAGGATTAAAAATTATTTAAAGCTGTGGGACCAGATGAGATCACCAAGAAAGGAATGTATATGGCAGAGAACCAAGACTTGAGCTGCAGGCTCTACAGCATTAAGCATCCAGGAGGGTGAGAAGCAAGATATAAAGAAGACTGAGACTGAGAAGGAGTGAAGTGGGTAGGAAGAATACTAGGAGACTGTGACTTAGTCCAAGTGAAGAACTAATTTGAGGAGAAAGACATGCTCATCTGGGTCAAAAGCTACTGATGGGTTTGTTAAGATGAGAACCAGAAGGTATCATTTGATTCAGCAACACTAAGTTCATTAGTGATCTTGACAAGAGAAATTTAAGTGGAGAGATGAAGGCAAATTCTGTGTGAGTAGGATCAAGATAGAATGGAAGAAATGGAAATGGAAACTCCAAGTACAGACAATTCTTACGATAGCATGTTCTACTTCTATTTATTTCCATGTCAGTTCCCTTTACGTGATCCACTGGCCTAATTAATGTAGTGAATGCTTGGAGTCTTCTCTCTCTTTAGAGAATTTTCTGCCCCTGAAAGCTATTTTCCATAACTAGCCTTCTGCTCACACTGGCTTTCTCTCTGGGTGGACTGTGTCCCATATGTCTTATGGAGGATAAAGCCTGCTGACTCAAGAGACAGTCCAATATTTTCCAAACTCTTAGAATTGCCTTTATTTGCGTTCAGAAATAGGGCACTACTTTCTCCACAAGAGATAATGTGATTCTCCCATCAATGACTTCTTTTTAGTCATATCTGCATCATGTCTAGAAGTTCTTTGGCATAGATGGCATAATAATGTCCTTCTCTACCTAATATCCAAGGCTAATGAAAATTTTCCCATTGTTTTTAATATTTTTGTCATTCTGGTTTATTTTGTAGGAGGAAGGTAAGGGGAAGAATGATCATCTATGTTCAAACCACATTTTCTGTAAGTTTGGCTCTATCAAATCATATTCCAACTATTTACCAGCTTACTGGTATTCGAAAAGTCACTAAACTTCTCTATGACCCAGTTTCTTTATCCATAAAGTGATTGATGAGGCATAAAGGGGTACTTTGAAAATTGCAGTGCTTGGTACAAGTTTTAAACTCACATAAGGATCTTCATGGAATATGAGCATCACTACTTGTCTGTTGTTGGCAACCCTAGGAGGGTTTAAACCCCTTTAAACACTGGGAGAAGACAGGTTAACTGAACATATAATGCAAAGAAAAATATTTTTTTCTTATTTCAAGAAATGTTCAGAGGAGGTAGGAAGAGGTGCATATCATAGCCAAGATTTAAAAGAATTAGTTCTGGAAAAATTCACAGATTTTTCTTCTATAAATAACACACATTACAGAATCATGTTAGGAAGATTAAAAACATGATAGCAGAGCACCAAGGGGCATCCTGCACTTGGATTTTGTGATTAAAGGAAACATTATTGGATAGCCCCTAAAATTAATTTTGAGTATTTTCAATGCCCTTAAGGCATATGACAGGATAATGTAAGGCCATAAGCTTTAAAGATAGTAATCATCACCCGATCCAATTTCTTCATGCTAGCTGCAAATTAGTTGCTTTTCCTTTAAGAGCTGTTCTAATTCAGAGAATTAATAAGCAAGGTTTATTATTTAAACCTTCCTATTTTACAAATTAGATTGCTGCCTTGTGGCAAATGTAGTATACTAGCAAGATCTTTTTAAAAAAATAATTTGAGAATTAAAAAAAATTAAATTTTCTGCATCTTATTTTTGTTAAAATGTGCATCTTATTTTTAATTTTAAAATATGTAATGATCAAAAGAGACCTGATTTCCCTTTTATTTACTCTACCAATTCATTGTTTAGCTTATACTTAGGAAAAAAAAAATTTCATTGTCAAAAAGATCATCAAATAGTTTTAAAATCAAGTGAGAAATATGTTATCTATTATCGTGTCAATGGAAAAGAAGCCAAGCTCTGTAAAATAATTTTAAATAGATTTATTCTGAGCCAAATTTGAGGACCATGACTCAGAGCCATACCCAAGAAGCCTTGAGCAAGTGAACTGGCTGTGGTTGGGTCACAGTTTGGTTTTATACATTTCAGAGAGACAGGGATTACAGATAAAGTCATAAATCAATATGTGGAAGGCATACATTGGTTTGGTCTGGAAAGGTGGGCCACTTCTAAGTGAGGGCTTACAGTTTATAGGTGGGTTTAAAGATTCTTTGGCTTGTAATTGGTTAAAGACTTGAAGCTTTGTTTAAAAGCTTGAAATGTTTTAAGATAAGGAAATGTTAATCAGAGACAAGCCATCAGACATATATTTGTTGTGTAAATTGGTGACCCACACTTTTGTCTTGCATACCCTTAGGTCTGGTAATGGTTTACAAAGAACATCTCCAAGAAGGGAGGGGGGCATGGTGAGGCATGTCTGACCTCCCTCCTCCTGGCAGGCAATTTAGTTTTAGGATATCCCCTTGGCCAAGAGGGGGTCCATCAGTCAGCCGGTGGCAGGGGAGACTTCAGATTTTATTTTAGTTCACAATTGTTTACTTATAAATATTAGTACACCAAAGCATATGAAATTCTTATTTTTAAAGATAATTTCATTTTCAACATTTCAAAATACTTTATATGTGCAAAGATTAGAAAAAAAGAAAAAAGGGGGGAAACATAAAGATTAATTCTTTAATTTATACAACAAACATTTATCAGATACTCTTCACAAGTCCCTACACTATGCAAAAAATAAAACTGTTGTGGAAAAGCTATTAAATAAAATAGATAATAAAACAGTTTAAAAATTGCTGTCATATAGGAAGTGCTTGGGACATGGAGGAGAGGACTGAGACCCAGACAAAGGAAAGAAGATAATTGTGGGTGTGGAGATGGTTTTCCAGATAACTGTGCTCCATGTTTAAAATGACAGATGTGAGACAGATAACCCAGAGAGGAGTAGCATTTGTGAAATGTTGGGGATTTATGAAAAATCCATGGAAGGAGCTCAGGAAATTTCACCCCAAAAATATGACTCCTTGGTATAAAGAGTGTTTTGAATTGCAGGCCCCTTGAGATCAACAAAGCTTTGGAGGGAGGTTTCCCCTATCTGCATAAACAGCACTGACCCATCAAAAAATCAAAGGGGGCAATTGACTTCTCTTTCTCTCCCTGTTATCTCAATATATTGGAAAATGCAACCAGACCTGGCCCAAATCACTTAAAATATGTCTCTCTGGGTTAATTTATAAGTCAGTCTGTTTCCCCCAGCCATTCATCCTCCTTAGCAACTGTTTATTGCCCCTAAACAGAATTACCTATACTCCTCATCTTCCCCTCTCCCCTCTAAAAGGTGTGTATAAAAATATCTGAACTTCATTGGGATATTGAGTAATCATTCTGTGATTCTCCCCATGCACATGGTAAATAAACCTGTCTCTTATTAATCTGCCTTAGTTGTGAGTTCATTTTTCAGCAAACTTTCAAGGGAAAGTGCAAGTTTCCTCTCATCCCGACATTGGCGTGATTGGAATAGGGGTAAGAAATGAGAAGTAGTAAGAGCTGAGGCTGTATGGATAGAACCTTGATCAAAAAATCTGTCTTTTTTTGCAAGGAGTCTTTCTTGAATGCTTGACAGGTAAGGGTTAACTTGTCTATGTCTGATTACTGATAAAACTACTTTTGAGAGAGATAATGGCCTTTATATTCTTAGGAAAAACAAGCCTAATAACTGCGGGCAGGTCAAGATAAGAACCAAGAGGTGACCATAAAGTTTAGAAAAATTACATCATTCATAACCTGAGCAGTATTTGTTATAAAATAGATATTGTGAACAAAGTTAGATGGAGCTGACCAATGAACCCAATAGAATCTATAGGTTGTATTCAGGGTCTCTCTGTAGTTCATAACCATGGAAATAAAAGCTGTATAAATAAATGTGCATAGTGTGGACAGAGGTTAATAAAACATCCTTGAATGATAAACATCTAAATCCTTACTAATAAAGACTCTTTTTTTTCTGGGAGTTTAACTTGGGGTTTGTGTAGAGGAGCTCTAACAAGTGCATAGGAACATTCATCCCCAGAATTCAGGAGCAATGTCAGCAAATGTCACCCTATAATATTGAAGGTAATCATCATCTTCATAAAAATGTGTGTGTTTACCCATCTCCAGAGGTAAGCCATGGGAAGAAATGATTTATGGAAGCTCTGTTGAAAACACTAATGTGGTTCACAATTACTGTCAGGTGACTAACTATTTTGCAAATCTCATCAAATAATTAGCGTAAGGTAAATTGGGAAGTAATAAATTGTAACACAACTAAAAAATTGATGCCCAGACACCAAAATGATAGCTTAAATACATGAAATGTTAGAGGTTAATATGTTAAGTAAAAGTCTTAAAAGGACAACATCCGATAGGGCCCACCAAATGGTAAACAGACTCATGTGAAAGTTAAAATATTTCTACTTCTAAGCATTCATATGTATATAGTACACACACATATACATATATATGTGTATAGATACATATATAGAGAGAGATTGTGCATGTATTTGTTTTTGTCTGGAAAATAAGTTATTAACCTTTACTAGCATTTAATGCAGAGGCACATGGCTTCAGATGGCCTGTGGTCAGATGCCACCCCCTGGGAGGAGCCATCTCTCATATGCACCTCAATATGAAGGTGTTTGCAGTGGCATCCTTCTCTCCTTCTCTTTTGTCATATTGCATATGAAGAAAATCAAAATATTTTACCCCAATATATATTTACTTGACATATTTTGAGAAGGCTGTCAGAGGGCCAGCAAACAGAAGTGGCCCTGCAAAGCTATCTTTTGTGGGGGAAATTCGCATCTATAGAATCTCCCCTAATGCAACCAGGCCTTCCATGTCTGGATCTAGGAAAGATTAACCAAAAGTCTAACACCTTTAAAGATCTGAAAGAAACATTTACCATCTATTCTCTCTGAGGGCTACTACCTGTGAGAGGTTTCATCTAACAAGATTACCTTTGCTAACCAAATCTCCTCTTCTCTTCCTCCTGTAACTTCTCTTGCCAGTAAAAATTGATTTACCACCATAACCTGTTTCTGGTCATGCCCAGTACTCCCCTTTTTTCTGTAACCTCAACGTGGTGTACCAGCTTCTGCACCCCCTTGGGGATTGGGTCTTTATTCTGAAGGCTGCCATGTCAGGTAAAACTGTGATCAAGTAAATTTGTATGCCTTTTCTCAAATAAATCTGCCTTTTGAGAGTTGATTCTTCAGGAAATGTTCTGAGGGCAAAGGGGAAGCTGTTCCTTCACTCCTGTACACAAACTTCTGTTTACATATGAGGAGTCATTCAAGGTAGACAGAGCACAATTATAACTGTTCGCAAATACGAGTAAACAGATGTGTTCAGGAAGCGACAAACCATGTGATGCTATGGGAACATAGGAAGAATATGGGTAAGTGAGAAGATACAGTGAAAACTCCAATAGTAAATGTTGTAATATTTATATTAAGGCATAACTTTTTCTCTCTTTATTTTTCTCTTTACCTATATTTCCATTCAAACAGTAGTTGGTTCTTTGTTCATTGTTTTGGAGGAAGGATGTGGCAAGGGAGAATATAAGACCTATAATTTCTTATAGCTTTTATTTCCAGAAACTAGATGTACCAGTTAGGGATAGAATTGCTGGTATAAACAATATGTCTTGAGAGAAGCAGAAGAAAACCTGAGGCTCCCATGTTTAACCCTAAAGATTAAAAGAAGAAAACTGTGGAGGTCAGGGGAGGCAGAAAAATAGAGAGAGAAGGAGAAGAATGATGGTAAAGATAGCAGGAAGGAGAGAGAGAGAGGGAGAGAGAGAGAGATGTGCTGGCAGCTCCTGGAGATTCGCAGGGGATTTCGCAAGTCACTAGGGAGAAGTTTATGATGTGTCTAAGATGGAAAATTTCTTTAAAGTATTGTATCTTTGCTCTGTATGACACGGGGGGTAACCACGCCAACCAGAAAGATGTATATCTCTCTGTCAAAATGTTGGAGCAAAGCCAAGAGCCAAATTGTCCTCCTTCCCCAGACTCTTGCCCAGACACTACATAAGACCCTGGTACTGTAACAAATCCCTGGGAGGTAGATGCGGGGAGCGGTGGTGACCCTAGAAGGGACTGACTGAAACGTTCACACAGAATGGTGAAAGAGACAGAAATTAACTTGAGTTACAGAAAAATAAGCTAAGCTTGAAACTGGATATTTAATAATCATTGTATATCTATAAAGACTTTGAACTCAATCCAGAAATTGACTGAGAACTATTATAGGAGCTTAAGTGAAGAGCTTAACATTATATTTCCTACTAGAAGTTAATTATGGAGGAGAGGCGATATATAGCAGATGTTTCCTGATGAGTGGAAAGATACATTCTTTATTGTAACTTAAAAATTAATACTTTGCTTTAAAAATAAAATCTTCAAGTTATTTATTATTTTAATAATACAGCTTCAGGATTCAGAATCATCAACCCATGAGTCTTACCCATGAGGACTCTACTAAGAAGTAGATCTTCTGAAAAACTCAATATAACCAGCTGACTTAATTCTCTCTTAGTAGCTGAGATTTTTGAGAGAGAATGAAACCTCATGCATACAATATCTAGGAACAGAACCTGTTCCAATGGTCACACAGGATGTGAGGGGATGGAAGATTTGAGGTCAAATCAAGGCTGTGAGGCGGCATTAGTGGGAGGAAGAGGAAACTGTTGCCAGTATCTTAGGACATAGCAAGGACCTCATCTTCTCCTCAAGTCCGAAGAGTTGACAAATATGCAATGAAATTTCAAAAAGAAGGCTAAGAAGACAAACACCCTAATGATAGTCGCTTACATTATTGATTCTTGATAATATATATTTGACAATAGTACCCTCCCTTCCTTAAATATTTGTATGTCACACACTTTTCTAGGTACCAAGAAAAAAACAAAAAGTCTCTGTTCTCATACAGACTAATGCTAAGCTGGGAGAAACAGATAATAATGCATACATTAATATGTGTTATATCAGGTGGTAAGAGGTGTTCTGAAGAAAAAGTAATCA
Organism: Eulemur rufifrons; assembly: GCF_041146395.1. Lineage (NCBI taxonomy): Eukaryota > Metazoa > Chordata > Mammalia > Primates > Lemuridae > Eulemur > Eulemur rufifrons. The sequence goes on from NC_090997.1 coordinate 37,933,031, forward strand.
GAGAAGGAGCTAGAGTGCTCCAGGGGTACAGAGGTGCAGTTATAATTTTAAATAGGATGGTCAGGGGAGGAGTGAAGGTGAGAGCGTGAGCCATGAAGATCTGCAAGAAGAGTATTCAAAGCAAATGCAAGTTAAAAGTTCTGAGGTAGGAGCATGTCTGTCATATTTGAAGGACAGAGAGGGGACACGTGGATAGATTAGAGAGCAGCAGGAGATGAAGTCAGAGTGGGAACTGAGAGCTCAGACTAGTTAGGGCCTTGGAGGCCATTGTGAGGTCTTTGAATTCCACACCAAATGGGGTAGAAGGCTATTGGTGTATTTTGAACAAAGTTGTAATATCTTACATTTTTAAAGGATCACTCTACCAGGTAGAGAAAGACAGAAATCGAGGTCAACTCTAATGTCCATCCCCACCTCATCCCCTCACAACAGGGAGGATGACATTGACACTGACAGAAAAGATGTAGACTAGGAAGTTGCACATTTAGGATGAAGATCAGGAGTTTAAGTTTGGGCACGTTATGCTTAAGATTTCCCTTACGTAGCCAAAGGGAAATGTCTAGTACATAGTTGGATAAATATTCTGAATTAAAGGGAAAAGTCTGAGCCAGAGTTACGAATTGGATTGCTGTTTGCCTCTAGATGACACATAATGCCATGAAACTGGAGGAGATTCCCTAGGGAATGGGTTCAATTAAAGAAGGGCAAAGGTCTGAGACTTGAATCCCCAGACAGTGGAAGGATGGAAAGAACCAGTAACGGATGCTGACAAAGATAGGCCAGTTTGTTAAGAGAAAAATTAAAGTTTGGTGTTAAGTCATGTGAAGAAAGTGTGGGAATTACTGATCATGCCAAATGTTGCTGATGAGTCAAATAAATCGAGAATTTAGAGTTGGATTTTAAAAAGTGTATTTGTGGCCAAGACAATAACAATTTTGGTGGGTGGGAACTAAATCCCGACTGGAGTAATTTTAAAAGAGGGTGGGAAGAGAAGGACCGTAAACACCTTCACAAGACTTGCTGAAAAAGGGAGCTGAAATTCATTGCAGTATCTGGAAGAGATTTGGGATTAAGAAGGAAACATGCACAAAGTGTTCCAGGGTGATGGGGCTGCTTGAGTACAGTTGGGAAAATTGGTGACACAGGGGAGATAAGGGAGAGTTTCCAGAGCTGTGTTCTTGAGGAGATGGGGGAGGAAGGGATTTGGGGCATGAGTGGAGGGGTTGCCTGAGCTGTAAGCCTGGCTGGCTTGCTAACAATAACTGCAGACGGGGCAGAGTGTAAGATTGCACATGTGGGGGAGCAGATGTATATGGATATGGAGCTGGTGGACATACCCTCTGATTGCTTCTATCTTCTCTGCAGAATGACTGTGGGAAAGGAGATGTGGGGAATTTACGGGAAGCAAAGGGGTGAAATATTAATAGTATTCTGGGACTTGAAGTCAGTCAGCAGGTAGAGTGAAGGGAGTCAGTTGGCTGTGTGCTTTTCTCCAACAAGAGCAGTTGGAGAGATTGATAATCCAGATTTGAGATTGGGGGAAAAGAGGGGCAAATGAGTCGAGGAATTGGCAGGAATGTTATCATAATGACAAACCATAGAACCTAAACTCAGTAAGGAGGGAACTGTTGAAGAAAAATTGCAATGGACAAAGTCAAACCAGCAAGGGAGACTTTATTGAAGACCATTTTAACAGGGGAGAGAAATGGAAATAAATTCCACTAAAACAGAAGCTGGGAGGGTTTTTAAATGCTAGGGTGAGCTGGAGGATGTGGTGGGGGCAGGGAAGTTGGTTAATAGGGTGTGTCCAGAACATTGAGTCATTACTGAGTTTGCAAATGTTTTTCTTTGTGATTAGGCCATTTGTGTTTGCTAATTGGTTCTTAGCACATTAGGCTCCTACCTTCCTGCAGAGACTGGGAGGTAGGAGGGGTATCTTCTTTGATGATTACATTTCAAAGGGATAGCTTCCAGGTCCTTAAGAAAGATATTCCTTGGTCCCTAAAATAGGCAAAAGGCCAGAAAATTTGTCTATATTTCAAAGGAGCAGAGAAAGAATTTGCATTTATAAGGTTTCTAAAGTAAATGCTCTAAGGAAAGGGAGGTTAAAGGACTATAGACAGGAAGAAATCTGTCTAAAGTTTAGTCAAGCTGAGGACATAGTTAAGGCTACCTTGGTCAGAAGCAAGTAAAGGAGGTGGTGAAAGATGTGGAAATAACATTAAAATGGATGGATTACAGATCCCTATTTGGTCACATAGTTTTAGGTGTTGGAGTGCAGTGGAAGTTAGTAGGAAATACACGTCTTAGAAAGTAATGCTATTTCTTTTACCCTGCAGAAGTAAGTTTTTCTGTTCCTAGAAGGAAAAAATTTGGGGCATATTAGAACCAAAACTGGGTTGCATAAATGGCAATTTGGCACAGGGGCAGTGGCTCAGCAGAGGTGGGAAAATCACTTGAGGTCAGGAGCTTGAGACCAGCCTGAGCAAGAGTGAGACCCCGTCTCTACAAAAAAAAAAGAAAGAAAGAAAAAATTAGCCAAGCGTCATGGTGCACGCCTGTAGTCCCAGCTACTTGGGAGGCTGAAGCAGGAGGATTGCTTGAGCCCAGAAGTTTGAGGTTGCTGTGAGCTATGTCGCCACTGCACTTTAGCTGGAGCGACAGAGTGAGACCCTGTCTTAAAAAAAAAAAAAAAAAAAAGAGCAATCTGACATTTGTTTTCAGGGTTTCTACTGACCGTTTTTTTTATTTTAGTGAATCTTTTGAAGCAAGTAAATTAACTCAAAAAATAAGGGAAGAAAATAAACATCTTGTGTATATGAACTAGGTATCAATAGATGCAAGCTATTTTCTCAGGAATTATCTCACTTAATCTTCATAACACTTAGAATTAAGTAAGAATTAGTCCATATTTGTAAATGAGAAAAGTAAATCTGACACAGATTTTTAAAAAAATTGTCTAACTAATAATCCAGCTTAGTGTACTACAATGTTAATGAAGTCCTCTTTATTGCCATTGCCACTATGGAATATGGAACTATAATTGTGAAGCAGAAGGAGTCCTATAAAAATAGCAGATCAAACTTATTTATAGACAAGTTTGTCTTCTCTGGTGTAATAACTTCCATATTGAACTTTTCAGAATATGAATTTTTTAGTAAGTATTTTATGTCAAAGACAGTTATTGTGTAGGTTATTTGTACTTCAGGGAGGTTCACTGCCTATGTCCTGTAGAGGCACTTTTTAATACAGGCACAATGAGTAGTGATTTCCAACTGTTCACCAAATAATATACAAGTAAGAACCTAACTAGCAGGTTTGCTGTAATACCTTTTTACTTGAAGTCCCACAATTTAATAAAGTTGGTTTCTTTAATATGCAATTTAGATCCTCTTAAACCATTTTCCCATCCATCCCTAAAGATTATATATTGAGGTTACTTTCATTTTAATGATGCACTCTAAATCCACTTAATAAATGTAGAAGAAAAAAATACTTTTAGCCTGACCTTAAGGTAGCAATTCCTACACTGAATTTCACCATTTCAAATTTATAGCAATTGCCAATTTAAAGTGCTCCACTGATATGAATACTATCTTATAAGATTCTGATCATATTAGACTTGAAAAATATAATAATGTCAATGTAACTATAAATCAGTTTTAAAACTTTGCTTCAATATCAAATACCTCTCCAATTCAAATTATTTTGTGTGTATTGTTTTTGTAAGTATTGTCTAAATACAAGAGAAGAGTCATGCCAAAAAATCAAATTTGTTGACTTTGCTATTAATTATTAAAGAATAAAATAATACCAATGGCATAGCTGAGCGCCAGAGAATTGCTGAAATACACTGAATTCATGCTTAGACATCCAAAATCACTTTGTGCTTATAAAATCATGCACAAGCCCACTCTTTCAGCTTAATGTGTGCAATGAATTATTTTTATGCTATGAAGATTGCCAGAGTTTTGGGATGTGGTTGCCAGTTCTTAACATCCTTCACAAAAATGATCTGAATTGCATGGATCTATTTCATGCATTTAAGGGAGAGAATAAAAATTACACTTGCAGATCAACTGATCCCATCCCTTGGTATCTGTTCTGCTTCCTGCCTCGGAGAATATTGTCCTCACTGCATGGACCAGTGACAGAGCTGTCATCTGGCTTGTGGGGGCTCACACTGATATGGATGTTGCATAAGCCAGTACATTTCTCCTCGTTTCACTTACTCTTTTTTAGAAAAGCAGGAGAATAATGCTCTGGAAAATTGCCGCTACTCTGTGGGGATTTTATAAGAATTTAAAATGATGTTTTGCCAGGTGCAAAGCACTAGGTGAATAAGCAGAGCAACATGCAAAATCACCAAGAGGAGATTCAAAAAGGATTTTATAACTTTATAGCTTTTTGCCTGCTGATTTTTAACATAATTTCTAAAAGTAATTATTTTTTTAAAAATGCTTATGACTTTATTTTAAAATAAGCTATTATAAATAGGAAATATAAAAATACTACATAGCATAGATAACAGTGAAATTGTGTACACTCCAACATTTCCCAGAATCATCGTCCCTGTACGGCTCCAGCTTGGAATTGGACACAAGAAATTTGCATGAGATTTAGACCAGTGAAGCAGAAACCCTCATTCCCTAAAGATCATCACAGTTGGAGGCAGGGAAAAACAAATACAGAGGTGCTTGTGATTTCCAGTTTATCCTAACTCTTTTTCCTGTCTCTACATTCTGCTCTTCTTCCTGATCATTGACCCTCCTGAACCACAGCCTCCTGGGTCCTCCCCTGCACATTTGGCTGAGAACACACAAGGGCAGTAAGTGTGACGAGGCAACAGCCTTCCACATGCTTCTACACTAACACCCATTGCAGCCCACTCCAGCAGCTGGGTGTTGACCTGTGTCAGTGCTTCAGGAAAACTGCTTAATGACTTATAATGGCTGATTAATGATCTTCCAGCTCCCTTTCATGGACTTTTATTTTTTCAATTACTCCTACATTGTATAATGTCTAACTCCTATAATAAATTCTTATTACCAAACTCTTAGTGGTTCTGTTTCTTTGATTGAATCATGACCAATAGATTGAGAATACCTTCATTTGTATTAATTTGTACACTTTTTTTCTTTTTGCTAATCAATGAACTTGCTCAGTTAATATTTGACAGCTATCTGTTAATTCCTTGTGCGTGTGTGTGTGTGTGTGTGTGTGTGTGTCATAGCATTATTGGCAACGTTAAAAAATTATCTTACAGGTACGTGAAATAATGGTGCATCTTTAGTTGATGAGACCTTAGGTTCAATGAAACATGGTAACTAGAAGCTCAGTTTTACCCTGAGCTCTTTAGTGACCCCATTGTCACTGAAGAACCAGATGCTACTTCTACCATTCTTGCCAGAAGACTCCTTTTTCTCAGCCTATTCACTCACCCTCATGTTAACTTTTTTTTTTTTTTTTTTTTGAGGCAGGGTCTTGCTTTGTTGTCCAGGCTAGAGTGCAGTGGTGTGATCATAGCTCACTGCAGCCTCAAAATTTTGGGTTCAAGTAAACCTCCTGGCTCAGCTTCCCAAGTAACTGGGACTACAGGCATGTGCCACTGCACCCAGCTAATATTTGTTTATTCTTATTCCCTCCTCCTTGTCCCTCCTTCTTTGCTTCCTTTCTTGTCTCTTCTTATTAGAAAGTAAGCATCATGAGAACAGAGACTTAATGTATCTTGTTTCTCCAACATATCTCCTGTACTTGCAACAGATAGTCTTTTGTCTCTGGTAAAACAATAAACTGTTATTGAATGACTAGCATAAATACTATTAAAAACAGAGTTATTTAATTCAAATTCTTTTTTTAATTAAAAAATTAGGCCGGGCGCGGTGGCTCACGCCTGTAATCCTAGCACTCTGGGAGGCCGAGGTGGGTGGATCGTTTGAGCTCAGGAGTTCGAGACCAGCCTGAGCAAGAGCGAGACCCCATCTCTACTAAAAATAGAAAAGAAATTATATGGACAGCTAAAAATATATATAGAAAAAATTAGCCGGGCATGGTGGCGCATGCCTGTAGTCCCAGCTACTCGGGAGGCTGAGACAGGAGGATCGCTTGAGCTCAGGAGTTTGAGGTTGCTGTGAGCTAGGCTGACGCCACGGCACTCACTCTAGCCTGGGCAACAGAGTGAGACTCTGTCTCAAAAAAAAAAAAAAAAAAATTAAATTTATTTACTTTTTATTTTTAATTATTATGGGTACATACTAGTTGTATATCTTTATAGGGTACATGTGATGTTTTGAAACAGGCATACAAAGTAAATTAATCAAATCAGGGTAATTGAGGTATTTATCACCTCAGGCATTTATCGTTTCTTTGTGACAGGAACATTCCAGTTCCACTCTTTTAGTTATTTTAAAGGATACTGTAACTTTCTATCTAACTATCTAACTATATGTTTGCACCCATTAACTATCTTAACTTTATCCCTCCCTCCCAACTACTCTTCTCCACCCCTGGTAACCACCATTCTACTCTGTCTCCATAAGATCAATTGATTTTAATATTTAACTCCCACATGTGAGTGAGAATATGTCAGATTTGTCTTTCTATGCTTGGTTTATTTCACTTAACATAATGTTTTCCAGTTCCACCATGTTGTTGGAAATGGCAGGATTTTATTCTTTTTTGTTGCTATATTGCATTACATTGTGTATATACGTACCACAATTTCTTTACCCATTCATCCACTGAAATACACTTAAGTTGATTCCAAACCTTGGCTATTGTGAATAGTGCTGCAATAAACAAAATAAAATAAAACCCATGATATCTTTTCAATATATTGAATTTCCCTCTTTTGGATATATACCTATCTGCAGTGGGATTGCTGGATCATATGGTAGTTTGATTTTTAGTTTTTGAGGAACTTCCATACTGTTCTGCATAGTGGTTGCACTAATTTACATTCCTACCAACAGTGTACGAGGGTTCTCCTTTCTTCACAAACTTGCTAGCATTCAATATTGCCTATAATTGGATAAAAGCCATTTGGGCTGGGATGAGATGATATTGTAGCTTTGATGTGCATTTCTCTAATGACTAATGATGTTAAGCATTTTAGCATACACCTCTTGGCCATTTGTGTGTCTTCTTTAGAGAAATGTCTACTCAGATCCTTTGCCCATTTTTAATTGGATTGTTTAATTTTTTTCCTTTTGACTTGTTGGAGTTACTTATACATTCTAGTAATTAATCTCTTGTCAGATGGGGAGTTTGCAAATATTTTCTCCTATTCTGTAAGTTGTCTTTTCACTTTGTTGCTTGTTTCTTTTGCTCCACAGAAGTTTTTAGTTTGATGTGATCCCATTTGTCCAATCTTGCTTTGGTTGATTGTGCTTTGTGGATATTACTCAAGAAGTACTTGACCAGACCAATGTCCTGAAACATTTCCCCAAAGTTTTCTTTTAGTAGTTTCATAGTTTCAAGTATTAGATTTAAGTCTTTAATCCACTTTGATTTTATTTTCATCTGTGGCAAGAGATAAGTCTAGTTTCATTCTTCTGCATATAGATATCCACTTTTCCCAACACATATTTTGAAGTGACTATCCTTTCCTCACTGTATGTTCTTGGCACCTTTGTTGAAGATAAAGTCACTATACATGTGAGTATTTATTGCTGGGTTCTTTATTCTGTTCCATTGGTCTCTATGTCTGTTTTTATGCCAATACCATGCTATTTTTATTACTACAGCTCTGTAGTATATATAATTTGAAGTCAGATAATGGGATTCTTCCAGTTTTGTCCTTTTTGCTTAGGATGGCTTTGGCTATTATGGTTCTTTTGGGGTTCCACATAAATTTTAGGATTATTTTTTTTTCTATTTCTGTGAAGAAATGTCATTGATATTTTGATGGGGATTGCATTGGATCTGTAGATTGCTTTGGGCAGTATGGGAATTTGACAATATTTATTCTTCCAACACATGAGCATGAACTATCTTTCCATTTTTTGTGTTTTCAACTTCTTTTATCAATGTTTTATAGTTTTCATTATAGAGCTCTTTTGCTTTTTTGGTTAAGTTTATTCCCAGGTATTTTATTTTATTTGTAGCTATTCTAAATAGGATTACTTTCTTGGTTTCTTGTTCAGATTGTTTACTGTTGGCATATAGAAATGCTACTGATTTTTGTATGATGATTTTGTATCCTACAACTTTACTGAATTATTTATTGATTCTAATAGTCTTTTTGTGGAATTTTTAGTTCTCTCTAGATATAAGATCATATTAGCTGCAAACAAGGATAATTTGACTTCTTCCTTTTCAATTTGGATGCTCTTTATTTCTTTATCTTGTCTGATTGCTCTAGCTAGAATATCCAGTACTATGTTGAATAACAGTGGTAAAATTGGGCACCCCTGTCTTGTTGCAGATCTTAGAGGACAAGCTTTCAGGTTTTTCCCATTCAGTATAATACTCATTGTGGGTCTGTCATATGTGGTTTTTATCATGTTGAAGTAAGTCATTTTTATACCCAGTCTTTTGTGAGTTTTTTATCATGAAGTATTGAGTGCCTTTTCAGCATCCACTGAAATGATCTTTTTGTCTTTTGTTCTGTTGATATGGTGTATCACATTGATTGATTTGCATATGTTGAACCATCCCAGCATCCCTGGGGTGAATCCCACTTGATCATAATGAATAATCTTTTTAATATGTTGTTGAATTCAGCTTGCTAATATTTTGTTGAGGACTTTTTAAATCTATGTTCCTCAGAGTTGCTGGCTTATTGGTTTTTTGTTTTTTGGGTTTTTTTTTTTTTTTCTTGCTGTGTCTTTTTCTGGTTTTGATATCAGGGTGATATAGGCCTCGTAAAATGAATTTGGGAGTATTCTGTCCTTGATTTTTTGGAATAATTTAAGTAGGATTGGTACTAGCTCTTTTTTGAATGCTTGGTAGAATTCAGCAATGAAGCCACCGGGTCCTGGGCTTTTTTTTGATGGGAGACTTTTTATTAGTGCTTCTACCTCATTGCTTATTATTAGTTTATTCAGACTTTGACTTCTTCCTGATTTGATGTTGGTAGGTTGTATGTGTCTAGGAAGTATCCATTTCTTTTAGGTTTTCCAATTTATTGGCATATACTTGCTCATAGTAGTCACTGATGACCCTCTGGATTTCTGCAGTATCAGTTGTAATGTCTCCTTTTACATCTCTGATTTTATTTACTTGGGTCTTCTCTCTTTTTCTTAGTCTGGTCAAAGCTATGTTAATTTTGTTTATATGTTCAAAAATCCAACTTTTTGTTTCATTAATCATTTGTATTGTTTTTATGGTTGCAATTTTCCTTATTTTTTCTCTTATCTTTACTATTTCTTTTCTTTTACTAATTTTGAGTTTGTTTTGCTTTTGTTTTTCTAGTTCTCTGAAATGCATAGTTAAGTTGTTTATTTGAGGTTTATCTACTTTTTTGATGTAGGCACTTAATGGTATGATTTTCTTCTTATTATTGCTTTTACTATATCCCAGAGGTTTTGATATGTTGTGTTTTTATTTTCATTTGTTTGAGAAACTTTTTAATTTCCTTCTTAATCTCTTTATTGACCTACTGGTCATTTGGGAGCCTATTGTTTAATTTCCATATGTTTGTATATTTTTCTGTGTTCCTCTTGTCATTGATTTCTAGTTTTATTCCACTGTGGTTAGAGAAAATACTTGATATGATTTCAATTTTTTGAATTTTTTGAGACTGGTTTTGTGGCCTAAAATATGATCTGTCCTTGAGAATGATCCATGAGCTGGGGAGAAGAATGTGTATGCTGCATTTGTTGGATGAAATGTTCTGTAAATATCTATTAGGTCCATTTATTTTATAGTGCAGATTAAGTCTAATATTTCTTTATTGATTTCCTGTCTGGATGATGTGTCCAGTGCTGACAGTGGAGTGTTGAAGTCTCCAACTATTATTGTATTGGGGTCTGTCTGTCTCTTTAGTTCTGATAATATTTGTTTTATATATTTGGGTGTTCCAGGATTAGGTGAATATATATTTAGAATTGTTATATCTTCTTGCTGAATTGACCCATCTTTACATAATGTCCTTCTTTGTCTCTTTTACACCTTTTGTTCTGATAGCTATTTTATCTGATAGAAGTATAGTTACTCCTGCTCTTTTTGGTCTCCATTTGCAGGGAAAAGTTTTTCCATCCCTTTATTTTCAGTCTATGTGTCCTTATAGGTGAAGTGGGTTTCTTGCACACAACATACAGTTGGCTCTTTTTTTTTTTTTTTTTGTTCAGTCACTCTATGTATTTTATTATTGATAGTTAAGGGCTTACTAATACCATATTGTTATTTGATTTTTGGATGTTTTATGGTCATCTTTTTTTCTTTCTTCTTCCCTGTCTTCCTTTGTTGAAAGTGATTTTCTCCGGTAGCATGTTTGAATTTCTAGCTTTTTATTTTTTGTGTATCTGTTGCAGGTTTTTGATTTGAGGTTACCATGAGGCTTCCAAAAAAACATTTTATAAACAATTATTTTAAACATATGATAACTCTACCTAGAAACTAACAAACAAATAAGCAAAGAGAAATCTAGTAGAAATTCTACCCTTTAACTTCCCTTTCCCTCCCTGTTTTTTAACATTTTGTCATTTCCATCCATATTTCTTATACTATGTATCTCTCAAAAAGTTGTTGTAGTTATTTTTGATAGCCTTCCTACTCAAGATATAATTGTTTTATACAGCACAATTATAGCAATAGAGTATTCAGTATTTGTGTACTTACTGTAACCAGTGAGTTGTATACATTCAGATGCTTTCTAACTATTCATTGACATCCTTTTATTTCAGATTGAAGAACTCCTTTTAGCATTTCTCATAGGACAGGTCTGGTGTTGATGAAACCCCTCAGTTTTTGTTTGTCTGGGAAAGTTTTTATTTCTCCTTGATGTTTGAAGGATATTTTTGCATGATATAATATTCTACGGTTAAAGTTTTTTCCTTCAGTACTGAATATATCATGCTTTCCCCTGGTCTGTAAGGTTTCCACTGAGAAATCTGTTGCCAAACATATCAAAGCTCCTATGTATGTTATTTATTTATTTTTCTTGCCTGCCTTAGGATCTTTTCTTTATCCATGACCTTTGGGAGCTTGATTATTAAATGGCTTGAGGTAGTCTTGTTTGGGTTAAATCTGCTTGGTGTTCTATGGCTTTATTATACCTGAATATTGACACCTTTCTCTAGGTTTGGAAAGTTCTCTGATATTATTTCTTTGAATAAACCACCCCAATCTCTCTCTCCCTCCCTCCCTCTTCTTTAAGGCCAATAGCTCTTAGGTTTGCTCTTTTGAGGCTATTTTTTAGATCTTTTAGGTGGGCTTCATTCTTATTTATTATTTTTTCTTTTTTTTTTTCCTTTTTTTTTCCTGACTGTGTATTTTCAAATCACCTGTCTTCAAGCTCACTAATCCTTTCTTCTGCTTGGTCAATTTTGCTATTGAAAGACTTTGATGAATTTCTCAGTTTGTGAATTGAATTCTTAAGCTCTAGAATTTCTGCTTGATTTTTTTTATTATTTCAATCTCTGTTAAATTTCTTGGATGGGCTTCTAAATGCCTTCTCTATATTGTCTTGAAGTTCACTGAGTTTCAGCAAGACAGGTATTTTGAATTCATCATCTGAAAGGTCACCTATCTCCATCACTCTGGGACTTGTCACTGGTACCTTATTTAATTCATTTGGTGATGTCCTGTCTTCCTGGATGTTCTTGATGCCATAGATGTTTGTCATTATCTGAGCATTGAAGAATTAGGCATTTAGTTTAATATTCACAATCTGGGCTTATTTGAACCCATCACTCTTGGGAAGGCTTTCCAGATACTCAAAGGGAATTGAGTATTGTGGTCTAAGTCTCTTGTCACTGCAGCCATATCAGCACTGAGGATACCCCAAGCCCAGTAATGCTATGCCTCTTACAGAGTTCTGGTGGTACCACCTTGGTGCACTTGGGTAAGATATGGGAGAATTCTCTGGATTACCAGGCAAAGTCTCTCACTCTCTTTCCTCACTCTCTGTGCAGGGCTGCTGGAGTTGGAGGAGGAGTGATGTGGGTACTCCCTCATGGCCACCAGTGTCAGGTCACATATGAAGCCAGCCCAGTCTCACCCAAAGCCCATGATGACTATTGCCTGGCTTCCTCTGATGTTTATTAAATGCCCAAGGGCTTTTTAGCCATCAGGTGGTGGCTCTCACCAGGACTGTGTGCTTCCCATTAGGGAAACATGTCTCCTTCTTGCCCAGGATAAGTCCAGAAATGCCATCAAGGAATTAAGGCCTGGACTCAGGGGCTTCAGGAGTCTGCCTGGTACTTTATTTTACTGTAGCTAAGCTGGTAGCCAAGTTGTGAAATAAAGTCTTCTGAACTCTTCCCTTTTCTTTTTCCAAATGGAATAAGACTCTCCCTGAGCTTCACTGCCTGTAGATTGGGGAGGAGGAGTGACACAGACACTGGCTTGGCCACCACCACTGGTGTCTCACTGAGTCATGTGGACCCCAAGTCCACTGGCTCCAAGCCAACACAGCCACAAGAATTGCTCAAGGACTGTAGCCTTTATGACATGACTGCCTTACAAATTTAGTCCAGTCCCCAGGCTGCTTTTTTGTCAGCTGGTGTTGCATCTAGCTGGAACTCAAGTTTGGAGGCAGAGGATTTCCCTCTGGCTGGTCTGGTCTAAATCCTTCCTCTGTGGTCATCATCAGAATTCTGCTCTGTGCTGTGTTGCTTTGTGCAAAGGCAGCCCTGAGTTTCAATGCAAAGTCCCTTAATCACTTCACTCTTCATCCCCTGGAAAAACAGATTCTCTCTCCACTCAGTGTGCTGGCATGGCACTGCCAGGTAATGGGGGAGGGGAGGCACAGCTAATGCCAGATTGTCTTCTCTGCCTTTTTCAGTGCCTCTTTCCTTGATATGATATTAAAAACACGTAGTATGATCACTCATGTGATTTTTGTTTTTTTCTGAAGGCGCTTACTTGCATGGATATTTGTTGAATTTGGCATTTGTGCAGAAGGATGATTGCTGGAGGTTTCTATTTGGCTATCTTGCTCCTTAATCAATTTCTTAAGGGCGCATATTTTCCTAATGAACATTGTAATAATTATTGAATCTGACTTTCCCACCATAAATCTCAAATAATATATTAAAGATCAAATTTAAATTAAGCTGTAACATAAGTCATTCTATGACAAAGACACCTGTACCCGAATGTTTATAGCAGCACAATTCACAATAGCAAAGATGTGGAAACAACCCAAATGCCCATCAATTTTCATGATTGGATTAGTAAGTTATGGTATATGTATACCATGGAGTATTACTCAGCTATAAGAAATAACAGTGATACGATATCTCTTTGGTTCTCCTGGAGAGAGTTGGAATCCATTATATTAAGTGAAGTATCCCAAGAATGGAAAAACAAGCATCACATCTACTCACCAGAAAATTGGTTTCCCTGATCATCACCTAAATGTACATTTGGGAATGATACCAATCGGATATCAGACTGAGGTGGGGGGTGGGGGGAGGGGATGGGTGTATGCCTACATGATGAGTGCATTGCGCACCGTCTGGGGAATGGTCACGCTTGAAGGTGCTGACTCGGGGAGGGGGGGATGCGAGGAGGGAATGGGTGTATACCCACATGATGAGTGCAGTGTGCACTGTCTGGGGAATGGACACGCCTGGAGCTCTGACTTGGGGGGATAGGCGGTACATGGGCAACCTATGTAACCTGAACTTTTGTACCCCCCATAATAAGCTGAAATAAAAAAAAAAATTAAGCTGTGACTATGGTCACAGCCTAATATTTGCTCTGTTCTTTTCATAAAAGATTTGGTTGTCTTAAAATTCTTCCTCTTCATGCCATGAGGAGCCTGATGTTAAATGACTTTAGGAAATTTTTTTATTGTGTGATATTCATTTTATTTATTTATTTACTTATTTCAGAATATTACTGGCATACAACACTTTGGTTACATATATTGTCTTTGCCCCACCTGAGTCAGAGCTACAAGACTGTCCATCCCCCAGACAGTGCACATCGCACCCATTAGGTGTGAATATATCCACTCTCCTCCCCCTTCCCACCTGCCTGACACCCGATGAATTTTACTTTCATATGTGCACATAAATGTTGATCAATTAGTGCCAATTTGATGGTGAATACCTGTGGTGCTTGTTTTTCCATTCTTGTGATACTTCACTTAGTAGAATGGGCTCCAGCTCTATCCAGGAAATACAAGAGGTGTCAGTTCACCATTTTTTATGGCTGAGTAGTATTCCATGGTATACATATATCACATTTTATTCATCCACTTGTGGATTAATGGGCTCTTGGGTTGTTTCCACATCTTTGCAATTTTGAATTGTGCTGCTATAAACATTCTAGTGCAGATGTCTTTTTCATAGGATGTCTTTTTTTCCTTTGGGTAGATGTGCAGTAATGGGATTTGTGGATCAAATGGTAGTTCTACTTGTAGCTCTTTGAGGTATCTCCATATTGCTTTCCACAGAGGTTGTACTAGTTTGCAGTCCCACTAGCAGTGTATGAGTGTTCCTATCTCTCTGCATTCATGCCAACATTTTTTGTTTTGGGACTTTTTGATAAAAGCCATTCTCACTGGAGTTAAGTGATATCTCATTGTGGTTTTTATTTGCATTTCCCTGATGATTAGAGATGTTAAGCATTCACTTAAAATTATTTCTCTTTATGCCATGTAGTACGTAGATGTTAACTGACTTTAGAAGATATTTTAATTCAGGAAAAGCATTTACTCTGGACATTGTTCCTAATAACAACATTTTTTTTAATATGAAAAAGCTTGCAATATTGATTATTTACTTTTGCCCTAAAATGTCATTCTGTGTGAGTCCAAATGGTTGATTTAAAAAAAAAAAAATAAGAATTTGTTATTTGTCAGAGGAGTTGACTCTATCTTCAAGAAAGTACACCCAAAGTAGTATTACTTTTTTAATGTGAGGCCAGGGACATTGGCATAGAATTAATAAAAATACTAGTGGAAATGGACACAATGAAAAGAATACTAAAATTCTTGGGACATAGTAGTTTATCAATCATCCTTGTTTGTTGATGGTTATTATAATAAATCAGAGATTCCTAATCAGGACTTTTTAAAAATGATAGAAGGCCTCAGACATATGAAACTTTAGCATAGTAACTATATGATGTTGGCTCATTTGCTGTAAATCAATCAAGCTTATTTTCTCGTATATTTACAATGTATAATAATAATCATAGTCATGGTTGTTGAGGGATTATTATACAATAAAATACTTAAAATGTAAATTATAGATGTAAAAGATGTTATAATCTGTAGTAATATGAATATGAATATTATCATAACTAACAATCATCAATCCCATTGACCCTGTAACTTTCTTCCAAGTGTCAGGCTATTTTTAGCATTTACTTTTAATAATGCTGCCCTATGTGGATCAGCTTCAAATTATCTCCTATTACTTCTTACAACTTATTCTGAACCTTCTGTTCAAATGAGAAATTTGTAAGAAATAATTACCTGACTGTACTGGTCATAAAATCAGCATGGAACCATGAACCTCAGGTATTAGCCACTGATCTTATTTACTGAGACACCAGAAAGATTCCTTTCTTTTCCAAAAGGACAATATTGTAAGTGTGAGCATGTTTAAACTGTGTTATTACAATCAATATGTAAATGAAGACACTTACACCTGAAAGAAATCTGTGTTTGCCTCTTTCTCATATCAAATTTAATTTTATGCCAGGAGCATTCTGTTCTATTGAGTTAACCTTGTACAAGAGAATAATATTTCAGCATTTTTGTCCATGTATTTTTTTACTACTTTTAATTTCCCTTATTGCACTGCATCCCTTTGATTATTAAAAATGAAAAAGAAAAGAGGTTAAAATATTTTGCTCCAGTGGAAAGAATACACAAAAAATAGTACAGTTTGTTTCAAAATAGTGGCTCTGAATTCCAAAATATACTCTTGACTTTTACAACACAAACAATAACCTTGAAAAAAATATTGAGAGTGATAAAATTTATGTAATCTAAAGAGCCAGGGACTGGAAAACTTGCAGCATGAAGTTTATGCTGTGAACTTTAAAGTAGGATGAATGCAGGATGTATTAGTATAGGTAACACCAGCTGCTAAAAAGAATGGACCCAAAAGGTATCAAAGCCTAAACACAGTAGAAGTGTATTTGTAGCTCACCTAACTATCCAAGACAGATATTCCTTGTTGAAAAGAGGCCTCCCCCATGTGGGAATTTAGTATTCTGGGCTCCTTATGTATTGTGGATCAGTCATATTTCAGGGCCTTTTCATTGTCTGCCACTCACAGCATCCAACTGGCTGAAAGGCAAAGTGAGTGGGGAGGAAATTTACCAGCTTCTAAAAAGTCTTGCTTCCATATCACTTGCAATCTTATTCCATTTATGAGAACATTCACATCAGGAAACTAGGCTATGGGGTTAATCATACCAGGTTTTTTGAGTGGTAATAATGTTTTCCTATGTCAGTAAGTGAAAGCACTAAATTATCACATGCATGAGTTAACTTTGAATGTCTAATTGGCTTGTGGAGCAAATTCCCTTATCATCAGCTAGAATAACTCCAAAAGGAGCAATTGAAAGTAATAGAAGGATCTGACTCCAAGACAAGACACTTGATAATTCTGAGATCATCTATGATGAGTCATTATGCAGCTTACGGAAAAGTATTTTAACACTCTTTGTCAGTAAGCACTTTGTTCTTGTCAATAGTTGTTTTTGTTGGAGTGTAGACAATAGTACCCCAAAATGAAGGCCTCAGAAGCAGCCTCAGAAGTTACTTCTCTGTTTTTCTCTGACCTTCTTCTGTTATCCTGTCTCTGGCCTCTCTTTCTCCCCCATGGCTAGCCATAGAAACTAGAATCCCTCATCCCTAAGGCAGATCTTAGAAACCAAAATCCCTTTTCCCCAAAGCCAGCCATAAAACCAAAAAATACTGCTCTAACTTTCCCTCTGCCTTTCTGTGTAAAAACTGGCCATAAAGAAATTATCTGCCCTACCTTGCTTGACTGTAGGTCATAAGACCTCCATTCCAGTGAGGGTCCTGCCCCATACCAGAAGGAAGAAATGCATGTTCATAGAGGCAAATAAGAATCTAGACAGGCAGGCCTTGCTTGGTTTCACAACTCAGTCTATTAACATTAGATCATACCCCTTTTGTCCAATCATATTTCTACACAGATGTCCACACTTTGTCGAAGCTAAGCATGAGAGTGGACAGTTTTCCCTGTATCTTTGGGGCATCATTCTAAAGACTCCTGTTTATATACATTATTTAAATTTGAATACATTTTCTCCAATTAATTTACCTTTTGCTTAATTAAGTCACATTTGTTTATTTTTGGTTTTGTTGCATTTGTTTTTGGGGTCTTAGTCATAAATTCTATGCCTAGGCCAATGTCCAACAGAATTTTTCCTAGGTTTTCTTTTAGAATTTTTATAGTTTCAGATCTTACATTTGAGTCTTTATCTTGAGTTAATTTTTGTATATAGTGAGAGATAGGGATCTAGGTTAATTTTGATGCATATGGATACCCAATTTTCCCAGCACCATTTATTGTATAGGATTTCCTTTCTCCAGTGTATGTTTTTGTTTACTTTGCCAAAGATCAGTTCGTTGTAGGTATATGACTCTATTTCTGGGTTCTCTATTCTGTTCCATTAAAATATGTGTCTATTTTTATACCAGTATCATGCTGTTTTGTTAGTGTAGAGTTATAGTATAATTTGAAGTCAGGTAATGTGATGCCCTGAACTTTGTTCTTTTTGCTTAGGATTGCTTTGGCTACTTAGGTTCATTTTTGGTTTTGTATGAACTTTAGGATTGTTTTCTCTAAATCTGTGAAAAAAGACATTGGTATTTTGATATGAATTTCATTGAATCTATAGATTGCTTTCTGCACTATGCTCATTTTAATAGCATTGATTCTGTCAATTCATGAGCATGGTATGTTTTTCAATTTATTTATGTCATCTGTGATTTTATTTATCAGTATTTTGTAGTTTTCCTTGTAGAAATCTTTCACCTCCTAGGTTAAATTGGTTAAATATATTCCTTGGTATTTTATTATTTTTTGTAGCTATTATAAATGGAATTAAGTTCTTGATTTTGTTTTCAGCTTGGTTGTTATTGGAGTATAGAGATGCTACTCATTTCTGTATGTTGATTTTGCAACCTTATACTTTACTGAATTCATTTATTAAAAATCTAGGGGCCTTTTGAGGAATCTTAAGGGTTTTTAGGTATAAGATTATATCATCAGCAAATAGAAATTGTCTGACTTCCTCTTTTCTTATTTGGATGCCCTTTATTTCTTTCTTTTGTCTGAGTGCTCTGGCTAGCACTTCCAATACTTTGTTCAATAGAAGTGGTGAAAGTGGGTGTCCTTGCCTTGATCCATTTGTTAGGGGGAATGCTTTCAACTTTTCCATGTTCAGTATGATGTTGGCTATGGGTTTTTCATATATGGCTTCTATTCTTTTGAGGTATGTTCCTTCTATGTCTAGTTTGTTGGGTTTTTGTTTTTTTTAATCATTAAGGGATACTGAATTTTATCAAATATTTTTTCCACATCTATTGAGAAGATCATATGGTTTTTGTTTTTAATTCTGTTTTTGTGGTGAATCATATTTATTGCTTTGCTGAATGAGAAAAAAACAACCCCATTAAAAAGTGGGCAAAAGACATGAATACAAATTTGTAAAAGAAAATATGCAAATGGCAAACAAAAATATTAAAAAAATGCTCAAGATCACTAATCATCAGTGAAATGCAAGTTAAAACCAGAATGAGATATCATCTGACTCCAGTCAGAATGGCCATTATTAAGAAGTCAAAAATCGATAGATGTTGGTGAGAATGCATAGAAAAGGGAACACTTATTTATCATTGGTGGAAACTTAAATTAGTATAAGCTCTATGGAAAAAAGTACAGAGATTTCTCAAAGAACTAAAAATAGAAGTATCATTTGATCTAGCAATTCCACTGCTAGGTGCCCACCCAAAGGAAAGGAAATCATATCAAAAAGATACCTGCACTCCTATGTTTATTGCAGTACTATTCACAATAGGAAATATATGGAATTGAACTACCTAAATGTCCATCAGCTGAGGATTGAATAAAGAAAATGTGGTATATGTATACTATGGAATACTGCTCAGCCATAAAAAAGAATGAAATCCTGTCTTTTACAGCAACATAGATGGAATTGGATGCCATTATCTTAAGTGAAATAACTCAGAAACAAATACCACATGTTCTCCCTTGTAAGCAGGAGCTAAATAATTATTACACATGGATATGATGAATGAAATGATAGATAATTGAAGACTCAGAAGGGAGGGTAGAAGAGTGGGAGAAGGTTGTGGGATGAGAAATTACCTAATGGGTACTATGTACACTAATCAGGTGAGGGTTATACAAAAAACCCAGTGTTTGCCACTATACAGAACATCCATGCAACAAATCTGCACATGTACCTGACAAATAAATAAAAAAATTAAAATAAATTTGCCTTTTGTGTATTGATTTTTCAGTGAACCTTTAGAGGGCCCAGTGGAACTTTCTTCTTGGCCCCTACATCTTAAAAATTTCGGTATGTGCTTATTCTTCTATTTGAGTACATATTTTTCTATGCCTATTATCCATGGCACACTGGACATATAAGGTTTTGAGAATAAGTGAATTTTCTTTTTTTTTTTTTAAATTGCGTCTAACTTTTGCTCACCATCTATTATTAACACATAAGGTAAAAATGTGGCTGCATAGGTGTATCTGAACCTTGACAAGTTCTGTCCATCATATTGTATTCAGGAAAATATACAGCTAGTTCCATGTTTCTGGTTTTATGTCACAAGTTTATCTTGATGAGTAATCTGATCTTTGAAAGCTAGAAATAGAGAATTAAGAATCAAAGTACACGCTTGTTGAGACTTATACACTGTGTTTCAGCCAGAATTCTATAGACTTTCATCCAATATTTTTGTCCCCTGGTCATTCAATACAGCCCTAGTATAGGTACTTCTGTGAAGGGACTTGGCAGATGAAATTGAGATAACCAGTCAACTGAATCAAAGATAAAGAGCGTATCCTGAATTATCCTAGTGAACTTGATGTAATCACATGGTCTTTAAATGCTGAAGAAGGAGGTAGGAAAGTTAGTCGAAAAGATGCAGTGGAAGAGGAACAGAGGAGAAATGAGGCAGGCAGAAAAAGGGAGGTCAGAGACATTTGAAACAGGAGAAGGACTCTACCCACCTTTGCTGTCTTTGAAGATGGAGGAAGGGGCCCATGAGCTAAGAATGGAGGCAGCCTCCAGAAGCCAAAAATGACCCCCACCCAACAGCCAGCAGAGAAATGGGAACCTCAGTCTCACAGCTACAACAGACTGAATTTTGCCAACAACCTGAATAAGCTTGGGAGCAGATTCACTCCTGGGTCTCCAGAAAGGAATGCAGTCCTCCCAACGATTTTGTCCTTGTGCAATCAGGGACAGAGAGCTAGCTGAGCCATGCTATGCCTTGACTTCTGACTTAGAGGGCTGAGATAATAAGGAGCTGCTATTGGAAGCTGCTAATGTGGTGGCAATTTGTTATGTCAGCAAGAGAAAACTATTCATGTCTGTATGAGCCAAGAAAACCACTATTTTAACATTAGGCAGCATAAACTAGTGGAGTAGAAATGACCGACTGGTGCTTTCTGAGTTTTTTAAAAACACTTTATCAAATGGGGCTTTTAAAATATCCACTAGAAAGTATATAATCAATTATCAGAGCCCAGTAATGCAACTTCAAAGTGTCTAGGGCTTACTTAGGGGAAATCAGGGAGAATGTGTAATGTCATTTGAATGAGTTTTATTCTTATGGGCAGTAACCTCATACTTTCATAGGGACAATATAGCTGATTTCTAATCATCTTGGATTGTATCAGGGAGGTATGTTTTCAACATTTGTAGACTAATGACTTTGGTTTGTATTTGCACCTCTCAAATTTTCAATATTTTTTTACTTTCTTTTTACTTTTTGAATTTTCTGTATAAAATCTTCACATTTTTATGTGTTGTGTTATAATGAAAAAAAAATGTGAAAGTTGGAGGATAGAGGGAGAACTACAAAGAAATCCAGCTACACTTAAACAATTATGTTTTACTACTGAGCTGGTGATATTAAAACATTGACAAAACTGCCTCCAATCTATTTGGAGACAACACTGCGTTCATATTAGAAAATATTTTCTGAAGAGACATCTGATATATAAAAATGCTTTAAAAATCAATGAACTTTAAAAAGTAGTAACAGAATGATAAAGCAGCTAACTTTAAAATCTAAATGGTTTTATTTTACAACAACAAACATTTATTAAGAATCTATGTCTAATGGCCAGCAAACATATAAAAAACTGCTCAACATCTCTCATTAGGGAAAGGCAAATCAAAACCACAATGAGATATCACCTAACCCCAGTGAGAATGGCCTTTATCAAAAAATCCCAAAACAAATTCTGGTGAGGATGTGGAGAGATCCCACTGCTGGTGAGACTGCAAATTAGTACAACCTCTGTGGAAAAGAATTTGGAGATACCTCAAAGAGCTAAAAATAGAAATAGCATTTGATCCAGCAATAGCACTATTAGGCATCTACCCAAAGGAACAAAAGACATTCTATAATAAAGACATCTACACTCAAATGTTTATGGCAGCACAATTCATTGTTGCAAGGATGTGGAAATAACCCAAGTGCCCATCAATCCATGAGTGGATTAATAAAATATGCTATATGTATACAATGGAATACTACTCAATTACAAAAAAGAATAGTGTTCTAGCACCTCTTAGATTTTTCTGAATAGAGCTTGAGCCCATCCTCCGAAGTGAGGTATCACAAGAATGGAAGAATAAGCACCACATGTACTTGCCATCAAATTGGCACTAATTAACACTAAGGTGCTCACATGGTAGTAACATTCATTGGGGGTTGGGTAAACTCACAACTAATGGACGCGGTGAACATTGTATGGGGGAAGGGCATGCCTCTAATCCTGGCTTGGGGGAGGCAAAGTCATAACATGTAACCAAAATGTTTGTACCCCCATAATATCCTGAAAAAAAAAAAAAAGAATCTATGTGTAGTATCTGGGAAGCTTCCAGGATAAAAGGTAAAAACAAAATCAAGTTGGAGCCAGATGGTCCTAGTTTGAATGAAATCTTCACCACTTGAAAACTTCACCACATGTGTCTTTGGGGAAGTCACTCAACCTCTTGGACGTCAGTGTTCTAACTTGTACAATCAGAACAATAACTATCACAGAGTAGCTACACAGATTCAGTAAAACCATACATAGGAACATGTCTAGTCGGTGCTTATAGCAGAATGAATAATGGCCCCCATGCACATACGGCTCTAATCCCTGGGAACCGTAAATGTTAACCTTTCATGGAAAAATCATCATTGTAGATTTGGTTAAGTTGAGGATCTGGATAAGGGAAGATTATCCTGAGTGAGACCTAAATGTAATCACAAGTACCCTTATAAGAAAAAGGAAGAGGGAGATTTGGCAAAGAGAAGGCAATGTGAACAAAGGAGGCAGAGAATGAAGTGATGGGGCCACCAGGTAAGGATGTCAGCAACCAACAGAAGCTGGAAGATCCAAAAAGTAACTTCTCCTGCAGAGAATCTGGCAGGAGTGCCGCCCTGCTGATATGTTGATTTCAGCCTAGTAAAACTTACTTCAGACTTCTGGTGTCCAGAACTGTGAGAGAATACATTTCTGTTGTTTCAAGCCTCCAAGTTTGTTGTAATTTGTTACAGAAGCCACAGGAAACTAATATAGTGCTCAATGAATGTTAGTTAATTTGCTTTTTTGTCTTTGGACAGGTTTTTATTTATCTCTACTAGTAATACTTCATCGGCACTTCCATTCAGTTTTCACAATTGGAAACAAGACATAACTCTGTGATACAACTCTTTCACCCAGTTGTCATGACTACTCAATAAATTGATGTGGTTAAGATTATTCCCACCCATGTGTGTTAACCACCAACTATCTGTAAGACATTGTGTTAGGGGTTATAGAAGATCCCAAGATGGACAAAGACAAAGTCACTGGCCTAAAAGAACCTGTAATCTGCTTTAGTAGCTACACATGTGTATGGTAATTTGTGTTATATGGGTTAAAAAATGAATTGGAAAATCAAAGGAGGAACAGATTATTTCCTACTATAGATTAAAAAAATACTTGATGGAAGAATTTACCTTTGATGTGCATCTTCAAATACATAAATATTTTGTAGGCGGAAAGACAGAGCAGGAAAGAACAGTAAACACTGAAGGAAGTATGAGAAAGATTAAGAAATGGGACAATTATATGCCTGAGAAAGTGTGGGAAGAAGAGGCTACTTAACTAGAAGAATAGAAAGACATGTATACATGGCAAACATGAATTGATTTCAGCCTAGTAAAACTTATTTCACAGTTCTGGTGTCCAGAACTGTGGGAGAATACATTTCTGTTGTTTCAAGACTCCAAATTTGTTGTAATTTTTTACAGAAGCTACAGGAAACTTAAATAGTGATCAATGAATGTTAGTTAGAGTCTTGGGTATTGTCCAGTTACCTCATACAATTTTAAATCAAATCTAGTTTTTTATTTTTGAAGATCCTACAATCTTTAATTTTTAAATACTGGAGACTCTATCAGGGCTACTAAAGACTTTGAACAAATGGGGCATGTGGTGCTGGCAGAAATACTCTAAGAAATTAACTAGATAAAAGTGAAGAAACAAAAGGAAATTCTACAGGTAATTATCTGTATATTTCAAACTATTGACTTTTAACTGTCAAATTCTGATGTGAATTTGACAAAATTGAAGTAGATGAGAATAACAAAGTGTTGTAATTTGCCTGCATAGTTTTTTGCCATTGTATTTTAATATAAAGTCCCTATAACTTTAAAATTTTATTAACACATTATTAATTTCTTCTTTTCAGAAGACTATGTGGAGTCCAAAGCAGTCATGATATGATTTTAGTTTCAAAATCTGTGAAAGAAGCTGAAGACAAGTCTCCACCAAACACAGCCTGCTGCGGTTTTTAGTGTGACTGTTAGATTTTCTTACACCTAAATTTTCTCTAAGTCGATCCACTGCTGTTGGTGTCTTGGGGCTAAATTGGAAGACCAATAATCATTATGCTCTGTGTACAGTATCACTACGTTTACTCTGATGTGGAGCCAATCAGAAAAGGGAATGAAGAACAGAAAAATTAGGCAGGTGCAGGAGAGAAGCGATTGATGAAGCCACAGGAGCAGAGAGGGAACATTAGACAACTTATTCCTGGAGGCTGTATGTGTCAACAATGGAAGAAAAAAAATGTGGAAGTCAGAAGATGGGGGAGACCTATGAAGAAATCCAGCTACACTTAAACAATTATGCTTTACGACGAAATTGATCACTGACAAGTAAGGAAAATGAGCCCTCATGTACTTAAAAATAATTACTGGTATTCTGATATTTACTTGTTTTAACGTGTTTTTCTGGCACATGATTGTGGAACATCAGCTGCAGAATCATTGCGGTCTTAACTATTTTGAAGATAAATTGCTTAAGTGAATAGATAGGAAGCACTCAGGGCTGTATAAGATTTTATAGCTTATATTCAGTCATTCAGTAAATAGAATCACACTTGATTTTTTTAATGATATAGATATGGCAGGTTTCAGGTCCATGTCCTTGGTCAGGACCCCCTTGATGGTATCTTGCCAGCATTGCCTAACCTATAATTTGCAGATCTAGGACTCAAACTTAGATTCAGATGGTTTCCTATCAAACAGCTAACTTAATGTTGTACACAAAAACTGATGTAGCAATTATTTGATAAAAAATTCATAAGTATCAGACAGTATCAAATAACAAAAGCAATTTTTCATGTACTTACTATGCTCCATATAAAATTCTATGTGCTTCATCTTCACAACCACCCTATGAGATAAGTGTTAATATTATCCCCATTTTATTGATGGAGCAATTGAGGCAGGACATGGTTGAGTAAAATGCCTAAGGTCATATAGCTAGTGTGAAACCACAATTTGAATCCAGGAAGTCGGACTTCTAACCACTAAGCATATTGCCTCAAATTCATATATGTTGAGAAAAAAATTATTTTAGATCTATTTCTACTAATAAACTAGTAAAGTTACTCTTTAAATTCTGTGCTTGATTTAATTTGGACATGATTACATTTTGCTTCTCATCAACTCATGACCAGAAACGCTCAGCAAAATTAGAATAAAAAAGTGATTTGAATTACTGCAGACAGCCACTTTAAATAATTAAGACTCCCTGTTCCATTTTGCTTTGTATATGCAGGACCTGGCCTTTGAAGAATATATAGGGTACAGTGAAAGGACCTAGGAAATATTGTTTTCAATCAAAAGCTAAAGTCAATAGGGGCAGATTAAAAATATATTTTATTAATATTTTATCATTTCCAGTATCTTAGCTGGATTGTTAAGGCTCCAAAGTAGATCTGCTAGATAAATGTTTAACTTTCTACTTCACTTACCTGGGAAGGATTTCCCAATGCCAATTATTTGCATTTTAATAGTAGAGAAGAGTGTTATATCATAGATTCAGATATGTCATTTATCCCCTAAGAGAAAAAAAAAAAGACCAAAAAACAAAAAAACTGGCCCCCTGGTGTTGGGCAGGGTCAGGTGGCTAGTTCTGGCCAGAGAGGTGTGAGCCTTCACCTTTCAGTGGTTAATCAGGTCCCATCAGGAAACTTAGAAGAAGACAAGCATGGAGTGAGTGACTGAGGTTGACCCTTCTTCAGACCTTAACAGGGAAAAGTAAAAGTTGTTTGGAGGTTTCTTTCTCCTTCACAGGATTAAGAAAATCAGAAAGGAATTTGTACTGTAGAATTTACTTGGTGTTTCAGTCTAAGTTCTCCTGGGAAATAGAACCACTAGGATATATACATATATACATAGAGAGGGAGAAGAAAAAAAGTAAAAGATTTACGTAAGGACTCGGTTCATGCTAATGTGGGGGCTGGCAAGCCTGATGTTTGCAGAGTGGGCGGGCTGGAAATTCAGGCAGGATTTCTATGTTAGTCTTGAGGCAGAATTCTTTCTTCTCCAGAAAACCTCAGTTTTTGCCTTCAACTGATTGGATGAGGTCCCCCTACATTGTCAGGGATTAAGGATAATGTCCTTCACTTAAAGTCTACTGATTGTAAATGCTAATCACATCTACAAAATATCTTCAAAAGCAACATCTAGACTACTATTTGACCTAGCCAAGTTGATGCATACTTAACTGTTACACTTTGTAATATTCTTCTCAGTTTTTCTCCATTTAACTCATTTCTATACATGAACAAATCATGTGCTCAAAACAATAAAGGTAGCTAAAGATATAGTAATTGCCTCAAACCCTTCTTATTATACTTTTTTCCTGACCTGTTCCATTAATAGCTTCAGTTCACAACGAAATCTTGATGATTACTCAACACTCTGATGCCAGTCTTTCTCTGACCATCTATCTGGGTGAGAGGATTGTTCCTCTTCTCTCTGGCTATTCCTTGTAATGGATCTTACAGCACTGACCACAAAGCCAGTCTAGACTATCTAGACTAATCCAAACTCCCAGGGAGTAGATGAGATTCTGACCCTAAAACGAAGTTTGAAATTTTCTGTGGTAGTTCTTGTACTTTTCCATGGAAACTAAAAGGAGTGGTGATTTAAGACATGATTTTACCTAATCTGGTTACAATCTGGCATTTATTCCTTTCTGTGGACTATAAGAACACATAATTAGAACACTATATACCTCTACCTCTCTGTTACTCTACTTCTGTCCAGTTTAGCCTTCAGCTATGGTTTGAATGTTTGTCCTCTCCAGAACTCACGTTGACATTCAATTGCCATTGGAATGGTATTAAGACATGGCACCTTGGAGAGGCTCTGCCCTCATGGGTTGGATTAATGTCATTATAAAAGGGTGAGTTTGACCCCGTTACCTCTCTTGGCCCTTTGGCCTTCTGTCATGTGAGGATCCAGTTTTCCTCCCCTCTGGAGAACACAGTGTCCAAGATGCAATCTTGGAAGAAGAGAAGATCCTCTCTACACACCAAATCTGCCTGCACCTTGACCTTAGGCTTCTCAGCCTCCAGAATTGTGAGAAATAAATTTCTGTTCTTTATCCATTATCCAGTCTGTGGTATTCTGTTATAGCAGCACAAAACAGTCTGAGACACCTTCTGTTTCTGGGTCACAATAAGATCATTTCTTCCTCAGGCATTTTGTTGATTGCTGTTCTGTCTGCTGGGCATGCTCCCTCTTCAGGATTCCAAATGTCCTTTTTCTTTTTATCATGCACATCCTAGATAAAAGTCCTCAAAGATGCCTCCACCTAAATTATTTCTTTCCCTCCCGCACTGGTCATTCACATTTATTTAATCCCCTAGGTGTTCTTTTTTGCAGTTACTGCTATTTGAAATTATCTTATTCATTTTTTGGCTTGTTGGTCTATCACCTCCCCATCCTTTCTTCTAGTCCACAGTAATAAATGAGCTTTGAGATTGTGTCTAATTCACTACTGTAACCTGGGGCCTAGAAGAATGTTTATTAGTGGGTGTTTAAAAATATTGGTTGAATGAATACATCTGGCATCATTCTGTTCTGGAAAAGTTGAAACATAGTATTGACCTCTCTTGAATGGGGATGAATAGAGTGGATCACAAATGCCCAACTGTTCTCCCTGAATATGTAGGAGTCTTTGAGGTTTCATTGACAACAATCACTTCAGTTCCTCATTGTCACTTTAATTAAATGCAGGACATTTTTGAAGTCTGTAGAATTATTTTCCTAATAAGTTAATAAGAGCCTTTTGTACAATCTTGATAGAATCTGGACAGCCAAGGCAAATCTACAGAACATATTGAGGTGGGAAATTTATATATTAATTATCTTTAATTGCTCTTTTTGCATCATTTTCTTATCTTTCTGTAACCATTTACCTTTTAATTCCAGGTCTCCTACTTTTTAATCCTGACTGTTCTTTTCGTCAGTAGAAAAGTCTATCTAATAAATCCCTATACGTACTTTATTGCCTTTAGAATTATTACTCCCTGTAGGAGAGTGGGAAATTGACCCTCTTGGAGCATTATATATAAATGTACAATATTTATCTTTTTCTGTCAAGTTCCTTTGACGATACACTAAGTTTGTGAGATACATTAATGTTGTGTATAGCTGAAGTTTGTTCATTTACATTGCTATGTACTATTCCATTATATGAATAAGCCAGAATTTATTTATCTATATTAAAGTTACAGGAGATTAGGATTATGTCAATTTAATGATCACTATGAATAAAGGTGCTATGAATGTTTGTGCACATTTATTTTAACACACGTATATATGCACTGTTGTTGGGTATGTAAGTATGAATGAAAATGCCTAAGCCATTGGGTATCTAGATCCCAGCAGTTTTAGTGGCTGCACTACATAGAAAAATCACAACTCAATGCCAGCAATTGGACATTTAAATTGTTTCCAATTATTGGGGTGGAGTGTAAGGGTAAACAGCAATTTTATAATTTACAAAATTTTAGACAACCTTAAAAAATGGTCTAGTCAAATTATGTTAACTTTGTATGTTACATTAAACAACATGGTTTTTCTGAGATAAAGAATTTACTCAAGGAGTAGAGAAAAATTCAGTGATAATTCCTTTCTTTATGACCAGCATTTCATTTGTTAACTGACCAAAAAACATCTCTTAATTTTGCCTGTATAATAAGTCCTGGATGAAGTTCTGGAAGCAACTCTGGGCATGGAGTTAGGTGAACTGCTTTCTCATCTTACCATTGTGATAGATTATTGATACAGCCTTTCACTTATTTATATAACTTCTCTGGGATTTCGTTTACTCATAAATAAAATGAGAAATTTAGACTAGATTATCACAAAGTTCATTTCAAATCTAAAGTAAGCTCTAATATGACTTTTAATATAATATTCATATTCCCTCATTAATTTTACCTGTAGGCTGTATTGACTTTTGTAGGAACCAGTAAGTGGTAAATATTTTCAACTATATTGAATATAACAAATTACCTAGTATGTTATTAGAGAAGCCCAAAATTATTTCTGATAATTTTCCTGCATGAATAATTATTCTCCATATGGAGAAGAGATTTTTATCTGAGCATTCATCATCTAATTGTCATTTTAATAAATTAGATGTAGAGCATTGCAGTTGCTATTTTAAGACATTTAATTAGAGGAATGACATATTGAGAACACACCACAAATCTACAATCAGAAAACACTTTATTATGCACTCTAAAGATAACAAGTTTTTAGTGATTTTGTACAAGAAAGAACTCTAAGAATTTAAAGGGAGCAGAGATAAAATTAAAATCCTACATTAGATTTGAGAACAAGTGCACCCAAGGTATTTGCTGTTGTTTAGGTGCTTTCAGAGAGCAATATCACTTTCATTTTCTTTGCTTTCACACAGGTTTGGCATCAGCCTTCAGATTCTGAATACACGTTTTTTTAAAATTTCAGAATATTACTGAGGTACAAATGTTTTGGCTACATGAATTGCTTTTGTAGAGTTTGAGTCAAAGTCATAAGTGTGCCCATCATCAGATAGTGTGCATTGTACTCGTTAGTTGTGATTTTACATGTCTCCTCCTCCCTCCCACCTACTTGATTTCCATTGAGTTTTAATACCATATGTACACATGAGTGTTGAAAGAACTAAAAGTAGACCTATCATTTGCTCCAGCAATCCCATTACTGGATATTTAACCAGTGGGAAAAAAAAGCCATTTTACCAAAAAGACTCTTGCACCCAAACGTTTATTGCAACATAATTCACAATCACAAAGGTATGGAATCAACCCAAGTGCCTATCAATTCATGAGTCCATTAATAAAATGTGGTTATATGTATACCATAGAGTACTACTCAGCCATAAGAAAAAATGATGAATTAATACCTTTTGTAACAGCCTGGATGGAACTAGAGACCATTCTCCTAAGTGAAGCAGTACAAGAATGGAAAAACAAACCCCATATATACTCACTATTAAATTGGAACTAACCAATCAGCACTCATGAGCACATATGGAATTAAAACTCAACAGTAATCAAGTGGGAAGGCGGGGAGAAGGGAATGGGTGAAATCACACCTAACATGTACAATGTACACTATCAGGGTGATTCTTTGACTCAAGCTGTGCAAAAGAAATTCACATAGCCAAAACATGAATTTGTATCCCTGTTGTATTCTGAAATAATAAAAAAGAAAAAAAGAGAAAATTAAACCCAAAATATGTAGAAGAAAGGAAATAAAGATCAAATTACAAGTAAAAAAATAAAAATAAAAGATAATGTATAGTAATTACTTAGCATTATACTAGTACATAGTAGGTGCTCAATAAAATGGTGACTAACCTGTGTTTTATTCTTTAATGCATATACAAAAATAATACAAAATGTAACAATATATATTCAAGTACAATGTATCTGGTGAATGCTCCAATCCTGGCTCAGCCTCCTTTCCAAATGGTGTTGGGATCATGCTCATTCCTTATTTGTGTGAGTGTGTTCATGGGGAAAAGCTAGGAAGACATTTCCCTGTGAGTCTTTGGAATCTCTGTCAGTGAACAGCCAGGTTTCACTATCTTTACATTTGTATTTGTTGTGATAGTATATGTCAACCCAAAATACTGTTTTTTACTATATAAATAATTTAACTCCATATTTTACATGTTTTATAACCTGACATAATAAATATGAGCCCAAATGTTTCAAAATTGTTTTGAAAGTTGTTTTCAAAAAATGAGAAATTGTGATTTATCAAGCATAGCTTGTCTCTATGATGGGACAAGAAATTGTTACAGAATATTTATATCAAAAAGAAAGATGTCTTTCAACCACAAGATTCATTGTCAGCATCATATATGTGTGCATATACACATATGTATATGCCTGTGTCATTCTTTTTGGAGGTCAGTATATTGTCATATTAATATATATCATTTAAATTACTCTGATATTAAACTTTAATTTATACTTGACAATTATCATGAATATGTGTTTTAAATGCAAACAATGCACTAGTAATTAAAACACTTTAAATATTAACACATTTAATATGTTTAATCTCATAACAATCTATGTGATAAGGACTACTATTATCTCCATTTTAAAGATGAAGAGACTGAGGTATGGAGCATAAGGAATAGAGTCACAATTTGAAACCAAGCAATCTGGCTTCAGAGTCAATGTGCTTAACTCCTAAAATAAAAATAATAATAATTTCATTATTTTTTAGGCATGAATAAAAGAACCAGTACAAAATGGGTCAATGCTTTGAATAAATTTAAATGTGGCATGATACATCTCTAAGTATATATCATTTACCAGATTTAAAAAGAACAGAGATGCCAATCACCCCAAAATGACTAGAATAATCACATGAAAAAGTTCTTTAAAATGTGAAGGAACAAGTGGATGTAAATATAATTAAAATAAAGTTTCACTGTCTCCACTTCACCTGACAGAGACCAAAAAGTAAGAATCTGTTAATTCTGTTTTTTCATTTGCAGAAGAATTCTGTGAGCATAATCACATTCATCACTGCATATTTTTTCGCGTCAGATCTGTTCATAGAAGAAACAGGCACAATTTACTGCCCATTACATTCTGAGGTGTTAAATATATATTTGAAAGTTTAATGATTTTCTTAAAAACTTTAAGCTGCTCTGACAAAGTCTGCTACACCAATGAGATAATAAAAGTAATAAATGTTAGTGTATCATATTCTACATATTCACATTAAATAGAAATTCTGTGGTTATTATCAAAAGGCAAAAAATAAGAAATGATAGTAAGGATGTGTAGGAATGGGAACCCTTGTGCACTACTGGTGGAAATATGAATTAGTACAGCCATTATAGAAAAGAGTACAGAGTTTCCTCAAAAAAATAAAAATAGAACTACCATATGATCCAGAAATCCAACTACTGGGTATACAGCCAAAGGAAAGAAAATCGTATGTAGAAGAGATACCTGCCCTCCCATGTTTATTGTGGCACTATTCACAATAGCTAATATATGGAATCAGCCTGAGTGCCCATCAAAAGATGAATGGTTAAAGAAAATATGTTATATATACATACAATGAAAGACTATTCAGCCATAAAAAAGAATGAAACCCTGTCATTCACAGCAACATGGATGATTCTGGGGGACATTATGTTAAGTGAAATAAGTTAGGCACAGAAAGATAAGCACTGAATGTTCTCACTCACATACAGAAGCAAAAAAGGTCGATTTCACGAAGTAGAGAATAGAATAATGGCTACTACAGGCTGGGAAATGTAGAGGGGAGGGGGATAAAAAGAAGTTTGTTAATGAATACAGAATTATAGCTAGGTAGAAGGAATAAGTTGGAGCTATAGTACTGTAGGGTGACTATAATTAATAATTTATTGTACACTTAAAAATAGATGAGAGGATTCTGATTGCTCCCCAGACAAAGAAATGATAAATGTCTGAGGGGATGGATGTGCTAATTACTCTGATTTGATTATTACATATTGTATACATACATAGAAATATCACACTGTACCCCATAAATGTGTACAATTAAAAATAATTTAAAAGTTTTCAAAAATTTCTGGAAATTTGGAAACATTTAATACACAAAATTAACTTTTATCTAGAAATATTGTTTAATCTAGTTAATGTGAACAGCAAAGCCAATGACAAATTTATTAATTTGGTTTCTAAAATGTAAATGCATATTGTTTGTTACTAAAACAAAGCACTCAAAATATAATGTGTATGGCAAAAATTTCTGATCACTAACATTAACACTGATCAACTAAAATACAACTTATTAACCTCAGGTTTTCAATTTTTCAATTTTCAGTGTGAGAAGGGGAATAGAAACAATTCTCTCAGTAGGATATGTAGAAGATAGCAGAACACTGAAGTACTGAAAAAGCTATTTTGTAGAAGAATGAATGCAGGCTCTATACCCTATTATCCACGTTCAATATACCCTACTTACACATCTGACTTGTTTGACTTTTGCTCTTTCTAGTTAAGGAAAAATGAACACGGTATTTTAATTACCATAAATATACATGTATGCAATATTAAAATATATATGTAGTGCTTGGGTTAACTCTCCAGACTATAGTTTGAGTTGAATAAATAATTGAACAAATTTAGAAAGAAATTTAGAGTTCATTAAACAACTATTGCTAATTGTTGAACAGTGTGTATATTCAAAGGTGAATTCAATCATATTTTAATTCTCTTTGTGCAATATAGCAGTCGGAGAGAAAAAGAGGGAAATTTTTTTCATGTCACTTTTTCTTTTCTTTTCTAGAGTTTCCTATTGGTTATGTCTTTAATAATTTCTATCTTT
The DNA here is from genome assembly GCF_041146395.1 of Eulemur rufifrons. Lineage (NCBI taxonomy): Eukaryota > Metazoa > Chordata > Mammalia > Primates > Lemuridae > Eulemur > Eulemur rufifrons. Next base: position 37,966,599 of record NC_090997.1, read on the forward strand.
TTATTAATATTCTCTATTTTGAGACATTGTCATCATACCTTCCTTTTTTCTTTCAGTATACTTTTAGTTTCTTGAACATATTTGTAATAGCTACTCAGAGTCTGTCAAGTATATCTAACATCTGGGTCTTCTCACTATTTAGGCTAATAGGAAGAATCATTAAGAAAAATGCTTTAACACTGTTGTCCCTGCTTCCCTGGCATTTTTCTGTGAAAAGTTTATTATTTCTATTTGCAAAATCTTTTCTGAATTCAGAACCCAACGCCACTGGTACCAAAGTCTTACACAGTATGTATTTATTGTGCTCCTAAAACAAGCCTCATCTTGATGAGAGCCAAACTACTACAAAAAGATCAGTATTCATATTTTACTCACAATTTACACCCATGCTTGCTTAGTCAGCATTCTGAGTGCGTTACATTTCTATGTTTCTTTATGGATAGGAAGAAAATAAGGTAATTTAACTCAAGTATTCTGATTATCAAAATTATTGTCAAGGTATGTGACCATAAATGACTGGGGTGATTCATGTGTATGCATGTGTGTATGTGTTTCTGCGTGTGTATGTGTTTGCTTTTACTTTGGTACTTGCAATCCAAATATGGACTTAGATATATATTTTCAAAAAAAGCAGTTTTTATTGCTTGCTTTTCTTTTCTGTGTATGAGATGCACCTTTCTGTTTCTTTGCATGGGTCTTAATTTTTTGCTAAAAACTGAACATTTTAGGTAATATAGTAACTCTGGATACTGATTTTCCTTGCACCACCTCCTCTCTGGGATTTGTTTGCTTGTTTGTTTGTGTGGTGACTTGGCTGGAATGTTTTATTGAAGTCTATTTCCTTTGCAGTGTGCAGCCTCTGCTGTTGCTCCTCACACACAGTCACTCTGGCATGGCAGTGGTTCTAGGAGGGCCCTCTTTGTCTCTTCCCTGATTCCCCTGTTAAACTGTCTGCCTAGGTGATTATCGCATCCAGCTGTTAGCCGCCACTGCTTTTTGGCCAATTTCTCTATTGTTTTCCACAGTGCTATGGGTATAAATCATTCTATATCTGACCCAATTAAATTTGGGCTCTTTTGCATGACACTAGTATTTGAGGTTTGTTCCAAACCCAGGAGGAATCTTCTTACTCGTTTCCTTCCCTGATTCTCTGGCAAACTTGTGGTTGGTCTACAGTTTAGCTTGTTGGTATCACAGAGCTATGAATGACATAATTCCTTATCACCAAAATGTTGTTGTTATCAAGGGTAACCTTAGGTTTAACCTTCCTCACACACTGTCTGAAGTAAAGTTAATTTCCTTGAGGAGAGCTTCAGAGCTCTTTCTTTGTATGGGACAGCACTCTGTTTTATGTTTTTATGCCTCTATTCCTGGGCAAAATCTCTGTGCCACTGCTCAGGAGCTGAAGGCAAAGACAATGGCTCACTTCTCTCATGTGACATCTCTGCCTTATGGGAAGAGTGCTGGGAGGGGCCTTTGTTTTTCTGTGCTGTGTCTCCCAGGCTGGAAACTGCCCCATAAGAGCACTGGCATGAAGTCTATTGAGGACCCCATATTCTTGGACTATCACACTTGGGTTAAAGTTTTTCCTCTATGAACAGGGTTTGGCAGAGGAAAAGAACCCCAGATTAGACATCTTCATTCCTGTTGTATGGAATAAATCTTCTGCAACATGAAGCTTGTGAGGGAAGTAGAGAATAAGAAATTCTAGTGGCCTCCCCCTTCTAGGTAGATACTGTATCCTTTGAGAGCTGAAGAGAGAGGGAACCCCATCTTCTTGGCCACATCCACTCTGAGTAGAGCTTCCATCATGCTGAGCTTGATGCCACAGATTCTCACTACACACACACACACACACACACACACACACATACACAGTCCACCCTCTGTATCTGTGGGTTCCTAATCCATGAATTCAACCAACTATAGATCAAAAATATCTGAAACAGTAAAATTGCATCTCTACTGAATATGAACAGACTTACATATTTCCTGAACTATACAGTATAACAACTATTTACATAGCATTTACGTTGTTATTTGGTATTATATGTAATCTAGAGATGATTAAACGTATACGAGAGGATGTGCATAGGTTATCAGAAATACAACACCATTTTTATTTATTTATTTACTTTTTTAGACACAGGCTCACTCTGTCACCTAGACTGGAGTGCAGTGGTGTTATCACAGCTCACTGCAGCCCCAACTCCTGGGCTCAAGCGATTTTCCTGCCTCACCAGTAGCTGGAACTACAAGAACATATCACCACACCTGGCTATTTTTTTTTTTTTTTTTTTGAGACAGAATCTTGTTATGTTGCCCATGTTGGTCTTGAACCCCAGAAGTATTTTCCAGAAGGAACTTGAACATCCATGGATTTTAGTATTTGAGGGAGGTCCTGGAACCAATCCCCTGTGGATACCAAGGGATGACTGGTATATACATAATATTTTTTTCTTACCAGATATGGTTGTTTCCTTGGGGAGAGAGTACATGGAGATCCCCACCCTACCATTTTGGACTCACTTTTATGTTTTAACATTTATATTTTGGGGGGCTGAAAGTACTCATAGAATCTTAATTTTATTTCCAAGAATACTTTGCAAAATTAGTGAAGCTTTTAACATATATGATGAGTAGATTACATATTTTTTTGCTATTGAAGAATTACTGTTTAATAGACTATAAAACCCCCTTTATAATGACAAAATAATTTGATGAGTTTCAGGAGATTAAATTAGTGTGCTCACTAACTTATAATTAAATAACTCATAAGCAAAACATACCAAATAATTTATTTGTGTTTTACAAAAGTAATATATCTAAGTCATCTGAGTCAATATATTCCACTGAGGTTCTAAGATAATACAAATTGCTGAAAACTAAATATGCTTTTGAAAATACCTAAAAGCAAATACATAATGTCTGAGATTTTTAAATGAAAAGTTCTCTGTGAAACATAGTGTGGTAAATTGTGGGTACTGTCTATGGTTTGTTCTAAAATTGTGCTTTTTCAACCTGTGTTAAATTTCCAATCTCCAGCTTATGGCCAGTGAAGGGACGGGCACAGACACAAGCATAGATATACACAAAAACACAACAAGTGAACACGCAAACACATTCTCTCTCTTTCTCTCTGTCTCACACACACACACACACACACACACACACATCTGATATAAAAGCAGGAACTGCCTAATACATTTAGTTGCCTTCTCTCAGATTTTCTGTGTGTATGTGTGTGTTGTACATTTTCACTACAGTGTGTATAGCTGCGGATTTCTCCTTATTCAACATTCTTCACATTGCATGTGTTTCTTCATTTTGAATACAAAAGTCTTTCATTAATTCTGGAAAATGCTCATTCACTTTCTCTCCCTCATTTCTTCTACTTTATCCGTCTTAAGTTGAACATTTTATTCTACCATCTATATGTTTCTATTTATTATATCCTGATTCCACTCTTTATGGCTTTGATCTGAGATCACTTTAGAGTGATCTCAGATATATGTTCCAGTTCATTGGTACCTTTTCATCTGAGACTAATTTGCTCTTTAACTCATCTATTGAACATTTAATTTTAAGTGTTTTATTTTTCATTTCCAGTTGTATTTATTTCCAGTTGTTATTTTTAAAATTGGTATTTTCTTTTCCTTTATCTTACTGATCTGATTATCACTATTCTCACTTTTCTCTCCAGTCAAATCATCCTCAGTTCTTGAAGTGTAAATTCTCCCGTTATTGCATCCTTTGGTTTTAAAATTCACCAAATTGTCCTTCATTTTTACATCTAGAATTTTGGGAATTGTGTTTACCAGGATTGCAAACACAAATATTTCAATCATTAAGAATTTAAAAACAAAACAACAACAAATCTCTATGCCTATTAAGGAAATGGCTAGCAGAGGGAATAGTCATTCCCTGAACTCTAAGTCACTAATGCCTCTAATATGCTGGTTCTTAATTCGAAAAGCCTTTGTGTGTTTTCAACCCAAGTGCCCATCCATACATGAGTGGATTAATAAAATGTGGTATATGTATATTATGGAATACTACTCAACTACAAAAAAACAATGGTGATCTAGCATCTCTTATATTATCCTGGATAGAACTTGAGCCCATCCTCGAAATGAGGTATCAAAAGAATGGAAAAATAAGCACCACATGTACTCACCATCAAATTGGTACTAACTGATCAACACTAAGGTGCTCATGTGGTAGTAATATTCACCGAGTGTCGGTCAGGTGTGGGGGTTGGGGTGGGTAAACTCACAACTAATGAAGGCAGAGTGCACTGTACACGGGAAGGGCATGCCTCTAGCCCTGGCTTGGGTGAGGCAAAGGCATTACTTGTAACCAAAATGTTTGTACTCCCATAATATTCTGAAATAAAAAATAAATAAACAAATGCCTTTGAATATGCTGTGAAAGCAATAGCTCTTTTCTGTGCAGAGCTGCATACCCAGTAAGAAGACAAAACTTCAGGAGATTTTAGGAACTTCTAGGGGACCTAGACTATGGATGAAAAATCTCTACCCTAGTGCATTTTGCTGAATGTACCTCAATATCTGTGAATGGGCAAGTTGTTTGCTGCTAAGGAAGAAACTAAGGTATTTATGAGTTAAATGATTCACAATACTCTAACAGAGAGATGATTTTCAGAATATTTATAATTTTCTAAGACATAAAACTAGAATGTAGAATTTAAAGGTAATACCTGGGAGATGTGGTGGCTTACACCTGTAATCCTAGAACTTTGGGAGGCCAAAGCAGGAGGATCACTTGAGTCCTGAAGTTTGAGGTCACCCTAAGCAACATATTAAGACCCCTGTCTCTACAAGAAAAGTCAAAAAATTAACTGGGCCTGGTGGTGCACACCTGTAGTCCTAGCTACTTGAGAGGCTGAGGCAGGAAGATTGCTTGAGTCCAGGAGTTTGAGATTGCAGTGAGCTATGATCACATCTCTGCACTTGAGCCCGAGGGACAGAGAGAGACTCTGTCTATAAATACATAAATAGATAAATAGACAAATAAACAAATAAATAAATAAAATCCCAACTATCAAAGGTCAGAAGCAGAGAAGTATGAAAAATATTTTTAATCCCAAACCTGGATCAAGATTCATCTTCAATTTTTATCAATTACATAATCTAGGAGTTTTCATGGTAAAAACTAAAAGCAGCAAAATGAAGAGACTTTTCTGGCTTTTTTTCCTTAGTCATTCCATATTCCTTCTTTCATTCATATACACAATCATTTTTTAACTCCTGGTCTTACACGGAAGGCATATAATCATAAATTAAAAATCAGAATCTCTTTCAAGATTAAGTACAAAAGAAGTAATTATGTTTATTAAAATAATAAAATGACTAACATTTACTGAATTCTTAGTTCTGTACTAAGTTATTTATATGCATTATATATATAAATTAATCCATGAAACAACCCTAAAAGACGCCTTCCCATATGTTACAGATGAGAAATCAGAGGACAGAGAGGTTAATTTGCCATGGCTACTAAATGGTAGACTTTGGATAAAATCCAGGCAAGCTGAATTAAGGAGGAGGATTTATGGTAGGTTTGGAAAAATTAATATCTTAACAACAAATAAAATTGAAGAAAGTGCAAACTGGGACCAAAGAAAACCATTCTAAGAGTAAATAAGCATGTAAACAAGTTTGAAAGTGAGAAAAAACATGGCATGTTTGGAAATTTTAAAGTAGTTCAGTCTGGCTTGTCAAGATGTGCAAGGCTAGGTACAGCAAGGAGAAGATATTCAAGAGCTGAGAGAGCATCCTGAAAAAAATTGTAAGCCTGATAATGGGGTTACTATATTTTAACTGCAATGTAGAATCATGCATAGGTTTTAAGCTGGGAATGACATAATTAGAGTATAGGCAATAGATCAGAGGGACCAGATCAATTTGAATGTCACTGTAATCACTGACATCAGAGATTATATTTATTTTCACCAAGGCAGTTACTGTGATGGCAGAATAGCTGGACAGATTTGAGAATAAAAGAATAGAAGGCAAATTGGGCAAGACATATAATTTCTTGGAAATTGGAGTAGAAGAAAAATAAATAGTATGGATGACACTCAGGTTTCTAGCTTGAACAACCAGGAGAATGGTGGTATCATTTTAGAACATAAGAATAGGGATTTATTTGTGAGGTATATGATGGTTTTATTCACATTATAAATTAGGTGATTGATCCATTCAGGGAGTTGTGAACTAGTGAATCTGGTATTAAAATCTGAACTTCATTCCAGAGATTGAAACCTGACATGTTGACTGAAGACTCAAGAAATCAGAGATAACAGAGTGTATGAGATTGTTAAAGAAGCAGCTTGGAATGAGACAAAAATTGTGCCCAGAACAGATACCTGGGCAAAAAAACATTTCAAAGTACAAAAAGGGAAGAAGAGCTTGAAAGCTGATAGGGAACGAAGTATTCTGAAAAAAGAAAAAAAAAATCTGGAAACAGAAAATGGAAAGCTAACTTCAAATTTGTTACTAGAGTTGTAAGAAATGAAACAACTAAAACGAATAAACTTAGAAGAGTTATAACTTTAATTTTACTTTCCCTTTTTATTTATGATAAAAACGAGTAGAGTATTGAATATTGCTCCAAACTTCAAAATAGGATCTGAACATGCTACCTAAATTGGTACTAGCAGAGGCAAGCTTACGGAATATGATAAACCAACTAATGTAGTGCTCCCTTTATGTAAAAAAATTCTTCACTGAAAAGAGAAAATAAAAGCAAGAAAATATGATTCCTAAGATAAATAAATCATATTCATCAGTTAGAAGAGGAAGTAGATATAACGAATCTTATTTAAGTTTTATCACTATAAAGATAATCCAAATGAAAAAGCAAACATGAAAAAGACAACTCTAAGTACAGTTGCCCCTCAGTCTCTGTGCAGGATGATTCCAAGATCTGTGGATACTAAAGTACCTTGTATAAAATGGCTTAATACTTGCATATAACCTGTGCACATCCTCCCATATACTTTATATCATCTTTGGATTGATTATAATATTTAATAGAAAATAAACACTATGTAAATATTTATACTGTATTGTTTGGGGAATAATGGTAAGAAAAAAAGGTCTGTATGTGTTCAGTACATATGTAATTTTTAAAAATTTTTCAAAATATTTTAAATCTATGAATGCAAAACCTTCAAATACTGTGGGCTGACAGTACTGCATCAAAATATAAGAAAAAATCTCAAAGAATTAGGGATAGTTGTCCTTGCTTTGACTTAAAAAATCAATTGTAGATACCCAATTTTGATCACTATTTACTTAAAGGTCAGTTAACATAGCCATAAATATCTATTTAATATAGAGCTTTTTCACTTGTAGAAAGAAAAATATATAGCAATAATTATTTGATATTTCCCTGGAAAAGGAAACCAGTATTTCCTAGTTTCTCTGTACTTCCCCATTCATAGGTTCTTTTTCAACATGGTTACAATGTCAACACCTTTGTTTCTTAGGTTGTCAAAATAAAGAACCAATTTACTAAGTTTTTCTTTTAATATTTTAATAATGAAGATCTGACAAAATGTTATACTTTATCTAAAGCACTAATGTAACAAATAATTACTATTTTAAAATGTAGTAATCTGTTACTATCTAAAACTAACATATGGATTAAATTAAATTACAATAATAACCTCAATATTTTTAAGGAAGGAGTAGAATTGAATTAACTCAAAATTATTAATTAATCAGTTAATTAATTAATATAAAGGAGTAAATAGCCAGATATAGAAAAACATATAACAAGAAAAAGAGGACTTATATTAAAAAGATATGATGCAATGCATTCAAATCAATAAATAATAAATTCATAAATAATCAGGCCAGTGGAACAGAACAATATGAAAGAGATCACAGTGAAAATGTAATACATAAACAAAATAGTAGTTCAAATTATTGTAAAAAAATAATGAATAAATGCCAAGTATTAAATAAAGTTGAAAATTTCTCTCATCAAATAAACAAATATATCCCTAGTGGATTAAAAATTTAACATGAAAACAAAACAGTATGTAAAAGATAAAAATGTATCTTCTAATAATAGGTGAAAACTTCTTAATCAAAACAAAAAATACTGAAATAGAAAAGAAAATAGTCTGTTTGACTATGTAAAAATTAAAGCAATTGTGTAGAAACATATGTATAAATATAGCCAAATAGATAAATAATAGTATTATTTAAAATATTTTCAATTTCTTTATGTATTAAAGGCCCATATTAACCACAAATTCATCAGAAACCTAATAGAAAGTTGAGCAAAAGATCTAAATAAACAATTCACAGGAGAGCAAATCCAGCTGACCAACGAGCACAAAGATACTCAAGTTCACTGGTGGTAATAAAAATGTAAGCTGAAGTAACATTGAGAGATCTCATTACACCCATCAGATTGCCAAAAGTTAAATGGAAATACCACCTATTGCTGCTAGGGAAGGGGAAATACATGTATATTTCTATGAAAATGTAATTTGTCACTACATTTTGAAAAAGTAGTCTGACTACATCCATCGAAATAAAAAAAAATATCCATATCACCTAGCAATTTTAATACTGGAAACATGTCCCATAGAAATAAACCCAGCAATAAATAAGATATGTTTATCAGGGTGTTTATTTTAGTACTCAAAGTATAGAAGAAACTGAAAATAAAGTCAATGAACATTAAGGAGAGAATGGAGTCAATAAGATATCTTTTACTCTTGGAAAGTTATAGCCATTAGTAAAATGAATTGGACATTTGCCTGATATTCCAGGCAGTACTAGTAAGTGATCAAAGTAAAATTTAGAGAAGAATATGTAACATGATCCCATTAAAAATAAAATAAAAACAACACACTTGTGTCTCTTGAATATAAATGTATGCATATGTGTATTTATGTTGATGTTAAATGTTAAATGAGGAGAAAAGTACTATAAGTTCTTAATGTGGATTACATGTTTTGAGAGGGGAGGGTGGGTGCCACAAGAGATTTTTAGAGGAAGTGGAGGGGTAAAGCAAGTTGAAAATATTGCTACCAAAATAATTCTATTATGAAATGATATACTCCCACTTATTAAAATAGTTATATATATAAATATATAATATGTTATATATCACACATGATTTTAGCAAGTAGAAAAAATACAATAATCTAAATCTGGTGAATTTCATGGTATATTTTCAAAATTTGAAAAGAAAGTTGAAGAATAATATGTATAGTATAGTTCTATTTTGGTAAAAACAATAGACACACGTATTTCTTAAATGTGTTTGTAATATATATAAAGTAAAAGAAAGGTCAGAAAATTATATAAGTGGCTATGAACATCAGTTATTATGGAGTGGTGGGAATTAATGAAATGGGTATGGTTTGAGGGAGTAATTAATTTTGCTTTCATGATACTTTATAATGAATTTCCTGACTTGTTACAACAAACATGTATTATTGTAATAATTTGCAAAATAGTAAAATATTTAACATCTGAATTTTGCATTATATTTTGTTACCTTTTCATCTCAGCCTACTCTTATTTAAGGTTTTTATTGATTGTCTCTATTGAGGATACCAAGCTAACTAAAATTTTTTTGATGAATTTATAGGAAATTATATAAGGTTATGTTTCTCCTAAGACTTCATTCTTTAGTATATTCTCTCATTTATTTAACAAATTTTATTAAAGGCTTGCTATGTGCCAGACTCTATGCTAGGTTGGTTATGTAATACTATGTGAAGTAGATACAGTCTTTGTCCTTGGAGACTACATTCCAGGGCAGGGGAACTGTTATTGACAGTCAATGAACTTTATAAAAATATATACATATCTAAATGAAGCAAATCTTAATGAAGGAAATGCATAGAATATTGCAATCAAAATTAGCAAGTTGGGGAAGAGGGCCACTTAGACTGGAAGGGAAAGCTCCTTTGAGCAGGTACCATTTAAACTGTGACTAGGAGAAGGGAGAATATTCTAGGCAGAAGGAACTGAATGTGCTCAGATTTTCAGATGGAAACAAATGTTTATATTTGACAAGAACTGAAAACGGAACAGTGTGTCTGAATGCAGAGTCATAAGCAGGGAGAGATCATATGGGGTGTTTTTTTTTTTTTTTTTTTTTTTGCACAGACGCGGACTTTATTAGCACGTTTACCCGCCAGCCTGCGGGGAACCGTATGGGGTCTTAAAGGCTAGACGAAGAAGTTTGGATTTTACTTCCTGTAAAATAGAAAACTTAAATATCTAAAGCTATCATGTGCCATTATAATCTAATTAACGTTTTTATAAAAATAATTCTGGCTCCTTTGTGGAGAATACTTTGGAGAAGGGTAAGAGTAGAAGTAGGACAATGTTTTAGGAGGCTCTTGCACTAATTCAGGCAATATGGCCTGGTGACCTGGGCTAGGGTATTGACATTTGTGTTAAAGCAAAGTAGATGGATTTAATATAAATGCGTTTGGAGTTACACACAGAGGGGGATAGGAAGTGAAAGGAGGAAATCAAGGTTTATTTCTATATTTACAGATTGAGCAGTAGATGAAAGGCTATGTCATTTACTAAGATGGAGAAAATCTTGGGAACACATTTAGTTTGGTTACTCAGAAGCAGACACAGAGACAGAATTTGAATATAAGTAGTTTACTTAGGAAGTGATCATATATTTGACTGAGTGGATACAAAATGCAGTTATTGCTAATGGCATCTCTTTTGAGAATTTTGTCCATTTAAGGGAGATGAAAGAGAGGTCATGCAAGAAAATTTTGAAGATTGAATTCTTAAAGCATGTTTATAGACTAATGGGTGTGATATCAATGGTTCAGATTCAAATCTCAGTCACTTGTGTTACAGAAAATGTTTTCTACCTGTTTACTTATCCTTGAATGATGATGGATATATACATTTCTGGAAGTTATTAATGAACAGTTTGCATAGATTCCCCTGCGGTCTTTCTCACATTCTAGTGACATGTTTATTAAATTCCATTGTTATAACTATAGCTGGAGATTAGATTGTTGTCCATAGCTCCTGGATCAGTTCCCAGTATTCATTCATCCATATTTATTCATCTATCCACCATTCATCCACCTGCTAGTCATCATATATTTTTGTACTGTTTACTGTGTGTAAGAAATTATAGGGTGGTCCTTCCAGACTTAGCCATCTGAAGTCATGATGTCTGATCTTTCATCTTCTTCCTTGCTCTTAACTAATTCAGAATGTGAAAAATAAATAAAGCACACACAAAAACTCCATCTCCTATATGAATTGTATGAGATATGACCCATTCTCCTTTACCTTCACAGGCAGAAACTGTAACAGATTTAATCTAAAGATTAAATTAGAAAAAATAATTTTGTGCATACAGTTAAGAGACAAAGTATTAATTCAAACTGTGAAAATGTATGTAATATATGTCAAAATAAGACTGATATTCTTAAAACATGAAAAAAAATTAAAAATCAGTTGAAAAAAAGATTACCAAATAGAAAAATGTTGAACAGGCAATTCTACAAAGAACTAAAAAAGCAGATGAAAATCAGATGTGTTCAACCCCTTAGTAGTCACAAATTAACAACAAGAAAATTTATTTTCTCTTTTATATTGTCAATGAATATAAAGAATAATAAAACCTAGTGTTGGTAAAATATTTAAAAACTACCAGTTTCCTACAATGCTGAAGAAAGAGTAAACTGAGGACAGTGTTGACAACATGTATTATAATGTGAATTCTTTTGAACCTAGTAATACCACTACTTAAAATGTTTTCTTAGGGGAATCATGGAAATTCTTTGCAAAGATTCAAGAATAAAGTGGTTCAGAGTGATGTTATATATAATTGCACAAACCTGGAAATACCTAAATGTCCTTCCTGTAACAGGAATTTGGTTAAATAGATTGGCTCTTGAACACCACAGGTTTGAACTGCCTGAGTCCACTTGTACATGGATTTTCTTCTGCGTCTGATATCTCTGAGACAGCAAGACCAATACCTCTTCTTTATTCTCCTTCCTCAGCCTACTCAATGTGAAGACAAGCAGGATGAAGACCTTTATGATGGTCCACTTCCACTTAATGAATAGTAAATATATTTTCTCTTCCTTATGATTTTCTTAATAACATTTTCTTTTGTCTAGCTTACTTTATTGTAACAATACAGTATATAGTACATGTTGCATAAAAAATGTGTTAAACAGGCTGGGCGCAGTGGCTCATGCCTGTAATCAATCCTAACACTCTGGAAGGCCAAGGTGGGAGGATTGTTTGAGCTCAGGAGTTCAAGACCAGCCTGAGCAAGAGCGAGACCCCCATCTCTACTAAAAATAGAAAGAAATTAGCTGGACAACAAAAAAATACATAGAAAAAAAATTAGCCGGGCATGGTGGTGGCACATGCCTATAGTCCCAGCTACTTGGGAGGCTGAAGCAGAAGAATTGCTTGAGCCCAGGAGTTTGAGGTTGCTGTGAGCTAGGCTGACACCACAGCATTCTAGCCCCAGCAACAGAGTGAGACTCTGTGACAAAAAAAGAAAAAAAAAGTGTTAAACAACTGTGTATGTTATTGATAAGGCTTCCAGTCAACAGTAGGCTATTAGTCGTTATGGTTTTGAGGAGTCAAAAGTCATGTCTAGATTTTTGACTGTGCAGGAGTTGGCACTCCTAACCCCCACATTGCTCAAGGGTCAACTGTGCATTACTCTCTAACTCAATAAGAAATAACGGTGATATAGAATCTCTTTTTTTCTCCTGGAGAGAGTTGGAACCCATTCTATTAAGTGAAGTATCCCAAGAATGGAAAAATAAGCACCACATGTACTCACTAGCAAATTGGTTTCCCTGATCATCACCTATGTGCACATTTGGGAATAGCACCAATTGGGTATCGGACAGATGTGGGGGGAGGGGGGAGGGGATGGGTGTATACCTACATGATGAGTGCATTGTGCACTGTCTGGGGAATGGACATGCTTGAAGTTCTGACTCGGGGGGATGGGGGTGGGGGGAGGGGATGGGTGTACACCCACATGATGAGTATGATGTCCACTGTCTGGGGAATGGACACACTTGAAGCTCAGACTTGGGGGGATGGGGGGGCATGGGCAATATATATAACCTGAACTTTTGTACACCCATAATAAGCTGAAAATAAAATAAAATAAAATAAAAGGGCTGAGGAAATGAAAAAGAAAAAAATAAAATAAAATGTTTTCGTTATTTTTGTCATTAAGGTTTATCTTATGCCTAAAAGTCAATACATTGAGTTCATGCTGATGTTTCTAATTCAAATTTAGGGTTAAAGGTTTTATACGTAATTTTATGTCACACTGAAAAAAATCACTTTGTTCTTAATAATAACATAATTTGTTATATATGTATGTGTATATACATGTAGTCTCAATATCAATATCAATGTCAGTATCATTACTAAAAATTTCATTATTGAAAACATTTAAAAATTAGTTGGCAATCTTTTTGTTCTTAGGGTTTATCCTATTTAGCACATTGATTGCCACAGTATGAAAAAAAATTCTCCTTGGAGCCATGGTGTTTCATTATGAAAATAGAATAAAAAATTTGAAAACAAAAAAACAAACACAAAAAATAAAGCCCTATGTGCTGGATCCGGAGTATTTTAGTGGTACAGATCAGGTAGGGTCTTAAAGGGTGTGTGTTTATTTTAGTTCTGGTGTCCCCATGAATAACTACCATCTGCTAATGATGACTCGTTCAAAACCTCTTGATCTCTTTGGCCCTGCTGCCTTTTACATTACCCTTCTTGTCTTTGGTGATTAAGTGCCATTTGGTGATTTGGTGCCATTTGGCATTTGCCACTATGATATCTTATTATTTTCAACAAGTCAGAGAATGCATTTCAATGGTAACATTTCATATTGTCATTCTTTTCAAGGATTATAGTGCTTATCTCACAAATGTACATTTAATATTCAATACTGTAAGGTTATACAATACATCCACACCAGTGGGTTAGCCTACTTATTCTGGCCTTCTTTCTTTTGAGATAGCACTTATCATCATGTGGCATGTTATACATTTACTATATAATTTATCATGTTTATTTTTCTTTGAAGTATATCTCTTCCCTACTCCCCATCACCACTGAAATGTAAGTTTTCACAGTGGTAAGGATCTTTTTCTATTTTTCTCACGGATAAAACACAAGTGTTGGAATATTTTCTCTCTCATGGTTGCATTCAATAGGTATGAATAAATAAATGAAAGAATAGAATGAATATATACCTCAATTTATTGGCAATGAGAAGGCCCTCTGAGCCCTCTCAATAAACATGGTTAGAGAATAAATGGTTGGATCTCACATTATAAATTCACTCCATGAATCTTGTCTCCCTAAGGCTTTGAATCTCTTTCCAAAGAATCTCACAATTTTGCCAAGTTTGTCATTGTAAAAATAATTTAAAATCAAAGCTGTTGGAACTTTAAATTATTTTAAGCCCCAAAGAAATGTGATTATGGGATCTGAGTCACGTGACAGGTATCTCTAACCTAAGCGGCTGTAACCTTTGTTCCTGATTGTAGATTAGCCTTTTCTTTACCTGTGTTTTTCGTAAAATGTTGTAAAAGACTGAAGAGTGCCAGAGAAGACCCCTTCCCTCTTCACTGTTGATCTTCATTATAGATTCACTTCCCTCTTACATCTTTTATACAAAGACCTCAGGACTATCACATTTTCTAAGATGGAATGTTAAACATGTTCTTAAATTGGTAAAGGAAAAGAAAAACAGTTGTAACTAATCAAATTGCTGTAACTCATAAACCAGGCTTGTATGAAAAATGTTGTAATCCTGTTAAATTTCTTTATTTTCTGTCTACATAAACAAAACCTTAACTTTTGAGCTCCTAAGCACTGACCTCATTCCTTTGGCATCTGTGTGACCCAAATGGCTATTCTCAGCTGTGTGCTTTAATAAATTCTTTTAAACTGGATTCTGATCCTTTTGATTATTTCAGGTTGATATTGTCATAGTCTCTACATTTCAGGTTTTAAACAAAGCAAATTTATTATCTCCAAAATGCCCTACAAACTAAGTTCAGAATCAATTTTTACAATCAACACTGTCCAAGAATCTTTTGGCACTTGACTAGCTCCTAGGATCCAGGAATTCTAAACCCTTAGAATGTCCTGCCTGATAAGATTGTATCTGTTTACTTGGGGGTTTTGGGTCATTCAGATAACCTGTGCTAACAATGTGATTTATGATGGATGCCTTGGTCCATATGGTATGAGCGTGACTTCTGCACGGACTGAAGACTAAGATCAAATATGTGGGCAGTCAGCCACACCTATGTGACCAATCCCATAAAAAACCTATATACCAAGGCCTGGGTGAGCTTCCCTGGTTAGCAATACTATATACATATTTTCAAACATCATTAGTGAGAGAAACAAGCACCATCAGTGTGACTTCACTGGGAGAGAACAACTGGAAGTTTCACATCTGTTTTCTCCCGTATATGTGTCCCTTTGCTGATTCCTTTGCTAATTATAATGTGTATTCTTTCATTGCAATAAGCTGTAATCATGAGTATAATATGCTTTCTGAGTTCTGTGATTCCTTTTAGTGAATTATGAAACCTGAGGATAGTCTACAGACCTCTCAAATTGCATTATACTAAATGTAGTACTATGAATAAAAGCAGTCCAATCTCTTCCCATCCTTGATTTAGAACTCGCAGAATTCATCCCATACATATACCCCAGTATTTTGTTGATATGTAATTTAGCACAGTCTTCCATTTAATTTCCAGTAAAGAAGAAAATATTATGAAAGTGTGAATAGCTTAATAGGTTGAAGAAATGGTCTGAAATTGGTAAATTGAGATAATAAAAGGCTAACGGTAAGTCCTTTCTTAATCCTCTCATTCCTTCCCCATGGTGGTATAGGGTAATGGATAACAGCATAAAAAGTTGTCTTCCATGAAAACTGGTCCCTGGTGTCAAAAAGGTTGGGGACCATTGTAGTACATGGCCTGGCAAACTGCACACATTAAATGAAGGCTGGAAATGTTTTAGACGGTAATCCAATCTTAAAAGTGTCAATGATGTAATGTCATTGTTCAAAAAGCAACATTAGTTAGAATATATTATTTTTGAATGCTGAATACATCACACATGGAGTATAGAATTCATTTCTGCATGCCATTCTTTAAAAGTTACAAAATAATGTAATCGTTGAGATAAGAAAGATTAAGAAGTAAGGGACTGCTGAACTGGGGACCAGCGTAGAAGAGTTGAAGATTTGGGCTGCCTATTACTAGATTGTTTTAAATTAGAGAATATGCACGAGGAAGCAGTGGAATTAACTATTTGATGAGTTGCTACATGGCAAAGGAATGGATTTTTTTCCCTTATAGTCCTTTAGGGAAACACTAGGATTATAAGTAGAGACTCTATGTATATATATGTTTCCTTTTTCAGATTAATAGAAATACCTAACATACTAGTCAGATTTATCACAAGAGAGATTGGGCTTAATTATCTACCAAAGGAACTGTCATGTCTAAAGAGAAGATGTACAACCACATGGTAGCACAGATACTGGGATCCAAAAAAAGTGATGTGCCAAATGACCTCTAAATTCTCTCCAAATCTTCTTAAAATTCCATAGCTCTATATGTTTTTCATCAGTCTAATGTTTAACCTTGAAAAACAATAACAAAGAAATACATAGTACTTTGTCCCTGTGGCTATATTTAGTGGCAACATTTTATTTGTTCTCTTGCAAAACTCTTATCATGCCAGACAAGTATCTGTGAGGCCATTTTTTAACCAAAATGACTAACTACAAGCCTTCATAAAGAAACTGCTATGAAGTGTTGCAATACTTTATGACTTAGTGGTTTATAATATAACAGAGAGGGAAAAATACTTTCTTAAAAACTATTTCCTTTTCTCTTCCTAAAAACAACCGTCCATACAAAAATAGCAAACAAGGCCGATATCAAAAGGCAGAATTTTTTGATGGAGAAATTCTTTATTTAAAGTAGAATTCACTCATCAAACAATGAATGAGCACCTACTATGTGCCAGGTGTATGATAGAAATGTCGTATCACATGACAGGAGCCTTGCTTTAAGGAACTCATCTGGGATAGGGGCTAGAGGTGGAATGAACAAGTATATAATACAACAGCTGTCAAAACAAGTGAATGACATTAAAATGGAGACATTCATGGGAGGCGTAAAGGAAGTGGCCAGAGTGAATAAGATATCTTGAAGAAATTACAGAAAGCTATGCCTGGGATAGACAGGTTTGAACAATGAAATTGATGTGCTTGGCAAGGACTGGATCATGAACATCCTCAAATGCAAGAAAAATGAGTCTAGACTTTAAGCAGACATTTCTCACAGTGTTTTTTGACACACCAGGTCCTCCATGGTCGTACACATGTAGCATGGGAAGAGGTCATATAATGAACACTGACTTCTGTGTTTGAATCACAGCTCTGAAAAATTCTGTGGTACAGAAGCCTCTTTAACCTTAGTGAATCAATGTTTTCTACCTTATTTGCCCAAAGAACCTTAAAACAACAGAATGTCTTTTTACATCTCTTAAAAATATCCATAGAAAACAATTAAGGAAGTACTCTCCCATAGACAGTGAGTCTAGGGAGTCATTGATGAGCGTCAGTTATGCCATGCACCAATTTTTATTTAGCAAAAATGTCATCTTAGTTGTGAAGTGGAGGATGGGATAGAATGAGGAAGAGACCCTTGAGAGTGATCCAAGCAGGAAGAGATCAAGCCTGACCATCAGTTCCTAATACCAGGAATCAAGGCTTTTGTTTCCGGACATTGGACACCACGGCCAAAACACTTCATACATAGTTTCAGTTCTGTTTTGTTTTTGAGATTTTTCTCTTTTTATTCTTTGTCCTTTTTTTAAGGTTTTGGAAAATTATCTTGCGAAAATAACACATCAACCACACATATCTTTAATGGAGTCTGTATGTTTTCTGTTAAAATTACTCCTAGATATATTAAGATATGTATTTTTAGATTTTTCTCTTATTTTGAATCAGGTGACTATTTGAAGACACGACCAAGTTTAGAAGATGATATTCACCTGCAAAACTGACAAGAGAAAAGCAAACAGTTCCCCAGAGGCAGCATGCTCTGCACATGAGGGTCCTTTCTTAAACCCCACTCCTATGCACCTCATTCTTATGCCTGTTTCAACCCACCTCTGGGCTCTGGGGCCTCACAGGGACTTGACCTTCATTCCTTGTGGTCTTGGCTCTGTACTTTTGCAGTGACAATCCTTTCCCTGTTCCTCTCTGGTTTATTTCACTGGTGTTTTCCTTCTTGGTACAGCCAGTTGGAACATTCAGTATATTCCCAATCCACAGCAACTGACTCCTCCCAGGCCAAATAAGGCTGTGCCCCTCAACTGGGGATAAACTGAGTCAGGGCGGATACCCAGACAAAGGATATCTCTAGTACTTGAACAAGAAGGAAAAATCATTTCCAGAAATGACTAAGGATATGAAATAGGAGCTCTTTGGGAAAATAATTGGCTAATAAATGTCTTTTGCTTATTTATTTTTTAGAGGTTATTTTCCAGGGATCTTGCTTCTGACCAGATTCAGCCAAAGCTCTCAGATAAACATTGAAGCTTGTGAAAATATACATGCTGGTGATGCTTTAGAATATGGCATTGCCAATGAGGAATGAAAAAAAGGGAAACTCCTGACATCTGAGAACTGGTCTGACGTTCACAGCTAGTGCATGTTGCTGTCATATTGAACTTAATGTGAAATTATGATGAAATGAGGCAAAAACAAGTTGTTTTTATTTGTGCAACCAACAAAATATCAGATATCACCCTCTCTCAGTTAATGTGAGTGACTGTTTTTTTTTTCCTTTACCATTTATAGCTTTAGCCCTTTCTTCCTGTAGATAAAATTTCTTTAAATACCCAATCATAAATTCATTCCAGCTTCCTGATCTATCCAATCCAGAACAAAGGCCCAATTCCTTAGATCTGCCCCCAAATTACTCAACCTTCAAATTCCAAATCCTATAAAGGTACTTGCTAACTGTTTACTAATGAGCTCCATGACTCTTAATGGTGTATGTTCTCCCTCACTGCATTGAGTAATAAACCCAACTTGTTCAGCTACAGGTGTATTTTTTGAGGCCTTTGGCTGAAAGGCATTGAACCATAGCACAGAAAGATTTGCTAAAATTCTGGAAGAGAGGGATGAGGCATGAAAAATTATCTATTGGGTACAATGTACACTATTCTGGTGACAGCCACTGACTTCACCACTATAAATTTATCCATGTAACAAAAAAACATTTGTACTCCCTAAATTGAAATAAAAATAATTTTCTAAAATTCATGATGTCACCTGATTACTAAATGTTATTAATAAGATTAATAAGATGTTATTATGGTAATCAAATTTTAAAATGTTACAGATAATATTGTTATAAATTCTTTTTATTTTATCCTGAAACACAGTAATATATAAGTAAATATTAGTAAAGCAGCAATAATATAAATCTTATGAAAGGGACAATAAATCAGTCTCAAACATTATCCCACAAATGATATTATTTTTAGATTTGTCCCTGCTTCTTAAAAGCCTATGTCCTTTTTCATATATAATTTTACATAATTTTAATTTTATTATGCTATACAACTAGCCAGGTTCAAGTCAACATCTTTAAAAGAGAGTTGATTATATGGTTTTACCAATTAAAACCCAGAAATTATTTTACTATTAGGTAATATCTAATCTGGGCTAGATACCTATCTAGAACCCACTTTCAGAGATCCTTTAACTTGGTTCTTTATGAAGATAGAGAAATTGTTTGCAATTATAAATATCCAAGATGGAATGAGAACAGTATATAATTAACCTAAGCATAACAACTTTCATGAAATAATGGTGAGATTCTTATATTAATCTCCCATTTCCTCCCATTAAGGTGCTGGGGAAAACTTTTGGTTAAATGTGACAGAGAAATCTCTCCTTTCAGCCTGCTCTTCCATGTGTACCACACTTGTCCTTGTAGTGTGCATTGAGATGTTGATTGCCTCTTTTAAAGTTTTTGTTATTATTTGCAAGAAATGATCTGTCTTTAAATCTGTTAATTATACAAAAAATCTTTTAAAATGCAGATATTTGTTTGTCAGTTATATTTCTAAAGAAATGTTACATCAGTTGGAAAATCCCTACCCCTAGTTGCTTATTACTGAAGGTGGTTTTTCTTTCTTGGTCCAGCTGTGGGGCAGGATGGGATTCACTTTGCTTCCCTGTGGGTAGAAAGGCTAACTTTCAAATTGTATCTCAGGTGAATTCCTGCATTTACCATCAGTATGAACAATAAGATGGATTCTGTGTGATAACAATAAGCACACTCTGAGCACAGCATATCAGGCATTTTACTACCCCGCTATTTAATATCAACTGACTAATCATATAGACAGAAAAATTTCAGTGAAAGTTTAATTTTGTGTTTCTCCTTTCTCTTAACAGTGCAATATAAATAGCTTCTATGTTTATCTATAAACTTCAAAAATATCATTTTATTAGGGTTCTTACAATATTTCATCTAATGAACACACAACAATTTAGAATAGTCTTCTATCACTAGATATTTAAATTTTGCTATGAAATATTTGGGAGTGTGTGTCCTATTAGAAGATAACGTAAAAACCCATTTTCTTCACATATGTGCTGAAACTAACAAAGAGGTAAAAAGTTATCATACTTGTTAAAATGTTCAGTTGGTTAAGTAAATTTAATAGTTACTTTAGGTATTATAACAAAATTTTAAAGCCATATAGTCCTTCATTTCTGCTCAGAAACCAACTAGTTCCCATAAATACTTGATGATTCAATGACTGACTCACAGATTGACTAGTCAGTAGAGAACTGTGGGAGGGAAGAGACAGGAGCAGGGACAGAAAAGAAGGGAGAGGGAAGAGAGAGACGAAAGATGGAGAAGACAGAAAAGAGCTGCATCTACTGTCAAGTAGTTTCCCAGTTAGAAATTTTCCATGGTTTGTCCCCTGTCACTTTGGGTTTAAATTTGAGAATTACTTCATAGACACATCTACAGACAGTCTGTCTTTATCCGCACTTTATGTCCTTCTAACAGTCCTTTGGTCACAATTTATATACTTTTTTCCTTTCTTATTTAAAATTTTTTCTTTAAAAATAAAAAGTCTTAAAATTTCATGCAATTTTTCAATTTCAAACTCCATTACGTTGAATAAATAAATATTTGATAAACTGCTGTAATAAACTCTCCTCTTATCAGAGAGCAACAGACTTTTCCAAATGAAAACAATGAATTCAACAACATCTTCATAAGGCCCAAGAGGGCTATGTGAAATCACCTCCTTATTTTACATATATTCCAGACACCCTGCTTCTGTTTACTTAGTTTCATTATGGCTTTCTCTTTAAGTGTAATTCGTTATACCTCTAAAAGTACTCACCATCAAATTGGTTTCACTGATCATCACCTAAGAGCACATTTAGGAATAACATTAATCTGGTGTCGTGGAGATGTGTGTGGGGGGGAGGAATGGGTGTATACATTCATAATGAGTGCGATGCGCACTGTCTGGGGGAGGGACATGCTTGAAGCTCTGATTCGGGGCAGGGGGCAAAGACAATATACGTAACCTAAACTTTTGTACCCCCGTAATATGCTGAAATAAAAAAAAAAAAAAACCTTATTGTAAAATAAAGGTCAAGATTGGGAGAGTCTCTGTCAGTGCAGGTGAGGATGGTAACCAATGGGACCAAGTCACCAAATGGGGATGATTAACACTTTTCTGTCTTCTTTTGCACAAGGGCAGCCTTTACTCAAAGTTGATGCCAATTATTAATACCAAGGTAGTAGTACTGTTCTACCATTCTTTTTATTAATTATATTTCTCCACAATTCTGAGAGCATAACAGAAAACCCAGTTGACAGATTTGGATAAATCTTGACATTGATTATAAGTTGAGTGCCTGAAACTTTCTTTTATAAGTCTCTTGAAAAGCGGAATGCTAATCTTTTCAGCTAACTTGTTTTATGTTATGTTGTTATCAATCAATCACACTTGTAACTGACTTTTGCTTTTATAGCAATTCTAATACTCATATGACTTTAAGGATGATTGAGCCCACTTTTGTTCTAGCTTCTTTATTGAATGCCAGATAACCCAGAAAGACTATAAATCATAATTTTAAGAACCTTAAAGTAAAAACCTCTCTAAACTACAACATTAAAATTTACCCAGTGGACAAACTTTAAGTTATTATTATAAGCACTTAAATGCTCTAATAATATATACCATATTAATCAAAATCTTTTAAGAAGTATATGCCTTTAATGAGTACACACACACACACAAATATAGATTCTCTAATATATCAGCACTTGTCCTCAACAATGAAAATTAATCAACAAATACTTTGAAAACTATTTGAGGGGGACAAGATGACAGACCAAAGACACCACCAGCCAGAGCATCTCTGTAAGAAGGAGAAATTTTAGAAGAAAGAGAAAAAATAGACAGACAAGCGTAGATTGGAAGAGGGTCTGAAGGAAGGGTGCCTGAACCTACAGAAGACTCCATGGGGAGAGTTTGTGGAGCAGAACTGGAAAGAGATATTTGTATCATTCTCTCCAGAAAAACTGATCTTGGTGACTCATATAAGTTGTTATCTGCCAAACAGCAGCCCTCAGACTTTTAGGGTTTCCTCTTATCTCAGCTGTCCTGATAAGGACTAGATAGGAAGTTATGCTCCTGGGTATCTTCAGTAGAAACACAAAACTAGAAGAGACTGCATAACTTCTTGAGATACTCCAAACACAATTGGTTACTTTAAAATGATTGATTTACATTATTATCTTAAAGATTTTAATGATTATGATTATTTGCTCTCCATTTATTTTAAATCCCAGTATGCTACCCAAAAATATGCCAGAAACTTATACTTTCTCTGCTTCTCTTGAATTCTTTTACCATTTGAGTCTGAGTTGCAATAGAGGCATTCTATCATTGTTTCCAAGGGCAGCTAATGGTTACAGCATTTTACTCCCATTGCCATATTTGATTCTTCCTTATTCTATAAAAACTGATAAAGACTTTTGAAATAAAAATTTTCCTTCTTTCCAACGATGTCAGAACTATTTTTTCATTAATGAACATGCAGTGTAAATCAGTAGTCAATAAATTAATTACGTATTTTTTAGTTCTTATGTGGTAAGCACTGTGTTACACACACTCTTTTCTGAAAGCTGGAATTAGAATCCAGTTTACTCTGCCATCTATACATCATATATATTAAATACATACACATATATACCCTGTACTTCTCTTTTGAGCACTACTGAAATTAGAATTAAGTAATCATTTGTGTAATTATTTATTTGAATCTCATCTTCTACACTTGATTGTATCTCCATGAGGGCTAGCGGCTGGGACTGTTTTTCTTATCTATCATGTGTCCCAGCATCTAGTACAAGACCAAGGTAGGTGAATGCCTCTCTAGATTTCTAGGGCCTAGAGAAAAAAAGCTAATTCTACAAGCATCACTGCATCCATCCACTTATCCAGGTATCACTGTGCTTGCTGATGCTCCCTCACCACCTGGCACTCTGGCACCACCCTAGAGAACTCTATTGCTGATACCCTGAGGCCTTCAAAGTGCCAAACTGATGCTTTGTTCTTAGGAGTCCTCCAGGCTCTGAAGCAATTAATTCTGCTTTCCTTGCAGAAGTGAAAAGAATGCCTCTCAACTCCTTTTCAATTGCATTTTGTACGCTGAATGTCTTTTAGGGCTCTTTCAGCTCTTAGAATACAGTTCTGTTTAGAACTTTGATCTGACTTCTTTGAAAAAGAGAGAGCTTATGTTTATGTGCATACTGTGTGCACACATGGATGTGAGTGTTCTCCAGGTAAGGGTAGTGCTGGATATAAGAACTAACCTAAGTGACAGATAGGGACTCCTTGTTTAAAACTGCCTCTGCTTTTGAAGCAGAAAGACTATTTTAGGCCAGGGTTGTATGCCTACCTCCTCTTCCCACACAAGTGGGAAAGTGAGATTTCTCACTTCCGTAGTTCTCGTTCCATTCACAAATACAAGTCTGTTATTTCTATAATTATATTTATATTATATAATATTCATTATAAGCATTTGAAATGCATAGAAGTGTAAAGAAGTAAATAAAAATCACCTGTACAAAACTGCTAACATTTTACTTTTTTCATGTTCTTTATGTCCACCTTTTTTCTTTTATTAGAAAAAGACATTTCTTTTTATTCTGTTATTTTTACTTCATATTTAAGAACATTTTCTTATGTTAATAAATGTTTATCAGGATCTTTATTCTTAATGGTTGCATTGAATATAGATGTACCATAATATATTTGATTAATATTTTATTATTAGATTTTTTAAATTTTTAAATTAAAACCAATAATGCACAGGGGACTTCCACACACATGTACACACATATATATGTATTATAGATACCTATCCTATGCCAGTAACCCTGGCTAACAACAGCTCACATGTATAGAGATCCTCCTATGTATTATCTTATTTAACCCATACCACAATCCTTTGAGACAGGTCTTATTAGTATTCTTATTTTGTAAAGGAGAAAACAGAGGCACAGGGATTTCAAGTAATTTGCACCAAGTCACAGAATTAGTAAACTTTAAGATGTTAAGTCCAAGAGGTTATATACCAGAGCCTAGACTCCTAAAACTATGTCTTATAGTGTTCCCATAAATCTTTGCATGCTAATTTCCTTAGCATAGCTTCCTAAATCATGAAAAAAACTCTCAGGATTTTTATACTACTTGGAAGGTGCTCTAGAAAGCCAGGTCTAGACTACGTGAATATCAGGTTTAAATATTATTTCCTTAGAAAATTAAACAGCACTGTTAGACTTCAAACAGAAGTTCTATTAAAAGGTTCAGAGGTGAATAATGAAATGAACAGAGACAAGTAAAGGAAAGAGAAAACAAAAAAAAAAATGAAAGAAAAGATGAATGACATGGGCACATATCCTGGAAAATAAGAAATATTCTGAGTGTATGAAAAAAATTTTAAAGATCAGCTTTCTAATTTTCTTCTTCCATTGCTCACCAACATGTTTCTGTCGACATGATGTAAGTCAGTCCTCCATTCCAGATCCCTTTTCTTACTTATTTGAAACCAAGAAAAAACATAAAAAGATGAGTAGAAAGTAAAAAAGAATCAAAACAAGAAAATTAAAATTAGCAGATGCCCAATAAACAAAAGACACCTAACAAAATAACCATTATCATTTGAATAAAGATTTTATCACTTTTTCTTTTTTTCTAATAATCATAAGTCCCCTTCAGTGATGTTCATTTTTATATATTTCAGAAGTGTTTCCATTGTCTAAAGAGAGAAAGTAGATAAAAAAAAAAAAAACCTCAAATGTAAAATCTATGTACTGTAATTAGAAGGTGATAGTTAAATTCAGATTGTTCTGCACAAATGAAGTCCTGCACTAACTCATTCTACACCTCAGGTAGAAAGTACCTTCATCACAACTATGCATAGAAAAGTCTGTATTTATGTTTTTAGACTGTTAGTTGCAGTAAAGCCTAGTTTCTTATTAAGTGTTTAAAATGTTACCAAGTTAACACAAACTATTGAGCTGGTGTAATCTTACAGGATAATTTTATTTTCTTGGCAGTAGATTGCCATTTCTGTACCTTGGAGGGCCACTTAGAGAGGGCAAAGAGGCTTTGAAATGATGAGCCTGAGGAATGTGGGGTCAGGGGGTCATTGTGTGCCTGCCACTGGACTTTTGCTGAGAAAGTTGAACAGGAGAATAGAACCAGTAAAGGGCTTTGATAAGCTCTGGTTCTGGGAGAGAGAGAGAAGAATTGAGATGACTGTCCAGAGAAAGGAGTTTCTAGGGAACAACAGAGACATTTAAAAGAAAATTACAGTTTCTACTGTGAGAGATGTAATGGGATTCCCTTTCCTCATATCCTTATGGAATCCCTTGGAAAATAACTGCCTCTTTTTAATGCATATTGAATTTAATCTGGTTTTAGAGCTGTTTTGAAGTATAAAGCTCATCTTCAAGGTGGGAGTAGAGAAAGATGAGAAGCTGCCTACTGGTCACATACGGATAACGTAAGTCTCATAGAGTTTAGTTTATGTCCTTGTTTTTGAAAACTGGGTTTTTCCTTTCAGACATAATAGAAATATTATTACATTGCAGAATCTGCCTGGGCAGATTTGCTATAATAGGAACTAATTAGAGGCACTTTTACAAAGAAAGGAAAACTTTTGTGTTTATTATAATTAAAAATTTTGATTTCTTGAATTCATTCAGGCTTTTCAAGGCAAAGGCTTTTTATACTATATTCTTTCAGAAAACCCATAATAATTTTATGTATTTTGGCCCTAATATTAAAATGTCAAAATAGTTCCTTTTGGAAACTATATTGGAAAAAAGTTTAATATTTCCTAATTTCAATTACAGAAGATTCATTCCATATATTGTTGTACCTGAGACATACTTAAATTTCTTTTTCATTAGTCTAGACAATCAGATATTTCATGACTCTCCAAACATAAAGGTAAAAATTTTTCTAGTCACTCTCAGTCCTATAGTCATATTTTTGGATGTATTTTATTTGTTTCAGCAATGGAAATCATATATTTTTTTCCTTAACCAATATAATTTTATAAAAAAATCAGTATTTAATGGGTTGATATTTTTGCAGGAAACTTCCAATATTTTCCCTTAATATTTGAACCAGTAGTGTCAATCACTACTACAAAATATTGAATATTGCATATCAACTGACATTTTACCTAAGTGCGAAAATGGCAATTTCATTATATTTTGATTATCATGTTTTCCAAAGAACAAGAAGTGATCTCAAATGCTGCTGAAGTATTAAGGTAGAGGAAGACGCAGAAATGACCCTCAGTTAGCAGTATGAACACTGGGAACATTGATAAAAGATGTTTCACTGGAGTAGTGAGGTGAAAGCCTGACTGGAGAAAGTGCAAAACTGAACTGGATGAAGAGTTAGACAGTGGAGACTACGATGTGATAAGTTTTGCAATAAAAAAGAACAAAGAAGGAGGGGTCTGTGACATCAAGGGGAAGCGTTTATTCAGATATATGACATGTTTAAAACATACTAATTTTATGAGGGGCAAGATAGATGATAATCACCTGGAACACAAGTTGTTCCAATCACTTCCATTAAGACTAATCAGTTCTCATGCCTTAAATTGGTGTTATTTAAATATCACCCCCACTGATGTGAATAATCTAATGGAGAGGGAAAGTTTAGCCATAAAGGAGGTAAAGGAGTTAATTGCAGCATCAAACTCCTAGAGTAGGCAAGAAGCTAGTGGAGAAATGGAAGTGCTGGCCTTTGAGAGCAGCATGGCTAGGACAACACCACCAGTGGGGAAGACAGAGTATAGGGCACGGGTGCAGGGAGAATAGAGGCTTGGGTGATAGGAAGCTGAGGGATTCCCTGTGATTGCTCTTTTTTCTCTAAGCAGGGATGATAGGTAAGGGCATCAGCTGAGTGTGATGCCAGAGGGAGGTGTTGCAGGTTAGAGGAGGGAGTGGAAGGCTACAGAGTGAAGGAATCAAAATATTTCACTCCAAAATATATTTTTTCACATATTTTGAGATGCTGTCAGAGGACCAGTAAACAAAAGGGGCCCTGCAAGGCTGTCTTTTGTGGGGGGAACTTGAATTTGTAGAGAATCTTTATTAATGCAGCCAGGCCTTCCTTTGCCAGTTCTAGGAAAGATTAACTTAGAGTCTGATATCTTCAAAAATTTGGAAAGAAACATTTACCATCTAGTCTCTCTGAAGTTTTCATCTACATAATAAGACCACCTTTGCTAGCTAAGCCTCCTTCTTACCCGCTCCCATAACCTGTATTGCTGCTAGAACCTGATTTACCATTATAACTTGTTTTTGGCCATGCTCTGAGCCCCTATTCTTTCTGTAACCTCAAGATGGTATCTAAGCTTCAGCACCCCATTGCGAGAGGTTGCTTCTTTATTCTGAAGGCCTCCCATGTTGGATAAAACTATGATAAAATAAGTTTACACATCTTTCTCCTATTAATCTTCCTCATGTCAGTGATTTTCAGCAAACCTTCCAAGAGCGAAAGGGAAGCTTTTCTCTTTGCCCCTACAAAAGGAAGGGTTATCCCCAGGAAACAGCCTGGTTTCTGTTAGAGCAAAAAGAAAGAAACTTTCAAAAAAGTAGATGAATATGTTCATGTGGGATTTTGTGATGACAGATTTTGATGACAGACTTTGAGTGGATGTGGACACTTTTTAGGACAGTGGTTTTCAACACTGGATATACATGAGAATCAACTAGTGTAAAATTATACCCATACATTGGCCATAGCAAAGATGAACTGAATCAAAAACTTTGAGGTTGGACTCAGATATCAGATTTTTTAACAATCTCTCTTTGCACAATTCTAATGTACAACCAACGAGGCTGGGACCTGGTTGACGAACTTGAGTGGTGGTGTGGGAGCTTGAGAAGATTAGGAGATGGGAGGAGGGGGTGCCCTGCGAGACCTAGACCTCCTCATCTGAGGAAACATGACAGTGATGTAAGTACTCTAATGATGAAACTGCCCTTTATAAAATTAATAAAGGGCAATATGTTTGGAACTCTGGTAGGGGAAATATATGTATATAACCAGCCATTATTCCCCAACTTGCTTTCCTATAATTGCTTACTAATTGGAAGTCATATAGCTGATGGTCATAAAGATTCTTAGCTTTCTTTATTGCTCCCATAGATAACATGACCCTTGTGAAACCTAAGGCTAGTTTTTGAGATATCCTCCAGTCCTCCAGGCCCTGCATTCTGGTCTCATTTTTTTTTTTTTTTGAGACAGAGTCTTACTCTGTTGCCTGGGCTAGAGTGCCATGGTGTCAGCCTAGCTCACAGCAACCTCAAACTCCTGGGCTTAAGCAATCCTCCTGCCTCAGCCTCCCGAGTAGCTGGGACTACAGGCGTGTGCCACCATGCCCAGCTAATTTTTCTATATATATTTTAGCTGTCCATATAATTTCTTTCTATTTTTAGTAGAGACAGGGTCTCGCTCTTGCTCAGGCTCAGGTCCTGCATTCTGGTGGATTGGCTGACCCACCCAGATCAGTGGCCCACATTGAAGAACTGACTCAACTGGTCTTGAGACCCCATCCAAGATATGATTCAGCAAAGAAGACAATTTCTGCACTCCTATGGTTCTTCCCTGAACCCAGCCAATCAGCATACCCAATTGCCTAGCCCTTTGCCCACCAAACTATCTTTAAAAACCCTTTCTCCCAAATTCTTGGGGAGATGGATTTGAGAATTTCCTCCCATCTTCTCTCATGGTGCTTGAGATATTAAACTCTCTCTGCTGTAACCCCTGCTGTCTCAGTGTATTGAGCAGTGGGCAATGAACCTGATAAGGCTGTAATAAGGATGTGATGGTCTTAATGATCCCTTCATTCAAACTCTATGGACAGCTGATTTTTAAAGCAAAATAGCCATAGATATTCATGTACCCTTCCTTTAGAAATTTTCTTTTTTTTTTCAATAAAGGAAAATACATGGATAAAACTCAGCAGTTCTGTAATCTCCAATAAATACGTTCCTTCCAAAATCTATCACCTTACTGGTAGGTACTTGATAATGTAATCTGTTTATTTTACTAATTTTTTTATTTTTTAAAAACCATGAATAACATTTTATCCTATTAAGTTAAAGAAAATATACATGATTGATTTAAATTAATTCTCATTTCTTCAATGTAAATGAAATATCTATATAAGAAACATCTTGGTTTGCAAATAAAATGTCCTATAACAATATTTGTTTTAAAATTAGATCTATCCCAAAATCTCTTTTGGAATCAGATCCTCATCAACTTCAGTTGACTACTCAAAGCTGTGAATCATGACTGAAGCAGCAGTTCAGAAGTCTCCCAACACAGGCACCCAGGAGGGACGACATCAAAAGGCAGTGGATTGAGCACTTGGGATTTCCCCAACATCTGTCCTGAATTTTTAGGAGTTAAACAATCTTTCCTGTAGTAGTTGCTGTTGTCGAGGTTTTGCTTTGTATTTTGAGAAAAGTTGGCCTCTTTTATCTTCTCCTTCCCTTCTCCTCTTCTCCTCCTTTCCTCTGTCTTCTTTCCATTCCTCTTTCCCTCCCTCTCTTCCTCCCTCCTTTCCTTCATTTTTTTCTTTCTTGTCTCCTTTTCTTCACATGCTCCAAAGAATTCATCCTACGCAGGACATGAGACCACTGGGACTGTAGATAGGCACAAGCTTTCTTTATATACACCTAGTGAAAGAATTTGGGGAGTTCTCCCACTAGATGTAATCTTTGTGAGAGCAAGGGTTTCTATCATTTTGTTCTTCTTTATATCCTTCATGGAACACTTTTTTGACATGTAGAACCTACTCAATATAAAAATTAGTTACATGAATAAGGAAATGAATGTCTACCTCTGATGTTGCTCCCAAAGTAGCCTTCAGAAAAAAATGGTGACACTCTCTTCTAGACACAAATGAATGATTTGCTTATCTAAAACAAGTCTTTAACTTTTTTGTTGCCTTCATTTAAACTTTTTAGAAGTAATTTGTAATATAGACTTGATGCTTCCAGCAAGCATGGAGTTAATTCCATTCCCTCTAGATGTGCATTAGCTTTCATGACAACGAAGCCCTATTTCAGTAAATGGATTTGTCTACTGTGCTAGCTGGCAGCCCTCACACTTAAAACAAATTAATGCTACTCTTAAGAGGGAGAGCAGTATTTTTCACTGTTAGTCAGACACATGCATCGCTGGTCTGAACATCCTTCTGAGTAGAGACTGGATATAAATGATGACAACTCCTTGCAGAAGTAAAATGAAATAAGCAATAAGAAGTGAGGGTATTGCGTTTGTAGCAATCTTCAGAGGGACATTTCTTCACCATACCTAGACCAGCTCACTCTACTTTTCAAATGCCTGCATTTAAAACAGCTGAAAACAAAAGTAAAACAGAGACTTTTTTTTTCTTGAGACCGCTTAACTCTCCCGGTGTGAGTGAAAGTCAAAATTAAGGCCCAGCACTGTGGTTGTGGAATTAGCAATTAGGTTTCTTGCCATTAACATTCATATGGGCTCATGCTTTGATTTTGGAGCCCAAGTCTCCCTGGATTTGTGGACATAGCCAAGAAGAAATAGAGAATACTCAAAGCCTTGGAATAAAATGCCACATGTAACAAGTTAAGCAAAAATGCTTGTCTCATTTGTCCTTGAAATACATTACTATAGCACAAAGTTAGGAAACATAGGAGAGTCACTTTGATCATGAACCCAGGAGAATTTCAACAAGGCTTTCACCATAGGATTTATTTTTCTGAGGCAAAAGGGGTATCTTGAGAAAAATTATACCTTTTATGGCAATGAGAAAACCATTTAAGTATCAACACTATTATAACCATATGCCTTTTGGCGAAAATTTTATTATTGAGTGAGGGTGAAACCCTAATGTTCCACAATTAATTCCCAAAGACACAAAATAATTGAAACAAGGAAATTTTATGAAACTTTCATAATTGAGAATTGTAATAAGAATGAACAAAGCTTTGAAAGCCAAACATCACATGATTTTTAAAAGTCAATTTATGCCTACTTAGTTTTTTGTCTACTTGTAAGATATACAAAACTATGTACAAGAAATATCTGAACAAAATTAGTACCATCTGTGTTCAATGTTTAGAAGATTGTCTTTTACCTTTATATTTAATTCGGGTTTACAACCTCAAAGATTATTCACAATAAATTTTCATTTTAAGGTATTCTTCAAAATTATGAACATGTGATACCTCATAAATTTATGCACAATAATACTTAGCATTTATATGAAGCTTTTCATCTTCAAGGTACATTACTCACATTAGGAAATTCATCATCTCACCATCCTTATGGAAGGTAAATATTGTTATCTTCGTATAACAGATAGGGAAACTGAAAAGGGACCAGTGATCCATAGGCATAATTAGTACGGGGCTTCAACTTTGTGTGTGTGGTAGGGTTATAAAATATTTATGTTCTGTTCTGAAACTTGCAAAACTAAAAGAGCACCAAACTAGTATCCTGAAAATGTTACATACCTGAATCCCTACGCTTGCCTCAAATGCACACACCTATTCTCCAAATATGGTATGCAGTTTTTAAAATAAGTTAAAAATAATTCCATATCCCAACTCAGTTTTCTCATAGTGTCTAATCAGGTGGTAAACTGTAAAAAGAAAAAGATTATTCACTATTCTTAGTGGTAAGAGGTATGACTTATGTCTTTCTTCTTGCAGTTACCTACCAAATTGTTAAATTTTCTTCTTGACATGTTTTTGTGGAAAACTGAGGCTTCTTTATGTTTTAAGAGGTTTCCTATGGAAACCCATTTACAATCCAGTTATGTATTTGAGTAACTTTAATATGCAAGCCACCATGCATGTTCTCAATACTATTTACAGCAGGCAAATACAACTATTTTCTAGTCATGCTACTTATCCAAATGTGTTGCTTATGTTTGTGGTGATGTTTATTTAATCCATTGTTTGAGATGAACATACAAATTTACCTAAGATGCTATGACCTGTTGAAATGGTTATTTTCACAAACATGGCCTTACAGCCCAAATTAACATTAAATTGCAAAGGAAGATCTTTGTCCTAGGAATAGACTCTAATACAGAGATTAGTGTGCAGATTTGCTACAAGAATACTCTCTGGCATAGGGAACAACACCTACAGGGAATGAAGGAGACAGCACTCGTAGATGGAGAAGCTAAAATGTAGTGCAGTAACAATAGAGATCAAGGGGAGATTTGAAGCTGGATGGTCCCTAAGAGTTGTTTCAAATTGAGGCAAAGGAGCTGGTCTTTGTACCCCCAATCAACCAGTCATAGGATGAGGGATGCCCCTGAGGCAGGAGCATAATCTGGATAAAGCAGATCCTTTCAGCCAGAGAGAAATTCCCAGAGAGGAAATCAGCACTGCTTCCGATCCTGTAGGAGGATCTGGGTAGCATGAGACAGCGTCCGCTGAAATAAAACACTGGGTATCAAGGTAATAAGCAATCTTTGCTCTGAATCCCCAGTCCAGAGACTGGGCCTGGGCTCCAGTAGGACTGTCATCATGCTGTTTGTGCCAATGCAACTCTTCAAGTTGCTTTATGCAAGAAGCACTTCTGAAGTGAAGATAAAGTGTAGAGACTGGAAAGGTGGGCACTCAGAATATATATAGCACAGAAAGGAACATTCTTCCATATAAGATTGTTGTTTAATTCTTCTTCTCAACATACTAGGAAAATATAGTCAACGTGCTAGCCAAAGGAATCAGGATCAAGATTTTGGACCCAAAGGACTAAAGCTGGAATAAGTTGTCTACAAAAGATTTCCTTGAAAAAAAATTCCCAGAAATATAAAGCTTAGCCAAATATAAAGAACATGTGGTGTCAAACACGGGGAAAGCAAACATGAAGTCCTGTGAACAGGAGCATGAATAAATAAATTCAGGAACTGAACATAATTAAAAATGAAGTAGAACAAGTTAGGCAGAAGAGAAGACAAATCTGCAAAATTATTGTGAAATCTTTTTGAATATCTTTGGCCCATCCCTTTTGAACATTATGCATAGATTTGTGATATACAGTTAGAGCAGGAAATTATGGGACAGATTCTCAAAGAAAAGGACTTTTATGTCTAAAAGAAGGCCTTTACCTGCTGAATATTCAGTCATAAAATGTTAAGCTTCACATAGTACTATAGTTTGGACATTTGAGCCCTCAAAAAATTCTGTTGAAATGTGAACCCCAGTGTAGCAGTGTTGGGAGGTGGGGCCTAATGGGAGGTATTTGGGTCATGGAGGTGGATCCCTCATGAATAGATTAATGCCTTCACTGGGGAGGGCGATAAGTGAGTTCTCACTCTATTAGTTACCATGAGAGCTGGTTGATAAATAAAAGACTACCATTTCCCCCACTTCTCTCGTTTCTTCTCTCACCATGTGATCCTTGCACAACTGGCTCCCCTTCCCCTTCCACCATGAGTGGAAGAAGCCTGAGGCTCTTTTCAGATGCAGATGTCAGGCCTATCCTTTTTGAGTAGAACCATGAGCAAACCTCCTTTCTTTATAAATTGCCCAGCCTCAGATATTCTTTTGTAGCCACACTAAAAGGACTAAGACACCCAGCAAATACACAATGCTAATAATCTAAAGAAAAAGGGCAAGTTCAAGCATGTTAATTAGAGAGCTACACCGAAGGAGAAGTGAAAATAAGACTGAGCACATCTTGCTGTTTGTATGGAACATTCTTATTCTGTCATCAGGAAATCCACAAATGGGATCTAGGTACCTGGGAAAAATGAGGTCAAAAAGCTTTGGTCCTTAAAGACCTAAAGGAAGCAAAACATTCACATCTCATTGATAAGCCTTCTGCCATTTTCAAGCAGAATATTGACCATGAGGTCAGCAGAAAGATTTCTGCATTTGATTTTTTTAAAATGTTAGACTTTTTAAATTGCTTTTATAGAGATTATGCTCTGAAGCTTAGTACAAAGAAAGCAATTGTGCAAAGAAGTCTTGAACTAAAGGATCAGTTACGAAGAGTGTGTAAATGAGCTTTTGGTGGTTTAAAGAGGTCATTCCATGGGACCTGTTAGAGGCTCTTACAGGGCTCAGAGAATTTACTAAAGTGAGAAAGTATTTCAATCACTAGTTCCCATTAAATTGATGCCTGTTTTATTCAGTTCATCTGACCTCTGAGCTTGACAATGACTCTTGGTAAGTGAAAGCTTAAAATGCCATCTGTAACATAAAATATAAAGTACGTGGGTGTTACAAAAGTGCTCTGTCTCTGTGATGAGGTGGCTCTGAGGAGAGTTCACTGCCCACAGGATCTTTTATCTGTGAGTCATAGTTCCTGACAAGGGCAATTTCAGAGTGACCCTTATTATACGTGGGCTATAAAGTCAATGTGTGCTCCTTGTTGAGACTTTAGTGGAAAAGTGCCTTTGTGGTCAAAGTTCCTGGCACAGCTTGCTAACACAGAAATGTAGGAAAGGTACTAATTTAATTCCAGTCTAGTTTATTATTACTTCTCTGATGTGAAAGTTTAGGAAGTAAATAAATAAAGGCCATGCCCACATCATTAGGAGCTGAGGAAAAGAGAAACATCCTGGAGCAGGGGTCTGGAGAACTGAGCTCTAGTTGCACTTCTGCCATTAGCAGCAAGGGTGGTGGTACAAAAATTATTTAGTTCTTTAACACTTAATTCCTCAGTTATAAAATGAGATAAAAATCACATAATCGGCTGGGTGAGATGCCTCACACCTGTAATCTTAGCACTTTGGGAGGGCAAGGCAGGAGGATTGCCTAAGCTCAGGAGTTCAAGACCAGCTTGAACAAGAGTGAGATTCTGTCTCTACTAAAAATAGAAAAAATTAGCCAGGTGTGGTGGAATGTGCCTGTAGTCCCAGCTACTCGGGAGGCTGAGGCAGGAGGGTAGCTTGAGCCCAGGAGTTGGAGGTTGCAGTGAACTATGATGATGCCACTGCACTCTAGCTGGGGCAACAGAACAAAACTCTGTCTCAAAAAAAAAAAAATCATATAATCTTTGAGGTCCCTTACATCATCTTGATTCTGATATGTTATGTTACCTGATTCTGATTCTGATATGTTATGTATTTCAAGAAGCACAGCAAATTGGTGGAGATACTACACTGAGAGAAAAGATATGTCCGTGGCTCTCAAAACAGAACCAAAAATTCATAACACCTACTCTATTGTGATCTCTAAGTTGCTACCCTGTGTGAGACCTGAAGTATAATTAAGACTTTATCTTTGAGAAAAAAATCCACATATTTTAATAATCTGGCATACTTAAATGTTATTCTTTAAACTGTACATTTTGACATCTTCTACTATATTATTATACTTGTCTGTGTAGATGACAACCAAAGCTATAGTTGTATTTTTGAAAGTCATTAAGAACTCTTCAGAGATAGGTTTAAGTTGTTATATTAGAGCATATAAACCTTGTAGCTAAGTCAAGAGTTAGGATTCCTTTGATTCAAGAAACAGAAAAGTCAATCTTCACTGGCTTAAACAAAAGGAAACTACATTGGTTTACAAGACTGGACAATTCAAGGGTTAGGTGAACTATGGGTGGGGCTGGTCTCAGGGGTTCAGATTATGCCATCATGACTCTATCCTGTTTCTCTCCCTTATGTGACTTTGGTGACAAGATGATTACAAGGATCTTCAAGTCTGTATGCATCCAGATTCAAAACAGTAAGAAAAATGGAATACTTGTCTTCCAACCCTTCTGCCAAAAGTCTCATTGCATTTCATTGTCTTTGATTTCATCACTTGCTCATTCCTACATCGATCAATGTGGCTAAAGAGTGGGATGTTCAGGTTGGTCAGACTTGATTCCCACACTCACCTCAGGAGCAAATGTGAAGCTTCACCTGAAGTACATGGACTGAAGGTCAGGACAAGCATGATTGTTCAGAGCAAAATCAGGATACTACTAGCAGAAGATAGGGTGCTGAGTGATGGGCCACAAAATAATATATCTATCACATTATGACTTTTTCACTTATTTATTTCAAAATTAGGATTATTTTCTTTCCTATTCTTGCAAATACGACCAAAAGGAAGAAATTGGCTGCCATATATGTACCAACCCATACTGATATTATAATAGCACTGATTACTAATGTAAATGTGATGTATTAATAGAATGGCTTTTATCACTAGGAAGTGTTGATCAAGTAAAACCTTATGCAAAACTCAAATTGATAAAAATTTAGCTCTTATGGATAAAATAATGGCAAGTGGGGATCCTCTATCTCATTTTATTTTATTTTATTTTTTGGTCAAACTATCCTGTAGAAAGTCATGGAATACTTCAAATAAGCCCCCGGGTTCCACACGGCAACATAGTAAGAGTGAAGCAGATGTTCCTGTTCGAGTTTCACAGTGCTTTTCTTCTTCCTCTCCATTGGCTAAATAATGAACTTCACAGGAAACTTATGTGCTAAATCTGAATGAACACGCGGATGACTATAATTTTGAAAGCACTCCATAAGCTCAAAGAAGGACTTTCTGGATAAAAACTGGATTGGAGAATGTGAGTTAGACCCAAAAACAAAATGTGACCCTTTTCCCCCCACCCATTTACGAGAAGACATAGGGAAGGTCTAACCTGACTTACTCACACACTCATAGTGAAGAAGGATAAGGAGGCCAGTCAGGAATGCAGAAAGTATAAGAAAAAATGAGAAGAGAGATGGAAAAGAGATGCCTCTGCTGGAGGAAAGGTTTCTGACCTTTCTACTGATCCATGAGACCCTAAGAGAAAAAGAAATTATGAAGTCTGCTTCCTGTCCTTGACACAGTGACTCCAGCTTCCCCTAACCTGACCGAATCGATGTTTCAGGTTTGGACAAATTGAATAGGTAAACTCTGCTTCCACAAGGAAAAATTAGGAAGAATGTGTAGAAAAGTAGGCAGAAGTATATCTGCCCCCAGTCCCCTGTGTGGGGAGTGAGAAGTTCTCTCCTACATGGAAAGAGGAAAAATATGAGGAAGGGGAGAAAATTTCCTGTAAGAGCTTGGCCACAGTTGGTCTTAGATGAGACTATGGGTATGTGTTGAACGGCAGGGTTATTTTTGCTCCTTACTGTGATAGGCAGATCTTTGGCCTCCCAAAGATTTTCCTGTCCTAATCTCTGAACGTGTGAATATGTTACATCTCCTGACAAAAGGGAATCAAAGTTTCTAATCAGTTTGCTTCAAAAGAAGGCAATTATCCTGAATTATCCAAGTGGGCCCAATCTAATTTTATGAGCTCTTAAAAGCAGAAGAGGGAGGCAGGAGAGGAGTGGGATGGGGAGATGCAAAGTGAGAAGGACTCAACCTGATTGCTAGTTTTGAAGATGGCGAAAAGGTACCATTAACTAAGGTGCAATGATGCACTCTAGAAGCTGAGAACAACCCTTAGCTTATAAATAGCAAGAAAATGATGGCCTTAGTCCTACAACTGCAAAGAAATGAATTCTACCAACTACATGCATGAGCAAGATTCTCCTCTAAAGCTCCTAGAAAGGAATGCAGCCTGCCGATTTTAGTTTAGTAAGGCATGTACCAGATTTCTGACCTACTGTAAAATAATAACTTTGTGCTATTTTAATCCCCTATATTTGTGATAATTTGTTGTGGACACATTATAAAAGACAGGGCATTCAGTCACATAAAAGGCTTTTTAAAGATTTTAAAGGTATGACTCACAGACTCCCTCAATCAAACCTGAGAACATCTCAGAAGATTTAAGGTTATTGTCCTTCAGCCACCTCAGCAAATCCAAAATTAGAGATGGAATTATCTAGGAATGATTTGTGAACAAACCTCTTGTCTAATGGTGTGAATCCCTGTGAAATACATAAGGGACCCACGAGGTGCTTGAGAATTTTATATCAGCAGAAACACTACCAGCATGAACTATAAAGGGCAAAGATAGCATTAAATGCAAGCAGGTTGTTGGACCCTCAAAATTCCACAGGCAGGTAACAGGCTGATAAAAAAACACTCAGCTATAAGCACGTGTTACTCTTCATAACAAAGGAAGGATGACCCAAAGAACAGAGCTATAAGCCCAGAAAATGAAACCAGGAACCAAGGAGGGTGATGCTGAGGTCTTGAAATCTAATAAAGTTTGTCTAGTTGTATTTAAAATTTGTTTGGGATTGGTGACTTTTTTCTTTCTTTCTGTTTCCTCCCTTTTTAAATCATGATGCCTATTACTGTTATCTGATGTCTGTTCCACCATTGCATTTTGAGAGCAGATAAGTGGTTTTCTAGTTTCACAGATCCACAGATGGGGAAAAATAGTGACCCAGAATGAATTATAACCAAAGCCTCACCCATAACTGATTTAGATTATTTAGGTAGTGAGATTTGATACTTTAGAGTTTATGAAGTTTAGATGAGAGTGTGGACTTGAGTTGATGTTTGATGGGATGAGACCTGTGGCAACTTTGAGGTGGGGTAAATTATGTTTTTTATGTGGGACAGATCCAGAGGGTGGATTGTAGTAGGCAGAAGAATGACCCTCCAAAAACGTCCAAATTTGTTATGGAGGCAATAGAAAACTAATCATGAGTGATCTACTTCTCTAGTGCTAGAAACCTAGGACTTTAGAGCAGGAAGCACCTTAGGCAGCATCTACTTCATGTCCATTACCATCCAGATGCTGAAACTATGGACAAAAGTTGATGAAAGATTTACCCCACGTGAAGTAGTTCATTTCTGTCTGATCCCGGGATTGGATGTCTATCTCCCTAGAGAGCAAGCAAGGGCCATATTATCCTTTGTTTTCAGCACCTTATTTTCTGTGTTTGGCTCCCGTTCTCTTTGACCCTGCTCCCTCAGGTGCCTTCCGCCGCACACTGGCTGCCGCCAGGGCACTGCCTCAGACCCTGGCCCATCTGTCCAAACCGATCATTTAATTTTCAAATTCAATAATCTTCAGCTGGCTGCTCATTCCCTGGCTTTTGACAAAGTGGTTCCTATCAAGTCGGTAATGTGTTACTTGTGAGGATTTTGCCTTTTAATGGACTGATCTCTTAAAAACCCAAAGAAATGAGATGATATTGGGAGAATTTCAAAGTCAGCAACAACAAAAACAAAGACTTTAATTTGACTGCCTTAGGAATGCTCCAGGCCCCATCTATTCATCCCTCCTTCTCCCCCTCTGAATACTTGGCAACCGCTGATCTTTTTGCTGTGTATAGTTTTGCCTCTTCCAGAATGTCATATTATTGGAATCATAAAGTAGGCAAACTTTTCAAACTGGCTTTTTTCACTTAGCAATATGCCTCCACACTTTTTCTACCTTCTTTAATTTTAATTAAGTATTTTATATGAGGCCACTTATTTTCCCCTATTAGCATATCAATTATACTTACTTTATTACTTTTTATACTTTTTTTTTTTTAGTGCTTGCCCTAGAGTTTGAAATACACATGTACAACTATTCTAAGGCTCCTTTGAAATTGCTGCACTGCTCCATGTGTAGTGCAGGTGCCTCCTAACAGAGTGCTCTGATCCGGCTCTCCCATTCCTTTGAACCTTGTTCGCATTCATTTCACTTATCCTAAAACTATAATTAAGGAATAACTTGTTGCTATTATTATTTTGAACAAACTGTTATTTGTTATATCAATTAAGAATAAGAAAAGTAAAAGACTTTATTTTACCTTCATTTTTCATTCTCTGGTTCTCTTTCTTTTTTTTTTTTCAATAAAATAAAAATATTTATTTCTTGAATTTTCCATGATTTTTGAAATTCAAGTATCATATTGGTTCTATGAAAATGTAAGTGAGGTGCTAAATGAACAAATGATTTTGTGTGTTTTATTTTTTTTTTATTTCAGCTTATTATGGGAGGTACAAAAGTTCAGGTTGCATACGTTGCCCATGTACTGCCTATCCCCCCGAGTCAGAGCTCCAGGCGTGTCCATTCCCCAGACAGTGCACACTGCACTCATCATGTAGGTATATACCCATCCCCTCCTTGCACCGCCCCTCCAAGCTTCTGCACAGCCAAAGAAACAGTCATGAGAATAAACAGACCATCTACAGAATGGGAAAAAATTTTCACATACTATACATCAGATAAAGGACTGGTAACAAGAATCTATTTAGAACTCAGGAAAATCAGCAAGAAAAAATCAAACAACC
Source organism: Eulemur rufifrons (assembly GCF_041146395.1). Classification (NCBI taxonomy): domain Eukaryota; kingdom Metazoa; phylum Chordata; class Mammalia; order Primates; family Lemuridae; genus Eulemur; species Eulemur rufifrons. Next base: position 38,007,481 of record NC_090997.1, read on the forward strand.
CTATTAAGAAGTGGGCAAATGACATGAATAGAAATTTTTCAAAAGAAGATATAAGAATGGCTAACAAACATATGAAAAAATGCTCAACATCCCTAATCATCAGAGAAATGCAAATCAAAACCACAATGAGATATCACTTAACCCCAGTGAGAATGGCCTTTATCAAAAAGTCCCAAAACAACACATATTGGCGTGGATGCGGAGAGATAGGAACACTCATACACTGCTGGTGAGACTGTAAACTAGTGCAACCCCTGTGGAAAGCATTATGGAGATACCTTAAACAGATTCAAACAGACCTACCATTCAATCCAGCAATCCCATTATTGGGCATCTACCCAAAGGAACATAAATCATTCTATGACAAAGACACCTGTACCCGAATGTTTATAGCAGCACAATTCACAATAGCAAAGATGTGGAAACAACCCAGGTGCCCATCAATTCATGATTGTATTAGTAAATTATGGTATATGTATACCATGGAGTATTACTCAGCTATAAGAAATAACAGTGATTCGACATCTCTTTGGTTCTCCTGGAGAGAGTTGGAACCCACTATATTAAGTGAAGTATCCCAGGAATGGAAAAACAAGCATCACATGTACTCACCAGAAAATTGGTTTCCTTGATCATCACCTAAATTCACATCTGGGAATGATACCAATCGGATATCAAACTGAGGTGGTAGGTGGGGGGAAGGGATGGGTGTATGCCTACATGATGAGTGCATTGCGCACCGTCTGGGGAATGGTCACGCTTGAAGGTGCTGACTCTGGTTCTCTTTCTTTCTTTGTGCAGATTCAAGTTTCTGATCTTTATTATTATTTTTTTCTCTGAAGAACTTCTTGTGACATTTCTTGCGAGGCAGATCTACAGATAACAAATTCCCTTAATTTTTGCCTATATGAGAAAGTCTTATTTCTCTTTCACATATAAAGAACAATTTTGCTGGATACAGAATTCTAAGTTGGAGCTTTTTTCTAAATTTTAACATTTTAAATATGTCACTCCACTCTCTTTTTGGTTGCATAGTGTCTGAAGAGAAATTTGATGTAATTCTTATCCTTGGTCCTTTGTAGGTAAGGTGTTTTGTCCCTTTGGCTTCTTTCAAAATTTTCTCTTTGATTTTCTACAGTTTAAATATAAAATACATAGCTGTAGATTTTTTGATATTTATTCCACATGGTGTTCTCTGAGATTCCTGGATCTGTGCTTGCTGATTGTCATTAATTTTGGAAAATTTACAGTTATTATTTTAATGACTTTCTTTTTTTTCTGTTTGTGCTATTTCTGTTATGCCCATATTGCACTTTTTGTAATAGTCTCACAGTTCTTGGGTAGTCTATCTTTTTCATTCTACTTTATTTTTCACTTAAGATTGGAAGTTTCTACTGACAAATGTTCAAGCTCACTCATGTTTTCCTCAGCCATGTCCAGTGTGCAGATGAGCCCATCAGAGGCATTCTTCATTTCTGTTAGTTTCTATTTTTTGATTTCTAGTATTTCCTTTACATTCTTTCTTAGAGTTTTAATTTCTTTACTTACAATACCCATCTCTTTTTGAATGTTGTCTACTTTATCATTACAGTCCTGTTAATTTATTAATCATATTTATTTTAAGTTCTTGGTATAATAATTCCAAAATCTCTGTTATATTTCAGCCTTGTTCTAATGCTTATTTTGTCTCTTCTTGTATAACTAAAGTTTTATACCCATTGAGCACCACCTCCCATTTCCTTCTCCCCCCAGCCCCTGTCAACTATCATTCTACTTTGTGTTTCTATCAGTTTGGCTATTTTAGATACTTCATATAAGTGAAATCATGTAGCATTTATCCTATGACTTAGTTCACTTAGCATAATCTCCTCCAGTTCATCCATATTGTCACTTATGCAAGAGTTTCTTCTTATTATAAGGCTGAATTAATATTCCATTGTATTTCCTACACATACCACATTTTCTTTATCCATTCATCAGTCAATAAAAATTTCAATGGTTTCAATATCTTGACTATCCTGAGTAATGCTGTGATGAACTTGGCAGTGCAGATATCTCTTTAAGATACTGATTTAAATTCTTCTGGATATATATAGTGGGATTACTGGATCCTATGGTAGTTCTGTTTTTAATTTTTTGAAGAACCTCCGTACTGTTTTTCATAATGGCTGTAGCAGTTGATGTTCCCACCAACAGTTCACCAGGGATCCTTTTCCCCCACACCATCACCAATCCTTGTAATCTTAATCACTAGATTTTTTTGATAATAGTCATTCTAGCAGGTGTGAGGTTATAGTTCATCATGGATTTGATATGCATTTTCTTTTTTTTTTTTTATTTGGGATTATGGGAGTACAAATATTTTGGTTACAGGAAATGCATTTGCCTCGCTCAAACCAGGGCCACAAGCGTGTCCTTCCCCCATACAATGTGCCCCATCTCCATTAGCTGTGGGTTTACTCACCCCACCTGCTCTAGCCCCCACACCCCACCCCCCTACCTGACTGGCCTCAAAGAGCTGAAAACAGAAATACCATTTGATCCAGCAATCCCACTACCAGGCATCTATCCAAAGGAAAAAAAGGCATTCTATAATAAAGACATCTGCACTTGAATGTTTATGGCAGCACAATTTATAATTGATATGCATTTTCTTAATGATTAGTAATGCTGAACTTTTTTTTTTCATATATCTGTTAGCAATTTGTGTATCTTCTTTGGAAAAATATCTATTCAGGTCCTTTGCACATTTTAAATTGAGTTATTTTTAATTTTTTGGAGACAGAGTTTCACTCTGTTACCCCAGGTAGAGGGCAGTGACATCATCATAGATCACTGCAACCTCAAACTCCTAGGCTCAAGCAATCCTCCTGTCTCAGTCTCCTGAGGAGCTGGGACTACAGATGTGCACTATGATGCTCAACTAATTTTTCTATTGAACTGAGATATATCAGGGTTTTGGGGTTTTTTGCTTTTTTTTTTTTTTTTTTTTTAGTTTAAGTGTACTTGTGATTTATTTTGCATTGGAAACAGTGAATTTTTGTGTGTGATATAAGGGTCTAGTTTTATTCTTTTGCATGTGAATATCCAGTTTTCTGAATACCTTTTGTTAAAGAGACTGTCCTTTTCCCATTGTGTATTCTTGGCACCCTTGTTGAAGATCAGTTGGCCATATATACGTGGGTGAGCTTATTTCTGGACTCTGTGTTTGGATCCACTGATCTGCATGTCTATTTTTATGCCTGCACTATACTGTTCTAATTAGTGTAGCTTTATAATGCATTTTGAAATCAGGAAATGTGATGCTTCCAGCTTTGTTCTTCTTTCTCAAGATTACTTTGGCTAGTCAGTGTCATTTATTGTTCCATATGATTTTTAGGATTTCTTTTTCTATTTGTGCAAAAAATGTCCTCAGGATTTTGATAGGGATTGGTTTGAATTTGTAGATATTTTAACAATATGAAGTCTTCCAATCCATGAACACAGGATTCCTATTTTTGATAATTATATAAACCTGGAAGTGGAATGAGCTTCTTTTGAATTTCTGTGTATATCTGATTATTTCCTTAGAGTGTTTTCAAATATTTCTATGAAAAATCATATTTAATGTGTATGAAGACTTATTGGAAAAACATGTAGAGGAAATGGACTCCTACATCCATCTTTCAGCATGTCCATCTCCTCCCAATTTTCCTGTGACTAATCCTGTTATCTTTCCCTTTACTTTCCCATGTGCCCAGTGTCCTCTAGCTCCTATACCCTTGGGTGGAGCTCAGAGAACCATGGTATTGACTGTGGCCTGTGTGGAGATGATTATTTCTGGCAGTAATGCCGAGGATGCTTACTCTTTCTTCCCTTCCTCCTCCTTCACCTTGTTCTCAGTAGCAGAAGAAGGAATGTGTTTAGGAAGAACCTTTGTGGGAAACAGTTCACAGAAGTCTCAAAAGTAGCACTAATGCTCACAGTAACTCAGAGAAGACTCAAAATCAACTAAATCAGAAATCTTGGAGGAGGAAAAAAACTGGCATTATTATATTTCACACCTCAGTGTGTAATGTTTATGGAATAAAATATTTGAACTTTTATCTTTTGACTGATATTAAGAACAAGCTGATCTACAAACACCTTTAAAAAATGGAAAAGTATCATAACAGTAGTACTTGGAAATAAATTCATTTTTCCTGTCCTTTAATGTACATTATTTATTTAAGGGTGCTTATTTCTTTAAATAGCAAATAATCATTTAACATGAACCAAGCTGAATGTCATTTTCATATTTAAGTAAAAGTAGAATACTAAAAATATAGCACTGACTCTAGTTACTGGGAAGATATTTGGGGTTTATCTATGTGATAAGAATATAAAATATTTGGACATGCACTATTAAATACGTAATAGATAGCAAGGATTCATCCCTGGAAGTTGAGACCAGACAAATGACCTTGAATGCTTTCAAACATTTTACATTGATCATTCCAGTTATAAAAACAAACATAATTTCCCTTGACTGTAAAAAAAATTAATAGTTTTAGATTTGAGAATATAAAAAAGTTAGTGAAAGAAACCCTGTGCAGAATTGAATACACTCAGAAGAGGGAATAGCAGCTGGGCTTCATGGAGAAAAGTGGTCCTTCCCAGGCATCTTTGGAATATGCATTTAGGAAACCTGAGATTTGTGTAAAAAGCCACATTTAATGGCCTTTTTGTTATTTTTATACATGAAACTAAGACCTTGCCAGAACCAAGCAACCAGATGACTGAATATTTACAGATTTTCACTCTATATAAAAATGTAACTTTTCTTTGCTCATCAGCATATCATCTACACCAGGGTGCCAGAGTTCAGAAAGTGAATCTGGAAGGTTTCTGTATCCACGTGAGGTGCCCCTTCTCCTTCCTGTAGGAACTACATTGTTCTCACAAACAGGTATGAGACAGTCTTGCACAGAGATCTGCTTCTGAGAGTCAAAATTACTCTTGATATGATCTTCACATTTTATATGAGAACACTTTTACATTAAATTTTGGAGGGACATATTGTTTATTTAGTCTAGACTCATTTTTTTTTGTTATCTTTCAAAAAAACCTAGATTTTTTGATTTAGAAAACTTTTCCATTCCCACTCAGCTTCAAAACTAATAACAAAAAAATTAGTCACCAATTCCTCACTACCACCAGAAAATGTTCAACACTCTCTCTTTTAAGTGCTCACTGAGAGAAAGATGTCAACTCAGTCTCTCCTTGATTCTTCTCAAAGAGTTTCAACAGAGAAACCTAGCCAGGGTCTGGTCTCCTCTTCCTCCTCTGGTCTGGTCTCCTCTTCTGGTTTGGTTTGGTCTCCTTTTCCTTGTCAGGTCTCCTCCAGTCTGGTCTCCTCTTCCTGGTCCAGTCTGGTCTCCTCTTACTCATCTGGTCTCATCTCCTCTTCCTCGTCTGGTCTGGTCTTACCGCCTCTTTTTCCTCTTCCCGCTCTCCACCGCCCTTTCCTTAGGGTCTTGCTCTGTTGCCCAGGCTAGAAGTGGAATGGTGTTACCACAGCTCCCTAGATCACTGCAACTTCACACTCCTGGGCTCAAGGGATCCTCCTGCCTCAGCTTCCTGAGTAGCTGGGACTACAGGCCCGAGCCATGATGCCAGGCTGATTATTTTTAGTAGGGACGGGGTATCGCTCTTGCTCAGGTTGGCCTAGAACTACTGACCTTAAGCAATCATCCTGCCTCAGCTTCCCGAAGTGCTGGGATTACAGGCATGAGCCATCCTGTCAGCCAAATTTCCTTTTTAAATAAAGGAATGTTTCCCACTAAAAAAAAAAAAAAAGAGAGAGAGAGAGAGAGACAGAGAAAGAGAGAGAGAGAGAGAAAGAAAGCTAGCCAATTGCAAGGATTAAATAACATAACAAAATTTTTATATATGGTTTATAAGTACCACAACCATGTTGGGTAGAAGCTATAATCATCACTCTAAGGTTACAGTCTTGAGAAAGCCAAAAGTTTTAATTACTTCTCTTCATTCAAACAAATAAAGAGAAAAAACAAGGGATTCTACAGGATCTGACACCTTCATCAACAATGCTCAAATCCCCTCTCCAAGAGAACAGCACTCCCCCAAGGTGCCTAATGATTTTAAATATCACAAAGCTCTTCTTTTTTAGTTTTATTTTTTAATTGACACATAATAATTGTACATATTTATAGGGTATAGTGTGATTTTCCATACATGTGTACATTGTGCAATGATCAAATTTTGGTATTTAACATATCTAGTGCCTCAAATATTTATCATTTCCTTGTGATGAGAACATCCAAAATCCTTCCTTCTAGTTATTTTGAAATATACAGTATTTTTAACTATAATAATTCTACTGTGCAATAGGACACCAGAACTTATTCCTCCTGTCCAACTGTAATTTTGTACTGATTGACCAATCTCTCATCTCCTTTCCACCTACTCTCTTCAAACAATTCAATAGCAAAAAATAATAATAAACTGACTTAAAAATGGGCAAAAGACCCTAATAGACATTTCTCAAAAGAAGATATACAAATGGCCAAAAATTATTAATGTATGAAAAAATGCTTAATATCATTAGTCATCGGGGAAATATAAATCAAAACCACATGAGCTTCACCTCACAACAGCTATCCCAAGCTCATTAGACCTTATGTAATATGGTGTTCTGCTCTACTTCCATTCATTGACGTTTGGGAGACAACACAGCTTGGCCCAAGATATAAAAGCAGTTTGCACTTCACTTCTAATTCACCCAGCGCTGAAATGGAAAGTCTTCCCCATCTGGTTTTCACCCTTATCTTACTGTCCCCTATATACCTAAAAATAGACTTGGTCTCCTGGTCTCAGTCTAAGGTTTGAGATACTCTTTCCTTATCTTGTCTTTCTCAGAATGTTATGTTTTTTCTTCTCCCAGATAATGATAATAATTAGCATTTATGAAGTACTTAATATAGGCTGGTGCTGTTTTAAGTGCTTTCCAAAATTAATACATTAAATCCTCATAATAAATCTCTGAGGGGGATAATATAGTAGCCCCACTTTACAAAGTGAGGAAGCTGCAGGAACAGAGGTATCACACAGCATGCCCAGGATCAAACAGTTACCAGTGGAGGAACCAGGATTCAGAGCCGTGCAGTTTAATTTGAGGATTTTCATTCTTAACCAACACCCTGCGGCACTGCTATATCCACCTCACTCCCTTCTTCCTAAGACCTCCCTTCTCTTCTACCTTCATTCTACCACATTCTCCTTTTCTGAGGGCCATACCTCTTACCTTTCTTCCTTGTTGAAGGCTGCTGATGGCTTTAAACAATAATTGAAATATCTTATAATCTTAAGTAAAATTAAGAGGTTAACATTGTTGAGGATGGGAGGGAGAGGTGTAATTGTAAGAGATGGCATCTATATCCCTTATCTTAAATCTGGGAGTTTTCAGTGGGCAGGGTGGTGGTGCAACCCTGTCTCCTGTTTCCACATCCTACACTTGTTATATCATTTTAGAATTCTCAAGGTGAGAAGTGCTTGTTATTTGTGTCAACTCAACTATTTATTTTCTTGAAGTTTGTTTGTCAATGTTTGTGATTAATTGTTAAATATTCCTGCTAAAAGGCTGGAAAGGGTGGACTCTTCAGAAAATTAATCTGCATATACTGATGCTTGTGCACAGGAGCTGGAGGTTTAACCAGTCTAACATGATAGTTTTAGTTTCTCTAATTGCTGCTTGTAACCACCCTCTCTTAAACTCCCTTCCTTTAATATCTTGAGCAGATTCTATATTTCTAGTTACTTTCAGTTATAAAAAGATGTGTATAATTCAGTCTAGATTAAAACACCCATTTTCATATCTGATTTAAATATCTTGGGCCTCTAGGGGCTTGTAGTAGAGAGAAGACATATTCAGTTCTTATTCCTCCACTTTGTACTCCAACATCTTACAGTGTATGGGAGAGGTATATGATTGCTGGGATCTTCCAGAAATCCCAATCCCACCCCCTTTCTAAGGCCTCACTTCACCCATATTGTAAATGGGAGAAGCAGAGAGCATCTTCTTTAATTGGGTACCTGGCAATGGTAGACAGTATTTCCTGGCCACTCCTGTCTTGGTCTGGTTCTCTCTAGTGCTATTGTGGAGCTTTTGCATGGACTGTGCATGTTGTTCAGCTTTATCCCAGCACTTCCTGTTACTAAGGACCCCCTCACAGAGGGGCAGTATGGTCTTCCTTTAGCCCTATATTGAAACATTTCTCCCCACCCAATCCCCTATCTGGTGGGCTCTCAGCTTGCTTGCTCCCTTGGAAGATCCTTATAAAAGTGAAAAACACCTTCACTTGTTTACTGTAAATGCGAATATTTGATATTGGATTTACATAAAATAGAACACATCTATAATTTACTTGAAACTGTGATATGCTTTCCTGCTAAATTCAATTTTATTAATTCTTAAAACTATAAAGCTGTTTGGATTCAATGAATGTTAAACATAGCAGAAAATCTATTACTATTCAAAGGGAAATCATGTTTCATTTAGGCTTGCTACAAGTCTGTCCATTGTCGCATACGTAATGAAAAGTAGTCAGTAGTTTATGCTGCATTTGTCTTGTGTGACTTAAATTGAGGTCTCATTACTTGCAGAACCACATTCAATTAACCTTTCATTTTGAGGTCGAGAAAAATAAGATATAAAGATGATCTGCCTATAAGTACATGTCAACATTATCGCATATGGGTAAACATGCTTGAATCAGCATATAGAAAGGTCACTAAAATGCCTTTTATATCAAGTGGATATTCATAAGCTTGACTTTTAAAGAAAATTCTGTTTTATTGACCTCACTGTGACAACTGGATTTGGTGGTGTGCCCTGAGTGCCCGTTAGTTTCAGCTTCCCTATATCCCATGTCACTCTGCATTTTTAGTTCACTCTGGTCTGGCCTGCTCCTTCCTTGGCACGTGATTCACAACCTTTCCTCTTTCATCTTTCCCTATCTTTCTTCCCACTATCTAGTTGTAAGGCTGTACCTTTCTTGGCCTCGAGTTCCTAGGACACAAGTGAAATTGATTCAAAGGAATTAGGAATGCATAGCATTGTACAGCAAAACCCATGTCCTTTTCAGAAATGACCTGAAGTAAATAATCTGCAAGAATATGCTAATAAGGAAATAAAACATAATTCCCATATGAAGCCAGACACACATAGGCAAGAGTAAATGAAGAATCCACTTACCTAATTTGAAGCAATGGAATTCATCTGAGTGTATATCTTGTTCTGGGCTAAAATACGAGGTGCTAGGTGAGATTCTACACAAATGGACTTGTAAATATAAATTGTTTTGTTTTGTAAGCTGCCCAGGATTTTTATAAAATTTTCAAGAATTAACAGAATTGAATCTAGAATTACAGCACATCAGAGTTTAAAGCATGCTTGTCTTTTATCTGGCCCTATTTTTTGTCTTCCCGAGGGGAGGACTGATGCAGAGTTGCTCAGGGTCATCTGGCCAATTTGTGTTAGATGTCTCAGAGGTATCTCTTACCTTCCCTACACTTAATCTTACTGCTCTGACAGTGTTTTGTAAAACACAATACTGATGGGAAATGCTCATTTCTCCCAGTTTCCAGAGGCCTTTCTTATTCCCTATCTTACCTTTTGAAAAATAGCAGGAAAGAAGACTATGATACATAACTCTTATTAGATGTTGTTCCAAATGCCTTAGGGTTTGCTGATGGCAGTTGGAAGTCTGCCAATGTAGAAAACATACACTACGTTTTGTGTGTTTTCCAGATTCTGTGTGAAATCAGTTATCATTTAAAAGACATTTCCTTGACTACACGCTCCTCTTTATCAATTCCCAGATCTCTGACTTCCAAGATGCTTTTCTAATGCCTGCCTTAGACAACACTATAGTACTGACAACATTTTCATTTCATCTCTGAGCCCTTTGCTTCTTCAGACATAGCCTGTCCTAGGTGTGACCTCGAAGTATTAATATAACTGTATGTTCAATCAATACCTTTTTAACCACTTATGGTGTATTCATCACTGTGTCAAGCACTATAGGAGGATCCAAAGAACTATAAAAGCACTCACAGTGCTTTCCATTTATTTTAGGTCAAAAAAAATAAAACTTATGAGCTAATTAGAGAACCATTAAGAATTGAACTAGGAGAATAAAGGCAGTAGAATGTGACTGAGGAATGAAAAAATCATTAGTTTATTTAGACTCCTTTGAGAAAGGAGATAAGACATGGACTCAACCGGAAAGAATAAATAGAATTTGGTGAGTGAGAAAACGGGAAGGGGCACTTCCGAGAGGAGGCCAAGCACAGGCAAATGCTCAGCGGTGGGAATAACCGTTGAGCCTAATGAGAGCCTGAGGTGCACACGAGTGAACAGGGACATTACTTTCAAGGACAGTGGATGAAGCCTCCATGATCAAGGACATCTGCCTAAGCGTGGCATTTGGATTTGGCACAATGACACAATAAATAACTGTGAGAATAGGCTGTTCAGTAGTGGCCTGTAGACCACCCACCCGAGAATTTGTGTTGCACTCCTTAAAATGGCATATTTTTGTCACCAGCACCACAACAAGGATGCAGAACAGTTTATTCCGTCCACACTACTCCCTGGTGCTTCCTTTTTGTGGTCTCATCCTTCCCCCATTCCTATACATGTATTGAAATCTATAAAATTATACATCAAATGGTCAATGTTATTCTGCATTAATTTAAAACAAAAAAAATTGATACAATATCATCCTCACCTACAAAAACAAATAGTATGTTTCTGTGCTTGACATCATATGCATTAAAGTCAGAACCTTTGGCATTGAGCCTAAACATACACATTCTTAAAAATACTTTTTGTAGTGATAGAGGGAGATTTCACTCACTTAATCATGCACCACCTTCCCTGCCCTGCCTCCTTGAGGTACAATTATATCACTACCTTCAGTTTGGGGTTTCTTTCTTTCTTTTTTTTTATTTATTTCAGCTTATTATGGGGGTACAAAAGTTCAGGTTATATATATTGCCCATGTCCTGTGCATCCCCCTGAGTCAGAGCTTCAAGCGTGACCATTCCCCAGACGGTGCACAACGCACTCATCATGTAGGATACACCCATCCCCTCCCCCCCACCCCCCACCTCAGTCCGATACCCAATTGGTGTTATTCCCAAATGTGCACTTAGGTGATGATCAGGGAAACCAATTTGCTAGTGAGTACATGTGGTGCTTGTTTTTCCATACTTGGGATACTTCACTTAATAGAATGGGTTCCAACTCTCACCAGGAGAACAAAAGGGATTCTATATCACCGTTATTTCTTATAGCTGAGTAATACTCCACGGTATACATATACCACAATTTACTAATCCACTCATGAATTGATGGGCATCACTTTCTAGAGTTGTGCAGCTGAGAGCTCAGCATGGGCCTCCACAGGTTTTCTAGGATTACTCTGTGGCTAACAGCACATTTTCCTCATTTATTTGATTTCTTTTCTTCTAAAGAATGCTGATTTAGTGTGAAGGTACAAGGAAGATCAGAAGAGAATGTGGTAGGGTACACAGTGCTTGCTTCGGTTTGACCTGTAAACACCACTTCACTTAGTTCGGTCAGAGTGCCTGCCATCCTCCTTCCCAGGAGACCTTGTAAAAACAGTTCAGAATCAGCTTATTTGGTATTTATTTGCACCTCTCCTTGTTTCAGAAAATATTTCAAGACATTTTCAAAAATGCATAAATTGTAATGAGATGTTAAAATGTTAATGTGACCTACATGCCTACCATTATTTGGCCCTAAATTTAGTGCTCTATTTTTCCAGAAACCAAGTGCAAACAAGGAATCTTTGTCATTTAACAAGAGTAACAATAGTCACTGGATAAAAACAAATTAGTTGCTTAAGAGAATTACTATTCTTTGTACTAGAATTAGGGACTTTGTGAAGCGAACACTGAGGTTTAATCAATGGCATTCTACAAATTCAACAAATTTCATGCAAATCTTTCTCATAACATTGTCAATAAAAGTTGACGTCATCATACGTAAGCATAATTTGATAACAATAATGATGCATGTATGTGCATCTGTGTGTGTAGGGAAGAGCATGGTTATAATTCAATACTAATTATGTGTTCAGCTCTTGGGTGACCTTGAAGGGGGCTGAATTCCCAGTACGCCACCCATTGCCCTGAATGTAGCAGGTGCACAAAACTTTATTGAAAGTGATAATTATTCTTCAGAGGGAGGCTAGATTAAAGGACACATCTGAACGTTTTTTCTATAGAGCTCACACTAGCTTATTCCACATGCCACTTCAAATCTGCTGCCCTAGTTCCTGCACCCATGAGAATGGAACAGCACTGTCTGCTAACCAAATCAGGGGCTGAAAGATTGATCCTCAGTTTGGGCCAGCCCACATTTAATAATCTAAATCTCCAAAGCACAAGATTGACTTTTCAAACATATCTTTAAAATGTCTATAGATTTATCCCTCAAGGCTTGGCTCTGTCATATTGCAGATAGATGTAATATCTCTGTAGGGTCAGAACTTATAATTAAAGAAATTGAGATTCAGAATGGTTAAGCATATTGACCCCATTCTTCGAGCTAGCAAGTGGTAGTGCTGGGACCTGAACCCAGATCTATCTGACTTCACATGTCATGATCTTAACTATTCCACTGTGCTGAGATAGATCCTGTAGGGCTTGAACTCTATGCTTTCTCTTACAAAGAAAGAGCAGGAAAGGCCACTGCAGACAGAAGGAGCCATTAAAACTTCACAGTCAATAATTCTGGCAATTCAGATATTTTAAATCTGCTTTGATGCTCCAGGATCTCAAACTTTATTTCTGCTGTCATGTGAGCTGGCCTTTCTCAATGCCAGCCTTTGTGTCATGCTTCAAGGGCAGCATGTCTGATGTGCCTTTTGAATCCCAGGGACACTGACTTTCACAGGAGGGCCTACATCCTTTCATTTATTTTGTGTGCTCTCAGGTGGTATATAAGTTGACAGCCAAGTCCTCAGTTTTCTTCTCAAGGGATTATAGGTGTTGAACTACTTTTATCTTTCTTAGTCTGTATTTTTTATTACTGATAAAGGATCAAGAAGGCTCTGCATTCTGCATCCTCCTCTCTCCCCAGTCATTCCCTAGCATTCTAAGTGAAATGTTAGTTGGAAAATCACATTCCTACGGTGATGGTTAAATAATTGAAATTCATTGCAGCAAGGAGAAAATCAGTTCTGGAGGCTTATTTCTCTGCAGATTCCTTATTAGGATTTTAACCTTGGGTCTGCACTAATCAAGTTGGGGAGAATTAGAGGAGGCAACAAGGACCCCAGGAATGTTCCAAAGTGAATGATTATATCCCAAATCTGTACTTCTGAGATGGTCTGCTCACCTTGCTTACCTCCCTCTGGTTTGCTGTTCTTTAGATGTTCTTTTTGATGTCAAGCCCTCCTGCAAAGCATCTTTAGCAAACTATTTGAGGTTTAGATGTACAGTATTCATATTAATGTGAGGGCTTATCAAACATCTCTTCTTTAAAAAAAAAAAACTCTAAGCAGGCTGACAACCTCATCATCCTCTTCTTCACTGTTTCCTACATGATTTTCTCAGGCATACATGTTAACAGGCTGCATTTGTCAACAGAGATGATCTATTCCCTTTTTTTGTGAGAAATTTGGCTTAAAAGAATATGTTCTCTTCTGACAAGCATAAGACTGACATTAGCCAGAAACAGAAAGTCTAATTTTAAAGTCTAATTTTCTGATTCATTGAATATAGTAGACATACACTGGAGCACAAACTCACAATGTTAAAAGATTTTGAGGAATAAAGGTAGAGAGACATTATTAATATTCTTTGTATGTGTATATGATGGCCCTGGGACAGCAAAAGGATCAAAGAGAAGAAATAGGTAAAAGAGGTCTGCAGTAGAAACTAAGTTTATAAAACCTATGAGGTATAAATATCAGTTTCTGCTCCCCATTTCATTTTTTGGCCACAATTAAGATTCATAAAGAGAGTGAAAAATTACATGTGATAGAAGGTAGATTTTAATAAAGGGAAAATACTTGTGTCACCAGGGGCAGAAATAAAGTTAATATAGAACAATAATATACTAATATATATAATATAACATGTAATGGAAAGGCATTCATGTATAAAAGGGCTTTCTCACATTTTTATTACTTAATAAGCTAATATTCACAAAGTTAGAAACCAACTGACTGATTGGAGACATGGAGAACAAATCCCAAATTTTCTATAAAAATTAAAATTCCTGGACCTTTTTTCTCTCCTAAGCTACAGATGTGCAGGGCAAAAGATGAATAAGTACTTCACAAAAAAGTATTAAACACTCTCAATCTCATTAGTCATCAAGGAAATGCAAATTAAAATCACAAAGAAATACCAAATACTTCCACAAGGATACCTAAAATTCAAAGACTGATAAGACAAAGTATTGGTAAAGATTTGGTATACCTAGAACTCTCATATCTTGATGGTGGATGGGTAAACTGGTACAACCAATTTGGAAAACTATTTAGCAGTATCTACTAAACCTCAACATATGCGTTTACTAAGACCCAGAAATTCCACTTCTAATTATTTATTTGACAGAAAAGCATGCATATTCACCATAAGTAATGTACAAGTATATTTATAACAAGGATTATTTGTAACAATCTGCACTGGACACAACCCAAATATCCATCACTGATAGCATGGATAAATAAGTTGTAGTTTAGTCATGCAAAGGAATAGTATTCAACAATGTTTGATGATACAAGTCAGGTTAGTTTTGCCTGCTTTTGGACATTATGTAAATGGGATCATGCAACATGTATTCTGTATGCCCGTTATGTTTTACTCAATATTGTTTTTGGGAGACTCATTCATGCTGCTTAATATGGAAATAATATATTTTTCTCATTGCTGAATGGTATTTTTTTGTATAATCCATATGGATATGTATGTATATATGTGTATATACTATGTGTACATAGCCATAGAGAACTGTTCTATATACATATATGTATAGAAATATACCATATACACATTTGTGTTCTTTTCTATATGTATGTGTATATGTATATAAAAGTAAATGTGAACGTATGTATATAATATGTATATATAAAATATATAAAAATACAAAATTTATATAATAAACAGTTAAAAATGTTAGTGTATTAATATTCTGGGGTTCACATTAAATAAAATATTGAACCAGAAGAGCTATGACTGGGCAACTAAGAGTTATTACATAGCATGAAGAAATAAATGAATCAATTAAATCTACTTAGGTTTGTTTTCAAGTAAACTATGCTCTTACCAAATGCTAAAGACCACCATAATTGGCTCGTTTCACAGTAATGAGCATGGAACTCTGGACTATGAACTTCCTTTTTCCCTATTTCCTAAAATTCCTTTTTATTCCTTTTTCTTACATAACCCACATCCAATTCATCAGAAATTTTGCCAGTTATACTTTAAAATCATGTCTTGAATATGGCTACTTCTCACCAGCTCCACAATTACAACCCTAGTCCAAGTCATTAACCAAGAAGATAGAAGAATGTAGGAAAACACAAGGGATAGAGTACTACCAGGAAGATTGTAAACACTGGGCTCAACACCACTGCTGGACCTGAAGAATTGAAGGGAGGGGCCTGACAGGAATATGACCTTGAGTAGAGGTATTCTGCCAACTTGAAGCAATCACTTTTGGAAAGGAAGACTGAAAAATAAAAATATCCTGAACTACTGACTTTTCTACTTCAGTTCTTTGCCCATGTTCTTCCCTGGCTGAGTCCCACCTGAAACCAGCTGTCAAGGAGCCTACTGATGTGGTCCACACAGGGCACGCAGCATAGGCAGTGGAGAGTGAAATCTGAGATAGGGAGCTGCATCTCCTAACGGGACATTTCAATTCCACTATTGCTCCCTTTTGTTCTATTTTTCCCAAAGCAGCCAGAGTAATTCTCCTAAATACTAAGGCAGATCATGCCACTGCCTTCCTATAAACCTTCCAGTGGATTCTAGTTTCAACCACAATAAAATATGAAATCTTTTCAATGGGCAAGAAAACCCTATGGGACCTGGCCCCATCAATACTTCTTTGGCTTTATCTATAATCTTTCTCCCTCTTGGGCAAGATTCTTCACTACATGACCTCTCTTCTGTTCCTTAAACACATCAAGCGTACTTCTATCCCAGTATACCTGTAATTTCTATTCTGTCTGTGGAATTCTTCCCTCACCCCGCCAGATATACACATGGTTTATTCCTTCACTTACTTCCATCCTCTGCTCACATTATATTTTTAAAGAGACTTTATTGTTCTCTCTATATAAAATTGCATGTCATCATCACTCTCCATACTCTAATGATGCTTAATATTTTTTCTATAACTGAACTGCTTCTGGTGTGTATTTTATATTTATTTGTTTGTTACCTTCTCCACCACTGTGGAATGCAAGTTCTATGAAAGAAGGGACATATTTTTCCTCTGCTCTATCCCTGGGTCCTAGTTCAGTGACTCACATACCTAGACACTTGTATTTGTGTGGGGAAGTAAACTGCTATAATGAACAATCCCAAATTGACACAGTGAAACTTATTTCTTACTCACATCACAATGAAGTATAGGTGATGTCTTAGTCCATTTTGTACTGCTATAACAGAATACATGAGACTGGGTAATTTATAAAGAACAGAAACTTATTTCCCCACAGTTCTGGAGGCTGGGAAGTTCAAGATCACTGTGCTAGCATTGGTATCTGATGAGAGGCCATCTTGTTGTATCCTCACATGGCAGAAGGCGAAAGGTCAGGAGAGCAAGCTAGCCAAATGCTTTGTGAAGCCTCTTTTATAAGGGGCTTACTCCCATTAATAAGGAAGGAGTGTCTTCATGGCCTAATAACCTCTTAAAGCCCCCACCTCTTAATAGCATCATATTGGAAACACCTGAATTTTTGAGGGGACATGTGGAAACCATAGCAAGTGATTACTAAGGCATTCTGACTGCTAATGGAAAATAATCTACAAGTACACCAATCCACACAAACTATTAATATGGCTCATATCATTGCTTCTAAGAAACTTCCAGTACACAAATCTCTAGCTATCTACCACTCTATTTGTATCTGTTTATAAATTATCAGTATCTTCTCTAATTACAAAATGTAACTGAGAGAGAGAGAAAGAGAGAGAGAAGAATATCTATATACAAGCTTATATTAACATGTTTATTCTTCCTTCTTCCAATCAAGTATGATGACATTAGGGAGGGAAAGGGCCATTATTCTCCAAGTATATCTTCAAATTTTCATTTCTTTTAAGTTTTTTAAACCTTTTTGTAAACCAGCCATTCTTTTCGGCAAGGCCTCTCCTTGTGTGTGTTACTGAAGAGCCCCTGATATTTCTGGAGTTCATTTTTCATATAATATGTATTTCAATCAGCACTACATCTAACTGTGAGTCTTACAGTTTGATTTCTTTTATTGATCTAAACACATTTTCTGCATTGTTATATGTCAATCAATACCATTGTCTAGGATTCCTTAACAGAACTCATTTAATTTTTGCAGTACAAGCAATGTTGCAATGAGAATAAGCAATTGCTGTCACACATAGTAGAACAAATAAGCTAATATTTTAAAGGAATAAGGTTATTGAGGAAAAAGACAAATCACTATTTTTATTTCTCTACGTTAAGAGGTATAAAGAAAGTTGTTAAAAAGTCTCAAATCAGTACGTATGTAAGTATATGTACTTATTAGTGCAGATATAAGACAGATTGCCAGAAGACACAAGACAAAAATCTCTGCTCCCAGGGAACTCAACTTTATAAGCATCCAACTTTATGAAGAGTGACTAGTTTTTAAACAAATAAAGAATGGAACCAATTTTTGTGTTTTTGAACAGAACAAGTATGTAGTAGAGACTTACTCCTGCCATTATCTCCTCAATGACACTAAAGCTTTGTTGTTGTTTTTTTTCAGTCAATTATCTAAAGTTAATGGCTCTGTGAGTCCTCCACCTACCCATGGTAGCTTTTTTCCAATTTTCTTCTTTAGCAGGTAGTTTTTCTAAACAGTACTAAACAGTAATATAATTTTCAATTTTCTTACTACAAGTATGAGTTAACTAAACATACTGATTTTTATGTTTGCAATTTTGTGTGTTCACCCTCAAGATATATTTCTCAAGAAACCAAATAACTGTATCTGCATCTGTATCAAATTCTATTGTTTTCAAAACAAGAAAACTTTGGTATTTGCAGGCATTAAACCCCAGCATCTTCATAAGCCTTTAAAGTGCAAATATAATTGAAGTACAAAAGTCTTTGACTTATGATGGGGTTATGTCCTGATAAACTCAGAGTAAGTTGAAAATGCCATAAGTGGAAAATGCATTTAATACACTTAACCAACAGAACATCATACCTTGGCCTAGCATACCTTAAATGTGTTCAGAACACATACATTAGCCTCCAATTTGGCAAAATCATGTAACAAAAAGTCTACTGTAGGCAACCTTGTCTGGTTCAAGTTCTAAGTGGGAATGCTTTCAATTTTTCCCCATGCAATATTGGCTGTGGGTTTACCACATGTGGCCTTAATAATTTTAAGGAATATCCCATCTACACCTATTTTGTTAAGGTTTTTTATCATAAAAGTGTGTTGGATTTTATCAAATGCTTTTTCTGCATTTATTGAGAGAATCATATGGTCTTTGTTCTTGCTTTTATTTAGTGGTGAATTGCATTTATAGATTTGCATATGTTGAACCAGCCTTGTATCTCTGGGATAAAGCCCACCTGGTCATGATGAATTATTTTTTTGATGTGCTGTGGGATTCGGTTTGCTAAGATTTTGTTGAGGATTTTTGCATCTATATTCATGAGGGATATTGGTCTGCAGTTTTCTTTTTTTGTTGCGTCCTTTCCTGGCTTTAGTATCAAGGTGATATTGGCTTCATAGAATGAGTTGGGGAGGATACCATCCTTCTCAATGTTTTGGAATTTCTGCAGTATAGGTATGAGTTCTTCTTTGTAGGTTTGGTAAAATTCAGGTGTGAACCTATCTGGTCCAGGACTTTTTTTTTTTTTTGGAAGATTTTTTATCGCTGCTCCAATTTTCTGTGTTTGATATTGGTCTCTTCAGGAATTCTATTTCCTCCTGATTGAGCTTAGGGAGGTTGTGTGTTTCCAATGTGGTATATGTATACTATGGAATACTACTCAACTACAAAAAACAATGGTGATCTAGCACCTCTTATATCATCCTGGTTAGAGATTGAGACCATCCTTTGAAGTGAGGTAACACAAGGATGGAAGAACATGCACCACATGTACTCGCCATCAAATTGGTACTAATTGATCAACACTAAGGTGCTCACATGGTAATACTCATTGAGTACCAGTCAAGTGGGGGGTGGGGAGGTGGAGGGGAGGAGGGGGTAAGGGAGTAAACCCACAGCTAATGGAAATGGGGCACACTGTATAGGGGAAGAACATGCTTATAGCCCTGGCTTGGGCAAGGCAAACACATTTCATGTAAACAAAACGTTTGTACCCCCATAATATCCTGAATTTAAAAAAAAAAAATGAAGTGAAATTCACATACACACACCAAAAAAGCCTATTGTATAACAAGGTGTTAAATAGCTCATGTAATTTACTGTATACTGTACTGAAGTGGAAAACAGAATGGTTGTATGGTACTCCAAGTCCAATTTCTATTGAGTGTGCATCTCTTTTGTACCACTGTAAAATTAAAAAATCATAGGTGGAACCATCATAAATTGGGGACATCTGTATACCATACCCCACAGAAAATGTAGTTAATGGTCTTTAGGCCCTTAATAATTTTTCAAACGTAACACTATTATTACTAATGCAATTAAAATAAATTATATTCCTAGAACATTAAACATATCTAAATGTGCAATGCAACTCAGTTGCCATTTTACTTGAGGATTTCTGTGAATGAAACAGGAAGAGACCAGTATAGTCACACTGAAGAGTGGATGCTAGGCAACTCATTATCTTCTCATACTACCTAACTGATGCATTCTCACAAACCAGCCTTGCCCCAACTCCAAGAGCAGAAAAGTTATACCTAGCTTGCAGTAGACTCTACTTGCTGGAAAAAGTAGTCTAAATATTTCCTGTAATCCTTTCCTCCTCAGCTCTAGCATATTTCCTCTGGGGAAAAGCAAAGAGCATTTTTTTTTTTTCAGTTCAACATGAGACATTTTTTATTAAAAGAGAATTACAGCTGAATAGTCAATTTTTCATATAGCAGGTTTATTTTTCATATCTTTGGGGATGTTTCAGTGGAATAGAGAAAAAAATGAGGATATTTTTATATCACTTTCTAAATAAGATGACTTCTTAAAATGAGCAAATTACATACTGTGACAAGTCCATAAGGGGCTTGGTATCGCCATATCAGAGCTTAGTGATTTATCAAATGTTTCTTTTATCTAAAAGCATGCTCATGAGAGTTCATAAATAACACTAAAATGTTTTTTAGGAGAAATATGTACTTTACCCATGATGAGTTTCTACGATAGAGATTTTATTTAAAGGCAGTCACAGGAAGTAGGCATCGTGTTATACAGTAGAGACATCCTGGAATACTACTACAGAGGCCATGCAGAAGCCTGCATCTGAGGTTTTCAGGTGACTAATGTCATGAACAACTGTTTACTGAGTTTATCACATCCTAAATTTTTGCCTAAAGCTTTGCCCATTAGTCCTCCAAAATGGAAATGTTTATATGAGTGGCAGTGCTTCCATTCTCTCAAAGCACCTAGTTTTTTTTCTGGTTCCCTTGAATCTCCTCTTGATCTTGCCTTTATTTTTCCTAATTATCCTCAAGTTGGGGGATTGTCCACCATCAGCTTGACTAGATCAGTTTCACACTGTTGTTCATCCTTTCCCACTACATATAATACTAGAAACCTGAACTCCTCAAACAGTATTTCTGTCTCTTGGAGTCAAGGCCAAACAAAATTGTAAAGTGAGTGAAATTTACCTCCAATGCCCACCTGTTCTGTTTCAATCTTTCTGCCTTCCTTTTGCATAATGGCCATAACAGATGATAAACCTCATACTGTTCTGTCATCTGTCTTCACAATAGATCCCTATTTGGCAGCTACAATTATTATCCCCATTTATTCTGCTATTTAAGAAATAAGTAGGAAATAGCCCAGTGGCACACTTCTTGAATCCATGATTTCATTCCCATTGTGGTGAAGGCTAGGTGGCTTCTCTTTTCCGTACTCTCTCGCGTTGATGCTGCCCTGCACTGCCATCTCTACCTCTGCCCTGCCTTCTTCAACGCCATCAATGGTATCGATGGTACTTTTCCACCCTGATATCTGTGCTAAGATGCAAATTTACCTAATTTATGTTATGCCAGGTCACTGGCAGCATAGCAAGTAATCTGAGCAACAACTCCAAGTAAAGAAATTAATCACCAATTGACCACTCATTGAATTTGGGGAGAGTCAGGAACTCCCCAAGACAAATCAGGATTTTAGACTTGTGGTATAGACATCTTGTTCTCCAAATTTTACTGTATAAATCTGACACTATTTTCTGATGAATTAACTATAACTGCACAAAGTAAAACTTACTTCTTTTAAATCCATTTCTATTCTCTATCATAGTTTCCTTCACCCACATAACCTATTGAAATTTTGAAAGTCATCTAATGAATTCTAGATACCTCAGCAATGATTGCTGGCACTGCAACTTTTGCTGGCACTGCTTTACCTTTGCAGCATTTTCTCTTTAGCTGCAGACTTAAAGCTTTTAGACTAGCTTTTCAAATTGTGCTCGGTGGTGGAGGACTACCGCCCCACCCACACCTACCCCTTTCAGCACAGCCCTGAATATAGATCTTCATATTTTCACCATGACATTAAGGATTCTAGGGCAAAATATTCTGAAACCTTCAGCTAGATGATTCAGAATTTTAAAAATCTTATTTTATGATATGAACACGTTATTTTACCAACATATTTTGACATTAAGTAATCATTGCCATTGCTTTATAAAACATATATTTGCAGAGAAAGAAGTAGAATTATTTATATACTATTCATGGAAATGTGGACTTTTAAAAGTAGAAGGATCTATGTACTACAAATTATGAGAATTATTTTAAATACAAACAAAAAAGAATAGTATTATTTTCCAAACCTGCCATAACATTTTGGTTTTTCTTTATGTGTTGCTTTTTTTTTTTTTTCACTTTTTTTTTGGGGGGGAAAGGGTAAATATTATTTATTGCATATCAAAAACTTGAAGCTCTATCAAACTTCAAGTATATAGTGCTATCATACATATATGTAATTTTCTTAATGTAACAATTTAAAATATAAAACTTACTAATGTTAAAAGCAGAGATTTATAGTGGTTTCATTAGAGAGATCAATATATTTATTAATATTCCTGAAAAAGGAAAGCATTCATGTAAACATGTGGACTAAATACTGTAGGATCATGCTACCTTTCTCCATAATATGGACAACTCTTTACATTCTATGAGAGGTGAGTTAATATTATAAAATATGTTTATTTCCCAAGGAAACTGAACAACAAAATAAGAAGCATTTTTTCAGGGTTATCAAACACTATGTATGTATGCATACTTGTATGTATCTTTCTGAGGGTTAGTGAGTTCATTATATATAGAATACAATTATTGTTTGCTTTACGTCCTAGAGACTTTTGTCAAACATAAGACTCTGCGAACTTTTCTACAATTTCCAAACATTTTTCATTATGCATACTACCATGTAATTTTCAAAACACAGTTTAATATGCATTTATATTTGTTCTCTGTACACTTTCTGGGCCAAATTATTAGTTCATTAAACTTTAACATATTTTAATCTCAGAGCAATTGAGGTCTTTAAATTAGCAAAAATAAATAAATAATTTGTGGAATAGACCACAGAGGAGATAGGCAATAGAAGTTTGGTCCATAATTTGAATATTATAATAAGTAACATAGCCAAAAAAAAAAAAAGTCTAAATTCCTTATAAAATAATTGAATAATATAGGACTTTCTTTTGGCTACTCAGGGAAAATCTGCACTGTTATTATCACATCTTGTGTCTGAATTAAAACTACCCATGAAATGAATCAATCTATATTCAAATGAAAAGGAATCCCAACCTGGCTCTCTAAAGCAAAGTTAGCCAGTCATTGGGATCTGCTTTCTTGATCAAGTCTGGA
The DNA here is from genome assembly GCF_041146395.1 of Eulemur rufifrons. Taxonomy (NCBI): domain Eukaryota; kingdom Metazoa; phylum Chordata; class Mammalia; order Primates; family Lemuridae; genus Eulemur; species Eulemur rufifrons. The sequence continues at coordinate 38,030,757 of NC_090997.1, forward strand.
AACCCTTGGGTTGATTTCAGAGTGCCTACCCAATCTGAAAAATCACTTTTTGTTTTTCTCATAGTTGTTTAATTCCTATTGTCCAGAAACTTAAATGCTTCTTTGTAGGCACTGTCCTGACAGATAATTCAACAAATAGCTCAAAGACAAAAGGAAAATATAATTGTGCTGATCAATAATCAAACCAAAAGTCATCCCTACACAAACTTCACCTTCAAGGAGAATCCACAATAGTTATGAATATCTAAGCAATTATCGATGTCTTTGTTCCAGTGGGCTGAGAAAGAACTAAAAGGAGGTATCAGGAATAAAAAATTCCTCGTACCCCAAAGACTGAATCTTTTGTTGCCATAGTGATAAAAGCAAGCAGAACTCATTTTTAGGCTGATTAATAAACGACAGCTTTCTAGTCATCACAAAAATTAACCACTGGAACTAGGTTTAAATTTGCTTCATTAACCAATGACAACTCACTTTAGTAAATATGGTTTTGCAAATAACCAAACACCAAAAGCCCTTTACTTCTGAAAGTCAGCCAGTCAGGAAGAGACTCATTCCAGTGACCGTGCTTCTGAGCACTAGCCAATCAGCAATAGTTATATGCCAATAACTACATATCTATGGTAATGTTCAATTATTCTTGCCTCTGAAAATCTGTTAATCACTAAACTTCATGCTTCTCCAAAACTCTATATAAGATTGGCATTCTGTTCTGCTTAGAAAGACTGTGCCTGATCAGAATAGCTCTACCACCTCAAGGAAGCAATAAGTTGAGGGGTGCATATGTGTACATGTTGTCTGTGTGTATTTCAGATATTGCACAGTGGCTAAATCTTTTCACAGAGTTTGGTTATATGGATAGATATATTTATTATATGTAAATTATATATCAATTGAAAAAACAGAGAGTATTAGGAATAAATACATAGCCAACAAGAGGGGGGTGTTTGGAGTTGAGATGAAAGTGTGGAACACTAACGGTATGGCCTCTCTCACATTCATATCAGTAGCCCCTAAAACACCTACATGATATCAATGGAATCTACAGAACACAGTTTGAAAATATCTCACATCTACATAATAATTACAGTTCAACAGTAGGCAATGAAAAACACACCCTAAAATCCTACAAGTAATGATATTTTGACTAACTTGCAGAGGCTTAAAAAGCATAAACTAAAACACCAGACAGCAATGACATAAAAGTTGGGCAAAGATTCAAAATTAAAACAACCTAAAACCCTTGATAAAACAGGAAGAATATAGAAATATCGATCAGTTTCTTAAGTTAATCTTCATGTTAAAAAATTCAAGAGTAATCACTAAGTAAACAACATAAAATGTGTAACTTCCATTCCAGCACAGGGAAAAGAAAAAAGATAAAGAAAATCTGGATAATCTAAGGCAGGAAAGAAGAAAAACGAAAAAATGTATCATTAGTGATGTGCTGGAAGCGGCTTACACAGTCTCTCAGCACCTCTTGAGAGCTGCTATGCGCATCTCTTTTCACCTTTACTTTAGTAGCTTCAAGTTTGTTGCTTGAATTCCACCATGTTGAGAATATTTAGCAAATGCTACAAATTAGGGTTTTTGTTTCAGAGAGACAGTTAAAGATTTACCAGTATACCTCTATGCATTGTAAGTAGAAAACATAATTTTTTTTTTTTTTTTGAGACAGTCTCACTCTATTGCCCTGGCTAGAGTGCAGTGGCATCATCATAGCTCACTGCAACCTCAAATTCCTGGACTCAAGTGATCCTCCTGCCTCAGCCTCCTGAGTAGCTGGGACTACAGGCTTGCACCATGACATCAGCTAGTTTTTTTCTGTTTTTAGTAGAGACTGTGTCTCGCACTTACTCAGGCTGGTATCGAACTCCTAAGCTCAAGTGATCGGCTCACCTCGGCCTCCCAGAGTTCTAGGATTACAGGCATAAGCCACTCAATTATTAATACTAAAAATAAAACCAAAAATATGGCTTAGTAATAACAATATTTAATCAAACTGGCATTTTACCAAAAAAAGCAGTTTTGAGGTAATTATTTAATAATATAAGATAATACAACAATGATCTCATGGTAAAGATGTAATGATACAAAGCCTAAGTATAGTTAACAATAAAGTCTTAACATATATAACGCAAAAACAACCCAAATTATAAGAAGAAATAGAAAAATTAATAGATTGGTGTATTTTAACACATTGCTCTCAGAAGTTAATAGATTGAGCAGGCAAAAAAAAAAAATCCCACTAGGTATATAAAAAATTATACTACACAAGTCATATAAGTGTGATCTAATTAGGACACACATAGAATCCCAAAGCCAATAATAGAATATAATATAGCCAATATAGAATAAAAATTATTTTGAGGTACACATAAAGCATTTATTACATGATCATAAAAAAAGTTTCAAATAGCAAAGAATTGGTATATAAACTCCATTACCTAATCATACTGTCATAAAAAGAAAAACTAGGGGGATAGTTGAAATTATACATTTGGAAACAAAATTAATATTTAATGATTTTGTTGGTCTGAAAAGAAATTTTAATTGAAATTTAGAAAACATTTGAAACTAAACTACATCAAAAACATTTTGTCACAAAATCTATGGGATGCTATTAATCAGGTACTTAGTAAGAGATGAACAGCCTAGAATATGAAATGTTAGAAAACAAAAACATTAACAAGAAATTATCTAAGCACTCATCTCGAAAGTTAGAAAAAGAAAACTGAACAAACATAATAGAATTATAAAGAATGACACTTTCTACAAAAAATTTAAATGACTAAATTAATGAAATACATAATAGATACAAACATCTCTATCATCATTAAGAAAATCAATCTCCAACATATACTCATATACAAAAAAAAGTAATATAAGATTTGAAAACAAAAACCAAAATTGTCATTATTTGTATTCAGAGTGGTAAATTATATAGAAAATTAATGAACTTGTACAGCAAGCCATTATAGCTAATCACATTTTCAGCAAAATCATTGCTTATAAAGTCATTACTAAAAAGTTAATAGCATATGCCAGCATATACCAGTATGCTATTTATGTGAATGTTATAAATGTATGAATCAATTGTATGTATACATGCATACATGTATAGTTTAGAAATATATAGAAAAAATAAGTATTAACATTAGAATAATGGAAGGAGGGAAATGAAATCAGTGAGAAGCACAAATAGCACCTATCTATGATGATTTATTTTTCCCCCAAAATATATGAAGAAAACAGCAAAAATTAACATGTGTTATACTTAGATTTTGGCATGTGGCGTTTGTTATAACCTGCATTTTGTTTGTTTTAAAGATGTCCAAATAAAAATTGTAGAGCTGAAACTCTGAATTGCAGATTGAGAATGAGGGGCATCGAGGAGAAACAACTCTTCTAGGAGCTTAGCTTCAACGGAACAGGTGTTAGAGAGTGGCATATGTCATGGAAACGTTTTATAATATGAGAAAAGCCTAAGCATGTTTACATATTTAGGGCAGGGATCAAGCAGATAAATAAAAAAATAAAAAACACTTATGATACTAGAGAAAGACAATAGAATTGATAAACAGAGCCCCAAGGCATTGAGTACACTGAGTCAAGAGCACCAGTGAGAAGAGAGAACAAACATCTCTGCTGCATAAGAGGAGGAGAGTCTGAACGCAGAGCATGGCCATTGCTAAAAAATATGGATCTGAGGCAAAACCCAGTGTAAAAAAATCCCTATGCATTGCACAACCATATCCTCGCTTTTATAATTCTAGCAAGTGTTGTCTAGCCAAGCAACCACAAGCTTTTAGGATGAGATGGGAACAAGATCCTGAAAGAACAGAATGTGGACAGCTTGGTGCCATAGGAACACGTGGAATCCGTCTTGATGTCCAAGGCGGCTGCAGAACAAAGAATCTGGGCGAAAGTTATTCTCTAGGGAGCCTACCTTTTTATTCTTGCTCCCTTTTCCCTGACCTCCTTTCTCTCTCTAGTTCCCAACCCTCCCCTATGGGGAACTTTGCATCAATTTGTATGTGAGGGTAATGTCTGCACTGAATAGACGCAGAGGAGTTGGGGGCGGGGAGGGCTGCGCATTTAGAGAAAGCATTGAGCATAGGTAAAATCCAAACTTCATTAGAGAAATAGATGTAGGCTTCATTTAGAGAAGCATTTAAGGATTAGGGGTGGCAAGGACCCAATGGAAACATTCAGGACAGAAAGGAGAGCAATTATTTGAAGGGAGAGGAAACACATTTCCAGAGTGGAGGGGAGAAAAGACTTCAGGTATTTTTATCATGGGTGCTAATCACGATGAGGACAGAAATGAGATACTATGTGTCTATCTTACTACTAAATGGTGAGGTAACTGGAAGTAGGGAATGGGTATATATTGCTAGGTCCTCAGTACAGTCATGGGAAAATTGGAAAAGACAATCTCTAAGGACTTCTAAAGAGCATGGTTCTTCGTCCATAGTTTCAACCTCCTTTTCACATAATATATTTAAATTTTTTCCTTGCATTTTACTGGTAGAGAGTGATTTTCCCCATACTACAAGTATTTGACATACTGGGGAGTCTGTTTCATGTGATTTAATGTAAGATCTTAATTTTCCTTCTTGATTTTTGAAAGAGATAGGGATATACTTGTGATATATTTTTTTTCTTGATTCAAACAGAGACCAAATAGATTGGAGTGAGGCCACTTAAAGACGGAAATCTTGCAATTATTCTTTTTCAGTGGGGCAAGAGCCATTATCCAAACATCTCTTTTTAAAGAAAAGCGTTGCCTGGAAGTTGACACTTGAGATACTAGGAGAGTTAGGTGAAGTACCTGACCACTCCAGTCTACATTCTGTGTCTGCAGAAAGAAGATATTTGGCTAGATGATCTCTACATGCTCTGCCACCTTTAAAATGCTACAATTCAGTGATTCACTGTGACTGATTGCCCCAGTGAAATAGGGGCAATTATCCAACACCTTCTAAAGAGAGAAGTTCTTTTTAAGAGAGGAACCTCATAAACTGCCTAGCTAATTTTCCAATAATAGCTGCTGGCTAGATATTAGAAAAAGACTTTAAATTATTTCACAGACCATTAGAGCTAGACTACTACCAGCCTACAACCTTCTTCTTACAGGTGAGAATAGTATAGTGTAAGACTGAGCTAATGGCTTGCTGAAGGGAACACAACTGATTAGTAATACAACTCAGCTGTTTCCTTATGGGCTGTGACATTTAAAACTTGCTTATGATATAAATATTTGTTGAACTAAATCAAACTGCTTTCTAAAAATCTTGAACACTTTTGATATAATTTTTATTTCATAGAGATTTAAATAGAAAAGCATTTTTAACACAAAGACTTAAAGAGGCTTCGTCACAGCAGTGGTAGGTTTTATATGCACAATTTCATTCAAGCACCTACAGTGCGGTTTTACCAGTTTATTTTCTGTCAGACATGGGAGTTCATGGGCTTGGATGAAAAAAATGACTGTATTAAACCTGACTGTCCATCTCATTTCTAGTGGGATTATAGTAGAAGATATCTTACTGAGGATTAAACTTCAGGCAATTCTGTGCACACTTTAGGCAAACTGAGTATGTTTGAGGGGCCTTCAAATTCATAGTTAAGTTTATCGATTATAGGAGGTTTCTGATAGGGATGCTTGATCACTGTTGATTGCTTTATAAGCCATAATAATTTAAGATAGGTAATGGAATAATCTAGTAATAACTATTGTTTCTTTTTAACCTGAAAGTAGTGATTAAAGAACTATTTAGATTTTATAATTCTCTGAAATATTTAGATATTTGGGTAATTGTAAAGTGCTTTTTTATATATCTATTAAAATATAAATTATGCAAAGCAAAGAAGCAGTCTCTTAAAGTGTGATCACATCCAGGCAGAACAACCTGAATCTTTTCCTTTAGGATTTCTTGTGTTTATTCTGAGCAGCATTTTAATTTTTTTTTATATTACGTAATGCTCTACCTAGGGCACTATTTGGAATGTCAGAAAGTCAAGATTTTTATTTTGTTCATGACAAAAAAGGTACTTGACTGATGGCTTTTGATAATCAGGTAGAAAAGAGTAGCCACATTGAAGACTAAAACACAAATCGCTTCATCTAAGAAAACACTCTGAAAGCAAAGCTGTAACAAGGTAGAAAATAAATATGAATCAATCAAATATTGTGTGAAGTTTAGCTTTCAGGGAAGAAAAAATACATAACTCCCACTGCCTATGGTTGCATAGATTTTACAATGCACAATAACAGCACATCTAAGGAGGCACTACTTATTTTGAGGGATGTACAATGTACACATTGTAGATGTGCACATTTATTGCAATTTTCCTTACAGATAGGAAGGTAACTATCTTTGAAAAGGGACACTTTTTTTTTAATACAAAAAATTGCCATATAGATTAGTATTAGCTTAGAAGTACCAAACCATTTTTTTACAATCGATTTCAATCTGTGTGTGTGGGTGGGGGCAGTGTGCACATGTGTCTGTGAGTCTGTGTTTCTTTTAACCTTATACTCTACATGTTACCTCAAGAGAATTTGAAAAATAAGAAAGTTACATGACATAATAGTTAAGCTAATTAATCTATCATTAACTGGAACAACACAGCAAATATTTACCTCAATCATATTTTAAATAGAACTTTAAAACAGCTTCCTGAAATAAGTACTATAGAATTAATGAAATAAAAACCTACACATCTAATCTGCATAAAATATTTTGCATCCTTATTTTAATTTTCATCATGTAGAAAATATAGAATATTAGCGAATTCCATTCAGAGTACTGTTCATGTTATTAACATTTTTCTAAGAAAAAATGAATCTGAACTCTGTCATTTAGACAAAAAAGTATGTTTTTAAGAAGTCTCTTATTGAAGTCCACAGTAAGTTGAAGTAGGACTAATTTATGGCTAATATTAAAAATTCTATTTGAAAATATTACTTTGCCTTGATACTAGAAATATCTCTAAGACTCACTTCATACAGTTTTACAGTTTAATGAAACCTAATGATGTATCAGAGAGGGTGGAAAAACAAAGATAGCCTCTGTTGTATTCCATTTTGCCTTTTTAGTTATCAGTATCCTATCAAGCTAATCAAAGTTAAATTGGATCTCTAATAGGCATTTTCTCTTGCTAACAAAGGCAATTGCTTAGTGTTTCCATTTAAATGTGAAACAAATCAATAATATGCTATAGGCAAAAAAGAAGAACATGCTCAAAAAGGCTACAGACTTTTAAATAATGAAAATACAGTCTCAGGAATCATATGCACCAGTATCTATGATGCCAGGAGATGTGTCTATGGTCATACTCTTGCAGACTGTGATCCTGTCATTGCATTGACCAGTGAATATACATCAGAGATTTCTGGCTCTGTAAGCACCACAGGTGACTGAATTCAGAGTTGTACCCATTCCTTATTATTACTCACTTAATATTAAGCAAACTACCCTATGTCTCTGGGTCCTCTATGAAAACCAGAAGTAAATAAAACAAAAGGATTTTTCCAAATGTGTTCTACAGAATACTAATTCTTTATGGTGTACATAAAGGATAAGTGAAAACTAAATCCTATATTGAGTTATGGCAAAGAAATATTAGATTAAACAAGTTTAATTTTTCTTGGGATTTCAAAGACTTCAGGAGTCTAATACACATTTTGAAATTCCAAAAGCACAATATATTGTGTGGCGTTTCCCAAACATCCTTGCATATGGAACTTTTGTTTAACAGTGTCCTTACTAGATCGGTATTTCTTAAAGTATACTTTGGGAGATGCTTATGTAAATGACGGCCCTTACACATTTTAGAAGTGCAAAGCCTCTAGAATTAAGAACTCTTAGTTTTATAAGAGAGATTTTTTCTCAAACCATGAAATCAAATGCATGAATGCAATTAAGATTTAATTTGTGGTCAGTAACAGAAGTCCAAAGAAAACACATAGGTTAGAAGACTTAATTTAAGTCAGATTATCTCTAAGGAATCAAGGGGCATAGAAGGTGATTGAATTTATTATTCTAGAATAATGTTGTACTCAAAGCCTAAATGTTCTGGGATTATGATTTTTACTGTAATTGATTACACTTAATGAATCTGGGTATACAAATCTCCAGGAGATTTGGCAAAATTCAAAAAGCATCAGCTGATCATATAATATAAAATCACACTAAAACCTAGCTTATGACGTTAAAACCTACATAGTTTGATTATCAACCCACAGAGAGCAAAGGTTGACTTAATGCAGTCACCAAGAAATAAGCATCACCAGGGAGCAACTCAAGGGCCTTGTGGCATAAAGAAGTTAGCAAACCCTCTTTCTCTGATAAAAAAGTATAAAACTGTAAAAAAATTATCAAAATAATTTCAGGGATCTATAAATTAATCAAAGGCAAGCAACAATTTAAGAAATATTATATAGGAAAAGCTAATAAAATTCCAAGAAAGAACAGTGGAAGTCTGCAATTTTCTTGACTAGAGCTGCTCCCACTGGTCCAGAATAGACAATATTCTAGACCATAAGAAAATTCCCATAAATTTAAAAGGATTTAAATCACACAAAGTATGTTCTGTAACCATAATGGTATTAATTTAGAAATCAAAAATAGAAACAGAAAGGAAATCTTCAAATATTTGGAAATTCAATAATGCACTTCTAAATAACCATAAGTCAAAGAAAATATCAAAAAGAGAATTAGAAGATATTCTGAACTGCACAAAAACAAAAAGTCAACATAACATTTATGAGATGCAGCAAAATTACAGTTACAAGGAAATTTAGAACTTTAAAATTTATATTAGGAAGAAAGATCTAAAATCAATAATTAAAAGGATCAGAATGTTTATAGCAGCAAAATTCACAATTGCAAAGATGTGGAAACAACCCAAGTGCCCATCAATACATGAGTGGATTAATAAAATGTGGTATATGTATATCATGGAGTACTACTCAGCTATAAGAAACAATGGTGATATAGCACCTCTCGTATTTTCCTGGATAGAGTTGGAACCCATTCAGTGAAGTTATCCCAAGAATGGAAAAATAAGCACCACACGTACTCACCATCAAATTGGTTTCACTGATCATCACCTAAGAGCACATTTAGGAATAACATTGATCGGGTGTTGGGCAGATGTGGGTGGGGGAGAGGATGGGTGTATACATACATAATGAGTGCGATGAGCACTGTCTAGGGGATGGACACGTTTGAAGCTCTGACTCAGGGGGTAGGGGGGCAAGGGCAATATATGTAACCTAAACTTTTGTACCCCCACAATATGCTGAAATAATAATAATAAAAAGAAAAGAAAAAAAAGGATCACCTCAAGAAACAAGAAAAAGAAAATCTAAAAAAATAAAATAGTTACAGAAATAAAACAATTAAATAGGAAAACAGCAGAGAAAATCAATGAAATCAAAAGTTAGATTCATGAAAATTAGGGAAATACAAATTAAAAGAACAATGAGATACCATTCACACCAGTTGGAGCCCATTCTACAAAGTGAAGTATCACACAAATGAAAAACAAGTACCACATGTACTCACCATCAAATTGGTATTAACTGATCAACACTTAATTGCACATATAGTAGTAACATTCATCAGGTGTTGGGCAGGTGGGAGGCGGGAGGAGGGGATGGGTATATTCACACCTAATGGGTGCAGTGCACACCGTCTGGGGGATGGGCATGCTTGAAGCTCTGACTCTGGTGAGGAAAAGACAATATATGTAACCTAAACATTTGTACCCCCATAATATGCTGAAATAAAAACAATGGCAAAAACACAAAACACTAATAACACCAAATGCTGGCAAGGATGTGGAGCAACAAGAACTCTCATTCACTGTTGGTAGTAATGCAAATGTTATAGCCACTTTGGAAGACAGTTTGACAATTTCTTACAAAGCTAAACATAGTTTTACCATGAGATCCAGCAACTGTGCTACTGGGTATTTACCCAAAAGTTGAAAATTTATGTCTACATAAAAGCCTGCACATAAATGTTTATAGCAGCTTTATTCACAGTTGCCAAAAATTGGAAGCAACCAAGATATTCTTTAGGGGTGAATGATAAACAACTGATGCATCCATACAATGGAACATTATTCAAAGATAAAAAGTAATTAATTATCAAACCAAAAAAAAAGACATGAAAAAACTTTAAATATATATTGTTAAGTGAAAGAAGCCAGTCTGAAAAGGCCACATACTGTATGATTCCAACTATGTGACATTCTGGAAAAAGGCAAAACTATGCAACTGAAACTACTCTGTATAATACTATAATGGTAGATAAATAATATTATGCATTTGTCACAAAGCCATAGAAATGTACAACACAAAGAGTGAACCCAAATGTAAACTATGGACATTAATTAACTATAATATGGGAATATTGGTTCATCAATTGTAAGAAATGTACCACACTACTGCAAGATGTTAATAATAGTGGAAACTGTCAGTGGAGGGAGAGAGGAGATATACAGGAGCTCTGCACTATCTGCTCATTTTTTATGTAAACCTAAAATTTCTCTAAAAAATAAAGTCTACTAGTTAAAAAATAAAATTAAAAAGAAATTTACTGGCTTCCCCTTCAAGTATCAGGAAAAAAAAAAAAAGGATTAGAAACCATGATCAAATGAGTTTTATCCCAGGAATGCAGTTACTTGAAAGGATTTGAATAAAAACATGAGTAAAACTATTACACTAAGATTTGTAGAACTTTTCTTTATCTCTCTAATTCCAATGGCCTGACCTACCAATTCCAGCAAATTTGGCATCCTCAAATTATGACATAACTTTTCTACCAGATTCTGTTTTTTTTTAGTCACTGAAATCAATGACTTCTGCTTGAGCCTCACCTCCACACATTATGGTTTGAAAGTCACCTCTAGGAAGAAAGCCAGCTCCACATGTGTGTTTTCCCTGTGTCAAGTTTCTGAGCCATATGCTGGGTTTGTCTAATTTCTTTCATTAGTTGCTTCTTATATTCTTAATAATTTTATAGTTGTTTACAGTGATAGAGAAATTTTGATACTAGCCATTCAGTCATTACACAAACCCAGATGTCTCTATAAATGCATTTTTATGAATCACTCTTTCTACCAAGTTGATAATAGATTGGATTAGATCTACTGAATAGAGTGAGATAAATAAAGCTATGTTGCAATTGTTCAGGGTGTAGATAATAATAGCTTTGCCTAGCATGATGGTGATAGCACAGAAGGAGAAAAATAAATATTTGCAAAAAATGCAGAATATTGATGTCATTTGGCATTTGATAGCATATGACAATAAAAAAGAAGGGGGTTTCAGAATGACGGTTTTCTAGCTTAAGCCATATGATGGATGATCATAATAAATTTGAGAGTCCTGTGAGATATCCAGGTAGAAATAATGGAGAACAGGGCACATTTACAATGACGATAACATCTACAGCCCCTTTGCCTTTTGCTCTAAATATTCCACTTTCAGTCTGGTTTGTTTTTTCATTCTGAATTCTGTGAATTTGGTAAGAGTGTTCCATAAATAAGACTATGTCTAATTTGTTTTTATCTGCAATACCTGGCATAGATGGAGCATGTTGGAACTCAGGCAACCAAAGTAGGAATAGTGGAGTAGGGGAAAAATACAGGAGATATTAAAGAGGCAGAGTCAACCAGAGTAGTAATTGATTATATGCAGAAAATTAGGACAAAGGAAAAGACTAAAATGACTCCCTATTTGAAGCATTTGCATTTAGATAAATGGTGGGACAGTTAGCTGAAATATGGATTATATGAGGAAAAGCCATCTTGGAAGTTGTAGAAAGTTTTTTTCAGTAAATCAAATGGGTGGGATATCCAGATGAAGGTGAAAAGTAAACAGTCAGAAGAACTAGCCTGAAGCTTGCAAAGGAAATCTGAGCTACAAACAGAATATTGGAAGTCAATGTGTATGGCGGTCCATAGATGTAGATAATACAAACCAAGCATGGAATTTAACAGAGAATTCTGAGTGGAACCTTGAGGAACATCACCATTTAGGGTAACAGGTGTGACAAAGGCCATGAGCTCATTAAAAAACATTGGAAAGGCTTGGGAATGAGTAGCCAGAGAGGAAAGAAGAAAAAAAGCAGAAAGGGATGTCATATTTCATTGGTTTTGAATTCTACAATTTGCAATTTCCTCTCTTATTTCTCACTTGCTGTTACGGGAGCAGTAAGTTATTGAGTTATATCTTTGGCGTAGAAAGAGCCAAATTTTTCTCCTTTTACTTTATATTATCTCTAACTAAGTTGCATCATCTTATTGTCTGGACAAGTTGTTTCCAACATATATCCCATAAGATATCCGATGATCCATTGACATTCTGAGAAGAAAATAATAGAACTTCTATTTCTACTTAATTTTGTCTCGAGACCTTTTCTAATTCTGTGTTTGTGAATGGTTTTACAATGTACATAATAACTCAGTAAAAATATGTATGGATACACATACATAGATTGGGAAATGAGAGAATTTCACAAAGAAACTGAAAAAGTTTCTTTCTCATTGGGGTACACATTTTTAAAAGTTTGAGAAGTTCTAGCCTAAGGCTATTACAATCCTCCGAAGCCTGCCTATAAAACATGACTCCAGTTTAGCTATCTTTCAAAGCATTACTGCAGAAGACTTTTTTGAATGTCTCATCATTATAGTTTTCTGTACAGTTATTTCTGATGAATCACTAAAGTTTGAAATTCTAGACTCTGCATTCCAGCCTACCCTAAATCCCAGACTTAGCTCCAGAAGTATTTTTTGGAGCTCTCTCCCCAGAGTTTTAGTTCTTTTGCTATACTGGTGTTGGTGTTTTCACTATTTTCTGAACATACTCTGATGCTCTTCTGTCTTTGTTGAAAAAATTTTCTGTGCCTTGAGTATTCTCTGCTAAAAATTTCCTAATAAATATAGCCTGCCCAGATCCCAATAGACAGAATTGAGGGTTTTTCCCTACCATATAATTCCAAACCACATTTAACTCTCTGTAAGCATTTACTCCTGTGCCCCTGTGCATCTCTGCGTGTGTATCTGTGTTTATGTCTGTCTCTCATTCTAACTGTTAGCCCAGAGAAGGAAGGGCCTATTTTCAATTTTCTTTGTATTTCCCATGCACCTTATGCAATGTAAATTCACATACTTGGTTTGTAATTATTTTAATTCTTTTGAATCAAAGATAATATCAATAACTTAGTTTTAGTAATAAAGAATGAGAAATATGTCTTTTTAGTTATTTGCTTCAACAATAGTGCCCTGTGTACACTAGTTGTGGATTTATATTTCTATTTACTGCCCTTCCAATGCCCTTTAGAAATAAGATCACTCTTGAAAAGATTTCATGGACACTCAGGGGCATTTTCCCGGAAAATCTTTGTGACGACCTTAGGAGATATTATTTTAAAATACTTATGGTTTTATGTCTCAATTATTTTACCTTATTTTAGCTCAGATATTAAGCCCTCAGGGAAGTAACTGAGTCATATTTTGTCACTTATGAAACTGAAAAGATACCTCTGGAAATTCACATATAAATATATTATCATCATAGTTACCCCTGAATACTGTGTTACATTTAAATAAGAACATAGAGACCCATGTTATTTGCAGCCATAATTTTATGAAGTTCTCCTTTAGCCTAGTTTGTCTGTTATAGAGCTTCACACCACAAGAGTGAGAAGTCCTTCACCTAAAGGTCCATAGGAAGCAGTATAGACATGTGACTCTCCCCAGGCTTTACTAACAATACATTCTTTAAGATTAGAGGTCTTCAGAGCTGTTCAGGTAGCAAATGAAATACTAGCTGAACAATATTGTTGATGCTACCTTTACAAAAGAATAAGAAGAATTATATATTTGCCTGAAAAATTAAAACAGCTGAATAGGTTCTGTGTAAATTTTATATGCTTGTTGGATTACATGTGCCTATTTTGGTACTAATAAATAGCATAATTTCCTATTTGAGACTTCTATATATTGTGCTTCTAGTTTAGCTCTCAATGGAGTTGTGATCTCAAGTTCATGAACAATCCAATTATTTCATTGTTGAACTACCCCTTCTGGAAGGGGAAAAAAATCCATGAGAGATGAGGAAAGGAAAGAATACGAAATAATAATAATATAGTGAGTGTCTACACTGCCTCAGGCTTGCTGCGAGACAATTTACAGATACTGTCTTGTTCAATCCTCACAAGACTGTCTGTTGTCAAAATGCATAACTGGGTGAAGGGCTTCAGGATGACTGAATAGAGGCATATGGTACTCACCTCCTCCATAAAGAAAAACCAAAATAGTGAGCAGATAATCATGATTCAAATAAATCCCCTAAGACAGAACACTGGAATTCAACAGAGAATTGACAAGAAATACCTAAAGCAAAATGGGAGAGAGAAGCAAGGCAGCTTGGTTGGCCAATATTGGCTGAAAATCTGGAGAAACTCTCCAATGCAGGGAAAAGGTAAGTGAGTGACCCACAGCAGTCCACATTTCCACTGCAAACACCTACAATCCTAGCCATGGGAGAGTGCCTTGACCCTTGCAGGCCCTGAGACTAACATAGGAAACTGCCTGGAGACCAAGCAATGGTATTGCTCTAGTTAGGGAGCCCATACTGGGTCCCACACATGCCCTAAGTCCTAAACAACTACAGTATGGTGCCACTTTAAGAGCCTAGCCCCCACCAGACTACATTATTCCCGGGGGCTCAACGGTATCTCTTGCATCTCCACCTCCCAGGAGCAGCATCGACATCCCTTACCCACAGCTGCCACCACCACAACTGGCTGCTGCCACCAAGGCCAAAGCACAAGCCACTGCAGGGACTTGGCTGTTTCTAGAAGCAAAACTGCCATGCACTTTCACATGCCCTAAGAATAGACTCCACCTCCTGCAGCCATGCTGCTACTGGTTGCTACTGCCAGGGTCAAAATACAAGCCCCTGGCAGCAACCCTGATGTCCCCAGCATTGGAGCTGTTACACAAATACAAGTGAACAGGCTACCCAAACTGAGGACAGACTACCTCACCTGCAACCACCACAGTGCCTGGCTGTGGCTGCAAGGGCTGGTGTGATTCATTGGTAGTGACCCTGTTGCCCCTAATTATGGAGCCACCACATATTTATAAGTACCCTGAGGACAGGCTACTCTGCCTGAGGCCACCACCTGGTGCAAAAGCACACACTTCCCAGCCATGTGCCTAGAGCTGCTAACACTGAAAGCAACCCTGCCCTCCCTGTTAGCAAGGCAGCACATCCAGGACCACCTCCTCCCAAGCATTCCATTAGTGGCCTGGGTATCATCCCACCCCTGCCAGCCGTAGCCAGTACCTGCACACATCACTGGGGTACCTGAGGACAGATCCACATGGTCTGGCTTCATCTCCTCCCAGTGCCCAAGCATGCATCTAGGGGTTTGGGGTTTGCTCAGCCCTGTTCACCAACATTGGCATCTGAGCACTCCTCCTAGGGTCCTGAGGATGGGCCTACCCCACCTGCTGCTTCCACCACCACAGCTGATGTGCACCTGCACATGTCATCTGCAGGCCCAGGGACTGGCCTGTCCAGCCACTACCGCCACTGCCAACACCAGCATGGACCACATAGAAATGAGAGGTGAGGTTTGTCCCACCACTGCTACTGCTATCGCCCATGCCCTGTCCGCTACCCTGGGCCCCAAGAACCTACTCACATACCTGGCCCATTGCTGCCACTACCAGCACCCCAACAAGCCACCTGGAGACAAAAGCATTGGCCCACCTGGACCTGCTAACACCAGTGCCAGTGTATACTGCCCTGAGGTCCGAGGACAGGCATGCTGGGTCCACTGCTGCCACCACTGGAGCCTCAGTACTGGCCCACATGGCATCCCCATCCTCAGCAACACTTTACCACGGCCTCCAATAACAATTGCACCATAAGCCACTGAGGAATTCACAGACACCACTGAAGCTGTTTATAGCTAAAGAAATCATACAAAGAGTCATGCACCCAGAATCCAAGCAAAGTGACTTACCAAACCAACACCATAGACACATCTTCAGGAAAAAGTACTTCTCTACAGAAGCAAATTCAACAAAATTGAAAGAAGCAACTGTCATACCAGATGTGCAGATAGCAACTTGAGGACACAACAGACATGAAAAGCCAAGGAAATATACTATCATACCTCTAAAGTAACAAAATAATTCTCCTGCAACAGATTATAAAAAAAAATTATGAAGTCCTGCAAAAAGAATATAAAAAATGATTAAAGAAGCTCAGTGGGATACAAAATAACACAGATAAACAATATTAAATGTCCACAAGAACACTTTGAAATATGAATGAGAAGTTTACCAAGAAATATATATCATAAAAAAGAATCAAACAGAAATTATGGAAATCAAATGCTTCAGTGCCTTGGGCTAGGCAAGGATTTTTATGGCTAAGATCTTAAAAGCACAGGCAACAAAGCCAAAGGGACTATATTAAACTTTAAACTAAAAAGTTTCTATACAACAACAAAACAAAAACAAAACCAATCAACAGTGAAGAAATAACCTGTTGAATGGGAGAAAATATTTGCAAATTATTCATCAAAAAAAAATTAAAAATAGAACCACTACACAGTTGAGCAATTCCACTACTGGGTATTTATCCAAAAGAAAAAAATCAGTATATCAAAGGGATATACTGTTTTAATGCAGCATTATTCACAATAGTAAAAATATGGAATCAACCTAAATGTCCATCAAGAGATGAATGGGTAAAGAAAATGTGCTACATATACACAATAGAATACTACTTGGCCATAATAAAAAATGAAATCCTGACATTTGAAGTAACATGGATAGAACTGGAGATCATTATGTTAAGTAAAATAAGCCAGGCACAGAAAGACATATATTGCATGTTCTCACTAATATGTGAGAGCTAAAAAAGTTGATCATATGGAGGTAGAGAGTAGAACAATAGATACCAGTGGCTGGGAAGGGTGTGTGCTTGGTGGGTGGGATGAGGAGGTTGTTTAATGAATACAAACATACAGTTAGATACAAGGAATAAGCTCTAATGTTTGATAGCAGAGCAGAGTGACTATAGTTAACAACAATGTATCGTATATTTCAAAATAGCTAGAAGTCTTGAAATGTCCCCAATATATAGAAATGAGAAATGCTTATAGTGATAGATACCCATAGATACCCAGACTTGATCATTATACATTCTATGCGTGTAACAAAATATCACATATACCCCATATGTACAAATATTATGCATCATTAATACAATTTTTAAAATGCATAACTAGTCAGTCAAAGAGCCAACTTTTAAAAACTGATTTCAAATCATCAAGGATTTTTTTTTAATTTTTAGTTATTCAATTCATTTCTGTTTTGCATATGTACACATTTTGCTGTGTTTTCATCCCACAGGTTACCACAGTCCAACAGTAAATATCACAAGGAAAATGAATCAAGAAATGTTTTGGAGGCCAGTGAAGGGCAATTGTGGTGATGATGATAATGATGTAATGATGAAGATGATAGAGATAAAAGTGATGGGAATGATAATTCCAGGTAACATTAATTATTTTTTCATATGTTAAGTGCTAGGCAATGAAATAAGTGCTCTTATAAATTAGCTTATTTAATCTTCTCAGCAATTATATGTGATAACTAAGATTATTCCACATTCTTAAATTTAGAAACTAAGCTTTAGAGATGTTAAGAAATTTGCCTAATGTAGCTTGTAGCAGGCAAAGCTTGGATTCCATTTGAGACTGCCTGACTCCAGAGCCAAGTAGGCTAATGACAGAAGGTTTGGTTTTAGTTTTTCTCATTTTTCTCAAATGTCAAGAAACATGTTTAATTAATTTGAGTTAATAAAGCAGAATTCCCTGTGGAATTCTCCTATGACAAATTAGATTCAGGCCATTGATTTGAATATGTTTAAATATCACCTATGATAACATCAAGGTTTATTTTGTGTGAAATATTTTGTTTTGTTTTTAAAGAATCTCTCCTTAGAACACATCAAATAATAACAAACTTTCATTGTTAGACTTTTTATTCTATTTAATTTACCATAATAGCCTATTACTTTAGCTCTCACTATTCTTGATGAATCTACAACATATTTTAGTTAATAATAAGCATAATTTAAAAGTAGCCCTTTAGACTACCTATTGTAAAAAGGTGACAGTGACAGAAAGAACAAGAATAAGCATCAATAGGAATAAAATTTAAAATAGATTTTTTAAAATCTAATTTTAAGAATTATTGGTGTTTCTTTCTTTCTTTTTTTAATTTTTCTTTTTTTGATAGAGATGAAGTCTCACTCTGCTACCTAGACTGGAATGCAGCAGCATGATTCTAGCTCACTGCAGCACTCAAGCGATGCTCCCCTCTCAGCCTCCCAAGTACCTGGCACTACAGGCTCCAGCCATTACACCTGGCAGATAAGTGTTTCTTTCTTGATTTCTCAACTTCAGTCTCAGTTTTCTCATCTGTGAAATGATTACAATAACATATATCTCATGTAATAGCTGTGAGGACTAAAGTTAGATAATTGCTGTTATGGGCTGAATTGTCTCCCCACAAAGTTCACATGATGAAGTCCTAACCCCTAGTACCTCAGAACGTGTTTGTATATGGAGATTGAACTTGCAAAGAGGTAATTAAGTCAAAATAATGCTACTAATCCAGGGTGGCTCTAATCCAGTCTCACTGGTGTCTATTTAAAAAATAAAAGAAAATTTGGACACAAAAAGAGATACCAGGGGTACATGTGAACAGAGAGACTCCCTTCACGGAGGGTGAAGGGGCAGCGAGAGGGTGGCCACCCGCAAGCTAAGGAGAGAGGCCTGCAACAAGCTTTCCCATTTTGTCCTGCTGATACCCTGATCTTGGACTTCCAGTCTCCAGAACTGTGAGAAAATAAATTTCAGTTGTGTAAGCCACCAGTCTATAGCATTTTGTTATGGTAGCCTTAACAAACAAATAAATATATACTAGTAGACACCATGTGTGTGTCTAATTATTCTCTACTGTCAGCCATTAGTATGACCTATTAGGTTAACTCAATAACTTGTTGAGTTTGTTTTGGACATTGTTGCTATAGCTTCCTTCAGGCCATGACAAATCAAGTTTCTCCAGTAATGAGATGGTGTACCCTTGTGCTTAGTGTTACTCCTAGGTTGCTGAAGGGTGTTTCTCAGCATGCTTGCTTCGTTTAATGAAACAGCTGAAGACATAGGACCAGGTTTTGTGCATATGCACCACTAAGGGTACCTCTTTCCTTTTCTGCCTCTAATCTTTCTCATGAATATCTAGTGATGGCTCATGAAAAAAGATGTGGCAAATGAATGAACACTCTCACTGTCTGGAGTTCTCAGAGATTTTAAACTGTCATGCTAACCCACATCCAGCTTCTAATAAAGTATTAAAATTTAGCTGTTTTCTTCTTACCTGCTTTTACAGTAGCTGTGTCTGCACCCCAAATTTTGCCAAAGTGAAGCAATTTGTCTTTCCCATCTCTCCTCAGAAGGGCCTGCCACTGTTGGGAATTTAGCCCACCTAGTTGCAGGGGTTACTAGTGGCTTGAGAAACTCCAGGAAGCCTATTTAGGGACTATTGTCCTATCACATTTCCCACTGAGAATGTTCCTGTGGGAAGAGCAAGAGCAGGAAAGTCTTGTATCTTTTAAAATCTCAATTCAAGGACTGAATTTTTACTCTTCAAAAAACTCACTGATGGCTCATTAGGGGGTGGCACAATTGCAATAAGCTATTTTGTTAGATCACCAAAGGAGAACAATCTGAGATACAGCTGGCAAGAAAATGTTAGATTGTTCAGAAGGCACTGATATCCAGGAATTTTTGTTAAAGCTTCCAAATATCTGCATATCAACTTTCTAATACAATTTTCAGTAGCATGCATATAACCATGAATCAGCAAATTTGTTTGTACTGCCATGTTGATAAATGTTTCTAACTCAACCTTTCTTAAAATATGGCCAGGCAAATAGAAAATTTATATTCCTCCAACTTCTTTGCTACCTCATGAATTTCAGTAAGATAGAAAGCGTCTTTCCCTGGACACATTTTAGGAAAACTCAGCCTTTTCACTACAGTCCATTCTGACAACATGGAAGAAGCCTGAAAAAAGTAAAAAAAACTACTTTCTCTTTTGCTCAGAGATACCACTTGTATTCAGTTATCTTGCAAGAACATATAACAAATGGTAAATTGCAATAGGCAATTCTCCTCTCTCCTGTGATTAACAATCGTTGCATTGCTCATTACTTTGCCATTGTGTCTGTGTACATATTGTATAAATGTTCTTTTCTACTTATCCCTGGAGTATCATCTCTAGACAGTTTATAATCTGCTTATTCACTGCTAAACCCTTGAATGTTAAATTCAACCTATTTATTTGAAGTGATGGTACTTTAAAATGATAATAACTACATTTATTAAGCACTTACTATATATCATCTTTTGGTATATATTATCTATTTTGATTATTACCGCAGCTTCAAGAAGCATGAACTATTATGATCTTTATTTTATAGGAAATGTAAAGTGCAGCTTATAGTGTTTAAGTGTCATACCCAATATGACCTAGCTAGTAAAAATAGAAGGAGAATTTTTATCTCACACGTACCTGACTCCTATGTATCTGCTCTTTACTATTGCACTACACTGCTTCAGCCCTCCTAGTTAGAATGACTTCAGGAGATCACCCTTGCCTATTTAACTTGGACATCAATGTACCATCCTTGACTTCAAACTGCATACTGACTCTTAACAGTCTCCCTCTGAAAGTAGCTTACTTCTAACTACTGTAAAACTGAACTTTATAATTTGCCACTCTAAGTCTCAATCTAGCATCTTCTATTCAGTGCCATCTTGTAATCTTATAGTCTTCCACAATGAGCTGCTTGTGATGCCATATAACTGACTAATTAAAAAAAAAATCAGATGAGGATTACAACTACACAATCATATTGACATATGATAGGCCTTTTTGTATAAATGCAATACAGCCTTGAGCCTGGATTTATACCAAACCTTAATTAAGTACTTGTGACAAGAATGTGTTTGAAAAGGATGGATTTCATTTGTTGCATGTATTTTTAATAACAACATTTACACTTCTCAAGCCCCAGATGCTGTAGCTTTGTATACCTCTGAGAATGTTCCTCATCAGATACATTATTGAACTGGTTTCTACATGATATTTGATATAAAATGAAGGTATCCCTGAAAAGGTATCCCTGAGAAGGTTAAACACAATATTATTCAACTTCAACTTGAAACATTTTTAAGACTCCTATAGCACTATAAGCTTTGTCCACCAGGCCATTGAATGGATGTTATTTTGACATAATATCACTGAAGAAACAGAAGGTTGTATTCTGCAATGAAATGTCACATCAAATTTAAATCATGGTTATACATATTTGTGCAATTTATATTTACTTTTTCTCTGAATTTCAGAAAGTGCTAGAAACAAATGGGACAAATTTGCTATAGTAAATTCACAATTTTGTGCCCTTTTAACTGCATATACATAAGAACAATAAATAAAATATTAAAGGAGAAATTTAAAAGAAGAATCAGCCTTCTAGAAAAAGATTCTTGGGTAGGCTGTGAATTGAACATAAATACAAAGAAGTGAGGCAAATGAAGCCAAAGTATTAAAGAATCTCAGGTTGGGAGAAGGCAGTAGCAGACTGAAGTTTAGTTGCAGAAGGTTAGCAGATACCCAAACGTATTCTTCATCTACCCAGAGTCTAATTTAGAGTAAATGCTTAAAGAAAGAAGCTAATAACAACTGCTGCTAATGGCTGCCTGTGGCTAGGGCTCAGGAACATTTAGGCTGAAGAGATTGGAGAATATAAACACAGCCTCATAGAAGAACCAAGTTCAGCTGTGAACTGTCTGGATCTATAATATCCACAAGGCCAAAAAACCAAAATAATAGACCTGATTCTGGATGCTGATCCCCTTGGAACATGTTTTAGACAAATCACTACACAGAAGATTCTATAGGGATGGAGGGAGGGAGAGAAAAGAGAAAGGAGAGAGAGAGAAAAAAAATCCTTCTCAATCAAAATGAGCCTGCAAATCAAAATTCTGAAAGATACACACAAACAAAAATCAACCATAAAAATCAACAAGTAGAACATTAATTCACTCCATATGAAGTCAACTCATTAAAGTGAAAAATATATTAAATATCTTTAAGTGCTTTAAATGATAAATTAAGATATACCACTGATGAACGATTTCTTTTATTTCAGAATATTACAGGGGTACCAATGTTTAGGCTACATATATGGCCTTTGGCCCACCCTAGTCAGAGCTACAAGTGTGTTCATCCCACAGACAGTGCTCACTGCACCCATTCGGTGTGTATACACCCATCCCCTCCCTCTCCACCTGTCCAACACCCGATGACTGTTACTATGTGTGCACATAAGTGTTGATCAATTAACACCAATTTGATGGTGAGTATATGTGGTGCTTGTTTTCCCATTCTTGTGATACTTCACTTAGTATCACAAGATACTGAGATGGCTTTGAGACCTGCATTGACTAATAGAATATGGCAAAAATGACATTGTGTGACCTTCCTATGCTAGGCCTAAGAGACCTTGAACTTCTGCTTTTTCTGTCTTTGAATGAATCTTTTGTCATGTGGAGAAGCAATTCTGGGCTCCTAAAGGATATGAGACCACATAGAAGAGAAGTAGAGAGTTACAGACAACAGCCAACACCAAATGCCAGACATGTAATTAAGGCCACCCTGAAATATCCACTCCACTTAAGGTTCAGATGACTGAAATCATACGTGAGCAATCCCATGCAAGATCAGTGTAAGAACTGCCTGGCTGAGCCAAACGCAAATTAAACAGATATGTAGTTATTTTCAGCCACTAAATTTTGGAATGATTTGTTATACATAAATTAATAACTAATATAAAAATTGGTACCTAGAAACAAAGTGCTCCCATAACAAAAACTTAAAAGCTTGGCAGAACATTGAAATTGACAATTGGTTTTTTATGTTTGTCTATGATAAATGAAAGAGAGTTTAAAAGCAAAATTTAGAGGAAATATAAAGGATTGAGACATGCTGGGTTAAAAAATAAAACCATTTCAAATTTCTAGACTCTCTAGCTATGGTCTTTGAGCAAAAATCAAATCAAGTTTGTGATGATAAACCCTTAGATAAAAATACAGAGAAATGTATGGTAGTTCCCAGTAAACCTTACAGCGAGTTTCTAAGAATTTCAAAAGTATTGTCTCACAGCAACCTTACGAATGACCCAAAATACAGAGGTCTATTTTGAAACTAATTAGGATGTGGCTTTTGGGCATGAGGGAAATGTCAATTAGATTCATACACAGTTCAAAATATTTTTAAGGTAGTTATAACAGCCTCACTTATAGAGGTTAGAGATAGTTAAAAATGAAAGAAACCTCTTAGACCCTAAATTTCTGTGATCAAGAAGTAAACTGAGAATACCTTTCAGTTGCAAATACAGGACATTTATTATGGAAAAGAAAGGAAGTCTTAAAGTGTTGAGACCACAGCCCTAGAAGGTAGAGTCAAGAATTGAGGAGATGAATAGTTAGGAAACCACTCAACTGAAGAATGATTGGCCCTAGAATAAATAGTAGGGCATATTTCCTTATCCTGGAGAGGGAGGTCGTGACAATATACATATGGCTGCATTACAGAATTACTATGAGCCAATGACTGCTCTGTGCCCTATTCCATTTCTTCCTGTTTTTACTGAAAGTGTCTACTGTAGTTATTCTTTTCTATTCTATTCAATGTTGTACCATTGTATATTGCGTGTATTGGATGTGGATAAGTTGTTCTATTTTCACTTACAGCTTTATTGAGATATAGTTGAAAAATAAAAATTGTGTCCATTTAAGATGTACAACATGATGTTTTGATAGACATATTCATTGTGAAATGATTATCAAAATCAAGCTAATTAACATATCATTACCTGGTGAGAATATTTAAGATCAAATTTCTTAGCAAATTTCAAGCATGCAATACAGTATCGTCACCATGCTGTACCTGAGATCTCTACAACTCATTCATACCACATAACTGAAACTTTGTACCCTTTGACCAACATCTCCCAATTTCCTCCCCTCCCTACCCTGCGAACATGAGTTTTGGAGGGGACAAATATTCAAACTGTAGTATAATAAAAGGCATAGAATATAAGAATATCATTATGCACAGAAATTAATAAAACACATCATTGAATTTACCTAATAACTAAAAATAAAATAAACATTGCCATTTTCATTAGAATATAAGTTACATGATAATTTTGTGTATTGCAGAACTGTAAGCCTTAGTGCCTAGAACATAGGTAGGTGTAAGTATTTGCTACTCACAAGAGGCACAATGAAAACAAGCATGTAGAAAAGTTGAAATAAAAGACATAAAAACTGTTAACCTCAATTAGTAACCAAAACAAATGCTAATAAAATAGAATTTACGATAAGAAATTATTAGTATTGACAAAATAGTTCATCACTGTAGCAAACACTCTGTATGTACTATAGCAATCATTAATTTCTCAACCTCTGTATACTTTCTTTGCTGCAAATGACTCTCAGCTGCCCTCTTTAGTAGATTGTCTTTCTTTAAGCCCTGGAGCATATTAACTCTTACAAAGAATCAAAAGTGTTTGGTGCTTTGTTCTACCCTTAGGGATGCTTGTAGCTGTGCCCAACTGTTATTAGAGTATAAAACTCAGCTCCTTTGCTTCAAGTCAGGATCAGAAGTATAATTTATCCTCCAGAATTTTTCAAATGATCAAGCATTCCTGGATGTCACCAAAATTGTATATTTCCTGGGCTTCTTACCTTTATTTTTTCTGCTAATCCCACACTCTTGTTTATTCCGCCACCTGAATCTTTGACTCATCATCTACATCTGTAAGGCCATGTCCTAAGATAACTATATGACATTAGTTTAAGAAATAACTGGAATTTTCACTGATGCCTAGGATATGGAAAGTTCAAATGAGCATTGCTCCCACATAAATAACAATAAAATGTCAGTTAAATTACAAAAATTATAATTTTCTTGACTCTATCAGAAAATTAAGCTCTTGGGGAAACCAATTAGCTTTGAATTCAAGGAAAGTCAGGAGTCTCCAAGCAGATAGGATACCCTCACTGAAACATATATGGCAAAGCATGGGAGGAAGAGACACTAGTACCATGTAAATGATTAAAAAAAAACTTATCTATTTTTTTTTAAATTGATAAAGTATGTGCTAGCATAGAGTACAGAACCCCTGGGAGCCACAGATATCAGGTATCTTAATACTATTTATAGGCTTTTCCCCATGGGCCTCTACCAGGGCTTACAAGAAGGAATGGGGGCACACTGGAACATGAGAGAAATCCTCTCAGAATGGTGCAGACTTGGATAAGGAGAGCACGCACCACTAGAGAAAAGTCATAAAGCCCCATTCAATACCTCCTCTATGGAAAAAAGTCTCAAGTTGCTGGAGTGAGGGCAGCACAAACCATCATTCCCAGGGCACAGATGAAGATGCAGCTGGGAAAAGGCACAAGAAAAAACAAAATCCCTATCCCTAGTACAGGCATATGAAACTGTCCTGGAGCCACCTCCTTGCTTCTTGTGCCTCAGCTATGGGATTTTTTTTTAAATCAGGAATGGAAGAAGGAATGACAGCTGAGCTTCTTTCTTAACTGCGTTAGAAACTTGAATATTGGTAACTCTCCCAGTTCTCTATTCAAGAACATTGGAAAGTTTCTTCTCACAAAAAATGTCAATGACACCATTGTGTCTGTGTTGTTATCACAGAATTCAAAATTCAATTTTCCACTTCTTATGATTTTATTTCTCTTTGTCCTACCATAAAACCAAATATGCCAGATAACACCATATAGCAATTTAAAGTATTATTTCCAATAAACTTTTGAATTATTCCTCTTTACCTTGAATTCTGTATTGTTTTTGTAAGTGAAATTCAATTACAAGTCTGTAATCATACACTAATCAGTGATATCCAACTACACTGATGAATATTTAAAAACTCATTATTATCATTCAAGAGGCAGAACCTGGACTATAGAATCAACCTTCTTTTACCAATCTTTTCAGAGTTTATAGCTTCTTTTTGTTTTTATATTGCTTGAGTTATTTCTCCTGATAGATTCTGTGTCTTGAAATACAGTCATCAATTAATAAAATAGCCAGGATTCAGGCAATAGAAGGTGTCTATCCGTTCTAACCTTAGACTCTTCTTAATTGTTGTAACCAGGCTGTATTTATGGTATGAATCATTGGCCAGCTACTTATAACCAGCAGAGATACTGAGTATGTCTAACATATGGCACCTTCGTGGTTGCTGTAGTTCTTTCAAAAGTGATTTATCAGAATTAAAGTTAGTGACAAGTGTACTGCAAAAGTGAGGCTGTGAAGTATCTTTGCATTCAGCTGCCCTGTGTGTGATATCTACTATTGGAATCTTGGCAGTAAATTGTACTAATCACTGATGATTAGTCCAGGTGTACTCAATTTTCTCTATTTTGCTCTAGTTTCTCATTAAATTATGATTACTTTTAAAAAGAATAGTTATTTTAAGAAGGCTAATCCCAGTGCTTTGATGCCATGTAGTTCATTTTCTTCATTTAGGGAAGATAAGTGACCCCCCTGCACACACAAATTAGTGGCAAAGTTAGGATTACACAGCCAGGTTGCATGACTCCAGAGTCCATCCTCCTAACTACTCTGATACACTGCCTCTCATGATATATCTAGGTAGTCTAACTCTGCCACTAACTAGATGACCTTGGAAAAGCTGCTTAACTTCTCCGAGACATGCCTTCTGCATATGAGTGATGGGCATAACAACAGTGCCCATCTTACAGTGTCATTGTGAGAATTAAACGAATTAATATTTGAAAGCACTTAAACAGTGCCTGACACACTGTAAACACTATAAAGTTGCTGGCTAAAATCAGTTCTTTTACTTTAAATACTACCCAGAGTAATCTTATTGATATCAGTTAACATTTTGATAAGTAGCTTAAAAATGTTAGTACAATTTATAATTAAATAAAATAATAATTTTTAGTTTGTGGCTGGAATTAGAGCATTGACATGAAACCCCCTTACAGTTGTATGATGACTTGCCTGAAAATACTGAGTGAGCACACAGATACTCAAATCCGTTGTGGAACAAAACATACTCACAAATGAATGACATTAATTATGGATAGCATTTACTAGGCATTTATTAATACTAATACTACTGTATTAATTCTAACTGCCAGCATAACCTTATGGAATAGCTACTACTATTATCATTTTACAGATAAGGAAAATGAGGTGCAGAGAAGTAGCTTGCCAAGTTAACACAGCTAATAACTGGCTGAGATGACAGAGAAGAATTTTTAATGTCCTGAGTATTTCCCAATTTAGCCAGTCTTCCACTCTTTCTTTATCTCAGTATGGTAAAATCCTACTGAGAAGTATAAATAAAGAATATGTAGAAAAATACTTTTAGTCTCTAAAATACATTCTCCTCACTCCCTGGTGCTAACAAGCTATGAATGGACAGTTCTACTGAAAGTGATCAATGAGTTCAGGGAGGAACTGAACCTTAGTTCCTTCTTCAACCTCAGTGGAAAGACCTAGGTTCCCAGTAACATGATGTTTTCCCCAAGTATGAGAGAACTAAGGGTTTTGAATACAGCAAAGACAAGGAAGTGGGTCTATAATCTGAAAAAAAGTAAGAAAATTTATGAAAGCATTAATCTTATCCAGACTGGATGGGATTTTCATAAAGATCTCTGACTCACCATACATTTTAACATCTAGTCTAAGAGTTCTCACCATCTTTGCTCCTCAACCACTTCTAAATTCTTCTTTCTCTCTCTTTTTTTTTTTTTTTTTTTTTTAGGAATGAACTTGGTTATCTTTATTTTGCTATTGAGGAAACCATAAAAAGGTTAGAGGCTTTGCCCAAGGTCATAGGATAGTAAGTGGCAAAGCAGGAACAATTTTTATTATAAAAGTTTTCAAACATACACAAAGAGTGAGAAAACAACATAAGCAACCTCCATGTACCCATTGCCCAGATTCAACAGTTATCAAGATTTTGAATAATACTTCATATATTCTTTTATCGTTAGGTTTTTGTAAAGCAAATATCGAGCATCATATCACTCACCCCTACACTCTTTTTTAAAAAATGACTTCTTTTTTACAAAACCACACCGTTATATGATCAAACCTAACAAAATTAATAATTCCCTATTACCATCTAATATCCAATCCATATTCAAATTTCTCAAGTTTTCTAAAATATGAGGGGGAGGGGGTGTTTGCATGCTATAAACCATCCATAACATTACATTTGATTGTTATGTCTCCTCTATTCGAAGTGGGGATTTGACCTCCGCCAACTGACAGCTATGAACTCTACAGAGTCCTGGGTTTGTTGTTATTTGATGGTTTGTACGCTTTTGAAGCTCAATGTTAAACTCCCTCCTAGACGCTGAGCGGGGGAAGCAGCGGGGCAAGAGGCTTAATTCACAATAGCAAAGATGTGGAAATAACCCAAATGCCCATCAATACATGATTGGATTAGTAAGCTGAGGTATATGTATACCATGGAATATTACTCAGCTATAAGAAATAATGAAGATACGACATCTCTATGGTTCTCCTGGAGAGAGTTGGAACCCATTATATTAAGTGAAGTATCCCAAGAACGGAAAAACAAGCATCACATGTACTCACCAGAAAATTGGTTTCCCTGAACATCACCTAAATACACATCTGGGAACGACACCAATCGGATATCAGACTGAGGTGGGGGTGGGGGAGGGGATGGGGGTATGCCTACACAATGAGTGCATTGGGTACCGTTTGGGGAATGGTAACGCTTGAAGGTGCTGACTCGGGAAGGGGGGGCTGGGGAAGGGAGGGATATATACCTACATGATGGGTGCAACCCGCACTACCTGGGGAACAGACACGCCTGGAGCTCTGACTTGGGGGGAAAGGTGGTATATGGGCAACGTATGTAGCCTGCAATTCTGTATCCCCCATAGCAATGGGATGAAATAAAAAAAAAAAAGAAAGAAAAAAAAAAAGTGTTGGTGGAATTGACGTCTTACTGGTTGCTTTTTTATTCCTTCCTCCAACAATGCAGAAGATGATGGCAATTTATAAAATATTGTTCAGTTTTACACTGTATTAGGCAATATGTTTGTCTCAAGGAGAAGAAAAGTACCAATTTACTTGTACTCCCTAAGGGAAGCTTACACACTCTTTACTTTTTTTTTTTTTTATTTCATCTTATTGTTGTGGGGGATACAGAGTTGCAGGTTGCATGCGTTGCCGTGTACCGCCTTTCCCCCCAAGTCAGAGCTCCAGGTGTGTCTGTTTTACACACTCATTAAAGGCACCATCTCCGGGATGCTGGCTGGGATAGTTCTTGCTCTGGGGCTCTCGCTTGCTCCCCGGAGGTCTATTAATGGAAAGCCTAAATTCTTCTTTCTCTAAAGGTAAAGAGCTGCTTTCTCTGAGAGTAAGGAAGAAACTCCTAAGAGAACATCTAGAATCCAGAAAATTATTTTCTAGATCAATATCTTATGTTTAATTGCAAATCACAATGATGCTAAATATGTTTGTAGAACTGACTTGAATGGACTTGTTTGACAACCCAGGCTATGTCTGCCCAGACAGTGTTTGTGGTCCACATGTTCTTTAAAATGGGGAAGATCTGGTAATGAAGACATAATCAGCTCCCTTCCAATTTCAGGAGTCGGATGTGGAAGATACAGAGAGAATTTTGGCTGTACTCTATGCTGTTTTCCCTGTTACACTAGAAACTGAAAAAATGGAGTCCTGGCAAGAACATCAGAGATAAATGGTGAGATGGAAAGATGCTCAGATAGGCAGACTTTGATACACTGCTGCCGGTCAGGAGGCTCTGGGAAACCTTCTCTATAATGAGGACAGAAGCATGCTTGAATTGGAGGTTCATCTGCTGAGTCCATGTGAGAAAAAGAGGAATTTCTCCAGTTAGTGGAAGAAAGCACAGGATATGTAAGTAGAAAGCAGACCCTTGAGATATCGAGATACCATTCCACAACTTTTGAATAACAAAATGAAAAGCAGAGGCCTTGACACTGTTCTTAAATATACTGACTCGAGAAATATCTATTGCCAGCTCGTAACATGCTAGACATTGCTGATACAGTGGATGACTAGAAAGATAGTCCTCATGGAGCTGACAGTATAGAATGAACTAATTACACAATTAATTGCAATTGTGTTGAATGCTACAAAGAAGTATCGACCATTATAAGAGCCTATTATAGGAGCGCATCAAGGGAAACCCAACCTAGCTTAGTCAAACAACACAGAAAGAGGCCTTGCCCTCCAAGGGGTGGGAAACCTGCAGGTTCAAAGCCACATGTGACCCTCCAGGTCCCCAAGTGCGGCCCCTTGACTGAATCCAAATTTCACAAAACAAATTTGGATTCAGCCAAAAGGTCACACTCAAGAATCCGGAAGGCCACATGTAGCCCCAAGGCCCCAGGTTCCCCACCCCCAAATGGGTAGTCTTTAGCTTTTCTGTGTAAAGACGGTGGGGAGAAGCTGATGTAGAAAATATATTCAATACCTTATTTAATCCAAGAAGCAGCGTATGTGGAGTGTGCAATCATTCTTTTCATTTTAGACATGAGAAAACTAAAGAGCAAAGAGTTTATACTGTGTATAAATACTAAAGCCAGGAATTCAAATACAAGTCTCCCTAGCACACATCCCAAACTATTTCCACAGTACCTTTCCTCATTTGTTAGAAGGAAACAGAAACAAAAAGATAGTACTTAATAAAAGCAGAATAAGTTGCCCTGAGAAAAAGGAATGATGAGAGGAATGCTCTTCTCTGCCTGTTTGTAATCATACCTACATCCTCAAAAAAACCATTGCCAAAAGTCTACCTCCCTTTTTAAAGAAAAATTTATAAGGATTCTTAGAAAACCCCAATAGCAGGAGACACAACGTTTCAGCGCATTAAAAATGATCCAAGATTTGTCTCAGAGTCTGACTCTTCTTTTCTTTAGTAAGGGATCTATCATCTCAATACCCAATGCACTTCATTTCTAGCAGAAAAGTACATTTTTCCATGGTGAAATTGAAGGTGATCCTTCTTAAAATACATATCATTTCACATAGGAAATGTCTACCTTTTTTTTGAGGTGCAATATATCAACGCCTGGATAGCCACATTGTGCTAGACTATTCTCTTGAGGCCCAAAGTTCTTTTTATATTCACAAAAAAGTAATACTTTAGAGAACAAAGTTTCACAAATTCAAAATAATTCAAATAGATTATACCACACAATTTCAGTGAAAAGAAAGCTTCAAAATTTACTCAAGGAATCATCAGAAAACCACACTGTCAGAAGACTTATGTCAGGCAAAGAGACATAGTGATCATTCCAAGAATGTACTATTCAAAGAAAAGAAGCTCACAAATTCATTTATCTTGTTAAGAGTTGTCAACTCTGTGTTGCAAATCTCATTGCAATCACATAAGAATAAGGTATTTTCTGTATCTCTTAGTGAGTCAAATGAAAGAGAAAAAAAATCAATACATGTTTTTTAAACCAAAAATGTATGACTTCATTACTAAGAGAAGTCAAAAATAAAATTCTCTTATCAGCACTGGTGATGTTGAACTGTAGCACCTTTTTTTTGATTTATTGGTGACTGATTTTTTCTTGTGTCACACATAAAATGTTTAGTTTATTTTTCCTTTCACTGAGGCTTCATAATCATATCCCTGGGACTGAGTTCCAAACTCTTTGGAAACTACTGATGTGTTGTCTTTTTTAATTATCTTAAAAATATAAATTTTACTTAATTGCCACATATGGCCTTTTCTTTAAATATTAATTACTCTTCAACAAGTAATATCTATGAATAGAATCATATTTCACAAGCTATCTAAAATAGGGGAATGAAAATATGGTAGACTTTATTTACTTGCCACAACCAAAAATCACTATAGAGTTGAGGAAATGTCATTTTGTTTTGAAAAGTAGGTAAACAAAGAACAAAGCACACGTATGCTTTGGTAGTCACTGCTAAGAAATAATGAAAACAGGAGAAATAAGGTCAGATAACCCTGTCTCTGGTTCAGAAACTTGGAAAAGTTTTAGTTAGAATAGGAGACTGTTCTAAGAATTGAGGAAGTGAAGAGTACGAGATCTCGTCCAATCCTCTCAGTTGTCAAATGCAGATACAGAAGAAATGGAAGGTCACATTTACACAATTAGTCAGATCAATATAAACATCTAGCACTTTAGCTCTTCTCAAAGTCTTCAAAACCTTTTATATGTTATCCTGTGGGTAGCATTATCACCAATTTATAGATAAAACTAAAACAAAAACACTAAATGACCTTACCAAGATCCCACAAGCAGATCAATGGTGTAACTAATACTAATACTTAATACCAGTGCTCTAAACACCAAGCCTCCTGGACAAGATCTTCCATACTACAACTCAGTGTTTATTGAACACTATTTAAAACACTTCCTGCTAGGTTTTAGGTTGAGAGATAGGACATACACTATTCTATTCATTTCTTCAGGATATTTACATCATAAAGAGGACTCTGATCCTCAATTAACCATGTAGCCAAACTTATTTTTAGGGGTCAGTGAGTCATTGGTTATTCAATATCCAAATGCAAAAAAAAGCCACAATCTAAGACTCCTGAAATAAAATTTTCATAAAATAAATTAGAAACTCTTTTTTTTTTTTAACTTCAGCTAGAGCAATTCAATATAAGCAGATACATAAATGATCATTTTTAAAAAACTTTGGCCAAAAATCAGTATGAGATTAATTGATCTACATAGTGTCTTACTTTTCTGTAATACAATGAAAGAAATTGTATTTTCCTGGACAGGTGAGCTTCAGATTAAGTTAGATTTAGTGTTGGCTGACTATGATGGTGAAATCAGACTCCAATCTAAGTTTCTGATTACTTCTTTTTTTTTTTTTTTTTTTTGAGACAGAGTCTCACTCTGTTGCCCAAGCTAGAGTGCTGTGGCATCAGCTTAGCTCACAGCAACCTCTAACTCCTGGGCTCAAGCAATCCTTCTGCCTCAGCCTCCCGAGTAGCTGGGAGGACAGGCATGTGCCACCATGCCCAGCTAATTTTTTCTATATATATTTTTAGCTGTCCATATAATTTCTTTCTATATTTAGTAGAGATGGGGTCTTGCTCTTGCTCAGGCTGGTCTCAAACTCCTGAGCTCAAACAATCCGCCCGCCTCGGCCTCCCAGAGTGCTAGGATTACAGGCGTGAGACACCGCGCCCGGCCTCTGATTACTTTCATGATCTATCTCCTGCCCCTTTACCGTGAGATATTACCTCTGGCTACCACACTGTCCATTTGCAGCCATCACAAAATCTCAGTAAACATGACTGCACCTTTTCTCTGCCATATTTCCACTTAACCAATTCCTATCTCTTTCAACTCCACCAGCTCTGTGTATATTTGCAAATCACGGCTAAAAATGTTTACCTTTTTCCTTGACTCCATATTTCTCCCATACACTATTAGTTTTGTTACTCTGTAATTTAAATGGTAGGTTTGCAGTGGGAAAAACATTTATGAACACCCATAAATAAGTTTGTATTGATAAATAGCTTTGTATTGATCTTCATGAAAATGATGACTCTAAAACTGGAGTTCTAGTAATTACAGGAGTATAACTTAGTGTAACTTTCAGCTAAAAAAAAGCAAAATAAATATTTAGAAAAGAAAGCAAAGTTTTATGAAATCTATCAGAAATAATGATAGATTTTTACATAACATAGAATAAATATTTGAGCTTTATGTAAATGAAACTTAAGGAACTAAAAATTAAATTTCACATTTAATGAAAAGATTTTAAGGGTAGGTTAATTGGTTAATTAATGTCTCCCCTTACTCCCATATTCTCTTCATGTTCTGATTCCATTACATATACAAATACATATTTCTAGTTATATATAAATATATAAAATATATATATAATATATAAATATATAAAATATATAAATATATAAATGTAAATGTATTTCATTAACACCCATACCCTTCCTGATCCTACACCACGTTTTTTTGTACCCCATTCAACAAAACTTTGGAAATAGATGTCCATATTCAGTGGCTTTTATCTCATTTTCTCACCTCCTACATACCCAATCCCCTTTAATCAGGCTTTCAATGCCACCGTTACACAGAAACAAGTGACACTCATGTTGCCAAATTCAATAGCCACCTCTCTACCCTCTTCTTACTCCATCTCTTAACAGCATACAACACAATTGGCCATTTGTTCATGCTCTATTCCTTTAAATACTCCCTCTGCTTGGCTTTTTTGACAACACACACACTTGTCTGTAACATTCACAACTCTTTCTCAGTCACTTTGCTGGCTATCTCCCTGTTTAACTTCTAAATGTTGGAGTTGATCTGTGTTGACCTCTAACTTCCATCTCATCTAGTTCCATCCTTTTAAATTCCATCTATTCCTGTTGGTCTGCACGTGTATCTCTACCCCAACCTCTCCAATGATCTCCTAGTAACCAAATTCATGCTTGAATCTCCACATGATATCCAGTAATTATGTAACACATGGTCAAAATAGAATTATTGAACCTACTAGAGCCATTCCTACCCAGTCAGCTGTTCTCAGTAAATGGAATAGTAATTCATCCAGTGGCTTCAGCCAAGAACTGAAAAGTCCTCCTTGATTTCTTTCCTTCACATCCTTCATCTAATCCATAGCAAGTTCTACAATTCTACCTCTAAAATCTGTACTGGTCCAGGTGCAGTGGCTCATGCTTAGCACTCTGGGAGGCCAAGGCAAGAGGATTGCTTGAAGCCAAGAGTTCAAAGCCAGCCTGAGCAACATAGTGAGACCCTGTCTCTACAAAAACTATAACACTTAGCCATGCATAGTGGAGCATGGCTATAGTCCCAGCCACTTGAGAGCTGAGGCAGGAGGCTCACTTGAGCCTAGGAGTTTGAGGTTGTAGTGAGCTGTGATGACACTACTGCATTATAGCCTGGGCAACCGAGTGAGACCTTGTCTCAAAAAAGGGAAAAAAAAAAAAAAAACCAACAAATAAAATCTATGCTGAATCCATCTACTTCTTTCCATGTCTAGGGCTAACACTCCAGTTTATACCACCATAATTTTTATCTTGAACTACTGTGATAGCTTCCTCACTGCTTCCTGTTTTCCTCTCTATAATCCATTCTCCACACAGTAGCCGAAATGATCTTATAAAATGTAAACCAGATCATACATTTTCTCTGCCTAAACTTCCAATGGCTTCCTTTTGCACAAAATCCAAATTCCTTACTGTGGCTCACAAAGTCCTTGGGAATGTAAATCTCATCTTCTTCTCTGATCTCCCTCTTTGCCATTGCACTAGTTCACAGTGATGCAGCCATCTTCTTTTATTTCCTTGGACATGTAGAACCTCATTTCTACAGAGCTTCTTTGTTTTTACTCCTCTTTTTGCCAAGAATGCTCTGAACTGGATTTTCTCCCATCTGACTCTTGTTATTGAAATCATATTTCAAATGTAACCTCCTCAGAGAAGTATTCCCTGATTACCCAACCCACTCCCGTGACCATACTCATTCTTCTTCACATAACTTATTTCTTCATAGCTCTTACAACCCTTTAAAATTATCTTTACTAGCACAATTGTTATTATTTATTGTCTGTCTCTATTCCTCTACTAGGATATGAGCTACAGAATAGTAGTAGTATGAACTGAATGTTTATGTCACCCCCAAATTCATATGTTGAAACCTAATCCCTAATGTGATTGTGCTAGGAGGTAGGGCCTTTGGGAGGTGATCAGGTACGAAGGGATTAGTGTCCTTACAAGGGCTGAGGAGACTAGAGTTCTTCCCTTGAACCATGTGAGGACAGAGTGAGAAGGTGCCTTCTGAGTCAGAAAGTGGGCATTCACCAGACACCAAATCAGCTGGTACCTTGATCTTGGATTTTTTAGCCCCCAGAACTGTGAGAAATAAATTTCTGTGATTTTGTTATTTCAATAGATTTAGGAGGTACAAGTGTAGTTTTATTATGTGGATATATTGTATAGTGGTGAATTAAGCTACCCAGTTTATAGTGTTTTGTTATAGCAGCCCAAACAGACTAATAAAGACAGGTACTTGGTCTGCCTTTTCTTATTATTGTGGTTTCCTTCAATTTGGGCACAGTACTTGGCACACTGTGGAAACTCAATGTATTTTTTAAATGAATGAAAGTGACATGTGAATGAATTAATCAAATAAGTAGATAAAGGACCATAAAAATCATTATATGCTTGTTTTTAGTGAATCAAAACCAGTTGAGTTGCACAGTCATAAATGAGAGCATCTTACTGATATTTATGTCTGTTTTCAACAACGTTGCTTTCCATAGAACTCACCACCTGAATTCCTCTATGTGACAATCAATACTGGGAGGTAGTATTCACTTCATTTTGCAAATATAAATATCAACATATATATGTGTGTGTCATATATATGCGTGTGTGTTTGTGTATATATAGTGGATAGTTGATTTTTAGTGAAGTCAGATTTTTGAGGTGCTAATTTAATATTGTGCTGTCATGCATAGCTATCTTCCACTAAAATGGCACACATCCTGTGCAATACTCAGGAACTACATACATGAGCTGAATCATTTATTCAGAAGATAGTCCAAGAGTGGCTAAGTTAAAATAAGGTATAATATATCTTTCTTTCTGAACACTGCTTTGATTTTATTTCCTGCTCTTCAACCCACAGTAGCATCTATTGCCAGTGTGCCTTTGTCAGTTGGCATACGATACCTCATGCTTGTATTTATCAATTTACTGTCAGTTTATGTTCTATCTCCCCAAATGGACTGTATGCTTTTGGTATGCTGTACCCTAGAAGTTAGCCCTGTAAAAAATAATTATGTAATAAATATTTGTAAAAAGGTTATGATGAAAACATTTCTCTCTCTCCAAATATGACTCCACCTTATCATTAGTACTAAACACAAACTAAAAATTAATGACTAGAAACAATTCTGAATTGCAAATAAATTTTGTTATACATCATCTTAATCCATCACTTATTTTTCCCTATGTGGGACAAATAATAAAAAGAATTATTGATGTTCTTTACACATTCTGGAGCTTACTACATATTGTTTATCATTTTGGAAACAGCTCAATTAAATCAGCATTTGGAAATCTCAATATCTGCCTCTGTGACATTAATAATCTTGGTAAAACAGGTGCTTGCAGGGAACTGATAATATTTGAAAATAAAGGGGTAGTTCTGGAGAATTAGTTGTGTCACAGGGATAAAAAATAGATCGTGCTTCACTGCATTCATTTTAAAATATAGTGGCTGTTCTCAATGTTATTCTACAACTGAGGAGCAGATAATTAACTGAAATTTCTCTCTTACAACCTACATGTTTCTTCTCACTTAAATAAAATACAGTGTACAGTAAACTTTTAATCTAAACATAGCATTGTAAGTGAAGACTGGAAGCCTAATGTTGTTTGCTGTTGTTGTTTAACAGCTGATACTGGTATTGTGGTGATGCTACTGTGCTGCTTAGTTACCATGAACGCGTTATTTTTATTTACTGTACCAATGTTATGTCATATGTTTTACCGTTAAATACTTATATGTAAGAAAATGATTGCTTATCTATGGGTAGCATATAAATCTAGTCAGGAATGATGGTGATGCCAAACAACCACAGTTTGTCCACATGAGTGGCTAAGATATGAGGCCTATGCATTCTGATGGTTCAATGCACCCAAACTTTCTTTCAAGCACAAAATTATTTAAAATATTATATATAATTACCTTCAGGCTATGGGTATAAAGTGTATATGAAACACACATGCACAGGTGAATTTCATGTTTAAAATTGGGTTTCATCCCTATGATCTCTCATTATATATATGGAAATATTCCAAAATCTGACAAAATCTGAAATCTGACAAACGTCTTGTCCCAAGCATTTTGGATAAGGGATACTCAGCTTCTAATGTTATAGTCAAAGTTAAGGATAACCATTTCAACTGTGACACATCTTGATTTTAAGTTAACTATTATTTAAAAACTTAATACAGTGATTCTTTTCTATGGTGTAACTTTCAAACTAAAATAGTGAACTAAGTAGTATTGAATGTTTTCCTATTTATACATATATTTATATATTTCAAAGAAGAACTTGCTCATATTTTTTTCACCTCAATAGGTACTTAATATGTACATCTTAGTTATTTCTTTTCTTTTTAAGATAAATTATAAGAATAATCAAATGGCACCAAATTTTCAAATTTTTGGCATAGGTACAATCTAATTAATTCTGTAAGTTTTGTCCACATTTCTTCAGTCCACATGTTCTTTTCTATGTTTTTCAGAACTCCTGGATAAGGTACCTCTACCACAAAGTTTAGAATTTATTTGTTTCTTTTAGTGATCATAATAATTAATAGCTGCTGAATGAATTATATAAGTAATGAAACATTTAGTACATGTCACTTTCACTTATTGAGTGATTGATTCAATCATTCATCAAATATTTATTGAATATGGTAATTTTCTTAGAAAGGAAGTACTCAAATGATCTTTGGAAATACCACATTGAAATGTCTAAATGCTTATATTAATGCTGCTTTATATTGGCATAGTTCTTATTAATGGTAAGTACGTACTGGACAAAGGGATGAAACATTAAACAATAATTGTACAGCTGAGTGCCAGATAATAAATGTAGAAAGCAGACACGTAACTCTAAATCTCACATATAAATCCAGATTTCTTTTAAGAAATGAATGATTGCAAATGAGCTCCATTCCCAATCTCTGCACAAAGTTCTAACAAAGAGTTGATCCTGTCTGAATGTCCTCCACTGCTGATACCAAAATCTAAAACACCAAATACATATCTTTTCTAATTCCACCTCACCCATTCCTAGGGAAGCCAGTGGGACTTTTGTGTTTCTTAACCACCTTAGAGCCAGGTTCAGACTCAAGCCTCCACTTTTAAGCCTCCATTAAAGGGGGGCATCCAACTATGCTTACACCAACTACAGACAGCTCCAGAATCAGTCTATAGCATGGCACCTTCCAGTTATCTGTATCCTATCTGTTAAGGCTGAAAGGAAGAAAAAAGTGGTATGTCATGTATTTCTTGTTTTATCATTAAATACCATTAAAGAGGCTTTTTTGAACATCATGGACATTTAAATTGCCCATGTGGGTTAGAGAGAAAATTAAAAATCAGAATGAGTGCTGAGAGTTATAAATATTTGTCTGAGACTTAACCTGGTGTAGCCCTTTGTGACAAGTGCTGGGTAAGGCATAAGATGAATAAGAGTGTAAAATAATCAGTCCTTTTCCTCAAGTTAGGAAAAATGGAAAAGCATGAAAATCCATTGTAAATGAGGCTTCATCTCTGTAGGTTACTGAGTCAAAGTCAGAAGCTATAAACGTAAGAAACAGATGAGAAAATAGAGTAAACAACACAGGATTGTTGGAGCTGGTTCTATGTAATAAGAATTATGTGGTTAATGAATGTGTCTGATAGATTTATAGGGACTGAGAGAACCAAAATATTCCCAAGCAAAAATATGTGGATTGCCATTTTGTTTATTAAAAACATGTAAAAATAACAAAAAAATTGTCAGACTAAACAATCTTGATCTTAAGCAATTTCAGAGTGGAACTAATAAGTTAGCAACTGGAAGTTTTAATGCCTTGTTGAAAGAAGAATATATTTAAGGACTTGAAACAGCACTAATAGAGAGGTGACCAGGAAAAAAAAAACCTTTAAAGTTCATAAATTACTT
Source organism: Eulemur rufifrons (assembly GCF_041146395.1). Classification (NCBI taxonomy): domain Eukaryota; kingdom Metazoa; phylum Chordata; class Mammalia; order Primates; family Lemuridae; genus Eulemur; species Eulemur rufifrons. Next base: position 38,070,768 of record NC_090997.1, read on the forward strand.
TTTAGCGCTTTGTTTTTGCTTATTTATTAAAGAATTCTTCATTGCTTCTTTCAATATATGTTGATTGTGTGACTTTTCAATGCTCCGGGCATTGAAAAAAAACATAATGCATCAGCTACTCATAATTGCATAATAGAGCCTCTTGGATATTAGAATAAAAGATAGTTCCTTAAGTAGAGGTTACTGACTGCTAACAGAGAAAAGAAAGATTCTAGACAGTTGAAGCCAATCCTCACTCTAAACTGCTGAACACACTTTCTATTTTACTGAGTAAAGTAATCAAAAGATTTCCACAATCTCTCATGACCATATTCACTTACTTGTATCTACATGCACACACTGTGGTCTCTCTTGTTCTGTGTCTGAACATCCATATGACTAGCAAAGGGCTCTCTCCGCTATATGCCAGATCCCATTCTTTCATTCCTAGACAAGAACAATCATCCTGGAATTCTCTCCTTTCTCTCTTGTATCATCTTTTTTTTTTTCTCATGAACATAATAAAACTCTGCTTTTCACTCTTTTTAAAAAATAAATACCTACATACATGTACAACTGTATATGTAGATACGTGTGTATGCATATGCATATGTGTGTATACGTACATATATTTGACTCCAGCTACTCTCCGATTTCTCTCTCCTTTCCTGTATAGCAAAACTTCTCAGAAGAGTTGGCTATATTCATTGATATCAGTTTCTTTCCTCTTGAACTTCCTCCTAACCAGGACCTTGTCAACACTACTCCACTGAAATAGCTACAGTCAAAGTCACCAGTGACATCTTTGCTAACTTATGTGGTTGACACTTAAGTCTTCATTCCACTTGAATTATCAGTGGCATTTGACACAGCTGAACACTCCCTTCTCTCGGATACACTTTCTTCACTTGGCTTCCAGGACATAAATGACCCTGGTTTCCTTCAACTTTCCTTGTCTTTCCTTCACATCCTTCTTTGTGTTTATTCCTCCTCCTCTCCCTTAAATAACATAGTTTTCCAAAGCTCAGTCCTTTGGGACTCATTCATAAGTGAGAACATTCTATTTCATTGCTTTAATGTTCATCTAGGTAATTATAACTCCAAATTTATATCACCAGCCCAGCTGTTCTCTGAAACTTCTAACTTGTGTATTGAACTGACCACAGGACAGGGATGTAATCCAGAATGTGTACCTCCAAATCTGAATGCCTGCTATTACTTCCTGTTTCTTTATAGCCTTCTTCACTTCAACTAGTAGCAGCTCCTTATTTCTGATTGCTCAGGCCGCAGGTCTTGGAGTCACACTTGCTCCACTTTTTCTCCCATCTGATGTCAAATATGCTAATAAATCCTACAGGTTCTGCCTTCAGAGTATTTCCAGAACCTTCACCCCTTCATGGCTACATTGTTGTTCCTATTAAAATATGTGAGATCGTGCTTCTGTGGTAATCAAAGCCCTTCAATGGCTTGCTTCTAACCCTGAGAGTCAGCTATTGAAGAATCTATACAATCAGCCTGCTCCTCCTCCTCCCAACCCTCCTGACCTTTGTGACTTCATCTCCTACTTTGTTCCTGCCTGCTTGCTCTAACCCTAACCCAATGGCATCCCATGTCAGGCACACTCCCACCCAGACTCTTTGCATTTGCTCCTCCCTCTGGCTGAATGCTCTTCTCCCAGATATGTGCACACCATGCTTCCTCACTTCCTTACTCTCTAGTCCCCTTCTCTGTCAGGCCTCCCCTAACCACATAAAATGATTATCTTACCACTTCTTATATCCCTCCTCTTCTACATTTCCCCCTACATTTATCACTAATTATGATGCAATTTTAACTTTATTCATTTTCCAGGGATTTCTGTTTTAACCACTGACATATCCCTAGCACTGAGCTTGTGACACATGGTATGTACACAATAAATAATTGTTGCATAAAATGCCATATTAGCAGTACTAACGAAGAGCCAGGAAACTTTTTTAAAGGATAGGATCATTCCTTAATGAGAATATTGGAAAGGTTCCAAAGGACAAGGTACATTTGAACTGAGACTAGATCAAACAATGGGTACTATCTGGGTGTGTGGACATGAAGGAGGTGCCCTGTGTGTGTGGGGCTGGGGTGACTATGTATGAAAAGCCAAAGATCCTGGCAAATCAAAAATGCACAAATGCACAAAGCACATTGTCATTCAATTTGGCTCAAACTTAGCAGGCATGAAAATGAGATGGTGCAGTAACTTGGTGCATGTAAGATAAGGAGAGAGCCTATTTGGATCTTTGAAGGAAGCAACATAGTACTTCCCTTCCTGAGCAAACAGTCAGATCCTTGCCATGTTACATTTAGATATGCAACCTGCACTGGGAAGTTGTGAGCAGTTACTTCCAATATCTTTCTTTTCCAGGATTCTGCCAGTGACAGTCGTTCTGCTTATCAAAATGGCTAAGGGAAATCGAATCAACAAACCTCATTTCTTATTGAGGTGGACCAGATATTTGTTTATGCATATTTAGGGAATATAAATCTCAGTTCCAGAATGTTCAAACTATGGACTATTCTTCATAAGCCAGAAAATAATTATAAGCATATAGAAGGAAACTGTTTTACTCCAAAGGGTTTTAACATATAAATATTTTACTAGAATTGCTCTTCTATACTTGGGACCCAAATTTCGTTTTGGAAAAAGCAATCAGTCAACTTATATAATGAGATTTAAGGGAAAATAGTCAAGCAGGAAATTCCTCTCATGGGCAATAATTTTTCTACTTCCCAATCTGTGCCTCTTTTTTTTAATGCCTGGCTCAAAAACAGTAAAATTCTAGCCTTAATTCTCTAGGACCCCCGAAGGCATTCTCTTCTAACAAGGTTATTTTTCCTTTGAGTTCATCTTTTTAGCTGTTATAAAATCAGGGACCTCAGCTTCTATCACTGCCTGGATTTGACCTCACTCACATATTTAAAAATCAGCGATAAATAATGAATCATAAAAACATAAGTCAAGTCAATAGAAAATACCAGTAACATGGTCAAATAAAGTGAAAATATTAAATGAGGTACTTCAAATAACCCTTCAAGTCTACATATGTGATTAGCTGAGGTTTTTAATTTTTGTTAATATTTGAGAATAATCTATTTGTGAATCAGTTGATTTGCCTAGCATGTGTTGACCTGTCAAATGCTGTAGATTATCAGATTGACAATAACCCCCAAGATTAAAAAATATTAATAATAATAATTAATGTTTACTTTGACTTTACTTATATAATTATACTAATTATTATTATTATAAATAATAACCTATCTATTGAGTACTGACTACAAGTTACTTAATGTGAATTATCTGATGTAATCCCCACAACAGCCCTCTGAGTTAGGATGTATTATAACCTCCCACTGACAGATGAAGGAAGTGAAACAAAGTGATGTTAAGTTACCTGCCCAAGATCAGAAAGTAAGAGGTAGTAGAACCAGAATTCAAAGGCCAACTGATGCAGTCTGATTCCAGAGTGCATGCTTTAAACTACTGCGTAATTCTGCCTACTTTCTATAATATACAGCTTCTCCAGTTATTAAAGTAAAAATGAGAGCTTGCTTTAATTAAGCACTTATATGTCAGATACTTTGCATCATTTCCTCTAATCTTGGCAATAATTCTACAAATTAGGATTTTACAGGTGAGGGAGAGATCAATTTACTTGCCCAAGGTCCTTCTCACTCCAGATACTAGAGTCTTATTTTCCTTAAAAAACTATTAGAAGATTATCATGAGGCCAGTAATATATTCAGCAGGCACACTCTGAAAAACCACAAATTCATTTTACTTACTTAGTAAAATCAGGACCAAATTAAGAAAGAGATAAATAAAATGCATTCCATTATCTCTCCCATTATCCAGGTCCAGCTCAAATGCTGTATTCTTTAGGTCCAGTTCCTTCATAAAGCCTTCCTCAATTCCCTGATCCCAAAACCCAACTAATCTTGTATTTCAATTCAATTAAGAAGAAGCAAGTCTAACAGATTAGAAAAGAATGTGCATATTTTTAAATTACTGTTGCTTACAGTGGGAGTCAGATCTATTATACCCTCCACTTTTAAAACCCCTACCCTTTAAATTTTAATATCTTTTATGATACATATTCTGTTTAGTAGGAGCATTATTATTGTGCTTTTCTTATTCTTTCTTCCATATGACAAGAAAAAAAAACTGCTTTATATAGCCTTTTTCTTTTATTTTCTGTAGTATTCAATACAGTGCCTGGTATATTGTATCTGCTCAATAATGACTATAATCTTGGTTCCAATAGGGAATTCAACAGTCTTATCTTTTATTAGTAATAATTTAATAATCTTTCAATGGCTGGAATTAATATCACCACTCTTTCACCTTGCATAGTCAGGATAACTTCTGGATACTTCTAAAGATTTTCCCATGATCTCATGAAAGGAAAAAAGATAAGCTTCACAGATAAGGAACAGATTTACAAAATATTAAATATGCCATTACTTGATGAGAGCATGAAAGCCCTTTCATCTCTGTCTTGCTCTGGAATTATCTGTACAAAGACCCTAAGATGAGAATGAGCTTTGCCTATTCCAGGGACAGTCATGTGACTGAAGTGTACACAACAAGGAGAATAGGATTCTACAAGGAATGTGGAGTTTATTCTAATTACAATGGGAAGTGAGTGGAGGGTTTTAAGTGATCAGATATAGGCTTTAAAACAATTTCTTTGGATACTGCATGGAGAACTTTCATGAAGGACAAAACGTGAAGAGAGAGTGGTGGGAGAGGGCAGGGAAGAGTCCAGATTTTCGATGATGTTACCTTGGACTAAAGCTTTCCCTGTGGAAATGATGAGGGGAGGTCAGATTCAGACTTGCCAGTGCAATGACTATGGATATGAGTGATAACTGTGAGATTCAAACCCAGATCTATCTACTCTAGTTTATTACATTTTCACACTTCCATATTGCCTCCAATGGTAGTTTATTATTAACTTTTTTAAAAAATACAATATAAAACTTTTAAGCCTAGTTTTTCTTCTGGCTACTTCATTGCTGTATAATTTATCATTCTTTTTTTTTTTGGAGACAGAGTCTCGCTCTGTTGCCTGGGCTGGATGGAGTGCCGTGGCATCAGCCTAGCTCACAGCAATCTCAAACTCCTGGGCTTAAGCGATCCTACTGCCTCAGCCTTCCGAGTAGCTGGGACTACAGGCATGCGTCACTATGCCCGGCTAATTTTTTCTATATATATTTTTAGCTGTCCAGATAATTTCTTCCTATTTTTAGTAGAGATGGGGTCTCTCTCTTGCTCAGGCTGGTCTGGAAGCCCTGAACTCAAACAATCCACCCGCCTCGGCCTCCCAAGTGCTAGGATTACAGGTGTGAGCCACCACGCCCGGCCAATTTATCATTCTTATCTCCCTAAAATCTAAATGCAGTTTTAGAGAGTGTGATTATTCATTGGAAAACACAAGAGAATGCATGAGTGCATGGAAATTAACAAGTACCTTGAGAGATTATATCTATTTCCAAATTTGAACTTGACAATTGAAGTAGGTATACAGAATGAGTGAACCAATTATTATAAACAAGACAGAAAATATGTAATCTATCTTTTCCTTCGTCTTGGTAGCTTGCAGAATTCTAGACTTCTATCTCATTGCAAATTAATATAACCACAAAAGGATTTTGAATATCATTTCAAGGAACATTTGTTTACCGCCATGCTCCCCCTTCCAAATAAGAATAAGTATAATGGCTAATATAAATGCCTGAGAAAGTGTGCAGACTTTAAAAATCTACTAATGAGGCAAAATGAACTTTGTTTCAGTAAATTCTGAAAGACACAGCTACAGAAATCAGACCTCTATCAGTAGAGAAGTGTAATGTCCATTAAAAATGACAATTAATTAAACAGGAATTGTGATATTAAAAAAATACTAGTTCTTAGGTCTCATCTTCAGAGGTTATGGTTCAATTAGTTTGAGACGAAGCTCACAGAGCAATATTTTTAAATTTTTTCCTGAGATGGTTTTTTAATGTACAAACAGGGTTGATGAGAATAGGGTCTGAGAAAAAGAAATTATTTTTTCTTATTTTTCTATGATGGAAGCCATCCCTATTTCCCAAGTTAAAAGAGCTCACTTACTCTGGTAAAAGACAGGAAGGAAGTGCAATACATGGAAAATATATAGCTTTTATCTGTGTGTGTGTACACACACATGCATGTAAACACATATGTAGTGATGGATTAAAAGAGGACTTCTAGAATTCTACAGCCAGGTGGAGACACACATCTTCTAGAAGTAAAGCATAATTTTTTTAAGTCAGAGGAAAAGAATGTAAGTAAGAGTCAGCATATATCTTTAGAAAGTATTCCCAAATGGTTATTAAAAGGGGAAATTTGTGAAAATAGTGATTGTGTGGTAATATTTCCCCACATTTCTATTTCAGTCCTAATTAAATGCTCCAATTTTAAATATTTGCTCAAGATAGAGTTTTTAGTAGCATTACAATATCCTTTTTCCCAAGTTCTTTACTAGCCCTTACTAGTTTTGTTTCCAACACTTGCTGCCTTATCAGCTACTGACTGACACCCATTAATGAAATAAATTCTATTTAACAAAGAATGAGTGAAGATTTACTCTACCAAACCAAGTCAAGTGTAAACTGTGCTGAGGCAGTTTGCTGTCAACATTATGGCCACCTTTAGGAACAACAGACTTGCAATAACTCCCCCACCAATGTCAGGTCCAAAATCGAATGCAGAAACAGAAGGTAGAATCTCTGAATAAGTGCACTGTGGATGTAAAAGAGAACCTTCTTAAAAGTCCCCAAAACATCTGTGTCTCCTGCTTTATATACAGATTTAAAGTAAATGATTTTGTTGATCCCCAGAAGCACCTTTCAGATACTACCTAGGGGAGCACAAAACCCAGAAACCATGGGGATTCTAGAACCAAAAATGGAATCAGGTCTTGTGGAGCAAAGGAGAATGCAAATAAGAAATAAAATTAACTCTTATAATAGCAATAAGCTGATTCTTAATTAGAAAATTTTATTTTTATAGTGAAAACCTTAAGACTGAGTTTCTCAAGGGATAAAATGAATATGTCATCATTTGTAAATTCATTCTATAATTATTAAGCACCTACTAAAATCAGGTTTATGAATTTGGAAAATAATGATCAAAATAGACGCACATCTCTGCTTTCTTGCAGCTTTTATTTAAATAAGAGAATAAAAACAAAAGACAGCCAAGCAAGTAAGAACATTTCATAGCTGGAGATGATAAATTCTATGAGGAAAAAAGTATAGAATAAATGCAATGGGGGGTGGTGAGTTGCAACTGTAAATAGTGTGATGAAAAAAAGCCTCTTCGAGAAGGTGATATTCCAGCAAAGACCTGAAGGAACTGAGGAAATTAGCTATGTAGATGTTAAAGGAAGTGGAGACAAGGAAAGATAAGTTTTTTGAGATGGCAGAAATAATATGAGATTTATACACCTGAGGAAAAGATCTGATAGAGAAAGAAACATGGCAATGAAGAAGAGAAAGGAGAGAGTTGCCAAAACACTGAGCGGTGAACGGGGAAGGGATGTAGTGAACAGGTGCAGGTATGCTTTAGAGAGGAGCATGGACTCTGTTTGTATACTGGCAGGTAGAAGAGCAGGGGACCATTTTGCACCTGATTGACTGGGCTAATGGAAAGTCCATTTCTCAGGTGGTATGCAACAGCAGGGCTAAATAATTTCTATAACTCTGACTTTTTTTTAATAAAAGTGAAAGTTTACACCTCATGACCTATTGTGGCCACTGATTATTTTGGTCGAGAGGGGGAAAACGTTGGAAAATAGTAAGACTGGGTTTTTAACATACAGAAGATATATCAAGAATAGAGCAAATGCTTTGACATCACTCACCTCTATATCACAAGCTTTCATGTTTATTACCAAATGTACTTGGAGGTTGAGCAGCTCACTCTAACCCATGCTGTGAGGGCTGTGTGTTAGAGTCAATGTCCATGCTACTCCACAAAGGTGCCACTCCAGGGATTTGCTTTATTGCTAAGAGGTAGATCCTTGGAGTCTCGGGCTGGAACAGTAAAGCTGATGCACAGGTTTCTTAGCGCTCCAGGGATTGACAAGTTTGGATTGATGTGCATCACAAAGGTCCTTGCTTCTCACTGCCCATGGCTCTCCCTTAGTATGGTGACGAGGCCTAGCCTTTCCTTCTGTTTCAGCCAGACCATTTTTTTTCCTCAAAATTTTGCTCTGCAATCTGGTCTTTTTTCACCTTTGACACAATAAATCTTTAGAAACAAAATTCACATGTATTCATTATAGTACCCTAATATGCTAACATTCTCAAATAGCATTTGATTTATCAACAAAGAAGTTTAATTAATAAAAGGGAGCAGTTCATGGAAAGTACTGAGGACAGCTCTTAGAAAGAGGTATTTGTGAATAGCTTTTAGGTCTGGGTATGTCCAGTATGTGATTTGCTCCTCTTCCTGCATTTTACTCTTTTATTCTTACAACCTAGTTAGTTATATGCAAACAATTTCATTCAATTAAGCAAATTATCAAGCAGTTATTAACTAAGTATCAAGAACTATGCTTAGTTCTTAGCACAAGCTACTGAGATGATGCACTGCCCTGCCCTCAAGGCGCTGTAGCTGAGTTGGAGAAACAAAATCATAAACGTCTACTCTCTCCCTACAACATCTCCCTATCTGGGGACAAACCTATAACCCCAGTGCTATTGAAATACAGAGTAAAGTACCTAGCAGAGTCTGTGAGTTCAGGGAATGTTGGAGACGCCCAAGAGTTCCAAGAGGGAGCGGAAGTGAGTCAGGCCAACAAAGGTGCGGAGGACACTCTTAGTAAATCACTAGAAGGTAAAGGTAAGACAGATGACAGACAATAGAAGATAGATGATAGATAGATAGATAGATACGCTGGTTTCTGTATTTTTCTTTGGGTGAGTTGAATGATTTCAAACTTAACATGCAATAATACCTGGTTGAACAGAACTATCCCTTCTAAGCTAGATAAATATTTCCTAGCATGGTAACTTTTTTACAAGACCATTCTATTCTCTAAGGTACTGTTGTTGAAGAAATGTGGGAATGCATTATTTTCTAGTCCATAATGTTTGTAACAGAGGCAGATAGTTGTGGCAAAAGCAATTCTCTACATAAATAAATTGAAGACAGCTCTACAGGGTTCAAGTGTTGACTACACAGTGAACCTACTATTGAATATTCAGATGCCTTCTTGCTTCAAAGATATATTGTCATCGAGGTCCCTTGAAAGAATATAATCATCCTTTTGAAATCATTTTTAACATGTTCTATGTGATACAGATTGTATCATTTATCCAGGACTTTTTTTTCTCTCTGAATTTTACACTGAAAGTCAACCTCAGTCAGAACTATGTCAAGTTGTACAAGTTAAGGTTTCTAACAGCCTTGAAAATGTTTGAATTTGAAGATAAAAAACTGTGCACTTTGGATAAATTTCTTTATAGAAAACATGATATATGTTTTAGGATCTCCAAATGTTCACTCTAATAGTAATAATTATGCTTTATAATTTATTGGATGGGCTACTCAAAGGAAATTTACCTACTGAATAAACATATTTCTCATTCAAACTTTAATATTTTAAGGTTATTCTGAATATGTTTTGAAAAAGTAAGAATATCCTTTTTCTCCCTGAAGCTAAAACTCTAGAGCTATTATAAATGCAGAAGTTAAAAGTAGTTTTATATCATTGTTTAATTAATTATTTTAAATGCAAAATAAATTTTTTTTATTTCAAAGTATTATGAGGTATAAATAATTTTGGTTACATGAATAGCTTTTATAATACTTGTGTCATGACTATAAGTGTGCCCATCACCCAGATATTGTTCATTGTACCCGTTAGGCCAGCTTTCGCCCATCCCCTCCTCTCCTCTCCCCCCTGGTTAATTTTTGTTGAGTTTTACTTCCCTCTATGCACATGTGTGACCATTGGTTAGTTTCAATTTAGTAATGAGTACATATGATGTTTGTTTTTCCATTCTTTAGATACTTCACTTAGGATAATGGTCTCCAGTTCCAACCAAATTGTTGCAAAAGGCATAAAGTTATCCTTCTTCATTGCTGAGTAGTACTCCATGGTGTACAGATACCACATTTTGTTAATCCACTCATGAATTTATGGGGATTTGTGTTGATGCCACATCTTTACAACTGTGATTTATGCCGTGATAAACATTTGAGTGTAGGTGTCTTTTTGATAAAATGACTTCTTTTCCTTTGGGTAAATACTGAGTAGTGCGATGGCTGGATCAAATGGCAGATCAACTTTTAGTTCTTTGAGGAATCCCTATACTGTGCTCCTTAGAGGTTATACTAATTTGCAGTCCCACCAACAGTGTATCCATGCTGCATCCATGCCAGCATCTATTGTTTTTTGGACTTTTTAATAAAGGCCATTCTGACTGGGGTAAGGTGGTATCTCACTGTGGTTTTAATTTGCATTTCCCTGATGATTAGTGATTTTGAGCATTTTTTCATGTTTATTGGCCATTTGTCTTCCTTTGAAAAGATTCTGTTCATGTCTTTTGCCTACTTTTTAATGGGGTTGTTTGATTTTTTTCTTGCTGATTTGCTTGAGGTTCTTTGTAGATTCTGGTTATTAAGCGTTTATCAGATATATAACTGGCAAACAGTTTCTCCCATTCTGTAGGTTGCCTATTTGCTCTGTTAATTATTTACTTGGATGTGTAGAAGCTTTTTAGTTTAATCATGTCCCATTTATTTATTTTTATTATTTCTGTGATCACCATTGCAGTCTTCATCCTAAATTCTTTGCCTCCCTTGGCTGATATCTAGAAGAGTTCTTCCAACATTTTCTTCTAGAATCTTTATGGTTCCATGCCTTACATTTAAGTCCTTTATCCATCTTGAATTAATTTTTGTGAGTTGTGAGAGATAGGAGTCCTGTTTCATTCTTCTGCATGTGGCTCTTCAATTTTCCCAGCACTATTTATTGAATAGGGCTTCTTTTTCTCAGTGTGCATTGTTGACACTCTTTACCATTCCCTCATTCTTAAAACGTTTGGCAGGGTGGGTAAGGGGCTTCTATGAAATCGTATTTTACTGGTTTTCTTCATGTCTCTTTGTCTGCTTGTCTCAGTCTTCTTTGAAGCCCCCTTTTCCAATATTCAGCCCTTACATATAGACATTCTTCAGAACTCCACCATAGGATGAATCTTCATGCTCTTCACCTTGACTTTCTCACTAGGAAATTATATCTTTTGTCATTGCTTTACTATACAGGAAGCTCCCTTAACCATCCCAGTTTTATTATTTCATAAATTTAAGAGTATAGGGGTAGTTTTGTTGCTTAGATATATTATATAGTGGTAAATTCTGGGTTTTTAGTGTAACTGTCAGCTGAATAGTGTGTATTGTAACCATTAAGTAATTTCTCATCCCTTCTGAGTCTCCAATGTTTATTATTCCACATTCCATGTTCATGTGTGCACATTATTTAGCTTCCACTTACAAGTGAAAACATGGAATTTGACTTTCTGTTTCTGAGTTGTTTCACTTAAGATAATGTCCTCCAGTTCCATCCAACTTGCTGCAAAAGACATGATTTCATTCTTTTTATGGCTGAATTCTACTCCATTGTGTATGTGTGTGTGCATGTACATATTTTCTTTATCCAATCAACCACTGATGGACAGTTATGTTGATTCCATATCTTTGTATTGTGAATATTGCTATGATAAACATTTGAGTACAGGTATCTTTTGATATAATGATTTCATTTCCTTTGGGTAGATACCCAGTAATGGGATTGTTAGATCAAATGGCAGTTCTATTGTTAGTTCTTTGAGAAATCTCCATACTGTTTTTGATAGAAGTTGTACTGATTTACATTCCCACTAACAGTGTATAAGCTTTCCCTTTTCTCTGCATCTTCACCAACATCTGTTATTTGTTTTACTTTTTAATAATAGCCATTATAACTGGTATAAAATGATATTTCAGTGTGGTTTTAATTCTCATTTCCCTGATGATTAATGACGAGCATTTACTCATATGCTTGTGGCCTTTTTCATGTCTCCTTTTGAAAAATGTTTGTTTATGTTATTTGCCCACTTTTTAATAGGTTTATTTGTAGTTTTTTTGTTATCATTGAGTTGAGTTTCTTGTAAATTTTGGACATCAGTCCCCTGTTGAATGCATAGTTTGTAAATATTTTCCCCCATTCTTCAGGTTGACTGTTCACTCTGTTGACTATTTCTTTTGCCATGCAGAAACATTTTAGTTTATTAAGTCCTACCCATCCATGGTTTTTGTCATGAATTCTTTACCTACACCAATGTCCAAGAGAGTTTTCCCCAGCTTTACTTCTAGTATTTACATAGTTTCAGATACTAAATTTAAATCTCTCATTCATCTTGAGTTGATTTTTGTATATAGTGAGAGATTGGGGTCCAGTTTCATTCTTCTGCATATGGCTATCCAATCAGTTGTACATTTGCAAATTGAAATATTCATTAGGACATTTATTGGGTCATTGTTAATAAGAGTAAAATACTGAAATAATCTGAACACCTGGTAGCCTATTTGTCAGATCAGGTAAATTATGGTAAGGACACACAATGAAATATTGCGTAGTCATTAAAAAGATCAGCATCTCCCCAAGATATATCATATATAATAAGAAGCAAAATAAAGTGCAGTATATGTGTTACATTATCTTTGTGTTAAGAATGTATATAGAGATAGACATACATTCAGTGTACAAAATAACATTCAATATGTAAAATGTCACTGAAAAGATAGCCAAAACATCAGTAAGAAAAGCAGTAATTAAGGTACAGGTAGGGAGACATTTAACTGAAAATCTTTTGAATCCTTTGATTCTTTCTACTACGTGCTTGTATAACTTTAAGAATTTAAAAATATTAGTATTTCAACTAAAAGAATTTATTTTTAGCTTAACAGTTAAGAAAACATAGGAGGGTAAAAGGTCTGGAAATAACTTAGAGTTTACAAATAAAAGTTCTTCTTTGAGACCTGATATTATTTTTGAAATATTAATTTCTGGACAAAAGGGAGAAAATATGTATTTTCTTTCAAGTATTCATCTGTACCCAAATGAAATTTCTTTGTTCTGTGTTACTTTATCTCAGTAAACTACCGAAAATTATACGAGATGTATCCAGGTGAATCTGGTTGAAACACACAAAGCCATTTCTAACATCACCTCTAACTCCCCAGACACTAAGCAAGGCAGCCCCGGCACAGCTACCAGCACAGGCACCTTGTTAAGTGTAAGGAAAAAATTTAAATCAAACTCTCCACTTTTAAAAAGAAGATGAAGAATAAAGAAGGAGGAGGAGGAAGAGGAGGAAGAGGAAGTTAGGAAAGAGAGAAAGAGAGAAAAGAAAAAGAAAGAAAGAAAGAAAGAAGGAAAGAAAGAAAGGAATTATATTAAGATATACTTAAACTAGTTTGACAGGTAAGTGATTCAAACTATAGATTGAGTAAAAATCAGAAGACTAAATTTCACAAAAAGACTAATACATTTCTAAACATTGAGAAACAGCTCTAAATATCTTAAATAATTAAACTGATGAGTTCAGACAATGCTTACACAAATTAAGACCAGGAAAAATCTTATTGACATTAGAGCATGGCTTCTCAAATTAATATCCACTGGCATCAATACAAGGAGAATCTTATAAAATGCTGATTAAGTAAGTCTGAGATTGAGCTGGAGATTCTGCATTTCTTATATGCTCCCAGAAGATGCTAATATGTTAGTCTGCAAACACACTTTAGATAGCAAGGGTTTAGGGCATATTATTAATTCTAACTCTTGCTCAGAATGGTTATCTCATGAAAGTGTACTGATAAGGATACATTGTCCTTTAATTATGAATATGTTGCACTAAACAAACAAATAAAATACACACCAGGATTTCTTCACCAAAAAAGTACAACTGGTATTTCGTTAAAATAGCTCAAGCCAAAACAGCATTTTTACTTTGCATACTGAACTCATTTTTGGTATTTTTAATTGTCATGGCAATGAGAAACTGAATATCCTCAGCGGGCTTTGTTAATTAAGAACTATGGACTGTCTAGTGACATCCCCAGCCCCTTTGCCACCTGTTCTGGCCACCAGCCAAGGACTGAAAAGGTGCAGGCAAGATGCCAAATAGTGAGAAACAACTTAAGATGGTGCCAGATTTGATGATGTGAATATACTTCCCGTTGGTTATCAAAAGATGCTTTCTATTGTCCTAGCAAATATATTCAACTCTAGCTTCTCAGTTGGGCTTTCTTTTCCTCTGCCTCTCTTCTAAATTACTACTAGTGTAGGTTGACTACAGTAATTTGTCAAGTAGATTGCATAATGTTTTCATGTTGCTAACTTGCTCCCTTGTCTCCTATTTTAATCTATTTTTTATTCTCTTGATGAATACTCTTGATTTTAGAAGTGTGTTGGCCTGAAGCTGTATTATACATGTCTTGAAAAATGCTTACTCAAGACTATTGATTTCTTAAATTGTTTAGCTATAGCCAACAGCATATTCTTCTAACATCATGGTGATTCCAGTGACTTACAATGTCACATTATCAAAACCTTTTACTCATATTTGCAGAATTTGTACCTGAATGGCATTGATTAAGCAGCTGGGCCATTGAACACTTTTAAGTGAAGGCAGCCACTTCTTTTCTTGCTGACAAAGAAATGATAGCTTCCATCACTTACTTGACTATTTTATTGTTGCTTTTCCACTGTTTTCTTTTTATTAATAAATTATGCAGCTAGATATAGCTCAAATTGTATTACCACGAACTCCAACAGAGAGCTTATTCCTTTATTGCTGTGATTAGACTATAAGTACTTTGTAGTGATGTTGCAGTAACAGAACCTTCACCTGGCTAAGAACACTTTTGGCTATTCAGATGTTTTTGTTGCAATGGGATTTCCTCTAACAAGATTTAACCTGGAAAGACCAAAACAGTGGTGACCCCAGCATCCACATAAGCATTGGTGAATATCATCAATTGTACATACTTGATCTCTCATTCTCTTGGTTTCACTAAGTAAATTTATTGAGAAGCTAACCTCTAATCTTCAAAAGGAAGAAAGTTTATTTCCCAGAGCCATGTTATTAGATTTACAGAAATGCACAAATTACTTTTACCTTTAGAGAATGAACACTTTGACAACATTAACTCAAATTTTACTGCACCCCTTTACCCCCTAGACTAATAGAGTTTTAAAAAAGAAAACCCTCAGGACTCTAAAAGTCATTGCATAAGGGATTTATAATTTCCAAACTGAAGAGAATTCTAGATATGAAGGAGTACAATGAAAAACAATTTTTACCTCACTTAGCTTTTTTAAATTGTTTTCCATGTAGTGTCATTTTTAAGCAACTTTAAAATTTTTTTCATAATAGTCCTTTTCACTACCATGCCCAGCATAATATTCTTACAATCAAGAAATGATACTATCATCATCAGAGATGATAGCATCAAGAGATCGATAGCATTTCATTCTTTGAAGACTTAATAATGTGAATAAGCACAAAGAATGGATGCATGAATTGATCTAATTAATATATTCCTAGGTCATGTGTCCCATATTTTGATCTGCCCCTCGTTTTTTATGCTAGAAAATGTTTCTAGGACACTAGTAGCATTAAGAGCAATAATATTCATAATCACAGCAAGTGTTTATCAACCGCTTACAGCATGCTAGGCATTTTACATGTTTTATCTAATGTGATATTTACAATATTTCTATGAGTTAAGTACTAATATTATTGCTGTTTTACAAATGAGAAAACTAAGACACAAAGAGGTCAAGTTACTTATTAAAAGTCATTGACAGTCAGGCTTCAAACTCAGTCTGTCTGAGTCAGACACCCAGGCTCTTACTTATGACACTTTCTGCCCATCCAAATCTAACTTACAAAGTCTTGTAAGTTAGGGAGATGCAGTACAGAGACATTTAGTTTGCATGTATTACTTAATTGCCTTTGATTGATTGTGGTCTTTTCTTGGGTGTGACTTGTTGGATTTGGCTATTTAGTGTATGGCCAAGTCCAGATGCTTCTTGCTATTTCCTAACCAATATAAATGCATTCTTTCATTGCCAGCGCAGAGTCAGGGCTTGGATGTTGAACTAGAGCCAAGCTTCAATTGCCTACATAATTAGGGAGCTACAGGAGGTCACCGAGGG
Organism: Eulemur rufifrons; assembly: GCF_041146395.1. Lineage (NCBI taxonomy): Eukaryota > Metazoa > Chordata > Mammalia > Primates > Lemuridae > Eulemur > Eulemur rufifrons. Next base: position 38,087,024 of record NC_090997.1, read on the forward strand.
ATTCAAAAGGCTGAAGATGCTTGATAGAATACTGATGTTGTTCAGAATTTAAACTGAGGTCATTATTCATAGAATATTGCTTGTAAATCAATGCATGTTTTTCTTAGTTAATTTTTCAAAGCAAATTAATCAATCTATAACATTTACTCTCAAGGAGGGCATACATTTCGTTTTGGCTGAGTGACCTCCTCTCTCCAGCCTTCAGTTCTTTGCCAGCTCCTTCTAGTATGAATGTCTGTGGACTTTTGAAGAAGGATGTCTTGTTCCAGGCTTTATCCATAATCAGGCAGAGGGGAAGGCAGGCTGCTCAAAACGGGGTAACAGGTCACTTAGGGACTATAGGGACAGGGTAAGAGGACCAGATCCCTTCTTGCTTTGTCACAGAGCTTGGGCTGTCTCCCATTGGGAAGGAAAAAGCAATCACTCACTCAAGCTTAAGAATTAAAAGTATAAGTTTAGAGAGGCTTTTCAAGACAGTGCTAGAGCTGACAATGGTGGACTTCTTTTACGGTCTTTTTCCTCATCTCACACAGTACTATCCATCTTCTAACCCCCTCCCCTGATTATTTCTTCACCACTTGTTGATTTATTGTTCTGGCTCTCTCCTGTTTCTTTCACATACAATTAACTGATAGAAAGAAAACCTTATAGAATTCATAAAGAAGTAAATAATAATATTAATATTAATAATATTATAATTATATTTGCTTTGCAAATAAAAAATACATTTTTAAAAAAGTAAATGGTGTTCAAAATCCATAGACAGTAGAAATATACCTGAGAATTATGAGTGCATATTTCTAAAACTGGCAGAAAGAGAGCACTTATACACGACAGGAAAATCAGTACATCTATTCAACACATATTAAAGGACCACGTACAGGAAGGCATTCTTTGAGCACTGTGGGATATGAGATTATGAATAAGATATGGAGCTCACCTTCAAAATTCTTAGAGTCTGGTGGCAAAATAAAGTGCACGTATAAATAAATGTTTGGGCATTCCTTGATTATGCTTCACTTCATTGTGCTTCATAAATACTGTGTTTTTTACAAATTGAAAGTTTGTGACAATACTGAATTGAGCAACTCTATCAGTGCTTTTTTTCCAATAGTATGTGCTCACTTCGTGTCTCTGTGTCACATTTTGGTAATTCCCACAATATTTCACACTTTTTCATTATGATTTTATCTGTTATGGTGGTATGTGATCAGTAATCTTTAATGTTACTATTATAACTGTTTGGTGGTGCCACAGACCGTGCCCCTATAAGATGGTGAACTTAAATGTTGTGTGTGTTTTGACTGCCCCAACAATCACCAATTATTCTCTCTTTCTCTCTCTCTCTCCTTGGTCCTCCCTAGTCCTCCCTATTCCCTGAGACACAACAATATTGAAAGTAGTCCAATTAATAACTCTACAATGGCCTCTAAGTGTTCAAGTGAAAGAGTCACACACCTCTCACTTTAAATCAAAAGCTAGAAATGTTTAAGCGTAGTATTTAAGCTGAGATATGCAAAAAATCTAGGCCTCTTGAACCAAACAGTTAGCCAAGTTGTGAATGTAAACAGAAAGTTCTTGAAGGAAATTAAAAGTGCTGCTCCAGTGAACACACTAACGATAAGAAAGCAAAACAATGTTGTTGCTGAAATGGAGAAAATTGTAGTGGTCCAGATAGATGATCAAACCAGCCACAACATTCCTTTAAGCCAAAGCCTAATCCAGAGCAAGACTCTAACTCTCTTCAACTCTATGAAAGCTGAAAGAGGTGAGAAAATTGCAGAAAAAAAATTGGAAGCTAGCAGAAATTGGTTCATGAGATTTAAGCAAAGAAGCTGTCTCCATAACAAAAGTACAAGGTGAAGCAGCAAGTGCTGATGGAGAAGCTGCAGCAAGGTAGCCAAAAGATCTAGCTAAGACCATTGACGCAAATGGCTACACTAAACAATAGGTTTTCAATGTAGATGAAACAGCCTTCTATTGAAAGAAGCTGCCATTTCAGACTTTCATAGGTAGAGAGGAGAAGTCAATGCCTGGCTTCAAAGCTTCAAAAGATAAGCTAAATCTCCTGTTAGGGGCTAATGCAGCTGGTGACTTGAAGTGAAAACAAATATTCATTTACCATTATGAAAATCCTAGGGCCTTTAAGAATTATGTCAAATCTACTCTGACTGAGCTCTATAAATGGAACAACAAACCCTGGATGATAACACATCTTTTTACAGCATGATTTACTGAATATTTTAAGCCCACCATTGAGACTTACTGCTCAGAAAAAAAAAAAAATGATTACTTTCAAAATATTTCTGCTCATTGATAATGCCACTAATTACCCAAGAGCTCGGATGGAGAAGTACAAAGAGATTAATGCTATTTTCATGCCTGATAAGACAGCATCCATTCAGCAGCCTATAGATCAAGGAGTAATTTTGACTTTCAACTCATTACTTAAGAAATACATTTCATAAGGCTGTAGCTGCCATAGATAGTGATTCCTCTAATGGATCTAGACAAAGTAAGTTGAAAATCTTCTGGAAAGAATTCACCATTCTAGATGCCATTAAGAACATTTGTGATGTATGGTAGGAAGTCAAAATATCAACATTAACAGAAATTTGAAAGAAATTGATTTCAACCCCCATGGATCACTTTGAGAGGTTCCAGACTTCAGTGGAGGAAGTCACAGCAGATGTGGTGCAAATAGCAAGAGAACTAGAAATGAGAGTAGAGTCTGAAGATGCGATTGAATTGCTGCAATCTTATAAAGCTTAAATGAATGAGGAGTTGCTTCTTATGGATGTGCAAAAAAAGTGTGTGTGTGTGTGTGTGTGTGTGTTTTAAAATGAAATCTACTCCTGGTGAGTGAAGATGCTATGAACATTGTTAAAATAACAACAAAGGATTTAGAATATTACATAAACTTAGCTGATAAAGCATTGGCAAGGTTTGAGAGGATTGACTCCAATTTTGAAAGAAGTTTTACTATGGGTAAAATGCTATTAAACAGCATCATATGCTACAAATAAATCTTTCATGAAAGGAAGAGTCAACTGATGTGGCAAACTTTGCTTATGTCTTATTTGATGAAATTACCACAACCATCCTATCCTTCAGCAACCACTACCCTGATACAGTCAATAGCCATCAATATTGAGGCAAAACCTTATGCCAGCAAAATGATTGTTGACTCACTAAAGGCTCAGATGATCATTAGCATTTTTTAGCAATAAAATATTTTTCACTTAAGGTATATACACTATTTTTAGACATAATCCTATTGCACATTATACTACAGTATAATGTAAATATAACTATTTTATGCACTGGGAAACCAAAAAATTAGATGACTTGTTTTGCTACAATATTAGCTATTGCAGTGATCTGGAACTGAACCTATGCCCTCTCTGACGTATACCTGCAATATAAGACAGAAAGTAATAAATATTATTATATAAGCTTCCCTGATCCCTGCCACTACCATCATCTGCGGCTTAGCCACTTGTCTCTGTACCATGCACAGGTCCACTAGAGGGTGGCCATACATCTAGATTTGCCAGCACAGTCCTAAGTAATGCCCATTGTCCAAGCATAATTGCTAATTGTCCCTTTCACTTCAAAAATGGCCCAGATTGAGCAATTAGCTATATGGTCACCTTAATTTTTATGCATGCCATTTTATTGCTTTTTTTTGGCTTATGTGTTTATTTCTCCACTAAAATGTAATTTCCTTAGGGGAAGAGACCATGTTTTATTAATATTATTACGATGATGATTATGATTATTAGATATGGAGTCTCACTAAGTCTCGAATTCCTAGGCTCAAGCAATTCTCCCACCTTGGCCTCCAAAAGTGCTGACCACACCTGGCCCCATCTTCTTAATAAGAAAAATTCGTTGCATCTAGCACATGCCTGATGAGTTGTGGGCAGCTAATAAAAATAGTGAAAGAAGTACTATTTCCCTGTTTGAGGAAAAGACAAATTTATCTTTATGTAAGGGAAGGGAGGAAATTTGAATGGAGAAGAGAGCATCTAAAATGGACCTTGGGCAAGATATACTCCAGAAGAGATGAAGATAATGACACTCTAGGTGAAGGGAATATCAGTGATGTCAAGGGAAAGGGTAGAAATGTAGACAGAAAGGGAAAATATTTAACTACCACTAAGAAACCTAAAATGCAATGATGCTTCCAGTCTCATGAAGAGGAAATGAGGTCTGGTCCACACAGCATTGAGATAAACTGAGTATTCTGCTATGGCCTTCAGAATTCCAGAAATTTCCTTGCTATTTATTTAGTACTTACCAAGATAAGGATATATATTTGCAATTTATACTTCAGGGGGTTTTCCTTAAAATTGGTACTGGGGTAACACAAAGAATATAATAGTACAGAGTATTAAGGAAGAGTTGATGTTCTATACTGACATGGTTTCATGACATAACTCGGACACTGTATGTGACCTTGGGCAAATTACTTAACCTCTCTAATCTCCAGTTTTATCATTGTAGTACAGGGAAAACCACTGCATTCTGTTACTGTGAGTACTGATAGAACGTAGAGGCTGGTATAAAGTAAGAAATCAACTAATATAGTGATTAGTTATTATCATCAACTTAAAAATGAACCAATAAAACTTGTCTTCTATGGGTACGTATCGGCGGTCCACAACCTTTTTGGCACCAGGGACAGGTTTCATGGAAGACAATTTTTTCACAGATGGAGGAGGGCGGAGGAGAGCTCAGGCGGTGATGCCCGGCCTGGCCTGAGGGTTGGGGACCGCAGATATATATCGTGGTTAAAGAACTAATCCCAGATCATTTCTGTAGCAAAAAGAAAAGTAGATAATTCTGTTTGATCTGTATCAGTATATGCCTGTATTATAAATGAGAAATTTTTTCTAGATTTAATTCCTCAAAATAGTAGCCATTTTAAATTTTAAAGATCAAAACTGTGTCTGAATTCTTGAAGTCCTAGATTTATAGCAGTGGGAGCCAGGATAATAAGGACTTTGTTTCAGAGATTTGGAGCATATATTTTATAATATTAATTTGTGAAACTGAGAATGCCTGAAATTTCCCAAAGAGATTTTCAGAGGAAAAAAAGACATTGACAAGTTTAAAAATAGAAGGAGGAAGAAGAGGAGAAAGAATAAAAGGAGGAAGAAGAAGAGGAGGAGGAAAGAAAGGAGGTGGAAAGGAGATATCAAATAAGCAAATATTCTTGGGGAAAGATATTTAACATATTTCTTTACTAAGAAAGTGTTAATATTCATATACTACATAATTTGTCATACATATTTGATCATAGAAACTTATTTTCCATTTAGTGGCATGTATTTCATTGAACACTGGAAAATGAAATACTCTCACCTTCAACCTCTTTCAGTTTGCAATTAAGGAAACTGAGGCAATAAAGCATAATTGACTTTTCTAAGTTTCTACAATTCATTGGTCACAGAATAAGACTTTAAGTCCTATATTCTTTACAAGATTACCATTAATAATGGAAAATAACCTCAAATAAATTGCCAAAGCCTAATTCTTGATACCAAGAAACATTTGCCTATCATATTAATGTGAATCTGTACTTTAGTAGCGTGATCGTATTCTATTTTTATCTTTTCAATAACATATTCCTCCTACTTACGTGTTTGCACCAACGTGTATCTAAGGTGTCATGTGGCTTTAGCATCTGTGTGTCAAAATGCTTCTGATTGGCGTGCACCAGGCTAGTCCCATTTTGTAGTTGTCTTCGAACATCCAATGTTCAGTTCTCAATAGATGTTTTGTGGTTTCCTTCTCAATTTAATATGTCATAATTAATGGGATACTCTTGTATCCTATGGGTGCATGGCTGCAGGTTAAACAGTTTTGAGGTTTGTTTAAATGATGGGTCACAAGTGTTCTATGCATGTGTTTAACCTTCTCTATGAATATTTAACCAGTTCCAAACAATAATATCCAGTAGACAATTTCAATTTGATTTACATTGCTCTCTTGAAGCATACAGGAAAGATACAAGACTATGAGGCCATTTATTGATTTTTAAACTATTAGAATTAATAGACATCGGGGTGGTCATCTAGCTGAATTTGTCATTCAATGCAGAAATCTATTTTACCTATCAGCCTGATAAACCATCCCCCACTCAAATGGAAATATCCAGTCATATGGATTCAGATATTATAAAGAAGTTCATTCCATTGTTAGAAAGTTGTGTTACAATTTTCAACCTCGTGTTTGACTGAAATGTACATTCCTTTAGTCCTTCCATTCTTCTTTGGAGAAAAAAGATGAAAAAAATAAAAACTATCCCTGATTCTTCTAATTGTCATATATTGAGCTTGAAAACGTCCTAGCGAGACATCAGATAGATGTTTTCTAATCCCAGTTGCTACACCTGGTGGGGTTTTTGTAGTGAGAGATAAAAATATAAGCCTAAGGGAGACAGTTGTGAATAATGGAAGGAGATGTCTCAGTTTTTTAACATAGGATGCAAGGCCTTCCGAGATCTATAAACTTCTAATACACAGGCCAACGCAAACATTTGTGGCATTCAATGATTTCTCTCTGTTCTTGTTTTTAACCCTTGCCTTAAGTAAGCTATTTAATAGTAACTCATAATGCAATTAGCCCTCTCCTTTCCCCTTTCAAATCCAACAGTCTCGTGTTGTGGAAGAAAACTCTGAAGAGACATAGGCCAAGGGAAGTGCATGATGGTGGCATGACTCTGGATAGCTCCGAGGATAATTTCAGAAGATTTAGAGGATGGCAAAGTGACTATCTACTTAGTATAATGCTCATATCTCTGAGCTATATGGCCACTTAGAGACAGTCTCATATTTTACTCAACTTTTTCCCAAGCCATTTATCCTACTTTGGTCAAGAAATTGGCATATGTTGCATAGAATCTAAGATTGTGCTTTGAATTCTGTGTATATTCCTAATTCACTCAGTGAACTATCCCATAGATTTTGAGTATAATATCTGTTTTATGCACTTTCCAAACTTCTTGCTGCTATTTTCTTCTTTTTGGATCTTTCCATGGGTTATTCAGAGGAGTGTTGGAAGAATGTCTTGTCTGGCACCACACTAACCCAGAAATTCCCCATCACCTATACACATACCTTTCTAAGTCCACACACACTTATATAAACAAAGGCTTCACCTATTTAAAAATCCATCATGATTTTTGCCAGGAATTGACAGAAACTTTACAAACACAAAACATAAAATGTTAGTTCTGGTAGAAATAGTCCTGGAAGAAACTCTAGAAATCATTTAGAATAATTACTTTATTTTATAGTTAATGCTAAGAGAGGTTAAGTGACATATGCAGTGTCATTTTCTTAAATTTATGTTTTTAAGTATCTGGTCAACATTGGCCCATTTCTCACCTAATCTATTCTGCATGATTTTTCAAAAGTTACTAACACTAACATCAAGATTACATCTCAAAATTGTTTTAAAGTTCCAGAATTTAAGCATACTCTTAAGTTCTCTAAAAGTTCCTCACTTTTTTTGAATTTTCCATTCCCTCTTCTGTTCCAATTGAGCCATTTTGAATGTCACCACTTACTAGCAGAGGCAAAAAACTACAGTATTCCCTAGCATTTATATCTCCTGCATCCTTCAAGAAATAGACCTATTCCTTCCTTGTTTTTATTCCTGCTCTATGTAAAGTTTTTGAAGTCATGGTATTATGACATGCATGGGCTGTGACCATCCTAACACTATTCTTCAATGTTCAGGTTACTCTTTCATGGTCATACCAGGGTGGCATTTCCCAAAGTGGACCAATGGTCTGTAAAAATAATCTGAGAATAAGACTTTCGATTTCAAATCAACATGAGGACTACTGCAGGCTATATACTTCTCTTAGAAAGTTATATTGCATAGTAGTATATAAAAGGATCCATTAGGTTGTATCCTAAAATGTCCCACATACATACTATTCCATATTTCATTTAAAAACTTTTAGAGAGTTCTATAGCAGTTACTCTGTCCATATTTTGGTTTGTATTTCCTTTATAGCTTAACTTATTGAATAATTCGCTTCACAAGCCTACTTGTTTCCTCCAATATCTGGACTTTCTAAATTTTTGGGTGTTTGCTTGCAAAATTTTAACCTTGAATTCCCATTATTATTTAGCTATAGTCCCCTCTTTTAAAATATCTAACACCATAACTATATGCATACTCTTTTTTCTCAATTTTATGAAATATATTTCATGAAATCCTGGACATTATATCTGACGCTATGCAGAAAAGATTTCTTTTATTAGTCAACATTTGATTTCTTAAAAAATTTAAAGACTTTGGAACCCTCTCTGCATATTGAATTTGGGAAGAATAATTTAACTAAATTTTTAAAATAAAAATAAACATATTTATTATGTTTTTAAAAGCACTCCAACTAGTAAGTTAATATGAACTTTGACATGACAGAAAACATATGTGATTCCAAACCAATCACTACAATTATTTATTGATTGTTACTATGGTCAAGCACTGTGGAATAGCATATGAAGATTACAGAACATTTAAAACCCATGTTCACTCTTCTTCATGTCCTTTTTGTTTAGTTGAAAAGATGCTGAGCAAATGTACACTATTACACAGGAATAAAGGATCAAAACAACTCCATAAATATCAATGGAAGGGATGCTGAAGTCTACTCTATGATTGTTAAATGAATTGAACCAATGCAATAATTTATATTGAAATTATTATAAAATATTTTAAAATATCTAATAAAATGGCATAGCAGATGAAAAATGTATACTTTTTAATATACATGATGAAGCCATTGGAATGTCATCAATCTCCTAGCAGTACCTATATCCAGAGAAGTGTTGTTAGCATGTCAATATTTGTCAACATAAGTCTATTTCATTTTAATCGGAATCTCCAGTTCATCTCAAGAATCTGTTTAGAAGATTTTTTCCCCCAATGATGTCTTTCTCAATGGCCCATTTAAAATGTTGGCACTAACGAAATGGAAATACTATTCTTAAATTTTTTTCTGAAAATATTTTAAGAATGTAAATGAATTAAAACTAAGTGAGAGATTTAGAACTATGAAATGGAGAAATAAAAAATAAAGTTGCTCTATGACAATGGCATTAAATTACAAAAATGATCATTTCATATTTTTACTTATCAATTCATTTTTTGATACAAGTGCTATTCTGCCAATATCCTTTGGAGTAGAAAAGATGGAGGGTCTAAACTACTTAGTAGTTGTATGACTACGCACTCAATCTCTTTTACCCACAGTTTTCTCATCAGTAAAGTGAATATAATAACAATTCTGAATTTCTAATGGGTGATTAAATTAAGTAATTTACATAAAATGCTTAGCAATCTAACAAAAAGTAACTACTATGAATGTTTTAAAACAAAGAAAATGCTGTATCTCTCAGTTTCAGTAACACATTATGATTCCCTTATGACAAAATGAAATGTGAGCTGGATGACAGAACAATTATATGGATCCATGCAGGTTGAACACCTGCAGCTCAAAAATATTGATTAACAGATCTTTATTACTTTGAAGGAGGTAAACTGCAGAGTTCTGCTGTTGGCTCTTTCCTGTTCAACAGTTTCACCAATTAAATTCGATAAAAACATAGGTGAACTTACCTAATTCACATACTACCAAAGTTGAGAAAAACAACTAACACATTAAACGATAGACAATGTGTGCATGTGATCTCAGTAAAAGTTGATAAATACATGTTAAATGTGACAAAAGGAATTGGACTGAAACTACTGTTATTTATATTTATTTTATTTTTTATTTATTTATTTTTTTTGAGACAGAGTCTCGCTCTGTTGCCCGGGCTAGAGTGAGTGCCGTGGCGTCAGCCTAGCTCACAGCAACCTCAAACTCCTGGGCTTAAGCCTCCCGAGTAGCTGGGACTACGGGCATGCGCCACCATGCCCGGCTAATTTTTTTTTTCTATATATATTTTTAGTTGGCCAGATAATTTCTTTCTATTTTTAGTAGAGACGGGGTCTCGCTCTTGCTCAGGCTGGTCTCGAACTCCTGAGCTTCAGCGATCCGCCCGCCTCAGTCTCCCAAGTGCTAGGATTACAGGCGTGAGCCACTGTACCTGGCCTATATTTAAAGTATGTATATGTATACATATGGTATAAGGGAAAATCTGATAGGAAACAAGCAGCTCTTGTGAAAAAGATCTATAAAATTGTTTTTTATTTGTAATTGGTATTATTTAGAGTATGGAAACTTATAACAAACTTACCCCAAAATATATAATCATTCAAACACAGTTCAAAATAGGTGTTCCTGATCAGTTGGTAGCTCTGTGATAAGTCTTGAATCAGGAACTATTTTTAAAACAATTGATCTAAAATAATTAGTAACACTTTATAATCTTTTCCATAGACGTATGTCAAGATACAATGTCATATCCAAGATCATGATCATATAATGTACAAAATCAATTGTTCTTACACTTGGCCACACATTGCAATTATACCAGGAGTTATCTAAGAACATGCTTCCTGATAGCAATGAGGATGATAATATCACCAAATATTAGAGGCCAGATGGCAGTGTTTAATCATCATAAGCAAGGTGAACTCAATTATCTTAATAAGTAACAAGGTGGCAACCAGGGCACCAGACCCAGGGAGAGCTCTGGCAATAGAACAGAGGGCACAGTGTTCTAAGGGTAAAATAGATGAGCAGCCAACTAGGAAATGCTTAGTCTACACAACCAAAAGAAATCAGGAATAAACAAGCAGAAGTGTGAGGGTAGCTGTTCCAAAGACATGTCACAATTCTTGCCCAGTTTCAAACTTAGGCCAGTTTTCAGACCTGGAACACACTGACTGAAAGAGAGTCCAAATCCCTAGGATAAAGGACCCTACAGCACCACAGCAAATTTCCATGATAATGATTCTCCCAGTTCTTCCACAAAGGACATTATTATGGCTATTTGCTGTGTGAACATAAACTGCTGAATGGAGAATACGCAACATTTCAAAGACTAGTGGAGATTTGGTTCAAGGTGAGCTAAGGACCTGAAATGCCACCACGGGCTCTTCTGTTAGACAGTGGAGGGGGGAAAGGTACACAGGACTTATATGGGAATTATGGGAAGTTCTGGTACCAATCCAACTCACAGTGGATCCATTGGGTCCACTGGTCATTTTTTGGTCCCCAAATATATTATTAGAATGGGAATATTTAATAGCTTGGCAAAAATCTCCACATTGGTTTCTTACTCTGAGGGATAGGAGTTATTACAGCAAAGAAAGTCAAATGGAAACCTCTGAAATCCTACCCCTTGGCCAAGACACTAAACAAAAACAATATTGTATCTTAAAAGAAATGGCAGAAACTAAAGCCATTCTTAAATACCCAGGGAATACAGGGATGATGCTCCCCATCACAATCCCATTTTATTCACCAGGGTTTGCCTCAACAATAATCAGATAAATCCTGAAGGATGACAGTGTGCCACAGCAAACTCATACTGTAACCTTGATTGCAGCTGTTGTGCAGATGTGATATCATTCCTAAAGCAGATTAGCATGGCCTTAGGAACATTATGTGAAGCTATTGTTTTCCTATATGCCTTATTTTCCCAAAGTTATCAGGAAAAAGTTCACTTTCAATGGAAGAAACAATAGACTTTTAAAGTTTTGCCCAGAACCTATGTTAACACTCTTCTCCTCTGACATAAAATAAACTAAAGTTACCTTGACCATCTATCTGGACTTTCAGCAGAACATCACACTGGTCCACTTTAAAGATGTTGTAATTTTATTCAGAAAAAAAGAGAGAGAGAGAGAGAGAGAAAGAAGTGACAAGTACCTTGGAAGCCTTGGTAAGATAAATGTACTCCAAAGTGTAAAAGATAAAATCTACAAAGATTCGGATATTTACCTCACCAATGAATATTTAATGGCCCCATGATCATAGGCATACCATAGCATCCCCTTTCGATGTAAAATTCAAATTATCGCATTTGACCTCTTCCACCACTATGAGAAAGTCCTCTTCGAGTGCTGGAGACAACACAATCCACACTTGGGAATATAGCTCCAACACATTTACCAAGTGACATGGAAGGCTGCCTGCTTTTAACAGGGTCCAAAGAAGGGATATACTCTGCAACAAGTCCAAGCTGTGGTGCAAGCAGCTCTATCAGATAAGGCATGTGAATTAGCAGACCCTATGCTATTCGAAGTACTTATGGAAAATTTTGTTGCATGAAATTTATGACATGCCCCAACAGGAGAACCACAACTGAATCCCTTAAGGTTCTAGAGCAAGTGTGCACCATCTTCATCAGAGAATTATACTCCATTGAATAAACAATTACAGTTATTCTACCAGGCCCTGGTAGAGAAATATCAAATGAACATGTAGCCAGAACTGCATTAGTTGGATTTTGTCAAGCCACTGAGTCATATGGTTAGGTAGTCTAGCAGGAATCCATCATAAAACGAAAATGGTATATACAGGATTGGGCAGTACAAAACCAGAGATCAAAAGTAAACCGCATAGACCCTTGTGTCATCTGCCATTGTGTCACTGACTCCTCTACCTCAGTACACAACTGATGGAGGAGATAAAAGAGCAAGGTTTCCTCACAGATAGTGCAGCTTTGTATGTGGCATATATCAAAATTAAGTACTGCTGCATGACAATCCTACCCAGTGCTGTCCCTGAAAGATAGCTGTTAAGGTGAGCAGTAGGGAAATGTTTTGGGTAGTATATCCAGTCATCAATTTCATGTATAGAGTAGTGGCCTGACTTAAGAATTTATGTAGATTTATGGAACGTAGAGAATGGCTTGGCTTGTTGGTCAGGAACCTAGAAAGAAAAAAATTGGAAGATTGGGAACAAGAGGTATGTGGATAATCTATAAGACTGGACACCAAATGTAAAAATTTTGGCCACCAGAGGGCATCCACCACCAAAAAAGTCACTAAATAACCAAGTAGACGTTATCATTCAACCATTTGGTATTAGCCAGCCTCTACTATCTTCCACCCTTGTGGTCTCACAGTGGAAACATAAATGGAGTAAATGAGGGCAAGGATAGTGTATTTATTTGTGGACCAAAGAGCATGAGTTTACACTCACTGGCACTAATTTAGCTACCAGCACTATTAAATGTCCAACCTACCATCAGGAGAGACCAATAGTGTGTTCCCAAAGCGACAATCCTTCTAGTAGGCCAATAGTCTCTTGGTGCCAGGATGATTACATTGAACCTCTTCCACCTTGCAAGGAACAGTGATTTATTAGCAGTTGTTTCTCTTCTGCCTGTAGTGCTCGAACCAGCACAACTGTCTTAGGACTTAGACAGTGTTTGATTTTCTGACATCACATCTCACCTAAACTTGTAGTGTACCAAAGAACTCACTTTACAGAAAAGAAGGTGAACAGCAGGCATATAACATGGGATCTACTGGTCTTATAACTGGTCCTATAACATAGCACATTACCTGATAGAACAATGGAATTGCCTTTTAAAGCTGAGAGGCCAGCCCTTAAAATGATAACACACAGAGATAGGGCACTATCCTCCGGGATGCATTTTATATCCTAAATCAACAACTGTTTTTCCTTTGTTATTATTATTTTTCAACATTAGGGCCCAGGATCCAGGGAGTGAAAGTCACAGAGACCTTACTTGGCCTCACTCTCAGTGGCCAACTTAGAGAATTTGAGATCGCTCTCTCTTCCCACAACTCTATGCTCTGCAGGTGTAAAAATCCTGATTCGCAAAGAGAACATTTCTATCATAAACAAAACAAGAGTCTAGCAGCCAAGAGCGCAACATGCAAGGAATAATAACATTATCCTGGCAAAACAAAATCGACTTCATCGTGAGGAGGAAGTAGGGTTTCTATGACACAATGGGGAGAGGAAGAAATACGTCTGCCACATGCATGATTCACTGGGGATCTCTTGGTACCACATGCCCAATTTTGATGGTATATTGACAATTGCTATATAAAAAATTCATTGCGACATTATTGTTGGTTAACAACACAGTTACATAATAAGAATTTTGCTCACTCCTTGAATATCTGTATAAACTAAACTCTGTCGCTTTCCTGGCCACAGATCCCAGCTAGGGACCTGATCCCAGCTAGGGAGCTCTGTCATGCTACTGCTGCCATTGGTGTTTGTGCTTACCGATAGAGTGAAAAATTGGGAATGCTGAGCTTCATTGGAGGGAGTCATCCTTGTATCATACAGCTCTGGTAGGGCGAGGGTCCCAGGGTGAAACTGAAGCATATGATTCTTCTCCCATTGAATAACTCTTTCACTTTTAAATCCAATGCAACAAAGTGCATCCAAATGCAGCAAAATTAGTTAATATACCATAGGAGGAGAGGTCGTGCTGATGAATCCTGAAAGGAAAGAATATTTCAATTTTCATGAAATATTCTTGTGTTTATGATATTCAAAGTACTTTAAAGAAAGCCACCTCCTCATCAGGGGTGAAGAGAGTCTCCCATTGGACCCCACCTCCCCCTATCTGACAGTCACTGTCTGCCACTAGGACTAACATTGTGCCCTTTGATCCTGTTTATGCTGTCACACAAAAATTCCCAGACTCTCAAGTCACCCTCATCTCTCTCTATATATATCATAAGGCTACACTGTCTCCTCCTTTCTCTCTTTCTTCGACAAATCTTGAAACTCTTCTGTGCCCACTGTTATTTATGGTCTATTATCAGAAAAATCTGTTTTGTCATCTTTCTAATTGAAGCCTGGCTTTTCTCTGAGAAACTTGCTCTCAATAAAGGCTGTCTTCTTTCTCATGACCTTGTAATCCTGGGCCTAAAACTATTCATAGTTACCCATTTTCTCTCATGGGTAACAGTACCCTAATATTGGCATTATCTCTCTGCATTATAATTGCCTGTTTATTTGTATATCTATCTCCTCCAGTACAATGTAAACCCCTTTATGTATGGAATAGTGTCATACTCAAGGATGCATTGAGCATGGTATTTTGCATGTCAAAATACCTTACACATATCTGTTAAAAAAACAATAAATAAATACAATAATAAAGATATTTCAGATATTTTAGAAATGTTTGTATCTTTAAATCCAATTGTCCCACCTCAAAAATGTATCCTAGGGAAACCCTAAGAAAATTTATTCAGACATGATCAAGAGGATTCATGTAAAAAAAAATTGTCATAGCAAAGTGGAATTTTTTTTAAAAAGCTAAATGTACAACAAACAGTGACTAGTTAGATGAATTACTGTGAATTTATAAAATAGAACACTATGAAACCATTAAAGTGATGTTTGCAAGAACGGTAAGAAATGTTCACAATGTTCATTATGAACTCCAGTTAATAGACAGATTACTGTTAAATAAAAAAGTCTATTTCCCAATTTTAAAAAAAAAAATCCAAGATGCTAATGAAAGTTTGCTTTGTGTGGTGGAATTACGAGTGGTTTTTTCCTCATTAAAATACATTTCCTAAAACTTCTACAATAGCCAGCTCTCTTTACTACTCTGAGACTCAAGGTTCCTTACCAGTTAACTAAGAAAAATTTTCCCCACAATTTTAAAAGTTGTTAATACTTCCTGCTGTCAGACTGTACCTTGTTGAGTATCAGTAAAAGAGCTAGAATTAGGGCAAAGAAATACCATGGAATAAGAATGCCAGTAGTATGTATACTACACTATCATACTCTCACTTGTGCCTTGTAGCCTTCAATTACATTAATATCCCATTTCCCAATTGAACAATAATTGAAAGCTTTGGGAACTAGCCAGCAGATACCCAATGATCTCCAAAGCAGAGAAGACAGATGTCTCCCTCAGGAACCAGGCATTTAACATGGCAAAAGAGAACCCTGACTCCCTATCAGTTTTCTATGGAAGTTCTCATTCAATTGAGATTTGAGCCCATCACAATGAAAAGTGTAGTGAG
This sequence comes from Eulemur rufifrons, assembly GCF_041146395.1. Classification (NCBI taxonomy): domain Eukaryota; kingdom Metazoa; phylum Chordata; class Mammalia; order Primates; family Lemuridae; genus Eulemur; species Eulemur rufifrons. Next base: position 38,102,978 of record NC_090997.1, read on the forward strand.
ATGAATGATTGCCTTTACTCAGCATAAGAAAATTATATTCTCTGCTTGAGTGTTTGGATTCAGGGTATAGCTTTAGAGTAGCTATTTCTTATCACACAGATCAAATTTCATCTGAAAATATGCCATTACAATAAAAATATCCATGCAATAAAAATATTTTTCCAGCCTGTAATCTCTAAATCTGTAATCATTCCTATAATAAATCACAATTACTATGCCAATAGTGTGTGAAATCCTTTAGAGAAGGTTAAGGGTAGAGCCTGAATATTTTATATTATCATGTGCATTCACAGCATGCAGTATGTGTATTGTGTGGAAAGAAACAGTGATTATACATTTTTCAGTTATTCATATTTATATGCAGCTATTAGTAGCACTGTCTATGAATATGCAATGCAAGAATATGAATCATTTTAACATCTACTTAATGATTTATTGTTTATACTCCATCTTATTACTTTCTGAAGTAATGAAATTGGCAAATACACTCCCATTTTTTGGACTGAGAAAACATCTGCAGATAGATTTCACTCTGTCACCTGGAAAACCATCCACAGGATGATTTGGTTCTTGTCCTTGCTTGTGCCCTGGCTCCACAGCCTCTTAATCTCAATCACTGTCATTTAAAAAACATTTTGGTCACCTAAGGGACAAGAATTCATCTTACAAGTCTTTGTACCTGTCTCTGTTTCCCATGTTTTGTCATTACACTATGGCTATTTGGAAGGTAAGGGCATAGTTTTGGAAGCCGTTTTCTCAGCGTTAACAAAGGAGCCCTTTTTGTCACTGAAGAATGCACACTCTAGGAGCCTGCACCTGGGTCCCTTTTTGAACTGGGCGAGGGCTGTTTCTTTCATGAGAGATTTCGTGTAACACCTAGAAGCTTTGGTGTTTTCCTTTTGCATCAGTAAAGCAGTTCTTGTTTCAGTTCTAAGTCTGAGCTGCCTTGCCCTTGGATTCACACTGTGATTAGTTTCCTTCTCAGCACCTAAATCAGTATTTTAATACTTGTTTTTATATCTCTGATTCACCACTAATAATTTCCAAAGTTTTGCTGATTCAAAAGAGTATATAAACCCCATAGATGTGAGAAATAGATACATAAAATGTAGATCTGTAACCCTGAATTTTACTGACCAAGCCCTTTCTTTTCCTTTCCCATTGTTGACAACACTTAAACCCCTGCCACAAATTTTTACCTACTATTTAATCTTGCTTTAAAACACTTGGGAAGTACTGGTGATTTTTTAAAAATTTGAAAGCCACTGTGGTAAAGATTGCTAATGTTATTTTCATCATCCAATTTCTATGTGGGTGGAGCACACACTCCGAAAAGTTCTAAGGAAGGTGCAATGGTGAATACAAAACAAAACAGAATTAGGAATAGTCTCTACCCATACAGAAGTTACTACCTACAAAGGGTGGCAATCATGATGGACTGGGAGGAAAACTGGTTTGGGAAGAAGAAGAGTTATTTCAAGGCCCAGCTCTTATCCTCAAAGGTTGAGGACTTTAGACAAGTCACTTAACCTCTACCTCTCTACCCTTCCTGCCCTCCTCTCCAGGTGCAATTAGACCAAATAATTATGTCAAAATATTTTGCAGATTGTGTTTCAGCTAACAAATGGAAGGTGTTGCTAAGGGAAGGAAATATGATTTGAGTGGTGGCTTAAGAAATAAAAACAGTAGTTATTAAGATTTACTCCACACTTAATATATGATAAAAAATTTTCCTAAATGGTTTGTTTATATTTCATTATTTCATCACCAGAGCAATCTACTGAGGCAGGTATATAATTATTGTATTTTACAGATAAGAAAATAAGGTTTAGAGGGGTTCTGTAAATTTCTCAAGATCACACTGCTACTACGTATTTGAGCTGGAATTTAAATTCAAGTCTCACTGACAGCAGAACCTGTGTAGGGGCATGAAGTCAGATATTCTTCCCTGCTCTGTAACTTCTTCTTCCTTCCCCCTTTGCTTCTTCTCTCCAACCTCCTTTCATTTCCCCTTCCTTTTACAGTCTTCCTCTCTCCTGTACACATATTTTCCTATGATATAAAACATGTATTAAGAAACACTTAAGGTGTGCAAAAAGGGTATAGGTTTTAATAAACCATTGATTAAATTTCTTTGCTTGTTACAGAATTGCACCATTTTGCATTTTTCTTGAATTAAGCGTGATAGAATTAATTTTTCTAGGAACATATCAATTTTATATGATTTCAAGTTTACTAACATAAAGTTATTTGTATTTTCTTATTTGTAATTCCTGCTATAGTCTAGTCACGTTCACTTTGCAATAACAGTATTTATATCTTTGTTACTTCTTTATGATCAATTTGGCCTAAAGCTGGTCTAGTTTGTTAACTTTTTTAATCATCAGTGTCTGTCTTTGTTAATTCTTTCTATTCTATATTTATATTTTATAAATAATCTAAGTTTATATTTATTATTATTTTCTTTCTTATTTGTTTTCAGAACTAGTTATTCTCTTTTTGGATGCTTAGCTTCTTTTTTATTCTTTATACATATATTATATATTCATTAAGGGCTTTAAATTTCTCTTAAAGTAGATTTTGGCAATTTTGACATTTTTGTTTCCGTGATCCTTCAGTGCTAAGTATTTCATAGTTTTCATAACGATTTCTTTTCTATTCATAATTTATTTAAAAATGTGTTTATATTTTTATCTTAGTATCTTTTTGCTTTTTATTTGTAAGGGAAGCTTTGTCATCAGTGATAATTTATTGTATGACATTCATTTTTGAAATACATTGAAACTTGCTTTATGGAGTATTCATGGTCAGTTTTCATAAATGGTTCATATATACTTGAGAAAAATGTTTTCCTTTAATTTGTGGATACATTAATGATGTTGCTCACATCTATGATATTCTTATTTATTGTTCCATTGTTGATATATCAATTACTGACAAATATGCTTTAAAAATCTTTTTACTTGGTGAATTTATCAATTCCCCATAGAAGTTCTGTCAATTTTTGCTTTACATATTTTGAGGCTATATTAGGTACATCTAAGTTTATAAATTATTAATATTTCTGCTGAATTGAAGCTTTTATTCATAAAAATATTTTTAAATTAGTGCATATTAATCTAGCTACAGCTATTTTTGTTAATAGTTTTCAGGTATATTTGTTCCATTGTTATTCATTCTGCCTTTATCTGCCATTACATTTTATATACTCTATGCTCATTTTCTTGAAATAGCATATAGTTGGATTTTAAAATATCTAATCCAAGATTGTTTTTACAGACGTCGTATTTAATCTATTTGCATTTTTGTAATTACTGATATATTTGAAATTGCTTTTATCACACTTTTTTTCTATTGATCCTCTGTTTTCAATGCTTAGTTGATTTTGAATTATTTGATTCTTTTACCATCTCTATGTTTTATCCTTCTACAATGTAAATGTTATATGGCACTTCATTTCTTTGAGTGGTTTCTTGATTTTTAATATGTATATATTTAACTGAATGTCCAAAGTTAATCAAAACTCAATTTTCTTTTTAGCGACACAAAGGCTTTATCTCCAAATTCACCTTCTTATTCATACGATTTAGTTCTCTGGTTTTCATCCTCCAAATTATACATCATTTTTACAGTTTTATGCAAAAATACTTAACACTACCCACATTTATCAATTTCTTTGTCCACCATTCCTTTTTGCTCTCAGAATTACCTTTTGTATTTATTTCCCTTTTTCCTGAAGTACAACCTTTAAAATTCCTCCAGCAAGAGTTGAATGGAAACAAACTCTCTTTAATTTTTATAAAACCATCCTCATATAGCCATCTAATCTTTGACAAAGCAGACAAAAACATACTCTGGGGAAAAGAATCCCTATTCAATAAATGGTGCTGGGAAAACTGGACAGCCACATGTAGAAGATTGAAACAGGACCCACATCTTTCACCTCTCACAAAAATCAAATCACGGTGGATAACACACTTAAACTTAAGGTGCGAAACTATTAGAATTCCAGAAGAAAATGTTGGAAAAACTCTTATAGACATTGGCCTAGGCAAAGAATTTATGACTAAGACCCCTAAGGCAATCACAGCAACAACAAAAATAAATAAATGGGACCTGATCAAATTAAAAAGCTTCTGCACAGCCAGAGAAACTGCCATGAGAGCAAACAGACAACCTACAGAATGGGAAAAAATTTTCACAGGCTACAAATGTGATAAAGGACTGATAACTTGGATCTATTTAGAAATCAGGAAAATCAGCAAGAAAAAAATCAAACAACCCTATCAAAAAGTGGGCAAAGGACATGAATAGAAATTTTTCAAAAGAAGACAGAAGAATGGCCAACAAACATATGAAAAAATGCTCAACACCTCTAATCATCAGGGAAATGCAAATCAAAACCACAATAAGGTATCACTTAACTACAGTGAGAATGGCCTTTATCAAAAAGTCCCAAAACAATGAATGTTGGCGTGGATGCAGAGACACAGGAACATTCATACACTGCTGGTGGAACTGCAAACTAGTGCAAGCTCTGTGGAAAGCAATATGGAGATACCTTAAACAGATACAAGTAGACCTACCATTTGATCCTGCAATCCCATTATTGAGCATCTACCCAAAAGAACAAAAGACATTCTATAACAAAGACATCTCCACCCGAATGTTTATAGCAGCACAATTCACAATTGCAAAGATGTAGAAAGAACCCAAGTCTCCATCAATACATGAGTGGATTAATAAAATGCGGTATATGTATACCATGGAGTACTACTTAGCTAAAGGGAATACTGGTGATATAGCACCTCTTGTATTTTCCTGAATAGAGCTGGAACCCATTCTACTAAGTGAAATATCCCAAGAATGGAAAAATAAGCATCACATGTACTCACCATCAAATTGGTTTCACTGATCATCACCTAAGAGCACATTTAGGAATAACATTAATCAGGTGTTGGGCAGATGTGGGGGGAAGGGGATGGGTGTATACATACATAATGAGTGCGATGTGCACTGTCTAGGGGATGGACACGCTTGAAGCTCTGATTTGGGGGCACGGAGGCAAGGGCAATATACATAACCTAAACTTTTGTACTCCCATAATATGCTGAAATAAAAAAAAAGAAAAAAAAAGAGAAAAAAATATATATATATTCATTTCACCTATATTATTAAGTGAAAGTTCAGTTGGGTACATGGTTAACATTGACAAGTTATTTTTATTCCCAGTACTTTGAGTATACTATTCTATTTTTTTGTGGCCTTTATTTTACTGTTAAGAAATCAGGTGTCAGTCTAATTGTAGGCAATTTCTAATTTTCTTCTTAAAATATTATAAATATATAAATACTGCACAAAACATCTCTTTGATTTTAGTATACATAATATAAATTTTAGCTATAATGTATCCAGGTGTATATTATTTTATATTTATCTTACTCTGGGTCTTATTATGTTTCCAGAATCTGACTATTCTGTACCTTATATCAATCAAGGTAATTACTCCGCACTTATATGCCCAGCTATTGACTCTCACCATCTTCTATTTTCTTCTTCTATAACTTCAGTAAGACATAGGATTGACCTTTCTATTCTCTCTGCTATGTCTCATAACCTTTTTTCTATATTCATCCACTTTGTATCTCTTCTGTGTTTCTGGCTAATTTTTTTTCATATATAATATACAGTTTAACAGTTTGCTCTTCACTTGTATCTAATTTTATCTAATTCTGTCTAATTTTAATTGTTTATTGATTCAATTTAATTTTTAATTTGTATTATTTTTATTTCTAAATGATATATTTAGTTCTCTAAAATAAATTCCAGGTGAGTTTTGATACTTTCTTGATCATATTTTAAATTCTCTTTTATTTGTTTAAATATTTTAATCATAATCATTTTATATTTTGAATCTGATAATTTCCAGTTATTTAAATCATTGTTTTTCCAGTTTTTCCAGTTATGAGAGAACCAAAAGAGGCCTGAGCTGGGTGCAAATTTCTCCAAAAGGGATTTCCGTTAGCCTTAACTAGGCAAACAGGACATTACCAATTAGGATCCCTTTGAATTTATTTCTTACTGTGAGATTTTCTGGGTCATACAGACAGGCGAAAGTTTATCATGGCTACTGAGGGCAAGCCTGGGGTTATGGTCTCCTCCACTTGGAACCAAGTCCAAAAAAGACAAGTTCCATTATCGATTCCCTTTGTTATTTGGTAGATTTTTTTTTTTTCTTCTAGTTTCACTAAGGTTGTAGATTTTGAATATAAACAAAATTAAGCAGGAGTCTCTTTCCCTTCATTTTATTGGGTCCAAGACTTTTCTCATTTCCTTTTCAAAGACTTTAATACCCAAAACTCTAAAATCCGGGTATAGCCAAGTGTCCTCAAAGTAACCCAGCATTAGCTTGTGATTGTGAACCTATTTTGTAGTTGCCCACTTCTTTTTCATTCTTTGAGAATTTCCTTACTTTCTTTCAGGCTAAGTGTATATTTTAAAAGTTCTACATTGCATTTATTAGCATGTTTGGTATTTTGTAATGGAAATATTTTTAACTTGAATTGCTGAAAACATAAATGTATCAATCTGTAAACAGTTACAGATTAAAGATAAATACCGAGAATGACATCAGAGAAATCTATTCCTCCCCAGTGTAAAGTACAGGAAAGATTAGAATCCTATATTTGACTACCATACTCTGTTCTTCCCTTTCTTTTCTTGGCATGGAGGTTAAAAAATTGATTATATAATTAGACTCTTTTGCAACAAAATTTTATTTAATTCATGTATTATACATATGTCAGTTACGGAACTTGGACAAAATATTTTGAATTTTTGACATATTTGATTTTAAAAATAAATAAAGCATATGAATATAAATTATAGATAATTTTACTTCTGTTTTAGATTTAAGAAATCTAGTCTCCAAAAGAAAATCAGCAGAATGACTCTGTAGGGATTCTTTCCTTATGTAAAATTCAAAGGATTAAAAAAAAAAACTCAACTCTACCCTTTGTTATTTTCAATTAAGATCTCTCAATACTTTGCCAAGATAAAAAAATTGTAAGTAATTTTTACTCATTCACAGGACATAAAAGACAACTATGTATCATTTTCCTCAAGGGAAAGAAAGTGTTTCCATCAAACAAGTTTTGTTACCTTCAAACAAGTGACAGGATGAATACTCTTGATAGCCAGTGATTGACAAGCCTCAGATATGACAACGATTTGCTACTCTAAATGACTTTTGATGCACACTTCAAGGTAAGATCATTTCTCCTCTTCAGCAGATGTGGAGTCTAATTTCATTACTTATTACAACTGAGCAGAAGTCATTCAAAACATTTTGACTCTCTTCTGTTTATATGTATACACATACACATAAGTAATCAAATTGAGTGTTTTCTGTGTTTCCAGTATAAGGTGCGTATAAAAGTGAAATCTGAACCATTTTAACCGGTATTCCAGAGATTAACATGAAATAGCATGGTGCAATAAAAACACAATGGACTTAGGCATGTATATCCTGGCTCTGCCATTCATACATAACCTGGGTGACCCGGAGAGCATTAAAGCTGTTTCAACTCAAAATTTCTCAATTATTAAAAAAAATTTTAAATAAAATACCTGAGAGAACTAGGGTGAAAGTTAAGTAAGATAAAGCACCTGGAAGGTAAGTTCTCATCATTTCCCTTTCTCTGTAAAGGATGCTTAGGGAGGAGAAGATAGAAACACAAACATGCACACACACACTCACTGTGTGTGTATTTGTATATATTTATCTATACATGTATATATATATTTATGTATATATGCTTATATGTATGTACGTATGCATATGTATATATCCTCTAAGGAGGCAGTTTCACTCTAAAGAAATGTGGTTGATGTATTCAGTGACTCATGAGACAATTGTTGCACAAAAAAATTGGAATAACTTAGCCTGTAGACAACTCATTCCTTAGGGAAGGGATTCTCACCATCTTGAGAAGGATAGAATAGTCATCAATGTTGGAGAGGAAAAAAATGGCTTCAGTCCAATGAAAAAGCTGTGTTAGGTCAGCACTGGTGATAGTCAGCTCAGGGCAGAAGTCAGACTACGAAATGAATGGGAGAAAGATAGGAGAAAAGAAGAACCACAAACACTATTATCTGTAGCAAAATGAACCCTACACAAATCATAGTTGAGATGGCATTTTATGATTGAGGATTATTTGAAGGTATTTCAGCTGGCGTGGTCCTTGAGGTCCACCCAATCCAGAAGCTATTTTTCACAATGCCTGAAAGGGTATTTAATTGGAGACTTTATAAAACAGCAGAAACATGTATTTAAAATGCCTACATAATGAAAACTATACAACTGTTCACTATTAATATAATTGTCTAACCATAATTACATAGAACAAACTACAAAGTATATTACTGGTGCTTTTGGATATAAGCATCCCATTTCTCCTCTTTCAGGACATACAAAAAATCCCTTCTCAAATCACTAGTTCAAATGCACATGAGGTCATGCAGGTAACAAAGTGTATAAATGGGATAAATATATGACAATAGAAAGTAATGTAATCAACTGGGAGTATTAATTCTACATAAAGGCATTCATATTCAGTTTTTTAAAACCCAGTGCTGGCTAAACAAAGCACATCTCTGGATGGGATTTGGTAGAGGGCCAACAAATGTTAGCCTGCTTTATTCAAACATGACTAGGTTCTCCTGTTGAACTGATTTTCCTATATCCCAACCTTTCTTGTCTTTATTTGAAATTGTTGTTTGCTTTATCCAAGACATTTGTAACCAATTGCAAAACATTCTGCCTCTTTTTGAAGCTTACAAAAGTTCACAATTATGTAGACTCTTTCCTCTAACATCTGGAGTTATTTATTAATTGTGCATAATAAGTTCTAACCCTATATTTAGCCTATTTTTGAAGACACTTTGCTGGCTGTCTCTGAGTATCCTTCTTTCTGACTTCTCCAGTGCCAGCAACACTGGAGCTTTTCTATTTATAAGAGAAACGAAGAACTTTTCTGATTTGGTCACGACTCACCCCACCCCTGACACACAACTCTCCATCAGGCATTGCTTTGGTTTAACATTTTATACATTTTTGCTGACCATAGTGCATGAACATTTCAATAACAGACATAGGCCTGGATCTTCAGGCAAGCTGCCGCTTTCAGAGGCAGCTAACCACAAATAGTTATAACTTCAAAGAGAAGGAACTAGATCTGAAATATTTTTATAAAAGTTTTGCACTCCTAAGGGAGAATTGCAGTCTCTGGTCAAATCAAGCAGCAGATTTCCCAGCCTCCCCTTGCTTATATCTAGAGTCCTACATGACAGCTAAATGCTTTCCCAGAGAAATAAGAAAAGGATAACTTGGTTGAACAATGGAGAACCTGGTTTCAGAAGTGTCTCAGGGATTATAAGGCCATTGAAAAATACTGTTTTGGGATAGTGTACGATTTAAAAACCTAACATCTGGTTCAGAGTAGACACTGTTTATGGATTTTGCTTTTATTTTAATAACACACCCTTAAGATACCATCCATTTCATGTCTTTCACGATGTGGAATTTTCAGGTCATGGGTTGTTAAGAGATTAGGTTTCCCAATGTCTCTGAGTGAGGAAGAAAGAAGCATTAGGCTCAGGGACAAGTCAGACCTCCACAAAGTAACTGGAGCCGTCTTTCTGTGCCTCGAGCATTCCTAATGCCAGTCTGCCCACAAGATATGCCTTGGGTGTTATTTCACTCATCTTTAAAAAAAAAAAAAGTTCCTTTTATTAACATGATAAGGCAAACACAACTCAAGAAATTGTCTCCTAAACTGACACCAAATTATATGCAGCTAGTGATATAATACTATACAGCTGGAAGAAATAGCAACCTTGAGGAGCAAAAGAACTTGAGGCTCTCTTGTCTGAATGACAGAGTTCTTTATGTTGCCCTGACACAGAGAGACCAAGTAAGAACCAAAGCCAACATTTCAAATATAATCTCGAAATATTTTTTCATTTTTTAGTGTTTCCATATTTTTACTGTTATTTGGAAATAGATGAAACTGAAATTGCCCTTAAATTAACTCCCAAAAAACTTCAAAAGTTTTACATGTTTTTCAAAAAAATATACAATTTAAATATTTCCTCATCTTGGCATAATCACTACACAGAGATTAAACAGAAAATGAAAAATCTATACTTACATGGCAATATCCCCCAAAGTCACAAATATATATGAGGTCTGTCCAGAAAGTATCCAGCCATGTAATATGAAAAATAGAGGCATTTATTGAAGAAGATACAAGAACATTGCACATAGGACAATGACGCCTCAGTCCCCTTCAAAGTAGGCACGTTGGGACCTCACACAGTTCTCCCGGCGTCTCTTAACCTAACCTATCCATGTTCAGCATCCTCAGGTGTTCTGCTTGTTGCAGGCCTTTCAGAATGTGGATCACTTTCAACAGATTCTCAGCCATCTTTGAAGCGTTTGTGTCACTTTTATTTGCACTGCACTCATTGCGTCATCCCCCAAAACCTTCTGAATCATCTAAATAGTTTCCATGGAGGAATGTTCAAGCTCAACGCTAAATGTGATGCAGATTCATTGCTCTACTGGCTCAGTCATTTTTAATGCGACAGCCACACAGCACACGTGCTCACCCAGCAGGGTCTATTGCCTCACTGACTAGTACAGTGAAGGCATCATGATTCACGCATGCGCATTCCTCATTGCAAACTGACATATAAAATCCCATTTCCTAGGTCCTGCTTCCAGCCTCCCACTGTAACCCAGTCACAGCTCAGCCAAAGTAATCTCTCTCCAGGCTCATCTGCCACCATAGCACTTCCCACTTGCCTAATAACCTTTCCAAGTGGGTTTCCTGAAACTCATCATTTTGCCATTCCCTCTGCTTGAACCAATTTCCCTTGACAATCACATGGTTAATTGACGCAATCCTCTCCCTTAAATTTACACTTTGTCACCAAGTCAAACATGATGCGCAAACCGTTGTCGTTATATTAACAATGTCTGGATGCTTTCCAGACAGATCTCATATAACACAGCTTTTTCTATTTTTCTTGAAACTGAAGCTATTTCAACCCCGCAGCTTCAAACAATGGTGCAAATTGTTCCAGGGGTTCTTATTATGGGTCCCGCCATCCTAAAACCACTTACCATTAGTTTTTCAGGATTTTCTCTTGAAAGACACCTCATTTTTTCATATTTTATTTGCTTTAGGCAGAGAGTAAATAACTATATGATTGTTCACTCATTCATTCATATTTTCTACAAACATTCGTTGAGCCATCACTAAGTGCCAGGCACATGCTGGGAATTACAACATGAAAAAGACAACATAGCTGCCTTATAGAGTTGAAAACCTCTCCTTCCTCATTTCTCTTTTGTGCCATACCCTGAAAAGGAAGTAGCTTTTTTGTTTTCTCTTCCTTCTTCCTTTTCTTCTTTCTTTCCATCCTCCTTCTCTCTTTTTCTTATTTATTCATTCTCTCACTCAACAAATATTAGGAGACCACAGTGTGGCAGACACTGTCCTAGGTTACTGGGTCACCAACAGTGCATAAAATCAAGTCCCAACTTTCATGGGGCTTTTGGTTTAAGGAGATAGTGTAAATACACAAGTGATGACATGGCTAGCATAATTTTACTGAATACTGTGATTAGCACTACAAAAGAAGTAGACAACCGGGTGAGTGAATAATGAGGGTTCTAATTTGAATACTTTGGTAGAGAATTGTCTGATTGGATGGTATTTAGGTTGAGATTTGAAGAAAAAGACAGAGCCATCCTTGGAAATAATTTAGGAGTAAGAATCCAAGTTTTTCAGACAGAAGAAAAGGCAGCAACAAAGGTACTGAGGGTGGAAACAATTTGGAATGTTTAAAAACCTGAAAGAAAAAAAGAACTGTAGCATAGTGGTCCAACAGGCAGTTTCAGAAGGTGGCAAAAGCCAGATCATATAAAAATGTGTGGGCTATTATAAGAAATTTAGTTTTATTTTTTGAAGATGAGAGATGATTTTTCTTTTATGTGGCTTATTAGCAAAATTTGAAATCAACCTAAACAACTGCTTCTGTTTTCAGCAAAGTCTTCTTTTTGTTCTAATAAATTTGAGGCCATTAAAGGGTTTCAAGGATGAGATCAATCACAATCATAATAGCAACACCCAAAATAATAATAGTTCACATTTTTATAGCACTTCCCTGCATAGTAGCAAGACCAAAAACAGCAATATATTGCTGATCTGTTTCTTTGGATAAAAAATAGCCACAATACTAAAGCAAACAAGTAAAGTTTTGAGAAAGGGAAAAAACTTGCAACACTTTTTTTTTATATTTACAAACATATTGACTGACTTCAATCTCTTCTAACTAGGCAGAACTTTGTGTTGGTCAAGAGTGTTCAAGATAACAATGCTTTTGAGTGGAATAGTCTTATGATTAAAAGGGCACTGGAAGTATCAAGGGAACAATAGATGGAAGTTGTAGCTTTAATTAGAGAATAATAGCATCAACAGGAAGACAAGCAGTTAATGTTATAACTTTATATCTTTAGAAAGTGTAGCACAGAATGTCTGATCCATTGTGCCTGTGCATGAGCCTAGTGTGGGGATACCCTGTAATTCTGTCCTGTTAATTTGGTCAGATACTGAGAGAGGAGAGGAATGTAGCCACAATAGCTTAGGAAATGAGTCTTGCAACTTTAAAGAATAGAAGCTAAATATAATATGGGTGGATTTGAGTGACAACTTAAACTCCTTGGGAAATTCCAGTCACAGTTTTATCTTATCTATTCAGAGGAGCTTGTAGTTTTTATTTTTCTATTATGATTTCTGTGGAATTAGTCTTCTCTTGTCTCTTATCAAATAAATCAAAATGCAACCCATTTGGGTAAGAATTTAAATGTAGGAAGAACTCTTATTAGACATGGTGTCTGAATAGAAATGAAAGCAGTGGATGTTCTTTTAACATTCTGTCTTTCTCAAGTTATCAGAATGGTCTAAAGCCAATATAATTATTTCAGACCTGCAGCACATAGTGTTATGTTCCATGTTAAGTTTCTGGGAACATTGTAGAAAGGTCATAGCAGGACACAGATCTTTGGAAGGAGGAATTTCTTTACTGTAGTAGTTTTCTGGAACAACATTTTTGTTGTTCCATAGCGTAGTTTCATAGCGTAATGAGTCCTGTTTAAATTCTTTTGTAGTCATGTGTCTCCTACTGACCATCAAATTATCCTGAGAAAGCAAATTACTAACCACTAAAATCTAATAGGTTACCTAGACTTTCTTTATAAATATATATAATTAGAAATTTTATTGAAGTAAGTATATACCTTACTTCTCCACTTACATCTAGAAAAGCATTAAACTTAGATTGTATTCTTGGCTGTATCCTAATATGGGCTGGTATTAGATAAGTAAACTGAGATTTAAAAATTAGATGCATATAATGCCAAGAGCATATAGAGTCACACAAGAGGTGTCTGAGAGCTGGCTGTATTACAATTTAAAACTAGCTTTACCTTCATAATTTGTAACGGTGTCAGTATAGTATCTTGAAAAAAAGCATTAAAGTCAGAAATTTAGATTCTTGCCTGTATCTCACTTCTTTGCTGTGTAACATGGGGCAAATCACATGAAATCTGTGCTTCCTAATGCCTCTCCCTTTCTCTAGAAAAGGAAATTTCTAACCTATGTTTGAAGAAGCTCTGCTCTTTCTCATGATATTTTCTACCAGCTCTTTTGTTTATTCTTTTTTTTTTTTATGCAGAGTCCCACTCTGTCATTCTGGCTAGAATGCCGTGGCATCAGCCTAGCTCACAGCGACCTCAAACTCCTGGGCTCGAGCAATCCTTCTGCCTCAGCCTCCCGAGTAGCTGGGACTACAGGCTTGTGCCACCATTCTTTGTGTTATTTCCACTCTCCACTGGGCTAGTGAAACAGAACAGCCTGAAAGTCTCGTTTTTCCCTTTTCTTTCTGCTACTAGATCCCTTGCCTGAGACAATAAATACAGAATGACAAAGCATGCAGAAACTGAGTGATCTCTAAGGACTCTTAAAGTCTGAATTCAACGCATAAGCAATCTCCCACTACTAAACCTGGAGGAATTGAAGGTAAAATTTCTGACTAAACAGGAAAAGCCTTTAAGATAACACATGACACTTTAAAAAAATACGCACAGTTAACAAAAGAGGTTGCTATTTAAGTAAAATAAATTTTTTAATTAATGCAGAGTTGACATCATCTCCATAAATATATGGCTTTCTGATTTTCACAAAGTAAATACAATCCAATTACAATAAATATGGGTTACACAAAATGTATATATCTTTAGTCATTCATAAGATAATATATTAATGGAATCATCTATAGTTTTTAATAATTATATTACCTGAAAACGTGTGGAAGTATTAATTAAGATTAGTTCAAATAAAATAACAGAAAGTTTATTCTATAAACAAATAGAGTAACTCCAACAACAACCAAAAAAGCCATAAGATAATAGCGATTTAGTTAAACCAGAACCCTATAATTGAATGGATCCACTGTGCATTGCTAAACATTTTAACATAAATAAAACAAACCAACCAACCTAAAATCCTTTTTGTAAGGAAATGGAGATGCAAATTAGGGGCAAAAAAAAAACCTGAAAGGACAGAAAATATGAACAGAAACGGACTTACTCATTATAAGGAGAGATAAGTTATACCAAGGCCCAAAGAGTTGAATTAATAATAAAGTAGAAACTTAAGCCTGTAAATCCTCTAGCTCTGTTGAGTTTAAATTTACGGTACCTAAACAAACATTTAAAATGTTCAATTTATAACTGTGTGTATTAACATAAAATCTATAAATTTATGACAGTTGATTTACTAGTTGATTATTCCATCAAAAACCAAGTGTTCTTTTTGCTGCACCCAAATAATCAGTAAACCACTGATTATTGAACCACTATAGATGTCAAACATTATATTAGGCATCATAGAGATAGGCAATTAGGACAAAATCACTTCCTTAACAAAGCTCAAGGCTAGCTCAGGAAACAAATAGATAGTAGTTTACAACAAAGTAGTTAATAATTTATTCATTTGATAAATATTTCCTTACTGCTTCCTTTATTTCAGGAACTAGACTAGGTGCTGGATGAAGTAAGATACTTTCCCCTTCTAAAAATTAGAGCCATCGGCCTGCTGGGAAAGGTAACTTAAAAGGTAATTAGAATACATATGCTTAGATAAGGCTCACAGTTCTACAAGGGATCCAGGAGAGGCACCATGTATGCCATGAGGAAGGCACTCCTAGCTGAAGGAAGCATAAATAGAAGATACCCAAAGTAAAGGACTGAGGTGCGTGGGAATAAAATAAGACAGAGGCACTTAGTAGTCATTGTAAGAAGTTTATTTAACCTGACTAGAGATTTAGAATGTATAAAGGGAAATTTCATGATTGGGAGTGGGAACGTAAGAAGGAAGAACGGATTATGGCTAGAGTCAAGGTTTGTGATATTCAGAATCGTGGATATTGCCGCTTAAAATATCCCTGTCCTAACCTTCAGAACCTGTGAAAATGTTAAGTAGCGTGCAAAAGGGATTTAAAAATGTAACTAAGGTTGCTGAATTAAAATAGGGAGATTATCCTGGATTAATCTGGGAAAGACTGCTTTATCATAATAACAAAACCTCTTAAAAGCAGAGAACTATCTCTGGCTAGATGAAAAAATGGGTGAAGTCAGAGATTCAGTGCATGAGAAGGTCTCAACTCACCACCATTGTCTTTGAAGATGAAAGGATCCATGAGCAAGCGAATGTGGCTCTAGAAGTTAAGGGCAGCTCAAACTGACAGGCAGCAAGGAACTGAGCTCCTCAGTCCTGCAACCACAAGGAACTGACTTAAGCCAACAAATTGAATGAGCTTGCAAGTGGGTCCTTTCTAAAATCTCCCCAAAAGTGTTCAGGACAACTAATACTGATTTCAGTTTTATGAAACCCAGAGCAGAGAAAATAATCAACCCAACCCAAATTTCAGACCTATAGAACTGTGAGATCATAAATTTGTGTTTCAGCCACAAAGTCTATGATAAATATTATAGCAGCAATAGGAAACTAATACAAGGTTAAGGAGATAAGACCAAACTACGTAGGTCCTCATGCACCCACAAGGCTATTGATAGAGGTATGCTTCAAAGCATAAAAAAGCAGTGAGTTCTGCAAGAAAAGTAAATTTTAAAGCAAAGTAGTGGTCTAGTGTGTATAGTAGACACTAGAAAGTAAGGTCCCCTTCTACAAGATGAACTTCATAAGAGGACAATAATACATCCCCATTCTCTAAAACAGTTCCAGAACTTAATTGGTACTTAAAATAAGTATGTGTTACTGAATGAATGATATATTCAACAGCAGAAAGGATCAGTAAATTCTTTATCAAATTTTGCCTACTGCAAGTATCTCCACATTGCCATATTGGGCAAGGGGAATGCCAAAGTTGTCTTCATCATTTTTTTGTATTATTTATTACTTATTTATTTTTAAGAATATTACGGGGGTAGAAATGCTTTGGTTACACATACTGCCTTTGCACCACCCAAGTCAGAGCTACAAGTGTGCCCAACCCCCAGACATCATGCATCATACTCATTAGGTATGAATTTACCCATCCCCTCCTTCATCCTCCCACCTGCATGAGGCCCTATGAATGTTACGTAAGTGTTGATCAATTAGTACCAATTTAATGGTGAGTACATGTGGTATTTGTTTTTCCATTCTTGTGATACTTCACTTAGAAGAATGGGCCCCACTTTCATCCAGGATAATACAGGAGGTGTTAGTTCACCATTGTTTCTTATAGCTGAGTACTCCATGGTATACATATGCCACATTTTATTAATCCAGTCATGTATTGATGGAGACTTGGATTCTTTCCACATCTTTGCAATTGTGAATTGTGCTACTCTGAACATCTGAGTGCAGATGTCTTTTTTATAGAATGTTTTCTTTCCTTTGGGTAAATACCCAGTAGTGGAATTGCTGGATCAAATGGTAGTTCTACTCTGAGTTCTTTGAGGCATCTCTGTATTACTTTCCACAGAGGTTGTACTAGTTTCCAGTCTCACCAGCAGTGTAAGAGAGTTCCCATCTCTCCAAATCCACACCAGCATTTCTTATTTGGGGACTGTTTGATAAAAGCCATTCTCACTGGAGTTAAGTGATATCTCATCGTGGTTTCGATTTGCGTTTCCCTGATGACTAGAGATGTTGAACATTTTTTTCATGTATTTCTTGGCCATTAGTCTGTCTTCTTTTGAAGAGTTTCTGTTCATGTCTTTTGCCCAATTTTTAATGAAGTTGTTTGATTTTTTTCTTGCTGATTTTCCTGAGTTCTATCCTGATTCTAGTTATTAGTTCTTTATTGGATACGTAGCATGCAACTATTTTCTCCCTTTCTGTAGGTTGTCTATTTGCTCTGTTGATAGTTTCTGTGGCTGTGCAGAAGTTTTTAATTTGATGAGGTCCCATTTATTTATTTTTGTTGTAGTGGTGATTGCCTTTGGAGTCTTCTTCATAAATTCTTTCCCTAGAGCAATGTCTGTAAGAGTTTTTCCAACATTTTCTTCTAGAACTTTTAAGGTTTCATGCCTTAGGTTTAAGTCTGTTATCCACTGTGAGAGCTGAGAGGTAGAGATCCTGTTTCAGTCTTCTACATGTGGCTATCCAATTTTCCCAGCACCATTTATTGAATAAGGATTCTTTTCCCCAGTGTATGTTTTTGTCTGCTTTGTCAAAGATTAGATGGCTATATGAGGATGGTTTTATATCTGGGTTCTCAGTTATGGTCCATTGGTCTATGTCTCTGTTCTTGTGCCAGTATCATGCTGCTTTGGTTACTATAGCCTTGTAGTGTAGCTTGATGTCTCCATCTTGACTCACCATTTTCTAGTCACATTTGTTTTCGTTTTTGGTGAAGGACTATTAGGGCAATAAAATCAACAATGAATCAGAAAATGGCAGTAAGGTGGCAGTGAGTGCTAAGATTGGACTTGTAATCCTGCAAAGGGTGAGAAAATCAAGAGATACTTGACTGGGCAGGAAGCCATTGGGCATCAGGAGTAAATAAATGTCTCCTAAAACTCTGAGTATTTCTGCTGATTTCTCTTCCTCATCGTAGCTACATCTTCTGTATTTCTCACTCATTGAATGAAGTGGAAATGAACCACATTTCTAAGGGAGTATTTGGAGTGAACCATTCCAAATAGGTACCATAAAATGAGTTTGGGGAGACAAATAAAATAAACCTACTAAAAAGACCATTTTGACTTTTTTGGGTCTTGGCAGTAAAACAAATTAAGGTTTTGCAAAATTATGTTTATCTTGTATATTTTTCATCCTAGTCCTAGTTTTTAATCCTAGTCATTGTTTAGATTGTAATTCCCTCAAAGAAAAGAATGAAATAAACCCTTGTACATCTGTACAAACACAGTTTAATACTTTACACACAATGGGTGTTCAACACACGATGTTGTCTGTCTTATCTACTTGAAAAAATTAAAAAACCTAGAACTAAAAACAGATAGCTCAGAAACTGGGAACTATATCTTTTCATAGTAATCTCTCTTTTTTTGGTATAAATTTAAGGGATACAATTGCAGGTTTTTTTACATGAATATATTATAGGTGGTAAATTCTAGGCTTTTAGTGTAATCATCACCCAAATAACGTACATTATGCCCATTAAGTAATTTCTCATCCTTCATGTCCCTTCCATCCTCCCACTCTTCTCAGCCTCCAATGTCTATTATTCTGCACTCCTTGCCTATGTGTATACATAATGTAGCTTCCACTTACAAGTGAGAATATATGATATTTAACTTTCTGTTTCTGACTCCCCAGCTAAGCTCTAAAGATCTCATTTGTCTGTTCCATCTCTATCCTCTCCTCCTGTAGAAACCTACAAAATGATGACTCCTCAATAGCCTGGGACCAAAAGTGACTATAAAGTGCCCTTTCCTGCCAACTTGCATTGGAAAAGAGATGCGGGTAGAGGAAAAAGTGTTTAAACAAAGGAGATTCTGGGGTTTATCTACCGTGGAAATTAACAATTGTTTAATCAAACACATAGCATATAATGTGCTTCTGGTATAACAAAATCTAAAATATTTGACATTGACCTATTGTCATAAGGCAAGATAATCAATAGGGGTTGGAAAAATTGAGATGCAATTATGCATAGGCAATATATTTTTTAATGCTGATAAAGTAAAAGAATGATCATGTGCTACTAAACTTGTAGGGAAAGAGTGTATATTATTTGCTAATTGCTGTTTGATAATATATAACAAGAAAGTGATTTGAATAGAAATAATGAGCCATTTTGCAAGCAGAAATTTAGGCTTTGCATGATTGGAAAAACTAACAGCTTTCAGATTCTAAACTGTAAGAGACTGTATTAAAATTGGCTTTGAGAGACAAAGGCCAGTACAAAGGCCTGTTCTATTATATAAAATAAAATAGCAAAGATCAGATTAAAGTGTGGTTAACACATCATTTCAGAAAGCCTCAAGGTAGCTTTCAATGTTTGGGGAGAGAGACATAAAACAAGAAAGCAAAAAAGTAAAGCAGACTCTAGTATTGTGACTCATGGAACTGACTGGAACCAAATAAATCAGAAGCCTACTGCATTTTCAAAGGAAAGTTATCATAAGCTTGAACTATAGAATACTTTTTATTATTTCAAACATAAACAAACAAATAAACAAACAGGAAAACACTGTGGGCTCTCAAACTTCTGATAATAAGAAATAAATTAAGAATGCTGGACATAGTTTTAAATTCCTATTTCAGATACACCAACAATAATGGCAAAATTGTAACACCCCAAAAGGCAGAGTTAGGGAATAGGGAGAACAACGGACATAGGAAGTCTTCCTAAGCAGAACGAGAAACTTACCAAGATGCTGCTACCACTTCAGGGCAGGAGGTATTCAAAAGGTCTTCCCAATAGAATTTCAGCAACTACCATTTGCTGTCCAGTCTACCTTTTTCCAAATGAAATTATTTATTGTGGTTCTCTTATTCCTATTTCATTTTTGTACACTAATGTGGACATTGTACAGGTAACCTGTCTTTTTAGTTTATAAATCTTTTTTTTTTTTTTTTTTTGAGACAGAGTCTCACTCTGTTGCCCGGGCTAGAGTGAGTGCCGTGGCGTCACTCTAGCTCACAGCAACCTCAAACTCCTGGGCTTAAGCAATCTTACTGCCTCAGCCTCCCGAGTAGCTGGGACTACAGGCATGCACCACCATGCCCGGCTAATTTTTTGTATATATATATTTTAGTTGTCCATATAATTTCTTTCTATTTTTAGTAGAGACGGGGTCTCACTCTTGCTCAGGCTGGTCTCGAACTCCTGACCTCGAGCGATCCACCCGCCTCGGCCTCCCAGAGTGCTAGGATTATAGGCGTGAGCCACCGCACCCGGCCTAGTTTATAAATCTTCAGCTCATAAATGACTCATGATGTCACTACATGTCTCCTGGAGATCATGGACTTTGAAGTTGATTCAGTGACTTGTTAGAACATTGGGTTGTCTCACTTGAAGAAGAGTTGTCTGTTTTCTCCATGTGAGACAAAAATGTATTGGACTGTGCCAGAAATAGCTAGTGCTTACTAAGAATTACTAAGTATTTCATATGTTCCCCTAGCTATTCTATTGTGGAGAGTGATAGAGTAGCTGAGCAGCAGACTAGTGTTTCTACCTAGAATGACTGAAAAGGCAAAATAAAATATAGCATGCATTTGCCTGAAGTTAGGAGGGAGCTTCTGAGGCAGGAAACATACAGGCACTAAGACTCTGGAGACAGAAGCATATTGAAGAAGTGAGCTGGCTTCTGCAGCTATTTTTACTTGAAATTGTTTGATGATTCTGGACATTGACAGGAGGCAGAAAGTCCAGCAGAAACTCTGATGCAGAGTTATAATGGTCTAACAGGGAAACTGGAAGTAGAGATTTAGAGAGCCCCAAGTACATGGCTAGCATTGCCAAAACTAGGGCATCCTGGGTCAGCAGGCTAAAAACCTAAAAGTAAAGATTCTAAAAAGCAAAGAACTGATGAGACAGAGATTTGAGTTTTGCTCCTAATAGGAAGGAGGATGTACAGAATACACTGGACTCCTATTTGAAAACCCTGTAGGGACAAGTGTAGACACATAGTAGAGTGAATTTTAGGGGGGCTGCAATGATACAGTGACTGTACCTGGTACCTAGTTGATGTAAGGTGATCAGCCACCAATCGCTCTGCCCAACAGAGGCAAGGGAGAACCCTCCCTGGAATGAGATAACATAATCAGGAACCTCTACAAAATTTTACCTGTAATATCTTGCATTAAATAAAAAATTATTTAGCAAGGTAAAAGAAGAGAAAAATAAACAATCAAGAATATCCACTGATGATCCAGATATTAGTACTATCTCTTAAGGCCTTTAAAATGATTATGATTGATATGTACAAAAAAAAAAAGAAAAGAGAAATAAACCAAATAAATGAAATATGGAAAAATTAACCAGGAAATTTAAATCTATGAAAAAATCAATTGGAAATTGCAGAAGTAAAATAACATAAATCTAAAGTTAAAAATATCACTACATAATTTTAACAGCAGAGAGTATACACAGCAGAATACAGCATTAGTGAATTAAAGTAGACTAATAGAAATATGCATGTCCATATTTCCCAACTCTTGCAGTTACCTGGGGCCATGTGACTACTTTGACCAAAAGATTTGGATAAAACTGATACATGTTCCTAATGAGATCAGTTAGGTAAAGACTAGCGTGTCTCCCTAGTCCCTCTTCTATAACTTCAGAATCATGTAGTCCCATTAGGAAGTAGTGTCTCCATCAACCAGAGTCACTGAGTGTCGATGTCAAGCTGGTCATCCCACCATCCCCATAGACCTATGTGGGATGTGAAACATAAAAAAGGAATAATCCTTTTTTGTCAGATACTTGAATTCTAGGGGATTTGTGTGTGTGTGTGTGTGTGTGTGTGTGTGTGTGACAGTTATTAAAGCTTAATTCCGTGAACATACCTATGTTTCTATAGAAAGTTAGTAGGTAAAATCTGCTGATTCTACCTCAATTGTTTTTCTCATTAAATCACACTGCCTCACAAATTTACGGCTATAAGCTAAAATAACCAACTTGCTCAGAATACTCAAAGAAAAACCATCTGGAAGTCAAGATTTGTTTTTCTGTCTGTTTTCTTGTTTAATTTGCACACTAAATCACATTTTTGTTGGCTAGGATTAGTAAAAGCTTTGTTAGCAAAAGATTCTATAAATTCTCTATTCCTGGGTCCAGCAACAATGTAGTGAAGTCTTGATTTGGTCCTTGATTCTGATGATTGCAGCATTATTAAAATTAACTACTACTCAAGCAAATTGATATCTCCATAAAAGCTAAACTCTTTAGAAACATACATTTATGTGAACAAAGTGAGAAATTTATCCCTAGTTAGCCCATGAGGACTACTTTATGTCATCTACTATATGTAATATTAAAATAAATATGTATTTTTGTAAAATATTAGCAAATATTTTATTTAAAAGCCAAAGAGTCTTCTTGAGAATATGCCAAAGTATGTAAAAGCCAATTACATCTTCAGAGTGTAAGTCAATATGTATGCCTCAGAGATCCTTCTTGGCTCCATAACATTTAAAAGCCATCCATCTGAGATCAGGGTCTTAGACTTGAAATTTAGGGCAGAATAGCAATTGATATTCACTGAATAAAGTTGTTTTGAGAGCCCTTAGCTAAATTTGGGTTCCACTATCACAGCAGTAAGCAACTCTGCCCTAACAAGAAGTGAATGGGAGCTGGATATGGGTGTTTACAATGTGCCTTTCATAGAATAATTTTTTTACTTGGCGGAAGGCCTAAAGCCTAGTTGCCCAATCCATGACCGGGGGTCGCTCGCATAGAAAACTTACTTATATAGGCAGACATCTTTGTGGCTCTTGTCTGACCCATGTCCAGTTTATACCTGCCTGACCATTGTTCCTGGCTCTGGGAGCCTGACTTTGTGTTCTCCCTGGCATCCTGGGAAAATCCAGCCTGCAACAGCCCATATAGTGCTTCATCTGGAAGACACAAATTCCATACACCACCACAATAGGAAACAGTTCCAAGCTTTTTACTTACTGATCCTGGGCAAGGAGGGTGTAATGAGTTGGGAGGACAGTCCTCCATCCCTGGGCATTTGAGGCAGGAATGAAGAGTTAGGTAGAGAGAGAGAGAGAGAGAGAACACTCACACAAGCACAAGCACAAGCACAAGCACGTGCACATGCCAATTGGCAGTATGATAAGGGAATAGAGCGTCAGTGACTTTAAGTTTGTGGGTAAATTCCTAAATGGTCCATTTACATGAAGCAGCTGGAAACCAGGGAGCCCAGTCTGCTAGGTGGCAGAGATGCCTGTAAGGTCTTATTTCTGGCACTGACTTGAGCTGTTTGGGTATGGTGTAAAACTGGAAACTGTGTTAAGGATGACTGAGCCCTGCTTTAGGGGTGAGAAAATTAAACTTATATTCGAAATAGATGCCAATGCAACATGAAATTATAAGAAATCACTGCAACTGTTTTTTTTAGTCCAATTGCCTTATCTCAAATTCTGTCTCTGACAAGTACTAGTATAATCTCCTAAATTTTAGTCCCATTTTCCTGATTTTCTCCATTTTTTAGCATGGGGATAATAATCCTGATTCATAGAGTTGTAAAAACTAAATATCATAATATAGGGCACATGGTAATGCTCAATAGTTAGCTGCCAGGAATAGTAATTGTACCACAATGCTGTTGTATTTCAAAAAAAAAAAGTTTCCATATTTCAGAACCACAGAATGGAGTAAAGTATTTTAAGAAAGAAGAAGCCCCTAGTGCTGTGAGAAGTTATAGGAACTAAAGACACACAAGTGGTAGCTGGAAACTGAAAAAGTGATCAGTAGATTAGAAAGTAAATTGTGCTGGTAATATAGAGCTAGATTGCTACCTCCCCAATCTCTTTGCTGATTATAAAATAAAGGGTACTAGCTAAAATTTGTAGATAGCACTAGCAAAGGATAAAAAAATACAACTTATTTCAAAATAATTTATTATAATAAACCAAATACATAAAATCAAAATTATTTATTCTTTTATCAATAAATATTTATTAAATATCTTCTAATAAATATTTTAGGTATTTATGATTGACTGGTAAACAAAAAAATTACCTACCTACATTAGAAGTCACAAACCAAAACCACCTGTTACTTTAACAATATCCTGTTGGTTACACAGGCAAGCCATGATTCATTATGGATGGGGATTCCACAAGGCATGACTACCAGAACACAAGGAATATTTAGGATGAGGCTGGCTACTTCGGTTCCCTCCTGGCCTACAATGTTTCACATTTCTCTGATATGTAAAACACACTTCTGTTTTCCCAAAGCCCCCCAAATTCTCATTCCCTCACAGCATAACTCAAAGTCCCATAACTGACCATCTAAATCAAGTCCAGGTGTAAATGAGGCCCTTGGATCCAGTTCTGGACTCTCAGTATGAAGTCCTGTGAAGTAAACAGAAATGTAATCTGCCCACCATACTCGCAACATACAATTTCCTTGGGACAGGCAAAGGATAACCATTGTATAATCTCTCCCATTGAGAAACAAAAACATAAGACCCAGACAGGAATCACTGGGTCACAACAATTCTGAAATCCCACAGGGAAGATGTTGCCAGTTCCTTCATTAGGACTAAAGGCCAGGTAAGTATTCTCCATGGTTCTTTTCCCTTTCTGGTTGTTCTTTCCATACTGCTCAAAGATTTACAAATTCAATGCGATCCCTGTCAAAACTTAAATGGCATTTTCAAAGAAATAGAAAAAGTAATCCTAAAATTCATATAGAACCACAAAAGTTCTCAAGTAGCCAAAGCAATCCTGAAAAAGAGCAAATCTGGAGTATCACACTCCCCAATTTCAAATTATATTACAAACCTATAGTAATCAAAAAATATGGCACTGGTATAAATAAAGATGTAGAGACCTATGGAACAAATAAAAAACTCAGAAATAAAACCAGGCATGTACAATCAACTGGTCTGTGACAAGGGCACCAAGAATACAAAATAAGTGACAAATAGTCTCTTAATTAAATGGTACCGAGAGAACAGGATATCCCCATGTAAAAGAATAAAATTGGAGCCTTGTCTTACACCAGGTGCAAAAATCAACTCAAAATATATCAAAGACTTAAATATAAGATGTGAAATTGTAGAACTTCTGCAAGAAAACATAGGGAAAAATCTCCTTGACATTGATCTTAGCAATGAGTTTTTGAATATGACACCAAAAGTAGAGGCAATAAATGCATAAAAAAACAAATGGGATTACATCAAACTGAAAAGTTTCTACATAACAAAGGAAACAATCAACAAAATGAAAAGACAACCGCTGGAATGGGAGAAAAAAATATTCAGTTATTAAGTATGAAAAGTACCATTTCCTTAAGCACTAAGTTTGACAATTGATATCTCTGACATTTCACTTTGACGCTTCTTGTTTTATTTTTATTGTGAAGGTATAACCTCAGTCTTTCAAATGCACAGTTTGGTTTGTGATTATCTTTCAAATTTCTTTTTAGAGCAATTTTTGAGAAACCATGGATAAGTCAAAAATCCATGTTATTTTCAAATGCGAGTCTGTTGTGGAATCAATGCAGTGCAGACAGCTCAAAATATCAACAAAGGGTTTGGGAAGGACGTGGCTAATGAATGCACAGTACATCAATGGTTTGAGAAGTTCTGTTCTGGTGATTTTAATCTTGAAAATGAGCCATGTGGGAGAACTGAGACCAAAGTGGATAATAATAACCTGAAAGCTGTAGTACAAGCGAATCCATTGCAACCTACACATGAATTAGCAGCAAGGTTTAATGCTACTATTCCAACAATATTGGACCATTTGAAACAAAGTCGCAAGGTAAAGAAGCTGGATAGATGGGCTCTGCATGAATTAAATGAGAAATTGTCTCGAAGCTTGCCTTTCTTTGCTGTCATGACATAAAGGCAAGACCTTTCTACACTGTATTTTTATATGTGATGAAAAATGGATTCTTTTTGACAATCGCAAATGTTTGGCACAGTGGTTGGATAAAGATGAAGTACCAAAACACAGTCCAAACTGAATATTCAACAACAAAAGCTAATGGTGTGTGTTTACAGTGGATGTCCCCTGCAATCAATTGGATGAAATGATGAGGATCCTTGCGATTAAGCAGCTGAGATTGGTCAATAGAGATAAGCCAATCCTCTTGCAAGACAACACCTGACCACATGTCACACAAACAATGCTGTTCAAACTACAGCAGCTGGACTCTCTGTCATCCACTGTATTCACCAGAACTTGCACCAACTGACTAGCACTTCTCCCAGGCTTTAGGCCACTTCTTGCAAGGAAAAATAGTCAATTCTCAACAAGCTGTGGAAAATGCTTTCGTGATTTTGTTGTCACTCACTCTCAAGGTTGGCATGAATAAGCTACCATTAAGATGGCAAAACTGTGTCAATAATTTAGGCATATACTTTGATTAAGTGCATCGCTTCTGGTTTGAGATACAATAAACTAGACTTTTGATTTGAAATCGGACATTTCATATTTAAGGACCTATAGATTGGTACAGCCATTATGGAAAACAGAATAGAAATTTCTCCAAAAATTAAAAATAGAATTACCATATAATCCAGCAATCTCACTTCTGGGTATATATCCAAAGGAAACAAAATTAATATCTCAAACAGATATTTGCACTCCCATGTTTATTGCAGCATTATTCATAATAGCCAACACATGGGATCAACCTCAATATCCATCAACAGATGAATAGTTAAACAATATTGGAATGGAATATCATTTAACTATTCTCTGTTTGTTTTTTAACATTTTCCATATGTGTGAACATTGCTAAAGTATTAAGTATTCATTTTGCTTATTTTTGAGTTTATAAAAATGATATATTGCATGTAGCTCTATGAGAAGTGTTTTTATTTTTCACCCAGCATTGTGTTTCTAAGATTCACCTGCATTATTTTGTATACTTTTTTTTCCATTCAATTTTATCTATGTATGATATTCAATTGTGTGGATAGAGCATAATTTATTCATGCTGTCTCTGGTCAATGAACACTCAGTTTAGTTCCAGTTACTTTTGCTATTACAAATAGTGATTCCATAAAAAATTTTGGATGAGCTTTTGGTCAAGACACCAATTACAGAAATAATGATAGAAATATATACCTAGGTATAAATTTAACAAAAACAAGATCTTTCTGTAGACAAATTAAAACTTTATTGAGCTAGATCATTCGGCAGTTCTATTTTTAATTTTTTAAGGAACCTCAATACTATTTTTCATAATGGCTGTACTAATTTACATTACTACCAACAGTGTTGCAATCCCACTATTGGGTTATGTATCTGAAGAAAGTGAGCTTGGTGTGTTGAAAAGATATCTGCACTGCCATGTTTATTGCAGCATTATTCACATTAGCCAAGATATGAGATCAAGCTAAGTGTTTATCAATGGATGAATGGAAAGAGAAAATTGGCATATGCATATAGTGGGATACTATGTGCCTTTAAAAAGAAGAAAATCTGTTATTTGCAACAACATAAATAAACCTGAAGGATATTATGAAAAGTGAAATAAGCCAGACACAGAAAGACAAATAATACATGATCTCATTTATATGTGGAATCTAAAAAGTCGAACTCACAGAAGTAGAGAGTAGAATGGTGATTTACTAAGGGCTAAGGGTATAGGAAAGGAATGAAGATTCATGTTGGTCAAAGGATACTAAATTTAGATGGAAGAATAAGTTCAGGAGATCTATTGTACAATATGATTACCCTAGTTAATAACAATGTGTTATATACTTGAAGATTGCTAAGAGTGTAGATTTTAAGTGTTCTCACCACAAAAAAATGAGTATGTGAAGTAATGGATATGTTAATTAGCTTGATATATCCATCCACAATGTATACAAATATTGAAACATGTTGTATACATAATTATATGAAATTTTTGTTTTTAAATGAAAAAATAAATTTAGAAAAAGGAAGCATTACACACATTTAAAAAAACATTACTGAAACAAATAGTAGACAAATAGAGATGTGTACTGTGTTCATCTATTGACATAAAATTTCAATTCTCTCTAAATTAATCACAGTTTCAATAAAAATTCTACATAATTTTCAAAGAAACTTCACCAGCTGATGATAAAATTAACAGGAATGTAAAAAAATAAAAACAACCTAAGAATAGCTAAATATTCCTTACAAAGAAGACAAATAAGTTTTGGGAACTTGTCTCATCCAGATATAGTAAGTTGCAAAATTGCCCTATTTCTCCATATGTATATTTATTACTTTATTCCTTAAGCACATGTATCCTTCTGAAATAAAATTCATTATCAAATGCATGTGGACATGCTTTACCACATTGTTTATCAAAATTGCAGAAAATAACTATTAAAATAATACTGTCATCATTTAAATTAAATTTAATTAAATAATTATAGGCTAAAATTATTGAATTAATTACCTATATGAATTTTAGTGATCGACATCAGGGATATTTGTTTAATTTACAATAATAATTGACTGATATTCTGATGATGTCCTTGTAGACTTTTCAGAATCTGTTCTCCAAGGTAACTGTCAGGTTCAAGCTATGTGGCCTGAAAGATCTGAATGCCTTTGATCATACTCCCAGACAATGTGGGGATAAGAACAAAGACTAAGCACTATAAGGACACCAGGCCGAAAGGAGTTCCATCACTTTACCTAACTCTGTGCTTTGATCCCTCCCCACCATAATAGGATCAGAATCTGTAATGAGATATTTTGATTTTTTTTTCTCTAGCCAAGTAAAAATTCAATATAGTTGCTTAATAAAATCAATGAGACACATCAATTTACAATAAGCAAAATTTTCAGTCAGGGTAAATCTTTTTAACATATATATAAATGCACATAAATATTGCATGTGTTCAATTGGCTTAGAAGAAATACCTGTAAGAACTAATAGTCCACTAATGCATTATCCATGCTATATTTTACAATTTCTGATGTTAATATTTGCTTTGTTTCCTTCTCAAAAATATTACATTTTTATTCAATTAATTCCTCTAGGAAGCCTTATCTAGCCCCATAAAGAATTCACTACCCTCTCTTTGTATGATGCTAGTATCTGCTGTACACACCTATGGTAGTTATTGAAATCCCTTATTCCATCAAACTGTTTATATGACTGTCCTTCCTTCTTGATTGTAATCACTTGAGAACACAGATGGCATCCTATTCATCTGTATGCCACCTACCTAAACGAAGATAAAGGACCTTCCTCACAAGGAATGTCAAATCTTTGAACTGTTATTTCAACTGCACACCATCTGTAATTTGTTTCCTTTCATAATCAATTCTTGCACAGCCTACTCTAGTTTTCCTTAAAGACCCTTTGAGTGTTGTTTTTTCAGAAAATCATTATGTGATCTTTTGTTCACAACAATTTATGATGTTCATTTGTCCATGCTACATTTACTTAGTATTTCCTATAAGCTAAGCACTGTTAGGCACTGGGTATATACACACAAAAAAACATAGTCTTCACGCTTAAAGAATTCAAAGACTAATCAGAATACAAAAACTAATAATTACAATGTGACGTAATAAGTGCTATAACATACACAGGTGCACAGTGATCTGGAAACATGTTTAGACTGGTTCTGGCTAGTTAAGAAAGAATTCAAAGACAAGAGATGTATGAGCTTAACTAGTTAGCAGACTTTTCCAGGTAAAGAAGGCAGGAAGCAAATTTTAGGAAGAATGCATGCAAAGACATGAAGTCAAGAACAGGATTAGGGTTGCCTCGTGAACAAGAACCTGCTAAATCTGCTAAACCTTGGAACATAAGATATCTGATGTGGAGAGGAAAAAGATTAGGAAGTTAGCCAGAGGAACAATACCATACAGGCGATTTTAAGAGATGTGTGCTTTTTACTTTGGCTATATGGATACAGAAGTAATATTTAAACAAGGCAGAGATATGATCAAATTTATCTTTAGGAAAATCATGCTATTTGCAGGATGAGAATGGGCTTGGAGGTGAGTAATTTTATGGTAGACAAATTAGGAGGTTTGTATAAAAATATTCCAGAGAGAAGATGAAATTATCTTTCAAATGGTGGAGGCACTGGCACAGTGGGATATAAAGATTAAATTGATTGATATTAATGAAATATCCTCAGCTAAGCATAGTAGAAAGAGGAATTAGTAGGACAAAGGAGTTAAGGGTGATTCCCTGTTTCTTCTATGGGACATTGAAAATGAGAAGGACCCCTCTAGGTTCAAATGATGTTTGAGGTACCTAGAGAACATACATGCAGACATGTCTAGTAGATCAATAATTCTGGAATTCAAGAGTAAAATTGGGGCCGGGCGCGGTGGCTCACGCCTGTAATCCTAGCACTCTGGGAGGCCGAGGCGGGTGGATCGCTTGAGGTCAGGAGTTCGAGACCAGCCTGAGCAAGAGCGAGACCCCGTCTCTACTAAAAATAGAAAGAAATTATATGGACAACTAAAATATATATATACAAAAAAAAAAATTAGCCGGGCATGGTGGCGCATGCCTGTAGTCCCAGCTACTCAGGAGGCTGAGGCAGTAGGATCGCTTAAGCCCAGGAGTTTGAGGTTGCTGTGAGCTAGACTGACGCCACGGCACTCACTCTAGCCCGGGCAACAAAGGGAGACTCTGTCTCAAAAAAAAAAAAAAAAAAGAGTAAAGTTGGGACTAGCAGATTAGAAGTTGTCCACTTATAACTGGTAATTAAAAGCATGAGAGTAGATGGGATAACTCAAGGTTTATATGGAAAGTAAAAAGGAAAGAGAAATATAGAACTTTGGTCATCTATTAACATATAAGAGTGGCTCTAGTCAAAAAAGAGCTAGTAAAGAATTCAAGAAAGAATAATCAAAATGATAGGAAAACCCACAAAAGCATAGGCCATTACTGTCAAAAACTATAAATGCCTTAGGTGAGATGTGAGTTCAGTTTAATTTATCAAATAGAAACATCTATTGACATTAGAAAAGCCATTCATAGCAGGGCAGGGGTCCAGACCAAGGTTTGAAGGGCAAGCATGGAAGACACAAACTATTTTTTAATAAAAACGACACTGAAAGCAAAGAGAGATATGAGATCAGCAGTTTGAGCAGAAGGTTAACAGAAAAGTTCAGGAGCTAAAATAATAGACAAAATTGATGCTAGAGAAAATAAAGATAGTGTGATAGAATTCCTGTGTAAGAGACAGAAACCAACACATTCGTATATTATCTGCTGCTATAACAAATTACCCAAAACTTGGTAGCTTAAAACAACAAAAATTTATTATCTTATAGTTCTGGATGTCAGAAGTCTGAATTAGGGCTAAGATATCAGTAGTGTCACATTCCTTTCTGGAGACTATAGTAGAGAATATATTTGCTAAATGGGGGATTTATGGTGCTAAGATGTCAACAGGGTTGCATTCCTTTCTGGAGATCGTAGTAGAGAATATATTTGCATGCCTTTTTCAGCTTCTGGAGGCTGCCTACATTCCTAAGCTTGTGGCCCCATCCTCCATCTTCAAAGCCAGCAACATAGCATCTTCAAATCTCTCTCTCTCCCTCTCTCTCTCATACACAGCCACCACACTGCTTCCATTGTCACTTCTTTTTGTTTGACTCTCCTATCTCCTTCTTTTATGGACCCTTGTAGTTAAATGGGGCTCACCCAGACAAATAATATCCCCATCTCAAAATCCTCAATTTAATGGCGTTTGTGAAGTCTCTTTGCCATGTGAGATAAAACACTCATAAGTTCTAAAGAGTACGAAGTTAATACATTTGGGGCTGTTATTCCGTCTACTATATTTGGCAAGGATGGAATGATTCAACTGGGAAAGGACAATCAACTTCTCCTCTTCCTACAGAAAGGATGGAAGCCAGAATGGGTGATGTCATACATAAGCACAAAGGCAAAGTCAGGGCCATATTTCCCTCTTGGTAGAATTGGCAGAGTAAAGTACACCATTGGGAAAAAAAGAACAAATTTTTAGAAAAGCTGCTAAAGTCTGTTGGAGAGAACGTGACTAGAAACAGACAAAGAGATGGTGAAGAAATGTGGGAGTCGGGGTGAGGAATCCAACAGAGCTAGAACGTGTCAGGTTGTTGTGAAGCTAATTGACTTAGCAAGATTTGCCCAGCAACACTTGGCAGTCTGGGAACAGAGCAAAGAAAATAAATAGATGGATTTATCAAGTGATGGACATCTGCAGGCTGGCTATAGTTAAGGAAATAAGGAGAAATTCGAGCAAAGATCCTGGTAAATATACATGTCATTGAAACCACTGAAACCACTGAATTAGTCTTGGTCGATTCCACTCCTCCCTGATTCTGAAATTTTGTAAAAATTAATTTATTTAGTGTGTGTGTGTGTGTGAGAGAGAGAGAGAGAGAATGATCCCCAAGCTAAGCTTTGGGATTGCAAAATTCTTGGCTCTAGCATTGGAAGATCAATATCCTTGTGTATTCAAATTACAAAATCATGTCAGTAACGAAAGTAACTTGATGGACTTTGAAACTTATAAAACTAGAATTAGGATCATTAAATAAATCTATCCCAATTCTTCTGGCATGTAATATTGATTTAAACATTTTTTAAATCTGTTTTTGACAGGAAGATTAATCTTACTGAAAGTTTGTTTAACAATGTTTAAAGCTAATCAGCAAATACTGAATGTTTTCCCACTGGTAGAGATAAAAATACAATTTACTACATAATTATTTGGTAATTACTTTGTCATCAGATATCTTTTACGAGAAACTTAACTCTATCTCCCATGTAATCTACTCCATTTATTTTACTCTGGATTTCATTATTCTCATTTTCTCAGTTATAATTCATTACAGTATTATGCCAATTTCATTAGCAGGTCAAAACCTGTCAGTCAACATTCTAGAAGGCTACAATTATTTCATTATTGAACATTTTACTTCTAAACCTTCCTACCTAAAAGTATGCTTGCAAGACTTTCATCAAACATAAAATGCTCCTGTAATAACTTGATTTGTCTTCTTAAAATATTACATTATGTTTTTATTTTAATAAATTATTATTTGCTCGTGTTTCTTTGCTTGCCTTCATTTACACAGACAACTAAGTAGATCTAGTGTCTTTTGAATATATTTATTTTATTTTTTTTCAATTTGAGAATATTACGGGGGTACAAATGTTTAGGTTGCATATATTGCCATTGCCCTACCCATCTTTTAAGCCAAGTAGCAAATCAGAAGTATATCAAAGTTACATAAGGAATTTTACAAAAATACAGATGGGAAGAAAATTAGTAAAGGTTTTGAAGAAAAGTAATGTGATATTCAGGGCCCTGGATTAACATGATAACTCTGATAGCAGTTGGCAGTGGAAAGAGATCAGAGGCTAGGGCTCTAGGAAAGAGAATATTACCACAGCCAGTGTGGGAAGTACTGCAGTCCTAAACCAAGATGACAGTTATAAACATGTCAGGATTATTAGAAATAGTTGAGAAATCTGTAAAATGAGCATAATAGAAGCTTTCCTATCTTACAGGGTTGTTTTGGAAATAATGTGAAACTGCAGAGGGGAAAATGGCTTGAAAAAATCTGAATTCTCTACACGTGCAAAGTCTCCCTATTATTTATTAAGTAAGAGCACATTTCTTTCTCCAGGTTTTGTGCTTCACTTGGAAGATTTCATGAGCAGAGAGCTCACATCTGCCACCATAATCTACTTCTGCAGTCAGTACTCACAGACTGTCTTTACAGTTGGCCATTAAAGTAGATTTTTATTAGTTATTCCCTTTAAAAACCAACCCTGCCCCCCCCCAAAAAAACCATGATCTATATATCATCTCTTTAAAATGAATGCTGTCTTAGAAAATTTTTTGTCTTATTTAAATATTTACATACGACAAGTGTAAATACACAAGGCTATTAAGTTCTGTTAATACACAGGATTATGCTCTAAGCTATTGCCTTTTTTGGAATAGAATGAGATAACAACGCTTGTAAACTTTAATACATGAGAAAACTAACATTTTTTTTGTTTTTTCCTGCCATTCTATCCAAATGAATTTAGTAATAAAATAAAGTTAATATAATTTCAAAATGCAGCACAATAATAAAAGTATTCAATATTTATATGTGACATTATTTTTGTTAAAGGATAAATGAAAACACACCAAAATTCATTGTATCTAAAGGTCATTTTAGTTTTTCATTTCAATTTTTTATTAAGTATTCATCTAGTAGAATTCCCTATCTTGTTCCTTGCTGCTAGTACTTACATCTGAGGGTAACCTATTATGTAACTATGACATTAATATTTGAGATTAAATGAAAGACAGTTTTTAAAAACACTAAAATTATTTGAACCATTAGTCAATGAATAATTTGTTATATTGGTAAACAACAGCAATCATAAGGTACAACAGCCAGAAAATGGATGTAATAACCACATCCTAGACAGTGTCTGCTGAAGACCAACTATGCCACTGTAATAAAAAAGGAAAGTAAAACCTTATCACGTTGCAATGCTTATTCCCAGAGAAACAATAATACACATTACATGTTTCAGAGTAAATATCTAATAGTGCTGTGTATTCACTGGTGAGAACACTTTCTTCCCTTCAAACCCAAATAAGCCACATTTTGGGGGGAGGGCACTTGAATTTACTTGTAATTCAGGAAGATCAACTGCAACATAAATGTTCAAAATTACAAAGTGTTTACTCACCTAAGGACACATTAATTCTCAAAAAATTCAAGAAATTGGCTGG
The DNA here is from genome assembly GCF_041146395.1 of Eulemur rufifrons. NCBI lineage: Eukaryota > Metazoa > Chordata > Mammalia > Primates > Lemuridae > Eulemur > Eulemur rufifrons. The sequence continues at coordinate 38,137,965 of NC_090997.1, forward strand.
GCACTGTGGCTCACACCTGTAATCCTAGCATTCTGGGAGGTCGAGGCAGGAGGATCACTTGAGCTCAGAAGTTCAAGACCAGCCTGAGTGAGAGTGAGACCCTGTCTCTACTAAAAATAGAAAAATTAGCCAGCTGTCCTGGCCTACTCCTGTAATCCCAGCTACTCAGGAGGCTGAGGTAGGAAGATTGCTTGAGCCCAGGGATTTGAGATTGCTGTGAGCTAGGCTGACACCACAGCACTCTACCCAAGGTGACAGAATGAGACTCTGTCTAAAAAAAAAAAGAGAAAAAGAAAATTGAATCCCCCTTCACGCTCTATCCCTCCAAATTAAAAAAAAAAAAAATTCAAGAAATTATCATAATAAAACAGTGTGGTTCACTTAATTTATATTTTAAAAAGGATAAACATAGACCAGATAAATTCAGAAAATAAGTATCATATCTCAAATGAGCTTCTTATTTTACTAAGGGATGACCGTTGTTTTCCTCTGACTAGCCTTTCCATTAGTGCATTTAAAATACAATAAACAAAAATTTGACTAATACACACTTTTAGAAACATCTGTCATTTAAATGGCTTCATCATCTAAAATGAGGTTATCTGTACTCTATTTCTTTTGTATAACCTATATTAAATGTAAAAATGGAGAATATATTTTGCTGAAACATTTTTTGTTGATGTATCCCAACTTGTCTTTGTGAAGATTCTGTTATACCCCCAAATGTCTTTTATTTCAGTATATTTCAAAACTGATTCAATAAATAATATTAAGAATTCTTTTATATTACATCCATTTATACTTTTAAGATGGTCTCATCACTTTATGTTAACCTATGAAATATACACTTCACATTTAAAAATTTATGATTTAATAAGAAGTGTCTTCATTTTTCTGATTTCCATATTGCTAATTTTACTATCTACTTGAGCAGGCATTAATATCAAATATAATTATCATACTTATTTCTATAAAATACTGCAGCCTAAAATAAGGAAACAATTTACAATTCCAACTTAATCCTAGACTTGGATATATGGGAATTTAGGTTATTTTTAAAACTTTTCTTAAATCCTGATTGGTTTTATTGTAAATACCAAGGGAAAAAGTTAAATTTCTCATATTTCTACCTTCCTCATTCTCTGTTTAGATGTCACTCTCTCTTTCTCTCCTGAGTTAGTTCTAGAAATGATTTAGAGATGGGATGATAATATAATTTTCCTTCTATTCCCACAAGTAGTTCTATTCTGACCCCAAAAAACAGGAGAGTTTCCAATATAATTCTGAGTTTTTCCAAACTTCTTTTAATCTCTAAAGAGAATGACCAATAATAAAACCAGTAACTATAGTAGCCAATTTAATTTACCTAATCTTCAGTAATCAACCTGATAAATGATATTTTCACTATATTTTAATGATGTAATTATAGTACTTTTTTCCCATTTACAAGTCAATGAATTCAGTAAGCATTTCCATTTTTCTTTCTAAGATGCTTGGTTACTCTACAGGGGGAAAAAAGGGTCTCGTTAGCATATGAATTCCCTTTGGTATTTTTGTTGCTTTTTCCATTACTTCTCTTAGTTATAGAATCATGCACGAAATTAACTATTCATCAATATGTTAGGCAAAATTCAACCTAGCTGGTGCATTGAGAGTAATTTATAATTCTCTTGGATTAAATAATTACCGCTTTTTGAATACAAGTAATGGTAAATTCTCTTACTACATAAGGGCATAAAACATGGTTTCCATTATAAACATATAATGGAAATAACGTGGCTTTGGAGCTAGCTGAGTAACTTTGGAAAACAGTTTACTTAATTGTTGTGAATATCATTCATCGTTAAAATAGGAATAAAATACCTACTTCATATGAGTAGATATAATATATATCCAGTGTCTGGCACATGATCGTGTTCAATAAGTGAGAGTGGAAAAGGGAGAGAGAGGAGATGATTATTATGATACAGCAATTACTATCTGAAGTCAAGTGGCCCCATTCCTTCTCTGCAACTCTCTTTCGTTCACTCTCTTATCACTAAAATTACCTCATTTTCTCAAATTGAGTCTTTACCTTATTCTAGGGTTCCTCAAAACTAGTAAAGTCTTTTAGAATCCTAGATTTTTAGCCTCTAAATTTAGTGGATTCTAAGATGTCCAAATGTTTTCACTTAGAAATGTAGGCTCTAACCACATTAAGATAGTCAGTCTGGATTTACCTCCACCACAGATCTGATTTAGACCCAGTATTGGGGATGTAGCATTTGAAAACGACTGACAATATGACCCAAGGCCAGTTCCATAGAAAAGATCATGATTGCTATGCATAAAAAATGTTTTCTTTTCTCCAGCTTTCCCATAGACTCAGAGTAGCCTTAGACTCATAACATCATTTTTCATACAACCATTAACATTCTAAAGGAATCATGTCCTAGAAAATTGAAAACAAGAAGTAAATTGTTTCTATGAAAGCATTTTGATTACTGCATTTTAGATGGATATTACTTTCAAGTGTTTCTATTACAGGTATTTGCCTTGATAGGTTCAGGTTGATACAAACTCAAGCCTCACAAGGTCCATTCTTCCATGATCATGGACACCATGCAGGCCTACCTTCTTTAACAAAATACTATGCCTTAAATCATATTCATCAGAAAATAGTCTATGAGACATATGTTTGTGCTCTCAACTGACACCTATAAGTAGAATGCAGGAAGTCAGATTAGATAGAGAAGAGGTTAAATCATGATGACTCGCAATGAAGAAAGGCCCCAGCTAAAGTCACAGGGAGATTTGGAGCTAGATTGGCCCTGTTGAGTTGTCCAAAATTGAGGCATGGGTCTGGCCTTTGTATTCTGAATCACCACTTATTGAACGTGGTTTGCTCCCTGTATTAGTCCGTTTGCATTGGTATAAAGAAAATAAATGAAGGCTGGCTAATTTATAAAGAAAAGAGATATATTTGACTCACAGTTCTGCAGATTGTACAAGAAGCTTGGCACCAGCATCTGCTTCTGGTGATGGCTTTGGAGATCTTCCCACCAAGGTGGAAGGCGAAGGAGAAGCAAGCATTTCACATGGAGAAAGAAGGAGCAAGAGGGAAGAGGTGGTGCCAGGCTCTGTTAAACAACCAGCTCTCACGTGAACAAATAAAGCGAGAACTCACTCATTCTGTTGGGGAGGGCACCAAGAAGTTCGTAAAGGATTGCTCCCATGACCCCAACACCTCCCACAAGGCCCCACATTCAACACTGGGTATCAAATTTCAACATGAGATTTGGAGGGGCCAAACACTGAAACCATATCACTCTCTTTGAGCAGGTTGCTTCCTGCTGCTGAGGGAAATTGGTAGAGGGCACTTAGCTATGAGCTGTTAGAAGTCAACACACCTGGCAGTTTGGAGAATAAATGCCTCATCCTAGAGGGAGGTATGGGTGGTGCACTGCAAAATCACTGCCTACGGCTAACCAGCAGTCATTTACTTTTAATGCTTTGGAATAAAATGTCTTACGGAATCTTTTTTGAAAAAGTATATGTAGTAAAATGACACAATCTTTGTCATAGTGACATTTCAGTAACTGTAGCAGGTGAAGCCCATAGAAGGAATTTGTCCTTCATCCACACCAGAAACTGTTTGTTTTGGATTTCAAGGATCCACCTGCAAATGTAACAATGATCACAAGCCTTGTTATTCTTCAGCGTTAAATAAGCAGAGAGACATCTGACCACAGAATGGCAGTGAGAAGGCTGAGCATGATGGATTTCAGTGAGCGAAAGACTTGAGACATAAGTTAGCTCAGAAGTTCTGAAAAATTTCAGGTACTCTACACTTCAGAAACCAATAAAACTAAAGACCATAGCATAAACTGGGTTAGATCTTGATATTCATGTTGGGATCCACAGTCCTTGTTAATTAACTGAGTTGTGTTTACACCAATGTTTCCCAGTGGACATTTAGTGCCATAAGATGCTCAGTAAAAGAAAGTTCTGTGGTTAAATGTGATTGGGAAAGTCACCATTCCAAAATCCCTCCTGAAGTTTGCAGCATGTGTTAGGATGTTTCTTAAGAAATTAATCTGCCTACATTTTTACTTCATCGTTGTTCAAATTTACATAATCATATCATCGTTTTTCATATAACCCTTGTCAACAATCTAAACAAATCATGTTCTAGAGAATTCAGGCTGGGACGTGCCTCTCCATGTAATGCCAAAATGTCCTATGGAAAAAATAAATAGATTCATAATAAATAGGCTGCTTCATCAACATAAGGTCAAAATATACTCTTCTGTGTTTATTTTCTACTGAAATTGCCCTCAGAACAATAGGCTAAAAGCAGTTGCAACACAAAGCTCAACAAAATAAGTTTGTCAGTGAGTTACATGTATCCACACACATTTTCTTACCTATTAAAAATAATCCACTAAATCAACATTATTTACTCTTTGATATGTACTAACATTTGAATTTCCAGATTGTCCTCTGAGGAAAACTTCAGAAAAACCAAAAAGGCCTTTCTGATTTGGAATAGGATTTCAGCCATAAGGACTTAACTAACTCTTTTCACATGTAGGGCACAGGCAGAGAAAATATGCCGTGTGAAAGAAGCAGGGCTTTGCAGTGAGGTGAAAAAGGCTCCGGTTCCAGCTCCAGTCCTTAGCTGAGTAACCGTGACTAACTGCTCACCCTCTCTGACTAAGGGCACATATGTACATATATGTAATAGCAAGGTGACATATCCTATCTTTAAACTTGTCTTGAAGATTAAATAAAATAACATTGTTATAAGGGAACAAACTCAATGAGATCTTATTTAACAAATAGTAGTTTCTTTTTACCGCAGTTCCTTTTCTTACTCCTTCCAGGTGAATCAGGCCAAAAAGAGAGAGAGAGAGAGAGAGAGAGAGAGGGAGGTGGGCTTTCCAATAATAATTTCTTTCAAAAACTTCCTTTTTTTCCAAATTTTCTATGCTTCTGACTTTATCTATAGTATAGGCAGGAATCAGATATGACACTAAAAGGGAAAATATTGGGAATAGCTTGAATATATGACCTCATGGTGGGAAGCTTGAGACAAGAAAAGACAAAAGCATGAAAATTTCCCTTATCTAAGATTATCCCTTCCCTTATGTCTCTTAAAGGTTTCCATAAAAGGAGAACACCCTTTAATCACTTAATAATTTTTGATATTCTTCCTACCACAATTTGGACACTTTATCAGTAATGGCTATTTAATCACAGCAAACTCTTTCTATCTGGCAACTGACAGTGAATCCATTGCACAGTTTGAATGCCTGTGCACTGACAGCATGGATGCTTATAAAATGAAATGCAAATTAAAAGTACAATAGGCACAACTCTTATCACACTGGCAAAGATCAAAAAGTTTTATTATGTATTGTGTTTGCAAAGGTTGATGTGAGCCTAAATTGGTACAACATCTAGAGAAGGCAATCTGGTAACAATTAAGAAAATTTGAAATGCACCCTTTTTGACTCAGCAATACCATTTCTAGCAATTTATCCTACAGAAATACTCTCCTGTGTGCAAAACAAAGCATGCTCCAATGTGCAGCACTGCTGGTTATTGTAAAAGCCTAAAAACAGCCTAAATGTCTATGAATTGAGAATTATTAAAATATTTTGATAAATCTATAAAATAGAATATTATTTATAACTATATGATTTACTATAATACTAGTCTTCAGGATATATTATAAAGCAAAAACAAGTTACAGAATACTTGTATATTAAAAAATGTATAATGCATCTACACTCAATAGGCCTAGATCACCTCTGCAAAGAGACAACTAAGAACTTGATGGCAAGTGCCTCCAGGGAAGGTATCTGGTGACCAAGAGGGCCTTAATGTTTCTTTCAGCTTGACTAAACGTTAAACAGGCTTCTCCCTGACTTTAGACAACTGACCTATCTTTTCTTGGAACAGTTACTTTAGAAAACTCATAATTAGGGCCAGGTGCGGTGGCTCACACCTATAATCCTAGCACTCTGGGAGGCCAAGGCCTGAGGATTGCTTGAGCTCCGGAGTTCTAGACCACCCTAAGCAAGAGTGAGACTCCATCTCTACTAAAAATAGAACAAATTAGCCAGGTGTGGTGGCACCCGCCTGTGCCCAGCTACTCAATAGGCTAAGGCAGGAGGATTGCTTGAGCCCAGGAGTTTGAGTGAGTTAGGCTGATGTGATGGCACTGTAGCCTGGGCAACAGAGTGAGACTCTGTCAAAAGAAAAGAAAAGGAAAGAAAAGACAGCAGGGAAGGGAAGGGAAGGAAAAAGGGAAGAGAAAAGTATTACAATATAAATTCTTTCTCTGTTCTTTTGAAATGTAAATCTTTTTAAAAGCCTCTTGGACAGCTTTACCACCCAGTACTAGCTTTCTCAAGGAGCCATCCCTTTGAAATGTAATCAACAAGGAAGCTAGAGCCTTTATCTCTCAGTCTCTGTGGGAAGGTAGGAGCCTAACTCCTATCCAGGTGTCTTGCTCCAAATTGTAAAACTACCTCTTGTCCTGAAGATAAGAGAAAGTTTACTTTTCCCTTGGATTAGGCCACTTAGCAAACACAGGTGGCCTACAATTCCCCTTAGAACTCTCTGGCCCATTTTCTCGTTGATTGGAGCTCAGACTGAGTTCTGGCCTCTTTCTCTATTGCAATGGACTTGAATAAAGTCTTTTTAGCCTAACTTTGGTACAATTTTTGCCTTGACACTGGGGTACAAGAAAATCTGATCAGGAGGGAGACCGACTTTTCCTTATTCTTTTTGTACATTTTGACACGTTTACTATATTCATGGGTTACCTATTGAACAAATTTAAATTAAACAAACAATCTAAAAATTTTTTAGGGAAGTCTACAGCCTACGGAAATATAAGCTATGTTGTCTTGAAGAGATCCATACAACCAGCTTCAGCTTTGACATACTTATGTAAAACATTTTAAAGAGAAAAGAAAATTTCTAGTTAAACAGTGTGAGCTTTATACAAGCCAAAACCAAAATAGGAAAGTGTCCTTAATTCTCTCAAATGGTACTGTTAATAAAGAGAAAATATTTTATCTCAGTTGAATGGAAATTGTAATGAAATTTTAAATGAGAGTTTACTATATTTTCCAGAGATGCTTGATGGACAATTATTCTGTATATCTAGCCTATTTGGGTTGCCTAGTATAATACAGGTTTGTGTCAACCCAGATATTAGCTGTTGAAGCCTTTAAGCTACAAACTAGCATTCCATTAAGCCAGTTGCTTTATGATGATTTACAATCAAAGCAAAATAAGATATTTAGAAATATCTTATTTTTAAAGAGATTTACAAAGTCAGTATAATCCATTTTCAGTGATATCTTCTTTCAAAAGGAAGTTCTAAAAGCTACAGTAAGAAAGAATGCCATCAATTGTCATGATCTCATGTGTTAGTCACAGTTTTAAAATTAGGTCCTTTCTGTAAGGCTGGTGGCAGGCACCCCTCCCCTCCCTAATGAAAAAAGAAGAAGCCCCTCCTACTCCTCCATACCCGCCCTAAAGCTGAAACAAAGAACTTCCTCACTCTTCCCGCTGAAACCTTCCCTCCAGAGAAACTCCCATCCCCCACCCCTAAAAAACGTATATAAGCCCACCCAGGCTTCTGGGCCGCGCGGCTTCTCTGGTTCCACTCGTGGGACCATGAGGCTCGCCTGGGCCCCTCTCTTGGGGCCCATTACCCCCACCCGGGAACACCCCAATAAAGCCTCTTTATTTATCCCTTTTAACTCTACTCATCTTTCTTTCTCTGGTGCCGGCCACTCCAAAAAAAACTTACACTTTCTTTAAGAGGTAAACTTTAAATTCAGAGAACTTAATGAGTCATTATTTTGTTGGTATTAAGGATATTAGTCCATAATTAAATTTGCAGAAAGTAGAAGACATTCAATTTTTACTTTTTGCATAAGAACATCTTAACACTACTATCACAGAGGTATGACACTTTTTCTTGTATCTAGACTATCATCATCTATTTACTGTGAGATATCTTTTTCTCCTTCCCATTATAGTTAATTTAGTTCCAAAAAAAAAAGAAAAATGGAGGAGAGCAATTGAAAAATATTTTTGAATATACCTTAAGGAAAGAGACAGATATTATTTGAATATACTATGACATTTAATGTTCAATGTGCATAGCTAGGAAACACTACTAGATATTTGATTTTTTTTTTTTTCCACTATCTGGAATTGACCAGAATCTTAAAGAAAACTGTCTCATGAAATCTGTACTGCCTCTGGTAGTATAATGCATTTTCTACTGCTTCCTCCGAATCTATGCTACATAAAACTTATTTCATGGATTAACAGCATTGACATCACCTGGGAGCTTGTTAAAAATGAAGAATCTCAGGCCTTATTCCAGACCTTTTAATCAAAATCTTCATTTTAACAAGATCCCCGGCTGATTTGTATGCACATTAAAGAACAGAAGTAATACTCTGGATCCAAAGGTCCTCTTCCTTCCTATTCAGCAAACATTAGCTAATGTAGAGGATTGAAGGATTCTTAGCCCAAAGAGGAAAGTATTCTATACAGTCTGCCTGCCCGCAGCCTCTGCCTTCCGTTCTATCTGGCATACCATTGCCTAAAATGGTCTTCCCAAAATAATATTTGTGTCATGCTCCTCGTGACAACTATAATAACATACTCATTTTAAGTACTTTTTTCAACTTACAAAGTTCTTTCATGTACATTGTCTGAGTTAATACTCATAACAATATTGTAAAATGGGTTATATTAGTTCTAGATGAGATGCATCCTCAGAAAAGTTACAAACCATGCCTAAAATCAGTTATAAAGTTACCAATGAAGCTAGGCCTCATTTTTGAAAATTCTAACATTAAACATCACACTCTTTCCCCTATTTCCCTGTGCCAATCTTCAATTATTCTCTTTTACATATTTTTGAAAATCAAGCATGCTGGCATAATCTGGCCCCACCGATATTGCCTACCAAACCGCCCACTATATCAAAAGCAACCCTTTGAGCTGGCCCCACTCACTCAGCCTTCCTTATTCACAAATATCCCTGTCTGAGAAACCAACACCATTCCAGTTTTTTAAAATGTAGCTAAAGACCATTATTACACAAGAAGGAATATAAATCATAAAGTGTGTCCTGGGTTACTCAACATAAATGTTTTCAAGTCTTCAAAATTTCAAAAATTTGTATATACATTAAGAAATATTGAAATAATAGCACTTATTCTCCTTATTTTCTAGATCTGTCTGCTGTTGAGGCCTAGAACAAATTATGACACATTAGCAATGTGTACAACCAACACCTAGATCTTAATTTCTAATAGCATTCTCCAAATTTAAAAAACAGTAGGAGAGGCTCCTTTGAGAAGTAATGGATTCCAGTGCTGGGGTTGGGGGGAAGATGCAATATGAACCTGCCTGGAAGGTGCCAAGAGGAAAGAAAATGCTTAAAAACCACAATTAAGGGGTAAGTCAAGGGGACACATTAAACTAAAAGAGCTCGCAATGGGCAAGCTGGAACAATTTGAATAACAAAATAAATAAAGTAACATTGGATTGTAGTCCAAATTAGGAAGTAATATTCATGAGTTTACACTGATATAAATAAATCACTGAATAAATAAACAAAAGGGAGACAAAGTTCCCATACAAAAGAATTTCAAATGATGTATATGGCTTGAAGAGATGGAGTTTAATTTCCTTCCACATACCCTTGAGTGTCTCCTCTACTTAGTAACTTGCCTCCAAAAAGTAGGGTTTGACAAGGAGCCAAAATTATAACTTTATAGTAGAGAAACCTGGTAAACACTAAATTAATCATTTCTTCAAGGTTAGCATAATCAGTGATAATTCAAGTTGATAGCACATACCCTTAGTATGAAAAGATGAGAATGGCACCTCACCTCTGTGGCCTTCCTTCCCAAATCCCATAACCCCAGGCTAATTATGAGACAAACATTAGATGAAGCCCAAATTGAAGGACACTATAAAAACAACTGATTGGCACTACTCAAACTGTCAAGGTTATCAAAAACAAGGAAATTTGGAAAAAATATCATTGACCAAAGGAGTCTAAGGAGATATCACAACTAAATGTAATATGGTATTCTAGAGAAATCCTTGAACAGAAACATAGCATTAAGTAAAAACTTGTGAAATTTAAATAAAGTATAAAATTTAGTTAACAGTTATGCATTATTGTTTCTTTAATTATATATAACAAATGTACCATAGTAATTAAGGTGTTAACAATAGGGGAAACTGGGTGAGGGATATGTGGGAAGTCTCTGTATTATCTTTGCAACATTTTGTGAATCAAAGAAAATATTTAAATTTGTTTAAGACAATGAACTAAATACTTTTACAAACAAACAGAACCAGAAAGAATTTTTCACCAACATCCCAGCTCTGTAAAAATGCTAGGTGAAGTTCTTCAGGCAAAATGAAAATGATACCATGTGGGAACTAAAAACTTTGTAAAGAAATGAAGAGTACTAGAAGTGGTAAATATGTGTTGTAAATAAAAAACAACAACAACAACAACAAAATTGTTTTCATCATTTTAAAAATTATTTACAGGAAAATTGATTGTGTAATAACGATGTATTGTGGGTTCTAACACATGTAGAAGTAAAACATGTGACAACAATAGCACAAAAGACAAAGAAAATGGAAATATATTATTGTAAGCTTTCACTCTACATGTGAGGAGATAGAACATTACCTGAAAAATTATAGCTAATAACCAACAAATTAGATGGAATAGAATCATAAAAACAATCCAAAAGAAGGAAATGAGAACAAATAATAAATTGTGATAAGGTAAAGATGCATCTTTTAAATTTTTGAGCAACCACTTAAAAAAAAACTAGTGAATACAAAATGGAATACCAAAAATATTAGATTAATCTGAAAGAAGGCAGAAAAAGAGGTAAAACAGAACAAAAGGAAATAGATATTACAAATAAAAAATAGCAAGATGATAGACTTAAATCCAACCATATCAATAAGTATATTAAATGTAAATGGTCTAAACAACAGATAAAAAAGCATGATATAACTTTATATTGAAGTCTATAGAAAACTTTCTTTAAATATAAAGGCAGAGATAGCTTAAAAATAAAAGATTGTAAAATGCATGGGGTAAAGAGACAAATTTCTCTTGTAGAAGAATTCAAAATAATATATGTAGCCACTCTGCCCTCAAGGAGAGGAAACATAAATCTCTACTTAAGTGTGAGTTAGGTATAGTCTTTTTTTTTTTTCCAAAGACTATAGTGCAGAAAGAAGAAAAAAGAATAAACAAACAAGTAAATATAAAAGGAAGAGAAAAATACGTGTACCAGATAAACACTTATTAAAAGAAAAATGAAGCAGCTATATTAACGGCTGAATACATATAATGGCTGAACAGTTATAGGCTGAATTCCCCCTCCCCAAATACATATGTTAAGCCCCTAAACCCCAGTACCTCAGAATGTGGCTGTATTTGAGAGCCTTTAAATAGGTAACTATTAATAAGTTAAAAATGAGGCCATTAGTGCAGGCCCTAACCCAATCTGACCAATGTTTTTATAAGAAGGGGAGATTAGGACAAGCAGAAAGACACTTGGCAGTAGGAGTTGGGGCACGTGAACAGAGGGATGACTATGTGAACAGGCTGCAAGAAGGTGACCACCTAAAAGCCAGGGAAAGAGTCCTCAAGAGAAATCAACACTGCTGGCACTTTCATCTTGGATTTCCAGCCTCTAGAACTGTGAGAAAACAAATTTGTTGTTTAAACCACCCAGTCTGTGGTATTTTGTTATGACAGCCCTAGCAAACAAATATAATTAGTAACAGATAAGGTACATTATAGAGCAAACAATATTATCAGATGAAGAGAAGTATTTCATAGTGATTAAGGGGTTGGTTCATTAGGAAGACATAAGAGCCTTTAATATGTATGCACCCAATTAACAGAGCTTAATAATGCATAAAAAAACCCAACAGAATTAAAATGAGAAATAGACAAATCCACAATTATAATTAAAAATTTCAATAATATTCTCTCAGTAATTGATAGAATAAGCAAACAAAATATAAGATTTGAACGCTATTAATAACCAGATCTAGGTGACATTTATAGAACACTCTACCAAACATCAGCAGATTATACACTTTTTCAACTGCACATGAAACATTCACCAAAAGAGACTTTATTTTATGCTTCATAAGATTAAAAATATAAGGATTGAAATTAACAGTTTATGTCATTTCTTTCCTCATTGTTTTGTAGTTCTCTTTGTACCAATGTCTCAGGTAACAAAATCAATGAGAAAATAAATTTATATTATTTTATCTCACCCAGCTTGTGATATTTTGTTAAGACAGATCTAAGAAATTAACACAAGTGGTAAGCAATGAAGATGAAGTCAATGAATTCCTCATGAGTTTGGATTGGAAGATTCTCTCAACATATGAATTTTTATTTGCCAAATAAACATTTGGCCATCAGATACTGACTCCACATGCAGCCTGAAATATACCCTAATCATCTGGACAGAACAGTTATTTGTAAATTCAAATTTTCTTTTCTTTGTTTTTGGATATTTTTATAATGATGTATTATATACATCATTCCCATTTCTAAAGGATCTCACTGAAAATACTTTTTAATTCTTTTTACCTCAACCGTTTGCTTCCTATCTTTAAATTTGTTCTCTATAATTGGCCAAACATTTCCTTTCATGACTTTTAAATAACTCAAATAATTCAATTAATAAAATTATAAGCATGCATTTACACAAGATAATTAAACATATGTATGGAATTACCAATTCAATTTATATGTTATTGAAATAAATTTACTGAGGCCAAAAATCTAATAGAGATGAAAAATGTGTAATAACACCACATAATTCAAAATGTTACTCCAACATGCAGAGTGAAAATTCTAATTAACATCCTGTGACTCTTCTACAAAATCATTGGCTCATAAATCGTAGTTATCAGCTTCATCTTGTTAACAATTCATGCAATAAATGTGCAGAAGCAGGATCTATAAATTCAGGCTGATATGTCACCCATTCTGCTACAAATATATTAACACAAAATCAACATATGTGAAAGTTTCACTTAACTGACAGATAAAAATTTAAATATTTCAAAGTTATAAATATGTCCCTTGCATCTAAAACTTGACTTTGAAAATGCTATTCCATATTTAATAATCATCAAAATAAAATAAAGGAAAATTATTATTCAACACAATGAAAATAACTCATCCCATTTGTTCTAATGACTATATTTCAGTAAGTACTAGGTAATAAATTTCAGGTAATAAATTCTAAGATCTCTTTTTTTCCTATAGGATATTAGATCTAATTATTTTCCTTTTTTAAATTTCAGAATTTTATAGGGATATACACATTTTGGTTACATAATTTGCTTTTGTACAGCTTGAGTCAAAGCTATAAGTGAGTGTGCCCTTCACCCAGTTAGTGTGCACTATACCCATTTGGTGTGAATTTATCCATCCCCCAATTATTTTCTTAGGGACTTATATTATTTTGTAGTAGCAATTAAAGAAATAATGAGTTAGCCAATGAACTTTAACTTAGTCATCTGGTTTTTACCAAAGGATAAGAAAATTGTTTTTAATTTTAATTATAACTAAGAAAATAAGTATGACAAGAATGGAAAAACAAACACTACATGTACTCACCATTAAATTGGAACCAATTGATCAACACTTATGTGCACATATGGAAAAAACTTTCATTGGAAATCTAGCAGGTGGGAGGGAAGAGAAAGGGATGAGTAAATTCATATTTAATGGGTATAGTATACACTATCTGGGTGATGGACAAACTTACAACTTTGACTCAAATGATACTAAAGCAACTTATGTAACCAAAACATTTGTAACCCTATAATATTCTGAAATAAAATAAATATTTTAAAATATGCATTTATCAACATTCTGAATATAAAATGAAAACAAACAAAAAGAATTAGACACATTTATAAAGAATTTATGTAAAATGTTCTATAGTTTTCTCTTTATTATCTTACACTGAGGTAGTTACTTTTTTAAAATTTAATTTTACTTTTTTTTAAAAAATTTTTATGGGTGACTTTTTTGATACATAGAAATTTTACATATTTATGGGCACATGTGTTATTTTGACACATGCATACAATGTATAATGATCAAATCAGAGTGATTAGGACATCCATCACCTTAGTAGTTACTTTCAAGCATTAAGAATAAAAGCTCACCGACACAAGCCTTCTGTTTGCACCTAAAAGCAGAGTTTCTATGTGGTCTTTTATACTATAAGTACTGTTAAAATATAAAGGATATTGCTTTGCTGATTTGGAATTCATGTATTCAATCATTCATTCACTCATTTAAAACATTAGCTTACTGGCCACTTATTTTGTGCAAAGAAGTATAAAACACAGTTTTAACTTCAGAGAACTGACAATCTAAATAAAAATAACATTAAGAAGGTACATATAAAGTTCTGAAAGAGTTCAGATAAGGAAGAAAAAAATAAAATAAAATTAGATTTTCTGGTATTTGCTCTCTTAACTGAGAAATTTTATTTGTATCTTCAATTCACCCCTGTATAAACATATTATGTTAAAAGTTTGGTACCATATGGAATAAACAGAAATTCTAAATTCCATAAAGTTTACTTGTAACACACCTTGGAACCATTTACTGAGCTTACCATGCTCTACCGAACCACATCATAATTGAAATTTGGTAAAATGAAGGTTTAAAATTTGAGTTAGAAAGTTGACATTTTAAGCCAATAGGACATAATTATATAAAGTTCAACTAAAGAAGTTGAACTCATAGAAGCAAAAAGTAAAATGGTGTTTACCAGAACCTGGAAGGTTTGGGTTGGGGAGATATTGGTCAAAAAATTCAAAATTTTAAGCCTTCTAGACAGAGGAAATGACAGACACATGGCCCAACTATATTCTGCCTACAAGAAACTCATCTCAATATAAAGACACATATAGACTGAAGGTAAAAGGACTAAAGTAGTATTATAAAAGGAATAAAAATATTTAAATCAGATATAATAGACTTTAAGTCAAAAACAGTAAAAAATGACAGAAAAAGTTATTATACAATAATAAAGGAATCAATTCAGCAAAAGGATATAATAATTTTAAACATATTTGCAGCTAACACTGGGGCACTCAGATATATAAAGCAAGTATAATTATATCTAAAAGGATAAATAGCCTCTGATACAATAATACAGGGAACTTCAAGATCACATTCTCAGCATTAGACAGATGATCTAGAGAGAAAAGTAATGAAGAGCCATTATATGTAAACTACACATTAGAACAAATAGAACTGATGGAAATTTACAGAGAATTTTATCCAAAATCTACAGAATATACATTTTTCTCATACATGGAATCTTCTTCATAATACTCTGTGTATTCTGAAGAACAGTATAACAGAAAACAAATCTCAATAAATCAAAAAAGTCAAAAGCATATCAAGTACATTCACAGACCACAATGGACTAAAACTAGAAATAAATAACAAGAGGAACTTGGGAAACTATACAAATACATGTAAATTAAACTATTAATACATTCTCCTCAATGACCATTTGGTCAAGGAATAAATTAAAGAGGAAAAAATCTCTCACTTAAACAAATGAAAATTGAAACACATCATTTCAAAACCAATGAGATACAGAAAAAAAATCAATGCTATAAGGGAAGTTTATAGTAACAAATGTCTACATCAAAGAAGTAAAATGATTACAAACACTGTAATGATGCACCTCAAGGAACTAGAAAGGCAAGATCAAACAAAACCCCAAATTAATAGAAGGAAAGAAATAATAAAAATATGAGCAAAGTTAAACAAAATAGAGCCTAAAAAATAATACAAATGAATAAAATGAAAAGTTGGTTTATTGAAAAGATAAGCAAAATCAACTAGTCATTGGCTACACAAATCAAGGAAGAAAGATAGATGACCCAAATGAACAAATCAAAACTGAAAAAGGAGACATTACAACAGATACCACAGAAACATAAAATCATCAGAGACTATTAGAAACAGCTATACACTAACAAACTGGAAAAACTAGAAGAATTAGATAAATTCCTGGACACATACAACCTACTAAGATTGAATCAGGAAGAAATAGAAAACCTGAACAGACCAATTATAAGTAACAAGATTTAATCTGTAATGAGAAAGTCTCCCACTAAAGAAAAGCCCAGAACCTGATGGCTTCACAGCTGATTGTATCAAAAATTTTAAAAAGAACTAATACCAATTCTTTTTAAACTTCTGCAGAAAATTGAATAAGGGAGAATTCTTCCAAACTCATTCTATGAGGCCAGAATTACTTTTAATGTCAAAATCAGACAAAAATATAACAACGACAACAAAAAGCTTTAAGACAATATCCCTGATGAACAAACATGCAAAACTCCTCAACAAAATACTAGCAAATCAAATTCAAAAGCACATGAAAAAGATTTTATATCATGATCAAGTGGGTCCAACATACACAAATCAAGAACTGTGATTCTCTACTTAAACACAATTAAGGACAAAAATCATACAGTCATCTCAGTAGATGTAGATAAGGCATTTGATAAAAATGTAATATCCTTTTCATGATAAAAACTCTCAACAAATTACACATAGAGAAATATGCTTCAACATAATAAAGGACATATGTGACAATTCTACAGCTAACATCAAACTGAATGGGGAAAAGCTGAAAGCCTTTCCTCCAAGAACTGGGGCAAGACAAAGATGCACAATTTTACCACTCCTATTAACACAGTACTGGAAGACCCCATCAGAAAAATCAGGCAAAAGAAAGAAATTAAAGATATTCATATTGGAAAACAGACTGTCAAATTGTCCATCTTTGAAGATGATATGATCCTATATCTAAAAAAAAACAAAAACAAAATTCAAAGACTCCATTAAAAAACTCTTAGATCTGATAGATAAATTCAGTCAATTTGCAGGATACGAATTCAACATACAAAAATCAGTAGCGTTTCTATGGGCCAATAGTGAATTAACTGAGAAAGAAATCAAGACAGCAATTCAATTTGTAATAGCTGCAAAAAAATTAAATACATAGGAATAAATTTAACCAAGCAGATAAAAGAACTCCACAAGGAAAACTACAAAACACTGATGAAAGAAATTGAAGAGGATATAAAAAATGGAAAGACATCCTATGCTTATGGATCAGAAGAATTAATATCATTAAAATGACCATATTGCCCAAAGCAATCTTCATATTTAATGTAATCCTTATCAAATTACTAATGTCATTTTTAATGGAAACAGAAAAAACAATCCTAAAATTCATATGGAACCCAAAAGATCCCAAAGCCAATGTATTCCTGAACAAAAAGAACAATGCTGGAAGTATCACACTACCTGAATTCAAAATATATTACAAGTCTTAAGTAACCAAAATAGCATGGTATTGGTATAAAAACAGACACATAGACCAATGGAACAAAATAGAGACACCAGAAATGAATCCACTTATTTACAGCCAACTGATTTTCAAAAAAAGTTCCAGCACCATATATTGGAAAAGGACACCCTCTTCTATAAATGGTTCTGGTAAAAGTGGATATTCATATGCAGAAGAATGAAAATGGATCCATATCTTTCCCACCACACACAAAAATCAACTTAAGATGGATTAAATATGTAAATGTAACATTTGAAACCATAAAAGTCCTAGAAGAAAATATAAGGGAAATACTTCAGGACATTGGTCTAGTGTAGTCAAAGATTTTATGCCCAAAAACCCTTAAAACATAGGAAAAAAAACATAAATAGACAAATGTGATGATATTAAATTAAAAAGCTTCTGCACAGCAAAGGAAACAATCAGCAGAGTGAAGGAAAAAAATTTTGAATGGGAGAAAATATTTGCAAACTATTCATCTGACAAGGAAAAAACCAAATAATCCTATTAAAAGGTGAGTAAATGACATGAATATATATTTCTCAAGAGAAGACATACAAATGACCAACTGGTATATGAAAAAAAGCTCAACATCACTAATCATCTGGGAAATACAAGTTAAAACTACAATGAGGTATCACCTTACCCCTGTTAGAATGGCCACTATAAAAAGACAAAAAAATAACAGATATTCATGAGGTTGTAGAGAAAAAAGAACTCTTTTTCTTATATTTCTAACTGTATATAAACTACTATAGCCATTGTGGAAAACAGTATAAAGATTTTTCAAACACTAAAAATAGAACTACCATATGATCCAGCAATTCCATTACTGGATATTTATCCAAAAGAAAAGAAATCAGTATATCAAAGGGATATATGAACCCCCATGTTTATTGTAGCACTATTCACAATAGCAAAAATATGAAGTCAACCTAAGTGGACATCCATCAATGGATGAATGGATACAGAACATGTGGTATATATATACACACAATGGAATAACATTCATCCATTAAAAAGAAAGAAATCATGTCACTTGCTCAACACGGATGGAACTGTAGGTCACTATATTAAGAGAAAGAAGCCAGACACAGAAAAACAAATACTGAATATTCTCACTTATATGTCAGAGATGAAAAAGGTGATCTCATAGGGGTAGAGAGTATTATAATAAATATTAGAGGATGTGGGTGGGAGGGGATTAAGAGAGGTTGGCTAATAGGTAAAAGTATACAATTAGATAGAAGGAATAAGTGCTAGGGTCCAATAAAACTGTTGGGTGACTATAGTTAATAAAAATATATTGTATAATTCAAAACAGCTAGAAGAGAGGACTTGATATGTTCCCAACACATAGAAATAGTAAATATTCAAGGTGATGGATACCTTAAATACCCTGCCTTGATCATTACATATTCTACGCATGTAACGAAATATGACATGTAGCCCACAAATATGTACAAGTATTATGCATCAATAAAAATATGAAATTTCCATTAGGAAGAATAAGTTCAAGAGGTCATGGTGAGTATAGTTAATTAACAATGTATTGTATTCTTGAAAATTGCTAAGAGAGTAGATTTTAAGTGTTCTTACCACAAAAAAAATTTTATATGTGAGGTATTGCACATGTTAACTTTGTTTTAGCCATACCACAATGCATACATATTTGAAAACATCATGTTGTACATGATAAATATAAACAATTTCTGTCTGTCAATTAAAATTAATTAATTAATTTTTAAAAACAAAATAAACTTTTATTATATACAAAAATTACTTACAAATTGTAAGTTTTGGGCTAAATTATTGTATCTATTGAAATTAATTAATAAATATTTTGTGCTCAATCAGTTATAACTTTTTAAGAAACTGTACCCATTGAATATATCATATCTGATGCTTCAAAGAGTATTCTTTTTATACTAAATATTTGTGAAGTAACCAAAGTGGAAACAGTCTGAATGTGTGTCCCAGGAATGCATGTTAATAGGTTGGGCAAAATAGCAAATTAGCTGGAAAACAAACAAACAATCAAACAAACGTTGACCCTTGTTCTGTGGGAGAAAAAATTTAATTCTAACAAGTAGTAGAATGAACATATAAAAATATTCAATATACAAAAAAAAAGTTTAAAAGCAAGGAAAGGAGGGAGCAATGGAGGGAGAGGAAGAAGAAAACAGGGAAGAAGGAAGGAAGGAAATATTTGGGAGCAGTTATAGTAACTATGAAACTCTAGGAACATATCTTAGGCAGGGCTAGCATTCAAAAGAGTTTCTCATGTCTTTTTCTGTGTGCAGGTCTCAGGCCCTTAAAATGACCTAAAGAAGACCTAGTATTAGAAATATAATATGGAGGGTTGAAGGCAGGCATAGGTCACTAGACTTAGGGAAATGATCATCTCTATTGTTCCACATTCAATACCAACATGAGAGAAAGCTCTATAAGATAGGAACCTTTTACTACTAGTTCTAACAATATTGTTTTCTTTGTCTAAGGATAACCAAACAATAGAATATAGGTAATAAATTATAACTTGAACAAAAGTACAGCAGAAGTATTTGGAAAATGAGACCACTAAGAAAGTTTTGCAAGAAGAGATTTTTTAAGTTTTTAAAAAAGATTTGTAGTAGCAGGTCAATGGTGCTTTTAAGACAAACACCAGACGAACATGCCCTGGTTTTTAAGTAAAAACGAAGCCCTGAGTGACACATTATCAGGGTCATTTAAAAAGCGACATCAAACATAGCATTGTTTTTAGTCCAAACCAATGGAAAGTTGCATCTGCTTTGCATCTGTTTTCATCTCTGGTACCCAAATCTTGACTTTGACTCCAACTTCAGTTAGAGTTTTGGTTTTGCATGTCTTAAAGACTCCTCTGTTGGTTCTTTGTATCTTAGCTTTCCTGTATAATTTTAGCTCTACTTTTTAAATTTTTTTATCTCACTGGTTGTCTTTGGTGAAATTTTTCCAATTCAATTCTCAGGCCTAAGAAATTCCAGCTTCTGTGAGTCTGGTCCCCAGGCCCTGATGAAAGGAAGAAATATAGCAGAGATTTCAAAAATAATACATTACAGAGAAGGCAGCATGAGGGACACATACATATGGGGAGAAGAGAACTCAACAAGGAATTCCATATTCACCTACCCAGATACCAATGGAATGACCATATATCCTATCATCCAAACCAGAATACTTTCAAGAATAAAAAAAAAAGCACTAACAAAACAGGGTGCCAGACAGGCATATAAACTGAAATTTCTAAGACAATGGGGAACATATGGTAGTCACTATGACGGTTAATTTTGTGTGTCAATGTAACTGGGCCAAGGAATATCCAAATAGCTGGTTGCCATGGTTTGGATATTTGCCCCTCCAAATTTCATGTCAAAATTTGATCCTCAATGTTGGAGGTGGAACCTAGTGTGAAGTATTTGGATCATGGGAGTGGATCCCTCATGAATGGTTTCGTGTCATTCTTCCAGGAGTGAGTGAGTTCTCACTCTTGGTTTCCATGAGAACTGGTTGTTGAAAAGAGCCTGACACCTCCTCTCTCTTATTTCTGCTCTCACCAAGTGATCTCTGAACTCCAGCTCTCCTTCACTTTCTGCCATGAGCAGAAGCAGCATGAGGGCCTCACCAGAAGCCAAGCAGACACCAGCACCATGCTCCTTGTACAGCCTGCAGAACCATGAGCCAAATAAACCTCTTTTCTTTATAAATTACCCAGCCTCTGGGCTGGGGGCGGTGGCTCACAACTGTAATCCTAGCACTCTGTGAAGCTGAGGTGGGAGAATTGCTTAAGTTCAAGATTTCAAGACCAACCTGAGCAAGAGCAAGACCCCATTTCTACCAAACAATAGAAAAAATTAGCTGGTGTGGTAGTACATGTCTGTAGTCTCAGCTACTCAGGAGTCTGAGGCAGGAGGATCACTTGAGCCCAGGAGTTTGAGGTGCAGTGAGCTATGATGACACCATTGCACTCTAGCCAGTGCAACAGAGTGAGGTCCTATCTAAAAAAAAAAAAAAAAACAGCAGCAGCTCATCCTCCCCAATGTGGTCAGGGCTTATCCATTTTTTTGAGGGCCTGAATAGTAGAACAAAAAGTTGGAGGAAAGGTGAATTTCCTCTCTCTCTGTTTAAGCTAGAATATCTATTTTCTTCTACCCTCAGCCATCAGCTTTCCTGGTTCTTGAACTTTCAGACTCAAACTGGTACTTACATCATTTTCTCCACTGGTTTTCAGGCCTTCAGGCCTTCAGACTTGGATTGAAATAACACCATAGGCTTTTCTCGTTCTCCAGTTTGCAGAAGGCAGATTGTGGGTCTTCTTGTCCTCCATAATCATGTAAGCCAAGTCTTGCAATCAATCAATCAATATCTCTCTCTCTCTCTCTTCACCTTCCACCCCATTGGTTCTGTTCCTCAGGAGAACCCTGAATAATAATACAGTGACCCTAGCTATAAATGAATCTAAGACCATACCAATGATTCCAGAACCAAAAACTAAGGTGAGGGAGGGAAGCTGCAGAGAGTAACCCAATGACATTGATAACAAAGCCAGACATGGATTTACATACAGTTTGGTATAATATTTTTCATTAAAACTTCCTTGGTTGCTTGGTCTTCAAATACACAATTGCCCAAAATTTAGGGCTTAAGCTAAAAGAAATGTAACAAATTCCAAGAATGTAATCAAAGTCACTTGAGACAGAGATCTTTGACATGAGTTCAATCATAGATTATAATTTATAAAAATATATTCTATAGTAAAATAATTATCACATCAATCTATTATATTTTGCATAGTAAGATGCAAATGGAAATTTGATTTTAGAAGTTATGACAGGCATTACTCAGGAAGGGAAAAACCCTTGTGATATTTTAAAATTTCTCCTTCACTAGTTTTAAATTACTTGATGGGTTGTCTACTGGCAAGACAAACAGACCATAATGTTTCCTATACGCCAGATGTTCAGTAATATAGCAAAATGATTATGTCAGTGATAATTTCTAAAGCTAAAATAATGAGTGGAACTGAGTTATTGTGATTGAAGCTTCCTGTGATTGCTACTGATTCTCTAATATCAGTAGACAGTTTTTGAGTTTTCTCTTGACATTTAGCTAAATCTAAAAAATAAATTCTAACATGCCTTAGAGAAAAGTATTTCAAATTTTATCAAAAATGGCTTTGTTTTCAAGTTTTCCCCCTAAAACAAATCTCACAGTGAAACAATTTTCATTGACAACCACACAATATTACTGAATTTTTTAAAGACACATGGGAGGTGGAACTTCACTTATCCCTTGTCCTCGTGATTGTAATTTTGATGTCTTGTCTAAATTAGAAATTTTTTCCTTTCACTTGACAGTAAGGCTTATTTTTACTTCCTACATTAAGAAATTGTGGGGCATGACCATTTGTGTTCCTTTCTTTCTCTATTCTGGCCATTCTAATAGACATGTAGTGGTATATTATTGTTTTAATTTGCATTTCCTTGATGACATATCATGTGAAGCATCTTTTCATATGCTTATTTGCCACCTGTATATCTTCTTTGATTAGATGTCTGTTAAGGTCTTTAGCCCACTTTTTAATCAGACTGTTTGTTTTCATATTGCTGAGTTTTCAGAATTCTTTGCATATTTTGGATAACAGTTCTTCATTGGATGTCTTTTGCTGATATTTTCTCTCATTGTGTGGCTTGACTGTGTTTTGAATGGAACAGAAATTTTTAATTTTAAACAAAGTCCAGTATGTCAGTTCTTTATTTTGTGACTTTGGTGTCCTATGTAAAACATCATTGCCAAACCAGAAGTCATCTAGATCTTCTCCTGTATTATCTTCTAGGAGTTTTACAGTTTTGCATTTTACATTTAGATCTGTGATCCATTCTGAGTTAATTTTTCCAAAGGATGTAAGGTCTGAGTCTAGATTCATTCCCTTTTATTATTTGTAGCAAATGAGTCTCCAAGTCTTTTAAAGAAAATCTTCAAATGTGTTTTCTTCCTATGATTTCTTCTCCTCTATCACTGAAATCCTTCTTGTCCTAGATAACATATCCGAAAAGTCTTTCAATCTTAGGCATACTACCTTCATTCTCAATGGCAGATAAAATGTCCTAGGACAGGCACTTGCTCAAATATAAACTCTACTGGGGCTTCTGGCATATGACATGCTCTATTGCTAAAAAAAAAAAGAAAATGAAAGAAAAGTATTTCTCTGATTCATCTCTTATTTGAAAAAAAAGAAACAGAAGAAAAGAAGGCAAGATAGAGTTGGTGAAGGGGAGAGTTAGGGAAGGAGTAGTTTTACACATACCATAACAATTTTGACCCCACTTCCAGAGGCCATAAGATACAGGCTTCAGTCCAGAGTATTTCTTGCTCATGTATAATCTAAGACAGATAGCCAGAAAAACACAGTAGCTCTGGAAATACTTCATGGAGTCACTATAATGGGCACTGAAATTGATTTGATTTTTTTTCTCTGTGCTTTGAAATGTCCGTATTTTGTCAATTGGACTACGATGTTTTCAAAAGGCATTTAGTAGCTATTTTAACAAAGTATTATTTCTTTAAGACTGTAGAAATCTTTTATATGTGTATGAGACTTCCCCTGAATACTGTTAACTGTGTCATCTTACATTCATCAGTCAGTGAATACTTATTAACCACCCACTTAGGGTAAGGCACTATGTTTGCCACTGGGTAGGCACAGATGAATGTTACAGACGTGAATCTTAAGTCTAGTGGGGGAAAAGATAATAAGCATGTAAACATATAAATAACCATGTAAGCACAAACTAAGAGGAATGCTAAATGAAATTAGTAAAGGAGAATGGGCAGGGACAACTTTAAGGAAGTACCATTTAAAATGAGACTGCAGTGATGACAAACCATGTGAGAATTTGTAGGGAGACCATTCTTGCCAAAAACAAGAGCTTTTTGCGGCACCAAAAACAGGAAAGAGCATGTGTGATGAACTGAAATGAGGCTGATTAACCTTGCGCATTGTCAGCAAAAGAGAGAAGGGAGATTATGTTGGAGAGGTTGTCAGGGAGCTATGACCCAGGGTCTTTAGGTCCTGGGAGGCGGTATGAGTATTGCCCTAAATACAATAAGGAGCCAAGGAAGACTTTTAAACAGGACTACTGTGATCTGATTTGGTTTTCAAGAGAGCACTTAAGCTGCTACTTAGAAAATCAGTTGAAACTAGTTAGAGAAAAATGAGCAACCAATTAGGAAGCTATTTGAATATTATTTATGAGAAAAGATGGTTACCTAGTTTTGTGTGGTGGCAATGGAGATGGAAAAAGTTGCTGGTACAGTACTAGGTATATTTTTGAGTACAATCAAGGAAGACTCTCTGGCTTGCAGAAGATAGTAAATAATTGTGCTGATTCCTAGAATATATCACACTGGAGTAGATTAGCATGGGTGGAGAGATTAGAGATCAATATTAGATGTTTAAACATGAAGTGTCTTTAACATCAAGTTCTCAAATATATAAATATCACTTAAAAGAAAAGAGGATGGACAAGATTAATGAGGGAGAATATGTATAAAATAAACAACAGCTCAAAAAACTGAGTGTCAAGGAACTGAGCAATATCAGGTGAGGGAGATAAGCCAGCAAAGGGGATGGAAAAGGAATTTTCAGAGAGAAAAAGAGTGTGCTTCAAGGAGAATGGGGTGATTTACTGAGTCCAATGCTGTTAATCAGTCAAGAGATAAGGATGTAAAGGTGTTCTCTGAATATGGCAACAGGGAGTTAGTTTGTAACTATGACAGAAGCACTTTCAGAGGAATGATGGGGACAAAAGCCAGAAAGGGGTGAACTGAGAAGTGAATGAAGGTTGGGGAAGTAGAAGCAGAGGAGTAGACAATACATTGAAGAAGCGTGACTATGAAACTGAGTGGAAAAATGGAGAGAAAAAAATCTGGAGGGGGATGAAGGGGCCAAGATTCTGTTATCAATACTTTAAGATGATGGGTATGGTATAGGGTCATGTTTGTATAATGACAATGATCCAGTAGAGAAAAAATGATAATGTAAAAGTGAAAGGAAATATATGGAAAAGTCTTTTTCAAGGATAATACTGACCCTAGGCACAGTGGGAGGACTGGCTTTCGGAAGGAGGAAGGATTTCCCTGTATTTAAGGGAGAAGAAAGGGACTGGAGGCATTTTTACATTTGTGGGTTTGCTGATAGAATGCCTTTGGAGCCCCCTTTGGATGGTTTCTGTTTTCCTAAAGACAATGAAACATCACATGCACCCTGCAAAGATATACAACTATTATGTACCCATAATAATTAAAAATAAAAATTTAAAGCAAGACAACGAAATAAAGTCACCAGGTGATATTGGAGAGTGTGAGGGGAAGTACAAGGAACACAGAAAACATGTAAATAGCCATGAAAACCAATGAAAATCAGTGTTTTGACAAAAAAGAAAGTAGGAATTCAATAAACATTTTCCCCCTACTGCTGTTTTTGAGAAGAAAATGACTTTAAATAGTACCCAAGGAAAATCCAGAATGAAATAAATTATATTTGTTTAAAATCAATTGAGGAGTAAAGAGAATATTTATATAAGCCTACAGTGTAAGAAGCAGAATACCCACAATCCTTAGTTCCTGGGTCCAGAGTCAGTATTTACCTTAAAGGACCATAGTGATAATGGAAGTGTACCGCTGCCCTGTCTTCCTCCTTTGAAAAAGAAAAAATATAATGACACTAACTTTTTTTAAGGCTAAGTCTTTAAATTGCATGCATATAAAAATGTCATTTTTACTTGATTTTTAAAGAGAATTTTATATATTTTAAAAATTATAAAAGAATTCATAGTTGTAACATTTTAATAAATATAGAGGTTCAGTTAATGAAAAATAAAAACATTCCCTCCCCTCAGTGCTCTTTTTCTGGGCAAGTCAATATCATTAGTTTGGTGTGGCACCACTCACACTGTCTTTTTTATCTAAGCATGCACAAGTCTTGTTGGTTTGTTTTTATTTTGCTCTTGTATTAAAGCAATCACACTAATGATTGGTTCTATAACACTTTCATCAATTAACATGTGATTTTCCAACTCAATATATATAAACCTAAATCATGTTTAATTAGTGCATAGTATCTTGTAGGTTATACCTTTTGTGTTTTATTTAACCATTGCTGCTTTAATGACAAATTAGGTTTTTAATTAAAACAATGCTGCAAAAACATTCTCAAGCCTATATCATTGCATATAGGTCCATCCTCAACATTTCTTGGCCTGAGGAAAGAGTACAAAGAGAGGGCCAAATACCTCATGTCTAAATACTTAAAGTTATTAATCAAGCTAATAAGATGTTAATAAAATAGGTTTTATCTTCCTACTTTGACAAATATACCCTCAGAATGATGTGGAAGTTCAGTTTCAACTTTCTAATCTCAGATGTCTTGGTCCCTGGCCATTTGCCCTCCACCTGCCCCATTTCTTAGTCCACTCTTGTGTATTTCCTATGACTCAAGTGGCTTTGTGTTCACATGTGGACAGTTTAGTCCTAACATTTGCACCATCTGCACCCTTCTCACAGACTCTCCTCCTACAAACACCCTCCAGTTGATCACTTCTCGGGCCTAGATGAACATGTAGACAGAAGACAAACTGAGGAAGAGGCCCATGCAGAACTTGGAAGGTGACTTGGCTTATTTGCCACAGAATTTTTGGTCCTGGGTATATGGAATGTAATCCAGGATGGGAACGAGGTGTCACAGGCTCCAGGATCACATGAATTCTTGACCCCAACAACTCTCTATCCCACAGGGAAAGGCAAGCAGGACTGGGCTCTCTGACAAACAGGGCCAGGAGCAGGGGTCCCTCAGACCTGAATCTAAGGGCAATACTGATTGCATAGCCAATAAGTATTGTCCTTAGATTAGTCAAGCATTCATTTCAGTACTATGGATCTCTAGAAGTGGAATTGATGGACAAAAGGATATGGTCATTTCTATTTGGAAAAATCCTGTCTGATGCACCAAGAATTGCTTGATATTTATATGTAACTGACAATGTATAAGAGCCTTTTCTTTATACTCTCATAAAAAGTTGTGTGTATATATATGTACATGTGTGTTTGTGTGTATATATGCTTAAATTTTGCTAAACTAATGGATTAAAAATAATATCTCATTGTTTGTATTCATATTCCCCTGAGTAGGAGTGAGCTTTATATTTACATTTATATTAACAATATATTCCTTTGTGAATTGCCTGTTCATATTTGTCATAGTCCATTCAGGATGCTATAACAAAATATCTTAGACTAGGCAATTTATAAACAATGGAAATTTATTGCTTATAGCTCTGAAGGATGGGGAGTCCAAGATCAAGGCACCAGCAGATTCAGTGTCTGGTGAGGGTTTGCTCTCTATTTCAAAGATGATGACTTCTCGTTATGTCCTTACACGGCAGAAGGGACCTGGAGACTCCCTCAAGCCTCTTTCATAAGGGCACTAATCCCATTCATAAAGGCAGAGCCCTCATGACCTAATCACCTCCTAAAGGCCCTTTTAATATTATCACATTGGGTATTAGGTTCCAACATACGAATTTGGGGAAACACCAACATTCAGACCATAGTATTATTATTTATCTTTCTTGGGAGAATTATTATTTTTATAACCTAGCCAATGATTTTTATTCATTCACTTTATATTCCATTAATTCTAGCTTTTATTTTTACTAATTATGTTCTCCAAAACATCTTTAGGTACATTACTTTAGGTATGCTTCTAGTTATGTAAAATGATCACTGGCTTGATTTCCATCTTTGTATTTTTAACTAAAAGCTTTTAAAGTCATACATTTTAGTCTAACTATAAGCTTTAGCTATGTGACATTGGCATTCATACAAATTATTCATATTTTTATTAATTTCTACATAATTCAAAATTTAATTTCAGTTCATTATCAGTCCAGGAATTTAATTTTAAAGGAGTTAATATTTTCTCATTTTCATTGTTAATTTTCAGATTAATTGATTTATTATGATCAGAGACTATGGCATATAAAAGTCCTACTTTTTGGAATTATCATCATACTTTTTGTGACACAGTACATGATCAATTTTAGTAAATGGGGGGAGGAAGAGAGAGGCAAAAACCTACCGAATGGATACAATGAACACTATTTGAGTGATGGGCACACCTATAGCTGTGACTCAAGCATTACAAAAGAGATCCATGTAACCAAAAACATTTTTACATCCTTAATATTTTGAAATAAAAAATTTAGTAAATATTCTATTGGCAAAAAAGCCAATGTAGACTATGGATAGGATATGTGTGTATTTGTACAGGAGATACTAAAAGTGTTTACAGCAGAAGAGTAAGTATAGAACACTGTTATTCCAAGGAGAGATCAATGAGGATGTAGTAAGTATCAAAACTGTGTTTGTGACAGAAAGATCAGCTTGAAAAGGATTGAGAAAGACAAGAACAAATAAACTGAGATCAAAGCAGCATCTAAGAATTTAGCATGTAAATCCAGTCAGGAAACGGTCCTGTAGTCAACATGCAGACACAAGCCAATTTCTAGCATGAGGGAGATTGGGCTTAGAAATCAACAACTCTTCCGATGAGAAAATTATATTTCAGAGTCCAGGAATC
The DNA here is from genome assembly GCF_041146395.1 of Eulemur rufifrons. Lineage (NCBI taxonomy): Eukaryota > Metazoa > Chordata > Mammalia > Primates > Lemuridae > Eulemur > Eulemur rufifrons. Next base: position 38,167,125 of record NC_090997.1, read on the forward strand.
CAGCTGTCAAAATACAGAGTAGAAGTCAGCATAACTTTAAGCTGAAAGTTAGGCCTGACTTTGAGTTAGCAGCTGGAAGCTTCTTGTATCTTCCTCATTTATAGCGCATTTGTTCCCGGAAAAGGAAGCAGAAATAACATGATCTTATTCTTATTTTCTTGTTTGAAACTATTTTAACATTTTTATCTCTAAAAAGTACAAGTATGTTTACTTCCCTTATGATACTTTCAGTGTATTCTTTCCCACATATATGCAGCATCAGATTTGGTAGTGAGCCTGTTTAACAGAACAACTATCAATCTTGAATTATACATTTAAAATATTAGAGAATAGAATAAGTTTAGGAAAATTTTTTAGTTTATATGGAAGGACCACTCATAAATAAAAATATCTGAGTACAAAATATAGCAACATGAAGGTCTAAAGTATGTAACCTTAAGTCAGACAGACCTAGATTTCAATATTATCTCTGCCACTTTGGATGTTTTTCTCTATTCTGAAATCTCCTGTGAGTATTGGCTAGCTGGGAGGGGACCATCTGCTGTAGCACAGATGATAAAGACATAATAATGCCCCTCCTCCATATAAAATACTGAGAACTCATTAAATTCTACTCCTATTGGATAGTATCTTAGTTTAATATACTTCTACTTGAAGAAATGGAGCATATGAACAGCCTTCAGCAGTTCAGAGATCTTCAATATGCCCAACACAATGCAAAAGAACCTAGAGCAGGATTTTTCAGCCTCAGCACTAATGGCATGTTGTTGGGAGCTGTGTCCTGTGTCTTGTAGGATGTTTGTCACTGACCCTGATTTTTAAACCCGTTGGATGCCAGTACCACCTCACTACCATTTGTAACAACCAGAAATGTCTTCAGAGATTGTCAGTTATTCCCTTGATGGTGCAAAATCACCTATGTCTGAGAAACACTGACATAGAGAGAGAACAGAAATGGCTACTCAATTTTCCTCCATTGATGGAGAGAAATTAAGATATTGTGCTGTTGTTAAGAAGTGGATGTTTTTGAGACATATTTATTCAGTGGGTTTATATACAATATACTTATTGTATATAAACAAGAATACATGCTCTCTTGTTTTTCCGTGTATTTTTAATATAGTAGATTAAAACACACCCTGAATTTTAAAAAGTATAACAAACAGCCAAAATATGTTAATTCCATCTATAATAATCATAGAACACCCAGATAAATTAGTTTAATAAATTAAACTTAAAAAAAAACTTTAATTTCATATGTTCATCTATTGAAGCTTATTGAAATTCACTGTAATCTCAGAGTAATGGGAGGAATATTTTGAGGCTTCTTTAGGCAATTGGAGATACTCTTGGATGACATGTCACCATTATAGGAAATTGCTGCCCTCATTTTCTTACAATTCCTATAGATGCAAATAATGAAGAACCATTGTGGCTTTAAGAAAAAGACAGATGTTTATAGTAATACTTTTAGAAAGAAAACACAGGTAGGCCAATGCATTCAGGATCCCAGCTAAACTTTCTTCCGTTTTGGATACCATGGTTAATTTTGAGTGTAAATATCAATGAGAACAGACCAGTTGTAGTTCATTGATGCTGAAAATACAGCTAACACTGATGGACTTTCAATTCTAAACAGGCAAATGGTGCTATAATTTAGTATTTTAATAAGTAGTTAATAAATTAATAAAAGTATTTTACTGCCTCTAAAAGGTAAAACAGGACTTTAAATACCAGAATGGGCCCCAAAACTCCAAGAAGGGGTATCTTTTCTTAGACAAATGAATAAAGATTAAGTCAATTACATTGGAAGTGAGAGACTAAAAGTAGCATAACAAACAATTGACAATAATGGGGTTATGGTATCCAGTATTGCATGGTGGTGACATTCACACAAAATTATTTCCCTTAAGAGATGATTCAGTCAAACAATCTTCCAAACAAGATAAACTATTCTCTGAAGTATTGAAGGTGTTCAGAGTTTTTAAAATGCATCTTAATCTTTAGATGAAACATGTTATCTCTCTCTCTCCACAGGGTGTTATTACTTTTAATTCAGAAGCTTCAGCAAATGATCACAGCTAGTCCATCATCTCTCACAATGTCAATGTCAAGTCTGATATGAGAATGGATTAATACAAGCAGAAGAAAGGAGATGTCAGAAGAAATCATTGCTAACTTAAAAATTACTTTTTGGGTGTATCATATGACAACTAATGGGTAGCCTTGACAGGTGTTTTTAATGCTAGTTGTGAATAGCTGAATGATAAGACTAAGTAAATTTTATTTGCATTGTTTTAGCACTTCTTAAAGGAATACATCATACTCTAACATAAACTTTAATCCAAATGAAATTTTCTAATGCATCCCTTGATAATGCATTTCTCTTTCTAAAGATCTCAATTTCTTAAGACAATGTAAAGATCTCAGATGTACAATAAACTGAAATTTGAGAGATTGCTGGTATATTAATATTTCAAAAATAAACTAAAGGTAGAAAAATTTCAAACACATATCAGGACAAAGAAAAAATGTATCAGCATTAAATGTAAGTGAAACAGAAGAAATAAAAAGATTTATTAGAGTGTTCATAAGAAAATATGAAAGCAAATTAAAATTCAATCAATTTTCTTCTACCAATGGATAAGGACACATCTGTGACTTTCATTACACTCAGTGATAGTTTAGCATATCTCTACAACTGCCTTATTTGTTGGTATTTCATAGACATGACACATATCCTAAGATCGGAAAAGTAGGTTGATACCATGGAGATTGAGAGATTAGGAAAAGAACAAGTGGATACAAAAAATAAAACAGAATAAATTAAAGTCTAGTAAAGCAGGATCACAAAGTAAATACTCTTTCAAAACACAGGCTTTATTCTACTTAATAAAAAAATAGAACTGGATGATAATAGAGTGATGATGTTTCTATTCCCTCCAAATGGGAGCCAAAATGTAATTTCTCAATAAAACTATAAGTTGCCAAGCATTTATAATAAAAAATTACTTAAATAATATGTGAGAAAGTTAATTTCAAGTTTACTGGCAGAGTAGGTCTTTTTAATTAACCCTACCAGTGAAAACAATGACAAAAAAGATAGATAAAATATTCTTATTTTAAAAATTACATCCATAACATTGAAGAGTTGGAAAGTTAGGTATACAATTTGAAGTAATTGAAGAGCTTTTTATGTCTTCTTAGAAGAGCTGAAAAGTTCAGTAAACTATTAGAATTAATTCAAGCATATAACAAGGTTACTAGCTACAAAATAAGCATTAAAATCAATATTTCTGCATAACCGTAGCAAATAGAAAGAAATATTAAAAAGATTATATTTAAAGTTGCATTAAAAATTTTAAAGTACAGAAAGAAAAATGGCAGACTAGAGCTGGCCTGCCAGCTCACCGCTCCCAGCCAGGGAAGGAGGTGAAGACTGCAGACAGCTGCCTATGTGCGGATTGCTCATTCCAGAAGCAGCATTGTGAATTCACAGAGAAGCAACGTGACACTCAGTGCGGGGGCAACAAAAAGGTGACAGGGAGCTACATATATAAAGATTATAGAACATGAGGAGGACAACAGAGGACAGAACTCCGGGAGGGTCGCGCTAGCCTTGCCAGCACAGTGCGATCTGATCTGCAAGAAGACACCCACCACCCCTACAGACCTCCTACCGCTCAGACCCGGACATGCTTGGAGTCGGTGCAGAGCCATTGCACCAGACAACGGGCTCTGTGGAGAGGAAGCAATAGCTGGCGCCTTCCTGAACTCTGGTTGCACTGTGTTAGGACTACACCAGGCTAGGGAGGGACTGAACTGCTTTGTGGCTTCCCTGAGCCATACCCTGGAATTTGGAGTGAGGCGCTTCACCCCTAGAGCTCAGCTGGACCAGGGCACGGAATTGACCAGAGAGTGGCCGATGGCGACCTGAAAGGCTCTGGGAGACCCCTTTGGCTGGTTCTGGGTGGAGCATGGAGGGCTGCGACCTCTGCGCATCTGACCTGGCATTTCTGGGACCCTTGTACCTGGGAGTCAGCCTGCCTTCCAGGTCCCAGTCGCCTTTTGCCTGCCTGGCCCTGGCATCGCTCTCCAGGTACGGTCGGCTGCCATCTGCAGGGCCCTCTGCTTGGAGGACCTGATTGGAAGCTCGGTTTCTGGCTCCACTGCAGACCCAGCTCAGGGGCTCTTTTGCTGGAGCACAGCAGGCTCCACCCTGAGAGACCTCGTGCAGTGCTTCGGCGGTGCTCTCGACAGGGTGAGGAGAGCTGCGTACTCTGCACGTCTGAACTGCATCTGCTGGACCCTTGTGCCTAAGAAGCAGACTGCAGCCTATTCTCCTGAGCTCACTCTCCAGGTCCCAGGCGCTGACCCCGCCCTCCAGGTTGAGGTAGCCTGCCATTTTCGAGGCCCCAGCCTCAGACCCCCTAGTGAGAGCCTTTGCTTCTGGCTCCACCCCAATCCCAGCTCGGAGGCTTTCCTGCTGTGGTGCAACAGGCTCTGCCCTGAGAGGCCTAAAGCAACCTCTCTGTTGGGCTCTGGGAGGGGCAAGAAGAGCTGCTTCCTCTAGGTGTCTGACCTGTATTTGCGGGGCCCTTGTGCCTGAGAAGAGACTGCAGCCTGTTCACCCCAAGCCTTCCAAACTTCAGGCCCCAGCTGCCTTCTGCCTCCCTGACCCTGCACCTGCCCTCCAGGTTCGGTAGGCCTGGATCTACATGCTCCTGAGCAGCTGGAGAGTCCTCCTACCCTCAGAAGTCCAGAGACTGCTGCTGACAGTGAGCTGGGAGCTTCTTGCGGACAGAATACCAGGCTCTCAGGCCCCAAGGGCACATCCTGCCCCACAGACCCAAGCCAAGATGGCAGGAACCATATTGCTTCTCTACCTACCAGGCAGCTTTGTCCTCCCTAGGAGGCTTCAACTCCCCAAGTTCAGTCTTGCTCATCCCCACACAGACATTTCTCAACTCCAATCCACACTGCAGGAGCCATAGGGGTCCAGAGGGTCTCAGGGAGATCTGCGTGACTCCAAGCCCAGCCTTTCTGGGAAGACTGACTCCGGGAAAGATTGGTGGAGACGACCAGAGGGCAGACTTTTCCTCCATCCAGACTCTTTCTCTCCCCTTCCCCTATTCCTCCCATGGCTGCAGAGAAGGATAATTGAGACACAACACGGAAGGTCCCACAAAAAGTGGGGTTCAGACCTCTCCTTTTGGGGTCCTGCAGTGGACTGAGGGGTGCTTGGACTGGGAGCTCCCTGCCTGCCAGCTGTCCCTTCTCCTACTTGCCTGGAAGACCCATTAGAACAAACAGTCCCCCGAGGCGGAGGCACATCTGAACCACCTTAGGCACCCCATGGGTGGCACAGGACCAGCATCCCTATCCCTTATATGGTCAGAGACTGATCTCTGGGATGCTGGGGAAGAGCCCGCAGGCCAGATCCCATGCACCCAGGACTCAGTTGCAGTGCCCAAGGGCACAGAGGGGATATTTGTGAACTGGTCTCAGGAGGTGTGGGTTCCTGCAGGAGCCAATCAGGGACGAGGGTGCAGTGTGGATCCTAGCTGCAGTGTGCTTGTGGGGCACCCCTCCTCCCACAGGAGGGTCATGCTCCCAGCTCAGGCTGGGATCCTGGGCAGGGAACCTCTCTGCCTACATCACAGTTGTGAGGGAGCTTGGCTGACTTGTGCTCCTCTCTGCAGGCAGAGGCCTGCGAGAAACTGAGGAACAAGAGAGGTTTGAAAGGAGTGAGGCCTTCACCAGACTGCCAGATTGCAGTTCCCAGACGGCCCCACCTCCACATGCAGACTTTCTGGTTGAGTGGGGCCCCTGCCAAGCAGCTTTGCCCAGAGAGGAGGAATAGACCTTTGATCCCTGCATATCCCTTGCCAGCATTTGTGGACCTTGAGGGCAGGCTCACTCAACCTAACCCCACCCACCTCATTCCCCATCTGCCTCTGCTGAGGTAGAGAATAAAGGACTCACATGGAAGTTCTAGGGCCCCACTCACCACCCGGGGCATTATGGGGCTTCTCCAGAGGAACTAGAGTGAGTTGCAGGATCCAAAAACAACAGTGCAGCTTGTTCCCTTCAGCAAACACCACCTACTGACAGGGAGGTCAATTTGCATGCACTTTACACATTTAGTGACTCAATCATAGAGTATGTGGTTGATTTCCACCCACGAGCACCACCTATTGACTCAGAGATTAAACATCTAAACAAAAGAAAATCCAAAAGTAAGAGGCAGCGTCTGTTCCAGATGAGAAGGAACCAGTGAAAGAACTCTGGAAGGGTGAAGAATTTAGCAAAAGGTACCCCCCCAAAAGGGAACACCAGCTCGCTAGCAATGGATTCCAATGAAAAGCAGAATATTGAAATGCCAGATGGATTGTAAGGAAGCTTAATGAAATGCAATATAAAATGGAAACTCAACACAAAGAAACCACAAAAACAATGCAGGAAATGAAAAAAATTCACTAAAGAAATCGAATCATTAACAAAAAATCAAACAGAACTTCTGGAAATGAAAAATTCATTCAAGGAGTTCAAAACACAGTGGAAAGCCTTGAGAACAGGTTAGATCAGGCAGAAGAAGGCATCTCAGAGCTTGAAGACAACACCTTGCAATTAAACAAGTCAGTCACAGAGATAGAGCAGAGAAATAAGAAGAATGAGCAAAGCCTACAAGAAATATGGGGTATGTAAAGAGGACTAACATAAGAATCGTAGGCATCCCTGAGGGTAAAGAAGAAAATACACAAGGGTTGTATAACTTATTTGAGGGAAAAATGGAGGAAAATTTCCCTGGCCTTGCTAGAAATCTAGATATACAATTACAAGAAGCTCAAAGGATTCCCTGGGAAGATTCATCACAAAGAGGCAAACACCACGATACACAGTCATCAGACCAGTGGAACAGAACAGAGAACCCAGACATAAAACCATCCTCATATAGCCATCTGATCTTTGGCAAAGCAGAAAACAACATGCACTGGGGAAGAGAATACTTATTCAATAAATGGTGCTGGGAAAATTGGATAGCCACATATGGAAGACTGAAACAGGATTCGCACCTTTCCCCACTCACAAAAATCAACTCATGATGGATAACAGACTTAAACCTAAGCCATAAAACTATAAAAATTCTAGAAATGTTGGAAAAACTCTTACAGACATTGGTCTAGGCAAGGAATTTATAAAGAAGACCCCAAAAGGAATCATAGCAACAACAAAAATAAATAAATGGGACCTGATCAAATTAAAAAGCTTCTGCACAGCCAAGGAAACAATCATTAGAGCAAATAGACAACCCACAGAGTGGGACAAAATATTTGCATGCTATACATCTAATAAAGGGCTGATAACTAGCATCTATAAAGAACTCAAGCAAATCAGCAAGGAGAAATCAAACAACCCCATTAAAAAGTGGGCAAAAGACATGAACAGGAACTTTTCTGAAGAAGACAGACTAGTGGACAACAAACATGAAAAAATGCTCAACATCTCTAATCATCAGGGAAATGCAAATCAAAACCACAATGAGATATCATTTAACTCCAGTGAGATGGTTTTTATCAAACAGTCCCAAAACAACAAATGTTGACATGGATGCAGAGAGATAGGAACACTCATACACTGCTAGTGGGACTGCATACTAGCACAACCTCTATGGAAAGTAATATGGAGATACCACAAAGAACTACTAGTAGAACTACCATTTGATCTAGTAATCCCTGTACTGGGTATTTACCGAAAGGGGAAAAAAAGGCATTCTATAAAAAATACTCCTGTACTCGAATGTTCATAGAAGCACAATTCACAATTACAAAGAGCTAGAAACAACACAAGTGCCCATCAATACATGAGTGGATTAATAAAATCTAGTATATGTATACCATGGAGTACTACTCAGCCATAAAAAATGGTTAACTACCTCTCATATTAACCTGAATGGAACTGGAGACCATTCTTCTAAGCAAAGTATCACAAGAACAGAAAAACAAACACCACATGTACTCGTCATTAAATTGGAACTAATCGATCAACAGTTATGTGCTTGTATAGAAATAACATTCATAGGAAATCAAGCAGGTGGGAGGTGGGAGGAGGGGATGAGTAAATTCACACCTAATGGGCACAATGCACACTGTCTGGGGGTCGGGCACACTTATAACCTTGCCAGAAGCAATTTATGTAACCAAAACACTTGTACCCCCATAATATTCTGAAATAAAAAAAAATGATGTCTGGGCATGGTGGCTCATGCCTGTAATCCTAGCACTCTGGGAGCTCGGGAGTTCGAGACCAGCCTGAGCAAGAGAGAGACTCCATCTCTACTAAAAATAGAAAGAAATTAGCTGGACAACTAAAAATATATAGAAAAAATTAGCCGGGTATGATGGTGCATGTCTGTAGTCCCAGCTACTCGGGAGGCTGAGGCAAAAGGATTGCTTAAGCCCAGGAGTTTGAGGTTGCTGTGAGCTAGGCTGACACCATGGCACTCTAGCCAGAGCAACAGGTGAGACTCTGTCTCAAAAAAAAAAAAAAAAAAAAAAAAAAAAAAAAAAGATAATCATTTCTTCCATTGATTCATGTATTTATTCAATTGACATTTTCTGAGTAATTGTGAGAGGGTTGTCTCCCTTATAGGTTTGATATAATAGGTTTATAAACAAAGATTTAAACTAAAGAAGAGTGAGCAAGAAAGAATTTAGCAAGTGGTAATGTCTTAAATTTGACAAACCTTAGTTTCTTCATCAATACTGCTATGAGAATAGTTATAAGACCTCATAGGACCAGTGTGAGGATTAATTTATTGTGGTGCAACATTCTTGAAGACTTTCACATCTCCTTGACCTCCCTTATGTTTTTTTGACAGGTTGGTCCATCTGTCCCAGATGCCAGTCCTATCTTCCAGTAGATGCCAAACTTCTATTCATTTTTAAGGTTCTACTTATCTACTTACTATCTATATAAGTATGATTTTTCCCAGTTTCTCTAGGCAGGTTTAGGTGTTCTTTGGGTTTCTTCAACACTTTTTTCTTATCTAGCTCTCCTATATTTTCAATTTCTAGTGATGTGTCTATCTCCCCCCAATCTAGGAACCATTTGAGGAAAGGAATCATATCTTATTCATCTCCATATCTCTTACCATGCCTTTTGTGTTGCCTGGTAGGTTAGCAGTAAATGTTACCACAGTAAATGAAAAAATAGAATTTTAGCACTATAAAAGGCAAATGTATTCTTGATGAAATTATCAAGGAAAGACTAAAGAATGTTAGAGCTAATAACAAATTCAATACGTCTGAGGTCCTAGAAGTATTGAGAATAGTATAAAAAGGACAGCTAAGGTTGTAGTGAAAATGTAGACAGTAAAGAAATTATCATCAGAGCAGGTATAGCTTTTTTCCATAGATTTCCCAAGTGTTGTAAATATCTTTTTGGAATAATAAATTGTTTTGAGGGGACTTTTGCAAGCATGGTTACCTGAGGGAAATTCTTTATTAATATTAGCATGTAGCAATACATTTATTATTCACAGAAATCAGGGAATGACTCAAAGGAATGGCAATCAAAATGAAAATATTGAATGCTGAAAACAGTTATTGTGAATCAATACTGATCCTTAGTTTACTGTTATTCCCTATTCAAAAACCATTTATTATATTTTTAGAAAAACTAAGTATACACATATTGCTTAGGAAGACTATTTTTAACCTCTGTATTCTTTTTACTTCCAGGCAGCAGACAGAAACTGTGTACCTTAAAATATATACATATATATATATATATATATATATCTTATAAGACTGACCACCGTATCATTCTGTTTGGTCTGGAGAGCTCCTTTATCTTTGCTTCTTTAATTCTGCACATTTTCTTTATACCAACTTTTCCAAATCAATGATATTGTATGGATATATGTTCAATTGCCATTTTGTTCTCCCTAGTACCCTGTACCCACAGGAAGTGGAAAAGCTAAAAATTTTGAGTAATTATGCATATACATTATAATTCTCAGGGAGAGTTGGGAATTGAGGATTATGTGGAGAGACACTGAGGCCTTACTTTTTATTGTTCTAGGTAGACCACATGAATTGAAAAGGGAAATCTCTAAAAAGCAAGCCAAAATAAGACCCATGAGAGTGTAGTCTAGGAGTAAAAAGCTTGAGCTCTACAGTCCCATAGACATGGATTAATATCCTAGATCAACTCCCTCAATCACCGTGTAGCTTACAAAATTTCCTTAACTTCCTGAAGTCTCAAATTCTGCATTTGCAAACTGGCAATAATATAACAACGCCCACCTAGTAAGGCTAGCATAGAAATCCAGTTCATGTAAAACATTAGCACAGGGCTTGACACACACCGCCAGGGAACACTACTTTGTTGCTATTGTTATTACTGATTACAAAGTATCACATAACAGGCACCGCACCAGGTTCCGCCTGGTAAAATGGTTCTCAGCTTGAGTCGTCTGTCTTCTAACTCTGGAATCCAGACTTTATCTGTTAGGAAGTGATCAGCTGTAAGAAATGGAACTTCTGACTCAACTCAGCTTAAATGAGATAAAATATATTGTGCCACACACTAAGTTCAGAGGTAAGACTGCCTTCAGGCGTGGTTAATTAAAATATTCAACTTTGTTATCAAGAACTCAGGTTCTTTCCATCTCTCTGTCATACACAGAATCAATTCCATCTTACACTTGGTTGTCTTTATGGTCTTAGAATGGCTTCCAGAAGCAATGAGAATAATCAACCTTGGTCAAGTCCAGTATGGAGAGAGAATGACAGAGGGATTGATTGGTTCCAAGAACACCAAGCAATCCTCTCACCTTGTGTCACTCTCTGCCCTTCTTTCCTTCCCTTTGTCTTTTTCTTCCTTCCTTCCTCCCTTTATTCCACCTTTCTTGATTTCCTGCCTTCCTTATTTTATCACTCCCTCCTTCCCTTCCTCCCTTCTCCTTTTTTTCTTTTTCTCTCTGTTCCTCACTTTTTCTTCAACAATTATTTTTTATCTACCACACCTGTCATTGTTCTGAGTCGTAGAAATTCATCAGTGCACAAAAATCCTGCCCTCATTTAGCTTAAATTCTTGTGGAGCCAACTTGTTTCCACAGCTAAACAGATCACTGACCGGAGGAACGAGACGACAGTGGTTAGAGACTAACCAGTTGGAATGGGATGGATGTTGGGGCATCTACCACACTTGTCCAATACACCTCCAAGAACATTATTTGGATCTCTTATTGGCATTTAATCTTCAAGCATCTCAGACTCTAAGGCAGGGAAAAATCATGCCCTATTTTAAAATATTTGCCTTATTTTCTGCTTCTCAAGTGAAGAAGTGAAGATATTAATTCTTCAACGGTGTGCACTATACAGCCATTACCAAACATATTTACTTATTTTATGTTACAATATGTTTTCAGTAAAATTTAAGCTCATTTTCTTTCTTTGGTTGTCATTTTAAAATCCCAGACCTTGCATTTATCTTAGCTTATTACTAATTTAATGTTTTGATCATCGACTACATGATATACTATAATGATAATCTTTAAATGCCCATTTCATTAAAATTTTATATTACACACAAGACCTGTAAGTCCCTGCTGCTACAGCAAATCATTTCATAACTTTATCTAATAAAAATGTCTGGTTGTGATTTTCAATTAGATTGAGTCACTCATAAAGCATCAGAGTAAATGGATCTGCGCCAAGTGTTGTTAATACTACTTACAATGTGGCTTCGTGCCAGAGCAGGGTTTTGCCTCAATCCCCACCTCATCCTGACTCCAACTGGGGTAAAGTAATATGTGAATAGCCCAGAACTACACCATAAGTTTTTCTAAGGATAGAGTATTTTATTTATTTTGTATGCACAAGGCACTAAAATAACAGTCTGTGCTCAATACTCAGAGACCAAAATTGTATTCCAATAAGGATTTATTCATGCTATGGTCATTCATAGTCATCTTTTGGGGACCTCTTGGTCAAGGCAAAGAGAGCTGGAAGTAGTTAAACATATCACATAATAATCTAAGAAAATAATTGAATGGCTTTAGTTTGAAATGTTAGTGAGTTACAAGCTAGTACAACACACTAACCCCTCTGCTGCCATTTGCTTTCTGTCACTGTGATATCACATTAGAAGTAACAGTGGAAGAAGATAGAATGTGACATAGTTAGCATCATTTTTTTCTCTAAAATACCCACCATGTAATAAACCCTCAGTATGTGTCCTTAACTTGTTTATGCTTACAGAAACCCTAGGCAGCTGATACTGTTAACACCACTTTACAAATAAGAGGTCTTAGCTCACAGAAATTGAAAGATGGGAGCAAAGTGCTACACTATTTCCCAGCTTAGCATGCAATGAAGAACATAAGAACCAAGGCCCATACACTGATTTATTTCAAGAATCCCTATGTTCAAGGACCAACAGTTTACCTTAGCAAGAAAAAACAACACCCCTTTGAAAAAGGAAATAGTCACAATAATAATTCAAGTTTTGTGGAAATGAAAACTAATAAAGGTTAAAAAAATCAGCAATTTGGGAATGAATATAAAATTCAATCTTTTCATGAAGCAATTAAAATTTTGAGTCTGACATCTTTTTGAATTTTTTTCAACTTAATTTCATTTATACTCACTAGAAATTTAAAAAAAAAAAAAAAATCTGTCCAGAGTAGCAACTACCTTTCCTAAAACTATCATGTGGAAAGGGAGAAGTTTATCTGCCTTTAAAATGCGTGCATGGGGAAAGGTGGGATTTGCACTGCATGGAGTCCAGTTCTCACTTTCCAGTTCTCACTTTCCACGCAGCAGAATTCCAACACACCTCAGTAGTATAGGAGGTGGGAATGGATGACTTCTAAATTTCTTTTCACAGAAAATCATGTTATTATGTAAAAGTTCAATTAAGAAAGAAGTCAAAAGTCAAGCCTAGGAAAGTATTTAGTCTCTATTCCAGAGGGAAGGGAGTAATAAAAAAAAAAAGAAAAGAAAACTTTGAAAATTAAGAGATAACAGATGCAGCCAGTAATGTGAGACTTGGAATTTAGTATTTTACTTAATAAGAATAGAGTTAATTTTTAAAAAGATACCTAATCTCAAACTTATGTTGGTCATATACATATACTGCATTATATTCTAAAACTAATTCAGGTTTTACACAAACCATTTACAGAAGAAAGTAAAGAATTATAAAATTGTTTCAAAGAAATTTCTCAGAAGACATACTGTATCAACTATTGTTATTATCATTCATCTTTTAAAAACATACTAATGTATGTGTAGGCAGATCTGCTACCTAACAAGTAACCTTAACATAGTAGCCATTTTCTGTTCTTATTCATTGAGTGTCTGTTGTAATTCTCTGACTCTCATGTTACACACGTTGTTAAATATTTTAAATATTATTCCTGCATACCTGTATTATTATAAGCAATGTACATTGTTGGCAGTGACTATAATAGCAATTTACTGAAATGCATCATTTAAATGTAAATCAGGCATAAATATTTATAATAAGATCAATAATCTAAATTGCTGGAATATTTCAAAACTGAAATACTATTTTCATTATCAATTTTATTTCAATCTGTGTTGACTATATAATGCAAATCACTACCTTTACCCTCCATAATCTTGGGACTATTGGGCATAGGTCATATATTAGTCTTCTCAGGCTGCCATAACAAAATACCATAGGCTGGGTGGTTTAAACAACAGTAATTTATATCTTGCAGTTCTGGAGAATGGTCTTTTCCTGGCTAGCAGATGGCTACCTTCTTGCTATAGTCCTCACATGATTTTTTCTCTGAGCATGTGCAGAGACAAAGCTATTTCCTCTTATTATTAGGCCACCAATCCTATTAGGGCCTCACCCTTATGACCTCATAAGCTTAATTGTCCTCTAAAAACCCTATCTTCAAATATAGTCACATTGGGGGTTAGGGTATCAACATATAAATGTGGGGGATAATAGAGTTTAGTCCACAGTAGGTCAATAGACTGTATTCCATACTCCAACTACAAATTCAGAGCTGGAAATTAAAAGAGCTTTGTAGAAATTATTTTATTAACTTAGCTAAGTTCATGTAAAAGACTTCATATGCAGTTCACAGTCAAAATTTATCAAGTAATTGATCTCTGTAAAAACCTTATTTGTTTACATAAGGTAAGATGATTATCTAAGATTTAAGTAATGCAGGCATGGTAACTGCAGTATCTAGTAAAAATATTAGAAACAAATCAAAATTCACACTCCACTTCTGTGGATTACTATACCAACTGTAATGTTCCTTCTAAAAGTTTATACAATAATTACTCTTCCAATGTGGATTGATAGAGAAACAATATGTAGAAACCTAATATATTTTAAAGTGTAAGAAACACTTGGATAGAGTTGTAATTTATCAATGAATCTGGTAACCTATAATAGATATTTTGCTATTTTAACAAGCACATAAAAATGGATATAACAATTTATGATTGAAATATCTCATAAAACAGAGAACATGAGTATTACTTTCTAACATAGTTATTAAGGAAAATGTGAAAAAAAGTATAATGTAAAACTGCTCACCTTTGCAACTGAATAATTTCTCATAGATACATTGGGCACTCAGCTACTATCATCTTTTCTAAATAATTCATAAAACATTTTTCTGGACATTTTATGATTTAGTAAATATATTTACTATAAGTATATGAATAGTAATATGTTATTTATTATAGTCTTAATGTTAATTAATATAGTCATATTTTCATTATATTCTATTATATTATTATTTTTTCTTTTTGCTTCTAGATCTATAGGCTTGGTGTCCTTGGAGGAGAAATGGAAATCAATTTGGGAGCATTTTTTTATTTTATTGTGTGGTTTATATTTTTGGAGATTACATATGAATATTATTTGAGAACTGAGTTATTAATAATTGTGGGCTACTTAAATTATTAATCCAAGCATAGGTAAGGCAACAAAGTATGAACATTTATACTCGCACTCTGATGGAATGTTAGTAGTCAGCACTGTAAATATATGTGCTCTCTGCTTTTGAAAACGGTGACTGACTGAGAAAGCCTTGTAACAATTTAGGGGGTACCTGGATTTAATGAGTATGGAATTGGATCACAGCAGGGCACATTCCTGAATCAGAATTGTAGCTCTTATGAACACATAGTAAATCTTTACTATAAAAAAAAAACTAAAATACTTATGTATTTCTATCCCAAGAGTTCAGCTTATGGTTTGGGGTCCACAGTCACAGCTACCGTAGTGGGAAAGCTAGAGCTAACATTTTTATGTTCACTAGACATTTCAATTTCAGCAACAAATTATTTTAATGAACACAATCAATAAGGCATGTATTATTAAAGGATGGTTTACACCATATTTTTCAATCATAAATGAAATCATAACACGAAGGCTTACTCATGGAGAAAACAAGAAACGATGTTGCAAATTAAATTAAATTCATAAGCATATCTTCATAAACAAAAGCAAAGAGAACATTTTCTAGAAGAAATATATTAGAAACTATTTCCATTTCAATAGGAAACCTACTCTCTAGACGTCATGGAATTCCACTACATTATGAACACAGACCTGCACCTTCACACAGCCATCAAAGACCAGGACCCTCTCATGACTCGTAGCTGCATCATCATACACCCATGAGAGTCTTCGTATTTGTGCACTTACACACAGATTTCATAATATCTCTCATGTATTAGCCCCTTTGCTCTCAATTGTTGTGGTCCCAGTCTGCAAATAATCATCTCATCATCACCTTTCTCACTCTAATTTCCATCCTCCTATTTTTCTCCTATGAGCACTAACATCTCACCACTAATAACTCAGTCCAAATTTTTCTACCTATCATATTCCTGCATAGTTTCATCTACAATTTTTCTCCCTTTCACCTTCACTGACAGCCTCCATCCTCAATGTGCTGCATTGTTTCCCTTCACCTCTTTCGGTGAGTGCCTCTTTTTTTTTTAAAGAGTTTTTATTTCTCTTTATTTCTTTAAATTCGCTGAACTTAAGATTTGATGATCCATGACCCATTCATTGGTCTCTCTCCTAATGCTTACTTTTTTCCACTGACCTCCATTTAGTAGGCCAATATTACCACTACGACTATTCACCCATTGTCTGCTATTCTCCTACCTTCTGGTCATCATTTTATCTGTCTACTATCCCACAGATCCATTTATACCTTCTCAACTGAGTTTAGTACCCAGCTCAAAAGCATCTTTGCAAAGTGTTTTGTCATCATCACAGTGATTTCAACAACCATATCAATAATTCCCCAGAACTTTTCACTGTCTCCAATCCTATATATTAGCGCTGCTTACTTATATCAGCAATGACTCATATTAGATGCATATATAAAAATTTAATGTGTCTTTTTAAATTATCATGATCAAACTTTTCGGCCTAGCTAAAGGTTTTCATTATCTAACCACCATTCCAACCAATGGTAAAAAGACCACCAAGATTTGCCAAGATCACATTAGAATTCATCCATGTCCAGAAATGCCTGGCAAACTAATCCAAAGGACCTTCCAGAAGTCTGTTTGAATAGCAGATTAAAAGACTTTCTGGAAGCAGTTTAACAAATTATTCAAAAGGAAGAGTTGAGGTGTATAAACTCATTGAAGACAATGCATCAACTTGGAGGAAAATGGGTGGTTTCTGAGAACTCCAAGTTCCTGAGCTCCAACTCCATGGATTTGGGCCTGATTCCGGGTTCAGCAAAAATATAGCAAAATATATATTCTCTAAATTTCTGGAAAGGAAAAAGCTGAAACTGCTGGAATATGTTAGATCCATGGTATCAGCTATGTAGATTATGAAACCTCCCACTTTCATGTGTTATGCAGCAGAGTAAAACCTTCACTGTGTAGAGAATACCACTGTCACATTCAAGCCATTTTCCTGCTATCCACAAACATAATATTACATTCAAATGTCATTGAGAAAATAAACTTCAGTTTTCAAGAATTCAAGAAAAATTCCTCTTTGAGATATTGAGACTATGAGTCACAGATCTTCCTATTTGAGCTAAGAAAACACGTTGGCTAACTTCATAAGACATCGACTATGGTAAGTTTCTGCTCACTTATAGATGCTTGGGAAGTTGGGAAGCTTTAGCTGTATATTTATTTTCTATTGTTGCTGTAACAAATGACCACAAACTTCATGGCTTGAAACAACTGAAATGTATTTTCTTACAGTTCTAGAAATCAGTAGACTGAAATGAGTCTTACTGGTCTAAAATCAAGGGGTCAAAAATTTGGTTCCTTCTGGAGATCACAGGCAGAAATCTGTTCCTTCCCTCCTCTAGCTTCCTCAATTGTTAGCATCATGGAGCATCATCGGGAACCAGTAGGAGGGTGGATCTGTAGCAAGGAGAGTGGCATTCACAGTGTGTCTGACCATCCATATCATGGTTATCTTGTATTATCTAGTGTGTCCTAGTAAACATAGAGTCAACAATTTTATTTTGGTCAGTTTTTCTCTGTCCCAGTGTCTGATAAAATTATGTGCCCTGCCTTTATTATGCTCAATTTCTGATAACCTCCTCCCTGCATTTCTTTTCCTCTTCTGAAACTCCTTCTGTTGTGATCTTCTACCTCTTCCAATGGTAGCTGTCCAAATTTTCATCATTCCCTCACATTATTCTCTACTTTTCCCTCACATGCTGTTCTGATCTCCCCCTTCTATGAATGTCTTAACTTTTTGAATCACAATTACATAGCTTGGCACTACTTGCCAGTTTTGATTTTTGCTTTTTTAAAAATTATATTTCTCAGTTGGATTCTTTCTTCCTACAGCACCAAGCAGAATGCTATACATACAAGGGTACACTCAACAAATACTTCTTCAAATTTGATTCAAATTTCTTTTGAGGTTAACTAGAGAAGCATGGAAACTTGTAGAATTCCAGGTCCATAAATTATTGTGTTAAAATTGACCAAGTACCCATAACAATAAGTTAAGACCATATGTATGTGAGCTACAAATCATAACATAACAATAATAGTAATGATAGTAATACATATTTAAGAATAAAAATAATTCTGATTTTAATAAGGGAATTTAATAAAGAGGTAATTTGGATATGCTATTATTAGTATCCATCCTTCCATATAGCAGCTATAAGCATCACAATTGTTTTATATAAGTCTAAGACCCAAAATTGTGGTTTATGAAAGTAAATTTACTACAGAAGGTAAGACAAGAGGTCCACTTGGCACCCTAATCTCTATGGTTCAGGAAGGTATCCTCCACTAAGCACTTGACTACATGCTTGATGCTGTCCTTGGAGAAGCAGCCTCTTTCTGGACCACACAGAGATCAGGTTACATACTGAACCATGAAATTTAATTGTTCATATATTAATATGCACAAAAGTAGACCTCAGGCTCTCCTGGGCAGGGGTTTCATTTGCTCAGAATAATTTTTTTCCATGAAACAGCATCACATATATCTAGAGCCATATAGAAACAACAAACAATAACTACAAAAGGTGATTACTAAACAAACATTATTCAAGTTTTTTTGGAACCCAAATGAAACATTTTTCCCAAATGACAACAAAATGGTAGTCAACTGCAAATATAGATTTTGTGTTACATCAAAATGAGTTTCATTCTTTGTTCTAAGTACCTAAAAGCCATTCTAGAGAGAGGTTTTATTCTTGTAGTAAATATAAAAAGAATCATTAATCCCTTCTATGAGCCTTACATATAAATAATCTCTATTCTTAACTTTACAACTTTATCTTAGAGGTTTTTCAATAGCACTTAATCTTTCCTAAACTTTGTAATACTCTTTGTGTTCCTTTCTAAAATGTATCTACAAAAGCTTGCATAAGTTTTTCTACTTGATATATTTCCCTCAAATTGAATTTGTGTTTAACTCTTTAAATTGCTTTTTACTCATTATCTAATAGATTTTAAGGAAAGAAATTGAGAATTTTAGCTGTTACAAAAGAGTCTGTTGGATCTTTGATTCTAAAATTAGCCAATTCTGGCACTAGAATACATGAAATGTGAACTGATAGAAAATATGTAGATAGTGATATGTGGGGTGGGTGTCTATAAATACCAGTAATTGAGGGGACTATATACGTCAACCAGGGCAAAAATATTTTGAGACGAAATAGTCACAAAATAGAGGCGCAGAATATAGAAACATAATCTGGGTACTTATCTTAGCTCTCCACTCCATTGTGCACTATCACAAATTAAGACCGGGAGAACTTTTCAACCTGACCATGTAGAAAGTTGTAAAAATTGAATACATGATCTTTTAAAATATAAATGAAAGACTTTTGTACACAGTATAGTGTATGTCAAAAAAATTTTATAAGGCATATATTTAAGAAAAAAGGAATTTTAGTGCTAACCAGAAGAAAAGAACATTTCTTAATAAAATCAAAAACCCAGTATCTAAACTTATTAGTATGTGTTGTAAATGTAGCTTGCCTAGATTTTTCAAGTTAATTAAAAAGGCAATCTTAAGTGTTTCTTTTCAATAAATTAGCTAATGATTTATGTTTTTATATTAACCCCCAAACGACGTCTTGAATATATCCAATTATATTTTTTAATATAATTGTCCAGCCAAATCTTAGTGAAAAGGTAGAAAAAAGACAAAAATTCTTCTAAGCCATCTTGCCTGTCTGACTGCTCTACTTGTAAACTTCCAGGGCCACTCATGACAATAGAAGATATATCACAGTCTCTGCCGATATTTTAATAAAAGCAGATGAATTTTAAGAATCCAAATCTCCTTCTAGTAAGAACTTTAAAAAGCAAACAAATGTGGACTATTGACTTTCAGATAAGAACTGCTGAATAAACACATGCATTTATTTTTACTCCATCCTAAAACTTGATTAAAACTTCCGGGAAGTGTCTTTTTTTTTTTTTTTTTTTTTTTTTAGACAGAGTCTCACTCTGTTTTCCGGGCTAGAGTGCCGTGGCGTCAGCCTAGCCCACAGCAACCTCAAACTCCTAGACTCAAGTGATCCTTCTGCCTCAGCCTCCCGAGTAGGTGGGACTACAGGCATGCACCACCATGCCTGGCTAATTTTTCTATATATATTTTTAGCTGTCCATATAATTTCTTTATATTTTTGGTAGAGACGGGGACTCGCTATTGCTCAGGCTGGTCTCGAATTCCTGAGCTCAAACGATCCACCCACCTCGGCCTCCCAGAGTGCTAGGATTACAGGCGTGACCCACCGCGCCCGGCCAAGGGAAGTGTCTTTTTAAAAATAAACCCATTATAACAAACAGTGAGAACAAAACAGAGCAGCAATATTTTAGAAGCTAGAAGACAGATCGAGAAATGGTAACTAACTGAGCATATTTAGAAAGCTTAATCTTAAACTAGCAGTATAAAAAGTTCAAGAAGCAACCTAATTTAAACATAGATCCCTAAACACCTGAGGAACTGGCAGGAATAAGGTATTTTTGGAAATGGATTGAAAGTGGCACAAAAAATGTAAGAGTTGGCTAAAATCCTGCTTAAAAAGCAAAAGACTCAGATTTCCTTCTTTCTTTCAAAGTTTCTGAGTTACTGTTTCTCTCTTGCATTGGCAGAAGACTATAGGTATATTTTTCTGACAGCTTTATTGAAATATAATTCACATATCATACAATTCACCCACTTAAAGTATATACAAACTATCACCACAATCAATTTTAACCCCATACCTATTAGCTATCACCCTCCAATCCTCCATCCCTCCCAGCCCTAGGAAATCATTCATCTATTTTCTGTCTCTATGGATTTATCTAATCTGAACATTTCAGATAAATTGATTGATACAATATGTGCCCTTTTATGACTGTCTTTTTTCACTTACCATAATGCTTTTAAGGTTCATTCATGTTGTAGACTGGAGCAGTACTTCATTCCTTTTTATTCCATTGTGTGTATATACTACATTTTGTGTACCCATTCTTCCATTAGTGGATATTTAGACATTTGGATTGTTTTCATTTTTTTGCTACTATGAATAATACTGCTATGAACACTTGCATACAAGTTCTTTCGTGTGCATATGTTTTCATTTCTCTTGGGCACATACCTAGAAGTAGAATTGTTGGGACACGTGATAATTCTTTGTTTACCCTTTCAAGGAACTACAACATTGTTTTCAAAACTGGCTGCAGCATTTTACATTCCCACCAAAACTGTATGAGCTTTCCAATTTCTCTACACACTTACTAGGACTTGTTATCTTCTGTCTTTCATTATAGCCATCCTAGTAGATAAGAAGTATTATCTTATTGTGGATTATATTTGCATTTTAGAGGGTACATTTTTTGAGATGGTATCCAAAGTCTCCTACCTCAAAAGATTGTATATATACAGAGCGATTAAGTAAAAGTTAAATATTGAATATGGAAAGCCTCACTCTATTCTCTTTCTGCTCCCAAAACTCCCTCAGCTAGATACAGATAATCCAGGCAAGTAAATAAAAACAATCTTTGGGCAATCTGAACAGGGAAATAATCTGATATACAAATGTCAAGCATTTCACAAATAAATATCCCACAATAAAGTTAAAAATTGGTAAGCCCACCCTTACTCTTAGAGCTTTCAATCAGTTTTCTCTGGCCCCAACTCTAAGCCAAGGATTACCAGACACTTTAAGAAAGCCCTTAAATTCAAAACCAGACAGGAAGCAGACAAAACAGGAAGGAAGCAATTTGGATTTAAAAAAATAGAACTAATTAAGGAGAAAAAAACTTTAAAAATGGTAATAGTAAATCCTAACTGTAATTAATATTTGAAGAGTTAAGTCCTTGCATCCATGAACCAGAACAGGATGCCATATAACGAAGCATTCAAAAAACAAAAAATAATACCTCTCATGGTTTACAAAATGAACAGTAGACACAAAAAAACTCAGTGAATGATTTGGAAGGAGTTGAGAAAATTTCCTTACTAATATTACAAAAAAAAATAAAAACATGGAAAATAGAAGAGTAAAATAAAATATAGTAGACCTCCAGTAGATTCAATATACGAATAATAGATATTTCAGAAAGAGAAAACTGAGAAAATACAGGGAAGGAAATCAATTAAATCTTTTGAGACATTTAAAAGTATATAAAGACATGAGTGTCAAGTTTGAGAGACTCCACAAAGTACACAGTAGAAGTATAAAAACAGACTTACCCACAGCCGTGCCCTCATGAAATTCAGAACACTGGAAACAATGAGAAGCTCCTTCAAGTTTATAGGAAAAAAAAATACACAAAGACAGGCTTTATAGGAGAGATCAAGAGGTAGACTTCTAGAGGCAATTTGAAGGTAGTGAAAAGAGTGTAGTAAACGTTTAATGATGTTCTCAAATCCTCTTACCCAGAAAGTACTCAAAGAACATTTAAGGTACTTGAAGGGGAAAAAAAACAACTAGTGATGACATCTTCAATAAAACTAGGTAACAAGGAACCCTCATGAACATTCAGGCGGGGCCAAAATGCCAGCACAGCACAGCTTCTGTGGCACCAACAGCTATACAGTGTTAATGTTAAAGAGAAAAGTATAGAAGGATATTATGAGCCACAGAACTCAATAGCCACCAATGAATACTCACCCTCATAAAAAGAGGACCCCACAACTCTCAAAGGAACATGAGTATATTTGAGAGCAACCGATGAAATTTGAAGAAATCTTCCTAGGCTCCAAATTAGAGGTTTGTGCACAAAGACTCCAGGACACCACTAAGGAAGCAACAAGAAATTGACATGGTGCAGAAGTGGCCAAACCACTGTTGGAATGGAAAAAAAAAAAACAAAAACCCAATAATCCTTCTTTTCAGAAGGAAAGATCCACTCTGAAGTAAAACTGTGAGGAACACAAATCACTTTAGGAAGGGTGAGAACAGTGGGGATCTGAGGTAGAGGTAAAGCTCAGATACCGACCGGCAGAGGAAACTGGCAGAGCAGAGAGTACCATAACTACAAAGGAGAATGTTCAACAAGGAGACCACGTCTCAAAAAGCAAGGGTGATAGAGCTCTGGACAATAGAGACAGAGGCAGGAAACCTACCCAAATTAGACAGACTAAGCTCTGAGAGATGGGGCCAAAATGGATAGATAGATAAATAGATAGATGACAGATAAAATAGATAAGCTTTTGAGCTATAACGTGGAAAAACTATCTTAGCCCCTGCATGCCTCCCATAATACAGAAACCTGCTTATAATAATCCAGGAACTCCTATGTCATCTAAACTTGTGAAACAAATAAGATCACAATCAAATCTCATATAAAGATATTGTAAAAATAAATATGAAAATAATCCAAATGATGTTCCAGCAGATAATGAACACACACTAAGAAAAAATAAGACTTCAAAGAAAATGAAACTACCATATTTTTTCAAAAGGGATAAAAATTAAGAATATTATCAAAAGTCTGAAAAAACAGTATAAATCAAAATTAGAAAATCTCAGATAAAATAACTAGTTAACAGAAGGCTATAACATTTTGAAAATCTACAAGAACTCATGAATAAAAAAGACAATTTAAAAAATTGAAAATAAGTACATTTGAAGAAACACAAGAATATATAGATATAAAGCACTGTAAGGGAAATAGAGGAAAGAAGAGGGAAAAGAAAAATAAGGAGATAAAAATAAAGATAAAAAGGAGTTTCAAGAAAGTGAAAGACGCAAAAGACATGCAAAGAAAGTTCAACTCATGAAAAAAGAAAAACAAAGCTGGCTCAGCAGCACACACCTATAGTCCCAGCTACTCAGGAGGCTGAGGAGGGAGGATCACTTGAGCTCAGAAGTTTAAGGCCAACCTGGGCAACATAGTGAGAATGTCTCTAAAATAAATAAATAAAATAGAAGAAAAACAAAATAATTGAACAAAACAAAAATTTTAAGTACAATACAAAGAATTTTTTCTGGAATAAAACCACTTGTATCTACATATTGAATAGGCACACTAAGTACTTGGAAAATAAGACACACAGCAGTCAACCCCAACCGATACATAGGAAGGTTACTATTGGACTTCAAAGATATGGAGGAAAATACAGGCACATCCAGACAAAAACACTAAGTTGCCATTAAGAAAAAAAAATATGTTAGACTGGTGCCCCATGACAGCAGGGGTTTTTAAACCACAAAAAGTAGAGTTTATTTTCAAATCTGCCCCAATCTCATGGCTTCTCTCTCCCAGGCCCCAGCCCAAACACTTTCCTCAGAGTTCAAGGCAGGTCATCAAAATCTCCTCTATCTTTAACCTCTTTTCTGAAAGTTCCCTCTACTTCATTGCTCTAGTAGAAACTTAACAATTTCCTGGTACCTCTGATTCTCCCCAATCTCTCTTGTGGAGTCTGTTTTCTCTCCTATTCCTTTCTGCAGTAGCAATGAGTGTCCTCCTTACTCCTCGTTACTGCTTCCAGACCATTAAATTTCTCTCCTACAATACTTCCAGGCTACTTTGAAGCTCATTCCTTCAGGTTATATATACCATCATGTGGTGAACTTAATATTGCCCCTCAAGATATTCAGGGCCTAATCCCTAGAACCTGTGAATAGTACCTTAGATGGCAAGGACTTTGCAGTTGTGATTAAGTTAAAGGCTCTTGAGATTGGGAAGAGTACACTGAATCATTCAGGTCAGGCAGACCCTAGTGTACTCACATAGTCTTTATAAACAGAAGTCAGAGAGATATTTGACAAAAGGAGGTGGCGTAATAACAGAAGCAGAGATTTGAGTGAACCTATGCTTCAGAGAAGGAAGAAGAGGCTACCAGCCAAGGAATAGAGGAAGCCACTAAAAGCTGAAACACACACACACACAAAATAGATCTCCCCTCCTCAGAGCTGCCAGAAGGAACCATCCCTGCTAACATCTTGACATTAGTCCAGTGAAAGAGATTTGGGAATTCTGACTTCCAGAACTGTAATAATTTTTTACAGCAGCAATAGGAAACTAATACATTCCTCTTAGATGCAGTCATCTACAGACATTCAGGCCACCCAATTTCACCTCATTCCTGGAAGATTATAGTACCTGGCTTAATATCTTATCCACTGACACTATGCTTGTGATGATTTTTATGATTTCAGTGTCCAAGATATTTCCAAATTTGGCCTCTTAATTCATTGTCTTCCTGACCCTCATTAATCCAGCCCTCTATACCATCTCAGTAAATAGTTCACAGAGTCATCCTTGTCATTAACAGTAACTGGGTCTCTCCCACCATTCTCAATTTCTAGGATCGCATTCACTGTCCGTTGCCTTCTGTCTTTCCATCTCATCACTTATACCCCTCCTCAACAAACTTTTGACCCACCAGAACTTCCAACGCATTAATTAACCCTGCCTTTCTTTCACTGCCTTCATTTATCTCATGTCCTCCATTCTTCCTCACTTGGCTGAGACTCCAAGGCCATTCATTACAATCAATCTCCCATATATACTCTCAAGCCCCTTACCACATTCTCTCTCCACCATACTCTCTTGGGAAAATCTCTGACCTGGTTATGTCAAATCTCTGTCCAGTCTGCAGTCTGTACTGATGTATGAGCAACTGAATAAGGCTGAAGAACAGATATAAAATTTTGCTGACTACTCTCAATTTAAATTCATAACCACTATCCCCAAATTAGCCTTTAGTATTGGCTGGAATTCTGATCGTATTTCATTTACTTTCAGCATTCATTTTCCTATATGTCTATTTCAATATACTAAAATGAAAATTCCATGAGGGCAGGAGTTTTGTCTGTTTTGATAGCATTTTGTTAAGAAATTAAAATAGTTACTGTTACATAATAGGCACAATAATAATTTGTTGAATTAATAAATTAATTTTTACGTCTTTCTTTTCCAACTCCAACAGTTCCCCTACCTTCCTATTTCTTAGATGATTATTTTGCTTATTTCACCAAAAAAAAAATTAATGAGAAAAAGAAGGTCCACATAAATATAATTCAAATTGTTTTTTATAAACCATTTTTTACAAAGGTGCAGACACAATTTGATGAAGAAAGGTGAATCTTTTAAACAAATGCTGCTAGAAAAATTGGAAGAGTATATGCAAAGAACAAAAAGAAAAAAAACCATCAACTTACACCTCCCACCTTAAAAAAATTTAAAACAAAATGGATCATGAAACTACAAAACCTCTGGAAGAAAATGTAAGAGAAAAGCATGTTAACATTGGGTTAGGCAAAGATTTCTTAGATACAGCATCAAAAGTTTCCATGAAGAAAAATAAATCAATAAATTGGACTTTATCAAACTTTTGTTTTATAAATTTCTGTTAAACAAATGCAAAGACAAGACACAGACTGCAAGAAAGTATTTTCAAATCACATTCCTAACAAAGGACTTTTGTCCAGAATATATAAAGAATTTTCAAAACTTAGTAAGAAAAGAAATAACATATTTTTTAATGAGCAAAAAAAGCTAAACAGATACTTTACCAAATAAGATACAAAGATGGCAAATAAGCATACAAAAAATGCTTAGCATCTTTAGCCATTAGGGAAATACAAATTAAAATGCAATGAAAAAATCACTGTATAACTATTAGAATGACTAAAAAAATGTTGACAATACCAAGTGATAATGAGGACATGGAGCAACTGAAATGCTTATACATTGTTTGTTTTACTTTGGGAAATAATTTTATAGTTTCTCATTAAGTTAAACACACATATACCATACAGCCCAGAAATTCCACTGCTAAGTATTTATCCAAAAGAAATGAAAACTTATGAACACACAAAAATCTGTATATGCCTGTTTATAGCAACTTTATTTGTAATAGATAGGTGGAACACCCTAGATGTCCTTCAGCTGGTGAATGAACAAGCAATCTGTGGTACATTCATACAGTGGAATACTACTCAGCAATAAAAAGGAACAAAATACATACAACAACATGAATGAATCTCCCATGCATTTTTCTAAGTGTAAAAAGTTGCACCCAAAAGGCTAAATACTGTATGATTCCATTTGTGTTACATCTTGGAAAAGAAAAAACTGTGGGAATGGAGAACAGATTGGTGGCTGCTAGGGGTTGGAAGTGGGATGGGGTGACTACAAAAAGGCAGTACAAGAGAATTTTTTTTAATATAGTCAAATATTTCAACTATTTCCTTTTATCTATTCTGCATTTCATATATCAATTAATAGGCTTCCCCCACATCAAACCACATTCATTTATTTGTCCACTTATGCATAAATTTAATAGGAGTTCATTGAGCCTACTCTGTGCCAGGCACTATGCTCAGTGTTAGGTATATATAGTAGTAAATAAGATAGAATGGGATCATGACTTCACTGAGAGTTCAGAATCTTCCAAGGAAACAAAAATTGAATAGAGACCTGCTATAAAAAGATGCTACCTGTAGTGCTGCGAAAATGACAGACTGCTATGGATAGTCACAGTAGTAACATCCAACCTAATCCAGGAAGGTCAAGAAACATTTGCTGTAGGCACTGATGTTTAAGCTAACAAATGAATATGGATGATGAGCTATATATTTATGGCTTTGCTTAAAATTTAAATATATAAAAGTATAATTCAGACTGTGTCACTGCTCTGCTTAAATCTTTATTGGCTCCCCAATTCACTCATAGTAAATGCTAAAGTCCTTACTCCACCAGAAATTATTTTATAACCATATTTATTAGCATTTGTAGTTTTAACTTTATTATTAAAAAGCATATGTACTATTAAATAGAGAGTCACCTATAATCACTACTTCCATTTCTCTTATTCTGTTTTAAATCTTACCGATCAGGCAGTCATTCCCACAATATCACTGACGTGGCATGCTTCCATTTTGTCGAATCTAAAAGTCAGTTTTCAGTACGCACCTTACCCAATCTACAGCAGCATTGACACTGTTGGTCACAGCCTCCTTCAAACACTTTCTTCAGTTGGCTTCCAGGACAATCACTCTGTTCCCAACCCCCCAACCCCACCCCCACCCCCAGCTCCCTGGTCACTGATTCCCAGTGTACTGGCTTCTCCATTTGTTTATTTATTCATCAAATATTTATGAGCCTTCCCTGAGTACCAGACACTCTTCTAGGTGTTGGAAAAACACCAATAAACAAAATGGACAAAAATTTCTGATTTTAGGGAGTTTATAGTTCACATAACATTAGTTTTCAGATGAAAAGGAAAAAAGCAAAATAAGTTAATGCCAAAACAAGTGGGTATTTTAAGGATATCCCTGTGAAAACTTTTAGGTGGTGCTGGCTTTTGTTTATGAACACGGCTAACACTTAAAATGTTGGACAGGAAAGATGACCCTAGTTAACTGACCCCCTGCCTCTAACACTGTGTAAAACTTTTTTAAACCTAAAATAATACACACCAAAGTATTTGTAGATGATAAAATTTTGAGAGCTTATTTTGAGCTGGTCTCTGAGAAAAGAGTTTTCACTGACACTCATTTTATCTTTTTACATATTTTTCAATTTAAATGTGCTCTTCCTCATTTGAACAGAAATAAACAATCTGAAATTAAAGAAATTAACTCATCTCCTAAGGGTGATTCAAGGGGTAAGGGATAAGTAGGTTATCTATCCCAGCTGTTTCTTTTTTTTTTTTTTTTTTTTTTTTTTTTTTGAGACAGAGTCTCGCTCTGTTGCCCAGGCTAGAGTGAGTGCCATGGCATCAGCCTAGCTCACAGCAACCTCAAACTCCTGGGCTCAAGCGATCCTCCTGCCTCAGCCTCCCGAGTAGCTGGGACTACAGGCATGCACCACCATGCCCGGCTAATTTTTTCTATATATATTTTTAGCTGTCCATATAATTTCTTTCTATTTTTAGTAGAGGTGGGGTCTCGCTCTTGCTCAGGCTGGTCTCGAACTCCTGAGCTCAAACGATCCGCCCACCTCGGCCTCCCAGAGTGCTAGGATTACAGGCGTGAGCCACCGCGCCCGGCCTATCCCAGCTGTTTCTTAGCTCACATCTGAGCCTTTTCTTCAAGTACCACATTGCTTGGGCTCTTCTCATGTAGTCAGTTTGGCATCCAAGACACCTATGGACAGTGTCCTTTTCTAACTGTACCCTGGGTTCATGTATTCATTCAACACATATTTATTGAGTAGTTACTACGTGTCAAGCAGCATTTCAGGTGCTTGGGATTGAGCAATGAACAACACAGCAAAAAATTCTTATCCTCATGAAGCCTACATTCTAGCAAGAGCTGACAGAAACAATAAAAACAATTAATATATCAGTTATGTTGTATGTTAAAAGTGTTAAATACTATAATTCAAAAATGTAGAGCCAAGTAGTGGGTGAATATTTCCAGGAGTGGGAAGAAGAAAGATTGTAATAGTAAATAGACGGATTTCTGAGGTAGGAAAGGTTTCTTTGGAAAGGTGGTATTGAGTAAAAACTTGAAGGAAGTAAGAGAGTTAATATTAAAAGAGTTTTCCAGATAAAGTGAATAGCCAACCAGCACGAAGGCCCAGGGGCAGAAGCTGTCAAGGGAAGGAAAGTAGCTCCAGGCAAGGAGGCCAGTGGAGCTGTAACTAATAGAGTGGAGAGGAAAGTCCTAGGAAATGAGTAAAGATGTGGACGTTTACTGTAAGTGAAGTGGAGAGCCAGTAAGGATTTAAGCAAAGAGGTGACACAATTTGAATTATATTTTTATATAATCGCCCTGGCTACTGTATTGAAAATAGACTGAAGGGATAACAATAGAAGTAGAGAGATTAGTTATGAGGCTATTGTTATAAACTGGGTGAAAGAGAGAGGTATCTTAGGCAGTGGGAGTAGTGAGAAGGGATGAACAGTCTAGTTTTCCTAATGGGTTGTAGGAAGATGAGCAACAGAAAGAGTTAAGGTGACCCCAAGGTCCTCTATGAGCAACTGGAAAATTGAGTTCCCATCAACTGATAAGGAAGAATAAAAAAAGCTCAGGCTTAGGAATAAGATAAAGAGCTCAGTTTTGGTCATATTACATTAAAAATGTCCATTCAACATCGAAGTTGCAGTTGCAGTTGGCTTTATGAGTCTGCAGTTCACTAGAGAGGCCTGGACATTAGCACGTAGAAAGTATTTAAAGCTACCATGGGATAACCAAGGAGGTGTATATGCATAATCTTACTTATATGTGAAATCTAAAAAGTTGGACTCATAGAAGTAGAGAGTAGAATGGTGGTTGCCAAAGACTGAGGGCAGGGGGTGGGGAAATGTTAGTCAGAAGATACAAATTTCAGACAGGAGGAATAGATTTAAGAGATGTACCGTAGAACATGGTAACTGTAGTTACTAGCAATGTTGCTGTCTTGAAAATTGCTGAGAGTAGATTTTAAGTGTCCTCACCACAAAACAATTCATAAGCATGTGAAGCAATACGTGTTAATTAACTTGATTTAGCCATTTCACAATATATACATATTTCAAAACATCATGTTGTACACCATAAATGTATACAACTTTTATTTGTCAATTTAAGGAAGAAAGGAAGGAAGGAAAGGAGGGAGGCAGGGAGGGCAAGAAATCACTCTTCTGCTCAAATTCTTCAAAAAGCTTCTTATCTCACTCATAGTAAAATCCAAAATACCAATTTGGCTTTGGATCACAAGACCCACATGATCTTCTCCTGCAACTCTTCCCTTTGCTGGCTACTCCAGCCATCTGGTTCTTTTTTATTCCTAAAACTCTTTAACCAGACTCTGATCTCAGAGCACTTGCACTTCCAATTCTCACAATTTGGGTTCTCCCTGATTTGATTCCTCATTTCTCTTAGTCTGTACTCAAACATCCCCTGGTCACATAATCAGGGAAGTCACCCCTGACATGGGCATTTAACATTGCACAACCCCTCACACTTCGCTGCTCTTTCTCAAATACTTTTTCTCCCAAGGGCTTATCACCACTGGATGAACTATATGTTTTACCTATTTATGTACTTATATTCTGTGTCCTCACTACAATAGAAGCACCTTGAGATCAGGGCCTTTATACCTTTTATTCATTGCTCCATCTCCAGAGACACAGCCCAGGGTAGAAGATCAGGACATATTCATTGAATCTGCAATCCTGAGGAACAGACAATATTTTCCCACAAATTTTATAGAAGAGAAAACCAACTTGAGACTCAGAGAATGTATGCAACTCATCAAAGTCACACAGTATGCACTGATAAAGGCTAGAAAGCCTAATAAAGAAAGCTACCACTCTTTTCCTTTTGCCTTGGGCCAGCTCTGCAAAAACTCATTGCAAAAGAGGAGAGTGAAAATCATGTGAATAGTTGCTGCCCTTCAGTTGTCTTTCATAATGTAAAAAATATCAGGAGATACTGAAAGAACTGGGAATATTTTCAAATATTAACAGCCTTTGACCTACTTAGTACTTATGTTGAATGTCTAAAATGAAATTCATACAAAAGAAGAGCTGTTTACGCCAACTGGTCTCATTTTTTCTTTTCCCTTTCTCCACATGCTGTATAGCTTGATATAGTCCAGTGGAAAAGTACAAATAATTCACTGAGTTATTTGATATGGATAATGAACAACCAACCCATGTGAGTTATTCAAAGGTTGAAAAATGAAAGGAAATTACTTTGGAAAGGAGATGAGTCCAAGGACCACATCAGCAAAGTGGAAGGATGCATAGAGATAGGAGTGATATTGGGAATGCAAGCAGACAGTCATGCCTGAAAGCCGCCCTGTGGAGATGTGGCACTGAAGAACACAGACCACTAGTCACATCTAAAACTAAAAACATCTAGGTTGTATCAGTAGGATCATTTTCACAGTTATTTGGTTCTATACAAAAAAATCAGGAATCTAAGCATCTGTATAAAATTAATAAAGATAATATATTTAGAGAACCAATTGGAGTTTTATGCTAAACACTAAGCTACACTAAGCTATTTAAGATAATTGACTTCAAGAACTAATCAATAAATGGAAGTTTGAGATATAGAAAGTCCTTATTTAAAATGTAAGGAATCCCCCATATAGGAATGCAGTCCAACTGTACTAACCCTTGTGCTTCATTGTTCTCTGGATTGAATACGTGCCCAGGATTAAAATACCCTCAGCATAGGTGCAGCCTGTAAACCATGGGGGAAAAAGAGCTAAAATAAGTTATCGATCTTGCACAAGAAGTCTGAAAGCAAGGGCCAGTTTCTGCTTTGTTCCCAGGAAGGATGGCATACAACAGGAACAGGAGAGAAATAGGACAGTTTGTGGCACCTTGTGGTCATTGTCCAAACCAGAACAGAGCCTTCAGTTGCCCCTTTCTGCTCCTACTTGAGATGAGAGGACGACTACAAAAGCCACTTTTGCTACTTTGCTTTCTCACGGGACACTCCCTCAGACCCTCTCCTCCACGTCTAGCCTTGCATTTCTATTCTATGGGGTCTCTCCCCTTTCTGTCCAGTGGCTCCACATCTGGAATCACCTCATCTGCATGGCCATATCACAAGAAGTGTCTGGTGGAAACTTTATTTCCTTCTTTAGGAGAGTTCCCTCCACATGACCCCCATGGTTCCCTGTGCTGCTGCCTCTGAAGAAGTGATACACCATTTACACATCCAGCCATGGCTCCCAGGATGCTCACACCCTGTCTCAGAGGTGGGACCTGATGAGTTGTTGTGCTTGAAGACTTCCAAAGCAGTTTTCCTTTAAATACAATGTGTTCCTCAAAAGAAAATAAGAACAGTGGTGTTGTGTTAAGAATGCCTAATATTCCAACAGGACATTTCAAACATCAGTGCCTATTCATACTCCCCACATGCCTATTCTTCTGTGGTCATCTTCTGTTCTTTCTCTTCCAAAGTGTGTGCATGTGTGTGTGGATACATGCACATTCTTGTTCTTTCCTGTATTTTCATTCTCCTCTTCCCTTCCTCTTTTGTACATTGCAGCATCATAGTTAGCTCATTCCAGAATGAGGGAGGTGGATTTTCCATTCCCACACAAAAAGACTGTGATTCCTGCCATCTAGCACCATGCCACTTCCTTGGGATGAGAAGGGAACCTCAATATTCCTGAAAGAGATGAATCTGATATGACCTAGCATCTTCTAAAAGTGAATATTCCTCAGGGGCTAGGGTGGTCCTACAGATGAGCACTTACTCCTTTAACAGCGAATTAGAATCTTAGAAGTAAAAATATTCTCAAACATCCCCAATTAAATTATCAAAAAAGAAACTAGTTATCTTGCAAAGTATATACCAAGTAACATTTTTAGTCACTGAATGCAACTGAAAATTATCTATTAAAAGACTTATAGTTTATAAACGTCATTATCATATTGCATTATTTAAAAAGTCAGCTAATTACCCCAAGAGGATGGCAAAGTCTACCCAGTACAGCAGCATGGTTAATGCTTTCCAAATAAAACAAAGGCCATTTGTTTTGACACTCTTGCTGCTAGAGTGCTAATTAATGCATTATTTGTGTAACAGTGAGGAAATATGCTACAAAAAATCTTTTCTATTTTTGTATATATAATGAAATTGGTATAGTTGACTATTTGTATTTTATTAATAAAAGTTTTGCTGAGAATAATCTCATATTGGCTTTCTTCATACAAAATATGATAGATTAGGGAGTGGGATAGAATCTCCAACCTTCCTTCTATGTAAATGTTTAAATACACACATATACCTTTATATATGTTTTCATCTTTAAATCTTGATCAAGCCTTTCCTATTATGTATCAGGTACTAGAACACACATGAATATTAATGAAATCCTATGAAACAGGCCCAACATATTCCCATTCTTTTGATGAGAATGATAAAACCTGAACAAGTAGATAACTTGCTGAAAGTCTCACATCTAGTGAGTGGCAAAGTTGGACTGAATCCTAAGTTTATTCCACTATCCCTGTTTATCCAACCATATGCCTGTATATATTTTATTTTGTAAAATGATGAAGAAAGCGAAAATGGCCTCTGGAAATGCCAAGCATAGAGGTAAGTCTAATTGAACAGGTTTCTCCTTTTCCCCTGTGTCCCTGACTCCCCTTTGCTGGCTCTATCATTTGGCATTGCAGAATATTCACATTGTCCTGGAACAATCACAGAAGCTGCAGGTGAGCAATGAGCATTCTCCTATACCATTAAATGCTTCCATAGTAACTGCACTTGACTGGTAGATACAAAGAGGCTTCCCTGTGACATCCATCACACTGCTCAGGATCGCTCTAAGCTTGAGCTCAGTGACAAATGCTTGCAGTCTGCCTCCGCCTTTCCTTTGAAGACATTGATCAAGCTGTGTTGACAGAGCCTGGATGAAATATAGGGCTCTGTGAAATGCTGAGCTGGCTTTGAATCTACCATCATTTGAGCACAAGTCAACAGCTTGAGGGACATCTGTCATTTTGCTTTGACATTAACTGTCCTCTTCGATTTGAGACCACACGTGTTTTGGTCAGAGTTGTAGATTCTATAAATGTCTTAGATGCCTATCATGGAGCTCATGACTGACAATGGGCTAAAACAGACTTACATGCTAACAATACTGTTACTCAAATAACTAAAGGTCAGAGAACATTGTAAGACTTGAGATATAGAAAATCATTCAATGTTTTTTTACCTAAACAATAAAACAGAACTCCTTTATATACTATAACATCTTCCATTTAATAGAAAGCGTCACAAAAATCATTCTTCATATAATTTGATGATATGAATTTCAAACTCTTTTAAAGTCCTATTTTTCTATACTCCTAAACCAGCAATTTTCTCTCTCCTAGATATACAAGGAAGTTTGTACGGTTTTACAGACTGTATGGAGAACTGAGTCATGCAAGTGAGGCAGGACATTTAGCATGAAGAACAATTTACTCTGGGCCTATGGAGAAAAGACAGTGTCTACAAATTATAGACACTAGAAAGAAAAATGTCAGGAGTCACGTGGGTCCTAGCTCTGTGTAAACTCGCCCCAACTCTCAAATGTATGTATAACTTAACACTGTTCAAGTAAAATTTTTAGAATGTAAAAATTATATTATAAATATTGCTTAGGTTGTAAGAGTAGGTTGAAAAATGTGATCAACCATAAAGTAGCCGTGTTATAATACTGAAGTACTCAGTGGAGTTCCAGATGCTCGCAGTGGAGGGCATGTAGTGATAGAAAGACAAAAAGAAGAAAAAAGATCCTGGTTTTTGTATTTATGGTACAAAGCCATTCCCAGAAAAAGTTTTGTAGCAGGCAATTTGTCTTTTTATTTCTCCCAATGTCCTTTTTCATATATGTCTCTAGCCTCTTTCCAGTTGTCCAGTGGCATCATGTTACTCCAGTTCTCTCGCACAAGCCCAGCTCCCAAACTGTGTAATGCTGAAAAATAATTTGCCTCTCATCATGCATTTTCAATTTTAGGAAAAATGTAAAGCAATCCAGCTGAATTAATTCATATTAGTATGTGATATCTTTTAATTGTCCCATACTTGTATTTCTAAAAGTAAATGCTAATTAACCCACATGAAGCTCCAATTTGTGGACCTTCAAACCTTGAATCTAATTGAAACTAAATTTCAAACTATATCAAAATAAATTTCAAGGTCCAGAGGCATCCATCTGAACAGAGAACCCACTAACACTAGCAAGCACCCAAGCAAGCCAATCCTACTTAGGAATATAGCACTTGGATTCACATTCCAAGCTATTCCTGATTGTTGAATGTTCATTCTTTTTCTTCTTTACCTCCATTATTTTATCCATCAACAGATACTGACTGTATACTGTGCTAAATATAATGAATGAAAGATGATGACACCAACGAACAAGGGATGTGATGTGATTCTTACTTATAATTTAGAATGGGCAAGGACTCCATTTCCCCATATCCACAAGCCCAGGGGGGAAATGAGGTCACATAAGAGTAAAACCATATTTTTTTCTTTTTGTTTGTTTATTTGAGTTTTTTGTTTGTTTTTAACTAGCTCACCCTATTGTGCTGAGCTTCTTCACTTAGGATAATTTCTCTTGAAGGTCTGTCAGTGGTCATGTAAGATGGCCATACATGTCTCAATATGTCTGAATCTCACTTAGAGTCAAGCCAATAAAGACCCAATAAAACAATAATAATAACCAAGGAGTGAAAATTGCAAAAGAAAGGAAATATACTATAAGAGATACTCTACCATGCTATATTAGCTGGAATAGCAAAATATAATTTTTCATGGAATAAAAAAGGAGTGTTCATGAAGTTAGCATGTATCACGGAGGGTATGAATTTTATAGCAGGATATGCAAGGGAAGCAGCCCTAGCCAAAATGAAAATGAAAACAAATATTTATGAAGAAGTGGGAAAACAAAACTTTCAAAAGAAATAGTGGGTAGATTACCTGAGGACAGGAAGGGTCAGAGGAAAGATAATGAGCATCCAAGTCATAGACACACCAGTCACCTAGCAGTAGGGAGGTTGAGGATATTTCATCACTTCTCGGAGCATCCATTTTCTCCTTTGAAAAATACAAATGATGCTTCAAAGAGTTACTGTAAGGATTAAAATACATACAGCATTTGCCATATAGTTAGTGTTTATAAATTATCATGTCCAACCACCAGAAATCATAGGACACATATTTAAAAACAGAAAATAAACCAAGAAAGGTACCTTAGGTTCAGCTTGTATGCATGCTAAGGAGTCTGAGCTTCTTTTGTTTTGTAAACTATTAATAATAAAGCATGAAATATTTAAGGGCAGTTTGATGTGGGCTTTTATTTTGCAGTGGTATAAAATGTCCTAGAAGAAGAACTAAGTGCTGCATTAGAAATAAGAGAAAACAAAAGAAAAAAAGGAAGTAAAAAGTGTCCTAGACTAAGAGTAGTGCTGGTGGGAGAAGAGAAAGAAAAAGGCCGATGTGAACAAATTCTGAGTATGTTGATTTTTAAGGTTCCAACAGCAACATAGCAACTGCAGTGAGGCTGGCAAAATAAGGCCCTAGAAAGACTTTATAGAATTTGCAAACTATTTATTAATTGGGTATCTATAAATCAGAAGCCTTCTTTATTTTCTTGTCATTTGGAAAGATCTTTGGTCCAAATCCTACAAATTCATTTAAGCCAAACTTTGATTAACCAGAACTAGAATGACCGACCAGTAGACAATTTTATTATTCAAAATAATACTTGTAATGAAAATAGAAAATCATCAAAATCAGTTTGGATGGGGGGTTATTTAAAATATTCATACCCAGGATATTTTTGTTCTGCTTAGAATTCATTCCCTTGTATATCCTACTATGAAATTCCTGCCTAGACTCAGGTTATATTTGATCTAAACTCTTTTAGAGTTATAAATTAAATTGGAAATTCAAAACCTGATGCAAGAGAAGGGCTTAATGAAAGTTGGAATAATTTTTTTTACTATTTTATATTTACTAAAAAAGAAATAAAATTATCTATAATCATGTGAAAATGTACACAAAAACATTTTCACAAAGACAGTGAAAAATATCAGGTATATTAATCTTATCAGAAATATATGGAGTCAAAATGAAGTAAATTACAAAATCCACTGTATAGCATAAAGATAAACATAGATAAGGAGAAGAAAAACTATATTACCAGATAGGAAGACAGAATAAGGACAAACATTTTAAAATTTCCAAATGTATGCATATAGTAGAGGGTTTTTTAATCCAATCAATATTGAAGTTCCTTTAATTGCAAAGAACAGTAATAAGATCTGGGTATAAGCTGTAACTTTGAAAAAGACAACTTCCTGTCTTCATGGTATTTATAAACTAATGAGAAAAACAAGAAAATGAACAAACAAAATAGCTAAAAATTGTAAGTGTTGCAAAGTATTACAAATAAATGAGATGCAGAGATGGAGAAAAATGGGGAATAGGTGTTACCAACTTTATTAGGATTGTCCAGGAAGTCACCTCTAGAAAGTGATATTTAAGCAGAGACTCAAGTAATAAGAAGCCATAAGAAGAAGTGGAAACAGAGAAAATAGCATAAGCAAAGGCCATCAAACTAGAATAAGTTTGACATACTCAAGAACTAGAAGAAGGATTTAGTGACTGGATCATAGTAAATAAGGGATAGAATAATGTGAAATAGAGTTGTAAAAGTAGATAGGCTATTACTAGTGCCGGCGGGGGAGGTGGGGGTGGGGGGTGTTTTCTTTCTTTCTGGGTACATAGATGGGTTTTACATCCTTGTCTGTTTAATTTAGTCATGAACATGTAACTCAACTGAGCAAATGACACTTGAACAGAAATAATGTGTCTCACTTCCAGGTAGAATTATTTAAGATTGCAACACGTAGCTCTCTATGTGCTGTTTCCCTATCATTGCAAACCTGAAGACATTCTTTGAAATGGAAGCTGTCATAAGATGGTGGAAACTCCACAGGTCTGAATCCCTGAGTGACTGTGTTAAGCGGAGATACCCCTGCTGACTCATGTTGGATATATAACAAAATGAGAAATTTATCTTTGTTATTTTCAACCACTGAAATTTATAGTTGTTTTTTAACAAAGCAAAATCTATTCCATTTTAAATACTGCATTGGTTGACACAGAGGTCATATTTCTCCAAAGTGCAATGAGAAAACTCACTATGTAGTGGCTGAAATTTCAAACAGTGGCTGTCATTTATGCAGGGGAAATAGGAAATGTTAACATGTATTTCACATGTCTGTGACTTCGATTGAGAGCAAATGAAATAGAAGCTGGCATAAACATTACAACTTAAAAATAATTCTATAAATGTTATATATTCTTATTTCATCATCATCATGAATTTTAAAGGACACTGGAAGAATCTTAAGCCAGATGGTGTCAATATATAATTGCATTTTTAAAAATACTATGTGAAGAACAATGGTCACTTAAAAATATGCTCTTAAAGTTCATTTAAAAGAAAATAATACATCAATATATACAAGAAAAAATGAGCAATTTAAGAATAATGAGAAAATATTTGTCTTACATGCCATTAAAATTTTTCTCAAATTAAAAAATTTATATAAACACAAATATACATTTTCTATTTTTATTTTGAAACATTATAGTTGCTTTTTTAACTCAATAGTATTTCTTATAAATAATTCTATTTCAATATATAACTCTTCCTCACCATTTTATACTGTTATTAACATATAGAACACAATTCAATTAATCACCTTTTATAATAAACTTCATTGAAAGAGATATTGAAAAGTAGCAAGTGTGAAAAAATTTTTATTCTATTATGCTGCATATAAAAACTAAAGAACAGAATTTTGTCTTTGCTCTCCGGTCCAGACCAGCCTTCACAATGATAACAGTAACACATTCTGAACAAAACACAATTGACGACTCGGGAAGGGGGGGGTGGGGAAGGGAGGGATATATACCTACATGATGGGTGCAATGCGCACGACCTGGGGAACAGACACGCCTGGAGCTCTGACTTGGGGGGAAAGGCGATACAGGAGCAACATATGTAACCTGCAATTCTGTATCCCCCATAACAAGATGAAATAAAAAAAAAAAAGCCATGAAAATAGATAGACAAAGATAACAATGTTCTTTCTGAGTTTTGATCCACTTTTCAGTTAGTAGGTTCAAAAATGAAAATTTTAGTAATTTTGAGAAAAGTATTTTTATAACCATCTACTATATTTTTTTCTACCATATTTGTTTAAAAAAATAGTATCTCAGATTACCCAATATGTAGTTAGGAATTACTTATCAACAATGTACTATTGACTCCCCTCTGAGACAGACTTCTAATAAAGGCCAACTACTAGAAAAAAAAAAAAAAGCACAATTGAGGATTCTAAAGAATAAACAAAAGCAGACAGACTGTAGAAGGGAGTCAAAATTGAAGAAGCAATCAGAATTTACCCCCTCCCTTTTTTTGTGGCTTTGCCCTGAAGGTAGGAGAGATAGTACAGGCAATTAAATTATGAAAAAAAATGGTGACATATTTTTTCATCATAAATACAAAATAAAAACATTTTCAGAAAAAAAGAATATTTGTTTCCAGCAGAACTCTACTATAAGGAATGGTAAAGAAAGTTTTTCAGAGAAACTAACTAGTAAACAAACAACAGATGAAGCAAATAGAACTTATTTTAGTCATATCAATAATTCCAATTAATGTTAATGGTATAAACATTCCAATTAAAATGAAAAGATTATCAAAGTGGATAAATAATTATATACTGCCTACAAGAGATGCAGTTTCAACATAAAAACACATGTGGGGCTCAAAATAAATGGGCGATAAAAGAAAAGCCATGCAAACATTAAGCATAAAAGGACAGAATCTGCTATATTGATGGCAGGTAGAATGGATTTTAAGAAAAAGAGTATTACCAGAGATAAGTGGAATATTTCATAATAGTAAAAAGGGCAATCCATCAAAAAGACATAATATAAATGTATACACACCTAATAACAAAGGCTTACATATATGAAGTAAAATTTAAAGAATTAAAGGGAAAATATTCTATACTCATAATGGAATACATTAACACCATTCTCTCATCAATTGATAGAACAACTAACTAAACAACAATATAAGTAAAGACAAAGATCTGAACAACATTATGAGCTACCTGATCTAATTAATACTTATAGAATGCTATAACCAACAACTGAAGAATTCATACTCCTTTCAAATGCACTCGGTATTGGGACTTTTTGATAAAGGCCATTCTTACTGGGGTTAAGTGATATCTCATTGTGGTTTCCATTTGCATTTCTCTGATAATTAGGGATGTTGAGCATTTTTTCATATGTTTGTTAGCCATTTTTATATCTTCTTTTGAAAAATTTCTATTCATGTCGTTTGCCCACTTCTTGATAGGGTTGTTTGATTTTTTTCTTGCTGATTTTCCTGAGTTCTAAATAGATTCTTGTTATCAGTCCTTTATCTGATATGTAGTATGCGAAAATTTTTTCCCATTCTGTAAGTGGTCTGTTTATTCTCATGACTGTTTCTTTGGCTGTGCAGAAGCTTTTTAATTTAATCAGGTCCCATTCATTTATTTTTGTTGTTGCTGTGGTTGCCTTAGGGGTCTTGTTCATAAATTCTTTGCCTAGGCCAATGTCTGTAAGAGTCTTTCCTACATTTTCTTCTAGAATTCTAATCGTTTCACACCTAAGGTTTAAGTCTGTTATCCACCATGATTTGATTTTTGTGAGAGGTGAAAGCTGTGGGTCCTGTTTCAGTCTTCTACATGTGGCTATCCAATTTTCCCAGCACCATTTATTGAATAGGGATTCTTGTCTCCAGAGTATGTTTTTGCCTGCTTTGTCAAAGATTAGGTGTCTATATAAGGATGGTTTTATATTTGGATTTTCTGTTCTGTTCCACTGGTCTGTGTCCCTGCACTTGTGCCAATACCAGGCAGTTTTGAGAACCACTGCCTTGTAGTATAGTTTGAAGTCTGGCAAATTCATACCTCCCATTTTGTTTTTATTACTTAAAGTTGTTTTTGCTATACGGGGTCTTCTCTGATTCCATACAAAGTGTATAATTATTTTCTCTATATCTGTGAAAAATGATGTTGGTAACTTAATAGGGATTGCATTGAATCTGTAGATCACTTTGGGTAGTATAGACATTTTAACAATGTTGATTCTTCCGATCCACGAGCATGGTATGGTTTTCCACCTATTTACAAGTTCTGCTATTTCCTTCCTCAGTGTTTCATAGTTTTCCCTATAGAGGTCCTTTACCTCTTTAGTTAGATATATTCCTAGATATTTTATTTTCTTTGTTGCTATTTTGAAGGTTATTGAGTCTTTAATTTGGTTCTCCGATTGACTGTTATTGGCATATATGAATGCCTCTGATTTGTGTATATTGATTTTGTAACCTGAGACTTTGCTGTATTCATTAATCAATTCCAGAAGTCTCTTGGTTGAATCCTTGGGGTTTTCCAGATATGACAGCATATCATCAGCAAAGAGTGAGAGTTTGATCTCTTCTTTCCCTATTTGGACTCCCTTGATTCTGCTCTCTTGCCTGATAGCTCTCGCAAGGACTTCCAATACTATGTTGAAAAGTAATGGGGACAGTGGGCAGCCTTGTCTGGTTCCAGTTCTAAGTGGGAATGCTTTCAATTTTTCCCCATTCAGTATGATGCTGGCTATGGGTTTGTCATATATGGCTTGTATCATTTTTAGGTAGGTTCCAAACAACACATGTTGGCATGGATGAGGAGACACAGGAACACTCATACACTGCTGGTGGGACTGCAAACTAGTGCAACCCCTGTGGAAAGCATTATGGAGATGCCTTAAACAGATTCAAATAGACCTACCATTCGATCCAGTAATCCCATTAGTGGGCATCTACCCAAAAGAACGTAAGTCATTCTATGACAAAGACACCTGTATCCGAATGTTTATAGCAGCACAATTCACAATCACAAAGATGTGGAAACAACCCAAATGCCCATCAATTCATGAGTGGATTGGTAAATTATGGTATATGTATACCATGGAGTATTACTCAGCTATAAGAAATAACAGTGATATGACATTTCTTTGGTTCTCCTGGAGAGAGTTGGAACACATTCTATTAAGTGAAGTATCCCAAGAATGGAAAACAAGCATCACATGTACTCACCAGAAAATTGGTTTCCCTGATCATCACCTAAATTCACATTTGGGAATGATACCAATCGGATATCAGACTGAGGTGGGGGGTGGGGGGAGGGGATGGATATATGCCTACATGATGAGTGCGTTGCGCACCGTCTGGGGAATGGTCACGCTTGAAGGTGCTGACTCGGGGAGGGGGGGGGTGCGAGGAGGGGATGGGTGTATACCTACACGGTGAGTGCAATGCGCACTGTCTGGGGAATGGAGGTGCCTGGAGCTTTGACTTGGGGGGATGGGCGGTGCATGGGCAATGTATGTAACTTGAACTTTTGTACCCCCCCATAATAAGCTGAAATAAAAAAAAAAAGAAACATGATATAAATGCAAAATTAGGAATGTTTTATTTAAAAAGAGACAAATGCATTCTCTTTTTTTTTTTTTTTTTTTGCATTTGTCTCTTTTTTATGCCATAAAAGTGAAAGAAAAGCTGTGGAATATTCTGTGGAGATTAAAGTAGACCAAAAAGACATGACAACTAAATGTAATACCTGCCCTAAAGTTAAATACACTTCCAGAGGAAAAACGCTATAAAGGCCATTGTTGGTTTAAGTGACAAATTGACAATAAATTTGATCAAACTTATATTAGTGTTAAAGTTACTTAAGTTGATAAAAGTATTTGGTTATATAGAGAAATACCTGTACTCTTATAAAATTTACACTAAAGTACTTAGTAAAGGGGTATGATATGTGCATATTATCTTCAAATGGCTCAAATCTCTCTCCATCTATTTGTACAAAGATCAATTGATAAAACAAATGGAGGAAATGTTAATGTTAAAAATAAATACATCTGGGTAAAATACATACAAGGTTTTGTATTACTCTTAACTTTTTTGTATGTTTGAAGTTATTTCAAAATAAAAAGTTGTATAAAATTAAAAAAAAAACAAATGCACACAGTATAGTCACAGGTAAACATAATATATTCACAAAGACAGACTATATGCTGAGGCATAAAATAAGTCTTAATAAATTTAAATAACTGAAATCATACAGGGATTTTATCTGACCACAACAAGATAAAAATAGAAATGATTAGCAATTAGATTATCTAAGAAATCTCCTAATATTTGAATATTAACAACAAACTTCTAAATAATTCATTGGTCAATTATCACAAAAGAAATTAAAAAATATTTTTAAAGTTGCATAATAATGAAAATACAACATGACAAAATCTGTAGGATGAAGCTAATGCAGTGTATAGCAGGCAATTTATAGGTTGGAATGCTTACTTAGAAAAAAATTAAGTGTCTAATCCAATGTCTTATAGTTCCCACCTTAAAAATCTATGCAAAAAAGAGTAAAATGTATCTAAAGTAAGTACAGGTAAGAAGATGATAAAGATAAGAACAAAAATAACTGAAATAAAAAACAGACAATAGAAAATTAACAAATTTAAAAGTTAGCTCTTTGCAAAGATGAGCAAAATTGACTGTCTCTATTTATTCAGGCTACTATAACAAAAACACCTTGGACTGAGTAATTTATAAATAATAGAATTTTGTTCCTTATGGTCTGAAGGCTAGTAAATCCAAGATCTAGTCACCAGCAGATTCAGTGTCTGGTGAGGGCCTGTTACTCCAAAGATACCTCCTAGCTTGCCCTGATGTGGCAAAAGGAAAGACCAGCTTCCTTGATCCTCTTTTACCAAGACTCTAATCCATTCCCTCATGACCTAGTTACCTCCTAAATGGGCTACATCTTAATATTATTTTATTGAGGCTTAGGTTTCAACGTATGAATTTCGGGTAGACACCAAGATTCACTTCATAGCATTTCACCTCCGAGTCCCCAAAATTCATGTTCTTCTCCCATGTAAAATACATTCATTCCATCCCAATAGCCCCAAAAAGTCTTAACTTGTTCTAGTATTGACTCAAAAGTCTAAAGTTCTAAGTCTCATTTAAATATCTAAATTTCATATGTGTGAGATTCAAAGTATTCTGAGGCAAATTCCCTCTA
Organism: Eulemur rufifrons; assembly: GCF_041146395.1. Classification (NCBI taxonomy): domain Eukaryota; kingdom Metazoa; phylum Chordata; class Mammalia; order Primates; family Lemuridae; genus Eulemur; species Eulemur rufifrons. Next base: position 38,211,714 of record NC_090997.1, read on the forward strand.
GCTGTGAGCCTATGAAATCAAACAACTGATGTGTTTTCAAAATACAATGGTAGTACAGGCATAGGATAGACATTCCCATTCCAAAAGAAGAAGTAGGAAAGAGGAAAATGATAACAGGTCTTGACCAAGTCCAAAACCCAACCAGGAAAACATTAAATATTAAGGTTCCAGAATAATCTTCTTGGACTCAAAGTCTCACGTTTCAGATACACTGTTGTGAGGGTTGGGACTCCAAGGCTCTGAGCACCCTCACTCCCATGGCTTTGCTTGGTACAGTCCATACTGCAGCTTTCAAGGATGGGAGTCACGTGTCTACGGTTCTCCCAGGCTTTAGTTGCGCCCCAGTGGCTCTACCAGTCTGGGGTAGAGGGGGCAGCATGGCTCCAGTAGGCATTGCCCTAATGGGGGCTCTCTATGATGGTTCCACTGGGCATAGCCCTTGTGGGGACTCTCTGTGGTGGCCCTGCCCCTGCAACAGCTCTCTGCCTGGGCCTTAAAGCTCTGTGGTGTATCCTTTGAAATCTAATTGGAGGTATCCATGCCCCCACAGCTCATGCATTCTTTGCTGTGGTAGAGATAGCCATGTGGGGACCACGGTTTGTTGCCTATACTCTCCAGAGAACTGCACCAGTATGCAGAGAGGAGAGACATGAGGCAGCACCAGGCAGCAAGATCTGAGGTGCTGCAGGTGCCTGAGGGTTCTCTTTTGACATAGATTTGTCCACCGGGCCTTTGCACTCTGGGCTGTGATGGGAGTGGCAGCCCCAGAGACCTCCAAAATTCCTACCAGGTCATTATTCCATTGTTTTAATAAATAGTATCTGGCTTTTGCAGCCCCATACTAATCTCTTTATCAAACTCTCCCTTAGCCACAACCCTGGTGTTCTCTCCCAAACATGCTTGCTTTTTCATTGCTTATAGCATGGCCAGTCTGAGAGTTTTCTAAACATTTAAGTTCTGTTTCCCTTGTGATTATAAATTCCATCTTTAAGTCATATCTCTCTTCTCACATTTTACTTGTTAGTAGTCAAGAGAAACCATGCCAAATCCTTGACACTTTGGTTAGAGATTTCTTCAGCCAAATATTCAATTTCATAACTCATGAGCTCTACCTTTAACAAAACTCTAAGGACATGAACACAACTCAGCCAATTCTTTACCACTTTATAACAAGGATCATCTTTCCTCCAGTTTCCAATGACATGTTTCTCATTTCCCTCTGAGACCTTATCAGAATGGCTGTTAGAAAAACTCCTTGCCAAAATGAAGAACCACACTCTGTAAGAGGAGGGCAAGCTCAGACCTAAGAAAAAGTCAGACTACTCCAGGTTAGTAGGTAGTCAAAGATTTATTCAGAAGGAACTTATGTACAAGGCAGTCTTGGGCAACAGCAAAGCCAGGTAGATCTCCATGCCTGCAATGCACACCTGTCTAGTTTTTTATACAATGAAAAGAGAAAGGAAAAAGGGAGGTGAAAGATATGTTAAGCCATCTGTTGCTTTCTTAATCTATTTACTTTCCACTTAAAGAGATTGTTTCAGTTCCCTACAATCTGTTCAATATTCCCAAGGGGGGCATATTCAGGGCAGCAGAAGTTATGTTGGCACCTGTGTGTTTCCTTCAGTTGCTGTGTCCTACAGTTTACTTCATGGTAATATAACCAGAATACATTTTCACAACAATGGCCTTACTTTCCTATTTCTACCAACAGTCTGATCAAGATCACTTAGATAACCTCTAAGAAGATGGAGTCTTTGTCTATAGCATTCTCCTTCTGAGCCCTCACCAGAATCACTCTTAATGCTACATTCATGGCAATGTCGGCTTTTCTAGCATAACCTATAAACTCTTCCAGATTCTTCCCACTGTCCAGTTCCAAAGATGTTTCTACATTTTTTGATATTTGTAACAGCAGAACCTCACTTCTCAGAACCAATATCTATTTTAGTCTGTTTAGGCTCCTATAACAAAACACCTTAAGCTGGATAATTTATAAACAACATTATTGCTCACAGTTCTAGAAGCTGGGAAATCCAAGAACAAAGCAGTAGCAGATTCAGTGTCTGGTAAAGGCTCACTCTCTGCTTCACAGATGGCACCTTCTAGCTATGTTCTCACATGCTGAAAGGGGCAAAAACTAACAAACTCCCTCAAACCTCTTCTAAGGACACTAATATTCATTTATGAGGGCAAATCCTTCATGACCTAATCACCTCCCAAAGGCCCCATTTCTTAATACTATTACATTGGGGATTAAGTTTCAACATATGAATTTTGGGGAGACACAAACATTTAGATCACAGAATTTATCAATCTGTAGCTAGACTGGACAGAGCAAGCAAGAGAGAGAGAGAGAGAGAATTTTTTGTTTCAAAAAAAATAAAGAAGACTATTTTTCTAATATTATAATACTAAACCTGATGAAGACTTAACAAAAACAAAGTATATACCAATATCCCTCCTAAAAATACATGCAGAAATCCTTAAGTAAATATTAATAAACCAAACCATTAATATGCATAAATATATATACAGCATAATCCAGTAGGATTTATACCAAGAATGAGAAGTTGGCTTAACATTCAAAAATTAATCAGTGTAATTCACCATATTAGCAGAATAAAGATAAATAATATAGCTACTTCAACTGATGAAAATTGACAAAATTCAACACTTAGTCATAATAAAAACTTCAACAAATGAAGAATAGTAGGAAAATTCCTCATCCTGATAGAGGCACATGTGAAATATCTACAATTAACATCACGCTTAATGGTGAAAGTTAAGCATGCCTCTTGGAGGCCATGGTGAAATCAGACAGGTAAAGTAGGCAGGTAAGCTGTTGACCAACCCCTATGAGTTCTAAAATAAAGAGGTCTTTACTCATGCAGGGCATGGAGATCAATTTCAGCTGTATCCCTACTGAGAAGATGTTCTCTTCTTTCTACTTGTCTCTCATACCTAAGCATTTGTCCTAAGGGCTCACTTCAGACATATCATTAAATTTAGAGAGAAGGTCCAATGGATGGGAGTGCAAACAGACAAGCAATCTCTGAGCTACTAACTCCTCCATACAAAACATTTTCCTTTGAATGTGTTGACTCTACGCTTTTGAAATATCCCTGGAATTGCTTCTACTTTCTACCTAGTTTTCCAAATTGTTTTGGGCTGTGTTTTTATCTTCTCTTGTTTCTCTGGAATCCCAATGCCATCTGCCTTCTCATTTTCAGGAATTCCCAAAAATGTCTTATAAGCTGATGGCTTCCTTTTCTTTCCTGTATACCACCACTGCTCTAGGCTAATTTTTAAAAAATACATTTTCTGCAAGTTTAAAGACTTTAGGTGAGGGGAGATGAAAACATAACAGCTCAGTCCACCATACTGATCCAATTATTTAATAAATAATTTTCTAAGTTTATAAGATGCAGTGAAATGGGCACTTTTATTCAATGTTATTCGGTATGAAAACAAATGAACATAAATACTGTACAAATTGTTACAAAATAAACAATTGAGGTATACAAGCATGTAATTTTCTAACATTTTACATATAAGTACATGTTAAACATTCATACTCTTCAACCCAGTAATTTTCCTTTATAGGAATTTATATAAAAATAAGATTTATGAGCAAGAGTATTCACTCAAGCATTATTTATGAATGCCCAAGAAAGGGTACATCTAAATTATCTAGCATAAGAATAATTATTAGTGTGTGGCACATCTCCATGTTAAAATAGATAGCATGCAGAAATAGAAATAAAAATATCATTTCAAAATATTTAATGATATGTGAAAATGTTTATAATATAAAATTTTTATTAAAAAATAAAATCTGAAATATTATACATAATACTGTGTCAAATTTCTTCACGTATTTAATACGTGTGCACAATCTTACAGGACCCAAAAGAAATATATTAAAATATAGTTGGTACCTGGTTGTTGAATTACTTTGACTTAATCACTGGATATTATTGTTTCTTCTGTGAGCTTTTTTTATTCTCCAACTTTCTAACATAACTATATACTTATGGTCAGGAATACGTGCAAACATAAGAAGATTGTTTTTAAAAAGAAGATGAGTTTATTTTTAATAGTTAATCAAAATAACCTATTCCCCAAGCTTCCAGTTAGTCAAAGTCTGGGCTGTATTTGTTGTTTTACTCACAGGGAGAAATATTCAGTCTCTCATTGTCAAAATTCAATTTTCAAAGTAATTTCTAGCTTGTTCTGTTTTGTCTTGAGGATGCCTGTTATTATCTCCGTATGGGGACTCCTTCAAAAGTTTCCTCACACTACTGAGCATTAACACAAAACAATTCCACAAATGTAGATTAACAATCATTGAGCCCTTTGGATAAAGTAATGTTGCAGACTGCTTTTCAACCTCCTGCTTTACTAATGAGCTTTTGAAAACTTCAAACCGAAAGCCTTAGAATTGTGGTCCTCTGTGGCTTCTCTTGTCTGTCGTGAATGATTAAGTGGCTTATTAAGACAATTAAGTTTGGACCTCTAACTAATTGTTTTTATGAGACACAATATCCTATTAGAAATCCCTGAATCTTGTGGAGTTTTTTTATCCAAAGCTTCTGCTAAACTATGATAATGAGAAACCAGAAACCATGGTAATTAATTATCATGAATTAGTTCATTTAAAGTAGTATCTCTTTTCTTCTTCCTCCCACCCTTTATCTCTCTCTTGCTAGAATCTGGAGGTGGACAAAAAGTTGTGGTAAGAACTCCATTTTCTTTGTTTTTATTTAAAGTGACCAAGTTAAATTAGATGTGGTTTCTAGAGAAAGAGACTCCCTCCTCACTTCTGCCTTGTATCTGGCCAGCTTGCTCTCTGCTCTCCAAAGGGCCTCAGTTTAATGACACTCCTGATGAAGGTCTCTCAAGTCTCCAGTTTCACAACCCCACATGGTCATTTGTTTGATTGTGTGCATAATGACTGTCTTCCTCACTGAACTGTTGGTTTTATGAGACCAGGGACCCTACCTGCCTGTAACCCCATGTACTTTCAGTGTCTGGTGCAAGGTAGGTACATTATAAAAATTTCATGAGTGGGTTAACTCTTGTCACAATTTAGTCAAATATACAAAATACGGATGCTTTGCAAAAATAAGTTTTATTTGATCTTTAGTTTTTGGAACCTTTTAAAAAATGTCTTTAATTCTATATGCAAGGCAGGGAAACATAACTGGAAGGGCACTGGGTTAGTGTTTGGAGGCATAGCTGTTTGTGCTGGCTGTCATGTCATAGTCACATAATCTTGGCTAGTCACTTAAATTATCTGAGCTACAATTTCCTATTCTACAAATTGAAAATAATAATACTTCCCCTACATGCTTCACACAGTGACTGAAAGATTCAAGAGAGAATTAATGTGAAGTTGCTCCACAAACTCTAAAATACTAACCAAAAATAGGAGACTGTCATTCTAACAAATTTTATGTATGTAGGCTCTTTGTTTTTTTATTGATTATCTCTTCACACACATACAAAAAATACTTTTAGGCTTTTAGGTAAAGATGAAGACTATTATAGTACTCTGTTATAGCCCACTTCATTATCATATTGTTGAATAAATCACTGATCTATTTCCTAGACAAAAGAATTGATTACAGCAAAAGCATGATAGAACACACAGTTTTTTTTTTATTTTTTACTTTTTTATTTCAGCGTATTATTGGGGTACCAATGTTTAGGTTACGTATATTGCCCCTGCCCCCTCTCCACCCCCCCAGTCAGAGCGTCAAGCGTGTCCATCCCCCAGACGGTGAGCATCGCACTCATTATGTACCTATATACCCATCCCCTCCTCCCCCCTCCCATCTCCCTGACACCTGATTAATGTTATTCCTATATGTGCACTTAGGTGTTGATCACTAGAACACAGAGTTTAGACCAAACTTTGACTAGTGTTTTCCAAGCCAGAACAAGCAGAAAAGAAGTTCCACTGTGTTTTTACATGGAGGAGTTTCAAAGAAAATTGTGAAACTGAGTATCACCCAAGAGAGAAGAAAATACAATGTTCTCTCTCTCTCTCTTAGAGATCTCAAAGTTGCATTTATGGTGGTAAAATCACCAAGCATCAGATACATACGCTTAAAAACCTAAAAGTCAGCACATTGAGAGTCAATCCATCTTTCAGGGGTGGATTTTATTCAGCTAATAGACAGAGAATGCTACATAAAATCAGAATGCCAATTTATAAATTTATAAATAGAAATATGGTTGTCCTACCTCTTTAAACCTGACATCAGCATAACCAGCTCTTCTCTTCCAAAGGCAGATCATCAAGGAAAGTCAAACTTTAATGGGAAGGGTCCTTGAGGACCATGAAATCACAACAAAAGTGAGTTATATAATTCAAATAATGGCCTAAAGCATGATGTCCACAATAAAGCTATTGGCCAATATTTTCTTTTTTGTGTTTAGAATGGACACAGCTAATGTTTTTTCCACTGGGTCAATTTTTCCCGAGTTTATTACTAAATAATGTCCCTTTTGACTGTTATTTTTCCTTTAGATTTATTTATGTATTCAGTCATGTCTTGCTCTGTCCTGCCAGTAAATCCATTTTTTTCAAGTGATTGCATATCTCTATTTTGATCTACTATCTATTGATTTTATAATTTAATTCTCAGAGAACAATCACATTCTGCCTATTTACAAGATCTTAGTGGAACTTCATAGCTGCCCCCAAGTACCACTTTGAATAAAAACAAGGAAAAAAAAAAAAAAACATTAGCCAGACATGAAAAAAAAAACCATTAGCCATGTCTATTGCTCACAGGACATTGAATTATCAAGCCCGCACTCAAATATAGAAAGAGGAAAACAATCAGCATTTAAAATTATGTCTGTTCAAAATCACATTAAAGCAAGACTAATAAAGATTCCAGGGGATTTTTCATGTGACCTGTCTTGACAATGATTCAAGCAGATCTTAAGAAACATGGAATAGCTTTTCATTTAAGGCATTAATGTGTTTAATGAAGTAGCAAAAGAAATAAAAAATCAATTTCTTACAGCTTATTAATTAATGTTGAGATTGATTTCCACTTACAATTTACCATTATTAGTCTCTTCCATTGATATCTGACTGTGCATTTATAAAACATCATTCATAAGCTAATTATCATTAATTTTAACAACAATGGGAAAATATTGAAAACATACTTGAATTACCAACCACTTCATGAATAAGACTTAAACTGTTTAAAAACAATACTGGCCATGTATAACTCAAACTTCTACACATTTAATAATTGGGATAAGATGTGAAGAAAAAAGTTCCAGGAGCACACAATTCAAAATATAGGTTTTCATTTTGTTATGAATTTTCATAGATTATGCTGCTTTAGTGAAGTTTAGGATGACAGGCATTAGAATACACGATTAATGTAATCCAGGCTATTGATATGGAAAGTATAATTGATATCTAATCTTACAAATCTCCACTTTAGGAAAATGTGCTTACATTCCTAACAGATGTGGCCAAAAGAGAATGGGATTTTTTTCAATAAAAGACAAAAAAGAAGAAGAGAAGCTACATTGACATGGCAAAGAGGGAGAAGGAGATGCTGTTTTTCCTCATATCATTTCCTTAAATGATATAGAAATCTAGTGACATTTTATAATTCTGTCACACTTGGTATTGTAATAGGCACATATGGCCCATATGATTGCCAGCAGCATGCTTGCCTTTGAGCTGTTTAATTCAAGCCCATTTCACTATTTATGCCTTGACTCATTCCAAAACTGATTTATGTTTGGCTTTTATGCCATTTTGATTGTGTCAAAAGAAGGTATGCAAACACCCAAAATCTTATACCTTGAAAGAAAATTAGTTTGTAGTATCTTTGTAGCAGCCAAAATTTTCACACATTCAAATCTGTAAACTTTTGGGGTGGGGGACATTGGCAGTATTTATCAAATACAAATTCATAATCTCTAGATGTTTTCTCCTTGAAACTAAGCATGTTTCTGGCCTACTACCCACAGTTCTCAGTTTCTACTAATGGACAATAGCCTGATTTGGCTTTTGGTAGTCATCCAAGTTATCAGCATCATGGATTAAAAAGTCACATAGGTAAATTTCAGATTAGCTATTGTTTGAGATACTTGCTTTTATTTTTTCAATTAAACTTTTGTTAAGTGCTTGCCTCATATGTCTGTGTTATAGCCTACTATACAAATAAAGAAGCCATATTTCCTACCCTGAAGATGCTCCAAGTTGATTGGGAAGCACAGATGCCCAGCAGTTCAAATGACTGCAATATGGAACATGGTGGTGGTCATGATGATGATGATGATTATAAGCACCATTGGTTGAACATTTACTATGGCCTAGATATTCCACTAAGAGTTTTCATGTATTATCTACTCAATAAAGTTGATGTCAATAATCTTTTTTTACAAATAAAGGGATTAAGAGACAGAGCAAATTATTTCCAGAGGCTACACAGCAGAGGAAAACAACAGACTTAACCTGTCTTCAGTTAAAGATAAAAATCCTTGGGATGGTACATAGCCCGGCATTTAAGACAGTCAATTTCTTTATTCATAGGTAGGTACACAACATCCAGCTTCATGCCACACTTCACATCATGCATAATGAACCATTTACAAATCCAGCCTATGAAAAATAAATGGATGAAATTCCATCTCCAATTTAGTCACACACACATACACACAAAACCCAGAATTTCAACACTTAAAACTATTAGCTCAGTTTTAACTCTGTGTCCATATTCAGAAATGATCTTTAGACAAATTCTCATCTTTCACTTTATCAGATAGTGCCTTTTTGTGCATCACACACTTAGATTCAGAGAAGTGAACACAAAAACTGCCAGCTCAACCAGGTGGAAAGAGAAGAAAAATGGAGCATAATTCACTAGAATTCTTCTGGCTCACTCAGCTGAAGCCAAAGAAGCAGAGTCACAAACGTGGCTCTGCCCCCTCAGTGGAGCGGGGGCTAGTGCAGGCTTCATCGTCTCTCAAATGTTTAACTTTAAATATATTTAAGAAACATATTACTGGGGGCCAGGTGTAGTGGCTCATGTCTATAATCCTAGCACTCTGGGAGGCTGAGGCAGGAGGATCACTTGAGCTCAGGAGTTTGAGGTTGCAGTGAGCTATGATGACACCACTGCACTCTAGCTGGGGCAACAGAGGGAGACTCTGTCTCCAAATAAGAAACATATTACTGAGTACCATTAATTCTCATATGCTCAATTATATCAACAGAGACAGATAATAATAATGTATTATAATATGATCATATGAAGAAGAGTTATTAAGCCCACAGACACTTTGCTTTCAATTTCTTACGGTACTAACCAATTTTTCCCATTTTGTCCTTTTCATCAAAGTACTAGTATAAATAATACAGGGAAATGGAATGAATGGTTTCATCTAAGCAACGCTTCCTCAGTCAAAAGCTTGACAAAAAAATATAATACTGGCACATTGTGCTAAAGAACTGATTTACTCTATTATTTCAATCAACATGAACTATAGGACAGTGCATACATGTAAAACCAGACTGACCACAGATCTTGAGTGAGTAACAATATATGGCAAAATAATTGACCTTTCCCCTCTAAAATTATTTTTCTGTTGTTTAGTGAAGTTGATATAAAAATTTTCCTCAATTGCTTCTGAGTATATTTGTAGTTAATTTTTGCTCATGGTCCTAAAGAGGTCATGCAGAACTTTTAATGAAGCATGAAAGTCAATAAAAGCTCTGTGGTTGTTTTACAAGCTAAGGCTTCAAACTTTGTCACCAAGTTTTAATTCCATTCCTATCTGTCCATGGGAGAATATGTTCTTATTATCTTTGTGTTCCCTTAAGTTCTCAATGTGCTTTTCTCATATACTTCACCAATCCATGTGTTCTTCCTCTGCATCTCTCCCTAGCCACACTATCCTTGGGATCATCTCACCACCACTCTGCCCATAACCATGGGACTCACTAAAGATATTAAACAATGCCAAAAGCAGTATGGGACAGAGGGAAATGTCATGGCATTAAGTAAGAGTTGGGAAAACCCACAGATTCCAAGTTACAGAGTTTAAAATTTGATACTATTTTCAACCTAAAATTAGGAAGAAGAAAAGGGGAAGGAAAGAGAGAAGGAAGAAAAGGAGAAAAGGAAAGAAGGAAGGATTCATTTCAAGAATTGAATCTCCTTTCCCTGGGTTCCATATTGTCATCAATCTTGTTTTTCCTCTCATTTGACTCACTTATCCTGTGGTAACTTCATTTAAAAGAGCACAAGAATCATGGATGATTTTTCACATCTTTGCAATATGTTTATTCTATACAAATACTTGAATAATAGTTTGGCAGGTTATGTAATGCTAAATTGAAAATTACATTCCTTTTGAATTATAAAGTATCTCTCCATAGAATTAATATTCTAACCTCAGTGTTGCTTTTAAGAATTCTAACACTGATAGAGCCAAGACAGACCAGAGACACCAGCTGGCAGATCATCTCAGAAAGAAAGAAAGTTTTAGAAAAAGAAAAACAAACAGATACAGATCGGATGTCATTCCAAGGGAAATGGACCAGAACCTACCAGAGATTCCAGGGGAAGAAGTTGTGGATCAGAACAAGAAGGAGCAAGATATCAGCAGAGATCAACCCCCAAGAGGCTTAGAGTCCATCAAGATGGGTAGGTAGAGTGGATTGTTTCTACCTCCCCCATATCTCCAGCAGTCAGCAGGCTCTCGAGTTAGTGAGAGCCTTCTACCATCATGAGCCCCAAAGATTCTGCCACCAATGAACTGGAAGCTTCTGAAGGACAGAGAACCAGGCTGCCAGAGCCCTCAGGGCTGTTGACCATCACTACAGACCCAAGCGGAGATGGCAGGTGCCATATTGCTTCTCCACCTACCATGCACCTTTGTCCTCCCAGGGCGCTTCAGCTCACTCATTGCCACACATTTCCTAACTCCAGCCCAGACTGCAGGAGACACAGGGGGCTGGTGGGTCCCAGGAGATCTGCATGACCCCAGATCCTGGACACTCTGGGCATACTGCCTTCTGGAGAGAGAAATCCAGGTAAAAGAACCTCAGTGAAAACCTGGGAGATTCATTGAAAAGAAGCAATCACCAAGACACATAATCATCAGACTGGCCAAAGTCAACACAAAAGAGGAGCTCCTGTGAGCTGTGAGGTGAAAACATCAAACAACTTACAAAGGAAAACTCATAAGGCTAACTGCAGACTTCCCAACTGAGACCTTACAAACCAGAAAGGATTAGGGCCCCATCTTCAGTCTTATTAAACAGAACAACTGCCAGCCTAGAATTTTGTATCCTGCTAAACTAAGTTTCATAATTGGTGGAGAAATAAAGACTTTTCAGATAAGCAAACACTGAGGGAATTTGTCAAGACCTGACCCACCCTGCAGGAAATACTCAGAACTGCACTCTATATGAATCAGGACAATAAACACCCACCAGTGTAAAACCACCCAAAAACTAAAAATCAGAGTCCGTACAAGGCAATAGCACAAGACGTAATACAAAGCAATAAGGTACTACCCAACAGGATGAACAGAATGGCATCCCATATATCATTTCTATCAATCAATGTGAACGGTCTGAATGCCCCACTCAAGAGACATAGGCTGGCTGAATGGAAGAAAAAATACAGCCAGAGTATCTGCTATCTCCAGGAAACACATCTAACCCACAAGGACTCATATAGTCTCAAGGTGAAGGGATGGAAAAAAATATTCCATGCAAATGGAAACCTCCCCCCGCCCAAAAGTAGGTATAGCCATTCTCATATCAGATAAAATTGACTTTAAATCAACAATGATAAAAAAGGCAAAGATGATCATTATATAATGGTAAACAGAGCAATTCAACAAGAAGACATAACAATCCTAAATATGCATGCACCTAACACAGAAGCACCCAGATTCATAAAGCAAACACTACTAGATCTAAGCAAAAAGATAAACAGCATCATAATTGCCAGCGACTTTAAAACCCTACTGACTGAACTGGACAGAGTACCCAAGCAGAAAATAAATAAGGAAGCACTGGACTTAAACAGGACTCTAGAACAAATGAGACTAACAGACATCTACAGAATATTTTACTCAAAAACTACTAAAAATCAGTACATGGAACATTCTCCAAGATAGATCATATCTTAGGCCACAAAACATGTCTCAAAAAGCACAAAAGAATAGAAATCTTACCATGTATCTTCTCAGATTATAGTGGAATAAAACTAGAAATCAACTCCAAGAGAAACATTCAATTCTACACAAAGTCATGGAAATTAAACAAACTGCTGATGCATGACTATTGGGTCAATAATGAAATTAAGATGGAAAGCAAAAATTCCTCAGACTGAATGACACTGGGGAAACAAGCCATAAAAATCTATGGGATTCAGCAGAGGCAGTACTAAGGGGAAAATTCATAGCCTCAAATGTCTACATCAAAAAGACAGAAAGATCATGAATTAACAATCTTATGACAAGTCTCAAGGCATTAGAAAAGGAAGAGCAAAATAAATACAAAGACAGCAAAAGAAAAGAAATAGGTAAGATCAGAGCAGGACTAAATGAAATGGAACACATAAAAAACAATACAAAGGATCAATGAAACAAAAAGTTGTTTCTTTGAAAAGATAAACAAAATTGATAGACCTCTTGCTAGATTAACCAGGAACAGAAGAGAAAGGACCCAAATAAGCTCAATCAGATATAAAAAAAAAGTAGATGTTAAAACTAATACCACAGAAATAAAAAATATCATCTGTGAATATTATGAAAATCTCTATGCATATAAACTCAAGAAAATGTACAAATTCCTGGAAACACAAAACACCCCAAGACTCAATCAGGAAAAAATAGAACCCCTGAACAGAACAATAACAAGCAAGGAGACTGAAGCAGTAATAAAAAATCTTCCAATAACAAAAAAAGTCCCAGACCAGATGGATTCACAACCAAATTTTACCAGACCTACAAAGAAGAGCTAGTATCACATTGCAGAAACTATTCCATTACATCAAGACTCAAGCATAACAAAATTGATACATATAACCAAAACCATTTGTACCCCTATAATATTTTGTAATTTAAAAATAAAAAGAATTGTAATGCCATTATGATTCCAGAGTCTTTGTAGGTAAGTACTTGTTTGTTTTTCTCTCTCTGGAAAGTTTTGGGATCGTCTGGTTTTTCCACATGTTCTAATAGATCACAAAAATGTGGGTCCTTTCTTGCTGGACTCTTACTGGGTTGCTTTAACTTCAGGGCCTGTACTTCAGTTCTGAAAATTCTTCTGTGTTCTATTTCTTGAGCAATTTCCTAGCCTCTGTTTTCTCTGTTCTCTTTTTATCCAATATCTATTAGCTAAATGTTGGAATACTAGGTTGATCACTTAATGTTCTTATCTCATTTCTTTTATTTTACATTTCTTTATCTTTTGATTCTATTTTCCCAAAAATTTTTTTCAGCAGCTAACGGATTTTTCTAAATGATTTTAATCTCCAGGAACTTTTTCTGATTCTGTTTCTTTACACAAGCATCTTATTTTTTGTTTTTGTTTTTTGCTTTTGTTGGATGCGATATTGCTCGTATTTTTTAGGATTCAATTATAGCAATTGCTTTTGTTTAATTGTTTTCTATTCCTGACCCTGTATAGTCTCTGTTTCTTTTAGTTTTCCTTTTTTGACATTTGCCCTCTCCCTCCCCCAATTACACCCTTACATTGCTATGTCTGCTACACAGGAGTCCAGAGCTTGTCAGGTTCAGTTTCCCCTGAATATTAATGGCTGTGCTCCTACTTGGGAGAGAGTTACCTGATCTCGAGGGAATGAATAGGACATGGCAGGTCTAACTGCATCTTATACAGATTTTCCTCCATTCCCAGAAAGCAATACTAACTTAATAAGCCATGGATCATCTTGAGAGTAAGTGTTTCAGACTGCAGTGGTCTTCAGTGATGTTTGCCATGAATAACAATTTCACATGCTAAAAACAAAAATCACAGCCATTCATAAAGTTCTTCCTTGATACCTGTCTCAATTGTTTCTTGGTGTTTATACGTGCAAGTCACTCACCCCTTGCTCAGTAGTATCCAGTCACATTCACCTTCCTTCAGTTCTTCTAATAATTCAAGCTCCTTCCTATGCTTATTGTAGAATTAAGCCATAATTCTGCATATGGATTGTATACAAGTAAATACAAACCAAAGGAAGGGGCAACCACCAAAAATGCATGACCAGATAGACAGAAGCCCATGGATTAATGAGCCATAAAACTCTATAAAGTACCTGTCCTAATAATGTAAAGTAAATCAATTCTTTGTTCACTCATACCAATATACCATAGGAAATTATATAAGTAAAATAGTGTACTTATAAAGGGATGCTCCATAAAGGCATGTTGATTGATTGGATGTTTTTAAACCGATTCATCTAGGCTGGGCATGGCGGTTTACACCTGTAGCACTCTGGGAGGCTGAGGCGGGAGGATTGCTTGAGCTCAGGAGTTCAAGACCAGCCTGAGCAAGAGTGAGACCCCGTCTCTATGAAAAATAGAAAAAATTAGCCAGGCGAGGTGGTGTATACCTGTAGTCCCAGCTACTCGGGAGGCTGAGGCAGGAGGACAGTCGAGGAGTTGGAGGTTACTGTGAGGTAGGCTGATGCCATGGCACTCTAGCCTGGGCAACAGAGTGAGATTCTGTCTCAAAAATAAATAAAATAAAATAAACAGATTCACCTATAGAATTTTTAAAATAACCAATCTTTTAAATAAATAACTGTTTAAAATTCCTTTAAATAGCTATTCCAAGCTAAAAGGATTGACCATAAAAATGTTTACAAACTTGGTCATTATATAAAACTAAGGACATATACTGAACCCAGATATTTGTAAATCTGAGTTTTTGCATCCTGCTATTGCTGTGAGAATGTAGTGCCTCTATAATTAAAATCTTTTTAAGTTTTTGTGATTTGGGGGATGATCCTGCCCAAGCCCCCTCTCTGAGAATGGCCACCACCTGCCCCTGGAATCATGCTTGTCCTTTGGGCCCTTGTTCCATGGCTTTAGCCTATTGGGCAGTTGACAAGGATGAGAAATCAAGAACTAGGCTGGACTCATGAGGGCGTGTCTCCAAGGAATTTGAAATTGGGTCAAAGAACAGGAAGGTTAGTTAGTGGTGGTTGCTTCTTAGTCATGTGATGCAGACTCTTAGGTCAGAGGACCCACTTTGAGGGAGCCAGGAATATTTAAGGAGAGTACAAAAAACAAGAAGATGCAAGAAAATGACAATGCACTGAAATGGTCCCACGTACTGCCAGAGAGGCACATGCTAAGGAAATCTGCCTGGTGAACTGCAAGTCTAGTTCCTGTCACAATGCCCCCACTATAGCTCTTCCTCTGGTTCCATGGGAAAATCCTATATGCTTCTGATTAAGCCTCTGTTTTATGAAGCAAAATAAATCACTATATACAAATGTATGATTATTTTATCAATTCCAAGATGCACCTAACAACTGTCACATAAACATTATAATTAACATTGAGTGGAAGGCCAGGATCACACTGCAAATTAGGCATCTTCTTACATTTAATAAGAGATAAACTCTGAAGTGAATACTTAATTGGTAAATTATATGTTCAACATCTTCAGGCCCATGGCAAAATCTGTGGCATAAGCTAAGGAATTACATTTTTATTTGATAAACAGGAATCACAACTGGATCTTTTAAAACGCTGAATAAATTCACTGGAGTTTAGTAATTTAGGACAAAAGACATTGGCTTCCAGAATTTATTTTTAAGTAAATGAGAGCTGTATCTCTCAGGGAGGAGGGTATTTAAAAGGAAATCAAGGAGTAAAACTCCCCCTTAGAGAACATCTGGTCCTGATGAAAGTCTCCTTGAGCTTTTGCCCTTGGAATTAGGGAGCTTTCTAAAGATGGATTTATCAGTGTGGGCAATGCTGTGATGGTGTGAGTGTGTCTGTGGGTGTGTGTTTAAGCTGACACATGCAATATAAATCCTACAGTTAAGAGACTGCATGAAAATTAAATTACCAACTCAAAATATAGCTTGGGGAAATAATTATCAATCCAGTGTGCATTTATGCTTAGAAATGTTTAGTCTATTGTAAATAAGTTGCCAGGATGTTAGATTACAACATTCCCGGAATTAGAGAATGATTCATATGAACTCCTGCGCTTCAAAAATAAACACATTAGCATGAAATAGAATTACAGGACTATCTAGTAATTGACTTGTGTGCAACATATTTTTACAGAACCACATAATAATAATGACAATAATAATAAATATTTGTATAATACTTTATTGTGTTAAAAATCTCTTTAATATACTTTACCATTACCTTATTGAAATCCTGTGAAGTACATATTCACCATAAATTACTAGAGAAGAACCTGAAGTTCAGATGATAAGGAAAACCCCCATCTATTACATGGCACAGCAGCCACCTGAGACCCCACCCCTCACTGAAGACCCACATCAGCATAACACTAAACCTATCACCTGGCCCATCAACTAATCTATTGCCTGGCACATCAGCATAACACTAAACCTATTACCTGGTTCATCAACATAATACTAACCTATTACCTGACACATCAACTAACCTATTACCTGGCAGGCATTAGTCACCTGAGACCCAACCCCTTGGATCACCCCAACTTAATAAAAGTGGGAAAAATTGGGTAGACAGGGCTCAGAATTTGGTGGCGAGACCCCTCTGAGCCCACCGGCAAATAAACCTTGATTCTCCTACTCTCCTTGAGCCGCTCAGTTTGTCCTCAGGACCACTGGCTGTAACACTTGCTGTAACACGGAGACACTAGATAACTTCCTTAAAGGTAGCACAGCTCGAAAATGGAAGAGCCTGAAGTTGACCCCAAAATTCTTGTATCAAAATCTGTTGTTCATTCACTACATAATACTGCCACCTAAAGTATTTTTTAAGCCAAAAGGGATGCAAATCACATGACTCAATAACTAAGCAAGCAACATGCCGCAAAGCATGAAACTGTACGCTACTCATTGTGCTGCCCAGATGAAGGCCTATTCTCCATGTCCAGAGGCTTTGCTGCCCTTCAGGGATTCTTTCACAGTCAGCAGCAGTGTGAGGCATGAGGTCAACTACAGAGCAGGTGGTCATTGACAGCAAGCAGTAATGCAACAGATAAGAAAGCTACTACAAGCTGGATCCAAAGCATGGTGAAGCCAGAGTCCCTGAATCAGAGTCTGTAGGGTGGCCCCAGACCACGATAAGCCAACAGCAGGAGTAATATGAATGCTTAGAGAGCACTTTAAAAATAAATAATACAAAAACCCATGAATTAATCTCATTATGCCCTGTACTTGCTGTGCCTTTTCACTAAAAAAAAAAAAAAAAAAAGGAAACAAAAATAGCACATGTGCTGTCTTGTTCTCACTCCATGAGCACAGACAAGTTTGATTAACCACTCTGTCTTCCTTTCATATCCCTTTTCTGTAAATATGGAAATACTGATTCCTACCCAATAAAATTGTTGAGAAAATTTAAAAATAGAAAGCATGTAAAGCACTTAGAACTGTGGCTGGCAAGAAAAATGTCTCAATGAATGTTAGCTGATGTTGTTTTTTATCCTTATTACTGAGAACCAAAACTATGCAGCCCAATATCTGTATTAACATGATTTTACTCCTCCAAGAAACTCTTATCCAAGGAGACGAAAGTACAAATAACTAGTTTTTGTTTGTTTGTTTCAGGAACTTCCACCAAATCCACACTTCCAAACTTTCAACTAGCCTTCATTACCTCCTTTCTCAGGACAATAGTTCACTCAGCTAGGCTTATCAAGAGACTACTTACTCTTCCACGTCCACTCAGAATCCTTGCCTCACTGAATCCACCAATTCTGTACTTTTGTGTCACCAACGCTGCTCAGTACAATTAAGGTCTCTGCATTGAAAGACCTATCTTAAGCCAGATCCCCCAAACTGTGAATACCCTGGCTTTCACTTCTCTCTTCAGACAGTTTACTAAGACTTCAACAAAATATTGATCTCCCATACTAAGTGAGGAATAAATACAGTTTTCTTTATTTTGGTGGTGTTTTTGGTGAGTGGTAGTTGATATTATTATTATCAAATATGACTTTCAACTCTATAGCCCCATGTTTTCTAAATTGTTGCCCAGCGGGCCCTGGGACATTACAGGAAGCTTATAGCGAACAGCAGAATATTTTAGATTGTTTTAGGAAAATACAATTCTTGACAACTGTCAGACACTGCATGACTTTTTTAACATTAGATGGCTATGTCCCTTTCAAAACATCTTTGTGAAAATGGATTTTTTAATGGTTGCTGGAATTAAATTAAGTACTGCATGAAGGTCAGTATCAAAAGAAAACTGAGGCCGGGCGCGGTGGCTCACGCCTGTAATCCTAGCACTCTGGGAGGCCGAGGTGGGCGGATCGTTTGAGCTCAGGAGTTCGAGACCAGCCTGAGCAAGAGCGAGACCCCATCTCTACTAAAAATAGAAAGAAATTATATGGACAGCTAAAAATATATATAGAAAAAATTAGCCGGGCATGGTGGTGCATGCCTGTAGTCCCAGCTACTCGGGAGGCTGAGGCAGTAGGATCGCTTGAGCCCAGGAGTTTGAGGTTGCTGTGAGCTAGGCTGACGCCACGGCACTCACTCTAGCCGGGGCAACAGAGTGAGACTCTGTCTCAAAAAAAAAAAAAAAAAAAAAAAAAAAAAAAGAAAACTGAGAGTGACAGTAATACCAAAATTTGAGAAATTGTGAAGTGTTCAACAGGCACACACTTCCAGTAGTAAGCAATTATGGCTATTTCAGAATGAAAAAAAATGTTGTTTCTTCTTTTAATTTACATTTATTATTGAAATGTCTACCAAGTTGTTAAGACTTAAATAGTTATTAAGTTGTTTAGAAATAACTACTTAACAATGGAACTGTTCACTTTTTATTTCAGTCTAAAGAACTGTGGGAAAAAATCACTGAGACACTAAGGGCACTGGGAACAAAGGAAGTTTAGGAACTTCATCTCTAACTTATTCTGTACACAAATTGTGATTTGTATAGAATTTAAGGACTCCTTAACTTCAGGGAAAAATTACCCTTGTGGCTTTATCCATCCTTCAACTCTACCAGTCTCTCTGTGGGCTTCTCCCTTGCTTTGTATGCCCTCGTATGAACTTCTGGATGACCAGAAGTTCTATTGTATTAATACTTCAGCAAAAGTTTCCATTTTTATTATGAGGGAGATTTTCTTATTTTGTCCCTGCTGCTATAACAAAATACCTTAGCCTGGATGATTTACAGAGGACAGAAATTTATTTCTCATGGTTCTGGGGACCGGGAAGTCCAAGATCAAGGTGCTGGTAGGTGCAGTGTCTAGTGAAGATCTGGTATTTGCTTCTAAGACAGCAACTGGACTCTGTGTCCTCCCATGGTATAAGAGATGGAAGGAATGAACCCATATCTTCAAGCTCTTTTATAGGGTCTTGTCATCTTTTGAAGGCCCTACCTCTTAATACTGTTGCATGGGGGATTAAGTTTCAACACAAATTTCGTAGGTAACATAAACATTCAAACCATAGTAGGGATTAAATTTATTTATACTAAAGATGAAATTGCCTCTCTCTGCTAATTTAATTCATTCATTCAACAAATATTTATTGAATGCCTGATACATACCAGGGACTGTTCTAGGACTGAAGATAAACTGGTTAGAAAATTTATTACATTAATAGTTCTAATGCCCTGGAAGCTAATTTATAATTAGCTACATATTTCCAAGTATAAATTGATACTGGAATAATAAGTATTTTTAAAGTAGGTGATGAATCCAAGTTGATAGCAGAATTTTCAGGAGAGAACATGGAGACATGCCACCTATTATAACATTAAATTTAGACCAGGACTGGGGCTGGTTATAAAACCTTCAAATGTGTTTTGCCAGCTTTGAGAGAAGCAAACACATGAATGACTGGTTTTATTGTGTCCCACTTTCCTGCTTCACTTCATGTACATTTCACGAGTTTCATCAAAATGATCCATTTCTTTCACAGAATCTAAGATCAGTTCCGGGTCATCCAGCCCTTCTACCTGGATCTTTAATAGCCTGTCCCACTAAGCCCATCTAATACTTTCCATGATAGCTCAACATTTTTTTTTTCTAAGAACCACCTGGATACAAGTTCAAATTATCTTTGATATTAAATGTTTTAAATTACATTCTGAATTTTGCTTTTTCCACTCAAAAATTCAGAAAATATATATTTTTAAAAATTTATAGAGAACTGCATTTTACCAATTAATAACAGTCTAATGAAGATGTAAGTAAATTAAATTCCCTGCATGAAGGTTCCTAATTACTCTGTCTATATTCTACTTTCCTTGTAACAAATTCAGACAAATAGAGAAGAGTCTCCAAAATGATGTTTCAGTTGATCCCTGCCCCTATAAAAATGAAAAAAAAGAAGAAAAAAAACCATTCCAGACCAAATACAAAGTCAGTAACTTTTAAGGTTCACCTTTCTTTCTCACCCCAATTTGGTATATATACGATAAGAGAATGACATAGCAGCAAGAAAGGGCCTTGACAAACCAGCAACCCCTTGTGACAAATAAATGATTCTTTTGTTTTCTCAGGGGAACCATGGAATGGAAAATTTCACCAAATGGAGCAATTTTAAGCCCTAAGAACAAGTATCTCCTAATTTAAGGCAGGAAGAACCCAATATGAAATTCTGCCTGAATGGAGGCCTAGAATCTTTAAGGACAAATTTGCAAAACCAGATATTGAATTTGCACTTCTGTGTTCTTGCTTAGCAACATGCCCTGCAAGCAGAACATGCAGAGATACTGCAAGAAAAGGCTTGGATGATAACAAGCCTATTTTTCCCAATTTTTTCAATGTGTTCAAGTCCTGAAAGCTTACCTTAAAAACTATTAATGTTAAAAAATTAATAATAAAGTGCACTCAGGATTGACCTCTGATGATACATATATCCTACTAACTGAGGGAAAAAATTAGAAGCAGTTTTTCTCCTGAACATTCAGAAATAAAATTGGTTATTTGCTTGAAATTCTAGGAATCTTTCCAGAATGAAAGATTCAATGATTTAACCCTCTTCTGACCAGCAGAAACAGTAATGGGAACTCAGCACTCCCCATGGCATAGTGCACACATCTGGTATTTCATTCCTACACACTACTACGGTAAAGGGAAAGCTTTAACACTGGCTTTAAACTTTTAGGCATATATCCAGAATAATTGAAAACAGGGATTCAAACAAATACTTGCACACCTATGTTCATAGCAGCATTATTCACAATAGCCAAAAAGTGGAAACAACTCAAATGTCCATCAATGAATAAATAAATAAACAAAATGTGACATATGCATACAATGGAATA
The DNA here is from genome assembly GCF_041146395.1 of Eulemur rufifrons. NCBI lineage: Eukaryota > Metazoa > Chordata > Mammalia > Primates > Lemuridae > Eulemur > Eulemur rufifrons. The sequence goes on from NC_090997.1 coordinate 38,233,191, forward strand.
TTATTCAGCCATAAAAAGGAATGAAGTTCTGACACATGCTACAACATGGATGAAACTTGAAGGTATTATGCTAAGTAAAATAAGCTAGACATAAAGGACAAATATTATATGATTGCATTTATATGAGGTATCTAGAATAGGGAAAATTTATAGAGAGGTTACCAGGGATTGGAGGGAGGAGGAAACTGAGAGCTAATGTTTAATGGGCACAGTTTCAGTTTGGGATGGTGAAAATGTTCTGGAGATGGATAGTGGTGATGGTTATATGATATTATGGATGTATTTCATGCCACAGAATTGTGCATTTAAAAATGATTGAAATGGCAAACTTCATGCTATGTATATTTACCTCAATAATTTTTTTATTTAGTGCTCCATGGCTTCAGAGATATCATTTACAGGCATTTTATTGATCCAAAATGAAATGAGACAGTTGAATGGTATTAAAGTTTTGTTGTCATTTGTTGATGCTAGAAGTGTTTTTTGTCTTTTGTATGGTGTCCTTTTTGAATTCATAGATCATACTCAACACTCTTTCTTGTACACTGCTTAGTTCACGCCTTAATCATTTCTGACCTGCTCTATCACAAAAATCTCTAACAGGTTTCTCTAATTCCATTCTTTATTGTATTCTCTACAAAACCACAAGTTTGATCTTCTTATACATTAACTCTAATCCCTCCCTTAGTCATCTTCTATGGCCCCTTTAACCCACCCATTAACAAATACTTTAGGACAGTACATAATTCTCCCCCAAATACTTAGTCTATCACCTAACCACTAGTGCCAGCCTCCTACTTGTTGCAACTCTGTTCCTGTCAGGCTGGACCACTTGTTGCCCTGCCTTCTCCATTTATATCATGTTTTCTATGTGAAATACCTCTCTGCCTCCCCAATAGGACACCCCTTATGGTGGCATCAGACTGAGAGAGCCTGAAACAGCCATTCCCACAAGAACATGTCCCTACCACTTGGCCCTGAGAGGTTTGTTCCTGACCAAAGTCCCTCTTCCTGTGAAAATGTTAGAGGAGCACTACCACAACATGGGCCATGACTTACTATTTTTACATTTCCATTGCAGTCCAGCTCCTCCGTTGCTTGGTATCACCTTCCTTCAGATATAACATCATCAATCAGGTTTCAGTCATATGTTTCTCTCCCTTGGGAGTTATTCTTGTCTCTCCTTCAAATTCACTAGGTGTTAATTTCCAGTTCCACTTTTAATGGCAACTGTACTCATGCATACAGGTTAGCTCACTGTCACTTACCCAATGCAACATATTAGCCCATGCAATCTTTAATAAGTTCTTCTATATGAATTCTCCTAGAGTGTTAGGTTTATGGAACACTGCCAGGTGATTTATTTCTCCATTCCTAGTACCTCTAGGAATCGCTGAAATGCAAAATTTTGCTTGCCTCAACGTGATATTGAGAAATTTGTTATCAGAAAAATACATCTAGCTATATAAATATATCTATATATCTATATCTACCTATCTATCTATAGAGAGTGAGTTTATTGATTACTATGTAGACATTGATAATCATTAGATTCTTTAAAATCTAAACTTTATTGCAACCAATACCAGTTTGGTTACTCAATCATTTTATTAAGCACCTACTAGGCATTGCTCTAGATTTAGAGGCACTAGAAATAATTACAAACAGTTTCCTACTCTCAAATAGCCCATGATAGTAGAAGAGCTAGAGATATAAAGAAAAACATTCAATTCAATGTTTTAATTCACAAAGTACTAGGTGGGGTGAGGACTGGTGAACAAAATCTAGTCTGGAAATTTATGAAAGTTCTCCCAAAGATCTTGATTCAAAAACTGGATCTTCAAGAATAAATAGTGGTGTAACATAAAGAATTATATTTAAACCTAGTATTAATAATAAAGACCTCTAATAATTTGTGTAGAAACATTTAACCTATCATCCAGACCTACTTTCTGCTTAGGGATCTTATAGCTGTATAGGTATGAATAGAGGACTCCAACCACATTTTCTCTATTTTCAACTAATTAATCTTTTGAGGTCTGATGACATTTTTTCAGCTCAGCTCTCTGTGGCCAATAGCGAGGATGGGAAAGCAAGAGTGTGCATTTCCAGTATATAAAATATAAATAATTTAGGACTCACATGTTTGGAGGCACCATAACATTTGACCATAGTCTATTTGGAAGGAACAAGACAATATCCTGGAAAAGATAATAACAAAAACCTCTCCTTCTGCTCATTTTCAGTAAGGGGATTTTCATGATGATGGGAAGGGATAGCCATTGGAATAAAACCAAGGCAGCATTCTGATGAAACCTTCGCGACTGCTTCTTGGTCTGAATCAGGCTTACATATGGACTTCGCTGACACGTAGGGCATTTGGAACATCATGTGGCTACTATAATCTTCACATAGAATCTACTTAAAAATTTCCTGTGACTTTTTTATGTTCTTTTAAGTTACCCCAGAGCTGCAAAGGGTCACAACCATCAAAAATTTGGAGGTAGTTATTAGTTGCCATAACAAGCAGAAATCAGTTAGTCAAGGAGATGAAAAGGTGAGGGCATTTCTGAAAAAGCAAAGACATAGAGGTATGAAATCACACAGTCGGCCACACACCACTTACCAGGTGCTAGTTAGAGAGATAATGCGACTGGAAGTAGGTAGGGGATGATGTAGGGTCTTTTATTCCACAGTAAGAAAATTGACAATGTAGACAATTAAGTGACACTGAAAGTTTTAAGCAAGGTAATGAACATTCTATTTGTGTCTAAAAAGTTTAGTTCCTTACTTGTTTAGAAAATGGAGTTGAGGGGAAATAAAGTCTGAATGTCCAGAGACCACTTAGAAAGGTATTACAGGAATTCAAATTAACTAGAACAGAGGTAATACGAACAGAGGTAATACAATCAGAGAGAGAGAGATGTATTTGAAAAACACTTGGAGATTGATTAGATATGGTTGGCGAGGGAGAAGGAGGTCTCAATAATTGCTCCAAAGTTTTCAGTCAGAAGTATTAGGTGAATGGTATTATCACCAGTTGAAATAAAGATTGGAAATGACTGTTTTATAGAGGAAAATATTAATAGAGACTTCTGTTTGGACTATGCTGAGTTTGCAGGGCGTATAAGGCATAGATAGAGCTGAGGTGTTGAGTGAAGAATCTATATACAAGAAAGAGACTTATCAGGAACAAGTACATATGCAGTACTCAAAACCATGAGGGCGATGAGATGAGCTTAGGAGAGCACACAGATGGAGAGGAGATAATGGTGGAAAACAGAAATTTCACACCTAGAAGACAAATACAAAAGGGATTAAGGGTCCTGAAGAGAAAGAGAGCACACTACAGTAATAAAATTCAAGTTTTGAAACTGATTGTTTGAAGAAAGCAAGATTTGCAGAAACAAATTCAACAGAGAAGCCCAATAGTGTGTAGACTGAAAGTGCCCTTTGGCAATTAGGGTGTCACTGCTGATTTTACAAAGAACAATTTCATAAAATGGTGGAGGCAGAGGGTAATTTACAATGGGAAGAGAGAGAATGGAGATAACTTTTTTTCTGCCAGTGTATGAGAACTTTGGGTTTTGTTGCTTCTGAATTCAGCATCCCACCACACTAAGGTCTCCAATGCAAGGGCTCAATCTTAAAGATACTTTTGTTGTTGTTGTCTCCCTTCTTCCTTCTATGTTAACTATCTAAACCTCCAGTTACCTGGACTGTAAATTCTGTACATCCCCTCTTCTGGGAGGCAGCAAAGAACACAAAATCTTTCATCTGCCTACTAATACCTTATCTATGGAAGACATTTCCACAGTAAGAGTCCATTGCATTTTGCTAGAGAAAATAGAACTCAATCTCTTTCATAGTTATTCATCATCTTATTTTTCTTCTTTCTTACTTTTCTTGTCATTCAGGAAAAGGGAGAAACAGAGACAGAGAGATGGAGATAGAGGTAGAGATAAACAGAGATAGAGATGAGAGAATGAGAGAGAGAGAGAAAAACAGTGCTTCCACCAGCTCTCTAGTCACTAAGCCCCATAACTGCAGGAGCTATGAATATGTTCCTAACCAACTGAGAAGTGCTCAGTAATGAGTACATGAATGAAAAAATTGCATCTCTGTATCAGTCTTGTTACATATATTTTCATGTTTCTTTCCTTGTCTAGACCATAAAGTCTTGGAAAGCAGGAGCTGCCTTATGTTTTGCAGCATTTTCGTGCCTTATGTTGCACTCAACTGTGAACTAGGTAAAGAATTTTTTTCTGTGATTGAATAAATTCACACAGTACTATGCAAAACAGAAGAGGGAGTATTCAACACTATGAGATATATGCCCAAAGAATAAAAAAAAAAGTTTCTGCCCTTAAAATTGGAATTTAATTGAAAAAAATTAAGTTAACATACATGAAAAAGTTTGGGGAGAATGTTAACACTGTCTGATTCTGGCCATAAAACTGTTCACGGAGATTAAAGATCCATGTGCCTCGGAATTGGCAAGAAAAGTTTAGTAGAAGAGATAAAACTTGATTTGACCTTTTGAGAAGGGGCTGGCTTTTCAGCAAGTGGAGGGAGTTTAAATTCAATACCTGGCTTGCTAGTACCAAATTGTAAGAGAAGGAAGGGATCCCAGGGTGGATCGGACAGGGACGAGACTGGCAATGAGAACGAGAAGGAAAGCTCTTCTCTGTTGGAGAGGTAGGAAAAGATGACAGACTCTATGAATATATTTCAAGCCCATATTCCTTTCTGTTGAACATGGCATAGTGAAATATGTTGTACTTACTGTTCACTGGTGTGAAATCCAAGTTCCCCCTCAGGGTGTCATGGTAGAGACAGTGCATCAAACTTGGCAGGGCGCTCCTGCTTCTCGCAGGCACCATGCCGATGCTGGCGATGAAACTGGGAGGCAGTCTGGGGGAAAGACACAGGAACAGATTTATTTTTCGGTTCCATTTATGTCCTCTTGGCTCATCAATATTGATACAACTGATAAAACACAACAAGCAAAGACAGAAAAGTCTCTCTTCTCTCCAAAGAGAAGAGATGGGATGGAATGCAGCCGAGCAAAAGGTTCTGAGTATCTAAAGTGGAAACACTTGCAATACAGCTGACTCTTATTTTCTGCAGATGAACAATAACACAATATTTTTGGAATAACTCTAACAGGAGTAACTGTGCATGGATAAAGGAGTCACTAAAAATTGGTGTTCTTTCCCAAGTATTTTTATTTAAGAATAAAAACCTATTCTGCAATAATAATGTAGAAAAATCTTAACTGCTATTTATGGCGCCTACGTGTATTTATTCTATTTTAAAGGTTCACCTATGAATTTCATTTTGGCAGTTAGTAGAATTTTAAGAGATCGTCACTCTCCCAAAAGTATTCTTCACAGGATATTAGCTCGCCGTGTCCATTGTATCCAACAAAGAGATTACTGTCACTCATTAACAGTGCTAATGGTGCTTGGCATACAGTAGATGCTCCATAAATATTTGTTGAATTGGATTCTCAGGAAATTTATTTTCTTTGCAGCTAAACATATAATATAAAATAACTAATTCCTAGAGAAACATCTTTTTCCCCTAGATCCTCAAATTCCAGAGCTTAGAATTTGTTTTGTTCATTTTGTTTGCAATAATAACAATGAAATACAATCAAAATCATTTATTCTCCTCTGCTGGATTGTAAATCTTGCCTATTTTGTTTGCTGCCTGGTATATAATAGGCTTTCGATAAATATTTGTTAGAAGAATAAACAAACAAAAGTGACCTCTTTTACATCTGCGAGTGTGTATAGGGGGTGGAGAGAGAGAGAGAAATGTTCTTAGTACTTTGATACATATATACATTTACCTCCACAAACCAAACTATACTCATAATTTTTTGTGGAGGCCTCTTCTGACTGTCCTGCTTTAGAACTGCCAGAAATGAACAGAATTAGAATGTATCTAATTCTAGTTGGACTGGACACAATTCAGAACTTTCAGGAATTAATTGTATCAACTCATTTCTTTCCATTTGTTGATCATAGAAAACTTAGTTTCTAAAAAGTTCTGAAGGAATTCCAGATTTAAAACAAAACACAGCAGCAACAAATTAAGCATTAGTTCTGATTTAATAATATTCTTACTCAAGACAAACTTAAATAAGAGTAGATGTTCTGCTTTATTATATAATGTGAAACTTATTCAAGAGCTCTTGAATACATCGATTAGAATGAAAATCCACACATAATAAAAGAGGGAGTACTTTTCTAAAAGTTTTGTTCATCATGATTCCCTTATCTTAAAAACTTTCTTTGGCTCTCTATTATTCGTAGGAGTTTGAAAAATTTTTAAACTTCAGAATAATTCCTTCAGAGAAAAGTACTTTCAAAGAAGCAGCAGTATGTAAAACAGATTACATAACGGAGTTGCTAAGCTGCTAAGCGGTGAGGTGTGGGGGTGGGGGGAGAGGGCAGAGGCCTGAAGATTCAAGGAACCCTGCTGTCCGCAGGGAACTGGGAGCCAGAAAGAGCATGGTTGTAAGCACAGACCTCCATTAAGTAGACTGGTCAGTAGACCTTCTAAGCTTCAGAATCCTCACCTGTAAAGTGGAAAATATCCCCTACCTTGTGGAATTGTGAGAATTAAATTGATGGCTATTTGAAGTACTTAGTACAAAGCCCAAGATTCAATAAAAGGTCACCAAATGGCTTTGTGGCAAAAAATGTTGCCACTCTGTCTCCTCCCCTCGGATCTCTGTTGACCACTTTAGTAAGCTTCATACACAGACACAGACACACACACACACACACATACACGCTTCACTGCATCCAGGGGTTGCACTTACTTTTGGAGAACCCAGGCAAGAAAACTGAAGTGCCTGAAATTTATATCACCAACCCAGCTCATGCCCCATGGCCCTAACTGAAATGACTGGTAAGTGCAGGAGTATTTAAGGCTTTTCTTTCACTCTCTAGTGCCTCTGCAGGATCAAAGTGAAGACACCTCTGGAGCCTAAGAAGCAAGCTCCCTTCCTTGGTTTTCATGGGTGTATTCTCTTAACAAAACATTTACACATGAATCTTCTCAGATTCTGCCTCTGGGGAACACAACCTAAGTGGGGGTGAGGGGGTGGTTACTAGCATGGCATACAAGGTACAAAATAATAATCCCATTCTGATTTTCAAACATTTGGCCCCATAACATCTTCTCCTTGGCCTCCATAATTTAGCTGCAGAGAAGCTGTGGGGCTCCCAATACCCCACGAATGTTCATGCCTCTTTTCTTTCCATTGAGATTGACTTTTCCTGTAAAAAACACTATCTTCCTTCAGGACCCTATTCAAATATCTCCTTCTCTGCAATACACCCAAAATCCCAGCAGAAATCGCTGCCTCCTCTCTTAAATTTTATCCACATCTCTTCTACAATACATCATATTATAACAGTGCAGGTATCTGAGAACTCTGAGAACAGTGAGTTCTGTTTACGTTTGCATTTCTCACACTTCCCCTCTGGCCATCCTCCTGTCTGCCCTCACCCATGTCTCATATGTGACAAATCCTTTACTTAAACTCTTAGGACACTATTGCTTTGGAATCTGGAACTTTTCAAAGCTTAGAATGGTATTACAGGTCATGTGCCATATCTTGAGGAACATTCTGGGGCAGCACTCTAAAAAAACAAACACATTACACTTTCTTCAGTGAAAGAAATGTGTATTTGCACCAAGTGGGATAAATAATAAATGCACATAACCTCATAGCCATTCAGGTCAGGTTTTGCCACTAAATGAATTCCGTTCTTTTAGAGTTCTTTGGATTTCAGATTTATGGATAAGAGATTGTAAGCCTTTAATAGCAGCTCAATATGTGTTTATTGAACTGGGTTCAAGAAAACATCCTCCCATTGCTGTTTTCACTTAATCTTCTTTCTGCTTAAAAAAAATTAAAAGCAACTTTTTTAAAAAGCCCCTGGATACAGTTGGGTTTTTTCCTAGAATTCCAAGTAAGCTGCCAAAATCATCAGATTTCCTCACCCAATTCCTGGAGAAACAAATTGTGCTGCTTTGCTGCTGCCCTAAGTGCTGGACCTGTGAAGCAAGGTCTTCTACAGTAGTATATAAAAATTGCAGAGCCTGAAATACTACTAATTTGACTACGAAATCTAAGTCCAGCAAATCCCTTAAATGTGCCTTTCCCTTGGTGTGCACTTGGCTGATAATTATCTCACAGACATGAAAACTAAATCTCCAAAAGAGATGGAACCATACTTGATCACTGGAAGCATCTTAGAGGATACCTAATTCAATCCCTTCACTTTACAGATGATGAAACCAAGGCTCAGAGAGGTTAATTGATTTTCCTGAGTTCATACAGTAGGTTAGCAGCAAAGCTAAAACTAGAATCCAGGTCTCTGGGGTGAGTCCTCTTTTCTCCACACTATATTGCCTCAATAGAATAGGAGTCCTTTCGACTCTGACCCTTTAAGTCCTCCTATGCCAAAGGCTCACTTATCCTATTCTATTCTCCAAATAACAGCATAACATGCATGGTGTGCTTCTTGAGTTCTGCATACCGCGTCTGTCATTTGAAAATAATGATCATAGTAGCTTCACCTTTACTGAGCCTATATAATATGTCAAGGTCTGCACTTAGGGCCCAATAAAAGGAAGATACTATTGCTATAGGTAATTATGGATCTAACAGCATTTATTAAAGGCTTAAAACTATTTTTGAAAATATTCTTAGATTTTTTTAAAAAATTATACTTACAGTGAAACAAACTGCATTAGGCTCATTAATCAAAGTCTTAATAGGAAAGTCCCTTATGAACACTTTATTGAAATACTGTCACACATTTAAATGCTACACATGTTTTGTTTGGCCCTGTGCTATCACTTTAATAGGGATTTTGAATTAAATTCTAATCATGGAATTTGAACATGAAAATATGAGTTCAAGGAAATAACTGTTATACATGCATATACCATAAAATGTCAACATGATTTTAAATATTACTGCCTTATTTAAAAAATTGCAAGTGCTTCCCCAGCATCAGGTAGCATTCAACTTCATACACTACAAAAAGAAATAGTCCTTTTTTTAGCTGAGTTTTATTTATAGAAACATTGAATTGCAGGAGAGATAACAAGAACTTTGCATACCTGCTTCCTATCACATCATAGTATCCAGAGAGGACTGCCTCCTCCACCGACCACCCTCCTCCTTCCTACTTTGGGGAAGGTGAAGAGAAAGAGGAAGAGGGCAAAAAGCAGTCATGAGTTCATACCTTCCAGACTATGAAGACACAGAGGGTGGGAAATAAAGCAATGAAAAGTTTGGAATATCAGTGCCCCTCCACCTCAGACCATTTATGTTACAAACAAAATAAAATAAAATATTATTCCATCACTTTATTCTTTTTTTAAAAAAGCACCAATTGTCTTCAGTAAAAACATATGAATCCCTATAACAAATCAAATGTATTGTTAGCTTGGACTAAAATAAACAATTGACCATGATAAAGAACTCTGTTAATGTGTCCTGATATCAAAACTGTTCTGATAACAGATTTCCTCCCTCTCATAATTAACAAAGCAGAGCTCCAGACACCAGATTGCTGCTCTTACTGAAGTCAGCCACAGGTTGCAAAGTAAAAGAACAAATACAAATTAACACAAACCTAGTAACCCTACAGGGAAAAAAACAAAGCAAAGAAATGTACAAAGCAGAGCTCCAAATGGATGGAGGAAATTCATCTGCAAGGAAATACTGCAAGAGCCCAAGAGGTGAGGTCCAGGCCTACTGGGTCAGGAGCCTCTGGGCAGGAAGTAATTGTAACATTGATTCTTTCAGAGACCATGCCAAGTCTCATTTGAGTTTCTTAAGAGAGTGGTATAGCTGCATGTTTCATTTCCCTAATGATCAAATTTCCCAACCAGTGTAATTAGGCCAATCAGATCACTGAGAATTCTTAATTAATGAGAAATTCAAAGTCAATTTCACACACCACCTATGTCTAATTTTCCATTCACCTATTGCTAGTCATCTGAGGGCAGTAAAATCTCTTTGAAATGTTTGTTCCAAAGTAAAACGTTTTTACCTAAATTTGTCTTCATATGCCTGGTTTCACATAACTCATAGTTCCAACCTCCCCTCTCCCAACTTCTACTAACCATATTATGTAAAATGCTTCATTCTGGTGATGACAGGAATAACAAGTATAAAGTGAGAAGCACCAACTTGAAGTGTCATGTAGGCAAAAGATAATATGAAGGAGAGATCTAAGTAAAAACAAATGCAGTGATTTTGTTTTGTTTCTTTTTTCCCCTGCTATATCTTCTATACCTAGGACAGTACTCAGCACATAACTGGCACTCCGTAAATACTTACTGAATGAATAACCATCTTGTGTTTTATCACTTACACGTGTCACGTCATCCCAAGTATTGCCTTTTAAAGTCCAGTAGCTCTCTTTGCCAGACACACTTAGAGAGGCATCAAGCCTGCAGGATTGTTCCACAGAGCAGTCATCTGCAGAACATCTGTAGCATCACCACCACATGAAACATCTCCTAACACAAAATAGACGTCACACTCACTATACTATGCTGGCTTCCTTAAAAGTGTCTCCCAGTTCAATCTACATGTTTCCTAGAAGTCACTTCTCTATGTCCATGTGAACAATTGATATTTGACTATGTAGCAGCCTGGGTCTGCTCAGGAGATAGAAAGCACACAGTCAGTTTAACAGAGGAAGATTAATATAAAGAACAATTTAACTAGGAAAAAAGAGTAACTACAAGACATAAGAAAACTCAATATGGTATCCCAGGGCTGAGAGAGAGAGTACTCAAAGAAGAACAAACTTCAAAGAGGCAAGGCTGGGGTTCAGACCCCATTGGAGAAGGTATATTCCAGCTCAAGGAAGACCAGAAAAGTTTTCTGGTTTGTCCAGCCTAGAGCTAGTCTGCAGTCGTTAGGCAAGCAGGAAGCACCCCTCCAGAGTGGTGAGGAGGAAGTGATCAGCAATCAGCAATGTGGATGTGCAGAAGGGGTCACACTCCTCCAGACTATGGAGGGAATCTGGGAGCCAATGGGAGTTTGGGGCAATCCCAAAGGGGCACAAGTGCAAGCAGGAAGACTTTGGGGTACCAGTTCCCAATTTAAGAGGGGCACAGAAAGATTATCACCATGCAGAGGGTGCAAGGTAGCTGAAGACTCCAGGCCCATGGATGGGTCAGACCTCCACCAAATGTTCACACTCAGACTCTGCTAAGACCTCCCACCCCCACCTTTCTCTGCCACAGCAATAAACAGCAGGAGAGCCCCTTCCTCCTGCAATATCTCTCCAGCGCCCTCTACTGACAAAGCTTAATGTCATGCATACTGCAAAGGAAAGCGACTAAAGGAATTCCCTCTATTATCACAGGACATATATTGAAGGATAAATTTGGAGGTGAGAGGCAATAAATTAATAATGGCACAGACTATTACCTCAAAAAAATAACACTTGTGTGCTTGTTTTTGTGCATGGACCAGCTGATAAGTAGAAACATTTCCCCGTTTGGACACGATGCAACCTACAGAGAACTGTCTTTCTAGAACATGCATCTCTCCAGGAATTACCTCAAAGTTAACTTTTAAAGTGGGGGCAGGTTTAAACTTAGAGCCAAACCAGGTTTGGGAACATTTTTCTCCCCAAATATATCCATATAGATCCCCCCAAATGACCCATTGTCTTAAATGGTGACAAGACCCTCCCAACAGTATAATGATTAAAATTATCATCAAGAATTAATCCATTTCCATTCACCTGCCTGATGTCTATGCCCATCCTGAAATTGTCAAAGAGACATTTTTTTCCCCTAAAATTACACATTTCAGTGACTTGATTTTTTTCCCCCACCAGTGAAAGTCTCATACTCATTGCAGTGAATAAACCACCCCTCATTGTTTTGACCCTTAAGTAAAAGGACCTTTGGATTGTTAGGCATGTAGAAAGTACACATGCCTCCAACAACAGAAACGACAATAAGCATTACAATCCATTAAGTATTGGCAAACCCTTCAGTGAGTTTTCATATCTTGTGGAAAGAATCCATACATGTTCATTTCTAGAAGTTCTTCTCATCTGCAGATCTTAGAAATGACTCTTCACCAAGTCAGTTTAATCTTTCATGTACTGCCTTTGGAGTTTCTGAAAATGAACATTCCTGACAACTGCAAGACTGCTCCAAAATGTTAAACATAGAAGAATGAAGGAGCTCAGGAAATTTCACCCCAAAATATGACTATCTTTTTAATTAAAGGATCTCAGAGATTAACAGGCCCTTGGAAGAGGCCTTCTCTCTATCTGCATAAACCACAAACCAGACTGACCTGATCAAAAGATCAAAGTGGGCAACTGACTTCCCTTCATCTCCCTGTTATCTCAATATAGTTCAGGAAAGAAGATCAAGAATGCAAACAGACTTGGCCCAAATTATTTTAAACACAATACCTGTCTCTCAGGTTAATTTAATTTGCAAAAGAGAATCATTTACAAGTCAATCTGCCTCCCCCACCCATTTGTCTTCCCTAGCACCACTTGTCATCCAAAAACATAATTATCTGTACTCCACATTTCCCCTCCCCTACAAAAAGGCAGGTATAAAAATATCTGAACTTTATTGGGATGCTGGGTAATCACTATGAGATTCTCCCTAAGCACATGGTAAATAAACCTTTTCTCTTATTTCTCTGCCTTAATTGTGAGCTGGTCTTTCAGAGAACTTTCCAGGAAAAGGGCAAGCTTCCCCTCACCCGTACAAGAGGAAAATAAAAGGAGTCAATGTTTAGTTTTTAAGGTAATCCAAATTTAGAGTTTGCACAGCTATCCATCTTTCCCCAAAAGAAGTGAATATGAAAAAACCCTTCAGGTTACTTTGTGACTTTGGGACTATGGGAGGAACCAGAAGGCCAGAGTCATAAATCCTATTAAATATTCTTCTATGACATGACCTTGAAACTGCCCTTTACCAATTGGCAAAGGAATACAAGGCAAGAACGGTGGCAAGGCCTAAAACTCTGTGAACGCACAGGCTTAGCTAAAAGTAATGATAATAACCAGCCACTGTCCCCTTGCTTACTTGATAATAATTAGCGACTGTCCCCCTGTTTTCTTCTCTATAATTGCTACTCTGGAGTCACATAGCTGGTGGTCATAAAGACTCTTAACTTTCTCCGTAGATAACATTATCCTTGTGAAACCTAAAGGTAGTTTCTGAGATATCTTCCAGACCTCACATTCCAGTGGATCGGCTGGCCCACCCAGAGCAGTGGCCCACAGGAAGACACTGACTCAATTGGAATTGTGACCCCCAACCCAGGAACTGACTCAACCCAAGAAGATGATTTCTGCACCCCTATAATTTTGCCCCAAACCTAACCAATTAGCAAACCCCATTGCCTAATACTTTACCTGCCAAACTATCCTTAAAAACCCTGTTTCCCACATTCTCAGGGAGGCGGATTTGAGAAATTCCTCCCCGTCTCCCCACTTAGCGCTCTGTGGAATTAAACCCTTTGTCCATTGCAACCCTGACTGTCTCAGTGTATTGACTCTTCTCTGTGCAGCAGGCAATACAACCCGGTTGGGCAGCAACAACCTTAGGAAAGAACTCCAATAAAACTTACGGAAGTATTAGGGCATAAAATGAAGTGCTTTTCCCCTAAGAGTGAAAAGCATCTTGAAAGAAAATAATCAGTTAATAAAAGTGGACTCCCATCTTGAATTTTCTAAACTAATCCTCATTATAACATGCTTCCTCAAGTATCCCCATAGCTCATTTATAAATGTATTTGTTTTAAAACAATTCTCACTTAGATTATCCAGGCACAGATCATGGAGGAAGATTTGAATTCCCTTTGTAAAGAGGTTTTAATAAATTGCTTTTTACTGCCCAGGGAAGGTCTAGAAAAACCTGGTGAAAGTTAATGAATTATTTTCCTGGTTTATAAATTTTTATATTTTCAACTGTTAATTTATTAAACAATTGTCAGAACCTCTATTTTCTTACAGCCCTAGGAATCCCCTTTGTGCAAATACCTGCAACGAGTAACAATTAATGAAGGGCTAGAGGCAAAGAACATATGTTTTGATTAGTTATGCCATATGTGCAGCTCAAATTCCAACTATGTAGCCAGAGAAGGGTATGCTATTTAGAGATCTAACTTGTAGGTGTGTTAATTTCTACTATTAAAACTCCAAGTTCTTTTTAATAAACTGACAAAAAGCAACTACCCTTATTGATTTCTAATTATCTAGCATGTGATTTGTGAGCAGAACCCGTGAGTGTCCATTTCTTAAGAATTAGATAATGATTAAAACTGTACAATTCCACTGAAGGATTGGGCCATATCTATGTTTAAGAGTTCAAGAGTGTTAATTGAATACAACGGTCCTTGAGTAACCACATACTATGTATCTATATGTAAGTGTAATAATGTTAAATTTGACTTTTCCTGTTTTCTCAGAGTTTCTAGAGAACAATCAGTGAAATATCACTTATGGACGACCTGCTAAGCTATTGAGAACCAGTTTTGAAATCCTTGGCTATTCCTCACTTTGAGTCTCTCATTTTCCAATAACAGAGGGAAAAGGCCATTTCCCACGCCTAAAGCAAAGGAAAACAGCTTCTGAAAACAACAGAGAGAACCGGAGTTTGGGGGACACAGAGTCTTACTACTGATTGTCACCTGGAAAAGTCTATTCAGGAGGAGGCTGCAGCGTCTCCTATAGACAAGAGGAGGAGAGAGGGCTAGGGTAGGAACAGTAGCAAGCTGTACTTCCACTGAAAGCAAGGTATTTGTTTCCCATGGACCAAATATGGGTCCACTCAAAAGCACACCTGATACCTTGAGGAATAAGGTATCCCCAGAGAGATTCCAATAGAAAGTCTGGTAAGATGGATCTCTAAAGAGGAGTCTCAAGGAATGGAGGTATTACTTACAACAGAGATCTACAAATGGAACTACCCAGAAAAACACCCTACAAGAGAAATTCAGTATTGGGACACTTGCCCCTATTGACAGCATTTTAACAGCCAAGAGACACTTCCAATCACCCCAGCTATATATAACCTTTTTGTTTTCTGTACCTGCCTCATCCCTTCTCTACCCACCCCAACTCCAAACGAGCTAGAAGCACTGAATGGGGGAAGGAGGAAAGTACCAGAGGGAGTAAGGAGAAAGACAGACTACATCCTTCATCCCACTGCAGATCTTGGAATCTGAGTGAAGCCTGAGGAGAGAAAAGGTTAGATCACATGAGATTGTGAAATTTTGATATTAGACTGGACCAGATTTTTCAACTCTTAAAAAATAAGACAGCTCTACTTATAAATACCTCAAAGTAATTGAAAAATGGAGCCAAACAAAGAAACAAAAGCTAAATGGGGAACAAAGTACCAACTTTGTTAACAGCTTGATAAAGGCCATTAAGTACCTCAGAGCAATGATCTAATGAAAGCTGGATGGAGACCATAACTTATATTGGAATCCCTAAATGAGGCTTCTGGCTCCCCCAACCAATGAATCTGTGGGTATGAACCCTCCAGCCTGAGGGTGAGACCTTACTGCTGCGATCTAAGGAAAGTCCAACACAAAGTATACACACCAGTGCAAGAACAAAAGAAGGAAGAGAGACAGCAGGAAAGACCTCGTCTACCCCCAGCATCCAGCACTGTGTGGCATGTGCTGTCTGGTTCATGTCTGGGGAAATAGCCCAGTATAAGCTGCCATGTGGAAAAGAGGAAGCTGAGGATCTTCCTGCAGGAGAAGTGAGGGTCCTGGGATGAAGAGCAGGGAGTAAAGGAGCACTCGAGAGACTGGCTGAGGCTGGAGGGACTAGGAAAGCCAGTCCTCGCTCAGATCTGACACAGCAGGGACACCTGCGCATGGGCGCACTGCACCCTTTCATATGGTGGCCCTGCACCGCACTCCTTGGTGCAAACATACGGTCCTGTGACTAAGTCTGACCATTCTGAGTCTATTCCTTCCTCCCTTAAGGGCAAGGCTTAGAAAAAAGAAGATGGAGAAAGGTTTTCTCCTCTGAGGGGCAGAAAGAGCTCCCACAACCTTACTTGATGGCTTTTTGGAGAACTGCTTATAAGACTAGACATAGCTTTTTTGAGGAAATTACACTTTGACTAGAGTGAACAGTTTGTCTGAAGTGACTAATCAATAGCTCTACTCCCTACTTCCTTTGTGCTGTGAACACCTAATGTTAGCTAATGGTGCAATTCCATCACCCATTATAGCAGCCAAGTTTCTGGCAATCTAAACCTCATCATGTCTTCTGACCTACTCTATAATGACTAAAATAAGACAGCTCTTCAAATCATATTCCATGAATAAAGCTCATAGAGGAAAATAATTGTATTCCAATTTGTGATGATACTAAAGTAAATTGCATTAATACCTGTATGAAATGCACAATCTCAATCATTCTGACCAAAATAACATAAAATCAAGATGAAAAGTTTCCAGCATTTTGGGTTCTTCACATATATCGATGATACAGACAATGATAACACACTTTTACTGAGTGCTTATCATTAATCAGGCACCAAAGCTAGCATTTTATATGCTCTATACTCTCTATATACTCACAATAACCCTGGAAACCATTATTTTCCCATTTTCAAGAGATGAAACAATTTAGTGATTACAAGTCACTTATCCAAGAATATACAGCTATCAAGTGGTAGAGAAAAGATTTCAATCCTGGTATTTAAGCTTCACATCAAAGCCCCTCTCACTAGAATGGAAGCCATCTTGGGTTTTTATTCTTAGACTGCTACTGCTAGTACCTTAAAGAAAATGCTAAAAGTAGTACTGTTTGATCCAGCAATCCCATTACGTGGCATCTACCCAAAGGAAAAAAAAAAGACATTCTATAAAAAAGACATATGCACTAGAATGTTTATAGCAGCACAATTCACAATTGCAAAGATTTGGAAACAACCCAGGTGGCCATCAATACATCAGTGGATTAATAAAATGAGGTATATGTATACCATGGAGTATTACTCGACCATAAAAAACAATGATGATCTAGCACCTCTTGTATTATCCTGGGTAGAGCTGGAGCCCATTCTACTGAGTGAAGTATCACAAGAATGGAAAAACAAGCACCACATGTACTCACCCTTAAATTGGTATTAATTGATCAAGACTTATGTGCACATACAGTAATAACATTTATTGGGTGTCGGGCAGGTGGGGGGGAGGAGGGGATGGGTATATTTTTTGGGTATGCAATGCGCACCATCTGGGGGATGGTCACTCTTGAAGCTCTGATTCAGGTGGGGCAAAGACAATATATGTAAACTAAACACTTGTACCCCTGTAACATGCTGAAATGAAAAATTTTTTAAAAAAGAAAACATTTTGGATTTGTGATATAAAAAGGCAAGCATGCCTGAACTAATTGTTTTCTTTCTGGTAATTACTGCATAAATATAAGGGGCCATTTTGAGATATCTTAAATCATAGAATAAATGAAAATGACTATGCAAAAAGGTCTTTATCAGTCTTCAAAAACCTTTTGGTGAATAGCATTATTTTTAAGAAAGTAGCTTCAAAGGTTGATGTTATTTATTACATTGGATATGTGCTTCTGGGTGGGCAATATGTTTTGATTTTGTTTTAAAGTTTTGATAAAAATTTTATTGAATTAGAAAGATGGAGAAAGGGTTTTAGGAGGTGATATTTTTGTGTGTATGTTGTCCTACTAAATTTCACATATTTTTATCAGATGGTAACAGAATGCTTTTTGCCCTTTGTTGTATTGATGTTTATATCCTGTATTCCCATCATGTTCCTGAAAACAAGAACCTTGTACTTTCCCTCCATGGCACCTGACTTGGAAAAATCTTAGAGGATGTTAAATAAAGAATTATTGATTGCTTTATCTCATTGCTAAGGATTCAGAAGAGGAATAATATGACCCCCCAAAAAGTAAACGTAGATTAGGAATGACTACTACAGAAATGCTTCTGTTGGTACCTCCCCTCCCACAGCTAAAGTGCCGACAGCACATCACTCACTCCCAATCACTTTAAAATCAAAAAGTGTCCTATAAATGCATACCCCGTAGTAATGGTGCAAACAAGAAGCTGCATTCCAGGCAGTCATTTATACCCCAATAAAGGAAAGATGATGCCCTCTTGCTGCTGGTGCCTTGCCTCAAACAGCTTTGGTTGTACTGAACGTGTCCTAGAGGGACCATCTGAAGACCTGGAGTGCCAACTCTGGAGAGGAACGGCAGCACCAGAGGACCACAAAATATACGGAGGGGAGCTGGCCCATGAGTTCACACGTCCATTCCCTACTCCTTTTATTTCCTCTCCACCTTCATTCAGCTGCAGAGAGGACACTGAAAGTCAGGGCTGCACTGAGCTCCACTGGCCACAAACCACCCCAGAGCAGATGTGTCGGAACTGACACATGGCCCTCTATCGCATAGCCTGGAGCTCCAAGTGGGCTCTGGGAACAGCTTCAGATGACTTGAACCATTCCTGACTCCACTGCCAAACCCTGAGCAAGCATAGGACTCTCAAGGTAAAATAAGGGAGGTTTTCCTGGGAGAGTATTCTCCAGGTCCCCACGATGCATTCTTCCACGGATGCTGCAGTGAAACACCAACAGGATCCGGGGCCTATCCGCTTACTGATTGCCCAGAGGTGTTTCCAAGGTGATTTTCCATTCTTCTTGGGAAACATACCAGAACATTTCCCCCTTGGCCTAATTTTAAGCACCTGAACTGGTTCAGAAAGTAGAAGACCTGACACACACCTGATGCCAGTGCCTTTCCCCAAGGTGCTTTTCCTGTGCATGTCTAGGGAATGGGACCAGGTGAGCTGTCACATTTATTCTGATTCCGCTGCAGCCCAAGGCATCAGCCCATCTCACAGAGCCCTGGAATCTTCCTGCCGCTGCCAAACTCGTTTCCTCTTCCTGGCACATGAATATGAAGTACAAAATCACATACAAAGGCTGAGCCTTGGAGAAGTAAGTGAATGTTAATTTACATTTCAAAGGTGTTTTTCTCTGTTTCAGAAGACATATCATCTCCTCATTAAACATCCATCTACAATCAGCTCTGATGCCGAGTGGACCTTGATCCACCTCTTACAGATTTGCTTGAGAGCTTTAAGCCCTCCTAATCTCAGACTGGTTCATATTTGACTGCTAAGGTTTTAGCTGAGTATTCAGTTGCAATCATCATTTCATTTGATCATTTAAATAGAGAAATGCATTTTTTTCTCTTCACTCCTTTAATCTTTTCCTTATTAACAAAAAAGGCCTTAAGTCAAAAAGTGGGCAGGGATATAAAGTGAATTACTGATCTTTTGGAGAAAATCTCTATACACACATAAGGCTTGATTGTATCTGGTCCTTCTAAAACTGAGCTTCCTGCCCTTTACAAAACTTTCATCTCCTTTAGGGCCTTATGCATAATTGAAAACATCCATATTTGTGTCTTCTTAAGTACTTCCTATATATTTTTAACATTATAAGACAGTACAGTGGAGTGGGGACAGATTACCTGGGATCATATCCCAGCTCTGATAATTCCTATGTTTTTTAACCTTCCTGTGCCTCAGTCTGCTCATCTATAAAATGGTCACATAATAATGCTTCCCTAATAAGATGTTGTACAGAATAAATTAATATATGTAAAGCATTAGAACAATCACTGGCATAAGGTTTGGGCTCTATAATGTTAGCTCTTGTTTCTTAAAACAATTTGCTTGCAATGATATATTTTAAAAATTCAAAATTAGGTTGAACTCTAAATTTTTACCCTCTTTGCAGTTATTTATCATTAGAACATGCCTACCTCAGCATTAAGCTTCAAGTGTATCACTTTGAGGAAACCCTTTAATTAATTTTTTCTTGAGTTTTGGTTCTTCATCTATAAAAATGAAGACAACAGTGATGCTTGCGATCCTGAGGGCTTCCAGCCAGCCCAAGGCAGGATGAATAATGCCTGGGGAGCAGGGTTAATGTGGAGCAGACAGAACTGCTCTGCTCAAGGCCACAATATTGATGATCCGGTCAACAAAGTCTAGCCTGGGACTTCCAAAAGACAGGCCCGGGACTGGTTGAGAAATCAACAAAATAAGTCAGAAAGGAACAAAATACAAAAGTAAAAAAAATAAGGTATTGGAGCAAATAGGAGAATTTTAGAAATTTTTTGGTCCCCAAATCAAGTTCCTTCCTGCATGCAATATTCCTAATATCTGCAGTAACCTTAAATGTGCAACAAGCTGAATAGTTAAATGCTGTCTTAGGAAGAACCAGGTTCTCTAACAGAGGAAGAAAGGAGATTAATAATACATAAGATTAATAATACATACATAATACATAATTAATACATAAGAGCTTCCCACAGGGGAGAGGGCAAAGGACAGGATTTGGCCACAGTGCAAGATATCTGGATGGACCGGCACTGTCCTCCCTTGTCCTGCTCAAAGCCTCTCTCTAAAGGAAACACATTGGGAACTGGCCCAAGAGCCCTATCAAAATTGATAGATTACTACTACACATAGTAACCAGTCAAGGTGGTCTAATAATTGTTAGCACAGAGAGTTAGTCAAGTTCTCACAGAACATGGGCGGGGCTGGCTGCTGGCAGGCATTGCTCAGGTCGAGTCCTTTGCCCTGGGCAGGAGTGCTCCTGCCAGTGGGTTTCCAGCTCAGGATGTTTCAGTCCTCCCTGCCGTCTGAATCACCTGCAGATTCCTTGCTCAGTAGCTCTAACAAGCTCTCAGGTGGTGCCGCTGTTGCTGCTCTGAGACTCACACTTTGTGGAATGGGGGGTATAGTCCTCTGGGTAAGTCCCTCAGAGAGAAAGTGTTTTGATGGGGTGATCTCAATCTGAGATTTTGCAAGAAAGAAGAGCTCATGTATTGCTAGGTCTCTTTGGAGCTCTCTACGGTTGAAAGAGTGTGGACCCTTTTGCCCAGGTTCGGTCTGTAGGAAGTGGGTAGATTATTCTCCTTCTCTCGTGAATTTGTGTGTAGGAAAATAACATGGTGGACTTCCCTGCTGTGTTTTTCTGAGTGCATTGCTGACCAAAGACCCAAGAGTTGTTTAGGGCATGTCTTTCAGGTATTGTTAGAAATCCCCCTGTGAGATCATGTCTCACTTTTTACAGGCCAGAGTTGTCAGACCAACCCTAGTGGCCAGATCAAAAACTGAGCTGGAGCTGGAACACCCAGATATGACATAATAGCGTGGGAATGAATAATCTCTAAGGACTCTTCCTGCTCTAAGGTGACATGATTCTAGGTTCTAGTTTCTCGCATCCATGTATGAGGAATTTTCATTTTTGTTACTGTTTGTTTTCATTGGAGTTAATGCACTGTACTCAGAAAAAAGAGGGGGACATCAATACAACATGCTCATCCAGTAGTGAAGGAGACGACACCCCTTCTTGAGACATCTGATTATGATAAGCAGTTTAAATAAAGTGTGCTGTTACCCAAGGGGAAAACAACCTCCTGCAAAGCCTGCTTTAAAAACTTCTGCATGCATAGTCATATGAATTCATCCATTTTCTATGGCATAAACAAAATTAACTTTTCCTTTTTACCTTGAACACTAGCATATAATCACTTTGAACAAAAAGATAGCTATCTAAGCAGTCATCTCCTTCAAGTCTTCACTCTCCTGTTTGTTTTTCCGGTAGCAACTGTCATCTTCAGATCTTTTGTTCACTGAAAAACTTAGAATAGTGTTTGGCATATAGAAAGCACTCAAAAAAAACCTAAACCACCTTAAATCTTCTAAATCAAAACCCCTGATTTTATTCTAATGGGAAGAGAAAAAGTAAGGTGGATAAAAAGAGGGAAAGAGAGACACATTTGTGCATACAGATTAAATTTTTACATTATGCATTGCACCTGCTGGATAATTAAACGGCTTTGGAGTTTTAGAATAAGCTTTACTAGTCATACTAACTAATGTAAATTGTTTCATTGGAAAGATATTTAGAATTTAAACAGAAGAAAGAGTTGTAGTAAAGCAGTTTAGTGCAACAGACTTAGTCATAGAGAAGCAGAGGCAGATGAAGGTAAACTTTTTCATAATTTTCCATTTTAACTACAGACATCTGCCTTGTTCTTTATTTGTCAGTATTTCTCCATCTCTGAAGACAACAAAGTCTTAATAATCTCTCAAAGACTGACAAATCAAAGCCCAGCAGCATCAAGGGCTCTCACATATCCACAAAGGGGAAATGGTGAAGATAAAAGTGGAAAAGAGCCCTTAGCAATGGAAGGTGCTCATGTCACCTGTCCTAGAAGTAACTGAGCAGCACCATCATTGTGTCTGCCGGCTTCTCCAACTGTTGAAACTTGTCTAAGTACACTGCCTCCTTCTCCCATGCCTGCTTCAATTTCCCACTACAAAGCCTTTCATTCAATCACCTTCTGTGTTCTAGTGCCTTAGGAAAGTTCTCTTTCATGCAGAATACATCAGTTTAGATAGCTGGAGAAATGTTCTTTTTATTACTGCATTTATCTCTCAGTAATCCTTTTAATAATAACAATTATAATAACATCTTGATTTTAAACAGTGCCTTTAGCTCTATTTTTTCATCAGTCAGTTGATATTTCTTTAATAGTTTTCTTCTTAGTGACTACATATAAAATGAAGAGATGTAGAGGACAGAATCCTTGAATTATAAATATTACTTTAGAAGATGATTTAGTCAAATATGGCAATGCCCAGAACAAATTACTGCAGACTGTTTTGTGATTTATGGTTTATGGGCCAAACTGCTCATAAAATCCAGGCTCAATCAAAGCTGGAAGGCCTTAAAGAAGAGATCATCTGCTACAAACACAGGCCATCAAGAGAATACAGGGCTCACATTCTCCATGTGGCACATGGCACAGCAGAAAGAGCGTTAACTTCTTAGTTAGAAAGATCGACAGTAAAATTGAGATTCTGGCTCTTTCCTTAAAGGTTGTGTGACCTTGAGCAAGTTTCTTAATCTCTTTATAAGTTAGTTTCTTCTGCAGCAAGTTGAAGTGCATGTTAAATTAGAACATATAAGCATACAGTAGGCACTCTATAAAAGTAGTCAGTATTTTTACTATTCTCGAAATCTCCAAGATACCAGCTTTACAGCTTCTATGCTATAATACGATGAGGAAAAATGGACATTTTCATTAATAAAATGTATTATATTTATTGAGTACTTAATACGTAGTAGGTTATTTTTCACAAAGATAAAATATATGGAATATATACATTTTAGACCCATTTTTTAGATAAGGAGATTGAGCAAATCACCACCTTTCTGTGTCCTGCCTAAAAGTCTTCAGAGGTTTTTCCATTACATTTAGAACAGAACCTACTTATCCCACTTCACCAAGCCCTGCAAAACCTGCCCCTGCAGCCCTCCGTGACTTCATCTCCTACCACTGCATCCCCCACCTTCCACCAGCTGCAGTCCCGGCCCCGCCCCCACCCCAGGTTTCCCAAATTCAACAAGATTGTTCTCTGTGGCCGTACAGGCCTTGAACTAAGGGTTCTCACCACCTTCTCCAACTCTCATTTTTGCATGACTACTTCTTTGCCATTTAGATCTTGGAATAAATCCCATTTCCAGACAGGCAATCGTTAGTAGCTACTGGGACATTCCCAGTGGCATTCCTGGTGTTAATTTTCTGCATAGTTTCTTATCACTCTCTGATTATTGCTCTTGTTTAGCTATGCATTTGTTTGTTATACACACACACACACACACACACACACACACACATGCACACTCGAATGTCAACCCCAGGGCCCTCCCTGGAACCTTGACAGCTTTGTTCACCTCTGCATCCCCAGTTCTCAGAACTCTGGTACTTACTGGGTGTTCATGAATATTGTTGACTGACTAGATGAATAAATGAATGAGTGACCTTATCAGTTGAATATGTCCTTGGGTCTAGGCAAAATTTAAATGTAAAGTCACTTCCTCTGATTTGGTTGTCTGTAGAGACAGAAGAGACAATGCAACTCATGCAATCAAAAATCCTTTAGCTGCTCAAACATAGTAACTGGCTCACCCTTTAGACTTTTGAACACAAATGCTGAAAATATTACCTCATATACTAACATCTTTGGATTACCTCATTCTCCTCTCCTGTGACTGAGATAGTTGTAGCATACTGATTTCTATTGCATCTTTTTCAGTCTTGGTTTACACCAAGGGTCTTGCCCCACCATGGACAGTGCCATGATACTTGCACAAGCACCACTCTGCCCCTTTAAGACCCACACCAAGAGGATGCCCAGCACCAGCAATGACCATGATGCCATCTGAGGCTCTTTGTGCTGTTCTTAAACTGCCCAGCCCTGGTGAGCAAGGTTCATGACCAGCTGGGTAACACCTCTTAATGTTTCCTCCTGAGCTAAGAATATCTATTCCAAGGAGCTATAGTGTGAATTAAATGAGGTAATGCATGCAAGGTGCCTGTGCACACTAAAAATTGTGCCTAATTTTATATATATGTCTGGGAAGAGATAAATTGTTGAGAAAGAAAAACATCAAAAACTTCTTGAAGTTCTAATAAAGCAAACATTTCTCTGCTAGACACAGATTTTCCCTGCCTAGGGTACTTTAATAAATAATTAACCTTACAGCTGTTTGCTTATAACTAAGAGAGGAATCTTGTCAGACAGCAATAAATTATTGCTGCAACATAGGGACAAAACAGAATATAGTTTGTATTTTTAAAAGGTATATATTTTAGATATTTTTCCCAAAACAATTCAGTCTCGTGAAGAGGCTGTCTTAAATAAATCCCCACACACTATAAGCTTTTCAAAACAGACTGCTAAATGCAGCTAAGCTGCACAAGCCCAAAAAGCAAAGATAGGACAGTAAAGAGGGCAAAACTGGGGCAATGACGTTTATGGGCAATGTAACTCTCTTCAATGAAATGGCACAGTTACCCAAGTCAGAGGGCTTTCATTTTAATTACAAATATTATTAGTTATGAATAAATTAAAATTATCACTGGCTATGTGACAGTTTTCAGCGTACAAAATTAAGAGCATCCAAGAGAGAGACAAATAAAACATAACACAGAAGGAAGTCTCTTTTAATTTGTTTCCACGCGTTCTCATGAGAGAAGTTAAATGTAGGTCAACCTGGAAATTAGACAAATTACAAAAAGTGGCAGGAAATGGACATCCAAGTATTATCTCTGAAAAATTATCCAAGTATTAACATTTTTTTCTTAGTTCAGTTCAGTTAATGCTTATTTAGTACTTGCTATATGTAACACTGTACTTTCTTCTCCATCATGTATCTGTGACTCCCAAGATATCATTCAGTTTTACTTTCACAGATTTTTCTTAGCTTTCAATTTTGACTTAATAGTTTTCACTCACTGATTTTGAGTCTGAACTTCAATATTTAGATAAATAATGAAACTTGAAAGAAAACTCAACCAACCTCACTAAGAGCAATGCTCTCTCTTTTATCCTTTTCTCTTTCTTAAGTTGTAATTTGCTTCTGTTGGCTCAAAAATTCTGTTAGGCCCACAAAATCTCTACCCTTGCCACTACTATGATATAATTATGCACAATACTTTTAAAGTTCACTCAAAATTATACTAAAAAGTAAAAGAATAACAACAGAGATTTATAATTCTGTTTACATCGGGGACCACTTTACAAAAGGAGGGATGATAGGGTTGCTTTAAACACAGTGTTCTTTTTTTAGTTATGTTATTTGATATACAAAGATTGAATTTTCACACAACTTTTCAGGAAAATATCTACTGCCTAAACTTCAGTGATACATAATCACTACATTTCATGACAGATCAAATAAAGTAAATTAGGCACATAGATTTCTATTTTTAAATACACACACACACACACACACACACACACACACAGAGTTTGGAGGGATCTTGTTTGTTTTTAAGGAAATCCAAGAGTTCAGAGCTCTGAATATCACAAGAAGGGTGGTTAAGGTAATGCTATTCCCTTAAGAAGACATGTGGGGAAAGAGAGAGAATTAGATGACAGAGGGCAAGAAAAGAAATAAACTCTTAAATAATGTTGGTATTCAATATTCCATGGATATTTTCATGTTTCTGCATGGTCAGGGTTTTCTGAGCAAATATTGCTGGCAGCTTGGGTTAAAGGGTAATTGAATAGCATCCCTAAAAGTAGACACACACACCCTACACCCCGCCAGCCACATACAATCTTAACTCTCCTTGGAGCCATGCATTTACCTTCCAGAGTGGTGAAATAGAGACCTTCTCCTCCTCTCTCCAGAGAGGAATTGTTTACACTCCAGAGCAAATTTCTCTTACATTTTCTGAGGGGAGAATGCATAGACATGCCAGCCACTCTATATAAGCTCCAAGTTTTATAATTTTAGGGTCCTTCTGTAGTGCATGCATAGGGACATCAAGCCTCCATTGTATCACTCTGTGGGCAAGTGGGGCCTGGGGAACTGGCACAAGATGCTCTGTGAGTTGTTTCCACATCTTTGCAATTGTGAATTGTGCTGCTATATACATTTGGGTGCAGGTGTCTTTTTTATAGAATGACTTTTGTTCTTCTGGGTAGATGCCCAATAATGGGATTGCTGGATCAAATGGTAGGTCTACTTGAATCTGTTTAAGGTATCTCCATATTGTTTTCCACAGGGGTTGCACAACCCAAATGCCCATCAATTCATGAATGGATTAGCAAAATGTGGTATATGTATACCATGGAATATTACTCAAATATTAGAAATAATGGCGATATGGCATCTCTTTGGTTCTCCTGGAGAGAGCTGGAACCCATTCTATTAAGTGAAGTATCCCAAGAATGGAAAAATAAGCACCACATGTACTCACCAGCAAACTGATTTCCCTGAGTGCACATTTGGGAATAACACCAATTGAGTATTGGACAGAGGTCAGGGCTGGGTGGAAGGGATGGGTGTATACCTACTTGATGAGTGCGATGCGCACTGCCTGGGGAATGGTCATGCTTGAAGTTCTGACTGGGGGGGAGGGGTGGGGGGAGGGGATGGGTGCACACCTACATGATGAGTGTGATGTGCACTGTCTAGGGAATGGACACAATTGAAGCTCAGACTCGGGGGGATGGGGAGGCATGGGCAATGTATATAGCCTGAACTTTTGTACCCCCATAATGAGCTGAAAAACAAAAAAATAAAATAAAATATATTGAAAAAAAAAAGATGCTCTGTGAGAAATAATTTTTCTATTTTCTCATCGAGAAACCTTGTGTTTCCTGTTCAGGATAAATAAATAAAAATAGACCAATAGATATTAAATAACAACAATAACAGATAAAAGGAGAATTTGTGGATAAAGAAAGCAAATGACATTAGTGGGGCAAGAGGAAGAGACCTCTTACATAGAGCAGAATTTCTCAGCCTTGGCACTACTGACATTTGGACCAGATAATTGTTAGTTGTGGAGGACCATCCTGTGCATCAGTAGCATGCCTACCCCCAACCCACTAGTAGTCAGTAGCAGCCCCTCCAGTTGTGACAACCAAAAGTATCTCTAGACATTGCCAAATGTCCTGTGGGGTGCAGAAACACCCCAAGGTTGAGAACCACTTATGTGAATAGATTGAATATCATCAACTATGGCCTCAAATTGATAGTAGCCCTCAAATATGCCCTATTAAGTGGTCCCAGTTCAACTGGCTTTCTCCTTTGGCTTTAGCAGACATTTCCTCAGAATGAGTTTGGGCTGTTAAATTTAAGTCCCCATACCTCAAAGCAATACTTTAGGGAGTTATCCTTAAAATGGTAGCTCTTCTAGAATAACTTCTGGAATAAATGATATAATTTACTAGAGATAGAGGTCCAATTAATTAGACAGTAGTAGTTGCATTTAAAAACCAAATACTAACGTATAAAATAGTTCACCATCTACAGAATTTCCAGTTTAGAAAGCACCTATTTCCTCATCACCTCTGACCACATTTTTTAATACTTTAATATTCCCACAACATCCTTGGTGAGTGATGGTCTACTCAGTGCTTGAACATGTCAACTGATGGGAAACTCACTCCTCCTAAAGAGGCCCATTGATTTCCAGATAATTTGGAATTTTAGAATTTTCTTGTTTAAATTGAAAAAAAAAAATCTCATTTTAGCCTCCAACCATTGATCCAGTGGGTCATTTAAAACAAATCTAAACTCCTTTCCACATGATGGAACATACTATATTTGTATTCAATAGTATGTTTGTCCAATATTTACCTTTTCTGAATTAAATACCTATAATTCCTTCCACCATCTTTTGCAGGGCAGAATTTTAAGTCCTTTCATCCTCCTAGTCATTCTCTACTATGTTTTCAGTGTGTTCATATAGCTTTTATAATCTGGCTTCTAACATTCAACGCCATGCTCTAAGTATCTGAAGATTAATTACACTGCAGATAGCAAGAGGACTATCACATCCGCCTTCTTAACCCTACATTTCTGTTACTGTGGCCTGAGATGTTATGGTTAGTAATAAAGCAAACAAAGACAGATTAGAGGGTCTACTTGAGGTCAATGGTATAATTCTGATGTATAATAAAGAAAATAAAGATTTTGTTTTTGCTTTTGTCTTTTCTAACAAGGAAAATTACCTCCTGAAAGAGAATTTTAAAAGAGAAAATGGCATAATCTCTCTTTTCAGACAAATCATATTGTTATCTCATATTGAATTTACTCTCAACTTCAACCCCCAAATTTGCCCTCATATGTGACATTGCCAAATCCTATCCTATCTTTATTTGTGACATTAGTATTTGTATCCAGGTTTAGAATCTTACATTGAACTTTATATCAGTGAAGCTCTATAATAACATTTTCTAGGTTTTTATTTAAGATTAATATTAAACTCCTAATTCTGTAGTTATGAACTGTGCATCCTCATGCTTTTAGAAAAACATAACATTTGCCTTCATCTCTTCTAGTACTTCCCATTGTTGTTCATATTTTCATACATGTTCAGCCTCGTTCATGGCCATCCTCTACAATATATCTTCCACTAAGATGAATGAACCACTTCAAAAGAGGGTAAGTTTGCCATCAATGGGGTTGTTCAAATAGGTTAGATCATCTGTTATGAAGAATTCTCCTTCAGAAAATAATTTACCATATTAGGAATCACAGAAGCAAAAATATCTACTTTATTATTAATCAGAATTATACCATTGACACCAAGCAACCCATCTTTCTCTGTTTGTTCTATTGCTGATACAAGAAGTTAAAGTCTCTTTTGATGTTCTCATTTTTTCTGAATCTCAGTTTCTGAAGTCCAATACAGCTCACGTTGACCCAAGATGTTTTGGGAGCTGTGATTATGGATGAACCCTGAGCTTGGAATGCTGCTCCAAACAGGGCAGAAGTTGTCCAAGAAACAAAACAGGATGCAAACTTCCAGGATTGCATAGACATTACTGGATAATTGGCTTTGTCTTCACTTACTAAAAATATAAACTTTAAAGTTTTGTACTGCTTTACCAGGAATTCTTTAGAAGGCCTAAGGCAAAGTCTCAGAATTAAAAGTTTTATCAATAGGAAAAATTAAAACATCATGGAAACTTTGAAACCTTTATTAGTATTATGGCTTCCTCTACACTCCCTTTATCCTTATAGACACACACAAATATCAGCGCCTATCACAAAAATTCACAATTACCCTAATATGCAGTAACCATCTACTTTCTATTTATCTCTTTTCTATACTTAAGGCTCATCAACAGTGTGAAACTTTTCCTGAACAATCCTGTCATTCTTATAATGTCCTTCTTTATGTTAATTTCTTAATATTCCCTCATGTCTCCCCAATACACTGTAATTTATGGAGATGGCAATGGTATCTGGTCTTCCATATTTGCCCCTAAACAACTAAAGAGAATAGGTAAGCTATAGTTAAGTTTACTGAACTGAGCCCTCTGCCAAAAGCTATGCCTAGAACATATGTTTGAAAGACAAAGTTATTTTATGCACCAGTATTTTTGCTTTGTATTAATAATCCATTGACTTTAACAAACATTATTTTTTCTTATTCATTTCTGTTCCATTTGCTATCCCTGATAGCCTTTTAATTAGGTTGCTTGTTTGTCAAACACCAGTTTGTTATGCTTGTTCTCCTTCATGGATTCAAAAATAATCAAGGCAGGTATTGTATAAATTGTATGGGAAGACATGCTGTCATGATCAATTGCTAATTAATTTCAGATTCTTTCTGCTCCTGTGATGTGGGTGCACTCTCTCAAATGAAAAACAATAAACAATCATTACACATTTTGTGTTTGTTAAAGCACTTCATAATTGATAGCAGAGGGGAGATTAATTTTTAAGCAAGTGTTTTCATCCAAATCTTAGCAAAGGCTCTGTCTTCTGGAAACTATTGTTGATTTTGTTTTTTATTTTCAGAAGCCAGTGATTGTTTCTAGGCAACACAAAAATGTATGGGAAGAAAAAAATCCACTTTAGCTTAAACTCGCATATACTATTGAAGTTGGAACATTTTAAAGAGGAGTCAATAAATGCAAAGGGCACTTCATATTTTTAATAACAAAAATATCATCCAAAAACAAGTTCTTTCTATATACCAAGTATTTGATATGTATTTTGCCACTTAATCTTTATATCAACTAAATGGTGTTGGTACTACCATGATATTGATGAGAAGTCTGTTGTGCCAGGTAGGCCACTTGTTATATACCAAGGTTTGAGTTGAGTTCTGCAAAATCATACAGCACTGGCTAAGCAGTAGCCTCTATTTGGGGAAAGGGAAAATGACAAAGGCCACAGTCAGCACACAGAGGCTTCTTTGTTTCGCACTGAGGACACTGGGCAGCACTGGCTAAGCAGCAGGCCAGTAGGGCAGAATACTGAGCTAAACTCTCAGTGTGACACCAAGTCCACTATCTTTAGCGGGATACTCACCATACAGCAGTTGAGTCAGGGCAAATAATCACGCTGTGTTTGGGTGCAGTCTGGTTTAAGATACCAGCGGTTTATAGAAGCTATCTGGAAAGCCAGCTCTCAGGCCTTAGAAACCTTAAGCCCCATGAGGTATCCCAGGCTCTACGACCATGGAAAGAAACACAGTCCCAGGAGTAACTGCTTCCACTGACAGACAGGGAGGCCTGGGTTTGAGAAAGCTTTACCAAGGTGACCCTGAGTGAACACCCTGCAGTTACATTTGGATTATTTCTTTCATTGAGCCACTGAAATTGAGTCTTAGAGAGATTAAATTGCTTACTCAGGATCAGAAAATAGTTGAACATTATCACTGGAATGCTGAGAGAAACACGTGACCCAGAATTAACCTGGAAAACTTTTTTTGGAGTAAGATAGTCAAAAACTGAGAGTTTTTACTGTCAATAGAACTATACAATAAAAAACTACCAGAATATACTCCAAGAAAAAGGAAAATGACAGCAAAACGTTGTACGAGTTGCAAGAGGAAATGAAGACCAAAGTAATTGGTAAACAGGTAGATAATACATACTGTTTAGATTAAGCAAAAAAAGCAAAACAATAGGTATGGAATAAAAAAAGACAGAACAAATAATGGATGGTAATATCACATAGATCAGAAGAGGATGATTAAAATAAAATATTGTATGGTCCATGTCTTTTGCAGAAGAGGGATTTTGATATATTTAGACTCATATTTCACAAATAAAAAGAAAATATGTATAATGGACTGTGCTAGGTACTGAACTCACAGGCATAAATGACAAAGGTTGCAGAGGAAGAAAGCAACAGAAAAGAGTGTGGAAAAACCTACGATGCTTTCCCCCAAGTACCTTCCAATCTTGCCAAGTGGATCACCCCACCTCTCTCCCCCACGTTGCGTTTCTCTAGTCATTTCTCTAATGATTCAAAATGCTCTCTCTGTGACAGTCCATCCACGGTGAACCTCTACCCACAACCTTTGATCCTCTCCTTGAGAGTGGCGACTGCAAGCTGCTTCTAGTCTGCCATGTTGCTCCCCTCCCCCTTATACCTGATTTATATTTTGAAAAATTCACTCTACCTTCTATGTAGGAACAAAACTGGATACAGGAAGACCAGTTAGAAGGCTATGGTAATTGCCCAGGTGAGAGATTTGGTATAGCTTTTCAGATATAATCCAAACTTTATCTTATCATAGGTCCTAGTTATCATGGGGGTCAAAATGCTCCTGAAATGTGACTGACATGTGTTGATTAAGAAGAGAAGTGAGATTAGAATGTAGGCTTGCTACCAGCAATGAAAACATTTGAACCGTAATTAAACTGCTTTTATAGACTGAGTGTTTTTGTCTCTCCAAAATGTACATGTTAAAACCTAAAACCCTCACCCTTAATTGCTGGTATTAGGAGTGGGGCCTTTGGGAGTGATTTGGGACTTGATTAGGTCAAGGAGTAAAGCCCTCATGAATGAGATTAATAAAAGAGGAGGAGACATGGGATTTCTCTCTCTCTCTCTCTTCCTGCATCCTGTGAACATACAATGAGAAAAAAACTACCTGCAAATCACGAACAGGGCCCTCACTAAAATCTGTCATGCTGGTACCCTGAACTCAGACTTGCCAGCTCCAGAACTGTGAGAAATAAATTTCTGTTGTTTAAGCCACCCATCTACAGTATTCTGTTATAGCATCTCAGACTAAGATAACTGCCATAGTTTTATGAGCATTTATCCTGTGAGCTGCATTAGCTCTGCTTTATGTTTTCATAAAATCTAATAGAGTAAAATGTTTTCTTCTGTTCTTGAGAGACTTTAATTATAAAATATTTTGTAAGTCATAAGCGTCATTTACATGGATGCTGAGATATAGTGTCACTTACATGTATTAAGGAGAACAGAGAAATGTGAACCATTTAAATATTTCATATAATAATTGCACTTCAGTGTTCAAAGAGAACATAAGTATTAAAATATATGAAATAAGCAAACACATGTTACAGAATAATCCAATAAAAATAAAATGTACTTTAAAAACTAGAGTCTCTCATTAATTTTTTGCCATTAGTTTTCAAGGGAAGCATATCAACTTATAAGAAAAGTAGAAAAAAAATACAGTATAAACAAGCATCCATATGGAAAATTAGAAAGTGCTTGTGGCGTCTGTGTACCTAGGACTAAGGAGCTATTAAAACTGCAGCTAGCTTAACTAAAACTAATCTTATCCTATCTGAAATTCCATTTTACCCTTAGGTGATTCTGAATTACAATTGAATAAAAAAGATTACTTCCAAATAGGGCTATAATCATGTATTTTTATTGATACAACAATGTTCTTCAAGTTTGTGCAATTGTTGTCTGCCTTAAGATAATTGAAAATGGTTTCAATAATTAAAATGAGTTTAAAGGAGTAGCAAAGATTATTTTTAATGTCCTTTTCATGGAACATGGCTTCGGAGAGAGAAATTAAATCCTTGTTGGCTTCGTCTCTCAGTGATTCTGGAGAATAAAAGGTGTTGAGAAAAGCCTGAGGGAACGTCTGCCCATTTACTGGGGAGCACAGAATCCAGTCCATCTAGTTAAGTAAAAATTAAACAGCGCTCAAAGGGCATGGGACATATTCTGTTAAGCATTTCCCCAGACTTTACAATCACTTTGTATCAGCTTAGGCGATGGGATTTGAATTTAATACTCCCCCACAAAATATACTTGGCTTTTTTATATTTCAGCCACTGATCTGAGCAGAGCTTCCTCCTTGGTCATGGAACAGGGCCAGAGCTCACTCTCAGACAAGAGGATACAACCACCCTGAATTGGGGAAAGCGGAATTCAGGGTATTTTCACACAGGCATATCTTAATATCCTCAGATATAGCAAAGTCCTGAAATTAAGCTATATTTTAGAAGGTCTTGAGTAACTTGATTTAATCAGTAAGATAATATTAATATTTGTATTGACAAATATTGAAAAAATGTAGTTTAAAAATGCTCAAAAACCATAAAAAGTGGTTTGCATGTCTAAAGCAATTTAAATATGCCCAGGACAGTCTTTTTCTACATTATGAACTTCTACAAAGTTCACATTTTGATCATCTATGGTGTGAAGAGGTGATAGATACCTGCCTTGGGAGTCGAGTGGCTCACAAAGTTATTTAACACTCTGAGCTTCAGTGTTTACATCTGAAAATCAGAAATAGTAATGCCTAATTTGTATTATTTTTGTAACATTTAAGTAAAATGAGGTTAAACAGAGCAAAATTCTTAGTGTTATAGCAGACAGCAAACATGAGTTCCTCCTTTGTCCTGTCCAATAACCGAAATAATATAAACCCACAGAAGTATGATCTGAATTAAGGAAGTATTTTCTCATGTGAAATGCTACTAGGGGAAATTGACTTCATGTTTGTATAAAAGTGACAAAAGTATGTTCTGCCTGTGCTACAAACAAATGCAATAAATATGCTGTGATTAGTGACCACGCAAAGGCAGAAAACAAACTTAATTGAAGCAGAAGCTAAAGAATAGGAAAGGAAAACTGGAGGTGAGATGAGTTCCAGACAATAGAATAGTGCCCACCGTGAGAACTCAGAGACTGGAGGGAAGAGCAACAGGAGAAAATATCAGCTACCAAAAAGAAACAACATATTTAACATTATTTTAACATATATAAAGACCTGTTACAGATCAATATGAAAAAAATTAATGTTTTCATGGAATGTGCCAAAGACATGAATAGACAGATTAAAGGAAAAGAAATATAAATGGGCATTAAATATACGAATAATTGTTCTGTCTTTATAGGAATAAATTAATCAAAGTGACATTTTATTTTGTTTTGTTTTGTTTTTGCCTACCAAAGTAGCAAATTTCTTGAAGTGCTAAAACTTCAGCTTACTGGCAAAGAACCAGTAAAGCCTGTGCTCTCACCAATTGCTGATATGAAAATAAATATATACCCACTCCAGACAGAAATTTGGAAATATCTATGGAGAGCTGTTAAAACAGTTTGTATTCTCTAAGTAATTCCACTTCTAAGAACATAATCAGATACAAATATTATATGTAAGGATGCTATTTTCAATGTTGATTTATAATACATAGAAATGGAAAATTATGTAAATATGTAAACAATAGATTGAATAGAAAAATGCTAAGTAAGCAATGATCATATGTATGATGTACTATTAGAGAGCCAATAAGTATATTCCCCTCAATCTTTCAGAAATTATCATTGCTTTCCTAATCTATGAAAACACAGCCAAAGAATAATACACAGATGTAGCTCAGGAAACCGTAGAATACTGAATAGATACCATGCAGCCTTGTCATAACTTTGATAAGAAAACACTATATCTACTCAGGCCTAGACTAAGATATGGATGGGGAAAGGAGAGTATAGATTTAGGAAAGTGGATCCTTGTGTGGAGAAAGCACTCCTTTAGAGCTGTCATTTAAACACCTATTCTAGATCAATATATTGGGCTATTTACTTAAAACTTAAATTGGAATTTTTTTCTTAAAATATATTGAGAAACAATATAACCCTTGTGTTAAGAAAATGAACTTTGATAAAACTGGAAGCAGAAGGGTGGCAGGTCAAACAGCAGCTACCTTGCATAACAATGCCACTGATGAAACCCCTCCCCCATTCCCTCTTGACAATCCGGTAAAGTTTTCCTAGTTAACAAATATTTTGATGAATAAAGTATCATACATATATTTTTAAAAAAAAAAAAAAGAAAAGAAAATGAACTTTGAGTTTATGTTGTACTGGGATAAAGGTCTATTCGACTTTCTGATAGTTGATGACTTAGGGATATTACTTAACCCTCCTAAGTCTGTGATGGCTAATTTTATGTGTCAACTTGACTGGACTATGGGATGCCAAGACAACTGGTAAAAACATTTCTGGGTGTATCTGTGAAAGTGTTTCAGGGAAAGATTAGCATTTGAATCAGTAGACTGAGTAAAGAAGGTAACACCCTCACCAATGTAGGCAGGTATCATCAAATCCATTGAGAGTCTGAATAGAAACCAAAGGCAGAGGAAGGGCAAATTCACTCTCTCTTTACTTGAGCTGGCACATCCATCTTCTACTGCACTCAGACTTCAGAGCTCCTGATTCTCAGGCCTTTAGACTCAGACTGAATTACACCTCCAGCTTTCCTCATTCTCCAACTTGCAGACAGCAGACCATGGAACGTCTCTGCCTCCGTGATCACGTAAGCCAATTTTCATAATAAATCTCCTCTTATAAGAAAATAAATATA
Source organism: Eulemur rufifrons (assembly GCF_041146395.1). Lineage (NCBI taxonomy): Eukaryota > Metazoa > Chordata > Mammalia > Primates > Lemuridae > Eulemur > Eulemur rufifrons. Next base: position 38,269,454 of record NC_090997.1, read on the forward strand.
TATATCTACATACACATATATAAATATATCTTTTAAACTTCTATTAGTTCTGTTTCTCTGAAGAACCCTGGCAAATACAAAGCCTCAGTTTTCTGCTGTAAAAGAAGGACAATTACACCTGATTAATAATGTTAGGATGTGGTTTGGACTAAAGTCAGATTGCATATAAAGTCCTTAGCCTGGTACCCAAGAGATGGTGATGATTGCTAGTACAGTTTCATGGCATTCATTATTACCTAAGGCCCCAAAATGTCTTAAAAGCCTTTGATTCATCAATTCTATCCACAATTCTTAAAGCCCATCTTGTGTCAGAGCTGTGAGTTCCTCTCCATGGATATAAAGATAAATGTATCACAACCTTTGTTGGAGGCATTAGCTCTATCTGATAGTGTGCTAGACCCTAGGGCAAAGAATGTGACCAGGACCCCTGCTCTTAAAGCCCCAAATCCAGAAGAGTAGCTATTTCATTAAAATAAAATATAAAAAGTGCCATTAAAGAATTATGTAAAAATGGCTTTAGAGCGAGCAAGAAATGAATAATTACCTTGGCAGTAAACAAAAACTGTAAAAATTGAAGGCAAGACTTAACTAAAATATTCACTAGAATAGACTTTTACATTCCACACAGTGCCTGAAAATAGCATAATCTCACTTTTCAAAAAATAAAGTTAAGATGAGATAATTGGTTTCTTTTGGAGGTGTAAAGAAAATAGCAATGGCATTTTGCATTGTATATCATGTCCACAAATAAGGAAACATCTGACATTCAGGGATTGTAAGCATCCCCAAACAAATTTCTATTCAAATTGCCAAAATATATATAAATGGAAAAGTCAGCAAAAAGGAAAAAGAACATCCCCAGATTTGACAAGCATCTGATGCACTATTGTTCCAATACGGTCTTATATAAAATTTCATCTGTATCATTCAGCAAGTTCTACTGCAATTATCTAGACAGAAAGGCTGGTGGGGAAGGAAGCAGGCAGATATTTCAGCGCTCCATTCTGTTTCTGCAATTACTTTGCCACACACAGGGCCCTAGTTTTGAACAAGGGTGATGGAAAAAGTGATAAGAGTTAGCAATAAAAGTATACATGAAGAATAACTTTTAACAAAAAAAGGGAAACTTTCAAGTCACAAAAAACTGATTTCAGTATCTTATTAACCCAAATGTCTTTTGACAGCTTAAACAACTTGGGCTCAATTCTGGTGAATGTAGATATCTAAGTGGTCTGATATGGAGGGTGGAACCCAACAGCAACCAAGGGAAAAGGGAAGTGGAGAGAGGCATACTTACCTCTTAACTTCAGATGGTAGCCATGGTGGAACAGCCCATGGGAGGGGACAAGAAAAACAGCTCAGCCCATAGAGAGAAAGAGTTGGCAACGGCTGGCAAATTTCTCAGGCTCAAATAAATGCGCTGTTATTTGGCGTAAGGAGTCTTGGGCCTAGCCGGCTCATGAGAGATTTTAATTTTATTCACAAACATTATGTAATGAGGGTATTGCTGACCACTCTTCCAGTTTAAGTTCCTCCCTACAGAGCTTCTCACTTCTGATCTCGTTCGTTGTCCAGCCTATTTGTGCTTTTATGGTATCCTCGTGTATCACAGGCAGCTGGGAGAGTGGGAGAGACAAACCTGCTGGTTGGGATTGTGGAAAAGGTAAATGTCGGCCAGACCATATGGTGCATGGGGGATAAAATAGAAGCTGATGCTGGAAAGGTAGATGGGGACATGAGGAAGGGCCTTGTGAGTCATCTCCAAATTTGGACTTTAATTGTTTCGTAGGCAATGGTGAACTATTAGAAGTATTTCTGCAAAGGAGCAATGTATTTCAGCCAGGTACTTTTAAAAATATAATTGTGGAGAGTATTTTGAAGAAGCAAGGATGCTAGTTAGGAGAGTATAATAATAGAAAAGAAAGAAATAACAATGATGAACCAACATTGAGCCACAAAAATGTAATGGAAAAAAAAGAAGAAGAAAAGTTAGGGAGAGATAGTGCTTACACGTGTGAGAGAGGGACAGGGAGAAAGTGACAATAACTGATGCTTCTAATTTAGGTTAGTATGCAGCTAGTAGTGATATCCATACAGAAAAAGGAATGATGCCAGGGGTGGGGCAGGGAGGGTAGATAATGAAGGTGGTTTGGGGCATGCTGAGTACAGAGTAGCTATATAAATATTAATGTAAAAAACCTTTCTTTTAAAGACCAATTTAGATGACTAAAGACATCTTGACATTGAGACCCAAAAACTAGGTGGTGATTTCTCACATTACAAAAAGAATCCACGCTGTATAAAGCTGTTCTACTAGACTTTTTTCAAATCAAGACTTTGACCAATGCATTGAAATCATGATCCAGTTTTTAATATTTAGGTCCAGAGATAAATAAGAAGGGATTATTTTGTCATAGAACAATGTAAATGCAAACAAAAATTTTCTAGATTAGATGAAAGGGGAGGAGATAAAGAGAGGAACAGAAGGAAAGAGAAAGGCAAAAGCAAGGAAAAAGGCAAAGAAAATCAAAACGGGAAAAGACGAGCATGAATCTAAGGGTAAGAGTAGCCAGCACAGAAAGAGAGTGAAGCATGTAAGCTTTGCAGAAAGGTGGAGGATGAGACTTAAGACAAGGAAGAAATACTCTGATACAAAAGACCATATAGAGCATCTCTTCAAAATCCAACCATCAGTTAGCCTGGTGTGCTCTTGAGGGTTGCAGGAATGCCCTCCGTAAAGGAGGAATTTTTAACTGGTTTTGCAATCTCTAAAGCCCTGAATTCTGCACTGTGACCTTAGACAAGTTGTTTAATCTCATGAGGCCTCAGCATCTGCATCTGTAAAATACAGATAACACCTAACTGATGTGAAAATTAAATTAGCTAATGTAGTATGGTGCCCGGTACATTGAAAACATTCAATAAATAGTAGCTATTATTATTAACAATAAAAACATATATGTGTGTTCCAAACAATTTAATATTCCACCACTAAGTATTAATTCATTATCTTTTCTAGCTGCCCTTTATTGAAATAAGGTCTACTCTGGGAAAGGTAAGCTATTCCCATCACTAACATTGTACTGTGAAGTCCTTAAACAGATCCCATCTTTCATGGAACAAAGCAATTTAAGGTAGCATTATTACAAAATAGCATAGGGAATACTAAAAAAAAAATGCACAGAAATGGTGAAAAAAGAAAAAAAAATTTAGAATTTGGCATGGCCTCTCCTGACTTCAAATGTAGGACAAAGAATTGTATGATCCTGGCTCTCTCTTAATGAAGTCATTGTATATAAGAGACATAAGATTTCAAAGAAAGTGTTAAACAAGAGGAAGCACAGCAAAAAAAGATAATATTATAAATTTAGCAAGATACACCAAAAACGAAGTGGAGGATGTAAGTTTGAAGTGAAAAATTGACATGGCTTTCAGGGTTCTCACTGGTGAGCAAACAAAGATGTTGGAGGTGAGTTAGTGTGAGTTCTCAAGAACGGAAGAAAAAGACTGGGTTTAGTCAAAGGAGGCACAAAAGCAAAGGACTCAAGATTAGAGAGAAGGTGGAGTTTAATGAAGAAACCATCCATCCCAGTAAAGAGGGATACCTATTAGATTTTCCAACAAATGCTACATTGCTTTGCCTACATTTCTTATATAGCAAATGCATCTCTCAATATTGAGTCATCTGATTCTGTAAATTGTTTTTGAAAGTGGTACCATATTGATAACTCTGCCTCAGATCCCACCATAATGAAAATGGATACTATATTTCTTTGTAAAAATTCAACCTTATGTAAGAGAAGATAATTTTAAAGATAAAATAAAATAATTATAAAATAAAATGCTTTAAGTTTATTACATAAGACATGTCCATATCTCATGGTAAAAATAACTACTTCATAAGTTTGTAAGTAAATCAAGAAAATAATACAATGTACTATGACCTTCCTATTTTGAAAGTGTCATACTTTTCCTTACAAATAAATACAACTAAAATATGACTGTAAATTATATTTCCATACATATACACACTGATTGCTCTGAGGGCCCCCATTCTTTCTCATTGTGAGTGGGGAGGTGTGCCCCAGTTCTTGACTCTGAGCTTGGCCATGTTCATGTTGACTTGCTTTGGCCAATGGAATATTAGCAGACACTTGGAAAGCCCTTGAGCATTTACTTTCATGTCCTAGCATCCACATTCTTATATCTCTGTCCTCAAAATGATGAGAACATATCTTGGCTACTCTTTTAGTAGATGAGACATGTGGTACAGAGCTGCATGTTCCTTCATGCTAGCTGAAGCATTCCCAGTCCATCCAACAGCCAGCTGACCCTCAGACACAGGTGAGACTAGGCAAAACCTGCAATTAATCTATAGCTGACTGCAGACGTCTGAGTGAGTCCAGCCAAGATCAGCAGAACCTGCCAGCCAAGCTATAGACTTGAGTGTAATAATAAGTGCATGTTGCTTTAAGCTACCAGTTTGAGCATGGTTTGTTGCATAGTATTATGCTAATAACTAATTGACTCACACACATACAAACACACACGCATTTGATTACTGCAGTAGAACTATAATCCTCAATGATCTATCTCCTACATCTTCACTTCCATCTTAGCACTGTATATTGTAAACATAGTTAATAGCATTTTAAAATGTTAATTGACAGATAGATTACAGATTAACTATGTTTATCAAATTTTTCACATATTTGGGAATTCTAACAGTGATTTATATGTGATTAACATAAATTAACAGTGATTTATAGGTCATTAAATATGAAATGTCCGATTTTGAATCAAAAGCATAGTTTATTATATCTCAAACAAAAAATACTACAATTAATCTAATTATGTGCCTAAACTACCAACATAGTTTTGCAATCTTAACGGTAGCTTGTTTAATCCAGCAGCAAAGAAACCTGGAGAGCAAGTGGCGATGAAATCACCAAAGGCGTTTTCCACAGCTTGTTGAGAACTGAATATTTTTCCTTGGAAGAAGTGGTCCAAAGCATGGAAGAAGTGCTAGTCAGTTGGTGCAAGGTCTGGTGAATACAGTGGATGACAGTGAGTTTCCAAGTCCATCCTCTGTCATTTGAGCAGCATTGTTTGTGCAACATGTGGTCAAGCGTTGTCTTGCAAGAGGATTGGCCTGTCTCTATTGACCAATCTTGGCTACTTAATCACAAGTATCCTCATCGTTTTGTTTAATTGGTTGCCGTAGACATCTGCTGTAATCGATTGACCAGGTTTCATGAAGCTGTAGTGGACAATACCTGCACTGGACCACCAAACATATTCTATTAGCTTTTGTTGATGAATATTCAGTTTTGGACTGTGTTTTGGCACTTCATCTTTATCCAACCATGTGCCCAACATTTGTGATTGTCAAAAAGAATCCATTTTACATTACACATAACAATACAGTGTAGAAATTGTTCACCTTTATGTCGTGACAGCAAAGAAAGGCAAGCTTCAAGATGATTTCTCTGCTGATGCTCATTTAATCCATGGGGAACCCATCTATCCAGCTTCTTTACCTTGCCAATTTGTTTCAAATGGTCCAATATTGTTGGAATAGTATGTCAAACCTTGCTGCTAATTCATGCGTTGGTTGAGATGGATTCGTTTCCATTACAGCTTTCAGCTCATCATTATCTAATTTGGTCTCAGGTCACCCATGTGGCTCATTTTCAAGATTAAAATCACCAGAACAGAACTTCTCAAACCATCGTACTGTGCATTCATTAACCACATCCTTCCCAAACACTTCGTTGATATTTCGAGTTGTCTGTGCTGCATTGGTTCCACTATGGAACTCATATTCAAAAATAACACGAATTTTTGCCTTATCCTTGTTTTTACAAAAATAAAATGCTCTTAAAAAAAATGTAAAAGATAATCACAAGCCAAACGGTAAATTTGAAAGACTGAAGATGTACCTTCATAATAAACATAAACCAAGAAGTGTCAAAGTGAAATGTCAGAGATATCAACTGTCAAATTTAGTACTTAAGGAAATTAGACATTTCATACATAATAACCTAACTTTTTTTGGTCCAGGATACTTTTTCACTTTCAGGAATTGAGAACCCTCAAAACCTATTATTTATGTAGATTTTATCTGTTGATATTTACTGTGTAAGAAATTAAAACTGAGAAGTTTGTAAAGTGCAAGAATAACAAGTATACATTCTATTGGCCATCAGAGTGGTGATATCATCATAAAGTCATGTGGCCCCTGGGAAACTATTCTATATTCCTGTGAGAGAATAAAAATGAAAAAGGAAAATAAGTTGATATTTGCAAAAGACTTAAAAATAATACCTGACAAGTATATGAATGTCAAATAAATAGAAATAGTATGATTTGGCTATCTTGTATTTATTTTCTGAATATCACTACTGTATAATGTTTAAAATTATCAGATGGGAGATGATTTACAATAAAATGCCTTTTGAAGAAGATACTTAATAGTATTACGTAGGAAGTGTTACAGCATACATATTTCTGCATAATGAAGAATTCTCTCAAACATCAATTTAATCAGAATGTGACTTTTCTCACCAAAAAGCAAATCAGTTAAAATCCCTGCATTTGAAAGGCAAAACACAAAGGCAGCTGGGTGAGAAAACACCTAGACATTGCACAAAGCCACAGCATGATACAAATAAAGAAATAAGCTTTTCTTTGTAATAATTGGTTAGCAGCCTGCATTTTGCAGATTATGTGGAGGTATACAAAGCCTATTGGTTTCCAGCTAACATCTATCATTCCATTCCCCTTAACTATAAAACCATGGTTTAGCTCGCCGCATTATTAAACCATGGCAATGTTCTCTTTTTTTAATTTCCTGCTGCTCAGGATTGGAGTGAGGGCTAGAGCTCCAAAAGAGGTATCCTGAAGCATGGAAGCCAGAAGCTGAGGATGACAGAGCATGACGGAAGCTTGTGTTTCTAATGAAAATGAGCCACCACACAATGCTGATTGACTTCCTCCCTACCTTTTACATGAAAAAGAAAGACAGTTCAATCTTGCTTAAGCCACTGTTACTTTGGGATGTCCCATAGTCATGTAAGTGCAGCCAACTTAATCCTAAATAATACAAAAATGACAATAAATGTTTTTAAATTAAACTAAAAAAATCATGAATGTAAAGGCTGGTAATTTTTTTAAAAAAAAGAAAAAACAAACATATAAAAAGAAGGATCAGTAAATTCTAGGTATCAAAGAAGTGAAACTTAGTGTAGGACAAAAAAATTCCATGAAAATATTTGACTAAAGGTTTTCAATCATTTCAATTGAGATGAATTGGGAATTAATAGCAAAACCACACTATATGTCATTTGGAGTAAAGTATAAACAACTATGCTTCATATTACCATAGATCACATGTATTTGTCATTCCATAATGCATTTTTAATTAGTCTAAATTAAAATTTTTGGTGTCTCCATAAAGATTGATTCCTTACGGAGATAACTTTTTGTGATGTTTCAAATAAGATTTGAAACAAATAAAATAACCTGTTAACGATGGTCAATTCTAGTTAGTAGGTACAGGATGGTTTATGATGGGGTTTTTTGCTTATTTGTTTTATTGTTGTTATTTTCCCCATATTTAACAAGTTATTTTTTCAAAATTAAAAAATGTAAGATCTTCCCTAAATTTTCACAAGCATAGGAATGTTGAATGTTTGGACACTTACAGTAAAGTAACACTCAATGTGAACCAAGAGTTAGACTCAACTCTGAGAATATTACTTTATCAGGGATTTTTCCTGTCTTGACATATTGTATCTTTAATAACTCTAAGTTACATTCATAAAAAATAACTCAAATCACCCTTCTTTCCACTCATGATAAATCCTCTCTCTGATCAAGGCCCCCCGTATCACAAAATTATATAATAGGAATGAAGGAAATTAGATCATTTCTAGGATTGTGTGGCTTTAATTCATGTAGCCTTTAGCTCTGTGAATCAATTTAATTATAGATTACACAGCAGTAAGTGTATTACCTTATACTGCTCTTCTATTTTGTTATTTCTAAAGGCAGCTTTCAAAGCTCTTTAAGTTTTTAAAGTGGAAGAACATTGGTTCAAATTTTAAAAAAACAAAAACTCTTGGTTTTCATTTGTATTTTCCCAATGAATTATGGAGAAAGCTAGAGAAGAATATTTGAGAAAAAAATACAGTCTAATACTGTTTGAAAGTAAACTTCAACCTATGGGTATATATTAACAGGTCCAGAGGCATAATGTTGCTGTTTATATCTTTCTTCAGTCTGTCTTAAACTTCCCCATAATTTAGGTTTTTTATGTGAAAGATCCAGGCAATAATACAAGCTAACTCTCTCTCTTGCCCCAGCTAAAGGATGCTTGATGAAAGTGCATAGAGTATGTTTCCCTGATGATTAGAGATGTTGAGCATTTTTCAACAAATGTTGGCATGGAGGCAAAGAAATAGGAATACTCATATGCTGCTGGTAGGACTGCAAACTACTAGTGTAACCTCTACAGAAAGGAGTATGGTGATACCTCAAAGAACTAAAAGTAGAGCTACCATTTGATCCAGCAATCCCACTACTGGGTATCTATCCAAAGGAAAAAAAATCATTCTATAAAAAAGACATCTGCACTCGAATGTTTATAGCAGCACAGCTCACAGTTGCAAAGATGTGGAAACAACCCAAGTGCCCACTAATACATGATTGGATCAATAAAGTGTGGTATATGTAGACCATGGAGTTCTACTCAGTCATAAAAAAGAGATGAACTACCTACTGTACTATCCTGGATAGAGCTGGAGCCTATTCTTCTAAGTGAAGTATCACAAGAAGGAAAAAACAAACACCACATGTACTCACCATTAAATCGGTACTAACTGATCAACACTAATGTGCATGTATGGGAAGTAACATTCATAAGGTGTCAGGCAGGTAGGAGGGGGGTGGAGGGGGGTGGAAGGGATGGGTAAATTCACACTTAACGGATGCAGTGTACACTGTCTGGGGGATGGGCATGCTTGTCAGTTCGTGCAAAGGCAATTTATGTAACCAAACTGTTTGTACCCCCTTAATACTCTGAAAAAATTAATAAAATTTTTTTTAAAAAAAAGTACATAGAGAATGTTTGAGCTGTGTTCATAGACATTTGCACTGAGCAGAAATCTTAACCAATTTTATAAGAACAGCTTTTACAGAAAGTGGCATAAAAAGAAACATTTTATTGGGTAGGCTTTGAGTAAATTAACTCCTAAAAGAAGCTTTTCAAAAGTATTTAATCATGAAATTTCAAGAGCTCTAAGATTTACGATAACCCACAATTGTTCACCTGAGATGCTGGTTCATGGAGAGTTTTGCTTTGAGGACACATGCAGAGGGAAAGATGCCCAGAGTAGAATTGATGTTATTACTAGCAAAGAGCAAGGCCATGCCATATAAACAAAGAAAGGCATAAAATGTTCTCTGAGAGAACATTTTTTAAGCATGATTTAAAATGTTTTGGGAAAATGTATGTCATGATATTATAAAATTACCATTATTGAAGAAATTCTCACAGTTTCTTTTTTAGTCAATCTTCCCAAACTATGATTAAGTATTATACAAAAAGGACAGAGAAGAAAACTAATTTTATGGGAAATGGTTATAAAAACATTTAAAATATTAAGGGAGCTGAATCTAATATTACAATCATACTATTTATTTTAAAGATGAGTAGACTACAGCTTACAGGCATTAGGCAATATTTCCTTGGTCACACCTCAATTAATTTGAACATAAGTTTATGGGGATTCAAACATTGTTCCTTCTATTACACCATACATTGAGCATATGGCCCTTGCCCTCAAGAAGCAGCAGTATCCCCTGGGGGAAAGAAAGAACCATGTACATACACAATGTGATGGACAGCATAATATGTGTGCAAATCTAATAAAGTATAGGCATAGATAGGGAAGGGTAGAATAACAAACTACTGGGGTGGAAGTATAAGCCTAGAAAGACTTAAAGTGGAAATAGCATCTGAGTAGCATCTTAAGGGACAAATTGGGAAAGGTGAAAAAGAAAGGCATACCAGGTCAATACGACACTACGAATTAACAGAGGTACAACATAATAAATGATATTTACATAGCAGTTTCCTTGTGCCAATCACTGTTCTAAGTGCTTTACATCTATTGACTCATTCATTTAGTTCTCACTATAACCCTATGTTATCCCCATTATAAAACAGAAGAAACTGAGGCACAGAAGGGTTAAATAACTTGACTCAGGTCACACAGCTGGTAATAAGCAGAGCCAGGATTTAAACTTTAGGTATCTGGCTCTAAAGTCTGAACTTTTTACTCTTCCCAGTAGCAAACAAATGATTTTCTTAGGACTGACAAATAGGGTTTGGTGGCATGTTGAATGAATGAATGGATGAAAAAACTAAAAAGGTAAATTAAGGTTATAGAATAGGAGCCTTGAATGTCATTCTAAGAAGTTTAGATTTCATTCTGTAAGCAGTGCAGTTCCTTCAGAGAAAGGTAGTACCACCTTCAGAGTTGTGTTTAATAAAGATTTCTTGGATAGTTCTATGAAAAATGGACTGCAAGCAGAATAATGGAGGCAGAAGTTTCAGAAATATCTTTGGAAATTTTCTTTGATAGTTCAATGAGAAATTTAGAGTTTCAGCAGCCAATCTCAGTTGGAAGGACAAGATGGTATAAAACAAGCGTCATCATACTCAAGACTTCTGAAGTTGCATGTCCCTTTAGGATCTGGAAAAGCGCTCAGTAAAAGAAAATAATCTTGTCAGAATTTTCCACAGCATCTTACTTTTATAGATGTAGATTCAATTCTAGATCTATTGTCATTTCATTAGAGGTTTTTAGAAAGAAAGCCAAACAAAGTAATATCCACTAGTAAAACTGAAAAAGGACTTATTTTTCTCACGAGAAAGAGCATGAGTATACTAATATTACTTAATGATCATTATAGGCACAAAATGAACTAATAATGGAAAGTGGTTAGCACAGTGCCTGACTAATGGTAGACCCTTAAAAACTAATACCTGCTATATTATCACTATTTTACTAGAGTTTCACCTACTTCCTGTTTCTTCAGCCCTAACTCCTCCCTAAAGGAGTGCTGTGGTGCTCACCAGTCACTGCAGAGGAGGCTGTAACTCAGGAGACTTAAGTCGCTATGCACATTGTATTACTTCCCATATTCTTTAAGTACTTCACGTGTTTGTGTTGCCTCTTCTACTAGAAAATAAGAAAGTTGATATCCATATGATCTAGAATATTGTAGGTACTGAATAAATACAAAGTACCTTCCCAACCAGATAAACAAATGTGCTTCCCTTCCTCCATTCACCTGTCAAGTAAACAGAAAGAAGAAAAGGAGAAAGAAATGAATGGGAATCTGGAAAAGCAAATTTATTTCAAAAAGAGAATAAGTATTATAACATCTATCCAGCTACACTGATCAGTATAAGAACAGAATGCAATCCTAGGCAGCATTTTTTGTAGAAGAAAGTCCAAATCAGTTTTTTACAAAAATAAGACATTATTTGAATAGGAAAAAATGGAAATACGTGTGTGTGTGTGTGTGTGTGTGTGTGTGTTTTGGGGGGGGGGGGCATCTAGGATTCATCCATCACACAAAAAAGGAGACATTCTTATTATAAATGCCCTTGGGAAAAATCAGATATAATGAATTAGCCTCAAAGAATCCAATACCTGGGCCACTATTGAAATTTTCAGAAAAGTATAAGATGTAATATACACGACTATTGTGGAAGGGATTGAAAGAACATCATTTCATGAGGATAGTTTACCCAATTCTATGGATAACAACTAGTAAAAATAATTTGAATAACCTGTCATACAATCTATATTTTTCTAGAATGCTTTCACACTATGAAAAGTCTATTCAAGAATCCTATTCTGCCTGAGAATCTAGTCATATTTAGTTATCAAGGAGAGCACCCCACCCTAATTCAATAATATTGGAAATGTCTAACCCCAAATATCAAGTTGATTAATTATTAAGGAAAAAGTCTAAATTTAAAACAAAAGAAGTAGAGTGGTATAATTTTTCAAAAGGCCAGCATAATTGCTTCTTGCATTATGTATTGAATTCTTTACAGCCAGCTTCTATTTGTTTTACATTTCCCCAATTATAATAACTGACCGAGGTGTTTATCTGAGTCTTTCTTTCTTAAATTCTGTTATGATTAATTAGTAACTACACCACCCTGTTTTAATATCTAATTAAGATAATTATTTAAAATTTTAATATAATCTAACTCATAAGTATGACTTTAACATTGCAGACAATAAATAATGCTATAAGCAATAAAACAAGACAAAAAAATCCAAGTTAACATTGTATTAAGACTGAGCTATTCAATTACACAACCAAAGATTTTAGGTAATTCTCTTCAGCTTTTTAGGGCCAGAAGTTTTAAATAGTCTGTTAGGTCCTGGAAGAAAATTCTTGCCAATTAGACCATAAAATTAAGACATCCTCTACATCAATTATAACGATATTAATAAACTATCATGTTGAAGATAGAATTGCTTATCACTGAGTTTCTGTTTTCACAGTTGAAAACCCTTTTCTCTAAAATTTAAAAGTACCTAATGGATTTTGAAATATCTGACAGAATTGCATAGGTATTGACATGAACTAATGCAAAAGCCCTACTAACAAGCAAAATTTATAACCACGAAACTTTAAGACTAAAAGAGCCAATAAATAAACAAGCACTTACTAAGATTTTACTCTGCCTACAATAATAAGTGAAAAGAAGTTTTAATGGACAATATCTATACTTAAGTAAGTTGCACTGCAGTAGTGGTGGTTGGGATATACATTCTGAGTTTAATATTAACATTTACCTAAAAATATAAAAATGCCTCAAGTCTTAATGGTTAAAGAAACTAGAGGAGAAAGAGTAAAGAGTAAGGGATCAGGAAGAATATTTGAAATACACGAATGGGCTTTAGACAACGTCTTGAGAACAGATATTGGCTCTTTTAATCTCTGTAGCACAATGCTTGGCATGCAGTATTTGTGTAATAAATGTTTGTGAAATTGAATTCATTTCATTGCTAGTCATAGGTAAAGATATTTCACTTAGGCAAAGTACTGTACACAGTGGCTGAAGGAATGGAGGAAAGAAGAATGTACGTGCACAAATGTTAAGCCAGGGACACAGTTGGCATGTTGGCAGAGTGAGAGGTGAGGTTGGAAATGTCAGCTCCTGGTCATTTCTGGCTCTTCTGATGTTCCTGTCCACCCACACCTAAGTTTTCTGATATTTCTTTCCTGAGTGTTCAATCTAACCTAGTCCCTGAGCCAGACCTGACTAAGGCAAGCTGTACATCAACAATTCCAGTCCATCCAGCTAATGGGACTTAAAATTAAGTCACCTACAAAACCAGACTCAAAAGATAGCAACTTTTCATGACTACTGGGATCCTACATGATGGCTACTCTGTCTGTAGCAGTCAGATTCTAGCCCTAGCCTTCAGATGAAACCCAAGCACCTGTTCTGTCCTTTACCTTTTTTGGAGCATTTCTTGCCTTTTCTCCTTATTTCTCGATATCTTCTCCACCCTTTCTTCTATAGACAGGAACCTGATGTTTTTCTGAAACTACTGGAGTGAGCCAGTTTTCAACTTTCACCCCAGATTCTCTGATATTGACCACTGGATTCTCTCTATACCCAAGTCCTACCTGATTGAATCTTCTTCCACCACTGACTCCAGCATTGCAACTGAGATGACTGGTCATGCTCTAAAGCTGCCTGGCCACGTAGGGGTGGGGAACCTGGAGTCTTCTGATTTCAAGATTGTTCTTTCTTAAGCTAAAAACGAGGCAAGAAAAACTTCACCTTTCTCTGCTGTACACCTTTTAACAAAAGGATTTGTTCTGTAAAATTTGGATTCAGTCAAAAGGCTGCACTTAAGTACCTAAAAGGCCACATGTCGCCTTAAGGCCACAGATCCCCCACCCCTGCCTCCTGTTGTACTACATGAATCTTGAACCAGGTCTCAACTCTCTCCAGACCCCACCTTCTCTGATGTGCTTCTGCAAGCAGACATTTATGTTCTGCCCCAAAGTAGTGAGGTTTGGCAGGAAACCTAAGTTGGACCAAGGTTTCAGAGAATCTTGAATACCACATTAAAGGAATTTCAGTATGTTCAAAAATCAAAGAATAGTCTTTGCATAGTTTTGAGTGGAGATGTGGCACAAAGAACTAGGATTTTAGCATGATTACTCTGGAAACTGATTATAGTAAAAAGGGAAAAAAAGAATACCATCTGCAATTGGCATATACAACCTAGTTGTACAAGATGTGTCAATTTTGTTTCCTGTGACATATGCTATTGCAATGATGTCCACCTTCTTGTGTACTTAACCAAGAGTTTTAAAATGACTAAAGTTATTTGTGACAAGTTGCCAAGTTGCTATGAAAAATTTTCAAATAGAATACTATTATTTTAATTCTAAATAAAAATAGCTATATGTGGAGAGTTAAATTACTAATTAAGAAGGGATTGCTTTGGAAGAATTTGAGAAAGCTTTTCTGAAAGAAAATAAAATATTTTTAGAAGGATAAATTAATTGGGCATATTCATCAGGAAAGTCATCAGGCTGAATAAAATAATTCTGCAGCAAAGCCTTAAAATAGATGTACTATATTCTATCTTAAGGATTAATTTGACAATAAAAGCCATATATGACAAACACGTAGCTAACATCATAGTCAATGGTGAAAAGTTGAAAGTTTTTCCTCTAAGATTGGAAACAAGACAAAGATGCCCATTTTCACCACTTCTATTCAGCATAGCACTGGAGTCCTAGCCAGAGCAATTAGGCAAGAAAAAGAAATAAGGCCAGATGCAGTGGCTTATGCCTGTAATCCTAGAACTTTGGGAGGCCAAGACAGGAGGACTGCTCAAGGCCAAGAGTTCAAGACCAGCCTGAGAAACATAGCGAGACTCAACTCTACAACAATTTTTTAAAAAATTAGCCAGGCATGGTGATGCACACCTCTAATCCTAGCTACTCAGGAGGCTGAGATGGAAGGATCTCTTGAGCCCAGGAGTTCAAGGTTATGGTGAGCTATGATGGTGCCACTGCACACCAGCCTAAGCAACAGAGTGAGACCATTCTAAAAAACAAAAAGAAAGAAAATAAAAAGAATGAAAGACATCCAATCAGAAAGGAAGAAGTAAATTTTGTAGGGAAGTCACTAGGAGATAAATAGGGCTGTAAAACAGGTGGAAGATAGGGGTATTTTGTTTATTCAGGTCCATTAAAGCCTCTAATTCCAAGTCCCTAGTGATAAGGGCTAATTTCTCACCCTTGTGTGAAGAGGATACTGCTTGCTGTAAGCAGGAAGAGATAGGTCAAGTCACCCTTTCTGAAACATTAATTTATTCGATATTTTTAACTCTAAATAATCAATATACCAATCTGGCATATTTGGGGATGGCATGTCCTTCATTCCATCAATGTCTATACCACTCAAAGTGATCTACAGACTCAATGTAATTCCTATCAAAATTCCAATGACATTTTTCACAGAAATTTTTTTTAATCCTAAAATTCATAGAAAACCATGAAAGACCCCAATTAGCCAAAGCAATCTGGAGCTAAAAGAATAAAGGTGGAGGTATCATAATCTGACTTTAAAATATACTACAAAGATTAGTAATCAAAACAGCATGGTACTCGAGTAAAACCAGACACATAGACCAATGGAACAGAATAGAGATCCCAGAAAAAATCCACACATTTATGGCCAATTGATTTTTGACAAAGGTGCCAAGAGCACACAATGTGGAAAGAGCAGTCTCTTCAATAAATGGTTTTGGGACAACTGGTTATCCACGTGCAGAGAAATGAAATTGGCCCCTTACATTATATAATACACAAAGATCTATTTTAAATGGATTAAAGACTTAAATGTAAGACCTGAAGCTATAAAACTACTAGAAGAAAACATAGGGGAAAAACTCCATGACATTGGTCTGGGCAATGATTTTTTTAGATATGAACACAAAGCAAGGCAACAAAAGTAAAAACAAACCTACAATATTGCACCAAAATAAAAAAGCTTCTGCACAGCATAAGGAAACAACCAACAGAGTAAAGAGACAACATAAAGAATGGGATCAAATATTTGCCAAGCATGTATCAGATGAGGTTTTAATATCCAAAATATATAAGAAACCCAAACAACTCAATAGTGAGAAAACAAATCAACTCAGTGGTAAGAAAACAAATAACCCAATTTTAAAATGGTCAAAGGCTCTGCATAGACACCTTTCCAAAGAAGTCATACAAATGCACAACAGGTATATGTAAAAAAATTCTCAGCATCACTTATCATCAGGAAAAGAAAATTAAAATCACAATTACATATCACCTCACACCTGTTATTATCAAAAAGATGAAAGGTAACAAGTATTGGAGAGGATGTGGAGAAAAGGGAATCCTTACACACTATTAGTGGGATAAATTAGCATAGCCATTATGGAAAACAGTATGGAGACTCTTCAAAACACTAAAAATAGAACTACCATATGATCCAGAAATTTCACTACTGGGTATATATTCAGAGTAAATGAAATCAGTACCTCGCAGAGATATCTGCACTCTCATGTTCACTGCAGCATTATGCACAGTAGTCAAGATATGGAATCCACCTAAGTGTCCACCAGTAGATGAATGAAAATGTGGTACATATACATAATATAATACTATTCAGAATTTAAAAAGAAGGAAATCTTGTCATTCACATCAACATGAATGAACCTGGAGGACATTATATTGAGTGAAATAAGCCAGGCACAGAAAGACAAATACCACATGAACTCACTTATGTGGGAATCTAAAAAAAAGTTTAACTCATAGAAGTGGAGAGTAGAATGGTGGTTACCAGGGGCTGAGGGCAGGGGAAGGTTAGGGAGATGTTATTCAAAGGAGAAATAAGTTCAAGAGATCTATTGTACTACATGGTGACTACAGTTAATAACAATGTGTGGTATTCTTGAAAATTAAACATTAGAGTGAGCCATACTTAAAGCTTTACTTAAAAAGTAAAGCTTTACTTAAAAAGAAAAAGCAATCAATTTGCAATACTCTATAGTACACTTAAAAATTTGTTAAGAGGGTAGATTTCATGTTATGTGTTTTTACCTCAATAAAAGATAATCAAGTTGTCTCTTATGCTTTGGAATGAGCCATGTTAATGTTTTCTTCTCTTAATAGGAAATATATAATTTGTGTCAAGAGGATGTTTTTTCCAATGACATTATGTAACACTGTTTTCTTCTGTGATGGCTTTATGCTGATTTTCAAACTACACAAACATTTTCAGTGTATACATAGACTTTCTTAATATTATGACCAAAAACCTAAAATATTAAATTACCAGTTTGCTATTCCAAATAATCTAATCATCAAAATGTCATTTTTTTTGGATTATTTTACCTGTATATCAGTGTTTATTTGTCTTGTTAAAAAATATACTTTTAAGTATAATAGTAGAAATGTTTAATACTTTAAAAAGTAATTGAACTAGAGGCAAAAAATAGCCCTAAAATATCTGATTCTTAAACAACTGACTTTGCTAACTGGCTTATTATTTCAATTCTCTAATTAAAATTGATCCATCTTATATATGTTACAAGTTTTTCATGGAAATGAAAAAATGCCTTCATCTTTTTCCTAGATTTATTTAGTCTAGGATTTGAGTACATAATTCCCTTTTTTAGTCTTACCCAAGCAAGTTACAAATAGACTCCACATAATTATATACTTGAGAAAATTCAGTATAATTTATGTTAAAGTAGAGTTTAGGAAATTCAGGGTAAATATAATGTATTTTTATCAAAATCCCATGTCCTTATTATGTGAGAGTATTAAATGAATTTAAAGGCAGATTATTTGTATGATCCTCTTTCCTGAAAATGGAAAACCAAGGGATCACCTTCCTAGTACAGTCCCACAAAGCTGAGCTGGTAGAGAAATATAATACATCTCTTCTGGGGTTGTAGATTGCCATAACCAATGGAGCATGAAAGCCACGAGTCAGGACAGGAAGATCA
The DNA here is from genome assembly GCF_041146395.1 of Eulemur rufifrons. NCBI lineage: Eukaryota > Metazoa > Chordata > Mammalia > Primates > Lemuridae > Eulemur > Eulemur rufifrons. The sequence continues at coordinate 38,287,570 of NC_090997.1, forward strand.
AGAAAGGTAAGGAATAATACTACTTGCTAGAGACCAGAAAGGCAATTACAATTATCATTTGGGTACACCTGATTCATTCACTGCCCCTCACCTATACTCAAAGTGCCAGAATCCATATTTTATGCATTTTTGCAAACCGAGCTGCAAATATAGTGCCTCAAATATAGTAGGTGATCAATGCATGTTTACTGAATTAATTGTTTAAATATACATTTAGCTTGAGTATTTATAAAGACCAAAGAAATGAATTTTATAAGTTTACAATTAAGCATTAGAGATAAATATATTATACATACATATAGCTATATAGTGTGTGTATATACACACACACACAGACTCATAGCTATGATATGAAGTTTGTGTTAATCATCAATTCCTCCTCAATAAGGAGCAAAGATGATTTTTTTTTTTTTACCTTTTGTTTTTTTTAAGACAGAGTCAGAGTGCAGTGGCATCATTATAGCTCACTGCAACCTCAAACTACTGGGCTGAAGTGATTCTCCAGCCTCAGCCTCTGGAGTATCTGGTATTACAGGCATGCACCACTGTGCCCCACTAATCTTTTTTCTATTTTTGGTAGAGACAGAGTCTTGCTCTTGCTCAGACTGGTCTCAAACTCCTGAGCTCAAGCTATCCTCCCGCCTCAGCCTCCCAGAATGCTAGGATCACAGGCGTGAGCCACCACGAGCAAAGATTTTAAATCAGAATTTTTTGAGGTGCAGACCAACCTAGTACTGATCTGAATCCTCTTCTTTTGTCATTATTTTTTATTATCTTCTTATCTCTTTTCTACATCCATTCCATTTTAATCTATACTGTTCCTGTACATTCCCAACATTAATGTCGATACTTCTATGGCTGTGCGGTTACTTTGGCTCCTTTGTACTACTGGAAAAACCTATGCAATGAGGAAAATTCCAGCAGTGCAAACCTTCTCCGTTAAATATCATGACACCCTCTCTGTCTCTCCACCTGACTTCCCAACAACCACTGCCTTATTCTTCAATTTCTAGTGTTAACAAATTGCAACTACCTGCATATTCTGTGCTAATTTCACATCTCCATGTCTTTGAACAGACTTGCTTGCTGAACCACTCTTTCAACCATTATTCAGCTGGCCCACTCCTACTTATCCTTCAGGTGGAACCCAAAAGTCCTTTTTATGAGCACTGATATTTTTATCTTAAAATCACAAATATGTTTTCATGTCTTAATTTTTCCTGCATAATTCTGATTTGGGATGGATAGAGATTGACAAAGATACAAATTAATATAATAGTATATAGCAAAGAGACAGTTATATAAATTGATATATATTCATACATATCAGACTCCACATTTTTATCTATTGAATTCTCCTTGATTTAAAAGAAACCTACAAATTCTGCATCTTTTAGTTTGTATATTTATAGCTGTATATCCACAGAATACTATAATGTTGTATAACTCGGATTTTAGCCTTAAAATTATTTCTTAAGTTGATTTCTTGATTGTTATAGCCATTGATAAAATTTCAAAGCATTAACAAATTATGTCATTCTCTATCTTGACAAATAGCAGATCGTATCATTTTTTAATCTCACTGAAATCTCTACTGATATGTTTTTCTTTACCTATGCTTTGGGTGAAATGTCTAGCATAAATAAATAAATAAGTGTTGAGTGATTAAGTGAACAAAACTAATATTTACTGATACCTTTCCTTATCTGTTTATCAAATGAGGACATAGTTGTTATAAATTTGGATTTTGCAGTGAGATCAGAATTCCATTCTTGGTTTACAACTTACTAGCCATGTGTTCTTAGGCAACTACTTCCCTTTTTTTCTCCTGTTAAATGAGAATAATATCTTCAATAGGGTTATTAAAGATTGTATTAGACAAAATAAGAAAAACCTATAGCATGAAGTCCAGTAGATTTGTGAATGACTACATCCCACAGAAGCTCTATGCGGTGGATAGTGTACAGAGGCAAGGAAACTGAGGCTCAGAGACATGGAGCAAGTTACAGAGAAAATAAGCAGCAGAACTGGGATCAAAATCCAGTTGCGTGTGCCTGTAATCTCAAGGAAGTTCCCACTACTGCTGCAAGAAACATTAGTGGCATTTTCCACTCCAGTGTTTCCCTAAAGGATAAATGCTGGTGAACTTCAGTTCATTTGTCAATTCTGTCTCCCCTGAAATCTCTTTAGGTTAGAGTTAATATCATTCTTTGGCATTTCACACCCTGCCCAACATGTTTATAATTGGATAGTCTGATAAACGATCCTGCATGAGCCAGCACACTAACATCTTTGACCTTCCTCTGTCATTTCTTATGCAGAATTCCTCTTAAGTGCCACATGTACAGTTTGATGTGCCCTCTTTTAAAGCAGCTATGCATCGACCCAGACATTCTCAGTGTCTAAGCTACCACCTGACTATAAATTAGCACTTTTAGAACCTATTATTTCATCATTTTATCTATGTCACTGCATAGTGAACAGGTGCCACATTTTTATCTAATTTTTTTCTTTTTAATACCTGGGGGGGGGTTTGATTGCAAGTTTCTCAGAAATGGAAACAATTGCCTCATCTTTTTATATGTAACATCTAGCATGGTGCTTGGTATACGGTTGATGCTCATTAAATATCTAAATCAATACCATCGTAATAGTCTCTAATAGTTATGGTTTTATTATTCTTTGTTAAGGACTCAAAGGGATAATAATTATATTTTTATTATCCCATCAATTTTGTAATCTCTTTCCTAGAAATTTTGTTTTCTCATTTCATTGAGAACTGAAACATTAAGAATTCTCAAGCAGTTGCTGAAGAAATTGTTTGGAGTTTAAGTCACATTTCCTTTACCAAGTAAAGTAATAAGCACAGAATCCCTGTATTTATGTAAATACCCAATCATTAAAAAACACACTGCTCTGCTGAAAATTCCTCTTTGGGAACTACCAGCCTTGGCGGAATGGGGCAAGGGTGGGTTGAGGATGAGTAGGATACATGTACTCAGGGAGAGTGAGCCAAAGTTCTCCCAGCAGGCTTTGGGGATGGGCTGTGTACAGAAGACTTCACAACTTCTCTTCAATGTCCTTTCTGATGTTCCTGAGGCAGTTTTGATCCCTTTATCACAAGTCTATATCTTCTGTCACTTTTTCTGATTGTGCAAAAAATAACTTTCTTAATTGTATGAAGATGTGCTGCTGAATATACTTTTTTAAAAAGGAAAAAGGAAATACCACATGATCTCAACCATATGTGGAATCCAACAAAGTTGATCTCATAGAAGTAGAGAGTAGAATAATGATCACCAAAGGTTTGGGTGGGTAGAAGGGAGGAGGAGATGGGGAGATGTCAGTCAAAGCATACATAATTACAGTTAGAGAGGAGAAATGAATTCAAGAGATCTATCATACAGCATGGTGACTATAGTTAATGACACACACACACAAAATAACTGTGTGAGGTAATGCATTTGTTAATTAGCTAGTCAACCACTCTACAATGTATATGTACCTCAAAACATAGTGGTATATATGATAAATACATACAATGTTATCTGTCAATTCTCTTAAAAAGAAACATTTGTAAAAGTGAATTTTAAACTGTACAGCACAATAAAAATTTTAAACCATTAAATAAAAGGAAAAAATGTAGGAGTGAATGGAGGCATTTTACAAATAAAATAAGGGTATAGGCCACACATAGGTAATTTATAAAAGGGACTTTCCATTTCATTATGCTAGGTTTTATTATACTCAAAAAATATTGCCTAGAAAAAGTGTCCCTCTAAGTCCTACACAAGTCCTGCACTAAATTAGCTATAAACTCTAAAGGCTAACCTGAATGAAGCTGAATAGACTAACTGAATAAAACTTAGAACAAAATTAATCTGATACTTTTTTTCTGGTAATTGAGAATTAATGATAAAGGATAGAGATTTCCTATATGAACATTAAAATGTGTCAGCTGTTAATAGGAACCCAATTTGCCTAAATGTCTCTCCCAGTAGACTAAAACTGTGCTGATTAAAGATTCCCTTCAGTTTTCTGGATTGTAGTCTCCAAAAAGGCAGGACACAGTCTATCTTGTTCACCATCAAGCCTGACATTTAGCACTCATGAGACTCCACTGATACAGAGCACACCACCCTGTTCTCTCATTCCCCATTGTGCACATTTTAATACTTCAGTAGAAATTCAGTTTAATTAGATTACTTAGCTAATACATGACATGAATAGAAAAATGGGTATGAGGTGGATTTTTTGTTTGTTTAGGACTATCTCTTGAATGTCGGTTCTTTGTACATATGGCAGAACCAAGTTTTGGGCCCTTCCACACATTCGTCCTGCCCTATCCTCCCACAGCCCAGTAGTACAATCAGTCTACTGCTCTCTCTCCCTTTCATCCTTCTGGCCTCTCCCCATCTTTACTCCTGAAGGATAGAAGATCTTTATGTATAAGAATACATCAAAACTATACTATGGAAGGGACCAATATTAGTAATAAATAGTCTGTTTATTTCATAGAAGTTCCACTGTGAAGAATACAAGAGTCAAGGTACTTGGAAATTCTTAGAGATAAATGAGCTTTGGCTAGAGGAAGACAGATCACAGGAGGGAAGAAGAGGAAAAAAAGGAAGAAAGATGAAAAACAGATGTGAGGGTTTCCAGTGCTCACCACCATGAAGTGAAACTGGCTCTAACAGGTGATCCTGAGGGGATGTGTATGAATCAATCACAGTATTCTGTACTAAAAGTGTACTTCTAAGTAGCTGCATACATGATTGGGTCCTTTCTGGGAACAGACTGAGTCAATAATTTTTTCCAATTATTGCTAATATATAGACAGATGATTGATAGATAGGTAGATAGATATATTTAGCACAATTTCACCCATGTAACTTTATGGGTCGGGTGATACTTGCCCACAACAGCTAATAATGAGACGAAAATCAAGGTTTGAACATAAGGTCTGTATGAATTCCAAATTTCCATTGTTTTTTCTAAATGTTGTTATAAGGTGGGAGAAGGACAGAAGCAGAGTGGAAAAAAGGCCAAAGTTGGGGAGGGAGGCTGTAAAACAAGTAAGACGTAATCTGAACTTTTCCCAAAAGAGCAGATCTGGGTAGAGTTCAAAGTTAGAGTTCAGTGGGGTAGAGGAGGGGAGATTATCGAGAGCCAAAGATCAGAATGAAACCCAGTAGTCTAAGAGAGGGGGGATAACACAAAGTTAAAAATACCTTAAAGGCAAACCTTTCTTTTGGATTTTCCCCAAAGTTAGAAATTTCCCTTAGTGACCTTTCCTTGTCTAGCAAGATAGCTGTAACTACCTCCAACAGCCGGGGTGTATTTTACAAAACTGTAATACTCAGGGTAGGAAAGAATTCAGCAATTAAACTGGTTTATGATAATCAAAATATCCATCTATGCAAGGCATTGTTCCAGAAAGCATATATCATTTTATACTTTCAGAGCCTGTGTTCAAGAAGGCATTTGATCTGTCCTACTTCAATCGTATTTATTTAGTGCCTTTCAATTTAAGAGGTTTACAGAGTCTTGATCAATCCACAAACAATAAAAAACATCCACCAATCATGGTGAAAATGATGAGAGAAACAAAGGATGTATATAAAACCAAAAAGAAGCTACTCCCAAAAGGGAGAGTTTGTTTGTTTTTACCCTTCTAGAAAAGAAATATTTATCTTTTTATTTATTTTTTTTGTCTATTTCAGGAAATTATGGGGGTACAAACATTTTGGTCACATGTTATGACTTTGTCACATCCCAACCATGATTTGAGATGTGCCCTTCCCCCCCTATAATGCTCACCACGTCCATTAGTTGTGAGTTTACCCACCCCCAACCCCCCTACCCTAAAGAATATTACTACTGTGTGAGCACCTTAGTGTTGATCAGTCAGTGCCAGTTTGATGGCGAGTACATGTGGTGCCTATTCTTCCATTCTTGTGATATCTCACTTCGGAGGATAGGCTCAACCTCTATCCAGGAGAATATAAAATGTGCTAGATCACCGTTGTTTTTTATAATTGAGTAGTATTCCATTGTATACATATACCATAATTTATTAATCCATTCATGGATTGATGGGCACTTGGGTTTTTTCCACGTCCTTGCTATAGTGAATTGTGCTGCCATAAACATTCGAGTGCAGATGTCTTCATTATAGAATGACTTTTGTTCCTTTGGGTAGATGCCTAATACTGCTATTGCTGAGTCAAATGGTAGTTCTACTTGTAGCTCTTTGAGGTATCTCCAAATTCTTTTCCACAGACGTTGCACTAATTTGCAGTCCCACCAGCAGTGTAAGAGTGTCCCTATCTCTCCACATCCTCATCAGTATTTATTTAAAGTTCAGGGGTTGGGGGACTCAATATTAACTAAGTATAATATTAACTAGCCCATTGTAGAGGTCTCTTTATCATCTTTGAGTTGGAGCTTCCAAAATCTGAAACTTCTAGCATCAGTCATTTATTTAAATATATTTATTGAATGTCTACAGTATGACATAAACCGTTTGAGGAATTTGGCACATAAAACAAACAAGATAAAGAGAGGTAGAGATGAGTAGGAAGCGAGAAATAAACTCAAAAATCACCATTAAAATAAAGTCACAGTCAACCTTTAACTAAGGGAAGTTTATGAATGTTTTGTGCACAGTAGGAAATAAGATGAAGTCATTTCCTTGTGGATCAGAGTCTATTAAGTAACCATTAATTATAGATTTCTACCAATTACCAACCACTTATTACTAATTGGCCAAGTCCCTGACAAACATATATATGAATTGCATCATTTTGTGCTGATCTAATGGACCCATGTGATATGAGCAAAAATGGTTTTACTGAATCCATTTATTTAGAATGAGTAACTTCCTAGGGGGAAAAAAAGAATGAGAAAAGGAACTAATACCTTTTGCAACAATCTGTATGGAACTGGAGACCATTCTCATATGTGAAGTAGCTCAAGAATGGAAAAACAAACACCACATGTATTTGCTATTAAATTGTAACTAACCGATGAGCACATATGTGCACAGAGGGAAGTAAAACTCAGTGGAAATCAACCAGGGTAGAGGGGCAAGAAGGGGAGGGGAAAAAACCTACCTAATGGGTACTATGAACACTATTTGGGTGACTGGCACACTTATAGCAGGGACTCAAGCATTATAAAAGTGATCCATGTAACCTAAAATATTTGCATACCCTTAATATTTTGAAATTTCAAAATGTGAAAAAAAAGAAAAAGAACAAAGAAAAAAAACACATAAAACATGTGTATATCAAATTTGTATCCCTCAAAGTCTAGGACACTACAGAAAAAACAAAACATGATTTTTGATCAGCTAAAGTAAAAAATTCTATCTTCTACTTCATAGTACTCCATAGTTCCTGGAATCAGAAGACTGGATGTCTTCATGGGGGTGCACTTCTGGCAGCCAGCAATGGTCTATTCCTGGACTTAAGTTGTGGTTGCCAAAAAAGACCCTGAAAAGGCAAAGCAATCTTAAGCAGAAAGGACAATCTGGAGGCAACACATTAACTGACTTCAAATTATACTACAAGGCTATAGTAACCAAAACAGCATGGTGCTAGTATAAAGGTAGACACACAGACCAATGGATCAGAATCCAGAAATAAAGCCATATAGCTATGACCAACTGATTTTTGACAAAGCAGACAAAAACACACACTGGGGAAAAGACATCCTATTCAACAAATGGTGCTGGGAAAACTGGATAACCACATGTTTAAGAATGAAACTGGATCCCTATCTCTCACTACATACAAAAATTAACTCAAGATGGATTAAAGACTTAAATGTAAGACTTGAAACCATAAAAATTTTAGAAGAAAACATAGAAAAAACTCTTCTAGATATTGGCCTAGACAAAGAATTTATAAGATCCCAAAAGCAAATACAGCAACAACAAAAATAAATAAATGGGACTTAATAAAACTAAAAAGTTTCTATACAACAAAAGAAATATCAAGAGAGTAAGTAGACAACTTACAGAAGGGGAGGAAATATTCACAAACTATACATACAATAAAGGGATAATATCCAGAATCTACAAAGAACTCAGCAAGAAAAAACAAACTCCATGAAAAAGTAGGCAAAAGACATAAACTTCTCAAAAGTAGACAAATGGCCAAAAAACATACGCAAAAATGCTCAACATCACTAATTATCAGGAAAATGCAAATGAAAACCACAATAAGATATCACCTTATCCCTGTCAGAATTGCCATTATTAAGAAGTCAAAAAACAATAGATATTGGTGTGGTTGTGGTGAAAAGGGAATGTTTTTACACTGTTAGTGGGAATGTAAACTTGTACAACTGCTATGGAAAGCAGTGTGGAGATTTCTAAAATAACTAAAAGTAGACCTATGATTCTATCCAGCAATCTCACTACTGGGTATCTGCCCAAAGGAAAAGAAGTCATTTTACAAAAAAAAAAAGACACCTACACCCAAATCTTTGTCACAGCACAATTCACAATTGCAAACATATGGAATCAACCTAAGTGTCCATCAACTGATGAATAGATAAAGAAAATGTCACTACACACACACACTACACACACACACACACACACACACACACACCATGGAGTACTACCGAGCTATAAAAAGAACAGAATCATGATTTTTGCAGCAACTTGAATGGAACCGGAGACCATTATCCTAAGTGAAGTATCTCAGCAATGGGAAAACATATACCATATGTTCTCACTTATAAGTGGGAAGTAAACAAAGTATGATCATAAAGAGCTGTAATGGACATTGGAAACTTAGAAGAGGGGGAGGTGAGAGGGGGTGAATGATAAAAAAATCTACCTATTGAGTACGACGTACACTGTTCTGGTGATGGGAACTCTGGAAGTCCTGACTTCAGCATGATGCAATTTATCCACATAACAAAAAGCATTTGTACTCCATAAATTTTTTTTTTTTTTTTTTTTTTTTTTTTTTTGTTGAGACAGAGTCTCACTTTGTTGCCCAGGCTAGAGTGAGTGCCGTGGCGTCAGCTTAGCTCACAGCAACCTCAGACTCCTGGGCTTAAGCGATCCTACTGCCTCAGCCTCCCGAGTAGCTGGGACTACAGGCATGCGCCACTATGCCCGGCTAATTTTTTCTATATAGATTTTTAGTTGTCCATATAATGTCTTTCTATTTTTAGTAGAGACGGGGTCTCGCTCAGGCTGGTCTCGAACTCCTGACCTTGAGCAATCCACCCGCCTCGGCCTCCCAGAGTGCTAGGATTACAGGCGTGAGCCACCGCGCCCGGCCTCATAAATTTTTTGAAATAAAAAAGGGGGTGCTAAGAATGCTCAGCCAAGCTTCTTTAAAAGTCTGGATAGACGCACTTTCTCCCATTACTATCTTCCATTAATACTAAAACAAACAAAAAAAATCAGAAGAGTTATTGCTAGATGCTATCATCATAATCCAAACAAGCTATTGCTTCTTTTAAATCATGATGTGCCAAAGTTTCATTCAAAATAAAGTATTACCTGTTCGCCTCTACCAGACAATATTAAATGCTTCCATGTGAACAAGCTAAATAAAATCTGGCCATTGGTCTAACTGGTTCATTGTCGGTAGCTGAAATTATGTAAGTGAATGAGATGTCAGGGAGATTGTGCAGAACAAGAAAAGAATTTAGAGGAGAGAAGCATCTGTGACAAGGGTCAGGCAAACGGGATTCAATTGAAATGTGAGTGAAAGGCACAATTCTTAACTGAGCTGATAGCCCAATTGACATAAGCAAAATGATCTAGTGTATCTATTACTTTGGCATGAGTAATTCCCTAAACTTTAAAATTCCCAAACCCTCTTCCACATTAAAAAAAAAAAAAAGTATCATATTAAACTCCTATATAGCAAGATTTACAGTAAAGGCAGGAGTTAGAAATAGAAATACCTATTCTAAAAAGTTTGTGCAGTACAGCTGAGACACTTTGGATTAAAACAAAATATATCCATTCCCACTCGTTATTCTCTTTAAAATTCAAAATGTATAGTTCTGCCATAAACTGTCCCCTTTTTCCCAGGATAGATGTTTTCTGCTTTTATCCACTACTTATCAATGCTCAAACAGACTAAATCCAATGACTAATACAGCCACAAGGAAAAAAACTAATCCAGGAAAGAAAGATTTAACGAAGTGTTATTTTCATAAACAAGTGGTAAATATTCTTTATGTAAAAGAGAAAGATCTCTTCTACTCATTCTATTTGAGGATAAACAGAAGAGGACTAAAATTTTCTAATTTTTTCTCTCTTTTCCTAAAGAGAAACCTCTACTCATTTCTAGGTACACTTTAGTTTGCACATTGACAAAGCAAAAAAACACAATCCTGAACCCCAATAAAACAAGTTTCTGCTCTTGTCACTTTCTTGTATCATGTAATATTTCTTTAACCTATACAACATATGTCCATAACTAAGATCTGCTATCTTAATTTGTACACACCTATATTACATTTGACCTGTGTAATTCTAACAATAAAAAAGAATGAGCATGACTAGGAAAGAAGGCAGTCAGTTCTATTCAAGAGATAGATGGAGAATAAATGATCAAACCAAATGTCCTCTGCCAGCCCTCTCCAGCTCTGTGCTGCTGATATTCAGCACAAAATGTGCCAAGCACTGGGGACAGAACCTCTGATTCCAACTAATACAAAAAAGAACATTCCAAGGTAAGAGGTCATTTACTCCAGCTACACTGACTGACTCACAAGCTGCTTGTGATCCTTTTAGAGTTGTCTTCTAGGACCTAAAATGAGATGGTTCACAAGGTGAGACATTTCTCTAGGAATGTGTGGGCATGGATAATAACTCAACAAACACAAGTCAGATAACAAATCTATCTCCATAAAGAGCCAGTTTGAAGAGTTCAACAGTTACACCAAATGTCAAGTGATGGAAATGCCCCTCAGAAATGGCTTAAGGTACTATGTCTTAAAATTTCAGGAATGTAGAGTTTTGGTGTCAGCGATATGGCAGAAAAGGATATCCCCAGCCTTCATCCCTCCATAGAAATAATAAATTGGCAACCATCCATGGACAAAAGTGCTCTTGTGGGAGCTTCAGGATCCAAGTAGGAGGTTGTGACAACCAGGTAGAGCCCAAGACCAAGGAAAGTCACTTTGAGAAGGCAGGCTCAGCAACTACCAACCTGACAACAGACACAGAAGCAGTTCCGTGACCCAGCTTTGTCCCCACTCAACCACAGTTCCAGAGGAGGTCCTGCCAGTAAACACAATAAAACCATTAATAAAAAGCTTATATTCATATCATATTCAATGCTAAAAAGTAGAAAGATTTCCAGAACAAGGCAAGGATGCCCACTCTCACCTCTCCTACTCCAAATAGTACTGAAAGTCCTAGCCAGAGCAATTAGAAAAGAAAAGACATCCAAATTAAAAAGGAAGAAGTAAAACTTTATCTGGTTGCAGATGATATGATCTTATATGTAGAAAACCCTGAAGATGCTACAAAAAAAAAAAAAAAATAGAACTAACAAGTGAATTTAGTAAAGTAGCAGGATGCAAAATCAACATACAAAAATCAGTTGCATTTCTATACATTAACAGTAATTATCCAAAAAGGAAATTAACAAAGCCATTTACAATAGCATCAAAAAGGATAACATACTTAGGAATAAACTTGAAGAACTAGGTGAGAGATATACTGAAAAACTATAAAACATTTATGAAAGAAATGTTAAAATGTACAGGTAAATGGAAAGACATATAATGTTTATGAATTGGAATAATTAATATAGATAAAATGTCCATAGTTACTAAACTGATGCATAGATTCAAAGCAATTGCTATCAAAATCTCAATGGCATTTTTACAGAAATTTTTGAAAATCCTATTCATTTAGAACCACAAAAGACTATGAATAGCCAAAGCAATTTTGAGCATGAAGACCAAAGCTAGCAGTATCACACTCACTGACTTCAAAACATATTACAAAGCTACAGTAACTAAAACAATATGGTACTAACAATAAAAACAGTTGTAGAGACCAATGGAACAAGTATCCCAGAAATAAAACCATGTATATATAGACAACTGATCTTTGGCATGGATGTGAAGAATACAGAATAGGGAAAAGATCATGTCTTTAATAAATGGTGTTGGGAAAATTGGATGTCTACATGCAAAAAAATGAAATTGGACCCTCATCTCACAACATATACAAAAGTCACCTCAAAATGGATTCCATAATATAAACATATATCAAAACATTACATTGTATCCCAGAAATATATACAATTATTGTTAATTAAGAATAAAGTTGAAAAAAATGGATCAAAGACTTAAACATATAACCTGAAACAATGAAACTCTTAGAAAAAAAGTAGGGAAAAAGCTTCTAGATATTGGACTGGACAATGATTTTTTTGGATATGACACCAAAAGTCTGGCAACAAAAACAAAAATAGGCAAGTAGATTATATCAAACTAAAATCTTTATGCTTCTGCACAGCATAGGAAACAATTAATAAATGAAAAGGCACCTATGGAATAGGAGAAAATATTTGCAAACCATAAACTTGATAAGGTGTTAATATCTAAAGTATAAAGCAACTCCAAAGAAGACATATGAATGGTCAACAGGTATATATATGAAAAGGTACTCAACATCACCCATTATCAGGGAAATGCCACAATGAGATATTATCTCACACCCATTAGAATGGCTATTATAAAAAAAAACTAAATAAATAAGACAGCTAGTGTTGGTGAGGATGTGGAGAAAAGAGAAACCTTTTACACTGTTGGTGGGAATGTACATTGATACAACAGAAATCAATACGGAGGTTCCTCAGAAAATTAAAAATAGAATTACCAATTGATCCAACAATCACACTAGTGAGTATATAGCTAAAGGAATTAAAATCTGAATCTCAGAGAGATATCTATACTCCCATGTTTACAGCAGCATTATTCACGATAGTCAAGATATGGAAACAACCTAAGTGTCTGCTGATGAAAGAGTGGATATGGAAAATGTGAAATTACAATGGAAATTACAATGGAATACTATTCAGTATAGAAAGAAAGAAAGAAAAAGAAGGAAGGAAGGAGGGAAGGAAGGAAGATAAATCCTGCCATTTGCAATAACATGGATGAACCTGGAGGACATTATGCTAAGTGAAATGAGCCAGATACAGAAAGACAAATATTGCATGGTCTTACTTATACGTGGAATCTAAAATAGTCAAACTCATAGAAGCAGAGAGTAGAATGGTGGTTTCCAGAGACTCTGGGAAGGGTGAAATGGGGAGATGTTGGTCAAAGAGTACAAAGTTTCAGTTATGCAAGATGAATAAGTTCTGGCAATCTAATACACAATAATACTATATTATATATTTGAAATTTGCTAAGAGATTAAATCTTAAGTGTTCTTGCCAAAAATAAATAAATATGGTAACTATGTGAGGTAATATATATGTTTAAAAAAAAACTTCAGAAACTGCAAGATTACTCCCAAAATGCCATGATTGTACAATGCTCTGCTTTCCACAGCAAGCACCACAGTATTTATAACTGACCTCAAGGGGAAAGAATAAGTTCCTGAAAGTTTTTATTTTATTCAAATATGCTGATACTTCTATACAGAAGGCAGTTAAAGAGAGAGTATTAAAGTCCCCCTTACACACCATGATAAATATCTTCCATGACATTTATGGTCCCTAAATCCAAGTGTGAATAGCTTTTACAACATATAATTTCCTTCTTTGAAGGTACTAAATTATAGCTGACTGATTTAAGTAACTCCACTTGTTAATGATTTTATTTAAAAGATTAAGCTAATTTATAAAGCTTTTAAAGTAAATTCTGCTACCAAATAATTTCTACACCACATAACATTATATCATCACTGTAGTAATTTTAACCATGAAGTTATCTACATTTTCAGTATCTATAAAAATCAACAAAGTGATGATGAACATTTTTCTTGCCCTTATAAGTAGAAGGTAAAGACGGTAATGAAATAAACTATGCAGCAAATGAAGACAAGTTGCATTAGCCCTAGGCATTCATTTCAGGCTACTTTTCATGAAAAAAAAAAAAATTAAAACATTTCCCTATGCCTAAACACAAAAAGCAAATAGCTCAAAGCTGAATTGAAATGTGGATAATGGACAGACAGCTAGGTTTACTCACTGAGTGGTACCCACAGCAGTTATGAGTGTCAGAAAATTAGCAATTTACTCGATTCTGTGAATCTTCAGTTTGCCTTAAACCTTGTCAAAACCACAAATATCCAAAACATGATTGCCTAAGACATAGGATTTAAAAGACTTCCAGTATATTCAGGGAATGACATTTCTGACTTGAGAAACTATTTACTCATTATTGTTTTAATAACATGGGATAGTTTTTCAATACTCCTAAGACTATATACATTATTTAATAGATGAAAAAAATGACATTTTAATGTGGTGTTTTCATAATTGCATTTTTTTAGCCATTCATGCCCTGAGATTTTAACTTTCAATGTATTCTTTAACCCAGAAATTTCTTCATTATTTTTGTTAATAGGAAGCATACTTTATAAATGGTCAATGGAGAAAATTCATTGATGATATAAAAAATTTAGTTTATCCACTAATTCGTCTTCCCTTTCACTAAAAATATCTGTAACAAAAAGAAAACTCTTAGTCTTTTTTTTTTCTTTTTTATTTCAGCATATTATAGGGGTATAAATATTTAGGCTATGTATATTGCCCTTGCCCCACCCAAGTCAGAGCTTCAAGCATGTCCATCCTCCAGATGGTGCCCACCACACCCACTAGGTGTGTATATTCCCATCCCCTCCTCCACCCTCCCATCTGCCTGACACCTGATGAATATTATTACCATATGTGCACTTAAGTGTTGATCAGTCAAAACCAATTTGATGGTGAGTACATGTGGTGTTTGTTTTTCCATTCTTGGAATACTTCACGTAGTAGAATGGGTTCCAGCTCTATCCAGGATAATACAAGGGGTGCTATATCACCATTGTTTTTTGTGGCTGAATAGCACTCTTCATACTATACACATACTACATTTTATTAATCCACTCATGTGTTGATGGGCACTTGGGTTGTTTCCACATCCTTGCAATTGTGAATTGTGTTGCTATAAACATTTGAGTGCAGATGTCTTTTTTATAGAATGTCTTTTGTTCTTTTGGGTAGATGCCCAGTAATGGGATTGCTGGATCAAATGGTAGTTCTACTTGTATCTCTTTGAGGTATCTCCATATTGCTTTCCACAGAGGTTGTACTAGTTTGCAGTCCCACCAGCAATGCATGAGTGTTCCTAACTCTCCATGACCACGCCAACATTTATTGTTTTGGGACTTCCTGGTAAAGGCCATTCTCACTGGAGATAAGTGATATCTCATTGTGGTTTTGATTTGCATTTCCCTAATGATTAGAGATATTGAGGATTTTTTCATAAATTTGGTAGCCATTAGTCTATCTTCTTTTGAAAATTTTCTGTTCATGTCCTTTGCCCACTTTTTGATAGGGTTGTTTGATTTTTTTCTTGCTGATTTTCCTGAGTTCTGCAGAGATTCTAGTTATCAGCCCTTTATCGGATATGTAACATGTGAATATTTTCTCCCATTCTGTAGGTTGTCTGGTTGCTCTCATGATAGTTTCCTTGGCTATGCAGAAGCTTTTTAATTTGATCAGGTCCCATTTATGTATTTTTGTTGTTGCTATGATCGCCTTTGGGGTCTTCTTCATAAATTCTTTGGCTAGGCCAATGTCTATAAGAGTTTTTCCAACATTTTCTTCTAGAATTCTTATAGATTCATGCCTTATGTTTAAGTCAGTTACCCACCATGAGCTGATTTTTGTGAGAGGTGAAAGGTGTGGGTCCTCTTTCAGTCTTCTACATGTGGCTATCCAGTTTTCCCAGTACCATTTACTGAATAAGGATTCTTTTCACCAGTGTATGTTTTTGTCTGCTTTGTCAAAGATTAGATGGCTATATGAGGATAGTTTTATATCTGAGTCCTCAGTTCTGTTCCACTGGTCTGTGTCTCTGTTCTTGTGCCAATACCATGCTGGTTTAATTACTGTAGCCTTGTAGTATAGCTTGAAGTCTGGTAAATTGATGCCTCCCAATTTGTTATTTTTACTTAAGATTGTTTTTGCTATATGGGGTCTTCTCTGGTTCCATATGAAGCACAGAATTATTTTTTCTATATCTGTGAAAAATGATGTTAGTATCTTAATAGGGATTGCATTGAATCTGTAGATCACTTTGGGTAGTGTAGACATTTTAATAATGTTGATTCTGCCAAGCCATGAGCATGGTATGGTTTTCCATCTGTTTACGTCCTCTGCTATTTCCTTCCTCAGTGTTTCGTAGTTCTCCCTGTAGAGGTCTTTTACCTCCTTAGTTAAATACATTCCTAGGTACTTTATTTTCTTTGTTGCTATTGTGAAAGGTATTGAATCTTTGATCTGGCTCTCAGTTTTACTGTTGTTGGCATATAGGAATGCTACTGATTTCTATACATTGTTTTTGTAACCTAAGACTTTGCTGAATTTGTTTATCAATCCCAATAGTCTCATGGCAGAATCTTTGGGATTTTATAGATATAAGATCATATCATCAGCAAAGAGAGATAGTTTGACCTCTTCTGCCCCCATTTGAATGTCCTTGATTTGCTTCTCTTGTCTGATTGCTCTGGCTAGGACTTCCAGCATTATGTTGAATAGAAGCGGTGATAGAGGGCAACCTTGTCTGGTTCCAGTTCTAAGTGGGAATGCTTTCAATTTTCCCCATTCAGTATGATGTTGGCTGACTTCCAATAGAATTGCAGTAAGCATTAACAAATCAAAATTTGTAGTGGAAAACTAAACAGGTGCTTATAATTCCACATTTAAATAGTGCCAACATTTGATTACATTATGATTTTTAGCATCAGTTTAATAAGGTTAAATTTTCAAGACACATATTTTAAAAAGACATTTCATAATGGTGAGAAAGCTAGTTTTAGGTTTTTTGTTAGACCTTGTCTAACCCAGAGCTTTCATAATCCAAAGAAGCCACCTATGGCAACAACCAAATTCTTTTCAACATAAACATAGAAATTAGAATATACTTCTACAGATATAAAAGAAGAGAAATACCTAAGATCCAACATAGTCTTTTAGTTGTGAATGTATTTTATCCTTTTTAAATAACCATAAAAACTAGAAAATTCACGTTAAGGAAGTAAATAAGCCAAGACACACATGTGGAGAAATACAAAGGAAGATAATTTTCTAAATAACCTCTTGTATACTTGTTTCTAAATAATCTCTTGTATACTTGTTCTAACACTGGCTCATTTTAAAACATGCATATTAAGAAATATTTTTCATTTTGTATCTAAACTGAGGGAATATTCTCCTTGATAGACACTACTGTTCATCTCTTTTAATCCTGTGGTCTAAACTCCAGGAAATGAGAGATGCCACATTTTTGTGATGATATAACTTTATACTAATTTGCTTGATCCCTTCTCCCACCCCACAACTTCCTTTCTCTATTATATGCCTTTTGGAAATGCAGAAGTACACAGAATGGGAGTAAGTGAGTGAGAGAAGAGAGAAACAGAGAGAGAGAAAGGAAAATATGTGAGAAAGAGAGAGCAAGCAGTTTCCTCACATAATATTATTTAAAATCTCAAAATACTAGTAGTTTCCTTTGCATTAAAAAGAAACATTTTTCTAATTTCCCCCTAAAGAAAAAATATATTGAAATTCCTGTCATCACTTTAATAGTCTCTTTAGTGTTTGTGTCACTAGATCCCCTCAATACTCAAAGGTGAGGTTTATTGACCTTCTTTCTTTTTTGAAAACTTAAAATTCTACCTTAAAATAATTCATTTAGGGAACCATCAGTTACATGTCTCGTACAGAGAAAGAACACTCTCAAGTGAAAATTCTCTGCAGGATGCATTGAAAGAGATAACGGGCTTTTTGTTTTCATCCTATTTCCTAAGTATTTTCATGTCAATGGTTAAAATATTAAGTTACTACTTTGGAGAGGATCCACTCTGTGCCATGAACTGTGCTAGGTGTTTTATGCATCTCAGTGGATCTCAAACGTTTGTGAGTATAAGAATATTAGTGAGAGCTTGTTAAAAATGAAGATTCCTAGGCCCCTCTCCCAGAGCATATGACTTGGGAGATGAGGTAGGCCAAGAAATATCCTGAAAGCCCTTAGGTAATTCCAATGCAGCACACTTTCAGAAATCCTCACAGTTCTGATTAAAAATTGATATAAAAGGGTTTTAGAAGCAGAAGAATGCTTCTTGTCTTAAGCAGACAGAGGTCAAATAAAGGATTTATAGTAATAGTACTCTAAGGGAGTCAGTTGCTTAAATCCTGGCTTTAACCTGTGTTCAGGGACTCATGCCCAGGAACTCAAGACTTGGGATGGGATTCAGTTTTCCAAAGAAGCACTTAGGAAATCACTGGCTTCTCTGTTTTCAACAATGGGTGAACTTGCCATGAATCTCCTTTTGTCTGTAGAGAGGAGCTGAGCAGAGAAAAAGGCAGCCCCTGATAGCATTTGATACCTTTCATTATGAACCACTGGCTTCTTGGATCAATGACCGCAACTGCTGCAGCAGCACTTTCAGAGACCAGAAAGGAGGGTGAGAAAATAATTTCAGAGGTAGCGTACTTGGCTCACCTTGCATTATTGAGCTGGAGACTGGGGGCTCTGAAACTAAGGGCAGCTGGCCTGGCCACTTCCACAGAAGCATCTGCTGTGGTTGTCCAGGCCACAGACCAAGGAGATTCTGAGGCACCAGAGCTGATCTGGAGCAAAGACAAACTGCCTAAAGTCAGAGCCAAAGCTCTCTCTTTCAGTTAATCAAAACTAAATATCGAATTACAAGTGGGGACCAACATTGTGGTCTGTGCGTGAAAGCAAATTTGTTTACTCCCAGAAACTCTAAGTCCTTTGGCGGAAGAGGAGGAGGTGGACAACCTCTCTATTTAAATCATATTATTTAAGGCATTCTATTCCTTATTAATAAAACTATGCAGCAAGATCTTCTACTGGCGTCACTAATGTTATTAAAGCTCATCAACGTGTTTGCTAAAGGCATCTGAAAAATAAAACGACAAATGTTTTGAAGCTACTGGAGTGAAAACATAAAATAAAGTGAAAAACACTTACCAAAAGAGTTTGCAAACCTATTAACCTGTGAGCAATCTTGTTTGCATGGTTGCATGCTTCACAAGCTTCTATTTTGTCAAAGTCATTGCTTCTTGAACTCCTGCAGTAAAATATGCATCAGGAGCCTGCCTTCTTCTCAGTAACCTATCCTGGCCCAGTACTTTCTTCAACCATAACCACAGCAAAACCTCGTACCACTATCCATCTTACTGAAGTGGGAGCAAGGCCACGCCTCCCTCCCCTCCATTCCTTTTAGTAAACTGCTGACTTCTAACCCAAGCTGAAAAGCATCTCCATGTGCTAACAGATGGAGGAGTGCCCTTCCTACTCCTATGGAGCACCCAGTCTGCCACCGAGTGTGGTGGTGCCACAGGCCTTGCCCGTTGGAGTTGTAATTTAACTAATGGAGAGCTAGTCAAAAGAAACAGAAAGCTCTCAATTGGGACACACAGGCTCACAAGCCCTGACATTGTTATATTCCCTGGCAAATTTAATGTTCCAAATGCATCTCTACAGTGTCAGTACAGCCCTCCAATTGGAGAGAGCACAAACAGTATTAAAAGGGAAAAATACTGAGGGACATTTTTCTTTGAAATGAATTTCCGTGGAGATCCATTTACTTAACAAACAGCTGCTGAGGACCTACCATGTTTCAGATGCCTTGGAGGACACTGGGTTTGTAATGATGTAGAGAAAAAAGGCATGGTCCTTGCCTGTCTGTGAAAAACAAGCACAGAACAAATAAATACCTAGTTATGAGGGGTGATAAGCCCTCTGATGATGAAAAGCGTGTAATGCTGATAAGCAATGAGACTAACCTACTCAGACAGAGTGGTGAAGGATGGCCTCTCTGTGGAGGGGACATTTAGGTTAAGATCTGCGGAGTAATAAACCTTAGAAAGTGAGGGGAAAAGCATTCCAGACCAAATGAATAGCGTATGGGAAATCCCCACATGGGAAAGAACTTGATAAATTTAGGGAACTGAAATGAAAGATCAGCATAGCTGGAACATAATGTGCAAGTAGAAGAGAGGCAGGGGCTGAGGCAGGCAAGTTGGAAAAGGGCCAGATAGCTTAGAACTTATAGGACTGTGGGTTTCATTTAAGAAACAACATGAGCCATTGCAGGATTTGAGGAAGAGGAACAGCATAACCTGAACTGCGTCCTTTAAAGCCCATAAAACTGACCATGTGCAGGGAGCAAGAATAGACAGAAGCAAGGACACAAATACTGAAAGCATGTAAATATGGCAGACAGGTGATGGGACAGGAATAGAGATGAAAGAAACAGAGAGAGAGAGAGAGAGAGACAGACAGACAGAGAGAGTTGGGGAAATGTAATTAAAAAACACAATCTCCTCCCAACTAGGAAAACCTCTCCACAAAGGTAAAAGAGAAAGAAAATAATTTTAATATTGAATAAGCATCAAACCAAAATACAATTTCTATCCCAGGAAATCTGCTAAGAGATTGCAAAAACAGCAAGTCTCACCCTTTTATATAGCCAAGTTGGTATAATGCATTACATACATGTTCTTAAGATAAGCAGTAACTACAGATGTCCTGACTTACCATGGTTTGACTTAGGATTTTTTAACTTTATGATGGTACAAAAGCAGTACACATTTAATAGATACTGTACTTGGAGTACAAGGCAACCATTCTGTTTTTCACTTTCAGTACAATATTCAATAAATTACATGAAATATTCAAGACTTTATTATAAAATAGGCTTTGTGTGAGATGATTTTGCCCAACTGTAGACAAGTTAAGTGTTCTGAGCATGTTTAAGGTAGACTAAGTTAAGCTATGATGTTCAGTAGGTTAGGTATATTAAATGCATTTTCAACTGAAAGTGGGGTTTTTATGATGTAGCCCCATCAAAAGTCGAGGAGCATCCATAGTCCTCAAGTAAGTTGACTTGACAACATCATTTATTATATAGTTTGTCTCAGATTCACCTGGTGATTAGGATGGCCATCTGTGTTTGCTAATTGGATTTATTCAAAGAAGAAATGAACTTCTCATGTCTTTATGAAAGGAGGTAGTTTTCCAACTTGGTATAAGGCACTGCACAAGTTAGACTCCTTCCCTCTCACAAAGACTGGAAGATAGAGATACTATCTCTCTTGATATTTACATTTCAAACCGTTGATTCCACAATCTTGAAAAGGACATTCTTGGGTCTTAAATCTGCTGGTAAGAGACTATTCAGCTTTTTAAAAAATGTACATACATTTCAAAAAGACAGAGAAAAAACTTATGATTACAAGTTTTCTAAGTAAATGATCTAAGAAAGGGGAGAAGGGAAATAGTTTCTGCCCTTATTTTCAAGAGGGAGAGGTAAACTTCTTATTTTTAATTTGTAGTTGCCTTTAGAGTATGTAGATAGACTTCAGATTATTGTACATTGGGTTAGATGTGAAGATTGAAGAAAGAGGAACTAAAATGATAACCAGGAGTTTGAGCAATTATGTCAATTATACTGAAAACAGCTGTCTGTTCTAAAAGACATGAGATGCATGTCTGCGGGTTTGAAGTGGATGTCCCACGTGAATGTGATGAAAAGTATGTAAGTATAGGCAGCATGTCCAGGAAACTAATTTCACAAAGTTGTCACTCAATAGCATTCAATGCCAACAAAAACAGAAGCGGTTAGCTTAGCAATTACGCAGGCAGCCAGCCCCCTAAGCAGAGCAGCCACACATCTGGAGAGATTTGGACACATCAGAGGGCCTATGGCTAGAGCAGACAAAGGACCTGTTTCAGTTATTAAGCGATTTTCTCCAAGCAGGAAACTTATTCCTTTGCACTCTGCTTTGTGATGCTGGGGCCGGGACGTGGCATACTCCATTGCTCCCTTGGCAAGCGGGCTTCCTGTTAGGGCACTAGAGGGGACTGGAAGGCTGGAGGAGGAAGAACGGACATGTTCCTCCTTGCTTTGCTTCCTATTCTTCTCAAATTGCCTTGGCAATGGCCCTTCACCCTGGCAGGGACAGTTAGTTCCAATCTTCAGCTTTTTTCCCATATTCCCAAAACAGTCTCACTGTGCCCCCTCCAAGGTACCAGCAGCAGCAGGAGAGTGACACCTCCTTTGAGGTCTGAACCCCAGTACGATGGAGTTCCACCTGTGAGCTTTTAGATTCTGACAACCCCAACCCTTCCCTTTGATCCCCCAGCCATAGCGGTGGCAGCTTCTTGCTTCCTTTATTATCTGTGTTCCCAAAGTGTCCTCTCTTTGCTTTTACAGTACTCCATCAGTTAGCCAATTTCTAACCTTAACTTCTCTCTGTCAAAATATTAATAACTAGTATGGGTTTTGTTTTGCTGACGGATAGAGAATACAACTGGAGACTGATGCCAATCATAGAATAGATAGAGTGCCCTTAAACTCTGTCTTTAAAAGTTTAGCTATGATGATCTTACCTTGCAAAAATAAGACAATATTTAAGTGCTCCAATAAAATATATTAATTTATTTACATTTCTGAGGAAATGGGTCCCTGGCTCATTGCATTGTAAGAAGAAATACATGAGCTAATCTATGTAGTGTTTAGAATATAATAAGCAATCACTAAATGTTAAACAATAATATTACTATTATAAGTATTGTTGTTAGAGTTGAGCCTAGCTCACGGGAAGGTAAAACTGTCTCTTGTAAAGGAGCAGCTTATCCCAAACTGTTCCCACCTACCCAAAGGATCCATTCAAGTAGGTACTCATAGCATTCAGTGAGATGGATGACATTTAAGGGGGGGAAAAAAGGAACTATGGCATTATCTGCCTTTCCTCTCTTCGGTTTCCCCCTATATTGCATTACAGAAACTCAACAGTTTGGGCTAGAGATGGAGTGGATTTCACAGATGAGGAAAGTAAAACTTTGGAAGGTTAGATAGCATGCAGCCAGGATTTAAAGTCAAATCTACTGCTGGTAGACCTCATCCAAGGCTCCTTAATTTTCATGGCCTCAGCAAACAGGCTTTCTCCTGCCTGGGGATCTCTGTAGACCCTGCTCTCTATGTGCCCCATGGAGTTATGGCCTCTGTGTTTTCCTGTCTCTCCTGGAAGATGAAAGCCTGTATCAATAGAGACTTTGTCTTCGTCACTGTGGTCTCCTCTAAACCTCATACTATATCTAGCACATAGCAGACACTCAATAAATATTTAATGAATGAATTCATTATACATTTTTAAAATGTTGCCTCCATAGTTACTTATCTCAGCATTTTAAGTACTTTATTATTCCCCCATGTTATTCAACCTTGGCTACAAACTTCAAAAGAATAATTTAGAACTATCTGATGCCTAAGTTCTCTATCTAGCAAGGAGAAATGCACTGCATGAAACTACCACCAGTTAAAAATTATGTTTAAGATATTATCTGGCATATTTTGTCTGGAGAAATTTCATACCTTTAGCTCTCTCCTAGATATTTTCCCAATGAAGATGAAGTAAGAGTGTACTGTCACCATTGTTTAAAATATAGTGAATGTAAGATATGCAGAAGACACTTTGCAAACTCCTCAGAGTTGGTTGATAACTAAACAGAGCAGGCAACGTGATATGGTGGCCAGAAGTTAGAGTTTGGAAGCTGAATGCCTTGATTAAAAAATGCTACCTCTCTTCCTCCTACTAGCTGTGTGACCTTGGGAAAGTTACCAAACTCTTCTGTGCTTCAGCTTTCTTAAACTCTGCGATAATAGTATCTATCTCATAAGATTGTTGATTATATGAGTTAACATATATAAGGCAATTATAATAGAACACAGTGTCTAGTACATAACTAGTTCTTATTAGTTTTATCTAGAGGAGGTAGCAAAATAGCTCATTAGTATCTAATATAAATACCACTTAGACACTTTGTGACTATAGTAGAAAGAGATATGTTTTGGAATTTAACCAGCATTTGAGTAATTTGATATCAAGGTGGTTTCTTAAGTTCTCTGAGCCTCTGTTTCTTCATCCATTAAAATAAAATGGAAATGATAATAGTTACCTTGAAGCATTGTCATGAGTCCTAGAAATAAAGTCTATAAATATCAAGTCTAGCTTTTATAAGCTGTTGAATAGGCAGCTGCTATTATTAGTAAAGATAAACTTCTCAGCTACCTAGAAGAACACGCAGGATGTAGGAACCAGGGGAAGATAAGATGTGGTCACAGAGTGGCTAAGCCAGGGATGAAGCTCAGGTCTGGGCTGAAGATGTGGATTGATCAGGACAGTCAGCACACAGTGGAATGAAACAGATGGAAAGGGCATGTGTGAAGGAGGAAGGAGAACGGTAGAAACCCTCAAACCAACAGTCCCCCATCCCAAGAGTTAAGGAAGAGAACCCTGCAAAGTAGACTAACAGGAAGGCATAGGAGGAGGACCAGGGACATGTGGTGGTGACTGAAGCAGGTGGATAAAGGGGTTAAGGAGGAAAAAGTGGTCCATCCTGGCCAAAGCTCTAGAGAGTTTAGAAGAGACAAGCCCAGGTACATTATCCACTGAATTTTTGCATCATGCAGGATCACAGTGACCTTGGGGAGAATAGGTTCCAGTTAGGGGTGGCTACATACATAATTTGCAGAACTCAGTGCAAAATAAATTTCCTGGTGGCCAGAGGGCAGGAAATTGCCCCTTTCATACCCTAATCTGCAGTGGATAGGTAACCTCCAAGGAATTGCTACCTCCATGCATGGATGCACTAGGTACCTGCACCCAGAGTTAGCAAGAGGCCCCTGCCAAGTCTCCGAACCCCTCTGAATTCACCATGGTGTTGCCATCCTAGGCGAATGGCCGTGGCCTCAGCCCATCCCAAAGACACCCTGGCGCGCACCTGACGCTACCCTCCTTATGCTGGTGCCCAGGCGACCGCTAGGGGCAGAGGACAACAACAAAAGCAGCGCCACCCCAACCCCCGCCTGTTCACCTCCACCTCTACACCTGCTCCCAGCGACCTGGTCGCTTCCAGGAGCAGAGAGTGACAGTGGTCCCTGCACAGAGACAGAAGCCAACTGCCCAGAAACCCTCCCAGTGAGGCGGGGAGACTGCTAGAGCCAACCCCACACTGGAGGCAACTCCTCGTGTGTATCGGGACTCCAAGCCCCTGAAGCATAATCCACTGTCGAAAGCAGGAGCCATTGCCCCATCAAACTTGACTTACAAAGCCCCATTCAAAGATAAAATTACTGTAGAAAGAATTTCAACATGGTCACCGTAAATCATCAAACCCTAAGTGTGGGGAGCTCCTTTCTGAGCCGCGGAGCCCTATGCAACCTGCCCTGGTTTTGTGCCCACGAGGCGGGCCCTGCTTCCAGTTGAGAGGTGGCCGCAAAAGTTACAGGGTAGTCTTGAAGAGTGAGTGGGAGGTACAAAGATAGTATAGTCAACTCCTTCAAGAAAATTTGCTGGGAAGGAAAGGTCAGATAGAGTAATAGCTGGAAGGAATGGGGTAAAAAGAGATTTTTAAATTTTGGTTTGCTGTTTTAACCTGAGAAATATTTCAGGAGATTTAAATGCTTCTATGAAGAAAGCCCTAATAGGGAGGCAGGAGAGGAAGGGACTCAGACCCAGGTGCTGGATTGGCTTCAGTTACAGATTCAAGAGTCATCAGTGTGTAGATGGAAATAGAGATGACTGTCCACAGCGACAGAGGGGGAGACAAAAACAGAGACAGGCACCAATATTTCCATCCGTCGAGCACACCCAAATACTGCCACACTGAATGATGGGCTCAGTCAAAAGGGAATATTAAGGAAAATCATTAATAAAGGTGACTTTTGACACTACTATTGAATGCACTGGCTTGGACCAAAATCCCACTGGTATTTAACCTAATTTAATGTGTCATTTAAGAAACATTACCACAGTAGGAGGTTTTATTTCTGTTGATATCCCCTTTCTCAATGCTGTTTCATAAAAGCAGTTTTAATCTTTTTTTCAATAATTTTCCCTGCAACTAACTGTATACTGTCTGCCAACTTTTGAAATGCAGTTTTTATTTTAATGGGGTGAACTCTTTTTTTCTGTGTCCTAACCTTAAGTTGAGTGCCGTTCACTGCTTGTTTAGAAACAGCAAATTACAGTGGAGACTGGGTACACAGGGAAATCAAATGTCAGCTTCTAAACGATCACAGTTTTGTTAAAGGTTACCACTTGTCTTAATGCAATAACTGGGGCTTCTAATATGGTAGGGAAATTGCCAAATTCCTTTGCTCTGCTCCAATAAATATCCAACTCTGACAGTGACAGCTCTGTTCTGATACTCCATATGCAATCACAGGAAATACTCACTGATGCTGCTACTTAGGAGGCCTGGAGAAAAATAATACCTTACTGCTTATTATTCTTCTCTTAGTAAGAGAAATCTCCTTGCCTCCTTCCACTCCTTTCCCTCTCCTTAGTCCTCTCCTTTCTCTCTCCTGCCTCTGTCCCTTGTCTTCTTTCTTGTTTTTTTGTCTCTCTCTCTTTCCTTTTCTCTCTATGGTACTATGAAGGTTCAACATAGTCTCGCAAACCTAATGTTTATTGTCACTATTTTAAACTACTTCTTAGTTTATCATCTGAGATTGCTTAATTTTTTTAAAAAAAGGAAATTTTAAAAATGAATAGAAAGAATGGTAATTATTTGTGTAATTATGCAATTATTTATTTACACAATAATTATTCTTCTTTCTATTCATTTTTAAAATAGTAGTAATAATGGCAAAGTATTTATAAAAGGTAGTCTCTTTACCTCAAGTAATGAAAACACACCAGGTCTTTGTATTTGGCAATGGCTTTCCCTCCGATTTTAATTTAGAACACTTTTCCTTTGAAATACATACTACATCAGTATGTCAAAATTCTAGACAACCATTTGAACCCCCTCATGACAGAAAGCCCCCAAAATCTATGAGAAAGTCAAGTCGCTTTTTATTCCCAGTTCTGAGGTAGATGACTGTGACTACTCCCTAAAACACAAAAACACAACGCATTCAGAGTTCCTCTCTTCTTCCTTATTTAACTTTTAGAGGGAAAAAAAAAAAGCCTTAAAGAGTGTGCTGAAACTATAGATATTCACCCCTGAAAAATGCTCATATGCATGTATATATAATATTATGCATATACATTCAGGTAGTTCTTTTTTCAGGTAAATAATTATTTGATTTGTATAAGTAGGGCAGACAGAAGTGTGAATAAATATAAAGGTCAATATTTTTTCAAGCTCTAAGAGTGATATATACTGGAATCTAATTTTATTCACACTTCTGTCTGCCCCACCTATACAAATGGAAAAAACTAAAAAAAAATTATCTGAAAATATATCATAATGTCACATATATTTGTGTGTGTATACACAATATTCTACGTGTACATATATAAACACAATATGATATGTATGTGTATGAAGGTGTGTGTGTGTAGATACAGATATACACACACATGCATACACACGTGTAATGATAAAATGAGGGTATAATTAGGTCTCTAAGAGTAAATAATGTCCATTATTGCCATAAAGTGATTCTACAATGATTAATAAAGCTATAAAATTAAATGTATTTAAGGAGAAAATTGAATTGAATATGCCTATTATATTGGCATCTCCTTTATGCCTATGGTGTGTTAATGGTGTGGGAAATATATATGCACTTAAACTATCTTGAAATTTATACCAGAAATTCCTCTGTTGTTTTTGAAAGCCCCTAAAAAGCTTGAATTCTCAGTACATATTCCATATATAAGAGCAGAAGGGAAGAATTTTCCAACTTGTAAATTGTCTACACATGCACTTAATTTCTTCCCAAAAGCCCAATTTACTAGTCACTCAATCTCAACATCAGGAAATGGACACAAAGAAGTACAGTTGGAGCAAAACGAAGGCTAGGCCTTACCCAGCAAAATCCCCCTCACCAGCAGTATGGATAACATGGAACTCAGAAACACACAACAAAATTGTCAATTAGCACTGAGAAAAGAAAACAAAATAAAGAGGCAAATTGACCCAAATTATGTCATAAATGAAAAACCAGAAATTTTAAGACTTGCCCATTATTCTTTCTCTCATTTTCTCAGTTCTGCTCTACCAAAAGCTAAAGAAACAATATTATATTTTGATTTCCTCTCAGGCCATCGTCTCCAAACTAGGTGAATTTAATTAACATTAATTATCTATCCAAGACTATGTTTTGTCCAAAAGAGGGAATAGCAATCAGCAAATGCTAGAATTGTGCTCATGTTTAAGTTTCACATTTTAGTAGTTGCTATATTTCTAATAACTGAGAAAAAGCATATGATCTTAATTACAGCTGTTAGTAAGTGAAAATATATTTACATTTCACAAATGTGAGTTTTAGTTTTACAATTCTTAATTCTCAGAGACTAATATTAAATTATCCATTAAATAATTCACATTTAAAAGGCTATTTGCAAACTAATGTTTGTTTTAGTTATTACATATACAACAAGAAAAAATGCAAATACATCTAAATTTCTATACGCATGGTTCTCCCTATATTTGATTTTGAATTTTTGATTCAAACATAGACTCATAAAAGTGTTCATGCAGACATTGATTGCCATTAAAGATTATAGCCTAATATATAAAAGTAGACAACTTCATCAAATAAGAAAAAAAAAATAAAAATAAAAATACACTAGAAAACAAAAAGAGCTCTGAAGAAAATGAACATAAGGTGGATGTGCGAGCAACTGAGTGGCTATTTTAAATGTGTAGGAAACAGAATTTAATCTAACCTCACTAAAAAATGTTAAAGTATGTGAATAATCATATGCTTAGATACATACCAGGGGCAACCATAGAACTTGCTTACAAAAAATTGTGAAAAATAGGACATTGGATTACCTCAATGTAACTACTAACATGAATTGAGTATCTGCCAACTGTTTACTAAAAGTAGGACAATGTATAACAACTATGGCCTTCACTTCATACAAATAGAGATGAAAATCCACTACAGCTTTGTAGCCACTTGCTGGCTATATGCATGAATTCAGGATATTAGTTCTATGAATTGGCATGCTCACATGGGTCTTGAATTATTTGTGTTTTAATTTTTTTGGCAGCAGGTGCTTAGGGAAGACCTCTTTGAGGAGGTGACATTTAATATATCTGAAAAGCATGCAAATAATAAAGATCAAGAGAAAATAATTAATTCCAGAGAGAAAGAATAATCAGTTGAGAACAATTAATTGATATCTCTTATCTTTGACACCAACGATTAAATGATATTTCTTTTATCTTTGACTTTGGAATACAGTTTTTTAATTGTGTATGTAGTGTTAAAGGAGAATACTTGATACATGTGACAGTAAGGCATCATTTTATTAATTCCCATAGCAGTTGATACAACCTACTCAGAAGAAAAACACTACCTACTTAACTCTGGGTTTTAGAGTAGTAAAAATACCTACTGATCTCTCTCTTTGGTTCTTATTGGGTTAACTTTTCTTAAGTGTCCATGCACAATAAAATAAAATATGTATACAAACAACTCGAGTATTCCTTATCCAAAACAATTGGGACCAGAGTGTTTCAGATTTCAGTTTTCTTCAGATTTTGGAATATTTTCAGATACATAAAGATTTCCTGGGATGGGGCCCAAGTCTAAACATTAAATTCATTTATGTTTCATATATACCTCATACACATAGCTTGAAGGTAATTTTATACAATATTTTAATAATTTTGTGCAAGAAACACAGTTTGTGTACATTGAACCACCAGAAAGCAAAGGTGTCAGATGTGGAATTTTTCACATGTGGTGTCATATTGGTGCTCAAAAAGTTTCTATTTTGGAGCATTTTGAATTTTGAATACTCAAATTAGGAATGCTTAACCTGTAATAAAATCTTGAATAATGGGAGATGAAATTTAAACAGGTTTGGGTAAATTGGCAATGTTTTTGCCCATGACAATCTCAGGCCAAAATTTTATCTTCATAATCTTCATAACTGCCATTTATAATTTATCTCTACTGCCTGGGAAAGGACTACTACCAAAAGTGTCCATCTTTTATACCTATATTTTTTCACTTTTTCCTCAAATTGTTAAATGATGTAATCTGCATTTAAAATTAACATGAACTAGGTGCTTTCTAACAAAACAATGAATATATTCTGATCTATTATGAGTGCTCACAGTTCACATTATTGCCCAAAGACAGATCTGACTAGGAGAAGTGATGTGGTCCACATCTTAGTTACAAATGGGATCTGAAAGAGCTGAATTTCAATTCTGTGGGTGATTCAGCCATGGACTTTGTAGACATCATATTGGGGAATATTTTGTCTATGAAGTCCTTTGTTTAAAGAGGAGTAATGTGCCAAA
The DNA here is from genome assembly GCF_041146395.1 of Eulemur rufifrons. Taxonomy (NCBI): domain Eukaryota; kingdom Metazoa; phylum Chordata; class Mammalia; order Primates; family Lemuridae; genus Eulemur; species Eulemur rufifrons. Next base: position 38,318,104 of record NC_090997.1, read on the forward strand.
TTGAGAATCATAGCCATCTCATACAAAATCTGCCAAATCATGTTACATTAAATTATTAATAAAATTATTCTTGGGAATGAAAAGATTTAACATAAGGGAAAGGATAAATAATAAAACATTAAAAAATTAACATGAATTACTTTAGCAGAAGTTTATGATAAGAGATTTCTAAATAACTAGTCAGGTGAGAAAAAGGCTACAAAGGAAGCCCAAAGAGAAGATAAAGGGAAACTACAGATAAGTGTGGACAAGAAAACAATTTTGCCAGAGACCAGTTTTTCCTTTGTGATGTTTAAAGTAAATAATGATTATCTAAAAAAAAAAAAATAGATTGTCCTGATTTGCTCCACCTTACCATACTAAAATATTGATTCAAGCATCAGCTGCTTTTTACAATTTGACCAAAGTGTAGTAAAGGGAGATGGAAAGTGTAAATGTTGTTGATTCTGTTTCCTCGTAAGGATCTGAATTTTTTTCACCATGCTCAGTTACAGAAGAATGCCGTTGCAGAGCTGCATCAGTCACATCTAGAGAAAAGATAATGTTCATTCAGACTAAGATGATAAATCAAGAAGAAGGAATGAAAAGTGCTGCTTTATTAGGATTCTCTTTAAGATTCATTTCTTCTTCATCAGTGATTCATTTTCTCTCCTAATTCTCATATCAGCTTAATAAATATATGAGGAACTTTCACTCGGTAATAAAAGGATATAATACCTGAAACTGCTTCTCTGAAATCATTGACGCTTGAAATTCTACTGAAACCATCCTCTTTAGCCTCCATGCATCATAAAAGAAGCTATTCCAAAGATATAATGAGCTCTTGATGACATCACAAGGAACATTTTAGCTTTTGTGTGCCTCAGTTTCCCATTCCTATTCTGCAAAGTAATAATAAAAGTAGATTCTAGTTGGTAACTTTTTTAATACTCATAAGGGGAAGATATCTTAGTACCTAATTCAATCTCTCTATTTTGTAGATAAGAAATGTAAATTCAGGGAAGTAAAATGAATTGATAAAAGCCACACCACAAATCGGTGACAGAGTGAGGATGAGAGTAATGGAAGATATATTCCTATCTCTAGAATTAATTTTTATATAGTTTAAGCCAGTCTCTGCATATTAATAACTGCAGGGCAATTCTGAGAACAGAGGCATATTTTAATATACAGTGAGATAAGTGATTTCATTCTATCAAAATGATGGCTTTTATTTTTACTCAGTGATGATAGGACTTGTCTATTGGAAAGTAGAAGCGTTGTTAAAACTATTTTTTGTCAAATTAATTACTGATGTATACATGGCACAATAGTTTTGGTGTTGGTATATTTTTAGTCTGATTGACAATTATCTAAAGTGGGCTCTGATGTACCTGTATTTTAAAAGGCTCAATTTTTTAAAAAATGATCTCAGGATAGAATGCATTTTTTCCTACTGAAAAAAATATTTAATGAGAAGTACTGAGCTTGAATTTAGTCTATTATGGAGGAGGAAAGAGAAGCATTTTAATCAGAGAAGTCACTTGTCAGATTTATATCTTACAAAGATCAATGTGTTTTTGTTTAAAGCACCACAAATTCTTTGACATTTTTCCCATCAAGGAGCAGGATCTCTGTTCCCACTCCTTGAATCTGGACAGGCTTGTAACTGCTTCAACCAATATAGATCAACAGAAGTGACACTATTTGACTTTCAAAACCAAGTCATAAAAGGCCACATAGCTTCTACCTGGTTCTCTTTGGAGGCTCACTCTGGAATAAGCAAAATTCCATACAAGGATTCCAATTATACCACCTTAGAGAGGTCATTCATAGGTGTACCTGTCAATAGTCCCAGTCTTCTAGTCGTTTCTGCCAAGACAACAGACAGGTGAGTGAGGAGCCTTCAGAAGATTCCAGTCTCTAGCCATTTGAGTCACCCCCATCTGCTCAAGTATTCCCAATTGAGACCCCAGATACTGAGGAGCAGACACAAGCCATCCCTACCATTGCTGTCCAAGTTTCTGATGCCTAGAATCCATGAGTATAATATCACTCCAACAACAATAAAGACAATGAATTAGAAGACTGAAAAAGGAGGTTCAATTAGGAGGCAATTGCAAGTGTCCAGGAGAGATACAGAAGCCTGAAACAAGGGTGGAGAGAAGAGGGGAAGAGATTAAGAGAGAGTTCAGAAGCTGAATCTACAATTTACATATATCACAGGAACAGATGAATATTAGAATATAACCTTCTAGGCTGGTATATCATAAAACTATTGTGTTATCAGCCTAAGCCACTTTAGAACATGAGTCCGCAACTGAACGTCAGAAAAATGAAGTAATTTTCTTCCCAAGTGTTACACTGCTTATGAATCACGCATTCTTCCACTGCAACTTTAAAGCCTTCTCCTTTGTAGCCAGAGGGTCACAGGTGAGTCAGGGCTCACCGTGGGAGCTGGGGGTGGAGACAATAAAATGAAAGGAAACTCTGCTTGAACGAACATTTGGCAGTGATCCACATTTTAGTAACAGAAATATCACATACGTAGTCTAATGAAGGAACTAAAAGTTTATTTTTCATCCATTGAAAAACAAAGTGTCTTAATTGACTGAGATCAGAATTTCTCAACAAAATAGAAATTGAGTTCATCTGCTGAATGTGAGATAGGCGAGGGGATGTTGAGGACTTAAGGAACGTGGAAACGTTTAGGTGCATTTGTCCTAAGGGAGGTAACTGAGGTTAATCAAGGGACTGAATAAACAGTTTACTAAAAAATAGCAAAGACCTAGATACGGTTAAAGAGCTTGAATTTGTAATGCATTCACTCAACATAATTTTGTGATCAAAGGCTGGCTCCTTAAGAAGGGAAATTAAAGAAGCAGTTGGTTACCTACACTTGGAAAGTGACCGGAAAGAGAGCAAAAGGGGGTGGGGGGGGCGCAGAGCACTAATGGGTGGGGACGACCAATGAATCCATGCTGAGTGAATTAGAATAGGAAGGGAGAGGAAAGGAAGGAACCATGGAGCTGGATGTCATATTGAAGGCTACAAGCAGGAGCAGCAAGGAGCTGGAAGAAGTGGTAGGCAGGGAAGTTTAAGTGAGATGAGGACAATTCACTACTGGGCAGTTTAGACAAGTTCTACAGCTAGACCAAATCCTAGTTCCACCTTACTAACTGTGGAGCTAGGGTAAATACAATTATTGTGACATTTCATATGTGAATATATATAAAGTATTTAGGTCAAGGTCTGAAATAGAGTAGCCACTCGATAAATGTTAGCTATCATTATATTCCAGAGTTTGCCATTGTAGAGGTAGCGTAATCAAAAATGGTGAAGTATAACTCAAAATGATGAAGCATAACTTCAAATGATGTATGATTTTGCTAATGGAGACACATCATTGAGAAGAGATGATTTTATGCCATCAGGGAGCTGAAGTTCAGTAAAGGTAAAAGTCAATAAATTTGAGGAAATTATTTATAGTCTGTCTTCTGAAGCTCTACTGCCAGTGACTAAGGATGATAGAAAGAAGATACATTGATATTGATAAATGGAGAAATATTTAGGTGGAAAAAACAAAATTACTTTTTTCTTTTCAGATTATTCTTTCATTTGGGTGCCTCAAAAAGCCAGCATTAACTATATCCACATGACAAAAGACACATGTAATTAGTTCACAGTGAAAATGCCCACATTTCTGAGGTGTCCTGCATCAGTGCCAGAATGATCTCTTCTGTGCACCAGGGTTTAGGAGCGCTGACCACGTCCACTTATAAGACCATGAAGCTCTCTCATTTAAACTGAAATATGAGTCCCATATGCTTCTTAACAAAATGTTATGAGGATTCAATTTCAATTATGAGTTAAGACATACTTTGTACACATTTCATAAAATTAAAATGGAATTATATACTAATTGGACTCAACAACTCAGTATAGCAACATCTACACCTAGGAGCACATTAAATATCATTTCGTGAGCAGGATGACAAAAGAATTATTTCTAATCAGAACTTCATGATTTTAATGTGATTACCTGTTTTATTTCCCTTTATGTTCATTCATTCAACAAATATTTATCTAGTGTCTATTATGTATAAGACATATGTATGCTATTTGCTACCAAGAATAAAGGATAAAGATTAGGGTAAAACTTCCTACCTTGGAACTTACCATCCATGGAAGAGACAGATAAGTATATACATTAAAAACTACAATAAAGGACAGAATGTATAAGTGGTAGTACTAGATAAAGAGCAATTGATTCCAGCTGGGAAATTTTCATAAAAGTAACATAAACACAAACATTCAGGAGGTAGAGACACTCCTAGCTAATGACCAACTTGAGAATAAAAGGTGTAGGGCTGTGACTTGGGGAACATTTGAGTGAGTTGGCATGTGTCTTTGCAAATTCCTAGCCTGTTCAACAACCCTCTATGCTGATTAGCACTGTGTCAAATTCACACATTTTAAAATGCTTCTTAAAAAGTAATCCCACTCCTGGCTTGTTGGACACTAGTTTATAGGTAGGAACTGGTACCTTTTCTTTATAAATTTGATTTGGATTTTTGATATTATGTTTATTGTATTCCAACATTAGGATAACCTCTCCCTCATTTTAATCATTGTCCTTGGCATTTTTAAAAATAATTTTAATGATTACATTCAAATACAGCATATAAATGCTATTTATTTTATATGTCATTAACATTTCTTTAATAATTTAGCATGTTAAAGATTTGTTTGTGTATTCTTTCCATAATTTATATTTCAAAAATTTTAGTTGCTAAACTTAAAAAGCTAATGTGCAGTTTGTCTCTTTAAATATAGGAAAGGAAATTAAAAAAAAAAGATTCCAGAATGAACTGACTTCTTGCTCCTTTTGTTATAAATCATTAGTCTGAGACAATTCTATTTTTAGTCTCCTTCTACCATAAACTAACTTTCATTCAGTCATAAGTTTGTTTAGTTTTGCCAAGTACTTGCAGAAGGTATACACCATCTTGCTGTACAAAAGCAACACTAAGGAGTATTATTCCACTTTAGGTAACATTTCTCCTCCCTTTTCAGAGATTGCTTTCCAATTCCATAGCCTCTTACAAATAGGGCATATGTTGACAAGCACAAATCCTTTCGTCCCTTATCATAAGATACCAGAGTCTTACACACACAAGTATCATATCACTCCCAGAAGAAATCCACATCTAGATTTCTTTGCATTGCAAAAGCTAATCTTCTGCTTTCATTATCTATCAGTGTTATTACAGATTTCAACCTGATGTCAGCCTTTGATGTTACCTGTAAAATCTTCCCTATTTCAACAACATAATCGCTTCTTACTTAAGAAATTCTGGCAGAACAAGTGATACCTTGACTGTCTCTCCAATTCCCACCTGCTGGCTCTATTTGGCTCACATCAAAAATGATTGAGCTCTTTTTTTTTTTTAACCTAAAAATCAGAATCAAAATTCAAATAGATGCTGATATTTATTACAAGGACAAAAAATTTTCCCAAAAGAAACAGACAGAGATTTCCCAAATTTAATGGAATTGGAATTCCAGTGTCTTGAACAAATAATGAAGCTCTCATAGTAAATAATTGGAAACATTGATTATGTTAAATTTTTTTCTAATAAAACTTATGGGATACAAATAGAAGACTTAATGCATTTGCTTACAATCCTGTCAGGAAAACAAATAGGTAGCTGAATGGCCTTCCCATCTGAAGTCTGGCATGAAATTATGCCTGAATGGCTTCCAGAAAGAGAACCCAAAGAATGCCACTCCATCCTGGAACTGAGAAGTTTCAGGCCAGTCCTCATTTTTGTCCACACTAAGTACTGGTGAAACCAGCCCTCCTCTATCTGACTACCTAATTGAAGTTTTATCTAATAGATTTATCAACATTTTTTTAGCCTATACTATTAAAAATACCACATACTGTTCCTACTACAAAAACAAAATTCTTCTCACCAAATAGAATGAGAAGGTTTGTCACTGATCTGACTGCCTCCCCAGTCTGGATTTTATTAAAATTGTAGCTATATTAATCTGTTCTCAAAGCAAAAACAAAGAAGGTTTTGTTTGGGTTTGTTTTGTTTTATTTTTGGGGGGTTGGGAGGGGTTTTACTGGATGAAGGTTGCAATTAAACTCAAAATTGCATGAATCAGTCTCTCATAGAGCTGCAGTTGAATGTATAGGCCCTTCACCACACAGAGAAAACCAGCCATTGTACCATTAGGAGGTATTTCCTCACCTAACAACCTAAATGATAGTTCTGAAACATTTGTGCTCTTGCCTGTGGACCGTGTGTGCTAACAGACAACAAAGACAATGTGATTGACATAATCAAAAGAAAAACAAAACTCAGCCTAAAGTCCCCATTGCTTCCACTGACAAATCCACTACAGAAAATTTTTTAAAGTGATAACAAAATGATGGCTTTTCACTTGTAGAAGACTGAAACAGGACCCACAGCTTTCACCTCTCACAAAAATCAAATCACGGTGGATAACAGACTTAAACCTTAGGCGTGATACAATCAGAATTCTAGAAGAAAATGTAGGAAAGACTCTTACAGACATTGGCCTAGGCAAAGAATTTATGAAGAAGACCCCCAAGGCAATCACAGCAGCAACAAAAATAAATGAATGGGACATGATTAAATTAAAAAGCTTCTGCACAGCCAAAGAAACAGTCAAGAGAATAAACAGACCACCTACAGAATGGGAAAAAATTTTTGCATACTACACATCAGATAAAGGACTGATAACAAGAATCTATTTAGAACTCAGGAAAATCAGCAAGAAAAAAATCAAGCAACCCTATCAAAAAAGTGGGCAAATGACATGAATAGAAACTTCTCGAAAGAAGATATAAGAATGGCTAACAAACATATGAAAAAATGCTCAAAATCCCTAATCATCAGAGAAATGCAAATCAAAACCACAATGAGATATCACTTAACTCCAGTGAGAATGGCCTTTATCAAAAAAACCCAAAACAACACATGTTGGCGTGGGTGTGGAGAGACAGGAACACTAATACACTGCTGGTGGGACTGCAAACTAGTGCAACCCCTGTGGAAAGCATTATGGAGGTATCTTAAACAGATTCAAGTAGACCTGCCATTTGACCCAGCAATCCCATTACTGGGCATATACCCAAAGGAAAAAAGGTCATTCTGTAACAAAGACACATGTACCCGAATGTTTATAGCAGCACAATTCACAATAGCAAAGATGTGGAAACAACCCAAATGCCCATCAATACAAGATTGGATTAGTAAGCTGTGGTATACCATGGAATATTACTCAGCTATAAGAAATAATGAAGATATGACATCTCTATGGTTCTCCTGGAGAGAGTTGGAACCCATTATATTAAGTGAAGTATCCCAAGAATGGAAAACAAGCATCACATGTACTCACCAGAAAATTGGTTTCCCTGATCATCACCTAAATACAAATCTGGGAATGACACCAATTGGATATCAGACTGAAGTGGGGGGTGGGGGAGGGGATGGGTGTATGCCTACACAATGAGTGCATTGCGCACCGTTTGGGGATTGGTAACGCTTGAAGGTGCTGACTCGGGAAGGGAGGGGTGGGGAAGGGAGGGATATATACCTACATGATGGGTGCAACGCACACTACCTGGGGAACAGACACGCCTGGAGCTCTGACTTGGGGGGAAAGGTGGTACAGGAGCAACGTATGTAACCTGCAATTCTGTATCCCCCATAACAAGATGAAATTAAAAAAAAAAAAAATGATGGCTTTTGTTTGATTTTTTTTCTTCTCAAATTTACTTAAAGGTGAAGGTAAGAAGGTAGAATATTTGAATGAACAGATACTTGAAAGATGGAGACAAATTTAAAAGGCTAATAATCTACATTTATATAGTCCCTTAAATTAATAATTACTAGAATGTAACTATTAATATTTAGTTGACCATAGTTGAACCATTTTTGTTTGACTCGGGCTTGATCTCTAGATTTCACTTCATGCATCTATTTTACCAATGAGATAATATTTTAATCATTTCATTTCTTACAACTTGCATTTAAGAAACTGCCTTGTAAGTATACCAGCACAAAGAAAAATCAAATCCCAGAGATACATACAATTAGCCTAAAATAAAATAAGCTTTCTTTTTTCCTTCCCATGTAGTCATACTTTACTCTCCTGCCATTTGTTATACTCTGGATAACCTGTGAATTAAAAAAACCTTTGGAAATAGACCATACAGTCAACAAGTACAACACAGTGAACAGAACACTTAGGTTATGATTATAAGGATTGGATCAGAAATACTCTCCCCTTGTGGCTTTTACTGTCTCCTAACATTTTAATGGCATCATTTTCCATAAAGTTCATGTACCCAGATTTTCAGCTAAACTCAACATCTCAAACATGAATGGCAAAACAAAATAAAACCATAACAGTCTTTTGAATCACACTTTTTTCTATTAATACTACAGATTATAACAGTATAAATAGCTTCTCCTAAAAGGGTTAATACACATTAGATCAAAACAGATTATTGTACTCAAAGATTTAAGAAGTTATCCATTGTTTCTCAGTTTCTGCTCTCTATGTGCTGTCTTCATCACAGGCACACACATATCATCCTATCTCTACCTTCCTGTATTGACTAATGCCATCGCCATCTTCTAGAAGGCTCAGGCTCCCCACTCCATCAAAAGAGTTTCTGTGTCCTTTCTCCCATTTAGTTCTGTCTCCATTACATTTTTATCTTTTGTGCTAAAGTCCATGCTCCCATTATTTCTTATCTGAACTAAAGTAACAGCTTTGCAATTAGTCTTTATGTCTCTAATCTCTTACTTTCTGATTCATCCTGTGCATTGCTCCCACCAGTCATGCTCTTAAAACAATGACTTGTGAATTCCCTGTTCAAACTTTGTAAATGGTTTCCCACTCTATACCAGATAAAATACAATCTCATCAACTTGGAATTCAAAGGACTCCACAATATGGACTCAGTCTTCTTAGCAACTATTTGCTACTGGACATACACACACACATGTGCACACATACACACAAATACACACACCATAATTCTCTCCATTCCTTCAATCTACACTTTAATAACTCTGTATGGCTTTTATTAAGCCATTATCTCAGCTAAAATTTTCTTCTTCCAAACCCTTTCCATTTCTCAACAGCTCAAATGCCCCTCTTTCTCACATCCATTAGTTCAAATAAATCTTTTTCCTGAATTTCCACTGTTCTTTACCTGTTTTTCTATTTTGATACTGAACACAATTCTTCCTATAATATATATATATATGACTGTATAAATATATATATTATATATGGATTTTTGATCTTCTTACAAGTTGAGGACTATGCCATAGTAATCTTGACATAGAAGGTTCTTAAAAAATAGTATTTATTAATTTCTATTGTAGGGTAGTAATCAGGCAATGATATTTTACATAAGTCAAGATGAGAAAAGAAGAACTTATTTTAATTTGTTGTTGCTTTGACTTACAAAATGAGTATTGGGATATAGTGTAGAAGAGGGTAGATTAATGCAACTGTAGAAATATTGAGAAAATGGGGAAAAAAGAGAACAGCCTAATTACTTGGGCCCAGAAATGCTTTATGTAAAAAATTCTTCTCAGTTAAAATATGACCGAGTCCACCTATTCTTCCTTTCCAGGTAAGATGGAAAAAGAATATGTATGTATTCATCAGGGTTCTTCAGAGAGACCGAACCAATAGAAGATGATACATATATGCTACGAAGGGATTTAGTAGAGAAATTGGCTCAGGATTACAGAGGATAAAAAGTCCTACAACAGGCAGCCTGCAGGCTGGAGAGCCAGAGAAGCCACTAGCAATGCTAAGTTCAAATCTGAAAGCCTCAGAACAAGGGAAGCTGATGGTGTAGGTCTCAATCCGAGGCCAAAGGCCTGAGAGACTGCAGGCTGCTGGTTTAAGTTCTGGAGTACAAAGGCTGAGAGCCTGGACTTCTGATGTTCAAGGACAGGAGAAGAAAGATGTCCCAGCTGCAGGAGAGGGACTGAGAGAATTCATCTTTCATTCCACCCAGGCCCCCAGCTGATTGGATGGTGCCCATCCACATTGCCTGGATCTTCCCCACTCAGTGCATGAAACACACTAATCTCCTCTGGAAACATCCTCACAGACACCTCCAGAAATAATGCTTTCCAACTCTCTAGATATTCCTTAATCCAGTCAAGTTGATACCTAAAATTAACCATTTACAATGTCTGTATAATTTAGTTTGCACTCTCCTCCTCACCATTTCTGCTCCTTCAATAATGTTGCCAGTGAAGAGCACGTTACAGTTAAGGATAGATAGAGTGGGCACTTAAAGTCTAAAACTGAGAAGGAATAGTCATCAAACACACGAATTATTAGTATATTTCTACTCATAGAAGTTGGTTTTAAAAGAGTACTATTTCTTCAAATTCCTAAAGTCATATGTCTTTAGTTATTAATGGTTTTTAGTAGATTAAAGTAATTTTGACTTCTTCTAGGATAGTTGAATATTATTCACTCTCCAACTCATTGCCAGAAAGACAAGTTCAGTAAGTCTTTTCGTGTTTAACCCCCTGTGATCAAGGCATAAAGTTTATTTGACTAAACTAAGAACATAATTTTCTGGAATCAGAAGGTTAGAACAAACAGATAATGAATAATTTATTAATTTTCGGGAGTTTGGTCTTTATTCAAAATATAAGTTTCTTGACTGTGATTAATAGGGACAATTTTATTCATTTCAAAAATGAAAATCGTACAAGAAAAACAGAGAAAAAGCTAATTATTATTAATACTCAATGAATCATCATAGCACTTTCAACTTTAAAACAATTCTAGAATTTTAAGAACCTATGTTACCTGCTTGGGATCACAGGGCAAATTCAATTTTATCTGTTAATGTAACCTGGAATCTAAATGTTCTTGTTACCATATTCAAGTGCAGGTTGCATACTTTGGAGACTGTGTTTTCTGGAGTGTGTGTGTGTGTGTGTGTGTGTGTGTCTCGGAAGAATGCGATTTTGCTCAAAATTGCATGAATCACTCTCCCACAGAGCTGCAGTTGAATGTATAGGCCTTTCACCACACCAAGAAAATCAGCCATTGTGCCATGGGGAGTTATTTTGTCACTTACCAACCTACTATAGAAGTAAACAAGAAAGTAAATTTTTCATGTCTTTTTATTTAAAGTATTTCACCAAGACCTACAAACCATTATATTCTAAATATATCCTTTGGCAATAAGCAATATATTTCTTTTCTGTCTCTAACTTCCGTAACTTCTATCTTTGTTGAGAGGACAGCATGTCACCAGTGCCTTCTAGGGTATATAATTTATCTGCATAGCATTTTTGGTGCAGAGAATTATGTATTAGTCTTTCCTCCAACTGGTTTAAAGCAAAATAATGGGTGCATACAATGTTAGTTCTAAAACCTGTCATTATGAAGGCAATAGCAATGAACACAAAAGCCTGTGCGTTTTTTTTTTTTTAAATAAAAGATTGAATTGATCTCAAAATAGAGAAAAGGAGTTGGAGTTTTCAACTCAGCATTCAAAAAGCAAAGAAAAAGCAATGATAAATCAACAACATCTATAACTGTTGCTCTATCAACTTTTAACTTTGCAAGAAAACCGTTAGAGAGAACACTGGATTCTGTAAAATGGAACAATACCACCCACAAAGGGCTGTGTAGAGGATTCAATGAGATACATCTCTAAAGCACATATCCTAACACAAAGAAAATATAAATACAAATATCAGCTGATAGAAGTAACAGTAACAGTAATTGGAAGATCAGGATGTCAGCATCATTTTCATCACCTGCTATTGGCCTTGAGCACATCATTTAACCTGTCTGATCCTCAGGCTCATCAAAGGTAGAAACAAATTAAAATCTCTATTGTGTATTATATAGACCTTCCCCACATTGTTATAAAATCAAATAAGAAAAGTATAAGCAGTTGTACAAATGTAAGACATCATTATTTATTAATATATCTGGTAATTCAACATTTCATGCAATCCAGAAATCCTTTCTAAAACATCTCTGGAATATAATCATTCAGATCATGCCTGAATAGCAGAATGATCTGTAGCTCACTACTTGTAGTTCCAACCAGCTCAAGGCAGGCAGGGACACACATTCACAGACATCAAAGCGTTTGTAATTTCCTTATCCTTCTTCCTGTTAATATGTCCCTATTGTCAGTGGCCCAGGACCTATCTTAGTGAGTGGTCAATGATAGAGTTAGAAAACAAGGGCATAAGGATGCATCCCAAAGTCTTTCATTCCTCTTTTAAGATTCTACCCAATATTCATAGACAACCAAGAGCCAACTACACACATAAATTCAAGATTAAAAATGTGAGAGTTGAAAGGAAAAGAAATACGTAAGCAATTACCACCTTCCAAGTCTTATCTTGATATAACAAATAGTGTAGCTGAAAGAATTTGTTTGATTAAGGAACTTATTGATTTTTCATTAAAATTTGTTATTTATTTGGTTATCATATTCTGCTTGGCCCCAATGAATATAGTTTCTTTCTATTTCAGTCATGTGCATCTTTTGTTAAAGTTAAATACACCGTGAGTAATATAAAATCAGATAATCACCTAGATGATGAAGCCATGGAGAGACAGACAGTAAGAAAGACAGGTAGTTCCAAATGCTTGTAGAGTCTGCTGATATTGATGAATTTCTAAGATTTAGTTAATACATAAGGAAACTGAGAACTCAGACTAATTCTTCATTTTCATTGAAGCCTAACTGGCATGTTTACTTTTTTTCTTGCTTTCTTGTTTTGTTTCAAAATATTAAGAGCGTACAAGTGATTTTTTCACATGGATACCTTGTCCATTGTACCCAATAGGTAAATTTTATCCCACACCCACCTTCCTGCCCTCCCCTCTTTTTGGTTTCTCATGTCCTTTATATTACTTTGTGCCCCTGTGTACCCATCTGTTAGTGAGAACCCATGGTGTTTGGTTTTCCATTCCTGAGATACTTTACTTAGGATAATGGTCTCCAGTTCTATCTAAGTTGCTGCAAAAGATATTATTTAATTCCTTTTATGACTGGGTGGTAATCCATTGTATAAATATACCACATTTTCTTTATCCACTCATGAATTGAAGTGCACTTAGGTTGAATTGTGCTGTGATAAACATTTCTGTGCAGATTTCTTTTTGATAAAATGACTTCTTTTCCCTTGGGTAGATGTCCAGTAGTGGGATTGCTGGATCAAATGGTAGGTCCACATTTATTTCTTTGAGGAATCTCCATACCATTTTCCATAGAGCTTGTACTAATTTGCAGTTCTACCAAGAGTGTTTAAGTGTTCCTTTCTCTCTGCATCCACATCAGCATCTATTGTTTTTTGACTTTTTAATAATGGCCATTCTGATAGGGGTAAGGTAGCATCTCATTGTGGTTTTAATTTGCATTTCCCTGATGATTAGCGATGTTGAGCATTTTTTTCTATGTTCATTGGCCATTTGTCTATCTTCTTTTGAAAAACTTCTGTTCAATGTCTTTTGCCCACTTTTGATGGAATTGTTTGGCTTTTTTCTTGCTGATTTGTTTGAGTTCTTTGTAGACTCTGGATATTAGTCTTTTGTCAGATGTATAGTTTGTGAATATTTTTTCCATTCTGTAGGTTGTCTATTCACTCTGTTGATTATTTCCTTTGCTGTGCAGAAGTTTTTTAATATCCCCTGCTCATGGATTGGTAGAATCAAGATTCTTAAAATGTCCATACTGCCCAAAGGGATCAACATATTCAATGCAATCTTCATCAAAATACCAACATCATATTTCACAAATCTAGAAAAAATCATCCTAAGCTTCATTTGGAACCAAAAAATATCCCAAATACCCAAAGCAATGTTAAGCAAAAAGAGCAAATCTGGAGGCATCCTGTTACCTGACTTCAAATTATACTACAAGGCTATAGTAACCAAAATGGCATGGTACTAGTATAAAAGCAGAGGCACAGACCAATGGAACAGAATAGAACCCAGAAATAAAACCATCTCCTTATAGCCAGCTGATCTTCAACAAAGTGGACAACACACACTGGGAAAAGGAAGCCCTATTCAATAAATGGTGCTGGAGAAATTGAATAGCCACGTGCAGAAGAGTGAAACAGGACCCCTATCTCTTGCCATATACAAAAATTAATTCAAGATGGATTAAGACTTACATGTAAGACATAAAACCATAAAAATTCTAAAAGAAAATGTAGGAAAAACTTTTCTAGACATCAACCTAGGCAAAGAATTTATGACTAAGACTCCAAAGGGAAATACAGCAACAACAAAAATAAATAAATGGGACTTAATTAAACTAATTGGCATATTGATCTATGTTGGTTTACAGGTTTAAGGAGCCATAGGCAGATTAGAACTGTGACAGTGGAATAACTCTTTTTGTATGCCCCATTATGGAACTGCTTTTGCATGAAAGTAAGTGCTGCTCTCTACCTTAAACATAAATAATTACACTCTAACGATAAGATAAGCAAGAAGTGCATAATAGTATATTGCTACTGTGTTATTAGACAGTCACTTAAGTGTTATACTATTTGACAGCTCTATGGCATAATTACATGCTAGATGAGAGCATTCACTTTACAAAGTGCTTGTATAAAAATAATTAAGAGTATTTTTTGAAAAATCAAGCATTTTAAAATAACGTTCTACTGAGCTGAACTCAACACTGCAGATAGCAATAAACTAAGTCGTCGCAGATTAGATACACAAAGGCTAAAGAATATGAATGTGACTGTGAATTAAAATCTCCACAAGACTAAACTTAGACCAACATACACATTGATCCAAAATTTTTCCTAACATCAGGTTGGATGTGTGATACACAACCATGAAAGAATCTAAAACCTTTTTAGACATGAACATAAATAGTTTAGTGCTAAATTCTCAGTATTAATTAGATCTGCCTTATTATTCACACTCAAGCTAGATATGAATGCAGTCCACAATGGAACTAAAAGTGAAACAAATTGGGAAGTTCAATTGGTATATTTAATAGAAGTGAGAAAGAGCTGGCCATAGTTTTGAGAGAAATTTTTTTAATTATCAAGTAGAGGTAACACATATGTTGGTTTGAGGAAATCCCAGTATGTCCTCCAGCAAAGCTTATGCCTACGAAGCACGTTGCTTAGAAAATGACATTTACTAGGATTGAAATGTGGTTAATGAATAAAACATTTTAGAATACAGAAAATTAGAACTGATCTATTTTCTTTTCAGCTGCCCTGGTTAGTGAGTAATAGCCTCAGATTAAAATATAGAAATGTAATTTTCAGTGTAAAATGCTATATATTTTTAACAACAAAGTTATTTTAGATGGAAATAAATGAAAATGGAAGTTCAATAGTCAACTTCACTAAAACAATACTACTTTTCTATTTGAACAAGTTAGGTATGTTTAAATAATTGATTTCTTTCAAAATTGCCTGAGAAGAAACAAAGTTGGGCCCAGCAGTCAGAATGCTACTCTCTATTTTTCAAATCTGGAATTTATCAATTTTTCCCATCTGCAGCTGAGCACCTGGGTGTTGTTTTGCCACATATATTAAATGTAAACACATGACAGATCCTATATATGGATGAAGCCTGATAGTCGCTAGGAGGCCTGAGGAATAGTTCCACAGAATACAGATCATATTATCTAACAAAGGGGACTGTAGGGCCTCAGTTGTCATTACGGCGTTTTCCTATTCTAACCGTTAGTCAGAGCTCATTGACCCTGCTAACACCTAGGTCTATTTTCCTTCAT
Organism: Eulemur rufifrons; assembly: GCF_041146395.1. NCBI lineage: Eukaryota > Metazoa > Chordata > Mammalia > Primates > Lemuridae > Eulemur > Eulemur rufifrons. Next base: position 38,333,921 of record NC_090997.1, read on the forward strand.
TGGAAAAGTTAATAATAGATCTAGAAAGCAAAGATTTAGCAATGTATGACCAATCTTTCTATTCACCCAGGATTCTGTTTAAATTAAGGTAATATTTTACTTTCAGTGACAATAATTAATAAAGAAGTCTTTATCTGTAGGGGAAACATTAAAAGACTGTCTTTAGATTTTTAGATTTATATATCTAATGCTCATTTGTCCTTGGTCAGCTGTATAGCAGGGTTGGTTGCATATTAGTTGGAAGAAGTGGAATATTGAAATCACTAAAATGAGGGCATGAAGTGGGATGTCTGTGTGTGTGTGTGTGTGTGTGTGTGTGTGTGTTGAAAGAGAAGAAGGAAAGATAAATCATTTATTTTTGGAGAAAAGTAGATAATCAATAAAATTATGTATGTCTATTCTTTAATGGAATTCACTTCTTATGGTTAGGTAAGAGCATGTATTTAATAGAATAGACACGAGGCACTGAAAAACTAAATTCAAAGGCAGGAAAGATAGTGAAAGAACTGACATTAGAACTTGAATCTTGTAAGTGTAAACAAGTTTCCCTTATACCAAACTAGGTCCCCTTCAGAACGTATTATTTCAAGTTAATAGGACTGTAATTTCAGGTTGTAACTTCTCTTACTTAAATAAGGCAATGCCCTCTAGTGGCTACCTTTAAAATGGCATTATATTAAATTTACAAGGTCATCTTTACTCTGAAGGCGGACACTTAGAGGTGTTTACTAAAATGTCACCTCACTATATGGATACAGTGGGACAATGACTATTGAATGACAAAAAGCTAATGTACCACTGCAATTAAGAGCGTCATCTACAGGGAAGAACATTGATGAGGCCCAGGTTCTTGCCCCAATCTACAATTGTCATTAGCCACACTGTACATATTACTACCATGAAACTCAATAAATAACTATCCAGATTGGTAATAAGTAAAAGCCATTAGACTTTTCTTCAAAAATACATTAAGTACACTTTTTCACTGACCACTACTCTTCAACTTCAGTGTTCTCACCAGTTCTCTTTTCTCATGTTGGTAACAAATCTAATACTCATACTCTCTTTTCAGTTCTTTTCTTCTTTCTGGGACATTTGACCATATTAACAATTCTTTCCTTTTATAACAGCTCCCTCAGGAAACTCTGGCATTTTCTCCCATTGCTCCCCCTTCACATCAGAACCAAACTGCCTGATTTTCCCTCTACATACTTGAAGTACTTCCATCTCTGAAAATCCAAACTCTATGTATCACTCAGGACCTATTCCTATGCCGTCTTCCTCATGAGATTTTCATTCCTCCTCCCAGCCAGTACTTTCTCCATGCATGGAACTTCCATAGCATTCCAGCCTTGTTTTAAGATAATTGCAATTTTCCAAGAACATGAGCTTGTCCCTAAAAAAGTTTCGACCAGGACCATCACCACCACCACTAATTGTTTCTGAGCATTCCAAGGTAACAAGCCAACCATGAAACATCTCCTTGTTGGCCCTAATACATGAGGTTCCTCCTTGTACCACAGCTGCTACTCTGCTTTCCACTGGCTAACACCTGAATGCACTTTGGAACCCTCACAATACCTGCTGCCTGATGTTTCATGTCCACCTGAAAGAGAATTATTTAAGCCCCTTTTGTATTACACTCAGATACAAGGCCATCAAACTAGTTCTTGGTCCCTGTTACTTTATCTGAAAACATCACCAGTGGTGTCTACACATGGCTTGTCTATAGACATGAGGACATGGTCTGAGCCAGAAATTAATCTATGTCATATTGACACTCTCTCACTCTCCCATCCTGCTAGACAATTTCATTACCAGGTCAGTAATTTATACTAGGTTCAGCTTCATTAGTAGGTTAGTCTGTCTTCTTCATAAAATGAGCTCACTTCCAAACAGCCCCACAGTCTGTCCTAAAACAGACATCTAGCACACCTGCCAGCTTGTTAGATACAGCTGTATGTGCTTACAGTGGAGCCACAGATTAGGCTTAAACTAGATTTTGATCACCCACTGCCTAATTCCCAATTCCACCTGCCCTAATTCCCAATTAGATTGTGATCAGTTTGAAGGACAGGATCTATATTTCATTATTATTTCTCCAATCAACCTTTGCACAGTGCTTCACACACAGAAGGAACTAAATAAAAACCTGAAGAATTAATGATAGACTACAACACTAATTTCCATTTTTATCTATTTCTCATGAATTTCATGTATTCCTTCCAAGTTTGAGTAGCTCTCATAATAAATAAGTTTTTGTGTGTAAATGATATGTAGAGAATACAAATAAACAATTATGCTAATAATTCTTCCCCCAATTTTAGTACAGAATATGTTACTACTGTTATATAGGAAACATCATACTCTATCACTGGTTTCCATTAAAACCAGAGTGTATTTAAAGAGAAATGGAGAGCCAAGGGTTTTTACTTTCCAGAGTTTTGTTCTATTTTAAATAATTGGGAAGTTTAAATTTATGTAAATAAATGCATATAAGATATTTGCATGGAGGCAGATCTTTGTTTCCTATGCTTTGCAGCCTATATTTTTAGGCTCTGTCAGATGGGAATAGGGTAGAAAATTGTATGGTTTTAAAGAGTTTTGCTTTGGGGTGAGATTTTTCATGGGTCTGCAGAGGGATAATGTTCTCCTGGTGGATGTTTTCATATTAAATATCATTCACCATTGTCAAAACAAAGTACTCACAAAGTCCAAGCGTGGGGAAAAATATAAGACATAATGAGGAAAAAAAAGAAGCAAATGTTTATGAGCGAAGGTTATTGTATTCTTTTCTTTATTAAACAAATTTATAAAGGAAAAAATTTGTCATCTTCTGTGCAAGGGACCAACTGAAGATAATTTTTTTGTCTTATAGCTGTTCTCTTGATCACAAATGTATTTATAATGATGATTCCCAACTAGATGTACTATTGGCAATAAAAATGATCAGTTATTTGGTGTTTAATACATTTAATGGGGGGAAAGAGTTGCATGGTGTATATCCACTAGTCATAATGAAGAGAACCACAGGACTATTTTGATTGTCTTTGGTGTGTTTTATAATATTAAAATTTTTGTCCTATATGTTAAAATTAGCAATAAATCAAGTTATTTTTGTAGTTGTGGCAGAAACTGCTAGATATTTCCCAATATTCAATTTTACTTTCTTTCTTAATTGTACCCTAACTTTATTTCAAGATAATTCTCTTTGGAGCTAGGTGGTTATATTTGTCCTATTTCTGTATGATAAATTTGTAGCAGTTGAAAATCGTACTTTTCCAACCTTCAGACTTTTTCTTCTCACCTGGTTGAAATACTACACAATATCCTGGCTTCTTGGGTTTTCCAGTCCAAGTTGCTAAAATATCCCTGGTATGGGAGTATTAAAGCCAGAAAATTTTCAAAATAACTTTTAGATTTTGCTTTGTACTTACCATAATGTTTTCTGGTTCTTTACTTTTTTGTTTCACTTTCTTTGCATCAATTTTGAAGTTTAATATTTCCATGGATAGGAAAGCCTTAGTATAGGAGGAGAACCCAAAGAATGTACCCCATGAGATGAAATCTTTTAAGGGAGTAAGGTAGACAAAGGTTTTAAAAACAGTGATGAATATGGCAGGTTAAGTTATGATGATGAAAAGGCATTTTAGACTATCCTCAGTCTAAAATGAGGGGAAAATACAGCAAATATCACATTTACCAAGAAGGCAAAAAGTGAAGATAAGGTCATTTCTACAGTTGCGGGCAGAAAATTGGAAATCATGTTCCAGATGAGAAACTGAAGCCTAGAAAATTATTTGTCTGACCCCGCATTGTGATGCATTTAGGGTGGTCTCCTACCTCACAGCACGGCCTCAGGTGAATGTGGAATGGGGAAGCCATTGAAACCCAGGTTTACAAAGCTGATTTCAATGCAAACATTATAGGAGGCAAGGAAGCAAGCACAGAGGCGCCAAGGCAAGGTCTCCAGAAGGAAATCTTAGTCAGAATCTCAGGGGAATCACTTATCTCTTTTATCCTTGAAGTCAATAAAGGAAAAGTCAAACATTTCACTCCCACCCCACAACGAGATGGCAGCATGTTAGAGTGAACACCTTTGAACTCTCAACACTTGTAAGTGGAAGAGAGAAAAGCTGATTCATTAGCACCGAGGACATAGATAGAATCCCCTTTTTACAAGGGGCGGTATTACTGTATGGCAAGGACAGCTCAGGCGGTCTCTCGTTCTCTGTTTTTGTCTTCATCCTGGGGGCCATGGACAGGCTTAGAGTCTGGCCCATGACCCACTTCTGCCCACGGGCAGGCCCCAGTAGGGAATAGATGGTTTAGACTGAAGGGAAAGATAAATACTGTCAACAAGAAGACATAGGCAAGCACTGAGAAAAATAGAATTCCACACAGAACATAATTAAATCAGATAACTTTTTAAAAATAAACAGTAGATGTGGATCACAAATTTTTGAAATCAAGTACTGTATCTTTTGGTTCTCCTTTAGAAACACATATACTAATTTTTAATGTACAGAGAGATCTGAAGATCCATCATGAGAAAGAGACTCAAAGGTGATTGGGGACATCAAATTAGATGAATTTGCAGTGAAAGATGTCAATGAAGCAAAGGTTCTAGCTACTTGAGACCCCAACAGACAAATAACATCAGAAGCCCACAAAATGATGGCCCTTTTTTGTATAACCCTAGAGTAATTACATTTAATGTTGAGAATCTCAGGATAACAAAGATGTAGATTAAATGGAAAGATCCACAGGAGAGCTGAAAAAGTATTTAGAGAAACAGAGTATTGGTTTATACCTACAAATTTACAGATTAAAGACCTCAACTAAGTAACAATTTACCCTGGGTCTGAATATCTGACCATAAATATTCAAAAGGTGTATATCAAAAAAAAAAAAAAAAAGAAAGAAAAGAAAAGTAATTTAGCTAGCAATCAAGAGCATAAATACAATTAAATTACTAATTTAATAGAGTTGGGCAGGTGCAGGGGGATGGGTATATTCACACCTAATGGGTGCAGTGCGCACTGTCTGGGGAATGGACATGCTTAAAGCTCTGTCTTGGGTGGGGCAAAGGCAATATATGTAACCTAAACATTTGTACCCCCTTAATATTCTGAAATAAAAGGAAAAGATATGTATCTAGTTAAAACTAGAGTCTTCCTTGCCTTCTAGTTTGGTCCGGCTTAATCACTGTAGACAAAGTATTATTAATATGTCCTTTGCTTTGATAACACTTCTCCACCTACCCCAAATTATTCTCTCCACCAGGCTTTCTTTTCATCTTGCTTTACCAGAAATTGAAATCATTGCAATGTGTAAGGAAGGCCTTGCCTAAAACATTATCTATAAGAATGTTTCTGATAAAGTGTATGTATCACTTAGACTGGAGAGTAGCATCCTGGAGTCTCTTCAAAACAGCAGCCCTAATTTGTTCATATAGGTTTTGAGTTTCTACCTTAGAAAGAACAGTAACATGGTCCCCAAGGGAAAAGTTCTGAGGAAATTAATTTCACTGGAAATAGGCCTATGCTTAGCCTGATAAGCCCTTACCTAGCTGAACAACATAATTTTGTAGAGCTATGAAGGGCATGCTCGGAAAGCAGTTGCTGGTTGAAGGACAGTACTGTTAGGAGGACAAACTTTTCAGATTCCACAAATGTGATGTTTTAAAGTCAGGAATTGGAAAGTTGATTGAAGAATGACTTTGTCATTTATGCATCTCAAAGCTAACTAATTTGTTCTCTAAGGTATATTCCTTAAAACTCTAGTTTAGGGGTTAAAATTTACAACCTGAGAGTCAAACCAAAATGCTGCCTTTTTTGTAAATACAATTTTATTGGAACACATACATGCTCATTTGTTTATGGATTGTCTGTGGCTGTTTTTCCCAGATAAATCTGCTATAATGACAGAGTTGAACAGTTGCAATGGAGACCACATGGCCAGTAATGGCTAAAATATTCATTAGCTGGACCCTTATTGAAAATGGTCACCAACCTCTGCTCTAGTTCTTTGGGATGTCAATAAGTATTACCTGATCAAAAAGTTTGGGAGACACTTGGTTAAATAAAATTAAGATTGTCTGTGAGATTTGAGTCTTTGACATATTAAATCCCCAAGGAGGCAAAGGAATGGTTCACAAACTTATTAATATTAGAGACCACAAACCCTTTTTTCATGGAATGTCTTTAAGGACCTGTTTTCTGTAGAACATAATTACAGGAACACTACAGCAGTCACTCAATTAACAGGAATATTAGTAGAGTATCTACTAAGTGCTAAACATTAGAGATTCTCTAGCTGCATTTCACGTCAATCCCTATGCCAGGCATTTTTATTGGTTGAGCTTCCAAATATATTCAGGCTAACACTGTGGAAATTTGTAGCTTGTCAGGCAAATTGGGAATAGGTCTCTTCCATGAAATCTACATTCTTTTTCTAAAGTTGAAATTCCCCTCTCTACCTGGCAAGCTTCCATTTCCCACAAAAAGCAACAGTTTGAAAACTAAAATGTAACATGGAATTCAGAGAAAACAGGGAAATTTTTAAGTGATAATTCAATTGTAGCTTCATTTATTCAGCAATTTTCAACTTCTCTTAGATAATGAATGGAGAAATGAATTGAAAATATGGATACTTGCCTGGCATAGAGACTGACATGAAATGCAGCTAGAGATGGGGAAAAAACATAAAATTTTTAAAAAGATGCTTTGAAAACCACAGATAAGCTAAAGGCCAGCAGAGCCCTGGTAAAGAGTTGGCTATTAGTGTACTTAGCATTTTATCTTTTAAGACAGTGGCAGGCACTCTGGTAAAGGCTGCTATAGGAAAGATCTAGAAACATTAACAAATATGTTTTCTGTTTATAATTTTCAAATTCTGCCTTAATTTTCAAACTATTTTCCTCTTTGAATTCACTGATTTTTCTCCAGGTAACAACCTTCCTGTCTATCTTTAACTGATCCCTAAAGCATCCACTTGTTGGCTTTTCCGACTCCGTCTCCTTTACACACCCTCTAGATCTGTTAATAGTAACTCCATTGAGACCACAAAGGTCTCTGATACAGGACTTCTCAACTTTTCTCCCTTTTACCTAAAAATGTCCATAGATCTTTACCACTTTTCTCTTATTTCCTTTCTGTCTTAAAATAAAAAATGCCCTTGTTCCATTCTAAGACTGACCTTTCAATGTTACCTTTGATCTCATTTGACTCTCAGAACTTGTCTCACAACTTTTCTCTTTAGCTTTAGTCATCCCCTTCAATCTTGTGCTCGTGTTGGCTTCTTCCTTCATGTACAATTATGCTAAAGGTTCTCCAATTCTAAATAAATTGTTCCTCAACCCTGCCTTTCTATCTCTTGCCTTTTCATTCCTGTGAATGCTCATAGGAGTAATTCTCCCTCAATTCCTCTATTTTAAATTGCTCACTTTGACCCTAACCTCAGTGTAGTTTCTATCTACACCACTTCATTAAACTCTTTCATAAAAATCACCAGTAATATCACTGCCAAATCAAAGAGTTTTGGCTCTTTCCCTATCTGGCTTTATCAGAAGCATCAGACACTATTAAATGTAGGCTCCTTCACAAGATGCATGTCCTCTGGCTCCAGTGACCTTGAACCTCCTACTATTCCTTTTCCTACTTGTCCTCCCACCAGGTGCATCACGTGTTCATCAAAGTTCTGTTCTTTCCTCTTTCCTGCTCTCTATACCTGACTTTTATCTCATAATCCTTTTGTAGCCCTTCATATTTTTTTACACTAGACTCTCATAGCACACCCAAATCGAACCTGCTGCTGTCCTCTCATTTCTTTCATCCTTCCTTAAACTTCCCTAAGGATTATCTTATTAAAACAGTATCAGATCATCACAGCAAGAATGAGAACACTTAAAATCTGTATAGAACCGTGTAGATTTCCAAGCACTTTTATAATTACTGGATGGATAACATTCCCTGTCCTGTCAGTATCACTCTACTAATCATAAGGGCTAATATATTAAGGCTCTAAGAGAGTAAATGACTTTCCCAGGATCACGCCATTTATAAGGAGCTGACATGATCTTTGAACTTGTGACCTTTGACTTCTTAATGTTAGGCGGATACTTCCATGCCACTCCTCTCCTGCCAAAACCCTTAGCCTAGAGAATAGGATTCATTATCTAGAGCTCTCTACCTTCCCATCTCATCTTCAAAGTGCCTCACACAATGTAAGCACTATACAAACTTTATGATTATTTTCATCTGTCTCACCTTGCCATGGGTTTCCCAACTTCATATTTTTGCCCATACCTTTTCCTTCTTTACTTTCTGAATCCATGTAAAATATTTTAATGGATTGTTTAAGGGCCCACTTATATGAAATGTATTGCTTCTCTAACAGTTCTGCTATCACATGTGCTTCCTTCTGTTTATGAATATGTCTTCCCCATTAAACTCTTATTTTCTTGAGGCACATTGTGATTTTTAAAATTCTGTTCTTCCCCTTCCTAACACAAAACACTGTATTTTGCACATGTTATGGGTATAAAAGTATGCTTGTGGATGTAAATGTTATCATCCCTATTTTACAAGTTCATACCTAGTCTTAAAGCCTTTGAAGCTTGGCTAGAGCCCAACCACTTTATCAAATTGTGAGCAAGTTGTCAGTGTAGCATCCTAGCTGGAAATAATCCAATTTTTGCAAGGCAAAATGGGGAAGATTATTATATCTATTTATGTAAATGATCTTTTCTGTCAGTTCCAGATATTGCTTTATTTTAAAAATGTAAGTGATAGTGTCATGATTGTGTTTTTTGATACATTATAATTGTACACATCTATGGGGTACATGTAAAATTTTGTTACCTACATAGAATTCATAATTATCTACTCAGGGTACTTAGGGTATCCATCACCTAAGTATTTATCATTTCTGTGTGTTAAGTACATTTCAGATCTTCCCTTCTAGCTATTTTGAAAAATATTATACACTGTTGTTAACTGTAGTTACCCTACTCTGCTATCTACATTAGAACTTATTTCTTCTACCTAACTGTATGTTTGTACTCATTAACCAACTTATCTTCATCCCACCCCCCTCTCCATATACTCTTCCCTCTCTTTGGTATCTATCACTCTACTCTCAACCTCCACGTAATCTATTTTTTTAGCAACCACATATGAGTAAGAACATACAACATTTGTCCTTCTGCACCTGGTTTATTTCTCTTAACATAATGACCTCTAGTCCCATCCATGTTGCTGCAAAGGACATAATTTCATTCTTTTTTATGACCGAACAGTATTCCTCTGTGTGTGTGTGTGTGTGTGTGTGTGTGCATGTGTGTATCACATTTTTCTTGTCCATTCATCGATTGATGGACACTTAGGTTAAGTCCATATCTTTGCTATTGTGAATAGTGCTACAATAAACAAGAGAGTGCATGTATCCCTTTGATATATTGATTTCTTTTCCTGTGGATAAATAGTAGTGGGATTGCTGGACCATATGGTAGTTCTATGTTTAGTGTATTTGAGACATCTCCACTCTATTTTTCACACTGGCTGTACTAATCTACATTCCCAACAAAAAGCGTACAAGAGTTTCCTTGTCTCCACATGTTGCTTTTTGTCCTTTTAGTAATAGCCATTCTAACTGGGGTAAGATGGTATCTCATTGTGGTTATGATTTGCAATTCCCTGGTGATTAGTGCTGTTAAGCATTTTTTTTACATACCTCTTGGCCATTTCTACATCTTCTTTTGAGAAATGTCTGTCTTCTTTTGAGAAATGTCTATTCATGTTCTTTGCCCATGTTTTAATGAGATTATTTGTATTTTTACTCTGCGTTCCTTGTATATTCTGGATATTAGTCCCCTGTGGATGAGTAATTTGTAAATATTTTCTCCCATAGGTTGTCTCTTTACTTTGTTGATTGTTTCCTTTGATGTGCAGGAGGTTTTAGTTTAATGAAGTGCCATTTGTCTATTTTTGGTTTTGTTTCTCATGCTTTTGAAGTCTTACCCATAAAATCTTTGACTACACCAATGCCCTGATGAATTTTCCCTATGTTTTCTTCTGGTAATTTTATGGTTATAATTTTAGGATTGCTTTTACTATGTCTGTGAAAAATGGCATTGGTATTTTGGTAGGGATTACATTGAATCTGTAGATTTCCTTGGGCATATGGTCTTAATAATATTAATTCTTCCAATTCATGAGCATGGAATGTCTTTCCCTTTGTGTCTTCAGTTTCTCTCATCAATGTTTTGTAGTTTTTCCTGTAGAGCTCTTTCACCTCTTTGGTTAAATTTATTCTTAGATTTTTTGTAGCTATTATAAATGGGATTGCCTTCTTGATTTTGTTTTCAGTTATTTCATTATTAGCATATAGAAAAGCTACTGATTTTTGTATGTTGATTTTGTATACTGCATCTTTACTGAATTTATTTATCAATTCTAAGAGGTTTTTGGTGGAATCTTTTGGTTTCTTTATACATAACATCATGTCATCTGCAAAGAGGGATAGTTTGACTTCCTCTTTTCCAATTCAAAATGGCTTTTACTTCTTTCTCTTGCCTGATTGCTCTGGCTAGGACTTCCAGTACTATGTTGAATAGAAATGATGAAAGTGGACATCTGGTCTTCTTGCAGTTCTTAAGGGAAATTCTTTCAACTTTTTCTTATTCAGTATGATGTTAACTGTAAGTTTGTCATATATACACTATACTTTATTATTTTGATGTATGTTCCTCCTGTGACTAGTTTGTTGAGAGTTTTCATCACGCAGGGATGATAAATTTTATCAATGATTTTTCTGCATCTATTGAGATAACCATATGGTTTTTGTCTTTCATTCTGTTGATGTGATGTATCATGTTTATCAATTTGTGTATGTTTAACCATCCTTCCATCCCTGGAATGAAACCCATTTGATCATAGTGTAATATCTTTTTGATATGCCGTTTACTAGTATTTTATTGAGGATATTTACACCTATGTTCATCAGGGACATTGGCCTACAGTTTTTTCTTGTTTCATCCTTGTCTGGTTTTGGTATCAGGGTAATACTGGCCTCACAGAATGAGTTAGGGAGAATCCCTTCCTCTCCAATTTTCTGGAATAGTTTGAGAAGGATTGATATTATTTCTTCTTTATACATTTGGTAGAATTTGGCAGTGAAATCCATCTGGGCCCTGGCTTTTTGTAGGGGGAGATTTTTTATTACTGATTCAATCTCACTACTCATTATTGGTCTGTTCAGGTTTTTTATTTCTTCATGATTCAATCTTTGTAGGCTGTATGCTTCCAGGAATTCATCCATTTCCTCTAGGTTGGATTCTGGGTGCATGCAATAGTGTAGTCTCTGTATGATTTCTTTGCCTGTAAACAGCATCAGTGGTATCTGTGATTCCTTGGTGGTTTAGGATGCAAATGTTAGTGGAGGCTGTGGTAAAGTTTTGCTGGGGACTGGCACACTAGGTAGGACAGTCTTTAGGCCCTAGTGGTGGCATCAGTAAGCTGAGCTTGCCTGTCCTTGGACCCCAGGACAATGTATGCTGGTACCAGTTTTAGCAGGCCCAACCAGGCTGATTCTTGGGCTTCCAGGTGGCTTGCTTAGGTGCTGGGAATAGAAGCAGTGGCTGAGAGGCAGGATGGGATCTTGAGCCCCCTGAGCAGTGGGTGTGGTATTAGCAATGACAGTAGCAGTGGTGAAACAATCCTATGGGACCCAAATGGCCCATAATAGTGTTGGCAATGGTCTAACAGGCCAGTCTCCAGACCTGCAGGTGGCATGTGAGGGTGGTGCCAGCTGTGGTGGTAATGGTAGGTTGAGTGGGCTCAACGTCAGACCCTAAGAGGACTGCTCAAGTGCCACTGGTGGTGGACTGTCCTGGGCAATGGCCAGGCCCCCAGAAGATGTATTCAGGCACTGTCCAGGCACAAGTGAAGCCAGGCTGGGCTATGCTCTCAAGCCCCCTAGTGGTATATATGGACTCTGGCTATGGTATATAGGGGCAGGGTGAGCCCCCTGGCTGCCAGAAAAATGCTGGCAGCAGTTGTGCTGTGGGCTTGCCATTGGGAAGGACAGAGTTGCCTTACCTCTGTGTAGCCATAAGCAGGCTGCTGGGAGGCTCGGGCTTTGCCCACACTTGAGTCTACAGCAGTCTGCAGCCACAGGAGTTGCAGGCAGTGGAATTTGTCCTCAGCATGCATAAGAATGCACACCTGTCCTTCTGCAGGGGAAGTGGGATTGCTGTCTGTGGCTGTTGCCTCAGCCCTGATTGTAGGGTAGGAGGCAATCCTGTGAGGGCTGAGCTCTCAAAATGGTGCCATGCTGCTGCTGCCCAGGACTCAGGGCTTGTAGGACCCAGCATGAGCTCTCTTTCTCTAGAGCAATGCCTTCATGTACTTTCCAGGGAGCTCTCTATGTTAGCCTTGGGACCCATAAAAATCAAGGGATTCTTCCACGGCTAGGGTGGTAGAAGTCCATGGCATGAATATGGACCACTGGGCGTCTTATACTTACCCTTTCCCTACAGTGGAAAGTCTCTCTTGGCTCCCAGACAATCCCAGCTGAGCAGGCCACCTTGCTTCCTTTACTTTCCTTATATTAGGTGTTTCTTATCACTTCTTTGTCAAATTCCAACATTCTCTCTTGGATAATCTTTCAAACAGTAATCATCTACTCACTACATCTGCTCTTCTTAGAGAACGAGGTAAGAGAAGCCTCCAATCACCCACCTTGAGTCCCCTACTAGAACAGATTTTCCAGTGACTGTTATTAATATGTACCCTTTTCTTGTGTCATATTTTTATTTTTAATAAAAAATCATTATTCTTTGTATTTATTTTAGGGTTCTTATTTTCACACCTTTTGTTCTTTAGACCGTCCTAATTTATACATCTAAGATAAGCTCATTATTGTGAGGATTTAAGTGACATTAATAAAATTACAATTCTAAAAATACTATGCTCATTGTTGACATTTCAGAATATGCAAGAAATAAAAAATATATATTTTCCCATGGTCACAGCACCACGAGATAATAATTCTTAGTAATTTAATGTGTTAGTATCCTGGTTTTCATTTACATATAACAAAAATGAAATAATTGTAGATTCAATTTTGTACCTTATTTCATTTATCTAATATAATACCATAGTATGTCTTCATGCTCTTAAATATTTTATAAACATCATTTCAATGCCCTCAGAATTGTATCATGATGTACTACATTGTAAACATTTTTTTTATTTTGGTGTTTTAAATTATTTTCAATGTTACTATTACAAACAATGCTGTGACGAATATTTTGTACATAAATATCTGTGCTTCAAACTGTGGAATTATAAAATCTTAAATTCACACTTTGATTCTGCCTTGTTTACAACTTTACCTGAAACCATAGGTCATAAGTTGCTAGAGTACTGAATGGAAACCTTAAGAGTAAAAGAGTATTTGTTAGCATAAAACATTGAACTAGACAATCCACTTTGTCAATAGAAAGAAAGTTGAAGAAATTTATAAATCAGATGCTAGGAAGGTGCCAATAAAAGAGTATTAGCAGCTTGGGTAGAAGATTCTGTTTAGTAGATCTACACATGTTTTTTACCTATCATCATAAAATTGAATTTATCTAGAATTTGTTGAGATGGGCAGAAAAGATTTTCTGTAATACTCTATTTTTAAGTACAATGATTTTTTGTTTTCACTTATGGAATACAATTGTCCTTAATGCTATAAATCCTGTAAATCTGGTTTTACATGTTTGTTTTAAGAAATTGAATTTACTCACTATATGTTTGTTATAGAAAATTGTATTTATTAGAATATGTTTGCTGTAGAAAATTAAATTTACTTCCCTAAGTTGTAATACACAGATCAGCACAGTAATGATTAACTAACTTAGTGCCATTACTAATTTTATTCTGTAACTTTAGCAGATGATGTGAATTCACTGAGAATTACAATATTCTGCCTTTGCTTTCCTCTACATTACTATTAGGGAAAAATTGCTTGTAATCCCAACAACTTCACTCCTAAAGAATACACAAAAATTGTTTCTTCATCAAGATACACTTATAAAAACTGAAATTAGTGGAAAATGTTATAAAATTTCAAGTTTTTTATACATTTTGCTAAAGATATTGATGTAAAAGTTCATTTATTCAACAAACTCACATTAAGCATTATTATGCAAGGCACTGCACTGGTTACTAAGGATACATCCCATAATGAACACAATATTGATGCCAAGTCATAGTTCCAGTGACAACAGATAAGAGTACCCAAGGCACTATGCCTTTGCCAACACTGTGTTTTAAACCTTGATGATTTTATTTGCCAAATAAAGCATATCATTTTGTTAATTTGATTATGTATTAATACTACTGAAGTTAAAATTCTTCTTATATCTATTTTCTTTTTCATGTACTCATTTTTCTCCTGGGATTTTTAATTTAATTTAGTCATAGGAGCACATTATATGTTTAGCATGTTGATCTTTTTATCTATACTATTTATGACAAATATGCATTTTTTTCAAATATATGCATTATATATTTTGCATCTGGAAGAGTTTTTATTTCCATTGATTGTTTTTCTTTATGGTATTTGATACCATTTTATGTTTAGAAATGCTTTTCCCATCCCAAGATCAGGCACATGTTCATTCATATTTTCTTCTATTTCCCTTGTTTTCATCTCATATTAAATCTTTAAGCCTTTGGAAATTAACTTTGGTATATGGTATAAGTCAAAGAGCTAAATTTATTTAATATCAAATTTCTTATAAGCTGACTGCAAATTAACTTATTAACTATGTCATATCTCACAGCAATTATGCTATTTGTTCTCTTTGTATATCTAAGAATTTTAATATAGATATTATAAATATATTGATACTTGTGTTTCCCAGAGCAAGAGGACTAAGACTTTTATTTTATGGTAGATTATATTTTATATTCATTTTAAATTCTATTCTTGGTCCTGCCCCCTCAGCCATATCACTTTTTGTGACAAAAAAAGTTCTACTTTGTGCAAGGAGACTCTACTAGTCTCTATTCACACAATGCTTCTTATTTTTATTTAGGTCAGCCATACTGACAGTACCTTAGACTAGATTCGAGAGTTAGAAGCCTAACTCTGACTCAGCAGGTCTTCTAAATCCTAAGTAAGATTTTTAACCTCCAAAAACCTTTATTTACACTTACTAGTAAAAGTTCTGATTAATTATCTTGTCGATGCTTGAGTCTGAGGGAGGTCAGTGATGGTCACTTGCCTTTATCCCCACTTCCATTTGCTTGTATCTCAAGTCCTGTCCAGTCATAGCCAGCAAAATTTTTTTTAAAAAGGAGAGTACGGCTGGGTGCGGTGGCTGATGCCTACAATTCTAGCACTCTAGGAGGCCCAGGCGGGAGGATCACTTGAGGTTAGGAGTTCTAGACCAGCCTGAGCAAGAGCAAGACCCCATCTCTACAAAAAATAGAAAACTTAGCCAGGCATGGTGGCATGCGCCTGTCGTCCCAGCTACCCAGGAGGCTGAGGCAGGAGGATGGCTTGAGCCCAGGAGTTTGACATTATATTGAGCTAAGATGACACCACTGCACCCTAGCCAGGGTGACAGAGCAAGATTCTGTCTCAAAAATAAATAAATAAAATAAAAGGAGAGTAGGTGGAACCCCAAAGATGACAGAGAGGAGAGAGGGTTAAAAGAAACCAAGGAGACAGTTGAACAGGTGCTAAAGAGAAAGAGAGGCTCCCCACAGAGGGATTTACTCCCTGAGAGACCTAGAGATGCTTGACCCCTAAAAATAAGAAAGATCCTTTAGAAATAGGTGTTTTTAGAAGTAGGCAGACAAGATCAGTAGAATAGAGGAGCATATTGTCTCACTAATGGATACTCTGTGTAAATTAAAATAGGCAACTTTCCACTCGTATCAAGAACAATTATATCAATTGTTCTAGACTTTAAAATAAGCACCCACATCATTGAATATGCAAGGCTTAAGGAGTCTAAAGAGATCAACTTCATTTGGAACTGATTGATAAATGGATATGATGGACGGGTCCTGTACTTTGAGTGACATCATTAAGTGAATATACAAATAGTAATAATTATTTCTCAGTGAACATTTGGTAAAATGGAAGAAGAAAGTTTAATTTTCATTTTTTGCTACAACTTGTGTCAACTTTAAAATATGATTATGTTTGATTAACAAGAAAACAAGATACCCTGTTTTATGTTTCTAGCTCAGTTTTATTGTTTTGTTTTGGTTTTGGTTTTTTTTATTTTTTTTTATTTTTTGTTTGTTTTTCAGCTCATTAAGGGGGTACAAAAGATCAGGCTATATACATTGCCCATGCCTCCCCATCCCCCCGAGTCTGAGCTTTAGTTGTGTCCATTCCCTAGACAGTGCACATCACTCTCATCATGTAGGTGTGCACTCCTCCCCTCCCCCCACCCCATCTCCCCCAGTGAGAACTTCAATCGTGTCCATTCCCCAGGCAGTGCGCATCGCACTCATCAAGTAGGTATACACGCATCCCTTCCACCCAGCCCCGACCTCTGTCCGATACCCAATTGGTGTTAATCGCAAATGTGCACTCAGGGAAACCAGTTTGCTGGTGAGTACTGGTTTTGTTTTTAGAATTTACCTTTTCAAGTAGTCCTACCTTAACTCCATTCACATGTAACCACATGGTTCTGACAACTTTTTATTATTACAAACTTCGTCCTATGGATCAAATTCAAAATCAATCTCAAATGGAGCCATCTATGTCTCTGATTTTTAAAAGTACACATCTTTTTAAATCTAAATAAACATAGTACTATAATAGTTTATAAAATTGTACAATTTCCTTTTACTTTTGAAAAATCAGAGTCTTATGCCTTAAATTAGCTTTGTTTTTTTTTTTAACTTACATCTCAATATTTTTATTAAGCTAGAGAGCTGGTATCAAATATTAATGCCAACTTAAATCAGGCATATTCAATAGGACAAATTATCCCCTCTTTCTAGTTCCTAGAAGCAGATGGATTCATCTTTGGTTAAACACACTTACCAGAATGAAAAGGGAGGCTTTGCTAAATATTGGATTCTTTTGGCAAGTAGCATTTCCCTACTCCCATCACCACCTGGACATTCTCCTCCAGGCTTTCCTCTGTATCACAGAGGATGGAAGCCAAGGAGCTGCATTTCCCCAACTCTCCTTCCCCCAGTATTCTAAATTCATTTAGTGTTCTGCCAATAGAAAGCATTTGCTCAGTATTTGGAAAACAGAATAGAATCACTCTGGGTTAATTTCTCTTTTCCAATAGGAAGCAGATGTATAGATTTCTCAGACACAAGCATTTGCAGCAGCCTTCACTCCCCTACCATTCACCGGCCTTGGGGTTAAATTAAACTGTTCCCATCCTAAGGGATATTTTTGATACTCCATATTCCCAGTCTAAACATCTAGAAATTACTGATGAAAACTTTGGAAGGGAAAAGTTAAGATAGAAAAAATATTTTCAACTAACCTACTCAAGTCAAAGACAGAGATTAACAGTGCTACAAAAAGAATGATTGAATTGTCCTGAGATCAGTTGAAAACATGAGGTATAATTTACAGCATGAGTTTGCACCTATCATGGGTTTCAAAAAGACAAAAAGGCCTAAAGGCAAATAGAAAACTTTTTCATTGTCCCCAGAGCGATCTGTTCCTCAGGGCAGTGAGGTAAGAAGGGACAAGGTGGAAAAAGTCAAAGAGGAGTGGTACTCCCTTCACATCCTACCTTGGGTCAGATTCCCCAGAAGCAGAGCTTCCTACATCAAGACTCGTGATGAGAGATTTATTAAGGAAGGAAGTGGGTCGGGCAGGGGAAAAAGATAAGCAAAGATATGGTTTCAACGAAAATCTAGTCTTGGTCTGATCATGGGGAGCTCAGGAATATGATGGCTCCAAAGAGTTTTCCACCTGGATGAAAGAGAGCTGGGCTCTTGGCTGGGAAACACTCACAGCTGCAAGGAGATGGGCTCCCCTCTCTGGTAAAGAGATCAGGGTGGGGCACTTTGGGGGAGTATCCCAGGACAATCGAGAAAACCTACCCTCCAAACTGAGGCGGAGCTGAGAGACTCAACAGTGACTCAGACAAGTCCAGCTTGGCAAGTTAGATGAGTTTATTAGAGGTTGCTTACACAGGGCACTCACTCCTGGGTGGCAGAGGAGTTCTGTGGAGAATAAGATCCGTAGCACCTACCTGTGGTGTTGCCTTAAATCCCTTCCGTGAGTGACACAGAGCTTTTATTGTGTCATCGCATGTTTGCATTGAAACAAATTAAGCATGTGCAGTACAATCTTCATGTGCCTTCATACAACCTATGTTATGTTAATGCAATTATAGTAGCCCATTAGGTAGGGATTTTGGTATTACAATTAGCTAAAGGGTATTATAGAACAGCTAAAGCAGTTTTAAAGCAGTCGGTGTTGGCTTAAGCTGGTTGCCTCAAGAAAGTGCTGAGGCACATCTCTTATGCCTTGTTGTTATCTTTAGTATTTGCTTAATCTATTTTGTAAAAAACTTTGTTGAGCACTCCCAGCTAGCAGTGTTGCTCTTTGTGTGGTGGGGAATTTTGTATTTTTCCCTCAGGCATCATCACCGTCTACTCCTATTCTTACAGTAGGGCTATTTTTTTGCTCACATGCAATGTATATCTGTTCTCACTGACATTCAGCCAGACCCAAATCCATTTCCTATAGCACAAGAAATTTCATATGTAGAATACTAATACCAGGACCATGAAAGAAAAATGAGAAGCCCCTAATCGCTAATTTTCCAGAAATAATAAGTTTCTTTTAAGAGGTTGACAAGATGATTTAAGATATCCTTTGATATTCCAAAGGTGACATAATAGCTATATTTTATACAATTGCACACATTCAACTCAAGACCAAGTTAGGGGGTGAAATTAACCTCAGAAAAGAAAGAAAAGGCCATTTTAAGTGCTCCATATCATTACCATAAAAATAAACGATATTCCTAAAGGCATACTAGTCCGTGGGTGATGCCGTGCTGAGGAAATAACAAAGCCAGGTTTCCTATATTCTTGGTGAAAGGCGTTAAAGCCAGGTGGAACAGCAGTAGAAGGGTTGGTGACTTTAATGGGTATAGATGATCTCTAGTGCAAAAGACTTAATTCGTGCTGTGTAACCAGTAAATCAAATTCACAAGTATATTGTTTTATAGTAGAAGATACCAAACTGAAAATTGGGTGTCTGATGAAATTGATGTCAATGTAATAAATGAGCAAGAAATGTGCCTTCCACCTCTCCCTTTGATGCAGTTAATAGGAGTTTACATTTGGCTCCTGTAAAATTTTCAGTTTTCTCTAATAATTGCATTCTTAATAGAGAAAAGTTGGAACCTTCTAATTGAATCTTTTATTATTCAATATTTGATATATATGAATAAAATTTATAACATATATTTTGAAGTATCAATTGTAGACATTGTTGAAAGACTGAGTTGGCGTACTGGCTCTGCCACTTATTAGATGCATGATCCTGGTCAAGTCACTTAATTTCTTTGTGCCTCTATTTCCTCCCCTATAAAACGAAAACAAGAATAGCATCTACCTAATAAGCTTTGTGAAGTTTAAATAACTAATAACTCAAATAAAGTGCTCAGAACAGCACTGGCAGCATAAGCGCTAGGTAAGTGTTAGCTATCAATAACAGTACTACTTTTATTGGTAGTAAAAATGAAGACCCATGAACCTATCATCCAACTTAAAATTATCAATACAGTTGCATTTGCCTCTATACTTCTCCCATCCCGTTCCTGTTTCCCTCAGCCTTGCTGATCTCCATTAATTTGAATTTTGATCATTCCAGTTTTTAAAATTATAACCTCTATGTATGAAATTCTAAAAATATTTTTAGTTTTACTTCATTTTAAAATATGCACAAATAGTATACATTATAAGTGATTCAACCGTATTCTGCTTCTGTTGTAGTTGTTTCATTTTCATTACTAATATTCTTTTCTATGAAAATACTGTGATTTTTGTATATATATAATAGTTCTCTGTTAATGAACATTTACATTTTTTTCCAGCTTTTTTGCTGTACAGATAATGCTTCTCTGAATTTTGTTGCCATGTTTTCTGGTGCATATCTGCAAGAGTTTCTCTAGGACTGTGGTCCCCAACCCCAGGGCCATAGACCAGAATCAGTCCATGGGCTGGCATTGGTCTGTGGCCTGGTATCGGTTCGTGGCCTGATAGGAATCGGGCTGCACAGCAGGAGGTGAGTGGCAGTGAGCTAGTGAAGTTTCACCTGTATTTACAGCTACTCCCCATTGCTCGCATCACCACCTGAGCTCCACTTCCTGTTGGATCAGCAGCAGCATTAGATTCTCATAGGAGCGGGAACCCTATTGTAAATTGTGCATGAGAGGGATCTAGGTTGGTAGCTCCTTATGAGAATCTAATGCCTGATGATCTGAGGTGGAGCTGAGGCAGTGATGCTAGCACTGGGGAGCGGCTGCAAATACAGATTATCCTTAGCAGAGAGGTTTGACTGCACAGTAAATATAATGCACTTGAATCATCCTGGAAACCAGCCCCTCTGCCCCAGTCCATGGAAATATTGTCTTCCATGAAACCGGTCCCTGGTGCCAAAAATGTTGGGGACCACTGCTCTGGGATATATGCTCAAGAGTAGAATAACAAGGACATAAGCTATGCAAATGTTCAGCTCTACAAGATAAGTAACCATTCCTGCTGATACCACATCTTTACCAACAAGTGATATTGACAAACTTCTCCTTTTTTTCTAATCTATCAGCTAAAAATATATTTCACTGAGATCTTAATGTGCATTTTCCTGATTGTTAATGAGTTTGAGCTTCTTTTCATGTTATTTAGCCATTTATATTTCTTCTTCAGCAAAATATTTTTCATACAATTTTGCTCATTTCTCAATTGAGCTGTTTCATGGAGTTCTTTAATTATTCCAATTACTAATCATTTGTTGATGATATAATATTTTGCAAGTATCTTTTCCTAATTTATAACTTTCATTTTTACTTACTTTAGGATCACTTTTGATTAAAAGAATTTCTTAATTTTGATGTAGTCAAATTTATTTTTTAAATGTCTTTTATGGTTAGATTTTTAGTTTCTTGTTTCTCTTCAATATCTGAGCCTTCAGAAACTGTTTCAGATTCAACTCCAAAATCTTTCACATGGTCCAAGTACTAGATTACCTTGCAGATACAGGTATTTGCCTTTGTGGGAACCCTGCCTCTCTTATATTTTTACCCTTTATTGTTTTGAGCTCCAGTTACATCTTCCTGGGTTTTTCTTCTGTTTTATTTTGTTGCACAGAGAGAGGGTTCCTGGGATAGTTCCCCTACTTCTTGTGAAATACGCAAAAATTATGTTTCATAAAGAATCTGAATGTTTCATCTGGAAAACATCCTATATGGATCCCATATGGCCAGATGCTGAAGACTTACTCTATCTTTACCTCCCAAAATGCAATATGTGTTAGAAATTATAGGTAAACTATAAAACACATTCAATATCAGAGTCACATCACTAGGAAGCATCATTCATATCAAAAGTGCATTTTTATTTGGTGATCTCTTGCATCAGAAGTTGATGAGAATGTTTTCAATAATCATCTTCCTTAGGTTGAAGAAATATGAACATGTTGAGCCCCTGAGGATAACTGTGTTTGTTCAACAGATATTACAGTGCTTGCACATGGTAGGTACTAATAAATACCAATTGTTTGAGAAGACTGTACTAAAATACAAAACAATGAGGTGGCTAGACTTTTTCCCAACTAAGTTATTAAATCTGTCAGCATGTTATTTTACATAAATATATACCATTTATATATTTTGACATACAAAATATATACCAAATATATATTTTGTCACCCAAGTTTCAATTCCAATTTAATGCATTGAACCTACTCTAATTGCGCACAACTCCAAGGAGTAAGAAGACATAAATATCTGCTGGTGGAAAACTGGACACAAGCTTTTAGTTTTATTTAAAGGAATTGTTACAGTAAGGCAGAAGGATCAAAGGGGCAATTATCCCAGGAATATGGGAAAGAAGAGATGATGTAGGTGGTACTTCAGTGACAAAATTTAAATGAATATTTTGATTCTTTGCTGTAGACAGTTACAATGTAGTCAAGCCAGACAAGTACACTGGGGCAGAGGGATGACATATATGTAGAGTAACCATACCTAATTTCCTTTATACATCTATAAATAATCTAACCTCTGGGCTGGACCCCTACCTCCACAAGGGACTATTTTTTCTTCCATTAATATTCCAGCAAACATTGGGGGCTCTACAGAAATGTCTGAGTACATTTTCTTGAGTAAGGGAGCAAAATTTTATGCCCACATGCTAGATACACGAGTAGGTTGTTCATGGTACTTCATTCCATCCACTTACAAACTTTTCACTGCACATTCGTGACAGTCTCACCTTCATGGCACTCCTTTAACAATTCATAACTCTTGGCAACTTTGGTTCTTTCTCTCTTAATCAAAATATAACATTAGAATACACATAAGCAAAGAATGACATTAGTCTAAAGATAAACAGGAATTCATTCTAATTTACTAAAAAGTATTCATAAACTTTATTATTTTAACTATTATTTATAACAAATTAACTACAATACATCTCACACCTGAACATGGCATGTCAGTGTACATGGTAGTTAAAAACCACTGCCATTTGTCAACTAAATTTTTGATCATCTGAAAAAAATGAAGGTAACTCACAATTATAAGTATCCTCTACTAAAAGAGAAAGAAATAAGTTGCTCTAGGTACTGAAAAATGTCAAAGTACAGCCAAATGTAACAATACTTATATTCATTAATAAACCATAAAAATAAGTATGAAGAAATATTTGGTTTTCCCAGTAATTTTTAACATAAAATTTCTTCCAACATAACATATTTTGTTGTCTCAGATGTATTAATGCCCAAAGCATGTCTTTTATTGGGTGGCATCACAGGAAATGAGGGAGGTGGTGGAACAGTATCCAGATGCTGTTGGTGGCCACTGCCACCTGGCACAGCAGGGGGATAAGAATAGAGGAAATCTTGGCCACTGTTAGTGTGGAGACGATGCAGTGTAAGAAGGAGGAGACAAGGAGAAAAGCTCATGTAGGTGGGCACATCAAGAGAGCTTTTAGAAGGCCATCAGGAATGATAGTTAAGGGAAGAAAGCTTGCACAGCTACTGAGGTGTGGGAGAGTTGAGAGAAGAAAGAAGATTTAAAGATATGCATCTCTAGGTAACAAATCAAACCTCTTTAGAGTTCTTGGAGAAATAGAAATAAAGTTTGGAATTACATTTAATTACTTTCCCTACTGGACTGTCTTTCTATTGAGGTACAGGATTATTTTTTCACATATTCATTCAGTCATTCAACTATTCATTTACCCAACAAATACATATTGAGTGCCTACTATGTGCTAGGCTTTGGTCTAGGCAATGGTGATAGAACAGTGAATAAAACAAACAAAAATTCCCTGGCCTTATGGAGCTAACATCTTAGTGGAGAAAGACAGACAATATACAAATGATGGAAAAGTCATTTAGTATGTCTGATGGCAATTCTACTATAATACTATAGAGAAATACTATACTATATAGTATGTTACAGTATGACATATAGCACTATTGAGAAAAATAAAGCAAGAGTATAGTGAGTGTTGGGAAGGTTGCAAAGTTAAACAAGATAAACAAGTTAAACAAGCCTCCCAGGGGAGGCTTTCTTGAGGAGGTTACTTTTAAGCAAAAACCTGAAGGAAGTAAGTTGGCTAACTGTGAATATGTTGGAGAACAGCATTCCAGGCTCAGAGAACAAGTGCAAAAGCCCTAAGGTGAGGGTGGGTCTGGCACACTGTTAAAGGCAAGTCTTCTTGTGTTTGGTAACACATACATGTTAATGGTAAGAACAGATGTAAAGCAGCACAGTATTCTTCAAATTATGGGTTATTACCCATTAATAGGTAAGAAAACTAATTTCTTTAATGCCATAATTTTAAAAAATAAAATGAAATAAATTAGAACAGAAAATAACTGAGAAAATCATGGGGTTTTTTTTTTTCAGTTGGAAGTTTTATTTCAGTAGTGAGTGTGTTTGTGTTTATGTGTGAGACAAACAAGATGAGTGTTAAGTGGTATAGTGGGTTGTGATGTAAAATACATTTCTTTACTATGGGCTCCAGCTAAAAATGTTTGAGAAATATGGAAGTAGACCTCCTTCCCTTTTAGTAGTTAACTTCTTAGTTTCTATCTTAACAGCAGTGATTCTCAAGGGAAATGGAGTCTCCAAAAGTACGAAAGTGGGACATTTCAGAATCATCGAGGACACACTCCCCAGACCCCCAGAAATTCTTATAATTCCTCACTCTAATAAAGAATCACTATTTTCACCATCCATCACTAATACTGAATGCAATTTGTCACATCTGCCCCCTAAGCAGAGGTTTAACCACTCTAGATAGGCCTGGTAACCTGCTGGGCTAAAGCCATCTTCCTCATCATAAACATCATTGCTGATGAGAGCCAGACCCCGCAGACTCAAGACCACGGCCCAGACACTATCACAGAGTGGTGAGCATCATCTCTTGTAGGCTGGGCTGGAAGAGCTACCCTTTCCTAACCTCTCTGAGTACACACTCTGTCTAGTGTGCAGTCTTTCATTTATCTCTATATATATCTGAAGACTTGAGAAGATCTCAGTGTAAGTCTAGATCTCTATTTTGGTGAAAGGAGAAGCATCCAAAAGATCCACGTGCACGGAAATGCTCTATTTGTTTGACTTTAAGTTGAGTTTGTCCTGAAATGTCACTTGCAAGCCCATTTGTTGTTCCCAGCACAATCATCAACAGTCTTTACACACTTAAATTCTCCCCTACTTCTTTGCTACAAAATAAAATGTTCATCCTAATTGGCCTAATACCTGTGTCCTTTATGAACTCTTGCCTACTACCAGCTTCACAAAGTTTGTGTTTATGACTCGATTTTATTTTATGCTTCTCTGTTGGTTTATTACTGGACAGTCTTTTAACTAGTTAGCAATTTTTAGTGACAGTTTCAGCTCTAAAAATATATTGCTTAGTACTTTTACATGACAGAAAACTTAGGTAGCATTATCTTGGACACAGTCATGCATTCTGAGACCACAAGCTCTGGATCAGCATTTTGCTTATATTATATAGATTTCTTAAAATGATGGATATTATCACCACCTATAGACCAACATTTGTCTAATTCCTCATACTCTTCCAAGAATGTTTAATAAATATTAAGTAGTAACTGTTCTTATATATTACTATACTAGCTTAAGGTGAATGTCATAGGTCCAGTCTCTTGTTGAGATTGTTGCCTTCTACAAAAACAGCCCCAGCTGCATTGACAACCTTACATTGCTGATGGATTGGTACTGCACGAAAAACAATTCTAACATATGCTCTGCTACCATGTCAATAACAGTCTCATAGAATGAACAGATTGCAATGCAATCATTGTAAATGATTGTCAACTAATGTGCTTGCATAGATTGAGTAGTCCTACTAATTTTAAAGATTTAATTACTTTTGATTACATGTAACATTAATGGCATAGGTGCCAAAAATATTTCATATATAATTTTATAATCTAAATATGAAAAGAAATATGAGCAACATGAGAAAGGTTCAAACACTGAAAAACAAATATCAAATACATAACTATCTGTCAGCTAGTTTTCTCCTTTCTCCATCAGCTAGTTTTATTAAATAAATTTTGATGGTAAGAAAAGATTAGGTATAAAAGCTTACATAGCAAAATCAATAATACTAAATATACTGAAGTACTCATTAAATCTTATGATCATGTCAGTGAAGCATTTATTTATTGTTTTATCTATTCAGTGAAGCAAATAATAAATTGTGTAGAGTATTATGTCACTAAATTAAAGAGAGATTTATGTTTGAGAGGCTATGTTAGTATTTCCATTTTAAAAAATCTTTGTAAATACATTTCTCCAACATTGCATATTCAGACATTCAGTATTAGAGGTCATAGTCTTAAACAACCAAATGGAATGAAGGAAAGGCTGTAGGGTTTCTTGAATTAAAAGGCCCTTTTAAATCTGAAATTGTGACAAACATTTCCCAAGAAATGTAGCCTATTTTACAGGAAAAATAGTGTAGGTTTTATCCCACTGAAATAGTTTGCTTATCATTTAAAACTGGTCAATGAAGGATTTCCTAAGGTTTACCCGAAATATAAAATTTAACAGAACATAGAAAAATGGGACACACCCAGTATCTGGGAAGAAAATGGAATTATAATGTAACATTTGTTGGTCCATAATTCCCTTGAAATAGTGATGCCTGTCTGATGTAGTCTCTACCAGTTGAGACAACAGTATACAAATGTTCTATTCTTAAATTTTATCTTCACTCTTAAAAATAAAACCTTTCTGGCTTCCTTTGAGAATTAGCCTCCCAACCCTCCCCACTCCCAATGTTTTCACCCAACAAAATATGTTTTCTAATTGGATCATATAGTGCTATACACTTCTGGCTTTGGATTTTAATATATGTATACTTGAATTACAAAGAATAGGTCGGGTGCGGTGGCTCACGCCTGTAATTCTAGCACTCTGGGAAGCCGCGGCAGGAGGATTGTCGAGCTCAGGAGTTAAAGACCAGCCTGAGCAAGAGCAAAACCCCATCTCTACTAAAAATAGAAAAAAAATTAGCTGGGCAACTAAAAATAGAAAAAACTAGCCAAGCATGGTGGCATGTCTGTAGTACCAGCTACGTGGGAGGCTGGGGTAAGAGGATCGATTGAGCCCAGGAGTTTGAGGTTGCTGTGAGCTAGGCTGAAACCACGGCACTCCAGCCTGGGCAACAGGGTGAGACTCTGTCCCCCAATGAAAAATATAACAAAATGAATAAATTACAAAGAATAGAGGGAGATACGTAGGTATAATCAAAACCCAATGACTCGCTAGCAGGTTTTTTTCTCTAGACATTACCCTATCTCAGTGGAATTCATTGTTCTCTTGTCAACCAAGTCCTGATGAAACCATGTTCTTACAAAGGCACGCAGGCAGTCTGAGAGAGAGAGGTGGGGAGGAAGGACCTTTCCTCCACCCTACACACACACTAGAAAGTAAGCCTCTTCTGTTCTTCTAGGAAGAGCTTCTATCCTATTTACTTTCATAAATGTCTGAGTGTGTAGGGCGTGGGTCATGCTTTTGAAATTTTTTTGATCGATTGCTTGAAAATATAAAATTTGAGTAATTCTCACTTATTCCTGGCCTCAAAGAAGGTGAGGATACTTGAGGGATTGTGATAAGAGGATTAAACTGTGTTTAAAAGAACTATGTCAATCAATTACCAATTTTAAAAGTCCTAGAACACAATAAAAGTTAAGAATAACATACTCCTAAACCAAACATAGCCTGTCATCAACCATTTAGCAAGAACTTCAGTATCTTATTGTACTTTAAGGTCATTGTTATTTGTATCATTTTTTTCACTGCATATAACAATAAGACATATTAAATACATATCAGGCTGAATCTGTGTGGACTCCATAAAATATGCTGCAAATTAGATTTTAAAATAAATCTCTGAGACTAGCTAATTTATTTAACAGTTGGTTCTAACTTATTAGGAAAAGAAAATATAATTTTGAGCTATTATAGGCCTTGAATTCAAGATAAATGAGACCCATGTTGAAGTAGAAAGCTTAAAATTTGTTATTACGCTTGGAAAGACATGAGACACATGTTGTTCAGTACATATGGTTGTTGATGTGCTTGGATTCAATTCTCAGTCCACTACTTACTTAGTGTATGACCCTGGACATAGTTTCACTTCTCAGTGCCTCAGTTTCCTTATCTGTAAGATGTAGATTATAATAAAAACCTACCTCATAAATTTGTTGCCAGGATTAACATCATTGATGTGATGCTTGATTTTTCACTTTTACCTTCCCTCACCCTCACATCCAATCCATCATGAGGTCCTTTCTGTGTTCCTCTAACCATATCTTGATCCTTTCCACTTCTTTCAGTCTTCTCTGTGCCCACCTTCATTAAGGCTACTATCATTTTACGGATGCATAAATTGATCTCCCAGACTTCATACTTTTCCACTTCCAATCCACGCAGATTGATCCTTTTAAAACGTTTAATCAAACCACATCCTTCCCCTTCTTAAAACTCTACCATGGGCTCCTTTTATTGCTCTTTAAGAAAAAAACTAGACTTTTTAACATGGCTAGTGCTGTCCAGCATGATTCATCTCCTCCTAATCCACCAACTTCATCTCCTACAAGTCTGTCCTTTCACTCATTCACCATGCTCCTGTCTGTGCCTCAAACCCAGCAAGTCCTTCCCCATTGTAGAGTTATGGTATATGCTCTTATCTGGAACTGCAATCCCTTCCCCCAGCCCTGCACATGAACTGCACCTGTTCATTCCAGAAGAATCTCTGAAATATCCCATCTCCTTATACATGCCTTCCCATGCCACCTTATTTAAAGTGGCCATCCCATGTTATTCAATATCTCATTACCTTTTATACTAATTATCATAATCTTTAATTATCTTATTTAATTTTTGCTGTTGTCTGTAAAGTTTCCCCAATCAGAATATATTAAATAAGTTCCTCAGGGGCAGGGTATCTTATTCAAACTTTATCTTCAATGATTGGCACATGGTTGGTACTTAATCAGTTTTGAAGAAAAAAATGCTTACCACTGTTTGTGACACATAAAATGTTCAATCAATGGTAGCTTTTATCATTAGAGTAATGCTTTTATTCAAGGAAATTGCATAGATTATCAGGTAAAAGAGTGAATATAAATGTGTAACTTGACTAACTGTTTTCAGTATTGAAAGAAATTCACCAACTCAATAAATAAACACTGTGATGGTGGATAGCATTCAAGTTAATTTTATCATGTAATATTGAGTTTAATTCAATGGAGATATTGTTTGGGTTTCATCTTTGAGAAATGCAGAAATATGAGAATAGTAGATAATAGATACAATCTCTGTTGCTCCCTCCTAGATGTCTATCCAACCTCACAGATAAGCACCTTTTGGATAAGCATAATACTCAACTTAACATGCACATGCACACTCTCAAGTTAACATGCTGACGGCAAATGTTCAAATATTTCTTGAATTGAATTAAATTTGATAGAAAATATTAGAGACAATACTACAAGAGAAAGGAGATCAAAGGTTTATCACACAAATGCTTGCCTACTTACACAATAGTTGGACCATAGTGCTTTCAGTTAATCACGATACTAACCAACTGGCCAGAATTAAGTTTATTGACTAACTCACAAACAATCAATTGTTTGACTAGACAACTAATCCATAGTAACAATTAGCTAGAAAAATTCCACAGGTTATCCAATGTCTGTAACTGTCCCTCTGCAGGAGGTCTCTCAAAAATCAGAGAAACATATGCTCTGAATGTAATGTAAGGTAGTGGAAATGCTCTTGGATGACAGCAGAAGCTGAAAATAACAGGAGGGCCGAAAATATGACAAGGCTTGATTAGAGCAAAGAGGAGAAATTATTGTCACAGCACAGAACACAGAAAGAGACTGTAGCTGATAAAAGTAGAATCAAGAACTAGATTGCTAGTTTTGAGGTAAAATACAATTCCAGTTACAGAAAACAGGAGTTAAATGAAAAACAGATAGAAGGCAAAAGAAAGAAAGTTTGGGAAGCTTTCATTCATAATCAAGAACTCAAAATACCTTACTTATTCCTTATTTAACACAATATAAAAGAACATGCTTTAGTATTAAAACTGTCCTCGATTCAAGTTTATAAACTTTGCTCAAAAAATTCACATTTCAAGGAAAATAGATCCAGATAAATGAAAATTCAGAGAACTTAAAGTAAAAGGTGTAATTTATAATTAAAAATTTTCATTAATACCTGAAGATTTCTGTACTGTAGCAGAAATTTTGTAGAATAAAATATCATATAAATATATATAAATATAGATAGAGTGAGAGTGTGTGTATAACTAAATTTCTAACATCTCTGCAGCTTTCAAAGATCAAACCCAAATAATATTGTCATTGGTTTTAAATCCTTCTTCTCAGGATCTCAAAGTATATTACTACATAATAAAATTCATTTGTTACACTTACTCAGGTGACAATAGATGTTATATCTATTTTGTAGAAAAGGAAATCAAGCTGATTGTATGGGACTTCACTGATTTAAAGCAAGAGTCAAACCAAGCAAAAAGTTATGATCTCAAGTCAGAAGACCCAGCTCACCGGGTCTTTTCTCTTTCTCTTACTTTCAGTAACTAAAATTAATATACTTAATATACTATTGAGCCACTCAGAATTTTACTTACTGTTTGTATAAGTTCAGTGAAGTAAAAAATTAAAAAATAAAAGTCCATATTTTATCTTTAACTTCAAATAATTTTCATCATTGGAAAATGTAACTCATGGATTTTTCTAGAATAAAACACATGAAAATGAACAGAAAAATAATATACTCGGGAAAAATAAGATTCTAACATGGACTGTTCTCTTTCTTCTCAAAAGTCTTGCACTTGGGTCCTGGCAGAAGTATCAGAAACTCATATGTTACTGATCTTTATTCCCCTTGGACTTGCAAGCGCATACTCAACATCTCTGATACATTATACATTACAAAAGGATTACCTGAGTAGCTTGTTGAACATCCAAGTACCTCAAGTGGTTCTTATTGAGGTAGTCTAGGGACCCAACTTTCAAAACACTTGATCTAGGAGTTAATAAGCCAGTTGTAAAAACAAAAGAGCACACATAAGACAAGAACAACACATAGCCATCAATGCAAGGCAAACGTTGCAACATGGTCAGCTGTGTGGTCAATGGAGAGAAAGCACAGGCATGGTCAGGACCTGCTCCACAGGTTGGAGTTCTCTAAGTTATTTAATTCACCAGATTTGTTTTCTTGTTACTGAAGTTCAAAAGAATTAGACATAAGTTATGTCTGTCTTCCCATTTCCTACAAAAAAAGCCTGGGGAAATATTTCCCTGGCTAATACCTAAGTCCTGCCAGTCATCAACCCAAGGCTTCTTCTGGATTATTCAGAAAAGAACTACTTCTAACCTTGAAAATTATGAGCAGTTAGGAAAATACTTCTCTCTTATTTTTTAAAGAACTGTGAATTATAAAACAAGATATAATATTTTGATTATCAAATTAGCAAATGTTAACAATAAGGAGAGAAGTCATTCAGAAGCAAGCATTCAGAGAAACAGTCATTTAACATAAATAAGTATAAATGCATCTAAACTTGGGGGGAATTTTAACAAGATTTGTTAAAAACTTTTAATTAGATATTTTTCATCCCCTTTCATCCTAGGAAATAATCAGTAAAGTGTACAAAATTATAAGAATAAGAACACATGTTTCAGTATTATTTACAATACTGGAAAAACTTTAAGCAACTTCAACATCCAAATATAGGGGACTAATTAAATAAATTATGCTACATTCAGTGATAGAAATATATTATCCAGTCAACAAAGTTTAATGATTTTGAAAATGCTAAATATATATAACTTCCAGGTGGGACAAAAGCAGTCCTTAAAATAATATTAAAGCATAAAGTTATTTGTGTTTTAAGAAAAACAAAAACAGAGACTGAAACATGTTGAGTGGATAACTCTGATTAGTAGAATTATAAAGGCTTCCTGTATTTTCCAAGTTTTTTTCAATGAATACATAATTATGCTCTAATTATTTTAAAAATAAGTGAACAGAAGTTTTCAAAGTCTGCTAAGATAGGAAGTGTGCTAGAAAAGGAATTCCTTGTACAACTTGGAGCCAATGAGTTAAAGGGAGAGGAGATGGAAATGAATAAACAGCTTTCATTTCCTGTATTTTGGACCAAAACAACTCAAATGTAACTTTGATGTCTTTAATTGACAAACAGAATCTAGGACACACCAAAATACATGTACTGAACTCTATGAGGCAGTTTTGCAAGCCTGGAACCCCTCATGTGCTGCGACAGTCCATACCTGGAAGAGGCTACAATGAAAGACTGTCAGATATGAAGCTTTCAGAAAATGCCATCCCTTCCACTGTTGAATCACTTCCAATCAGCCAATATCCTGTTTGCACTTAATAAGCCTGCTTCTTTAACCTAGATCCCTACAGGTGACCTCGCCTATGGTGAGAAAGGGGGAAGTGAAGACAGACTTTCCCGTGGCCCTGACTGAGAATGATGGAGGTTATTCATGGATTATTGATTTAGTTAAAAGTAAATATATTCCTCAGAGTGTGGAGCTCTCTGATTCTTACATCAAACTGCAAAGCTTCAAGCAAAGGGCTTGGCAGTGTCTTCATCGGAACTCCTAAGAAACCTGTTCTTATCAACAAAAAATAAAATACTTACCTTTGTGTTTTGCCAATATCCCTGTTAAGCATTTGTACCATATGTATTTTTCTAACTATGTTAGGAGGTTTAAAAGAAATAAATATGTGAGACTTTCTTATCTTACCTTTATGTACCCTGGCAGCCTGTTTACCCTCCATCTGTATTCTCACAAAGTACGGGGATGGTCTTTTAGCAATTGGGCATCAGCATCCTTTCAATTTGCAAATATGTCCCCATCTTCATTTTGAAAATGGTATTAACTGAGATACTTAAGAAGGTAACTTTGCATATTCCATTTGTAATTTTTTATTAACAATAGCATATAGGATATATTACACTGCACGGTGAAAAGTTAAATGCAGTATATTCTGAGAGATTCTGCCAAAAAAATCAAGAAGTCAGTCCCTTCTTTATTTTCTCCATGATCTTCTTAATGTTCAGAAATTTTATTATCATATGGTCCCCTTTGATTTATCCTATTGCCTGGTGTTAAAGAAGTACTAAAATAAAATAAGTTCAATGGGTTTTTTTCTCCTTTCCTATTTTAAATGTGCCAAATTTTTATCAGTCTCATTGAGTTTGATCTTCATTGAGAAGTTAATGAGGCTAGATTAATACCACTAAGTTAAGTCATTCCAATTTTTATTGGCTCATAGAAAAATAGAGTTGGAAGGAGTCTTAAAGGACACTAATGACTGTCCCCAATGCGGAAATATATTCTTCAGCTTTTCTAGTGAATGATCATCAAGGCTCTATTTGAACATACCCAGTCATGGAGAACTCACTAAATTTTGTGGTGAACATTGCAATATGACACCCTTCAAGGAGGACTTGTTGCCAGCTACTGGAATGGTCATTGTAAACAGCCTTCTCTGGAAATTTCCTCAGCTGCATGGGCCTGCCTAGCCCAGCCCCATGCCCTTTCAGAATGTCCCTAGCCAATGATTGGCCCAGCTGAAGCCAATTCTGAAGGGCCACTTGACATCCACTGCAGCTAGACATCTGCAAAATTCTGCTTAATTCTCCTGCTTTCCACAGGCATTCTATGGGCACTTTTCAAATAATTCCCCGAACAAACTAAACTCTGTCCCAGAGACTGCTTCCAGGGAACCCAACCTGCAAACTATCTTTTCATGCAACTCTATCCATCGTTTGCTTCATTTTTCTCCTACTGGGCCCCAAAATATGCCTCTTGCATTTACATACAAATAGGAATATTCTGATGTTATTTGAAAATTCCTTTAGGTATCTGTTTGTTGGAATTTCTTAAAACATAAATAATCAATGTTATGACAATAGTAACTAGATAAATATTTACATCAACATATAACTTGCAATTCTTTCTTTAAGAATTAAAATAGAAATTCATTCAAAATTGCTGAAAAGATAATTGAGATTTTCTAAAAATATTTTATTTCTAAATATAAAAATAATAAGACCTATTTCATCAGTTGGACCCTTCTTTTCCAAGATGAATGCCACAAGAATTCATTTTACTAGAGTTAATGTTGGGTTTTTTGCTATGGATTAGTATTTCAGCAGGGACACAGGAATAGTAAAATCCTCCACCGTCTGTATTCCTAACCCACCCTGACCCTCATTCTGTCTGGAGGTTTCTGAAAGAGATTAATGCAACAATAGTAGCAAAATAGGGGAGAAAGTAACATTTTAATAATATATAAGTCAGTGTCTGATTATATAGAGCTCTAGTAAAACCTTGAGTGGAGCATGTAGCTTCAGTTCAAGTTCAAACTGAGGTACCCTAACTTCCTTCAAGTCTGAATCCAACACTTGGCCTCTTACTACCTGCCGATTGCTGAAAAGAATAGGAACTAGATATAAAACCAGTATATTCAATTGTGAGCAGGCCCTGAGCCCAATCATTCATCTAAATGCATAGAAGAGAGACAACTATGCATGGACACAAGAACCTTCTTTAAGAAACAGTAATCCCACATACTAGTAATCATAGTCAAAATTGTGCAGAGTGATCCCATTGGAACTGCTTTATCCTTGAAAGAAAGCTCTTAGGAAGATGGAGAAGAGATGTGAACTCTTCACACATTCTTTTCTACTTGCCACTGTCTTAGAATAGAAATATTTATACCCCAAAACACCTCTTCTGTGTAGATTCCTCCTCTCTAATACATGCTTTCAAACTTCCCTTCTAAACACATGTATTTTCCCTCCATATAAAACAACCTACCCTAAATTTATTGATATAGGTTCAAAATAAAATAACACACTTGTGAGTCATATGATCATTGAAATTATCTAAACTCTAGTCTGTTTGCAAATCTTAAAAATGGAAATAATAGCTACCTATGAGGATTAAATATGCTATCACATGTAAACTGACATAGTGGTTAAGAGCACTGGAGTCAGATGTCTGCATCTTAATTCCAGTAAAGTTATTTAACCTTGCAATGTATCATTTTTTCCACATGTAAACAACACTTCTTTCATAGCTATGTCATAGGTAATGAAATAATTCACATAAATCATTTAGTATAATGATTGCTTAACCATTATTAGCTACTATTCTTCCCTAAGAGCCTAGAATGCAGGAGGCACTCAGTACTGCTGGTGCTGTCCCTCTCCTCCCAGCACCCACTTTTTTTACCTTTAACTTTCATTGTCTATGGAAAGTATATATGTCCTTTACTACCTTTTCCTTGTCAATAATGATGGATGAGGAACTAATATCCTTGTTTTTCTGCTAAAGAACTCTAATTAAGAAGCCTTTGGTGTTATAGTACATCTTTTGAAAGTCTCTTTGTGGATTTCTTCTAAAAATTTTATCCAATGGAAGGCGCACATTGATACTAAATCTGAGACTTATAGACAGATAAATGTATTTTATATTTATTGCCTTAGGCAATTTTTCATATAGGTGGCACACATAACTTAGCATAAGTAATAGATTGAACTCTTTCTAATCCAAGTGTGAGACTCCTAGGATAGGCATAATTTTTAAAGAGTATGAGCACCTTAGAACATACTTGAATGCCTCTCAGAACATGTGGATGGGTGGGGGAGGAAGGCAGTCTTTGGGAACCAACATTATCTTTCATGGCTCATCAGAGCTTTTCCTGGGTCATTTTCTTTACCTCAGACCCATATGAAAGTTGCTTTTTATTTTCTTAATGAACTACTCTTTCACAAAATTGTGTGGCCAGTCATGTAGTTTTTCAACATATGCTGTATTATCCAGGCGCAAGTTTACAAAAAAGCAATTATTCAGTGTTAGCACTTCTGTGCGATCCCAATGTGACATGAGCATTAAATCTACTGTTAGTTGTAAATGTTCTCATTATTCATGGCAGACCAGTAGGTACTATAAAAATAAATCAAATGCCACTTATTTAATTCCACTTCAATTCAATAATGCTTTCACTTCATCAGATTTCTTTAGAACTAAGAAAGATGATTCCGAATCAAAATAAAAATTTTCATTTCCCCCTCATGCCAAAATACTTTAAATTTTCTTGTTCTAAATGACAGAACATTAACTTCAGAGAATCAAGCATCCCATAAACTCCATTATACTAATACTAATTAAGATTTCTAATTTTAGGTAAACTCAGAACAATTTGTTCAGAAACAGAAGTGTCTCCTGTTATCCAGCATAACATGATGGAGACAGAATTAATCAAATCTACTTCTATACATGAACATACTCTTTAAATAACCTTAACTTCTAGATGCCTCAGTTCACCAGTTTATTAACAAGGCATAAAACTCTCCCTTCTGACAAATTTGGTAGTCTGTTTTAGAAATAAACCACACTCATCGATTATGAAATTAAAATTCCTCAACTAATAGAACTGTGAAAGATAAATCTCCTACCACGTATTGGTCACTTGGAAGTCAATAAAATTCACTTTATTTTTTGTTTAGTGAAAAATGCTTTAAATTGGAAGGAAATGTAAATGGGAAATGTATGGAGAAAATTATACATTAACTAAGATACTATGTGTCAAATGTTATTATCAAAAAGGATTTAAAACATTGAGTAATATTAATCACAGACTTTTACAATCTCAGGTAAAGATCAGTCTTCTCTAGCAATGGCTTCTTTCTCAAAGTACCTTAGGTTGACCAGAAGGCACAGAGTTAAAGATACATTTTAGACCTCCTCTGCTAGGGCCATTTATAAGCCACTCTTGATATGCTCTTACAGCCCTCAAGTTTTCCACGTCAATGATTATAATTTTTATTAAAAATTATTTACTTAGTATCTGCTTCTTATGATAGATTTTGAATTTTGTGAGAATAAGGATATTCTTGGTATTGGTTGTGCTGTATACCCAGCACCAGTACTGTCCCTGACACAGACAGAGTAGATTACCAAAAAAAATTTTGTTGAGTAAATTGTTAAATGAATGAATTAGAGAAAGACTATACTCATGAAGGAAAGAATGAATGAACATGGTGTGGTGGCATGTCTATAATCTCTGCTACTCAGGAGGATAAGGTAAGAGGATTGCTTGATCCTAGGAGTTTGAGGAAGAAAGAAATGAACAATTAAAGTGGAAAATTCCCTTAAGCAGTTGGTATAGGGACATTTTTATCAATTATTTTGATCACAAAACAATAGAAGTATTTAATAATTTTTCTTGGGAGACAAAAGTAAAAATGATAAAATTTAGTATAGTCACAACATGTGGCATTTCATTTTTCTCTAAAAAATTGCAAATAGTGAAAGTTTGATGTGTCACAGTAAATTAATTTCAACATGTTTTTGAAGAATTTTCCTTGAGGTCCTAGACTGTATAATAAGGCAAGGCAAGGAAACATAAGACATACAGATTGGAAGAAATGGGAGGGTGGAATCTCTTCTTATTTGAAGACAATATGATCATGTACATAGAAAATCCTAAGAAACTACCCCCAAAAAAGCTATTAGAAATAATGTGGTAGTTTTAAAATGTCTATAAATTATTTGATACTCCTCTCTTTAAGAGATGGCACCTGATTTCCCTTCCCTGCATGGGGCATATCCGTCCACTCAACATCTCCAGTAGTAGCACTTAGTGAGTGCCAGGCAACATGGAGTGCGTTTTCCATGTATTGTGCCACTTAATCTTCACAACAAATCTCTAAGATATGAATTTAGCATCCCTGGTCAGAAGGTATGGAAATGTAAATTAAGAGAAGAGACAGAAACAGAGGAAAATCACCCATGAACCGTCAGAAGAAGCTCTGTATGCGTCAGCCACCCATACTCTTCTTCCCAACTCCCACACATGCAATGGTATCTTGTCGCCATGCTGATGTCAGAGAAACAGCCTCTTTAAAAATGAAGTAGTCTAAATAAAACCTCCAGTTAGAGTTATCACTATAGAAAGGTCCTCCTAGTTTTGCTAATGGCGAAATTTTATTTTTATTGCAGGAGTAAGAGAAGTGACCAGAGGGCATCCAGTCTTCCTGTCTTCTCCCTGTCTCCACACCCTAAACCTTGCCAGGCCACATGGCCTGACCGTGTGTGCAGTTCTTGTAGCTGGCTCTTTCACTCAGGGATGGCCAAGACCAGTATACACACACACACAAATAAGTAAACAACTTAGAGGATAAGTCTTGGAGACTCAATTTTCATCTGAGAGAAATTCCAAAAAGAAAAAACAGAGAAAATAGAAGGAAGAAAATAATAACCAAAATAAATAGGACACATTTTTCCCAACTGAGAACATACAACACAAATCTTTAAGTTGAAAGAGCCAACCAAAAAGGAAAATGAAAACTTTTCTAAAAGAATCTTTTAAAAGGACTTCTAGAATCAGCTCTAATATGTAAATAGTGGTATAGTGTTATTTGAAAATGGACTTAGATTAATTTTAAATGCATGTTGCTAACTCTAGAGAAACCACTGAAAATTTTTAAAAGAAATATAATTGATAAACTAAGAAAGGAAAGAAAATAGAATCATATAAAAGGTTCAATTAAAACCAGAGATGACAGAAAAAGAAGGGAAGTTTAAATAAATAAATAACAAAGAAAAAGTGAAACAAATAGAAAAGTTACAAATACAGTAGATATTAACCCAAGTAAATCAAAAATTAATTTAAATGTGAATGGCCCTATTTAAAACCAGGGACTATCAGAGTAGATTTAAAAAATATATATACACACATAAGACCAAATTATGTGTTGTCCATAAGAAACCCATTTTAAATATAAAGTCAGAGACAGGTGAAACAAAAAGATGGAGAAAGTTATATCACGCTAACCCTAATCTAAATAAAGCTGGAATAGCAATATTAATTTCAAAGAAAACAGACTGCAGAAAAAGGAAAATTCTCCAAAAAGGCACAATAATCCTTAATGTGCATGCACCAACAACTGAGCATCAAAATACATGAGGCAAAAACTGATAGAGCTGCTAAAAGATATAAGCAAATCCATTATTTTATTTGGAGACTTCAACATCCCTCTTTCAGGTAGAATAAACCAAATGGAATGCAGAATGTGACAAAAGAATCTAACTGTATTACAAATGTATAAAACCACCTCACCAAAACGGGGGGGGGGGGGGGGGGGGGAGGGGAGAAGGTGCTGTGCTCTATGGATGTACAGGTTAACAGTTCTGATACTGCTCGATGTGTAACCAGAATTGAACGATTAGGTACATGGATGGTAACTGGTGGGATCTGGGTTTCTCATTGTTGGAGTGGGGATTCACAGGTAAGGAAGGGGAGAAGGGTACAATGATCCATGTGGTAATATTAATATATGAGAGCTGTCCACATCAATAAGAACTCAGGTTTTACTCAGCATAGATACAGATATAGACACACGTGGGTTAGCGTGCAAACATATATTTCTATCGTCTGTCAGCTGAGAGGCCCTAGAAGCAATGACACCCAGTACCAGTGATCACACTGAAGGCCTCAATCTTGGTTTCTAATGCCATTTTCAATAAAAGGAACCACAGATTCTTGGACAAATGGCTGATTCTAAGATGATAGGAAATATGCAAGGTGAGGTCTTGTGGTAACAGAAAGTAAGGAAGTACTCAGGGAAAAAAAAGCAAACTACATTGATGGGGGTATGTCAAATAGGCACAGGAGCCAACTGAAAGCTTTCCCAATGGTCAGTGCCAGAAAAATTTGGGCAAAAAAATGAATAAAGTAGTGTTTGATTATTCCCCAAACTGTGAAATAAATGTTATTAGCCATACTGATATAAATGATTAAATAAATTAATATAAATGAGAGAAAGAAACAAAATTCCCTTACAGAAAACTTCCAAATAAATCTATGCAGTTATTCTACCTTAAAGGAGAAGGAGCATAACTCTGCATTCCTTAAATATAGGCTGTGTGTAGTGACTTTCTTGCAAAAAGTAGAGTATAAAAAGGCAGAAAAAAGAGCAAAGTGGAGAAACCTGAAAAAACACTATTTCAGCCAGGTTATCAAGGTCAGCATCAATAATCTTAAATCATGTTGACACTATGTACCTTTGACATGATGTGAAAAAGATGACACTTTACCTCTGTGATCTTCCTCCCTAAATCTTATTAACTCCAGCCTAATCATGAAGAAAACATCAAAAAAAATCCAATATAGAAGCACCCTACAATATGCCTGATGAGTACTTCTGAAAACTGTGAACATCATCAAAAACAAGGAGACTGAGAAACTCACAGCCAAGAAGAATCTAAGAAGACAGGACAACTAAAAGTAATGTGGTAACTTCGATGGGATCCTGGGGCAGAAAGAACAAAGTCAGTTAATAAATAAAGAGAGAGGAATAAACTATGGACTTTAGTTTGGCATCAATACTGGTTCATTAAATGTAACATAGTAATTTAAGATATTGCTAATAAAGGAAATACAGTATATGGGGTGAGTATATGAGAGCTCTGTACTATCTGCTTGATTTTTCTATAAATCTAAAACCATTCTAAAAATTAACATCAATTAATTTTTTTTTAAGTTTTTTAATGAAAATCTCTTACACAGAGCCTCTAGAAATTGCATAACCCCAAGAACAAAGAAAGATTTGACAAGTTTTCAGAGAGGGGAATTGTGGATGATTTTCAAAGTAATGAGACTCAGGAAAGCATAAAACTTCTCATCGGCAATACTGGGTGCTAGGAAAAAAATGGGAAAATGCTTTCAAACTTTTGAGAAAAAAATAATTTTGAGCCAAGATAAATAAATAATTTGAGCCAAGCCAGACTGCTACTTGAATACACTGGCAAAATAAAAACATTTTCAAACTTTCAAAGGCTCAGAAAACTCACAGACTCTTGTTCAAAGAATTATTAAAAGATGTTCCTTAGCAAAATAAAAAAGGAACAAAAGAAAGAAGAAAACATAGGAACTAAGACACAAAAATAGTATTCCAAACCCTTAAATAGAATGAAATCTTGGAAAAATGTATATATAGCAGGAAGAAAAGGAACATGGTCCAAAGCAAAATTGAGTATCAGAAGCTTTGAGAAGACAATCTTAAAGACCCTATAACAAAAAGCATGGTGAAATATCTAAATCATTATAGTAAGATGAACAAATATTATAGTATTAATTCTTTAAATACAATGTTTACCTCCATGCCTCAAGTTTTTTAAATTATGGGTCTCATTCAAGAAGCCAAATTTGGTGAAATAAGATTATATCTTCTATGGCTTCAAAACCCTTCCTGGTTCTTTAATAAACAAGGTGTATATACTCAATAGTTTGATCTCCTTATTGGTAAAATATTTAGAATAAATCTGTAGACCAAGCATGAAGGACTTAACTATAGTTATAGAATACAATTCAAATGGTATAAATATGGATAATTAAAAGTCATAATATGCTGGAAGGAGGTAGGGAGGTAGAAAAGTTGGGAGAGGTGGTGAGCACTGTGGATGTGCTCGTTCTTTCATCAAGGAGTGCAAAGTCAACAGAGTCTGCCTGAGGTTAACTGGTCAAAAAACAGAAGTTTGGTTCTATCAAGTACTGACAGAAGGCAGCCAATAAAAGAAATAAAAATAAGTATGTGACTGAGAGAGTGGCAGTTTGGGAGGGTGTTGCAGCAGTGAGGAGAAAGTAATATATCAGCTAAATTCCTTATTTCTCCAAGTAGGGAGTTAGTAGATATTCACTTAAGTTGATAAATCAAGAAATGTAGACAATCATATATGAGAAAAAATTCTTCTAGACAAGGAGGTGTTATTCATTTTGAAATTTATTTTAGTTCAAAATTCATAAAATTAAATTTAAGCTTTGGTTATTTGAAAATGTTAATGCTAATCCCAAATTCTAAAGGATAAATGACACCTACATGACCTGCCACTGTAATTTCAGTCTATGTTCCTTAGAAACTCACAGACCCATGAATCAAATGGAGACAGCCAAGGGGAGCACAAAGCACGTAAGTCTTTACTGTTTAACAATGAAAGCATGAAAATAAATCCACTGAACATTCAATTTATAATACAAGAAAGGAAAAACCTAAGAAATAGAAATATAAGAAAAGCAAGAGAAGAGAAATAATATCCTAAAGATTTTTAAATGACCAAATAATAAAAGAAACATAATAGATCTGAGAAATAATCCAAATATTACTTAATACATGAAATAGACATACCTCCAGCAAGTTGGTTTACTTTAACAAAGGAAAAACACTGGTATGTATAATTAGGAATAAGAAATGGAATATAACAGATAAAATTGTATTATTTTTAATTATAACACATAAGTCCAGAGTGAATGTGAAGCAATTTAAACACAGACCCTGCAACGCAGGACCTTATAAGCCAGGCCCAGCAAATACACAAATAACTTGAAGGTGAGGCCACATTTATTAAGTACCATTTGGATAACAACAAGTAGAGCCATTTATATGTAGAGGGAAAAACAGGATACTTCAGTAACAGGGACACTGAATAATGAGATTTCCAGAAGAAGTGAACAATCAGCAAACCCACACTGCAGTGGCATCAGGCAGAAAGGAGTTTGTATGGGTAAGAAGCCAAACGGTCCCTTCTTTGCTACAATCTCTGAAATAAACATCAATTGAGAAGTGACTTGGTGCCCAAGGTTTGTCAACTAGAGAGCAGCTCAATATGAAAAACAAGAGAGAAAAGGAAAGGGGCAAAGGCAGAAAGACTGAGAAGGAAATAGAACAAATATATTTCTGGTTCGTCTGAGGAGACATCCCATTCCATTAGTTTTCACAGACAGAGGACTGGTAAGGACTTTAGGGGTCACTTTCTGAATCCCCCTCATTTTTCCCCCGAGGAACATGTGTTCCTGGATAAGAAACAAGGAAAGTCAAACTCCTGAGAAGAAACTCCAGACTCCAGATTTATGGTACATTTACCATTTCATTACACATCATAGTCTCATTTACTTCTGAAACTACCCTTTACAAATCAACAAAGGGGTGCAAAGCGAGAACTACAGTAAGGGCCTAAAAATCTGCGAAGGCACTGACCTAGCTAAAAATAATGATAATAATCAGCCACTGTCCCCCTATTTGCTTCTCTGTAATGGCTACTCTGGAGTCACATAGCTGGTGGTCATAAAGATTCCTAATTTTCTCTATAAATAACATCACCTTTTCAAAATCTAAAAGATATCTTCCAGGTCTCACTTTCCAGTGCAGCAGCTGACCCACCCAGCCCAGTGGCCCATACCAAGGAACTGACTTAAACTAATATTGTGACCCCCACCCAAGAACCAGCTCAACAAAGAAGACAATTTCTACACCCCTATGATTTTGCCCCAAACCTACCCAATTAGCAAACGCAATTGCCTAACCCTTTGCCCACCAAACTATCTTTAGAAGCCCTATCTCCCACACTCTCAAAGAGGCAGACTTGAGGAATCCCTCTTGTCTCCCCACTTAGTGCTCTGCGGAATTAAACCTTTTCTCCACTGCAACCCTGACTGTCTCAGTGTTGAGACAGTGGCAATACACTCAGTGTATCTTCTCTGTACAGTGGGCAACACAACCCAGTTGGGTAGCAACACTTCAACAAAAGATGTGGGGTAACAGTCCATGATTTTTCACCATTTTTTATTTATTTAAAATCTTTTTATTTTTCTTATGTAGTGATTGAGCAACACCTACATTACAATTGAGTGGGAGGAGTAAAGAAAATTTTGTTTAAAAGGCCATCTCTAAACTCTACTTTGCTCAATTTCTACATGGCTGTTCCTGCTGTAGCAGTGAGGGAGAACTTTCCCTTTCCCCCGAAAGTTAGCCAAAAGATCAATTCACAATTAAGGCAGATTAATAAGAGAAAGGTTTATTTAATAATACCATGTGCATGGGGATAATCACATAGTAATTACCTGATATGCCAGTGAAGTTAAGGTATTTTTATACACACCTTTTAGAGGGGACAGGGGAAAATGAGGAGTATAGGTAATTCTGTTGCGGGGCTAAATGGTTGTTAGGGAGGATTAATGGATGGGGGAAACAGATTCACTTGACTTGTAAATTAGCCTGAGAGACAGGTCTTACGGTTTAAATGAGTTGGGCTAGGTCTGGTTGCATTCTGTAATATTTTGAGATAACAGGGAGAGGAAGGGAAGTCAATTGCCCCCTTTGACCTTTTAATCAGGTCAGTCTAGTTTGTGCAGATGGAGGAAAGCCTCTTTCAGTGCTTTTTGATCTTGAATGGCCT
This sequence comes from Eulemur rufifrons, assembly GCF_041146395.1. Taxonomy (NCBI): domain Eukaryota; kingdom Metazoa; phylum Chordata; class Mammalia; order Primates; family Lemuridae; genus Eulemur; species Eulemur rufifrons. The sequence continues at coordinate 38,378,009 of NC_090997.1, forward strand.
TGAATTCAAAATATTCTTTATAATAAGGAGTCATATTTTGGAGTGAAATTTCCTGAACTCCTTCACTGCTGAACCCATTGCACTCTGGCACTTTAACAGAAATCATCTGGCAATGCGCTATCCTACCAGGACATGGCAGCACATCTATCCTGTTTCTTATTCAAATGTATAAACCACTAAGTCCTCTGTAACAGAATGTATAATAAATATGGTTTTTGCCTTTCAATACAAGATCAAGCCACAGTTTAAGGCCCTTTGTAATATTCTTAGCATCCTAGTCTCCAGGCCTGTAAGAGCACTTAAGGACGAAAACTTGCCACTGGCATTGTTCTGCAATTCAATTATGCTGGAAGTAGGAAGCAATTCTAAGATTCTGAATAGGTTCTTGATGAAAATATTGGCTAGGAAAATGATTGTGCCCTCATGCCTATCCAGCACATCTGGTAGGAAAGGATTGTCACTTTATTTTCATTCCACGAACAATTAAAAAACTAATTTGCAGTTTGGGACAAACAAAGAAATCTGAAACAGCAGTTGACTGATTGAAACCTCTTCAATAAAAGAGTAATACTGACTAAATTAATTTAAAAGGCTTTTTGTTCTTTAAAAGCTTTATTGAGTTCTATTAATTTAAAAATTATGATTTATCCTGGTTTGAACTGATATTCATCTTTGTGCTAAATAATTTTACAGAAATAGGGTGGTGGTGGGAGAACTGTACTATAGAGAGAAAGGGTTAAAAGACATGAGTGGAAAGAAGTTCACAAAAGGCTAACTAAGCAAAGGTTCCCATAGACCCTGGGTGGGAAGAAGAGAGAATATGAAGGAGAAGAAACAAAATGATGCTGACAAGCCACAGGACAAACAGAACAGAAAAGAAATGTTACTGAAAGTTCAGCACTTGTCCTCAAGGATGCATCTGAAGAATGAGAACAAGTGGTTTGAGGAGAAAGAAAGAGAAGTTTATCACTTTTCCGGCAAAGGGGGAAAATGGTAGATTATTATCTCAAAATTCAAATTCCTGTACATAAGCAGAAATACAAAGCTTTTAAAGGGAGGGCCCTCAGTTCTAGGCTATTGTTGCTAATGATTCTAATCATCCCCTCTCTGCCAAAGACAAAGCCATGACCTCTGCCCACCTGGGAGACACACCCAGATCTCTGCCTGAGGTGCTGACTCTGGGATGGAGCCAACAGTTCAGCTGAGTTATCTCCTATAACACAAAGAACAAAAGACATTCTCCTACCCCTCTCAATCATCTGCCTGAGTCAGGGATGGAGACCTCAGTTCCCAAAAAGAGTGGGGGAAGTTTTAAAGAGACAGAAAACATCTTTTGCCCTGTTTTTCCCCAGGCCGTTCTGTTACAGTAATACAGAGGTAAAGGCAACCTATGCATCAGTGCATCTTCCTTTTCCATAGGGTTGGGATGTGTGATCAGAGAAATTACAAATAGTCCAAGATAGTTGAGCATGTCTGCATCGATGGTGCTTCCTGCAGGTACTGAACACTGGACATCCGATCCTCAGGTAAAACATACAGTCTGTGAAGTATGTTATCCTTCAGTCACATGGCTAAAACACAGGGCATCTACACATTCAGACTTTGTTAACCTAAAGATTACATTTTCCTTGGGGAATTTCTGACCTAAAATCTGGTATATTTCATTTCTAATTGACAATTAAATTTATACTGATGCCCAGATAATTCTGTTTAAAAGTATCTGGAACTCTTTTTCCATATAGTCATGTGTTCTAGTAGCAGCCAGCAGGAGCTACATTCTATGAAACTAAATATCTGTAGATCAGAATGTGAGCTGAGACAAAGGGAAGTTTGTTGGGAAGAGGGTTTACCCCACAGTAAAGAATGTAGGGATATATAACTGGCTGGGTTGCAATACCAGGGAGAATAATTACAAGATCTATAGACCACACTCTGCACCACTCCTAACTCCTCTGCAGACATTACTAACTAATAACAATGTTCTCTTCTACCTGAGGCATGACTCAGCCATATTACAGCATTCTATTGATAAGAGCTTGCATGAGGGTCGAAATCTGCTTTCCACCTGTGAGCTATTCCCTTATCTTCCATGATGCCTTATTCAAAAATTAGCAATCAGTAATTGTACTCAGGCCAAATACTTACAACTGCAAAAAATGTAGCACTGGAGGACAAACATAGATCTACAAAAACTTCTTTAAAATTCCTATGAGGATTGTCAGAGGGAGAAGTTATATTTTAAATTCAGATGTTCTGTAATAAGCATGCAATTGTATAGTGTTTTATAATCTTCAAAGAACTTCCACATACTTTTTTTTAATTTGATTCATTGCAATCCTGTGTGACAGAGAAAAAGTTAAACAAAAGCAAGAAACAACCAGAATATAAGAAATTGAGGCTTTGGTAATTTTGCTTTGATGATTATGAAAGGCAGAAGTACTAGTCTGCACAGTGCATAGAGGGCTTGTTATTTTTCCTCTTCTCAATTTAGCTCTAAACAGTCTCTTTGACTCCCTGTATTATGCAGGACTGACATATCCATGGTGGTTTTTCTTTGCACTTCTAACTCTGCATTTCTGGAGCTAAGAATAAAATTAAAATCACAATTGTTCCATGATCTGGAGCAAAAATTTGATCTTAGAAACAAAAATAGCCATTGAGGTAATATATTTGAAAAATACTTCTACTTCTACAAACATTTTACTATAAAAAAATCAGATACATTTTTTCTAGATCAAATACATTTCAATGTAAGTAATCCTAATTGTAGCTAATTAAACCGTTCAGACCTTTGCTACCACAGATTGACATAAAAGACATCTTTGTTCTTTTGTACAAAATAAAATATAATAAAATAAATCTTTCTGAAAAAACAATTACTGAGATCCTTTCAAAACTTCAGCTTCCCCTCTGAGTCACCTAATACTGGTAACATATACCAATTAGTCCCACCGTGTTCCTTATAATTTGGATTTGGGTTGCTAAAGTAAACTTGCTGCTCATATCTATGACTGTGCTATCTTTTATTATCATGGCTGAAATTATACAAGGTTCCAAAAAGAAATAAAAGCTTTGACTCAGCATGAACAAAAACCTAGTATAGAAAACCCCACAAATTCAATCAAATCAATTTTCTCTCATTCTAAGATGTACCTTACTCTGGGTACATATTTCTTTCACTCTGTGTAAGTCTTCTCCTAGGATTCTTTTTATTGTTGTGATTTATTGGCAGCAAAAGTGCTAACTCATGAAATCCAGTTTATAAAAATGCTACTTATGTTAAATAAATTGATCTTACTCCACTCAAAGTAAAGTGCTTGCCCTATATTTCTGTGTCTTCCAGTTTAGCACTTCTGTCTTAGATTTACCAGATGAATGACGAAGTTGCAAACAAAGTTTCCATATCATTATGTCTTTAATTCCCAATATGTTCCAGAGAAGGAAGCCTAGAGTCAGGAGGAGGATGTGGCTATGGTATGTTCCATCATTAGTAAAACAAAATCAGAAATGTTTCCCTTTGAACATGATTTGAGTGAGAAGGGCTAAATGCAGCCAGAGAAGTAAGCATTCATGCTGACTACTGGCAAATTTGCCTTACCTAGCATGTCAAAATGCCCACCCAACACAAAATGCTACTCAAGGACTGGACTGCTTTCCAGCAACTTGCTAACTTGAGATGCAACTAAAGAAAAAAAGGTGGTTTTATTCATGAAAATGGATATTTGCTAAGTAAACACCATAAAAATTTAACTGTACTGTTTGCATCATCAATCTGAGAGCTATTTATTCACTGATTTGGGGAAATAATTCCCTAGGAGGATGAATAAAACATTATTTTCCAAGATTTATTTATTTGGTAAGTTTTTAAAAACACTTTATAACAACAAACTTTTTGTATCAGCAAAATTTAATAATAAACAAAGCTGGTAAAAGCACATTCATTAGGAGATCTGTGTAGATGAGGCTTAGATTTTTGATGATTTGGGGCAACTTTAAACTTTAAACTTCCTAAAATTCAGGGTTTTTAATCTATAAATGGAAATTATATTTCTCCCCCTTAAAGTTGTGCTAAGCACTAGCACATAGTAGCCCTTCATCAGTGGTAACCAGTAGGAGCAGAGGGAAGAGAACAGGAGCATAGCAGTATCAGAATAATGTTTTAAATAAAAAATTGATTCCTGTTTCAATTTTATCCCATTAAAAATTTTTCTAACAGTGTACATAAAAGCTACAGGCTCAAAAGATCTCACTCCTGTTAACAAGCAAGCCTAGCCACTTAGATGAGAGATTAGAAGGCAGGGTTTAGGATGAAATAGCAAGGTAAAAAGTGAAATGAACAAAAAAATATCAGTGGTTTCTAAGTTTATCGATTTTGCATAAATTACCATGCAGTCCATTCAAAGGTCCTTAACTTCAAATGTATAAAATGCACTTACGTTCTCTTTCCCGAGTCAAAATTCAAGCCTGAAGAGACAAATAGCATCTAATCCCATATAAATAAAGGGGACATATTCCCGAGAATGGAGTTGCAGCTGAGAACATTATGTTTGAATGGCTTTATTTGGTGTGCCCTGCAGGCCAGAGTCAAGACATAAGTGCAAGTCCCACAATCATCAAACCTGACCATGTTGCATGGGTTGGAAGGTCACAGTCATGGATGACAATCCCAGAGTGCCCAGTAGATTTCCTGATGACTTGCTGGTATAAACAGTCATGGATAATAGTTTCTCCTCTTTGAACTTTGATTCTTTTTTTTAATTGAGAGTAAATGCATTTGGATAAAACATTTCACTGTGTACAATCTAATTTGTCCAGAAGAATCACTGGACTCAAAGTCTTTATCAAATGACCAGGTAGGCACAGAGTAGCTCTCTACTCCAGACCTCAGTATCCCCCTTAGGTACAGATCAATCAAAACTTTCTACTGCTTCATGGAACATTGTCATACTCAAACTCAGTGGTTTAATTCAGTAAGAAAACAATGGTTCTCACTGCTCAGTAAGCTGCCCGAGGCTAAATACCCAGGACATATGGTTAAACACCAGCTCCATCACTTTACCATGAGAGAGCCTTTGAGGTTAAAGTAACCATCACAACCCCTCCTCTAAGATGTCCCATGACCCTCTAACCCTGTGGGTAAGATAAGAGAAGAGACAGAAAGTGAATATTATGTTAGGAGGCAGCCATTAGGGGCACAGCTTTGAAGTCTGACTCTGAGGGTTTGAATGCTAACCTTGAAGTTTACTAGTTTTACATGGGACAAATGATTTAGCCTCTCTGCATCTCATTTGCTTCATCTGTAAAATAGACCTAAATAAATAAGAAATAAATAAGATTGTTGAAGTCAATCACTTTGTGTAGTGTTTAACATGAAGTGTACCCAATAAATATTAGCTCTTACAGTATTATCATTATAGAAACGTGGTATTGAGCAAAAAGGCAATAGATTCTTGAGTGTAAAATCTAAAAGAAGCTTGAAATATTTATATAGGAGAATTCTGAGTAGAAAATTCTTAGCTACAGGAAAAAAAAAAAAACAAATGTACACTTATTAGACACATATTATTCTCCAAACATTGTGTTAGTCACTTATATGTAATCTTATTTCATTCTCAAAACAACTCTTCATATTAAATGTTGCAAGTATTGTGATTCCTTAGGAAACAAAAAAAACCTAAGAGACTTTATGACACTTTCTCAAGATTACCCAGCTTATTGGAGGCAATGAGGAGATTCTAATACAGGTTGATCCAACTTTCAAATTGATGTGTTTTCATCAAACTAGGATACCTCCACAATATTCAGTGAACACATCCACCATGAATTGTGTCAGTTCAGATAAATCAACATGGCTGGGGTGAAGAGAGATCAGTTTAAGTTATTATGAACCACTTAATAACAATTACTGTAATTTCAACAAAGAGAATATACAACAGTTAACATCTCCAACCACAAGGGGAGTAAAGAGCTTGTCCATTTTAATTGTTATTAGACCCATCAGTTGTCTTATCTAATCACTCTGACCTTTATTTTACTACTTAGAAAAATACTCTTTGCAAAATAATGTAAAAGGATCATTAAAGAAGCTAACCTTTGTAACACCCCTTTTTTCACAAGAAGGAAACTTTGTATATGTCAACAGATTCAGTGATGTGCCTTAGGCACATTAAAAAGGCTTGTCAGCCGCAGCTCTGAGGTTAATATTTCACTATTATATAGCAACTTCCCATCTGAAGGTTTCTAAGACCTTTATAACTTTCCAAACAATCTAAAGGCTCTGCAGTCAATATTCTTCCTTTCCTAAATGAACATAAATTCTGCTCGAATTCACCAGGGAAAAAGCACAATGACGGTTCTATCTGTGTGCCTGGCACTGGACTCCAGCTGAATTTTTTTTATATAACTGTTATAGCTCTTAACACATTGTGGTATAATTATTAATTTATACATCTGTCTCTCCAAATAGACAGTAGGCAACTTGATGGCAAAGCCTGCCTTATTCACCTTGGTACAGTTTCAGTCGACAACCATTTAACGAGCATGTTCTCCATGCCAGATCCAAGCTAGATGGTCAGGCTATAAAGCCAAATGAAGCATGGCACTGGCCCTGTGGGTTGCTGCGGACAAGTAGCAGAGTCAGGTACATCCACTGATTATTTCCCCACAATGTGGGAGAAACGACAAGAGATATTCAGACAGAGCACCATGAGAGTATGCGCAGACCAGGAACCCAGCCTGGGTGGTTCAAAGAAGACCCTGGAGAAGGTGAAGACTGAGCTACAACCCAAGGATGCGGGCCCCTGCTTACTATCACAGAAAGTGGCAGATGGCAGATTCAATCAATAATCTGTGAAGGGTGGGGGGAGGGCAAGGAAGGAGGGAGAAAGGAGGACATAAGAAAAAGACTGGACTATTGATTCCTTATTTCCACCAAAGGTCTGGGTGTATGTATTTTGACCCCTTCACCACATTTTTTATATTGTTACTCATGCTTTCACCAGTTAAGATCTGAAGAAAATGTTCCTACTCTTTCTCTACTTCACAGCTTCCTAGTTTCTTTCAAGTCATGGTGCATGTAGAAAATAATGTTTGTGTGGCTCCCTGAGGTAATCAGGAGAGGCTGACTGTGGCTAGAGGTGACCTATCACCCACAGTGGCTCCAGTCAGCCACTCCAAAGGCTGAAGGGATCAGTGTGTCGGCAAGACTTTAAGCCATTTGTGGCCCATTAGTGTGCACAGCAACCACGTGGGAAGTATGTCCTAAACTAACTCCTTCCCTCTTTTCTCCTCCTCATTCCCATTGTGCTCGTGCAGATGAATCACCCATTCTGTATGAAGTTCCATCTTGCACCTTCCCTTAAACCTATAAACATTTTCAAATCTCTCCTACTTTAAATATTAAAAAAAAAAAAACCCTCCTTCAACCCTACTTCCTCCTTGAAATGCATCCCAATTATTTTCTTCCTTTTAGTACTAAACCTGCAGAAAATTTACTTCACTTACTAACTGCCTTTCATCTCCTCAATCCTGTACAATCCAGATAACATTCTGGAGACTGGCCATAACATTGTGAGCAAGACGGCCAAGGTCCCTGTCCTCAGGGAGCTCAATTCTCTTTAAGGAGACAGACAAATCAAAAAATAAATTATAAAATATTATAATATCATGTAGCTAAATGCTTTGAGGAAAAATAGAATGGGACAAGGGAATAGACAAGGATGGTGGCTACTATTTTAGAAAGGCAGTCTTGGAAGTCCTCTTTGAGAGGGTAATGTTTTGGCAGAATTAAGAATATCCAAAGAAGTGTAGGGGCAAACCATGTGTACATATAGGAAAACAGAATTCCAGGAAGGAAATTTCAAATATTTTGATGTGAGAACTGGTACTTGGAGCCCAGTAAGCAAGGGGGAGAGTATGAGGAAAGGGGGATAGAGATGGGAGGCAGAAAGCCATCTATGCAGGGCTTTAAATGCCATGGTAAAGACTTTGTGTCTTGTTCTATGTGTGATTAGAAGCTTTGAGAAGATAGTGAGCAGAGGAGTAAGATCATTGGACTTATTATTTTAGAAGAATCCCTTTGACTGTGAAATTGAGAAAAGACTGGAAGAGGCAAGAGGCAACAGCGATTAGATTAGGGGGGTTAAGCCAGAGGGGATGAAAATGCTGGATTCAGAATATATTGATATAAAGCTTTAGAATTTGCTGAAGATTTGGATGTGGTATGTGAGATAAAGAAGTAAAGGATCAACCCAAGGTTTTTAATCTGAGCAACTAGAGGAAAAGTGCCATGAGGAAGCTGAGGGACTGAGAGAGTAGACTGTGTTGGAAAGAGCATCTACACGAATATTGCAATTGACAAGAATAATGACAGGAAGACTGGGGGAGAGGACTATGGATGACTTCAGCTAGGAGGAGTAGCTGGACGGATTGTGTAGAGTCCCTCTCCTGCTCAGAAACCTTCCATGTCTTCCCATCTTTACTGCTTCTTGAGGGAAGTTGCCATGTCTTCTTTGCATCAAAGTTTAGAATGCCCTATGCAACCTGGGAGCTTAGTAAGTACTTGTGAAACAATGAATGAGTGGGATGAATGAATTATACACTATAATATATGGCTCTTCAAGATTTCTCCACTCATCTCCCACAACCATATCACCTATTATCCAGCCTCACAAAGTACTTCACATTGCTGAATTTACCCTGCGTCTTTCCACATTCATATTTGTCTTGTTCATGAGCCTCTCCCACCCTAGATGATTTTCTCCTATTCCATAACTCCTATGTCCCTTGTTTCAAGAATCAACTCCCACCCAATGTTCTCCAAGAGCAGTGTCATCACACCTCACCCCCACCATGTGGCAAGGTGATTCTGCCTCCTGCTCTGTGATCCACCAGTTTCTAAAATAGCACTTCTGAGAGCCTTCCTTGGACTGGAGTTTGCATTTTCCTAGTCCTCTAGATTATGAAATCCAGGGCAGCAGAAACATCTCCCTATTTTTGCCTTGCTAATCAGACAATTTTGAAAATTCTTTGCAGTTGCACAACAAATTATAATTGGATTCAATTAAAATTAATTTAAACCAGACAGGAAAAGATCTCTTCCAGCTAAACACAATTAGTATAATATCCATACTTTCAAATTGTTTTGTTTAGGAAACAAATCTGAAATCATGAGGGTCTTTTTATGAATATTCTGTATTTGAGGAATGAAAAAACTGAGCTCAGTTTTAAATGATGGTAAGTCTCTAGAATGGACTGAATACCTGTGTCTCCCCCAAACATATATGTAAATCCTAACCCCCAGTGTGATAGTATTAGGAGGTGGGGCCTTTGGGAAGTGATTAGGTCATGAGGGTGAAGCCCTCATGTATGGGATTAGTGCCCTTATAATAGTCCCCAGAGAGCTCCCTTGTCCTCTTTCCACCATATGAGGATACAAAAAAAGGATGGCAGTCTGAAACCCATAAGAAAACCTCACCAGAATCCGACCATGGTGACACCCTGATCTAAGACTTCCAGCTTCCTGAACTGTAAGAAATAAATGTCTATTGTTTATAAGCCACCAAATTTATGGTAATTTGTGATAACAGCATGAACTGAGACAGTTGCCTAAGCTGCATGCCTACCTCCTAGCCTCACCCTCCATCATCCCCCAAGTGCTCCTGAGTCCACCATGCTCACCTGCTTGCTGTTTACTACACATGATCTCTCACGACTCTGCACAACCTCCTCCCTCTGACTAGAATGTCTTTCTGCACTTTCACCCTTGGAAAATTCCAACTCAGCTTTTTAGATTTAACTCAAATGACACCAACCCTATGAGATCTTCTCTGTCCTACTAGAGAGAAGTTGAGCACAGAATCTGCTGTTTCTCCAATACCTCCCATGTAACTCACATAGAGTACTTGCCTTAAACCAATGCTCACCTGTCTTGACTTCCTTCCCAACCTATCACTGTAAATCCTTCTAGGACAGGATTTGTGTCCAATTATTTTTGTATCACCAGGACTTAGTATTGGCTAGGAAAAAGTAGACACTCGATAAATAATTGCTGAGGTGAATGAACCTTGAAACCCTCAGCCTGTAGCCTCATAGCTCTGCAAAGCAAATTTGTCTTAGTTTGTTATAGCTTCTTGTTTCAAAGATAAACTTTGATTAATTGTGGTAGAGCCAAACGCTTGTAGATGCCTCCTACCAGCTTTAGGCAGCCCACACTACAGTGAGATACCTTTGTTCCCCCAATAATTATGGTGCCTTTTTTCTTTTTCTTAATCCCTCTGGCCCTTTCAATTGCTGATTGTGTTATTCAGCTGTGTAATCAGCCTGAGTGATAAGCTGTCAGCAGTTACTTTTTTAATGTAAATGATTTCTTTATCCATGGGTCTGGGCTGTATGTTTTTCAGGGGGTGGTACAGGATGGGGAATTAAGAGTATTTTCTGGTGAAGCATTTTAAGGAGTTTTATAGATACTTATTTCTGATCTTACAAATATGCAAGCATCCTGGAAGTAATTATCAACATACTTCTGACTTAATTATGCTTAAAGCTTAAGAACTTACCAACTTTGAGTTTAATAGACACTGCTAATCTGATTTTGCCTGACTTTGTACTTTAACACTTATAGCTACCCAACTTCCCTGAGTCTCAGTTTATTCCATTAAAAAAAAAAAAAAAAAAAAATGGCTTTCCAAGATTAGAAATAACCCAGGATTGTGGAAGACAGAGCAGGAAATCATGACTTGGGCTCTTCAAAGCCAAAGTCTCCTGCCTCATCCCCAAATGCATCCATAAAACTAAATTATAATAAAAGAATAATTAAGTCCTTGTAATACAATAAATTCTGTCCTAAAGTTTCTGATTCAAAGGAGAACACATGCAAAATGATGTTTCTTCCTATTTTAAGGAAAGGCTTCCCTTATTTATTATTATCTCATTAATAAGCCCCAAGACAGGATTTCTCATCCACAGGAGAGAGAAACTTAGATATAGAACATTCAAGTTCAAAGCCAGATCAGCTAGTTATTTACCATACAAGCATGAGCACAAACAAAATGTTATCTCAGGAATAGAACAACAAACACCACCTGTACTTACAATTAAATTGGAACTAACCAATGAGGACACATGTGCACAGAGGGAAGTAAAACTCAGTGAAAATCAGCCAGGGGCAAGGGGAGAGGTGGGGAAGGGCAATAACCTATCCAATAGGTGCGATGTACACTATTTGGGTGATGGGCATACCTATAGCCATGACTCAAGCATTATAAAAGTGATCCATGTAACCTAAAACATTTGTATCCCCTTAATATTTTGATATAAAAATTAATAAAATAAAATTTTAATTTCAAAGAAAAAAAAATGTCAGCGAATAAGGAGTAATACTAAAATACAATTAGCCCTGGAGTCTGTTAAGGCCCTTTCTCAGTCAAGCCCTCTACCTGGTGTTCAGTATACAAATATTTTTTAAATGAATGAATGGATGAATGTATAAGCAGTTCCTGTGTATACCAAAGCCAGTTCTGAGCAGCCCTATAGCCCTAGGTCTAAACAGCCCATAAGGGAATTGATATTTATTGTGCTATTGAAACACTCACACAATCCTGAAAGTAATGTATTGTTTTCTTTACTGTATAGGAGAGGAATCCGGGGTTAAGAAATGTGTTCAGGATCATATGTTGCCTAATAAATTCAGAATTGGGATTAAACCCAGTTTTAACTGTCTTCAAAGCTCATGTTCTTATAACTCTACCAAGATGCTTCTATGATTTCCCATTAGCTAAGCATGACTTATTGCTGTTCTTGCAGCATTAATTCCTCTAATGATTCAAGATTCCAAATAGAATGTTGGACATTTTATGTATACTACAAGAAATAAAGCCTGAGTATCCAGGGAGAGGATGTGGGGTTACCATCAAAGAGGACTTTAGGCAGATAAATTAAACAGTTCTTTAAAATAGGTATACTGGTTTTGTGCTGCTATGCAATTGGACAGGATTTATAAGCAGGTGACTTTACTGACCATAAATTATTAATACTTTCATATGCAGTCTCACAAAGGAAAAAGAGGGAAATGAGATGGGCAGAAAGCTTTGAGGCCCATGGATTTAGTTGTCCAATCTCATCAGTTCTCCTTCTACAAGTGTCACCTGCTGCCCAGGTGAGAGCTAGGTGAAGATACCCAGAGATATTAAGGCTTCTTTCCCTGTCTGTCCTCAGAGTTCATACAAGCAGAATTCTGAGTAGTCAGCCTCAAATTCTTAGCCCCACAATGGCTGAAATTACAACATGTAGATATTAATTCTGTTTAATAAGAAAGTATTCTTGGTAAGGTAAAAGATACAAGGTAGTTACAACTTAGAATAGATTCATTCAAACAGCTCCATCCTAATGCCTTGTTGAAATGCATATACCATAAATGTAGTAGTTCTAATGGAAGAAGAAGAATGGATAAAATTTTGGAAAGAAGGGCAGAGCAGGAAGATATGCCACAAAGGAGGTATCCAGAGGGCAATGAGAAATTCAGGAGCCCTGGGTTCCTTCTACAACCCTGACAATGGCAGCAATCTTGCATATGCATAAATGCTAAAGCAGGAAAATAAATTCAGTAAGAAACAACTATAATGGTATTGTTTAGGGAAGAAGATATACATATTAAGTTGTATATCTGGTGTTCTGCCCAGAAAATAAATATTAATAGTAAGCCCCTCAGGTCTCACCCACTAGGGCAGCAGTTGGGGTGAGGTGCTTTTTCTAGGGCAGCTGGAACCCTGATGTGATGGATATTGAAACACCCAGAGTTAGGGCATGGACTTTTCCATCAGGAAAATATGGCTCTGCTGGTTTACCTACCATGTAATCTCAGGTGGGCAAGTTAGCATCTCTGAATGTCTTAACTCCCTTCCTGTGAAAAGGGGATATTAATGCTTTCGCAGGGTCATACCCATTAAGCAATGTTAAATATGTGAGAGGCTTAGCAGAGTTTCACACTCATTGCAGGTAGCTATGGAGGGATAATTGGCTGATTCCAAATATTATAAACATAGTACAATTTTAATACACCATTGAAGTATAAGCATACTCTAGTTGTTCATATATTTGTTGACTTATGGCCATGTAAATCTATAAGCCAGATCTGGGAATTGCCCTAAGAGATAACCCAGCATGCTGTGAAAGTGAAATAAATCAGTATAGGCTGATAATCTCCCAGGAAAAATTATTCTCATGTAGTATAGGTGAGAAGGGCAGTGTATGTGTCAGTCATGCTCCTAGAGCAGAAGCTCCTGGGATGGCTAGCATGCTACTATCTCTTTCCTGGATATACTCAACAACATCCAAAGTGTCTACCAAAGCAGGGAGTCAATGAATGCTCCTGCTGATGGGCATCTTAAAAATCCCTGCCAGCAGCTCTCGTGGGGACCTAGGTTTCACTCAAGTCACTGGGAGTTAATTGTATGTGTGTAAAAGGGAGAAGGCAGTTTAAATTGTATTTAGATCAGTACAACAATCTCATTAAAGTTGAAAATGTGTTTTTCATCTAAATAAAATGAGTATGTGTCCTGATACTTGCTTTTGTAGAAAAGACTCAACTCCCTGATATATCCTTTCATTTTTTCTGGCTTTAACATCAAAAAAACAGAATTTTGATTGGCTTCCACTAAAAGATTTTAAAGACAGTTCTCTAAGCTGTGGTCATTAGTGGACTAGGAAAGCTGAGGGTAGCTTTCAATATTCCTCCAGTGTATTTTATCCTCAAGCCCTACTACATGCTGTGATTGTGAGGGTAGAAGTGCAATTTTACCCAATTATAGAGGCACTGCCAGGAGAATAGAAAAGTTGAGCTAGTTCTCTCTTAAAGGAACAATAATAAAATTTTAACTTCAAAACTGCCTAAGAATAGACTTCTCAGTCAAGTAAGGAGAGGAAAACTCATAAAACTATGCAAAATATTTTTAAGAACTCATAAGTATCCTCCTTATTTTATATATTTCATTTCATTCCTCAGAAAAATTCCACTGTAATGTACTGCTATTAAAGTGATTTTCTTTCTAGAAGTTGCTAGTAAATATTCCAAATCCAGGGAAAACAGGATTCTATTACATCATATTCGTATACGAACTCTCAGAAAATCTCATAATAAAGCAATGCATTTCCTAGCAACATTCCTGGAGTGCTTGCTCCTCCATGAGGTTTAGGAGAAACCTTCTAGAATTTATGAACTTAGTCTTAAAGAACTTCCTTACTCAGTATCTCTCTATCAAGTCTAATGCAAAGAGCTACTTTTCCTTCCATAGAAAATATATCTGGTAAAATATGACACCTTATTTATAAATTCTTAATCAGTTAGTCAAAATCTTCTAATGACTACAAGGATGTAATTTTAGCTAGTCACACATTTTGTAGATAAAAACAGAAGTGATAATCTCAGTTTTAATTCTGGAGAGAGTTGATCAGAAGATAACTTTTAAACAGCTGTACAGTAGGCAGGAACAAAAGATGTGGAAAGGAGTGAAACATTCTTCTACTTTTCCAAGTGTGCCAACAAATAACCTTATTCCAGACCAGACCAATAATATTTCTTTTCACAAAGTAAGCTGATAAGGATGCTGGAAAACTTCTAAGCACAAAGTCACATAAATCAGAAAATGTTTAATGGTGCACATGTTTTCAATTTCTTTAGGCCCCCTCTTCAAACCCCAGCTAGGAATATGACATTAGTTCTCTGATGCAAAACTAAAGCATTGGAAAAACTTATAGTTTCTCCTTTAGTTGAACACTGGGAGATAGATCCAAAGCCGTGAGCCACAGGTAAAGCACTCATCCAAAAAGACTAAATCAAAAAGGTATTAGCATTATGGATGTGTCTAGTGGCCATTTAATAAAGGGAGCCTTTTGGGAATGAAAAATAATTCATCTAGTTATAAAGGTTCACCAAAATACAATATTTTGTATATTCATTCCCCTGGAAGCAGTGACAGTTGGCTGATCCTGATCCTTCCACAGGAAAGCTATTGAACAATTGGAGACATAGCACAATCTATGAAAAATGAAGAGCTTTCAAAGTGTGAAGAAATGAATGAATGACAAATGCGAAAGACTAAGATTTTTCTAGTTATCCCCTCCTGAACATTGAAGTTGGACCAGAGTAGAAATTAACCAGACTGTCTTTAAGTGCAGTTGAGTTTTCACCTATTTAATGGTGTTGGGTGGGTCCCAGAAGACTGGAGATTTAATGGGCTGTGATCTGAGAGACACTGGGAAATGCTACCTTCACCCAATTTGTCTGCAAAACCATCCTGGCATCGAAACTAAAACACATATTCACGAGGTCACTTTTTTAATCTAAGGTTTAGTCTCCAAAAGTCATCTAATTAAATATACGTGTATTTCCTTGAAAGAGAATACACAATAGTATCCACTAATAGAATAATTTATTAATCCATATCTTAAATTAATAAAGAGATGAATATTGACAATTGAAGGAATGGAACAGGGGGCAAGGGTATTTTGGGAATTAAGGGCAGTAGCCTTAAAAACATGAACTGAGAATAGTTGAAGACAGAGAGTTGTGGCTAGATCCTGACATGTCCTGGGAAGCCAGAGAGCTGCACCAGGACCTTGAGACTTGGGTTGAAGAGGTGCAGACAGATGAGAGGAAAGCCCTAGGCAATTTTTGCCCACTTTCACCTAGGAAAGGATGGTCCCAGATAGTGAGGCAGAAGCCAGGACAGAGTCAAATAGAATTCTCTCCCTAGGTTTCTTTCCAGCCCAAGTGCAACTTTCTCTTCTCTTCTCTTTCTACTGAGAAAGCTGCTACTACCCCTCAACATGCTTTTTCAGATAATAATCTATTTCCTACACTGAGTTCTTGCTTTGTGCCAGGAATTGCTGAACATTTTATATGCCCTATCTTATTTACTATTATATGGCAGATGAAGAAATCAAGAAGGCTATCCTATACCTCATAGGTTTCTTATGCAGATTAAATAAGATGAAGCATGAAGGAAGACATACAATCAATGCCATTTCCCTCTGTTCACCTCACCTTCACCCCTGCTGCTGTCCTTGGGGATTGGGAAATCCACTGCCCAACTGCTTACCAAGTCATGCTAATACTTGAATAGCACAGATTTTTATTCTCAGACTGGTTCCATTATTTTTACCCTGTTCAGTCAAAAATTATTGCAGACCTTCAGTTTCACCTCTTGATGACAATGTTAGCCTGAGGAGACCAAATCTGCAAGCATCTTTAACTATTCTCCTTTCCCCTCATTTTAAAACTTCATTACCTCATTTTGTGTCTCAGGGTGTTCTTTGGAATATGAAATTATATTACAGAAGACTTATCATGAGATAAATAAAACACCATGGAGTAATACTGGGCCCCAGGTGTCCAGTGTTTAGCACAAGCCCGGTACACTGTAAGCATTCCATAAATATATTTTTAGAGAATGAAAGAATTAAAGGAATACATCACATTTTTAAATCAAATAAAATATGTTAATATTCTATGTGCATATAATTCTGTTACAAATCAAACATTATGTAAAGCTCAAAGGCAACTATGGCAATATCATGTCTGCCATCTGTCATAGTCATTTTCTGATGAAGAATTTTTAGAGTACTGGGAAGTCTCAGGAGTTTCATTAGGTGAGTTCTGCTGATGTTTAATGTGAAGATAACTGTTATTTGGAGGATAATTTAGCCAAATCAGAGACGCAAAGGATACCCCTGAATAAAATGACCCTTCTTGCAGTCCATTCAGGCTGCTCTTGCCTGGGTAAAGACCTCAGTCATCCCAACGCTAAAATTTATGTGTTGATTGTGCAGAGGCTGCTCTCACTTTACATTCAGTGGAGACTGAAAATAAATCTAGGATATGCTGACTAATTCTCCTGCCAGATATCAGCTTTTAACATGCATGAGATTCCCACTGTCATTTGCCTGAAGGGCATCAGAGGGCGAAAGGGAAATGTACTTCCTGAGAATGAACTTGGTCTAAGTTCTCACCTAGTCGATATCATTACATTTTCTTGAGTTCAAAGCACATGAATTGTGATGGATAAATAATAAAAATTTTAAAAATCTGTCAATATTCACCTCCACATTTTAGCAAACATCAAAGTAGAATGGCTCAGAGGCAATCAGCAATTTCTTCTAACAGAATTCGGCACCCAAATGATCAGACATTTTCTGATTATATGGATTCAGTGTGGATAGTTTCATTGTATCCTAGTGCTCTCAATAAAGTGTCTTCTTGCTGATATAAGCACCTATGAGCACTACAGACCTTGAACTGCTCACCATTACTCACCTTCTACAAATAGAAACTAGAGTCATTGCTTATGTTCACTGGTTGTCTCATTAATTTCCAACAACAAATTCAAGTCATTTGTTTTCTTTCTTAACTAACTTAACCTAATAAGCAGCCCACTGGAGTTGTTAGAGAGAAAAGCAAAAGTGAATGTAAAAAGATAAATTTTTTTAAAAGTCTGAAAGATTTGGTATGCTATGTCATCATTACCTAATATACAAATACTTACTTTAACCAAAAAAGCAGTGGAAACATACTTACCTAAAAAAAAGAAGAAGAATGGGGATGATTATGGTATACCTCAGAGTCTCCAGAAATTCAATACTGATTTGTTGCCCAGAACAATTTAATGACACATTTTGCAAGCAGAAGATGCTTGCAAATAAGTAATTTCATTTCATTACTCTGTGAGGCTAGCATGAAAATGAGCAATAAAAGTACAGAGATGGAAAGAAGCAGAGAGAAAACAAAAAGAACATAGGTGAGAATAAGACACAGCCAGAGATGATAATAACCCAGGCAAGGAAGACAGCAAAGAGAGACAGAGGAAAAGAAGAGTAAGCCACTGATGGGAGATGATGTGTGTAATGCAAATCTTGGTTTATATCTTCTATTCCTTCTATTCTGTGGCCAATTCCCCCAATTCTATGACCTGCAAATGTTTAAAACTCATCTCAGGAATTTTGCAAATGGTAGGGGTTAGGGGAAGGGAGAGGCTTCATTCACCTCGGTTTGAATATCTCTGGGAGAATTCTGAAGCCACTTTGATATTTTACCCCTTTTAGGTAATTTGATCTTTTTGCTTGAATATCCAACATTTCCTTATCTTTGAAGTTCTATGAGAAGTAAGGGGTAATTCATGGAAGACTGATCTCCTAAAGGTTGGCCTCCCAGAAAAAGTGTCACCCTCCTACACAGTTCCTTAGAACTCAGCCATGAGTAGGGCTTACGGAAATCAATCCTGGTCAACTTCAAGGATAGCAGCGTAGTCCCCTGATCACTCCAGAGTGAGTAATAAATCATGCTCCTAGATCACTATGTCATACAGGCACAACTATAAGGCTTGGACTTCAACCCTCGTATTATGTCAGGGGAACATTTGGGGCTCTCTTACCCATGAATGCTAAATTGGCAGTTTAAAATTGAAGCTAAGACTTCACTACAATCTTTCAAGAATCTATCCCAGCTCTTGATCAATCAGAAAACAGACCAATGCTTCCTTAATCATGCAGCTTAAAAGCTCCTCAGCCAAAGGGTTGGAATCCCTCTCCAACAATCTGGCATTTAGCCTTTCCAGATCTCTGTGCACTCCCTGAGAATACATGATCTCTCCTGTCTCCCTGAGTTTCCCCCCAATAAACACTACCCCACAAAACCTGATGTGGGTGCTACCTGGTCATGCAATATTGTTTGCACAATAGTCAGTGACTTTAAAAAATATATTTTATTGTTGTAAGTTTCCCCAGATTTTAACTAGATAGACTATTAAAGCTTTGAAGCAATTTGAACCTGATACTCTACCTATACTACCTGCTCTACTACTCCCTGTCCCCCACCTGCAAAGTCACTAGGATGTGCAATTGCAGGGCCTAAAATCAACCTGAACGTTAGAAGCACAGTGCATCTTCACCCACATAGAACCCTCTCTTGGGTATGCAGCCCCATCATATCTTTTTGAATGACTGCCCTGTGCTAACTCCAAAGCACTTATGACGCCATGAAGAGATGCTTATAGAAATGCCATAAGAGGCCAGTCATGCATTTGATCTCCAGGTGGAAGATAATTTTGATCTCTTCCAGACATCAGATTGCTCCTCTTGCTGAAGTCAGCCACAGGTTGCAAAGTAAAAGAACAAAGACAAATTAACACGAACCTAGTAACCCTACAGGGGAAAAAATCAAAGTGAAGAACGTATACTAATGATAATGAGTAATCAGAATATATAATCTTTCTGTAGAGCAATCAAAAATGCCATCATCACTGTTTGGGGATTAAGAGAAATACTGACAAACAAAATGGATTTCTAACATTGAAGAAGTAATATGAGTTCTTCTTGAGGAAGAAAATACTGATTCCCACAAGTATAACCCATAACTCTAACAGCCTCTTCTCTAGTTAGAAGGAGCCTTTTTGGTTGTGATAATGCATTATCAAATCAGCAGTCTTTTTTTATCTGAACAATTTGGGGAGAATAATAAAAGACTGAAGTAAACAACACTGAGAACCTTCTCAGTCTCTGAAAAATAAAACCTCAAATAAAAGTGGATGCCCTATGTTTGGCTAATTTGAAAATAGAATTGAAAATTCATGACCATGGTACTTTTTAAAAAATTGATAGTTCTTTGAAATTGTATTCTAAACTATCTCCTGTTTTGTTCTGAAAGGGAGATTTTTTCCCCTATTTCTCTCTGAAAGTTTTCTCTCAAACATTTTCATCTGAAGTTTTAAAAAATATGTTGTTCTGTCCTTTTCTCACTTGGAATTACTTCTTCCTCCTGGCTCCTCACTCTCTCTCTCTCCCCCCATCCCCCTCTTCTGATTTGAAAGCAGAGTTGGAAATTCTCTGAAAAGTGGAAGTTTTGAAAAATAAAAACCTACATAGCCTTCTCTCCATCAGTTAATAAAAATGCAGCCTTTTTTCTAGCTGCTTTTGCTTGTGGAGGCTCACTTACCCTGAACTAGTTTTTTTTTTTTTTTTTTTTTTAACTGAACAAACATTAAAAATCTGTCAGCAGGTATTTTTCAATGTGAGAGGCCTCAAAAAGGCAACAGAAAATCTATTTTCTTTACTGGAGATATTTCTGCTATGTTGTTGATTCTCAGCCTATTTCAAGAAGAACTAAGTGTCCCAGGGGACTGATTATAAACTACAGTGTCTTTCATGACTAAATAGTCAGCTTGAATCTGTCCCATCTTGGCACCAAACTTAAATCTATGCCAGCTAAAGAACAGCTGGGTGAAGTCTTCCCCAGGAAACACTGCTAAGAGGCTGTGTGGCCTGGAGGTTAGAACATAGGCTCTGGGAGCCTGGATCAAGTCTTTATCACTTGTGTATTTTGGGGCAAGTACTGTAATGTTCCTTTGCCTTAGTTTCCCCACCTGTATGGGAGAACAATGCTGATGAAAGCACTAACTCACCTTAGGAGAGGCCTGGTTCTATCCCTTATTGTCTACGCATCCTTGAACAAGTCTCTTAATGTCCTTGCTCCTTAGTTTCCCCCTCTATACGTGGGAATGATGCTGATGAAAGCACCTAACTCACCTTAGCAGAGCCCTTGGTACAAACGCAACTCTCAAAAAGCATCAATTGCTCTGAAATCACATGTTAAAAGGGCAATGAATTAAGCTAACTTGCTACAATTCCTACTAATTTCACTTTCACATTGCTCTTGATGATATTAATCACTCCATAGAATCACTCTTCAATAATTTTTTGGTAGAAAAATATGCCATGTAACAAAAGCAGGTTATAGAGACACTTTGGAAGGTTTGTGTTGCCTTCATCTATAGCAATCTGTTCAGAAAAGTGGGAAACCGGCTCTCTTAATAATATTTGAACAAGGGACCACACATTTTCATTTTGTACTGAGCCCACAAATATATAGCCAGTCCTATATTGAGGTAACAGAAAGCCAGATGTGATATCTCTACAAGATTCCCTGCCTGATAAAAATATGTTTTCTTAGACTTTTATCCATTCCTATAATCAATGCTTTCAGGGTTATATTGTCAATCTAGTCCATGTAGGGCAGTTCACACATTCTGCCTGACTATATAATTTCAGTTTTCTTGACACTGGTAATTTTCTCAGAAGCATTCAGATGAAAAATAACTAAAATTCCTTTTCAAATCTTAGCAAAGTTAGAGAGGCTGCCTCTTTGATACTCTCTGGCACAACCTTATGCAAAGGCTCAGCTCTGAGATGGGCATCAGGCCGTGCCTGTGAGGCATGCAGACTAGATCAACGGCCATATCAGAAGCTAAGTTAGTCCTAAGACTTCACAGAACTAGAGAGAAATTGCTTCTGCTGCCTCCACAGCATGGGAAAGTTTTAAGCAATTCCACCAGCACTCGAGGCATATAGAAACTAATCTAGTCTGTAGGCTCAAAGGCTCAACAGGGCAGCAGTTCTTGGGAAGCTTCCATGAATTCTACAGAACATCTCCAAGGCCCTGAAGGATCCAAGAAAGCACCAGGACATCTTTATGTTCGCATCCTCCCACTCTTCCTCATAACCTCAGGTATAAAAGAAAACAACTCCATTCTCCCCTCATCTGGAGATGCTCCTCCGATAATAAAGGAGAAGAAGGAGTAATGGGGTAGGAGAAATGAGAAAGCAGAAAGCTTTTTCAAGGCAGAAGAGGTTGTCAACATTGTGAAATGCTATAGGGTAGTAAAGGAGGATGAAGCCAAAGAAAAAACCATTTAGCAATTGGACCTTGTACAGGGAAATTTCTATAGAGTGGTAGAGATTGATGTCAGGACCTGAGGAAAGAAAGGAAAATGAAAAAACAGAAGAGCTCATTTATTGTGTAAACTTTTTCTAATTATTTTGGTGAAGACAAGAAAAAAAATAGAGTGATAGGTCAAGTGATAATCACTGGCAGGGGTAGGAACATGAAATAAATGTTTTCCTCGGCTCTGTGTCACAGAGAGCTCAACCAGACATTTGGTTCTCTTCTAAATATTCTAAATATATAAAATGCTCATTCTTAGTAACAATCATCTGATAAAATGTTCCACAGATAATTGAACACTACTGAAACTCTTTTCTTAAACGCTAATGGAAAATAATATAAAATATTCCTTTCTGGTTTCTTAAAGGAAAAAAAATGTATATGTGAGAGGCAAAAGTAAAGAGAAGCAAATATATAGTTATTCCCTAGAGGAAAGTCGTGGTTCAAAAGTTAAATGACTATATTAGAAGTGATGCTAACCTAAGAAGTGAACAAGAAAACTCCATTAGGATGATTTTTCTTTCCTCTGAGCTATAGTGCTCTATCCCGTGAGAATGCTAGGGGAATTTTACAGCACAAAGGTTTCCCCTTTATTGCAGTGATTCTCCTCCATTGCAGAGTTTTTTCAAATAAAGGCCCTTCTGCTGTCCATCATGGCAAAGTTCAAATAAGTCAGTGTTTCTTACTCAGGCCTAAAGCCAAAGTCTCTGAGGCAACTGCCAGGTGCCATATGGTACTGCACCTGCTATAAGCTCGTTTTCACTTCTGTCAGTGAGTTCAGAGTCCTGGGACTGCATGGGTTACCTGCCAAGTGCTTATGCCATAAGTGTGTCTAAGTCAAATTCCTCTTTGTTTTCCAGCTTTCTACACTAAACTTTTTACCTTGGTCTCCAAAAGAGTGGAAAAACTGTGTACAATGATGCAGATATGGCATATTCTTAGAAGACTTCTTTCTCAAGTTGCTAAATATAATTGGGAGAAAAAAGGCATTTTTGCAAAGCCTGGCATAACAAGTGCTCAATATGAAATTGCTAAAATTAAATTGCATTGTCAAAAACCACATATGCAAAGACTGCTTCTTCTTCTTCTATGAGTATATTTCTCTGGGTACCCAAAAAGTCTGTTGCTTTCTATATCATTTGTAGTCTGAATCTTATCTGGCATCAAAACTCTGATACAGATCTGCAAATAGGATATCCAGGTATAACCAGTAACAGCTACCACAACTGCCATGGGAAATCTTAAGCTTTTGGCAAGATGTTGCATGAACATCATTTGCTTAGCTTGGCAGATGGTAGTTCACATGTGTTTACTGGAGGCTGGCAGAGTAGCTAAGAGAGCAAGCTCTAGATCCAGACTGTCCGGGATTGTATCACAGCTCCACAATTTACTATGTGACTTTGGGCAAGCTACTTAACATCTAT
Organism: Eulemur rufifrons; assembly: GCF_041146395.1. NCBI lineage: Eukaryota > Metazoa > Chordata > Mammalia > Primates > Lemuridae > Eulemur > Eulemur rufifrons. The sequence continues at coordinate 38,401,199 of NC_090997.1, forward strand.
TAGCCTCAGTTTCCTCATTTGTAAACAGGGATAATTCCTACCTGATGAAGTTGTAAAAATTAGATGAAATCTTGGGGGGGGGTGCTGCCTAGCACACAGTAAAATTCAAAAGTGTTACTTTTTATTATTAATAGGAAAGTAGTCTTCTCCCATTATTTTTAGTATTGTTATTCTTTGCACCATCCTTCCAGAACTTAGTCCTCATCTTCACAGAGTTAGAGTTCCAATTTGGACTTGTCCCTGAAGGAAATGTTGAAAGTCTAGTCCTGCCTCCTCACTGACCAAAAAAACAGAAACTATTTAAAAGTTCCTGCAAATTATCAAAGATTGTACTTTATTTGATTTTGGGACACAGTGTTTTGTTTAAACAACCAACCATAAACTGGGACATTCACTTCATATACACTGGATTACAATCCCATGAATTGGGCCATTTTGGGGTTATGATAAAAGCAGCAATTTAGAAATGGGGTGAAAGGAAACACTATAAACAAAAGAATATTTTCTCCTTTCTAAATGTCACACATGGTGATTGAACTTTGAGGCCTCATAATAATTCTTCTGATTAGCACAGTAGACTGGCACTTTAAAAGCATCTTCTCATGGAAGGTACCCACAACAATCTCTGTGAAAGAGACAAATCAGTGATCACTTATCCTTTCCCAGATATGGAACCTGAGACTGCTGGAGGTCAGGTTTTCTTCTAGGGTCACACTGCCAGTTAGTGATTGGACAGGGGCTTGAACCAACCCTTCTTTTCTTCATGGCGAGTGCCCTTTGACACAGTCCAAGATCCCTCCAAAATACATGAGCTAACCAAGAGGAATGAGGGACAAACTAATCTTTTCATTTAAATTGTTTCAAAACATTGAGACTAAACAGTATCAGCCAAATCAACTGATGCTCTTGCAGCATCCTGGGTCATTTACTGGAGGAGTCTGAGTCAGTTCCATAATTCCCTAGATTTTACTGAGTACTCAGAAAAGGGAAGTAATGAGCAAATCCTTTAAGTCTTTAAAAAATGTTTCTAGAAGCACAAAGAAATATGAACGACTACAGTTTTTAAATCCACCATGTGTACACAGTAACCCCTCTCACACTAAGAGCCAGTAGCTGCAGCAGGCCCTTTTTCTATATCAAAAAATCCCATCATCTTAAAAGTAAAATATAACAATAATTTTTTAGTCCTTTATCCAAAATACATTAAAACTATGCACAAAGGGTCAACATGTTCCAATTAGTAGTATTAAAGTCTGAGATCACTTTAGATCAAGTAATACCTAGGAAATAAGATAATTTACTTGGATTAGAATATATTAGAACTGGTTTTATGAAGGAAACTCCTACCATATATTGATTTTATCTGCTTAAAAACTAGTATTTTAATTAACTTTCTTTGGTTACTGGCAAAGGATGCCAGGGTAGAATGCATGATCCCAGCCCTTCTGAAGAAGCAAAGTGATATCAAATAAAAAGTATAAAGTTTGGAGATGGATAACCTTGGCTTATCTCCTAGATCTTTCAATTTGCTAGCTGAGAGCTTTAGAAAGGTCCTACCCATTGTCTAGAAAAGAGGAATGATAATGACATCTCACCAGGTAGTTGTAAAGATTAAAATAATTTATGAGAAGGGCCTGTAGTGTTTATTATTATGTTTCCGACCACACAGCACTTTTTGAACACCCTTGCTCAGTTTGGGAAATTTCTCATCTTGTGGCCCCTCCTTCTGAAAATATAAACCAAGAACCCTGACCCTCTCTACACCCCAGGCACAGATATGACTTAGCCTCCCCTCCAACACCCCCACCCCCCACAGTCAGATGCTCCTCCCAGTGGGCATTTCCAGTTTTGGCAGCAGGAGCTGGGGCCAGTACCCTGCAGCAGTGCCAATAGGATCTCACTGGAACAATCCAGCAATGTAATTTCAGCTAATATCAGTTCATAAACTAATGTAACTTAATAAACTCTTTGGCAACACTGCTGAAGTGATTTTGGTTTTTAGCAACCAAAAAACCCTGATCAAAGCAAAATCTATTCTCGAATATGGCATGAAGTACACATCGAACAAATGATAGTTCTCCATCACCCCTCTGTATTGCATCCACTATATTAAAGAGTATTTCCTATTAGCAGTTAACTTTTGTTGAATACTTATTATGAGTCAGAAAAATGAGAAAACTAAAGCATAGTCATTATATTAATTACCAAAGTTCAAGTGGCTAATAAATGGTAGAACCCAAATTGGCTCATCATCATCATAAATAAAACCTATTTTATAAATAGGAATCTGGGGCACAGAGAGGCAGATACCCTCTCAAAATCACAGAGCTCCTGAGCAAAGCAGCCAGGATTTCACAATATACTACTATGCTTCCCTTTAATGTCAATCATACAGCACTGGGGCTTATCTTTTTAATAATATCTACCAATTACAAAGACAAGTCAAATCTTGGTATCTAGAAGAATTCTCTCTTTGACTTTTTTCAATAAGCATAATAAAAAGCCCCACACTCCTCAATGTGAATGGAATCCTATCTTTTAATCTTCAAGTTGTCCTCAAAATGAGTTCAGGCAAGTGGCATATTCTATACTTGAAGAGTAAGGAACGAAGTCATTATTCTTTGATCGATCCTGATGCCCTATTATCTTCCACTCTGGAACTACAGACCGTAAATTAAATAGTCAATAAATCTCACAGGGTTCATTATAGTTATAGATTCTGGACATCAATTCCTGATTTTGGTATTTCTGTTGATTAGCTGACTATATAGCACCAAACAAGTGAAAACAGCCCTATCTATGAGATGCCCTTTACTACTGAAAGCTATAATTCTCTTTGTTATATACTACCTCTATTTAAAGTCATTAAACATGGCGTTAGCACTAAGGGTACTGAAGTAATTGCTGTTGTTCTCATTGCAAAATAGGTAAGAGCCTGTCGCAACACAGCAGACACTCAATATGTCTCAATTAAATTTTTTTAAAAAAATGAATACTTATGATGCCCATGTTTTGTACTGAATATTATGCTGAACTGAACACAATCTACAGATTTTATTTTGTAACTAGAAACACGTTTTTCAATAACAAAGAAGACAAGATTTCAGCTTTGAGCCTACCAGTTCAGATGCTTGGGAGCATTCAAAACATTACCTTCTCAATTTCTTCCTTTTGAGCTTGTTACATTCCTGGAAATACAATAAACAGAAAGCATAAGAACCAGAGGCACAAGAGCAAAAAGCTGTTCATAGTGTTCCTGTTCACATTAGAAACAGGAAACCATAAAACTTGAAAGAATAGTCTTGGTCTCATTTCAACTACAACCAAATTTGAATGACCTAAGGGACAATTTGGCTACATGTAAACACTTCACACTCATTTGAGACATCAGACTTCTATTTTGACATCTCCAATATATGAGTGACACAGTTCTGCATACTGCCACAGGTTCAAAAGTAAAAATCTAGACAATAATTTCAATGTTTGAGAAAAAGAAGTTAGAATCCTTTTTTACTCAGTCCATTTGATCATATGTTTTGGCCTCAGTGCTTTGCAATTTTTTTTTCTTTTTTAGTTTAAGAACAAAAGAAAGCACCCAAAAGGGTAGCGAAACTCTCTGGGTCATGTTGGGACAATAAAAGCACACAACCAAAGATTGGCAAGTCAGGACAGGGAACATTTCAGAGAGTGTGCTGCAGCTTCCAAGTCTTCTAATACAATAAAGCCTGAAGCCTGCTATCTCCAGACCTGTAACAGCAGAGGCTGCAAAAGTTGCTGGATCCTTGAAGTTTCAAAGCAAGTTTATATGAGCTGACTACACTACCAGAGAGGCCTGACACTAAAGACAGAGAGCATGTGTGCATAAAAAAGGCTGGGAACACAGGAAGGGCTCTTCTGAAAAAAAGATGTGGGAGTCACATGAAAATGCCAACAAAACGGAGAACTGGCTTCCTTGGCTATGTACGTAGATGATCACCCTCAGCTAATTATGCTAAATGCCAAAGAGCTAACATCTTTCCTGCAGACCCACAAGGGAGATGTATGAGGAAATACTGGTAGGATTCTTGCAAGGCTGAATTTCTAAAGCAGCTTCAAAGGGAATTGTAAGGAAGACGTGAGAACATCAGGGGAAATCAGTGCTGTATGTGCAAAGGAAATGTTTCACTGCACAGAGCTAACTGTTCTTTCGTACACTTGTTCCAACAGGAGATTCATTAAAGCTTAAATGAAACTTACGTAGTTATTATACATGACAGAACATGTGACATGAAAAAGCAGGCCACCAAGATTTGGGAAGATGTTCCCATGTTTCTTGGTCATTGACAACTTTTTCTTCGTAAAAGGAATTTAAAGTCCTGCTTATTCTACTATTTATCATCTTCCCTCCTAATTTTTAACTAAAACTCCAAGTCACTAAGGTGAGTTATTATTTTGATTAATTTGGCATTAAACAGTTAGGAAGCGATATATTTAACCCTCTCAAAGGGAATTTTTCCTGCCAAAGGGGCTCTTCATAACCAAGGTCAATCTCCAATTGGTAGGTGATTCTCCCTTCACTCTCCTAATGGCAGGCATTTCAGACTAAACAAACTTTTTGTCAGGATTCTTTAAAATATACCTTGGAGGTGACTACATGTTCTAAGTCAGACACTAGCTGTAATAGGTACTTTGCACTTGTACCCTGAATCCCCTTTGGTGCTAATTAGTATTTGTGAAATGGAAATTTTTTATAGCATTTCATCACCAAAGTACATTAAGTACCAACAATTATAAAAGATTTTGAGACTCACTGAAAAAAAAAAAAACCAAGGTGAATTAATCTTTTTATTGCTTTATGAAATGTAAGAAAGATTCTAGTCCAACATAATTATATGATTTTATAAATTATATAAAATTAAATATTTAATTATGAGGATCAAATTAAGAATTTACTTGTCAAATAGTCTTTTAAAAAAAACACTAGAAATAAAGTATACAATATTGCATCTTCTCATCTCTCTTTTGAAAATGAATTTCAAAGAAAATATAAGTCCATTATTAATCTAACTTATGTAACAACTTGATTCTATACATATATGTTCATTGAATGATTTAGATATCTTTAAAATGCCCAATTCAATATGACACATAAAGATCACAAAATCGAAATGGACCTATCATATCTGATTTAGATATTCATTTTAAGTAAGAAAAATCTTAAAGAAATTTCAAGAGTCGAGAAATTTTACATTGTATCTTGAGCCAAGAGCTAGGATAATAATCAGAGATCCAGTAAGTTATAATCTGGTCATCATTTCTTACACAAAGTGTGATGGTTAATTTTGTACCAATTTGACTGACTGACCGTGGAGTGCCCAGATACTTGGCCAAATAGTCTGTGTGTGTCTGTGAGGGTATTTTTGGATAACACTAACATTTGAATCAATAGACTAAGTAATGCAGATTTCCCTCCTTAATGTGGGTGGGCCTCATCCAATCAGCTGAAAGCCTACATAGACTAAAAAGATACACACACACACACACACACACACACGTACGTTAATAAGGGGGAACTCCTCCTGCCTAACTACTTTAGCGGGAACATTGTTCTTTTCCAGCTTTCAGACTCAGAGTGAAGCATTGGCACTGCTAGGGTCTTCCTGAGCCTTCCAGTGAAGCAAATGGAACACCAGCTCTCCTGCTTCTCAGGCCTTCAGACTTTGACTCAGATTGGAACTGCACATCAACTCTCCTGAGTTCCCTGGTCTCTTCCAATTGCAGATCTTAGGACTTCTCAGTCTTCATAATCATGTGTGCCAGTTCTTTATAATAAACATACACACACACACACACACACACACACAAACATCCTATTGGCTATTTCTCTGTAATACCCTAATACACTAAGTTGCAAGCAGACAGTGTTGTGATAAAAGAAAGGAACTCACTAAACCTTCAGGTGATCAAAACTTCCCTTTCCTAAATAACTTTGAGAAAGTTAATATTTATGAAAAACAGAATAAACTCCATTTCCTAATAACCACATTAAACCCTTTTTAAAAAACGGAATATAATATGTGTATGAAACAAAAATTTCTTAAAACTTTCTTAATGGGCCATCAGATTCAAAAGAAGCATGAGAAATGGACAAACAAGTTAACAGATCTGAAATTTTGTCAATGCTTTCTTAAAGAGAAAAGTTCATTTTTTAGGTATTTTTATCAAAGAATATGCCATCATAAATTACATTAAAAAACTAACTATTAATAGAAAGAGGACCCAAAAGAAGTAGAGAGTCACAAGAAAACAAAAAAAAATCTAAAGGAAAGAACAAAAATTCCCTTGTCCATTTAATACCATTTAGAAAAGGAAGCAACATTTGATCAAAAGCAACCCACTGGTTTCTCACTAAGAAGAGTTAGTTTTCAATATATGGGATGTTTACATAAAAGTGGAATATTTTCTTCTCTTTAAATTCATACCAACGTCTCTCAAATCAACACCTGCTCCAAATTTCCAAGAGATTTTTAATTCAAATATTCTAGAAATTTATAGTCACCTGAACTTTTGTTGACTGACAGAATCTGTTACAAACCATAGTATCAAATATTTAGAGGGAATAATAAATTTACTTTAAAAGTTCCTCAGTATTGGGAAAAAGTAAGACACACTATCCAATAAAGAGTGTTGGCATATTTGGGGGAAAATATAGTGGACATCTGCGTCTCACACCAAACATAAATAAAGAGCTAAATATATGGCAAAAACATCACAGTGATAGAAGAAAATATGGAATATCTTTTTATAGTCTTTTGGTGGACAATGTCTACCTAGACAAGACCCAAAACTCAGAAGTCATAAAGAAAAAGACTATCAGACTGGATTACATAAAATGCTAAATTTTTGGAAGGCAAAACCAATTATCCTATCTCCTTTAGGAACAAGTCATTGTCTTTAGTCCACATTCCCAATTCAGTTAACTAACACTGAAGCTTTGTAGGAGATGCTACCATTGGTGGTTCTAGCAAATCTCTCTCTCAGTACAAGATTCAAGCAATAAGATCCAACCCCTCTCCAGCCAGAGTCACCTCTCACCTTGCTACTTGTTACCTCAGGAGTAGATCAGGGTTCTTTGGGGCTCACAGTTTATATAAATTTGAGGGGTTATTTCTAAGAAAAAAGAATATCATATTACAAATATAAAGTTAGGTGTACAAGTGAATGTTTATTTAAAATGAGAAAATAAATCATAATTTATAAAACAAAAAATATTGATACATAAAAATTTTTAAATCTAGAAAAATAACATATTTTATTGTCATGCTGTATGTTTTACACATTTTTGCTTCCTGTTTTCTGATCACTTTTTTATGACAATTGTGTAATATTATTTTCTAGTAAGGATAAAAGGATAGTCTTTTGTCTACAAAAGTTGATGGAAATTTGTTTTATTATCAGGTTCACAAAGGTTTCTTTTGAGCTTTCCAAGAAGGAGCACCAGATGTCACATTCTCATCCACTTTGATCATGATTTTGGAAGCCATTCCTGCACCAGAAGGCCTAACAATAGCTTAGCTATGTATCAAAGTGACTGAGAACCATATATAGCCTACTAACCCCAGGCTAATTAATGAGCCAACTCATCCTCCTCTTACCCAGATCCCAAAAATGTCCACAATAAATTCCAACTCACCTGCCAAGAAGGGAAATGGGAAAACTGGAATGAAAAAAGACAACAGTTTCAATTTGAGTTGGCAAAGTATCTTACTTTGCAAATTTTACAAAGGCATGTAACTATATAAAAGCATTACTAGGATTCCTCACAGAGCCTTGGAAAGTGTCCTTGCCAGCAAGGGGCCCTGAAACTGAAACTTTATTAGATTAATAGCAAAATTCATCTGTGGTTTCTTCCCAAGACAGGACAAGTGAATGAAGAGCTAGAAGAAGAAGAGGCAAATGAGTGGCAGAAGTAGTGATTTCAAGAAGTCCATAATCACAAACTGGCACACATCCTGGCCACTTCTAGGGAGGGTTGTTGGTGTGAAGTAGAAAAGGGAACAAAATCAGAATGAAATGCTTTAGAATATATCACTCAGTCAGAGTAGGAGCCATGTGGGAATTGAATATACAACATCATACTGCAGACATATGTGTACAGAGCAAATTGATAATGAGGAGGTCTGCTAAGAGGAAGGAAGGAGAGAGAAGGGGGAGCCTGGCACTGGCTAAATACATATATAATTTTGTTTAACTTCCACAACAATCCTGGGTATTGTTATGCCCATTTTACAGATAGAACTGAACATCAGACAAGTGATGCAACTTTCCCAAGGACACATTACAAATTACTAGCCCTGTTTCCCCCACCTTACTGCCTGCCGACATTGGCAGTAAAGACTTTCTCGTGCACCTCAAATAGCAAATCCCAAAACATACGTACTTTTCAGTACAAGGTGTCGAAGTGAAATGAAATATGTAGGGAAGAATTTCTAAATTTAACATTTTATTTCGGATACAAGAATTGCAATTCAGGACATACCCACAGACCGGGTGGTCTTCGGTATGTCTGAAGAACAAAGAGGAAATTGGAGGTTTTACAAAAAGGAGAAATATTATGTACTGTTTTTCCAGAAAGTTCATTGGCACTAGTAAAATTTGGGGGAAGGTGGCAAGCTCTGCTGGTGAGTGACAGTGGTGAGTAAAACTAGTTTTAGAGTTGCAACAGGTTGTTTCAGAAGCCATTAGATAACACTAGTTTCAGGGGACATCAGGTAGTTTGAGCAGCCAGAGAATTCCATTCTTGGAGAAATGTGCCATAAGTGTTTCTCCCCTTGGCTTCTTGACTGTCAGTTGGGTATGAAAAGAATGACCCAATTTGTATGATCAACTTTCACAAAGGTCACAGCCATTCAGATTGCCCTATGAAAGTGACTAAATCAGTAGTTAGAGAAAATTAAGTTATTTAAATTATCATCAATCTTGTGTAAAGCTGTTGAGGACAAAGGAGGGAGAACTTCCCAGAAAATGGCAATTCAATAATAAAGCTGTTCTTCAGCCTTCAATCAAACTTTCCACCTAAGTGCTTTTGGAGTAGGTATCTGAGCTTCCTCCCATGTAACGACACTTGACTGGAGACTATGAGCTTGCATCCAGTGGGCATTGAATGACAGACATCCACTCACCTGAATAGGGATTTGTCAGCAAATTCCCATAAACTACAGGTCTCAGGATAGGCAAATCAAAGTGTGACTGGTATGTAAAAATTAAGTCAACTTAAATATAAAGTGGTTCTAACATAAATGCAAACCAGACAGAGAATACAAACATAAATTGTGATAAAAATTCATTTAGAAGAAATAAATACGGAGAGATATGTGAGGTGAGTTTGGGGAGTTTAATGTCAGACGGTATTTAGGAATCACAAAATCATTGTTTTCTTCATAATCAGAAACTAGAGGCAGGGTTAAATAATGACTCATTTACATCTAAGATAACTTAGGCCCATTTTCTCCTTTATTGAAATAATACATTCAGTAATAGATATTTTCAGAAGTGAAAGATATATGTGTATATGTATATATATTTTTTCCAGAACTTATTCTTTTGTATATTACCAATATATAGTGATGTTGTAAAAGACCTAAGAGCAAATATGGTAAAGGCAGAGGATGAAGCAGGAAAATTAATGTTTAAAATAGAATTCTCAAAAATCAGTGACAGTAAAGGTAAATGATAAGCGAAATTGTATATTTCACAAATGTAGTCATATAAAAGAAGATAGCTTCTGAAAGATTGAATTACCCCATTCATTTTGAAGAAAAAAATGAAAGCTTTATTATACATAGATGCTATGGAGTGGAACTAAATTTAGAGTGATCATAAAACTTTAACTTGCTATCCCAAGCATTTGAAAGTGTAACAAATCTCAAGATTGGGCTGCAGAGCCGCTTTCAAAAGGGTATCACATGTTTTAAATCCACACAGTCACATGAAGTGAAGACTAACAACTGGGATTTCATGTATACAAACAGCTCTTTGAATGTTTTCTCAGATGAGGGGTACATAAGCAAAATGAGAATCCACTTGGAAAGTTATGGCATTTGGATAACAGACAAAGTTCATCCCACCTCAGGTTTTTTGGTTTGGGGAGGTTTTTTGACAGACTTTTTTTTATTTTAATTTCAAAATATTAATGGAGTACAAATGCTTTTGTTATGTGGATACATTGTACAATGCTTAAGTAGGGGCTTTTAGTGTGCCTATCACCAGAATAGTGTTCATTGTACCTGATAGGTAAGTTTTATCGCCCACTTACCACTCACCCTCCCCCCTTCTTGGTTTCCAGTGTCATCACATCTCTTTGTGTCTGTGTGTACCCACTGTCTAGCTTCCACTTATTCATAAGAACACGTGGTGTTTGTTTGTCCATTCCTGAGATACTTCACTTGGGATAATGGTCTCCGGTCAATAAGGAAAAAAGTAAAAGGGAAGTGGTGGCATCTTAAAAAGGCAAAGACATTTTACTTTCTTGCTTGCTTTATATATTAGATCTTGCCCTTTAACCTTTCCTATAGACCTTAGGTTTATCCATATGTCAACCTCATTAATGCAAAGCCCTCTGATGTCCGAACAAGGAAGTGCTTGTCTGTGCTTAAGTATGTGTGTACTTTAAAATAAGCTGGTTTTCTTTGACTTCTTAATCCTTTTCTATAGATCCTTAATTCTCAATAAAAAACATTCTTTTTAACAACACTTGTCTGCACAAACATGCAAGCAGCACAACCTAATGGCAGCTACCCATTTTAAGGCAGTCAAACCAGACAGACTGCTGTGACATTTGGATGCCTTTCTAAAGGGAAACAAATATCATACAAACAAATATCACAGGTGGGCATTATGACTCAAGTTCTGAAACCATTCGCTACCCTTATGCTCTCTTGAGAAGTAATTACAAGACAAACTTCCCTGAAACCCTTCCCTGAAACTTCCCTTCAGCCCTGCTTATAGAATCCTTAATCTTTTTTGTCTTTCTCCTTTCAATGGCTTTCTTCTTGGCTATTATCCCCTTGTATAGCATATCTGTCAAAATTATATAAAATATAAAAACTCTATTTTTTAAATACAAAAAATGGATGTAATTTTACACGCTAGAGTCATCAGTTACTCCTTGGTCTTTAATTAAGTGATGAAGCTCATGTGAATTCTTTCTCATGGATTAAAAAATAAATAAATAAGCCATTCAGTTCTATCTGTCCCATCATGTCTCCAGCCACCAAATTTCTATTAGTCTAGCAGAACTGTGGCAGAAGCCCAGGGTGGCAATGCATTCTAGAAGCTTGGAAGCACACTCACACACAACCTTTTGTAAAGGGATAAAAATAGCCACAAAAGGCATTCACATTTGGCACCCCCTCCACACAGTCTTGTTCCTAATTTCTTCTCCTAAAATCACTAAAACCCAGCGATAGATTTACTGTCTCTCTCCCTTCCACTTTCCCCATTTAAGCAAGGTTATTTGGCCCTGGACCCACCAATTCAGCAAAAACAATTAATTACCTCAAAGCAAAATTAGATTGTGTTCTATGATATTGTCTCCGTCTGTCATAAAAGAAAATTGCAAATCCAACTTACTGGCTGTCATTTTCCCAGACTGTGCTGATAAAGAGCTGGCTTTGTTATTCAGTAAATGTCTCTGTGAGCAGAGCACGCTATATAATTTGTGAGGCCCAGTGTAAAATGAAAGCACAAGGCCCCTCGTTTAAAATGCGGGAAAAACCAATGCCATTGAAGTTACTAAAAAATATTAGCACATTAAATATGAAATATCTGATTTCAACTCAAAAGTGTAGTTTATTATATCTCAAACAAGAACCAGTACAATTAATCAAAGTATATGCCTAAACTATCGACACAGTTGTGCCATCTTAATGGTATCTTGTTTATGCCAGCAGGGAATAAACCTGGAGAGCAAGTGGCAATGAAATCACAAAAGGCGTTTTCCACAGCTTGTTGAGAATTATATATTTTTCCTTGCAAGAAGTGGTCCAAAGCCTGGAAGAAGTGTAGTCAGTTAGTGCAAGTTCTGGTGCATACAGTGGATGACAGAGGGTTTCCAAGTGCAGCCTCTGTCGTTTGAGCAGCGTTGTTTGTGCAACATGTGGTCAAGGGTTGTCTTGCAAGAGGACTGGCTGTCTCTACTGACCAATCTCGGCTGCGTAATCACAAGTATCCTCATCATTTTGTCCAGCTGGTTGCAGTAGACATCCGCTGTAATTGACTGAACAGGTTTCACGAAGAGTAGTGGATAATACCAGCTCTGGACCACCAAACTGACATCATTAGCTTTCGTTGATGATTATTCAGTTTTGGACTGTGTTTCGGCACTTCATCTTTATCCAACCATTGTCCCGAATGCTTGCAATTGTCAAAAACAATCCATTTTTCATTACACATAACAATACAGTGTAGAAATGGTTCCCCTTTATGTTGTGACAGCAAAGAAAGGCAAGCTTCGAGACGATTTCTCTACTGATGCTCGTTTAAGTCATGCGATACCCATCTATCCAGCTATTTTACCTTGCCAATGTGTTTCAAATGGTCCAATATTGTTGGAATAGTAACATCAAACCTTGCTGCTAATTCATGCGTAGGTTGAGATGGATTTGTTTCTACTACAGCTCATCATTATCCATCTTGGTCTCAGGTCACTCACATGGCTCATTTTAAGATTTAAATCACCAGAATGGAACTTCTCAAACCACCGATGTACCGTAAGTTCATTAGCTACATCCTTCCCAAACACTACCTTGATATGTCAAGCAGTCTGTGCTGCATTGGTTCCACAACAGAACGCATATTTGAAAATAACACGAATTTTTTACTTATCCATGGTTTAAAAAAATTGTTCTAAAAAAAATTTGAAAGATAATCACAAGCCAAACCATGCATTTGAAAGAACGAGAACATACCTTCACAATAAAAATAAAACAAGGAGTGTAAAAATTAAATGTCAGAGATATCAACTGTGAAACTTAGTACTTAAGGGAATCGGACATTTCATGCTTAATAACCTAAACATAAATCTTTTGCCTTTCTTCCATGGTCTCTCTCTTGACTTGCTATGGCATTTTTTATTTGCCACTTAATGGCATTCTAAATAACAAAAAAATAAAATTTTATACTATTAGCATGACTTATGCAATAGCAGTTTTTAAATATAAGAGCATTTTGCTGGTATATGGAATCATCAAAATGACACAATTCATATTTTGTAGTTCAAACATGCATATGTGTATTTCATTCTCAGCAGGGGAGTGGAAATGATGCACAGACTAACTCAGTTGTTTTTATTTCATTTCTTGGTACCAGTACATTCTCTCAACATTCTCTCTACCTTTGACTTACTGGTGGGCAGTAAAGAACTGAAAGGAAAAGAAACTATGGGTTGCCCTATCTTTCCCTGTGTATGTTATCATTTCGACACAAACAGTTTCCAAATAGAAGGATGTAATATGAGTAAAAGGAATATGATAGGTTTCCACGGTGGTTTGTGTTTCTTAGGATGCCACTGCCTTTTCTGCATTCAAAGCAAGTTGTAATTCAAACATAATGTGGCCTCTCATGGCTGAGTAAGTACCTCTACTTACGTAGCCTTGGACACGACACTTCCCCTATACTTTTTTGAAACTTGCTGAAACCTCACATATCATGCATTCACTGGAATTTTGTGCACACAAAGCGCTGCAAACACTCTATGTGCGTGAGGTGGCAAAGAAAGGTGGATGTGCATATTAAATGTATCTCTCTCCTCATCGGTGTGTTTCACTGCTCTACTGGACCTTCCTTACATAACACAAGTTCAAAGATGACATTATTAATAATTTCAAGGCAGTGTCAGCAGAACATTAAGCAAAGCATGGGGCCCTTCTAAGCACAGGTTGCAAAGCTAGCCCTGTTTGTGAGATGTATTTGGACAGAAAAGTCTCACTCTTCTATACGGGGAGGGAGGAATGGGACTTACATTTAGTGAGTATTTACTATGTGCTGAGCACTTGGTTAAACCCTTCACATATACTACCTCATTTAATCATCACATAACACTTTGGGGTAGATATTATTACCTCCATTTACAGAGGAGGAAATTGGGGGTTTTAGAAGCTAAGTGATTTGCCCACTATCTCGTGACTAAAAGATAGTGGAGTAGGGACTTTAACCCAGGTTTGACTGATCCCAAAGCCCATTACATCTACTATCTCCATGACAGCATTTAGTGCATATTTTGGATTACAAAATTTTTGTTACTATCAGATATAACACATATAATAAATATCTATATGCCAGTAACACCAAGTATGAATTAATAAAATAGCATGGTTCACATGCTCATTTTTTTAAAAATCTCCTCTAGCCTTCTAGTTTAATACCACAGATGGAGCACACATATTTATCTCCCTTCCCTCCTGAGGCTTCATTAAAATAATAATAAGACTGTTTTTTAAGGTATAAACCACGAACCACAAATAGCAAAGTATAGAAGCTATTGGTAAACAGGTAATTTCAATAAATCAAAGGAAAAATTCACACAAAAATATGCATTATAAATCCATTTATGAAGTTTAAAATCAGGCAAAATTAACAATTTAGTGTTTCGGAATACATACATAGATGATAAAACTATTTTTAAAAGCAAAGGAATGACTAACACAGTTTTCAGTGTAGCAGTTTCCTCTGGAGGGGAGGGTCACATGCTAAAGAGGAGAACACGGGGACTTCTTCTATGCTGCTTAAGCAAGGTGGTAGATGCATGGGTATTCATTTTGTTATAAATTTATAATATATGGGGAGATACACACACACACACACACACACACGGCATATGCTGTTTTGAATGTATGGCTTATTTCGCCCCCAAAAATGTAACTTTTTAAAAAGATACTGCATTTATAAAATAACTATACTACAACATCATATAAAGGAGGAACTATCAGATAACAAGAAAAACTTTTGGAAATTAAAATACGATTGCCAAATTAAAATTCAATAGAAAAGTTAGACAATAAATCTAAAGAAATCTCTCAGATTACAACACTCGTAGACTAAACCATGGGAGAAAAGACAAATGATCCAAAGGGCTATTTCAAGAGGTTTTACATCCAAACAAGAATTACAGAAATAGAGAAAAAAAGAAAGAAGAAGGGAAAGATTATCACAGAAGTGCTAATGATAATTTCTCTAAGATAAATCCAGTCTTCATTTTATGCCCAAGACTTAAATGTGTCCTGAAAATATATTATACATCTAAGAATAAAGAGAAGATTCAAAGAACAGCCAAGGAGAAAAGACAGCTCACCTGTAAAGGAATGAGAGTCAAAGACATTAGCCTTTTCTTCATAACAGAGAATGTGGAAAGGCAATGGGAAAAGGCCTTCAAATTTGCCAGGGAAAATTTTTTCAACTCAGATTTCTATAACCAACCTTATAACCACCTATGAGAACATAATAAAGATGTCTTGAAACAAGCAAGGACTCAAGTTTACTTTAAATGCACCATTTCTTAGGAATAAAAATCTATCTCAAGAAAATAGGAGAATATTTCATCAAAACAAAGAAGAAGGAAGATATAGGGGACCCCAAAACAGTGATTCCCAACTCTAGAGAAGCAAAGCAAAATTTCAGGATGACAGCCACATACTGTTCTAGAGAGTCCTAGTAAAGATTAGGGCCAGAAGACAGAGGGTTTGTTATAGGAAGACTCAGAGAGATGAGAATAAATAGAATAAATAACATGGTTGGAAGTTTGGAAAAACTTGAGGATAAAACAAAGGCACTTAGTGAAGTGTAAAAAAGAGAATCTATGTTAATTTGACACAAGGAACATTCTCCGTTAGGGATGGTAAGTTTGTATCTCATAGAGAAGGAAGTGTAACACTGGCATATTACTTGGCTCTACAAGGAACAATATGAATGTGCACCTGTGTTGGTGCAGGTCCTCCAGGAAGCAGTGGTCAAGGCAGAGTTAGAAGTGCAAGATATGTATGTATTGGGTGGGGATGCCTGTGAAAGATAAAGGGGAGAGGAAATAGGAATAGGCTGGAAACACCTTCAGTCTTCAATGTAGGTTTGACACCTGTGAAAGGAAAGGAAGAAAGAAGGAGGCTTGGGTAGGAAGAGCCCAGATTATAGCACTGCTCTAAAAAGTTTTCAGCCAGCCCAAGCAGGAGCTACAGAGCAAAAATTGCCCTTTACTGGGTACCATGTTGGACAGCAGTGGCCAGTACCTAGAATCTCAACCATGTTCAATTACTGGCTAGAGTTGCCCAGAGAGTCAGGAAGAATATGTCCTCTGCTAGAATACTCAAGAGTACTGCAATTCAGGTTACCAGTGACTACATTTTGCTGGAGAGGCTCTCTTAAAGGAGATGTGAGTGGCATAGCACACTTCTTCTAATAAATGCAACATACAAACTCAGACTCAAAGAACACAGCCTCGAGGCTAAATCCAATTATTGCATCAGCTGGAAATTTTTTCAGTATATGTACTCCTTTATACCTGGTCCAGATGCAGTCTAGTCATTCTCCAAAAGAATTTCTTAAAAAGCCAAGTTAACTTATCCAGCATACCCAATGGTGGAGGAGGTAGCAGATAACCACAGTAAAAGCTACTCAGTTATCAAACATCGGGCCCATAATGTGAAAATTCTCAGAGCTCATGATTGTCTCCATTGGCCAATCTAGAAGAACTCAGTTCTGCTGTGTGCTTGTCCATTTTCTTCAGAGGCTTCTGGTTTTCTTTGGGCGTTTCTTTCTTGTCCATTACCCTCCTTAAACACATTTGAAGTGGGGCTTGAACAGCTTTCACAACCTACTTCCTGCTAATGCAGTTTTGCAGATTAGCAAGTTGCTTTCAAGGTCAAAACAATGACAGGCTTTTGCAGGTCTGATGTGTGGGTTATTTGGCAAAAACATTCCTTCAGAAACTTACTAGCTACTAGTTTTAGATGTTAAAGGTTAAACACAGCTGAAGATTTCACTGATACATCGTTTCTAGACTTGAAGACTGACATTTTACTATCCTCTGTGCTCTGCCTAGGACACTCTCTGGAGTAGCTGGCAGCTACTGGAAGCCAACTGAGATAAGGTTTGGGTGGCAAGGCAACATCCTTAATTTCATCTTTGCAGCTACACTAGTTCCCATAGTCTGACAGAGGTGCTTAACAAGTTTTGGGGCTCTATTCTTATCTTCTGCGAAAGCTGACAGTTCTATAATTGCTTAAATTTTGATTACCAAATCAGTTGAGTTTTTCAGCGCTGAAAATCCCCAGGTTAACCAAACCCCCAGCCATCTAATATTGCCTTAGGCAATGAGTTCCTCAGCAGAATTGCATTCCCTTCCATTTCTACTTGTAAACCAGCCTGACCTGCGCTCTCTCTCTCTCTCTTGTGGAGCCTTCTAAATGAGGCAAGAAGTAGCCAACAGACATTGAATTTTTTCCTACCATTTCCCTTGGAGTTATTGGTTCAGTTGGCCCATAATTTGGTTGGTCCAGTTATCAGAGGAATGTTGGCTGCCATTTTGCCAAACCATTAAAAAAAATGCCTCCTCCCTTACATTCTGCTACATCTGTATCCTTGAAACCATCAAACAAATGCATCTAAGTTTCTGTTATACGCAGTACTCCACTTCATATGCCAAATTGTATGTTAGTTAAGATACAGGTCAAGCTGAAAGAAATAGAAACCTGAACTAACATACCTTTAGACAGAAGATAATTTCTTTCATAAGAGCAGCAAGATGAAAAAAAGGGACATAAACAGTAGAGCCCTTTCCTTTAAGGTCTTTGGTAGTATCATGTCATTTTCACTTATAACCCTCTGGCTAGAATATAACCCATGACCACACTTAAGTGAAAGGAAAGCTAGGAAATAGATGGCCATGTATCCCCATAAAAGTTCCATGGCACTCTTACAATGGAAGAGATAGAGAAAGGAAATTAGAAAAAGCCAGCCTCCTCTGCCACTCTTCCCCAAGTCTTCCTCCTTATTTACTGGAGAACATCCAGACTAATTCTCCTAAGACAGAATTTCCCCCATAATTCACTTAATCAGGACTGATATGAATCCCTACTGCTCGATATGTAAAAAATCAGTTTCTCTTGCTCTGATTTCCAAGGCTCCTCAATCATGCTTCTTTCAGAGCCAAGCTCAGGTCTCATTTTCTTTATATTAGTAAAATCACAGGCCACTCCAGTCTGGTCTCTCTGTTCTCTGAACTGCCAGTGATGCAGTTCAGCATTTGATTGTTCTCTAATTTTCAGTCTAAAAATATTTTGTCTATAAAGACTGATTTTGTGCTCATTATAAGAAAGTTTCAGGATTTATCATTTCTTTTTTTTTTTTTTTTTTTTGCCCCACAGTACATATTAAAATGTTAATCTCGTAGAGAGTGCTTAACAAAGAATGCTTGATAGACCAGAATCTTAAGTCCTTAAACATGCAAGAATTATAAGGGTAATAACTTAAAAGTACAACAAGTAATTTTTATTTTCTCTAATGCCATGGTTTTGTAAATGTTCTATGTAGGGTTGAATTCTTCTTACAAGTAAATTTCTAAAAGTTCACAAATACATTATTTCTTTTCAAAAACATGTATTTCCTCTCTTTCTTAATATTAAAAAATAGTAAAAAAAAGAAATGTAGGAAATGTAAGTAGGAAAATAAAATCATCTATAATCTCTACAAGAATAGGTTACCACCAATAATACTTTGGAATATATTCTTCAGTGAAAAATATTATTTCAAACACATTTCAATGAGAATTACATGCACATGGTTTGAATTGCCTGAAAACTACCAGAGTATTATCTTAAACAGAATTAATGATCTGTCTTATTTTTATCCAACAGGACTTTTTCAAGCCTGCTAACATTCTTCTCTCTGCACCACTTTCAACAAGGCATATATATTTAAGATGATTTTATGCTTTCAGGGTTTACTATAGACAAGTACTTGGCTTTCAGAGATATAGTAACATGTCACACCATCTATAGTCATAAAACAAAACATATAGTATTTTTATGTGTTTCATTTTTTCTTCTCTATGGGTTCTAAACATCAATGTACACATTTTCAATAGAAAGGGATACTTGCACTATAAATTTATATTTATATATGTTTCAATATATTTTATGATCTTCACAATTCTCAGCAAGCACCAAAAGATATATTCTCTCAACTTTCAAATAAAATTTCCACAAGATACATTTTCCCTTTAGAATATTAATCATTAAATTATATCTACACCTTCTTGTTTATATCACAGAGTTATGATGAAAATAAATGAATAAATAAATTTGAAAGAATTTTTAGGTCCTGGAAGGAAGTGCAGTATATAAAGGTGAGGTATTACTTTATTTACAAATTCAAGATTTATTTTGAAATAGAGCATCGTATTGCATATACACAGTTATTTCCCAGAATCACTACCTTCATCTCAATAAAAATCAAATTATTGATTGCTTCTCTTTTCTCTGTAATGGGTCCTCAGATCTAAAGTATTTTATTGAAATGATATCTTTCCTGTATTGAAAAAGAGTGCATTCACCTGAGAATAAATGGCCCCCCACTTGTTTCAAAGGGGGAGATTACAGAGATGAAGACTACTTACGAAAAACTTGAAAAAGAGTGGACCCACAATAGGCAACAGAATTTCAAGAATAAACACCAGGGACGATATGAAATCAAGAGGAAGTGCTATCCTGATCAATAGCTTCATTCCTTTATTTTTGACTTACCAAACTGTTATTGCTAACTTCTTATTTTCCGAATCGGCATATGGAAAATATGAGACAAGTATTAGAAAACCAAAGAGGGAATTGATTCCTAGGCAAAATGCAAACAATTATTAAATCCAGGTGATGAGTATATGAATGTTTATTATATCACTCACTCTACCTCTCTGTAGTTTTTTAAATTGTCATAATAAAAAATTGCTTTACCTCAAAGTTTCAATCACTTCCATTTCACCAACTATTAATAAAACTCCTTGCTGGCCAGAATTAGTACCAGCAAAGCAATTCACTTTAATACTCTCTATACCTTTTACAAAATAAATTGTTAGAGTAGTGTCTGATTTTAACTAAATAAGCCAACAAATAGATGTCCAGATAAGGAAAGCCCTGCCTTCATTATCCCTTGCTTCTGTACAATTTCTGTGACCTATTTCAAGAATAAGTCGCACATGTTTGTTTTCCCAGGGAGCCTCTAATACTCTCCAACAGTATCACTTATGTTTATTTTCCCAAAGGATTTCCTGGGTACTCCTGCTCGGAGGCTTATTGATGTTCATACAAGTATATATCATTTTCATAGATATTATTTATTTCTTCTTGCATCATAAAAAGGCCTTTTCTTTTGATAGCAATATCGATGAAAATGAGCAGGAAAATAGATTTTATCAAGTTCAACTGGCCACTCGAAGAATACCCTACACGTTAGATTGATCTTGAAAATAATTTCAAATGACAGCTAATGTTTATTGAGAACTATTTCCCTACCGTTGAACTAAGCACTCTAGTTTCATCTTCTCATTTAATTCTCATAATAATAATAACTCTATGTTTGCTATATCTAGAGAGAACATTCACCTGTCTCTGAGAACTGTCATTTGAGATATTACTGTCATCTTGCAAAATTGTCAAGAATGATGTCAGTCCTAGTCACCAAGTCTTATTGAAGTCACTTTCTTGTACCTTCAAAACCTCTTATTTCCATTTCCCCTTTGAGTCCTGCATTTCTGGGCTCCATGACTACACTCTTGTGAGTAGGTGCCATGAGCCCTATGTGATAGCCCCTGCCTATTGCTATGAAATTGCTTAGGCCTGTGGAATCTATTTCTCCACATTTGTTTAGGATTGATGATCACCCTCCACATATATCTGAGCTATTGTTTATCTTATGCATTGTGTTTTCCAACAAATGTTGTTACTGACACATCCTGTACCTTGGGCTGAAGCCATCTACTTTCTATATTATAGTAGGGGAAGACAGACTTTAGTCTCTTCAAGGGTTTCTTCATGGGGTTTTGCTGTTGTTAGTTCCTTGAATCAATTTTTATCTGTTGATTCTATAGTTTCCCCAGAGTTGATTTAGGGAAACAAGCCAACCACCTGGGCTCATTCTTCATTCTCGTAAGAACCAGAACCCTTGATGTTGCTTACTTTTTTGTTATTAAAACCTACACTATGAATGAAGTCACGATTTGTGTTAAATTCTAAAGTTATGGTCAGAGTTTCCATAATTAACAATCTCAGAGCCAATGGAGGCATGTGCTAGGAAGAATATCCCTTACAAGCCTGTTGACAAGCCTTACACAGCACAAGCAATTAGTCTGTCCACATGATCCTTGCTTGGCCCAAAATGCAGTTGAAAATGACATAAAGAGGAGCCAATTTTAAGTTACCTGTCTTCTCTGCCTACCTCAGCCTGCAGAAACACACATCAGTGCTCTGAGCCACTCATGAAACTTAGTTGTAGTTTTAAGTTCTGGGCTGTAGGTTTTTATAGAACAATCATCATGTAACCATTCTAGCCCCTAATATCAAAAAGTCTTATATATGGACAAACTCCAATACTAGAGTCTGAGATTAGCAGATAAAGTGGTCAGGAATGGAAGATAGATGTGAAATGAGAGAAGCAAGAGCAAACAAAACCATAAGGATAGGCTGGAATCCCCAAAGACAGACTGGAACCTGAAGAAGCAATCTCTTACCACTTTTATGTTTCCAACTTCAGTAACCGGGGAGATGTATTAGTTTGCTAGGGCTGCCACAACAAAGTACTAAAAGCTGGGTAGTTTAGAGCAGAAATGTATTGTTTCAGTTCTTGAGGATTAGAAATGTCACATCAAGATGTCGGTAGGGTTGGTTCCTTCTGAGGCCTGTGACAGAGAATCTCTTCCACGTGTCTTGCTTGTTTGCTGGCAATCTTTGGCACACCTTGGCATCTGCTACATCACCCCAGTCTCTTCCTTCATCTTCACATGGCATTCTCTCTGTGTGCATGTCTGTCTCTGGGTTTAAATTTCCCCTTTTCATAAAGACACAAGTTGTCTTGGATCAGGGCTCAACCTAATGACCTCATTTTAACTCACCTCTGGAAAGACCCTATCTCTAAGTATGATCACATTCTGAGGTACTGAGTGTCAGGACCCCAACGTATCTTTTTGGGGGGGGGAACACAAATTCAACTAACAACAGGAGACAAGCATGCACCCGGCCCAGGATTCAGTGCAATGTAAAGAAGAAGTTTGTATGGATAAGAGGAGCTACAAACTCAGATGCTGCCCCATGCTACAGGGTGAACAGCAAATAAGCAACAATGTGTGTGAGCTGCAACCATGCTCCCGCCTTGCTCCAATATTCCATGAATAAAAAGAAAATGGCTGCTGATTGATGTCTGCTTTCCAAATTCTGTGCAAATTCTCTGTTGTGGCCCACACTAACCAGAACTACATGGGGAAGAGAATCTGGGAAAAGTAGTTCCAGCTTAACTAAATTGACACAATAGCAAATCCACCACAAAATCATACAGTTCCAATGTGGACAAAATGAAACTTTTAAAATGGATAAAAGATCTGAATAGACCCTTTACAACATAAGATATATGAATGACCAGAATATACATGAAAAGGTGCTGACTCTCGTTAGTCATCAGGAAAGCACAAATTAACATCACAGTGACATACTTCTGACTATCCACTGAATGGCTAATTTTAAAACAAAAAAAAATTAGTAATATCAAATGTTGATAGGGATACGTTTTTAAGTTTATTTCATCTTGAAATGCATGAAAATATTTTATCCAACCAATAGTTTTAATGGATCTATATATAGTTATAGTTATTTGTAATGTTAGTGTGCTCTTATATTTGATCCCTTTAATTACCAACTAAAGTGAGTATAGACATGTGGTAGACATAATAATGGTCCCCCAAAATGTCCCCATTCTGACCCTGAAAACCTAAGAATATGTTAAGCTACATGGCAAAAGGGAATTAAGATTACAGAGGAAATTAAAGTTGCTAATCAGCTGACCTTAAAATAGAAAGATTATCCTGGATTATCCAGTGGGCTGAGTGTAATCACAAGGATCCTTAAAAGGGGAAGAGGGAGGCAGAAGAGGAAGGGTCAAAGAAATATAACAACAAAAACAGGGTCAAAGCTACATTGCTACCTTTGAAGACAGAGGGAAGAGGCCACTAGTCAATGAATGTTAGTAGCCTCTAGAAGCTGGAAAAGAAAAAGAAACAGAGTCTCCCTTAGGGCCACCAAAAAGCAATGCAGCCATGCTGGCACCTTAATTTTAGCCCCATGCAACGCATGTTAGATTTTTGACCTATAAAACTGTAACATAATGAATGTGTGATAATAAATTTGTTACAGTGGCTGTAGAAAACCAACACAAGCAGATATTATTATGCTCACTTCACATACAATAAAATAAAGCAGAACGGTGAGGCAACTGAGCTATCACTAGATGGTGACAGGGCCCAGATTGTACCCTCTGTTTTTTGGCTCTCACTCCAGGGTTCCTTCCACAGAGCCAGCCAACTTTGTGCGGAGCAGGTTCGTGTTAGCAAAGGACCCAGAGAAATGACAAACAGTGAGACTCAGACTTAGAAGAGGCCTTAGCTTTCTGATAAGGAAGTCATACACATTTTCATCCTCAAAATGTTGTGGACTTGAACTGAAAATATATAGTATAAGAGTATTTTAAATAATCTTGCTTTGCCCAAAGGTATGTCAGCTACATTACCTACAGCCTAAGACTAAAAATTTCAATTTAAAGCATTTAGTCCAGGATCAAGAAGACACTAGAGTCAACCACACACATCAATCATTTTAAACAGTTTTAAAGGGGAATTTCTGTTAACTTATGTTAATAAGCCTTCCCTAGATTAGTGCCAAGAGTGTCCATTTGTAAGAAATCAAATAAATGACCCTGACCTTTTTCAAGAATTTAAAAGTGGTTCAGAGAAGTAAATTATTTTATTTGGACAATAGGTTAAGTGTCAAAGTTAATATATCCCTTAGAGAAATTGACTTAATACATTACATTATGAAGCACTCCAAAATGGCCCCGGGACTATTTCTTATTCTCAATGGCATAAATAAGTAGTTTAGAAGTAAATAAACATGTGGGGAGCAGCTACACATTTCCCAACTCCATGGGAACATCATTCACATGAAAGACGTGAGCAGTGACCCCTAGAATTGTGCATAACAGTGTTCCTGAAGGTTCAAGATTTTCCAGGATTATGTACTGTCTTGCCTGTCACACTCATAAACTCTATCCTTGTTCATAGATGGAAAAGGTAGTCCCTTAAACACTGATTTGTGAAAGAAAGAAGCATCTATATTCTTGAGAATCAACTTCCCCCACAAGTCAGAAAGAATGAAATTCCACCTCAAATTTGTTCCTTTGGACTGAGGTTTTTCTAATTCCAAATATCTTTTTATTACTTTCATTGTTATTTGTACTTACACAAATACTACTCATTTATTGTAGAAAAATTTTGAACGTAGGAAAAAGTATATAATTCTATCACTGAAAGAGGCTCCTTCCAGCCTTTTTCAGAAGGTTTATACCATCACCCACACTAGATCTCTCCTTTAACAGGTGTGTGCTCTGTGGTCACTGAGGAAATGAAGACTAGGAGCCGTTATTGTCCTCCTGATGCTAGAGAGGCTCTCAGAAGGCAGGCGATGACACCATAAGCCAATCTCAAAAGTATGTATTTTTTTGACTATGACATACATGTATCACAAGAAACCATCACCCACAAGATAATATTTCCTAATCTTCCCAAGCTCCCTGCCCACTGTACTCCCACCCCTAGCAACTTTGTATTTAAAGAGGTGGGATCTTTATTAGAAGAAATAGAAGTCAGGAAACCACCCCCAGTTTGGAATTGCTTATGTTTGAACATCATCTTCCATCTTTTTGTGAGCTCTTGGTGATATTTAGCTCTTCCCCAAAACACTAAAGCCAGACTTTAATGAAACTCAACCCAAAGGATAGCTTGGATTCTGCCCCATGGTCAGGATCTGTGCATTTGATATAAATAAATATTAAATAAAGAACTCATATTGACTTGGAGAAGATGAAAAACCTTCTGAAACAATAAGAAAAAGTAGATTTTTCACTGGGTGGCCCAGTAACAGATGGTCTAACATCACTTAATGCTAGGTGATGTAGAGCTTAAAAAATGTTAAATCTGAGGAATAAAAAATAAAAGAAAGAAGACAGCAAAATCTCCCACTTTCAACTGATTATTCTTTTTTTGAAATCTCCCAAAACATATTTTGTTACAAGTACAAGAATTAAAATACATTATGACTATTTTTCCATGTTAATAAATATAACTCTCCAATTATACTACTATATGACTATAGAGCAGTCTGATTTATAGATATGCTACAATATATTCAGCCAGTCCCAACTGTTAGACATTTAAAGCTTTCCCAGTTTTTGCTATTATAAGTAGAACTACAGTAAACACATGTATATGTCAGTCTTTACACATCTTTAATTATTTTACAAATTGCTAATCTAAGGACTATGTGTACATTTTAAGGGTTTCTTACATATTGCATATATAGTTACATACTGTATCTCTCATATTGACCTCCCCAAAGTCAGTACGCTCTTTCCAGCATTGCATCAGAATACTTGCCTCCCCACACCCTTCCCATAATTAGGTATCATCATAAATCTGAATGTTTAGCTAATTGGTAAGTATAAAATGGTATCCCCTTATTTTACCCATTGGTCATAGTTTGCCAACCCCTGTTCTAAGGGATTCAGAAATAGCACTTAGAAAAACAATTACTAGTCTGAGTAGGTGTGGGCAATAAGAAGCCAAGGACTTTGAAGAAGGCAGGGCTACCAATGCCTGTCAGAGAGGAAGAAACTTGCCATTGGGCACAGACCTGACCTGGCCTGTAGAAGTGGCCTAGCCAGGTAGGGACATAGCTAACTGAGGGTGTGGTCGAGCTGCCAGTGAAACAGCCCCTGGGTGGGAGGGAGGGGCCAACCCACAAGAGTCACTGATGAGACCCCCACTGGACCATCTGCACACCGATCCACTGACTTCCACAATGAATAAAGAAGAACGAGGACTGAAATCTGGAAGTGAAGCAACCTCCTGCCACCATTCCCTCAACACTGTCCCTCCAGCACCCTCTGTTGACAAAGCTTAGCATCAAGCCATTTGGAGAAGGAGAAATGTTTAGAGTTCAGCTCCAGGATCACAAAGCAGGGCACAGAATGGTAGATTGGAACTGACAGACAAAAATTAAAAATTGGTATACGGATGCCACATTTTCTAGTAATCCAACTTCATTCAATGATGAAGTTTAAAAAATCTTACAGGAACAAAAATTTAGCATGTCCTTATAATCCAAATATCAAGTCTTAGCTGGGCTTTTGACAGACTATGAGAGTCACTGGTAAGTACAAGAATTGCCAACTATGGTAAATTGATGGTATGAATGACTTCAATTCTTCACTCCTCCCTTTGCCCCATTTCTTTTGCTACATACCTTTGCAGTCTTGACCCCTAAAAATGCAGTCCACTTCCTTACCCCTTGAATCTGGGTTGGTCTTGCAACTTGCTTAAGCCAATGAATGTTAACAGATGTGATGTAAGCAGAAACTTTAGAAAAGTATTTCTGTGTCCCTGTCTACCTCTCTCCCTCTGCCATTGCCATGAAAATATGGCCACATTAGCCTATTAGATGTCAAAACACACATGGATTGAAATCAAGTTATCCGACATGACAAGCATGTCTAGATAAACCTACCACCTGTTGACATACAGTTATGGGAGAAAGCCCAGCCAAGAAGAGCAGAGCTGCCCAGCTGACAGACACATGAGCCCTGCAGAGCCCAGACAAGACCACGTGAACACCTTGGCACAAGCTATACAAAAGCTTAGTGTTGTATAGTACTGAAGCTTTCTGTTTGTTTATTATACAGCATTATAGTGATAATAGGTAACTGATACACTTCCCTTCTGTATATTAATAGATGAGAGCAACATCATTTGTGCACCATACAAGTGTATGGATAAATGATGTTTTACTATGAAAGTTGAGATCCATCCTTGTTTTCCCACATTAAAAACATCCAGCTTCTGCTTAGAAGTAATGATCAGGTATATTGTAAGTCAAGGTGAAACATTTTCCCAAATCCACCTTTGGAGTTTCCAGACATGAGAATGAGTAAACTGCTGCAAGATCTGCTGAGGCATAAAGGGGGTATCTAGCATTTTCAGCTAGTGGTTTCTTTCACACTTGTCTCCAGCTTACAGCTCCCCACCAGATGCATGTAGACATGCAACACACCTAGATCAGCACTTTAGTCAACCCCCATCTTCTCTATCCAAAAAGGTCTACCACATCATAAAACCCACAAAAAGAGCAAAACATAAAAGCTCTTTTTCTTCAGCCCACTCCAACTAGGCCATCTCTGGGATCCCATCCTCAGTAAGTCAGCTCCCTGCCACAGGTACTTAAGATCCCCATGCCAGGCCCTGGCAGCCTCCTGTGGCCTCCCATCCTTCATCTTTCTCTCATCCCTGGTTTCTCTTCATCCCCCCCATATATAGAACCTGCTCTTAGCTGTGAGCATCTGTGAAATTCATAGCCACTGAAATTATAGTGATGATAATTAGGAGCAATGGAATCTTACCATAGAGAGGGTGTAACCGTATAAGACAGAATGGCAGACATCAGTAGTAGAATAGGGAGGGAGGTGGGGAGCACAGCCAGGGAAGGGCAGGCCTCACAGACGTGAGACCTGCACACCTACACAGTGCCATGCACCTAAAAGAAACCCACACTTAGTTTAATGCTTTACTGTTGCCTTCTTGAAAATTTTAATAATTTTTGAACAAGGGGCTCTGCAATTTTATTTTGCACTAAGTCCCACAAATTCTATCTGGGTTTGTCCAGAGGTAACAGGTGGTTCCCCTGATATGTTCTGTTGTACAAAAGAATGGATTTCATATATGGAAATCATTTTACCTACAAAGTCTCCCAGATGCTACTGACCTAATAAGCTACTGAAGTCTAATCTATCAACATCTAGTATTTTAAGCCTCAGGTTCTTTCTGCTTCTCCATAGTTATTCATATACCAATGCATACACCCTTAAAAAAGAGTTGAAACAGGCCGGGCGCGGTGGCTCACGCCTGTAATCCTAGCACTCTGGGAGGCCGAGGCGGGTGGATCGCTCGAGGTCAGGAGTTCGAGACCAGCCTGAGCAAGAGTGAGACCCCGTCTCTACTAAAAATAGAAAGAAATTATATGGACAACTAAAAATATATATAGAAAAAATTAGCCGGGCATAGTGGCGCATGCCTGTAGTCCCAGCTACTCGGGAGGCTGAGGCAGTAGGATTGCTTAAGCCCAGGAGTCTGAGGTTGCTGTGAGCTAAAGCTGACGCCACGGCACTCACTCTAGCCTGGGCAACAGAGTGAGACTCTGTCTCAACAAAAAAAAAAAAAAAAAAAGAGTTGAAACAAATATTGGCAAAAGTCTGTGAGAAGACTATTTTGATTTTCCTGAAAACAGAACATATTTACCATTAACACTCCAGCACCATGTTAAATGTTCTGCTGGGACTGCCCTATAAACCCTTATCCCTCTTGCCTTCATTCCACATTCTGTTCTGTGGGAGGGAAAATGGAGATCTAAAATGCAATTTTTCCCTAGAGGTAACATTTTACGTACTATTTATTAAATCTACATTGTGTGTCAGGTATCTAAAATAAACCATAAAAAATGGCCTCATACTAAAATAACCTTTTCAATTACCTCTCAATATAACAACTTTGTTAACTCTTCCAGATGTTATAAAGCCCAAGGACTGGCGTTTCCTGGAAGTGTCATTATTGCTACTGGCAACAATGAATCTGCTCCCTGAATTTTTCCATAGCCTCTCCTCTTTGTACTATATTTTATGTCCTTCCCTTATGAAACATTTCCCCACAGTCCATCTACAGCCCATCCATAAAAGGGAGAAATCCCCAACTTCCCCCTATTTACAAATGGATGAGGCTGACTGCCTACCTGTTTAATACAATGACATACAAACTCCCATTCTTCTCAAAATATTTTCACCACTAACCTGTTAAAAGAGTCTAAAATTCCAAACTCCAGAGTCATATTTTTGTATTAAGAATTATTACCAGAACTATTCTGTTAATGTGCAATTGATACTTGGAAGAGACAGTATAATCTATATAATATTGAGTAGAAAATAATTAAATACTAACACCTCCTCCATTCTTCCCAGATCTACTGGTAGATATGCAGAAGAGGCCAACGATGTTAGAGATGTTATCATCTTGCTACAAACTGAGGGATCATATACTCAATTTATACAGCAAACAGAAAGTAATTCCTTCCACCAGGTGGGATTTAAACAATCTTCCCATTGGCGCAGCCCCTCCTACAGGCCCTACCTGTAGCAGACAATGTAGATGGTAGGGCATAGAAAATGCAGCCACTAGTGAGAGAAGAATGAATCAAGACAAAGATAACTTGGACTTCAGAGAAAACCAAAGGGCCAAGCAATCCATAAATCTATTTCTATGTTGACAGGAAATTTGGCTGCCTGAAATTCTCAGACCATATAAAAAAGAAGCAAAGTCTTTTTTTTTTTTATCATGAACTTTGATCATTGACAGAATCATAGTCTGAGAGCTGACTGCAAATAGTAAGAAATCAAAAATGAGAAAACGAAAACTAGTGCAAGCATCACAGAACAAAATATTATGGAGCACACAGAAGACATCAGAATAACTGAAACAACACAAGGAGATGTGGACAATAGATCAGAACAGAGATACTCCTTGGATCACACCTATCTGAAATGAACTTTAAAAAATAAAGTTTATATTTTTTTAAATTAATGCATATCAAACGAGCTTAATTTAATGCTTAGTGCTCGTTCCAGATTCTGATTGTACTCATTACACAAACTTTGGTTGTCTTCATAAAGCTCTTAGTTTATAAATCCTAACAAATCTTTGGTATTAAACGTCAGTATTAATACAGACTTATCTACCATTGGAAGTCAATCCAAAAGAGAACAAGAAACATAAATGCAAACTCCATCTCCAACCACAACATGAGAAAGGGATGCCAAGTTCAGCAAAAGGCAAATTGGAGTGTGGACAGCAATTTGAAGTATGGATTTATATCCATAATCATTAACTATGAAACCATCTCCTGCACACATTCTTCCTTGTGTTTAGTCATTGATTGTGTGAACCCTTACAATTAGCCTGATATTGTAAAATATTATTTAGTTACCCTTTGCCTTATTGTTTTTAATTTTTACTTTATGTATTTTTTGTACTATACAGAATATATTTCAATTATTCCTTATAGTTATTTTTTGTTTATTATAGAGGCAGCTTAGTGTATTGATTGATGGCATGAACACTTAACCAGACCACCTAGCTCTGCTACTTGCAACTGTCTAACCTGGGCAACTTATTTAATTTCTCTATGACTCAGTTTCTTTTTATGTGAAATGGGGATAACAGTACTATTTCACAAATTTGTAAAGTTCTTACAACAGTGCCTTGAATATAATAAGCTCCATATAAGTGTCACTAAATTAAATCAAATTAAATGTTACCATTTAAAGAAGTTAATGTGTACACATGAGATATATGGTCTTTTTTTTTCACTGACATCTAAAAAATAACAAAGTTTGAGGTGCACTGTTCTAGAAAATCCTGTGTCACATTTATGTTACTTAAGAATTTACAATGGTCATGGTTTATCAATAGAAAATTCCTACTCTGTTTAACTTAAGGCAAAAAGAAAATATCTTTATAATTTTATATATCAATTCACTACTTGCTTTTCAAAACTATAAGAGTAGAAACAAAGTGTTTAAAATAAATAGCAAGTTAGATATAATTTACATGTGGCTGAGAAAATACTGTGCCTAAGATTCCTAACAGAGTGACCTTATGAAATGCTGCTTATGTTAATGTTTAAATTGGTTTATATTCTCTGAGCACCAAAAATTAATCATAGGGGACACACAGGAGCCATAAACCTTCCCACATAATCAAAAATCAGCAGACATGACAAATGATGGTTACTGACGGACAAATATGGACAGCATGTGTGTGACTCATATGTCAGGGTCCAATGATGGCTGGGAATGCAAGTTACTGTGACTCAATGAGACAAATATTCATAAGGGAGCCTACAAATGGCATTTTGAGGATACTAGTTGAGACTAGGAGGCTGAGTGGGGGCTGTTGAGAGGCTATGATATTTAAACAAAATCTGAGTGAATGGTTACGGGGTAAATCTTGTGTGGGTGTTGGGGATAAAGAGAAATACTAAGCAGAGAGCATGGGCAAAGTCAAAAAGAAATGAAACAGCATGGCCTGTGCAGGGTATTGTAAGCAGGAGAGGGAGTGAGTGGGAAAAGATGAGAATAGAAAGGCAAATAAAGCCAAATCCTGAGGGACCTTGTGAGTGAGGCTGTGAAACCTGGATTTGGTACTAAAGACATGGAGAGCTATGAAAGGAAGCTGCTCGGGAGAGTGACACAGAAAATTCAGAACAATGTAGACAAAACAAAAAGACTAGACGAAGGGACATCAGTTCAGAAGCTACCTAAGTCATCAGATATAATAGAAGTCCAGGCCTAGCATAATTTATAAATCAGCACTTCGAATTTCCCATGGATGACTGTTGACTCTATCTCAGCAAGTTCCATATATTCATTCAACAAATAACATATTCAATCCTTATTCTCTACCAAATACAGCTTGAAATGCTGGAGATGGACTAATGAACAAGGCAGAAAAAGGCCTTTCTCCCATGGTGTTTACATTCTAGCCTTATAGGCAGACAAGAATCAAATAGCATTAGTATCAGGTGGTAATGGTGTTATAAAGGATAGGAGAGTGCTAGGGGTGTTCTATTTTACCTCGGACGATCAGCGAAGTCTCTCTACTAAGGTGATGGAGGTCTTGGTGAAGCAAGGAAGTGACCATGTGGCTATCTGGGACAAGAGCTGTCCTGGCAGAGGAAATAAAAGTGCTATAGCCATGAAATAGGATTCTGCCTGGGATGTTTAAAGAATAGCAACGTGAAGTTGAGACCACAGGTCAAAACTTCTGGGAGCCAGGTGTACACTCTTTTACAAAGTCAATAATGCATCTTTCAATCAGGGAAGAAAAATGTGTCACTGTCATTTGGAAGCCTGGGAGAGAGAGTATGAATAAGTCAGAGCAATTTCATCCCCACAATCAGAAAACCCACTCAGTGACTTTCTACTCTCCTGATTGTGGGTTGTTAAAATCATGTGTGTGTGTGTGTGTGTGTGTGTGTATTTCTGTGTGTTTAGATAGCCAGCAGCATGATTAAGTGGCATCACTATGATGTGTTGGGCCAGTCCACGCACGTTAGCACACAGCAAGAGGTTAGCAAAATCATGGAATTTCCAGGAAGAGATGATAGACAGCTATTTAACTGAAATAGTTTATTTATAGTCCTATAAGAGGCCTCTTTGTCTCTCATACAAGTTGAGGGTTTATAATCTTTCCATTTCTAACCAACTAAATCTGATTATGTCACAAACTATTATGGACCTCAGGCTTTACTTTTGGCATAATGCTGCTGATCTCTGGCAACAACAAAAAAAAAATTAAATAGTAACACCTAAGTACTCATGAGAATTGAATATTCCCTTCTGATTTTATTTACCTTAAGTTTACACATTTAAGCACAGAACTCCAACATTTAATAATCTTTCTGATTATTAGAAACACTGATGCTAGTGAGGCTTACTTATGTCAGACACTACTTGGGGCACTATTATGCATTATCCCATTTAATCCACACAATATCCTTAGAGGCCTGGAAAAGTGAGCACATACAAAATAATTTCCGTGGATTTGCCATCCAGGCATAAAGCATAAAAGTAATGAAACAACTTCATTTATTACTTTTAGAGTTGGCAATAATATTTTAATAGAGTAAAAAAGAAAAAGAAATGCAATAATTTGAGTTACTAGATAAAGTAGGAAATAAAAATGTCAACCCCTGAATAGAACTCATAAAACTCAAACATTCATTATTTTCATAGTTCAAAGATAAATTAGGCCCTGACTTTGAGAAACTTATACTTTAGCTAAGAAAGAAGGGAGGAAAAGAGGGAGAGGGAAAAGGAGAAAGAAAAAGAAAGAGAGACATTATACTGTAAGGCAGGATGCAGGAGTGTCAATAGAAACTCATGGGTGGAATTGATTCTCCTGAGAGACTATGGCTAGAATTCTAAGGGAGGTACAGAACAGGGAGGGGGAGGCAGAATCTGGTTCAGATAGGGCAGAGAGCCACCAAACATAAACAATCAGAAATTAGAGAGCAAACAGAAGGGTATTTGGGAGCCAAGCCAGAAGAAATCAAAGTATCCGAGGAGCGAAGGTGGGACTGAGTTGAGAGCATCTCAGGTAAAAGAAGGAAAGAAAGATATAGGAACAGGAAGGCAGATGTGAGCATGGTTTACAGGGCTCCAGCCTTGCCTGACAGATGAGGAAGGGAAGTGCCAGACAAGGAAGAACAGAAACCCGGTTCTGATACAGGATAAGTGGGAGCACAGTCCATTATATAAAAATAAAATCATGAAATAGTAATAACCATTTATGTTTTTGCGACCTCTTCTTATTATGAGTAACTGTTAGCCAAGACTACTACGCATAGCCAGAGTTACCACAATAATTCACTTAAAACTGCACAGAACTGTCAGGAAGAAATTGTGAGGGGAAATAACAATGAGAACGCACAGCTCAGAAGGACTTTAAGTCAGAGGTGGCTTTTGCTTGGAAGACATTTTTGTTGTAGGGACCTAGAAATCCATCTTTCCTCTTTTACTGGCCTCCTTCCAAGGTTCTAGCCCCAATAATATCGACAACCCAGACTATTTGCCATTGCCCAATCACAGAATATTCCTCAGATCTCCAAATTTATCCTTAGGCAGGTTGCTGTGCCTGAAAACACCTCCTCATCCTCCATCAAGGCCAAGTACCCAAACGTGGAAGATGAATTTAATTACAGTCTATTGAGGACATTGGTTTTTCCTTTGGAGAAACTCAAATTAGTGATCCTAACAAAGCAGGGATTAGTGTGGCAAAGTAATCAGAAGCTAAACAGAAAACCTTCTACTAAGGATTGATGTCCCCAGAAAGGACTATTTTGATCTTAATATAAATGGCTCCCAATGTTAGTGCTAAACTGTGTCCCTCTCATAGGGAAACTGAAATTTCCTCAGTAGGAGATTGAGGAAGCAGAAGTATTCCCAATTCCTCGTACTACCAAATACCTGAGGAATTTTCCACAGCCCCAGGATACACATCAGGGATTCGACATTTAGCACTCACTGTGCCTTTCCCAAATCACCAATTTATCATTACCCTTTGCAGATGAGGCAGTTCTAGTGTTACTTACTTCCCAGG
This sequence comes from Eulemur rufifrons, assembly GCF_041146395.1. Classification (NCBI taxonomy): domain Eukaryota; kingdom Metazoa; phylum Chordata; class Mammalia; order Primates; family Lemuridae; genus Eulemur; species Eulemur rufifrons. The sequence goes on from NC_090997.1 coordinate 38,435,733, forward strand.
CAAACTCTGTGGAAATACCACATTAATCATTTCACATATTTGGAGGTTGATAACATTGCTGAGTTTGAGTTTTCAACCTCAACAAACTGGTTTTCAGATATTTCACAGTTGTATGAGGAAATTGTTCTTTTTTAAGACTGTAAAGATGAAACTATAATTAGTTTGCCACAACCATCCAATATCAGTGATTTACTCATTCTGAATTCAGCACTAAGATCATGCTGTTCCTTTAGCATGTTCTGACTAACAAGGCAGGAACCTCATGAATCTGAACATTCTGTATCAATAACTAATGAGAATGTACCTGGGCTTTGATGCTGAAGGCCCCAGAGCACCTGTGGAATTGAAATGCTGGCTGGCTACAGTACAGTTCACCAGTTAATACTAATAATGCCCAAGCCCACCACACACTAATTTGATTTGGTGTGACATTGGTCTCTCATTGAAGCACTGCCATTTTGTAGCTGTATTATCTATTGTAGAGAGCACGAAGGATCAGGTACTTTCACATTGGCCCCAGGACCTACATTCACTATTGTAAACTGGATATTTTCATTCTCGTCCTGGTGTTCCTGTCATTGTTGGAAGTTCAAGGTGTGCTCTGAAAGTTACCTTTTAAGTTTCCTCCTGCGGAATATGCCTCACTTGTATTTTCTGAAACCAGGTCATTTGGGTCGTGTCTTTGATAGTATAATAATCAGAGCTAACATTTATTTACTCAGCAGTAGGCACTGTGCTGAATGCTTTACTTTCATTAACACATCCAATCCTCATGTCGTTATTAGACCAGGGAGCTGAAGTTTAGAGAGGTCAAGTTATCTGCCCAAGGTCACAGAGCTGGTGAGTGTCAGAACCAGTTTTTTTTTTTTTTTTAATAGAGAGAATTCGAGCTCATTCATACTATTTTTAGTGTTTAGAAAGTGATTGTTTTATCAGTAGTTGGAAAAAGCTATTATCAACCTTGAGTTTGAATGTCTTAGCTTCATCCACAAAAGGACTGCAGGATTATGCTAGAGAATATGACTAGATTTGGATGGAAGTGTTTCTTCTCAAGTAGCAAACTCCTTACTATAAAAAACTATTTTTAAGAAGAACAGTTTTGAATTTCTCCAGAAAGACATTATAGCTCCTCCACTGGATCTCACATGTATGTGACCTCGGACATGTTACTTAGCCTTCTGAATCTTAATCTCCTCCTGTGTAAAATGTAAATACTGTCTACTTTGCAGAGCAGATTAAATAATTAGAATAATGAAAACGGATTTCAGATGCTCAAAAACTTGTACTCATTTATCCTCATCATCATCATAAATATTATCATTGTCATCATCAGAAGACATTAGCACTTCTTCTAATGGTCAGAAAACTTCCAAGATCATCTCTTTCCATATATAACATCAGGGTTTACAATGAGGACAGATTATGAGGCAAGAGACTCTTTTTCTTTACAAAATTTGATTCCAATATTGCTTTCTCTACATGATGACTTTTGTCACCAGGAAATATGCCCAGATAAGAGCTATAGATGGTGGAAGCTCATTTTGGATGCTTGCTGGGGAACCATGTTACTCATTGAGGCTGCATGGGTAAGAATTGGCATATAGGTGTAACAGGTATGCTGAATTAAAAAAAAAAAACAGGGGTCTGAATATAAAAACTGTGAAGATAGGATCACAAGTAGAGAGAATGTAATTTCTTCAAAAGTAAAAATTTCACAACCTCCCAGCCAAGATTATTCTAATAATTCTTTTTCAAAATCTGTCAAAGAGTTAATGTAACACTAATAAATTAAAAATAAAGTTTTGTTGTAACATTATGAAATGCTTAAAAAAAATCAAGTGACTAAAAAGATGAAAGATCAAAAATGTTAATATATACATTTGAAATAAACAACATGTACTGGATGAGAGTAAAAGTGAACTCTATATTATAATTGAAAAAGGTTTACTTACAAGGCTTAAACAGTCCGAAAGAAATAAACATAAAAATTTTATAATGCAGATTTAAAATAATAATGGCAATCATACCCTGCCATTTCCTCTTAAATTATGACTTGTAACACTTGCTGATTGACATGTTTTAAAATCTGTCAAATTACAGGTATTAAATTCAATTATGTAACAGGTTTGTAATGTGCCTATAATTTCATATTTGCATAATTGCATTTTGGATAAACACCCTACATTGAGTTTAATATGCATAATGTTGTAAAACAAAAGCTATGCCTCTGATTTTATACCAAGTGTACAGAATTTATCCCAAGAGAACAGAAAAAAATTCCCAAATCCTCAATATTTAGGTATTTAGAAAAATGGCTTGACCATTAGTACTCTGAAAAGTTGATAATGGAAGTTTTAAAATGCAGTTTTCTTTAAACTACAAGAGCAATAGTTAAACAAGACCACATTTGTCATCTATGAATTGTTTTCCAGTAGTAATTTATGCATTGGTTTATGAACTTTGGTTCTCTGGTTATACCAACAAATCTATGTCAAGATTCTACATAAATTCTGGTTGGACATGGTGGCTCACACCTGTAATCCCAGCACCTTGGGAGGCTAAGATGGGAGGACTTCCTTCAGGCCAGAAGTTCAAGATCAGGCTGGATGATGTAGCAAAACTCCACCTCTACAAAAAATAAAAATAAAAATAGCCAGGAGTGGTGGTACGCACATGTAGTCCCAACCACTCAGGAGGCTGAAGCAGGAGGATTCCTTGTGACCAGGAATTCAAGACTATAGTGAGCTATGATCATGCCCCTGCATTCCAGCCTGGGTGACAGAGCAAGATCCTGTCTACAAAAAAAAAGAAAGAAAAGAAAAAAGAAAAAAAATTCTACATAGATTCTATATAGATAGCTTTGATGTTTTCTTTTCAGATTTAGCTGACAGATGTGCAGAATTATCTACATTCAGATGGTCCCCTAGTGCTTATGTACCAAAAAAATCAGTACAAATTTAATATTAGAAATTTCCCCTCCAATATTTTATTTGTTATCAATAATCAGTCACAATTTATGGTTCATCTTAATTTCTGAGCTTCTAATGATGAGAGGCACAAAGCAATATATTCATCTTTTTGGCAACAGCAAAGAACATAAAGCTTACTATCAATCTCTTTAACTACATCCTAGAAAACCTAGTTTATCTCAGATTAATTTTCTAAGATCTAAAATAAATCCAATCCAATAATCTGTGGGAAAAATCAATAATGAAATAGTTAATCTCTGGAAATATACTCTTTTATGGAGTTTACAGAAGGTGATATCATCTTTTTAAGATTCTAAAATATTCTAAGAAAACTTGTTTACTCTATGAAGTCATAGCTCCAGAATAATAAGCAAAATTTTAGTTTTTAGAGAGCTAGGCAGAGAAAAGTAAACTGAAATTCATTTTTCATACATTGAATATTGTGTATGATTCCCTTTAAAAATGTATGTGAAATTAAAATTAGAAGCTGTCTCCTTTCCATTAAAAAAAGGAGTGGGTAGTCAATGAAAAAAATATATACAAGAAATCTAGCAGTCCAAAACAGCTATTATATAATTGTGTTTATTATATTTCACAGGCCAATTCGTTGCAATGTGTCACTCTACGGGGGAATATTTGTAATCTCCTACTGCCATCTTATGTAATGTCTTGTCACTACACAATACGGAATATACAGGAAGGAAAACCAAAAGCATTTTCTGGAGGTTGTGCATTGAATCCACATTTCTCACAAAATATTAAATATCTATTGCTCTGTTACCCACTTTAACTACATTAGGATTTAAAAATTTTGGCCATTGATCAAATTATTTATAATTTATTTCCTATTAATGTCTTAAACTTTCTATTCTGGTCATGTTATTATCTTTTACATACAGTTTATTTAAATTTAAAATGCTATGTAGCACTATATATTATTCAGATGCATGAGTAATTCAAAAGCCAGAGTTTAGAATTTATAATAAAGTGGAAAAAAAGTAAAGTTCTATTCTTTAAAGCAACAGAAGTCAATAGATTTTCTTACTGAAGTTTGTTCTGAGATCAAGTAATAAAGCTATCAAATTTATACAGTATTCTATAATAATTTAATGTGTCAACTGTAAACATATGGCAGTATTTTAATCTAAAAATAACAATACAAGTAGTCTGAATTTGTATTGATTTTTCTATAAATTCTAACAATTCTTCTTTAACACATGTCACAAATCAATTACTATTCAAAAGACCATACAACCCAATACAATTTGGAAAGCTGTCAGTAGGAGAGTCTCCCAATTTTTATTTTACTGCCTAATACCAATATCCCAAATATTAGATATATGTATCAATTAGGAATGTTCTCATCCACAAGTAACAAAAAAAAGCCAACTAATCATGGCTTACACAAATAAGAGTTTGTTTCCCCAAGCAGGAGTATGTTCCCTTTTTTTTTTTTTTTTTTTTGAGACAGAGTCTCGCTTTGTTGCCCAGGCTAGAGTGAGTGCCATGGCATCAACCTAGCTCACAGCAACCTCAAACTCCTGGGCTTAAGCGATGCTACTGCCTCAGCCTCCCAAGTAGCTGGGACTACAGGCATGCGCCACCATGCCCGGCTAATTTTTTCTATATATATTTTAGTTGGCCAGATAATTTCTTTCTATTTTTAGTAGAGATGGGGTCTCGCTCTTGCTCAGGCTGGTCTCGAACTCCTGACCTTGAGTGATCCACCCGCCTCGGCCTCCCAGAGTGCTAGGATTACAGGCATGAGCCACCGCACCCGGCCTGTTGCCTTTGATTCTATTTCTCAACAATGTCATCAGTTACAAAGATTCTTTCCAGCTTTCCATTCTACCACCCTTAACACATTCACCTTTGTCCTCATGCTTGTCACCTCATATTCACAAAAGGGTTGGTATAATTCCAGACGTTAAGTCAATGTCAATATTGGAACAAAGTGAAAAAAGAGAGTGCCAGATGCATCCATCCCCTTATTATCATTCTTAGTTTCACTGGCCAGAATGAGTCACCTGGCCATTTCTAGTTGCAAAGGAAGCTGGGAAAATGAGTATGTAGCTGAGCATAGTCACTGCGAACAGCAAGACACAAGGGAAGAATGGACAGTGGGAAGAAATATTGTCTGCCAAAAGGAATGAGATTAATATTGGTTGATAATTAAGATTTCAGGTCTAGATTGTGTGCCAAGCTGTAGCAGGAAGCCTCCCTCTCTTTCTAAACACATAATAATGCTAGGTTAAATGTTAGGAAAAAATACATAGCCAAGCTTGAAGCAAGTAGGGAAATCTTCAAGTGCCATAAACAAGGAGAATCAATAATAATGCTTGGGAGTTGAAGTCCAGACTTTACAGGGGTAACTAGAATGAATGTACCCAAGAGGCAAAAAGGAAGATGCCAAATGAGGTACACAGGCAAGAGCTAGTACAAACCTGGAAGCGGGGAGGTCTGGTCGGGAAAACACCCTTCACCAATGCAAATACATGGCACAAATATGGATAGTGTACCTCAGGTCTGGGCCAAACTAGCCAGTCTTTTGAAAGAAATCAGAGCTCCTGGCCTGCATCAGATGTGGAGCCTGCGGCCTCAACACAACTCACTCAGAATGGAAACCTTAGGGAGAAAAAACAATGGAAATGGTCTAGAACAGGTTCTATAGCACACTGAAACTGGCAACCATAAAACCTCCCCAAAGGGACACCTTCATAACCTAGGGTACATAGAAGATAATTGCTGTGAAAGATTAAATTGCTAAGAAATATAGAAAAGCAAGTGCCATGAGTGGCACATCAAATGGGAAAAATCATTCCCAAGAATCCAAAGATAATAGAGCAATCTCAAAGGAACTCTATAATATTAATAAGAATATTTAAAATATTTAAAGGAATAGTATCTATCAAGTCAAGACTGGACCATTATGAAAAAGAACGGGCAGATTTAAAATTGTATTGGATACAATATATGTTATTCTGGTGACCCACAAACTAAAAGCCCTGACTTCACACCATACAATTCATCCATGTAACAAAATACCACTTGTACCCCCTAAATCTATTGAAATAAAAAAAAGAAAAATTGAACAAAAATAAATTTTTACAAATGAGAAATATAGCAGAATATAAATAATTCTTCAAGAATCTCAACTTTAGCATTGTAGAGTGGTTAGCAGGTTTTTAGGATATCATTTAGAGCATTTCCCATATATTTGATATATTTTATAGAAACAAATTTATAAAACACAGAGTTATTGATCTTTTCTAAATCTGGTCTTTGTAAGACTCTTTAAACTTTAATAAATGAAAACGATAAACACAGCCCATACAAGGTCCTGGGGACTTAGAGAAGGAGAACAAGAAAAAATATTAAAGAAACAGGAAACTTGACTTACCCATGACCCTAAAATGAGCTTGCATGTCATTCAGAGAAAACAAATGAAAGGGCAAAGGACACAGAGTCATTTACAAGGACAAATCGATACAAAAGCAACTGAATTTTAGGGAGCTAAGGGATATAGGGCAGAGGTCATACAATCAAAAATTGCAAAGATGTACTCCCTGGCCCCGAGAGTCTCCAAAACATCCCCACAGAGATGAATGTAGCAGACCAAATGAGGGCATCTGCCAAAAAGAGCATCCTGAAGGGGATGAATTTGCAGCTGAATTTTGAAAGATCTGTGGGGTTGAGGGAGAGACAAATAATTATCAGAGTAGTGCTGACACACCTTTCTATTAATACATTCACAGGATTGTTTCTAGAACTGTCCTAATGACACAAATTTAAATGAATTTTAGAGAAACTGGAAAGATCCAAGAGAGGTTAAAATTTGTCCAGTAGATGGAATATCAGCATTATGAGCAAAGACTAAATGGATTTCCTTCATTTCACATGGAGGATACATGAGTGCTATGTTCAAGTTCTTCTTTCAAAGTATTTAGGATATTTTAGGAGGAAATTAAGTTACTGTTCTCCATGATGAAAAAGATCAAAATTGAAACAGAAATGATACACAAAAGGAAGACTATGACATTCAGGATAATAAACCCTGAATTAAGCTATCAGGTCAGGAACTAACTTCCATTTCTAGACATTAATTAACAAAGAATCAATCATGATGGGGTTATGAGTGATTTTCACTTTCTTCTTTATACCTTGCTAGAATGTCTAAGTGTGTGTTACTTTTTATGATAAAAGAATATAAAAAAATAAAAATCGAAAAGCTAACTGACATGGTTCAGACCAGCAGGTGCCTGAAAGAGGAGAGTGGGGGAAATGTAAAAGTCTCTCTAGGTCTTGTATTCTGTAAGAAAAATATCCCTTCCACAAATTATTTTCCATGTCAATGGAAATTTCTGATAGCATACTAATTATTAATACAAAATCTAGGAATATAAACATATTCAATCAGTTCTTCAGCATTTTGTGATAATTACTGTAGTTCTTAAGTTTCAATCACGATGGTTATTTAAACTTCTTTAGCAATAATTATAGATAATAGAGAAAGTGGGGAGTAGTCATTTCTCCCTTCACTGAAAAAAAGAAAAATATTCAAAAGAGAAAGTCTAACTAAGAAAAAGCTACATTGTACTGATCATTTCGAGAAAACAAGAGGAAATGTAAAATAATAAATTGTCCCACCTACTTACTTCTCAGTTCTTTAAATAATTTTCTTTATATAGAGAAATAAGCAATATAATAAACATATAGGAACAATTCTGAACAATGACCGTGTTTTGCTTCATTATGTAACTATAAAAATTGATCATAAAAATTATAAAAGAACATAATAATTCTTTCATTAAATGCAATAAGCCCACATAAAAACTGGAAAAAATTCAATCATAGCAATATGGAACACTCCTTACTAAGACAATGACACACACAGGAACACATATATGTTACAGATCAATTATCAGCCTGGTTTCCTAAGATAAAAGTACCTGTACAAATCACTGTTAAATCAACTTCAATTACCAAGTCAATTTAAACCAAATTAGGCCTAAAGCCACATAAGGCTCCCCTGGTTTCCCCAGAGCTAATGGAATTGTTTACTAAAGAACCTGAGTCATTCCTCTAATATTATGTTTTGCATATTTGGCCTGAGCTTTCTAAACTTAATTCAGAGGACTGGGCTGAGGAAATTCTACTTTGATGCCATCCTGTTCATGGTGCTAAGGGGCAAAGATATTAGAATTCTGAGATGGAAAGCTAATAAAATGCTGGGCACCTGGGAAATCAGTGGCAGCAAATTTGAATCTCCTGGGGAGTCTTTTTAAAAATAGCAGATCAATTAAATCAGAATCTTCAGAAATTGAGCCCATGCTTTTTTAAAAAACTCACCAGATGATTCAAATACAGAGAAAGGATTAAAAAGCATAGCAATAGATGATATCAAGCATACAATAATATTCAGGTTGAAAACACCCAAAGCAGAGAATTGTACTCCAAACCAAAAGTCAGCTCTAAAGGGCATTAGAACACCAATATAACAATTTGTGACCCCAGAATACAAAGATGACAATTTATAGTAGCAAAGGCATCAAGAAATTATCTGAGGGGCTGATTGCTGAGATACTGAAATAAACTAAAGCAAGAACTCTCCCTGGTTTTCTTACTCTTCAAGATCCATGAGAACAAATACAATATGAAAGGTGAATAAAATTTACTGATGAATGTACCATCTTGTTCCTCACTATTTTCCTTATATTTTACTGATAAAAATGAGTCAAATGTGATAACCTTGTGGTACTGCCATTTGAGGTGGCATTTGACACCAAAGCAAAATTTACAGAACTTAAATATAAAAATAACAACTAAAAATTCCATTTTTCCCCCAAATTTACAAGTATCTGGATGTTTAACATCATTTGTGTTTTCTTTAATAGGTAAAAAATATGCCATCCAACTTCTCAGTATGCCTCTCAAGATCCCTCCATCTGGCTTCTCTCACATTTTGCTTTTAAGCCACATGAGTGAATGTATGTTTATTGCACAGAACATTCTGTAGCATATAGTAAGGGCTATTGATAGTAGCTGTTTTATTATTAATACATAACTTACACTATTAGTACTAGTAATATTACTATTATAATAATATTAGCTAAATGCTATCATTATAGTTTTCCTACCATTTATATTAATATTAATGATTATAATTATTAATATTGATGTTTTTCATTATTATTACCATCCATGTTTCCAGGTCTAGATCTCCTACAAAACCCAGAGGTACTGAAACTTCAGAGACTACAAAGTCAAAAGTATAGGACCACCTTTGGGCAAACACCTTTAGGAGTGTAGTGGTTAATGGCATGGACTTTGGAGTCAACAGACTAGAATTTGTATCCTGACTGATGCCGTGTGACTTTGCACAAGTGACTTAGCTCTCAACTGTAAAAGTAGGATAACAATGGCTGTATCTGAGGACTGTTGAAAGGATTAAACGAAATAGTACCCATTCAACACTTGGTATAGCATCGCAAGAAGTGCTCAGTAGATGTAGACTGGGATACAACACCCCCAAATCCCACTCTAGGGAAAATGAGAGGTTCTTCTTGACTTTGTACACATAGAAATATAGAACTGACTGTGGAACATTATATCAAGCTACCTTAGTGAATTTTTTTATTTTTATACTGATGAAAATGTATGAATAGCTACCAAGAAATCCAAGGTAAAAACTTTACACATTCATATGTTACTAAAAATGGTCTGGCTCTGGTAGCATCAGTGTCTCACACATAGTGGGCCCTCAATAAATGTTGAATTTGTGGAAATAAATTCACTACTGAAAGAACATATAATGTAATTTTCCTTGTTTTTTATTTTTTGATACTCTAGTAATAAAATTTTTATATATTGCTTTACACTTTCTGTGTTATACTTCTCTGAAGCTCCAGATGAACATGCTCTTTCACCAGGCATTTGATATAGTGGCAATTCTGTCAACCTGAATTGGAGAGAATATTTAGAGTAATGGGAATCTTATGCTTTGAAACTTTTTGAAGTGTTAACAGGCTTTTGCTTCGGGATGGAAAACAAGCACTTGTCAACTTGGGTCAGATCAAGCGTTTCAAGAGTAATGTTCACAGAATGCTTGTTAAGAATTAAAGTAAAAACCAGAACAAAATAGTTCTTACAAAAGCTACCTCCATACAACAAGAAATAAGCATGATAAATTAGACTCTAATGTAAGTTAGAAGCATGCATAAAATTTAACTCTAGTTCTCGACAGTGTCTTTGCTTTTTAAAATAAGTCTAATGGTTGAAAGTATTGGCCTCTTTGATTTTGAAATACTATGCTCAAAGAGAAGATCAAGCTACAACGGTATGAAAACATGAAGACTAAACATGTATAGAACAAAAGTTACATGAGGAACCTGAGATGTAAATAGGGTAAGTGACTTGGCCAAATTCATAGAGCTCATCACCAGTAGGGCCCCCAAGAGAACAGAATAGGTGCAAGACTTCCACTGGTCTCTCTCTCTCTCCCAGGATCCAAAGAATCTTAATATAACCCAGCAGGTCAGCTTTTAAACTTAACCTCAAAAATAGTATGATTTCAGAGATAAGAATTTTTCTTTGCTCAAAAAAAAAAAAAAAATCCTCCTGCTTTGATATTGCCTAAAATTTCTTCAATAGAAACAGAGATAAAAAGATTAACATGCAAATGAAATATGAAATCTCTTGATAATGATACATACTAGAAACCAGGAAGAAGCCATGTACTTGAAAAGTGAGAGAGTTCTCTGAAGGAGGAAAAGAAAGATTGTTAAAAGGTGACGATATAGAGGGCTCATATCTGTGACTTCCCAATTTTGTCCTGTACTAAAATGTAGGATGCTGATTAAAAGCTTATACTTGAGAGTGATACTTTCTCAAATCCTACCTAGGTATATGACCATGGGTCATTAACCATTCTAAGCCTCATTCTTCTCATCTTCAGAATGAGGATACTATATGAAAAAATGCTCAACATCATTGATCATCAGGAAAATTCAAAGTAAAACCACAATGGTTTATCAGTTGGAATGGCCTTTATTAAAAAGACCAAAAACAATAGATGCTGGCATGCATGCAGAGAGAAAGGAATGCTTATGCACTATTGGTGGGACTGCAAATTAGTATAACCTCTATGGAAAATAGTATGGAGATTTCTCAAAGAACTAAAAGTAGACCTACCATTTGATCCAGCAATCCCACTACTGTGTATCTACCCAAAGGAAAAGAAATCATTTTATCAAAAAGATACCTGCACTCGAATGTTTATTGCAGCACAATTCACAATTGCAAAGATGTAGAATCAACCCAAGTGTCCATCGATCTATGAGTGGATTAACAAAATGTGGTATATGTATACCAGGGAGTACTATTCAGCCATAAAAAAGGATGAATTAATGTTTTTTGCAGCAATTTGGATGGAACTGGAGATAATTATCCTAAGTGAAGTATCTAAAAAATGGAAAAATAAACACCACATATACTCACTACTAAATTGGAACTAACCAATGAGCACACATGTGCATAGAGGGAAGTAAAACTCAACAGAAATCAACCAGGGGGGAGCGGGGAGTAGGGGACAAGCAAAAACCTACCTAATGGGTACAATGAACAACACAGACACTCTTATAACCATGACTCAGGAATTATAAAAGCAATTCATGTAACCAAAAGTATTTGTGCCCTGTAATAGTTTGAAATAAATAAATAAATAAATAAAATGAGGATACTAATACTGTATCTATCTCATATGGTTGTGTGAGGATTAAAAGAGCTAATATTTTGGAAAGCATCTGACACATAATGAACAATACACGTTGGTTATTAATATCATTTTATATACCTCTTGAACATCTAGACCCCCCCTTAGGGGTAAATATGTTTAAAAATCTCATTTATTAGTATTCAGCAAAGAATATAAATTTCAGCAGTGTCATTTTAGGCCTCTCAAATAGGACATGGTTTCTTTTGATTTCTATCAAAATATGTTCCTCAAAAGTAAAATTGCATTATACTCTTGAAAATACATTTCATATTGTTAAATCTAATTTTACTTATCTTTACATACACCAAAATATTATTCCATTTAATGTTTATAAATAAACAAGAGTCAGCATAAGTAAATGTCATTGCTATATAATTTGGTTTGATAGTAAATTAAACAAGTCCTCATCAATAACTTTTATGCAGCTGTGTCTGCCAGCCAAATATATCCATATCTGATATGATATTGGTTTATAAAAATATTCTTGAGTGGGAAATACCCTATGAAGAGAGGACACAATCTATATATTAGAATACCTTTTAGCAAAATAGGGGAATATTTCTTGGTGTCTGGACCAGCAACATCATACCCCGGGAACTTAGAAATGCAAATTATCAGCCCCCACCCAGAGCTGTGAATCAGAAACACAGGGATCAGGGACCAACAATCCATGTTTTAACAAGTCCTCTAGTTGATTCTGATGCACATAGAAGTTTAAAAACCACTGGTCTAAACTCTAGTCAATAGGGCTGCCAGCTTTAGATACGCTTCACTGAAGCTGCCTAAAACCTGAGGGACTGTACCTGCAGATGACAGAGAACCTAGAATTCTTGGTCCCAGCATGTGATTCCAGAGGAAGTTTCCTGATCCACTACAATTACCAAAAGCCCATAAAGAGTGGAGGGGATGGACTTGGCAAAACTTCAAGTTGTATAGCCTCAAGTCAAAACCAGACAGCTGAAGGCCCTGAATTTTACTGTCCATGGGAAATTCCTAACCAGGATGATCACAGCTGCAATCAGAGTAAGGAACTCATGCTCTTCCCATCATGCCCCCAGCAGGAAGCCGAACGATGTTCACCAGTGTAAGTGGTAACAAAGTGGAGACTTGACTTGGAAGATCCTTCTAATGTTCCAACTCCCTTTTAAGAGAGAAACCAAAACTACCTTAAAGTCTTAATCCATTTTGATGGACTGAAATTCTGGGCTTTCTAAACTGTTGGGCTGGAAACTGTGGGCCTCAGAGTTATTTCAAGGGATTATCAGTTTATATAATAAATATTAATACACTAACTACTGTATGTAGATAATAAATAACAAGGCAGCCAACATTCATCACTCAGCCTAGACCAGAAACTTACTTACATCTTCTATTCACTCACCCAAACTTCCCAGTAGCCCTATGTGATAGTTCCTTAGAAAAGCAATTTACCCAAGATCTTATGGCTAGCAAATGAAGATGTTGAGAATAGTCTGAATCAAGAATAAACACTCTTAACACTGCCAGAAACATACAAATGTCTTGGAAACTGAGTCACTAAACAGGCAGAAAATTTTGCTTGAGGTACTGAGGAACTACAGAAGATGGGACTTATTTTAACCAGGAGAAGAACCAGGCACAATAACCTTGACCAAGTAACAAAGTCTTACTTGCCAAATTGTTACACATTGTGCATGGCTATCACTGAATTCACCTTGGCCTAGCTGCCTGAACTTATATCTGTGGCCTAATGAGAGAGAGGGCTTTGGCAAAAACTGAACAGGTCATTTTACTAAAACCTAGTAAAATACTAAGAAACAAGCAGTACTGCTTTAGGATACCTTTAATGAAGAGTAACACTAAGAGTAACTCATCTACCTTTTGTTCTACACATGTTTAATCTTCATATTTTGATACCTTTGTAGCATGAACTTCTCTTTGAGCACAATATTTAAAGATCAAAGGGGCCAATACTTTCAAGGGCAGATAGATAAGGCATTTTCCTTGACTTCCCCCTCCTCTCTCCCTCTCCAGTGTACACATAAAGGAAGTATATTAAGAAACTGGAAAATCAGAAGCAGAGATTCTTCTTGCTGTCTCTCAGGGGCTTCCTAGCCTCTTATCTCTTCCCCCCCCCCCCAAAAAAAAGATTGGCTAAGTATACCAATTTTGATATCTAAAAGATCCAAGTTTGAACTTTAGTCCCAACCCTTACTATCTATATGACTACAGACAAGCTATTTAATCTATTGAAGATTCCATTTCTTTATTTGTAAAGTGGAATAATAATTAGCACCTAACTCATAAGCAGTGTTATATTAACCAATAGGCAGAATAAGGATGTGCTTTGCACACCAGCAAAGCAGGGGCAGTCAACATGAAGTGAGAAAATATTTTTTAAAATAATCGATATGAAAAAGCCTCAATATATTCATCAAAGTAGTGATTTTACAATCTAATAAATATTATTTGAAATTCTACTGGGCTTGTTTTTGCATTGAGGGAGCAGTGACAAAGCACCGTAATCTTTTCAGTGTTTACTGTAGTTGTAAGTCTCAATCTGGCCCTGTTCGTAGCGTGGAAGATTAAAGGAGATTCCACGTGGGATAGGCTTGGGTAATGTTGGCCTACAGTAAGCTCTCAATAAATACTGACTGTTATTATCTGCATAGCAGCTTCCTCTGTTCACTTATACTTTCTGCTTCCTCATGACTTTGGCTTGTGGAGCCAACTCCTACCCTCGTTCTGTAAGAATCTTCAGCTTGAGCTCACCATAACTGAACACAACATTCTATGTCTCTCAATTAAAATCCTCAAGAGCAGGTTGGGCATGGTGGCTCACGCCTGTAATGCTAGCACTCTGGGAGGCTGAGATGGGTGGATCATTTGAGCTCAGGAGTTCGAGACCAGCCTGAGCAAGAGCATAACCCCCGTCTCTACTAAAAATAGAAAGAAATTAGCCAAACAACTAAAAATAGAAAAAATCAGCCAGACATGGTGGCATGTGCCTGTAGTCCCAGCCACCCAGGAGGCTGAGGCAGGAGGATGGCTTGAGGCCAGGAGTCTGAGGTTGCTGTGAGCTAGGCTGACACCACGGCACTCTAGCCCAGGCAAGACAGTGAGACTCTGTCTAAAAAAAAAAAAAAAAAAAAAAAAATCCTCAAGAGCAAAAAATCTGAATGGATTGGACCCAAACAATAGTAGGCTGAAGTGGAGGTTTGTAGAACAGAAGTGAGTTATATAACCAGCTAATCTTCCTTTTTTCTTGGGCTTTTTGCTATTTCTGCTGTGGTAAAAATCAATCTCCAAACCCTGGCATTTACAAGAATGAAGGCTTATTTCTGGCCCATATCCCATGTTAATTGCAGGTTGGCAATGACTCTGTTCCATAGGTTTTCTTTATTCCAGAATCCAAGCTGAATGAATAGTCTCTATCTGTGACATACCATTCTTTTGTCAGAGGGAAAAGATCATGGTGAAATGACGGTTGACAAGTAAAGTTTCTGCTTAGATAGTACTTAAGTCATTTATGCTTACATTAGTCAAAGAAAAGCACATGGCCAACCCTGGGGCTAGGACGTATAAGCCTCCTATGAGGAAGGCAGTGAATAACTGGGGAAGTAATACAACCTAACACAAGGACTATGGGTGAGAAAGTCCTTCAAAACTTATCTACTACAATCATGTGAAGAACCACACCATTTAAAACGTATAACTTACAAAGTAACACACCACGTGGGGAACTACTGTTTAAGAATGTTAGGTTAAAGTTTCTCAAGTCACTAGACAATCTGAAGAAGTTTCTGGTGAGCAGGATCGGGTATGACTTTACATATATGAATCATTCAATACCAAAGTGTTTTGAAGACAATAAAGCTATAAAAATAGGTACTACCTTACATTTTAATACAATAAATATGTCTTTCCATACTCAGTGCACAAATGGCTCCTTAAGAGAGCAATTTTTTCTTTTTTAATAAATTAAGGAATTTAGAAAACCATTATTTCCAGTAGCATAATCTTTTGCACTTTAACATAATCAGTTTCTTCTACTTCATTAAAATGTGAATTTAGGGTAATATTATGATTAAATTAGTTTTAAATACCATGGGGAACATCAATATTTGCTACCATAAAAATTTAGTAATGATAATATTTCATATGACTCTGGAATAGTCCAGGGAGTCTATAGACAATACTATATAATGAAACCATTCTTTTTCAAATTGACCATAACATAATAGGCCAAAAATATATAATTTTAGGTATCTGCAATTAGTAACAAAAGGCATGATTACATATTTCATGCTCTATGAATAAATGTATTGAATCTAAAATTAAATTTTGAAGAGCTGTAGCAAACTATGAAAGTTAAAAACAGTTCCATTACTCTGTCTTCTCTCTAGAAATCAAAGGTTTTCATTACTTTCCCTACCCTGTCTGTAAGGAGATTTTATACAGTTTGTTCCCCTTCATGTCAAGCTGTCAATATAGCTGTACCTCTAGCTTCCAAGAGAGCCACAGCAAACCCAGAGGAGATGTCACACCAACTAGTGTCTGAAGTTTTATAAAAATGAATCAGTATTTTATCCTACTTAGGAAAAGTACTTACTTGGATAAAAAATGAAAAGAAACTATCTTTCTGAAAAATGACATTTAAAAAAATTTTTCATGTATCATTATTCTTCATAAGGTAAAGCCAATGAAGATATAAAAAGATGAGTTAAAGAACTGAATTTTTCATGGTTCAAACAATTTATGCTGAAATTTTCTTATAAGGGTAAATTGTTTTTGTCAATATTATGAATCTGCCTTCAAGGCAAGGCAAGTTTATCCACCAGGTATTATAGCCACAGTATTTAAGGCCTAAATTTACTTAACAAAAAATAAAATTTTAGAAAACAAAAGCAAAAATGAACAAATAGGACTACATCAAACTAAAAAGCTTCTGTACTGCAAAGGAAACAATTAACAAAATGAAAAGACAATTTATGGATTGGGAAAAAATTTTGCAAACTATATATCTAATAAGGAATTAATATCCAAACTACATAAGGAACTCATATCAATAGCATTATTATTATAAAATATAAAGTATATGAGCTCATTCAATAGCAAAAAAAAAAAATTCAATTAAAAAATGGGTAAAAGACCTGAATACACATTTTTTCCAAAGAAGACATCCAAATCGCCAACAGGCACATGAAAGGTACTCAACATCAATAGGGAAATGCAAATAAAAACCACAAAGAGATATCACTCACATGTGTTAGAATGTGGCAAAAAGAGAACCCTTGTATACTGTTAGGAGTAATGTAAATTAGTATAGCCATTATGGAAAACAGTGTGGAGGTTCCTCAAAAAATTAAAAATGGAACACCATGTGACCCAGCAATCCCACTATGGGTGTTTAAAAAGAGAATTAAATCAATATCTCTAGGGCAATATCTGTACCCCTATGTTTATCGCAGTATTATTCACAATAGCCAAGATATGGAAACAATTAAGTGTTCATTGACGAATGAATGAAGAAATGTGGGATATATACAAAATGAAATGTTATTCAACCATACAAAAGAAGGAAATCCTAACATCTAGGACAATATGCATGAACTTGTAGGGCATTATACTAAATGAAATAAGCCAGACACAAAAAGACAAATACTGTATGATTTCACTTATATGTGGAATCTAAAAAACTTAAACTCATAAAAGCAGATAATGGAACAGTGGTTGCCAGGGGCTGGGGTGCTAAGGGAAATGGAGAGATGTTGGTCAAAGGGTACAAACTTTCAGTTAGAAGATGAATAATTTTGGGGGATCAAATGTACAGCCTGGCAACTACAGTTAATAATACTGCATTACATGCTTGAAATTTCCTGAGAGTACCTCTTAAGTGTTCTCACCACAAAAATAAAATGGTAACTATGTGACGTGTTGGATATATAAACTTGCCTGTGGTAATCACTACACTGTGTATATATATCACAGTGCACTTCATAATGTACATATATCAAAACATTGTATTGTATACCTTAAATATGTACATTTTTATTTGTCAATTATGTCTCAATAAAGTAGGAAAAAATTTTTTAACTTTCTTACCAAAACTCTGCTCACACACACACACACATACATACACAGAAAAAACTAATTTTAAAGCAAACAATTCTATTATTTAGAGCAAGGCTGTATTAATTACAATCAGGAAATTTTTGTTAAGGCCAGAAGCACCAAATACCCACCTTGGCTTAAAAATTTCATTAGTATAGTAATCATAGAATACCTAATTTTAATAAATGTAACTTCTGGGTAAATCTGCTAAGAATAAAATATTGCAAAATGTATTCTAAATAACCTAAGGAATACGTTTTTTTATATGTGAAATATTTATTATGTATATACTAAATAGCTTGATAACTGGATGCAAGTTAAAAGCCAGGGAACATCTCCCCAAGATGATGGCTTTGCTTTTGAATAATTAGTCTAAAATTCATGTCTATTCTACCAGAATTAAAATAACTAGGCCAGTCCTCAACTTCTAGTTTGTGACCATAAAGCCACACCCTACGCATTAAGAGCAAGCTTAGTCTTCAATTCTCTAGAGTGTACTAAGGAACGAGTAGAAAAATGACAGGTAAACTTAGCTAATCCAGGAATCTCATGTTATTAAGGCACAACTTTTTTAAAACGTAGCCACACTACATTTTGAATTTACCCCCACTAAAAATTGTCACTTCATTTTTCAAAGGTATTACTTCAGAATACTAATGAATCATTTGGGAAGCCAATTTAAAGGACAGATTCCTGGGCTGCACTCGCAAAAAAACTGATTAAGAAGATTTGGAGCAGGGCCTGGAATCTGCATCTTAAATAATCACTCCTAGGTAATTCTGACACTTTAAGAAATACAGGCCTAAAATACAAATGATAGCCTACAGTTCCTAATAGATTTCTCCCCAAGGTGATAAGGAAGGTGGCGTGATTCTATCACTATCCATGTCTAAACCTGCTTATCATTCATAATAAATGTTAGCCAGAGATTCCAGGCCAACTAACTCTTAAGATAAAAATCTAGCAAAATTAAAATGGGCTCTGCTCTGGTGAGTTAATAGGTCAAGGAAACAGGTTATTCCTTTTTAAAATATGATCTAATCCAGACTCTGGGACCAAATAAACATCATCACACTTATGGAACTCATTGGAAAGATATGTAGACAGACAACCATTCAGTTTTTCAATAGTTTTGGAAAAGAGGGAAGTTCTTAATAATCATTCTATATAACTTGTTCCTCTTTGAACAGATATTAAAATAGATGAGGCTCAATAAAAGGAAGCAACCTATCCATAATTTTAATATGCAGTTATGTTAAACATGGCCTGTTCCCTACTATTATCATTTAATAATCTGTGTATATTTAACTTTAATAATTTTTCCTTACATCCTCTGATTTGTATATGCTACTTTCCTTCTGAATTTCCCCCAGTTTGACTAATATATCCAATCTCCTTTCTGTGATGAGAGAAGAAAACACAGTGATCTTTTTTTTCTTAAATTCTTATCTTTTGTAAGTATAAAATGTATCTCTGGTTTCTATAGCACAGTGTGTTAAATTCTCTTTTTGTGCTTTCAATATCAAAGACACTATTTCTTTTTGATGATATGACATCTTGAATAATCCATTTTCTTTCAAACTTGCAACGTATTATTTCCCTCCCAGAAGTGACTGCCTGTCAACGTTAAAGTAACCATACAACTGTACTCAAACATTCTTAACAATGGTAAATCCAACATTTTTGAACTAAACTCCTTTTTACAGTTTTTATACTGGAAAGTGACTGGTTTCTGTGCTTTTATTGAAATAAGAATACACATGCATTTCAATACACAGTAATAGATTTCTGAAGTCTATATTTTACATAAAAAATTAAATTTCCTTTAAAAATTGCGACCAGCAGTAATTACTTCTTCCTTAAGAAAAATAAACTTTTTATTGTTTTCCTAGACTCTGGGGTCACTGTATCTCAGGCTCATGGTTCCTCTTAGGATATGAGCTCAGAATGTTAGGTTTCCTATAAGGGTTATAAATGTTTTTATGATAAATTTATGAATGCTGAGCACATAATTATGTGAACATTGGGCCTCTCCATTGATGACTGTGAGTAGGAAACTTCTATATGCAAAGTACCACAGAGGGTGGAGCTGCAAAGAAGGTTCAGGACTTGTATCTCCAGATAAATGACACCCCACATGTGAAATGCTCATCTCCTGGACCTGGTGATGTGGATGTTTGCCCTCCTGTGTCTATTCTCCCAGAACAATAAAAATAATGCTATCTTTCATATCCAAAGAAAATGTGACTAACCCAGTAACAGCAGCACATGACTTTGAAGTTTCTTTTTTCTTTCAGAAATAATAATAGGTCTTTTCTGATTTGTCTATTACTGAACTGCCCAATATAGTAGCCACTATACAAATGTTACTACTGAGCACTTGAAATTAGGCTAGTTCAACTGATATACCATCAGCATAAAATATACACTGGTTTCAGAGTCAGCACTAAAAAAAAAAAAAAAAAAAAAATACAAATAATATTTATTACATGTTGAAATGACATTATTTTGGACATATGAGGTTAAATAAGATATTGTTACTAAAATTAATTGTACCTGTGTTTTTCTTTACCTTTTTTAATGTGACTGCTAGAGAATTTTAAATTATATATGTGGCTTGCATTAACTTTCTCTCGAATAGCACTGATCTAGTCCCTGTCTCCTAGATCCTGGATGGTACACAGTTGCAGGTATAAGACATATAACTTAAATTAGAGCTATCATATGTTACAATGATACAGGATAAAATTAACAGACCAAAAAGAAATTAAATATGTAAACTCAAAATGTATCACTAAATGAATTATTCATCTATACCACCAGGAAATCTGGGAAGTTATAACAACGGGTCTAATTGTAACAGTAGCGACAAAAATCAGTTCCCCAGTTTGGCTCCTGTGGAGTCTGGTCACTTGGGGAATCCTTAGCACCTGCAATGCCTGAGTGCTTACATGTTTATATGTGCAAACAAAAATAGTGAAGATAACTGTCACTTACCAAACACCTAATTTATATTAGGCACTTTACAAAGATTCCACATGTAATCCTCATAATAATTCTGTGTGGTGTATTAATCAGGGTAGGCTAACTGCTGCAACAAACATCACTCAAGTTTCAGTGGCTTAACAAAATAAATGCTACTCTTCTTTATAACTGATTGGGGTGGTAAGGAACTGGCAACAGGCTCTGATTCAGGCCTCTTCTCTCTTATAGCTGTTATCCCTCATAGGTCTCTGGAGTCCTCTCCAGTCAGCCAGCAGATGGAGAAAACAAAAGAAGAGAGCACATGGAAGATTTTTATGGGCCAAGCCAAGAAGTGGTACACTTTATTTCTACCCACATTGCACTGCCAGAACTCAGCAATTGAGACATCAATCTACAAGGGAGGCTGAAAAATATCATTTAACTGTGCCCAGGAAGTAAAGAAGAACATGGATATTGGTGAGCATTAGCAGTCTCTGTGAATGGTAGATGTTATTTCTATCTTATAGATGAAGAAACTGAGTCTCAGAAACATTAAATTCTCCACTGTCACAGATCTAGAAAATGACATTCAACCACATTGTGTAGGGCCCCAAAGCCCATGCTTTTTCCAGGAAACATGGCAGAACTCACAAGAATCTCCATCATCTCAGTATGTATACTTACTTCAGTAGGAGGATTAAGCAAATGGTGAGAAGATGACGGGGACTGAATTGTCTAACCTCTCCTGCCATTACAAAAAAGGGAATTTTACAGGACTTGAGATCAACCTCAACAAACAAAAACATAGAACCAATGGGGTGGATTATTCATTGCCAAAATGCTGAATAGTCAAATACATAATTCCTCAGGATAATTAATAAATAATTACAGTCTGGTAGGATTAGTATTAAACCACAGAACATTTCTGTTTTGAAAGCTAAAATGATCTCTGCTTTATCCAGAACCAAAACCACACAGAACACCTTAATAATCAGTTTTATTTTGCAATGCTATTGAATAACAATTATTTCTTGTATTAATGAGTCTAAGCCATTCCAAGATTCTGAAGTTTCTTCTGAATTATCAAAGATAGATTTTATATGTTTAGTTTAATCTTATTAAAGATTCTATTATAAAATAATTCATTTAAAGTTAATAATTCACATAGACTACTTTTATTAAGTCAGCTACATTGTTCAAATATTCAGAATCACTTTATTCCCTGATATTTCTGAACAAACAAAAATTAATCACATATGGGGGAAGGACAGAACATGGAGTGACTAACATGAAATTAGAACATTTTCTTCATGGGCAGATGACTAGTGAGCTGGCTATGAAATGTAGATAAAATTGTTAGGTGTATATGAAAATCATTTAACTAATTTGGCTATAAATGAGACAGAAATCAAAGTACATCAAAAGATTAGTTAGGCAAAAAAGACTGGAACAACTCATAGGAAACCTTGAAAGTTCACAGATTTGAAGTTTGAATTTGATATAAAACATCACCTTAGTAGGGGAGGGGGCAAGATGATGAACTAGAGACATCAGTTGCCAGATGTTCCCAAAAAGATAAAAAAGTTTCAAATGAAAAATCATAGCCCAGGTGAAATACTGAAGGAAATGCTGCCAGAAATCACCTTTGTCAGAGCTCCCTCAGGAAGAAGTTGTAGAGCAGAACAAAAAGGAGCAAGATTATGGCAGAGACCAACCCCTGAGGGATTTGGACAGAGTGTGGCAGAAAGGGCAGGTGGGAGTGTTTACGTATCCTCCCTTCACACGTATGGCAGTCTGCCAACTCCCAATCTGTCAGAGAGCCCCTCCACCCTGACAAATCCAGGCACTGCTGCCATCAGCGAACTGAGAGTTTTGGGGCAGCAGAACACCAGGCCGCAGTCCTGTGAGGGTCGCTTCCCCAGACCACAGATCCAAGCAGAGACAGCAGGCACCATGTTGTCTGTGTACATGCCTCTATCCTGCTGGGGAAGTCACAGCCCTTCAGTCTCCCTGTCACTGGGTCCCACACAAACATTCTCCAGCACCCACTTGGACCGTGACAACCACAAAGGAATAAGGAGACACAGGAGAGCAGCATTATTCCCAGAGTTCTACCAGTAGAGCGGGTTGTCCCATGGGGACTGGGAAGTATCACGAATGCTTTTTAGGACAGAGAAAGTGAAGTGGAACACCCACTCTTCTGCACCAGAGAGCCCCTGATTCATGATCCAAATTTGTTTGCATCCCTCCCAGCGGAGGTTTGAGTGCAGAAAGGAGTCCATAGAATAAGAAACTATCCCCACCCCAGAGCAGAAGCTGCACCGGAGCCCGGAAAGGGACGTAGGAAGGGGAGCTCCCCTCTTGCAATCACCCAATGCTGCAGACATAGCTGCCTCTGCTCCCAAGCGCAAGTTTATGGCACAGGTGAGCTGCAGGACAGCCAGTTCTAGGTTTGCAGCAGGGATATACCCCCAATAGTACTCTGCAAGGAAAGTGTGGCTCATTTCCTTCCTTTCATGGACATACAGTGTTTCTGCAGCTCTCCTAGCCTGGGAATCTCAGCCCTTAGGTATCAACATCACTGGGATCCATAGCCAAAGCTCCCCAGCATCCACTCAGACCACAGCAGCCTTGGGGGACCAGTGAGGTCCAAGGGAACTGTGGGTCTCCTGGAACTTGGGCATTCAGATTGGGCTGTTTCCAGTTGAGAGGAGAGTGCAGCACACAACAGAGCCCTTTAGGACAAAGGGGAGCAGGGCACCAGCTCCCCACATTCAAGGTCTTCTCCTCCTCCCCTCCCTTGCCCACAGCTGCCAAGGCAGCCACAGGTGTTTCCACTCAGGGCTAGTGAAGGTTCCACAGGAGACGATTAAGCCAGGCTGCTTGGGCAAGTGTAGTCACCTTCCAGACCTCACCCTCCAGGCCTCACCTTCCACACTCAGAGAAGCTTATCAAGCAATTTTTCTGGCCAGGCGCGGTGGCTCACGCCTGTAATCCTAGCACTCTGGGAGGCCCAGGCGGGAGGATCGCTCAAGGTCAGGAGTTCAAGACCAGCCTGAGCAAGAGCGAGACCCTGTCTCCACTAAAAATAGAAACAAATTGGACAACTAAAAATATATAGAAAAAATTAGCTGCACATGGTGGCACATGGCTGTAGTCCCAGCTACTTGGGAGCCTGAGGCAGGAGGATCGCTTGAGCCCAGGAGTTTGAGGTTGCTGTGAGCTAGGCTGACGCCACGGAACTCTAGCCTGGGCAACAGAGTGAGACTCTGTCTCAAAAAAAAAAAAAAAAAAAGGAGGAATTTTTCTAAATGAAAACAGTTCCCTAAGTGGGACTCTAGTACCACTGGTGAGTAATATTTTTGGCTCACTAAAATATATATATTTTTTCCTTAATTAATAAATAAAGCAACTGAGTGTCAAAGGAGATAAATTACACTGCTGCTCACATATCCAGAAAATGCAGGCCATTTTACTCTAAATGCCTTTGTCTTTTTAAAATCCAATGGTGGGGTTTTTTTTAATTTAAATTAATAAAGTTTGGTTTAGAGTAGTTTCAAGTTCATAAAAAAAAAAAAAACTGAACAGAAAGTAAAGTTCCCATATACTCCCTGTCCCCTCCACACACAATCTCTCCCACTAAAGATATCCTGCACCACAAGGGTACATTTGTTTCAATCAATGAACCTACACTGACACATCATTATCACCTAAAGTCCATCATTTGCATTAGGAGTCACTCTTGGTTTTATACCAAAGGCTGCAATTTCTGGATTGTGTGGTAAAAACATGCTTAGTTTTGTAAGAAACTGCCAAATTGTCTTCCAAAGTGGCTGTGCCATTTTGCATTCCTACCATCAATAAATGAGCAATCGTTTTGCTCCACATCCTCACCAGCATTTGGAATTGTCAGTGCTTTTGATTTTGTTCATTTTAATAAGTGTGTAGAGTTATCTCATTGTTATTTTAATTTGCAATCCCCTAATGACATGATATTGAACATCTTTTTATATGCTTACTTTCATCTGTATATCTTCTTTGGTAAGGTGTCTGTTCAGATAATGCTGGTTTTTTATAACAAATAGAAGTTATAACATCTATCATTCTGTATTAACTTTGACTCCGCTTTTAAAATTAAAAAGAGGCTACTTCAATTCTCTCATTTCACAAATAAGAAAAATGAGTCAGTAAAGGTGAAAACTGAATCCATGAAAATATCTATAAATTTAGAGTGAGAAGAAGCAAGCTGAGAAGTCAGTGAAACATACAGGAAAGAACTGACCAGAGAGAAGGAAGTAGAACAAGAAGAGCAGTGTTATAGGAGTCAAGAGAGTCCAGAGGTGAAGCACATTTTTTATTTATTCACTTTTTTTGAGAAAGAGCTTTGCCAGCAGCACTAGGCCCTGTATGGGGTACAAATGATCATTGATCCCTGGGAGGCAGCAGGACAGGGTCAAAAGAGCATTAGACTGCCTTTGCTGGTAACCTGTGGCAATGACTTAAAAAATTTTCTGGATTCTAATGTGTTCATCTGTAAAATGAGACTATGTTTCTAGGTTCCAAATTCAGTGTTTTCTTTACTATAGTATTTTTCTCTTTTACTTTATCACCTTTTTATGTCATCTTTTTTTGATAATTTTGCTAAAGTATTTATCATCTACCTCTCTGTGCTCTGTTAAATCTCTAAAGTTTGACCAGGTAACCAACATTTCATTCCTTTCTGCATGCTTAGAGAATTATAGTTACAATAATTTTTTTAAAAATATCTATTAAATAATATGCAATGGCTCACACCTGTAATCCCAGCACTTTGGAAGGCCAAGGCAGGAGGATCACTTGAGGCCAGAAGTTTGAGACCAGCCTGGGCAACACAGTGAGACCCTATCTCTACAAAAAATAAGCCAGCTAATTTTCTAGCTGGAACTGGAAGGCTCAGGCAGGAGGATCACTTAAACCAAGGAGTTTGAGGCTACAGTGAGCTATGATCGTGACATTGCACTCCAGCCTGGGCAACAGAGCAAGCCTTTTTCAAAAAAAAAAAAAAAAAGAATATAGTATTTGAGAACCGAGGAACAATTTTTGTAAGTAGCCCTCTCATATTTGTTATAATTTCACTGAGATGTTGCAGCATAAACTTGACTATTTGTTCTATATAAACTCAAGAAATTAAGATTTCCTCCCTAAGTAATTTATGTATCTGCAATATCCTATTAGCTTTCACAATATAACAATTTGGAATTAAATCATTTTTGGAGGTTAAAATATCTGTGAGCAAAGTTATGTCTAATCCACTGCTTTCAAAGAGAGTTAATATCAAGAAGAAGCAGTATTTACCCAAGTGAGAGTTTCATAGCTTAAATATAAGAATAAACTACCAAATGCTTCTTACTGTCTTGAATACAAGCAGTGTAAATCAGCTAAGATAATTACAACAAATAATTGTTACTATTACTATAGTAGCTTCATTTATAAAATAATACTTCTTCCCTAATTAAATGAAGCATTCAGTACTTTGCATAAGCAATTAAAATGTTAAGTAGTTACATTACGAAACTAAATATGTGAAAACCAAGAATAATAAGGCAGAAAATATAAAAGAAAACCAGTGATGTGAAATAAATTAGAAAGAAAATGAGCAAACTGAAAAAACATTTAAACCAAAAGTTTATCTGAAAAAATCGAAGTGTCCAAGAGGTCGGTCAAGCATGTACACAGAGTCAGGTGGCACTGAATCCAGCAGCAAAATATAAGGCAGCCCAGCCTAACAACAAGATGATATAGTGGATAGGCTGACTCACGTTCATTTTCCCTCAGAGACTAGAGATATACTTGAGAGCATTTTTTCTGGACTAAGTTGCAACTTTCAAGGTGAAGATGTAACCATTATACCCCGGAACTCTGTGGAAAGAGGGCAGAAGAGGCAGGTAAATAAACCTGACTGGTAAAAATTCCCATGGTCCACACAGCACATCCTATGCCCACCATCCTATTCTACCTGTACCATTTAAGGTACCTGAAGATAAACATCTGCGGCCTATAAGAAAGTAAGAAACAAACCTGGAAATAATAAGAAAAAGCAAGGAGAGTTATTTCCACTGTCTGGGATATTCGTAAGATAAGACAGGATATTATCTCACTTCATTTCTGGAAAGTCTGAATCCAATTACTTTTTCATTAAAAAAAAAAACTCACTGTAGACACTATTAACAAATATTTATCTGTTTCTCCTCTTTTTTCCAAACACTCATCCGTTAACACTTTGTCATCTAGTTCTCAGTAAAACACTTCTTTGAAAGGTCACTAACAATCTGCCAAATATCATGTTTAATAGGCATGTCTTCATCCTCAAATTTTTTACCTGTCTACATTGATCACCTTTTTCGTTTAGAAAATTTTACAAGCTGGAGTTCCATAACATTGTCCTATCTTAATCTTCCTCTTTCCTCTTTGAGCATTCCTTTCTGCCTCCTTTGATTTCTTCCCTTACTAATATATTTTCCATAGGCAATTAATTACAAAGTATTATAACACAGTCTGAAGTGATTCAGTCAAGGAACAAGTCAAGGCATCTTTTTGAACAAGTCAAGGAACTTAAGAAGCTTTAATCAAATGCAATGTACAACTTTCCTCCCCTTTTGCTATAATTGTATAGGGGTTCTGGTTTCGCTTTTTGTTTAACCTCTCACACAGGAAGAAGAAATCATTTTCAATAAGTAATTAAATTAACTATCTGGACATATTTTATTAGTTTCTGTGATTATTACTATTTTTCCTATGCCACACCTTCCTTTGGGGTTTACTAATATTACAGAGCATGCACTATGGTAATATTCTGGTGAGAGTCTGTAGGTGGTAAACTCCTTTCAGTCTTCATATGTCTGAAAAATATCTTTATTTCGCCCTCATTCTTGAGGGATACACATCTAGATGTATTATATACTTCTATATTAGCTTACTTTTTTCCTTGCATCTGGACTATATTATCCATCCTCTTCTGACACTTGCACTTGGTTTTGTTTTGTTTTAGATGTTTGGAATTGCCCATCATAAGCTGGATCATGTCAGACACTTCAGCTCATACAGTCAGACAGTCCATCAGAAATCCATCAGCAGAGGAGGCACAGGACTGTAGGATTAGCAGTGAGGGTCCCGTGGACTCACATGGCCCCTGCTTACCTGCATTGC
Source organism: Eulemur rufifrons (assembly GCF_041146395.1). Classification (NCBI taxonomy): domain Eukaryota; kingdom Metazoa; phylum Chordata; class Mammalia; order Primates; family Lemuridae; genus Eulemur; species Eulemur rufifrons. The sequence continues at coordinate 38,463,717 of NC_090997.1, forward strand.
CTCCACCTGGCTAAGAAAAAAAAAAAGAAAGAAAGAAATCCATCAGCAGATAATAATGGTACTTCTGGGACACCAAGTATGAGCAGGTCCAGAGGGCATAAGCAAGCTTCATGAGCAAGAAGCCCAGACCCCAGCACCACCTACCAAGATTGCACCAAAACACCTTGCTCAGCTCACACCAATGATTATATGTGGGATACTCTGATCAGCTGAAGGAGGAGGAAAAAGCTTGAGGTTTTATGACTAGGTTATAGATAAGTTGGCTTGATATGCTAGTGCCAGTCAAAAATGGAAAGTATCTGCATTATAATGTCACTCAGGATGTCCCTGAATGACAGTGGAGAGGGGAAATTTTCCCAAAGTGTGAAGCTTTGAGCAGAGCACCTAGAGATCCACTTCGTGTGGAGCTCTATAAATTCTTTAAGGCTGAAGGTCACAAATCAGCTTTGAATTCTCCTTCTCATCTATCCTTATCAGTGAATAGTTTTAAGATAACATGAAACTTATTCAAGCTATTATATAAAAAAAATGGAAGGGGAATTTTATAATAATGATACAGGACTATTTTATAGAACTCCAGGGTAGGAATGAGATCAGGCCTAAGGAAAATTCTAAAAACAGAAATTGGAATTGCATCTGGACTCTTCTTCCATCTCATCTCTATTCTTCTCTGAATGTATGATTTCCTCTTTTTCTCTGTGCTCTATACACTGACTTTTTCTGCCTCTCCAGAAGAAATGGTATGTGGAAAATGGAAAATGATCAATCTATATCTCTCAAGGTTTTCTATATATATGTGTGTGTGTATATATATATATGAATGTATGTCATGGTCTAGCCACCTGAGAGACTAAATTTTTGATATCTAATGTAAATACAGATTCTCATGTCAAAAATTTTAACTGGCTCAGCTTGAATCAAGTGCCTATCCTTGATTAATCAACTTGGTAGAGTACAGTCACCTTATTCAAAATGGTTGCTAGGGGCTCAGCCTTAACTCTGAGGGAGAACTGGGTCATTATGAGCTGAACAAATAGATATACTCTATCATCCTCATTCATTCTCCCAGTTACTCAGGCTGAAAACCTCATATGAGTCAGCTTAGGTTTATTCTTCTCTTTATTTACTATATAGTTCTATCACAAATAACTAATTCATTTTTCTTTCAAAATTACTGTTTTATCCATTCCTTCTCCTTTCTTACTAACTTTATTACTTGCTAAAATGACAGTTCAAAAAAGGGACATTCTACTGTAGTTAAATTTGCATTACTTTAACTACTAGTGATCACAAACTTTTTTTTTCCCCCATGTTATAGGCTATTAGTATTTCTGCTTTATTGGTCTATATTATGGACTGAATTGTGTCCCCCCAAAATTCATGTTGAACTGCTAACACTTATCTGACTATATTTGAAGACAGGGCCTTAAAGAGGTAATTGAGGTTAAATTAAGTTGTAAGGGAGGGGCTTTAAGAAGAGACACCAGTTTGCACAAAGCCAAGGCCATGTGAGGACACAACAAGAAGGCAGCTGTCTGTAAACCAAGGAGAGAGGCCTCAGGAGAAACCAAAGCTGCTGACACGTTGATCTTGGATTTCTAGCCCCCAGAACTGTGAGAAAATAAATTTGTGTGGTTTAAGCTTCGAAGTCTGTGGTATTTTGTTATGGCAGCCCTAGCAACATAACACAGTTTGCCTCTGTGTTATCTTTCTTTCAAAATGTTTGTTTTTTCTGTTAACAGCTCTCTAAACATTTTTTTTTGAGACAGAGTCTCACTTTGTTGCCCAGGCTAGAGTGAGTGCCGTGGCGTCAGCCTAGCTCACAGCAACCTCAAACTCCTGGGCTCAAGCGATCCTCCTGCCTCAGCCTCCCGAGTAGCTGGGACTACAGGCATGCGCCACTATGCCCGGCTAATTTTTCTATATATATATATTTAGTTGTCCATATAATTTTTTTTCTATTTTTAGTAGAGACGGGGGTCTCGCTCTTGCTCAGGCTGGTCTCGAACTCCTGACCTTGAGCGATCCACCCGCCTCGGCCTCCCAGAGTGCTAGGATTACAGGCGTGAGCCACCGCGCCCGGCCGACTCTGACCCTTTTACAGACAATGTTAAAACTATTTTTCCCAATTTATTTGCCTCCCCCACCACATTTTTTGGTTTGGTTTTGTTTTACATACTGACTGTTTTTTTAGTATAGTCAAATTTATCAAACTTTTTCTTTATGGTTGCTGCATTTGAAATTATGCTTAAGAAAGGCTTTCCCATCCCTAGAATCATATTTAGCTATATTTTCTTCTAATTCTTTTTTCTTTTTGGTCTCATTTGAATATGATTTTCAGTGTATAAGACATAATTTTTTTAAAATACAGCTTTCCAATTATCCCTGTACCATTTATTTCATTTTCCACTGACTTGAAATCTTTTATCATATCCTAAATACTTAAATACACTTAAAACTCCTGTTGCTTTTTGTTTGTGACATTTATGCATTGAATAATTCATTTTGGAGCCTGTATTCTTCCACATTCATCATAAAGAAAAAGAATTTTCCACCAAGTTTAAGAAACATTATTTTGGGTGTCTTGAATTGTAAAAATTATGGGGGAAAGTTTTTAAAGTTAGTTTTTAAATTAAAGTGGCATCATAAAAATGCTTTTAGCTACCAATAACCAACAAAATAAATATATACAATATTATGTTAACTCAGTGATGAGACTAATCAAAGAAATGAGGGGTATACTGTCCCGACTTAGTTGAATCATCATACTCATCAAAAAGAAAAGGACGATACAAGAAACTACATGAGGATTGCCAGTTGACTTTTTCAGACTCCTTTCAAGAGAACAGTTCCTGTCTTTTTAATTAGTTATTCAAAATTCTTTTTTTCACCTCAATTCCCTTGATAAAATTCCAGTGGTAATAGGGAATGAGCCACCAGGGCTATTTTTACAAAGATCACTGCTTAGTGGTACGAAGAGAACCCAGAAGAGGGGGAAGTTGAGTGTTGTGTTATAAAGGTTCTCTCAACATCTAAATTGTACAGGCTTAGCAATGTCCACATTGAATGTGCTTTGATGCCACTTCAATCTCTCCTGTCCATGTTCAAGGCCAGAACCATTCCAGAGATTATGAAAAAAACTGGGGGACTTGAAAATCACGCCAAAGCTTTAGCTATTACTACAAATCCATTTTTTCTCTCTCCGCTTTTTATATGTGAAGCACTCCAACATACAATGAACACCTTATAACCACATGGCAAAGGTGAAAAATATTATCACCATCACTTTAGAGAAGACAAAACTGAGATACGAGGAATTATAACCTGTTGCAAACCACAAACATTTAGCTGAACTAAACCATAAGGCTGTGGGAGCCTCAAAAAAGCCCTGCCCTGGGGCGGGCGGGGCGCCATGGCTCACGCCTGTAATCCTAGCACTCTGGGAGGCCCAGGCGGGTGGATAGCTGGAGGTCAGGCGTTCAAGACCAGCCTGTGCAAGAGTGAGACCCCCATCTCTACTAAAAATAGAAAGAAATTAGCTGGACAACTAAAAATATATCTAGAAAATCTTAGCCGGGTATGGTGGCGCATGCCTGTAGTCCCAGCTACTCAGGAGGCTGAGGCAGGAGGATCGCTTGAGCCCAGGAGTCTGAGGTTGCTGTGAGCTAGGCTGACACCAGGGCACTCACTCTATCTAGCCTGAGCAACAAAGCGAGACTCTGTCTCAAAAAAAAAAAAGAAAGAAAGAAAAGAAAAAAAAGCTGTACCCTGAGAGGGGACTGTAAAGTCTGAGAAGACAAGGCTGGGCGCACAGGCCCGGGACACAGAAATACAAAAAAGCCAGCCTTTGGCTTCGCCTCCCCTGCCCCTCGAACTACTTTCACCTGAGGTGCCAAAGGCGCGGGATAGACCCCTTGCGTGGAAGGGCGGAGGTCACTGAGAAGGGGGCCACAGAAAAAGCCCGCTAAGATTTTTGACCCATAAGGTAAACATGTTAAAAACTTTTAACAACGCACTCAGCCGCCGTGTAGTAACAGAGTTGCGCCAAAATCTCCCATGCTACAAGGCGCAGTTCGCTCCCTCAGAAGCTCCGGGGCCTCTAAACCCATCCCAGCATCCTTTGCGCCGCTCACAGACAAGCACTTGCGCGGCTTGGCCCCTTCGGCCACCGTCGGCCTGGAGTTACTATGGAAACCCAGGTGCGGTAGCTATGTCTTTGCAACAGATCCCGCCGTCGCGGGTGTTCGTGGAACTGGTTCCCTGGGCTGACCCGGGCCGGGAGAACAATCTGGTTTCGGGCACAGAGACACTATCTGGTCTCCGTCGCCCTCTCTCCTCTGCACAGACCCAAACTGCAACCCGCGAGGTGCACGTAAGCGGCACCGCAGAGGTGTCTGCTGGCCCGAACAGGGCGCAGGTGACAGTGCGAGTGAGCAGCACTAAAGAGGCGGCGGCAGAGGCCAAAAAGAGTGTTTGCCGCCGTCTAGACTACATCACGCAGAGCCTCCAGCAGCAAGGTCTGCAGGTAAGCGTTCTGCGGGAGAGGAACTACGAACCACAAGGCACAAAAGGGTCGGCAGGTGGTCTGGCCGGGAAGGTCCCCTCGAGGGGAGGGAGATGTGGAAGGTCTTGAGCGTTTAGGACGCTGTCGCATCAGTATTACAGAGCTAGAGGACCTGGCAGAGTTGATCTTTGACCTATCCTTCTAGATGAAAGCATTATTAATTGCAGTGAACTTGAAAAATAAAAGAATGCAAATTAGGTAGGTTATCTGGCGGTATTTTATGGAACGATTTTGTTTTTAAACTTGAAATGATGAAATGTTAAACTTGAAATGTTAGATGTAAATGCTTGCCCAAGTCGAGTACTGGACAGGAAGCATTTTTTGTCTTGCTTTTATTCTGCACCGTGGAACCGGTAAGTGAAGAACACGACTTGCTTCCTCCCAACCATGTAAGGCTTTGCATGGAATGATTCGTCAGTATTTTTCGCAAACAGTAACTTTGGGGAGTGGGGAAGAGGTTGCATCCATTTTCATTTTATAAGGATTCTCATAAAATTTCTCCGGCTTTTTTCAGTTTTAACTTCAAAAATAAAAAACTAACCCAGTATTGTCAATGTCACATATATGAAATACTTCTACTTACTTACCAGAGATGTCCATGAGACAAATCACTAAGCAAATCTTACCTTAAGCCTACTTCTAATGAAAGGGGAAAAAATGAACCAGCCTTATTTAAGGTACACAATAGCCCTGTTAGACGTGTTTTAATATCCCCATTGTCTGGATTCGAAGAGGCTAAATAATGCTCTGAAATTAGCCAAGGCAATATTTAAACTCGTGTATTACTGAAACCAAAATCTAGGTTGTTTCCAACTATGCCAGGCTCCAGATAATTAGAATGAAAGCAGAATTTCCTCATTTTACAGAGAAAGACCCTAAAAGCTGGAGTTGTGGTTTATCCAGGGTAATATTAAGTTGTTAAAAGTGCAGGCGTGCTTCCCAGTCTATTGAAATGCCATACTCCCAAATAGCAAGTCTTTATCTTAATGAGAAAATATATTTACATTGCACTTACAAACATAAGAGTTAATAAAAAGCCATTTGGAAAAAGATTTCTCCAAACGATTTTACAATTTAGAAAAATCCAAATACTAATTATAAATAATGTGAATAAAATGCATTTAATATGTAGAAAAATATTTCCTTAAAAAACTGCTGCCAGTTCTGCAGTCCTATTTGAATAATGTAACAAGTTAAGTCATTTACATTAAATGTAAAGTGAGCTCACATGGCTCTAACTTCTAATATGTAAAACAAAATAAATTACAAAGTCCAACCTACAATGATTAAATCAAGAGTCAGTTTTCAAGGCAAAACACAGGAAGAACGGTGCCCTCCCAATTATCTGTGATAATGGTGGAAAGCAGTCATAAAAAAGATAATTTGTTCAGCAGATAATATAAAATATTATTTATATTCCTTTTCAGGATGAATTATGTGACTTTCTTCCCTTCTCTGTCTTGCTTCCCACTACCCTACTTGTGTTTTTTGAGATCACCTTCAAAATTAACTGTATACAAATCCTTGTCTTAGGATCTGTTTCTAGGGGTACCCAAATTTAGATAGGGAGTAGCAGGAACAGATTGAACATACGCTTAGCTACAGTTTTTCCTTATTAAAAATGGTGACAAGATGAATGTCATTGTAGTTATGTATTTATGCATGTCCTTAATTACAGGATGAGTATCCCTGATCCAAAATGCTTGGGACCAAGACTGTTTCAGATTTTGGATTTTTGGGGGTTTTGGAATATTTACATATATACTCACTGGTTGAGTATTCCTAATCCAGAAATTCAAAATTTGAATTGCTCCAGTTAACATTTCCTTTAAGAATCATGTCAGGGCTCAGAAAGTTTCAGATTTTGGAGCATTTCAGGTTTTCAGATTAGGGAGATACTGATCTGGTAATGTTTGGACATTAATTCCTGGGTCATGCATCTTTGAAGGCTTATGAAAAATTATACTCTAGTAAGGTAAGTTTATACTTTTACCATGTGGCACAGTAGACATTATTTTTTTCTTTAATTTTGCCAGTGCAGTGGTCAAAAAAATGATACTATTGTTTCTCTTTTTTTTTGAACATTTGAAGTTAAACCTTTTTTGTGTAAATTTCTAGTTCATAATACTTTACCCATTTTTCTATCTTTATTAATTTATAAAAACCTTAAAAATTAAGATGATCAACAACCTGTCATATATTGCAAAAAGGTTTCCCAGTTTTTTTATTTTGTCATATAACTTAAAGTACTGTATACTCAAAATTTTAAAGTTTTATATAAATAAATTTGTTAATTTTTTCTGCATGTTTTCTGCCTATTGTGTGATGCTTCCTGGGTCCTTCCCAAGCCTAAGGCTATACAACTATTAACTAATATTTCCTAGAATCTTTAGGGACTGCTGATAGTATATTAAATATTTACACTGTGCTTGGATTTTACTTTGGTATGGGATAAGGGTTTTGTTTTCTTTTAAATAGATAGCTAGTGGTACTGAGACCATTTATTGAAGTCTGTCTTTCCCTTACTACATGTGCAAGAACCTATCTCAAACTGCCTTTAAAAATAAAAATTACTGTTTTACATAACTGAAAAGCATAAATTGTAATATGGACTTTCAGGTATGATATGGTCAAGGCTCTATGTATTTTGATGCAATTGTCTTGGCCTTACCTGTATCTTCCTTCATGACCAACATGTCCCCATTTACCTGTAACTGCTCAAGTTTTAAAACTGACAGGCCCAGGTCTCAGGAACCTTCTTAGTTCCAGATTAAAAGGGACAGCTGATCACCTTGTTTATTCACTACATGACAGCAACGTACTCCCCTATCCCCATTGTGACAATCAAAAATGTTTCTAGACATTGGCAAATGTCCTTTGAGGGGCAGAATCAGCCTCTGCTCAAAAACCACTGCCCTATAGATAAACAAGAGATCTCATACACTGTGTGGAACCCAGCAGCCAGACTACCAGGCATATATCTATAGTGAAACAAAGTTAGGTTTATTTAGCGTGATGCAGCAAAGAAGAATGCATCCCAAAGGACCTTAGGAGTGTTTCAGAAACAGGGAGTAAGGAAATTATGAATAAAGCAACTATAAACATTTGTGTGCAAATCTTTATATGAAATAGAGTTTTCAATTCACTTGGATAAATTACCCTGGAGTGCTGGTTTCTATGGTAAGTTGACTTTTAACTTTATAAGAAACTGTAAGACTATCTTCCAAAGTGGCTATATCATTTTGCAATCCCACCAGCAATGAATGAGAATTCCTGTTGCTGTGCACCCTTCCCAACATTTGATATCATCAGTGTTAATGGATCTTAGCTATTCTAATAGGTATATAGTGGTGTCTTGTCTCATAGTGGGTTTGTTTGTTTGTTTGTTTTTGTTTTTTATTCTTATTTCAGCATATTGTGGGGATTTCTTGTTACTCAAGTGAAAAAAGCTGATTACAAGCACTATATACAGTAGAGTAGTCACCCCTTATCCACAGTTTAGTTACCTGCAGTCAACCTCAATCTAAAAATATTAAATGGAAAATTCCAGAAATAAACAATTCATGCTTTTAAATTGCACACCATTCTGGGTAACACAATGCAATCTTGTAGCGTCCTGCTCCATCCTACCTGGGATATGAATCATGCTTTTGTCTGACATATCCATGCTGTATATTCTATCTGCACATTAGTTACTTAGTAGCTGTCTCAGTTATCTGATCCAAAAAACATAGTAGGTACAGAATTTGGTACTGTCCATGGTTTCAGACATCCACTATCCCCTGTGGATAAGGGGAGGCTACTGTACTGTTTTGTACTTATCTGCATTCTAAATTTTCTCCAATGTGCAGGTATTACCTTTATAATAAAAATTGCATTAATATTTTCATGGGAGTGACAGACATCAGAGCTATAACTGGATCTTCAAATACTCAGGTTAAAGCTTTTTAGAAGTTTTCTGGATAACATAAGCTGCCTATAATTAGTTTATATCTTAAAATTTAGATGCAGCCATATCCCCTGTAAAATAACTTATAATTAAATTATTATTTGGCATAAAATGATTATATATTTATTGAGCATATATTTTGAGATACAAAAAAATTATATAGAATATAAATTTTGCTTATCCCCAAGGATGAGAGTAGCTGACAACTGAATTTCACTGAATTCAAAAATCCTTTTGAAAAGTAAATAAGAAATTTAACTTTATCAGAATTATGTACCCTGTATTTACCCTGAGAATTAAAAAGTATTAATACTACTTTTCTAAAAACAAACTGGCTCAGATCCAGTATTTTCAAGGAACATTTATATTATAGCAGTATAGCATCTACTTTTGCTGAGTGCCTTCTCTGTGCCAAGTCCTTTATATACACCTTCTCATTAAATGCTCAAAACAGTTCTATATGGTGTACATGGTACTAACCTGCTTTTATAAATGTGGAAACTGAGGCTCAGAAAACTGAGTAACTTGCCCAAATTTCCATATGATAGGTATGTAGTAAATTGATATTAAATTATTTATAATTAAACATTTTAAAAACTCAAACTCAACATTAAGTTGCTCTATGCCCAAATAATTGCTCATATATATCACTCTAAGTCCGTACTTTCTTTATACGCTAATGTGAAAATTACTTTAAATGGAGTGACAATTACAATGAAATTTTAAGCAACTATTTGTAGGTTTCTAAATTATTTTATGTCACTTTTAGGAAAATTTTAAAACATCAAGCAAAGCAATTCTTTTTTCATACTTTCTATCTTCCTGATTTTAATAATTTCGGGTTTCTAATTTATGTCGTACAGTAATTGCATTTAGTGTAAAACATGTAGTAATCATACTCTTGGACTTTCTGTTTCAGGTAGAAAACGTGACTGTGACAAAGGATTTTAGAAGAGTGGAAAATGCTTATCATATGGAAGCAGAGGTATAGACTTAAATAATTGGTACCAGCATGACTCTGTGGGGACAATTTGTCATTTATTTTCATTCTTGAACTGAAATGAACAGGAGAAATGCTTTTCTTGATATTGATAAAGGATTATTTTTCTAAAAATCATTTTGGTGTTATATATCTGTGTGAGCTTTTAAAATTAATGAGATTAATATAAGAGACATTGTTTAAATTGAATAAAAATAGCAAGTGGGAAATAGTTAATTGCCACCTGAGTAAAATTTAGTAATATCACCTAGTAAGCAGGAAACACTAGAGGAGAGAAATTTCTTTTCAGATAAAAAGCAAATAGATAAAGTTGTAACATGAAAGATTGAAACATTTTTCAACATTCTTTTGTTTGGTAGTGTAATTTTACTGTGTTGTGCTAAGTATTATTTAATAAAAACCACTCAACCTTTACACAAATTAAAAAGAACAAAACTATCTTCAGTATACCCAATTAATAGCATTTAGTTCCTACAACTGCCCATACTTTTGTTTATCTTTAAAGATTTGATGATCGGGATTTTATGAAATTAGAGTATGTTTTAGTTGTGGTTGGATTGCAAGACTGCTATCTATTTCTGATTCCAAACATTTTGGGGTGTGTGCTTAGTCCATGCTCCTTCCTTGTCCGAGGAAACAAGGAAGAGTGTGTTATAGTTGAATCTTGTTTATTGAATGAGAAAATCTTTGTCTTTAGAGGTAGAAAATACCTCCAGAAATCACCTGGTCCTGTCTACAAGCATATATTATTTTTCTGGTTTTAAGGGAGTGATCTTAGGTTCAAATAACACAGGCCCAGAATTCTCAAAGGTCATATAGCAAGAATTAGAATGAAAATTAGAACCCTAGATTCTTATCTCTTGAAATAGTAATTTCCACAATGTTTGTTTGTTGCCCCAGTGCATACTTTAATCATTTTGTGATTTTTCAACTTAAAATTAAACTATCTCAAGGATTTTTTAAATTACTCATTATGATTTTAGAGACCATTTGGCAGAAGTTACTTTGTAGTACTGAGGACTAAAAATACCTTTCAAAACAAGATGAAGTGCAGTCTTGTAAGATTCCAAATTACGGAGGTTAAAAGCTGGGGGTATAACACTCCTCCAGTAGTTATTACCTGTTAGGACTTCACATTGTAAGGAACATAGATAGGAGCAGATCATTTTAGTTAAGGAGGTTTATTGTGAGGGTACACAAGGGAGTAATGAGGAGAAGGAACAGCCCCAGCAACCACATAGCCAAGCTTCATGGAAAACGAATGTTATTCAGATCATTGGGTTGTTCTAGGAACTGACCTTCCAGGTGCAGAAGAGAGCATTAGAGCTGCTTATTTTAAAACATGACTAAATGAGGATTTGGCTAAACGCTGTTCCTCTTTCTTCTGCTTTACTTACCATTTTAAGGTTTTATATTCGAATTTCTTAAAAGAGGATCTGATCATATTTTGTATAGGGCTCCATGGACCAGAACTCCTATCATATCACATGGTCCAAACCACGATTGTTTTAAGCTCAGCACCAATAGTCAGTGCAGACCATTGTGTTGGGATCACAAGATACAAAATGTGCCAAACTATATGTAAAGAACAGTGTGTGGCTTTATGGCTATGGATGGAGCAAACACTAAAATCTAATGTCTAACATATTCTCAAGGACTGTTAAGTATATGGAATAAGATTACATGGTAAGTAGACTCATACAACTCAATAGGAAAAAAGCAAATAGCCTGGTTTAAAAATGGGCAAAGGACTTGAATAGACATTTATTAAAAGAAGACATACAAATGGCCAACAGGTATATGAAAAGGTGCTCAGCATCACTAATTATCAGAGTAATAGAAATGAAAACCACAGTGAGTTACAACCTCACACCTTGTTAGGATGGCTGTTATCAAAAAAGCAAAAGACAGTAAGTGTTAGGATGTGGAGAAATTAGAACCCTTGTACACTGTTGATGGGAATGTAAGATGGTGTAACCATTATGGAAAACAGTACAGAAGTTCCTCAAAAAATTAAAAGTAGAACTACTATATGATCCAACAATCCCATTTCTGGGCATATATCCAAAATGATTGACATCAGGATCTGGAAGAAATATCTGTACTCCCATGTTCACTGCAGCAGTATTCACAATAGCCAAGATATGGAAACAACCCAAATGTCCATTGACAGACGAATGGATAAAGAAAATGCATTATATACATGAAATATGTCATTTCATGTATATACCGCATGTAATTTAAAGACTGAATGAAATGTTATTCAGTCTTGAAAAAGAAGAAAATCCTACCATTTGCAACAATATGGATAATAATGGAACACCTTATGTTAAGTGAAATAAGTCAGTCACAGAAGGGTAAATACTGCATCATTCCACTTAAATGTCGTATCTAAAATAAACTTATAAAAGCAGAAAATAGAATGGTGATTGACAAGGAATGGGGGAAAGGGAAATGGGGACTCCTTATTCTGTGGTTATAAAGTTACAGTTATCCAGATGAATAAGTTTTAGATACTTGCTATACAACATAGTGCCTATGTTAACACAATGTTGTACACTGAAAAATGTGTTAAGTGGGTAGGTCTCATGTTAAGTGTGCTTAGGGTTAGTGGAACTTTCTGTATCTGTGGGTTTATAATTCTCATCAAGTTTGGAAACTTTTTGGTCATTGTTTCTCCACATATTTTTCTTGTCCCCCACTCCCCTCTCCATTTGGGACTCCAATTATTTGTCTATTAGGCTACTTGAAATTGTTCCACAGCTCATTGATTCATTTGTATGTCTTTCTTTGTGTTTTATTTTGGATAGTTCTTATTGCTATGTTTTCAGGTTTACTAAGCTTGTCTTGTGTAATGTCTAATTTCTTGTTAATTCTATTCAGTGTATTTTTTTATCTCAGACATTGTAGTTTTTATCTCTAGAAGTTCCGTTGAGCCTTTTTATATTAATATCTTCCATGTGTCTACTTAACTTTTGAGCATATGAATTACAGTTATAATAACTTTAAATGACCTTGTCTTTTAATTCTGACATTTGTGTCAGTTTTTGGTTGGTTTGAAATATAAAAAATATACCAATGCACACTATAATCACATTGCTCAAAACCAGTAATAAATCTTAAAACAGCCAGAGGAAAAAGACATGTTATGTACAAAAGAACAAAAACAAGACAACAGATTTCCTGTTGACAATAATCCAAAGGAGGAGACGGGAGCAACATCTTTAAAGTACTGAAAGAGGGGGGAAAAAAAACCTATAAACCTAGAATTCTATATCCAGAAAAAATAGTGTTCAAAAACAAAGGCCAATTAAAGACCTTTTCAGGAATGGACGATTCATTACTTGTAGACCTGCACTATGAGAAATTTAAAAATTTAAGTGACATCATTTAGGCAGAAGGAAATGATACCAGAAAGAAATACAAATTTACACAAAGGAATAGAGTACTGAAAATGGTAACTACATGGGTCAATATATGATATTTTTCTTATATAAATCTCTTTAAAACTCCATAATTATACAAAAAATTATTTAAACAAAGTGATAATGATGAACCGTAGGGATTATAACATATAACAATATATAACAACAATTGCACAAGAGTCAGGAAGGGAAATATAGAAGTACAATGTTGTAAAGTTCTTGTGAGAAATGTTATGATATATTTTTAAGTTAGATTGTGGTAAGTCAAACATGTATCCTATAATAAAGTGAATACTATGATAACAAAAAGTTATAGCTAATAAGCCAATGAAGGATTTACAATGGAATAATAAAAATATAATACGAAAGAAGACATAAAATGAGAAAAGGGGGAACAAAGAAGAAGCAAGTAGAAAATAAACAGTAAGATCACAGGTTTAAATTAACCATATCAACAATCACATTTAATGTAAATAGTATAAATACCTTTTTTAAAAGGCAGATATTTTAGATTGTATAAAAAAGTAAACTCCACCTTTATGCTTCCTGAGAGTAGTGTACTTTAAGTATGAAGGCATAAATTAGTTAAGAGTAATGGGATAAAAAAAGTTATACCATGCTAACATGAATCAAAAGAAAGCTGGAGTGGCAATAATAATATCAGACAAAGTAGATTTCAGAGCAAAGAATATTATCACAGATAAAAAAGATCATTTCATAATGATAAGAGAGCCCATTAATCAATAGGGCATACAATCCTAAATACTTAAATATCTAATAACAAAGGTTAAAAATACTTCAGGCAAAAATGATAGAACTGCAAAGAGAATTAAGTCTACAGTTTTAGTGGAAGATTTCAATACCCTCTTTTCAATAATTAATAAAGCCAGTAGACAGAAAATCAGCAAGAATATAATATTCGAATAACACTGTTAACTAATTTGACCTGCTTGATATATATAGAACACTCAATCCAAAAACATCTTCCTACACATTCCTTTCAAGTGCATGTGGAACATTTGCCAAGATAGACTATTTTCTGGATCGTAAAACAAGTCTTGATAAATTTAAAAGTATTTGAATCATACAAGGTAAGTTCTCTTACCATAGTGGAATTAAATTGCAAACTAATAACAGAAGCATCTCAGGAAAATCCCCCAAATATCTGGAATTTAAATAACATACTTTTCAATAAGACATGGGTCAAAGAAGAAATTGAAAGAGAAATTAGAAAGTGTAAAATTTAAGTTAGACAAAATTATGCCAATTCTATACAGAAAACTGGAAAGGAAGGAATACTTTCCATTTCATTCTCTGAGGCCAGATGATAACAAAACCAGAAACCCAAAAAAAAATTACAAGAAAAGAAAACTACAGACTGATATCCATTATAAACCTATATGCAAAAATTATAAACAAAATTTTAGCAAATCAAATCCAATGATTTGATAAAATTTATATCCTATGTTTATATAGGATAAACATAATGACTATGTATAGTTTATTCCAGAAATGAAAGGTTGGTTTTACAGTTGAAAATTGGTCAATGTAATTCACCATGTTAATAAACTAAAAAAGAAAAACCACATGAGCATCTCAGTAGACACAGAAAAAGCATTTAACAAAATCTATCAACCATTCCTAATAAAAATTCTCAGTAAAATGGGAATAGTAGGGAACTTCCTCAAGCTGATAAGGGGCATCTATGAAAAACTTACAGCTGACATCATACTTAATGGTGAAACTCTGAATGCTTTGTGCCTAAGATCAGGTACAAGAAAAAGATGTCTTCTCTCATGACTTCTATTCAGCATTGTACTTGAAGTTCCAGCCAGTGCAGTCAGGCAAGAAAAAGAATAAAAGGCATCCTGATTGAAACGGAAGACCTAAAATTGTCAGTATTCATGAACAACATGAGCATCTATGTAGAAAATATGATAAAACAAAAAAAAAAGCCATTAGAACTAATGAACATCAAAATTTAAAATACCTGGAGATAAATCTGATACCTGTATGCTGAAAACTACAAACCATTGCTGAGAGAAATTAAAGAGGACCTCAATAAATGGAGGAATATATTATATCTTGTTCATGGTTTGGAAGACTCAATACTATTAAGATATCAGTTCTCCCTAAATTGATTTTTATATAGATTCATTATATCCTAATCAAAGTTCCAGCCAGCTTTTTTTAAATAGAAATTCACAAACTGATTATAAAATACATTTGGAAATGCAGAGGATCTAGAACTATTTCAAAAAAGTAGCATTTTTATTCATAATAGCCCCACACTGGAAGCAACCCAAGTGTTTTTTAAACTGTGGTTACATCCACATAGCAGAATACTACTCAGCATAAAAGAAACAAACTATTATGCAACAACATGGATGAATTACAGATGCATTATGTTAAATAAAGAGGTGAGTCTCAAAAGGCTACATGCTGTATGTTTCCATTTATATGACATTCTGACAAAGACAAATCTGTAGCAAGGGAGAACAGATTAATCATTGCCAGGGTTTTGAAGTTGGGAAAGGAATTGATAATAAAGGGGTTACTTGAAGGAATTTTGAGGGGTGATGGAACAGATCTAAATATTTGTTATGGTTGTTACAGAGCTCTATACATTTCTCAAAATTAATAGAACTCACCGGGTAGTGGCACACACCTATAGTCTCAGCTACACTGGGGGCTGAGACAGGAGGATCACTTGAACCCAGGAGTTCAAGGCCACCCTGGGCAAAATAGTGAGACCAAGTCTCCTAGATAAAATTAAATTAAATTGATAGAACTGTACACACAAACTAAGAATGTGTTTAGTGTGTAAAGTGAAAAAAATAAAATAAAAATTGCCATGAAGTGATAATGGATATCTGGGATTCTTTATGCCAGCGGTCCCCAACCTTTTTGGCACCAGGGACCGGTTTCATGGAAGACAATTTTTCCATGGACTGGGGTGTGGGGAGATGGTTTGGGGATGATTCAAGCACATTACATTTATTGTGCACTTTATTTCTGTTGTTATAATATATAATGAAATAATTATACAGCTCACCATAATGCAGAATCTAATGCTGCCACTGATCTGACAGGAGGCGGAGCCCAGGTGGTGATGTGAGGGATGGGGAGCAGCTGTAAATACAGATGAAGCTTCCCTTGCTCACTCACCTGCCACTCACCTCCTGCTGTGCAGCCTGGTTCCTAACAGCTCATGGACTGATACAGGTCGGTGGCCCAGGGGTTGGGGACCGCTGCTTTATACTATTAACTCTAATTCTGTGTGTGTTTGAAAATTCCCATAGTAAGAAGTTTTAAAAGCTAAAAAAAAAAAAAACTATGATGGTAGAAGAGATCCACAGGAATAGAAATCCAAATATTGCATGCCCAGGGATAAAAGACAGGGGAATGAAATGGAAATTATAGAAAAAAGAGAAAAGATTGGTCAAGGGAGTACCATGAAAATAATGTCTTAGAAGCCAAAGGAGCTAGGAATTTGGGAAATGGGGAATAGGCAGGAATAAAGTGTTAACAGTGTGAAAAAGCAAATGTTAAGAAGCATAAGAGAAGATAAGGAGATCATTGGTAACTTCATAAGCTTTCTTGGGATATTAAATACAAAAGCAGATAAGAGATTAAGAAAAGAAGTAGTGGTAGTGAAATGGAAGCAGAATGGACTGTTCTTTACAAAATTAGTTTTTGAAAGATTTTCAATAGAAAGTAGAAACTGGCTCACTACAAGAGAAAATTGCATGCTTTAGAGTGACCCAATCTTTTGTAATTTAAGGTGATGAATTTAATCTTTGCTCCCTTCCCTGTTGCTGTGACTGATACTTAGTATTGAAACCTGATAGAACATTAGTCTTCGATGAATAACATTCACTTGATAGAACATCAGTCTTCAATGAATAACATTCACTTGATAGAACATCAGTCTTCAATGAATAACATTCATGATTAAAGGCAGCTGTTCTGCATTGTGTAAGATGAGGTCATCTCACATCTTTGTTTCTCTTTGTTATTCCAGTTTACTCTCTAGTACCTGTACTCTTTTGTTTAAAATATTGAGCTTGTGTAAGGGTTCTTTAGAAGAAAGGTTTAGACCTCTCGTGAAAAGTTTAAAGACTATGGTTTTAAAGTATTGCTGAATATAAGGACTGCTTCCACATATTTAAAGGCAGAGGACATAGTGAAATAGATTAGCTTCCACGTATAGATCTGAAAATAACTATTGGAAGAAGAAACATACCTCAGTGACAGCAGTGAAGTATGATGTAATTACTGCTAATCAGGAAGCTAATAGTATAGATTAGACTAGGGAGTCATGAAAAGCTATCAAGGTTAGAATTTAGCCAAATGATAAAGTTGAAGGGTAATCCTCCAATATCATAAAAAGTCTCTGGTTTAAAATGAATTTTAAAATGTTCCAGTCAATATTAGATAAATTTCAAAATTCATAAGCAAAAATATTAGCTTTAATAACAAAATATTAATGTAGTTATAAGTATCAAATAGGCTTTTTAAAAAAATCTGTTACATACTGAAATGATATATATTCGTAATCTGGCTTACTTTTTTTACTCACACTTAGAGAAAATTTTGAAACAATACATCAGACATGAAAATAATACTAAGTGTCATTTCATTTACAGGTCT
This sequence comes from Eulemur rufifrons, assembly GCF_041146395.1. Classification (NCBI taxonomy): domain Eukaryota; kingdom Metazoa; phylum Chordata; class Mammalia; order Primates; family Lemuridae; genus Eulemur; species Eulemur rufifrons. The sequence continues at coordinate 38,481,308 of NC_090997.1, forward strand.
GCATTACATTTACTGAATTTGGAAAAATGCAAAATATTTGTAACTTTCTTGTTGAAAAGCTAGATAGCTCTGTTGCCATCAGCCCACCCCAGTTCTATCATACTCAAGGTTCTGTTGAGACTCTTCGGTAAGTTTAAGCACGTTTTTAACTAAGTTACCAGTTCCTTAAACAAAACTGTTCATTGCCACAGCATTGAATGTCATATTAATACTGTCTGCATTTAATTCCTAAGACGGCAAGCCTGCCTTGTTGCTGTTGAGAATGCACGCCGCAAAGCTCAAGAAGTCTGTAACCTTGTTGGCCAAACCCTAGGAAAACCTTTACTAATCAAAGAAGAAGAAACAAAAGAATGGGAAGGCCAAATAGATGATCACCAGTCATCCAAACTCTCGAGTTCATTAACTGTACAACAAAAAATCAAAAGTGCAACAATACATGCTGCTTCAAAAGTATTTATAACTTTTGAAGTAAAGGGGAAAGAGAAGAAGAAAAAGCATCTTTGAAATTCCAACCAAAATATATTGTATTTGCATCGTTTTTATCTATTTTTATACTTTTATAATGTTTGCTTTTATCCTGAATATATAAATTGTATGGTAAACTGTTTCTCTCCAAAATCTGTAAATCCTTGAATATAGTCCCACAGAATACCTATGTTCACTTTCTGTTTCTATTTTATTATTTTATTATAAGAATATAATCTTTTAATCAGAAAAGTACAATCTGGCTATATAACACTTTCCTACGTTCTATTACAATTGTATTATTCCTTACAGCCAATTTCATTTTTCTACAAATGATCCTTTTCTAATTTTTACATGTTTGAAATGAATATAAGTTGGATAAAATGTTTAGAAAAAAATTTCAGGATCACAGTTTTTATGAAGTGAAATATGTTTTATGGGTCAATCAGTCACCTCTGGAACACTTTGGAGTTTTCTTTCTATATAGTCAAAATTGGTCTATTCTAGTAAAAAGAATTCTAAAGCCCTATATATGCCAATATTCAGCATTGAAATGTGATTTTATAATAATATTTTAATATGGTTTTCTGATGTCCCTGAAGTTCATAAAACTGCAAACGAAATAATGAAGTTTCAGGGTAAAATTCAGATTTAGGAAGGCTAAAAAGCTGACCGCATTCTCTACCTCAGTCCTGATGTGAAACACAACGTGTCCTAAACAGCAATAGTAACTCTGATTTCTTTCTCCCAAGAGTTAAGTATATGCTGATAAGGAGCTGGAAGTAAACTTTATGTATGTTAAAATAAATCTTCTATCTTCAGGTACATAGAGGTTTGAATATTCTTTTTTTCTGAATATCCGAGTTGATTTTCCAAATACATAGGCTAATGACAGGTGAAAGAAAGTAGACAAAGAACAAACTGAGATCACTTTTCTATTATCTTCTTACTTCATTGTCCTTAAGATAAAGCTAAAAAGTAAATATTTTTCAGAAATTACAGTTTGTCACAGAAGATTACTAAGACCTTATTTTTCTCCAAAATTGTTTGCCTCCATTTGCTTATCAGTGGTCAAAGCCAGTTTTTAATAAGATTTTAAGAGTTCATGTTTGTTCTTAAAGCTATTAATAAGTATGAAAATCACTAAAATATTGTTGAAAGTTATTATACTATTCTCAAGTAGATGTAGTGTTATAATTTATTGAGTCACCTTCCTCTACCCCCCAACCCCAAGAAAATGATAAGGGGGGATGATTTAATTATAGAATTTCTACTGCAAAAGGAAAACGCATACTGCTCTCAGATTTTTTTTCAAATATATTTACAAGTGATTGTATATCACTTTTCTAGAGGATTTCTATTTCAGGACTTTAATTTCAACATAAATGATAAAATGTGCACGTGTCATTTTATACCTGCCTTTTGTCAAAAGCCACTATATTGATTAATCACATTATTGTCTGCCCTGAAATCCCAAAATATTATTTTAAATGATGGATAAAGGTCTCCTCTGAAGGGTGGTAGCTAATTTTTTCAAGGATGAAAGAAATAAGACAGAATTACAGCACAGTACAACCTTTTTATTCTTTGAAGACTTTGAGTAAAATCATTGTCATATCCCTGAGAGATGAAATGCTGTGTTGTTGATAGAGCTGCCAGAACACAGAGCTGCAAAACCATCACTACACTATTTGCAGACATCTCCACAGTGACAGGTCTTCCAAGATGCATCTGCATGTAGTATATCAGGAAAAAAGAAGAAAAACAAGTTTATTAACTTTGATGTGCAAATTCTTTTAGAAACATTTGCATCTAAAATACTGTGTGTTATTTCAATTACTGTTGCCCAACTGAGTCAGTTACTAATTTTTATTTTTAGTATTGGATTGAAAACTAATTAGAAACAACAACCAGATCATGAGGTTTCTTCCCAGCCACATTTATTAGTCTTAAAATAAATGATAAATAGCATAACTTACCTTCCTCATTTCAAGCATCAAATTTTCCACAAAACTTGGGTTCACCATAACAGGTATCTTACATTTGTGTGCCCAGATACAATCTCACTTGATATTTGTAATAATTAAAGAGGAAGCCTAGGTTCCTTCACTAGGAATAGAAGATCCTTTCTTGAGGGGGAATTGAAATTCTGGAGATGCATTTAATCCATAGTTTCTGTGTTAAAACAATAAAAGTTTAGAAGTTAGTGCTGAGAATGTGATAGCCTAGTCACATTGCACTTACTTGCTTAGTGGGTAACTGAGCACTTTTTGGTTAGTATTCAGTAGGTACCTGTCTTATCACTACAGTGTGTACATCTGCCAAGAGAACTGGGTTTAGACATCTAATGGGGTTGAAAGTCAACGTGCAATTATTTTAAGCCACCCTCAGCTGATGACTCCACCAACTGGTGGAAGAAGATGGTGAGTCTTCTGCCTTTCAGTTTCTTTCCCAACAGCAGGTTTGTTTCTTGATTTAGGTGCAGTCCTAGAGCTGAAGGAGACCAGAGAGGTCAACTCTAGGTTCACCTGCTATCTAATCCCAAACCTTTTCTACAGCATCTTCCATGTTTGGTCAGCCAGCCTTTGGCATTAGAGCATTGATAGAAAACTGTAAGGAGTAATAATACGAAAGCCCAGTCTTGGGACTAGCGAGAAAATGTGAAATGAAAAGTACATATTGAGGAGAAAGAAAGCTAATTTAAGAAGGGAGAGCAAGCAAATCTAGATGGTCCCTGACTTACGATGTTTCTACTTAGGATTTTTCAACTTTATGATGGTGCAAAAGCCATCCACATTCAGTAGACACCTCGACTTACAATGTGGTTATGTCCAGATAAACCCATTGTAAATTGAAAACACCCTTAAATTGGAAACACACTTTTGACTTATATTTTCAATTTACATTGAGTTTATTAGGCTGTAACCTAACAAAGTCAACCTAATTAAGTAAAGGAGCATCTGTAACAGATTGGCCTGAAGATTAGCACATCCTTTCCTTCCCAGAAATGTAAAGATTTTAAACCTGGCTTCTCTTGGTAAATCCATGTGTGTACACATGTGTCTGTATGTTTCATAAAGAACTTCAAGGATCCCCTTAAATGAAAGCATAATTAAAGAGGTATGTATTTGTCTGGTCTTTTTTCACTTTGTGATTCCAAACCAAAGGCCAGGCCTTAATGGCATGATAGATGCAAAATTCCTCTAAATCTGAGTATCACTAGTGGGTCCACATTTGACCAGGAGAAAAGCCATAAAAAAATAATTTAGCAACAAGTGATACATAGACTGAGATGAAGTCCAGATGGAGAGAGAACCTGTGGTTTACTTAAGGGACAGTAATCAATTACAATGTGTGGAGCTTATTTGGATACTGATTCAAACACACTAAAACAAAAATATAGCAGGAGACATTTGGAAATTTGAATACTGCCTAGATGTTTGATGTTATTTGTATATATTTGATAGTTTTCATAATAGAGTTTTTCTAAATGGCATCTTTCATTACAATATTCTGTTTCTGACAAGAACATAGGAAAAAGGTGGAAGGAAAAGAACGAAAAATCTCCGGTGGGTCACAAAAGATGGACATGAGGAGTCTGAAAGGCAGGCGTTGACATTTATGTGAGTGATACTAAGGATGAGACTTCAGCATTTCACGGGGGGGGCGGTTGCTAGACTGTAATGAAGAGAAACTGGAGTTAATTACTTACTGGTTAGGATGACAAGGCCCATGAGAGGGATGAGTGTGGCAGGGCACCCGGATGAGCTACAAGAGGAAGGAGAAGGGAGATGATACTGGTTTCTCCTTCCATTAAAAAAAAAAAGTGATGGATTATCAAGAACATATTGAAAGTCTACTATGTGTTCACCACAGTCCAGGATATTGTGGAATATTCAAGAGAAATATAAATCCTAGAATTTAGCTCAGGAATCAGCATCAGAACAGAACAGAATCTCCTAAGTAAACTATTCATGGAAAGTATTACTAGCTTGGTGATAACATTTGACAGAAAAAAAATTGATTTCCCGTTCAATAGTTACTGTTTGAAGAAGTATACATTCATAAATGTGGACCTACATTGTGTAATAGCTACAAAATACAAAAACAAATTGAATAGGTTGTAACAAAAGGAAACGTGGTATCAACCAAAACAGAAAAGTGCAGACAAAAAGGCATAAATCAAAGCAAAATAACCTTGAGGAGGACCAACACTTGCCTTCCCCCAGGCTCAAAGAGGAGCAGTAAATTATACATGTTGCCTTTTCCTTCCTCCCCGCCAAAATATGTAGAACCACGGGTGCGGAGGCCCGGGAGCGCCAGCCGGCGGCCTCCTTGAGCTTTGTCCCAAGTTGTTCCCCGCGCTGTGTCCCGGGGTTTCAATCGATGAGCAAGAACGCAGACCTGCCTCGTGTTGGAGTAACCTGGGGTCCGGGCTGGCGCGCCGGGAAGCGAGTGGCGGGCGCAGGCGGCGGCTGCAGCGACTGCGGAGGTTTTGCCTCGCGCTCACGCCGGCGGAGAGGGCGCGAGCACACACACCCCCAACCTCCGCCTGGTGGCGGTCCCCGGGTGCCCAGCGCAGGCATGGCAGCTGGGTGCAAGCTGAGCCCTGGGGCCGCCGCTCACACACAGCTGGGGACGTTAGCACCTCCCGGACGCCGCTGCGGGGTCTGAACCGCACCTTCTCCGCCTTCTGTCCTGAGGGCAGACTCACCCAGCGGTGGAGGAAATCTACTGCAGTCCACCCAGAGCTTCATCTCGTGCGGTGACCCTCATTCCTAGGTCTTGGCATTTAGCTCCTTTGCCCACTAGTGCCAAGGGTCGGGACGGCCTCTGCATCCCTCACCCTCCTTCTGACCGCAATGGCTGTAGATTGGACCCCTTTCCCCAACTTTTTCTCTCAGGCCTCTACTTCATTCCTTGCGCGACTAGCTGAGACCATGCTGCCTCCTCCTCTGATCGCCACTCCAGCGTCAAAATCAGGTCACCAGTTAGGTCCTGGACACAGTGACCTAACTTAAACGCAGCTCTGATTGCAGCATTCCTCCCAGCTAAAAGCTTTTTGGGGGCTTCTGATGGCCAACAGCACCAAGGTCAACACACTCTGCTCCTTTCAAGGCACCTCCAGATCCAGTCCTGTTGCTCTCCCCAATCTCAGCCCTTCTCATGCGCTCCATGGGAACTGCACACCCTTCCCTCTCTGGGATGTACCTTGCCCTCATTGCCTCTGCGGCTCGTCTGGCTAATTCACTCTCAACCTTGGTTGAGTTAGATGACCGTCCTGGGTCTTCACAGCACCTGCATGTTTCTCTCCACTGTAGCAAAGGTTGCTACTCCAGCTATTTAGTTTATATGATTGAAGACCAGGGACCTCTGACTCCTCCCATGCTCTTTTCAACATTGTAACTTCTTCTGGGATAACCTCCCAAGGGAGGATTTCCTTCTTATTTCTAATGGAAAACTTGGGTGATAAGAGGTTCATTTTCACATCTGATCATATTTAGAGCATCTGCAGTAAGTGAAGAGGAACAGGGGTAGGTTCTGCTGACAAGAAAGAAGAAAAAGAAAGAGCAAACCCATTTTGAAACATAACTATTTTGATCTCTATCCTCAAAGGAATTGCTTGAGTTACTGTAGCAATTATTATATCGGTACAATAATGTATCTGAAGTCATTCCAGGCCATCTGGAATACTATTCCAGGTGATTATTCCAAGCCACTAAGTTGAAGAGTTTTAATGAAGTAACATGATCAGAATTGGATGTGCTGGATACACACATCACATATACACACATACACGCCACCACCAGCAACAGTGCAGGAAATGAGTTACAATGGTACAAAAGCAAACACAGGAAATAATATCCACAGGGTTGTTCTTAATAGCAAAAGATGGAAACAACCACCACGTCTACTGGCAACAGAACAGTTAGACTGTGATGTTTTCACACAATAAATATTATACAGCAATGAAAATGAATGAATTATACCTTGTGTAAAAACATGAATAAATATTACAAAATTATTGCTGTGTGAAGAGACAAGGAGTATGTCACTAAAACTGTGGAAAAAAAGATATTAGCACTCAGGCTTCTGATTTGTCAAAGAGAAATATGCTATCCATGTTTATACTTGCATACAATATATGCAATTCATAAGGCATCTATTTATAAGCACATGTATAACTGTGTTATATGAGCATGGTCCAAAAGAAGCATGATTGGTGACACAAAAGTCATTACTGAGGAGATGAATGCATCTTTAAAATAGAGTTTAGGACAAAAAGTGATGAGAATGAACTAATTAATGCATATTTAAAGTGAAACCCTAACTTTTTTCTCTATCAACATTTCAACTATTTATTTCAAAGGAACTGAAAATAGGCATTTGTTAGAATTCTTGGAAAAACACTAATATTGGGTAAAATAAAGAGCAGAAAATAGGCAGTGAACAGATGATATACGCTTACACTGTTGACATTTTTAGCTGTTCCTTAGTAACCACAAGGTGACAGAATATAGAACCTATACTTGTAATCATCACAATATTATACTAAGCTAAATGTTTGAGTCATATGAAGTGTTCCAGAATAAAATTTCATTTGTAATATAGATAATTTTAACCATTCCTCTAAATTAAAAGAAACTTGTTTAATTGGAGATTAACAAGTTAATGAATTCATTAACTAACTCATAGGCAATTATAGTCACTTGCAAAAGAATATTGAAAATTTTTCTCAATCAAGATGGCCAACAGGTAGTACATGCCTCCTCCATGGAGAGAAACCAGAATAGAAAGCAGGTACTCACATTTCAAACAGATTGTCTAGGAGATAATGCTAGGATTCACCAGGAAAGCAACGGGAAGCACCAAAAGTGGGTAAGGACAGGGTTCGGGACAACTTGACTGGCTTGGCTAAGAGCTGAGAGAAGCTCCTGGATGTGGGGAAACAGTAAGAGTGAAGGCCCCAGGGCTCTACACTCCCAGATGAGCTTTTACAGTCTTGGCTATACTACAAGAGAACCCCCAACCCATGCAGGTCTTGGGCCTAACATAGGGGGCTTCCTAGAGATTGCACAGAGATGATGCTCCAAAAAGGAACCCACATGTAATTCCACAGGCATCCAACCCTAAAGCAGCTTGAGCTGAGCATCATGCTGAGAGCCTAGATACCGGGGAACTGTTGGGCATGCCTGCAGCTACTGTGTGACTCTGAGGAGGGATAGAGGATCCTCGGAGCTTCCCCGCACCGCTGGGAAGGTCCCCACTGCCCTGCTCTTGGCTGCTGTTGAAACTGAGATATGAGCAGACAGCATTTTCCACAGTGGAATAAAGCTAGAAATCAAAACATAGAGGAACTTCAGAAACAATACAAACATATAGAAATTAAACAACATGGTCCTAAACAATCACCGAGTCAATGACAAAATAAAGGTGGAAATTTAAAAAATCTTTTGAAACAAATGAAAATGAAAACACAACATACCAAAACCTGTGGGATACAGCAAAAGCAGTGCTAAGAGGGAAGTTTGTAGCATTAAATGCCTACATCAGGAAAGTAGAAAAGCTCTTTTACCAAGGACCCACCTCCGTGGACCACATTTGCACCAAAACCATGAAAGAGGCCCAGATCATCATTGAGAAGTACTACACAGGCCTGGGCAATGATTTCTGCATAAACAAGCACATTTGTGAAGAGATTGCCATTATTCTCAGCAAGAAGTTCCACAACAAGATAGCAGGCTATGTCATGCATCTGATGAAGCTGATTAAGAGAGGCCTGGTGAGAGGGATTTCCATCAAGCTGCAGGAGAAGGAAGAGGAGAGAGAAATAAGAGATAACTATGTGTCTCAGCCCCGGATCAGGAGATCATTGAAGTAGATCCCGACACTAAGGAAATGCTGAAGCTTTTAGATTTCAGCAGTCAATCCAGCCTGCAGACCACTTGGCTCACACTTGGGATGAATTTCAAAACACCATGTGGGGCCATTTGAATCTTTCTGCTATGTGGTAATATTTCAATAAACCTGGGACAACAGCAAAAAAAAAAAAAGAAAAGTAAAGTAGAAAGATCACAAATTAACAACCTAGCATTGAACCTCAAGGAACTAGAAAAACAAGAACAAGTCAAACCAAAAGTTAGCAGAAGAAATGAACAATCAGAACAGAACTAAATGAAATAGAGACTGAAAAAAAAAATACAGTGGATCAATGGAATGAGAAGTTGGTTCTTAGAAAAGATAAACAAAACTGATAAACTAATAACTAGACTAGCCAAGAAAAGAAGAGAGAATATCCAAATAAACACAATCAGAAATGAAAAAGGACACATTACAACTGATACCACAGAAATACAAAAGATCATCTGAGACTATAATAAGCAATTATACAGTCATGAACTAGAAAACGTAGAAGAAATGAATGAACTCCTGAAAACATATAGTCTCCCAAGATTGAACCAGGAGGAAATAAAATTCTGAATAGACCAATAATGAGTAGCAAGATTATTAAATCATTAAATCATTTAGCTTCTCTAATGTAACAGGGAAATTATTATTATTAACATAGTAACATCATATTATTATCACCTAACTCATAAAGCTGTGAAGACTAAAAAAGCTACTCTATGTAAAGAATGCAGAACAGTGCATAACACATAGTATTTAGTTAGTCATGCTAGCCATTATTGTTACTATCAATAAGAGTTTGGCACTTGAGAACATGTTTGAAAAGACAGCTAGGATAGAAAATTTATATCTAAATCAAAAGAGAGACAGAAAAGAAATAAAGTGGTTAGAGAAAAGTCCAAGTTTGTTCATTCAGTGGCATGTCACAAAAAGGGGATAAGAGGCTTACACCATTTGCTCCAAATTTTGCACTGTTTTTGTATAGCAAACTTATGTATTAATTATGGTTTGTCATCCAGTGAATTAATATCACTCTATTTTGTAAAACAATATGGCTACTCTACTATGAGAACTTAATTAGCATGCAATTTGTTCCCTAACAGTAATGACACAGAAATGCATTCCAAACAATCTTTCATGTGGCCTTATTAAGCAAGGGTGGCTAAGGTTAAAGGGGAGATAGGTTGCCATAGGGATTAGCAAAATTTATGGCTCATATAAAAAAAACATAACTGGGACCTCCGAGTCTTTAACATATAGCTCTAGTCAAGGGCAAGTTAGTCAAATATATCTATTATTTCTCTGGAATAAACATGGCCTACATGGTGATTAATAGAATTGTCCTTACAGTATGAGAACAGCAGAAAGTTTGATGAAACTGTTTAACAAATCTTTGGGTGTAGAATTTCAGCTGAGTACACAAAGCCATTTTCCCCTGATTTTAAGATTTTGGTTAAAGATCTCAGATTAAGTGAAGTTATGTGTTAACTTGTAGATTTTTGTTCAGTAGAGTTAAAAATCATCTATTCAGTGAAAAACATAACCACAATGTTAACAATGTTATATAAAACACTAACCAGTTTTTAATCTAATCCAGCAATTTTCTTTTCCTGTGAATGGGCCATATTTTCTTAATTGTCTGCATGCCTCAGAGTTTTATGTTGAAAACTGGATATTTTGAATATTATAATTTGTAACTTTGGAAATCAGATTGTTCCCCTAGAGTTTGTTATTGTTGCTTGTTGTGTGTTGCAGTTTTTTGTTTAGTGACTTTTCTAAACTGTATTTGTAAAGACTGTATTTTTTATCATGTGTGGCCACAGAAGTCTCTATTCCATTAGGGGTCAGCTAGTGATTTGACAGAGATTTCCTTAAATACTTGGAGCCAAAAAAACTAAAAACCAAACAATAACAACAACAACAAAAAAACCCAAACCAAAAACAACCCTTCTATCTAAGGAAGGCTGTTTACAACACTATCTTAGCCTTCACTTCCTGCTTGTGTGGAGCCTAAAGGTCAGACAGAGGTGAAAGTTCAGGGTCTTCTCAAGTCTTTCCTGAGCAAGTGTCTAGCACTGGACATGCACATGGCCTTCTAGACTCTCCAGCATACATGGGAGCTTTTTAAAACCTTTAACATTCTCTTAAAACTCAGCTGTTTCTTTCTTCATTAAGCAATCATGGGTGGGAACCTGTGGCCTTAGGCTACATGTGGCTTTCTAGGTTCTTAAGTATGGCCTTGCAACTGAATCCAAATTTTACAGAACAAATCTTTTTATTAAAAGGGGTGCAGCAGAGAAAGATGAAGTTTTTCTTGCATCCTTTGGTGCTTAAAAAAGAACAATCTTGAAATCAGAAGGCTGCAGGTTCCCTACCTCTGCTGGGAGTTTTTGATTGGATAACAGAGTTGTAAAAATGTTAATTCTGACAAATTTTGCCAGCTTAGTAAGTGCTTTAGTGGTGGGATGGAGTTTTCAAGTTCCCGATTTCACCATTTTTTGTGTTTTAACAACTCCAGCAATTTTAACATAATATTAAATAATCTATAAATACCTACCTCCTCAAATGCTCTTTAAACTGGCCTTAACATTTTAATAGTTCTCTGATTAATTAATGAGCTGAATAAAATTCTTGGTACTGGTTCCTTTTATATTTGCTGTCTGTCATGTTTTGGTTTTGGTTTTGATTTTGGTTTGTTGATGACTAATAAGCTATTCCTCATTGGTGGCAATAATGATTTGGTTTTGTTTTATGTTTTGAGATCTAATCTCTGTAGGATGAGAGATGGTTTTAAAAGTCTTGCTGCTTCTTTGTTTTCTGGTTTTCTCACTGTGAGAAATATAAATTTAGGCAAAAGAACAGCTTTTAAAAATCTGGTGAGATTGTATATGTTTGACTTGTGGCTATGCTGTAGAATTGAAGCTATGAGAACTCTGTATTTATCTCTGTGAAAAAGCTTTATCTCTTGTTAAGTACAAAATGATTTCCTATTAATAATTTCAACTATATCATCTCTTAAGGAACTTTAAATTAAAAGAGATCTTTTCTGATTAGGTTATGGAGATAAACGTGTTTCTGTAAATCTAATATTTCCATAATTCACAGAAAATAAGGAAACAATTTCAAAGACGCTTCAGAGACATTAAAAGCAATCTTTCTTAGAGAAACAACTAGCTAACAAACATTATTTTAATATAAGAATCCCAGTTAATATAATTGAGGTGAATATTTGGGCAAATTAGACTGATTTAATAATTTTAGTTTTTAAAAAATAAAGGCTCTATGTCTTTATCTGTGTAAGTATGGAGTATAATACAAGCTTACATTTAATCTTTAAACAAAGATTAGGTTTGCTTTCTCAAGAGGAGATGAATTACTTTAGAGCCCCTAAACTTCTTATGCTGATCCACTCACTCACCAGACAAGCTAACATTACTCTTACATATTTTGAGTAGCTAAAAACATAAAATATGTGTTCAAATAAATTGAATCATAATTCTGACAAATGTTTTTTATAACTAATCATTTTATAGCAGGCTATCTTGAACATAATTTCAAGGACCCTCAGGAAACTTAAAACTTTGGATGAATATTGGGTTAATGAATGGATAATCATTGGATATATATTTAATTGTAAGATTGAATACTCAAATGCTGTTCTCTATGCATAATTTTAATGTTATATAACTTGCTTATATTTATACACTATGGAGTGGCTATTTTGGGGTCATATTTTTAATGAATATAATTCAGTTATGCAACTTTAAGGTTTTAAAGTTGTGCTATATATATTCATGAGCTTTGCTATTCTACAAAAATGCTTGCATATGACAGTTTTAAATTACCATCCTTTCAGTTTTCTCTGTGAAATATTTGGGTTAAAATTTGATTAATATAGGTAGCTGAGACTACACTAAGAACCATAGTGACAGAGAAATACAACTATGTGCCAGGGTGATGGAATGAGTTCATTTTTCCAGGACAAAGAGATTTTTCCTAATGTGTCAATTTGTTTGAAAATATGAAAAACTTCCATAACTATAGGTAGAAGAGGGGAAAGGAAATATAAAGTGTGCTAAAAATTTGGCAGTTTCCTGAGTTTTGATGCACTTATTCACAAGAAAAGTTATGTTAAAGCCTGGGAGGTCCTGGCCCAGCTGGCCAATCTCATTGTCCCTATGTGCTTTTTTTTACCTGCCCCCAATTCTCCTCAATAAAGTGGTTTCACTCCCCCAAAATAAAATAAAATAAAAATAACAAGGAGGGGGTTAGAGAAGAGCTTGTGAAACCTTTGGGGCACATATCAATACCAAATTAGGTTTGTTTTCTATTAAAATAATAATTTTTCTAAAATAACTTACATAAAAATACATTCTTAAAGCCCTCAAAAAGAGACTGAGCTGCTCTTTAACCTCCGTATCATCTGCTCAGCACAGATTCCGTATCTCATCAGAGTAATTTTCTTTGCTTCTTTTTGACTCTGTGCCCTTATTATTAAAATGAAAAGACCAAATAAGAAAACAAAATCCAAAGTTTCCCACTTGTGAAATATCAAAGTTTTCTCAAAATCATTCTGCCTTCTTCTAGAATTATTTTTAAATATTTTAGTTCATTTTTATTAAACAGAAAACCAATTACTATTCTCAGGCACCTAAGATCTTATCTTATATCAAGTGATTAAATTTTCTCTGAAAATTCCTGATTTTGTTTTTCACACAAATGGATCCTAAATTTAGAAAAAATAAGATAAAAATTTCAGAATGTTTTACACTAAAACTATCTTTGAGATTTCCCTGAGGGCCCCTGGAAAATCACAAATTTTAGTAGAAGCATACCTTGGGAGATATTATAGGTTCAGTTCCAGATCAGCACAATAAAACAAATATTGCAATACTTTGAGTCACACAAACTTTTTGGTTTCTCAGTGCATATAAAAATGTTTATACTATATTGTAGCCTATTATATGTGCAATGGCATTGTCTAAAAAATGTATGTATCTTAATTAAAAAATACTTTATTGCTACAAAAATGCTAACAATCATCTGAACCTTCAGTAAGTTGTATCTTTCGGTTGGTGGAGGGTCTTGCTTTGATATTGATGGCTGCTGACTGACCAGGCTAGTGATTGCTAAAGGCTAGGGTGGCTGTGGCAATTTCTTAAAATAAGACAACAATGAAATTTGCTACATTGATTGACTCTTTCTTTCATGAAAGATTTGTCTGTAGTGCGTAATGCTGTTTGACAGCATTTTGCCCAGCGTAGAACTTACTTCAAAATTGGAAGTCAGTCCTCTCAAACCCTGCTGCTGCTTTGTCAACTAAGTTCATGTAATATTCGACATACTTTCTTGTCATTTCAGCACTGTTCAAGCAGGAGTAAATTTCATCTCAAGAAACCACTTTCTTTGCTCATCCATAAGAAGCAACTCCTCAGCCCTTCAAGTTTTACCTTGAGATTGCAGCAATTCAGTCATATCTTCAGGCTCCATTTCCTTTTGTCTTGCTGTCATATTTCCACCACATCTGCAGTGACTTTCTCCACTGAAGTCTTAAATGCCTCAAAGTCATCCATAAAGTTGGAATCAACTTCCTCCAAACTCCTGTTAATGTTAATATTTTGATCTCCTTTCATGAATCACAAATGTTCTTAATGGCATCTATTATAAGATGGTGAATCCTTTCCAGAATGTATTCAATTTACTTTGCCCACATCCATGAGAGAAATTACTATCTATGGCAGCTATAGCCTTACAAAATGTATTTCTGAAATAGTAAGACTTGAAAGTCTTGAACCATGGACCACAGAATGGATGTTGTGTTAGCAGGCATGAAAACAAAATTAATCTCCCTGTACATCTCTCTCCATCAGAGCTCTTGGGTTTCCAGATGCATTGTCAATGAGTGATATTTGGAAAGGAATCCTGTTTTCTAACCAGTAGGTCTCAAAAGTGGGTTAAAAATATTCAGTGATCTGTGCTGTAAACAGATTTGCTCTCACCCAGGCTTTGTTTTTACCATGAATAGAGCACAGGCAGAGTAGAGTCAGCATAATTCCTAAGGGCCATAGGATTTTTGGAATGGTAAACGAGCATTGGCTTCATCTTCAAGCTACATTAGCCCTCAACAAGAGTTAGCCTGTCCTTTCAAGCTTTGAAGCCAGGCGCTGACTTCCTTCTAACTTTGAAAGTCCTAGATGACATCTTTTTCCGATATAAGGTGTTTTGTCTACAATGAGTATCTGTTTAGTATAGATCTTCATCAATGGTCTTAGCTAGATCTTCTGGATAACTTGCTGCAGCTTCTCCATCAGCACTTGCTGCTTTCTTTACCTTGCATTTTTGTGGTATGAAAACAGCTTGTTCCTTTAAACTTCATGTGCCAACCTCTACTACCTTCCAACTTTTCTTCTGCAGCTTTCTTACTTCTCTCAGGCGTCATAGAATTAGAGTTAGGGGCTTGCTCTGGGTTTGGCTTTGGCTTAAGGAAATGTGGCCAGTTTGATCTTCTATCCGAACTGCTAAAACTTTCTCCATATCTGCAATAAGGCTGTTTTGCTCTCTTATCATTCATGTGTTCACCGAAGTAGCACTTTTAATTCCCTTCAAGAACTTTTCCTTTGCATTCATGACTTCGCTGTTTGGCACAAGAGGCCTGGTTTCAGCCTGCCTTCCTCACTAAACTTGATTATTTCTAGCTTTTGGTTTACAGTGAGACACGTGACTCATCTTTTCACTTGCATGCTTAGAGGTCATAGGATTAATTGATCTAATTTCAATAATTTTGTGTCTCAGGGAAGCCCAAGGAAAGGGATTGAGACAAGAGAATGGCTGGTCTTTGGGTCAATCACAACACACACGTGGATTAAGTTCACTGTCTTATATGGCCTTAGTTTGTGGCACCTCCAAACAATTACAATAGCAACAAAAGATCACTGATCACAGATTTCTGTAAGAGAAATAATGAGAATGAAAAAGTTTGAAATACTGTGAGAATAACCAAAATGTGACAGAGACAGGAGTACATGTTGCTGGAAAAATGGTGTCAATAGACTCATTGGATGCAGGGTTACCAGAAACCTTCAATTTGTATAAAATGTATTATCTGCAAAGAATAAAGCGAGCACAATAGAACACAGTATGCCTATACTTTATTAGTAAACATGTATTTCAAATGAAATCACAATTTATAGCAATATGGTTTTTTTTCCCCAACATCAAAACTCCTAAAGATTCGGAAAATCTCACACTTGTTACAGTCAGGTTGTGGCCACAAGACACAGCTTACCTAGAAGCTATACATTAAATAGTGTATTTTATTTAAAGACTTAATTAAAAAGCCAAGATTGAGCCATGAGTACAGAGGACAATATAAGAGATATAATCATAGGCTATTTGAATTGAATTGGATCTTGCATATAATCTAATTAACTTTTGGGGGACTTTACAGATGAGGAAAATGAAGCTCTCAGAGATGAGGTAAACTTGCTGGGATTCCTCTACTGCCTTACTATCAAGAATGAAAGTCAAACTCCGATTTTCCAACTTCAAGCTCAGTCCTTTTTATTACGCTGTGCTGCCAACATGTCTAATTAGGTAGAAAGGTACTTCATTAAATCCTTTCTACCATTCTTTTCCCAAACACAAAGAGTAACCAATATGTGGTGAACATGTTAAATGCAAACTACTATATAGTGTCCCAAAAGTCTCTTTTGAAGACTACAAAGGAAAAATTTTGTAATGAATATTTTGTAAATAAAGATACATTTATCTACAATTTCCCATTTCCCCTATGTATGGCGACCCTTGGGACACCCTCTATGTTACAAGGAACAGACGTTTTGTGCTTTGGTCTTTAATTACTGTCCTCAAATCCTGGGAACACTTAGATCATAAAGTTGGTGTTATTACAAAAGAGATACCAGTTAAAAGTGGTTGCTGAAAGTGAATTTCTCTTTGATGGTTTTGCTAAGTACATACTAGGCATTGGTATCAGCATACTTTAGAAAGAGAAAAGGTATCTGGGAATTTTTATCTGCCTTCCTCAACTTAGAAATTTTATATAAAATCATTTAAACAAAACTTCTTAGGGAGAAGTGATTACTAATAGCAAAAAATTACAAATCAACTTACACACTTAATTTGAATTATTCTAGCCTTATGTACTTATATCTAACATTCTTCATACTAAAATTGGGATTCTTAGGAAGTCAATAAAAATATATGCCAATCTGAACAAATTTCTAGGAAAACAGCAATAACTTTATGAATGTGAATTTGTATAAGTAAACAAGTTTCCATCATTCCTCCATTTTCACTTTTTTCCCAGAAATTTCAGTTTTGAGAAAATATTTATGCAAAACGTTCCTTTGAGATATATCTTACAAAAATTTTGAAGCATTTATCAACCAGTATAGTAACTTATAGTAACAAATCAATAAAACTGTTTTATTAAATGTACACATAAAAAAAGCAAATGAGTTACTTTTAACTTTCACTCATTTTGGAATTACATTGCTTACCCAAAATCTTTTAATTGGCTTGTAATTTTAACAGTTTGCTAAACAGACAGCATTGGAAACTCTAATGAACCACCATTTACATAATGGCTTCTGCCATACAACCACTTCGATAAACTGTTGAAATCATGTAAGAAGAGTTTTATGTGTTACAAAAAAACAAACAAAACGCAAATAATCAATCATGAGGCTCTACAAAATAGCTTAGAAAAACAAGTTTTCTATTTATTTAAAAATAAGTTTGTAGTTACTACATTGCAGGGACAGGAATTCTTACACATACATTCTAAGTTTGTATAAAAGGATTCAAAGAATTATGCATCAAAACTAACATAGAAAGTGTCCACGTAACAGTAAAGAAAGGTCCAATCAATATGTACAAAAAGAAAGGGCACTGCTATTCTGGTGTGAAACTGCTGTTTGTAACATGATATTCCAGGTCTGGAAAGAACAAAAACCTCAATAAAGCTAAATAATTTGTTTTAAACTCTGTGTTACTTATTACATACAACAGATTTGCTTGTGTTTAAACATTGTTTTCTGTACAAAATAAGCATAATCTTAATCTGAAAATGTGTCAGTTTCAACTTTAACCCTCTAGGTCAGTTACTTTTTAAAAATTGAGCTACATTCTACACGTCTAAATATACTGTGACAGGATTTAACAGTTTTCTAAAAGATCTTTAATAAGACCCCTGTCTTCTTGCAGTTTTAATATGGTCCAAAAATGTAACTTTGTCTCATTTTATAGTCTATCATTGTGACAAATCAATACACAGAATCTTAAAAAGTAACCAGCATGTATGCATACGTCTTATATTCGGGTGTACTATATACCATCTTGAACCTATTTTTCTTAGCTCCTTGAATGTAGAAAACTCAGCCACGCACTATTATATATTTGGTTTGTGCCATATAAGGTTAATTTCCTGAAAATTTTATCTGCATTAAAAAAGTTATTTCAACACAGAGCTATCAAAACTAAAAATAATATATATTTATAGTTCATATTTTCTATTCATTGTTTTACTGCTGTGTGTACAAGGTTTATCTCTGGAGCGCCAAAAGTGGTACTTACAGTCTTCTGATTCAAATTGACCTTTTCCTGGGTACTGTACATAGTTCACAATGACTTTTCATTTGGAGTGTTTTGTTCAGTACAGTTGAGAATAAAAATAGTTTCTTAGTAAACATGAATTTTAGTTCAAATCACTTGGAAATTAGGAGAACTAAGGGAAAATGTAAGGATAAAGGATGAAAGTGAAGAAGGGTATATTTTTCCAATTTTAACAGGAAAATAAATTCTCACCTAAATATAACTAAATGATTGCTCAACCTTTTATGTTAGAAATACTTTTTAAGTAAATGGGGATAATTCACAGAAGATTAAAGCACTTCCCCTATTACGATTTTTAAAATCCTATATCTCCTGCATATAAGGAGAGCACTTACAGCCCTTTAATCACTCACGCGTCTTGGTCCTTTCAACCTACTCAAAATTAAATTTCAGGTGAACAAAAAATAAAGAATGCATTTGTTTTCATTAGACAGAAAACTGAAAATTAAAATTGCTCCTAGCTGACATATGAGAGATACATAGGTATGCATGTTATGTGTAAAATGGAATGTCAGAATTAAAGTAAACACAACGGGAGAAACTATATTACAAATCATATCTGAAAACATGTAAATGCTGCTAACATCACACAAAAATAATATTTGAATACATTTGTTAAAATGACTGATTAATCTGCACTGCAAATAAGGGACAGTTCTAGATAACATACATGCTACACAAAAATATTTTCTCTGATCATCACTGTATCTTATGTAATTAATTTCCAAGTGATACTAAATTTAGTCAATCCCATGTGTCTGATGTGACCTAATCAAGCTCACAAATATTCTATACAGTTATTTTAATTACATTTAAGGAGGAAGACAGTTTTGTAATACCACCAAATAGTCTTTAAATTTCTGAAGCTGTGCAAAAACAACTGAAATAAGTCCAACAAATCTTTAGTTCATAAATAAACGCAGAAACTAGTCCAATGCCATAAGAGCAGATCATAAAGCATAAAATTTTAAGAAGCTATATATCTATTGCCCAGGATTCTGAGAGTGTGATTAAACTGTTTAAACTAATGCTCATCTGCAACATTTAAATTGTATAAGATTTGTCTGGGACTTGAGAATGTTGGAGTAGGGGGAGAGAATATTAGGGTTGAGTACTTATACAGAACTTGATTTACTTTCCATGCATGTAACGAGTTGTATTTCTAAAACTTTCAGTAAACTTGAGATTTTTTTATTGCTTACCTAAGACATCTGCCAACATTTCCTTCTGGCCTATAAACAGTACATACATGGTATTACTGTCTCAAAGAGGGTGTTTTCCCAAGTGGTAAAGCAAAACAAAAATATGGTAATGACTTATATTTCTTAATTCAACTTTTGTAATGTATAGAAGCTAAATTATAAAAATATAAAATCTAAATATATCTGGTATTACTAATACATTTTTAAGTGTTTCAATTACAAAGAATCTGATCCAAGTCATTTTGCTTCACTAAGAAACCAGTGTCTAATAATGTCCAGTAAGGTCATAAATATACAGTGTCTTTAGAATAGGAATATTTACTTGTTATAGGAAAGACGGTAAATATTCATTTCTTTGCTCAAGAGTTGGAACTAATCCATACACTGTACTAGAGGTACATTCCATTCTAAGACTGTGTACGCTCTTCCTTTTCTGTACACATCTTAAAACTGTACATACACATTTTTTACAAAAATGGGTTTATAGTCTATTATTTTTTCTAACACAATGCAGATAACACCAGGAAATTACATATTTCAAATAGATTGCCTTCAAAAGCAACTAATTACTTTAATGACTTAAATTTCAAACATATACATTATTATTTTCAATAACGGTGTAACTGAAAGACTCATTTTACTACACAACCAAGCCATCCATTTCTGCATTATGAAGAATTTACCTACTGAATTTTAATTATATAGTTAAATATATTTGTTAGAAAAAAATAAATATACAAAAAACCTGAAAATTTTGAAATTATTTTTCAACTGCAAAATCACAGCAATCCAGTCAAGATCTGGAAAATGGTTTACTTAATTTCACAGGAGAATTTCTGTACAAATTTAGTTACAAACAATCTAAAAAGCCCAAATGCATCACTTTTCATTCTTCTTCAAGACAGTTAAATGACAGCTAACATTTATCCTTATCAGAAATAAGTAAAGAAATAATTATGTAATATATTTTGCCAAGGTTCAATTGAAGACTTTATTTTTCTACATCAGGTCATGCTGATACATATTTCCCCCAACCTAACTTTTTAAAAATGTAGTATCTGAAAATTTTGGTTACATTTTTGTACCATACTAGTCCTCAGAAAATACTACATTCTTTAAACTTTTAAAAAAAATGGACAATAATTTTTAAACAATAGAAATGGTATTTATGTTGGTTTTTAAGGTATAAAATAACTGTACCATAAACAAATAAATAACTCCTTTCCTTTTCCATAGCAGTACATATAGCAATACATTCTCCTAAGTCATATAGTTATCATTTACAATAGACAAATTAAGTTTACTAATGATGCAAAAAATAATAGAATACAAGGCACAATCATTAAATGGAGTTTTTCTTTAGGGTGTATATTGACATACCAGCGTGATAAGGATACCGTAAAAAGTGCAGAAAAAACACAATGTGCAATGAGACCACTGTATAAAACATGATTGCATAAAAAGTGATTTGGCCTATTTTAACCTTTAATAATTGAAAATAACCAATCTTTCCCTTAAAATTAAACTATAAAGTATGACATTTTAAAATTATTTTTATTCTACCACTATCTAAAAAATCCTGAAAAAACAATTTATACCTGGGTAATAGTTTATAAGTATGTGTTTGTATATATATTTAATTATACCCATTTATCAATATATACACATACACACACAGACACATTTCTTTGTAAGTCATTTTAGCGTATTAGATATGTCTAAAGTTGAGAAATGACATTAATCCAGATCAACAAGTAAACATCAAATCCCATACCTTTTTTCCTGTATTTTCCTTGAATCCTTTAACCACTTAAAACATTTTCTCTAAAACATCTCTGTCAAAGGACCCACCAGTGCATTATTTTCTACTATTAGTACCAAAAAAAGATATATCTCAGCATAACTCTTTAATAACTTGCTCTTTAGAATACATAGCCTTTCCAATATTGAAAAGTGTATGCTGTCCTGACAGTCAAAAACAGGCTTTCCACTGCACTGATTCTCAGTCTTTGGCACAATAAACAGAGATTGAGTGATTGATATAAGAATCAAGGTCTGAAAAATTAGACAGTCAAATGTTTTCCAATGTGGATATGTTTCCTTTTCCTCAGTACACTTTCTCTTAAGTTTGGCAGAAATGGAATAAAGCAAAAGCCTCCTCTAGATACTTTGTTGATGAATATTCTATAATTAAAAGTTTTAGGGTATCAAATGGAGGGAATTTTATATTTATCTTTAGAGGAAACACATTTCTTAATTCACTGCTACTCTGTGTGACACCTGTCTTCCTAGGGGCATAACTTCTGTATCAATAAAAATGTACCTTGGTCAAAAATAATTCATTTTAACATGAAATGCTCTACCACTAGGAATATTATGCTCCTTTAGAATGTAGCAGAACTGTCTTTTCCATAAATAAATCAGGAATTCATTATAGGTCCTTAATTTCTTTTGTTTCGAACAGTGAATGAAATGAATGTGGAAATGCGTAACCTATCTAAGGGCAATAAATAGCAAACATTTAAAATATATATGTATATATTTATATATATATTCATTTAAAGAAGTGAAAGAAGTGTGGTTTTTTTTTTTTTTTTTTTTGCAAATCAAATTATAACATTCCCTAATTCACCATAGCAGCAAGGAAGCAGAAGCCTTAGTTCTACTTGTTCCTTAACTGTACCTGCTTTATAGATTTTTGAAGTAAAATATTTTGGTACAAGTTACCAACCAATTAAATTAGCTTTTGCTTTTTCAGTCAACTTTCGGACTCGTCCTCTACTAGAAGTTCCAAAAGTCAAAGAAGTGTCTTCGAACAACAGCTGCCTTTGCTCCTCTTCAGAGTCATCCTCATTATAGAAAGCTGTCCTTCGACCTTGGTTTCTAGTTCTCATGTGGGGTTCAGAGCCTTTGAGTTCTTCAAACTCTTCTTCCTCATCTATAGGATCATCTGTCTTTTTTCGGTTACTTCTCCTTAGTACTTTAACATTTGCAGGAACTATGAGATCTGAATCTAGTTTTTGTGTCTTCATCTTCCTTTTAGGTTTTCTGCCTCCACGACTCTTTTTCTGTAACAAATCCTCCTTTACAATGTTAGTTTCAGAAAGAAAACTGCATGTTGAAGAAGGAACCACTTCATCTCTGATGGGATGCATATTATTTTGCTCTGAATTTTCTGGTTTTGCATATTGTAGCTTTTTGGGCTTTCTACCCCTTTTCTTCTGTATAACTTCACCACTATTGGTATTAACTTCTATCTTAGGTTTTCTTCCAGGTCCTCTCTTCACAAGTTTTGATGGCTGTCCTCCATGGCCATTTACTTGAATAGTTCCTGATACAAGAGCATTGTTCTTACAATCTCCTAAAAGGAACAACAGCACACTTAATACATGGAATTCAAAGGTTTCCTATTCCTAATACCTTTACTATATGTTCTAATGTATGACAACATTGTTTCCATTACACAAAATAACCTTGTTTATTTGTATAGAGTTTAATAATAACAAAGCATTTTATTGTTTAACTCATTAACATGGGTTTTTGGTATTCCTACCTTCAAGCAGCTCAATTATGGAAAATAATCTTAGCATAAAATTCATGACCTTGTAACTTGGTAATCTGAACAAATAAGCATATTAATCCCGCTGCTTTCCTCTAATCATTTTATCAACAAAAGAACAAAGAATAAGAGAGAAGAATGAAATAATTCTCTTATTTAATCCCCTCTGAATGTGACAATAATTTCTCTAATATCAGAGGAGAGTCTAAATATTTCCTTAGATCCCCTGGAAGTACAAAGAATGACCCCTCCTAATCTTCATATGCAAGGGGTTTGGGAGCACACCTGGTGGAATAATTTATATCAGTTATTCCCCGTAAAAACTACCACAGCTTTGACATTCTTCATTTATCCTAAGAGTAGAAATAAGTTATTCTTGGTCACAAACTTTGTCCTTGGAACTGTTTAAAGAGGGTTAAAAAACTACTAAATGGCAGTTTTTCTTCACAGACCCTTTGAATAGTACTATCTCCTTATGTAACTGAATGGCAAATGACTGATTTATAATCATAATACTGATTGCATGTATTGATTAAAACCACTGTGTATACCACCATTATTATGATTAAAATTTCACTGTAACAAACTCCATAATAAAGGATACTATGTTTCATAAAAAAAAAAAATAGAAAATACAGGAGATCACATTTTAAATCTGTAGCATCTAGAGACCATGCACTACCTTTCTGTGGTGAAAAAAAATGCTATGACTCTTTTGGATGAAGCAAAAAGATGCCATATATGCATGAATTATCAGTAAACTCTGTTTTATCTGCCAAAGTTCTAAAATTTTTTGTCTGATTATGGCAGATGACTTACAATGCAATATTGTTAAGGAAATCCATAGAGAGATGTAAACTGCTTTTAAAGAGAATATTTCTTTATAATTGGCAGTTTTTGTCATGGGTTTGTATTGTACTTCCTAAATAAGAAAAAAGTGGTCTAGAGACTCACCAAAGGCCAGAAACAATAGCAGAGGGAAAAGACAAAGCCCTCATTCCCCGAACTCCATAGTATGAAAGATTAGTGGTCTAACCTTTAAATTTTCTTTAGATTAGTGGTTCTATAACTGTGTGTGTTTGGGAGGCGGGGAGAAACATGGGTGTAAGCATAAAGTACTTATGTATTTCCTACCAAACAATTATACTTAAACTGCCTGAGGATTCTGTATACTTCTTTTTTGTTTCACATTAGAAGTACTGACAAGGGTTCTAAATATCCAGTACAAGCACCCACTACAGAAATAGGGTTCAAGGACTCCATGAACTCCTTGAAATGGTCCAGAACTTTGTGTGAATATGCCTAGGTGCATTTTTCTGGAGAAAGAACTATAGGTTTCATCAACTTTATAAAATAATATATAACCTAAAAAAAATAGGGAACTATGTAGCTTTCTTAAAAGGGAATTCAGAAGTTAAAAAAAAAAGTTTAAAAACCACTGATCTGGATCTGTGTTGTTGTCCAATGAGGTAGCTACTAACCAAGTAGCTACTAAGCACTTGAAAAGTACTTATATAACCATGGAACTGAATTTTTAATTAAATTCCAATTTGAATACTGAAGCATTGTACCTTTTAAAATATTGATATGTTAAAATAACATTTTGGATAAAATGGGGTAGATATAATATCTTAAAATTAATTTTACCTGTTAGTTTTTACTAGAGATGGTGACTAGAAAATTTAAAATTACATATGTGGCTTGTATTTCTTTCCATTGGACAGCACTGTTCTTGATTTTAATAGTTAATCCAGATGTCAATATTTGTAATAAATCACAGTTAATGAATTATTTAATAGCAAATTGTGTCTACACAGTACTGATATTCTTGAGTATTTGTAATACTCAAAAACTATAAATCAAATTGGCTGAGACCAGACCTCCTCTATTATAATGCTAGAACCAATTCATCATATACATTTGATTTCTCTAGGATTCTGGAGTGACAAAAGCAAGGCCAATATACTATTCAAAACCCTAAATTCATTTCAGAAAGGAGGCAAATATGAAAAATGAAAAACACTCACATGCAAAGTAATTTGCTTATTTATTCAAACACTTATTATCCATTATGTAATGGTGATTAAAAAATAAGTAATTAAACACAGGAACCTAGATTCTTCTGGGGATAGAGACATGTAAAAAAGATAATTCTATCAATATTATAAGTATCACAAAAAGTAATGAACAGGGTGTTCTGGGAACATGAAGAATGAAGTGCTTGGTTCTATCAAAGCACCCAGGAGGTAGCTTCCTGGAGAAGATGATACTTCGGATGAGACATTAAAGGTTAACAGGAGAGACCATTAAACCAGTAGGAAAAAAAGACATTCAAAGAAGGAAGAAAATAAAGATATTCAGGAACTTCCAAGTGGTTTAGGATGGCTAGGATATAAAAGGGAGAAAGAAGGTGAAGAAACCTGGAATGTTAGGCAAAAGCCAAGTAATAGCCATGTTTAACAGACCCAAAAAAATTAAAATCTGACTGCATATACGATATGAAGGCAAGCAGGGATTTTAGTTTTGTGCGTGTGTGTGTGTGCACGTGTGTGTGTGCGCGCGCACATGCAAGTGTACATGTGCTAGAAATAATCAGAAAGATCACTTTGGCTGCAATGTGGAGGATGGACTAGGTAAAAAAGAGTTGAGAACTAAAGCAGGAAGAACAAGTTAGGAAACCAAGAAAATAGTCCAGGCTAGAAATTATGTAGGTGGCCTGCATTAAGGCTACGGAAGTGAGAAGAGAGGGAAAGAATAGATTTCAGAGCTGTTATGGGGGGAGAAACAACAAAAACTAAAGACTGTTAAAATAGATTCTGTTGCTGAAAAGAAGGCTAGGATGACTCCCCTATTTTAAGCTTATGTGTAGATGGGTTTATCACCATGCCATTAACCAAAATGAGGACATTTCAGTATAGAGAAATTAAATTTTGAGTGAGGTTTCTGGGGAAAACAACGAAGAGGAAATGTCTTAGATTCACTGCAAAGTCATGATACAAAATGCTTATTATTAAGCTGTCTGCTGCCAAGCCTTATTTTTTTAACATATCATATAGTATATTTTATCAGTTACTATCTCCATCTTTCAAACATAAAGACTTTACAACAAAATTCTGCAGTTGCAAGAACTTGGAAGCATAACTAAAAGGGGTCAAAAGTTGTATACTAGAATAGAGGCCTTACTATAGATAATCCTGATAAATTATTTAGTAAAGGTCAGTGTGTTATGTTTTGTGATCTAATAACAAACATTTTTCTAGAAAAATACAGAATGCTACATTGGGTTAACCCCCCAATTTAATTTAAACTTTGAGGATATACTTCTTTAGGCTTTGTAATAATGATGCTGGAAACTATTTTATAATATTAAAAGACTTTAATTCTAGAATGTTTTTATTTCCATAGTTTTTCTTATCTTTTTAATAACAATACAGTTTGTTTTTGACATAAAGCTTCAAATTTAGATGTCTCACACAAAATTTATCAACTAATACAGAACTGTGTGGCATTTAAGTAGGACACCTGAAAAGAAGATATAAATACTAACTCAAACAAAAGCATCATTCGTAAGAAGGATCTGAAAGATACAAATAATACCTTACCTTGCTCAATGACAGCTGATGACTTTGAAAGAGTAGATGCCTTTGAGAGTACAGATGACTTCATTTTACGTTTGACTGGCTTTTCCTTTTCCATGTTTTCTTTTGCAGAATTATTCCTAGTGCCATGACTAAAATTGGGTTGACCAGGACTTGAAAGAGTATTCAAGGCTTTGGAATGTTTCACGGAATTCTCCAGTACTAAAACATACATACAAACGATTAAAACCTAAGAGTTACTGAATTTAAAAATAAGAAAGAAGGTTGGGATTGCTTTTAATTGGGATTGCTTTTAATCTGAATTGCTTGAATTAGTCAAGATAACAAAACCTGAAGGATTCTTAAAGCTTCCTTAGAAAATCTATTTTCTAATACAAAAACAATATATCCAACTAGAAATTCTTAATAGTTTCAATGTTTTTAGAAACTGTCTAGTCATTTAAAGATTTTGAAGGCTAGTCTAGGCAAACTGCTAGCAAGTGAGGTTATTAGGATTTAAATTCCGGCAGTTTGGATCAGAGTTGCCATTTTTAAGCATTATTCTATACTAACCTAAACTTCAAATTTCGTTTTCTTATTAAAAACAAAATTTTTTAAATAAGAAAAACAATGAGTAAGACACAAACAACAGTGTTTCCTGAAAATTACTAAAACCCAGTATATTTCACTTGGCAAATTAAAAAAAAAAAAATCAAACCACACATTTCAATTTAGAAACTGTAACTGAGTCTTACTTGCTTTTCCTGGCATTGCAGATGTATTAGCTTTTGAAATAAAAGTCTTTGTGGCTGAAGAAGTAGATGGTTGCTCAGCGATAACTGGATCTACAACCATGCGGTTGCTTCTCGTTCGAACCACAGAACTGGACTCTGTTTTACCATTTATTTGAGCAGCATTGTGCCTTGGTGGTATTGATCGTGTAGGTGTAGAGAATGGAGAGGTAGAGATTTCTGACTTTAGCTGGGGTTTTAAGATCCTCTTTTTCCTTTCAGGGCTGTAAATAAAATAGCACTGTTAGTCATTTTTATAGCTCTATGTGTATGAATAAAACAGTTTTATAATACTGTTGGATTCAATACTTGTACTATTATGAAATATGTTAAAATATGAGATTTGTAGTGGATTTCATATGGTTGTGAGCCTTGGAAAGTGAATATTTAGTGAAGGATCGCTGTAAATGCTAAAGTTATATGACGGAAAGCATGATGCCATCACTATCCTAAAAATGCTGTTTTACTGTATAGATTTAGCAGTTTGAATTTAAGCACTTACACTAGTATAGCTTTAGTTAAAAGATTAAAAATCCTCCACATCCTAGGAACTTGCATGTCAAATATACCATTCTGCAATATAGGGAATAGTAAAGGAAGTATTAAAAAACACCAAGTTCTATCATTTAGATGAAAATTATAGTTAGTGGTATTTAAAAGAAAATAAATACCTTGATGCAGCACTACTGGAAACAGAGCTGCTTCTGTTTCTTTTCTTCCTCCTTTTGGTTATGGTATTTCTTTTATGAAAACGAAGAGCAGATTTATAATCTGATAAAACTGAACTAATATGTTCTTCAAAGAAAGCAGACAGGCGCAAACTCATGCTGTATATCTATTAAAAGGAAAAAAAAACCCCAACAACATTGTGTTCAAACTTTCCTCAAAGAAAAATGTGTTTAGTAAATACTGTAATTTGAATACCTTTCTAATAAATATTTTTTAATTTAAATATTGCTTTATATTTTTTTTCTTAATTTCTTTCGATGAAAGTATAAACTGAAGCTTTTCACAATTAAATTATTTTTGTGTTTAGATTAGGAATATTCCAAGCTTTGAGATTCTTAAAAGTCCTGCTCTAAATTCAGATGGCTTATACAGACAAAACTCCTTGTTGTGAGTGAACTCTACCATACCGAAACTATCCCAGAAGGCCTGAACCTGTTTGCCACTGCTACCTAGGTGTAGCATCTATTCTTTCTCATTTCATTTCCATATATCACTCCTTCGTGATGTCATGACTGGCCAGAGAGAGGTAAATGATATTTATATCTTTACTTATTATTTTTATTTACTAATATCATTCACAAAAATATCTCTTTCCATAAATGTTGAAAATAGCTGGAAAAGTTAAGCTCAAATGGCTCTAGTACACACCAGGAAAATTCATGTACGGTATCTAATTCAACTACACTACTTCAAGGAAAGTAACCACCCCTAAACATCAAAAAATGACATCAAAGTTATTTCACAGAAGGGGCTTAGTAGAAAGGTGTAAATTATTTTTTCCACTAGGACACTATTGAGAACATAACAGAAAGTTAATTATGATCTAAATTTTAAATAAAAGCCATATTTAGCTATCTCGCACACTTTTCCACTAATTTAATCATAAAAGAAAACAATCACATACCCGAGATCTTTTGCTTGGTGTATATGCTTTGGAATTACTAAAAATAAGTCTGACATCTTTACATAACTCCATTGGTGACTCATAATTCCCAGCCTCTAAAGTTTCTCTAACAGTAGCAAAATCCATTGGAGTGTCAATGATGTCTCTGTAGTCCTAGGAGAGGGAAAACAGGTATTATTATTACCACAAAGCACTGCTTCTCAGCACAGGAATTCACATAGGATTTTTGTGACAAGTGCAAGTCTTAGATCTATTAATATTTGTTTCTCTCATCAAGGCTACCTTTTTTCTAACAATTTTTATTTATTTCATGTTCTCTTTCATTGGAATCAACACAGGACTTTTCTCATTGAAGAACACATTAGTTCTTTTTTCATTGGGAGTCGGGGAGGGTGGAGTTGTGTTGGAAAAAGAGAATTAAAAGAATAATGAAAAAGCTCAGCTCTACAACTAAAATAAAAATTTATATCATCTAAAATCCCCAAAATTATTGACTCATTGAAACACAACTGTAACATATTTTAAAATAAGGAAATAAGAACAATGGAAGTATGCCAACATCCCCTTTATGTGGAAGCCTGAATTCTAGTAACCTCAACTTCAGTCCTGCAATTGGGAGCTTTGCAGTAATCAAGAATTATGAATGTAAATAGTTGTCACAAAGTCTATGCACTTCACTCCACAGAGGAGAAGTAGAATCACCTAAGGTCTCCACCTAGTCAGTTGTGTATAAAATAAGCAACAGATTGGAAACAATAAAAACAGAAAAGTGAAAGCAGCAGAACAACAGAAAATTATCAGAATATGGTATCTTTTGATAGGAACAAACAGTACTGTACCTTTTCAACAGTCTCTCTGTATGTGTTAATAACTACATTTTTTGAAGGGTAACAACTTTGCACCATCAAGTTTAAATTATTATCATGTTTGACCATAAAGAAGTTACGATATAAGACAGGATTATTGCCTTTACAGATTTTTATTTCTGCCTTCCCAACGTGTATGCCCTTTATTCCCATTTCTTGCATTACTGCATTGGCTACAGTTTCTAGCACTACCTTGAATAGCAATAGTGAGAGTGGACATTCTTGCCTCATTCCCAATCTCAGGAAGAAAGCACTCAGTTTATCACTATTCAGCATGATGTTAGCTATAGTTTTTTTTTTTTTTAAATGGGTGTTCTTTATCAAGTTGTGGAAGTTCCCTTTTAGTGTTCTTAGAGATTTTATCATGAATAATGTCTGTTTGTTTTCCCCCTCACATTCTGTATCTTGTCTATTTGGCATTTATTGATCACAGGACCAATCAGGCTCTGCTCTGGTCCATTTGAGGGTCTTACAGATCAAGGGAAAAACTGCCTCTTCTAGGACTAGCCAATTCTTAGAGATAGTAAAAGGCTCCATTGACAACATGTCTTTCATATAATAAACCAGTCAATCTCAAGTGTATAGCCCTAACCACCTACTTTTCTAAATCTCACACAAACCATTATCTCCCTAGGGCCAGGACCAGACAACCAGAGACCACCCCTATGCCCTAGAGCCTTGTTTGATCCATGGATTATTTAAGCGTGTTGTTCAGTTAATAAGTGCTCTGACATTTTACTGTTATTTTTCTATCACTGATTGCTAGTTTGATTCCACAGTGGTTGGAAACACACTCTATGATTTTAGTAAAGTGTGTCATTTTATTTTTTATTTTCTGTTTGTTCTGCTTTTTGTTTTTTACTTTTTTCCAATCTTCGTTTGAGTTAAACAGTTTTTCAATTCCAAATTGATTTATCTATAGCATTTGTGACTGTACCTCTTTGCATAGCTTTTGGAGTGGTTATTCTAGGTATTTTATAATATTTATATATAATTATCAATGTTGAATAGTGTTAACATTTTACCAGTTCAAGTGAAGTACAGAAACTTTCCCTTATGTCCCTTTACCTTCCCAATAAATATTTCCTCTATATACACTGAGACCTACACTGGATGGTGTTATCATTTTTGCTTCGATTAGACAATTTTAAAATTATAACTGAAGCAAAAAGTATAACATTTTACCAATTCAAGTGAAGTATAGAAACCTCTCGTCCCTTTATTTTTTAATCAAATTCACTGATTCCTCTGTTCTCTCCAATGAATTAATTTGTTCTACTATTTCCATTTAATTCTTCTATTTCTTTGTTGAGACTTCTCGTATTTTCATTTCTTTCAAGTATGTTTTTAACCGTTCAAGCATTTTTATGATGTTATTTTAAAAATCCTTGTCAGGTAATTCTAACATCTGTGTCATCCTGGTGTTGGCATCTGTTGATTGCCTTTTCTCATTCGGGTTGAGCTCTTCCTAGTTCTTGGTATGATAAGTGATTTTTGAGTGAAACCTGTATATTTGGGGTATAAGAATGGACCTTGTCAAAATCTTGTGCTTTATGAGGTCTCCTCTGACACCACCTTGGTGGGCTGGGTGGGGCACTGCTTTGGTTACTCCAGAGGTTGGCAGTGGAAGTCCAGGTTCTCTACTTGGTCTCCACTGACACCCAAGGAATTGGGGAGGATTTCCCTGTTACTGCCAGGAAGGGACAGGAGTTCAGACTCCTTAGTAGGCTTCCCATTAGCCTGGGAAAGTGGAGTGTCTTGTTATTGTTTCTACATGGCCTCCAGTGACACTATGGGGAGTGGCTTTAATACTTCTGACAAGCCGTGAAAGTCCTAAATACTCTCCACTAGGCCACGGATACCACCCCAATGAGGATAGAGAAGAGGTACCTGACCTGGTTACTGCCAGGTCGGGGTGAAAGTCTAGGATGACCTCATGGTTTCTACTGATATTTGAGGTTAGTGAGGGTGAGTCTCCACTGTCCTTTATTGGTGGGAAAGGGGTGGGGCCACCATTTTTTTCCATGGTATTTTATTGGAATAGAGCAGTTATTGTCTTAAGTTTTCTGTGTTGCTAGGATGCCTCTTTCTTGGACCTCTGGCTAGAGAGAAGCTTAAGGTTTTTTTGGTCAGTGCTCATTATTATTTCTAGGTTGATGGGTTCTCCAGTATCCACAGTGGAGTATGTAAGGCAAAAAGCAAACCAAGGGAACTCAGTACAGTGTTAGTACTGAAGTCCCCACTCTGTCATTTTGTCACCACCTTTCAGAATCTTGTTTTATACACAGTGTCCACAAATTTTAGTTCTACTTAGGAGGAATAAGGAAAAGTATGTCTACTCCATTTTAACCCAGAAAGTCCAATTATACCACCTTGGCCATTTTTTAAATGTCTCACCTATAAATGACTTTAAAGCCACTTTATAAAACCATGCAACAAAATCAGACTTGGTACCTGTTAGCAGTATTTTGATTTTGGCAAAACCAGTGTACTATGTATAGTTCAGTCTACCTTAAGTACCAAACCTGTAATGGCTTTGCCTTTACAGAAATTAAATTCACCATTAGTGGAAGTCATTTTAAAAAACGCCTTCCAAAGATTACATTCCTAGATTCTTAAAGACAGTTGCAGCCTCCTCCACCCCACCAGGTAGTTATAAAATTGCTTTATGTAATGATAAGACCAGCTCCATCCTCTTAAGGTAACCATTTTGACAGTCTATAATTACTTGGATATTATTATGGCATTATTGGTTTTACAAACTTTGTAGATTTTGTGAAAATATAATGATATATATAATTTTTTTAATGTTTTGCAAAATTTTGGTTAAAAGTAAAATTTATGTAGAAACACTTAATTTTTCTTGGCTCACATCTTAGGCTTCCACCATTTAGTACAGTACATGGTAGCTGCTCAACATACCTCTTGAATAAATGTGACAAAATATATAGCATGTTAATTTCCATCAAACGTTTAATTTTTAACATCTTGCTTCGAATATCTGATTAAACTCAAAATGCAAACTAATATTTTCACATAAAGCCTAAGTAGGAGGTACAGGATCTGCCTTAAATATATTCCGCTAAAGCGAGGCTGATAGTTAACATATACTTAATTCTGAAGTATAAAAAGCAGATTAGCCAAAGTTTCTCTTCTCCTCTGTGACAATAATGAAGAAACAACACATCTTCAGCAGGAAGTACCACAAGAGATTAAAATTTTATTTTAAGACTACTTTTTGTCTACTAACATGTTAACATGTAGAAAAGGACAGGTTCTAAATATTTGCTAAATATTGTTCTCATTATTTTAAATCATTAAGAGATGACTGCCTTCTTATACATTCCCCCCTAAGTTTGAAAAGTGAACGATTTTTTAATATAAAAATTCATTTGGTTATGGTCTAAGAATATCACGTATGGGTGTACTGGCTATAAGGGATATGGGCTCTTCTTCTGGCTTTACTGATAAATAACTAACATATTTTGGAGAACTGAGCTCTCCTCAACATCAATAAAATGAGTGGGTTGGAGCATAGTCTCAGTCTCCTCCATTTTTTCTGTATGACTGTTTTAACATTTTTCGTCTTTGAAGTTTTGATTTTTTAAACTATTATTCTAGATAAAGACTGTTTTCTTATATATTCTGCTCAGAAATCATGGTTTGTCTAATGTTTGTCAACCCTAGAAAATCCTTAGCAATTAGCTCCTCAGATATTGCCCCTCTCTCATTCTGTTTATTCTCTCCCACTGAAATTTTTGTTAGGTACCTTTTGGACCTTCTCACTCTATCCACCATATCCCAATCTCTCTTTCAGATTTTTCATCTCTTTATCTCTGTGTGGCATTCTGTATAATTTCTTTCGATCTTGTACTAACTGTCTCTTCAGAAATCTAATCTGTTTTTAAACCTGCCCAGTAAGATTAATTTCAGTGATTTTACATTTACAGAACTCTAATATTTAGTTGATTTTGTTTTAAATGCCCTACTCTCTTTTCTCTTCAAATAAGGTCTTTTTTCCCCTTATGTTTCTTATTCTTTCATTTATCTCTTTAACCAAAATTATCTATCAAAGCTTAATCGGTAGCATTTTTTTTTTTTTGGTGGTACATATAGCAACAATCATCTTACAACGAATGGTGTCTCTCTTTTTAAATGAAGTGTAGTATTTCAGAATAATCTTATCAAGGGTGCTAATATTTGTTTGTTGTTTCTGTTGTCTTAAATATGGTGGATCACTCCCTCATATAGTTGGTGATTTTGTTTTAATCATTAACTCATCTTCAGTAGGGACTGTTCTTTTTTCCCCATGATAAATTTCTATACCACCAGGGTAGTGTGAATTTGGATTCTAAATCTATGTATAAAATAAGCTTAGGGAGATTTCTCCTCTGACACTAGAGCCACTGGGAGGCGGCATTCTATCTTTCTTGTGGAAGGCATTATTCTATCTTTCTTTTCATTCAAGGTGCAATCCTTCAACAGTCCTGATTTAGGGTTGGGTCGCAGTTCCAAATTCATTCTTCACCATTGCCCAAGGCCTCAACTGCCTCTGCATAGTGTTAATACTTACGCTTCTAGAATCTCTAAACATTAAGGCTTATTTTGAAATTATCTCTTCTTTTCTGGGAAAAGTGCAGAATACAAACACCTATAAGCAATGCATACATTATAACTTATTTTTAAAAAAATATTGAGCTTGCAAGAAACAAAGGGAAATCCACCGGTTCCAAAAACAAAAAGAACCAAAAACCAGAGGACTATAGCATTCATTCTGTTCTTCCAGTGGTTTTTTGGAAGGTGAAGTTCAAGTTAGCTCAATTTATCACAATGCTAGAATTAAAGATTTCTCTTCCACATTTAAGATTCCATGTTGCTGGTTTTTTAAATGACAAGAAAAAAGTCATTTAATGATATTTACCTTTTAATAAAATATCTCTATTTTCATCACTGCAAGTTAGAACATACATGTAAAAAACAGATAATAAAGTCAGATAATACTACGTCTAGGTCATGATGTCTTATAAAACATCTTTTATTTTCATTTGAAACCATGAATGCTATCTGAACTGTACAACCTTTAATAACTTACTAAGGGAGTAAGAAATCACTTTACACTAAATTGAAATTGCTATGACTACATGCCAAGATAAATACTTGGATCATGTTTACTCAACTCTTTTTTACCATGTATTCCATAAAGATCATACATTGGTATAACCTAAATATATATAATGCCACCTTACATTTGTATATAGTGTGCTTCACGTTTAAAAACTATTTTTACATATTCTCATTTCATCTCCATAACCTTGTAAGGAAGTAGATATTATTATTCTTATTCCTAGGTAATTGCTATAATAAATTTATCAAATTAGTGTGGGGAAGAAAAGAAACAATAAAAAAGTATTCAGATAGGAAAACTAAGTGACTTACTCCAAGTTGCACAACTGGTAAGAACAGAGGTAGGACCATAACCCAATCCTTTGGAGTCTAGTTCAGGGCTCCTTCCATTTTATCACACTATTCAACTTATATTCTCTGTATAACCACATGAATAATGAGAACATGTATAAAATAATAAAGAAATAAACTATAATCATAAACAATAATAAAATAGCCAACTGTCCCCTATAAGATATATAGCAAAGTGACAGGTAAACAAAATATTTTCAATAGTACTTACCGGATATTCAAGGAGATCTACTGGCTGGCGGAAAGGCTCTGAATCTTCACATTGAAATATGAGATTTAATAATTCTTGACATTGTTTCTTCCACGCTTGAATATCATAAGACTGAGCTCTATTACGTAATCTTCTTCTAGGCTGATGGTCCTAAAATAAAAATGTTCAAATATTTTAATAAAATAGCACCAATAAAATTTGTATTTTTAATGCAGTCTTAGATAATTGGGATACATACAAATTCAAAAAAAAGAAAACATATATCATTTACTTAGTTCTGAGAAACATGCATTTTGTAATTGCAACTAATTTGGAAGTAATAATGTCTTTAAAAATGCTAAGAGTAAAAAAAAAGCTCAATTCATTTTATTTCATATAAAGTACTTCTGCTAAAACAAAAAAAACTATATTACCTTCCTTTTTCGGGTAGAAGTTCCTGGCACATCAGCATCTTTTTCTTCTTCCTTTGAGGCAAGAATTTATGAATCATAAAACATCCTAGATTTCATTATACTCTACAGTTGTTTGATTAGCAATTATTTCCTTTACACAATGGAAAACCTGTAATACATATCCTGGGGTACTTTACTGATTCATGGCTTTTACCTGAAAACTACAACGTGTAGTTTTTATATATAGAATAGCAATGTAGTAATCATAATGAAATATAACCTACCTCAGAGTCAGACAAAACTTTCTTCTTCATTGAATTGTAAAGTGGAATTATGTTATAACAAGTCTGATCCCTAAATAACAAGAAGGAAATGTTAATATATAAGATTAGAGACATGAGATTTTTTTTTCTTTTAGAATTTATTCCTAAAACCAGATTTTAAGATAAACGTTGATACTAAAGGCTTGCTTTTTCCATTGGTTGACTCCAATACCCTATGCACACACACATGACCCTGTCCCCTCCACTCTATGTACAGCCTCTCACTCTGGACTATTTCATTACACCAAACCCAATTCTCATCTTCCAGTCTTGCTCAGGTCACTGCTGTGCTTATTCCATTCTTCAGACTTCAAGGGAAAGCTAATACATCCCCTGCCTTCCGATTCTTTCTTTTATTCTTAAACGCAGGTACTCCTGAAAATTTTGTCCTTAGTCATTCTCTCTCGACATTATACCTTTTTCACCGATAACTTTACAAATCTGTGGCTTATCCATGTAAATGAATTCTAAGTGTCTGTAATTTGTCCTGACCCTTCTCCTAAGCATCCTATCATCACTTAAAATTTCACATGTCGAAATATAACTGGCATTCCCCAAATACTCTTGTTCCTTTCTATTTTTTTGTTAACAGCATACCATTCTTACAGTAATAAGAATCTTGGTTTCTCATTATTCCTACCCTTGCTTTACGAATTTTATCCTTAAAAATCTCTTGCATCTGTCCCTTTCTCACATCATAAATTAAGCCCTCATCACCTATCACTTGGTCAGCTGTAGCAGCCAATCTTTTATTTATGCTTTTTGTCTCCTCTGTCAATTAATATTAGATGCTACAGTCAAATTAGTATTTTTAAGGCATAGTGTAAAAAAATGTTATTCTCATGTTAGAGCATTTGCAATAGCCCTTGCTCCCAGAGCTCATATTTTAAAAGTCTAGCTCCTTAGATTGGCACGCAAGGCCTTCCACCATGTGGTCCCAACTCACATTTACAGCACTGTATCTCTATTATGACTTGCACTCACGTACTCCTTACTTTACAAAATTTATATTACCCTTAATAACTTTTTACTTTCCTACCTCAAGCTGCTCCTTATCCCTGGAATGGCTTTATCTAACTTCTCCTCGATCTATCAATATCTACATTGTTTATAACATCTTAACATACTTTTCCCTGTATCTAAACTCCCACCACAATATCCAGATGTGACCCCAACCTCATCTACACTTTCATACAATTCTTTTACTTATCTGTTTTCCTTATATTACAGTTACTTATAGATTTATCTATCCTATGAAACTGTACTAAGAGAGTAAAAATATTGTTATTTCTATCTCCAAATACCTATCACTTTACTTTGTATATATCAACTGCTTGAAATTTTGTCAATAACTCCGTTAAAAAGTACAACTATATGCCAGGTGCGGTGGGTCACGCCTGTAATCCTAGCACTCTGGGAAGCCAAGGCGGGTGCATCATTTGAGCTCAGGAAGTTTGAGACCAGCTTGAGCAAGAGACCCCGTCTCTACTAAAAACAGAAAGAAATTATATGGACAACTAAAAATATATATAGAAAAAATAAGCCAGGCATGGTGGTGCATGCCTGTAGTCCCAGCTACTCAGGAGGCTGAGGCAGGAGGATTGCTTAAGCCCAGGAGTTTGAGGTTGCTGTGAGCTAGGCTGACACCACGGCTCTTGGCCAGGTAACAAAGTGAGACTCTGTTTCAAAAAAAAAAAAAAAAAGTACAATAATAAAAATTTCAGGAAATATTTTAAATCTTGAAAATTAATGTCAGTCCAAACTGGTTTTTAACAAATTACACACATCTAAAAAATGCCAAAGATTTATTTTTAGAGATACATACTATAAATGCTTTCAATATTACATTAATCTGCATTTCAAAAGCATTTCAAAGTAACTATTTGAAAGAAATGCATTTCATAGACTATTCCAAATGTAAAAATAATTTTCATCTAAATTATTTCACTGAAATATGAACATACATCATGTGATTCTATTGATTTGTATTTCTTTGAAAAAAGACATGTGCATGTACATACTTGTATAAAATTAAGACAAAGAAGTCGTCAGAGGACAATTGATGCTTAATTACTAATTTCACTGAGGAAAAGCAAAACCATAGCAATAATAGCCCCCAAATCATTTGGAAAGCAAAAGATTTCTCAAAGCATAAAATAGAGAATAGGCACAAACTTTACCTTACTAATTTTGTTTGGTGTTTTCTTGTACTGAAATAACCTACATTCCTTAGTAAAAAAACACTAACTACTCCCAGGAAAAGGGACCCTAAGATTATACTCAGTAATGAGAATGAAGCTGTACATGGTTTAAAAAAAAAAAAAGCCTGAATAACCCCTTTGTGTAAAAATAAAAGCTGTTAACAGCTGAGTATCTGATAATAAAATACACTGTTACCTCTTCTTAACCAGAAAAAATTATGCAATATGAGTAACAGTAATATGAAATCAGAGCAGTCTTTTGTACAAGACATATAATTCACTTCTCTGGCTTCAATTTAGAAGGCTCAATTCATTCTAGGGCTATATAAAATCCCTAAGATAAGGAAGGAAAAGTGCTTCTGCCTTAATATATTATACTTATCACTCTTGCTGTGGGATTAATGAATGAGGAAGTAAACTGGACTTTGAGGAAAAGAATCCTAAAAGTTAAATTCAGTTTCCTGCTGAAAACTTAAATACTTGTTCATAAACTTGACAGGGGCAATATGATATTAGATAAAAAGTTTTCAAGTCAGATGGCAGACATTCATTTACTGTGCAACCTTAGTCAAGTTAACCTCTAAAAGCTTTAGTCTCCTCAATTAGAAATTTCAGATAATGATCTCTCCCACTGTAAGATTTGGCTTAGAAGAGCTAATATAGGTAAAAACATTATGTGTTTGATAAACATTTACTATTATTATTATCCAACAGATGGATTAAGAAAATTATTTTAACTGTAGAACACAACTGTAATTCCATAATCAATACTAGCCAATGGACTAAATGTTTCTTCTTCAGACACAGATAATACATGTTTTCTATTGTAAGGGAAACTATATTTATGTGACAGTATATGACATTAAGTATATCAAAAATACTTATATCTTACATTTTGACATTTTATATTCTCAATTATTTTGCTTTTTAAAATGTCATTAATTATTACTATTATAATTAAGTATGAAAAAATAACTTACTTTATAAAATATAGAAGAAGATCAGTCACAAATTTAGCAGATTTCACAATAGGGCTTCCAGGCTCATTAAATGTTCGTGTATTATGTTCTATATATCGAACTTCCCACATTAGGGAAGAAACTCTCCTTCAAAAAAACAAAATACAGAAGTCTTAACCTCATATTTGGAAATATATATACACAATTTAAAACCAAGACATTTTGACTTTCAATTTTAGTCTTAAATCAATTACAAAATTCACATCTTAAAAAGCCATTTTCAAAAAAGCATAACCCCATCTGTGTTAGGGGAAAAAAAAGGAACATTATGTATTCACATAGAAAATGTCTGGAATGAAATACACCAACCAGACTATTAACAGTGTCTTCTTTTGGGGAGGAAGAATGGCTATAGGAGAAATTTTCTGTTTTTGCTTTACATATTTGGTCATGTATGCTGTCACTTTTTAGTAATAAACACCTCTGACTTCTACACAAAAAAGAAAACAAGTAATTTCAATCTAATGACATTACTGGTAGTCAAAGGACATGTAAAAATGAAAAGTTAACTGACAGCCCACTTATGAGATATAAAAACATAAAAACATGGTGAGTGTGATACTTTACCAAGAAATCTGAGAATTATTTTTCTGAACACTTAATTGACAATGCTAAAATAAATTCTGGTGCTTTTTATTTTATTTCTGAAAGTAATGAGAAATCCAAAGAAAATTTCTGAGAATACTATTCAATAGGTGGCCTGAATTAACATAAAAAACATTCAGAAAATCTTACTGACTTGTGAACAGAAATACAATTATATGGAATAAAAAAATACATAACTGTGGATAAAGAAGCATACAGAAAAACTTCTGTACATTTCAAATAGATTCATGAGCTCATTCTAATAACAGAATCAAAGACATTTTCAGTGTATCATATAGAAAATTGTGTGTAAAATAAGCCATTATGTTAATACCAGGAGCACAAAGTGATGACAGTAGTTTAACAAGACAAGTAGTTTAACAATCAGAGAGGAAAAACAGAAACTCTAAGAAGTCTAAAAACAGTGAGAAAATGAGGAAGCAAAATAGCTTTAAACAGTGAAACAGTACATGAAGGTGTCACTGTATTGAAGAAGAACATAACTCAGGTTTATAACTGAGTTATTATCAGATTGGAAAACAGTCGATTTCTAATAAATATATTTACTATGTACTATGTTCTAAAAGATTTTTTCCCTAAATTGATTAAAAAGCTATGTCAATGCCAAAATAGCCTATTTAAAATATACTGTATTATGATGTTCCTTGACTAACCATGGGGTTACATCCTGATTAACCCATCATAATTTAAAAATATCTAAGTTGAAAATTAATGTAATACACTTACCCTACCAAACATCATAGCTTAGTCTAGCCTACCTTAAACATGCTCAGAACACTTAAATTAGTCTAGAGTTGAGCAAAATCATCTGGCAACACAGTACACTACAGAGTATTAGTTTACCCTTGCAAACATGTGGTTGACTGGGAGCTACTGTAAGCTGTGGCTTACTACTGCTGCCCAGTATCATGAAAGAGTACATCTCTTGCCCAGGAAAAAATCTAAATTCAAAGTACAGTTTCTCCTGATGCTTATCCCCTTTGCACCACAATAAAGTTAAAAAATTGTAAGTTGAGCCATCGTAAGTCGGACACTGTAGGGATAGTACACCTTTGCAATTGTCATACTGAATAGTGTAACTGTGAAATACAACAATATTGGGAGATGCCAGCAGCTTATCTTTCTAGCTATAGTCCAATAACTAGTGTATACAATTCCTTCTCTCCTTCTCATCCTCTCATGTCTTGTTCTAACTAGGCTTAACTCCTAACCTTTGGCAATTTAGGGGTCTAGGGAGAAAGGAATGTAGTTAAGAATTTCTTCTCTGTTTTTTTTCTCTTAAACTTCTAACACGTGTTATTGAAAAAGACTTAAAGATATATACTTTGAGGGCTGGGAGGCATATATCATAGGGTATTTCCTTCTCA
Source organism: Eulemur rufifrons (assembly GCF_041146395.1). Lineage (NCBI taxonomy): Eukaryota > Metazoa > Chordata > Mammalia > Primates > Lemuridae > Eulemur > Eulemur rufifrons. The sequence goes on from NC_090997.1 coordinate 38,522,537, forward strand.
TCTCTATGCGTTTGACAAATATCAATGAAGCAACAGCAAGTACACCTAACAAGATCAGAAACATCTTCAGAACTTAAAGTCTAATTTCTTAGTTTTCTTTATTCCAGTGGTTCTCAATCAGGGATGATTCTACTCCCCAGGACACATCTGGCAATGTCTAAATATATTTTTGTTTTTTACAACTAGGGGGCTGGGCTATTATGGCATCTAGTGGGTAGAGAAGCATACGATAGCCCCTCACAATGAAGAACTTTCCTGCCCCTAATGTCAGTAATGCTGCTAATACTGCTGCTGAGAAACCCTGTGTTAGTCAATAAGGAGTAACAAATGGTGTTTTTGATGCCAGGTACATAATAAGAAGAACTAAGGGCACATTTTATATAGAAAAATATTTGAGTACAAAATATGAATAAAACTTTCCTATGTTAAAATGAAAAATAATGGAAAGGACTGCCGTAATATAAAACTGGTCACAAAAAGAAAGTTTTAATGCAATGTTATATGAATTTAAAATGCTGTTGGCCTGCTAAGCAAAAGTCATATGAGAAAAATCCAAGCTAAAAACGTGATCGTATTATGTGAAAACTATAGAGTTATATACACTTTTTGACAAAACATTTTAGGCAATAAATCTACAAAGTCTATCCAAGATTAAGAACTCAATGTTTATCAAAATTAACTAGAAAAAATCAATTTAACTGAAATCATGTCTGGGTTGTTTAACTCTTGTCTGTTTCACACTAAACTACAACTATGAAAAATTATCTAAGTCTTTTCTAATTTCATTTTTCATTAAGTATTGATAAGCTGAATATAAACAAAATAAAAATGAAATATACATTTTTGCTATTATGTAAGAAAAATCCATGAAGAAACACATATTTAACATTATCTAGGAGAAAATTAAACACTTTGTCTTGCTTTATAAAATACAATATGAGGACAGTGAGCATCAAATCATACCAGCATCTAGGAAAAACTGTATCCAGGAATTGCATTCCAAGTGTAGTCTATAGACCAGCAGCATCAGCATTACTGGGAACTTGTTAGAAATGCAGAAATCTCAAGTCCTGATCCAAACCTACTGAATCAGATTCTACATTTTAACACAATCCCCAAGGGATTCGTATGTGCATTTGTATACACATAAAGTTGAGAAAACACTGCTATAGTAGATCACTAAACGGGTGAAAGGATCACTTAGCTTTCCTTTGGTAGTAGCTATATCAAATAGTTCTAACCTGTAAAACCTGTTTTCCAGTCTTTGTTTAATTGTACTTAGATCCGTTGGATATGCCACTACAGTGCAATACATGGGATAGGCTTGCAGATCCACAGGGGCCACAAATGCTGAGGCAATATCTAAAATAAATAAATAAGTTTATAAATTTACTTTTGTATGCTTAAAATAATCCAAGGATAATTCTACTTAAATTTAAACTTAATAAGTCCTAATCTTAAAAGTCCTAATAACTATTAGTCTGACACTGTCTTTTCATAGAAAATACATATAGTTTAGCTGACATAAAGCCTCATTTTTTATGTCTACATTTACATTGCAGAATTCTAGGGACATTTTTAATTCACAGATTCACTAGGAGAAAGAAATGACAGATAACATATAAATGTGACCTATTAAGTACACATGCAATTCTATAATTCATAGCTGGCCACTCCTCAATCTGCACATTATCATGTTTTTGACACAGCCATTCTACCAATAACACTGTAACGCTGCATTCAGATGTAACCTTTGACTTTCTCTAAACTTATCACCTCATCTCAACTTCACATTATTCACGGACGTATCAGGCAAGTAAAGAGGAGGAAACATTCGGAAGTTTTTGATTCCATATCACTGACCTAATGGTACACATTAAAATGGTAGAGCAAAAACTAGAATTTAATTAAGATCAGTCTCAATTTTTTGCTTATTCACATATAAAGCTACTTCCTATCTTAAACATATTATTAAGATAGTATTTATAGGGTTATTTTTATACAGCATTGCCATTTTATAAAGGACTTCAGATTTGAATATCCTCCAACCTGGGTCTCCTATGTCTTCAGCTCTTTTTACTCATGTTAATTTCTCCCTAGACTCTTTGAAGTTGATTCCTTAACTGACAGAGTGGGTTGTTATACACCACCGCAGTAGTCTAGAGTTACTCTGGAAGTCTAGAGTTCAGATAATCAAGTTTTGTGGTCATTATTATTTTTTTCAAATGAGGCAAAGAGATTCATACACCTTTTTCTTTCTCTTTAAAAAGTTTCTCTTGTGTATGGGAAAATTAAGTACAGTTAGGGAAAATTGGTACAGTTATCCATATAATTAGGGAAAATTGGTACAGTTATCCATATAATTATAATTCAGTTTTCAAACCCCCTCCTCCAATTCATATCATATCAGCTTGAATATGTCAAAGGTTTTAAAATTGGATTGTGGAGGACCCAGGTTTTTTAGAGATACCTGGCATTTCTAGGAGGCCTTCACTTTGAAATTCAGCTAGAGTGTTAGTACATTTACTACTGTTTTAAATAGTGTAAGACCTCATTTAAAGGTGTAAGACCTCATTTAAAAAAAGATTCCACTTAAAAATGTTTGAAAATTGCTGACTTATGATATTTTGGGGGAAAAAATCTTGTTTGAATATAGTATTTTTCTTTTATTTTGCTTTCTGCCAGCTTTTTCCATACCTATATGTTGTTGTTATTTACCTAGTGTCATCAACTGGTTTATTCCTGCAACAATTCTTTCACATTCTTCATCCCTGGGATTGGTACCCCATTCTCCATCAAGAGGTTTATAGATTAATGACCTACATTCAACATCAGTTAAAGGAACACTGGTACCTAGTTCTTCAGGAAATACAGCTGAAATACACAGAGAAGCAGATCAGTGAAAATATATGGTAACTTATAAATATTTAGGTTACCTTTAGAAAGCAGAATCAATATTGTCACAAAATTAAAGTATATTTTGTAAAGATATGATACATATATTTACTTTCACAAAGAAAAGTATGTTTCAAGGGTAAATACAATTTAAATTTTTCAAAAAGATGTTAAATTTATAAATAATTTCTAGATAATTACATCTGAAAATTTTCCTCTATAACCAAGTTATAAAGTGGAGAAATAATTTCTATACAATGATGCATATAGTTCAAAGTTTTCTAAGTCATTTTATAAACTAATTGCCATATTTACTTTCATAAAACACACACAAGGTGAAACTGAACTAAAGTAGTATTTTTCAGGAATATTTCAATCAAAGCCTCAATTTTTGAATGCAGGAACAGAGAGAATTATGAATACTGACAAATGATTCCTAAGCTTGTTGCTCTTAAATGGTGAAGGATGCCTTCTGCAAGCCTCAATCTTTAACATTTTAGGTGAGAGCATCATTGAGAGTGGTAGTGACAAAAAATTCTACAAATATGCTAAATAATTTTTCCTTTGGACTACACTTCATCAGAGAAATTGGAGTACATGTCATGAGAGAAACACTGGGAAACAGGCCACTGGTTGTATATAATCAAAATTCTTCCTCCTTATAAACTGTAATTAGAACTATATGAGTGCATATGAATGTGTATATGAAAAAGAACAACAAAAATCCACACTCCTCAGTTTAGGTAGGAAATAAAATACTAAATTATTATCACTTATTCATTTTAAAAAATACCCAAGGCATTACACTTATCAGCTTCATTTCTCTCATAGTCACAACAGTCCAATGTGACTTCAAATTCAAATTTTCACAAAGGGGAGAAACAAAACCAGAAGACAAGCCATGTAACATAGTTAACAAGTAGATTAAGATATTTTGTACTTCTAAACAGCTCTAGTCTAGCAGTGAAATGAAAAAATACATTACTGGCATTAAATTTTCAAAGGGATAACTTCTGCAAAGAACTAAACTTGGCTAATGAGCATGATCAAGGATTATTTTCTCATTTCTAAGGTCTACCAGATTGGGCTACTTTCTTCAACAATATCTTTTCTGACTTTTTAGATTAAATAATTACTTAGCAACCATATTTATAAGTGATTATTTCTACTATGTTACAAATAAGATATTTTTCTTTTTTAAAAAAATCTTTGGTTTTCTCTGCTAGCAAATTTAACACTATTTTTAAAAATCAAAAATATACAATATGTAAAAGATAAATTTATAAAGTCTTTATAAATAATCATTAATAATACATAATCATTATTAATAATCTGGAATATATACTTTTTAAACTTATCCAATTGTGTGTGTGTATTTTTTAAAAATTGAAACAAAAATGGGCAATGGGGTAGAAAGAAAGCGTAAACTTCAGGCTTCAGCCACACTGACCTTTCTTTCAGTATCAGGAATATGTCATAATCAATGCCTAGGACTAATTTCCAAATCCTGAGTGTATCAGGCCATATCCAACCAAGATGACAGCTGTTATTATCATTATCAATTAAAACTACCTCTTTACTGAACTCTTACGTGTGTCAGGCTCTATGATAAGCACCTTAGACACATGTTACTTAATCCTCAAAACAGCCCTTCTAGGGAAGGTTTAGACAATTTCAAAGGATGAGTCCTCAGAATCTGAGGTTGTGAGACTTTATGGAACTTGCCACGATCACATGGTAAATGACAAAGCCAAGCTATGAATCTATGCCCATCTCACTCAAAAACCTGACCTCTTAACTATTATGTTATACTCTATTCTGCTAAAGTTATAGAAATGTCTTTGCTCCTCCAATGAACTTTCTAGGGCTGAATAAGTAACAAAACACTTCTATATTTTGCTGTCATAAATTCATTTCAATCTTCCCTGTTGTCTATAAATTCCAAGTAGGCAAGGATTATACCTATCTTGTTGACTGTTGAGTCTCCCATACCTCCAGGGTCGGTATTAAATGTACAATTAATATTTGCTAAATGAGTATTTTTTATTTGATCCTCACAACAACCCTATGTGGTAGTAAGCTGGCAAATCAGATTTCTTATTTAAGAAATTAATTCCGTAATACAGACACAAAAATAGCCTTACACTTACCATTATTAGGTATAAGCTCCATATCCCAAGGACTCATCTTTTCTGTATCTCCATTGTCCCAGCTTAAAGGAAGGAAAATCCTTACATTAAAATATCTAAATATTGTATTGCAATTTTTATAAAACCAATTATAAAAATACTTGCTTCGGTGTTTAAAGAAGTATCTTTATCCCTTTGTTAATAGATAGGAAAAAGATTGAAAGCAAGCCTGGCTGAACTAAGATATAACAAATATTTCCTTACCAAACATTATAGCACTGAAACAAACTATCAGGGTACTCAGGTTGAAGAGGTTCCTGGCTTTCAATTGTTCCAAACCACCAGGCATCATCTATAACTGATCTGAAACGATCACCTAGAAAAGAACAAAAGCCATCTTATTACTCTGAAATGTACTGTTGCCATTACTGCTTTTTCCTAAGGTAAACTTTTATGGTACTGCCTGTATGATTTCAAAAGACACATAAAAAGTGACCCATGCACTCCAAAAATACATATGTAAAATTAGCAACATTGAGAGAAAAAAAAGTATTTTAAGTCAGCCTGTATGAAGTATGACTTACCAGTTTCCAATCCCATTTCTTAGATTTCATTAAGGTATGGAGAAATTTACTTTTGTCTTAAGCACTTTTACCAATCTAGTATTTTAAATTCATTATTAGGACTATGCAAAAACTTTTCACTCAAATAAAAATATAATTTAGGTAAGTTCTGTTCAACAAATACTTACAGTCTATCTTTCTTACTTTCTATATGCAAGTTTCCCCAACCAACAACAATCAAGACTCCAGCCTAAAAACAAAAACAATACCAAAAAACCAACCTGTCTTCTTCCTTCATCTCAATTGCCCCTAAACTGTAATATATACACATTCACTCTCTCTTTCCTATAAAAGCACACACAAAAGAAACAAAAACTAATCTCTGTAAAACAGAGACCACTCTTTTTGTCTAATTCCTTATCCAACTTCTATCATATTACTTACTGCTTTTCCCAAAGACCCTCATAAGCTACAAATGCTATGGTCTTTTCCTGTCTAAATCTTCTCAGCTTCCCTCTGTGTCATATGAAAATTTAAGCCACTCACTTCCTTTGTGCAATGCTTTCCCCTTCCTTGTGTTTCACAGTATTTATTGAGTTTTCTTCTGGTGGCATAGGCTAGAGTTTGAAAGACTTAGGTTCAAATAACTGATCTGTGTGACTCTAAACACATTAATTAGCTATTTTTGAACTTCATTTTCCTCATTTATAAAAAAGAAATGGTGATGTCTACTTCAAGATAGTTTTTGAGTAATTCCTTCTATTACAGTACTCTTTACATTTTTAACACACAGTTAAGGAAAATGAATAAAGCTGGCAACTAATTCAAATCAGTTTTATTTTCAAACTCATAAAAAAAAGGTATTTATGTCCTCATTTTTTTACCAAGAAGGATTTACAAATTTACAAAGACATATACTATTAAATGAATCAAAAATTAGAAAAGCAAGGTAAAAGAAATATAATGATACAAAAGAAAACTGTAGCCAGAAGTAACTTAATAGAACATAACCGCACGTTGTTGAGAGAGGTATTAGTAGACTGAGTCTCTAAATTGTTCCTCAAACACATATTAGTGACAATGAGCTTAGCCAGAAGCTATTATATAATTTAATAAACAGCATTCTTGACACCACAACTTTATAGTACACATGATGAGTTCCATGAACCCATTTCTTATGACCCTACACAAACAGATCATTATGCTAAAGAGGAAGAACTGGACAATGTGTATCTAACCACAGTGAATAGTATTTGTAGAATGGTAACAATGAAGCAAAGAATAGAGTCCACCATTCGGAGTAAGCCTTAAAACATTTCTGATGAGAGTCTGAAATAAAAATTATTAATGTAATTTTAAATGGCAGTCTGTGTGTGGACGCACATAACCTCAGATACAAAAGACCAATTTAGATACTAACTTTAGAAGACATATTAATGTATAAATATAGGAAAAAAATGAGAAAATTATGACGTTCATTAATTTGAAAAATCTCTGTCCAATGCTTGCTGTATTTCTTTGTGTAGGTTATGAGCTCACTTCTGGAATATTCCTGGATTCTGATCTCTAATACTTGTTCTGACTTTTATTGGCAGAGAGATGTGTCCTTTAAAAAGTAAAATTTACCTTATCAAGTAATGCTGAGGTCCCCAACCTCCAGGACGCAGAGTTCTGCCACCCCCACCCCCCACACTGTGGAAAAATTGTCTTCCATAAAACTTAGGAAGAAGGGGGCCCACATATGCGGAGGGTGAGCTAGGGTATTTACAGCTGCTCCCCCATTACTAGATCATTTCCTGAACTCCACCTCATGCCCCCCACCCAACCCTGCTCAGTCCATGGAAAAATTGTCTTCCATGAAACCATCCCTGGTGCCAAAAAAGGTTGGGGACCACTGGTAATGCTATGTGAATAATTTTTAAAAAATCGAAAAGTTCTAAAGGCTTATAACCAAACCCAAGAAAAAAACGTTTTCATCTGTTTTAACTGTTTCTTCTTGAATTTATTTACAGATTTCTAAATGAGAGTGTAGGTATTTCTTCATTCATCAATTTTTGACATTAAGTATTACAGTTGATCCTTGAATACCATGGGTTTGAACTGGCTGTGTCCACTTATATGATTTTTTTCAATAACCACAGCTGACCCTCAGTAGTGGTAGGTTCTCCATTTGCAACCAAATGTAGATCGAAAATACAGTACTGGTGGGGTGGCAGAGCATCAGGGGTTCCGCGAAGCCCACTGCAGGCCTTGAGTATGCAAGGGCTTTGGAATCAGTGGGGAATCCTGGAATCAACCCCCCATGGATACAGAGGGACAACTGTAATCTCAATACAATTATATATAAAAGTTATATATGCATTATATTTAATCCATATTCAGTTTTTACTATGACTATGTAAATATTGTTTGTCACTAAGCAAAACAGCATATGATTCCTTTCCTGTATAATTTTGTTTTTCCTAAAATAATTGTTTCATTTTTTATGCTCGGTTTTCTCTGGATATGCTTCCTTTAATCAGCTAAAATCACAAAGAGAAAATCTAATGCTCTTTAAGCTCACAGAAATTCTAATCCCGATTTCCCCCCTCCATTGCTCAAGTGATCTTAACACCACTTACTCATAACCAAGTCTTTTAAATAACACTACTTTGGATATACTCAGGTGTTAAGATGAGCAGTTATTTTTTGGTTTCACCTTTTTATCTTTCCACTCCCATTTAACAGTTCAAGTTGTAAAAAACATGCTTGGACAGAATTTCCCACAAAGTGAAACTTGTTAGATATTTTATGAATTCCACTTTTTTTTTCCTTGAAGATTTCTCTCTTAGAGAACAGTATCTTCTAGACTATTTATTTTCTAGTCTTGATAGCTGCTATCCTGAGACTTTTACTGACTATTAACCCAGGAATTCCTTTTGGCTTTTCTTATTCTAGACTCCCTGTTTCCTGAGGGGATTCCGTATTTTTCTCTTTCTTGGTTTACTCCCTTATTTGATGAAACATCTTTCAAAGCTTCCAGGGAACTGGGGTACATGGTATGTAAATTTTCTTGATAATTCTCATGATTATAATTTTGATAACTTTCATTTTCCTAATTTCTCTTTACAAAGCACATATATAAATTTCTGAGCTTACGAAGACCAACCAAGAAAAGTCAAGTCACCACACCAATGCCTTCCAATGGCACTGGAAGAGAGATAATAGACTGCTATATCAATTGATGTGCTTTCTCAAACCACATAGGACACATATACACCATGCTGCAGTCCAAGATGACAAACATTGGCTCTGCTTGAAATTTTTAAGAGCAGTACTCTAATAAATAGTACATCCATCTGTATATAAATGAATGTACCTTAAATGCCTGAGAAGTTTTATAGTTTTAAAGTTTCTTGGAGAGTTATGTACAGTATTAATTTTCAAGATATAATAAGGTTAACCAATCAAAGAAAAATATCAGTTTAGCTTTAGTGCCAGTCTAAACTTACACATTTTGTTAAGGTTTCTTTTGGCTTTGTATTTGAATTTTGTTATTAATATTTTTGGATAAAAATTTAATTCACCATGTAAAATAGCTAAAAGGAAAAGTTATAAATAATCTTACAATAGTTACCAAATGTAATAAAGAAAATATGTGGAGTGTCAACATCAACCAGATTAAAATATTTTCATTATTAAAACTTAAAAGTACCTCTGACACAATATCTTACTTTGTTATCAACATTCCTACAAATAGGAAGATTTATCTAATTATCTCTATCTAAATTACGAAAAATAGTAAACTGATTAGAAAAAAGACATATTAAATACCTATGGCTTCTAAATAAATTACCCACCTATATTCCACCGCCTATATTTTGCGTCGTCAAATTGTTGTCTCAAGACTAGGAAATCTATAACGTCAGGCATATCATGGTATCTAATTACAAATAGAAACAAACTGATTAGGTCACATACCTAAAAATTTCTAAAAGATGTTCAAATTTATCTGAATCTTGAAAAACAATCTACAATACTAAGAAACCATTGCCTCTTTCAACAGTCCTTACTTCATGGTAAATGATCCACCAGTCAGTTTACCAGTATCAGGATCTAGAAAAGCAAGTTTAAGGCAGCAAAGGGTAGGCAATCCCACTTCATACTTTATGCCAACTATTTTCATAAGTTCTTGTTCCTGAGAAAGATAAATTAAAAAAAATCTTTACAAAATAAACCACAAAAACAGATTGCTAAATATAGTTCAGAAAACACTTCTTGGTTTTAATCTTGATCTGACTGGTGACGACTATGTATATGTAAAAATCATTGTGCTTTGAACTTAAGATTTATGCACTTTATAGCATGCAAGTTACACTGCAATTTTAAAAAGGCAAAAAGTAAAATAACCAAAATTTTACTGAAATGCGAGTTTTCCAACACAATTCCAAAGGCAATTTTGAACTACTTCTGATAAATCTAGAAATACTCATTAAATTGACTAATATGAACTTTTTACATTAGATTTTAATGTTATCTAATTTTCACTATAACTAAATTTTGTACCCAACCTATAAACTGCATTGGAGTATATAAATCTTGTGTTTCTCTAACTGAAAATTAAATGCTTCTACTCTCCGGGACGGCTTTAATCAAACAAAGTATCTTCATGATATAGTTTCTTATTGTTAAAATAGTAACCCTTGATACAATTTTCTCCATAATCCATAACTGCATCTTCTGGGCTATTAAATAATGAATCAATGCCATACCCGTAGCTCCATTTTATGCCATGGTTGTTTTTTGGGATTGATACTATAAATTTTATTTTTTCGGGCCATTTCAACATAGGCTTCATGTCCTTGTCGGAAATAGTAAACCTAAAAAGTAAACAAAACCACAATTTTAAAACCTGGATGTGTTTCCTTTAACTCTAGATACAAAGTATCCACCAAAACTGCATTAGAAAATTCAATGCCCTTTGAGCTAACAGAAATTCTATCATTGATTTTGACTTTTTTCCCCCCCTCCACTCCTCAAGTTGTCCTAATATCACTTAATCACAATCTAAGTGTTCTATATATAACAACATTACTTTGGGTATATACTTAAAAGTTAGTACATAGATGAGCAGCTATTTTTTGGTTTTACCATTTTATTCCTGGATTCAAAATAAGTTAGTCTATGTTACATGATAAAGTCAATTGTAACTAGGAGTCATAGGTTCACCTACTTTCATTCTTACTTTTTTTGGTTTGTACATATGCAGAAACGTTTAAAATGAAAAACGTATTTTCACATACATTTTGTCTTACTCAATCTTTACACAAATCCTAATAAGTCAGCACTGCATTTATATTTATCTTCATTTCATGAAGATCATATTTAAGTGACTACTGTCTTACAGAATTAGTACTTGAACACAATAGTCTGAAACCAAATATTCTTCCTATTACTAAAAAAAAAAAAAAACAGAAAGAAAAAAGACAAAGTACTTGTTTAAAAATGCTATTAAGATCTTGGTGACATTTTGGGATAGCTAATGTCCTCCATACTTTCATTCTATTCATTAATATCATTATTGCTCCAATTGCCCGGAACTTCAAATGAAGGAATGCTGCTGAATGAGGACTTATCTGTTCAAGCACCGGCGACTAAAAACACAACTTAAACATTTTGAAAGGAAATCATTCAATAAGGAATATAAACTTTCTAGCCATTTGGAAATAATATATTAAATATAATTTAGTCTCTTCTTAATGATGCAGTATCTGTTAGGATCTATCATTGTACGATACTACAACAATATGGTAATGCTCTGTGCTCTTCAAGTCTTCTGAAGCAAATAAGGTCTCTAAATGAATTCTTTCAGACTGTTCTTTAGAGTTATCCTAACCTTAAAAAGGTTTTTTTTTTTACTGTCAATTACCACTTTATACTAAAGTCTCCATTTTAACTCCTAATTTATTGCAAAATTTGTGTATAAAGGAGACATAAACTTTAAGTGACCGAGAAATTGTGATCTAAGTTCTCACATTTTCACTCCAAATTCCTAAGTACATATTCTAAAATAATGGTGCCATTCTCATTTTCTAGAAAATTAAATATTTCTCATTCTAAGATTACTGATTTTTAAGAGCTAACAAATAACACTGTGGATAAATGAAACACTTCAACACTTTTTTTGAAATGAAATTAAATGAAAATAAAGTGATAGATTTCATTTTTCCTTTAACATGCTGTATATGAAACATTACTAAAAAATGAATATATTTTAACTTAGAAAGAAAAAGAAAACTGACAATAAACTCTCTTATTAAAAAAACACATAGCAGGTTTTAAAATGCCAACATAATTTTCACATCTAGAATGGGATACTTTATGAAAATGCTGCAATTTTCTAGAATTCTGTTTCAAGAGCCATAAAAATGTTTAAAGTTATTTGATAAAAAAAACAAAGGATAATTTGAAAGTTTAAAAGTACCTCATCACCCATTTGTGGCACAAATGGACATCTTCGGGGAATAGTATCTGTAATCCATGTTGAAGGCAACCATTCCTCTAACGTCAAACCATTTTCAGTTAGTTCTCCCACAGCCAATCTCTAAGAAAGTTTAGAACATTGTAAAGTAATATTATCATAAAATCTACTATTTAAAATAATTATAGAAGTAGTTTAAAAAAATAAAGGAGGAAAGGGACCTTTATACAAAAATATATATATTCGGCCCTCTGTATCCATGGATTCAACCAACTACGGATTGAAAATATTTGAGGAAAAAAAAATTCCAGAGTTTCAAAATGCAAAACTTGAATTTGCTGCACACTGAGTACTACATTAAATTCACACAAATGAAATGATGTGTAGGCATTTTATTAGGTATTATAAATAATCTAGAGATGGCTTAAGGTATATGGGAGGATCCCAGAAGTCATATATGGAAGCCCTAACTCCCAAAGTGACTCTATTTTGGCCACTGAGAAGGTGACAAAGGTTAAATGTGGTATGTGAGGACACAGTGAGAAGACAGCCATCTATCTGCCAGGAAGAGAACCCTCACCAGAAACTAAACCCTGGCAGACACTGATTTTGGACTTTCTAGCTTGAAGAACAGTGAGAAAATAAATTTCTGTTGTTTAAGCTAAACAAACAAACAAACAAAGCATATAAGAGGATGTGGCAGGTAATATGCAAATACTATGCCATTTAAATATAAGGAACTTGGGCATCCATGGATTTTGAGATCTCTAGGGGTCATAGAACCAGTCCTCCATGGATACTGAGGGATGACTGTATTTAAGCATTAAAAACCTTATCCTGGGGGTAAAAAAAAAGACATCAGTGTAATTCTCTCCAAATCACCGCATGAAAAGATAACTAGATAACAGAACCAAAAGTCCAGACAACATTCACAACAAGGCAACAAAATATCCTCACAAGCCTCAACATACAAGCTGTGCATTCTCCTTTCCTTTCAAAATACTATCAGTTCTATAAACATTCCATATAACAAACCAAGATCAGACTTGCGTTTTTTAAAATCCTAGTCATAGTGCGTGAGAACTAAATAAGATATTCACATATGGGTTGAGTAGTGTCAAATATAGAAGGCTAATTATTTCCATAATCTAGACATTATACTTCTTCATAGCCTGAGAATGCTCCTTTCCTCTTCTTAAAGTAGCCATTTCACACTTTTGGCACACATTAAATGTCTAAAAAAAAAATTCAAATTTTTTTTAAACAAAATGCTGCCAAGCCAAGCCCCTTACTTTTTAACTCATGGATGAAAATAAAACTATGCCTCTGAGAAATTGCATCATGCAAGTATTTCTCCCCAGAAGGAAAATATCTATGTTCACTGGAATATGTGAAGACAGGTAAGTTGTACATTAAATGGGAATAATCATATTTAAAATAACTAAAAGACTTTGGCATTGTTACAAATCATTATGAGGACATATTTTCTTTTCCAATAATTCCTGGGAAACCTAGAATTTTTGATTAAAGCAGATTTCTATCACTGAATACTTATAATCATTAAGGAGTTAAAAATGTATTGAGTATACCTCAAAATTTCCAGCTTCATAATTCATTTTCCTTTTAGAATTACAGATAATTGATTTCTCTTTCCTTTCCTCCAATGGGGAATGCTTCTAGGCCCAGCTCAAATCTTATTTCTGCTAGGAAGCCTTATCTGCAATCCTAAGAAGCCTCCATTTGATTTCTAAGTTATTATGTCTAAAAATAATCTAGCAATTAAATATATTACATCATGTGGCGTTTCCTCTATTTTTATCTTGAGGCATTTAAGCATCTGGTAAGTCACACATCATTTTTAGAATAAGTACTATGTCTTACACTTCTATTTATCTACCATATTACTTTATAAATTGTAGCTATTTGATAAATATTTATTGACATGGTTTCCAGAGCTCCTAACAGCACAGGGACAGTATGTAAGATACCACCCGAAATGACTTCATTGCATCTCTGGAGAACTCTATTTTTAAAATAAGTATTTTCTGTATCTGCCTTATTGTCTTTTGCTTAACTAAAAAAAATACTCATAGAAAATGTTTTCATTTTTTCATGTATGTAGCAACATAAATTACTGAATCTCTCAACTGCTAACTCTACAACTCTGTGCATAAGAGAAATACTTTTGTGTTTATTTGAGATAACTAAAGGACTAAGGAATAAGGACAATTTTTTTTTTTTTTTTTTTGAGACAAGGTCTCACTCTGTCGCCCAGGCTAGAGTGTAATAGTGTCATCATGGCTCATTGAAACCTGAAACTCCTGGGCACAAGTGATTCTCCTGCTTTAGCCTTTTTAGTAGCTGGGACTAGAGGCACGTGCCACCACACACAATTTTTAATTTTTTTGTAGAGACAGAGTCTTACTATATTGCCCAGGCTGGTCTCCAACCCTGGCCTCAAGTGATCCTCCCACCTCAGCCTCCCAAAGTGCTAGGATTAAAGGCATGAGTGACCATACCCAGCAAAGAACAACTGTATCTATTGTTAGATCCACTGGCATTGAACAAAATTCAAACTAAAGGAAATAATCTACAGTATCCTAACCTTATTATATTTAAAAAATGTCCCTTATTAATCTATTGAATGATCCTGTCACTATACTTTGTCAATAGCAAAACAGTGAAATTAAAACATGCCAAATGGTAACAATGGATCCTATCATGAAGGAACTTACAGTGTTAGTCTGTTTACAACTATCAAATCAAGGGTGGACGAGATGAAGCAAACTGTACTGCTGGGACAAAAGAATTACATTCTCACAGTGACTTATCACTGCAAACCTCAAAAGTTTATCAAACTGTCTTGAGATAAAAAAAAGAGTATTTCCCTTATCAGTCAGATACATGGCTAAATCAGTTTTCTTTAACCAATCTGTCTACCACATAAAATAATGGGTCATACTACATTATTCATCACTGAAAAGGCAGAAGAAAAAAACTGTGGGCAAATGTGTGGCATTCCCTTTGGGCCTCCCCAGACAAAAACAAAGGAGGCAATAAGAATAGTAGAAACTGTGTAGTCTAAATTAAAGTAAATCATCGTTATAAAGCTGAAACAAACAAGAACTCAATGTAAATAAAATAAACGCTTAAGACAGATGTATTCTTATACTTTCTGAAAGCTCTGTAGGGATAAAGACCCTACAGTCTCCTAATATTTAAATTCAATTAATTCTAAAAATGGCAGAGGTTAAAAATTCCTGTTTAACCAAATATGCTTCCCATTTGCACTCTTTTGGGGAGCAGAAAACATGTTCCTCATATTACATTTACTTCAGAATAAAAATTAAACAGCTCTCATTTTCATTCCTAAAGTATTTCAACTCCGTAAGAGCTGATAGACCATCTTTCCATTAACATTTATTTCTTACTTTCTCTGTTCTCTCTCAAATTATCCACAAATTTAACATGTAGTAATTAAATCAATACTACTATTGACCTAAAGAATGAAAAACTATGGCTCACACACTCTGTAAATTAACGAAGGCATCTTACAACAAGCCTATTTTATCCCACTTTAGATTCACCTTTACCTTGTCGTCAATTATGACAAGTTTTGTCATTCTTTTTCCATCTGATGTTGCCACTAGACTTTCTGTTTATTCTCAGTAATAATAATTAGTGAGGATGGTTTTAAATGTAAAGGCAATTAACAGACTAATAAACTTTGTGTTTTGTAGCATCACGTGTTTTACATACATACATACATACATCCCACTGGACTATTAAGAAAACTCTGATCATGTTTTAAGAATAAGTGCTCAACATTTAGAATATGATAATTCTATAAGTAAATTATCTGAGATGTCAAACATTTAAAAACTTGAATAAACGAAATGTATTCTGGTATACTTTATTTTACTACTGTATATTTCTGAATATACTTCAACAATATTATGCTCAATTGTACTTTTAAAATGTGTGCTTTCAGGCATTTTCATAGAAAACACTAAATTTATAATTTGAAAACCCAAACCTTTTGTTTTCTTTCTTTGGGCTTCTTTTTCTTTGGTGATGTTGGTCCATCTTTTTCTTCATTTACTTTTTTCCTTTCCTTTTTAATCTGTTTTTGCTTCTGTTTTTCAGATTCTTCTTCTTCATCTGAACTGCTTTCTGCTTTCTTGCTTTTATTCTTAGGAACTTTCTTTGGTGGCTGCAGATTAATTCCTGCATCTGCTGTCCAGTCAGAGTAATCACTGGAGTAGTCACTAGAAGGAGAAAAGGGATTTTAAAAATGCACACAAGATGCAATTTTAAGACTATTATAAAAATGAAAAGGTCATAAAGAATGACAGAATATTACATACTTAATGAACTAAAAAATATTTCCCTAATTTTCAACTCATCTTCAGAAGTCTCTTAAAATTCTGTAGGCTTTACTTTAAAATCTCAAAAAAAAAAAAAAAAAAAAGATAAATAAGGTCACAGCTTTAAGTGAAAAAATAAATTTTAAGTACTTCTATGATTTAAAAAAAAATACTGATTTCAGAGTATTGCATGTTAAAAATATTGTGGGGCATACAGAACAGGGGGGTTACCTTCCTCAGTTATAGAGACAATAGAAAGCAAGCCCTGGAGAGCACAGAAGGTATCAACATTGAGGAGACATGGGGATTCCTTTTTTGAGGGAAAGGGGGCCTTCTTGACAGGGGAAACACCCATGGTACAGCATTGGTGTTCTCATGGTAGCTAGATATTGAACTGGGAGCTTCAGAAGCATTCCCACCCAGTGGAAAGGTTGTGCTTACAAACTTTATGTAGCATGTAAAGGAAAGAAATTTCATTTAGATAAATTTATTCTACCCATTTATACCCTTAGGTACATCTTATGCTTCAAAACATGCCATGATACAGAAAAACATACCAATCATGTTTGCCATTTCTTTTCAATTCACCTTCATAGACATACGTTTTACTGAACTGATGATGTTGCAAAATAAAGAATCTAGTTATGTTATTTTAATTTTAGTACCTGAGAATATTTACTTATTTTGTCGTTTCATAAATATGAGTGCCTTAAAGGAATGTAAGTTATACTGTATTAAAATCTACAATTAGCTTCCCTAGATCTAAGATATATGACCTCACACCTCTAAAACTATTAGTGATAACACTAATACTGAAAGGGCAGATTTTTCTGGAGGTTTATCATCACCCCTGCCTGGACAGTCCAAATGTTCTTTACAGAAATTTATCTAACTCTCTCCAAGAATAATCATCACAGGTAAGAATCAAAGTCTTTTCTGGTATGACTTCAGTATGAAATTTAAAATGATTTTAAAGGACTTATATAAAAAATATTTTCAGATACTCTATTTATTCTAAAATAGGTTGTCCTGAACCATGAGCATTTTATTTACACTAACCCTAGCCCATGGCCACTGTAAACGGCACCTGCCAAATCTCACAGTCACTATGCTCTGAAGTACTTGGCTCTTAAAGAAGATACTCTGCTGCCAGTATAAGCATAACTATCAATTCCCAAGCCCAATGTTCTTTACAACTATCCTTAACTGCTAAAGCCACCATTGTTCTTTCAATGCTGGAATCCTTCTGTTGTTTCACGGTTTGAAATACTCTATTTTACTGCTAAACCAAAACAAAGTACATTTTCCTTCACTGACCTGTTTTTAAACACAGAAAACTACTAGACATAACCACAGGCACTTGCATATCACTACCAGGAATGACTATTGTGGAAACAGGAAAGCCCTTCATTCTAGAACTGACACAAGGAATTCCTATAGCCACCACTTCATACTTTTTTTTGCCATGTCTATATTTTAAGAGCCACTGAGGTGGGGAATAAGAGTAAAGGGCTTAATATAATTATTACCCCCAAAGGCTACACTCTTTCTTGCTACTAAGATCTTACAAGGTCAGCCAAGGCCACCAGCTCTATATAACAATGTGAATCACCAATATAAGGAATTGAAGGAATCCTCAGTTACGTGGTCAAATGGAGTGGGAATAATAAGAAAAAGAAAAGCTTATTCCTATTGCTAGAAGAAAATATTATTAGCATTCCATAAATTCCATTATGATAGTTAATTCTACAAGATCTCATTACCTTCATAATTTCATGCTTAAATATTTCTCTAAACCAGTAATAAAACTAATTCGTGATTATCATAAATAACAGCATTCAAAAGATATAATACCAAGTAAAAAAATAAAGTTAACAGTATCATTTTGCAGATCTAGCTGCAATTACCAAAAAATATTTTCTATAAAGAAAATGTATCAGTAAGAAAATCTAAATTTTAGACAACTACAAAGAATCTTTGAAGAAGAATCAACTTTAAACCCAAAGAAACTTTGAAATAAGTTGCTGATAAAAAAAGAATTTTCAGCTTTCAAAAGATTTTACATAACATTTGGAGAAAAAAATTCATTTGCTTACCTAGAGCTGCCATCACTGTGCCATGCTCTCTCTTCTTCTTCTTCAGACGTTCCACCACTGACAGCAACCACTTCACCTTCCTAAGAGACATTGAATACATATTTTATTGCACAACTTTATAAAATAACATTCTCTAAGCATAGAAAATATCAATGATATCTTATAAGGCCAGTCATGTTGGGATATTTATATTATATCAGATTTAAATTACTTGCAAAACACATTTCATATAAAAAATGAGAATACGTAAATGTATATAAAGATATACTACTTTTTAATATTGGATTCAGAGCAAACAGATGATTTATAGTTTTTAAAGCCTCATAGCATATCTTCTAGATTGAATGATATCAAATTCCATATTATCACTTGAAATTAATTGTTACTTCTTAGGCTTTTTTAAAAAATTAAGTTTTCTTTTTAGTAGCTGCTTTGAAAAGCTTTAAATTAGGTACATTTATGTTTTAATTATTATTAAAATAGCTTCTACCATACAAAAAGGTCTGTTCTTATTTTATCCAAATGGTAGAGAATTAAAAAATACAGAAACACTGCTTCTCTTAAGTAAATATTCATGAGTCAACATAGAATGATATTTGTGAAGGCATTTTCTTCATAAAAGTTGGTTTTGGTCACAAAATCTTACACATCTTCCTTGTTCAAACAAACTTTATGCTCCAATTAAAATAGCCCCTCACATTTGTTAAGCTTTTACTATAAGTCAGAAACTACTCTAAGCACTTTGTATATATTATCCCATTTGGTCTCAACAAAAAACTGTCAATGATAGGGAGAAGTTATTTAAATAAAAGAAACTAAAGCTTTAAGAAATTTGCCCAAGGTAGCACAAGGAATAAGTAACAAGGCTTGACTTGAACTCAGGTCATTTTCGTCCAAAGCCTGAATAACTTTCTGCAAGAATGGTGTTATTACTTGCTAGGCACGTTCATATCATTTTTTAAGAGGACAATGGGATATATTCCTTTACTATCTAAATAAAATATTTGGGAGAAAAGGTTTTTCATTTTGATGTCTTAATGAAGAATGTGAATTGTATGTCTAATCCACAGAATTTTGAAAACTAAGCAAATATGAAAAGATCAATATTCAACAGTATATTTTATTTAGCCAATTTAATCACTGCTCAATATCAATGAAAAAAGAAATCAAATCAAATGATATGATTATTCCCACATTTTATATGTCATTTCCATAAAGGGAGAGACAAGAAACAGAACTACCTCTACATTCTAAATGCAAAATACTGAAGCACAAAATATTTTAGACAAAAAAACCCAGAATTCTTTCCATTAATTAAGTATATTGTGCCCAAGGTGATACACTGTTCCCTAGAAATTTATCCTCTAGAAGTTTATTCTAGAATTAACATTCTGTAAAAGCACGTTAAAAGCATAAACAAATTAGTTCTGAAGAGACTTGAAAGATTTAGTAAAATTTTTCTTTATATAACAGACATATTCTTGGAAATACACAAGTTTCGAATAAACTGAATCATATTTTAAATATTTTATAGAAACTTAATATTTAAAAGAATCATTCTATAAATCTTTCAAAAATAAACAAACATCTCATTAGGCAAATAATTAGCCCACATGTATTTTATGTTTTGTGTGTCTATCCAAATTGTCATGTGTCAGGTTTAAGTAATCATTGTATTTTGTCTTTTTGCCAGAATGAATACATTAGTTTGAACTGGCCATACCAGGACTTAAAGCCATTGGAGACTAACTTTTAAATTGTCATTAGAATAACCTTAGTTAATATTGCCCTGTTCACAGAAAATATACTCAAGAGATTCTCATATATCTAACACTGCAAAGCACAAAATGGCTTCAAAAGTGTATAGCAGTCAGTATCTAAAATGACTACATCTCTGACCTAAATGTAGAGAAGGGAGGTAATGGAGGTTGGAGAAGAAAGGAAAGGAGATGGTTGAAAGTGTTGAATAAGAATGGTTTGTGATTGTAAATTGACTGCCTTTGCTGAAAGAATGCATAATTTAATAATGACAATATTTATGGAAATAATTATGCATGAGAAATATTAAAAAGTTACACTGAGAAAGCCATAAACTGGTACAGATGTTAAAACCAAAATTGTCAAATGCCTATGGATTAGTTACACTAATAGTTACACTATGCTAGAGATTCAGTACCATTTAAAAATCTTGGGTTTAAAATAAAAGGAACGTGCATTTAATCCCTGCTCTACCACTTAATAGTTAGGTGAATCTGTAATCTAAATAGCTTTGAGCCTCAGAAACCTTATGTATAAAATGAGATTATTTCATATAAATGTTTTGTGGATTGGAAATTATGAATATGTGTGCCATGCCTAGAAGTAGATCTTTAGTAAATGAAACCTGTAAGTACTATAAGATCTAAAAATGCCATATTTGAGCTACATAATGAATGCAAAGAATGAAAGTCATATCAAAAAAAAAGTAAAAATGAAAATTGATTCATGAATGTGCTAGTATCTTACATCTGAAGAACTCGTGCCATTTTCAGTCTCTTCCAAGGGTCTAGGAGTCTCTTCTAGTGCAGATCTCGTTCGATAATTGTGTTGATTTGTCTGCTGCTTTTTGGATTCTCCAAGATCCAGGAAATGTTCATGAGCATGATTCTGGAAAAAAGTAAATTAAAATTAAATTTACTCAGAGTATGCTTAAAGAGCAGGCTTTTTAGTTTGAAAGTTAAAATTTTTTCAATTATAAAAAATTCATTCATACTTCATATATTGCTTAAATGGACTAGTTTGCAGTACCAACTCAAATATTTTAGCATTACCTCAAATTAAATTACAAGATTATGATGCGTTGAAATTCACTTGCTGATTAGTTATAAAAACACTTTTTTTCCAACTAAGTAACACAGACTTAAGGAATCATAATAAGAGACTAAGTTAAACATTAAATTCTTCTGTTCCTACATCAAAACTACAGAAATGATCTAAGAAAGAGGGAACAGGCTCTGCAGCATATGTAACAGGCAGAGAGGCAAACTGGAAACCAAAATCAAAAAGCTACACTGCCACTGCGAGGCTAGGACATCACGTGGCAGGCTATCTTTCTTCTTCTGGAGATAAATATGAGAAGTCTTCAATAGATGAGAACACAACCAATAAGCATCCAAAACCTGACAAAATCCAACATGGTAATGGAGCTAAACTCAACAAACATAAGAATTTAAACCTAAAAAAAAATTTAATAAATCAATTTCAAAAGTGAATAAAAGAATCATATCTAAGAAATATAAGCACAGGCTCTTGTCTTAGGAAAAAACAGACAATTATAAAAAGAATCAATGAGAGATCCCTGGAATAAAAAATAACTATTAAATCTGGAGGAAAAAAATAACAGCAGATTGTCCATATAAGTTAAAATGTACATTAGTGAGCCGGAAGATGAAATAGAGGCTAAGCAGTATTCAAACCTTAAAACAAAAGCAAGTTTGAAAAAGCAGCTTTCAGAGCTAAGTAAAAGAAATAAAAGAAAACCTACATTTGGACATAGCATCTCAGTGAAACTTGAGAATATAAAAAAAAAATAAAAGGAAAACACTAAAGACTGCCTTCAAAGAAATAATGAGACTGTTATCAGACTTATTATACAGTAAGAAAAAGGAACACACTTTAAATCGTTGACAGAAAATAGCTTTGAACTTACACCCTTACTCCTGAAAGTGAAATAAGAGAAATTTTCACATACAAGGAGGACATAGATTATGTCCACATAGATCATCTCTAAAAGAATTACTTAAGGATTTCATAATTTTATAAAAATTTTGGGCCGGGCGCGGTGGCTCACGCCTGTAATCCTAGCACTCTGGGAGGCCGAGGTGGGCGGATCGTTTGAGCTCAGGAGTTCGAGACCAGCCTGAGCAAGAGCGAGACCCCATCTCCACTAAAAATAGAAAGAAATTATATAGACAGCTAAATATATATATAGAAAAAATTAGCCGGGCATGGTGGCGCATGCCTGTAGTCCCAGCTACTCGGGAGGCTGAGACAGGAGGATCCCTTGAGCTCAGGAGTTTGAGGTTGCTGTGAGCTAGGCTGACGCCACGACACTCACTCTAGCCTGGGCAACAAAGTGAGACTCTGTCTCAAAAAAAAAAAAAAAAAAAAAAAAATTTTGGGAAATATGTAAAGGTAGAAAAAAGGAAGTAATGTTCAACTATGACTGACTAATCTAGTGTTAAGAATTTAATGTACCCTATTTCTTTCATTTAACATAAAAATTTCTACCTACTCAAATCCATGTTGTTAAAAATTACTATTTGTTGCATTTTATAAAGCTTTATCCACAATATGATAGCTCCATGAGATAAATTCCAAGTCAAAGAACATAAACATTTTTAATATTTTGATAAATAATGCAGTGGAAGGGAAAGCTCGTCCACTAACATCTGTTCTTCCCTTCTTCCACAAAAAATAAAATTTTCTTTATCAGGTGTCATGTAATTAAGTTTTGGTCAATGGGATATGTGGCACAGTGTCACACAGCAACATCAAAGAACCTTCCTCAGAAAAGTATATGTGCCCTTCACACCTTCTTCTTTGGCTGATCCTCCATCCTGCAGCCTTAAATGAGGATGCTGGTATCTTAAGGTATAGGTCAAATCCAGGAGGATCAGAAAAATAAAAGAGCTTCAGTTCTTAACACTGAGGGCACTGTATAAGGCCTGGACCTAACTAAGGGTTTTATGTGAGCAAGAAATACATTTCCGGCCGGGCGCGGTGGCTCACGCCTGTAATCCTAGCACTCTGGGAGGCCGAGGCGGGTGGATCGCTCAAGGTCAGGAGTTCGAGACCAGCCTGAGCAAGAGTGAGACCCCGTCTCTACTAAAAATAGAAAGACATTATATGGACAACTAAAATATATATATACAAAAAAATTAGCCGGGCATGGTGGCGCATGCCTGTAGTCCCAGCTACTCGGGAGGCTGAGGCAGTAGGATCGCTTAAGCCCAGGAGTTTGAGGTTGCTGTGAGCTAGACTGACGCCACGGCACTCACTCTAGCCCGGGCAACAGAGTGAGACTCTGTCTCAAAAAAAAAAAAAAAAAAAAAAAAAAAAAAAAAGAAAGAAATACATTTCCAACTCATTTAAGCCACTATAATTTTGGGACTAAATCTATTGCCAAATATCAACTTTATAGGCACTTTTTGTATTAATTTATATTTCCCACCTGCCCAATAAGTACTCCCTGAGTATTATTAAAAGAAAAAAACATTGCAACTGTAAGAAATGAAAGATGGCACCTCATAATTTGTACGTCTGTGATTATCAGTGTTAGCAGCTTGGTAGGCATGCTCTCAAACCTTTCTTCATTCTCATAAAATTTCAAAAACAAAAATGAGGTCATATTATATGCATTATGGTTCTATTTACTTTTTCACTTAATAGTAGTACATCATGAAGATTTTTCCAAGGCAGCAGAGTATGTTCTAACTAGTTATTCTTAAAAAGCTGAATAATATTCCATGGGTATGGATGTCATGACATCCTGTCTTTCTTCCACCAATAGCAACTAAAGTTATTCCAGTTTTTGCTACCAGAGACTCTACAAATATGTGCATTCATATGCACACACATATAGATGTATGTATACACATACATATCCATCCTTTCATTTCTAAAAAAAAATTCCTCGAAGTACTATTAGATTAAATGATAAGCACATCCTTTTAATTTTAATAGATATTAACATATTCCACCCATAAAGTTGGTAGCAAGCAATACAAATTCATCATCATTATATGAGTTTATATATCCACATCCTTGGATTCTAAACAAACGATGAAGAAAAGGGTATGCTTTCTAGTCACCATGAAGAAGCCAACCAGCCAAGAAACAAAAAAAACCAAAGATTATTTCAGAAAGAAATTTCTCTTCTATTATACTAACAGGAATTTTAGCACTGAGGTCCTCCTGATCCGAGGATGATACCCTTAGTAAAGAAAAAAAGGACTACTGAGTATTTTGAAGAGGCATAAAACAAAAAAGTGAATTCTAGAAAAGGAGACTGATGAAGCAGGTTTAAGGAACTCAAATGAAAAGAGGAAGGAACATGAAGCTGGGTCAGAATGCCAGTTATTTTTTTGATTATGTCATTACTTAGATGGTATGGTGACTTAGACCTGAAAAGAAGTTTCATACATGTTTCCTCAATTTCACACTCTAAGGTGCTGAGGCATTCAAGCTACAATGGTTTAAAGATAAATAAATAAGGAACAGACAAATGGATACTTGTGATTCCTTGACACTCAGGTGAGTAAGTACATTAGATCTCTCTCTGATTAGGCCATGACCAATTGAAATCCACCAAATCCAAAAGTTGTTCTGGAGTAGGATGGCAGGTAAACTAATAAGGCAAAAATAGTAGGGACAATCTACTTCTCTTAGTGGAGAAAATAAGAACTATTATATACACCAGCATCAGGCAACTTGATTATCTATAATCAAAAATAAGTGCAAAACAGCAAAAAAATACACAGGGGAAAAAAAAAAACCCTATTTTAGAGTACAACAACCACACACAATAGCAGAGCTAAAGAAAGTGCTTGTTTAGGCTTACAGTATAATTTATTAGATTTAATGACTACGTAAGAATTGGCAGTTGGAGAAAAGGCATGCTAGACAGCAGGAAATGTAGGGTTAAAAACTTTAAATGGCAAACAATATACAACAAAAAAAGATAATCAAGAATGAACTATATTAATTTTATTTCATTAATTATCCTGTTTAAAACATTAACGTTTTTAATTACAAAAAGGGGCCTTAAGATGGTCATTATACTTATGAAACAAATGTTAAACATCAGAGTGATTAATACTTACCTTTGAAACAGTGGGTATTTTATTCTCTTTTGGGACAGTTAAGTGTTTTCTTTTCTCTTCTGATCTGTAAGTCTTTATTTCTTCTTCTCCCTTTGCAGTTCTCCATTCTTCCTGCCTACTGAAAGAGAAAAGTCACACATGTTAATCTAGAATTTTACAACTGATTTCCTCCACAAAAGCCATGTTAGGTATCAGGGACGGAATGCTAGTGCTGAAGTTTTCTTTTCAGATGGAAACATGTGACAGATTTCTGAGTTTAATTTCATAGTTTCGGGGCAGAGGTTCTTGGCATTAAACGATCGAAATACTGGAAAGATAGACTATGCCTACTTGAACTTCATAAGCGTGTTTCTGCTATGGTCTTTGGTAAATCAAGTATGAGATTCTGGAAACACAGTTATTCCTAGGGTAACTTCTCCAAGAGACAGAAATTGGACTTTAAAAAAAAAAAAAAAAAAAAACTGAATGAGCATAGGGTCTATGCTTTGATAATCTTGTATGCCACATAGATAGCTGAAATCTTTTTAAAAGACGAGGCACAACAGAACCTTGAGCTTCAACTAATGCAATTCCTGAAGCCCTGAAAGAACTATATTGTTTCCACTGAGAGGCAGATTAGGCTTCACCTACTGAAAAAACTCAAACATTAAGGTGAAACTGAACAGTAGAAAAAAGTATAGGAACATTAATTTTGAACTTTAATTTCATGGAACCTGAATTCACAAGGACAAAAAAATTTATTTTTACTTTAATTTTGTACAACTAAAGTTTCTGAACTGAAAGGGTATTTGAACTTTTATCTTTGAATTTTAATTTTTTCCTGGAGATTTCATGAGAAGGCAATTAATTGCCAAAGTTAGAGCAACGATATACTGTTAATATTTTATTAATAGTGTATATTAATGTTATCATTTTACTTAATTGTAGAAATCGCTCATGTGACTAGTCATAATTCTGAATAGGAAATAAAGTAAGTAAATTTAAATCTTTTGAAAAAGATGGCCTTAAATTTAAATTTTTGTTCTTAGTATTAAATATTTTTTTAAATTTTTATTGAAATAATTACAGATTCACATATAGTTTCAAGAAATAATACAGAGAGATTTCTTATAGCTTTTATCCAGTTTCCCCCAGTGGTAACATCTTGCAAAACTATAGTATAATTTCACAACCAGGATGCTGACATTGGTATAACACATTTACCTTATGCAGATTTCCCCAGTTTTACTTCTATTCACTGGTGTGTATATACTGGCATAAATTGTTTTATTATGCTTTGCAAATACTGCAAAGCATTAGCAGCATTAGTGTTTTTACAAATTTAAGGTTTGTGACAACCCTGTGTTGAGAAAGTCTACTGGCACCATCTTTCCAACAGGGTGTGCAAACTTCATGTCTCTGTGTCACGTTTTGGTAGTTCTCATAATATTTTAAGCTTTTCCATTGTTACTACATCTGTTATGGAGGAGCTCTGTCATCAGTGATCTTTGAGGTTACTACTGGAATTGTTTTGGGACATAACAACCACACCTAGATAAGATGGTGAAGTTTTCAACAAATACTGTTTGTGCTGTGACTACTCCACTGACCGGCCTTTCCCCCTATCTGTCCCCTCTCGTTGGATCTCCCCATTCCCTGGCATATAATATTGAAATCAGGCCAATTAATAACCCTATGACGGCCTGTAAGTGTTCAAGTGAAAGGACGAGTCACATGTCTCTCATTGTAAATCAAAAGCTAGAATGAGAATGGCATGTTGAAAGTTGAGACAGGCTGAAACCCAGGCCTTTTGCACCAAAGAGTTGTGAATACAAAGGAAAAGTTCTTGAAGGAAATTAAATGTGCTACTGCAGTGAACACACAAATGATGACAAAGTGAAAGAGTCTTACTGCTGATAAGGAGAAGGTTTTAGTGGTCTCAAGAAAAGATCAAACCAGCCTCAACATTTCCTTAAGCCAAAGCCTAAGCCAGAGCAAGGCCCTAACTCTTCAATTCTATGAAGGTTGAGAGCTGAGAAAGCTACAGAAGAAAAGTTGGAAGCTGGCAGAGGTTGGTTCATGAAGTTTAAGGAAAGAAGCTGTCTCATCTCCATTAACATAAAAGTGCAAGGTAAAGCAGCAAGTGCTGATGGAGAAGCTGCAGCAAGTAATTCAGAAGATCTAGCTAAGATCACTGAAGAAAGTAGTCACACTACACAACATATTTTCAATGTAGAGAAAACAGCCTTATATTCGAGGAAGATGTCATCTAGGACTTTCATAGCTACACAGGAGAAATCAATGCCTGCCTTCAAAGTTTTAAGTACAGGCTAACACTTCCTGGGGTTTAATGCAGCTGGTGACTTGAAGACGAAGCCAATGCTCATTTATCATTCCAAAAATTCTAGGGCCCTTCAGAATTATGCTAAATCTATTCTGCCTGTGCTCTATCAATGGAACAACAAAGTCTGGATGACAGCATATTGTTTACAGTATGCTTACTGAATATTTTAAGCCTACCGTTGAGACCTACTGCTCAGAAAAAAAGATTTCTATCAAAAAATTATTGCTCATTGACAAGGACTTGGTCACAGAAGAGCTCTGATGGAGATGTACAAGGATATTAATGTTGTTATCATGCCTGGTAACATAACATCCATTCTGCAGCACATGGATCAAGGAATTTTGACTTTGAAGTCTAATGATTTACGAAATACATTTTGTAAGACTATAACTGCCACAGAGAGTGATTTCTCTGATGGATCTGGGCAAAATAAACTGAAAATCTTCTGGAAAGGATTCACTATCCTAGATACCATTAAGAACATTCATGATTCATGGGAGATCAAAATATCATTAATAGGAGCTTGGAAGAAGTTCATTCCAACCCTCATGGATGACTTTGAGGTTCAAGACTTCAGTGGAGTAAGTCATTGCAGATGTGGTTGAAATAGCAAGAAAACTAGAAACAGATGCACAGCCTGAAGATGTGACTGAATTGCTGCCATCTCATAAAACTTGGGTGCAGGAGGAGTTGCTTTTTATGGATGAGCAAAGAAAGTAGTTTCTTGACATGACATCTACTCCTGGTGAAGGTGCTTGAACATTGTTGAAATAACAAAGGATGTAGAATGTTATATGAACTTAGTTGATAAAGTGGCAACAGAGTTTGAGAGGACTGACTTTCAATTTTGAAAGAAGTTCCACACTGGGTAAAATGCTATCAAACAGCATCACATGCTACCAAGAATTCTTTTGTTAAAAGACAAGTCAATTGATGTGGCAAATTTTATTGCTATATTACTTTAACAAATTGCCACAGCCAACCCAACCTTCAATAACCACTGCCCTGCATCAGTCGACAGCCATTAACGTTAAGGCAAGACCTTCCACCAGCAAAAAGATTATAACTCACTGAAGGATCAGACGAACATTAGCATTTTTCAGCAATCAAGTATTT
The DNA here is from genome assembly GCF_041146395.1 of Eulemur rufifrons. Taxonomy (NCBI): domain Eukaryota; kingdom Metazoa; phylum Chordata; class Mammalia; order Primates; family Lemuridae; genus Eulemur; species Eulemur rufifrons. The sequence goes on from NC_090997.1 coordinate 38,551,349, forward strand.
TTGAATTAAGGTTTGTACATTGTTTTTGTAGACATAATGCTATTACACTCTCAATAGACTACATAACATAAACATAACTTTATATGCATTAGGAAACGAAGAAATTCATGTGAGTCCGATAGCAGTATCCACTTTATTGCTATATTTGCTTTATTGTGCTCATCTGGAATCAAATCTGCACTATCTTCAAGGTTATGTCTTTATTTAGTCCTATGCAAATTTATCACGGGTGTAGGTTTTTGTATCCATCACTCCAGTTAAGATACAGAATATCTCCGTCACCACAAAGATCACTTGTGGTACATTTTTATCATACCTACCTCTCTCTCCTCCCCCCCAAACTCAGCAACCACTAATCTGTTCTCCATCTCTATATTTTTGGCATTTCAAGAATATTCCATAAACAGAATCACATAGAATATAACCTTTAAGACTTTTTCCCCCACTCAGCATAATTCCTTCAGGATTCATCTCAAGTTGTTGTATCAATAGGTTGCTTTTTATTACAGAGTAGCATTTCATGGTATAGATATAACACAGTTCATTTATACTCAGTGAAGTACATCTGGATATTTTTCTGGCTTTTGGCTATTACAAATACAGTTGCTATACACTGGTGTACAGGCTTTTGTAACCACATGAGTTTTCAATTCTTTGGAGTAAATCCCTATGAGTGCAACTGTTGGATCATATGGCAGTTACATGTTTAGGTTTTTAAGAAAGTGCAAAAACTGTTTTCCAAAGTGGCTCTACCATTTCACATTCCCACTGGCAATGCATGAATAATCCAGTTTTCTCTATATCATCCGCCTAGCATTTGGCACTGTCACTTATTTTTTATTTTAGCCATTCTGATAGGTTAAGTAGTGGTATTTCATTGTGGTTTCAATTTACATTTCCCTAATGACTACCGATGTTGATTATATTTTCCTGTGCTTGTTTGCCATTTGTAGTTCCTCTTTGATGAATGAATGTTCATGTCTTTTCCTCATTTTCTGATTGGAGTTCTTTTTATGTTATGTGATTGGATTTAATTTTAATTAAAAGTATTAGGCTGACCCACTTCAGAGACTTCTAGAGGCAAACTTCAAACTACCCACTAGGGAGAATCCCAAGAAGATTACCAAAGGAAGAGTACTAAATGCTGGGGACAAAGCTCTAGGAAGACCAAAGTAAGAATACCTTCCACGGTGATGCCCACAGCCTTTCCTGACCATAGGCTTAAGGAACAGTTAAGCCCAATGATAAAGTGATAAAAAGGTGAAGAATATTTGAAGTGAAACATATTTCCTTCCATGTGGAGGAACCTCAACCACCAACTACCTACATCTCCTTACTCATTCCTCTCCAGGAAGGAGTGAACTAACTAATCAACTGATATGCTCTAGAAGGAAAACTCAGCTTAGCATGGCATAGTCCTATGCTGTTATGTGCAATGCACAGATTCTGCTCTACATTTTAAAGAGGTAAGCTAGATGTGCCATATGGAGATAAGTACTGTGACCTACTGCTATCTGTATTTGAGGTTCTTTTTGGAAGGCACAGTTTCATGCAGATAAAAGTCACATTATTCACAACTGTATCAGCAATAAAAAGTAATATTCTGATTTCCCATATGCCTTATTTCCTGTATTATTTTTCAATTACTTCAGAACTGGAATTGAAAAGATGGATGTTATTTATTGGACCCTCTTCAAACCTTAGAATACAATTAAAAATATATTATGAGAGCTGATTAATTTTTTATTAAGTATACCTCAGCATATTTATAAGATAAAGTTATTGTCCAAATTTATACCTTAGGTATATATCTACTTCTAAGTCCTAAAACAAATTAAATTTGAAGTATTTTTCCAATCAAAAAGCATAACCTATATCAACATTAAGATTTAAAAATATTTTAATTATATAACTACTACTATCTTTGAAGTTTAAGAACTAGAAAATCTTAAATTCAACTTCACATTGTGCTCTTCATACTTAGAGCTTCAAACACAGAACTGAGTATTAATTAGGTTCATATGGACCTCATTCATGAGGAATTCATGACTGAAGAATCAAAAGGAACTGGATATAGTTACCTCATAGCATGAACTATGAGAATACGATTTTATGAAATCAATACTTTTTAATTCATATATGTATACTTTTTTAAAAACATCATTTTGATATATATAAAGTATCTACATATTTACCAATAAATATTTTCTTTATGTCTCTGAATAATATGGTGTGAATGATTAGCAAAAGCCATTAAAAATTATAATTATAACTTTATAAAATGTGTTTTAAGATTTAAATATGCTACTCAATAAAATCTATTTGGTCAATCCAAATATATGATTTTCTCCTGTTTACCTTAACACACTCCATTCTTAACATTTACATAAATCACTCTAGAAAATAACATATTTAGAAATTTAATTTTTCTATAGTCATGAATAGTTTAAAATACTAGCTTTTCAGATAAATTTAAGAGAAGTTACAGAGCTGAAAGCTATTTTGAAGACTATAACTCAAAATGAATACAAACAACTATGGTATACAATAATTCACAGCACTCTTTACCTGGCTACACCAGCTGATAGCTCAGGTACTACCACTCTTCGACTCCAAGCTACAAGATCCCGCTCCGTGGCTATTTCACTTCTTGGTGCATTGCTGTGCATTTGCCGTACACCTTCAATTTGTCCACTACGCCTTAGTCCTATGTTTGGTGGTGAATGAACCTCTGAGGTAGAACTTATAGAGCCTAAATGGAAAAATTAGTATAGTAAGTTATATTTAGATACATTTCTCCATTAGTTTATAACAGGAAACTATTATGTTCCACATGAAACTTCATATTGTGTCAAATAATTAAACTACCAAATCAGGAACTAAACCATAAGCAAAAGTTCAATGAAAACAAAACATGTTTATTCAGTTGATTAGACAAGTCAATGAATCATAACTATAAATTATTAAGCCCCAAGGATGTAAAATCATTACTTAAAATAAACACTAGGTATTTTTCAAAAAAGTTCATAAGAAGCAAAAACAAACTCAAGGACATTTATAAGTTTGCTTTAACTTGTCTCTTCAAGTTTAATAATATACAACAATAAGGGTGATGAGATGTTCAAGAATGTGGCTTTGACTATGTTTCATAAATTATTGAAAAAACAGATTTTTAAAAATTTTTCTAATGTTTACTATATTAGTAAAATTTAGAAAATATTACATTTACTAATATATAAGTAAAATTGAGAAAATTAGAATTAGAAAAATTTTTCTACATGTTTACTATAATCTGGATTATTATCTATAAATTGAACTCATCTATAAGTTGAAATTTCATATTATGAACTATTTTCTTAGATCATTAAAACCTTGATCACTTTGGCAGCCTAATATTACATTTTACGGATGTTCCACAATTTAATCACTTCTTTACTGTCGGAAGTTTAGAGTTGTTTCAAATCTTTTAATATTTCACTTAAAATAAAATCCCTGCTTACCTCTACTTAAACGGCTGGTATTACTGACACTTGCTTCACCAGAACGTCTCAGGTCTTGCTCCTGTTGTAGTCTTTGAATCATACTGTCCAGTGGGCTGATCTCCTGGTTTGCTTGCTGACTTAAAACTTGGTTCAGTCCTATGCAATACCACACAAAATACTAAGGGATACTTTAGTCACTATTTAAACCATTTTACTCATCAATCTCACTTATAAGTTCAGAATTAAACATAAATTTTGCTTGGGTAAAAGATCTAAAATGATCAATTACAAACAATGGGAGGGGGAAAAAACCCCACTCATCTTAATTTATTAAAAATAATCATGATGAGGATGATTGCTAACTTTTACTAAGTATTTAAAATATTTACCATGACTCAGACACTCATAATCCTTATGGTAATTCAGTTAGTTGGGTACATATTAACTCCACTTTACAGATAAGAAAACCAAAATAACTCTTCAAAGTCATACATCTAGTAAGTAGCAAAAGATTTTCCATTTAGATCATAGTTTCTTTTCAAAAGAAAAACTCACTTTCTCAAAAAAACTTTACTGCCTCATTTGTTCAACAAATTCTTGAGTGTCTACTATGTGTTAGGAACTATGCCAGGTACTGGGCAGCCAGTGGTGAATAAGAAACATCAAGATCCCTGCCCTTCAGGGAACTAACTCCCAATGGGAAAAGCAAACCATAATGCTGCATATAAAATGTATTCTGAGTGTGAAAAAATGGTGTTAAAATAAAGAGGGTGCTGAGAAAGAGAAAGGGGGAAGGAAGAGAAATAGGAACTACCAACGGTTGAGTCAGAAAAGTCAAAGAAGCCCTCTTTGAGAAGGCAGCGTTTGAGCTGAGGCTTGAATTAGTCAGCTATGTGAAGAGCTAGAAAAGGAACACTCCAGATAGAAAGCAAAAGGTACAAAGGTTCTGAAGTATGGAGGAACTTGCTGTATTTTAACCCATCCTACTTTTACAGCATCAACTCTCACCCTCAACTCTCACCCGTACCAGTCATATAGAATCATTTGATTCTTCTACTCTCCTAACAAGAAAATACCTTCACGCTTTCAAACTTTTGAACACACTACTCCCACTTAAAAAATTAAATGAAAAACTTGAACTTATCTTTCAAGCACCAACTAAATGGCTATTTAGCACCAACTATTTCCTCTGTGAAATTTTCTAAACTACCTTTGAAAGAATAAGCTGCTATATCATCTTTCAGTTCCTTAAACAATCTATACATATCTTAGTATTCAGCCAAATACATAGCATAAAGGAAGCAAACTAGTTAGGTTCCCCAAAAGTATGAAGTGTCTTATTTATCTTTATAGTCTCTAAATCTAGTATAATGCTAGGCATTAAAAAATGTTCAATCCTGCTGAATAAATGAAAAAAGTGTGTTATAAAATATATGAAAAATATTACCATGAGAGTAGAGAAGGGAGCAATTAATATCAAATGTGCAGGTATATAAGAGAAGATTTGATCAGGTCAGTTAGGGTGGGCTTAAACTGGGAAGAGAAGGCATCAAGGATATTTTGAAATGAAATAGTATAAGAAAGATACTCAGAAGGCGTAATTATACACATTAAATGCATAACATTTCATTTTAAAAGATAAAACTAAAACTAAATAGATAAAATAACTTCTTCAAGGTCACAAAGCTAAAAAGTAGTAAAAGCAGACAGAGGTAAAAGTTCAAATGTCTATCTATACATGCTTCTTTCCTGGTCATGTTTGAATATTGATGAGTAATCTGGTATAGCTCAAGTTTACAACTGAGGAAGCACATTTAAAGTAGGTTGTCTAGTGTCAATATAACAAAACTGAATTCAAGCCAATTTATTATTACAATACCCAAAATCTGTTTTTACCTATCATAACTCTAAGAGATTTCCCAAAATAAATTTTATTATAGATCTAGATTCGCAAACAGAAATACTATAGTTAGTAATGACACAATTTTTTCAAAAAGTATTTTTGTATTAACTATTTTTGTACTCATTAAGTCTAAAATAGTGACAGAAAAGATTTTTATTCAATTCTGTGAATTAGAACACATTCAATCCGTGGATTAGAATTTTGTGAGTCACTATGAAGCCTTATCATCGCTAGGAGTTCTTTTGTGGATACTAATAACTGGTTATCTATTTCACTTTTATGATCATGCCCACTTTATACAGAAGAAAAAACAATGGACTGGACTGAGAATCAGAGGTGGCGTTAGAGTCTCTGTGATTTCATGATACAATATTGTTACTTTTTCTTCTCTCAACTTTCAGGACTGGAATATCATAGGTACGAGGATTAAATGAGATTTATGAAAGCCCTTTATAAACTATTAAATGGAGAAAAAAAGCAATAATGTTAATATTTAAGTAGCACTAGATTTTAATAAATGAGTCTTTTCCTTATTTTATTTCCCTGAGCCTGCAACTCCAGCCTACATACCTATCTTGAGACCTAGGTACAATCTGATTCTTGCCAGTTTCTCTCCAAAAGACTAAAGACATTTCTCTTAATTTCAGTCCTATGACTAGTATTAATATTCCTCTAATACTGAGACTTCTCCAATATGAACACCTGCCTATATTTCTTGACTACTACTTGTTCTCAAATGCTTTGTGTTCATGCTGTCTTCATGTATTAAGACACATCAGTCTCACACACCCCAGATATTCAAGTATGCTGGACTGCCCTATTCTCTCTACAAGTGGCAGCAGGGATGATTCCTCTCTAATGCTTCTCCTAACCCTACATTCTAAGTGGTAACGGTTAATTCCAAGAGTAGCCCTTTTCTATCCAATATGTCCATCTTCATTGCAATTTTATGCTCAATCCTTTAAGAAAAATAAGATGTGGGTTTGCTACAATGCAATCAGATTGATTTTTCTGTGCTGCTTACAGAATATAAATTTAGTTTTAGAAGTTCCAGGCCGGGCGTGGTGGCTCACGCCTGTAATCCTAGCACTCTGGGAGGCCGAGGCGGGTAGATCGCTCAAGGTCGGGTGTTCTAGAAGTTCCTCATCACAACATCTACTTAAAGATTTTGTCTGTTACAGCAGAGTCTAGGACTTAAAATATTTTCGTAAGTATTTTTCTAGTCTAAAATATAACAGAAAGATTCATAATGACAAAAGTGGTTTAATCTTCTTTATAGAACCTCTCCATTATTTTAATTTAATAAAGTGGTTCTACATTTCTTGTCAAAGGGGACAGAGGGCCAGATACAGTGGCTCACTCCTATAATCCCAGCACTTTGGGAGGCCAAGGCGGGAGGATCACTTGAAGCCAGGAGTTCGAGACCAGCCTGGGCAACATAGCCCAGGGAGACCTTGTCTCTAAAAAAAAAAATAATAAAAAAGTTAGCAGTGTGTGGTGGCATGTCCCTGTAATCCTAGCTATTCCGGTGGCTGGGGCAGGAGGATTGCTTGAGCCTAGGAGTTCAAGATTATAGTGAGCTATGATTGTAACACTGTGCTCCAAACTGAGTGACAGACTGGCCCCCGTCTCTTAAAAAAAAAAAAAAAAAGGAGGGAGGAGGGAGAGGAGGAGTCTATAGATTCTATGTCCCTTTTAATTCCCATCCAATTCTTCAATGAATTTAACTTTCATCCTCCATTACATTTCACGAAAACCACTCAACAATTTTCATCCCTATCTTACTTTTTATAAACCTTTGAAAATGTATCACTTCTTAAACAATCTTCCATTTGAATAGGCCACCTAGTCTTTGTCTCTCACATCATACTATTATTCCCCTTAATAATATTCATCATAATTTTTAAGTAAGCATTTGTTTATAACTGTGTATATTAATCTACCTAACCCACTCCAAGAGTGCAAGATTGTTTGTTTCTATTAAATACCCATGGCTTAGCAGATGTCAGGAGCAGAAGAGTTTGTCACTAAATGTCACTGAATGAATAGTAAATGAATTGATTTATCTCATACCAAATACAGAAACTCTTATTAGTCACTAGGGGTTATAAATAGATATAAACCAAAACTACTGCTTTAACTCTCCAATGTTCCTTAACTACCTTGTAATTTTTAAGCTTTGTCAAAGACTTTAGAAAAGTATAAAGCAATACTTTTACTTTTCATTTGCTTAAAACAATTGAAGACAATGTTTTCTTTAATTGGCAATTTTAACATTTCAATGGAAAAAAGAAAATTTGGTTATCTCTGAAAATGAGCACCTACCTGAAGAAGTTACTCCCATCTGAGGGATGAGTTGCTCCTCCCTGCAATTTTCACGGCCAGGAACTAATCTCTGATATCTTGATGGATGAGGATTACCATCAACATCAACCAAAAATGGAGGAGGCATAAGATGAGGTGCTTGCTGAGTCTGTTCATCTAATACAAAATTGTTGGCATCACGGATAAGTGGCCGATAATCACTATGAAAGAACATCTGATCTGCAATCTGTAAAAAGAAAAGTCCATAAAAGACAGGAAAAATAAAAATTTATCACTGTTGATAAAAATCTACATCTCTGATAAGAAAAAAATATGGTAAAAATCTACATCTCTAATGAGAAACAAATGTTAATATTTAATACAAATCATGGTATTAAGCAATAATTAAAAATATTTCCTGGAATTAATTATAAACAGGTATTTATATTTTCTACACTATTTTAAGATCAGAAAAGTATGTGCTTTAAATTTTCTCTGAAACAAGGATGAGACTGTATATACAGTAGTTCCCTCTCATCCACAGTTTAATTTTCTGCAGTTTCAGTTACCCACAGTCACCCAGGGTCTGAAAATATTAGATGGAAAACTCCAGAACAAACAACTCGTAAGTCCTAAACTGTGTGCTGTTCTGAAATCTCATGCCGTCCTTCGTGGGACATGAATCATCCCTTTGTCCAGTGTATCCACACTCTCTGTATACACTACCCACAGTAACTATACAGGAAAAATATAGTGTATGTACGGTTCAGTACTATCTGTGGTTTCAGGCATCCACTGGGGGCATTCAAATATATCCTCTGTGGGTAAGGGGGACTACTGCATTAAAAAACTACCATTAAAAATAAGCTATTCAGGCCAGCGCAGTGGCTCATGCCTGTAATCCTAGCACTCTGGGAGGCCGAGGCAGGAGGATCAATCGAAGTCAGGAGTTCAAGACCAGCCTGAGCAAGAGTGAGATCCCTTCTCTACTAAAAAATAGAAAGAAATTATATGGACAGCTAAAAATATATATAGAAAAATTAGCCGGGCATAGTCCCAGCTACTCGGGAGGCTGAGGCAGTAGGATCGCTTGAGCCCAGGAGTTTGAGATTGCTGTGAGCTAGGCAGACGCCATGGCACTCTAGTCCGGGCAACAGAGTGAGACTCTGTCTCAAAAAAAAAAAGAAAAGCTATTCAATATTAGATTTAAAATTAAATGGTAAAATAAAATCTAGGCATAAATCAGTCAATAGTACTTTTACTTTCAGAGAACTACCATGCTTTATCTTAAATCCCTAGTAAGCATGATTGATGTAATATTAATGTAAAATATTAACTTAAGATTTTCTAAGAATAACCATTTTCTCTAAATTTTTTAAGATAATATAAAATTATTAATATGAACTTAACCCTGACACATCTGTAACTTCAAAATTTTATTAATTTGGAATTTCTTAAACTAAATTATAAACTACTCCATTTTTACTATCTTAACCTTTTATATCACTCCACCACAAGTAATTTAAATCTTTTAGTCACTAATCTTAATGACACAGTCTTTAATTGCTGGATGTGGTGAAACCACCTGTAATTCTAGCTACTCTGGGGTTGAGACCAGAATATTGCTTGAGGCCAGGAGTCCAGGCCAGCCTAGGCAAAATAGCAAGACACCTATCTCAAAAATTAAAAAAAAAAGAGAGAGAGACAAGGTCTTTAATAGAAAACATTAGCTAGCTACCATCAGTAGGTTATACAGCTTTGAGAACCACGTAAAAGTCACAGATTTGTACTCTAGATAAATACATATTGTCTATGTAAATAAAACATTTTATATCATTTCAAAGAGCCATACTATAGACAACACCTTCTATCCCCAGCTTATATACCCCAAGTAAAGAACTCCCATCAAAATTGCTCTAGTTGGCTAAGTAAAAAGTTATTCCTTCCAAAATATATATTTATTCTATAATGTCTGTTACAAAAAAGTGAGATTTAACAACTCCTGTCTTCCTCTTCCTTTCTAAAACATAAGTCTCCAAACTATTTAAAATATGATTCTTCAAACTTCATGTTGAATGCAAAAACGTTGATGCCTATCCACTCAAAAAAAAAATTAAATAAATAAATAAATAAATACAACCCCTACACATCCACGGATTAAAGAAATAAGAACATTATGTATGTTCATCATACTGTACCTTGTCATATTTGCTACTAGACCCAAAGCCAAATATTAAAAGATGTCCATGAGAGTCTGTGCATGCAAAATGCTGACCATCAGGAGAGCATTTGCAGTCAAATACTGCACCATGTCCTTGGCCTTCAATCTGAAATATATTTAATCAATAATAAGAAAATTGCCATTACAATATAAAGAACTGGTCACTACTGTTACTATAATTTTATGATAAAAGATGTATAAGTGTACATCCTAATGAAGTGAAGATTAAATACAACATAGTACAGTAATAAAATTTGTGGGTATTTATGAAAAGTGTCAGATTCACAGCTTTAAAAAACAAAATATCCACAGACCAGACACAATTCAGGAAATAAAGAACATCAATCTCCCCCACCCATAAAATTCTGCTTCACGTTTTAAACCCAGATTTAAAATGTAATTGAGCCTTACATTCCATCTATCTCCATTCAATCACACCCTTTCTACAAAGGCTGGTGACGTAGCCAACTGTAGCGATTTTTTGGTTAACTCTTGGAAGTAGTAGCCAGAGATCACATGACACTGAATTTTATTCTCTTTGGTAATAAATTCCCTAGTGGTCTGACTCATCTTTTAAATGGTGAATTTCAAAGGTTAAAGAAAAGGTTTTTTTTACCTGATAATTGTTTTCTGTTTTCCAGTTCCATTAATCCAGAACGAATGGGTTTCTCCCTGCAACCTGTCAATCAAACAGAGGTGGCCAATCACCACTCTGAATTTTTTGCTCTCAGTGATTCTTCAGACTATGTTCCAGTTGAAAACTTCTTTAGCAGTTCTGAAAGAGGTAAAAATTCTACCCTATCTAAAGCACATCTAGGGACTGAATTTCAGAAACAACTAAAATAGGGAGCTGACTCCCTAACAAATAACAACTAAGGATGATTTCACAAATGCGATTGGATGTCTGGATTAGCAGAATCGGAACACACACACATTATCAGGTAAGAAATACCTCCTTTCTGTTCCGGTATCCACTGATCTAGAACAAATTGAGTTTTATTAGTAATATCCCAGGAAATGCTTGGAAAAGAGAAAAGTGGTAATTCCCTTTCTTTGGTATTAAAAATCTGGCATAAGGATGGATGTACAGTTCACTAAATACAGAACTGAGTTAAAATTCAGAAGAAGAACAGTTGATTTCTCATAAGGTTTGCACTTTGGTCAAAAGAGAAAATATCACTACAAAAGGAAGGGTTCTGTCTAAGAAGTTAGTATAATACCACAAATGGGATTGCCTCAAAAAGAAAACTACCTTTCCCTTTGGCTTAAAGAAAAGAAGAAATGTGTATAATCGTGCTTATTAATGCTGTTTTGGATGATGGTAATAACAGAAAAGAAAGTACAGCTTTTCTTAAAATGTAATCATATTAAACTAGTAAACTAATGTCTGATACACACAAAAACGTATCATAAAAGTAAGAAAATGAATCATAAGTGAAACAGGATTATTTCTTGGGTATGAAGAAAGTTGGAGGATGATAAGATAGCAGAGGAAGATAACTAATTCCAAGTCTGCATTAAAACAATTCAAAACCAAGAAAGAACAGAACCATTTCTTCAGATTAACATAAGGGCATACATAAGATTAGCAGCCATACAGCTAGCTAGGCATTTGTCAAAAATGAAAGACAGTAAGTAGAAACATCAGGATTTAAGTCCTTATTTTTTAATGTGTTCCTAGTCAAATGAGAAGTTACATGACTGTTATAAATAAGTAACCATATGAAAAAAGTAGACCTCTAAATAGACTTTTTTACATCAAAAACTCAAAATTAAAGAATTGAATTTCCTTAGCCATGTTTTGTTAGATGATTTATCTCAGTTCACTCACAATTGCACAGAAGGCAAGAGAAAACAAAAAAGCAACTACTTTATAAATCTACCCTAATATATGTTTTCAGAACTGTAATACTATTCTAAGTCTAAAATTACAATTTTAAGTACATAGTAGTACAGAGGAAGAGACCTGAAAGTAGTCAAACTCAGCAATGACAAAGAAAATCTGATAAATGTTCATAAGCACAGCATCCTTCATGTGATGTTTAAACAATCTTATTCTACATTTTCGGGGTAGAGGGAAGGGGAACTAATCAACCCTATGCCCATATTATTTACTAATGTTGCCACATTTACAATTAGTAGATCTCTAAAAGAATCTTTTAGGAGAGTTGAAACTTACAAAGTTCTAAAAAAGCAAAGAAAAAAGTAACAATCATATTTAAAATCCCTATGTGTCCTATATGACACATTCCATTGTGAATATGGCAAGATGGTATCAATTTTCTTGTTGTATGGCATCTTGTTTAACTCCAAAGTTACTTTTATACAGAGGAAATGAATACATTTCAATAGTATCAGAAAAAAGGAAAAGTATATTATTTGGATTAATGTTCATTAAAGGCACTGAAAGAATTTGCTTTACTCATGAGCCAATTAGAAAGGTGCTTCTAACCTTATTAAGTAAAAAACTAAGTTTTATCTTTATTAACAGCTCCTCAGATAATAAACACCCATACCTATAAAATGTAGAGTAGGCTTTCTAAACAGTTGATGATACAAAGTAGGAAAGATTTTACTTTCCCTATGTAAATAAAAATACCCCAGTTATTTTAACAACATATAATATGATTAAGCCAACCAGGAAAAAAAATTAAATATTCCTCTCTAAAAAGGATTTCATCTTTTTAAACCAGGATCAAAGTATTTATAAGAAGGAATTCTCAAAGCAAAAATTTAATAACGAAGGCATTATTTGAATATATACATGTAACTAGAAAGCAATGAGGTTTACCTTCAAAATCCAAAAGAAAGAAAATGTCCTCTCTATCCTTTTCAAAGGTATATAAGCCTATCATAAAATTAAATGTACTGCACAGCAAGAGAATGAGTCAATGTAAACTTTAACACAGTATACAGCTTATGCTAGCACTTACTGCATGCTGTACTAAAATAATTAGAAAACAGAGTAAAATTAATAAGTAATAAATTTTCAAAATAAGTGCATTTTAGATGAACTTTTCCTCTAATAAAATCAAGTATGCTTGTATGTTACTTGGGACACATGTAAATAAAGATCACATAATAAAACTCATATACATTAAATACCAATAAGGAATAGCTGAGATAATCCATGAGCTAGTATATACCAGTAACAGCAAAAATTTTAAAAAGAATAAGAGTTTAAGAAAAAAAGATATATTCAGCAATTATGATAAAGGATTTTGTTTTATTTTTTAAAGTAAGCAACAAGAGAATCAGACATGTTAAAATAATGACTCCTTCACTAGAAAACTCTCATACTCACTAAAGAATTCTAGACATATTACCAAAAAGTAGTATAACATAGTTATAGTTTAGAAATTTTTACTGAACTTAAAAAAAATTAACTTACTACAAAAAATTTTGAGTTAAAAGCTTCAATAATGATAGAATTATTACATTTAAGGAAGAATACTGGTAGCGTTTCTGAGGGAGGATACTATGCACAACTTCTAACATAATTTTTATGAAGCTGAAAGATGAATAATTAAAGCAAACAGAGGAATGAAGTCTAAGACCCAAACAAACTCTCCAACAGAAATGGGCAAAATCAAGTAATCTCTCTGTGGAACGACAGAGATAATTTAAATGATCACTGGAGTCCTGCCTAGTTTTAAAATCCTATCATCTGATGTTCAGGAATCAGGAAGGCTTGTTGAAAAAAGTGGATAAATCTGGAAATGAAGTATATTAAAAGCACTAGAATGCAGATTCCAGGGTTTAAATTAATCACAAGGAACATAAACACACACACACACACACACACACACACACACACACAGAGCTGAATATGGGATGTACTTCTAGAAGACCTCAACACAAAGTAGGAAGGTTAAAAATACGGGCTGTCTAAGGCAGAATCCTCCTCTTATGGAATCATTTCAATTCTATAACCAAGGTCACGTTTTGTCTTATTAAACATACCACTGATTAGAAGAAAGCATCTTACCTAGAAAATACTACAAAATTTTAAATTATGCATCTTTTAAAATATCCTAAAATTTTTATGAGGTGTACTCATGTCTTCCATACAACCATTAATAACAACATCGTTGTCCAGGTCACCCAGACTCAACACTCTAAACATTAAATCTTTCCTCTCTGTCACTCTCCAGCCCCAATCCCTGTGTCAGTCAGAAACCACCAAGTCTTATATTAACGTTTTCTTCACAAATTCCCTACTACCCACTCCTACAATTTTTCATTATGACTTCACTGACTAAAGTAGTTCTCCTTATACCTGAAATACTACTACTGGCAAACAAACTGTTTTCCTCTTATCTTCTAGACTATCCTATGATTTACTTATATATGCTTATGAAATCATTTGAGGCCAGCAACAATCCATCTATGTTTTTGTCTTATCATCATTTCCAAAATCTATTCCAAACAAACTTTCTAAGTTACTGTATGAACATGTCTTAATATTTACCTTGTTGCTTACAATGGTCCTCTTACTTAAAAAATTCATTCTCCTCAATGACTTAATTCCTATTTATCTTTCAAGGCATAGTTGCGATTCTTCTTCCTCAACAAAACTTTCTCTGGCCGGGCGCGGTGGCTCACGCCTGTAATCCTAGCACTCTGGGAGGCCGAGGCGGGCGGATCGCTCAAGGTCAGGAGTTCGAGACCAGCCTGAGCAAGAGTGAGACCCCGTCTCTACTAAAAATAGAAAGAAATTATATGGACAACTAAAATATATATATACAAAAAAATTAGCCGGGCATGGTGGCGCATGCCTGTAGTCCCAGCTACTCGGGAGGCTGAGGCAGTAGGATCGCTTAAGCCCAGGAGATTGAGGTTGCTGTGAGCTAGACTGACGCCACGGCACTCACTCTAGCCCGGGCAACAGAGTGAGACTCTGTCTCAAAAAAAAAAAAAAACAACAAAACTTTCTCTGATCATCCACCCTGAAGTGATCCCTACACCCTAACACAGTAATTGTGTTTCTATTTGTTATGCTATCATTTGAGACTATTTATCTCTTAAGGTATATTTTGTATATTTTATCTCCCCAACTTAACTCTAAGCTGACTAAAAACAAGGACCATGTCTTATGCTTCCTTGCAGTCCTCATATTTTGTGCATAACACAAAATAAACACACTCAAATATTTGCTAATCAAAATATCTTAATCTGCATGTTTATACTATGTATAATTTTACATACTTTCCCTTTTAATCATCAAATCTCAAATACCCTTGTGATTGTGCGTCATGGAGTATATCAAAGAATTACTAGATAAAAGTAATTCACCAAATATAAAACAGTATGACAAGCTAGAGAGACAAATTCACATTCATGACAACAAATTTTAAAATATCTTGTCTTTGGTACCAAGATATGCATAAAAAGAGATAGACTCTAAAGAACTCCAGAACTTGAAAGAAAGTGACAATAACTAAAGTTTATGACCAGAAGATTGAAGGTAATTCCTTACCCAAAGAAGATGAAACAAGGACTGGAAGTATCAGAGAGTCCTTTTAACACACAGAGTATAGATATATGACATTATCTTGTTAGATGATAATAGACTGATAGAGAGAGAGAGAGAGAGAGAGAGAAAGAAAGACTCTTGAAATCCTGATTCATAAGTGATAACACAATATGAGATATACCTATTTTGAGCTTCTCTTTCTCCCTTTCCTAGATACATACAGCTACAATCATTTGAAACTAAAGTACAGGTCACACTGAGAACATGTTAATATCAAAAGAAGTATGTATGTTCGAAAATTCTAGGTGGTAGATTGGCAGCCTCTGCTCGTTTGGAACGTTGCAAGGAGAAATATATTGTTCTGGATTAGTGGACACTGGAACTTTTTTTTTTTTAAATCTCTTAAGTAAAAGAAAGGTTAAAAGAACAGTTATAAAAATAAGAAAAACTTTTTCTTAAATAAAAACTGTTATTTGGAATTTACCCATGAAACAACAAAAGTAAAGCAAAAACCAAATTCAGTAAAACCACTTTCTAGCAAGAGACATATTGCATTCTTCAACTGAAATCAAAACCAGACACGAGGCAACAAACTACAGCTTTGAATAACATGACAGAAATAGAAAGATATGGAGAGAGAGACAGAGACACAGCTAGGGCTATAGAGAAAAAAAGAGAGCAAGAGAGATAAAGCAAAAGTGCCAGAGACATGAGGAAAGCTATTAAACATGGGGGTCTACAAATCCCACTCCTAACATCTTTTATTTACTACTGATTATTCAAACAGTCTAGTACTAAGAAACGTGAAAGTCTTTTTTCAAATTAATTTAATACTCATTTAGTTTAACGTGTAGTGAAAACTTAGCTGTACTGTGATAATTTAATGAAAAGAAGGCCATAAAACAACTTTGTATTTAGGAATACTTAAGGTTATAGTAAACTTTTAAACTTGCCTATACCTCTTTCAGGGAATGGGAGTATTAAAAGGCCCTCAACATCAGTCCAGAGAGTTTGCACACATTTTCAAGTTATTTCTGGGAATAATTTGTCCACCGTTAGCATTTCATTGGAGTATAGAGCCTTTAAAGTTTAGAGTAACTCTCATCAAAACAAAACTATACTGATGTTTATTTCCTGTCAATGCCAAACAAATACAGGCTTACTAAGTTATACCCAACTAGTTTGGAACATTCTTAATATAAACTACTTGTTTCAATAAAATATCCAAATATATACTACTTAAAACCTGAATATTAAAGCTATATAAGAACTGTTCAGCTGAAAGAGAGAGAAATAACTGACATGGTTTTTAGAAGAACGTCGACAAATATTTAATGCCTAGAATTTAGGTTTTGGGGTATATTGTTTTTAAGAAAAAAGTTATCTAATGTTTATAATTTTCTCCAAAATATTTTCTCTGGCTTCCTTCCCTGGTTCACTTAAAATTTAAAAAAAAAAAAAAAAAAAAAAAAATCAACAACAACCCAGAAAGGCTATTCTAATAAACGCTTTTTAAAAATTTTATTCTTAGTTACAGTTGAGAAAACAGTGGGGAGGGAGAGTATAAGGGATAGACTGTCTATTCCATTTCATGCTCTGTGCTGGCCTCTTTTAAAACATCACCTTATTTGTTATATACTTTTTACAAGTAATAAAAATAAACCTAGCACCTACCCTCTAACTGCTTTTATCATTCAGATCCTCTATTAGGATGAAAGCTACAGGCTGGCACAGTGGCTTACACCTGTTATCCTAGTACTCTGGGAGGCTGAGGCACGAGGATCCCTTGAGCTAAGGAGCTAAAGACTAGCTTAAGCAGGAGTAAGATCTCATTTCTACTAAAAGTAGAAAAATTAGCCAGGCGCAGTAGCGCAACGCCTGTAGTCCCAGTTACTTCCAGTTACTCGGGAGGCCGAGGCGAGAGAATCCTTTGAGCCCAGGAGTTCGAGGTTGCAGTGAGCTATGAGGACACCACTGCACTCTAGCTGGGGGCAGAGTGAGACTCTGTATCCACAAAAACAAACAAAGAAACAAACAAACAAAAAAAACAACAAAACGATGAAAGCTACCAGTAAAAATAAGGAAAATAAAATAATCCCGCCAGTTTTTCTGGAGAATACCACTTGCAAGCTGAGAGTCGATTTATAAGATTTTGGAATGAAGTAAATTAGGGAATTATTTAAGCATAAATGGCGCTATATATTTTTTAATCTCAATTCCCAAATTCAAAACTTTTCATTTGGTCACAAATTTAGATAGTCCTAAGATAAAACATAAGAAATTTTAAAAAGTGTAACTTATGGCTTGATACAGAAAAAAAATCAGAATATTTATCTGAACAATAACTATCATTACAACATAAAAATATTTATGTCTTATAATATAATCAGCTATTTAAAACTTATTAAAATGTAATGACTATAATATCAGACGTAGGCATTTAAAAATTCAAATTTTCACTTGAAAGGTTTTGTAATGATACAGGATTTTTGACTATGTCTAAAATTTCAAAAAAAAAATTAATTTTCCCAACAGTAAGAAAAGTACAGTAAAATGTTGATTAATACAAAATGCTGAATTATCTGTTACATGATTTCTATTATATTTCACAAAGGTATTAGGAATTTCAAATGGAAAATTCAGTTATTTTAAAAACAGGGACTGATATTATTAAAGCTGTATTCTCAAAATACACTTGACAAAAACCGGTATTTGAAAAAATTTGCATTTACAATTTTTGTTCTTTTAAAAGTATAGTTTATATTCCTTATTTTCTGGCTGTAGGCAGAATGGTGAATTTAATTATTTTTTAAGCTTCAATTTTAACATTCACGTGAAATATTACTTGATCTTAATAATACTTAATCTAACCTTTCACTATTTCTAGTCAAAAATGGAGTATTCCATTAGAATTATTCATCTTCGACCCCTTCAAGGCACACTAGATCCTCCACATTATGCTCAAAAAATGTTTACTAAGCAGGGTGTGGTGGCTCACGCCTGTAATCCTAGCACTTTGGGGAGGTCAAGGGGGGAGGACTGCTTGAGTCGAGGAGTTTGAGACTAGTATGAGCAAGAGCGACACCCCATCTCTACTAAAAACAGAAAAATTAGCCGGTTGCGGTGGTACGTGCCTGTAGTCTCAGCTACTCTTGAGCCCAGGAGTTCAAGGCTGCAGTGAGCTATGATCGTGCCACTGTACTCTACCACAGGCAACAGAGCAAGACCCTATCTCAAAAAAAAAAAAAAAATTTACTAAACTGAACTGGTTATTGCTACTACAGCTTAACATCAGGGACTGAATTTGTACATAAACAAATTTATGGTATTTTAATAACTCAAAAATTTATTGATTAGCTACACAGAGCCAAACAGCTATTATATAACTGTAGCCAAAAGTCAACATTCATGAAAACAAACAGTGAGAACACAGGCCCTCCCTCAAAATGTTTTTCTTTATTTTCTTAATAGCAATGCTGGATACTTTATCTTCCATCTGCCCATAAAGAAAACAAGCAATGAATGAACAAAAGAGTGAAGAGCAAAAAGAAGTAAGGCACTTAGATAACTTATAAATTAAGAGACAGGAAAAAAAACATCATCAAGTTAAAGAGTAAGTTCTCGAAAGATACACTCAGAGTTAATATCATTATGAAAACACTTTCCCCTTGGACATATCACTAACTGGGTATAGTTGGAAGTTAGTTAGGCAATGACATTGAGAAAAGCTCAAAAAACCAACCATGACTATATTAGAAGACATTAGCCAAAGACAGAAAACATGGGTGTAAGCCCCAAGTGCCCATATAATAGCTAGGTGACCTAGGTAAACCTGGGCAAAGCATTTCATCTCTGTAATATACAGTTTCTCCATTCATAAAACCAGGAGTAAAATCTTCCCTAATTGCAACTACCAGGTTTTTATGAGTCCCAAATGAGGTAAAATATGTGGAAGCATTTGGAAACCATTAAAAATCATACAAAAAATTAAAGGGAGTATCTTTATTTTAATGAGATAAAAGGTAGCTCATTTTGCTTTTTTAAATGCAGGATATATTTTTTATCCTTTTTTTTTTTTTTACAGTTTGAAATTCTATGGATACCATCCAATTCTTATTACATAAATTTGCTTTTTCTGCCCTTTTGAAGTTTTTCTATCTCTTATCCATAGAAAGAACGGGAAAAATATCCTCATCTAAAACTTATTCAACAATAAATAATTTTTTAGGGAGTAATGTAACTAACCCCTTCACTAATTTCAAAAAGTATACAATATATTATGCCTGACTTCTATTCCTGGTTACATCACTAATTTGTTACGGTCTAAGAGCAAACCACTTAAATCTCAAGGTACTACAATTTTTATCTCTACTGAAAAGGTGGAATATTAGTGTGACCAACTTACCTGATATGGGAAAATTCACCTTTATAACTGAAAGGTGAAAGCAGTATTCAATTATGAGAGAAAAGTTTCCCTCCAAACACTCTACCAACACAATAATGCCCTTTGAAAATTTGAAAGTACTAAATGAAGCCTCTAATATACATATAGCCCACAAATTGTTTTCTTTTGAAGCTATAAAGACAAATTAGAAATGACTAATTTCCTTATTCAACAGAAATATTACAAGAAGGAGCAAACCAGAAACACAATGATAGAAAAAGAGAGAACAAAAAAATTTTTACCAGCATATTTACGGATTTGTTTTTTAAGTAATCTCCCCTATACAATCACAAAGGAATTCCATTTACCATTAAAAATTGTACACCAAATAATTAACACTGTTTTTTAGAAACCTGAGGATTTTACGAACCTTATTTCTTACCTTATATATCCTAAGGCATACCTATAAAGACAGTTAAAGTTATTTCTTTCACTAAAAAAATTTTTTTATCTTCTGCTTACTCACTACATAGAAATAACTTTACTGTGATTATCAATCAAGCATAGCATCACTTTCATATAATTTTCCAACAAACCATTGCATTTCATAAATGATTGTTTTATGAAATAATGTCTTCCAAAACAATTTTGACCACACAATTAATTGTATTGTTTTATGAATTACTACAAAGGTTTCTACAATTGATTTTTTTTTAAAAATTTAAACACGCTGAACTAGTGGAAACAGTTTTTTTTCCCTTTATTTAAAGGTACTCCTAATATACAGAAAGTAGTTTTTTTTTAATGTGATTATATAAACTGCAGTATCTGAGGAGCCCTTTATACTTCATACAGTGGTTAGAGAAGAGTAGAAACACTGCTTGGTAAGCTGCATGTGATACATAATCATTGTAATTCAAATGCTCAGCAAAATATGCTAAAATCTAGACAAGAAACAAAATTTGGAGGGAAAAGAACATAAACTCAAATAAATATTTAATATACTACAACATGATCAAAGCAAGAAATGCCTGATCCTTTGGCTTTAATTTTAAAATCAGTGTACTTGAATCAAATTCTGTTCCAACTAGAGGACTCCTAACGAAGTAAAATAATACAATGTAAATACTTATTTATAATTTCTTCACATGGTTTTCCAAACGTTTTTTTTTTTCTTTTTTGTTTTTTTGAGACAGAGTCTCGCTTTGTTGCCCAGGCTAGAGTGAGTGCCGTGGCGTCAGTCTCGCTCACAGCAACCTCAAACTCCTGGGCTCAAGCAATCCTCCTGCCTCAGCCTCCCAAGCAGCTGGGACTACAGGCGTGTGCCACCATGCCCAGCTAATTTTTTCTATGTATATTTTTAGTTGTCCAAAAAATTTCTTTCTATTTTTAGTAAAGACAGGGTCTTGCTCTTGCTCAGGCTGGTCTCGAACTCCTGAGCTCAAATGATCCTCCCGCCTAAGCCTCTCAGAGTGCTAGGATTACAGGCGGAAGCCACTGCACCCGGCCAGTTTTCCAAACATTTTTCCTTCTCTATACCATATATTCATACTTGTGAATTTCTGGTCAAGGTTTCACTGCTAAAATTAACAAAACTAAACCAGTTATCACAATATGTAGGCATTGTAATATGCACAATTAATTTTCTTTTAAATTTAGAATCTTAATAAAGGTGTGGAATAAATGCTTCTTAATTGGTGGAAATTTAAAATCAAAATAAAGTATGAACCAATTTTTAAATGGATTTCCTTTGTGATATGCAGAGTACCTTTGTCAAAAAGTCCCCAAATATTTAACAGCTATAAAATGAAGAGAGTGGTAATTACCATATTGAAATAAGATCGAATTTTGACTCCTCGTGCCAGATCCCATACTATCACGTTTCCATCATGACCGGCAGAAAAGAGAACTCTAGGATCAAATGGGTGTGGCTCAAGAACAAATACCTCATCTTCATGACCCTGAAATATTTTTGAAGTGGTAAAAGATTATAAACATTAAAAAAAAAAGAAAAAAGAAACAGAATAAAACACCTATATGGAACCATTTCTAGAAATGGAGTTTTATAAACTATTAAACTGGGCAAAAATCTTCAAATTTGTCAATGTATAATTAATAATGAAACTGACTAAATATCACCATCCAGGGCTTTGCTATCATTTGGTGAGACATGAGAATACTACTAATGGATCTCTATATATCAAGAAACAGCAAGCATCTACAATGTATTTCCAAGGCAAACCTGTTTAATTGCATTTTTACATTATTCCCAATCTCCCACAAAGCCCTGTTACCTTAGCAAATAAGAGTTTTTAGCCAAAACTGTATTCCTCAATGAAAATATTCCATTCACCTGCTTCAGTTATAACAAAATAAAAATTAGTCTTTTCTCACCATTAGGACATGAATGAGTTGACCAGTGTAAGAATTCCAAACTTTCAGAGTCATGTTATTAACTGCAGTTATAACTGTATTGTCATGTCGATCCCAAGCTACCATAGTTACTTTCATTTTTGTGATTTTATCTTCTATTCCTTGAAGGTTTTGACTGAAAGTGAGGAAGGCAGTATTTGTTTACACACTGATGTTATTAAAATACTGGTATGACAAAAACCGAAATGTATTTTCTTATAATTTATATTTATTAACATAGATAACGATCCCTTAACAGTAATTGAAAATAGTGTGAATGAACAAAGAATGATGGCAAAAATCACTGCACTGAGGATAACCAGAATTTCCAGGAATCTAGCACTCCTAAGCCATTAGTAACAGATGATTTAGGGTAAATATCACTGCTATAACCCTATCTAGATCCAGGAACTCTATGCCACAGTGCCCATTCTCCACCTTTACTGTTGCTGTCACCCTCTGCTGACTGCTCTATTCTCCCATCCATCTGAGATAACTACACACAAAAACAAATAACAAAAAATGATAAAATATTAAAACCTCAATTACAGTTACAACATGTGATATAATTTATCTTGGCTGGAGAAAACCATTGGATATATATCATCATCCATCTGTGATAGATTAAACATCATAATATGTTCTGGTTTCTGAAAAAAACATTAAAAGTTACAACTATTTTTACAGAACTAGTATCATCCCCTTAACAAAACAGAACTAAAAAAAAAAAAATTAATGCAGCGTGTCTTCTTATATATGGCAATGACTCATTTTATAAAAATCAACACCACTTCCAATAGCAATGCTAGTTATTGCAGGAAAGTAATAATTTTAACATGGTATATGATTCTATAGGCTAAGAGTCACCCCAACCTGCAATATAATATACTTTAAATGATTTATACCTGTATTTCAAATTTGATCTCTTACCCTGCTGGACGAGTAGCCATATCCAACAAAATGCTCTTCCATTCTCTTCGTTTAAATTGCCAAATACGTGCTGTCCCATCACGACTCCCACTTACAAACCTATATTAAAAGGAGTCCAATCCCCAAAGAAAAACCACATGCTTTACCAGAATGTACTTTTCCTAGAGTTTTGTTTTAAAAAGACAGTATTCATCTTTATTTACATAGCATTCTAACACAATAAAGATTAGTCTCTCAGAGAGTCTCTATAAATGCAAGAGCTTCTAAAACTTTATGGGTTTTTAAAATTTTATATACAAACATGCTAATGTTCATGGCTAGGTCTCGAAAATAACATTAAAAAGTAATTCAAGGTCACTATTTACTACCCTAGAAATAGAATAGATATTTTCCAATGGAAAAATATTGATTTTCCTCTCAGTATTAAAGATCTTGACTTGTTCTATTCAAAGTACCTAGAAATAGCTTTATTTCCTTTTAACAAGAACATGGGAAAATTTACATAATATCATTTATCCTCAATAAACAGGTCTGTTTCAAATACTGTGAAACATTTCTAATCTCGAACAAGTTTCTCCACACTTTGATACATGCAGGGAATACACAGGGCATATAAAAAGTGTTAAAATTATTAAAAGTGTTCAAATATACTAACACTATTACAAATAAGATATAGACATACCTTTAAATGCATGTGAAGGCTATATTCACTTTTAAGTATACCTGGTCAAGATCTTTATTTTAGGTGATTATTTCCCAAACAACTCTAAATAAAATCTGACTACAAGAACTGTATTTTATAATTTTAAAATCAGAATTAAATTAGACAAATAAAAATAAATATTTTACCTGTTACTAGTGTTGGAAAACTGGATACTGTCAACTTTGTCCTATATATAAATAAATAGAAAAGATGCTGAATATAAACTGTTAGACTCGTTTAAATTATGCTCATCTAATTCTTTTCACCAATACTTACAGTATGAAACTCCAATTCTGATATTTTCTCTGGCTGACCTGATCCAAAAAAATAAACCCTAATTATATGATCTGTGCTTCCTGTGGCCAAAAACATTCCACCTGTGAAGAATAACAGCAAACATTTATGAGTAAAACACAACTTCAAAATCTCTTAGAATTAGATAATAAAATGCAAGCAAAATTATAGTATATACTGAAGCAATATTTTACTCTAAAATCATGCATATTTATCCTAAATATATAATACATCTAACGGGAATTTAAGAAAGAAGTTTGCTAATATAGCTTTGACTGGCTGAATTTTTTAATATTTACAGAAGTAAAGCCTTGTTCTACAAATAGTTTCATTAAGTGATTACATAATCTTACTATGTTAAAATTATCAGTCATCTTCACTAGAAAACACGTCTAACTCTGCTGAAATCCTTCTCTTGTCCTACGTCCCATGTGTCAAAATCTTAAGGTTCAACTCCCTCAGTTGTAAAGGCCCAACTTGCCTTTACAAACTTGGCCATCAAATGAGCCTGCTCTCCTCTGAACTCACCTAAGACTTTGTCTTGTAGTATATACATTTTTACCGTGCATTACTGTTATTAGTATATGCAATTTACTCCCTTCGTGACAGTAACACTCTTCCAGTGTTGAAAATAGTGTTTGTATATAATAAAATATTTAAGTACTTTTGCTAAATTACCTACCCACTGAACCCTTAAAAAAAAATCAAATTATCTTTGAAAGAGGAGCATAAATTTAAATTACTCTGAATGCATGTACAGTGCCTATATTTGTGTTATTACTAGAAGGAACACTGAATTCACGGCAGTAGCACTGGAAATCTAGATGTTGGAAAATGAAGATTGTTTGGATATTAATAAATACACCAAAAACAGACTCACTTCATCAGTTTGCTATCCTTTATCTCAGGTCATACTGCTACCCAAAATTATGAAATGAACAGACAGAAGTAAACAAAAAATAAAGGTGGGAGGAACAGATATTAGGAACATTACATATTGGATATATTACTGTTTCTTTTAATTTTCTTATCAATTCATTTCAAAGATCCAGATAATTTTTTTAAAAAAACCCTAAAATTCATTCCAAATGCTGCTGCATAAATTCAAAACAAAATGGTATATTAGCAATGCTATACAGCTGCTTTTAAAGCGCAAATAAGAACAATCTGGAGCAAATTAACTAATAAAGATTAAGAAATACCAAATTTATTTTACTTAACTATGGCACACCTCCAAAATCCATGAAAACATAAACCAGATCTAAAATACCTTTCTTAACAAGAGACAACTTTTCATTTTTTAAGTCTATTTTTAAACTATTTATTCTCTCCTATTAGAGCATTATGATCTCCTTAAAGAAAAATATTAGTCATGTGACTACATAAACTAAACTAGAATAGTTGCAATATTTCTAAGTTAATTTATAATCATTCTTGGTTACTTATTAGCTCTGACATATGTATAAGAACATGATTTATAATATAATAGTAAAATATTTTCCTAAGTTTTATGCGTTCCACTAGAAGACTTCTAATGTACAACTTTAAGTGGAAAATAAAGGAAAAAAATCTTACCGGCACTAAAAGAAGAACAGATCATTTGAACTCCAGGACGAGGGCGCTCTGTAAATTTTGCAGGTCTTGGACTATGATATAAAAAATAAACAATTAAAAATATCCTAAGGAGACCAGTAACACCAGAAATAAGCCATTTCAAAAAATAATCACAGAAGGACAAAATTATATACAAAGCAACATCCGGCACCCTTCCTAAAACAACTTAGAAATCATTATGTGTCATAAATCAACAGATAAACTGTAGAAATTCTAGATATAGATTTCATAGGAGCTCCTGACTATACAATAATCTACACATGGAACAATCCCAAAGTCACTATTACACTAGACATGTAGTTATTAGTTAACACTCACTTCTAATCAAATTTAACAAGTTCTCAGTTTTTATAGAGAACATAGAAACAGTAACATAGAAATGTATAAGGAACGGCTATTTGTAAATATGAACATACTAGCTAAATGGGTGCTGCCTCTGTGGCTTATGTATACCATCAATAACTGAACTTTTTCAGTATTAGATATTGTTAATTAAGCTTCTCCCTTCTGCTTACTTTCTAATGTGACAAAATATGTCCTTTAAGACTTCAAAAAGTTGAGTGTTGCTTATTCTAGTGAAAATATGAAGGCCAATCTGACTCTTATGTCAACTATAATGCTCCTTCAAAATAGTGATCTATTGAAAACAGGTTACACACAATTATATTGACATTAATTTTATAACTATTACAGATATCTTTTATATTGCTACTAGTGACATTAAATGTTTAATGTTATAATCAACCATATTAGAGAAAAATGATAGATTTTAGTCCTGATACCAGCTCCAATACACTTAACAATGTGTATGTAATGCTCCAACACACTGATATGTTTGAAGCCCTACTTACTATACATTTTGACCTAGTTTTTTTCACACTATTAGAGGAAATGCAAAAATATTTAGAGCTTTAAGCCTGAGTGTACTGTATAACTTTCACAGTCCATAGCAATCAAATGTAGAGAGGTTTCAGTTTTGTGATCATTTAGAGAAAAACTGTATAGATCAAATATATCTGATCAATTATATATTCTGAGCAATGAGAATTGTCTTTCTTACTAATACAGAACATAAAAAATAGTTACAAATTTTAAAAATTAATAAATCTGCCATTTTAAATTGGTATTTATAACAAAGTGTAATATTAACAAGCTCTCATACAGCTAAGCAAAATATTTATTAAAACATTCTTAAAACCTAAACATTTATTCAGAGCAAAATTAACTATAATTTAAGTAAATTAATCTGAATTATGAAGGCAACTAAATGCACTACTTTCATTAATATCATCTGGATTCTAGCTCTAGTTTTTTGTTAATTTTTGACAACTGCTCATATAAGTGTCATGCAAACATTTACTTGGAACTCATTACCAGAATAGGT
This sequence comes from Eulemur rufifrons, assembly GCF_041146395.1. Lineage (NCBI taxonomy): Eukaryota > Metazoa > Chordata > Mammalia > Primates > Lemuridae > Eulemur > Eulemur rufifrons. The sequence goes on from NC_090997.1 coordinate 38,578,456, forward strand.
AATGGTCCTACACATTGCCATTTCAAAACAGATTTTATTTTGTATTTTTAAAGAGAAAAAACAATAAGCAAGTACAATAATTTATTTTTAAATGCACATTTGAAGAAATATTTTAAAGGAGGGCCTTGGACTCAGACGATGAGCTCAGTTTCCAGCTCTGCCGCCCTAGGCAAGTTAACATTTCTACACCTGTCTCTTCATCTGTAAAATGGGGGTTAAAAACAGAACCTATCTCAGAGTTGCTAGGAGAATTAAACAAGTTTAATCCATGTAAAGTGTTTACTACAATGTCCAACATGCTCAATAAATGTATTTTAATTAGGTTCAACAAGTTCTAGACAGTCCAGTGAATAACTGCTATTTAGTTTGGTACAGTGGTTAAGAGGGGCTCCTTATGGTATACTTCTAGTAGTATTCAAATCCTGGCTCTACCACCAACTCCTAATTATGTAACCTGCTGTGCTCCAGGTTTTGCCCTAGGGATAATAATTGTACCTTTCTCATAGGATTGTTATAAGGATTAAAAAGATAAATAAATGTAAAGTGCTTAGTACTAGCTTGGCAGACTAAGTGCTTAATAAAAATTTGTAATCATCATTATCTGCATATTTTAGGATTCCTATTCTGCTTATACCTAGTATAAATGCTTAGACAGGTTCCTCCTACCCAGAAATCTCTTGAGCTAGCTTCTGTTTCACCCAGCCATTCAGATCACCGATCTAAGAAGCAGCATCTTTACTGGTGGGAAATGGTAACATACATATAAACCCTATGTAAATCAAGAGACTTGATTTTCCTAAGTTGATTCTTTCACTTAATGTAGATAGTTGGGTTTCTGAAATCATTTCTCAAGATTATACAAAAGCATTACACCTCAATACAATTTTTGCCTCTATTAATTAAAGCCTATGTGACATAATTACAGTAACCATCTATACCATGCCAATCTTTTGGGCAGTTACCATGTGTAAAATGGATTACTCTTATTTTAATGTCTGAACTCTAAACTTAGAAATTTTAAGGAACAATTATAATAGCAAATAGAAAAGAATACTACTTGTAAATAACCAGAAAAAACTTCAATGTCCCAAAGTAAGAAAATCACTAAGCAAAGTAACAACTCAGTAGAATATATGCAAGCTATTAAAATTAATATAAATGCCTATGATAAAATCTTACCAAAAAATCAACAGAAAATTATACACATCTCCCTTATTATATCTATATAAAAACACATTCATGGGGAAAGAAATATCGTATTAGCGTAGTTGGTTACATGTGATTCTACATAAAGATTCTGAAAAAAATCATTTATATGGAAAAACTCACTTCTCAAGCATCCAAAAACATGAAATATTACTGTACCTAACAATGTAACCCTTAAGAAGCACAAACAAGGTGAGAGTTTAATTTTGTAAAACACTTTTTGTTCTATCCTAATTTGAAGATTGCTAATCACTTTTTCTTCTCTAAGAAAATAAGAAAGGAAAGGATAAAGTTATCCCAATCAGGTCCACAAGGAGGTAAAAATATGTAAAGGAAAGCAGTAACTAACAATTAACTATTGCTATTGTCTATACACATCAGAAAAATATTTCAACTTTTATTTAAATATCTACAGAAAGCCTTTAAATATTAGAAATGCAACTAAAGTACAATCAACTTACTTTGTCCAAAGAATCATGTTTTTGATCACAATCTTTTTTAAAAATATTTTCAAATGAAGGATAGTTTCATTACATTACTCAAGCCATGGCCCCTTAATGCCCTAAGAACCACTCCACAGGAATCTTCATACACAGGGGTTTAAGAAGCATACCTCCCATTAGAAACAATTATCTAAACATTACTATTTTAAAATAACAAAGGCATACATAAATTATTTTATTAAATAACTCAACTTTGGTTGATAATTTATAAACAGAAGTCAGAGATAATTTTTGAGATATGTTATAATCTGAATGACTTTCTATCCTTAGAGTGGTGGAAACAGCCATTTCAACACTGGAATCACTGGGTACACTACTTCTCTATTCAAAGACTGCCTATGAGGCAAATACAGTACTTCCTCTCCCCACTACAACCGCTCAATCGACAAAATGTGGAAAGGACAGGACCAAAAAGGCAGGGAAGTGCTCTAGTCCTGGCCTTGTCAATTTTTAAAAAAATTGTTTTAACTATTAGAAAGTCATTTAGCTTTTCTTTACCTCAGTGTCCTTAATCAAAAAAGATAATACTCTCCAGCCAATTTGTTTTGATTAACCAAGATATCAATATAGGTGAAAGCACAAATGCAAAATGCTATTACGGGCAGGTGGGGGGATGGTACATCTATGTACCTTGGTATAGTTTAGTGAAACTTTAATGATTCTGGTTTCCTAACTTTCCCTGGATCTATAAGAATATCTAAAGTATATAAATTAAGTAACATAAAAGATTAAAATTATTCTAAAGAATGGTGTTAGGATCTCTTAAGATTATGTTCTCAGCACCAAAAGGAGCTAGTGAGACAAAACTATGCAGCACACAGAAGTGAGTGGTAATAAGTCAGCTATATTCTGAAGGAAGGAGATAGGACTAAGACAAAGATAAGAGAAAAAAGAAACACATGTTAACATGAGAAAACTTTTCTTTCAAGCATAAAAAAGGAGGACACCTAAAAATAAAAGAGGTCAGTAAAGAGCCAAAAAAAAATTTCTAGTGTTTACTCAAGGAGGAAAAGTAAATTTATTTCTATTGTTGACTACTTTATACTTTTGCCATGTCAACCATTAAACACATTTATTCTACGAAATAAAATAGCAACTGACTTTATTTTAAGGGTTCCAGCATCCCAGAGCCAAAAACAAATTGTGCCATCTGCCCCAGTAGAAGACAGATATCTCTTTGAGCCACTGCACAATGGTGAGAACTGAAAAACAATCACAGGGGGAAAAAAATCTTTACAAAAAGAATGACACAGTCCGAATAATAAAATCGACTTTTTACCATACTAATAGCAACTAAGAATAACAGTTAGAAAACACCCAGAATTGACTAAGGTCATTACTACCATGTTATTTAAAGTCCATATATTTATAAAGAAAGCAGAAATATGTCTTTGTTTTAATTGACCTTATATACTGAATTATAAAAATGACTTCTTAAAATTTAAATTATAACCAAAAGTGACTTTATAAAATTTCCTTTAAATTATAACCAAAAAGGATTTTATAGGGATTAAAACAATTACCTGTAATGATGTAATAGACGCACTGTGGCCCTGAAGAACAGCCAAAGGTGCACAAGTTCGAAGACACCAGACTCGGATCATTTTATCACAACTTCCAGCTGCTATCATGGTATTCTCATAGTTTACAGCCATGTCTGATATTTCAGCAGCATGTCCTCTTAAAGTAGCTAATAATCTCCCATCGTCTGTTGCCCAGATTTTTACAAGACAGTCATCAGAACCCTTAAAATAAGAATGGATACTAGAATTAACCCTATAAACTGTAATTCAAGTTCTTAACACTGATAAATCGTATCTCTTATGTCCACTTCCCAACAATTATATTTTTAAGTACTGAAAAGTGTCATATACATGTGTTAGAACTTTGTTCTACACAAAACTCTTAATTAAATTAAATCATTCATTTATAAAGAATACCTGTGTGCCCAGCAACAAAGACAAATAAATAGGAAGCTGGCGATAATTAACATTTACCTCTGGTCCCCACCTACCATTCAAAGTAACCTCTGTCTGGAATCTTGTGAAAGAATTTGTTCTTTTGAAGTAATAAAACTTTAATTGCAAAGCAAATGTAATATACAATGGTGACTAACACTATGTTATTTTGTTATATAAAACTAAAAGTAAGCTAATTTGTGACTTTCTCCCAGGAAGCTAAAAACATAATACGTTAAGAGTTTCTTATCACTGATCTTCAGCTAAAAACATAGTATCACCTAAAACCAATTAGAAATAATAATTACTCTTATCTGTACGAAGTCAATACAAATACATAAATTACTTGTTTACTCTGCTGTAGTAGCATAAGTTCAGAAAGAAATTGTAAAGGATAGAGTCTCCTATGAATACTTATATTAAGAAATAAACATTCCCATTTTATATAGTCAACATAAAGATTAGAATTCCCAAACCTTATTATAAATTTTTTTAAAATATATAAAAGTAAAAAGAATGTTATTAACATATATCATCTCCCAAGTTCAAAACTTACCAATATTTTTGACACATTTTCTAGTTTTTAACATAAAATCAAAATAGGAAACAAATACTTGCAAACTTACTCAATGTTTTTCAGGACATAGTTTTACTAAGATTTCATGTTAGAATTCTTTATGACCTTCCAATCTAATTCTTAAAAAAACACCTTTATATCTGACATTAAAAAGTACTCAGAGGACCTACAAAGGCAAATATGATTCACGACAAGTTTTCTGCTTCATACTGACAATAAATGTAACATATAAATGATCACAATATTAACAGAATGTTAAATGCTGTATCGTTGTTTGTTTGTTTGTTTGTTTTTTGAGACAGGGTCTCGCTTTGTTGCCCAGGCTAGAGTGAGTGCCGTGGCATCAGCCTAGCTCATAGCAACCTCAAACTCCTGGGCTCAAGTGATCCTTCTGCCTCAGCCTCCCGAGTAGCTGGGACTACAAGCATGCACCACCATACCCGGCTAATATTTTCTATATATTTTTAGTTGTTCAGCTAATTTCTTTCTATTTTTAGTAGAGACGGGGGTCTCACTCTTGCTCAGGCTGGACTCGAACTCCTGACCTCGAGCAATCCTCCTGCCTCGGCCTCCCAGAGTACTAGGATTACAGGCGTGAGCCACAACGCCTAGCCTAAATGCTGTATCTTAAACCAGACTCTGCCAACACTACCTAAAATGTTCCTCAATTAACTATAAAACCAGTTCTTCTGATTAGCTTTGAAGCAAATTAGGCGGGTTACAAAGCACTGACTAACAAACTTAACTTTGGTAAATTATCCACATTAAAATCCAGTATTCTCATCACATACACTTAATCTCAGGTTCTTCATCTATAAAATAAGGTTAAATTGGATGATCTCTGAAGTTCACTACACCTTTAAAATTCACTGATTCAAGAATTCATTTATCCATTTGCCTTGCAATTAAAGGACACGCCAACCAGTTAGATACAGTGGAGATGAGATACAAAGATACAGTATTCCTGTCCTCGGGAGGCAAGACAGAAGGAGAATGTAACATGTCTTAAGTGTTATACTGTTAATAAGCAGAGATTCAAACAAAGGAGCAGTCTGTTTTTCCTGAGAGATGGAGAAGTAGAGTCTGGAAAAGAACCCAGACGCAGTGATGCTTGCACAGTTTTATGCAAGAAGAGGTAAAATATAGTAGCTTAAAGCACAGACTCTAGGGTCAAATGCCTGGGTTCATGACCTGGCAAGTCACCCACTTTCTAGCTGTATGACCTTGGACATGTTACATATATTTCCTGTGACTCAGTTTTCTCATCTTATAGAGTTGGTGCAAAGACTAAATGAGGGTGAACACAGTGCCTGACACACGGTAAAAGCTATATGCTATCTATTAGGTCATTAACTATGAAATGTCGGATGTCTTTAAGTACTAAGTTTGACAGTTGGTATCACTGACATTTTCACTTTGACCCTTCGTATGTTATTTTTTATTGTGAAGGTATATCCTCAGTCTTTGAAATGAATGGTTTTCTGGCTTGTGATTATATTTAAAATTTTTTCAGAGCAATTTTTGTGAAAACATGGAAAGTCAAAAATTTGTGTTATTTTTTAGTATAAGTTCCATCGTCGAAGTGTTTATGTGGCTAAGGAGTGCATAGAACACGGATGGTTCCAGAAGTTCCGTTCTGGGGATTTTAATTTTGAGAATGAGCCACGTGGGCGACCTGAGACCAAGATTGATTATGACGAGCTGAAAGCCGTAGTGGAAGAGAATCCATCTCAACCTACACATGAATTAGCAGCAAGGATTGATGTTGCTATTCCAATAATATGGGACCATTTGAAACAAATAGGCAAGGTAAAGCAGCTGGATAGATGGGTATAGCATGAATTAAATGAGCATCAGAAGCTTGCCTTTCTTTGCTGTCGTGACATAAAGGCAAACCATTTCTACACTGTATTGGTATGTGTGATGAAAAATGGATTCTTTTTGACAATCACAAGTGTTAGGCACAATGGTTGGATAAAGATGAAGTGCTGAAACACAGTCCAAAACCAAATATTCATCAAAAAAAGCTAATGGTGTCTATCTGGTGGTCCAGCACTGGTATTATTCTCTACAGCTTCTGGTCAATAGATTACAGCAGATGTCTACTGCACCCAATTGGACAAAATGATGAGTATGCTTGCGATTAAGCAGCTGAAACTGGTCAACAGAGACAGGCCAATCCTCTTGCAAGACCACATGTTGCAAAAAACAATGCTGCTCAAACTACAGAGAGGTTGGACTTGGAATCTCTCTGTCATCCACCATATTCACCAACTGACTACCACTTCTTCCAGGCTTTGGACCACTTCTTGCAAGGAAAAACATTCAATTCTCAACAAGCTGTGGAAAATGCCTTTCGTGATTTCATTGCCACTCGCTGCTGGCATAAACAAGCTACCATTAAGATGGCAAAATTGTGTTGATAGTTTAGTCTCATACTTGGATTAATTGTACTGCTTCTTGTTTGAGATGTAATAAACTAAACTTTTGATTCAAAATCAGACATTTCCAGTTAATGACCTAATACTATAGCCACTTTTCCTGGTAGTAGTATTCTCATTATTTTAATCATAAATTCATTTTTTTAAAACATTCAAAATATATATAGGGAAAAGTATATTTAAAGACATGAAAACGTAGAACAATGTGAGACTTTCAAGGAACTGCAAGTAGTCTGCAAAGTTATTTAGAGTGTGAGGTAAAGGCATGAAAATGAATAGGAAAAAATTGTGAAGAATCTTTTACAGTATACTAAGGAATATGGTACGTAATGAGGAACACTTAAGAATATCAAGCAGGTAAGAACCAACATCAGATTTATATTTTCCAAATATCATCCTGGCATCAGTGTGAATTAGGCTATAAAGTAGACTAGTCGAAAGTTGTTAAAATAGTGCAGGCAGGAGAGAATGAGTGGCAAAACTGAGATTATTACATCATAAAATCAAAAGAAATGGTTACAATAGCTGTTTGTGGAATAAAAGGGATAAGGAGTGTATCACTGATTATCTGTAGGAAGTAAAGAAAGAGTTGTAGCAGACTATGATTTCCAGAAAGCTGGTCTACAACACCACCTGGCACATGGGAAGTACACTAGGGATTTGGTGAATAAGAAATGGCTTTACAGCATTCATTCAACTTAAGTTCTCTAAATTCCACAAAGTGGATCAATTCATTCACTATATTTGCTTATCTTACTTCCAAAAATTAAAGCAATATTTGGTTTTGATCTGCATTCAAGTACTAATATAGAATTTTATGCATGGAAAGGACTATTTGAACTATTTATGTATTTATTTATTTAAAAGGAAAGCTAAATTTCAGAACAACTTGATAGAGTTCTTTTTGGTATGGCTTATTCAGTAGCTATTCTGACTATATAAACAAAATATATTTTTCTATGTAAGGCCCAGCAGTCAATTATGAATGTATTACAAAACTAATAGAAGATTAGAGGTGATAACTATGTAACTGTCTGATAACAAAGTAATTTACAGGAAGCAGCTGTAATGTTTGATTTTCTGCAGGCAAAAAACTGCATACATTTAGAAACAAGTTACTTCTGCTCAGATGACCTTAAAATTAAAATGTATACCTGTAAACCCTTCCCTAAAAGTGAAGTATCAGTTATGCAGACCAAAGATTACCACCTTTGACATGCAAATAAAATAATGTGATATCTAGCTGAAAATGTCTTAGAGAATTTGGTGATCCTTTAAAGCCTACTGTTAACCTGACAGACTTGACAGAAAGAATTCTAATTTCTCTTGTGGCTACTTTATACCTTTATGAGTCAGGAATCTCACCTCTTGCTGCCATTAGAATAAACAGTAGAAATGAATGTCAAAACGACATGTATACTGTCATGCATACTACAACTTCATTTTCTTATTCAAGCTAAAAAGTAACCTGTTCTTCAGGCAGAACTAAAAATTGCTTATAATTTAAATTTAGTTCAAGTTTTTTTCAAGAAGAGGCCACTGACTTTCCTACAAATCTATCAGACCTGTGTTTCATTTCCCTCACAAATTAGCCTAAACTTCAGTGTCAATCATTTCAAAATATGCCCAATTTTCTTGTCTCCTTGTCCATCTACACCACCAGTGACCAACCTTTTATAAAGCTAACCATCATTTGCTCTGATCCTACTGCCAGGATGCCAAGTACCATCATGGTAAAGAATATAAGCACATTAATTCTGCAACATTACAAATTTATGAATCCCCTATTTACTTGGGATGCTATGCCTAATCAGTAATCTTTTTTTTTAACTGGTCCCTATTTAATAGTCTTTTCTATTTCCAGGCTTTATTACTCACCTCTAGAACCCAATTCCATTCCTTAACAAGACTCTCACCAGATAAAATATTTCATATTGATAAGCAGAATCTCTTGATTGTGGACATAATTATCTTTCTAAACAAGCCAAATAAACGGCTATTTTTATACATACCACCTTCATCTACTCATCTGTCCTTAAAAATCAATGCATATCAATAATCTCCTCTCATATCTTCACAGTGGCTCTCTTAGTTCCTTCTCCTTAACCAATATAGCTTCCTTTGAATTACCAGACTCTGGCTCTCCTGTCCATTACTACCAAACACACTGAATGCTCACTATTGCTTCTGTACAACCTCCTACGCGTTTTTAAAAAATAGTTTGAATTTCAACTACACAATTTTCAAGAATAGCACAAATGCCTTCCATATTCCCATCACCCAGATTCATCAACTCTTAAAAATTCACTTCATTTGCTTCATCAGCACTTTTCTTCCCTCCTTCTCTCTCAACATAACAAACACATTCACATACACACTTACCACTGTTACCATTATCTTTTTCTTAAGAGCAGGCTGCTGACTCGATACCCCATTCCCTCTAAATAAATCGGTGTGTATTTCTCTAAAACAAGGATACTTGCCTATATAAGTTGAGAAATCAATATTAATAACACTACCATTCAATCTCTAGGCCCCATTTAAATTTCGTCAATAATGTTTTTTTCTTTTTTGGCCCAGGACCTCATACAGCTAAAAACATTACATTTAATTGTCATGTCTTGTCAGGTTCCTTCAATCTGGAATATTTTCTCAGACTTTCTCTTTCATATCTTCAGCTGTCTATAAAAAAATATAGACCTTAGGATGACCCAGAACCTGGGTCTGTTGAATGTTTCTTCGTGACCAGGTTATTGTCTTTGCAGGAATCCCACAGACGAATGCTGTGTTTTTCTCAGGGCACCACTTTAAAGAACATACAATATCAACCTATTCTACCACTAGTGAAATTAACCTGGTCACGTTAGTGTTTCCAAGGTTTCTCCCCAGGAAAGCTGCAATGTTTCCTTTTTGAATTGATTAGTGTCTTGTGGAGATATATTGCAAGTTTACACCAAGATCTTCACACCAAGATCCTCTACCAGCTTCTATTTGCTAACAAAGAAATCAGCTACAAGAACATTTTGGAGACAATTCCGGGTAAAGGAAATAAACTAGTACAAAGACTCTAAGCCATAAATAGGCTCTGCAAGTTTGAAGTACAGGGAAAGATCAGTATAACTGAAGCACAATACAAAAGAGTTATTTACCTTACAGACTTTGTATGCACCAAATATGTATGCACAAAGTTTCCTGCAAAAAAGGACCTTATTTATTTTTATATCTCTAATTGACTACTTGATTCATTCATCATCTGTTGTATGCCAACCGTATGCACCAGATACTCTGCAAGGCACTACAGATCTAAAAAGTATAAGAAAAAGTCTGTGCTATTAATAACCTCACAATTTAATAGGAAAACAGACATCTAAACAAATCCATCCCAACATTGTAGGGAAATACAAGATAATAGAAGCAAAAAGTAAAGTGCTAGTACTCTACATTCAGAAGGAAATCATTTTTTTTGATAGTCAAGCTTTTTGAAAATTTCAGTCTACATTAAATGCATTCAATTTTTTAATACCCATTCCCTCCTCAGTGCACTGCAATCTCATTCCTATTCCTAACATTAACATAAAACATTTTTTGTCAAGGTTATTATCTTAATCGGTTGAGGCTATAACAAAACACCTTAGATGTGGTAATTTATAAACAATAAAAGTTTATTGCTCACAGTTCTGGAAGCTGGGAAGTCCAAGATCAAGGTGCCATCAGATTTGGTGTCTAGTAAAAGATCTCTTTCTGCTTCACAAATAGCGCCTTCTAGCTGTGTCCTCACATGGCATAAGGGGCAAACAAGCTCCCTTGGGCCTCTTTTATAAGGATACTAATTCCATTAATGAGGGCTCTGCCCTCATGACCTAATCATCTCCTAAAGACCTCACCTCTTAGTATGACCACACTGGGCATTAGGTTTCAGCATAAGAATTTTGGGAGGGACAGAAACATTCAGACCATTCGAGACCAGCCTAAGCAAGAGTGAGACCCCATCTCTACTAAAAATAGAAAAATTAGCTGGGCACTGAGGTGTGCACCTGTAGTCCCAGCTACTCGGAAGGCTGAGGCAGGAGGATCACTTGAGCCCAGGAGTTCGAGGTTGCAGTTAGCTACAAATGACACCACTGTACTCTACCCGGGCAACAGAGCAAGACTCTGTCTCAAGAAAAAAAAAAAAAAAATACATTCAGACCATGGCAGTCATCAATGACCTTGCCAAATCCAAAAGATGTCTTTTAGCCCTAATTTTACTTTAGGTGTCCATGTTTCAGTCCTAATTTTACTGTAGGTTTCCATTTTTTATGAAATGCTCATCTCCTGGCTTTTAAGATACCACATCGGTTTGGTTTTTCTCTAGTCCCTCAGGTTGCTTCTCACTGTCAATTATTGACTCTTCTTTTGTCTGCTTTAAAAGCTGAAGTTTCAGCCTTTTTACATTACACACATACACAGTAATATATTCCATTTCTATAGTGAATGATTCCTAAGTTAAATCATCTTCTTGCCTAGATCTCTCTCCTGAGTTCCCACAGCCTATAGTAGTTCCCATTGCTATTAGGGCTTTTCACACAGGTATTTCATGTCCCACCTTCTCCACTTAAATTCCTACCATAGTAAATGACAGGACTTTCTAAATCACACAAGTTAAAAACATGTCATCCCATAGTCTTTCATCTTACTCCCTCCCTACATACAAATCGTCTCTCAAGTCTTAGAAATTCTATTTTTAATCTGTTAATTCCATCCCTACTTCTACGACTCTGTTCAAGCCCTGATGATTTCCTTCATAGATCACTGCCTTTTCACCAATTTCTCTGTATATATACTTAGTTTTAATCCATCCTCTACAATAATGCCAAGGGGACCATTAAAAAGAGAAAAGCTATTCATTCTTCTATCTAAATCCATCATTCATTAACTCTCCATACTTAGCAGGTTACAAAACGATCTTGAATATTTTGTCCCCCACAAACATCTCTAGCACTTGCTTAATGATGAGTCATATTTATTCTATACCATATATAATAATATACAATTGCATGTTACATTCTCCCAAAGTTTGTAAATGCCTTTCCCTAAGTCAGCAATATCCAAATCAACTCAGCTGAGGTATTACTTCTCATTAATTTCCCTTACCATTTCCTACCACAAGGTTGGATTAGGTACCTCTCCTCTGATACCTCTCAGTGTCTTGTACACCCTCTGTCAAGGTTCGTAGCACATTGCATCAATATTGCCTGTTTACCATCTCTAAATGCTCCAAGAACAGATATAACTTCTTTCAATTCTATCTTCCAAGTTCTCAGGACAGTAGCTGGCTCATAAAAGACTCTGAAGTTCATTAAAGGAATGCATAAACTCATACTCTTTATTATACCCTACTATACTGATGGAAACATTTTATGCTCCTTCATTTTAATTTGAACTGAAGAGAGATATTTCACATTTCTGATAAGGAGAGGAAAACCCTGCTATTTACATAGTACTCAAAGTACTTTTGTATTATGAGTGCCTTAGTCCTGAGAATTCATCAGCTCTACTTTTCTTTGGTAAATATTATTTTGAGGCACTGATTCTGAAACTAAGTAAAAACATTAAAAGGCTAAGAGAGAAGTAGAGAGCAAAACTTGACTTGGTAATTACATTACCTCCTTCCTTGGGTTTTTCTAATTATTCTACAGGGAAAGCATTCATTATTAAAATATTATGGCACAAAATAATGACATGTTTTTGTAATACAGAACTTCACTTATAAATTACAATAATTTCCTTTTAAATTCTTATACAGCATTTATAAGATTTTAGTTGGGTAAAAAATAAAATAGATAAAACTTAAATCTGTAAGTAGCAGCAGGTAATATGCATTATTTTATATAATCCCACCAAAATCCTTTGGAGTTGGTACTATTATCTACTCTCCTCCCCCTTTTTTTAAGAGATGAGAACACTATAGAGATTAAAGGGGTGAGGCGATTTGCCCAACTTGCACTATCAGAAGTAGTAAAACTGTGTCTAAGAGCCCTCTGATGCCAAAACTGATGCTCTTAACTACAGTACTACATACTGCTTCTGGCTGTGACTATTTAAAAAGGACTCAAGAGAATTAATCCCTTGGAAAGAGCTTTCAAATATATATAGACAAGTACCTTAGAAATAAATCAGTGAGGTCTTAAAACAAATACATAAAAAGGAAATACTGTTTGGAGCATTACTGAATTGTTATTCCTATAAATAATAATAATGTGTTTTCTCACTGGAATCTTTCACTGGTCAATCATGATCTATCTTAAAGCCTTATCCTATCAGTTTTCAAGACTGATTTTCAAAGCACTAGCCAGTGTCAAGTGTGATCTAGTGGAATGAGAAAAACACTCAGTATCCATCCCACTTTATGAGTAACAGGAACAATGAACATATATCTACCTATCACCACTTGCTTCAATTCCATAAATGAATAAAGATAATACTTTAAAAATTACTTACAGTAAATATCCGTCTGCCAGTTCGATCAAAAGTTACACAGTACACTGATGACAAATGTCCAAGAATTCGTTTATGCATTTTCATGTGCTGATACACTGCAGTTGGAACAAGTCGCTCAAGTCTGTATTTCCCATTCAGCTTCCTTGAAAACAGAGTATCCGCTACCAAAAAAAGGGAGGGGGAAATAAACGTAATCTGGAAATTAATTTTCTTAAATTATCACCTCTTAAGAATTCACATATTACAATTTGTCATTTGTGGTAAAAATAAAAATGATTTCTAATGTATATGGCTCCTAATTAAAAGTCTTCCAAGTCGTCAGGAAAAACATTATTTCACCTGAAATAAGGTAAATCAGGCACTATCATTCTTACTTTATAAGGAAGCAAATGCAATTAAACAACCTGTCCAAAGTCACAAAGTAGGGCATGAAGCTAAGATTAAAACCTAGATTTCTTTACTTTCTCGCTAGTGTTCTTCTAAAACCAAAAACATTTTATATATTATTTTCTTTAAAGCCCTGCTGAGATAGTTTTTCTAACAAAAGCAATTAAAACTAAAATCCAGTGAACTTTTCATCAACCACTAAAACTTGAACACTTTAAAATGACATGCAAAACGATGTTTAAAAAAATCTTTCCAACAAGACAGAGGAATAAGTCATCTGCATTATGAAAAAAAATAAACTGGGGAGCTTGCCGAACACCTGTAAAATGATTCCTTTTCTAAACCTCATTAGCTCTCTCTTTTCAACTCATTCATTCTAACATCATTCAAGATCCGACTTAAGTTTATCTTCTGCCCCAAAGCCTTATATACTGACTCCAGCCCAAAATGTCCTCTTCCATCTAAATTACAACTGTACTGATACTTTCTATACTGCTAACTTACAGAGAAGGTGCTCAATAAATATATGTTGACTAATCTGCAGGCACATTATTAACCTATAGGTTAAAACTTTTTTTCTAACTGTGACTGCCACCTACATTGGACAATTGGCATTCAAGTTTCTCACTTGAATTTAGTCCCAAATAAAATAAAATATATATACAAAATACTATTCAGCCCAGGTTTAGAGCCTAGCAATTATGCCCTAAAGTTGATAAAACATAAATATCTTGGGTATATTGTATACATTCTCAGTATTTCTTATTTTATTCACATTCAATAAATGTTTGGCTCACACTACATTTGCAAACAACAACAACAACAAAAACTTTGGTCCTGGTGAAGAGGTATGTAGATACTTTGTAGGTTCTTAAGCAATAATATGTCAAAGAATAATTACATTTACTTAGATTTCTTTTACTAGAGCAATTATTTAATATTTTGATAAAGTATTACCCTTGCTGTTAGCATGTAAGTTCTATGCACAATCTATCCAGACACCTAGGAATGTCTAAGACAAGTTTTGACAGTTGTGAATTAGCATATTTAGACTTAAACTGGTTATATAAAAATTTAACAGAGACTTAGTAAGTTTCCATCATAGCTTAGTCCCTGACACATTTTCCTTATGTACAGAAATGGCCTGGTAAAAGACATTCTCCAATGCTTTGGCTCCAAACTGATTTAGTACAAGAATCACACAAAACCACAAACATCAACTATCCTGCCAAATGAGAATTCAAAACATCTTATCCAAATACCAAGGATTACTGACATCTCAGAATCACCTGTCTGTTCTTTAAGAAAATATGCTATGATATACCACATAAACACTGACAGTGTTACCAAGATATACTTTAATTCCCTCTATCTAAAATTTACAAAATTTTCAAAATGTCAAATATGAAAATATTTAACACTCTTCAGATGTGAAAATGATTGTTGGAGACAACTGAAACATCAAAACTATTATTTCTCAATGATGATCAAGCACTATATATGTTCAGAATTTTTTTAGATGAATTTGTTATAAAGACTATTTAAAAATCAGAGAAGCTGAAGTATTTCCAAGCAAAAAATACTTCCCTTATACAAGAGAAAATATTACTGTTTTCTTAAATATAAGTCTTACTGAATCTCTGACCCAAACTGGGATTAAATCTTTATTTTCATTTTGGAAAACAATTGAAAAAAAGAATATCCTTTTCAAAATGTTACTTTACAATAAACTTTTCAAGTAAAACTTTCCAGAAACACATTAAGTGAAATACATTTCTCGTTAAAACTATATTCTACACTACCCTTTGTAATGCTTAGCTACCAGTTAACTATTTGACTGTATCCTAAAACAGAAAGTACCTAGCAGAGTCCTTGCTCTCAACCAATTTACAAACTGTACAACAGCACTAAAAGATATGACATAGAGAGAACAGCATGTAGATTACCAGGTAATAAATTGATGGTTCAAACTTTATAACTGCAGGAGTTAAAGAAGAAAATATAAGTATAGTTCAGTAGTTGAAGTACAACTGAGGAGGCTGAATTTGAGGAAGAACCTGACCAGATCAAATAGGTAGATAATTTTTACAAAGGTAGAGTGGAGGATCTAAGACTCACATTCAATAATCTCACATTTTCTTTTATTATAACATTTACATAATGTCTATCTCCCTTACCAGATCTTAAATATCTCAAGTACAGAAATTCTCTTATATTCTCACAACTCAATGTAGAGGCCTTTTAAATAAAAAAGTATATAAATGAATCTTACTTAATAAGATACACAAGATGGTTCATTTAATTTATAGTTTCATGGCAAAAAGGTAAATGGCAATTATTCACTTTCTAAAGAAATTAATAACAGACTAATTGGATTTCTGAGTAAAAAGGAAATGTCTCTTGGATTACAGAAACTCCCTAAATTTTATTAAATTAGAAAGTCAATTTTTAAAATGAGCATGGTTTAAGAGATATAAGAGGATACAAAGGAATACGTACGTTCTTTATATGACATTATTCTAGTTTTAACCTTAAATCAAGTAACATATATGATTTTGGTTTAAAAGTACATTTATTTTAGCCTACCAAAGCAACTCTTTATCTTTTTCATTTGGCAAATACTTTCTTCTCCTCCAGGGCCAGTTCAAATGTCATCTCTTCTAGGAAGATTGTGGTGAATTTCAAAAGCTTCCTAACTGGTTGCCCTCTAACGTGACTTTTCTGCTCAAAACTGCAAAGCTCTTCATTTCATTCAGAATTAACACCAACTTCCTTGCAGATCAGCCTATGAAGGCCCTGCATAAACTTGTTTCCCATAACCTCTCTGACTTCACCTGCTATTTCTCCCCACGACCTGTGCCAGCTACTCTCATCTACCCCATTCTTCTAACACACCAGGCATGCTTTTCACTTAGGGTCTTTGCACTAGCTGTTCCCTCTGTGTAGAATGCTCTCCCCGTATATGGATAATTCCTTGACCTCCTTTCAAGTCTTTTTTCAGATGTATGCTACCTACTCAAAGAGGCCTAACCTAATCAGCCCATTGAAAATTGCAGCCCACCTCCTACCATCACCTCTAACTCCTGATCCCCCTTTATGTAACTCTGTGCTTGTTCTTTAGCCATCACTTAGCACTGGATACTATACATTTGTTTATTATGTTCATTGCTTATTTCCTGCCTCCTCCCACTAAAATCTAACAAGCTTTATATGGGCAGGGTTTTTTGTCTGTTTTGTTCTTTGATTAGCCTAAGGGCTGACAATTGTGGCTGGCACTTAGATGATCAATATATATTTGGTGAATTAAATAAATTACATATTTATAAAACAAGTTTGGAATAAAACAAAAATGGAGGATTTTAATCTGACAAATTAAAAAATCCAAAATATTTCTAAATTGTGCTTCATTGTAACTCCCCTGCTAAAGGGATTTAATGGGGGGTTGGGGGGGGGGGGCGGAAGGGACGCAGAAGTAAACATACTCAATTTTCTGAAAATAGAACAGTAAATGAAAGAAAAATCTCAGAAATCACTGTTATCCATTAGAAATGAGTTATTTTAAAGTCTAAAGTAGAAAAAGAGCAAAATACTGAAAAGTATCATTTGTAGTGTATCATTCAGAACAGTCTTTGAAACAAAGTCTATGTGCACAAGTCTACAGAATTACTAAACAAAAGGCCCACAATTTCTTAAATGTACTATGTACTTATCTAGTCCTTGGGTTCTAATCTATTACTTCTCTAGGTATCAGGATGATAAATCAAATTCCCCCACAGGTCACTTATTCTTAATTCACATCTAGTTATTTTTCAAGAATTCATTTATTTCTCAAATCATAATACTAATGCATATTCAATTAAGAAAATAAGAACATAAATGAAAGAAAAATCTACAATACTATCACCTAACATAATCACTTTTAAGATTTTGCAAAGGTTTACACTTCATAAACAGCATTTTAACAGGTATGTTGTATTCCTTAATGAAATAAGAGATAAGCTTTAAGTTTGACAGACTTGTGTTCAAGCTTGACACTATGGAGACTTTAAGCAAGTTATTCTTTCTAAACTTCAATTTCTCCGATTATATTACTGCAGAAACATGTCCACTTTCCACAATACACTTGGTTTTCACATTATGTTGTTCTTTAATATCCACAATTTCACAAATTTTAAGTAGTCAATTCTATCAATATTTTTCCTTTCTTTTGTGATTCCGTTTACTGCTTTACTATAAAGTCCTCCTACTCAGCCAATAGTACAATAAATATCCACTTATATCTTCTTTTGCTTTTTTTACAGTTTAGATTTCTCATTTAACTCTTTAATCCATCTACAATTTTAATACACCTTATGAGGTGAGTCTCTAAAGATATTTTTCTCTCCCAAATAACCAAACGTTTGTTCTAGCCTTTCCATTTACTAATTCTTTTCTATTAAGTTGTGATTACATTATCTTATATATACTCTGTGCTAGGCCACTGACATGCCTGATAGTCTATTTCTATGCCAACACCAAAATTTTAATGCTGTAATTAATGTTTTAATATTTATCCAGTTATTCCTCTTCATTATGAGTCCATTTAAAAATATTCTTACTTGTTAAAGAACTTTGAAAATAAATGTAAAGTTAAAAAAATTTGTTGGAAATGTAAATTTAATTTCATTTACTGAAAAACAACTGACATTTTTCTATCCAGAACCTAGTGCTTTCTTCCTACTGGGCCCAAGTTTTTTTAAACACAGATGATTTTTTTAAAAGATAAACATAACAATTAAAGTCACCTAAGTTTCTCTCACTATACCATTTGAATCAAATTCCTGAAGAAAACATGGGTAGCTGCTATAAAAGGGATCTGCAATAACCTTAGTAACTATATTTTTGAGGACATTAGAAAAATACATTATGCAAATCTCTACAAGTACTAAAGCAGAAATACCATTAAAACATTTTCTTCTTTTTCTGCAAAGTACTTTGTAAAATGGACAAGCACACATGGTAAAACTGCAATAAATTATCCAAGATCAAAATTAACCATAGTTAAAAAGATGATTTGGAAAATATTAAAATTACTATGAATTAACAAAAATGCAGAGGTTAGTTTTTTGTTATTCTGGTTTTGTAACTGTTAAGAGCAATATAACATGCTATATGATACCTCCTCCAGTGTAGGAAAGCTGTCCCTCTTCATAATCAGAACTGGAGGGCCCCAGAACTAGTGCCTACAACTTCTTCCAACTCATGAAAACAGAGCCCTGCTGGCAGCCTAACAAAATGCAAGAAGCATGAGGCTGCAGATTCCAAAACCTAGAGAATCAATTTTTGTGACACTAGGAGAATTAAGGAGGCAAAAAGAAAACAGAGTATGTAATTCAGAAGTTATTTCAGTACAATTTGGACCCTTTTCTGATACAGAAAAAGGGGTACTCAGATAAGAAACAACATCAGAGTATGTTACCAGAGGTTGTTTTAACTAATTTTTATTAAATTCACTTTTTTTTTTTAACCCCGTTTTGGCTAATTTTATTCTGTGATTCTGGTTAAAGAAAACATTTGAAAGGAAAGCTCCTAGGTTTTCTGTAAATAAAATGCAAAAGAACTTATAATTTATAATTAGTAACTACAGAAACAGTTCCTAAATTAAAATACTCAAAAGAGTAAATTCTGGATAATCAGTACCCTAGGTTTCATTTTAATCTCTACTATCTGCGTTATAAAAAGGCTTTAGCTTTCTAAATATGTGATTAATAACCATTACTGGTTATTAATCAGTACTCATATAAAACAAGAGTTTGGCAATCTATGATACACTAAACTTCAGTTAACTACAAAAATACTGATAAAAACTTAAGAATACACAAAAACAAATTCCAAACTGATTTATCTCTCATATAATACCATCTCCAATTTTAGATGAGAATTAGAATTCCCAACAAAATGATACTATATTCATGATCAGACACTCAGAGAGCTCTATCTATAAAAATGACCTTCCAAGATCATTACAAGTCCAAATAGTTGTCTGTATATAGTGCTGGTGATTTCAGAATTTAACATAAACGTATTGTATGACAAAGTATTTAATAAAGCATAAAATTACATGAAATGTTATTCACTTTAGAGAAGCACAAAAGTGTTCTAAAGAAAAAGAGATATAATTGTGGGGGTCACAAAAAATAGCTAAAAATAATTTTCTAACAGAGATGTTATGTTAAAGACAGGCATCAAACACCTTGAGGAAGAAAGCCACTATGGCTTGGAGCTAGAGAGAGAGAGAGGTTCTTACTAGGAGGACTTCAAGAATTTGATGATAGAAAACGTCCTATTATTTCCTGCAATTAATAATGTGGGTAAATGTCAAAATAAAATACAATATACAATGTGGGGATAAAAAAGTCTATAGAACACTATTATGATGTGTAGCAGGTTTGGAAAATAATGGCTAGTATTTACTGAGTGCTTTACTGCATGCCAGACACTATTCAAAGCACTTTATTCTCATATAATCCTCATCCATCCTTTGAGGTGGGTGCTTCTATATCCCTTACCAACAAGGAAACTGAAAGATAAAATATAATTTGCCCAGAGGTGAAGCCCAGGTTTAAACTCATGCAATCTGTTGCCAAAGAGTCTACCTCTGACTACACTATATGCTGCCTGTGTGGACAAATATTAGAAAAAAAGACCGAAAGGAAACATACCAAAGTATTAACAGCAGATATGCAGCAAGACTGATTTTTGAGATTTTCTGTTTTCCAAGTTTTCTCCATTGAGAAATATTCACTCTAATTATTTTTTTTTAATAAACTACAATTCAATCTACATCAAGGAACTCAAAAAAAGCAGTAAGAAAAATAAATAGATTAACTTAAATTCAAAGACTGACAAAAACAGACCCAGGGATAAAGATGCAAAAAATTTAAATTTATTTAATAAAAAAAAAAAAAAAAACTAAAAATTAGGTATATTAAAGTATATGAATTTATATTATACACAGAGGATGACAACCACTGCATATTTGACAATGTATTGAAAAACGATATGCTATAAAGAATTCACACTTGTTTTGATTCAAAAGCTGTAAAATAATACTACAAATAGGCCATCAATTTTCTTTGTAAGTTTTGTTTATAAAATCTTTCCCACTGAGTTTTTAAAATAAAAGAGAAACATGTTGATGATAATTTAGATTCAATTTTATTTAGGAAAGAACCGTATAAGGAGGAGAATTTAATTCACTATAGAGCCACAATGGCAAGGCTTGCCATGTTAATTCTTCTGAGGTTACTAATACAGATAGATATAAGCAAGAAAAGACAACCAAATACTTATAATTTGAGGGACAGAGATAATCTGGGAAATAATTCAACAAAGGTTGCTTTATTTCTATAGCACTACCTGATATTGATATTAACCTGCACCAGTAACTAGCAGGAACAAACCAACCTAGGATCAAGGACAAATAATCACCATAAAAATAACTATAACGAAAATAATTTCGCATATTGCTCAGTGTCTGACAGGTTGAGTAGACAGAAAAGACATGGGGAGCAATTTCTTGACCTGTATGGGCTTATAATGTTGTGTTCTATTTATGATAATTCTTGAAATGTATATTATTTATGCAGTTTTCTCTATTTAAGTTTCAATTAAAGTTTATTAAAATACATACAATGAATAAAATATCTGAATAATAATAAAAAAAAAAAGGAAAACATAAAACCTATGAGCTTAAAAAATAACTGACAAAGTAGAGAAAATGGGGGGGGGGAATGTTTAATCATTTATTCCCATGTTCAAAGCAAGGGATACATACCACAGACACAGCCCATCTGCAATTGCCACATCCGCAATTGACACCCAACAATAATGACTATTAACAGGAAATGTATACTCATCCCTGTTTAGCTCAAGTTCAAATACCAATTTATTTGTTCTTGGGAATAAAGCAAAGATAAATGCTGTGTTGTATGAATTACATAAGGTTAAATAAACCCTATTTAGAAACAAAAAAAAAAAAAATAACTATAACGAACAACTACTTCAGTTAAAGTAGGAGGGGTTTGCAGCATTTGAAGGATAATCCTGTAATCAGCTTTTTCCCACCAAAAAAAAAAAAACGGGGCGGGGTAAAGGGTAATGGGAATAGAAGAATAAAGGAAAATAATCACCTGGGCAACACAACACCCATGAGAGCTTCTCTCCTTATTTTACTACTGTAACTAAAATAATTAGTATGCACAGTAGCTACTCTCCAGATCTCTACATAATCAATTTTGGTGTTTAGTTGTACTTCATGCTTGAAACGCACTATGTTTTTAAGATTTAGCAGATACCATAAAGATGAATAATGTCTTAAAAGAACTCAAATACTAAACTGACATAAAATAAAGTGTAAAGATAATGATTCCAAGAGTTAAGTAAAAACATTTTATAAACCAAGTACACAACAAGCACTAAAACAAAAGGCCGATACTATAATCACTAAGAATAGTATTTATTCTTCTTCTTCTTTTCTCTCCTGGAAACTAGCCTAATGCTACTTCAAAATAGAAAACATTACAATGGTGTAACACTTTGTTTTAAATATTTTTAAATGTTCTTATAGTTATTTTAATAGAAATTTGTTTTTAAATAAAATTTTTTTGAAGTTATGTAGTTTTGTTTTATGTAAAACATTTTAATCACTCAATATTGAGTCAACAAACATTTATAGAGCACCTGTATGAGCCAAGTATGGGCTAGAACATGTAACAGGGAAAAAGAAAAGACATGGTACTTACCCTCATGGAGATTGCAGTCTAGCAGGGAAGAAAGACATGAAACAAGGACTTACAACAATGATTAAGTGTTATTAAATAGAAGGTATAGGGAAATCTTGAAATATATAGCAAAGGGTCTAAACATATGGGGGATAGTAGTTATCAGGGAATGTGGGTAGACTTCTCTGAAAAACTGACATTTAAACTAAGACCTGAAAAATGAACAGCCAAAGAATGCTGATGGGAGGTGAGCATATTCCAGGTAGAGGTAACAGCATATGCAGTAGCTTGAAGCTAGAAAGAGCACAACATTCAAGCAACATAAAGAAGTCAAGTATGACTAGCACACAGAGCACAAAAGAGCAAATATCAAGAGAAGAGACTGAGAAGGTAGGGGGCAGACTACGGAGTGCTTTCTAAGCTATGTTAGGCATTTTGGACTAAATTCCAGTAATAATAGGCTGAAGTTTTTAGGGAGAAAGCAGTGGAGTAATACACATAATAAAATTTGCTTTGGTATAATTTATTGCAGTTTTCTCTTGACCACAATGAGAATGGACTGAAAAGGACATAACTAAAAGCAAAAGCTGAGTTTGCAAAAGAAATCAAAGTGTTCAAAAAACAAAATTTCACTTAAAAAAATTTAATCAGTTTGACACAAAGATTTTTAAGATTTTCCCAAGAAATTGAATATCTGCTCTCAATGTTAAGTATTTATTGGACAATACACAAATTTGAAAAAACATACCATGCTTCATTGTTTCTAGAGTTGAAACACCAAGGCATAATTCAAAAGCCTACTAAACCAAAATTAATAAATGGAGACAGCTGATACAACATAACACAAAGAATTTCAGAGAGAAGGCAAAAGGGTGCTATATAAATGTGATAAATGTTAAATGCATAATATCTGAAGCAAAAAAACCCTCCCAGAGATATAACTAAATTAGTTACTACCTCTCTACATTTCAGTTTTCTCCTTAATAAAGTGGGGATTTCTTACAGAATTGTCATAAAAAACAAATGAGACAAAATGTTTTGTAAACTCAAAGGTATTTTATACTAACACCTACATGGACTATCCCTAAACAACCAAATTCTCATGTATTGTAAAAGTAAATCTGATGGACATAGTTTTTCTTTTACTTTTTAAAAGACTTTATGGGAGACCATTTTTCCCCTGCAGCTCCCTTAAGGAGCTGAACAAATCTTTGCTCTGTTTATATAAATATCTACTCAGCCTGATCACAGATTTCCCAGTTTCAAAAGATGGCTAGGAAAATGTTCAAATCCATAACCTCGAAGTCTCCCTGAAGAAATTCAAAATAAAAAGTCAGAGACCTTGAGAAAATAATATAATTTGCTTCCGTTAATATAGATATGAAAATACAACTTCAAACCCAACAATCACTCTGGAAAAATACGTGATACAAACTAAAAGGAAGTGGCTAGTGATTCCTAATTACTACTGGAATTGCTTGCCAGATACATCACACAAAGTAAGGTAGGGGAGATGATATCCCTCATCGCATCTATAACCTAAAAACAAATTTTATCCTATTATTTACAAAAAAATTCAAACACAGCTACAAGAGCAACAATTTAAACTCACCTAAGGAAACTGTCATTCTTCAAAGTTTCGCCCCTTTTTTGTCAACCATAATTTGAAAAGAAATTTAAGCAAAAGAAAAAAATAAAAATAAATATCTATTTTATATATTTGGTACTTAGGCATAATGAACATTAATTTTATTTCCCTAAGAAAAACCAAAAATGCTAATATATCTTGGGAGTCTCTCACAGCTGAACTGTTTTTAACAGGCAAAAGAAGGAAATAGGGAGGCTAGAGGGGAGGATGGGCAGGAAGAAAAAAGTTAATAAAACAAAAACTGCCAAATAGAAATACGAAGAACATTCGGGGAACAGATTAAAAAACAAACACCAAAAACAAAAAAAGAATATAGATAAGTAGAAACTAATTAAACAAAAATCACAAATTAAAATTGTAACTAGAAAAGCAGAACAAAATGGCAGAAGAAAATGAGTTCTGAAAGAAAAAATGGTTACTAAGAAAATAATACGTTGAAATAGATATTTAAATAAGTGATGAGTAGATATCTATCTAGGAATAAAGTATGGATAGAGTAGGAAAAAAGGAAGACTGAACAGAACATATTAAAGAAAGAATAAATGAACAGGGAAAAAACTCCACAGAATATAATCTTATAATTTACTGAATTATATGTAAAATAATGTTTATATAATTGTATGTTAAATCTTACAGATTTATAATTGTATAAAACAATCTAGTAATTATGTCAGAAACATGAGGAAAAATAAATATAACCCTAAAAGTCTAAGAAAAAAAATTCCTGACTGAATAAATATTAAGAAATTACCAACTAGAGAATTCAAATACAATATTGAAAATAAGGCAAAATATAACAAAGTGTGAAGGGAGAAGAGTCTTCTCTTCAAAGATTTGCATCTAGTTTTAAGGGACTCCTTCTGCCTTTGTTCAAACTAATTTTCTCAGAGTATTACAAAATTATAAATGTAGACAAGACCTATAATTTCTTTTATTGTAAAGCCTTCTTAGTATTAACTAGATGTTTGGGTAGTAAAGCTATTTTCCAAGGCAAAGCTGTTTCTTTACACTCAATTTTAAGAACAGGTTCCTCAAAACTCCTTATCTCACCTACTAAGACTGCAGAACGTAACAGCAATCTTTCACAGAAGCAATAAGTAAAACACAAAAGTATGGAAGTACCTAGGCAAAACACCAAAAAAAAGTATGGAAGTACCTAGGCAAAACACCAAAAGACACAGAGGTAAAGTTTACTTTGCTAATTTGGTAAATGTGAGAAAAATGTAAACAGATCAGTAAAAATTTATTTAATATATAAAAATTTTTTGCCACAAGATAAACATGCATTCAATGAATCTCTAAATTTAACCTTAAAAACTACTGTAGAAAATTTCTTCTTTCCTGATCTCCCCCTACCCATGTCCATTTATTATTGAAGCAGGATTGCATATCATAAGCAAATACAGAATAAACTATATCTGAATAAGGCATAATGTGGGTACAGAGATAGGAGAAAGGACAATACCAGGGATTTGTTAATACTTTTGAAAGTAAATGCTGCTATGCCAAGTACACATTCACATAGTAAATACAAGCCAGTAATAACAGATGGGTGGGATCTGTTGTGTTTTGCTTCTGAATATAGTATTAAAGGAGGTTCTAGAGTGCTGGAAAGCAGCTGACCACTTTGGGTCTCCTGCCGAGGCTGAATTCCAATTCGATTTTCACAATTTATGGAGGTTCAATGTAGTTGTGATTTTTAAGCAGATAATAAAACAGAGTAATAAAACACTAAGACAAGCTCAAATGGGTTCTTAAATTGTATAATTTTATAGGTATGGATTTTGATATTCCAAGTGTAATGAACTAACAACCTAGTCTACTCATAAACCTTACTTCCTTAAAGAAAAGTTAGTTTTGGAGACTTTTTTTCTTCCCTTATCTCAAAGCTATCCTTAAGTCTTTCTTCTTCTTACTACCAACTATTACACTTTTTTTTTTTAACCCCCTACACACCCCTGAACTTTTCTTGTCCCACCCCAATGTATCAATTACCTACTGCCTTTTCATTTAACATTTACTAATGCTGAAGAGTTGGACCTATAAAGAACAATAAAACATAATCTTGGTCCTCCAGGACCTAACAGTATAGTAGAAGAAAAAAGGTAAATAAATAACCACAACCATATGACAAAAGCAATAGTAGAGATAACAACTTAATTCTGTCCAGTGACATCTAAGTTTTGAAGGGTCATAGAATGTACAAAAAAGAGAGGGGCATTCCTGACAGAAATAAAACGTGCAGAGATAAAGGGATGAAAAAGAGTATGGCTGATTCTAAGAAATGCCATGAAGTTGTACAAAGAGCACAAGGTACAGATGGTACAAAAAGTGGGGAAAAGTCTTATATCCCACATTAAAATGGGAGATAATTAATGGTCATTAGGGGGAAAAAAGGAGGCATGACATGGTAACATTTGCATTTCAAAGTTTAAAGCAGTGGTAATTTTACCCTGGGGATATCTGGTAATGTCTGGAGACTTTTTTGATTATCATGGGGTTGGGGGATGCTGCTAGATTTAGTGGGTAGAGGCCAGGGATGCACAGGAAGGACAGCTGCCTACATGCAAGAGTTATCTGGCCCAAAAGGTCAACAGGGCCTAGGTTAAATCCTAGGTTACAGGAGCAAGACTAGGGGCAAGGGATAAAGTAGCATATAAGTTCTAGGAGACCAAAGGCCATGTTCTTGCTTACCCAGCAACTCCAGATCCTAACTCAGTGACAGATATAATGTAGGGACTCGATATTACTTGGCAAGTAAATGAATGAAGTAGAACTCTACGCAAGAAATACCAAAGCCTGAAATGTGGTTGTGGCAATGGTAACACAGAACATATTCAAAAGAGTAGAATAAACAGGTCTTATTTACTAAACAGACACAAGAAGTGAACAATAAATTGAAAATAAAATGACTTCCAGGTTTCTGGCTTGGAACAACAAGTTCAGAAAGGTTCAAAAGTTCTATTTTAGGTATTTTTAACTTTGAGATAAAAATGTGAGACATTAAAATAGAGAGGTCCAATAGTTTGCATATGGTCTGAAGTAAGAAAATCCAATTTTCCCCAGCACCTTGACACTACATTATCTTCAGAGTTACAGCAAGTTCAATAAGAAAATGAACAAACCCTAAGTGCAGCGTGGTATCCTGGACTGGATACTGGAATAAGAAAACGTAGTTAGTGGGAAACCTTGGTGAGATACGAGTAAGGTCTGCTGTTTAGTTAATAGTAATGTACCATTGTTGGTTTATTAGTTTTCAGAGATGTACCAGGTAACGTAAAATTATAACATTAGGAGAAAGTATGTGAGAGGTATATAGGACTCTTTATCTGTGCAACTTAGTAAATAATTTCTTACTCCAAAATTAAAAATTTTTAAAAAACCTACTATCCCAAATGTGTCAAAGTTTCAATACTGGAGATCTATATTGAACATATAAATCTATATCTTAAGAAAAGCTAAAATATTGAGTCTTTTCTTATTCCCACTGATAATTAGTTAATACCATACTGGCCAATGAAAGAGCAAAGAAAATTTTTAAAGGTAGCCAGACAGAAAATGGCAAAGAGGAATCAACAAAAGAAGTAAGTCAGTACTAAAAATTTTCATATTTTTTTTAAAAATTCTTCTGACCCATACTGTGATGACTTGAAATAATACCCTGTACCACTATGCAGGCAAACTATTCTGCCAAGAAGCCTGATGAATTACTTCTTCCTATCACCATCCTGTTCATAACTTTATAGCAATGACAAGGCAAACTGTATACCACAGTGAATTTTGACACTAACCTATGACGATAAAAGTAGAGTCCAGCTCCTCTTTAGTAATTTCAAAAACTATATGTAAATACAATCTTTAAAAGTAGGCAAAACTGGTGTTCTAGTACAGGTATTTCTTAATATAAAGAACTAAGACTTTCCTGAAAATGTGAATGGAAAAGGAAAAAAAAATTTATCTTAAACTCTAAAAATGAAATAGTCTTTCAGAAAGCTACAACAAAGACCTGCTTGGTAATTAATGTTGTTACCTGAATGAACCATTCAGGTAACACCTTTCTATGCATGACAGAAAACACAAGGTATTTTTGTCATATACATATAGGGGGTTCAGTACTATCCGAGGTTTCAGGTATCCTCCAGGGGTCTTGGAATGTATCCACTGCAGATTAGGGGGAACTACTGTACTTATATTCCCTATATCCATGTCAGCAGTATTTAATTATCTGACTGTCAACAACACAGCCTAAAATATTTTATCTGATTTTACAAATATTTGGTATCCTTTTCCAAAAATGACTAACATCAATTTTCTTGAATAGCCAAGTGTTATTACTGGAAAATTTAGCTTACAGAGAATAAAGCATAGCATGATGAAGTCAGTCTGGGCTAAATCCTGGATTCACTTAGAATGTGTGACTTTGGTCAAGTCACCAAAACTTTCCATGCCTCAGTTTCCTTTACTGTAAAATAAGAATAATAGTTCCTACTTACAGACCATTTAAGGTGTTAAAAGAAAATAAATAGTGCCTCATACATGGTAATTACTCACACAGAAAACGTTAAGTGAAAAATTATTTTTACCATCAACCATTCTTACACTTTCATTGCCTACCACAGGACTACCTAATTTTGACAAAATAAGTATAACATATTCCCCTTATTATATCAATCTGTAGTTTTTCAAAGAGGAGAAACTTTTCCCTATAGGGGAAAGCTCCTATAATATTTTACCTTCCCCTTCTTTCAGGAAAACTATTCTATCCGTTAGTATAATTTTCTAAGTACAATTATACCCCAGTGTCTCAAATTCCTTTGTTATTTTAATGGTTGCTCATTATAGTAAGATTATATATTTAAATTATTATTTAACCAGGATAGTTGTATGTTAAAAAAAAAAAAAAGGAAATATGATCATCCATGATTACCTATCACACAGGATACCTCTGGGAAATAGGTCAGAGGGAAGAAATGATCCAGAATGCATCACAGAGACAGAAAGATACAAAAAAAATGTAAAAGAGAAGGTAACAGAGAAGATAAAGTGAGAAAGTCTAGCATTTGTTTAAGTTCCTATTTGTTTAAGTCTCAGGGAGGAGAGAGAATGGAGCAGATAGGTTATTACAAAAGATAATGATTGAGAATTTTTCAGTGTCGATAAAGACATTACAGATTCAAGAAGGCTAATAAACCTCAAACAAGATAAATAAAAAGCTGACACCAAGACGTATCATAGTTAAACTGCAGAAAACCAAAGAGAAAGAGAAGATCTTAAAAGCAACCAGAGAAAGAGATCGTCTTCAAAGAAGCAAGTTAGATAAGAGATTTAAACCCAAATATATCAATAATTATATGTAAAGGACTAAATACTCTAGATAAAACATAAAGATTGTCATACTGTACTTTTAAAAGCCACTTCTATGCTATTTGGAGACGAAAAATAAAAGGATACAAAAAAGTTGGAAGTATAATGATGGAAAAATATATATATAAATACCAAACAAAAGTTACACAAAATCAACTACCAGTATAAAAAGTATCCAGAAAAGGAAAAAATAAGTAAGATTTGGATAGATGGAAGAAAGAGGGAGAATAACATTCCTGGCTAGGCAGAAGGGTGGGAATGGGAAAAAAGGCAATGATTAAAATGTGAAGGTCTCTCTGAAAGTCAGGAGTTGACTTCATGGTAGATAAAGTACAAGTGTACTAAAATATCTCGATCAACCTCTTTATATTACCTTGAACAAAAGAGTGACAAAACAAAGGTGGAACTAAATAAGATTACCATCACAGTGTCACACAGTATACTGGAAAGGAGAGAGGTAGAAGACAACAGAAGCAAGAAGAATAACTAGTTTGGAGGATGTTATATTAACCCAGGTAAGACAAGGCCCTAGTACTAGTATAGGTGAAAAGGATGGATCTAGGAGGCATTTCCAGAAGACATATCTGTATCAGTTTTCCTCCTTTATAACTTTAAAAGCGAAAAAAAAAGTACTGTGCTTCTTAAAAGATAACTATTTTTGTTTCCTATCATTATAACTAATCTGAATTATGATACTTATTTCCACTAACTCAACCTAATAATACACACTTTGGTAAGGAATTTTTTGCTAAAATAAAATACCAACAAGCTAATCAGCCTATATAAAATACAATGTATACAATCCATAATTACACATTATGAGCTCTTCATCATTAAAACTACTAACAAGAAAAAGATCTGGTAAGTTTTTCGCTTTTGAATGCTGATGTATATAATATGAAGTTCTCTGACATCATAGTAACTTAAAAAAACCTTTTTACTTTCAAAAATTCTTTAACAAGAGGGTATCAACTATGTAGTGAACTCAAACAACTCACCAATGCTGGGTGGACTACCATAGTTAATTGGTGACTCGGGTGGTCTTCCACAATGCAATGCAGCCAGAGCAGATCCTTTCCACACAACATGCTTGCAGCCTATTAAACACACATATTTTTATGCATACAAAGATAGAAAACAAAAAGCGAGAAAAAGAATGTCTAAATCCTACTAGAAAATTTTCCTACTTTTATTCGTACGTAGCAAGGACTGTCTTCCAGCTCCTAATAAAGTTTGAACTCCAGGAACACTTTGAGGGATTTCTTGTTCAAGAAGAGGTCCTAGTCGATGACATATTTGCAGCAAGTGATCAGGTGCTAAATGTCTGTAATACTTCACCTATTATGTGAAAAACAAATATAAAAACATTTGCTAAATAATGTTATATAATTCTGTACATTAAAACATACTTTTAAAAACATGGGCCGGGCGCGGTGGCTCACGCCTGTAATCCTAGCACTCTGGGAGGCCGAGGTGGGCGGATCGTTTGAGCTCAGGAGTTCGAGACCAGCCTGAGCAAGAGCGAGACCCCATCTCTACTAAAAATAGAAAGAAATTATATGGACAGCTAAAAAATATATATATATAGAAAAAATTAGCCGGGCATGGTGGTGCATGCCTGTAGTCCCAGCTACTCGGGAGGCTGAGACAGTGGGATCGATCGCTTGAGCTCAGGAGTTTGAGGTTGCTGTGAGCTAGGCTGACGCCACGGCACTCACTCTAGCCTGGGCAACAGAGTGAGACTCTGTCTCAAAAAAAAAAAAAAATAAATAAAATAAAATAAAATAAAATAAAAATAAAAACATGTAATCTGTTTTGGCGATTCAACATTTCATTTTACTTATGGGAAAAGTTTACATTTATTTTGTGAAACCACTTGACTCAAAGAATAAAATAGCTATCCCAACCACCGTTTAATCCACTGAAGAAAATAATGCTAAAAATTAATGTAACCTAAATGTAACAAGCTATAAATTAACAAATGCCAGTCAATGTAAATATTGAACAATGAAAAATATATAGCATTATAACCTAAAATGGTAAATTTTAGTTTTTCATTTGAATTTTCAAAACCTTTGAGCTACAAACAACCAAAAAAAAAAATCATCTAACTATAAAATATAATAAATGTTTCAAACCGTTGATATAAAGAAAATCTCCAGAATTAAAGAGAATTGATAGTTTATGTTTATTTTAAAATCGAAGAACACGATATAACATCTATGCTGAATTTCATAACTTACCAAAAATCTTACAGAGAGAAAGGTGAAATTCCAGTTGCTGCCTTAAACAAGTTCTCAACTATAAAATAAATCTACCCACTATAAAAACTTTGAACCCTTTTGGGAATAACGTCAAAATACTGATTAATTTATCCCAGCATTTGAAACCATAATATGAAATGCTAATATTTTTATTATCTAGTCTTTTAGTAAATAAACAAATTCACATAACCTAAATAAAGTTAAATTAGAAAAAGTATTATTTTGTTACTTTTTATTTAGCTATCAAATCATAAAAAATTTCCCACTGTAGTTCCTAAATATTCCAGCTGTTCTCAAGATATGTTCTGGGAACCCCTGGAGGTTCCACAAACAAAAACTATGAATAATACTAAGACGATACTCATTTTTTCACTCTCATTTTCTCATGAGTGTATAGTGGAGGTTCCAGAGGCCACATGACATGTGATGTAATAACAGATCGAATACAGAAGCAGATATGAAAATCTAAACTGTCTTCTATTAAATCAGCCATTAAAGATTCACAAAAATGGGCCGGGCGCGGTGGCTCACGCCTGTAATCCTAGCACTCTGGGAGGCCGAGGCGGGTGGATCGCTCAAGGTCAGGAGTTCGAGACCAGCCTGAGCAAGAGTGAGACCCCGTCTCTACTAAAAATAGAAAGAAATTATATGGACAACTAAAATATATATAGAAAAAATTAGCCGGGCATGGTGGCGCGTGCCTGTAGTCCCAGCTACTCGGGAGGCTGAGGCAGTAGGATCGCTTAAGCCTAGGAGTTTGAGGTTGCTGTGAGCTAGGCTGACGCCACGGCACTCACTCTAGCCAGGGCAACAAAGTGACACTCTGTCTCAAAAAAAAAAAAAAAAAAAAAAAAAAAAAAATAAAGATTCACAAAAATGTAAAACAATGCAACTCTCCTCACAAATGTTTTGTTTTGGAAAATAATTGTTATAAAAATGTTACCTATGTTATCATGAAATTAATTATTATATTATTATTTAATAGGTTTCATTAAATGTTAAGTTTCTAATATGGTAAATATCAATTATAACCCACATCAATAAAGGAACTTCAATAATTTTTATTAGCGTAAAGTGGTCCTGAGACCAAGAAGTCTGGAAATCTCTACTCAAGTTCACTAAGTAATGGCAATTTTAACATAAATTCCTTGAGAAAAGACTGATGGGGGGGTGGGGAGATGATGAGTTAAATAATTTCATTCCATCTTGTAGTATCTGTAATACTCTAAATACAGAAGACCATGAATGTTATTTTTTAAAAGTTGTCTGATACTCATCCTTCTAAACTGAAGTCAATATGAAGAATCTACGTAACTTTTTATTAGACTGGTGAACAATTTAGCATTGCTGGCATTTGCGATTTGATATTGGAATACATTCTTGAATAAATGTGGTTATGTTATACATCATTTTAATGTACATTTCTTGCTTTATGTTTTTTTGCTAATGCCTTATTACTTGCTGTTTATATTTATTTTAGACTATGGAAATGATGTTAGGCAAAAAGCAAATTCAAGCCATTTTCTTATTTGAGCTTAAAATAGGTCCTAAAGAAGCGAGACAACTCGCAACATCAACAATGCATTTGGCCCAGGAATTGCTAACAAACATACAGTGCAGTGGTGGTTCAAGTTTTGCAAAGGAGATGAGAGCCTTGAAGATGAGGAGCACAGTGGCTGGAAGTTGACGACCAAGTGAGAGCCATCATCGAAGCTGATCCCCTTACAACTACAGGAGAAGTTGTCAAAGAACTCAAGGTTGACCATTCTATGGTCATTCGGCATTTGAAGCAACTTGGAAAGGTGAAAAAGCTCAATAAGTGGGTGCCTCATGAGCTGACTGAAAATCAAAAAAATCATTGAAGTGTCATCCTCTTCTTGTATACAACAATGAAACATTTCTCGATCGGATTGTGACATGCGACAAAAAGTGGATCTTATGCAACAACCGGCAACGAAGACCAGCTCAGTGGTTGGACCGAAAAGAAGCTCCAAGGCACTTCCGAAAGCCAAACTTACACCAAAAAAAAGTCATGGTCACTGCTTGGTGGTCTGCTGCCAGCCTGATCCACCTACAGCTTTCTGAATCCCTTGAAACCATTACATCAGAGAAGTATGCTCAGCAAATTGATGAGATGCACTGAAAACTGCAACACCTGCAGCCAACCTTGGCCAACAGAAAGCGCCCAATTCTTCTCCGTGACAATGCACAACTGCATGCACGTGGCACAACCAACGCTTCAAAAGTTGAATGAATTGGGCTACGAAGTTTCGCCTCACGCACCATATTTACCTGACCTGTTGCCAACTGACTACCATTTCTTCAAGCATCTTGACAACTTCTTGCAGGGAAAAGGCTTCCACAACCAGTAGGATGCAGAAATGCTTTCCAAGAGTTCGTTGAATCCCAAAGCATGGATTTTTACGCTACAGGAATAAACAAACTTATTTCTCGTTGGCAAAAACGTGTTGATTGTAATAGTTCCTATTTTGATTAATAAAGATGTGTTTGAGCCTAGTTATAATTATTTAAAATTCACCACGGTCTGAAACTGCAATTACTCTTGTACCAACCTAAACATCAATACACTCCTGTGTCCTGAAGAGAGCATGGAGCCATATTGTCACACTTTGATAAGTGAAATATTAAAGTCTGATACACAGTAGGTGGTCAATAAGTCTTGGAAGAATTAATATTTCTAGAAAAAGGGGTTCTATACATACTATGAATTATACATATTATATTCCTACTTTGGAGACTCAAAAAGCATACTGACATTAAATTCTCTGAAAAATTCTGAGATAAATCTACTTAATTTTGTTTAACCCACAGATTCCCAAACTCATTTAGCTACAGAATCCCTTTTTTCCTGATAATACCTATTATAATCACTTACAGCATACTTTAGGAAACACTAGTATGACTGACTAAATAAAACAGACAGAAAAACCAATTAGAAGAAAACATAACCAAAATATGAGTTTTTAAAATTGTATTTATATATCTCTACTCTTCCCCAAAATAAGTTATTTAAAAATAAAATTTAAAAGAAAAAGTCTACAATATTTATAAGATCTCCTCCAGTTCCTAAACTTCTGTATGATGATTATTCTATATAATGCGGCTTCTTAATTGATAGAAATTCCTTTTAAAAATTTTACTTTAACAAAATGAAATTCAGTACTTATTAACTTCAGCTTTGTGATGATTCTGTTTTAGCATTCTCTGGCAAAATACATTTTTAGGTAGTGAAATTCAAAATCTTTACTTGACAATTCTATTTTTTAATAAAATATTATCAATGTCTACTTTGATTAAAGATTTCTTTGATGATTTAGAATATTTCAATTTTTCAAAATCAACTTGCATTTACAAGTTGAAGAGATACTTTCAGTTCTTAAACTCTTTGTGCTTTCTCTGGCTTTTCAGATTTTATGTAAGTTGATCCCTCTGCTGGAAATCTTCCTTTACCCACCCACCTCCACATCTCATTCTCCTTCAGGTCTCAGTCTATGCCTCACTGCCTTCCATAACCTATTCACACCACCTCTGCCCTTTCTTTTTTGAACACTGCGTTCCCACAGTACCATATACTCCCCCCTCAAAGGTCCCTTCATCCCCGTAGCACTTTGTAGTACTTACCTACCATATTGATTATTCATATTAATTATTCTGAATATATTTTGATACCTAGATCTCAGTGGGAATTTAATGATAGCTATGATCCTCTTCCCCAAAGAAACACACATTTAAGCTCTACCATTATCTGCTCTGTTTTACGGGTCCATAAGACCCCTGCACTATACTAAAATTGCTGGTTTAATTGTCTGTGTGCTGTACAAGAAAACATGGGATTAGGCCTTATTTAGCTCTGTCTA
Source organism: Eulemur rufifrons (assembly GCF_041146395.1). NCBI lineage: Eukaryota > Metazoa > Chordata > Mammalia > Primates > Lemuridae > Eulemur > Eulemur rufifrons. Next base: position 38,613,924 of record NC_090997.1, read on the forward strand.
CCCCAGTAACTAATACAGTACTTATAATTAATTGCTTAACATATTATTAGTTGGATAAATGAACACTTAAGAATATTAAGAAACTACTGACTTCCCCACTCCCACAAAACTCAAAACATTGTTAGCATCTGTCCTACCACATAAAATCCCTCTAGCTACGCTTTGAATCCTAATTTCTCCAAATTCATAGAAATCCTACACTATAAATTAGTCCTCCACACTCCAGTATATTCACTAACTCCCTCTCAACTAGCTTCTACCTCATCAACACCTATATTCAAACATGCTCACTTTGCTTCCACCTTAGGAAAAAACAAAAATCCTGCCTGACTCCTATATCTAACACCTCTCCATTCAAATCCCCCAGTTACCACCTTCACTTTCTCTTCCTCTCCAGAAGCATGTTTTTTAAAGAATGATCCATAGTCAGTCTCATTTCATATCCCATCCTCTCCTCAATTAACTCCAAACTAGCTTCCATACTCATGACTTCACAAAAAGTGTCTCTTATCAAAAGTTCACCATTAACTATTGATAAATCCAGTAAGTATTTTTAAATCTATACCTTATTTAATGTCCCAGTAATTTTTAATCTAACTGTTAAACACTTCCTCCTTTGCAAACCCTGTCTTCTCTTAACTTTTGTGACACTCCTTGGCTTTCCTTCTACCTCTCTAACCATTCCTTCTCATTTTCTTTTATAGGCTTATCCTCTTCTACCTAGCCATAAAACTGTGAAGTTTCTTAAGGTCCTGGGTTCCAGAACCCAGTTCCAGATCCTCTTTTCCTCTCACTACATACTCTGTCCTTGGACAATTCTTACATCAATGATTCCCAATTTTCTATCCACAGCTTACATTTTCATATCAAACATTCTTAAGACACCTCTCTTTAGAGTCCCAGAGTCTCTTAAACTTTATGTATGCAAAACTGAACTCATGGATCCTTCCCCACTAAAAATGTTCCCTACTTTGGTGAATGTCAATACCACCTATCCAACCATAAAAGTCAGAAACCAAGGAGTCACATTTTTTACACTGCCCATTTCTCCCTTCCATCCTCAACATCCAAGTAGTCACCAAGTCCAATTAATTTTTACTTCCTATCCTTAAATCCATCTACCTATTCTATACTAACAGCCCAAATTCAAATCACCTTTGCAATAAACTCCTATCTTTCCCACATCCACTCATGCCCTTTACCTCATCAAATCTACTATATATTACAATTAGAATGCTCTTTTCAAAACATGTATCTAATCAGGCCACACCTACTTAAAAGGCTTCCCTTGCCCTTTGGATAAAGATTCAAATCATTAACATGGTCTATAAGCCCGGAAATGCTTGTATGGTGGCTTCCTATTTTTCTAACTACATCTGGCACATTCTCAGCCCCTACTCCCAGCTCTCACTTTCCGCATTTCAGACACATGGCCTTATTTCGGGTTCTTTACCTATGCATTCTCTTTCCTGTCAGGCTTTTCCCATGTGGCATACTCTCTGCAATTCCCCACACTCTCTTGCCCAGACAGCTGTTTTATGTGCCTCAGATCTTCCCTCCAATGTAACTTTCCTTGTTTTCCTATACTCTACTCAGCCTAAGTATGTCTTCTGGGTTGCATACTTTCTTTGACTTTTCATTTTTAATTCATGCATCAGTTTCTGACTATACATTTAAAAGTATAATGATTTAATTCATTTCTTCCTTATTTTACCATAAACAACAAAAGAACAGAGGCCATGCATCTTTTTGCTCTCAGCTATCTCTCTCTCATACACAGAGTACACAAATATTTTAAAAATAAATCTTTTCTACTGCCTTTTTCTTAACACTATTCACCATAAATATATTAATCATATTTATACTCTTCACAAATATTAATCCACGTCACTATGGTCAGTATTTAAAATGTAAAACAAAAAAAATTTTAATTAAAACAGCTCATTTATGGCTATACATATGATTTTTAATTTTCAAGTTAGTAAGAACCCCATCTTTAATATTAACTTAAGCTTTTTAGTTTAAATTAATGTTTTACTAATAATTAAAAGAAACATTTTAAATGATATCATAATAAAATCTCTTATCCATAATGTCTGTATTTGGATTCTCAGTAATCTGCTGTACAATATTATTTGGGGGGAAAAAACTCAACATGCTCAATTTCTAATATATTCAATACTTTCTATAACCATAGCTGCTTTCACATTCTTATGATACTCAACACATAAAAAGTAAACCCAAATTATAAAGCTAAATGTGATAAATATTAATAACACTAATATAGCTAACACATTGGCTGCACACAAAATGCAAGGCCCTGTTGTAAGTGTGGTAAGTTTCACATGTAAAAACTCAATTATTTTAACCAGAAAAGGTACATACTATTATTATTGACATTCTAAAAAGAAATTATGATACAAAATGAGAGTCAAATAAACTTCAGAGCCTACATTCACACTGCCTCACACATTACCTATTGCCTCAAATATATGTATATATCAATGTGCAACATATGAGCAAGTTATAAAATAGAAATTTTGAATAACTTTCAACACAGACATTAAACCAAGCCAGAAAAAAAGAGAAACACTTTATAGTTCACTTTCACTAAACAAACTAGCACAAAAAGGTAAGTTTCTACAGACAAAAGGGAGCACTTTAAATAAAATCTAAGGGTAGAAACAGAAAATAAATTGCAATAATACAGTGACAATCCTAAATACCCTCCCCCAAATGGCCACAAGAAATCAACATGATCAACGTTACTTTTCTCAATATTTCTAAGATTACATTTCCAAACCCTTAATTTAAAATTAGAAGGCATAAACAGATCAAACTAAAGGGTTAATACCATAAAATTTACAATTACTATTTTAAAAATTTTTAAAAATGCCTATTTATCAGTAGTGATCAACTTTTTTTTAACTCATGCTCTCTTTGATGAACAAAACATTTTTATCTCCTCCCATTAAAAGAGCCCCCTTTATGGATGAGAACTCTGATGCCACCTTACTGAGTAAGATTCACTTCTCTAGTGGCTAGATCAGAGCTTTTTCAAACTTATTCTATCTTCTCCACCCCTATTCTCAAGTGAGAATCACTTCCAATGGTAACAACCTTTGGTAAACCATCCTTTTTGTGAAATGTCATGTTACATTGTCTATAGTAGAGGTCAGCAAACATTTTCTGCATAGAGTCAGACAGTAAATACTTTAGGCTTTGAGGGCTACATAGTATCTGCATGGCATTTTTTTTAGTAGCTCTTTAAAAATAAAATAACCATCCATATTTTGGAGGCCTTACAAAAACAGGTCTCACGCAAGATTTACCTACTGCAGCCATAGTTTAACAACCCCTGATAAAGAATAAGGAAAAAAACTGAGCTCTTTGAGTGGTTTATTATTCTGCATCTTTGACTAAACCAACAGGTTTCTGGTTACTATGCTACTTCATACAAATAGTCATCCTTTCCAGCCAGTGGAAGGTATTGTAAAAAGGTGTTATCAGCAGTAAGAAAATATAAAAAATCTGGAAACCGCAGCATTCTACCAGACATATGGTCATTAAGAACTCCTCTACTCAATTTTTAAAGAAATAGTAATTCAGAATAAGAGATTTCAAGTCAAAGAGCAGGGTTTAAACTTGTTAAGTCTGAGGAATGGGGAAAACACTTAGTCTTTCTAAGTTTCAGTGTCCTCATCCGAACAACTGGGATTGCAACAGTCAGCACCTTTGAAAGTAGTCATTAATTATTAAATTATTTAAACCACATTAAGTTCTTAGCATTGTACCTGACATAGAATTGGTTGTCAGTTTACACTCTATATTACATACTACATACTGAACTTTCATGTTGAAAAAAATCTTTCTGGACCTAAATTGGGAAAAAAAAACATTGGGTATCTTTTTAATGATCTTTACAAAGTCAGGTTAGATCAGTATATTCATTCTATCTACTTGATTTACCTGTGGTGACCCAGAAATGCCATTCTTTCCTCTAGCATATAATTCTTTAGGAAAATAAGATGCACCTAATGTTTGGCACCAGTATGATCTGTCTGACTAGGGCTATTTACATCATCATTATGTCTTGAACACCAGACTGGTTCTAAAAAAGTCAGTGTTTCAGATCTTCTCATATCTATTTTCTCACAATTTTGTACTCTAATTTTAAGTTCTAAAAGGCCAGCTTAATGAAATATAGTTCCTATTTCTATGACTATTCTAGCAAACTTACAAATTTAAGGGGAAAAAATACCCATATTCGCTAATTACTCTGTAAGGCCTATTATTAAAATCCCAGCTCCTACAATCCTCAAAACTTCCAAGCTTATAATTACAAATCTGTTACCATTTATAACAAAGTGCAAGTTAAATTTTATCTATAATATTTAAAGTATGCATTTTGTGATTTTGTTTTTTACTGCAATAGCCTTTCCACAGAAAAACAGAGTACTTACTTTGTGCTAAGTGTTCTCAAAATGTATTTAATTTTCATAAGCAAATAAATTTAAGTGTTCTACCTATTTTATAGGTAAAGAAAACTGATGTCCAAAGGTCATACTGTTTGGCCAAGGGTGTACACTTGGAAAACAGAAGAAATAGTAATCAAACCCAGGTCTCCTGATTCCAAATTTACCATTATTTTTATTACATTCACAGTTTCCTCTCAGAAACTCTAGGTTTCCCCCCATTATCATACAAGTTTGATGATTAAAAACTTCATAGAACCCATGTAAGTCAAGTCAAATCCTCTAAGCCAGATAACTATTTTCAGAAGGACCATTAGATGCCTATGATTTCTTTACAATGATAAGAATGAGAAAATTAACACAGAACCTTACAGTCAAAATTAATCTTGCTGGTCTATTTACTCTTAAGTAATTGTGAATAAATAAGCTTGAGAGGCTGTGTCTTATATTCAGAATTTAGTCAACTTAAGAACTCATTTAGATGATAATTCAGTTCATATTATCAATACAATTGTCAATATAAAGTTGTCGCTTAAAGAAAATGCAATTCTCACTCTTCTAAAATTTTATTTACCATCTAATTATATCTTGCTATTAAAAAACTCTATTCTGAACTAAGGTTTCCATAAACCAAAGTAGGGATGCTTTACAAAAATTAATTTAAAATACAACAAAATGACAAATTTTAACTTCTTAAAATAACACATTTTGAAGTTTTGTTTTTAAATTAAGTCATGTGCTGAGGAAAATTTGTGCAATAAGAAATCCTCTTTAAAACCGTATTTGTTCAAGATAATTTGAAACTCAAATCTATGAATCTGGTAAAAAAAAATTACTGTCTTAAAGATACAAAACTCTTATTTATTCTTAAAATGCCAATGTAAATAATCTTAAGAGAACAACTAGTTTCACTTTTAGTAATGTTTCAGTTTCCAACACAGTACTCAAAATAACAAATGCTTCACATACAACGACAGCAAAGTTGTTTCAGACAATGGATGTTTCACCAAGTTGCCTAGAATTTAGTGTTTCTACACCCAAAAACTAAACCAGAGTCAAATGACACAAGTAAAGGTAAATATTTCCTGCATTTATATTATAACCTCTACCAAAACAAGCTATGTGCCTGTTCTCTACTAATAAGACAGAGACCAAATGGGCCATGCCACCATGACAACAGAACAGCTAGAGTCCAGAATAAAGTGATCCCCCTCAGTATCTGCCAGGGGATTGGTTCCAGGTGCCTCTCCATACCAAAATCAAAATCCATAATGCTTTCCCCGTATATAAAAAGGTGTAGTATTTGCATATAACCTATACACATACTCCCATATACTTTAAATCACCTTCAGATTACTTATAATGCCTAATACAATGTAAATGTTATGTAAACAGTTATATTGTATTTTTACTTGTACTATTCTTTATTGTTGTATTATAATTTTTCATTTTTTTCCTGAAATATTTTCAATCCTCAGTTGATTGAATTTGGGGATGTGAAACGTGCAGATATGGAGAGCCAGTAACTGTACATGAATTCTTTCTGTGCTTCCTCTGCAAAAGGCTGCCATCATCCATCCACACAGCCATGAACAGCCTAGGGCTTATACTATAATTCTCATTCCCCTTACAATTTAGTTTTAACTTAAGCAGAAGCGGCATCAGACTATGCTGCCACCTAAATTTGTTTAGTATCAAAAACTCATTCACCCATCCTTTACCTTATCTGTGATGCCCAAGCTCAAATAAGGCTGCTTAATGTAAGGCAAAGAACTAACAGTGGACCTGATTCACGACTAATGATTGCCTTCTCTGTAGTGACCACAAGTTCTCACATTTATATATATATCACTGTTCAATAGCCCAATTGTTTTTAAAGTTTACACTATCCTGCTTTTTCAAATTCCATAAAGAAAAAAAAAGCAGTATCATTTCCCCAATTTAGTATAAAATACTTACAACTCCTCCATATTCCATATGCTCAACAACATATTAATTCCCAAGTAATTTGGTAACATTCACAAATTACTCATAATTTCACCAACATAGCTTCTCACAAAATAGAAATTGAAAATCTTCTTATATTTAAAATTTCTAAAATTTTAAATTTGATTCTTACTGCCTTTATCACTTTTAGATATACTTACAAAAACAACTTAAGTATCCTAAAATAATTAGCTGCTAAAATTTTTGTCCAATATAATCATATATAATACCTGATTTTCCTAATGTCAGTTAAAAGCACATTAAAATATGAAGTTATTTTAAATGGATACAATCAGTATTCTTTGTTAACTAAAGGCCATATTTTTCTAAGAACTCTGAAATTTGCATAAGGAAACAGCTAGTAAGAATGAAATTAAACACTTTAGTATTACTTGCCCAGAATAAGTTGTGCAGGATACAATCTTATTTGTTAGAATTCTGAGGTGACATGGTAGATAAACACAAAATTTGGGAAACGAAAGAATGGCTGTAGTAAGTGAGAGAGGAGTTTCTCGATTCTAAAAAAACAAAACCTTGTAGTATATCCAATAAAGAAATTCTGAATGAATTAAAAAATTGACACTGACAGGATTTATTTAACCTAAAGCCAATTTAAGGAGTAATTTAAGTCTTCATTATATTCTGTTTAAACATGTATGTCTTTAAAAGATTGACAAAACAGAAGACAAAACATCTCCTCTCTGACAACTTCCAAAAAGAATACAAACTATTGGGATGGTATTAAATCCCACAAACATCTTTATAGGAGGCGGCACATGCAACAGCCAAGCTTCCTTCACATACTCCTAAACGTCATCTGATCATTACCTAAAGAAAAAAAGCTTCATATATCCTCTAATCAACCAGGATATTTCAATCAAACATTTCTTCATGTTCAGTGTTTCACCAAAAAAAGTCACAGTTGGAATCAGCACGAAAATTTTTCTAGAGGTCTATCCACAATGCCTTTAAAATGATTTATTTTTGGTATTTACTAAACTTTTTTTTATTTCTCAGGCTTAATGATTTCATCCTTAAGTCATCCTTAATAACTTCATATGCTATGTCAGAAAGTTACGAATATTTGTTTCTGAAATAAAAAGTTTTCTTAAAGAAAACTGTAATGCAACATTATAAAGTTCTAATTGGAACCTTTACTACCACTACCTTCTAATAATAGCAAACCCAAAACCTTACATAGTACTTGATTCATGCCAGTCAGTTATCACTCACAAATCATACAAAGTAGGAGCTATTATTAGCCCATTTTACAGAATGGGAAATAGACTCCCTTAATATTATTCTGCCGCATAACAATTGTATAAAACGCCACTATGTGGGGAGGGGACAATCCAACTCCCCCTTTATGTCCATGCAACCTTGCAATTATTGAAGAGTATTAAGAATCTAATAGGGATTTATTTCACTTAAAAATGTTTCTAAATGCCTCAAATAACTTAAAATGATATAAGTACCAACAGAATAATTTTATATTAAGAATGAATCAAAGTTTTGCCCCTTCAGCCTCTCAGCATAAACTATTCCCGTCACATCTAACATATTTTATTCATTATTAAAATGATTGTAAAAGATTAAGGCCCTATTTTATAGACTACCAACCAAAGTTTATTATTTCATTCATACTCTATTTAAAAAGTAAATAGTAACTCTACTACACACATTTACTTCATTATATGCTTGCTCCACAAAAAAATTATACTGATCAAGTCTTAAAAGTACCGCATTACTTTTAATAATGAATGGGAACTCCTGTTTCAAAAACATTTAATATGTTTATCTATTTTTCCCCCTAAAAGTTGTCTCCTAGGTTTTATACCTTAACTTTCACATTAATCAGCATACACTAAATAAATGTAAATCTAAGACATATACTTAAGTAAATCCCATTCATGGTTCCTACTCATTTCTGAATTTGAGACCAGCAATAATTTATGAAAACCAGCATTAATACTCAAGCCATAGTGGAAAACACAGTAATGATAAAGAAATGAAGAGGTATTCTACAATGTGGTTAGTGTCTCAAAAATCTTCATCTTTGCAAGGAGAAATGATATTACAAAGAATGGCACTATGAAAAGTGTTTATACAATTTTCTAACCTGCATGATTTCGCTAGATCTACTTTTTTGTGTTTTGGAAAATTAAAATTCCCAGAATGAAATAAATTTTAGCACTTAAAGAAAATGTATTGCTGTTTCTAGTTCAAAATCACATACTTTCAGATTAGAAAAATTTCAATCTACTTATTTTTCAAATGAGACAACTGAGGCAAAGAGAAGTCCCATAACTTGCCCAAGATTACCTACAGGCTAAGCATCTGCAGAGCTTAAGACCACAATCCACATCTCCTGACTCCCAATCCTTCCACTTGAGAAAGATTTCTAATAAAGTGGAATAATTTAAAGAAAAGCAAATATCACTATTTTAAAAAGCAAAAAGTACATCAATTGAACAGATTAGCAAAACATGAACGCAGTTCTAAAAAAAAAAAAGAAAGCCTTGTAAGCAAAAATGTAATCAAGAGTCCCTAGTCTGGTAAAAATGCTTGAAAATCCTGCCTCAAGATCTCATAAATATGCAATCATCATTAATTAAGTGACAACTACAAAGCAGACTTAATAAATCACTAGTTCTACTATTCAAACCAAAAGATAAACAAATAAATGACAAAGCTTTTCCCCTTGTCCAAAAAAGTTGGGTGTTTTTCTTATTCTATAAAAAGTTTGCCCATGCTTGGCTCTATTTAAAAAATAAAAATTTTGATGAAAGCTTGAAAAATGTGCTTTTCCTTTAAAGAAATCTCAAATTTTAAAAAATATAAAATCTGACTAAAGATATACCATAGTACCTAAAACAATTTTTAAATTTCTATCATATTCTATTCATTTTGTTAAAAAATGTTTTCAACCCTAAGGTAGATGATTATAATTGCAGTCATGTTTTACAATATCAAAGGCAGAAATAACTCTTAGATTATGAACATTTCCTTTCTCAATCGTACTTGAAATAAATGCATCAATTTTATGTTTTTAACTTCTAAAGTTTTAAAACCGTTCTTAAAACTCCACTTTCTTCTTGAGCAAAATGCAATCGTGATTCTATCTGTAGGCTAACTACAAATGCTGATCAATGCCTATTTTTAAACTCACATGTACAAGTATTATCCCCATCTTAAATAACTATAATGTGAATTTTCCTAGAAATTTCAATCTGACATAAGAATTCTCCCATTAAAAATTTGGCTCAGTTTATCAGCTGACATAGTGACAAATCATTTCCAGGCAGAGCAGAAACTAATGTAACTACACACACTTTCACTCACCAAATCTTCAAACCAACATTAAATAAATTCAATTTGATATACAACGAAGTAAAACTTTTTTAAATCATAAGAATAAATTAACAGTATACTGCACAAGAGACTTTGCATGTGCTCACATAGAGGTAAAATTTCAAGATCTATTAAACAAAAATAATGTGCTCAGAAATGTGGTGTTCCAAAGTGTTTTTAGATCTAACTAAACCTCCATAAAAAAGTGAAATAAAGTTAAATCACTCACACACTTAGATATATGGTTTGAGGGATAAGAAAGCACCCCAATTGGTACCTCACATCCAGTAGATACAGAGTGAGCAATATGCTAAGTGAATAGAACTAAGAGTCAAAGAACTCCAAGTTCTAATGAGAATTCTTAACTGTTTCATGAGTATGCCAACATTGACTGTTCTGGTAAGAAAGTGAAAACTCCAAGCAAGAAAAACCCCTTCCATGCAAAATAGGTGGATTTTGATAATAACATGCTGATAAAGACAATACTTACTGTATCTTAAATGAGAAACAGACTGGGAATATAAATTCACTTTACTAATATTTCACAATAAGAAACCCATCTCCCACCTCCCCCCAAAGAAAATTAAATCAAAATCAGTACCCCTGTTTTTCTTGCAGAAACCAAAATGATATTCCTACAAGGATTACACATTCCCATAATTTGGCCAGATACCATTAGCTGCTTCATTTAAAAAATATAAATATATACATTACCAAAACTCTCCAAGTTAAGAAAACACAGCAGTCAATCCTCAGTGACTTGGGGTTTGTGGGTTTTTAAGAGATGCCAAGATGAGTTTTGTAAAACCTGTCCCATCTTAAAAATGGAATGTCATAACCTTCGTGATAATTTTTTCCAATACCAAAGAAGACATGTAAGTCCACTAAAGATTTCTGTCAAATATTTATAAACCTAAAAATTTGAAGTATTATAGTTAGTGAATCTTGGAGTTTACTTCAAACTCCATTCACTTTAGCCAACTACTGTGGGAAAGTGGCCAAAATCACTGCTTGAAAACTAACAAACTTTTAAGTGTGGAAATGAATATACTGTTATGTCTCCATTAGATTAAACCTCAGCACCGTTGCTTACTTCAACAGCTGTGAGCAGTTACAACTTATATTAAATCATAAGAGACTTATACACTATATCCAAAAATGAAACAAAAGTCATCATGCCATGCCTCCACTTCACAAGAGACATTCATTCTAAGCTACCTGAAACTTCCTAATCATTAGAGTAGCCCTCATTAGAGTAGCCCTAATGAAGATACATTAGTAATTATAACTATCTCAAAACAGTTACAAAACGTCTCACAAAATCAATGTACTGCATAAATTTTAAAGGCTTGGTGACCCCTGGTGTGACTGCTTTAAGTGCCCAACACATATTTATACAACCTGTATCAGCTAAGAAGAAAATGTTGCAGAAAATATAGATAGCTCCTTTAAAGTAACTTTATTTTTTCAATCTCAATACTAAATTGATAGGTCCACTTTTGGAAAGCAATTTCTAGAAATTAAATACTCACTTTGAAAATCCACAAAATTAGGAAAAAGGTATTTTTAAAGCTATTAAACAAAATATACCCCAATATAAACAGAAAAACTTATACTGGCCAAGCTCCAGTCCATAGTAAATACGTGGATAAAAATCAGAACTGTTTAGTGCCTCACAGTAATAATTTTTAATTGAACAAAGGGTATACCATGAGAATTAGCAAAATTAGAAAAAGCCTGTTAAACTTCTGGTATGAGGCTGTTTACAGGCTTTAAACTTTTGCAAATATGTTTTGGTAAAGGCAAGATATGCCGCTAGCCAACCATCATCATATATCTAAATCCTTCCAACAAAAAACCTAGATCTGAATTTAAGGATAGCAAAAAGAAACGAGATAGGAGGGAAGAAAATGTCTTGCCACGGTTCCGCAGCGGCTGAATAGCCTGCTTGTGAAATGCTAATGCCACTTCGGAGCAGTTAGTCACCAGCTATTGTGTAGGGCAGGAGAAAGCCGAGCCGGCCGCGCGTGCAGAGCCAGCGAGCGAGCGAGCGCGCCCTCCCTCCTCGCGCCGCTCCCGCCGCCGCCGCCTCGCGCGCGCCCCCGCGCCCGCACGGACGCGCGCGCCGGCCCCTCCTCCTCCGGCCTTGCACTGCACAACACTCATGACGTATCTTTATTTCTAGCACATTAACAAAATATCACAAATAAATTGTCCGCAGCCCCTGCGGCCCCGGGGTACGGGTCCCCCCGGCCACTGGCTCCCGCATCCCCCGCGCCGGCCTCCCAACCCTCCCCGTGGCCTTTGGAGCTTTCACGTTCTGGGGCCAAGTTTTTGTCTCTGTAAAAAATTGCGGGAAATTCAATTTTTATTCGACTCAGGGAAAAGTTTCTTTGCTCTGCGACGTGAATGTCTCACCAGATTCTGGTAGGTCCTGGGATGCTCCTTCCCGGTCCAGTCGGTGCGCCGAGGCAGCAGCTGCGGGGAGAGGACGCCCCGTGAGCCCAGCCCCGGCCCCGGCCCGCCCGCTCCCCTCCCCCGCCCGCCCCGCGCCCCGGCGGGGACCCCGAGCCCCGCGCCCCGCGCCCCGGCGGCGGCGACGGCGGCGGCGCAGCGGCCCAGGGGCGGCCGCGCAGCGGCGGGACGAGCCGGGCCGCCGCCGCCCTTACCTCCTTCTCGGCCACCTCGCGGATCAGCACCTGCAACAACAAAGCGGGGAGAGCTGAGCCCCGCGCCCCGGGCCGCGGCCCCGCCGCCGCCGCCGCCTCCCTCCCCCACGCCCGCGAGCGGCGAGCGCCGGCCCGGCCCGCGCGGCGCGCCGCCGTACCTGAGCCGCCTGCTGACAGGGTCCATCTTCCAGGAACCGGGCGATGAGGAAGTAGAGCTCTGCGCGGGAGAGAAAGACGGGGAGACACACAGGCTGAGCGGCCGGGCGGCGGGGGGCGGGGGACCGCGGGCGGAATCGCCCGGTGCCAGCGGCCCCGGCAGCCCCCCGACTTACCCGATCGCAGCTCCGAGAGGCCTTTCCTCTCACAAGACATGTTTATGGGTCACTTCAGGGCCGCCGACGGGACACCCCGCCGCCGAGGGGAAGCGGGGACGGTGCCGCCGCCTGCCCTATAGCTGTCACTGTGTGTTCACGAGCCGATCCTCGGCTCCACCATTCAAGCAACGGCGGCGGAGGCGGAGGAGGAGGAGGAGGAGGAAACAACAACTCTCAGGCAGCGGCTACGGCTGTAGCCGCCTCCGCCGCAGATCCCTCCGCCGCAGAAAGGAGTCCGCCGCCTTCGCGGCCCCGGGCTCGGCCCCGTCCTCGGCCCGCGCCCCCGCCCCCCGGCGCTAAAAGAGTGCCTCCGACCCCTCGCCCCCAGCGCCCGGCACCCGGCACAGCGCGATCCCCGCCCTCTCGTCCCCAGCCGGGGTTCGATTTATTTATTTATTTCCAGTCGGAGAAGATGTCGGAGCCAGAGCTGCCGGTTGGCTGGAAGGCGCTTTTCTCTGTGGAGGCCGATAGCAGGAGGGAGGGGGCCGGGGACGGCTCCGCGGAGGGATCTGACGCACACAGAACCGCAGCACAGGCTCTATTCAGTGGCGCTGGCTGGAGCTGAGATGGAAGTTAGTTTCTATGTAGCAGAAATAGGAAACAAATGAAGCAAAACTGCCCAAAGAGGGGAAATGCCCCGAGGATGGGTCTCACTCTCACGCGCGCACACAGACACACACGCAGAGAGCACTCTCACGCTGAGCAAACTCGGGATCGCGCTACCCTGCCCGAGTTGAATGATAGTGTTTGGTTTCTGTCTCTTGCCATGTGCATGTGTATAAATGCTGCGGATTGGCATCTGTGTAAGTCTTGTCCTGCGTTATTTCTGCAGCCTATGCAAGTGTTGTGTAATTTATTGGAGTGCTGTATATTGCAATAGAGGTTTAGGCTGCGTTTTGTTAGGCACTTGCGTTTTGCAGACCCGTTATTTGTTGAAGCCACCTCTGCATATTTCTTTTAGTACTGCCATTGCCTTAAGCGTGCATTTTTTAAATGTTTTTTATTGTTAAACAGGCAAAGCGAACTCCTGATTTGTACTTCAGATACTCTTTTTCCTTATTACAAAAGGCCAGTGGTGGCTAATTAGGGATTTGGGATTAAAGAACCTTAAAGCTTTTTTTAAGTGTTTTCAAGAAGGGATAATGTAAACCTGAAGGAAAGGAAAGGACGCTAATATTTATCTCTAACTGATCTGGAGGTAATTTAATGACAGATCGATAACCTACCGAAGGATATTGAAAGAGTATACTACAATTTAGCCAAGGTGATTAGTGATTAAATAATTTAAATAACCTGTGTATCTTGCAGTTGACTTCGTCATGCTAATTAATGGCTTCTAATTTGAGGTGTAAACCATTCCTGTTTACAGTTAATCACGGGAAGACTTCTTGAAAACTGACGAAAAGAGAAAAAATTAATCTTTTGTAAATTAAGTGTGTAATTACTGGTTTTATATGCTAAATCATACATCTGTGCTTTGCTGATGAGGATAAGGGCCTTGTTTTTTTAAAAAAACGAATATGGGTGAAATTAATGGAAACAATGGAAAAAGCCATTTGTTAGAAAACAAGGACACCAAGTGATATTTATCTCCAGATGATTGAAACACTTTCCAAAAAGACTTGAGAGTTCAGTTTTTTTAAAGATTGTATTTTAAAGGAAATTAGGATAGTCATTCTTTTGTTACCATTTAACAAAAGATGCTACTTTAAATTTTTAAATAACAAACTGCATTTTATGGGTCTGGTTTTAAAAGGTTATTTGTGAGGAAAGGACCAGCAAACTGTATTGTGGTTTTCTAGGTTGTTTCTTTCAGCCTTGTGCCCTCCTAGTTCCTCACATTCCTAGTGGGAAATACTTACTGCAACTGCCTTGAGCTGCACTGCAAATCTAAGTGTGATGCACTGGTGTGATGCCTTATGCTAAAACATCCAGAAATCATCACACACGTGAGAAGAAAAAAGCCCCACACCCTTTGGAATAATAAAATGTAAAATTGCCGTTTGTAATTCAATCTTAAAATAAAAATGGAAGGTTACGATGACTTGTCTTATTGCAGCCTAGTTATCAGAATAACTGTTATTTTTTTTAATTCTGTCTTCAAATACTGAAAATATTTGCCTCTTTAAAGACACTTAATTTTGTTCTATTATAGGTAAAGTAGCCTACTTCCAGACGGTTAGGCTTGAAAAGATCTACATTTTATATGCCTCTTTGCAGTTGTATTTATTTCTGTGACGGATGCTGCCTTATCTTAACTTTTAAAGTATTCTTCAAATGTGATAGTTTACATTATCATGATGTTCTTTGAACAAACAAATTTTAGGAACTAAAACTTATAATTGAGATTTTCTGGTTAGGAAATATTTGTATTAGTATGATTTTTACTAATAGATATTTTATCCTTGTGAAGAAAAACAAACCAAATTACAATATGGAATATAAAATTACTCTGGGTCAAGTTTTCCATATATATCTTGTCAGTGTTATGTAAACATGGAAAACTGGCATGATTATCTCATGTATTCTTTTCATTTAGAAGCTGTGAAGCTTTTTCCTAAGTATACTACTAGTACTTAGCTCCTCAAAAAATTTTAAGGAAAATTCCCCCTCTAAGTTTTCTAAATATTGTGTTCCTGTCATTTTGATTAACCTTTGATGTTTATAGTTTCTTTTTCAAATATCTAATTTGAAGATAGTTGTAACCCTGCTTTGAACTAATTAATAACTATCAGTCTGTTATAAGAAAATATGAATTACCTGCTAAAAAGTAAAACTTCTTTTTAGCAAGATAAACTATTTGTTTTTAACAATGGATGTTAAAGTGAATTCTACTAAGTCCTTCAAATGTAACAAATACTCCATTTAACCATTTAATTTCTTTAAACAGAAAACCACATTTCTGAATTCTGGCATCATCAGTTAACTATAAAGTTAAATAAGTTACTTATTGTACATGTGTACACAAAAAGTCTGTACATATCAAATAGAAAAAAAATCTTATTTGGAAGTTCTGTATTTTAGTTCCCAAAGCAATAACCCTTGCAATTCTTTCCTTAGCTAACTCTTTCACATATAAGGATAATTCAGATTCCATCTATATCCTTTTCTATTTGTTTATTTTAATATTTTCATGGACTTCAAAAATAAAAAGATCAATTTTAAAAGATCTCCATGCCTTTTAAATAAGAAGGTTAACAAAAAAATTGCAAAAGTTTGGAAAGCCAACAACCAATGTTTTTATATAATACAGTCTCTTTAGGAGAAATATAAATTTTTCTTAAAATGTGAAAGTTTCTGTGAAATTCATCATTTTTCACTTAGCATCACATGAAACAAACATTTAACAAAAATTTTGACCTGATCTTTATAAGCTATTATTCTAATAAAATAATCAAATACTTCCATTTAAATTCTTTCTGGAACAAGATAGGGTAGTATTTATAAGGAAAAAATATTCTACATTTATGAAATTGGGTTAGTCTCCACTTTTAAAGTATATATTAAATCTTGTTTTGATGTTAGGCTTCTTCTATAGCAGAAGCTTTTATCCTATTAAGTATAGAAATGGAAAAGTAGAAAACATTCCTCTCCAAAAAATACCTTTTTTTGAATACTTATCTGCCCCAAGAACAGAATACAACTACCAAAGAATCTTGTTTAACCACACTCCTCCCTGTGGCTTGCTCCCCAATATTGTATGTTTCTGTCCATACCTGTCTGACTTTCTCCCTCAATACACACATCTTTCTTCCTTCATAAAGCATGAATATTTATCAAAGTTGAAGTACATGAGCAGATATACTGTTTGACTAGTACAGAAAGAATAGGGATAACTCACTTTAATGAGCCATCCCATTATTTAACAATATCTTTGTCATTTAACATTATTTAACAATTTTCCCTTATATCTCACAGAGAAACCTTTTTAAATTAGAGCACATTTCCTTTTAATCTGTAACAAACATTAGCTGTTCCCTAACAATCATATAATCCCTTGCATATTTAAATGTCAGTAATTCACTCAATCTTTTTTCCTCCAAGTTAAGTAATCCTAGTAGTTTATACTTTTTATAAGTCTTAATTTGCAGAAGAAATACACATCTTCATGGATGTATTTATATGGTTTTTTAAAATATCACTTCATGAGTTTAACAGTACAATTACAAAGATTAGAGGAGAAAAACAATTTTAGAACATATTCCCCTAAGATTTGGAGCAACACAGTGGATAAAGCAGAAAAAGCTGTTCCAGATGGCAGGAAACATAAAGGAGAAGTCTGTAGGCATGTTCTATCATAGGAAGATGTCTGATGGACTGGGAGTGGGCTGGGTTGAAAGAAGAGAAGGTAGACTCACAGGGAGGAGCAGCGCCTCCGAGGCACTGGAAAGTTACTGGCATTAAGTATTTTAAATAAAGCATACTATTATCAATGTGATTTTAAGATGGGATTTAGGGGCAGGAGTTATGTAGTCACCTGCTTTTACATGTGCCTGAATTCATAAACTTCAAGAACCCCCAAGAAGAAAAATCATTTTAGTTTTGGAAAAGGAAGGGGGAAGTTTATCTGACAAGTAGTGGGAAATCTCTACATGATAAAAAATAAAAACGCTAGGAATCAAGGGCACAAAAGTAGACACCGTTGGTGAGGAATGAGAATGGTTGTTTGAAAGAATAAAGTCTGAACTGTCAGAATGCCCATAAGTCTGACTTGAGACTTACATATTAGTAAGGTCCAACACTAAATTGAAAATAAAGCCAGCTTAGATTTAAACTGATTTTGTAACCAAAAATGGTCTTTCCATTTTCTGAAGTCTTATAGACCTAATTATACAACCTAATTTGTTTATATTGCTTGCGTGTGTGTGTGTGTGTGTGTGTGTGTGTGTGTACATGCACAGTAGACAAAGATCCCCTTGACTTATGTCTCTATGGCTTTATTCCCCTTGACTGATGTATGCATACACATTTAATGAAATAATGATTAACTAGCACAAAGAATGATTTCTATCATACAGATATAAAATTTAAAATATTGATACCAAGTAAATCTTTTAACTGAGATATGTGTACTAAAACTTAAGAAAAGCTTATAATTTGATTTCAAGATTACACCTACAAATCTGTTGCACTTATAATTTTCATGCAGACATCTGAGTGCATAAAAATATAGAGGTGCAGCAGCGGGTGGTGGCTGTGCACCTGTACTCCCAGCTACTCAGGAGGCTGAAGTGAAAGGATTGCTTTAGCCCAGGAGTTCAAGTCCAGCATGAGCAAACATAGCTAGACCCTGTCTCTAAAATATATATACAGGTGAAACAGTTATAGTGAATTTTAAAATGCTCATCAAAACAATGATTTATAGACAAACTAAGATAGCCTATAAGTGGGATATTGTGGTAAGAATATATATGCTATTTCACCTCAACAGTTATCAGAAGTAAACATCATTAGGGAACATCTTAAGAATGTTGAATAAGTGGTATCACATGCAAAGGAAAAAAAATATAGTCTTTTTATCTTATTCTCATCTCTCTGATTTGTACATGTTACACTTTACACTTGTTTTGTCATTCAGTGGGGTTTCTTGGCAAATGCATGTATAGGATTTCCATCTTTCCCTGATATTCCTGTATTTTCAGTTTTTTCAAAATGTCTCTATAAAATTTTCCTTCTCCTCTGTCACTGAAACTTTAGTTTCCAATGGTAAACCTAACATTAAAATAAGGTATGTAATTCATTGGAAAAACAATTCCAATCTTATATTATCAGTTTGGATAATATCCTAAGAACTCTAAAAATATAAAGATGAAGCTATTCTTTCTTCTTATAGTTGGGACTGTCACACATTAAAATCTTAAACATCTCTTATTTTCCACTGTCCTGGTAACTATACAAAAGACTTGAGAAACAATTTTAAAAATTGGTATCAAAAGGAGGAAAAAACTAATCACCTTTCTTCCTTCTTTCCTTTCCTCTCTCTCTTCCTCCTTCTGCTACTCCATAAGGAAAGAAATGAAGCGCTAAGCAGCAAGCATTTTCTGTTTGTTGGCAAAGCTCCATTTATGCATTTTTGTGTGTTACTTGGTTTTTCTTATTTTAACATTTTTGCCAAAGTCAAGGTAAATGTGGCCTCTTCAGATGTTAGATTTTACTGACTTAGAGGAATTGCTAAATTTTTAAAAATTATTTTTTGCATCTTTCAGACTCTAATTTGTAATTTCCAGGACTTACATTGACTCAAACTTCTCTCCAATTAATATTGCTTAACTTCACCTCCTTGAGATATTTCAGTATCTCATTTTATTTTCATTTTTAGATTCAGATTGCATCACACCTTTAAAAATTATTTAAAAAGCAATCTGTGTTGAAAACACAATGGCAAATTTCCATGGCACAATAGTGAAGATATTTTTCCCTAATGACTATCAACAGGCATTCTTCTATTAGAATAATAATTAGAAAGGTAATTTTCTCTTTCACACATACAATTTGTTTTCCTTTTTATTGTTTTATCATCTTTTCCCTTTTTACTCCTGGGAATATTTTAATGGAAATTTATTTTTTAAATATTAAAAAGAAAAATAAATAAGAACTTCTGACACAAGTTCTGGTGACTTATATAACTATGAAGCTGTGGGGGTTTTTTCCTGGGCAAAATTATTTGAGTTAACATAGGAACCCAAAGTCAATGTCTAACATCTGTCTCTTGCTCCTACTACTATCGTATCATCATTGCAGCATTCTTACTTTTTCTGTCTGTGTCAGCTGAAGAATCATCATTTAAACACTGACTTGTAGCTTGACCCTCATTATGTGCTTTATTATAACATGTGGAGATGCCCGGCTCACCAGAGGCAGCAGTATCCTCCTCTAACTGCTACACCTAGAAAGCAAAGGTTTCATAGTGTGGCCAGTCTCCAGAAATTATCAATTATTAAAATCTGACTTTATTTAGCAGCAATAACTCAACTTACTGAGTGGACTATAAGACATATCAATCAATGACTATACATACCATTCAAATTTAACTATAAACAATTCACATTCCTGAAATAGAAACAATGAATATGCTTATTTCATATTGTCTGTGTTTTTGTCTTAACCCCTAATTGCTTTTTGTACAAAATGTATATATTTTACAATACTAGCAGGAATAGAGACTACCAAGTTATTTTTAGCAACTGAAAAATAACAACATAAACTTTTGTCAAATAATCACTTGAGCGTGATATAGATTCATGCATGTTTCAAAATACTTTTTGGAGTGAGGGTAAAAAGTTAACAGCTAATTTCTAACAAGTTAGCTTTATTTATACAATATTAACCATGGAGATGTTTGAGTTAAGAAGTCTTCTAACCACATTTAGATTGAAACTTACAAACTAGAGTTGAGTTGCATTGATTACAAAATATTTTATAGTGTGCAGTGTTTTTTCCTTTCATTTAGTTGTTTTCAAGTCACAAACATATATTGTCATTCTTTAAAATCTTAGTATTTTTACTAAGATATGTATGCTTCAACACATTAATATTTGGAGTCTAGAAATCAAGTCACTATAACTCGGGAGAAATTTTTAAAACCTCTTTATTATGGAAAAAGATCAAATATTCAAAAAAGTAGAGAATAGAAAGATGACCCTCAAGCTCCCAATTCCCAGCATTCATAATTATCCACATTTTGATCATCTGGCTTTATCTGTCCTCCCCAACCTTTCTTGCTTGGATATTTTAAAGTAAATCTCATCATTATGCTTGTCAGTAGTTTGGGGTGTAGTCCAGAAGCAAATTCCTAACTAACTGTGTTCTTCTATTGATTGATTGACTCTTTTGTTTACTACCTCCTATATTAAACATTCATTGAGCATCTACCATATTCCAGACACTGGACTAAGCCCTGGAAATTGAACGGCTGGGCAATGTCAATAGTGCCCTTTGAAGAAGTTCTTTGATGACTGAAAATTTAAACTGCTAACAAATCAGATCATATCACTGAACTGCTTGCACTCCATTCATAGTACTTCATGACCCCTGGACAATTGTAAGATCCTTCATGGTCTGCCCCCCTCAAAGTCTCCACATTCAACTTTATCCATCAGACCATAATCACTCTAAACTTATTCTATATGGAAATATTTAGTTTTACAAATATGTCTTTTTTTTTTTTTTTTTTTTTTTACAAATGCCAGTCTCTGCTTCTGGACTCTTCATCTCCAAACCAGGCCAGTTCCCATGCATCTTTCAAGAGACAGCCCATTCATTGCCTCTTTGGGAAACATTACATTATGCCTCTCCTTCCAACAAACAAACCGCTAGGTTTTCATCCTTTGTACTTCCAGAGGATCTTCTGTATATCTCCACAGTAGCACACCATTCAAGTATATTACAGTTTTATATTATTCTGACTCACTAACTAAACTAAGAGATTTTTTTTTTTAGGACATTCTCTGATTTTGGGATCCCCATTAGGTGGAGCAATTCAGAATATATAACAGACACTTGATAAATTCAGTGAGTTTTTTTCCTTTATCCATTTAATCTTCACAAGGCACCTATGAGGAAGGCAAGGTTACTATCACTCCACTTTAAAGATGAAAGAACTGAGGCATACAGTAGTAAGGTAACTCATCCTGAGTCATGAAGCTAGTGATTAGTAAAGTCAGGAATCAAGCCAAGAAGGGTGGCTCCGGAGCCCTCACTCTTAGTCAGGCTCCTGACTCTTGTGCTGTTGATACGCACAAACCCTTTTCCATGCACAGAAGTCGGTACATAATAATGGCTTAATAAACGTTGGCTATTACTATTTTTATACTTTCTTATGTGGGAGAAGAAAGGGATACCTAATATTGACTGAAGACCTACTCTACGCATATGGCATTCTCCTTACAACCAGCCTAGAAGGCCACAGATGCCCAGAAAGTTTCCATGGCTCAACCATGGTCAGAAGTCAGTATAGGACAGAACAAAGAATCAGAGGATGTTGGTGTTGGTGCAAAGCCCATGGTCTTTTTACTATATTCAAGCCTGAACTCCTGTTTGAAACTACACTTTTATTTGTTCTTTCTCTTCTACAAAAAAACACACTTAGATGTATGAGTATGTATTAATATGTACATAAGACATAAGGAACATGTACATATAATATCAGTGTTTTGTTCACCAAATAATTTATTAAAGAAAAAATGAAGAATAGCAAGGAAAGAATTTAGCCAGTTTTTGAAGAACATAAGCTGATGGCTGATGCCCCCAGTGTTAACACTAGAGCCAATTTTCATGTTTTAGAACATGATGGGACATGCAAATACACATTAAAATTTATTGATTTTTAGGTGACAATAAGTTTTTCTCAGAAGAGACAAGCCAATGATGTCAAATGCCAGGATCCTAAGATGAGTTGCTAGGCAAGGCATTTATGAGTCCTTTAGATTAGTCCCTGTAAAACATTGTTCTAAAAAGTTTCTGTGCCAGAAACTAAGGTGAAGTGCCACAAGGAAGAGTACTAGAAATATTAATTATAAAGCATTATCCCATAGAGCTGTACATCAGCATTAGAGGTATTTGAAGTTCTAGTCACCACACCTCAAGGCATACATAAGGCTAGAAATCATCTAGGGAAAAATAAGTAAAAGGATATAAAGATAGAAAAAGTTGCCTGCTAAAAAGTGAGCTAAAATATTTAATATTATAATATCTTTGAAAACTGAGAAGTGATATAGTAAAGTCAGGATGAAATGGATGGAATGAACACAAACTTAGTCATTAAAATCTAGAATTCCAGAACCAGTAATTACCTTGTTCTTGTTAATCCCTGAATATTTCAGAATGTATTTAATATTTCCTAAGAGAAAGGATATCTCCTACTTCCTAACACACTTAGGAAGTTTAACATTAATACTATTACCTAACATATAATCCATATCCAAGTTTCTTCCATTGTCCAAAAATGTCCTTTATTGCCTTCTCTTCCATCTGTCCTCCTTTCCTCCCTTCCTTCTTTCCTTCCTTCCTTCCTTCCTCCCTTCCTCCCTCCCTCCCTTCTTTCCATTCTTTTTTTGATCCAGAGTCCAATCAGGTATCTCATATTGCATTTATTTGTTATAACTCTATACTTTCACTTAGTCTGAAACAGTTGCCCAGCATTTTTCATCTTTCACGACATCCATAGTTTTTAAGACTCTAAGAGAAGTCTTATGTAGAGCATTTCTCCATTTGAATTTGGCTAATTTTTTCTGCATGGTTAGATTAAAGTTAAAGATTTTTGGCCAGAGTAAATACTACATAGGTAATAGTGTATCCTGTAAGCATTTCTGAAAGCCTGAAAAAGGAGAGATTTAGAATTGCTAAAGTCCTCCTGTATCCCAAAGAGTATGTATGTCCAAGGGCAGAAGTAATAACCTTGGTTCCAAAGACTTAAAATGAAAAGGGCTTAATCCATAAAAGCTAAATCTGTTAAGAAATCAAGGGATGTTTCAGAATACCTCTTTTAATGTTTTGCAGGTGACATTATGGGGGCCAGTATGCCTTTCCAGAGATATCTCTTGACATTACTCTCAAGAACAGAATGCTGACTTTGCTATCCTAGCTTAACTAAAAATGGCATTTTCTAATGTCTCTCTTTCTCATCACAAAATCAAATTCCAGTCTGTTAGGCATTTGCAACATTGATTCTAAATGCTCTTTCAGAATGCATTTAAAGAAATTTTAAAATCATTGAGAGAAAAGGATTTATATATTAAGACTGGCTGACCCAAAGTCCCTCTATCCTCAGTGACCTTGAGCATATAGTTCTTTCACTTAACAATCCAAAGTCCCCCAAATTTGGAGGAAATATAGATGCACAAAATATACAGAGAATCAATACATTTTCCAGAATTTACAAACTGCAACTTACTTATGTGAGTGTTTCATGAAAATATGGTATGATAAAATTAGCATGAATTTTGGATGCAGAAAAAATTCAAACCCTAACACTGTTACTCTCCAGCTACTTGGCTATATTTAAGTCATTGAACTCCTTTAAGTTGTATTTTCCACATCTATAAAATGGAAATGATAACATTTACCTTTCAGTGTTTGAAGAATGGATAAATTCTTATAAAGTATCAGTTTTATATAATTATTATTATAATTACTGAGAAGAAAAAACCTTTGATTTTACCCAAGAACAGAATGGTCCATCTGGACAATCAAACCATGTCTTTTTTATAAACTAACCAGTTACTTGATCATGCTTACTACTTACTAAATTTTCCTCCAAGTGAAAAGTGCTGGACCAGATGTTTGTTGTCCAAGTCCCTTGTTCTATTTGATACCTAGTTTTCATCCTTGGGTTGGGTGAGACAACCCAGTCTCCATATAATAAATTCTCCTGTTTGCTTAAGATAGATCACATTTGGTTTATGCCACCTGTAACCAAAAGGAATATAGCTAGCACTACCACCTAATAGCTGGTTAGATATGCCACCTTAATTAACACCAAAAAAGGTCAGCTGGTGATAATAATTCTTTCAACAATCAGCTTGATTTTTCATTGTAATTATCACACCATAAGGTAGGATACTCTTTCAGCTTTACAAGATCTGATACAGTTTTCAAGCCTCTGTTCATAACACTCTTTGACTTTGATTTGTGTCCTCTAATCTTACTGGAATTTTCTCTATTTTTAAAATTAAGGTATAATATACATAAAGTAAAATACATAAATCTTCAGGCTATAATTGCTGAATCTTTATCGACATATACACCCATGTAACCACCACCAGATCAAAATACACCAAATTTACACCACCCATAAAGCCTCATCAGTATCCTTCCCAAGGTAACCATTATTCTGAATTTTATCATCGTAGATTAGTCTTGAACTTCATGTGAAATGAATCACAGAGTATGGTACTCTTTTGTGCCTGGCTTTTGTGCCCACTCTGAGATTCATCCATGTTATAACATGTATCTGTAGTTTATAATTTTTTATTGCTGTGTAGTATTTCATTTTATGAATATACCATAATTTGTTTATGTATTTGCCTGTACGGAGACATTTGGTTTGTTTCCAGTTTGTAGCTACTATGAATAAGATGGCTATTATGAGTAGCCATAATTATATGAATGGCTATTATGTACAAGTCTTTGTGGATATAGGCACTCTTTTCTCTTGGGTATATGCATAGAAATGGAACTATTGAATTAGAGGGTAGGTATTTTTTGGCTTTAGTAGATAATCCCAAATATTTCCAAAGTGATTGTATTATTTTTTTTACCTGCTACCTGCATTTTACAGGAATTTCAATTGTTCCACATTCTTGCCAACATTTAAATTTTTTAAGTTTTTTGTTTGTTTGTTTTGAGAAAAGGTATTTCTCTGTTGCCTGGCTAGAATGAAGTGGCATCATCATATGTCACTGCAACCTCCAACTCCTGGGCTCAAGCAACCTTTCTGCCTCAGCCTCCTGAGTAGCTGGGACTACAGGTACATGCCACCACGCCTGGCTAATTTTCAAAAAATTTTTTGTAGAGACGGGGTCTTGCTATTGCCCAGGCTGATCTCAAACTCCTAGCCTCAAGCGATCCTCCTGTCTTAGCCTCCCAAAGTGCTAGGATTACAGCCATGAGCCACTGCACTTAGCCTCAGTCTTTAATTTTAGCAATTCTGGTGGATGGATAGCGGGATTTTATTGTGGTTCAAATTTGCATTTCCCTAGTGAGAAATGAATGAGTCAATTCTAGACATATGTAAAAATACAAAGACCTACAATAGTCAAGACAATATTGAAGAATAAAATGAAAGTTGGAATGCTTATATTGCCAGATTCCAAAACTGACCAGAAGCTACCATCATTAAGACAGTATGGAACAGAGAGTCCAGAAAGTACTTGATTTTCACCAGTGGTGCCAACTATTTAATTCAATGGAAAAAAGGAAGTTCTCCACAATAAATGATGCTCATGCAACTGGATCTCCATATTAAAAAATTAATTTTAAATGTGTTATTAGATCTAAAGGTAAAAGCTAAAGCAATGAAGCTTTTTTAAAAGAACACAAGAGATAATCTTCATGAACATGGGGTAGATGAGAAAACAGGACACAAAAAGCCCTAATCATAAAAGAATACATAGATAAATTAGACATTATCAAACCTAAGAACTTGTGTTCATCAAAAGACACCATTTAAAAAGTGAAAAAGCAAGCCACAGGCTGGGAGAATGTTTTTGAAACATACATTTCTGATAAAGGATTTGTATCCAGAATATATTTTTTTAAAAATTCTTACAAATCAATAAGAAAAAGACAAACGAACTAATAAAAGGGGGGTAAAAGACTTGAACGAAATTTTATACACTATTGGTGAGAATGTAAATTAGTATAACCTCTATGGGAAACAGTATGGAGATTTCTCAAAAAACTAAGAATAGAATTACCATTTGATCCAACAATCCCATTACCCAAAGGAAAAAAAAATCATTATTATATCAAAAAGATACCTGCACTCTTATGTTTATCACAGCACTAGTCACAATAGCAAAGATATGGAATCAACCCAAGTGTCCATCAATGTATGATTGTATAAAGAAGATGTGGTATGTATACACAAAGGAATACTATTGAGCCATAAAAAGAATGAAATCATGTCTTTCACAGCAACATGGATGGAACTGGAGGCCATTATCTTAAGTGAAATAAGTAAGACACAGAAAGATAAATATCACATGTTCTCACTTATAAGTGGGAGCTAAATAACATATTGACAGGGGCATAGAGAGAGAATGATTAACAATGAAGACTTGGAAGGGTGAGGGATGGTGGGGATGGCTGATGAGAAATTACTTAATGGGTACAGGTATGTTATCTGGGTGATGGATATCCTGGAAGCCCTGACTTCACCACTATACAATCTATACATACAACAAAATTGCACTTATGCCCCATAAATTTATACAAATTAAAAATAAATTTTAAAAATGATATTCAGTATAATTTTATGCTCTTTAAAGGTGCCATGATCTTTCCTATACCAGGTGCTTATTCTTCCAAAACACATTTTTCTACCCCATCCCCATATTCTACCCCAAGAGCTAGATTGCATCCCACTGCATGTGCTCAGGCATCCATCCTGCAATTCCTCATAGCCCTCATCACATTGTGGCTGTTTGCTTGATATCTGTCCTCCAAGAGGAATGAAGACAAGGACAATGTCTGTAGCATCAGCAAAGTACTCGACTCATAGTTAATTGTATAATAAGTGTTTTTTTTATATAGGAATGTTAAATAGATCTTCATATAGACTGAGAAGTATTAATATGATCAAGCTGTTATTGAACAGGAGATAAGCTAGGAAAATAAAATAAACTGAATTCATTATAGGTCAGTGGGAACAAAAATTTGATGCAGCTATATTTTTTTTAAAAGAATGAGATTACTTTAGCCTTACAAATAATATACAGAAATCTCAAGAAATTTGTCAACACAAACAGTATGCAAAATAAGCACCCCTTACTCTGCCCCCAACAGAAATGGTTATTATTATTATCTAACAATTGGAATACCATTTTATGTCTGTAGCTATCAATAAGTCAGAATGAATGATGTAGCTCCCAAGAGTAAGCTATGGGATGGGTAGAAATCTCACATTTGGGAAAATCAGCCTTACAACATGAATGCCTCATTTCCCATTTACAGATTAACAGAAGCCAAACACCATTTCCATTAATTTAGCCTTTATTTGGGATAATTCTTATTATACTTGATTTAAAAAGAGGAAGCGTCTGTTGTTGTGAGTGACAGGTTGTATTTTCCAAAGAAAGCTGCCAAAATATCTCCCATCCCACATGCTGTTCTGCAATGTGACCTTGCCACTCCCCCATCAAGACGTGAAATCTCTATCCCCTCCCTTTGAATCTAGTTTGGCTGTGGCTGCTCCAAACAGTAGAAAATGGCAGAAGTGGTGATACAGAACTTTTGAGGCTAGATAATAAAAGGCCATGCAGCTTCCTTATAGTTCTCTTAAAAAACTCACTCTAGGGATGCTCCCTTCTCAGAACACACCTGCTTACCATAAAAGCCCAAATGGAGTGGCCCCATATAGACACTCCAGCCAACGGTCCCAGCTGAGCCTGACGTTCATGTCATCCCAGCGCAAGCACCAGACATGGGAGTGAAGAAGCCTCCAGTTAATTCCACCTCTCAAGCTTTTGAGTCATTTCCAGTAATTTGAGTCTTCATGGATATTGCTGAGAAGGCACAAGCCATCTTTGATGCACCCTGGACATGTAGAATTCATAAGCAAAATAAAATGGTTATTGTTTATACTCTAAATTTGAGATGGCTTGTTCTGTAGCAATAGAAACTGGTACATTGCTGTTGCTAAACAAGTACTTACATATAGAAGTTGTTTGGAGTAAGATGGGCTTCTATGAAAGACATTTTAAAAATACTGTAACAGACATATCTGTAACTCAGTAATTCTTCAACCCATTTGAGTAAAAACCTTTCTGAGAATCCAGTGAATGTCTTACCCCTCTTCTCAGAATAATGCTCTTGCACATAATATTTTTTTATGATTTCAAGAACACATGGACCTCCTAAAGCCATGCTTGGTTTCTCGGGGAGAGAAACTAGGTCTAAGTGACAGTTTGGCTGTTTCTAATAAACTGAGCAGGTGTTTTGATTAACACTCACTGAGAACAAATTAAACACTTACTAAAAAGGGCTAATGTTTTACTCAACCATTAATTTAAATATTTTCTATCTGTATTTACAATAAAAGTTCAGTTTTCTTATCAGGATAAAAAATGTTAACCTGCACAACTTTGGCTACACAAATTACTGATTATTCTGATAAAGTCAATTCTCTTAAAATTAGGATTTATAGAAATAGGAAAAACTTTTAAACTTATGGTGTCAGTCATGGCAACTGATTTCAATTGTCTTAGATTAGGTATATTAGAATTAAATGCAATAGAAAGTAGTTTTGTGATTTTTATAGGATGGTCTATCAACATCACTAGTTACCATGAATCAGAAATACAAGTCCTGAAACTTCTGGGGCAATTTTAATAAGCTATGGGAAATGTTAATCTGTTTTGTTACTTAGCAAGGACTTTTCTTATCTGCAGAAAGGTTTGTGGTAAATAGTATCCATGGTTATATCCATTCTCAGACCACTGAATTGCCTTTGCTTCTTTGTAAAAAAAAAAAAAAAAAAACATTAAATTCCAATTGTTCATTGATCATATACCGCAAAACAACTGAATTTTGGATAGTGATTTTATATGGCTCAAACTTGCAAAACTATACTATACTATATTATTCTAGTCTCACAGCATGTTCCATATAGAAAAATCATGTTGCTGTTAATAAAAGCAATTTTACTGCTTTCTTTCTAATCTACACACCTTTTATTTCTTTTTCTTACTCTAACCTCCAGTAAAATATTGAGTAAAAATGATGAGAGCAGACATACTTTTTTTGCTGACGTTGGGGGAAAAACATTCAATCTTTCATCATGAAGTCTGATGTTCAACATGGGCTTTCATACATGCCCTTTATCAGATTGAGGACACTCCCTTCTTTTCCTAGTTTGCTGAGAATTTTTTTTTCTCCCTCCCACTCCTCTGAGAATTTTTTATCAGGAATGGCTGTGGATTGTACTCAATGCTTTTTCTGCACCTCTTGAAATGATAATATGCTTTTCCTTTTTTAGTCTATTAATATGATGAATCACATTGATAGATTTGTGAACATTAAACCAACCTTGCATTCCTGAGAAAAATCACTTTGAATCCACTTTTTGATTCAAATTGCTAACATTTTGTTAAATTTTATTTAAAAAACCATAAGTTTATTTTTAAAAATCTATGTTTATGAAAAATATTAGTCTGTAGATTTCTTCCTGTAAAGTCTTAGATTGACGTTCATATCTGAGTAAAGCTGACTTCACAGATTGAGTTGGGAACTATTTTTCCCTTTCTAATTTTCTGGCACAGTTTTCATAAGATTGTTATCTTCCTTAAACCTTAGGGTAAAATTCACCTATGAAGCCATCTGGACTTGGTGTTTTCTCTGTGAGAATATTTTGAGTTCAAAATTCAATTTCTTTAATAGATACATGGCTACTAAAGCAATTTATTTCTTCTTTAGTAAGCTCTATGAGTGTGTGGGCGAAATCTCCTTTTATACAGTTCCATGTCCCGTGTCCCTGCATTCCTCACTGCTGCCCCTGAACTCAGGGAGACTGCCCATCTTCACCTGGATTCCTCTACTCTGTGCCACAGTCTGGAAACTGTTTCTAGGCAATAAGCTGGGACAATCATCATGCTCATCTCATTTGTTTCAGGTCTCTTAGGATCATTGTCATTCATTGCCTGATGTCTAATTTATTGGAAATCAATGCTCCCTACATTTTATTCAGTTTTTTATTCATTTCAGGAAGGAGAGTAAATTCAGTCCTTATTATTTCATCTTGGCTGGAACCAGAAGTCCACTCTTCAACTTTTAAAACATTTATCTCCCCCAAGTTTGACCAACTTATCTCTCTTAAATTATGCTCATTTTTTTCCAGTAATACATTAAAACTTTGACACTTTAAAAAAATGTGACTTTGCCCTAGGAGGGGTCAGAAGGAAGCTTTCCACTGTTGCATTCAACTTGATGCTTCACTCATAATTTTCACCCATCAGCTTCATAAAAGGTCTTCAGTGTAAGCTATTGGGATCAATTTGACAGTAAGACTTTGTATGATGAATGCATTCTCTAATTGTTAAAAAAGAAAAAACTAAGCAAAAGATTTCACTGCTATGTCTAATTCTTCTTCATCACTGCACTATTCTTTGCAGAAAAGTCTGGAAACCAGCCATATTCCCTTTTGTGTCCATTTTTTTTTTTTTTTTTTTTTTTGCTAACAGAGTGAGTTGGAATGTCATACAGACATGTTTTTTTAACCATCTAAAAGAGGAAAAATATAAATTTGCCTACAATTACTTACATATATTTGTCTATCAAAATTATTGTAAAATCAAGTACTAAAATTTGAACATTAGACAAATTGAAAGTTCGACTTTCAGTGGTGACAGAATGTCTTATACCTACAGCTTGTTCATCCCTTTGGTGTGTTGGTGTGTACCCTCCTGGAGTTTGCTACAGGCTGACAAAGCTCCTCTCCTCTGCTGTTCTATCCTCCAGCAGGCATTATATCTCCTGGCATGTGAGAATATCATATTATGGAAGTTATATCAATTTCAGTGGCAGAGAAAAAGGCTGTGCTCACAGCAAGTTCATAGCACACGTGACACTGCAAAATAGTTTCTTAACCTAGGACTAGGTACACAGGAGCTTTGGGCCGTCTGTGAACATCTTGAAATTATTTGCAAATGTTTGTGCATGTGTTCTTTTTTTGGGTTTTTTTTTTTTTTTTCTGTACGTGGAACCCATAGCTTTTATTTGATACTCAAAGAGGGTTTTTAAATCCCTAAAATGTGAAGAGTCCTCCATGTAGTCCCTTTGCAGAGTAGAGAAACAGAACAATCTGGACTCATTGTTAAAGGACTATAGAATGACACCCCCATAACATTTTCCTTTAAGGGTGAGTTAGGAATCCAGATCACTCAGGGCTCAGAGTTGACATTTTTGGCCTGATAATCTCCTATACCCCAAATTATAGCTGCTGGTTCAACAAC
Organism: Eulemur rufifrons; assembly: GCF_041146395.1. NCBI lineage: Eukaryota > Metazoa > Chordata > Mammalia > Primates > Lemuridae > Eulemur > Eulemur rufifrons. Next base: position 38,645,447 of record NC_090997.1, read on the forward strand.
AGGACAATAAGCTCTTTTGGTGGCTTAAAAAAATTAACTATCTTGTATTTGGTTTTTATTTCTTATGTTAAAAAATAAAATTGTAAACATATTCAGGTGAAAGTTTTGTTTAAGGCTTTAAAACATTTCTAGGAAACTGACATTTAAAAAAAAGAAACAAAGTTGCCCATTTACATGGTCAACCTTTCAAGTGAAAGCAACTAGGTGTTAGGTTACCAGATGTCTATGCTAAATTACGAAGCCAAGTTGATAAGATTAATTATATTATATATCAACACTTGAATGATTTTTTAAAAATCACATTATTCTTTCTCACAGTGAACTATTTCTTTGCTATTTTCTTTCTTTCTAGCCAAACAGTGCCAAATTTCAGAATATAGGCTAGTCATTTTAATCGTTCTATAATTCTCTCTGTCATGATTCATATTGGGGAAATGTTATTTCTATGTCATTTCTAACAAATCAGAGCCTCTAAAACAGATTTTGTTCATAATAAAGTCTACTTCCTTATTTTTGAATAGTTCTTATTAAGCACTATCTTTTTTTCAGCCTTTTGAAGTACAATTGACAAATAAAATTTGTACATAGTCAAGATACACAATGTGATGTTTTGATATATTGTATACATTATGAAATTATTGCCACAATCAGGCTAATTGACATATACATCACTTCACATAGTTACCTTTTTTCCTGTGGTGAGAATATTTAATATGTACTTTCCGAGCAAATTTCAAATATACAATACATTATTAACTAGAGTTACCATGCTGTACATTAGGTCTCCAAAACTTATTCATCTTGTAACTACAAGTTTGTACCCTTTGACCAAAATCTCCCCATTTGTCCCACCCTGGACCCTGGTAATAAGCCTTCTACTCTCTGTTTCTATGATTTTGACTATTTTAGATTCCACATGTAAGAAAGATAATGCATTTGTTTTCTGTTTGCCTTATTTCACTTAGCATAATGTCCTCCAGGTTTATCTGTGTTGTTGCAAATGATAGTATTTCCTTCTTTTTTATTGCTGAATAATATTCCTTGTGTGTGTGTGTGACACATTTTCTTTATCCATTCATCTGTTGATAGACACATAGGTTGTTTCCATATATTTTGGCTATTATAAATAATGCTGCAATAAATATGGGAATGCAGCTATCTATTTGAGATAGTGATTTTATTTTCTTTGAATATATACCTACAAGTGGGATTGCTGGATCATCTGGTAGTTCTATTTTAATTTTTGAGAGACCTGCATAATCTTTTCCATAATAGATGTATCAATTTATATTCCCACCAACAACATAAAGGGAAAGGGTTCCTTTTCTTCACATCCTCACCAACACTTACTATCTTTTGACTTTTTGTTAATAGCCATCCTGACATGAGTAAGGTGATATCTCATTGTGGTTTTCATTTACATTTCCCTGATGATTAGTGATATTGAGCACCTTTTCATATATCTGTTGGTGTTTGTATGTTTTCTTTGGAAAAATGTCTATTCAGGTCCTTTGCCCATTAATTGTGTTATTTGCTGTTGAATCGTGTGAGTTCCTTATATATTTTGGATATTAACGCCTTAGTGGATATATGGTTTGAAAATATTTTCCCCCATTCTGTAGGCGACCTCTCATTTTGTTAATTGTTTCCTTTGCTGTGCAGAAACTTTCCAGTTTGGTATAGTCTCACTGGTTTATTTCCACTTTCACTGCCTGTGTTTTTGATGGCACATCCAAAAAATCATCACCAAGATCAATGTTAATGGAGCTTCTCCTCTGTTTTCTTCTAAGAATTTTATGATTTCAGGTATTATGTTTAAATATTTAATCCATTTTGAGTCAATTTTTATGTATGGTAAACATAAAGATCCAATTCATTTTTTTTGCATGTAGCTATCAAGTTTTTCCATCATCAGTTATTGAAGAGACTATCCTTTCCCCACTCTGTATTTTTGTTGCCTTTGTCAAAGATTACCTAACCATATATGCATGGGTTTATTTCTGGTAAGCACCATCTTTTGATCTAAACCTTCCTTTGGTTTCCTTTTTGATACTTGGGAATGTTTCTTTGGTGAAAATAACAGTAACAATAAAGTCATCCTTAAAAAGAAATTCTACCATCCATTCATATTCTTTTTTGTGCCATGTCTCATATTTGAATTATACTTAATTCTCTCTTTGGGAATTTCTTGATTTCTTCAATCCAAGAATTAAGCAAATAGTATATATCAAAAAAAGTAGTTTATCCCTAACAACAGAGTCAGTAATATGTCAAAGTAAAAAAAATTTCAATAGGGAAGTATTTTTTTAATCACTGAAGCATTTTATCACATTATTATTAATAATATTTAGGAATATGTCTGACTTGCCAGTTGTCTAATACAATAAATAGAGCTACAGATTCTGAATTTTTTATCAAGTCTTTTTTTTTGGTGAAAAATTATTCCTTATATATGTTTTTTCCAAACTTATTTACTTAAATAATTATTTAAGTTTGTCTATTAGGCTCATTGTGTTGGGTGAAGTATTTTTCTCCCTAAAAGGGAATTACCATTTATCTATGCAATATTGATATAAAATGTCAGAATGCTGAGAGAGGTTAAATTTAACGTCAGCAATTGTAATCTCAAAAGTAGTATATGATTGTAGGAAATGCTTTTAATATGGTCTCTTAATTTATGGACCATAGTAATAATGACAGAGATGATATAGTCTGGTTATGCTTGCATATGGCTTTTGTTGAACAATGGCAGGCAGTTGGTGGCACAGGTGGCAAAAACATTAAGTTGCAGTGTCTTAGCATGATATGGCGACTATTTTAAGATCCATCCATGTGGAAACTTAAGCAGATCAAAGGAACTAAGTCTGATCTGTCAGTATCAAGCTACAATACTCACACTGCTTTTGAGTAAGGCCCTGATAAGTAAGCAAAGGTATTCAATTACTTTTTAAAAATTAATCATCTTTACATAATGAAACTTTGCTTTACAAAGGTCGTAGTGACATTATTGTATCATGAGACAATTATTCATAAAACAAAAATATGAAAGATATAAGAAAACTATGTATTCTTGACATAAAACTCAAATTCTAGATAGGCTATGGAATTCAATCAAATTCGAGATTATAAAACAAAAAGTCCCAATACTGCTGCAACTCTAAAGTAGAGATCATCTAAATATTCTCAGTCAGGTCAATCAATACTGGAAGAAAAGCAAAGGTACATAAGGACCAGAACTTGACTGGCTAAATATATTATCTGCCTTACTAATGATTTTGCTATCTCAGTTATCCATAGCCTGAAAGCATGTAGTTTTCAAGTTTCATAGAACTGGGTCATTCAAATGTGTTAAAGTTGAAGATTTCTTCATGTTTCAATCCCAACCAATTTCCAATCAATCTGAGAGTTTAAAAAGTATCCCTAAAGTGGCAGTGAAACTCATTTAATTATCACCAATTGCCTTCAGCAGACCTCCTGGTGGAAATCTCTCATAAAAACTTTTAAAACTATTTTTAAAAAAGATAGTTTTTAAAATGTGGTAGCAGAAAGCTAGAGAACCTTCATTCAACAATGTGTATGAACTAATCATGTCCTGGAAATTTTTGAGAATGAAGAGAATAAAATTATTTGTCGAGTAATTAAATTATATCTGGCTGTATTTAATCCAACATAATTTTTTTAAACACATGTATTTGAAAAACATACTCTAGTCATAACTACTGATCTGTTAGAAGCACAGAAAAAAACACACGAATCCCTCAATTATAAGAGCTAGCAATTTGACATACACCATCCATTTTACAGTAGCTTTCAAGGGGGAAAAACTATTTTAAATGAAGATAATTTATTTTAATTGCCAATAATATTCTTTTATCCACATAATTACATACTTTTTTTCTTTTAGCAGCAAATCAGAATATGAGAGTAAATCTGCCGTGTGTCTGATATCTAAGAATTTTTCAAAATTATGCTAGGTTATTGTCAATTATGGATAATACCATGGTAACCTGCTGCATTTCATAATCCATGCTCAAACTTTGACCTCTTTAGCATACTAAGACTTGACAAGAGAATTTCTAGATATATTCAGGAATACCAGTGTTTTCCCTGCACAACTTATTCCGGGTAAAAATCACAGAGTTTTTTTTGTACATTAAAAGCCAGCTGGAAGCTTTTGACAGGGAAATGTTCGGTGTTTTAGTGAAAGGCTTTCACTTCACATAAACAAAATTTTAATTTAACCTAAAATCCAAACAGCAAATAACTGACTTGAACAGATTTCGTCTATACACAGGTTCGCACATGCGCAGTGACAACTTACTCCTCCCCCGTTGGCTGGCGAGTTCTTAAGGAAATATCACTGTGGAATACATCTTAACTCTAGATACATTTATATGAAAAGACCTAAAATTGAGAAAATATGGTGTGTCTCAACTTTTTTTTTCTACTTCGTATATCAGCCTACCTCTTCAAATCTTTTATGTTTCTATCACACTTTTGAATGGTATAGTTATGGCAGCACATTAAAAGGGTTAAAGACCTAAAGCAATGCTAAATAATTACAGCATAATCAATGGTAACTGTATAGTTAATACAGTTATATCTGTATCTATAATATCTATAATATAGTTATAATATCTGTATAATGTTTCACAGTTAACTTTAAAAGCAGAGATACCTATCAGACCATTTAGTTCTTTCAATACCATGTTGCTTGTACTATGTAATCCTCACTAGGAAATGTTCTTGCATCTTCCAATGATGCATGACTTTTTCTTTGATTCCAGTGTAATGTTGCTTTTGCCAGGCCACTTACTCCTGCTCTAAACTTTCCCGCTTGACCTACTCAGCTTAGGAGCCCATCCAACAGATATCACCTTAACTATTAAGCCTCAGTTGTAGCAGGTATTAGTTAGATGGTGAGAGAGAGATATCAAATTTACCACATTTAGGCAAAAGAAGAATTAAAGTGGCTCATGTAATCCAAGCAAGTATTGAACAACCAAATCATAAGTAGGTCAAGGATATAGCTAAATCTCAGAAAATTCTGGAAACATAGAGAGAGGCGCTGGACCATTGTTAAATATGTGCATGAAAATAGGGCATTTTCTAGAAGTGGAATGTTAGGCAGACACTTTCAGATGTCCCACACACAGCAAAAAATAAAGTTTATACATTGCTTATCATCTGTAAAGACTTTCTGGCACTCTAGGTAGGAAAATCTGAGGTACAGATACTATGATTATGTTCAATAAATGGAAATATTGCAATAGTGGATCACTGACACATTCTGAAATTTTGCTCTTCAATACTAACTTTTTAAAAAGTTTAAAAAGTCACTAGACTTGCAAAAATTACATTGATATTAAATATTTCTTCCTTGATTCCTGTGACCATTTGCTCCACATTTTACTACTTCAAAACTACAAATATAAAGAAGTAAAAATATCTGATGCTTCTTATTTTTGTCTATTGTCTATAAATATTTTGATACTGCGTTGGTTATATAGTCTATGGAAGGACAAAGGTGTCAGAGCAAATGTTTCCTGATTTTCCTAATTTTTTATTAAATAAATATCTAAAAACAAGAGGAGATGAGAAATGTTGCTCCAGGTGAAACAGGAAGAAAAACCAAACAATAACAACAAAAAGGAACATATTTACAAGAAAAATAAACTAGTGACATCAGAGCAGAAAAGAGAGGGAAAATTATTTTGGAGTAGTTTTTTAAAGCCACATGTATTCAACTCATCAGAACAAGGAGAACATGACAATCAAAGTTTATAGAGTTCATTACACATTAACCATAGTGTTCATGTCAGCCATATTATTAGTATTATCCCTGTTTGGTCACAAGACTGCCAGTGGTAGAGCGAGAGTCTGAATCCAAGTACCCTGGTAACAAATTAATGCTCTTTCTCTTACTCTATGCTGCCTCCCATTCAAGCACATTACATGCTTCCTACATGCTTAGAATGAGAAGTCTTTTCACTTCATATTACTCATCCATGCAAGGAGAATCATGGCATCTTTTCTGTCATTGAGTTGTTGGAAGATCAAATATGATGGTGCTTTGTAATAATAACATTTTACATATAAGGGATTGTTATAATTAAAATTCATAAAGAAAACAGTTGATGAGATTTCCCAGCCACTAGTTATTATCTTTGAAGATTTAAGAAACAATAGTTGGAAATAATTTCTCTTTTGATTAGGCACACAGAGGGCCATTGTGGAGTTAGTAGTGCACCCAGTTTATGTCTCCTCACCTTGATGAAGATGCCGTGAAGTAAGGAAGCTCAGAGTAAATTAATAATATGATTAAAGTATTGAATAAATAAGACCCATGAGAAAATAGAGGAGTTGGAATTAATTAGTCTGGAAACAATAATTGCCTCCTAATACATGAAGCATTATCACAAGAAAAATGTAGACCAACTTTTACTCTTCTTCTGAGAAATGACTTGAAAGTAACTGTGGAAATGTAATACAGACGTAACAAAGAACTTACTGATAGAGTTGTTTGTTAAATATTAAAACAGGCTATTGGAAGATGTGGAGTTTCCTTTGCTGATGAATTTTCCAAAGAAAAATAGACACAAATCAATTTGGTATGGTCAAGGAGCAGATATACTTGCAATCAGGGAACTAGAAAAGATAAATTATTGAGATCTTATTTCAGTCTTTGAGAACTCTACACTTCTCTGGCTAATTCCCCTGATTAATGATAAAAGAGAAAGGTAAAACATTTTTCTAATTTCTAATTCATGCAGACTACATGAATCTGTTACTATTCTACAATATATGTAGTTTTTCTTTCCTTTTTAAATTTTTTTAAAATTTTTAAAAATTAAAAAAAAAAATTTCAAGATAGGGCCTTGCTATATTGCTCAGGCTGGTCTTGAACTCCTGGCCTCAAATGATCCCCCCACCTCAGCCTCACAAAGTGCTAGTATTACAGGCATGAGCCACCATGCCTGGCCTCCTTTTTTTATTTTTAAGAGGAGAGTGGGATAAATGTAGACTCTGGTTTATGGCAAATTATCACCATTAATCACTGATCTGAGCATGGCAAAAAAAGCATTTTAAATTGATTTGTTCCTGTTATCACATTCCGCCTGCCCAACAGGTGTATTCTTAAATTTATATGTCTTTGGAGATTATGTAATGTCATTTTGAGTGTGTATATTTTAAAATTTACATAACTAGAGCTTACCCCTTTTTCTTCCATTTTCAAAAAGCATTACTCTTTAAAGATCTACGTTGCTTCTAATTGCTGTGCAGTATTCAGTAGTTTGCATCCACAGCCCCTTCTTGTATATTCCTCTAGTGATACTAAGGTTGTTTCAAATTCCCTGCTTGTATAAACAGCGTTGTGAAAAAATATATTATATCAAATACTCTTTTTGTGAGATTTTTTTTCTCTCTCCCTTTCTCTTTAGGAGTGGGATCAAACAATCATATAGTACATGCACAATGATTTTGCCAGATTTTCTTCAAAATGGCAGCAGCCAACTATGGAGAATTCTCATTTCACCATCAACACTTAGCATTATCAAACTGGGTGATATTTCCCTATATGACAGGTGTAAAGTAATATCACATTGTTAATTTTCTTCTCTACTTACTGAGATAATATGCTTGTTATTTATTCATATATTTTTTTCCTTCCTTCTCATCTAGGGTTTTCAGTCATATTGATTCTGGGAGTTCCCTCTATAGTACAGCTATTATTCCCTTGTCTATTCCTTATGTCTGTTCCATTCATCTATTTGTCTCCTACAACTGACATTTGGATCAGGATTGTAGTGGATTTACAGAGCAATTTCAGGATACTCTGCATCTTTACATTGTTCAGTCATTTCAGCTAAATGCGGCTCTCCATTTATCCAGATCTTGTTTAATGTCATTTAGTAGGCTTTTAAATTTTCTTCCTAGAGGACTTAGCTATTAATGATATCTCATCTAATACATGGTTATCTCACTAGAAGTTGACATGATTAACTAATTTAATGTACATGTTCAATATTAGCCCTGTTTATGCCTTTTATGTCTGCAGTCTTTATAAAACTTGTCAAGACAAGCAGGTCTGTTCAACTTGACCTGCGCAGTGTCTACACGGCTCTGTGCAAAGATGGACATTAATATGTACTTTTGATTAATTGATTCCTTATTTTTTCTCTTGTAAAATTCTTCTGAAAAAAATGATAAATTCTAAGACAATTACTTTTAGAAAAAGTAATTACAGAATCAGTAGTAATAGACATGAGTAATAGAATAATCCAGTCCCTCATTTACATTACAACGTGTTTAATAACTTTCTACTAGGTACCAGGCTGTTATGTGTTCTAGTATGATCTGTGGATCCCTAGGATCCTGTTACTCTTTCAGGGAGTCTGTGAGATGAGAACTATTTAATATATTCATAACAATTCTAAAATACTATGTTTCTACTGTGTTGACATTTGCCTTGATGGTGCAAAAGCAATGGAGGGTAATACTGCTAATGACTCCGCATGAATCAAGACAGTGACACCAAACTGCACCAGTAGTCATTGTGTCCTTCATTGACATGCACTCACAACAAAAAAATAACATCAGTTTTATTTATTAAGAATAGCCATACTGAGACAGTAAAATTATTAATCTTATTAAATCTCAACCCTTGAATATAAGTCTTTTTAATATTTTGTGACAAAATGGAAAGTATGCATGCTGAAGTTACAGTGGTCATTTTTGAGGAGAAACACTTTTGCCATTATTTGAAAGCCAAATTAGCCACGTTTCTTCATGGAACACCATTATTACTTGAAAGAACAACTGGTTGACAACTATGATTATTCAGACTTAGATATTTTGGAAACACTTTTTCAAAAATGAAAAAAGTCGAGGAGGGGAAAAAAATGAAAAAAGTGAGTCTGTCATTTCAAAATAAGCAACTGGCAATATTTGATGCCAACACAAAATTGAAGATTTCAAATGAAAATCAGAATTTTGGAAAATTTTTATTCACTACTAGGAGCTTGACAGCTTCCCATGATTTTTTGATATTGTATATTAGAATGTGTCAACATTTTAAAATTCTTTATAAACTAGTAAACCAATATTTTCCAAATGACCAATGTATTAAGTTACAAAATCATGCTTAGGTAAAAGATCCATTCAAATCTCAAAGTAGATCAATTAATTTATGCACAGTGAAAAAGTTATTGATATGTTTTTCGATTCCATGTTATAATTAACCTTTAAGGAACTGCCACTTGTGGAGCTTTCGTGTAGTATCAAAGAAGGTATACACACTTGTCTAAAAAGTCTATAATACATTCGTCCCTTTCTAACTATATGTCTGTGTGAAGACATATCATCTTCAAATGTTTCAATCCAAACAGCAGATCACAGCAGACTGAACATGGAAACAGATGTGAGACTCTAGATGCTTTCTATTAATCAAGACATTAAAGAGATCTGCAAAATGAAGAATACTCTTCTTACTATTTTTTCTGATTTAGAAAATAGAATTATTTTTCAGAAGAATGTTATTTATGTTAACATTTTTATTGGTTTATTTTATAAGCCAACACAATAATTGGTTTATTATTGTTCTTTTTAAATAAAGGAATCCATAAACATTTTTTTATTTCAGCATATTACAGGGGTACAAATGTTTAGGTTACAGATATTGCCTTTGTCCTATCCAAGTCAGAGCTTCAAGCATGTCCATCCCTCAGACGGTGCACACTGCACATTAGGTGTGAATATACTCATCCCCTCCCCTCACCTGCCCGACACCCAATGAATGTTACTACTATATGTGTACTTAAGTGTTGTTCAGTTAAGTCTAAATTTTTTAGTTTCAATTTCTAATAGCAAATAATAATAGATATAACTTATATATATATATAAATTCCTTAGTCTTTTGAGTGGTTTTTAGGGTGTAAACTTCCTGAGATGAATAAGTTTGTGAATCACTCCTCTAGGAATAGGACTAAGAATGAAAGAGACAAAGTCCCTGCCCTCATCCTAGTTGGAGTATGCAGGTGAAGAAATACATAAATGTAAATTCAGATTGTTTAAGGGCACTAAAAGAAATGAGGTGATATGATGCAGAGTACATGGGTAGAGGTGCTTTAAATGCAACATTCAGGGAAGTCTTCTCTGAGGAAGTTACAATTTGATCTGAGACATGACGAATGAGCAAAAGTGGCCAATGAAAGAGTCAGCATCTGTAGCACTCTAGTTAGTGTTCACTCCTTTCATTTTACTGAAATTACCTTTGTCAAGGTTGTCAATGACCTCCATGTTGTCAATCTAATGATAATTTCTTATATTTCTCATTTTGTATTCAACTTCTCAGCGGCATTTAACAGAGTTGCTCATGCTTTTCTTGAAATGCTTCCTTCACTTGTTCTGCAGGCACCACACTTTCTTGGGTCTTTCTCTTTCACTAGTCACTCTTTCCTCAATCTCTTCAGCTGGTTCTTCCTCATTTTTCCAATCAATAAATATTGGAGCTCCCAAAGCTCAGTCGTTGGACCTCCTCACCCTTCATAGCTACACTTGTTTGTAGATCTAATGACTTTAAATACTGTGCATACACTGATGAGCCCCAATTAGTATCTTCCACCTGACTTCTCCCTCAAATCCCAGACTCTTACAGTCAACAACTATTCAACATTACCAGCTAGTTGTTTAATAGTTACTCCAAACTTAAGATATTCAACTGAATTCTGGTTCCTACCCCAACCTGTGCACTAAATCCGTTCCACCTGCTGTGTTCATCATCTTAAGAACATCATAATTCCATTTTGTTCAAATCAAAACCCTTTGAAGTATGCTTGACTTTTCTATTATCTAGTTCATCAGTAAAATCCTGTTGGCTCTAATTTCAAAGCGTCCAGAATCCTATCATTTCTCAACATGTCTTTTGTCACCATTCTAGTTTAAGTTACCATCATCTCATCTCTTGCCTATACTCTCCTAATTGGTGTCTCTGATTCTGTTTTTGTCTCCCTGTAGGATACTATATAGCAGCCAAAGTGATTTATGTCAAACATAACTTTAATAATGTCTGCTTTAAATCTTCCAAGAGCTTCCTATTTCACTCTGAATAAAAATCAAAATCCTCACCATGGCCTCTAACAAATGATTTAGTCCCTTCTCACTTTTCTAACACTTTCCATCCCACCTCTCGACTCCAGCACTAGACTTCTTGCTGTCCCCTGAACACAGCAAGCACACTCCTAATTTAGGACCCCTTTCACCTGTAGCTCCTTCCATTTGAAGTGCTCTTGTTTCAGATATTTACATGGCTTATTTATTCACTTTTTTTAGGTTTTGGCTCGAATATCATCTTATTATGAAGACACTCTTCAACTTTCAGGTAAAGATACAGGACTGAACACATGCATTTCCCTTAGCACCGTCCTCTACCTCCACTAAATGGCAGTTTATGAATGTATTTTAAGCCCATAAACTCACAACGACAAAGAGAACAAAAGAAGAGACATTAATGACAAAATTTTGGAAAGAAGTAACTGAAAGCACACACACACACACACACACGTGCATTCGCACACCCCATGACTATCCATTCTTTTCATCTAACTTTATTTTTCTCAATAGCAATTAACCTAGATAAATATAAATAAATATAAACGCAAGATATATATTTATTTTTAAATTTGTTTGTTGTCTTCTCCCTTTTGCCTCCTGTAGGCTGCATGATAGCAGCTTTTTAGTTGTGTTTAGTGTTATATTCTCAGGCTTTGGAATCATAGCACAGTCAAATTCAACATAAATTTTTGGCTGAATAACAGGGGTGACCTGGGTGAGGTGCAGTTCATGTGAGGTGTGGGGTTGTGGAAATCAAGCGTTCTGTTTCGGATGTTAATTGGAAGTATCTATTAGGCATCCAAGTGAAGATATTAAGTGGGAATCTGGATATCTGGAGCTAAATGGAGAAGTCAGGGCTAAAAGTATAAATTTTGGAGTTATCACGGTTGGGACTAAATGAAATCATCTTGGGGGAATGAACACAAAGAGAAAAAAGCCAAGCTCTGAGCCTGGAGGACAGCACCATTTAGAGGTCAGGCAGAGCAGTAGTCTTCAAACCTATATAATCATACACTGTTATCTGTAAGAAAAAGAAAAAATAATTTAAACGGAGCAATGTGACGTGTAGGTATTTATCTATAAATAATACATATGTATCATTGTACAAATATATTATGCACATTATAAAATATACAGACATAGATATTAAAAAAGAATGAGCTGAAGGACTTCCAGTTAAAGAGGAAGTATTGAACACATGCATTTTTCAGCTCCCTCCTGAAGGCCAACTGCAGTGATAGTAAATGGATTTTTGAAAATAAGGTATAAACCCACAAGAACAAAGAGAACAAGAGCCAAACAATACCATCTGAATATAGGCAGCTGCAAAGAAGAAAGATGAATGACAACTGACTTACTAGACCCAGGAAAGCTGAGGCTGCAGTGGGCAAAAGCAGAGATACAACCGGATTTACAACGCAGAATCACCCATGCCCCTATTCCCTCCTGCAAAGGCTCAGAAATATTCTCTGGCATTTTATTTTTGCTATATTTGTGATTGGAAGCAAATGTCGGGCAATAATAGACTTAGCTAAATGTCTATTTGAGAAGCACTTACACCCACAGATACCTCCACAGTTCTATACTGCCAGGTGACTAACCTCTACCACACAGCAGCAGCCTGGAGGTTTATTTTCTTGAGAGGGTTAAACAGAACATCTCACCTGGGGGGACAAGAGGCACACCTGAGAACAGGAATTCCGTATAAAAATCAAGTAGATTAAGTCAAAGTTAACATCAGAATGCTTAAAACCAAAATATCAGGAAGGAGCTCTATATGTTACTAAGGGATATGGAGGCAAATAAAAAACATTATTTTGATGTGTAGCAATGCTTGCCAATGAAACTAACCCACATAAAGAGAACTTTAAAATAATAAAGGCTATATAACATTTTCTTTCTTAGAGCTACTTCAAATATTTATTTCTATTTCTTTTAAAGTGCATGGATTGAACATTATTTTGGTACTATGAAGGCAGACATTTTAAGGTAATTGCATTTGCTGTATCCTAGATTAGAAGTAGGCATAAATATTGATTTCTTCTGTGCTGCGTAACTGATGACACAGAGTCTACTTTGAGTACTATGGCATCACCAAAACTTATTTCCACCTTTCCCATGATATATGTATATGTCTATGGAAACAATTCTTGGAAATGTAATAATAATATCTTGCTTTTGCATATTACACTTGTATATTTATACAACTTTGTTACACAACATATTCTTTACTCCATTTATAACAAAACAGTCTTTGTTCTTGGAAACCACTATGCTTGTATCATTAACTTTTTTTTTTTTGGCCTGAATGTCCTTTCCCTTCTTATCTGCCTGAAAAGCTCCCATTATCTTTCAAGGACTGTCTCAGATATGACGTCCTCTTTAAGGGCTCCCTGGCCTCCCCTCAACTGTTCTTGCTCCACTATTTCTGTAATATAGTACTTTGTTTATACTTATATTATGGTAGTCTTTGCATTGTTCTATAATCATATTTATAAGCTTATTAATTCTCTTAGCTCAGGTACCATGTCTTATTTATATTTGTACTCTGTTAACCTACCAGATTGGGCACATGGTAGTTATTTGATGAATGTTTAAATGGATGTTTGAAAATTATTTTGTGCTCCTTATCTCATTTGATTTTCTCAGATTCAATCAGTCACTAGCTCCTCTTGCTCTAAATATTTATTATATCTATCAATTCTTATCCATGCTGGTGTTTACTGGCAAGAATTCATGCTCTTTCTGTCTGCTACTGCGACAATTAGCATCTGAACTTGATTTTGGTCTCTAATCTCACTTGTATCCAATTAATATTTTATTTGTCCAACAAACTGATTTAACCACAAATTTTATCATTTTTCTCTCTGCCTTAAAACCTTTAAGTGGGCTATATCTACTTCTAGACAGGATTGTATAAAAAAGAGTGTATTTAATCTCCTGCTTTAAACAATTTAAAACTGGACAAAACAATTTTGAGACATTCAGACAATAGGCAGGACAGGACACTGATCTCTGAGAGAAGGGAGACTAATAGTGAGCCTTTTGATTGCCTCATCTTACTTCCAGGCCATGGCAAAGTTAGAGAGAGCCAAAACAAAGTCTTGCCATCTTGCTCAGTTGAAGAGACAAAGCTTGGAGTTCAGAGCGATGAAGATAGCTAAAATTTGTGAAGCAAATTTTGAAGAGTTGAGAGTTTCAGAGAGAGAGGAGAGAGAAATTGATTGCAAGTGAGAAAGAGTACGCCCAATATCTTTTGAGGGTTCTCCACAAGTCTTGAGGCTGAGGACTGATCTGTGAATACATGGAAGGAATTGCCTGAGGTGGAAGCAAGAACCCTCAGAAAGGAATAGGCTAAATGATTCTTAAGCTTACATAGGCAGATATTTTCTTCCATTCTGTAGGTGGTCTGTTTGCCCTCGTGATAGTTTCCTTGGCTATGCAGAAGCTTTTTAATTTGATCAGGTCCCATTTATTTATTTTCGTTGTCGCTGTGATTGCCTTTGGGGTCTTCTTCATAAATTCTTTCCCTAGGCCGATGTCTATAAGAGTTTTTCAACATTTTCTTCTAGAATTCTTATAGTTTCTTGCCTTAGGTTTAAGTCTATTATCCACTGTGAGTTGATTTTTGTGAGAGGTGAGAGGTGCGGTTGCTGTTTCAGTCTTCTACATGTGGCTATCCAATTTTCCCAGCACCATTTACTGAATAAGGATTCTTTTCCCCAGTGTATGTTTATGCACATGCTACACATCCAGTAAAGGGCTGACAACTAGAATCTATATAGAACTCAGGAAAATCAGCAAGAAAAAAATCAAACAACCCCATTAAAAAGTAGGCAAAGAACATGAACAGAAACTTTTCAAAAGAAGACAGACCAATGGCCAAGAAACATATGAAAAAAAATCCTCAACAACTCTAATCATCAGAGAAATGCAAATCAAAATCACAGTGAGATATCACTTAACTCCAGTGAGAATGCCTTTATCAAAAAGTCCCCAGATGAAAAATGTTGGCATGGATGTGGAGAGATAGGAACATTCATACACTGCTGGTGGAACTGCAAACTAGTATAACCTCTGTGGAAAGTAATATGGAGATACCTCAAAGAGCTACAAGTAGAACTACCATTTGATACAGCAATCCCATTACTGGGCATCTACCCAAAGGAAAAAATGACATCTGCACTCGAATGTTTATAGCAGCACAATTCACAATTGCAAAGATGTGGAAACAACCCGAGTGCCCATCAATACATGAGTGGATTAATAAACTGTGGTATATGTATACCATGGAGCTCTACTCAGCCACAAAAAACAACGGTGATCTAGCACCACTTGTATTATCCAGGATGGAGCTGGGGCCCATTCTTCTAAGTGAAGTATCACAAGAATGGAACAACAAGCACATGTACTCACCATCAAATTGGTATTAACTGATCAACACTTATGTGCACATTTAGTAATAACATTCATCCAGTGTCAGGCAGATGGAAGGGGGGCGGTGGGGATGGGTATATTCACACGTAATGGGTGCTGTGCGCACCATCTCGGGGATAGACATGTTTGAAGCTCTTACTCGGGTGGGGCAAAGGTAATATATGTAACCTAAACATTTGTACCCCATAATATGCTGAAATAAAAAAAATAATAATTAAATAAATAACTCTAAGCAGGAAAAAAAAAGGTTACATAGGCAAACAGTAGTTTGTGTTCTATTTAGCCAGAGTAGAACAACCTCTTAATACATGGGTGTTAAGTAGGGTCCTCAGAAGGATAGTGCCTCAGTAATGGGGACAAATTAGCTTAAAGATGAATGAAAGTATTATGAGCAAACTTGTGCTACAAGAAATGTGAGAGGAAGTTCTTCAGGCAGAGGAAAATGATGCATGGAGAAACCTTGACCTATGAGAAGAAATGAGGAGCTTCAGAAGTAGTTAAAATGAAAATAAATATAAAGGGCATTTCCCTCATTTAAATTATTTTAAGAAACAGCTATTTAAACCCAAAATAGAAGCAATGTATTTTGGGTTTATGGATGATGTAAAGGTGTAATGTATGACAAAATTAACATAAATGAAGCTAGGAAAAAAATCAGAAATATGTTGTAATAAAAGACACAGTGAACCAAAAGTAGTATAGTATTATGTAAAGGTAGCCTGTGATAAATTTAAAATGTACATTGTAAACTCTAGAAAATATTAAAGTTTTTTAAAATTTATAAATAAGAAGCCGCTAGTGGAGAAAAATGAAATCATAAATTAATTCAAAATCAGGTAGAGAAAGAGAAGAAAATGTGAAAAAAAGAACAAATAGGACAAATAGAAATATACCAGCAAGATGGTAGATTTTAAATAAACCATATTCACAATGAACTTAAATGAAAGTGGTCTAAACCCGTGCTGTCCAATAGAAATATAGTGCAAGCAAGGTAAGTAATTTTAAATTTTCTAGCGGTCACATCAAAAAATAAGAAACAGATGAAACTAATTTTAATAATATATTTTATTTAACAGGATCTATGCAAAACATTTTAACATATAATCAATACAAAACTAATGAAATATTTTACATTCTGTTTTATACAAAGTCTTTAAAGTTCCATCTGTATTTTATACTTACCACACATCTCAATTCAGACCAGCTGTATTTCAAGATCTCCAAAGTTACATGTGATCAGGGGCTACCTTACTGTATAGTGCAGGCCCAACCACAGAAGCTAAATGACAAAGATTGGCTGATTAGATAAAAAAGTAAGACCTGAATAAATGCTGTTTATAAGGAACCCACTTTAAATATAAAGACATAGGTAGGCTAAAAGTAAAAGGGTGGAAAAACATATACCATGAAAACACTAATCAAAACAAGCTGAATTAGGTTGATTGATATCCAACAAAGACTTCAGAGTCAGAAAAAGGAACATTGCATAATGATAAAGAGCGAGTTTACTACAAAGATACAATGCGTATACTTAATAACAGATCTTCAAATGCATAAAACATAAAGTGGTAGAACTGAAGACAGAAATAGACAAAACCACAATTATATTCAGATACTTCAACGATCTTTTATTGGTAATTGATAGAAAAATTAGAGAGTGAATGAGTAAGAGTATAAAAGACCTGAACGCTGCTATCAACCAACTTGACCTAATTGAATCTATAGAGCATCCCACGCCAGAACAGCAGAACACACATTCTTTTTAAGTGCACATGGAACATGCACCAAAATAGACCATATTTTAGGCCATAAAACAAACCTCAGCAAATTTAAAAGAATTGAAGTCATGCAAAGTATGTTCTGTAACCACAATGGAATTAAGCTAAATACCAATAACAGGAAGATATCTGGAAAAATCTTCAAATACCAAGAACTTAAACAACACACCTATAAATAAAATATGGGTCAAAGAAGAAGTCATGGGGAAAATTAGTAAATACTTTGAACTGAATGAAAATGAACACACACTTATCAACATTTATATGACACAGTGAAAGTAGTATTTAGAGCACAATTTATAGTAGTAAATGTTTATATTAGAAATGAGACAAGTTCTTAAATCAATGATCTAAGCTTTTACCTTATGAAACTAGTAAGAGAAGAGCAAATTAAACCTAAAGCTAGCAAAAGAAAGGAAATAATAAGAACATAAACCAATAAAATGGAAAACAGACAATTTAAAAAATCAGTGAAGCCAAAAGCTGACTCTTTGAGAAAATAAATAAAATTAAATAACCTCTAGATAGGTTAATCAAGATGAAGGAAAAAAACACAAACTAACAATATCAAGAATATAAAAATAGGCATCACTACAGATCATACCTATATTAAAAAGTGTAATAGGGATATAAGAACAACTTTATGCCTACCAACTAGGGAAAATATCAAAGCTTACACAAGAAGAACTAAATAACTGGACAAGCTAGTGTTTATTAAAGAAAATAAATTTATAATTTAAAAACTGCACACAAAGAGAACTTCAGGCCCATATGACTTCATTGACAAGTTATACCAAACATTTAGTGATGAAATAATACAAACTCTATAGAAACTTGTCCAGAAAATAGGAGAAAAGGGAACACCTCCCAACTCATTTCATAAGGCTTACGTCGCCCTTGTAACAATATGTAACAAAGATATTACAAGGACGAAATATCCTACAGACAAATCTCTCTCAAGGACAGAGGTGCAAAAATCCTCATCACAATATCAGCAAATTGCATAAAGCAATGGACACACTTGAAGCTCAGACTCGGGGGGATGGGGAGGCATGGGCAATATATATAACCTGAACTTTTGTACCCCCATAATGAGCTGAAATAAAAAAAAATAAAATAAAATAAAAAATAAATAAAAAAAAGAAAATGCAAAAGGACAAAGTGAAGTTTATCTTGGGTATGTAAGGTTGCTTCAACATTAGAAGATCAATCAATGTAATGTACTGTGTCAGAAACAATAAAGAAAAACGATGTGATATTCTTAATAGATGAAGAAGAAAGTATTTGGCAAAATTAAACACTCAGCCATTATAAAAAGTCCCAGGAAACATACACCATATTTTAGTAATCCACTCATGGATTGAAAAGCACTTAGCTTGTCCATCAAATTGGCACTAACTGATCAACACTAAGGTGCTCAGATGGTAGTAATATTTACTGGGGATTGGGGGGCAGGGGAGGGTAAACTCACAACTAATGAATGCGGTGAGCATTGTATGGGGGAAGGGCAAGCCTCTAATCTTGGCTTGGGTAAGGCAAAGTCATAACATGTAACCAAAATGTTTGTACCCCCATAATATCCTGAAATAAAAAAAAAAAAAAAAGAACAACATCAAGGATGAAAAAAAAATCCCCAGGAAACTAGAGATTAAAGAAAGCCTCCTCAATTTGATAAAGGGTAACTACAAAAAAAATACAGCAAACAAAATATTTCATGGTGAAAGAGTACATGCTTTTCCCTTAAGATTGGGAATAAGACAAGGATATCCACTACTACTACTCCTATTAAACATTACATCAGAAGTTTCAATAAATTTAATAAATCAATAAAAATGAATAAAAGTCATGGATTACAAAGAAAATTTGTTATTTGTAGATTACATGATCATGTATATAACAAATACAATGGAATCTATAAATAAGCTATAAGAACTAATAAGTGAATTTAGCAAGGTTGCTGGATAAAAGGTCAACATAAAAAACATATTTAATTTCTCTATGTTAGCAATGAGTAATTAGAAATTACTATTTATTAAGATACTAATTCAAAAACCTTAAAATGTAAAATACTGAAGGATAATTTAACAAAATATGTTTAAGACCTATATATGGAAAACTAAAATACATTGCTGAAAGAAAATAAATAAAACCTAGATATATGAAGAGATGTAACATGCTAATAGATTAGAGAATATTAAGATGTATGTTCTCCCCAAATCAATCTATAGATTCAATATAATTCCAATCAAAATTCAGCATATTTCTTTTGTAGAAATTAATAAACTTATTCTAAAATGTATTTAGAAATGCAAGGTATCTGAAATAGCTCAAATAATTTTAAAAAACAATAAAAAGTAGGTGGACTTATACTTCTTGATTTCACCATAATCAAGAGTGGTATTGGTGTAGATTAATGGAACACAACAAAAAGTGAAGAAATGGACTTAATATGTGATCAATTAATTTTCAACAGAGTGGTCAAGATAATTCAATGCGGGAAATGATAATAATTAAACAAATGGTATTATTATAGAATAATAAGATATTCATATAAGAATGAGTTTTGACAATAATCTCACATCATATACAAAAATTAATTCAAAATTGTTCATAAACTCTAATGTAAGAGCTAAAACTATAAAACTTCTAGATGAAAACACAGGGCAAATTATTAGTGACCTCGGGTTTAGCAAAGATTTCTTAACCATAAGATATGAAAAGCACAAAGTATAAAAGAAAAAAAGATAAATTAGACTTCATCAGAATTAATAACCTTGCTCTTCAAAAGACACTGTTAAGTAAATAAAAAGGCAAGCAATAAACTGAGAAAAAGTATTTGCAAAGTGCATTACCTGATGAAGGACTTATATCCAGAACATATAAAGATTTATGTAAATTATACTACAATAAAACTAAAAAAAAAAATTTCACAATGAAAAAAAAGAAGTGTAGGAGGAAAAACCCTTTTAGTAACTCTACATTGTCCATAGTAAAGTTTTCTGAGTAAGTCACATTAGCAGTATGTATGTAGTCAAGAGAAGAGTTTTCGCAAGGCAATGGGTGTGGAACAGAGGAAATAAGGGACATCTTGAAATCTTCATAGAGGAGTGGAAAAAGAAATAAGCTGGCTTTGGCATAGACAGAGGGTGACTAAGGAAGTATTGAGAGTGAGGAGCCATTTTGAAAAACACTCTCACATTAGTTCTTTATGATCTGGGCCTTGCCTATGTCTCCACCTCATTTGCCTACACTCTCTCTCACTCTCTGTTTTTACTCTACTTCTAGGTCTTTCTCAAGTTCCTTTGTGCACTCCTGGTAGCTCCCTGCTGGGTCTTGCTCTTTTTTTCACTCTCTACCCTTTGATCTCTCTAGGTCAGTCATTCACTTCCATGCTTTCAATGATTACACCAATAATGGCAAAGCCAGGAAAAGACTCAGAGATTATTTCTTTTATTCATATGTTCAAAGTGTTCCTCTTAGGCATGAGTCTAGCCACTCGAATTGGGTTTTAGAATGGAAAAGGAAAAAGAGGCATTTATGAAGAAAGGCAAAGGTGGGCAAACGTGAGGGTGAGGAACAACATTGGTTGGTATTTCAAAGTCATTTTCCTTCCAGACTTAGCAATATCTCTTTGAAGTACATAATACCCTTGAAATAATTTATTTAATATCTGTCTTCTGGGCTGAACTGTAATCTCTTTGAGGGTCTGTTGTCTTCAGTTCTGGAATCCCCAAAGCCAAGCAGAGCGCTCGGCACTTGGTAATCACTCGATAAATACTGCCTGAATAACTACTCTACCTCCTATGCTTTGTGCTTCACCCAAGCTGAGCAATGTGCAGCATATTATTTCATGCCCCTGGACTTTTATTTTACTGTTTCCTTCATTTAGAATGCCCAATCCTCATTATTTTTTCCTACCCATCCTCCAACCCTACTCTGTCAAATTCCTAGTTTTACTTCTAACCCAAGCTTCAATGTCTTCTCTAAGAAACTCCCCGGATTTACTTTTAGCAGAGCTTTGTGACAACCCCATGCTTTCTACATCCTTCCCTTCTAGCTGGTGCTTCATTGAAATAATGTTTCCATGTCTGTTTTCCCTTCTTAGTTAATTCTGACCCTTCAATACCTGCCATAATAGTTGGCAAACAGCTGACCCTTACTCAATATTTGTTAAATGAATTGTTTTTTTCCACCAATCGTGTGATATATGCAAGAGCAGCATTAGGCCTAGGTAGTTATTAGGTTTGTGAAGAGAATGAGCCCCAAATCCCTTACATGGAAACTAGTTAAAACAGAAGATAAATCAACACCTCCTAAGGTGGATGCCAAACCTCAAATCCTTGGAGAGGGCTGTTACTGGAACTTCTAACCATTGTAAAAATGAGATTTAAATAGATAGTAAAGCAGCCCAATTTTTCATCAAGAAGTTCTCCAAAGGGAAGATAATAAATTCATGTGAACAATTCCTTCAAAATTAGAGGTTAGCTACACTGGCTTGGAAATAACTAAATGCGAAGTCATGAAGAGATTATGCAAAGTAATGTTTCATATGGCCTAATTCAACCATGTGGGAGGCAAGTGCCTTAGTTAATTCAACTGATTTTTTTAAAAGTATTATAATTTTGTTACCTACTTACTTCTAGGAATTAGAACTAAAATGTAATTACTGTAAATTTTCTAACCATGACAAACAAAAGAATTTTGTTAGCATGTAGGACAAATAATATGTGGGTGTATTGTAGTTTATAAGTGTGTGAAATCTGTATATAATGATTTAGTAGAAATTTAAGGACTTGAAGATAAGTACACAGATGTTTCCCTTTGTATAACTTTTACCAACATGCTAGAGAAAGGAATGTGTAGCTCAGAATTGGGTCCAAGGTCAACATATTTAATCCTTGACAATGACATTGAGATTTTAAAGCAGCTGATCTCATTGACAGAAATAAATACAGTTCTAATGGTTTAAAAAGAACATGCCCAATTTAGAAGCAAAAACTTCATGTCCTTCTTCCTGGTTACATATAAGAAGCCCTGTTACCAATACCTGAAAATCATTGTAGGTTGAAAAAAAAGAAATAATGAGAAAGGCCATAGATGAACGTCTGTGAATTGTCTATGATTTGCTAGTTTTGGGGTTCAAAGTAGGAGAAGGGCAGGAAGAAACTGGAAAAAGACGGAGTTTTAGGTCTTAGCTATAATACTCACAGAAAAATCAATTTTCTCCTATAAGATAAGCCCTTCCTACCTGAAACTCCTTGCATAGAGCCAAAGCTACCTCTATACTTTGTACATTCAGAGGAGATAGGGTGGTGGTCACAAGGGATCTTCCTTTTCACCTTTCATTTCATCGAACTCAGTGAATAAAATATTCCTGGGAATGTATGACCTACCAAGACAGAGTATTTCACTTCTACTGAAATATCTTACTGCAAATTGCATTTTATTCTGGTCAAGTTTTCCTAGAATCTATATCTATTAATATAATTAGTACTCCAATATAATGTGCTTGTGTAAATGCTACTTTGAAATTATTTCTTTATTGTTTATTCACTTAATAGTCATTCATTCAACAAAATTTACTGAACATTTACTAGGTCAATGTATTGTACTGCTTATTGTCACTGCCCTCATGGAATCTAGTGAGAGAAACATATAAAGAATGAACAAGTAAATGATATGATTACAAATTACAGTAAGTATAATGAAGGAAACAATAGGGAATAAGAGAAAGCATGTCAAGTGACTTATTTTACATGTTAGTTTCAGGGAAAATCTTTTTGGGAGATGATATTTAAGTTGGAACCTGAAGAATGGGAAGGAGGAATCTATGGTATGTGTGTATGTATGTGTGCGTGTGAATGTTCCAGAAACAGGAGAGATGTGTGTAAAATCCTAAGGTAGGAAGAAGCCAAGCAGACATGAAAGCCAGAAAGAAATCCCATGGAGGATACTGAAAGTGAAGAGGTAGAGGCACCATCACTCAGGACTGTAGAAGACAAAGGAAACAGTTTGGATTTTATTCTACTGACATGAGAGACTGCTGAAGGATTTTCAGCAAGTAAGTAATGTGATCCTCTAATTGTTTTGTGTACCGAAAAGATTAGAGAGTGCAAGAGTTAAAATGGAGCCCGGTTACATCCTTCTTCACCCCTAAAACCAGATTATAATAGTAAATAGAGAGAAGGTGCTGACACGGGGTACCATGAAGGTTCTTCCCTAGCCCTGGGTAGGGAAGGCAGGCAATACATGCTTATTGAATAAATGAATGAATATAATAATATTTACTACATTTTATGATGTAATGTGCTCTTCCATGTTAATAATATTTACATGTAAAATAATAACTAAACAAAAGGTGAGTGCATTAAAAGACTTCGCATGATGAGACTAACAATATCTGTTTTTACTTTTACATCTAGAATTGGGTATAAAATGAAAGCCATATTCAAACAAGCAAAGAAGATGAAGAGCAGAGGGAAGAGATATGACAATTTTTCCTCTTGCCTATGGTATTATTTCCTCTACCTCATCTCTCTGTGAATGTCTTTGGCTGATGTGAGGAACCTATTCTTGACTACAGGAACCATATGTTGTTATTAAATGTTATGCCCTTAGGAATAGCTTACATTTTTTTTAGGTTACTAGTACTTGATCTGCATAAAAAGTATCCTCATAATAATAAATAATCTGAGTAGAAGTATGATCTTTTGAATGTTTGATGGAGATATTAAAATATTTCACTTTTTCTTATTCTTTAATGTATTTCCACTATTAAATGTGCATGTACAATATGTTCTGGACTTTCATTTTGTGATCACACAATCTTGAACAATGGGTCATTTGGTTTAGCAATTACCTGATTTACATATGGAGGTTCACAGCACTAGCAATATCAGAAATACATTTACATTTTTACTTTGTATTCAAAATACAAAGTTGACCTAGTTTAAATTATAAACATAAAGTCTAAATTCATTCTTGATACATTACAGCCAAATGGTTTGCCTCTTTTTTCTATTAGGAGGGAATGGGTATATTCACACCTAATGGGTGCAGTGTGTACCGTTGGGGGGATGGACGTACTTGAAGCTCTGACTCAGGTGGGGCAAAGGCAATATATGTAACCTAAACATTTTTACCCCTGTAATATGCTGAAATAAAAAAATTAAAAATTGAAAAAATAATAATAAAAAATAAACTTGCTTTAATATTTGTAAAAAATTGTTCTAGATGAAAAATGGCTCTGAGAGTTTTTGGTTTTTAGCTCCTATTAGGGAAAACTTCATGTGGCTCAAATTATGCACAGATCAAAGATGTGGGTTCCTGGGCTTTCTGTGATATTTATAGTTCAAAAATGGCTAAGAGTAGGAATGGGAACCAACCAAGGCATCCTCAGGTCCCATGCTAAGCCTCCAGGAATCCCTCTTCCTTTAAACAAACATGTTCTGATGCTCAGAAAGTTGGCCAGTCATGTTTTCAAGAATCAAATAACTTGGGCACAAGTCTGTGAGAATCACTATCCACCTGATGTGACCTCTACTTAGAAAGGTAGGCCCCAGAAAGCAAAAATTTTATGGCAATTAGATATGAAAACTATTATTTCTAAGGAGCAACTCACAATTACTTAGGAGTCTTATGTCTTTAAAACCTGTTTTCACAGCAGTTTTTTCATTATGACGAGGGGAACCAGTATTTATGTCCATTTTTCAGCTCAGAAACTGAGACTCATGAGGGTTTACACAAGTGATTACAGATGAAATTAACACTATAAATGAATTATCTTGGTTCTTACTGTTTCCTTAACAACACTATTGACTCTGATCATTGTAATCCAGAATTTGATGTAGAGCTTTTTCATGATGTTAATAATGGTATTGCTAATTTATAACACATTTTGAGTGATTGCTATTTGCAAGCTATTTGCAAGCTATTTGCTATTTGCAAGCTCTGAGATGAACTCTTCCTTTGTATCATTTCGTTAACCCCTCACCACAACCCTATGAACCTCACCGTCCTGCTTTACTGATGAGGAAATGGAGACTTTGTGCTCTTAACCACTACTTCTTAATGCCCCTTGAGAGGCAGTACCACTGTCTACAAACTGGTTGGAGTATACTGGTCTCCCTACTCCTCTAGAAGAGGCAGTCTAGTATCTTCGTCATAAGATCTTCAACGTCTTATCTCTGGACAATCTGCATCTATGTGTCAGGATATGTGTAATATTGATATTAGTAATAAGATATTTCTATTTTTCTTGGCTGTTGAAGAAACTGAAGGTCAGAGTAAATGTATAACTTGCCTAACACGAGCATCATAATTTTGGATCCAGAGCTTGGATTAATTTCTCATTCCATCAAATTCTCTAGTACCTTTGCTAAACTTCTTTTAAAAAATAAACTTAATATTTTAGAGCAGTTTTAGGTTCTCAGCAAGAGTGAGCAGAAGGTTCAGAGATTTTCCATATACCCCTGTCCCACAAAATGCATTAGCTTCTCTCATCCTCAACATCCCCTACCAGAGCAGCACATTTGTTACTATTGATGAACCTATCCTGACACATCATTGCCACCCAAAGTCTATAGTTCACATTAGGGTTCACTCTTGGTGTTCTACATTCTATAGGTTTGGACAAATGTATAATAATATGTATCCACTATTATGGTATTACGCAGAGTATTTATGCTATCCTAAAAATCCTATGTGCTCTGCTTATTTATCCCTCCCTCTCTCCTGGCCCTTGGCAACCACTTATCTTTTTATTGTTGCCATAGTTTTGCCTTTTCCAGAATGTCATATAGTTGGAACCATATAGTTGGAACCATATAGTTGGAATCTTTTCATATGGCTTCCTTCACTTAGTAATATGCATTTAATGTTCCTCTATGTCTCTTCATCACTTTGATAGCTCATTTCTTTTGAGTGCTGAGTAATATTCAATTTTCTGTATATACTACAGTTATTTATCCATTTACTTACTGAAGAGCGTCTTGGCTGCTCTCAAATTTTGGCAGTTATGAATAAAGCTGCTTTAAACATCTGTGTTCAAGTTTTTGGGTGGACATAAGTTTTTAACTCCTTTTATTAAATACCAAGGGGCGTGACTGCTAGATCATGCAGTAAGACTGTGTTTAGTTTGTGAAAAACAGATAAATTATCTTGAAAAATGTCTGTGCCATTTTGCATTACCACTGGCAATGAACAGCATTTGGTGTTGTCAGTGTTCTGGATTTTGGCCATTCTAACAGGTGTGTGTGTGTTACCTCACTGTTGTTTAATTTTCACTTCCCTGGTGACATATGATGTGGAGCATCTTTACATATCCTTATCTATCTTCTGTATATCTTCTTTGGTGAGATGTCTGTTATGGTCTTTGGTCCATTTTTTAATCAGGTTGTTTGTTTTCTTATTGTTGAGTTTTAAGAGTTCTTTGTACATACTGGTATCAGTCCTTGATGAGATATGTCTGTTGCTTATATTTTCTCCTAGTTTGTTGCTTGTCTTTTTATTCTCTTGACAACATCTTTTTCAGAGCCAAAATTTTTAGTTTTAATGAAGTCCAACTTATCAATTCTTTCTTTCATGAATTGTGCCTTTGATGTTGTATCTAGAAAATCATTGCCAAACCCAAGGACATGTAGATTTTCTTCTATGTTATCTTCTAGAAGTTTTGTAGTTTTTCATCTTACATTTAGGTCTTTAATCCATTTTGAGTTAGTTTTTATGAAGAGTATAACGTCTGTGCTTAGATTCATTTTTCTGCATGTGGATGTGCAGTTGATTCAGCACTATTTGCTGAAAATATGATCTATTCTCCATTATATTGCCTTTGCTCTTTTGTCAAAGACCAGTTGATTATATTTATGTGGGTCTATTTTTTGGCTCACTATTCTTGTCCATTGATTTATTTGACTATTCTTTCACCAATATCACACTGTATTGATTACTCTAGCTTTATAGTAGATCTTTTTTTAAGTTTTTTTTTTTTTCTTTTTTTTTTTTTTTGAGACAGAGTCTCACTTTGTTGTCCGGGCTAGAGTGAGTGCCATGGCGTCAGCCTAGCTCACAGCAACCTCAAACTCCTGGGCTCAAGCGATCCTACTGCCTCAGCCTCCCGAGTAGCTGGGACTACAGGCATGCACCACCATGCCCGGCTAATTTTTTCTATATATATTTTAGTTGTCCATATAATTTCTTTCTATTTTTAGTAGAGACGGGGTCTCACTCTTGCTCAGGCTGGTATCGAACTCCTGACCTTGAGCGATCCACCCGCCTCGGCCTCCCAGAGTGCTAGGATTACAGACGTGAGCCACCGCGCCCGGCCAAGTTTTATTTTTAATTGACATATAATAATTGTGTTTATTTATGGAGTACACTATGATGCTTCAACACATGCATGCATTGTGTAATAATCAAATCAGGATATTTAGCATAATCATTACCTCAAACATTTATTATTTTCTCGTGGTGCGAGTTCCACATCATATGTCACTAGGGAAATGCAAATCCTCTCTTCTAGTTATTTTGAAATATATAATGCAATATTGTTAATTGTGGTCACCCTACTATGCAATGGAACACCAGACTTATTCCTCATCTCTTACTATAATTTTGTACCCATTAATCAATCTCTTCCCCTCTCCCATACTTCCTCCCTTCCATACTGAGCCTCTAATAACCACTATTCTACTCTGTACTTCTATGAGATCATATTTTTTGGATTCCACAAATGAAAGCCATCATGTGGTATTTGTTTTTCTGTGCCTGGCTTATTTCACTTAACATAACGTTCTCCAGGTTCATCTATGTTGCCACAAATGATGAGATTTCATCCTTCTTTGTGGCCGAATAGAATTACATTGTGCGTGTGTGTGTGTGTGTGTGTGTGAATATATATATATATATATATCTCACATTTTCTTTACCCATTCATCCATTGATGGTCACTTAGGTTGATTCCATATCTTGGCTATTGTGAAAAGTGTTACAATAAATGAAGTACAGATATCTCTTCAACATACTAATTTTCTTTCATTTGGATTAAATACCCTGTAGTGTGATTGCTGGATCATATGTTAATTCTATTTTTAATTTTTTGAGGAAATTCCATACTGTTTTCCATAATGACTATAGCTTTATAGTAAAACTTGCAGTCAGGTCGTATCTGTCCTTCCATTTTGTTCTTCTCCTGCAATATTCTGTTAGCAATATTCTGGGTCTTTTGCTTGTCCATATAAACTTTAGAATCAGCTTGTCAGTAGCCACAAAATAATGTTCTGGGATTCTAATTCAGATTGAATTGAATCTATAGATCAAATGAAAAGAACAGATATCTTGACAAAATTGAATTCCTATCCATAAGCATGAAATATGTTTCCATTTGTTTAGTTTGTCTTTCATTTTTTTATCAGAATTTTGTAGTTTTCCTCATGTAGATCTTGTACATATTTTGTTAGTTAATCCTAAATTTTTGATTTTGGGGAGTACTAATGTCAACAGCATTGTGTTTTTAATGTCAAATTCCACGTGTTCATTGCTGCTATATAGGAAAGTAATTGACTTTTATATATTAATCTTGTATTCTGCAACCTTGCTATAATCACTTATGAGTTCTAGCAGTTTTTCCTTTGTTAAACTTTTAAACTTCCCTGAGCCTCTGTTTTCATTTAAATCATGCTAGTAGTAATGCCTAAATGGTAGGATCCTAATTGTCAGGATCCTGTTGTGAAGATGAAAACGAGAGATCAAGTACAGTACAATGCTGCTACAGCATAGATGCCTCATGAAGGCAGCTGTCATGATGGCGTCAATTTCCCAGCCTCTTGTGGAAGAGCGAATGCCCACTTCTCTCCAGGTATTCACAGATATCACCTGGGATATGATTTCCTTGTTATCCAAGGGGGGAATGCTCCCTGAAGCTTATCTCCACCATAAAAGAATCCTTGGCCTAAATTTCTTCCTGAAAACAAATCTGAAACTTTATTTTGTCAGGGTGACAGTAATTGCAAAATATAATCATTAGTTGTGTAGAATTACATGTTCTTTTCTTAATGGACCATAATTTTTTATAAAATAAACAAAATAGCAAAAAATAGACTTGAATACTTCCTACTCATTCTTATTAGTAGGAGATGAATAAATCAGTGAGGTGAAATAGAGCATACAGAATAACTGATAAGCATTTGTCTACTGTCTTCCAGGGGCGAAATACACACACACACACACACACACACACACACACATATATAATTTAGAATGGAATTTGATATATG
Organism: Eulemur rufifrons; assembly: GCF_041146395.1. Lineage (NCBI taxonomy): Eukaryota > Metazoa > Chordata > Mammalia > Primates > Lemuridae > Eulemur > Eulemur rufifrons. Next base: position 38,675,046 of record NC_090997.1, read on the forward strand.
TAGAGAAAAAAATCTATGAGTTTTAAAGGATCCTTTGTTATCAAAAGAAATTCTCAGTTGCATGTTTTTACCCTTGGATTTTGAAATGTTAAGACCTTTGCTCTTTTTCTTTGAGAGAAAGAAAATGTTTATAAGTTAAAATGTCAGAAGCCATTCTCTGTGCCTTTAAGGCCTTGGATCAAAAATATCAGGATGGGGAGATTCAGAATAAACAAAAGTAGAAGCCAAATGAGATGTCCAGCAGAATTCTGAACAGGCACTCTTGCTCTTTGAACAATCCCCTTGGCACTAATTCATTCCCAACTATAGTAACTGCCCTGCCCCCTTCTTGAATCTCTCTCTTACTAAGTTTTTGCTCACCACCCTTGGCTCCCTGGACTCTTCTTGCTTGTTCTTTTTTCCCCCAACAACTGTCTATTAGAACTCAGATTGCCTTGGCTCCAGCATCTGGCTTTGCTTTGTACCTGTGTTCATCCAGACTTGACTCTTTTTGGCTTCTCTCTCCCATTCCAGGCCAAACTCTTGCTGGATGCTTGCATGCCTAGCTGCCCCTTCTGACTGCTTCCTGGCTTCTCCCCAGCTACCCACAACCAGTCCCAGAGTATGGGCCAGAATGGAAAAAAGAGGCAAACAATAATCAATAATCTCCATTTTGGGGACAGGTGTGAGCTTAATATATAAAATAATCCTAGTTTTGGCCGGGCGCGGTGGCTCACGCCTGTAATCCTAGCACTCTGGGAGGCCGAGGTGGGCGGATCGTTTGAGCTCAGGAGTTTGACACCAGCCTGAGCAAGAGCGAGACCCCATCTCTACTAAAAATAGAAAGAAATTATATGGACAGCTAAAAATACATATATATATATAAAAAAAAAAATTAGCCGGGCATGGTGGTGCATGCCTGTAGTCCCAGCTACTCAGGAGGCTGAGACAGGAGGATTGCTTGAGCCCAGGAGTTTGAGGTTGCTGTGAGCTAGGCTGACGCCACGGCACTCACTCTAGCCTGGGCAACAGAGTGAGACTCTGTCTCAAAAAAAAAAAAAAAAAAAAGAATCCTAGTTTTACAAAAGTGTTTTCTAACAAAAGCAAGGTCCACAATGGCTAAGTTCTACATAATGTGACTTACGTCACACTTACTGATGAGAGAATGAATAAAACTGTTGTATTTGGCCAGGATCCCTTGCATATTTGCTTATATTTAGGAACAAAAGAAATATTCAGAAGATAATTTTTGTCTTGCAATCCAACCCAAATGATAGAATGTGATAATCAAGTGAATAAGCATTATAGAAAAACCCACAATTAATGGCTGAAATAATGTCTTAATATTTTAGCTTTATTCATAGCCTGAGCCTTATCATCTATTTCAAAGTTAAATTTAAGGAACTCTAATAATTACAAACTGCCTGAGAATAGTCAAAAAGATATTTCCTTAAGCATTTGATTAGCTTTATTATTGTTGTTGTTGTTATTATTTAGTGAGTGCTTTTCCAATATTAATATTATATATCAGAGGGAACATGTTCATTTTAAAAATCTCAGACATACAAACAAAATCACTTCTGTCTTACTAATGCTATAAACATTTTCACCTATCAGAGGAGAGCACCCTGGCCTTTATTGTAAGGCATTGTATCATAAATATGAAGACATACTTAAACTCCTTGAAATGGATAGTTTGCTTAGTATGTATTTTGTGCCATGCTATGTGTATTTAATATTGCATAAATAATACATTATAACAGCATTAGTAATTCTTTACCTCGTGCTACTTCTGCTACCAATATTTAAACGTAAATAATTGTATGTAGTTTTCTCTTTAAACAGAACCCTAGATAAATAATGCCTAAAAAACTAAAACATACACCCTCCACTATCAGTTTTCAGAATTTTTATTTTCATTGCTTTATTCAGCTGTTTATTCACTATACATTTACTGAAACCTTGTATGTTCCAGGTACTACTGTACCTTCATAGTATATAATTATTCCTTCAGTGGTTTTGTAGCTTAGGTGGAAGTTTAAACAATCACTTAAACTTATAATACACTATGATATAGGTTAAGATACAGTAATTTATAAATTGCAGATATAAGAGCCTTCTTTCTATTTATATGACTTACTGACAGCTACAGAAAGAAAATAAAGTTTAGGCTGGATGTAAAGAATGAGCAGGGATACTTTAGAGCAAGAGATGTAGAAGGCACATTCCAGGAAGGAGCATCTATATTTGAGGAAGTTGGAATCTCATGAGCAGAGACTATGAGGCATACGAATGCTTGGGATATGTGGGCAGCACCAAGCAGTGCAGTCCGGTTGGAATGTGGGGAATATATCAGAGATGATATGTAGATGAAATGGTTGGGAAGGAGACAGAAATGGCTAATTCATTTTTCAAGGGTCTGGGAGCAAACATGGTCTGAGAAGAGTAGAAATTGTATTGCAGAGATTTGATAAATTTCATGTAAAAGGGAGGGCAAAAAGTCAAGTAGGGGTGGAGCACTATCTAGGAAAGGCAATTTTCAAGATGAAAGTTTAGACTTGGCACTATTTGTGAGAGAGGCAAAAGTCTCGGTAAAGAAAGAGAGAAAGAGAGATGAATGATAAAAAAGGTGAAAGACACAATTCTACATAGTCCTCAAATCTGTTTCATATTCTTCCTTCCCCCACACAAAGAAAACCACATTCTAGCTCCCTTGCTGTTAGGCAGGGTGATATGAATAGTTCAGGCCAATAAATTATGAACAACAGTTTAATGTGTTATTTCTGGGCTGAGGCAGTGAAAAGCCCCTGTGTGATTTTCCAGTGTCTCTCTTTCCCTCTCATGGGACCCAAAGAGTCCTCACATTTTTGTAGGGAACCACAAGATCATAGCTACCTGAATTCATGAGCTGCAACATCAAAGGCAGTTGCCTTGGAGAGTTAACCGATCCACAAGAGATTTGGTGAGGGTAACAAATAAATAAAAATTTTACTAAGCCATTGCATTTAGGTTTTTGTTTTTTTTTTCTTATTGCAACATAGCATTGCTGATCCTGACCAAAACAAAAATTTAAAAGTCAATACTTAATGGGCTTATAAGTCAAAGAAGGAAGAAGAAGATGAATTTAAGTTCGTAATTTAAGAGGCCTAGAAAGAAATGGGACCATTTCTTTCTCTGAAACTTGTAGGAAAGGTTAGGGAGGGACAAAAATATAGAAAACTTTGGAGACAACAAAAGGGGAAGTTGAAGGAGTTTATTCATGATGGCCACTGCATTTCAGTGATGTTAGAAATTAAGTCTTGGGCAGAGAAGTTGAGTGACAAGATCGAAGGAAGTAAAATTATAGAGCAGTTGCTGAGGGAACAGTTACTATAGGGAATAGGAAAGAGAGCCAGTGAGATAAAAGGAAAAGAACTGCAAAGTAGTGGCTCCTGCATTTATGGTGGAGTCGGTCAACATGATTTTGCCATTTTTTCTACAGCAGTGACTGGTAGCCTGAGAGAAAAAGCAGAAAAAACCAAATAATTGTACTCATAGTGGAGCTTGGAAAATAAGTTACAGTGTGAAGAGGCAATCTCTAGACAATTAAGAAAGTTTGGGAAAGTGTAGTTGAAGTAATTGACAACCCAAATGGTGTTCAATCCCAATAGAAAGAAAGTGAAGCCAGAAGGAGGCTGATAAAGAAACAGATTCTGTGAGAAACTAGATGTTTCAATGGGATTAAAGGGCAACTTTAGTGGAATTATGGGTATACAAATGGTTAAAAACAGGTGGTTATTCTTAGAGACAGTAATACAATGCAGTGTTTAAGAACAGGTTTCTGGGTTTCAATAGCAGTTCTGTTTCTTACTGGTTGTGTGGCTTTAGGCAAATTTGTCACATTTTTTTTTTTCTATGTCTCAGTCTCCTCATAAGAAATCTTATTCTACATTAAAGGGTTTTGTGATGACTAAATGAATTAAAACACATAAAGCTCTTAGAATAGTGCCTGGCACAAAGTGCTCAAGTGTAAGTTGTTATAACGACAGGATTTGTGCAGCTATGGGGATGGATGTTCAGGTATAATGAAGATGAAGATTGTAGATGGGAAATGTTAAGAAATTGCAAGGTGAGGATTTGGTGAATCATCGATGTGAACACTGCATATTCTCAAGATGCTGAGGAGAACCAAAGAGAAGAAGAAAATTGTGAGCCAGTGTGACCTTAGTGGACATAGCGATATCATAAAGTAATGACTGTGAAGATGAGAGAGGAGAATGGCATAACCATAGCACAAGCTTCAAGGTTGATAATTTAGTAGTCTAGGAAAATTTGCCACCCTGACAACTTGTCACTGAGATACAGAGGGCATGAGGAAATGAACAGCTTTATTGTTACATTATTATTGCCCACTCTGAAGAGTTTTCAGGATTTTTTTTTTTTTTTTTTATTAAGGAAAAGCCATGTTTTAGTCAATGCAGGGAGGAAGAGAAGAAAGAAGAGGATGCAATTGTGCTAAATACATGGATATATATGAGTATGGAATCCTATAGGCACTTTGAGTATGATTTTTTTTTTTCCCCAAAAGCAGAGCCAGTAAGGACAGATGGGAGTAGAAGAAGGTAAGAAGAGGAATGGAAGAGTATGCAACTTAGGTCATCATTGTAGAGTAAGAGATGGAGAGTTAATTTGCTTTTGATTTTTGCTTATCTCAACTTCTCATATCAATTTTCTTTTCTACATTGACCACTGATAATATTTTTAGAGTGTATGTGTTCTTAGTTGTAATCATAGCTGACTGTGGAGCTCTTTTATTATGTAAACAAAACAAAGTACATTTATCACATTTAAGATTACTGAAGAATAAGTAATTCCAATGTTAATTAAACTATTTTAAATCATACAAAATGATGTTCTGCTTGCTAATACATTTTACAAAGCTGCCATAAAGCTAATACTAAAGCTAGATAATGATAATAGAAAAAAAGTGATAGCCCAATTTCACTTATGAATATAGATGCAAAATTCTTAATTAAAAATTAGGAAATATGCAGAGAGATAGGAACACTCATACATTGATGGTGGGACTGCAAACTAGTACAACCTCTATGGAAATCAGTATGGAAATATCTCAAAGTACTAAAAGTAGAACTACCATTTGATCCAGCAATCCCACTACTGCATATCTACCCAAAGGAAAAAAAGACATTCTATAAAAAAGACATCTGCACTCGAATGTTTATAGCAGCACAATTCACAATTGCAAAGATGTGGAAACAACCCAAGTGCCCATCAATATATGAGGGGATTAATAAAATGTGGTGTGTGTATACCATGGAGTTCTACTCAGCGACAAAAAACAATGGTGATCCAGCACCTCTTGTATTATCCTGGATGGAGCTGGACACCATTCTTTTAAGTGAAGTATCACAAGAATGGAAAAACAAGCACCACGTGTACTCCCCATTAAATTGGAATTAATCGATCAATGCTTATGTGCACATATGGAAATAACATTCATCAGAAATAAAGCAGGTGGGAAGGGGAAAAAGGGATGGGTAAATAAATTCATACCTAATGGGTACCATGCACACTGTCTGGGGGATGGGCACACTTATAACTTTGACTCAAATGGTACAAAAGCAATTTACATAACCAAAACGTTTGTACCCCCCCAATATTCTAAAATAAAAAAATGACAATAACTAAACAAAATTAGCAAATAAAATCCAGCAATGTTTCAGCAATTACCTAGCATATTTTATGGCCAAGATACAACAATAGTTTCATGTCAGAAACTCTTTCAACAATGTGATTTATTACAGCAGTATATTAATGGATTAAAACCGTATTAACAGATGCTGAAAAGGTATTTGGTAAAATTCAGTAGCCATTTTACTAAAACTCTAACCAAATAGGAATAGAAGGAAACCACCTCAATATGATACATACTACTTAAGCAAAAACAAGAGCAAACTGTTTTAGATGTTAACCCAAGAGACTCCAGTTTAAAACTATTATATGGAAATTTAGTAACATGCCTGTGTATGTAATACCTATTCAAAAAAAGCAACGGTGTGTCTCTATACTCTAATCACATAGGATTAGAAAGGGAAAAAAATTTACTTACAACAGTGTAAAAACTTCAAAATATTTTGAAACAAATTTAATAAGAAAAGTACAGGGCATAAAGGATGAGAACCATAAAGTCTTATTGAAGGGCTATATCATGAGCTGTACAAATGGAAAAACATACCCAGTTGCTTGCATAGGAAGACTTAATGTTACAAATGTGGCAATTCTACCCAAATTGTTATATACATTTAATGAAATTATGATTAAAATCTCTATGGTCTTAAAAAATTACATTATCCTACATTTTGTATGAAAGAATAAATGTCCAAGAGAAGCTAAGAAATGCATAAACATGAAAAATAATGATGATAATCCTTGCCAGATATTAAAATATGTCATAAAGTCAGCATAATCAAAATGGTTGGATATTAGCATGAGGATAGACTAACTGATTAGTAGACCAGAACAAGAATTGCAGTATACATGGAAACTTCTTATAGCACAAGGGTGGCATTTTGCTTCAAAGGAGAGAGAATGGTTTAATTAGCATATTAGCACATTTTATTTACATATTAGTTAGTAGCACAATTAGCTATTCATTTGAAAATAATTAAAGTTAGAGCACTACCTCATATGATATGTAGAAATATTGCATTAGTCTTAAAAGTTATAAAATAAAATAACAGAATTTCAAAAACATGAAATTTAGGGATCATATGTATAACCTATATATGGGGGATACTTTTTAAAGCAAGTTAGGAATCCAGAAATTATTAAGAAAATACACGATTGATTCTATTTTAATATGAAGCAGTTTTTTAAAAGCAAAAGTGCTAGTTAGGAGACATTCAGCTGCAAGTACCAAGAAATCCAACATACACAGGATTCATAAGAGAATTTATGAGCTCACATGGTTGGAAGTCCAGAGGCCGGGTGGTCTTTAAGGGTGGTTTTACCCAGTAGTATCTTTATCCAATTCATTTCTGTGTGATTCTCTCATCTTTGCCCAAGTTTTTGAATTAGCTTCCTCCTGAGGATGGTATCGAGATAGCTACAGCAGTTTTTTTTGGAACTGGCATCTACATTTGACAATGGTCAGGAGAGAATGAACCAATACCCTTCAGGGGCCCACTCTTTTTTTTTGAGACAGAGTCTCACTCTGTTGCCCGGGCTAGAGTGAGTGCCGTGGCGTCAGCTTAGCTCACAGCAACCTCAAACTCCTGGGCTCAAGTGATCCTTCTGCCTCAGGCTCCCGAGTAGCTGGGACTATGCCCGGCTAATTTTTCTATATATATTTTTAGCTGTCCATATAATTTCTTTCTATTTTTTAGTAGAGACGGGGGTCTTGCTCCTGCTCAGGCTGGTCTCGAACTCCTGAGCTCAAAAAATCCGCCCAGCTCGGCCTCCCAGAGTGCTAGGATTACAGGTGTCAGCCACCGCGCCTGGCCTGGTGACACACTCTTAAGAGTGAGAAAAGAAGCTTTCGGCAGGTTTCTTCTCCCATCTCATCGGCCCCAGCTGGTTGCATCTCCAAATGCCTGTGGCTGGGGAAGTGAACTGATTGGCTTAGGCCTAGGTGTCTGTATAAAAGGATTGCCACAAAATTTGTTTTACTCAGTGTAATAGATTTTGTGTAGTTTTTGCTCTCTTCCTTATATCAAACTTATATCAAACTTTATATAACTTCCTTATATCAAACTTTATTTAAAAATAAAACATAATCAGAAAAATGATAAAGCTATTTACATTGTTGAAAAAGTTATTTCAGAATAATAGACAGCTGGGGAGACTATGAACTTATACCTCTTTATTGTTTCATTTTCATCTATGTCCTGGCAGGAAGTCTTTTTTTTTTTTTAAAGGTAATCTTTTTTAAATGGCTCCCAAAATATTATGTTTGAGAGTAAATTTTCCTCCATGATTTGCAATGAGTTTAATTATATTTATTAAACATTTTAATCACAATTATTAAGTACTATTTAATAAATTACTATAAGTTAAGAAAATAAATAAGTCAAATAAGTATAAGTTAAATAAATAATCATATTTATTTAAACACACATTTTTAAAACATATATTTATTAAGCAGTTCAATTAACATTTACTTCCCATTAAACTTCTCTGCTTAGCCAGAACAGTGAAATGATTGACAGACAGGCTGGAATTAGATTTCTACCTCAACGATTACACTTGTTTTATGCTCTTGAAACAATAGGTTATGCCACTTTCATCCAAGTGAAGGAAACAAACTAGTTCCTCTTGATCTGATGTATCCAAGTGTGACTATGAACAAATTCCTGCAGAAGTCTGAGCATCTCAGCAGTGGGATCAAGGGAGAGGGATAGGATGTCCCCGCACTCACTTCCAAAACGTGGTCATCTCATTTTACCAGTTGTTCATACTCAGATTCTTGTACCCAGGAAATGCCACCTGGTGCTACCACACATGGTGGGCTATTTTTAGCCCTGGGCCTGCCTGGGGAAGCTAGAGAACTTGAACACTTACTGACAAGTAAGTTGAAGAGAGCAAAGGCTTAAGAGAGAAAGATGAGATGCTTTATCTTTTCCTCCTGTGATTTTATTTGGCAGCTCATCATCCAGTTAGGAAGGTCTAAGAGATAACAAAGAGATAAAGTGCTGAGTAGAGAGAGACAGTTGGGAGAAGGAAGAGAGTTGGCAGTGGGAAGGAGTGGGAAGCATTTTTATGGGGAAAGGAGGAAAAGCTACGCAATTGGGTTACTTAAACATAGAGGGAAAGTTGAGGGCAAAGAGGCCGTTTCTGGAGAAGTTGCTCAAGACCTGAAATGAAAATCTTTAAAAGTTTTGAAAGAGTGGCTAAAAATAATTAGAGATTACTTATAATGACTTTCCAGCCATGTAAATTCAAGTTAATTATTTAAACCTCTCTAAGCCTCAGTTTTCTTATTTATAAAAGTGGGTGTTTTGATATCTACCTCATGGGGTTATGAGGCTTAAATGAGTCAAATGTATGTAAAACACTCAGCGTGGTGCCTAGAGCATAGGAGACACTTATGAAGAGCAACCATTATTATTACTTTGTTTTAATTTCCATGTTCTAAGTAAAATTGCTCTAGTGTTCATAAAGAAGCAAAAACACGGTAATAACCTATATGGCAAGGGAGACATTCTAGCTCTTGCCTCCTCATATACACACATTCACACACAGAGAAATAAATTACGATGCATTCTTGGTAGCATAATTCATACATAACAAGGCAATGCTCAAGAGAGTAATTATACTACATTACTTACTCGGACACTGTCCACCTTTGTTCTGCAGTTATTCAGCAAAGAAGGGAACCCTTCTGAACTATCATGAACATGGGTTAAGTATAGTATGAGTTTGAGGGCAGACCAAAGTAAATCAATTTATGTCCTTTAGACACTATGCCAGCTAAATGTAATAGATCCCAGGGGCAAAATTAAATAAAAGATAGGTAAATGCATCAATATTAACACAATCAAAGAACAAAAAAAAGCAATGTAGTGCATAGTGCCTCAAGTTGATATTTAGCAAGGATTTTTAATTAAACTTCAAAACAAGATAATGTAAAATTAATATTAGAAATATAATTGTGTGTTCTAAGCAAAAGCAAAAATAACCCACAGGAGATATTCCTGCACTATCTAAAACTTTAGATTATATGACTTCTAAGATCCTTTCAACTCTCAGTAAAAACTAACATTATCATTCCTTCGCACCAAAAAACACAATAAATGTTATCTCTTTTAATGTTACCTTTTCTTCAACTTGATTTTTTTCTTTGGTTTCCCAGTGAAAAGCAATTGACACTAAAAGTCCTTGAATATGGTGCTTAATAATCTGCACAACAAACATCAGCTTTGCTCTTCAAGATGACTGAAGTTATTTGGGGCTTTACAGAATTTTATAATTTGTATTTAAAAAATTGTCAGCAAATTTCATTTAAATGTCTTTCTAATTTTTAATTTTCTCTCACACACACACACACACACCCCCACACCCATAAAATCCTTCCAAATGCAATCTAGAAAGAAGCAAACGTGCAAGATTTTTGGTCTCCGCTATCTTCTCTCTCTTCTTTCAACAATGTCCTCATTGTGTCCTAAATCTAAAATTAACAGAAATAAGCTATAACTTTTTCCATGTGACTTTTTGAGGGAAGTCTGCAAACAACCTAAAATTCTCCCACCCTTTTTAGGTTTCTGGAACTGGGGGATCGATGGATGAAAAAAATATATCATCATAGAAGGAGTCTAAGGGTGGCAATTGCAGAACAGGTCTCCCAGGAAGCAGACTCTAAGATAGAGATTTGTGTGTGGAAGGCTTTTTGGAGATGATCTTGGGTTCAATACTTAGGGGGGAAGGGAAGGAAGCAGGAGGAGATCAAGAGGAATACGGGCTGTGATACAGTTGCCACAACACTTCAGCCAACCGCTGGGAGTAGGTTAGGGCAAGGGGCCAACCTTTATTATGGATGTGAGACGCCTAAGGGAAAAGGCTCAAAATCATGCAAGGAAACTCTCTACAGCTAAGGAAAATTCCCAGAGAAAGCTGAAAGCTGATAGCTGTCAGCAGGCAAAATACCTGACTCCTGGGAGAGTAAGACCTTCAGTGGTGGAGCAGGAACCTGGGCAGTGCAGCACAGGGTGCACTGCAGAAGTCATGGAGAGCAGATGTCACCCTTGGTCAAGTGCTGGCTGTAAATGAGAGGTGACTGACAGTGAAAATGAAATTCGATTGGCCCCTCCCCCATATCCACATTCCTATAGGCTTTACCTTCCTGCCATTCCATCTGCCATTGTGTTGGTAGAGGGATGAAACAGAGGAATGCAGAGAACAAAGGCATCAATTTTTGGCTTTTGAGTTTCAAAAACTGAGGCCTCTGCAAAGACCAAGTATGGAAAAAGCAGGAAGTGTAAGAAGAGAAATTTTCTCAACTCCTCCCAGACTACATAAAGATCCCCAGGGTTTGGTGAGGAGAAAAGATGGAGAGAAAAATAAAGAAAATGTATAGGCCTCTGGATTACTTGGGTAGAACATAGGGAGCTGAGAGCACAGGAGTGAGGAAAAGACACTGTCCCCACCCTAAAGAAATTTATAGACTAGCAGGGAAGAAGATACTTTCAAAAAATAAATGCAATGAAGTGAATGTGTGAGGTTTCAGCCTGAAATGTCAGTTCTTAGAGCGCCAATGGCCTAAGAATGACTGGACATGCCAAAGTAAGGCAAGCATGAAAATGAGGTTTATTGAGGAGAGAAAAATAGGATTGTGGGGCAAGAGCAAGGTAGAGGTTTACAAAGCATGAGACGTATGCTACAGATGACAACCGGATCCACTGTCACAGCAAAGAGAGAGCAAAAGGAAGGGCCAAAAAATGGGCCTGGTTATGGTCTGTGTCTTGTCTTATAGTGCCCAGATTGGGACCTCCCTAGTGGCTCAAATGTCACCATGGAACCACTTTGGACAGCTGGGGGTTGCATGACCTGAGTCTTACTATGCATGCAGATCTCCCATGAGCCTCTCTGAAAGCCCATTTGTGGGGGTGGATCACAGCAGCACCCACTGTCTTCCCTAGGAGACCCGTAATCCCTCGCTATCTACCTAACAAATGGACTATTATGATAAAACATATAGAAAGGGGACATAACCTGGCCCAGGAAACTAGGAATGGCTCACTAACAGAGAGATATTTAACTGGGAACCTGAAGCCTGAGTAGATATTGTCTAAGCATTTCAGGGAAATGAAAGACATGAGAAAGCATGGAGGAAAAGAATGTGGTATGTTTAGAAGTTGAGAGAAGTCCAAGATGATTACTGGAATGCAGAAAGAGGAATGCTAGGAAGGGTGGGTAGGCTGTAATCTAGACGGAAGGCATGGAGGGGTTCTTAGGAGGCACACTGGGAATGTATGAAAACAAACGGATTGGAGAGATATTTGGAAGGTAGCACTGATAAAAACCTGGTTGCTGTAGAAATAAAAAAGAACTTGTGGCAAATGGGAAAGATCTGGTAAGATTTCTGGGAAATATTGAGGATCCAATTTAGGATGGTGACCAAGAACTGCACAGTAGCACCAATTATCAATGTATATAATATTTATATATTTATACATACCTGTAAATCAGTTTATTTCTGAAGATTTCTCTCTCTTTGGTCTTTTCATTCCTATGGGATTATTTTATGCACCTTCTTAGACCTGGAGAGAAATAACTATCTCTATAAATCTACTTAGGGACTCTAAACATGTGCAATGGTTTCCTGGAAATAAGAGGGCAGAGGGAAGAAAAAGTTTTGAGCCTTAAGGAAGTTTTCTTTTCTGGTAGCTCAAGGATATCCTCTCTGGTGAGCTCCACTTATTGACTCATTCATTCAAACTCTTTCATTGAGTACTATTCTGTTAAAAACACCATGAAGGGCCTTGTGAAGGACCTATGCGTGAACGGCAATTAGAGGGCACCAACTCCACCGGCAGATCCTTCAAGGTTGCCTTGGAATCACTCCCAAACTTTCTTGCCTTTATCAGCATTGTATGAGGATTGAAGATATGCTGCTCCCAAAATCAGATTGGAATATGTCCAATATACTTTCCTTTTACTTATATCTTTTGGGAGATCTGCATTCTTCCAAGTGCCAATCTTTCTGCTTCTTGTAAATGCAATCACTGTGTCAGCTACTTCAAATCCCTTCTGCTCCAAATCCCCAAACAGCACTCTTTTGAGGCTCTCTTTTATTTCTCTTCTCTCCCTTGGCCTAATAGTGATAATGTCACTAGCTACAATGCCCATCTCTTATTCTGTTCTACCCATGTAAGTCACCATGGGTATATCTCAACCAGGAATCACCCTTGACGCTTCAGACAGCTTGACTCATGTCTCCCTCTGCCTTTTTCAGCAAGCCCCATGGTGGCCCACAGACAGCCTTTAGAGACTATGCTCATGGGTTTGGATACTGCTTATTCTCTAACCTTTCCCTCCTTCATTGGCACAACCCCTGGTCCCTCCTGTTACTTTCTCCAATCTTCCCTCCTCTCCTCCAGTTTTCCCTGTTTCTCCTCTATTTTTCTTACTAGAGTAAGTAATTAAGGAAAGCAAAGATACACAGCAATCAGAACTGGCCAGGAATTGAGTTCTGTCCAACTCTCAATGAAAATACTTCAGGTCATAGATCACTGAGATACCAAAAATTCTCTTAAAATAACAAAATATCACAATTAGCTTGCTTGGCCTTTTGCTAGGTGTATGATTTTAGGCAAATTATCTCTCTTGGCCTCAGTTTCTTATATGAATAACTAAACTAATATGTGATTGATTGGTAGGGATGGATGTATTAAAGAAGCCTACAAAGCTTAAGCTTCAAGGGCCCTCATCTGCCCAGATCCCTTTCCAAGGTCCTCATAATGCCATCATAATTTTGCACTATTTTCTTAAAGATCTATCCTCCTCCAAGTCATATAAATGTGAAACCCCACTAAACCCAGCTCTGCCTCTGCTGGTAGGGTTTTGTGAGAATGAAATAAACAATATGCGTAAAGCACTTAGCACAAGCCCTGGCAGCTATTGCTATTACCATTATCATTATTAACATTACTAAATTATTCACCTATAGAAAGGATTGTAACAGGTTTAATCAAAATTTTAAAAATCAAACTTCAAAAGATATATGAATAAATACAAAATACACATTTTTCCAGTTTTTGTAAGGCTTTGCAGTGGTAACAATATTTTTCAAATATTTTTAAATTTACATTTTAATTATAAAAGTAGTGCCTCTTTGTTATAAAAATTCAAAAAATGTGAGTGTCCTGAGTTAAAAATAAAAATCTCCTTTCTTTTTCTCCCCTCCCTTACCATTGTCCTCCCTCCCAAACTCCTTTTCCCCCTAGGGTAACCATAAATTATTTGTTGTATATTCTTCCAAATCTTTTGGTGTACTTTACATTTAAAAGTATATTGAAAACACTAGAAAAGTAATTTTTGTTTTTTAAAGATCCCTCTCATTTGAAAACTGGCAATATCAAAGAGGTAAGTAAATGGAATACACATACTGCATGTACATAGATACATACATATGTGTGTTTGTGTATGTATAGATAGATAATTAGATAGATAAGAGGTGACCTTTAAAAGTTCATGGAAAATGGAATTAAAAGATAAAAATAAAAATATAAATTTTATTTCTCCACATAAGCTCTATCAAGTTCAAGACACTTTTGTGAGTGATGATACCAGCCATTTAGGTTCTCCATAAAGAACTGAGGGTCCTGAGAATTTAATCATATCAATGCAGTCTCTGTATACTAATAATTGAAGAAAAATGAGTGCCCTTTACAGATTTTTTAAGATTAGGAAACAAACAAGAAAGTCAGAAGGAGCCAAATCAGAACTGTAAGGTAGATGCCTAATGATTTCCGACAGAAACTCTCACAAAATTGCCCTTGTTTAAGGAGAGGAATGAGTAGGAACATTGTCCTGGTGGAGAAGAACTCTCTGGTGAAATTTTCCTGGGCATTTTTCTGCTAAAACTTTGGCTAACTTTCTCAAAACACTCTCATAGTAAGCAGATATTATTGTGCTTTGGCTTTCTAGGAAGTCAACAAGCAAAATGCCTTGAGCATCCCAAAAAAACTGTTGCTGTGACCTTTGCTCTTGACTGGTCTGCTTTTACTTTGACTGGACCACTTTTGCCTCTTGGTGGACACTGCTCTGATTGTGCTTTGTCTTCAGGATCATACTGGTAAAGCCATATTTCATCTCCTGTTACAATTCTTCAAAGAAATGCTTCAGGATCTTGATCCCACTTGTTTAAAATTTCTATTGAAAGCCCTACTCTTGTCTGCAGCTGATCTGGGTGCAAAAGTTTTGGCACCCATTGAGTGGAAAATTTGTTCAACTTTAATTTTTCAGTCAGAATTGTGTAAACTGAACCAACTGAGATGTCTATGGTATTGACTATTGTTTGTGCTGTTCATTGTCAGTCCTCTTCAATTAAGACATGAATGAGATTAATTTTTTCCTTGAAAATTGAAGTGGAAGGTCTGCTTCTGTGGCCTTCATCTTTAACATTATTTCGTCCCTTCTTAAAACAAGTTATTCATTTATAAACTCATGATTTCTTTGGGGCATACTTTTCATAAAGTATCAGTGATTTCACCATTCTTCTGCCCAAGCTTCAGCATAAATTTGATGTTCATTCTTGCTTCAATTTTAGCAGAATTCATGTTGTTTTGATAGGGTTCTTTTCAAATTGAGTCTTATTCTTCTTAGTGCCTCAAACTAGATCCTGTTCAGATATGTTATGACAAGTTAGTATGAGTTTATTTTGGTGCAAAATTTTTCTTTGAAATTCATACATTTTTTTTTTTTTTTTGAGACAGAGTCTCACTTTGTTGCCCAGGCTAGAGTGAGTGCCGTGGCATCAGCCTAGCTCACAGCAACCTCAAACTCCTGAGCTCAAGGGATCCTCCTGTCTCAGCCTCCCGAGTAGCTGGGACTACAGGCATGCACCACCATGCCCGGCTAATTTTTTCTATATATATTTTTAGCTGTCCATATAATTTCGTTCTATTTTTAGTAGAGATGGGGTCTCGCTCTTGCTCAGGCTGGTCTCCAACTCCTGAGCTCAAGCGATCCTCCCGCCTCAGCCTCCCAGAGTGCTAGGATTACAGACGTGAGCCACCACTCCCGGCCCTGAAATCCATACATTTTTTATAAAGTTTTTGAAGATCCCTTATAGATAGTACTTTCTACAAACCAAGAAACTCAGAATTTGAGGAAACCAGGGCTGTTCTCTTAAAGATTTTTCCAAGTTATGAAAACCCATTAATTAAGTGTTAGTAGAGAGGGCTTGCTAAATAATAATATACATATAGCCTCAATGTCAACACTTGCTGAAAGTCAGTGTTTTAGACTATTCTACACAGGTCAGGGTGTGAAAAGCAAAGGAAAACAACCTCAAATAAAAGAAGCCATAAATCTCTTTTATCTTTCTGCTTAGGTGTAAATATTACGTAAATAGCTGCTGTACTGAGGAAAGAATAAAAATTAGTATTGGCTTTGTATGCATTTTTTTAAAATTTAAGAGTACCAAGTAATGTCTAGAAAATCGTTTAGAATATGTGTACATGCATTGTACAAAATGTGTACTACAGGCATTGTAAAGACTTCTTAATAAACTTTTAGGGAATTTTTTGCTACCATTCTAAATACTCTATCAGAATTATTTCCAATGCTTAATGTAACATTGTGCCTGAAAAATATACATTCACCCTAGGAAGAGCTAAATAGATCACACCTTTTAAAACTTTACAATCAAAAGAAGAGATGGATAAGGGGAAAAAATTCCCAAATATTTGTTAAGAATCTTTGTGTCATATTCTTCCAAAAAATAATTATTTTTCAGAAAGAAGATAGATGATTATTCTTTTGGGCTAATTTTTAAGGACTTTTCATAAATATATTTTAAATGAACACCTTTTATGAACTTTCTAGTTTAATTTATTAAGTGTAAT
This sequence comes from Eulemur rufifrons, assembly GCF_041146395.1. Taxonomy (NCBI): domain Eukaryota; kingdom Metazoa; phylum Chordata; class Mammalia; order Primates; family Lemuridae; genus Eulemur; species Eulemur rufifrons. Next base: position 38,691,590 of record NC_090997.1, read on the forward strand.
TTAAAGTTAAAGAACAGCTACAGTTTATGATGAAATCATTATCATATGATTTACACAAAATTTTGCATATACCTATATACTCATAAAATATAATGTATTTGTAGCTTAATATAACAAAAGTGAATAAATTATGCTACAATTACATATTACTTTCTCTAATTTATGAATTTGATCTGTTTTATTGGTTTACTATTACCTACATAAATAAACCAGTTTAATTTAAATATTAAAATGTAAAGGATATTTATGTATCAGGTCAGCTAACAAAGAAGTTAAATTTAAAAATGTATATCTGTAATATTGCATAGTATATTTTTATAAAAGAGTTATGATAACTTTAAATATGCAAGGAAAGCTCACATTTGAGTAAGTAAAATTCCAGACCATCTTAAGACACATAGCTTTCCATGGTAAAATAGATGTTGGCCTGTTTTCCCTTTGTATGTATTGTAATACTAAGTCTGTTTCCTTTTTCACAGTTATATACTTAGTAACACACACAAACATACATCCACAAAATTTTTTCCATATTTATTTCTGCTATTTGGATTTGTACCCACAAACCATAACTAAATTGGAACTTGCAAGTCCAACCGCTACTAGTGTGTGATTACAAGCAATGAAAACAAGCTCTTCCTAATTAAACAGAAAAGAAATTTGTTGGAAGGATATAGATTAATTCACAGAATCAAAGGGAAAGTTGATGAGTAACCCCAGGAAGGGCAGATCCTAGAGTAGTTCTAGAGATCTAGGTAGGAGGAATCAGTGACAATGTCCTCAGAAAGCTCATTGGAATGAATCTGCATGGGCCATTTTCTGCCAGCATCACTCTGCTGAGGATTCAGATTTCCCAGAGAGACCCTGACCCACCTAGCCAGGTTCATGAGACCATGACTTGACTGGGGAGGAATGGACATCTTCACTGAAGTTACCACAAAGAAGGTCTGCAGTTGGGAAGACATAGATTCCCAAAGGAAAAGTGAAGTGTGGTTACTGAAAAGCGGAAAACATTCTGGGGCAAGCAAAAGTGGTATATGGTCTTAGATTCTAAAATGTAGGATACAGTAACTACCATTATAGTTATTTGCAATTGCTACCTATGGCTTTGATCATTAATACTTAAAACATTTATATGGGAGGATACTGTAAGTAGCAAGGCTTTCATTAAAAACAATGAATAAGAAAAATGAGGACATTTCTTATTTATCCTATTTCCCTCCTTCATCCACTTGTTACTGCTAAGCTTTTAATGCAACATGCAAACCTTATATAGATAATCTCTTTGCATTTGAATAACCAGAGACTACAAGCCAGGACACCTAGACTGTATTCCCAGGTGTTTCTCTAATGTGCTAGGTGATACTGGCTAAGTGAACCCTTTTTAGGGTTTAGTTTCTTCATTTGTAAAATGAAGGTGTTAGAATACAATAAGTTCAGTATTTATTCTGTGGTTTGGTGATAGCAGGTAGAATTTTCTTCTATTGGTTTCTGCCACCTTTTCCCAAGGTCAGGCCACTCTCTAGAGGAGCCACTGGCTCTGTGCTTACAATTCCTGGAGGATGACTACTGGCAAAAGAATATCCTGCCCCTGCTGAGGAGTTGGGATGAGTTTGCTCATTCACTCACTCACTCACTCAGTCATTTACCATGTATACCAAGCATTAGGGGATGCAGGTGAGAGCCACTACTTGCAAGAAGCTCACAGATTCTGGTTCATAGTAATTTCTACGTAAGAAATAAGATCTTATGAATTTGAAGAAACCTGAAGGAAAGAAAGAGTCATATAGAGATCAACTCATTCCATTGTGCTAGCTGCAGAGATAGGTTATTTATAAGGACTACGGGAGCAAGGAAAAGGGCACGCTGTCTATTAATACTACAGGAGAGGAACAGAGGGCCAGGGATAGTTCTTGGGGGACTTACAAAACAAATAGGAGTTTGGTGCGTTTATTCATTCAACAGTTATTGTGCACCTTTGTCAAGACAGTGTGTTAGGCAATGGAGAATGGCCGTGAAAATGAAAGTTAGTGTAGGCAATGGAAACTAGAAAAGAGGGAGGAGAGGACAGGAGTTTTAGATAGAAAAGTCAAGAAACAGCATACCTGTGGTTATCACTTCATAAAAACAGAATAATACTAGTGGCAAACACATAGTGCTTCCTCTTTCTAATTGCTTTCCATGTACCAATTTATTTTTGAGACAGGTACTATTCCTGTTTTACAATTGAGAAAATGAAGAGAATTTAAGCAATCTGCCCAGGGTAATGTAGTAAGAATTCAGCAGGTTTGTGATTTGAACCCAGACAAGTCAGGTTCCTGAGTCTGGGTGTTTAACCACCATGTTATACCACCTGTCTGCACATTTATAATAGCTGAACAAACAATTATCCAATATAAATTTAGTAGAGTTGATCTATTTTAGGCCAATTCAAAATACTGAGCCAGTTTAAAAGAATAAATTAGTACACACGACTATAAATATTCTTCTTAAAATTATACCATCATTTCCTTTTTATAGCCTCTCCCCCACACCCCAAGATAAATTTCCTCCAAATTCAGCCTTTATGAAAAAAACCTTTGGCTAGAAATTAACACTTGGATAGAACTGGGAAAAGTCTGATCTATTTGGATGTTCTCGGGTTAGAAAAAGAAAACTTCTTTTGAAAATTGAAAAGTGTGATTATTTTCTTTGTATGAAGAATAGTAATTTTGGTTCATAATAATTTCTAAGCAGATGCAGGAGACCCACTGCTCTCCAGTTCAGGGGTGGGGAACCTGTGGCCTTAAAGCCACGTGTGGCCTGCTAGGTCCTTAAGTGTGGCCTTTTGACTGAATCAAAATTTTACCGAATACTTTTATTTTTATTAATATATTTTTGTTCATCTTTTATATTTTTATTTTATTTTTAAAAATGAACATATTTAAAATACCAAAGAGTAAAATAAGTTTCAATGAAATAACCCTCCCAGATTGACCAGCACAATTAGAACATTAGTAAGCCATAAGGGCTAAATGGATGGTTGCTACACTCAAGATTTAGTTCTAACTTTCCCCACCTGACTGGCACCATTCCCACATGAGGCTGGTTGGTCAGAGTTTATGGGGGTTGAATACACCAGTCTATTATCAGCTTTTGACAATGGTGCACTGTGTTTCTGTTTGAAGTGGAGTTTGTGAATGGTTGCACAGCTCAGCAGTATTTTTCAATTCCGTCTGCTTAACAGCCAATCATGTCAAACAAGACCAAGAGAATGCTGAAGGAAGAAAATGGATTTTTTAATGAGGATTAGGAATTGCAATATTATCTTGTTTCTGGTAAGGTTAAGATGATTTGCTTGCTTTGTGACACTGCAATAACAACATTAAAGAAATTCAATGCTTATCAGCATTATTACACTCATGAGGATAGCAAATATTTTAGAGAGAGAGGCACAAAAGATTGTATTGCAGAATAAAAAGGTGAAAAGCAAAAGCAAAGACAATTCTTTCAAGCAGCAATAAGACCTGGAAACAATGCCACTGAAGCAACTTATTAATACAAAGTAGGTTATGTACTCAGAGAAAAAGGGAAGTAATTCAGTGATGCTGAAATTGTGAAAGAATGTATTGTTAAAGTTGTAGAATGCTTACACTCCAATAATGTTTAAAAGTACAAACAACTGCCTCTTTCAAGGAGAACCATACTGATTGGCAGCACAAATTAGCCTTCAACTTAACAGAACAACTTCATACAATACTTCAAAAGGAAAATATACATTATTCAATAACTTTGGATGAGTCAACTGATACTACTGACTCAGCACAGGTTTTACACTTCATTCAAGTTATAACAAAAGATTTTCTTTGCTAGGAAGAATCATTCGCTTTGGGTACCCTTGTGAACAGAACACGGGGAACAGATATCTTCAACAACTTTCAAGATAAATGTCATGAAGTTGGACTGAATTTAGTGAGTGTATGTACAGATGCACCTTCCATGACAGGAAAACATGAAGGATTTATCTCACAGATAAGGAAGTATTAACCGATCCAGATGGTCTCATTTCTTTTCATCATATCTTGTATCAGCAAAATCTCTGTGCTAAAGCTACTATTTAAGTGACACTTTGCAACAAGTTATAAGTATTGTTAACTATATTTGAGCAAATGCAACATGGCATTGCCAATTTTATAACATGCTAAAGTTGAACAGTGTGGATTTGCCCTAACATTCTAAAGTGCATTGACTATCACAGGGACAGGTGTTAGCCAAAATTTTATCTCTGTTAGAACAGACAGTTAAATTTTATGAAGAATAGAATCAGCAATGTGAATTATTGAAAGAAAATTTCTATAGGAATGCAGCATTTCTGTGTGATATCATGGCAAATCAAAACAACTTGAATATTTCTTTGCAAGGTAAAACTAAGTCTATATATGATATGTGGCAGAGAATGCAAGCATTAAAAAAAAAAAGCTGTCTTTTTTCAAAACACTTCTTCAAAAGAAACTTTTGGATGAACATTTTCCCCAGTTAGCAAAGGTCATTGATGAGCAGGATGATATATGCAAATCATTTGAAGAATACACAGCAGTTATAGACCTATTAATTGGAGAATACAATGAAAGGTTCACTGACTCTGAGAATCATGACATCACACTGAAATTAGCATTTCAGCTTCACCTAGTTGCTATCACCAAGGCACCTAAGGAACTACAGATAGAATTGATTGAGTTCTCAGTAGATGAAATTTTAAAGTCATTATTTGAAGCTAAGAAAGATCTAATTGAAATACAAAAATGTAGTACAGCACCCACTTTGGCAACATGTGCCCCAAAAATGATTTTTTGCTTTTCAACCTCTTACTGCTGCTAATCTACATTCTCCTACCTAACCCAAATCAACACTCCCTTAAGGTCACAAATGACTGATACCCATCTAGAAGATCAATTGAAACTGTGGACCTCCATGCTACAACCAAATATTCAAATGCTTTCCAACAAAAAGCAGATACAACAAAGTTGTAAAAAGGTTAGTTAACTTTGAAATTAACAAATACTTTTCATTTTTTGAAATTATTAAGTACATAGTAGTTAGATTTTTATAATCCCAAATCCAGAATCCCAAAGAATTGTATATTTTTAAGTATATCTAATTAAAGTTTCTTGAATGCGGCCTTATTTGATTACAGCTAAATCAATGTGGCCTTCTAACATGAAAAGGTTCTCCACCCCTGCTCTAGTTTCTTAAAAAACAAAATCTTGTTAATTTGAAAAAATGCCTGAAGAAAAATAAATAAATGTACTATCACAGGACAATCTGGTCACATTTTTCCCTAAGACTTAAGGTATAACATTATCATTAGGGGTTATAGGAATTTTTATTTGATTATAAGATCTTTTACTAGTAACATTTTTATGACTATTAGTTTATATAAATACATTATCTGAGATACATAGTCACGCATCTAGTTTTGTTTTTCTTTGTTTTTAAATTGGTAACTGAAAGAGCTTAAGGACTAAAGTCATTAAAAATTAAAGAGCATGGCATATCCACAAAATCACAATACAGCCACAGAGCACAGATAAGTTTGAAGGATCATGTAGAGATAACTTTTTGATTACTGTGGAATTATTTTCCATTAAATAATGACAATCTAAAGTCCAAAGCCTGAACTTTTTCTCTCAGAATTCGTTGTAGACTCTCACAACTCATAGACATATTTCCTTTCTCTGAACTTCCATGACATTCACTCTTTCTTCAGTGGGTTTGGCCCTTGTCATACCCTACCTAGGTTATAAATGACTGATAATGTGTATAATTTTATCAGCCTTTGTGAAGCAGGTTAGCTGGGCCCTGATTACCAGCTTGTCTGCATCTGGTGACAAGTGCAATTCTCTCTGGTTTCAGGCCTCTGCCCATTCTGTTCCTGGAGCACCTGCTCCCACTCATTCACCTAGCTACTACCTATTCCTTCTGCAGGTCTCAACTTAGACATTCCTGTTTTCAGGAAGGCTCTTCTGGCACCCCACATCCATTTAGCCATTCTCTGTGCTCCCATACCTCCTCCATTATCATGCACTTGCTTTAAATGTCCATTGACTGGTCTGTCTTCCCAGCAGATCCTTAGCAAAGACCTCTTTATTACCTATCGAAGAACCTGGCACCATAAATATAATGAATTAACCTATAGTCCCTCAGAATCCCGGACATTTTTTTTTTTTTTTTGCCACCTCTTTTTTGGGCACAGTTTTGCAAAAACTCTTTCCTCAATTTGAAACTTAGAGAAAAAATTTCCATGAGTTAATTATCTTGATCTCATTTAGCTTTATGATTTAACCTTCTCCTACATCTCTACCCTGACAAGATGATTCTTAATTTTAATTCAAGGCTCCCTTTATAGGACCAACAGCCACACTCTACTGCACACATTTAGTGAACCTGCTTTTAGATATTCAGTATTTTGCATCAATATTTAATCAAGGAAGACATCAAGGCCCAGTGTTATTCTTGGAGAACATGCCTCCACGTTGCCTCCTGGTGTGGGGAGGTTGTGCTCCGATCTGGTCCTCTGCTGCCTCTTGGCTTCTTTTCCACAACTTTTCATCTGAACCTACTGCTCTTGGCTCCTGGTTTCTTCTACCTGATGCCTTGTGGTTGGCCTGGACCAGGCTTCTTGTCTGTGCCCTTGCCTTCTGGCTGGGAGCTGAGATGTGCTTGCTGCTTGTTGGTCCTGTTCCCAGCACACCCAGGGCAGGGCATGCAGCTGCCACAGCCTTTGGCTGCAGTGAGCACTTTCACTTTCTAATGTTGCTTCCCATCAAATTGTTCCCTCTAATCTTCACAGCAGACTGGGAAAGGAAGATATTTATCATTTTCAAACCCTTTTATAATATATTTGTAGTGGAGTTGCAAATTTAATAACTTTGTTTCTCATAACTGATTTACTCTTTCTCATCTACTAGGTAGTGTGTTTTACATTTAAGCAGTCACAATAACTGAGTTTTTTTGTGCTTAAACAGTCTTTTTTGGATGCCTGAATCTCTTTTGGGAAAATGCTAATTATTTAAGATTTTCTTTGCTTTGCTTTACTGAACTCCAAGACACTATCACGACGTCATGTGAGGGGGTGGTGAGAAAGAACTCTGAATTCAGATGGTGACCTCAGTGGACTCTCAATGGTCTCTGCAGTTGAGTGACTAGTCTGGACCCTGGACGTATGACTGCTGGCTGCTGATAGTCCCATTTGCCCGGTGGGTCATTGTGTGGCCACTCACCACTGGACCATTTGCCTCACTTTTGGACCTTGTCAGTCCACTGGGCCTTTCTGGATCTCTATTTCCCTGGCCAGGACATACAGGTACTTCTGGATCCCCTGTTCAAGATGCTCAGGCCAGGAGACCCAGGAGAACAGACTCTTTGGTCTAGACAACCCTCTGCACCAACTGCCATTGCTGGGCCATTCACCCCACTCTCCTCCCAGGGTTCCACAAAGGGAGTAAAGCAAAGGCCCTCTGCTTTCAGGATTCCGCAACATAGCTAAGGTACCACACCTGCTGGCAGGGCTTCTGCCTAGAAGAGATGGTAGATAGTGGGTCATACTTCCTGCCTCATCTTGCTTCTCTTCACTGTAAGTATTCCCTTCACTGTAAGAAATAGGCTGACCTCTCCTTCCCCTTCTATATGTTCTTCCCAAGTTACAAGGTCTTCCCTCAGATCTTCTCCTGAATTCTGTCTATCCCTGGCATTTGGAAACTTCCATGAACAAAATTTAGAAAATTTAGAGTCTTTTGACAAAGCCTGGATTTCAGGGTTTTTTTTTTTTTTTTTTTTCCTGCAGACTCAAAATGCCTGCTTTGAATATTAAAAGCTGAATATTGAAACCATCTTTATTTCTGCATTCCAGCTATAATACAATACTAATGCCTTGGGCAGAATGTGTGAAGGTCACACACTAAGAAATGTAAAAGAGAAAAATTCATTAATATATACCAAAATATTCCCATTACAGTATTGATTTGGAGAAAACATTAACTACAGCAAAATTTCACTAATTTGCACTGAATGTTAGAGCCAGTCTGAATTAGCAAAATGTTTAAGTTATTGATTATTACTAAAGAAAAATAACATTAAAGTAGGTAGAAAGAAGATAAAATATTATTAGAGATAAGAAAGACAACTGTTATTGAACATTTGGAAGGGCTGGGCTCTACATATTTTGTAGAGCTCTATATATGTTATTTGTATATGTTGATATACAGATATGTTACACATACATGTATATGCTAAGTGCTTTACATACAAAAGCCAATTTATCTTAACACCTTACTTTGCAGAGAAGAAAACAACACAGAAACATTAATGACTTGCCCAATGTCAAATAGTTGGTAAGTTGTTTTGCTAGATTCACCTGACTATGGAATCCCAGTGTATAACTTTCATAGAACCCATCTTTAAAAAATAAATTCTATGACAAGATCATTAACCAATAAAATAAAAGAATGTAATTAGTATATTTTATATATAAATGACAATTCTTGATGTTTTCTTTTATTTTTCTAGTATTACATAAAATTTTTCACTTGTTTGTTTTCCTAACAAACGCTTTGTAAATTTTATAATGAGAAGTTTATCTACTGGTTTACCTAGCTATTCAGAAAGACCACCCTAGAAGAATTTGCCTTAATGCATGCATTTTACTGTAATTAAAACAGAGATAAACATAATCTCTTCTTGTTATATTTGCCATTTAATCCATTTTCTTTAGGCACTTTGTGATTACAAGGTGTCAAAATATTTAGTCAACTCACTAAAAAGAAAAAAGAAAATAGTCAAAGGTCACAGACACTTAGCTTCACTTAACCAAATAGCCACTTGAACTGATTGAATTGGCAAAATGTAGAAAAATTCAAATTTCAGATACTGAAAGTGGTAAGATATATAGAAACAAAATGTGTGTGTAAATTACTTGCTTTGGAATAAAAGTCTTAATATTCAAAATAGGCAGACATCTTAGATTAAAGGTGACTTTTGAAAATTGGGATTATAAAATCATCAAAATTTTAAAATAATTAACTATAACAAAAATAATTTAAAATTTTTGAAATAGATAAAATGGCAATAAAAGGAGAAGGATTTGAAAATACTTTATTAAACCTAGTCCTCAGGTCATCATTTCTAATACCATTATCCAGTAAAAGGAACCAAGACTTCTTGGAGAAATGGCTGATTCTAGAAATGGGTCAGGAATATACGTGAAGAGCCTGAAGCATCAGTAGTACCAGAAAGTAAGAAAGTCCTTAAAACACACACATACGCACAATGATAAGGGTATGACAAAGGGACACAGGAGCCAAATGAAAGGGCCAATGGCCAAAGCTGGATCAATTTGAGCAACAAAGTATTATAGTATAGGATTATAATCTAGAGTGTGAAATAAATATCCATGAGTCCATACTGATATAAATGATTAAATAAATAAATAAAGGGGGGAGAAGAAACAAATCTGTTGTGCAGAAGAATTCCAAATAATTTATGAATATATTCCACCTAAAAGTGATGAATCGTAACTCTCCACTCCCTAAGTGTAGCCTTTGTGTGCTGCCTTCTTTCCAAAGGACACTGTGGAAAGGAGGAAAGAGTAGCTTTATAATGGAGAAGGCTAACAAACACTACCTCGGCCAGGTGATCAAGGTTACATCAGCAGTGAGTGATAAGTGATATGTACAGAAGGCACCTGTGATAGGATGTGATGAAAATGGCACTTGACCTCTGTGGTCTTCCTCCCTAGAACTCATAACCCTAGTCTAATCATAAGAAAAATAGCAGACAAATCCCAATTGAGGTATATGTTATGATATATGTCACTAGTACTCCTCACAACTGTCAAGTAATGAAAAACAAGGAAAGTTTGAAAAACTGCCACAACCAGAAGGAGTCTAAGAAGACATGACTCCAAATGCAATGTAATGTCTTGGATGGGATGCTGAAACAGAGAAAGGACATTAGGGGTTGGATGCAGTGGCCCATGTCCATAATCCTAGCACTTTGGGAGGCTGAGGCAGGAGGATTGCTTGAGCCCAGGAGTTTGAGGTTGGAAAGAGCTATGATGATGCCATGGCACTCCAGCCTGGGTGACAGAGCAAGAACCTGTCTCAAAAAAAAAAAGAGAAAGAAAAGAAAAAGGACATTAGGTAGGAACTAAGAACATCTGAATACAGTATAGATTTTAATGAACAATAATATAGCATTTTTTTATTAATTGTAACAAATGTGCCATATTAAGTTAAGATGTCAATAATAGGGGAAACTGAATGTGAATTCTCTGTTTGATTTTCACATTTTTCTGTAAATCCAAAATTATTTTTTACAAAATAAAGTACATGTGGATATTATATTGACAAGAACAGATCTTCATCCAATTACTAATATTTAAGAAAAACATAGGACTGAAAAACACATTACTGGACCATAGGATACACTCAGTAAAATCTAGACTGCAGAAAAGGCCACAGGACAAATGACCCAGTTTCTTCAACAAATAAATTGCCGGAAGGAAAAAAGAAAAAGTTGAAGATCAAAATAGAATTAAGAGGCATATTAGCCAATCATAATGTGTGGACCTTATTTGGTTACTGATTGAAACAAAATTTGGCTACTGCAAAAAAATTATAAAATTATAAAACATTTGGGAATTTGAACACACACTGAATATTTGATGATACTAAGGAATTACTGTTAATTTTATTTTGGGTGTGATAATGCTATTGTGGTTAATTTTTTAAAATCTGTAACTTTTAGAGACACATATTAAATTATTTAAAGATTAAATTATAGGATATCTGATATTTGCTCCAAAATAATATGGAATAGAGGAAGAGTGGGAGTACAGATGAAGCAAGACTGGCTAGAGTTGTTAATTGTTGAAACTGGGTTAGGTGTATGGGGATTCATTATACTATTCCATATGCTTATGCACATGTTTAAAATTTTCCATGATAAAAAGTTAAATAAAATAAACCTACAAAGTGAAAATAACGATCTAATAAGCCTTACTGTATAGTACTCTATTTCTAAATAGTAAAGTGTTTTCCACCTACACATCACCAATTTTCAAAATAGCAGCTTGAAGACAGAAAGTGACATTTAAGCTGTGTCTACAGGAAGCCAAAAACTTACTGGTTGATTTGATTAATTTAGACAAAGAGCTAGTCAGTTTAGAAGAGGGAAAAAATCAAACTGCTCATTTTTCTGAGTTTACTGAATAGTATTTTGTATAGTGATGTGCACATAATAAGTGATTACTATTTCTGGTCAATAAATTACTGAATTTAATGTTTGTCCTAGCATGTCCTAGCATGAAGACATGATTTGATTGTCAATGACAAATATAAGAAGAAAACTCAGAAACAAAGGCCAAGTTCACCAGGGCTAGCTCCAGGCAAAACTGTAGAGAAGGCAATGTTTATTTTCCAACTATTCACAGGCAACGAACATCACTGCAAATACATACGACCTAAGTTGATGACAAGTACCAGATCATGAAACTATCATTATATTAAGTTTTGATAAAATTCTACCAAAAGTTATAACAGTATGTATTTGTGCTGAACTAGTATTTTAATGATATATCTACTCTTTTTTTAAAAAAAATAGCCTAATGCAAGGACCCTAATGTATAGAACTTTAAAATTTACAAAGCACTTTCATGTTGCAGTATATCATGTTACCTCATTTTTTGAATCAGGCAAAAATAGGTAACATTATCTCTGTTTTTCAGGTAGGAAACAGGCTCTGGGAGGCTCCTAGCATTCCCGTTGCCAGAAGCAGAGGCATGGGGACGGGAACCCAGGTGTTCTGGCTCCGAGTCCAGTGCATTTAGCTGTTTCTCAAGGGGAAATACATGATACATTCCTGTTGCTTCTTCTTGGGTTATAGTGGAAAGAAAGTGAATGTTAGTAAACACCTTTAGGAACACAAATAACCTTCTCTTTTGCCAATCTTTGGTATTTAAATTGTGTCAGTAGACTGGCACTTCCTTTTAATGACTGTATATTATAAATAGTCAATATTCTGGGCAAAGTAATGCTCCATTAGTATTACATCCTGTCTGTTCAGTGATACATGGCTGAAATACAGAAATTAAGCTCTGTGAGGATGCTAAACACTCCCTAACATTATTAAATCTTTTGATGTTGAAAAAAGAATATGCATTAAAGTATATTAAAATATTATAGAATAATTTTATGATGTCAATTAACACAAAACTCATTATTCTGGTCCATTATTTGGCAACCGGCTTTCTTCTTTCACAGTGTCTTTCTCCAGGAGGACTTCTGTTCCTCCTCAGTAGTTTTAGTCCATTTATTTATCACACCTTCACTGCTCCTTGAATCCATTCTTCGCATTTTACGTGCAAAGAAAACCATTCATAATAGTTTATGTGCCTGTTTCTCACCTCCAGTCAATTCCCATTTCCATTCAAACTATTTTAAACAATGTTTTGGAATAAGTCCATCCCTTGCCTTTGCATATATTCTTTATCTGTTTCTAACTTTCCCCCAAATGACTCACTTTTGTCTTTGTTTTTAATTAAGGGCTCCTTTTGTGGTTTCTTCCTGAGTATCCCCTTTGGAGCTAGACAGACACTTGTTTTGCACAGTAGTCTATCCAGCCAATAACAAAAATATAGACACATATTACAACAAAGTCTAAGAGGATTTTATCAGAATGCAGTTTAACAGTTCAAACATGTCCACATTTCAAAGACCACAGAAGAACTTAACATTATATGATCTCTATTTCAGCAATATAAACAAACCAAATTGTCAAACACTCTACCAGTAGAAAATAAATGTACATCCAAAATCATTTTCTTAGGCCGGGCACGGTGGCTCACGCCTGTAATCCTAGCACTCTGGGAGGCCGAGGCGGGTGGATTGCTCAAGGTCAGGAGTTCGAGACCAGCCTGAGCGAGACCCCGTCTCTACTAAAAATAGAAAGACATTATATGGACAACTAAAAATCTATATAGAAAAAATTAGCCGGGCATGGTGGCGCATGCCTGTAGTCCCAGCTACTCGGGAGGCTGAGGCAGTAGGATCGCTTAAGCCGAGGAGTCTGAGGTTGCTGTGAGCTAAGCTGACGCCACGGCACTCACTCTAGCCTGGGCAACAAAGTGAGACTCTGTCTCAACAAAAAAAAAAAAAAAAAAAAAAACAAAACAAAATCATTTTCTTGATGCGCCGCAAGCAGCTTGATCACACTGGAGAATGTGACCCATGGGGTTGCCAAAGTGTATTTTGCCACTTTACCTCGTGCAGAATAATCAAACTAAGAGCATCTGAAATGTCACTTCACAAACATGACTTGAGGAAACTGAAAGAGAGAAACTAGAAAAGATTTCTGGGTGGAAAAACAATGCTTGGTGGGCCATGGCAGAGTGGTGGCCCATGTACCTGGGGTAGCCTCAGAAACTTGGATGAGGGTCAAAGATGAGGACTTGAGGCTGAAGTTTAGGGGAACCTGATCTTCCCGGAGCATTCATGCCAGGGGATTAAGGACATTACCTGCATATGTCATTGGGTGACTCATTTCCCTGCTTCACCAAGAGTATTAGCTTTCTATTGCTGCAGCAACAAATTACCACAAATGCAGTAGCTTCAAACAACACAGATTTATGACCTTAGGCTTCTGTCGGTCAGAAGTCCAGTAAGAATCTCACCAGACTAAAATCAACATGTCAGCGGGGCTGTGTTTTTTCTGGAGGCCAGCTGAGCAGGTCCAGTCTCACTGACCCTTCTATCATCACATCTCTTTCTCTGACCACAACCGGGAAAGGGTTTCTGCTTTTAGGGGTGCATGTGATTAGATTGGGCCTGCCTGGATATTCCAGGATAAATTCCCTCTCTCAAGGTCCACAACCTTAATCATATTTAGAAAGTATCTTTGCCGTGTAACAAACATAGTCACATGTTCTGAGGATTAGGATGTGGATTTCTTTGGGAACCAATATTCTGCCTATCACCCTAAGTAAAGAGTGGAATGATAGGGCTTGGGGTGCAAGCCCTTTTTGGCTTCTGTCTTTTAACTTTTCCTTATGTTTTAACCTACTGACTGGATCTGGGCCTATCCCCATGTACCCCACCATATTTTAACCCTATACTCTTACCACTCACTTTCAGTTCACCTGGCTTGAAAACCACATCATCCATAATCCCCCATTATTCTCAACAGTAATATCGAGGCGTCTGGAAAATTTATAGTAAACAAGTTACTTTTTGTGTTAACTGAAAAAAAATAACTGTTAATTCTTAGTAAAAATCTTGCATCTACATACCGGCCATCTTCTGGGGTGGGAGTCAAATATTTTTTTTCCAAAATTAAACATACTCATTACAATAGCATCATGAAGTAGTTCAGCATATATTTAACAAAATGGCACCCAATTTGGATTCTGTAAATGAATAAAATTGTGAATAGATGAGTTTCTTCAGAGAAGGACCCCCAGAGAATTCCCACCTCCCTCCTACTGTTTGATATAGGTGGCCTCAGGAGGTCAGAAGATTATCTTATCATGTTCTTAGGTCCAGATGAATAACTGATCCTTTGTTTATTAAAAATTACAGTATTTTTTTAAAGAGTACTAATACATGTTTTGAAGTAAAGGATAAATATTTTGACACAATTTTATTGATGAATAGAGTTAGATATTTTTTACATTACTTAAACTGTAGGCAAAATTGAATTTCCTTTGAAGCTAATTAAACTTAAGCTGCAAGGCCCCTAATTTTGTATTAGTAATATTTGATCATATTTTCCTAAAGAGGATCATAAAAATTACATATATTTCTGACCCCATAACACTTGGGTCCACCTACCACTGGCTGAAGGATTTTTCTGTCTGAATTGCTGGTGTTTAATAATCATAATGTTTTCTTTAGAAATGTACATTTGGTCATATTATTTTACTGTTTTCTGTATCTTAGGTGTGATAAAGTTATTTGTTCACGGTTCTTCATTCCTCTCCATCTTTGTCATGTTTTCTTGTAGTGAAATGAACTTCCTTGCCTCACTGACTTTGGAATTGCTTCGCCAATGGAATGTGAGCAGACAAGAAGTATGCTATGTCCCAGGAGAAAACTGCAATGCCCTTGTGTGGTTTGGCTCTCTTTCCCTCAACTTTTGCCCTCCTGTATAAGTATTGCATGCCCCAAATAGTGGCTGCTGCTTCAGCCTGGATCCCAGAATGAGAAGGCACAAGCCCAGTCGACCTACAGCTCTCATGTAATGAGCGAGAAATAAATGTTTGTGGTTGCACTGAGATTTTGTTATAATTTATTTCTGTAGCAAAAGCCAGGGTGATGGCCATTCTGCCTACTTTTTCATTTCACCATAAGGTATCTATCTGTCTGCCTGTCTATCATCTATCTATCCATACTAATATTTTCCTGGTATTGCATTATGTACATTACACTCTTTGATTGCCTTTAACTAGCATACCTACTGATGGTTGCCAAGGACTGGGTCATTAAACACATACTTTCTCTTCCCTGGAAACAGTCCATTGTCAATGTTTTTTTTCTTTTAAAGTAAAGAAGGTATACACGAGGAAGGAAGCTTACATCACTAGGGATTTCAGAGCCCAAGCCTGTGCTACACACTCACCATTTTCTGAAAATGCAAAATCCATCTGTGTGTTTTCTTGAAGTTATTTTATAAAATAAGTGAGTTTTTTTCCTATCTAATTATTTTTAATTATGCCCCTATAGAATTAGTGCAAATTTCCCCTGCTTGTTTATCTGAAAACACATTATGTGAAGTGAGGCTGTGTCCCCTGATGAACACTATTTACATTTTAAAGTATCTAAACATGATTCTCTTCTGCAGATCCTCTCCAGTGTGGCCAAATTAATGTCATTTCAATTTTTGCATTTCCACTAAATTTCCCTAATCAGTGATAACAGATGTTATTTTCGTGTGTGAGTTCATTACATATATTATTTCCGTAAACACACAAGATTATCAAGAAATTTATCCCTTCCTTAGAAGGTACTCTGATCCTAAACTATCAACTTTTTTGACTACGTACAATGTATCACTCTTGAGACATCATAACATACGTGTTGAAAAACCCATCCTCCGCAGGACCAGCTATCTTTGAAAAGCAGCATGATATTCTCTTATTTTGCAATTGCTTTTACGGGCTTGACTAAATGTGCACCCTTGGTCCTGTTTCAAACTACTCCTAAATCTGAATTGTAAAAAAAGCTTTATTTTAAAAATATTTTTTTAGAAGTAACCAATTTAAGTTATGTAAAACCTACATGCTATTTAAAACAACCTAATGTAAGCAAAGAAAAAGAGCAAAACAAGAGTTAATATTCAATAAATTAGGTTTAAAAATAATCCAGGTTTCAGAGAGTACAAGAATATCTTTAGGTCTTTTTTTTTTTTTTTTTTTTGGTTCAAATGTATCCTTACTCTAAAATAAAAATGTCCAAAACAAGGAAAGAAGGATCTCAAGGGATATTCTATCATAAATTATAGTAGATACTCAGCAAATGTTGAAAGGATGAATTGGGCTAAGCTAAAGAAATGTGTCTTTCTTTTTAGGGGATGAGAAAATGGGAAAAGGTGCTTTTGGAACATTGCACATATGCCTAAATTTAGGTTAGGTTGATACCTATTTGGAATTGACTGTGAAAAGAACACATTTAATTGCTCGACTATATTGTTTCTTATATTAGATTGAAAGTTCCTTTAACAAAGAGGACTTTTACCTCTTTTAGGTCGAGACCAATGGAGTGCACAAGGTCACCTGTGAACACTATTGCTGGGTGCTATTTTGTATTGGTGAGAACAGTGCCATATAAGTGACCAGGCACAAGGTAGACCCTATTAACACTGAATATGGGTGTCAGGGAGCCTTGGGGTGATCTTAGCTCTCACACATGCCAAGAGGCTTTGGTCAAGTACTTATTCTTTCTAAATTTTGATTTTTTCACTTGTAAACAGGAGATAATGATGCCTCCATCACAAGATTGCTGGAGAACTTAAAAAGATTCTGGAAGGAAAGTGTAGAGGGCTGAATAGTGCCCCCTAGAAAGGTAAGTCCACATCCTAATCCCTAGAGCCTGTGAATGTTACTTTATTTGGAAAAAGGCCCTTTTGTAGATTTAAGTTAAGGATCATGAGATGAAGAGATCATCCTGTATTTTCCAGGTGGGCCCTAAGTCCAATGATGATGCCCTTATGAGAGGGAGGCAGAGAGACATTAGACAGACAGAAGAAAAGGAGATCATGTGATCATGGAAGCAGAGATTGGAGGGAAGTGGCCACAAATCAAGGAATGTCAACAGCCACTAGATGCTGGAAGAGGCAGGGAATGGATTCTCCTCCAGAGCCTTTGAAGGGAGTGCAGCCCTGCTAGCTCCTTAATGTTGGACTTCTAGACTCCAGAAGTGTGAGAGAATACATTTCTGTTGTTTTAGGTCACACAGTTTGTGATAATTTGTCACAGCATCTTTAGGAAACTAATACATAAAGTTTGTGGCACATAATAGGTGTTTAATAAATATAATTTTTCTCCTCTTATTTTCAACCTGTTGGGCATCACTGGGGTGTACTTTTTTTTTATTTTTTTTTTTAAATTTCAGCATATTATGGGGGATACAAATGTTTAGGTTACATATACTGCCTGTGCCCCACCCGAGTCAGAATTTCAAGTGTGTCTATCCCCCAGACGGTGTGCATCACACCCATTAGGCGTGTATATACCAATCCCCATCCATGCTTCCCATCTGCCAGACACCTGATGAATATTAATACTATATGTGCACTTAAGTGTTGATCAGTTGATACCAAATTGATGGTGAGTACATGTGGTGCTTGTTTTTCCATTCTTGTGATACTTCACTTAGTAGAATGGGCTCCAGTTTCAATTTAATGAGGATCAACTGTGATCTTGATGAGGCTGGAATCACAGCTGGAGGGGCAATCAGATGGGGAGATTTGAGTCGTCACAATGATTGAGAGGGCATTCAGTAGGCAGGGGCAAGAGATGCTAGAGATGTTGCATTGCTTGGAACTGTTCTCCAGAATAATTTTCCAGCCCCTAATGTCAATATCTCTCCTACTGACATGCACTGGGCTCATTTTGTGTCAATGCATGTAGACCCCAACAGCTACCTTGGAGAATTCTATTCCTATAACCATTAAGGACCATAGAAATGTAGACATTCATGGAAAGACATCCCCTGTTTATGGATTGAAATACTTAATATTGTTAAGATGACAAAACTGCCTAAAGTGATGCAATATTTATCAAAATCCCAATGGTACTTTTTTTGCAGAAATAGAAAACTCCATCCTAAAATTCTTATGGAACCTCGAACACACTAAATAACCAAAACAATCTTGAAAAAGAAAAAAGGTGGTAGTCTCATACTTCCTCATTTCAAAACATTTTACAAAGCTACACTAATCACAACAGTGCAGTACTGGCATAAAGATAGAAATATAGACCAATAGAATAGAACAAAAGGCCAGAAATAAATCCTCATATATACGGTCAAATAATCTTTGACAAGGGTTCCAAAACTGCTCAATGGGAAAAAGTCAGTTTCTTCAATAAATTGTACTAGGGAAACCAGATATCCATATACAAAAGAATGATGTTATTATTTTATCTTGTACTGTATATGAAAATTAAATCAAAATGTTTTAAAGACCTAAACATAAGAACCAAAACTATAAAACACTAGAAGAAAACATAAGAGAAAATCATCATGACATAGGACTTAATAATTTCTTGGATATGACACCAAAAGCACAGGCAACAAAACCACAAATAGACAAGTGGGACTACATAAAACTTTAAAACCTCTGGGCATCAACAAGCATAATCAACAGAGTGAAAAGGTGCATGGGAGAAAATATTTGCAAATCAGAAATCTGATAAGAACTTAACATCCAGAATATATATTCTTTATATATTCTCTTACAACTCAACAACAACAACAACATCAATAAAAACAAGTAACTCTCAAAAATGGACAAAGGACTTGAATATGCATTTCTCCAAAGGTGATATACAAATAGCCAACATACATATGAAATTATGTTCAACATCATTAATCATTAGAGCAATACAAATCAAAACCACAATGAGATATCACCTCACATCTATTAGGATGGCTACTATCATAAAACCAGAAAGGCCAGGCACAGTGGCTCACACCTGTAATTCTAGCACTTTGAGAGAATGAGGCAAGAAGATTGCTTGAGGCCAGGACTTCGAGGCCAGCTTGGGCAACATAGTGAAACCCTGTCTCCATAAAACAATAATTAAAAAATTAGACAGATGTGGTGGCATGCACCAGCAATCCTAGCTACTTGGGAAGCTGAGGCAGGAGGATTGCTTGAGCCCAAGAGTTCAAGGTTACAGTAAGGTATGCTCATGCCACTGTGCCGTAGACTGGGTGAGAGAGCAAGACCCTGTTTCAAAAACAAAGCAAAAACAAAAACCAGAAACAAGAATCATTGGCAAGAATGGCACAACCACTATGAAAAACAGTATGGTTGTTCCTTAAAAAATCAAAAATGGAACTACAATATGATCCAGAAATCTCACTTCTGTCTATATAAGAATTGAAAGGAGATTCACAGATTCTCAGAGATATTTGCCCACCTATGTTCATAGCAGCATTATTCACAATAACCAAAAAGTGGAAGCCACCCAAATGTGCATCAACAGGTGAATGAATAAACAAAATATTGTACAGCAGTCCTCTTTCATCTGTGGTTTCACTCTTTGCAGTTTCAGTTACCAGTAGTCAACCGTGGTCTAAAAAATTTACATACAATCAGATATTTTGAGCAATAGACCACATTTACATAACTTTTATTACCTTATGTTGTTAAAATTATTCTATTTTATTAGTTATTGTTAATCCCTTACTGTGCCTAATTTATAAATTAAACTTTGGTATCGGTATGTATGTATAGGAAAAAGCATAGTATATATAGGGTTTGGTACTATCCACGGTTTCAGGCATACACAGGCAGTCCTGGAACATATCCCTCATGGATAATGGGGACTGCTTTGGGATATTACACTGGAATATTAGTCACCTTTAAAAAGAAAGAAAATCTTGTCACATGTTACAACATGGATAAACCTTGAACACCTTATGCAAAGTGAAATAAGCCGGTCACAAAGACAAATACTGTATGATTCTAATTATATGAGGTAGTTAAAGTAGTGAAATTCATAGAAACAGAAAATAGAATGGTAATTACCAGGAATTGGGGAGGAGGGAAAAATGGGGAGTTGTTCAATGGGTTTCAGTTTTTCAAGATTAAAAAGCTCTGGAGATCTGTTGCACAGCAGTGTGAATATACTTAATACTACTAAACTGAACACCTAAAAATGGTTATGATGAGAAAAATCATTTATTTTAGAAAGCCTTTAGAGTATTTTACAGAAAAACACATAACAAAATTGGATTAAATATAGAAATAAGAGAACATGGAAAGTAGGACAGAAGAGATCTGAATAGAAAAACATAAAATTAAGCTGGAAGTACTTTGTTCACAACATGAATCCTGTAAGTCTTCATACTTTTGACTCTAGGCTTTTTAGCAGCTATTGCCAACATGGAGACTAGTTACGTGATTCTTATAATCTATGAAAATGGATTTAGAGTATGATCTCAAGCATTAAGAAAATATATATATATATATATATATATTACCTTAGAAAGAAATATGCCAAAATGTTAACAAAGGTATTATCAGGTGGTGGTTGTCACTGTATTTTCTTCTTTATACTTTTATGTATTTTTTGAAATTTTCACAATTGACTTATGACAGATAATTAGGAAAAGAATGTTTCTGTGCCTCTTGATGACTTTGGTAGTAATTTACTAAGTATCTCAAAGGAAAAAAAGGGACAAGGTATCAAATGTGTAGATCTAGTACCAGGTAAAATGGCTGCCAAGAGAAAAGGGAAAACCACCAAGGAAGGATTGGCCCTGGATTGACCCAGGTGTGGTTGAAGGGCCATAGACCTTATTCTTATTCTCCCCAGGGAAGTGAAGTTCCTGGGTCCTGTTAAAGTTCTAGCAGCCTTTCCTGAGGAAAGACATAGAGTTAGCGTTTGCTTTTGTTGCCATTTTCCCAGAACCCAATTTTATTCCCAGGATGTTAGATTCCATTAATGGAGGCAAATTGGGGGTAAGGTAAAATAGAAAATATGGAGTTCAATGAATGATTCCCGAAAATTTTAACAGTTTTATTGAGATATAATTTATTTAATATATACAGGCGCACTATGCCTTATCGTGCTTCACTCTACTGAACTTCGCAGATACTGCATCTTGCATAAACTGAAGGTCTGTGGCAACCCTGCATCAAGCAAGTCTATCAGCACCACTTTTTCAACAGCTTGTGCTCATTTCATGTCTGTGTCACATTTTGGTAATCTTGCAATATTTCAAACATTTTCATTACCATTATATATGTTATGGTGACCTGTGATTAGTGATCTTTAATGTCACTATTGTTGTTGTTTTGGGGCACCACGAACCACATCCATACAAGACAGTGAGCTTAATCAACAACTGCTCTGTGTGTGCTGACTGCTCCACCAGGCAACCATTCCTGTGTCTCTCTCCCTCACCTCAGGCCTCCCTATGCCCTGAGACACAATATTGAAATTAGGACAATTCATAATCCTACAGTGGCCTCTAACTCTTCCAGTGAAAGGAAGAGTCACATGTCTCTTACTTTAATCAAAAGCTAGAAATAATTAAGCTTAGTGAAGCATAGGGAAAAGTTCAAATAGACAGAAAGCAGGCCTCTTGTGCCAAAATAGCCAAATGTGAATGAAAATAAAAACTTCTTGAAGGAAATTAAAAGTGTTACTCCAGTGAACACAAGAATGATAAGAAAGTGAAACAGCTTTATTGCTGATATGGAGAAAGTTTTAGCAATCTGGATAGATCGAACCAGCCACCACATTCCCTTAAGCCAAAGCCTGGTCCAGGAAAGGCCCTTAACTCTCTTCAATACTATGAAGGCTGAGAGAGGTGAGGAATTTGCGGAAGGAAAGTTGAAAGCTGTAACAGAGGTTGGTTCATGAAGTCAAGGTGAGACAGCAAGTTATTCAGAAGATCTAGCTAAGATCATTGATGAAAGTGGCTATACTAGAAATACAATAGATGTTTAATGTAGACAAAACAGACTAATATTGGAAGAAAGTGCCACCCAGGAATAGCACAGCTAAAGAGAAGTCAATGTCTTCCTTCAAAGATTCAAAAACAGGCTGACTCTCTTTTGGGGAGCTAATGCAGATGGTGATTTTAAGTTGAAGCCAATGCTCATTTACCATTCTGAAAATCCTCGGGCCCTCAAAAATTATGCTAAAACTACTCAGCCTGTGCTCTGCCAGTGGAACAGCAAAGCCTGGATCATAGCACATCTGTTTACAGCATGGTTTAATGAATATTTTAAGGCCACCATTGAGACCTACTGCTCAGAAAACAAAATATTGTTTTTCAAATTATTACTGCTCATTGACAGTGTACCTGGTCACCCAGAACTCTGATGGAGATGTACAAAGACATTAATTTTGTTTTCATGCTTGTTAATACAATATCCATTCTGCAGCCTATGGATCAAGGAGTAATTTTGACTTTAAAGTTTTATTATTTAAGAAATATATTCACATGGCTATAATTGCCATAGAGAGCATTTCCTCTGATGGATCTGGGCAACGTATTAAATACCTTATGGAAAGGATTAACCATTCTAGATGCCATTAAGAACATTTGTGATTTATGGGAGGAGGCCAAAACATTAGCAGGAGTTTGGAAGAAGTTGATTCCAGCCTTCATGGATGACTTTGAGGAGTTCAGTGGAGGAATTCACTGCAGATGTGGTAGAAATACCAAGAAAACTAGAATTAGAAGTGGAGCCTGAAGAGGTGACTGAATTGCTGCAATCTCATGATAAAATTTGAACAGATGAGGAATTGCTTCTTATGGATGAGTAAAGAAAGTGGTTTCCTGAGATGGTCTACTCCTGGTGGAGATGATTGAACATTGTTGAAATTACAACAAAGGATTTAGAATATTACATAAACTTTGTTGATAAATCAGAGGCAGGATTTGAGAGGACTGAGTCCAATTTTGATAGAAGTTCTACTGTGGGCAAAATGCTATGAAACAGCACCTCATGCTACAGAGAAATCTTTTGTGAAAGACTCAATCAATGTGGCAAATTTTTTTGTTGTCTTATTTTGAGAAATTGCCATAGCCACCTCACCTTTCAGCAACCATTATTACCCTGATCAGTCAGCAGCCACCAACACTGAAGAAAGACCCTTCACTAGTGAAAAGACTACAACTTGCTGAAGGCTCAGATGATTTTTAGCAATAAAGTATTTTTTAATTAAGGTATGTACATTGACTGGGCATGGTGGCTCATGCCTGTAATCCTAGCACTTTTAGAGGCCTAGGCAGGAGGATCGCTTGAGGCCAGGAGTTCGAAACCAGCCTGAATCACAGTAAGAACCCATCTCTACCAAAAAAAAAAAAAAAAAGAAAAAGAAAAATTAGCCACATGTGGTGGCATGCACCTGTAGTGCCAGCTACTCAGGAGGCTGAGGCAGGAGAATTGTTTGAGCCCAGGAGTTTGAGGTTGCAGTGAATTATGATGATGCCACTGTACTCTAGTCCTACCAATAGAGCAAGAGTGAGACCCTGTCTCAAAAAAAAAACAAACAAAAAAATCAACAAAAAATATGTACATTGTTGTTTCTAGACATAATGCTATTGCACACTTAATATAGTATAGTGTAAACATAACTTCTATATGCACTGGGAAATCAAAAAAATTTGGGTGACTTGCTACATTGCAATATTCACTTTATGCTTATATGGTAAAATTTACCTGTTTAAATGTACAATTAAATTGTTTTAAGTATAATATGTTTACAGAGTTGTGCAACAATCAGCAGAATCTAATTTTTCATCACGTCAAAGGGAAATCTTATGCCTATTAATTGTTATTCCCCATTCTCCTACATCCCAGCTCTAGGTAATCACCAATCTACTTTCTGTCTCTAAAGATTTGCATCTGCTGAACATTTTATACAATTGGAATCATTTAATATGGTCTTTGTGACTAGCTTCTTTCACCAAGCATAATGTTGTTTGAGGTTCATTCATGTTATGATATGTATCAGTTCTTCATTCCTTCTTATGGAATAATGTTCCACTGTATGGATACTATGGTTTGAATGTCACTGCCAAATTGCATGTTGAAACTTAATCCCCATAGTAACAGCATCAAGAGGTGGGGCCTTTAAGGAATTGGGTAATGAGAGTTCCACCTTCATAAAAGAATTAATGCCGTTATCTTAAGAGTGGGTTAGTTATCTCTGTAGTAAGTTCTTGATAAAAAGGATGAGATTGGCTTGATTTTTTGTCTCTCTGTTTTGTGCTCTCTTCTGCCTTTTGCCATAGGATGCCCCTTGTGGTCTTGGATTTCCCAGCCTCCGGAACCATGAGCCAAATAAACTTCTTTTCTTATAAATTACCCAGTCTGTGGGTTTTTGTTATAGCAGTGGAAAACAGCCTAAGACAATGGACATACCACATTCTATTTATCCATTCCTCAGGTGATAAACATTTGTGTTGTTTCCACTTTTGGGCTAGATTCTTAAACTGTTAATAAGTTTTTCCACATGGAACCTATTTGTTAAAGGCCCTTCTTTATCAAATTCTTATTGGGTGATTAATTTATCCCATTTGTATTACCCTAAGATATTAAGTGACTATTATTTAGAGTTTCCAAATAGTATGGGATAATCAAATATCAATCAATTATCCTTTGAGACAATCAATTATTGTACTAAACCAATATCATCTTGGTCAAAAAACAGAAACTTGGCATTTTAGTTAGCCCATTCAGCTTCAAGTTAAATGTCCCATTTCTGTAAGGTTTTCTGATATAATGAAAATAATGCACGGTTTCCCATCATTACCTCTGAGGCCACTCAAGGGCCTGCAGATAGGACCTGAGGTTGGGAGTCTCTGTTTCAAATTACAGATGAGTGTAACAGGCACTTAGCTTTATTGTTTTCAATTACATAAAGTAACAAGAACTAATCTCCAAAGCATTGGCATAAAATGTCCCTGGAGGATTTGGTTTAATGAACAGCTAAAAGTGATCTACAATGAACATATTTGCTATTGTACATAAATGGTGCTTTTAAAGAGCTTTAGAGATTTCTTCTTAGGAAGGTGAAATCTGGGTTAGGCTGTTGGTACGCTTTGGTGCACAGAAGGGGAATCATGCCATTGCATTCTATCCCAATAGTTACCAGTGGTCTCCAGAAGAACGATCACAAAGTCCTCTCTCTCCTTGCTGTCCTTCCACTCTGCTTGTACCCACCCCAGGGAGAAGAGAGTGGATCCAACAGTCTGATTTCAGCACATGGAAGGTTAGTTTTTCCAGGGATGGGACTATCTAAGCAGTTTAATGATCCATCACTTCCAGGTAGATTCCCTTTTCTTTGACTCTATTTTAGTTCCATTTTCTCTTCTCCAACATAGTGTCCAGATTCATTGCCCTGTCCCAAGAAGAAGTGAAGCAAAGGGAATGGTAACTCTTGAATGAATTTTGAAAAATGGGATGATGTTGATGAGAAAAAGGTAAAACGCCAGGAATTGAAGACTCCAGAGGCCGGGCGCGGTGGCTCAGGCCTGTAATCCTAGCACTCTGGGAGGCCGAGGTGGGTGGATCGTTTGAGCTCAGGAGTTCGAGACCAGCCTGAGCAAGAGCGAGACCCCATCTCTACTAAAAATAGAAAGAAATTATATGGACAGCTAAAATATATATATAGAAAAAATTAGCCAGGCATGGTGGTGCATGCCTGTAGTCCCAGCTACTCGGGAGGCTGAGACAGGAGGATCGCTTGAGCCCAGGAGTTTGAGGTTGCTGTGAGCTAGGCTGACGCCACGGCACTCACTCTAGCCTGGGCAACAGAGTGAGACTCTGTCTCAAAAAAAAAAAAAAAAAAAAGAAGACTCCAGAGAGTAATGTCCTTTTGCATGCTCCTTTACAAATCCAACTTGGCCTGCTCCTGCCCGTGGACTACTTTCAGCAATGTGGGTCTCCTTGACCAAAAAATCTGTAGCAGAAGATCGAGGTCAGGTAACTCTTGGAACAAACAGCCCCAGACCTCAGTGGCTTAATTTGATGAAAATGTATTTCTTGCTCACATCACAGCCCAATGTGGTTGGCAGTCATTCAAGAGGAGGTCAGGCTCCTTCTATCCTTTCACACCTCCATTGTTAACATGTAGCTCATCATAGAATGAGTGGCCTGGTATGTAAGCACTGTACATCACTGTCCCCCAACTTCAATTAGCCAGAATTCATATGACTTCAGCCAGCTGCACAAAGGGACCCAAGAAGAAATTAAATGGGCTTGGTAAACACTTGGTGAGGTCTCTGCCACACCAGCTCCAGGCTAAGGGATGAGAAATATTTCACTTTCTCTCTGGAGTCCTGATTCAATTGTTTCTGGAAGGGGCTCCTTGTCACAGTTAACGGTAAATTCTGAGATCTGGTTTTGAATTTAGTGATTAGTAGGGATTCATCTAGAGTTGGATCCTTGGATATTCTTGGTTCTGCATGCCAAAACACCATCTCAAATAGCATCTAATAATACCTGAATCAACAGAGATTCTGAAAAAGTGAAATTCAAGAGTTTTGCTGGATCTCTCTGATTAAGTGGATTTTGTTTAGTATGCTAAAGATCAGTAAGCGTCCAGTAGTATACCAGAGACTTGGTATACTTTCCTGATTTCCTGGAAAAATCTTTCCTGATTTACCTTGTTGGAATATTTTTATCACTCAAAAATGTTTCACCTTTGGCAAACACTGCTGGGATTTTCATTTAACCTATGTGTACAAAGTACCATAACCTGACTATTGGGAGTTAGTTAAGCCCAGTGGTTAAGATCACAGGTTCTATAGCAGACTGCCTTGGTGTGACCTTGAGCCATTTACTTAATTCTCTGTGCCTCAGTTGCTTTATCTATCAAACTGGAGCATAGGGTCTGAGGATGATAATAATTGTACTCACCTGGAATAATGTGAATGTCCTTGCTTATCCTACATTCCATCTTTCTCCTAGGGTCCTTCCTCTTCTACAGAGGTTGAAAAGCTAAAATCTGCATTTTTCAAACCACTTTGCAGCTAGGAATTTGGGTATGATTTCAGTCCTGTCATTTAGATGGAATTCTTTGAAATTTGGAAGGCAGGTGTGAGAAGGCCATCCTCTTGCCTCACTTAGTCATTTTTCTGCTGGCAAGTATTAATAAGATCCTGGAGGTGTGAGGTTTTATCCACAGCAGGGGCCAGCATCCTTTCTCCAGCTTCCTGGGTGTCAAAGTCAGTGGCAGTGGTGGTACCTACAGCAACTTCTCAAATCTGAATTCCTGCTCTAGAACAATTTCTTGAATTTGCTAGCTCCAACGACCTTAAAAGTAGTGGCTTTCCTAGTGGGTCAGTTTTGTATTTCTCTGGGAATTACTTCTGGAAGCCCAGGATGGAACATATTCCTTCAACCCTTCCAATGATTTCATAAGCATTTAGCTCCCTGTATTAAATACCAGTTTGCATAAAGTGGTTCCTTTTTTCCTTTTTTTCTGTAATGAATCCTGATGAAGTCAGTATCTCAGCGTTATTGTGAGAATGATATAATATATGTAAAACATTAGAACTTGGCATGTAGTAAGCACTCAGTACATGTGAGCTTTATTATTATGTATAGTAATGACCAAGAATGTGAAATGAACTTATACAAGATCCCCCAAAGAGGTCCATTTTAAAAGATGAATCTGGCTCTAGCAATATATCTACCCAGCAGCAAATAAAGTAGAGTTTTAGCTATATGGTTAATTTGTCCACATTTCCTTTTACATGCTAATTAAGGAAAAGCTATTTGGCCTTCTGCTGACCTCATTACTTTGATAATTGTCATTTCACCTGGTCCTAAAAGGACACAACCCCAAATTGCTTTTTAGCACTTGAACTCTATGAGGACATTGTGAATGGAGATGAATATGCACCAAGAACAGAGATATCTTCTTAAAACCCTCTCTTTTTGAATTAATTTATTTAATTTCAGAAGCCAGTTAAAGATGAATAACTGGCTATTTTAAAAATGCTAATATAAAAGAAGAAAATTTAAAACAAAATTGTATTTGGTCACTATGAAATTTCCTTTATTCAAGATTTAAAAAGTCTAATTTAACATTCATTATTTCATCCCCAAATCCATTCAGTCTGCCTTTCTTATAAATTACCCTTTCAATGCATGCTCTGCATTGAAGCCACAGAATTGTTTCCTTTTGCTGTTCCTCCTACTGAGGCCATATTTTGAGTCCAAGGTGACCATTAACTTGCCATGCATGAGGAATTTTCAACAACTCAATATAATTAATGAAATTTGGGTGGCTTCTTTTGAGGGATGGCAGATGTTTGTTGTCAATGATGATGATGATATTTTTGACAAAAGAGGGTTTATTTAACTAGCTTATCCTGTAAATTATAATAATTCATTTTCACATTGGCACCCTTGCATAATTTGATATACATCTTCTATCATCAAAGAAGAATTGCTGGATGTCACAAATAAGAGAGATAAGAATGTGCTTTGGAACTACGTAGAGTCTGATGAGATTCTAGCTACAACTTTCAATAGCAATTTGGGGGTAAATCTCTGTTTCTTCATTTGTAAAATAAAAATATTCATAGTTTCTCCTTAGATTTTTATGAGGACTAAAGGTCATAATGCATATACAATGCTTAAGACAGTTCCTGGCACATTGGAAATCTATGAAGTTGCTCCTTATGACCACAAGCAAGTTGCTTTAGTTTTCTCATTAAAACTTCTATGCAGAATATTAAGATGAGTTTATTTCAAGACCTAGTACATACATGTAGGTATTTTTCTGCCTACTAATACTGTTCTTTACAAATAGTCAATATTCTTTAAACCAGAATATTTGGCTAACAGAGTACTAAAATGTGACAGATAACAAAGGATTACTGTATTTTTCATAAGTCTCTCAACATTTCTAAAAAATAATCGGCTAAAAAATAACAAACCAATGCTTAAATGAAATTGAGAGATATAGGCCTAAATGTCGTAGAATCAGTTTGTAAAATCCATGGTTGCATTAAAAAAAAAAAGAATTTTTTTTTTCCCAGTTCAGCACCTGTTTATTTCAGTCACCAGCACATGGGAGATTATATCTGAAAACTTTGCTTCTGAGCCCAGAATCTAAACTTACTCCACTGATGGTTTTTATAATATTTTTAGACAGGAAATACAAATTATTCATAAAAGTATTAAATACTCTTATAATTGTTACTGAAAATGTTTTATGTTTACAAATGTGACTTGAATTATAAATGTGTAGGGCTTTAAAAAGTCAAAGACAGAGGGCCATTGGTGTGAACTGTACCGCATTTTCTACAAGGATCATTTGTAGAGCCTCAAGATTTTGTTTTCACCTATGTGCGCAAAGATGCTGAGATGTTGAGAGTTGAGTGTTGATAGTTCTGAATGTTCTGTTAGTTTTGAGTTCTGTTCTGGTCCAAGGAACTGACAGAGTCTTGAAAGTTGAGGAGGAAGTTTCCTTCCAAGCAACAAAGTCTCATGTCCCTTTAGGACATAACCCACCCAAACCCAGGGAATAAACACCCTAACATCCCACACCATCCTTGTATATCTGACTTATCTTTTACTTCACCTTGGCCTGTGTTCTGTAACCACGCTTATCAGCTCTGGCAGATAAACAGTAATCAAATGTAATTGTAAAACTTCTGTCTGCCGTGTCAGTGCTGAGGTTTATGACAATGGTGCATCTCTTCTCTGAAAATGACCTGGAAATACCCCAACAGGGGCTCTGTCCCTCAAGGTCAGAGTATTTGAAATCAGGAATTAAAACATAGAAATTTGGCATAGATAATGAGTAAAATCCTCCTTTTGTGGGAAAAAAAATAGCTGTTTATCCTTTTTTGACATCCCCTAATTTTTAAAAGATTTTATGAAGGTATACTTTACATACCATAAAATATACTAACTTTAAGTGTACAATTCAATTATTTTTTGTAAATTTAGCCAGTTTTGCAAGTATCATTGAAATTCAGCTTTAGAATGGTTTAAATTGTTCATTGCTCGTACACTGAAATATTTTTGAATATTGATCTTATATCCTGAGATATTGCTGAGTATTTTTTTATTTGTTCTGACAGTTTTTTTTCATGTGTGTGTATTCCTTAGGATTTTCCATATACAGGGTCCTGTTGTCTGTGAATAAAGAGAGTTTTACTTCTCCCTGAATTTTTAATTCAACAACAGATTTCAGTGCCTTCATGAGAAGGAGATAATGGAGAGAGATACTTGGAGGGTGTCTGTGTGGCAAGTGACAAGAACCAAGAACCTGTTCTTGGCTTAAGGAACAGGTCACCTCTTCACGGTTATTTATTTATAACTGTGCTTATAATTATATATTATATTTATATGTTTATATATTTATTTATAACTGTGGTTATTTACCTCCTTCTTGGGTTGAAAAAGAAAAGTAATGCAAGACTGGCAATTCAAATGCCTTTTTTTTTTTTTTTTGAGACAAAGTCTCACTTTGTTGTCCAGGCTAGAGTGAGTGCTGTGGCGTCAGCCTAGCTCACAGCAACCTCAAACTCCTGGGCTTAAGCGCTCCTACTGCCTCAGCCTCCGGAGTAGCTGGGACTACAGGCATGCGCCACCATGCCCGGCTAATTTTTTTTTTCTACATATATTTTAGTTGGCCAGATAATTTCTTTCTATTTTTAGTAGAGACGGGGTCTCGCTCTTGCTCAGGCTGGTCTCAAACTCCTGACCTCGAGCGATCCACCCGCCTCGGCCTCCCAGAGTGCTAGGATTACAGGCGTGAGCCACCGCGCCAGGCCTCAAATGCCTTTTGATGGCACTTATGGATACACCCTGTATATTATATACTGTAATTTCTACCAGGTGTTCGTTGCCATTGCTTCTTACCCAACTCGATGATGAAAGAATTATTCACCCCCACCCACAAAAAATTATCTCCTTTCTTTTCCTTCATAATTTCTCAATAGCATTTGATTTTCATGTCTTCATAAACTCCTTTCAACTTCATATCCATGACTCATGTATTGCTAAATCCTACTCCTTTTCTTTCATCATATTGCCACAAAAGGCTTATGTCTTTAAATTGTTCTTCTTCCTTTTTCTCTTTGACTACCTGGAAAGCCAAAAGTATTTTCTCCATTATTAAAGCTATTCAATATTCTCCAATATAAAATATCAATCCACACATTTACCATTCTCTGTCTTGATTGATATAAACTCCTCCTGTTGGCCATACTTATAAATTGCTTTCATTCACCAAAAATAATTTTCCATCTTTGTTCTTCTAAGCACTTACCTTCACCGGACTCCTCTTTGGTTAACTCCATTACCCCCTTAGGATTTTCATTACATTATGAACCTAATTCATCCTCCATGTGTATTGCTTTCAGTCCTCTTTGGCTAATCTTTTAACTTTGAAGGTGTAAAGCAAACCAAATCTAAGAATCTTAGTCCCTGAGTAGCTATCCTCTTGAAATATCATTCCTCTACCCATTCCAGAGAGCAACACTCAGGCATCCACACATTTATGAAGCTGGAGGCTTGGAAGCCAGGGAATGTGTTCTGTCCTAGTCATCTGAATGTCCCCAGCAGTCAGCACAGATCCCCACACAAAGACGCCTCTTCAAGTTCCCTAATGACTGAACACCTTCCAGGTGCTGGAGGTGCCTGATGCTCTGTTGGGCTCTGAGGACAGAAATAGAAATTAGAAGTTTCCCAGGGCTTTGATGAGCTCATAATCCAACTTTCAGCATCCTGAAAAGGACAACTTATTACTAATTGTGATGAGTGCTATGATGAAGGCATGGCAAAACTGCTGTGGAAACACAGAGAAAAGACCTGCTTGGGGATGGCAATTCAACAAAGGTTTTGGGAAGAATGTGCAATTGGAACAGGGCCTTGAAGGAGTTTTCACCAGAAGAGAATCTAAGCAAAATAGTCCCATAGACACTTCAGCAGTTGAAGTAAGATTGAAAACAACAGTATATTAAAAGCAAACATTCTGGACACTGGTCCCATCTTTGCTATTTTCTAGTCAGGTGATTTTGGGTACATCACTCATCTGTGTTTCAATTTCCTCACCTTTTAAATGGAAATTATATAACACCATCCCTCTTAAAACTTCTGTTAGGATAACGTGAAATGATGCATGTGCAAACCCACTTATACAAACTCACTTCTTAAATGCCCCACTTAAAAGATATAGATTAGCAGAATGGATGAAAAAACACAACCCAAATATCTGCTGCCTTCAATAGGCCCATTTAACTCATAAAGATGCTTATAGACTCAAGGTAAAGGGGTGGAAACAATATTCCAGGCAAACAAGAGCCAAAAGCCAGCAGGAGTAGCTATTCTTACAACAGGTAAAATAGACTTTAAATCAACAACTGTAAAAGGAGACAAAGAAGGTCATTATATAATGACAAAAGGAACAATTCAAAAATAAGATATAGCAATCTTAAATATATATGCACCTAACATTGGAGCTCCCAGATTCATAAAACAAATACTATTAGACCTAAGGAAAGAGACAGACAGGAATACAATATTAGTGCGAGACTTCAACATTCCACTGACAGCACTAGATAGATCATCAAGGCAGAAAGCCAATAATAAAACACTGATCTTAAACTGGACTCTAGAACAAATGGAGCTAACAGAAATTTATAAAACATTCTACCCAAAAACTGCAGAATATACATTCTTTGCATCAGCACATGGAACATTCACCAAGATAGAACATATCATAGGCCACAAAAAAGTCTCAATAAATTTTGGAAAATCAAAATCATATCAAGTATCTTTTCAGACCAAAGCAGAATAAAACTAGAAATCAATTCCAAGAGGAAATCTCAAAATTATACAAATACATGGAAATTAAACAATCTGCTCCTGAATGATCTTTGGGTCAATAATGAAATCAATATGGGAATGAAAAATACTATTGAAATGAGTAACAGTGACACCAATTATTAAAACCTCTGGGATACAGCAAAAGCTCAAAGAAAAATTTATAGTGATAAATTCCTAAAACAAAAAGACAGAAAGACTGCAAGTTGATGACCTAATGTTACACCTCAAGGAACTAGAAAAACAAGAACAAACCAAACCTAAAGCTAGCCAAAGAAAATAAATAACAAAGATTAGAACAGAACTAAATGAAACTGAAACCAAAAAATAACACAAAGAATCAATGAAACAAAAAGTTGGTTCTCTGAAAAGATAAACAAAATTGATAGACCACTAGCTAGATTAGCCAGAAAAAGAAGAGAGAGGATTCAAATATGCTCAATTATTACAACTATTACCACAGAAATCCAAAAGATCATCTGAGACTACCATCATCTGAATACCCCTATATATACAAACTAGAATATCTAGAGGAAATGAGTAAATTTCTGGAAACATACAACCTCCCAAGCTTGAATCAGGAAGACATAGAAATCCTAAACAGATCAATAGTGAGTGGAAATACTGATCAGTAATAAAAAGTCTCCCAAGAAAAAAAAAGCCCAGGATCAGATGGATTCATAGCCAAATCCTACCACATGTTGCAAGAACTGATACCAATCTTACTGAAACTGTTCGAAAATATCAAAAAGGCGGGAATCTTTCCTAACTCATTCTATGAAGCCTTTATCACCCTGATACCAAAGCCATGAAAGAACACAACAAAAAAAGAAAACTACAGACTAATATCCCTGATGAACATAGACACAAAAATCCTAAAACAAACAAACAAACCCTAGCAAACCAAATTCAACAGCACATTGAAATAATAATCCATCATGACTAAGTGGGCTTCATCCCAGGGATGCAAGGATGGTTCAACTTTGGAAATCATTAAACGTGATTCACCCCATAAACAGAAGCAAAAACAAAGACTGTATGATCATCTCAATAGACACAGAAAAAGCATTCAACAAAATCCAGCACCTTTTCATGATAAAAGCCCTCAACAAACTAGGCATAAAAGGAAGATACCTTAAATTAATAAAAACCATATATGATAAACCCACAGCCAATATCATACTGAAAGGAGAACAGTTGAAAGCATTCCCCCTAAGAATATGAATAAGACAAAGATGTCCACTTTCACCAGTACTATTCAACATAGTATTGGAGGGTCTACCCAGATCAATCAGGCAAGAGAAAAAAATAAAGAGCATCCAAATTGGAAAAGAGAAGTCAAACTATCTCTGTTTGCAGGTAATATAATCCTATATCTAGAAACCCTAAAGACTCCTCAAAAAGACTCCTAGATTTGATAAATGAATTCAGTAAAGTGTCAGGTTATCAAGTGAACATATGCCAATCAGTAGCACTGCTATACACCGTTAACAACCAAGCTGAGAATCAAATCAAGAACTTAATCCTTTCCAATAGATGCATACCTCCCCCCCCCAAAAAACTCCAAGGAATATAATTAACTAAGAAGGTGAAATATTCCTACAAGTAGAACTGCAAAATACTGATGAAAGAAATCATAGATACCATAAACAATGGAAAAACATCCCATGCTCATGGATTAGAAGAATCAATATTGTGAAAATGACCAAACTACCAAAAGCAATCTATAGATTTAATGCAATCCCTATTAAAATACCAATGTATTTTTCACAGAATTAGAAAAAAAACTCCCAAAATTCATATGGAACCAAAAAAGAACCCAAATAGCCAAAGAAATCCTAAGAAAATTAACAAATCTCGAGGCATCACATTACCCAACTTCAAAGTATACTACAAGGAGATAGTACCCAAAGCACCATGGTACTGGTATAAAAGTAGACACATAGATTAATGTAAGAGAATAGAGAACCCAGAAATAAAGCCAAATACCTACAATCAACTGATTTTTGACAAAGTAGATAAAAAAATACACTGGGGATATGATGCCCTATTCAACAAATTGTGCTGGGAAAATTGGACAGTCACATGCAAAAGAATGAAACTGGATCCCTGTCCCTCACCACATACAAAAATTAACTCAAGGTAGATTAAAGACTTAACCTGATGCCATAAAACTTCTGGAAGAAAATTCAGGGAAAACTCTTCTGGACATTGGTGTAGGCAAAGAATTTATGACTAAGACCACAAAAGCAAATATAACAAAAACAAAAATAAATAAATGGAACTTAATTAAACTAAAAGCTTCTGCACAGCAAAAGAAACAAAAAACAGAGTAAATAAATGGACAATGTACAGAATGGGAAAAATATTTGCCAACTATATATTCAGCAAAAGACTAATATCCAGAATCTACAAGGAACTCAAACAAATCAGCAAGGAAAAAAACCAAACAACTCCATCAAAAAATGGGCAAACCACATAACAGGCTATTTCAACAGAGGGTATACCAATGGCCAACAAACATATGAAAAAATGCTCAACATCACTAATCATCAGGGAAGCACAAATTAAAACCACAATGAGAAACCACCTTACCCCAGTCAGAATGGCCATTACTAAAAAGCCAAAAGAACAATAGATGTCAGTGCAGATTTGGAGAAAAGGAAACACTTAAACATTGTTGGTGGGAATGTAAATTAGTAAAACTTCTATGAGAAACAGTATGAAGAGTTCTCAAAGAACTAAAAGTAGACCTACCATTTGATCTAGTAATCTCACTACTGGGTATCAACCCAAAGGAAAGTAAATCATTATATCAAAAAGACACCTGCACTTGTATGTTTATTGCAGCACAATTCACAATAGCAAGGATGTGGAATCAACCAAAGTGTCCAAAGGAATGAATAAAGAAAATGTGGCATATGTACACTGTGGAATACTATTCAGCCATAAAAAATGATGAAATAATGTATTTTGCTGCAACTTGAATGGAACTGGAGGTCGTTATTCTAAGTGAAGAAATGAAGGAATGGAAAATCAAATACCACATTTCTCACTTATAAGTGGGAGCTAAACTATGGGTACTCACAGGCATATGGAGTGGTACAATGGACATTGGAGACCTAAAAGGTGGGAGTGTAGGAGGAAGGTGAGAGAAGAAAAACTGTCTATTGGGTGCAATGTATATTATTACGGTGACGGGAACACTAAAAACTCAGATGTCACCACTATGCAATCATCCATGTAACCTCTTATATCCCTAAATCTATCAAAATTAAAAACCTCACTTCTAACACATTATATGAAAATAGCTTAATTTAAATATATGCTGTATATATGGTATGAAAGTTTATATTCCCTATTTGGAAGCCAGTGGATAATATTTGTGAGTAAAAAGCATTTTTATAATATATATTATAACATGTAATGATTACAAATTATTTTTATAATATATATTATAATATGCAATTATTAAAAATTATGGTGATTTTAAAAATCAAGCCCTGGGGGGAGAAAAGAACATTATTTAGAATTATGGAAGCAAAATACCAGAGGAAATACCTGAAAGTGTATGCCTTTGGGAATGGGATTTGAGGGGGAAGTGTGTAGCAGGCAATTGTTATGTAGTGTTTGACTTTTAAAACATCTGACTTCTTAAAAAAAGGTAAAAGTAAATTAAAAAGAGTGGGGAAACATAGTAAAGGAAGTAGATTTGTGACCTCAGATTCCCTGTTCCATCATATTCTCAAAGAAGAGCATAGATCCCACCCTTTGAGGTCTAAGCTTATACCCAGACTCCCATTCTGACTTTAGGGTGGGAGATTATCAAGGATATAGAGCAATAGTTGTAAATGGGGGCTGTCCATGTCCTCAGAAGGTGTTTTAGTCTTTTGTGGAGTCATAATTAATTGTCACAATGATGAAAGCCCAAGAGGTGGATGAGGGAGGTTCTGGAGTGGGTTACTGGCATTTCCCAGGCAGGAACCAGGGAGGCTAGACATCCTACAATGTTTGAACAGTCCCACAAAACGTAGGATTATCCTGCATCTCTCATGACCTTCCTATATACCACTGGACATTCATGTAGATTTTAAAAAGCATCCTTGTTTATAAATATCTAAGCCTAGAACCAACTTTTTTTAAAAAATATACATATTGAACATTCCGAATTTTTTTTGCACAGTTTTAAACATTGCGTTTAGTTTGGAACTTTAACAAGTACTGTGTACACCATTTCAGAAAATCACATCACCATCAGCAATGCCATTTGCAGAATCTGAATCTCCAATACAACTGCAGCTGTTGCATCACAGTGATTCCATGCATACATAGAAACATATTTATCCCCTATTTCAAAGTTTGAAGTATAAAGGAAGTATGTTGATAATCCACTAAGTATATCTTGTTTTGCTTAAATCCAAACTTATTTTGTGCATCTATCTACTCCATTATGTCTTCTTGTTAAGTCATGCCCAAACATTTACATATTGGAATACATAGTTTATTATAAATTACTTAAAAATTCTTATGCATTTTACAGTTAGAGCAGTATGTTGAGTTTTTGATATTATGCCCATAAGTAGGTTATATTATCTATGAGTTTATTTCAAGATAGTAAAGGGAATGTTAACGAATATTTTTCATAAAAGGCAGTGAGTGTGTCAGATAGGGTTGAGTAGAGCTATTGTAAGAAGGCCTGGAAACTTGACCTGGATCCCTACTGTCACTGTTTACCATTTTCAGTTTTCAGTCACTTTCCTCCTCCCTTTGGAGATGGAAAAGAGCTTCTCAGAATCACCTTAAATCGATCTTTCTTTTTTAAGTCCAAAGGTGTCAATGATGTAATATTTTATGCCCACTAGGTTTGGCAGAGCAAAGCCTTTTCTGGGTATGAATATAATTTTACATGGCTCACAGTTCAAAAACCACGTTTCCTGTGGAACAAGCCAAAGGATGGCAGCAGCTTTTCTGTAGTCTTTTCACTGCAGCCTCTCTTGAGCGTCCCCGACTGGCTGCAGGACGGGCCCCACTTCACGATCTGTGGGGCCCCAGGTGCCTCTACCCCAGAGCTGGGGCCTGCTGCACTCTGCATTCTACCCTTCGCACTGCTAATTCACCAAGCTAATTAGGCTGGTTAAGGGTCTGTCAAGGCAGAAATCTGCTGGAGTTCAGTCTCATTCATTTCTTTCAGAGGAACTTGCAAGGAAGCTCCTGTCAGCTTTTGGAACGGGAACAGAATCTCAAAGGCCTGGCATGAGAAACAGCTGAAGGCGCCAACCTTCCAGGCCAAAGATTCTAGTCACAAAGAGTCCCAATTCAACTTTTTCCCTTGAGGCAAACTTCAAAGTATGCAGGAATCAAAAACTCATATAACGAAAATAAACCAAGGAATAACACGCTTAGCTAAGACTCGCTAGAAACACATTTCTCCCAGTGTACCTCGGTTCTCTCTGCCTCCAGAATGGCCTCATGGTACTTAATTACTTGTAAGGAGGACAGAGCAGGTTTTCTGATGGTCACTTACTTTACTCCACTCGTGCTAGTTTTATTAAACAGAATTATATGCCTTACTACGTGCCAGGCACTGTTCTAAGCACTTTAAAAATGTTAACTCATTTAATCCTCATAACAACCCTGTGAGATAGGGACTTTTATTGTTCTTATTTTATAGATGTGGAAACATGTAAACACTGTTTCCTGTTTTCCTTTGCTGGTTTTTTTTTCTTCTTTGGTTTTGTTTTTTTCCTTACATAAGGTTTTAAGACAGTGCATAACCATGTTTCAGAACAATTTTTTAAATGATTGAAAACAAATCATAGAACGACTAGAGATTAGAGCAAAACGTAAAAATCTCAAAACACAATGTTTGGAGTTTTGGGTTTTTGTTTTAGGTGGAATATGAGCTACTTAAGGAATTCCATGGAAGGGCATAAACTAAAACTTCTTAGAGATTCGTTTGACCATCAGGCTCCATTTTGCAGAATAAAACAACACCAGAAGAGGTTTTAATCTCTTGAATTTCTCTTGTTTTTATGTGCTCTTGGCATTGCCTAACTTTTTTCCCCACTAGTGAACCTCCAGGCTTTTGGGGGGTGGCAAGAGAAGAATAGCATCCTTACAACCTGTATGAGGGTATTGTTCACACACCAATGCACATATTCAAAAAGCAAATGTCCAACCTCAGTGACTATTGCAGTGGGTCATTCACACTTTTTGCTTGCACCTATATAGTACCATTTATCTGCAAGCTTTTGTGATGGTTTGATTTAATGCATATTCAGCTAGTTGGTTTAACAAATTATCAAAATGCTTGCAAAGTCTTGAAACTTGTGGTTTATTAAAATAAGAACTTTCCTACTGGAGCATTTTGAATTTCAAAACAGAAAAGTAGATATTAGATAGATCTTTCCTCATATAATTTCTTTAGGGTATTGAAATTTTTACCACCCCTATTTTGGAATTCTGAAGCACATGCCATTTAGATTTGGATTATTGTCAACTATCAATTAGTGGGGAGAGATGTGGGACTACTCTCTCCTTTAAAGCATTTTTCCATGCCACTGAAATTTTATAGCAAGCTTACTATTAACCGGAATGGTCAGAGAATGTGGAGGTCTGGTTACTTCGATAAGGGAAGACTTAATGAGAAAGCCCATTCTGTTAGAACTCTTGGACTTCTTTATAAAATTAATTAGTCCACTTAACAACCTTAGAAAACACAGCGTGTAGTACTAAACATCACTGAATCTTTCTTTCAGAGAACAAGGTATTGCTATGCTTCAGGGTCCTCATTTAGAAAGTCCATTATTATCACACAGAGCTGTAGTTAGAGAACAGAGGGGACAGGATTCGACTTACATTGCTCCCTGGACCTACCTACTCTGGAATTCTTTCTGCTTATATCTCTGATATAAGTTTGTTTCCTAATCAACAAGATGCACAGGCTCTGGAGCAGCCTTCCAGGATTTAAATTCTAGTTCCACCACTTACTCGCTGTGTGATGTTGGACAAGTTAGTTTGCTGTTCCTGAGTTTCCTCATCTGTAAAATAGGCAAAATGGTAGGACCTGTCGCAACACCTTAATACTCATGAGTATTGAATATTCATACAACAGCACTAAGGAGAATGCCTGTGCCTGGAATTAGCCAAACTTCAAAGTCTAAGGGCACAGTTTCCAAGACAGTCCTCACTTCTGACACAAACTGCGAAGTTTAGGGGGTTTCCAAAACCAGCCCCAGTTTTGCTAATTCACTGGAAGGACTCACAGAACTTACTGAAAGCCATTACACTCATGATTCCAGTTTATTACAGGGAAATGATACAAATCAAAACCAGCCAAAGGGAACAGACACATAGGACCAAATCTAGGAGGGTTCCAAATGCACAGCTTCCATTGTTCACAAGATGTTCTACTCTCCTGGTATCAATGTGTGACAATAGCATGGAACACTGCCAACCGGGATGCTCACCTGAGCTTCAGTGTCCAGAGTTTTTACTGGGCCTTCATTACATAGCCATGATTGATCGATTGATTGCTCATGTGGGATGAACTCAATCTCCAGTCTCTCTCCTCACCCTCCATGATCAAGCTGGCACCATATGACCCAAGGGGCCACTGTGAGTAACCTTATTAACACAAACTATAAGGAGTAGTCTAGGGGCCCACTGCAAATGACAAAGACACTCCTCTCACTTAGGAAATTCCATGGGTATAAAAGTTACCTCCCAGAAGCTGGGGACAAAGATCAGACCTCTCTTTTGGTCAGGCCAAATTCTTTGTTATGCTGCCTGGAACAAAGTAAGCACTCTCCTAGTGTTTATGATTATCCCCTTATTGTCCTCTTTCTCCTGTAAGAGGAACCAGGAAAAATATGTTTTCATACTTCTCCTCCAACTTTTATTATGAAAATGTATGAACATGCAGAAAAGAATAATGTAAGAAGCACCTGTCTACCCACCATTAGATCCAACAATTAATATTTTGCCATATTTATTTTAACTATCTAGATATACATGTGTTTACATATGTGTGCATGTATAACATATATAATATTTTCACTGAATTATTTGAAAATAAATTGCAGCTATTACAACCATTCATCCAGAGAAACTTCAGTGTGCATTTCTCAAGAATAACTATAATACCACTATCATAACCTAGAAAGCTAACTAATTCTCTCATATGCAATATCCAGACAATATTCTAGTTAAAGAGTAAATATGGGCTGGCTGTGGTAGCTCACGCCTGTAATCCTAGCACTCTGGGAGGCCGAGGTGGGTGGATCCTTTGAGCTCAGGAGTTCGAGACCAGCCTGAGCAAGAGTGAGACTCCATCTCTACTAAAAATAGAAGAAAATTAGCTAGACAACTAAAAATATATAGAACAAATTAGCCGGGCATGGTGGCACACGCCTGTAGTCCCAGCTACTTGGGAGGTTGAGGCAGAAGGATCTCTTGAGCCCAGGAGTTTGAGGTTGCTGTGAGCTAGGCTGATGCCACGGCACTCTAGCCCAGGGCAACAGAGTGAGACTCTGTCTCAAAAAAATAAAAAAATAAAAAAATAATAAAATAAATAAAATTTTTTAAAAAAGAGTAAATATGAGTTGATTGAGGGATCCGGTTAGTTGCTCAACTCCTTTTCCCCAGATACCATGCTCATCCTGTCCCCCCTATGGAAGAATCTAGAGTGGCTTCATGTTTCTTGCTGAATCAAGTCTAAACACTGATAACCACCATTCACAGCTTTCTGTGTTAATGTGGATCTCATATACCTAGCCACATTCCCACATATATTTACACAGTGTTTCCTGAGTGCTTACTGTGTGCCAGGCATGGTGCTGAGTGCTTTGTTTTCACAGTCTCAGTTCCCATTGCTTCACACCATCAACCCTCCACTCAATCATGGTGTCTTCCTGTCTTTTGTACGAACTGTGCACACTGACCATTGGGAGGAGTTATGCTGTCACCTTGGCCTTTAGAAGTTCTTCGGTGTGGTAGTCTTCACATTGTGTCCTGTGGATTAAACTGATAAGCCTAGTAGCCACCTAAAAGGTCAGGTGATGGCCAAGAGTGTGGGTCATAGAGTCCCTGAAGGTCTCCTACCACCACCAAGGAAGAATTACTTGTATTACTGGTATTCTATTGCTTTAAAAAAT
The DNA here is from genome assembly GCF_041146395.1 of Eulemur rufifrons. NCBI lineage: Eukaryota > Metazoa > Chordata > Mammalia > Primates > Lemuridae > Eulemur > Eulemur rufifrons. Next base: position 38,733,814 of record NC_090997.1, read on the forward strand.
GGTCTTACAAGGTCATTAATCAAATTCAATTCAATCATTTTACTGAAGAAATGGAAGCATGAAATAGTGAATTGATTTGCTCAAATAGCCAAAACTTGGTTTGGGAGAAGAACCTACTCCAGGAATATCTGATTCCTCACACTTCCCTCCAGGCTTTGGAAAGGTCGTCTGAACAACTACTCACATTCCTCTCTGATCCACTTGCTCCTCCTTAAAAGACTGGGAAGGGAGCATCTACACTTTCTCCACCATTCAATTTCCCCACAGCTGCTCAAGACGGTTCCCTTCTCTGGTCTCTTACAGCCTTTTTTAGTCTGAACTACACATATTCAACACTTAATTTTGTCCCCTGGAAAATATTTTCTCCTTTTTTATGTGTTTTAGTTTTGCCTCCCTGACTCAAGATTAATAGTATTCTGAAAGTCAGGTGAACAATTTGAACTTTTCATTTAGGCCACCAAAATATTTCAATAAACATTCACTGAACAATTACTGTGTATCAAGCACCCAGTTAGGGACTTTGGAGAATATAAGGATGAATAAGTTCCTGCTTCCAGAGGCTCAGATTCTACTTGTGGAAATAGACAAGGCAACAATGTTCTGCAGTATGAATGAAATAAGTACAAAATATAGGTCAAGAAAGGTGCTGTGAGAATGCAAGAGAAAAAGCAACTCATTGTGGCAGAAATGATGAATAAAATTTCCATTTGTTTCTATCCACCATGGGGCACACTGTAGACAAGGGCTATTGATTAACAGAGGGTCTTATTCCATCTCAGTTTTGATGAATTAGTATTCAACTTTGCTGTAAAAAAAAATCCAGAGGTAGACATGGCCAAAGTCCTGTCTTGCCTCGTAAGAACAAAGCCAAAAATTACATCTCTTCTTGTGGTTGTGATTACTCTTAGCACAAGGCTCAGAACACAGTAGCTGCTTAACAGTTGCTTGTTAAATGCAGCCCATGGTGCTTTGTACATACTGAGTAAACCAATTTTTAAGACTAGGATTCATTATTGGTTTCTCACATTGAATTCCATCAGAGTGAAAGCATATTTTTGAACCGCCTTATTCTGAATTAGATCCTACCATTTGAAGATTTCAAATTTCTCGAGGAAAAAAAAAATTTTTTTTTTTTAATTCAAAGAAAACTCAGCTCTAAGAATAAAACTATGTCAAATAATCACTAAGGTCAATGCCAGTTCTGATTCTCAGGCCACCTTCCTCTCATCCTTCATTCTCCCAAAACTCTATTTTACCTGTCAAGGCATTCAAATTTCATAGGTAATTTGTGTGACAGACGGGGGTCTTCTAGTCCAAAAAGACATCATTGCAAGAGCTACAAGAAGTACTCAAGAGTAATTATTTCTTGGAAGTACAACTAAACATTAATTATGCCAAACCCAAATTGCCATTTTTGGCAGGCACTCCATGGCAATCAGATGAATAATACTTTTAAAATGTTATTCAGTACGTTAACTTGTTTAGTTTCTTGTGGGTTTGTTTATGGCTAACATCTGTTAGGATTATTGAGATATAGTCCTCAAAATGAAATCCATTAGAGGAACTACATCAAAGGTTTACCATGGAAGAGGTTAGAATTCGGTAATGGCTCTTCTAAATGTACATTTATTTGTGTTACTATGTAATTAATGTTGGCTTGCCCCACTAGACTCTAAGCACCATAAGAGTGGGGAAATTGACCTCACTACTGTACCCCTAGTGCCTTGTGAAATGCCTAGTATTTGATGTTCAATATATTATTGATGAATGAATGGATGAACCTGGCAGATAGACTATGGGGCAATTCTGAAGTATTGTCTGCTTGGTAAAACATTCGTTAGAGATCAGGATGAACTCACAGAAGATACACTAATCAAATTTGCAGAGGGGGAGAAACTGGGAAAAGTGTAGATTGAGCAATATGGAATTGCTGTTTTTGCAAGTCCAAATGAGAAGAGAAGATAGGCATTTCATATGTTTCAACCTAATGTGATTGTTTTGAAAATTTCTGCTCCCATTTCTCAATCATCCAATCTTATAAGATTCATATAAATGTATCATACTTTTCAAAGAGATCTATGTCCTATAACCATAATTTATGAGTATGAGAGAAAGAGGTGTTTCAGATGGGATGTGATATATATCTTCAGATATCTGAGGAGCTACTGGAGGAAGAATCCAATTAGTTTCTATGTCCCTGATCCTAGTTAAACTGGAATCAATAATTGGAAGCTGCAAGGAGACAGTACTTGCCTCAACAATAAAAAAAGTACTTTGTAACTTTCAGAGTTGTTGGGGTGATAACTTCTCCAAAACTGGATGTATTCAATGTCTGAGAAACTCTTTGCTTGGTCCTATTGCAAAGTGGACTCTACGCCAAATCAGAGAGAAACTGGATGACCTCAGGGATTCTTCCCATCCGCAGAGTTTATGACTTGGCTTCAAGGAATTCAGTGAGACCCGTTAACCTAGGTCAAGGTGTATTTATCTCTAAAGATATATTTCCTGTTCAATTGTTAAGTACTTTATGATCTAGAAAAAAAGGTATTACAGATCATGGTATAATTTTTTCTAGAAAAGTGAAGTTGGGTCTAGGTTAAAAATAAATGTTGAGTACACAGGCAAAACAAATATTGCCACAAAAATAATACCACAGGCCAGGCGTGGTGGCTCACACCTGTAATCCTAGCACTCTGGGAGGCCGAGGTGGGCGGATCGTTTGAGCTCAGGAGTTCGAGACCAGCCTGAGCAAGAGCGAGACCCCATCTCTACTAAAAATAGAAAGAAATTATATGGACAGCTAAAAATATATATAGAAAAAATTAGCCGGGCATGGTGGTGCATGCCTGTAGTCCCAGCTACTCGGGAGGCTGAGACAGGAGGATCCCTTGAGCTCAGGAGTTTGAGGTTGCTGTGAGCTAGGCTGACGCCACGGCACTCACTCTAGCCTGGGCAACAAAGTGAGACTCTGTCTCAAAAAAAAAAAAATAATAATAATAATAATACCACAATCAACAGAAAGATGTTCTTAAAGTTATGGTATCAGTATTTCAAAAGGCTTTAGCAAAATTAGACTAACTGAGATAAAGATGACTTAATTTTTGCATTAATTCCAAGGAATACTTGCCAGAATTCTGGTTCATGTGTTTGGATGACACTGTCCAACTAGCTTAACTTGGAGATGGATATAGTGATGGTAACAACCCTGAGTTTGGTTCATTCCTGTCCATTGAATATGATGTGCAGTTCAGCAAGTATTTACTGAGTCTCTACTATGTGTCAGGCCCTATAGGCACAAGGGAGAATGAAAAAAAAAAAAATGCTACCTGCCCCCAAGGAGCTAATGTCTCATCTGCTCCACATTTTGATTAATAATATTAATGTCATTGAAACTGCAAGGGGGTTTTGGCTTAGGTCCAGCTACTTGCCACACAAAGGGCCAACTATTGAGATGACCTAAAGTGATCTACAGGTTCAATGCAATTCCTATTAAAATATCAGCATTATTTTTCACAGATCTAGAAAAAATAATTCTATGCTTTGTATAGAACCAGAGAAGACCCCGTATAGCTAAAGCAACCTTAAGCAAAAAGAATAAATTGGGCGGTATCAATTTACCAGACTTCAAGCTATACTACCAGGCTATAGTAACCAAAACATCATGGTACTGGCACAAGAACAGAGACATAGACCAATGGAACAGGACTGAGAACTCAGACATAAAATCATCCTCATATAGCCATCTGATCTTTGACAAAGCAGTCAAAAACATACGCTGGGGAAAACAATCCCTATTCAATAAATGGTGCTGGGAAAATTGGATAGCCACATGTAGAAGACAGAAATAGGATCCACACCTCTCATCTCTCACAAAAATCAACTCATGATGGATAACAGACTTAAACCTAAGGCATGAAACCATAAGAATTCTAGAAGAAAATATTGGAAAAACTCTTATGGACACCGGCCTAGGGAAAAAATTTATGAAGAAGATCCCAAAAGCAATCACAGCAACAACAAAATAAACAAATGGGACATCATCAAATTAAAAAGCTTCTGCACAGCCAAAGAAATTATCACTACAGTGAATAGACAACCTACAGAATGGGAGAAAATATTTGCATGCTATACATCTGATAAAGGGCTGATAACTAGAATCTATATAGAACTCAGGAAAATCAGCAAGAAAAAAATGAAACAACACCATTAAAAAGTGGGCAAAGCACATGAACAGAAAAGTTTCAAAAGAAGATAGACTAATGGCTAAGAAACATATGAAAAAAATGCTTAATGTCTCTAATCACCAGAGAAATGAAAATCAAAACCACAGTGAGATATTACTTAACTCCAGTGAGAATGGCTTTTATCAAGAAGTCCCAAAACAACAAATTCTGGCATGGTTGCGGAGAGATAGGAACACTCATACACTGCTGGTGGAACTGCAAACTAGTACAACCTCTGTGGAAAGTAGTATGGAGATACCTCGAAGAACTAAAAGAACTACCATTTGATCCAGCAATCCCATTATTGGGCATCTACCCAAAGAAAAAAAAGACATTCTATAAAAAAGACATCTGCACTCGAATGTTTATAGCAGCACAATTCACAATTGCAAAGATGTGGAAACAACCCAAGTACCCATCAATATATGAGTGGATTAACAAAATGTGGTATATGTATACCATGGAGTATTACTCAGTGATTAAAAAAAAAAAGATGAAATGAACCTATTGTATTATCCTGGATGGAGCTGGAGGCCATTCTTCTAAGTGAAGTATCCCAAGAATGGAAAAACAAGCACCACATGTACTCCCACCATTAAATTGGTACTAATTGATCAACACTAATGTGCACATATGGAAATAGCATTCATAGGGTGTTGCGCAGGTGGCAGTGGGGAGGAGGGGATGGGTAAATTCACACCTAAAGGATGCGGGGTATGTGCTGTCTGGAGGATGGGCATGCTTGTCAGGTGGTGCAAAGGCAATTTATGTAACCAAAGCATTTGTACCCCTGTAATACTCTGAAATTAAAAAAAAAACAAAACATATAAGGGCCATTGAAATTTGTTTATAGAGCCAATTACATTAGTACTTCCTGAATACTTACTTTGTATCATTTAACATTTATAACACCCAATAAAGTAAGGACTATTTTTATTCCCATTTACAGATGGGAACACGAAAACATAGAAGTAGCAAAGACAGGACTGAACCCAGATAGTTTGCAGAGTGCACAAGTTTAACCATTGCAGTATATTGCCTTCTAAGAAAAGCACAATTCTTCCTTTTGCACTGTTCAAGGGAGACTCATGGACCTGCGTCTGACTGCCCATGACAAACATACGTGGTATATACTCATTAGAGCATGCCTGCAAAGCCCATTTGTGTCCATCTAATTCTAGTTCAATTGGCATCTGTGGAAAACCTACTGTATTTTAGGCACTGCACTAGGTAATTTTACAGTAAGTATCTCATTCAATTCTAATAGCTCCGTTAAAAAGGTAGTGTTATTTATTTTAGAGATGAGAAAATTGAGAAGTAGAACTTAAATGAGCTGTCTGGATTCACACAATTAGTAAGAAATAGTGCTGAGATTTAAACCCAGACCTCCTGATTCTAAGTTCTGTGCTTTCAGTAGCCTTATAAATGTCATTTTTTTAAAAAAGAATACAAGTCAGTGGTTGTTAGTATATTTACAAAGTAGTGCAAACATCTCAACTATTTAATTCCAGAACATTTCTATCACCCCTAAAAGACACTCTGCACCCCTTAGCAGCAACGTTCCATCTACCCTCCTCCAGCCCCTGGCAACTACTAATCTACTTTGTATCTATGTAGATTGCCTATTCTGGATATTTCATGTATGTGGCCTTTTATATTTGGCTTCTTTTACTTCATATATTGTTTCCAAGGTTCATCTGTAGAGTAGCATGTATCAATATTTCATCCTTTTTTATGGCTGGATAATATCCCATTGTATGGACATATATTTTATTTACCTTCTCATCAGTTTATGGACATCTGAATTGCTTCTACTTTTTGGCTATTACGAATAATGCTGCTATGAACGTTCGTGTACAAGTTTTTGTGTGAACATATATTTTCAGTTCTCTTGGGTATGTACTCAGGAGTTGAATTGCTGGGTCACGTGGTAACTCTACTTTTAACTTTTTGAGGAGCTGCCAAACTGTTTTCCAAAGAGGCTGCCCATTTTATGTTCCTACCAGCAAAGAATGAAAGTTTAACTTTCTCCACATCCTCTCCAATACTTGCTATTTTACTTTTATTATTATTATAGTCATCCTAGTGGGTATAAAGTAATATCTCATTATGGTTTTGAGTTGCTTTTCCCTAATTACTAATGATGTTAAATATCCTTTCATGTGCTCACTGGCTACTGGTGTATGTTTTCGGAGAAATGTCTATTAGAATCTTTGCCCATTTTTAAAGTGGTTTGTCTTTTTATTTTAAGAGTTCTTTATATATTCTGGATTCTAGACCCTTGTCAGATATATGATTTGAAAATATTTTCCATCCTTTGGATTATCTTCACTTCCTTGAAGTTTTTCATTTTGATATCATCCAACTTACCTATTTTTTATTTGGTTTCTTGTGCTTTTGATGTCATACCTAAGAAATCATTCCCTAATTCAAAGTCATGAAGATATACATGTAAATATCATCTTAAAATTAGGCTTTCCAAGACTTTCTCTCTTCCCATGAGAGAGAGATGCATAATCACAAAGCTCCCTTTTTAGTTTTAAGTGAGCCTAAGTCTCTATTTGGTGTTGAAATATTGAGCTTATTTTTACTAGGGGATAAGAACATTAAAATAATTAAAGAATTTATAAATGTTTCTCTCAAATTAATTTATGTAAAGTGCTTATTGCAGGACATTAAATAAATTGTGGGTTTTATCTTAGTCATTATAATCATTCTAAGAAATGTTAAGTCAATGCTCTGAATAAAATAATAAATAAAAAATAATAATAAGTTTGGAATTCATGGTTAAGAGAAACATTCAAGGAAGAGACACATTAGCATGTGATAGCTAAGAGCTGAGATGGCGTCCTCAAGCCTGCTACAGTTGGCAGCCTAACGGATAGCACTTGTACCTCCAGCCAAGAGTGAAGTCCCCTAAAATCTGGGACAGAAGGAAACCATTTCATACTTTGTTTTAAACTTCTTAGTTATGTAAATGTACATTCAAGATTTTATGGGATGGTTCACCTATTGTTAGATCACTATAGCTTTACTTTTGGTTCATTCTTTTCACAGAACTTATAATTGGTGCTTCAAGGGCAACGTGACCCTTGAAGCCCACTCTTACTCCACCAGAATCCAGGGGGCAGCCTCCAGAGAGAATTTTAAGAGTGTAGACTACCACTTAGGATTGTACCAGTAGTGCAACTCAACTACAGGGGACACCATTTGACTCAGTTATTGTAGATTCACAGGGTTTTATGATTTTTCAGTAGATTAGCAGGTAAGTGTCTTGAAGAAGAGGACCTTTTTCTAATGTGCATAATAAATTCGCCAAATTAGCAGTGGGGCAGTGGATGGATATTCCCACACCTTTCATGTGGTTGCAGGCAGTGTGTTAATCAGGTCTTCAAGTTCTAGGGGACCGATTTGGACTTCCTGGATTATTCTGGGTAGCTGTTAGCTCTGCAGTATTCATTCACTTTGTCAATGTGGTCATGATAATACCCATATACTGTACTTAAATAGATACATACTAAGGGCCTACAGAAACCCTGATCTTTGTTTGTTTGAAATAAAGGTAATGGCATCAATGGTCACTATGAATAATAATGATTCAAAACACAGACTCTCCAGTAGAAAAATATACTTGATCTTAGCCAAAAGGCTGAGAAGTAATCTCAATAGAAAAATAGACAAAATGAGAATTCACAGAAGCAATTCAAATAACCATTAAACATAAGGAAAGCTCAGTTTTACTAGTAATAACATAAATTTAAAACAGTGAGGCATACTTCTCATTTATTAGACTGACCAAAATAAGAGTGCTGGCCAAGGTGTGAAGAGATGGCATTTGTATACCATTGATGGGAGTGGAAACTGGTACAGCTTTTTGGCATTAGTCAAGCTGTCAAATGTACATTGCCTTTGATCCAGACATTCCCTTTCTGGGAAAGTGTTTAGTTGAGCAGAAATATGTAAGTAGGCAAAGTTTTGTGTACAAGCATGTTTACTGCAGTATCACTGGCAGCACTGTAATTGGAAATGATCCGAATCTTCAACTAGAGTTTACTGGCTGAGTAAATTCAAAATAGGATGTATAGTATGATTCTGTTTTTTAAAAATTATATGTGCATTTGTATGTGTGTATATTCACGTATACATACACACACACACACATATATATACACACCCACATAGAGATACATATAGTTAAAGAAAATGGTGTGCAGCAATTACCTCTGGGATGTAGGAATGGGGGAAAGATTTTGACTTTTTGCTTTATATATCATTGTAATGTCTGATTTTTTAAAAAAAATCACCTGTATCACTTTTGTAATTTTTTAAAAAGCAAACCTATGGAGTTTATGGTCCATTTCTGGATTGGAAACTTGCCAGTGATATACTGTGTACTAACTGCATGTTGAAAATATTTTTGTAAAGTGTTTATAGGATATGAGATATTTTTCTTTGAGATAAAAGTGGTTTTCAGGATATCCAAAACTCATAAATTAAGGTACATTTCATAATCAGAAGCCAAGGAAATTATGAATGATATTATTCTGCACATAATAGGGTTGATATCTATAGTCAACTAATGACAGACTTGGGACAATGACACAGGTTTAAGTTCTTAGCCCCAAAATATAAGCTGGAGGAGGGCTCTTGTTTTTGTTGATAACCACAACATAAAAGCACCTAAGGCTTAGAGGAACAACAGCGTTTTTGCAGGAGTCCCTTGGCAGTGCAGGCACTACTCTCCATCTTAAGAGATTCAAATCTTCTTCATCTAAGCAGAATCCCCAGAATTCAGCTTTCCTGGGGTGCTCATGCAGTTACCAAACTTCTCAGAAATGTGAACAACAGAAAATTATGTATGTAATATAACTCCTTTGTTCCTGGCACTGGTATGTCCTTTCATAGACATATGGACACCGTTTAAAATTCAAAAGATTCAAACCTAGATTTTCTCTTTCCAATAAGCCACATACTCTTCCACATTCCTATTTCTTAGCCTAGAAAGGAGCTCTTATAATACCTGTGCCAACTTCATTTTCAAATTGACACAAGGCTGAGATGTGGTCACGTTGGGTAAAGAGCTTGCAAAGCTTTTAAGTCATCAATTGAATGGGAAACTATTTTAATAACAAATGTGTTTTAGTATTATTTTGAAAATGGGAGATTTTCAAAGATGAGCCCTAGTTTACTAGCTCTTGTTTAACAGAACTCTATCCTGTTTATAGGGGCTTTTAAAAAATGTGTTTTACAAAGTTTTATTATGTGGTAATCATTGCTGACCACTTCTGAGATAAAGTGAATTAGATGTAATTCTTCTACACTAGCAGCCGCAGATGATTTTATTTAAATAGTATCAATGTTAAAGTCCAGAAAATTAAGAAACAATCCCATTTGACCTATTAGAGATACCACCATGGCACAGACTACAGAAATTCTTTACATCTTCTGCAACAATAAAATGAAACACTCCCTAAATTTAGTAAAGATACTAAGAGGCAGGTATTTTGCAGACAAGAAAACCTTTTATTTTAAACCACAAATAGTCAGCAGGTGGCCACAACTATCCATGTTTCATTAAAACCACATAAAACCTAGATACAAAAGCACCACTGATTATTGCTCTAGAAAAACTGCATGAAAAATTCAAATATGCACAATAAAAACACCACAGTATGCACAGGACTAAAATTTTAAAGCAAGTGCATGGAATGCTGAATCAATTTTACACACAGCTTCCAATATTAAATTGATATTTATTTTGTTGGAGGATGATGGAAATTTCCAAAAAGCATGACTATGAGAGGGTAAAATGTCCATCTTTATATATTTTTGTATGCCAACTAGTAGAGTCCTAAAAAATTAGCATTTACAAAATACTTGGTAAAAATAGCTTTTAAAAGTTGTCCCAAGAGATACATAAAATCAACCCCAATTTTTCACGACAATTCATTCTCCCTTGTTATCTACAGATTCAGTTTTCTGTGCCTGTGAAAAAGAAAGGAAAAAAAAAAAGATATAGTTACTACTAAAACTACTATAACGAAAGAAAATTCCACCCACCAACACACACACTTCTGAACATTCGTTTTTTTTTTTTTGCAGTACTTCAATTCTGGGTGTAAAACAGACAAGGCAGGAATATATTATGCAAACACTTTGTTGCATTTATTGCTTTCTGCTTTTCGAACAGCCACAGAAGCCTTACCTGAAAGCTCCCACTGTTCATAATAAAAAACACCACACTACTATCTGATTCTAGTCACTGCAAACATGCAGAATTTTCTACTGTACCCTTAACTCTCACTGTTTCAATCTGCCCCTTTACTGACAGTGTGCTGGGTGGGGTACCTCTGGAGGTTGAGACATTAACAGTTGAGCGAGAGATGTGGATCTGTAATAACATTACAGGCAATAAAAAGAGACATTAAGAACATGCTATCACCGGCTGAAGGATTGAGCAATTTCTTTAAAGACACTGATTCAATCAGCGGGAGGTATTTATGGAAAGTACCTCTTCAGCTTTAGTTTCACCATTTTCAGATGGTGCAGTACCTTCCTTTCCAGCTTCCTGCTTTTCCTCCTTCTTCCCTTTAGCACCTCTGTTAAGCTTTGTTCCAGGTTCTTTCTAATGGAGGATCAAAGCACAGGGAAACAGAGCACGTTAGACATGGTGTGATGCTGGCTAAAATCAATCAGCCTCCATCCAAACACAAGGGGAAGTGCAACCATAGCCACCATGGTGGCCTTTAAGGAGACATGGGAACACGATTTTGTAGGGTTTCAACTGAGTCACACTGAGTCTCTATGAAAATCTAACGGGCTGCTGGGACAGTCCCTCCCGTGGGAAACACGATGACATCCCCCCCACGAAGGTGAGACGTGGCTCTGCCGTGGAGAGCAGCAGCGGCAGCCCTGGGGGAGGACCAGCCGGGGGCAGCCTTGCTGCTGCTTTCCAGGGAAACACCTCGCGTGGGGACACGTGCCTTGCCGGACTAGAAAGCTGGGAAAGCGCTTAAAATGAAGCCCAGATGAAAAAGAAAGTTCCTGATTTTACGACCAAGCCACAGAAGTGAGTTCTGCTTCTGGAATCACCTACTCCCATCACTATACACATAGTTTCAAACAATTCACAACACTCAACAATGCTCCTAAGGGTAGCGTGCAGAAAAGCCATTTTGGGTAAATTTTCTAATAATTCTGTACTTCAGTTTCCTTATCTGCAAAACAGGATACTCAAATCTATCTCAGTAGGGTTGATGGGAGGGTCACATGAGTAAAGCAATCAGAACAGTGTCTGGCATAGTATAAGGGCCATGCAAATGTTTGCTATTATTTACTGGCATTATAACATTATTATTAGTCATGCATGAGACTGGCCTGCTAAAACCAGTTATTCGAAGTCAGAAACCCTTCCCCCCACTCCTCGTGCTGGGGGGCAGGGTGTCCAGGGCCCGGCCTCACCCCCCACCCCCCGCCGAGCGCCATGCGAACCGCATGTTCACCAGGCAGCTGCCAAACCCCCTTTGGACACGAGGCTTCTCAGAGCAACATATTCAGACGTCCTGTGCCTCACTGACCAAATGAAAAACACATTCCTGTTAAAGCATAAAACTGTGTTTTCCGCCTTTTAAGAAAGACTGTAACGGTGGTAATGGTTTTCTGGTCAGTACATTTTAGCCTGAATCATTAAATGTGGACTTTGCTTGATTTGGGGGTACGGAATTATAACTTATTCATTGTTTAAAAAGCCAAAGGTGGGAAAGAGCACCTCTTACCTTAGCAGATGTTTTTCTTGGTTTAGGTTCGGGTTTCGGTGGAGCAGGTTTCTGCAAAGACAACTTAAGTTACACAAATATTGAAAAAGACAACCACCAGCACCAAAAGGAACACAGAAGGACAACAAAAGACAACCTCCCATTTTGATTATGGCTTCGATCATTTAAAAAACGTTCTGTCCTATTTTCAGTACCAGGTAACAACATAAAGACCTCCGCATTTCATAATTATTTTCACAAGGGAAGGGCAGGTGAGACTAAAAAGCCAACTTGTTATCCCCTGGTCCAGAATAGCACTCTAGAAACAGGTTTAAGCATCTATCTCCAATGTGTCTGTACTTCCTTTTATCACAGCACAGCAGCAAGAGGAAAGACTCAGGCCCTTGGCCAAATGACTCAATGAATTCAGTTGCACTGGCCTTCCCAACAGTCTAGAAATCACAGCACAATCACAGGCAGAGCCCAGTGGGTAATGAAGACTGCTGCCTGTGAAGTATTTCAAAATCATTTCTAAATCCTTCCACCTCTGGTGTAGATTTCAAGTTCTGTAGCCAAGCTTCTGCCTACTTCTATCGTCTTCGGTGCCAGCTCAAGGTGAGAATCTCTGGCCCGCCCAGACACTGAGCTCATTTGTCTCCAGAGCTTTTCATTAAGAACACAATTATAATGATAAGATGTCCATTCCCAATAAGATTTTTCACAGATATTATTAGCCAAAGAACCCCTGGGAAACTCTTTTTCGCCTGCCTCGTGTGCTCCTACTCCAGTCCCTGCAAACAGCGCCCACAAGCCCTGTGGCCGTGGTGCCCCTCCACACAAGGTTTCAGACCTAGCCAGCTTCCCAGGGGCCCGAGACCAGGTGGCACGTGGGGACCCTGGGGAAAGATAACCAGTTTAAGCCACAAGTTTTCTGTAGATATTTCAGGGCAAATATTTCTCTCCTAGAGCTAGAAAAAAATAAGTGTACATCTCTCCTGGCACTAGGAGAATGGTTTTTGAATAGAAAACACTGACCAGGGTTTCCCCCTGTGGAGAAAAATACATGTTCCTCCCCAATTCCTCTAGGTGGTTTAGATTCGCACAGAATCTGGCATAAAGTGAAATTGTAGACAGTTCAATTCCAGAAGATTGGCTGTTAGAAATGACCTTTCAGATAAAAAAAGAAAATTGAGCTTGAAAAGTAAGGAATGTTTTTATTAATCTTCTTACCACCCCTAAATCTGCAGTCTGTTCCCCAAATACAGCAGCTGTTATAGTTCTTAAATTTTTAGGATTTAAAAAATTTTGTTATTCCAAGCTTTGATATATTACATTAATATACATATGTTTTCTCAATTTATAGCAAACAATTTTGTTTTATATTATTTTCTGTAAGACAGACCTTTCCCCCTGACCCAGCATTCAAGTGTTTTGATGGGACCAGGAAATGAGGTTTCGTAGTGTGTAATCCTGCTGACCTCTGAGGCTCTGTGTTGGCAGCACAGAGAATGATTTCAGTGGTTCCTAGTGCTGAGGAAAAGCCTTGTTTTAAATTTTGGTTTTCATTTGACGTACAAGGTCTATTCCCTTAACTGGCTAGAGATCCACAACATCACCCCCAGCTCTTAAGTCTTCCTTACGACTCTGATATCACCTCCTTAGGGGACTCATGTGAAACACTGGCTCACCCAACCCAAACTCAGCTATGCTTCTGAACTTGTAAGTGGTCCTAATTAATGCCCATTTCTGCTTTGATTACCTCCACTGTACCAGGCATGGGTGTGAGCTGAGGATGAAGCCCATGCTTCCCTGAAGGCCAGAGTAGCTTGCAATTCCTGTAGTATCTAGTATGAGGATACACGCTTTTGGTCAAGATGTCAGTGCCTCTCCTCCTGCCTTCTCAGTGGGCAGCCTAGGCTGTAGAAATGTTAACCAAAATCCTCCACCAGAGAGTCAGGCTGATTTGTCAAGAGGCCAGCAGCAGGGAGGAGCACAAGAGACAGCAAGGAGCACGGACTGGTGAGGGAGAGTTGGAGCACATTCAGGTCTGAGATTCAGCCACACCTGCCCATCTCAGCTGTGTGCTAACCCTGAGCCCGGCCCACAGGAGGAGGCTTCAAGTGCAAAGTAGAATTATTACTTTTACAAAGATTCTCTACGTCTGGAATGAGGCTAAAGAGTATGGACTCAGACAACTTTCAGAACATTCTGACACTGGATTGAAAAATGTTCTAAAGTGTGGGCTGTGGACAGAAGGTCAGAGTTCTGTCGACTTCAGCACGTCATAGGTAGAATCCGAGGGCTAAGACTTTGCTTAACGTATGTCTTTTGTTTCTGAGATCTAGAACTGTCAAACAACATCCTGGGCTTTATATTCTTGCTAATGGGGCTAGCCACTGTTTTTCACTGACACATCTGATCAAGTGAATTGCTTGGCAACACTGGTCAAGCCTGTTAGAAATGATGACCCCAGGTAATTTTCAGAAAGAAAATAAACAAGCTCATTCCTTTTGCTGCTTTGCTTTGGACAAAGGGAACATGTATTCATAAGAACTAACACCAAAGGGGTTCTATAGTACTTACTGCTGATAATCTGGCAGATCGTCTTGTGGGCTACAAAGGAAATGGGAAAAAAATTTTGGTGATTATATACAACCAGGTTGATTTAAAAAATCTATTCTTAATATATATTATTGTGTTCAAAGAATATAATGCATGACTCCCATCACCCACTGCAGGTAAGCACAGTGAAACATACTCCAAGTCTCCTGGGCACAGTAATACTAGAGAGGACGTATTTCTAAAGAGGTGTAGGCCAATTAAGTGTTCAAAAAGTTCAAAAAAGTGGCCCAATTAAGAGTGTGGTGAGCAAGAAAAGGAAAGGAAGATGAATTTAGGCTTCATCCCAAACATAACCTCTACCTTTATGATAAAATCAACAGTGAGAACAGTGAAGTGCTATTTAAGAACTAGTCTCCAGTCTGACAATTGTTCCTTATAAAATGGAACTAAAGCTTTTAAGTTAATACAAGAAGAGACTTATGTAATGGTGTAGAAACTAAAATAGGAGTTTCCCCATCTTGCTGCTAGACTGGAAAAGAAAATGACTACAAATCTTAGGCAGATAACAAGAGAGACTCGTTTTTACCTGAAACAAAATAAACACATTTATCTATAATATTAAAAGTCTATGTTCAAAGATTTAACTACAGTAAAAAGTTCATGAATCTTTTATTTTAATCTCAAAGTTTAGAAAATTCAGAGAGGAGCTGTGTGTAGAGACTGATATTTTTGGGGAATTCTTTTTTTGTTTCAAGGATGTTACAAGTTAATAGCAAATGAGACTGTACAGAATATTTAAAATAACAGAACTGTCCTAGGCAATTCAGTAATAGCATACAGAATCGATATTTTACTGGATCCTCAAGAAATTCCACATTCTAAAAGTGGAAGTTGCCTTTACGTGTTCCAGAAATAAATGTTCCATACGTTTTGTCTGCTTTGTTCATTGGTCTATCTCCAGTACAACAGTATACTACCTAACACACAGCACATACTCAAGAATACTTGCTGAACAAATGAACTCAAGCTTTCTCCTAATTTTTCCTGCCTTATGCAGGCTTTGCCTCATTATAATAGCTCCAATGTTCCAAATGATTTTTCTTAAGGGGGTCAGCAAAAATGGTCAGTAGGAACCTGTGCCAGGATTACCAGGAATCACGGAATTCTTGAAGTGGTGCTTAGGTCAGCCTAGGCCAGCTGGTCAGGCCAAACTGGAAGAAACATTTCTCACCACCTCCACCTCTAAGAACTTTCTTGCTGCAAATAGAGGAGCTAAACTCATCTTTCTTTAAACTACAGAAGGAAATGAAGGGCCAGAGCCTCCATGAATAATTTTAACCCTGGGGTCTCGAGGAAAGAGCAGAGATGGACTGAAGGCCAGTTAGAGAATGCGCCGAGAACAGGAGACTGTGCAGGTTAAGTGGTTGGCTGGGACACGCTCACTGCACAGAGCAAGAGGACGCACGGCTCGGCATACAGCCCTGTGGATTAGTACGGGAGGACTATGCCTCTCGGGTTCTCCACAGGACACACCTCAGCACCTGCTATGATTATCATCGGTGCATTCCATGACATCTCAATCCCTCGCGATCAGAATCCAAACCCCGCAATAACTTTCCCAGGATGGTTAACTGCATTAATTATCAGCGAAGAAAAGGCAATGTTATAAATTAAACCTGGCAACAAGCGGGTATCTTGTGCTTCTTTAATAAGCTTTCTGAACATGCAGGAGCAGAGGAGCACCCACCAATGGCCAAACAGAGCTCAGCTCTGAAGCTGTGGTGTGGCCTCAAGAACTACCTACTACATCATTTTTCAAGTAAAGTACAGCAGGCAGAATGATACCCTCCAAGAGGGAAAGTGGCAGCCTCCATGCTAAAGAGGTGAATGAACCTTATCCGACTCCCTTCCTGCTTGGGGTCAACTCACGTGTACCACGTTGGTCTTACCTCACTGTTCACCCCACCTGGCTGGCGGCTGCATCCCCTACCACACAGGACCACATCTTTTCTTACAGTTCCGTAGCTCCAGTGCCCAGCAGGGGCCCTCAATAAATGTTGAAATGCACGGAACGGGGAAGCAACAGAAACATACAGCAACTGTGAACTTGGTGTGGGGGACCAGAGGTCAGTTACTCTCTAGTTTGTGGCCTGAAAAGGGGCCAAACACGTTAGCTATTACTCAAAACTGCCTCCCTACCCATCTAGTTGTCCTGAGTAAAAATCTCATTAAAGTGAGGCAAAATCGTGTGAAAAACTCTCCAACCATGATGCTCCTCCTCCTCCTCCTCTCTTCTCCTCTCCCTGTGCACACCTGAACACACAGGACCAGGCCAAGTGATGTCAGAGAGCCTTTTGGGATTTCCAGAGAGACATTCCAATCTAAGCACTGCTTTGAAGGGCTGGAAAGCTGTTCTGATCCAAAGGACTTAATATCTTTTTATAATTCAGGTCCAGTACAAGAGTTCCAAAATAAAAAGCCTGGGAAATTATTACAAAAACAAAATTTGCCTCTCTAAGCTGTCTAAACCAGCCAGTCTCTAAAAAGCATATCTTTTACTGTAAAATCATCTTATGACTTCCCACATAAAATTTACCAGCTCTTCTTTTATGTGCCATTAAAAAAAAAAGACTTTTTTTAAATTTTCCTTTCCAGTAGCCATTATAAGAGATTTTCATTTTCACTGCAAACAGTGGTGGCTGAGACAAACCTTTCACTCACTGTCAGCAGTACTGATTATTCATGCAAGTGTGGATGCCTTCCTGGAAAGTTCTACCAGCTTTCACAGCCTTAATATCTATAAATGATTGGACTGTATTTATTGAATATGAAATAGACTAGACTATTTTTTTCTCTTTAAAACTCTAGTATTTGAAATACTCATTTGAGACTCAGGCTGTTGGGTGGGACTACTAAGGAAAAAAGATATTAAGAATTTCTCTGGCCTGAAAAAAAAAAAAAAGAATTTCTCTGGATTTCTTGACTAAGTGTGAATCCTCAGGAAAAGCAGTCAAAAGAGTGGTTCTCAGGGAGGGAAGGAAGGTTTTCAGAATGACAAGTCACCACAAGAGTGACAGATACAATAAATGTAAGGGCCTGCCACTGTGGTATATAGATGCTGGGCACAAAAGAATTACACAGTACACATTCGTTGATTAACTTATCATCATTGCCTGGGTCACAGAAAATTCTGGGGAATGCTCCTCTGAAAGACATGAGTCTTCTACTTTAATGTCCTGGTTGCAAAAGCAACACAGATGTCTCATCTCACAGTGACAGCTAGATTCAAGTAGAATCACTGGACTTTGCTCAATACTGCTTAACACATATGGACCATTCCATTGGAATATGGTAGTATTTTTATTTTTATGAGATTTCTTTTTTTGCTCCCGAGCCTGACCATGTACTTCCAAGCAAAACCCAAAGTCAAGTTTCTTTTATTTCTCAAAAATAAATGAGAAGTTCAATAGAAATTGCTCAAAACTGGGAAGTAGGGAAGGATGTACATGAGAACCTTGGCTGGGGAACAGAGAAGACAGAGAAATGGACAGCGGATTACCAAATTTTTATGACTGCCACCAAAGGGATATGGGGACAGAGGATTCTGGATCAGGAAATTCAGATATCTTTCCTGGTTCTACTACTTCCAAGTTGCAACATCCAGGGAAAATCAGGTATTTCTCTGAGAACTTTGCTGTAGTTAAAACAGGGATAACAACATCTGCCAATCAGTTCTCAAAAATAGCACTTCTGTGACATTCACTATTCCTCTTCCTTGCTTTATTTTTCTTTATATCCAATGCCCAGTTATTTTACTTTACTCTCCACGCCCCCCCCCCCCCCCCCGCAAAAAACAGAAGCTCCATGAAAGCAGGGATTTTTGCTTTTTTTGTTCACCGTGGGATCCGCAGGGCGTAGAATGGTGCTTGGTACATTATAGGTGCTTGTACATTTTTTCTGAGGAATGAATCTTCCATCCTTTCATTTTAGAGTTAGTGGATGGGTCATACAAAATACTGGATGAAAAAAGGCTTTGTAAACTGTCAAGTGTAAAGATCATAATACATTATTTTGTTCATTTATCGTCCAAGTCTCCTAAAGTACTATACTCTGCATAATGCCCTCTAATATCACGGCAGTGGTAGAGGACTTTCAAAAGAGACTTCCCCTTTGTAATTGCTATCTATTCACTATAGTCAAGACTGTGCATACTCAATGACATAACTGGAAAATCTGGTCAATTCAATGGGAAAAAAATCAATCAATATACCATCTGACCGTTTTTACCCTAAACCACCAGCTAACTGACTTTTTCACTTTTCAAATGACTGTGTTGATGTCCTATAGATATATCGTGAGTTTTATTCTAGACTTGGCTTAAATGACAGGTAAAGAACTCTGCCTAGAAAAGATTTTTGTTAATAATAATATAAAATACCTAAAATATTAATATATAGAAATCATATAAAATAAAGCATAAAAATAAAGAAAAATATAAATAATAAAAATCCTGGGCTTAAAATAATATGTATAAGACAGCAGTGCAAGCAAAAATACACACATATCCTTTATGTCTATCCTAAATAGCTTGATTTGCATTTACTATAGAGGGATTGGGAAGACTATCTAAGATCTATGTACAATGGTTTCCAGGTTTTCCGATCGACAGATCAATTTAAATGTCAGTCCCTAAGGAGAAACTCAAATGTGTTTTTGTGCCCAAATCTAAAGACATTAAGGTTAGTAATAACTCTTAGCCAACTGTCCTAAAAATTACATTTTGCCATTTTCCAAGAAAATTTAAGCAGTTATCATTTTTTTGATTGGTTCTTATTTTTTGTTTGGGTCTCATATTTATCATTCTTTCATTGATCCTAGCATTTGTGTGGAGACTCAATTTTGGATCACAAACCTCACAGATATTCCAAACTGTCAGACAGTGAATGGTAGGTACCTGGATGGTAGGGAAAGACAGCTTTGTTTTGCTTTTAAATTATTTCTTTATAAATTCTGTTAATGAATTTCTTTGTACAAATCTTGTGTAGGAGTTTTGGTATCCTGAGAAACTCCTTTGAATTATTAACCACCCTATGAATCACCCAATCAAAGAATCTGTAACTAGATACTGTTTTTGTCTCACTCATGATCCCTTTTGGTTTGTAAGTTCAAGGGTAACAGCTGCAGTTTTCCACACACTCTAAAGCTCTGCAAAGGGAATGGTTGTCATCACAGTTACATCTAATTTCCTACTTTCTAGTCCGTCTTTTTTTAGAGGTTCATAGTTTTACTGTGGAGGGTCAAAGTTTCTAGCCTTTTGGAGGTGTCCGTATTTTAATACAAAGCATCTCTGAAACACTACCTAATTAGTTCTCCCAATACCCTAAGAGTTTTCCTAGTTTAAAAAAAGCTTTAATATTTTGACATATTGTGTACATCGTTTTTGACTTTAGAGATAACTCCTTTTAGGCAAATATTTAGGACCTAAAAAGTAATTTATAATTCACTCACTGGAGCAGAGAATTTATGAAATCAACAGCCTTTTATTTTCTTGCTGTGAAAGGCAGACTTTGTTCTCCTTGATGAATTTACCTATTATCTTGCCCTTTGCCCAGAAGGAATTCTCAGTATCCACTTTGACAGCAGGACGGACAGGTAGAAACATAAACAACACGTAAGTGGAAAATGCCTCATCCATGTACCCAACTAGAATGTACCTAGGCCAAGTGAGGCTATGTGTAGACACTGATCTCTGTTCCACATATTCTCCCAACAACCTTGGTTATAATAGTTTTCATTCCGATGTATACAACCATAACAATATCAAAAACTGAAATTTAAATAAATACAGATGCCGAAGATATACTTACCTCCTGTTTAGTTACTTTGGATCCATCTTTGCCCTCTGTATTCTCTGGAGACTAGAAAAAAAATATTTCAGTGAATTGTATTTAAATAAGAAAACACACATTAGAGGAAGATTTTTTTTTAAAAAAAGCTATTTTCAATTCCCAGGACCAGATAAGCTGACAGATTTTTTGCAAAGAAAAAGTTAGTTTATAACAGGATATGTTTTTTACACACATATGCGCACACAACGCACACTGCCCTACTTTTTAAATGGGAATGGCGAAAGAACTGACATGAGTCCCTGTTCTCAATGCACATTCACCCTAAGCAACTTTCCTTTATCTTTGATGATTCCACCATCAGTTCCAGCAGTCAGAGACAGTAATGCCTGGAATCCTCCCTCCTGTTCCACTTGCTTGTTCTAGTCACTTTGTTCGTTTAAGATAAGGGCAGGATGCTGGTAAGCGTGGACCAACCACAAAGGCACATTTTCACCCCATCCTTGCCTCGCTTTTATTTCTAACCCACTTCTTGATATGACCTGACAAATTTATTGAGGATTACTATTTTTCCATTATCAACTCCAGCATCTCTACTGCACTCCCAGCCTCAGCATGACAGCCAGGCTACCTGCCCACCCCAGCTGATTTGTTTCCACGTTTTGATCCGTCCCCTGGGGCAGCACCTGCCCACTCTTGTCACAGCTCAAACCTGACTCCTTTAAAGGCTGCATGTAACTATGGAAACATACACTTTACATGTTTCTTATATTTTAAAGTAAAATATACTTTAGGTTTATTAGACACTTCACATATCCCAATGTTTTTATTGTCTAAGAACTAATAATGAATATGATTAAAACAATTAAACTAATAATAAAATTAAACTAACACATTTTAAAACTACATAAAGCTGGAAGGTGAATACTCAATCTCTAAAGCACAAATGGGTAGCTGATCTGAACAGAGCTCCCATCAGAAAAAATACAAATAGCAAACTGACATTTGATACAGCAAAATAAAACTGCTACAAGGTAATGGCTCATTTGATAAAATAAGAACAAAATTCAAAAGATCATAACACCCCACTGTTTGCAGCTGGTGACATTGTAAATTAATATAATCTTTTCAAAGAACAGCTTGGCAATATGAAAAAGACACACAGGACTAATAATATGATGACCCAGTAATTTCAGTTTTGAAACCAGGACTCAAAAAAAGAAACTCTTTGTAAAATATGGTTTTATCTGCTGTATTTCTAATCTGGAATAAGTGGAAACAACTCATATATCAGTAAATATTAATAATAGAGAACTGTTTAAGTAAACTGTGTAATTATGAATATAATGGAATTAAAAAGTTAGGCAATGTGAATACATGAGAAGTCCACATAAAATAATGCTAGATTCAAAAATTTACATCATAAAATAGTATGTAAAACATAAGTCCTCAATATGTATTATAAAGTCTTTGGCAAAGACAAAAGCTTTTCTTCAAGGCAAAGGACAGTGAACTTTCTCTATTCCCTAGAGATGCCTGTTACCCAAAGCCTATTAGTTCCCTCTGTCCAGAACCCTGCATGTCTGTGAACTTCTGTTTCCCAAGTGAACAAACTATTTTCTCCCCCTCCATGGAACTTTCCCTATCATGAAGGGAAACAGAGCTTTTTCTTTTCGGTTCCCCACTCTCTTGCACAGGAATGTTTGGTTCATAAGCTTGTGTTATATCAGTCAGTTAAGATACAGACAACAAAATCTTTAAAAATCTGGGCATATGAAGACAATTCCTAGGTGGGCCACTGGGCTTTGCTCACTTCCGTGGCTACAAACTCAACCTTTCTGGCCACACACTAGACTCTCTGTTGTCCAGAAGTGCTGGGCTCTCATTCACATCTGTCAGGTCACTCAGTAGATTTCAGACTGGGTTACTCTCTACCTACAATTGGTAGGCAGTTAGAGTAGCAGCACATAGCTATTATCAGAAAAAATTGATATTAATAACATTATTTTCATATTCTTCTATACAGTGGATTAGTGATAGGCAATAGGATCATGAGATCACTCCCTAAACACTGGCCTAATGTTTGAAGTGGATACAAATTATTCAAAAAGAGAAACTTGGAAAGACACTGTATTAAAAAAGCAGGTATACTGAAAATGTCAATGCCTTCATACTAAGGAATGTTAAGACTCTAGATGTGAAGAGCTACAACTCTAGGCAAAGTTAGTTTCGATTTACAAGCACGTAACACATTTATAATCAGGAGCAATGGAATTTTACCCTGGCTCAGTGTGATACAGCGGCATGGATGCAGGTTGTGGGCTCGAACACCTGACTCGAATCTTGGCTTTTTACTTAGGAGCTGTACGATCTGGGGCAGTGAGTTAATCACAGTGGCTCAGTCTCTTCATCCGTGAATGACAGATGATAATGACAGCTAACACAAAGGGTCATGCTTATGATCAAGTGAGATGTTGGAGAAAGCATTTCACAAGTGGAATTGTTATACAGACATTATGCAATAAGAAGATACAAGATCTTAAAGAGTCTTCTGAATTATAAAATATGAGACTATATTCAACACAGCCTTAAAGTTGAGCATATTTCCATACACCCAGATACCCTGCAAATTGGTCATCTATTTTTGCTGCACAGAGTAGCAAGTGTACTATTTTGGACAGGCCCACCATCATAGGCTGTCTCATCACGTCACCCTCTCCAACATTAACTGTGGGCTGGAGACAGGAAGGAGAGGGCGTGGTGTAAAGGGATTAAAACAGAAGCTCAAAACTCCTTGTCCCAAGAGATAATGAGCAATAAAGACAAAGAAAGGGGGAAAAGAAGGGTTGGAAATGTATGTAGGTGACTGCAGACGTACTTCAACCTTCCAGCAAGTTGATGTGAAGGATGAGGAGGGGTAGATGGGACTCAGGGAATGCCAAGGCGAAGGGGCTCCTGCCCCAGTCCCCAGGACACAGCAGTCTGAACCAAGGACAGTCAAGAGGGCAAGAACTACGGTCACACAAAGAGGTCTCATTCACACAGCTGAGGCTCCCTCAGCTCCCAAGTGGCCTGATACTGAGTCGAGAGCCAGCGAGGAGGAGGGGGATACACGGGTTGCCAGATGGAGAGCACAGCAGGGATTCTGGGCCCCACCAAGAGGTGATCTGAGGGCAAGTCAGCAGACAGGTGGGTCACCGAACACCTGGTGACTGGATCAGGACAGAGAATCAGCCAAGGGAGCCCGAACTTTGGCACTAAAGGATTAATCTAAGCGAACATGGTGATCCAGAATAACCTCAAAAGGGCAGGTAACTTTGGTCAGCTACAAGCCAGAAGCTTCACTGAGCGAATGAAGCTGAATAACTGACATCGTCTAGAGCTGCGGTCCCCAAACCCCAGGCTGTGGACCAGTACCTGACTGTCTGTGGCCAATTAGGAACCAGGCTGCACAGCAGGAGGTGAGTGGCAGGCGAGCAAGTGAAGCCTTGTCTGTATTTACAGCTGCTCCTCATCACTCGCATCACTGCCTGAGCTCCACCTCCTGTCAGATCAGCGGCAGCATTAGATTTTCATAAGAGCTCGAACCCTACTGTAAACTGAGCATGCGAGGGATCTAGGTTGTGCGCTCCTTATGAGACTAATGCTTGATGATCTGAGGTGGAGCTGAGGCAGTGATGCTAGGGCTGGGGAGCGACTGCAAATACAGATTATCATTAGCGGAGAGGTTTGACTGCATGATAAATGTAATGTGCTTGAGTCATCACAAAACCTTCCCCCACTCCTTGTCCATGGAAAAACTGTCTTCCATGAAACTGGTCCCTGGTGCCAAAAAGGTTGGGGAACACTGCTCTAGGAGACATGTTGAAAAGGTACAGGAACCAGTTGTTATCAAATAACTATATCATCAGGTCCTGTCTTTGAGGGGTTGGTAAAGTGCTCATCATGAATCTGATGGGCACCAGAGCAAAGCAGGCTGATATGCTCTGGAGGGATTTGTGTTAATCCCAGATGAAGGCTTATAAATTTGTTCCAGGGCCTAAGGGTCTAAAGAGTAATTGTCATAGCAGCCCCTAGGTTCTGCCAGTAAATGGGAGAGTTAACTTCCTTAGCTGAAGAGATGGGGCATCCTTGATGGCTGATGTGTGTCTCAAGATATACCAGGGCAACTTTTTCTTCACCATTAGAATCAAGGCTTACAGTTTTTCAGGACACATAGGTGGTATGGAGCATGGACACATATCAAGGTCAAAACAGGGAAAGTCTTTTTTCCTCACACCAAGTGCTAAGGCTGACACAGGCAAGATTCCTTACCTGCTCTCTCCAAGAGGTGATTTAACTTTTGTTGTTAGTTTTTTGTGCCTTTTTAGGAAGCTGCCTATGTAGGGATACTCCTGTATGCTCTCCCACCCTATGCTGGCTCTAAGCTTTGTTTCCTACACCCTAAAGGAAAAAAGGAAAAAAATGGAAAGGGGTGGGAAGGAATGCTTGCTCAATCAGATTTCAAGATTTAATAAAAATAAACAACATAGGTAGCTAACACTTACACAGCAATGATACTTAAAAGAGATACCAAAAACTCAAGGACACAGAAAGCATGAAAATAAATGGACAGTGAAAAATGTATACTAAGCTAAAATTAATTAAAAACTAGAAATAACCCAAATATCCATCATCAGGAGGATAGTTAAATACAATGTGGTACATAATAAAACAATATATAGCAATGAATACTATGTAGCATGAACTATGGCTATGCAACACAGAGGAATCTCACAAACATAATGTTGGACAAAAAAGGGAAGTCATTTGGCATGATTCCAAATAAAGTTTTAAAATGCCTATAGTAAGTGGTAAATCTATAAAGAAAAGCAAAGAAAATGATGAATACAAAAATACTAGAAGTTACCTTTGGGTAAGGAGAGGGGAGAGTGATCTGATTGGGAGACACAAAGTCGTTGGTAAGTGTTATATTTCTTAAGCTGGATGGTGAGCACATTGGTTTATTTTATTATTCTTATTTAAATCATACATATATGTAGATACTATGTAGGTATGATATGTTTTATGTTAAAATGTCTTTGATTTATAAAAAACCAAGAGGTTTTGAAGGAAAAATAGGAATGAAGGAAAAATAAGTAATTTTTTTTAGATTACAAATTCTGAAAATAAAAGCAGGCTCATTGAAATAAAAACCTCAAAACATAGATAAACTCTAGATCAGGTACAATAGTTAATTTCTCACAGACTGCTGCGGAATTAACCCAGAATGCAACAAAGAGCAATAAAGAGATGAACAAAAGAGAGGTCAGGAGATGTGGTTATTTGAGAAGCTTCATCTCTATCTAATGGACATTTCAGAAGCAGGGAACACAGTAAGAAGGCAAAGACATAATAATGGCTCAGGATTTTCCCAAATTCAAGTCTTGAGTCTCCAGATTAAACGCATACACCAAGGAACAAACTAGAAACAAAACAAAACAAACAAAATAATACAACAAGGCACATTGTAATAAAACTACAGAACATCAAGGAAAATGAGAAAAGTCTTGAAAGTTATCAGAATTAAAAGGTGAATTATCTATGAAGAATTACTTCTCCACCAGCAACTACAAATGTAAAAAATTATGGAGTGCTGTTCAAGGAGTTGAGGAAAACCAGCAGCCTAGAATTCTATACCTAGCTATCATTCAAGAGTGATGCCAGGCCGGGCGCGGTGGCTCACGCCTGTAATCCTAGCACTCTGGGAGGCCGAGGCGGGTGGATCGCTCGAGGTCAGGAGTTCAAGACCAGTCTGAGCAAGAGTGAGACCCCGTCTCTACTAAAAATAGAAAGAAATTATATGGACAACTAAAATATATATATACAAAAAAAAAAAAAAATTAGCCGGGCATGGTGGCACATGCCTGTAGTCCCAGCTACTCGGGAGGCTGAGGCAGTAGGATCGCTTAAGCCCAGGAGTTTGAGGTTGCTGTGAGCTAAACTGACGCCACGGCACTCACTCTAGCCCGGGCAACAGAGTGAGACTCTGTCTCAAAAAAAAAAAAAAAAAAAAAAAAGAGTGATGCCAATGTAAGCCCTTTCAGAATACAAATATGAAGAGAGTTCACCTCCAACAAAGCCTTTTTTCTAGCGATCTATTACTAAAGGATCAACTTTAGCAAAAAGAAAAATGAATCTAGAAGTATATAAGAAAAAATATATAAACTATATTAATATAAATATATTTATTATTTAAATAATAATATGTATTATTTGTTACATAATAAAAATATATTAATATATTTTTATATTTAATTTAATATAAAATAAATTAATAAAATATAATTGATAAATTAACTATTACTTGTAAATATCACCTATTGTTTATGTTTAAAAAGTTTCAGTAAAAATCCTAGACTAGTGCTATCCTATAGAAATATAACATGTAATTTTAGATTTTATGATAGTCATAAAGCATAAACAGGTGAAATAAATTTTAATATTTTATTTAACTGACTTTATCTAAAACTTTATCATTTCAACAAGTAATTAATGTACAAATCATTAATGAGATATTTCAAAAACTTTTTTGTACTAAATCTTTAAAATCCGGCATTTATTTTATACTTACAGCATACCTCCATTCAAATGCTAAATTTTTGTCAGGACTATCTGAGCTGTATATAGAATTCAGAAAATTTATAGTCGTTTCATCCAGCTTGTTCCAAACATATTTAAAATTTCCCAATAACTAAATCTAATATCAATTTTTAAACTTAAGTTGATGAAAACTAAATAAAATAAAAAATTCAGCTCCTCATTCTTTTTAAGTGCTTAATAATCTCATGCAGCTAATGACCACTATACTGTACAGCACAGGTCTAGACAATATCAACCATAAAAGATGGGAGTGAGGTGGCAGCAAAAAAAAAAAAAAAAAAAAAAAGATGGGAGTGAGGTGAATAGATAAGAAGTTAAAGCATACTAGGGTCCTGGTTTTGTTCTGTAGGATGATACAGATAAAGAGTAATTTTAGCCCTTGTTAAAATAAAATTTAAACATTACCATTACAAATTTAAGAACAGAAATAAGATCTATAAACTTCCAAATGAAGAAGGGTGGAATAAAGCAAATTTTACCCATAAAAGACAGGGAAGAAAAGAACAAAACAAAGAAAAAACACATGAGAAATAGAGAACAGGAAATTAAGTCATTAGAAAAAGTCCAAATATATTGGTAATCACAACATACCTAAACAAAGTAGACCCATTCATTATGTGAATTAACAAAGGGAAGAAACAATGCAATATATATACATGATTCCAATTTTACAAATTTTAAAACGTGCACAAATCCATATTATGGATGTACATGTGTATGCATCATAAAAGTACAAAAACATGGACTGGAAGAATACATAACAAATTCATGACAATAGTTTTCTCTAGAGAGGCTGGCAAGGGAAAGAGACCAAGGGGGTGTTTAGAAAAGAAATTGAACTTTATCTGTAACTATTTTATTTTTTTAAAAAGACCTGAAGCAAATACGGATTTTATTCAAATTTTGTGAATTCTGAATGGTAGGTAAATAGGTATGTTATCATGTACTATTTCCTGAATTTCTCTCTATTTACATTTTTTCCAAATAAAAATATTATCCATATTGGGGAAAAAAAGACTAAAGCAAACTTGCTCTATTAAACCCAGTTTAACAGTGTCATGTCTATTTCCTAACACAAATTCCATGACTAGATTTACTCATAGCATTTCTATTATTTCTTAAATGTCTTATAAATCTGGTTCACATACTGCCTCTTTTTCTGTTCGCAACATATAATTGCTTCATTTGTGCTGATATGAAGGGACTGGATTCAGAATTTCTATTGGAGGAGTGTGGGAGGGAGCCGGGCAGGAGTGTGGATCCCTTCAGCAGCTGAGCAGTTGTGCTACCCCCATTCTTTCTTCACACAGAGATGCCTGGGTCCCGCATGTGCAGGGCACCCAAGTGTACTGACGGGACCACAACTGTATTTTCCTTCAGTCTTTCCAGCAGTCCCTATCAGCAAACCAAGGGAGGAAACTTGGAATTTTATTCCATAGACCATCCCTAAGGAATCCACAGGAACTGCTGAGCTTCTCAGGAGGGGCACTGTGCAGTAATGAGCCCAATCTCCCCCAAACTAAGGAAGGTATCAGAGAAGACAGAAAAATCCCCTTCAACAGTTGCTTGGGAACTGTTCTAGATAACACCAGCATGTGGATTTGTCACTGGGGAGAAGGACACTGAGGGCGTGGTAGGAGGCCGGCAAGTTTAAGGCTAGTGCATCCTGGTGCCATGATCCTTAGCCACTCAAGAGAAGAAACAAAAGGACTCAGGGTTCTCAGCACAGATTGCTGGATCTGTCCTAAAGTTCTCAAATTTTTACTGCTAAGGGTAGACTCTTAGAGTTTTCTTTCTAAGAGTTTAAGTGACAAGGGCTATTGTTTCACAACTTAAGTGAATTAGCTGAAGGCCTAGAGTCCTTAATGAAATTTGAATCACCATTTGCAAGCACCCATAAGATAAAGCCAGTCTCAACTCTAGGGTTATTCATGCTAATGTGGAAAAGGTGGTGGTAGATATAACAGCACAAATAGACGGACAATCATTTCTTTTAACCTAGGGAATGTATTATGTTGACGTGATTTTTCTCCAATTTGTTAGCCAATATTTTAAGATTTTTTTTATTGTTTAAAATTTCTTTAAAAAATTAATTTGCATTTTCTGTTACAAATCCAAAGCTAGAGAAAAAAAAAGCAGTCCAATAGTGAGGTGGTTAGCAGAGGAAAACCATTCTAGGACCAAAAATTTCAAATAATGTACCACATAAAAAACTGAAATGTGACTATACCTGTCATTCTTTGGTTAAAATGAACTCAACTACCTGATTAACACAAGGTTAATTCTCCCCACAAATGGAGCACTGCCCACAATATTCTTATGAGTTTTTTCAAATAACAGGTAACCTTCTTAAGGACCCTGGAAGTTTTATTCAAAGCTACAAGGATCCTATGCTTAACATTGGCACGGTTGTTTTCATTCATCCTGTAGGTCTATGTTTGGGATTCCCCCATTATTGCGTTGCTTTATAAGGTAATACAACACTCGGAATTGAGAGGTCACTTCACAAGATTAATAATCAAGCCTGGGAGAAGAAATAAAAAAAAATAAACTAATAAAGAAAAAAAAATAAAAATAAAAAAAATAATCAAGCCTATGTTAAATTTCTTTGCCACCTCCTGACCTAGTTGGCTTATGAACTTCTATGAACCCAAATTGCATTGATTTAAGGTCAGTGCAGGCTAGTATGTCTTCCCCAAATAATATTTTGTTGTTCAAGATAAAAGTTGTAATTGAGTAAGAACTCTGCCTTTGGATGAATTGAAATAAACAGCAATTCTCTCTTTTCTGAAGGATACTTTTAGAGAAAATACTTTGCCTGTAATCAGGTATGAAAGATAACTATAAATGAAGAAAAAGCCATGTGCAAGTACGTTCAGTGAAACTTTATTAGTGTAAATACACCTAATTCAATAACGGGTATATCTTCAACATGAAAGAAAGTTTTAAATATTTTACACGCCTTTGGTCTGAGTTGCTCCTTTTATCTGAGCTATCTTTTTCATGTGCTGTGATTTTGTGCAGATGTGATCATGAAGAAAGCACCTGGCTGAATGAGAAGGCTGGATTCCAGACTGGCTCATACCTGACTTCTTGGGACCTGAGTTTCTTCACCAGTAAAACTAAGAGAATGGACTCTAAGATCTCACTCAACTGACTGACTTAGCTGCTCATGTACTTATTTATCATACCACAGAAGTCTCATGTGTACATTACAAGGATGCCAGGCACTGAGTTATTGGGAAAGGACAAGGGAAGAGGCACAGAGGAATAATAATGATAATAATAAATATGAATATTGTACTTATGTGCAAGGCAATGATCTAAATGATTTAATCCCCACCACAATCCTATGAAGCTGGTCATATAGTATTATATCCATTTTATAAATGAGGAATTGTGGCCAGAGAGGTTAAGTAACTTGCCCAAGATTACTCAGCTTGTAGTTTTGCTGGTAAGCGGAAGAGCTGGGAGTCAACCCAGGGAGGCTGCCTCAGAGTTCATACTCTTAAACCACTACACCACTCAAAGTGGTTTGTGCTAGCCACTGGATGCAGATCTGGGATGCTACAGAAGAGCAGAAGGCTTCCTGTTTGGAAAATGCTTTAGTCTGCAGTCCTAGCTGAGGAGCAAATGATATGCAATGAAGTGTCTCCTAATCCCCCTCATTCATAAGCCTAATGAAATAACAATAAACAATATCCCATTGGGCTGCAAAAAAAAAAAAAAAAAAACAATATCCCATTAAAAATACCATATGTTGAGTTGCACAGAATTTTACCATTCTGTGTTTTTAAGTGGTTATATATACAGATCTAGGTATTTTTTTACCTCACTATTAAAACCAAAGACACAACACAAATCATTTCTATCATTTTTAATAGTACTTTACATGTTCAATGTGCCTTCACAAAGTTGTTGCATTTGATCCTTACAATATTGCTGAGATACACAGGGGCAGTCTTAATATTCCCATTTTATAGATGAAGAATTGAGATTCAAAGAGATCAAGTGACCTTCCTGAGGTAAAGAGTGGCAGAATCCACACTAGACCCAAGTCTTTGAATTCTTATACAGAGCTCTTAAATAGATGTTACCACATGGTTACTTTATTATAATTTTCCTATTTATTCATATATGAATTACCTTCTAGCAAATGATAAACACAGTTATGATGTTCCTTGAGCTTTTGCAAAACTAATCAGCTGACTGGTATGATTTACATGTGATCATTAAAGGGGGAATAATAAGATTAAAAATTCTAAATAAGGGGTAAAGTAAAACGAGAAGTAGATGGAAAAAAGTAGTTTTAAAAAATGTGTTATATGGAATACATATGGAGCTTTAGAAGGGGTTTTTAAAGCTTCACATTTTGATTACCTTCAGTCTTTGGTATGTTTATCTCCCACAAACACCATGCCTGACTTCCCAGACCATGACTTTACACAAAGTAGAATGTAACTAATTCTGTCCAATATTGTCAAAAAGCCACAGACTAGATCTTAAAATAAAAAACGGAGAAAGAAAAAAGAAAAAGAAATACAAAAACCAACACCTCTGAAGGTAGATTTTTTTATTTCTTTGTATGGGGTCAAAATAACCCAGATATAATATTAAAATAGTATCAGTTTATATTTTTAAAACAACATTTGTAATGAAACATTAATCAACTGGTAATCTAGAACTGTGGTTCCCAACCCCCGGGCCTTGAACCGGTCCATGGCCTGTTAGGAACTCGGCCAGGCGGCAGGAATTGAGCAGTGGGCCGGTGAAGCTTCATCTGTATTTACAGCCACTCCTCACCACTTGCATCACTGTCTGAGCTCTGCCTCCTGCCAGATCAGCAGTGGCATTAGATTCTCATAGGAGCAAGAACCCTACTGTAAACGGCACATGTGAGGGATCTAGGTTGCGGCTCCTTATGAGAATCTAATGTCTGATGATCGGAGATGGAGCTGAGGAGGTGATGCTAGTGCTGGGGAGCGGCTGCAAATACAGATTATCATTAGCTGAGAGGTTTGATTGCACAGTAAGTGTAATAAGCTTTAATCATCACAAAACCATCCCCCCCAACCCCATCCATGGAAAAATTGTCTTCCATGAAAGCGGTCCCTGGTGTCAAAAAGGTTGGGGACCACTGTTATAGAACACTGAAATAAAAATCTATCCAGTCCTAGGTCCAACAGAATTTTTTAGCTGTTAAGCTTTTATTTTTATCTGATGAGTTCCAAAAACAAAAGCACCTGCTCACTTTTTAAATCCAATACATAAGTAATGGAGGCTTAATATTTATATTACAATCCCTCAATATATTGCATAATATGCAAGTGTATTTACAAATTCCTGGACATAAAGGAGTATCCCTATTATTCTATACATAACACATTAATGAAGATGATATATCATGGAAACAGCAAATCCAGCAGTTCATGGTGGAATTTGAGAAAACATGAAGAGTCTTAGACTTTCAATACTCAAAGAAATCAATACTTGGATGAGGAAATTGTGTATATATATATATCTTGTATATAACCCTATAGTCCTTTGGTTACTGAAATACCTGTAAGGCTTCATGATAATGTGCCTCTCTTACCAAGCACAGGCCTGGACCCTCAGGCCAGCCTTAAGGCCATGATCACAGATAATAATGACTTACTGGGTAACTTTCTATGACTGGCACCTAGAAGTGAGGGCATCAGCCTATACGGTGATAAAGACAAAATTTAAACAAATTAACACTCACAAATTTACATAACTCTTGATTCTTCCCTGCTTCATTCATTAGGTACCTTAGTTTAAATAAATATACATGAGGTTATTAGAAATAAACAAGTATGAGACATATATGGTGTAATGTTTAAAGGCAAAATTCTTGAGTTAAAGAAGGCTGGCTTAGAATGCTGATTCTATCACTTCCTAACTGCGTGACCCAGAGGAAATTCCTTAATCTCACTAAATACCATTATTCTCCCGTTTGTGAAAGTCTGCAGGACTCACTGGTTTAAGCACAGGCTCTGGAGCCGGACTTCCAGGAGTGAAATCCCAGCTCAGTCATTCCTTATCACTGAGGCTTTGAGGAAGTCCGTTAACCTTTGGTGCCTCAATTTCTTCCTCTATAAAGTGGAGATTAAGAACAGTGCACATTTCATTGGGTAGTTGGAAGTATTAAGTTTATTAATGCAAAGTGCTAAGAACAGTGTCTCACTCATAGAAAGCCACCTATCTTTCTCATCTGTGAGATGAGATAGCCTCATAGAACTGTTGAGACTTATGGATTTTATTATGAAATATAAAACCACAGTATAATATTTCCCTCACACGTTTCTGTATCTAATAATGTTTTTATTTAAATTAAGGTGCCTAATGAATATAAAACACACAGTTCAGGTCTGGCACATCCAGGAATTCAATACACATTTCAATTTTAACAGTAATAATGTATTTATGTTAATTACTGACATAAATTTCTCTAAAATACTAAATTTTAGAGCCAATTTTGAAATTTAAAACCACCTTTTCTATTTCTCTACTTCTAAATGTGCATATCATTTACTTTCCGTGTGACTAAATATGTATTTGCCTTAGGCTTATCTAAACAGCCCTGTTTCTGGACATTCCCACCAGATATAAGAATACTGGACTCAATAAATACCTTGACCAAGAACTATGTGATTTGACCGAATTCTTCTAAAATGACAGCAAAATGTACAATAAATAAGCAGCCAGTGAAAAAGTAATTCAACACTTTGATTTGGTTTGTTATCTTCAACACTGATTTTTAAATTACTCAGGAGACTAACATCATATTTCAACATACTAGGTACTGTGAAAGCAGACAGCTTAAATGGTGTTTATTTCAGTCACCATTTCCAAATTGTACCCTGCAGGAAAATGGAATATATTTAACTAACTTTGGTGTAAACAAAAGCAGTGTTTTAGGGGAAAAATACAGGAAAAGAAGATCACTTGATAACCAATCTACCATAGAATTTTAATGGAATATGGAGATATTTTTAAACATTTTTTTCCTGTGAGAAAAATCAACCATGTAAAAATGCACAAGATTAACGCTTATATTCTTTCAAAAACACATTTGTCATTTGGTCGTTGAACATCTACTCCTATAATTGTAGTGAACTGGACATCCAGGAAGGGATCTGCTTGCTCTCTAATATCCGCTGCATATGCCATTTGTCCACCTACAAAATGGAGCCTTGGTGCTTATTACAAGCCTATTACTTCATTGTGGTTCTCTTAATAACTAAAATCGCATCATCACAGTAATGAACATCTATTGACTGTTTTACACAGGCCAGGCACTTTGCTAAGTACTTTGCGTTCATCATCTCATTTAAATTCCCACAACTCAATAAGGTGGAATATATTATTATTCCAGTTTTACAGATGAGGAAATTGAAGTTTAGGGAGAGGTTAAGGAACCTGCCTTAAATCATATAGCTATTAATAGTGAACAATGAACACCAGAATCATACTGGACTTCTTCACAGTATATGAAATTACTAAACTTACTTATTATGAAATACTTGAACTTATTTTCTTCCTTTGAAAACAATTCATTCATCCACTTGTTTGACAAATATTTACAGTACCTGTGCTAGGTGCTATGGGGGATAAAAAAAAGATCAGAGCCATCAAAGACCTCATGGTAAAGTCAAATTAGAAAGATTACAAAACAAAGTTAATTCAAAAATAGGCAATCGATCAAAGTAACTTGTGCTGATCTAGAAACACGGTGCCAGACAATAACCTTTAAAACACAAGAGGGTGGTTAAAAGCTAAAACCCCTACCCTTTTAACCAAACAGCAACTCTGTGTCAGTGTTTCTTCTTTGGACATTCAGTCTGGCCACGCTTTGAATACTCCCAACTCATAGCTTTTCTTGTGGCTCATTATCGCTTTTTGCCATGAATTATAAATACTTGCCTATATGTCTTACCTGCCCTGTCAGAGTCAAAGATCCTTAAAAACAAGGGCATTTATTCATTTGGTTTGAAAAAAAAAACAAGAATTCTTCACTTAATTTCCCAAAGTGATGGTACCCTGCATAAAGACGATGCTCAATGAATGTTTAAAATGGAGTGAATGAATAAATAAAATGTACAGCCCTGTCATTTTGGAGCCTTTACTCAAATACAGGTTCCATATCAATACTTAATTAAACTCAGCAAGCATTTATGGATGTCAGGCCCTTTCGTACTCAGACTGAGAGACTCAATATTGCTAAGAAGGCAATTCTCCCCAAATTGACTTATAGATTCCATTTAATCCCTATGAAAATCATGGTAGGCTTTTTTGTAGAAATTTATAAGCTAATTCTAAAATTTATATGGAAACACAAAGGACCAAAGAGCCAAAATAATTTTGGAAAAGAAGAACAAAGTAGAAGACTGATATTACCAGATTTAAAATCTTACTATAAAACCACAGTAATCATGATAGTGTAGTACTGGTGTAAGACTAGACCTATGGATGCTGGAATATAATTGAGAGTGCAAAAATAAAGCTTTATATATATGATGAATTTAGTTTCAACAGGTGCCTAGACAATTCAGTGGAGGAAGGACCATACGTTTCAACAAATGGTGCTGAGATAACTGGACTTCTACACACAAAACAAATAAATAAATTTAAATCTTTATTTCATACCATACACGAAATTAATTCAAAATGGATCATATACCTAAATATAAGAGCTAAAACTATAAAACTTCTAGGAGAAAATATATGTGACTTTGGATTAGGCAAAGATTTATTAGATGTGATACTATATAGATTTCATCAAAATTAAACTTTTGTTTTTCAAAAGACACCATTAAGAAAAAAATTTTTGGCCAGGCACAATGGCTCATGCCTGTAATCCTAACACTCTGGGAGGCTAAGGCAGGGGAATTGTTTGAACTCAGGAGTTTAAGACCAGCCTGAGCAAGAGTGAGACCCCGTCTCTACGAAAAATAGAAAAACTAGCTGGGCGCCGTGGCTATAGTCCCAGCTACTTGGGAGGCTGAGGCAGAAGGATCGCTTGAGCCCAGGAGCTTGAGGTTGCAGTGAGCTATGATGACGCCACTGCACTCTACCTGGGATGACAGAGGGAGACTCTGTCTCCAAAAAAAAAAAAGTTTTTAAAAGCCACAGACTGGAAGAAAATATCTACAAATAACATACATGATAAAGGACTTGTATCCAAATATATAAAGAACTCTTACAACTCAATCAGACAAACAACTCCCAATTTAAAAAATGGGCAAAATATCTGAATAGGTATTTCACCTAAGATATACATTATGCTAGTAAACACATGAAAAGATGCTCATCATCATTAGCTATTACAGAAATACAAATTAAAATTCATTAGAATGTCTATAAGCAAAAAAACTGACAATATGAGATATAAACAAGGATCTTGAAACAGGAATCCTTATGCACTTTGGAAAACAGGCTGCAAGTTTCTTAAAATGTTAAACAGACTTCCATACCACTTTCATACCATCTTAGAAATCTTCCCAAGAGAAATGAAAACATATGTCCCTGAAATGACTTATACAAATATTCGTGGCAG
The DNA here is from genome assembly GCF_041146395.1 of Eulemur rufifrons. Lineage (NCBI taxonomy): Eukaryota > Metazoa > Chordata > Mammalia > Primates > Lemuridae > Eulemur > Eulemur rufifrons. The sequence continues at coordinate 38,770,418 of NC_090997.1, forward strand.
CATTATTCATAATAAACCAAACCTGGAACAATCCAAATGTCCATCAACTTGTGAAAGGTTAAATAAAAAGTGGTATATCCATACAATGGAATATTACTAAACAACAACAAAGAATGAAGTATTGATACATGCTACAATATGTATGGATCTCAAAAACATTATTCTGAGAAGAAATCACACACAAAAGACTATATATTTCATGATTTCTTTTACATAAAATTTCCAGAGAAGGCAAATCTAGAGAGAAAGTAGATTAGTGATTGCCTGGGGCTAGGGTGGGAGTATGGATTGGCTGTAAACAATGAAAGACCTTTTTGGGATGATGGAAATGTTTTAAAACTGAATTACGTAATAATGTTTGCACAATTCTATAATTTACTGAAAATCATTGAATTGTATACTTTGAATGGACGAATAGGCTTTGTGGTAATTAGATTATACTTCCGTAAATTTTTTAGAGGAAATTATACTCTCATAATTGAGAGTGCCCAGTGTTTATATTCCTCACCACTGGGCAATAATACTTTTAGTCTTTTTAAAACTAAATTGGATTTTTAACAAATCACATCTTATTCTTAATATGTAATGTGTACATTCTTAATAAGGTACATTTCTTTGATTTCTAGTAAAACCAAATATTTTTGCCTACTTCAGTCTTTGTTATATTCCCATAAGAATAAACAGTTTTTCCATAAGGACACGTAAGATGTAATCTTTTTAAAATAGCAAACTTTTCCAGTGCATTGCGGTACAAATATTTTTTCCCAGTTTTTCATAAATTTTAAAATTTTGTTAAGTGTTTTTTTGTTTTTGGCCATGTTAAAATATTCATTTTCATGTAGCCAAATTTATCTATATTTTCATTTACAGTTTCTGTCTTGGGTGTTATGACAAGTATTCTTTTGAAAGATTATCAGAAACCTTGGGCATTGTTAACAATCCCATATGCCAAGCCCAATGTTATTGGGCCTTCATTTTAGGAAAATAGATAAAAACCTACTTTCAAATTTCAAAGCTAGAGGCAGATGGGCTTTCCTTCCTTAAACCTTTAAGTGTAAAGAGACACTATGGTTTACATGTCAAATTCATGGAAAATTTACTCATTAATGAATTTCTGAGGTGATACAATAGTGATAAGGAACTGGAAAAATAAGATAGATGTGAAAATGTGTTTGCTGTTGCTAATCATGCCAGGACTGTGATTCTAGGCCTCACTGGCTGGTGCCTCTTTGCAGAACATCAGATCATCACATAACGACATGGAGGCAGCTGTGGATGTCTGACCAGAACAGTCTAGAATTTAGTTACTCATTGTCCCACCACCACCTGAGTCCACTAACGTTATCATTTCCTCAGCTCTTCCACTCACTCACTACCCATTACATAATAAATACAGGAAAGTCAACTTTATTTATTCCTTACAAACTAAGAAAGAGATTAATATGCACCGAAGAACTCCTCACTGTGAAGTTCTGTACTGTTTCAAAAAATAAAAATTTATAAAAGTTATAGAAAACCAATTGGTTTAATGTAGCTACACCTATCACACACAAAGATACACATAAAACTTACAAAGAAACGTCATAAAAACCTTTTATATTAATGCAGATGATATTATGGCCTTGAAATTATATTAATATAACTCCAGGATTCCATGAGGCAGCTCTAAGATTTGACTGATAAATGGGATGGCCATGATAGCCATGTTTTATCTGTGGCTGCTCCTGTCCAGGTACCAACTGAGGTTTTTGGGCTCCATGTATGAATGAAAAGCCTTCCTACTAATCAAGGAGAGGTTTTCCATCTCTGAAGAACACTCTGATGTCCTGAAGGATGACTCACAGGTTTGCTCCTAGTCCCAGGACAGCTGGCTAATTTATTCACAGGAGTTCCCTGCCTTCCAGGGAACTAAAACCATAATCAAAAGCCAGTTATTCTACTGTTCTTGTTTTCTTCCCTTCTGTCTCCTGGAGAGGGGAGGACAGTGAGGAAAAATAAGAGTAATGGTTTCACCAACCCTGGCCCTTGGTGGGTTGCCCCTTCCTTGTTCACCAAGTCAGGGTCCATTATACATAGTGTGCACATCTAACCTACTGTTTATCTAAACATTTGTTAATAATTACCAGGAAAAGAGATGACCCCAACTGACTTACTTCGTAACTAATTTCTTGATGATTAGTTCCTTTGACTCTACTAAAATTCCTAACCTATCATTAACTCTCAGACAAAATGTTGAATATAGTGACATCATTTGAATATCCTCATTCTAGTACAATAGTGCTGGGAAAATAGTACTTTCATAAAAATTAAGTTTAAATAATAAATCAACTATTAGTAGTCTTAATATGCCATCCATCTTCTTAAACCGGGAGTCCCTTTGGATTTCTTAAATTCCTCTTGACCCACCCACCACTAAATAAAAAGAATGAGTAAACAATGATTGAGAGTAAGGACTCTGGGATCTATGGCATCTGATTAAATCTTTGCTAGTATTGGTTGGTTAGATGTTGGGCAATTTATGTCTCTAAGCCCCAGTTCAATGAGGATAATGGGGTTCAAGATGTTCTGAGAATTAAATGAGATAATGCAAGTCAAACACGTTGCACAGCACGAGGCACACAGTATGTCCAAAACAAACTCTAAGAGTTTTTAAAACTGTTTCCATTATTATGTTTTTTTAAAAACTAGAGTAGCAGTCAAGTTTCCACCAAATTCTTAGTAATGACATTTAAGGCAAAAATTTCTGGATTTTCAAAACTTAAATATTTTTTAATAATGCAGTCACACAAATTAGTCCTTAGTCTTCAATTGACAAAAGAAGGATATTACGAATAATTTTGCTTCAGATTTAATACCCACACTAGTTGACACTGTTGGAAACATTGGGGCGGGCAGTGGGAGGGTGGAAAGCGTTTTCTTAGGAACCAGCCATCACACACCAGTTTTATCAGGGAAAAGGAAAGCCTTCCCTTCCCTCCCTGGGGAAATGCCAAGTAGCAGCCAGTCCCTGAAGATTTGTGTCCTCGTGCGTCGTACTTGGTGTCCGGGGCCTGTGCTGAAGGGGCCACAGTCCACAAGGGGCGGAAGATGAGACTAAAATGACCCCAGTTTCCTAGACGCACGGAGGGGCGCGGGAGCGCGCGGACCCCGCCTTGCCGACCGAGTGTGGGATCGAGCAGCTGGACACGACCCGGGGGCCCCTGACCTTGGACTAGCCATATTGGGCGCCCCTGGCGACGTCCCGCCTTCCACGCCACCAACTCCGCTGCGAACTGCGCGTAGGTCCAGGCCGCCCCGGGCCCCGCCTGCGCCGTCCCCAACCCTGATTGACACTGGAGTTGGTACATACGGGTCTGCCGCGGAGGCGAGCAGGAGGGTGAGCGCTATTTAAAACATGGCTTTCTCTCTCCCTTAGCCTCGGAGCCACCACGCCGCACCCGGCCGTGGGCACAGCCCACATGGGAATAATCCCAACATCTGCCCGATTTCTTTCTTTTTTTTTTTTTTTTCCCTTTTCAACCTCCCTACGTTTGTACTTGTTTTTCTCCTCTCTTTGCTTTCCTTCCACACTAATCACAATCTGGCAGTTTGCGAAGAGGAAACTCCCCTTCTGGAAGGGGTAATGGAAAGCTGCATTTGCTTCTTCTTGTCGGGGGAGGAAACCATTCCAGCGAAAATGAGTTCATAAAGAGGGGAAGCCGCGTCGCTGGAGAGAAAGTAACATTCAGAGATCGATCAGGACGCAGGGAGGGAGGCGGGGTGGAAAGGAATGTCTGCAACAGGCATCTGAAAACCAGCGTGGAGGAGCAAAGAGATTCCCAAACCCCGAGTTACTACCGCGCGCATTTTGCGCGATCCATTGCAAAGACAGGATGTGCTGTAAGCACAATTTGAAGGCCTTTGAAATCTTTTTTGGTAAGACTTACCTTTCTCTTCGGCATAATGACTATGTTGGTGCAGCAAAAAGTAAAGCAACGGGCTGGAACTGCTGGCACCGCCGCTGGATGCTGCCTCTGCCGCTGCAGCTGCTCACGCGCAGGGCACGGCGTAGCCCGGCCTCTCCGACCTGCACCTCCGCGGCTCCCTCCCGGGGCCCTCCGCTCGCCTCTCCGCTGCTCCAATGAGGAGCCCCGCCAGCCGGCCGCGAGGCCCCATTGGCTGAAGCAGCGTTCTAAATTCCACGAGGACACGCCCACCTCCGCGCTCACGGTACGCGCTGTTGTAGTTTCTACTTTACTGAAAAATCTGCCTGGTGACTGAGCATGCCCAGTTCACCTAGTAGCCCTCAGGTCACACAATTCTGGAGTTTCATTGTTTTGCTGTTCCTTCTTTGGGTTGTGTTAGTCAGAAAAGTGTGCGTCTTAATAGGAAGGAAAAAGAGTAAGGATGGATACGATAACTTCAAAATGTAAATATATACACAGCAGGTACTTTATACCCATAAAGATTTGTAATGAATGTTACATGATAGAGACCTGTAAAGAGTGTACTCTGTTCTGGAAGAGTCTAGCAATCTCTAAGGATCTCGGTTTTCCCCTCTAGATATATAATGACAGTAGTACCTAAAATTACTTAGCTAATTTTCTAAAATCTGTGATTATAAGTTTTATCTTTGAAATGTGTATTCAAATGACACCTGTCTTGCCATGCTTTATGCATAATTTAATATTTCTCAAAGTTCTGCAAGACATTAAATAGGCATTGCAAAGATACTTCTGGATTTATTCTATGAGAACAGTTTTACCCTGATGCCAAAACCAGTAAAAGATTTCAAAAGAAAAGAGAGCTACAGACCAATATCCCTCATAAACTCAAACTCAAACTCAACAACTTTAAAAAGATGATACATCATGACCCATGAGGTTTATCTTGAAAATGCAAAGTTGGTTTACTATCTAAAAATCTATCAATGTAATTACCACAGTGATAGAATAAAGTGGAAAAAGGATTTTTTTTTTTTTTTTTTTTTTGAGACAGAGTCTTGCTCTGTTGCCCTGGCGTCAGCCTAGCTCACAGTAACCTCAAACTCCTGGGCTTAAGCTATTCTACCGCCTCAGCCGCCCGAGCAGCTGGGACAACAGGCATGCACCACCATGCCCGGCTAATTTTTTATATATATTTTTAGTTGTCCAGATAATTTCTTCCTATTTTTTAGTAGAGAACTGGGTCTCACTCCTGCTCAGGCTGGTCTTGAACTCCTGAGCTCAAAGAATCCGCCCGCCTCAGCCTCCCAGAGTGCTAGGATTATAGGCGTGAGCCACCGTGCCCGGCCAGGATTGTTTTAACAGATTCAGGAAAAGCACTAGTGAATGGATAAGCAAATTGTAAACATGTACAATGGAATAGCACTCAACAATAAAAAAGGAACAATATTCCTACATGGATAAATATCAAAACCAAAATGATGGGCTGCTTTCTGTGCCGCCTTTGGCGGTGCACATGGTAGTCGCTGGAAAATAAAAAATAAAAAATAAATAAAAGAAACTCCAAAAGGATGCATGAAAGAAGTCAAATACAAAAGACCGTACTGAATGATTTTATTTATATGAACTTATAGAAAAAGCAAAATTAGGCAAGGTTAATTTCAGAATCATCTTAGAAGGCTAAATACACATCATAGGAAAATGTATTGAAGCCATAAACTACAAACATGGCCAAATATATTTTGATCACACAGAGACTGCAGATATGTATTAAAAATATCATCAAGCAGTTAATTTTAATACTTCACTTTTTCTTTATTAATTTTCAGTATAAATGAATTGATATCCTAGCAAACTCCAGAGATGGTAAATGACTCTCTCTTTTGGAACATCTTTAGGAACTGGTGGACTTTTATGTATTTGGTGTGCTTCAGTCTATTGCCTTCATTATTAGTATTTTTTAATGCTCATATTGCCTCACATTTAATCAATGAGAACCTTTTCAAATTAGTGCCCATGCCCTTTGGACGTGATCCCAATTGATTTGATGTATTTCTTGTTCTCAAGCATTCAGTGGATGACAATAATATACTCAAAAAAACTAAGACAAAACCAATTCATTGCTTAGAGCTGGATAGAAATGCAGAGGTTGATAATTTTACCATTGAAAATAATATTTATAATGAAGATGTTTTAGAAGACAGTTTGCCTAGTGCAAAAATTTGATAGTTTAAAAAAAAACAGTGAAAACCTTTTTGATATGTGTGGGAAGGATACTAGGTACCACTTGAATTATGGATTGGATTGCTGTTTTTCTTTATGGAGATGAAAAGTTGCCACAGCAAAGGTAGTGCTAAGGTGAATTTTTCCCTTCTGTGATGAAAAGTGACTCACAGAGTTGACTTCTTTGATATTTTTCAAGGCCAAATACTCAGATCAAGAACAGTAAAAAAAATTGTGAATGTTTTTACTACACATAATAAAATGGCTGTAATGAAATTGAAGTTTGCTAGTTGGGTAAGGAAGGTTGATTGTGAGGAATTTGAATCATGAGAATCTTTTAGTTCATTTACAAGTGATGAAAGAAAATAACAGCATTGGTTATCTTTCCTTTGATATAGCTTGCACCTGACTGAGCAGTACTCTAGGAAATGGAGTTTTCTCCCTTGTACCTTCAGTGGCCTTCAAGATCTGGAAAAATCAGCACAGACTTCTGTTGGTGGCCCTGGAGGTAAGAGGAGTAGGCAAAGAATGTGACTGGGTGGGTCGCTAGAATTCCAGGTTAAGAGATAAAGACACCTGAGCAAAAGTGAACATGCCACATGCAAGAGAGTGAGGAGGTCAAGGTGGTAAGAAGTAAAGACTCGTTTGTCTATTAATACATTCCACTAAGCATTTCCAATGTTTTGAAATATCAGTCTCTAAGACAGTAAAAGCAGGATGTGTATACTAATCTTAGCTAAGATAGACAATGAGTGCATTTAGGAAGTTAGTGCCTGAGGCAGAAAGAAAAAAAATTTGTGAACAAACTTCTTTTCCAATTCTAGTTTCTCTCACCTTCTTTCCTACTCAAAACTGTTGGAACTGTACACCTACTCCAGTATTTTCAAACAGCAGGGCAAAACCATTTGTAGTGTTATAACTATTCTTAAGGAAAAGACAGAAAGGATTCAGAGAGAGAGAGAGGAGAAGGGCGATGAAGCAAGAAAAGCAAAGAAAGGGGCAAACACAGAAAATATCAGAGTGCATTTCACATGGTAAAGGTAAATAATGTTTCATAAAATGATTGTTTCCGTTTTCCATATGTGCTCATATAAACACACAGCACACATATATGTGTGTATGTTTCTGTGTGTGTGTGTGTGTGTGTGTGTGTGTTGTATTGTGATATGAAATATATTTTAGTACAGGTCTTGATCAAAAAAATTTAAAGCTGTTACACAGCGCTAATGATTCTAATGGATCTTTGAGGCTCCAACAATTTGTCTCCGGAAGAAAGGTGCTTAATCTTTAAATCTTGGAAGGAAATTTTGAGAGGAAGTTTTAAAAGGAAAGGATGACTTGCAAATCACCTCCCTCTTGATCTGTCTCTCCTTCCCTCTTTTTTTTTTTTTTTTTTTTTTTTTGAGACAGAGTCTCGCTCTGTTGCCTGGACATCAGCCTAGCTCACAGCAACCTCAAACTCCTGGGCTCAAGCAAACCTTCTGCCTCAGCCTCCCGAGTAGCTGGGACTACAGGCATGTGCCACCATGCCCAGCTAATTTTTTTTTTAACATATATTTTTAGCTGTCCAGATCATTTCTTTCTATTTTTAGTAGAGAGGGGGTCTCACGCTTGCTCAGGCTGGTCTTGAACTTTTAACCTTGAGAGATCCTCCTGCCTTGGCTGCCCAGAGTGTTAGGATTACAGGCATGAGCCACTGCGCCCGGCCTCTCCTTCCCTTTTTTGAGCAGACACCGGCAGGGTCCCTTAGGCTTTTGCTCCAATGACAAACTGCTGGAGAAATCAGATCTAGAATCTATATATTGTTGCTTCTGATAGATCTATAATTCCAGACTAAGTTACTGTTCTTCAGTAAATAGGCCAAAGGATTCCAAGGTGAAGAATTCAGGAGTGTAGCAAGACAACATCAAAAACAACAAATAAGAGGTGGCAGAAGAATACTGTTTTGTTTGTATTTTTACCAATCAAGTCTCTAATATGATTGAATGCTAATTTTTGAGAAGACCAACGTTAGTTTTTACAAAGCAGCCAGGGGAGTCCAAGAACTACTGGTCCCAAGTCCCATGAGCTGCCTGATAATAATGCAGAGCCCCAGAACGCAGCTCCAACATACTGAATGAATCCTGGATGGCTGGGCCTGGGAATCTGCATTTCAAAACAAGTTTCTCACATGATTTTTACACTAGAATTGGAAAATTGTAGACTAGGCCTTTGCTCTCAGTAAGTATTTGCTGAATGCTGGTACTTAGAGTCTGATGCTGGATACCCATAAAAACTTCATAACATGCTTCCAAATCAAGAGCATAATTCTGTGGGTGAAACCCTCCCCCAAAGACTCCGCCTTGAGTTTAGGCTCCATCTCTCCTCACTTTCAGTTTTGCTGGGCACTACGTGCTTATTTCACATTCTTTTTTCTCTTCTCTAGTTGCAAGGAGCCTGAAGGGTGATTTTAAAACCTCACACATCCAGATATCTAGAAAAGCACCTCCTTTATCTTCCCAGGCACCACTCTGGGCAGCTCCTTGGGCTCCTTCAAGTTGACAATCCCTGACCCCATATCTTCTAAAGGAGCCTAACCTTAGCCAAAGCCCCACAAGCCACACCCTTTCAAGGTTTTATTTAACGTTATGTCAATGATTGTACAAGCATACCTTGTAACTGCATTAACAGCAAGTGGGGCCACAGCATGTGGTGACCTTCCAACAGGAACCCACTCTTTGTTGTCCCAGTCTTCCATCAAATTTAATCTCTGTGCAGATTCTTTACCCCAGGTATGGTTTGCTCAGCTTTCCCACCTCCAGTCCTTTTTGGGTTCAACCTCTGTGCTATTTACCTTTCTTTCTTCTTGCTGCTGCCCCTTAAACTCATAGGAGTGTGATTAATTTGCTCTTTGTGGCTCCCAAATGACTATTTGAGGATGAATTAGGCATGCTCAGTGGCTAGAACCAAGGATTAGGCTGTGTTCGTTTAGCCATTCCTTTCTGTTAGATTGTTAGCATGGCCAGTGCCAAGAGCCATCCAGGTTCAAGGAGGCGAAAGTTAAGGGAAAGAAATCCCCAACGTTCATGCCGAGGACACAGCAAAGCAAGGACTCATACCACCCCCTTAGGGAAAAAGCCACAACTTCAAGGTGCCAAAGACCAGATTCAGGTTGTTGCAGAGCTCTCGGGCTGAGTTCCACATTCTTGCAGACTACTGTCAGTGCCAGTACACTCTCAACCAGGACCACACCCTGCCCTCTAAGCTGGTGATCTTGGCTACCCATTTCTGATGTCTTCTGCATTTCTTTCAAATCTCAAAACCCCTGGGAGCTTGTAAGAAACATCCAGCAGCCTCGTCCCTGTCACTACTCACATTGGTCCTGCCTTTCAGGACAGATCATGAGATTTTCCTTTTTTCGATGACAGCAAGAAAAATCCAGGTTTAGGGAAATAGGAGTCAAATGAATCATTCTGGAAAATACCATATAGCAACTGGAGATGATTTTCAAGTTAGCTTGATTAATAACTGTTCTAAATCTCAAGCACTAGGTAAGAGTTAACAGAGGCAATAAAATGAGTTTGGCCAGGTCAGAATGAATTCTAGCCACAAGGCAATAAATTTTTACCTAGCAGTGGAAAACTAGCCTGGAAATGTGCCATAATCTTCAAGGCTGCGTATAAGCATAAGGTTTTTAAAACATGGGATCGTGCTATTCGCACAGAAAGGCCCTCGTCCTTTAAACGCTTTTCATTCTCTCTTCTACTTTTGCTCTCTGGAATCTTAAGCAAATAAGTTTTTTCTTTTTCTTTTTTCCTGAATAATCCAATTTACCTTTGTACATGTCATGAATTTTTTAAAAATTTAATTTTAAACATTTTTAAAATAGATACTTATCAAAAAGTCCTGAATTTGCAGTCATAGGCCTGAATTCAAATCCCAGCTCATTGAGCTATCATCACATTACTCAACTTTGAATCCTGGTTTCCTTGTTGCAAAATGAAGAAAATAATGTTTATCCGAGGCAGATCCTGCCAGTTATCTACCCAGTATGCACACTAGTCTTCTTCCTACTAACAGAATTCTGATTTTGGCAATAGGCTAGGCCTCGCCAAAGCAAAACAAAACAAACAAAGCCTCTAGTTCCCCAGCTCCCTGCCAGGAATAGACGTTGCTATGTGACACCATTTAGGCTAACAAATGTATGCGGAAGTCATGAGGGGGTAGTGTAAATACCAGCAAATAATAACCAGGCAGACCCAGCCAGGCAGCTGCCTTTTGCCCTTGCTCCTCCCCTTCCTTCCATCCTGGAAGTTGCTATAATATCAATGTCTGGAAGTAGAAAAGCCATCTTATGTGCATCAAGAGAGGGCCCCAAGTTAAGGATGAAAGAGTAGAAAGACAGGCCTCTGAGTCTCTGTATTGGAGCTAGATAGCTCAGCTATAGTCTACTTTTTATGTATGGAAAGTAACACCATGTTTGATCAAGCTGCTGTAGGTGGGTGTCTGTGACGTGCAGCTGAATACGATCCCTAACTGATGCACTGCTTCGTGGAATTGGTGTGAAAATTGAAGCTGATAAACTACCAAACTCCGGGAATGCACATATGCCTGAAGGATGGTACTTAACATATTTTGTTTGAAGCAAGTATATTATATTCCCCCAAAGATGATAAAAGAGAGCACAGAAAATTTTAACTTTTCCTGAATCCCTAAGGGCCTGATTATAAACATTTAGTGTAAACGTCTTAAAATGACTTTGAAGTAGGCAGGGATAAAAATGATTTAAAAAGCATTTTATTGTTGCCATAGAATATGGTGCCCTACATATGGCCTATTGCTGTACTTTAAGGATGGAAGTGCTGGGTTGCTGCTCAACTCCCTCTTTGCTGTAGTCTGCCTCACCATACTGTGAATGCTGGAGTCTCCACTGCAGCTTGGGTTCCGTGTGTGATGTGCATTTGGCTAATCAGATGCACTAGCGTGAGATTTGGAAAGTGGAGATTGGGAAGACGCCACACTTTTGCTACATCTGCTGTGTCTGCTGCTTCCTGTTTTTCCCACAACAACATCAGCAAAGATCTCAGGGCACTAGCTCTGTGAATTTTGAGAGTCAGATCTGGCCTGCATTTATGCTGTAGGCATGGACTGTAGCAGGTATTGTGTGGTCTGGAACTGGCAATGATAGTGGCTTCCTGATTGAGAAAGTGTTTTTATTCTTGTAGTGTCCTGATACTAGTGGATTCCTGATTGCAGAAGCAGCACAGCTCCTTTCATGACTTTGTTCTGAGTGTGACTTTGGCAAACTTTTCTGAAAGTTCAACGTAGAGTCTGTTTCTTTAGTCCTCCCAACTATCCCATAAGCTATCGAATCTTTGAATTTTCCTTCTTAAATTAGAGTTCTGTTCTATTCTGTTCAGGGTTCTGTTCTCTGCAATTGAATCCAGACCTACAGAGCTTCTTTTACTGTTGCTAACCAGATATTTCCAGCTTTAAGAGGCATGCTCTCTTCCCAATGGAGCTGTGATTATGGAAACAGATGTTGAGATGGAGATTGCCTATGTATGGCCTTGAGTGACTACAGTGACGAGTCTTTTGAAGACTCCTCCAATGGACATGCAGTACAAGTGAAAATAAACCTTTTATTTAAGCTACTGAGATTTGGGGGAAATTTGTTACCACAGGATTATCCTGAAATGACATAGAACTTAGAGCCTAAGAGCTGAGTGCTGCTTGAATAATAAAATACACTGAAATATGTGTCATCGACTTAACAGCTGGTCAGAGGGAATCAAGGAAACTATTACTGAAGTCTGGGGGAATGGAAATCCTTTTTGTTTAGTAATGAAATATTTGGTAAAACTGTTGCCTGTGGTAAATTGGAAGGCAAAAGACATATCTATTCAGTCTGAGATGTAAGGGAAAGAAAATAAAAAAAAAAAGACATCTCTAACTTCAGGGAGGAGATTGAAAACAGATTATTACTGCTTATTGGTTGCTATTAGCTGCATTTGACATGATATTGTAAGAAAGAGATAGGTTCAGAGAGAGTTGTCAGTTTATAAGGATAAATAAGAGAGACTAGAGAGTCTACAAATTCAAGGATTTGTAAGGTTGGAAAAGGCAACTTCTTCTCAACCCAAACAATGAAAGATAAAATTGATCCTTTGAGCAACAAAGACCTCTTAGAATTCAGCTTTGAAGCAAGTTTCAGATCACTGATCATGGATTAGGGTGTGGTGTCCAATGGCTCAAAATAACTTAGGTTGGTTTAGGGGAAAAGGTGTAGCTCTCACTGCTAGGCTCAGGGAACCCAATTGATGTGGGGAGGAGAAAGAGGAGGACGAAGAGGGAGAGAGAACAGAGAAGCAGTGGGCCAAGAGAGCACAGAAATATGTCTAGAAAGGAAGCATGAGAGTAGGTAAGAAGTCAACTAAGTTTAATTTTGTAAGATACTTTTACTGCTAAAAAAGGCTCCTACCTGGATTGAATGTGATTGTAACTATTTGAGACTTAAGATGACTCTTGGACTCTACCATTTATAGGCAAAAAGTAGGCTAGGAAAGCTGTTCAATTTCTAAGGCAGACATATTCTTCAATGGCTACCTTAGACAAGGCCAAAAGAGGACCTTCCCAAAGGGAGAATCCAAGAATCATCTTCCATGTCTAGGAAGGACAGGGGAGCCCTTCCTAGACAACCCACATGGAGCCTATTCAGGGGACATTTCACACCTCATGGTTAGGGAGTTTAAAACTTCTGCCTAGTCTAACATCAAAATTGTTTCAGGCCAATGACTGCGATGTCTTTTCCATTCTTCCTATTTTTAATGTGTTTTTTGAAGTTATCCTGACTCTATTCTAATACTCGATGTGCGTGTGTGAGTGTTTGGAGGGCAGGTCTCTGGATCAAGAGAAGATACACCTGGACCTATTGTAGAGGCTATTTGCACATTATCCCCTGACATAAAGACTACCATGCATCCCAGATATCCTGGGCTTTGAGGTTGATGCCATCACTGAGACTTTTCAGTTATCTTCCCTTGGAAGAAAGTGAGTGGCTGCATTTTGTATGCAGGAAGGAGGGAAGACTCTAATAATCATTAGTACTATTCACCAACTGTTTCTGCTTTACTCCTTCATGATAGGATTGTACTTCTCCTCCCTCTCTTTTATTTTTTATTGTTTTTTAAAATATGATTTTATGAGGTATAAATGCAATTTTGTTACATGTGTAGATTGTGTAATGTTCAAGGTAGAGCTCTTAGCGTACTCATCACCCAAATGTAACTGAGGTAAAGGTCTGAAAAAGGGCAATGAAATGTTTTACAAGTTGTCTCTTTAGAACCCCCCACCCTTTTGGGGAATTAAAACCTGCATTCCTTCCCGAGGCCAGTAATCAAAGGGGCAGAAAAATGTTCTTTCCTGTTTGTTTCCTAGTATCTTAAACCACAGGAGATGGCTCAACAGAATTGTCTGGACAAGGGTCACAAAATCATAGTCATTGGGGATAAGGTCAACCAAAACCACCAATTATAGTTAAACAACAATAGCCCGAAGCCATGATACTGGTCATATAGACCTGAGCACAACTGCCAAAAACTCCCCTCTAAAAAGCCCTGTATTTCTGCTGAAAGACAAGATGGCAGTCTTTTGAGACACTATTCGACCACCCTCCTCATTTGCCAGCAAGTTAATAAACTTCTCCCTCCTTTTCCTCAAACCATTTGTCCTCATTCATTCTCATGATTAGTCCTTGGGGACAAATACTGAACTTTCAATAACACAAATAATGTACATTGTACCCATTAAGTCATTTCTCATCATCCACCCCCTCCCACACCCTAACCCTTCTGAGTCTCCATTGCCTATTCATTCCACTCTCTATGTCCATGTATACACATTTTTAGCACCCATTTATGAGTGAGGACATGTGATATTTGTCTTTGTGTGTCTGGCTTGTATCGCTTAAGATAATATCCTCCCATTCCATCCATGTTACTGTATAAGACATGATTTCTTTCTTTTTATGGCTGAATCATATTCCCATTGTGTATACATGGTACATTTTATTTAGTCAGTCATCCACTGATGGGCACATAGGTTAATTCCATATCTTTGCTCTTGTCAATAAACATACAAATGCAGGTATCTTTTTGATATATTAATTTCATTTCCTTTGGGTAGATATACAGTAGTGGCACTGCTGGATCAAATGGTAGTTCTATTTTTAGTTCTTTGAGAAATCTCCATACTGTTTTCCACAGAGGTTATACTAATTTATATTCCCACCAATAGTGTATAAGCATTCCTTTTTCTCTGCATCATCACCAACATCTGTTGTTTTTTGTCTTTTTAATAATAGCCATTCTTGGGCCTAGCATGGTGGCTCATGCCTGTAATACTAGCACTTTGGGAGGCCATGCCAGGAGGATTGCTTGAGCCCAGGAGTTCAAGGCCATAGTGAACCATGACTGTGCCACTGCACTCCAGCCTGGGCAACAGAGTGAGACTCCATCTCTAATAATGATATTAATAATAATAATAATGGCCATTCTGACTGGTGTAAAGTGATATGTCATGGTTGTTTTAATTTGAATTTCTCTGATGGTTAGTGATGTTGAGCATTTTTCATATACCTGTTGGCCATTTATATGTCTTCTTTTGAAAAATGTCTATTCATGTCCTTTGTGCACTTTTTTTTTTGTTTGTTTATTTCTTTATTTTCTTTTCTCTGCAACAACTGAAGGAAATTTGTGCATTTTTCAATGGGATTATTTGGGGGTTTTTTGTTGAGTTGTTTGAGTTATCTGTAACTTCTGGATATTAGTCCCCTGTTGTATGAATAGCTTGCAAATATTTTATCCTATTCTGAAGGTTGTCTGTTCACTCTGTTGATTATTTCTTTTGCTGTGCAGAAGCTTTTTAGTTTAGTTAAGTCTGATTTGTCTATTTTTGTTTTTGTTGCCTGTGCTTTTGAGGTCTTAGTCATAAATTCTTTGCCTAGACCAATGTCCAGAAGAGTTTTCCTTAGGTTTTCTTCCAGTATTTTTGTAGTATGGGGTCTTATGTTTAAGTTTTTAATCCATTTTGAGTTGATTTTTGCATATGGTGAGAGATAAGGATCCAGTTTCATTCTTCTGCAACATGACTATCCAATTTATCCAGCAGCTCCTCCACCAACTCCTCTTTTAAAGTTAGGCATAAATATATAACTTGTTTTGGCTAATTAAATGTGCACAGAAGTGATGTGTGTCTTTTTTGAACACCATTTTTTATTGCTGTAAAAATATATAACATAAAATTTACTGTTTTAACCATTTTTTAAGTGTATAGTTCGGTAGTGTTAAGTACACAACATTGTTGTGAAACAGATCTCTGGAACTTTTTAATCTTGCAAAACTAAAACTTTATACCTATCAAACAATTCCCCTTTCCCCATGCCCTAGTCCCTGGTAACTTTCTGTATTTACGAATTTGACTGTTCCATGTCCCTCATACGAGTGGACTCATTCAGTATTTGTTTTTGTTTTTGTTTTGATTGGCTTATTTCACTTGGCAAAATGTCTTCAAGGTCTATCCATGTTGCAGTATGTGAGAGGATTTCCTTCCTGTTTTAAGGCTGAATAATATTCCATTGTATGGATATACCACATTTTATTTATCCATTCATCCATCAATAGACATTTATGTTGCTTCTATCTCTTGCCTATTGTGAATTGTGCTGCTATTCTAAGCATCATCATTAAGAGCAAGTCTGTGATTCACCATATTCCCTTTTTCCTGCTGCCTTGAGTAAGGAAGCACATACCAAGATGATCTTCTCTCAGCCTGGGTCCTTCAATTATTAAAACAAGCAGAGCTCCTGGCTGACCCAAGATGGACATGGAGAGTGAGTGAGATATAAGCTTTTGTTATTTTAAGACACTAAGATTTTGGGGTCCTTTTCTTTCCCTGGTGAATACCAATGAGTTTTTCACTTTTAAGACTAAAATGTGACTTCCAAAGTTTATAGAAAAGAACTTATGTCAGAGACTGCCATAATGGGGAAGGCTGCTATATATTTGAGTGCTGTACTTCTTTTGTGTTGCCTCAGTTTACAACTTCTTCTTAAGATTTTTTTTTTTGGCCATGGCCATACTCATGACTTCTTTTTCTTTAACTGGCCAAAGCCTAGAGAAATCCCAAATCCTCTTTTTTTTTTTTTCATTCCTTATCCATTTATCTTGTTTTCTATACTCTACATTGGCCACTTCTTTGCACCCTGTGTATTTGATAGGATTAGGCTTGGCTGTGAGCATCAAACCCCCAAATAACAGTGGCTAAGAAAATAGAAGTTAATTTTTTTTCCCTCACATGAAAGAATCAGGGTTGATACGGTGGTTCCATGACCAAATGGGACATAGTCTCCTGTCTCTTTGTTCTTTTACCCTCATTATGCACCTTCCATGTCTTAATTAAAGATGCCTGATCCACATTCATTCCTTATGTGCATTTTGGCTGGCAGGAAGGACAAAAGAGAAATAAATGCCTTTCCTCTATAAGGTAACTTCCAGAAGTTGCATATGTCACTTTCGGTTCCATCCCATGGTAGAGTTTACTCACATCAAACACATCAAAGGAAGCTGGGAAACATGGTGTTTATTCTGGGTAGTGATAATCCCAGCTTTTAGTAAATAACATGGAGATTCTGCTTGTGAAGAAGAGGAAAATTGATATTGCAGTGTAAGTAGCTATGGTAGGAAGAATCATTGTCCCCCAAAGACGCCAACTTCCTAATTCCCAGAATATTTCTGTAAATATGTTACCTCTCGTGGCAAAAATATTTTTCAGATGTGATCAAAGTAAGGACCTTGAGATGGGGAAAGTATCTTAGATTATCCACGTGGGCCCGATCTAATCACATAGATTCTTAAAAAGCAGAGAATTTCCCCAGCTGTGGTCAGAAGGGTGCTATGACTACAGAAAGAGGGTCAGAGAGATTCTGTGTGAAAAGAACTCAACCCACTATTGCTGGCTTTGAAGATGAAAGGGGACCATGAATCAAGGAATGTAGGTGGCCTTTTGAAAAGGGAAAATGCAAGGGAACAGATTTCCCCCTAGGGTCTCCAGAAAGGAATGCAGCACAGCTAACAGTGAGATCCACGATGAACTTGTGACCCACAGAACTGAAAGGTAATACATTTTTGTTGTTTACAGCCAGTAAATTTATGGTAATTTGTTATGGCAGCTGTAGAAAACTAATGCACTAGCAGTCTCAGCCACAGTGACTCCTCTGGCCACTCAAATATCTGCACACTCTTCTTTTCACACATAGAACAAGCTCACCTTCTGTCCAAGGAAGAACCCCATCAAATCCCATCCATCTCTTCCAGTTATAGTGTCTAGCTGGAAGTCCAAGACCTCCAAGAAATGTTCAGTCCTTTTCATCAGGTTTGCATGTGGCCAAATTATCTACTCCCCAAGCATCTAATATACTGCAATGGGATAGAAAAGCTTTGTTCTCTAGCACTAAGTTCTTTGACTGGCTCATCTGGCAGTCTTGATGACAGGTTCTCCTCTTCAGGAGGATTTGCCATGGGAGATCATGACTTATCAGAACACACAACTTCAGAAAGATACATATTCTGCCAGGCTAGCTCTTGGCCTTGATAACCCGTGCCCCACACAGAATCACCATACAGGGACTTTAGAAGCTAGAGGTCCTCCCTAGATTTTTGATCTAGTCTAGGCTTTTACCCTACTTTGGCAATCCTCTTCCTGGACCAAAGAGAAAAATCTCTAATGAGGTTGCACATCTGCTTTTGATCCTAAAAGAAAACTATAATAAATTTTAGCTTGGCGGTGAGTATCAACTGACTTTACGGCAGAAAGATTTAAAAAGACAGCCCCACACAATCTGAGAATCGGCATTGCCTCAAGTGTTGGGACCCATTTGAAAAAAATCCATATTGGCTGCTTTCCCCTGTATGGAAATTCTCTTTAGAGTAAATTGCCCAATGTGTCAGTGTCTTTAGACTGGAGAAGTAACCCTCACCTCAGATGCTGACATGCTCCTTCTTCCTTACGAAATATATAACATCAATGTATCCTGTTGATTTTTTTCTCTATGAAAATGGCAAAATTAAAATAAATGGCATTCTGCTCTATTTAAGATGTAGACTATTGTGACAGTCACTTTCACCTTTAACTGGAAAAAAAAATAAGATAAACTAAAAAATCATTTTTAAAAAGCCAGCTATTGAATGCAAAAATTTCTAAAGCAACTAAATTCAAGACAGGGGACAAATCCTAGATATTTATATAAATACATAATAATGATAGCAATGTAATCAAATTTTTGAAAAATCACTCAGAAATGTTTTTTCCAGAAAAAGTAAAACAATTAAAAAATTAAATTAATTTCTTAAAAATTATTTTTAAGAAACTTTAGACTTTTGCTGTATATGAAAATGTAACTTTTAACTTAATTGCTAAATTTTATTCAGATATTGTTGACTTTTTTTAGCACCTGATGTAACTAATAATGGATCAAATAATTTTTGCCAAATTAAATAATAAAATGTAAACTGTTTTTATTTAACTTTCAAAGCCCAACTCACACAGAAAAGCATGAGGAACAAATATAAACAGCATGCACAAGGCCAACACCAACCCATAGCTGTTCGCAGGCCACTTCTCAAAATATGACTTTGAGATTGAGCAATTGAGCAAGAGAAAGTTCTGGATCCACAGCCATCTATGCAACACAGTTTTGTAGCATTGGTCTGGCATGTATTTTGTGACCTTTCATGAATTCAGTGTCACTGATGCTCATGTGATATCCCCCCAAAACCCAACAAGGGGAATTAAATAGTATTAAGTAATGAGATTTTGTCAGATAGGGCTGAATTTTGGATGGCCACAATACCATTGTAATATTGCAATTTTTTTAACATCCCCCCAAGTAATAATTTTTGCCAAATTGGGTACAATAGTGGTCCCACTGAGAATGCATAATGTAAATGAATTTAAACCACTGATAGTGTATATTTATAAATTAATTTTTGAGTATGTATTTGCAAGAAAGATATATTTTTCCTTGAATTGTATAATTTAATTTTTGTCTTCTTACATGGAATTTTATATGTGCAAGGGATAACTCTCCCTTCCCCTCAAATAAACCATTTTTCTAATTTGATTGCAGAAGTTAGTAACCCAGAGCTCATTTAATAGAAATTCATTTTGGAGCATACTTTTCCTAGGGACCTCAGGGATCAGCTTGTGCCATCGTGTCCAGCCGGAGGTCTTTGAATAATTAAAAAAGTAGTAATGGGGTGTTGTGAGCTGTTTTCAATATTTAAAAATGCCTAGATAAAATCATACTCTTGCTGGAGTTTTTTCCCTAATATGCTTAGTCATACAAGTTTTTGTTCCATAAAAATGGAACATCAGTTACCTGAGGAGACTGACATCTTCTAGCCCAATTGCCAACCCTGCCTTCTGCCTCCAACAGCTTCCCTTTTTTTGTTTACCACCATTCCTAATCCCCCTTAGAGATTTGTCAGAATTTTTAACAGAACAAAAAATCAAACAGTTATTGTTCAATAAGTGAATTTTTCTAAGCATGGTATTTTGAAGCATAAGATTCATAGTTAAAAATTATTAACAGGAGAGCTTAGTAATGAAAATGTTTCAACTTCTCATCTAGTTTAAAATTCTACAGAGGTATACAGAGGTCAAATGCATTTTCCAAGGTCATGCAACTGGTTAATAATGGAGGCAGGATTAAATCCCAATTTTTTTGACTAAAACCTGTTATACTTTTCTCCACATTAATTGTCCTCAGCATGGACAGCATTAAACACTTGTACCATAAGTGGCCTGAAGGCCATTTTCTGTGGAGAGAGGTTAGTGTCTGCCTTCACGCCCTAAGGCTTGTGAGAGCTAATTCTGCCTGCTTGTGTACCAGAGTGTTGTCTTCAGCCCAGAGCAGAGCAGAAGACTGAGAGGCAAAATGCTGTTGCAGCATTTTTGACAGACCCCAAAAGGAAGCCTGTATTTTCTGTGACCACTGAGTTGTGCTGTGATAATTGTGGCTCACGGTGATGTCCCTACGGCACTGCAAGTTCCCAGGATGTGATCTGATGTATCAAAGAGTAGTTATATTTAGAACAGTTTTAGCATTCACTATATGTGATAGCATTCTAAGGTGATAATATTACAACTCTCCCACAATTTGTTTAATTGGACTTTAAAATATGGATTTCTGGAATACAATTTAATAGAAGATTCAAGGTCTTGAGTCATATTACTTATTTTAGTTTATACTTACATTGGTTTTACTTTTGCCTCATCAAGGCTGATTATTATGGTGTGGTTCTCATTGATTTTTTTACTTCTTTGAACTACTTGAACTCTTTAAAACACAATTAATTCATAAATTATGCATTCATTCAATAAATTTATTGAGCACCTACTATGTGCCAGAGTTCTGCTAGATACTAGGGAGATATTGGTGGAAAAAAATAACTGTAAAGCTTAGAGAATATAAAACTTATAGCACAAATAAATATAAAATTACAGTTATGATGAGTGCTGTTGAAGGGAGGGTATGGCTGTTTGACAGTTTATTAAAGCAGATTTGGTGAAATTGGGGATAATAGTAAAGGATTCCTTGAGGAAGGAATGATTAAGCAAAATTCTGAAGAGATAGCCTTTAGGTAAGAAAAGAAGGCAGAGAAGAAGCTTCCAGGCAGAAGAACAGCATTACAAAGTCCCTGTGGCTTGAGTGTGGTTTAATGAAATACATGCCAGTGCTGCTGGAGTGTAGAGAGGGGTGGAGGATGTTATATGAGATGACGCTAGAATTCGGAGGAGATCATGCATGATTTTTAGGCAGTGTTGGGCATTTTGGCTTTATTCTGAGAGCAGCTGAAAGCATTAGAGGAAGTTGGGTGATCAGGTTTATGTTTTAGGAAATCATCTGACATCGTTGTGAAGAGCAGATCAGAGAGGCTGGAAGGAGATATTGAGACTTAGTACAAGATATTTTAGAAATAGGAGTGACAAATGATAATTACTTTGAGCATGAACTCTCAATAGGGGTGATATCTTCCTTGATAGAGAAAAATTGGTTCATAGGGGAGCAAAAAAAATTCTTACCTATTACCATAGTTTGTGGCCGATAAAATCATATTCCTTAGAATTCAGTTTCTATTGTTGGGTTTTGGTGTTGTTTTGAGGTATTTTGAGCAGCATTGACATTGAATTCATGAAAGATACACAAAAATGTATGGAAGATCAGTGCTACAAAACTAGGGAGAACAGATGGCTGTGACTGGAGGACTTTCTCTGGAATGATTATTTCATACTGAAATCATATTGCAAGAGATGATCTTAGCATGGCCATGGGCTAGTATTGGCCATCTTGCGGATGCTGTTTATGTTTGAGCCTCATGCTTTTGGGTGTGCATTGGGCTTTGGGAATCAAACTAAAATAGTTTATATTTTATTATGTAATTGGACAAAAGTTAATCAGCTCATCACTCATTTTGTCAAATGCTAAAAGGAAAAACTGTCAACTATATCTGAATGGATATCTAGCAGCTAAATAAGTTACCAGATTTTCTCATATCAAGCAAAAATCAAAATTTAGTTTCATTAAAAATAATTTTTAAGACATTAATTTAAATTTTTCAATAGTTTTGCTGGAAAATACAATTTGAATGATTTTTAAAACCTTGGTCCCCTTGCTTTTATTGTATATTTCTCTAAATTGCTCATTTGCATATATAATTTGATATAATTTATTCAAGCATAAAATTATATTTAAAGGTACTTAGTATATTCAGTTTTAAAGTTAAATGTTGATAGTTTTGTCACTTCTAATTTACTTTTTAACTTGAAAACTTTACCTAGTCATTCTTAATCTTGCATTGAATAAATCATGGCTATACAGTATATCAATGGTATTAACATTTCACAGGTGGAGCAATTAGAAAAAAAATCTAAAAATGCTTTTTGGGAGTGACAATGAAGAAAAGGTTGATAAACATTTGTTTAGCTAGAGTAATGGAAGTACAGAACAATGGGCCTTGACACAGACTTTTTGGGAGATAAATTACGAGGCTTCAGTGATGAATCTGATTTGGAGAGTGAGAAAAGGTAAAGTGTTACATACGACTGCTAGTTCTGGCTTAAACAACAACAGAAGGTTCTGCTAGCCACCGAGATAAGGAAGCACTAGAAGAGCACCAGGAGTTTGTCATTTGCTTGTTTATTTTGTAGGGCCTATTAGTGTGTGTGTAGATTGTGTTTGTGTGCACACATTTAATAAAAGGGTCTTGGACATATTGACTTTTAGGTACCTGCGGTAGGCAGAATAATGCCCCCCTCAAAGCATTCACAACCCAGTCCCTGGAACCTATGAATAAGTATTTTACATGGGAAAGAGGAATTAAGGTTACAGATGGAATTAAGGTTGTTAATCAGTTGACCTTAAGATATTAATAGTAATCACAAGGAAAACCACTAGGAAAATAATTCAGAAGTAGATAGTAAAAGATAACTACTATAAGGGAATTCAAATGGTACCCTAGAAATATCTATTTAACACAAAAGAAGACAGTAATGGAGGAATTGAGGAACAAAAAGACACAACACATAGAAAATAGCAAAATAACAGATGTAAGGACTATTTTATCAATATTAAATGTGTAGATGAATTAAATTCTCTGGTTGGCAGATGGATTTTTAAAATGTGATTCATTCATACACTGCATACAAGAGACTCGCTTTAGATCCAAAGGTGCAAATAGGTTGAAAGTAAAAGGATGGAAAAGAGATACCTTCAAAAATGACCAAAAGAAACCTGTAGTAGCTCTATTAACATTATGCGAAGTGGACTTTAAGACAAAAATTGTCACTTGAGACAAAGATGGACATTTTATAATTATAAAAGTTCAATTCACCAGGAAGATACAACAAATATAGACATATATGTACCTAACAGAGACTTGATATATATGAAGCAAAAGCTGACAAAACTGAACAAAGAAATAGACAATTCAACAATAGTTAGAGACTTCAGTACCCCACTTGCCATAATCAGTGGATGAGAAGAAAGAAGATCAGCAAGGAAGTAAACTTGAACAACATTATAAACCAACTATGTGAGTTGACCTCACAGACATCTATAGAACACTCCACCCAACAGCAGTATGCACATTCTTTCTCAAATACTCATGGAACATTCATCAAAATAGACTATATATTAGGCCATTAAACAAGTCTTAAAAATTTGAAATAATTGAAATCATACTAAGTATGTCCTTTTGACCACAATGAAATGAAATTGAAAATCAAAAACAGAAGAATATTTGGAAAATTCACACACATGTGAAAATTAAACAACATACATCTAAAGAACCAATGATTCACAGAAACCACAGGAAATTAGAAGATACTTTGGGATGAATGAAAGTGAAAACACAACATACCAAAACTTATGGGATACAACAAAAGCAGTGATCAGAGAGAAATTTACAACTGTGGAAAACTAAATTTTAAAAAAGTAGTATATTAAATAAATAAATTTACACCTTAAGAAAAAAAGAAAAGAAGAGCAAACTTATCCCAAAGAAAGGAGAAGGAAGGAAATGATAAAGAATAGAGCTAAAATAAACAAAATAAAGGAAGAAAAATAAGAAAATCAATGAAACCAAAAGTTGGTTCTTTGGGGAGATCAACAAAATTGATAAATATTTAACTAGAATGACCATAATAAAAAAAAGAGAGAAAACTCAAATTATGAAAATCGGGAAAGAAAAGAGGGGGACATTACTATTAACTTTACAGAAGTAAAAAGGGTTGTAATGAAATACCATAAATAATGATATGCCAACAAATTAGATTACTTAGATCAAAATAGACAAATTCTTAGAAAGACACAAACTACCAACACTGACTCAAGAAAAAATATAAAATCTGAATTGACATCAATAAAAGATTGAAGGCTGGGCGCGGTGGCTCACGCCTGTAATCCTAGCACTCTGGGAGGCCGAGGCGGGTGGATCGCTCGAGGTCAGGAGTTCGAGACCAGCCTGAGCAAGAGCGAGACCCCGTCTCTACTAAAAATAGAAAGACATTATACAGACAACTAAAAATCTATATAGAAAAAATTAGCCGGGCATAGTGGCGCATGCCTGTAGTCCCAGCTACTCGGGAGGCTGAGGCAGTAGGATCGCTTAAGCCGAGGAGTCTGAGGTTGCTGTGAGCTAAGCTGACGCCACGGCACTCACACTAGCCTGGGCAACAAAGTGAGACTTTGTCTCAACAAAAAATAAATAAATAAATAAATAAAAATAAATAAAAAAATAAAAGATTGAATCAGTAATCAAAAACCTCCCATCAAAGAAAATGCCAGGACCATATGGCTTCATTGGTAAATTCTACCAAACACCCAAAGAAGAATTGGCAACAATCCTTCACAAACTCTTCTAAAAAAACAGAAGAGAAAGGAATACTTCCTAACTCATTCTGTGGGGCCACTATCATTCTGATACCAAAGTCAGACAAAAAAAAATCATAGGAAGAGTAAACTACAGACCAATATCCCTTGAGAATCTTCAACAAAATACTAGTAAATAGAATCCAGCAACATATAAAAGGAATTATATACTATGACCATGTGAGATTTATTCTAGGAATCCAAGGTTGGTTCAACATACAAAAACGAATCAATGTAATACAGAATATTATAGAATAAAGGAAAAAACTTCACATGATCATTTCAATAGATCCAGTAAAAAGCATTTGACCATATGCAACAACCTTTCATAATAAAAATTTTCAGCAAGCTAAGGGTAGAGGGGAACTTCCTCAAACTAATAAAGGTCATCTATGAAAAACCCACAGCTAACATCATGTTTATAGTGAACAACTGAAAGCTTTCCCTCTTAGATCAGGAAAGCCCAGGATGTCTGCTCTTACCACTTTATATTCAACAGGAGAAAAAAAAGCATTCAGATTGGAAAGGGAGAAGTAAATTTATCTCTATTTGCAGATGGCATAATCTTATATATAGAAAACCCTAAAGAATCCACAAAAAAAAAAACCTATTACAGCAACAAACAAGTTCAAGTTCACAGGGTACAAGATCTATATACAAAAGTGAGTTGTAGGCCAGATGTGGTGGCTCACACCTGTAATCCTAGCACTCTGGGAGGCCAAGGTGGGAGGATTCCTTGAGGTCAGGTGTTTGAAACCAGCCTGAGCAAGAGTGAGACCCTCTCTCTACCAAAGGTAGACAAAATTAGCTGGGTATGGTGGCTTGCACCTGTGTTCCCAACTACTCAAGAGGCTGAGTCAGGAGGATCACTTGAGCCAAGGAGTTTGAGGTTGCAGTGAGCTATGATGATGCCACTGGACTCTACCCCAGGTGACAGAGTGAGACTCTGTCTCAAAAAAAAAAAAAAAAAGAAAAAGAAGTGAGTTGTAATTATATACACTAGCAATCCAAAAATGAAATTAAGAAAACAGTTCCACTTACAATACCATAAAAAGAATAAAATACTTAGGAATAAATTTAACCAAATAGGTGGAAGACTTATACACTGAAAACTATAAGACATTGCTGAAAGAAATTAAAACAGAAATAAATGGAAAGACACCCTGTGTTTTTGCATTAGAAGCTTAATATTATCAAGATGACAATACCCATCAAATTAATTACAGATACAATACAATCTCTAACAAAATTCCAGCTGTGTTTTTTTTTTTTTTTCCAGAAATGGACAAAGTGATCCTAAAATTCCTGCAGAATGCAAAAGAACCCAGAGTAGTCAAAATAATCTTGAGGGCCAGGCACGGTGGCTCACGCCTGTAATCCTAGCACTCTGGGAGGCCGAGGTGGGCGGATCGTTTGAGCTCAGGAGTTCGACACCAGCCTGAGCAAGAGCGAGACCCCATCTCTACTAAAAACAGAAAGAAATTATATGGACAGCTAAAAAAAATATATATATATAGAAAAAATTAGCCGGGCATGGTGGCACATGCCTGTAGTCCCAGCTACTGGGGAGGCTGAGACAGGAGGATCGCTTGAGCCTAGGAGTTTGAGGTTGCTGTGAGCTAGGCTGACGCCACGGCACTCACTCTAGCCCGGGCAACAGAGTGAGACTCTGTCTCAAAAAAAAAAAATAATAATAATAATCTTGAAAAAGAACAAAGTTGGAGGATGCATACTTTCTGATTTCAAATGCTGCTTCAAAGAAACAGTAATTCAAACAGTTTAATAGTGGCATAAAGATAGACAAATAAACCCATACATGTGTGGTTATTGATTTTTCACAAGGGTAATAAGACCATTCAATGAGGAAGACATAGTCTTTTCAACACATGGTACTGGGACAACTTGATACTCACTTGCAAAAGAATGAATTAATCAGAATACCTCAGTTCCCAACATTTCTAGATAAAAGAAGTTTACTATGACATGTTTGTAAAAGGCAAATAAACTAGACATCTCCCTCATATTCTGATTTTAATAGAAGTCTTGCATTTTAAAATGTGGCAGTTATAAAATATCTGTTTTAAAATTTAAAAGAAAAACAATAACAAAAAGACCTAGAAAAAAAGCTTTAACCCTCTCGTTTTTATTTTGGGGTTAATAATTCTGCTCATTTTGGAAGTTTATAGATCCATTACCAATGGAATAAACATTCATTTAATATTGAGAAGGCGAGATCTTTTTTGAGGAAGCAGACGGTGAAACAAGACACTAGAGATGACTCTGGGCAGAGATAGGGGACTTCTGCCAAAGTCCTTTCCTGCCTGTTACAGTCCACAAATATGTGTGTGGTTGCAATTGAGCTTCCCTAAGGCCCTGTTCCATTCCAGAGGCTGATAAAAAATGTGACCATCTAGCTACAAATGGAAATATCAGAGTATCCAAAGCATAGCAACCAGGAAAGCGTCCCAGGGAAATCACCCAGCAACAATCAGAAAGTTAAAAACAAAGCAACACGGTAACCAAAACATAACCCAGACAAACTGTGGAGCCAAGGAAAGAAGGAAACACTCTGGGCAGGGTGAAGATGCTCTGTGTTAGATTCAATTCAGCAGTGTCACCAGACTTGTATTAATACTTGCTCACTCATAGGTAGCGGATGCCTACGGTGTACCAGTGATATGCCAGGACCTGGGAATTCAAAGTTAAATAAGAAATAGTCCCTGTCTTCAATGAAATAATGATATTGTGTACTTTTAAGCCCCAGCAGTACAGTGTGGTAAATGCTAGGATAAAGCGTCTGCAATGTGCCATGGTAGCACAGAAGAGTTGGGGAGTTTGGTGTATGTTTGAGATGTCTTTGGGATTTTTGAGTAGAACTATTCATTTGGCAGATTTATAGGCCAGAGGCTGGAGTAGACAAGCTGAATGGTCGTATAGATATAGGGATATGTATAGGTAGTAGCTGAAGTCACAGGTTTGGGGAAAGTCATGAGGGTATAATGAAAATAAGTGTGAAACTCTAGGGTGCATGGACATTCTGAGATGAGGAAGATGGAAGGAGGTAGAAGTAAACTAGGGAAGCCACAGAAATGGCAGGAGAGAGCACCAAGAAGTAGCCCATGCTGCACAGCACTTCAAAGTATATGTTGAATTTGGAAAGGAGGTGGTCATGGGGACATTCATCAGAGCAGCTTAGAGCAGTACTGGGAGGAAGTCCATGAAAACTTAGGAAAGAGGGAGAACAATTGAAAATATATTTATGGCATCGTAAAGAAAAATCTAGCAAGCTTTGTATTTGAATAGGACACTTGGATACAGGCTTCAAGCAGCTATTCTGGTAATCATTTTAGGTTCTATTTCAACTCTTTGAGCACTTTTCCATCATTCAAATGAGATCTATGGTCAAATCCCGAGAAGCCAGGAGAGAGAGTATGAAGTGAACAGACACTTTGAGTAATTATCAGGTGCAAGATCCTTTATATGCATGATTTCATTTAAATCCCACAAAACTATTCCAAGAAGTTATCATTTTCAGTTTAAGATTCAAAGGAATGATAAAAGTGAGGTATGAATTGGTAATGTTGCCTACTAAACTCAACTCTTATTATGTTGCTTTGATTTTAGACCCTCAGGCTTTCATTTCTCTTGTTTATGGGTCTTCCAGGTTTTGAAAAGCCTTGGAACACTGGCTGTCTGTGATCCACCTGAATACTTCTTTTAGGGTCTACCCCCACTTCTCTTACAAGCTGCATTACAGGAGCATCGCCTACCTCCAAGCTACCTGCTGTCGGTTCTCCTAGCTCATCCCTTAGCTGATCTCTCTTCTGCTAGTCTCAGGTGACCCTCAAACTTCAACCTCTTTATTCTTTTTTTTACTTTTTTGGTCATAAACCAAAAAGATCATGTGGCATTTACCTAGAACTTATATGCAGTCCTGCCATGATTTTAGTCTGACTGGAAAGATGTACTCTGAGCAAGGAGTTTAAATCATTTACCTGCCACTCACATTCTTATTTCATATTGGGTTGAACTGTATGAAACTGTCATTTTTGGATTTCAGAAAAATTGAATGTCAGCGATTCCATGTAGGCTTTAGGTGATCACCTGAGCTTTGTTATGGACTGGATGTTTGTGTTTCCCCAAATTTCATATGTTAAAACCCTATCCCCCAAATGGGATGGTGTTAGGAGTTGGTGCCCTTGGGAGGTAATTAGGATTAGATGAGGTTGTGAGGGTGGGGCCCTCACGAATGGGATTAGCGCCCTTATAAGTGTCATGAGAGAGCTTGCCTCCCCTCTCTACTCTTCACCATGTGAGGATACAATGAGAAGCTGGCAGTCTGCTGCCTGGAAGAGGGCCCACACCAAAGCCTGACCATGCTGGCATCCTGATCTCAGACTTCCAGCCTCCAGAACAGTGAGAAATAAGTTTCTGTGGTTTATAAGCTACCCAGTGTATGGTACTTTTTTTATAACAGCCTGAGCTGACTGACACTGCTTCATGGAGGAAGTGATGGGAATATTGATTCTTGGTGCTTTTCTTTGATTCAATGTTTATGAAATTTTTGTGTATTTTAGTTCTATTTTAAAATTTGTTATTTACATATTCTTAAGGTCAGTCGACTATTTTAATGTCTAAGAGAGGTATCAACTTTTGTAAAACAGGACCCCAAAATGGTATAGATTAACTGAGGCTCCTCTTTAAAGCTCTCTATTCTTTCGAGGGCACATATCTAAGAAGCTGAGTTTCTATAGCATGGTTTTTGAGATAGGACACTATCAAGAACTGGTCTTTTTAGTCCACTTGTGGATGGCTCCAAGCACTTTAATCAGATCTCTGTGTTGCTGAGTAGTGTACCTTATACAAATTCACGTCTGGGGCTAAACCTCAACCCATTTCAATTTCTCAAGCAACATGTGAACAGAAACCATATTTACTTTAAATATCACAAGCTTTGTGTTCATGTTGACTTATAATATTAAGATTAAATCACATAGCCAATGCCTACTTTTTATTTGGTTTAAAATTTCATTTAAATACTATCTTATTTCCTAGAGGCTTAGACTCTTAAATCAGAAGGTCCATTTTATGATATACTCTAAAATCGAGCTATTAGATTTAAAAGTTCACCAAACATGAGCAGAATGCTAATACCACCTTCACATGATTCTAAAGTAGAATAAAAGAACCTCAAACTGGAAGGTCATTAAATTCAAATCCCATGTCTTTATGCTTAAAGAGTCTATAAAACAGGTCTTCAAGCATAAAGGTATAATGGTTAATGTAAATATTCCTTATACCTTAAAAATATCTAGCTCATCTAAATTTAACTTTAATCCATTTGTCCCAACTGTAATCTTTGGTTCCATTATAAACATATTATCTTTAATTCACATCCAATTGATAATTCTTCTAATTTTTTAGGGAAACTCTGATTTCCCTTCTAAAGTCAACTTCCTTATATGATTTTGACAGGTAAGGCTATTTGGGGGGGAACACACAATATCCTTCCATTCCTATTTTTCCAGCATTGGCATTGAATCTAGAAGGAAAGAAATAAAAAGACTGAAATATCTGTGAAAAATTCCAATGTAGAGTTATTTAAGAAATGTTTTCTTATTAAGAAATTCAGAAACAGCCGGGCGAGGTGGCTCACACCTGTAATCCTAGCACTCTGGGAGGCCAAGGTGGGAGGATTCCTTGATGTCAGGAGTTCGAGACCAGCCCTAGCAAGAGTGAGACCCCCGTCTCTACGAAAAATAGAAAGAAATTATATGGACAGCTAAAAATATATATATAGAAAAATTTAGCCGGGCATGGCGGTGCATGCCTGTAGTCCCAGCTACTTGGGAGGCTGAGGCAGTAGGATCACTTGAGTCCAAGAGTTTGAGGTTGCTGTGAGCTAGGCTGATGCCTTGGCACTCACTCTAGTCTGGGCAACAGAGCGAGACTCTGTCTCAAAAAAAAAAAAAAAGAAGAAGAAGAAATTCAGAAAAATAATGAATTGGAAAGATGAATGTATAATTGGCTGTAGAAATGGTCATTTGTTGAAAGTAAGACAAATCTTCTCCATCAGAAGAAGGAAATGGTTGCATATGGTCTAATAGTTTTGTAGCAAAACTCACAGGTATTACAAGGACAGAACTGTGAAAGCGTACATATCCAGGTTTAGTCTGAAAAGTAACTGGGCTAAGTAGGTGAAGGCTGAGGGTTGAGGCCTATCAGAGAATATGGCCTCTCTAGTGGTTTGGGAATGGAGTCTTGTACCAGAATTTAAAATACTTAGTAAATTGCCAAAATTGAGAAACAGAGAAGCCTTGGTGATGGGCACTGTTAGTTGAAGGTTGTCATGGAGCAAATACAACTAGGTAAGACGAGATTCCAAAGGCATAAAAGGAGACAGTGAGGGCAAGCCTTGCCTTTCGTATCTGTGACCTTATTACAGAGTGGTGTAGTCAGAGAACGTTAGAGATGCTTCTACCGTCCCATTTTTAGATGACAAAATTGAGCCTCAGAGAAAAGCTATTTGGTGGTAGAACTGAGATTTGAACCAAGAAACTCTGTTCCCAGTTGTGGGGGACAATTTGTATTATTTAACATCACCTATTATGTTCTCATTAGTTATTGCTAAGGTACTATTGTAATAAAAGTGATGCTGTAGTTTCACGTATATCATATAAATGAATATTATCATCATCATTACTATTTTCACTCAGCATTTGAAAAGAAAACTCTTGCATCCACCCCAGATAAAAGACTCAATCCCCTAAAAGCCTGAGGACCAAATTCTAGATCAGACCTCTAAACTGGCTTGATTCCTTATCCAGCTCCTGGCCTCCAGCTTTCTTAACGGAAAATGATTACTGACCCTCCTCCATGAGCGCATATTGACAGAGCGTAGGTTTTTTTGCCCCTCCATTGGATGTTGCATGGAGAGTCAGGGCTGTTACTCTTCTTTGCAAGTGAGAGGCCACGATGGGAAGAGAGGGTCAGGTACCTCCAAATCCTTGGATTTTCCTAGTTCCCCTTTTGTAAGTCCTCATAGTTGTGTGCCGGGACACTGCGGTAGGCTATTGCCCAACATCTTGGCAGTACTCTTAGCAGCAGTGCCCAGCTCCGAGGGACCAACCCAGTTAGTGGTAGCTCCTCTTTGTTCCTGGTGACAGGGCTTTCCTGGGGCTGCTCCAGTTGCCAGCCAGAGCTGCTAAGGAGAAGCAGCTTTATCAGAGTCTTCCAAGTCCCAAGCTCTAGCTCCTTCAGTGACAAGACAGCTCTCCATTATTCTTTCTAAAAACTCTCATGTCCCAATTCCTACGGAATCTAGCAGTGTTTTCCAGCCTGTGGACGTCAGACGCCTGGGAAGTCACTGGATTACTGCTAGAACAAGTGAATCAATATGTATATGAAATCTGTCTATAAATCAAATAAATAATAGTTGTTGTACTATATATCCTATACTGTGCCAAGTCCTTTGCATACATTATCTCATTAAATCTTCACAACAATGCTATGAGGTAGGTGTAAGGATCACCCCCATTTTACAGGTAAAAAAATTCAGTCTCAAAGAGGTTAAGCACATTGCTTAAGATCATGAAATGAGGAAATAGGTAAACTGGTCTTTAAGCCCAGGTCATTTAAGTGCCTAAGTATTATATAATTTGTAGTAGATTTTTGTTATTTTTGTCTTTTCATTATTTTCTACACTGTAAGTACCTCAAGTATCATATGATTGGCATGTGATATGGTATTTTTAAAGAGCTCTTTCAAGAATCTTGCTCAAAGCTTTTTAAAAATATGGTAGAGAAAAATGACTTTGTAAATCAATGTAACATCATATTTGTTACCTACGATGTAACATCATATTTGCCCCTGCTCTTTTAGCAGCACTGTGCTGTTCATTAGGCAGGGATCCCACCACCGATCATTCCCTTGAATCAAATGAGCAACAAGACACCTCTCAAAACTTTGAGTTACATTAAAATTGTAAATTCTGACATGAAAAAACAAAATAAAACAAGGTAAAATTAGCTTAACTGGTTGGCTATTTCATTCATTTGTTTGTTCACCCATTCAATAAATTTTTACTGGCTCCTACCAGACATTGAGTTAGGAGTTAAAGTTGAAACAGCCTTGGAATAAGCAATGGCGTTTGTCAACTGCAAGAACATGTGACACCTGACTAATTACTTTGTGTGTTAAAACTCTTTCATTCTTTTTTTATATTTATATTCTAGATACCCTCACCCAAAAAAAATTACTTAGCAAACACAAAACTTAAGAAATATAGATCCATTAGAATTTCACTGTAAAGAATCATCAGGTTCTACTTGGTCTACACCTGAGGCCTGTGAAACTTTAGTCCCTGTGGGACCTTAGATACCATGACTGCTATCTAAATCTTTGAATCCAGTTTAGCACCTTACCGTGGTGGGGCTCTGCTTGGGCACAAAGTGGGGGATTACAGGGAAATTTCTCAAAAAGCCTTGAGTTCTTTTGATTCTAAAGAAAAACTATGACTAATAGATTTTTGGGAAATTCTATTTCAAAGTTTTAGATTAGAATTAGAAGATAACATAGGAGAAATTTAGGGAGCTTTTGCCTTCCTAGAAATCAGCATCAAGACAGACTTGCTGTTATATGTTCCACATCTAAAAATTGGGTTTGGCCACTGGGCCTGGATGCCTCTTTCTCTGAGTCTGCATCTCTTTTTCTAACACCTTGGCAACACTGAAGCCCTGCTATCTGCTGGCAGACTTGCCTGGTGCTATGTGCTCAAGTCACCTGTCCTAGAGCCTCCATAATCAGGCTCTCTCTGCTCGGTTATGTAGTGATGAATACTCTGCTTGGCTTACCTTTCACTTGGATGTTGCTCTGTCTAATGATAACCAATTTTCATTCATTCAACAAATATTTATTGACTGTCAGGTACTGTTCTAGGACCTGGAAATTGGCTAGATACTTTCCTCTGTAGCTAAAAATTCTATCTCTAGGTCCTAATTCTGTATAGTTTGCTGTCCCACTGCAATGAAGGGAACCCTCCTGCTACAGGAGACAGTCTGTTTTCAGAAGAAAGGAAACATGACCAAGAGTAAGTACATAGGGGTAGCACAAAATTAGAGATCAAAATCAGTTGAGGCTTGCAAAAATTCAAGGAACAATGAACATAACTTTTCAAGTTTATTTAAAAAAGAGGAACAAGGAGGCAACAGGCTATTGGGTGGAGTCCAGTCAGCAGTGATCTATTGTTGAAAGATTACTTAGGAAAGACCAAGACCTTCAACCTCAGGTTTTAGGGAGGGGAGAGTCAAGACAGGAGAGACTCCTTGGCAAGACAAAAAGAAGCTCATAGTGGGAAAATGTAATTATACTCTGACAAGTTTTTCAACTCTGATAAATTGCATCCCAGTGTTCTGTGAAAAATGTTCAAATTATACTGCTGATCTAATCTTTGTAAAGAAAGTAGAACTGTAAGGAATGGTAGAGGTGCCAGTAAACCAGGCATGGGTAAGCACCCTTCCTATTTTCAAGAAGTAGAAGAAGGGAGATTTTGCATAATAAACAACAGTGATAAGTTGTTGGATTTTTTTTTTTTTGGTATATAAATTATGTATTAATAGACAAGGCCTACAGACATTTCTTTTGGGATACGAACAGGGTATGGCCATGGCAGCCAGTGGTTTTGTTGTGCTGACCTTAGAAAGGAAGGCCTCAGAAGTGGCATGGCCTTCTGTAGGCAAGAATCTTCTTCAGTTGTTCCAGGTCTTCACGGAGCTTGTTGTCCAGACCATCAGCCAGAACTGGCTGTAATTTCCATCTTTCACATCTTCTGTCTGTTTGAGAACTAGTCTGTGTTCTTGTACTGGCCTGGATTTAGGAAGATGGTGACCACACATACTACCTCACCCTCAGTGAACTCTCTAACCTCTTGATGAGGTCAATGTCTATTTTCCTGAATACCACATGAGCATATTTTTGCCTCACATCCTTAATGGCCGTGATGGCAAAGGCTATTTTCTGCCACCCATTGATGTTGATGTTGAGTAAAGTCATCCTTTGGTGTGTGTGGTAGATTGGTTCTGGAACTCCTAGTGAATACCAAAGTCCTCAGAGACTTATGACTCTTCTATAAAATGGGGTAGTATTTGCATAAAACCTATGCACATCCTTCCATGTACTTTAAATCCTCTCTAGATTACATATGATGCCTAATACAGTGTAAATGCTATGTAAATAGTTGTTATACTGTATTATTTAGGGAATAATGACAAGAACAAAAGTCTGTACATGTTCAGTTCAGATGCAACCATCCATTTTTTTTCCCTGAGTATTTTTGATCCACTGCTGGTTGAACCCACGGATGTGGAACCCACAGATATGGAGGGCCAACTGTGTTTGCAAAATGTACTGGAATTTATCAGGGATTATTAGAGATATGGCAGTAGAATGTGGGACTCCTATGGGAGAGAAATCTTGAAGTTTTATTTTGTTTGGAAGCTTCTAAATTAGGAGTGGGCAAACTATAGCCCACAGGCCAAATGTAGCCCATTGCTTATCCTTGTAAATAAAGTTTTATTGTAATGCAGCCATGCCCATTTATTTACATATGGTCTAAGTCTGCTTTCAGTCTTCAACAACAGAATTGAGAGGTTGACCATAGGGCCTAAAAAATCTAAAAATTTACTATGTGTCCCCTTGTAGAAAACTTTGCTTCTAGGGGAAAAAAAAAACAAACAAACAAACTAGTAGGCACTAGGCACTAGGACTTGAGTTTATGAAGAATAGGTATGTCTAATGAAACAATTTTTTAAAATCAGGTTTTCCAGATAGATAGATCAGGAATATATCATTCACATTGATCATCTGGTTGTCACTAAAAATTCAACCACCATTTCTTGAGTGTTTACTTGTATTACAAGCATCGGAAATATAAAGATAAATAATTGTCTGCTAGAGGAGCCACAGACATAGGGGAATAATTCCAAATAAAATAGTATTTGCTATGAAAGAAGTATGTCTAAAATGGTGAAACAGCTTGGGGGTGGGAGGGTGGAGTGGGGGGGGGCAGTTTACCAACCTGAAGACAAAGGGCAAGTTGAATACTGAAGAATGAGCAGGAATTAGTATTGTGATGATGTAAGATTCCAAGCAGAGAGATCTGCTTCTGCAGTGGCAGAAAACACAAGGTAGCATGTTTACTGGGAGAATAAAACTCAGTGTGATATTATCATAAAGTGCAAAGTGGGAAATGGCAGGAGATGCAGGTTGAAGCCAGGTTCAAAGAAGGAATTTTTTGCCATGCTGATGAATCTGAACTTTATTATAAAAGCAAAGGAGAACCACTGAAGCATTTTAATTGCTGGAGTAAAACTGTCAGATTTGCAAATTATGTGAGCCCCTTTGGCAACAGTGTGAGTCAAAACAGGAAACAGGGAGTCTGGCTCAGGGGTTATTGATAGAATCCAATCAAGAAGAGGTTAGTGTCTGGACTAGGGTAGTGATGGTAGGAGTTGAGAGGAAGAATGTATTTGAGAAATATGGGATGCAAAATAGGCTGTCAACAGAAAAAAAGCCAAACTCTGTAAAATAATTTTAAAGAGATTTATTCTGAGCCAAATTTGAGGATCATGACCCGGAGCCACGCCCAAGAGGCCTTGAGCAAGTGGACTCATTGTGGCTGAGTTACAGTTGGGTTCTATACATTTCAGGGAGACAGGGGTTACAGGTAAAGTCCATAAATCAATACATGGGACTCATACATTGGTTTGGCCGGAAAAGGTGGGCCATTTCGAGGGGGGGGGGCCTTGCAGGTTATAGGTGGGTTTAAAGATTCGTTGGCTTGTAATTGGTTAAAGACATGAAGCTTTGTCTAAAGGCTTGGAATGTTTTAACATAGTTGCTGTTTATCAGAGATAAGCCACCAGACATAGATTTGTTGTGTAAATTGAGGGCCTGTAGGTTTGTCTTGAATACCCTTAGGCTTGTTAATGGGTTACAAAGGATGTCCCCAAGAAGGGAGAGGGGCATGATGAGGCATGTCGGACCTCCCTCCTCCTGGCAGGCAATTTAGTTTTAGGATATTCCTTTGGCCACGAAGTGGTCCATTCAGTCAGCCGGTGGGGGGTGAGCCTTAAAATTTTATTTTAGTTCACAAGGCATAATTCAGTAACTGATTAGATTCACTGATGTGAGAGTATGATAAATTAAAAATGCATAGATTTCTGGCATGGTACCTAGATAGGTAATGTTATTAATTGCTGACATGGGAAAATCAGAAGAACAGGTTTGGGTGTGGGAAAGGTAAAGAATTCAGTTCTGTATATGGTGATATGAGGAACCTGTAGATTATCTATTTGGAGATTTCCAGCAAGCAGTTACACATATGAGTTTCAAACTCAGGGGGAAATGGAACCAAACAGCCATCAGTGTACAAATAGTGATTAAAAATATAGTAGAAGACATGTGGATTAGAAAATCATGGATCCAACTGGAACCATCAAGAAATCCAATATTTTCCATTGATGAACAGAGGAGGAGTAACCTATGAAGGAGACCAAGAAAGAACTGTCAGAGAATCAGGAAGGGGGCTCATTTTCCATAAATTACTTATAAAAAATGAATAAATATGGCCTGCATAAAAGGACAATAAGGCAAATTGAAACTAGTTGAGTGAGCATATCTCCATGCCCAATGAGACCCTCCATTGTATTCGCCGTTTCAATCAATGTCTTAGATAAAAGATAGACTCTTTAAATGTTTGCATTATGTGAAGCTGAGAGAAATAGAAAATACATTGGCTAAAAGAATTAAGATATGAGAAGGTCTTGACTGGCTAGAGTCACAGACTCGTCTAATAAAATAAAATGTAAAAAGGATTAAATTTTCAGTGGCACAAGTACAAGTTGGGGGTAATAGGACTTAGCCATTGATTGTAGGAAGAAAAAAATTATAAGAACTAGTTGATAATTAACTTAATGTGGGTCAACAGCATGAAGCGGTTGCCCAAAAGAGGTAAGATTGTCAGGTTTCAGTCTGAAAGTTGGTTCTTGGTGTGCTCATGGCCAAAGAATGACCAGACACACCAAAGTTAGGCAAGCACAAAAATGAGGTTTATCTAGGAGAGAAAGATAGGATTATAGGGCAAGAGCAAGGTATAGTTTTACAGAGCACAGAAAGGAATAAGGGCCTGGGGCTTGGGTAGGGGGAGGGTGCAACTTAAGTTCTGGGAGGGTGAAGGGAGGAAATGTTTGGTGAATAAAGTTTCTCTTGTTATGCAGCTAAGTCTCTCAGGTAAAAAAAAAATTGTCTGGAGCAGCCTTCTTCCTGATATAGATACTTTACCAATGTAGATTTCCCTTATAGATGTAAATTTCTTTTATAAAAGGACAGCTTTTCAGAGCTACTCCTGTGTCTGCAGTTTCTCAAAATAACCAGCTCAAAATATGCCAGAAAAGTATATTTTGGGGTGGTATATTCTAGTCTCCTACAGTCATATTTTGAGGTGGTGTATCCTGAACCCCAGCAGTTTTTAGCTGGGGGTTCAGGATGCATTAGAATCATCTGGGAGTAGTGTTTTTCAAAATACACATGACAAAGTACTTCTTTCCCAAGGTTCTGATAATCCTTTCGGGTTGGGGTTATGATGCACCGTCCTATTCCAAGTGGGTTGAGAACACTGGTCTAGAATCACTCTAATCTGCGCTGTTCAGACCATACCTAATGTCTTTGAGTTTGTTCTAGCTGCCTCTCTTTAAAAAGGCTGTAGATTAAAAGTCTCAAACTCATGGCCACCATGCTGGATCTTTGATCTTGGGGGAGGAGGACCAAAAAAGTGAAGTATTGTCAGTAGTAAAAAAAAAAAATTTTTTTTAATTTCACATAATCTTGATTTTCAGATTCTTTTGAAAACTGGTAAGATCTGGCAAATCTGAGCTCACCTTGCCCCTGCAATAATCAATTGGAGCTAAGTAGCTGCTATTCCTTTTAGAGCAGGCCTTGTATTCTTCAGTCCTTAGTTCATTTGTTTGCATTCCCAGATAAGCCCCTATAGATGCTTGAGTTGGCTACCCCAAGGGACCAGGCTCTAGGAAAGGGAGCTGGAAGGTGGAAAAATCTTAAAGTCATGTCATTTAAGGAGTGCTTTTAAGTAGCTGGGATATTAGAAGAAAAAATTCAGAAGGGTTCTTCACATTTTTGGACTGTTGTCATATGGAAAAGGAATAGGATTTCTTTGGGCCAAGATAAAGAACTAGGACTACCAGGTAGAAACTACTGGGAGACAAATCTGGACTCCATATCCTAACTAATTTTCTAATAAGGAGAACTGGCTAAAGAGAAAAAGGTGCACTTAGAGATAGTGAGTTCTCAGTCATGGAGGTATGTTATGCTAAGTTTCCTCTGTGGGATGAGGCAGGTTTGGGATAGGCATGGGGGTGTGAATTGCAGTCGGGGTTGGAGCTGATGCCATTTGACCAAGGGCCTTGGTGTCTGGAACCCAGGGGCAGTTACGGAAAACTGGTTCCTAATGAAGTGTTAGATCATAACTTAAAGGTAGTTTGAGTTCAAGTCACCAATCCAAGAAGAGCCGAGCAGAGGTAAATGGAGTGGAGACAGGGAGCACAGTTTGGAGCAGATGGTAGTGAAAAAGTGGTCTGGGATAGCTCTTGAGCTTGGGGGGCATAAAAGGGAAGATGTGGGGTGGTGATGGCAAAATTAACTCAGGTCTTTCCATCTTAGGCACAGGTGGGCCAGGAGTGCTAAAAGGCCACTCAGCCCTGAGCTGCAACGTGGGTGATACTCAAGCATTAAATGAGAATATGTGCGTAGGATGGTAGACAGAGCATGTGTTGTTCTGGAGCTAGACTTCTTCTTGAGTCCTGAAACCACTATTCAGTCTCTCTGTGCTTCAGTTTTTTCATCTGTAAAATGAAGAAATGAATATTATGTCATAAGGTAGAATTGTGAGGATTAAGTGACATAACCCATGTAAAGTTTTTAGAAGAGTGTTTGAAACAACATACAATTACATAAATACATCATAATATATTGAAGCAGTTTTATCTAGCATATAGCATTTAGGTTGCTCCCAATCCTGGCTTTTACTGCAAGCTTGATTTTTTGATATATTGACAAAAATTGCTTGAAAGTCACAGCAATAAACATTTATAAGAACATAGAATTAGTAATATTTTTCCAGATTAAAGGGACTAGGTAATCCAGAACTTTCTTTGAATGGGTTAGTGATCTAGCTCTCTGATGCCAACTCATTGGTCTAGCATATTGTATAGAAACCAAGAATAATGCGTTGTACTTTGCCAGCATGAGAAATTCACAAAACAAAGCATTAAAAAAAAAAAACTATTAAAAAGAAATTGTTTTCCTAAAAGAGATGGCACAAAAATCTTTAGTAGTTTTTATCACTATTCTTAAAAACTAATAATAAATGGGCAATTAAAACTGATGAAGGCACATTTATAGATCACTGCATCCAACAAAAGCAGAGTATACTTTTTTTTCAGGTTGCAGCATTTACCAAGGTAGACCATATACTGGGCCATAAAAGTGTCTCAATAAATTTAAAAGTATTCAGGTAACACAAAGTATGTTCTCTGACCACACGAAATTAAATTAGAAATCAATTACAGAAATATCTGCAGAAAATTCTGTGAATATTTGGCTGCCATCAACATACTCCTCAATAATCCATATGTTGAAGAAATCAAAAAGGACAGGAAGAAGTATTTTGAGCTGATGGAAAATGAAAACACAACATATCAAAATTTGTGGGATACATTTCAAGCAGTATGTCTGGGAAAAATTTTTAGCACTAAACGTTTATGTTGGAAAAAAGAATGGTTTCAAATCAATGTAAAGAATCTAGAATTGCCAAAATAATTTTTAAAAAGAGCAAAGGTGGAGAATTAACAATACCTGGTTTCAAAACTTATTATAAAGCTACAGTAATTAAAACTGTGGTATCTTGTACCCCCGTAATATTCTGAAAAAACAAACAAAAACCTGTGATAATCACTACTGCACTTGAGTAGTCTTAAGAAGAAAAACAAAAGAAAAAACCCCTATGATATTGCGGAGGCAGAAGGATCACTTGAGCTTAGGAATTTGAGACCAGCCTGAGCAAGAGCGAGACCTGTCTTTACTCAAAATAGAAAAATTACCCAGGGCGTGGTGATGGGGCCTGTAGTCTCAGCTACTCGTGAGGCTGAGGCAGGAGGATCACTTGAGCCCAGGAATTTGAAGTTGCAGTAAGCTGTGATGATGCCACTGTACCCTACCCAGGGTGACAGAGTCTCAAAAAAACAAAACAAACAAACTATGGTATGACACCAACATTATCCATAAAGTTAAAAGTGGAGAAACTTGACTTCATCAAAATGAAAAACTTTTGCTCTTTGAAAGACACTGTAGAAGCCAAGAGAAAACTCCTTTGCCACCTGAAGGCTCACTGAAAATCAACTGACAAAAGGCAGATTGAGGAGAAAAGGAAACAACATTCATTTTAACACGTACAGCACAGGGAAATTACAGAAGAAGGATTACTCAATAACCCAATGGGTTACAAATGCTTATATATACTTCTTCATAGGGGAAAAAGATAGGGAATGTGGGTAATTTTAAGAGGGATAGTAAATGATTTTTAGGGGAATTCAATGAACTTGGAGAACACATAATGGCCTGGGACAACGTCTGTTGGGCCTGCAGAGCAGTGTGACAGAAGTCTGTCTACTGGTGTTGACAGACCTTCAGTCTTTCTTCTTGTGATATGAGTTAAGTTTAAGAAAACTTAGGGAATGCAATTGTGTCTTTCTTTGTCAGGTCTGTGAACAAGGTAGATTAAGGAACTTCAGAGAACAACTTCATCCTGTGCTTTGGGAGAGACAGAGGATTTAGAGATGGGGGCGGAGGAGACCTTGAGGCTACTTCCTCAGTCCAGCATGTCAAAGTGCCATATTTTGGCATATTTTTTTCTGAGCCCCAACACTCCCCTGTCTGAAACTTCCCTAGAGGTTTTACACACTAAAAGCTGAGTTGGTGGCTGTGGGGAGAACAATCAAGTTAGTAGCTAAATGGAGAGGATCCCATTAAACCAGTCTCTCATTTCTGGGAATAGTTTAGTCCAATTAAACAGTTATATCCCATTTTTGAAGATGGCATTGCATATAGGCTTTCAAAGCTGGCCCCCTATTTATGGTGCAGGCAAATAGGACTTTAATATGAGGTGTTTTTATGGAAACAGAAGGAAAAAAATGTCAATGTCTGGTGCAGTCTACAACCTCGTCCTTCTGGAGTCTGGAGGGCAGTCAGCAGAGACCAGTGGCAATCTGACAGATTTTATTGGATTGTGGTTTGTATATA
Organism: Eulemur rufifrons; assembly: GCF_041146395.1. Classification (NCBI taxonomy): domain Eukaryota; kingdom Metazoa; phylum Chordata; class Mammalia; order Primates; family Lemuridae; genus Eulemur; species Eulemur rufifrons. The sequence continues at coordinate 38,812,400 of NC_090997.1, forward strand.
AAGTTTGTCCAAATATAAACCATTACAGTGATTTTTTTTTTTTCTTCAAAGCCAAGTTGACTAGCTCAGCTTGTAAGGCCTCTGGAAAAAAACAGTTTTAATTTCAGTTGAGTCTAAGTCAGAAAAATGAGAAAAAAAATTGGAAATGCTAGTTTACAGATTTGTAACCAGCAAAGAATTCAAGGTTCCATCCAAATTGTAGGCAACTAATAAAAACTCAAAAACAATGAATAGGGCTACACTCTAATAACAGGTGCATTGTTATGTTTTCTTCTGAAACATAATTTTTTCTCTCTTTGGTGTCCCATTTCTACCAAAGATATTTATGACAAGACTAATTTGTTTGTGAAATAAGTTTAGTTTCATTAACTTGGCCTAATTATTTACATAAATCTCAGTAAGAATAGTGATTTATCATATAGGCCCTTTTTAAGTTGGCCTTGCTAGAACTTTTCATAAGGAATTTCATATAGGCTTTTTTTTTTTTTTCTGAGACAGAGTCTCACTCTGTTGCCCAGGCTAGAGTAAGTGCCGTGGCGTCAGCCTAGCTCACAGCAACCTCAAACTCCTGGGCTCAAGCAATCCTCCTGCCTCAGCCTCCCGAGTAGCTGGGACTACAGGCATGCGCCACCATGCCCGGCTAATTTTTTCTATATATATATTTAGCTGTCTATATAATTTCTTTCTATTTTTAGTAGAGATGGGGTCTCGCTCTTGCTCAGGCTGGGATATAGGCTTTTTAAAAAGCCTTTTGCGGCAAGGAAGCCAAGCCAAGCATTTGACTCACCCTCAAACTATGTCTGTAATATCTGTATAAATTGGGTGAATTTGTCTCATCTCAAAGTCTCTAAAATATCTCGAGGTCCCTGGTCCTGTTGGAAGTGACATTACTTTCTGTAAGGAAACCATGTGAACAGGAAATTTAAGGCATCACTCCGATTTTTCCAAGGGCTTCTATTGGCTTCATAATGCCAACCTCAGTTCCTTAAAGCTGTCTTATCATATCTGAAAATATGACATTGCAGTCAAAACTTTGGTAAAATAGCATTTCCAATTGTGTTCTAACAAGAACAGATTATTGAACATATGCAAATAACTATATTGCCATAAAATAAAAATACTCATGATAATTTCTGAATTCTGGGGTGATCAGGTAGAGAGAAAGGCAAATGTTTCAATTTTGTTCACAAAAGTGTATTTTACCCAATTGTTGTAAAGCTTAAAAGAAAAAAGTTTCCTTAATTTTAGAAAACAAAACATAAAGAATCTGCAATGTTTCAAACAAAAAAGCTTTAAAAAATTATTTCAGTCTAATGTAATTAATTCTTATTCTGCTATTATGTTAGATTAGCAATTTTATGAGTCCATTTTTTTTCATCAGAGTTCTAGAAATTTTTACCCAGTTCAATGATATAATCTCAAAGTTGTCAGAAAAGTGTATTTATCAGAATTCTTTTCATCCTTTCTATGAACCTCATTGAAGATACAACCCAATTTGAAGAGTTCAGGAAAAAAAGCATGAAAATAAAGCAATTAACTTTAGACAACAAGGCTTGAATAGCCATTGTTAAAGATGCAGTTGACAAGTATATTTGGTTATTTTCTGTGGCCTACAACAACTTAATAGTCATAATTATGACTGATAACATGTATCAGGACATAACAGATTTTTTAGACTCTCAGACAATTTTGAAACACATACGTCAATAGAATATCTATATAAATATAACAAAAAAAGGTTAAACATAATTTATTATTTGACAGTGCTTCCCATGTAATTGAACCTATCAAATAAGCCTATTTATTATTTCTGTTTTGGATGCTTCAGGGCCCTCTGAAGCATCCCAAGTTAGTTTAAGGTCAAAAAGACTTAATTTTAGATTTTGAAATTTGATTTTGGGAAACCTTTCAAATATGTCAAAGGTTTAAAAACCTCAATCAAAATAGGAAAGGTTAAAACACTCAACCAAAATAGAATCTCAGATCATAGTGAAGTAACAGCCATTCATTTAACCAAAGTGATAATTAAAAGATTTCAAAAAGCAAAAATCTTTACTCTTTGATAGAGAGGGGATTCATTTTTCCAAATAAACAAAAGCCTACTAAAGACAGCATGAAGCACACAGAATATTTCTCTCTCCCTTCTTTTTTTTTTTTCTTTTCAGTTTACTCAAAAATTGAACAAAAATCTTTTATTATTTCTTCATCAATACTACATGAAAATGTTGTTTAGAAAAGAAAACCAAGGCCGAGCGTGGTGGCTCCCGTCTATAATCCTAGCACTCTGGGAGGGCGAGGTGGGTGGATCACTCGAGGTCAGGAGTTCGATACCAGCCTAAGCAAGAGCGAGACCCTGTCTCTACTAAAAATAGAAAGAAATTAGCAGTCCAACTAAAAATATATAGAAAAAATTAGCCAAGCATGGTGGCATATGACTGTAGTCCCAGCTACTTGGGAGGCTAAGGCAGAAGGATCTCTCGAGCCCAGGAGTTTGAGGTTGCTGTGAGCTAGGATGACGCCACGGCACTCTAGCCCAGGCAACAGAGTGAGATTGTCTCAAAAAAAAAAAAAGAAAGAAAGAAAGAAAGAAAACCAAATTCTAGTTTTGTATTAGTGGGTTTTTTGTTTGTTTGTTTGGTTGGTTGGTTGGTTTTTTTGTTTTTGTTTTTGTTTTTTTTTTTTGATACAGGGTCTCACTCTATCACCAGGGCCAGAATGCAGAGGTATCATCATAGCTCACTGCAACTTCAAACTCGTGGACTCAAGCTATTCTCTTGCCTCAGCCTCCCAAGTAGTTGGGACAACAGGCACATGCCATCATGCCGGCTAATATTTTTTTGCAGAGACAGGGTCTTTCTCTTGCTCTAGCTGGTGTTGAACTCCTCAGCTCAAGTAATCCTCCCACCTCGGCCTCCCAAAGTGCTAGGATTGTAGGTGTGAGCCACTGTGCCCAGCCTAGTGTACTTTTAATACTAAAGCTAATTTTAATAAAACCTTGTGAACACATTCATCCAATCTCAGTCAGCTTTGACCACACAAAATAAAATTTCTGTCAACAGTTTATAACCTCTTAAAATTTTTTTCATTCTCTTCCTTTCCCCAACTTTTTGTACCCATTTGGTTTTATCTATATCATTTTTTCCTCCATTCATTTACTCTGAAACAATCTGTAAGTAATCTCTAAACTAGACAAAAAGTCTTCTTTTTCTCAACAAAAACACATCCTCATACCTTATAATATCTTGCTTTCCTTGTACACTCTGGATACATAACTCTTATATTTGGTAGTTTTAATTACATATATTAATCATAATTTTAACTCTTAGTAACCCTAATCTTCAGTGAAAAACCTAGGAAGTGATCAGTTTGGAAAACACCATCTAGAGAATGAAAAGATAATTCACAGGCTGGGAGAAAATATTTGTAAATTGTATTTCTTATGGAGGACTTGTATCCAGAATATATATGAGGCACTCTCCAAACTCAATAATAAAACACCACCATAGGAAAAAAATGGGTGAAAGATTTGAACACTTGTCCAAAGAAGATAAATAAATGGCCAATAAGCATGTGAACGCTCAACGTCATTAGTCAGTAGGGAAATGTACATTTAGAACACAATGAGATACCACTCCACACCTATTAAGATGGCTAAAATGAAAAAGACTGACCATGTCAGGTGTTGGTGAGGATGTGGAGGAACTGGAACTCTCATAGACTATAAATGGGAATGTAAAAATGGTACAACCACTTTGGAAAATAGTTAGGCAACCTCTTCTTCTTTTTTTTTTTTTTTTATTTTACAATTTTTGGGGGGTTTTCCGGTAAAGACCGGAAAACCTGCTAGACAAATTCTAAAAGAGCTGTAACACTGGCAACTTCTTAAAATGTTAAACCTATACCTACCACAGATTTCACATTTCCTCTTATTTATCCAAGATAAAAGAAAGCATATTTCCATTACAAAGATGTGTATATGAATGTTTTTTGCAGCTGTATTTGTAACATCCATCACTAGGTGGTCATGATCTATGCACGCAATGCACTACTATTTAAAGTAGTGCACTACACAATGCACTACAATAAAAAGAAATGAACTATTGATCCATATATAGACATTGGTAAATCTCAAAATAATTATGCTGATTTAAAACCCCAAATGATAGTATATGTTGTATGATTTCATTTATATAAAATTCTTTAAAAATGTAAGCTAATCTATAGTGATAGAGAGCAGATACACAGGCAGAATGAAGAGGGGGTAGAGGGAAAAATTACAAAGACTTCTAGGGGAACTTCCTTCTGCCCTCTTAGGTTCTATAGCTGGGCCTAAGAATTAAACTGACATAAGACAAACTGACAGGAGAAAAAGCATACAAATTTTATTTAATATATTTACATGTACATGGAGTATTCAAAAGGAAAATGAAGACTCAAAGAAGCCATTAGACCCAAAAGCTTATAAATCTTTTTACACAAAGAACAATAATTTTGAGGATGTGACAAGACAAAGAGGCTTGAACTAGAGGCAGTAAACGGTGTGACAGTGACTAGGAAATATATGGGGGAAACTAATGAAAGATAAGCGTTATTTTGGTAGGTTTGTTTGTAGGTCCATTTCAACTCCCAATCTCTGATGATAAGAGTGTTCTTTCCTGGTACAGAGAAGACACCTTCCTCATGGGAAATTTTATGACCTGCTTTTAGGTAGAAAAGGAATGGTCAGAAAGCCCTTCCTGCATCTGTTGTTTCTCAGTTGCCTTCAGTGTAAAATAATCAATATGTCCAAGCTGCATATTTGGGGATGGCAACCTCAAACTCCTGAGCTCAAGTGATCCTCCTGTCTCAGCCTCCCGAGTAGCTGGGACTACAGGCATGCGCCACCATGCCCGGCTAATTTTTTCTATATATATTTTTAGCTGTCCATATAATTTCTTTCTATTTTTAGTAGAGATGGGGTCTCGCTCTTGCTCAGGCTGGTCTCGAACTCCTGAGCTCAAATGATCCGCCCACCTCGGCCTCCCAGAGTGCTAGGATTACAGGCGTGAGCCACCGCGCCCGGCCAGTAATCACTTCTTGAAGCTACTTGCTATGTGGGCTCTCTACTGACTGACACCAAGTAGCCATAAATTAACCTAACGATGCCATACGCTGGACACCATAACTCACCCTACAAATCAACCATGTATGGCCAATCACTGATCAATATTACTTCTGTAAACTAGTGAGAATTCCTGAAAAACTACTATTATAAATGCCTCCTCTCCTGATTTGTCTTTTTTTCTTTAAAAGCTTGAGCCTCTCCTTCCTTCTCTGGAGCACTTCCCAGTGTTTCCCAGGCCGCGGTCCTCAACATTGGCCCAAATGAACTCTCTACATTAACTTTGCCTCAGTTTCCTTTTTAGGTTAATAGTTTCAATCAAGGTTTTTTTTAAAAAAAAAAGAACAAACTCATGCATGCCTCCTTTTGAGTTCTGGGCTCAGGTTTCACACTTGGTTGTTTTGGGGGCTGTCAGGGTTCATTAACTTAATTGTTCAGTAACATGTTTGGTGGCTGAAGACAGCCTCCCAGCTATGCTCTCTCACGCAGGACTGAACTCACCTGTAGTCTAGGCTGCTACAGCCTTTTTCCCGGTAATGTTAGAAAGTGCAGGAAATCACAAGATTGTGAGCCCGGCAGAAACTGTCTTTCAACTTTGTGATCCTTACGCAGGACCCGGTAAGCGTCAGGTGTGTGTGTGTACACTGAAATGAATTGAGTGGAAGCACCAGGTTCTGAATTACGTACAGCTGTTATATTTACTAACACGTTTACTTTGGCCTAGAATTTTTTTTTTTTTTTTTTTTTTTTAGGCAAGCACAAAAATGAAGTTTATTGAGGAGAGAAAGATAGGATTATAGAGCAAGATTGAGGTTTACAGAACATGATACACATGCCACAGATGACGACTGGGCCCACTGTCCCAGCAAAGGGAGAGCAAAAGGAAGAGTGCAAAAAGAGAGTTGGTTACAGTCTACATCTTGTTTTATAGTGCCCTGATCTTGACCTCCCTTGTGGTTCAGAGATCACCATGTAACCACTTTGATTAGACAGTTCGGAGTTGCATGACCTGTTTTACTACCCATGTGGGTTGTTCTAGGTCAATTTCTGGTCTCTATGGTACCTATGCTGCATGGCCCATAGGCCTAGAATTTTTTTATTCAAATAATATTATTTTTTTCTCTGTGAGAGCTGAAGTGGAATCAAGGAAAGCCTCATATGTTAAATAGATTCATTTAATTCAAAGTAAGGGTCAGTAGGAGAGGCATAGGTTGTGGGTCTTGGCAAACAAAGCCTCCAAGGCTGTCACTTTATTCAAATAATTTTTTTTTTCTCTGTGAGAACTGAGGAGAAATCAAATTGAATAGATTCTTTGAATTCAAAGTAAGGGTAGCACAGAATTAATTTTATAGGGAGCCTGTAACTCAGGTAACTTTTGCTTTCCGATCCAAGGTGCATAGTCTTGATAGCAGGTAAATTATCTACTCAAATTTCTGACCTTTTGCAAGTCCCTGACAAATGATACTGGCATGTTTTGGCAACCGAGCATGAGTACCCAGGATCTTGGCCTGTACCCTACATCTCACCTTTCTACGCTGCAAACTCCTGACTCTCTAGTTTATAAAGCTATAGTGAGGCTGGTTGTCTGGAACTTCCTGCATCCATCATATAATACTGCTATACTGCTTCCTATGTGCCCAACGTGTGCTTCTTGATGCAGTGTCTACTGGCAACTCCCTCCAAAACTAAACTTTAGTAGCACAGGTTAAGGTTACCTTCCCAGTGGTTCTCAGCCCTGGCTGCACAGAGGATCACCTGAGGAGATTTTTAAAACACTATGTCCACCCCCACCCAACAGACCAATTAAACCAGAATTCCTGAGGGTGACCCCTGAGCATCGTGTTGGTTGGTTGGTTGTTTAAATCTCCCCAGAGCATTCTAATGTGTAGGCAGTTGAGAACCACTGCTAGGTTGAAGATCAGTGGTTTCTGTGTAGAAAGTCAGCACTTTCTTTGTGTGTTTCTTTTTTATCTAAATTGATCTTCCTTCCTTTTTTTCTTTTTTTTTAGAAGCAGGGTCTTGCTCTTGCTCAGGCTTGTCTCGAACTCCTGAGCTCAAGCAATTCTCCCGCCTCAGCCTCCCAGAGTGCTAGGATTCCAGGTGTGAGCCACTGCACCCAGCCGAAAGTCAGCAGTTTCTTTAACATGTCTGGAAAAACCTAACTGATTGCTTTTGTTTTAGCTTCTAAAATTCTGCAATTACATTTCCCTGAAAGGCTAAGTTCTCTCATTGGTTATGTACAGGTCATGGTGGTTATGGGAAGATTTATCCTATAACTAAGAATAAAATGAAACTTAATTTCTGTAGGAAATTATATTGTACCCTATTGTAAATTACACTTTTCATTGGGAAATTATGAAATAAGATTTTGGCATTGACTAAAATAACATGTCTAATTTTAAAAATTACATAATTAAAAGATAATTAGTGGGCTAGGTAATAATTTGGCTAATTGCAATGATTAAATGATTGCTTCCATAATGTAAATTACTTTTTACCATAGTCAGTGATCTAAAATATTTTCTAAACATCTAGTGGTATTTTAAACACTAGCTTATTTTATGAGTAAGTGGCCTATGTTTGGTTAATGGACTCCCTGTGACCAATTGTCAGCTGCACCAGACCAGTCAACCGGAGCTGCCTCAGCTAAGCAGGTTGGGGTCCCCAGCTTAGCTCCAAAGGGGTGGGGAAAGAAGTCTGTGCAGGTGCTTGAAGCTCATTGTTGTTGTGCTAGATATTGTCTTTGTTTTTAAGAAAACTCTGAGCCTCAGTTTCTTCATCTGTGAGGAGGGGATGATAAAGCCACCTTACTGGATTATTCCTACAATATGCATAGTAATAAAGCTCTTAATGTAATAAGAAATGATAGAATTATTATTTTAAAAATTATTTTCTTTGCACCAGAGGTTTTTTATACTGCTCCTGGTCTTTTATTTGGCTGGCCATAGAAAGGACCATGGAGGCACGGGACACTGCAGAGTTGGCTAAGTCACCGGATTCTAGATGACAGCGAGCTGCTGCAAGGTGGAGTGGCAGGGAGGGGTAAGACGAGTTTATCCATAATGGTTCTTCCTCCATTGAGGAGAGCTGGGGAACTGGGAAAAGCCTAAGTCTGTAGGGAGAGGTTTTCCTCACATCCTCACATTCAGCATTGAGGGAGAGCACCTGGACTCCACAAACCTAGCTTCACAGATCCAAACCCAGTAAGCGATGCCAGCAGATGTAACTGTGGAATTCAAACCATTATAACGAATATTCCTACATGGATTTGAGGTCTATTTTCTGCTGGCTATGTTTTTCCTTCTTTCTTTCTTTCATTCTTTCTTTCTTTCTTCCTCTTGTTCTTCTTGTTCTTCTTCTTCTTCTTCTTTTTTTTTTTTTTTTGGCAATGTTTTTACTTCCTAATTTTCTTTTTTTCTGACATTACACACACTAATTGAAATTGAGCCAGATGCTCTGCATCCAAGCAGGGAAGAGTAAGGTAACTTATTGTTGAATCACAGAATTTAGGACTGGAAAGGTTCGTCTAGATTTGTGCTTTTAAACATGAGTTCTTATCTCCTGAGTTCCACGGAAGTGACTCAGGGGCTGACGTGGTAGGAGTGGAGGGGAGAGCTGGGACCAAGTGGACGGGGCTCCACATGCAACCTGCCCTTTTCCTTCTTCAGATTAAGGTATGCCACTATGCTCTGTTTTATATATTAGGGTTTTTGAATAAAATTCCACTTGCAAATAAGGATTCTAGTCCAAAAAGGAAAAAAAAAAAAAGTTGGGAAACCAGAAAACCAGACAATTAGTTAACTCTTCCATTCTATAAATAGAAGTCTAGAGTGATAAAGTGATTTGTTTGGAGTTACGTATGTAAAAAATAGCGGAAGTAGGACTGGTAATTAGTTCTCTGATTTTTCAGTCCAGGGACATGGTCTGTTGTATCACATTGCCTCTTAAAAGGTAAAGAAAGGCAGGTTGGATCCTACTCAGTTATAGCATTAGGGGGTAATCAATATTTACCAAAAGGATGCACCTTACTCTGAGGTATTTAATGGAATCCTGCAATTCCCATCCACCATACTCCATGCCCTCCTTTTTCTGGCTCATCTGTCAGTCTATGTAAGATCGCTCTTACTTCAGTATCCTCCAGTATAATCTCAATCACCCCCATAAACCTACCTTCCATTAACATACAACTAACCAAAGTAGTGTTTGGTTCTCCCCATTCCAGTTCCAAGCAGACTGCTATTCATAAGCTTTTCCTATGTAAAAATTCTAGCATTGCCAAGGAGAAGAAATCTTCTATCTATATTTGTAATGCAGATGAAAGGAATGGGTGTTGAATGGAAAGAACAAGGCAAAATATCTGCACAGGTGGAAAGAAAAGTGGTCAAATTTGGACAAAGAAATAAAACTCAACCATTGATGAGTTTTGAGTAATCAGGATTAATAAAATTACCTGATTCTCTAGTTCATTATGATGGTGCTGATATAGCTACAGGATCTGGGGCAGGATTGCTGGTGGAAGCCAGAACACATAGTAAGTATACGTCCCGTTTAGTGCCAGATTGCTTTTGGGAAGTTTGCAGATTATGGTTGCTAAACCTCCATCTAGATTCTTCTTTAATTCAATGCCACTTAACATTATTGTAATTGGGAATGTTAAGAGTTTTGTTTGTGTGTGTGTGTGTGTGTGTGTGTTAAAAGGAATAAAATACAGGCAAAAGGCAATCATATTGTTAGTGAGAAGCATTTACTATAATGTGGTTTTGGTTGTTTTAACATTACAATTTCACTGAATTGACCTTGGTTATTAGACCAGTTGAATAGAGACATATCACTCTAACAAGGGAATAAAAGCATCATTAAAACATAAAATTTAAGCATATACCATCTAACTATCTCTCTGTAGTTAGATGTAATTACAGTTTTCCACCAAAGAATTTGTGGAGAATTAAAATGAAAAACGCTTGGGAAAATACCACCAAATGGATGGAAAATATGAAATTAATTATCTCAATACCCAGAAAATCTGTTTCTCATAAAGAATTGGATCTGTTGCACTTCAGAATTATTTACATTTCTTTAGAAATGTTCTCATTGTCAGTGGAAGAACATCATGTGAAGAAGTATCTTTTGGCACATGAGCCAAGTAACACAGTGTTGGAAGAGGGTCCAAAGAGCTCATCCCATCTAGGCCTGTGTCAAACCAGATGACTACTTCAACTGCTTGAAGTAAGTGGTTCCTGTCTGCTTTGCAATACCTTTTTTTCTTTTTTCTTTTCCTTTCTCCTTCTAAAAACAAGCAACCAACAAAACAAAAAGTAAAGACCTGCTTTTCTTTTTTTTTTTTTTGCTAGTTGATTCGGCAGGTGAGTTGTTACACACTCCTTAGCGGATTCCGACTTCCATGGCCACCGTCCTGCTAAGACCTGCTTTTCTCTTTGATTCTTAAAATTTCTTTAAAGAAAATTTTTTTCAAGATATTACATATTTCAAACATAGTTTTAGGTCTGTTTTGTTCTATTCCATATAACATCAATACTAAGAAAAAGATTGAGTTATCAGCAATTTACCAAAATTTTCCCAACAGATATTAATTTAGCTTAACATCTCTATCTATATCTGTATATATATATCTATACCTATATCTATGTATAAAAGTATGGATTGACTTAAAGGGGGAATTAGTCAGAATTGAAAGCATTGAAAAAGGAATGTTATAAAGAAACTCAAGTGGGTGTATTTCTCACTACCATTCTTCACTTACAGAAGAAAATCTGAGTGGTGCTCATTTGGTTGCTATCCAGAAGAAAAGGAGTCTTAGTTGCCAGGCCTGAACCACTCAGATCACATCAGGCATCTCATGTCTATTTTGAGATCATTGTGTCAGGATGACTTAGCTTGTAGTCATTAAACTGGAAATTCAATTGGCCCTTTGTTCTGATTCAGTACTTATCAAGATAACTTCCGTTATTATTTGGATTTCCATGAAGCTCTGCCTACAAAGAGAAAATAAAGGTTACCCTGGACAGGCCGAAAACATTAAATTGCAGTTTTATCTAGAACCTCAGTGTAGAGGAGAGCAGCCTCCAGAAACACTTTCAGCTGTGGGTTGTGCATGGGAAACAGGTGATACCAATCCTGCTGCTCACTGGTGGTCCCAAGGCTTCCCACCTGGATGGGGCATGTGCAAGTGTACAACAGGGAACCAGACACTAAACTTCCCAGCCATTGCATCTCTCCCAGGGAGTGTGCTTCGGAGGTGCCCCTAGAGTGGGCGAGTCCCCAGAGTTTTTAGCGAATTCTGTAGATGAGGAACCATAGTTCCTGCAATTATTGAGGCCAGGTGTGCATCTCGTCTTAGAAGGACTGAGTCCTCCCAGTGACTGGGATTTTCTCTCTGTAAAGCCACCAGATGGGATCTGCAAAGGTAAGGGTCCAGATTAATTTCTGATACATGTTGCTGTATGTCTGAAAGAGACCTAGAGTCTATAAATTTTTTCATCTTTAAGATTTTACACCTTTTTAAATTTTAAAATTGCAAACTTTTTTAATTTAAAATTTTACACTTTAAAAATGTTATTTTTTATTTTAAATCTCTCTTATTATGAGAGGGGAGGGGGAGTCTTGAGGGGAATATTTACCACTAATAAAGGTGGATTGGCTGGGAATTTCTGAATGGATCTGATTCAATTCCCTGACAAACAGGTGTTGTCTTCTACACTTAACAGTCCTCCTACCAAGATGCATGCTTTCTGTTTGAACATATGGTCACACTTTGATGATTTTTTTTTGGCTTGTACTTATTTATTTTTATTTATATCCTGTCAGAGTTAACTATCTCCAGGGAATATTGGTGGTGTGTTCAATGGAGAGCTAGAGAATGGCTCTGAAGATAGACATGTTTAATTAAATTAAAAATTCTCCAGCACATGCCTGTATAAGAGGGAAGCTGGTAATGCAGGCTGCTTCTTCCTGAAACAAATCTGGGGCAATTTAAATCTGTTTCTACTCGGGGCCAGTATATTATAGTTATTTCTTTTCTGCTTACTGTACTGGGGTTGATGTTGGGAGAATGAGAGAGGAAAGCCAAGAAAGAAAGAAAAAGAAAAAAAAGACTCTGCACCCACAAGTCGGAATGTATTATATGGACATACATCTGCACTATGTAAAACTATAGATGTATCAGAAATAGCTGATGAATTAACAAATTAATCAGTGCCTTTTCAGCATCTAATAATGATGTGGTCTTAATACTTTTTTTAAGTTTGTTGATGTAAACAATTATTATAGGCGTGATTTCTTGATAGCAAACCACACTTATAATCAGGAATAAATTCTACTCTTCTTACTATAGCCTTTGAAACTCTCCTCACTCGAGTCTGATGGATGCTGCAGTGGGCTGCCCAGATGTCACCATCAGCAGGAGACTTTTAATTCCCCGGCTGTCCCAAGTATTGAGGGCTGCTGAAGGCACAGCTGAGTTCCTCCCAGGGAGCAGCCTGACTCCCACAACTGGTTCAGAGCTCTGCATGGGATAGGCTAGTTACAAGCCACTGTTGTAGCTGTATTGCAGTTTAACTCTCCACACCCCAGTCCCCCACCTCTTACCTTCTTACAGGTGTTGCTACTGAAAGCACTTTGCAGTCAACCTTGGGCATGCATAGCTCTACCTCATAGCCTATCCAGGAACCCGACCTAAGACAGAAGCACAGGTCCATTTTATGTGCTAATATTTTAGTTAGTATTTTTGTATGTGCATTTTTAACTGAGATGGGTCTAGCATCTTCCTTTGATAGCCTATCAGGCTTTGGAATTAAAATTAATCTGGCTTCATAAAATGAAGTGAGGGGATTTTTTTCTTTTTTTTAACATGGCCTGGAAATGTTTAAATAATATTGAAATCATCTGTTCTTTAAAGATTAAACCCATCTGGTCTTTGTGCCTTTTTTCGTGATAGATTCTTAATCACCAGCCAACGTCTTCTACAATGATTGGCAATTTAAGTAATTTATATTTGGTTAGGAAATTATTCACTTCCTCTGTGTTTTCAAATTCGTAGCTATAGAATTGCAAGCAGTAATCTCTTATAATTCTTTTAATAATGCCTATATCTGTGGTTTTGTCTCCTTCTCATTTTTAATCTTGCATATTTTTGCAAGTACCCCCTCGTGTGTGTTTGCCACGTGCATTCTCTCTTTAATCAGTTACAGAGAGTTTATCTACTTTATTGGTCTCAAAAAAATAAAAATAAAAACAGCTTTTGGATTTGTTTATCCTCTCTGCTTTATTTTGGCTTGTTTTTGTTTTCTACTTTATTAATTTCAGCTTTTATTTATATTAATCATTTTTATTTTTTTTCATTGTCTGTTTCCTAATTTCAGGTGATGAGTATAAAGTTTCTTTGTTTTTTCCCTTTTTCCTTTAATAATAAAATTTAAGGCAATAAATTCACTGTAAGTATAGCTTTTACTGTTCTACTGTATTGTTTTCTCAATAGTTTATAATTTTATGTTTTATTTCATTTTGATTCATGGATTAACATTCCAAAAGTTAAAATTTTATAATTTATATTTCATTTAATTGAAGTTTGATTAAGGAGGGTAATTTTAAAAACATATATTTTTCTTTATTTTATTTTTGGCAACTTCAATTTGCTAAGCTTTTCCTTTTGGCCAAATACGTGATTGATTTTGTCAATGTTTCTTGAATCAAAGGAAAGAAAATGTATGTTCTCTACTACAGTATAGAAGGGATTTAAGGTTCTACATATATTTATTAAATGACATTTATAATTTGTCTACTAAATGTATTCAATTCTGGAGGAACTCTATTTAATTCTCTCATTAATTATGTTTTTATCAAGTTATCCTTGCATTTTTGATAATTTTTACTTTGCAGGCATAGTGTGGGCTCCATTCCAGACCACCTCAATAAAGCAAATATCACAATACAGAGTCACATGAATTTTTTGATTGCTCAGTGCATGTAAAAGTTATGTTTATACTATTATGTGGTCCATTGAGTGTGCAATTGCATTATGTCTAAAAACAACAATGTACATACTTAACTAAAAAATGCTAATGATCATCTGAGACTTCAGTAAGTCTTACTGTTTTTGCTGGTGGAGGGTCTTGCCTCAATCCCAATGGCTGCTGACTGAGCAGGGAGTGGTTGCTGAAGGTTGGAGTGGCTGTGGCAATTTCTTGGAATAAGACAACTGTGAAGTTTGCCATATCAATTGACTCTTCCTTTCATGAAGGATTTCTCTGTAGCATGTAATGCTATCTGACAGCATTTTGCCCACAGTACACCTTCTTTCCAAACTGGAGTCAATGCTCTCGAACTCTGCCACTACTTTATCAACTAAGTTCATTAATATTCTACATCCTTTGTTGTCGTTTCAACAATGTTCAAGCATCTTCACTATGAGCAGATTCCATCTCAAGAAACCACTTGCTCATCCATAAGAAGCAACTTCTCATTCATTTAAGCCTTATGAGATGGCAGCAATTCAGTCCCATCTTCATGTTCCACTTCTAACTCTAGTTCTCTTGCTATTTCCACTGCATCTTTAGTTAACTTCTTCCACTGAAGTCTTGAACCCCTCAAAGTCATCCATGAAGTTGGAATCAACTCCTTCCAAACTCCTGTTAATGTTGATATTTTGACCTCCCATGAATCACAAATGTTCTTAATGGCATCTGGAATGGTAAATCCTTTCCAAAGGGTTTTCAATATATTTTACCCAGATCGCTTAGAGGAGTCACTATTTATGGCAGCTGTAGCTTTACAAAATGTATTTCTTAAATAATAAGACTTGAAAATCAAAATTACTCCTTGATCCATGCATGGGCTGCAGAATGAATATTGTTTTGGCAGGCCTGAAAACAACATTAATCTCCTTGTGTATCTCCATGAGAGCTCTTAGGTGACCAGGTGCCTTGTCAGAGAGCAGGAATATTTTGAAAGGAATCTTTTTTTTCTGAGCAATAGGTCTCAACAATGGACTTAAAATATTCAGTAAATCATGCTGTAAACAGATATACTGTCATCCAGGCTTTGTTGTTCCATTGATAGAACACAGGCAGAGTAGATTTAGCATAGTTCTTATGAGCCTCAAGATTTTTGGAATGGTAAGTGAGAGTTGGCTTCAACTTCAAATCACCACCTGCATTAGCACCTAATAAGAGAATCAGCCTGTTCTTTGAAGCTTTGAAGACAGGCATTAACTTCTCTTCTCTAGCTGTGAAAGTCCTAGATGACATCTTCTTTCAGTAGAAGGCTGTTTAGTCTACATTGAAAATCTGTTATTTAGTGCAGTCACCTTCATCAGTGATCTTAGTATATCTTCTAGATCTCCATAGATCTAGTTTGCTGCAGCTTCTCCATCAGCACTTGCTGCTTCACCTTGCACTTTTATGTTGTGGAGATAGCTTCTTTCCTTAAACTTCATGAACCAACCTCTTCCAGCTTCCAACTTTTCTTCTGCAGCTTCCTCACCTCTCTCAACTTTCACAGAATTGAAAAGTTCGGTGTTGCTCTGGATCAGACTTTGGCTTAAGGAAATATTATGGCTGTTTTGATGTTCTATTCAGACCACTAAAACTTTCTCTACACCAGCAG
This sequence comes from Eulemur rufifrons, assembly GCF_041146395.1. Taxonomy (NCBI): domain Eukaryota; kingdom Metazoa; phylum Chordata; class Mammalia; order Primates; family Lemuridae; genus Eulemur; species Eulemur rufifrons. The sequence goes on from NC_090997.1 coordinate 38,828,121, forward strand.
TAAGGCTGTTTTGCTATCTTACTGTTTGTGCACTGGAGTAACACTTTTAGTATCCTTCAAGAATTTCTTGATTTCATCCACACCTTGGCTAACTGTTAGGCACAAGAGAGAGGCCTAGCTTGGCTTTCAACATGCCCTTCTCACTATGCTTAATCATTTCTAACTTTTGATTTAAAATGAGAGATGGGGAGACTCTTCCTTTCACTTAAACACTTAGAGGCCGTTGTAGGGTTACTAATTGGCCTAAGCTCAATATTGTTGTGTCTTAGGAAATGGGGAGGCCGGAATTGCGGGAGAGAGATGGGGGAATGGTTATTTGATCAAGCAGTCAGAACACACACAAGTTTTATTGATAAGTTTGCTGTCCTTGCATGGACATGGTAGGTGGCACAATTATAATTACGATGGTAACCTCAAAGATCACTGATCATAGATCACCATAACACATTTAATAATAATGAAAAACTTGAAATATTGTGAATATTAGCAAAATATGACACAGAGACATGAAATGAGCATATACTGTTTGAAAAATGACACTGATAGACCTGCTTAATGCCAGGTCGCCACCAATCTTCGCTTCAATTTGTAAAACACGCAATATCCATGAAGCACAATAAAGTGAAGTGCAGTAAAACAAGGTATCCCTGTATAATTTTTGCTGCCATATTGTGCGAGGTTGACTTTCACTGAAGTTTTGGGACTGATCACAGAGGAGGTTCATATTAGTAAATATTAAGCATTCTTGTTCTTAGAAACCACTTTTCATCCCCCTGTTGGAAATTCCTCACTTTTTTTATTCTCTGAAGGCAACAGCTTTTGTTAGGCTATTGAAGGCCCTCCTTTTATTCTCCCTACATGTGCTTCACCTCTCCTTGCTCAGTGCTGGCCTGCAACTCCAAAATCTTACTCTCTTTGGCTGGTGAGCCACTTTTGCTTCCTTACCTCCTCCCCAACCATGCGTGGGGCACTTTCATTCTTCTCATTAATCTGCTCAGGTGATGTTCCTGCATATCAAAACCCAACAATGACCATTGTATTGAGCCTTTAATCAATGTCCTTCTTTACTCTTAAGTGCCTTTGACCTTAAATCAACCTTGACTGACAGTAATATCATCACTCTTGGTTTCTTTTCATTTGCATTTGCTTGATATTTTTGATCTATTCCTTTATTTTTTTTCATTAAACACATTTGCCATTCTTTTTGACCTGTATAATGACTATCTTCTCTTTCAATTTATGTGCTAAATTGTTCCATAGGGAAGTTATGGCTTGTTTTAGCTCCAGAAAATGTTTGTGTGTGTATGTGGTTCATCTGAATCTTCCTGAACACTTTTCCCTTCATCTTTCTCTTATAGCAGTTTTGTTTCACCATGAAAATTGTATCTGTACTCACCGATCTTTCTCTCTCAGGCTTGTGGGCCCTAAGCTGGGTTTTTACATCATTGATGTGTTCTGGGCTGGTTGATGGAGCAGCCCAACTTATGGCAGTATAGTGAGTGACAGATGGTGGCCATTCACCACATGGACTGGAAATGCAATGATAGGCAAGTCGCTAGGCTCTAGGTAAGCTACTAGAAGAAGCCTCCAGGGTCCCAAACTTTTCTTCCAGACTCAGAAACAGGAGAACTTAGCACACCTATTCAGCAGTTTCTTGGCTTTTTTGGTGGGTGGCGAGCCAGTCACCTTAAGGTGGAGCATATACAATCTTTTCTCCAGGGTAAGCAGATCCCTGGGGCCCAAATTCTTTCCAAATCTTCTGCTTTCTGATCTTTGTTTTGGGCAGTCTGATTCAGGTCTCAGCCTCCTGCCTGGCCCCAGAGGAAGGCCTCCCTTGGGTGCTCCCGGAGCCCAAGGCCATATTAACGCCTATCTGCATTCCTTTAAACTGCTGTTTGGTTCAAGACAGATATGCAACCTGGACTTGCAAGTAGAGGTAGATAGCAGCAATCATGTCCTGGCATCTTCCTTTAGTACAAAAGACATTAATTTAGCAGGGTAAAACAGGGAAATGTTTTTATTCTAATCTCTCCCTTTTTTACCCTGTGGCTTAGTGATTTTATCCCACATTTGTATGAACCCCTCTGCAATATATGCCAATGATGTTTTATTTTCTTGGACTGTTGGTGGCCTCAGAGAAAACTGGTCTGATAACCTACGATTGCCGATGAGAATGGTTTAATTACTTTAAATGAAAATTACTTTTTGTAGTTGTCTTCCAGCATTTGTTTGGTTTATATCAAATAACTTTAAATCACTGATCATTATGTTTAATTACCTAGGAAAATAGTTTGCACACAGTTCATCTTGGAAGTTTCTCCATGAAGTTAAATTGCTTAAAAATAGACATGACATATGCCAGATAGGTAGATAATACATACAGATGTGTTGGTGTTGCCAGATTTAGCCAAAAACAACAATAACCAGTGTATCTAGTTAAATTTGAATTTTAGATGAACAATGAATAATTTTTAAAAAAATTTTAAATTTTGCCTTTCCTGAATTATACTTTGGTATTATTAATATCTCATAGGGCAGCATAGAGGAAAAAAGTGAGAAAAATTAATATTTTTAGATTCTTTTTTCTTTATTAAAAATCAATTTTATTTCTGGTATATACAAAGAGCCTATCAATTCATTTATTAAAAGGTAATTTTAAGTTATACTATCATATAGGCAATACAGTTCTGTGAGTTTTGACAAATAGAGTATCTAACCACTCCCACAACAATCAAGATCTCCAAAGTATTTTCTCCTGCTGCCCCTGTGTGGTGAGCCCCTCCCTACAGCTCCTCCCCAGGCAACAACTTACCGGATCTCTGTCACTACGGATTAGTTTGCATTTTCTAGAATTTTATATAAATAAACTTGTGTACTCTTTATTTTTCACTCAGCATAATTATTTTGAAATTCATCAAAGTTGTTGCAGGTATCAATAGTTCATTCTTTTTTATTGCAAAGTATTAGTTTGGTGCAAAAGTAATTGTGGTTTCGGACCATAAATTTTAAATCATTATAACTAGGCTCAAACACATCTTTATTAAGCAAAATAGGAACCATTACAATCAACACATGTTTGCCAGCGAGAAATAAGTTTGTTTATTCCTGTAGCATAAAAATCCGTGCTTCGGGATTCGATGAACTCTTAGAAAGCATTTCTGCATCCTGCTGGTTGTAGAAGCCTTTTCCCTGCAAAAATTTGTTGAGATGCTTGAAGAAGTGGTAGTGGGTTGGCAAGAGGTCAGGTGAATATGGCAAATGAGGCAAAACTTCGAAGCCCAATTTATTCAACCTTTGAAGCATTGGTTGTGCAACATGTGGTCGGATGTTGTGGAGAAGAATTGGGCCCTTTCTGTTGACCAATGCCGGCTGCAGGCGTTGCAGTTTTTGGTGCATCTCATCGATTTGCTGAGCATACTTCTCAGATGTAATGGTTTTGCTGGGATTCAGAAAGCTAGAGTGGATCAGGCTGGCAGCAGACCACCAAACAGTGACCATGACCTTTTTTTTGGTACACGTTTGGCTTTGGGAAGTGCTCTGGAGCTTCTCGGTCCAGCCACTGAGCTGGTCATCGCTGGTTATTGTATAGGATCCACTTTTCATGGCATGTCACAATCCGATTGAGAAATGGTGTGTTGTTACAGACAATGAGAGAAGACAACACTTTGAAACAATGATTTTTTTTATTTTTGGTCAGCTCATCAGGCACCCACTTATTGAGCTTTTTCGCCTTTTCAATTTGCTTCAAATGCCAAATGACCATAGAATGATTGACCTTGAGTTCTTAGGCAATTTCTCATGTAGTTATAAAGATCAGCTTCGATGATTGCTCTCAACTGGTCATTGTCAACTTCCAGTGGCCGGCCACTGTGCTCCTCAGCTTCAAGGCTCTGTCTCCTTTGCAAAACATCTTGAACCACCACTGCACTGTACGCTCGCTCATTAGCTGTTCCTGGGCCAAGTGCGTTGTTGATGTTGTGAGTTGTCTCCACTGTTTTATGACCCATTTTGAACTCGAATAAGGTGTGCATGGTCTGGGGGATGGACAAGCTTGTAGCTCTGACTCCAGCGGGGCAAAAGCAATATATGTAACCTAAATATTTGTACCCCCATAATATTCTGAAATAAAAAATATATATATTAAAAAAGAGGGCCGGGTGCGGTAGCTCATGCCTGAAATCCTAGCACTTGGGAGACTGAGGTGGGTGAATTGTTTGAGCTCAGGAGTTCGAGACCAGCCTGAGCAAGAGCAAGACCCTGTCTCTACTGAAAAAATAGAAAGAAATTAGCTGGACAACTAAAAATATAGGGAAAAAATTAGCCGTGCATGGTGGCACATTCCTGTAGTCCCAGCTACTCAGGAGGCTGAGGCAGAAGGATTGCTTGAGCCCAGGAGTTTGAGGTTGCTGTGAGCTAGGCTGACACCATGGCACTCTAGCCCGGGCAACAGAGTGAGACTCTGTCTCAAAATAAATAAATAAATAAATAAAAAGAAAATTGCTCACATTTGCTTTTTGTCTAACATCATTTCCATAGTCTAAAATAAATATAAAATAAACAATTAAGTCATTAGCAAAAAAACATAAAGAGAGAAATGTGTATTAAAATGATGCATAACATAACCACATTTATTTAAGAATGTATTCCAATATCAAACAACAAATTTCAACAATGCTGAAACTGCAATTACTTTTGCACCAACCTAATAGTTTTTCATTGTATGTATTGTATTGTATTTTATTTTATTTTATTTTATTTTTTTTGAGACAGAGTCTCACTCTGTTGCCCAGGCTAGAGTGAGTGCCGTGGCGTCAGCCTAGCTCACAGCAACCTCAAACTCCTGAGCTCAAGCGATCCTCCTGTCTCAGCCTCCCGAGTAGCTGGGACTACAGGCATGCGCCACCATGCCCGGCTAATTTTTTTTTTTCTATATATTTTTAGCTGTCCATATAATTTCTTTCTATTTTTAGTAGAGGTGGGGTCTCGCTCTTGCTCAGGCTGGTCTCGAACTCCTGAGCTCAAACGATCCGCCCACCTCGGCCTCCCAGAGTGCTAGGATTACAGGCGTGAGCCACCGCGCCCGGCCCATTGTATGTATACCACAATTTGTTTATCCACTCATCTGTTGATGGGCATTTGAGTTGTTTGCAGTTTGGGGCTCTTACAAATAAAGCTGCTATGAATGCTCATGCACTCATGTACAAGTGTACATGACATATGCTTTCATTTCTTTGGGGAAAAATGTCCAGGAGTATAATGGCTGGATCACATGGTAAGTGTATGCTTAACTTTTTAAAAAACTACACAATAGTTTCTAAATTGTGCCATTTTATATTCATACCAGCAGTTGTTCCACATCCTCACTAACACTTGGGTGTGGTCAGTCTTTGACATTCTAACCATTTTGATAGGTTTGTAATGATACTGCATTGTGGTTTAAATTTGCATTTCTCTAATGACTAATGTTGTTGAGCATTTTTTCATGTGCTTTATTTACCCTCTTCTTTGGTGAGGCATCTGTTCAAATATTTTGCATGACCTTCTCCTAGCCTCTCCTCTCCCCCAGCCTTTTAAATTGGGTTGTTTTCTCATTACTGAGTGCTGAGAATTCTTTAGACATTCTGGATGTAAGTGCTTTACTAGATATATAATTTGCAAATATTTTCTCATGGTCTGTAGCTTGTCTCTTCATTCTCTTGACAGTGTTTTCTGAAGATCAGAAATTTTTAATCTTTATAAAGTCCAATTTATCAGTTTGTTCTTTTATGGATAATGCTTTAGATCATTTTGGTCTATATTCCATTTTGAGTTAATTTTTGTATATGTTGTGAAGTGTACATCAATGTTCATTTTTTTGCATATGTATATTCAATTGTTTCAGCACCATTTATTGAAAAGACTATCCTTTCTTCACTGGATTGCCTTTACACCTTTGTTGAAAATCAGTTGTCCATATATGTATAAGTCTATTTCTAGGTCCTCTATTCTGTTTTGCTGATCTAGTTGTCTATTTTGAGGCCAATGCTACCTTGTCTTGATTATTATTGCTTAGTAAGACTTGAAATCAGATAGTGGTTTTCCTCCAACTTTGCTCTTCTTTTTCAGTTTGTCTTGGCTACTATGGGTCCTCTGCATTTCCATATAAATTTTAGAATCAGTTTATCAATGTCAAAAAAAAGCTTGCTGAGATTTTCATTAGGATTGCATTGAATCTACAGATTAATTTATGAAATAAATACTAATCATTGATGATGACTATTGTAATTGTGCCTGCCTAGTGGATGCCAAATGATTCTATTAAAACATGAGAATCAATGCGCACTCAGCCCTGCGCGGCCTGACAAATTTCCTTTTACATATACGCCTGCTGCAACAGCCTCTTGTGTCTCCTCCTACCTTCTCCATTTTCCTAGTCCCTGCAGGTCTTCACTGGAATATTATTTGGAGAAAGTGTCATAGAAGGTCTGTGCTCACAGCTGGTCACAATTACAGGCAGAATTCCATCCGAACAGACTTATCAACATGAAGAAGATGATGAGGATGTCTATCAAGGCTCCATAGAGGGTACTTATGAGCCCTGTGATGCCTACAAGTTGGAGCAGACCCCACAAGGATTCTGGTCTATTGTGAAGGCTCCCAGCCTGCTCTACAAGCATATAGTTGGAAAGAGAGGGGACACTAGGAAGAAAATAGAAATGGAGACCAAAACTTCTATTAACATTCCTAACCCCGGACAAGATGGAGAAATTGTAATCACTGGCCAGCACTGAAATGGTGTAATTTTAGCCGGAACTCTGATTGGTGTGTTCTTTTGGACACTTTTAGAAGAAAGCAGCCCTTCAGTCACTTCCTTGCCTTTTTCCTCAATGAAGTTGAGGTTCAGGAAGGATTCCTGAGGTTCCAGGAAGAAGTACTGGAGAAGTGTTCCGTGGATCATGGCCTTGTAGCAGCATTTTCCAGAATCCCAAAAAGCTTCATCTAACTGTTGGGATGGTGTTACTTTTGAGTGAGGAAGAGGTCCAGCAGACATGTGAGATGCTACAGTAGTGTAAAGAGGAATTCATTAATTCAATAATTCATTTCTGGGGGTGGTCCCTGGAAGTAGAGATGGCAAGGATAGAATACATGAATGTTGATCCTGGCATGGTGGATCAAAGTCCACATGAAAGGTGGCTCCAGCAGGCTGCAGAAATTAGTTGATCAAGTGCTGGAATGTTTTCAGGCATCTAGACTAATAGTGAAAGTGGAATAGTGTGAAATTGCATGCTACATGAATACACTATTCAGGGAAGACCCCAATGCTGAAGGCAGGTGCAATCTCTACACAGCGGATGGCAAATATATCTTCAAGGAAAGAGCATCATTCGATGGCCAAAACATTTTAAAATTGTTTGAGAACTTCTACTTTGATTCCCTAAAGCTCAACTCAGTTGACATCTCTCAGAGGTTCACAGTAGACAGCTTTGGAAACCACGCCCCCTCTGGACAAACTGACTTCGCCTGAGATGGATCTTGGAAAGTAGGAGAAATTGAACATCCTCACAAGATGCTGAAGAAAATGGTCTTCATTTTAATGGCCAAGGAGGGATGTGGAAATTTGGATGGTGACTTTCCTGGGTGGTTCTCTGTGGACTCAACATTGCCTCTGTTGGCTGCTCATGGCCATCAAACTGTCAGCCAAGATGAGGAGAACTTGGCCTATAACCCTTGGCTTATTCTTTTTTCTTCAATTTTTTTTTTTGTGGTAAAATATATATCACTAAAATTTACTGCCTTAGCCATTTTTAAGCGTGCAGTTCAGTATTATTAAATGCATTAGTAATGTTGTGCAACCATCACCACCGTCTCTGCAACTTTTTCATCTTGTAAAATTAAAACTCTATACCCATTAAACAATACCCGGCAACCACCAATACATAAATAAATAAATAAATAAATAAGCAAATAAATAAAATATAAGAATCACTGCTACTACTGATTGCTACTTGTTAAATGCATCTATATACCTGCTGCTAACAAAGAAATGTAAATATATACCATCTTGCCCTTTTTCAGTCAAAATAATACACAATTGAATATGCAAAAAAAATCCCCACTTAAAATAATCTTATCTTCACACAGGTGTATTAGAAATTTTTAATTTACCTGGAGGAAGACTGATACTTGTTGACACATAGGGGACTAGTAATTCCCAAGTGAGAACAACAGCACAGAAAATGTACAGAGTTGTAAGAGGAAAACACTGAAAGAAAGAATGGCAAGAAATTTGATGTGGGCAAATGTGGACATAAGATTTAACGTAGGAGTTCGAGGCTGCAGTGAGCTATGATTACACCACTGCAATTCAGCCTGGGTGACAGAGCCAAACCCTATGTCAAAAAAAAAAAAAAAAAATCTAACCTAGGGTGGTATTATGTAGGTTTAAAATGATTCCAAACACTTATATAGTTTGCTCCTTGAGAGATACATGTTTTGCTGTGAAAAGAACTTGGCTGACTCGGGAAAGGGGGGGGTGGGGAAAAAATATGAAACTATTGTTTTTAACTTGCACTGTTCACTTAATAATTTATCATGAATAAAAAAAAAAAAGAAAAAAAAAAAAGAACTTGGAGTGAATTCTCCCTTCCCTTGAGAATGAGACAATGAGACGTCACACCTTAACAGACCCCATATGTGAACTTTTAACCTCAACTACTGGACTTTAAAATAGGTATAAACCCAAGAGTTTGACAGACACTTGAGAATTCAAGCTATGGCAGGGTGATACTCTGTCATCCACTTCTCTGAGAGCTCAGGCTGTGACCAGGCCACACCCTGTTCGCCTTTGAGCTGGTCTCTGAAGCCTCGCCAGCCAACACTGGCACTGCCCTCTAGCGTCGAGGGAGCTTAACTGTCTTCATGGAGCTCCACTGTGTTGTGTTGGTCAAACCAGGCTCTCAAGAACTGGTTGTATAAAGGTATACCTCAAACTTTTCATTAGACTACTTTCCATCCTAATTGAGCAACTTAAGACTTTCACAGTTTTGGAACTCACTCACTATGTGGTTAATGCAGCTCATCTGTCAAGTGTATTCCCTGTGAAGTTTGATCTTGTTATTCTCCCCTTCTTTAAGGGTTCTTGTTATTCTCTCCCCCTTTTTGGTTTATGGTGGACCAAAGAAAAACATTCTCTTGGTGTGGCAATAAACCATATGACTCATGAAATCATACTTTTCTCATCTCCTTATTTTAACCATATGAAACAAGAGGAATTTAAAAAGGTTCAGGACTTTACAGTGAAACAAAAATGGATGAACAGGCAAAGTCAGGTTGTAAGAAGTAGAGGCATGGGTCCACGTCAGAAGAGAGAAGTGTGGTTTGGTGATATGTGTAAGTTTTAAAGGACGTGCCTGAAATGGATAGTTGTGTCACAGTATTGGTTTCCTCCTCCTTCCATGGTGATAACATTTAGCTAAGTACATGGTACCTTAGCTAATGACTACATTCCCCAGACCCTTTTATATGTAGGTGCGGATACTTAAGTTCTTGTCAGGGAGATAGGAGTGAAAATAATGTGTGCAACTTCAAGATCGTATCCTTAAAGGGAAGGGTAAGTTTATCTTCCCCTGACTTCCATCCTTTGCCTCCAATGTTGAAGTGGTAGCAAGCCACTTGTGCCATGGGACGAGAGCGTTACTCTAGGGCAGTGGAACAAGATAAAAAGAACCTGAGACCTGACCACCTGGAATCATTAATATTGGCTGTGAAATGCTTATTCCCAGATTATTATGTGATGAGAAATACATTTTTTTAAACAAGAGAAAAGCCATACAAATGTATTAACATGTAAGTGCACATGAGTCATAGAAAGTATGAAACTCCAAGAAATACATATCTAATGTGTTTGAGCCACTGTTGATTTGGGTCTATTTTTACAGCTGCTGCCAAGCCAACAAAAGGAAGGATAACTGCTCACTAGGAGGTTGGTAAAAAAGGTTCTGTTTAAAGTTTTCTGTATGTTAAAGCTTGAAATATTTGTAGTATGAGCTAATATTCTCCTATAGAATCACAAATATAAAAATGATATTAAGTTAGTGTGTACCTCTGAGAGTCAAATGATTAATAATGTTCTTTTCATTTTGTAGAAAAGGGATGTGTCTCCAAGCAAATGTGGTGAATTTATAAAATGTGGATTTTTTTAGTCACAAAGACCTGGCTTTGAATTGTGGCCCTACCACTTAATAATTGTTTAACATTAAGAGAGTTTCTTTACTTCACTTAACCTTGCTTCCTATCCTGTAAAATACCTACCTCTTGACCTTATTGTGAGGTTTATATTAGATGATATCTAAAATTATTTGTCCTAGATACAACTTTGATGGTAATCTTCTTCCTTCCCACTCTAGTCAAGATACAGAGACCATCTACTCTGGAATGAAGTATAAGTTATTAATTGAATAAGTTTGCTGTGTTTTGGACATAGCTGTGGTAAAGCTGCCACTTAATAAATGATATAGCCCATCATCAGTACATTTGTGTAGGAGCTAGCTACTGAGATCTTAGATATATCCAAATGAAGATTGTCTTGGTACCAATAGTGGAATGAGTAAGTAAGTCTGTTACTTCTAAGTTTTATGCTTTACTGTCTGTATCAGTGCTCCCAAACCCACGTAAAAGGGATGAGGCAGGAAATACAAATTAGGCAGGGTTAGTGAACCCGCATGCATATAATGCACGCAATGGAGGAAGCTACTGCCACTCAACGTCTGAGGATTAGGAATGAGGTTTCCTGTTGCTTGTTCCTGTAAATTTGCAAGGGAATTGCAAGTCTGAATTTTTATATGAAATCTCCTGATTTTTTAAGTGTGCATTTTTGAAAAAGAATAGTGTTTAGGTAGAATAAAACATGTCTGTGGACACTAACTTGTTGCTTCAGTTCTACATATTGCTCACTTTGATCCAGACCAACTCTCCTCCACTGCAGCAGATGCATCTTTGAGAAATACATTGACTACAGATGTGCTTAACATCAGCATATTCACTTATCACTGTAGATCTTTGTGCTTTGAACCAGTGCTTCCTCAAAGTAAGATGCTGAGATTTTAATTTAAAAATTCAATTTTAATAAACTAAACATAAGGAAGATACTTCAATGCCATACTGGTTTAAAGGATACCTGGAGCCAATTCTGTGTGTGGGGGGGGCGGGGAGGGGTTTCCACTCACTCTGGAGAAGAAGATGATGTAATTAATATTTCTATGTTTATTTGGTGTGTGAAGCCAAATAGTCAAATGCTGAGTGCATTTTAAAAAATCAAAATCAGCAATTCAATTATTTTCTTTATTAGAACAGCCAGGAGTGAGCTTGTTAAGATGGATCTGCTTTGTCGTAGCTTGCTCTGCTGGCAGTGTCTAAACGAATTAAATGAGTCATGAGTCAAAGAAATCTCACAGGCGGCTTTAATCTCCTGTCAGAAAGAATAGCTAACTGAGTCAAACGTCAGTAATTTTTTTCTTGGCTCATCTTAGGGGCTCGCGTTCTTAGCTGCATATCTGTGGACTTGCATTTTAATCTAAAAATTGCACTCCTAATGTATTATTAAGACTAGAAATTTGGGTATCTTCTAAGTTAGTGATTTGCTAATTCTTAAAGGTCACCCACCTGAAAATGCGATCTCTCTTCTGAAACTTGTATAAGACAATTTCTTTATCACTCAGTTCTACTAGAACCAAGCCACAGTTATGTTTCCCATTTTGGTAAGTCCAGCAAGTTCCCAAATTTCCATTTTGAGATTTTTCATTTCTAGTACACATAATAGAAAAGTATATATATCACACGTGAGGCTCTGTCAAGAGAAATGTAGTTGGAATGTGGTTTTCTTGTGTTTCATGTAAAATTCTCTGAAGGATCCTATGACTGAGAAATTTATGTCAGACAGTGATCCAGAAATGAGGTCAGTCTTTTCTCTGCTTTAAAGGACCATTGAGCTAGTGAGAATTTGGGTTACTACTATTCCATTCAGTTCCTATTTTAAGGACTAACATATTATGCTCTACTAGGCAAGTCTTTTAAGAAAAAGACCCTCTTCTACCAGGTTGGGTCTTTCCAGAGGGGAAAAAAATAGTCCATAGACGTCACATGTTTATTTGTTTGAAGGCTGCAATGTTAAGAAATAACAATTGCTGACTCAAGAGTCTATGATGACCCAGAGTGCTACAAAGGAAACTAAAGCTTTCAGATTCATTTTAAAGACATCTTTGCTCTTAGAGTTTAGCAATTTGGTCATCATGGGCCGGTGGCTTCTTGATTACACACACAAAACACAACTACACATACAGGAATAGTTCTGTGTGAATCTAAAGGTTCAGACACTTAAAGTTTCTGGAAAGCATGATCACGCATTAAGTAGGGACCATTTCCTGACCTCTCACCTGATTCATGAAGGTGCCCTAATAGGTTTCTAGTTTCTTGGCCAGCAGTTTCTCTCCACTCTCACTGGGTATTTTCTAGGTTAATACCTGTTTCTTAGCACCAGTGGTAGACTTCTGTATTTTGGTAGGAATGCTCTCGTCTTTCTGCAAATAAGGATCGCCAATATTCCAACTTTGGAATTAAGTAGATCAAATCTCACCTTTGACCTACTTGTATTTAGTTTTATTTTGGCCATAAAAAATATAGCAATAACCCATGGACCTACAACTACTTTGAGAAATTAAACATAAATTTCAGCTCCTATATACCCCCCTTTATTCCTCCCCAGAGGTAATCATTGTTTTGGTTTTTAAATACAATATTATATATATAGTCCCCCAAAGCATACATAATATTTTGCATATTTTTATATTTTATTATATAAAATGGTATCATATTCATGTATCCTCTTGAGAGTATTTACACATATTATACTATAATCATTTCTACCCCAAAGATGAGAAGAAATTTTTCCTATAGATCTAAAAATCCTTTGTGGATTTTCAATGTGCTTCCCCTTGTAAACAGCAGTGTCAGTTCTTGACCAGTTAAATGCATATATGCACAGGTAGAAATACACAAGGGTATTTGTTGCAGCACTATTGAAATAGTAAAAACTAATAAATTATAGTCCTTACTATGCAGCAATGTAAAGAAATGAGGTAGATATATAATTACTGATCATAAGTAAGTCTCTAAGACATATCATTAAATAAAAGTAATTGTAAGACAAAATTAATGTTATAATACAATTTATGTTTCAATGTGATTTTTATATGCAGTAGCATTGTAAATAGTTTTGGAAGCATACATTGAAAGCTGATAACAACGATGATTTCTAGGATGGAGGTAGGAGGTAGAGGATTGTATGACTGTTATTAGTTGAGTTTTTAAAATAAGAAAGTCATATGTTAATTGATTATTTGAAATGTAAATAGAATTTAAAGTACATAAAAATGGTCAATGTAACATTTTCAGGGCAGGCTAATAATACTGTGGCTTGAAGCAAGAAATTAAAACTATCTCAGCAAATGACTAGCTGAAATGACCTCAATGAGAATAAACTAACTGGGGGACTGAATTCAGTGTCTACGTAAATACCCACCCAAACCTCTTACGTTTACAGAATGTATGTATGAATAACCGTATCAGCACTGGCAAGCAAGAAAAGTCACCATCAGCAGACCAGAAATTGTGAGGCACACCCAGAAGAAAGAAATCAATGGGCTTGGATTGACAAGAGTTGAGGAAACCCAACCTACATTATGTACATGAAGAAACCACTGAGAATATAAGACAAAATCCACTGAAATTCTAAAAATAGAGTGAAAAAAATACCAGGAACTGGACAGAACACTGGGGTAATAAAGAAAGTAATTAATAATTTAATTAAAACTGCAGCCTTGGCCGGCCATGGTGGCTCATGCCTGTAATCCTAGCACTCTGGGAGGCTGAGGCTGGTGGATCATTTGAGCTCAGGAGTTCAAGACCAATCTGAGCAAGAGCGAGACCCTGTCTCTACTAAAAATAGGAAGAAATTATATGGACAACTAAAAATATATAAAGAAACAAATTAACCAGGCATGGTGGCACATGCCTGTATTCCCAGCTACTCGGGAGGCTGAGGCAGGAGGATCGCTTGAGCCCAGGAGTTTGAGGTTGCTGTGAGCTAGGCTGACGCCACGGCGCTCTAGCCTGGGCAACAGAGTGAGACTCTGTCTAAAAAAAAAAAACAAAAAACCCGCAGCCTTAACGACTGAATTAGAAAAGCATCACTAACACAAGGCTAAAGTCCTCAAAATACATTCCAAAGAAGAGTGACACACCAGGTAGGGGAGGGTTCTAAAGAGGGTACAGATGTCTTAAAGAGACATGTAGCCAAACTAAAGGAACAAGGCAGCCTTGTCCAGGAGGGAGGAACACTAAAGATAGCCACTGCCCTTCTTATTTTAGCCCCTGGGAGCTCCAGCTTGCCGGCCTGCTCCATGCCCAGGTGCCCTAGAGTGAAGCCTCCTGGGGAACAGGCTGCATAAGCCTGCAATCAGCTCTGTCATTCAAGGGGGAGAAAACCCACACCAGCTACCAGGTTATCAGCAGCGTTTCTTATTCACAGACGTGAATGAACAACAAAATAATCATATATTTGGGGAAAAACAACTCAATGAAAAGGAGGACCAATATGAACAAGCAAGCGAACTAAGGAACAGACCACATAAGCAGCAGAGAAAATTAAAGGACACAGACCATAAAAAAAACAAATTCTAAGTGATATTCTCATGAATTTTGCAAAGAAAATTAAATTTGTAAGGGAAAAGAACAACTAGAGAACACAAAAGATTTAGAGTTTTAAAACTTTAGAAGTTAGAAATTGCCCTTGAGGACACACTCCAATAAAACTAGGGTCAAACGGACCACGAGGAAGACAACATGCGATGCAGAAAACAGAAACCTTAGCCCAGGAGGGCAGTGAAGGGAAAGCCTTGAAAAACAGCTCTGCAACAGGCCTAAAGAGCAGTCAGTATGGAGTGGAGCAGAGGACAGGTGGATAGATCCCAGGAGGGATGTCTTCAGGAAAATGACGGGGGACTCGAGAACAGACGGCATGATGAAAAGTATGAAAAAAGAGCGTAAAATAATAAAGAGATATGATGTTGCTACAGACTAAATGTTTCCTAAATCCTAACCCCCAATGTAATGGTATTAGTGAGGGGGTCCTTTGGAAAATGATTAGCTTGTTAGAACAGAACCCTCATGGTTGGGATTTGTGCTCTTGCGAAAGAGGCCCAGAGAGGTCCCTTTTCCTTCTGCCGTGGGCACAGCGAGAAGACAGGTATCTATGAATTAGGAAGTGTGCCCTCACCACGTACTGAATCTGCTGGTACCTTGATCTTGGGCTTCTCAGCCTCAAGAACTGTGAGAAATATTATATATTTCTTTTGTTTATAAGCCACCCACTTTATGGCATTCTGGTATGGCAGGATGAATTGACTGAAAGAGGCCCATAGGCCAAATCTGGCCTGCTAATTTATTTTCATTAAAGTTTTATTGGAACACAGCCATATTCATTCATTTTTGTATTTTCTATGGCTGTTTTCATGTTCTAACAGAGTTGGATAGTTGTGACAGAGACTGTGTGATCCACAAAGGTACTTAATATCTGGTCCCATGCAGAAAATGTTTGCCAAGGATGCCTGCACTGGAGAAATGTAAATGAAATAAAAACATATATCTGCATAGTATAAGACAGAAAACAAACAAACCAGAACAACAACAACAAAAAGAATACTATATAGGATAACAGACTTAAACCTAAGGCATGAAACTATAAGAATTCTAGAAGAAAATGTTGGAAAAACTCTTACAGACATTGGCCTAGGCAAAGAATTTATGAGGAAGACCCCAAAGGCAATCACAGCAGCAACAAAAATAAGTAAATGGGACCTGATCAAATTAAAAAGCTTCTGCACAGCCAAAGAAACTATCTCCACAGACAACCTACAGAATGGGAGAAAATATTTGCATGCTACACATCCGATAAAAGGCTGATAACTAGAATCTATATAGAACTCAGGAAAATCAGCAAGAAAAAATCCTATCAAAAAGTGGGTAAAGGACATGAATAGAAACTTTTCAAAAGAAGATAGACTAATGGCCAAGGAACATATGAAAAAATGCTCAACATCTCTAATCATCAGGGAAATGCAAATCAAAACCACAATGAGAGATCACTTAACTCCAGTGAGAATGGCCTTTATCAGAAAGTCCCAAAACAATAAATATTGGCATGGATGCGGTGAGATAGGAACACTCATACACTGCTGGTGGGACTGCAAACTAGTGCAACCCCTGTGGAAAATAAGATGGAGATACTTCAAAGAGATACAAGTAGAACTACCAGCAATCCCATTACTGGGCATCCACCCAAAGGGAAAAAAGACATTCTATTAAAAAGACATCTGCACTAGAATGTTTATAGCAGCACAGTTCACAATTGCAAAGATGTGGAAACATCCCAAGTGCCCATCAATACATCAGGGGATTAATAAAATGTGGTATAAACAATGGTGGTCTAGCACCTCTTGTATTATCCTGGATAGAGCTGGAGCCCATTCTACTAAGTGAAGTATCACAAGAATGGAAAAACAAGCACCATATGTATTCACCATCAAATTGGTATTAATTGATCAACGTTTGTGTGCACATATAGTAGTAACATTCATCTGGTGTTGGGCAGGTGGTGGGGAGAAGGGGATGGGTATATTCACACCTAATGGGTACAGGCAGTGAGCACCATCGGGGGGATGGACATACTTGAAGCTCTGATTCGGGTGGGGCAAAGGCAATATACATAACCTAAACATTTGTAATCCCGTAAAATGTTGAAATAAAAAATAAAATAGATAGTAAGAATAAGCCCAAACATACTATATTATAATAAATATGTATGGGTTAAATTTCTTTATGCTTAAATTGGAAAAACTATATATCCTATGATAACTGTTTATAAGAAGCTCACCCAGAACAGTATACCATAGAAATATGGAAACTAGTGAAATGAATAAAAATGTACCAGCAAAATGTGATCTCTAAAAACAATGCAGTAAAATTAAACTTAATAATGAAATGATATGTTTTTAAAAATCTCTAAGATGTTTTAAAATATTCTCTCTAAAAAGCTGTTGAACTTAAGAGGAAATAAAACAAAGTATAGATTATTAGAAAATAAATCAAAGTAGCATGTATCATTGCTTAGAGGATGAATCTGAGATAGTTCCCAAAGGAAAAGGTATCCTGCTGGATACTTTTTAGAGAACAATGAACTTAAAAAAAGAATTAATGCCCCAAATTAGAAAAAGAACAACAAACAAAAAAATCAAAGATGTAGTATAGAAAAAATTAAAGATGTAAGTTGAGATTATTGAAGTATAAAACTTTACTCCACTTAAACTTATCAATAAAACCCAACTAGTGTTTTGGAAAGATCATGGGGAAAAAACTTTAAAAGTAGGCAAGGCTGACAAATTTAAAAAGAGAGAAGATATAAATCAACAGCATTAGGAATGAGAAGGGAACAAAATTATAAAACAGAAGGAACTGTCAAAAATACAATACTGCTATGTTTATCATTGTGCCAATAATTTGATAAAATAGATAAAATTAATAATTTTTATTGTAAAGGAAAGAGGCATTTGTAGTTAGGGGTAGGGATGGGTTGGAAGACAGAATAATGCACCCCCAAAGATGTCCATGTGCTAATCCCCAGGACCTGCGGGTATATCACATTAGGTGGCACAGGGGAATTTAAGATAGTAGATAGAATTAAGGTTGCTAATCAGCTGACATTAAAATAGGTTACTTTGGATTCTTGGGGTGGGTCCAAGGGTTCTTAAATGTGAAAAAGGAAGCCAGAAGAGGAGGTCAGAGTGATGTGGTATGAGAACTCCACCTGCTCTTGCTAGCTTTGAACATGGAAGGGAGCCAAGAGCTAAGGAATGTGGGCGGCCTTCTAGAAGCTGAAAAGGGCAAGGAAATGGATTTT
Organism: Eulemur rufifrons; assembly: GCF_041146395.1. Classification (NCBI taxonomy): domain Eukaryota; kingdom Metazoa; phylum Chordata; class Mammalia; order Primates; family Lemuridae; genus Eulemur; species Eulemur rufifrons. Next base: position 38,846,110 of record NC_090997.1, read on the forward strand.
CCCATAGAGAATCCTCCAGAAAGGAATGCAGTCCTGCCAACTCCTGGATTTTATCCCAGTGAGACTCATGGCAGACTTCTGAACTACAGAACTGTAAGATAATAAATCCGTGTTATTTTAAGTCTCTGACCCTCTTTGTTCTTTCACATATAAGGACACTTGTGATTACACTGGGCCCACCCAGATAATCCAGGATAATCTTCCCATCAAGATCATTAATTTAATCATATCTGCAAAATCCTTTTTGCCAGGTAAGGTAACATATTCTCAGGTTCTGGGGATGGGGATGTGGACATCTTTGTGGGATCATTGTTCTGCCTATCACAGAACATCTGACTCTCTCACTCAACTTTTTTCTTATACCCTCATGCTCTTGCCTTCACATAACATCTCGAGAGAATTCCTTAGTCTTTCAATTCACTAATCTGATCTTTTCTTGTGTTCATTCTGTTTCATAATCAGTTTTTAATTTCAGTAACCATACTTTTAATTTCCAAGAACTCTGATTTGTGTTTAGTATGTGTGAACACGACCTCTTCTATCTCTCTGAAAATACGAATTAGATTTATTTTAATATTTTATTCTATTTTCCATATTACCTCTGTTTCCCTGGAAGTTAATTCTTTTCTTTGTTGTAGTTTGTGTTTTCTCTGCTGTAGGCTTTTCTCAAATATTTGGTGACTCCTAATTTGCAAATTATACTTTTAGATGACTTTTTAGATAGTCATGTTATTTATATTGCCTTAAAAGGAGCCTTTTCATTTCCATGATTGGAATATAGGTTTTGCTTTCAGAAGCACTGATAGTTGTAAGAAAGGTGGGAGAAAGGGTTTAGGTTGGGGAGGTGATCTTTTAGGCTGTGCAGTAGAGGTTAGTAGTTAAGGGTGAGCTCTAATACTAGATCAACTGGGATCAAATGCTGGCTCTGCTATGTGTAGCTATAAATCAGAAAATTTACCTAATCACTTTGTGCTCTGGTTTCCCTATCTTTAAAATTGTGATAAGAGTAGTGCCTACTACATAGGGTTTTTATGAGGATTAAATGAATCTGTATGCATAAAGTTTAATAACAGTGTTTAGCATATAGTAAGAGTTCAATACATGTTAGCTATTGTTGTTTTTTAAATGCTCAATTTGTGAACCTGTGCAGCAATGGTTTTAATTTTGAGCAAATGCTGGAATCAGCTAGTCTTAGCCCTTTTTTCTGCCACCCACCTGTAGGCTACTTCTTCTCTTAATCCACACTATCTCTGCTTTTGAGACTATTCTCTTGCCCTTCCAATTTTCTCCCATTTCTACTCTCCAAAAGAAATTAACAGTTAGATTTCCAGCTTCCCATAAATTTTCTACCCATACGCAAGTATATATAATGTATAACATATAGTGACTTATACATAAAATTCTCTCCCTGTTTTTAAACAGAAACTAATTTATCTGCAACTTCCTTTTTTCAAGTACTGAATTTTAGACATATTTTTATATAAAAAATGTATATATGAGTTTTCTTTACAGAGAAGAAGAGGAAATAATGAATAATTTTATAAATGGTATGGACACAGTAGGTTACATATTTGGGAAAAATAAAACTAATTAAAGAATTAGATATAGGCTGGGTGTGGTGGCTCATGCCTGTAATCCTAGCACTCTGGGAGGCTGAGGTGAGAGGATTGCTTGAGTTCAGGTGTTTGAGACCAGCCTGAGCAATAGCAAGACCCCGTTTCTACTTAAAAAAGAAAAAAATTAGCTGGGCAACTAAAAACAGAAAAAAAATTAAGCGTGGTGGTGTGCGCCTATAGTCCCAGCTACTCAGGAGGCTGAGGCAGGAGGATCACTTGAGCCCAGGAGTTTGAGGTTGCTGTGAGCTAGGCTGATGCCACGGCACTCACTCTAGCCCAGGCAACAGATCCAGATTCTGTCTCAAAAAGAAAAAAGAAAAATAAAAGAAAAACATAGTTAAGAGCTGGGCAAAGACAATATATGTAACCTAAACATTTGTACCCCCATAATATGCTGAAATAAAAAATTTAGAAAATAGAATTAGATATAAAATGCCAAATGTTATCCAGAGAAAAATAGAAGTAAATAGCAAAGAAAGAACTTGTATGGGTTAGATTTGATTACATAACACAAGAGTTCTTTAAGAAAATAGACTGAATTCACATTTTAAAGTCATCTCCTTCATCCTAGATCCCATTGAAATGACAGTTTAAATTTTCAAAATAAAACGCATAGCAACTCTGGAAATCCAGGAGGATGTACCTACAGGGCAGGGCAGGGCAGGTAGGAGTTTCTGGAGCATACAATGCATAAAATACAAGCAGATCCATGGTGAGACAACATAGTCAAGGGACTGGTACAGAAGCAAAAGTGATTCCTCCAAAAGTGAATTTCCCTGGGAGAACTGTGGAAGAATCTTACCCCAGAGACTGTGTAGACTGGCAAAGGAGCAGCCAGTAGACACTTGGCCAAAGACCTGGGTCAGGAGCAGCCGACCATTTACTCCTGGCTGAAAGCACATGAGCAATCCTCTAAGCTGAGAATTCTGACCAGGGAGACTCAGACACCTCAGACTACCAACTGCTGTGTTGCTGGGGGTGGGTATGAGAAGTCCCTATAATAACATTAACATTGGAAATAATAGCTAATATTTATTTATTTATTTTTAATTTCAAAATGTTAATTAAGGGCTACAAGTATTTTTGTTACATGGATATCTTGTATAATGCTTAAGTCAGGGTTTTTAGTGTGCCCATCACCAGAATGGTGTTCATCATACTCAATATACTTAATTGATGACATTCTTTTGTTAGTGCCACTCTGCTTTTTTTTAAACTTTATAACATGTTTTAACAGTTTGTAGAGTTACTCTCCCCCTAATTATTCATTTTTAAAAATGTTCTTAGAGATTTTTGCTGTCTGTCTTTTTAGTAATTTATTTAAGAGTTTACTTATCCCCAATTTTAAAAATAGTGTATAAAGTCAACTCCAACTTGGCTATTTATTTGTTTGTTTAGAGACAGGGTCTTGGGTCTCAGGTCTCAGATTTCTCTCTGTCACCCAGGCTGGAGTGCAGTGGCATGACAGTAGCTCACTGGAACCTTGAACTCCTGTCTCCTGGCTCCAGTGATCCTCCTGCCTCAGCCTTTGGAGTAGCTGGGACCACAGGTGTGCACCACCACACCTGGCTAATTTTTTAAAATTTTTGTATAGACGAGGTCTCACTATTTTATCCAGGCTGGTCACTGCTGGCCCCAAGTGATCCTCCCTCCTCGGCCTCCCAAAGTGCTGGGATTACAGGCATGAGTCACCGCGTCTGTAATTTTAGCATTATGGGAGGCCAAGGCGGGAGGATCACTTGAACCCAGGAGTTTGAGGTTGCTGTGAGCTAGGCTGACACAGTGGCACTCTAGCCTGGGTGACAGAGGGAGACTCTGTCTCAAAAAAAAAAAAAAAAAAAAAAACGTAAAAAGAGAAGATAAAATTGCCTCTGGATCCATTTTCTAAAAAGTCAAATATGGTAACGTCTTGTATTTTTTCCAGAAAAATTAAAATTGAAAAAAATCATATTTCAGTGAAACATGAACTCTTACATCATTTAAGTTAATTGAATTAGAAGATAAGTTAATATGTGAGCCATTTATCTTCCTGAAATAAATTTAAATCCTGAATATGCCTCCTTAATTACATTCCTCCTAAGGTTTAAATCAAGGTGATAGCTTTCAGTTTAGGTTCAGTTAGGTTCATAGCAGCATCAAAAGGGCTATATCCAGCATATTCACAACCAGAGACAGATTTCCACTGTGTGTTTGGTAAAATCAGGCAATATTTTGGGAGTTCAACGGAATTTTACAAGTCCTGGAGTCATATAGGCTTTGTCCTGGGTAGTGGATCATCCTAGTTTGTATCAGGTACGTTTTTAATTAAATTTATTTATGCCCATGTAATTATTTTGAAGGAAATGCAATGAAGCAGAATTTTAATGATACAGTGTGTTTGAGAGAGAGAATGTGTGTGTGAGAGTGAGAGAGATAGAGAATGAAAGAATGATAGAATGAGATCAGGTTATCTAAAGGTTGCAAAACATATGTACTCATATCTAGGGAGATATATTATTGAAACTGCCTTTCTTTGTTCTGAGCAAAAAAGCCACTTTAATGGCCCTTTTCACTTATGTTGCTGGAAGATAAAGGGGAATCAATTTTTGTGAAGGAAAGGTTTAAGGAGATGACTTTCCCCCTCAGGCTCGGAACTTTGGCTGTGAGGGCAGATGGCGTCGGGCTTTCTACTTTTCAAAACTATTACACTTGAAGGTTACTAGAGAAAAAGAAATTGGTCAAATTTGCATAAAGGCCAAGGAGCCTTTTGGAAGGAATAGGACGGAGACCCTGAAACTTGCATTTCAATGTCACTACGGTGTTTCTGATTACTGAGGTGCCCTAGTCTAAGGCCAGTTCTCCATAAGAAGCACAGAAGACTCCTGGGGAAAGCTTCTGGAAGAGGAAAGGCTGGAACTGGTGCCTGGCACTCTTACCAGACCTGGATTGATGTGGGAACCACATCGGATCATAGCCTGTATACAGTGATCCAAGCATCATAGATGAGGCCAGTGCATGCTCCCTGCATTTGTACATGATTAAACTCCACTGCTGTTGCTGAAGAGCTCTACCTGAAAGCCCAGGGTGTGGCGCAACCACAAACTGGACTGAGAGGCAGGAAGCTGTTTCTCTCTTCTCCAGCATGAAGAAGCCACTCAGAGAAGTGGTGAGAGTGTGGGCAGGGCCAACCCAAGTGTTGCTGGACCTAAATTTGTAACATGTTGCGTTTCTCCTTTAAGAGTCAAAAAATAAAAAATTCCACATACAAAGTCACTAAGGCCCCTCCTAGGGCCATAGAAGGGCCCTATGCAGGTGAGGGACCCTGAAGCTTCAACCTGGTTAGTTTCTGAGAGGTAGGCCTCCGAGAGGGGCTTCCCTCTGCAGTTGAGGCCTGCCCAGGGTGCGGAACGACTGCCTTCTAGCATGGTGTGTGGCAGAGAAGAGGCCTCTGGTAGATAAATGAGATGTTTTTATTTTTCTCTCGGTGAAGCCTAGTAAGAAGGACAGATCCCTAGAGCTCAGTAATGAGCAGGGAAAATAGACATTCTTGTCCTAAGGAGGATGGGAAGGTGCTCAGTAATATTATTCTGAATATGAGAAGTTTTCTGGGCTCTAAGCTGGCAAAACAGAATATACCTATGCATTATCCAAATGCCTCTGAGATTAATTATGTTCTTAATAAATAATGGAAATCAACTGAACTATTGTAATAGCAATCTGTCAATGAGTATAAATGTGTTTCCACAAAATTTTAAAATGTTTCTCTTTCTAATACATCATGGCCACTCCTTTGATTTCAAGTATTGCCTTCATGTTGATGATGTGATTTGACACTGAGTGCAGGTCAGCTCTGCCTGCTGTGCTTATCCTCTCAAAGCATCTTTTTCTTTTTTTTTTTTTTTCCCATTTCCCAATTAATACTAATATATCCAGTAGCTACCCCGTCATCCATCCAAGGTGTTGTAAAATTATAAACTATCTTTCTGGTTTCACTTTCTTCTTCCGTTTTGTTCTCCTTAGCCCAGGAGTTACTACACCCAATTGAATTTATCTCCTAATGTCTTTTCTGTTCATTGCCTCCTTGTACCTCGATAGCACTTTTAGAATCTAGACCCCTGTTCTCTCATGGCTGGAATATTGCAGTATCTTCCAGCTCTTCGTTATTGTCTTTCCCTTCCAATAATTTCTCTCTAATGCCACCAGAGGAGCTCTTCTACAGCACAAATATGATCATGTCATCATCTGCACAAAAGCCTTTGTTGGTTCTTCAATCCCTAACACAGGATCTAGCCCATCAGGGGGCCTATGGAAACACAGCCACTTCTGTTGGCAAAGTTTTACTTTTGCTTAATGAATTTTCAATGCCCACGAGAAAAAATCGGAGTTGTAAGTGAAATTCCAAGACCACCTCTTTTATTTCTTCTTCTTCTTGTATGTACTCTACATGCAAATACCATAATTGTTTCTTAATTCATTGTTCCCCTTTCTGGTACTCTTTTCTGCTTTTATTCTTTTTCCAGAAGTCTTATCTCTCATTCTAATAGTATTTAGCTTCTTCGTGCTCTTCTTCTCAAATTTTGTTTTTCATAAGGGGAAAAAAAAATCTAGTTCTGGATATTAACCACCCTCTTATTTCATTTCTTTTTGAATGGTCTTTATATTCCAGAAAGCCATTGGCAATTTCAATCCAGAGAAAATAAGAAATGGTTTTTGACATAGAGTAGAATCTGCTTGCATCTGGCTTACAGAACTAAATAAGAGGGGAGCTATTTTCTGAGTTGTAAGTGATGTTTAAATTGCTCATGAAAATAGAAGAGTCTTGGCAGAGAAACCAGATTACTGTAAGGGCATAATGGTGAGAGAGCTTTTGTCACATGAGATAGTTATCATACGAGATTATAATTCTGCTAGTTACTAGTGATTGAAGTATATCTGTGTAGTGAAATGTGGGTTAATAGCTGTAGTTCATTTTCCAATACAGAAATGTCAGAATTTAAGTGGGCCCCAAAGGGCTATGGGAAGCTGTGTCTTCTAAAGGAAAAGGTATTGAATGAGGATAACTGACTTGGTTCAGGATTACCAACAGAATTACTTTCTTGAAGGCTGGCTTAACTCTTCATTTCTCTCGTAATGTACACATCGAATGCAGAGCTTACAGAGTACTGACCAGGATTCGAGTGAGCGATCAAAAGGAGCAAAGAAAAGAAGAGTTCCAACCTAACAGATAAATAAATAAACGTTTAAAAACTTGCCTTGTTTAGATATTGTCATATCTAATTTTAATGGTCAAATGAATACTATCTTAATTTTTGTTTTAGGAGTATATTGATTGTATACAAATGAAAAAGTAAAAGCACTCAAAATCTTTCCTTCTCTTCACATTGCTTTAGAGGACGTAAACATTCAGGGAATTGGCAGCATTTTAATCCAACCTACACAATCCACTTTTCATTTTAATTAAGCCCCAAAATATTTTGGAAAGCCTACTATATGCAGAGTATTATATGTAGTGCTGAAAAGAATGCAAAACTATACCAGAGCAGTCGGGTGGGGGAAGGGGCAAAAAAAAAAAAAAAGAAAAAAAAAAAAACTATACCAGAGCTGTTGTGACAGAAAAAAGAAAAATGAGAAAATGTATGTAGGGGTTGTTTGTAAGCTATAAATATATATAATTGTCAGTTTTAATTATTATCATTATTATTATATAGACATCATGTCTGCTGGGACTCACAATCTATTGAGGTGTATTGATAGCTAAATAATTAATGCTAGGAAGGCTGGAATGAGTATACAACCAAATTTTATGGTAATCATAAAGGGAAACAAAGTTAATTCTATTTAGAAAAATCTGGAAGGTTTTCTTAGAAGTAGCATATAGACTACAGTTGACCTTGAATAACACAGAGGTTAGGGATGCCAATTCCCTGAGCAGTCAAAAATTTGCATATAACTTTTGACTCCTCTAGAACTCTCCTAATAGCCTACTGTTGACTGGAAGCCTTACCAATAACATAAACAGTCAATTAACACACATTTTGTATGTTATCTATGTTCTTACAATAAAGTAGCCTACAGAAAAGAAAATGTTATTAAGAAAATCATAAGGAAGAGAAAATATATTTACTATTTATTAAGTGGAAGTGGATCATCATAAAGGTCTTCCTCATCTTTGCATCGAGTAGGCTGAGAGGAGAAGGAGGGGTTGGTCTTGCTGTCTCAGGGGTAGCAGAGGTGAAAAAGGAGGAGGTGAAAGGGAGGCAGGAAAGGCAGGCACATTTGGTGTAACTTTATGGAAATACATTATATTACTTTCTTGCTTTTTCGTTTCTCTAAAAATGTTTCTGTATGGTACCAATACTTCCACAGTTTGCTTTCATTTCAATGTCCATATCATAGAAGGGTCCATATTGTAAAAGAAGTCAAAGGCAGACTTGAATGATCAGAATCCTTTTGTCAGATTGTCTAATGTCAATCTGTTTTCTGGTACTGCTTCTTCTACATCTTCTTCCTCATTATGTGGCACTGGTTTGGAAGCACTCATCTCCATCAGTCATCTTCTGTTAATTCCTCTGGTGTGGTGTCTATGAGCTCTTGAATTTCTCCAAGATCCATATCTTAAAACCCTTCACCCCTCACCTTTGTTTCCTATCCAAAATCCCTTTCATGATTTCCTTGGTGGTTTCTGTTATAAACCCTGTGAAGTCAGGCACAACAACTGGACACAGTTTTCTCCAGAAAGAATGTATTGTTTTGGGCTTGATGGCTTTCACAGCTTTTTCTGTAACAATGATGGCATCTTCAATGGTGTCACCCTTCTAGACTTTCATAATGTTTTCTCTATCGAGGTTCTCCTCCATAATGTTGACAATTTTTTCCATAGAGTACTATGTATAATGAGCCTTAAAGATTCGTATAACCTCCTGATCTAGAGGCTGAATTAGAGATGTTGTGTTTGGTGGCAAGTAGACTACTTCAACACCTTTGGTGCTGAACTTATGGGGTTCTGGGTGACCAGGGGCATTGTCCAATATCAAAAGAACTTTAAAAAGCAGTCCCTTGCCGGCAAGGTACTTCCTGACTTTAGGGACAAAGCATCAATAGAACCAATCCAGAAAAAGGGTTCTCGTTTCCCAGGCCTTATTGTTGTAGAACTGGAGGACTGGTAATTGGTGTTTATCTTTTCTCTTCAAGACTCAGGGGTTAGCAGCTTTATAGATAAGGGCAATTTGCACAAAACAATAGAGTTAGCCTTATCCCTTCCTGCCTTAAATCCTGGTGCTCATTTCTGTTCCTTATTAATGTTTTTTGTGGCTTTTTCCCCCTAGAATAAGGCACTTTTGTCTGCATTGAAAACCTCATCAAGCAGATATCCTTTCTCCTCAGTGATTTTCTTAATGACATCTGGGAACTCATTTGCTGCCTCTTAGTCAGCAGAAGAGGCTTCTTCTTTTGTCTTGACATTTTTTAAAGCCAAACCTCTTTCTAAAATTATCAAACCATCCTTTGCTGGCATTAAATTCTCCAGCTTTAGATCCTTCACTTTTATTTTACTTTAAATTGTCATATAATGGCTTCACTTTTTCTCAAATGCTGTTCTAGTCTATAGGTATGCCTTTCTTATAGGGATCTTTCACCTACATAAAAGCATCATTTTCAATATGAGATACAAAGGTATTTTTCAAAAAGGGTAAGGTTTTCACGTGCACTGGAGTAGCTACAGCAACGGCTTTGTGAATTTCTTGTTCTTTTCTTTCTTTTTGCAATGGTCTTTACAATTGGATATATCTTGAAATGAGGGCAACCACAGCTGCAGACCTCAATCTATAGTATAAATCAAGCAACTCAACTTTTTATTGTAATATCTTGACTTTTCTCTGCTCAGAAGCACATGCAGTATGACTAGCAGTACGTCATATAGGTCCCATGGTGTTATTCAAGGTTATGGTATTGCACCAAACAACAAAAAATATGCAAGAACCATGAGAGATCACTGTTTACTCTGATATGCAATTTATGGGAGAGACGAACCACTCTTGCAAAGATTAGCTTCACACAGTGTGATTAAAGAGGAAGATTTATCAACCATGGCCTGCTTATCCTCATCACTGAAGGCAGGTCAAATGTACTCTCTGCCTTGGTTCACAGAAAATGGCTCTAGAGGACTACAGGCCACAGAGGTTGAGTGGGGTTCTGGACAAATCAGATGCTCCTTCTAAAATGCCAACTAACAAAAAAGCCAAATTAACTTTGTTATATGTATAAAATATATATTGTGTTTTGTAGATATATATATTGTTTTGTACGTGTGTGTGTGCACACGCGTGTATAAAACATGGTCAAAGCGGACTGCTTTTGCGGTCAAAAAGTGGTCAAAACTTTTCAACCTATATGGGGGAATAAACTGATTCAAGAAGCAGGTATAAACCATGTACTGTTTTAGTCACTGAATGGCTTTTCATTTTAAAACTCTGAAGGTTTTTGGCTTCATGTGATAAAAAGTTATAATCTGTTTTATTCTATATAAGTGCAGAATTTATATACTTAACACATATAAAATTCTACATATGAATTTAACAGAAGAAGGTATAGAGATTGTTCACAGAATCTGATAATACAAAGATGAGAGAGAGAGGCCAGTTAACCAATTAGGCAGGGCGTTATAAGTTCCCCTCAGTTTTGCAGAACTCCCCAGTCCATTTCTTCAGGGTACCCATGAATTAATAAGCCTCTTAAGAACTGATACACAAAAAACCAGACTCAAAAGGAACTAATGCACAAATCAGAGAACAATTTCTTTTTTATTATAAGAGATGTTTCTTTCTAGTTACCATAATACATATATCCACTTTCCTAGATACCCCTTTCTAGTACCAGGTACCAGGAAAGTAGAATCATCACATATACCAGTTAGGATAGGTTTGGCTGTGTATATCAGGTAACTACCAAACACAGTGGCTTAACCAAGATAGAAATTTGTTTCTTTTACATTAAAAAAAATCTGAGAATACACAGCCCAGCATTGATATGACTTATGAGGTCATCAGGGATCTACTGTTCTATCTCTCTGTTCCCCCATCTTCAGCAAGTAGCTTCCATCTCTAAAATGGTTTGAAAGCCCAAGATGCTAAAACTCCAGTCATTACCTCCATATTCCATGGAGCACGATGGAGAGAGGTAGGGAGACAAAAGAGGCATAATATGGATTATACCACATTTACTAGAACTCATGGTCATAACTGGTGCAAAAGTCTGAAATTTTTAATTTTTAAATGCATGTATGCATTTAATGTTCTCCTAAATTAAATCAGTATTTTGCTACTAAGGAGAAAGGGGGAAACAGAAGTGGGAGAAAGCAGTTTGCAATCTCTGCTCACCATAGCTGTCTCAATCTAGTTATCCAGTTCATATTTCAATGTTTCTGTATTATATTAATATTAACATTGATGTATGCAGTATTTTTTCTTGAAAACTCTGTATTAAATCAGTAGAATTTCTTATTGATATTTTAAAATCTGGTAATTATATCAACTTTTTGGGGGATAACAGAATCAGAGTACAGTGAGTTTTGTAGCATATTGTAGAGCCTTGTGAATTACCCCTGTCCTACAAAAGGTAATACCATCTTCAGGATTAAAATATTTGGGTCTGCCAGACTTACTCAGAGTGCCTATTCCATGAGAGATAAACCATCCAACTTTTTGCCTTTGGAGCGTCCCTTTTCTAGAATCCTCATCTCGCCTTCTAAGAAGGTTTCTAGGAATAGAAACCTTCAGTTATGGTTGTGGTCTCTCTGCTCTGGTCCTGTCTCCCTGTGATTACTCTCTAGTCATCTTTTTTTTTTTTGTTTGTTTGTTTTTCAACTCATTATGGGGGTACAAAAGATCAGGCTATATACATTGCCCATGCCTCCCCATCCCCCCGAGTCTGAGCTTCAATTGTGTCCATTCCCTAGACAGTGCACATCACACTCATCATGTAGATGTGCACCCATCCCCTCCCCCCACCTGCATCCCCCCCAGTCAGAACTTCAAGCGTGTCCATTCCCCAGGCAGTGCGCATCGCACTCATCAAGTAGGTATACACCCATCCCTTCCACCCAGCCCCGACCTCTGTCCGATACCCAATTGGTGTTATTCCCAAATGTGCACTCAGGGAAACCAGTTTGCTGGGGAGTACATGTGGTGCTTATTTTTCCATTCTTGGGATACTTCACTTAATAGAATGGGTTCCAGCTCTCTGCAGGAGAAACAAAGAGATGCCATATCGCCATTATTTTTAATAGCTGAGTAATATTCCATGGTATACATATACCACATTTTGCTAATCCATTCATGAATTGATGGGCATTTGGGTTGTTTCCACATCTTTGCGATTGTGAATTGTTCTACTATAAACATTCGGGTGCAGGTGTCTTTTTTATAGAATGACTTTTGTTCTTCTGGATAGATGCCCAATAATGGGATTGCTGGATCGAATGGTAGTAGCCCCTGTGGAAAGCAATGTGGAGATACTTTAAACAGATTCAAGTAGACCTACCATTCGATCTCTAGTCATCTTGATTGAACTTGTCTATTGCCAAAGTTTTCCAGCCAGGGTAAGTTAAAACAGGACCTCTACAGATGGCTACTTTCAAATCCATTATTTATTGATTTTAACTAGTTTAATTACCAAGAGTCACTTCACTTCCTATTTATGGGGATGCCAGTCTTTTTCAGGTACAGGCATACTTCATTTTATTGCACATCACTTCATTGCAATTCACGGATATTGCATTTGTTACAAATTGAAGATTTGTGGCAACTCTGCATTAAGTCTATCAACACCATTTTTCCAACAGCACCTGCTCACTTTGTGTCTCTGTCACAATTTTGGTAGTTCTCACAATATTTTGAACTTTTTCATTATTATTACATCTATTATGGTGATCCGTGATCAGTAGTCTTTGACGTTACTATTGTAATTGTTTTGGGGGTGCTACGAGTGATGCCCATGTAAGACAGCAAACTTAACTGGTAAAAGTTGTGTGTGTTCTGATTGCTCCATCGACTGGCCCTTCTCCACTCTCTCTCCTTCTCCTCCGGTCTCCCTATGCCTGGAGACACAACAATATTGAAATTAGGCCAATTAATAACCCTACAATGACCTCTGAGTATTCAAGTGAAAGGAAGAGCTGCATATCTCTTGCTTTAAATCAAAAGCTAGAAATGACTGAGTTTAGTGAGGAAGGTGTGTTAAAAACCAAGATAGGCCAAAGCTAGGCCTCTTGTGCCAAACAGTTAGCCAAGTGGTGAATGCAGTGAAAAAGTTCTTGAAGGAAATTAAAAGTGCTACTCCAGTGAACACAAGAATGACAGAAAAGTGAAATAGCCTTATTGTTAATATAGAGAAAGTGTTAGTGGTCTGGATAGATGATCAAACCAGCCACAACATTCCCTTAAGCCAAAGCCTAATCCAGAGCAAAGTCCTAATGCTCTTCAATTCTGGGAAGGCTGAACGAGGTTAGAAGCTGCAGAAGAAAACTTATAAGCTAGCAGAGGTTGGTTTATGGGGTTTAGGGGAAGAAGCCATCTCCATAACATAAAAATGCAAGGTGAAGCAGCAAGTGCTGATGGAGAAGCTGCAGCAAGTGATCCAGAAGATCTAGCTAAGATCATTGATGAAGCTGGCTGCATGAAACAACAGATTTTCATTGTAGAGAAAACAGCCTTCTTTTGGAAGAAGATGCTATCTAGGACTTTCACAGTTAGGAGAAGTCAATGCCTGGTTTAGAAGCTTCAAAGAACAGGCTGATTCTCTTATTAGGGGCTAATGCAAATGATGACTTGAAGTTGACGCCAATGCTCATTTACCATTCCAAAAATCTTAGGGTCCTTAAGAATTATGCTAAATCTACTCTGCTTGTGTCTTATAAATGTAACAGCAAAGCCTAGGTTAGATGATAGCACATCTGTTTACAGAATGGCTTACTGAATATTTCAAGTCCATTTTTGAGAACTACTTCTCAGGAAAAAAGATTCCTTTCAAAATATTACTGCTCATTGACAATGCAGCTAGTCATTCAAGAGCTCTCTGGTGGAGATGTAAAAGGAGGTTAATGTTGTTTTCTGCCTGCTAACACAACATCCATTCTGCAGCACATGGATCAAGGAGCAATTTTGACTTCCAAGCCTTTTAATTTAAGAAATATGTTTTGTAAGGCTATACCTGCCATAGATAGTAATTCCTCTGAGGGATCTGGACAAAGTACATTGAAAACCTTCACCATTCCAGGTCACCATAGAATTCACCATTCTAGATTAAGAACATCTGTGATTCATGCAAGGAGGTCAAAATACCAATATTAACAGGAGTTTAGAAGAAGTTGATTCCAGCTTCTTGGATGACTTTTCAGGGTTCAAGACTTCAGTGGAGGAAGTCACTGCAAACGTGATGGAAATAGCAAGAGAACCAGAAATAGAAGTAGAGCCTGAAGATGTGACTGCATTGCTGCAATCTCATGATAAAACTGAAACAGATGAGGGTTACTTCTTATGAATGGGCAAAGGAAGTAGTCTCTTGAGATGGAATTTACTCCTGGTGAAGATAGTTGAACATTGTTAAAATGATAATAAAGGATTTAGAATATTACATACATTAACTTAGTTGATAAAGTAGCAGCAGGATTTGAGAGGATTAACTCCAATATTGAAAAAGTTCTACTGTGGGTAAAATGCTATAAAACAGCATCACATGCTATGGAGAAATCTTTCATGAAAGGAAGATTAAATTGATGTGGCAAACTTCACTGTTGTCGTATTTTCAGAATTTGCCACAGCCACCCCACTCTTTAGCAACCACTGTCCTGATCAGTCAGCAGCCATCAACCTTGAGGCAAGAATCTCCACCAGCAAAAAGACTGCGACTCAACGAAGGCTCAGATGATTGTTAGTATTTTTTAGTGATAAAGTATTTTTTCATTGAGATATGAACATTGTTGTTTTTAGACATAATGCAATTCCATATTTAATAGACTACAGAATAGTGTAAACATAACTTCAATATGCACTGGGCATCCAAAAAATTCATATGACTCTTTATTGCAACATTCTCTTTACTGTGTGGTCTGGATGGAACCCACGGCATCTGCAAGTTATGTCTGTACTTCTGACATGGGCCGTCTTCCTTAGCCCAAAGAGAAGTTGTCTATAGACATAATTTGGAACAAACTTTCATTCACTCTTCAATTTCTGATGATATACAATTCACACTGTCAGGTGTGAAAGGAAAAGATAAAGATGTACATTAAACTTTGTGGTCTGTTTCATAGCATTGCTTAAGAAATAGAGTGTTATATTTCCTATATTATTCCTGGAGGATTTCAATACAGATATTTATTGATTTTTTTCATTTCTATTACAAGCGAATGGTTTATGTGCTAAGTATATATTTTACTATATATTTTGCAAACTTCAGATATAGCATTAGGGATCCTTCGTAGTTGTTTAGGGTTATCATTGATAAAAATAAAACTATAATATTTCATTTAAAATAAGACATCATCAGTTTTAAGACAATCTTGATCTCTGCATGTGAAATATGAAAAAAAGTACATTTAGAATCAGAGAATCAGGGAAATATGATCATTTGTCAGAATTTTAATGACAATTACTAGTGTAAAATATAACTATAGATTGTAAAGCCTGTAGGTAGAGGAATATGTACAATTAATAGGGTTAGTGTCTGTAATTAAAGATATTAGAGACTTTCTGTTCTAAAAAACATAAAATATGTTATTAAGGAGACTCACAATCTTTATAATTAAGAGACTTTAAGAAGGTAATAACTAAAAGTGAAAATAAACATTCTTAAAGGCATTGCGTTAACTAACAGATATTTAACTGCTCTTACCCAGTCCTCAGAACTACCAAAGAGAAGGAAATCAAGCTTCTGTCTGTCTCCTTCTGTTCTTGAACTTCCCAGTTTTACCCTTTAATTTATTATAGAAGGGACAAATTTACTAATGTGTCCAGTAACATGTTTGCTGTAGGCAATGTGGGTCTCTGTAACTCTTGAAGGCTACTGTATTGTGTTTGAATTTCAGTATCTCTCCACAATTCATGCTGCTTTCAAAATTTAATCACCTCCCCAAATCCTGTGAACTCTCTCGATCACTTATTCATTCAACAAGAATTATTGAGCATGAACTGTGTGCCAGGTACTCACCAAGGAAGTGGGGATAATATAATACAATTCTCTTTGCTCTCAACTGAGTAATTTTACAGGGGAGACAGTTTTAGTCATGCTGTACTAGCACTTCTATGGTTTGTATATTTCATAGTGAGTCCAAATCATAATCCCAAGTAGGGGATAATGAATTCTGCTTTAAGGGTTAGGAGGAGGAGATACAGCAACTGGGCCTAGAGAATGAAAAGGAAGGAATTTAGCAGGGCTATAAGGTGAGGGCGTGATGAGCCATGGTGAGTGGCCATGAACAACATGGCCATTTACTTGTTTTCATGTTTGTCTCATCTGCCAGAGCTTCTAGAGTGAAAAGCTCGAACTTTGGTAATGCCCACCACCCAATGCAGTGTAAGACAGTGTTTAGCAAGCGATTTTTTTCAGTAGAAATATGATAAGTGATCTGGTCTAGAGAATACTGAGAATGGTCAGAAAATAGGTCAATGGTTCTCAAACTTTGGAAAACATGAGAATCACTTGGAGTGCTTGTTCCTAACTGAGCAGAACCCTCAGAGTTTCTGCATTAGTAGGTCTGGAGTGGGGGCCAAAAATTTGTATTTTCAATAAGCCCTTCCCTCCACCCCGTGACTCTGATGTAGGTGGTCCACAGAGCATGGAGGTGTAGGTGGAAAGGAATTTGTGGATACTTAATGTCCTGGTTCTTATCAACCACCTGCAGCTCACCAAATATACCTTAAGGTACACCCCATGCCAGCCATCAAAAAGCTTTTTGATCAAGCTTAACCTGTGCTGCTCAGACCCATAGGTTAATTTTCTGGCTAATCTGAGAGAAAAATAAATCTGCCTCCCGAGACTTAACAGGTCTTCTTGATTTTTAAATACTAGCCTGTTTTTCAAGTGCTGTGAAGCTGAAAAGTACTAAAAAAGCTCCAGGATTAGTCATTTCTCTAAAAAAAGAGTTTCCAGTGGTACAATACTTGCCTTGAAAGATGAAAATTTCCACCTAAGGCATATTTTTCCCTATATTTTGTAATCATTGATGGGAATTGATGCCAACTCTACCTTTTTTAGACATTGAATGAAACATTTTTAAACTGAGTTGAAAATAATTCCGATGTGCCTTTAACACCCACTTGCTCTAATTTAACTCCATTTGGCTGTTTCTTACTTACTCTTTATTTTCTTGAACATTCCAGCTGTTAACATTAAATCTAATTTTTGTATGTCAGCCCATGTCAAAGCAAGCCTTAATCCTTTTAAAGTTAACCTATCACCAGCTCAAAGCTGCTTTATATCATCAGATATAACTGCATTTCCAACCCTGAGGGCATGGTGTGTGATTATGTACACATGCACGCTGGAGTTTCCCTGTAATAACACTTGGTGTAGACTGGAATTCTATATGGGGTGGGTCAGGATTGAATTCCATCCAAAGTGCTTCGGTTACAGATAGAAAGAGGCTTTGTTATAAAATGGTAGCACTGCAGAAGTATTGGGGAGAGTTGGCCATCATACAGTCCTGTATTTTTATTTTTTAGTCTAAGAGAGATTAAAATGTTATGGACAGAAGTACACAGTTAATAGCAGAGGTGTTAAAACTGGAACCAGAAAGGAAATCTTAAGATCCACAGCTTAACACTTTGTCAATGAAGTTATACTGTGTCTGTTTACTTTCTGTTTTCCCTTGAGTGAAATAGGATTTCAAAATAAAACAAACCAAAAAAACTCTTATTGCTCTTATACCTTTCACTTAGACAATTATATTTTGGGAGGTGTAAAAGAGTCAACTGTGTCTTGAAAGCTTGGCATAATTACATTTTTTTCTCTGATGCTTTCTGACCAGATGTACCTCAAATTTAGAAAACTGGTCAATGAAACAGGGCATTGTCATTGGCTAACTTCTATGTAGAAGCAATTTGTAATAAGGTACCAGTGACTTTTTAAAATTATAATGGGACATTTAGCTTGTTATGGCAATATATTAATAAATAAATTCTGTTTATGTGGAAAATCACCAAATGAAGACAGATATTATTGCTGTTTTATTTTGTGTGTTTGGTGTAATAGAATTAGAATTAGGAAGGAATTATATCTTAATTAAATGAAAGAAATGCTAAAAATACTTTTAAATGAGTGTGAAGAGACATTATAAATAAACAAGTTAAATATCCAGTTAAATGTCCACCTTAAAAAGGCAATAATTAATGAAAAAGGATAAAAAAGAAAGTACTCTTACTCTTATTATAGACCTTGACACTGGGGTTAAAAGAATAAGTCACATTTTTTTTTCCTAGAGTAGCTTACATCCTAACGGGGAAGAATAACACTGAAAATATTAACTATAATGCTGCAAGAAAAGTAATATCAAAGGTCTTATGAGACCTTAAGGGAATAGTAATTAATTTTATTTTGGAAGTTGAGAAAGCCTTCAAGGGGGATATGATGTTTGAAACAAGCACAGGTTCAATAAAAAAAATGCCAAGCAGATGATTTTTAAGGTATAAATACAGCATCATGACATTCTTTTTCTTTTCTGAACATTGAAATAAGCTTGTTTAAAATAATTATTACTATGCAATAAACTTCTCATTTCCCATTTTCTCCAATTGAGGTAATAATGCCTTCCTTTTATTTTTGTTTACTGTTTTGTTGATATTTCTGTTAAGCCCATTTTATATTTTTCATGATGATTTTTCCTACATCACTTATTTGTGTAGAAGCTTCTTGAAAAAGTCTGTGTCTACATTTTCCTCTGGAAGAATCACTATATATTCTTGTATATAATTCACATTGTTCTCATTTTTCCTCTTTTATTTTATTCTCTTTTTCATTATATTTCTGTATTATAAAAACTAGGAACAATAATGTATTCTGATATCTTTATTTTTTTCTATACATACTCCTTTATTTGCAAAAATAAAGATACTGATCACAAATACTATTGTTTTCATTCACAAAGGGGAGAAAAACTGGGGTTAAGGTATTTTCTAAGGACGAAAAGGCACCTGGAGATGAATTTAGAAACAAAATCTAGATCAGCGATCATTAAATCAATTATTCAGCATTTAAAATGTTGTTCAAGATTCCATGCAAGTCCCTCGCTGACAGGTTTTGAGAAAAAGGTTCATGATTTGAGATCCTGAGAAGGAAGGAGTTAAAGGGAAGAGAATCTTAGAGGATTAGATTGATCTCTAGGGATTTGGAAGCTAGGCAGAAGATCTGAAGATGAAAGGAAAGATTTGATTCTGTGCTGAATTACAAGTTTTGAAGGAAATTAGAGTGTAATTTTTTTCAGCTATAGATAAGGATCCACAGCCTAAATTAGTAAAGTTCTTATAACTATTATCTGTTAAAATCATCATTAAAAAGTATTTCTAAAACTATGTCAATCGTGAACAATCACCTTGAGGTACATGTGTAATACAAAAAACCTAAGAGAACAGCAGCAGCAACCACCGTACATTAAACATCGGCCACAAAAGAGGAAATCTGAAAGGCATGTCATTGCATTACTGTATATCTTTTCTTCTCAGTCATGGGAAGAAGGAAAGGTGTAGAACGCTGCTGTCAGGCCATGTTTATTTTGGCCTTACAAAAGCATCCATTTTCTGCTTTTCAGGGGAACTGGTAGGGTGCCTTAGATTCTTCTCACCCTACTCTTGAGGGGAAGGCCACATTTAACCAGGCCCTAAAAAGCAACATTTTGGTATCCCCCTGTAGAGGTTTGTTACACTTCACACTGACTCAGCCCCTGGTAATACCTTCAACCCAGGTTAAATAAACTTGGCATACAGGCTAAGCCAATTGGTGTGATTGCTGTCCACTGGCTAGAGTTTCCAGGAATGGATCAGCCCTGCTGGGGAAAAGAGCACCATGGTCTTTCTTTGCTTACCAATTAAGTCTCAGATTAACCAACTTCCAAGTGAATACCTGATTTCCCTCAGGGATATGCTCTTAGGAAATTAGAGTGGGGCCTTTGGTAGAAATGGTGAGTTGAACACACACATTCACATCTGTGTTTCCTTCTCCCAGAAACTGTCGCAAACAACAGTAAAGGGACTGGGGGGAGGGGAGAGCAGTGGGGAAAGTCTGAATGCACCAGGACACAGGGACAAGAGAGAAGATCGTGGAATCTGGGCGGTAAATGGATGTGTGGTAACTGATTTAGTAGATCCAAGAAAGCTGAATAAAGCTATCAGTGGGAAAAATTTAGAAGCACACTGATTGGCATTGCAGAATCTGCAAAGCTTCAGGGATTCTTGACCTCAGTTATTCTGGAAGTGGGATACATTTGGGGCTAAAAAAACGATTGCTTGGATGTCTATTTAATAAGTATCCATTTTAGCTCCACTCTTTCAGAAACCTCACTAAAATGACAGCCTAGCTTTCTGTTTGATTTGTTTTGTTTTAAAGAATAAACCCAAAATGACCAAAACAAAAACCAACCAAACAAAAACATGTTTTTATGTACTTTCTATTAGAATCTCTTGCTGAATACTTGTTTTACTATTGTAAATGGCAGATTTTAAAATTTTCACTGTCTAACTGTTGCTGGTATAAAAAATGCCACTGACTTTGGTTATTAATCTTGTAACTGGTAACTTTGCTAAAACTTTGCTAGATTTATTGCATTATTTAACTGATTAATTTATATGATGAATTAAAATAATTTGGGCAGAATTCCTTCAAGTTTTTCATTCTGTAGATAATCATGTTATCTCTGAATAATAATAATTTGCCTTCTTTCCAAACCTTATAGCTTTTCTTTCTTTTCCTTTTTTCTTATTGTACTGGCTATGATATTTAGTCCAGTGTTTAATAGTAATAGTTATATTGGGAATGATTGTAATGGCTTACCATTGATTATAATGTTTGCTATAAAATTTCTGTACATAATGTTTTTAGGTTAAAGAAATTCCTTTTATAACTTGTCCACTGAGAATTTGTATCAGAAATAATTATTAGATGTTATCAACTGTTTATTCTGTATCTATTGAAATCATATTTTTTCATTTTATATGTTAATGTGATACATTACTGGATAGGTTTTATTATGTTAAACCAACTTGCATTCCTAGAATATATCCACCTCGGTGATGATATATTGTCTTTTTATATATTGCTGAGTTCAATTTACACTTTTTTAGAATTTTTTTGACCCCACATTAATAAGTAAGATTGGGCTTGATAACAAAAGAAATTAGATATATAAGCTGAATTGGAAAGCTTTCCCTTTTATTCTATTAATTGGAAGTTCAGATTTGGAGTTACCTTTCTGTGAATGTTTTGTTGAACTGTCTTGTAAAACTATCTGAACCTGCTGTTTTCTTTGAGGGAGAATTGTATGCTACTGATAACCATTCTGATTTTTATTTGTTGACCAATTTTGAGTCAATTTTGGTAACTTTTAAAAGTTTTTTGTTCATTTCACCTAATTTTTCAAATGTGTTAACATTAAAGTTACTTATATTTTCTTGTCATTTTAATCCTTGCCACCTCTTTAGTCACACTCTCTTACACACTCTTAATATTTTTGTGCTCTCTTTTCTTTCCTTTTTTTTTGTCTTTTGGGCTACTTTCAGATGTCTGTTCTTTTGTGTCCTTAATCAGTCTTGCCTGAGACTTGCCAATTTACTTAATCTTTTCAAAGAACCACTTTGGGTTTTGTTGATCTTGTCTTTATTCTTTTATTCCTTCTACATGTTCTGAGTTTGCAGTCATGCACCATATAATGATGTTTCTGTCAATGATGGAGTGCATATATGATAGTGGTCCCATAATATTATAAAGGAGCTGAAAAATTCTTATTGCCTAGTGACATCATAGCCATGGGAACATAACACATTACTCATGTTTGTGGAGATGCTGGTGTAAAAAAACCCACTCTGCTGCCAGTCATATAAAGGCATAGCACATACAATTATGTATGGTACTTAATACTTGATAATGATAATAAATGACTGGTTTATGTTTTTACTGTACTATATATTATTATTTTAGTGTACTCCTCCTACTTATTAAAAAAGAAGTTAACTGTAAAACAGCCTCAGGTAGGTCTTTCAGGAAGGATTCTCGAAAAAGGCATTTTTATCATAGGTAATGACAGCTCCAGGCATGTTATTGCCCCTGAAGATCTTCTAGTTGGACAATATGTGCGGTGGAAGATAATGATATTGATGACTCTAACCCTGTGTGGGTGTAGGCTAATATGTTTGTTCGTGTCTTAGTTTTTAACAAAAATGTTTAAAAAGTAAAAAAATTAAAAATTTTTTAAATAGAAAAAGCTTGTAGACTAAGGATATAAAGAAAGAAAATATTTTTGTACAGCTGTACAATGTGTTTATGTTTTAAGCTAACTGTTATTACAGAAGAATCAAAAACTTAAAAATGATGAGAAAGTTTATAAAGCAAAAAAGTTACTGTAAGCTAAGGTTTATTTATTATTGAAGAATGAAAAGTATTTTTAATAAATTTAATGTAGCCTAAGCGTACAGTGTTTATAAAATCTACAGTAGTGTATAGTAACGTCCTAGGCCTTCATATTCACTTGCTACTCGCTCACTGACTCACCTAGAGAAATTTCCAATCCTGTAAGCTCCATTTAGGGTAAGTGCCCTATACAGGTATACCACTTTTTATCATTTATACCATATTTTTACTGTACCTTTTCTATGTTTAGCTATGTTTAGATACACAAATACTTTCCATTGTGTTGCAGCTGCCTACAGCTGCGGTCACCAACCCCTGGGCCATGGACTGGTACTGGTCTGTGGCCTGTTACAAACGAGGCTGCAGGGCAGGAGGTGAGCAGTGGGCAAGCAAGCAAAGCTTCATCTGTATTTACAGCCATTCCCCATCACTTGCATCACCACCTGAGCTCCGCCTCCTGGCAGATCAGTGGGGGCATTAGATTCTCATAGAAGCGTGAACCCTACTATAAACTGTGAATGTGAGGGATCTAGGTTGTGCGCTCCTTATGAGAATCTAATGCCTGATGATCTGAGGTGGAGCTGAGGAAGTGATGCTAGCGCTGGGAGTGGCTGCAAATACAGATTATCATTAGCAGAGAGGTTTGACTGCACAGTAAGTGTAATGCACTTGAATCATCCCCAAACCATCCCCCCACCACCCCTCCACCCCTACCATGGAAAAACTGTCTTCCATGAAACCGGTCCCTGGTACCAAAAATGTTGGGGACTGCTGACCTACAGTATTTGGTACAGTAAAAATCTGTACAGATTTGTAGCCTAGGAGCAATAGGCTACACTATATAGCCTAGGTGTGTAGTAGGCTACACCATATAGGTTTGTGTAAATACACTCTATGATGTTCCCAAAATGACAAAAATCACCTAACAACGCATTTCTCAGAAGGTTTCACCATCAAATGATGTTTCTAATATAAACATTTTGGGCTTTAAGTTTTCCTATAAAGATATTTGACTAAGTTCCAAAAGTTTTGAAGTGTAGTATTTTTATTAATGTATAGAGTTGTTCTTTATGCTGATTTCTCTGTTCGTGGTTGCTTGTTTCCATGTGCGTTAATCATTTTTTATTACAATTTCGTGATCTTTAGATTTCTGTGGGAGTTCTTTGAGGCCTGCAGTTAAAGTGCATTTCTCCATAACAGTAGTACCAGGGGCCTTACCAATCTGAGATCCTTTTAAACTCAACTTCTATTTTAGATTTTTTCAGGCACCATAAATTTCAGTGGCAAACCCATAGGAATATGGCTACGGTTAATAGAACCTCAGGTGGGACTTTATTTCTGCTCCATTCAAAGAGAAGGTTGAGACAGGCATCTTTCCTCCGTGGGTCACTTTTGTTTTCTTATTCACTCACTGTGGATATCTTGCTTCAAGTGGTCCTGGTCTACGCAGGTATCTCTGACCCTCCCTTCTCCACTCTGGCGTCCGGTTTCGGCTTCTGTTCCTCAAACATGTGCCAATTAAAACTGGGACTTAAGGCTATAATAACTGGCAGATACCCTCAGGGATTAATACCAACACCAGGGCTCAGCTAATCCTCATGGAATCATACTTTCTCGTTGTTTGTCTCTAGTTCCATTACTTTACTTCTAGCTCAGTTATGTTCTAAAAGATATTTTTTGAAATATTTATGTGTCATTTTTCTTGCTCCTGAAGGGATTTCTCTGTATGTGTAGTTTGCCATACTTCTGGAAACTAAAGATCCAACAAAAAGATGACACTTTTTGTCGAAACATATAAAAAAAAAAACCCAGCTCAGTTTTCCTTAAACAGCAGAGACATGATAGACATTCCAGAAATAGTGTGATTTTTCTGTTTTGTTTCGTTCGGCAGATAAATTACATTATCAAAGCCACAGATTCTTTCTGCCTCTTCACCTGGGCTGTCATGTCAGCTTCAATCCAAAGCTATCTAAGTCCCTGACATGGTCTCAGAATGGTACCGGCTACTCATAGAGCCACATACGTCATTGTCCACATTCAGGTAGAGAGAGAGCCAGTTCCTTCCCTGACCATCATGAGTTTCCTGAACTTTTCCCAATGGGCAACCACTGAACCAGATCCTATATGAGAAACATTATATTTTGAATGACTTAGTCCTGAGTCACTTGAAACACTTACACCTGTCCCTTGTTTACTAATTCCTTCCTGAAATCCCTGTTGCTAAGTGAAGAACTATTTGCATTCATTTTAAAAGAAAAATTCTGATGCATCTCATCCCAGCTCAAGATACCTGATAATTTTATATAGCAATTGAACAATGCAAATAAGTTTACATAATTTTTAAAGATCCAATAATTTGAAAGCAAAAATACAAGTTTATGCATAAAATAGTCTGTAGTAAGGGTTTATTTATTCTTCGTCTTCTTTCGGTACCATTTTCTTCATCAAGTGTTCAACCTTTTGGGACTCTGGTGATCTTGCAGTCAAACTGTACTTTAATGTTATAGAATACAAAAACACTTTTAGGATGAACTAAAAGCTAAGCAAAAGAATGCTTTGAAATGTGGAAATAGTGTATGTTCACAACAGACTAAGAATTGTTGAAGCTGCAAACCCTTTTATCTCTCTCATTTGACATACACAGGCAAAATCAATTGTTTCGGGTTTATCTAAACATTGCTCACACTTCAAATTAGGTTCATATGAAATTGTCTGATTAGAAAATGTTGTGTTAAGTAAGTCAATGAGCATGTCTTTTTGCCTAAAACCATAATGTCAAAAATATTATTTCTATTATATATTATTACTCCTATTGCTTCTATTATTTATTTAGTAGTATGTTTTGGGGTAAAAAGGAAAAGCCTCATTTGGAAAAAGGAATTATTGTCTGAAAGTGTTATGACTTTTCAAGAATCACCATATCAAAAAGCAGAATATTTTATGGAAGGTAGGTATGTACTATGGCAAAAGAGACGAGTTTACTCTGATAGACTAATACTATTCAGGGCCTGTCCTTGGGGATTGGTCTCCTCATACTTCATGGCCACTACACAAAGGTGTTGGAAGAGAATGAATAACAATGAAACAGTTATTATGCCATCTTAAGCCAGTTTTATTGCAGTATTCTTCTGAATCAAATTTAATCTACACTGAGATACCATTGTCATCAGTGATGGGACATTTAACTTCCATAATCACTGGGGATCGCTCCCTCTTTCCATGTGATCGTGCAAATCCAGAAAGCCAGGGAGGTACTGGTTAGTCATGCTAGTCACCAGTATTTACTCTGTTTCTTCTGCTCCCCAATGATGTTATCAAGCATTCCGTTCTGATATCCGTCGGGCATTCAGCGCTGGGTAGACTCAGGAATGAAGCCCTCTGTCATTCACTCCACCAGTGCCAGACCTTGCCTCTGCTCACCAGGCCCTAATCTGTCATGTCCAGCTTCCTTTTCTCCCCTCAACCTCCTTCCCACTCCCTTCTGTTTCTTCTTGATTCCTGTCCTAAAGCTTTGCTTCCCATTTTCCACTCTGTTTTTCACTTTTTGGAAAAGAAAAAAAAAACAGCTTTATTGAGCTATAATTCACATACCATGATATTAGTCCATTTAAAGTGTATAATTTAATGGTTTTCAGTATATTCACAGAGTTGTGCAGCAATCTCCACAATCCATTTTAATTTATCATCTCCCAAAGAAATCCTCTACCAGTTAGCAGTTGTTCCCCATTTTCCTCCAGCTCCCCCAGCCCCTGAAGCCATAGGCAACTATTTATATATTTTCTGTATCCATCAATAGTTTTTGCCTATTCTGGACATTTTCTATAAATGGAGACATGTATTAATAATATGTAGTCTTTTGCATCTGGTTTCTTTCACTTAGTGTAAGGCTCTGCAGTTCCCTCATTCTATGGCTTGTATTAGTAGGCAATTCCTTTTTATGACTGACTAACATTCCATTATATGGATATACTGCGTTTTGTTTATTAATTTGCCAGTTGATAGACATCTGAGTTGTTTTCAGTTTGGGGCTATTATGAATGATGGTGCTATAAACTTTTGCATAAACATCTTAGTGTGGACATATGTTTTCATTTCTCTCGGGTAAATTGCTAAGAGTAGAATTGTTGAGTTGTATGTTAAGTTTATGTTTAACTTTTTAAAAACTGTCAAGTTGTTTTTCAAAGTAGCTGTACTATTTTCTATTCCTGCAAACAATGTTATAAGGGTTCCGGTTTCTCTACATCCATACCCAAACTTGTTATTGCTTGTTTTTTGAATTATAGCCATTCTTGTGGATATGTAGAGGTATGCACTATATTTTAAATATTTAATTAGTTGTATACATTTAAAACTTGGGAAAAAAATCTGGGTATGTGGACTCTCCAGAAACATCTAGATGTTGTAGCAGCGCCGGTTCTGTCTTACAAGGCGGCAACTGGCTGGAACTGTGTAAATGTCATTCTCTTTAGAAGGGCATGTTCTCCCCTATTTACTAGATTCACATCTTATTTTATGAGCCTGATAATGAGGGTGTCAGTTCCCATTTTCATTATAGTCGTGCTGTTGTTTTTCTCAAGGTAAGAAATGCTTTGTGTCTCTATATCTCTAGCAAAAGCAGAAAATGAGATAGAGATTGAAAGGCCAATATAATTCGAGAAAAGTAGGAGAGAGCAAGTTTCTTTGTGAAGTTAGCAACTACTTTTACATGTTTAATATACAAAGAATGTCTTTGTCAAGAGAAAGCAATTTGAGTCATCATTATGAACAAACCATAAAAAGAAAACGCATGATGAAAATTTTAATGAACTGAGAAAAGCAACAGAAATTTCAGTGGAGTTTTATTTTGAAAGCAAATCAAATAAGTGATGTTACCATGAAAAGTAATTATCTATTAATTTAAAAGAATGCAAATGAGCTTATAAATAATTTTAAAAATTATGTTTTGATGACCTTATTTTTAGGAAAAATGGTGTCTTTGGCAAACCTGGGCCGTGGACTGGTACCAGTCTGTGGTCTGTTAGGAACCAGGCCTCACAGCAGGAGGTGAGTGGCGGGTGAGTGAGTGAAGCTTCACCTGTATTTACAGCTGCTCCCCATCGCTTGCATCACTGCCTGAGCTCCACCTTCTGTGAGATCAGCAACGGCATTAGATTCTCAAGGGAACGTGAACCCTACTGTAAACTGCGCATGGGAGGGATCCAGGTTAGTAGCTCCTTATGAGCATCTAATGCCTGATGATCTGAGGTGGAGCTGAGGCAGTGATACTAGCACTGGGGAGCAGCTGCAAATACAGATTATCCTTAGCATAAAGGTTTGACTGCACAGAGATCATAATAAATCAATTACTTGCAGACTCATATCAAAACCCTATCAGTGGCCAGGAATGGTGGCTCCTCCCTGTAATCCTAGCACTCTGGGAGGCCAAGGTGGGAAGATTGCTTGAGGTCAGGAGTTTGAGACCAGCCTGAGCAAGAGCAAGACTCTGTCTCTACTAAAAATAGAAAAAATTAGTTGTGTGTGGTAGTACGTGCCTGTAGTCCCAGGTACTCGGGAGGGTGAGGCAGGAGGATCACCTGAGCCCAGGAGTTTGAGGTTGCTGTGAGCTAGGCTGATGCCACGGCACTCTAGCAGGAGCAACAGAGCAAGATTCTGTCTCAAAAAAAAAAAAAAAAGAAAAGAAAACCCTATCAGTGGGTGGCAAGTAACAATGTAATAATAATAGAAATAAAGTGCACAATAAATGTAATGTGCCTGAATCATCCTGAAACCACCCGCTGCCCCAATCCACTCCTGGTCGATGGAAAAATTGTCTTCCATGAAACCAGCTCCTGGTGTCAAAAAGTTTGGGGAAGGCTGATCTACCACACTTCTTAAATTAGAATCAGTTTTCAGAATTGGAAGTTATGGGAATTTCCCCAATTGCAGAGTTGAAGACTCAATTAGAAACAAGGTTCTATAACTTCAAACTTTTTGAAAATAAACTAATGTTGTTTACTTTGTCTCTCATAATTAATACTGATAGAATCAATGAAGAGTTATCAAATAAAATCATATAGTATTATAGTGATAGCAAAATATGATAGTGTTAGAAAAATAGATTTCTTCAATGTCTTGGGAGTAGTTACTATAAATATAAAACCAAACTTTATTTGGAAACATCTGTTCTCCATTATGAAATGAAATAAAACTAAAATATTGTTCTCATTTAAGGGATTAAAGGCCGAATTTTGTACTGTCCATTTTAAAAAGAAATATGAGGTCTAGTACATGTTGTGCAGAAAAAAGATGTTGGTTTTCTAATTCTAAATCAGAATTGGAATTAGAAATTTTTCAGTTAATCTTTTCATTTTTAAGTTAATATACAATCCAAAATATCATATCTGTTTACATTATGTCCCATACTTCTAATTTAGTTCTAATTCAGCAAAAATAAAAGATGTTTGATTCTATTTCTGGAAGTTAAATGTTCTTATACTCGGGCTGCTGCACACACACTTACATTACCTACCTGGACCCTCAAAGCTTTTGATTTTGAAACACATACATAAAAGGAAAGTGTTCAGGGATCCTTTCTATTTCCTTATGATCCAGCCCAAATTATCAGGATGGGAGAATGTGTGAGAACTCTGAGCAGACACTCAGAAATAGAGAATCTTCAATCACTGAAGAGAGGAGTGCAGAACGGACTACCTGGAAGTGGACACTCAGCCAGTGGAGAAGTCGGTGGCTCAACACTTATTTTAGTCAGCAGCGTGCAAGCTTAGCATGGAAATATTTGAGGTGGTGCAGTAGGAGACTAAGGGTGGCAAGAGAAAAGGCTCAACTTTTGTTTGTTTGCTTATTTGTTAGCAGCTCACGACTGTTTCTTGTGTTCTTGATGGCTAAGTATACATCAGTGTTTACAAGGGAAGGGTTCCTGCTTCTGGCCCCTGCAGCAACTGGCCTGTGCTCTGAAATATGTATTTTGATTACCCCTTTTATCTTAGCATGAAGAGCTGGAACTGGCATTTTTTAGCCATAAAGTCATTCATTCCAATTTAAATCCAACTATAGTGCTCAACTCCATAACCTCCTGTGGCAGTGGATTTCACAGGTTGGCTAAATGTGGCACAAAGTAATAGTTTCTTTGGCTTGCTCTAAATTTATCAGCCATTAATTCCACCAGATGACATTTTGTTCTTCAGTGACATTATGGAACATTCAGTTCTTTGGCTGAGAGTACAAACAAAACCCTCCATCAGGCTCTCAGACACTAAGTAATCACCACTTGCCATTTTCCCTTTAAATATATATGTTAGCCTGGTTTGATTGACAGGGAGAAAACCTTAATTCTTCTTTCTAATTTGCCATCATTGTATTCAAATTGTATTTTTCTCTACCTGTATTTCTTGGGAATCATTTCCAATGTGTACTTATTATTAGGCATATTCATAAAGTGGCCTATTTGATAGGATTAGCATTAATTTGTGTGAACAGTGTACTAAGGACTTCTTAAAAAGTATCAAGTGTCTTATGATGATCATGACTCACAATAAATTGTCCGTGGCCATCACTTCATCCAGAGAGTAGGTGACAGGATGCATAACATGATTTTAGAGCAATTGAATTGCTTCTGTGCCTACCACCACCACCTCCCGCCCCAGCCAGTTCTTCCACTCGCTCTGATTTATGAAATTCCTCCATAGGGGCTCAGTTCCTTTGATCCACATCCCAACTAAAACTCCTTCAAAGAGTGGTGTTATTTAAGCTACTGTCAGCCATGTTCTCCTGGGCACAAATTATGATGATGTATAAAACCTCCTGTCCTTTTACACAGTCATTTTCAAATCTTGTCCTATAGAATCCTAGAGTTCCAAGGGTATCAATAGGGATTGTGGCTGATTAAGAAGAGATCAGATGGGCTGGGTTTCAATCAGACCAACTCTGCTGTTACCTGCTGTAGATATTCAGCTTCTGTGTAAGATTTCATGTGATAAGAGTTTTACATTACTGTAAATGCATCTCTGCTTTAAGCACTCAGGTTAGAACCCTTATCATGAGGCCAAGATTGAGCCTCCCATACTTATATGTCATTCACCATCAGTTAACTCTCCTGTGTTCTACATTCCCCCATTTCACCCTTGCTCATGACTTGGGCACTTCTCCCAGCACAGGCCTTTGCTTTCCTCCTAGGCTATAATCCAGAGCCACTCTTCTGTCTTCTATACACTTCTCATTCTTGCCCCTCTAGGAAGAAACAAAATGAGACTAGAAAGAGAAAGAACAGCTATGCATATGCTTTCACTACTCCCTTCCTTCTTAAAATACAGTATTTGTAGGACATCATTATCCTTAGGAGGTTGGGAATGGACTCCTCAACAAATGAGAAGTATCTGTTACACCATAAAATCAAACACATTAAGAGACCTGGAGAATGGGAGCTATATAAAAACAAATTAATTAATCGAAAGTCACTTGATACTAGTAAACATAAAAAATAACATTTTTAGGAATAATGAAAAGTTGGACATAAACTGGAATAATTTAGGTATAATCAAAATAGGAAGTGAAGAGATTAGTTATCAGACTGGTGGAAGGAAGCAAATGTTTAGCTTTGAGTTAACTGAAAAAATGTCATATAAAAACATTTTGGATTTAGGTTTACAAAATTAAAAATTTCTAAAAAGTGGGGAAAAATGAAAAAAGGAGCCAATGAACTGGGAAAGAATTATATAAAATTTGACTAAGGATTGATTATATAATGTAGGTGGATATTCTATCAAGTCTGACTATGAACAATCGAGACCAACTCTAGCTAACTTAAATATTTTTTAAAAATAAGAAATTCATTAGAATTAAATTATAAGATGCAGCCTGCAAAACTAAAGACTGAAAAAAATAAGGTCTTGGTATGAATGAGAACCAAGGGAAATATGTGAATATGGGAAACTAATAGTTGGGCAGTCTTTCAGAAAGCTGTAGGCATCATGATTTATCTTTCCTCATTTTCTATTCTTGTTTCATTCTTCTCAAAATTCTAATTCCAGGGAGTGTCTAATTGGCCAGAAGGTAGACACATGCTTGATGTTGTGTAACCTGCAGCAGAAAAAGGATAGTTCTCAAAGGAAAATCCATGTACAAAAGGAAAGGACTCTCAGTAGGCAAAAGAAACAGATGTCCACCACGGGGCTCAAATTTTTAAAAAGACATTTGGGAAAAGAGGTTATCAATAAATGGACTGAGGGCATGAATTGATAATTCATAAGATGCAACATGCATCGATATAGATGAGGAAAATATTCAAACCTTAGAAAAAATAAAATTTATGCCAAAACAAAGCAGACAAAAAAAGCAAACACAGAACTTTTTCATAACCATTAAAAGAAAGGCATTCCTCAAAAGCTGAACAGAATTTCCACATGGTCCAGCAATTCCACTTCTCCCTGTAAACCCCAAAGATTTAAAAGTAGGGACTAAAACAGATACTTGCATACCAATGTTCACAGCAGCATTATTTACAGTAACCAAAAGGTAGAAAGAACTCATATGTTCATGGACAAATGAATGAATAAACAAATGTAGTGTATATATACACAATGGAATTTTATTCAGCTTTAAAAAGAAATGAAATTCTAATACATGCTATAATGTGGATGAATCTTGAAACCATTCTGCTTAGTGAAACAAGCCACAGAAAGACAAATATGGTATGATTCCACTTATATGAAATACCTAGAATAGATTTTTTTAAGGAAAATTTAATTTTATATAGTAAATTTCAAATGAGATGATTAGGATAAACAAAATATACTTTTTCTTATCTGGCAAACTTCTGGCTAAATAAATAATTGTGCATGATTTTCCTAGTGTTTTTTTTGTTTTGTTTTGTTTTTGTTTTTTTGTAGCCAATAAGTAAATTGCTAAGTAAATAAACTATATTCTCAAACATTCTAATTATATTGCTATTTGATTTTTTTCAATATTTGAGTGTAACTTTCATACTATAAAGGATGTGTTGAAAAGTTTAATTAATCTACTTTCTGTTTTATATTTCAAAATACTAAGGGGGTACAGATGTTTTGGTTACATGTATCGCTTTTGACATTGCTTGAGTCATGGCTATAAGTGTGCCAATCACCCAAATAATGTTGATTGCACCCATTAGGTAGGTTTTTGACCCTCCCCTCTTACCTTCTCCCAGCTGCTTGATTTCCACTGAGATGTACATACCTCTGTGCACATGTGTGTTCATTGGTTAGTTCCAGTTTAACAGAGAATACAGGTGGTGTTTTTTTTTCCATTCTTGTGATATTCCACTCGACATAATGGTCTCTAATTCTATCTTGTGATACTTCACTTAGGAAAATGGTCTCCAGTTCCATACAATGTTGCAAAAGGCATTAATTCTTCCTTTTTTAAGGCTGAGTAGGACTCCATGGTATACGTTTACCACGTTTTGTTAATCCACTCATGAATTGATGGGCACTTGGGTTGATTCCACATTATTGCAATTGTGAATTGTGCTGCAATAAACATTTAAGTTCAGGTGTATTTTTGATAAAATGACTTTTTTCTTCCTTTGGGGAGATACCCAGCAGTGGGATTGCTGGATTGAATGATAGGTCTACTTTTAGTTCTTTGAGGCATCTCCATACTGTTTTCCATAGATGTTGTACTAATTTGCAGTCCCAAAAAGTGTATAAGTGTTCCTTTTTCTCTGTATTCATGCCAACATCTGCTGTTTTGGGATGTTTTAATAAAAGCCATTCTAACAGGGGTAAGGTGATATCTCATTGTGGTTTTAATTTGCATTTCACTGATGATTAGTGACGTTTAGCATTTTTTTCATATGTTTATTGGCCATTTGTCTATCTTCTTTTGAAAAGCTACTGTTCCTGTCTTTTGCCTACTTTTTAACCGGGTTGTTTGTGTTTTGCTTTCTGATTTGCTTGAGTTCTTTGTAGATTTTGGATCTTAGCCCTTTATGGGATATATAGCTTGCAAATATTTTTTCCCATTCTGTAGATTGTCTATTTTCTCTGTTGATTATTTCTTTAGCTTTGTAGGAGCTTTTTAAATTTAATTAAGTCCCATTTATTTCTTTTTGTTGTTGTAATTGCCATTGGAGTCTTAGTCATAAATTCTTTGCCTAGGCCATTATCTTTAAGAGTTTTTCCTACATTTTCCTCTAGAATTCTTATGGTTTCATGACTTATATTTAAGCGCTTGGGTTCATGGGGGTGGAAAAGCTCCTGAGCAGCTCCGCAGCCCGCAGACTACCAGAGGTGTGTCAGAAGGAGAAACAATACCCCCACCCACTGCCTTCACTGAGCTCTGGGAAATCTGCAGGGTAGATTTCTGTTGATATCTTTTATCTTCGCATTCTACTTCATAATTTCTTTCTGTGAAGTCTCTGGCAGACTCCAGTACCTTTCCGCTGAATTACGCTTGAGCTGTTCCCATTCCTCCCTCTCCTCTATCTGAAGCCTTTCCTTCCCGGCGGGACAAATATGGCAATTGATGTCTCTAGTCAGCCATCTTCCCCTGATCCACTAGAACAGATTTGATAGAGACAGAATGTAGAATAGAGGTTACCAGGGGCTGAGGGGAGGGGGGAAATGGAGAGTTATTATTTAATGGGCACAGAGTGTCTGTTTGGGATTGTTATGGTCTGAGACACGAGAAATGACCACCTAAAGGCCGAATTGAGCCAAATCAGGAGTCTTTATTAGCTGGCCAGCGACTGCTCTCTGCACTGCCCAAAGGCGGCCCAGAAAGCAGCAGCGAGCCTTTGAAACAGAAAGTTTTTATATTGTAAGTTTGTGGGTGGACAATTACTAAGACAGAGCAAGCAGGTGTACAAAAAGCCTTGAGTGAGCATTATATCATTTTCTTATTTTTGGTGTAACAGAATCTGGGCAGTTTGGGCTCTGGGCCATATCTTGTTCACGCAAAACATGAGTGTTGTAATAGCTTCACGCAAAACGTGGGGGCTGTAATCATTTTACGCAGAACATGGGTATTGTAGTCACTTAGGAATTTCTGTGCTGGGGGTAGCAAGCAGAAGCAAGCAGGTTTTACAGAAGCAGAATGGCAGATTAATGATTTTTTGGCGCAAAACTCAGACTGTAACAGGGATGAGGAAAAAGTTCTGGAAATGAATAGTGGTAATGTTTGCACTACGTTATGAATATACTTAATGCCATGAATTGTACACTTAAGGATGGTTAAAAGGGTAAATTTTATGTTATAGATGTTTTATCACAATACTTTTTAAAAAATGAATAACATTGCCTAGGATAAGGTTGTGTTTAACTAGTGCATTTATACTGAAGATGGCAATGTGAAATGATATGATACATTTTAGAAAGCAATATGATAATTTTTCTCAAACCCCCCCCCCCCCAAACGTTCCTATCTGTTGACATAGCTATCCTATTTTTCAGGAGATAATCTTAAAGTAGAAAAAAGTTATTTGCATGAAAATGATCATAGTAGTATCAAAAAAATAATAGAGAAATATAAACAAACCTAAACGTGCAAAATGAAGGGAAATACATGACACTAATTCAATGAAACATTATGCAACCATAAAAAATTGTAATGATTATGATACAAGTTTTATGATGTATTAGCAAGTAAAAAGGATTACAAGATGGCATTATGGTATGTATGATTGTAATTCAACATGCATGAATAAAAAGTTTTATGGTAAATTGAAAGAATTATGACTAAGATTTTTTCCTTTTAATTTTTTCCTAATTTTCATTATTTTGCCTAAATAATAAAAAGTAATAATAATTAACATCAAACAAAATTAAACTAAACATTTGAAATATATTGCTATAAAAGATAGAAAAGAGAAGTAATTACTAAATATTTATGGTGAAATTATAAGGAATATTTGAAGAGTAATCTTCTTGCCTATTATCATTTTTTATTGTAAAACTAAGGATTCTTAAATGGTACCCATATATCAACTAGATTCATAATAGAAATCAACTTACAAAAACCTTACTTATAAAACCACACACACTCTTTTAGGGCTGGAAGGAGCCTGGGGACTTATATAATGTGGTTATATTATAAAATGCACATTTTACAGAGCAATGGAAAGGAAAAATAAATTGTGAGATGAAGTGGAAAAGAGTTTTACAGAAGATATTGGCAAAAAGAAGACAAGATAATAAAAGAGACTATCTCAGGAAGATTCTCAGATGCAAAAATCTTCAAAGAAGACACTTCCCACAGAAATGGCAGAAAGGAATATCAGTGTGCTAAAAATCCTCAGCATAATTACATATAGAATCAGAATAATTACACATACCTTCAAATAGCATTGCCTCCCATTTATAAGGGATTTAAAACAGTGGAAAAATATGTATAAAGATTTGTTAAGATGAGGAAATAATTTGAAATTAGAAAAAGAAAGCTGAGAACAAAGGTATTGACAACTTCACAGACAGGAAATTCTTCATTTGTGTGTAACACCAACGTTTCTGCTATCATTGGTATCTTTCCCAGATACAAGTAAATTCCTAGACTCTGTAGCATCAGAAGGAATCTTAGATGTCACATAATAAAATTTTCTTTTCCAGCTGAGTATGCTAACGTCTAGAGAAAGGACACACCCAAGTCCTACAGCGAGGAAGGCTAGATCCTGCCCCGGGACTCCCTGGCTCTACAGTGTCCCCTGCTGTTTGTGGATTTGTCTTCATGTCTTCATGTTGCAAGCAGCACCCAGGGACTAAGCTGCAACACTGCCCATGTGCCAGTGCATCCTTCATCTAATGCCTTTGCTTTGTCTCAGGTGCTCTTTCTCTAGTCATCTTCAAGGACGTAACTCCATCCTTTTGCCATTAAAAGCTCTCTGTTCCATGGACAGCCCATGCTGATATTATTTCATGCACATTACACATTACCATACAGTCATTAAAGACATGGGATTTCTCCCAGAAGTATTCAGTCTAGTTCAGAACTGAGATATAATCACATAAAATAAACAACAGTGCAAGAAGATAAACTATTCAGGGCTAAATCTGAGGTCAAGGTACCACTCTAGACAGTCATAGGAAGAAATCAGTATGGACAAGATTTGTCTGGAGGGCTTCATTAGAGAGACAGGGCAGGGAAAAATAAAGCCGTGTTGTCAAAGCAAGATCTGAGGATCATCTGCAACTGAATCATTTGGCAAATTGGTTTAAAAATGTAAAAGCAAGAGTCAGAATTTTTAACAAGATCCGTGTAATTCTTGTTCATGTAAAGGTTTGAGAGCCTCTTCCAGGCAGTTGGTGTAGAAAACAGAATGAACTGCAACAAGGAGGAGCATGATGTGATCTGGAACTGTCCACGGAGGCAGACCTTCCAGATCACACAACGTGGGAACTAATATAAAAAGATGCCTCAGCAGGAAGCCATGAAGCAGAATAAACTTTAACTGTATGAACTGAAGAAAACAATCATGACATTTAACTTTGTGTTAACTACTGATACAGAAACAAGAGTCCCCTAGGGAAAAGAATCCAGGCTGGGTTCTGTGAAATTATGAGCCTAGGTGCCATATTTAATGGTGTTTTTCTTAGCCTTAAATAGGGTATTTTAAAAAATTTCTCCAGGCATAACTCTTGGGGACTCAAATGATTCAGTGTTAGAGGAAAACAATTTATTATAATAACTACACTTAGGATTTTCCATTGTTTTTGCCTTACATGGGAACTTTATAAGATTATTTCCTTTTTCATCTTACAGCTTAGTTTACCAAATTGTACTATTACATCTGAGTACCTAGTAGAAGTGATTCAATTATAGTCTCAGTGTAGCAGTTCAACTGAAAAATAATAAATATGTAAGTTTGAATCAGTTATGTTGACAGAGTCTATAGGGAATCTCTTTTGGGTAAAACTCCTGGCCCATTGCCCCATCTCGAGTAGGCTTTCCCGAGCCCTCCCATTAATCCCAGCTTTCAGGGATGTGGTTGAGTCTCCCCTTCTCTCCAGATGCTCTCTCAAGACTGTATATGTAATTAGGATACAACCTCCTTAGTTTTCTGGCTTTTCTTTGACCCAGAATTAAAGAATCATACACCCCCCTTTTGTTGAGACAGAGTCTCGCTCTGTCCCCCGAGCTAGTGTGCTAGAGTGCCGTGGCGTCAGCCTAGCTCACAGCAACCTCAAACTCCTGGGCTCAAGCAATCCTCCTGCCTCAGCCTCCAGAGTAGGTGGGACTACAGGCATGCGCCACCATGCCCGGCTAATTTTTCTATTTTTAGTAGAGACAGGGTCTCACTCTTGCTCAGGCTGATCTCACACTCCTGACCTCAAGAGATCCTCCCACCTCGGCCTCCCAGAGCGCTAGGATTACAGGTTTAAGCCACTGTGCCTGGCCATACACCCTTTTTATTTTAGGGTTTTGCTTCTAAATAATCTATGATACAGAGAGGAAAACTAAAACAGTGAACTTGGGGTGTTGACAGCTTTAAGGCACCTCCAAAGGCTCTCGCAATGATTACCTTGTATCCTGTGCTGCATACGGGGTGGGACTCCTTTTCCTGACTTCCTCATGGTCTCCTTCTTTGTATTATCCTGATGAAGTCTATATGGTATTTTCTGCATTTTTAAAACTTTTGGGCATAGGTCTAACATTGATACTCCCTCTCCCCTTCTTCACAGGTACAATTCTCATCCCCATGGGATCCTCTTTCCAGGCAAATATACTGAAGATTCAGGGGTGGGACAATAGGTGGGAACTCAGAGGGCATCCCGTTTCCCTATTTATATTCTGGCAGCCTCCTCACCATCCTTCTGTTTCATGTCTTCCAGGTTTTCATAAGGAAATGGGAATTGGGTCACTTCTGGAATTGATCACCCATATGTTTTAGCACTATAGAAATTTCTAATTACCTTGGAGCTCATGAGAGACATTTTTATTCTGATCATTTTTGTTCTATCCAGGGATGATTTCAGTTCCCTTAAATTGGGCCTTTCCCTTGTCCTAGTCTCACCTTTTTTTAAGCCATCCTGCCTCCAAGTCTCAGCTTGTTCCTGAAATGTTGACCCTGTAACAGTTCCTCAGGCTTCCTCCCTTAATCACACAAATAGCTCCTAAAACTCTATTCTGGGACTCAAAGAAAGACAAATGGCAAGTACGCCTGCAATTCTCACCTAGAATTCCTACAGCTCCCTCCTCAATTACCACCTCGCTGCGTGCTTGCGCTTACCACGCTGTTTGTACACAGTGAATACAGTCTTACTTCCTCCAGCATGGATTTGGTTGTGTGGCAGGAATATTAATGTGTCTGTTGTCATCCATTAATTGGAAGCCCCGTACCTATTTTCCTGGAGCACCTTCCCAGTGCTGCGTGAAAGCAGAGCAGGCAGCAAATGCTCTTGAGTGAGAAGGGAGTTCGGACTGCTATGCATACTGTGTTTTCCAATACTGCTACGAACATGATTATTAAGTGCTGTGTGGGATTTGTATCTACTTCACACGTGCCCTTAAATACCACATGTATGGAACAAAAAAGTCAAATGCTGCTCTAGAACAGAGCTGGAGAAAAAGTACACGCACATATTTTCCCCATTCCAGGGTATATCCTCTTCCTAAATGATGACAAATGTTTCTAGAAATCTAGCCAGAAATCAGCTATATAGGAAATTATAATAGTAATGTTAATACCAGTTTGGAGCACTAAAAATTAATATTTAGAGATAAATTTCTCAACTCATGGTAATGGAAGTTAATTTAGAAATCTATAATTAATATAGGTTTAATTACAATGGTATAGATTCAAAATATGATTGGTAAAAATTTGTATATGTATATTTGGTGATATAATCTAACTTGAAATGTTAAAGTACCTTTTATTTTAAGATCTATACAATTTTGAAGTTTTACCAGCATGTCAAATATATGCACTGTTAATTGCTATCTTAATGAAGGAGACTATTTCCAGAGCTTTAGATTTCCATTCTGGTCAACTAAGTAGTTTTTCTACCAGTTCAGTTTTCTTTTTTCATAAAGAGATAAATGATTTTAAATATTCAAATAGTTCAATTATTTAATCCCTACATTTAGTGAGAGTGAATAAAGTACTATATGAAAATCACATGATTTTTTAATTGTGGTAAAATACACATAACATAAAATTTACCATCTCAACCATTTTTAAGTATATAGTTCATTAGTGTTAAGTATAGTCACATTTTTTAGCAACTAATCCCCAGAATTTTGTCATCTTACAAAGCTGAAACTCTGTAACGATTAAACAACCGTTGCCCCTTCCCTGTGCCCCACCGACAGCCCCTGACAACCACCATTCTACTTCCTCTATGAGTTTGACTACTCAATACCTTATGTGAGTGAAATCATTCAGTTCAAATAAATTCAACTTTCATAAACTATAAACAATATATTGCATGATAAATCAGATCTCATAACCATAGTGTAACCAAAATCACGCAAACCTATTTAGCACAGCTATGTTGGGATATCAAAACTCTGTAAAACAGGAATTTACCTGGGTTTTACCTATTAAGTTCGGAAATGGAAGCTTTTTAAAATGAAGTTTTAAGAAACATCAAGGCGCTCTAATGAGGAAAAGAAAGAAAGAAAGAAAAGAGAAAGAATAAAAAAACAGTCTTTATTGTGAAAATGGCAAGGTAAAAATCCCCAGGAAAGCAAGGTTTTTTGGCACTAAAATACCTTCCACGGAACACTTGTCTCAAAAGATGTTTCCTGAAAAAATAAGTTTCTATGATCATAAAAGTTCTGAGAAGCTGCATACTGTATCTCTCTTAAGGAAATTCAAATTGTACATTGGCATACTAAATATTATTAGAAGTTCCAAATATTTTTTTTCTGTGTTTGACCCAGGTGTTTCCCAAACTTATTTGACCAAAGAATCTTTTTCCTCCCCATAAAAACCTAAAAATACAATGGAGGAAAAAGCCTGGCCTTTAAATCATGAGATGGCTTCAGCTAAATCTCAGCCCTTGAAAGACTGTTTTTAGACTTAAGAGTCATGATTAGACACTCAAGCCTTCCTTCTTCATTACACGTTTCATATTTACTTTTGGATAGAGATTGCTGTATGCTTCATAAATGCTGTCACCAAGACACTCCTTACTGTAAATGTCAAGTTGATTAAACTTTCATTTGAAAGAATAGTAAAGCAAGTCTGACAATGCACATTTCACTTAGCTTGGGGTTTGAAACTACGGCATAAATCCCAGGGGGTAGATCTACGATCCTCCAGGCTAAAATAAAAACTATTTAGCTATTACGCCTCTACTATATGTGAGCTATAAGCCTATTTCACATGATGAGAGGAACCAACGGCTTGGCTGCAAACTGCTTTTAAAGTACTGGAATAAGAACAGCAAAGACAGGTAAATGAGAACATTTCTATGCACATGCAACATTAATATTGCATCGAAAAGCTGAGTCTGTGTGGACTTTATTTAGAGATACAAACAATGGTTCCAGAAAAGACTACATAAAGTACAAGATGAATCATTGTTACTAGACAAAAGCCTCTGAGATTATGCAGGCAATCTAAGTGGTAAAGGCTTGGGTAATAGCTAGGAAATGACTGATTTTCCACTGGAGACATTTTGTTAATTATTTCAAGGCTCCATAAGCAATTTTAGCACCTTGTGAGACTGTCATTATGATCCATTTACAATAACGGAAATTTCTCTCTGAATATTTGACAATGCATAAATTAACTCCTTCCTTATTATATATATTTTCCACAATTATGACTGAATATTTGTATGCATATCTTGCCTCTTTTACTAAATTTAAGCTGCTTGAGGGCAGCAGTGATATTTAAATCAATTTGATACACCCTTCAGAACCTGGCCTAGTATTAAGTACAATTTTAATACATTTGGGGGGATTAAATTGTATAACTTGCCCTATTAAGTTGGTTTTTTTTTTGGTAGTCAATATTTTCTAGAGAAAGAACTATTTGCCCGGTGACTATCACTTAAAAAGTTCCAAAAGGTTAAATAAATTCTTCTCTCATTTGGAAAAAAGTGATGATATCCACAAATTAATGGCTCAATACATATTTGAATCTCTTTGTTTGATCTAATTCCTTAAAAAAGATAAAACATTAAAACATGTGCATTTATCCATTGTAAAGTTAAAAAAAAGACAAGGAGAGAAAGAGGGTACATTAGGTAAAATACATTTGTTAATAAGTATTAGATTTAGAATTTTTTCTTTGCATTTCTAACCACCAG
This sequence comes from Eulemur rufifrons, assembly GCF_041146395.1. Classification (NCBI taxonomy): domain Eukaryota; kingdom Metazoa; phylum Chordata; class Mammalia; order Primates; family Lemuridae; genus Eulemur; species Eulemur rufifrons. The sequence goes on from NC_090997.1 coordinate 38,887,538, forward strand.
AGCTCTCATAAAGTCAAAATGTTCTTTCTCAATGCTCAGATGGTTTACTCTCCCTTCATGCTTGACTATCCAGTTACAGTAACTTTTCTGTGAGTGCTCAGTAATGAATTCTCTCATATTAAGAATTGCTGCTACACACAAGAGACTTCTTCAGCTGTCTCTGCCTAACATAGTGCCCGGCATGGGGCAGGCACTCCAGAAATGTTAGTTTAATGAATGAATGAAAAATAACACCTCTTGTTTGTATAGCTTGTTTAATGTTGGAACATTGTCATCACACACATTATTTACTTTTATTTAATTTGTAATATTTCTCATTCAGCAAATATTATTGGAGTATAAAGCCATTGCCAGACAGTAGGTGTTAATCATTCAAAGAAAATTAGTCATAATTCTTGTAACTCGAAGAACACAAAATCCACTGGCGAAAATATCATAACCAAAAGGAATTAGAATTCTTGAGAAAAGTGTCAAAAAATTTGTTATGCATTAATAAATATTACAAATAACAGTTGTAAAATTATTGTTAATCCATTATAATAGTTATAAAAGTTTTAAATTATAAAATTTATTATAACATTATTGTGAAATTCTTGTTGGCCAGCGTGGTCCCCAGAAGTTGAGTGACTTGCCTAGAGTCACATAACTAAAACAGAGACAGCTGGGACTGGACTTTGAGGCATTTCCCTTGTAGGACAGTGTCCACTCAGTTGCCCCACACTGACCAAGTGTGGGGGCTGTTCCCTTGGGCTTCAGGCAACTTCAGGTTAGAGGGGAGCTCAGATGTGAGAGAGTTTTGAGACACAAAGTGCTGGATTGTTCATAGAGGGAACACCAACAATGAAAAGCAAAAAAGCAAAAATCAAAGGGTGGGACTTGGAATGAAAGAATTAAGCAAAACTTCCGAGGAAGTGGTTTCCTCGACTGGAGCGGAACATGGAGGGAAAGAGTAAGAACATAAGAGTAAGAAGTCAGGGTGGCCTGGAGGCTGACACAAGCGCTCCTGCGCGCTAGAGTAAATGGCCCAAGTGTGTCTGGGGAGGAGGGGAGAGCAGTGGGGAATCAAATTGTAAACTGTAGCAATAGCAAAGAAATACAATTGTGTGCCAGCTTCCCTTGGACTTCATTTAGGTTTGTGCAGAAAGACTTTTCTGTAAGATACTCTTCCTAACTCCTGACCTCCAGTCAAACCCAATTCGATCAGAATACAGGCAAACCTTCGAAGACAGGAATCTGGAACTCCTGACAGAGGCTATAAAAACTGATCTTGAGTGTGCTTAACTGCCCATCAGTTATTCGTGGATTCCTATATCAGAAAACCTCCCTGTAAAGCAAAAAGCATTTTTCTTCCATTCCTATTTAAATTACTTTGTGACATAAAATATATATGAGCAATAAATATCAATAAAAATATTTAGCATTTTTAGCTTATGTTCCCTAGTTTCTGCCTGCCCCCCAATGAAGAATATAATACATATAGCAGCTTAAAACTCTAATTTATATTATTTGTTAGGCCTGACTGATATAGAGACTTGAACTGACATTGATGTTGTGTAAGTAAGTTTATGCTGAGTAAATGCTTTGATTTGGTTCTGAAAGTGACCGTAGCACTCAACTGTTACTGTATGGTATTTTATTTTGCATTAAATGAATATAAATTATGTTCATGTTTACATATGTATTGACAAATAAAAATGAAAAATACTCAAAATTCTTCACGTGAATAGAATATATAGAGAGCACTAGAAGCGTAGATTCTTATGCTGAATGTATTCAAAGTATCCGTGTCATGCTTTGCATAATTTAAAAGCAGAACAAACAGAAAACAAAATCAAAATGAAACAAAGTCAAATAAGTTGAGGCTTAGATTTTATAGAAGCCACAGTGAAAACTATTGAACTGGGAAGTCCTAATATCCTACACATACTTTAATATTTACTTTGAAAGTGATTTTCTTTGGTCTGTAGATATGAACTGAGTTTTATTGGTGGATTCTAATGTGACCATTTATGAAAATTAGCCATGTGCTGCTGCATAGATAGAATCTACCTAATTCAAAGAAAATTAAAGTTAAAATAATGCTGATTTTAAAATATTAAAGCAAAAATGATTTTGCTTACTCAACACAAAGTGAATTGGAAACCTCAAGAAAAATCTTACTGGATTGTAAATATGGTGCAAATATTTAATTAACACAACTTACTCTTATTAAAATGAGTTTGGTTATTTAAATTTGTCTTTACCTTAGGCCACTAGGTCCTCTCTACCACTTCAAGGGAGGGGTCAGTCCATTGATTGGACTGATTTTTCAAGATCAAAAACATCACTTCGTCATGATGCATAAATGCTTACTGCATTATCATAGTCAAATTAATATGATCATTTTTTTGCCACATCAAGAACCAAAAACCTAAGAGATGAAGCAGTTGAAATAATGTAAAAAGCACCCTGGCCTGAATGCCCAGACCTAGTCTACTTCTCTTAACTTTCAGCATAAAAATATCTTTAATATTTTCTTCCATAAAATATGATAAACAATGTCCTGACTCCTATATTCTATTCTAGCTATTGTATTCTATTCTAGCTACTGCCAAATTATTCTCCTTTTCCCTCTATATAGGGCTGCTATAACAAAATGCTGCCCACTGAGTGGCTTAAAGAAGAGAAATTTATTTTCTCATAATTCTGGAGGCCAGAAGTCAAGGTGTCAGCAGTTTGGTTTCTTCTGAGGCCTCTCTCTTTGTCTTGCACATGTCTGCCTCCTTGGTGTGTCCTCACAGGGTCATCCCTCTGTCTGTGTCTGTGTCCTAAACTCTCCTTGTAAGGACACCAGTGATACTGAATTAGAGTCCACCTCAATGGCCTCCTTTAAACTTAATTGCCTGGTTAAAGACCTATCTACAAATATAGTCACTTCCTGAGGTACTGAGGGTTAGGATTTCAACATATGAATTTGGAGAGAGACACAATTCAGCCCATAACACACTCAGTTAAGCATTTTTCGAGCTCTCACCTGCAGGCATAGATGTGGGCTGGGGCAGAGCTGTCAGGGTCCCTGTGGTGAATATCATGGGCTCCCTGTGAGTGCAGATTACTAATGTCCTGTGGCCCTGCCAGAGCCCCGCTGCAGGTGTGCCACTGCCATCCAACAGTGAATTGATACGGGGCCTGCCCGACCTACGACTAGGTAGGTGTAAGTCTCCTTTTGGGCTTACTGTAAGCTCCATCTGTCATCTTTTCCCACTGCAGATACTTCTAGTACCTGAAGTTCTGCAAATCACGTGGTCCCAGCAGCAGGGCTATGTCCTGGGTTGGCTTGCTCTGGGCCCCACTCCGAGCCTACAGTCTTCCATGTCACTTGGAAATTGTGTCAAGACAGTGTTCCCAAGTGCTAAGTATGCTTCTTCCAGAACCTGACAAGGCCTTACCAAGAGCTGTGCTTCTTTCTTGGTGGTAGGAAGGACAAGATGCAATAATTTTTTCTTTATTTTGGAGGAGATATTCTGGCATAGCCCAGATCACTGCACTCCCCAAACTTTCGTGATATGACAGTTCCCTGAATCTTTTTAAGGTTATTTCTCCAGGCAGAGGGAAAGAGTATCACCATCCTCCAAAAAAGGCAAGTGAGCCACTTCTGCAGACCCAGTGTGTTCAGGGGAGTCCGGCATGTCAAGGCTTCAAGTACGTTTACCCGGATAGCCCCAGGTGCCAGGGTGCCAGACCTTCCTTATTAGGGCCTTGGCCTTGGCAGAGGAGATTGGCTGAGGCTGAGAATTCAACTTGCTCTGAAGCTTTGCTGATCTGATTAAGTCCTGAGCTTGGTCATCCTGTGGGTTTGCCCTCTGGATGTAGAAGATTAGGGTTTATTCAATGCTACCAAGGAGGCCCTCTGGCTTTCACAATTTGCCTTGAATTGATGATTAATCACACCTGAGCCTTTCATTAACTCTCTTTGACCAATCAATAGTAGTTAGCAACAGCCTCCCAATGCAGTCTTTTAGTTACAATTTCCTCCACTTCTCTCAAGCACCAGAAGTGTTGCTCCATCCAGTACATACTTTCCACGAGTACCCATCCCAGCTCCCCATCAGAAAAACTTTTAACAACTGCACCGCTGCAGCATGTCAGAGGTTCTGTCTGCCACCAGTGATGAGGTCCTGCTGGCCAGCTGATAGGTGAATAATCTGTCTCCAAATCTCATTTTAGAGACTGCTTTCTGGGACCACTACTAGGACCGATTACCTTAGGTTTGGCAAAGGCACTAAGACAGAGAGCTGTGTGCAGGTTTATTGGGAGATGCTCTTGGAACAAACACACATAGGGAAGTGAGGAGGGTACATGGGGTATAGAGAAAAGTTGATCTGCAACGCAGTTGCTGCTGAGGCCTCAGCCAGTCCTGCAGAAACCTCGGGAGCTGTGATGAGCGTCAAATACAAACATACAGGACAGGGCCAAAGGCCAAAGGCTGACTGATTCTGCTGGTAAAGATAAAATGAGCCACTCTTAGATTTAGACAGTTTATTACTTACATAGACAGCAAAAAGAAGAATAAACCAAAGGTACCAGCCCCATGGTCCTTGTATCACACACCAAAAAGGATGGCACTGAAGTAACAGGGGCGTGTGACTGACACATGGGTTGTGGGATACCCAGTTGCTGAGAACCAGTTCTAGACTGCAGCAAAGTGGTTTCATAGTCTGCAGCCCTACCCTGGGGGGCGGGGGCAGAAAGCCGCATCCCCCACCACAACCTAGGAGGCAATAAGCAAGTCACTCTTCATGGCCTCCCGAGGGTCATAGGGAGGCGATGGCCTCAGAGCAGCTCCTACAGGCGCCCACCCTCTCCTGTTGGGGGGCCCAGGGATCACAAGGCACCTCACCAAGACTCAGATGAGCCTGGTGTGCTTCAGGCCTTGACTATGTGGACACATGAAAGGTTACCAGGACGCCAGGCACAGCCAGTCTCCTACAGATGGCCCTTCAGAGTTGTCCCACATTGAGCTTACAGGGTTAGGAAGACATGGACTCTGAAAAAAATTGGGCATGAATTCAGCTACTCCTAAAGTCATTGCGTTTTTAAAAATTTATTTTTTAAAAGTTTATTTCCTTGTTTTAAGGAGAACTCCATGTTCACTGTCATTCTATCAAAGGGCTTTCACTGAAAGCCCAACAAGCAACTCTTCCTCCCCTTCCTCCCTTGGCTACTCCAGTATTTCTCTTCGCCTGACCGCGTAGCTTCATGCATTACTTCGCCAAATGCTACCACTGGAATTTGACAGCAGAAAGTGGTCCCCAGAGTTTATTAATACAAAGAGCCTGCAATTATTCATGTCCTCTTCCGTCAAAACAGTAAATATTTCGTTTGACACCAATTTTATTTATTTCCTCTCTGAAATATGTAATGAGGAACGCTGCAACAGCAGGATGGGCTCATTTGGTGCAAGAGGCCTCAGGAACTTTCCACGCTTCAGTAGCTCAGGCTCGCTCTTATGTTTCTAAGTCTCCGTTCTCTTTCTGTCCTCTGCATTGTTGGTTAAAATAACAAAGGCTCCTGCCAAGTCTTGCTTCTTTATATCATCTTAAAATACATGAGCAAGGGTCTTTCGTTACTTTATTGTCTTCTTGCACCAGTGTCCTTGCTAAGTAGCAAACGTCAGCCAGCAGTCACGCAGACCCGAGATACTTTGTGTGTAAGCGAAAGAAAGGAGCTGCCCTGGAAAATAGAGAACTGGGCGATCTTTGTCTTCAACGACACCATCACCTGTTATTTCTCCCTTCTTCCCTTTCGATGACACTTTCCTCCTTTTCTCTCCCACCTTTCCCTAAAGAAAACACCTGACCCATTCCATGTGGAATCAGATGTTGATAAAAACTTGTTGTGTTCCCTCTGTTTTTTCTCATTGTGATGCTTTTTCTGTCAACTGAATCAACTCTGATCTGATTAGGGTAACTTCATGTGTTTACTCCCTCATCTCTTGACTGTATAAAGAGTTCCTTAACTGTTCTTCCTTTCCACCCTCGAAACCGGCTCTGATAATTTTGTTACCTATACAAAAATGTTACTGGCTTCCCACTGCCCTCAGACTAGGCCTGAGTGCCTTAGTCTGGCCTTCACAGCTGTCCACAGTTGAGCACCAACTCCTTTCCCCTTTTATTTATGTATTTATTTATTTCTCATCTTAACCTTGATTAGTTCATTTATTGGCATATTCATTTATTCAACCACATTTTTGGATCATCTATTTTGTTTCAAATAGTAGGCCCAGTGGATAGTAAAGAAAAAAAAAAGAAAGAAAGAAAAGAAAAAAAGAAATCTTTCTTGTCCACAAAAGACTTTATAGTCAAGTTGGGGAGACAATTAGAGCAGAGTTTAATAAGTTTAATAAGTGCTACGATAAAGGTGTACACACGATACCATGCATTACATGATTAGCAGATGATTTAATTTCCTTGGTCTTTGCAGGTGATAAAAAGGGAAAATTTTCCTGTTTTATACCTGGACTTATTGAGAAAATTGGGCATGAATTCAGCTACCCTATAGTCACTTGCATTAAGAAAATTAAAAAAAATTATTTCCTTGTTTGCTGCTGTTCTATCACAAATGTTTATCAAGCAGCTGTGATAGTGCAAGCACTGGGCAAATACACGAAAGACCTAAATGAAAGAGGAGAAGCACAGAAAGTTTTTCAGAGATGCTGTTGCTTCAACGATTCACTGGGTCATCCAGGGCTTCCTGAGCACCCAAGCCTCTGCCAGCTGCCGTCAAAATGCCCCAGCAGAATGCAGAGCATGCCTTCTGCTCACGCCATTTCCCCTCTGGAATACTTTCTTATTTTGAAATACTCCTGATCCTTTGAGGCCTAACCTAAGTGTACCTCTTCATCTGCTGTGGGATTCCCCCAGGATTCCTCCACCACCTTTCCGGACATCCTGCAGCACGTTGTGCTTTTCTCATGGGGCGACTTTTAAGTTATTATAAATGTATACTTAAGATAATAAAAACAATTTAAATTACACACATATATGTATATGAAAAGTTAAAGACCATCTTTACGCCAACCCTATTCCCATTCCTGTCTCCAGAAGGAAGTCCTGTCAGAAATTTGTTGTGTGTCCACCCAGAACCTTCTCTTGTCATTTACACAAATGCCTGCCACATGCACACACACACACACACACACACACTAGACATATTAATTTTTTTAATACATAAAACCATATTCTACATTGTTTTGGAATTACCTATGAAGATTATATTTGGACAGATGTTCATGTCAGTACATAAAAATGAGATTTGTTCTTTTCAGTGTAGTATTTAGATGGGCATTTGTTTTCTGACACTCCATTGTTTAAAACAAATCTGCTACGCACCTTTATGTATATCTTCATGTATGTAGGTGACCATTTCTATGGATAAATTTATAGATGAAAAATCCTGTATCAAAGAGTATGCATATTTAAAATGTTGGTCGATACTGCTGCCAAATTGTCCTCCAAACAGGCTTTCTCAGCGTAGATCCCACAGAGTCTTTGGATCCTCATCAAGTGGCACTTTGCATATTTGATCTTCCCTAGTTGATGCTACGGAACATACTCTCCTTGGGGCAATGACTATGTCTTTTATATGTTAGCATCCCTGGTGACTTCGGGCACAGAGCAGTGCTTGGCACCTAATACAGGTTCCCTAAATATTTGTGGAAATAAAATGAACTGTGCAGATGTAAAAACCAGGTTTCTTCTGGAGGGCCAAGAAGGGACTCTTTGGTCTTTGTGGAAGATCTTAGACAAGATTTTCTAAGGAGTTCACAGAAGTTCTGAGAGTAAAGGCCCGCTAGACTGGGGCTAAGAAATAATAAAAGACCTGGAGCTCCAGGATCTCTTCTTGGCATTGTGGGAATGTGGCCAGTAATCCCAAGCACGTAAGAGGAACACAGGGGTCACAGTTGAGCTAGTCGAGCCAGGGAGCCAGAACATGAAACAGCACCTGGCACCCAATTGCTTTAAAATACATTTGTGTGCTTTAAGTTGGAAAGTCTGGATTAAAATCCCAATTCCGTGACCTTTGGCACTCTACTTACTCTTTCTGAATGCCACTTTGCTCTTTTGTAAAATGGAAAGAACAATCCTACTGGGTTATTGTGAGAATTGAGAATGAGCAGGTGAAAGAAGCTAGCACAATGCCTGGTACAAAGTAGAGCCTTTCAGCACTGAGCGGGGCACACAAAAAGGATGTTTCCGCTGATTTCACACAGAACTCATTTAGGAACAGCGTTTTTAAAGCATACTTTTGGATAGTTGGCTTGTCCATTTTATATGTGAGTTTCAAAGCCACCTCCTCAGAAAAATAAATCCAGAAACCCAGATGTAGCTATTTTTTACTCCTCTGTTTTTATAGTTATTAGTTTTCTTTTTCAACAATTAAAGACGAACTTTAGTTCTTGACTCAAAAATCTCATATGGATGTTGTCTTTGTCCATTTGGGTTGCTATAACAAAATACCAGGGACTGGGTAGCTTATAAACAACAGAAATTTATTTCTCAGAGTTCTGGACGCTCGAAGTCCAAAATGAAGACATTGGCAGGTTTAGTGTCTGTTGAGGGCCCACTGTCTGGTTCATAGACGGTAACTTTTAACTGTGTTCTCACATGGTGGAAGGGGCAAGGCGATTCTCTGGAGCTTCTTTTTTTTTCCCCAGTGAGAAATAGTACGCCAGTATATTTTGAATTTTCCTTTCTCTTATTAGGAGTAAAATTGAACATCTTTTCATATGCTTAAGAACTTTTTTTATATTTTTATTTTATTTTATTTTTAATTTCAGCATATTATGGGGATACAAATGTTTCAGTTACATATATTGCCTTTGCCCTGCCCCCACCCGAGTTAGAGTTTCAAGTGTGTGCATCTCCCAGACAGTGAGCACCACACCTATTAGGTGTGAATATACCCATCCCCTCCCTGCCTCCCATCTGCCCGACACCTGATAAAAGAGCACTAATCCCATTCATGAGAGCTCCACCCTCATGACCTAATCGCCTGCCAACAGCCCACCTCCTGATAGCATTACACTGGGGGTTTAGATCTCAACATATGAACTTGTGGGGGACACAAACATTCAGACCATAGCGGATGCCACACCCACAACAATATAAAGGGGCAGATGTACAGTCAGGTTGCATATACTATCCGTCTGTGTTCTAGAAGAGGGGTAGGAGATTCTGTGATCAAGAACCATTTCTGAGACTGCAGGAAGAAGGGCAGGAAGCACTGGAAGCAGCCTGGGCTCCCAGGCTAAGCCATTCTCACAGAACCTAAACTGGCAGAGTGGAGGCTACCAAAGCAAAGGGTATTTGAATGTCCCCAAAAAACTAACAAAATCCCTCACGAAGTCTTCTTTTGCTCTTTCTCACCTCTGTTCATTTTATTCCTCCTGTCCTTCCTTCTCTTTCCACTTGGTGTAGTCCCCTTCATCATTTAAGGCCTAAGGCCAACCCTTCTCATGTACTTTCCAGCATTCTTCCTGTGTGGCATTTTCCATATTATGGTTTCCTGTTGATTTCTTTCCCTTCATAGACCATAAGCACCTCAAAGGTATTATTTTTATATTTCAATCTCTCTCCCATGTCCCGAGCTTGACATGATGTCTTGTACTAAATAGTTTTCCAGTAGTATCTTTTTAAAGAATGAATAAATGAAAAGAAGAAATGTGGGCTTGGTAATAGGGGTTGGATTTGTGGCTAGTAAAATCACTCTCAAAGACTGTTAAAGATGTTCAAGGCCAAGTTCTTTCATAGTGCAATTCTCAGAAGTTAACACATGACTCTTACAAATAGAGAACAAACATGTGTCAAGGGTTTTATTCAACTCACTATTTAATGATAGAAGTAGAAAAATGGTAAAGCTGGCCGGGCGCAGTGGCTCACGCCTGTAATCCTAGCACTCTGGGAGGCCGAGGCGGGTGGATCGCTCGAGGTCAGGAGTTCGAGACCAGCCTGAGCAAGAGTGAGACCCCATCTCTACTAAAAATAGAAAGAAATTATATGGACAACTAAAAAATATATATACAAAAAATTAGCCGGGCATGGTGGCGCATGTCTGTAGTCCCAGCTACTCGGGAGGCTGAGGCAGTAGGATCACTTAAGCCCAGGAGTTTGAGGTTGCTGTGAGCTAGGCTGATGCCACGGCACTCACTCTAGCCCGGGCAACAGAGTGAGACTCTGTCTCAAAAAAAAAAAAAAAAATGGTAAAGCTGACTCTAAAAAGATTCAAGGAATTGGGGTTTAGTCAGTCCTTGTAAGAAAGTTAGAATAAGATTGCTGTTTGGGTATAAAACTGGCTAATGTTCTCATTAGCTTTAACCTTTGGGATTTTCTTTTCTACAAGATAGAAATCATTTGCATCTCCACCAAACGCAAATGTACAAGTAAATGGAACTTCACAGAATCAAAGTCCTTCATTAATAGTAAAAAGCAAAGTTAAACAATGGTATATTTTCCAAGAAAATTAAATAATCTGTGGGTGGGCCTGATAAACAATGACTCAGGATGACATTGAAAGGACATGCAGTCATCCTCTTGGCCATATTTACAGATTGTGGATAGTTTTTCTATGTCAATTTTCAGCTCTTTTTACTCTAAGCTTTCTTTCTGGAACAATTTCCTCCATACCTATAGCTTGCCAATTTCTCAGATTTATAATTTCAGTCCAGACTTTTCTTCTCAGCTCCAAACTTGCATATTAAATTCTTTACTGACTAGCTGTGCAACCCTGGGAAGATTATTTAACTTCTCTGTGCCTATTTCCTTCTCTATTTTAATAATTCCTCTATATTTTTAATAATAATATCTACCACATGTAGTAATTATAAAGCAGCAGTCCCCAACCTTTTTGTCACCAGGGACCAGTTTCATGGAAGACAATTTTCCATGGTCAGGGGTAGGGGTCGGGTGAGGGATGGTTTGGGGATGATTCAAGCCCATTACATTTGTTACATTTGCAGTTGCTCCCCAGCACTAGCATCACCGCCTCAGCTCCACCTCAGATCATCAGGCATTAGATTCTTATAAGGAGCATGCAACCTACATTCCTCTAATGCACAGTTTACAGTAGAGTTCGTGCTCCTGTGAGAATCCAATGCCGCTGCTGATCTGACAGGAGGTGGAGCTCAGGCTGTGATGCAAGCGATGGGGAGCAGCTGTAAATCCAGATGCAGCTTCCTTTGCTCACCTGCCACTCACCTCCTACTGTGTGGTCCAATTCCTAACAGGCTGCAGACCGGTGCTGGTCCAAGGCCCAGGGGTTGGGGACTGCACTTACAAAGAATAAATGAATTCATATGTACAAAGTGCTTTGAACAGCATCTGACACATTACATGATATAAATGCTTGCTATTACTATTAATTCTCAACATCTCTATTTATTTATTTATTTATTTTTTTTTTGAAGAATATACAAAGGAATATTTTAATTTTTTTCAACAAAACACACTGAAGATAGCCACAGTATGCACTGACAAGTTACAAATATACTGTGGCATAATGGATTCCTAGAGTTGCTTTTATCAATATAGATGAATATCAGAATAACTGTTTAGCAGAAAAAGCACAGAAAAATACATTCAACATCTCTATTTAGATGTTTCAGTGGTACCCAAATGCTACCTGTCTAAAATCAAACTTATCCCACTCCTTCCCCTAAACCTGCTCTGTTTCCAGTATTCCCTGCCACAATTGAGGGTACCACCATTCACGTAGTTATAAAACTGAGAAACTAAGAGCCATTCTTTATATCTCTTCTCCTCACTCCTCATATCTAAGCTATCAATAAGTCCTGTCTATTTTATTCCTAAGTGTCTCTTGAATCCATCAATTTCTCTCCAGCTCCACTGCTGGCACACTAGTCCAAACTTTCATCTTTTTTTTTTTTTTTTTTTTTTTTGTTGAGACAGAGTCTCACTTTGTTGCCCAGGCTAGAGTGAGTGCCGTGGCGTCAGCTTAGCTCACAGCAACCTCAAACTCCTGGGCTTAAGCGATCCTACTGCCTCAGCCTCCCGAGTAGCTGGGACTACAGGCATGCGCCACTATGCCCGGCTAATTTTTTCTATATAGAGTTTTAGGTGTCCATATAATGTCTTTCTATTTTTAGTAGAGACGGGGTCTCGCTCAGGCTGGTCTCGAACTCCTGACCTTGAGCAATCCACCCGCCTCGGCCTCCCAGAGTGCTAGGATTACAGGCGTGAGCCACCGCGCCCGGCCTTGCTTTCATCTTTTGCCTGAATTACTACAATATCCCCCTGAATGCTCTCCCCATAAACATTCTTGCCTCTCTCTAAATCACCCTCCACATTGAATGATCTTTTAAGAATGATGATCTTACTGTGCTACTCCCCTGCTTAGAGGCTTACAAAGCTTTCCCCTGCTCTCTCAATAAAGACCCAACTTCTAACGAAGACCCTTGTCTCATGTCATTTCCCTCAGTATCTGTGCATCAGCAATGCCGGCCTTCACTTACGTCCTGCATGCAAGGCTGTATGGCTAGACCTTGGCCTGTGCTGTGTCCTCTGCCTGCAGCACCCTCCTCCTCTCCACCTTGTTCACTCCCAGCACAAATGGCACATGCTCGGGGAACTCTCTTGAATCCTTAGACCAGGCCAGGTTCTCCTCTCAGCACCATTTAGTATTCTTCCAAAATATTTATCACTTTTTATAATTATACATTTATGGGCATGACTGTGCAATCAATGTCCATCTCCCCCACCAAACTGCATGCTCCATGAGGGCAGGGCCCATGGCTATTCTTCTCACCATTGTATCCCTTGTGCCTTCCAAGGAGTCTGGCATTTAGGATATGCTTACTACATTTCTGATGCTTGAATGAAAGAACCCAGAGGACAGACTTCAGTGAACTTCTGAAGTAGCCTTGGTCCTATTCAAAAGATTTATTAGTGAGTTGGATGAAATCATAAGGATGCACTCATCAAAATTACAGAGGTTAAAAAAAAAAAAACCAAAAATAAAAAACTGGGAAAATTACAACAGACCCAGGACTCAAAAAGATCTTAAAAGAATAGAAAGTAGGCAAAGTAAAAGGCAAAATTTAATCAGAATACCTATAAAATTATGCATTTAAATTTTTAAAAAGTGTTCTGTAGAAATACAGGGTCAGGAAGGCTACTTGCTAACGATCCATGTGGAAGCGAGAGTGGGCAGGGTGCGTGCTTGGGTGAGTTGACAATGTGTGGGCTGCAGGACGTCCCACCCCATCCTGGACTGCACTCAGAAGCTGCTGTCCTGAAAGTGAGGGAGAATGTGCATGGACTCCCTTGTGCCTGATGAGATTACAGCGGACAGGTGCATTAAACTAGAGGATGAGGAGAAGACACACACATAACACAGTAGAAAGAACACAGGATATTTTGTCTGAAGAAGGCACAAGGTAACAATCGTGTTATTCAGCCATATGGTATAATAGTCAAAGTTTATTAAGTATTTACTAGAATGCATTATAGGCATTTACCTTGTTGAAGCCTAAAAATATCTCTATAGTATGGATATTATCATCCCCATTTTATGAATGAATGAAATAGAGAGACATTGTAAACACACACAGCTATAAGTGGTGAGGCCAGGATTTGGCCTAGACTCTAGAGCCGGTTCCTAGGCCTCCTACAAAGGCTACAGCCTGGTTAAGCAGACTCTTTCTAACGATGCACTGTCTGGATAAGGGACTAAATGTTATGGCTCCAGAACCAGAGCCAAGACTCATGAATGAAAAAAGGAAGCAGATTTACACACAATTTAAGGAAGAGTTTTCTAAATGGGAATTTCATAAAATTCTTTCTCAAAGGTAGTGAAAGTTCTAGATCCCGTGGATGTGCTAAAACTGAAGCTCCATTACCACCTCTCAGAAATGTTGTGGAGAGCATCCCTGTGTTGGGAAGGGGAGTTTGTACTAGATAACAACTAACTTCCCCTCCAACTCTAAGCTCCTGGGGTTCAACGAATCTGTGGTGTTGGGAATTATACATGACTAAATCCAGTGTGATAGAATGGATTATTGCTCAGAAAAGAGTCACTTTACTTCCTCTCCTTGGGATAGAGTTCGATTCCATAGCCCCATGGAGTTTAGGCTTGGCCATGTGACCTGCTTTGGCCAATAAAATGTTAGTAGTGGACGTGGCTCAGGTAGAGTTTTAAATGTGCTTGCTCGATTTGAGTCAGTCTTGAGCCCCAGGGATCCACCATGAGATGTTCCCAGTAGCCACTGCCTCTGGACTAGAACTCAGAGTCAACACCTGTGAAGCACTGTGAACGCAGCCCACAACCTGAAGCCAAGCCCAGCTGGCCCCAGCTTAGATAATCAGAGCCCCAGTTGATCCCCAAACCCATGAGTGGGAGAAGAAACTCTTTTTGTTTTAAGCCACTGAGCTGTAGGTTGGCTTATTATGTAGTAGTATTATGACAAAAGCTGACTAGTAAATACCTGGTTCTCCATAAACTGAAGTTCTCCATATCCTGAGGCACTTGCTACTTATGCTCAGGATATTGGGCCTTTTACAAGTAGTGATTCTTCCTGCCACCCTCCTGCCTTGGGATTCCACCTTGCCTGGGTGTGGGGGCAGAGGAAGGAGATGAATACGTGACTGCCGGCTGATACGCTGGCCCTCTATACTGTAACATAGCCTTGAGTCTAAGGGTCTTCAAGATCTACTGGGTTTTGTTTTGTTTTTATCTGATAGTCTTTGAAACAATTTCAGAAGGAAACATTGTACTGTAGTCCCAAGGTGAGCCCTTTTCTTTGTGGTTTCCCCATAGGTTGTTTTACATAATTCTTGCTCCGTCTGCAGGTAACACTGGAACCGACCTATCTCAGTATGGAAAGGGCTTCTTCCTTTTAGGGCCTGCAGCCTTTAGGATCCCAGTTTCAGGGCCCATGTTATATTGTTTACTCTGAAGAACTCATTCAGGAGAGTTTTAGCAAGAAGACCAAATCCACCTCTGCCCTTTTTTTGCCTTCTATACAAGCAGAAACCAGCCTGAATCACTATGCTGGGCTTCTGGGAGACAAAGCTGGGTATGAGGATGGGCGAAGAGGGACCAGACCATAGGCTGGGTAGAAAGGCAGAAACGAGGCAAAAAACAGGAGGGATGAGCCAGAGAGATTCCCTAAGGTAGTCACAGGTGCTTCCGCTAAGTCATCTGGGGCTCCTCAGGAGTGGATGGGCCTTTCTGATACTTCGCCTTTCATGCCTTAAATTCTGAAATTGTTCATGCTGCCTTTCCTTGGTAACCCTTTCATTTCTGGGTTCCATATGGTATATGAAAGCAGGAGAGGGAAGAAAAGAAGATGTCAATGACAATACAAGAAACATTTCATTTACATTTGGAAAAAGGGAACAAGTAGCAACTCTGAGAGCTGCAGGAAACCAGCCTAATTTTTAGCCCTGTCTTTTTCTTTTTTCCTGAGGCCCCAGAATACTAAGATACTTTAAAGAGATAAGACTGCACTCACATGACCAAAGAAGGGTGTAAGTTATTGGGAAAGGAGAGAGAGAGAGCAATCTGTGTGCATATGGAAGAAAGAAAAGAAAGATACAAGGAGAAATAACATGTCCCAGATAGCATCCCAGGGAGTTTGCATATGGTACCTCATTCAGTTCTCACAGGAGTCTTCTATTAACCTCTCTAACATATAAATAAGAAACTGAGATAAAGAGAAGTCCAACAACTTGCTCAATATCTCATAGCTAGTTAGGTGGAGAATTGGGAGGAGAACTCAAGTAGAAGTAGGATTAGAATCCAGATCTGTCTCTAGAAAGTGGAAGAAAGGATGCATAGCATTCAGACCCAACCCTATGCACAGATGTTCAAATGTCAGGTGATCTGAGAGGCCAAACAAAGATCCCCCACTGACTCATTCTGATGCCTAAATTTCCTCTATTATTTCCCTTTCATTGGGTTAAATCCATGTTTGTCAGTCAGGGCCTACATAGTCCACAGATACACAGCAGTATGCCTGGTGCACTAAATTGTAGGAGAATCATGGTACCTTGTCTGAGAACAGTGGCTCCACTCCAAAATTTGAGAGAAGTTATATCAGAACAAACATTAATGTGTTACAAAATGCAAATTTGAACTGAGTTTAAAGGCTAAAATGTGAAAAATTTCGCATTTGCTTTGTACTGACAACCCAGAACCCTAAGCATATGAATTTTTTCTACAGTAAGGGCCACTTTGTTGATAAGTTTGAGAAGTGCTAGTTTACAGCACCCTGTCCCTAGGAAGCCTCTGGTAAAATGAACACATGTTGCCAGGTAATGGTGAGGGAACATTTACATTCAGCATCAAATATGAGCATTTGGGGACAGACAAGGGCTTTGATGTCACCCAGCATGGAGAAAATACTTGAAGTAATGAGACCCCAGAAGTGTAAGTTTGATGAATTCTAGGAGCATGGAAATCATTCTTGTTGAGCGACAGTGGGAAAGTGTCTCAGTGGGACGTTAGAATATTACGTGAGGGGTGGAGTTACTAAAAAGGTCCTCTTTGTCTCCATCATCCATTTATTTTCCACCCCAAGACCCTTGTTGGAGAAACTTCTCATGCTCCCTTCTTGGAGAAAATGCTCTCAGAGACTGCTAAGTGGGGAGCAACACCCTATCTCCTCCCCAGTCACAACTGACTTGACCTTAGGTGAACCCTGGACCCAAGGCAGTGTATTTGGAGTGCATTTGTGTGCATGAAAAAACAGGCATTCTTTTATTCAGGAATATGGACGTTGGAGCTACAAATCTAACTTCAGGCAATGTCTGACGGACTTGTGAACCGAAGATAAAGCTGGAGATAATGGTGGCCACACACATGTGAAGGCAGCGGAAGCCATTCGTCTTTGAAAAGACAGAACCAGATGCACAGAGAGAAGCAATCAAGAGAACATTTAGCTCTGTAGAGAAGAACATGACGCCAGCTTCTGAGGTCTGGCCCCTCACGAAGCCTGGCTGCTTTGGGAACTATCTGTGGACCTTTCTAATGAATTCCCCTTTTTACTTAAACTGGCTGGAGTGAGCTTCATTCCTTACCACTAAAGTACTCTGACAAAGGCAGAGGGTGTTACCACAAAGAGAGGTAGGACATGATTAAAACCCAACTTTGCCTAGGTGTAGAGTAACCATGTAATTTATCATCCTAGCTGGCACACTCGGGGTACTGCTAATAGTTATATGAAGACAAGAGGAAAACAAGAATGCATGGCCATCCTTCCTGGAAGGCAAATTGCTTATTAACTGCTTGTATTTCCCAGATGCTGTTTACCTGCTTAAATCTATGCTATTTTATCTGACCATCACAATAATTCTTTCGACCTTGTTCTTTCTCAGACCAGGAATGAACTAGAGATGAAACAATTTATAGAACGCCACGCAGGAAACTGGTAGAAGAGCCGAGAGAAGAACCTGGGTCTATGTGATCACAGATTCTGTTCTCTCCTCGCCAGGCGCTCTTCCTCCCTGACAGCTTTGTCTGGGGCTCCAGCTGATACGAGGCCATAGAACCAGCATCAGCATTCTAGGGCTGTCTGAGAGCAACGATCAGTGAGAAAAGAAACACAGACAATCACACTAATGTCCCAGAAAACCCGCGCCCACCCTATTGACACAAGGACAATGTCTATCTTCATTCTTGCTTGAAACGCCTTTCCGCTGAAAAAGCACAATGCCAAGAAATCTCCACTAGCAAAGAAGGAAATTGAAGCAATTTTGAGACAATTTAGGAGAAGCCCCATTTTTACCTGAGTAATTTGAGCAGTGCAGGATACAAAAGATTAGGGGTCAGAATTTTTCAGATAATTGCTTGTTTTCCTGGTCTAGCAGGTTTAACTCTCAGGCTTTCTTTTCCGAACTCGTATTGTCCTCACCACACAGTGAATACCCACCAATGTCTGGGTAAGAGCTGTGTGGCGAAAGAAAGATGTGACGAAGAGTAGAAGCTGATATTACGATTAAGACTTAGGTGAAAAAGTCTCTTCATTAGCATTCTAATGTGATCCCGGGTTTCTTTCTACTGAAATGCCAAATACAACAGGAAAATAATTAGTTCCAAGTTGTATATCCCTTTTCGTATCAGTCACTTCTGGCCCCCAGGACTAATCCAGTCCCAATCAAGCAATTACCTGATGATTGGGGCTCCTGGGATATGCTAACGGTGGTGGGGAGGGTGCCAGGTTCTTTATGAGTCAGAGAAAGGGATCAATTACTGCTAACTGCACCCACCTGTTTATCCTTGGTAATGGTAGTCTGCCAGGATAGGAATTACATCTTAATTCAAGGTGACATGAGCTGGATAGCAGCGAGCTCTCCATCCACAATGACCTAGCCTGGAGAAGAGGCTCCAGCGCTAGGTGGAGTGGCAGGGCTTTCTATTCCATTAAAGGGTCCCACTCCTTCTAGAACCACTGATGAGTCTGCCCTTGCATGGTTTGCTTGAAGCACATGTTTCCAGTAAAATCCCTGACTTGTAAGAAGGTGAAAAGGTGATGGAAGAATTTGGAAGGAAGTTGTAATAAGGGACAGAGGGGCACAATTTGGGTTGGGGACCTATTACAAGCACTTGGCACTATGCATTCTGAGGTCCCAGTTACGACCTCATAAAGTTCGATTCTGATCACCTATGGCTGAGACCACATAAAACACACGCTGGCATTGCACTAGTTATCTGGAACCAGAAAAACACACTTGACACGAGGCAACTTTATTGAATCTTGTAAAATGGAAATGCGATTTTTTTTTACTGAAAGGATAATTTAATTGAGGAAAAAAAATCTCTTCAAAGAAAAGAAAGAACATGAAACACGATTGAGTTTTGAAGAACTTTATAGACTGTTTAGGGTAGTACTTTTTGTATTGTGTGCTGCCTACCCAGTATTTTCCTGACTTTGTTCATGCACACAGAATTCTATCGTACCAGTCAGGGGACCTCACGATTTCGCTTTTGAATGATTCAAATTCTTGAGAATTACTCAAATGCTCATAACATTTTCGTTCACCTTTCCCCACCCAACTCCCAATTGAAAGAAACAATTTTAACAAAATTACCCGACTGCATACCCCCAAATGTATGTTTGCACACAAGATATGTTTTAGTGGTCTGCACTTAGAGCACTATTCATTTGCAGATGAATAGATGAAAAATCTCGTTTGGTGCCAAATAATCAGACAGTGTCATTCATTCTAGCGGCATAAAAAACAATCAAATTAGGAATCGAGTGGCATAAAGCAGCGGTTGAACACAGAGGTTAGTGAATGTGAAGCACAACTCACCACTGGGAAACGAATCCCATCTCCTGATATGTGATTACTCCTTATTACTATCTTATCAGTATTTTTACTTTTCTCTTTGACCAACCCATTTTTCTTAGTTATTTATAATGGACCTCAAATAAAAACTACTATTTTATTTAAAGATGCGATAATGGCTTCCACACAGAACAGCCATTAAATAGTTTTTCCTGAGAACTTTGAATTAATTTTGTTACCCTGGAGATCATTATTTTGAATCTAGTTTTCTTCCTTGTGGCCAGAACGCAAACGTTACAGAAATATTTTTCCATTGTTCCAGTTTTCTACCCGAATGCCAACTTTGGCCTTTAAATTGGATGAAAATCATATCAAGAGGAATGACTGTTCTTTAACAAAACAGCATTTTATTTACTAGTTATAATGACAGAGTTTTGTAACGGTGTCAGTTGCACTGAAAGGCCTGCATTCTGTTTTGAAATCATAAGCAGTGATTTCCTAAAAGCACGGGGTTACTGCGTTTTCTGGATTTTTAAAGGTGTCTTTTTATTCATCATTTATATACAATGCTTCAAAATGTAAATTTTGGTCATAGAACTGAACTGATTGCTTTATTGGGAGAGGAGGAAGAAAGGGAAAGAAGGCATAATTTGAGCAAAAATATGATTATAAATGTTTTATATAGTTATGTTAGGAATTAAAGGCAGGTTCAAGTTGAGGTTGAGTAGCTTTAATAGCAGTCCTTTAAGTTTTATTACATCATTTGGGCTGTTAATTTGCTACACCTATTTATACTCTGGTCTTTCCTCAGCCATTACCAGCTGGCCAGCAATGCACTTTTGCCCTGGGAATTTTAGCCAAGGAGGCTTAGTTACTTTAATGTCTTTTAAAAAATCATGACTAAAAAATATACTTAAGTTTTTTTGAAAAACAAAGGTTTGCAAACAACTTGGCTGACATTTCTGTCCTATATGATGCCTGGTATTAGATATAGACCTCGATTAAAATAAAAAATGCAGTCAGTTCTCCAAGCACTGCCCATTTTTGCAGCCATGGTGTGGCAAAGGCCTAGATGAAGTTCTGTAGCCCAGGAGGCTACACATCCTAAGCAAGTAGGTACTTTCCTCCTGAGTAGCAGCCGAATGACACCACATTGACCATCACACGGAGGCCTGAATCTGGCCGCCTTTCTTCCTTCCACTCAGATGCATTGTCTAGGGTGGTAACTATACTCCATGGAACCAGACATCAAGGCTTCAGTCATTCATTGAAATACTGCCCCACAAAACACGCCCTCCATCTTGCTGGTCCACAAAACACACCCTCCATCTTGCTAGTCCTCGGCTTTGTGCTGTTGTGCATATGCTCAACTTCTCTGGGCTAGAAATTTGCTAAGAAAATCAGAGAGCCAGTAGCTCCATGTTCCAAGGTTTCTAAGAACCAAGACTGGATAGCACAAACACATTTTCTGTCCTATTGGTTTCTATTATTATTATTATTTTTTAATGTATACATTATTCTAAGTCCAAGAAGGGATTTTTCAAACAGGATAGGGTGATGTTATTTCTGAGAAAGGAGATAAAACCAATTCATTAAGAAAAAAATGCAACTTGAGTTCCAAGTCAAAAACTCCAGATGCCTCCAGTAATCGGTCTTGGCCAGGAACCTGGGTGTGGGAAGCAAGTGCGGTTCAAGCGCAGGGATGGGTTGAAAGACTTTCTCTGGAGGCTGGGACTGACAAGGTGTCCAGCCAAAACAGATACCCAGTGTGGCTCTGGGAAAAGACAGCGCAAGTTCTGGGCTTTTCAAGGTGAACTTAGAGCCTCAAAAAAGAAATGATGTAAATGTCAAGAGCTGGCCTTGGCTGGGTATAGTGGTTCATGCCTGTAATCCCAGTGCTTTGGGAGGCTGAGACCAGAGATTGCTTGAGGCTGGGAGTTTGAGACCAGCCTGGGCAACATAGTGAGACTCTATCTCAGGCCCTACTTGGGAGGCTGAGGAAGGAGGATCACTTGAGCCCAGGAGTTTGAGGTTACAGTGAGCTATGATCATGCCACTGCACTCCAGCCTAGGCAACAGAGCAAGAGCCTGTTTCTAAAAAAGAAAAAAAAAAAGAGCTAGGTTTCCTAGACCTAGGAGGAGGAGGGAGGCACAGATTCACAGGACTTAAGGACATAGAGAGATGGACAATGCTTCCTAACATTACAGACTAAGAAACTGAGGTCCAGGGGAGGACAGCTGCTTCTTCTATTAGGATCAATTATATGATAGAGCATGGGAGAAACAAGTAGGCAACAGGTAGATTGAGATTTTTAAACATCTATTTTTCTTCTTCTCTGTCTCACAAGTTGGACAGCATGTGGCCAGCTTCCCTGGCTGTTTTGTTCCCCACATGTGCATGTGATGAATTCCGGTGTGCAGATATTATCGTACACTGTGAGATCCAGGAATGGTAATCCAGGCCTTCACAGTGCACAATAGCACACCACATGCAGGGAGTGAAATACACTGCTTCCCTGAAGACATTAGAAAAAGCACATTAGTCCTGAAGCTATTCAAACAGCTATTCAGAATAGCTAGTTCAAATAGCTATTCTGTCTTGACCGCTATGGCTCAGTAGAGAAAAATTCATTAAAGAAGCAAAACAAAACTATTTAAAACCTAGTATTTGAAAATAGGCTATTTTGGGACAATATTTACCTGGTTCAAAAGACAATCCACAGTAGAATCATTCACTCATAGAGAAGGTTCAAAACAGTTAAAACAAGTGAGTATTTTTTTTTTTCATTAAGAATATCTCAAACAGCAGATTTAAAGGTTGTAGAGGGTTGGGAAATCTTTGCCATCTGTCTTGTCATCTTCCCTAGTGGTGACAGGCACAGGAAAGGAAATGCCTACTCCTAGGTGAGGATTATTTTGAAATATGGTTTGGGTTCAGAGACCAAACAGGTGTTGGGGAACTCTTTTTCAATCAGTGTGTGTGCAGGAGTGAGCAGAGGGATAAGAGAAGGTCCGTGGTGGTTATAACCTGAGCACTGGACTTTGTTTCTAGAGGGAAGAGTGCCTCTATAGAAGGCTAAAAGAAGAGGAGTTTAACCTGTTTCTCAACAATAAAAAAGAACTATTAAATAAAATAAAGGCTAAGAGATTTTCTTACATAAATCACCACGCTGTATGTTTCTTGACATTTATAGACTAACAATTCTCTCATTTGCTATGCATGCTAAACATACCAAACTCAACCTGTGGCACAGGATGGGGAAGGGGCTTCAAGTCACCTGCCCTACTCTCCCCTCTGTGTTGAAAGTTGACTGTGTCTCAACCTCTGTGATTCAGTGTTTCGCCCCATGATGCCTGTGATAGGCAGAACGATGGCTTCCTGAAGATGTTCACATCCTAATTCCCAGAGCCTGTGAATACCCTGTGTGGCAAATGGGACTCTGCAGATGTGATTAAGGTAAGAACTTTTGAAATCAGGAGATTATCCTGGATTATTCAGGTGAGCCCAGTGCAATTATAGGGGCTCTTATAAAGGGTACAGGGAGGCAGGAGAGTCTGAGAAAGAGACCTGACCGTGGAGCATGGGTCACGATGTGACTGCAGGCTTGGAAGATGCAAAAGAGCCACAAGCCAAGGAATGTGGGCAACTTCTAAAGTTAAAAAAGGCAAGGAAATGGATGTTCCCCTAGAGTTTCTAGGAGGAATGCAGCCATGCCAAAACGTTGATTTTAGCCCCATAAGACCCATTTTCTGATTTCTGATTTCTAGAACTATAAAATAATAAATTTGTGTTCTTTTAAGTCACTAAGTTTGTGGTGATTTGTTTCAGCACCATAGGATACTAATCAATGCCTCATTACACATGTATGAACAGAGGAAGACATTCACAGAGTTCTTCTCAGCAAATCTAGTGATTCGGTGCCTGGTCGCTCCAGACCTAAGGGTGTTGTGGAATTGAACGCTGATCACTGGGGCTTCATTCAGAGCCCAGGATGGAGCCATTTTCTCCCCAGCTGCAATGACAATGGCTCAGACTCCATGGGCTGCTCTTCCTTCTGAACCCACGGCTCTCGCAGTTGCAGTTGAGTTTGGATTCCTGATTTCCTCACACTCCACTTCTTTCTGCCAGGCATCAGTACCATCGTCCAGAGCACACAGCGTGTTGTATGCAGTGTCTGTGTCAGAGAGGACCTGAGAAGCTTTCCTGGTGCCAAAATACGGGTTTCGGATCAGCACTAGTGATATTTGCCATTCATGGCATTCTGAATTTGGTAACATAAATATTCCACACAAAGTGTCACTGAATTCTCGGTAAGTTTCTTCTCAGGTGGAATATCTACTGCAGTAGTTTTCATGTCTGCTTTGATTAAGCTGTCATTCATGGTAGGAGAACAAACAAACCAGGATCTTTGGCTCCCCCTTACAAGATATGGCCTAAAGATTATAGTTATTCTATGTTCTTGTAGGGTATTTATGGGAAAAGTTATGACTGGTCAGAATCTACCTGCAATCCTATATTGGGCTCTTCTGGAGGAAGTTGAGAGAAACTGCACTTGAATGTCCTCAGTGTGCCACTGTCCTTCTGCTATGAGAGTCCAAGTCACTGTTCTCACTTCACCAGAGCTGCGGTGACTGAGGAATATGTACTGGAATTTTTAAAAAGCCCTCTGAGTAATTCTAACATGTAGCCAAGGTTATAAACCATGATTCTAAAACATCTCTATGAATTAAATATCATTAATATCTTCAATTCACTAAAGAAGAAATCAAGGCACGGAAAGGTCACATAATTTGCCCAAGGCCACACAATAAATAGAGGACAAAGCTAGCATTTAAACTCAGCCTCCGGAGCTTAAAACGTAAGTCTTCTCTACTGCCTTGTGTGGCATTGGACCCTGAGCACACAGCAGAATCCCTAGCATTCAACAGATGCTTGTTGAATGGGTAAATGAATGAATAAATGAATGAGGACACTTACTTGTGATTTGGCTTTCAATTAAAATATTGATGGTTGTGGGCTCGGTATTACCTTTTAATTAACAAATTACTTTCACATACTGTTTTCCCTCCTGTTTGTTTGTGAAACTTTTTCTCTAGAACTTACCTTTTTATTTTAATTCTTAAAACAAAATACTAAAAGAACAAATAGTAATATTTTCATCCCCAAATCCATGAAAAGTGATCATTTTCATGTAGTTCTATATTATGGGATTTTTAGTTACGTGTTTTCCAAAGTTATGGTTTTATTTTAAATATAAAATAAAGTATTTCTCATATTAAAAATTCATTTTTAGGTAGCCCAGCTCCAAGTAAATCTGAAGTGGTTAAAATAAATAATTTTTATTTGATTCCATTAAAAAATAGATTGTTTAAAAAAATACTTCACTTTCATAATGTAGCAGAAATATACATTTCATCCTCAAAATCTTTAAAATCTCAACAATGTCACCTGTCTGATCATTTAATGACAAAGGAAAGTAGAGCATCCAGAAAGGAGGCTCTTAAATTCAGAGCAATTTGTTACATGGTGGAATTAAAATAAAAGCTAAAGGAAATCTTTTTCTATAAAAATATAAGAAATCCAAGAGATGCAAAAGCTGGTTTTGCTACAAACTGCTTGTGCTCTAAAATAAAAATGGAAAGCAGAGGAAAAGTAGAACAGTAATTGCAAATTGCTTTTTATATTGTGGTTGAAGGCACTTTCCTGTTCAATAATTTTAATAAAGAAATCCCCCTGGCTATCCCCCCAATCAGTTTGAACATAATTCAAGCATTATACACATTGTTCCCTTGGGTTTATACCTTCATGGTTTCAAATTATGTGTAGTATGCTGCCAACACTTAGATCAGTCTACCGTAGTAAAAAATTAGGTTCCAAAGCAACTAGAAACTCATGTTTTTCCTGTTTCAAAAACAAAATTCTATTTACAGTCACCCTATCATTATTTTAATTTTTAAATTCGGCAAGTCATTAGTAGAATTACAGACCACTCAGCGAGATAATGTTCGAATTAAGTTTGTGGTATTTTCTTCTCCAAACTCTAAGTTAAATAACTTTAGACATTGGTTCCCAGCCTGTAGGATGTAGGTCTCTGAGGCGCCAGGATGTTAATGCAAGGGATTCTCAGCTTCCTGGATGGCTGTGCACTGAATAGCTAAAATGTTACACACATAGATACACTACCATCTTCCAAGTACATGTAGATGTTAATGCGATTCATAAAATTTCAATTCATTTAAAAGTGTTAGTTAATTCACTATCACTGTTTTCCATAGTGTATTTCCTCAGTCAATGGACAACTGCTTTGGGGAAGGGCGGTATTATGTAATATTTCTTGACATCAGAAAGAAATCCTTATGATTTATAATTAAAGCAGATACATAACTAGAGAAATTAGTCACACCAAATCAATGGTCACTGCTTCTGATATAGTAAACACCTCCCCAACTAATTGTCAGAAAAATCCATGTGCTTCTCCTGGCTCCTAGTGATAGCCCGGAGTAAATAACTCCAAATATTTCAAGCCCTAAATGTATTACCAGAGAAGTTTGAAAATATATTTTAAAACCTTTTTAGGTCTGCAGAGCAGAGGGCTAGCACTCCCTCATAGAAGGAATGGTTCTTCCATTGGGCAGTTGTGATTGGATTCTTATGTTCATTGCAAGCAAGGCCATTTCAGGCATTAACATTTGGGATCTCGCTTCTCATCCAGGGACATTAGCAAGGAACAAGAAGGGTTTTGAAAGAGGAGTGAATATATGTGTGTGTGTATGTGTGTGTGTGTGTGTATTATATAATATATATAGCACAGTGTTGTTGATTAGTTGGCAAACAGCCAACCACAGTACTGCCTAGAACCCAGTCTAGTGCAGGCTAGAGGCAGAAGAGAGCTGAGACATTTCCTTGTGTTACAACCAATCTCTCTCCTAGGCATCACTGCTACTATTTATTCGGAATTTGTCAAGAGTCAGTAGCTATTCTAAATTCATTGCCATCACTATTTTGTTTAAATCTTGCAAGAACCCTTAAGGAATAGCAGATGAAGAAACAGAGATTCTGAAAAGTTAGATGGCCTTGAGGTCACCCAGGTAGTGAGCCTCAGGTATGGAACTAATACTTAACCTCAAAGCTTGTGCTTTAGTATAGATATTGGTGGCAAGACCAAGCCCTGGGCAGAGATGTGAGGTGGGTGAGGGAAACCAGAATATGTCACCCCAAAATATGTCTCTTTGATGTAAAAATTATTTTTAACTAAAGGTAATTAAGAAGCAGCCAGTGGAGGAAGGGCTCTCTCCATCCTCCCCTTCTCTGCCTAAAGACAGCATATAAATTCTCCTTTACTGGAGACAACTCTCATCAGCCACTCTTACCAGCCCAGAGCCGTCACCAGGGAAATCTGCAAACAAACCATACTCCATTAGTTTCTTCCCATATATTTAAGCCCAAAGCTACTTTCCTTTGTTCTGGCATTTCTCTACAATTTTATTGTTCTTTGTTGAAGGCCCAACACAAGCCAGAGAGCTCTAAGCCACTACTTTGAGTTACTTTACACTGGGATTCCTTCCATGTGATGTGCACTGCATGCGTTAATAAATTTGCTTGTTTTTCTCTTGTTAATCTGTCTTGTTATAGGGGTCTGTCTCAAGTACAAATTTATGAGGATTGAGGAGAAATTGTACATCCTCCCCAACATGAGCAAAGTTAACCTTCCTCTCTTTTCTCACTTGCTAAATGCTTTGGGCACTGCAGCCACCACTTCTGTACCTTGGGAGCCAGAATGACCTGGTGGCTCAAAGCAAAGGCTTTGGAGTCATACACAGCTGAATTCAGGGCTTGATTCTGTTACTTTCCAGTAACGTTGCCTTGCACAATTTACTCAACCTATCAAAAACTTGTCCCAGAAGGTTTTTATGATGAAATCACGTAATACCTTCATTCATTCAGTGAATTTTCATTGAAAGCCCACTGTCTGCCAACAATCTGGATATGAGGTTTAACAACATAGTTCTTTCTTCATGGAGCTCACATTCTAGTTTGAGAGTCAGGTAACAAAAAGTAAAACAAATAAATATATAACATAATTTTAGCAGCAGTACTTGCTATGAAGAAACATTAGGCCTGGTTAAGGGAATAAGAATGATGGAGGTGACAGGGTGATAGTATAGATAAGGTTGTAATGTACATTTACATCAAGCTCTAACATAGGACCTGACACACGAAGGACTCACTAATTGTTGACTATTGTTATCACTAATGATAACTTATACTGACCCATGTGTTTGGGCAGCTCCCTAAACATGGAAGATTCCAGGAGGAATGATTTCAATGGATGGCATTTAAGATCCTGAGGCAAGCATGCCAATGCAAACCGCCCCTCCCCTTCGGGGCTGGTCTACTCTGCTTGGGGTTGGTCCTGAGTTTTCCTCTCCTCTTGATGAGACAAAGATAAATGAATACATTTAATTAGTCACATCTGGAAGAGTTGGAATCGCTCGCTATTAGGCAATGTAAAGGCCCTGCTGTTCTTGCCTGACCAGGGTTTGGTCAGGGTCGTTCCCATCTACACCAACAAGTTTTCCAAAATTTGAATCTCCAGGAGCAAGTCTTGGGTCTCAATTTCTTTCTTTCCAGAAAACATTAGGTTCCTTTTGTCAATTGGTTCACAAGATTCTACAAAATTGAGCTCTTGTGGAGACCCAATGTTCCTTTTCCTTCTGGAATAGTGTTTATTGCTATTCATTTACATAACAGAAGGAGCCTCACTTTACTGACTTTTCCCAGAAAAGGATCTCATCCAAGATGACTTTCTGTCAGTACTATATAGGAAAGGAATTTCTCTCACTTAAAAAAAATAATAAAAGAAAATCTGTCCCATTCTACAAAACCACCAATAACCAGGAAATCTCACACTTATGAACTTTAATATTGTACCTCAGCCATGTTTGGTTCGAGGAGCTGATTGGTTCTGCCATTTACTAGTTTTGGGCATGTAGCAAGTAATTTGACCTATGGACTCTGCTGTCCTCACCTGGGAAACAGAGACAATACCAAATCGTAGATGGAGCAAACTAACTCTAAGTTGCTTAGGGCCAAAAGGGCAATAATTAGGATTCTGAAATAAAGAATGAAAAACAAAACGAACAAAATAAGCCTTGGGCAGGACAAGGGCAGGATCTGGCCTCTGGGATGATACATGCAGGAGCTGGAGCAGGCAGGATCCTATGTCACATCTCTGTTCCTCTGAGTGTTGGTTTTATATTTGTGGACATCTTTACAAGGCAGGGACATGGCATGCTGACACTTGAAGGTAACATTTTCACAGAACTTAATCAGAGATGTGAGATTCTTTCCTGTCAATTCAACCAGAAAAGAGCCAAGAAGGTCACTAAGGGGCCTAGTCTCATGTGTATTCCTCTGGACTAATCACAGGTGACCAGGTTAAAAGGTCACTCTCGTTGGCTTATTCAGAGTCATGTGACCTCCTTTATGGTCAGGGAACAGGAAGCCATAATGACCAGCCCTTACCTGAACCAAGAGGTTCTAGTCAGAATGACGCAGTTCCCTAAAGGAAGGGGAAACCTATTACCGCAGATAGAGTAACAGGTTTACTAACAGTTAATAAACCTGTTAATCCTCACAAGTTTCTTGTGAGAATTCAACTAATGGAAATTTGATGAAGAAATATTTTTTATTGGAATTAAGCTCTAAACTCAGAATGTTAGGGGAAAACCTCTCTTGGTTAGAGGCCAGGCTACTGAATACAACCAGTTTTAATTCCAGCACTATAATAAATTACTAATTCTTCACTAGAGAATGTGAGGGAAATTTGGCTGATGTTTAGGGGTCATGTTATGTAAAAATAATACTTGCCTTTAAACACCAGGATCATCTTGTACACAGTGAGATGCCACAATATGAGAGGTAATTAGAAACTGAGACTAGTGTGCTGTATATTTTACTAAGCTTATTCCAGGTATAATCTCTACAGCAGTGTTTACGCATTCATTAAAATGATAGGTGAATCACTGGAATTGTTAAATGAACATATATGGGTACATATATACATACACATATCTATCTACACACATACACATAACCTAAAATAAAAATATATATGCACTTATACATTTTCTCTGTTTCCTCCCTGAGCTGGGATCTTTGAACACAAGTAAAGTACATAATAGTACACAGAAGCATTTTACTGTTTGAGAAAGCTCCAAGTATGGTGTCTGAAACTTGTCAGGTGCGCTCTAAATGTCAGTTCAATCAGAACTTGAATCTCTCTCCTCCTAAAGGAAGACTTTCACTCATATAGCTATATCGTTCCTGCTCCTGTATCTTTCCCTGGGAATGGCTGTTTCAAAGATTACCAGAGGAGCTCTCAAAATTCTGTGTCAGAAAAAATAGGAAAAGGATTTTTTTTAACATGTTTTTACTCATGATTTGGCAGCTTCCCAAATCCACTCTGAATCTGTTCTTATTTCCCTGCAATTGAAGATTTTCTCAAGTTAAATTTCCAGTTATTACTAGTGGCATCTACCACATCTCATGCACATACGTATTATCCATCTGAATGAAAATAAAGGCACGCCCAGCATTCCATTCTATGGGAGGAAAAGCACTTAAATGCGCTGAGTGGGAAACATTACATTTCCTGTTTGTATTGAATTAAGATTCAGACAGCTTCGGAACGGTATGTATTACAACACAACCATGCACGCCTAGAAATGCCCTGTGAACATATCACTGACTTCTAACTCTTTTATTTGCTCTGAAGTCTTTGAAGAGAAGTAAAACTGATATGTACAGGGAAATATTATACATCTAACACAAGAAAGAATCTTGTCAACAATCAGTAGGCTGTTAATTATGCTAGAAAAATGAGGGACCTAACTTGCTCACGGGAGAATCTTTACTAGCTATGTTTTTACCAGAGGCATTTATTTATCGTTATCTTCAGGTACTTTTATATATTTGGCATGTCAGGCTGATCACTTTTAGAAGAGCTTGGGAGTTAATGAAATAACTGATTTTTTTTTTTTGATATTTCATGGGAGGTGAGAATTCATTTGCTGAATAATGAACACGGCATATTCCACTGAACTACTTTTCCAGACTTCTGTCTCGTACAAGAATCAAGGTTTTTCAAAAGAGTAATTAAAACATTCGCCGTATGTGGCAAGGGAAAAATGGGATTGAGACATGCTTAACTCCTCCTAAAATTATAGAAAAGAATACTAATACTTTAAAACTATATCTCAGAAACTGTGCTAGGACCTAGCACATTGGATTTAGCATCTAGGTCACAAGGAAGTTACCAGGAGCCCTAATGTGATAATAGGGGTGGGAGCTGGATAGCCATGGGGTAAGAACAAATAGGAACGAGCAAGAGGACATCCTGAATGTAATCCCCTGTTTCACAAAGCTTGATTTTTTTTTTTAAAGGGAAGGTGTTAATATAGTCTGTAATTTACTTTAAAATACTTCAACAGACAGTATATGTGTAAATACATGTTTTAGTTCATTTTAATCCAGACCCTAGGGCAGGCAGTTATTTTAATTAGAAATACATACTCTAGCAGTGATTATTGGTAGCATTTAATCAAAATGCCAAATTCCAGAGGCAGTTACAGGTGCCTTAGCTTTTATCTCTAGCACCAGAGGTTTTGATAATTAGTGTAATGAATGTGAGAAGTAGGTTTTCATTTGTGAAATACCAAGTATTAGAGATAGGTGGCTTGGTTAGAAATGCTTTAGAGGTCTTCTCACCTTTTCGTGAACAGCATAGAAGAATATGGTGAAGCTCCCTAGGCTTGATTTCTGTGCAGCCATGCGTCTGGGATAACGAATGGAATAAGGTCCCAGAGAAGGAAGGAGGCTGGAAGAGATGGGATCCAGATGGTGGTGGCAAAACAAGTCCCAGACAAGAGGAGAATGCCTGGTTGTTGGACATAAAGTCTGTAGTTTGCCTTAAGCCTTTTAGATCATCAGCTAACACTGTGGTTGACATTGGAGCCAAATTTTACTAATTAATAGCTCCAGGGATGTGTGGTTGACTCCACCATGGTCTTCTTATCCTCTGTCCCCATCTCAGGGGAAGGGCCTGGTTCCTGGATATTCAGACCCTGTTCTTGCTTCAAACTGTTACAGCCTCTTCTCTGAAGCAGACCCAGAGAGACTGTTAAGACTTTTGATGAGCTCTGTCCTTCTCATGAATGATTGAAACTTACCTAGAAAAGGGCTTAGAAATTATCTATGTTTATAATTGTTAATCAGTATGTATAACCATGTAAGTATTTATTTTGATTAGCACACAAACACTTTCAGAGTAGTGTCTGTTTGGTGAATGTGAACCTTTATATTAACAGATTTTTCTTCCTTAAAATGATAATATACCAAATTTAAGGAGTGAAAGAGGATGGCAGTTCATAAAAAACAAGGTCAGCTACTAGGTTAACGCTGAGATAGAGCTGTCAGTAAAGTCAATGAGCTAAGATAGATTGTGATAAAATTAATAGTATGAAATGGCATTTTACCGGAAACTTGACACTTTGCTTAACTCTTGTGCCTACTGTATTAACCCTAGACTGACTTTTTTCTAAACATGCTTTCATCAAAGGTGGTTGAAAGAACTATACCCTGGAAAGTGAATAAATGGCTTAATTTTTTTCTCATCTCTACAAATGTTTCAAGATATTCAAAAGGCCCACATTTTGTTACATGAAGCAATACTGCTAAAGAAAATTACTATTTGAAATCTAAACAGTAAGATAAAGTGCCACAAAGTAAACTGTATAAAAATTGTTGTTTTTTTTTTTTTGCTCTGGGAGATTAAATTCACATTTTTCAAGAGAAAGGACAGTCAAGAAATAGATTCCCCTACAGGCTGACAACACAACTGTGGTTACTATTACCCTCCCCAGTCTACTCACACTGAACGGTACATATCATAAATAAAACACAAGATGCTGGAAGCTTCAGAGGAGTTGTAAGGGTGAAGGAAAGGAAGTCAGTAAAATGATCTCCATGAATGCTTCGATTTGGGTGCAAGGAGTCCTTTCTGTGTTGAAGAGAAAAGTTGAGCCAGTGCCCAAAAGACTGAGAGGTCCCAGCTTAGGAAACCACAGAACAAAGGGAATCTGGGGAATAGTATTACTTACTTAGAGTAAAACCACACTGTAAAGCTCCATGTTGTGTACCATTCCACACGACACTAAATTCACAGGCATCGATTTAAAAAACAAAACAAAGCAAAAAATTCTTAAGCACAGAAAATAAATACTGAGCAAACTACAGTTGGAAAAGGGAATATGCTATAAAACCAGCACATTTAGGATTTGAACATTATTTAGAGTCAGAGATTGCAAATATAGCATGATTTTATTAGTTCAGAACTATCAGGTCAAAGGACATATTTTGGAAACTATACCTAACCAGATCATAGGAATCAAGAGGTTATAACATCTGCTCTAGTTACATATACAACAGTTAAATTGATCCTCCCTTCACCATTCTCTGATGTTGTAGGAAACTTTGGCTTTGAAAAGGCATTGATTTGAGGCCAGAAATAGCACAGAGCTGTGCTGCTCAAAGTATGATACATGGACCCATATCAGCCTACTAACTGTTACCGATCTGCAATGGAATAGAAACAGAAATTGAAAGTTAGTTTGAGGTCTGGCAAATTAATAGTTCCCATTTTGTTTTTGTTGCTTAAAATTGCTTTTGCTATACGGAGTCTTCTTTGATTCCATACAAAGTGTATAATTATTTTCTCTACGTCTGTAAAGAATGATGTTGGTAATTTAATAGGGATTGTATTGAATCTGTAGATCACTTTGGGTAGTATAGACATTTTAACAATGTTGATTCTTCCGATCCACGAGCATGGTATATTTTTCCATCTATTTGCAAGTTCTGCTATTTCTTTTCTCAGTGTTTCATAGTTTTCCTTATAGAGGTCCTTTACCTCTTTAGTTAGGTATATACCTAGATATTTTATTTTCTTTGTTGCTATTTTGAAGGGTATTGAGTCTTTAATTTGGTTTTCCGATTGACTGTTATTGGCATATATAAATGCCTCTGATTTGTGTATATTAATTTTGTAGCCTGAGACTTTGCTATATTCGTTAATCAATTCCAGGAGTCTCATGGTTGAATCCTGGGGGTTTTCCAGATATAACATCATATCATCAGCAAAAAGTGAGAGTTTAATCTCTTCCTTCCCTATTTGGACTCCCTTGATTCTGCTCTCTTGCCTGATAGCTCTCGCAAGGACTTCCAATACTATGTTGAAAAGTAATGGAGACAATGGGCAGCCCTGTCTGGTTCCAGTTCTAAGTGAGAGTGCTTTCAGTTTTTCCCCATTTAGAATGATGTTGGCTGTGGGTTTGTCATATATGGCTCGTATCATTTTTAGGTAGGTTCCATCAATGCCTATTTTGTTAAGCGTTTTTATTATAAAAGGGTGTTGAATTTTGTCAAATGCTTTTTCTGCATCTAATGAGAGTATCATATGGTTTTTGTTTTTGCTTCTATTTATGTGGTGAATTACATTTATAGATTTACGTATGTTGAACCACCCCTGCATCTCTGGGATGAAGCCCACTTGGTCATGGTGGATTATTTTTTTGATAAGTACTTGGATTCGATTTGCTAGTATTTTATTGAAAATTTTTGCATCTATATTCATGAGAGAAATTGGTCTGTAGTTCTCTATTTTTGTTGCATCCTTTCCAGGTTTTGGTATCAATGTTATATTGGCTTGGTAGAACGTGTTGGGGAGAATTCCATCCTTCTCAATATTGGAGAATAGTTTATGTAGGATGGGCACCAGTTCAGATGGGGGTATGCCTACACAATGAGTGCATTGCACACCGTTTGGGGAATGGTAACACTTGAAGGTGCTGACTCAGGAAGGGGGGGTGGGGGGAAGGGACATATACCTACATGATGGGTGCAATGCACACTATCTGGGGAACGGACACACCTGGAGCTCTGACTTGGGGGGAAAGGTGGTACATGGGCAATGTATGTAACCCGCAATTCTGTATCCCCCATAGCAATAAGATGAAATAAAAAAAAAAAAAGAAAGAAAGTTAGCATTTGCAAACTTTTTATGGCAATTTGACATAGCAATTTTATGTCTGTTAAATCTAATAATAAAAAATGGGCTTCTGTTTATATTTTCATTGAATATTTCTAGTATTTAATTTTTATTATATTTTATAGAAATATTCTGTTTCAGATTGAAGAAAGAACTGGTTCTCTACCACAGATAGTTTTAGAAGCATTAGCATAGACCATAACCGAACCATCATTATTTTAAGATTAAAGTTTGAAGTCCATGCCTCTGTTAAGATTTTTTTGGATTAAAAAAAAGTACGTAGTGACATCTGAGATTCTTTGAGTTCCTTAGTAATAAAATACTTAGGCTTGAGTCCTCTATGACAAGGAAAGGTTTTATAAAAAAAATTTTATGAACTGTTGACTGATGAATCCTAAATTTCAGAGTCAAAAATCTATGTCTACTTTGAGTCATTTGCTTCTGCTAAACTTCCTTTAATCTCTTCTGTCTTCTGATTTCTGTTCTGTAAAATCATACCAGTGTCTGATCCCAGAAATAACATGTGGATTTCATTTTTTCAAAAACAACATTCAGCTTTCCATTACTTGTAATCATTGAAGAGCATAATGCACAGATAGCTAGATGGCAGACATTCCAAAACTCACTTGTAATTAGCTTTGTACAACATTTATACACCTTTAAAAAAATCATTCTTCCAAGCTGACATATATAAAGTTAAAGTTAGGTGGCATTTCTGAGCAAAGCCCAGTAGAAAGCAGTGTGAAGAGCTCAGGCTGAGATTATTTTTCAAGTCTGGTGTTTTATTTCATTGATCTCTGAAATGGGCTATCTATGGGCTGGTAGTTAAGAGTTGACTGTGCATACAGACCTCTCTCATAACTAATACTAAAACAAAACAAGGGGTGTGGCTTCAGTCAAGTCAAACGCTGATGGATGAGACAGGTGCCAGCCCTCAATGGACCCCTTTAATTAGGGACTAGAATAATAAATGGTAGTGGGATAATTAGCAAACAATTTAGAAAGAAAAGTTATGTCTCTACCTCTATCAATTGTTGACAAATTAATAAGCTATAAATGGATGGCAAAGGCTTTTCTAAGCAAACCCCTAATGTAGAAAAATATTGATAGATTTGACTTCAACAAAACAATAACGGAAAACTCTACTCTCAATAATAATCAAAAGCAAGTATAAATTTAAAAAATATATATGTGACATAAATGACATAAAAAGAAATAAAGAGGCAAAGCTGTACAAAATACATCCAGAAATACAAAAACTATAAAGGAAAGCCTAGGTATAGTTTACTCCATAAAAACATTTTAAAGTCTGTATGGAAAGCAATGCGATAAATAAAGCCAAAAGACAAGTAATATGCAGAAGAAAATGTTCATAGTATATATGACAAATTAAAAATAATAACAGTGAAAACATGTTACTATGCATCAGACATTGGTCAAAACGTTTTACATATATAAACTCATCTAATCCTCACAAGGATTAATAGTACTTAATGAAGTAGGTACAAATAAGGAAGTAGACACACAGAAGTCTCAGCAAGGACACGGACAAGGTGGAATTCAGATCCAGGCAGCACGGCTCTAGGGTCCATGCCTTCAATTACCATGCTATGACGTGCCTCCTAAAGTCAGGGCTGCCTCAGCAGAGTAACTCAATTACAGCCATCCAAAAGCAAAGCATGAGAAAAAGAAAGGTGGAAGAAAGGAAGAGTAGGAAGGAGGGAAGGCGATAAAGAAACAGAAAAAGAAAAGAAAGAAAAATAAAAGGAAAAAGAGAAAGATATTCCCAATTTAAAATTTTAAGGAGCAAGCATGAAACAACTTTTTTGAGTGTGGAATATGTAGCTATAAAGAGTTGTTTGAAAGAATGATCAACAAGAAATTAATGGTGGTTATTTCTGGAGATTTTTTCACATCTTTCACTCATCTTTTCTATTGTTTGACTACTTTATCTTATTTTTTTAAAAAAGACTTTAAAATGTTAATGCTGTAGGCAGTATTAACAATGATGTAGGCCGGGCGCGGTGGCTCACGCCTGCCTGTAATCCTAGCACTCTGGGAGGCCGAGGCGGGTGGATCGCTCAAGGTCAGGAGTTCGAAACAATGATGTGGATGATGGCATAGAAGGCAGCTACTGTGGTATACTGCATGTGAGAGTATAAATTAAACAACAACTTCTCAGGGCAATTTGATTAAATTTAATGAAAAGCTTTAGAATTTTGTATGCTTATTTGACCTAGAAATTCCACTTGTTTTTCTGGCATCAATTTAAAATGGATCTTTACTCATTGACACATGAATTTTATTTTTCACTCATTTACAACACTGCTAGAGTATAGTAAAATATTCAAAATACAACAAAATTTAAACAACTCCAGATAATGCTAGCTATCGCCTCCCCTCCTCACCTATCCATTTTCTCTTCTTAGGTATATAATTGGACTACATATCCCAGCCTTCCTGCAGTTAGATCACGTGACTGAGTTCTAGTGATGAATATCATCCCTGGGACAAGGCTTTATTTAAGGAAGTAGATGTGCCCGCTCCATATTTTAGTGTTTCTTCCACTGACTGCAGGCAGAGATGACAAAGATGAAGCCCTGGTGAAGAGAAGGCAAAATGAGCCTGGGTCCCTGAGTCACTAGGTGGAGAAGAACCATTCACCAACAAGGAACACCTGCCTGTGACTGTTAAATGAGCAAGAAATAAACTTCTATTTTGTTTGAGCTACTATGTGTTTTTGGATCTATTTATCTACAGCTTAATTCACGGTTTAAATGTGTTTTAAACTGCCACTGAACCGACTTGGGCGCATATGTAAACTTTGCAACGGGACTGTGGAATGCACTCTCTTTCTGGTCAGCGTGGGCACACCCTTTGATAATGGGCTCAGACAACGCACCTGTGACAGCAGTGCTCTCCCCTGGGAAGCTGTTTCTCTTGATGTGTCCTCAGCTCCCCAGTAAAAGTTTGCGATGATGAACTGGCATTCTCCAATTTTTCTGCTGATATTCAAATTCTTCCTTCTTAACAGGCTGATGCTTGTTCAGCCAGCTAATGATTTTACTAAACCTTCAAGAATCTTCTGTTTGCGCTCCATCATCATTTTTGCCTTGAATTTTCCTGTTTTCCCCTTTTTCCGTAGTGAGGACAGTGGATTCAAGTGAGTTTTAAGGAGATACCAACGATGTTTCTCTGCTTCTCGTTTTATTGCATTGAACTTCTCAGCCTTCTGAATCATATGATCAATGGCTTCATTAATCAAGATTTTCATTAATCAATATATTCTTCCACATTGTGACTTAATACTGTTCTTTTTGTCCATCCTCTTAGTCCACAGCAGCAACCTTGCAAATGTGGACATCGGCCGGGTGTGGTGGCTCACACTTGTAATCCTAGCACTCTGGGAGGCAGAGGCGGGTGGATTGTTTGAGCTCAAGAGTTCAAGACCAGCCCAAACAAGAGCGAGATCCCATCTCTACTAAAAATAGAAAGGAATTAGCTGGACAACTAAAAATATATAGAATAAATGAGCTGGGCATGGTGGCGCATGCCTGCAGTCAGTCCCAGCTATTCAGGAGGCTGAGGCAGAAGGATTGCTTGAGCCCAGGAGTTTGAGGTTGCTGTGAGCTAGGCTGACGCCATGGCACTCACTCTAGCCTGGGCAACAGTGATGCTCTGCTTGGAAAAAAGAAAATGTGGACATCGATGATCATTCTTACTTCACTGAGGACTACTGTGATGTGCAGGGGTATGCCAAGCAGGTTGCTATCTTTGACTATTCCCTCTCATATTAATACACCTGGATGAGGACAGCAAGTTGTTACCAATCTAAATAGTAATGGTCTGTATCTGTTGGTGGAAATGGTGGAATTACACACAATCGTAACAGCTGAGATTTCGTTTACTGCCTCAATAACCAGAGAAGTAAGTGTGATATCCAATAAAAAATTATTGAACACGTTCAGATTTCATCAGCACCACAGTATCAGCCTCATTGGGCAGATGCTTGTGTCCAGTTCCTGGCTCCTGAAGAAGACTTGCTGGAGTTCCAAACAACTTATATGTCCCATAATAACAAAACTATTAAAATTATGCTAAAAAAGAGTATATAATAACAGAAAAATGTTTATGATAAATCTTTTAATGAAAAAGAAGTTTATAAAAGTATATTCAGTATGTAAAAATATATACAGTATGATCCCACATTTGTAAGTAGAATTATTAATAATTCATTCTGCCAATAAATATTAGACCCCTACTATGCATGCACGAGGCTTTATAAATATATTGGGGGAAGGGGGGTGTGAGAGAGTGAGAGCAGATTTTGATTTTCTTATTTTATATTTTCTGATTTATCTAAAATGAATATGTATTCATTTTCTAACAAAATATCACTATTAAAATAACATTTTTTGAATTATACGAAAAGGCTAACGTCATAACAATAAGATTATATAGAATAAACTGACAACACATAAGTTATTTTGGCCCTGCCACAGTGACT
Source organism: Eulemur rufifrons (assembly GCF_041146395.1). Taxonomy (NCBI): domain Eukaryota; kingdom Metazoa; phylum Chordata; class Mammalia; order Primates; family Lemuridae; genus Eulemur; species Eulemur rufifrons. The sequence goes on from NC_090997.1 coordinate 38,926,438, forward strand.
CACCAAATATACCCTGCACTGTTTATTTTATTTTTTTTCTATTTCACTATTGAAACGAACAGATGCATTTCACATCACATGGATTTCATGGAAACGTGCCAACCATTTTCTTAGCAACCAAACTCCTGTCTTCTGCACTGTGCATGATTAACTAAAACAGCCTGTTGACGGCTTAAAATAAACCTGCCTTTTTCCATTTAGCATTTTTTCAAATGAATATAATTTCGTTTGCTGATGAATTTAGTTCAGCTTCAAGGGAATTTTTCTTTTCTTCATGGGGAGGCTGAAGGATCAGAACTGTCATGCCAAAGAATGAAAAGCAAGCCTAGGGAGAAAAAGACAGTCTGATGTTTACGTGGGTAAAGTAAAAGTATCTTTGTCAATTTTACCCCCACCCCGCGCCCCCTTGTTTTTAATAGGGTAGAATGTCAATTTAAATTCTATTTCTGCTTTTGCATTATGATGTTTAGATTGCTTGATTAAAAGCATTAATTTAAATGGTAACTCTGAAGATTACTATTGTTATTATGCATGAGCTCTTGCCTTATTTTTGTTTATCTCTAGCACTTGAATATACCCTAAAATTTAATTAGATTCATCCCACAGGATCGGAGACCCTTTGATGGGTGGGGTTCAGAAGTAAAGGGACTGGACAGGATAATCAGCAAGGGAGAAGGGGTGCATATGATCAGCAATGAGGAAAGTCTGTATTTTCTTGGGGGAGATGATTCTGCAACTTGGAATGAATTGCTGCTCTGTTTGATGAGTATAAAATATAACTTTGTGTCTATATGTACATATAGACATTTTGTGTCCAAAGACTATAGGAATATTTGCTAAACAGGGAAACTTCAAAGTTCCTTTACAGATTAACAGCTTAAAAACAAAGCCATTTATGCACTTAAACCAACGTGTATCTACAGAATCCATGAAAGGAAGAGGGTTTTTTGGTTTTGTTTTTTTTCTAGACACCAGGTCTTAATATCATTGCCCTCAAATCCTGGGTCATGTGATCTTTTCTCTTCAGCCTCCCAAGTAGCTGGGACTATGAGCATTATATAGTCCAGGCAGGTTCCCCATTATCTTTCACTTGTGTCCTCATTTGGAAATAGACTGTGAAAACCAGCGCTAATGGCAAGTTGCAACATTATTTAAATTTCCACTTTATTTCCCCCAGAGCAAATTTGTAAATGTTAGCCATCATCAAGCAATCCAGTTGACACTTTCGCTGCAAAGTTTTACATTTTCCCCTGTGGGGAACAAAGACACAACAGATATAAAACATATTCCTGATACATCCACTCTTTCTTATTCCTCCCCTATTTCTATTTTGAGAAATAAATAATCTTGATGTCTTGAACATTAGACATAGTGCATGTAAGAGTTATAGACATATTACATTAAACATTGTAACATAGCTGCTCCCACATTTGAATATTCCTTTACTATAAGTCTGAAGTCTTTATTGCTTAAGCCAGGTCCTGATGCTGGTCAGCCACGCTGGAAAATGTCATTATCTCTTTCAGGTTTGTGTTTGAAAGAGTTAATGCGCTTTCAAAACTGCCCAATCTAGTTTCCAAGTTAAGAAAATCCAAATCAAACGTGTCCCCCTGTGTGTTTGAGGCTAATCGTGCTGATGGCATTACTTCCTTTATGGAGGGGAGATTTGATGACTAGCACACTCATCAGCCTCTGGCCTGCGGAGAGGATCCCGGAAACATACTGGGAGCTTCCTATGGGACCCATTGCTTATAGGGGAAGGTGCCTTAGAGCTTTATTAATTACACCCAGTTGGGCTGAGGGAAACTGGAGATGAAATCCAGGAAATATTCCAGAGTCTGGCACCTGAGCAACCACAGACAGCCTGTGGAAACCTCGGAGTGCCTCAGCTTCTGTGCTTTTTGTTCATTAACGTCCTTTTCTCAGACTAATAAAAATTAAGGCTGATCATGCCTACCTTATCTGTAGAAGTGAGTCTGATCTTTAACTTAGCCATTCTATTCTATTTTGTTTTTTAATAGAAAACTAAAACCTTGAGGATGAAGGTGCTTTTGGTTTCAGTATATTTGGTGTAGCTTTATCTCTTTCTATTGACCACTGCTTTACTTTATTTCAAAAGATCTTCCATTTCTTAGAAGCTTTTTTGTTCTTTAGATAAAATTACATTTTAGTTTTAAAACTCAATAAAAACAACATCAATTTTCACTTATTGAGGGCACAAAATTAGTTAGTTGCTATGCTAAGTCCTGTAGATGAATTAATTCTCACACTGAGAATAGGAAGTAGAATCAGGTCTTTCTGATGCTCTATAATTAAGCAGAAGAGAACACATCACACCCACATTAAGAATAGATTAAATGTCTTAGTTAATTAGCCAAGGATAAAGAAAACGCTCTGAGGCAGGACCAATGTGGCCTGTCTTGGCAAGGATTTCCCTGGCCTCTACTCCCTGAGAAAGTCCACCAGGAAGGCGTATCCACAGAAAGTAAAGACAGTCAGTGTCCAAGTGTCCCTAATAATAAACCTGCCTCTGGCTTTCCAGCCTCCCCAAATAATTATGTCTTCACAACCAAAAATTATTTTCCAAATCCCATGTTCTTACAATTACAGGAGATCCCAGAATATTACATCTTTGCAGTGGAGTCATTTGAAAATGAGGTACATAAACTCCTTTAATTATGTAGTGAGATAAAAAATACAGTTCATTTTCAATTTAAGGACCAGGAGCAACTAAAATCTGGTTGTTTAAAGAACTTGGAGTCTAATTTTCAGTCTAAAGATGAGGAGTTAAAGTATAGAAATTTATTAGTATAATATTTAGAAGTTGTCAGGATAATTTGGGAGTGGTTCTTTCTAGATCAATGTATGGATTGAATAAGAACGTCTTTGACTCAAGATTCTAGGCTGTGGTACTATCCTTTTACAAATGGGAATTATCTTGGGGAAATGCTTTATCACAAGATTTTCCCCGTAAAGCTAGATTAAATCTCCACTGGGAGTACCCATATGAGTCTGGAACAGAACAGGGAGTATTTTCTTGAATCTATAATGGTACAGAAAAGAGTGAGGCTGTCTGGCACTTGCATAGACAGATAGATAACCAGATAGATACAGATATGTGCATGTATATGTGTGTGTACCACACACACACAATTAAGAAACTCATGTTACCAAATATAGTAACATAAAGAGTACTTCAGTTGTTAGGAAAAGACACTCTGAATATAGGGTCTAAGATGTACTCTCTAATTCAGTAGCTATTAGCCATATGTGGTTATATAAATTTAAGTATAAATTATTAAATTTAAACTTCATCTTTGGGCTGGGTGCAGTGGCACATGCCTGTAATCCTAGCACTCTGGGAAGTGAAGGCAAGAGGAGTGCTTGAGGTCAGGAGTTTGAGACCAGCCTGAGTGAGAGTGAGACCCTGTCTCTACTAAAAATAGAAAAAATTAGCCGGGCATGGTGGTGCATGCCTGTAGTCCCAGTCCCTCAGCAGGCTGAGACAGGAGGATTGCTTGAGCCCAGGAGTTTGAGGATGCTGTGAGCTAGGCTGACGCCACGGCACTCTAACCCGGGCAACAGAACCAGACTCTGTCTCAAAAAAAGAAAAAAGAAAAAACCCAAAAACAAAAAAATAAAATTCATCTTTGCAGTTGCACTAGCCAGATTTCAAGTATTTAGTAGCTACATGGATAACAATATTGGATAGCAGGGCTATAGAATTCTTCCATCATTATACAAAGTTCTATTGGATAGTGCTGGTCCAGAAGTTGGGGAAATATTTTTAAAATGCATTTAATTAGAGCTTGTTAGTCTTATCCTTTCAATGAAGTCTTCCCTGAACCAATTTCTGTTGTAGATTACTAAAAACGAGCTATTTTATTATGCTATCCACACAGTGATTCAATTTATAATTAGAAGTTGATGAAGTTCTTTCATTTACTACAGTATCACTTGCACCACATTTTCCAACTGCATTAAGAAGTTAAATTATCTCACAGAAGATAACAAAAGACAGGGAATTTACTCAACGGTGTAGAAAATATAAATATATGTGAAGGGTGTGTGCGTCCGTGTATGTGTACATGTCTGTGTTAACTGAAAACCCAAGTTGAGGACAGTGTGTTCGTACTTTGTAAAGTGCAGTGCAAGACGTACTGTGCTTATCTGTGCAGTCTGGTCAAGAAGAGGCCGGTCAAGTCCATCAGGGACTTCTGGCCCACATAACTGAATCATTGGTGAAAATTCTATAGGAATTTCTAAAAGCAAAGAATTACCAGTGGCTCTTAAAGATTCTGTTTAAAAGTGGCATATTGCTCCCGTTTCGTTAGCCAAATCAAGTCACATGAGCAAACTGGCTGTCAATGGGGTGGAGAAGTATAGGCCACTCATGGAGAGCAGCAGCATATGATTAGGGACAATAATATAACCTGTCACAAGGCCCTTTTGCTAATGATAAACAGCTTACTCTCCGTATTAGTTAGGGCTCTTCAGAGAAACAGAACAAGTAGGAGATATATAAAGATATAAGGAGATTTATTATGGGAATTTATTATGGAAATCACACGATTGAGCTAATTGTGGAGGCCAAGAAGTCCTACAATATGTCATCTGCAAGCTGGAGAATTAAGAATTCAGACTGTAATTCAGTTTGGGTCTGAGAACCAACAGGTGCCGCTGGCTGGTGTGTCTCGGAGTCCAAAGGCCCAGGAACCAGACAGGAGCTCTGATATCTCAGAGAAGAAGACAGACGCCCCAACTCAAGAAGAGAGAGAGAAAATTCTCACTTCCTGTGCTTTTTTGTCCTATTTGGTCCTTCAATAGATTAGATGATGCTGCCAACATTGGTGAGGGCAGATCTTTTTTATCTCAGTCCACAGATGCAAATGCTGATCTCTTTCAGAAACACCCTCACAGACAGACCCAGAGATAATGTTTTACCAGCTATCTGGGCATCCTTTGACTCAATCAAATTGATGCATAAAATTAACCATCACATTCTCTCTTCTCCATATCCTATTATAATGTAGCCAGTTCCTAGATGGTACTCTTATCTCTGACTAGAAAAAGGAACCCTCTCTTTAGAACATCCAAGGTATTTGGTTTTTCAACATTATCAATAGACCACTGTGGTTTCTAGAATCTGTTATCAGTCTTGACCTAGGCTCAGCTGCGGTGGTTGCTTTCCTACTGTAATTTGAATCTGTAGAATGAATAAAAAGCAGAGGACACTTGTTCATAACTCTGCCTATTTTAGTTCCAGAGAACCTTGCCTGGAGTAAGAAGTCTGTTACCAAATGATTTGGATATTTTGAATAGAAGTGTTATTTATGGCCATGAGGACAGAGGAAGAGTAACTGTCATGGAAATACTTTAGAAGATGGTGACCACATTTTCTTTCTCATTACCAGGGTATTTCAGAGCGAAATTTGTGGTGGGCATTTTATTCTATGTATATAAATACAGCTGGCTGGGCGCGGTGGCTCACGCCTGTAATCCTAGCACTCTGGGAGGCAGAGGCGGACCGTTTGAGCACAGGAATTTGAGACCAGCCTGAGCAAGAGCAAGACCCCGTCTCTACTGAAAATAGAAGGAAATTAGCTGGACAGCTAAAAATATATAGAAAAAATGAGCCGGGCATGGTGGCACATGCCTGTATCCCAGCTACTCAGGAGGCCGAGGCAGGAGGATTGCTTGAGCCCAGGAGTTTGAGGTTGCTGTGAGCTAGGCTGACGCCATGGCACTCTAACCTGGGTGACAGAGCAAGACTCTGTCTCAAAAACAAAAACAACAAATAAACAAATACAGCTGAGACTTATCTTTTAGAAGAAACTTGTATTAATTAACACAGCACTCACAATGATACCTATAAGATGGGTGTTTTTATCCCCATTTTGGAAAAGAACCAACAAAGCAACTTGCCCAGGGCCTCATAACTCATAACGGCTGAAACTGGAGTTTGAGCTTGGATTTTTCTGATTCCAGATTGACACACGGGTCTGGTGAGCCTCTCCCTACCCATATCAATAAATAGCATTTGTCAGGTGATATTACTGCATTTGCAGGCCCTTTGCTGAAGGCATTACCTACATTATGAGCTCATTGTCCTTAAAATCACCCTGTGAAATAAGTATTTCTTTCTATTCTATGACTGAGGAAATTGAAGCTTACCGGGCTAAATATGGTGTACAGTTTACGCTGCTAATAAGTGTTTGAAACCAAATCTAACTCTAAAGCCACTGCTCATAACTATTTACTAACCTCTACATTACAACTTCTCCTCAATGCTTAACATCTGCATCCAAAACTAGGGGTGCCCTGAAGTGGAGAGAGGCAGTAAACCTGAAGGACAAGGAAAAAAGAAACCGAATTACTTGAAAAATGATGCATGGGCTTGGATGGTGGTATAGGTTTATGGTGGAAATGATAATATTAAAATGAGAATTAGGAAACAACATGACTTAATCATAAAATAAAAATGGACTCCTGTCCCATAAGCTCTATTACTAATTTTGCTTTTCAGATCCAATTTTTGTCTTAAGCATGCTTATTTTGATTCTAATCCAGTTGAAGCAAGCTTATAATTAAAGTGGCATTTACTACATTGGTTGTTTTTCATACTGATTAGATAGGAATGTCTAGGGCAGCGAAGGCCCTTGGGATCCAGGCACGTCCAATGTCTTGATCACACGATAGACACAGGCAGCTGAAACCCGGCCTCGGCGGGAGGCAGTCTGAATCAGGGGCATTTTTAGACGATGAGCCAAAGCAGAAGCCAGGGAGCTGAGTTCGCTGGGAGATATTCATTACTGGGAGTCTCTGTGTTCATTATATTTTAATCAGCTGACCATTAACACAGACAGAGAAGGAAAAATGAACGGAAGATCATTAGGCTGTCTGAATCACATAACAACTGTGTGCAACTCAAACACACCTAGTACTAAAATATGGGTTATAACTGCTGAAGTTAGCACACAGGCAGCTGACATCAGCTGTCACTTCTGAGCACCCTAAAACCAATCTTTTTCAAATTTTTAAAATATTTTTGTTTGTTTGAGTTTTTTTGCCAATAGGGTCTTGCTCTGTCACCTGGGCTAGAGTGCGGTGGCGTCATGATAGCTCACTACAACCTCAAACTCCTGGGCTCAAGTGATCCTCCCACCTCAGCCTCCCAAAGTGCTAAGATTATGGGCATGAACCACCATGCCCAGCCTCCAATCTTTTTTTTAAAGAATCACTATCCCTCAGGCCAAATCTATTGGAAGCTGGTATATAATTTTTTGCTATTTTAACAAGAAATATGTACCAGACTATGTAGCTGATGTTTAAATAACCCCTGCAATACTGAGACATCCTTCCTCAAAAGAATTATTCCCAATTCCTACATTTCTAGAATGGTGCCCAGAAATTAAAATAGGTCCATGTCTTGCTACTCATTGTAAATGAGAATGCAAATGTCCTTGATATTTATTGGCCAGCTGGAAAAACAGCAGAAAAACCGATAAAAGTTTTTCTGCAGGACACAGTTCTACAGACATCTAGCCATGCCTGAGTGGAGGCTATTATTTATTGTTGATCGAGCAGTTGAAGTCATGGTTCTGGGTTTACAGAAGATGGTTTTCTGGCCGTGAGGATGTAGAAAGTGCCCCTTAGAACAACTGATTTTCCAGGATATTCATCCTACTCTATGGCCACTAAAAAGAATATGAAGGATTCTGGACCTAATTTTAAAGAAAGAGGGAATGTTCACTTTCACTTAGAGAATTAAAGGCTTTTCTCTAATTCTCGTTCCTCTCTTTATTTCAGTCCTGGAGTCTCACTGCAAAGCTTGGTATCCTGTACCTACAGTGAGTCTACAGAGGAATTGGGTCATTACGGATCTCCCCTCCTGTAATATGCTACTATGTTATATAATGAATAGCCCCAATCATAGATTCTTGTAGGTATTTAGAGGAGAATTTAGAACTAGGGAGAAAACAGTAATTTTGTCCCACCACAAACAAATCAATTCATGATTTGTGTATTGAGACTTCCCCAGAGAGACTTAGGCAATTAAGAATTAGAAGCCCTTAATTAGGATGTAAGACTCAGCGATGGTAGATGGAGATGCTGATGAGTTCCAGAAGGGCTCTCTGCACATTGAAAGAGTTGGGTAGTCAGTGCAATGTAGCATCTAAAGAAGTGTGGAACATTTCATTACCAAACTCGATAATCATGCCCAGAGCTTCCCTGGAGTGGCTCGCCACATGCCCTGATCTCAGGGACCTGTTTCTTCTCGTGTTGTTTTGGGTGCATTCAGTGGGTAAATGGCCCTGTTTTCCCCCAGTGGAACTAAAGAGGGCATGTGGACACAACACCTTCCAGAGCTTACACTGGACTTTTTCAGCAGTATGGCTTTTATGAGCGTCAATCAAAAGCAATGAAAAATTATAAAATGGCTTCTACCCCTCTCTCTGCTAGGCATCCCTCTAGCATCCAAATTTTTCCTCTGCAGCTAAGTAGTTTTCATAGCACCCTTTCTATTTGAAATAGACTCCCCTGTTCTCTACACCTAAATCCTTCCTATTCTTTAACAGGGAGCTTGAACTTCACCTCCTTCAGGCAATTGTCTACCTATTAGCTTCCAGTTTATTTTTTATTTTGTTTATTTAATTGTGAATTCCTTGACTGAATTTTAACTCCCTGGGTATTGAACCCAATTCTAACAAGGAGCCTTCAGTGAAAATGGAGTGGTAGTAAGGCACATTTTAGACACTTGCTGTTTGGGAATTTAGGAAAGCATATGTCTAAGGGAAAACAGGAAAGTAGGATTCAATATCTAGACTTTTTTAATGGTAAATACTCCAAATAAAGGACTACATTTAGGAAACTTAAAAATATTATTTAATTATAGACTCTAAAGGTAAGTTTGGATGAATAAATGTCAGGGAGAGTGACAGAATGAGAATTAAGACCTCTTCAAAGTGAAAAATGAAATATAAATAACAATACAGATATTACAAGCCAAGACAACAACAAACTAACAAAAACAATTTTTTTAGTATACTGAAAAAAAATCAACAGTAATCTGAAATTTTCTGTTCCTATGAAATACTAACAAATTTTATTTTGCTGTTGAATATTCTCTCTGCCAACTTTCTAAAATGATTTAGAAATATTAATGACTTTTCTGACTTTATTTCCCCTGCTACTATTATTTTATGTATTATGGCATAGGCGTCTTACTTATTTTCTTGCCTACAGGGAATAATTTTACCTAAATATTAACATTAGTCATTTGAGCATAGTATTTCATGAACATTTTTATTCCTCTGTGTTTTTAAGACTGTCCATTACTTTTATTCTGTTTCCCGTATTGACGTCTTTCATGCTGTTTGCAATAATTTTCAGTAGGAAAAAAAAGTTTAAATGCATACAGTGACACTTCCATGAAATGGAATTTCCAAAGACATTTGTTTCTTGGATCTGTTGCTACAATTTTAAAATAGGAATGTTATACCCAGAAAAATATGCAATGTGGAAGCAGGACATATTTTACCACTGTGGGTATGTTTAAATTTCCAAAAATATTTTTGTTTTCTTTCTTTTTTTTTTTTAGTTTGATAAAAAAAATTTGTGCATTAAAAATTTCTCCCTACTTATTGAGTTGTTTTTTTCTCATTGTTCCTTGGTGTCAGGTCACCTAAATATATGATTCCAGTGTGTTTTCTGGTTGGACTCCTCAGAGATGGCAACATCAAACAGGTTTATTTAGCCGTGTGATGAACAGAACTGCAGGAAGCAAGCACAGGCTGTTAGCAGAAGCTAGGAGGAAATCTTTAAAAGCATGATGAGCTATGTTACACACACCAAGGACACAAAGAAATTGCATTTTGCACCCTCCGCAGAGATATTGATGATGGGTAGCAGAATGTAGGGGAGCCAGAGTGCTTATTGAGGATCAATGCAGCAACAGCATGGAGGTGAGAGCGAGTCGAAGACACCCTGGAACCACCTGGTCCCCGAGGCTGACAGAGCAGGGGTACTGCCTCCAGATTCAAGCTGTTCCTGCAGCTTGGAAACTATCTGCAAAGCTAGCCTGGAGTAAGAGAATTTTCTAAAAGCTGAAGGGAAACAGCCCCTTTAGTGCATGGATATTCCAGTCATTAGATCCAAAGACAAGCTCTGCTGCTATTTAAAAAAAAAAAAAAAAAGGTAGATAGCTGCAGGGTTAGCTCTTCCCCCTGATGGCTGTTCACATTGATTTGCTTCATAGATTGATTGCTTTTGGCATTTGCAACCCTTCTTAACAACAGGGGAAAAAAATCCAGTGGCTGGGCCAAATTCACAAATGATGAATGAATGTGGAAGACACGTTTGGTGTCACACAGACTTGCGATGGATAACAGCACTTAAAAGTAGTAACAGCTGGATTTGAGTTTTTAAAATTAGGGCTGTATTATTTATGGGGGAATTGGGACACTGGGAGTCTGAGAGAGAGATTAAAAGCTTATTTGAAATGAATGAGCTTTATGCTGTACCTTGGGATGGCGGCCACCAGGCAGACATGACACACTGCTCTGGCCCCTAGTAGGATGACTTTTACTCAGCTGGACTTCAGCATTATGCCTTAGCTTGCAACCAGGACACTTTAATAAGGAGCAGCACAAAACCTCTTTTGTATTTATTGTGGGGATTTTGTAAACTATATTGTCTAATAAATCTCACACTGTCTTTTTCATGAAGATATCTAGGAGAAATTCCTCGCAGACCTTAGAGACAGAAAAAGCCACGTTCTCCTGAGAAATGGTGCTATTTCTCCTTTATAGACACTGAATTCTGTCATTGCCAGGGTTTCCCTCCTGCTTTGGTGGAGCAAAGGGTTGGGTTTAAGTTTAGAATAGGACCTTCCATACACATTGATGTTCAATACTTTTATTTCTGGCTTCATTTTACTATTTTACCCTTATTTTCCTTTAGTTTTATCTCTTTTTCTCCTATTATATGCATTTTTGCAATGAAGCAGAGTATAAACCGTAAGTACACATTTTCTTTTTTTTAGTAATAAATTGTCACTTAAAATTTTGTCCAAGTGGCACTGTAGTTATAAAAGAAAATATCCTTAATTTTGAAGAGATGCAAACTGAAGTATAGATAGGTGTACAATGCCATGTGATTTGCTTTAAAGCCTCAATAATTGCTATGTTGTGCTGGCTGAAAAAAAAATAATAAAAACCTCAATAACAACAAAAGGGTGAGGTAAAGCAAGAATGGAAACATTTTGAAAATTGAATCTAGGTGGGTTTTTTTAAAAATAATTTTCAATTTCTGTGTATATTTAAAATTTTTAAATAGGAAACATTTTCCGTTTGTATCAAATTTCTGATGTAGTGAGTGAACAATTTCTTGATAACTTGAGAGTTAATTTTCCATCGGAAAGCATTTTGTTGACTAGTTGCTCATATCTTCTTCTGAAATTGGGTTGGTTGTTTTGTTTTTCTCTCTCGGCCTTCTCAGCTGAAGCTTCAAGTCATAAAATACAAGACAGAATGAAGGCGGCAAGTCTGAACTCCAAGGCTACATAAGGTGTGCCAAGCTACGGGCAGAAATACTAACGTGCTTAGAAACGCTCTCTGCTTTCCTCCTTGATTACCCAAATTCTCACTTCTGAGCTTCCATTTCTCTTCTCCACCTAATCCAGATCTAGACGTAGGAAATTAAAATCTGAAGAAGCATGTAGGGCTCATCTACCCTAACTTAAATATTTTAACGCATGTATCAGACTACACTCTTCATATGTTGTTGATGCTATTGAGTTTGGTTACTTTCTCTGTCTCTGTGTGGTTCCATCAAGTTTGTTCACTCCTATATGAGACTTAAGATTTGAGATAAGTTAGTAAAGAATGGATCTAGGTTCAAATATAAGAGTCTGAAAAGTCTGACATGGGCGCTAAGCTGCCTACTAAGGGAAAGTGTGATGCTGAGAGAAATTGATCATATGGCTGCAAAGAGTATTATCTGGCAACTGATGAAAACAGAGGAAGAATAAAGCAACATCTGCTTTCTCTCCATCGCACACTGATAAAATGGTTGAATAAATGCACTTTGCTTATGGCCATGAAGAGCACAGGGGACTTCATCTTTCCAAGTGTTTTTGTGCAATGCTCAAGGCTTATTCTTCTGGTCCTGATGTTTTCTTTCTTAATACCTGCTGGATCAAGAAGCAACCACAAGGATCATTTCCCAAAATTGTCTGAAACAATTCTGACTATGAACCTTGATCACAATTCAAACCCTTAGGCTACGAAAATAAAATATTCTGATTGTTTTCAGCACTATCCACTTTTACTTTCTATTTCCACATTCTGCATTCTGGGTACACTTTTTAAAAACAGGATGAAAATACCATTCTTATTATGATCTACAGTGTAACATTTCACTTAAAAACCAGTGCTATGTACATTGTTGGTTAATAAGCTTTGGAGGAATATTAGGATAAATCATAGACATTGCCAAAAAAGGCCAAATATTGAAAATTTTATATGCTTCAACTTACAATGATCTCTCTCTCACACACACAAATTATTCTGTTTATTATTTTACTTTTTATAATTTTATTTCTCAGACTGCCTAACAGGCACATGCTGATTTCCTGTATGTCATCAACGTTCCCCAGCCATGAGGGTGAGACCAGAACCGCAGGAGCTAAGACATGCGCATTGTCACCTGCCAGGTGGGAGGCAATGAATGGAGTTCCCTAAATTTTTTAGTAAACTTTATGGTGTCCGTGTTGCCTAACTTTATTCCCTCTCTTTGTGTTTGAGAAAGATCTAATAGCCACAGGAAATACCAAGACTGTTATACCCTAAGGAGATTACCTACCTCAGAGTTTAAGCTCCTGTTGTCATAAGCCATATTTCTCAAACTTGTGTAAATATGTGTGGGATGGAAAACCAGAAGACGCTTGGTAAACATGGTCAGCTTTACTCAATAATGAATGATTTTAATCATTTTTCATATTCAAGAAGACACAAATATATTATGGAGTAAAATGCAAATGTCACTTTAATTTTTAAAGATAAAATCTGACATTTGAAAGGGATGTTCTGCATTTAGAAACTGTTGCCAGCCCCAGAACCAGGGGATGGCAGTTCATTTCCTCTGCCATTAGAGGGACTTCAGCAGAAACAGATAACCTGTTCTTTTAAAATATTTGCATCATGGTCTACAGTGGTTTTGAGTGGCTTTAAAATTTGTAATCTTATAAATGATAAAATTTGTAAATTTGTAAATTAAAATATATAATTAGAATTTTATGATCTGAAATTTACATTACATGGAGGATTAGGATAACTGTCCTTTTGACTGATATGGCGTGTGTGTGTGTGTGTGTGTGTGTGTGTGCTCGGTAGACAAAGGGATCTTACTGAAATTCTTAAGGGAACTCTTAAACAGATAAACCCTTCATTTATAAGTCAGTAATATTTAAAAATATTTGTCCCCACTGCCCCCCAAAATATGTAGATATACGAAATTTATGTTTAGTTCAGTGCCTGGCAGTGTAATCTAATTTTTTTTTCTGATTATTGGCTATTCCATTAGATTGAATATGTAACCACAACTTCAGTTGGGTAGCTTGTAAACAGTCTTTGGCCCTGGATGTTCCTCCCTCTTCAAGGATTATTGTTTAAGGCTGTCATTTAAATAATAGCTATTTTCCTTCATCTCCAAAAAGAAAAAATTATTGAAGTGCCAGCTATTTCTCTAGGCATTAAGACATATGTTTGCCTTTTAGTAACAATACACAATCAGGATTCTCTCCCCCATCTTTTCCTCTTACCTGCAAAAAATCCTTATAAAAGGGTATCTTGTTTGAAAAAAAAAAAAAAAACAGATTCCATAAAGCTTACTGTCACTGGGAGGAAGGAAATAAGTACAAGTGTTTGGAGCAAATCCTAGACAGATCCAGTGTTTGGAGAAGGTCAGTAAGAGAGGCCCTGTCTCACTGATCCCTGCATGCCCCCAGGGACCAGCAGAGTGCCTGACGAAGGGAAGGCCTTCACTTCTGATAAACTGTCCCATTTTTTAACATGATCACATACACCTGCATTGATTTTTATTTTTTATTTTTTATTTTATTTTATTTTATTTTTTTTATTTTTATTTTTTTTGAGACAGAGTCTCGCTTTGTTGCCCGGGCTAGAGTGAGTGCCGTGGCGTCAGTCTAGCTCACAGCAACCTCAAACTCCTGGGCTTAAGCGATCCTACTGCCTCAGCCTCCCGAGTAACTGGGACTACAGGCATGCGCCACTATGCCCGGCTAATTTTTGTATATATATATTTTAGTTGTCCATATAATTTCTTTCTATTTTTAGTAGAGACAGGGTCTCGCTCTTGCTCAGGCTGGTCTCAAACTCCTGACCTCGAGCGATCCACCCGCCTCGGCCTCCCAGAGTGCTAGGATTACAGGCGTGAGCCACCGCGCCCGGCCAACCTGCATTGATTTTTGTCTTCAAACTTATTCAGGTGCAAATGACAGAAAAGCCCGACTCATACTGCCTTAAACATGGAAGGAATTTTTGGTTCATGTAATTGAAATACTCAGGTCCAAGTCTCCTCTCTCTCTCTTTTGCTCTTTTCTTTTTCTCTTCCTCCCTCTCCTCCTCCTTTCATCCTCTGTCCTCAACCTCTCTCTCCCTTCCTCTCTCACCCCTCCAGCCTCCCCATCCCCTGCTATAGCTCAGCTCTACTTTCCTCCGTGATGTTATCTGCATGTAGTGATTCAGCAGTTCCTTCTCAAAATAATTTTTCTTTTTTCCCAGTAGCTCTATGTAAGTCTCCAGGTTTAGTTTCTTTGGACCAATCTGGAGCATGTGCCCTCCCTGAAACAATCACAGTGGCTAGAGTATTTGATTCTGTCATGGGCCAGCCTGGATCACAGGCCCAGCTCTGAAGCTATCAGTCCCAGGTGGGTAAGAATGGAAAAGAGATGGTTCCCCAAGGAAAATATAGGTTATTTTACCAGGAAAAAAAAAAAAAGGCAAATGGATATCAGGAAAACAAAAACAACTGATTCCACCATAAATATTAAAAATGGTTTTTCCTTCTCTATAAACAGGTACATGAATGTCTACGCCTTTCCCAAGTTCAGGACTGGTTATACCATCCTTCCAGTTCCAAAAGAAGGAAATCGTACTCATAGTGACTGTACAGAGGGAAACACAACAGAGGTGAGGGTCATAGCTGGACTAATCGCACATGCACACCCAGTCGTTCTCTTAGAATTGCAAAGCTCTTGGAAGTTCGAGGCTCTGTTGCTTTGGCCCAGATTACATATTTCAACACTTTATTGTTTGTTTTTGATATCTGAGTTAGTAATACTAATGTGAAAAAGACCATATGGGGAAAACATTATTTTTCTGTCTCATGTGGGTTCTTTATGGATAAGCAAAAATGCTAATCATTTAAGTAAAAATGTTTTAATATAGCACTGCAATAATGTTTTGAATAGGAAGTTATATCCCTTCTATTCCGAGAAAAACAGGAGCAAATTGCTTTGTATTCATGAAGAAAGCATGGAGATCATGCTAGAAATGCGTTTTAGAATTTGCCCCAAATATTAATCCATAAGTATCATTCTTTTTTATTAAGTTTACTTATAGCATAAGAAAAAAACACTTCAGTAAACTTTTTCAAATGATCTTTTATAAGATTACGAAATTTTAAAAAATATTTTTAGATCAAGAAAGCCACAGAAACACAATATTAACTGGGAAAGGGAATTGTTTAAAAAAACAATTCTTGAAAATAACAGATTGGTATAATCAAATCAGGTGAGTTCTGGTGATTACTGAAAAATAAAACACCTGGATGCAATAAATCCTAAAGCATTTAAGCGTGTGATAAAGCACAGAAAGATGGAAAACAATGTGTAAATTTGAATTCTCATCTAATTTGAAGTCACAAAAATAGGCATCACATAAAATACTCTTGGCTTCCTGGGCAGAAATGAATATATCAACACCACAGGGTATGGCAATGTAGTACATATTAACCCATTGTGGATAACCAATTAAAGGGCTTGATTACCAAATGTAAGACAGTGTAAAGTAGCACTCTTGAAACTGGAGTCTGTGTACAGCAGAATGCGTGGAGACTTGCCCTGAGACCTGGAGTGGGTGCTTTCAAGGATCCAGATCCTCGCCCTCCATATGTCCTCTTTCCTAAAACGCACCTGCCTACGGATGTCCCTCTGGTAAGTTTCTTCTCCCACTTCTCACCACTATCACCTTTCTCCCACTCTACCCAAGAAAAACAAACCTCTTATCCTTCTTAAATCCAACCGTCATGCATTTTCCCAGAATGCAAAACCCTCTCATCAAACTAAAGGGATGACTTCAAATATGAAATATTGACAGAGAAAAAGAAAAAGTTCACAAGTAAGAAGTATTGAAGACCTGGGTGCCTTATTTCATCCAAGTGATAAACTTATGAAATGGTTTTTTCATCAAAGGTTTTTATCTATTTATCATAGAAGTAGAATATTTAATTGTGAAAAACATGCTGGGAAGTTCCAATCAGTTAAGAGGTGGGTTCTCTGCATGTGTATGATTCTCAGTCCTGAGAACGAGCTCGGTGGTTTGTGTTATTAACCTACGTCATGGCCTACATCTCAGTTGCATATTTGCATGGTTTCAAGGAACAAGAGATAAAAATGTCCATGTTTACTTACATCAAGGTTTTCAAAAAGCTTATTACACAACAGAAATCATCTTTATTTTTTTATATAGGTGCAAATCTGTCAGTCATTCTGTTTGTTTATTCATGTATTTAACATTGCTGTGCTGTATGTAATGCACTTAACAGCAATCATTAATTCACTTTTTGTAAACTCTACAATTACTGGAGATTCAATACCTTATCTTTTCTTTGTTGTTAATTCCCAACAGAGTAAACCACACTCTTTAAAATAGAATATCTACTTAGGTATGGGTATATGACAAAATATTCTCAAAATGCAATCTAGGTTATACCCTGAACTTTAGAAAATCAGTTTTATTTAATTAGGATTAGTTCCTTCCCCTCAGATGTGATATTTTAATACTGTCAAATGTGTAATCATAAACTTAATAATTTTTGACCATGAAATGAAATTACTAAGCAATCTATATGTAATAATTCTCAACTGCCTGTCTTTAAAACCATTTGTCATGCCTTTTTAAGGCCTCTTCAAGTCACCCTAGAATATTGAAGTTGGCATAAAATGGGTGTTTGCCCATGGAAGAAGGAAAAAATTCTTGCAATTTCCAGCTGATTGTTTCTACCAGCTTCTGTCTAAATCCAGTTCCAAAACCAAGATGCCTCTGTAAGAAAGCATAACAGGTATAATAAACTGTCAATTGTAAGTCTTGATATAGCTTTTATGGTATATTTACCAGAAACTGAAAGGTTCTTAATTTGCCTGGCAAAACACTGGATTACAGTCTCAGCATCTCATCCAGTTTAGCATTCATCCTGAATATTTTCACATTTTACACAAATACTATTATCAACAGTTGCATTAAAGTCAGCTGGAATGGGCTTGGTAGACCTCCCCTTTGTACTTCTAACTTTTGAGAGGCATGTGCAGTGAAGACAGTTGTCACTTTAACATGTGGTTAAACCTGAAAGATGACGGGCAATAACCCATCCTCTCTTTCATTGACCCTTTTTAGATTCTATATAATTAACACTTCCCTGTCAAAGACAGCATGCAGGGTATTTCCTGACAAAGCAATATGTTCTAGGACAAAAGTGGTTTAGGGACAGCTAACTCCTTATAGTCTCAGGAGATGGTTAATGTTGCTCCTGTCCCCAGCTGACCACCCAATTTTCCAGCTAGTTGTGCCATGACCTGTGCCACGGCCTGCAGGATGCATGAAGCAAGGTCAGTGGCAAACATGGTATCTTAGCTTGGGCTGTCATAACAAAATGCCGTAGACTGGGTGGCTTAAACGACAAAACTTGATTTCTCATAGTTCTTAGAGGCTGAGACGTGCAAAGTGCCAGCTGATTCAGTTTTTAGTGGGGGCTTTCTTCCTGCTAATGGCCACCTTTTTTTTTGCATCCTCACGTGGCCTTTCTTTTGTGTTTGTGTGGAGTGAGAGACAGATCTCTGACATCTCTTCTTAAAGGATACTAATCCTCTTGGATGAAAGCCCTATCCTTGTGACCTCATTTAACCTTAATTAATTCCTTAGAGGCCCCATCTCCAAATACAGCCATACTGAGGTGTTAAAGCTTTAATATATGAACTCGTGGGGGAGGACAAGCAGTCAGTGTCCATAACACATGGGAAAGGATAATTAGGTATATGTCAAATACATGCAAAAACAGAGGCTGAGGAGTCCTGCATAAATGATTTGCTGAACCTTTATCCAGGTGGCCTTGTGCTGATCCAGTTCCCCCCCCCCCCTTCTCACTTGTAGTTCTTAAGAATAACTGTAGAATGTGCTGGGAATGCAGTGCCCTGAGATAGGGAAGGCTCTGTTCTGGTCTCCCACAGCCCCCAGAAAGGGGTGTCCTTCAACACTTTGGCAAAATGAACAAAGTTACCTTGGGTTATAAAACTCAGGGAGGGCTGCTTTCCAGGAAGTGAGACGGGTGCAGATGAGACTCCATCTACCCCCTGCAGTGGGGGACTGGCTCACAAGGAGTCCTAGGCTTCTGTTGTTCCTCGCTGCTTATCTGTAAGTAATAAGCCTGCTTTGCGTAACTTGTGTGTGAATGTTCTATCTCACTGGACTCAGACAAGTTGGTAAACAGTGCACAGTGAGCTGCTTCCCATAATTAGCTTAAAACAACCATTTAACTCTCACAGTTCTGGTGCTCAGGAGTTCAGGCAGTGCTCAGAAGGGAAAGCTCATCTCTGCAACGTGTGGTGTTGGCTGGAGAATCCGTGATAGCTTTGCTCACGTGTCTGGTTTCTCAGCCGTTGACTGAAATGGCGGGGGGCTGGCTGGGCCTCTCTATCGTGCCATTCATAGGCTCTTGTACTGCAGGGCCTCTTCACCACACGGCCTCTCTTTACATCAATTCTTCACCTGGCTGCTGGTTTCCCCTCTGAGTGAAAACAGAAGCTATTTAACCTTTGAATGTCTGGGCTGAAAAATCCCAGAATATCACTTCTGCTGCATTCAGTTTGTCAAAACAAATCATAGGTGCAGTGCAGATTCAAGGTGTGGGTAAACAGACCTGCCCCCTTGGTCAGAGAAGTGGCACATGCATGACAAATTGTTACTGGCCATAGTTGCAGATCATCTACCACAGTCCGCCCTCTGGCCACAAAAGTTCACGTTTATTTTACATGCAAACTATTGTCAACTCCTCCAAAGATTCCCAAAGTCTCAAACTGTAACATTATATTCTGTGCCCAGTATTTCTTGATCTGCATTGGGATCATACAGATGTGTATGAGGTCTCATAGGTGCAGCTCCTTTTGATATGGGGGACTGTGAAGCAAAAATGCAAGCTATCTATGCCTGCATGCCCAATAATACAATGTTAAGGCAGAAATAGTTAGATAACCACAGTAGACACTTTCATTGAAAAGGGGGAGAAAAAAAGGCACTTGGCAGTCATTAGTCAACAGAAATTCTGAGATACAGCTGGGCTCATCTATCAGTGTCCTCTACCCTGGAGACAAGGAATGTTTCCAGTTTTGCTATCTAGAAGTGACTCTCTAATCCATTGTTCCTCATAGCTCCTGGTTCCACTCACTGGGTTCTGGCTCTACCCTTTGAATCGTGTTTCCTTTTTTCCTAAAAAATGTCTCATATTTGCTACCATGTAGCTTTCTCAGACTACTTTTTGTATCTTTTTTCATTTTGCACCATCTCTGCCCTTTTTAGTCCAAGCTAGTATAATACCTTCAAAATTTTAACGTGCTTTCTTTGTATCAAATTACAAATACAAAATATATCAAATAATACACACAAAAATCACACAAATCTCTTCAAGACAAGCCCCTCTCTGCATTTAGGCTTTGTTCTACAATGTCCTTAAAATTCTTAGAAGCTGTTTAGTCTAGCTGAGAAGGTTGATGAGGCACTGACTTAAATCTTTCAGGGATCTTGTAACTACACTGTTGATTTGATCTTTACCTTAAGGCCCTGTTTTATTGACAATGTCCTGGATTTGATCTTTTCCCTGGTGCTCTTTCTCACTTTGAGACTATTTCTCTACCTGAAGAATCTGGGAAAGAGAAAATGTTTTATTTTCCAACTCAGCAAGTACTGGTTGGAAATATTTTCCCTAAATTCTACTTGAAAACTGAATAGTTCCCTCTTTACTTGATATCATTTTTGCAATATCTTATGATATGTACGTAGACGAAGTCAATTGGCACATTTAAACTTCTGCCTGGAAATTTGCTTAACCAGATCCACAAATTCCTTAAGTACATTTTCTATCTTTATATTCCTACACATGATAGTTTTTCCAAATCTTTCCCACTACTTAATATTGGGCATTCTTCTCCAGCCTCAAATAATAATTTCCTCACTGCTCTTCTAATCTCCATGAATAGTTCCTCGTTGTTCCTCCAGTTTTTACGTGCTATCCAGAGGCTGGCTGGGCCTCTTTCTATATCCCTTAATGGTCTGTCATCCTTCAGAGTTTTTCTCTCTCTATATGGCCACTTTCTCCAAGAGTCAGTGGACTTCTTTGTATAGCAGCTGGCTTTCCCTCTGATCAAAAGCAGAGGCTATGTGACCATTGTAGGCCTGAACTCAGAAGTCCTAGAATGTCACTTCTGCTGCATTGCGTTGGTCAAAGCAAATCTCAAGGTCAGATCAGATACAATTTACTGCCATCTCTTGATGAGAGAAGCAGAACATGCATATAGATATGCAAAAATTGCTGGTCCCTGCAGTGGGTTGAATGGTATCTCCAAAAAGATATGACCCTGTCCTAATTCCTAGAACCTATGCATGTTACCTTACCTGGAAAAAGTGTCTTTGCAGATGTCATTAAGTTAAGGATCTTTTTTTTTTTTTTTTTAATTTCAGCATATTATGGGGGTACAAAAGTTTAGGTTACGTATATTGCCCTTGCCCACCCCACCCAGAATCAGAGCTTCAAGTGTGTCCATGCTCTAGAGGGTGTGCATTGCACTCATTATGTATGTAGACACCCATCCCCTCCCCCCCCAACATCTGCCCAACACCCCATGAATGTTATTCCTCAATGTGCTCTTAGGTGATGATCAGTGAAACCAATTTGATGGTGAGTACATGTGGTGCTTATTTTTCCATTCTTGGGATACTTCACTTAGTAGCATGGGTTCCAGCTCTATCCAGGAAAATACAAGAGGTACTATATCACCATTGTTTCTTATAGCTGAGTAGTACTCCATGGTATACATATACCACATTTTATTAATCCACTCATGTATTGATGGGCACTTGGGTTGTTTCCACATCTTTGCAATTGTGAATTGTGCTGCTATAAACATTCGCATGCAGATGTCTTTTTTATAGAATGTCTTTTGTTCTTTTGGGTAGATGCCCAATAATGGGATTGGTGGATCAAATGGTAGGTCTACTTGTATCTGTTTAAGGTATCTCCATATTGCTTTCCACAGAGGTTGTACTAGTTTGCAGTCCTACCAGCAGTGCATGAGTGTTCCTGTCTCTCCTTGAGATGAGGATGTCATCCTGTATTTGCCACATGGGCCCTAATCTACTGTTAAGTGTTCTTATAAGAGATACACAGACAGAAGAAGAAAAAAAACATGTGAAGATTGAGGCAGATGTAGTCACAAGTCAAGGAATGCTGGCAGCCACCAGAAGCTGGAAGAGACAAGGAACAGAATCTCTCCTAGAGCCTCTGAAGGAAGCACAGCCCCACTGACATCATGATTTTAGACTTCTGGCCTTCCACCTGTGAAAGAATCAATTTCTGTTGTTTTAAACCACTAAGTTTGTGGTACTTGGTTATGGCAGTTACAGGAAACTGAGACGGCAGCTTTGTTTGACAGGAACCTAATACATTATATTATTTTTAATGTTCAGATAGTCAAAATAAAGAAGCTTTTTGAAAATTTTTGCTTCAATGTATGTAGATCAGATATATATTACTTCTTTTTTAAGAAAAATTTTATTTTTAGAAATAGTTTTTGAATGGAATGATTTTATAAGTCAATGAATGTAAGAAAAATAATTTTCACTTCATTAATAAATATTTTTTAAAACTATAAATGTTGTCCCAGTGTAGATTTTAAATTTCATAGGCAACAAACAACTTTCTAATACATTGCTTTCTGCAATGATGGAAATACCTTATATCTGTACTGTCCTATGTTACAGCCACTAGAAATGTGTGAATATGGTTTATGTGACTTGAAATATGGTTTATGTGACTGAAGGATTGAATTTTAAATTTTATTTCAATTAATTTAAATTTAGCCAAATGTGACTAGTGACTACTATACTGGAAAAGGCGGGTCTGACAAATCCTTTTACAACTTAGGTGGTATATAATTCTTTTCCTTCAACATAATTAAAAAGGAATATAATTGTGTTGCCCACCAATAGATTGAATCAGTCATGGCAACAACCCACAGCCACCTGGCAAGAAACACGTGATATACTCACATTAGGTTAATAGGTCAAGGAAGGTGATATAGTTTGGAGATTTGTCCCCTCCAAATCTCTTGTTGGAAATTTGATCCCCAGTGTTGGAAATGGGGCCTAGTGGGAGGTGTCTCGGTCATGAGGGTGGATTCGCAGTCCTTGCAGTAATGAGTGAGTTCTCACTCTATTAGTTCCAAGGAAAACTGATTGTTAAAAAGTGCCTGGCACTTCTCTCTCTTGCTCCCTCTCTCATCATGTGACACACCATCTCTGCTTCGTCTTCTACAATGAGTGGAAGCTTCCTCATGAAAAGCAGATGCTGATGCCATGTTTCTTGTACAGACTGTGGAACTGTGAGTCAAATAAACCTCTTTTCTTTATAAATTACCCAGCCTCAGGTATTCCTTTAGAGCAATGCAAAATGGACTAAGACAGAAGGTTTAATAAATGGACTATTTATAAATGTGAGCAAGATTTAAGAAAACCCCAAAGAGAGTGCAGTGCCCTGGGAATAGTAACAGGAAGGCTGTTACCATCTTTGGGTCTGAGGGATAAGAAGAGGGAGAGTTTACCAGAACCCAGAAGGAGACAGTCAGTGTAGAAAGAGGTACCTTGAAAGGAGAGGTAATTTTGCAGGGAGGGAGCTGGGAGACTAAATAGCTTTCTCTTTTCTCTCTCTGATCTCCTGCCAAGGGATCCTCATTGGTCAAATCCAGCTGGGAGCCAGAAGGCAAGCACACTGCCATAGTCCATACAGGTCAGCCTCCAGGAGAAAGTAAGGTAGAAGAGGATGGCATAGATCTGGAAGGATAAGTAGAAGATATCCAACACAGAGAAAATTAAAATCAAATCATTATTTATTATACACATGTTTTTGGCATCCAACTCAGCTGAAATACAAAGAATTGAGTGACATTGCTGTAATTAAACTCTTTCTGTTCTGCTTACTTATTTATGTGAACAAGATTTTCTCTATCTGAGCCCTGTTTCATTTGAGCAATAAGTAACTCACCCAAAGGTAACATGAACTGAGTGCAAGGGAATCTCCCATTCATTTCAGCTGTGTTTCCGAAAAATGTGATTAAAATTATCAAATGTTTCATATATTCATGATATTTAAGTCAATGTGGAGTTATAATAATTGTAATTACAATTTAAT
This sequence comes from Eulemur rufifrons, assembly GCF_041146395.1. Classification (NCBI taxonomy): domain Eukaryota; kingdom Metazoa; phylum Chordata; class Mammalia; order Primates; family Lemuridae; genus Eulemur; species Eulemur rufifrons. The sequence continues at coordinate 38,950,192 of NC_090997.1, forward strand.
CCAGAGGAAATTTTTTAACAGCAAGAGCACACAGTCAAAGAATTTTAAAACTTAATTTATATATATTCAGAAAGAGATTATACAATAATTAATAAAAGACTTTTAAGCATATAGATATGTTTTATCAGGGTAGGATTATATAGAGGAAGAGAAATGGATATATAAGTTCAAGGAAAAAGAAATAATGTAAAAGTTCTGACTTTTCTGAGTTTTTTCATATAATCATTTTTGTAAATGAATGAAGATGGGCATCAAATTACTATGGTAGGTGAGATATGGGTGAAAATGGCAGAGAATGGAATTCCAAAAATCTGTCCCTCCACAAAGGCAATGAATAAACTGACAAAACGGTCAGAATCAACTTGTTTCAGAACTCTGGAATTTAATCAAAAGTTTACGACAACCAGGAGAGTACTTAATCAGGAAAAAGCAGCCAAATCTCAACATATGTCCCAGCAATTCCACTCCTGGGTATATACCCAAGAGAACTGAAAACATACGTTAACATAAAAAATTGTACATGAACATTTATAGCAGAATTTTAATAGTAAACAAAAGGGGAAACAACCCAATGTCCATCAGCTGATCAATGGATAAGCAAAACTTGGTATATCTACACAATGAGTATTATTCCACCATAAAAAGGAATGAAGCATTGATATGTACTACAACATGGATAAACCTTGAAAACATTATGCTAAGTGAAAGAAACCAGTCACAAAAGACCACATATTGCATGCTTCCATTTATAAGACATGTCCAGATAGGCAAATCCGTGGAGACAGAAAGTAGATTAGTGGTTGCTAGGGGTTAGGGTATCGGGACAATGGAGAGTGACTGCTTAGTAAGTATGGTGTTTATTTCATTTGGGAAAACAAAAATATTTTGGAACTAGATAGAGGTGATGGTTGTACAATATTGTGAATGTCCTAAAAGCCACTAAATTGTTCACTTTAAAATGGTTTAAATGGTGGATTTTATGTTATATGAATTTTAACTCAATAAAAAAAAATGATTAGGCTATTTAGATTCCATTGGAGCCATTAACAATGTGATAAATTTTTACTTGAAAATTCAGTATTTTCAATATCCTTGAAATTACCATTTTTGTAACAATTTAAACTAGAACAAAAAAAGCTAGATGTTACTTTAAAAATGTGTGGTGGGGTAGGCTGAATCAAATGAGACTGTTGATATTTGACCATTTTTACTTACAAAAATGACAATTTCATATGATTCAATCTAATAGTTTTTCAAATCTTCTGGAAGGATGTACCTTCCAGAAGGCAAATAAGTTTAAAGACCACTGATGTAAAGGATCTGAGAAAGAAGGTTCATTTGGCATCTGCTGAGTTGGGGCAAAGTGAGCTTCAGGTGAGAATTGTCAAAGGGAGTGAATGGAAACATCGGCGGTCATCAGCGGTGTGTGAGGACAGGCAGCACATGAGAGCTCTGGCTCCAGCGCCAGGCAGCCTGGGTTCAAATACTCCACTGCTTACTTGCTGTGGAACTTCAGGCAAATTGGTTAACTTCTGTGCCTCAGCGTTTTGAACTGTAAAGTGGAGGTGATACTAGTACTTACCTCATAGAGTTGTTCTGAGGATTAAATGACCTAATGTATAGAAAGAGCTTAAAACGATACTACATAAATAGTATTTAATATTATATCAGTGAGCCATTTCCACAATAGCACTGCATAACAAACAAGCACAAAATCTCCATGGCCTAAAACAATAGGCATTTATTTTCCACTTTGCACCTGTGGATTGGGTCCAGGTCAGCTCGCATCCTCCTTGGACCAGCAGTTAACCAAGGCATGTTTTTCTCATGGCAAAAAGCAGGAACACAAGGAGATGTTAATCTCCTTCTTTGAAGGACAGCTTTTTTTCTTAAGTTTTAAAGTTTCTTTTATGTTTTGTAAAAATACAAGCAAATTCTTGTATTTTTATTGGAATCTCAATAGAGAATACATTATCTCTTAATAAATTCCTTTGTTGTGAACCAAATTGATGCTTCAGTGAAAAACTGAATGATACACTCTATTCTTTGAAACATTCTACTTACCTTCTGCACCAAACAAGCTACATGAATCTCGTATAACATGGATAAAGAGAAACGGAGAAATATCATTTCCTTGGATTCTAAATTCATTTTGACTATAATTTTCTCTTCCCTTCTTTTGACGAGACAGTCTTGTGTACTGTCTGAGCAATTTCGTAGCATCAACTAAAGGCAAAGAATTCGGAAGACCCATCACGTGTGCTAGCTGAGCAAGTCATCCTGTTGTTGGGCAGGTGAGACAGGATTCTAAAGGAGTTTACATTTCCTCCCATAGTTTAACCTGTATGTTTTATTATTAGAAATGAGCAAAGTTTTAATTTCACTTTCTTCTATTTTCTTGTGAGAAACTTAATAGGAGAAGTTGATATATTACACCTTTGCAGATAACTCAAATTTATAAGCCAAGGGGAACAATTTATCAATTCCTTCCCCCAAATAGTCTGTTTAGCTTGTGAGATTCTAATGATAAAGTAAAAAAATCAACTTTTTTTTTTCATCTAGTACTGCTATATATTGTGTGTGATGTTATCTTATGTACCTGACCACCTTGAGATCCAGCCTTTACTACTAATGTGTAAGATGGTAGAGTCCTTCTGGCCAAAAAGCAAAAGAGCACCTTTCACTTAAAGTGGCTTTCAAACACAAATACTTGTTTCTGGGAAGACAATTCTAACTGGCAATGACTGAGTGTGAATAACATACTTGGTTTCGTTAACAGCTGTTTTTTTTTTTTTTTTAAATTGCGGTTTAAATGTTTGATATGGCAGTTATATTTCCTTAGAGTGAGGGAGTTGTAGCCTAGCCCCAGAGATGGAAGTCCATCTAACAAAAGTCCAAGCTACTACACCTCCCTCCGAAATTCGAATAGACATGATTATGTCCCTTTGATCCCCTGTTTGACTTTTCAGTTTTAAGGAATGTGTATGTGAGCACTGTGCAGCCATTCATTATTAATGCTCCCTTAAAATCTTTCATGAAATGAGAAAATTCTCATGGGAAGATCATTCTATTTCTAAGTGAAAAAATAGAATATAAAACTGTTTAAATAGTATCATTCCCATTGAGCTAGAAATAAATACGGGCATTTGGAAAGAAATACACCTAAATGTTAATAGTGGGGTTCGGGATGATTATTATTCCTCCTCTTGCATTATCCTGTATTTATGAACTGTTTATAGTGAGTATTACTTTTATAACTTGAGAAGTTCCTAAAAATCATAAGACATAGCTTCCTCCCCCTCTATTCTTGAAATATGCTGGAAAAATAACATTTTATGCATTAAAAACAAGCTATAAAAGGGACTTTTCCAGGCTTCTCCAAATTTCTACCTTCTGCCTTCTCTTTTTTTCCTTACTCTTTTCTTAGTGATTCCAGTCAATGTCATCATTTCATCTGCTGCTTGCTACTGCATAAACACCTCCGTCCTAGGACTCCAGCCTTTGCCTTGACCTTCAGTTCTAGTCCTGCAATACTGACCACCTGCCAGGTAGCTCCATATGGATGTCTTGTAAGTACACTCAGTATACCCGAACACAAACTCACGAATTGTCCTCCTAGGCCTGCTTACCCTTCTGCTGTCTTTGTTCCTCTTAATGACACCACTCTCTCAGGTCATTAAGAAGAGAAATCTCACTGTTATCTTTCCCCTGCCGTATCTTTCACATACAAACAGTTGTCATCATATTCTATCTCAATAATGTTGTTCACATTTAATTGCTCTTTTCCATTCCCACTGCAATTTCCTAATTATACTTCTCACTTCTACAATGGCATTGTACTGAGCAAACACTTTAAGTTTATTAACCTTAATCCTCACAACCACTCCATGAGGTAGGTACTCTTTTTATCCCTATTTTAGGGTAACGTGCCAGAGGTCACAGTTTACAAGCAGAGCTGGGGTTTGAATCCAGGCAGTCTGATGCTAGAGATTGTGTGCATGACTTCCTACCATGTAGCCTCTAGACCAGCAGTGGCAACAACAGCTTCTCCTTAATTTTTGCCATAATCCTATGAAATAAGTAATAATATCCCTATTTTAGAGATTTGGAAACCAAGGCTCAAAAAACTTAAAAACAGAGATACCTCGTGAGTTAAGTCTGCCTACCCACTCACCTACTTCTATCAGATTAATTTTCTAAATGCACCCTTCCAATTATTCCATTAATGAGAAAAAAAGAAAGAAAGAAAAACGAATGCTCCTCATTGCCCAAGGAATAAAGTCCAGACTGTTCTGTTGGGCATTCAGGGGCTGGCCATCTGATGCCTGCCCACCTCCCAGCTTTGTCTGCCACTCTTCACTTCAGCTGGACAGGTCTCCGGGCCAGCAGTCACGGTGCTCCGATGTCTCGCCTCTACTCATGCAAGCTCAAACGTCTATTTTCACTCCTCACTGCCCACCCCAATTGCCATGTATATGTGCTCCCTGACAAAGGTGCATTTGAAATTTTCACTAAGTGGGAGCCATAGATTGGGTATGTTTTAAAGACTTCTCTTTCATTAGACAGACCCTAGAAAGAGACAAATCATTTAGTTTTTCCAGCGTGTGAACAGTAGGCTCAACAGAGCTATCTGCTTGCTTTCTCTCCTGCAGTGGTGCCCCAGGGTGAATATTATCAGTTCAACAATGTATATATAGAGTAATAAAATAAAACAGAGGACTTTGAGGGAGCAGAGTGGAAACAAGAGGCAGATTGAGTGTCCTTTCACTATTAACCCTGAGAATGATGGCTTGGATAGTCCCAGCCTCGAGACCTCTTGTGCCCAGATGGCTCTTTCATATTAGTCTTCTGCTGTAGGCCAGAGCAGAGGTTTTAATCACTTCATCCTCTTCCTCCTCTTCTTCTTCTCAGATCCTTTCATCAAAGCAAGTCTGGCCAGGAGGCTCACTGTGATAAAACACATTAAAAACAGAGCTGCTCTGCTGCAGGTGGGGTGGAAGCCTGAAGCCTCCTTCATTTGCCCCCACATACCGCATCCCCCTTCCTGCACCCGGTGTGTTCGGCACAGACCACTTTCCACGGGATGTGTGGGCAGGGTGTGCGTGTGCAGGCGTGAGTGCCTGTTTGGAAATGGATGGAGAAGGTGACTCTATTGTTCATAAAAATGTAATATGCTCAGCTGGGTGCGGTGGCTCATGCCTGTAATCCTAGCACTCTGGAAGGCTGAGGCGGGAGGATCGCTCAAGGTCAGGAGTTCGAGACCAGCCTGAGCAAGAGCGAGACCCCGTCTCTACTTAAAAAAAAAAATAGAAAGAAATTAGCTGGACAACTAAAAATATATAGAAAAAATTAGCCGGGCATGGTGGCACATGCCTGTAGTCCCAGCTACTCGGGAGGCTGAGGCAGGAGGATTGCTTGAGCCCAGGAGTTTGAGGTTGCTGTGAGCTAGGCTGACGCCACAGCACTCTAGCCAGGGCAATAGAGTGAGACTCTGTCTCAAAAAAAAAAAAAAAAAAAAAAAAAAAAAAAAAAAATGTAATATGCTCAAATACCTGCCCCTTGCCCCTTTTCTAAATTACTTGCTTTTATCTTCTGGGCTCCCAAGAACTTGGATTGAATTGTAATCCAGCAAACACTTGCTTATGGCTTGCTGAGCTGCTTTCATGCTGTGAGGATTCCAAGAACTACATGGAGCAGTCCCTACCCCAAGAAAGTGTGTGATCTAATTGTGAGGCCAAGACTGTCACCTTTCTGAGAGTGACTCCAAAATTCTAGATTTTCAGTTCTGATCCCTTGTTTGAACGTCAGCTCTTATACTTTCTTTAACAGCCTGTCTGCCTCCTAGACAATCTCTGCTTGTTTGTCCTACTCTTCACCTCAACATATCTAAACCTGAAACTGTGTTCTTTATGAGAAAACCAAAAAGTTTGTAATGTCAACATCAAAGTTGTCTTATAAAAGAGTAAAACCACTGAGGAACAGTGGTAGGCAGTGGGGCTCATCAAAGTGACAAAACTAACAAAAAATAATTAAGTATAGCCAAGAGTTACAATTATTTATTAATAATAATTATTTGAAGCTCATCATGTATGACAGGGAGTAGATATATCCTGGAGTGAACATCTACCTATTATTACCTCGACTATCTCAGTTTCCTGCCTCTCATTTGTCGGCATCTCTCTATGTTACTGTGATTATAATATTTTAAAATGGGTATTTTATATGGAAATGGTCTTTCATTGCAAGTCAATAACTACATCTACAATTCAGCCAAATAAATAGAAATATATTTCAAAAATGGAGGAAAAAAACTGACCTGATAGACATTCTAAACGAAGGTACTATCAAATATATACATAAAACCATATTTATTATAATTTCTGGGTGATGACTGATATTTTCAAAGGTAATTTGGAACCATCTTATCTGCTTACTTTAAAAACAAACCATTGCATAAATTGTGACTTGATAGTATTTGATTTTGCTGTAGAGGACAAACCCAGAGGTTGCAAGGTAGAAGACTGTTGCTTGATGTAAGGGAGAACTCCTAATACAAGAGCTGCCCAAAGACAGGCCGGCAGTCTAGGAGGGCAGTAAGCTTCCTTCTCAACTCAGACACGGGCTGGGACCAAGTACTGCATTCAGAGGGAGGTTGAACTGAAAGTCCTCCAAAGTCTCTTCCAACTAAACATTTTATGGAGCATATAATGTAAGTTATTTTGGAGGTCAGGGAGGTGCAAAACTAAAATTAAAAGGAGTTTTAGCAGAGGGTCTTTCCTAATGGAGGTCATTAGGGCTTGCCTTGAAGGGCTGCTAGGTTTTAGAGAAGGGTCGAGGAAAAGGCATAATGGTGGGTGGGAGAAACATTATGTCAAAGGTGTGAAAAAGGCTGGGCAGGTGCAGGGGAATGAAGAGGGCAGCTGATGCTGATGGAGGAAAGAGAAATAAGATAGAAAGAGTCCCTTGAGAGAGAGTTGAACTGTGTTTGAGGCAGTGGTGAGCTTAGCAAAAACCTGACAGCTGTTCATACATTATCTGATAAACCTGACAGTTGCCTAAGGACATGTGAACTTGGGAGCAGCTCTGAAGTGCAAGGAGGTGGAAGAGCTGTGTGCTTTGTTACAGCTTCTTCTCCAGTGCGGAGGAACTGGGGCTTTTCTAAGTACAAGGGGATGGCTGCCAATCACAACTCCCAATAGAGCCAAGGCAGAGTAACCTTCATCTTTTAGGCATCTCTCCTCCTTGTCTATGTTGAGATGAAAGGGCAGCAAGGAAAATCTGTAAACATCCTATTAAAGCCAGAACGTGACATTTTAAGAACTTTCTCATTTCATTACAGAGGTGAAAAAAGACTTTTAAAAATATCATAAAGATCCTTTGTTAGTGAACAAATAAGTGCAGATATTTATTAAGGAATTGAAACACTGGAAGCAAGCCAGACATAGAGTTGCTTCAGAAAAAATCTTTGAGTGATTATCCATTTTGTAACTCTACCATTACAACTATAATTGTAATATAAATTATATACATAAATTATAATACAAAACCATTATAGGATGGTTTGTAGTAGTGTGCAGCTTGGAGTGATGGTATATCCTCTGGACTGCAAATGACCAGTCTCTGATGCCACTGGCCCCACCCAAGCCGTAAGGACAGAGCTGTGCACGTTACAGCAGGTGGCCAAGGAAGTATCGCGATCCCATCAGCAACCCCAAAGCTCTGATGGTTCTAGGTAGTTTGTATGTTTCTATGTTTTGGCATTATTGGGTTACAACTATATAAATCTGTATTTTCATTTAATTCCTTAAACATATACCATGAAAAGGGGAAAAAAGTAAAGAATGCATTCAGAAAACAGAGAGTGGAACAAACCATGTTTCAATCAATCTGTGCTTTTGTAATAAAGAGACCTTGAATTCAGAAATATCATTAACCTAGAACACGTAAAGTCCCAAACATTCTTCTACTGCCATCCAGTTGTCTAGGTGTGAGCATAATGTTGGCTGTGAGCACAGAGGACGGATCACAAAACTCATCTATTGTGTTACGAGACCCCCAGTAGAATAAGATAACAACAAATTATACTTTTTCTGAAAAACAGACAAAAGACTTTTTGGCTAGTGATACCCAGTGCTGTTTCTGTTATTTTACCTCTCACTATGGACTGCTGTCTCTCCTTGAATCCCACCAGTTTATAACTGATCCTGGATTTATTTCAAATAAATTTTCCAAAACATTGTAGTTTTTCCCTCTCGCTTTTTAAATATTCACACAGGTAGCATTTAGAAGGGATGAGGGAGGAAGGGACACTCAAGGTAAGGCAAACTACCTTCGTAAAGACAATACAGTCGTGTATGAAGGAAATCATAGTGGGAATATCCACGCTGGAGCAGACGATTTCTCCCAGGGAGGAGGTATGGGAAGGTTAAGGAGGAATCTTCTGGTGAGGCAATCCTATATGGTAGTGGTGTGTTGGGTTGTAGAGTAGTGTGGTAGGAGCCACAGGAATGTGCGAGAGAAGGTGGTATAGCTCCCAGGTGCGTCGTTGTGAGGAATAATGGAGAGAACTGAGTTGCTACAGAGTGCAAAGTTAGGGAGCAGTCCACAAGACCATCCTCACTTCTGACACCAAGTGCAAGTTTGAGGGTCCCTGAGACCATCCTCAGTTTCAATAATTCACCAGAAGGACTCACGGAACTCAGTGAAAGCTGTTATACTCGTGGCTATGGTTTATCACAGTGAGCCATAGTGAAAGCATACAGAAGTGCTGAATGGGGCAGAGTCCAGCAAAGTTCCAAATACAGAGCTTTTAATTGTTCTCTCCTAGTGGAGTGTGGTCAACATTAACTTTCCTGGTACCATTTTGAGACAATATGCACAGAGTATTTGCCTACCAGGGAAGTTCCTCTAAGCCTTAGTGTGCAAAGTTTTTACTGGGACTCAGTCACATAGATCTGGTTGCTTCCCCATGTGTCTGATCTGTCTCCAGCCCCTCCAGTGATCAAAATTCCCACCCCAAATCACATTAGACTATTAGTGTGACCCAGCACCCTCACATTTGAAACAAAGGCATTCTCATCAGGCATGACATTCCAAGGGGTTAGAGAGTGCCTCCCTGGGGTAAGGTTAATTCTTTACTACACACTTACAGTAACAGTATTCTTCATTTTGTTCATTTTTGCCCCTCTTTTTCTTCTCCCTCTCATTTCTTCCCTTCTTCCTTCCTTTCTCAACATATTTTAAGGTACAAATCTATGCCCAGCAGACCCTCTTCTCAGCCACTGTCAAGTCACTATCATGGTGACTGGGCTCTAAGAAACACAAACAGGGTCAGTGGTATCTTCTCATCCTGTTTGGCAAACACCATAGAGTGTACTGGGAAAATCTCCTGGTGCCAGGTCTTTGGAGAATGTTATTTGCAAGGACAATTTCCTCCACAACTTGGAAAAATACAACAAATATAAGTCACCTCAGAGGCCAACTGTTAAAATTCTGATTTCCATGGCAACATAGGGACTGCCCCTTTCTGCTAAAGATGAAGTATGTTGAAGACTTATTCTGGGTCATATGTTATCAAATAATGAGATTTCTTAAAAATATTAAATTACCCTAAAGAAATTGACTTTGTGATTCAGGTAAGGCTGTCTCTTAGAATAAGTCCTTTGGAAGCCCTCCCATATGGCTTTCTGTTTTACTTGAGATTCCTTTCTTTTCCATTCTGTTTCCTTCAGTGAATGCTTAGCTAGAGAAAGCCTTCTCAGGTAATAAGAAAATGTTTTACTTCTGGAGATTTTGCCACCCCAAGTCTTCCTTCAGTCTTCCTAATCATCTGGAAGGGTGGTCTGCCTTAAAATTTTTAACAATTCCTTGGAAAAAGCAGATTGAGCCCCGCCGTTGGGCTTCTATCTACATTATAAATGCTAAAGGACTTTATTTGCAAATAAATTATTTTCCACATGCACTTGTCTAACTAAATCATGAGGCACACAAATAAAAGGGCTTGAATTGGTAAAAATGATCATTATTTGCAAAGGGAAACCATTTCAAATGTTTTCACACCTACCCACACCTGCTTTTTGATCTTTGGTCCAAAAATCCTCTTGAATTAAGTGTTTTCCTTTCAGTGCACTTATCTCAGAATTGTGGAATGAAATAAATAGGGAAAGTAAACAGCACTATTTTAAAATAATGCAATTTGTATCTAGTGTGGTCGTGTGTGATACTCTTACTTATTATGCTGAACTGTAATTTGAAATACTACATAGCCTATGCTTTAAAAACTAACCTAGGGTTTTCTCCTACATTTTCAAAAGTCACTGTTATATTTTCATATTGTCTTTAACATTGATTATGATACTACACTAGTGTTCTGCTTTATATATTTAATTAAATGTTTTATATTTTGTACTTGTAACCTGAGGCAATTTTAACATGAAGGGGACAATTTTAAAAATGGGAAAAAAAAACCCACATAAAATAAATGATGTGTTCCCTGCTGCATAGAACATTTAAAAGCCTAAATTCCTGCCTCAAAATGTTTCCAGGCTAAGTAAAATTATAAGGAAAATTAGATGCTTTCAAAATGTCAAGAGTAAGTAGTTCTCTTATTTGGTTTGATTTTTGGTTTGTTTGATGTATCATGAAACCTATTCTTCTTAAAGATGAATCCATTTTTGCTGAAGAGAAAGTATGAAGGTTTATTACTGGTTATCTATAATCATTAAAATAAATTGAAGATAATCAAAGTGACCCAAAATAGGTGGCTAGTTGCATAATTATGGAGCATCCATACAATGTGGCCCATAAAAGTCGGTTTTTAAAATGTTATTTAATTACATTAAAAATGTTTATTATATTAATATATAAGTAAAATACCAGAATATTACTTATTTTATTAAGAAAAATTATGAAGAACCTGAATAAATAATATATGTAAATATACACAGAAAACATCGAAAGGCTATTTATACCAGGTTCATAGTGGCTCTCTTTACAGGAATTAGACATGGTTTGGAAGATCATAAATCACTAATTCTTAGACCTAAAGGGACTTTGAGACCATTTCATTCAGTTGCTCATTAATTCAGATAACTCATTCCATTTACAGATTGATCCAAATATTTGGGAGTTCTTTCTAAATTGGAACTCAAGTCTGCCTCCCTGTAGTTTCCACTTGCTGGTGCTATCTTGGTCCTCCAGAGAAGTGGGGAATACATCCAATTCCTTATACATGACTGCTTCAACTATTTAAAAACAACACCCAGTTCTGCCTCTTCTTTTCGTGAGTGTGGCATCCCTAGTTTATTCAGTCTTTCTTTGTGGTTCTCTGACTCCTTCCACAGCTCTACCACACTTACCTGGAGGTCCTTGAGTTGTTTGCATCCCTCTAAAGTGAGACATCCAGAGTAGAACCTGTGTCCCAGGCCTGCCAGAATTCAGTGAGCCTGTTTGCTCTTTGATCATTACACAGCAAAAGCTCTCATTGACGCCAACTTTAAGTCAACTAAAACTCTTTCAGAAAGTTTCTACATAAGCAACTATTGAGCACCATCTGATCCAATCTGAATTTATTCTATTAATTCTTTGAATACAAAGCACGATCTATATGGATATAACAATCTGTGATTCAGTTTCTGATCTTTATATTAATCTTACTAATCCATATCTTACTTGTTTTATCCCATATCCAAGTCTATCAAACTCATTTTGAATCTTTATTTTGTCTAGTAATATGTTACCTGTTTTTCAATTTTTTTTTTTCTTTCTTGTATTGATAAGTAAGCCTTCTCTGTCTTTACCCATCTCTGAAAACCATTTTAAGGGCAAGAACAAGAAGCTGGCTACAGTCCCTGATGTCCAAAATTTGCTTTTTTACACAGGATTTATTATACAATATTTCTTTGGACACCTCCACACATACTCTCTTACCACCACTCTGGGTTAAGCAGGACAAGTGGCCCTGAGGAGGCACCTACCGAGGAAGGAACTGGGCCCTGAATTTCCTATACTCAAGCTCTAGTGCTTTGCCCATCACCAAACATGGTAAAAAGAATATGAAGGCAAAAAGTGGAAGACAAAAATTAAAGAGAGGTTGTCTTCCCAAAAGGAAAAACGTGTAGTGAAAGAATGAAGTCCCTGGTATCAATTAGTGCTTACAAACCACTCTCAAGCTGGAAGTCTGTAGAGAGAGTAAGGGGTTGGATCTCTGCCTGGTTACCCCTGCAAATGCCACCCAGGTCTGGCCTATTTATTTGGAATGTGGCTTCCAGAAAAATCCTGGATGGGGAAACCAAGCTCTTGGGAGAACTGGTCAGCTGTGAATTTCAGAGACTCTAACTGTTATTATTACACAGTGTCCTCCCTGGAGTTCAGTTTCCACACCTACAAGGTGAGGGAGTTTAACTCACCTAGGTGACGTTCAAGTCTTCTTCAGTTCAACATTTCTGATACAAAGATAAGCTGATACACTGTCAAGGAAGAGTTTACAATTTTTTTCGTGTTATGCTCTTCAAAATAATCCAGGAAACACAGATTTGATATTTCCAGAGCCTCTCTCTTGCTCAGCAATTCTTTCATTTATCCGAAATCAGATTCCTGCTTCATCCACACTCCTCAGGCACTGCTTTACCTCTGCCCATGCTCTCTGCCTCGTGGGCTCCCTACTCTCCTGGGAAAACCTAATGGCTGAGAGCAGAGACGTGGAAGCCTCTTAGGCCTGTACTGGCATTCAACTCAACTCTGAGTTCTACTCACTGCCAGTGCCCCAGGCTGTGTCTCAATTTCTTAAATCCCTAGTTTACTCATATGAAATGAAGATGGATGATAATTCTCAAAGAACTGTTCTGAGGACATGTGAAAGAAAGAGTGTGACATGTTAAATAGATTGCCTGGTCCATAGAAAACACTCAAATAGATGTTAGCAAATCAATCAGTCTTTACATTTCTCTACTTTAACATTTCTCTGTATCTTTAGCCTCTGGTCTCAGAGGAAGAAGTGTCTATGCTCTTTTGCTGAGGTGATCACATTTCCATTTGTATTGGTTAATGGCTTAAAACAAGAAAGAGGGATTAGAGGTTCATGTAACTGGAAGTCCAGAGGGGAGGGCAGACTTCAGCTCAAAAATGCCATGAGGAATTAAACCCCGCTTCTCTTCTCTGCCTTTGCCAATATCAACTTCAGCTCCAGGTTAGAGTCCTTCAGGATCACAAGATGGCTGTAGCAGTTCCAGGGCCACATGCTTCCTTTTTCACATTCAAGCAGAGAATGAGAGTTGCTTCCAGAACTTCTCACAGAGCAGCAAAAAGGTTCTTTTTCAAACACCTGAAGAAAGCACTTTTCAATTCTCGCTGGTATACACATGTTCTTGCTTATAAGTGGGAGCTAAACTGTGGGTATGGAGGGGTGCACAGATGGTACAATGGACATTAGAGACTCAAAATGAGGGAGGGTTGGGGGGAAAGGATGAAAAATTACCTATTGGGTACAATGTGCATTATTTGGACGACAGGTACGCTAAAAGCCCAGTCTTTACCGCTATACCGTTCATCCATGTAACCAAAAACCAACGTATGCGTTAAATCTATTGAAATAAAAAGAAATAATTAATTTTTTAAAAATTTCACTGGTCTACATTGAATGAGATGCTTTCCCTAAACCTATGGGTATCTACGGTCAAGTGATAAGTTCATGCTATTTCAGACTTGAACCCCATACTTCCATTTCTAGAAACAAGGTAGAATCAGATTTCCCCAATGCAGCTAAGGTTCGGAGTACCAGGCAGCATTGTTCAATTGCACAGTTCCAGGAGGCACAATTCATATGGGTTTCTATTCTGCAGCTGTGTTCTATGCTATTCACCTAAAATATCGTGGGAATAGTGCTTCCTGGAATCATTCAACTGGTGGCCTTGGACTTAAAAGAGGTGTGGGTACTTGAAATTAAGGATGGTTGCTACAAAAGGAGTACTAGATATTGGTTAGGTCAACACAGCATCTACTTCATCATGTGCTTTTGAGGAAGAAATAGGCAGGCAGGTGCCCAAAAGCTGGAGGACCAGTAAGGAAGGTGCTAAATACTTCAGACAAAAATAAAGATGTTTCTGAATTACAACTATGATGGTGGGTGTAAAGAGGGTAGAATAAATTCAAGAAATATTTAGGATATAACAAATCTACAGCATTTGGCATAGGATGGGAAGGACCATTAAAAAATGGTGAAACCAAGGGGGAAAAGAAATTCAGTAATGTCAAATAGAGCAGACGTTTGTCAAGAAAAGCACAAAGAATATTCTTGGTTTTTTCCTCGCATTTATGACTAGTTCTCACTCCTTTTTGGGCTTGTAGCCCTGCCCCTCAACAGAAGTGCTCCCCAGCAATGTAGCTGGGGCCAACCTCCCTACATTCTCCCCTTCATAATGGCATCTAATCTCATAGCTTCAGCATTCTCAGCTATTTCATAAGCCCCAAAACTACATATTTGAGTTTGACTTTTTTCAGAAATTCCAATGCCAATTTTTAGTTCCTTCCTCGGTGTCTCTACTTTGATGCCTATCTTTGTATCTCTAACAAAATTGAAATCATCACTCTTTCTCCAAACTTATCCCCTTCTCCTTAATTTTCTGTTGGTGATGATGCTGTCCTTCCAGCTGGACACTTTGCTGTGACTTTTGTTATTAATTCATTTACTCACTCATCAAATATTATTGGGCACCTAAAATCTCTCCTAAATACATCTATGTGATGAGGAAATGGTGATGACCTAAACAAAGTTCCTTTCCATACAGAACTTCATTCTAGTGAAGGACTACAAATTGTACTAGATAAGTGCAATGATTTAAAATAAAATAAGATAGAGAGTGTAAGAGTGCCAGACGGCTTGCTGTCCACATTCAATCAGTTGCTAAAGCCTTTCCCTTCACTTTTAATGTCTCTGGCATTTATCCTCATTCCTCTATTCCCACAGTGTCCCATGTCCCTCATTTGACAAACAGCAATAGTGTCTTGGTTTAACACAATTCATTTGGAAAAAAACACATATTGAGCCCTTGCCATACGCTGGACACTAGACTTGATACAGATCCCAAAACGAACTCTAAAAAATTTTCAATCTAGAAAGAGTGAGGAAACAAACATTCAAACCGCTCACAAACAAAACAAAATTGATAAATTCCAAAAATTCCAAAAACTATGCACAACCAGCCATGGAAATTCACAAGATGAGGAGATTCTGAAGAGGACTCTTTTAAGTAAGCAGTATTCAAAATGCTGCTTATGTTTGGATTGAGGGGGCAAATGCACCCCAAGTGGAAGACACTGGATGGGCAAAGGGAGGAATATGGCAAAGCTCGAATGTCCAGATAATAGTGAGCGGTGCCATTTGCTGGGAGCTCAGGTTAGCAGTAGGGGAAGGAGAGGCTAGGAAGGTAGTCTGAGGCCCTTCTGTGAAGAGTCAAAAGACTGGTCTGAGAAATTTATATTTAATTCATTAGATGATGGGAATCCATTTTTTTCTCTTTACTATATACATGACCTTTTGATTTGTTAATTTGTTTATTTATAAAACACTTGTAAGGTAATTACCTTCTACTGGAAGGTAGTTAACCTAGAATATTAGCAGTTTAGTAAGAAGTTACTATACAGAGTACATGTTTTATAACAGTCCCTTATGATTTGAAAACTAAGCAAACCTTGGTAGATGGTGGTATAAAGATATTTACATCCACAAAATTATGTTTCCTAGCTTTGGAATATTTGAGTTTTCCCACTATTTTTAAATTAGATAAAGATTATAGTGAGCCAACTTCCAAATTTCTATTTCTGTTCACTTGAGATGAAGAAAAAGGAAAAGTACTCCCCTTTGGCATTTATCAAAATTTAATGAATTGGCAGAGTCTGAGAAACACAACAAATTCAAAGACAAAATGTAAGTAGAATGTCTCCAGACCTTAATGAATGTCTGAATGAAAATAATGTAAATATGATTTCTTACAAATATATGTAAATAATTATCTATTTCTAGAATGAGACATTAATTTCCAAAGTAGTAATTTGTCTTTTCAGACAAAAATCGACTGAGCTGTTTAAATTTTGCATCAAGTTACAAAAGGAAATTCCCATTTGAACTGGTTTATTTCAAAAGCAGATAAACCAGTTGAAGTTTCCAAATATAGAATTGTATGTATTGTGTTGATGACTTGTCATAACAACCAACATTCTGGTTTAGCTTGTGAGTTATTCTGAACGTGGGCAATCTTTTCAAAGTATAGAACTGGTAACGAGTATAGTACTAACTTCGTACTACATGAGACTGGAAACCCAATACGATTTCGAAATTGGCCAACTTTCCCAAGGAAACAAGAAGAAAGATCTCCATGCTTTCAGAGAATCAATAGTGCCCTCTAAAGGAAATCCACGTGAGGTACATTAAATATCCAGGTTTAACTCAGCATGTATTCTGCCAAAATGCTACTTACTTGTAATTCACAACATGGATTCAAAATTACAAAGAGAATGTAGGCCACCCTAGTCATAAGTATCACAAGTAACTGTCTACACCACTTCTGGACTGCCATTAGCAGCTTCTGACACTGTGAACTGTTGTCACCACCCTTACAGAAAGGTCCCAGAAAGGCAAAAGGTGATGATTCCTGAGTAGAGGATTAGACATCCTAGATTCTGAGAGATGGGAAACCCAGAAGCAGATCCAAGTAGGTGTCTTGGGAAAATGTGCTACACTGAAGGAAAAACGTAGTAGAATTGAGTGCTGAGAAAGTCTTGTCAGCTTTTGCCCAGGGCAATCGCTAAAAACCTGTGTATTGGGAAGACAGCCAAATCAGCTGAATTAGGAAAGGACAGGCAGTGTAGTCTGGCTAAAACATATGTGAATTAAAAGAAAAAAGTGTTAGGAAACATTTATGGATTTTTAATTCGTCCATCTAATTTTGTGGTTTATTCTTACATTTTTCCCTCTGCTTTTGATGACACACAGAAAACCATCCACAAATTGCTTGATAATGTTACAAGAAACATTGGGTAAAACCTTATACTGTTATTATCAATTAGGAGCAGGGTAAATCTTGGAGATTACTATCTGCCTTGGAGACATTAAAAAATCTGTAAGTCCAGATGGTTGTTAATTCCAGATATAAATGGCTGCAGCAGAGTTATTGTCATAATGAGATGGTTGGGAATGAAAAATATTTCTTCTATTATCCAAACTATACATGCAGAGCATTGTTTACATCTTTAAGACTTTTCCTCCAAAGTTCAGGTCCAGTTGCATCAGGCAATGAAGATCACAGGCTAGGTTGGCAATTAAGCGTACACCTGCAGCATGCTCAACAGCTTACCCTGCACATTTCAATGTATTACTGCACCTGAGCTGACAATAACCTTGAGAGGTCAGCCCAGCAACTATTATAGTAGCAGAGCAAGAAAAAGAATCTCACGGAGCATGAGTCAGATTATGTGGGAAAATTAATTTTCCAATATCCATTTTTCTACTTATTGGAAAATTAAAACACTTGAAGATATATTAGGTTAAATATTAATGGAAATAAAAAAAACCCCACTAAGATGATACTGTGCCATCAGCCACAGCCAGCAAAGCTGTTCCCCAGCTTTTGGGACAATCCAGGTTAAATGGCACATTTCAGCAGAGACATCTGTGTTTAGCAGAGCACGGTGATAGCACTGTACCATCTTAATTAGATATGACACATTAGTCTGAAGAAATCTGAGAATTAAGGCAAACAGAATCATTCTTAGCAGCTTCCTCAAAATAAGACCAAAGCTAAAGGTTCTGTCATCAGAGCAGCAGGGGTGCAGGAGCTGCTGGAAGCAGCTGGCTCAGTTACACCATCACATCACATCGACTCCCAGGCCTCCCAGGATGTATCTGGGACTTCACAGGCTAGAGTTAAAAGGGGCTTTAAATGTTCGTTTAGGTTTTCCTCCCAAATGACTCTTAGAAAAGATAGATCCCAGGAAGTATAGAGTCCTTTAAATCTCCAGAGCAGGAGATAACACAAAAATCCTTCCTCCTATGATTTATTCTTTTTAGCTAAAAGGTTACTTCAAAGTAGGTGCCAAAGATGTACTTCTAAGAAGTTTTACACCACGGCACAGTGCTTGGCTGGTCAGGAATCATACAGTTCCTTAGGTCACACTGCCCCGTCTACAGCATGTGTGGGAAAGAAATGTGCAGCCTTCTCTCGGCATTTTCAGAATTCTCTTCTGGAACCAAGGCCCTGCTCAGGAAACTGCTCAGGAAACAGTTCTTGATAGAGTTTGCTGCTCATGGAGACTTCTAGATGAATGAGAAAATTTCTAGCCCGGGCAATAGACATAGCCTAGGTACAAGTGAGCGTCAGAGAGGCTCTCTGCCTTCAGTGCTTTGGTCATTGGCCACAGCCTGTGGGCCCAAGGAGGGAGCTGTTGGGTTCCTGCTGATGTCCAGAACTATTGAGGCTTATCACTGTCACGACCTAGCTCCACTTGTCCTGTTAGCTGTTATAATTAATATTGTACTGCACTGTATGGTCATCAGCACTTGGACACATACACACATGGCACAGACAGCAACTCCACATGGTGGGCAGGGCAGTTATTATCATCCCCACTTTGCTGCTAGGGAAACTTCCTCAGAATACTACTACTTGGGCCCGAGGACACTGCTAGCTAACAACCCCTGGCTTCCACCCTTCAAGACAATGCTCTGTGCTTTATGTCACATATCTACTTTTCTTTTTGTCCTGTGTCATGTGTCAAGGAGACAATCTGATAAAGTAACAGAACACTCAAGGGAGGAGATCAGAAGTACTGGTCGCTGTCTGGATAAGAATTCTAGGCAGGAAAGGACAGAATTTTCTTGTAGCTTTTAGGGGTTCTGAAAGCAATGAGTAAATGTGTTGCCTATAGGCAACTCACCCCCAGAATCATTTGACTCTTTAAGAAAACTGGCTAAGATGATAGGATTCTGCTACACGTTGGGATGGGGGTGGAACTGAGAGATAGGTCTTGGGTACTATTAATATATCAATCAACTGTATGAAAACCCTCTGCCAGATCACTGCAGTTACTCAATTATGGAGTCATTCAGGATGTCTCTTGTGAACAATGGAGCAATTATTCTCACATATTTTAGTTCTGTTTTACTGGATTTTAGCAGCATTTTGGTGTCCAGAACAGCAGGATCCCTGCAGAAGAGTTATGAAGTGCTGTAAGACAGGACAAGAAAAGAAGAGTCAATGGGACTGTTTGCCTAAATGAGCCCTGGTCCAGAATATTCATGACAAGAATAGCTTACTGGGTCTTCTGATAAAGAAAAAGAAACTAAATCCTGAGGAATGCTTCTGGAGTCTCACCCAGAGTCAATCACTGGCTGGTAGAGAAATTTTAGCCCTAGTTGCTTCTGCCTACTGTAAGCAGTTATCACCACCCTTGTGGAAAATTTCTAAGAAAGGGAAAAGGTGATGATTCCTGAGTAGAGGATTGAACATGCTGGATTTTGAGAGATAGGAAACGCAGAAGCTGGGAAGCAGCATTTGGCCTCCATTAGACTAGTTAATCCCAGTAGCCTAAGATTCTACTAGTCAGGAAACTGTACTTCTATGAGCATGAAACACTGGAAAGCTAAAAATGACATTTCCCAGGCGTACTTAGATCTAGGATTCAGGAGGCTATCTTCCTCCTATTTGGGGCATTTTTCTGGTGGCAACCAAAACTGTGGAGACCCACAAATACAGTTTCCAGCTGCTGCAGGGGCAGCAGGAACCAAACGCTGGACTCCAGTATCCAGCAATTGTGGTGGTGGTGGCTTCCTAATTCTAGCTTTCTGTTCCCTGAATTGCAGCTGTGATGATGCGTTCCTGAAGACAGTTGGCCTCCTGACTGTGGCAGAGGAAGTGGTTCCCCCGTAGGTCAGTCAGCGAGGGTTCTGTAAATCATTCCCAACAAGAGCAATCTAGAGCCCGCTCCTCCAGTTCTCCTGATTTCATAAGCACCTCACTCCCTGTACTAAGTCCTTTCTGTTTAAAATATCTAGAGTGGCTTCTGTTTTATCCACTGAGCTCGATCTGATACACAGAGTACCAGAAAAAAAAAAAAAAAGAGAGAGACCTACATTAAACATGTCCTGTTAGCATTTTCATTTCAGTAATAGAGAAATAAAATCTAGGCAAACAAAAAAATTACTGGAAATGTGAATTAAAATAATAGTTCTTCTCTATAACACTGAACACCAGGAGAATGGGAGTGGTATCAAATTTGGGAATTGATGTATGTCCCAAAGATTCATAATCTGTAATTCATAATACAGACTCTGAGAAGCTTGAAATAAAGAAGCATCCTTAATTTTGTTTGCCCCAGTGTTTTCTAAATTCACTTCAGAATTAGTCATTGTTTGGGAAAGATTAGTTTACTTAATTTTGAGAGGAAAAGTATGGTTTCAATATTTGAAACATCAAAATTTAAAAAGATATGATATAGAAGAAAAATCAGTAAGCAGTAAAACCAATAATTAAAGTCTAAATAACAGTTAAAATGGTTATGAAATTTAGTATGTATATTAAGCAAAAGTCTTGAAAGGGAATATTAAGTAGAATAATGATAATATGAATTTAAATTGTATAATATTTGAACAAAAACTAAGAAATGGGAAAGGGAGAATTTTTTAAAATGCTAATGTTTTTATCTTCCACTGAAGGGGTCAATAAATTTGGGTTCAACCTAGACCCTGATAGAAAAATTTAGGACATAAATAAATGAATGAATAAATAAGTATTTAATGCAAAAGTAAGATAAAAGTATTATGATTGATAACTTTAAAATCAATAGAGAGGAAAAATGAAAACTTAATAGAGAAAAAAGATCAAGAAATCCTAATATTAGATAGCCAATGCTAAACAAAACCTAGTAGTGATGACTGTAAGTATAAAAAGCAAAAAACACTTATACAGGCTTTTAAAGAAATCCAAATTTATGCTCTTTATAAAAATCTATCAAAAACAAAATCATATAGAAAGCATAAAATTAATCAAGTGATGGACAAAAATATGAGAAATGCAAAGCAAAGAGAAGTAGAGGGGTCTTGATATCAATATCAAAACAATTCAAAGTAAAATAAATTACTTGGAGCAAAAGAGAAATTTTTATGTTGTTAAAAATTACACAGACATGACAACGGAGAGGGATGCCATTTTCTCCCTCTCTGAGTGCTCACCTCCCCTGCAATGGGAACTCCTCCACCTCTCAGAAGTGTTGAGGCCCACACCTCCAGAAGTGCTTCTCTTGGCTCTCATTTGTTCCTTCCACAGGGATGACTTATTTGATTAGTGAAATCAGAAAAGGATCATTGTGCAGTCCTGGACTCCTCTC
This sequence comes from Eulemur rufifrons, assembly GCF_041146395.1. Classification (NCBI taxonomy): domain Eukaryota; kingdom Metazoa; phylum Chordata; class Mammalia; order Primates; family Lemuridae; genus Eulemur; species Eulemur rufifrons. The sequence goes on from NC_090997.1 coordinate 38,971,567, forward strand.
TTTCGCATAGTCTCTTAGATTCACCTACCTGAAAACAGTATGAGTTCTGTGTGGAAACCTCCCTGCATGACAGAATGGTAGAATTAACATCTGGCTTTGGAGTAATTCAGCCCCTCCCCACCCAGGCCACTCCAATGAACAATAAATCAGTGTGCTTGCTGTGCAATCATGGCCTCAAGATATGCTCCCAAGCATGCTCTTTCAACTACATTGTTGCTTCTAGCACTGCTATTTACGATAGAAATTCTGGGGCCATCACCTTTTCCCATCCTCACTATTCCATTTATGACTAAATAGTTAAAGTGAGTGAGTACAGAAAGTGTATTTTGGCTAGAAATCCAAGCTAAATCCTCCATTCAGTGTAGCATGCAAGGAAGCTAATATTTCATCTCACTCTAATTTCTGAGTATCTTTCTCAATTAGTTTATAAGCTGGAAAGGAGAAAGTGTGGGTAATTAACACCCTCCAAACCTCCAAAATGTGGGCCATTAACTTTAATGAAAGTACATTAAAACAATATATAAGAAGAAATTGACAAAATCATGTTCTAAAAGAGAGACTTAAACACTGTCTTTCAATCCTTAACTGAGCAAAAGGACAAAGAGCAGAACAGGAGATAGGGGATTTAAACAAGTAAGAAGTTGAATGAAAGATAACATTGAAATTTGTGCTTTACAGAGTATACTCATTCTTTCCATCTGCAAAAACGTGATCATATACTAAGCCCCAAATAGAATTTCAATAAATTCCAAAAAGTGACAATTCTACCCGCCATATTCTGACTATAAAAATAAAATTGGAAATTAACAAGGCAAGAGTAGAATAAAATTAAAAATGTATTAGAAATAGCAAATAATCCTAATCATCTGGTCAAAGAAACAATTAAAACCACAGTTTCAGATAATTAAAATAAATTATATCATATGTCTCTTGGGTACCACCTCTCATCCTCTTGATCTCACTTCTGATTCCAGCTATATTGATGACAAATATTTCCACATTAAGTTACAACTTATTTTCTACAGAGCAGTCCTTGATAGGGTGAGTCAAACCCAGCATTCATGGATTCTCAACCAAGAAGTGTGGGGAAAGTTAATGCCTCCAATCGAGGGGGATAGCAGTCAATGGAGAGATACTTCTCCCCTTTGTAGCTTGAGGAGACAATTCTAAGACACATTCACTACAGTCCTTAGAATGTCCTTATCAATTCACTAATGCACACACATGTCAGCATTCCTTCTTTTCTGTTTCATTCTCTCTGCTCCTTCACTCCCACTTTCTGGAATCACTTTCCAAATCAACTACTTGTACACAAGTACTTGTCTCAGGCTCACCTTTCCTTTGCCCAGGAACACAAAGTCAGTCAAGCATGGTCCTGGAATGCAGACACTCAGGATAGTACCTGGAGCCCAACTCACCAGTCGGATGGCAACAAGAAGCCCACCATGGTGGGATGAACTTCAGAAAACTGAGAGGTGACTAGGGACATTACTGCAAAAAGATTGCCTATAAGCACTAAATATATCTGACTACAGAATTAAGACTAAAGCAAATGCAGAACAGGGTATCAGAACAGAGTGCAAATGTTTTATAACTTGATATGGAAATTATAAAACTAATAAAAATTGAGAATAGAAAGGAGAAAGATATAGTAGGTACATTGATTGACTCATCTGTAATAGTTTAGAGTTGAAAGAGATCATTTAAAGCTAATAAACCAGGTAGTAGAAATATATTAACATTTAACAATATAAAGAATAAGAAAGACAATATTATCAACTAAAATACGTTGTTGGAGAAAAGGGGTCAGGGAAAACATGCTAATTTTTAACACTGCTAAATAGGGAACTAATAGATACTGCCCAAAGTAATAGAGGGCCAAGGGTATTAGGCATTAGGAAAAAATCTGCAGACGTTTCTTAATATCAGGAAAAAAAAAAATACATGCACACTGACAAAGAAGACAAACCACATAGTGAAAGACATTTTAGGAACTGCTAAAACAGAGTACATAAGCTAATACAATGTAACAAAGTTCAAACTTATCTGAATATCAATAAATGTCAAGTTACTTAATTTATATGTTGAAAGAAAGATTTTCAGACTGGATTACAAAACAATATCCAACTCTATGTTTTATACAAGAAATATCCCCAAAACAAAATAATCCAGAAAGGGTAAAAATAAATACTAGGCAAATACCCCTTAATACAAAAATAGGATCAAGATCTTAATATCACAAAAGGTGAAATCAGACCAAAAAGCAATAAATAATCCATAAAAATAAGGACTTTCTTAAAGCTAAAGTATACAATTTACAGTAAGGGTATAATTATGAATCTTTTATGCATCAAATAATATTCCTTCATATCGTATAAGGCAAAAATTACAGAACCTACAAGGAGAAATTAAAACACATTCTACTAACATAATTAACCACATTATTAGACCTAAAGAGACAATCATATAATCCTATCTATAGGCACCAAAAAAGCATATGAAAAACAATTGAGCAGCCATTCTTGACTAAAAATACTCAAGTAAAATGGGAAAAGATGTATTAATATATTTGGTTAACATGATAAATCAGCCCAAAAGTCAGCATCATGTTTAAAGGGAAAACAATAGACACATTCCTATTAAAAATACATACCAGGCAATTATGACCACTATCGCCATTATTTTATGTGCTGAAGGAAGGAGCCAATGCAGTTAGCCAAGAGAAAGAAATTAGAGAGATGTAAAATGAAAATGAGTAAAACTATCATTATCAAAATGATTATGTACCTGGAAAACACAAAAAAATAGCTTTTACGTATACAAATAGTAATCAGATAAAAGATATGATGAAAGAAAAGAGTACATTTACAATAGCAACAAAAAAAGATTAAAATTCTAGGAGTCAGCAAGAAATGTGTAAGGCCTATACAAAAACTTAATTACAACAAAACTTTAAACCATTACTGAAGTATACAGAAGAAATGAACAAATGCAAACACTTACTATAGTCTTAGGTAAGTAGGCCAAACATTATAAAGGCATCAGTTTAACATGATTTTAATAAAAGTACTGAAAAACTTTTTTAAAAAAAGCTAAACAAAATGATTCTAAAGTTTATAAGGCAAAAATATATACATATCAAAAAAAAACTGAAAAACTTGAGTCATGGGGTAAAAAGTCTAGTACCACTAAATATTAAATACATTTTATAGTTTCAAAAATTAAAATAGTATGATATTGGTGCATGGATAGGCAACTAGTGAAACAAAATAGAAATTCCAGAAATAGATCCAAATACATAAAATAATTTAGTATATAATAAAGGTAGAATTTCAAATCAAACTCCAAAGATGGGCTTTTTAACAAATGGGTGTCAGGACAACTAGACAGCCATTTTGAAAAAAATAATTAAAGCCATATCTCACAGTATATATATGTATAAACTCTGTAGTGCCTGTAATCCCAGCTCTTTGGGAGGCCAAGGTGGGAGGATCCCTTGAGGCCACGAGTTTGAGACCAGCCTGAGCGATAGAGGTAGACTCTCTCTCAAATAAAAAAAAAGAAAGAAAGAAAGAAAGAAAAAAAACTTTAAGAAGTGTTAGATGGGCCAGACGTGGTGGCTCATGCCTGGGAGGCCAAGGCAGGGGGATTGCTTGAGCTCAGGAGTTCGAGACCAGCCTGAGCAAGAGCAAGACCCCGTCTCTACTAAAAAAATAGAAAGAAATTAGCTGGACAACTAAAAATATATAGAAAAAATTAGCCAGGCATGGTGGTGCATGCCTGTAGTCCCAGTTACTCAGGAGGCTCAGGCAGAAGGATTGCTTGAGCCCAGGAGTTTGAGGTTGCTGTGAGCTAGGCTGACACCATAGCACTCTACTCAAGACAACACAGTGAGACTCTGTCTCAAAAACAAAACAAAAAAAAAAAAGAGAAGAACTGGTAAATTAACTCTGGTATATCCATAAAAATGGAGTACCATGAAGTTATGTTTTAAAAGTGAAGATACTTTCTATATAATGATATAAAAATATCAGTGTATTAGTTTCCTAAGGCTGTGGGAACAAATGACCACAAACTGGGTGGCTTTAAAACAACAGAAATGAGAATATTCTTTCACAGTTCTGGAGACTAGAGGTCTGAAAAAAGGTGTTGGCAGAGCCATAATCCTTCTGAAGGCCCTAGGAAGGATCTATTCCATGCTTCTCTCAGCTTCTGGCGGTTGCTGGCAATCCTAGATGTTCCCTGGCTTGTAGACATTACTCCAATTTCTGTCTCCATCTTCACATAGCATTCTCCTCTAGATTAGTGTTTGGTTAAATAACTCGGTACTATAGCTAGCCAAGCTGACACATAAAACTAACAATCACAATAAGAAATATGGTAAATAAAAAATAAATCAAGGTATTACAGTAGTGTGTAAAATATGCCATCTTTTATTTACAAAATGGGAAGAATAAGAATTCATATTGTTTTTATTTGCATAAATTCTGGAAGGATTCCCAAGAAACCAATGAAAAGAGCTTTTTTATATATATGTGCATTTGTAACTAGTTAGATTAGAGACAAGGAAAAGAATAAGAATTTACTGTATACCTTTTTATATAATTTTGATTTTTGAGCCATGGGATGTATTGCCTAGGCAAAATGTTTAATTAAAAAAAAGATACAATAGTAAGATCTGTGGTACTGTGGCAGGAAAAGGAGGATCATTAGAACAGGACACAAAGTCCAGAAATAGGGACACACACACACACAACAACAAAAGTGGCATTTCAAATGAGTTGGTAGAACTATAAGTTAATTTTATGTTCTTTTACTTATCTGCATTATTCATTTCCTCAATGAACATAATTCTTCTATAGCAATAGAAAAACAATTTAAATGTCTTTAATACCTTTTAACATATTTAGCAGAGGCAAACAATTAAGAATCAAAGCCTTCTGAGAATCAAAAAATTCCTCTAGGCTGGGTGCGGTGGCTCACGCCTGTAATCCTAGCATTCTGGGAGGCTGAGGCGGGCGAATTGTTCGAGCTCAGCAGTTCGAGACCAGCCTGAGCAAGAGCAAGACCTCATCTCTACTAAAAATAGAAAGAAATTATATGGACAACTAAAAATATATGTAGAAAAAATCAGCTGGGCATGGTGGCCCATGCCTGTAGTCCCAGTTACTTGGGAGGCTGAGGCAGTAGGATTGCTTGAGCCCAGGAGTCTGAGGTTGCTGTGAGCTAGGCTGACGCCACAGCACTCACTCTAGCCCGGGCAACAGAGTGAGACTCTGTCTCAAATTTAAAAATAAATAAATAAATAAATAAATAATTCCTCTTCTTCCTAACAATGTTTAAATACTGATAGCCTCTTCTATTTAAAAAAAAAAAAAAAAGTATCCTTTTTACCTTGAAGGATTTGAAGAGAAGGAAGAATGAAGAAAGGGCCAGCAACTTCGTTAGTTGTACAATTCAGGTATTTATGAAACTCAGAATTAATAGTGGGAAATGATCTTTAGGAAAGTCATTTCCAAAACTTTGCTTTGGCATTAGGATTTCGTTAAAGGGAAACCATTTCCAAAGTGGAAGCTGTTTCACATAATCATTTTTTGTTATTATTGACTTGTTTGTATTCATGCTTTTTATATACTGAGTAACCTTGTGCAGATTCGTGGCTACAAATTCCACTTATGTGTGCCTGAGTCCCAGATCAGCATCTCTGGTGTAGATCTTCCTTCTGTTTGCTGCACATGTCCATATGGAAGTCCCACAATAAACTCAACATGTTTAAAATGGAGCTACTCACCACCTCCTACCTACCAAATCTGTTTTTTTTCTCATAGTCCCCATTTCCCCAGTGTCACTGTCATCTCCTCAGTTAGTGGAGGACCCTTCTCTCTCTCTCTCTCTCTCTCCCGTACATACAATTGATTACCAAGAGTTGTCAATTCTGTCTTATAAATAACTCTGTGATTCGTCTCTATAGTATTAATATATTCCCACTCTCATTATTTCTTATCTGAAATTCCTGAATGGTTTAATCCATCTTCCACATTAGTATAGAAGTGACTGTTTCAAAATGAAAATCTCATGTCATATTGCTATCTAAAAATCCTCTTATGACTTCTAGTAAATTGCATTATATAATAGGAGCTCCATAAATGCTTGATAATGAATGAGTAAATACACAACTGCATCATGGCCAGAAAGTAGATTCAGGCATAGTTCTTTTCATACTTTTTAGCCATAAAACAATTGTTAGAAGAAATGCCACCCAGTTAAAGCCATTTGCTAGTCTTTAACCTCTGAAATAACTGTCCATTTCACGTCAAACTATAACAGATGAAGCTCTGTTTTCCTTTATATGCTTCTTGATTTTATTTTATTAAATCAACCAGGGGAAATAATTTCAATTTATATGAAATTTTGGAATCAAATACACCAATAAATAATCACCATAATAATCACAATAGGATTTCTGCAGGACTATAGACACAATTGAGATGTATTTCCCAGGGGTGGTTTAAAATCCAGAGTTTTCTTCAGCTTCAAGTCCATATACATTGAGCAACCCAAAGGAATGTTCTCCCTAAAATAAAAATGACTAATTCTCATCCACTAAATTGTTATTCAAAACACATTTTTGTTAAGTATACCTAAACACATTTCTGCAATGCTAAAAGCATCCAGAGATATATAGCATTCATCTTGCTATAAATTTAAATGCAATCCTGACCTGTATTTTTATGAATTAATAAAAACGTTACTTCGGCAATCTGGTTTTTACAGTTAATCAAGAGAATTGTATCTTTAAGAGAGTATCCTAGCAACCTCTCAGCAGCTAAGAAAAAACCCAACTGACAATATATACCGATTTAATTATGCTGTTGGACTCCATCAAACTTTGCAGTTAATCAAAAAGATATTTAAAAACAGAAATAGAAATTAAGCTACAGCTGAAAATGAGAACTACTCATGAAGGGGACTAAAGGGAGAATTTCATAACTAAATGAGAACTTTACATGTTCTTCACACTGGAACATGTTTACCAATAAGCAGAGTAGCAAAAAAAATTGATAAAGTTATGATTCCAGTGGGAGTGTCAGATCAGAACCAATATGTTAGTTACTCTAAGAGATTGCTAGTTCCAGGGCCAAAATTATAATACATTGGGGTAATCACAGCTTTATAGATATATTCAAAACTTGCAATTCCACTACATTTTCATTGGCCTGTCCAAATGTACATTTTCTACTGGTGATGCATTTTATAAGACCTGAGCCCTGGAGAAATATGCTTCTTCTCTCTTCTACATTTGGAAATATAGCTATTTTCATCACCACCACCAGCCCCTGCCCCATCATCATCACCAATATTTAATACGGCCAAATACTTGGCACCACATACACACATTACACAGAAACAGGTCTGTTCCAGATGAGGTAGGTTTTTGTTTTGTTCTTGTAATACACACAAAAATCAAAGAAGCCAAAGAAAGACATGTATACTTTGTATAGCAATCAAAATCCAAACTTATGAAAACATGATCGGCTTTGTTAGTAAATAAACACTTCCTCTGGATGCCTTAATGTACAGAAATTCTTATTTATATACATGTCTTCACAAATGCTGAGGAGTGGACACATGATAAATCTAAATGCTGAGTTCTGTCTTATTTTTCTTTTATTTAAAATAATCCCTGTAAATAGGCTAATTTCTTTTAGATAATTTTAATGTTTCTTAGACCTTAAGCACAGAAATTGCTTGCCTGGACCAGTAAGTACACACACACACACACACACACATTTTTTTCTCAAACTTTCAAAACCCCGAAATTTTAAGAAAGCTATTGCTATAACAAAATGCATGTTCACAAAGAACATCAAATTTATATCACATTGATTAATTCTTCTTGAGGGAATGCTATAAGAACAATGCTTTAAAGGTTTTTCTGAAAGTCTGGGGATTATAGGTTATAATGGAGGAATACTTTGCGAATAACCTAATCTTTTTTGTTGTTGGTTATTCCAATAGAATTCCTCTTTCCTGACTAGTTCAAATTTTCTGACACATTAACCACAGAGAACTGACAGTTACAGATCACAAGACAGTGGTTTCTTTATAGTCCTGCGTGCAGTGTGAGGAGGGGAGTCTATATACTGCACCTGCCACACTGTGACCACAAGCCCTAAGTGCTAGATTTGAATATGCACAACCCTACTGGGTATCCATTTCTCTATACAAAGGAACACTCACTTGCTCCCACTAGTGTTACCTTAGAATAGTGGTTCTCAAACTTGAACTGCATCAGAATCACCTAGAGCAGTGGTCCCCAACTTTTTTGGCATCAGTTTCATGAAAGACAACTTTTCCATGGGCGGGGGGAGGGGGTTTGAGATGATTCAAGTACATTACATTTATTGTGCGCTTCATTTCTATTATTATTCAAACCTTTCTGCTAGGGATAATCTGTATTTGCAGCTGCTCCCCAGCACTAGCATCACTGCCTCAGCTCCACTCAGATCATCAGGCATTAGATTCTCATAAGGAGCGGGCGACGTAGATCCCTCGCATGCGCAGTGTACAGTAGGGTTTGCGCTCCTATGAGAATCTAATGCTGCCGCTGATCTAACAGGAGGCGGGGCTCAGGCAGTGATGAAAGCGCTTGGGAGCAGCTGTAAACACAGATGAACCTTCACTTGGTCGCCAGCTGCTCACCGCTGTTGTGTGGCCGGGTTTCCTAACAGGCCACGGACTGGTACCAGTCTGTGGCGGTTGGGGACTGCAGACCTAGAGAGCTTGTTCAAATCGATTGCTCACCCCCACCCCCAGAGTTTCTGATTTAGTAGTTCTGGATTGGAGCCTGACAATTGGTGTTTCTATCAAGTTCCGAGAGGACACTTCTGTGACTCTGGAGGACATACTTTGAAAACTATTGCCGAAGTATAAAGCAAATTTGACTATTTAAATAATGCTGAACCCATTCTTCAAGAGGGAAAATGGTGATTATTTTCCAGGAAAACACCACTATTTCCTGCCTAGCATGAGGGAATGCATGACATTTACTATAAAACTATACTTTGGAGTTATGGGTTCCATTGTTCTATATTCTGGACCCTGGTCATAGTGTATGAAGCAATAACAGTAACAGATTTTCCTAGCCTATGTTCTTTGGTTCTATTGATCCTATTTCTCTACCAAAAATTATTGTAGATGAAGAGCATGCGGGTTTGTGCTGATTTACTTGAAGAATCTCCTTTGTAAGTGCCTTGGAGAGTAAAATATTATGGGTAATCACATGGATTAGAAGCAAATAGTGAAGCTAAATTTAAGACTTGCGAGGACATTCTTACAGAAGGAAAAAAAAACGACTTCCCAGGTGTACCCACAAGTTTTCAGTATCCATGATTGTCTATGTCTTGGGATCTTTATATCAAGGTTAAAAAAAAAATCTGACATCTATGACGTCCTGTTATATAACAGATTGTGTGAAAAGTATAGCTAACCTGGATCAATGTTAACTGGGACAGGAAATCTGAAATTTTAGACTCAGGTCAGTTAAAAAGAGAAGACAGACGGCTGCATTTGGGCACAGTCATCAGGGCATTCCCCTAGCTCTATTCACAGGGAGTCTATCCTGAATTCTAATGCCCTGCCTTCAGACCAGGGTCTGCACTCCCAATTCGTATCTATTACTCCTCCATGGAAATGGCTGGTGACGCAAACTATGTGTGCAAAACTGCTTCTCCCACAGGCTGCTTGTCCACAAAAGCAGCAAAGTGCCTTCTATGGAAGACTATAACCTCTGATGGGTCTGTAAAGAAGAGAACCACTTCCATCAAAGATGACAGACTATGGGGTAAGATAACACATTTAGTTTTTAAGATTCCATATTGACAAGCTTCTGTTGTTAAAAAAAAAGCTGATATAGAAATTTTTTTTAAATGTCTCCCTCTGATATGCCTATGACTTATTTTTGTCTCTCAAAAATATGCTAACTTTGTAAGTTAATATCTAACTTTGTAAGATATGATCAGTCCCATTTCCCATGTGAAGAACATTAAGTTAAATTATTTGACTAAAGTTGTAATTAGTTAAGTGGCAAACTCCAACTTAACTCCTGACTCCTAAGTCAGCGTTGTTTCTCCTCCACCCTGACTGCCCATTTCTAATTTTTATTTTAGACTGAAGTAGCATATGCTAACTTATATATGGATATATATTTCACATATGTAGCGTCTAGTAGGGGAAAATGTTTTTGAGTCTCTCTTTTCTGTGAATTCTAAAATGTAAATGTCTTGCACATCGATCTTACCTACTGCTAAAATAGCTTACCCTTTACTAATCACCGAACTTCCTAGTGCAACACCATGGTTGCAATCACATCTTATTACAGAAACGCCTTGTTCCTGGGAATAATGAGTGCTGAATAAGTAACTAATGTTTATTCCATTAAAAGCCTTCTAATGTTTATTCCAGAAATGCTATTAGTTTAAAATTTCTAATTGAAAAATATATTAATAATACAGTTTTTTGTACATCCAAAATTCCTTCATCAGGGGAACCCTGTCTTCCCTATTCCACGGAAATCCTGTTAATTCCATGAAGAAGGTAAGAGTAGGGAGCCCATCCTTCTCCTGCACAAGAACACCAGCCCTGAAGGTGGGCACATAGCATAAATTGGTCCAATCAGGCTTCTACCAAAGCTATAGGAAAGATTTTTTGGGGTGTAATGACAACTGAAGAGATGAGGTGGCTTTGAGGCTGCCAATTGCGATATTATTACCAAATGCAAAGTTTATCTGAAAAAATGAGACCTAGCAAGGCTAAGAGGTATACACAATAAGCACTACTATTTGAACCTCCAGGTCCAACCACACTTTCTTGAGCTTTCCAGATTTGGGACAAAAGCAATGTCCTTATTTTGTTTAAGCTAGTTTGATTTGAATTAGTACTTATAAAGTACTAATACAAAACTTTCTAAAATAGACTATTTCTTTAGAATTTCTATATTGAGACTTTTGCCAATCTACTGTGTAGCCTAATGTGTAATCTATCACTTATAGATTATAATCTATTAGACTCAACTGTAAAATGGGAATAATAAAGTGGACTTGGAAAAAGCTTTGTGAAGAATAAATGAGCTAAAGCACATAAAAACACCAGCTGCTATGCCTGGCATTCAACAAACACAATTGGTCTCCTCTTTTCTCAATTGTCTTCCAAAACAACAATAGCAGGCAATATTTGAGTGCTTCTAGTTCTAAGTGTATTTCATGTATTAACTCATTTAATGCATGCAACCACCATGAGGTAGGTACTCCAATTAGCTTCACCTTATAGAGGAGGGAAAGGAAGTGCAGAGAGGTTTTGTAACTCATCCAAGATACACACAGACATTGTGGAATAGCTGGGGTATAAATTATCATATTATGTAACCAACTGGTTGCATGTTAAAGTCTCCTTTTATATCACTTGAAATTGCTCTCCTTTTATTAAATAGTATTTTTATCACATACTACATATTTTTTACATTACTAAAAGCTTTTAAAGACAGATTCTTTCTTGACAAGAAAAGTCCTGTTTTCCGGGTTTCATTTTCTCTTTGCTGTGAGGCTGTTAACTCTCACCTCTCCTTATGGCACTGAACCTGTCTTCAGAAAATCCTTCCAAGGTTTAGTTTTTCTACTCTTCTGTAGATTAGGAAACAAGCTCATCATCTTACTGCACATTTAATACAGAATAAAGTTAGGAAAGTTCTAAGTGCAGATCTAAGAGGCATAATATATTTAGTACAAGAGTTTTATGATAATTTGAAGGTTTAGAAGCTTTTTCTGCTTATGTTTTGTGCAAAGTATAGCATCAATGTATTATTTATACATACCTATATTATATTTTTTCAATTATTCCTTAAAAGAAACTCATAATTAGCCATGATAACAGCAGCTAATGTTTACTGAGTGCTTATAATGTGCCATGCACCCTGCCAAGCATTAACCTAAGTATTTCATTTACTCATAACCACCATAAGTATTGTAAAAGACCAACAACAGCCAAAGAAGCTAGAGACCAAGAACACACAGGGAACAGAGGGAGGGCAGGACTAGCTCACCATGCTCTTCATGCATTCTGTGAGGGCAGGAGCCCATCTGCCTTACTCTCCAAGCTCTCCTGCCACCTAACATAGTTCAGGGCATCCAGGAAGCACTCAAATATTTAATTTTAAAAATGCTTTCATAAAAGGAGAAAAATTTGAAGTGATATAAAAAAGAGACTTTAACATGGGAGAGGCAGGTATTGTGTAGAGGGGGAAAAGCTTTTAAAGGCAGATTCTTTCTTGATAATTTCTGGTAACTTTTTTTAGTCCTAAAAATTCCTTATTGTCACTAGGATATAAATTTCCCTTCCCCTTTTCATCAGATTGATTTGCATGCTCTATTCAACTACAAACCAGCCAGGAATACCAGAAGCTTAGTATCTCTAAAATGAGATGAAAAGGATGATCAGAAAAACAGTGAGTCAGCCATAAAATAAGTTTATGTTTATTTTATAATTCAATTTAATCCTCTTTACCCTCACCTTTATTTTAATATTATGAGCAATATGTGCCATTATGATAGCTATTAAGGGTGAATGGATTAATTAAAACTATAATTATCTGATAAGATTAGCATACTATCTAGCCTGATTTAGGGCAAATTCATCTACTTCAACTAAAAATACTGGACAGATAAAAAAAAGGTGAATAATGAAATAAAAATTAACCCTGCAGGTCTTGTTTCCACTATGTATTTTCTAAGCAACCTAAAGTATCATTCAAATAAAAGAGTCATGGTGTGTTTTTAATTTTTATTAATAAGAGTTCTGAATACAAATAAATTTAACTTGACATTTAGGAAAAAAAAGATTCACTCTCTAAGGTTTGTTCCTAAGGAAAAACCCGTTCTGTACATTTTAACCTCCAATTTTAATGTTTAACACCATAATGCTTTTAAGTCTATAAATTAATTTTAGGTTTAATTTTAATAATTCTGTCTTGTTGCATCTGGCTGAAGAGACCATCAGGCAGGAAAAAAGCAAGAGACTAATTAAAATGACCTGAATCAAAAAATTTACTTTTTAAAAAGACTTTAAAACAACCTAAAAATTAGCAGTTATGAACAAAATTAACATAATATTTCATCAAAAACTGCATTACAACTATTGTGTTTTACATATATTAGAATGATTTACAACATAGCAAATGCTTGCTTATATCAAGCATAAAAATCTTTTTATTAAAACTTTTTAATATAGTTTAGCATTTTTGGGAGATTCTGTTCCCAGTAAATGACAGGGACACAATATAGAAGATGAAGATGGTAAGTGGTACATCTTTTAATTAGAAACCTAACCAAGTAAATCTTGTCTGATAGTCATGAAATTCATCTACTTCAACTAAAAATACTGGACAGATAAAAAAAGGTGAACAAAATAAAAATTAACCCTGCAGGTCTTGTTTCCACTACGTATTTTCTAAGTATAAGAATTTATAAGAACTCAGGGTAAGATAGTAACTCTTCCCCCTCATCAGTATGTATGCTTGGCATCAGAAATCATAACACGAGCAAATACATAGTAAATTCTTGAAAAAAAAAAAAAAAAACAGTTCACTTTAGAATAAGTGCCAACCTAAATTTTTTATTCTTCCCAACACACTGTTTCTGCATCTCTTCATTTTAATAGTGTTTTCGCCTTGGTTGATGATGTGTTACTGCTTCTTAAAGACCAATCATACCCTGCATAATCCAAGGTCATCAACTTCTCTGCAGTTGAAGTGAACTACAAATAGCCCAAAGGAGACCAATGCATTTCAACAGAAAACTGTCCACTCTACTCAACAAGGCAGAAGCCCCATCCCTAAAAAACTTTTATCCAAAGTTACTTTAAAACTAATCCTATAAGTCCAATAGTATTACATTATTGCTGTCTCCTTTGTTTGAGGGCAAGTTCAAATCTTAGAAGTTTTACATTACTCTAGAAACATAATTGAGTTGAAAATCTTTCTATATTGGGATAAGGTTTCTTCTATTCCTTGTATTTGGTATGAAATCTTACACCGAGTCACTGAGACACAAAGAGGATAGGAGAACAAGGAGAGAAATTACATTGTACCCAAGCCTCTGTGAGGCACCACTCACAGAAGGACTCACAGAGGAACTGTCCACGTAAACAGAGAAATGTTTTCTGAATTCAATCTAACATTCTAACAGAGTTGTAGGTAAGTGACTTCAGGAAACTTGTAATTAGAAAATGAGTAGTGTTTAACCGTGGAGACTTCCAGAGGAATAGGAAATCCCAATGTTGTGACTACTACCACCCAAGAGTAGCTCAGCCTTGCCTCTACCCCTAAAAGGCAGGGCTCCTGAGTAGCAATGTTCCTCCACCACCTGGGAGCTGCACTTCTCAACACAGAGCCTATCACCTTGAATTTCCATTTGGCAATCAGTGGGAAGGCTGTATTTAGCTCAGTGCAAGTATGATCAAAAATAAATACATAAATAGAGATAAAAGTAGGAAATGAATACAACCTCCAATGAAGTAAAACTTCCCATAGAGCCAGTTGAAGAGGTAAAAGCTATTTGTAAGTAAAAAGCCAAAAGAAAGTAAGATAAATCTCTATTTTTGGTTTCATTCAAAAAAGTCTCCTTCATTCCTGGGAAACTAGCTATGTGGTGTGTATGTGATCTACTTCTTTTTAATTACATTGTATTTAGCTATTAAAAATCATTCCTTAACAAGGACTTTTTTAACATTAAAAAGTCTAAATGTTTATAATAAATACTATATTAAAATATCTTAATATTTACAATTGGAAAAATGTCAGTTTTTCTAGTCAGTCATCTCAGTGCTACTTCTTCAATTTCATCTTCTACAGAATCAACTGCTTTTACTGCTGGTTTATTATTTGCATGTTTTAATCGGTGTCTGTTTGAATTAAAACTTCTTCCTTCACTGAGGAAAAAGTCTTCGTCTTCATCATGGTCTCTATCCCTGCTGCTTTTATCCCCAGGGAGAAAATTTAGAGGATCAAAGTCTCCTTTGCTGGCAGCCAGAGAATTTGGATCACTGCTTTTAGAAGAAATGGTGCTGCTGCCACTGGCACCAAATAGCTGTTCCATCAGATTAGCTTTTTTCTCCTTTCTTGTAAATAAATCTACACTGTCTTTACTGAGTTTTTCCGTATTGTTTTTTTGGAAATCCAAATCACCACTTTTATGGCCGAATAGAGTTGACTTCTCTGATGTTTTTGCAAATGAAGGCACATAGCTACCAAATACAAACTCATTTGGAGAAGCTGGACTTCTAATATTTCCTGGATTCTGACCCTCTCCTTTTGGAGTTAAAAAACGAGTATCTTGCAAATGATGCCCATTAAATAATCTTTCAGAGCACTCAGAGAACGTGTATGTTTTGGGGCTTCTCTCTGGGGAGTGCAGTTTTGATTCCAAATGAGGTAGCAATGGCAAAGGAGGACATTTTAGACTCTGAGA
This sequence comes from Eulemur rufifrons, assembly GCF_041146395.1. Lineage (NCBI taxonomy): Eukaryota > Metazoa > Chordata > Mammalia > Primates > Lemuridae > Eulemur > Eulemur rufifrons. The sequence goes on from NC_090997.1 coordinate 38,987,085, forward strand.
ATCTTGGACTTCTCTGCTGATTTCATTCAGTTTAGCAAGTAGCATTTCCCTCTTCAGTCTATCTTCTTCCTCTTCTTGCAATTTATCATCAATATTTTGAATTTGATACATTTCCATTTGATACCTTCCAGTTTCCAACTCTGGCTTTTCTTCTCTCTCCAGTAAAGATGTCTTTTCTTTTTGCTTTTTATCAAGTTCTTCTCTTTCCCATTCTGTATGAAATCAAATTTTTAAAATGGGATTTTATAACAGTCAATATTTTTTAAATAAGAAAACTCAACTACTACCCTTAAGGAACAATCATCTTTATCTAATTTGGGTATTACAAGTACAGTGAGAAAGGACATCATGAATTTCATTTCTACACTTGATACTGTGTATATATATAAAATATATTTAATATATATTACATTTAAAATTCACATTTATAGAAAAAAAATTGTTCTTCAAGATAGGGGTGGGAAAGAAGGTTCTCTGCTTATTTTTTTTAAACTAATATAGTGAAGTATCCTGAATGATGGGTGGTGGGATGGATGAACGAATGGATTGATGAATAGATGAAGGAAAAATTTTTAATCTTAAAAATGAATTAAAATTTGGATGTCACAGCCTACAGATTATACATTAACCTGAATCTAATTAAGAGAAAACTTCAGACAAACCCAAAATTAGGAACAGTCTATTTTAAAAAATGGGTCTGTATTCAACAAAAATGTTAATCTGACCATATATATATATGTTTTTGCTTATATATATAAAAATCTCCTCCAAATTAAAGGAGACTGAAGAGTTATGGCAGCTAAATGTAATTCATGATCATGTTCTGAAAGCAAGAAAATGCTATCAAGAACAATATTGTGTCAACTGACAAAATTGTAATATGGATAGTAGATTAGGTAAATGTGTTATATCAAATACATTTCCTGAAGTTGAAACTATATTGGATAAGAGAATGCCCTAGTTTTTGAGAAATATACATGCAAGTATTTAAGGGTGTAAGCATGAGATATATAACTCATTCTTAAATATTTAATAGTTCTTTGGTTTTTCTTGCCACTTTTCTATAATTTTGAAATTACTTCCAAATGAAAAAATTAATATTAAAATATGTAAAAACACTACAAGTATGGTTAACTTTATTAAATGGCATATATTTTCACTAATGTCAGAGATTATTCCATACAGAATCCAGGAAAAAATTCAGTCAAAAGGACAAAGAGAACTGATAGTCTTCTGCTACCTTATTCCTATTCCTGTTACCTAGACAGAACTGACCATAATACCTAATTTTCTATTCTGCAGATTAACATATGAAAGGATCTTGCTCTGTGCATTAGCCAACAGTGATGCAAATATAGCTTATATTAAAACCATTATACTGCTTATATATACTGTGTATATAAATATATATCTACAAAAACACATACACACATATATGTATGAACATACCCACACACACTTTCTCTCTATCTCTCTCTAATTTAAGCAACAATGGGCCATGATTTTATGTTCCATTACTTTCAGCTCAAGGAAAAAAAGGGGATTTCTCTGTAAGCAGCTATTATATAACTAATAGAATACATTCAGAAGATTAGTCTGGGATCCCTCTTGCCCACACCTTTAAGACATTTTATCCAGATGGAAATTAATTTATTCCTGAACTTCATTTCCATATCTAAAACTCTGTGAGTTCGTTCACTAAACTTCCACATTAATGGTTAAACACGTTAAAGATTTACATTACACATTAAAACCAAGGAAAAATTATAGGAATATATTCAGAACCTCATAATTCATTGATTTTTATGCATAAGCTAGTCTGTGGACTAGAGATTGTCAAGGCCAAGTCAATTAAAGAGGGCTGTCTTTCAATTACATCTTCATTAAGCTTTAGTTAATATACAAAGAATTTTTTTCCCTTCATCTGAATTTTCTAAAGGTAACTTGTCCTTATTCCTTAACCCCAAATAGTGACTGACCTACAGTCTTCAATTTTTTTCTTTCCCTAATAACTTTATTCAAATGTTTGTGACTCCAGGTACACCATCCACTGCCACTGCATCAACCTTCTCTTTTTCTATACAACTAATTAACAGTTCAGCTGGAAGATACTAGGGGAGGCTAACCCTTTCTTTCCCAAGGGACACTGACTCATCACTTGCTTAAACAAAGTCTTTTTCTTACCATCCTCCAGCTTCTCAACCTCCTGTTTTACAATATGGAGTCCTTGATCTTTAATGGATTTTTCTTCTCTTTCCACAATTGGATTTAGCATCCCTGCTTCTCCATGGTTATCTTGCTCTTGGGGTTCCAGGTCCTATTATACATTTTTTTAGAAATGCAAGTTCACATATAGAAAAGGGGGGAAAACTAAACATCATAGATTTATCTTTCAATAAGCATGATTACCAACTCAGTTAAAAATTAAAGCATATTTTAATTAAGAAATCAGGAAATCATAAGTTAATACCCTTTGAAAGATGCTTCAAAAACACATAGGATTATTTCTTACTTTAGTTAAAATTTTAAAGAAGCACTTATAAGACACATTAGAACTAATACAAAGTAAAGCCAATCCCTGACAGAAAATTCTGAAGAGGCAAGTTTCATAAGTATCCTTGCTTTGTACATTTTCACAACAAAATCTGATTAATTCAGTTAACCAGAAATGGCCACTAACCAGCTATGGTGGCCAACTGAGATGATGTTGTACTTATTATAACAGGCAGTGACAATTGCATTGAATCTTTCCAGTTTATATTTAATACTATGCCCAAAGCCTCCAGTTCATAAATTTTATAATATTCAAATCAAATCAGTGTTATAAACTTAAAATTCCTTGTTTCTTATGGCCCCTTTCAAATGTGTGTGTAATTTTTCTTAATAAAAGTGAAATATCTATTATTAGTAAAGACTTGTCTAATAGAGAGAATTGTACCCTAGTATGCATTTCACCTTCCTTTTAGTAACAATCTCCTGAGTTTTAGCAGGACATAGGGCTGCTCAGCTGGAGACTACATTTGCTAGCATCCCTTGCAGCTAGATAGGACCAATGGAAGGTAAGTGGAAGCATGTGTGCATATGCTGATCACATTTACAAAAATGAAAACTGCTTGCCCTCTACTTCCTCATTTCCCCTTCTCACAGCGGTGGTGAGCCAGTTCCAACCACAGAGAAAAGGCCTATACTCTAAAATGGAAGCTCAATAAGATAGGGGATGATTACCATGGAATAAAGCTGTCTAACAATCTGGGATTACCCACTGACTTCAGTCTATTACAAGAGAAAGAAACTTGTTTCTTACTTAAGCCACTATATTGAGTCTCTTTCCAATAGCAACTTAGCCTGTACTCTAACTAACCTATCATTTGCTGAGGCCCTTTACAGTGTGGTGAGCTCAGTCTCAAGAGCTTTATAAACTTCATGATTAGTCATTATCACAATCCTGAAAAGTAACCCACCCCCATTTTACAGATGAGAAAATTGAGCTCCAAGAAGTCACACAACTAAATGTTAGAATCAGAATTTAACTAAAAAGCAGATCTAACTCCAACTCTTTTCACTATACCAAGTTGCTACTTTTCCTGCTGAATCTTAAAGTATAAAGACCAATTATTTTTACCCATTTAAAGTTAAGAATTACTTCATTATTCTATACTTTATCACTTCAAAGAAATAAACATTCTAGTCTCAATAATATTTCAAATACAAAAAGAAATACACTTAGCAGATACAACTAACTTGTCTAAATTATAAAATAAAAATAAACACACAAATAATAAAAAAAAAAAAAAAAACTAGAGTATATAGAGGAACCAAATCAGTCCATCCTTTCTGTTTTATACCCAAGAAGAGATTTCAGGGTCACTGGGAAACTTACAAGGTACAAAAACATAATATTATATGAAATATGATGGACCGCTGATATACTGTTTTCTTTGTAGTTTAAATTGTAAACACTAATGATAAAACCCTCCTAGAGAAATAGACTTGCCAGTGATCCAGTGTGAAAGTCCTTTTAAATGAAGGTCCAACACATAACCCCTGAATTCCACTCTAATTTAAATGGTATAAAGTCAGAATCTACTGCAATTACCTTGTTCAGCGTTCTGTAAAATTCTCCTACATAGGAGGCTCAAAAACATTAATCAAATTCTAACAAATCATTTGAAAATTACTACAATTTGCTTTTAAACATAAAAGCATTGAGGGTTTTCCAAGAATATCTGGGTAGATAAAAGATAAGAAATTTAGAAAGAAATTCTTCTCTTCTACCTCCAACCCAGAAAGTACAATAAATCTTTCTGAAGCCCCTGAAAGATGCAATGTAAACTAAAAGAGTCAATTCAAAGGAATTTTAGGAAATACATAGATGTTATCTCTTTCTCTTTAAAAGGCTAGTTGCATATTCATACAGATATAGTACTAGCTTCATTACTCAAACTTTAATGTTTGATACTGTGTTTTTAGGAATAACTTCAAACCTAGTGTTTGACACATAATCATATTGCTAAACTCACCAAAGTAAGACGTTCTGGTTCTTCCCATTTGTTTTCATAATACATAATTGTTTGTGGTGCTATATGAAATCCTTCCACCTCTAAGTCTTCAATGGTTTGTACTCCTTTTGTACACAGGTCTGTAAAATCACTCTGGCATGCAGCTACCATGAAAATTATAAAAGAATGTTTCTGATCACATTGAACAATGCTAAGATATATGGAATTCAACTGGTATATTCACCACCTAAATGAGATAATGCATGTTTTGCTCAGCTCAGTGAATACTCACTATTACTATTTTCGTTTCTAGTATTTATTGGCAATTATTGATTTGGGGACAATTCTGACTATAAATGCTATAAAGTTTTTATAATTATAAGTTTGAAAATTTTTGCAGTTCACAGAAGTAAACAAAAGTTTACTTTGTTAAAAAAACAAAAGTAGGCCAGGAGTGGTGGCTCACGCCTGTAACCCTAGCACTTGGGAGGCCGAGGCAGGCGGATCCTTTGAGCTCAGGAGTTCAAGACCAGCCTGAGTGAGAGCGAGACCCCATCTCTACTAAAAATAGAAAGAAATTATATGGACAACTAAAAATATATAGAAAAAATTAGCCGGGCATGGTGGCGCATGCCTGTAGTCCCAGCTACTCGGGAGGCTGAGGCAGGAGGATTGCTTGAGCCCAGGAGTTTGAGGATGCTGTGAGCTAGGAGGACGCCACGGCACTCACTCTAGCCCAGGCAACAGAGCGAGACTCTGTTTCGAAAAACAAAAAAACAAAAAAAAGCAAAAGTAAAGCTATGCATAACAATACCAAGTATTTATGAGTGAAATAGTATCTGAGATCTGCCTTAAAATACTCTAGAAAAAATAGATGAAATAAAATTGGTAAAAAGTATAATTGCTAAAGCTAGGTGATTCATAAATGAAGGTTCATTATACTATTCCCTCTACTTTGGGGTATGTTTATACATTTTCATGAAGGTTTTTAAATTACAATAAGAAAATTTCAAAAAATATGTAAAGCATAATTTTCCCCCTCTCTTCAGGGGAAAGAACTGAGAAAGTTAAAAGGATTTCTGAAAATTCACTATAAAAAAATTTAAGTTGTAAAAAATACATTTAATTTAAATGTATTTCAATGAGGTTCTTTCCTTTTTCTTCCATTTCAGAATTTATCATATTATTAACTAATAGATATAATACCAGTTTTTCAACAATAATAGCTACTATACCATTTTTTCTTGATATAAGTTCTTTTTCCTTCTTTGGAGAGCACTTTGGCAGACGATTAGAATATATATTTTTTATATCCAGTTCTCTCTCCTTTTCCTGAAAACAAATTCAATACAATTAAGGAAGCAGAGTCTCAGTTTAAAACAAAACAATAACCCTTACCTTGTCAACTGTTTTTTATTTTGTTTTGTTTTGTTTTGTTTACTATATTGAAATATACCTGGCTCAGCTTCCTTTTGTAACTACCAAACTATAGAATGGAATGTCTCTAGTACGTTAAGGTTAGGGTAGACCAATTATTGTCCCTAAAAATTCCAGTATATACTGACAGTAAAAAAGCTATTAAGGCAAATTTCATTTTCTACCCATTCTTACCTGATAGAGCTAGTATTGTCTTAACTGTCATCCAGACTTAGCCACAGAGACAAAGAATTTAGTTAGCATCTCTCAAGTATGGGTTCTGAATTACAGATGAGTTACAAATTAGACCACTCTTTTTAAACACAAGTGTTCTTGACCATTTGGGGGCTATGGCTTTTTCGGAGAATTTGATTAACAAAAGAAAACTCTGTAATGATAATGCATAATTTGGTACAATTCTGCACAAAATTTCCACCCATCAATGACTTCTAGATAGAATTAAGAACATTTAATTTAACAAAATTAAATAATTTGAATCCTTCATCTAAACACTATGAAAATAAAAGACATCATTTGAGACAACTTTAAAAATGACGAATCATGGGGTGAGCTGAGGAAGAACACTGGGTTTATTCAACCATGCAGCACAGAACAATTTTAGTTCCCATAATTTTCTTCCAGGATTTTACAATTTACGTCAGTTACATCATTCCTATTAGTGTATTCAATGTTTCACTTTGTTATACTAATTATACCAACAAACATTTTCTAAGTGCCAATATAAGAATTTTGTAAATTTTATTGTACCAACTTACAAATATTAGTAAGTGTTCTAAAATATTTGCTTTTCATCTAGTATGTATTACAAGAAAAATAATGCAATTTAAAATAAAGTGCTTACTTTTAATTTGTGATATAGTTGTTGTAACTCCTTTTGAAGAACTTTATTTTCATCATGAGCCTCATATGCCCTTTTCCTTTCAGCAAGCAACTGTCTTTGGAAACTGTTAGTACTCAGCTCAAGGTTTTTTGATAGTTCCTATATGTATAAACACATAAAAAATAGTACTATTTTTAAAAAAATAAGAATCCAACAGTAAAAACTAGCACGTAGGCTGGGCGCGGTGGCTCATGCCTGTAATTCTAGCACTCTGGGAGGCTGAGGCGGGAGGATCGCTTGAGGTCAGGAGTTCGAGACCAGCCTGAGCAAGAGCGAGACCCTGTCTCTACTAAAAATAGAAAGAAATGATCTGGACAGCTAAAAAATATATATATATAGAAAAAAAATTAGCTGGGCATGGTGGCACATGCCAGTAGTCCCAGCTATTCAGGAGGCTGAGGCAGAAGGATTGTTTGAACTCAGGAGTTTGATGTCACGGCACTCTAGCCCGGGCAACAGAGAGAGACTCTTGTCTCAAGGAAAAAAAAAAAAACAAACTAGCACATAGCAGTGTCAAATAATGTTTTTTGCTGGTCCTGTATAAGACATATAAATCAGGCTTAACTTAGCATTCATGAACATAAAATAAACTGGGAAATAGATTTACCAATAATTTAATAAGACACCTACCCTATTATTACTTTATTTTTCACAATAATTTACAAATGAATTCTTAAGCATTTGTCTGAAGCACACATGGATAGACACTTAAGTTGAAGGTAAAAGACGGCCAAACACAGCCTTTCAAAACTCGTTGTTGAAGCAAATAATTGGACACCAAGACATCTAAAATTATTCAGTGCTATTCAAGAGTCACAGAATACCTAAGTAAAACAACTCTAGATAAAAACAATAGCCATTTTCATGGTCTTCAAACATGTTCCATGAAGTTTATGAAAGAACTTAAGTTAAAATATTTTCTTTTAAAATAACTTAAGTTGTTAAAATACCATTTCTAACTTCTGGATGAAAAAAAGGTTTTCATATATATATAAATATTTATTACAAATGAAATAAATGTTTAAAGTATTAGGAAATCACAAAGAAAAATATAAAATAAAAAGCAGTTACAATTCTATTACCCAGTGACAATCACTGTCAACATTTTGGTGTCTATAATTTGAGACTTTAATACAGTTTTCTCACTAAATATACATACATATGTATCCTCAAAACTTCAGTAATAAGAAATCAAACAGCTCAGTAAAAAATGGAGGAAATAATTTGAACACATAATTCACCAAAGAAGGTATACAGAGACAAATGGGCACACTGAACAATACTTCAATATCATTAGCTATAAAGGAAATACAAATTAAAGCCACAATGAAACAATACTACTTATCTATTAGAATGTCTAAAACTAGAAAAACTGAGCATACAAAATGTTGGCGAGGATGAGCAGCACCCAGAACTCTCTTATACTTTTGGTGGGAATGTAAAATGGCATAACCATTTTGGAAGACAGCTGGACAGTAAAACATGCACCTGCTATATCACACAATCATTCCACACTTAGGTCTTTACCCTAGTGGGGTAAAGGCCTGTGCCCACGCAAAGACTTATGCATAAATGTTCTTAACAGCTTTATTTGTGATATCCAAAAACTGGAAACAATCCAAACGTCCATCATTTGTTTATCTATCAATAAACTAATGGATAAACAAAATATGGTATAGATCTATACAGTAAGGGTATTTACTACTCAGTAATAAAAAAGAATGAACAATTCATACATGTAACATGCTTGAATCACAAAATAATTTTTGCTGAATGAAAGAAACCAGGAATAAAAGAATATATACTGTATGATTCCACTTATATAAAATTCTTGAAAATGCAAACCAATTTTATAGGGACAAAAAGTAGATCAACTGGGGATTAGTGGGCAGGGACTGAAAAAACAGAGGGAATCCAAAGAGACATTAAAACATGTTATACATCAAAAAAAGCACTAATAATTGAAGTTTACAAGTAGAAAGAAGTTTCTGGGTTGACAGACATTTATACAATTTTAAACCTTTTGAAAACCATAACCAAAATGCCCTCAGGAAAGGTTGTAACAATTTATATTCTCTTTGAAAAGTAGAGTAGCCTTTTCACTACATTCTTGTAATAAGTGGATATTGTAATTCTTTAATCTATCAGATTGGCCCAAAAAAGACTGTAATTATTTTAACTTGTATTTCTTTGATTACTACTAAAGTTAATTTTCATGTTTATTGGCCATCCATATTCTCTATGAAATGTGTTTATAATGTAATAGTAATCTAAAATATAATGACAAAATCAGAGAAAAGCAAATTGAAAAACAAAAACAAAAAAAGCTAAGAATGTTCAGAATTGAAGATACAAAGAGAGATATGAAATAGAAAAAATTATCACAACAAAGGTTGGATCAGGAAAAAATAATCAAAGAATGCTAAGTTTTGATGACAAATAAGGTAATTTACGTATTCTTAAAGCAGCTCTTCACTGACTGTTTATTGGTTTCATTGTAAGGAGAAGAACATTATATACAGTACACAAATACACCAATACTTTGGCCAGGTGATCAAAATAAACATTACCGATAAAGGTCAGGTGAACATTATATGCCTCTAGAGGTGATATCTTTTTTTTTTTTTTTTTTGAGATAGTCTTGCTCCGTCTCCCTGGCTGGAGTGCCATGGCGTAATCATAGCTCACTGGAACCTCAAACTCCTGGGCTTAACGGATCCTCCTGCCTCAGACTCCGAGTAGCTGGGACTATAGGCGCACACCACCATGCTCCGCTAATTTTTCTATTTTTTGTAAAAACAGTATCTCCTGCTTTTTCAGAACTCCTGACCTCAAGAAATCCTCCCACCTCGGCCTCCCAGAGTGCTAGGATTACAGCAGTGATTTATTGCACCTGGCCAAAAAGTGACATCTTAAGGAGGAAATAACATCACCTATTCAATATTTGCACCAAGAACGGAAAAACCTCAGTCACAATGAAACATCAGAGAAATATAAAATCTAGATATTCTATTAAGTGAAAACGGATAGGGGACAATATTCTTCAAAAAATGTGAATGTCATAAAAAGACAACAAAAGTTATGTGGATATGTTCCAGATAAAAGAAGGTCAGAGACCTGGACAATGCAGCATAATTCCTGACTCTGGACTGGATCCTATACTGGAGGAGGCAAAGTGTTATTAATATAAAAGACATCAAGTCAACTGAAAAAATTATACTGTGGACAGCAGATTAGAGGTAATCACTGTAGAAATATAAATCATAGTACTACCATAATTGTACTATGGTTATATAAGGGCACATCCTTATTCTTAAAAAATACACACTGATATATTCAGGGGTAAAGAGCATGATGTATACAACTTGCCCTCAGAAGAAAAAAATTACCGATGTACATGTGTATGACACGGAGAGATAACATGAGAGAGCATGTGCACATATAAATTCGGTAAAATGTTAACAATAGGTATTTCTGGGTTATGTGTATAGGATTGTTCTTTGTACTATTTTTAAATTTACAACTCTGTAAGATCGAAATTATTTCTATACAAAAAGTTAATTAAAAAATCCTACCCATAGATAATTTTGATACAAAACAGGAAACCATTCAACTTAAAGAAAAAAATGTTAAAAGGTACTAGAGATAATATATACTCAAGTCCCAAATGATAATAATGTCAACCTAGAATCCAAGTAAAATTATCATTCAAGAATGAAGATAAAATACTTTCAGACAAAGACTAAAAAATTTTGCCACTCAAAAGCACTCAATGAAAGAACAATTTCAATAAGAACAAAATGAGGCTGGGCGCAGTGGTGGCTCATGCCTGTAATCCTAGCACTTTGGGAGGTTGAGGCGGGAGGATCACTCGAGGTCAGGAGTTCGAGACCAACCTGAGTAAGACTGAGACCCCGTCTCTACTAAAAATAGAAAGAAATTAGCTGGACAACTAAAAATATATATAAAAAATTAGCCGGGCATGGTGGTGCATGCCTGTAGTCCCAGCTACTCAAGAGGCTGAGGCAGAAGGATTGCTTGAGCCCAGGAGTTTGAGGTTGCTGTGAGCTAGGCTGATGCCATGGCACTCTAGCCCAGGCAACAGAATGAGACTCTGTCTCAAAAAAAAAAACAAAAAAAAAAAAACAAAAAAAAAAAGAAATTAAACGGAATAAGAATAAAGTGCAAATAGTAGCTATCTTTGGTTGGTAGGATTATACATATTTTCCCCCAATTTACTGTATATTTCAAAATCTGTTTAAACAAACATTTTATTTAATAGTAATTCAAAAAATGTAAACATACTTAACTTTTTTTCCAAAAGGAAATATTACAGAATTCTTTAACAGAAATAAAGGATTAACATAATTTAATAATTTTTCTAGGCAAACCCAAAGAATAACCTTCACTTTTTTATTAATAAAGAAATATATGCTTAACAATACTGCATTTGTTAAAACAGGTCTATAAATGTCAGTTGTTTTAATCTCTGCTCAGTGTTGTTGCAGCTCAATTCTAAAGACTTAGACCCGTGTGTAAGAAAGGACCCTAGAGGTCATCTCATTAGTCCACTTTCTAGGAATGCCTCTTACAATCTTCCTAGAAGGTTAGACATTGAGCCTTTGCACAATACTTCTGGTGGAAGAAAGCTTGATAATTCAAAGGGTACTCATTATTCGACAATTACAATTATTTAGAAAGCTCTTCCTTATGAAAGCGTAGAAACCAGTTTCCCAGTAATAACTGTTAGGAACATCCAAAAGCAAATTCATTGCTCCTCTTCCATGTGACACCCTCATACATAATAAAGTAAATTACATTTTCCCTTAATCTTATCCATGATTTCATGTTTCTTCCACTGTTTCTTATACACCAGTTTTTTGACCTTCTGGTTACCTTACTCTCCACATGTCAGTCTGTTACCTAAAATTTGGTACCTATTATCATAAGTAATCTGATCAGTAAAATTAGAGTTATTATGACCTCCTAGGGCCAGAGCGTCGAATGTTGCAAGTACAAAATCAAATAAGACTTGTTCTTGCTGGTAAGGAACCTGGTCAAATTCACTGCTCAACATGCTGAAAAGGATAGGGCATAAGATGGCAACCCAGAACACACACCTAGAAACCTTCTCTCCAAGTTGACAGCTATTTATTTATCTGCACCCTTTGGGTACAGTTACTGATCCAATTGTAAAGTTTTCAAACATTATTTTCAACCAGTCTACATTTCTCCATTAAAAAAAAAAACCATGAAAGACTTAACTGTACTTACTATATACTACCTGTTATGTCTACTATATTCTAGTAGATACAGTATAGTTATAGAATATAAATGTATATAGTACATGTATTTATTTACTATATACATGGTATAGTATAACATGTAGCATAGACTATAATACAGATATCTAGTATATGGTATATACACATAGGAGGATATAGATTAATGTACCAGTCTGGTAATACTAAGCGGAAAAAAAGCAAAAATAGTTCTAAGTGAGCAGTATTTTCCAAAATACATTCAAAATTTGGTAGAGACTTGGCAACAAGCTTACTGATTGATAATTGCTAACATCTACCTCTGCCTACTTTTGGAAACACTAGTACTTGCCTTTTCTCACTTTCTTACTTCTAGTCTTCCTAACTCCCCAAGGTACACTAACAAAGGCTCTGAAATCATATTTGCAAAGTTCCTCAGTCCTCTGGGGTATAATTCATCTGAATCTGTAGTGAGTTCACTTAAATGAGCTATCTATGTCTTATTATTTTTTCATCTGCTGTAAGCAGGACAGGATAGAAGCAAACTTATAATCCAATAGTTATGTTTCTTCTGTGCATTGTAAGTCAGCCCTAAATAGTGGGCCTTCTTCTTCTTCTAATGAAACCTGTTTTCTTTAAGTTTTCTCTAAAAATGTTTGCAAGCCTTTCCTTACTCTGAGCTTTTGTCTTCCAACATAGCTAGATTTTACTCCACAGTATTTATCATAGTATTTACTACAGCACCAAAAATAAAACAGATTTTAGAAGTGTTTCCTGCTTCACAAATCACTTATAAAGAATAAGCTGGGGCCGGGCGCGGTGGCTCACGCCTGTAATCCTAGCACTCTGGGAGGCCGAGGCGGGTGGATCGCTCAAGGTCAGGAGTTCGAGACCAGCCTGAGCAAGAGTGAGACCCCGTCTCTACTAAAAATAGAAAAAAATTATATGGACAACTAAAAATATATATATAGAAAAATTAGCCGGGCATAGTGGCGCATGCCTGTAGTCCCAGCTACTCGGGAGGCTGAGGCAGGAGGATCACTTGAGCCCAGGAGTTTGAGGTTGCTGTGAGCTAGGCTGACACCACGGCACTCACTCTAGCCTGGGCAACAAAGTGAGACTCTGTCTCAAAAAAAAAAAGAATAAGCTGATATGACAGACTTTGAAAATGATTTGTTAACTTTTACAGTTTGTAGATCATTTTATCAAAAGATGCTGATGAAATAACCAAAATTTCAATGTTTTAATTCACACTACATTAAAAATTATGAAAAACCACAATGTACTATTAAGAGGAACCTATTACTCAGCTTTTAAATACGTGATAAAATTCCAAGGATTTTACTAAAATGATAATGGAATAATAGAGCAACAGAATGGGAGACAGAAGACTGTAATTCTAGTCCCACACATGTGGTCCTAGCGACCTATGAGAGTCTATGTGACCTAGAAGAAGGTAAATAACATCTCTGTCTCAGTTTCCTCAATAGTTCAATGTTTGAGTTGGACTAGATTGGAGAGTTACCCATAGAGGTATTTCAGAGGCTGCTTCAGGTTGTTGGGCAAGTGAGTTTCTGAAGCCCTCTCTGTAGCCTAACCATCACAGAACAATTCAGCCTTTATCTGGCTGCCTGTGAAGAACTGCCAAAATTTGAAAACTCAATGGACCAAATCAGTAGTTTCAAACCTTAAAAAAAGAAAAAACGTTTCAAGTCCACTGAGCACAATTTGAAAACCAAAGCATTAAACTATTTCCATGGTCCCTTCAAACTCCAGAATGCTACAATGCTTTGATATATTTACATTTAATTAATGAACTTTCAGTGTATTTATTTTATTTTTTTTACTGATATATTAAGTGCCTGATCAGTACCAGGCACTGAGGCAGACTCATTATGAACTTTAACATTGTTTATCACCACTTGCAAAGTTTTACAGACTGGAAACAGGTTCAGATAATCTAAATGTTATATCACATCACAAAGCTAGAATGGTATATAACCAGAATTTGAACCTTCTTTGTTTATATAACGTGTATATGTATAAAATTCCCAGTTTCATTAGGAACTTAATAGGTTAAGAGATAGGCATTAGTTAATAACATAATTAAAATATAAACTAAATAATTTTTTATTTGACTTTGCATTCTAATCCAATAATTTCTGACTCAACTAAGTTAGCAAAGCCCATCAATATTTCCATATTAAAGTTGCTTTCATAAAAATGCAAATGCTTTAAAATCTCCTAATGATACTAACCACAAAAAAGGCCAATTTAATCTTCCCCAAATAGAAAAATTTAACTGTAATTATTCCAAGAAAAACTATTATTCAGTAGCATTCCTTAGAAATATTATATTAATAAATAGTCAAAAACAATTTTTAAATATTTTATTGACCCAGTGACTTCCTCATCCAGGAATTTTCCATAAGTATACTAATGTGTAATACAAAGGCTATGTTTAATGTCTTGCATCTTTTATACTACCTCAAAACAAAACAAAAAATATATATAATGTTAAAAGAAAAACTTTAGGCAAATTAAATTTAACAGAATTTAAATGAGCAAAGAACGATTTGCAAATTAGGCAGTACCCAGAACCAAAATAGGGTCAGAGTGACTCCAAGAATGCTAGATGGTCAGATAACATTTATGGACAGAAAAAAGGAAAGTGATGTACAGTAAACAGAAATGAGGTACAGAAACAGCTGGACTGGTTACAGCTCTGTGTTTGCCTTATTTGAACACAGTTTAAACATCTGGCCACCTGTTATTGGTCAAAACTCTATGATTGGTAGAAGAGTAGGTTATAGTCTGTTTACACATTCAATTAGGTTACAGTTAACTATGTATGGAGAAACCTTTAAGCCAAACTTAAAATATGTAAGGAGGTAGCTGTAGGGTAAACTTAATTTAACATTAATAAGGGAAGGGTTCATCATATTATGATTTATCTACACAATGAAATAGTATGCAGCCTTTTAAAAGCATGAAGCTAGGCTGGGCGCAGTGGCTCACGTCTGTAATCCTAGCATTCTGGGAGGCCGAGACAGGTGGATCGTTTGAGCCAGGAGTTCGAGATCAGCCTGAGCAAGAGCAAGACCCCGTCTCTACTAAAAAAAAATAGAAAGAAATTAGCTGGACAACTAAAAATATTTAGAAAAAATTAGGTGGGCATGGTGGCGCATGCCTGTAGTCCCAGCTACTTGGGTGGCTGAGGCAGAAGGATTGCTTGAGCCCAGGAGTTTGAGATTGCTGTGAGCTACGCTGACACCAGGCACTCTAGCCTGGGCAACAGAGTGAGACCTTGTCTCAAAAGAAAAACAAACAAACAAACAAAAAAGCATGAAGCTGATTATATGTGTGTAAAAATATATATACATATATATATAAATCATATACACATACCTAATAATATGTAAAGAACATCAAAATATACTTTTCAGTGAAAGAACCATGCATTGAGTAATGTGCATGGTACATTTATATCTATGATAAGAGGGGGGAAAAAAGGACATTAATATATAGACATGAGCTTGCCAATGTAGAGACAATTTCTTAACAGTGATTGCTTCTTGGGAAGGGGCCTACAAGCATAACATAGAAGAGAAACTATTTCACTGCATACCTCTTTGTATTATTTGAATTTTTTAAGCCCTTCTTTAGTGCTTGTATTACTTTTTCAATAGGAAAATTATCTTAAATATTAGCACAAAATTGCTTTAACAATGGTTCTATCTAAATGGGCAGTTTCTAAGGCTCCTGCAAAATTTATTAATATTTTATGAAATGGTTTTAATCTTTACCCTTCAATCATAAATCTCATGATTTCATTGTAAATCTTTTCCCTCCAGAAATGATAAAAATACATATAAATAACAAAATCTAGCCAATTCTTTAGATTATATAATGAAAAAATTAGTAGGATCGCAATGAAAGATATTTTACTTTATAAGCAATTCTTTTCAACACTAGGAATTTTTCATCTCTTCAACACAATAGATATAATAAGGACTTAACTGGGGGGATAAATATGGTTTAAACATTTTTGGAATATAAAACACTTTTGGCATATAAAAGCCCCAAAAGTATGAATTTAGACACATCAGATTTCAGAACTTTCATGAAAGACACTTCAGAAATCATTCCATTTAATTCCTCAGATGAAGCAACTGAAACCTGGCAGTTAAGAGAATTGTACAAGGTCAGAGTAGGACAGGAACAGAGCTGACCTGTTTTGACCTCCACTATTCTGTCCTAATTTGCTTCATTTGTTAGAAAAAATACAGAACAGGTAGAAGAGGCAAAAGGCAGGGCTTCTTGATTTGGGTTTCTGAAGGGTGAAAGGGCAGGAAAACTTTTAGAACAGATACCTAGCCTCTAGATTAAGGTATGGCAGGGAAAGAAGAAGGAAAATGGACCTAGACAGCTTAACTCTATTAACAGTTCTGATTAAACTAGGAAGACTAAGGGAAGATAATGCTGAATCAGTTTCTACTTTTGAAAATGGCTTACAGTGGGAAGCAATATTATTTTATCACCAAGAAACAAACATCTACTTGAGGGCTACTCAGGGCCCAAAGGAATTTGAATGCCAGTCTTTTATAGGAAAATCTACTAAAAGAAAAATTCTATTCAAACTTCCTTTCACAGTTCTATGATACTGAGCTCTATGACACTCAAACCATTCTCCCAAATCTTCAGAAATTTTTTTTTAAAAGTAGAGAAAGTCTTAATAGTTTCATTCAGTTTTCCCAACAAAGTAAATCACTCTGTGCCAATTCAATGTTAAAAATATACTTGGATATTTTTATGTAGTAAATGTGTACCTACAGTTTACTAGAGTCCTTTTAATAATAATTATGTACATACTATTGGTCAGGTACAGTGGCTCTGGTCTGAAAAGGCAAATTTGTCAAGGCAGTAATCCTAGCACTCTGGGAGGCCAAGGCAGGATGATCACTTGAGGTCAAGAGTTCGATACCAGCCTGAGCAAGAGCAAGAGAGTCTCTACTAAAAATAGAAAAAATTAGCCAGGTGTGCTGGCATGCACCTATAGTCCCAGCTACTTGGGAGGCTGAGCCAGGAGGATCCCTTGATCCCAGGAGTTTGAGGTTGCTGTGAGCTATACTGACACCATGGCACTCTAGCCCTGGTGACAGAGCAAGACTCTGTCTCAAAAAAAAAAAAAAAAGAAAAGAAAAAAGAAAGATAAGAACACAATTTAGAAGTTTTTAAAAAAGTAAAAAAATGAAAAAAAAAAGAAATAATTATGTACATGCTACTAACATTTATGATATTTTCATAAAGCTTAGAAGATAATTTCCTATTTTATGATTATGGATTCTTATGATAGTTACAATTCATGGTATTTTTTATGATATACTGTTGGTCATAGCTATGATTAATCTGCTACTGCATCCTTGGTAACAAATATAAACCCAACTATACCTCTTTCTTACGAGAGATTAGGACTGAATTGGTATACTTTACCTTCAGCCCCTATTTGAGGCCAGTCTCAGGCTCAGTAAGAAATAGTGCTATTTGGCAGTCACTAAAAGAAACTATATACTAGGGAATCACTAATGAAGTTGCTAACAAAGAACTGCCTATGTTAAGTAAGTGAATCACCAAGAGTGGTATGGAAACCCCTAAAGATCCTTAAACAGCTTTGGGGGGTCTTCAAGGTCAAAACTATTTTATAATAATAAGATATTCTCACTTGTTTTCACTCATATTGTATCATGAGTATATAGTGGAGTTTTCCAAAAGCTACATGACATGTGACATTATACAATGAAATCTGTCAACACTTGGAAAATCTGATAACTCAACGAACCAATATTTTCCAAATGACCAATGCATGATGTAAAACATCCAAAGGAGAAAAAAAAATCAATGGATTTTAATGTAAGCAAATACAAAAAGTTCATCAATATGATTTCAAATTCTACATCATAACGAATCATTAAGAAATCACTTGTTAAGTTTTAGTGTAATATCAAGGAAGACTATCTTGTTATCTGAAAAGGCTATTAAAATATTCTTCCATTTTCTAACTACTTTAGACATCTGTGTAAGGCTTAATTTTCTTCATACTTATCAGCTGCAACAACATATTGTAATAGAGTGAATACAAAAGAAGATATGAGGCCCTGGTTGTCTTCCACTAAGCCAGGCATTAAAGAAATTTGCAAATATATAAAATGATCCCACTCCTGTCCTAATTTATTTTTGGTTTGGAAAATATAGATATTTTTTGTTAAAAGATTTTATAACATGCAATGAGCATTATTACTGAAGTGAATTAAGAAATATTTTAAAGTGCTCTCAATTTTAATTTCTAATGTGGTAAACATCAATATATCTACACCCACATCAACAAAAGCTCAGGAGTAGTGGTGGAGGTGTCCTCAATTATTTTTAAGGGTATAAAAGGGTCTTGACAGAAACAGTTTGAAAACCACCACTTTATATAACTAAAAAATGTTTTTCTGCTATAAAAGTTAGGTTGTACATACACTGTACTTTTATTTAAATATTAAATTAATAACATGTATAACGATTGTTAAAATAAATAAATATATTGAGGCTGCTATGTTGACAGGACTCTATTCAATAAATTTATTGAAGTAAAAGCCAAAATAAACATATAAAGTCAACTCTAAATAAGGAAGTAAGTTTGCGGTCTCATTTAGCAGCCTGCCCTTTCTACAGCTCAACAAGTTTAACCCCATGAAGTAGTTCTCCATCCTTGGTAAATGACCTGGGATAAGAGCAAACCATATCTCACAAGGTAGGTAGGCTGATTTCTGAAGGAGGAAAGACAATTGTCATGGTGGTTGTCCCCACTGATACCTTTGGCTGTTTGTCCCTCTGACCATGTATCTATTTCTAAACTACTGTAATCCTAAATTACTGAGATTCTGTGCATTGTCACTCCCATAAACTAACAAAATAAGCCTGCACCCAAATTATAGACTGATGTTCAAAGGGAAAGTTTTTCACAGCTCAAATGGTTATAGATGATCTTGAAGAATGCTTCCTCTCCGCCCGCCTTAGGAAGGAAATGCAACTAACAAGACGAATAAGAGTTGTGGCCTGAAATCCTTCCTAAAATGAGACAAGCTATAAACAAATAAACAAAAATGCCAGCCACAGTTCCAGCCTTGTTTTATCTTAAAATAAATCAAAAAGCCATAACAAAAGAAAAACAAAAAACCAACACCATATAGACAGCCATCCTTAGGAAAGAAAAGCACAGAATTTAAAGATAGCACAACTAGGATTTTACTGCAATTTCAAAGGATATCTAGGACTCTCTTGGGTTTTAGCTAATTTGGAAAATGAAACAACACAATCAAGCTCCTAGCTTTCTCCCTTAACCAATTAGTAGTATCACTATAACCTACTGAGTTAGAAGAAAAAAGATTAACTTAGTGTTGAACAAAGTAAAATTTGAAAAACTGAATGAGGTACAAAAACAAAGGCTAAATTTCACAATAAAGTAAGAAACTCAATAGTAAATATTTCAAATTCTGGGTTGATTGCTGAGATCATGAAAGATATTAACCACACATAATGGGTTAAAATCCAGAGGCTGAAGTAAGATTACTGATTTCAGAGAAGTAGGTTCATAATAGTATATTAAATTTTTATTCCAATATAATTTCACTTACAGGAAAAATGAAGCAGCTATGTTTGATTTTGTAAGAAACTGCCATTCTCTTTTCTAAAATAGTAGTACCATTTATACTAACCCAACTTGAGGCATAAAGCTGATAAACCCAATACTACTAAAATTTGAGAGTAAACTTCTAAAACCAAGTCATTCCGTGGTGTGAATAAAGCATTCATAACCCCTTGTGAAAATAACCTTACAACAAAAATAAGATTTGAAATTCAAAAATAAAAGTTCAAAAGTAATTTTCTAATTCAGAAAGAACTGAGACCATTTACAATTGCTCCAAAGAAAATAAAATTTTTAGGTATAAATGTAACAAAACATGTACAGATTTGTATCCTGAAAGTTACAAAATGATGATGAAAGAAATCAAAGATGACCTAAGTAAATGGAAAGATATACTATGCTCAAAGAATTGGAAGATTCAACATAGTAAAGATGTCAGTTCTCCATAAATTGATCTATGTTTAATGTAATCCCTATCAAAACCCCAGGAAGGTGTTTGTAGACATAGACAAGCTTATTCTAAAATTTATATACAAAGACAGAGGATCTAGTATAGCTAAAATTTTTAAAATGAAGCATAACATGAGAGGACTCACTCTATCTAATGTTAAGGTTACTATGAAGTCTGTGATCAAGAGAGTGTGGTAACAGCAAAGGAACACACAGGAAGACCAATAGAACAGAACAGAGCATCCGGAAATAAACCCACAAAAATATGCCCAACTCATTTTTGACAAAGGTGCCAAAGCAATTCAATGAAGGAATTTTTAACAAATGATGCTAGAGCAACTGGGCATCCACAGCAAAAAAAAAAAAAAAAATGTGAACTTCAAGGTAAACTTCACACTCTATACAAATATTAACTCAAAATGAAAATCATGGACTTAGATGTAAAGCATAAAATCATAAGACTTTTACAAAGCATCAAATTGTATACCTTAAATATATACAATTTTTATTTGTCAGTTAGACCTCAATAAAGCCAGAGGAAAACAACTTTTGAAAAAGCATAGGCAAAAATCTTTGTGGCAACAGGGACAATAGGGATAGGCAAAGAGTCCTTAGTCTTGACACCAAAGCACAATCCATGAAAGAAAAATCTGATAAAATTGACCACAAGAAAATTTAAAACTTCCTCTGAAAGACCCTGTGAAGAGGACAACTAACTACAGACTAAGAGAAAATATTTGCAAACCACATATCTGACAAAGGATTTGTATCTAGAATATGCAAAGAACTCTCAAAAGTCAACAGTAAAAGCAAAAACAATCCAAGTAGAAAATGGGCAAAAATATGAACAAAAATAGATCTACAGATGGCAAATAAGTGCATGAAAAGATGCTCAACATCATTAGCCATTAGGAAAATGCAAATTAAACCACAATGAGATCGTGCTACACACCTATCAGAATGGCTAAAATAAAAAATAGCATTAACACCCATTACTGGTAAGAATGCTGAGAAATTTGACAACTTATACACTGCTGTTAGAAATATAAAATGGTACTAGTATTTTAGAAAAGACAATGGCAGTTTCTTACAAAATCAAACACATGCTACAACCCAGAAAACACACTTTCAGGCATATATCCCAGAGAAATGAAAATCTATGTTCAAACAAAAATCTGTACATAAAATGGTCATAGCAATTTTATTAGTTAATAGCCAAAAACTGGAAACAAACCGAATGTCTGTAACACAATGTACCATAACACTCTGTGGTACATCCATGCCATGGGATAGTACTCAGGGAATAAAAGGAACTACTGATAAATGCAACAACCTAGATGACTAAGTTAGTGAAATCTGCCAATGTCAAAAGATTATATTCTGTATGATTCTATTTATATAACATTCTTGAAATGACAAAATTATAGAGATGATGAACAGAGTAGTGGATGTCACAGGTTAGAGAGGGGGAAGGCAGGAAGTAGCTGTGGTTATAAAAGGGTAATGTAAGGGATCCTTGTGATGGAACTGGTCTGTATCTTGACGTGTGACAGTGGTTACAGAAGTCTATACATGTGATAAAATTGCATAGAGCCAAAGCCATACACAAATACATGTAAAACTAAGGTTGATGGATATCAATGTATCACAACCAACTTCCTGGCTGTAACATTTTATTATAGTTATGCAATATGTTACCACTACAAGAAACTTAGGTAAAAGGTATATGGGATCTTTCTATGTAATTTTCTTATAAGTGCATGGCAACCTACAATTAACTAAAAATAGAAAGTTAAAAACTTCTTAAAATCCAATATAAAAAATTGAGGACACTATATGGTTAACTATTTCAAAGACTTATCATTACAGATGACCAATTTTCACACTCCCAAATGAGCAGCCATATATTAATAATTTACCTCCATTTACAACTCAGAATACACAAGCCAATTCCTATTTTTCCTCCCTTCCTTCTTTCTCCTCTCTCCCCACCACTAATCAATCCCCTTCATAACTGGCTATATGAGAGAACTGCAGGATATAGTGGTAGGGGTGTGTGTGTGTGGGGGGGTGTGCACTGCAATTTTATGTTCTCTCTATACATGTAGTTTAATACACAAACACACTCAGTTATTTACCATATTTGTTAGCAACTTAGGCTCTTCATTCCTAATTTTAAAATCTATTATGTGGCATATTTCCCCTTAAAAATAATTAAAATGTTATTTGTCTGTGTATGGTGATAACAGCTTCCAGTACTCATTCCCACTCCACCTCATGAGTAAGTGGCCCTTAAGAAAAAAAGTTTCCATATGTTTGCTTTGCACTTTGAGCTGACCATTGGTAGAGCCTATATAATGGGATATCTCCTGTGTTCTAAACATAAGATAATAATTGCAAATTTTGGAGAGTAAATTAGGCACTTTTCTGGCCACTGATATACATTGTATTTAATAAACCACTGTTGCTGGGCATGGCATATGATACAGACTAAGTACTATAACATGTCATGTATTAAAAATACCTAATTAATATATTCAGAAGTCTAATTTATTTATAGTTCTAAGCTTCCTTTGCTCAGAGAACTCTCACAGCAGGCATTATTCCCATACTTTTTCCTACCTTTGCTTTCCAAACTACTTGTCAATTTTGAGCAACAGAACCTGACTCAGGGCTTCTGAATGATCTATATATAGCAGATGGCATCTGATATAAGTTCCCTGTGTAAAAGTCATGGTATAGAATTCTTTTGATCTCTCCATTCAAGAAAGAAACATTTTTTAAAAGATCTCCTGTACTCTCAGACTAGTTATTTAATATTCTACCTACTCTCCTATCAGTTTTTATTTTGGGAAGTAGCACATACCTTATCCCAAAAGATGTAGTATTATCACTCTTAAATAATATGCAAAGAAATAAAAACAAAAAGCATTGTTAATGTGGCATTTCTTACATAATGGCCCCAGAAGGTCAGTTTTATATACTATGGCTACCATAGCATCATTTTCAACTTTAGAGAAACAATCAGATAACCAATTAGAGTATTTTCCCAAAATGACTAAGATCCAAGGGATTAAACATTCATCCAACAACATGTGTCTCATTAACATAAACAATCTTTTGCATCTTGCTCTTAAATATACAATCTTAAATTTATCTCTTACTCAGAAAGGTAACACTAAAAATAGCTTTCATTTCCAAGCAAACTCCGAACTGCAATAAGTAGTTTAAACAGAGTACATTAAATGCCCAATGAGAAACAACCAAAGAGAACAATTAGAAGCTGTCGAACACTTACCTTAATTCTCCTCTCAGTGTCATCTAACTTTAACTCTGCCGAAACTAGTTTCTTTGCCAAATCATCTCGTTCAGGTAGATGTCTGGCTTCAGAGATCTTTTTCAGTTTCTGTAAGGAAAATTTTGTCCTAAATAGTTCACTTTCTGTATCTTTCACCCTTTTCTCAGTTGCCCGTTCTTTCTCTTGAGATTTTCTTAAGCGTTCTTTGAGTGCTGTAATCTCATTGTTATGGCGAACTATAAGTTGTGAGATTTCATTTTCTGCATCTTCATACTTATTCAGGGCTTTCTCCTGTCTGTACTGAAGCCTTTTCAAAGATTTATTTTCTTTTAGCAGCTCAGCTAACTTGACCTGAAGTTCAGATACTTCATTCTGCAATTCATTGATTTTTAGCAGTCTTGCAGAAAGAACCCGTTTTGTAACAAAATCAGTATCTTTCCGAAGTGGCTCTCTGTTGAGGCTCTGGGAGCGAAATCCCACTCTGACTCCCTTTCTGTTTGGTAGACCCTTAGGGGTTGGTTTCCTAGGGGCTAAAAAAGAAATAGTAATAACATAAAGTGAAAGATGTATCAAAGGTTATGTGATTTAGTGATACTAACACTAGTGAGTCCATAAAATTCTTTAGTTATTTTTGTCTCTAAAAAAAGGGTTTTGCAATATTTTGTCAAATATCAGGCTTTATTTAGAGCTCTAAATGTTTCTATTAAGGTTTGCAATATTTTCAGAAAGGTCAAGAATACTCCAATCCATCAAAAATTATATCCCAATAGTTATATGTAATTATTCTACATTGCTTAAAAGAAGACAGTATCAGGCTTTAACTATTTTTAACTTCATAGGTAAGATGGCAAGTCAGAATTCAAACACGGGCATCATTAGTATTAGCATGTACGTAACAAACATTGGAAAAAACATTGTGGTATTCAAGTCAGTTGTGCCGAGATATTTGTGATCAATATTTGAAATGTGAAAAATGCATATTTCCTCTAAATTAATTACAACTTCGTTTAGGGACAGGATGACAGCATATTGTACAGAGCAGGAGATTTGAGACTTAAAGTCATCACTCAGTAACTCCTTGGGTAATTCAATGAAACCTTCCCAAGGCTGTGAGAGTTAAATGAACTATATATGTAAAACATAAAGTTCTACATATTTTTTGTTAAGAACTTCATCTCATTTATCAGTGACTGAAAATGGAAAACAGCAGTACAGTTGTGATTCTAAATGCTTTCTCAGATTTATATTGTGTGATATTCAAATCAAAAACACCTGACATAATTTGAGAAGATAAAAACAAAATATCACATCCTAAAACATATAAGCATATGAAATCTTTAAAGTGTACATATTAAATCATATTTCTCAAGAATTTGGAATAATGTTTTTATTTTTACCAAAAGTTCACTAAACTTAAGCATCAGTATACAGAGCACCTGCCCTTTAAAAGAAGCATCTCAAAGTCTGCTACAGTTAAGAATAATGAATGTTATAGGCTCCAAGGTGACTGCACTTTTCAAGGAGAAAATGCATTCCAGAGTTAAAAAAAAAATGACGAAAAACTAAAATATCCAACCTTCCCCTCCCCATCTCACCAGCCACGAATACCTGAGTCCATTATATAAACAAGTTAAAAAAAAAAAACAAGTATTTTTACAATTTAACATTATAAAATTTCATTAAAAAATAGAATTTTATAGAAGCTGTTTTGAATGTGTGCTGCTTTGGGGTTACAGCTCTATAAATGCTTGAATACATTTAAAGAAAAGTGGTAATAAAAAGAAATGAGGGAATTCTTTTTTTTTTTTTAATTTTATTTACTTTTTTTGTTTGTTTTTCAGCTCATTAAGTGGGTACAAAAGATCAGGCTATATACCATGCCTCCCCATCCCCCTGAGTCTGCGCTTCAATTGTGGCCATTCCCTAGACAGTGCACATCACACTCATCATGTAGGTGTGCACCCCTCCCCTCCCCCCACCCCATCCCCCCCAGTCAGAACTTCAAGCGTGTCCATTCGCCAGGCAGTGCGCATCGCACTCATCAAGTAGGTATACACCCATCCCTTCCACCCAGCCCCGACCTCTGTCCGATACCCAATTGGTGTTATTCCCAAATGTGCACTCAGGGAAACCAGTCTGCTGGTGAGTACATGTGGTGCTTATTTTTCCATTCTTGGGATACTTCACGTAATAGAATGGGTTCCAGCTCTCTCCAGGAGAACCAAAGAGATGCCATATCGCCATTATTTCTAATAGCTGAGTAATATTCCATGGTATACATATACCACATTTTGCTAATCCATTCATGAATTGATGGGCATTTGGGTTGTTTCCACATCTTTGCGATTGTGAATTGTGCTGCTATAAACATTCGGGTGCAGGTGTCTTTTTTATAGAATGACTTTTGTTCTTCTGGGTAGATGCCCAATAATGGAATTGCTAGAAATGGGGGAATTCTTAATTACAACTCTGAAACCACACTATCCAATAGCCACATATGGCTATTGAGAAACTTGAAGTGGGTAGTCCAAATTGAGATATGCTGTAACTGTGAAATACACACTGGATTTTGAACACTTAGTTCAAAAAAATGCACAATATTTCATAAACAATGTTTTATACTGACTATACGTAGAAATGATAATATTTTAGATATTTAAATCCAAATACTGGATTGGGTTAAATAAAATATATTAAAATCAATTTCATCTGTTTTTCTTTTTTTAATATGGTTACTAGAAAATATAAAATTACATTTGTGGCTTGCATTTGTGATTTGCATCGTATTTCCACTGCACAGCATTACTTCAGAATATAATTTTAAATTTGAAGTGTCCATCATTTCAAATTTTCTTTCTTTTCCAGTATCTGAGTTAACAAAATTTGCGGATATATATAATGGTATTTGTACACAGCTCTTGAAATAGCAGAAACTTTATACATAAAAATCATTATACATAAAGGTGAATGTCAATTGTTCCAATCTCTGATCTTTACGTATAAAATTACATTGCTCAGAAAACAAGATTTCACACAAAAGCAATTTATTTGAAAAATTAAAGCCTAATAATGTAGGAATTAGGCTAAAAATGTTTCACTAATACTTTCTTCAACTATTTAGTCACATACAAAAGGGTTTCCACAGTCAACTTTTTGACATCCTAAAACTCTGAACATTTACTTTTTAGCATATTCTACTAGTATGACTACAAACTGATCATTAACCTAAACACAGAAATATTTCCCAACTTTCATCTACCTTTTTTTATTTTCATTTTTCAAATTATCAAGGTGAAATATAGTGCTAATAGAATTAGATAATTGGCTGTTGTATATGTCATTCTTCATCTCCCTCTTGTTAAGTCACTACTAAAAAGTGGGTGGAAAAAATATTGCTTTTTCTTCCTTCAGATGTTAAAAATAAACTTGACTCATTTAAAAAAAACATGTAGGACAAATAAACTATGCATCTACCAAAAATCAAGATACGTTTATATTACTGGTAAAACAAAGAATGGATAAATATACCGAAGACAAATATGTATAAACAAAACTATTATTAAATTTTATCATACATACAAATTCTGATAGAGCACCAATTTTATTTTTTAAAATAATAAAAAATGCTGCCAGGCACAATGGCTCACGCCTGTAATCCTAACACTTTGGGAGGCTGAGGTGGGAGGATCACTTGAGGTCAGGAGTTCAAGACCAGCCTGCACAAGAGCAAGACCCTGTCTCTACAAAAAATAGAAAACTTAGCCAGTTGTGATGACGCATGCCTGTTGTCCCACCTACTAAGGAGGCTGAGGCAGGTGGATCACTTTAGCCCAGGCGTTTGAGGCGGCAGCAAGCTATGATGATGCCACTGCACTCTAGTGGGGTGACAGAGCCAAGAACGTGTCTCAAATAAATAAATAAATAAAATATGCTGAAAATTAAAAAGGAGGGAGAAGGAAGAATATGCTACCAAACATGCAAATCTGCAAATTCAAGTGCTATTTTAATCACAGTTGTTTTTTCCTTAGTTTATTCTACACTAATTGCAATTTAAACAGAAAGAAATTAACTTAGTGTTTAAAGAAAGGTATCAGTTTGGTACTGTTATTTGGTCTAAGACAAACAAATTACCACAGATTTTAATTCAAAAGACAGTGCAGGGCTGGGCGCGGTGGCTCACGCCTATAATCCTAGCACTCTGGGAGGCCGAGGCGGGTGGATTGTTTGAGCTCAGGAGTTTGAGACCAGCCTGAGTAAGAGCGAGACCCCCGTCTCTACTAAAATAAAAATAGAAAGAAATTATCTGGACAGCTAAAAATATATATAGAAAAATTAGCCGGGCATGGTGGCACATGCCTGTAGTCCCAGCTACTCGGGAGGCTGAGGCAGGAGGATCGCTTGAGTCCAAGAGTTTGAGGTTGCTGTGAGCTAGGCTGATGCCACGACACTCTGGCCCCGGCAACAGATTGAGATTCTGTCTCAAAAAAAAAAAAAGACAGTGCAAAGTAGAAAACAGTACTAGTCTGAAGATAATAACTACAGACTGAAGATAATTGAAATTTTCTGGGTGATGCTAGAACTGTTTTTCACAGTTTTTCTCAATTATTTTCTTAAATAAGGTAAGGCTTACAAAGTTCTGACTCCTTAATTGGGTGGCCTCCTAAGTTCCTTCTGGGGAACAAAGAAAAAATTAAAGTATTCCTTACCAATAATACCCTATTATTTCTTGGGAAAAATAGGCATTTTTCTAAGGTTCAACCCTAAGATCTGTTTGTTCTTAATTATATAGCAAAAGTTTAATATCAGATCATGCTCTCAACTACAAAACCATAACAAGCACTCCTCGATGAGACAGACTTGGAGAAAAAGACCCCTAAATAAATAAACAAACAAACTGAAAACACTGTACTTGCAAAAAAAAAGAAAGAAAGAAAGAAAAGGAAAAGGTGTTAGAAGTATGGACATCCCTGAGAAGCTAGATTGAGGGTGCATGAAAGGTTTCCTTTCAAAAGGAATACATACTCTTGTAGTTTTTAATGAGCAAATATTATTTTTTCAAAGTAAAAATTTATAAAGGCAAATTATACCCTTCCTTAAATCTTTTCTATCACTATTCTCCACATAAATAGTCAATATATTAGCATAGGATGCAAGGTTTTCATAATGTGGCCTCTGTTTTCCTTTTCAGCTCCCAGTTTCACCACTCCCTACCTTGCAATCTAAACTGTCACCGTTCTAAGCCACTGCTGTTATAACTGTACTACATTTATTAATGCATACTGTAATTTCCTCATTTGCCTTAGCTTATTTTTCTATGTTGTACTTGTAGACCTCACATATTTTGTTACTAGGTACAATGGAGTTTTCTTGACCAGAGATTTATTGAGATAAATAAGACATTTACAGAACATTATATGGTAAAATATGTATTAATACTTAGTTCCACACTGGTAACATTTTAATAACAAAAAATTTTTTTAATGATTAATCCAGTTTCCATTATAACACAGATAAATAGAAAACAAATTAGACTTGTGGTCCCAAGTTCCCAATTCCATTCCTAGGTTCAATCTGAACTTTTGCAGTAAATACTAGAGTTACTCAGAGTAAGTTAGTTTACTCAATCTATAAAAATGCACCTTAGTCACTTTATATCAATGCCTTTCACTACCTTTAAAAAATACAGAAAAGTAAAAATGTTTTGTAATTTTTTTTTTTTTTTTTTGCCTTTACAGTATCTTAGAAACCCCAAGAAAAGCATCTATTTAGGAAGAAGAGAAGCCTTAGCTATGTTACCTTCTTCTATATATTTTACGACTCTGAATATAACAAAGGGTAATACTTATTACCTTAAGCAATATTTACGTAAATTTGTAAACATATAACCAATCCTATATGAAAATCAGCCCACTTCTGTGTATATATTTAATAACATACATACTAATAGAAGAGATTATTCATACAAGTTTTCCTTAAGTACTCAAAATGAGTCTTCTAGGTTCACCAGAATCTTTTAAAGAATACTTACCTTGGTGGTACACTTGGCTATCTGAAGTCTGTCTTTTAGGATTTTTTCCCCTAACACTTGTAGGGGGCGAAGAATCGACCAGCGATGACTGGCCAGAGGACTGTGGTGTAGTTCCAAAATCAGAAGAATAGTAAGAATAATGGTGTTTGCCTGCTGTTTTTTCTTGATCAGTACCTGGACTTCTTGCTTCTTCCCCCATTGTTTTGAAAAATGGTCTCTTTTCACATAATTTCACAGATTCTTTTCTCCAGAAGAGTCTGTGACAACACTGAAGAAAAATTTCATAAGATCCTGGGAAGAATATTCATTGCTGTGCAATTTGTTTTCTCCACAACATATCCGTAGACCACAATTCACATTAGCAGCTCGAAGTTAACACTTTTTTACCCTATAATTAAGGAAAGGAAGGGAAACTCAGCATATAGTCATGAAATAGATTTCCACCATTAATTACAATGAAAGATACAAAAAGCAAAATTATATACAACTTACAATTTTAAAAAGAGGCTATAATTTATCAATATTTTCACACATAAGTTATTTACAGTATTTAAAGACAGACTCTGTCATAGCCTAGACAACACGTAAAGTACCTGAAATATAATTGCTTCTGAATAAATGTTAAATAAATGTGATTCCCTTGCATCTTAAGAGTTATAATAAACACAATTGCTGAATTTTAACAGGACAATAATGATCAAATTGCCAGTTTTTTCTTTATTTTTTAAGGGGGTAAGAGGTGGTGGTGGTGATAAAGAACAAACCCGCTAATAAGAACAAAGAAAATTATCTAAGATTGATCATATAAAAATGTAAAACTAAAGTATATTTAAAAAATAACTAAATTAAAAGAATAAACATTTGATGAAAAACATTTTCAAACATGACAGAAAAATGGTTATCATCCTTAGTACGTAAATAAATACCTTGCATCATCCATAAGAAAAATATGAGGTCACAAGTTAAATGGGAAAAATACATGATGAGACCCAAAACAGGCAATACAAATGATAGACACATAAAAATATTCAACCTCAGATACCATTTTTAAAGTATCAAATTATCCAACATTTTTCAAAACAGTAACACTCAATGCTGCCAGAGTTGCTATCAGGAAAAGATCCATAGTTTTTGGATAAAAAGTTGGCAAAATGTATTAGGACTTTATGCTTTTAATCTTTGATCCAATAGTTTCATTCCTAGATTCCAGGAAAATAACTCTAAAATTAGGGGAAGAGCTATCTGCAAATGTTTAATGTAGTACAGTACAATTTTTTTTTAAAAAAATGGAAGCAACCTAAATGTCTAACCATCACAAAATAAGTAAGAAAAGTATTGTAAAAACCCATACAATATAATAGGATGAAATGGCTGGAAATCCTCATAGCTGAAAAATAAAAAGAAATACTTATTGCTCCTTTATCCAAGTCCTTCTCCCTGGGACAACTGACATATACTTCTATGCTTACATTGTTTCTTGAATTAGCAATTTTAGACCATGAAAAATGAGAATTTAATTCACCCTTTGTTTTAGATGGTTATAACTTGCAACTACTTATGGTTTATGCAGAGTTTTTTTCTCATAAAATTCTAATTGTCTTTTTTTTCTTATTGGGAGGAAAAGACATGTTTCTTATCATATCACTAATATCTACCAGCTTCTTCATCTATCAATAGCCTGAAATCCACTCCATTCTTCTGCTTAAAGACATTTTTCTTGGATTTTCTATTCTAATTTAAACCAATTACTTTCTAGACCTGTTGCACTGTTATCATTCTGGAATTACTTGTATTGAATTCCTAAGTTAGTGCACTATTTTTTTTAGCCCATGTCATCGTCTTTATTACTTTTCGTCATCATTTTATCGGCCCATATCCTTAATAACTCTTTCAGAAACGTTTTATGGTTTAAGAAGTAAATATTCTAAGTCCCTGCATGCCTGGGAATGTGTTTATTTTACCTCATACTTGATAGTTTTCATAGGTTCAAAATTCTAGGTTATTTTCTCTCAGAACCTTGAAGACACTGCCTTATTGTCTTTTAAACCCTCAGTGTTGCTTGTGAGACACTTGTTATGGTCATTCTTTTATTCAAAATATATCTTTTGAGCTCTCACAATTTAACAGTAATGAACAATAACAAAAACAAAAACTGCCTGCCCTTAGGGATTTTACACTCTAGTTATACTCATCTGATTCTCATTCCTTTACAGGATATCTTTTTTCTTTTTTTCTCCCTAGGAGCTTTTCGGACTTTCCCTCCTGCTACACTGAAATTTCACAATGGTATGAATAGGAGTGGGTCTTTCTTCATTGTGTTGAGCCCTTTTCTCTCCCTCTTCCTTTCAATCTGGAAATTTGTATCTTTAAGCATTAGAGATTTTCTTATATTACTTTTCTGATAATTGACCTTTTCCATTTTATGTTTTTGAAACTTCTACTAGTTAAATAACAAACCTGTTCTTTGTCTTTTTGCTCTATTTTCAGAGTTTTACTCAATTTATCTTCTAACCATCATTTTTAAAATTATGCCAATAACTTAATTTCCAATAACTTTTTGTTCTGATTTTTAAAATAATTATTCTGTTCTTGCTTTATTAAGGAAACTTTTTTTTTCTTCTGAGAATATTAAATAGACATTTTCTTTTTAAGGTCTTTTCTGATCCAAGAGTTATCTGCTTCACATGGTACTAGTTTTTGTTTTATTTATGTACTGTTGGTTTTGTTTTATTTCTTTGAAGATAATTTTTGGTTTACCATTGACACTTTAAAAAGAAGAAAAAAGAAGAGTGAATGGAAACACTATACATGCGAGCAGGGCTTCCTGACTGGAATACTTTGCTTTAGGTCAGATGAAAAACAAAGAATCAGCCATTAAACAGGCTATATATTATATAGGGAATTCCCTAAAAGCTAGAATGAGGAGGGCTTATCTGCAGACACAAGCGTCTGCAATGGCAATGCTATTTTTCCTTTATTGTTGTCTTTGTTTTTATTTACAGAAGAAATAACCTCTGTATATTTTGATGTGAAAGAGAGACAGGAGTGAGTTAAGAAATGGGGAGTATTACAGGAACTGTCACTGTGCATGGGTCTGAGTGAGAAAGGAGCACAACTATTCCATACATCAATTATTTCTCCTTTCTCGTTTTCAACCATCCTTTGTCTCTGACCTTTTCAATCCCAAGATTCTCTGAGATTCTATTGAATATATCAGAATTTTCCTTTGCTGCAACCCCTTCTTGAATATTTTGGGACACAGTTTTCTGTTATAATCTGTTCCATCCATCACTACTCTTTATGTCTTTCAGAAATGTGTTGTAATCTCTTGTCTACTGAGAATACTCTGCTTTCCCTTCAATATGATAAGTTTATTCTTTTTACTTTAGTATTATTTTAATATTGTCTCCAAGGAGAGAGGAGACAAACACACGGTCAGATCTATATCTATCACAGCAAATATACATCATTTAAGTCAATTATTTCTAATAATTATTCTCATCCTTTTAGACAACTTGATATAAACGACAAATTTTCCAAAGTCTATGAAGCTACTATTCAATTCATGTACCCATTTGGTCAAGAAAAACTTCTGAGAATACACAGATGCCATTTTAGACAATGAAGAAACCAAGAAAGCAAGAATATACTATGGATTCTTTTAAGGCAGGGTCTAGCTCTTCCACGGAAGAGATGTAATTTAGAAAAAATGTCACAATAAAGTATGTATTATCCTTTATAGATTCCCTTAAAAGATTACATACTAGTTACATAAAAATACTTCCTTAATAGTGATAACAAACTCAAGAAAAGCCCCAGGAACACTAAAGAATATTTTATGTTTGCCAGACTTCTAATTATTAATATTTAGGCTCTATTTTGAAATAAGGTATTTCTAACCTACCTATAGCACTTGTATCATCTCATATTATGTTACAGTTCTTCACAGCATTTAATAAACAGGTTCTCCTTAGGAAATAATAACAACCCAAATAGCTAAGCTTTCCTAGAGAATGTAAATTTAGACACTTGTGGAAAAAATTCACTTTTAAGAATTAGTTCTTGGTCCTTGTAGAAATACTGCTGCCTGGCTGACAGTGCTTTCAGAAAAATAGCTCACATAAGCAAACAGGCTTATTATAAGTTAAAGAAAAAAGAAAGAAAAGAAATAAAGAAAGGAAGAAAGAAAAGATGAGGTAAAGAACAATAACACTAATTTCTCTTATAAAGGAAACAGATAAAGTACTATAGCTTAATGGGATAAATAACAATTTACCACTGGAAGAGACTCTAGGGAATCACTTCTGTCTTTGCAAAGATTAAGGAAACTGGGGCCGGGCGTGGTGGCTCACGCCTGTAATTCTAGCACTCTGGGAGGCCGAGGCGGGTGGATAGCTCGAGGTCAGGAGTTCGAGACCAGCCTGAGCAAGAGCGAGACCCCGTCTCCACTAAAAATAGAAAGAAATTATATGGACAACTAAAAATATATATAGAAAAAATTAGCCAGGCATGGTGGTGCATGCCTGTAGTCCCAGGTACTCGGGAGGCTGAGGCAGTAGGATCGCTTAAGCCCAGGAGTTTGAGGTTGCTGTGAGCTAGGCTGACGCCACGGCACTCACTCTAGCCCGGGCAACAGAGCGAGACTCTGTCTCAAAAAAAAAAAAAAAAAAGGAAGCTGAGACCCAGAAAAAAGGAATGACTTACCTAAGTTCACAAATAATTTACGTAAGGTCACAAAACTCAGTTAGTAAAACCTGAAATAGACTATAAGTTTTCTGACTCTTAGTTAAGAGACCTATTTAATATTTTAATTAAAACAATCAAGGCTAGGCACGATGGCTCACACCTGTAATCCTAGCACTTGGGAGGTCTAGGTTGGAAGATCACTCAAGGCCAGGAGTTCGAGACCAGCTTGAGCAAGAGAAAGACCCCACTTCTACAAAAAATAGAAAAATTAGCCAGGTGTGGTAGCACCTGCCTGTAGTCCTAGCTACTCTGGAGGCTGAGGCAGGAGGATGGCTTGAGCCCAGGAGTTTGAGATTTCAATGAGCTATGATGATGCCATAGCACTCTAGCCCAGGTGATGCAGCGAGACTCTGTCTTCAAAAAAAAAAAAAAAAGAAAGAAAGAAAGAAAAGAAAAAGAAAAAAAAACCTCAATTACAACAATCAAATGAGAACTACTTCATCTCTGAAG
This sequence comes from Eulemur rufifrons, assembly GCF_041146395.1. Lineage (NCBI taxonomy): Eukaryota > Metazoa > Chordata > Mammalia > Primates > Lemuridae > Eulemur > Eulemur rufifrons. The sequence goes on from NC_090997.1 coordinate 39,021,824, forward strand.
CCACTTCCACCTGTATCTATCCAATACTCTGCCCTCCCAACCCCGCTAAAATTGAAGAAGCCTTTCTGCTTCTTTTTAAACTTAAACCTTTTTACTTGTCTTCTTTCCCATACTATCTCTCAATGTCCAGGATTGTGCTCCTGCAATTGTGCCCTCTCTATAGGATCATTCCTATGAAAGAGGCTCTAGTGAAGCTCATACTTGACTCCATGTACTACTGCATCAACAATCCAATTTCTCTACTCCTATTTTCCAATAAAATTTTTTTGAAGAGTAATATATAATCTAGAACATTATCTCCACTTTTTTTCCAACCATTTTCTTTTGAACCCACACTAGTCAGGTTTTTATCCCCACCACTCCACTGAAATAGCTTTTGTCAAAATCAATGACATTCATCTTCCTAAATCCATTAGCCAATTTCCTATCCTATTCCAACTTGACCTCACAGCAGTGTCTGACACAACCAATCATTTCCTCCTTCCTAAAACATTCTCTTTTCCTACTTAGTTTCCATAGTCCTCTACTATACTGGTTTTCTTACTACCTCACTGGCTGTCTTTTCTCAGTCTCCTTTATTGAATCTGCCTCCTCTTCCTGATCTCTAAGCACATGTTGGCCCTCTTTTCTTTACCTACACTCTCTCCTTAGGTAATCTCATCTAGACCTCATTTACCCTGACTTTCAGATTCATATATGTTCACCTTCCTACTTGACAACTCCATTTGGATATCTAAAAATCATTTTAAATTTATGTGTCCAAAACTGAAATCTGTCCCCTTTCCACCTCTACTCTTTCCTACCTTTCTTATCTCATTAAATGGTATGTCCATCTACTAAATTACTCATGACACAAATCTAAGGATCATCCCAGATTCCTTCTGCCCTCACATCCCACATCTAAACCATCTGTAAAAAACCAGACAGTTTAACCTCCAAAATATATTCCAGATCTGACCATTTCTTACCATCCACTGCTACTGCCCTAGTCCAAGCCATGTTTCCTCACTTGGACTTCTGCAGTAGACTCTTAATTGATATCCTGTTTTCATCCTTGTCTTCCCCCCAGTTCTTCACATGGCAATCAGAAAAAGTGACTTGAAACAGAGATCAAATGCACTGCTCTCTTACTTAATACACCCCAATGGTGTCCTATGGCCATCAGATTCCCCAGGCCTGCAAACTCATACACAATCTAGCTCTTCTGCCCACTTCATTCTTACATCATGCCACTTCTCCCCTCATCTCTTTTTTCAGGCAAACTTGCCTTCTTTTGTGCCTCCAACATACCAAGCTTGTTACTAACTCACAGCCTTTGCACTTGCTGCACGCTCTACCTAGAACACAAAGGTGGCTCCTCCTCTTCTTCCTGTTCTCAGCACAAATGTCACCTTCAAGGATGGCTCCCCTGACAATTCTGTTTAAGTGAACCCAGTCACATTATCCTATTACTCTACTTTAATTTCTTCATAGACCTTGTCACTATTGGAAATTAATCTTATATTTCTTGTCTTACCCCTCCTACTAAATGTAAGACCTATGAGAACAGAAATCTTGTCTGTCACCACAATAACCACAACATTAATTCATTAATTATTTGTGGAATGAATGATTATTCTATAATTTTATTCCAAATAGAATATTAATGGTCTCATTTTATAAAATTTCCCTTTTTGTTTTAAAGGAAATGTTAAGTCTTCCCTCTTTCAAAATAATTACATAAGACTTACTTAATCTCTAAAATTCCCAAGAGGGAAAAGTTAGTAAATCAAAAAATTTTGCTCAGAGCCATTGCCATTGTAAAGTTGGAATATTTTTTTGCATTAATTTTAAATAAATAATATGACCTACTAAAGGTTCAGATAATAAATTTTGCCTGCAGTTACACCAATAATTTCTATTTGACTAACATAACCTAGTCATAATATGATTAAGTGAACGGTTATTCTTTCTCTTAAAAGAGTTATCTAGATTAACAGATAAGAAACTGAGGATGTATATTCCATGTATAGTTCTCTAATTTAAACTAATTCATGGTAACCAAGAATGAATCAGTTAACAGTTGTTCACCTATTTCCCCTGTTTGTGTTTGTGTGTTGGGGGAGGGAGGTTGTATGCATTCCATTAGCTCTTTCTCAATAAGCAACAAATTAACTAATTAAAGCAAAAAAGAAAAATTATAAGTCTTGCCCAATTTCAATTCCTAAGAATGGTTTATTTTCTAAATATGGCCAAGAGTACTACTACAGCAATGCTAGAAAGCTATCAAATCTAATACTTATCATTTTTCATCCAAAAATAAACTTTCCTTTTTAAAAAAAGTCCCAAACAGTATAGGTTACACATAAACAGTTCAGAAAGATTACCAGAATGTTTCATTTATATCCTGTTACAAATGAATCAGAAAGCAAATCTAAGCTATAGCGTCTGCTGTATATAGAATATCATAATGATCACCTGAATTTATGTGACTCTAAGAAGCCTCTTAGTTTTAAGAAAAAACTGTGTAAAATCAACTAACTGTTAATTTCTTGACATATCCCTGTGCTCATCTTCTTTGTATAAAACATTGCTAACTGTCTACCTCTGCTGCCAGCAAAAGAGGTCACATAACAGGCAACCAGGCAAGTAAACGAAAATAAACTAGGAAAGATACACATAAGGAGATCTCTCTCCCAAAAAGGAAAACAAGCCAGCTAAAGATGAGATAAAGGTGAAAGCTATATTGCTACATTAAAACTATAACTGCTCCAAAGAAGAAAAGACTAAGAAACAAATAAAACCAAGTTTTTCTGTTCCTCTATTATATGTTTCTGCATACTTCTAAACAATTTCCTTATCCTACTACATTTATTAATATTTGCACAATACCTATTCTTGCTTAAAAATCAAACTATTTGGTTAAAAAGAAAATAAAACTTAAAAAAATAAAAATAAATTATGTTTGGATTTTAAGTATGATATTAAGTATAATCAGTCAGATCACAGTAAATGCTAGATTTAAAATTTATGGCATAATCAGATTCTTTTAAACAGCATTTTGAAACAATAGGTGAAATTAAAGCATCGTAACTACAGTATGTATTCCTAAATTTTAGCCAGTCAAATGAAAACATCACAGAACACTCACTCATTATTTTATAAGAAATTTACTAAATACCTACTAAGTGTTAGGTACTGAACTATAGATGAAGCTGGAGATACAAAAAAATGAATAAGACACAACTGATCCCCTACTATTAAGGAATTCCCAGCCAAGAGAAGAAAGATAATGCAACAAAGTACTAATGATAAAAGGAAGTAAAGGAGACTAAGCAACCTCAAAACTAAGTTGGAGGACAGAAGGGACTTTGAGACTGTTTCCAGAGGAGATAATGCCTAAATTGAGTCTTAAGATATTAGCAAAGGTTAAGCACAAGTATAATTGTGTGTGTGTGTGTGTGTGTGTGTGTGTTTGGAAAGTGGGGTGGTAAATGACGTTAGAAAAAGAAAGCAGTTAGTGAAGCAAGACCCTGTTTCAATAAGAGGATGCAGCATGTGCAAAAGTAAAATAAATTAGATAAGCATGGCATATCACTTAACTGCAAATACTCTACAATTGTGCTGTCCAACAGAATGGCTTCTGAGCACCTGAAATGTAACTAGTCAGAACTGACATATGCTGGAAGTGTAAAATACATGAGAAAGTTTGAAACATAAAATACCTTTTTGATCTATTTTTTTATATTTTGGATATACTGGGTTATATGAACTATATTATTAAAATTAATTTCATCTGTTTGTATTTTCTTGTGTGACTACTGAAAAAATATGTATATGGCTCACATTTATTTCTATTGGACAATACTGGTTTAAACTGCATCGGCTGAGGAGTAGTGAGAAAGTAGTAAGTGATAACAAGAGTTGGTTGAAAACAAAGGATCTTCAATGGAGGTAAAATGATCAGATTTGACGTTTAGAAAGATTCATCTCCAACCAAGAACTGGAGGGCAGTAAGACTGGAAGAAGAATACCAGTTGGGCTTGATACCAGCTGACAGATGATAGTGGTGTGAATGAAGGTAGTGAAACTAGAGATATATAGAATTGATTCCAGAAATGTTTATCAAGAAATAAACTAGACTTGATGGCAGATTAAATGTGGAATATGAGATGAGAGAAGAACCTGAATGAATTCCGAAGTTTTGGGCTTACAAAATTAGGAGAATATGGTACCATTCAATTGGGAATACTTTGGCAGGGAAAGGTGATAGGTTCAATATCATAATACTGAGTTTGGGATGCCTGTGGGAAATCTATGTGGAAATATCAAAAATTAGCTAGAAAAGTTTGATGGTAACTAAAGAGTTCCAAGACAGAGATTAAAAAAAAAAAAAAAAAAAAAACTGGGAGTGCGTTAATAAAGTATAGATGGTAAAAGCCAAAGGAGAGGATGAACTCAGCCCAGAAGATGACATAGAATAAAAAGAGAAGACAGAAGACAGAGTTATGGAAAAAAATAATAATTAAATGGTGGACAGAGGAAGAGTATCCTCCAAAGGAGTGGAAGAATGACAAGCAGGAGAAGAACCAGGAGAGAACGTAGCATCTTTATTGTAATGGGCTCCTATTGTGTCTTACAGAATTATGGTTCCATAAAATGTTTAACAGAAGAGATGTGACTTTGAAAAAACAAAAATCTCTTTTCCAAGGTCATCAATTACTTTTGATATTTTACAAATATTATTTGAAATGACACTGTCAACTTAGAAAATCAAAACAAACTATTATTTCCTATTACGTGTTTGAACAAACATATTGGTCAACATGCAACAAATCACAGGGTGAAATATTTAAAATAGTAATAAAAAATTCCAATGTGTAACTACAACTGGAAAAAACACAGATTAAAATAACAACCATGCTAAAGAGAAGAATTGGAACCTTATCGGTTTTAACTTTTTCCAAAATGCATACAGCCGACCCCCAAAAAAATCATTTAAACGATGACTTTTGATTCCAAACATTCATCGAATCCAAGTTCTTAACCTGAAGGTAAAGGACAGACATAAACATGTATGTGTTCATGTGACTAAGTGTACTTTCCTAAGGAAAAGAGCCTAAACCTTCTTTAGATTTTGGGAAGGGAGAGGAGTGTCAATGATGGAAAAAAAGTTAAGAAAATCTCCAGTCAACGCAGCCCAAAGAATAGCTCACACACTAAATATTCTAAAAACAAATTCACTTTAACGAACCATCCATTTTTTTTCATTTACCTAAGTATAAGTACAATAAAATTAATCCTCACAACAAATCTATCCCAAATAGAAAAAAAAAAAAATGACGCTAGTCATTTGTTACTAATTGATGTTAATAATTAGTCCAGGCCACAAAGTGAACAAAGGAGGAGTTTATATTCAGGTGAAGTGAGCCAGCGCTCTCCACGGTCCATCCGAAACAAAACACCAAGTATTTGAATACCCGCTCCAACTCACATGTGCCAACAAGGCACATTTCTTGCTAACCATCTTTACTCCTCTCATCCCATCTCTGAAGACTATGTGTAAAATTTTCACTGCCTGGACAAATGTGCCTTTCACTCTAATCACAGTTTAAAAATAAACCTATTATTTATCCCAAAGCCATCAAAAGCCTTCTTCCCCTTCTTGGCCCTTGGCTTCGTCCCTCCTCTCCCGCCCTGAGTCTCCTTGGGCCTCCAGAGTCTTTGTTTTGTTTCTAATAACTCTTAACACTTTCTCTAGATACGCCTGCACTATGCTCCCTTCCTTCTCTTCCCCATCCCAGGAAATAACCTTTTCCCAACTCCTCCTAACTTCCCAATCCTCCATCTGTCGGTCAACCTCCGCTCCTCCCGACCCTCTCCCAGCTGCCCCGCTCTCGACTTATTTTCCTAGGACTTTCTTCTCCCCTGTCCCCAAATCCTCCCCCATCCCTAATCCTTTCATCCTCCTTGCTTTAATAACTCCACCCGCAGGCGCCCATCCACGAACGCCCCCATCGGCAGCTTCCCGCGCCCACGCACCGCCCCCCACGCTTCACCCTAGTCTCACCTCGCGCCTCCACCTCCCCCACGGTCTCCACGCCACCCCCAAACCCACCCCCAACCCGCCCTCGCTCCTCCTCAGAGCCGACGCGGCGTCCCGCCTCCTTGCCTTCCCTCCCCGGACCGAAATCCCCACCGGGGCCTCAGCGTCCGGCCGTCTCTTTGGCGGGTGCCTGGCTCCTGCAGAGACTGGGGGGCGGCTGCTGAGGTTACCCGAGTGCGAAAAGTTTGAACACTGGGATGGGACAGGGGCGGGAACCGCAGATCCTGGGTGGCAGCGGCGCCGCGACCTCGGCTCCACGGTAACGGAGGCGGAGACCCAGACTGCACTGCGAGACGACCAGAACCAATGATAATGCCTCTTCCGGAGCTCCCATTGGCCTCTGTTTCCAATGGCCCTTTTTATTGGCTTCAGTGAAACTGGAAGGCGGGACAAAGAGTGCGGGAGAAGGCGGCCATTGGTCGATCGGTCTAGCTATAGCTCCGACCGCGCGTAGGGAAGTTGTTCGCGGCGAAGCGCAAAGCGTGCCTTGCTCTTTTGAGCTGTGTGGAGCAAACGTGACTGCTGAGCCTGCTGGGCCCTGCGGAGAAAGACGCGGGCGAAGGGGAAAGAGGGTTCGTGTAAAGAATTGTAAAATTGGCGACTGCTGAATTAAAAACATTGGCATATGTCGCGACTCCTTTTTGAAAATAAATCGGTTTTAAATTATAAAGAAATTATAAACAAACGGCTCGTACTTCTCGGTCTTTTTACTGAAATTTCTGATTTTTAGGAGGACGTGGGGTTAGTGCACGAATGTTTCTACCTCCAGGTCCTGGCCTTCCTGATTTAAGAACGCGCCGTGAGTTTGGCTTGAAAATGATTTTTAGGATTTGGAACGGGTTTGGTGTGGAATGGCATTTGAAACATTAGCACACAATTTTTTTAAAGAAATGTCCTGGGGTGCATGTCAGTAGCCTATTGAGAGCTGCTGTGTGGCATATTTTCCCCTTCAAGAATTGGCAGCGCCTTAAACGGCATTAATTGCAGGAGCAGGGAAGGTAAAAAGAAAATCCTCTCTTTGAAGAGGGTTTTAAGCCGCTCTGAGCCTTCTGATCATAGAGACGGTTTAACATGTACTCTGCTGTTCTCACAATGTCAATTTCTCCCTCAGTTTTACCTCCATTCTGCAAAACTCTTGAAGACAAATGCGTTTTAATCAATCTTCTGACCACGAAGACTGGTAATGCCTGCTTCTCGCTTGACTTCGTTTTCCCACCTTTGCACTAATTCAAAGCATTCATTTTATCTTGTCAAGATATTTTACTTCAAGTTACACGGACTAGCCCACCTAAACAATATTGTAATTAAATGGGATTTCTGTATGCGCAATAAATCTGTAGGAGATGGCAATCATCTGTTAGTGAAAATAAAATGAGCAATCCCCAATTTGCACTGAAATACTTTTTATTCAATTCGATAATCTATCTCTGCTAATACTCTGTTTAAATAGCTCACTGGTTAATATTGACTCTGTTAGAGTTAATACTATGTAGATTACTAAATGTATGGGCGGATTCTTTTTAAAGGAAGTTGCTAGGAAGAGTTAAGAAACATGCTGTGTTTATGTGGACAAAGAAACGTCTGTCACCAAAGAGTCAAATCGGTATTGTTAGCACTCAAGGACAGCTGAGGATGAAATTACCATTTATTCGGCACTCAGAATGTTCCAGGCAGTGTACTCTCATTCTATCTTCATTCAAGACTCTGGGCAGGTATTGTTATTCATCGTTTATACCCGAGGAAACAGATTCAGAGAGGTTAAAGAATGTACCATGAGATACTAAAATAGTAAGTGGTAATGCCAGGATGCAAGCTTAGGTCTGCTAAATTCCAAATTTTTTGGTTTCAAATTTAACGCCTTCGGTGTGTTACCCTACGGGTTAATAGAGTTACCAGTAAACAAGAACTACTTAAAAGGTCTGAAGCCTACAAAAAATTGGCTAGTTGTATGTAACATATTCTCAAGATCCTTAAAATGTGCAATTTTATTCACCCTATTATATTCTTAATAACATAACTATTTGACCTTGAAAAAAAGACCAAAATAATTTGTAAACTTACAGAAGTGAAAGCCAATTTATTGAATTAATATTTCTAAAAGGTCAGCCCAAAATATTAGGTAACAATTTCAAAAGTTTTTATGTGATATTACATGGTTTTAATATAATCATTTTTGATAGGACTAGAACTTTCTAAGAATATACCATTTAACATTTCATTTCACTATATACTATATAGGATTTTGCTGTTCAGAAAAAAAGGAAACAAAGTTAAAAAAACCACATTTTTATATGTTTGCCACTTGAAATTATATTTAGCAGAAATCAGGTTCCTTATTGTTCTTAAAGATTACATTATGGAATAAATTCTACTAATGGTCATTAAGCAATATGTAGTTTTATTTTTAATATTCCTGGGCTTCCATTGATAATGCAATATTTCCATATTTGTGATACTGCTAACTGTTCATTTTCTGCAGGACTTTGTCTTGTTTAGTGCTATGTGGAAATGATACAGTTATTATACAGTTAAAAATCTTCCTACAAATGCTTACTAACAGGATTATTCCCATTTTCCTTATGGGGAAAGGTACAGAGTTTGATTGATAGAATTTTCATAAAAATTAATAAGTAGAATAATAAGTAGGCTTTCCAACTGTAGACAATCCAGAAATCACAATGACTAATTTTTAAAGCGGTGACATATTGTATATAATGTCTTGGAATGCACACCTTTTAATACCATTCTAAAAAAAAAATGTACTGTCACAGTTCTGTATGTTTTACCTACATATGTGATAAGTAAAAAAATTAAACAATTTTTTTTTTTTTTTTTGAGACAGAGTCTCGCTTTGTTGCCCAGGCTAGAGTGAGTGCCGTGGCATCAGCCTAGCTAACAGCAACCTCAAACTCCTGGGCTTAAGCGATCCTACTGCCTCAGCCTCCCGAGTAGCTGGGACTACAGGCATGCACCACCATGCCCAGCTAATTTTTTGTATATATATTTTAGTTGGCCAGATAATTTCTTTCTATTTTTAGTAGAGATGGGGGTCTTCCTGTTGCTAAAGCTGGTCTTGAACTCCTGACCTTGAGTGATCCACCCGCCTCGGCCTCCCAGAGTGCTAGGATTACAGGCGTGAGCCACTGCACCTGGCCTGATTATTGCTCTATTTAAAGGCTAAAATTTTTAAGCACTTGATAAAATTTACAAGTTAATTATTTTGTTAGTGGAGAAAGAAATGAAATCATTGAGATGTTTACTATTAATAGTAATTTTCTTATTTTATAATTGGTGGTTGAATCAGTAAAGTCTGAATTTTATAGAGTTTATTTTAATTTTGGGGACTTGTTTTACTTAAAAAGAATAAAACCAAAAGTTGGTTAAAGCTATTTTTTTTTAATTTTTTTTTTTTTTGAGACAGAGTCTCACTCTGTTGCCCAGGCTAGAGTGAGTGCTGTGGCGTCAGCCTAGCTCACAGCAACCTCAAACTCCTGAGCTCAAGGGATCCTCCTGTCTCAGCCTCCCGAGTAGCTGGGACTACAGGCATGCACCACCATGCCCGGCTAATTTTTTCTATATATATTTTTAGCTGTCCATATAATTTCTTTCTATTTTTAGTAGAGATGGGGTCTCGCTCTTGCTCAGGCTGGTCTCGAACTCCTGAGCTCAAACGATCCGCCCACCTCGGCCTCCCAGAGTGCTAGGATTACAGGCGTGAGCCACCACGCCTGGCCTTTAATTTTTTTAAAGCTATTTTTAAATGTATACTTTCAGATTTTGTTGCTCCTCAATGATATCTTTAAGTAAAATTGCCTATAAATCAAATTCTATCTCCAAAGCAGTTGGAGTAGCATTAAAGGAAACCATAGCAGTTCTATTTGTATTCACTTCATTAGATTTGGAAGAAAGAATTTTTTTTTTTTGAGACAGAGTCTCACTCTGTTGCCCAGGCTAGAGTGCTGTGGCATCAGCCTAGCTCACAGCAACCTCAAACTCCTGGGCTCAAGCAATGCTACTGCCTCAGCCTCCCAAGTAGCTGGGACTACTGGCATGCGCCACCATGCCCGGCTAATTTTTTATATATATTTTTAGTTGTCAGATAATTTCTTCCTATTTTTTAGTAGAGAACTGGGTCTCGCTCTTGCTCAGGCTAGTCTCGAACTTCTGAGCTCAAATGATCCACCCGCCTCAGCCTCCCAGAGTGCTAGGATTACAGGCGTGAGCCACTACGCCTGGCCAGAAAGAATATTAATATGATTTTCTTAGTAAATAATTGCCTGTTCCCAACTGAAGATAATCCACAGGAGAGTCTGTTAAAATCAGTGACTATATTTTTAATTGACAATAAATCTGCTTAGGTAAAGAAAAAAGTGTTTTTATTACTTTGGTATTATTGGCATACTAAACTAGCCAGCTATTTCTCTGGTGCAAGAGGCAAATGGCATAGCAAAATTGCAATGGAAAATTTCTAAGTTAGAAACCTTCATTCATTCAATACATATTGAGTACTTGTCAGGTAACTTTCTGGAATACGGAGATAAAAAGTGAAGCCTGATCATCCAGCTGCTCACTGTCTAATGAACAAGAAAGAGAACTCAAACTGTGATTGCAGGTGCTGTGTAATAAGGTTGATTAAATGATATGCATACGGTGCTAAAGGGACTTGGAGGTGGGACTCAACTTAGCCTGGTGATCCATGTATACTTCCCAGAAATAACTCCTGAATTGGAGTTTATGTTACATAAGAGCTAATCAGAAGAGATGTGGGAAGATATATAAGGCAGAAACAAATCGCTACATACCCAGGCACTAGAGAGGCAGAGCAAATCATTTTTTAGTAAGACATGGTGGGGGAAAGTCCGGAGTCACTGGAAAAGAAATGGCTGGCTGGAGAGAGGCAAAGGGTAATGCTTAAATGCCTTTTTATGAAGCTTATGTTCAATCCCAAAAGCCACAGGTAGCAGCTAATGAATTTTTGAACAGAGGACTGATATGATTGCATCTGCATTTTAGAAAGATTGTTATCTCAGTGGCATGCAGGATGAGACTAGAAGCAAAATGTTCAGCTAGACCTTTAAAACTTCAAAAAGGGACTGGTATCATAGGGAAGAAATGAGGAAGGTCTGGATGAACTAATATTAATTGAGCACCTTCTCTTCCTGGCCCTGAGCTTATAATTCTACATATTCATTTTAATCCTTACTACAACTTTATGATATGGTATCATTATTATTTCTTTGTTACAAGTGAAGGTTGGGGCTGAAAGAGGCTAAGTGTTTTGCCCAAAATTACAGTTAGGAAACAGAGGAACAGGCGTTTAAACCCTTGTCTGTGTGAGCTTTCAACTGCCTGCTTTTCAAACTAAGGTTGTAACTCATTAATGAATCATTAAATCAATTTATGGTTTATGAACACATTTTTAAAATGAATATAGAGCAGAACAGAAAATATCAGGATATATTATGTACAGTAAGGATAAGTATCATTTTATGAAAATTTTATTTCAATTATTTTTATATACATGTAATGCATTTTTTTAAAAGTTATGGGTCAAAGTAAAAAACTTTGAAAATGGCTGCACTATGTTATATTGTAGTCATAGTGAGGAAAGAAAGAAAATGAATAGGCACTACCCTTGTTGCAAGAGTGGGTGCGGGAGGGGTACAGCATAAGAAGGAACCTAGGCTGACCCTAAATTTATGGCTCAGACACCAGGCACCCTTCACTAAGATGGTGAATATGGAAGTGCAAGTGTGAGGTAAAGGATAAAGGACAGTAATAAGTAGTTAAGGGACTATGTTTAAGATACCTATGGGACATAAAGGTCAAAATGCACAGATGGCAGTTTCTTATGGAGCATACATTTCTAACATTACCTCATAATTTTACTTCATGTTATTTATACATGAGAAATAAAAACATATATCAAAAAATACTTATTAACAGTGTTTATAGCAGCTTTATCCATAGTAGGCAAAACAGGAAACAACCTAAATATCCATCAAAATGAGAATAAATTTTAAAAATAGTCTATCCTTACAACAACATAATGCTGGTCCATCAATGGAATGAACAACTGATCAATATGGATGAATTTCAAAGACATAATGTTGAGCAAAAGAAGTCCAATACAAAAGAATATATTCTATATAATTCCACCAATAAGTGGTTCAAAAACGGGCAAAATTCATCTATACTGGTACAAATCAGAACAATCATTGTCTATGGGGTAGGGATTGAATAGAAGGAAATAAAAGATATTTTTGGAGTTATGTAAATATGCTATATCTTGATTGAAGTGATGGTTAAAAGAATTTCCTTTATCAAAACTCATCAGAATATACACTTAAGATATGTATTTTTCACTGTATGTGAATTTTACCTCAATTTTTTAAATGGCTCTAAAGAAAAAAGGGAATTAATTGGCTTATATCAGTGGTCCCCAACCTTTTTGGAACCACGGACTGGTTTCATGGAAGACAATTTTACCACGGACGGGGTGGTGGAGGGTGGGGAGAGGGGAAGAGGGATGGTTTCAGGATGATTCAAGCACGTTACATTTATTCTTCAGTCAAACCTCTCTGCTGATGATAATCTGTATTTGCAACTGCTCCTCAGTGCTAGCATCACCACCTCAGCTCCACCTCAGATCATCAGACATCAGATTCTCATAATGATCGTGCAACCTAGATCACTTGCATGTGCAATTTACAGTAGGGTTCGGACTCCTATGAGAATCTGATGTCACCACTGATCTGACAGGAGGCAGAGCTCAGATGATGCCAGCCATGAGGAGAGGCTATAAACACAGACTAAGCTTTCCTGGATCACCCACCCACTCACCTCCTGCAGTGTGGCCTGGTTCCTAACAGGCCACAAACCAGTACTGATCTGCAGCCTGGGGATTGGGGACCACAGGCTTATATGATAAAAAAAATCTATAAGTAGACCTAGCTGCGTGTGTGGTTGGATCCAAGTGCTGGATGTCATTAAAATGTTGTCTTCTCTTTATCTCTTAGATATACTTTTCTATGTGTTGGTTTTATTTTGGGCAGGCTTTCCCTTCTAGGTATGGCCATCAAAGCTCCAAACTTAACATTCTATTCACCTAGCAACCCCATTAGAAAAGGAATACCTCTTTTCTGATTGGTCCAGCAGAGATCCTTATATTAACTCTGACTGCCCATCCCTGAACATGAACTAATTACTGTGGCCAAATGTTTGCTTGGGCAGGGAAAGGGGGAAAGAATATGATCAAGTCAGCTAAATTTTCATCTTGTCCCAGAAGAGTTGAGAGAGGTGGTTCTCCAGTGGAACACTGGAATGCCATTACTAGAAGAAGAAATACTGGACAAAACTAATAGATGTCCCCAAAAATGAGGATGATAATTTTATTCAAACAAGTTCATAAACCAGTCTGATGGGCTTGTTTTTTAATTTAAGAAAAACTCATGTGATTCTAAGTTCCCAAGTCTAAAAATATAGATAAGATCAACCAAATTTTATTATCTTTTTACCTCCACCCCCAAAAGACTTTCCCAGCAATAATTTCTGGAACTTCCACGAGAGTATCTCATACCTACAAACATACCTACCTTTACTGGTAGCCCCGCTAGGCAGGACAGCAGGACCACTGCTCTGTCAGGCAACTGTCTATCCTACTTTTCTCCAGAACCCAGCAGCTTCCACTTGTGGCCGCTACTAAGTCACTGAGTATTACCACATATATTAGTGCCAAAGTGGAACTGGAATTGTGCCAGTTATGTGCCTATTGTTTCTCAGATCCTAGCCTGCCTTTCTATATTCTGTTCAGTGCTGCAGCTGGGACTCAGGAAACATTTTCCAGACTCCCTTGCTAGTTGGCTCATTGGTAGGTTCTGCCAAAATTAGGCACTTCGGGAGAGGTTGGAAGGTGGGGAAAAAGAAGTTTCTTCTTGACGTCCCTGTTTCTATCCAGCAGCAGTTGGCTCTCGTCTAACAAGTCTTTTGCTCATAGAATATAAATGAGACTGAATGAATGTATCCATTATTATATTTGTAGACTACCCAGGGGTCCCCAACCTGTGGTGAGTTGTATAATTATTTCATTATATATTACAATGTAGTAATAATAGAAATGAAGTGCACAATAAATGTAATGCACTTAAATCACCCGGAAACCCCCCCCCCCACCGACCCTCCTAGTCTGTGAAAAAATTGTCTTCCATGAAAATGACCCGTGGTGCCAAAAAGGTTGGGGATCACTGACCTACGCTATTACTTTACCTCCTCCCTCACCACCAAAAAAGTGTATATATAAAAACAATAGCAAAAGAAAAATACTCCATAAAACTTTTACCACCTTACAGGGAAAAACTAACACAGTTGGTGACCACATGACATATCTTGAAACATGGTCTTACATTTGTGTAGTGCTCTGTGGAGTACTTTCGTGGAAGATTCCCTCGTGTGATCTTAGACAACCCTAAGAAATAGAAAGGGCAGATATTTTCCACTTTTAGTAGATGAGGAAACTGACCCTGAGGTTTAAATCAGATTTGTCTAATAGAAATAGCATGTGAACCACATTTATTTAATTTTAAATTTTTTAGTAGTCACACTAAAATACAAAAGTAAAATTATTTTGTACAATATATTTTATTTAATGTAATATATCCAAAGTATTATCATTTCAACTTGCAGGCAATATTTTAAAATTACCAATGAGATATTTCACATTCTTTCTTTGCACTAAGATTTCAACACCTAGTATGTATTTTACAGTTCCAGTACATTTCAGTTCAGACCATCCCCATTTCAAGTACTCAGTAGTCACATGTGGGTCATGGCTTCCCTATTAGAAAACACAGCGTTAGATTATTTACCCAGAGGCATATAATAGGAAATAGTGGTCCCAAGGAGCCAGCATCCAAAAAAGAAAATCATAATGGTCTGGAAACCTAGACACCTTAATTCCAGACATGACTCTACCTCTTATTGATTGTGGGATAGCAGACAAGGCATTCTTCTTTAAAGTTTGGTTTGGTTTCTGGGTTTGTTAAAGCAAATGGCATCAATCAGTTGTCTTTATTTCCCCCCTCCCCCCTCTGCAGCAGAAACCTTTCTGAAATAAAATCTTATATGGAAACCCCATATTTAAAACATAAGAGGCATATTTAAAACATAGGAACTGGCTCTTTGTTGAAGGGGGCGTGGCAGCAGGAGAGGAGGGGATTACAACCTGTTCCCCTGCACCCACACACACAAGGAGGCGTCTTCTGAGGGGGCTCTGATGAATCCTTTGGGTAGATTTGAAACCTCTAATAAGAAATCATCTCTATTGGCCTTCTCATTTTAAACAGGCCTATGATAATGTGGATATAATTTCACTCAGATGTGATTGACTCTTTCAGCCAATGTTTAGTTTAAGATTTAACCAAGAAAGAGAAAGTACTATTCTAAGTCCAGTACTGTCCACAGACGTAAGTATATTGGCGTTTGATTCACATTTTTCGTTTCATAGAATCATCAGTTTTTATAATCGTAGGGGGGACTTTATTCAAGTGGTTTTCTGATGTTATTTTTTCTTTACTAATATACTCTTCTCTTTAAACAATATCTTGTACAGAAATATAAAATACTCCATGTTAGTTAAAATCAGGACTGCCTTGAAAAGTTGAAGTAGATGTGAGGAAATAGAACACTAACAACTCAGCATCTTCCAAATACCCACTTCCATAAGTGGCCCCCAAGAATCCTCTCTCAAACAACTAGAACAAACCAATGCACAATTTTAACAACCAGAGATTAAGCCCAGCTCCAAACCCTTCAACAGATGAGGAAACTGAGGCCCAGCGAGGTGCTCAAAGTCCCACGCCCAGTTGGTGTCAGAGCTGGAATACAATCCAATCACCGATGTGCTAGAACCAGCTGGCTGGTACTGGCTTACAAAATCCGATTGTTACATTTTCAGAAATTTTGCAAGCCAGTTGACCTCACACTGGTAGCTTCAAATCAGCCATGGTGAAAATATTTACATCATAAAAATCAGCAAAGGCTACAAATCAGAGCTTTCCTCACAGAACAAGTACACGTCAGAATCCAGCATTCCTGAGTCTGGGTCTTTAAAAACTATACAGCAACGTGAGAATAGATGCACTGAATTTTGATAGGACACAAAAATTTAAGTTAATAAAAAATTTAAGTAAACCAAAGTAGAAATTTTGTCTGTTCATGAATAAGAACTTAACACCTGAAATAGCAATTTTTCTCAGAATTTACCATTTCCTATTGTCCAGTGGATACTGGTTCCTTTAATTCTTTCAAGCTGTTATTTGGAGTATTCAGCTACGGTAGGGAATGATTTTTAATATTAAGTGGTCTAGGCAAGTAAAAGCTCTACAACATTATTTTTAAATATTTAAAATTTAAAATGTTTTTAAATTGTTTAAAATTAAAGCCTGATCATAAATTAAGGAGAAAATAGGAAAAGTTATTGAAACTGTTGCTTGAGCAGCGAATGATCTGATATACCTTCTCCTCAGTCTCCCTCTGGTTCTATTTCTGGCTGAGAAGGTTATTGAAAGGTCGGTGTAAACAACTGCTGAAGTCTTCAAGCTTCTCAGCTGGCCTTGTGTCTCCTCTGACTTAATCTTCCCAACTGAACTTCTGACTCATTATTTTAACAATGACCTGTTTCCCTTTGCTGTCCCTCCCCTTCCCTGGCCATTTTCCTTCTGCTTTGTAGTGCTGTTGCTGCGGCCCTACCTCCAGGCCTGTCTGGGCATGCTTGTGATGTCAGATGCCTGCATTTCAGCTGTCCTTTTGTATCCATGGTGATGGATGAAAAATAAGCTGCTTTGCAGTGATTTGAACTTTAATCCAGTCAAATGATGCGTGCTTTATTACTCAGGTGACTTTTCTAAATACTTTCAGACCACTGAAATCTTGAATTATTAAAGAGGAATTAACATATTTGCTTTTTTTCCTTTTCCTTCTTTTCTTTTTCTTTTTTAACTATTACTATGCTTTGGTAAATTCAAATAATCTTTGATCTCGGCACCTGAAAAATTTTGTCTTGATAATTAAATCAACAGGAAAATTCAGAAATAAGATTCCAAAGAAATTATAAAAGATATTTAAAATTCCCTCTCACTACATGTACATAAATTACTGTGTTAGGCTAAGTAAAGCGTGGAGGTAAAACATGACAAAAACTGTTAAACTTTCATAAAATAGTGTTGCCCAAAAGTGTTGGCCACTTAACATTAGTACTTGAAATTTTCTTAATGGTCTATAGATATAGTATTAAACAACATTGGCTTCAAATCTTTCTGCTTTCAGGAAAGAAAAAAACCTCAGGCTGTTGGTAGTCTTAGCACCTTGAAAACACTTGCTAATCATTGTTTTTAAAAAACAACAGAAGGACAGGCTTTTTGCACACAACCTTTGCAAGGAATAGTTTCTAGCAAAAGTGTTTCCAGTCTCTTAATTTTCATAATTTCCTTCCATTTATAAATCATCCTGACTTTCCAGTGATGTAAAATTTCCTTGCATTAAAAAAACCTATGTAATTAATAGTACAAGTGAAATAAGTGGGGTTGAGGTCATGGTATCTGGACCAGGTAGCATGGCAGGAAGAGCAGGGTAGCAATTTCATGTGCCTTGTTCCGATCTATAACACCAAAGTTAATAATTGGGAATAGGAATCAGGTAGACCATAACATTACAGTAATATGGCATTACCCAAGATATTAAGATTTAGGGAGACCATAATAATTGGATGAATTAAAAATCTTTTTCTCAGATAATGCAAATTAAACAATACAAACAGTAAAGATTATTAAGCTTGAAAGTGTCTACCGTCTTCCCCTGTCTGCTTCCTGCTTAGTGGAATATTGAGTGGGATTTTTCTTGCTGCCTCATAATTGTGGCTACTGCCCAAATCCGAAATCATTCTCAAAAGGGCCATAAATAATTAGGAGTCAAAACTTTCCATCAGGGTTTATTAAAAAATGCATAACCAACCTTACTGCCATCAACCAGCACCTTAGGAAACTCCTCTCTTTGCCTTTACCTCACCTCAAAGAGAGACCTGCGTGTGTATGGGAAAACAGGGAAGAAACCGTATTTGGCTTTCTGGAGAGAGTGTTAACTCTCCCTAGGCCTAGTTGGGATGGAGAGGGGAGATGAGGAGGGAAGATCCAGGGAATAAGTCATAGAGATTCATAGGGTGCCTTGAAGAAGAGGAGACTGACATCTCACACCCTGACTGATGCCTGCCAAATTGCAGCCCCTTTGTTACTCTGTGTTGCCAATGCAATAAAACATTTGAGACAGTTGGAGAGTTTCCCGTTGTTCATGTGGCATCGATAGAGACTAATGTCCATTTCTAGCCTAGAAATTTCCGAAAGTGGGAGTAAAAAAACCACTGCTATTAAAGGCTTAAAGACATAATATATTAATACCTGAAAAGATGATGAGGGCTTCTACACTCAGACTGGTTCTCCCTGACCTAAAAGGACAAGGTAAGGACCTCTGACGTTTTATGATTCCATGAGTTAGAGGAGAATCAGAGGACCATGAGCCTCCCGGGAGGCTGGTGGGTGGTAGATGTACAACCCAGAGAAGAAGCTGGAAAGTGAACTCCTGGTAGACCTGAGGAAAGTCTTCCTTTTCCTCACAGTGACAGAGGTGACCTGGGTAAAGCCATCCCCCAAGGGAACCACATTTGGCCTGCCTGGAGACCATCTCAGGCTTTGGGTCTCTGTCGTCAGCCCTGAACATGCTGGATTGGAGTGAGGCCAGCGATGCCTCCCTTCCCTGTGGGCCATTCATGTAAGAAGCCGGATGGCTTCTCTCTCCCTGCACCGGGGCCAGCTGCACATCCTCCCTCCTGCTCCACATCAGTCGCTTCTTGCTTCTGCTGCATGAAGGAAGGAAAAGAGATTAAAACAGAAATGAGACAAAAGTTGTAAAACTAGACTATGGTTCAAAAACTGAAAGTCGGCCCGGCGCGATGGCTCACGCCTGTAATCCTAGCACTCTGGGAGGCCGAGGCGGGTGGATCGCTCGAGGTCAGGAGTTCGAGACCAGCCTGAGCAAGAGCGAGACCCCCGTCTCTACTAAAAATAGAAAGAAATTATATGGACAACTAAAATATATATATACAAAAAATTAGCCGGGCATGGTGGCGCATGCCTGTAGTCCCAGCTACTCGGGAGGCTGAGGCAGTAGGATCACTTAAGCCCAGGAGTTTGAGGTTGCTGTGAGCTAGACTGACGCCACGGCACTCACGCTAGCCCGGGCAACAGAGTGAGAATCTGTCTCAAAAAAAAAAAAAACTGAAAGTACCCAGAATGCTATGGAATCTGTCCAAAATGTTATAATGATAGGAATCTAGAATTCAACTAGGCATCATTGAAAGCAGTGATTAGGAAAAAACAGGATACAATTTTTGTTAATACTCCACTGAGCTGAAACTGCTCAATTAACATGTAGAGTGCAACTATATAAATAGTTTTGTATTATGATTTTCATTTAATTATTACTCAATGTATTACCTTAAAAAATCTTCATAAATATCATTTATAATAGTTTCATATTTGCATTTTATAGATATGCCAATTGTTTTAAAATATTACTCTATTGTAGGACATTGGTGTTGTTTTTAAATTTTAAGATTTGAATTATAATATCTATTCATTCCCTTAGATGTGATTATTATTACCATTATTAAACATCCGCTGCTCTTTGGACAAAAAATTCTGACTATTTAGTTTTATATTTCATTAGAAGACAGCTTGAGGTATTGATAAGCTAGCCAAGAGTTTTGATTATGTGTGTTTACTAAACTGGCAGCATTACACATTTTACCCTTCTGGTGTTTGCCAATTTATGCTGAGCTGATGGCTGTGGTCCTACAGGAAATAACATGCTCTTGCCTCCTGGAATATAAGTGCCACAAGGATGGGAGTTTCTCTCTTTTACATTCTTCGCTGTATGCCTAGTACCTAGAACAGGGCCCAGCACAGGGTAGGAACTCAATAAATACTATCTTTAATGTAATAAATGAATGTAGTCTAAAGTAGGAATGGGACATAATTACTCCTCAACTTCAGTCTTCACAGAGTGTTTATGGGAGCCATGTAAGTAGACGGTTCGAGCAAGCATGGCTCTGGTCAGGGAGACAGTGAAAGAAAGCAGACCCTATGGTAGAAGACAGAGACAAAGGAGGAACGGGAGCTTCAGGTTCTTGGCACCTGAACAAATATCTATGGTATCCTATGGTTTTGTTCTTATTAAGATCTAAATTAATGAATCCAATTAATAAGCTATCAGGCTTGTAACAAAATGGCTGAAACCAAGCAATGGCCAGGTGGAGGAAATTATTCCTAATGTTGCCAGGTGGTGAACTGAACACACATGTCTAACATTTCTGCTTCCCAAAGTCCCAGTGAAAGAACAGAAAAGCCCATTAAATAAATTAAAAGCATCTTTAAAGACTAAAAGCGTAACATTAAGGGCATCAAGGGTGAGAGGCATGGAATGAAGACAGCAGTTCACCAAAAGTTTGAGGAAATTCTGGAAAATAGACACTAAATAAAATCAGATTAACGAAGCAAACAGAGAAGTGAAAAACTACAACCCAGCCTGTAATCCTAGCACTCTGGGAGGCTGAGATGGGAGGATCGCTCAAGGTCAGGAGTTTGAGACCAGCCTGAGCAAGAGCGAGACCTCGTCTCTACTAAAAATAGAAAGAAATTATCTGGACAACTAAAAACATATATAGAAAAATTTAGCCAGGCATGGTGGCGCATGCCTGTAGTCCCAGCTACCTGGGAGGCTAAGGCAGTAGGATCGCTTGAGCCCAGGAGTTTGAGGTTGCTGTGAGCTAGGCTGACACCACGGCACTCTAGCCCGGGCAACAGAGTGAGACTCTGTCTCAAAAAAAAAAAAAAAACTACAACCCAAAACTTCATAAGTAAGAGGAATCATTTCCAAAAGAGGTCCAGAGAAATTCCAAGTTCAGAGGCAACATTTGCAAAAGCCAGTTCAAGATGGAGTTATCATCAGTGTAATTACAGTCATGTGCTCCATAATGACTTTTCAATCAATGGACCACATATACAACAATGGTCCCATAAGATTATAGTACTATGTTTTTACTGTACCTGTTTTACATTTAGATATGTTTAAATACACAAATACTTAGCATTGTGTTACAATTGTGTTCATTATTAAGTACAGCAACATGCTGGATAGATCTGTAGCCTAGGAGCAGTAGGCTATATCATATAGCCTAGATGTGTAGTAGACTATACCATCTACATTTGTGTAAGTACACTTTATAATGTTGGCACAACGACAAAATCACCTAATGATGCATTTATCCGAACTTGTCCCCATTGTAAGTGACGCATGTCTGTAATTAAAGTGTTGGAACAGATGGACCCTTCCCACTCTTTTCCTCTCTTTCCCCTGAGTTTGCATTTCCAAACTCAATCTGTAAACACAGCATAGAAAAGTTACTTATGGCCCTGTAAAAATGGCAACCTTATAAATTTCAATAACTAAAAATTACAACAAAAATCAGGAAGGAGGAAGGTGAGGAGTACATGTAAGTATCCTAATTTTCTCATCTTTCATAACAATGAGTTGATAAATACTATCTAAAATACTATCTAAAAATACGTATGATAAATAAACCTCTTTCTTTTATTAATCTGCCTTACTTATTGTGAGTTGATCTTTCAGCAAACTTCCCGGAGTGAAGGGGAAGTTTCCCCTCCCCCCCACAATTTGGTGCCGTGGCAGGATCTTCAAAGCCACTGTGCTCTTCTGAAAGCCACAGTGAGGAGAAGCTGGACTCTGGCCAGCCGGGAACACAGTAAGATACCTTAACTTACCAGTCAGACTTCCAGCTTTCCTCTGTCTTTCTGTGAGCAGACAGTAAAGATCATTGTCCTTGCCAAATTTAATATTAATGAGAAAAAAGGTTTTGTAAGGGACTAGTCTTAGTTTATGGATGCTGGTATACTTTTTGGTACTTTGTGTTATGAATATTCATATTGTCTGATTCCCGGCCGGGCGCGGTGGCTCACGCCTGTAATCCTAGCACTCTGGGAGGCCGAGGTGGGCGGATCGTTTGAGCTCAGGAGTTCGAGACCAGCCTGAGCAAGAGCGAGACCTCATCTCTACTAAAAATAGAAAGAAATTATATGGACAGCTAAAAATATATATAGAAAAATTAGCCGGGCATGGTGGCGCATGCCTGTAGTCCTAGCTACTCGGGAGGCTGAGACAGGAGGATCGCTTGAGCTCAGGAGTTTGAGGTTGCTGTGAGCTAGGCTGACGCCATGGCACTCACTCTAGCCTGGGCAACAGAGTGAGACTCTGTCTCAAAAAAAAAAAAAAAAAAAAAAAAATATTGTCTGATTCCCTCTCCTCTCAGAAATAGCTTTTGTTATTGTTGTTGTGGTTGCTTTCGTCTTTGTCTTTCTGTGTCATTATGTCATAAGGAAGGTTACCGTGTGCAGAACACAGATCTAGAACCCCTGTATGCCGCTGGCTAGCCCCCTGCAGGCTAGCCAGTTATACGGTTCCGACTAGACCTGCATCTATTAAGAAAATCTTTGCTGCAGGTCCCCCACAAAAAGCCCGTATGATGTTCTCCTCTCATCCTCTTTCATGTCCCTGAGCTTGTCTTATGTCTGAGTAGGAATTTTCTCCTCAGTCTCCGCCATCTGGGGTTGTGTTGTTTCAGGAACACATCAGGCAGCCAGTCTGAAAAAAGACAAGGAGTCTGAGGCACATAAGATTCTTAGCAGCATGCTCTGTACCGAACATGTCAAGCTCTAGGTGAGTTTTTGTCTTAAAAGGTCCTATCCTCTTTGTTATCTTGCCTATTTCTGAAAGTGAATTTTTGGGAATCATGGGAACTGCCTTCTCTGTGTCCTCTCCAGGTTAAATCTGAAAAATTACCACCTGGGCTTTCTATGGAGAGGCATTGGATTGAGTCACTTTTGAAATAAATATACCATTGCAAATTCTAATTATTAATGGCCAAAAGATGGATCCTTTAAATAAAAAGACTCCTAAATTTTTTTTTAAAAGATAAATTGTAGAGATCTCTTATTCTAAACAATTGCCTTATTTGTATTAATAGAGAAATTAGATTAAAAGAAAGACACATAATGTAGTGACTGGCCTTAAAAATTCCCTTGACAAAATTGAAAAGCAAATATCTGATCTGAAACAAAGATAAAAATTCTTTGAACACCGCCCCTGTGGGAATAATGGCAGAGGCCAATTTACTTTGTAGCCTAATGGTTAAAATTCTGTGTTTTCCACTTTGGGAGGCTGAGGCAGGAGGTTTGCTTGAGGCAAGGAGTTTGAGACCAGCCTGAGCAAGAACGAGACCCAGTCTCTACAAAAAACACAAAATTAGTCAGGCATGCTGGCCACACCTATAGTCCCAGCTACTTGGGAGGCTGAGGTAGAAGGATCGCCTGAGCCCAGGAGGTTGAGGTTGCAGTGAGCTATGATGACACCACTGTACTCTAGCCGGGTGACAAAGTGAGACCCTATTTCAAAAAAAAGTTCTGTGCTTCACCTCAGCAGCCTAGGTTTGATTCCCAGACAGGGAATAAGCCTGTCCTGGTTTGATGTTTGTATAACTTTTGCCATTTGCTGGTACTTTTCCCCTTGGTGCACAGCTTTCCATTTTCTGTATTCTGTTTTTAGACGTTTGTGTATAAATGTTCAGCTGACAAACTGGAACCCTAGAAAATAGGGCTGAACAAACATTGTGGGTTATGCCTCACGGCTATCTAGGCTTCTCTTTCTTTGAGCTGTTTTTGTGTCATTTTGGATATCATAAAAACTGTTTTCCACCTCTTTGGAGACACCTCTTGCTTCCTTGGTAAAGATATAATCTGGGTTAAAGCTTATTGGTTTCATTTAGAAGGGTATTTTAGTTAAAATTTTCAAAAGCAAAAATGTCAGCTGTTTTTCCCAGCTAAAATCTGCTCTGTTCATCTTCACTCCCCTCTACTCCTACCTCTTAGCCGATCACAGAGTTTTGACCAATCAAAGTGGACAACTGTTGAAACTGTAAGTAAGGCAAATGCTGAAGCTCTAACCAATCCAGCTGTTTCTATACCTCACTGCCATTTCCTGTATGTCACTTTTTCTTTTCTGTCCATGAATCTTCTTCAACCACGCTGCAGAGCTGGAATCTCTCTGAACCTGTTCTGGTTCAGCTGCCCAATTCGTGAATCGCTGTTTGCTCAAATAAACTGTTAAATTTTATTTGTCAGAGGTGGGTTCTGAAATAGAGCTCCCAGAGACGCCCAGGAGCACCGAGAGTCCAAGCAAGGTACCTGCCAGACCCATTATGTCCATTGCTCTCTCACTGCAACTGGGGCTCATGGCTAAGCTCTCTCTCAGATTCCAAAGCTCTGCAGATGTGTGTTTTAAGCTCTCTGAGTTTGTTTGAGCAAAATTTTGATCCTAACTGGGTTCAGAAGCCATGACAGAAACTAAATAGTTCTGGGATCAGATTGGATCTGATAATCAATTAGCTTAGATCCACTTAGAGGCCTCAAATGTCTGACAATGGCAATACTATACAGAGGGTGCAAACTCTAGCTTTCAGGAATTTGCAGAGATTTCCATGTTCTATTGCTTTGTTCCTTTTTCTTGTGCACTTTAGTAAGAAAAAAAATCATTGCCTGAGTTGATCATAGAGATTCAAAGTAAAATAAGATCCTTAATTTCTGAAGAACTGAGTACTGTACTGTGCTTACCTATACATGTATAAGTATTAGGCCCTGGAAGTGGCAAACGCTTACAGAAATGGCAAAATCTTACTAAAGGCAAATTGTTGCCCAGCTGGTAATTGCTTAAAACAATAAAACAGATAATTAAAAGATTGATAGTCTGAATTAAAAAATGTAATAATATTTAAGAGCCAGCAAAGAAAAATTCTTTATAAGAACTATAAAAAAATTCAGTAGGCTACTGATGAAAATTATTATCTCTGGGGAGTGAGGCTTGGGATGGGAGATGAGGGTGTGGGGAGTCTTAAACAGACATATTTGTATAATTAAACATTTTTTCTATGTTTTAATATGTCTTTAATAAAAACAAACTAAGTTTTCAAGGCTTAGTAAGACAAAAACGTAAGGAAATACACTAAAGTGTTAATATGATTGTTTTTCATTGGTAAGAATTATGGACAAAATGATAGTTTTGGGGGGTTTTCTACTGCTCTACATTTTCCAAGTTCCCTATCTCCATTACTTCTGTAGTGGGAAAAAAAAATCATTATTAAGAAACTGGCATGACCATTGGTTTGCTGTAAAGTATTATACATGCAAATAAAGAATTTAAAACAATATTTCAATGAAGGGGGAGAATTAAAGAGGCCAAGAGGAAAGGTTGGACTTCGCAGCTACTAGTAGCAAGAAGGGGAAGTTGGAACTGAAGGGAGGAAGCGGGGACAGGTATCAGAAAGGAATAAATTCTGACTGTGCACTGAAACAGAAAGTTTGACCAACCGTGGAATTTACTGAGCCGCTTCTGGATTTTTTGCCCCCAGTGTAATGCTCTGCTTATCAAGATTTTTCTGTATAATGAGATCTTCAGATTCATTTTTCTTTCTTTCTTTCTTTCTTTTTTTTTTTTGAGACAGAATCTCACTCTGTTGCCTGGACTGCAGTGCCGTGGCATCAGCCTAGCTCACAGCAACCTCAAACTCCTGGGCTCAAGCAATCCTCCTGCCTCAGCCTCCCAAGTAGCTGAGACTACAGGCATGTGTCACCATGCCCAGCTAATTTTTCCTATATATTTTTAGTTGTCCAGCCAATTTCTTTCTATTGTTTTGGTAGAGACGGGGTCTCGCTCTTGCTCAGGCTGATCTCAAACTCCTGACCTCAAATGATCCTTCCGCCTCGGCCTCCCAGAGTGCTAGGATTACAGGCATGAGCCACCGTGCCTGGTTGAGATCCATTTTTCTTCTCTTACCATAACCAGATGAAACACTGACCACCACAGAGACTAAAAAGAAAAAAAAAAAAAAATCACTGCTTCCTAGTTTGGGCCTGATTGATCATGTCTGCCACCAACCAGACATGATCTTACAGAATTAGCTTCATGATTACCTGGCTGCTTTTCCTGCTTAGTCAAGGAATCGAGGTGTTGAGTACTTCTACAGCAGCAGTCCCCAATCTTTTTGGCACCAGGGACCATTTTCATGGAAGATAATTTTTCCATGGACGAGGAGGTGAGGGGATGGGGATGGCTTCAGGATGATTCAAGAGCATTACAGTTATTGTGCATTTTATTTCCATTATTATTACATTGTAATATATAATGAAACAATTATATAATTCACCATAGGTTGGGGACCCCGTCTATGGGATGGTCACCCCTGCACTAAGGTGTGCTTAGTGCAGAATATTATCAGAAAGTAACTGGCTAAAATAGGAAGTGCCTCTGCACAGCAGCCTTGGTGCTGGCACAACTATTAGTGTCTTCAGCAAACCTATCTTTTTGTACTTCAATGTCATAACCATGGCACCTGTCTCTGTGCCTTTTTTTTTCATATTTTTTCGGCCAATGCCCCATAAGACCATACTTTTTCATGCAAAATCTAGCAAAGATTTGGGACCAAAACTCAGTGGTCAAGGATGCAATGTTAGCTGGACATCAAAAGGGTCTACAATGTGGAAAGAGACCCTTTAGGAATACTCACCATTTCAGAGAGCCCAGATGAAGGCCATTTGAGGATTTTTGTGCAATGTTTCCTCCAAGATTTGAAAGAGTTACAGTTTGAAGATAATTTTTGTTACATTTTAAAGGAATATTTCTGATCCCTCCTGTGGTGGGCTTTTCCTATTGCTGTAAAGTCATTTTAAACAATGTACAAGTTCTGTGGAATTACAAAGCCTCACCCCCAAATTCTTTAATATATAATGGAGCAGTAGAAAGTATTGAAATATTCAGGGAGCCATGGCTGCCTTTGCAGCAGACTATCTAAAAGTCGCAGGGATCTTGTTGAACAAGGTCTTACTTCTCAAGTGGGGGCCTAGTCTCTCTTCTCAAAGTGGGAGTGATACTGATACAAGCAGTATTAGCATCGCTAATTTGTATGCATGGTGAGGTTTGAAAAACCTTGGTTTAGGAGAATCCAAGATTGCTTTTGGAAAGTTCTCAGCTGTCAAAACAGGGACTCTGTATGTTATGAATTTCACATCTAACTTCTGAGCATGCTATCTTGGTTATCTGATATTCAAGTTAGCTTCTACTCATGACAGCAGCACTTCAGATCATAGTTACTCTAAGCTCAAAACGCTATGCCTTAGGGTTTGGAATCAGCCCCTTCATTGCCTTGGTGATTCAGACCTTTTTAGCAATAATTGAAGTAAATTAGAGAGGAGTCCATCTCCTAAAGCGTATTCAAGTTTGAGTGTGGGAGCTGCTTTTCAGTGACTGGTGGAATTTCCCCATGAGAAGCACTTACATCATTTTCACAGTCAAAGGCAGAAAGGAGAGACAGAGTTCATGGTTGATGTGAGTCAAGGAACAAAGTTCTAGTTTTACAGTTTCATCTGTCATGACCTCTGAGCTTGTACCTGCCAGTCCCAATATTACTCTGATCAAAAATGCAGAATGTTAAGGAAGATAGTGTTTGCATGTTTTGGTACACACAGCAACACTTTGCAAGACTGGACTCTGATGAACCTCTTCAAAATCACAGTAAAATCTCAGCCTTAGGCAAGATATAACATGTCCAGATGAACTGAGTGCAGAAGAAAGAGTTCATCAGCTCAATAAAAACAATCCATACTGTGGCCCCAGTAAAGAGAAGAAACCCAAAATTCTAGTGTGTGTTTTGGTTTGAGTTTTTTTTTGTTGTGTTTTACCACTTGCATGAACACGCAAACATGATGCAAAAAAACAAGAAGAGTGATTCTTGTACCCCTAATGGAGAGAAAACATCATATCACTAAAGATCTTGGGGTGACATGATCTTGTAAGACAGAGCCATTTTCCTCCTCCTTTCTATAAAGTATCTCTGATAATGTACAGTTTTCTGAGAAAATTATATCTTCTGAGCCCATTTTTAAGAACTCTTCATCCTCAAAG
Organism: Eulemur rufifrons; assembly: GCF_041146395.1. NCBI lineage: Eukaryota > Metazoa > Chordata > Mammalia > Primates > Lemuridae > Eulemur > Eulemur rufifrons. The sequence goes on from NC_090997.1 coordinate 39,050,040, forward strand.
AATATTACAGTATTATTCATAAGCTATCATATGATTATATGTTACCATCTATTTCTTAATAATCACTTTTTTAAATTATATAGTCAATTGAGGCATGTTGTTGAGAAATTCCTGCTCATGAGTACAATTCTCAATGGCCTTTGAAGAATCAATGGGCCTATCTTGCCCTCTTATTTTTCCTGTTGTGACCACAGTAGTATATCAATACCATATCATTACGATGCTTCTCTAATGTATGAAAAATATTAAGCAGGAATTTTTAGAAGTTTCTAGAAGCTTTCTTACATAACAAATTCTCGGGGTGGGGGAGATATAATTTCTAAATTACAAAGTTTGTGCTAAAGGACATAATGTATGCAAAAATATTAATAAGACTTTCTAATCTTCTCTTGACAAATTCTGACAGTCATTTGAGAGTTCTTGTTTCTGGAGTATTCTTTGAAATTCAGTAGAAGATTTATTGAAGAGTCTGCAGCAGAGAATAAAGAATGCTGATTTGAAATTTGTAATTCAAATGTACTTTTCTCTAAATCCTAAAATTCAGTCAATTGGAATATAAATTAAAATATAAAGTTCAATGGCTTTCATATTGTAGATTGGTGTGGTTAAGAGAACAGACATTGAAATCAGAGGTCAGAGAGACCTGGGTTTGTTGCTCAGAGGTTGCAAATTGGCACAGGTTACTCAAACTCCTTGTCTTCGTTCTCCTATTTGTAGAATAAAAAACAATGTCCTCTTCTTCAGATTGTTTAGAAAATTATACTAGATAATTGCTTAGTAAACCCAAGGCCAATGAATGTAGATATCATCATTATATTATTATATAGCTGGCAATATCTAGCTGGAGAATTTAAGAGATAGATATTATTATATGCATAAATACTGTTATTACAGATGTTATTATTTATATCTAGCAATATCTGGCTAGATAATGTAACAGAGAAGATATTTCATTCACAATTGTAACATTTTGTGACCTACATAAAGAAAAAACTAAAAATATATCATGTCTCCCTAGGAAGGAAAACTGAATAATTTAAAGACGTTAAATTATCCCAAATTGATTTTTAGGCTAATTAACGTTCCAGTAACCATTTCTTTAAACTTTTCAAAATGAACTTAATATGTACTTAGATGCATAAACAGGCAAAATATGTTTTAAAAATGAAAAATAATTTTGATAAAAGAGATATTATATCCAAATATTAAAATATTATAGTGCTATGAAATTTTTAGAAATAATACTAACACAAAAATAAAAATTTGTGATAAATAAAACTTCCCAAATCAAAAAAAAAGTAAGGATTATTCATTAAATGATTCTGGGATGTGTCATGGGCATAGGAATCTTTGTTTATAACCTGTACCTCATACCAATTCACCGAACACATACCAGGTGAATTTAAGAATTAAATGTAAAAATTCAAAATATAAAACAGAAGCATATAATAAAAGTAAATATTTATCAAATTTCTGTAAGAAGGAAACATTCTAAAATTAGTGAAAGAAGTCATATACAAAAGGTTGACAAATTTGATCTTAAAAATTATGATTTCTGCCATGCCAAAAATAAAATCACATTTAAAGGACAACAAACCGAGGAAAACAAATATATTAAACATGACAAAATATTAGTTTTAAAAGGTAACAAAATTATTAAAAATACAAAGTTTCCACTAAACATATTCACAAAAGTTATGAACAGACAATTGCCGGAACAGAAATTAATACATTTTAACAAAAGTAGAGAAGTCTAAAGTCATTAGAAACCTTTAAAATGTTATCAAATGAAAGTATTAGATACAAGTAGATTCCCCTTTGTCTCTCCACTTATTTCATATTTCAAGAATAAAAATACAGAATGCTAATAAATATGTAATAAAACAGGCATTCTCATACTCTTTGGAAGTATAAGTTGGTTTAAATCTTTTTGTTAGTAATATATCAAAATTTCTTAAAATTACTGTATCTCTTCACTGAGTAATTCCACTTTTAGAATTTTTCTTCTTAAAGAAATTCCTAAAAAGGAAAGTTGTAATATACAAGCATGAAATTCTCATGAAATTATTTATAAAAGAAAATCAAAGATAGTATGAATAGAAATGTGGTTAAATATATCATGGTATATAATTAAATTCTGGAAAACATTAGGAATGTGTATAAAATCTATAATGATGAGATAAAATAAATAATTATAATAATTTTTTTAAAGAAACGAGCTTGAATATAAAAGTATAATAAATATGCAAAAACATTAACTTTGTCTTTGGATGATGGAACTATGGGAAATTTTATATTTCTTTTTAAGATACATGTTCTGATTTATCTATCATGAACATGTTTGAATTTTATGATTGGGAAAAGATAAAGTACTTCTAAAAACTCAAAAAATATATATTTACTTTTTTTTTTTTTTTTTTTTGAGACAGAGTCTCACTCTGTTGCCCAGGCTAGAGTGAGTGCTGTGGCGTCAGCCTAGCTCACAGCAACCTCAAACTCCTGAGCTCAAGCGATCCTCCTGTCTCAGCCTCCCGAGTAGCTGGGACTACAGGCATGCACCACCATGCCCGGCTAATTTTTTGTATATATATTTTTAGCTGTCCATATAATTTCTTTCTATTTTTAGTAGAGATGGGGTCTCGCTCTTGCTCAGGCTGGTCTTGAACTCCTGAGCTCAAACAATCCGCCCACCTTGGCCTCCCAGAGTGCTAGGATTACAGGCACGAGCCACCGCACCCGGCCATTTACTTTTAAAACAATTCATGCTTTTCTGCCTATGTAAGAAACATACAACATAACATTGTCAATTTATATTTTTTCTGTTACCATATGCATGATTATAGACTCCTAGGTGTCCAGATGGAATGGTATTATATACATTTCAACAAACTCTGACAAAAAAAAAATCACAAAAAGTTTTGAGCTTTAATCAGCAGATTTAAAGAGTATCTGCAACTTACATTTTTAAAATATTTTATAGGTTATTTTAAAACTAAGTGATGATAAAATGATTGGAAAAAGAAGAAATACAGAATTATAATTGTGGGTCACATTTTCATTTTTATTAAAATTAATACCTATCTGTAATTATTTTGCCTTTCTAGTTCATAATTTGAGTGGTTTATGTAAGAAAAATTAACTTATGACTATGAAGATGTTGAATTTCCCAAATTATCATGAAAATATAAACGATTGAAACTCTTATTGAGCAACAAAAAGCATCCAGCTCAAAAAACATGTGTAACATGAAAAAAAAATGTGGGGAACTATTAATAGAGAAATGAAAAAACTGGAGCTATTCCACTGGGAATGTTCCTAGATTGTAGCAACCAATACCATGTAATAGCCTTCCAAGGGTAATTATGTTTGGAATATTTACATTTGGACTAAATGAGCACTAGAAGAAAGTGCATTATAATTAGTAGTGGATAAGCTTGCTAGGACACAACCTTGCCTCAGCCAGCAAACATTAGCTATTTGGAGAATGTCTTTTTTCTAAGTAAATTTTAATGTTTTATAAGATAATTATTCATTTATATGTCCCATTTGTCATGCAAAACATTTTCCAGAATGCTTCCATTAGAAAAGTTTCCCTGATTGCAGGGAGTTTGGAATTAATCAAGCTGGAATGGGCATACTATTATGTATTTCAGTTTATTATTTTGAACCTCACTGATTTAAGGACTTATGATCATTCAAATCTGACTGGGCTATAGTTTTCCTTGGAACTGTCAAGGAAGAAAATGTTTACTATGTATATTAATATCATAGAGGAGAATCTCCTAAAAAAGAAAACTAATTTAAACACTTTAGCATATTGCTTTGCTGTGATGATCAAATGAGTTTCACTTGAATGAGCAATATGTGCGAGGAAGGAGAGGATGTGGCCGTCGGGAATGAATGACAGGTAAGAGGATGCGTGCAGAGTCTGCAGCTGAAACTCCTATAGACAGCTTGGCTTCAGAGATGAATGGGCTGTGGAGACAGCACAGTTATGACACAGGTCACCTATACACAGAAGGGCCAACCACTGCAAAGCAAACAGACAATTGCTTAAGGTGTTCCATACACAAAGATAGCACTAGATCCTGACCTCAAGCCCAGCTTTTCATGGTTGCACAAACACGTCATAAGATGTAATTTTTAGAATTCTTTTTGAAAGGGTTTTAAGATTCTTTTTTGAAAGGGAGAGTCAATGTACTTGAGGGCATTTAATCCACAGAATTCATTAATTAAATATAGTCATGTATTTACTTAGAACAAATAAAAACTCTATATAAAGTTCTCTGTGAAATAAGAAAGATGTACCACAAGAATAACCCTTATTGAGCTTCAGGCCAATGGTGAGACAGCTGTTGCTCGGCAAAAGATTCTGAGGGTAAACTGACGTGCACCTATAGAATGCATTCCTGGCACTTTGGGTATTTTAAAATTTAACTTTGGGGACAGGCGCGGTGGCTCACGCCTGTAATCCTAGCACTCTGGGAGGCCGAGGTGGGCGGATCGTTTGAGCTCAGGAGTTTGAGACCAGCCTGAGCAAGAGCGAGACCTCATCTCTACTAAAAATAGAAAGAAATTATATGGACAGCTAAAAATATATATAGAAAAAATTAGCCGGGCATGGTGGTACATGCCTGTAGTCCCAGCTACTCGGGAGGCTGAGACAGGAGGATCGCTTGAGCTCAGGAGTTTGAGGTTGCTGTGAGCTAGGCTGACGCCACGGCACTCACTCTAGCCTGGGCAACAGAGTGAGACTCTGTCTCAAAATAAATAAATAAATAAATAAAAATAAAATTTAACTTTGGGCCGGGTGCAGTGGCTCACGTCTGTAACCCTAGCACTCTGGGAGGCCGAGGCGGGAGGGTCGCTCGAGGTCAGGAGTTTGAGACCAGCCTGAGCAAGAGTGAGACCCCGTCTCTACTAAAAATAGAAAGAAATGATCTGGACAGCTAAAAATGTATGTAGAAAAAAATTAGCTGGCCATGGAGGCACATGCCTGTAGTCCCAGCTACTCGGGAGGCTGAGGCAGGAGGATTGCTTGAGCTCAGGAGTTTGAGGTTGCTGTGAGCTAGGCTGATGCCATGGCACTCTACTAGCCCGGGCAACAGAGCGAGACTCTGTCTCAAGAAAAAAAAAAAAAATTAACTTTTTACTCTAAAAATGTTCAAGCATATGCAAACATAGAATGGTATAATGAATATTCATGTATCTATCACTGACTGAAAACAATTATCAATATTTTGGTGGCATGAACTTTGATTAGAATTACGATTGCCGGGTATGTCTGTTTCTCTTACCATTATTATCCGAAATGCCAAGCACAAGCCTGACACATAGACTTAATGAACACATTTCAAATTATAATAAAATAAAAGGATTTCATCCACAAAGTTGCAATAGAAAAAAAGGACTAAGTCTGCCAGAAGAATATTGCTCTCTAACTGGCAGGCCAATTGGATGGAAGAACTAGTGAAATAAGCATGTGAAATAGAACAAATACAATTGTGATTATTATACACCCACAAAAAAAGGTAGACTGATTCACCTTCCAGGGCCCAAAATGAAAGGAAAAACGAAACAAGGGACCTTGTATCAACTTTTCAGAAACAAACTTTTATATATAGATACATAGCACACAAATGGTAAAGCAACTGGGGTAAAATGTAAGTAACAGGTGAATCTGAGTAATGGGTATGCAGCACTCTTTGTATTCTTCTTATTCTTGCAATTTTTCTGGATTTGAAATTATTTCCAAATAAAATGGGAGGGGAGAGAAAGAGAATGAGAAAGAGAGAGAGGAAGAAGAAAGAGGAGAAGGGGAAGGGGAAGAGGGAGAGGAAGTGGAAGGAGAAAAAAGAGAAGAAGAAAATGCTTCAGAGGAAACAGCTTTGCCTGTGGGTCAGAAAGGGGATCAATGTGGAAGGAGGAATAGACCGGGAAACTGAGGGGACTAAAAAGTGATGATAAAAAGTCATCTCCTAATATGACCCAAGCAAAGCATAAATTCAGGAAGGGAGACAGTTTAGACATTGAGATTAGTGAAAGGGGACAGATTATAAATCAGAGTGGAAAAATAAAAGAATGACTGGAACGAGGCTGAGAAGGATTAAGTAGTCCACTAATAGTAAAGAGTTATTAAACATGGAAGAGGGACAGACAGAATAAAGTCAACTAGAAGGAGCGGGGTGTGTTGGCGTGTATGGTGGCGTGTGCCTGTAGGTCCAGCTGCCAAAGCAGGGTGATCCCTTGAGTTGAGTCCAGGACTTTGAGGCCAGGCTGAGCTACATAGCGGAGACCTCCATCCAAAAATAAATAAGTAACTTGAAGCACCTAAAGGACTATAGGATTAGTGTTTGTGAAACGGGAAAAGGAAAGGGCATAAAAATTTTATTGAGTGTATGAGAATTTAGGATGTAATAAATGTTTGAAATATTTTAGTTCAGATGGTATGTCTGCCCTTACTGGTTTTTAATTGTGAAGAGTAGAGAATGCAACCCTAATGTTCTAAACTAGAGCTGTCCAGTGGAAATTGAACGCAAGGCACATATGTGTTTAAAATTTTCTAGTAGTCATTTAAAAAAAAAAGGAGTGGAAGAAATTAAATTAATTTAATAATATTAATAAATCTTATTTAGCTCTATATGACCTAAATAATTACTTTTTTTTTTTTTTTTGAGACAGAATCTCACTCTGTTGCCTGGGCTAGAGTGCCGCAGTGTCATCCTAGCTCACAGCAACCTCAAACTCCTGGGCTTAAGCGATCCTACTGCCTCAGCCTCCCAAGTAGCTGGGACTACAAGCATGCACCACCATGCCTGGCTAATTTTTTCTGTATATATTTTTAGTTGTACATATAATTTCTTTCTATTTTCAGTAGAGACAGGATCTCGCTCTTGCTCAGGCTGGTCTCCAAGCTCAGGCTGCTCACTCCTGACCTCGAGTGATCCACTCGCCTCGGCCTCCCAGAGTGCTAGGATTATAGGCATGAGCCACTGCGCCCAGCCTAAATAATTTCAATATGTCATCAATATGTAGATAGGCAAGCATTTGGTAGAAGAATATAGAAATATCTCCTTTGTGTATTAGAGTTAGGAAAATAGAGAACAATTATAATCATTATCCACATATTCTCAATTGACTATTACAAGTTTGTAAATTATGAAATAATTTGTGAACATGCTATATAATTAAAAGTAGTATTATTAATTATAAAATTCCAAACATCTCGAGACTACTTTAAACCATTGTTACGATTCATTTTATGTTCTTGAAAGCAAACATGGATTTAAATACACTACAATAAAGATTTTATTACCTTGGACTTGGATTGTGCAAAATGTATTCTCAGATCTGTTTCACTGCTATACTAGAGATAACTGTCGCCACCTCCCCACCTCAGGTCCTGCTATAAAATTGCCCTTTGCACACATCTGCTGAAGGGATGGGACTGGGCAGTCATGCTGGTGCTTTGGTGACCCTGACCCTCCATTCACCTGATTGGACCACCTGTGGACCCTTGACTCAAGCTGAGCCCATCAGATTCTGTTTAGACAATTTAAACGAAAAGATATAGATGGTTTAAATTGGGGTAGTGAAGCTTTGAGACGGGCCAGAGTCCATTCCATGACAAGCCATAGACACACACAAGTAGGAGGTATGGGGAAAAAGGAACTAAGCTTTGCAGAAAAGAATCAGAGATTGGAGAGAAGCTGTCCAACAACGCTCTAGTTTCCGTAAGGCCTGATTACTTCCTGCAGCTGCTCTTTGTAGTAGTGTTATTCTCTATCTGTACAACAATCCTTCTTTTTATTACAGTTAGTACAATAAGTTTATTAGAATAAGTTTCTATACCTTGTCACAAACTCAGACAGTAAGACAGATGTGTAGGTTTTCAGAAACACTCTCAAAAGCAGAGTGAAGCCATTATATATAATTTATATATATGTGTATATGTATATAATTTCAGTCCTTATTTGTGAAATGGAAATAATGATACTTCCTACCTCATAAGATTGTCATGAGGATTATAAAACATTAAACATTTTTAAACATAATCACAAAAATATTAAAATATAGAGTGCTGTCTTTAGATCCATTTAAATAATTTACCAGCTATTTAAACAAATCAAGTCCTATCTGACTCCCAGGTGAGGTATCTGAAATATTCTAGGTGGAGATATACTGCTTTAGCTTCTCAGGCTTACAAAGATCAAAGTGGTTAGGAGCATGGGATGGGGGTGGGTAACCAGATCACTGTCTATTTCCCACTACTCCCTGAAAGATAATCTTTACTATGCCTTATCCTCTTTTTTCAATAGAAACACATACACGCATTAACCACACACCTGCTCGTTCACTCACACCTTTGAGCCTAGGAATTCAGGAAGAAAAGACAGCATGAGGCCTTTTCATCCTGTTTATAGGAAGTACCTAGAATAATAGGAAAAAGTCAGCTTTGTATAGAAACTGGCTTAAAATTTAAATTGAGAGGAAAATAATGACATAAAGGTCTTAACTGAAATCATTACATCATGGGAGAATCAGCCCTGCAAGACAGTGTTTAGTTAATGAATAGAACAATGCGCTTTTTCACTAGGAGTCAGGCTTCCCTCTTCCTCTGAAGTGCTGCATTGGAGAGGCCTCATTAGGAAATTTGTAGGATCACAGCCACAAAACATTCATTAGGTGAAGATGACTTGCTTCTCCCTGTATTCAAACATACTCTATTTAACATGTTTGTGTTCTGGACATGAGGAGTTTTGACTTCCCCTTGAACTTTTATTAACGAATATGTGATTAGATTAGATTATTTTCAGACAATGGCTCTGTTCTCTTCCTCAAAGAAAAATTCAGTCTCTTCTGGGCATCTCAAGAGATAGAGCATTACTGGTTCCTGTTGACATTATTTAATCTTTCATTTTTGGAGTTAGAATAGTTTTTAGAGATTGTTTATTGCACTGCTATCCAGCAGAACGTCCTGGGAAGGTGGAAATGCCCAATGAGGATATTGAGCACTTGAAATATGGTTAGTCCAACAGAGGAAGTTAATTTTTAATTTTTTAAAAATACATTTAATTTAAATTTTAACCTAAATAGCCACATGTGGCTAGTGGCTACCTTCTAAAGTCATACAGTTGTTAAGAGGCAAAATCAAGATTGCAATTCAAACCACATTTTATCTATTCATCTGTTGATGGAAACTTAGATTCCAATGTTGCATTCAAATGTTTGTCATGTGCCATATTGTTTTGATGTTTACGTACATCTATTTATAAAGAAAAAACACATTTTAAAATGAATACTATATTATAAGCTCCATGAGAGCAGGAATTTTTCTTTTTTGTCTGACTCACTGACATTTTCCCAGTGCCTAGAAATGTGATGGCATATGTTAGGTGCTTGTGAAATATTTGTTGAATGAATAAATGGATGAGCAAACAGTTACAAGACATCAATATCATCAAGGCATTGTGTGATCAAGGCAGCTTGATGTGGTAGAAAAGCCCTGGACCAAGAAGGATGAGCTGGGTTAAGGCCTCAGCTCAGCAATTAACCAACTTTGTAGCACTGGATAAGCTCCTTCAGCTCTCTGGGAAGTCATAAAATGAAAGGGAATTCCAATCTCAAATTCAATTCTAATACTCTAAGATTAATCTGTCCATCTCCACAAAAAACAAAATTAATAATAATTTTGCAAAAGTACAGGTGAAAGAGTAATTCATTGATTTTTAATTTTTTTTCATTTTAACTTTTAAATTTTTAATTATTAAGGGTACAAAATAGTTGTATATCTTTGGAGGGGACATGTGATGTTTTGATATAGGCATACAATGTGTATTAATCAAATCAGGGTAATTGGATATCCATCATGTCAAGCATTTATCATTTCTTTGTGTTAGGAACATTCCAATTCTACTCTTTTACTTATTTTAAAGTATAATATATCTTACTCTTGACTGTAGTCACTTTGCAGTGCTATCAAGTATTTTTCATCCTATCTATCTAACTATATTTTTGTACCCATTAATCATCCCCACTTTGTGCCCCACTCCCTATTCCCCTTCACAGCCTCTGGTAACTATCATTCTACTGTCTCTATGAGATCAGTTGTTTTAATGTTTAGCTCCTACACATGAGTGAGAGCATGTGAGATTTGCTTTTCTGTGGTTAGCTTATTTCACTTAATGTTCTTCAGTTCCACCCATGTCATTGCAAATGACAGAATTTCATTCTTTTTTATGGCTGAATAATATTATATTGTGTATATGTACCACATTTTATCCATTCATCTGTTGATGGAAACTTAGATTCCAAATCTTGGCTACTGGAAATAGTGTGCAATAAACATGAGAGTGCAGATATCTTTTTGATATGCTGATTTCCTTTCTTTTGGATATGAGCACTGTCCAGAAAGTATCCAGCCATTGTATCCATGTTTCCATTGCTACTGAATTTTGTATGTTGATTTTGTATCCTCCAACTTTACTGAATTTGTTTATCAGTTCAAATACTAAAGTATTAGGTTTCTTTAGATATAAAATCATATTATCCACAAACAAGGATGATTTGACTTCTTCCTTTCCAATTTGGATGCTCTTTTTTTCTTTTCTTGTCTGATTGCTCTAGACAGAACTTCCAGTACTATGTTGAATAACAGTGGTGAAAGTGGGCATCCTTGTCTTGTTCCAGATCTTAGAAGAAAGGCTTTCAGTTTTCCTGTGTTCAGTGTGATACTAGCTATAGGTCTGTCATATATGGCTTTTATTGTGTTGAAGTATGTTCCTTCTATATCCAGTTTTTTGAGAGTTTTTATCATGAAGGGATGTTGAATTTTATCAAATGCTTTTTCAGCAGAAATTAAAATGATCCTATGGTTTTCGTCCTTATTCTGTTGATCCGATATATCACAAAGATTGATTTGCATATGTTGAACCATCCTTGCATCCCTGGGGTGAATTCCACTTGATCATGACGAATTATATTTTTAATGTGTTGTTGAATTCAATTTGTTAGTATTTTTCTGAGGATTGTTGCATCTATGTTCATCAGAGATATTGGCCTATAGTTTTCTTTTTCTATTGTGTCTTTGTCTGGTTTTGGTATCAGGGTGATACAAGCCATGTAGAATGAGTTGAAACTTTTCTCTTGTTGGTTTTGAAACCCAGCAACCATGTGAGGAAGCCCAGACTAGCCTGCTATAGGTTGGGGACATGTGGCCCAATTGCCCTGTTTCTCCAGCCACTCCCAGATAGGTGAATGGAGCCATTCATGAACAACCTCTCCCCAGATGACATACCAGTTGAATGCAGCCACATGAGTGAGTTGAGGTGAGACCAAAATAAGAATATTCACGTGTACAGCCAAAATTGCCAATCTACAGAGTTGTGAGCATAAATGATAATGGTTTTAGGGGACTATGTTTTGAAGTGGCTTGTTATAAGCAAAAATTAACTGATATAAAAATTTGTGTAGGGTGCTGCCATAACAAATATCTAAAATACATGACAGTGGCTTTAGGACTAGCAGCAGATGCTGAAGCTGGAAAAGCTGTGGACCAAGGCTGTTGGCAAATACTGGAATAATAGCAAGAAAACAGCAAAGGCTGGGAAAATGCTGAGCAGACTATTAGTGGAGGCTAGAATAGTAGTAAGCAAACTGCTATAGTAGGCAGAAAAATTGGTGACTCGTGTTGTATAGTAATGAAACAATTGGTAAAACTGTCACCTGTGGTAACTTGGAAAATAAAAAATATATAAACTTGTGGATCTGACAAAGGAGATTTCCAGGCCAGCGTGGTGGCTCACACCTGTAATCCTAGCACTCTGGGAGGCTGAGGCAAGAGGATCACTTGAGGGCAGGAGTTCGAGACCAGCCTGACCAAGAGTAAGACCCCATCTTTACTAAAAATAGAAAGCAAAAAGAGATTAGCCGGGCATGTTGGTGTGTGCCTGTAGTCCCAGCTACTTGGGAGGCTGAGGCAGGAGGATCACTTGAGCTCAGGAGTTTGAGGTTGCTGTGAGCTAGGCTGACACCACGGCACTTTAGCCTGGGCAACAGAGCGGGAATCTGTCTCAAAAAAAAAAAAAAAAAAAAAAAGAAGAAGATTTCCATACAGTGCCAATTTTTCTGCTAGCTAAATATTAGGAAGTAGTGTAATAAGAGAGATGAGCTAAAAAAGGAACTCTTCAGTTTGTAAATTTAATTTAAAAGACAACGACCCTTATGGCTAGCAGAAGAAACTTTAAGAATGTAAAATGACATTGTATTTTATTCAATTTTAGATTTTTTTTTAATTCAATATTAGTTTGTACTTCCCTTGGATTTGCAAATTCTCTTTTACTACTTCTGCCATGATGTTTTATTAGAAAATTAATGCTAATCTCTGAGGTAACCAAAGCTAAGGGATATGCCCTATTACATAGAAAGTATTAAATAGTAAAGCCAAGATTTGATGCTGAGCTATCTGGCTTTAAAGTTATCATTCTTTCCAGAACACCTTTCCTTCTTCCCTGTTTCCCAAATTCTTTCACCCAGGAGAAACTTCCAATTTGTAAGTTATTTAACTTAAAATATATACTATATTTTCATTTACAAGGCTTCTCAAAAAATACAAGAGTTTCACAAGACTGAATCTTTTTAACATTCAAGATGGTTGATAGAGTGATACATTATGTATGAAGGACTGGAATATGCTTCCCCCTTTTGCAATTAAAATAGAGTAGAAATTATGGTGACCCAGCAGTATGTGCTGCTATAGGTGGACTCTCTCTTTGATATCTGACCCATAATATTCTTCTGGTACACGTCCTGCTGCTTCTGGCTTAGTGTCTTCCTCTCTTTCTGGATAAGCATTTTTCTCTCTTTTTATTCTGAAAATTTCCATTTAGATTAATGAAATGGAATTTCCCCTGGCAGAAGAACAAGGAAGAAGTGGATTTTCAACAACAGGAGGATATAATATTAAACCTACTTAGGAAGGGAGAAATACATTCATTTAAGATAATTGCTCTTCACCCTCCCCCCCCCCATAAAAGAAAAAGAGCTCTCTTCTTGGAATGATTTATGTGTTACTTTCCCTGGAATTAGAGAACACAGATAATAAATTTAAGTCCTTTATTCTCTGAATTTCTGCACTAATCTCTATTCTCTTGGGATTTGGATAAAAGAAAATTCTCCATTTCTTTAGAACACAAATTCAATAACAACTAGGCCTCCCTCAATGTCCTTTATGCCTGGCAGAAGTAATTTTAAGAATTTAAAACCCTAGGCCAGATGCGGTGGCTCACGCCTATAATCCTAGCACTTTGGGGAGGTCGAGGCCAGAGGATCACTTGAGCCCAGCAATTAGAGGTGGCAGTGAGCTACGATGACAGCACTGCACTCTAGCCCAGGCAACAGAGTGAGAACCTGTTTCAAAAAGAAAAAGAAAAGAGAAAAGAAAAAAAAATATATATATATATATATATATTCGCCTATATATTTTGTGATAAGCAAAAATACCTGCAAACATTTACAAATACTCTTTAGGGATATGGTATTTCCCCCAACTGAGTAAGATTCATTGGTATCGTACAAATTTGAGAAATCCAAATTTTTCTCCTTCTCCCCTCTAAATATCTCCCAACTAATTTCTCTAGGGGACATCTCACCCGTACTCAGGAAATAGTCCTCTCCACTGCCGCATGGCAGCGGCTGATTTCCGTCTGTCGAGCTCATCATTACTGGTGCTTCCTCCTGCTGCAGTTCTTTCCAGATACTGACAACATGCGCCCTGCACTTTCCTACAGTCAGTACTGAGTGGAGTGAGTGGGATGCCGGGGCTGGCGTGCGGGTAAGGAGGATGGAAGGCAGAGGAGGGATGGAACTGAGTGCTCTCTTCTTTCATTCCAGAACCTGCGTTCAACACTCTTTTCCCTAAAAATGAGTTACTTTCTGAGAGTATCTCAGTGCCTATCCGATTCTGGATTCTACGAGGGCAGAGATTTTAGAGGAACAATACTTGGCTTATTGTTGGTGCTCAAAGTTTTGAGGCTTGGAATTAAATTGAACTCATACATTAAACCCCTTAAACCTCCTGTCCCTGCTGCACTTCTAGTTACACTCACGAGTGCCCCATGCAAACATAGCCTCATTTAAATTCTCAGGCTGAGACCCTCAGAATTCTAGCTTTAGCTTTTAAAAACTTAGTTGACATCTCAACTATGTTCTCATCTCATGCTTATATTCTTCTATCGTCCCAAATTGAATATGCCCAGAACAAAAAGCATTATCTTATTCCACAATAGCTCATAGTCAGAACTCAAAGTTTGAGATTGTATTGTTTACCAAGTGTTTCCACAATAAATTATAACTCCTTAAAAGACCAAAATTATATTTTACATCATTTGTATATTTTCGATAGTATCTATAATGGGGCTGGATACATAAAAATTGGTTATTGAAAACTTAAATTCTCCCAAGATAGACATGATTTTAAAATGAGCTAGCTGAGAAAAAATATTTAGGATCTCCATTCATTAATCTTGGCTCGTTTCCTATAGGCTGTGATGTTTCATGTTTTTAAGCAAAATGAGATCTCGCTGATTAAATTTTTTAGGATTGGTGTTATTGAGTTAACGCATTCCTTTATCTGTCAGCACATCTTTAAAATGATTTAACACTTATTTGTGTAGACTTAGTCTATGTTATAAAAAATTATAATGAAAGAAAGCAAACCTTCAGAAAAAGTTTATTGAATTGTTCTGTGGAATCTGATGAGCCAATTCTAAAGTTTATACAAAAGAGTAAAAGGCCAAGAATAGTCAAGGAGAAAAAAGAATAGCTAATACACTATTAAAGAAGAAATACACAGATAGGGATGGAGAGAATTTGCCCATTAGATTTCCAGGGTTATTTAAAGATTCACCAGATTATATAGAGTGTATTACTGAGCTGAGTATGGTGGCTCACGCCTGTAATCCTAGCACTCTGGGAGGCTGAGGTGGGGAGATTGCTTGAGGCCAGGAGTTCCAAACCAGCCTGAGCAAGAGCGAGACCCCATCTCTACAAAAAATAGAAAAATTAGCAGGGCATGGTGGCACACGCAGGTAGTCCCATCTACTAGGGAGGCTGAGGCAGGAGAATCGCTTGAGCCCAGGAGTTTGAGGTTGCAGTGAGCTATGATAACGCCACTGCACCCTAGCCAGGTGACAGAGTAAGACTGTGTCTCAAAAAAAAAAGAAGTGTATTACTGGTGCAGGGATAGGTAAATATACCAGCAAAACAAAAATAGGATCAGAGACAGACCTTTGCATATATGGAAGAAGTCAGAGCTGTAATTTTAGAGAAGTGTAGAAGAAATGGCTACTTTAATATATGATGACTGGAAAATTAGTTTTCTATAAGGACCCATATCATAACCAAAAAGTAAATTCCTAATATTAAATACATATATTTTTTAAAATTTCCTGAAGGAAATATAGCTTATTTTTGAAACTGGGCATTACAAAGGATTTCTTAAGACAAAAAAGAGGCAGAATCCATTGAGTATTAAGAAAGGGGGGATAAATATGTAACTCTATCAAAATAAGAACTTTATTGAAAGACACCATTAAAAAAAAAAAGAGAGAAAAGACAAGCCACAAACTAGGAGAACTCATTTTCAACATATATTAGTTAGAATAAATATTAGTATTCTGTATATTTTTAAAACTCCTACAAAAAGACACACAAACCAACAGAAAATGTCAAAGAACATGAATGTACACTTAACAGAAGAGGAAAACCAATGACTAGTAACATATAAAAAGATGTCTAACTTTACTCATAATCAGAAGGCTAAAATATCATTTTATACCCAAAACATTGGCAAAAATTTTAAAGCCTGGTAGATCAACATGCTTGTGAAGATGAGGGACAATAGGAACTCTCACATCCTGCTTATGAGAGGGTTCATTTGTCAATCCCCTTTGAAAATAATTTGGCACCGTCTAGTAATGCTGAAGATGCACCAACCTGATACTTAGCAATTCCCTCCTAGATACACACTCTACACCAGAGAAACTCCCACGTATGTGCAACAGGACCCAAGTACTAAAATTGCACCCCTGTTTTTAACCGTAAAAAACAGAAACCAACACTAAGAACTGTTGACAGGAGCCTGGATAAATAAGTTGTGGTATATTCATACAACGGAATATTTAATAGATAGTAGTGAAAACAATTGGACTGTAGCTTCATGTGGCCATATGAATGATACAATGCTGATGAAAAAGAAAGTGACAGAAGAATTTATAGATTGCAGTTCCATTTATATACAATTCAAAAACATGCAAATCCAACAAATATATTATTTAGTGATATAAACATTTTTAAAAACTACAAAAAAAAAAAAAATAAAGAAATGGTCACCCATAATTCAAGATAATGATTAGGAAGCAGGGAGAGGAGTAAGTTAAGAGGGGTGTTGAATTAGGTGGGGGTAAACAGAAGGAGACTTCAAAAATATGTTAGAGTTTTCATTCTTTTCTTATTTTTAACTTTTTAAAAATTTATATTTTAATTTAATTTTATTGTGGTAAGAGTTTTCATTCTTAAGCTGAGTGGTGGGAACAAGCAGGTTTATTTTATTTTTCTTTTCTATACTGTACAGATATATTTTCTATTCTTAGCATGTGTGAAATAATTCAAAATGAGTTTTTTGTTACTACATGTAATAAGTGTTCAATTGACTCTGCTTCGGGTTTGTATCCTGCTCCTAAAGTGGGTTTGTTTGCCCAAATTGAATGTGTACCTACAATAGTCGTTTTAATCACAATGTCTGCTTGGTTCCGGTGACTGTATGTAAAGAAAATTCGCTCTTTACACCTCTGTCTTCCTTTATAGAGAATTTACCCTCAAACTGTACAGAGTAAGAATATCAATATCAGAAAGTCAGGATAGTTTTGCTGAAATTGAGGGCTGGGCTTATGAATAAGTTGGAAGATTTCCACTTTGCTTTGTGCCGGATGATAATGGTCTACGTGTCTACAATTTTAAAGTAACATTAAAAATAATCCATTTCCCCTCTCCTTTTTCACAACTCTCCCCACACTAAGTATCTTTAGGAACATATGGTAGTTACAAGAAAAAGCCAAGTGAATATCTGAAACATTAATTCACCATGCAGCTATCATTACAAGAATAAAGAAAACTGGGAATCCAGCAATCTCCTAACACAACAACTGTTGCCTGCCAATTCTTATATCAAATAAAAATCATCAGTTAGGGGGAGGATGGTTGCAGGGTGACTAAGCAGACAGATGGCAGGTGTGAGTCAAAACACTCTGGGGTGCTAGCTCGAATCATTCTGCATTACTCACTGCTGGAGAGAGAGGGAATCAAAAAACAAGTAGCCCATTGGACTAGGAGAACAATGATGAGAACTCAACTAATAGAAATGTAAAAGGTAGAGAAGACACCCAAAGTTTTAAGTATCGTGTTGTAACTTCTAAACCAAATTCTTTAGGTCTACCCTTTGATCTTTCTCTGCCTCCATCTGATTTAAGTCTCTCCCACATTTCCTAGCTGGCAGTTCCTTGTGATGCACAAGAAGGTATTAATAATTGTTTTTCCTCTTTACTTCTCCTGCCTGAGCTGGGACCACCTGTTTCAAAGGTGACCTGGCTGCATTCCTGCAGGACAATGTTCCAAGGCCAGAGATAAGACGTTAACCACATCCCTGCCTGGCAGGCAACCCGGGGTGGTTCACTGCCGTAGCAGTGGTTCCGTTCCTGGGAGTGAGCAAATCAGTTTTTATATGTTAGACACATGCTTAGGGGGGAAAAAAAGCAAAGGCTCTACCAGTCTCTCTTATTTACATAACTGTTTTACATATTGCTGTCATAAAGAAGGAGATTAGCTTTAACGAATATGAATGTAATTACAGAAAAGGGCCCTAGGTGGAGCTTCAGTACTAGTGGCGACAAATGGAAGAACAAATTGAAAATAAAATAAATCAAAAACCTCCGAAAATTCCATAAGGAATCATTGCATTTTATAGGCTAACCTGTTTGTTGTGGTGATGGTGGATGTTGTTGATCCAGCATAGGAAACAGTTAAATATAGAAATATATGCTTTGTTTGCTAGAAATAAACCTCAAAAGAGCATGTTTGGTAATCGTGAGAATAAAAGCACATTAATGCTGGTATTCTGCCTCTGATGGAGCTCCTACCAGGAGGTGCACGTGGGAGGGAAGGGCTGTCCCCAACCTGTTAGCACGCTCTCCTTTCTCCTTGGGGGGATACCACCACTAATTTATTCATTTACACATAGTAAAAAACATCTTACATTGTAAGAGAAATGGTCTGAATTATTTTTAAGATGACTTGCTGTTATTAGCTTATAAACACAGAAACCATAAGAAGTCAAAATTACTTTTTTCTAGTTCCGTTTTGTTTTGCTTTGTTTGTCACCACAAAGTATCTAGACAGACTTACTAGGTTTTTCTTTTTCTAGCTTTACAGAGGTATAATTGACAAATGAAAATTGTATATATTCAAGGTATGCAGCATGATAATTGAATATACGTATATAAGGTATACAAGGTAAAATGATTATCACAATCAATTAATTAACATATCCATCAAACAAGTTAAGAAATTAAACATTGCAAATAAAATTTAAATTCTGTTGATAACCCTCCTGATCATATGCCAGTCTCCTCACCTTCAAGGAGTAATTAATTTGGTGTTTATCATTTAAATATATATGTTTAAAATAATACTACACACACATTAAATAAAACATAATATATCAAATACTTCTAAATTTATATAGTTGGTTACATATTATATACGTCTTCTGCAATTTGCTATTTTCTCAGCATTTTGTTCGGGAGATTAATCCTTAGTGATATAAGAAGCTCTATTCATTTTTTAAAATAAACTATTTTGGAATAATTTTAGACTTACAGAAAAGTTGCAGAATACAGAAAGCTCCCGTAGACCATTCCCCCAACTTCCCCTAATGTTCATCCCACACAACAGTGGTACTGAAGGAGCTCTGGAAATTTCACCCCAAAGTATGACTTCTTTGTATAAAGAATATTTTGAATTAAAGACTCTTACAGATTAACAGGCCCGTGGAAGAGGCTTTCCCTCAGTCTGCATAAACTGGACTGACCTGATCAAAGGTCAAAGGGGACAATGGACTTCCCTTCCTCTCCCAGTTATCTCAACATATTGCAGGGAAAAAAATCAACAATGCAACCAGACCTGGCCCAAATCATTTGAAACATAATACCTGTCTCTCAGGTTAGTTTACAAGTCACTCTATGTCCCCCATCTAGTCATCCTCCCTAGCAACAGTTTATGGCCACTAAACAAAATTACCTATACTTCTCATTCGCTCCCCACAAAAGGCATATATAAAAATATCTGAACTTCACTGGGATATTGAGTAATCACTATGTGATTCTCCCCATGCATATGGTATTGGTAAATAAACATTTCTCGGCGGAGGCCTTTTTCGGCCTCCACCCATCCAACCCAGATGCTCAAAATAAACAGCAAAATAAAATTAAACAAACAAACAAAAAATTTCTCTTATTAATCTGCTTTAATTGTGAATTGATCTTTCAGGGAACTTTTGGGGGAAAGGGCAAGTTTCCCCTCACCCCTACAATACATTTGTCCAAACTAAGAAATTCACATTAGTATGTTACAATTAACTAAACTACAGACTTTACATGGATATCACCAGTTTTTCCACTAGTGTCCTTTTTCTGTTCCAGACTCCAATCCAGGAGTAGAGTTACTATTCATTCATTTGTGTCTGCTGTATGACTATACTAAAATTTATTTCTTCATTCTTATGTTGGTAGGTGTTTAGATTTCATTGGACTTTCATTAGTACACCTTGATGATACCTTTGTGTAGATGTATTATATGATGGCTTTGTGCACACATATGTAACACATGTTCTTCAAGGTAGTTATGCCAGTTTATTTATACCCTCACAAATATATGAAAGTTTTCACTGCTCCAAATTATTTCCAATTTTTGTATCATCAGACTACATTTTAACCAATCTTATGGTAGGAAATAGCACCCATTTTTATTTTAGTTTATATTTCTTTTAATACTAGTGATACTGAGCATTTTCACATGTGTTTGTATCCATTGCTATTTTTTTGTATGGCTTTGTAGACATTTTATATATATGTACACATACGCTATACTAAATCTTTGTTGACAATATGCATTGCAAATATCTTCTCTAGTTAGTGGCTTGTCTTCTTTCACTTTTTAAAACAGTCTTTAGATGCACAGACGTTTTAAATGTTAATGTGGTCTAATTGATTCATAGTCTTTTCCTTAAAGGTTTCATTTTCTATTTCTTGATATCAAAATCTTTCCCAACTCCAAAAGCACAAAAATACTCTTCTACATTTTATTCCAAAAGTTTGAAGATTTTAACTTTGTATATTTTGGTCTTTACTCTACTTGAGGCAGATTTTGTGTGTGCGGTAGGAATACAATTTTTTTTCCTCTCTTTATAGAAACTCTGTCCCAGCAGTATTTATTAAATACTTTATCTTTCCCTACTGATTTGCAATCGCACTGGTGTTAAATACTGAGTTTCCATATGGGCTTGGATCTGTTTCTGGACCCTTTGTTCTTGCCACTGTTCTCTTTTTTCTTTTGCTAATATCACACACTATCTTAATTATTATATCTTTATAAATCTTAATGTCAGGCTTACAGTCTGAAATGTTGGTTCTTGGTCTGCTCTTGGCCAAAGAATGACCAGACACACCAAAAGCAAGGTAAGCACAAAAATGAGGTTTATTGAGGAGAGAAAGATGGGAGTATAGGGCAAGAGCAAGAAGATGCAGGTTTATGGAGCAAGATACATGCGCACAGATGACGACTGGACCCACTGAGGCAGCAAAAAGAGAGGTTGTTATGATCCCGGTCTTGTTTTATAGTGTCCTGATAGGGACCACTTTGATGAACAGTTGGGAGCTACATGACCTGCGTCTTTCTGCACATGTGGATCTCCCATCTTTCTGCACATGTGGATCTCCCATGAGCCTCTCTGAAAGCCGATTGTTCTTGGTCACTTTCCATCTTACCTTCCAGACTCTATCGTACCTATGCTACTTGCCCCGTGGGCTAGAGAGTCCTCTGCATTCTTTTGCAGTTGGTGCACTAAGTTCTGATTGGCAGATTCGTGGGGTATTCCCTCCTACCCCAAGTATGGCAGTTGCTCTGGACAGGATTAAAGTGGGGTGGCACCAGGATGGGGGCCCGCTTTTGTCCCTGGGAGACCTGGAATTCCTTGCTACCTACCTAACATTAATATCTGGAAGAGGCCCCATTTTGTAGTTTTTCTTCAAGGATGACTTGGTTATTTTTTGCCCTTTGCTCTTTCATTTTGAATGAGCTCTGGGAATTTCACCCCAAAATATGACTCCCTGGTATAAAGAGTATTTGAATTAAAGGTCCTTAGAGATAAACAGGCATTGGAAGAGTCTTTCCCTCTGTCTTCATAAAAACCAAATGGAGCCTTCCAAGAGCAAGATGTTAATTAAAAAAACAAAACAGTGAACTAAAATAAAATCTTAAGCACCACCCCCCCCACCAGCTGACTGAATGAACCCACTCTTGGCCAAGGGGAGACCCTAAAACTGATTTGCTGGCCATGAGAAGGGAGGTCAGACAAGCCTCATCATGTTCCCCCCTTCTTGTAGATATCCTTTGTAACTCATTAACAGGCCTAAGAATATGGAAGGCAAATCTGCAGGTCCTCAATTTGCACAATAAATATATGGCCAGTAGCTCATCTTTGACAAACAGACTTCCTCATCTTAACTGAAAACATTCCAAGCCTTTAGACAAAACTTCATTTCTTTAACCAATTACTAATCAAAGAATTTTTTTTTTCTTGAGATATAGTCTCGCTCTGTTGCCCCGGCTAGAATGAAGTGGTGTCATCATAGCTCACTACATTCTCAAACTCCTGGGCTCAAGCGATTCTCCTACCTCACCTTTTTGAGTAGAAGTGCCAAGATGCTTGGCTGATTTTTCTATTTTCAGTAGAGACAGGGTCTTTTTCTTACTCAGGCTGGTCTGGAATTTCTGAGCTCAGGCAGTCCTCCCGCCTCTGCCTTCCAGAGTGTTAGAATAACAAGTGTGAGTCACCGTGACTGGCCCCAAATCAAAGAATCTTTAAACCCACCTATAACCTGTAATTCCCTGCTTTGAGATATCCCGCCTTTTCAGACCAAACCAATGTATACCTTCCATGTACTGATTTATGATTTTACATGTAAACCCCCTCTCCCTGAAATGTATAAATCCAAACTATAACCCAACCACAGTGAGACCACTTGCTCAAGGCTTCTTAGACATGGCTCTGGGCCACGGTCACACCTGCTTGGCTTGGAATAAACCTCTTCAAATTATTTTACAGAGTTTGGGTTCTTTTTTGTTGACACTGCCAAGTAATCAGTTATTGCCCCTCAACAGAAGTACCTATCTTCCTCATCTCTCCCCTCACCTCTAACATAAAGGTATATAAACTTCTGGACCCCATTGAGATATTGAATAATCACTCTGTGATTTTCCTCATGTGCACAGTAAATAAATTTGTAATCTCTTTCTCTTATTAGTCTGCCTTATTGTGGGTTGATCTTTCAGCAAACCTTCTAGGGCTAACGGAAAGTTTCCCCTCCCCCGCTATAATTTCATTGGAAGAATTCTAATGAGTCCTTCATTTTAGGGTCAGTTTTATTAAAGTCCACAAAACAAAACAAACAAAAACTTGGTGGAATTAGAAATTTTGTTGAAATTGAAGGAAAATTGATATCTTTATGTTCTGAATATCAGTATCCACTTACATATTATGCTCACCTAAGTAAATGACGCAAAAATCTCAATCAATGGGGGTTTATTAAGCCAACGCTGAGGATGCACCTGGGAAAAACAAGGACTACAGACAAGCTATGTCTGTGTTTTTTGAAGAGGAAGTCGGAACCTTCAGCATTTTCAAGGCATACAAAGAAAAGGAAAAAGGAGGGGGGGGTGTTGCTGTTGAGGCAAAGTGGTTACATTGTTGTGAGGCTCAGGAAATCCACATTTTACATAAAATAAGGGGAATGTTAGAAGGGAAAAGGAAGTGAAGGAAGCATCAATTATGTAGATGTCCCTGCGTAGGTGGAAGAATGTCTGATTCTGTCTTGTCTCCAGTTCTGTTAACTGTAAAGATAAACTTATTCATTATCGGTGTGGAATCAATAGGCTTTAGTTTTAGGAGCTAGACATAGGTACGATTTGCATGTCCTTCCTCATGGAAAGTTACAAGGAATTTCCATAATGAATGATCTCTGGGGCCAGTTCTTGACAGGTGCCTGAGGCCTTTACCTTCTCTTTTGCATAAGGAGTTAGGTGGTGGCCCTGTAACTGGCTCTATGAACAAATTTCAATGACCCCTATATATTTTTTATAATCCTCTCCCTTAACTAGCTCCTTGACCTTTAGACTTATTTCCCAGAATTGGTGGATTTTCTGCAAAACAAAGGAGCTGAGATTCTAAAGGCCCCTTGGGCAGACTTCCTGACTCCAAGATTCTCCATCCCTCACTACCTTCCCCCAATGCACAGTAGCCCCTTCTTAATTATACCACTACCTGCCCCAAGACACATGGCCCCTCCTTTAAAAGCCCAGGATCTCCCATTAGCTGGAGAGACGAATTTGAGGCAGACTCTCCCATTCTCCTCACAAGATGTCTTTCATATTAAAAATTACTTTCTTCTTTGGCAATCCCTGTTGTCTTTTTTTTTTTTTTTTTTGAGACAGAGTCTCGCTCTGTTGCCTGGACTAGAGTGCCGTGGCGTCAGCCTAGCTCACAGCAACTTCAAACTCCTGGGCTCAAGCGATCCTCCTGCCTCAGCCTCCCGAGTAGCTAGGACTACAGGCATGCGCCATCATGCCCAGCTAATTTTTTCCATATATATTTTTAGTTGGCCAGATAATTTCTTTCTATTTTTAGTAGAGACAGGGTCTTGCTGTTGCTCAGGCTGGTCTCGAACTCCTGACCTCGAGCAATCCTCCCTCCTTGGCCTCCCAGAGTGCTAGGATTACAGGCATGAGCCACCACCCGCAGTCTCTGTTGTCTTAGATATGTTAATTTTTGACACCTTATGTATTTTTGCTTTTAAATATAACTTTTAAAAATCACATTGTGTAATTGTTGATGTATAGAAATACAATTGATTTTTGCACATTGAAACTTGCTCTAATAAATCTATTATTATTCTAACAATTTGTCTTTCGTTTCTCTTGGGTTTTCTATGTAGAAAATCACTGTTTGCAAATAATACTTTTAGTTCTTAATTTGCAATCTTTGTATGTTTTATTTGTGTATTTCTTCTTGAACTCTCTAATTATTAGCTACAAGATTCTAGATATATCTGTTTAGGTCATCTATTGCTGTTGCTGGGGAGGAAAAATCATTTTTCTCCTCAACCCCACATAGCTCTTAGCTGGGACACCTCTTACAAAAGGCAGATTAAGAAGAAAAAAACAAACCAGTGTATTAATGCTTGCAGAGCTCATCATGTGGGAGAAAGCTCCATGAAAACTAATTCAAAGCAGTGACTAAAAACTCTGACTTAAATAGCATCTTCAACAGAGAACAATAAACATGTAGAGAAATGTCAGGACAAAGGAAAGTGGTTTTTGGTTTTCAAGGGTGGGGAACTGTGGGAAGGGAATATATGGAAGAAACCAATGAAGTAAGGTTTGTTTGCAGATTCTTTTGGTGCCTTCTCTCCAGAGGGTAAGTTGATCAACAAGTTGATAAATTGTCTCCAGTAAAGGAGAATTTATATCCTGTCTTTAGGCAGAAAGGGGAGGATAAAGAGAGCTTTTCCTCCACTTGCTTCTTTTTAATTACCTTCAACTCAAAAATAATTTTTATGTCAAAGAAGCATATTTTGGAGTGACATATTCTGGTTTTCTTCATTGTGTAACAAACTATGCCAACACTTAGTGGTCCTTCAGTTTGGGAAGATGAAAAGGTTCTGGAGATAGATGGTGGTGATGATTACACAACAATGCCACTGAACTATACATTTAAAAAATGGCTAAAATGATAAATTTAATGTTACGTACATTTTACTACAATAACAAAATTCTTGATGGCATAATACAACAATTCATTAACAGTATATGTTATGCTTCTGTGCATGAGGATTTTATTCAAGGCACAGCCAAGAAAGGTCCTTAAGGTCTGGGGCTAGAGCTAGGATGACTGGCGTCTACGGGTTGGAACAGCTAAGGGCTAGCTGGACATCTCTCTTTTCTCCCACACAGCTCCTCCATGTGAATAAATTGGATTTTTTCATAACATGATGGGCTCAAGGTAGTTGTGAAACCACCCTTTACAAATTAATAAAGGGGTACAAGGCAAGAACTGTGGTGGGGCCTGAATTCTGCGAAGGCACAGGCATACTTAAAAATAATAACCAGAATTGGCCCCTAGTTTGCTTTCCTATAATTGCTACTCAGTAGTCACATAGCTAATAGTCATA
Organism: Eulemur rufifrons; assembly: GCF_041146395.1. Taxonomy (NCBI): domain Eukaryota; kingdom Metazoa; phylum Chordata; class Mammalia; order Primates; family Lemuridae; genus Eulemur; species Eulemur rufifrons. The sequence continues at coordinate 39,075,596 of NC_090997.1, forward strand.
AAAATTCTTAACTTTCCCCATAGATAACATCACCCTTGTGAAATCTAAGGCTAGTTTTTGAGATATCATCCAGGCTATGCGTTACAATGGATCAGCTGACCCACTGGACCAGTGGCCCATAATAAGAAACTGGCTCAACCGCTATTGCAACCCACACCCAGGAACTGACTCAGCACAAAAAATGATTTCTACACCCCTATGATTCTGCTCCAAACCCAGTCAAATAGCAGACATAATTGCCTAGCCTTTTGTCCTACAAACTGTCTTTAAAAACCCTTTGTACCAAATTCTCAGGAAGAGGGATTTGAGAAGTTCCTCCTGTCTCCACACTTGGCACCTGTGATATTAAACACTTCTCTACTGCAGCCCTGACTGTCTCAGTATATTGGCTCTTCTCTGTGCAGTGGGCAATACAACCCAATTGGGCTGTAACTGTTGGACTTTTTACATAGCATCTCAGGTCAACAAGAGATCAAAATGAAAGCATTAAGTCCTTACAGACTAGTCCCTGAAAGAGTATAGTGTCAATTCCACTGTCCTTTATTGATCTAAGCAAGTCAAGGAGAAGGAAAAAGATCTTCTCAATGGGAAGAATGACAAAGAACTACAGCCATCTTTAGTCAACCACAGTGTTCATTTAGGTAAAGCTTTTTAATTCTCTTTTTTAAAAAACTATAGTCACCATGATGTGCAATAGATCTCTTGAACTATTCCTCCCATCTAACTGAAATTTTTGTATCCTTTGATCAATATCTCATTTGTTAAAATCTTTGATAGTCTTACTAATTTTTGTCTGACTGATCTATCAGTTTCTGTGAGAGTTAAAACTTCCCACATTGTACTGGTGGGTTTGTTAATATCTTGTAATTTTGACAATTTTCCTATTATGTTTTTTTAAGCTAAGAAATTAAGTTCATACTCATTTAGAATTTTTTAAACTTTCCTATGAATTGTACTTTTTCATGTCATATAATGTTGCTATTTATTCCTAATAATTATTATTTTCCAAGAATAGTCTTGATTTATGCTTGCTGTCCTGAGAATTTGCTAATAGCAGCCTCTCACCTTCAAACATGTCCCTTGAATAACAAATCAGGTTACCCTTCAAATAATGTTTTTTTTTTACTTAAAATTATCTTTTCTTCAAATATTAATATAGATACAGCAGCTTTACTTTCTTATATCTTCTTCCATTTTTAATTTTTAGTGTTACTTAACCCTTTGTTTCAGGATATTCCCATATTGCTGAATTTTTAATATTTTCTTCTATCTATTCTCAAAATGTGTCTTTAGTGAAATTGAGACAAAGCAGGGAGCCTTCTTAGGGACTGGCCAGGCACCCCCCATCCAAGCATGGAAGTAAAGGAAAACCTGGAGTCCCTTCAGGGGAAGTTCTGGGCACCTGGCTAGCCTTGAAAGCCAATGGGCAACCAGATGAGAACAATGGCCCTCCAAGCAAGCCAGAATCATAAGGTGTTTGGTTTCTTATGGAAACTAAAAGATGGCATCTTAACATATCTTCTTGAGTTGTTTTTCAGAACTCTCCCCTCTCATGGAAAATGCAGATAAGGGGGAACTGAGAAATTAAACTCTGACCTCCATTCTTTGTTCTAAATTTCTCTGTGAGGAGCCTACCATACCCATCTCAACATTCCTTTCTACTAATCTAAGAATCTCTGAATTCACCTATTTCCCCCACCCCCACTTCAGGATATCCCACCTTTTGGGGTCAGGCCAATGTATAACCTCCATGTGTTGAGTTATAATTTTGCCTGCATGAAATATACCCCTGTCTTTAAAAACCCTAGCTTGTAAGCCATCAGGGAGTTCAGGTCGTAAGCATTAGCTGCTGGTAATCCTTGCTTGGCGTCATGCAGTAATGATGCCTCTTTCTCCAACCGCAGCTCTCAGCTTCAGTGTCTAGCTTTACTGCACCAGGTGAGTGGACCTCAGTTTGGTTTGGTAAAAAGTTCAGTACATTTTCATTTATTGTGATTACTGATGTGATGTTTGGTTGCATTTTTAGCGGGTTTTTTGTGTGTGTGTGTGTGTTGATATATCAAGAGTTTATAAGTTTTCCTTTTTTTTCTTTTTTTCTAGTTGATTCGGCAGGTGAGTTGTTACACACTCCTTAGCAGATTCTGACTTCCATGGCCACCATCCTGCTAAGAGTTTATAAGTTTTTTCAAAGGAAGTAAAAATTCTATTTTTGCCCTTTTAGTAGTTAACGTTTATTGTTTTAAAACATTGCTATGTAACTAACAAAGCCAAAGTTAATCACTGTGATAGCCTCTCCTATGAACAATACAAGGATCTTAGAATACCAACTCCAAACCCTTCCTATTATACAAATTATTTTTGTCCAGCACTGTGATTACATATTTTTCTTAAAACTCCCCAAATTTATAATTATAAATAGTATTGTTTTATGCAGTCTCTTTTTTTAGGCTTAAGCTCATTTGAAGGCCTTGTTTGAACACAAATCTTTCTTTAACCTCATCACATTCCTGTGAATTCAATTTCCTTCTTCCTACAGTTTATCTTTTAGAAGTGCTTCAGTGAGAATTCCTTAGTGGTAAAGGCACTTAGATTTTGTTCATTTGAAAATGTCTGCATTCCACCATTATTCTTGTCAGTAATTTAGGCAGGTATACAAGCATTGGTTAGCAGTCATTCTCTCTTTGCACTCTAAAAGATAGTTTATTGTCCTCTCTCTTCCTTTGTTGCTGTTGAAAAGTCAGCCCTGGGTTTAATCAATAGTCTATTTTCCTTGTCTGTTTTTAAGATTTTATATTTACCTGTGTTTTGCAATTATATTCTGTGTCTATGTCTGGTCTTTTTTTGTTGTTGTTGTTAAATCAACTTTATTGAGATATAATTTATTAATACATGCAATAAAATGTACTCATTGAAAGTATATGTTGATAAATTTAGAAAAATTTATAAACCCATGAAACTACCATCACAATTATGACATATAACATTTTCATAACCCAAAACGTTCATTTGATGCCGCTTCTAAGGCATTTCCCACCCCAAACTTGGCTCCTCCTTTCTATCACCATAGATTTGAATTTTTCTTTTCTAGAATTTCCTGTAAATGAATTCTTACATTATTTACTATCTTCTGTCTGGCTTATTTTGTTCAGTGTAATGTTTTTGAGAATCATCTATGTTATTGCATGTATCAGAGTACATTTTCCTATAAGGGTTATAGTTTTAGCTTTTACATTTATTGATACCCATTTTAGAGCTAATTTTTGTGCATAGTATAAGGTAAAAGTAGAAGTTCTCTTTTCCTTTTTTTAAATGTAATTTGCTGCCAGTTGTCTAGCATCATTAGTTGGGGATAAAAAAACTAACCTGTGTCATTGAATTGCCTTAGAGTTAATTGACCGTATATGTGTAAATATGTTTCTGAACTTTCTTTTTTGTTCCAGTGATCTCTATGTCTAGCCCTACGCCAATACCACACTGCCTTGTTTACTGCAGCTTTATACTACATCTTGAAATCAGGTGGTATAAGTTCTTCTCTTTCTTTCTACTCCTCCTACTCCTGCTTCTGCTCCTGCTCCTCTTCCTTCTTTTCCTGGCACAATAAACTATTTAAAGTAAAATGCAATAAAACATTGGTATTAAACTGTTGGCAAATGCCTTAAGGTTTTTACATATAGCCGTGTGTGTGTGTGTGTGTGTGTGTGTGTTTGTGTGTACAAAACCCTTCACTCTACTTCATACTCATGTAAATTTTTTAGGGATATTGATTGATTGTTCCTTAAACTAATCAATAACATTTCTAAGAAAATCGGTGTTGTTGTTTGCATTTCCTCCATTGATCTGTTCTGACATACTAGAAAGGTGAAGTAACATTAAAAATTAAAAACAGATAAAGATATTACAAAGTTGCTATATCTACATTAATTTCTGAAAAAAGATTATTTCAAGTAAAAATGTATTATTTGAAGGGTCACCACATGATTTGTTATCCAAGGAATATGCTTGGGAGTGAGAGAGGACACAACTAATAGTTTCTTCAAACTTGGATAATTTTTCCTTCAATTAACTCTGAAAATTTGGGGAGCATCTGATTTTATACACACACACACACACACACACACACACAGACACACACACACATATTAGCCCACTACCTACCTGCTCCTTACATTTTGCATACCACTAGATTGTTCATTTTTTTAAATGGTAGACTGATTTTTAAATTTTTTTTTTTTTTTTTTTTTTTTTTTTTTGAGACAGAGTCTCTCTCTGTTGCCCAGGCTAGAGTGAGTGCCGTGGCGTCAGCCTAGCTCACAGCAACCTCAAACTCCTGAGCTCAAGCGATCCTCCTGTCTCAGCCTCCCAAGTAGCTGGGACTACAGGCATGCACCACCATGCCCGGCTAATTTTTTCTATATATATTTTTAGCTGTCCATATAATTTCTTTCTATTTTTAGTAGAGATGGGGTCTCGCTCTTGCTCAGGCTGGTCTCGAACTCCTGAGCTCAAACGATCCGCCCACCTCGGCCTCCCAGAGTGATTTTTAAATTTTAACAAAATCTATCACATCTTTGCAGATAAATGAAAAGCTGTTAGAAAGTCAGAAAAATATTTGTCTAAATAGTCTTCATGTACATTACATCTCTAGCACTTGTGAATATTATTTGTACATAAAATATGTAGAATTGAGATTAAAATTAGAGATAGGAGTCATTGATGCCTTGTTTTCCTAGACATTTTTTTCTTCATTCTGATCTGTCCTTATTTCCCAATGCAATCACACAAACCCTTGCAATTCAGTTTCCTGCTGACTCTTTAAACAAATCGTTTACTAATGCGCCAGACCCATGTTTCTGTGTCATTCTCCTGTGGTTTGTTCTCCATCCTTTCCATGAATCCAAATCTTGCTCACTCTTTAAGGTCTAGGTTAAGTCTATAAGAAGTATTTCTGGGAGGCCGAGGCAGGAGGATCATTTGAGCCCAGGAGTTTGAGGTTGCTGTGAGCTAGGCTGATGCTACAGCATTCTAGCCCGAGCAACAGAGTGAGACTCTGTCTCAAAAGAGGAGTTCGAGACCAGCCTGAGCAAGAGTAAGACCCTGTATCTACTAAAAATAGAACGAAATTATATGGACAACTAAAAATATATATAGAAAAAATTAGCCGGGCATGGTGGTGCATGCCTGCAGTCCCAGCTACTTGGGAGGCTGAGGCAGGAGGATCGCTTGAGCCCAGGTGTTTGAGGTTGCTGCGAGCCAGGCTGACGCCACGGCACTCTAGCCCGGGCAACAGAGTGAGACTCTGTCTCAAAAAAAAAAAAAAAGAAAGAAAAAGAAAGGAAGGAAAGGAAAGGAAAGGAAAGGAAAGGAAAGATAAGGAAAGATTATGACACTTGGACCAGAGCTCTTCCCTGGAGCATGTCTGGGATGGAACCAGGATCAGGATTTCTTGGCACCTGAAGTAATCAGCTACTGATTCTTTTTTCCAGGGTCATGTAGCCATTGCACTGATGAGCTGCTCGCAGTTCTAGTTTCGGAAATGTTTGAGAATTTAAAAAGATTTACATTAGTTCCTCAGTATCTGTGAGGGATTGGTTCCAGGACCTCTTGTAGATACCAAAATCCAAGGATGCTCAAGTCCCTTAGATAAAATGCATAGCGTTTTCATATAAACTACACATATTTTTCCATATACTTTAAATCATCTCTAGATCACATGCAATACCTAATGCAATGCAAATGCTATGTAAATAGTTGATATGCTTTATTGTTTGGGGAATAATAACAAGGAAAGAAGTCTGTACATGTTCAGTACAGACAAAATCATCCTTTTTTTTAATATATATATATTTTTGATCTGCTGTTGGTTGAATTTGTAGATGCAGAACCCACAAATATGGAGGGCTGACTGTAATTGGCTCCAAAATAGGAAAAGAAACTACAAAAGAGAAACTAAGTAATGATTCATTAAATGCTTATAAATTGTAAGATTATGCCAATTTTATTACTCTTCATAAAAATTTTATTCCATTTGCAAGTTAGATTTTCATCACTTGGCAAGAATTGCCAAGTATGTTTCATGCTGTGTGATAAATCAATCATTCTATAGTACTAATTGTAGTCAAATCATTTAAAAGGCAAAATTATTAATGTTTCAAAATCTAAAGAAAAATTTCTTTGTTATGATTTATGGGTGCAATGGATTCATTTTAATATGTTTGCTAAATTGAGGGGATTGGGTCTTCAGAGAAAGAGTGCCTGGAGCCCCAGAGAACCCAAAATGGCCATGCTGGGTTCAATACTATTTAGTGCTTTTACTACGGAAAGCATAATTATATGTACAAAAGAATTAAAAAAAAATCATAACTATGAAATAACATTTTTCATAGTATAAAAGTAACATTTGTTCACTGTATACTATTTTGACATAAACATTTACAATCCTATGAAGAAATATCTACAGCAAAAATTATTCCTTTAATTTTTTTCTTCTATATTGCTAAAAACTTTTTACTTTTTAAAGTATTAGCTCACTATTCCCTAATAATATTTGAATACCAGTTTTGCTTTATTATATCTTTATAGCTTAATTTGAATGAATATTAAATGAGCCAATATTAGAGCTAGCATTATTATACCCTGGCATTTTTGTATACTAAATTGCATGACCTGAAAATCACCCCCTCCAGATGACGGAGACCAAGAGAGAGTGCTCCGCTTGGTAACATATTGGACTCTCAAGGACATAAAACAAGACAAGAGAGAACCTCAACCAGTATCCCTCTTTATGACAGCACACATAAAAACAAAGACAGAGGAACAGGCTGTTTCTGGGAGGAAAGGGATCAAATAATATGAATATTTATATCACAAAATATCAAAAAGTACAGCAGAGTTGCACAATCTTTTTCTCCCATTAATCAAAACCCTGCAGAAGAAATAAACAGCGATTTTTACTGTCTGCTCAGCCAAATTGCACAGAGAGAGAGACCAGGAGCCTGACTGGTAAGAAATTTTGGCTAAACAAGTTCCGGGATTCCCTTAACTGGCCTTCAGAGGAGCAGAGCTTTGATCCACTGATAACTGCGCCAAACTGTAAGAGTCAAGGGAGAGCTTTCCCCTTGGCCGTCTGAAGTTCTGCTGAAAAATCAATTCGCAAAAGGCAGATTGATTGGAGAAAATGCACACAAATTTATTTAACGTGTACACACGGGGAGACTCACAGAGTGATTACCCACCCACCAGGGTGGGTAATCAACAGGGGTAAGAAGCTTATAACCATTTTCTGGCCATTTTTCTCCTTATTTTAATGGGTACTAGGGACAGGCTGTATTACAAAAGAAAATCATTTTCTTTTCTTTTATGGGTTCATAGGCAAAAGCCACCCAATTTTGTAAGATGTGACCCCAACGGGTTGCTTGGGGGAATCAAATTAGCATTTCCCATATGGCCAGAGACAAAATCACAATGCACACATAACAAAAAACGAGTTCCCCAAGTCAGGCCTGCTGAGCTTCTGCTAGCAATTCCTTCAGGGTTCCCCACACACAAATGAGACAAGACAAAAACAGAGACACAAGGTCTCACAAGTCAGAATTCTAAAACCAGATTTCAGAACTGAGTCCCAAAGAGTCCAGGAGTACTTTCCCCAAACAGTGCCCTTTATTCTCCCTCCGAATGGGGAAAATCCCCTTAAGTAGAGCCCTAACCTGTAGGTTAGGGAGGGTCAACAGGACCTCTGAAGAGGTTACAGGACCTCCAAGGAGGCCAATAGACCAGGAGAAGGGAAAGGAGGTGTCAGCTGCATTTGGGAATACTCGCTAGCGATGTCTTCCAGGTTCAGAAACTGTTTCTCCGTTGCAAGCAAGCTAGTGTGCTGAAGGTTGGTAATGCCTCACCAACAAGGGAAGCTCCAGAGATGGTCCCTGGCTGAAAGGAGCCTGGCAACCACTTGGACTGCCTCTGGCCCAGTGAAGTGGCAAAGGGGCACTGAGACACTGGCAAATGCCCACAGAGGGCCTCCTGGCTGGATGGCCATTAAATTGTAACCATAATAGGTTCATTGCTTGGTGTGCACAGCAAGTCAATATGCTGAGAACACTGGGTTGCAGCAGAGAAAGAGGCTTAATTTTAAGGCCACCAAATGAGGAGATGGGAGGAAACCTCAAATCCACCCCTCTAAGGGGTTTGGGGCTGGGAATTTAAAGGGTTTGGAGGGGGCCGAAGTGTGGGGATTGTCGATTGGTTGAAGAGTGCAGAGTGAGGTGATGGGAAGGGGAGATGAAGACGCTGCATTCTCGTGCTGATGCAGTTCCTCTGGGGGGGCGGGGTCTTCAAACTGGTTGGCATCAGTTGTTCCACTGGAATTCAAGATCTGAAAAACATCTTAAGCAATTATTACACAAAGGCCTTATGATTCCAACGCCAGAGATCCTGTCTATAGGAACAACAGGGATGCGAATGGTCAATATCCAGTGCTACCTGACTTTCAGTTACAGGGAAATGGGTCAAAGTGCAGCCTCATTAAGGCTTAATTATCACTATGCTTCCATCCAGAATCTAGTATGTAATTTTGTTAACCCTGTGAGGCCAATCTCACCATCACCTCCTAGGTCTTTCACATGTCTAATCATTTTTATGCACAGCCCAGGAAAGAGCTGCCTTTCACAGGAGAAGGTGAAACACCACTGATTCAACTTCATTCTTTATTTCTCTAATAGGAATGATAAAAGGATAAAAGCTAAGAAGCTAGCACAATCTTGGTATACATATATCCATAACTATAAACACCTTAAGGTAGGGTGCAGTGGCTCACGCCTGTAATCCTAGCACTCTGGAAGGCCAAGGCGGGCAGATTGTTTGAGCTCAGGAGTTCAAGACCAGCGTGAGCAAGACCTACTAAAAAAAAAAAATAAAAGAAAGAAAGAAATTAGCTGGACAACTAAAAATATATAGAAAAAATTAGCTGGGCATGGTGGCACATGCCTGTAGTCCCAGCTACTCAGGAGGCTGAGGCAAGGAGGATTGCTTGAGCCCAGGAGTTTGAGGTTGCTGTAAGCTAGGCTGATGCCATGGCACTCTAGTCCGGGCAACAGAGTAAGACTCTGTCTCAAAAAACAAACAAACAAAAAAACACCTTAAGAGGCCCCATATGCCAGACTGCCATATCCGAATTACTGTGTTTTATTCTGACGTTACACTTGAAGAAGAGTGTTGACAAGGCAGTGTGATAATAACGGCTCCATTTGCTCGATTCCATTCCACAAATATTTATTGAGGGTCTATTTTATGCCAGTCCTTGACTTGGTCTCAGTAATATAAGGATGAACAAGACAAATAGGGCTCCTGTTCTCAAAAAGCTCACAGTTCAACAGGAGAAATAGATATAAAACAAGAAATTACAAGTGTGATAAGTATTATAGAGTTAATACAGGAGATTATAGATAGGGGATTTAGACTAGTCTTATGACTATGAGGAGGTATCCATAAGGAATTAAAGTTAAATTAAAGTTTGAAGTATGCATAGATATTAGCCCAGAGTACTGGGGGTGGGGAGTGCTCTGGGCCGAGGTAACAGCAAAAAGTCAAGATAAAAATGGAAAGATTTCTCATTAGCTGGAGCACAGAATGAAAAGGAGGATAGAAATGACGCTGACGAAGTAGGCAGGGTAAGACCATGTGGGAGCCATATAAGCCAATTTATAAATTTTGAACTTAAACTTGAAAGCCATGCATAATATCCTTTAGCATTTACTACACCTGTGTGAGGTAGGTACTATTACTAGGGCCATTTTAGAAATGAGGACACTGAAGCTCCAAGAGTTCAGTGAATCCCCTGAGCTTACGTAGGTAGTAAGTGGCAGAGCTGAGAATGAAATCCAGGATGTCTGGGTCCAGAGTACCCTCTCAGATGCATGGACCACAAACTCACATGCCTTCAGACAGATAAATGAGTAAAAACTGCTGGGTATAGAACAATAAACAGTGTTTGAGACTGTTAGAATTTGGAGAGTATAAACCCTGTCCATGGGTACCAGGCACTACTTGGCTCCAGCTCTATGGGTAAATGAGAGAGCCCAGTGTTATTGGATATTTTGATTTCTCAAGAGAAGCTGAAAAATACATATCATCATGAAAATATTCTTATTTTTAAAATGTTGGGAACTAATGAAAACTTTAAAACAACTGTATATTCCCATTGAAGGCAGTATGGTAGACTAGAGACAATAAATGGCGTTGCCTATTAAAATAGTGAAAATGCTAGAAAAACACAAGAACTGTCTTTTATGGTGCATTGCTGTGTTTATACAAGAAGCAGAAGCCAATAATGAAGTTAAAACAGAAACCCTAGGTCGTGTGGTTGGAGGGTGGGGAGAGGGACAGGTAACACAGGCCACATTTTTCTCTGTAGGATTCTCCCAGCCCTGGATATTTTGAGATTCCACCTTGATAGCTTAGAGCCAGGATTGAGGCAACAGAAGGCTAAGCCTGGAGTCTGTTTGGATGAGGAGTCTAAAAAGGGACTCCTAACATAAATACGGGACCCCTGTGGGCTACCTTTCAGTGAATGAGCAACAAGCCTAGTGGTCAGCAGGAGACCACAAGGAAGCCAGCCAATTTCTATCTCAGTACAGGGAGGAGAGGGAGAGAAAAAAAAATCATTTGCATATTAGAATAGACCTTTCAGTCTTCAGGGAGGTTTGCGGCCATTTTTCATGGAAAAAACCTCAAGCGGAAAATTTAAAGTAGTGCCAATTTATATTGCCCCCGATGACTAGAAGAAGCAAACACAAATCCTTCAACACAAGTCTCAAAAAATTCAGTACAAAGCCATTTACAATCAATCTCAACGCAAATGAAATCAAGACATGAGAGTAAACAGAAATAAGAAATGGCAGAATTAGACCTTAAAACTTCAGACACAAATTATCAAAACATTAAGATGATCAAACTCAGACTGTAAAATAATGGTTAATGTGTTTGAAGAAGTAATAGAGAAGCCTGAATATACTAACAGAAATGATAAATAGTCTAATTAAAATTTTTTTAAATTTTGGAATACAATATAGATTTAGTAAAGCTGAAGATAAAATTGTTGCATTAGAAGAAAAATATGAAAATATTATTTAGAACTGCTTTCCTTTGTCCTGTCATTTCCTTACAAAGTTATTGTTCATGGCCGAAGATGCTTGTATAAGCTGGAGTTCCAAGCTGCCGCTTTGAATTACTCTTTGTTGAGGTTTCTCCTGCATAATATGCACTGCGTGCATTAATAAACCTGTTTGTTTTGCTCTTGTTAACCTGTCTGTTGTTACTAAGATGGATAGAGGTAAAGTTCTGCCTCCCCTGCAGTTGTCAGTGGCGAGGGAGCCAGCAACACTCTGCATTCATTTGGTCCGGGTGCCAGATCCACTGGTGCTCCCACAGCAGCAGGCATGGTGGGGGCAATGCGGGAGCTGGCACTGTCTGTGGGAAAGATCAGGACAACCGGCAGTGCTTATAGATGAGACAGCAGCCTCAGGAGGCATGGAGTTATCAAGAGCTACCCACGAACCATCCGCTGAAGACCCTGGAGAAGGTGAGTCTGAGTGATTCTGAGGAACTACATTAATTATGTCCAAAACAATTGGATATTCATATGGGAAAATATGACATCTGATCCTATCTCACACTTTTCTTTTTTAAAAAAAAAATCAATTCTAGGTGAAATAGAGATTCAACCACAAATGGCAAATTTTTACAAGACAATTTAGGATAATATATTTCCCTCCGGAAGAAAAGGATCTCATAAACAGGTCTCCAAAAGTGCAAATCACAGAGCAAAGATTTTAAAATTTCATTGAGGGTAAGAATCTATTGTTCATCAAAAGACCTCATAAAGAGATAGAAAGGACAAACTACAAATTTGGAGGAAATATTTGCTATACATATAACTGATAAAGATATTCAGGATATAACAAAAAGCTTTACAAATCAGTAGGAAAATGACAAGCAATCCAGTAGAAAAATGGGCAAATGATATGAACAGTATTTCAGAGACCACAAATGGCCTGTGAATGTATTTTAAAATGCCCAAACTTAATATCTAGAATCAATTAATGTAATATGCCACCAAATAAAAAAAGGACAAAAATCACATGATCATCTTAATAAACACAGAAAAGGCATTTGACAAAATTCAACCCCCTTCATGATGAAAATTCTCAATAAACTAGAAGGAGAAGGGAAATTTCCTCAATCTAATCAAGAGCATCGATAATAAACTCATAGCTTCCATCATACTTAGTAGTAATAGATTGGATGTTTTCCCCTTAAGGTCAGGAACAAGAAAAGGATGCCTGTTCTTGTCACTTTTATTCAACATTGTACTGGATGTTCTAGCCAAGGCAAGTAGGCAAGAAAATAAAATAAAATGCATGCAGGTGGGAAAAGAATAAGTAAAACATCTCTATTTGTACAGGAAATAATTTTGCACTTATAAAAGCCTAAGAATTTCACTAAAGAACTATTAGAATTTATAAACAAGTTCACATGTAGATAAAATCCTAAGGATTTCACTAAAAAACTATTAGAATTTATAAACAAGTTCACATTGTAGGATACAATATTGATACACAAAAATCAATTTTATCTATATACCATAGCAGTAAACAGAATATGAAATTAAGAAAACAGTTTCATTTACCATAGCATCAAAAAATACTTAAGAATAAATTGATAGAAGTACACAATTTATACTCTGATAGTTACAAAATCTTATTGAAAGATATTAGAAAATATCTGAATAAATGAAAAGACAGGCCGGGCACGGTGGCTCATGCCTGTAATCCTAGCACTCTGGGAGGCCGAGGCAGGAGGATCGTTTGAGCTCAGGAGTTTGAGACCAGCCAGAGCAAGAGCGAGACCCCGTCTCTACTAAAAAACTAGAAAGAAATTAGCTGGACAACTAAAAATACATAGAAAAAATTAGCCGGGTGTGGTGGCGCATGCCTGTAGTCCCAGCTACTCAGGAGGCTGAGGCAGGAGGATTGCTTGAGCCCAGGAGTTTGAGGTTGCTGTGAGCTAGCCTGACACCACAGCACTCTACCCCGGGCAACAGAGTGAGACTCTGTCGCAAAAAAAAAAAAAAGTAAAAACCATTTAATTGTACACTTTAAATGAGTGAATTGTAAGGTATATGTATTATACCTTATACACATCAGTGAAATCGTTATAAAATAATAAAAAATTTAAAAGTGCCCAACATCATTCAATTAAATGAATGCAAATTAAAACCACAAAGATATAGCATTTTACTGCAGACGGGTGGGGACAATTAAAATTCTGGAAAATACCAAGTGTTGGTATGATTTCAGGCAATGAGAACTGTCATCCACTTCTTAGGGAAGTACAAATTAGAAGCACCATTTGAAAAACACTTTGCCAATAATAACTTTGCATACCCTGTGACCTAGCAAATCCCCCCTTCCTTTTTTAAAAGAGATGGAAGGGGTCTTGCTATGTTGCCCAGGCTGGTTCTGAACTCCTGGGCTCAAGTGATCCTCCTGCCTCAGCCTCCTAAATAGCTGAGATTATAGGCACATCCCACCATACCTGGTATCAAATCCCCTTTCTTGCACTAAATACCAGGAGACATATGTAATGATGCTTATGGCCACTCTTTTCATAACCGCAAAAGACTGAACACAACCCAAATGTCCACCAGCTGTGGAAAGGATTCAGTTGGCTGGGACAGGGTAGGCACCTTATTGATTGCCCCATCAAAATCACTCACAGTAGGGGAGAGGACATTTTGTAAATAAAAATTGGGTGCTATTAAGAAAGGGGAATGGCCAAAAACAACTGCCACCACCACAAAACACATACCCTCTAAACACCAGTTTTTTTTTTGTTTTTACCCAGTTGGTTCAGAACCCACAGTCTTTATGGGTATGATTACCTAACTCCCTTAAACTTCTAAAAAGCAATGCACCTTATTATTAGCCTAGCCATAAGCCCAGAGTCACGGAAAGAAAGTGAGGGTAGAGAAAATGGGGGCTTGGCAAACCGAATGTTTCCCGGGGTACAGCACAGTACTGTGGGGTGAAGGACACTCTACCTTTCGCTGTGCATGAGCAAAAGTAACAGTAGGCAGAAGGCAGATCAGTCTGGCTACATCCCCCTGCCCCAGAGAATCAAGAACAGGAAGAGAGGAAGCCACTGGACCCTCCATTATCCACATGAACCAGTCCTCCTGTCTCCACCCCCTCACCCAGGGCCTGAGAGAAAACCAGACGGATTCTCCTTATTATCATTCCTGTCCCCTTAGGCATAGAAAGTAGAAACTGTCTATCTTCCTTACTGCTGAGAAAAGCACTTTCTTCTTTCATCGCAAGTAGGTTCCCAGCTTCTCTCGGCACTAAATCATTTATTTTCTAAGTGTGACATTTACCCAGTTGCCCTATCTATTAATAAACCCTCATTGCCACCCCATCTTCCCAGGTGACATTGATGTCATTGATTTGTGCCCTCACTATAGCTTCCTCTTCTGGCCATAATACTTAAAATCTCTCAGGAGTCTCTCCTAAAGCTCTCTCTCCTCCCCCACCATCAACTGTAAACAAATCTCAGTGTCAGTTGAAGGATTGCATGTCCTGAATCTGCAAACCAGGATCATCTGGCAACGCTGTTTACCTAACGTAGTAAAACCCATGAATCATGATTTTTATCCAAGTATTTTTTCCTTGTACAAAGGCATCAGGGAACTCTGCAGGCCACACAGAGAAGGGGTTTTAAGTGGGTCTGCAAGAATTTTTTTTTTTTTTTTTTTTTTTGAGACAGAGTCTCGCTTTGTTGCCCGGGCTAGAGTGAGTGCCGTGGCATCAGCCTAGCTCACAGCAACCTCAAACTCCTGGGCTTAAGCGATCCTACCGCCTCAGCCTCCCAAGTAGCTGGGACTACAGGCATGCGCCACCATGCCCGGCTAATTTTTTCTATATATATTTTAGTTGGCCAGATAATTTCTTTCTATTTTTTTAGTAGAGATGGGGTCTCACTCTTGTCCAGGCTGGTCTCCAACTCCTGACCTTGAGCGATCCACCCGCCTCGGCCTCCCAGAGTGCTAGGATTACAGGATTGAGCCACCGTGCCCGGCCAAGAATTTTTTTTTTTTATAATGTAATAAAGTAATACTTGAACAATTCAACTGGATTTTACTCTTTAAAACAAAGCTTAACCTTTCACTGATAAATGTGATTGGTTTTAAATATATAATGCTTACTTATTCTCACATAATACCCTATAACGTAGCTGAAGAGTAAAAAAGCTCTTTCAATTTTCTACTACTTGAAGTTTCTTTGGTCACTATTTACGTCAATAGTTAACAGAGTTAACCTTTCATGGTACACACATCATTCTTTCTGGGGGATTCCTAAAAATTCAATTTTTACTGTGAAGAATATTTACTTACTAAAAATTTAAAATTTTTTTTAATTTTTAAAAAATTTATTTTAGAGACAAGGTCTTGTTCTGTCACCTAGGCTGGAGTGCAGTGGCATGATCATAGCTCACTGCAGCCTCCAACTCCTGGGCTCAGGAGATGCTTCCTCTTCAGCCTCCCAAGCAGCCAGTACTATAACTGTGTGCCTCCAGGCCTGGCTAATTTTTTTTTCCATTTTTTGTAGAGACAGGGTCTCACTATGTTGTCCAGACTGGACTCAAACTCCTGACCTCAAGTGATCCTCCCACCTGGGCCTCCCAAAGTGCTGGGATTACGGGTGTGAGCCACTGTATCTGGCCTTATTTTATTTATTATATGTTATGTGTTTTCAAGAAGTATTTGAGATGGCATAAAATAAAAAACATAAAAATAATGCAATTACAACAGTAAAAGAAAAAATACAAAAGAAATGAAACAAATATGCTAATTTAGCAACATATACAGCTATGCTGAGCACTAATTTTAGCTCTAAGCTTCCCAGCAGCCAAAGTAAAAAGGGACACAGAAACCATACCAACACTTCAAATTAGAAAAAGAGGTTTTGTTCTGTTTTACAACCAAATTCTAAAATGGGTTTATCAAGAAGGAAACATTCATTCATTTGAGAAGCATTTATTTCACACTTACAATGAGCCAAACTGAGCATAAGAAAGATACTGAGAATACAATATTACATATTTCAAAACTGGTCTCTTCCCTCATAGACCATAGTAGAGACTATTGGGAGAGACAGAGAATAAACAAGTAATCAAAACAAATATAAGTTTCAATTGAAGAAGTATACAGAGAACTAGGAGAATAACCAAGATTCAGGAAGGCCTCCCTAAGGAGCTGACATTCAAAAACCAAGAGATAAAAGATAGTTTCTGTACATAGATAAGATTTAGGAGAGAACAAAACTTTGGAAGCACTCCTATTGAAGATTTGATTTTGAGGGGCAGAAACCCCAAGTGTGCTTATCAGATGTCTTGCTTAATAATGTTGCAGAGAGGCAAATTAGAATATAGGCTCCAGATTTGTAATAAGTATGCCTAAGTATGAGGCCCTTGAGATAGAGCATCAAGGAAAGCATTTAATGTGGGAGTGGCTACAAATAAGATGTACCTAAAGAAGTAGCAGAATATGTTCCAGGAGTCCTCAACAGTACATGCCTACCTACTTGGGCTTATGTTATTTTGCCTTACCTCAAAGGTTAAGGAAAATGGTCCCACTTGGGTAACTTTGGGTCTTATAATTGCCTCATATCTCCCATTTAAATAAAAGAGAGACAAGTAAGAAATGCAGTTTTATGATGAAAACAGTTCATTCAGACTCAGTTAAGGTTTGAATAATTTAGAGATTAAAAACCCAGAAGAAAGTTATCTGAAATGTCTTTGTTCTATTTTAGTCTTCTGGGAGAGAGTGGTCAGTGGGGAGATTGCAAGGGGAGAGGCAGAAAGGGGGGAAGAAATGAGAGAAAGAGAGGAGAAGCGGGGGAGAGTGAGAGTGTGCCTCTGTTTAAAAGAAATATGATGTTGAAAAAAACTGACAAGCAGAAAACAAGCCTAAGTGCTGTTGCTATGGAAACACTGTACCATCTGTGTTCTTGCTTACCCTACACCAAAGGGTTATATAATCTAATAACCAGTTAAATATTAAAATGGACTTTACAATAACCAGTTATTTTTATTATTTTTAAAAGAGCGACTGTACATCAAAATGAAACACTGCACAATTCCTCTTTATGTTTAATATCTACTTCCAGAGATGCTCCCTAGAATGCAAGTACAATTTCCCTGGAGGGCATCAAGAAATATCTGAAGAACTGCAGTGGCCCTAATTTTCAATCCTTGAGAGGCTATTGTTTTTATTTAGTTTATAATTAGGCAATGTCATAGCACTTGATATACTTACGTGCTTCCATTTGCAATTGATTTACAATTAAACCAAAGATCAGCTAAAACACAAGAACTGTCTTCTACAAGGACTCTCCATTGACCAAAAATTAATCCAATTTTTCCCAAATGTAGGAGTTTGTAAAGAATACATTCTCCCTAGCACAGAGAAGATGATATTCTAAATCTCCATCATTCCCTAGTAACAGAACTTTCTTGTACAAGTTCTTAGGAACTGTGATAAGAATTGTGGTGTCACAACTGGCAGAAAAATCAGCCCTGAGCCCACCTACCTGTGGCTCATAACATGGTATATTAGATAAATACAACTATGGCAAGCTAGAACTGCACCAGTGTTGGGTTTGCCAGAGTTTCAGCCCCAGACCACTTCTTAATCCCTCTAGAAAAGGTACTGTTATGGTTCCTGGATTGCCAATCATTCCTAAATCAGTATTTCCAGCCCGCAGCTCTTCTCTGTAGATATCCTGCAGGGACCCAAAATCCACATGTCCAAACACTGATTCAACTTTTCCACATCCTAGTCCATGTTTTGCTTTCCCTGTCCCAGTTAATGTCCAATCTAGAAAAGTTCAAAGCTACCTTCAACTTTCTCACCTCCGAACACTTAGCCATGTAGCTTTCTCACATTAGCCTGGGTTTTCCTCGTCGTCAACTGAGTACCTTTCTTCCCAAGTCTGTGGTAAAGGTTAAGTGAGACAGTTTGCGGACAGTGCTCAGAACAGTGCCTGGCAATAGGAGACACTCAGGGAATGTGGTGGTTTCCTGATCATCCTTCGCTGGAAGACTGTGTGGGCTCCTAATCCATCTTCCGGAGGGCAGTTCCTCCCCATTGTTTCCCATGGTTACTCTGCTCCCTTCAGGGCCCCGGTTGCAAACGGTCTGTAAGCTTTTGTCTGTAGCAGTTTTCCTGTCCTTGCCTCAACATTGTGTGTTGAGTGAGTGGGAGCAGGTGTTCAGAAGGCACACCTGAGCAGCTGCACACAGGAACACAAGGAGCTTCGCCCCTCCACGTTTGCAGCCGATCGAGAGGACTAGACCTTGGACTTGGAGCAGATGCCGTAACAGGATGCATCACGGAAGTGGTGATTAGCATAGTTAGCATGTGGGAGGAATGTGAATTATTTTAGGTAGGAGGTGGAATGCAGTAGGTGGTTTCCAAAAATGGCTGCATCAATATCTCCCATCCCACAAGCCTTTCTCAATGTGACCTTGCCACTTCTCTCTTTAAGAGTTGGAGTGTACTTTCTCTCCCCTAGCATCTGGGCTGGCTTCTCTGCTTGCTTTGACCAATAAAATGTGGCAGAAGTGACCCAGGTCTTATAGCTTTTCTTTAAAGGTTTTAAAGCTCCGTTGTTTTCACACTCTTGAAATGCTCCAAGAATGCTGCCTTGACACTACCATATTGTAAGAAAGCCCAGGCTGGCTACGTGGGGTGACCACACGCGGTAAGATCAATGTGCCCTGACGGTGACCGACAGCTCCCGCTGAGCCCCGCCTCCAGCCAGTCTGCCTCAGGGGTGCAGCCACACAAGTGATGTCGGAAGAGATGAACAAAAGAATCACCCAGGCAACCCACACAATTGTGAGAAATAATAAATTATTGAACTATTAATCATATAGTTTCATAACCTGCTTCCAATCTTCCATTACAGTTTCCTACTCTCTCCTCTTGAAGTTGCATCAGGACCTATTTAGACAAATATTAAGAAGATCAAAACTTTCTTCACAGAGTATTTCCAAAAGCATCTTGAGTTTTTAAAGTGTGGTAAATCTATAATATTCATGGTAATTTTTAAAACATGGAGAATTAATTCAATGAATACCTAGATTAAATTTTTTAAGTGACAATATGAAATCTGTAGCATGGGGATCTAAGCAGTTGAACAAGCACTTTTATTATCAATTGACTGCTGGTGCAGTATTCAACATGTGAGAGTCAAAATGTGAGTCTTGCAAAGAAAACTTTGAACATGTGTCGTTGCTTTAGCCACTTTGATTAAACACATTCGAAAGAGAAATTATTCCTGCTGAGCACATTAGGAAACAAAAACAAGAGACTGGAGGCATTATGGCAGAGTTAGTCACCAGGAAGCAAATTTCATCTGGAAGTTAAATCTTGGTGGAAAATCTTACTTTGGCATTACTTATTTCTTCCTGGACATTTGATTGTCAATTATATTTTAACCCCCAGTGAAAAGAATGCAGAGGCTCCTAATTTAAAATGATAATATAATGAAATTTTGTAGTACTGTTAGATTGGCGTCTTAGTTCATTTTGCATTGCTATAAACGAATACCTGAGTTTGAGTAATTTATAAAGAAAGAGTTTTTTTTTTTTTTTTTTTTTTTGAGACAGAGTCTCGCTCTTTTGCCCTGGCTAGAGTGCTATGGCATCAGCCTAGCTCAAAGCAACCTCAGGCTCCTGGGCTTAAGCAATCCTTCTGCCTCAGCCTCCCGAGTAGCTGGGACTACAGGCATGTGCCACCATGCCCCGCTAATTTTTTTCTATATATATTTTAGCTGTCCAAATCATTTCTTTCTATTTTTAGTAGAGACGGGGTCTCACTTTTGCTCAGGCTGGTCTCAAACTCCTGACCTCAAGCAATCCTCCTGCCTCGGCCTCTCAGAGTTCTAGGATTATAGGCGTGAGCCACCACGCCTGGCCAAGAAAGAGTTTTATTAATATTTGGCTCGCAGTCTGCAGGCTATAAAACAAGTATGGCACCAGCATCTGCTGCTGATGAGGGCCTCAGGAAGCCTCCACTCCTGGAAGAAGGTGAAGGGGAGAGGGGAGCGGATGGAGGAGGGCGGCAGGGGGTGGAGTGTGGGGTGGGGGAGGGGAGCAGGAGATACCAGGCTCTTTTCAACAATCAGATTTCAAAGGAACTAATAAACAGAGCAAAAACGCCCTCACTACTGCAATGACGGCACCAAGCTGGTCAGGAGGGATTTGCCACCATGACCCAAACACCTTCCACTGGGCCCCACCTCCAACATTGGAGATCAATTCTCAACATGAGATTTGGAGGGGATAAATATCCAAACTATATCAATTGGTCTTCCAAACATGGCCTTGCAAGATACCAAAGGGCAGAGGAGGCCTTTCCAGAGGTGGGAGATGGTCAGGTAGAGCGGCCATCTGAGGAAGTGCTCACAAACCTCCTGGTGTCCTATTAATCACAGGTGGGGACTGCAAAGCATCCTTTCTGCTGACGGAAAGAACAAGTCCGCCCTGCTTAGATCTCTGTGTACTTCCGGAGTCTTGGGACAATCCTTACATGAGATTTTTAGGTTTTGGGTGGTGGGGCATGCATTTTGTGTTTTCCTAACTCTTACTTATATACACACCTATAGCTACCTTCTTTTGTATTCTCCCATCTCTGAAAATGTATTTTCTTCATGTTGGGAGTTAGATACCCTTCCTAGAAGAAGGGTATCACTATGTTAATCCTACTATGCTGAGCATTGCTGGGTAGTGACAACTGGGACTGACACAGGTACCTCATAGAAAAACAGTCTGGCCCTTGGTGCCTCGCTGACTGGCTGGCAGACCCTTTGCTTTTTGGCTAAAATGTCACAGGTTACTGTATCAAGGAAATTTGATCTTTGGCTTTTTAGAAATCAGAAACCCACATTCCTCCTTCCTTTTACTCAATACTATATTTTTCATCACGTAAGCAAAGGACAATTTTCTTTTTCGATGACTTTATATAAATTAAAAACTTCTGTCATTTATTTACACATTAAAATCTGGATGGAAAGTTCTGCTAATAATATACATCGTATGAGTAATGCTCTTACCTACAAATGCATTCTTTTTCTTTAAGAAAACTATTTTGGTTTTCGACTCATTTTCAGAATTAAACTTTGGGCTCCAGTTTTGATGTAGACGTAAACATCTTTTTCCTGGTTGTTTAAAAGGAAAACAGACATGGCTTCTTTATTAGAATAGAAACAAATACTCCTCTGAATGCATTTTTAGAATTCTTCAGACTTTTAAAGGACTTCACTGCTGACTTTACTACTCCATCCTTCTTTCCCCTCAGCAATGGTTTTTTAAGAATGTAAATAACCTGTTTCACAACATACCCTTTCGCCCACAGGCCTTGGTTGCTTCCAGACTCATTGTGATCTCAGTGGCTACAGCTTGGTTCAGCTGGTCTTACAGTTTTCTGTAATTTGGAGCTTCCTATCTTCTACTGATTCCCTGTAGCTTCAAAACTACAGCCTTGCAATAGAGCACGAATGAATAAGAACACCAGCAGTCTGATGGACAGATCCAGGCATGGAAAGCAGAGCACTGGACAATTAGGCTGAAAATGCACAACTGGGCAAACCACACACGCTGAGCTCCCACTGTACCAGGCAGGAGGCAGAATTCCAGGCTCTTGTTATTTCTTTTTCTCCTATCTTTATTATTCCCATCTCCCTTCCTTCTTTAAACCCACACTACTATTGAGTCCTTACCCCACAGATCTATGGCCTTGCGAGATGTTCCAGCCTTTCTTCAATTCTTCCCTTCTATTATACCCGTCCTAACCCTATGGGGACAGCTGCACCCACTGCAGATGCATTGCACCTTGGGCTTTTCTTCAAATGCGAAGAACAGAAGTGGCAGGGGAGGCCTCCCTGGCCTTCTAGGCGGACAATCCTCACCAGCACCTGGACCAACATGTACCAGGATCATCCCTTCCTTACCTCTGGCTCTTTTAGTCTCTAGATTACTATCTGATTGTTCATGTATGAGACTTTTTTCCACAGTCTACGTTCAGCATTAGCTTCTTATTGACAGAAAACATTTACCCCCTCTGTTGCCCAAAGGACTTGGCACATGGTAACTGTTCCAAGAAATTCTGACTTAATAGGATCCAGAGTTTCCTACAAAAAGATTACATTTCAAACTGAGGGCAGCAACATGGGGTGTTATGACAACAGTGTTATAGAGATTCCTAGAATGTCTCAGCAGTTATTATTCAGAAGAAAACATCTGACATATAAAATCTTGTGTGTGTGTATGTGTGTGTGTGTGTCAGAATTCAACCTGGGATGCTGGCTTCCCATCCTAGCTATAGATCAGAACCGCCTGGAATACTCGTGGGAACTACAGATGTCCCACCCTGCTCCATTCCCCTCACGACCAATTTGATTCATTAGATATAGGATGCAGTTGGCAACTCTGCATTTAAATTGCCCAGGTGATGATCTCATGCCTAGCAGGAGCACGATGGGCACACTGCCCCAGAGGGTGCTGAAAGGCAGAGCCCTGTATTCAGAATGTGGTGAGACTAATTCTTTCACATGTTGCAAAATTGCTGGGGAGGTCAAGGGTGTAGCGCTCCGTGGTCTTACCACTCTGCTTCCTATCAGAACTGGAACTAAGAGGGGTGAAGATTCAAGTTGATTGTTTACACTAAACATACATTGACCGTTGGAGCTAGAAGTGCTTCCTCATTGGTAAGCAACACAATTTTCCCTTGTGTGATAAGCTCCTTTTCTATTCATGACATTAGACATTGGGATATATATTTGAGGCTGATATGCTGATAGTCAAAGAAATTAGGTAGTGTAGGCTACAAAATGAAAGTCTTTTTAATGGGAACATGCATGTAAAAGGGAAGGAAGATCATACCACTTGAAAAATCTCTGTTTGCCTAGTGAGGACATTGTTTACATACATGCAGCCAAGTTTGACTAGAAAAGGAGGAACGACCATACCCAATACTGGCTTTGATCCAAAAATGTGCCCTGCCTTTCCAAACTCAAGGTCTCGACCTGCACCAGCCCTGCCCTCTCCCTCACTAACAGGGGGCTCTCCTAATTAGAGGAGTGTCTTTCTTTTATTCCTCAGTCCCACAGCTTGGTTAAGTCAACAGAATCATCTGAGTTGGCACAATCTTTTTTCTATGCAATTATTAATAGTTCATTCATACACAGTTGATCCAATAGCCATATTGATCCAAGAAGTCACATAGCTATATTCCCATTAGCTGTCAGGATTCCAAAAGACTGAATCAGTCATGTCACAGCCTAGTTGCCTTTATTATGAAGAAGGTCATATTTTCCACTAATGCAGCAAATATGCTTGTGGACACAGAGTTAGAAGAGGCTGGCTAAAAGCTTATCCATTTATCTGACTAAAGAAGGCAGGCCATCCAAGTCTCATTTCTCATGTATCCCAGAAAATAGAATTATTATTGCATTTCTGCACATGGAAGGCATATTTCCAATGTCAAATTAGAAAATTTTAGAAATCTCATTATTCAACCTGCTATAGTTTTAGAGATATGCTGCCTGAGATAATGCCTGCTTTTCCACACACTGACTTTACATTTGCTTCCTTAAAGATTGTAAGACATTTAGCTGACATTCTTATCTGAAGTAAAGAAAGGTACAATATGACTATCCTTTTTGATAGTCATGAAAGATTCCAAAGAGGCAAATTGGGAGAATGAAATAGAAACCAGGCTCAAAGTTGCCACTAATTAGTTATATAACATTGCATAGTCAAATCATTGAACTCACTTTTCTTAATCATACATTTTTTCATTTAACATATATTTCTTGAATTATGTGCAAATGTTTAGAGCCAAAAGAGTCTCACAAATAAAGTGCTTCAGGAGTTCATGCTTTCGGCTTGGAAAGACAGAGAAGTTCTCATGCCCTTGAAGCCAACGAGGAAGCTGCGCCCTGTGCCTGCCTTATGCACAATGAGGCCTGCTCTTATCTTCCTAAATGCTCACAGCAGTTCATAAGTCACGAACATGATGAGTATGGCCCTTTCTTACAGAAACAGATGCTTCTCATTATTCTTATTAACTACATTAAAATAAATCACTGTAGAGTTCAGAGAGGATGGAATCAAAAGGCTTGGACTTAATTTCATGCAAGACAAGTCGCTCCAAAAACTAACTTGGAATGGTATTCCTGACATTCACATTTAGGATCAAGTTATACCTGATGCTCTGGCTCTGGCCTCTCCTCTCTGGCTTTAGGGCAGGTTGAACATTTTTCTCACTATTTGTGGTCAGTCCCATGGCTTAGATCTCATGTCCTGTCTGCACAGACCTGTTCTTGTCCTGCCTTCTGCACCAGGTCTGACAGAAAGAGTCCTGGGCCTGGGAGATAGGAGACAGAGCCATTTGTGGCACATAGTAGGCACTCAAGTCAAAGTTCAGTAATTGAATTGAGCCTGTGTTCTAGTCTTGGATTTAAACCTAACTAGATGATGTGTCCTTTGGGCAAGTGGGATAATATTCTAAACCTAAGTTTCCCTACTTGTAAAAGTAGGAGAGTTAGACTAGGTCACTTTGACTGACCCTTTTGGCTCTAAAATTCTATGATTTTACTATTTTATATCTTAGCTTTACCCTCAACTTGGATCCATAGTCTAATCTTTCTAATATCCCCTGAACTGCTCCATAAAAGGGTACTAGGTAATCTCTCTGAGTGTTTTTGTTCTCATCATAAAACTGGACAACAATACCTAAGGCTGTTTTGTGGCTTAAATGAAATAAGGATATGAAGTGCTTAGAAACATTCCTGACACATAGAAGTCACCCAACAAATGACAGTTGTTGCTATTTTCATTATTAAATAACAGCTTTTCCTCTACTCTTTTAGCTAATGGAGCTTTGCTAAATCAATTGGCCTTAAATTAACTAGGTATATCGCTTAAGTCTCTAGTTTGAACCCATTCAGTCACGGACTCCAAGGTTGGGCAAATCTAGATTCCAATGAGATCAGCCACTTACTAGCTGTGTAACCTTGGGTGGGTCACTTCACCACTCAGAACTTCGGTAAAATAGAGATCATCATGACTCTCTTGCGGGTTTTCTGGGAGAATTAATTGTATGTAAAGAACTTGGCACAAGAATGGCTCGATAAATGCCAGCTATAATGGCAAGTTCAAGGTGTTAGGCAAGGCTAAGCCTTTCACCATCCATGGGAGAGAACAAGCATGTGTAGTATATTAAGTCCTATTCTCCCAACTGCAGCCTACAGTGATTTCTTTCAGCATCCCCCATGATGGTTTTATTTCTCTCATCCCACCTTTATCTGGGAACTTCCAGAATTTTAACACGGATCTGATAATAAGTGGGTGAGAAAATGTAACTGGGTTACATAGATAAGGATACTTACTGCACCCGACTCCCTGTTACAGGGACGCTAAAATATAAGCCTGGAACATATGCAATCCGAACCAGTGAGTAATACAAAAATCATTTTGATTTGACTTTGAAATGAAGCCTGAGATGTTTTGGCAACAAATTTCCTCTTTAAATTCTGCCTAGGATAAAATCAATTCCCATTTTCTGAGCTCACATCAACTGAAAGCAGGAAGAGGCAGCTCAAAAAATCTACTTGGTTTCCGAGAAGCTCGTTTTGCTCAATGTTTAATATTTGCTACAAAAATCTTTCAGCAATTCATAAAATGCATAGAGCCAGAATTTGTCTACTTATTTAATGAGAAGTGTGTAGAGAATATTTATTTTATGAATTCAGCAGGCTGTGGCTGTCCCACTCACATGGATCTGTGTCTTTCCTGGCCACATATGGGTCTGGGAGCAGCCCCTGGGAACATTGGACAGCTGACCCTGCCCTCAGTGGCTTGTAGAATGAGGCTTTGCCCAGGGGGCTCAGGCTCCACGCTGTGGAAGGCCAATCTTGCTGGGACTTTCACTACCTGAGAGCCAGTGTGATTAACCCCTGCTGGGCTGATTAACCCCAAAGACAAAGAGCACTTTGTTTAGAACACAGCTAATAAACTACTCAGCCAGGCTGTCCTTTTCAGAATCAAAATTGAAGAGAATCTGCAGCTCAAAAGAAGAGAAGTTTTGAAGGATATCTCTCTTCACTCTTTTTCTAGCATCAAAAGCTTCATCAAAATCCAACTGTTGAAGTGCCTGAAGCAGGCCTTTGTGCCTAAAATACCTGAAATAGGTAAGTCATGACCAAGCAAAGGAAAGAGCTGCATTTATTTGAGTGAAACAGGCTCAATTTTGAATATTATATTAGAGTTTACAGTATATTATATTATAGTCCATAGTTTCTGGGGGCATTTTGGGGAAATAATGCAGAAAGGCCATCATCTTTCTCTATACTTGTGTGTGTTCTAGAGATAAGGCTTTTGTGTAAACTTTAGAAACGATGTTTGCATGAACTTTGGAACCCCCACCTATCAGATGATCCTACCTTGGTTACTCCTGAAAAGCAAATTTTTTTTGATCTGATTCTTTTCGTGACATTACTATAGTTTCCCTGAAGGAGGGTGAGTTTGGGGCCTTACGTGATATGCAGGCCAGGCCATGCTGACTTGAGCTTCTGGCCTCAGTCCAAGAGCCTTGGCCATGGGGCAGTGAGAGAGGAGAAGCCCCCTCTGCCCTCCTAGGTGCGGAGAAGGCCCTCTGTGCATAATATTGTGGCTGGGTGATAGCCTGAACCAGTAGGTTATGTTTTCCTCCATAAACATTCTCTGTTCCCTCCCTCTGGCCACTTCTCCCCATTCTTCTTTCATTGCCTCAGGGGAGGCACAGGACAGCACGGATAGCAGAAGAGTCTATAAGCCCTTCTGGGTTTTGTTTTCCAAACACCAAACCCATGGAAGAGGACCCGGTCTGAGGGAGAGGCAGAGGCCTGGGGGACACAGGAGGGTGAGCCGGCCTCCCTCTGGATTACAAAAGAGATTTCCTCAGGTCTCTGCTCAAGGGACAGAGTGCACTGGAGGCCCCTGCTGGGATCTGTACAGGCCTGGGGTGCCTGCTCTGAGGACATGCCAAACCTCATGCTATAGCTGTTGGGTGCTCCTGAAGAGGACACCCTCAAGCCCTGAGTACCCATCTTGGTGACAGACATGTGGCAGATGCAGAATCACTAGACTGCCCTGTTGTGGGGCCAACACAATAACATGGACTGAGTGTTTGTGTCCTCCCAAAATTTGTATGTTGAAGCCATAACCCCTAACTGATAGCATTAGGGGGTGGGGCTTTTGGGAGGTAATTAGATTTAGATTAGGTAGGTCATGAAGGTGGGACCTTTATGCTGGGATGAGTGGCCTTATAAGAAGAGGAGACAACGTGAGAGCACACTGTCCACACGCATGCAGGCACTAAGAGGTCATGGGCACCCACGGCAGGAAGGCAGCCTTCTGCAGCCCAGGAAGCAGGTTCTCACCTGAGCCAAATCTGCCAGCACCTCAGTCTTGGACTTCCTACCCTCCAGAACTGTGAGAAATAAATGTCTGCTGTTTAAGCCAACCAATCTATGGCATTTTGTTACAGCAGCCCAAGCTGACTGGGACACACAGGGAATGTGCCAAAGACCACTACTTGGAGAACTTTTCATCATTTTCGGCCCTCTGTGGGCCACCCTCCCAGATTCTGATGCAACCCTAGAAAGGAGGAAAGGCTCCAAAACTGATGGAAACGCATGTGTATTTAGGCACAGGCTTAAAGTAAAGATTAAGTTGATGAACAGAACATAAAAGAAAACCATATATTTAGCATAAATGCATTTGTGGATGGAGGGTCATGTCAGCAGAAATAGGTGACTTTCTGTTTTCAAACCATCCTGAATTTAAATTTTGAGGATCCCATGATTTTCACTGATCAGAAGCAATAATAAATGATGTAAGGACAGGACTTTTCTCTATCTTTTGTATTACAGCAATAATGTCACATTCGTCTGGAACCAGACCTCATGGTACCAGAAGAATTGCTTTTCTGCTTTTTGTTCTGCCTTTTAAAAGACCTATGATGCCGGGCACAGTGGCTCACACCTATAATCCTAGCATTCCGGGAGGCTGAAGCAGGAGCATTGCTTGAGCTCAGGAGTTTGAGACCAGCCTGAGAAACAGTGAGACCCAGTCTCTACTAAAAACAGAAAATTTAGCTGGGCATGGTGGTACATGCCTGTAGCCCCAGCTACTTGGGAGGCTGAGGCAAGAGGATCACTTGAGTCCAGGAGTTTGAGGTTGCAGTGAGCTATGATGACACCACTGTACTTTACCCAGGGCAACAGAGTAAGACTCTGTTTCAAAAAAAAATTTTAAAAAGATCATATGATGTGTAGTTTATTTAACCTCTCTAACAGTTCTTCATCTGCAATATGGAAAAGGCACTTATCAAATTGAAAAGAGCCACATACAAAATAAGGTAATGACATTTTGTCTCCATGGCTGTGCCACCCGAGACGTAGATTCTTTACCCATGCCTAGGCAGTGCTGGGTGAACCGTGGTTACTCAGCAAATAACTGATGATGATGATGATGATGATGAAATTGCATATTGATAACAATGGCCGAATCATTTGTCAGTGTTTTTTGGTTCATGAGGCAATTTCAAATATTTAATGTGATTTGGTCCTTTCAGGAGCTCTCTGTGAAGTGGGAATTGTTATGCCCCTTTCACAGAAAAAGAAACCTAGAGAGCTAAAGTGAGAGGTCACCATGGTGAAGGTATCCAGCCTGTCACATGGCAGAAGTTCCATCAAAATTTGATCTGTTCCTAGGGTGACACAGAGCTGGCATTAGTCCCTCATCTTCATACTCTAATTTCTGACTCTTTCCTTGATGACAAAGTCACCTCTTTTAATGAGAAATTGAAAATGTAAATTTTTCTCTCGTTTTTCTTTTCTTTTTTTCTTTTTTGAGACAAGGTCTTGCTCTGCTGCCGAGGCTAGAGTGCAGTGGTGTCATCATAGTTCACTGCAACCTCAAACTCCTGGGCTCAAGCGATCCTCCCGCCTCAGCCTCCTGAGTAGCTGGGACTGCAGGTACACATCACCATGCCCAGCTGATTTTTCTATTTTTTTGTAGAGACGGGGTCTTGCTCTTGCTTAGGCTGCTCATTTTTCTTCATAATAAATGCCATGTAATATTTCTGGATTCTCTCACTGAGAGAACTCTAACTCTCTCACTGAGGCTGTTAAAAAAATTCTAAAATAAAGAAAAATTGTATTCTATGTCCCCAGAGGCTTCCTTCTCAGTCGCATTTCTTGTTCTTTGTCCAGTCTTCACACTTCCTTGTTCTCCTGTGCTGGGTCATCTTCTGGTATTGCCCCGAGGGACAGGGTGGTGAGTTTTTCTAAGAGGGCACAGTGCAGCCACATCATCCCACTGCAAGGCTCTGCTGTTTACTAATTGCATAAACTTGGCCAATCCCCAACCTCAGACTTCTCACTTGAAACTATCTTACTTTGATATTTGATATTACTTACTTTATGGTGTTACTGTTTGTTTTGTTTTGTTTTGTTTTGCTTTGCTTTGTTTTTTGAGACAGAGTCTCACTCTGTTGCCCAGGCTAGAGTGCTGTGGCGTCAGCCTAGCTCACAGCAGCCTCCAACTCCTGGGCTCAAGCAATCCTCCTGCCTCAGCCTCCCGAGTAGCTGGGACTACAGACATGTGCCACCATGCACGGCTAATTTTTTCTATATATTTTTAGCTGTCCAGCTAGTTTCTTTCTATTTTTAGTACAGACGGGATCTTGCTCTTGCTCAGGCTGGTCTCAAATTCCTGAGCTCAAACGATCGCCCACCTTGGCCACCCAGAGTGCTAGGATTACAGGCGTGAGTCACCGCGCCCGGTCTATGGTGTTATTGTGATTAAATAAGAGTTCACGTGAAGAACAGAGCATAGTGCCTGGATGTTAGAAAGTGCATAGTGAGTGTCTGGCGCCACTGTGGTCACTCAGGAAAGCCATCTCGTCATCTCAACCTGACTAAAATGGGTCAGACTTAAATTGAGGAATACAGACTTCCTGGGGTAAGTGACACTTGAGCCAAGTATTGAAGAGAGGATAGACAGCAGCTGGCTAGATGAAATTTGGGGAAAGCCATAAAAAATAGAGAGAACAGCAAATTCCAAGGCAAGGAGGAAATAGGGTGTAGGAGAGGTGGGCAGAGAAGGGGGAGTGAAGGGTAGTAAGGTCAGTAGGGCCAACACATGGAGCTCTCTGTGTGCTGACACACACACATGCTCACACATACTAACACTCCGCAAGCTGTGGGAGCCAAGGAAGAATTTCAAATAGGCGTTAACTAACCAAGCTTACGTTTTCAACTATTTGGTAGCCAAAGCACCAAGGATGTAAAGGGCATAGAGAGCAGGGGAGAGGCCATCTCTCCTTTGGTGAATGCCATACCTTCTCTCCTCTTTTGTAACATCTTCCAGCCCTTGTTTATACACCTATCTGATGCAGGGATCTCATTGCTGGACATCCTATCTTCCCATACATCCCTGCACTTCCTGATACACACTTAGTGATTTAAAAACCCATGTGGATGATCCCTCTAACATCAGACTTCATAGGTCTGTGCTCTCTTGACTCTGATGACCTCCATTCTACCTTCATCACCAGAAATAAAGCCATGCCCAAGACCACTAGTCCCCAATGTTTTTGGCACCAGAGACTGGTTTCATGGAAGACAATTTTTCCACGGAGGGGAGGGGAATGGTTTCGTGATGATTCAAGCACATTACAACTATTGTGCACTTTATTTCTATTATTACCACATTGTAATATACAATGAAATATACAAACCTCTCTGCTGATAATAACTGTATTTGCAGCCACTCCGCCGGGCAAGCATCACCACCTCAGCTCCACCTCAGATCATCAGGTATTACATTGTCATAAGGAGCCCACAACCTAGATTCCCTCGCATGTGCAGTTTACAGTAGGGTTCATGCTCCTATGAGAATCTAATGCTGCTGCTGATCTGACAGGAGGCGGAGCTTATGTGGTGATGCATGCAATGGGGAGCGGCTGTAAATACAGATGAAACTTTGCTCACTTGCCCACTGCTCACCTCCTGCTGTGTGGCCTGGTTCCTAATAGGCCACGGAGAGCTACTGGTCCATGGCCCAGGGTTTGGGGACCTCAGCCCTAGACCACACATACACCAAAACTGTTCTCAGGGTGGTTTTTTTTGTTTTTGTGACAGAGTCTCATTCTTTTGCCTAGGCTAGAGTGCCGTGGCGTCAGCCTAGCTCACAGCAACCTCAAACTCCTGGGCTCAAGCTATCCTCCTACCTCAGCCTCCTGGGTAGCTGGGACTACAGGCATGTGCCACCATGCCCAGCTAGTTTTTTCTATTTTTAGTTGTTTGGCTAATTTCTTTCTATTTATAGTAGAGACGGGGTCTTGATCTTGCTCAGGCTGGTCTCAAACTCCTGAGCTCAAGTAATCCTCCCCCGTCGGCCTCCCAGAGTGCTAGGATTACAGGCGCCAGGACTGTTCTCAGGTTTTATCCTGTGACATTGCTCATATTCATTTCACTTCTCCACCCCTTCGCACTTCTAGTAAGCATTTATTGGCTCAGGAAAGTGCCAGTCATGGGATAGACAGACTAGTAAAGAATTATAATCCAGAGTGATGGATGCTATGCTGCTGCTGGTGACGCTAATAGAAATACTAATAATTAACATCTGTTTGGTGTGTTCTACAATGAGGCACTCTTCTTAGTGCTTTATGGTTATGAGCTCAGTCCTCTTAATAGGTGAGGTTTATTCATCTTCTAGGTGTTGGGGCCAGACTCACACCCAGACAATCTGGCTCCGGAAGCTGTGCTGGTAACCACCGCCACATACCATCAATGATAGGGAGAGAATATGTTGCTGTGGGAATCCCTTAGAAAACACCAATGGAGGAGATCCCGGAGGAGGCGACCCTTGACATGAGTCTTAAAAGGTAGTTTAGGTTTAGCAAGCTGGAGATGGTGGGCTGAAAGGAGGTGATCCTGGTAGAAAGAGCAAAGGGTTGGAGGTGAAAAATGATAGAGAGCATTATGGGTGAAACCAGTGGGTTAGCCCAGCTGGAATGTAGAATGCACAGGTGGGAATGGCAAGAGATTAGGCAGGCAAGGTATGAATTTTATTTGTTTTTGTCACCTGGCACATAATGTTTGGGCTGGAAAGTATTGTTAACTGGAATATTACTTAAAATGCTATGGCCCAGCCGGGCATGGTGGCTCATGCCTGTAATCCTAGAACTCTGGGAGGCCGAGGCGGGCGGATCATTTGAGCTGAGGAGTTTGAGACCAGCTTGAGAAGAGCAAGACCCCATCTCTACTAAAAATAGAAAGAAATTAGCCAAACAACTAAAATATATACAAAAATTTAGCCAGGCATGGTGGCACATGCCTGTAGTCCCAGCTACCCGGGAGGCTGAGGCAGAAGGATCGCTTGAGTCCAGGAGTTTGAGGTTGCTGTGAGCTAGGCTGATGCCACGGCACTCTAGCCAGGGCAATGGAGTGAGACTCTGTCTCAAAAAAAAAAAAAAAAAAAATGCTATGGCCCTCTTAAAATTCTTTCTTTATCCCTGAACACCAGAGGTTCTTTTCTTCCTTTCTTTCTCTTCCTTCCTTCCTCCCTCCCTCTTTCTTTCTTTCTTTCTTTCTTTCTTTCTTTCTCTTTTCTTTCTTTCTTCCTTCCTTCCTTCTTTCTTTCCTCCTTCCTTCCTTCCTTCCTTTTGGAACCCATATAGCATTTTGTTTGGTATCATTCTTAACAGCATCCACATTGAGCCTCACACTTGTCACCACCTCTGTATTTATCCTATCCTCTGTCATATTTTAAGCATCCCCCTCTGAATCTAGAGAAGACCTTTTCATGTAGTGGACACTCATCTATTTACTTACCCAATTAGTTTCAGGAAGAATTCAGGGGAGATTACAAGTATATACTTGGGCAAATTGTGTAGAAAAGCCTCTTATTCAAACTAAGGCAAACCTTGAGTCAGATCTGTCGGTGGAAATGAAGTATTCGTTCTGTGGGTCATGGAGGTCAGTGTCCACAGGGGAGGTAAAGGGTAGTTTTAGGAAGGACTGCAACTCAGGACAGATGGCAGCCAGGTACATGGAGAAGAGGAGGGCCGTAAGCCACTTTGTGATTTGGCGGGACTCTGGGAACAGAAACAGAAAGAACCCAGGAAGTGACCCCAGGTGGCCTGGGAATTTATTCCCTGGAAAGAGGTTCTGCTTCAGATAAGCACTTCTGAGTTTCCTTTCAGGGCTCAGCCCAAATGTTGCTCATACTGACACAGGCACGAGGCCGAGGCAGCCAGAGGACGCGTTGTGAACATCTTCAGTGGGCAATGCCCTCAACACGGGTGCTCACACATGCTTGGATTGTTTGGGAGCCATCCCGCTGCTTGGGAGTCCATAGGCCCCAGGGTTGCTTTAAGTTTGGGGGGCTCACAGCAGGGACCACACACTGCTGGCATGGGGGCTGGTGTCAAATGGAGCTTGGTTTTCAGCACATCAGCAAGTGGGGCTGGACTTCGCTGTAAGTTTACAACTTCGCTGTAGTTCCAGGTTGATGTGGTCTGAAAAAAGATCAGCTAGAGTCCAGCTGGAACATTATCACCACAGTGACCTCTGGGAAGCCTCTTCTGTGCGGAGTGACTCTACAGCCTGGTGCTCCTTACTCCTTAGTACATGTGTGGGCTTTGGAGTGGGACCCAGACACAAAGGTGGCTCTGCACCTTACTCGGTAAATCACTTACTTGGCAAATCTCTCTGAGCCTCGGTGTTCTCATTTGTAAAAGAGTTGCTGTGAGGATTGTGATAATACTACAAAGTGGCTGATACATGTTAAACCTTCCACAAATTACTGTTATTATTTTTTACTTTAAGAGTCCTTGGCTCTTCCTAGGTATAAACTGTATCACACAATAAACTGTACCCACCTCAAGGTCAAATAACTTCTGGTTTTATATATTTTTTCTAACATTTTGTATTTTTTTGTAATCTGCTTTTAAACCACCCCTGATTTCTTCAGGGTCTTATTTTGCAATAATGTGGGCCGAAGTCACCTTCTTCTGCCGTGTTTGGGAGTCAGTGAGGACCTGAACAGCTGTTAATGACGTTTCCTCAGCAGAATGACACAGCAGGGCTCGCATCAGATGGCAGGGCACCGATCACGCACAAGGAGAAACAGGAGCCCATTTGCATTATGATCCTGCACACAGCTTTTCTCAGGAACGCCCAAATGAGATGGATGCTGAAAAGGGCAACTGTAGGAAGAGCTGGAGAAGCAGAAAAATAAACGGACGGCGGTGAGCATCTGCAGGCAGGAGTAATGAGAATTAACAATAGTTCACTGTTTATATCCAAGTCGAATATCCTGTCCAGATTAAAATTTCCTTGTCTCTAGAAGGTCTGTTTTATAGTTTCTGGTTTTTGAACCGAGAGCCAATCAAGTTTTGCCCATTGTATTTGCTTAAGCAGGTTAAACAAGAACAGTCTGTCAAGCTTTGGTTTGTTTTGTTTCATGACATTGACTTTTAAAAGAGTCCAGGCCAAAGTTTGATAGAGTAATTCATGTTCTGGATTTGTCTGATGGTTTTCTCCTGATGGTTTCTCCTCCTATACTCCCCCACCACTTCCAATTTTTCCTGTAAACTGAAAGTCGAATCAAAAAGGCTGCACTAGAATTAGGTTAAACATTTTGGCAAGGATACTTCATAGGTGATTTGTATTTCATATTACATCAATCAGGCGGCACATAATGCCAGGTTGGCCCCAAATAGTGACATTAAATACAATCGCTTGGCTAAAGTGATGACTCACACTTCCTTCTGTTATGAAGGTATGGAATTCCCTTGAAAACAGCCAGCAGTCTGTACATAATCTGTTCCACAACAGCCTTGTAGTTAATGGTATTAGCATCCACTAATAACTGTTTATATAGATTATTTAATTTATAATTGTCACATGGCAATTTTCTAAATTATTACTTCTTTATGTATTTGCAGGCATACCTCTGTAAAAAAGAGTTTCTCCTCACATACTGAGGATGAATTATAGTTCCTTTTAAAAAGGCAGGGTAAGTGCTTAATTCTTTCTCTTTGCTGATTTTCAGAGTAAAGAGTTGCTGCTATAGTCACTTTTAAGGGTGGCAAATTAGTGTTTTCTGTCTTTCCTTTTTTGAACAGTCCTATGGACTATGTGGATTTTTTTTCTTTTTTCAGAAAGGGTCTCACTCTGTCACCCAGGCTAGGGTGCAGTGGTGTCATCACAGCTCACTGCAACCTCAAACTCCTGAGCTAAACCAATCCTCCTGCCTCAGCCTCCTGAGTAACTGGCACTACAGGCATGTGCCACCATACCCGGCTAATTTTTCTATTTTGTGTAGAGACGGGGTCTTGCTCTTGCGCAGGCTGGTGGACTTGTTTTTATTCAGTTTTTATAACCCGTTGTAGTCACTGATCTTTTTGGTGTTCACATTGCCCCACATTTGGCCAGAGGGAGCTCCTTTAAGCTGGCTAGCTCCTGTGTCCTTTTGAGATGTCCCCATAATTTTTTGAGCACTTCTCTTATTTTTTGCACAAGAAAGTGGCCAGGCTCACTTTGTACTTTTGCTGCCCTGACTCAGAATCAGCCATTTCTCCAAGAAACCCTGGGTCCTTTTATTGGAGAATTGTATGTATTTCACAAACTAAGATCTATGCATTTGATGAGCTCATTGCCACTGGAGTGCCATTGCATCTAGCTCTTATAGTGACCAAAGCTAAGAAATATATTTATTGAAATCATGAGTTCATAGTGATACTTCCAATTCAAATTTAATATTACAGAATTTTTCTTAACTTTTTTGATTCACATCTGTACCTCTTGTCTTTTACATAGAAAATTTCAGCACCTAATAACATTAACTTATTTATTTTTTGCCATAGTCTACAATATACACAAAGTAGATTTAAAATTGAAATACTAGAAAATTACTTGGTGAATTTTAGGCTTTTTATTTTTTGGTATTTCTTTTTACATTCTTAGAATATATTCCATTAAAGATAAACAGTGAGAATACTGTGTTCCTAAGTCACTTGAAAGAATTATATTCTATGTATATTATGTCACTCTTGTGACATTCAGTTAGGATAACTTGTATCAGTTTGATTTCAAATTTGGTTCACTGTTATTTTTCTTTGCAATTAAATTTTATTTATGAACAGATAAAATATGTTTGAGCCATTATGTGGCTCAAATTCAAAACTACACCAAAAATATAGTCAGAAAAATGGACTATATGCACTCAGATCGCCTCCAACCTGCTTCTCTTCCTCCCCACCGCCTGACTCCTGTAGGTAACCAGTTATTTTATCTTTTAGTTTGATATTTTATTATATCTGTATGTATAATTTCCCTCCCTTCTCACACAAAAGATAGCAAACTGTCTTCCCTGCTCAGTGTCTTGTGTTTTCTCCCTAACAATATTTACAATATATCCTGGAGAATCCATGTAAGTACATACACATCTTCCTCGTTCTTTTTTGTTACTGCAAACTTTACTCAGCAGTCCCATGCTGTTGTTGTTTAGCATGTGTTATCTTACTTGTGGCCCTTTTTGCCTTGTTTAGACCCTCATGGTCTCTGTAGGCATTTTAGGCTTTGACCCCTGCTAAGGCTTTCTGGGTGGGCAGAGGCAGGGAACACTGCATACATTTTGACTCCTAGAGGCTTCATCATGTCAACGCCACTTGCCCTTGGGAGAGATGAGGGTAAATAGGAACTGCACTGCTGCCGTTGCCCATTTCCAGCCCCAAACACCCTGGGCTCTTTCCTGATCAGGTGGAAAGCTGGGAGGAATGAATGAGGGGAGGGTATGGCTTTAAGTAACTTGGTTTTAATGTCAACATCTATTCCCTTCCCCTTCTCTCGGAGGCACAAGTGGGAATCGTTCCCCCTTTGTGCTAATTTAAAGTCAATTTAAGAAAAAGAAAAACAAACACAGGATTTTAGTCACATTCAGAATCCATACCATTCGGTATTAATGGAAAGTGAAGGAAGATTTTATTGCACAATGAAGCTGGAACATCTATTTTCAAATACAAATGTTTAATATTCCTCAGAATAGCTTTCTCTTTATGCTGACTTTTCCCCCTGCTCATCTCCAAAGCTCACAGTGCTTTTTCTAGTTTTCTTTTTCTGCCATGTTCCATTCATCACTCTCATAGGTGAGAGTGAACAAATGTTCTTTCTTGCTGGGTAATTCTTTTGCAAATACACTTTCAAATCTCATTTCTTAGGTGGTTTGATCTACATGCTAAAAAAAAATGGTGAATAAACTAATTTGGGTACGGGGGTGGGGGCATAACTACATGATGAGTGCAATGCTCATTGTCTGGGGAATGGACACCCTTGAAGTTCTGACTTGGGGGGATGGGCAGGACATGGGCAGTGTATGTGGCCTGAACTTTTGTACCCCCATGATGATAAGCTGAAATAAAAAAAAAAAAAACTAATTTGGGTAATTGTAAAGGTTTTTTTTTTTTTTGCCTTTCTCTAAATTGATTTCCTTTTGACCATTAAGAGAGTGATATGGCAAAAATAAAATAATGCAATAAGGTGTGTTTATCAGACAATGGATACACGTTACATGCATGATTATTCCCTGGCTTTGTGAATTACTTATTTTTTAGCACATGCAGAATAAATTAACTACACTCTAAGTATATCACCTATCAGTTCTTGGAGGATAACTGTTTCATAGGAATCTAAAGAGTCTTGTGTGAAAGTCAGCATCCTTTTCAGCTTTGAAGTCAGGAGCAGGGTGAAGCAATAATAATTTCTTAGACTGAAAGCAAGGGGAAGGGTTCCTAAGAGGGAAAAAGGACATGTATGGGAAAAGAAAATGGAACAGTAGATGTGAGAAAAAGTGAGGAAGAGGAAGAGAAGAGAATGAGAGAAAGAGGGAGGAGCAGGGGATAGTGCAGAGAAGAACAGAAAAGGTCTAAATTATGTCATAAACATAGGTCTGGTGGAAAGAACTCGCTACTGAGAGCTGGAAGTCATGTTTTCCAGTTCTGTCTTCTGCACACGCTGCTCTCTGGGGAATCTGAAGAATTTAGTTATAAATCAAGCACTTTGGGAAATATAGTGCCTCTTTTTAAGAGTAGCTAATATTTATAAATGCTTACCATGTACTGGGCACTTAGTCAAGCACTTGGCATGGATTACCTCAAGCCTAGGAATTAAGTTTTATCATTATCTCCACTTTACTGATGTAGAAACTGAGGCAAAGATGATGCTGTGATCTAAATGGAAACCTAATTCCCAATGTGATGGTATTAGGAAGTGGGGCCTTTTAGGAGGTGGGAGGTGATTAGGTCATGAGGGTGTAGTCCTTTTTTTTTTTTTTTTTTTTTTTTTTTTGGAGACAGAGTCTCACTCTGTTGCCCGGGCTAGAGTGAGTGCCGTGGCGTCAGCCTAGCTCACAGCAACCTCAAACTCCTGTGCTCAAGCAATCTTCCTGCCTCAGCCTCCCGAATAGCTGGGACTACAAGCATGTGCCACCATGCCCGGCTAATTTTTTCTATATATTTTTAGTTGTCCAGATATTTTCTTTCTATTTTTTTTAGTAGAGACGGGGTCTCGCTCTTGCTCAGGCTGGTCTCGGAACTCCTGAGCTCAAAGGATCCACGCTGCCTCAGCCTCCCAGAGTGCTAGGATTACAGGAGTGAGCCACCGCGCCCAGCCCTGAGGGTATAGTTCTAAAGAATAAGATTAGTGCCCTTATAAAAGAAACCCTGAAGTGCTAGCTAGCCCCTTCCACCGTGCGAGGATATAGCAAGAAGGTAATACCTATGAACCAGGAAATGGGGCCTCACCAGACACTGAATCTGCTGGCACCTTGATCTTGGACTTTCCAGCCTCTAGAACTGTGAGAAATAAATTTCTACTGTTTATAAGCTACCCAGTATATAGCATTTTGCTATAGCAGCCCAAACAGACTAAGATAGATGCTAAGTAAGTTACTCAAGGTCACACTGAGCAAATGACTATTTGTTGCCATGTATTCCTCATTGTCTTCCTTGCTAGCAGAACTCCAGTAGTTTGGGTTGGTCATATGCCCACCCCTCCCTGCAGACCCAGGGGATGAATGATATCAGACCTAAACCCGTCTTGGCTCTCCATCTCTCCTTCCTGATGTACGTTTTCCCAGCCTTCCTTGCAGGTGACCCAGTTCTGACCAACGAAGGTATAAGTCTGCTGAGGGCTCTGGGAAAGCTTTTCCTTCCTGATAAGAGACAAGCATGTTTTCTGCTTCTCTCTTCTTTCTTCCTCCTTGGGATGGTATGAAGATGCCATACTTGAGGCTATAGCCATCAGTTTGCAGCCATGAGGCAATAAACCCAAGGAAGAATGTCATTATGCTAAAGATGGCAGAATGGAAAGTGAAAAGTGTCCTGGGCTTTGAGGACATTGTTGACCTAGATTCACCTCCCAGCACACATCTTGTTATGTGAAATAATCAAATGTCACTATTACTATTGGAAATTTGTCAGGTTGGCCAAACTTGCAGCTGTGTGTATATCAACTGATAGGGGAACAGAGTGGGTTTGGGAAACAGGAAGCCTGTCTTCATTTTAGTCTGATAGGTTGCTACTCAGTACTGCAGAATCTGTTTCCTCCAGCACCTCCCATTCCCAACCTTGACTCCACATACACAGTTGTTACTCTTAACTGAAGAACGAAGGCAAAATGTAGCAGAGTGTAGGAAAATAGATACTGGTCAGATTTTAATTGCCTAAACTACAACTTATTTTACTTTACTATCTAAAACTGGAATGATAATTATACATATTGCAAATAAATTTTAGAACACAGTACAAAAATCCTTTCAAAGGAGCCATATTCCATGTCTCTCTGCATGGGTCTCACACAACCACTCACTTACCGACCTTTGTGCTTCTACCCAGGACTTCAGTTTTTCCTAAAACTGTTTCACCCCACTCCCCAACACACACTCTCTGTTTTATAAATCTTCATATTTCCACCATCTAGTACAGTGCTTAGTGTATAGTAACAATAAATGCTTGGAATTAAAATTGTATTAATATAATACCCCCTCTATTGAATAGCTATCTAAGTCATACGCCTTTTAGGAATTACAAGGACATATTAACATTTTTTCTGGTCTTGAGAGATGATTTCTTAATAATTATTAAAAATGTAAAGACATGTAAATTTCTGAAGAGAAGTTTGATAAGTTACTGATAGAGAGCAGGTGTTCAACAAATAAGCTAAACTGAGCAGAATGGTCTTTTAAAGAGCTATCTGTTCTGGACAAATATAAACTGTGGTTAAAATAAAATAAGGCATTTCACTACATTGTTCTTGGGGCAGAAGAATTAGACGAACTTTTCAAATATGTCTGATTTACAACCAGGGAGCAATTAACATGGGAAGGACTAAATTCCATTATTGAGAAACTGGGCACGGTGGGTGGCTCACGCCTATAATCCTAGCCCTTTGGGAGGCCAAGGCAGGAAAATCACTGGAGGCCAGGAGTTTGAGAACAGCCTGAGCAATATAGCAAGACTGCGTCTCCACAAAAAATAGAAAAATTAGTTGGGCATGGTGGCACGTGCCTGTAGTCCCAGCTACTCGGAAGGCTGAGGCGGGAGGATCATTTGAGCCCAGGCATTTGAGTTTGTAGTGAGCTGTGATGACACCACTGCACTCTACCCTGGGCAATAGAGTGAGACCCTGTCTCAAAAATAAATAAATAAAATAAAAGTAAAAATAAATTCCATTATTGAATACTTCATTTTGTACTAGACTTAATGATATCTGAGTCAGATAAGGGCTTCTGAGTATGGTAAGTTGAATTCATAAGGAAGTCTGGCTTCCGGTCATCAGTGTTAAATCGAATTCCACTTAATGCGAAAATGCTTCCCCCAACCCAAGGACAACATTTAAACCCAAAGGTTCTCACTGAAGTGTAGACAAGAATGATACCTACAATTCAAGTTGCCTTTGAATGAACTGGATAGAGATGAATGCACAGAACAAAGGAAAAGAAGTGGTAACCTAATGTTAAGATGCAATGTGGTTTTTCTCAGCCCTTTGATTTTACTTTTAG
The DNA here is from genome assembly GCF_041146395.1 of Eulemur rufifrons. Taxonomy (NCBI): domain Eukaryota; kingdom Metazoa; phylum Chordata; class Mammalia; order Primates; family Lemuridae; genus Eulemur; species Eulemur rufifrons. The sequence goes on from NC_090997.1 coordinate 39,116,825, forward strand.
AAAAAAAAAATTGAGGAATTTAAATGTAAAGACCTCATTGTTCTTTTCAAAATATTTATCCCTTAAGGTATTAAAAAAGCACTAAAAAAATTATAATTTCCATTCAGTAGGCCCTTCAAAATCACAGGAAAAAATTATTAAAATAATTGCTACAATAATAACACTTTATGTTTGTTTAATCCAACTTTTCCATTTTCTCTTAATTGTATCTATATATAAACATTTCTCATACTTCCTCTGTTGTAATTATTCTAAATGGCCTTTACGCCTGCATAATGAGAAATTGTAATGAATTCTGAAGCTCATTAGCAATGTCTTTATGAGGAATCAAAATAGTTTCTGAATTCAACAATAGCCTAAATGTAAATTTTATGTTTATTGTGATATGATAATCATTTACAAAGTAGTGAACTAATAACCAAAATGTAGAGTATAACTCGTATAGTCTATAACTCGTATTGCCTAGAACTATTTAAGCAATAATCAACTTTGAATATTTACTTTGTTAAAGTGATGTCATCTCCTGTCCTGGAATGCAATCTTGCAAAAAAACTCCATATGTATAATATACATTACAAAAAAAATGGTTAGTTAGAAGAGTCCTATAAGATTAAAAAACAAAACAAAAAACAATATCTGGTCTTTTCCTTTAAGCATTTAACATACTTGGAATGACATGTTCAATTTTAATCTTCCCCAATTAGGCCATCATTTTCATGACGGTAGGGATTGTGTTTGATTTACAGCTCAATCCCCAGCACCTACTATAACATCTGGCACATACTGAATGAATATGGCTGCAAGACATGAACTGCACACAAGGGATTTAGTTCCTCCGGCGGTTCTATCAGCAGACCTCCAAGCCTCCTTGTTATAGTTCCAAGATGGTGGCTTATACCGGTCACCTTCCTTTCATCTCATACCTTTTTCACAGTTTGCTGGGTTTTACAGTGGGAATAAGGCATTGGGGAAACGAAAATGTTTTTTCCCGTCAGAGAGGATAGAGAACCCCGTTGGTCAGGTTGAATGTGAACTGACTCAAGAATATGTCCTGAATGTTGGTTTTAAGTCTAATTCCTGACTTCATGATTTATCTCCATGCCCTAAACACAAGAGCTGAAAGTTTCATCTAATTCAGGGATTGGTTAGTATAGTTCCTGTTAATTAAGATTTTATTTGGTCAACAATAGACAGAATCAGCCTGATGCAGCAATAAAGCAGTGGACAAATTCTCTCCTTATGAAATTAAAGCTGCATTATTTGGCTTTATTGATGTTTCATTTCACTAATATTCCTTTTATCTTAATTATGGCCTCTAAACTTCATTAACATCAAAAAGATTTTGCTAAGTACTTTAACTGAACATGGCAACGTACAAAGAGGCTCATACAAACAAGATCCTTGGTATTCAAAAAGTTAAAAGCACAGACATGAAACAAATATTTATAGGATTTATATGCTTTATGCAAATGCAGACCATTCCCTGATTTATTTTGCACAATGAATAATAGTTAATATCTATTGAGTCCTAACTTACCGAGTCCTAACCAGGAATTGTATAAAAAAGCACTTTACATATATCATTTCCACTAAGTACCCCCAAAATGAGGAAAGTGAGGGAGGTGAGGTATTGGCAAGTTAAGCAAGCTGCCTAAGGTCACACAGCTGTGATTCAGGTCTGGTTCCAAGGCCCATTCCTTAACCTCTCTGGCTGACCCCTGCCCTTTGTCTCATAATTTCCTCAGCCACGAATTTATCACCCATTAACAGCCAAAGGTGCTGACTCTGCTTTTGGAGAAGTAACCCCTTGGAGCAGGACAGGGATTGTGACAGGCATGATGTGGTGACTGTGCAGTCCCTTAGAAAGTTAAATCTTTAGGGAGCCAGACAGTATTGGTTTAAGAGCTATTAAGAACAGGGCAGCTCTAAGGGAAATGAATTATCAATCAGATTCCATTCCATTCTAAAAATAAAATCTGGACAGTTGAGACTTCAAACTGTTTAAAAGAGTCCTGTATTTAATCTGTAGATAAAGCTTAATAAAAAAAAATATTTATGTTTCCTGAGTCCCCTTATAGCTTCTGCCCTTGCTCTCTTCTCCTACCATTACCCCTCAATTTTCAAATAGGAGAGACTGAGGCTGTGTCGTTGCCTGTACACTTCATTGGCTATCAGTTCTCAAGCTGCTGCAATTTGGCTTCTGTCTCCTCCTCACTACTGGAAGTGCTCTCGCAAAGGTCAGCAATGATAAGAAGCCATCACCATAATAACTGCTAGTGCTTCTTGTGGATTTATTGGGAGCCAAGCTCAGTGTCTTACGCTGGAGAGAGAAACCTGGAGAACCATAGGGCTGTATCTGTGGATAATTTTGGTTTAGTGGGCTCAGTTTTTAAAAATCAAGCCAACATTGAAAAATCAGAATGTTTCAGACAAAAATCTGAACAAGATGTGCTGTCCAGCTTGCTCCAGTCCTCACAGTGCTCACCTCCCACACAAAGTGAATTTAAGGAGGGACCTTCCTCACCTTCCTCATTCTGGCACCTGCTTGACCGCCCAAGGAGCACGATTTACTCCCCATGCTTTACGTGGGTATTCTGTGCAGGATATTACAGTTGCTAGGAAAAGAGGCTCATTTAAACTTGCTCAGGAAAGGGGGCTTATGAAACAGCAATTCCAGTGCAGGAACTGTGGCAGACTTGGATTCATAACAACTGAGACTAAAAGCCAGCCTTCTTATTAGTGTCTCTGCTTCTCACTACATAGTGACTCCATGCTCCTCCTGCCACTGGCAAGACTGGCTTCCTCTTCTTGGTCATCATTTCAATCCCTTCATTGCCTCAACTTGATCAAAGAGTCTCATCCCAACCCCACACCAGCCCCCACAGCATTCTCCTTTACTGCCAACTGCCTTAGCCTTTAAATTTCCCAACCATAAACCAGGCACCGTGGCGTGCGCCTGCAGTCCCAGCTACTCAGGAGTCGGAGGTGGGAGGATGGCTTGTGCCCATGAGTTTGAAGCTGCACTGAGCTATGATTGTGCCATTACACCCCAGCCTGGGTGACAGAGCAAATTAATAAATAAATAAATAAATAAAATATCCAACTATAAATTCCTGAAAGAAGAATTTGATGGATCAAGCTTGATCATATATGTCATAAATTACTTTTATAATGCAATAGGTCATGCTGGGGGAAGTACACAGATGTGGTCCAAACATCTGTGACCAGGTGAACTAGAAGCATCCTTTTGAAGGGCTGTGGGTTTACAGGCACTATAAGGCATAACTTAGATAACATCCTAAGCATAATTAACCCTCATTGCAATCTTGAGTGAGAGCAATCATTTATACCCATTTTATAGAAAAGAAAATTGAGTCTTAGAAAGATGATGAAATTTGCCCAAGGTATTAAGAGGTAGAGCTGGAATGTGAACTCAGGCTGCCTAACTGACAAACTCAGAGCCTCCATTTTCATTATAATCTTTCATGACTTCTAGGCTAACATTCTTAGCTATTCTCTACTTTTTGAAACTTAAAATTCTTCTTTTGGGTTCTGTGATACTATGCTCTTTCAGTTTTATACTATTCTGATTGCTCCTTCACTATTTTTAATTCCTTGCTCTTCCAATTCTTAAATGTAGACTCTCATGTCTCTTTCCATACTTTCTTCTTAGGCAAAATCATAGGCTTCTACAGATTTGGATATAGTCAGACATCATAATTTCTTCACCTGGGGTGCCTGAACCTCCCCTCACTCCTAGCCTAAAGGGATCCGTGGATAGAATGTAGGGGGTTCATGAATTTGAATGAGAAAAGAAATTTCATCTTTATATTTTCATTAAACTCTAACTAAAATTTACCAATTCGTTCAATTATGAATACAGGGAACAAACCACTGTAATAACAGCAACACTGGTGACCTTGTTACCAATAGAAACCATAGGTATTTTCATATTTTCCAGTTGTTGCAAATATGTCAAAATTTTATTTTTTCTCATTACTACTTCAAAATCATGGTGGCTATTTGACCCATCACTAGATCTTGATATTTAATGCATTAATAAAGAAGCATATATATTACTATATCAAAAATTTAATATTTTGATGCCTGTTTTGCAATATAGTTTCCTTCGTAATCCTGTAATTTTTTATTTTCTATATTTAGAAACTTTGTTTTTTTGAGAAAGGGCCCATAAACTTCACCAGACTTCTAAAGGGTCCTTGGCACCCCTCCCTACAATAAAAAAAGTTTAAAAACCCCGCTTTTTTTTTCTTTGAGACAGAGTCTCGCTCTGTTGTCCCAGATAGGGTGCCGTGGCGTCAGCCTAGCCCACAGCAACCTCAAACTCCTGACCTCAAGCGATCCTCCTACCTCAGCCTCCCAGAGTGCTAGGATCACAGGTATGACCCACCACGCCCGGCCAGAGAACCCCTGCTTTAAAACACTGTGGCCAGACGGTCTCTCATGACTTGTAAAGAGGATCAAGTCCTAGGCAACACAGGGGCAACTTCCCTCAAGCCTAATGACCTGCTCAGTTTTCTGAGTCCTGTCTTAAAGTTTCAGCTGCCAGCTCTATCCTTAGACTTTACTTGTCAGATCTGCATCTAATCTTCTTTGTGGTCTGATACCCTGGCGTTGATCTTGGATCTCTACCTTATAGCCCAGATTGCTTTCTGCTCTTGGTCACTCTTCCACTTTGTTTACTAGCTCTGGGTCTCAATTCCATACTGGCCTTGCTTGGTTCCTGGAGTGTTAACACACTTTGGCCTGCATACAAGCTCTGGAGATGAAACTTTTCATCTAGGGTGGACAAAAATAGAGCTAACATCTGCTTGAAGTATAGTTCTGATTATATCTTTGTTTCTCAGAATACTTATAAAGTACAAACTTCTCAGTGCACTTTTGGTTGCACAAAGCAAACCCCATTTGAAGTGGCTTAAAGAAGATGAGAAATTTATGGATACAGGGATATTACACAGCCATCTGGAACAGGGATACAGGAACAGGTTGAATCACAGACAGAGATTGACAAACTTTTCCTGTAAAGGGCAAGATGAAAATGTATTATGCGTTGTCACTCCATAGACAATACAAAATGTAAAATGTTCCAATAAAACTTTATTTATAAAACAGCCGGCCAGCCAGGTTTGACGCACTGGTCATAGTTTGAGGATCCCTAGACTAAAATATTGTCAGGACTCTTTCTGAAATTTATAGCTGTCACTCTCCAACTCTACTACATCTCTGTTGTTCTCTTCCTACTTACTATTAATCGCTTCTTCAGCTTCTCTGGTTCTCATGTTGGAACACGGCTTCTGAAAGCTCTGAGCTTCTAAGGTACAAATTCAAGCTATCTTGCTTTCCCAGTCCCAATTCCAAATACTTAGGGTGTGGATGTTGCCTTGCCTTGCTCACCCCTAGAGCAATCAGCTGTGGCCATGGGGCTATGTCTTGCTGTATGAACAGGGCTTTGGGGACCCTTACAACCTTTATGATGAGAGCAGAGGGACAGACCCCAGAAAAATGCAAGGAGCTGGGCAGCCCAGTGCAACCTTGTGGCATTCATTCAAACCTACTGTTTTTAGCATTGTCCTCTATTGGTTCCCTCACATCACTTTCTGAAGCAAAACCAACTCTTTGTTATTTTCCTCACACACTCTGAATATTCTCACTCTGCATCCTCCCTATCTGCCAGAAGAAATTCTACTCATCTTTAAAGTCTCTTCTATAAAAAGCCACCTTTTCCTTCTTTTTCCTTTCTATCCCCACAACACTCCATTGGCACACTGTGTCTTGTTCTGTTGCTATTTTTGTACCTGTCTTTTTCTTTCACAGACAATAGGTGCTTTGCTGACGGAGGAAATGACTTACTCAACTTTTTATCCACTCTGGTACCTTTCACAGAGTAACCTCTGAGTTCCAATTTGTTGAGTTTAACTATATTTTCATAGCTGAATCATTCCAAACTGAAGAAAATGTTGACTTTAATAAAGGCTTGCACTTATACAGGAAATATGGTATCTACTTTTAAGAAAATTATTTTATTCCACATTTATGGTAGCAAAATTACATGTGCAGAGAGATATTAACTGCAGCAAACTTATATTTAAAATTCTTAAACACTAAGAAGAAATACAGTCCCACCAGAATTGTATGTTCTATTATTATACTAAATAAAAAAAGAATTCCTAGTACAGAAATGACCTGTTTAAGATAAGCGATAGGAAAGGTTATAAACTTGAAATATTCACAATTGCTCTAAAAAAAAATACTCCAAAGCGATTATTTGTGCACGCAACTTATCAAAGAGCCAGAGACCTTATCATCTAATTTCTTTCTTTTTTAGAACTATTAATTAACATTGTTCCCAGATCTCTGCTAAACTCCCCTGCTGAAAGGAAGAAAGTAAATACAGTACTGCAGGGAAAACTGGTTCATTTCCACGCACTGTGAGAAGCTTAAGCTTTTGTCAAACAGCAAATACTTGCTAAAGAACTATTCCTAGTGTATTAGCAACTACATAAAAGCTTTTTACTTAACAGCATCCTCCTGGGATACTGCGCTGGAATGTGCAGCAGTTCTGAAAAAGGCACAGATTTGGCAGGACTGTAAATATTAGGTGCACACAGGCGAAGCCATTGTGTAGGGGGGCGGGTGGGGTCCTGATTTCCAATGTTGATAGCAGCATCTAATTTCGTTTGGTATTTATTTTTTCTACTACAATTACAATTTTGCTTAGAAAAATGAAATATCGAGTGTGCTCTCATCTGGATTCTAATTTTCAGCATCCACCGAAAACAGAAAACCTCTCATTTACCCAAAAGAATCACCTTTCTGAAATCTCCAGAGCCGCTGGAAAAACAGAGGCGAGCCCAACCCCCGCCCCGCCACCTGCTGAGAGCCCGGCCCGCCCATCCAGCCAGCCTCAGGTCGCAGGGCTTGCCCTGCGCGCAGGCAGCGCTGAAATGAGTCGCCACGGCACAATCGTGTCTGTTGGCAGTTCTGGGTGGGGATGCTCCAAACCTGCAAACCACAATACATAACCCCAGCTTGGACTTTGAACCAAGCCCTTTTGCCCAGTTTGCTTTTTGCTCGGCACGCCGGAATCCTCGCCGCCCCAACTCCCAGCTTCTCCCAGCCTCCGGCTCCCCTCCTGCCACCTGCGCGCCTCCCAGATCAAAGCGCTTTTGGGAGGGGGCTGGAAGGCGCCCAGTCCACCCGCCACCTTAGGGAGAGACGGAAACTACAACTCCCATCACGCCCCGCAGCCGGCTCCCTCCTCCTCCCCCTCCTCCCCCTCCAGCCTGCGGCCGGGCGGCGCTGAGCTTTTATCTGCGGACCCGGCGGGAGGGAGCCACATCCCGGCGGTGTTCCCCGACGGCAGCGCCGTGCGCGGCAGCGGCAGCTCTAAGCCGGGTTCACCTTTGCGTCCGCGCCAGCCGGGAGCCTGGGGGCAAAGGCTCCGTTCCGGGCGAAGCGAGAGGATGGTCATCCGCGTATTCATCGCCTCTTCCTCGGGCTTCGTGGCGGTGAGCGCGGCGGGGGCCGGCCGCGGGTTGGGGTCGCGGGGCGCCGGGTGCCGGGGCGCGGGTCCGGCGGGAGGCGCACGGCGCTTGTCCCTGTGCGTCTGGGCGCGCAGCGCGTCCGCCGCAGGAGCCCGCGCCCGGCAGGTGATCCATCACACTTGGACAACAATGAAAAGGGCGGGGAGGAACGGTGGGTGTGGGACCCCAAGCTCACTCACATGCCCACCCTGTGCGGCCTGAGAGCCAGACAGCGCGGCGGAAAATGGAGTCCGAGGGAAGCCCCCAGCTCCTGTTGTGTGGCTGGGGAGATTGGGGAGCGGGTGGTATAAGAGCTTCGGGGGTCCCTCTCCTTTAGTTTAGTTCTTCCTGATTTGGGACCTTGAGCCTGGTTATGTTTTTGTTTGGGAGCTTTTTTGGCAGCTTTGGTTTGCTAAACTAGTTTCTGAATGAAACAAGTTTAAGGGAATTGCTCTCCACCCTCCCTTCCCCGCCGCCAAGTACGTTTCTTTAGTTTTATACCTGCGCAAAGAGAACGGTAAACCAGGCTTGTCCTGTTGTGCCAGGGTTGCTAGTTTCTTGTCACTTTTCTTGCTAGAGGGCCATAAATATTTTTACATCTTTATGTAAATACGTGTGTATTCGCGTTTTCTTTCTACCTGTAATGCTGTGGTATGTGTCATCTTGGGGAGCTATACATGGTAGTCTCTTTATTTTTAGCTGTTCTGTTTGGTGAATGTTCTTGAAATTTTTTAGGAAGTTTTTTTTTGTTTTATAAAGAAAACGAAAAGTTAAATAGCCAGATGTCAGACTTTATGGAAAAATTCAGTAGTTATATTTGACAGCCCATTCAGTAAGACTTGTAGCACATGTGTTTTACATGATTGTTGAAGCTTGGTTTTCTTAGCTAAGAGTTAAAGTATAGATTTAAGAGTCTCCTTGGTGAAATATATAATCAAATACATCAAAAAGTGTACTGTAGGTTGCTTAAAGTTTGGATTGGCCAATTGCCTGCCCAGTAGTTTAAATAGATAGTCCCAAAATTGGTTTCTTAAATGGGTGGGGTGGACAATGGAATAAAATATTGCCTGAAAATCCTTTTAAACCACTAAAGCTTTTTATTTCAAAAGAAACCAACACTATAATACAAAGACCCCTGCCCCCCCACCCCCCTTTAATGCTAGGAGCAATGGATGGGAAACTCCAACTTATCTTTATGTACAGGCATGTTCTGGTCCTCAGACTTCTGACAATTTCTGGTGTTTCTAGTTATTTGGGTTGCTTAGTCATCCCTGCCTTTTATAGATTTCCCCATTGAAGCTTCACTTCATGTGTTTGGAAACCAGTATTGTTTTATGGATAGATTTATTCAAATGCTCTCTCCTTACTAAGAATGCTACAAAGCGCTGGGTTTCATCACCAACTTGCATGCTTCAATAATTGTTCCAATAGCATTTTATTGATTGCACAAGGGATGCTTTACAGTATTAAGCCAAGGCCATGTTTGGCAAGTCAAAGACAAAGTCGGAGTAATTACTTGGCTATTCCTGTCAGTAGGTGGTATATCAAGATAGTTCTGGAACCCCACATTTCTGTTTCCTTAGTTCCATTAACAAACATTTATTGTCTGTCTGCTATGTGGCTTTTTAATTTTAAGATTTGTTGTTGTGTGTTTTGCACATGCAGCTAAAAGTAAGAGAGTTAGTTTTCGTGTGAGTCCTGACTGGCCCTGTAAGCCTGGATAAGGTGCTCCTTCTCTGCCTGAGCTTCTTTTCTGTAAATGAAGGATTGATAACTCAGAATTGCACTGTAGTTTTACAAATGTTTTGAATTCATCAGTTGAGTAAATGTGGATGCATACTCATAACAGCTTCTTTTACTTGGATGATATAACTATTAGTCTCAGAGTAAATTTATTCTTTTCCTTGGGCATTTTACTGTGATGGCTTAGGTCCCTTCCATGCCCTACCTGGAAGCATGTGTTCTGACGAAGTTTCATTTGAGCTGGAAACACACTCAGTTACCACACACTTACAGTCCATAAACACTAATTATCTATTTTAATGGTCTGCTGTTTTAAGATCCAGTCTTTTCAGGTCTTAGAAAATTCTTGTTCATTGAATCTTCCCAGTTACATCGTATATCAGAACACAGTTAATCACTGACTCCTTCCAATTGTGGTATCATCTCCTATGTCAGTACACAGTTTTTCTGTAATATTGATACTTTTGGTGATGTTAAGCTTATGTTCATATGCGAGAATAATGATTTCTAAAAATTAATGAAAATGTTTAGGTCAATTCTTGGGCTGAGGGAGCTAATGGGGCTTATAGCATTAAGCTATATTAAGCTGTGATGCCATAGCCATAGTGTTTTTCCTCTAGCAGAGTTGGTTGACTATAGGCAGTGTTTTATTTGGTACCCACCGGTGACCAGGTAGTGCATGGGAGAACAAATAATTTGATTCCCAAGTCAGTCTGGTTTTAGCTGAAGTTTATTAAACCACAAGGAGGGAATGTGACTAGAATTAGACTTAGCTAAGTAAGTCCCATGGAATTCAAAAAAGATGCTCTGCTTCAATCACAATAGATTTAAACAAAGTCTATTTGGAGAAAATCAAGCTTTCTTATTCTGATTCCCCTAAGGGCTCAGCTTCAGCAATTGAAATAACTAGTACCAAGGGGTGATTCCCCTATTAATTCTACCAAACTACAGGTGAAGCTTGCTTTTACTAGGAAACAAAAGTGATGCCACACTGTTATACAATGAGTACCTGAAAATCAGATTTCTTATGCAACTGACAGTGTTGCTGTCATTCATGTTATAGTGTAGGAACATTTTATTTCAGTTCTAAGAAAACAGTATATTCATAGAAAAGTCATTTTAAAATTTAATTTAGTTTGGATGTATACCTGAAAGGGGTGGTCTTGGTAACTTTGTCCAGTAAATATATTCATATGATTTTTGAATTTAAAAACATTGAAGTCAGTCAATTATTTCATTCATTTATTCATTCAACAATTATTTTTGAAGGGTTTGTGCTGCTTGCCCAGCTCTGTCCTTGGTCTTATGGGAAACCAAAGAATAGAGGGTGTGGTCTCGGTCCTCAAGGAATTCGCAGACCAGGTGAGGAGATAAGATAGGAAAGGTAAAACCGGCAGTAATAAAGTACAGCCTGAGGACACATGCCTCTTTCAGGAACATTCTTACCAGAGACAGAAATAATATAGGAGGCTACGGGATGTATTGCAGGATGTCAGATAAGGAGGAAATGTGCCAGAAATCATAAAATATGCATGTGGAAGCCTGAGGCAGATGGCAGGGAGAGGAGTTGAGTTAGATTTGGAGACGGGGAGAGAGTTCAGGAGCCCATCTTGCTCAGGCTGGGAAGGAGTGAGCTCTGGAGGGGACAGGGTACACTCCTAAGTCCCTGAACGAAGCCCATGGCAAGCTCCATAGTGCCCACATCTCAGAGATGTTTTCAGTTCCTGCGGCTTGTTTGCTACCTGGAGCATTTTGTCCCTCAGAGAACATGGTGCTGTCCGGCACTTGGGAGACCCTTGGTATATGATTTCTGAAGAACCTTTACTTTCCTACCTGCCTTGAATAAAATTTCTCAAAAAGCAAATACAGTCTTTTACTCATTAAAATCCCTGGGCTCAGTTAGAGTTGGAGGGAAACCTAGAGACGTTTCTGGTGAAATCCAACCACCAAATTTTATAGAGAAGGAAACTTGAGCATAGGGGTTAAGTGGCTTGCCCTGAGGTCCTTTATATCCAGTCAGTGCAGAGCTAAGATTTATTATAGCAGGAAGCCAGATTCCTGAATGCTTTCATTCGTGCATTGATTGATTCACATATTCATCAAACAAGCATTGGAAACTCACTACCCAGGCTCTGTATTAGGAGATGTTAGGTGCTAGGTGTATGTGACGGCCAGGAGAACAGGCTCTTCCCTCATGGCACAAATCCTTGCTGTCTCTGCTCACCTCAGAGACTTGCTGTGCAAACCATTTAATCAAGAAGAATGAAGGAGCAATGCTGGCGTGGGGGAATGTTTCCTGGGGGTAGGGTGAAATGAACTAGACAGCAGTATTCCCCTGGATATTGGAGAGCCACGTCACTGGGAGCAAAAGATATAGAGATACTGAAAGCAAAGTTGGAAAATAGAGCTTTATTCGAGGCTGTAACAGTATTTTCAAGAGAGAATGGGTAGGGAACACATAGAAACTACGCTCAGAGTTGTGAGTTGTCTTGCTCTTTGCAACTGTAAAATGTATACCTACTACTATGCATGATTTATAATTATTTTAAAAATACAATTACCGGGTAAGCTACTGCATCCTACGTGAACACATTCAGTAAAGCTTCATGGTATAAGAAAGCCTCAGAAAAGAATTCCAAGGCAGTTAAAATCAGGATGTGATCATGTAGAATGGACTGGGTATTAATTTCTAAGTTAGTCTAATGTCACAAGGAGCTAGTGAGGGTATGCCTGGGCTCTTTAGGATCTTTAACTCTTTAGGTCCTCACTGTCATATGCAAGGTAGTTATTTATTCCCATTTTACAGAAGAAGAGGCTGAAGTGAACTGACTTGATTGAGATCATACTCAGTTGGTGGTGGGACCTTGAATCAAACCCTGGTGAGCAGGTGGCTCCAGAGCTTCTAGAGCAGAAGTTCTCCCTTGTGGTCTCTGTTGCACACTGGGGGAATGAGAATATCAGGGATACTTGACATCCTGCAGTGTGGGACATCTGGGCACAGAGAACTGCCCCATTCAAAATGCCGGTGGTATCTCGGGGAGACAGTGCTGCAGGACTTTGGCAGAGGAGGGTGTGAAGCGAGGTTAGGGAAGAGGTGGGAGCACACAAGTGATCAGGAGAAGCAGGAATAAATTGGGGGCTCAAGGGCAGGATGTGGTTGTAATGGAAGGTCAGGCTAAGAAGCCATGTGTATTAGTTTCCTACGGCTACTGTTAACAAAATCCAAGAACAAGGGCTTACCTAATAGAAATGTGTTTCAACTTTCTGGAAGCTGGAAGTCTACGATCAAGGTGTCGGCTAGGTTGCTTCCTATTGAGGGCTGTGGGGGAGAATCTGTTCCATGTCTCTTGCTTGGCTGGTGGTTCGCTGGCGATCCTTGGCATTCCCTGGCTTGCAGAGGTATCACCCTGGTATCTGCCTTCGCATTCACATGGCATTCTTCCTACGTGTGTCTCTGTGTCCAAATCTTCCTTTTCGTTAAGGACACAGTCACACTCAAGTAGAGCCTACCCCAATGACTTCATCTTAACTTTATTATCTATTAATGCAAATATCCTATTTCCAAATAAGGCTCCATTTATAGGTACTGAGATTTAAGACTTCAGCATCTTTGTGGGGACACATTTAAACCCATAATAGCATGCAACAGGAAGGTTGACATAAAAAGGCTAATTTCTGACATTTTTCTCTTTTAATTGGGAAGACTATAGGCAAATTTCTTTATTGAATTATGTGGAATTATAGCCTACGTATCAGGTCTTTTGCTAGAAAGGGAGATTTATCAGTATCTCACGTGAAGACCTGACCTCAGTTTTTCTAGTATATTTTATTATTTCTTAAATTTGATATGTATTTTTCTATTTTACAATAACCTTTAAACTTGTAAATATAATCAAGGGCATGGACTCTTTTAGGAAATTAGGAGCTTTTTATCCATTTGCTTTGTACACTTTAAGCATTTCAATCTATTTGAGGAAACTAAATTTTTTTTTAGCCAAGATAAAATAATTTATTTGAAAAATAAAATTTATTCCACTTGTAATTATAGAAGAAATTAAATAGATATATGATAACAAATAAATAGATACAGATAAAAATAGATTATCAAGAACTATGTCTTTACAGGCAGAGTGATTGGTATTGATGTATTGAGAATCTGTGAGATTCTCACTGGTCCAGTTATTCAAAGAAAAACATATAACATTTCAAAATTAGATAGTATTAGAAGTAAACATCAAGATAAAGTATTAATTCTGGAATGATATTCAAATATTGCAAATATACTTTTTCCTACTATAAGTAGCATACAAACAATAATTATTTATTTACTTTTATTTTTTTTATTTTTTGTAGAGACAAGGTCTCCCTATTACCCAGGCTGGTCTTGAACTCCCAGCCTCAAGTGATCCCCCGCCTTGGCCTTTCGAAGTGCTAGAAACTTAGGTGCAAGAGTGCCACCTCCTATAAACTTAATTACTTTTAGGCCTTTGCAGCCCCCGGGACAATTTGGAAACAATTTGGTTGGTCCCCTGGATCTAGTTCCCTTTGTTACTGTTGACAGCTTATTCCTGAGGGATCTGGCTCCGTATTTGGCAGAACCCTAAGGGGGGTTTCCTGGAGCTGCCCCCAGAGGTGGAAGAGCAGGGTGAGGCGTATAGCAGGGTGTGTCCTCTTTGCTGTGGGATCTTTGTGGGCCCTCTGCCAGCATTGCTTCTGGGCTCCCAAAGCGGACAGGGGTTGTTGGCTGTGACTGAGGGCAGAGGGTTCTAACTATTTCAGGATATGTTTTCCATTTCCTACTGGGTCATGGCCCAAATCTGGAAACGGCTTTTTGTCATCTTGGATCTAGTGGCTTTTTCGAGAGTGGAGGGCTGAGAGTAAGAGGCACCCAATTAGGTGACTTGCTTGACAGGTTAGTTTAGTGGTATTTGGTAAATGCAAATATGGTTAAAGTCAGCAGGTATTGCTGCATACCAATCTAGTATTAAAAACAAAGCAAAACAAAAAAACCCAAAGCAACAACAACCAGCATACCTTTTGAGTTAGTTTGTTTTCCTTCTGTGGGTTGCACAGGAGTGGGAGTGTGGTCTTCTTCGTGCGTGACATTCCTGTGTGAATTGAAGCTTGCTGGTTATTTGCTTGAATAACTACATTCATTGGTTGCAGTTCCTTTATTTATTTATTTATTTTTTTATTTTTTGAGACAGAGTCTCACTCTGTTGCCTGGGCTAGAGTGCCGTGGCGTTAGCGTAGCTCACAGCAACCTCAAACTCCTGGGCTCAAGCAATCCTTCTGCCTCAGCCTCCTGAGTAGCTGGGACTACAGGCATGCGCCACCATGCCCGGCTAATTTTTTCTATATATATTTTTAGTTGTCCATATAATTTCTTTCTATTTTTAGTAGAGACAGGGTTTCACTCTTGCTCAGGCTGGTCTCAAACTCTTGAGCTCAAACGAACCACCCGCCTCAGCCTCCCAGAGTGTTAGGATTACAGGGGTGAGCCACCGCGCCTGGCCAGTTGCAATTCCTTTAAATGGAAATTGGCCACCTCCATAAGCCTGGACCCCCAGTTGACTGGAGGTTGGATTATACTGTTCTTTTATGATAAATAGACTGCTTACTAGGCAGAATAGATGTTTAGGTTGAGTATATGCTGATTTATTTGATTCTGGAGTCAGTTTATATTCAACCCATGCACCTGTGGTCATTGGAGGGCAGTGTAGCATTATGAGTAAGCCTGGGGCTATTGCCACTGATGAAGGACATGACCTTAGGCAAGTAATCTCAGCCTCATCATTTGTAAAAGTGGGATGGGAATAGTACCTTAGGTATAGAATTGCCATGAGCCTTGAATGAATGAGTGAATGAATGTTTCTGCATTAGGCATTTAGCAGAGTGCCAGGAACATAGTACTCAGTGCATATTACTTAATTTCTTTTTTTTTTTTTTTGAGACAGAGTTTTGCTCTGTTTCCCAGGCTAGGGTGCCGTGGTATCAGCCTAGTTCACAGCAACCTCAAACTCCTGGGCTCAAGCAATCCTACTGCCTCAGCCTCTCGAGTAGCTGGGACTACAGGCATGTGCCGCCATGCCCGGTTAATTTTTTTTTCTATATATTTTTAGTTGTCTGGCTAATTTCTTTCTATTTTTAGTAGAGACGGGTCTCATTCTTGCTCAGGCTGGTCTTGAACTCCTGACTTCAAGCAATCCTCCTGCCTTGGCCTCCCGGAGTGCTAGGATTACAGGCGTGAGCCACTGCGCCTGGCCCATAATACCTATTATTCCTATTATATCATCATCATCTTCAGCAGTAGCAGTAATAACAGTAAAAAAAACCATGACCTTGAACCATGTAAGATCTTTAACCATCCAAAAATTATGTACAGTACATAGGACTTACTAAGCTGAGAATGCATGCTGGTATAATTTTATGAGAGTTTTTAGTAAATTTAAGTGATAAAGGTTTTATATATCAACTTAATAAGAACATTGTAATTTGAGCAGGTCATTATATACTACCTTAATTAGAGCTCTACTGTAATTTTTGTATATTTTATAGGTGTAGAGCGTGTGCAGGAGTCATTCTGACCATATTTATTCACTGCTTACAAAGTGCTTACTACTATGCAAATGATCACTATTCTTTGCTATACATAGTACAGTTGGCCCTCTGTATCCGTGGGCTCCACATCTGTGGGTTCAACCAACCATGGATCAAAAATATTCAAAAAGAAAAAGTGGATGGTGTGTCTGTATGTGTTCAGTTGTCATTATCCCTTAAATAATACAGTATAACAACTATTTACATAGCATTTACATTATATTAGGTATTATGAGTAATCTAGAGATGATTTAAATTATATGGGAGGATGTGCATGATTATATGCAAATATTAAACCATTTTTTATCTAAGGGACTTGAGCATCTGAGGATTTTGGTATCTGAGGGGAGTCCTGGAACCAATCCCCAATGGATACTGAGTGATAACTGTACATGGTATTTTTTGAGAGTTCTGCTTGATTTAAGGACTGCCAAGACTTGGCAAATAGATTTCATTCCAAATGACAGTTCTGACTGATGGAAAGTGGCTGCCTGGAGAGCTGGGAAAGGGGTTTTGGAGCCTTGTCTGAAATTGGCAGAAAACAGTATGATTGTTGGTACCTGCTGTGGCACCAGAGGAGGGAGAATCAGGGCTTATGCCACATATTTGCCATCCCTGTCTTAGACTTTGTGCATTTGGACTTTGTCTTTCAGATTCGTGTAACTGAATGTAGAATGTTTTGAGTCTGTGAATAATAGGGAAGAAGAATATGAGACACCAAGTTGAGCTGATGGACAATATCCTCTGCAAACATCCTGCCTTGTCTCTCCCTGCAAATTTGGTGGTGGTGGTGGGTGGTGGTGGTGGCGGCAAAGAAGGTCCAGGATTTCTGTGTTTAATGAAGATGAGTGGTACTTCCCAGAATCCTGACTGTGAAACTGAACACTGTAAATTTTGAATGCTTGTGAAATATAGATTGGGTGCTTGTAGATTGGCAGAAGGGTGGGTGAATGATGGCAAAAGAGGTTAGGGGGCTTTGTGGAAAAATGTGGTGGAGACAGGAGAGGGAGAAAGACACCTATCGACTCACTGTGCTGAGCCTTGGAGCATTGAAAGGACAGGTGAACAATGACTGTTTCTCTGTGCCCAACAGTGTGGTAGGATTTTTCCCGTAGGTTATTTCATCCTTACAATCACCCTACAAACTATGATTTATTATACTTATTTTACAGATGAGAGTATTGAGGCACAGGGTGATTAAGTACCGTGCCTAGGATTATTCAGCTCAATGGGAGAACCTAGATTTGAACCTTTTTCTTCTGATTTTGTATCTGGTTCTTTTTTCATTACCCCACATTGCCTACCGGAAGAGCCCCTGACCAGAGACTAGTGAAAACCTGGGTTGTGGTAATGCAGAAAGCAGCCAGAATAACAGTGTATGAGCGTAAGCTAACGAAAAGGGATGGCTCAGAGTTCCTAAAGAGCAACACTAGGGCCTCCACTCAGCTGTTAGCTGGTAATTGTAGGCATAGGGTCCTGAGGGCATGTGAAAGCAATGGTTGTGCTGCAGAGACTGAAAAAAGCTAAAAAGAGTATGATTTGGAATGGAAAGCTAATATTTCATAATAATAGCAATGTGTACCATTCACACTATATTCAGGAAGTACTGTGGGGGAGATTTGCATTTGTTGTTGTCATTCCTTAACGCAACTCTGTGTAGTAGCCATTCATATCCTCCCTCCATCCCACTCTCAGTGTAAGAAACCCAAACTTTACATAACTTGCCTTGCCATAGACCCCAAAAGGTCCAGGCAGCCAGATCTGTGCCATCCTCTTCCTATGGGCTGTGTCCCAGAGGAAGACATGAGAGGTTAAAGGAAATGAGAAAAGGCAGTGCTTTGAAGGGACTGTTTAATGTTTTGTTGGATGTCCTTTAACTAAATGTGTGATGTGCCTCAAATGTGATTCTCCTGCTGTCTGTGATGAAGTTGAGTAGAACTGAACTTGATTGTTGAACTGGCAGGAGCAGGGTGGGATGGGAGAAAAGGGGTTGGCTGGCTGGTGGCTGGCACCCAGAGATGGGGTTGGGGCAGAGATACTTAAATGTTAGGGCCCTTTGAGATCCACTGGGACAAATGTTGGTGGAGGAGATGTGTGCCCTCATCCTTTCTGTCTTAGACCCTGGGTTTCTGGGAGAAATGTTCTCTGTTAGCTGATTGGTCCCTGCTTTCTGCTCTGCAAAAAAGTGTCCTTGTGGGTGGAAGGAGCTTACTGGCATATTGCAGCCTACGGTGGGAGTTCAGTGCAAGAGAGGGAGTAGAGTGGGAGGCCAGAGTTGGGGCTGTTTGGTGGTCCGAGGGGAGGAAGGTGAGAGCCTGGGGGAATGTAGACATCCTCCCTGTGTAAAGGGAAAGATGCAGTCAACTTGCTCTGGAAGGCCAGAGGGAAGACGGGAGGCCCTTAGGGGTGGTCAGGAAGCTGCCTTTCACACACTTCAGCCGTCCTGTTTGATTGTTGTAAGATCATTGTGCTTTGTGTATTGTCAGTCATCTCTAAGTTCAGATTCTTCACGTGTAATTTGCTGAAAGCCTCATAAGCTTGGGAGGTAGAAGAAATTTGTGTGTTATAAATGAAGTGATAAGTGTAAAGAATGCAGAACTTTAGGTACAAATAGTCTAGTTTAGGCTTGAACTATGGATCATGTACCTTAATGGGCAAGGTGGCTTAGCAAGTCTTTTAACGTCTCTGAATCTCAGAATCCCCACTTGTAAAGTTGTTGAAACTTAATGAAATGGCAGCCATTATTATTATTGAGTGTCATTTAAATTTAATACTCTGGTCTTTTGTGATTTTTCAACTTTAAATGAGCTATTAAGATCTAGTTAAGGAAGGCCTGGTGCACAGTGGCTCATGCCTGTAATCCTAGCACTCAGGGAGACCAAGGTGGGGAGATCGCTTGAGCTCAGGAGTTCCAGACCAGCTTGAGCAACAGTGAGACCCCCATCTCTACAAAAATATAGAAAACTTAGCTGGGCTTGGTGGCATACACCTGTAGTCCCAGCCACTCCGGAGGCTGAGGTAGGAGGATCACTTAAGTACAGGAGTTTGAGGTTGTAGTGAACTATGATGACACCATGGCACTGTAGCCCAGGTGATAGAACAAGATGCTGTCTCAAAATAAATAAATAAATAAATAAATCTATATAAGGAGAAAAATTGTTTCAATAGTCAGATAATAGGTCCTGAGTTAGATGGAACATAGCCTTAGGAAGACCTAAAACTGTCATTGTTTATTAAGGTTAGTGTAAGCTGGAAGTCACAATCTGGTTGCAGGGTCTGAAACCTCCTCATTTTTGGGTTAACACAGTGTTTTAAAAATTTTTGAGCAAAGATTTTAGATATTAGGAGATATTTTTCTTACACACAAACATAACCTGGATTTCCCACTCTTGAGACATCTGATGATCTCGTGGTCCTGGTGCCTTACTCTATCACAGCATCATGGCGTGGATCCACCAGAGCTGAGCAGTGGGGGCCCCTTCAGCAGGGCATGTGCTCTTGGGGTCTCCACAGCCCTCACTATTCCCACCGTTTTCCTAGCTCTGAGCTGTCTGTTGCTGAGCTTGTGCTATTCTTTTTCTTATAATAGAAAGTATTTCTTGGCATCTATGTCTATCAAAAGTGGGAAACCACAAGATTATATCGAGAGGGTTATATATGTTTCATGAAGAATTGCAGCCAGCAAAAGTTTTGTGTGTGTATGTGTGTGTGTGTGTGTGTATGTGTTCATGTAAGGAAGGAAATAATAGTCCTAAATGGTTAGTAGGTGTTTGTTGGCTTCATTCCTTTATGTTATTAACTGCCCAACTCCTGTGAGCGTTTGAATATTTGACTCTTTGTGGAGACTGACTACTATGAGGGTAAAACGTTGCCCCCTCTATTTGCCTGTGTGCTTGGTGCTAGCCTCCTAGTCACTCTGTAATCTCAAAACTGCTAGTCTAAGGTCATTAACTCTAGGGCAGACCTGCCTTGAAAAGCTTAGAAATAGTCGATCATACCCTAAGCCAGGGTTTCTCATCAGTGGTACTGATGACATTTTGGCCTGGACAGCTCTTTGTTGTATGAGATTGTCCTGTGCACTGTAGACATAGAGCAGCACACCTGGTCTATAGCCACCGGGTGCTAGTAACACCCCCTGCCTCCTGGTTGTGACAACCAAAAATGTCTCTAGACATTCTCAAATGTCCCCTGGGGGGCAAAATTGTTCCTGTTTCAGAACCACTGCTCTAATGTATGGTAACAGAGAGGAAATGCTAATATCACGAGAGGACTCAGATTGCTTTAAAACTGGAAAAACATTAAAAAAAAAAAACCTAGAAAAATGTGAAGAGATCATTTAATTTATCTTCTTCTGATGAGGTGTGAACTGTTAAATCATTAGTGCAAGTCTGCACTGCTTTCAAGCTCATGATCTATTGTCCTGATGATGCTATTGTCTAGAGCAGTGTATTGTGGAGCTAGACTACTGAATGGGAAGCTGAGAGACTTGGCCTCTAGTTCTGGTGATGCCATTTAACTAGCTTTGTGTCTGGACAAGAGATGGCTTCTCTGGGCTTCAGGTTTTTCATCATTTTGTTATTATTGTTTTCTAATTGAGGTATAGTTCACATACTGTAAAATTCACTTTTAAAAATTATATGGTTCCAGTGGTTTCTGGGATGTTCATTATGTGTGCACCTAATTCCAGAACGTTTTATCACCCCCAAAAAGAAACCCCATTCTGTCTATTGGCAGTCACTCTCCATTCCCTCCTTCCTCTAGCCCCTGGCAACCCAGTAATCTGCTTTCTGTCTCTATGGATTTGCCTATTCTGGACATTTCCTATAAATGGAATCTCATAATATTAGACCTTTTATGTCTGTCTGCTTTCACTTGGCATAGCATTTTAAAGATTCATCCATGTTGTGGCATGGATCAGCACTTCATTTCTTTTTATGGTTGAATAATATTCTGTTGTATGAATATACTACATTTTATTTATCCATTCATCAGTTGATGGATATTTGGGTTGTTTCCAGTTTTTGGCTATTACAAATAATGCTGCTCTGAACATTTGTGTATAAGTTATTGTGTGAACATAAGTTTTCATTTCTCTTAGGTGTATACCTAGGAGTAGAATTGGTGGTTCATGTGGTAACTCTGCATTTTATGTTTTTGAGGAACTGCCAAACTATTGTCTAAAGTGGCCATTCCATTTTACATTCCCACTAGCGATGTATGAGGGTTCCAATTTCTCTACATCCTTGCCAACATTTGTTATTGTCTGTCTTTTTGATTATAGCCATTTTAATGGGTATGTAGCGATATCTCAGTGTGTTTTGATTTGCATCTCCCTGATGATTGATAATGTTGATACCGTTTTTTAAGAATTGGTTTTG
Organism: Eulemur rufifrons; assembly: GCF_041146395.1. Lineage (NCBI taxonomy): Eukaryota > Metazoa > Chordata > Mammalia > Primates > Lemuridae > Eulemur > Eulemur rufifrons. Next base: position 39,138,090 of record NC_090997.1, read on the forward strand.
ATTATTATTTTTTAAAGATCTCTTCTAACTCTGAGTTTTAAATTTTTTCTTCTGTTCCACACAAAGATCCATATGAATAACACAGAATTGAGTTTTTAGGGGATATATATTTTGGAAATTAATTGAGTTAATCAGTTCCCGTATATTTATGAATACCTTCTATTGCCCAGTGTTCATCCATGTTCAGGATGTAGAATGAGTATATGGCATGATCCTTCTCTCCAGACAACTCATTATCTGATTGGGGAGAAAAGATAAACACAGAAAACCAGAGGACAACGCAAGGTCATGTGGAATGTAATCCTAAATTTACTTATCCTGTAGGTAAGTCATGAAGGCATGTATATTTATCTGGACAAGGGCAAGGAAAGTCATATTCAGAGCTAGAGAGAAAAGTAGCATCTTTTGAGTTGGGAAGGTGGCTGTTCTTAAGATTCTAGAAAATTTCACTTAAAAAGGCTCCAGTGGAAAATTAAAAGACTTCCCCCCCCCAAAAAAAAAATATTTTGTGTGAGCTTGTGAATTGGAACAGATGTTGCCCTCCCTGTTCTTTTTGTCAAAGAAATGAATTTGATTTGTGCATCCCTGAGCTGCCCTTTGTTTTAGACTTGATGACCAAGTTTTTCCATTTGTAAGTATTTCCTGTGGTGTGAGAGCAAGACAAATGTGTGCTCTATACTTAGTCCCACAGCCACGTTTTAAGAGTGAGCTTGGTTCTAAGAGATAATTAACAGGGATAAGATGATTAATAATTCACCTTTGAATTTCTTTTCCATTAATGGGGAAAAAAAAAAAAAAGAACAACCCATCATCTTGTTAACGATAAAGTCTTGTTGTGCTAGGTTCAGAAAGCCTAGAAAAACCTCACTGGTCCTTCAGAGCTTGCAGCTTCAAGGCCAGGCTATTTGGCTTAGCACTTTGGCCCCCCTGTGATGCATCCTAACCTATTTTTGGAGCATTTTCTCGTTCTATTTTTTCGATATATATATACACACACACACAGACACACACATCTCAAACGTATATATTTACACACACGCACACACACACACACACACACACACCAGGCCTCTTTTTCTTTTCTCTTCCTGTGCCTTTTCTCATGCTATTTTCTTCACCTTGATTGTGCTCACCCTGCATTGTGACTAGTTAGGTTCCCCTCATTTCTTCAAAGCCTGTGCCAGTGCCACTTCCTCATGAAGCATCCCCTCTCCCCTCTGTTCTCTTTCAGCCTCCACACTGGGAGGACTCTTCTTCCACACCCCTCCTTGGTACAGCCTGTGGAACTGCTCTCTTCCAGCCTCAGTACAGTCCACCCTATTTCTTTGAGTTGTAAGTTCTTCACGGTCAGGGACTCTTCTGTTTATCTTTTTATCCCCCCAATTTCCTTTTAGAGAACTTGCTATGTAGTATTTTGCTGAATGAATACAGAAGAAATACTGTTTCTCTAGCATCCACATCAGAAACGTAAAGCTAATCAAGAGTTTACGACCGTGCCAAAGAGGAACAGGAGTGGAATGTGAAGGTAGACGTCTGGTTTGGAAAGCATAAAGGCTGTGAGGGACATGATTTATTTTACTGCTTCTTAAATAAGTGGCGTGAAGTATCTATGTTATTAAAGATAATTTTATTGAGTATTAATTCTATTTACATATCAGAATTCTAGAACCCCCCTGTGGAATGAAGCTGGAGACCTGGGAGGAAGCAGAGACGCTACGGAGAGGCCACTGGCTATTCATTCTACATTCTGCAGGGCAGGGGGCTGGCCTGCGGGACCACTTCACCCAGGAGGACTCTTAGTGAAATAGGTGAAATCTCCTGATCCCAAGTGAGGGAGTCACAAGAGGAAGCTCTGAGAAGTGACAGCTGCCTTCTGAAGGTAGAACTAAAGGATTCCAGAAGCATAGTTTTGGACTGTTTGGTACAGGGTGAGACAGCAGACTCTTACATGTAAACAGACTCTGAGAATGTCAAGACACCACATTAAAATGCAAAAGTGGATTATCTTGAAAATTCTTAGTCCAGAACAGATTAAATCAGATTTGACACATTTTGGTTTGATGTACTCTGCTTAACAATGTAGGAGTGTATGTGGTGCATTTTAGGAAGATCTCTAACCTAAAAATAGTTTTAAAATAAAATATAATAATAAATCTGTGTTTGAAAAGGCAAGCTTTCAATTTTGCAGAAAACTTCAATCTCCAATTCAGGGAAAAGTAGGCCATTTGCTCCTGACTCTGTCCCCGACATTGCAACTCCTTTTTTGCCTTCCATGATTCCTTTCTACCTTCTAATACCTATAGACTTTCTTTTCTCATCATCCTAGGAACTGTTCTTTTTGTGTTTCTTCTTTTTATGTTTCTGATGCTGTGCTTTTGTTCTTTGGTTACACATCACTGTAGCTTTCAGGCCTCCCATGTATCTTCCCAGTAGAGGACCTGCCTTTTGGCTGCCCTGGCCCTATACACATGCCTCTGTTAATGCCAGTTTAATATTGTAGTTACTTGTTGTCATGCCCTGTCCCTCCTTCCTCCACCCCATTAAACTATGCACTGCATCAAAGCAGAGGCTTTATTTTGCCACCTGTGTTTGTCACTTATGTTCCTTTAGTTCCCAAGGTAGCGTTTAGCACATCTAAAGATCTCTAAACACCTGTTGAATAAACCTCCTTGACCTTTTTAAGAGGTTTTGTTTTTGCTTTATGCTGGCTCTTATGCACTCTTTCGCTTCTCTCTCTCTCTCTCTCTGTCTCTCTCTGTCTCTAATTCTCAATTAATTTTTCTTTTGATTCAAGATGGAATGGAGAATTATATGGCTGAAGATAACAGAGACATTTGAGATGAAGAGATCAAAATTTGGAGACACTCTTCAAGTTGGACATTATCTTCCCTGGAACACAGGAATTGTGGTGATCTGAGGGAAGGGCAAGTGCCTGTAGAGATTTGAGAAGGCTGTGAAAGCTCCCAGTGGCAGTTCTGTAGGATGGAAACAGCATTGAGTGGGCTTTGGAAGTTAGTTTGGAAGTTAGTTAGTTAGTTCAGCAGACGAGGCACATTAGCATTGCTCCGTAGTCCAAGGAGGGAGGAAAAAGCTGATGACATGGTCAACCCGAGACAGGAGGCAGGTCCACAGAATGCAGCTAAAAGCATCCAGACTTTCTCTTAGGTGTATCAATTTATGCCTAGTATAGAAATGTAAACTATATTATAATTATATATTATATTAAATGTAATTATGAAAATGATCTGCTGTCTCCTATTATTTTCCAAATGTAAATAGAAGTAGATTTTAGATCATGTCTTAGGATCACTTTTCATACAATTGAAGATTGACTGATAGAGAAATGAAAACAACATATTCCAAAACATACTGTGTTGCAGAGCAGCATCTCCGGACATTGATAAAGTCATGGCCTTTGGCTGAGGTCCTGTAATTTTTGTCTATGGAAAATACTATCCTCAGCAGAATTTCCTTCTTACTGCAGAGGATTTTGACTATTACAGCAAGTTTTGCTAGAGCAGCTCTTCTACAAACTATCCTCTAATTAACAGGAAGCATGTGTTTGAAGAGTTGTATATAGTTTTCAGAGAGAATCTCGTAAAGTAGTGGCATTGTAAATTCATATTTTATGCTTGGCTGACTTTTTTCTTTAGGAAATAAACATGTAATCTTGCCAGGAAATATAAAAACAGTAAAATCCAACCACCCACATCTTTCATTCCATGTTTCTGGTAAATGTTTTATTATGACTTTACATCACTACTTACAGGTTTTTTTTTTTAAATACAGACTAAAAGTAGTTTGTTAGCACACATGTTGATGGAGAAACTAGTTAGAGCCACTTGAATTGCTTCAAACACAGGGGAAAGGAGGTAAATCAGCTGCTGGGTATGTGAAGAGCAGCCCTCTGAAGCCACCCTGTGCAGATGTGATGTGGACATCGTCTTCATCCTCCAGGGGAGTTTATGGTTAAGTTGGGGAAAGAGGCACAGACAAATGCAACTGTTACTAAACAGTGCCAGGCAGTATATCATTAAATGCTAGTTTCGTGGTGACTGTGGGTATGGTGGAGTTTGGTGAAGGAGATGATCCTGGAGGGGCAGTGGTTAATGTAAGTTGGGTTTCTCAGCCTCTGCACTGTTGACATTTTGGGCTAGATAATTCTTTATTGGGGGTGGAGGAGCTGTCCTGTGCATCATCCTAGGATATTTGGTAGCATTCCTGGCCTCTGCCCAGTAGGTGCCAGTGGTTCCCACCCCGCCCCTCCCCCCAAGTTTGACAACCAGAAATGTCTTCAGACATTGCCAAATGTTCCCTGGGAGGGCAAAATCACTCTCAGTTGAGAACCACTGGGTAGGCATAGTTGAGCACAGTGTGGATTTGGGGCTGAGCCGTGAAGAATAAATAGAATTTGGGTAGGACATTTGGACAATATGGATTTCAGTTGAGAAGAGCCATTCAAGTGAAGACCCCAAGTGTGTCTGCAGTGGGGCCGCTCAGAGTGTGGTTCTCGGGCTGTACTGTGTTACCAGTACAAGTAGTACAGTTGGGGTTAATCATTTAGAAACTTTTATAGCAACTTTACTAAGTAATTTTATAGTTTATCAACTGTAATAATGAAAACTTGAGGCTTCTATATTGTATGTCTTTGTTATTTAAATTTTCTAGAAATTTACTTTCTTATTTTGTAAAAGTATTAGTCTGTGACAGATTGGAACATTAAAACAAGAACAACAGCTAACTGGTCATTGGCCAGTGAGACTTTGAGAGAGGCTGTGACCAGACTGGATTTCGGGTGCATAGTAGGAAATAAGATGATCTAGGTATGGCCCAGATGGAGTTTGAAGTCAGAGTGGTTTCTGAGATCTCTCAGGGTGCCTGACACAGCCAAGGCCTGGTACTCAATAAATATTTTCAGGATGAACATATACCTAGAAAACATCCAAGTCGGGGAGAAAGGACCTAGGAGTAAGGAAAGGGAGGGGATCCAGTGGATATTTTGGGACGGGGGGGTGACTCTTAGAGGTGTTCATTAATGTCATTTTAATTTGTCTCTGTGATTTTAGTCTTCAGTTATCTGATTATCCCCTTTTAGAAAATTTTCTAACTGCTTACTCTTAGGCCGTAATTTTGAGTGGATAATTGCCTATAGGAAGCTGTAAATTTATACATTTTAGACCTTATGTGTTAAATTATGTGTGTCCTTGCCTCTCGGGATTTATAAACACTTTAATGTCTTTGGCACAAAGTAACTTTTGTGATTATTTGGCGATGTTTACAGCTGTCCCTTAAAGCGTAAAAGAGAATGCTGTTTTGGTTCATTTGCATTTTCCTGTGAGTAGAAAAAGGTCTGCCCCCGGCAGTTTTTATGGTGGAGTTGGTGGATGTGTGCTTGGAATCCTGTTCCACCCACGGTGAGCAGTGGTAGGAGGTTGTGAAGGCTGATTGGTAGCCTGTGGCCATGGGGCATGCCCATGTCTTCTCTAGAAGCTTTGGGGAGCTTTAGTTTGCTGAGACTCTTACCTGTCACTTTTCAATTGCGCTTTTTTAATGTCTTTGAACACATTAAACTTATTTTGTATTTTGTATCTGGTAATTTCAATCTAAAGTGTCTGTGGGATTTTTTTTCTCTATATTGTTTTTACAGCTCTGGCTCATGATTCCTTGTTAACTGGAATGCTTAATTTTTTCATGTTAACTGCTTATTTGCTGATATCTCAAAACCAATTGCTTGAAATAATCTATGGAGGTTTAAGCTTTGTGTCTTCATTTGAGATGAAATCTATAAGACGAGAATTCTTGGTTGTTTAACTGTTAAATTCAAGTCACTTGACAGAATGGGGAAGTGGATGTCGGACTGCTTTTTAGGCGGACTGGAACTAGGCAGTCTGGGTTCCAGTCCTGGCTGCTGCCACTTACATATTGAATTACTTGAGGTAAGTTACTTAGCTCTCTGTGTCTGTTTTATTTTGTCAAACGAGTAGGTTGATAGGTCGATAAATAGCTGTAGGACAAATGACTGAGGTCAGGATCATGGTCTAGATATTGGCAATTTGACGTCCAGTGTTTCTGCAACTTCATTATTTGCCGAAGTAGTGGCAAGCCACCTTAAAATCACAGAGGTATAACATATGTTCCCTGCTCTCCAAAATTTAAATTACATGAATAGACAAGACCCAGGAACTCTCAGACGGTAGCAAGGTAAATATAGGTAGCATGTTCTTTGGCAGTTCAGAGGAAGTAAGTGGAGAATACTCTGGGTGAGAGATGGGCTCTCAGTTGGGCATTGAGGCAGTCAAGGAAAGGGGAACAGAGAAAAAAAAAAAAAATACCAGGGGTCATTCGCTACAGGGAGGAAGTGTAGGGAAAGAAGACGGGTATTAAGGGGATTGTGATGAGCCACAGGGCCAGGCTCAGAGTGAGAACTCTCTTTGGCAGTCAGAGGAGGCCCTTGAAAGTTCTAGGCTAGTCAAGTGACTTGGAAATGAAGTTTTAAGATGCTAATGGGGGCTGGGCATGGTGGCTCACGCCTGTAATCCTAGCACTCTGGGAGGCCGAGGTGGGCGGATTGTTTGAGCTCAGGAGTTTGAGACCAGCCTGAGCAAGAGCGAGACCCCGTCTCTACTAAAAATAGAAAGAAATTATATGGACAACTAAAAATCTATATAGAAAAAATTAGCCGGGCATGGTGGCGCATGCCTGTAGTCCCAGCTACTCGGGAGGCTGAGGCAGTAGGATCGCTTGAGCTCAGGAGTTTGAGGTTGCTGCGAGCTAGGCTGACGCCACGGCACTCACTCTAGCCCGGGCAACAGAGCGAGACTCTGTCTCAAAAAAAAAAAAAAAAAAAAAAAAGATGCTAATGGGTATAGAATAGCCAGGAATGGTGTTTCATTCAGGTTCCGCTCAGGAGAGAGACAGCATGTAGAAAAAGGGCAATTGAGAGGAGCTTAAGAAAGAGTGGACATGAAACTAACAAAGATTTGGAAAGCAGCCCAGGCATAGCAGCAGCAGGTTTAGGGGTGGGCGGGTGGCCTGGCTGTTGGCCAGGGTGATAGAGGTGACTGCGCCATGTACGAGCGTCTCATCTTCCAGCTGGCTGCTCAAGCTTCTTCCCCTGGTGGTGGTCTCAGAGTTCTAACAGCAGCAGGAGGGCAAACACTGAATACTTTCAGGGACCCTGTTTCCATCAGGCTTGCTAATACTCTTCCCAGATTCAAGGGATGGAGAAACAGACTCCACCTCTTGGTGGAAAGAGCTGCAATCTCACATTGTCAGGGTGTGGATGCACAGAGGGGGAGAATTTGTGGGGAGTTTTATAACTTACCACAGTATGTGAAAGAAGAAATAACTTTTTTTCATTCAGCTTACAAATCTTTTAAAAACACTCTAAACCAATTGCCACTTATTTTTTGAACACAGTTGTTATGAAGTACTGTGGCTTAAAATTATTGTATTCATTTTATTTTGATATTTGATTGTATTTGGTGAAGTTCTGGAAGGGAAAGATAAGAATGTTTGGTATGGTATGATCACACAGTGATTTATTTTTACTAAAAATCACGTGAATTTCCCAGTCCTTTCCAGTGAGCAAATGGATGGAATTTGTGTGGGGTTTTGTTTGACAATATACCCTTTGTGGCACAGCGTGGAGGATCTTTGTTTTGTTTTGTTTTTTTGCAAATTATGTTTTGGTCCCTGTTCTACGTTTCCTCTTCTTATGGCTCTGCACTTTGTTATGAACAAATACCAGTGGTGATCCCCCTCGCACGGGCTGCTGTCATTGCTCCACCTGGAGCAGTTCTCTTGGGTCCACTAAGCCAGAGGTGACCCACAGAGTGAATTTACTCTTTGTCCTAGTTTCTCTTTTTGGTTATATTATTGTATTCTCCCTACAGACTTTAAGAGGTCCAGCAGAAATGCTCTGATAGATACTCCTTTGTCTTCGTCTTAGAGAACTTGATGCACATTTGGATAAGCAGGAGGAAGGGGCAGGTGGGTCATCTTGTACCTTCTTAGGGCCATGGTGTTCAGGTTCAATTCCTTTTACTTTCATTGCATTCAAGTGCAGATACCTACTGAGATTCTATTATGGCTTGCCCCAGGGGTCCGTCTGAAAGCACCGGCCACTCCTCCTTGTATCTGGTTTACATCCTAACTGGAGGATACACTTTGAGGAGCCTGTTACTTATTTACTTAATTAAAAGTATAATTAATGTTACAAAGGAGCAATTAAGGACACAGTGAAAGTGTTTACAAAGGAAAGACCTTACCTAACCTGAGTGCTTTTGTCAGGGAAGATTTACTTGAGAGAGTGACCTTTTAGGCTGAGGCCGTAAGAAAGAGCATGTTAAGTCAGCTAGGTGAAGGAAGGAAGGGCTGGAAAGAGATTTCGTGGGCTGCTGACCACCGTGTGAGAAGCTCTGATGCAGGACCGGTGGCACAGCTGAGCAAAGGGAGGGAGACCTGCGTAGGGCCAGTGTAGAGCAGTGGCTCTTCAAGCTCGGTCCTCGCATCATCTGGAAACTTGTTAGAAATGCAAATTCTGGGCTTTTTAAAAACAGCTTTATTGAGATACGATTAACATACCACGTAATTCACCCATTTAAACTTTACAATTCAGTGGCTTTCAGGATATTTACAGAACCATCACAAAATTTCAGAACATTTTTGTTACCCCATAAAGAAATCTCACACTGCTTAGCCATCAGCACAATCCCCCAACCCTCCTCACTCCAGCCCTAAGCAGCCACTGATCTGCTTTCCCTCTGAGATTCACCTATTCTGGACATCTCACATAAATGGAATCCTACAATATGTGGTCCTTCATGACTGGTTTCTTTCACTTAGCACAGCGATTTCAAAGTTGATCCAGGTTGTACATGGATCAGTACTTCATTCATTTTTGCGACCAAATAATGGTCCATTGTTTAAAGATATGAAATGCAGATTCTTAAGCCACTCTAGTCTTACTGAATCAGAAACTCTGTGGGGTGCTTCCCCTTCCATAATCTGTGTTTTCATAAGACCTCCAGATGACCCAGATTCACCCCAACTTGGAGAGCGTCTGCTGCAGATGGAGTGGGCAGTTCTCACCACTGCCTGGGCCTGGGTACAGATTTCTACCTTTATCTGAAGGATGATGGGAAGTTACTGAAAGATTTTTAAACAGAGATGTGAAATCATGCATTTTATGTTTTTTTTTTTTTTTTAAATCATTTTAGCTTTTCTCTGAAAAGTGGTTTTGGGGGAATCTAGCTAGAACAAGATGCAGAAAGTTCTGGGGAGAGATGCCGGCCTGGCGTGGGCTACTGGCAGTGAAAATGAAGAAACGTGGGTAAGTTCTAGAAAAATGTTGGAAGCAGAAAAGCCGTGATGTGATGGTTAATTGCATCATTGGGGAGAGTCAAAGATGAAATCCAGGTTTCTAGTTTGGGCAAGTGAATGGGTGGTGGTGCCATCACTAAGATCTTCTGAATTTTCTGGTTTTCTAATATGTGGGTAAATCTAAGTCATGCATTCATCCCTCTAAAATCTACTCTTCCAAGGAACAACCAGAGAAATCACTGGATGACATTTGAGTATTTACTATGTGGAAAATACTCTTGGGAAGACACATCACAACCATCTAGAGCCATAAATACAATCGGCCCTCCATATTTGTGGGTTCCACATCCTTGAATTCAACCAACTACATATGGAAAATGTTCAGAGAAACAAAAACAAAAAACAGCTGGATGTGGTGGCACATGCCTATAATCACAGCTACTAAGGAGGCTGAGGCAGGAGGATTGCTTGAGGCCAGGAGTTTAAAGCTGGCCTGGGTAACATAGCGAGACCCCATCTCAAAAAAAAAAAAAAAAAAGAGAGAAAATAATAATACAACAATAAAAAATAATACAGGCCGGGCGAGGTGGCTCACGCCTGTAATCCTAGCACTCTGAGAGGCCGAGATGGGCGGATCGTTTGAGCTCAGGAGTTCGAGACCAGCCTGAGCAAGAGCGAGACCCCACCTCTACTAAAAATAGAAAGAAATTATATGGACAGCTAAAAATATATATAGAAAAAATTAGCCGGGCATGGTGGCGCATGCCTGTAGTCCCAGCTACTTGGGAGGCTGAGACAGGAGGATCGCTTGAGCTCAGGAGTTTGAGGTTGCTGTGAGCTAGGCTGACGCCACGGCACTCACTCTAGCCTGGGCAACAGAGTGAGACTCTGTCTCAAAAAAAAAAAAAAAAAAAAAAAAAAAATTACAAATTTTAAAAAACAATACAGCATAACAACTATTTACTGTATTAGGTATTATAAGTAATCCAGAGGTGATTTAAAGTGTAAGGGAGGATGTGTGTAGGCTATATGCAAATACTATGCCATTTTATACCAGTGACTTGAGCATCCTCAGGTTTTGGTATGGGGGGGTTCCTGGACCCAATTTCCCTTGCATACTGAGGGGCGACTGTAACATAAATATTAATGTGTGTGTGCACATACTAAACCTGTAGTAACTATAAAAAAATAAAGATTATATGTCTCTGAGAAGTGGAAAATATAGGTGTCACCAAATTGTTTAGACTTAAGGGTATGGTGTAGAAGTCTTTCCAAGCAAGGTGACTTTGTATAATTTAGAGAGAAGAGATGGGGTGTTTCGATGAGAAGAGAGAGAGATTTGAGGTTGCAGCCAATTCTGAAAGGAGTGAACATCAGTATTCCAGGATTCTGGATAAGGAAACCAAGCCTTTGGTGTAGTAAGTAACTTGCCTGTGGTGACACAGACCCATCTCTTTTTCACTATTCAGGACTAGAACAGTTCTGTACCAGAGCAAAATCAAAGCCAACCAGCCCAACTGAGGATCAGGCTGCTGCCTTTGGCATCATTGTTACCTTGTTCAGACCAACACAGCCACCTGCACACAGGCCAACCAGAGTCCTGCACAGACCTCAGTGTCACACTTGCAGCGGCCAGACCTCACTCATCAGTCATGCAAAGGTTGTTAAAGTTTTGATAGTTAAAATCATACTATCTTCCCTGATGTCAGTTAGTTATTCCACGAAACCAACTGAAAGATATTACATTTTTTACATTAAAAAACTCACTAAGATTTTTCATTTGAAAGACTTTTAGGAGATTAGAAAAATCTATTGTCTAGATTTGTAGTGGTGACAATTCTATAGGTCTGTGGTCCCCAACTCCCGGGCCTTGGACCAGTACCTGGCCCCTGTGGCCTGTTAGGGACTAGATGGCAGGGCTCCGCTGCACCCGACATCCCTCCATCCCTTCCATCCCCCCACCCCGGGGAAAAATGATCTTTCATGAAACTTAGGAACTGGGGTGCCACACAGCAGGAGGTGAGTGGCGGGCCAGTGAGCAAAGCTTCATCTATACAGCTGCTCTCATCACTGCCTGAGGCCCTCTCATCCCTACCCCTACCCCTATCCATGGAAAAATTGTCTCCCATGAAACCGGTTTCTGGTGCCAAAAAGGTTGGGAACTGCTGCTATAGATGGCAGCCTTTTTTCAGGAAAAAAAAAAAAAAAAACACCCAAACTATTTGAAACTTTCCTTAAAATCCATTTTGTAAGATGTTTACCATGAACGAGACAGTTACTCGATAAGGTATCATCTTTACCTTGAAGGGGCAAATTAAGAAGGAAGAGGGTGTGTATGTGTGAAAGGCTATGTGTTTTAATACCTGCTAGGTAGCCTACTACTGATAACCATTTGTTATCATGAAAAAAGTCAGCATATTTGGAACAGTTATCTTTTTTTATTAAAAAAATCTTTAGAACATGCCTAAGTTTCCAATGTTAGGATAATGTTTTAATACATTAGCATAAGTACTCAACAGAATTTATGCATACAATAAGATAACTATGAAATTTATAGAAACAGAAAATATTTGTAATACAACTGCAACATCCTTGTCCAAAACATTTGTTATTATGGCAACTATATAAAATATTTCTAAATGTTGAATCCCTGGAAGGTGATACGAAAAATAAAAACCTTAGGGTGGTAAGATTATGGCTTTTCTAAATAAAAAAAATTCAAATCAAAGAGATGATTTCACATTATAAACATGGAAAAAGGAAACCAATTCAAGTTGGTCAAGAAAACAGTACTAAAAATGTTGACTAGTTAAAAAAAAAGAAAAGAATGTTAAAAGTATTTATTCAAGCTCAATGTCTATTTGTTTAATACAAACATATGAGTGCCTAGTAAGTACCAGGGACTGTGCCAATGATACATAGATAGAAAGCCATGGCCTTTTTCATCATTAAAATTGTATTGTTTTAATTTACAACATATAATAATGGTTCTTTCAAAAATTGCCTTGTATCTTTTAGTCGATCTTTCTGATACTCTGATTCTCTAAAACTCAAGCTTCAATCTCTTGCAAGACAGCCTCTTTAATTATCTTGGCTTGCTAACCTGGTGTTTGCTTTCTAGTAAGATAAACTGAAATAGAAACTGGAGACACAGTACTTTATGTGTAATCTCATGTTTAGTTAAATAGCACTAGAACATTGCCAGTTAGCAGACGGCTTCCTAGGGTTTACTCTACCCTCCTGCCCTACTCCCCAACAATGAAGCCTAGTGGCGAGAGTTTTGGTTAGGAATGTGTTCACCTGCAAGTAACAGAGAACCTGTCTAACTCGAGCTTACGTAAATAGAAGTGTTTTGGCCTCTCCTAGTAAGTCTAGAGGCTGAACTTGTTCAGGGCCTGCACTGCTGGGACTCTCTTGGCTGTTTCTGATGCCTGTCACTGTAAGGTAGAAAGCTGCCTCACTCTTCTAGTCCTCCCACCTGGGCTCCAAGCTAGAAGGAGGAAGGGCATGGACAAAAGGCCTTAATCTGTCTGCGTCAGCAGGAAAGCCTAGCCTTGTCCAGAAGCTCCACCTGGCAGACCTGGGCTCACACCGCACTGACCGGAACTGGATCACGTGGCTGCTCCAGCTGCAAGGGTGGCTGGGAGAACCGAGCTTTAGTTTTTCAGCCTTCACCTGGGAGGTAAAGAATGGCTTTGCGGTGACTAGGCTAGTGTCTGTCTGCCACAGTACTTTCTGCCATTTGCATCCTGTTTATAGTAATATAATGCCCAGTGAGTCCAAGAGTGGGTTTTATTTAAAGAATTTGTTATGAAATTATGTATCTTTGAGGTACCCTACTCAGTCTCTGGAAAGTTCGTGGGATCTTTGACAAGGTAAAGACCCTCAGTCCTTTCCTCCCTGTTTTGGAGAAAGTTGTTGTCTGTCGGCCCTCTACCTCCCTTAGTCCCGTCTAGCCCCTCTGTAAATTTTGTCAAGTTATAAAAAACTTATCTTTTCTCTTTCCTCTGCTTGTCTTTGACTTTTTTTTTTCCCCATTGGAAATACATAAAAGACTCAAGTCAGCCTTATGTCTACCTCAAGTCAGAAAAAAGAAAGCTGTGTATTTGAAGTGTGAAAGTAGGTGAAGAAACTATCGAATTGAATACCTAAAGCCTTTGGAAGACCCAGAAGTTGCTTTATACCTTTTACAGAAGGCCACCTCCAGGGCAAAGAAAGAAAGCTAATATGTTTGAGTGAATGAAACAATTGAGCAAATGCCTATTGCTGCTTAGCTCTTACCTTATTTAGTTTTCCAGTGAATCGACGGGAAAAGATACTGGGTCCATTTCACAGATTTGAAAACTGAAGCTGAGAGAGAAGCTAAGTAATTTCTCCAAGGCTAGTCAGCTGATGGGGTCAGGACTAAAACCAGGACAATCTAACTCTAAAATACATACCCCCTCCCCCCCGCCCCGGTTCTCCTTATGATCCTCTATCTGTACCTTATTTGTCTTTAATTAAACTTGCTATCCTGTACTTGTTCATATTAAATCTCAGTATTTAAAAAAAACCTATGTTATTTAAATTGACTATGTCTATTTATTTATTAATACTAGTGAGTCCCAAGGTCCCAGGCTGCAGCATCAGCTGTGTGTATACCCTGGAATTCAAACATGACTAGACATGTCTGGAAGCTTATGGAAGGAATCTGGCAGGGGCTGCTTAATTATATAAGTTAACTGGCAGCCTCCTGGGAAAGAACTAATCCTACAAGAAGAGAGAGCAGAGTCGTGCAAGTTTACTTAGAGGTCAGTGCCACAGAGTAGGGGGCTAAGTCTGAGTCAAATGCAATGTAATTATTGAGCCTGTATTCTGATCCAATCCCTGGGGGCTCGTGCAGCCAGGAGACTGCCAGTGAAGGCTACAAGTGTGTTCACTGAGATTTCCATGGTTCACTGGAATGTTCACGTCGAGTCAGCAGACACTGCAGCACGGGCCAGCCTAGACAGCTTACTGCCCAGGGCCCTGCTGGGGTGGGTCACCATGGCTTGGGTGCAGGCATTGGAGTCCTCAACAGATGCAGGGATCAGGAGTTGAAAGGGTAAAGGCTTACCATGCAGTGGCCAAGAAGACTGCTTCAAAGCACATCTGAGGGAGGAGCCTACTTCAGAGTTCCTGGAGAAACTTGGGGGGAAGTAGCTGAGGATAATAGAGTTCTGTGGTAGCAATTGGAAGCAGAATCAGGGGAATACCAACACATTTGCTCAATTCTCAATTGCCATCAATTTGCAAATGTATCAACCATTTAATAAAATTATTTGAACAAATCAAATACTACATTATGTATTTTTAAAATGAACTGGCAGTAGAATTTATTTAAACATCCAATCATGTACAACTTTCTTCTTCAGTCATTGTCAAAGTTAGAAGCAAAGCCTTTTCTCACATCAGGGTCCATAGAGCTTTCTGAATTATTTTGGCTGTTTACGGTTATATGTAGCATCCTAGGCACACTGCTTTTTAAATTCATGTAGTTTTAGGATTGAGAAATGCTGGCATTTGATCCACATTCCTGGTGGGCTAAACTTGAGTTACATTTGTTCCTAAATTACTAACTCAGTTTGAATAGCTTTTTTTGAATATCACCAAAAAATCTTTGATGTTCAGTGTTGAGGAGTGATAATTCTTTAATTACCCATTGAAGTTAGTATTTTTTGAGGACTTCCTGCATACTGGTCCTTATGCTTACAGAACTGATATTGTGGAGAGAAAGGTGAGAACAAAAACAAGCAGACATATAAATAAATAAAATTTTAAGAAATGTCAGCAATAAAACTTCCACCAGGGGTTAGAGGACTCTCTGAGGAGGTGATACATAAGGTGAGCCTTAGAGGATGAAAGTCAGCCCTGCTGTGAGTGGAAGGAAAGCTTCCTGTGCACAGACCCTTCTACAGGTGAAAATCTTATCTATTCATTAACAAATGTTTAGCAAGACAGACAAAATCCCCTGTCCTTGGGGAATTTATATTCTAGTAGGAGGAGGTGGATGAATACATATAACATATAGCTTGTCAGATGCTAACTGCTATGGTGAACAATAAAGCATTGAGAGTTGTGGAGTGGCCAGGTAAAAGTATAAAATGGAGGCTGGGCCTCCCTGTAATATCAGCACTTTGGGAGGCGGAGGCAGGAGGATTGCTTAAGCCTGCCTGGGCAAAATAGCCCAACCTCGTCTATACAAAAAGTAAAAGAAGAATTAGCCGGGTGTGGTGGTACATGCTTACTGTCCCAGCTACTCAGGAGGCTGAGGCAAGAGGACTGCTTGAGTCCAGGAGTTAGAGGTTTCAGTGAGCTGTGATGATGCTACTGCACTCTAGCCTGGACAAGAGAGCAAGATTGTCTCAGGAAAAAAAAAAAAGTTTAAATTTGAGTGGTCCCAGGAAGAGCTTACCAAGAAAGTGAAGTTTGAACCAGAGATAAAGATGTGTGGTCCAACCCAAAGGTTGGCAAGCTTTTTCTGTAAAGGGCAGCTAGTCAATATTTTAGGCTTTGGGGCCCACACAGTCTCTGTTGCAACTACTGAGCTCTGCCATTGCGGGACTAAGCAGCCATAGACAATGTGTAAATGAATGAGTGTTTCTGGGTTCCCATACAGCTTTATTTATGTACACTGTATTTCATATAATTTTTACATGTTGTGAAATACTATTCTTTTGATTTTCTTCTCCCAACTATTTAAAAATATAAAGGCCATTTTTGGCAGCAGGCCATACAAAAATGGTGAGCTAGATTTGGCCCATGGGTCGTATTTTGCTTTACCCTCCCCACTGCCAGTCTAACACAAGAGATTTAGCGTTCCCTTTAATTGCTTTGTATGGTGTTTAATGCTATATGTTTGAATGGTAAAGTGGAATACAACTTTCATCCTTTTGTAGATACCTTCCTCTCTTAGGTCCAACACCTTGGTTGTTGCTTTATGAAGAATATAATGACATTTCTTCTGTTTATCCAGCGACATCCAGTGACAAATATTCACTCACTCACTCATATTAAATATTAAAAGTCTTATGGCTTTTATTTCCAGGCTCTACTTGGCAGTAATATCTTTTATTTTCAATCCTTCATTGTAAGACAGTATTTCTGAATACATTTTAAAATAGCCATTAAGAATTTTATCAGGTAGCATTACATTTGGGTGCAAGCTGTAGAAAACTGGATAAAGAGTGGCTTAACCTATTAAGGGTTTATTTGTCTATGACAGAAGGTGCCAACTAGGCTGTGCAAGAAGAGACTGGGGTGGCAGCTGCAAAATGCCATTAAGGACCCAGGCTACTATCTTTCTGCTTGACCATCCTTAGCATATGGTGTTTGTTTTCACATTTGTGAAGCGGTGTCTGCACCTCTAGGCACCCTGTCTGCATTTCTGCAAGGAAGAAAGGGGAAGGGAGAAGGGGAAAAGTCACTTTGTCTTTTCATTCATTCAAGTGAAGCCCTCCCACGAGCCGTCACTGGCCAGACCTGTGTCATGTGATCACTTCTAGCCATAGAGACCTTTGAGTAAACTAGGTTTTGTAGCTGAGCACATTGCTCTTCTAAATAAAACCAGGCTTCTGTATTAAGAAAGCATGGGAGATTGGTTACTGGGTAAATAACTACCATTGTTTTCTTCTAAGTGTGTTTAAATAAAAACAAACAGGTGAGTTACAGGTACCTTCCACCCACAGGTAAATAGACGTAGATGAAGGCAGTGACTCTTGGCCATAATCTACTTTTCTTCCATTTACTTAGAAAATTCCTTTTGATACTGATTGTAAGGTGCATTTCATTTCAGAAAAGTTGAAATGTGGGGAGAATAAAACTGACTGTGTGAAGGAAATGATTGTGGATGTTATTGTTATTTGGA
Source organism: Eulemur rufifrons (assembly GCF_041146395.1). NCBI lineage: Eukaryota > Metazoa > Chordata > Mammalia > Primates > Lemuridae > Eulemur > Eulemur rufifrons. The sequence continues at coordinate 39,155,299 of NC_090997.1, forward strand.
CTCTGGGATTATGCCCAGCACATGAAGTACCCTTGACAGCTTCCTGTTGCTTCTCTGTTACCTGGGGCCCCACCCAGCAGGCCCGTGTGTTCTCCCAGGTCCCGGCTTCCTGAACTGCCCGTGCCCCTGCCACCCAGCCTGGGCTCCCACCATTCCAGGCTACATTCACCTCTGCAAATCCCACAAACAGCCCATGGTGGTGTGACTCATCTTCCTTCCTGAAGCTAATGGCCTGGACATCCACTTGAAAACTTCCTTCTCTGGATTACTTTCTCCCACCTTGTTTATTTGGGTGATTTGCTATTTACCTAATTGTCTGTGGTTTTAGCTATTTGGTCTTTTCATTTCTTCTTTGTAATCATCTGCCCTTTCTTCTAAGTATAAGGAAACATGGAGGCCAAGGAGGAACAAAATGGTTTGAGTTCTGCTTCATGTCACATTGGAAAAACTTGATTTATATAAAGCATCACATCTCTGGGGTGGGTACTGCTCGTGTCTCTTATTTGTCTATCTGTCTCTCTCTCTCAAAATATATTTCTTCTATTATATTTAATCTTCTGAATATTATAGCACATTTATAACGTCAAAAAATTTTAAGTAAAACTCTTGTCTCACTTTGTCTCCTCACCCAGTTTCTATTCCCTCAGCCCTTGGATAACCACTTTTCTTGGTTTCTTGTGTGATCTTCAAGAGTTTTTAAAGAACAAATACAAATAAATACAAATGTGTTCCTATTTTTCTCCATTTTTTTTTTCTAAAAAAGTGGGCCTAGTCTACACACAGTTCTATTCCTTTTTGTTTGTTTGTTTGTTTTGTTTTTTAATCTAATCTATCTTAGAATTTAGGAGATCTTTTCATAACAGTGTTGATAGGACATACAGCACTTCTCCTTTTTTCTTTTATGCTGCATACTATTAAAATGGTATCTTTGAAACACAAACCTGGCCATGTCCCCCCTGCATCCCTCATTTAAAATAGAGATAACATCACTCACATTTTACTGGTTAAATGTGATTAATTTACCAATTAATGTACATGATTAATTTTCATATACAATTTTCAAATATAGGCCATAAGGAGGGAGGGGTGCTGAGACATGGGCACTTTCAGATACTGCTAATGGGAGTGTAAATTGCTGTGGCCTTGTTGAGAGCGGTTTAGCACGGGTCCATCGGGAGCCTGAAAAATGTCTCTTCCTTTGTTACCTGGGTTTCATTCACAGGGCTTTGGCCTAGAGTAGTATGAGAGATATAGTTAAAGATGTTGCTATGGTCTAAATGTTTGTGTCCCCCCAAAATTCAGGGAAACAATAAGATCTATCTTCCAGGGTCTTAAGGAGAAATTAAGTAGGATAGATGATGCTTTTCTTGCAAGGCAAAGTTTCAAAGTACTCTAGCTAGATTTCTGAAATTGTTTATCCATAAGGCACAAAAAGTTAACTTTTTCAGAAATGAGAAATGGTTTAGTTCAAGAAATTGAAGGGCCGGGCGCGGTGGCTCACGCCTGTAATTCTAGCACCTCTGGGAGGCCGAGGAGGATTGCTCGAGGTCAGGAGTTTGAGACCAGCCTGAGCAAGAGCGAGACCCCATCTCTACTAAAAATAGAAAGAAATGATCTGGACAGCTAAAAATATATAGAGAAAAAAATTAGCTGGGCATGGTGGCATATGCCTGTAGTCCCAGTTATTCGGGAGGCTGAGGCAGGATTGCTTGAGCCCAGGAGTTGGAGGTTGCTGTGAGCTAGGCTGACGCCATGGCACTCTAGCCTGGGCAACAGAGCGAGACTCTGTCTCAAAAAAAAAAAAAAAAAAAGAAGAAGGAGAAATTGAGATAATGCCACTATCAATTTGCATGTATACTCAGACAGTAGTTCTTTCATCTTATACTATTATGGAGCTTAAAGATATCCTATTTTGCTAGTTTTTTATTTCTGTCCATACTAACCACACTGTCTTGTTAGTCATTCATAGACTTCAATCCAGTGACCAGAATCTCTTTGCTTATAGCATATAAACAAATTTCCAACCTCAGAGACACATGTCATTGAAGCTTTCTGGAGGGAGTTGGCAGGAGGATTGGTGGAGGTAATCAGTATGTGAGAGTTTGTTCTGTAGTCATCTCGTTTTTTATGACGAGAGGTCTTACTGGCTGATTCACCTCTCAGAATGATTCTTTTCTCTGGTCATTATAAAATTACTTCACCACTTAAGTTTGTTCTTTATGCAGACTTCCCGGAATCACTTAGAGAAGGCCAGCTGGCTTTCTCGTGTTTTACATGCTGTGTTTAAGACAGTGAATACAGTAGTCCCTCCTTGTCTGCATGATTGCTTTCAGTGCTTTCAGTTACTTGAGGTCATCCACGGGTCCGAAAATATTAAGTGGAAAATTCCAGATATAAACATTTCGTAAGTTTTAAATGGACCACCATTCTGAGCAGTGTGATGAAATCTTGCGCCATCCCACTCTGTTCTGTCCAGAATGGAATCATCCCTTTGTCCAGTGTTATCCATTCTGTACATGCCACCTGCCTGTTTGTCACTCAATAGCCATCTTGGTTATCAGATCGAAAAAACAATCTATTTAGGGTTCGGTCCTATCCGTGGTTTCAGACATCCATGGGGGGTCTTGGAACATGTCCCTCATGGATAAGGGAGGACTACTGTATGGTCATCTCACCTACATTGGTTAATACCTACCCTTAAATTAGACGATAGTAACATTTTGAAAACCTGCAGACGTGTTTGCAGCTCAAGAGCACACCTGACCCCTAGTGACTGAAGCGGGAAACGTGAAAGGTGAGAGGAATGAAAAGGGTTAGGAAGCAGAGTTTAAAGTAAGATGGCACTCGTCGTTTACTCTCACCGTAGGAGTGGAGAACGTTTTTCTCTTGTGAATTGATGAAAGGATGCTTTTGTGATAGCAACTACAGCTATGGAATATCTGAAGAAGCTGCTGAGGGGAATAAAAATGTTGCTGCTGTCATGAATCAATGAAATGCCAACATCTCAGAGGGACTATACGTGGTTTTCAGGTGGTTTTGGGCAGAGGGAGCTTTCACAACTGTAAATGTCAGCTTCTTGTGAGGGTGAGGGTGGGTGGGATGGGAAGTGACTATGGCTCACTGAGCACTAAGTGAATCTCTCACCCCATTGTCTGTTCCTTCCACGCAGTCTATTGTGCCTCAGGGTTCTGGGGAATCCAGGTGAAGAAATCACTGTGTTAGGACTGGGTTAGGCTTAGTCCTCTGCTAATATCCAGTGAGTGGACAGTGTGGGACACCTTCATAAATCACCTCTTCTTTTTGTGTCAGTGACCTCTGACAATGAGAAATCAAGTCTAGGTCAATTTGGAAATATGTACATACTGTTTCAGATGAACGTTTCTCCTGATTTGTTTGTCTTCTCTCTTTAGATAAAGAAGAAGCAGCAGGATGTGGTTAGATTTCTGGAAGCCAACAAGATAGAGTTTGAGGAGGTGGATATCACAATGTCAGAAGAACAGAGGCAATGGATGTACAAAAACGTCCCCCCAGAAAAAAAGCCTGCTCAGGGCAACCCTCTGCCACCTCAGATATTTAATGGCGACCGATACTGTGGAGTAAGTGGCTAGATTGTTATCACACTCTTTCTTTTTGTTGCTCAAAACACATAGTCACTTAGAGTGCAGTTGGGTTTTCTCAGTGAAGACTGTGACCTCTTCACTCAGTGCCTATTCGGGACCACACATCTAACAGCAGGTGAAGTTAGGTAGGAATATGAGTCCAAGGTCATAGACTGTGTTCGTACATGTGAGTGGTTGTGTGGTGTGGGAATGTGAGTGCATGTGTGTCTGTAGTCTTCCTGTCTCCGTCTTTGCTTTGGAAAAGAGAGTAGGAAGGGAAGCTGTGTGTGTGTGTGTGTGTGTGTGTGCGCGCGCGTGTGCGTGCATGTGTTCATTGTGTTCTAAATTTTGAGGCATATTTTTTGATTAATACATTTTGGGGGGCAGAGTGGAAGGGGTAATTATTTTTGAATCTTTATCCCTCTATGATGTAAATAACTGCTAATGGCTAATTATAAACCAGAGTTACATTTTTTATGAAAATGAGCCAAGGGATCATTGTGAACATCTGTGCATATCATATATGAGCATATATAATAGGTATATACAAAGGCTGTCCGGCAAGTATCCAGCCATTGTTAAATATAATGAGCGCAGTTGCATGGCTGGATACTTGCCGGACAGCCCCTCGTATGCATGTTCTCTCTCCCTATCTATATGTATATGTAGCTAGAAGTACCATATGTAGCTATATGCTGCATGTAGCATGTGAAAAGATGAAGTTACGTTTATGTACTTACCATATCTACCTTCATACTCTCATACTTCTTAAGAAAAAAAAATGAGAAACTTCTTTCTAATGAGTAAGTTAGGATTTGCCTTTTGTCGTAGCTCTAAGTACCTAAGTCAGTATTTGTTTTGGGACCTGTACTACAATTCTTTAAGGATGGCTTAGAGAAGGAAAAGGAGCTAAATGCCAAGGTGCTTGAGATGAAATAAATAGTTGGGTTGTCATTAGGGTGCAGAAAGGGATAACAGAGCGCTTTTGATGGCTACAAAGAAAGCAGTTCCCTTCTCCCGTGTGCCTAAAGGAGAATGAGAAGTTGGAACATAAAGCCATGAGTAGATTATACACAGACTTCTCACCTGTGGCATCGTGAACATGGTACTAGACCTGACTTGCGAGTTTTAGCACTACCTTATGTTGGCTGTGACACCTTTGGAAAGTTATTTATCTCTCTTAGCCTTAGTTTTCTCATCTTTAAACAAAGGATTATAATATCTGTCATAGAGGATATCTGTGACTGTTTCTAAAGCATTTCTTAAGTATTATTATATAAAAATAAAGATTATTATTTTTGTGTGGTTTTTTTTTAATATTATGATCTCATATTTTACTAGGGGAAGTGTGGAGTAACCAAGTGTATCCTGTTCGTGATTATAGAGGACAGAAAATGTGCCTGGAGACCAAAATTGAAAATATTTGTACACTGTACAGTTCAAAATAAAGTGAAGTTGTAAGTCAAATAGTGTTGGAAGGCTTAAAACAAAAATCCAGCAGTTTTCTGTCCCTCAGACTTTGAGGGTATGAAAATGCCTTTATTCTGGTCTTATAGTTGAGTGACAGTTTCTGGGTGTAGAATTCTAGGTTGGGAAGAATTTGGATGGTAATTGCTTCATTATCCTCTGGTTTTCCAGTGCTGCAGTTGAGATGTCTAATGCCATTTTCCTTGATCTTTTATGTTTTTGTCTTTGTTTCTTTGATGCAGATTTTTAAGATCTCTTATCCGTCTGCATATACTAAAACTTTTTTGGTGAATTACCATGGTGTATGCTATTTTTTATTCATTGTGCTGAGTGCTCAGTGTGCCATTTAATCTAAGAAATTGTATGATTGATTGTGTCTTATATTATTTTTCTTAAAAATTTTCTCCCTACTTTTTTCTTTATTCTCTTTCTCTTGAGTGCCTGTTAATTTGGATATTGGATTTCTTACATTGATTTTCTAACATTTTCATCTTTTTTTTTTTTTTATATTGTCCGCCTCTTTGACTTTTTGTTCTTTCTGAGAGATTTTTAAAATTTACCTCTTAATCCTTTCATTGAATTTATGTCATCTTTTTGCTTCCCGTTTCTTGCTCTCTGATATTTTCTTTTTAATAATGTTGTGTTTTTATGACATGAATGCAAGATCTTGACTCAATAAAGATATTAAACATGATTTCTTTGAAGTTTTCTTTTGTTACCAGTATTGTCCCTGTTTCCACTGATTTTTTTTGTTTTTCACTTTGTGTAAGTTGCCAGTATCCTTTTCAATTATTTGCAATAAAGAACCCAAACTGGCATAACCTGGTTTATTCTTGTTGAATCCCTGGAGTGTCCCACTGTCAGCAAGAGTCTTTTCTGGGAATGTGGCTTATGGGATTCTAAAAGTAAACACCCCAACACTTAGGTTCTTCTGATGGGTTTTAATGTCTGATTTGGATTTTGGAAAGCTCAGGTCCTCTTGTCCAAGTGTTAAATCTTTGCTCTCTCCCTGTGGAACTGGCACATGTGGAATGTACCAGAAATGAAAACATATCCATCTGCACAAAAGGAAGATACCTACTCCCCTCTCACTTCTTTTCTCCCTCTCCAATCAGCATGTAGTTGATTTGGATTTCTTTATATATTTTTATTAAAGGCATTTTTATTTTGGTAAAAAACATAGAATTTACCATTTTCAATATGTACAGCTCAGTAGTATAAAATATATTCACATTGTTGGGAAACAGATCCCTAGAACTTTTTCATCTTGCATGACTGAAACTCTGTATCCTTTTAACAACTCCCTTTTGCCCCCTCCCCCAGCCCCTGCTAACCACCATTCTACTTTCTATATCTGTAAATTTGACTGCTTTAGATACCTTACATAAGGGGAATCATATAATATTTGTCCTCTCATAACTGGCTTCTTTCACTTAGCATAACATCTTTAAGACTCATGCATGTTATAACATGTGAAGATCTCCTTCCTTCTTAAGGCTGCATAGTATTTCATTGTATGTATATACCACATTTTGTTTGTTCATCCACTGATGGATATTTGGATTACTTTCACCTCTTGGCTATTGTGAATAGTGCTGGTATGAACATGGGTGTGCAGATATCTTTTTGAGACTCTCTTTTTAGGTTTTTTTGATATATATCTAGAAGTGGGATTGCTGGATCATATGGTAGTTCTATTTTTAATTTTTTAAGGAACAGCCAGTTTTCTGTAGCAGTTGCACCATTTTATAATCCTACCAACAGTGCACAAAAGTTCCAATTTCTATACATCCTCACCAACACTTGTTATTTTCTGTTGTTTTTTCAAATAAGACTGCAAACTTTTGGTTTATATACTTTCTCTTTTCTTAAAAGTAGCTTTAAATTTTTTAAATCATGTTATTAATCATTGTATATATACCATTTTGTGCCCTGCCTTATTCTCTAACAAAAATAGATTCCATATCATTGTAAACTTATTTTTTAGAGGTTGCATGCTATTCCCTTGGTGGCTTATTATAATTAATCATTTCCGTACCGTGGGCTATTTAGTTTGTTTCCAGCCACTTGAAATAACAGTGCATTACTGGCAAGCTGTTCTGAAGGGTACATTAAATTGAATGCTCTTTTAGGAAGTGCATTTTCATTTTGGACTATTTCCACTCTTCTTCCTTAGAGTCCTCTGTCAAACAACAAAAATATCCCAAGATATGAGGGATTATTGTTGGTGGCCCCAGGATCTGGGTTCAAGGTCAAGAAAAACTCACTTGATGAAATGAAAATTAATAAAAATTAAAACAAGATGATTATTATATGTGTTGCTAGTAAAACCGGAGTTGGGATTCTCAGTGCTGGGTGGTGCCCAAAGTCATGGAATGAAGACTGTCCATCTGCCCAGAATATCCATTTGACTTGAAGTGGTCACATTTGAGAAACCCTGGATTAGCTGTTTCCTAAGTCTTCCTCCTGACAATTAAGTGTATCCTCTGGCAGAATAGAGTAGAACATAATGATGGACAGAATTGTTGACCTATGTTGTAGCCTATCTGCAGTAATTATGTGTTAACAGAACTCTGTTTAGAGTCAGGAAAAAAAAAAAAAAAGCTAAAGTCCAAAATTTTTATCATTTGTCCATAGGAGATTGTGCTCTATTTCTAAAACATGGCTGTTATTTAGGATTAATGGCTATATCAGCTATGAAATACTTAGAGCAAAGCCCTAAAAATCACTCCCACACCTGTTTTCCTCACCTCATACACCCAGTTGGTTATCAAATCCCGCAACTTTTACGTTGTACATAATTCTATCCTATTTCACTCTCAAAACTCAACTAAAAAAGTGTGCTGTTATTACACTTTCTCTAATTATGACTCTGGTTATTATTTCCCCTCCCCTATGCCCAGCAAACATGTGCCTTATTACTGCTATTATGACATTTGTCTCATAGAACTTTTGTCTTTGCCTTCAGTGAGTCTCTGAGCACTCTTGACTCTGTTTATATTATATTTATCTTAGTATCTGGTACCCATTAGAATGCTAGGAACATGGAACATACTTAACAAACATGGTTATGAGAGTGGATGAATGCGCCTACACAGAGGCTTTCAGCTGAGGAGGTAGCTGACTCATTCTGCTAGGTCTTGCCTTGTCAGGGTTCTGAGCATTTGCTATGTATGATTTGAAGTCTGTTAGGCCAAACTGTGCTGCATTCCCATTTCATTAATAAAGAAAGCCCAGTTTGTCATAAAGCAAGCTTATTGAACCTACTTCTAAATCTATTTGGGAAACTACATCTATTAGAAGCTCACCTATGCTACAGGTAGAATTTTCTCAGGAAACTTTTTGTCTGCATTTGAAAGTATAGTATTCCAAGGCCTTCTGTCTAAAAGATCCATTACCTGATGAAGGAGCATCTTACCCATCAAATGTTTTACTGTAAGTGTTTTTATGTGGCATCATTCCAAACACCAGGGAGGAAAAGTTTAGTCATGGAGGAGGGGTGATACAAGTTCCCCTTTGTCGTTGATCGCTGATCAGTGTGTGCCCAGAAGCAGAGCAGTTTGATTAGATACTCTCAGCTGTTTTATCTCTTCTGCATAACCCTGGTTTTTATTCTTCTGTCTATAAATGTTTAATCTCCCATTTTCACCTTACCTAGATGTTTGCCTCAGTATTCTATAGTGATGAATCCCTGGGATGTGACTTTAATAAAAATGATGACTTATGCTGCGAATATTGAAAGCCTTCATCCAGACAGTTTGAGGCCACCCCAATTGCATATTTAGCAAGTATATCTTAATTGATATCCAAACTGGCGGTTTTCTTTCTGCTAGCATTTATTTCTCTCTTTCTGAACCATATGCATTTAAAGTTAATGAAAAGAAAACAAAACTATTAAGACAATCAGGCCATGTTAATATCAATGTTAAGAAAACCAAGCCTGTTTAGAGGAGGGACAAAAGTGAAAAGTTTGCCACTGCCCTTGTTTATCTGTGACTTCCCCCATTTTCCCCAGATGTGGCCTCTTCATGAGGTTGTGCTTTGTCATCTTCTAAATTATTACCACTCAGTTTCATACATTAATATCTATACTCCTTAATATTAAAACTTGGACAGTTTTTACTTTTTTCTTTGAAAATTGGAGAGAAAGTGACATTCTTATAGCTTCTCTCGTTTTTCCCCCGTTTTGATATACAAATAAACATACACCCATGATATTGCTAAAGTTTATGTCACATTCTCTTCTGTAACTATAACTATTAATATCATATAAATATGTATTACATTTATATTGTTAAATAAATACTATTTCCTATAGAACTGTTTTGTAATGTGAGCAGCCATAGAGGAGGGTATATAATCCTATTTTACCAAATCCCCGTGGCTTAAAAGAGAATGACACAAATGTCAATATTCAAGGAATTCTCTTAACAAATTTTAACCTTTCACTTATTCCACCTCATACCTGTGAGGTTTGAAGATATGAGAGACACCTTTTCTTTCTTATATTTCTTTTTATTTGCTTGGACTACTTCCCCCCAACAAAAAAAAAAAAAAAAAAATTGTTAACATGATGTGCCTACCTGGTAAACTTTCTGAATGCTTTAATATTTTTAAAAGTCTTTATTTGACTTTCATTCTTAATGGATAATTTCATTGAATATAAAAGTCTAAGATTTAAAACTTCAGGAAACATTATTCCATTTTCTACATTCATGGTATTGATTAGAAGACTTCACGTCTGCTAGATTAAATTCTTATAGGCAGATTGTTTTACTTCTCTCTCTGGAAGATTTTAGAGTTTTCTTGGAGTTCTGGAATTTCATCAATATGTGCTCTTTTTTTTTTTAGAGACAGAGTCTCGCTCTTTTGCCCTGGCTAGAGTGCCGTGGCGTCAGCCTAGCTCACAGCAACCTCAAACTCCTGGGCTTAAGCAATCCTTCTGCCTCAGCTTCCTAAGTAGCTGGGACTACAGGCATGCGCCACCATGCCCAGCTAATTTTTTCTATATATTTTTAGTTTTCCAGATAATCTCTTTCTATTTTTTTAGTAGAGATGGGGTCTCGCTCTTGCTCAGGCTGGTCTCAAACTCCTGACCTGGAGCGATCCTCCCGCCTTGGCCTCCCAGAGTGCTAGGATTACAGGCGTGAGCCACCGCGCCTGGCCTAATATGTGCTCTTTTTAAAAAAAGATTCATTCTATTCAGCAATTGTTAGGATTGTTCAATCTGAAAACTAACTTTTTTTTTTATACTTTGGAGAAGTTCTATTGTTTCTTTGCCTTTTTTACCTACCTTCCATTTTCTCTTCATCTGCAGGATTTTTCCTTTCTTTTGGATGAAGTTTTATTGTTATGTTAAACTGTTGATACTCTTGACTTTTTAATAATTTCTATCTCTTGATCTTGATGCTCTACATTCTGAGAGGCATTCCTAACTTTTGTCTTCTAGATCACTAGCTTAGTTTTTGTCATCCTGTTGTTTAATCTATTTTCAAATTTTTATTTTGAAATCAGATTTAATTTCCAGGAACTCTTTGGTTGTTGTTTTCTTATTACGCCTTTAAAAAGAGTGGCTTGTTCTTGTTCTGTGGCGGCAGCACCATCTTTAATCTCTCCAAGGACATTAGTTAAAAGCATTTTTTCAAGTTTCTTATGTTCTGTAAGTTATCTTTTGTTCTCTAGCATTAGTTCTGGTTGTTGGTTTTTGTCTTTCTCTCTTGGGAGCCGGCTGGGCTTCTCTCCGACTTGCACAGGCAAGTTTCCCTTTGAGTAGGAGGGCTCACCAAGCCCGTGCGAGGGGAGGGGGCAGCAGGGAAGCAGGCTGGAACCCCTCTGGTGGTAGTGAAGAGCTTTACTCGGTCAGCAAAGGACTTCGGCGTGTGTTCCTTCAGGACGAACTTCTTCCCACTTGTGCCTTCTGTGTCTGATGTGGGATCCAGGGTGACCACCAGGAGTTTTCAGCAGGCAGGCAGTCGGTGTTCTTTGGAGAGCACTTCCTGGGAGCTCTGGCTACACTGGGGAAGGACTAACCGTCTGGGCCATTACAAATGCACTTCTTTATTAAGTCGCTGATTGCCCAGCTTCAGATTGCTGTGTTCATTGTCTCAGGCTTGTGGTTTCTGTGGGGGTTCCCTGAAAACGATTCTTCTTTTGTTTTGAGCTATGGTTTCCCTTGCTCTGTTTTCTGTACCAGTCCAGTTGTATTTGTTTTATACATTCTGAGTATTTCTTAAAATATTATTGCCGGTTCCCTTTGCTAGGTTTAGCACAAAAAAATTTTTCCCCTCCAGGTTTTTGGCACTTGGGTAAGAGTGGGAAGACTCATTTGCTTGCTCTGCTGTCTTAAACTCTGTGGTCAGAAATATTAAACATGAATTAGGAATTCGAGATTCTCAGCTTTGGGGCTTACTCATATATTGGTATTTGGCGTAAAAATTGCTGAATGAAGCTATTTTAGAGAACTACATCTTACCTATCTTACCAGGATCGGAACTGCCAACTTTTTTTTTTTCTTTCTACATCAAGATTTCATGAAATAGAATATAGAACTAAGGGCCTTTATCCACTAAATCAAGAAATTCTGCTCAGAGACTACTCTAAGGCTTGAAAGAAAATTTAAGAAGGAGCCTCTGTGCATTTTAAGCAGCAGCAGCAGCAGCAACTGCTATAGTCTTAAACAACAATAACAAAAAATTTTTAGTTTTCTTCTTTTGGGTAAACTAAATTGACTTTGACTCATTTAGAACCGATTGCTGCCACTATTTCCTTGTTGACCACGTGTTCTTTTTGTTCCCTGCAGCCTCCCGTTTGCTTATATCTTGGGCATGAAGAAATAATATGGGTCTGTCACTTAATAATTGTCATTGACTTAGCCATGGAAAACAACACAGCTTTTCAAGAGTGGCTGTTGTGGGCTTTCTTAACCGTTCTCTTTAGGGACACTCAAAGGGCAAAGAACTTTAACGTGTTTGTCTCAAATGCTAGTTTAGTCCGCAGTCGTCTAATCGGAGTGGATGGATAATGTCCCTAAGTAAGCTTTGTGGAAGAATGAGACTGTTGTTAACTCTACCTGTTGAAGATTTTATCAAGAGCTTATATATGTCTATGTCTTTGGTTTTACTTGAACACAAACAAGCAGTGTAGGTGATGAGAGACTTTTCTTTAAACAGCTGTTTAGCTTGCTTTATTTTTCTTAAAATTACAGCATTTAGATAAATGTTCCCTTAGTGAGTAAGAATGCTCGGTTATGCTAGTATCAGAAGCGTTTCTTTTTGTAAGCAATTGAAAATTTGTCTTTTTGTCCCTTTCTTTTGTCTTAAATGTAATGAAAATGTACCAGCTTCTGAAACTGGGCAATTTTACCTTAAATATGATCTGTATGTTTACATACTTATGCTAAGTAACTATTGACTGATCATTATATTCCATAGTTATAGAAGGTTGATTGTCCTAAAATACACAATCCGCAGACATGTATTTACAGACACTTCAGGAGAGTGCCTTTGACTATAAGGACATCAGCAAGCCTATTTAGAAACTTTATGTGAATTTCTAAAATACAGTTCTTTTAATCTTTGTAGTAGGAACTCTAAAATATTTTTAAAATATATATAAACCTGACAAGAAAAACAAATTTGATAAGAAAGCAGAATGTTTTCTTTTATTGGAGAATGCCTACAACCCATAAATAATATGAGAATTTATATCTTAGTAGGAAGTGATTTTAAAATTTTCAGTACTAGATTAATCTTAAATTATTTTACAGCATACAATTTAACTTATTTTCTCTGAAAAGAGGTATTAACTATTAAGGTGGTTCTGTATTTTAAATTATCATCACCTATTTTTTACCTAAACATAGCAAAGTAGTTTCACTTCTTAAATACTATAGGATTTATCAGGCCACTTAAAAGCTTTTTAATGTTAGAAAGTAAATGTTTTATACATTTCTTTAAAACCAGTAAACAACAGAATAGAAATAGGATTTACTCCAAGTATGTTACTAGCATGATATTACTTAAAACATGGCCTGTGAGTCATTAATTAATACAACTCATCCATCCACATGACAGAAATTATTGGTAACCTGGTATGTATCAGGTACTAGTCTAACATTGACTTTTAGAAATGATTTTCTTTAAATCATTCTTCTTTTAAAGTTAATTACCAAATTTTTTATTTGTTTCTTAGAAGGAGTTAATTACCTTAAATGACAATTTCTAAACTTTAGGGTAGATCTAATTCAGTCTTCATGTAAGATGTTCCCCCCTGGCCATAGTGATATGGCATTGAGTTAAAGGTTCATAAAATAATATAGTGCTTATAATTTGTATGACAGAAATATAGTTTAAGAGAAATTTTTCTTTCTATAAGAAATTCTGGCTGGACGCAGTGGCTCACGCCTATAATCCTAGCACTCTGGGAGGCCAAGGCGGGAGGATCGCTCGAGGTCAGGAGTTCGAGACCAGCCTGAGCAAGAGCAAGACCCCCGTCTCTACTTAACATAGAAAGAAATTAGCTGGACAGCTAAAAATATATATAGAAAAAAATTAGCCGGGCATGGTGGCGCATGCCTGTAGTCCCAGCTACTCGGGAGGCTGAGACAGAAGGATTGCTTGAGCCCAGGAGTTTGAGGTTGCTGTGAGCTTGACGCCACGGCACTCTATTCAGGGCAACAGAGCCAGACTCTGTCTCTAAATAAATAAATAAATAAATAAAAAGAAATTCTGCCATTCTGAGATTTCTAAATATCTGACATTTCTAAATATCTTTCTTGATAACTAAAACTTATGAGAACACTTTTAGTTCAATGTGAATAAATGGATTATTGATAGTGTTACCTATTTTCTCTACATGTATTATTTTATAGGTCTTGTTTTATGTCGATGAAACTTGCATGTGAGAGTTTACCTTATTTCCCATTCTGTGATTTGGGGAATTGAGATCATTTTAAGATTAAAGTTTTTAATTATAAACACTGAAACCAGAAATATAAACATTAAGTCTCATTGCAACTTGCCTTTTGTTCTTTTACATGCACAATATTTTCATGTTACCCCTTCAATCTTTTGAAAGTAGAGATTTATAGAGATTGAGTGAGGCATTGTTTCTCATTTTTTATTGCTTACGTTATTACTTTTTCATTGCTCCATTTCATACTGACATTGGAGGTTTTTAACAAATAGAGACAGATAGAGGCCTTTTAGACGCAAGAACATAAGATAGCATTTTGATGACCGAGTTACTAACCCTCAGTTTTTTCTTCCCATTAATCTCTTCTCTTTCCTGTTCAAACAGGAGAGGGGCAATTTCCAAATAGATATATCAAGTAACAGGAATGCCTCGGTTGGACTTCACAGCTGGACATGGCTAACAGACCACTTATAAGCAACTCCACTGGATGCTCCTTTATTTTGTAGAATTCTGGAGTTCCAAGGGACTTTGGTAGTATCTGATACAGAGAGGAAGAAAGTCAGAGGGGGTTAAATGAGTTGATAAAAGTCATAGATAACTCACAGAGTAAGTAGATTGCTGGACATCACACCCACAGTTGACTGGGTATGTACACCACTTAGTTTCCCAGAAACCAGACAGCGGTTGGTGCAGGTGGAAATATTACAGCTCTTTCCTCCCCCAAACTTGATGAGTTAGAGCTAGACCATTTAGCCCCTTTTACACTGCGTTAAGGATTTAGTGTGTATCTTACGAGCAATAAGAAGTCTCAAAGCAAAGGATTTAAGCAGAGGGTGATAGGATCAAATTTATAGTTTTAAAAGATCAGTCTGTCCTCACTTGAGGGAATGACTGGGTGGAAATAGGTGCGATTAGATGAGTGTTGATAAGTTGGGGTGTGGTTGCAGAAGTCTAGTATGGTTCAGGGCGATGGAGACAAATACAGAAAAATGGAGAGGCTTAAGGGATATATAAAATAGAAGAAAGGAGTCCTGTGATGCCTTGGTTTCTAACTTGTAGGGCCCATTAAATGGTGGTGCCATTTTCTGAGAGGTCCAGCTTGGGGCATGGAAGATCATGAATTATAGTTTAGGCCTTTTATGTTTAGGAGTCTGTGAACAGCTAGTTGCCTATGCATATATGGAACCAGAGCTCAGGGGAGAGGTGAGAACTAGAGATGTGAATTTAATTAGGGCCATGGCTGTGAATGAGGTTCCTTAGGGAAAAATTTAGAATGAGTAGAGACAGAATATGGCATAGAGAGGAACAAGTACACTAATTTTCATACAGTGAGTATCCAAAAGGATAGAATAAATCTAGCTATAGTGTAGCTCTCTTCTTCCTCTTACCACATTCAGTGTAAGCAACAAATTGTCAGAGTATGATATGGACAGGAGTATACAAAAAATATAGTATTTCCAGTTCATTCCAGTATATTCTACATCAAACTTTGACCTATATTATTTGTGACATAGTTAGGGTCATATTTTGTCTTATAAAAAGTAATAGAGTTTTAAAAATAAATTCCATGAAATCTGGACATCCTAGGGCCATTAGGAACCTCCAGCTACCTAGTTGATATCTTCTTTACCTGGATGTTGCATACAGTTTCTCAAACTTAAACATGTTGAAAGTCAACTCCAACCTTCCCCTCAAATCTCCTTTTTCTCTAGTCTTTTCCATCAAGCCAGAAAGCTCAGAGCCACTTTAATTCTTATTTGTCCTTAAAACCCTCCAACCACCACCAAATCCACACCCAAGTGTGATCAGTTCTCCAGAATGGATCTGCACCCTGTCTGCTGCACTCTTTCCATTGCCATCGCTCTGGTCCAGGCGGCCTTCATCTCTTACACAATTGCCAAGGTACTTACTTTTTTTTTTTTTTTTGCCAAGGTACTTTCCTAACTTTTCTCCTTGCTTTCCTTCTTGTTACTTTCTCTCCACACAGTTATTTAGGTATTTTCTTAAAGAAAACTAAATCATTTTGCTCCCTTGCTCAGAATGCTTATGTGATTTCCTTTGGTACTTAAGATAAAATTCAAAATCTTTTTCTTGGTGTACAAAGCCCAGCACATGCTGATCCTTGTCAAACCTACCGGCTTTACTCTTCACTAGTGCCGTTCCCTGCCCCGAATGCCCCCGTCCCAACCCTGTGCTTGGCTCACTCCACTCATCCTTCAGATGTCAGTGTAGATGCCAGATTTCAAAGAGGACTTTGCTGAGCCTCTCTTTAGAGCTGATCCTAAATGACAGAAGGAGCAGCCAGCGCAAAGCCTGAGGCTAAGAGGACTGTGAATTAAAATCACAGCTGCCTTCAAAACCACAAGACTCAACTTGCCAAAGCTTTTGGACAAGAGGGTCTGTACACAGAGCCAAATAATTCAAACATCTTTAATCAAATGAGGCATGTTTTGCAAGAGGCAGATCTGTACTCTACAAGTTGTTGACTCATTTAGACTTTTAGACAGGTTTCTAAAGTATTTGTGATACTTTGGCTTGGCTTAACGATGGATTCATTAGGGCTCAGTGACTCCAGCACACAGGGTGCCCCACACCTGGTTTCCTCTTGGACAAGAGGCATCTTAGAGTACAAAAAGTGTGAATTTCAAGATCAGTGAAACATGAGCCCAAATATCAGCTCTGTCACTTATTAGCTGTCAAACTTGGACGACATATTTCTTTGCTCAGAGCCAGTCTCCAACCTGGCTGTGGTGGAGATTAAATGACATAATGTTTGTAAGGCACCTAAAATGCCTAAAAATGACCCTGATCATCCTTTGCTTATAATATTTATCCTTAGGATAAAGTTATCAAATTACCAAATTTTAAGACCACTTTACATCAACTTAGAAACTGTGTAGTATGATACATGCAAACTTTAGGAAAGAAACAGTTGATAAACATGTTGACCAAAATTCCTCGATGGCTTCTCCTGAACGTAGAAAGAGAAAAATGATTCTGTGTCTGAGGCAAAGGTAAATGTTATAGAGAATATAGTTTCCTTTAGTTTTTATTTGATCTTTTTATTTTCTCTGAAGACATAGTCTCAAAGAATGTGGAAAACTTGAGAAGCAGAATAGAAGCACCTGCATTGGCACATGGAGACCTTTATGACTTTCTGTTTACCCAGTGATTGTTTTTAAAGCCCTAGATAACAAAATATCAAGAGTGGGATTGGGAGGCAGCCTTCCATGTTGAAGAGCTAGAGTAAAACCTTAGGTGGGAGTGATTCCACACGGGTAAATGTTAGTGTGGCACATGAGAGAAGAGGAGTGTGTTCCTATTTCATTTCGTTTGTCAAATGTTTTACTTTTTAATCCTGCGCAGGTTTTGGATTAGAAACTTGTTACGTTCATCATGATACTGAAAGAGATTTTAGGCTCAAGCAGAAGCAGATTTAGGTAGCTCTTCTCTGGTCTGGGTGGAGAAATGGTACATTTTTTACTTCCATAAAGAATTTGTCAAAAGCACCAAATATAAAGATAATTGTTTGCTTTTGTTTATCGGTTTTATTTTCTCCTTCCCTTTTTTTCTAGGATTATGACAGTTTTTTTGAATCCAAGGAAAGCAACACAGTCTTTTCATTCCTTGGCCTGAAACCACGGTTGACATCAAAGGTAGGTAAATCTTATCTTATTCTTGTTTTAGAATTCATCTTTTTTTAATTATTCTTAGAGATGGAGATTCAAGGTATTAGAGGAATGTGTATATAGTTTCCTAAATTTTTAGTTTTTGTTTCCTCAGATGCATTAATTAGTGGTAAAACACACAAAGGAGCCTACGGTTTTTTTTTCTTTCCAATTTTTAATTGTTGCTAGAAATTAGAATATTAGTTTATTTATAATTTATACCCATTCTTCCAAGAAGAATTTAAGGTAGCAAAAAGTAGTAGGTGCTTTCTATTTTAAATAGAAAATTTACATTACATTTTTGAAATAGACTCAAAGCCATATTTTAAAGGTATTTTAAACTTATTTTCATCGGAGAGGAGATGATCTACAATAACACCTGGTCAGCCTTGAAAAAGTGCTGCAATTCCTAAATATTTTTGAAGCCACTTTATTAAGTCAGATGTTTTTTGGAAAATGTAAAGCATTCAGTATTTTCTCATTTAGACCTAGAAATGATGCATATTATCACAACTCTATTAAGCACATGGATTCATACTCAAAATAAGAAAAAACATTTCTTTATTAAGTAAGATAATGTTTTGATGTTATTTCGCCTTTTAAAAGACACAGTTTTTTTCTGATTATGGAATAGCCTAGGCTCATTCAGAAAAATTGGGAAAATGCAAAAAAGTATAAAGTAAAAAATAAAAATCGTTACCCAGAGCTAACCACATTGACATTTTTGTGTATTTCCTTGCAGTCTTTATGTACATAGTAATTGAGGTTTTTACTATATTTCAAATTGAGACTGCATTCTAGAGTGTCTATTTTTAACACAATTGAAATGGAAAATGCATTACTTAGAACTTTGATATCTGTAAGTAATAAGTCTTTCCAGGCTAGCCAGGATTTGTACCATCTCTGAACACCTGTGGGAGGAGGGCAGGGGCCATCGGTGACATAAATTATACACCAGCACTTGCAGTGCATACGCCATGTGAAACCTTGCTTTGTTTTTACATCAGTAAGTCCACAGATGGTTGTGGGTGGTTTTTGTGCACATGTTTTAAGCAGAGGCAAAACCCACACGTAAAGTATTTAAAGGTTCTTAAAACTATTTTTATAAAGATGGAACATTTGAATACTTGTTAGGAAAGTTAGAGTATTTTTATAACATGTTTCATCCAAAGATATTAAACTACCCAGGTTTATCGTCAAAGAACTGTAAAAAACTGGGATAAGGGTATTCTAATGAATGCATAAATCCAGCGGGCATCATTGTCTATGCAAAAACCTTTAAAAAAAATACTGTGTGTTCCCATTTTCCCCAAAGATGTGGATTCCTTAGAGATCCTATGGGCTGACTTCTTTTATTCTTTAAAAAAAATTATTTTCTCAAAAATATCTTAGGAAATCTATGACCTATAAAATACACATTCTCACGTGGCAGTGGTCATAGTATCAAAGTTGGCCTTGGTGCCATTGCAGTTGACTTGGTTTCAGTAGACCATCCCAGAGGCGGTGAGGGCCCTGGACAGCCCCACCTGTTCAGCCCACCATTTTCAAGCTCCTGAATCGGCTGCACCTGGGCCCCTGCACCTGGGACCAGAGCGGATGTCCACGGTGCAGGGTCTGTGCCACTCTCTCTGATCAACCATAGAGGGCTTTACAGGTTAATAGCAACTCAGACTTCAATGAGAGAAGTGAAAGTATCTTTAAGAACAATTTAGCATTTTCCCTCTTCCTAGTCATTTATTTTTTTACCTTGATAGTAATTCATCCCACAGTCTAAAGCTTTGACAGGGTGTTCACAGGTTTAATGTACTAACAGATGAAAGCCCCCCTTTCTCCTCTCCTTTCCTACTCTCTGCAGTATACACACATCACAGACAGTGTTAGAAAGCCGATTAAGAAACCTATAACGACACCATTAGCATTTATAATTGCTCTGACACCACAGGAGAAGAACATTCACGGCCCGACAGGCACAGGGGCAGTGTAGACTCTGACTGGGCTGCTCTCAAAGGTGGACAGGGAGAAGGAAGGTCAGAGGTCATCAAATGGTAGCCTGCAGGCCACACTTGCTCTGCATATGTTGCTTGTCCTGAACAGAATTTCAAAAGGACATAAATATTGTTAATATTTAAAATATAGATCTTCTGCTTTTCCTGAGAAGTTGGAAGGTATGGAAACCCCTGGCAGGGAGAGGGGGGCTTGCAGGGGGCCTCACTTTCCCCTGTGGCTGGCTGCAGCCAGCAGTGGCTGGCCCATCATGGTACCTACCTAACCCTGAGAAAAGGAGCCTTTCTCACTAATAGTTTTCAGGTAGAAAACCATCAAGTTTACTATTATTGTTATTGAGACAGTCTCGCTCTGTTGCCCAGGCTAGAGTGCCGTGGTGTCAGCCTAGCTCACAGCAACCTCAAACTCCTGGGCTCAAGAAGTGATCCTCCTGCCTCAGCCTCCTGAGTAGCTGGGACTACCAGCATGCGCCACCATGCCTGGCTAATTTTTATATATATATATTTTTAGTTGTCCAACTGATTTCTTTCTATTTTTTAGTAGAGACGGGGTCTCACTCTTTCTCAGGCTGGTCTCGAACTCCTGACCTTGAGCGATCCTCCTGCCTCGGCCTCCCAGAGTGCTAGGATTACAGGCGTGAGCCACCGCGCCCGGCCCCAAGTTTATTGTTTTAATGGACCCCAAGTAAGGCCTGTACTAGAAGATTTTGCTCTCAGATCCCCCCTGTTCAGAGGTGCTATTCAAAATAGGTAACAACTGGGAAACTTTGGGCAGTGACTGGCCAGAGCTGGAGCAGGTCACAGAGCACCCCTGTTCCAGGTGTCAGCCATTTATCTGTTGAATCATAGGGTGGAGGGCCAGGTGGCACTTGGGATTTGGGCAGTGACTCTTTGCTAACAGGTATGGCCATACGAGTGCTGTTCTTCACCTTGGGTCACCACTAACCAGCACCTCCACAGACCCCCTGAGCAAGGTAACCCCCACCCACCCAGCCGTGGACTGGTGGAATAGTGCCTCTGAGAGGAGTCTCAGTAGGTTATTGTAAACATGCAGCTTCCACTTTTATATTTGGCAAGTCAGGTAGGTTTGACTTAAATCTGGGCTCCGTGGCTGAAATCCAGGATTTGTTTTTGTCAATCACATGGGGGTGATTTATTATGATTTCCAACATGTCTATTCCTAACATTAAAAAAACCCTGTCAAGGGTGAATTTTCTTGTGAATGTAATGCAATAACTGTTGCCTTTTTTTTTTTTTTTTTTAATAAATAGGCAGAGCCTTAGAGAGGAAAAATGATGGAAGATGATGGAGATGCATTTTGGAGCACCCCCTTGGTACTCAGCACACACCTGCTTACCTAATGCATCACTGTGACAAAAGCCACATGCATCATCAGTAACTTTGCTTGCCACAGAAAAGGCGTTTTTGGAAGATGTGGGTATAATGGGAATTGCATGATTGCTTTAAACCAAATCAGGTGGTGGATTTTTCTTATTTTTTTTCAGATTTGCCTGCAGTTGCCTCACTCACCAGGAAATATTATCACCTGTTACAGGTGTGCTTCCCTAATGACGGAAAGATAAGTGGGTAGCACCATCAGAGAGAAAATGTTGGATCTGCCCTAGGTTATAGTGGATGCCAGAATTGTATAAACCTGCTTCTTTTTAAGCTGCCTGAATTGCATCCTTGAAATTAGCCTGCCAGGTTATTACAGTCTTTGAATCAGAAAGAAAAGAATGCTGGTTGAAAAAGAAAGAAAAAAAGCAATGCTGATTGACAAAGGGCACTGAAGATTTTTGCTGTAGAATCACAAATGTCACTGTTCCAGTGCTTTTTAATAACACCTGTGAAAAAGTTAGATGTTCTAGGCTCATTTTTGTAGTGGAAACTCTTACCCCTATAAATCCTCCAAGCTCCTACAGATGTCTCCAAAAATCTCTGTTACAACATTGAGTGATCAGAACTAAGTTACAGGGATGAAAATAATTGCTATTTTAGAAAATATATGCTTCTTTATCTCTTGCAAGGGGAAAATTTCACCTAAATACATAAGACTCCTTGAAAGATCTATTTTAAGAGATCCACCAATTAGATGATAAATTTATGGGACAATTATCTGACTAGTATCTGAAGGCTTATTTAGCCATAGCAGTTTATTTATACATAAGTAGACTTGTATTCTTAAATGCAGCTCCCCTAACTATTAACAGCTGCTTATTCTATTTTGTGAAGGGATTATATTTTCTGAGAAAGGAAGATCTCAATTAGATATATTTTGTGAACCCTTGATGAGACATATTAAAGATACCAATATTACTGTATAATTTTTTCTTACATTACTTTTCATTTTTCCTCTAACTTGCTCATATTTCTGGCCAAAGCAGTCTCAGATTTTTCAGAGTGGTACAGATACATGTTCTCATCCATATAGGAGTACAAGTGTTTTCAGAGCAACATATATGAGACAGAGGCTGTCTAGAGAGTAACTCAGAATCGTACTTGGCAGGTAAAATCTCTACTCCCATTGGAGTGGATGCTGATAAACACTGAAGATGTCTACTTCATTAGGGTTGAGGCTACTTTTCTGCATCCTTGTCCCTATAATAGGGACACTTCATATTTTAGAGTTTTTAATTGCCAAACATGGGAACAGCCGTAAATAGGGTAAACTCTCAGAGTGCTGTTTAAAATATAATTCCCAGCATCCTGATTCTGGACCTTTCATTACGATTCTGAGCAGGAAATTTATAAGAAGTGGAAAGAGCAGAAGAATTAAAGCTCTGTCACATCTATCCCCCTCTCCCTCCCCTCTGGCCCCATTCCTGGCTAAATGTGGACTATAAAAAACTTGCCAAATGCTAAAGCTGAAGTCCCAGCCTGAGATTTGCAGTCCAGGACTACACAGAAGAAAACCGTGACAGATTTCTACTTGACTGGAACAGACACATGATCCACAATTTTCTCTCCAAGGAAAGCTGTTGTCTAATATGAATATTACTGGCTAGTTGGCATTAAATAAGATCCAGGTCAAATTCCATTTGATAAATCCCAGGGACTATTCAGGAATTCTTTTTTTTTTTTTTTTTTTTTGAACTGGATATTGTGTTTGAGTATAAGTATGTGAGTCTTCTGTTAAGACTTAGAATTTCTTAAGATACAGCAATTTTAAAAATTGTTATAATTACCCAACTTATTAAACACGTTTAGTCTACTCTTGCCAGGGAGCACCAAGAACCAACTTGGTAAGGTTGAGGCTTTGCAAGTAAAATTCTGGGGTTATAGGATCGATACCATATTTGCTGGACAAAGAAAGCTGTCCGGATTTGCTTGTCTTATAACTTTTGAATTAACTATAGTATACCTAGTATGATTATATTAAACAGACTAGATGGATAGTAGTGCTAAATTACTGCTGCTGTTACGTACCATCTCCCTATCCTGATTTTTTTTTCTTTTTTGATCAACAGAGAAATATAATAAACCAGCCTCGGGCAATACTGTACTTGTGAGTGAGCTAGCAAGCAGCACAGTGTGTGGCATTCGTACAGTACCCAGGCCCTACAGCGTGCCCAGGTATTGCCCTCTGGGACCACACAGTGTTCAAAGAATATCATGTCCTTGCTTGTACCCTTTTACCAGCTGAATTCCAAACATGTAATGATGATTTTCCTACTCCTTTTTTTAGCTAGCTGCCTTTAGAGGTTGATAATCACAGTCTTAAAAACCCAGGAAAGAAGTGGATGGGAATCGTAGGCATAGATTTAATATCAAGGGCATTTCAAGACAAAATTTTTATTTCCTATAGTGGACTTGTTGGGACAAAGGAAATGTGCTGCTAAAAATCAAATTATGCCATTGTAAAATTAGATAAAATACAGAGTGCCATCCTGCTAGATGTATACAGACCAGAAGTAAATTGAGTTGGGAAAATACTTGTTTTTCCAAATTCTGGTGTTTTATTAAAATCAAAGAAGAGAAAAGGAAGATTTTTTTTCCCCACAAACTCTAATATATTTTAGATTTGTTTCTCTTTTATAGATTTAATTTAGTACTCCCACAGAGATGTTTTTATATTATATGAATTTAATAATGCACTAAACTTATTTTTGTCTTCTGTTATTGAAAGGTACCAAAGCCTCTTTCTATTTTGTTTTTGTTTTGTTTGTTTGATGTTATTATGGGGTTTTGCTTTCTCTGGAAATACTTTTCATTTACCAGCTTCTCTTACATGTCAGGCTCCACGTTGATCTGTATAATTATTGTTTTTAGATTTCAATTTGTATGTGTTTGTCTCTAAAGGAATTGGTGAAATCTCAGATTTTATATTCAGCATTAAAGGGGAATAAATTCCAGAAAACACATACCCTGAAAGTGGAGTGTTTATTCCCTACCATTTCTCACACTTATTTCAGTTCTGTGTTTGGCTGAATCCTTTCTGTTTAGTGGGGAGGCTGTTTCTCCTTCCATCCATGAACCCCATATATGAAAGCACATTCAGTTGTAGAAATACAAACAGATTGACCATTCAGGGAGCCAGGCACGGGTCCTTCACAGTTAGGTTGGGAGGAGACAACAGAATCATCTCAGACGGTGATCAGGATTGAGGATGGAGTTAAATCACTCAGCCCCTGGGTGGGTTCAGATGGATGACTTTGAGAACTCCTGAGTACACTGAAGCCCCAGGCTGGTGGATGTGTTCCCCTAATTGGGTGCAGAAAACAAGGACAGAGAGGCCACGACTCTTATTACCAGGGCCCCTTTGGGGGCAACCACTTCTGAAACCAGAAGAGAACAACATTTCTGAAGTCAGTGTCGGAGGTTGATCTCATCACTGAACTATTTCAAACCTTAAACACCAGGACAGAAGGAGGGTGGAGAAAGAGATCAAAGGGAACAGGCTGTAAGTTTGCAGAAATGTGAGAAACTGTGAAGCCAAATAAGCAAAATGACCACCGCCCACTTGTGACCCAAATTTCTAAAGTTTTCCTAGTTCTTTTAGAAATGCAGATCATGTCAGTTTGTTCATCCTTTCCATTAGCGTGGATTGAGCCCTTGGAATGTGATGGGTACTGTCTGAGCAGGACAATAATCTCCACCTTCACGGGTGAGGGAAACAGAAACAGAAGCAGCAGTTATAGGCAGTGGGAAATGACAGTCGAGGTAAGTTAATGGCACTCCAGGCTGTGGTTCATCATCTGAAACGTTACACGTCATCTTTTCCTTTGTTACGTCCATTCCAATTTTTAAAAATTTCATATATGCAATGAAATATATATATGCATACATAAATATAATATTAATATATATGTTAAAGTATAAAGAGTAATAATAATAAAAACCCCTGTGTGCCTACCACCCACCTTGTTGCCTTTCCTTTGAGGCCCAATGTGCTTTTTCCTGAACCTCTCTCTCCCTGTCTGTCTGATAGAGGAAGCCCCTGTACTGAACTTTGTGTGGACCATAGTCTTCCTGTCCTTTATCGTTTTACCTTCATGTATGTATCCTTAAAGAATAATAAATGGAATTAAACTGGATGTATTCTGTCACTTCTTTTTTATGTTCATTGCAATGGGAATTTTTTTTTCACTGATAAATACTATTCCATTGTATGACAGTATCACAGTTTTTCTCTTTTCCACTTGCTGGTTATTGAACTGCATCTTTGATTGAAATAGAAAAAGGAAATGTAGCTGTGAAGATTCTTTTATGTGACTTCTGTACATAAAAGAATGGATGCATACCTTGAATTGAATTGCTGAGTTATATGATGAAAACACATTGTAACTTTACTAGATAAGCCAAATTGTTTCCAAAGTAACGGTACTAACTTATGCTCCCACCAGTATGCTAGAATTTTCAGGACTCTAGATCTTCACCAATGTTTGGCATTGTCAGAGTCCAATTTTTGGCGAGCTGGGGAGTGTAAAATGGTATCTCATTGTGGTTTCATTTTGCATATTTTGATTATTAGTAAGCCAAACATGTTTTATTATGGTAATTTCTATTTCTTCTTCTTGGAAACCTCTCTTCATGTCTTTTTACCTTTTTTCCTATTGAATTGTGTTTTTAATTATTAATTTTTAAAGCTTCTTTATACTTAACTTTTATTGGTCAACACTTCTTTTTTTTTTTTTTTTTTTTGAGACAGGGTCTCACTCTATTGCCCAGGGTAGAGTGCAGTGGTGTCATCACAGCTCACTGCAAACTCAAGTGCCTGGACTCAAGTGATCCTCCTGCCCCAGCCTCCTGAGTAGCTGAAACTACAGGCATGCACCACCACGCCCAGCTAATTTTTCTGTTGTTTGTAGAGACGAGGTCTCACTTTTGCTCAGGCTGGTCTCAAACTCCTGGCCTCAAGTGATCCTCTGTCCTCACCTCCCAAAGTGCTATGATTACAGGCTTGAGCCACCACACCTGGCCAACACTTAACTTTTAAAGTGAAGAGAAACTAGATTTACAATAGAAAAATTTTCTGAAGCTATTTCCAGAAGATGAAAAGCATATGATTCTTCATTCTATTTGGAGAAAATAAAATTAAGTGCATATATCATATATTTTTCTTATGTGCTGATTTTCAGCTTGTCAGTGTATCAGCCAAGAGATACACTTTGGGAACTTCTCTGTGCTCTAGAAGGGGTCCTTCTTTGAAGGTATTTTAAGGCTCTCATCAAGTCCAGTTATTTGGTAAGAAATTAATGTCACTAATGGTATGATTTAGTTTTCTGCTACAGAATTTCATCAACAGGAAATCTTTATATAGACTGTATGTTTATATATACACATTTCCTTAGTATGTGAACATATAATGGACTTACAGCAATAGCCAAAATGAAGTTATTATACTTAAAAGAACATTAAAAAATTATTTAAGTCATAGGAGATTGTATTGACTCTATACCTAAGTAAATAATCCATAAGCTGAATGATCTAGATCAGCATGATGCTGAATATAACCCGCTGTATTGTGGCGGCAGCGTGTTTGCATGTGTGTAAATCAGCTGGTAGGTAGAAGAACAAGAAACTAGAATGCAGACTTGTCTTCTGAGACCCCTGCTAACTCAGGGGACAGCATTTTTAATAGACTGAGGACCCTGGTATTTGAAAGCATATTAACTGAAAACTTAGTATTGCTTATAATGAACAGAACTTTTTAAAATAGCACTCCACACTTTTGTAATATACATCATTTTGGGCCTTATAATAATAAAATTCATTATAACCAAACTTTCCACTACAGAAGCTCTAGTGCAGGTATCTATCATCAATAATGTTATGGAAACAAAAGCTCTGTAGTATGGACCAGTACTATCCAGTATGGTACCAACAAACCATGTATAGCTATTGAGCACTGGAAATGTGCCTACTTGAATTTGTGATGTGAGTGTAAATATATTCCAGATTTTGAAGACGTAGTGTGGAAAAAAAAAATCTCAATAATTTTTATATTGATTGTATATTGAAATAATTTAGATATGTTGGGTTAACCTAAATATTAAAATTAATTTCACCTTTTTATTAATGTGGCCACTAGAAAATTTAAAATTACATATATGGCTTCCATTGTATTTCTTCTGGACAGTACTGCTCTGTACAAACCTTTTTACCTGAATTTGTAATAGAGAAATACCCTTAAAAGGTTTTTTGGGTTCTGGCAAAATATCACCTTCCTTCATTTATAATACTGAAAGGAAATGTGAGCGTCTTAGGAACATAATTTTCTAATGCTGCTGCCAAGATAAATGCTTTTCTCATTTTGCCTTTTGTCCCTCTAGCTTGAAGCATTTTTTGCAGTGAAAGAAGAGGTTCTTTTTTTCCTGGAATAACAGAATAATGTTTGTGTGTTGTCATAATATGTGACATCTCTCTGTGTCCAGTCTACTGTTACTATGTCATCTTATAAAGTCGATGTCTGCCGTTGAATTGGTCTGTATCTGTGAATTAATTCACAGTGGCATTTTTGTATTTTTCCCTTTTCTAATCTTTTTTAAATTAAAAATAATATTAAATTTAATCTTTTGGCTAATTTTTTCTATTTCTAGTAGAGACAGGGTCTCACTCTTGCTCAGGCTGGTCTCGGAACTCCTGAGCTCAGGTGATCCTCCTGCCTCGGCCTCCCAGAGTGCTAGGATTACAGGCGTGAGCCACTGTACTGGGCCTATTTTTCCTTTTTTTTTAAAAATAAATTTTATTGTGTATATTTAAGGCATGCAACATGTTGTTATAAAATACATATATATATTTAGTAGTAAAGTGGTTACTATAATGAACAATTTAACATGCCCATCATCTCACATAGTTGCCCATTTCCCCCTTCCCCCGACAAGAGCAGGTATAATCTCCTTTAGCAAATACCCTGAATACAATACACTATTATTTTTTATTTCAAAATATTAAGGGGATACAAATGTTTTTGTTACATGGGTAGCTTTTGTAATAAGTGTTCCCATCACCCAAATAGAGTTGGGTTGGGTAGGTTTTTGCCACTCCCTTCCTCTCCCAGCCTCCCGATGACTTTTACTCCCCCTTGTGCACATGGGAACTAACCCATAGGTTAGTTCCAATTTATTAGAGAGTACACGTGGTATTTGTTTTTCCATTCTTGAGATGCTTCACTTAGAATAATGGTCTCTAGTTCCATCCAAATTGCTGCAAAAGGCATTACTTCATCCTTTTTATGGCTGAGTAGTAATCCATGGTATACATATACCACATTTTGTTAATCTGTGATACCTTATTATTAACTATAGTCTTCATGTTATATCTTAGATCTTTTGACTTGTTCATTCTACATATTTGTTACTTTGTATCATTTGACCTACATCTCTCCATTTCCTCTCTGCTACCCTGACCACAGTAACCATTGTTTCATAGTGTTATCTACATATTTGGCCTTTTTTGGGGGGGGGGGGGTTCTACATATAAGTGAGACCATGTGATTTTTCTTTTTCCTGTGTCTGGTCTGTATTCCTTAGCATAAAGGCCTCTAGGTACACTCGTTGTGGCAAATGGCAAGATCTCCTTTCTTTAGGCTAAATAATATTGTATTGCATACACACACACACACCCACCCATAGTTTCTTTATCAATAATAGGCACTATCTCTCTATGTGTCCAGTCTCTTATTACTATATCATCTTATAAAGTTGATCTCTCCTGTTTAGTTGGTCTGTATCTGTGAACTAAGTCATAGTTGTATTTTTGTATTTTTCTTTGTTTAAAAAAGGAAATTTAATGAACCATACAGATACCACCTATAATCTGCAAAACAGTGATGAATATTAATGGGATTTAGTCCTAGATTTGCTAAAATGTTAATTCTCTATCTGTAAAACTCATTTGAGCTCCTAAGAATATGTGGATAATCTGCCTTTAGAAAGTTTCCGTCTGGTCTCATTGCCAAAGATTAAAACAGAATGTGTGAATGTTAAGGGAAAATTTTTACTTTCCCTACCCAGGGTTTTTAACCATTTTCTTTTTGTTCTTCTCTTAGCAAAATAATATTGGGGAAAAATCTGTATTTTTGTCATTAAATAATTGATGGTAATTGTACTGTTAATGGCAGAAATTTTTCTAGTATTATTTTGTTTGAGATCCTTCCCTGAAATAAGAGAGTGATTGTATTATAGTCCTCTCAAGCCCAAGAGATGCCAACCGTCTGTGTTTCATGTAGCTTCTTCGTGTATTGCTTTGCGTCTCATGATTTGCCACTCTAATGAATTACCACACCTACGTGTAGGATTTAGCTTCTGGGGATGGGTAGAACAACTTGTCCCAGATAAATACAAACAAACATTGTTCATGCTGATTTGATTTAGTTTATCGATATTATTGTTCCATTTGTTTAATTTCTCATTTTTTTCCCCTGTCAATCTATCTCATGTCATGTACTAATAACATCACTAGTTGAAATACAGATTCTGGGCTCTGGGACAGCCCACTGTTCTGCTTCAAGACTGACTCTGAGCTCAACAGCTAGGCTAAAAGACCAGCAATTTGGCATTGACTCTGTTAGCTTAGCCCAGACATACCCTTTCCTCTCTCTCTCTTCTGTCTTTAGAGGTAAACCACTCTTAAACAGTCTGCTCCTAACCAACTAGTACAGGTAACAGAAGTGATGACAACAGCACTGTTACTCTCCAGACTGGGAACTAGAGTAAATGATTCCAGCTGCAGCCTCCCTTACTGTACTGCTTTACACGCTTAATAAATATTTATCATTATGTTGTATCCTAATCACAAACGAGGACCTGAATACTGACTGGTTTTCCATCCTAGTCATAAGGTGGCTGTGTGAACAGCATTTTAGCCGTTACAGATCTAGCGGGTGACATGACTGCAGCATTCCGACTGGTGGACGGCAGGAAGCCCCTTTCCTGTCATTGACTCACTGAGGGCACCAGGCTGCCTCCAGGTAAAATCCTTCCAGAGTGACGCAGTTCTCTAGGGGAACTTTACCAGAATCCCAAAACATGTGGACAGTTACATCTGCAGTAAGAATGGGCAGAGGTACTGCTGAGATCAGGAAGATCAAATGACAATTGATAAAGGAATTTGGGTGTGGTGGTGTCTACCTCAAGAGACGGCTGTCTCCCTGAAATACTTCATTTTAGCAGAGTGTGGATTTCACGTGTTGAAGATCTGTTTTCTACAGTGTTTTTTACCATCACTGAAAACTGCTTATTAGGCATCCTCATGAAAATGGCCCTTTATTGGGTAGTATTTTCAATGTGTTATCATTTACATTCTAATTTTTTGCTGATTGGAATAGCAGCCTTTGCATGACTTACAGTGAGGAAAAGAGTCATCAAATAAGCTGTCCAGCCGAAGCCTGAGAACTCTACGCTGATAAGTCATATTTTTTTCTTTGTACCTTGGCTTGTGTCTTTTACCTGGTGAACATCTGAGGAAGGAGACAATAGCCTTTTCTTATTTCAGTAAGGGCATAATCACCAACTTTGATGATAGTATTTATATTTGCGTGATATTGTTGAAGAAAGCATAACACTCTTTGTAACTTACCTGTGAGCATAAATGTTTACTGTTTAGTTTCTCAGAAGCTGCTTTTTTGGTGATTTTTTTTTTTATTTTATACTATTTAATTTGGGTTAGCTTTGTACTAAGAAATTATTTGTACATCCTCTTTATTTATATATGTTTGTCATATAAAAGCTGACTCTATAGTCAAATGAAATACATGATTTATTAGTATGTGTTCAACAGTCTATTTGATAATTAAATATATAGCCATGATCTGAAAAATCTAGTTTTCCTTATTATATCACTAGAACTTTGATTCCTTATGTCTTCTTTTCTTCTGACAATTACCAGTTAGTAAGTTTAAAATGTGTTAAGACCAATCAATCAGACATTAAACACCACACAGTGATTTAAACAGGGGAAGTTAAATATAAAGAATTACTAGACTCTGATAAAAGAGTGACTATCAGAGATATAAGAAAACTCTATTGTACCCTGTTATATTTGAGGGAGAATACTCCAGGAAGGACAAACTTGGAAGGGAGGCTGTGCTTCAGACCTCCTTGGGGAAGTTACAGTTGCAGGCCACTGGGTGTCAAAGAATTTCGCAGGGCAAGCAGGAAGCAACCCTCCGGGGTGCAGGCAGGGGCCAGATTAGCCTCAGCCAGTGCCAGGCATGTGTGCTTGCAGAGGGAGGGGGTGCCAGTGCAGACAGGAGGTCTGGAGCACGTGGTATTTACGTCAAGGGGGCTGCAGGAGGTGATCACCAGGCCCCACCACAGCTCCAGATCCCTGAGGCACCAAGTGTTCTGGGACCCTGAGCTGGGGCAGAGCTATCCATACCGCTGGCCCGCCGGACGCTACAGGAGAGCCACCTTCCTCGTTCAGTATCCCTTCCGTACTCTCCACTGAGAAGGCTGAAGGAGAACTGCTTAAAGAAATTCTGTCCATTATCACAGAACAGGTATTGAAGAGTGACTTTGGAGTTAAGATGCAATACACTGATCACTGGCACATGTCATAAAAGGATTCTGTAAAAGAATTCTCTTAGTGACTTCTCATCTGGAATTAGTCACGTTCATTAAGAGCAAAAGGATTATCAGCGTTTTGTGAAGTATAGGGAATTGAAATGAACATTTGCATTACAGGCAGTACTGATGATGCCTTACTGTCAAATATCCACACCTTCATGAGGGAAGTGAACGACTCAGTTATTAACCAAGCTGATGAGCGGTTTGTCACAGATACAAACATTACAGGAAGATGTAAAGACAAGAGTACTATGTGGGCTTCTAGTCATTCTTATTTTGTGGTTCTGTACTCATTTCATAAAGCTGTTGAAATTTAATTTCAAGGAGGAAGCATGGTGATGCTAAAGTACATGATTAAAGCTTATAAAAATGACTCTTGGCTGTGGTGCACCACCTGTAGTCCTCGGGAGGCTGAGGTGGTAGGATCACTTGAGCCCCGGAGTTTGAGACCAGCTTGGACAACATAGCGAGACTGTGTTTCAAAAAAAAAAAAAAAAAGACTCTTCATGTAATCAGTTATTCACTAACCTATTTTTATAGCTTTGGTCTTAGTCTAGCCCTAGAAGTTCTCTTTAATTCCAAAGCAATAAATACAAAGGACCCAATAGTTTTGTAAGGACATAGTTATTGGCCCTCTTTTTATTTTTAATTTATTTCTGTGGCAAATAGAAAATTGAAAAAATTATCTGTACCGTCTGACCTATTCATTTACCCTAGATCATACCTACAATGGAGGACAAAGCAGAAGGCGATTAGGAAACGACAGGCGCCAGATGCAATTAAATCCAGGGACTCTGTGCATCCCCCAGGTCTCAGTCCATGTGGCTCGTGATTAAGTGGGTGGACAGTAGGCAGATAGATGATCCTGCCAGATAGCCTTCCTTTATTAGCTTTAAGCAAGGCTGAAGTAAAAGAAAAATTAATTTTACTGAGAAAGTAATTGGCTTCAAAAGATGGCTTGTCCAGGACATGCCGTCCTTCCTTACCAGGGCTTCTCTCCGCTTGGTGCTTTAACCCCTGGTAAGCGCCTGTTTTCCACTGATTTTCTCATCAAGTCATGTTTACCAAGTGAGAGAACCAGTACCATTCGGGACTTTGTTGAGAGTATAAAAGTGCTTTCCAGTGTGGCTCTGTCATATTAGGAGCTTATCACGTAGTGTTGGCGTCACTGCGGTTTGGTCAAGCCCACCTGCAGAAAAGATTCTGTGTTGCTGAGTAGGCTGCTCTAGAAGCCTCTGGACCCTTTTAATTCTTAGGCTCTGTGCTGTGGACTTTATTAATACAAGTTGTGTTTCACACTGGTGTCAGTTCCAGGAGTTAATTACCCTTGCCCCATAGACCCAGGATTTGTCAGGCATTAATGTGTAGGCCAGGGACAGATGGGGGAGATTTGGGACTATTTATTATTTTACAAAAGTATTAATTAACTAAACCTTCTAGCTTCTCTAATAGCCAAATAAATGGAAGACTGATTGCTGGCTTACAATAAAAGTGGACCAAAACCTGATACTACTCATTTTTATATTATTGTGTAACTACCCACTTTTTTCAATTTGATCGAGTTTCTTTTCTATTCATACAAGAATATGTTTTTAGCCCTTAGGTAGCACAGTCATTTCACTCACTAATATAAGCTTTGGGTTGTTTCTCTGTTCAAGAAAAACTCCGGCTTTTCTGGGTTCCTTATTAATTTTAGCTCTAAAGTCAGAAATCAATAGGAATTGCTTTTAGAAGCCTGGCAGAAGTCTGAAGGGTTAGCAGTTACTAGATATAGCCCTTAACATGAGCTAACTGCTGTTCCGTATTTTTCTTTGGTAGAACAAGTGGGTGGATGATAAAAACAGCATGTTCTCTAGTCTTACAATAACCTTGATTATAGTCAAATATCTTTGCCTAACAATAACTTTGGTTATATTCAAAGCTGTCAGAAAACCACTACATAAATATTAAATGTGAGATTTGGAAAGCTCTCATTTTACATATGTGTGTGTATGCATGTGTCTGTATATACACATATACATATATATCTTAGAGGACATTTGTCTCAATTTTTAGTTCTAGTGAATCTCAGTTTATAAAAAAGAGAGAGAGCGGCAAG
Organism: Eulemur rufifrons; assembly: GCF_041146395.1. Classification (NCBI taxonomy): domain Eukaryota; kingdom Metazoa; phylum Chordata; class Mammalia; order Primates; family Lemuridae; genus Eulemur; species Eulemur rufifrons. Next base: position 39,189,055 of record NC_090997.1, read on the forward strand.
GAGTATTTTTAAACAAAATGTTCTTTCCAGTTATTCAATTTAAGTCTTGGCCTGGGCTATGAAATGTGACCTACAGCAACCATCAGAAGTAAAATGCAATAATTACAAAGTCAGTAACAGGAAGAATCATAGGGAGAAAGTGGCAAGTAATATTGCAGAAGTGATCTCAATGCAGGGGATAAAGAAGGACACACGAACAAATGAGGCCATTCTAGCATAAAGAGAAAAAACTAAGCTGATGGTTCTTGTAAAAGTTTGTTGCTTGTTTTAAAATCAAGACAGGCAGGTCTTCTGAATTTGGCAATGTAGAGAAAAACTGTCAATGAAATCAGAAAAGAGGATGCAGGAGGGCAGATTTGCATCCTTTCTAAACCTTTCTAAATTCTCCACCCAGCACAGTTATTTCGGATTCCAAAAACGCCATATATTTACAAGTTGCAAAACTTTAGAATGGGAAAGGACCAAATGTTAGTGACTAGTGAACTTTCAGAGTATTTCCAGAGCTTTAAATGCATCTGCCCTTCGATGTTTGCTGCTTTCTACTTGCTTTGAGAAAACCAAATCGACTCACAATTGCTTCCAAAAATGCATGCAAATCTAGTGGAAGGGAAAATACTAAAAGGATGTGGTATAAGAAAAACAATTATTTGTGTGTCGGTGGAACTGGGTGCACCTTTTATGAATATGCTAATAGTCAAATGAAGTCAAGGATGTTCTAGGGCTAATGTGGAAAATAGAACAAAAGAATAAAATTAAAAAGTAACCAGGCACATCATTTACTCCCTTAGTTTGAATTTTGCATATAAAACTGAAGCTAGAATGGAACAGAGGAAAATGTTGATGTTCCATGACTATTATATATATATATATATATATATATATATGTATTTGCTGGGTAATCTTGAAAAAATACCAAAGTGCTTAGCACACATGTACAGAGCCAGGCGCCCTTTGGTGACAGGACTAGTGTGGTGGCGACACCTAGAGGCCTGGCTGCTGAGTACACATTACAGGATGGGCTTTGTGTTGCATTTTAATGTCGACATGGCAAATAAAAAGACCTGCGGAGACAACTGTGAAAATGAAATCTCCCCTTTAAAAAAAAGTCTTTTATGGCATACGATATTACATTAAATGAGAAGTGAAGGCCTGGTAAAGGGAAGCTTTGCACTATTTCAGAAAGTTACTTAAGTGGGTCAGGAAACCTGGGTTCTGGAAGGAGGTGGGCGTTCCTGTCCTCTTTTGGGGGTGGTGGGAGGTGGGGAGGCCTGGTGGAGGACAGGAGCCCATGGCCAGAGACATTATGCGCCAATTTACCTTGAATTTACCCATTCTTAAGGGGTTCTAGAGAATTTTAAAGTAAATCATAGATTCTTCATGGCATTAACCACAGAATCTTGCACTAGTCCGAGATCGAAAATACTTAATTAAGCCTGACTTTGTGTTTTGGTGGCATGCCATAGTGCAGAGCAAACTGCTGTGCTAGCTGGGCCAGCAGAATGCTGGGGACAGAACACCTATGGGTTTGCAAAGTACCTTGGTCAGGTCGTACAACCTTCCCCTGCAGCTTCCCTTGCAGCCCAGGGAGGAAGAAGAGATAGGCAAGAGAAGAGTTTTAAGCAGAGCAAACAGCATATGCAAAGATATAGAAGTGTGTAAAATAGCTCAGCAGTTTCCATGATTAATAAGATGTTAGATTGTGTTGCTGAAAGTGGCAGGAGATAAGGCTGCACCTTAATGGCTGAACCATGTAAAGAGAGATTGTTCTTCCTACGATTGTATCTGTTCTGGGTTCAGAAAAAAGGAGGTTGATCTCTCACATAAACATTGCTTCCCAGTGTTCATGGTGTAGGAAATTATGTTCAAACCTGGTCAAACAGCCAAACGTATTTTAATCTATCTTTTTATTAGCTACTTCTAGTGATAAAAGAAAAAGGAGCTGTAAAGTCAGAATGAAGATAAGCAATTGATGATCCAATAAAATTATTAAGACAATTTCTGGAGAAAGATGTATAATATATTTTTCATAATGCTCTTAATATACTTCTGTTCTCGCAGCACTGGCCTCATGAAAATTTTAGTGAGATTTTCATTAAAAAAAAAAGATCACCATGGTAAAGACCCAAAGGTGAATTGCTAAGAAATGTGAAACAAATGTGATATTATTGAATGATTTCACACTAAAGAGCTTGTAAAACATCTATTTCCCTGCTATTATGGAGATTTTATTTGATCTTTATCTTTTGAATATGGACTAATTTACAGCTGGTGTCTATTTCACTGACCGACAAAAGATATCCGAAATGTGGCTTAGGAAATTGTGTGAGTCAATGAACTGAGTGAGCCTCCTGACCTATTCAGATCCCTCGCCAGCAAATCTTGTGAGAAGATTTTGATAAGGGAAGCACGAAGATTAACAAATATCTGAAAACTCACATTGTGCCAGACCTGCAGGAAACAGGGTAAGACAGAGTTTGCCCTCAGGGAGCCACAGACCACTGCAGGGTAAAGGTGGGGAACAAATATATGTAAGCAGTTCTGTTATTTTATGTGTTAGATGGTACAATTGAAACGCACCCAGAATGAAAGTGCTACTAAAACACAGTGAAAGGACACTTGACCTAATTCTGTCTTGGAGAGTCTACCAGAAAGGTCTTATCAGAGGATGTCATTCATTAAGCTCAATCATGAATGAATGAATGGATCAACCAGTTGCTCAATCCATAGACGTTTCCTAAGTCTGGACACGGTGCCTCATGCTTCTAATCCCAGCACTCTGGGAGGCCCAGGTGCGAGGATTGCTTGAGCCCAGGAGTTCGAGACCAGCCTAAGCAACATAGGGAAATCCCATCTCTATAAAAAACAGACAAATGACCTGGGTGTGTTGGCACGTGCCTGTAGTCCCAGGTACTGGGGACACTGAGCCAGGAGGTTAGCTTGAACCCAGGAGTTCAAGGCTACAGTGAGCCATTATCATATCACTATATTCCAGTCTGGGTGACAGACTGAGATCTCATCTCTAAAATAAAAAGAAAAAAAGAAAGAAGTTTCCTGGGGAAGGTGTGACTGGGAGGAGAGAACATCAGGCAGAGGCAATAGTGTGTGCAAGTGACCAAGGTAGAATAAAAGTTTGGAATGACAGTGGTATCACAGATGTATTCTGGGCAAGAGGCTAGATTGCAATGGGCCTAGCATTTTATGCTATGAGATTTGGAAAGTAACCTATAAACTCTTACTACTCAAAGTGTGGCCCAAGGACCAGCGACAACACGTGGAGCTTGCTAGACTTGGCCCCAGTCAAAATCACATTTTAACAAGATCCCTAGGCGATTCAGAGTCTCATTAATGTTTGAGAAGCACTGCTGTAGATATTGAAAGGCATTGACAGATTTAAAGTAAGAGTGTCAAACAAATCATATTTGCATTTTCAGGAATGCAAATGAGAGGAGAAGATAGGGTATGGGGAAGGTGATGTGGGGAATACAGAGACCAATTAAAAAGTTAATTTAGCGGTGATAAAGGCTTGAACTAGGTCACGGCTGTGGAGGTGACTTATTAGCTGTTGGGGAGATGGAAGAGTAAAAGATGACACTCAAATTTTCTGGCTTGATTGATGGATGCAATTAACCAAAATGGGAAAATAATGAGGCTGTTTTGGGACATCCTGAGATTGTTTGAGGTGCAGGTTAAACAATCAGGTGAATAAGTTCACCGTTGAACAGCACAGTGGCTGTGATAAGATAATTCAGAAAGCCCTGGAGAACAGAGAAGGAAGGATCACCTGAAGTAGGAAAACCAGGAGACAGTATTGTAAGGAAAGCCCAAGGAGAGAAGAGTGTCAGAAAAAGGTCAGGTCAAACACTAGAACACGTCCTTTGGCTTCGATATTTTGGAAGCTTTGAGTGAACTCCTTAATTATATGCCAAAGCATTTGGAAAGAATTGCTAAAATGGAGCAATAGTGAATAGAAATGGAACAGGGCTCATGCTGCCTGTAGAAAGTTACTAAAGAAAAAAATGTAAGTTGGGGTAAGTGGCATTCTAGTAATAGGTGTGATTTTTAAGGACTCCCTTGGATGCAGGTAAGCCACTTAAAAAGAAGGATGCTTCAGCAGAAATCTTTCAAAATCTTACAACTGAAACATGGGCAGTCCAGAAGCAAGAAGGTAAAAACCGAGAAAATGGAGATCAGAGATGCTCGAGGCTCTATGAAGATTTTTTTAGTTTTATTTTTTTTTAATTAATTTATTTTTTTTATTTCATCTTATTGTTATGGGGGATACAGAATTGCAGGTTACATACGTTGCCCATGTACCGCCTTTCCCTCCAAGTCAGAGCTCCAGGCATGTCTGTTCCCCAGATAGTGCGCGTTGCACCCATCATGTAGGTATATATCCCTCCCTTCCCCACCCCCCCTTCCCGAGTCAGCACCTTCAAGCGTGACCATTCCCCAAATGGTGCGCAATGCACTCATTGGTAGGCATACCCCCATCCCCTCCCCCACCCCCCACCTCAGTCTGATATCCGATTGGTGTCGTTCCCAGATGTGTATTTAGGTGATGATCAGGGAAACCAATTTTCTGGTGAGTACATGTGATGCTTGTTTTTCCATTCTTGAGATACTTCACTTAATATAATGGGTTCCAACTCTCTCCAGGAGAACCACAGAGATGTCGTATCTGCATTATTTCTTATAGCTGAGTAATATTCCATGGTATACACATACCACAGCTTACTAATCCAATCATGTATTGATGGGCATTTAGGTTGTTTCCACATCTTTGCTATTGTGAATTGTGCTGCTATAAACATTCGGGTACATGTGTCTTTGTTACAGAATGACCTTTTTTCCTTTGGGTATATGATTTTTACAGAAGGGAAACAGAAGAAAGAAAAGGTGACTCTCCTTTTTAAAACTGTGGTCATTAAGAGTGTCTCAAGTTTTGTGCTGTCTTGTTGAGAACAGGTACATGGAGTTAAACCTTCTTACTGTCTTATATACCTGATAGCTTCTCAGTTGGCCATTCATGTTATACAGTGTGTTAGAAGCTCTCTGCATTTCAATCCTAGGTGTAATTCTTCAGTGTATTAGAAACTGGGTGAGCTTCATCAAGTTCTTAATTAAGTATTGATACATCATATTCTGTGGGCTACATTGAGATTTTTTTTATCACAATAATTTTTTTAGTATCTTCAAGAAAATGCATACTTCCAGGGAACTTCTACTCCGGAAGCCAGGCCCACAGGAGGGCCCCCATATAGGAATGGCAAAATCTCACAGACGCGTGGATGGTTAGCTAGCTGTGTCTAATTATACCTCCGGTCATTCTAAAATAACTCACTAAAACTTGGAGATATCTTTTTTTATTCCCATAATCTCTGTTTCTGGTCTTTTTTTAAAGTAATGAAAATGAGAGTCTAATTGCTATACTTGTAGGAGTCTTTATATACAATAATTTCCTCCTCTAAACAAAGCATAATAAATCTGCAAGATTTTTCAATTGCCTTCTAATTGGGTTAATTCAGTTGGCCCTACAGGGAGACCTCCCATACATGGTCTTTATTCATTTAACACTATTTGTCTTCTGTCATCGTTCCTAGTTTGCATGCTTCCTTTCCACGTGTGTAGTGTGCATAATTGAATTTTCACCTGGTGCTGAATCTAGCTTCCAGCCTCTTTCCTTAAGCTCACCCCACTTTCCATAGCAGTCCTCGCTGGGCATCCTCCCATCCACTGTCAGCTTACATCAGCAGCACCTGTTGCCAAGGGTAACTTTGGATATGAGGCAAGTGGGACCAACCCCCTTTTCTCAAATTCAAGCAATGATAATAGAGAATACTGATTTGAGAACTGGAATCAACACGCTAGACAGGGCTGGATCTCGAGGCTCCAGGGACATTGCCAGGGCTCTTGCCACCCAGCTCCCTTCTTGCATCTGGGTCTAGCGTGAGTATCTTACATGCTGAAGAAAATACAGCTCCAGGTTCTCATGATCTTTAAAACTAAGGACCACATGTTGAATATCAGGGAAGACTTTAGCCAGCCTGGGTCCCAGGTCCACTCTACACACAGCCTACAAGAACCACATGGAATAGGAAGGGGTGGTTCCCCAAAAGAAAAGTTGGGGGTTTATTGCCAGATGTCAGAAGCAATGCTGGTCAGATGAAAATAACAGCTACCTTCCACATCCCAAATAATGAGTGAACCTAGCCATCTAGAGATTTTCTGAAAATGATCAGGAGAAAAAAAAAAAAGCAAAGCAAGAAATAATAAGACCTTGTGAAAAGCAGAACGACATTTAAGGCAGTCAGGGACATGATGATATAAAAGAAGACCGGAGCCTAACTGATCACAATATAATGCCAGAAGTAATGTGAAGAGAGTAGTTGTCATGGAGAAAGGGGGACAGAGAACAGAAATCTGTCAGAAGCCACTGAAGGGACCCTCACAGGGTGAGGCCAACATTGTCCAGCAAACACATTAAACACCCACCATGTTCTCAGCCACTGACACTCCATGGAGCTGACCTGCCCAGATAAGCCGATCCATTTTACGGTCACGACAAAAAATAAATTGTTGTCTCAACGCACTAAATTTCAGGGTGGTGTGTTTCACTGCAAGGCATAACTGAATCACCACACCAAGTGCCCTCTCCTCTTACCCTCCTCCCCGGCAGCAAGCCGCACAGCTCTGCACCTCCCTGCGCTGGAGGACGGCAGAATGGAGGAGGAGTCGATTCAGCAAAGCTCCCGGGGTAATCCTGATACTACCTGCTCCCAGGTAAGGTTAGTTCGGGCTGCAAGTACTAGACAAAGTCCAGTTATACTGGTTTAAACAACCTGAAAATTTATTTCTCTTGTTGTGCAAAAGCCTAGAGATAGTTTGTGAAGCAACTGGTCAGAGACAGCGTTGAGTTCCAGGACTTACTCCACTTTGGCCAAGAATATGTCTTTTCCAACATGGTATTAATAATGATACAACTTTGTGTGTCCCCAAATTGGAATTCAATATTTCAGATTACTAAAATGGTGCTTGCTCTTTCTGAGTTGCCCACACTAATTCTGAACATAGGTCTTTGATTTTAGCTTAGAACACCCTTGCAGGAAGTCCTCGTGTTTAGTTATAGCATCCTGGTCTCGGTTTCAGAGTATCAAGCTTAAAGAGAGACCAACTAACAGTAAGACGACTATGGTTGGATTCATAACTAGCAGAGGTGAGTTTAGTCATGATTGTGAAGCTTCAGGGCCCCTCATTTGCAGTGTCCCCTTTCAAAGCTATGGGACAAGACCTCGCAATGTGCTCACATGATTGTATATTTGTGTAAAATTAACTGTAAGACCAGCTGAGACTGCTGTCTCTTTCCTTTCTGATGACTCTGTCACCATTTCTCTTGTGTCAGTGTGTTGGGTTGGCTATAGGCCAAAATTTGACTAAGGGGAAGTTGAACTGGGGATACATTTAGTTGGAGAAGTATCTGTATGGTTTGCAGTCCCTTCTCCGTACAGGGCAGTTATTGCTAGGGGTAAGCTCCAGGAATACTGCTGCCTCCGGTGCTGACTCATGACATCACGGCAGAGTGACGCAGGGCCAGAGGTGGAATCGTGCCACGAACATGTCCAGCAGCGGCTGTCAGAGAAGCATATGGGCATAAAAGGGAAAACAAGGTTTGTAACATACAGTCATAAGCTAGTCTGTGGAAAATTCTTCCGATAATTGGTGTAAAGTTGTGAGCAGAGGGCTCAGTTCTCATTAATGCCTTGTCAAAAGAAGTTCTCTAGTGGTCAGGAATATAGGCAATAGGTGGCATATATAATTATAAAAGCACTACACACTTTTTCATTTTTATGGGAACTTTGCAAAATAAAATGTATCGGAATTCCTATGTTTGGAACTACAAACCTATAGCACATCAGCCAGGATAGCTGTATATGACAAGATATATTGTATGCATCCCAACACAAGGGACTGAGTCCTAGCAGTTCTAATACATGCTCTCCTGACATAGTCTGGTGGTTCCAAACTGTGAGTTTAAAGAATACTTAGATTTAGTCACTGCACGAAAGAACTTGAAATGCCCTGAAATCTTACAACACATATATAAAAGAAATTTGATAGCAGTTTCCTAAAATTATACAGACCATTCCCATTAATGAGTTGTGAAGTCAGAAAAAAACTTTTCTAAACCATTAATAATTTTTTTAAAAGTTCAATCAACTATGCTAGAGGAAAGACTCAATTATTCATATTTTTTTTGCAAATTGGATTACAAAATAATTTTCACATGAAGAAGTGATCAAAAAATATACAACCAAAAATGTAGGAAAAGTATTACATAGATGTGTTAGACATTCAATTGTAAGAAATACATTATTTTTCTGGACTTGGGAATGTTAGTATTGGTCAATTTTTAAAAATCTATAATTTGATGTGATACCTTTTCTCATTTTTACAAATATTTACTTGATGCCTAATTTTGAATTCTTTATTTTGTATATGTTTCAGGCCCCATAAAATTTGAATCTACCCCTGAACACTAGAAGAAAATCTTGATCAGTTCAACTAAATAAGAATAGCCTATTTTCTCAAAAGAGTAACACATTATGTTAAGACGTATAACTGTGATGCTAGCATTGAAAGATGACGTTTTCTAGACCCGCAGACGTATTTCTCCTAGAGCCATAGTACGTGGGCTCCCAGGATGTGTGGCAAGTGTATAACGTGGAATGTCTGTCCACTGGAAGCATCGTTTTGTTAATATGTTCCAGTCTCTGATAGGGGCAGTTCTAGTCTCTGTTGACTTCCACAGTCTATCAGAGTGAGCAGGGACGCCAGGTCCACAGTTGGCTATCTCAGTGGCCTACACCTGCCGGCCAAAGAGCCAGGCACCCTGCCCTGGGTCTGTTGGGCACTTGTGCCGTGAGGCCTGGTTTCTACCTCAGGACTCCTTATTTAGGCTGAAAACACCTGTTTCTTGAAAAGAAAGATGGAGCTTCTTTTTTTCTTTCTTTTGCTAGCCAAAAAGGGAGTGTTAAATAAATGGTTTAAATTCCAACTGCAAGGATTTATTTTCCCCATAAACTATGAACTTTGCTGTATCTACCTTCATTTTCCTGATTTCCTGCTCTAAAATAAACATTTACCTCAGCGCAATTCAATTTTAAGCAGAGAAGAGAGAGACATTTAATAGCCGAGAATAACAATTACCCAAAATAAGTTCCCTTCATTTGAATGTGTATTCCCTGGGCAGTATCCCAACTCCAAATACAGTAGGTTTGTTAGCAAAAAAATGTTTTATGCATTGTCCTCTAATTAGGGTTCAGGAAGTGGTGCTCCCAGCAGATGAGTAAACTTACTTCTTTATTTTCACATTGCACCATTGTTGAATTTATGGCCTTGGAGAAAGTAGCAGAATAACTATTTCCCACTTATTAGTATTCACTGCAGGAACTGACCTGAACTTCATGATTTTAAAAATAAGCTTCTTAAGCACCTGGACAGTTAAATGTGTTTTAATTTCATCTGAAAGGTGCACAAATGATTTTTTCCAAGTTAGCCATTTTTCTTTTCTCTTGAAGTCTTTTTTTTTTTTTTTTTTTTTACCCTTTCCTTTTGGAAGATTTTCCTAGAATTTTTATAATCTGATTCTAATTGCCTAAAGAATTACATTTACATTGAAATATAACGGGAAGAATTTAATTTAGAAGTTTTTTTTAAAATGTACAATGGAAAAGCTTTTAGATTTATTTTCTCCAACAAACCAGTTACATTTCATTTTTAAATTTCACCATTTATCTTCCCTCTCTGTTGACAGAAATAAATCATGTGATATTAAGATCACTGTACCTCTTTATTCTTCATAGAATTTAGTTCATTTAGTAGTATAATCACCCTATTCTACAGAAATTAGTCTAGAACCATGTTTCAAGTTCAGTGCTGTCAATACCTGTCCATTCTAGTTACTCATGTGGTTGTGGATGGATTTTCAAAAGGTTTAGATGTTTTGGACATCTTCTTAAATAGAAAACTGGCATGTCCTCTCACCATCCACACAAAATCTACTTGTACATGGAGACAGTGAATTCTGCTCACCAAGAGACAGTGGTTTGAAGTTTTTGTTAATTTTTTTTTTCATAACAAGTCTGTTTCCTCAAGCATGCAAGATCAATCTGATAATTGGTTATCTTCTATGTCTTATCTACAGGAGCCGTCTTAATCATGGAATAGTTTTATAATTCTTTTTCTCTAAAGTTATTCTCATACAAGCAATAACTGCACTTGTGGTCAGTATTGACAGGTACCTCTGGGTAAGACGCAATTGGCCTCTGGGTCATTTATTCCAAGCCTGTGTGATTTACTCAGACTGGTAAATGAAATCAGTGATGATGTAGCAGCAAAAGTCTTTCTTTAATGAAACACTTTGAGATTCAATGACTTCTAATAAATACCATACCTAATGCTAAACCTGCTGGCAAAACTAACAAAATTATTCTACTTTAATTTACTTTTTAAAATTTTTGTTTTGCATGAGCCAAAGTTTTTAGGGTCAGTCACCAATCTGAGCAGTAAAAATCTTGGTTCCTGAGGACAGTATAAAAACAGTAGCATCTGCCATTAGCCATTTTTAAGCAAAATCTTTGACGTGGTAGTTTTTAGGCTCCTTTTATCATCTTTATCATTCTTCAGAATGTCTCTCCCTCTCCCATTCAAGGTTGATGGCTTCCTTAATTTGTTTGGGCTGCCATAACAAAATATAATAAACTGGGTGGCTTATAAACAACAGACATTTACTTCTCACAGTTCTGGAGGCTGGGAGGTCTAAGATCAAGGTACTGGCATATGCAGTGTCTGGTGAGGGCCTGTTTCCTGGCTTATAGATGGCACCCTCTTGTGTCCTCACATGGTGGAAGGGGCAAGGCAGCCCTCTGGGGCCTCTTTTATTCATGAGGGCTCCGCCTTTATGACCTAATTACAAAAGGCCCCACCTCCTAACACCTTCACCTTGAGGGTTAAGATTTCAATATATGAAGTTTGGAAGGACACAAACATTCAGACAGTGGCCTTAGCAGGAGCCATTTTCCTTTTTATTCTAATCCTTTGTCCAGTAGGGTAAGGGACATCTGTGATTCCCTCATTGTTTAGGACCCGTTTTCTGGGAAACAAGTAATCTGATCCAGTGCTTCTACTCATTATCTTTTCAAAGAAGTTCATCAGGACCTTGTATAAGTAAATCCATTGTCTGTGCTGTCAGCAGTTGGTCACACCATGATGTGCCTGAATTCACCGCACTGGCTGCACAATTGCCATCTTTGTTCTGAGACCCTTGCTGTATCTTATTCTTAGGAGCCCTGTATGATGTGTCTATCTGTTAGAACTATTTTTTTCCTATCTTACAAGGATTAAGGCATATACTCTAATTCTTGCTGCTCATCTCTCTTCTACCAGAATATCATCAGACTTTTCTGTTTCCTTTGTGCTTCCACAGCTCTTCCCTGTGCCGTTGCTTTGATGAATACCAATTTATTATCCCTCTTCTTTACATAAACATGCCATGTTTCTCCATTGTCAATTGGACAAATCCTTCAACCTGGCTTGCAGAAACCTTCTCCAACCCCCATCCTGCCGCACCCCTCTCTGGATTCTCCCCGCTATACCCACCTCCCTCCGCCTGGCTGACCCCTACTTTTCTGGAACGTGCCTTTCTCCTGCCCCACGCCAAGCTGGGGCTTCCCCTTTCCTTCATCTGGGTTGCCTTTCTCCCCTCCCCTTGCTCCAGTGAGTCTTCAAGCCCCCATCCAAGTCCTTCTTTCCTTCTTTAGGAAGATTTTCTTGACTACTTTTGCTGATTTTTAGTTTATCCTTTTCTATAATTTGTTTCCAGAAATTTTCATTTGCCACTTGATTATCACTGATAATCCAGTACATTTCCTTATCTCCCAAGGACATTATATATTTTGGAGAATAGGGACCACAATTTAGGCTTTCCATCCTCTGTCCCATTGACTTTTTAGCACAAGGCTTTCCCCTGGGAGGCACTAAGTAGGCACCTGTTGAGCAAATGACCTGCAGCACCTGGTGGTGACTATTCTATATCAAAGAAAGACATTTGTCTGCTGCCCAACAGACAGCTCGTCCTTTGCCCCAGGCTGGAGGGTGGGGCAGCGTGTGAGCAGCAGTTGCTGATTCAGTCGAATGCTTGGCATACTTGCAATGTGCCTGCTCTGGGAGTTCACCTCGCCCTGGCTGCAGCTCAATGACATTCTTGTTAGGCATTTTGGAACACTTTGTCTACTAACTCCTCTGTAAAGTATTGTTCATTATTTTATCTGTCTCCAATATGTATTCAACTTCTTAATCATACTTATTTATCAGTAGGAATTATACTTTATACTTGTATAGCAAAGTGCTTTTATATATATATTTGCATTTGAAATAATCCTATGAGGGACAGAGAACATGTGATGTCCAACTGATCCTCAGAAAGGTTAGATGATTAACTGCCTTAGTTCACATTTTCTGTTTATCTGTCCAATTTCATGCTATCATCAATAAAAAATTCAGCAGTTTACATTTGATGTAGAAATTTTTAGTTGGTTTTTTTTTTATACCTGCTAAGTCATTCTCTACTCCTTCCGTCATCTCTTATCTTCTAAACCTTTCTGTTTTGTTCTGGTTTCCTATGAGGCAGCTGTACTTTAGTTTAACACATTCCTAGCCTCAGTGTTTTGTGATACAGGTTGAGTAGCCCTAATCCAAAAATTCAGAATTCAGAATGCTCCAAAATATGAAATTTTTTGAGTGCCGACATCATGCTTAAAGGAAATGCTCACTAGAACATTTTGGATTTCAAATTTTCAAATTAGGGCTGCTTAATATAATGCAAATATTCCAAAATCTGAAAAAATTCAAAATTCAAAACACTTCTGGTCTCAAGCATTTCAGATAAAGGATATTCAAACTGTATCTATGCAAATCCTTTTTCTCATTATTGGTGATACAGTATAGGGGTTGACAAACTTTTTCTATAAAGGGCCAGAGTGTAAATATTTTAAGCTTTGCAGGCCAGGTGGTCTCTGTCATAACCACTCAACTCTGCTATTGTAGTGCAAAATCAGCAATAGACTACACATAAACAAATGAGGTGACTGTGCTCTAACAAAACTTTTATGAACATTGAAATTTGAGTTACATATACATTTCATGTATCATTAAACATTCCTTTGATTTTTTTTTTACAATTATTTAAAAGTGTAAAAACCATTCTTAGCCTATAGGCTTTGCAAATACAGGTGGTGGACCAGATTTGGCCTGCAGACTGTACTTTGCCAACCCCTGAAACTGTATATTAAAATATAGCCTAGATATCAGCCAGGGTATTTAACGAGAGATGCAGCTGGCTTGAGCCCAGTATCACAACCTGTGGAATTTCAAAGCCGGGCTTAAGATGCCTGTCTGTTTTTGGTGGACATGTGTTCTTACGACCTCATCCTCCTGGCTCCTCTTCCATTTGTGAGGCCTCTTTCCTACACCTTGCTGACCCTTCTATAAAAGACAGAAAGAAGCCCCTACTCATACAAGTCTTCTTGAACAAAACCAACTTTACTGAAGATTTGAGAGGAGGAATTTGTCTCAGAAATCCAAGCAATATCTGATGGAACTTTCATATTACACTTGTTAAAATGTCCTTCTATCACTTCACCTCTGTTTTCTCTTTTTTTTCCAAATAAAGATTATGTCTTCTTTAAAAGGACTGGCTCAACTTTTTACAAAAGCAGTATCTTTTCTCCCTTTCTAGTGTTGGTCAGTCATTTGTTCATTCATGCAACATGTATTTACTGAATGCTAATACAGTGCTGTCCAAAGAGACTTTCTGCAGTGACAGAACAGTTCTCTATCTGTGCTGTCCCATATAGTAGCCACCAGCCACATGCGATCCTCGTGCACTAGAAATGTGGATATGGGTCGAGTATCCCTTATCTGAAATACCTGGACCAGAAGTGTTTTCCAGATTTTGGAGTATTTGCATTACACATATTTATTGGATACTTCAGCATCCCTAATTCAAAAATTCAAAATTCAGAATGCTTCAATAAGCATTTCTTTGAGCATCATGTTGGTGCTCAAAGTTTCAGATATTGGAGCATTTCAGACTTCAGATTTTTTTGAATTAGGGTTACTCAACCTGTAGTGAGACAAAGGAACTAAATTTTGAACTATATTTAATTTTAATCAATTTAAATCTAAGCAGTCACACGTGGCTAGCACTGCCACATTGGGCAGCACAGATCTAATATGTGCAGGCCACTTAGATGGCTCTGTGAATACTCATTTCCTAAAACTTGAGACAATGTTGGGACTGGTCCTTCACTTCCACTGAGCAGGATTTAATTAAAACTCCACAGTTTATCTTGACTGTCTTTTAATCAATAACTTGCACTCTTCACTCCTGTCATGTAGCTGAAGATAGTCCCCGGCTTTTAAAGTTCTCTCTTATTTTTCATTTTAGTTGTATGCAAATGTAAAGGTTCTTTCCCGCAAGAACACATTCCCCACGCAAAGCACATCTTCAGCCACGTGTTCAAATGCTTTATGGATCCTGGTTCTTCTTTACCACATACATAGACACGACAGCTGTTCTTTGTTCTTAATGCCTCTCCATTTAGGCTAAATATTTTATCTTAAATACTGTTTTAATATGTTAACATGGGGATGTTCCATATGGAAACTATCCTATGGAAATATTGATAATTTGTACACAACAGGATTGATCTAGCTGGATTATTAATAGAGAGGCTGTGTAATGCTATGGCATTTCTCAGAAATGTCAATGGATACTTACTCACTGTAGATAAATACAGTCCCTTAGGCTATGAAGCCAAACTTTTGGAATTGTCACAAGAATACAACTAATCTGTGTATTATATATAGCAAAGCTGGAATCATTGTTGCCAGGCCACTTGGTACATCCTTTCAGAGGGTGTGATATTCAAATACATGTGGATCTTGGGGAAACCTGGATCTACAACCCCACAGGCTAGATTAGCGTTGGAATTCACTACAAAATTGTGGGACAAAACCAAGATGGTGTCTAAAAGGGCCAGTATATTCAGGAGACCAATTAGCTTTAGGATTCCCTAGTTGCTTGAGTCACTTAGTAAGTGGTGTGAATATAGGGTTTTTAGATTCTTCAAGATATGAGATAGTGATAAGTACTTTCCAAATTAAAGGATAGATTGGATATAAAACATCTAGTCTGGATCTTGTCATATAGTAACCACTTAAATATTAGGTCTCTTTTCCCCCGCTTTGTTCCCTGGCTTTTGGGACTTTGGTCCCTGAGGAGGACCACATATAAAGGAGTCCTCTCCCAGGGATGCTATGACCAAACGCCTACCTCCATGGAATAGAGGTCCCCTGGAGGAATTGTGGGGCAGGGCAGAGGGGAGCGCTAACTCGACACAAGATGTTCCAAACAGCATCACAAACATCGCAAATGCAATTCCTCTCCATTGTAAGGATTGTAAATTCAGAACACAAAATATTCTTAGAGTATGTTCCAGAAAACATGAGCTCAAATTACAAACCACTAAATGCAAGAGGAAATAAACCACCATAACCAAGAGTTAGCAGAAACAACAAACTACAGAATTATAGGATGGATATTGGAAACATTTGATACTTGAATATAAACTAAGTATGTTTAATGTACTTAAGAAATATTTAAAAGCATTGAAAATATGAACAGGACCTAGAGACTTACAAAATGACCAGGCAAGTTTAAAAAAAAACTTGTAGAAATAAAAATCATATGTAATGATTGAAATGAGAAACTCCATGGATAAGTTAAATAGCAGTTAGACCTAGCTGGAAGGAGATTTGTAAACTGTAAATTAGCTCTGAAGAAATTACTCAGAAAAAATGACAGAGATAAGCACTACAAAAAATATAAGAGAAAGCTCTATAGTAAGGAGATCTAACTATTAATATATTCATTCCAGACTTTCAGAAGAGGATAATAGAATGGAAGAAAAGCAATGTCCAAGAGGTACTAAAAATATTCCAAAATAATAGAAAGTCTCAAATTCCCAGGTTCAGGAAACCCAAACAAATCCCAAACCAGATAAATAAAAGGGACACAGAAAAGTTTATAAATGAATCGAGGAAAAAAAGGACAAATTATACTAAAATTAGACTAACACATAACTTATTAACAAAATCAATGAAAGCTAGAAAACAATGAAGTAATACATTCAAAGTGCTGAGAGAAAAATAATATCAACTTAGAATTGTAAACTATCTTTTTAGAAGGAGCAAAATAAGTAAATTTCAATCAAAAGCCAAGAATGTGTAGTATAAGTTCTCTACATACTGTAAAAATAACATGCAATGTCTAAGTTAAAGGGCAATTTACAGATTGTCCTCAATAAAAATATATTACTTTTATAATCAAAAACAAACTGCCACTCATGTGTGTAACACTGTGAGTAAATAATGACTTAGAACAGTAAGACAAATGGTATTCTTTCATTTCAGATTCTATGACTAGTGCCTAGCACAGAACCTGGTACAGGATAGATGGCCAACAAATATTTGTTGACTGACTGAATGTTTAACATCATTTACTGTTTTTGTTTGTTTGTCTTGTTTTGTTTGTTTTAAGAGACAGAGTCTCATTTTGTTGCTCAGGCTGGAGTGCAGTGGCACAGTCAGAGCTCACTGTAGCCTCTAACTCCTAGACACAAGCAATTCTCCGGCCTCAGCCTCCTGAGTAGCTAGGACTACAGACGCGTGCCACCGCGCCTGGCTTATTTTTCTATTTTTTGTAGAAATGGGGTCTTGCTCTTGCTCAGGCTGATCGCGAACTCCTGGCGTCAAGCAGTCCTCCTGCCTCGGCCTCCTGGAGTGCTAGAATTGAGCCACTGCGCCTGGCCAGCATGTCATCTTCTACAGCCACCCAATATATCAGGGTTCTGTTGTTTATCTGCTAAAGGCTAAACTGGCTTATCTCAGGTTGGAGAACTAAGAAGAGCTATTATAAATAAATCTAATGTCACTTTACACTGAAAGATAGTTGCGGGCAATGCAGTAGAGAAGAGAGATTTCAAATCCCATCTCACAGATAACAGATCATGTTCAATTCCAAGAGGATCAATGAGTATCCATGGCAGTGTAGTAGTGGGGGTACTGCTTTGCTGGAAGAACAAACATTTTAAACTACATTTTGGCATAAGCTCAAATAAGACTTTGAAGAACAATGGATATCGTGGGGAAAAAACACAGCCTGGTGATTGGCAGAATTAGGTGCTAGCTTTACCTCTCTTGGGCTTCAAACCGATCACTTTGACAATCAGTCTAATTTATATCGGTAAACCAGGGGTCTTAAACTAGGTGGGCTCAAAGGGGTTTCACACTGTTGTCATTCAATAGTATTTTATTAGAAGAATGATTTTGGTAATAGTTCTACTGTTTCCATCAACAAAAGAGCTACAGCAGTATCTTTAGCTGTGTCTTCAGAGATATCCTCGCTGGGGTACCTTGAACCTCACTGTGATCTGATTCCATCATCAGGGACCCATGGAAATGTTTTTATTTTAATTTATTTTACTTTTAATTAGAAAAAAAAACATAAAATAGCAAATATAATAAATGCAGCCAGATTATATCTGTCTTTGTACCAACTCAATCATAAAATATAATTGTTATTATTTTTTTTATGGAGGAAAAAACTCATTAGTCATAATGCAGCCCTATATGTTATAGATCCTAATGTCCAGGAATTTATAAAACTTCAGATTAGCTAAAACCTAGGAGACACTAACTATAAGGGTCTCTCTGCAGTCTAGGTCCAGAAGGTGGTACTTAGAGGTTACACTTAACAAACAAAGTTACATTTTGAGAGTTAAATTATTATAATAAAACGAACATAATGAATGAGACCAATAATTTTATTAAAAAAATGACTTTAAAATACAGACTGCCTCTCAGGAAGAACAAAATTGGGATATCTGTGATAGTAATTATAATTATTACTGTGCATTTATGATGCACCAGGTACTATAGTAAGTGGGTTATGTGTACTATCTCATTTAATCCTCACAATAACCTTATGAGCAAGTATTATTGTTATGAACTTCATTCATAGAGGAGGAACCTAAGGCTTATGAAGATTAAGTTAGCTTGCTGAATGTCACAGATTTGGTAAGTGGCAGAAGGAGGATTTAAACATAGAGTTTGATTTGAGAGAATGCAATAACATCCCCAACAAAAGCCCCTCGCCTTGTGAAAACATGCTAATGCCTCCACGGTATTTGCAGAGCTCAGTGAAGACGGAGTAAGTCAACATGGAGCAGAGGGCAGAAGAGCAGAGGCAAGGTGGACTCCAACTGGCTTAAGCCTAAACATGACAGGCAAAACTCTACGGCTAATAGAAGAAATGTGATTTATTTCATGACCAAGTATTAGAGAAAAACCCCTTAAGCAAGACAAACACCGGTGGAATTCTGTAACTCTGCAAATCAGCCTGATTCCCAGGTTAAATAATTGTCAATGGGCCTTCCATGAGGAACTCCTGAAAAAAAAATTAAAGTTAATGCTAGACTGGCAAAGTTGTGGAAATTCGACTGGGGAAGATTTTGCATTTCTAAAATCTAAGTTTTCAACAGTTGCTGCACAAGAGAAGGAAAAATTTTGAAATTAGTTATGAGGAATATAAAGGAGTGACCATTGCAACAGACTGAGGGGAATCACAGAAGAGAGAGATCAATAGGTGATGAGATATGAGGAATGAAGTGGAGAAGGAAAAGAAAAAACAAGAAAACTTTCTTTAGCTATGCTGCTAAGGGCTCTAAAGATTTCTAGTGAGATGACAGTGGAAGTTATAAATACTACTGTGCATAGTGTTTGCAGTTTTTAGTAAATAACTATGCACAAGCTAATTTGGAGTAATTTGTTTATAGTTCTTATACCATATGGTTTTCATTAAGTTATTCTCTTCATTAAGTTATGAATGTAACTTAATGAGTATTTTATTGTGATCTTTATTAAGGGTTGAATTAATGAGATTCTCCAGTATTAACATCTATATCACACTGACCTCATTGGGGTATTAACCATGCCTTTTATTCTCTGATGCTTTGACAGTTTGGGCCTTGATGACCCTGGAGGGACTGCCCTCCCAGGGCTGACTAATTTCTAGAAATAAAAAATTCACCTGGAGAGAGTGTGCCGTTCATATGCAAATCAAATAATCCAGAGCCTAAACCTCCCCCCTCCTCCTCTACTGGGCTCTCACACTCTGGACCACTATCCACCTGCCCTAATCTCCCCAAGGTCAGGTACCAGACAACAGGGGACAGTCCCTGTGCCCCAGAATCCACTGAAATTACTCAAACTAGTCAATTCCAGACACATTCACCCTGCCTCACAAGTTCCTTCCCACAGAAACCAGAGCAAAGGCTCTTGTCCACATTTTCCCCTGGCCCCCTCTGCCTCCTGACCAAGCAGGTCCCTCCCCGTGCGGCCCCCCACGGTGCCGCATGCCTCCTTCTCTCCGAATCTCTGAATACCACAAACTGTCTTTTAAATGGCAATTGTCTTCTGAGCTGCCTGCCTTGCCATACCTAGATAATAACCTACACTTCAGAAAACTGGCAGTTATCTTTAAGATTCTGGTAACTTGGGTAAGAAGACCAGGTTAGAAGCTCTCTTCAGTGCATTACTCAGCTTGGGCTGCCGTACAAAATATGATAGACTGGGCGGCTTCAACAACAGAATTTATTTTCTCACAGTTCTAGAGGCTGGAAGTCCAAGGTAAAGGTGCCAGCATGGTCGGGCTCTCTTCCTGGCTTACCGATGGCTGCCTTCTCATTGTGTCCTCACATGTCACAGAGAGAGAGAGAGAGAGAAAGAGAGAGAGAGAGTGAGCTCTCTGCTGTCACCTTTTGTAAGGGGACTAGTCCCATCCTGGGCACCCTACCCACATGACCTCATCTAAACCTAATTTTCTCCCAAAGGCCCCCTCTCCAAATACCCCTTCCAGGGGTTAGGGCTTCAGCCTGTGAGTTTTGAGGAGACAAAACCATTTAGTCCGTAGTACCACCTTAGCCGGATTTATTCTTTTCTGGGTGTGTGATGCACATTACAAAAAAAATTGAGAGTGTTTTTTTCATGCTGATCATAGAAGAAAACCATACGACCCAACAACACATATTAATATTTTGGTCACTAGATAAGGAATTTTTGTAGTTGGGTAAAAATAGTGAAATATAATTGTATCCCAGCCAAGGGAGAAAGCAAGGGAGAAGGGAGCTATGCTGTGGCAAGACCACTTTCATGTGAGTCAGTGAGGGAAAGCTTAAGAATGCACCATGGGGAAGTGAACATGTGAATGTGCTCAAGAAATTGAAGTCAAGATTACTAGTTGACAAAAAATAAGTGTAAAAATATTTTAAGAAGAAGAATGTGAATTACTCTCATGGGCCAGTTGGAGATTTAGAGAGTAGAAGAGAAAATAAAATTATACTTTAGGTGTGATGTATGTTTGATTTTAGATGTCTTAGGAGACAAGAAGCCCCAAGACACCACTGGTCCTCCCCCTGCATAGTTCGCTCCTGCCCAGACCCCCACCCCAAGAGTCCAGAGAGCGGTTTACTTGCTTCTCCTTTGTAAGCCAGGAGAAATCTGGAGAAGGAGCAAAGCCTGCCACCATGAAATAGGACACTTATAAGACATCACAGTGGGGATGAGCCTTCATTATTTCTGTAGGAAGTGGAACTACTTCAGTTTCTTCATCCACAAAATTGGGATAATAGTAGCACTCACCTCTGAAGATTGCTGTCAGTTGAGATACATGAATATAAAGCACCAGGCACATAGCCTGGTTCATCGTGGCTGCTCGGTAAGGTGAGCCATTGCTGCTATCCGCACAACGTTTTACAGATAAGGGAACTGAGGTTTGGGAGAGACCATGTAACTATCCCTAGGGTTATATAGTTGAAATATGGCTGGGCTGGGCTCAAACCTTGATCTGATGCCCAAATCCATGTACTCAACACTATGCCACTTTCTCTGGTGCAACAGAGAGCGTTCCCGTTTGTACTACTGCACTAAGACCTGTACGATTTCACCTTCACACTCCTACCTTCCTTTGTTCCAATTCCATGCTTGCCAAGCAAGCTTTTATGCCTTCCCAGGAACCAGACGTCAGAGGGGGTGCTCTGGTGGCAGTGTATGACTAGTCATTAGCAAGGACTATTCCTGAGCATTAATCCCAGGATTCATGAATTCACATTGTGGCTAATACATAATGGGTTTTTGCTTTGCTTTTTGTTTTTTGTATCTCTCAAGCCTGATAATTCTGGGAGCACTGGCAAAATTCAGTTCCTGACTCTAGAAAGCTGATGCACAGACTCCATCTGTGGTGACCATAACCAGGAATCGCTACACTCTGCATCGCTCTCTGGCCTGGTCAGTCTCTGACCTCACTCCTCTGACCTGTCTCAGGTACCATGAAATTCTTCTGACAAGGTCCCAGTTTATTTTGCTATCTTTGTCATCCAATGGCTTTAATGTGGTAAGTGCTAATATTCTTGTATTGAAATAATCTGCTATCCCAACAGTTGTTCTGTTTTCACTCCAGTGAAAAGTTTTAAATATGGTCATTATTCTTGATTTTTCACAATCTAAAATTTCTCAATATTATTCATAGGAAACCAAGGATTCATTTCTGAGTTGGGGGAAGTAGACTTCAGGGAGGACCTCTACAGAAATCCTCCAATTCTTGGGGAGGAAATACTGGTATTGAATTAGATGACGTGATTTATTTGTTTTCTTCCAAGTTTGTGAGAATATTGGGAATTACTATCTATAATTAGTTGCATCACGGTGACTGATTTTTCTTATGCACTTAGGTTCAGGCCTCAGCTGGGAAATGTTGGTAAAAGGAATACAGCAGGCCTCACCCAGGCAGAGCCACTCTCTTGGACTTCCCAACACCTGGGACAAGCCTTGGTCTTCCCCTGGGGCTCAGAGGAGCATGAGTGTTTGTATAAAGCTAGGCTCCATGCTTTCCTTCATAGGAGATTTTATTTCTTTTAAATAAAAAAGGCAAGGAGGAATTTTTTGCCACTTGATCCCAGCGTTGTGCCTGGCAATGGTAGGCATTATATAAACATTTGTGGGATAAACAAAATACCTCTGTAGGCAAATGAAGGAAAAAATGCCCACCTAATCTGTCATAAAAAATAACATGCATTTGTGCCTCAATCTAAATGAATTTAGAAATCCAATCTTTTTTGCAGATAAATGGAGAAGTTATTTTCACTTTATAAAGTCAATTCTTTACTGGAAGATTCCAGTGAATATTGAAATAACACAAAACGTATATACATAAGCACAACTTTTGATACATCTTCTTAGAACATAAGCTCTATCTTATGTTCCAGCCACATGACATGGCTTCTTGTTCCTAAGTCTACCATCTCGGTTCATGCCTCTGTGCCTTTGCACAGGCTAATCCCTCTGCCTGGAAAGCCCTTCCACACACTCTGCCTGTTGAAACTCTAGTCAGATTTCCAGGCCCTTTCCAAGTACCACCACTCACATGGTACTTCTATTAAACAGAATTGATCTTGCCCTGGTGTCTTTCTGCAGCTTTTGTTTGTGTTCAGGTGAACACATTTCCTACTTCCTAATTATAAGCACCATGAATAAAATGACCATGGGTTGACTCTTTGCACTTCCCAGTGCTCCATGCCTAATAACTTGTCTTTACAGAGAATATTCTCACATTTTCTCCCTAAGTACTACTTATAGCACAGGAGGATGGGCCTTCAGACTGCTTTAGGATGGAATTTGTTTGAAGATAGGCTTTCTCTTAAAAATTCATGTGAATTTTATATTCAACTCTATCATATCGTATTAGTAATTTTAATATAAAAAATGTTTAAATTGACTCCTCTGGAAAATTTAGACTCCAGAAACTGCCCACTGTTTATGCTTTAGCTAGTTAGACTTTCTACAACACGACCCTGGGGATACACGTTTCTCAGCCGATAAGAGTGTGAGTAGAATCTTTAAAATGTTCATTGAGTTGAATTAAACAAGTGTAATGTAATGTAAAGGGAGATATTTATTCCAAATGCCAAACAATGGAGAAAATATAGTTGAGACAGAGAGAGGCAGCTGAACACTAAGAAGCCCAGAATTATCAGAGAATTATTTAAAATAGCACCAGGCCCCCAAAATGCATTGTGCTTACATTTGCTGGTGTTTCCTCTCTACTTCCTTCAGTTCTCACGTCCAACTTGAGAGGCGACTGTGTTAACACACTTGCAGCCAGCCGCTGTGAAAGCACACAGTTGCCGAGTCCCACAGGAGGAAAAGTGTCCCCCGTTTCCAGTTTGGCAGATATTTTAGCCCATGAGCCTCTGGCCCCATGTTCATTCTCATGATTGTGTTAGAAAAAAAGCTGAAAGGACTTGATAAGTAACTGACACCTGGCATTATTAATATCGAGCTGCTGAGGAAGTACAATTCGGTTTTAATGGACATGTCTGAGGGAGATTTCTAAAATGGCCGGGGAGAATAATAGATGAATAAAAAGCCTTAGCAAATAAGTAAATTGCTGCATTTGAACATGTAAATAAATAAAACACCCCTAACTCTTGCCCTCTACTAAAATAGACACTAACCCTAAGGGACTTGAAGAAATCATTTCCTAAACAACATTCCTAAACCTAAAAGATGCTAAATGCCTCCCAAAGTAAATATTTTCATGATAACCTGATAATAATGGAATGTAGTGTATCATAGAACTCTTCTGGACTCTGTGTGGGAAATGTGTTCATGCAAGACCCAGACATTTCGCATTATAACCTCTAACTACAATCTAATTGAAAATGGCAAAGTGCATTTTAACCAAACAAGGCTACCTAAGCACAAATGTGAATTCTTCCCTTTGCGTCTTTTACATATCCTATCAGGAGCCTTATTAATATCTGTTGAATGACGAAGGGACAGTAGGCCAATACAAACAAACACATGACGGAATTTTCTGTTTCCATAGTAGTATCTTCCTCAATACCTCTTAAATTCCTTGTATAATGTAGCCTGGTGTGCTTGGCCAGGTGTGAAAGAGTGCTTTTATAATTTTCTCTCCTTGAATATTTGCTTATATTATCCTTCCTTGCCTGCTTACAAAACCAACAAAGACCGGATTTTCCCTACTCTGGCTTTGACAATGCCATGCAATGCCTGGCATACATTGCCCCTTTCTTCACACTTATCAACCTGCACCATTCCTTGTATCGGGACTCTGTGAAACAGCCATTCTGTCATTTATGGTTTGGCTGTCTTTCTAGCGCTGCTGAGTATTTTCTGTTGCACTTGGCTGAAATTGTATATATGCAGTAAAATCACTGAACTGAGGAAGAGCTGCCTGCTTGCTGCTCCCGCAAGGCAAACAGCATCCGGAAGGGCAACTCATCATGGATCCGATAACATTTCAGTCACACTGTGATGGTGCACGCAGGTTTAATCAACTTCGCCACAGACATAATTCACGGTGGATCCCTTTTGTTTCACTGCTCATCAGAATGAATACACACAGGAAGCTCATTTAGCCCCCACCATTCCTCATCGGCTGCCACAATAAACATTGATTTTATTTTCCCCGGGCCAGAAATGGTGAAATCAATATCGAACATGGCAAGTTATATTTGCTCATACCTTTTCATTCAGATTCCCTGACAAATTTTAAACATTTTACATTGCATTTATTTTAAGGATTAAGTTTGTGAGCTTATAGATTTAAATGTCAGTAAAGGTAGAAGTTAAATTGCACATGAAACTGACTGCATTAAATTTTAAAGTGAGAGGAGTTATTATTAAACTCCACACAGGGAGGTATTGAATTATTTTAGTGTTATGATCTACTAACTCATTCATTGATTAATTTGTTCATCATTCATTTGACATATATTAATGTAGCACTTAGCATTTTTCAGAAAGCTTGAAAGTAAAAGGTTAGATATTGTCTTAATCCATTTTTGCTGCTATAACAAAATACCCGAGACTGGGTAATCTATAAACAAAAGAAACTTATTTTCTCATGGTTCTGGAAGCTGGGAAGTCCAAGATGAATGCAATGGCATTCAGGGACAAATGCTGTGTTCTCATGGGGTGGAAGAGCAGAAGAGGAAAAAGGCCTAAGCTGGCTGCCTTCAGCTCTTTCCTAAGACACTAATCCATTCATGAGGTGGAGCCCCATGATGTGACCACTTCCCCAAAGTGATTACACCTCTTACTATCTCTTAATACCACCACAATGGGGACTAAATTTCAACATAAATTTTGGAGGGGACACATTCAAACTGTAGTAGGTATTAACAAATAAAAGTGCTTTCAAATTGTAAAACTTCATAAAAATACTCCATCACAAGTTACTCTTTTTTTGTTTCATTTGATCCATTCATTCATAAAATGTTAAGCAATAACTGTGTATGGCCCAAGGTTTGTGCTAAGCACTGTGGATTGACAGACAAATAAAAATAGCCCTCACTCTCTAGAAGCTCATAGTTCAATGGGAAAGAAACAGACACAGAAAAAGAAAAGAATTGGTAAAGAAGGCATAGATGAGGTTATCTCATCCATAACCTTATAGGTTGTCTCCTGATCCTTGGTCTCTTTAGAGGGACAGAGGAGGCAGAACCCAGAGAGAAGAGAAACATCAGCTCTAAAATGGCTTGTGGTATTTAGGAATGTTGAAAAATTATGGTGCCTGGAACAGGAATAATAAGAAAAGTGACCAGAAACATATGAGGAGGTGCGAAGATGGGAAAGGCTGTCTGTGCCATGCTGCGGTGCCTGGGCTCAGGCCTTCAGTCATGGGAAAGCACTGGTGATATTTATGTTAAGCAATTGCATGTCAAATGGAAACCTTTCACTCTGTACCATGCTTTATAGTGTTACTTAATACAATTTATTTTACGGTAAAGTTAATCATACTCATGACAAGCCAGTGGTGCTACGATAGACCTCATTGATTTCCAAAGGTCTTACTCGTTCGGCTCTTAAACCTTACTATGTACATTACTAGCTCTTTGAAAATGTCATAGCACTGTTTAAGACTCAGAAGACACGAGTCCAATTGCCGTTCACTAGCTTTGTAACTTAGCACAGGTTAATTGATTTCTCTGAGATCTGGTCTCCTTATCTATCAAATGGGGATATCAATACTATACTTCTAAACTATCTCACAGGACTATGCCTAGAGTCAGGTTAAATAATGTACATGGATCATTTTTAAGACAGTGAGCATGATACATGAGGAAGCTATTATTATCATTATTGTTTAAGAAACTGAGGTTGACCTGAATTTCTTGGCAATTAGTTATCAGAAACAATCTTCTTCCCTGGAACAGCAGATACAGAATAGGTAATTTACAAACATGTAGTAGAAATTTCCTTTTCTAAACATCAATTATTTGATAATTGATGAAAATGTCTCTGGGTGAATTGGATGAAAATAAGTTGAAAATAAAAGGCTCATAGACTCTGATTTGAATAGTGCCCCCACAGTTGTGCAGTGTGTTACCTGCACAACCATACACAGTCCCTTTGCCAACATCGGAGTTTGATGAGCATAAGGAGGGAACAATGGAAAAGCAGAGATTTTGAAGAGATTTGAGCTTAGAATTTTCCATAGTTGAAGGACATGATTCACTGGCCCAAAAGCACACTCAGAGCATGATAAATACATATTCCCAGCTCTACTGCTAATTGGCTGTTGACACTGATTAAGATATTTCAACTCTAGGTGCAGTTGTTTCCCTAGAACATGGAAATACTAACAATACTTACCTCTTAGGGTTATTGTGAAGCATATTTGTGCTTAGCATACTGGCACACAGTAGGCGCTCAAAAAATGTTAGCTGTTATTACAAAGAAACAGACAACTAGATTGACAACATATTTGTCACTGGCAACAATGGATGACAATGGATAATACACAAATATCCTTAAAGTGGTAAAGGGACAATAGCTATCAATCCAGAATTGTATTACGCCAACACAAATTATTATTCAGGGTTGAGATAAAAAAGATATTTTCAGACTAAAACCAAAAATGTTTACAACCCACCAATTCTCACTAAAAAATTATTAAAAGATGTACTATGTAAAAATAAGTGAATTCCAAAGGGCAGAGTTATAAGAAACAAAATTTATCATAAAAAGAGATAAAAACAAGTTTTAATTAGCTATTGCTATACAATTCCCTCTATTTTTTGTGTTGAAAAAACTTAAAAGTTAAAATTAGATAGAAATAACAGGAGGATTGTTCAATGACTAGTTAAAGCATGCTAAGCTCTGCGTCCTACACAGGAAGAAGGTTGAAATACTGAAAAACTTTAAACACTGTTAGAAAAATATGTAGTTAAAAATTTATATTTTAAAATGAAGGGTAATTTGCAATGCTTAAAGTATATTATATAGCTTCTAATTTGGCAGGGAAAAAAATTAGAGGGGAAAAACTAAAGAAAAGAAAGAAAGGAAATAGAAAATACAAACTAAGCTGGCAGAAACAAGACATTATTATTTTCAATAGCGTAAGTCAGTAAACAACATAACAATTACCAAGAGGAGAATGGATAAATAAATGTCTGTAAAATTGTTCAATGGTAAACAATAGCACGGGTCATGTGAATGAACTGGAGTAGCAGGTATCAATAAGCTAAAGTTTAAGGAAGAAGCAAGTGACAAGGTATCCACCTTGTGTGGTAATATTTACCTAAATTTCTAAAGCATAAATACATGGGAGAGAAAGGGAAGAGGGGAACGAAAATTGGCCAAAACCCAACAAATTGGTCTAAAGTTATATTTTTTTATTTGTCACAATTTCCTAGACTATTCTGATTCTTTTTTTTTTTTTTTTTGAGACAAGAGTCTCACTTTGTTGCCTGGGCTAGAGTGCCGTGATGTCAGCCTAGATAGTCTAGATAGAGCTAGAAAGAGCTAGATAGAGGTAGTTATTATTAGCTAAATGCAGCCATTTTTCTCCCTTGCTAAAGAGCTCTGGGAGAAGGGAGAATGAAACTTGTCTTTTTCTTTTTTTTCTTTTTTCTTTTTTTTTTAGACAGAGTCTCACTCTGTTGCCTGGGCTAGAGTGCCGTGGTGTCAGCCTAGCTCACAGCAACCTCAAACTCCTGGGCTCATGCGATCCTCCTGTCTCAGCCTCCCAAGTAGCTGGGACTACAGGCATGCACCACCATGCCCGGCTAATTGTTTCTATATATTTTTAGTTTTCCAGATAATTTTTTTCTATTTTTTAGTAGAGATGGGGTCTCGCTCTTGCTCAGGCTGGTCTCGAACTCCTGAGCTCAAACGATCTGCCCACCTCGGCCTCTCAAAGTGCTAGGATTACAGGCGTGAGCCATCACGCCTGGCCAAACTTTTCGGTGTGAAGAGCAGAGCTGAGCTGATCTTTTTGACTAAAAAGAATTTGAGGGACCAAGAGCATATAATACATTGGGGAAAGGACAGTCTCTTCAATAAATGGTGCTGGGACACTGGATATCCACATGCAGAGGAATAAAACTAGACCCCTACCTCTCGCCATACACAAAAATCAAATCAAAATGGATTAAAGACTTGAATGCAAGACTTGAAACTATGAAACTACTACATGAAAACATTGGGGAAATGCTTCAGGACATTGGTTTAGGCAAAGATTTTGAGTAAGACCTCAAAAACATAGGCAACCAAAGCAAAAATAAACAAATGGGATCACATCAAGCTAAAAAGCTTCTGCACAGCAAAGGAAACAACCAACAAAGTGAAGAGACAACTTAAGGAATGGGAAAAAATATTTGCATACTATCCACCTGACAAGGGATTAATAACCAGAATATATAAGGAGCTCAAAGAACTCAACAGCAAAAAGACAAATTATTTGATTTAAAAATGGGCAAAATATCTGAATAGACATTTCTCAAAAGAAAACAAACAGCCAAAAAGTATATGAAAATGCTCAACATCACTAATGATCAGGGAAATGCAAATCAAAACCACAATAAGACATGGGGTGTCGGGCAGATGGGAGGGGGGAGGAGGGGATGGGTATATTCACACCTAATGGGTGCAGTGCTCACCGTCTGGGGGATAAACATACTTGAAGCTCTGATTCAGGTGGGGCAAAGGCAATATATGTAACCTAAACATTTGTACCCACGTAATATGCTGAAATAAAAAATGAAATAAATTATAAAATAAAATAAAAAAACTTAAAAAAATAGTTTAATCATAGGAATAATAAAAAAAAAGATATCATCTCACCTCAATTAAAATGTCTATTATCAAAAAGAGAGAAAATAATAAATGCTGACGAGGATATGAAGAAAGGGGAACCCTCATACACTGTTGGTGGGAATGTAAATTTGTACAGCCATTATGGAAAACAGTATGGAGCTTCTTCAAAAAACTAAAACTGTAACTACCATATGATCCAGCAATCCTACTGCTGGGTATACATCCAAAGGATAGGAATTCAGTATATCAAAGAGATATCTGCCCTCCCATGCTTACTGCTACTCAGAATAGCCAAGATATGGAATCAACCTATGTGTCCATCGATGGATGCACGAATAAAGAAAATGTGGCATATATACACAATGGAATATTATTCAGCCATAAAAAAAGAATAAAATCCTGTCGTTGGCAGCAACATGAATGGAACTGGAAGGCATTATATTAAGTGAAATGAGTCTGGCACAGAAAGACAAATATCACATATTCTTACTCATGTGTGGAAGCTAAAAAAGTTTATCTCCTGGAGGTAGTAAATAGAATGGCAGTTGCCAAAGGCTGGGAAGCATAATGGGGAGAAAGGGGGATAAAGAGGGGATGGTTAATGGGTACAAAAATACAGTTAGATAGAAGGAATAAGTTTCTAGTGTTTAATAACACAGTAGAGTAACTAGGGTTAACAAGAATTTGTTGTATATTTCAAAATAGCTACAAGAGAAGATTTGGAATGTTCCCAACGCAAAGAAATGATAAGGGGCCAGGTACGGTGGCTCATGCCTGTAATCCTAGCACTTTGGCAGTCCAAGGCAGGAGAATCGCTTGAGACTAGGAGTTTGAGACTAGCCTGAGCAACAGCAAGATCCTGTCTCTACAAAAAATAGAAAAAAATTAGCTGGGTGTGATGGCACGTGCCTGTAGTCCCAGCCACTGGGGAGGCTGAGGCAGGAGAATCTCTTGAGCCCAGAAGTTTGAGAGTTTGAGGTTGCAGTGAGCTATGGTGATGCCACTGCTTTCTAGCCTGGGTGATATATTCCAGGGAATGCTGTTTCTTTCTAATTATCTTAATCTGTCAACTCCTCAAAGCCTCACTATAAACCCAGTACTGAGATACCAACTCGATCATAAACTCAGAAACAGCCTTAGCTTAATTGCAAATTATACATTTTCAAATTACAGACTAATTTGGACAGCAACTAACTGTCCAAAAATATTGGATTAATTACTCAGTGATTGTTGTTTTTCTTAAAAACAGGGATCACACTGATTGCCTACCTCTTTAGTATGCTCAGTGGTGTAACTGATTAGTGATTCTCTAACTCTGTACTTGGGTTTCACATTTGGCACAGTTTATTTTCAATTATTCTCTTAAAAATTCTTAGAATGTCACAACTAGAAAAAGACAGGTTTTAGAGACCTCGTGTCCAATGAGCCCTTTTAACAAATGAGGAAATTAAATTCAAGAAATTAAGTAAACTATCAAAGGTCACACAATCAGTAAATGGTAGCATCAGGACTAAAGTTCATCTCTCTTGATTTACACTTTTAACTGTTGGGAATTTGCAGGATGAACCATTGTGTATTTTTAAGTTTTAGGAACGTGGGTGATAGGAAAGCAGGGTGTGCAGAAAAAAAGCAGAAAGCAGCTTTTCTGCTTTTTCTTCTGGTGTGTCCTTTCATATCTTTCATGTCAGAAGAAAACCAATACAGTTGGGAAATCAAGTAAATACTGAACATTTGGTAGTTTTATGTGATCAGATTTCCTGAAATATCCAAAGTCCATGCAGTACAAGATCTTTATTTTTAATAATCTAGCACTTTCTCATTGAACCATCTCACTATATTCTACTCTCCCAGTCAAATACAAAAAAAAAAAAAAAAAAAAAAAGGAAGAAGGCCGGGCGCGGTGGCTCACGCCTGTAATCCTAGCACTCTGGGAGGCCGAGGTGGGCGGATCGTTTGAGCTCAGGAGTTCGAGACCAGCCTGAGCAAGATCGAGACCCCATCTCTACTAAAAATAGAAAGAAATTATATAGACAGCTAAATATATATATAGAAAAAATTAGCCGGGCATGGTGGCACATGCCTGTAGTCCCAGCTACTCGGGAGGCTGAGGCAGGAGGATTGCTTGAGCCCAGGAGTTTGAGGTTGCTGTGAGCTAGGCTGACGCCACGGCACTCACTCTAGCCCGGGCAACAGAGCGAGACTCTGTCTCAAAAAAAAAAAAAAAAAAAAAAGAAATAAATATTTCTAAAGTTATAGGAGGAAAGATTAAGTGCCGGGTTGAAAGCCCAACAGGGTATAAGAGCTGACATAATGGGACATCATAAGCAGCAAAAGAGGACTCATAAAAATAGGAGTTGCCAAATGAGGAAAGGGAAAAAATGATTAAAGAATACCTTAGCAATTTCTAATGTAATATAAGAAGTTTAAGGGCTAGCCTTAAAAATCAGCAATGTGAACTCCCAGTGTTGGCCAAGATTGAATAAGCCCACAACAGTCTGTTCCTCACTGATTATAATTAAAATCTGGATAAAATATAAAAAATAATTACTTGATGACTCTGAAAACTAAACAATAGCAGGCAAGTTGGGGAGGGGGTAAAAGCTGAAGCACAACCCAACAGCACAATGATGAGTTTCCTGTATTTCTTTCCTTTGTTTATTTCCCAGCTTGACCTGAGGGTGAGCCAAGTCTGAGACCTGCACGGTGGGCATGGACAGCAAAGACCACAAGAGAAACTGCCTCTTTCTAGACAGAGGACTGGGAAAAGGATTCAGCTGAAGAGTATTGGAGATCTCTCTTTGCAATGGATCAAATGTTTGTGTCCCAATAAAATTAATATGTTAAAGTTCTAACCCCTGAGGTGATGGTATTAGGAAGTGAGGTCTTTGGGGACTGATTAGGTCATGGGGTGGAGCCCTCATGATTAGGATTAGTGCCCTGATAAAAGAGTCCTGAGAGAGCTGCCTTGCCCCTTTTACCATGTGAGCACGTAGTGCAGAGTCTATAGTCTACCACCTAGAAGGCGGCCCTCACCAAACTGAACACGTTGGCACTCTACTCCTGGAATTCTGGCCTTAAGAGCTGTGAAAAAAACATTTCTATAAGCCACCCACTCTATGGAAATTTGTTATCGGTGCCCGAATAGACTAAGATATCCTTTCTTTCCTTTTTTCCTCTGCCTTGAGGCCAGCCTGAATGATGAAGGCAGCCCTGGTCCGAGCATCTAAAGGCCCAGAGAAACTTGTCTCTCCAGTCACAGGAATCGGGAAAAGGAATCCCTGTGGTCTCTCTCTCTTCTTGTCATCAATTCACTCCAAGGTCAACCCCAGTTATACAGAATTGTATGACAGCCCAGGGAGCTAAAACTGAGAGAAGGGGACCCCGCATTCTCTGTCTTGACAAGTCCGAAGCTTACTCCCAAGCTGTGCTTGTGCAAAACAGACCCAAAGAAGCTTAGCAAAAGATTTGAGGACAAAACTATGATCTACTCTTACTGTACAAGTACCAGACAGACCCCTGAGTGGTTCATGTATGTGGGCTTCGAAAACTGAACATGGGAACTACCACCCACAAATGGTAAAGCAGAGCTTGCTATCTAGCCATACTACCTGATTTCAAGATTTACTATAAAGCAACAGAAATCAAGACTACGTGATATTGGCAAATGTAGATCCATGGAACAGACTAGACAGCCCAGAAATAAATCCACTGATATGTGGTCAGTTGATTTTGAACAATGATGCAAAAGCAATTCACCAGAGAAAGAATAGTCTTTTCAGCCAGAACAATTGAACAGCAATATGCAAAAAAATAGACCTAGATATTATACATCTAATACAAGAATCAACTAGAAAGGGATTATAAGCCTAAATGTAAAATATGAAACTCTAAATCTTTCAAAAGAAAACACAGCAGAAAATCTTTGTGACCTTGATTTGGAGAAAGAGATCTTAAATATGTCTCCAAAAGCATTACTATAAAAGAAAAAAATGATTAACCTAACCCCATCAAAATTCAAAACCTTTTGCTCAGCAAAAGGATGAAATTATTTTTTATTCTCTTTGCAATGGGCAAATGTTTGTGTCGCCACCCCCACCAAAATTCATATGTTGAAATCCCATCTCTACGGTATTAGAAAGTGGAGTCTTTTGGAAGTACCTTTAAGAGAATGAAAAGACAAGCCACAGACAGACTGAGAGGAAATGTTTAAAATGATATATGACAAAGAATTTTTATCCAGAGTATATAAAGAAATCTTAACACTCAACAAAAGCAAATAACCCAATAAAAAACGGGCAAAAGATTTGAATCAACACTTCACCAAAGAAGACAGAGGAATAGGCACCTGAAAAGATACTAAACATCATTATTCATTAGGGAAATTCAAATTAAAAACATAAGATACTATTACACTCCTATTAGAATAGCAAAAAAAAAAAACCCATAAAACTAACAATATCAAGTACTATCAAGGATAAGAAGCAAGTGAAATTATCATATATTGCTGATAGACATGCAAAATTCTACAGCCACTCTGGAAAATAGTTTGTCAGTTTTCTTATAAAACTAAACATGCAACAGCCATACAGCCCAGTAATCCTACTCCTAGGTATTTTACCCAAGAGAAAGGAGACTTAGGTTCATACAAAAACCTGCTCACAAATGTTGATAGCAGTTTATCTTAGTTTTGTTTGTGCTGCTATAACAAAATACGTGAGACTAGGTAATTAATAAAGAACAGAAATGTATTTCTCACAGTTCTGGGAACTGGGAAATCCAAGATCAAGGCTCTAGCATGTTTAGTGTCTGGTGAGGGGCTGGTCTTTCCGCTTCCAAGATAGAAGCAGAACCTATTGCTACAACCTCCAGAAGGGATGAATGCTGCACACTCACGTGGCAGAAGAGCAGAAGAGCAAAAGGGCCAAGTCCCCTTAATCCCATTCATGAGGGAGGAGCTCTCATGATATAATCAACTCCTAAAGGCCCCACCTCTTAATACTATTATATTGGTGATTAAGTTTCAACATATGAATTTTGGGGGACACATTCAAACCATAGCACAGTTTTATTCATAATTGCCCAAAATGGGAACAACTCAAATGTCTTTCTCTTGTTGAATGGGTAATACACTGTGATACCTCCTTATAAAGAAATATTACTCAGCGATCAAAAGGAATAAACTATTAATACAGGCAACAAGATGGATGAACCTCAAATGCTAAGTCAGGGGTCAGCAAACTCTTTGGTTTAAGGGCCAAATCCAGCCACACCCATTATTTATGTATTGTCTGTGGCTGCCTTCATGTGCTGAATAGCTATAACAGAGACCACATGGCCCACAAAGCTGAAAATATGTACTACCTGGCCCCTTACGGAAAAAGTTTGCCAATCCCTTTGCTACGTGAAGGGAGCCAGATACAAAAGGCTATGCTCTCTCTGGTTCCATTTATATGACATTCTGGAAAAGGCAAAATGATTGGGATGCAGATCGCTGCTTCCCAGGGTCTGGGTTTGGGTGCAGGGATTGACTGTAAAGAGGTAGCCCTGGGGCATTTTTGAGTGTGATGGAACTGTTCTGCACCTCGACTATAGTGGTTCCTACATGTCAAAGCTAAGAGAACTGATATAACTGCACATAAAAAAAACGGTGAGCTTTCCTGTATGCAAACAAAAAATTAAATTTAAAAAATAAGTGCTGAAAAATGGCACATGTATTAGTCCGAATATTTTGGCTGCAAGTTGCAGAAACTGAAATTATTTTCATGCAAGAAAAAAAAAAAAAAAAAAGAGATGATTCATTGCTCAGGTAGCCGGAAGTGACATTGTAGTAGATGACAAAACTAAAGGAAGGGCTTCAGGAACCAGGGCTGAGAGGGGAGACCTGGAGATGACAGAGGCCAGGATTCTTTCTCTCCACCTGCCCTCAAGTCATTGCTCTGTCACTTTCTCCTACTGACCTCCTTGTGGCAGGGAACCTGTTCCCCAGCAGTCCAATTTCATAGCCCAGCTGGAAAGAGAGAACTTTTATCCCTCGGAGTGTTCATTTATCAACTCCAGGGAAGGATTGTGATTGGCCCTGCTTGGTCACAGACTCACACCTAGATCAATCACTGTTGCCAGGAGAAACAAAGTGCTAAGATGAGCTAACCCCACTTCTGTGGCCAAAGGACCAGGGGCTGTTTTGAGAAGAAGCGGATTTGAAAGTGTGTTGGGCAGACAAAACCCAGTAGCAGGCTCAGTCGACTTCATTAGCCAATAAATTAATGATAATTAACACAACCAGTATTTTACTTCTGGTTCACATCTATTTCATATTTATAGTTTCCCAATTAATTCCTTATACTGGGCAAAGCGTGATTTGAAAGGTAGGTTTAAGGAATTCAAAAAAAGTTTTGTAGCACTCAGGCCAAGTGGTTTATGACTTGTAGAACAGAGGAACTGCTCTTAAGTGGGAAAATATCTATTTCAGGTATTTCAGGTTGTAAGAAAAGATGAGAAGGAAATGGCCTAATGCTGTGGATATAGCCCAAATTACAAGACCTTATTATGTAGATCAGGACCATACTGTATCTCCTTTATGATTAAACTTTTTTCCTTTGAAGTATCAATCTTTAAACATTTTGGGATTGTTTGTTTAAAAATCGAATCTAGATAGCCTCTTGTTAAAAGAGAAAAGATGCATAATTTTAAAGATTTTATGAGGAATCTATTAATCAGAATGATTGAATTCGGCTTACTATTTTTCCGTGCCTCTGTGTTAGTGAACTAGAGCCAGTATTCTCTTTAAATGGAGAGCAGATACACAAAAACCTTAATTTTCTCTTTTCATGCCGTGTATGTTATTAAAAAAATCATTAAAGTATAAACCTCCTTCCACATCAAAAGGCACCTAAGTTTCATTATCTTGTTTTTCTCTTTCCCTTTCTGCAATGCTATTCCAAGGGCTCCACCTGATGGGTTAGCTTACCCATGGAAAATCAAATACATACTCCTCTCAAGCCCTAAATTACCAACCAGTAACAGGAGGAAAAGAGAAAAATAAAAGCTGGCTTCTATTTGCCCAGGCTTCTGGTTCATCGACCAGGGAACACAGCATGGGTTGCTCATTTGCAAGGCTGCATTGATGACTTCTCCCCAGGAGGGAACCGCAAAGAGAATCACTCACCCTCAAACTCTCATACTTCTGGCCTGGGGAAGCAAAAACAGATGAAGAAATTGGAATATGACTTGCCTGAGAGCAACTTTGAACAATTTTAGAGAGGATTTATGTCATGTAGTTTCAAGTTTTAAAATCTAATTTAATAAATATACATCTTTGCAGAATAACACTGTGCATTTCGGCACCATTTCTATCTATTTCAACTGGAAATGAAAGCCAAGTTTTCCATTACTGGCAAATCCTGTTGGTATTGTGGCAGCTGGAACGAAGAAGTTAATTTATTCTGTTCTTTTCTCCTGTGCATTAAAGTTATAATATCACATATTTTAAAATTCTCTCCCATTCTATGTTTAAACTACAAGTTGCAGTGATAGAGAGTTCTTAAAGCTGAGAATTGAAAAAAAAAAAAAAGTTGTTATTAGGGAAAGTTTCAAAATTATCCCATTAAACCAAAATCACTGCTTCCTATGAAGCAGTGACAATCTGGTACAACAGAAGAAGTGATTTGAGAACTGATTTGCTGGTTGTTCCAAACGGTGTGGTGGTGTGAGGGACTGATCGAAATCTTTCCTGTTTTCCGGAACTGGAGACAAAGATCAATTCTGAGAACAAAATGTACTACGCACCCCCATGTTCTGCTACAAAAAATTATTAGAGGGGCGTCTGAGGGTTTGTTGATTTATCTCACTGGTACCAAACCTCCATGTCAATCCCAGCCTCCCCAGTTGAAATACCATGGTTCAGAGGGATGATGAGGGAGAGGAAGGAGGAAGGAAGACTGGGAAGGAAGGCTGAGGGAATGGGAGCTCAGGCATTGGCACACTCAGAGGCTCAGCTAGGGAATTCCACTGTTTTCTTCATATCCCTCTCCTCCACATGACAAAGTTATTTCAGCAAATGAGTATATTAACACATTTTAAATCTTAGTTAAGTCTGCTTATTCCTCTTCCAAATTGAAACTTTCTATTGTATTATATATGAATAGATTTTTAATGTGCCTGAGTTTCTTAATAATTAGATCTTTTATCTTTCTGATTTTGTGTACAAAGAACATTTGTAAATTACTGTCATATAATGTGTAATGTATGGTGTTGTATGACTTTTGTCCTAGTAGAAAAAATCAAAGAGGCATTGGTTTTACCCGGTCATTCTTTAGTACTAGACCTAGAATATGAGCAGATAGAATGTCGACGTAAACAAATTCTTATAAAACATATTCCAGGCCGGGCGCGGTGGCTCACGCCTGTAATCCTAGCACTCTGGGAGGCCGAAGTGGGAGGATCACTCGAGGTCAGGAGTTCGAGACCAGCCTGAGCAAGAGCGAGACCCCGTCTCTACTGAAAATATAAAGAAATTATATGGATAATAAAAGTATATATAGAAAAAATTAGCCAGGCATGGTGGCACATGCCTGTAGTCCCAGCTACTCGAGAGGCTGAGGCAGAAGGATTGCTTAAGCCCAGGAGTCTGAGGTTGCTGTGAGCTAGGCTGACACCACGGCACTCTAGCCCGGGCAACAGAGTGAGACTCTGTCTCAAAAAAAAAAAAAAAAAAAGAAAAATTCCAATGACATTTTGTGTTTAGAAAAGTACTATCACTATCACAAACTGAAATAAGTAATAATAACGAGCAGAAAAGAAATGCAGTGAAAAATGTATCAATTTTTATAGTTTTGATTATGCCAGTAAAAGATAATAAAAATTAACAAAAAATTGCAGAAAAAAGAAAAAAGCAATGGTTTAATATATTTTAATTATATTAATGAGTTTTATGAAAAAAGGGAAAAAATGCATGCCTTCATATTGCTCTGTCACAGTAATGAATAACATTACAATTTTTGTTTTCAAGCCTTAATTTTGTCAAGATGAATCTTCTTTGCATACTCATGTTTAATGATTATATAGCCAGATTTTCAATCTATCTTCCCTCATGGTTGATCCAAGAACACTTCCTGTTAATTTTAATTTCAAAAGCTTTTTTCACATGAAGCAATACATATACAAATAGTAGGGAAAAGTCTTAAGTGTAAGAATAGTTCAACAGAGATTTATAAAAATCACATTTCATGATAAATTCTAAAAATTGCAATACTGAGCATATCATTTTTTCTTTAGGATCTATTCTAGCAGCTTTCAAGTGTCTCCAATCAAAAAATTTTTACTAAAATATCTTTATTGGTAAACTCATATTCATTCATGTCATATTTTGTAAAAATTTCAGAGTTTTTCTTCTGTAACATCAGAGATTATTTGATCTTTTGCTTTAGAACAAATGTCTAGTTCTTGGTGAAAACAATGAAATAGTTCACTTGTAGCCCTTTTTATATCTCCTAGCAATGTTTTACCAGCATCTCTTACTATTTCTCCTGGCATTCTTCTTCAAAATTTGATTTTTTTTTTCTTTCTTTAGAAACAAGGTCTTGCTCTGTTGCTCTGTCCAGGCTGGAGTGCAGTGGCACGATCATGGGTCACTACAGCCTTGAACTTCCAGACTCAAGTGATCCTCCTGTCTCCCAAGTACCTGGGACTACTGGCACAAGCCACTGCACCCAGCTAATTTTTTTTTTTATTTTTGTAGAAATGGGCTCTTGCCATGTTGCCCAGGCTGGTTTCAAACTCCTGGGCTCAAGCAATCCTCTTGCCTTGGACTCCCAAAGTGCTGGGATTACAGGTGTGAGCCACTGCAGCTGGCCAAAATATGATTTTTTAAATGTTAGTATCCATTTTCTTTTATGTTGTTGGGAGAAAAAACTTCTCCTTTACCAATTTACGTCTGAATGGTCTGGAGCCTGAGAATCAATGGACAATAGACAGATTAACAGGAGAAAAATTTTTATGCATGCAGGAGTACTCTACAGAGAATGCAGCTCCCTGAACACCTAGGGGTAAGGGTCTATACACCAGCTTAATAAGGGGGCAGGAGGTGATGTTAGGCCTTTAAAGGGTGGAAGATTCTGATGAGGCTTATTTACACAATTTTTGAGAATGTCCCATCCAAAGTGTTGCCTACCTGATGAAGATCTCCCCTGGGGTAGGGGGGTGGGGTAGCGTTTGGGGGCAGCTGACTAACTTAAAGCCCGGCTTTAGTCAGATAAGGGAAATTCAGATCAGATTTCCTTTTACATCTGCTATAGCTCAGATGTTCCCAGCTGGATACCATTTTGGTGGGTTTTTGTCCCTTCAATGTTATGTGGCATAACTGCAGTCTTCTTTAGAATTTCTATCTTGATCTTTACACAAAAATTTTAAAGTTTGTTGTTTCACTGTACATTGTTCAAGGCTGATTGTGGCTGTCTGCAAATATTTTGGGATCTTATTAACCTCATCTAAAACTTCACACCAGAAAAAGATAATTCAGAAAAGAAAAATTGCATACAACAGAGAGGAATTTTACACCAATCCTCTTGGGTCCACATTTTGTTTTGGATTGTATAGTCCTTTGAAGATTGAAATTAACTTTCAAACTTGTTTGGACTGTGCAGCTTTATAATGAGCATGTCATCTAGTCTGGGAAGGTCTTTGCACTGTCAGGCACATTCGGTAGTGTTTCCCACCAATGAGGTGAGAATTGAGTGAATGCATTTTTTCCAAAGTTCCGGAAGAGACATATGCAAAACAACACTTCCAAAAGAGCGAACACTGCAAAAATTTAAAGAGTGATTTACATAAGATGCGCATAAGGACTGGGAGTAATTCGTTTGATCTGTGCCTGACACCAGTGTGAGTCTCTGTCGTATCACTGACCACAACAGATGATCATGTCTGCCCATGACCATTCAGTTGTTTCAACTACTCTTCTGTGGGCTCAGCAAGAAGTCTTCCAGAAATAGCATAGAAGCCCAAGAATGATTCTTTTATTTCAACTTTACCATCTTCAACATGAACGTATCTGACCATTTTGCACATTTGATCAGTGTTTGAAACGTGGAGAATGCTAGCGAAAAGAATTCCTAAGTATTATGCTTTTAACAATATCTGTCCCTACCAAATGGTACCATTGATTTAATGTTTTACTTTCTTGATTCATTCCTTAGTTAGCAACTTAAAAAGAAGAATATATTGCAACTCTTTAAAGCTATTATTCAGATTTATAATTAATTTAAAATTTAATTTATAATTAATAGAGTAGCAGTTTTTGGAAAAAACAGAAACTTTCATTTTTGTGCTTGTATATGTTAAGATTTCTCATCGGGCCATTGAATAATGGTGGTATTCCACTTGTTACAAAAGGAGTTGATTCTCTCCCGTCTCCCCTTTGCTGCTGGGTGGGAACCTAGATAGTGTTTTTCCTAACTGGATCCTGTTCTAGTTGTCCTTTGTTTCTAGAAATTGTGTTAGTCTGGCCCATGACTTTCTTTCAGAGATTTGCTCCCTTTGACATCAGTATCTGGGCTTTGAGTTTATCCCCACGTCATTTAAGGTTTCAAAAATCACAAAGAGGCCGGGCGCGGTGGCTCACGCCTGTAATCCTAGCACTCTGGGTGGCCGAGGGTGGATTGCTCAAGGTTGGGAGTTCGAGACCAGCCTGAGCAAGAGTGAGACCCCGTCTCTACTAAAAATAGAAAGAAATTATCTGGCCAACTAAAATATATATAGAAAAAATTAGCCGGGCATGGTGGCGCATGCCTGTAGTCCCAGCTACTCGGGAGGCTGAGGCAGTAGGATCGCTTAAGCCCAGGAGTTTGAGGTTGCTGTGAGCTAGGCTGACACCACAGCATTCACTCCAGCCCGGGCAACAAAGCGAGACTCTGTTTCAAAAAAAAAAAAAAAAAAAAATCACAAAGAAGAACCTGGAGATTTCTCTAAAGATCTGTGTGTGCCTCCAGCATGCACAAAATTCTCTCTCAAAAACTAGCCAAAAGCTAT
Organism: Eulemur rufifrons; assembly: GCF_041146395.1. Lineage (NCBI taxonomy): Eukaryota > Metazoa > Chordata > Mammalia > Primates > Lemuridae > Eulemur > Eulemur rufifrons. Next base: position 39,230,380 of record NC_090997.1, read on the forward strand.
GGCATGAATCATGGCAACTTGACTTCCAAATGATGTGATTTCATCTTTTTTTCCTCCAAATTTTCATTATATTCTATTTCTTTTTTTCTTTTCACGTGTTTTCTTCCATTTCCTCTGGGAAAAACAAAGAAGTGATAATTATAAAGTCCAAATGATTTCTTTTTATGTAAATGTCTCCTAAATTGTTAACATACTCAAATTTCTCATTTAAATAATGACTAGAAATTGTTAAATTTGAGTTATGTATGCATAAGGCATTCCATCATCAGAATACTGGAAAATCTTTTGAGGTTACTGATTGTATTGGGCTATAAAATTACCTTTCTTCACTGTGTTTGTAGGAAAAAAGAATCATGCTATTTCAAAAAGTGTTTTATCTTGGGGCCCATTTATTTCTAAACATGTAGTTATTGAGTACTGTATGTTCTGTGACACAGATTGTAAAGATATTTATTTTTAAAAGATGCTAGGCAAATTTTACCATAGTCATTATTAGCTTAGAACACTTTGAACATGGTTTTTAAAATTTCAGATACTAATGACAATATATTTGCTATAATTAGGGATAACAAAAGAAGATCCAAGGACAACATAGATTACAGTTCCTCATTTGCCAAATAGGCCAAATCCTGTACATGTCTTTAAGGTTCTGGGAGGTGTATGTGTGATTCTGATTTAAATGCCCACCTGAATTCCCCTTTTGTATTTTGTCAAATTCATATTTTCCTAAATTTTCCTAGACCTCTGATGAACTAAGTCACAAAAGGGACCCTCTGGGAATGAGAGTCCTTCTCACAAATACCTAAGAGAGAAGGTGGCTGTCCACAGAATGGTACTTGAGATGGATACAGCCAACTGGTCTTGTGTTGCTTTTTCATCAGCCCAGGAAATGAAACTACTTCTTGGAAGAATAGTACCTCCTTCTATCTACTAGAAACTCAAATGAAACAATAGTCTCATTCTTGTAAAGCACTTTATAGTTTATGCCATATTTTCACATTTTAAAAATCATTCTTTCTCATGGCAGTCCTGTGAAGTAGTTATTATCCCCTTTTTACAAGATATGAACTTACTTTTGTAAACCATGGGCCTCAAAGCCTAATTCCAGGTCAATCAGAGCTTTCTGCTCACCCTCAACTTCGGCCCTGGTTCTGGTAGCTAAATCCCTCACTGATGAACCTGAGGACGACCTCCCAGAACGCTCAGCCCCCAGCACACAGAAACCTCTGTGTCACTCACGGTATCACTGCAGTGGCCATATCAGTAATTCCAATATGAAAAAAGAGATTTCTCTTCCAAAATGACTCCATCTCCATATGACCCATTGGAATAGAGCTCTTGTGTCTGGCCATTTTAAAGTTCACACACTTAAAAAAAATTAAAGGGAATCTTACAGTATAAACTATTAAGATAAAAAATACATTTCATGTCTTCATTTAACTTGATTCAGGTTGAAAGAATCAAATATTCCTTTCTCATCACTCATGTTATATTCCTCTTCTGCCCAGGGTTCTTCTAATTCACTTACTGCTCCTCAGCTGAAGCCAAATTCCAGGAAAAGTAGGGATCTTTTCTGTTTCAGCCCCAGGACTCCTGCTGAGACCCTTGGAGTAACTAAGCTCTTCTCTGCCATCTGGCCTCTGACTCAGCAACATTACATCTGCCCAGGGAAATTCCCAGAACTCACCAGGCTCCGTTGCGTTGGCACGCTGTGTCTTCCCAGCCTGCGGTGGCCAGACTCCTGAGATGTCAGCCAGCCTCCAGCACGAGGAATGCATGAGAAAGGGGACCCATTTTGTTCACCTTTGTATTGCCAGCACCTAACACAGTGCCTGGCATGCCTGATGCCTACTAGAGCTTCATTAAACATTTACCAAATGAATAAGAAATTTGTGTCTTCTCATTTTATTGAGGGAAAAAACTAAAATGAGAGAGTTAAATAAATTGGTCAAACACATGGTTGTTAGTGACTGAACCGGTACTTGAAATCAGATCTATTCGCTCCCATTGCAACGTGTTTCCTCTGTACATGTAACGTACGGCTCTGTTAGTCACCTTCCCTGAACCTATTGATTGCATTCCTAACAGGTAAATGTTGTCCAGTTTCCCTAAGCTCTGTTAGCTGACCCTCTCTGTGTAATCTCTTGCTCCCCCACCTCTAAAACCTACAACTTCTCTAAAAGTCCTGTTGCTTTGATCATCATGCACCATGTCCTGCACAGTCACATTTCACCTGGGCAACATGGTGTGTTGCCAGGGAAAAAGCACTTAACCCATATAATCTGCCATAATATATGCACACTCCTTTCCATAGGAACAGGATCAAAACTGTGTATCTTTAAACCCATTATTTTATTACAAAAACAATGATAGTAAAATTTCAAACTCTTAGGAGGGTGTAAAATGAAAAGTAAAAGTCCTACCTCCCCCTTCTGATTCCCAGTGCATCTTTCCAGATGTGAATACTATTAACAGCATCTGGTGTATGTCACTAGGAAGCTGTCATGCAGAAACAAGCATATATACATATCCTTTTAACAATAAACACAATTGGCATTTATACTCAAAAACTGTTGAATGAAGAAAACAAGATGTAGAGTGGTAGAGGAATAAGAAAGCAAATTGAAGAGGTCATAGCATTTATGCAAATTTTAAAAGGCATAAAAACAACAATACTGTATCCATGTTACTTACATTTGTATGAGAAAGTATAAAAATAGATACACACTAAAGCTACCTGATTATTAAGAGATGAGTGAAGTCTGAGGGACAGGGGATAAAGGACAAAGGGACTTCACATTTATCTGAAATTTTTTTTACATATATACCACACATAAACACACACACACACATACATGCACATTGAAAGAAATAAGATTGATGTTAAGAATTGCCAGTTCCAGGAATAGGTTCATGGATGATACATAATTATCTGTACATTACTTATTTTAAAATGTATCTTGAATAAAAAATTTAAAAGCAAAGGAGAAAGGGTAGATTCATTCAATACATACTGTTCTGCACTGTACTTTTTCCATTTAACAATGTATCTCAAAGAGTTTTTTTCATTTTGGCATACATAGATCAACCTCAGTTTAAAATGGTTACTGTCAATCTAAATAATAGAGGCTTTCTAAAAGAAAGTAATATTTATCTGGGAATAGGGCATTGCAATGGAAATACGTGCACCATAGTAAACTATGTGTGTGCTCAGCGAGGTATGGAAAACAAAGGTTTTTAAAGGAAAAAGGAAGAGGATTACATAATTATTAGTTTATTAAGTGTGAAATGTCTGATTTCCTTAAATACTAAGTTTAACAGTTGGTATATCTGACATTTCACTCTGACACTTCTTATTTTTATTGTGAAGGTACATCCTCAGTCTTTCAAACTCACATTTTGCCTTGTGATTATCTTTAAAATTTCTTTTTAGTGCAATTTCTGTGAAACCATAGATAAGTCAAAAATTCGTGTTATTTTTGAATATGAGTTCCGATATGGAAACAATGTGGCACAGACAGCTAGAAATATCAACGAAGTGTTTGGGAAGGATGTGGCTAACAAACCCATGATGTGTTGATAGTTTGAGAAGTTCCATTCTGGTGACTTTAATCTTGAAAATGAGCCATGTGGGCAGCCCGAGACCAAGGTGGATAATGGTGAGCTGAAAGCTGTAGTGGAAGCGAATCCATCTCAACCTACGCGTGAGTTAGCAGCAAGGTTTGACGTTACTATTCCAACAATATTGGACCATTTAAAACAAATTGGTGAAGTAAAGAAGCTGGGTAGATGTGTACTACATAAATTAAACTAGCGTCAGAAGAGAAATCATCTTGAAACTTGCCTTTCTTTGCTGTCACAACTTAAAGGAGAACCATTTCTACACCATATTGTTACATGTGATGAAAGTGGATTCTTTTTGACAATTGCAAGAGTTCAGCACAATGGTTGGATAAAGGTGAAGTGCTGAAACACAATCCAAAACTGAATATTCATCAACAAAATCTAATGGTGTCTGGTGGTCCAGCACTGGTGTTATCCACCTTGTCAGTCAATTACAGCGGATGTCTACTGCAACCAATTGGACAAAATGATGAGGATGTTTTAGATTATGCAGCAGAGATTGATCAATAGACACAGGCCAATCCTCTTGAAAGACAATGCTTGACCATGTTTCACACTAATAACGCTGCTCAAACTATAGCAGTTGGATTTGAAAACTGTCATCCACCGTATTCACCAGACCTTGCACCAACTGACTACCACTTCTTTCAGGCTTTGAACCACTTGCAAGGAAAAATATTCAATTCCCAACACAGTGTGGAAAATGCCTTTTGTGATTTCATCCCCATTTGCTTTCCAGCCTTCTTGGCTGCTGGCATAAACAAGCTACTGTCAAGATGGCAAAACCATGTTGATAGTTTAAGTACATACTTTGATCAATTGTACTGCTTCTTGTTTGAGATATAATAAACTACATTTTTGATTCAAAATCGGACATTTCATATTTAATGACCTTAATCTTTTGAGATAATTATCCTTGGCTATGAGAATTACTAACAAGGCTGATAACAGTCTGATGTTGAACAGGCAATTGATGGACAGACGTCCTCCCAGGTGTAATTTTTGTGTAAGGTTGTGATGGCCTTTGTGCCAAATTGCAGATTTGCAGTCTTTTGTGATAGTTTTTGTTATCAGACAATTTATTTATGAGAACTCTCTTTTCATGGCCTTTGTCAGGTTTTGTTTTGTTTTTAACACAAGTAACTTCATTTTGATTCTGACAACTTTCACATTACAAAACACTAAAAAATAGTTAAAATGGCAAATTTTATGTTATGTGTATTTTATCACAATTTTTCTTAAATAGCCACAAAAGGTTACATAATATTTTACTGTATTTCAATCTTTTTACCACTCCTCTATAGATGAACATTTATGTTGTTTCCTGTCTCTCTCTTTTTTTTTTTTACTATTACAAATACTGCTGTAATGAATGTAAACACACATTTATATATCATCACATGCATCCCACTGTGGATAAAAAGATTTTTCTAAAGTGGCTTTGGCTCACCACAAAATTTTACATAAATTTAAAAATGACTAGACCTTGCTAAATTTTAGATACATTCATTTATAAATATAGAATTTAGCTAAGGTATTTCATAAATAGAAATTATTTATGCTTTGGGGCAAAATCACCAGTTTCTTTAAAATATTTTTAAGTTTAAAATGTGATTTTGGTTAAAATTCCACTGTCAAAATTTTTTAGTGTTGGCCTGAGGCTTAGGCCCGGGAGTCAAGTTCCAGTTGTTTATATCTTAGAAGGATTAAATCTATCATCTCCTTTTCTAAGATTAGGTTTTTATAAGTAAATAGATACAGCATGAAGACAGAAAATATTACAGGGGTGCAGGATTCACCAAAAGCAGAGGCTGAGGCCCCACGATGCGAACTTATTTCCTTCAAAATTTTGTGTAGGACAGACCTGCCTATTTCACAAAGATTTTTAGTATGTTGACACCAATCTGTCACTCTCAACTCCCAGAGAAAATTTAAAAAGTAAAGCAGTGATGAACTTAAAATCTGCAGCAGCTAAGTGTGAAACTGAGAGAGATTTCTCATATTGCCCTAAACATTTTTATTCTAAAATTTTCTGTGTCATTAGAGGCATTATGTTAAATATTTCTATTGCCTCTCATTTTTAGCCTTTCACCTTTCACAGATACTGTAAATTACGGGAATCCACATTTGCCTGGAAATTCGGGTGGACACACTGTGTTTTGGGAGGTCAAGCATGTGGCAATGCCCAGAAACAGAAGGGCGTGACTGACATTGCCACTGTGCAGACTTTTCTCTCTTTTTCCAACCCTGGAGGAAACACTGGCCAGTATCTCCCCCCTATATTTATAGGAATATATTGTTTAAAAAATATGGTGAAGAGAACGAACTGTATGTATTTTTTAAACAGAGTGCAATGAAAAACAAAAGCAAAAACAAACAACCATTCTTGAGACTTCTAAATCTCCCTGAGTTTTGGGACTCTCATTTTAACATCAGCGTGCTCACTCATCCAAGTTTTCTTGTGGAGGGAGCTTGCCTTCGCTTCCAGACCCCACCTTCCTCGTCCACAGAGATTGCAGCCTATTTCTTTTATTTACGCCTTTGTTTTTGCCTGAGGCATTAGGGCTGTACATAGCCTGTCATGTGACTATGCTCACCCTAATAGCCGTGATGGAAGCTGAACATCAGCGCTGAAGAGGGAAAATGGAAAAAGAATCAAATATGTTAATATCCTTTTGGGGGTGGGGTTGGAGTTCTCTTGCTATTTGGAGACAGATAAAAGCTTGCTTTTAGAAATACAAATGTGATTTAATTAACAGTCATGTTGTTTTCATATTGCACATCACTTCAAGGATTTGTATGCTATTGTCACTTGGTGAATGAAGCTTTAAATGTGGGCTCTGATAAAATAGAAAAAAAGTGCAAGTAAAGAAGGCAGATTTTGAAGTCTATAGCAAATAAATTGCTTTTTTAAAAAACTGGGTATATGTACTATTTACATATAAATAACTCACCCCTCATGCAGGTATGTATACATCTGTGTATAATTTTAAATGACAGGCACCAATTTAATGGAGAAGCTAGGGCTCATTAGTTCCCTGAGTAGGATTGATTCTCCATAGCTAGAATGGTGCATACAGCTCCTAGATAATTTGTAATGAATTGAATTTTCCTTCTGCATGCCTAATTAGTGACTCTTTCTTTTACTTAAAAGGATATAGATATTTAAAGAGATGAATGTTTGGAAATTCTGTTAAAATGCTGGAAAGACATTAAAGCCTTCATGTTGCATGGGCTCTATGGAAGAAAGTATGGGAAAAAAGAACACTTCATTTTGGGGAAATAGAATTGGTCAGGGTTTTACTTCAAGAGTGTCATATGTTCTGACCCATTTACAGAATGACTTGGCAAATTCTATATGAAGTACATCACCTTGTATCTTCTGGACGCCTCTTGGCCCTGTACACTGGATGACTGGCTCTTCAGCTCCCCCACCAGTAAAACAGGGGAATCAGCGGAGGACATTTCTTTTCCTCAGGATTTGCACACAGAGAGGTTCGCTTTTTACTACAGTAGCATGTATAACAGTAGGTCCAGTCCAAAGAAAGATGCTGGCCCCTGTACTGGGAAGTAGACAGAGATCTATAAATAAGTTCTTACTGTATTCAAAAATGTGTTATACCCAAGACTAGAAATGGTCAATTCTGACAATCCTGGGAAAATGGATGGTATAGTAATTCTGGCCTCTGTCTCAGTTTCTCTTGGGATTATCTATCATTTCAAAACCCTGTTATGGCATAGATAAGACATTTAGAAAATAGTATAGTAAATTACATTTCACCTTAAGGTAAATTCTAGCTCTGCCCTCTTTTCTCTAGCCAAAAGTACCATACGTATTAAACTCTGCCAAATATTAACAAATAATAGCACACTGCCAAGAAAATGTACAGGAAGTCAGAGAAAGTAGGGATAATTAAGTGGGCTGATGGTGTGATTGAATAGATAAAAGTTCAGTGTCTATTGCCCTTCAGAGAATAATGAATCCAATTACATATGTTCATGTCAGATGAAGATTAAATGCTGTGGCCAAGGATGAGGAGTTTGTAGATTGTTCATTGGTCAGCAATAGGATAAGGAACCTGTCATTCCACATTAAAATGATTTGGATTAGCAGAAAGCAAGTCCACCAGCCCTTGAATAGAATAGGAATTGACCACCTCTGAAGTCAAAATATTTAAGAAAAGAAATTTACAATCTGAACTTGTCTCTGAATTTCCCAGGATATCATTTCAAGCAAAAAAAAAAAAATCAGTCTGAATATACATAATATATGAGGTTAATACATAGCGTATAAATTAACTTAGACTAGCAGCAAAAATTGCATGATCTTTACTTATGAGAGAGGAGTTCCATTTTCTTTCAGGAGTTTAATCAAAGGACATTCCTTTTAGATGTTTTCTGTGTCACAGTCTGTGTTTTCAGATTTGCAAAACTTGAAAAGAGCATCTATAATTACTGTTGATAGAACTGTCTAATTATTAAGTGAGGCAGGATTCTAACAAACATAAGCTCCCAAAATGATGAAACACACAAAGCCAAAAGAGATAAATCATTTTACCCAAGTGTGGGTAACAGTGAAACAGAGATGAGCTACAAGACAGGACACACTGACCTGGTAGACACATTATCAGGCTCATTCTGTGGGATGGTGCCTTGTTAAATGCCAGGCTACACCAAGACTCCTCACCATGCCTCGGCAACGTCAGCCATAGCATCTCATTTATTAAGAACAGATGATACAGGGGAATATTTGGCATGAGTTTACCAAAGAGTGAGCATCAGAATATTGGATCAGGCCCAGGAGTGTGCTGGTAACAGCAAGCATTTCAAAAAAAAGTCTTGCTTTGCATCATTTGCCAGTTTCCGTAGTGTGACTGCTCCCACAATAACCAAATTCAAGATACATGACATGATGGAACACAGTTTGGGAAACGATGATAATAGTCAGCTCTCATGAGTTGGTACAAGCCAGCTTCAGCACACCCCTGAAAGGCCATTTCTAAGCCTTGAAGATTTTATCTGGTTAATGTGTGCGAAAAACTCTATAATCATTGGTCATTTTTCCAATCCTGTGCTGACCAAGGCATAGAAATGGAACTGTGCAGATGATTTTGTTTTAGTGCTTATGAATATATACCTTTATACATTGGGGAAAAAGTTCTATGAAAAATAACTAGGGTGGACAACATGTCCTGTTGAAACTAATGGCTCTAAATTTATTCATTTCACCTACAGCAACATACTCAATTGTGAAAGACTGAAAGCTTTTTTCCCTAATATCAGGAATTACACAAGGATGTCTACTTCCATTCAACATTGTACTGGAAGTTCTACCCAAATCAGTTAGAAGGAATAAAATGAACCAAACTGGAAAGGAAGAAGCACGATTATCTTTATTTGCAGATGACATGATCTTATATGTAGAAAATCCTACCTAGCCCACAAAAATCCTATTAGAGCTCATAAGTAAATTCAGTGAATTTGCAAGATACAAGATCAACACACAAAAGTCAGTTTTATTTTTATATATTAGTAATAAACAATCTGAAAATAAAATTAAAAAACAATAGCATCAAAAAGAATAAAATACTTAGAAATCAATTTAACCAAGGAAACGTAAAACTTATACACAGAAAACTACAAAACATTGCTAAAAGAAATTAAGAAACACCTAAGTAAATGAAGACATCTTGTGTTTACAGTTTAGAAGACTCAACATTCTTAAGATTGCAATATTATCCAAATTGATCTACAGATTCAATGTAATCCTTATAAAAATCATAACAACCTTTTTCTCAGTAATGAGAAAGCTGATCCTATAATTCATATGGAATTACAAGGGACCCTGAATAGTCAAAAATCTATATATATAAAACGAAAACAAAGTGGAGGACTCAGAATTACAGATTTCACAACTTACCACAAAGCTACAGTAAGTAAAACAATGTGGTACCAGCCTAAAAATAGACATATAGATCAACTGAATAGAATTAAATGAATTGGGAGTCCAGAAATAAACCCCGTACATCTATGGTAGATTGATTTTCAACAATAGTGCCAAGACCATTTCATAGGAAAAGAAGAATTTCCTCAACAAATGGTGCTAGGACAACTGGATAGCCATGTGCAAAACACTGAAGTTGGACTCTTTCCTCATACAATATACAAAAATTAACTCAAAATGGATCAAAGACCTAAATGTAAGAGCTAAAACTATATAATTGATTAAGGAAAAGCTTCATGACTTTGTATTAGATGCTTAGATATAGCACTAAAGGCACAGGCAACAACAATATAAATGGATAAATGGGACTTCATCAAAGTTAAAAAACTTTTGTGGGCCGGGCGTGATGGCTCACGCCTGTAATCCTAGCACTCTGGAAAGCCGAGGAGGGAGGATCGCTCAAGGTCAGGAGACCAGCCTGAGCAAGAGCGAGACCCCGTCTCTACCAAAAATAGAAAGAAATGACCTGGACAGCTAAAAAAAAAAAAAAAATATATATATATAGAAAAAAACTAACCAGGCATGGTGGCACATGCCTATAGTCCCAACTACTTGGGAGGCTGAGGCAGAAGGATTGCTTGAGCCCAGGAGTTTGAGGTTTGTGTGAGCTAGGCTGATGCCACGGCACTCTAGCCCGGGCAAGAGAGCAAGACTCTGTCTCAAAAAAAAAAAAAAAGAAAAAAAAGAAAGAAAAAAACAAAACAAACTTTTGTACATCAAACAACACTATCAAGAAAGTGAAAAGACAACCTACAGAATAGCAGAAACTTTATTTGTAAATTGTATTTATGATAAGGGTCCAATGTCTAGAATACACAAAGAGCTCTACAACTTAACAACAAAAAGACAAACAACACAATTTAAAAATGGGTTAAGGACTTGAGTAGACATTTCCTCAAAGAAGATATACAAATGGCCAACAAACATGAAAAAATGCTCAATGTCATTAGTCATTGGAAATGAAAATCAAACACAGTGATATACCCCTTCACACCCACCTTGTTTGGCTGTAATAAAAAACGGGGGAGTGGAATACATGTTGGCAAGAATGTGAAGAAATTGGAACCCTTATAAATTGCTCATTAGAATGTAAAATGATGCCACTGTGGAAAACTGTTTAGAAGTTTCTCAAAAATTTAAACATAGAATTATCATATAACCCAGCAATTCCACTTGTAAGTATATACCCAAAAGAATCGAAGACAAATACTTGTACACAAATGTTTTATTCACAATAGCAAAAAGGTAGCAACAACCAAATGTCCATCAGCTGATGAAAGGATAAACAAAATGTGGTACATACATGCGATAGAATTCAGCCGTAAAAAAGACTGAAGTACTAATTCCTACTACAGTGCAGATGAACCTAGAAAACATCATGCTAAATAAAAGCAGCCAGTTGTAAAAGGCTACATATTATACGATTCTATTTACACAAAACATCTCCGGATATTTAAATAGGTAAATTCATATAGACAAAGCAGATTAGTGGTTGCCAGGGTCTGGGGTGAGGGGGTCAGACTGAGTGTTCAATGGGTATGTTGCTTCCTTTTGGGATTATAAAAACGTTTTGGAACTAGATAGAGATGATGTTTGCATGACATTGTAAATGTAGTAAATGGCACTTAGTTGCATACTTTAAAACAGTTAATTTTATATTATGTGAATTTTACCTCAAATAAAAATAAAAGCAAAAGCTGAAAAGAATCCACTCATTTAGAAATGCAGTAACTGATTCAAGGCTCGGGCACTGAGAATCTAGGGAAAAAGGGCAAGTACCACCATGATATGGGACAAGGACAGCTACTGTTGGACAAATGATGTACATCGAGGTCAGAGAAGAGAGTGGACTGATGCAGGGCTGAACTGTAGGACAAGACTCTCAAGTCAGCTTGGGGCTTTGGAGAACTGTAACTTGTGGAGAAGAGTTCAATACAAACTAGAGCAGACAGTGATTGTTAGTCTGTTTAATTTCCCTGATTTCAGATTGGAAATGTCTTTTTCATTCAGAATGGTAATTTCTTTTCTAGAAGAAAAATTTTCTTTTTTGAAACTTATTGGATTCATATCTCAGAGGTTCAACTCTTGCTGCATGTCACTGCACGTGATTTGTAGTTAAGCAGCATTGCCTTCAGCTCTCCTTTTTTCTCTCTTTAAAAAGGTATAGCTTTTTGCTTGGCTGGGGTAATAACTCTTTCCTTCAATCTTTTCATCAGCTCCTGTAACTTTTTTTCTTCCAGTTCTAACTCTGCTGTTATGGCCTGATGCTGAAATATTTATCTTAAAGGCCTAGAAAAACAATGTTTTCTTCCAGTATAACTTGATTCTATACTTTTGTCTTTTCTTACTATGCCTGAATTGTTCCATGTAACCAGGAAACTGTCCATGCTGTTACAAAGAGCCGCGTATTCCCCTGCTCAAGGTACTAATTTTCTTGTTTACATTTCTCTATAACTGAGGTCCCCAACCCCAGGGCTGTGGATCAGTACAGGTCTGTGGCCTGTTAGGAACCAGGCTGCACAGTAGGAGGTGAGTGGCAGCCAGCGAGCCCGTGAAGCTTCATCTGTATGTACAGCCACTCCCCATCGCTCACATCACTGCATAAGCTCCACCTCCTGTCAGATCAGCAGCAGCATTAGATTCTCGCAGGAGCATGAACCCTAAACTGCCCATGCAAAGGATCTAGGTTGCACATTCCTTATGAGACTCTAATGCCTGATGATCTGAGGTGGAGCTGAGGCAGTGACGCTAGGTCTGGGAGCAGCTGCATATACAGATTATCATTAGCAAAGAGGTTTGAAAGCACAATAAGTGTAATGCACTTGAATCATGTCAAAACCATCCTCCCTACCCCTGGTTCCTGGAAAAATTGTCTTCCATGAAACTAGTCCTTGGTGCCAAAAAGATTGGGGACCAGTGCTCCATAACATAGTGCACACTCATAACCCTAGACACACATATTTGTGTATCTGATTAAATTTAAGTACCCTTTTCATCAGGTTTGATTTCCAGGTTATCTAAATGGGTTTCTCATAAGGAAAAGCAATCATACCACAGGAGGTTTTTCTTTACCTTTCTGTAACTGGCATAAGAAAACAAAGAATTTACATTTTATAAAGATGTGCTGTCCTGTCCTGTGCTGTCTTTACTAAGCTTTAGATTACTTAGAAAAACTGAGCTTCGAAAGGGTTAAAGTTTTCACATTCATGTAACTTTCTGTATTACTTTTAAAGTCTTTTGTTTATCTCTCTGGTTAAATTAATGATTATTATTTTACAGTAGCCTGTGATTCTGTTTTGATCAAGTGTTTTGAACATGTTCAGCAGACTTTCCCAGAAGCAGAATTCTAAATTAAATCTTTTTAGCCTAAAATTAACTTTGAGATTTTCCAGTTGGGCTCCTGGAAACCTTCAAAAAAATGTATTTCGCATCTTGTAGAAATATTAAATCATTAGGCTTATTAGGTAAATTGTATGGGAAGCTTCATCAAATGATAAGAATTATATAAAATTAAGTAATTGATAAAAATAATGTTTTTATGACTTATTTAAAACATTGTTTTTTTTTTACTTAAATGTTTTGTTTCCTAGACTTCAGGAAATTTTTTTCTCTTAGGCTATCTATAATCTACAACAATTTGATAAAGTATACTTTTATGAACAAAAGTGAAACCATTTGTTTTTTTCTCCCTACTTGATTCTTTCAAAATTTGGGAACTATTCCTGAGTATTCTTATTTTTTATGACAATATGATTATTTATATAAGTTGAATAAAAATCTGTTCTTTATTTATAATGCGATACAATTGAAAACACTGGTTATATTGCCAAGACCAAGGCTTTGACTAAAGTATTATATTTGAAAATGAACATAGAATGCCTGGCTTCAAGGGTTCCCAGACTTATAGTGAGTGAATAAAAATTATCACTTCCTGGCAGGCCCAGGAACTTTAGGACTGTCAGTAAAATCTAAAGTCTGCCTTGCTTTGGTTTCCTAGCCTGAAGAGGTTTTTAAATCTGAGGTTCCTATGTAACCAATGCAGAGAAAAAGTTATGTTTTTCAAGGAAAAACCCTATAATACACATGTTATTATATTGTAACCCTGTACATTGTTTTCAGGTTCTTATTATCTACCTGTAGATTGGACTAGATCCTAAATTCTTCTATTTTTTTTCCAATATTTAGCTACAACTCTCCAACTAAAAACAAAAGCGCTCTGTTACTAAAGCTCTATAAACTGAAACTAGATAAATTTTAAGAAACAAGTCTGGTGCCTGATGTATGGGCCACATAGAAAGTTTACCAAACTACCTGATGACATAACCAGAGACAACCAAACTGCCAACCAGGAGGAGAAGCTGACATTTTCACACTGTAGACAGTTTTTCCCAAGACATTGGAACAAGATTCCATATCATAATTAGACTCGTACCACCGTTAATGCTACCTTTTTCACTTGGTAGGATAATGATGTAATTAAAATTTCACAAGCAGTAGTTTCTGCTGGTAACTTAACAAAACCTAACCCCTAAAATCCTTTAGTATTTATTGGTTAAATAAGAAAATATCTGTGTGATCACTAATAAGACATGCTGTACCTGGATAAATTCTTCCAGAAGAGTTGAGACCCATATATACAAAATAAAAAAACAGACCACATGGTTACAACAGTTCTCACCTAATTCCCTATGGTCATTTGATTTATTCAATTGGTTGTCATTAAGTCTTAATTCATGGCTCAAAACCATACACAAACCAGAACTGTCATATTACTATCAATTTTACTGTGTATTTTCCCTGTTTAAACTTTGTGTCTTAGCCGGGCATAGTGGCGCATGCCTGTAGTCCCAGCTACTCGGGAGGCTGAGGCAGGAGGATCGCTTGAGCCCAGGAGTTTGAGGTTGCTGTGAGCTAGGCTGACGCCACGGCACTCACTCTAGCCTGGGCAACAAAGTGAGACTCTGTCTCAAAAAAAAAAAAAAAACAAAAAACTTTGTGTCTGTCATTTGTTAAATTTTTACAAAAGTACCCCTCCTAACAAAATAATGGTGGCCAAACTCTTTGAGATGATAACAAAAGACCATGGAACAGACAAATTGAACTTAATAATGAACTCCAGGTAGTCTTAGCCTGAGAGCTACTCCATTCAAACCTCCCTTGTTGCTCAAATATGGCTAAAAGGGCTTTGACTCCTAGTCCCCAATCACTCCCCCCAATGTGGAACTAGACTAGCAACCCAGGATAGGTCCATCCTGGCACCAAGGGCCATCAAAACCTAACTACAGGATGACTATCAGTGATGCTTTTGGAAAAAGATCTTGATTAAAAGGGGAAAATGTGAAAAATGTCAGAATTGAAATGGAGTCACTTGTGTTAAAAAACAACAACAAAAAAACACCTGACAAATAGAGCCAGAGAAGACCATGAAGAGAGAGTTCTCACAGTTGTATGTCTGATAACAAAAACTATCACAAAATGTTACCCAAAAGATCGGAGTTTGTTTGCCTGGCGAGTAACAAACGATTGTCATCAAGGAGAATGCAAGGCTTGATCAGTAGGCGTTTTAATCACTTGCAGCAACTGAAGAGAGAACTGGGAATAGTCAGCAAGGCAGTGTCTCCCCCAGGGAAGGTGGTATGGGGTTTTTATGGGGCAGTAGAGAAAGAAAGATGTCTCATTCCCTGGAGGGATGTAGTTTCCCTTACGCATGCATGCGTGGTTAGTTGTGCTCGCACACAGGTCACATGTTACGGTAAAACTGTAGCTCCTCCTGGGGTGGAGACATTAGTGTAGTAATGAGCAAAGTTCACTTGAGTCCATCTATAGGCTGCTAGGGTCTGTCAGGCGCTAGTTTTAGCCAGCTGAGTAGCCACGGTCCTCCCTCGGAAACAAAGGCTGCAGAACAGGTTGACAGCTCAAGTTGGTTGCGTTCCTACATTCTCTGGAGACCTTCCCTTCCTACTTACAAAATGCCTCAGCAAAAACCACAACCTTGCACAAAGACCATCACAACCATACACAAAAATACTTCTGTGAGGACATTTGCCCAGCAGCTGCTTGTCCAACCTCAGACTGGGTTCACCCTTGTTACTGATCTTTGTAGCCATGGAAAATCATTTCAAAACAGTTACATAATCCTCCTCATCTTTCCTTTAAAAACCCTTGTCTTCCTTTACCTCCCTGAATATGAACATAGCATTCCCATTACAACGCTCTGTTCCCAAACATCATTTTCTTTCAGAGAGCCTGTCTCGGTTTGTTATTGAGGTTGACAAAGGACAGGCTAAGGTGATTACAGTAGCTCTGCCAAATAAAAGCAAACCCGGACTTAGTCATGAGAGACTATGCAAACGTATTATTGTATAGGGGGCTGTTCTTCAGGAGCCCGGGGCTCAGGTAAAATTCAACATTGTCAGCTCCTTGATAGCCGCCTCAGAGGGACAGGTTTTTAGCTCAATGTAAATGAGTTCCTAAGAGTCAGGATTTCTTAAAGGTGAATGAATGGGCTGGTGTTCCCCGGGCACTGGGATTATTCAAAGAACTGCTGACTGACCACTCCACAGAGACTATCAAAGTAAATCAGACATCACAAGATTGATCCAAGACATGGACCAAAAAAAGGCCCATCTGAACCTGGGATTCTGTGGCTTTAAGAGCACAAGACATTGGGAACATAATCCCCTTTGGAAAATACCTCAAGCATTACCTTACAGATAGTCATCTTCACCAAGTTTAACTTCAAATGTAGAGACACAGCACTGTGTTTGAATGTTTCACCCCCCTTCCCTGTGAGGGCTGGCCCTGTTCACAGGTTTATGGGGAAAAGCAGAGAATACTCATCCAGGTCTTTTCCTGCTTGAATTATCTAGAATCAAAACTAATCGTACTTTTATTTTTCTGAATTGGAAGACACGTTCTGTCTTTCACCAACATAGAATTTGTTTTGTGATTTAATTATGTTTAGATCTAATGTCACTGTTTTCACTCACAACACTTCTGACACCAAACGGGTGTCCAATAATTCAATTCAGTTCTGACACTATCTACCTGGAGTTAGTGTCAGGTCCCGCAAGTTAAAGGGCTCCATGGCACAAGTCTGCCCCTACTTCAGATGCCAGTCACAAGTCTCAGGCCACCCATATTCCTGATGGACCAGCTATAACCTGGGGGTTCCCACGCTACCCCCTCAAGTTCAATAATTCACTAGAGCAACTCACACAACTCAGGAAAGTGCTTTACTTACTGGTTTGTTATAAAGCGCATAACTCAGGAATAGCCAAATGGAAGTGATACAGAGGGTAAAGTATGGAGGTGGGGGTGGGGGCACCAGCCTCCGAGCATCTCGTTGTGTGCGCCAACCTGGAAGCTATTTGAGACTAGCCATTTAGGGGTTTTTGTGGAGGTTTCATTACATTATTGAATAAATCACTGGCCTTTGGTGATGAACTCAATCTCCAGCCCCTTTCCCTTCCCCAGAGGTTGGTGAGCAGTGGAGGTGGAGGGTGTCTAGGGCTGAAAGTTCCAAGCTTCTAATCAAGGCTTGGTTTTTCTGGTGACCAGTCTCCATCTTGAAGTTATCTAGGGGCCTCCACCAAGGATCTCATTATTTGCATACAAAAGATACTCTTCACTCCAGAAAGCCCAAATGTTTTAGGAGCTGTATTCTAGGAACTGGGGGCAAAGACCAAATATTTATTCAGTCAGTAACATAGCTAAATACTGAAAACCCCCAATTTCATTTTTTTGGTTACTAAACAAATTTAAACACATTCTATCTAGCTTGCAAAGAAAAAACTCATAAAGGAAATAGCTCCTGCATCCTCATAAAGATATTGAATTTTAATTAAATATGGAATTTGGCTTCATATCATGCATAAAGGGATAAAGCTACATTGTGGAAAATTAAAGGAGCAATTTAGAAAAAAATCTAGCTTGAGCTATTTTACTTAAAATCTTCAGCTCTGAACTAAATAACTGCTTAATTCCTTTAGATAACCAAAGAACATTCCAATAGAAATTAAGAAAATTGTTTTCAGGAGTTTTAAGTTTGAGGCACCCACTAAATGGATTTCATTGATCTTCCCTTGAGGAAACACAGAATATTTTAAATCTTATACATTAACCAGCTAATTCAACAATTGGGTCCCTGTGATACACCAGGCTAGGTGCTAAGAATACAAAAGTGAGTAGAGCTGGTATCTGCTTTCAAGGCACTTAATCCTTTTCTGCTCTAAGGAGGCAGCAGGGCAAAGGGCTCAGCTGGTTGGTTCTGGAGTCTGATTCTCTGGGTCAAACCTCATCTTCACCACTCACCAGCTGCAAAACGTTGGGAAAGTTATTTACTCATCCTGAGTTCTAATTTATCTATTAAAAAAAAGGTACAATGATAGAACCTCCAAAGCGTCCTGACTAAAATATTTAGGGTAATGTTGAGACTATGTCAAATATTTAGAGTATATTTACGATTTTTTTTTGCATATGTTAACTTGGTTAGGCTACAGTTCTAGTTATTCAACCAAACAATAATCTAGGTGTTATGGTGATGGTGTTTTGTAGATGTGAGATGTGAGTCTATAAACAGTGGACTTTAAATAAGGGAGAGTATCCTAGATAATCTGGGTGGATCTGATTCAATCAGTTGACAAGTTTAAAAGCAGGGTTGAGGCTTCCCTGAAAAAGAAGTTCCGCCCATGGACAGCAGCTTCAGCCTGTGCAGGAGAGTTCCTGGCAGCCTGCCCTATAGATTTCGGACTTGCTTAGCCAGTCCCACAATTTCATGAGCCAATTCCTTGCAATAAATCTCTTAATATATATATTATCTCCTATTGGTTGTGCTTTCCTGGTTGAACACTAACTGATACAGATATCAAATGTTTAGAATAATGAATGTAAAGTGCTCAGAAGTAAAAGTACTCATAGACATTATTACAAAACAACAACTGGGACGACAACAATACATGTGTTGGGGTGTGTGGGGGGTTTGGGAACCCTCAAGAGGGAGAGTGGACATGAAGGTGCCGTTTGCACTGAGGCTTAGCATAAGAGGGAAAGGAATCCATTGAGGGAATGTGAGAGCTAACAGTGGGTTTCTCTCTAGGGCAGGATATAGGTGGGGAAAAGAATCTCTTCTGTCATAATTCCAGATACAACATGGATTCTTGAAATCCCTATGTCTTAATCCATTTGGGCTGCTATAACAAAATATCATAGATTGGTAGCTTATAAACAACAGAAATTCATTTCAGTTCTGAAGGCTGGGAAGTCCAAGATCATGGTGCTGGCAGATTCGGCATCTCGTCAGCGTCTGTTACCTGATGCATAAATGGTGCCTTCTTGCTGTGTCCTCACCTGGTGGAAAGGCAAGGCAGCTCTTGGAGGCCTCTTTTATATGGGCATGAATTTCGTTCATGTGGGTGGAGACCTCATGACCTAATCACCTCCCAAAGACCCTACCTCCTAATACCATCACTCAGGGAATTAGGGTTTCAGCATATGAATTTTAAGGAGACACAAACATTCAGAACATGGCACCCTATATATATAAGGAATAGCTATATTGAATCAAGGTTGGAAACAAGTGATCCAAGAGCCAAATCCTGTGCAGTAGCTGTTCATTTGGTTGCTCTAGGTTTTTTCAAAAATAATTTTTAAAAAATGAACCTACAGTTTTTTAAAGATTAAGAGATTTCATGTAAAACATAGACATCTGGCTTCTTTTGAAAAGCTGAACCTCTGGTGACACTAAGCCCATATGCTGTCAGGGTGATAAACAATGGCCCTAGTCCTTTCTGTGTGGTCCCCACCACTCACTGCGTGAGGGCAGCAGTATCACATGCACAGCGGCTCCCTCATTTGTATATATAATCTGTCTAAACCCTGCGGGCTTCTATTATACCTTGTCCTAGACAATCCTCCTAAAACCTGGCCTCAAACTTTCTTTGACCTCCTTTGATCTAACAACTTCCATTCCTCACTAAGGCAAACTGTTCCCAAGATCACTTCCTGGACCCTCTATCCTTGAAGTTTCATTTATTTTTTCATATATTTTTAATAACAGCCAAATCTCTAAACTATTACAATTCCCTTAACTTTTTTTATTAATCTTACTGGCAAGTCACATAATGCCTAGAGACATTTCTTTGAAATGTAGTCATGATAAAAGAGTAACAGTGTGTAACTTCTAAATAAATATTAAAATAGAACATTTCTTTCCCGAAGCCACTTGTCACCCGGCCACCTGTACTCAGCCACAACCCACCACCCCACTTCGGCAGATGACTGTGTGTCCTATTCGAGAAAGAAAACTGGGGTCAGGCTCAGGAATAAACTTCCTTAAAACTCCCTACACCATATCTAATCACCTGGCAATAAATGCTGAAATGTTTCTGTGCACACGTACATAAAAAAAAGAAAATGAGATGATAACACACCCATTTGTAACTACAACCACCCTCATCTCCCTCTGGCCAATTTTAGAGGAAAATGTGTCTCTTCTCTGCATTAAGGTAACCCATGATCTGTGTCTCCCCAGCATCTCACCACACCCAGGATTTCTCTCTTGTTTTCTTCTATTAATATTTTCCACCTCTCTCTCCAACTGGCTCTCTCCCCTCAAGCTATAAATTTGTTCACATCTCTGCCATTAACACATCCCTGTCCTTCCCATGTAGGCCCCCATAGTCACCATTCCCCCCACCCCTGCCATGAGACCACCAAGCTCCCCGATAAAGTGGTGAACATAATACATTTCTTTCCTTTCTGTTCTCTCTTCAACCCACTGCCATCAGCCATCCCTTCTCCTTCCCAGATATGCTAGAACAAAACTTATCAATGATTTCCTAGTTGCCAAATTAATTTATGATTTTCATCCTCATCTTGCTAGATTTGGCCCTGTATGTGGCATCTGATATAACGTTCCCCTCCCCTCTAAAACCTCCCCTTCCCAGGCCTCCGGACTATACTCGCTCCTGGAGCTGTTCCATCTCTCAATGTTTCTCAGTTGCCGTCACTGGCTCTTCTCAAAGTTTCTGGGGTTGTGGTTGGGAGTGAATACAGGATCCTGACCCCCTTGCTTCAGGGTGGGGAATGGAACACAGGCGGGGGTAATCAGATGATCGCTCCCGGGAATTTCAGTCTGGAGTGGGCACCCGTGGGGAGGCAGGCAGCTGTCGGTGAGTTGTCTAATGGCTGCACCCTAGACGGCAAGCCCCTAATTCTCCCCAGAGGCCCCATACCTCCCTCCTTCCATCCTCTCTGAGGCCTTATTCAGCTATTTATTCCATGACCTACTCTGCAGGCTTCCAATAAGTCCTTTTTTATCCAGTGCTTACAGTTATTAGATTTGGTCTAACTGAGGCCTTTCCCTGAGGTCTCTTCTCTCCTCTTTGAACATGGTCTTCCTGGTGGCCCCATTCACTCCCATGGCTTCTGCCACTACCCACATGTTCTCGGCTCCTCGTTTATGTCTGTAGCCCAGAGGTTCCTCATGAGCTCTCCATCTGCAAATATAATCGCTGTTCCTAACTGTGCTGCTTTTGGTTGGCTCCCAGGAACCCAGAACTCAATAAGTCCCAAAGCAAATTCATGGACTTTCCCCCCAAACCTGCTGCTCCCTCCTCTATCCTCTACCTCAGTGGTTGACACCATCATTCTCCATTGCTCTAGCCAAACACCTTCTCCACCTCTCCCTCCTAAGAGACTTGCTTGGTCCTGTCAATTCCCATTCTTAACATTTCTCTTATTCATTTACTTCTCTCTACCCCTCTGCCCTTCTCAGGCCTTCAGCACTGCTCCCCTGGGCTAAAACGGTAGGCTGACTACTTGCATTTGCTCTCAGGTCCCTCTCCCTCTCCATGCACCACAATACACACCTGAGTTTCATTTCCAAAGCAGTCTTTGTTCAGGTATCTTCCCTGTTTAAAATCCTTTTGTCCTATTGCCTAAAAGGCAAACTACTTAGCATGGCAAACAAAGCCTTCCAGATCTTACCTCTGCCCACCTGACAGCTAGCCTGATTTCTCTATCCCTCTTTCCTCATTGTGACGCCCTAAACTCTAGTCACGTTGACCAAGTTGCACTTCACCTAAGGTGCCACCCTCCTCACTCTCCCTCCACCACTCTGTGCTTCTGCGGCTCCCTTTGCCTGGAAGCCCTTCCCCACTATCCCAGCCATCTGCTGAATAAACACCTATTCATCTTTTTTTTTTCAAAAGACTATCAATGTTTTTTATTTACATAAGAAATCTTTACAGATTTTTATTACAAAAAAAAAAATCAGAAAACACAGAGCAGCATAATACAAAAATAAAGGTTACCTAAAAAGCCTACCGCCACCTAGAACTAAGCGTAGACTTGGGACTGGTGAACATATTTCCCCATCCTGGCTCCTCAGGAAAACCATGGTAGTGGGTGGCCAACAGGCAAGAGGGGCAGGAAGCAGAAGGGGGCAGCGAGGCTGAGGGCAGGGGGGAGCCTGGTGGCAATTAATGGGCACAGAGTTTCAGTTTGGGAAGATGAAAAAATTCTGGAGATGGATGGTGGTGATGGTTGCATAAAAATGTGAATGTATTTAATGCCACTGAACTGTACGCTTAAAAACTGTTAAAATGGTGAATTTTATGTTATGCATATTTTACCATAATCTAAAAAAAACAGGAAGAAGATGACAAGACAGTGATTTTAAAAGGTACCAGGTTCAATAACATTTTTTTCTTTTTTCCTTTTTGGGGGGGGGGATTGGCTTATGTTCATGGCGGGTAGGATGGAAGGAACTGGTAGAAAGGAGAAACTGAAGATCCATGAGGGGAGGGACTATGAACATATTTCATTTTTCACTAGGATGACAGGTATAAAAATGTCACATCTCCTTTAATATTCAAAATAGCTGAAGTCTCCATTTTGTTATTACGATAATGTCTTTCTGCCTTACCAGGTTCTCTCCATCCATATTCTACCGCGCCCGTCCCCCCGCCCCCGTGATCACACTAAGCATCCCGGGGGATACTCAAGGCCAGGGTCACCCGACCCTGAGTACACGCGTGCACACGTGTGTAGGAAGGAAAGAGAGCAGGACATCCCGGGCTCCGCGGCTGTAGTTGCTGTTGTGCCCACAAGGTGGCACCGATTCTTTGGCGGCCGCGGCTGTTCGCGACCTTGGGCCGCAGCGGGGAGGTGGGGCTGGAAGGAAGCGCGCACTCCGGTGAGGTTGCTGGTGAGGCTCCACCTGCAGCCCTGCTCTTCTGCCGCGGGCACCATGGGACGAAGAGAAGTTTGGAGATCTGGGTCCGGCCTCTTCCCCTGGAGCCTCGCCTGGGCTCACTCCATCCGGAGGCCTCTCTCTTTCCCAGTGCCCTGGCCTATCCTGACAGCTCCCTCTCTCCTTGGGCCTGAGCTCCTTGCACTCTGCAATCCAGCTACCTAAACCTTCCAGCCTTCGCGCCCTCCCTCGGCACACTTTCAGAATCACTGTGGCTGGAGCCAGAGGGGCCCCGGCTCAGGTGCACACACTTTGAGCCGCCTTAGCTCCGCCCATTCTTGTCCAGGGCTTTTCTCTCTGACCCCAGAGTGCAGGAAATACTCTCCCTCTTTCTTCTTCTCGCGGAAGGACTGGTGCTTCCTTCAAGGTACAGACCCCCTCAGTTTACAGAAAATTGACTGAGTCTTCGCTCTCCTAAAAAACTGGGCGGGTAGACGATCAGAAGCACAGATGGTAGGGTCAGACTTTGAAAGGAAGATAGGTACCTCTTCTGAGATAGAGAAGGAGGCTGGACACGTAGAAATAAAAATGCTTTTGGAGAGAAGGGAATTTGGGAGGCCTGTGGGCAGTTTTCTTCCTTATTTTTATTATGAAGTAGATACAGATGTCATATCTAAAAATGAGAAAGAGAATATTAAGGGTGAAACACATTTTTAGTTGGAAAGAGAATTACAGAGGGAGAGGCCAGTCGGCTGAGCCTTGTGCAAAGGTTAGTGTGATTGTGGAAACCAATCTTTGGCTCGTCTGTGTATTTAAGAGATATTTATTGAGCATCTAGTGTGTGCTGACAGTTTCAAGGGGTGAGAAGACATCAGTGAACAAAACAGAAAAAAAAAAATCCCTGCCTTTGGAAAATATTCAAGTATTTACCAAATACTAGATGGGGAGAGGGACGGAGAGGAGGAAGCATAATGAATGAGTGAGTGAAATGGAATGCTAGAAGGTGACACAGTGTATGGAAATAGACACATTGGGATAAGGGATATTAGATGTTATTATGAGAAAATTGTGACTTAAATTTTTAAGTAAAGTGTTCAGGGAAGCCCTCATTGACCACAAGGACTTGAAGAAAGTAATGGAGTTGGCCAAATTGCTACAGGAGGACAAGCAATCTGGCAGAGAGAACAGCTGGGAGGATGGCTATGAGGCAAGAGAGTGTTTTGTTGTTGTTGTTGTTTGTTTTCTTGAGACAGAGTCTCACTCTGTTCCTGGGCTAGAGTGCCATGGCATCAAGCTCACAGCAACCTCAAACTCCTGGGCTCAAGCAATCCTGCTGCCTCAGCCTCCCGAGTAGCTGGGACTACAGGCATATGCCACCAGGCCCGGCTAGTTTTTTCTATATATATTTTTAGTTGTCCATATAATTTCTTTCTATTTTTAGTAGAGACGGGGTCTCACTCTTGCTCAGGCTGGTCTCGAACTCCTGAGCTCAAATGATCCACCCGCCTGGGCCTCCCAGAGTGTTGAGATTACAGGCGTGAGCCACCGTGCCCGGCCGCCAGAGAGTGTTAATGTTGTTCCCAGAGTATATGGGACGCTGGAGCAGGAATGGAGAAAACATGAGATGATTCGGGTGAGAGTGGAAGAGCAGGTGTGGCAGAAGGGTAATGGAGGAAGAAAGTAAAGGAAGTGCTGATGGTGTGGTTCAAGGGAATATCCATCCTGTGGTCCAGGTACACCAGGAGCGTGGAAGGAACTGGGAGGTCCTGACAAAGAGGCAAGGAGGCCTGGTAGGAGTTGTTGGAGTGGGAGGATGCTGTGGATAAACACTGGGTGCCTCGGTTAGAATTTACAATGTCAATGGTAATGTAGTTCAAAGTGATGACAAAGACAAGGGAGTGGACTTGGGAGAGAATTATTGAAAATAGCCTGGTGTGGGCTGATGCTTGGTGGGAACCTAAGTAAACCACAGCCACAACTGTGCTCTTCTGAAGGGGGGTTCAGACCTTATGGAGTAGTACAGGAAAGGGCTAGGCTGCACTCACTGAAATTTCATGCATTACCAACAAATGCACAATAGAATTCGACGGTCTTCCTAAAGCAGTTAGGGATGTATGAATATCTGCTAGCAAATGTTACAGGGCAAACCAGTTGTACCCACACAATAGAAACCTTAAATTCCTCACCAATACACTCATTTCTCTTACAAAAGGTGGATTATTTTGTAATCCTTCTAAAAGGATGAGGCATGTCTGTATTCACGTAAGTCTTAGCAAGAGGGAATCTGTGGTGTTAAGGTTGAAGCCACAGAGGTATAGTAGAAAGAACTAGGATAACATACATGGTTTGTGAACTAGCAACCTCCATTTTTCTTCTGCCGACTCATAATTTTAGGAAGAAAGTATTGCTGACAAGGTGGAGAATGGAAATCTCAACCAAGAACCGTGTAGTGAGACTTCAGTCTAGCTTCCTTATCTGGGAGCAGCTTCTCGACTGCAAGTTCCCTTACGTTTCTCCACTATAATGTCTCCGCTATCTTGTGAAAAAGGACTAATTATTGGAAGGTAATGATGCAGAAATATATGCTTCTTAGGGACTCAGTGGAAGAGAAATGAAGAACAGTAATGAGGCATTCATTTTTTGCAACTTCAACAAATAAATATTAAGTATCTGCTAGTAATATGGAGTCTTGTTCCAGATGTTAGAGATGCATCAGTGAACAAAGAAAGTCCTGCTGTTTGAGACTTACATTGAGGAGGACAGAAAATACATAAAGGTGCTATGTTGCAGGGATTGAGTTTGAGGGATTTGAGGGCTGATCAAGGCAAAAGAGGTGACCACAAGAGGCAATAATAACATGCAACAAACTTTATTGGGTGGCGCTTGGATGGGATGGCATGAACGGAGAAGTCCCTCATAGCATGAGACCATCCAGAGGTTTGGGACAAGGCGGAAATCAGGGGAGAGGGGCATCAGAACGGAGGTCTAAGTGATGTTACTCAGCAGTAGGGCAGGGGGTCTGTGTCAGAGAGCCCAGAAAAGCCAAAGCAGCTCAGGGCCTTATAACCACAAGGCCCTATCTTATCAACGAGAAACAGCTGTTGGGTGAGGTTTCATGGGGTTTGTAATGTAGGCAGGCTTCAAATGGCTGAAAATATGCTTATTTGTGCTATTTTTAAAATAACTGGATGTGTAAAAATTTGAGTTTGGTGCCAGCAGGCTTTTGAGCTGACAATCTCAGCCTGCAGAGAGGAAACAAACAACCTAAGGGCCAATGCATTGAAGCCATCTTTGGTTCATTAATGTATCACAGGTGCTAAGGAGGAAAACAAGCGAAGGAAATAAAGCAGGATGGGGGAGGGGGGACCAATTTAGATACATTGTCAGAAAAAGCCTTTGTCATAGGGGACATCTGAGCAGAGACATGCTTGAAGTAAGGCACTGAGTGCACCATGTGATACCTGGGAGAAGTTTCTGGCAGTTTTATTTTGCTCTGAGGAGCAACTATGGCCAATTAGACTAGGGGGAAATAAGCAAGGTAGGCGGTGGTGGGATGCTGGCTGCACCACTTCCTGTGTGACCTTGGGCACCTTTTGTGACTATTCCCACATCTGTAAAATGGAGGTAATAATAGCACGATTTTGTTGAGATGTTGTGAAGATGGACAGATTAATCACGAATACAAAGTGCTTCGTGCAGTGCCTGGCACAAGCTAAGTGCCCAGTTAGATCCACCTGTAGTTATTGTTATTGGGGTTCAAGAAGGAGCCTCAGAGATGGGAATGCTTATCATCAGGGGACAGAGGAAGGGACAATTTCGAGTGACATGAGTGAGATCATTTTTGTTTGTAAGTACCCCTGAGAAAACATTCTGCCGTAGCAGGACCTGTTACATCATTTGCAGGGCCCAGTGCAAAAAGAAAACGCAGAGCCTCTGTTAAAAAATTAAATTTCAAGATGGCAACCAGAGAGCATTAAGCCAAGCACAGGGCCCTTCAGTGCCAAGGGCCAGCTGCACACCTGTGAAGTTAGCCCTGTTTATCAGAGAGTGCCTCGACTCTATATTCCTCAGAGCCAAAGGCCTCTAGGTGCCTGTGAACGACCAGTTCAGGGCCAGAGTGTGGTCAGGGCTGCAGATCAATCATGCACAAGCATCACAGCCTACCCCACCATCCTGCCCGCTCTCGGAGGCCTTCCTCTCTGGCTCCTGTGACCTCTTGAAAAAATGCCTTACTTATTTCTATGCTCTCAAATAAAATTAGGGCCTTACAATTATATATGCTAAGCTGCTAGATTAAAATAAGTAAATGAAAGTATCATTCCCTTGAGAAGATAATCCTGAAGTGTACATTCAGGATGCACACTGTCCCTGCCATTTTGATAGGACCATATACATCTGCAAATGCTTCCATAAGCAGTAGTTCTGCGAGATAAATGACATTCAAAATGTTTACATGCTTTTCTCAAAGTCATTGCATTAGTGACATTATTAGAATTGGACACCTGGTCCTCTCAATTTCTGGTCTTGCATTTTTAAATCAATTTGCAAGGTTAATAGAATCTGAAAATGATGTCAGTCTTTCTAGTAGGGTTCATGTGGAAGATAATTTAAAAGTTATCTTTCTTTTGGATGAAAAGGAGCTGAAAGTTGACCTTTGTTTTTTTCGAATGTGAAATATAATTTCATAATATTAAGCATTTGGTATATTTTTATGTATATGTAGTGTCTTGTTTGAAACAGGGGTGCCTTGAGATATTAGGTTAGGTCTTTATCTCTCTCTTTATGTTTCTCTCTCTCTTTCTTTCAGAATACCTAGCATATGCTCTGCACATAAATGTATTCAACAAGTCATTTTGGGTATAAAGCCATGGTTCTTCGCCAGGGACGGTTTTGCTTCCAGGGGACATTTAGCAATGTCTAGAGATATTTTTGGTCATCACAGCTGGGGAGAAGGAAATGCTAATAGTATCTGGTAGGTAGAAACCCAGGATGCTGCTATACATCCTACAATGCTCATGACTGCCCTTCACAACAAAAACTTATATGGTTCCAAATGTCAATAGTGCTGTGGTTGAGAAATCCTACTGTAAAGGAAGAGGAGGAAAAGAACATGGAATCAATGATCAAGATTCCGTTTCCCTGATTAAGAACAGAACAAAAAATCTCCAGCATCTGTTCAGTATCTGTTCTAGGACATGGTTCAAATTAGAAGGGCTGTAATGGGCCCTCTGCAAGGGGACAATTGCAGATAGGATCAGAGATGGCAGCAGTGCCACAATGGCCACTCGTTGCATACATGGGGGAGGAGTGACTACAGGGCACTATCCTTTTTGCTCTTCTCTGTAAGACTGGTTAATTATTTACCTTGAAGAAGTGAATTGAAGTCATTTCAAGTCAAGTCACTTTGCAAGTTGGCATCTTCTCTAAGCAGGGCAAGATAAGGAGCCCCCTTCTGGAGCCATTCTGTGCAGGAGAGGGAGCGCTCCTGCATCTGAGGCCCTGGGGTATCTCGTCCCCGCCGTCAGGGAAACACTGGAAAAAGGAAATGAGCTGTTGCAATTTCAAAGTCAGAAAAGAGTCGTGAAAAGTGTACAGGCTTCACATGCGTTTTGGATTTCAGGATGTTTATTTCTTCCTGCTGCTCTGTGTAAGACTGGACACTACCACCCAGGCAATCCTCTGGCTTGGGTTCCAGTAAGTTCTGAATGAAGAGATCTCATATGTGTGTGAATCACCATGAGAAGCATCACGGCAGATTCAATTTTCCTACAAAAAGGCGAAACATAAACATGAATTATTAACAATAGTACCATGATTGAAGGAATACAAATTTCTGGGCATACAAACAGTAACTAACCTTTCACCATGCTCAACCACTATTTATTAGTGTTTACAATTAACACTCTTTTTTTTTTTTTTTTTTTGAGACAGAGTCTCACTCTGTTGCTCAGGCTAGAGTGAGTGCCGTGGCGTCAGCCTAGCTCAGGGCAACCTCAAACTCCTGAGCTCAAGCAATCCTCCTGTCTCAGCCTCCCCAGTAGCTGGGACTACAGGCATGCACCACCATGCCCGGCTAATTTTTTCTATATATATTTTTAGCTGTCCATATAATTTCTTTCTATTTTTAGTAGAGGTGGGGTCTCGCTCTTGCTCAGGCTGGTCTCGAACTCCTGAGCTCAAACGATCCGCCCACCTCGGCCTCCCAGAGTGCTAGGATTACAGGCGTGAGCCACCGCGCCCAGCCAACACTCTTATTTGTTCTCAAAGGTAAAAGGAAAAGCAAAGGGACAAGAAAAAAAGAAAGGAATAAAAAAATAAAAGAAGAAAAACCTACGATGACATGGATTCATGTGAAAACAACACTAGATGATTTATTCAAGCAGATGGTTCCCTAATGGCTAGTTTTATTAATTTCTTCTAACTATATATTCCTATGTAAATATTTTATGATGAAATTAAATATTTAAATTAAGATAAAGATGAAATTAAGATTAAATTACTGGAAGCAAAATGGCTACATCAACTAATCAGCTCTGTTTAAATTTTGATATATATTTTTAGGCTGCCCTCTGTCGGTGGCGTCCCAGTTTACAACCCTATCTGCTGATGACATGAGAAACTGCCTGTTTCTCTGTCTGTGACGATACTGGCTTTTGTCAAACTTTAAAATCTTTTCCAACCTGATTGGTATAAATAATAGCTTAGGTTGTTTTCATTTGCATACCTTTATTATCTCCTGATATAGATATTGGTTGTTTGCGTTTCCTTTTTTATGGATTATCTACTAATGTCCGTCCTTTGCCTACTTTTTCCTGTGTTACCTTCTCTGATTTGAAAGAGCTCTTTGTATATTAGAGATTGTGTTTTTTTTCTTTTATGTAGGCTCTGTGTATTTTTTCTCAGATTGTAGACTGCTTAATGGTATTTGAGATGTGCATAGAAGTTATATACTATGTATGAAATTGTTCCCATTCCTTTTGCTTTCCTACATATTATCAATCACCTGTTAGAAAATACAATGGAAAACTGGCTGCTTTCTCACTTATTTGTTCATTCATACATTTGAGAAGTAAATATCAAGTGTTTTCTATGAGTAAAGGACAAAGGTGCGGGGAATGCAATGACAAAACCAACTATACCCTCACACCACTGAGCTTAAAATCCATCAATAAAACAACCGTCACCACCATAATAATAATAATGTAAAAAACAAGAAATGATCAGAAATAAACGTAAAATGAAATGTGCATGCTCTTTATAAAGAAAATCCTAGTATTTAGCTGTAGTATATAAAAACAGACTGAATAAATGGAGATAATACTATGTTCCTAAATATGAAGTTACCCTCATCAAGATGTTAATTCTAACTTGGGGACCATGATAAAATGATTAAAAATTGATCTATAAGAATATATGAAAATATCTAAGAAAAGCTGCACAGAAAAGAGTAACAATGGATTTGCCCTATAAAATATAAAAACAAATTATAATTTCTCAGTACTGAAAATAATTGAGAATGGAATTATTAAATAAATGGTATTAGGTCAACTAATTAATTATCATGGGAAAAAGCTAAAATAGAACATTACATTTTATGCCAAATTAAATTCTTGAAAGAGTTAAGATTTTTAATGGATATTAAAATTATAAAAGTACTGGAAGGAAATATAGGAGAATATTAATGAATTTTTTCTTTTTTTTTTTGAGACAAGATCTCACTCTATTGCCCAGACTGTAGTGCAGTGGCCTCATAATAGCTCACTACAACTTCAAACTCCTGGGCTCAAGCAAGCCTCCTGCTTCAGCCTCCTGAGTAGCTGGGACTACAGGTGCACACCACCGCGCTCATTTTTCTATTTTTTTGTAGAGATGAGGTCTTGCTCTTGCTCAGGCTGGTCTCCAACTCCTGGCCTCAAACAATTCTCCTGCCTCAGCCTCCCAAAGTGCTAGGATTACAGGCATGAGCCATCATGTCTAGCCCAGAATATTACATAATTTTAAGAGACAAGGAAGGTTTAAAAATACAATACCAAAGACAGAAAGAACAAAATATACTGTGTAAAAATTTGACCATATAAATATGTAAAACATTTTTGTAACAAAAATATCAAATAAAAATAGAAATATGGAAAACCAGTGTGTGCATATGTGTGTGTGTGCACATGTGCAAAGGGGGCAGAATGGGAATTTGCAATAACTCTAATATATAAAGCACTCTTTATAATTGTAAGAAAAAGGACAAACCCTGCATAGGAAAAATGGGCAAAGGATACAAATGGGTAATTCAATAAAAAAGAAATACAGGCCGGGCTCGGTGGCTCACGCCTGTAATCCTAGCACTCTGGGAGGCTGAGGTGGGAGGATTGCTTAAGGTCAGGAGTTCGAGACCAGCCTGAGCAAGAGCAAGACCCCCATCTCTACTAAAAATAGAAAGAAATTATCTGGCCAACTAAAATATATGTAGAAAAAATTAGCTGGGCATGGTGGCGCATGCCTGTAGTCCCAGCTACCCGGGAGACTGAGGCAGGAGGATTGCTTGAGCCCAGGAGTTTGAGGTTGCTGTGAGCTAGGCTGACGCCACGGCACTCACTCTAGCCTGGGCAACAAAGGGAGACTCTATCTCACACAAAAAAAAAAAAAGAAAGAAAGAAATACAAATAAACCATACATATACCTATTTTAAATGGTAAGCTTTGGTAATAATAAAAGAAGTGCAAACAGTTTTACAAAGATTAAAAGGCACAGTGTTGGTGAACATGTGGGAAATGTGTGCTCATATGTCTACCACTAAAGAGATTTTAAATTAGGATAGTCTTTTGAAGAGATATGTAATATTTAGGATAGTCCTTTAAGGGGATATGTTTGTTGCAGGTTAAAGCAATATAATCTCGTAAATTCTGTGGGTCAGGAATCTGGGTGCAGCTTAGTTGGGTCCTCAGTGTTAGGATCTCTTGTAAGGCTGTAGTCAAGGGATTGGTTAGAGCCCCAGTCATCTCAAAGCTCAGTGAGGGGAGGATCCACTTCCCAACTCACTTCCATTGGCTGGTGGCAGGTCCTCTCAGGCTACTGGCTAGAGAATCAGTCTAGCCCACACGCCAGCCCACACATTTGGGGGCATAAATACCAGAAGTGAGGATCATTGGGGTTCATTTTAGAGTCTGCTCACCCCAGGGGATAATTCAGCAATATATATCGAAAGCATTTTAAAAATGTGCATTTTTTGACACGTTAGTTCCCATTTTCTGAGTTATCCTAAGCAAAGACTTGAACAGAAGCACAGATAGGAATGCAAGAATTTTTTTATGGGATGGCATATAATAGAATAAGATGAGAACAACCAAATATTAATAGTCTTATTTTAATAAATGAGGTTATAGCTACACAACAGAATGATATACAGCAATTAAAAGTTATATAGATACATACATAGTATTAGAGAATGATGTTATTGAAATATTGATTTGAAAAATTAAAAATAATCTTTAGGCCGGGCGTGGTGGCTCACGCCTGTAATCCTAGCACTCTGGGAGGCCGAGGCGGGTGGATCGCTCAAGGTCAGGAGTTCGAGACCAGCCTGAGCAAAAGCGAGACCCCGTCTCTACTAAAAATAGAAAGAAATTATATGGACAACTAAAATATATATAGAAAAAATTAGCCGGGCATGGTGGTGCATGCCTGTAGTCCCAGCTACTCGGGAGGCTGAGGCAGTAGGATCGCTTGAGCCCAGGAGTTTGAGGTTGCTGTGAGCTAGGCTGACGCCATGGCACTCACTCTAGCCCGGGCAACAAAGTGAGACTCTGTCTCAAAAAAAAAAAAAAAAAAAATAATCTTTAAAATATATACATTTTATAAAGGAGTAAATATATACATAGGGAAAAAACCTGGAATGACAGACTCAAAAATATAAACAATGACTATTTCTTTGAGGTAATAGGAATACAGGTGTTTTAAGTTTTCCTTTTTTCCGCTTACTCCATGTGATCTACATTTTCTACAATGAACATGTAATACTGTATAACAAAAATAAGCCAATACTTGTCATAAAAGTTTAAAAAAAAAAAAAAAAGGAACCCAAACTTACTTTCTTTTTCTTTTTTTCGAGACAGAGGCTCACTTTGTTGCCCAGGATAGAGTGTGGTGGCGTCAGCCTAGCTCACAGCAACCTCAAACTCCTGGGCTCAAGCGATCCTCCTGCCTCAGCCTCTCGAGTAGCTGGGACTACAGGCATGTGCCACCATGCCCAGCTAATTTTTTCTATATATTTTTAGTTGTCCAGCTAATTTCTTTCTATTTTTAGTAGAGATGGAGTCTTGCTCTTGCTCAGGCTGATCTCGAACTCCTGAGCTCAAATGATCCGCCCGCCTCGGCCTCCCAGAGTGCTAGGATTACAGGCGTGAGCCACCATGCCCGGCCCAAACTTACTTTCTAATAGTCATGCTGTGCATATTCGCATAGCTCGTGCTTTCAGCAGCGCTGGAGAGTCCCCCCTGCCCCACTGGCAGCCCCCAATGTCCTGAGGTCTTGCCCGGCTGCCTGACCACAGCAGGCTCCTTCAAGAACCAGACCCAGACCATTCTCCCTTCTTCAGGGAATATTCCTCCTGAGCCTCTTCCACAGGCTCAGTCACAGGAGGGGCTACACCAGGCCTGCGTCCTAGGGGAGGGAGGTTGTCATCTTTTGCAGGTATAAATGGACAACACCATTAAGCACATCACTAACCAGCACAAAAGGCCAAAGTCCCAGACAAGAACAGTGGGCTCTCCAGAGCCTTCCTCGGTCTCCTTGGATTGTTATGCGATGTTGATGCTCTCCTGTTCTGCCAAGGTGACGCAGCGAGTGAGAGATAGCACTCATTTTTCATTTTCACCACACCTTTGAAATTTTAAACATGTTATTTTTGTGTTTGGAACACAAAGCTCTTATTTTCTATTAACAAATGAGAATTAAAATAAATTATATTAAGCTGTGCTGTCAAGGTCCTTTCTGTGAGATTATTTCCACTGAAACATTTAATTGGGCATGGTTTATGCTTCGATAACAATCAATAGATTCATTCCCCGGTGAACTGAGAATCAAATCCCTCTGTTTGAAGGAATCATTTATATGTAGTTTGTAGGTTCATTAAACAAAACCCATAGCTGCACACTATTACCAAAATACTTCACTGAATGAATTGTGATTCCTTTATTGGCTGATGCAGTAATTAAATTCATGGGCTATAAAGTAATACAGAAAATAGTTTCATTCTTTTTTGAATGAAATTCATTCTTTTCCGTTTTAG
Organism: Eulemur rufifrons; assembly: GCF_041146395.1. NCBI lineage: Eukaryota > Metazoa > Chordata > Mammalia > Primates > Lemuridae > Eulemur > Eulemur rufifrons. The sequence continues at coordinate 39,264,484 of NC_090997.1, forward strand.
AAATTAAAGCTGGAAAATGTCTATATTTAAGGCAAAGTGCTTTCAAAACTAATCCCAGAGAGGAAGAGAATTCTTAATGTGGCAGGTTGTTGGAAATGTGAAGTTATTCCCTGCCAGGCCTTTCTTAAGCCCCAGTCGCCAACCCTTTTATCTGATTCCGAAACTGCCTCAGACATAATTGGGTTCCTTAAGACCTGTTTCTCTCACTGGACATGATTGTGAACAAAGAGTACTGAACTGGGAAAATACTTAATTTTAATGAGAGAGACACTGGGGAAGTGTGAGTAGCTTCCTCTGTTTTCTTTGATCTAAAATAATGAATGTTCATGCAGCAAATAGAGCAGAAAGATTAGAAGCATCTAGTCCTAAACAGAGGTGACACTTTTATACAATCTAATGAAATTTCTTTTTACAAACCATGTTCACAACTCGGTTTGCCGGATCATAACAGAACATCCTGGAGCTCTGTACTTTCAAATCTGAGTTTGCTCAAACTAAGTTGTACAAAATACATCATTAAAGGTACGTGCAGGGTGTGAGCAGTTATTTCTATCTCTTCAAGCCATGGATATGGAATTTTCTCCTTTTGGTCTTTAGGAACTTTTTTCCTTTTAGTTTCTTAAAATTTTTATATGAAGAATATCCTACCTGCATTTTCTTCTGACATGAGAGAGGACTGACTGTGAGCTTCTCTAAGGTGAAGACAATACCATAGAATCCCAGCATCTCTCACCGTGCTGGTGCCTATGGGCTCGGTAAATCTTTGTTAAAATGAATGAATAAATAAATCACTCATAAGCCCGCCCTGAAATGTAACCACTGTTTACATTTTGCTTTCTGTAGTTTCAGTCTTTTATTCTATAAGCACGAATATTTGTACTACTTGGAAGAGGCCACACAGCAGTAATAAATAAACCCTGGCCACCGTGGGCAAGGTGGCTGTCCAGGTAGCGGGCAGGGTGGCTGTCTAGGTGGTTTTCCTCCAAGCAGTGACTCAGGGACCACGATGCTTCCATGCTTCCATCCTGAGGTCCTGTCACTTCAACACATGGCTTCCCTGGTTGCTGCCAATGGGGAAGTGACAGATGGCGGAGGAAGACAGACTTTTTTAACTGACTTGGCCTAAAAAAACACACTTCATCCCTCTGTGTTCTCGATGGCTTTACTGGCCACCCGGCCTCTGCCTACCTGTCCGTGAGGCTGGAAATGGAGGGAGTCAGCGCTGAACGTTCTTCTCGTGAATACGCCGTGCAATGTACCTTCCATGCAGAACTCTGTCATGTGGGTCGGCCGTAATTATTTCAACCAATTCTTTATTGTTGGACATTATGATACTTTTTAATTTTTACATATTATAAATAATATTGTGGTTTCCAGGGGAAAAACCCCCAACAACTTATGCACATTTCTGGTTATTTCAGTATAATTCACTAGAAATATGTTACTTTTCCAAAGGAAGCTTGTTGACTTTTAGAGCAGTAATTCTCAATCAGGGGCGATTTTGCCCCCCTGGGGACATTTGGCGATGTGTGGAAACATTTTTGGTTGTCACTCCTGGGGGGTAGGTGCTACTGGCCTCTAGTGAATAGAGGCCAGGGATGCTGCTAAACACCCAGGACCTGACAGCTCGTCACAACGATCATCAAGCCCCAAATGTCAATATGGCTGAGATTGAGAAATCTTGTTTTAAACCATAAACATGTCCTATTTGAAATACATGAGTGTTGGTAGAATATACATATTTTATACCTTTTCATTGTAGTAATCCTTAACATTTGCACGGCACTTTACAGTTTACAAAGAGGCTTTCATATATTTTATTTCATTGTTCTCCTTACCAAGGCCTTGAAGGTGGACCAGAGAGAGCAGTCTTTCGTTAGTACACCAAGAATCAGAAAGGTTAAGGGATTTTCTTCTGATCCCATAAGTGCTGAGGTCTAAATCCAGTTTTGTGACTCCTAGTTCGGTGTTTATCCCATAATGCCCAGCAGCTTCCCTTGGGCCAGTGAGATTCTTAGGTACTTCCTGTGTGCCCCGGTGAGGTGAGAATAGCCTTGTTTACTGAGAGACCCTCAGCCCCTAGGTACAGCTGGAGGGTTTGGAAGTGGACCAAAGGAAAGGAAAAATAAGTAAAGAGAGAAGAAGAAAGCCTATCATATTCTAAAATATTGCCTGGAGTTAGCAATCTCCTTAGAAATTGGGTTCAGGGAGTGTTTTGCAATTCCAGAAGACAGTATTTCCTTAAAAGCCAAGGAGAAAGAAGAAAGGGGTAGAAGTCTGTTTGAAATGTGCACCCTTGTGTAAAAACTAACAGGCAACTATCTGGTCAGAGTTTTTTAGATCGTTGGCATACCCTGCTGATTTTAAGTGGAAGTAGCTGAACCTTGGGGGTGAGGGTGGAAGTGGAGCAAAGAGAAAGATTGGGTGGGTGACCCAAGCCCAGCAACTGAACTGGCAACTGCAACTTATTTTTCTGGTCCCTGGTCCATTAGTGGTGCCTGAGATTCGTTTACTTCCTGAAACCGTATTTCATTGAACAAAAGCCTCTTACAACATTGTGATTGGAAAGTCTCAAGTAATCCTTTATGTCCTTTCCAGTCTTGTACAACCCGTTAGTAGAATTTCTCTGAAGTTGTTAATAGTAAAACTAAAAAGCCCAATCATCTCACTGGCCTAGAACCTCATTTTCTTCTTCAACTAAGTGAAATCCAACCAAATGGTGTCTTTTATGAATGACTGATCATAGTTTTAATCTCATGGAGGAAGTTATATTTCAGATATTTACTTTGGGGGGGTCAAAGGATTAGACTTATTTTATTGTATTTTAAAAATTGTTTTATTTAATTATTAAATTTTAAAGGCATAATAACATTTGAGGAGAATTTTGGTGTGTATGTTTACCTTTACCTTTTCTTTATGGTAAGAAATCTTGATTTTGCATACAAAGCTGTAATATATTCCTTTTATAAATTCTTTTTATAATAAATGTAAGTAAAACAGAGTCAGTCAGAAGAACAATATTTAATATTAATAGTAGTGTGGATGGCACACAGATATGGTGAAAATTCATGAAATTGAAGTTTGAATGATAGTGTCTGAGAAGCACTAATTTAGCCACTCCAAGCCAATTTCTAGAGTCATTGTTCCAAATGTCCTTTAAAGCAAAAGGAGCCAGTCCAGAATCACATGTTGCATTAGTTTTCTCTTTAGTTTTGCTTATTCTGGTATAGTACTTCAGGCTTTCCTTGACTTTCATGACATTGATGCTTTTGAAGATTACAGGTCAGTTCAATAAGGATTATTCTGAGGTTTCCTCATGATTAGATTCAGGTGTGCATCTTTACAGACATCACAAAAACTACACTACAGTGTAGTGTAGAAGACTACAGTCTTCTCTTTGCATCCTTTAGATGCTGCGTGCTTTCAATTTGTCCTATTAGTGATGATGTTAACTTTGCTTGATTAGGGGATGTTGGTCAGGCTTCTACATTTAAAGTGACTCTTTTGTGCCTTGTAATTAATGAGAATTTTGTGGGAAAGTATTTTGAAACTATATATTTATCCCATTTCTCTTCAAACTTTTGATTCATTTTTTTTTTCATTTATATCATTATGAACCTATGGGTTCTTAGTTTATTCACTATGTTATAATCCATTAGTATCATTACTTATTTTGATGCTCAAATTATCCTAGCTTTAATCAATGGGAGCCCATGTAAGTTGGCTTTGGATTTTGTATACATCCCTGTCATCCTTTCAGCATTGCCTTGTTTTCTTGCATAAAAAGATGTTCAGGCTCAGCTTTTACTTTCTCTGCTCCAGCCCCGGTATCAGCCATTTATCATAGGATCTTTGGTTCCTTTTAGTGAATAAGGGTATTTAGAAACCAGTATCTGGGGATTCAGTTTGCTCATTGCTATCGAGGTGTTGCTGTTCCCAGGCTTTCTTGGAGGACAGGGCCAGTGACTCTATGTCACACACTTACAAGCATACACAATACACATATATACTTTACATCCCACTTATTTCTATAACTATCTCTACATACTAAAAGCCATGAGTTCACACAAATATCCCCAGTTCCAATCTAACACCACAAGGTCCATTCTGGTCTTCTCCCCTTCCATGTCTGTAACTCCATTATCTGATAGTGACAATCTTGTCTCATGTTATCCTCAATACATATACTAATTTGATCAAACCTCCTGCATGCTACCAATCACCATACCCTGTTGCTACCCTCTTCCAACCCCCCTATTTGTGAACACCCTCCTCATCTCATTAGGGCTCTGCACCCTGCACTGGAGCTCCCTGGGTTTTGATGCTTTATTCTGAGCTACTCCAAACTCACAGACACCCTCCTCACCCTACCTGGGCTCTGACACTCTGAGCCAAGCTGCCCCACACTATGAAGATGTCATCCTCATCCTATGTGGGCTAGGATGCCCTGCAGTGGACAGCTGCTACCATCGCCCATTCACCTATACTCGCTTCTCACTTCACGCTCTGATACCCTGTGTCTGGTCACCTTCTTGTGAGGACCCTCTCCTTTCCTTGCTCAGGTTGCCCCAGCTCCCTCACCCCCTACGCTGAGGCCTACTTTGCTCAGCCCCACTTAATGCTATGTAAATTTTTAATTTTGAAGGTTTTTGGCAAATCACTATCCAGAGAGATTCTACCAACTTACATCTTACTATCAATTTAGGAGCACTTATCTCCCTGACACTCTCTGTAATGAAGTGTATCATACTCTTAGATATATGATCATTTAAGTTAAAGATGTATATGTCTAATTGTAGCCTAAAATGTATTTGAAGAAAAATTAAGTACTTCTACAAAATAATTGGAATGTATATTCTCATTAAAGCCCAAAATTATGAATCCCTGAGTACTTTTAATCTTTAATTAGTAAATATCAGACTTTATGAAACAATGAGATTTCCTCAGTTATGTAATAGCATATTTCCCCCTGTTTAATAACTCAATTGAGTTCCAGAAACATATTGTTGGTCCCAGATTTAATTGAAAGGAATCAAAAATTTTAATTTCTAATGGGACAAGAAAAACAACACATGAACAGTCTGTTTTGACTAGAACAGTTGTCAAATCAATAATTAATTGTTTGTACTTATGTCACTTTGCTTGGGGGAAAAAAAGATTAAATTTAGGAAGAAAAAAGCCCCATCTCATGATAGTAATGGAAGGCCTAGGCTATTTGATCTTGTGTCCTAAGTTTTTGGGGAAAGTCTCAGTGCAGAGTGCCCTTGATCTCAAAACAGGCCACAGCCCACATTGTGTGATAACCAGTAGTGGTATCTACAGAGCATTAACAGTTCATTAGAAGGAGCATTGTTCACACTGAAGCCCTTGGTACACTAATGGAAGCTCTCCTCCATTTATACTTACTCAGTAAGTGGTACTAAACATCTACTTAGATTTCCCTGTAGATTGCCACTGGCTGGATCAGACCATTCTGATGCAATTAGCAGGCCACTATTTTCTTCTTTCAGAGTGTGGTGGAGTTAGAAATGTTAATTTTAACAACTTCTAGAGCTGAAATGTGATAGATCCCAAGGAATTATGACATTTATATTTACAGTTAACAGATCATAAGAGAAAAAAACCTTAATGATATCTTAGCTTAAATTTTGCATAATTTCTTAGATTTCACCAATTAACCAGGGCTTTTACAAAAATCTACTTGGTTACCATCAAATTGGTATGAACTGATCAACACTTAAGTGCTTATATAGTAATAACATTCATAGAGTGTTCGGCAGATGAGGGGGGCAGCAGGGGATGGGTATATACACACCTAATGGGTGCAGTGCACACCATCTGAGGATGGACACGCTTGAAAGCTCTGACTTGGGTGGGGCAAGGGCAATATACATAACATAAACATTTGTACCCTCATAATATGCTCAAATTAAAAAAAAAAAAAAGATCCCTTCTCAGGAAAACAAAAACAAAAACAAAAATTTACTTGGCCTGGTCTATGGGAAGAGTGTATTCAAAAGGTTAAAGTAATTTTACCAGTAACAAAGATGAGACCAGGGACCATTGTCACAGCAACACCTCAGTGATCCAGCATTGTTGAGTAGCACAAGGTTTTCTGGATGAGTAAATTTTCAGGATAGCATAGCTTTCAGGATAACTGTGATGTTTTCATTTTATATATTTTTGTCAATATTTTCCCTACAGGTTATTATTCAAGAAATTCTAAAGCTAGAAAGTAGTTTACAGATTATCTAGTTTAAAATTTTCATTTTTCAAATGAGGAAATAAAGGCATTAAGGCTAAGATGTATGCCCAAGGTCCCACAGTGTCCTCTCCAGAGCAAACTGGGGCAGGCTGGTCAGTACCAGCCATCAGCAAGTTGTGGCTTCAACCACCATGATGAATAAGGGCTGCAGGGTCACTGAGGTTAAATGAGAGCAGGGCCACCAGGGACGCGGTCAAGACTCAAGGGAGTGTGGTGAAGATGGGGTGGAGGTAGAATAGGAAGACAGGAGCATTCACTGGGAGAATTTCTGCCCATCCTTCGAGTCTGTCTAAATAACACCTCCCTGTGAGCTATGTCCTGGCAACTCCTTCCTCTCACAGCTGCGTTGTCTCAGCTCTTTATCCAAGGTCTATCATAGCACCTATCACTTCATGTTTTGTGTATGTGTGGCCTAAAGAAAGAAGAGATGTTGAATTTAATATTTGTGTCCTCAATAACCCAGCATGATCTGATAGGTGGTGGGTGCTTAAGAGATATTAGTTGAACAGCTCAATAAATTTATGAGTGAATGATAAATGATGAAAAATGAACACAAACGATGTCTTGACCTCGGGTCACCGTTACAGGTAACAGTGATCGGCTGAGGCTGAAAATGGCTTCAGGACAGCCTCTTCCCTCCTGGTCCAGGCAGCTTGGCCTTTCCAGTTGCTCTTGGTTCTATCTCATTTCTTATAATTAGCTCAAACTCCCATAAAACTAAGCATATTAAATCATGAATACTATGGACAAGCAGCAATTGGATTTATTGATTCCTGAAAAAAAATTATTGATTTCTTTATTTTTTCAATATTTATTGAGGGCCTACCATGTGCCTGATGCTGTTATAGATTCTGTGCATTGGACACAGTTCTTGCCCTTGTGGATCTTACATTCTAGTGGGCACCAGACAATAGACAGAGGATACATAATAAGCTGTCAGACTTTGATGAGAATGATGGAGACAAATAAAGCAAGATTACAGGCTTGAAAAAGGGGGTGGGACTAATATTTTAGAGAGGCCAGCTGGGGAGGAATGTCTCCTAGGGGAGGTGACTTTTGAGCAGAGGCATATTTTGTCTGTTGTACCTTAGCCCCGAAGCTCCTAAGATTCCAGGCTGATTTGGTCTAGAAGTCGTCTCCTGGCCTCCCCCAAATCGTCTTTCCCACAGTTATTTTACTTGACCAAGACCATTTCTAATGTGGTAATGATGGTCTAGATTGCCAGGGCCTGAAAGCTATCTCTTTTCCTAAATGTCATCCATTGAGTACGGCAGGACCCTCCATCCATTGTAGTTTGCCAGACATTTATAAGAACCCATCACATACTATTAATATATAGAAACTGGCCAGCCCTTGGAAATGCAGGCAAAGATGAGTAAAGACACGCGGCAGCCCTCAGTAACTCACATGTTAGTGGGGATGGTAAACATATAAAAAAGTTGCAAAAAAGTGTGATAGGTGCCTTGAGAGCTGTAGGGCCATGGGGAGAAAAACCAGAGCAGCTCCTGAGCCTGGGGTCTTGGAAAGACACTTAGAAGAGGTGATTCCTAATAAGGTTCAGGACATACTACTCCACATATGGCCCATGAGCATACTGAATAATTTAAACTGAAGGAATTTGCAGAAGCAGAAAGATCCCTCTGACCTCCCCCTCCCCTTTTCTTCTAAAGCAGGTTGTAAGACCCTCAGGTGAGAGGTGCTCTCCCTATACCTGGAGGAAAGGAACATCCTTGTCTCAGAAAACCAAGGGACACAGTGAGGAATCCAAACAAACAGGCCTTGCTAAGTTTCCTCCAGTTTTCTGCACGCACCTCACCCTCTTTGTTCCATCATGTTTCTATAGGACTGTCCACTCTTCATCAAACCTACTATAAGAAAAGCTCATGTTTAGCTGTTTCTTCAGGTCTTCATTTCCTTTTGAAGACTCTCATGTTTCATAAAACTTACATTAAATAAATTTGTGTGCTGTTCTCTTGCTAATCTGTCTTTTGTTACAGGTGCCCTGGCCGTGAATTTAGGAGGTTTAAAGCAAAAGATATTTTTCCTCTCCTATATGCCTGAGCCAAGTTGTAAAAGAGTGTGGCATTTTCCAGCCTGACATTGGCATAAGCCAAGAGAGGTAACAGCATGGGCAAAACTATATGCATGGACCAGAAGTTCTGTCTGGCCTTTGAGTATTCTGATTTGGCTCATTCACAGGCTGTGAGGTGGGCAGAGGAGGCACAGCAAGAGATGTGACTCTGGGGATGAACATAGTTTAATCTTGAAAAACTCTACACAGCCAAGTCGAGGGGCAGCAATATAATTGAGGGTTGGTGATATAGAGTGAGGCCTTCTCAGGAAGGGCCATCAAAGTCGTTGTGGATAGTTTGTCATATATGCAAATATTATGTACATGTTTATGTATACAACCGTACATACTCAGGGCGTTGGGAGCCGCTGAAATTGTTAGGAAAACTGACCAGGTAAGGGTATGCTTTATGAAATAGGGACAAGGCAAGACCAATGGCTAGAAGACTGGTTAGTTGACTGTCACAGTGATCTTGGAGTGGTTGATGAGGGTCTGCACCAGGATTACGTCAAGAGGATAAAGCAAAAATTATCATCATTGTTATATAAGAGTGTCAGTGCCAGGGTTGACATGACAGGACTGGGAGCTTGATTGCATCTGATGAACATAAGTGGACAACACTCCGTTCAAAAGGCTTTGTCTTCTTTTTCTCCTCTTCCTCATCATCTCAGCTCTGAAAAGAAAAATATGTCCCGGCTAATGAGCTTCAGTTTACATGACATTAGTTGGAATTTTTATTAACCAGCAAATGACAACTTCCCATTCTACTCCATCCGTTAGGCAATGCATTTTAAATTGAAAGAGAGGTGTTTCAGAGGCCAGTTTCACATCACTGCTTTAATTTCTTGTTTGTCAATGTGTATGGATTTCCAATGCTGCAGAAACGGACGACTGCTGGGCAAAGGAACACAGAGACGCCGGTGATTCCCTCTGGGGTTTTGGATGAATGTTTTGCAGGTACACATAATAAACTAATTTTCTACACCCACGCAGCTGATGCAAATGGGAATTTAAGTGTCTAAGTCCTGCTGCCCAGTGCTCTGTCTTCTGCCTCCCCGGCTCTACCTGTCTTTGCCCCTGAAAGGCAACTGTGGCTAAGATGAGGCTTACTGTATATATCAGAACGAAAAAAATTTCAATTTAACACACTCTGGAATTATTTCAGAAGAGGAGACTCTTGAATGAATTTAGACTTGTCTCTGAGTTTTAAGCACCAATCAAATAATTTGATAAGGTAAATTAAGGAAGCCAGCAAATGTAATTCACCCGTTTCATCATCTACATTTTCAGATTAAGTGTGCAAAAGCACTTAGGGGAGATGTTAGAGCTCCTTCCCGAGGGAAGTCATGTGATCTCTACCTCTCACAAATGCTCCTTTTTATATCAAAGGGCCATTTGTTAGCTCTTAACAGTAAATAGCGCACTCTGTCCTCCAAATGGCCACCTGCACAAGCCCATCGTTTAATAAAGACTAAAAAGCTCTATCAACCAGTGATAATGCGAGGGTCTTTGTGAGGCTGATGGAATTGGATTGTTTCAGAAAACCATCATAGGAGTATCAATTTCTTAAATGGATTACGTTGGGTTGAGGGCTGTATTACAGCCTCCTTCTATTTTGGAAAAGATCTAAATCATTTCAATATCTCCTATATTAAAGTTTCTTAAATAGACCCTTGAAATAAAATGAAATACTTACTAACTGCTATGTACCAACCATCAGCCAAAATTCTTCATCCACCTCTCCACTGCCCAAGACCTGCTCTAGGGAAGCCTAACCCCCTCCCAGATGTCAGTGGCAGGTGCGAGGAGAGGGTATTTGAAAGTCACCTGAGATCTGACGAGGGATCCAGCCTCCAGTTTCACTGCTCATCCTTTGGAAGTTTTCTTTCAGGCTGCAGGAGACGTGTTTGAGGTGCAGACCCCAAGTAGCCTGTGCTGGGGCTGCCGTGGGATGGGGCGCCCACCTGGGCAGGAAGGATGAAGCGGGAACAGGGGCCTTCGTCACGCCCTACACCAGTGGACCTCAGATTTTGTTTTGTATCAGGATCACCTGGACAGTGATCACCCCCAGCCTTTCCCAGTGGGTCTGAGGAAGCGCCTAAGAATTTTCATTTCTGACAAATTTCCAAGTGATGCTGGTGCCTGAGCCTACATTTTGAGGACCACAGCATCCCCTTGAGTCTGTAGCCTGCTGGGTATAGTACCCTGGTTTCTGTTTCTCCATCTCCTTGGGTATCATTTATTCTTAATTACTCCTCGCAGACTGCTTTTGTCTCCATCCCTGCCCTCCACCGTCATTGCCATCTCTGGGCCTTGACTTCTCCTTGACCCTATCAGAGCGCCCGTCCTCCTCTTTTCTGTCTCTCATCTTCCTTCTGTTCTCTCCAGCTCCAGCCAAATCCCACTCCCTCCACAAAGATTGTTCTAAACAGCGCAAGCCCTCATTTCTCTCTTATTTTCCTTAATTCTTCTGGATTTTGTGGTCTGTAGTAAATCTTAATTGTTCTCAGACTGATCCACGGGGTTTCTCTCCTTAAGTAGACTGTAAGCTCTTGCAGGCAGGGGCTGTTCACAGACAAGGTAGTAATGACATTTAACGTGCTGAGTGTTTACCATGTGCAAAGCTTTGCGCTGATCATTTTACATGTACTAACCCCTGAGTTATTACTATCATTCCCCTTTTACAAGTGAGGAAAACTGAAGAGCAGAGAGGGTGCATGATGTGCTTAAAGTCACACAGGAGCACTTGGTGGGGCCAGTATGCAAGCCTTGGCCACCCGAGTTCTCTTTAATGACTACTCGCTTTGTCGCGAAGGTGCCCTGGGCACCTCACTGAGAGCATTCGACATAGCACCTGGTACGTCGCTGCGAGAGCACTCTGTATACAGCAGCCAGGCTCCCAGAAGGCAGGTTTGACCCCCGAGTGGTTACTGAAGAAGCTGAGCAGACACAGAGCCTCTCTTTTCTTGTGATCATTTTACTTTGATCAATGCCTTTTGCATTATCCTAAGTATACAGAGACGATGCTCCTAGAATAGATGTGCACAGTTGCTTTACAATAGCCCGATTGTCTTTGCACTGTGCTATTCACCGTCTTTTATTTTCTTATTTTCATGGGTGATGGCCCATATTTGCATGCGTGGGGGACAGTTGTGAGAACATCCCACTGAACAACATTTATGCTGTCAGATTTGCCACTCATTTGGGGCCTTAATCAAAAACCCTGAACTTAATACCACTGCAGAGCATACGGTATATATCAATTGGCAGATGTGAAGATAGAAAATAAACTATAACATAAAATTCATGTTTATGATCATTCTCATAGCAATATCTTTAAAAGCTAAACCAATAATGTCAACACAAAGCATTGATAATCACTATAAAATATTTACTTTGCAAACTTTATAATGGTTCATTGTATTGCTATTCTTTTGCTCAAAAGCAAATCTCTCTCTCTCTCTCTCTCTCTTTTTTTTTTTGGCATATCTCTTAATTCCCCCCAAGTGAACATGCTTATAAATATGCTGAAAGCCTAAAGTATTATTTGGATAGGGTGGCCTCTTTTAGCATAGGAAGCCCTAACATTTATACTTTCAAAGAATGACACACATGATTTATCACACATCAGATTTTGAATATACCATGCCGTCATGCTTGTCATTATACTCATTTTTCCTTACAGGAAGTCTGCTTACCTAACTCAGACCTTTTCCCCTTAAGTACTGAGGTATATGCTTTTATGTACTCTTGCTTCTTTCTATTTAAAAGAGAGAAAATAGTGTCACAGGCAGAAAGCACTTAACTCAAAACCCTGATGAACCCATTTCAATCTGCATCACCTTGCAGCACAAGCACCAGCATGCTAATGTAAACAGGTGAACTTTGAGGACAATGAGTGCAACTAGCTGCGGGGGAGGGGGGGGTGCTGCGGGATGCCTGAGTCACTCTGTGTGAGCTAAATTAGGGGACAGCACCTCTTAGGGACCATTGTGCAAAGACAGGCCCAAGCCTCAAACCCCAGGAAGTAGCTTGCCCGTAGCCCTAGGAGAAGGCAGTAGAGAAGTCACACTGGTGGCAACAAACAGAACTGAGCAGAACGTGCTGATGTGAGAAAAGTCTTGCTCAAAGATGCAGTGAGGCACGTGCTGTAAATGCCAGGCCACGATAGGCCAAGTCCCAGCTTTGAGGTGACCGGGCTGTTGCTCAGTCAAGCTTGTTGCCTGCAGAGCTATATTTTTGGCCTCATTTGCTAAGCAGACTGTGATTAGCAGCCTCTAAGCCAACTGCCTTTCACATACACACATGATGGTCCTTTCTCAATGACCTACGCTGGGGTGTGAGAGGGCTAAGGACAATAATGAATAATTGACCCCAAACTTTATATTCCTCTACTTTGGCACTTTCCCGGTCTTCTCCACACCCAATTATCTTACCAGACCTTTCAGCAAATCTTAACCTTGAGGATGTACTCAAATGCACTTCTCTGGGGCTCTGACTTCCAGTGATTTTTTGCGTTGGTGTGTTTGCTGCAGGAATTGCAAGAACCTAGAAGTTCCTAGAACTCTTGCACTAAGGAGACTTGCAGGTTTCTCTCTGGAGGTCCTCGGTAGGCTGGGTCCATAACTGGGTCTCTCTTCTTAACCAAAGCATCCAGCTTCCCCTGGAAACATGATAGTCTTTGATTTATAACACAAAGGCTTTAGTCTTGCTGCATGTAGTTTCCGGTCAATTAGCTGTTCTTTCTCCCTTCACCCCAGGTCCATTTCAGAAAACCAGGTTAGCTCTAAATGTGGTGATCATTAGGAGCAAACTGTGTAGGTGTGGATGCATGGGCAAATTTAGAAACATTTCCACTTTCCTCCAAAGCTATTTCTTCCATCTTAAATCAAGAGGAGGAAAATCGCTAATTTCTTGGTTGAAATCATTTCTGTCATTTTATGATGTACTTCAGATGGCGGCAAACAAATGTGTAGGTTTTTACTGAACTCTATCAGCTTTTAGAGCTGAAGATTTCAGAAAGCCGCTCCAGATCTCAGGCTTCTAAAGAAACTGCCAGTGAGATCAAAGCTGCTATATCTGGCTCAAGCATCATATCCCAGGCGCCTGAGTGAGTTTTGAGCAAGAAATAATTTAATAGAAAAAAAAAAATGCCTCCACTTCTACATAGCAGACACTCGCCAATTAACTGAATGACAAATGCTTTTTGCCAGAGTGATCTTGTCCTTGGTATAATTTAAAGAGGTTTATTTATCAAATACTCTTTGCTTTTGTTTTGATTTTATTTTCCATTAATATATGGGGCGGTGGTGGTTCTGGGTGGTCTGTTGATAAATTGTCCTCATTGTGGTATATCTCTCCCCCACCCCCTTCTTCTCTGTGCCGTAGAGGAAAACCAGGAACCTCATTTTCCAGTTCTTTTCCCATAAGCCTCCAGGTTAGATTTGGCCAGTGAAGGCCCCCATGAGATGTCTGAGGCAGTAAAGGAGAAGCCAGTTTTCTTTGGTGCCAGCTATAGGCAGTTACCCAGATCCTGGCTTCTCCAAGTCCTCCTGAGAAACACCCACCATGGGCAACTTGATCATATCGCCACCTCCAACTTCCCTTGAGATCTCTGTACTTCCACATGCTCTAAAAGCAACCTTCAGACTTTTATTTACCCAGCCCTTCTAATGGTTATGTGAGCCTCAATTCCTCTGTCAAATATCCCTCTCTCTAATCAAAAAACCTAGGATGGTTTCTGTTTTCTGATCAAACCCTGATGGATACAGGGGCAAAGGATTCATTTTTCTCATGGTTCCCTTTTCTTATCACACAAAAAAGGTAGCGACATGAGTCGGTGAGAAAGTACTTACTGAACACACACAAATGTTATCGCAGAGTGATAGGTATGAGGACACACATCAAAGATAAAGTTCCCACCTTCAGATAGTTCCAAATAAAACAGAGATATAATAATGACCATGCATACATAAAATATATACGTAAACACAATAACTAACTAAAAATAACTTTCGGAGGAAGGAAAATCATGAGGAGGTCTCCTTTCTTTCCAAATTCCTCTTCCAGGCAAATGCTCAGTGGATGGGCTTCCTGGACATACACTGTGCTCCACGACTGCATCCTGAGCTGCTCTTCTATGACATCCCGCAGGGCAGCATCTTCATTGTAGGCCTGGGGCACAGGAGGAGGGAAGCCTGTGAACAACAAAAAAATAAAAATAAAAAAAGATGTGTTTAATTTTCTGTTGCCTCCTACACATTCACAGGGTGGATCTGGGAAGAATTCAAGGGTGAAAATAATGGTCGTGAATTGTTCCATTAAAGGAGGCATCTGTCAGTTAGAAAGATTTAGGCTTCAAGAGACAGAAAACACTGACTTGAACCGGCTAAAAGTACGTGTGATGGAATGTATGCACAATCAGAGGCTGGTGATGCCACCCACCCAGCCTTTTCTCTCCTCTGCTCTCCTGTCCTCAGCCTCAGTTCTATTTTCAGGCTGTTCTCCTGAAGCAAGATGGCTGCAGCATTCCCAAGTGACACACCAAGAAAGGAAACAATATTGCGTACCAAAAGCAAGCATGGTTTCTGGTGTTTGTATCTTCAGAAGTAGAGAAAACTTTCTCCTAAATCCCTCCAGCATTCACCCCCTCTGACATGTGTCATATGTCATGTCATGACATGACATGGCTAGAAGTGGGTCACCAGCCCATCCCCAAACCTATCAATGCAAAGAGAATGGGGCCATAGCACTGGCTTAGTTCAGCCAGGATTTAACCCTGCAGCTGGGCTAGGTCCCCTGCTTTGTGCCACGTTGCAGTGGGATGGGCGCCTGATACCGGGGCTTTGGCAATAGGAAATAAGGAGGGGATGTATATTGGTTTCTCTGGAAACTGATCAAAAAGGCAGTTACTTCTTGTAACAGGAAGCCAGGAGGGACCCTAGGCTTGCCAGAGTCCATGTTGTTCATGACAACCACAGACCTTTGTGGAGTTTCTGTGGGACTCACACTTTATTTTGTATACCACACTCAACTATGCTTGGATTCAATTGTACTCTAGGTAAATTTGCATTCAGCTATTTCTGGAATTCTACTTTCAGTCTTGATTTTAATGAGAGGAATACTTTTTTACCACAACAAAAACAGGTTCACAAGAGAAGCTCAGCGTTGCACTGAGGTTACAGAACTACAATTCCATGATTGTGCTTGGAGTGAGTTGAGCCCCATGGGTGGGAAATTTGAGGTTTCAAGATTGAGGGACAATCTGAAAATATTCCCACCATCCATAATATGCATGCAGAGACCTTTCCGTAGAATGTGACTATGCCAGGCCCAGCAGACCCAGAAATGATCTGGTCTGGTGTTTTCTAGATGTTATTAAGTTTTCTACAAGAAACCCCAGTGGTTCCATAGTTAGCTATGTTGGGGAAATTCTGGCTTAAACAGGATAAAACAAGCATATCTACTTTAGGACCTCTCAGAGCTTTTGATATGGTGCCACAAATTGTGGCTTTCCAAAAGGGGACATTATATTTAGTTTTTCTCAGACATATTTGACCACAGAGTACAAAATGGAATACGGTGAGACTGATGTGCAGAAACCACTTTGGGGAAGGCTGCCTTGGCCCTTTCATTTTACAGCTAAATAAACTGAGGACCTATTAGTTGAAGGGACTTGCCTGAGGCTACCCCATTAGCCAGGATCCTTCAAGAAAGAGATGGAATCATCAAGAGTTTAAAATTAAAACAAACAAACGAACATAAAGCAATGACCTTAATGTGGGCTGGATTAGGGAAGCCAACAAAGTCTGGTGAGATACACAGGGAATCACAGCAGCAAGAAGCCATTGCCACCCCAAACCTAAAGAGGAAAGGGGCCGGGCACAATGGCTCACATCTGTAATCCCAGCACTTTGAGAAGCCAAAGTGGGAGGGTCGCTTGAGGCCGGGAGTTTGAGAACAGCCTGGATAACATAGTGTGTCGCGCCGCAGTTGCCAGCAAGTACGACACGACCAGTTGGAGTTCTTCCAGCAGTAGTTTAATGAGGCACCTACAACAGTTACATGGCGAGAGACCTCGAACAGGAAATGCAAGCTGCTTTTATAGCCCCGGATAGGTGTGTCCCACAAGCGTGTCCCACAGGGATAGGTGGAGGGCCTGACTACGCATGTCCTGGGCGGGTACACTAGGAGGCCTAGACCGCTCCCCACAATAGTGAGACCCCATCTCTACAAAAAATAAAAGAAACTAATCTGGTGTGGTGGTGCATGCCTGTAGTCTCAGCTACTCAGGAGGCTGAGGCAGGAGGATCACTTGAGCCTAGGTGCTGGAGGCTGCAGTGAGCTATGATTGCTGCATTGCACTCTGGCCTGGGTGACAGAACAAGATGCTGTCTCTAAAAACAAACAGAAATGGGAAAGAGAAGGAACCTCCAAGCTGAGAGCGGGAGTCACAGAAGAGGGACTGCCTGTCAGAACTATAATGTGATAGGCAAGAGGGGGATAAATACATGACCTCAACCTCACTTCCCTTCTGTTCTCCCACCTCCCAGTGGTTCAGCCCATCGGTCAGACCCACTGTACGACAGCAGGCGCGGAGCCTGGTGATGCCGTCTGCACAGGTCAGCCTCCCTGGCACAGAGCTGAGCAGAGGAGGTGAAGATGCATCTGCGGGACAATCACATAGCTAGCATTTTGTTTGCTTTCACTTTTTAAAAATGTTTACCTCATAAAGTTCATAAACTTATTTGAGTTGGCTTAATAAAATTTAATGCAACGGGAAACAGATAAAAAGGTACAAACTGAAAATACAAAGCAATGGTTCTCAAAGTATGTTCTGGGGTTTTCTAGGGATGCTCAGGACCCTTTCATATTTGCAAGGTCAATTTATAATAATACTATGATGTAATCCAGTGTTTTACTTTCACTCTTTCACAAGCAAACCGTGGGTTTTCCAGAGACTTCGTGATGAGTGGTAATGTCATTGTTCTGATGGCTCATGGAATGTGTACCTATGCATGTGTATCCTAAAGGGCTAGAGGATATATATGAGGTTATTTAGTCCCTAATATATGTCATTGAATTTGTTAGACTGTATTTTAGTAGTTTCCTAAGCTCTCTTCCTGCAAACTGTTGAGAAAAAAAGCTGATTGGATTTTTAAAGGATATTCTATAGATGAGGTGGAGTATTGAAGGAATTTTCTAGAAACAAACTAGTCTGTAACTTGGGGGTGATAAAGAATTTCCCTCTGTAAAGATGGACGAGGCCACTTTTATGCCCATGTTGCAGAAACAATACGTATAGAATTAATCAGAGGATGCTAACTCATCAAGAACACGAAGGTCATTATTTTGGGAAGAGCAGGGACAATTTTGAGAGGCTCCCCATGCTCTGTACATTTTGCTGGCAAACATGTACATTGAAGATGAGGATGAAGACAATGAAGATGAAGAAAATGACAATCCTCTAAAAGGGTCAAAATCCTCAATCTTAATAGCTGTGTTTGCTAATCCCTTGTTCCTGACCAGGGCCATTTGATGTGAGATTCAGGATTGGCCTCCAAATGCAGGGGAGAGAATGAAGTGCAGGACGGGGCACTGCTGGGTTAGGGACGCCTTCAAGGAAGGCAGAGGGCCTCAGAGGCAGACTCCACCTAATGTAAATGTCTCTCAGGGTGGTTGCTATTTTTGTTCCAAATAGTCTGCTTATGGCAAAAGTGGATGTTTTCCTAACAATCCTCAGGAAATAAGAAACACAGAAGTCTGTCTCCAATTTCCATTATATCCTGCAATTTAAATCAGTCTGGATGCATTTGTTTTTAGTTTCTTTTGGGAGGCGAGGAGCAGTGTTGTTTAGATATAATCAAGCAAATCATTATACAAATACTTACCATATATTAACAGGGCCGTTTGTTAACAAACACAGTTGTAAGATAAAACTAAGCTCTGGTAAAAATTTTAAAACCTGTAATAAATTCAATTAATATCAACAGTCATTAT
Organism: Eulemur rufifrons; assembly: GCF_041146395.1. Taxonomy (NCBI): domain Eukaryota; kingdom Metazoa; phylum Chordata; class Mammalia; order Primates; family Lemuridae; genus Eulemur; species Eulemur rufifrons. The sequence goes on from NC_090997.1 coordinate 39,282,819, forward strand.
TAGAATCTAAATTTGTAGATATATTACCATGATAGCTTGAAAGGAATTTATATTAATTGTGTGGCTATTTTTTTTTTTTTGAGACAGAATCTCATGCCCGGGCTAGAGTGCTGTGGCATCAGCCTAGCTCACCGTAACCTCAAACACCTGGGCTCAAGCAATCCTTCTGCCTCAGCCTTCCGAGTAGCTGGGACTACAGGCATGTGTCACCATGCCTGACTAATTTTTTCTATATATTTTTAGTTGTCCGGTTAATTTCTTTCTATTTTTTAGTAGAGATGGGGGTCTCGCTCTTGCTCAGGCTGGTCTTGAACTCCTGACCTCGAGGGATCCACCTGCCTCGGCCTCCCAGAGTGCTAGGATTACAGGCGTGAGCCACTGTGCCCGGCCATGTGGCTATTTTTAATGCTAACAAAATATATAAAATTTAATGTTATAAGTGGGAATATGGTACAATTTAAAAAAGGAATAAATCAAAATTGTTTTTTCTAATTCTTTTATAAAGAGTTGAAGATAATCTGCTAATATGTTCCTGTGAGTCCCACATGATTGTTTCATTTGCCTCCTTGCTAATCAAAAAATTTTAAAAGCTACTCTAAGATTGATTATGTTAATGATTTTTGCTCTTCCTCTATTTAAATGTGTTTTTTCAAAAAAGCAGCCGTGGAGCTAAAAGTAGGTGAGTCAGCTCTAACGAGGACACTAGGATGCTACAGTAATTAAACTATTGTACTGCCACCCCTCGAGCTATAATTTAAAAGGATGAAAGCTTAATTTTTCCATCAACAAAGTCAATTTCATCCAAGCTGTTGCTCAGTGTACCACATGCATTTAAAAATTACATGTTTAAACTAATCAGGAGCAAACGTAATTTAAACCTTTTATCACAGTAACATAGATGGATTGTAAATTTATAGACCATTTTCACTATAGAAAAATAAGTCTATTCAAAACATACCCAGAAGTCGTCAGGCAAACAGAGCAGTATAGATGTAAAATACCCACTATGTGAGCTTACGGTAGGAAGGTCTCTAATAAATTAGAGTAAATAGCAGCTGAACTGTCCTCACCGTGGTTTATCTGTTCACCCTAGCAAGGAAAGAAAGTTAGCATTAATTGGTACGCAATAGGGTCTCTCAAAGGAACAGGCACTTAGAGCAATTAAGTCAGATGCAGAAAAACAGCTCCGCACTGAAAAGCTGACAGCAGGACTCCTGCACAATATACGTAATGAGCGGCTGAGGACTTTAATGGATGGAGGCTTGGAGACTAATGGACAATTAATGTAAAACAGATGACTTCCCTTGGAGATGACAGTCTTTTGAAAGGCGCTTCACCTGCTGCTCAAACAAATGCGGCTAAAGTGAAATGAAAAGAGGAACGTGGTCTCATTGAACTGGATTAGAGCTAGTATTTGTGTCCCTGCTTTCTCCTTCAATATTTTCAAAAACTAGGTCAGGAATTTAACAGTTCCCCACAGCTGGCAGTGCAAGCCCCCTCCCTTGGCCTCCCGCCATCCGCCATCCGGGGTGGCCTCGGAGCTCCAACTGTGCCTCCTGAGCCCTTTTCTGAGGAACTGCCCTGGGGGCTCACCTTGTTTTGCAGGGGAAAAGAAGACAGGAAAGATTACAGGGTTACAGCCTAGCTTTTAAAATGACATCAAACCATCCCAGCACAGAAATTGCAGTAAATACATATTGAAGCATCTCATAGAAATTGAAGAACATGGTTTCTTCTCAAGGTCAGCCATTTTAATTGTGCTAACTAACATAAAATAACTGGAGTTCTTCAAATTTGAGCTTTATAACCACAGACAGGCTTCTCCTGATAAGTGGTCAGGAACCAAAAGCATCTACTTAAATCAATTGTTTGGAAAGAGAAACCCATTTCCTACAGACACAATGCTGCAATGGCATTTAAGTTTCCACGTGATCCTCCCAAAGTCTGTTTAACCCAGACTGAGGCTTAATACACAGCAGCCTGAGCCCTGGGTCTCAGGGACAGGGAGAAGCCAGGTGCCAATAAGGGAGAGAAAAATGGAAGAGAGAAAAGACGGTGGATGTTTCCCTCTTCTTTCTTAGTGGTAAGTAGGCTTGAACTGAGCTACAATTTTGAGATACAAACTAATCCTTGACAATATTCTATCTTCTAATATCCCTGTGCTCAACCCCTAGGAAATCAAAGCCTTTATGACATTTAAGTCACTGGGCATTTCACCCCTATCCCCACCCCTCCTCACTCCAAATTACCTATCTTAGTAATTCCCTACTTGTTCTCCTCTAATTTTTCTTCCATTTGCTCAGGACACTATATCTCAGCTAGAAATTAGAGGAAAGCAGCCTGCATGGGCTAATCAACACCTTTGGGTGTTGGCCTGAACACTCTCAGAAGTCTTTGCATATTGGAATAAAATAAAAAGCTGCTTCTAAACTCACCCACATGTCCAAATGACAGAATTTCTGTGAGAAAAAGTCAAGGGAAAATTTCAGGGATCTAATTCAAAAGAATGGACATATGCAGGAGAAATGTATGAGGGTATTTGTTATAGCAGTGAAACGTAGAAACCACATGAAAGTGGACAGGAAAATGTCTAAAGTGTAGTTTATGGATACGGTGTCATGTTGTGCAGGAAGTGTGTGTGTGCACACTAGAAAATGAGAAAAAGCAATGCTTTCCTCACAGTGTGACTGGATTTCAGCCCCAGGTACCAGCCAGCCCTGCACGGTTGGGCAGGGCAAGATCTGCACAGAAGCCCGGCTCCTCCCTCCCACGTGAGCACAGGGTCTGGGTAGGGGCGGAACTTGATTTGAGATCACAAATGTTAATACATGTGGATTGTGTGTTATGAGCCAGAAATTTGTGCAGTGGGTGTGGCATTTACTCAAAGTCGAATGGGTAAGATAGATCTAATTATTTTCCTCAAATTAAATCGGGCTGCCATCCCCCTATGCCATTGAATTGGCAAGAAATTTAATCTTAGTTATTTATGTCCTCTCCTCCTCCTTGGGTTTACATAAAAATCTGGAAGGCTTATTTGGTGCCCAGAACATGGCGAGTCTCCCAGTGGGTCAGGGGTGCTGTGCATCTTCACTGTGCAAGGCTCCAGCTGGGGCAGCCGGCTGGGCCGTGCCGGGCCAAGCCACTTCCCTCCAAGCCCCATTCTCACCTGAGCCCAGCCTAGCCGGTGGCACTGGCACCTGAGGGGCACTAATTCTCTGGCTTCTGCATGTCCAATTTCAAAAGCTTCTATGTCCCTGAACAAACGCATCCACTGAGCCCTCCCTACACACATACACACCTCCAGCACCACCCACTCAATGAGCTCGGGTTTCTGGCTTCTGAAAAGGAAAGATTTCCAGGTTGCTGAGAAGAGCAGTTACCTTAGCGCAGTAATTCTCAGCATGTGGGTTCTGGCCTGCAGTGTTACTATTAAAGGGAGACTTAAGGTTGGAAATGCCAATTCTTGAACTCTACCCCCGACTTGCTAACTCAGAAACTCTGGGAGTGCAGCCCAGTATGCTGCATCTTAAGCTCTCCAGTGCTTTAAAGGAACTTGGGCTTTCTGCTCTGACCTCACGACAAACCACCCAGAGGCAAAGGAGCTTCAAGTCCTGGCTTCCTCCTTTAAATAGGGGAGGGAAAATGGAAAGGTAAAAACAAAACAGCTCTCATTATTTTAGATCTCTCTACAGTGGCAACAAGAAAGAAAAAAAAAAAAAACCCCAAATATATAACTTAGTCAATTATCTCTCACCTTTTACAATGCACTGTGTACAGCACAGTGTGGATTTATAAAGGATGAAGAAAACCTGAACTCATCTGATCCACACCTCACCAACAAATCCTCACCCCTACCTTCCAGGTTTAAGAATTCAGGAGGCTTTATTCTGAAAAAGGAGCATGCTGAGAAATAAAGGTCAAGTATTCAGACTAGGCTGTTCCACATCCCTATGGAATGAAGAAATGTGTGAACACTTCCGGAATTTCAATTGGATCTCCTTTTACAAGGATTTTTCTACTAATCAAGACGGAATCGGCATATAACTTCCTTGCACTAAAGAATTCCATATTAAGAAAATATAATACCCCCCCAAATATATTATCCCAGATAAGTGCTCATTTTTATCACATCATCTTATTTCAACTTTGTTATAAAGGTTTGATTCATGCAAAAGTGGAAAGTCATCATTTTTGTTCTTGAACCCAATTACATGTCACTGCTTCCTGATTCATCTTCCTGCTGCTGCAGACACTTCTAACACATTCTGACCTGAAATTTTCTGAGCTGCTTCTTCTCTTGCAAGTGATTTTAAGAACCTGGCATTAAAATATAATTACATGACGGAAAAATACTTTTGAAGCCTGCTCAGTGTGACTTTTTTTTAATAGTGAATTTTCCAAATTGCGTGCCTCACAGGATGATTTTCTGAGCTGTGTATAACTCAACAGCATCTCTATGGGCCCATTAGTCACCTTACAAAATTACATGAACTCTTTCAGGCTCCCCAGGGTAGCTACAACTTAGCAATAAATGAATAGATTATACTTCATACAGTCATATTTTTAAACAGTATATATTAACAACCAAGACCGTTGAGCAGTTTGGCTTTTGAGATTATAGTCACAGTTATTACTATAAAATGTAAGATTCTCTTTTTATAGATGCAACAAGGAATTTAAAGTCAAATTGGAGAACCAGCCTCTAAGTTTTACTTGAGGAAATCCAGGCCATAGATCAATTCAGACCTTGATCAAGGTCACACAGTCTGGTTTCAGTGCAGCAGGAATTGGATCACAGTCCCCCACGTTTTCCTCCAACTGCCAATTGTCAGTTTCAGCCAATTCTTAATTTTCCACTGGCCAAAAAGCCAGTCCGTTACCTTCTGTTACACGACTGCCACCTAGTGGTGACACTGGTTATTGCTACTTATTAAACGACTGGACTCATAAAAGGTCAGAAAGGAAATATTAAGAGAGTAAGAATTAAATCCTCTTTAAAATTTATTAAGAGTCTACCGTTCTGTTATGTGCTTCATTCATGTTGTCTTATTTAATACACACAACACTATGAGGTAGGTATTTTTACCCAAGAATAAACAAGGCTCAGAGAAATGAAAAAACTTGCCCAATTCACAGAGCCTTGTTCCCAGGTGTGGTAGCTGGATCACATTCGTCCTCCCTGGGGCTGAGTCCCTTTCCTGTAACTTTGACCTACATATGGCTGGATCCTCCTAGATCTTAGCAGTCCTCTCTGATCTGTGATATTCCTCAGGCTGCAGCGATTGGTTTAGGGAGAGCTAATATTATAAGACCCACTGACGTTTTTGTTAGGATAAGTGAGGAAGAGGCGGTGCTATTTTCCACTCACACACCTAGTGGTAAAAACAGTGTGTGCCTGGAAGCTGTCCAAGCTCTGCAAAGTGGAGCTGAGAATCAAGTCACCACAGAGCGGGGAAAAGCTAAGGGATGGAGAGAAACAGAACCAGATGACATCCCCAGTGCCCCCAATTCCAGCTGTATTTGAAGCCTGCTGTACCCCTGGGCACTTCAGTGCTGAGCCAATAAATTTCCCCTTTAAGGATTATGCCAGTTTGAGAAGAGGTGTCAGTATCTTGTGCTGAAAAGTCCTAACTATTACCAGGGGTTTGCTCTTTCTCGGTTCCTTCCCTTTTGTTATTTTCAACTGTCAACAAATCAATATTTGCATCATGCCTATGCTTACAAGGTCTGTTTTCCAAAACTTATCCTTCTATTCTTGCAGACTTAGCTAAAAACATCATTCGAAAACATTTAGATATAATTTAAAAATGAAGTTTCTACATAAATTAAAAAATACAAAGTATCTTGAAAATCTTTGATTTCTGATTCTAAATATCAGCAATTAAGAAGTTTACATTCTAAGGAATTATTCCTTCATTGAAGCAAGAATTGAATGGAGCTGTGGGGCTTGTGAGACAATCCAGCCATCTGTCCAGGACTCATTGTGGTTGGGGGATCACGGTAGGTTTTGTCAAATGAGACATATTCCCTTGAGAGTATCATGCATTTATTCAAGGAAAGGTCAAGACATATGAATACCTTAGGAAAGGTAACCCTACAAATCAACATTAAAAAAGTATTTGTTATTTATTTTTTGACGATTGGAGAAATTAATTTTTTTCTTAAAATTATTCTTCCCTTTCTTAATATTATGAATAAGAATCTATCAAATGCAATTTTCTAAACCAAATAACTTCTTAGGAAGTGAATTGTTTATAATTTCAATGATACAATAAATAACATGATGCCAGAAGACAGTACCATACTTATAATTTGTTTTTCTCGATGCTACTGACTGCCAACTTCTGGAGACTGTTAGTTGTTTTGAGAGTTGGTTTGCTAGTGACCTGGCTGATGGCGGCCCCAAGGAACATTCAAATAAATGCCTGTCACAAAACTATCCAACAAAGACGTTTTGGCTCAGTAAAGGAAGTGTTTGGTTTTTGCTTGTTACTATTTGAGGCTACTATGTCAGTGGGAGAAGGACATTCTGCAAGTAATGTAGTGAGTCGGGAATAGACACTGGAGTTAAGTGTTGCTATTTTTACTGATTTATTTCAGCAATGTTTTAAAACTATTTTAAAGATTATTGACCAAGGCAGCTTTAGCTTGCTGGCTTCTCCCCTCCCCTCGTCACCCCAGATTTTCAAGCTGTTCTCCAAGAAGCTTCAGGAGCAGCTAGAAGAGAGGGCCAAGTGGGGGGTCTGTCTACCAACACAACTGCTCATCCCCACCCTCTGCTCTTCCCATTCAACTAGAGCAGCTTTGCTCTGAGCTTGTCTTGAACTCCTGGCCTCAAGCAATCCTCCTGCCTTGGCCTCCCAAAGTGCTAGGATTATAGGAAAAAGCCACCATGCCTGACCATTCTTGTTTATAATTGAATAATATTCCATGGTGTGTGTGTGTGTGTGTGTGTGTGTGTGTGTGTATAAAACCTTATTTTCCTTAGCCTTTCATCCACTGATGGACATTGAGGTACATTCCATATCTTTGCTATTGTGGCTAGTGCTGCAATAAACACACATGTGCAGATATCTTTTTGATATAATGATTTCTTTTCCTTTGGGTAAATACCCAGTAATAGGATTTCTTTTTCTTTCTTCTTTGTGTAATTTGTTTTATAAGATCTGTGAGTTTCATACTTTTGTACGTTTTTATGATGGCAAATATTGGCCTTTTGTTTCCATGTTTTGAACGCCTTTGAGCATTTCTTATAGGGCCAATCTAGAGGTGATGAATTCCCTCAGCATTTACTTATATGAGAAATATTTTATTTCTCCTTTCTTTAGGGAGCTTATTCTGGTAGGATGTAAAATTCATGGCTGGCACTTTCTTTATCCTTAAGCACTTTGAAAATAGGATCCCAATTTCTTCTGGCTTGCAAGGTTTCTGCCAATAAATGGGGTCTAATACGGTTTCCTTTATAGGTGACTAGACACTTTTCTCTTGCTGATTTTAGGATTTTCTTCCTTCATATTGACTTTAGACAGTCTATTCCTTCCTTAGAAATATTAGTAGAGGATTGTTAAATAATAGTACAAACGCAGATTATTATATAACTATTCACAGTCATGTTTTATAAAAATATTTCATATGGGAAGATGTTGACTCCACAATGAATCTACAAAATTGTATGCACAGTATGATCACAATGTTTTTAGAAATTATATATAAATGCTGCAAATGTAATAAGACAATCCTACAGTATTTGAAGTTGTAAACTTCAGCTATGACATTAAAGGTAATTTTTATTTTCTCTGCACTGTTCTGAATTCTCTACATTTTCTATCAGTATATTATATAATAAAAACTATTAATTATGATTTCTATAATTTAACATGGTTTTTATTGTTCAAGCCCATAAAGTAGTCACACTTGTTCTTCTATTAAATAAAAAAGCTACATTTTTGTTATCATTTGACATCTCAAATAATTAATGTCTGTGTAAGCTTCTCAAACCCTGAATGAAGTGCAGCAAGTCACAGTGAAGTCTGCCTTCCCCCAGTAATGGCCAGCAACATGAACTACCTTATGCCGATAACACAAAAACTCTTTCTGATGTGGAAGCGAGATACGATTTTCATGCAGAAAAGACATCTTTCCCATACTGATCATCAAAATGAGCCTGTCCTCTCGGTGTACGTTCCCTCTGGCAGGCAGAGGGAGGCGGCTGCCAGGCTGCCAAGTGACAGGGGAACGGTGGGAATCACCTGCGAAGTAGATAACCTTCTTAGCATATATCATAAATCATGACATCAATTGAAAGGAATAAAAGAATAAGTAGATGATATAGAGAAAATAGTCTAGACTCACATGGCATGAAGACAAATACATGCACTCAATGACACAATACCCCAGTATCCAGAGCACACCTAACAGCAAATGGTCTTCACCAGTTGTATGAATGATGCAAATAGGCTGAAAAATGTTATTTTTAATGAAAAAATAGTACATCTTTTGGCATCTATTTGAAATTCAGTTCAGCCTCATATAGAGCATTAAAAAAATTCCTAGTGTATACTAAACACTCAATTTTGCATTCATTATAAATCCATTAATTTGTAAACATTAGTATTAATCCTTTAAGCCATATAATTTAAGATCCTCCGGGTTCATTTCAAGTTTTTTAAAAAATAAGTATGGGCCATCTTTCTTTCACTCTTTGCTTATAAAACACTCATCTAAAGCTTGTAAACCTATCAATTATTGGCCATTGATTTTTATTTCTCTGCTACCATTTGTTCATATATATGCTCCGTTTTTATTGCTCTCTTTGATGGTCTCTATGTGTTGTATTTGTTTTCTCCTTGAAGGCTGGTTTTGCCCAATGGATATCCCAGAGACAATTCCATCTCAGCAGTCCCCTTCTGTTCTGAGGGGTTGCAGGAGATAAGAGACTGGCGATGTAGATAGCCTTTGAGCACAGATAGATACTACATACAACTGATACCATCTTGAAGTAAGATCATAAGGCCAGAGAATTCAAAAGTAATCACACAGCTTCAGGCTGTGCCCAGAGACCTATCAGGGCACTAACACTGCCCTTCCTTTTTTCCACAGTCCCAGGCTTTATCTATAATCCAGGATCAAGGGTAAAAGAGTAGGTAGCATTGGACTTGGTCAATTATATCGTCTCACACTCATTTTCCAACCTTTTGGGAAAAGGTGATCCTCTTACAGAGCCCTCTCCATGACTGTAGCCATTGAAATAAACCTCCCAACTGGAAGTGTCTGTGCTGACCCTGTGGGATCTGCTGGCTGAGCAATCAGCCAGTGTCATGACCTCCATGGTGCTGGAGGAGGAGAGGAAAACAAGCATTCACTAAGAGCCCCAGGTCTCCTTGTACCCAGCCTATGGCTACCAAACAGTCTGGAACTAAGGTAAGTGATTTTCCTGGGGAAACTGTGAGTAGTAGTGCTTGGCCAAAATCTCAGCCAGGCAGAAGACAACTAACTGCTCAGTAAGATGATGTTCACACTAGGTTTTCAGCTTTGTGTGGGAAAATGTTTATAAACTTTTATAAATGTCTACATTGACCGAAGTTTCTCCTAAATTAAAGACTGACCTCTAAAGTTTTTTTCTTTCCTATTCAGTTTCTTTTTAAACTTCCTGGTGTTTTATTTCTACTTTGACATTTAATTATGAACTTTTAGAATTACCCTAAAAAGAAAATATCTCTTGTCAGACTTTAAATACTAGCACAATAATACCACTTCACTAAGTCTAGGACATTTTAACCTCACACAAAACTGGCAAAGAACCAACAGATTTGCTATGTGTGTTCTCTATTGAGATGATAAACAATGCCTTTTCATATTTGAAGAGTCATCAATCATACCAGGCTTAGAAAGAGTGAAAAAGGAAAAACATTCCTGAAGTAATGGTCAAAATCATTGCTCAAGGAAAAATATATATTAAAAAATATATAGGGTTACTGGAGAGTTTTGCTGAACTCTACAAGCTTGGGAACTGTCAAACCATTTTTACTTCTGTGTAAGACACGTTCAGGGAACAAATTAGACATTTGTTGAGAAACTGCAAGACAGTTTAATTAACTTTCTTTTATAGGACAAAAGGCTACCATTTAATGCAAAATCCTCAGGAGGTTATTCTGAACTGAGTGATTCAGGCAGTAATATTTTGAATTCCATTTGAGCTTATTGATTCCTTCATCTGAGAAATAAACAATCAAGAAGAAACATGAAGCAGCTGTAGAGGCAGCAACCTCGGTCTTCCAGGCTTTACTCTAAATCACAAGAAGGGATATGGTCTAAATTGCTTCCATTCATATATGCTGCTAGGCGGTTCCTTATGTGAAAGATTACTTATCTTCTAATTTCTTTTTCTGTCTTTCATTAAACTAAGAAGGAAGCCTAATGGCTAGCAATAAAGAAAATTGTACTAAACAATTGGGAAAAAAATCTTTCCTAGCAGACTAGCTAAAGAAAAATATATTGAGTTTTATAATCAGCATGAGTTGAGAATGATGTTCTTATTATCTGTGAGATGGTTTTCTGGGCTATGCAGACCTGGAATGCTAGCGCTTGCTGGGAACCCACAGCTGCAGGGAAGACAGCTATGATTAATGATCCATCAGCACCCCAGGTATATGGGACATAAAGTTCACTTGCATTTCCATTTACAAAACAAAATATATCTAGCAATAAACAATGCCTTCAACCTCGATCTTTTTCTAAACTAATCTTATTCATTAATCAAACTAAACCATTATTCTAAACCGCAAAAGCTTAATATGCTGCAAAAAGTTGCCAGATACAGTAAGGAAGAGTTGATTTGTGATTATATTGGTGAGAAGGATGGTCTTTTGTTTCCTTTATTTCTCCAAAAGCTTGCTGCTTAAAATGTATCTAAAATTCATAATTTAAAACCCTCAATTTCTTGAGCTAGTGAAACTTGATTGTCATTCAAATAGCTGCTGATATGCAAAGGACCACACTCCAGAGAAATTGTAGAGCAAAGCTAATGTTTCCATTTATGCACACGTGAAGACAGATGAAGAGTTGGGAGTCCACCTAAGAATAGAATAACCTAGCATAGGAATGTGGGAAACCTCACTCTGGTTGAGGCCAAAAGGACTCTTAGAAATCTTTAATCACATTTTCTTGCCTGAGTCATACATCGCAGTGTGTTGCCATCATGTTACATATATTTACTCTCTCCTAAAGATAAATTTCATTCCTTTACCCTAGGAACTGTTCCTCTGCAGTATAAGAAATTCATAATAATCAAATTGTAATTATTCAATTATTTTAAGATCCATTGACTTTGACAGCATGTATAAACAACTTAAAATTTTTTTTAATCTCTTGGGCAGTAATTCCACGTCTAGTAATCTATCCTAAGAAAATAACCAAACATAAGGTTAGATACATTAATGTGTGAGTCTGTATGTATGTCTCAAGATGTTTACCACAACATTATATACAATAGGAAAAAATAAAATACAATGAATGATAAAGAAATTTTTTAAATTTTCAAATCATTTTTAATATAAAATTCAAAATAACCATATGTTAAAATATTAAACCCTCACTAAAAATAATATTTTAGAAGCTATTAGAAAAAGTTTTGTTTTCATTTTAACTATAAAAATAAAACTGTATGTTACAAAGTTAATTATGTGAAATTTAATATATTTGTGAAAAATTTTCAAATAGCATATATTTTTTATAAATCAAAGGAAAAGCACCAAAGTGTTATACGTTTGGTTATTTCTTGGGTAGTTGGATTCTGAATGATTTTTAAAATTTTCTTGTATTCGCTACTTAAAAATTTTTTTTTATATATTAATGATCAGAAAAAAGATATTCAATACATTGTCAGTAAGTATAATTATAGAATGTGAATGCTTTCTACATAGACAATGTTTTATGTGGTCTACCATTTACAAGTCTATATGAAGATTTTTCATTCTATTTATTTTACTAAGAAGAAAAACAAACTGTTTTCTGGGTTTTAATTTTCCTAGTATAGTTTTAAGTTTCTCATATGGGAGGGAGTTTAAGGGTAATATATTACCATGCTGGATTTGAACAGACCATCAAAGAAACATATCGTTAGAGTTAAATTTACAAAACTAAGTTACAATAAAAATTCATTACATCTCAGCAAACTAGGAATAGGGATAAACTTGACAAAGAACATCTACAAAAAAACTAACATCATATTTAATGATGCAAAACTAGAAGCTTTCCAATAAGACCAGGAACAAGGCAAGCATGTCCCTTCTCACCACTCCTTTTCAACATCATACTGAATGCCCTAGCTAAAGCAATAAAATAAGAAAAGGAAATAAATAGTGCACAGACTGGGAAGAAAGAAATAAAGCTGTCTTTGTTCACAGATGACATCATTGTCTGTGTAGAAAATCTGAAAGTATCAACAAAAAACTCCTAGAATTAATAATTGTAGCAAGTTTGTAGGATACAAGATTAATGTACAAAAGTTTATTGTTTTCTTGTGTACTGCCAATGAACAAGTGAAATTTGAAATTAAAAACACAATACCATTTATATTAATGCCCCCAAAATGAAATAGGTATAAATCTAATAAAATATGTACAAGATTTATATGAGGAAAACTACAAAGCTCTGATGAAAGAATTCAAAGAACTAAACAAATGGAGAGATATTCCATGTTCATGGGCAGAAAGACTCAACTTTATTAAGATGTTTGTTTTTCCCAACTTGACCTGTAGATTCAACATAATCCCAATTAAATCCCAGTGAGTTACTTTTTGGATATTAACAAACTGTTTTTAGAGTTTATAGGGAGAGGCAAAAGATCTAGATTAGCCAACATGGTATTGAAGGAGAAAATCAAAGTAAGGACTGGTACTACTCAATTTCGAGATTTACTATAAAGCGTAAAGAAGTGTGGTGTTGGCAGAAGAATAGACAAATATATCAATAGAACAGAATAGAGAACCCAGAAGGAGACCACGAAAATGTAGTTAACTGATTTTTGACAAAGGAGCATCAGCAATACAATGAAGAGGAGATAGTCTTTTCAACAAATGGTGCTGGAACAACTGAATATCCACATGCAAAAAATTGTAGATACAGACCTTACACCCTTCACAAAAAATTAACTCAAAATGAATCATAGACCTGAATGTAAAATACAAAGTATACAACTCCTAGAAAATAACGTAGGAAAAAAATCTAGATGACTTTGGATTTGGTTATAACTTTTGATATAACACCAAAGGCATAATCCATGAAGGAAAGAATTGCTAAGTTGAACTTCATTTAAGTTAAAAACTTCTGCTTTGCAAAAGACACTGTCAAAAGAACAAGAAGACAAGCCATACATTGGGAGAAATTATTTGCAAAAGATATATCTAATTAAAAAAATCTATTATGCAAAGTATATAAAGAAATTTTAAAACTTGGGAATAAGAAAATGAACAATCTAATTGAAAAATGGGCTGAAGACCTTAACAGACACCTCACCAAAGAAGATATGCAGATGACAAATAAACTTGAAGAAAAATGTTTCCCATCATGTGTCATCAGGGAAATGCAAATTAAAACAACAATGAAATACTACTATATACCTAATAGAAGAGCCAAAATCTAGAACACTAACACCAAATGCTGACAAGAATGTGACGAGAATGCAGAATGGAATAGTCACTATGGAGGTCAGTTTGTCAGTTTCTTACAAAACTAAACAATAGTCTTAGCATATGATCCAACAATCATATTCTTTGACATTTACTCAAAGGAGCTGAAAACTTATGTCCACACAAAACCTGAATGGGGATATTTACAGAAGCTTTATTCATAAATGCCAAAACTTGGAAGCAACCAAGATGTCTTTTAGTAGGTGAATGGATAAACTTGGTATATCCAGACAATGGAATATTATTCAGTGATAAAGAGAAATGAGCTATTAAGCCATGAAAAGGCATAAAAAATCTTAGATGCGTATTACTAAGTGAAAGAAGCCAATATGAAAAGGCTACATACTGTGTCATTCCAACTATAAGAAAAAGAAAAACTATGGAGACAGTAAAAAGATCAGTGATGGCTAAAAGTTGAGGGGAGGGAGGAATGAGTAGGCAGAACGCAGAGGATTCTCAGGGCAGTGAAACTATTCTGTATGGTAATATAATGGTGGGTACGTGTTATAAATTTGTCTGAACCCATAGAGGGTACAACACTATTCTGTGTGGTAATATAATGGTGGGTACAGGTTATAAATTTGTCCAAACCCGTAGAGGGTACAACACCAAGAGTGAACCCTAATAAAAAAATTATGGACTTTGGGTGATAATGATGTATTAATGTAGGTTTATCAATTGTAACAAATGTGCCACTCTGGTGGGGTATGTTGATGATGGGGGAAGCTATGCATATGCAGGGGAGAGGAGGCATAGGGAAAATCTGTATCTTCTTCCATTCAATTTTGCTGTGAACATAAAATTGCTCTAAAAATTAAAGTCTATTTTTTTAAGAAAAACTATTGAAAAATAACAAAGTAATTAATAACTTCTCATCCTGAGAGTCAGCTTTGAATCTGATGAAATGAAGGGAAGAAATGCATGTTACACATTCATGTTTTTAAAGAGTTCACACCGTCCTTGTCTCTCATTAGTGCTATGTCATCACACAACTGATGGCAAATGTTTTCTGATGGCAGGGTACTATTGCCCAGAACATATTTCACTGGTTAAAGAAACTCACAGATTATTTCCATCTGGAAAAAAAAATTTTTTTAACTGCTCAGAAGATTTTTCCATACTGAACATGTACAGACTTTACTTTTCTTGTCATTATTCCCTAAACAATATAACGTAACAAGTATTCACATAGCATGCACATTGTGTTAGGTAATATAAGTAATCTAGAGATGATTTAAAGTATACAGGAGGATGTGCATAGGTTATGTGTAAATACTATATCATTTTATATTAGGGACTTGAGCAACTATGGATTTGGGTATCCACAGGGGTCCTGGAGCGAAGTCCCCATAGATTCTGAGGGATGACTGTGCTACAAGGAAGCACAACCTCCTTATGCTGTGCATAGTCTTCATAACTTTAAAGACTTCCCAATATGTACCCAAAAGAACATAAGTCATTCTATGATAAAGACACCTGTACCCGAATATGTTTATAGCAGCACAATTCACAATCGCAAAGATGTGGAAACAACCCAAATGCCCATCAATTCAGAATTGGATTAGTAAATTATGGTATATGTATACCATGGAGTATTACTCAGCTATAAGAAATAACAGTGATACGACATCTCTTTGGTTCTCCTGGAAAGAGTTGGAACCCATTATATTAAGTGAAATATCCCAAGAATGGAAAATCAAGCATCACATGTACTCACCAGAAAATTGGTTTCCCTGATCATCACCTAAATACACATCTGGGAATGATACCAATCGGATATCAGACTGAGGTGGGAGGTGGGGGGAGGGGATGGGTGTATGCCTACATGATGAGTGCATTGCGCACTGTCTGGGGAATGGACATGCCTGGAGCTTTGACTTGGAGGGATAGGCGGTACATGGGCAATGTATGTAATCTGAACTTTTGTATCCCCCATAATAAGCTGAAATAAAAAAAAAAAAAGAATTCTCAATATGGTCATGTAGCCTGAGCACTCATCTTATGTAAACTGTGTCTATCTCATTGAAAATAGTTTACAATTAATGCAACTTTTAGCATTGGTCTAGGCTAGTCAGGATCTCAAAATAATCTAACCATTACAATTTTTTTCTTTCATGACATCTGTTTGCAACTCATCTGTTTGTTTATTTGACATTCTGTTCAGTTCTCCATACGTATTATTATATTAGGATCACAGTTTTGAAAAAAAAGCTATCATTCTTTTAACAATGTTGAATAACATTATCGCCTTTTGTAACTGGACACAATGAAAGAAAACCTGGTACCTATTCAACAAAATGGAGCTATTGTTGACCATCTGGAGTGTTCTGTTGAACTTAAAATTTCTTTCTTCTTGCTTTCCTTTTCCTTCATTTTTTCTGTTTTCCTTTTGAAAATGTCTTAATTCTCATAAAAACATATTTATCTTTTCAGTTATCATTTTTATTACCTTTTTTGTTTTGGCTATTTTGATCCTTTTCTATACTGTCATGATTTTTGTCAATGAGAGATTTCAGTTTCCTTGTGATGTAGTAAGAGAATTTTGATATTTTGAAGCTGCAAAAAGTCTTCCGTCTTCCAGAATAAGTTTTTCGGTAGGATATTTTTTCCATTTTATTTAGATTTCAATATATTCAATAATTTAAGAAAAATGTACAAAATTAATCTGAAGTTAAGGTATGCAAAAGTATAATTCAAATGCATTTTTAAAAATTGCTCCTATATTGTATAAGCCTATATAAATTAGTAATCAGATTACTCCTATAATATATACATCAAGTTGTTGATGGATAAATGTAGGAATTTTTATCACAAGAACCCTCTTCAGGCCATTTTACTACATTTGGGGAAATCTATGTGCAGTTTTGCTGTATCATTTAGTTTTGCTACATTAGTGTCAATATTATATGTTGTTTCATCTGGAGCTACCATTGGGATGAGATGTATTGGACCAGTTAATATATGAACCCATACATTGGGGTGCGTAAAATTTCATACAAAAACATTTCAGATGCATGTGGTATTGCTACAGTTTTGCTCTATAAACACAAAGATTCTCATAAATTCTCTCCTGCATGACTCCCATGAAAAAAGGAAAAATGTATAGAGTATTAAAAATTTTATATTCTCAATTATTTATTTTATACTTGTTAGAACTTTCATTTTGACTAGGCATTGTAGAGAACTAAATCTTCCAATTTTGCACGTCTGATAATTGAAAGAAATTTCAGCAGACTAGTTTCAGGTCTATATATCTCAAACTCAATTTCTCTTGCACAACCCTCATACTTCCAGGGCTGGGTATATAGTGCATGTTCACACTGCAGCATAATCTCTGGCCCTAAACCTGGTGTTTCATGTTGGGTGAGTCAGCACCGTGGATAATAGTGGTATTCCTGAAAGTCATTCCTGTTCCTGGATAACTACCAATAAGTGACAACGCCAGAAGTGATTATGTAGCCATACATATTGCCCATTAAACCAACAATAAATGTTGCCCCAGGTTAATTCTCTTTATTGGTATTACCTCAAACCCACATTCTTCTAAAGTCCCTGACACCCAGGGGCAAGTATATGACAAAGGAAAAATTGCAGTGGAAAGAGACAATTGTCTTAGCTAGTGAAAATATCTTACTTTGGCAAATTTTACAAAAACAAGATTATGTGAACACATTTCTAGGGTCCTCAGGCCCTTGGCAATGGTCTAGGAAAGTGACGAGATTTGAAGTTTCATAGTAAATCTGCTTCTGACAACCACCAGCAAAATACATCATAGTAAATTGTAGTTTATTGATTACTCTTGACATACTGCTGTTGGTAATATATAATGAAGAAATACCAGATAAATTTTATAATTTAATTATATAATTAAAAAATTATTAATTCTTAATAAATAAATAATTATGATTTAATTGCTTAATAATAAATTAGTAACAATAGGGCACATGTTTATAGCATGTATTATGTAGCAGGCACTTTGCCAGGGTTGTTTAATCTTCACATCAACACTATGAGAGAGGTATGCTATTAACCCCACATTAGAGATGAGGAAACAGAGGAACAGAGAGGATATGTGATTTGCTCTAGGTCACACAATCAGTTCTTTGCAAAATTGCCAAGTATAATTTGTATCTTTATACTCTTTCTTCCATTCGTATTCAAAATTTTGTGTTTGTTGATTTAGCTAGTAATACCTAACCCAGTATTATACTTGTCCCAGGGCAGGTGTTTAGTAAATAATTGTTTCTGAATAAATGAAGTCAGGTTGGTAGTATTTCCTAAGTCAGAAACAGAGCTTGAACTCTCTAACTGGAATGCTTCTGGAAGCTGACATGAGAAAAAAATAATCACATGGCCATATTTAACTGTTTATTGCAGGTGATAATTTAAGTGGTGCAATCCATCTTTAAAAATACATTGCTTTTCCCTACAGTTGATCCTTGTTGTCAAGTATCAGATCATCTTAGGAATAAAGAAATAGAGAGAAGGACATAAAACACTGATTAAAATCTGTAATTAACTGTTACCAGCATTTCAAGCTTCCAATGTTGCTGTCCCACTTTAATCTCAGCTGTATGAAGTATGTAATTGCTTTCTAAACACACATGGGCAGCTAATTCAATAGGATCCCCCAACAGCATTTGTCTTGTAGCCCAGAAATCAGCATTATTAGCAGCAAACCTCAAAATGTAACTATAGTATTCATGCTATAATCACATGGCCATACTTACAGTATAAACTACTGTAAGTCCAGTAAATTCATTAATTTGATTGTTTCCATTATCTTCATTTTATCTATTTTTTCTTTTAAAATTTTATTTATATGTTTCATACTTCCAATAACCAAAGAATACAATACTTCTATCAAATGGCTGAAACTATTTTTTCCAGTAATTCCAGTAAGATGGCTTTACTAATATCCGCCTGGTCTGAGTTTTGAGCTCATTGGATCAGTGCTCATTGCTGGAGTTCATAAATATTATGCCTAAAGCCAACCTTTCAGATGTGGAGGACAGAAGGAGGCTCTCCACCTCTCTATCCCCTCTTCTCTCTGGTGCCCAGTGGCTTCAGTCTCTGCTCCTGTCATTTGCATTTGAGTCTATTCTATTTCTTCAGTTCAAGCTCGTGATTAACACTTCTGGAGCTTTGCCAGACAACTCAGGAGTGAGTCTTCCAGTGTCTCATCCCCTAAGGCAGCAAACTCAATCTATTTAGAGAGCTGTTAATTAATTGAACTAGGTTCAGTCAGGTATTTATGAACAGGGAAAACGGGAATGGAAATGATAAGTGTGCCTTTAGAAAAAGACTGAGTAAGCTACACGTAAATTTTTTTTTTTTTAAAGCAACCTAACAAAAAGAATCTCTCCAAAAGGGGTTTTCCTCTATTCTACTTTAGTTTTTCTTCTTAACCAAATTTGAGAGAACACATTTGCTCTGTAGTGATATTAGTTGCATCCCAAATATGCTTGTAAACTTGGGCAAAATGCAGAAAGGAACTGAGAGGAATGTAAATACTGTATGTTCTTTCTGCAGAGCTGTTCAAGAAAAGGCTGTTTACTCAGAAAGAGAGTTTTAGAAAGTGTGTCTGCCATCTGTAGTCCAGATGATGATGATTGTGGTGATGAATTAAACATTTAGAAATAAAATATAATGGTTGTTTCTGATTTCAAGGATAAGGCAACTGAAAAACTGTTTCATTACCCATAATGTAAAAAATAGCTAGAATTTGTTTATGTATTATGTGTCTATAGCTTAGAAGGTATAAGAGAGAAGATATGCTGATCATGAATATTTGCGAGTATGTCTTGGCACAATTTCTCTATAGGTTATAGTGCACGAATGATGTGCTAAGACACAGGGACAATGCCATAATGTTGAAAGCAGCATCATCATCATCATCATCACTCACTCCCTTAAGGGGAATCATAATCTAAGATAGAGTGATCATTTCATGTGTTGCTACTCACATGCATGATGCTACACCTATTAATTAATTTATCGAGACTATCGCCATTTCTGAAGCTATGAAAAGACATTTAGCAAAGTGGCATGATTCTTTACTGAGTGAGATGCAAAAAGAAAGAAACAGACAAAAAACTAATTGGGTATGATTCTTGAGCGCGGTCCGTCAAGAGCAGGCAGTCTAAAACAGACATAGAAAAGGGCAATGAAAATATTTGATACAGTCATAAGATAGCCACAAAATCAAGGCCCCATAGAAGTATTTTGAGGTGGTTAAAAAAAAAAAAGAGCACGTTGGGTGTGGTGTGGTGTGATGGAGTAGGGGCAGGAGGGATAGAGCAGTGCTGATGGAATCATCATCTTTCATCCAAAAGTCAAGAGACGATTTCAGTACGAAGTGCAATTTCAAATGTTTGTGCAATCAAGAAGGTTGAGAAGGAGGCATACAAGACAGAAAGTGAAATCAAGCTGGACCAGGGAGGTGGTGAGGCATAGAATGGCCTGTGCTGCCAAATACAAAACACTAAGTCCAAGCAGGCTACTCACCTGCAACTCAAGATACTTAGTAAAAGGCTCTAGGTTTTGAAGAGTTAAAGAGTGTCCTGACCTTCTTTCTGGTCAATCTACTCTTTCTTACAAACCTTTGTATTTCTTTGCCATTAACGGAAACAACTAGCTGTTTTGATCACATAGCACACGTTCCTGGTTGAGAATGCTAGCAAGGATGTGGTTAAAGTGGTCCTCCTGGATGGGTGGTTGAAGTGGTCTAGGTTGGATGGGGAAGGTTTGGGTACTGAAGGCAGGTTGATAAGAGTCCTATCCAGTGGTGTGCTGGAGTCAGCTCCTGCAATATCCTGAGAGGAAATTTATAAATTCTCAGGAATTTTGCAAGCCAGTTGTTACACATAGCTATTATTTAAAATATATTAAACAAGTTAGATTTAAAAAAAGTAATAAATATTCATATCCTTCCACTTCCTAATTTTTTTTTTTTTTGCCTATTTTACTATATACTTTCAAGGTAATTTTCTTGTATTGTAGCTATCTATATGATGGAAATATAATAGTAAGGAATGGTGCTACTAGACATTTCTTCCCAATGCTATGCTCAGTGACAACATGGTGGTGGCTTAAAGTCAGCTATGTTGATGAACATTTGCCAGCATATCACTGATCCTAGCCACAATGTACCCTCTTCAAGAGTGGTTCTGAATGCTTGAAGGTGCTGACTCAGGAAGGGGAGGTGGGGAAGGGAGGGATATATACCTACATGATGGGTGCAACACGCACTACCTGGGGAACAGACACGCCTGGAGCTCTGATTTGGGGGGAAAGGCGGTACATGGGCAACATATGTAACCTGCAATTCTGTATCCCCCATAACAATAAGATGAAATAAAAAAAAAAAAAAGAAAAATAAAATTAAAAACCAAGAAAACCAAAGGAAAAAAACAAAAAAGAGTGGTTCTGATATTTACATCAGAGCCGATTTTAAAGGCAAAATAAAATCCCATTAAAAAGTAGATGCGAAAAATCTATAAGGGTATAAGAGAAGTACCCAAGCTAACATTTCTCTGATCTTGCTGTCTGTGATTTCTGAACATTCAAGTATTCATTCAGTGGTATTTATTGAGCAGATTCTACCACCATGCTAGGCTCTCGGGATACAAGGAAGATGAGTTACCTGCCATCAGGGAGCCTATAGCCTAATAAACCACCCAAGGAGTCCATGAATGATGACAATAGAGATTGGTATGGGAGGGTAGCACAAGGTGCATGGGAGCACAGAGGAGGGAAACTGAAGTGTTAAGGCAGGTGTGGGACTAACACCATAAACAGCATATTTGGTGCCAACTAAGGTAAGTTATTGGGGAATCTTACAGGAAAAAGCATTAAAATGTACATGGTCCCTTAACCCTTATCATGCCTCAGAGAGGCACGGGTTGTACCCTGGGAAAGGGACCCCCCATAGCTCTGAAGCTGAGCAAAGGTGGGAGGGAGCAGGTAGCATCTACCAATGGCATAAAACTGGGAACTGGAAAGTCTTACAGTGTAAGGAATGGCCTTGCTAGTGAGAAGGGCATCTTGGTAATGGAAGTTTGCCCATTCCAGTTGGCAATTATTCAGTAATTCCTGCCAGGGGCTCAGTGCTAGGCTATCAGAGGACATCTGTTCCTTCTCATTCACCCAGACTGAGGGTGTCTGGGGGAGGAGGAAGGAGTTTGTGGAAAGAGGAGGCCTAATCTGAGTCTTGAAGAGGGTAATAAAGGAAGGAGGAACAAGACAAAAGCCACATCCAGGTAACAACTACCATGACACCATGGTTAATTCTCATCTAAAGAGCTATTTCTGGAATGTTTAGAAATAAACTTGGGAGGTAGGAAGAGAAAGGTGATAAGATAGTATAGGGAGAGATGAGAAACATTGCCACTCACTCGCCATTAAGATTTTCAGTTGGGTGCCTCCGATGGGGCCTGGAACTCTGCAATGGTGATTAAATTCGGATTCAACTCCTGGACAAATATTTCTAATATCAGGCAACTGAGAAGTAAATTGAAATGACATTATTAGAAATAAGTAAGTGTCTATGTATAATAATCTGCTGTTTCTTTGCCTGAAAGAAGAGAGTTCATCATCTGTATGCATTGCTTTTGAAACTGCTAAACTGAATCCTATATTTCTTCATGCTGAATTGAAGCCTGCAGTTATCAAAATGCTGACAAGTTGAGTTATTGGCTATTTTCAGGAATCATACGAAGAGTTTCCCATTAATAACATTCACTCTGTACATTGATAGAAGAGAATTATTTAGAGCTATCAAATGTATTATTACAATGTATCCTGTATGCCCTGAAGAAGACTTTTTTGACTTACAGAAAGAAAAAGCGAGTATTTACAGGAGGTCAACAAATGACAAAATCCCATTACTTATAATAAATGGGAAAAATGTAGCAGTGCAATTCTATGACAACTCAATTAAAATCTGCCATTCTCTTTCTGGTTTTCTGCAAAGTTTACCATGCTCACCTCACAGAAAACAAGAGGTAAAACTAAGAACTCAGATGAAGAAATTTGCTCTAAATGCTGATTTACCACGTGGGCTTAAAAATCCCTACCAAGAAAAAAAATTTGACAATTTCCTTTATTTCATACTAAAAATATTATAAATTGCCCACTTGAGGAGATATTAGTGTATCATGTGCCTTTAATAAAAAAGAAACTATGTTAAAATATCCTGATTTGAAATATAAAAGTAATGGATCAGAGGTAAATATATAAGGAATGGCTCATATACAAAAAAATTACTACTATGGAGTGTGGAAAGTCTTATTTGGCAAATAAGAACCTCAAACTTCCTTCTTATGGTGGAATTGACTACAGAAATAGTTCTGAAACCTTTTCTATGTTTCAATTCATAAACTATTTTGATATATTCAATATCATTTTGAATACATCCCTTCCTACATGATGTTACATAGATATAACTACATTCCACACCCCAACAACACATAAACACACATGCACAATCCAAGAATGATGGGTAAATGATGGTACCTTTTGATGCCACTAATCCAGCAGTTGACATACATTGCATAGTTCCTACATACCAAGTATTGTTCTAGGCACTGGCATAGACACATGTATAATACCTACTTCCTGTTCTCAGAAAGGTATCTTCTAGTAGATGGAGAAAGACATAAAAAAGACAAATCAGATGCCAAATTCAGGAAAGGGAACAACAATAAAAGACAACTACAGACCAATATCCCACATGAACACAGATGCAAAAATCCTCAACAAAATACAATATTAGCAAACCAAATCCAACAACACATGAAAAGAATAATTCATCATGATCAAGTATGTTTCATCCTAGGGATATAAGGGTGGTTCAACATATGCAAATCAAATATAATTTATCACATAACAGAATTAAAAACAAAAGCCATATGATCATCTTAATGGATGAAGAAAAAACACTCAATAAAAACCAGAACCTCTTCATAATAAAAACTCTTAACAAACTACACATAGAAGGAATATACCTCAAAATAATAAATGCCATATATGACAAACCCACAGCCAACATCATACTGAAAGCATTCCCTCTAAGAATTGGAACAAGACAAGGATGCCCATTTTCATGACTTTCATTCAACATAGTACTAAAAGTCCTAGCCAGAATAACCAGGCAAAAGAAAGAAACAAAGTGATCCAAACTAGAAAGGAGGAAGTCAAACTATCCCTGTTTGTCAATGATATGATCTTATATCTAGAAAGCCCTAAAGACTCCTCAAAAGACTCTGAGAATTGATAAATAAATTCAGTAATCAGGTTACAAAGTCAATGTACACAAATCAGTAGCATTTCTATACACTAATAACAGCAAAGCTGAGAAATCAGGAACTCAGTACCATTTACAATAGCTGCAAACAAACAAACAAACAACAACAACAACAAAAACACCTAGGAATATTCTTAACCAAGGAAGTGAATGATCTCTGCCAGGAGAACTACAAAACGCCATTGAAAGAAGTTGTAGATGACACAAACAAATGGGAAAACATCCCATGCCTCCTGATGCTCATAGATCAGAAGAATCAATATCATTAAAATGTCCATATTACCCAAAGTGATTTACAGATTCAGTGCAATCCTCATCAAAATACCAATGTCACTTTTCACAGATCTAGAAAAAACAATCCTAAATTTCATATGGAATCAAAAAAGAGTTCAAATAGACAAAGCAATCCTAGGCAAAAAGAACAAATCTGGAGGAATCACATTACCTGACTTCAAATTATACTACAAAGCTATAGTGACCAAAATAGCATAGTACTGGTACAAAAGTAGAGACATAGATCAATGAAACAGAAGAAAGAACCCAGAAATAAAACCATATATCTAGGCCGGGCGCGGTGGCTCACGCCTGTAATCCTAGCACTCTGGGAGGCCGAGGCGGGTGGATCGCTCAAGGTCAGGAGTTCGAGACCAGCCTGAGCGAGACCCCGTCTCTACTAAAAATAGAAAGACATTATATGGACACCTAAAAATCTATATAGAAAAAATTAGCCGGGCATAGTGGCGCATGCCTGTAGTCCCAGCTACTCGGGAGGCTGAGGCAGTAGGATCGCTTAAGCCCAGGAGTTTGAGGTTGCTGTGAGCTAAGCTGACGCCACGGCACTCACTCTAGCCTGGGCAACAAAGTGAGACTCTGTCTCAACAACAAAAAAATAAATAAATAAATAAATAAATAAAACCATATATCTATAACCAATTGATCTTTGACAAAGCGGACAAAACATACCCTGGGGAAAGGACATTCTATTAATAAATGGTGCTGGGAAAATTGGATGGACACATGCAGAAGAATGAAACTGGATGCCTATCTCTTACCATATACATAAATTAACTCAAGATGGATTAAAGACTTAAATGTAAGACCTGAAATCATAAAAATTCTAGAAGAAAACTTAGGAAAAACTCTTCTGGACATTAACCCAGGCAAAGAATTTATGACTAAGACCCCAAAAGCAAATACAACAAAAATAAATAAATGGTACTTAAATTAAACTAAAAATCTTCTTCATAGCAAAAGAAATAATCAACAGAGTACATAGAAAACATATAGAATGGGAGAAAATATTCACAAACTGTACATCTGACAAAGGACTAATATCCAGAATCTATAAGGAACTCAAATAAATCAGCAAGAAAAAAGGAAATAACCCCATTTATTAATAAAAGTGGACAAAAGACATGAACAGGCATTTTTCAAAAGGACAAATGGGCAAGAAACATATGAAGAAATGCTCAACATCAATCATCAGAGAAGTGCAAATTAAAAATCAAATTGAGATACCACCTTACCCTTGTCAGAATTGCCATTATTAAAAAGTCAAAAATAATAGATGTTTGCATGGATGCAGTGAAGAGGAACACTTATATACTATTGATAGGAATGCAAATTAGTACAACCTCTATGGAAAACAGTATGCAGATTCCTCAAAGAAGTAAAAGTAGACTGACCATTCAATCCAACAATCCCACTACTGGGTATCTACCCAAGGGAAAAGAAGTCATTATATCAAAAAGACACATGAACTATACATTTATTGCAGCATAATTCACAATTGCAAAGATACAAAATCAACTTAAGTGCCCATCAAATGATGAGTGGATAAAGAAAATGTGGCATATATATATTATATATATAATATATATATATTATACACACACACACACCATGGAGTACTACTCAGCCATAAAAAGGAAATAATGTCTTTTGCAGCAACTTGGATGGAACTGAAGGCCATTATCCTAAGTGAAGTATCTCAAGAATGAAAAAACTAATACTACCTGTACTCACTTATATTAATAAGTGTGAGCTAAATAATGGATACACAGTCACACAGAGTGTTAAAATGGACATTAGAAACTCAGAGGGGGGAGGTTGGAAGGGAGGTGAGAGATCAAATATTACCTATCAGGTATAATGTACAGGTGATGGGTACATCTGACTTCACCACTATAATATTAATCCACATAACAAAAAAACACTTGTACTCCCTAAATCTATTGAAATTTTAAAATGAAATTATAAAAAGTAAAAAAAGGACAAATCACAATATAACAAGGTAAGTAATCTTGTCAAAAAGGTATGGAGGATAATGCTACAAAATTAACCAAAATAGAGATATTCATCCTGCCCAGAATCAAGAGAAACCTCACAGAGAAATTTACACTTAAAAGAATAAGATTTGCCAGACAAGGAAGGTGGAAAGGTATGGAATTAATAAATTTCAAATCATTCTAAAAAAAAAACACTATAAAAATCATCAAAATTTTCCTGAATATCAATACCTAGACTACTTAGAAGAATTTTCTGAACCATGAGCCATCCTTAAGACATACTTTAAAGACTTCTGATCTTGAAAGAGGAGACCCCTTCTTCCATATTTTCTGTAGTTTCTAATTCATTAGCAGTGGCATTCCATAAATTAAATTCTTTCCTTTGTATTCCTGCAAATTATGCTTTAGGAGTTTGAGAACTGTCATTTCTTACATTATCTACTTTTTAATGAGATATAGTAACTTTTTCTTACAACATTGGAAATAAACATTTCAAATTCTCTACTGCTTCATCTTTCTAGGGTACCTGTGGAGACAGGTTTTTAATTCAATATATCTTATATTTCACTTACTTCTTGATGCCATTTAATGTGTTCTACTTGAGAAGTAATTGAGCAACCTCTTTGGGTCAAGAGCTTCCATTTTGACCTACATTTCTTAAGTGTTAAAGTAACAAGGTGATTCTGGATGAGGTAATACTCTAGGAATTTTTTTTAAGATCTGGATGATGAAAGTCTGAAAATAATGAGACTGAGCTTGGTACAACCCCATCTGGGCTGGGCTATTAATATTCCTCACTTGAGTGTGATTGCAGATTGATTAGCTAGAACCTTGGGAACTGTGCCATGGCAAACGTACTGCTGTGCGTTTACTAAGGCATTTCTTCCTGTTGGACTCACAGGGAGTGTCTATTTCTCAGGCTCCCCTGGGGTTGGTTGGGCCCATGAGGCTGAGCTCTGGCCACTGGGGTGGAAGTGATGCAGGCCACAGTGCTCGCCACAACTCTCTAGCTTCCCTTTTTCTGCCATACCCATCCTGGAGGTACCAGATGATGTACCTATAATATTATATATAATTCAGTAGGGCTACTCAATGTAGATCAGGCTTCATATAAATGAGAAATGAACATTTATGTTGATTGCTTTTGTGGTGTTGGAGTGTTTGTTGCCACAGCAGAGCCTATGTTATCCTTTCTGGTACAACCATGGGATTGTCTTGTTGGAGCCATTAGGTCAGATCATGGTACATGACGCTGAGGATGGAGTTTCCTCAAAAGGAACAGATGCTCCCAGAATCAGTCATCTCGGAAAATGATCAGGCCTGGAATACGAAATGAGGATTTAGTGAGCAACGTGGGAGAGAGAACATTTTTCTTCTTTTGGGGGCCAGAGGCCTAAGGCAGGGAGATTCCTGGAGCATTTCTGACATGAGGATAAGTATGACGGGTGGAGAGTCTAACAGGGGCATAGAACCTCCGTCTGGTCAGGACAGAAGGAGAGAGCCAGGGGACACTAGACTGGGCTTGTGCCAGGTCAATATTGTAAAGTTTTCTTCATGTTGCATTTTCCTTCCATTTTTCTCAAATCTTCAATAAAGTCTGCTTCAAGGTACAGCTTGGTTTCAGCTGTACTTCGGGCAATTATGGAAAGACTTGCCTTTGCTTCCAATGCACAAATAAAGGAGAGAACAGTGTCCCTATCTCCAGACCTTACTAGTAAAGAACCAGCAGGCCCAGCTGAATGTCAGAGAGCAGAGTGTGGAAAGAAGAGATGACAAAGCAGCACTGTAACTGATTTGGTATCCTTTTGTGTCTGAAACATAGGTAACACTAAGATGCTGAGCACCAGAAATATTCTGTAACCAGACTACCTTCCTGATTTCAGTGAGTTGCAAGCTGCAATTTCACGGTGCAATTTTCCACAAGGGTTACTCAGTAGGAAACACATCATTCTGTCTGCATTGCTGGCATCAGCTCCTGCACTGTAACAGTGAGGATGTTACATGATGCTGCAGTAACAAACAGCCCGGCAATCTCAGAGGCATAAAATAAGAAGGATTTATTTCTCATTTCTGCTACATGCTTACTGCAGGTCAACTGTAGTCTCTGCTCAAAGCTGTCTTCTTTCTTGGGCTCAGGCTGGGGGAGTAGCCACCATCTGCAATGTGGCCAGTCACTGTGACGGAGGGACAGAGAACACAGCAAAGGATGCACTGGCCCTGAAAGCTTCCACCCAGGAGTGATGCATGTGACTTCTGCTTCCAAAACAAGTTCCCCTCATGCAGAAGGGCAAGGCACCGTCTGAACATTGCGCACAGCCTGCTGGTTCACAGCCCCCCTCCCCCACATTTCCCATGAAGTCCCTTGAGTCCCTTGCTGGAGAGTATGTTGTTTTAATTCAGTAAACTATAACCAAATTAAAAATGGACTGAATAGGCTGTCCGTTTTCCTGACGAGAGAAACTCTATAAGGAGGGCTTGGTCTTAAGTAGAGAAGACAAAGAAAAAGAGACAAAAGAAGAATGAGAGAAGAATAGATGGTGAGCAGCATATAAGAAGAAATAAAGAAAGAAGAGAAATGAAGAGAGGGGGAATCCCGGCAGTGAGCATTGCTCACCTTTGCCCTGACCGGCTTTGTCAGAGCTTTTCTGCTCCTCTGAGTCTCCACTGATGCCTGCCTCTCTAGGACCTGACTCGTTCCTTGAACACAGAAAGACCCCTGGAGAAGAGGAAGCCAGAAGGCAAGAGTAGAACGAAGGGGCTAAATCAGACACCTGAGTCTGAGCTGTCAAAGAAGGGTGACTGGAGAAAAGGAACAAGGATGAGGAGAAAAGGAAAATGGAAGCCACCCATGGAGAGTATAAAATTCAAAAATGTCTTAAACTTGGGAAGATGCTGCAGCAACATGAAACTGCTAGAATTTGTTGTTCCAGCGTTTTCCCTCACTATACTCTGCCTGACGAGGTTTGCAAAGTTCACACTCTTGAGATTTTTATCTCAATATAAGAAGAAAGGAACTGGTTATCCCAGAATAAACACACTGGGGACTTTGCATCTTGGTGTGACCGATGGCCTGCGGTTGACATGGGTCCCAGCCAACCAAGCTTCTGCATCCAGCCTCATCCCACCCGTCTGTAGACAGGCCCAGTCCTACCAGTTTCACACAGCCCATAGCTTTGGAGAATGTGCCGGGCCTGCTAGGTATAGGTAGTATAACTGTATTCCAAAGAAAACCTTACTCTGACCCATGAGAAATCACTTGTTTGTTTAAAAAAAAAAAAAAAAAGTCTTTGCAGCTCCACAAATCTGGTGCTAAAAATATCATTTTAATGTAACCTGATCTGCTTTCAGTAGCACCTTGCTAGTGGAGACTAACAGGCATCTCTATGAAATGTCAGACTGTCTTTTCACATAAAATGTATGAAATTGTTTAACTGAACTCCACTGCAAGAGAGCTTCTGCGGCATCCGCAGGGAGGGTGAATGCCTGGGAAAGTGGCAAGCTGCTCTCCAAGATGCTGTTTAGACCTGGACATGGCAGTGGCTTTTGCTCACATGATAGCCTCTATTTACTATATTTTCATGACTTGAGTGTGAAACTGTTTAAAATATTTTATATGAAATAGAAATAGGTTTGTAAAGAGAAAGCATCAATATTACTAAGACAGAAAACATAAAGCACAGCCAATGGCTTAAATTCCCTCTCAGTGTTCTGTTGAGTATTTCCCCTTCTTCTGAAATGGATGCTTCCCCTTTCTTCCTCAATCTACAAATACATTAGTTCCTCAGAAGCTGCCATATTTTGCACAGGACTGCCACTAACCGAATCAAGGTCTTCATGTGAAAAAAAGGGGCTCCGCATCACAGGTGCCCAGCTTAGCAAGATCCAGTGTCTGCCAGAAACAAAGAAATCCCTTCCTCTGGGAAGATCCATGCTCCATGCTGCACGGCTTGGTGAGCAGAGTATGGGGTTGGTTTCAACTCTCCACCTGGGCATCTTTGTGAAGTGCATGAAGTGCACAACTGTACATGTCTGCTCTCACGTGTTCTTTCTCCCTAGCTACATTTGACTGATCCAGGGCAGCTTCTTATATAATCCAGGCCAATCACACAAAAGGGCTTATATGAGCCCTTTTAGTTCTTTCCATTAGACCAAGAGAGTCAGACCTTCTCTGTTGGTAAAAGCCAAAAGGATGAAGATGAATTCATGAGTCATGTCAGGTGGCTGAGATTCCCACCATTTGAAAGAAGCCGTCTGTATTGAGAAAAAAATGAAATCAATATGCACAAAGCAAAATCAAGAGACAGTCAGAATTTACTCAGCACTAACATTTCTGGTTTCAGTGGTGACCGAGTCTAGCAGCATCTCTACCTTTCTAGCGGGTGGGTAGTTTGGTTGTTCAGTCCTCCCATGGCTTCCATGATGGGCACTTTATGGAGTCAGGAAGAAAATGCAGCAGCACTGCAAAGGGCAGCACAGATCACGGCAGCCAGGGCTTCCGGATGCGGTTCCGCCCTGCAGCGGTCAGCCCCCAACCAGCTCAAGCAGGGAGGCGATAACTGCAACCCAGGCACCGAAGGGCCTGTGCTTGTTAAATGATTGAGCCAACTCCTCATATTTAGCGGTACGACCTTATGCAAATCTCTAGACCTTAGTTTTCACATCTGTAATATGAGAATTTTAATAGTTTCAATTTTATAGGTTTGTTGAGGGGTTTAAGTAAAATAATGCACATAAATATTTAGGATAGTACCGTGTATCTAGTGCTAATAAATGTTAGATCTGATTATTATTAGTTTTTTTATTTCAGTGTCATAATGGTGCTTGACATAGAATAGGCACTAGTAAGTGTTACAATGCATGTAACAATCTCATTGTAATCCTAAGTCATAGCTAACATTTTGTGACCTTAGGTAAGCCATTTTATTCTTTTTAAATCTCAATTTCTTTGTCTATAAATGGAAATAATAGTAATTTTTGACAGGTTAATTGAAAGATAACATGAGATAATGCATATGAACAAATTTCGTTAACTCTACCCAACTATAAAAAATGAAAGATTAGAAAGATGCATCTAAGTTTGCTTCTTTTCAAAAGTGCCAAGATATTAATATTTTGATAGCTGAAAAAGAAGTGAGATTTTAAAACCTGACTTTCTTCTATTGAATTCAACAAGTACTATGTGTTCTAAAAATAGAACACATTTTTTCTCCATTAGAATCAATAAAACTATTTTCATTTTGATTGAAAAAAATGTGTCCTTTAAACATTTTTATTATTCTTACATTAGCCCTCATGCAAAAATTGTGCTTCCCCCTAATGAAGACTGAGAATTTTGATAGTACTCCAAGGCCAGCTGGGAAAAATAGCAATTTTTAAATTACAAATCAAATCTTTGCATGATGTTTAAAACATTAGCCTGCATACAATGAAAGAAGCCTCAGATCAAATTATCTGTTTGCTTAGCATGCTAGCATTTGATAAGTGGAGATTTTGGATCAATAAATAAAATTTAATATACTCATCTCTGGATCATTTCAGGGAGAGAGTAGCCTCACCCCCCAACTCTATTGCTTTTTCTAGCAAGTTCATAGATATAAGTGAAGAAGATGTTCAGCAGAATAAAGTCAAGTTAAAGAATAAAAATGTGAGACAAATTATGAGACTAGGAAAGTTGAACATAGTGCTACACTGTTTTGTTTCACTCTCAACCTAGGACATCACCATCTGTTTTCTGACACACCCCTCTCCCCCTCTTAACCTGAACATTTGCAAGGCAGGAAATGGCAGGTGATGGGGAGTCCAGTGAGCCCAGGTGTTTGAACTCGGCCATTTCAGGCCTGGCTATAGACTTACTCAGCAACCTGATGATATGGTTCAAAGGTTGTGACCGCCTTCTGGCACCACTTTCCCTTGCTTCCTGGCTAAGAACCCTCTATTTAACAAAGTACTTTGAACCTCGTGGAAGCTCAACAAGTAATTGTGGAAAGGATATATGAAGAAATGCAAGAAACTTGGAAATACAAAAAAAAAAAAAAAGAATTTTAAAGAAACTCCCTATTCTATATATTCATTGATAGACAGTCAAATCTTGTTCCACAAATATATCTTCTATATATATTATCAATTGTTTGTTTTCTTTCCTATAAAGGGGAAGTCTCTTATTGTTTCCTGCAAATGCTGGATTTTTTTTTTTTTTTGGAAAATTTTAATTGTGTTATTCTTTACTATGAGAGACAGAAGGCATATGTACGCTGCTTCCACAAGTGTACACGTGTTATGAAAACAAACCTATGTTCTAACTATCGCTATAAATTTCTCTACTCTGCTATAGAGGGCAGTCTAAGACATTTGGTAGAATTTTATAGTCCAACTGTAACAACTTAAAAAAAACTGACGTAACCAAAGTAAGTAAATAATAAACGTTCCCCTTTGTTTGCTATTACATGTGGTGAATGTAAGACATGACATATTTTCTTTGCTCACCTGAAGAGTGATTTATGGACTGAGTTACTGAGCTTGTTTCAGGGGCCATTGGAATTGTGTATGCAGCTTGGGAGGTAAATGAGGAGGCTGTCAGTGACACTTCCTCGCAATGTCCTCATCAGCAGCACAGATTAGCAAACACCGTGTTGATGTGCCTGAATGATCCAGGCTGGGCACATGTGCCATTGCAGGAAGTCATCTGCAGACTCTCTGCTGTGGTCAGGGATGGGCTTTTTATTCATAAACTCTAGGGGAAAATAATTCAGATAGAGTTTAGTTTTAAGTCTTATTGGGCAGACCATTATAAAATTTTATTTCAGTTGTCAGCAGGGATCCACAAAGAGATGCACCAAGACTCGAGTTAAAATTACTGTCCATTCCTGGTCATGGTGCCCACATTATTGGTACACTGACCTATCCTTACCCTTGGCAAAACTGACCTTAAAAAAAACCAAAGCAATAAGGACAGTTTGTACTAAGTTCCAGTTTTCCCATCTAGCTGTTCATTCAACAAACATGTACTAAGCATGTGCTTAATGCCACACATTGTTCCAGGCGTGGAGGACCCTGCAGCCAACAAAGCAGAGTCTCTGCCCTAATGAGTCTCAATTTATTAAGAAGATACAATTAACAAATTAACAAAAAATACATTAGATGATACTGGTAACAATGAATGCTATGAGGAAAAATAAAGCAGGATGAGGCCATGAGAGTGGCATTTTAGATAAGGTTCTCAAGGGGAGAAGGCATCTCTGAGCAGGGAAACGGATGTATTGAGGGAGGCAGCCTTGGGCAAGTGTGTTCCAGGCTGAGGGACAGCAAGGAAGCCCATGTGCGGAGCAGAGTGAGCAAGGGGTCTGGCACATGAAGTGTGGTGTGTGTCAGACAGACAGCCAGGGGCACAACCATGAAGTCCTAGAAAGGACTTTGGGCTTGTTCTAAATGCCAGTGAAGTGAATGGAGGTTCTTGCAAGAGAGTGACACAATCTGCTTTGCCTCTTAAGAAGATTCTCTGGCTGCAGTTTAGAGACTAGACTGTTTGGGAGTGGGAGGTGGAGGTGGGAAGCAGGTTCACAATAGAAATAGGAAAACCAGTAGGGGGTTATTGCAGAAATCCTCCCCAGAGGTGAGTCCTATGGAGGAAGGGAAAGGAGAAAATTTATTTTCGGAGAGACAATGTGCAGATCGCAGAGCGTAGCTTCCAGGGAAACTGAAAGCACAGTCTCTGAAGAGGAGAGTGAGAAAGCTGGTATTTGTATCTTCTAGGGTCTGTCTTACATGCATAATTAGCAGGTTTGGGGAAAATCCATGAATATCTATGAGACAAGTCAAGTGCATGTACAGTGGGAAAACATACAGGCAACACACATTCTATGTTCACTTTAGAGTGGGGTCTTAACTTTAAAATTAAGGTAGAATTTGGCTCTTTACATCAAAAGGTGAACTATAGGACATAAAGACATTTTCTGCACAGTCCCTGCAAGCTGGATAAAACTGGCTTGAGAATCTGGGGCTGTTTATCAGGAAAGATTGTTCACAAGGTCGGTTTCCTGTCCATTCCCAGTTGCTGGTGGGACCACGAGGCGGGGAGGGGTGGTCCACCCACCAGGGTCAGTTGGGAAACTCCTAATTGTAGCCATTTTGACAATCTTTTTTTAAGGGCTAGTTTCTGTTCAATTATAGGAAAGAAGACTTTATGGCAGTTAGTAATATAGGGGTACGTGACAACCCCTCTCCTGGCTATGACGGCTTGATTCCATTTCTGGTGTGCCTCATTTTAGCCATAGGGAGTCCATTTCATCTGTCAGCCAGAGGTACATTTTAACAGTTTGAACCAGAGATAGGATTTTTGGTTGAATATGGAGTGGGAATGAAAGAGAAAAATGAAAAGTAACTGGTTAAATGTTTCATCAGCTGAATGACACTATTTATCAAGTTGAGAAAGACTGGGGTAGAAGCAAGTTTGGTGGTTATGGCCAGGTAATCAAGAGGTCAATTTTAGACCTGTCAAGGGTGAAATCTGGGAAGGCGGAATCCCTCCTACTGGAGGTACTTATTGTAGATATACACTTTGGACCCAGCCCCCAGAGATAGTACATCAAAAGGGGAGAGATCTGGTAAGATGAGCTCACATGGCCTTATGAGGCCTTATCCACGGGGTCCTCAGAGGCCCATCAGTGCTGCAGTTGCTGCTGCTGCTGGTTTGCCAAGGTCCTGGCAAGGTGGGAGAGAAGTAGCACAGGTACTATGGATTCTGCAACAGCACAACATCCAGAAGAAGGAGATGGTGGTGAAGTGATTGTCAGGCATTTTAGTGGCCCAAGAATGTCAACACCAACTGTGTAGTTTGGGAGACTGGAAAGGAAGGCCAACCAGAGAGTACTGCACATTGGATTCTATCTTATTTCTACTTAATAATGGGCACCTTTCTCACTCTACTGTTTATGTCCCATTGCAGCCACAGAAAACATCCCTGTGGTTAGGAGACCTGACTGAAAAGATGTACTTGGATATCTCATGGTGAAGCACCAACATTGGCAAGAACAGAAAGAAGTGCCTGCTAGAAATATATCTTCAGCAACCTGATCAACTTAAACAATTAGCAGGTGCAGCTTTAGCAGAAGCAAAGAGACTATGAATTGAAGATGAAGACGTGCACCTTGGTAAGAAAGATGAGCTGCTCTTTTGCAGAGTCCCAAAGAAGGGATTGTACAAACTGAACAGGTCTTTATCTGAAGCTATGTCAATGGGAAAATTACTACAATTAACGTCAAAATTAAAGCTAAGAGAAGATCTACATCAGGAATGATCTAGATGATAATATAACTGTTCTAAAATAGAAAAGTTTCGTGGATGCTGAGGCAGATGTGACCCAAGATACTGTCAGCAGAGAGTATATGCACGATCAGAAGCACAGTGAAATGTTTCCAAGAATATTTTTGTGATTCTTCAGCCTGTAAAGGCCAGAGAAAGGTATATAACTGAACAGTGATGACCCAAATGCAGCACCTGTGGATCCCACGTCATGTACCAAAAATCCTATCCCGGTTACCTACAACAGACATGACCAGGAAAGATTCAGAGGAAAAGAAGAAACAGAAGGCTTAAAAATTGGCACTACAGCACCTACCGTGGTAGGGAACAGAAATCTCTAACAGAAGATGCATCTGCCCATGAGACTTAGACTTCCGCAGCGTAGCCAGTACTGAGACCAGTTTCTCAAGCAAGACTCTCCCCAAACCAGAAGAAAGAATCTCAAATATCCATTATCTTAAGTCCAGCAGCTACCAGCTTTTTAATAAGCATGCTTAATGCAAAAGGCCTTCTCCAGGAGCTGAGATTTGTCCCATCAGATGAAAAGCAGAAACAAGGCTGCCAATAAGAAATGAAACTATAATTCAGAGACGATAAAAGCAGATGCAGCCAGAGGGTACTATTACTAGTTGTCACAGTTCCTTACAGAGTAGTAGATCAGGCCCTTAAGTTCATGAACTGGGGATAGCGGAGTGGGGTTGGTTGGAGCAGTTTTTGTGCAGGGTCCTGCAAGGCAGTTCAAAGATTGGCCATGACTTTTGACTGATGAGTCACTAATTGACATATTTATTAAAATTAAAGATGTTCATCTCAAGTATCCTAAAGTTTGTCTAGAAGCAAATGTTCAGAATAGAATGGAACAGTATTAGAACTCAGCTATCACAAATGTCATTTGGACAGACCAGTTTTCTTACAATTCTGAGAAACATTTATAGCTACATGGTAAAGCATAAATCCCTCTTGAGATTCTGAATTAGTTGGTTTTTCTGTTTTCTGGAAATTTGGATTAAGAAGCAGGGGTATACCTTGATCTAAAGGCTGAGATTCAACCTTTATTAATTTATCAAGAAGATATACATGAAAAAGGTCACAGACTGATCTTTTATGAGACCTTATTTGATGCTTTGTGTTTCAAAGGGATGATGCCTGTTATCTGCACAAGCATACCTTTTGTCTTACAATTATATTTTAATATTTGCCTTCTGGTCTATAATGGAGAATGTATATTTTATAAAAGTTTTTTCTCCACTGGCTAAATTAAATTAGCATTACTTAAAATTTTTTTCTTTAGAAAACAAATACAGATTATAAATATGTGTATATTTAAGGTTATAAGGTTCTCTAAGCTGCCTTGCTTCTGATTTTTTAATGCTTTGTAGTTCCTTTTATTGAAAATACTATGTTGTAAACGGTAACAAATTTTAGTCTGTGAAACTTCCAAAACCAAGCAGAGGAATATTGAATGAACCAAAATGTCAACCTGTAGGTATATTATACCTACACTTTAGTCAAGAGCAAGTCTTCAACTAGGGCTAGACTGTTTGGTCTTCCCATGACTTCTTTACCTGTAGTGAATACATTTAATGAACGTGCATTCTCGCTGACTTCTGACTGTGATATCTAACTGGAAATCTCAGCACACAAATTAAAAACTGAATTGGCTGTAGTACTTTTTATTTTGGGAGCCACAGTATGAGTTGGGAGAGGGAATATGTGTCAGCACCACTACAGTGTAACCTTAACTTTCTTCTCTCATAAGTTTATTATGGCATTTTGAGCAATATGATCATACGTAAACCTATCTTAGTCAGCCTGGACAGCCATGACTAAATATCATAGACAGGGGGCTTAACTGATAGTTCTGGAGACTGGGAAGTCCAAGATCAAGGTGCCAGGAGATTCGATTCCTGGCTTGCAGTCAGCTGCCTTCTCCCTGTATCCTCACGTGGCAGAGAGAGAGGAAGCCAGCTCTCTGGTGTCTCTCCTTAGAAGGGTGCTGATCCCACCATGTGAGCTCCACCTTCCTAACTTCATCTAAACCTAATTGCCTCCTAAAGGCCTCATCTCCAAATACTAGCACATTGGTGGGTAGGGCCTCAACATACAAATTGGGGGAAGTGGGACATAAACATTCAGTAAAGGGCCCCAAGCACTTTTAATATTTTGATCCCTTTTACTTACAAGTAGTTATTGAACAGTCATAAGCCAGGCACTGTGCCTGGGATACAATTGAGTTTTACAATTATAAAATGATTCATTAAGCATCTTTTTATCCTATCATTGATTGACAAGGTTCTACTAACATGACAAAAAGCAACCTAAAATCATCCTCTGCAATGAGATTCTTTTGAGCAATTTCTCCCATTTGTTTCTTCAACTCAAATGAATTTTGCCTATGTACAGTTGAACAAACATGTTTTTCTTTTAGCCTGAAAATTTTAAAGCTTCATACCAAGTTATTATTCAGCTTTAGGATAGTGTTCAGACCAGCGATATTAATGTAAAACCCATTTGCAAAAAAGATTATAGTACCACAATTCTTTGTTATGATTCTGAAACCCAGAAAGCTCTAAATAACAAAAGTTATTTTCTTTTTTAGTGGTAACACCTTGAAACCATCCTAACAGGGTTAACAATAATTCTGGACAGAAACATAGTGATAATTAAGCATTAATCCGGCTGCATTTTGGCCCAATTCCCTGTAACTGAAAGTCAGGTAGCACTGGATACTGACCATTCGCATCCCTGTTGTTCCTGTAGACAGGATCTCTGGCGTTAGAATCATAAGGGCTTTGTGTAAGAATTGCTTACGATGTTTTTCAGAACCTGAATGCCAGCAGAACAGCTGATGCCAACCAGTTTGAAGACCCCCACTGACAACCAGAATCAGCATGAGAAGGCAGCTGCTTCACCTTCCCTTCCCCACCCTGCACTCTTCAACCAATCAACAACCCCCATCCCCTCCACACACACACACACTCCAAAACCCTTAAAATCCCTGGCCCCAAACTCCTCAGAGAGGCAGATTCGAAGTTTCCTCCCATCTCCTCATTCACTGATCTTACAATTAAACCTTCCTCTGCTATAACCAGGTGTCTCCATGTTTTGACTTGCCGCATGCATCAAGCAATGAACTTATTATAGTTGCAACCCAATCCGAATTGGCACGAAGCTTTTTATTATCTTTATTCATTGCACTTAATGTGAATATTTTTACATTTCGCTGCAGAAATACTATGGTTTTGCCCCCAGGGATAAGAAACTAACTACTCCCAACCAAATGGAAGCGCACTCCTACTGGAGAGGAAATGGGACACTCATTTCCTTCTCACATCAAATTAATAAATGAGAATGAAGTGTTGTGTTTAATTTCCGGTACTACATTTTAAAAGGGACAATGACAAATGGTTGTGGGACCAGGGAAAGCCATTAGGAAGCTTGGTGGGTTGAAAAAAGAATGTCTTTTGTGAGTTTGCAAATTTTGAAGCTTCTTGGTTCACGCAGTTCTTTCAGCATGGAATGTTGACTCCATTTCTCTGTTTTGTCAGTTTTCAAGGCCCTGTGAAAATACCACTTCCCTTGTCAAGGTTCCCCTGATTCTTGCCCCCAGCCCCTAAGAGTGAATGAGGTGTTTTGTCCCTTGGGCCCCCACAGCACCTGCTTTATGTCATTGCAACAGAGCTGGTTTTATGGTTATGCCTATGCTCTGTAGGCCCACACACTGATTGCTTCTGCAGGGCAAAGACAGTGTCTTACTCATTTTTCTATCCCCTAGTACCAATCACATGACTTGCACATAATCACCACTCTATTTATATGTATTGAATGAAATTGAGATGTTTATTTAGCCTGGAGAAAATAAAACTTGGGATGAATATGCAAGCTAAATTCAAATATATGAATGTGTATCATTTAGAGGAGAGAAAAACCATATTCTCTATTATGCCAGAAGGCAAGATTTGGATCAAGTTGAAAATTAAAAATCGGGAGATCTTAATGCAATATAATTTAACTTTTATTAATAGAAAGTCATCAAAATGGAACAGACTACCTCAAAACATGATGAGGGGGAAGTGTGAACTAAAATAAAATCTTCAGTCTCCCCTCAACCGGCTGACTGAATGGACCCTCTCTTGGCCAAGGGGCTATCCTAAAACTAAATTGCCTGCTAGGAGGAGGGAGGTCAGACATGCCTCATCATGTCCCCTCCCTTCTTGGAGATGTTCTTTGTAACCCATTAACAGGCCTAAGGGTATGCAAGACAAACCTGCAGGTCCTCAATTTATACAACAAACATGTGTCCAGTGGCTTATCTCTGATTAACAGACCTCCTTATCTTAAAAACATTCCAAGTCTTTAGACAAATCTTCATGTCTTTACCAATTATAAGTCAAAGAATCTTTAAACCCACCTATAATCTGTAAGCTCCCGCTTCAAGATGGCCCACCTTTTTGGGCCAAACCAATGTATACCTTCCATGTATTGATTTATGACTTTACCTGAAATGTTAAAACCCAACTGTAACCCAACCCACAGTGAGTCTACTTGCTCAAGGCTTCTTGAGAGTGGCTCTGGGTCATGATCCTCAAAATTGGCTCAGAATAAATCTCTTTAAAATAATTTTACAGAGTTTGGCTTCATCTCCATTTACAAAAGTAAGGAAGAATTCCAAAAACAAGAGGGACATGTTACAGTGATATAAGAGCTGTTTGGTAGGGCTGGTCACACCTGGGGCAGTTTAAGCATCTAAAATAATATTGAAAGTAGTGGGTCATGGCAGGGTGTGGTGGCTCATGCAGGTAATCCTAGCACTCTGGTAGGCCAAGGCAGGCAGATTGTTTGAGCTCAGGAGTTCGAGACCAGTCTGAGCAAGAGTGAGACCCCATCTCTACTAAAAAAAAAATAGAAAGAAATTAGATGGACAACTGAAAATATGTAGAAAAAAATTAGCCAGGCATGGTGGCACATGCCTGTAGTCCCAGCTACTAGGGAGGCTGAGGCAGTAGGCTTGCTGGAGCCCAGGAGTTTGAGGTTGCTGTGAGCTAGGCTGACGCCACGGCACTCACTCTAGCCCGGGCAACAGAGTAAGACTCTGTCTCAAAAAAAAAAGTAAAGATTTTAATTCATTTAAAAAAAAAAAGAAAGTAGTGGGTAATCATCCATTGGATAAAAAGTAATCTATAAATTCATAAAGAGACAAAACTAACAAAAACAAAGACAAACAGATAAGGGAGGGGAGGAGGGAAAGTACTTATAGAAGGATGTCAACTAATAAATGTGGAAAAATCATCATTTGCAGCCACTATAATAATAATTGATTGAGATGAGAATAATCAATAGATGCTAAAACTGAGAAAAGAAAGACAGCTCAGAGCAGTCTGAGCTATGTGAGGTACGAAAAATATATCAGGCCCAGAGAGACATGAGTATGAGACTTCAGTCACAGAGCTTCCCCCACGTGTGTGTGGAGGGACATTGTTTAAAGTCATTTTGTTCCTGACTAGCTGCCTCACCCATCATCTTCAAGTTCCTGGAAGTTCCAATACAAAGAATCATGTACAGTCAATCAATAGCTTATGTTATTTTAATATAAATTAATGGTAAATAACTCAGAAACTACCTCTTTTTTCCTTTAAAAACTCACTTGTAACTGCTACTAATCTAAGTGTATATTCAAGGTAACTTGAATCTATGCTCCTGGGTTGCAGTTCTTAAACTTGTCTCCAATAAACTCTCTACTTATATTACTTTTCCCTCAGTTTTTTCCTTTAGGTCAACAAAGCCATTGAGTGAGATTTGTTTGGAAACAGGATACAGTATGTATATGATCTCAAAGAAATTCCTCATCTTTACACAAGGAAAAATGTACTTTACAGGGGAGAAATCTGACAGACACAACTTAAGTGATCACACTTATCAATAATAGGAAACAATGACATCTGGTACCTACCACTATGATGAACTGAGAAGGAGACAACATTGCTTGTGCCATATTCCTGCCAAAAACACAAAGCTTGAATAGAAACCATGAGGAAACAATCACATGCACCCAAACTGAAGGACATTCTACAAACCAGTGGTCCTGTACTCCTCAAAAATAGCAATAACATAAAAACAAAGAAAGGCTGAGGAAATATTCCAGTTCAAGCAGACTGTAGACTATGACAACTGAATGCATGCATGATCCTGGATTGGATCCTGAATTGGATCCAAAGAAATTGCTCTAACAGACAGTTTGGGGACAATTGCTGAAATTTGAATACAGATTATATATTAGATAATATTAATGTATCATTATTCATTTTGTTAGGTAGATAGTGAGGGATTCTGAGTCTCCTAGGGACAAAAGTGGGTGCTGGTTTACTCCCCTCAGTGGGCTTTCAAAAAGGCTCATGGGAGATCTGCATGCGCAGTAAGACTCAGGCCATGTAACTCCCACTGTCCATCAAAGTGGTTCCATGATGGTGTCTGAACCATGTGGAGTGGGGTCCCTATCCAGACCCTGTAAAACAAGACCCAAACCTTAACCAAGCCCTTTTTTTCTTTTTTGCTGTGACAATGGGTCCCGTCGTCATCTGTGGCATATGGATCTTGCTCTATAATCCTATCTTTCTCTCCTCGATAAACCTCATTTTCGTGCTTGCCTTACTTTGGTGTATCTGGTCATTCTTCAGCCATGAGCACACCAAGAACCAACATTTCAGACTGCGCCCCAACAATTTTCCTGATTTTGGTAATTACATTAGGCTTATTTAGGAGAAAGTTCTTACTCTTAGGAGACACACTTCAAAATATTTGGGGGTGAAAGATCGTTTTCTCTGCAACTTACAAATGATTCAATAATATATATGAATAAAAATGGAAATTATAGAGATATATATAGAGAGAGGGCCCACATACAGATAATGGGTAAATCAAGGTAAAGACTATATGAAAGTTAATTGTAATAATCTTGCAGATTTGGGGGTAGGTCTGATTCTTTTTCAAAATAAAATGTATAATTTTAAAAATGTTGTGAGTCCTCTTATGAGAGGTGTTCAAGCAGAGACTGGATGAGTTTCTGAGCAAGAAGGGATTTTTGTTTGGCTTAGGAAACTGGACTAGATAATTCCACTTTTACCTTAGTGTGATTATTAATTTTATATGTCAGCTTGGCTAGGCCACAGCACCAAGATATTTGGTCAAACAGCAGTCTGAATGTTTCTGTGAAGGTGTTTTTTTTTTTTTTTTAGATGAGATTAACATTTAAATCAGTAGACTTTGAATAAAGCAGATTACCCTCCACAAGGTGAGTGGGGTTTATTCAATCAGTTGAAGGCTTTAGGAGACAACAGACTGAGGTCAGAGGAAGAGGGAATTCAAATTCCAGCCTGTCTTTGGATTGAAGCTGCATCACCATCTCTTCCCTGGATCTCCAGCCTGACACCCTACCCTGCGTATTTAGAACTCACCAACCTCAATAATCATATGAACCAATTTCTTAAAATGAATCACTTGTTTTTGCTTCTCTGGATAACCTTGACTAATATACCTCAATTCTGTTTCCAGTTGCCTTCTCCCAACTCTAATTTTCTTCTCTATTTCTTCATCTTCCCAGAATGCCTTACCCTCTCCCACTCCTTATGTTCAGGGCCTGGTACATAATAGAAGCTCTTCCCCACCCCACTCCAGCAACGTAATGCTGAGAAGCAGCTCATGGTGCAGTCTAAAACACA
This sequence comes from Eulemur rufifrons, assembly GCF_041146395.1. NCBI lineage: Eukaryota > Metazoa > Chordata > Mammalia > Primates > Lemuridae > Eulemur > Eulemur rufifrons. The sequence continues at coordinate 39,326,113 of NC_090997.1, forward strand.
AAATATTGTTTGTTATTCTTATTGCAAGTTTTGTAATTACCATGATTGCTGCATAGAACATGTTAGAATCACCACTAGCCTGAAGCCTAACCTCTGAATGATCTGCGTCTAATCACAGAGTATCAGCGTCTTAAACGTCACCCCGCTCCATTGCTGTGATATATGCTTTCATTAAGGTCGAGGAGAAGAAATTTAAATATCAGCATTGAGCTTCTGAGCAATCATGTCATTTCTATTCATCACCTAATGAAAATGTACCGCCTTTAACAGTGAAGAAATCAGTTTGCGTAGGGATGCTGGCTTCTGCCGCTGTGCGTAGGCCGCTTCCAGGAACGCCTTTCATCCCACTTGCTCTCTAGTGCGTCTTACTGCAGAAGCACCCTAGGACTACAGAGAGGCTGGGCACTTCAGTTCTGCCACTTCATTACCAAGGGATATAATAACATTTAGACACTGGTCAGCATCCGGAGCACCAAGAGAGTAGAAAAGTAGAGACCAAAGGAAATGGAAGATGAAACTTTCACGTGATCTCTTTGGATGGATTGTGCCTATGATATCTTCCTGGTGTCCTGCAGATGTGCTGTTTAATAGCAACTATAAAAAATCCAAATGGAGGGGATAAATATGAGCATAGAAACAGTCACAGGGTGATAAAGTAGTAACACCCTGAGAAAAGTAGAGACGTGTGCCACATAGTTGAAATGGGTAAGAACTGTGCCACCTACGGACTCTGATTCACAGTCATGAGAGGAAATAAAAGTTCCCTGGAAGCTGTCCGGCAACTGCCCCTGGCAGGGTGTTTGGACACTGCTCCCGGCAACTGGGGCCTCATCATAATTTAGAGTTTGACATCACTTGCTAAACAAGAAACTTCCTATTTCCTTTTAAATTAACCATGAGGATGAGAAGGGAAAAAGGCCCACACCCCCATCTTGCATTCTTTTGAACCCCGAGTACACAGGGCCGTGTGGGCCTACCACCTTTTCAGAAAGGCCCTCTCTGACCTTCTCATGGAAAGCAGCACGTGTCCCCTCCCCCACCGCCGTGACCCTCCAGCCCCTGCTCTGCTTTGCCGTCCCAAGGAGGGCAGCCCGTGGGCAGGCTGCCTCTGTGACTCGCCAGCTGCATGTGTGCATGTGGTGGGGAGGGGTGTTAGGCAAGGTGCTTAAGTGTTCTGTGCCTCAGTTTCCTTTCCTTTTCTGAACAATAGGGATGTTAATAGTGCCTACCTCATAAGAGTGTTGTGAGGATTAAATGAGGTATTATTGAAAGCCCTGGGAGCAGCATCCGGCACACAGCCAGTGTTTGTGAAATAAAACAGGTAAGCAAGACGTATTTGCTTGTTTACTGCCTGCCCTATCAGGACATAAGCTGCCTGAGGGAAGGGCCCTGGCTTCTACTCTGCTGTATCCCGGTGCTTAGGGCAAAAACAGACATAGCAGTTTTGGCTGCTAGCACTGTAAGCTTACTCTGGGGTGCTTTCCCTGGTTTCTCTTTTCTTATTCAAATGACCTCATTACAGTGATCTGGCTTATGTGTTTAATTAAGGACTCACTGCAATATTTTATGCCAATAAATTCTCTAGGAATCTAATCTTGCTAATACAGGCTGGTGCGGTGGCTCACACCTGTGATCCTAGCACTCTGGGAGGCAGAGGCAGGAGGATTGCTTGAGCTCAGAAGTTTGAGACCAGCCTGAGCAAGAGCAAGACCCCGTCTCTACTAAAAATAGAAAAATTAGCTGGGCACAGTGGCATGTGCCTGTAGTCCTAGCTACTTGGGAGGGTGAGGCAGGAGGATTGCTTGAGCCCAGGAGTTTGAGGTTGGTGTGAGCTAGGCTGACGCCACGGCACTCTAGCCCAGGCAACAAAAGGAGACTCTGTCTCAAAAAAAAAAAAATAATAATTAAAAAAAATAATGTTGTTAATACAGATATTTGTTCACTGAGATCAAATAGTTAAGGCCTGTAGTTTCTTCTGATCCAAATATATGGTGCAGAAACAATACTCAGCATGTATTTTATGTATCAAACAATGAAATGTTGGTTAAATAAGCATTCTAGACTCAGCTGTTTTGTATACAGGCCACTGGGGAGCAGGGGTGAGTTAGGATGGGCAGGGTTGAGGCCAGGAACCAACTCAGCCGTTGGGCGTGCCGTGGGGAGGGGTCGCCTGCCATCCAAATCTCAGAACGAAAGGGGGCTTTATCCAAACTGTCGGCTTTATCCAGGGTCTTCTCTGGTGGACAGAGTGTTACAGAGCACTCTGCAGACAGGGGTAATTGTCAAGCCCTGTCCTAGCAAAATGGAGGGACAGGAGGACCCATTTGAATTGAAGCAGGATCCTTGTTAGCAACTGAGTTACAGATACAAGGCCCAGCTCTGAGGGAGGGGCCTGGCCAAAGATTCACACATTGTCCAGCCCCAGACACGTGGCCTGTGTTTTAGAGTCCACTCCCAGCAGGAAACTGGAGAACTAATCAGAGACCAGTGTACAGTTACCAAGAGCACAACACCAACCAGACTGTAGTCTCTGTGAAACCCTTGGTTTTGGTCTTTTCGCATGTTTTTTCCTGGACATCTGAAACCAGCATCCTTCGGTTCTTGAAAATGTCTCTTTTTAGTTCTTTAGTAATTTCCTCCTTCCCATTTTCTACCTTCTCTTTCAGAAATTTTTATTATTTAAGTCTATTTTCTAGTTTGATTGTCTAATTCTCTTATTGTTACTTTTTCTGTTTTCCTATTAGAAATTTGGGGGGGGGGTGCTGTTTGTTTTGCTTCCTAGTCTATTTCCTTGAATTTATCTCCTGGCAATTTTATTGACTTTTGCCATTTCAGCTTTCAAATTTTAATTTCCAAGAGCCCCCCAGTTCTTGTTTCATAGATGTAATGTATTCTCTTGTCTCTCTCAGAGGAGTTTAATTATAAGATGTTTGGGGCTGTTTATTTTTTCTCCTTCCTGTATGGTTTCTGAGTCTTTTGTGTTCCTCTTTATTTTTTGGTTTTTTGTCTCTGTCTTTCATGCTGGGGGCCTCCCTCAACATCTGCCCTTCCTCTGCTGTTCTTACTCATGAGAGTGGGGCCTTTGAGAGCTGGACGAAGCTGTGTTCAAGACTGGCCCTTGTGTCCTGGCTAACCTCACCAAGGGGTTACAAGCAGAGGTGGCCATTTTGTTGAGTAATCCTCAAATATTGGTTTCCGTAGGTTTGTTCTCCTGCCCAATCTTTTTATCCAGAGAGGGTCTGCCACTCTCCTACCTGGAGAGTATAAGTCTGGGTACCAGTGTTCTTGGAAGAGAGTCGGGGCTGGGGTCGGGCAGGGCTCACCACCCAGTGTGTGGACTTTCACTGAATCCCCTGCTTCCAGCTTCTTTCCTCATTTTCTCCCCCTCCCCACCTGGTATTCCTGAATCTGTCACTTGTTTGAGAACTTCAGAAAGTCAATCAAGTCTTTCCAGCAAATTCTAACGTTCACAAGGAAGAGCTTACTCAGTGGGATAATTTTCAAGAAGTTGCAAATCAGGCCTTAAGAATATTTTTCATATATTCCCTTTTGAGGACAATTAAAGAGGCTAAAAAATTATAGAGCTTGGCTGGTGTGTTCCCATCTAAGCTCCCAGGCACTTCCTGGTGCAAGACCAAACACGGGGTGGGAGTAGAGGGATGGCCCAGGGACTCCCATGTGTGCTCTTTTTTGGGGTCCAAAGAGCAGACTGTTTGGGTAAGTCACTTTACCTTCGCCAATAAAATTAGGGGATTAGAGCGTGGGATCTTTAGGTCTCTTGCAGCTCAAAGATTATCTATTCTATTCCACAGCAATAAACCCATCTCATTTTTATCCCTGTAGAAAGCTAGAATGAGTCATATACAGACGTCATAGGTTCTACTTCAGGACATAAAGGTGAGATAACATGAATATTTTGAATCATAAGTAACAGTAACATCTCCCACCTGTGTGGTTTGGAGGGAGAAAGGAACAGTGTTACCCGCATTTCCCTCTTGCAGTTATTTGAGCTTTTCTTTCAGGCATGAAAAGGTAAAGGCTGTAAAAAAAATTTTTTTAAGGTTTGTTAATATTGGAATTTCATGTTTCAAAATCTGCATTATATATGTAAGAAATAGGAGTGAGACAAGCCAGCATGTGTGGCTGGAGATGAATTTGAATGTGTAATTATACATCACTTCTGAAGGTCAGCTGCAGGAAGCACGGTGATACCGCGTGCTGGGGTCCGTGAGGCTGGTTGCTAATGCTTAGCACACACACCTTTACACACACACATATGCACACTCACGCACGGCCTTGGCATTTGTCCTTGCAAATGCCTGGAATGCACTTCAACACTGCCTTTGGATGCAGGGAAATGCCCTAGTAATCAGTCTTATGAGATACTGGGAAATATTTCAGTAAAGGATGAAAAAATAAATAATATATTATTCCTCTGAAAAACCTTTGTCCTTCCACCAGCTTAAGTCCTTTCCCCCAGGTCACCTTCGGATGAGAACTGTCTCAATTAGGAACGCTTTTACTGCAATCTGTAGGGGAACGCTCTGCCATGCTCCCTGGCACCCTTGCAGGTCACTGCACAGGGCCCGGAGGTGAGGCCCAGCCTTGGTCTGACTGCCCCTGTCACCCTCTCAGTAACTTGGCAAGAGTGGCAGTTCTGCGAGGAGTCGTCACAATGCTGTCCCCTGTCCACCTTCCTATCTTGTGGGTGGCTGCCACAAAGCTGTTTCCCATCTGCTCCTCTGGTTCCAGTGAGGCATGGGACTTTCCAGGTGTCCCCCTCTTTCAGGAGCAGTTGCAGACTATGAAAATCTGTGGCAGGACTCTAGAGTTGGCTCCGCAGCAACAGGGTGCCCCACCGCTCATGTTTCCTGTCATCTGGCCCTCCTAGGCTGGTGTTGTGCTGTGGGACAAGGCGTACAGGTCACTGACACCATGCTGACCTTGCTTATGCTGTCTGTATAAGTAACAGATTGTCTAAATCCACTTTGGCTTGTCTCCTGCACAGCTGAATCTCTGGAAGTGTGGCAAAACAACCTAGCAGCTGCTGCCATGCTTAATAATAGTAGTTTAAGAAAGAAGGGATCTTTCGGCCAGGCATGGTGGCTCACGCCTGTAATCCTAGCACTCTGGGAGGCCGAGGTGGGAGGATCACTTGAGGTCAGGAGTTCGAGACCAGCCTGAGCAAGAGTGAGAGCCCGTCTCTAATAAAAAATAGAAAGAAATTAACCGGACAACTAAAAATATATAGAAAAAGTTAGCTGGGCATGGTAGCACATGCCTGTAGTCCCAGCTACTCGGGAGGCTGAGGCAGGAGGATTGCTTGAGCCCAGGAGTTTGAGGTTGCTGTGAGCTGGGCTGACACCATGGCACTCTAGCCCAGGCAAAAGAGTGAGACTCTGCCTCAAAAAAAAAGAAGGGATCTTTTCTTTACTCACATATCAAGAAGTTTGGACACAGGCAACTGCTATGTTAAGTCAGCAACACGATGTCAGGGCTGAAGCCACTGCAGAAATTCTTGTCTTCTTGGTCACAAGATAGCTTCTGCAGCTCTAGGCATCACATCTGCATTCAAGACAAGATGAAGCAATGAGGGCAGGCATAACCTACCTGCCTGTTTGATGAGAAAAGCAAAAGATCTCTCAGAAATGCTTCAGCAGCCTTCCCCTTGTGCATTATTGGCTGTTACAGGATCATACCACCCTGAGCTTCAAAGGAAGTCAGACAGCCAGTTTCTGAAAGAGAGAAACTAGATCAGCGTGACTGGCCTAGAACACACTGGTCACAGTACACCCCGGGCTGGTCTCTTTCTCTCTCTGAACTAAACAGAAGTTCCATTGGTGGGACAGGAGGGGAGGGTAAGTTGGGTAAGCAACATGTCATGTCTGCCACTTGAACCAACGTCGCCAGTCCCAGCTTTGCCAGCACAGTAGGGAAGACCAGTCAGTACCGACTCCATTATCTCTTCTTGGTTGCACATCAATTATATCCCATACTTGAACTGACCAGTGAATGACTGGGGCATTGCAAAGACAATTTCCAGTTCTGCAGAAAACGTAAGACCAATCTAAAAGACAAAAATTTAGAATTGTCATAATCCAGGGTGTAGATGCACTAGCCCCTGACCTCCTTTTCTTTTCTTCATTCTAGAGGTGAAATATCAGACAGCGTCAAATGTCGAAGAGAATGACATCAGGTAGATACTTAGGGTCTGAAGCCACCAGAAGCTTACTCACCTTTGCAGAATTCCTACTATAATAAGTTTCCTTCAGGTACTGTATCCCCTCTTATTTAAGTAAGAGATAATTGGAATTATTACCTGTGTTTTGGCAAACTGATGCGAGGAAATGTCAGCCTATCTGGTCTGAAGGAGAGAGAGTTGCTCAAATGCTGAGATTGGAACTAATCCTCCAGGGGCTAGGCTATGAGGACTTAACCTACCCCTTCCTTCTCTTCCACCTGTCAAACTCCTAAACATCCCTCAAGACCCTGCTCACAAATAATTTTCTTTATAAAGTCTTTCACAGATTTTTGAAAGTTAGTCAGACTATGTATAATTTAACCACCCCTTTTCATATCCATGTCATAATCCTTACCCTGGCATAGCAGAATTATTTACTCATACAGCTGTCTCACTCACTACATTAGGAAATTTTGCAGGGGAGCAGTTTTGTCCCAAACACTTAGCTCAAGGTGGACCCACAGTAAATAGTAAGTTCTCAATATATGTTGAATAAAACCAGTTTAAACCATGAATAATTAATAACATAATTAAGTTCTATATCTTGATGCAAGCACATAAAAATAAAAAATGCATTCATGGTCCAAAAAAAGACATAAGTAAAAAGCAAATTCAAGCCAAGAAAAGTATTTTTAACTCCTATCATATTAATATGTTTTATTGCCTTAATATATAAACTCCTAGAAATTGAGATGAAAAAGGTCAACAAGTCAAAAGATCCACAAGGACATGAGCAGACAACTCACATAAAAACAAGCAAAAATGACCCTTAAACCAATGAGAAGATGCTCAATCTTAACCATAATTTTAAAATACAAATTAAAACCAGGCTGAGAAGCCATTCTGACTTATCATATAGGCAAAAATACAAAATTCAACAATACGCTTTGTTAGACTGTGGAAAAGCTGGCACTCTCAGGCATTTCTGGGAGAGTGCAAATGGTACAGTTCCTAAACGGGACCATGTGGCAATATCTATACCATATTACAAATGCTTTCACCTTTAACCCAATTATCCTATGTCTGGGAATCTATCCTACAGAAATCTTGACACAATTAAAAAATGATATGGATAAGTCACGTGTTGTCGTATTGTCTGCAATAGCATAAGAAGCAACCCATTTCCACTAATGGAGGACCAGTTAAATAAACTATGGTGAATCCTCACAATAGAATAAATATTAGGTAGCTGAAAAAGAATGAGGACACTCCCTGTTGTATTCTGGGAAGGTATCCAGGACAGATGTTTCTGGAGAAAAGCAAAGTTCAAAAGAGTGGATAATATGATGCCCATTGTGTGAGAAGGGTAAGAATATGTATTTGTTTTTGTTTGTATAATAATTGCATAAAGGCCGGGCGCAGTGGCTCATGCCTATAATCCTAGCACTCTGGGAGGCCGAGGCGGGCGGATTGTTTGAGCTCAGGAGTTCGAGACCCTGTCTCTACTAAAAATAGAAAGAAATTATATGGACAGCTAAAAATATATATAGAAAAAATTAGCTGGGTATGGTGGTGCATGCCTGTAGTCCCAGCTACTTGGGAGGCTGAGGCAGGAGGATCGCTTGAGCCCAGGAGTTTGAGGTTGCTGTGAGCTAGGCTGACTCCACGGCACTCTAGCCAACGCAACAGAGTGAGACTCTGTCTCAAAAAAAAAAAAAAAAAAAGATTACATCAAATGCTAGAAAGTTCCACTGCTGGAGGTGGGTGGGGAAGAAGGGGAGGTGGAGAACAGTGGATAGAGTAGAAGCAAAACTCAGTGTATTCTGATTCAAGCAGCAGAGACAGAAAAAATAAATTAAAAAAAATGTTTTAAACTCAATGTGTACCATTTTTTAGTTTAAAAAAATGTGGATTAAAAAACAATAATCAACCTGTGAATTATTTAAAAAATTAAATACAACTTTTAACATCCCACATCTTGCTCATACTGTTTAGAGCCAGATTTCGTGTCTTGGTATCTCTGCCTCACTTCTTACTAAATCAGTGAATTTAGACAAATGTTTTAACTTCTCTGTGCCTTGAAGGAATTTGATGAGTTATTAAATACAAAGAAATCAAGCCTGAAACACATAAGCACTACATGACTTTGGTTTTTTATTAATATTGTATTTAATAATAGCTTTTAAAAATTCTTGGTAACCCTCTAGTGATAAGATTTCCTGAATCTTTCTGATATTCCTAATCTTTTTTCCCCAAAGATAATAAAATGAATGCCAAGAGAAATAAAGTGATTAATCCAAAACAGCACTGAGCCAGGAGCTGACGCTTGGACACTGCCAGATCATTTCATGTCACACGTATGGAAACACTATGAGACAAGGTCATTGACTTCTATTCCTATTTAGAAAATCAAAAAAAGGATGTGATAAACTGGATTGTGAAGTATTATGAGTGCACAAACTGTTTCAAGGTGTGCAAGACAGCTGTAAAACACAGCCCCTGAAAGTATCTGCTGCCATTCTTGATGAAATCAATAGGTGAAATCTTCCTACCAATTTTCTGGATACCCAGAAAATGGGAGTCACTGTCAGGCTGGGAGTTTCTAGAGAGAAACTCCAAATAAATATGGGCAACAGGTTCCACAGTGGTGCTTGTATTTACAGTCCTGAACACACTCACTCCATGGTTGTTTATTTAAAAATAAATAAATAAATAAAGCATCATTGATGCGGAAAGGATGTAATTAGCAGGACACTGTCAATAAATTTGCCAACCCCTTTTGGATGGCTTAGGTTGCCTTCTTCTGTGAAAAATGAATCCATGCATGACATTTTGATATTTGGATTATCGGATAACACCAATTCAAAACAGCACAAAGAAGCAGCTTAGGCATTTTTCTTTCTAATCAAAAAAACGAAGCCTAATACATTGTGAAGAAATTGTGCCCCCTGCTGATTTAAATTGATATTAACGTTATCAGCTTAAAAAAAAAAATAAAAGCCTCCAGCGTTGCAGGATATTGCAGTGTCTTCAAGGTCAATAATTTAAACGTCCTCGCGGATGCTAAGGCAGACTCTCCCTGCAATGAGAAACTGCTTGCTTGACATTGACCTTGGAAAAGAAGGACGTGAAGGAGGAATGGCTCCTTTTGTGAGCTCTGTGGAGATATTTATTCTAAGAACCTTCTTGGTTTTGCACGTACCTTTGGCGACTATGAATAGGGAAAGCGAGAAAAGCCCGGAGAGATGAGTTGGTCGAGGGTGAGCACGTGCCCCTCGAGTTTATTCTTGACTTTATTAGGACCAAAGGACATTAGAACTCTGTTCCAACTACCAGAAGAAATAAAAATGCTACTCGAGATTACTCAGTGTGAGAAAACTTTGATTGCCAATGAACAGCAATCGTTCTGGGAAGTCATGTTGTTAACTTGCTGTGAGCCACCTATTCATATTCTAAATTGTCCTGCTCGCCCCAAAGGGCCCCAGCCCTGCACGGTACTGCTAACTAGGGATGTGGCATTAGTAGCGCCTCTCCCCTTCTTCTGTGGCCCTCACTTTTGTCCTGATGCCTCCTTCCGCCCCTTTGTCTATCTGCCTCTCAACCTGGACTTTTAATCTATTTTTCCAGCATGGTACCGATGTCCAAAAAGCTGCCAAGTAATCCTCCCGGAAAAGTTAACCAACAAGAGCTTATGTTCCTCTCCTCCTGGTGTTAACATCTTAGGAGAATTTCCTGAACACAGAAAGGAGGCTAACGGTGCCTTCCACCTCAGAGAAGATGATAAAGGAGCATTTTAAGGTAGAGAACAGTTCCTCAAGCTTCTCCCAGACAAGGCCACGGACTGCATCGCCGCTTTCCTGCCAGCTGTGAAGAAAACAGCCTCTTCCAGTCTAAGGGATGCAAAACTTTGCTCAAGATCCAAGTAACAGGTAGGTAGTAGATACTGCCTTTTTTCTCTCTACCTAAAAAAGGGCTTTCCATCTTTCCAAGGACCCTTTGATCTTTGGTTATAGCTGCCAGATTTAGCGAATTAAAGTCTAGTGCACCCAAGCAGAATGTTATTTGAGTATGCATTTAAGATAAACAAAGAGGGTTTTTTTTTTTAGTGTTTATATTTGTTGTTTATCTGAAATTCAAATTTAACTGAGGTCCCATATTTTATGTGCCAACGCTATCTTTGACTGTACTCAGTTTTCACGCTGTTTTCCAGGGCATTTTAAACCCACCCCGCGTGGGTGCTGAGCGGGGTGGCCTGGACGGCTCCGCACCGGCGCGGCGGCCGCAGGCGCTCGTCTCCCTCTAGCGGCCGCCCGGGGCATCGCGCCCGAGCGGGAAGCCGGCGGGGCGGCTGCGGCCGGCGCGCACCCGGATACGGCGCGGAGGCCACACCCGCAGGAGCCTGCTCCGGGGCTGGGGCTGGGGGCCTGCAGCGTGCAAAGTCGCCTAAACCCAGTTCCGTTCTCCTCGGGTGCCCCGCACAAGGAAGTGGCCCTGTTTCCAGTAGCAGAAATGGAGTTTCCCTTGTTTCAGTTAAAAATACAGTGGAACAATATTATATCTCTGTAGCACAGTGTAAGCTGACGGTCAACATCTAACCCTGGGCTGTTACTCCCCATCAGAGACTGGTAGATGTCAAATCACGCGGAAGAGAAATCCAAGCCTTTCCCCCCACTGACCCCAATTGATCTGTTAACGAAGATTCATTTAGACGGCAAGTTTCAGAAGGGTGGAGACGCTTATCTGTCTTCTGTGATGTGCCTGTGACTGACAACCGATGAATAAGCTGAGATAAATAGAGACACTAGCAGCTTTGAACGAGAAACAGCGAGCAAACCCGTTCCTACCTCAGGAAATGAGCACTGCATCGGCGAGGACATGGTGGATGACGTGCTCGTCCTCAGCAACACTGTGGAATTGGGTCTTGGAATTTCACTTCCACTCAAGTAAGTAAATTGATGGCTGGAGTTGGAGCCAGTGCTGAGGGACTGATAAATGTGAGATTGTTTTACAATACACTGCTTTTAGTGTTTAATGATACAGGCTAGTGTCTAGAGGAGTGGCGTGGAGCCAGAACATGGGTTCTAGAATATACATCACACCTGAGTTCCTTGAAGGACAGTTTCTACAATGTAGGCGGACGCCGATTGCTGGGTGAATGAATGAATGGGCCTGTATCTGTCATAATCATCTCCACACTAAAGAAATTACCTGTCATGAAGCACACCCCTTGGCTTTGGGCGGAGGGGGTGGTCAAAGCAAGGTAGAGAGTTTAATGACAAAACTCTAGTGATGGGCCCCCTAACACCAGTGGCAGTATTAAGGGATGATTGGGAGAAAAAGTAGATTTTCATCTCCATCAGTCTCCTTCAAGCCACCCAAAGAGCAAAGAATCTAAGCAAAAGCAGGTGTCTTGTTTTGCAGTTTCAAGACAAATCCCCTAGAAGTTGCCCCCCTTTAAATAGATACCCTGTCTCTAAGCCTTGCTACGGAGATATACTGATCGTTACCGCTTAGTACCCATCTTAGTCCTGATCTGTTATCTTACAAAGTAGGGTGGTAGGTATTTGCACAGGAAATTGAGACATCAGGTATTCACACTTTTTAGAATAGCTCATAAGGACTGGTATAATAATTACATAAGCGCATCTATTCTGTACCGGGCACTATCTCTTGTTATCTTACGTGATCTTCAGAGTAACCCTGTAATGTTATCATTATTGCTCACATTTTTACAGATGTGGAAATGTCAAGTTAAAGAAGTGAAGTAACTTGGCCAAGGTCACACAGAGAGAGCCAAGAGGCAAACTCACATCTGCCTTTGTCAACCTTTTCCAACATACAGCATTGGCACTTGAGTACCTGAGGAGGCCATTTGTATACTTCAAAGCAGAATAAAATAATTAGGAAGTGTATGACAGAAATGAAAAAGCAAGCATCAAATGAAAATACAGAACAGTTGACCAAGGGGTGGGTGGGTTCTGTCCTTCCTCCACTGGAGCTCTAAACTCTGTGGCCTGGGTCTCCTCTGGTCATCCCTTTAGACCTGAGGTTCTTTAGATAACAAAGGAGAGGGCAGTGATTCCAAAATATTTCCCAGCTTTTAAAATGCATACATTTTCAGGGCCAACCTCCTGGGTATCCTGAGCCGGTAGATCTGGGATGGGCCCCGGAATTTTGCATTTAAGCAAGCAAGGCAAATCTGAAACTGAAGGGATTTGCTGTTATCTAACATTCATTTACTCTTCTAAACTCTGTAAATCAACCACTTAGGCTCTATATTCTTAAGAAAATTTTATAGCAAAGATTGGTATTATTATTTTGATAAGATTATGTCAGAAAAGAAACAGTTTAAGGCACCCAGTGAATGAACTGGTGTATTTCTAGACAGTAATATTGATGGGTCAAAATTTTGATGATGTTTTCTATGCCATTCCACTGGCATTTGGCAGCTTGTAACATAGCCCCAGTGGAGATGTAGACTTCTTAAATCTGGCAATTCCACTTGATATCAGATTATAAAAGGTTATGTGGAGAAAAATCTTTAGACCTTTCAAGGAACAATTAATCTCATGAAAAGAATGATTTTGGAACCAAAATATCATAGTGGTTGTTTTATCTCAGTGTTCTTTTAGTCATTTAGATTCTCGACTCATTCTTTGAACAAGCATTTTTTTTTTTTTATTTCATCTTATTGTTATGGGGGATACAGAATTGCAGGTTACATACGTTGCTCCTGTACCGCCTTTCCCCCCAAGTCAGAGCTCCAGGCGTGTCTGATCCCCAGGTAGTGCGCATTGCACCCATCATGTAGGTATATATCCCTCCCTTCCCCACCCCCCCTTCCCGAGTCAGCACCTTCAAGCATGACCATTCCCCAAACGGTGCGCAATGCACTCATTGTGTAGGCATACCCCCATCCCCTCCCCCACCCCCCACTTCAGTCTGATATCCGATTGGTGTCGTTCCCAGATGTGTATTTAGGTGATGATCAGGGAAACCAATTTTCTGGTGAGTACATGTGATGCTTGTTTTTCCATTCTTGGGATACTTCACTTAATATAATGGATTCCAACTCTCTCCAGGAGAACCATAGAGATGTCGTATCTTCATTATTTCTTACAGCTGAGTAATATTCCATGGTATACATATACCACAGCTTACTAATCCAATCATGTATTGATGGGCATTTGGGTTGTTTCCACATCTTTGCTATTGTGAATTGTGCTGCAATAAACATTCGGGTACATGTGTCTTTGAACAAGCATTTTTAAAGTGCTTACAATGCTTCAGATTCTGCTAGGGGCTAGGAAGAAGGGATGAATAAGAGCTGCTTAATTTCATTAACTTTAGCGTATGACACCTCCTCAAATCCCATGAAGAAAGAGTCTGAGTGAAATAAAGTCAGTAAGTAAAAATAAGACAGATTACAGGTGCTCCCACAGGACAACTGTGCACACGTGTTGACTTCAGTGGACGCGCGCATGGGAATGGTGTCCGCGGCATGCTCTCTGGATCTCATCAGTTGACTCACGAGAAGTCCAAAACACTTGGAAAGAGGTAAAGAGGCTGTGTTACACCTTCAATTTGACGTAATCTTCTAATCCCATCTTGCTGAATCAAAGAGTCACCTGAATAGGCTTAACAGTAAGACCAGAAGAGGTAGTCTCAAGTTCTTTGACCAAGTATTTCCTTGTCTCTCTTTTATCACATTTTGTTTCCTAACTATTTAACTCTTGGGCAACCCAGTTCTATCACTCCTTGGCTATTTACATTATCCATACTCTTTTAGATAATTACAATTTGCTTCTTCTTCTTTTTCTTTTCTTTTCTTCTTCTTCTTCTTTTTTTTTTTTTTTTTTTGCTTTGTTTAGTTTTTTGAAGACAGAGTCTCCCTCTGTTGCCTGGGCTAGAGTACACTGGCATCATCATAGTTCACTGCAGCCTCAAACTCCTGGGTTCAAGCGATCCTCCCACCTCAGCCTCCCAAGTAGCTGGGACTACAGGTGCATGCCACCATGCCCAGCTAATTTTCCTATTTTTTTGTAGTAACAGGGTCTCACTATGTTGTTCAGGCTGGTCTCAAGCAATCTTGGTCCTTGGCTCAAGCAATCTTGACTTTCCTGCCTTGGCTTCCCAAAGTGCTAGGATTACAGGTGTGAGGCATCACGCCCAGCCCATGATTTCTTTCTTTAGTCATCACTCATGGCACATATCTTTCATTATCTTTATCTTATCTTGATGTAAGAAACTCATCTAAATACACCTATGCACTTCCCTTTGAAGATGGCGTGATAACATTTGTAATTTGTCTCTCTTGTAATTGAATAAGTTACCTAGGAGATGATTTTACGTGCTCTTTTTTATTTCTTTCTTTATCCTGTGTGTACATTTCTGACATGTCACCTGCTCATATATCTAAGGTTAAATCTTTACTGGTTGGGCAGGTGAGTAGTTGATATGACTGACAGGCCGTTCTCCTTCAGGATACTCACGATTGTGTAAGTATGCTTTATTCATACCTGCTGAAACTGAAACGTGCAATAAAAGAGCAACAACAAAGAGTGGAGATGATGACAGCTCAGCTGAAGCAACTGGTTCTCTAGCCCTATAAGCCAATAGGGAAATTATGACCCTGGTTAAATAAGTAGCTCTCAAAATCATTCCAGTCATTCCAAGGAGTGATGTGATTTTTCTTCACAAGCTCACAATGAAGAGACTATATTGTTCAACTGATGCTTTTCTTTAAAGTGTACACCATTGTTTCTATACTTCCCATTTAAGGCTCTACATTGTCATTCAATTCAATTTCTGTTCAACAAAGATTTTTTCAACACTTTCTACATGCTAAGCATTGTACTAGGAGCTATAAATATCAGTAGGTGGATACAGACAATGGCTTTTTTCTGGTATATTCTTTTTCTGTTCATTTAATCAGATTAACCTATTTTTAAATATTTTGATAATGAGTCAGAGTATAAGAGTGTAAAGCTGAAAGCATGGTCTCTGGTCAGACAAACTTGGGTATGAGACTCAAGCTTGTCACTGTTAGCTGTGTGGTCATGGACTTGCATGTACCATGGCATCTTTGTTTCCCATTTGTACAATAGAGTTCACATTAGTACTCACTCTCCCTAGTAGTTGTAGTAAATGAAATAATACTTGTATAAGTACTTCCCCCAGTGTCTTGAATTTAGCAAGTGCTCAAAAATGGAAGCCCTTATAAATTAATAATATGATTTCCTGGGCATGAATACACAGACTCAACTGGTTCTCTGCCAGAAAGTAAGGCCCTTTTTGAGCCATCAGGTGGGCTAAGGTTATGAAAAGATTTTTTTTTTTTTTTTTGAGACGGAGTCTTGTCATGTCGCCCAGGTGGGACTCAACTTGAATTCCTGGGCTCAAGTGATCCTTCTGCCTCAACCTCCCAAGCAGCTGGGACTACAGGTGTGTGCTATTGTGCCCAGCCAAGGAAAGCTTTCGACAAAGGTTGAAAATGACTCAATTTATAACAAGCTTGTTGTTTAGTCAACCAGGTAGTGTTAAAGTTAAGATTTCTCCTGGCAAGTAAATTAAGAGAATAAAAGAGATATTGCTTTGCTGTAACCCAAAGTTTCCTTACTTTTTTTTTTTTTTTTTTAAGAGATAAGGTCTCAGGCTGAAGTGCAGTGGCCCAATCACAGCTCACGGCAGCTTCGAACTCCTGAGACCAAGTGATCCTCCCACCTCAGCTTCCCTAGTAGTTGGGACTAGAGGTGCACACCACCATGCCTGGCTAATTTTTAAATTTTTTATAGATCTGGAGTCTCATTATGTTGCCCAGGCTGGTCTCAAACTCCTGGCCTCAAGTGATCCTCCTGCCTCAGTGTCCCCCAAAGTTCCCTTTCTTTAGAAGACATTTCCTCTGAGTTTTCTTTATGAAGAAAGCAAATCGTGAGAGAGGCTGTAAAACAATGGTTCACTGGTCAAATATTAATACCTTTAGAAAGTGCATATAAAATATGTTGTACATTATATATTCACTGTGCACATTAGCCTATTAAAGATTCAGAGACTACTAACTGAGAAGAAACCAGTTTTAACTTCCTATCATTTTCCAAATTCATTTATCTATAGAATTTTTTTGCTTTTTTAACTGCATGAATTCTCTGTCCATCTATAGAATTTGTTTTTAACATCTCAAGGAACATCCTTTAAAAAATGCTACTGAGAGAAGCTGAGAAGAACTTGACTCAAAATCATCAAGCAGTGAAGAGTCCATACTAGGGAAATATGCAAACTGTTATTTTGACCCTGACCCTTACCAATAGTATAATCTTGGGCAAGTCATGGATTTCTGCACATATGAAATGAAATGATAATGTAGCCGCCATATATAGCCACAGAGAGAAGACTCATTACAAAGTGAATTTAAGGAGGGAACAGAAGTTGGCAATAAAAGTTAATATTGGCACAATGTGCATCCTAATTTGTACCAGAGCAAACATAAGGAAGCAGTTCTTAAGAGTAAACCTTTTGATACTGGAGGGCTGGGAAGCAGTTGGGTGTGTTTGAGACATAGCTATTGACTTAAGGTATGTACAGAGAAGAGCAGGAATCAAGGCTGAGAAGATGGAGAAAAGAAGGAACATGATGTGGTGCTGGGGTGTTAATGCCATTAACAGAAGCTGTGAGAAAAGTGTGGGTAGGAATGGCTGAGGGGCAAAGTTAAACTTTTACTTTTTTTGGAGACAGGGTCTCACTCATAGCTCACTGCAGCCTCCAACTCCTGGGCTCAAGAGATCTTCCTGCCTGGTCTCCCTCGTAGCTGGGGCTAACCATGCCTGGCTAATTTTTTATTTTTTGTAAAGACAGGGCCTCAATATGTTGCCGATGCTGGTCTTGAACTCCTGTAGACCCTTTTTTGATGGGCTTGTTTAAAGAGCTAACAAACCACCCAGTTGACAATTTAGATTTTAGAAAAGAGATCAGAGCTTGAGAAACAGAGAAAATGTTAGTGCCTTATTGTGAAATTTTTGAGAAAAGGGTCATGTCTTACTCAGTTCTATATCTTCTTTTAATTGTGGAAAATTTTAAACATAAGCAAAGGTAGAGAGAGAAGTATAATGAACCCCAGTGTATCTGTCACCCACTTGAACCATTATCAACTCTGTCGATTTTGTTTTGTGTATGTTCCCACTCACTTTCCCACACCCACCTTAGATTATTGCAAAGCAGTCACTAGATACCATGTCATTTTACTTGTAAATATTTTTTTATGTGTCTTTAAAAGTTAAGGTTTGGTCTAAAATTGCAATCATAGTGACATTATCACACACAAAAAAATCAACAGTCATTACTTAATATCACAGATAACTAGTGTTCTAATGCCCCCAACTGTCTCATTCAAGTTCTTGTTGTTATTGTTTATAGTTTGTTTGTATAGGGATCACACAAATAAATGGTTCATCAGCATTTTTTGATGACTTTAATAGTTAAATACCTTTGAGGACAGTACTTATGCTAACAAAAATATTCTTATGGTGCACAATGCAAGCCTTATAAATAGAAGAGGAGAGTCTCCTGGATGTGTAGGACTCACTTTGTAGTCAGCACAATCTGGAGTCAGGTCAAAAGGAGAGGATACAAAGGAAAGAAGAAAAAAAGGAGAGAAAAAAACTTTTTTAAGAAACTCATAGACAGAAATAGAAACCCAAAACAAAGCTTTTTAATTTATGCTGTCTGGGAAGGAAAGAAGGAGCCAAAATAGCAGAGTAGCTAACCTAGAGTGAGTGAGCACACAGCATAGGCACGCTATCTGAATTAACTCATTTCATCCTCACAATATCTGGCTATGGTCAATATTATTATTTTAGAGATTTAGAAAGAAAGGCACACAGTGGTTAAAAATCCCAATCTCCAGAGAAGCATAGCAGTATTTTCACTACCTGGAGAGAAAGGTGATGTTTTCCATATGCATGTCAAGGAGTTTAACCAGGCTTTTCCTTTAGATAGCAAAGTGCACTTAGAGCTCAGGCATCCCTCAAGCTGGGCTCCTTTTGAAAGTGAACTCTGGGAGACTACCTAGATCTGGGGGCCCAAAGGAGAGCATCCGATCATTTGGAAAGACCTGGTGCTCGCTGAGAAAGAAGGAATAGTGACAAGATATCATAACCCCCACCCCGGAGATGGAAGAGATGTGAAATGAGGGGAAGGAAGGCTGTCCAGGAAGAAGCTAGGAAGATGCTAGGATGCAGCCGGCCAAGCCCTGTCCACACCAGTGAAGATGACAAATGGATGGTATTTATGCTTGTTGATAGTTCCAAAGCTTTGTAGGAACTAACCCAATGTTTTTTCTTAAACCTGCTTTCTTATAGTTTATACAAAGTCTACTAGCAAAATATTAATACTCCTGCAGGAAGAAAAGAGTTTGTGTTTGCTTTGGAAATGGCAGGTTGGAGAAGGGCTTGGAGAGTTCCAGAGAATCCTAGGAAAAGGCATCAGATATGCATAGAAGGCAGTGTGTTGGTGACTGGTAAAGAGAGGTGAGGGGGCCCAAGAAGGAAAGGAAAACATTTATAAAGCTATTCTAAGAGTGAGAGTGGTTGTAGATGGTTTATCTGTGGGGAGGTCTTGTTCTTTGACAACAGGCAGTTTCAGCATAATTTCTTGAGATGCAGTTTTATTAAAGAGAAATACTTTTAAAAGTTTATATTACAGTTATACCTGGCTCAAGGCAAATTGTGAAATATGCTTTTACTTTTCTTTTCAACCTTAGGTATCCCAGACCTCACGCCAGAATGCATACTTTGCCCTTGCCCTTCCTCTGTGATAGACTTTCCAGGACTGTTTCAGACTTTAAGTGCACACATATACACATGCATGTGGGCGTGCACACACACACACACACACACACATATGTGGCCTGTACTATTTCAGACTCCTGGGAATATCAGATCACCATTTCTTCCTATCAATGGGCCTTGATAACAAATGAATGAAGCTGGCTCTCAGCCCGGTGTTAAATCTTAGCAAGAGATAGTGCATAAGGACACAACTTCCTCAGAGACCTTTATGCATTTTGCATGATACTTGAACATTATCATGTTCACTTGTGTAAAACAAATTGTATTATTCAGCTAACTTTTGGTTGCAAATGATGGAAAATGTTTAAGTCAGAAAAGGAAATTGTTGTCTTATATAATTGGTATGGCCAAAAGTGCAGCTGGCTTCAGACACAGCTTGATCCAACATAATGTTATCAAGGCCTTTTCTCTCTATTGCCATCTGATATGGTTTGAATGTCCCCTCCAAATCTCAAGTGGAAACTTAGTTGCCATAATGATGGTATTAAGAGGTGGGACCATTAAGAGGTGACTAGGCCATGGGTGCTCTGCCCACATCAATGGATTAATGTCATCATTGTCGGAATGGATTCGTTATCATGAGAGGGGGTTATTATAAAAGGAAGTTCAGCCCTCTCTTGCTCACTCGTTCTCGTGCTCTCTGACCCTTCTGCCTTCCACCACGGGATGATACAGCAGGAAAGAGCTTACCAGATGCCAGCACCATGCTTTTAGACTTTCTGTCCTCCAGCACCATGAGCCATACACACTTCTGTTCTTTATAAATTACCCAGTCTGTGGTACTCTGTCATAGCAACATAAAATGGACTAACACACTATCTCTCAACAATGCATTCCTTTGTGCTAACTTCATCCTCAGGCAGCCTCTCTCTACATAGTGGCAAGAGTGTCTCTCAGTGCCTGCTTTACATTCTACCAGATGAACAATCTTAGCAGGAAGCTCCTCTTTCCCAGTAGTGCCAAAAAGTGACAGGGCTAACCTTGGCTGGCCCAGCTTGGTCTTCATACCCCTTTGTAGACCAATCATTACAGCAAGGGTGAACCAGATCTTAGTGAACCAGATATAATGAACCAGATCTGAGTCACAGACTCATCTGAAGTCTCACCTGAAACACATGGGAAGAAACTAAGGGGAAAGGAAGAATGAAATCTCAAGGTTACTTAGCCTATATGCAAGTGGAGGGAAAGGAATGCTGGGAATGCAAAGATAGATTGATATTAGATAAACAGATGATTGATGGACAGATGATGATAGATAGAAGATGACTTTTGCCAGCCATATATATCTTAAGCATGACTAAAGTTTCTGGGTACAAGTTTTAATAAATGTATTTCCATTGGTGGTCTCTTGAATGGTTTCCTCTGCTAAGGAATAGATCCTAGTCTTAGTATTTGACACATTTCTTCTTCATCAAACCAAGAAGGCTGGGTTTTTTTCCTCTCTTTATTGGCTTGCTGAAAGAAAAAATAACAATCCTAATTACTTCAGTTAGGTGAGAGGAAATTTATCATTTCTAAGTCAAATGACATTGATTAAAAACAAATATATATATCAACAAAGAGAGGGTCCCAGAACTTTGCCAAACATCCTGTCATTGCTAACGTTGCACAGCCCACTGAAGATTGGCTTCCTTCTGCAAGGTAAATTCTTTTATTCATTCATTCATTCACTTACTCAACAATTATTTATTGAATGTCGAGGCAGATTTGTCATGTAGCTAATGAAATTTAGGTTTCATTACTTTACCACATCCTTTTCAAAGTCCTGAGAAGAACTGTAGAGATGTGTTCACATGGTTATAGATTTTTGTAAAACTTGTAAATGTGAAAAGTTTTAACTTTTTAATAGGTTAAGTGCACTGTCTCTTTTCACTCTGACCTCCCCTCTGACCACTTTTCTCAGAAAGTAGTGTTGAAGAAGCCACCATTATTTTGGGGATCTGGCTAAGGAGAAGTTGGCTTAAGGTGCAATTATTGCTAGCTCTGCTTGGGTAGGTGTGCTGGCTCACCTAGTGTCATGACTGAAGCTGTAGAGCAGAAGGTTTCATCAAGCTTTGAAATATATCTTATAGTACCTGGCAGCAAATGTATGTGGGTAGTAAAAGAGATGCAAGATTTGTATGGAGCCAAAAGCAAGCCAGAGGGAATTTATTTTAATTTCCAGAAGTATAAAATGTATATAAAAATTGTAAGCCAAAGATTCAATTCTCATGAACTCAAATGAAAGTTCATTCCCATTAATATGCTTGCTAATGCAGAGAACACACCACATGTTATTCTCACAATATATTATTATGATGGAGTTTGTATGAGAGAGAATTTAACAGAATTCCCATGATTGTAGGGCCCAATCCTGCAGTAAGTGTATGTATGTGAAGTTGCATGTATTATGCATCTCAACTATCAGTAATAAAAAGCAAATTTGGATCAACAATATTAGAGGAAAGACAGAATTTCTGTTACAATGCAGAGGACACAAAACAATGGAGGTATAAAGTGCCTACTCAATCTCCCTCTTATGAAAGAACAAAGTACATCAAATTTAAATGATAGAGACTCTAGAGCACTCCACTTATACCAAGACACTCAAGGGTATAAGGGCAGGCAGTGAAAAAAATTCTTTAAAAATTGTTCTGGTAGGCTTCCTCCTGAAGCAGATAAACACAACAAACAAAAATCCAGTACCAAGGAGGAATCTCTCCCTTCTTGCCGCGGAGTGTATGGCTATGACCAGCAGAAATCCAACATAGTGGGGCTTTGTTCTGAATGAACACACAGAGAAATACTGCCAGATTTATTAAAGAAGAGAATGGCTTTGAATAATAAGTTGAAATGCCTTTTATTCTAAATATATTTACTCAAAGAAAAAAGAGGCAATTTTAGAAAATTTCTGAATTTCCTAAATTGAAAATGAGTTGTGACAAAATTGTATTTGTGAAATTAGAGTGAAAGAAAATTGAGACAAAATTTGTCAAACACTTTTTTTTTTTGAGACAAGGTCTCACTCTGTTGCCTGGGCTAGAGTATAGTTGTGTCATCATAGCTCACTGCAACCTCAAACTCCTGGGGTTAAGCAAATCCTCCTGCCTCAGCCTCCCAAGTAGCTGGGACTACAGGCATGCACCACCACTCCCGGCTAATTTGTATATTTTTTTTTGCTGGTCTTGAACTCCTGGCCTCAGGCGATTCTCCTGCCTCAGCCTCCCAAAGTGTTAGGATTACAGGCGTGAGCCATTGTACCCAGCCCAAATACAAATATGAGACAAATTTTGAGACAAACCTGTATTTGTAAAATTAGATTCTGAAATCAAGAAAGTTTGATTTGATACTTGAAGAATTAAAAATCACATTTGTATGCAGAGATATAGAATGTATGTGTATCTGATGATTCAATATTAAGATGTAAATTGACATTCTTCTAAATTTGATCTATAGATTCAAATCACTCTCATTTAAAATCCTAGCAGAATTATTTGTAGTAACTCACAAGATAATCTAAAACTTATATGCAAAAAATAAAAGGACTTAGAATAGCCAGAAGAATTTTAATAAAGAAAAATATGAAGGTCTATATTAATATTATCTGATTCCAAAACTTATTATAAAGGCAAGATTATAATCAAGACAGTGTGGTATTGATGTAAAGATAAATATTTAGATTAACAGAATAGAATAAAGAGGATAGTAATAAATTCACATGTATATATTCCTTTATTTTGTAACATAGGTGCCAAAATAATTAAATGGAAGATGTGGAATCTTTTCAACAAATCCTGCTGAAACAACTAGATATTCATCTGAGGGGAAAAAAATGAACAATCACTGTTACCTCACATGATGCCTTAACAACAACAACCTGGATCTAAAATCCAAGATTGTAGTAACAAATACTGGGAAGTAGTAGGTGATGATAAATGTTTTGAAAGAGTGAATGTATGCTAAACCTAAAGTTTTGTTTTAACTAGAGGACTAATTAGCTATGTCTCATACTTGAAGTTAAAAACTTAAGCAAAATAGGGATAAGTAGATTTTTAAAAATTGAAACTACTCATAAAACTATGCAGCACACCTTTCAAAATATTAGACTTTTAAAACAATAAAAAAATACTGAAAAGATCAGGGGAAAATAGAAATAGGAAACATAAAATAACAAAATTATAAAAAGAAACAACTAATATCAATTTAGATGATTTTGAAAATTGATAATAAACATAAATAAATTAAAATCTTTTATTAAAAAAGCAAAGGCTTTTAGAGTGGATCAGAATACCAAATCTAGGCAAATGCCATTTCCATAGGACACACTTAAAGTTATATAAAATGCTTAAACATTATGAACATGAAAAGAAAAATCAAGAAAGGAAAAGAAAAAGAAATGAAGAGGAAATAAAATCAACAGGAGATAAAATAGAATTTAACAACTACAAATGTTAAATAGAATCAAGAGGTAAGAAATATGTGATAAACAAGAACTTAAAAAATTTAAATAATATAATTAAATGTCTGATTGATAAATGTTTAATTTATATGCTAGAGAAAATACATAATTTTGAAACATCATGGAAATTTTACAGAAAATTCCAATGCATAGGAATTTCTCAGACTGCATTCTTTGATTATAATTTGAAAAGTTAGAAATTAATAACAAAATAATTAGCAACAGTAGAAAGACAACCATTTTTAGAGATCTAAAATTACTCAAATAAATTTTGGAACAAAATGGAAATTGGCACTGCAATTTCATCTTGTTTAGAAAATAGATATAATGAAAAACTCTGAATACTGCAATTTACAAGACAATGTGGTAAATGAGCAAAGAGGAGCCAATATTTTTTTAAAGAGTTAATCAGAGGAGCTTGCACTACATGACATTAAATATAAAGCCATAATAATTAAATCAGCATTCCTCTACCTCTTTCACACCAGATAGCTGAGCATACTCCACCTGGCCTAGTGACCTCTTTTCTCTTTTTGATTCACATGCTCAGTAGCAACTCTGCACTCCTCACTGGATGCCTGATCCTCTAAGTCACAACTGACCCTCCCTAGAAGACTTAAAAGGTCATCATGAAATGATGGCAAGGGAAATCATAGAGTAGAAATGGCCAAAGCTGTCCAAGCTGCGTTAAAGTCCCCAGGTCATGGGGGTGACTCTCATCCACTACTACTCAAAGGGTGGGTTGCTGATTGGTAGTATCAGCATCACTTGGAAACTCGTCAAAAATGCAAATTCATGGGTCTCACCCAGTCCTACTGAATCAGAATCTCTGAGGGTGGGGCTCATCATTTGTGTTTAACAACCTCTCCAGGTGATTCTTATGCAGGCTAAAGTTTGAGAACCACTGCACTAACCTGTTCCCTGCTTTACAACTCAGCTTATAATGCCTAGCCAGGTTGGTTTTCCATTAACTGGGCTAATGCTCTTTGCCTCAGCAGTAGCTGTGTGGGGTTTGACGATTAGGGAGCCAGGCACAGGGAAAGCAGAGGGGAGGAAAGGATGGAGGTCACAGGAGGTGTAATTCCGTATTTCTTCCAGGGAATAACATTTTATACTTCCTGTTAATGTGAATTAATAAGCTAAACAATTCTTTTAAACAAAATTTAAAGCTAGCATTGGACTGGGTAACCAGGCAAAGGGCAATCTCAGGTGATTATCTCTCAATTGCACTTGGTTTGTTTGATCTTTCCTTCTTCCTCTCTTCCTCACTCTGGCATCCAAAGATTACTACCATCAACAACAATGTGTGAATTCTAGCTTAAATATTTGTTCCACAGAGTGACAGTTGTCTTGCTTTAGATTCCCAAGCTCTGAGGAAGAGAAAAAGGTTGTCCATTACACTGGACACCCTCTCTCTATATATAGGATTATAGCAAACATGTCTCCCTCTCTTTCTCTCTGTATGTTTCCTGCAATATTGTCTTTTTTTTTTGTTGCTAAAACAGGGTCTCACTCTGATGCCCATGGACTAGAGTGCAGTGGCCCATCGTAGTCTCGAACTCCTGGGCTCAAGTGATCCTCCTGCCTCAGCCTCCCAAGTAGCTGGGACTACATACTAATTTTTCTAATTTTTTTCTAGAGACAGGGGTCTTTCTCTGTTGCTCAGGCTGGTCTGGAACTCCTGGCCTCAAGCTATCCTCCCGCCTTGACCTCCCAAAGTGCTAGGGTTGAAGGTGTGATCCACCACACCCAGCCATTTAAAATTCCCATTTTATGACTGAAAAAGATACACACACCTCTTCTTTTAAATTTTAGAGGACTATGAGCCATTCAGCAGAGGCAGTACATAGATCCCAACACTTCCCTTCAAATGGGGCGGACACACCCTTTCCAGGAATGAAGAACAGTGGCTACTAATGTGTGACACAACAATTCAAGGAGGGATTCCTGATATTTTCCTGAGAAGCAGCCAGGCTTTAGGAAATGCGGCAGTGTTAAGGTTATGTGGTAATTTTGCTGGAGGCCTAGCATAATTATTCCAAACTAGTCTCGAGAATTTCATTTGTCTTTTGGGTGGAGTCCAGCAGAAACAAGCTAAGTGCTTTTGCCAACCAGAAAACAGTTTGAGTGATTTTCAGCAATGCTGTAAATACTTTCAAGGAACAATGAGATTTTAGGCATGACTTAGAGAAGATGCAGAGAACTTTGTTTCCTTAAAAATGATTGCTCACAATGGAGATGTGATGTCATTTATCTTTAATTTTTGTACCATTTCTTTGTGCACTGTGAGACATGGCTATTTAACCCAATTTTGGTTCTCTTAACTTTCATAATTGTTTTTCCCATCTAAGACTAATGTCAGTAAAACTCTCTTGTTTCATTAGAGCGTGAGTTGTACTATTAAAAGCTAATAATTAGGTTGATGAGTCAAGCACAGAAATGAAGAATTGGGTGGAGCTTAGCAAAACTTTTGGTTTCTTAAGAATGGAGAAATTTAGAGAACGAATTTTGTTGATTACCAAAAAGGTGGGGGGTACTTTTCCAGATGTTTTTCTTTAGTTTCTAAAGTAAGTTATTATTCTATAAGAGCCACATTGATTTAATGTAAATAATTTTTTTGGAGATACTTTATTTGTAAACATAAATGACTAATTCTTATATCACAATTTTCCTGTTGTCATCATTGCCTCTTTGTTAAACTAGTGTCAATATAACACAGGCAAAACCAACCGGAATTGAAAAACCTGGTCAGTCTAACTTGTTGTGGTTTGTCTGTGTAGCCACACCTCACAATGGCAGCCTGGAAATGCCAGTTTCACTAGTCTCAGTCCAAATTAGCTACACCTCAGCAACAGGTGATCCCAGTTTCCTATCTCTTTCCTCTCTCTCCCTGTGCACCTAGTATTTTCCTCTCTGACAAAGAACATGAATCTGTCTCTTCCTTTCTTCAAGAAGGACCTGTTCTGATTCTACCCTGAATCTGATGTTTTAAAGACCATAATTTGAGCAAAAGGGAAAGCCCTGGCCCTGGCCCAGGCTCAAAAGGCCTATGTCCTGCTCCCTCTCTTCCTCTCCTTCCCCTGTCTGAGCTCAGGCGAGAGGTGCAGACTCCCTGTCCACGTTCCCACCATCAGAATGAGCGGGCTGGCCTGGGTTATGGTTCACGTTCTATGACTCTTATTCTTTAATTTTCCACTTTTATCCTGTCCCAGCTGACCTCCTCCATGGGTGCTGTACAGTTTACAAAACTCTTTCAAAGCTTTATGGTTTGCAAACCCTTTTCACAGTCTTGATCTCATTAGATTTTTATAGCAATTCTGAAGGATAGGCAAGGCAGATTTTATTTCTTTCGCTTTAGGGGCAACTGAGGCAGGCCAACAGAGGATTTGTGACTTGCTCATTGGCTCACAGCTTCTAAATGGTGAAGCCAGGGCCAAGAGCCACACTGTTAGTAAGTGGTCCCCGATCCCATAGAGCCACATCTCATGACCCTCTATACCTAACAGCTTAAAGAAGGTTGGGCCCTTCTATTCTCATTTCCAAGAGTTGAAAACAAACTCTGGCCGGGCGTGGTGGCTCACACCTGTAATCCTAGCACTTTGGGAGGCCGAGGTGGGAGGATTGCTTGAGGTCAGGAGTTCGAGACCAGCCTGAGCAGCGAGACCTCGTCTCTACTAAAAAGTAGAAAGAAATTATCTGGACAACTAAAAATATATAGAAAAAATTAGCCAGGCATGGTGGCGCATGCCTGTAGTCCCAGCCACTAGGAAGGCTGAGGCAAGAGGATCACTTGAGCCCAGGAGTTTGAGGTTGCCATGAGCTAGGCTGATGCCACAGCACTCTAGCCAGGGCAACAGAGTGAGACTCTGTCTCAAGAAAAAAAAAAAAAAAGAAAAGAAAAGAAAACACAAACTCCAATTTGTTTGTTTTTTGTTTCTAACATATCTTTTCTCATTCTGTAGCTTCAGAGCACTGAAAAGCTATTCAAGGGATGGGCTTAGAAAATGATCAATGTACGTATATTTGACAAAGATTATTTTAGTCATTGGAATAGGCAAGGCCAGGAGTGTGGTGAGTGAGTGAGGCCTTTATTTTAGGCACAAAATTTTAGGAGACACCAAAAAATATCAATAATCAAGATGAATATTTTAATGCAATATTTAGAAAAATAAAAATTAATGCAAAAATTCCATGGTGAACAAAACATCAAAAATTTAAATAAGGATGGGATTAGTAGAGAAAAAAATAGAAATTATTTGAAGAATTATATGAATGACATCTTCAATCTGCTAAAAATGGCTAATGTACCAAACCTGTACTCTCTGGTTCTAGACTTATGATTATGTAAGGAAAAAGAAACTATTCATTTAACTTACTATTAATTGTGTTTTTTATTATTTGGAGGCAAACACCCTCCTGCCTGAATCAAAAGTTTTGAGTCTCATTGACTGAGCATACCTATTTCTTAGGACTGCATCTTATCCCACGGAGGTGCACAATAAATGTTTTTGACCTGATAGAAATTTTTCATTAATTGAGGATATTTAAAAAATAAAGTGTTGATAAGTTATGGGGATAATCAAAATTGCCAGGATAGACAGAGGAGAGAGGCAGTGTTGAGAGGGCCACAGCAAGTGTCCAATCAATAGAAGTAATAGTGTAATAGTAATAGTTGATGTTTACCAACTATTCATTATGTTTCAGGGAAAGTTGATTTTATTTCTAATATCTGCAACTTTCTGAAAATGTAGCACTTTTTTTTTTTTTTTTTTTGTTCCTGGATGCAATCCAAGCTATCAGTTTACTCCTGGGCTGAATTATATGTTAATGACTTCAGCTACTACTAGGCTATTCACAGCAGCCCTTTTAAAACTCCTGTTTTTGCCAAACTCTACACATCTATTCCAAGACAAATCAGCCCTCAAACAATTTGCCATCTAATCAGAGGTGTATAACCCAGTGGGGAGACTCTCTCCCATTGGCCTGTTTCTTGCCTGCCTCACCATCCCCCATTTTAACCTTTTGTGGTCCTGCTCCTAACTTTTAGCACTATCAACAATGGCTTGGAGTGGTGTGGTTTCCTGCTTCCAGTGTGGTGGTGATGTCAACACTTCAAGTGAGAACTCTGAAAGCCTTTTCTTGCAAAACACTGTTGATTTTAGTTGATGGTTAGGTTTCAAGTACAACTTTTTATTTCAGCTGAACTTTGAGTTCAATAGACCCTGTGGTTAGCCCTGAGGTTTAATACCTACATATGGCATTGTTTTAGCTGGAAGACCAAAGAATGGTCAACAAATCTTGGAACACAACCCAACAATAACTGGGAGACTGCCTATATAGATGTCAGGTGCATTGTGAAATATCACAATGTGCCTGAGGAAAATTCACATAGTATCAATTTAAACCAGTAACAATGAATGCAAACTTGCTTAGCAAGGCAAATGCTGTCATCATCCTGTATGGATAGCAAACATCTAGTTAGTTACTATTGCCTAAATTAATAATTACAACATGTCTTAGCTTAGCTTGGTGTCAACTAGCTCTTATTTTTAGTATATTTAATTTTTTTCCTTACTGTTCATAGGCATTTATTACATATTTTCTTCTAGTGGTATGTTGGGCATTTGACCATTTTTTTACACAACTGCGTACTAGTGGATTAAAATTTGGTGCACTCTCCAGCATCATATCGACAATCTTATTTCTGCAACGTTAACTCTAAAAACTTGTAACTAATAGTAAAAGTTCACTATACTTATTGTAAAAGTTCTTTTAAATTATACTGTGTTCTTGTATTAAACCATAACCTCATTTCCCGGTAGATATGAATCAAGCTCACAAATTACATACTTCTTTGAGTTTATTATTTTACCTATCTTTTAAAAAAAATTTTGTGGTTGTTTTAGGGACAAAGTCTCACTGTCACCCAGGCTGGAGTGCACTGGAACCCCAAACTCCTGGACCCAATTGATCCTCCTGGCTCAGCCTCTCGAGTAATTGGGACACTACAGCCATGTGCCACCACACCCAGCTAATTTTTTAAAAAAATTTTTTGTAGAGACAGTCTCACAGTGTTGCCCAGATTGGTCTCAAACTTTTGGCTTCAAGCAATCCTCTCTCCTGGGCCACCAAAAATGCTGGGATTACAGGCGTGAACAACTGTGCCTGGCCTATTTTCTCTCTCTCTGACATATACCACATACACAATTGGCTTCCAATTGTTAAAGAATACAGTACAGACTAAGAAAGAGGAAACTTGGATTCCAGTTCAGGATCTGTCTAGCTATAAGAACTTGGCCAAATTATTCCTAGTTTTTGCTCTGATCATTTTAAATATGCATACTCAAAATCAGGTGACTTTTAAATTAAGTATCTTCCCAGATTCATGTTTCCATAGATACATGTTTCAATGAATTCTTCAATTAGTTTATAGGGAAGTAGCATGTTCCATTAATATTATATCAAGAGTTTCCAATATGATGTCACATGTAAGACTGCATTGGCTACTAGAAATGTTAAATGAAAATCTATGCATGTCTAGGTAGGAATAATATATATAAATTATGAATACACATAATATATATTAATGGATAATATATTATGAATGTGTATATATATTCATAAAAGCTGTTTATAAATGAGAACCAAGTTTTTATGAAGTGGTTCTTTTTCTCATCTTTGTCTAGACTTCAATTTTAGCACCTTTTATAATATAATTATTAGTTTCTTTGCTAATCTTCCCATGTGTCAATGGCTTCTTCAAAGGTTTGGGACATAGATCATAATCTTCCTGAGGCTTACATAATAATTGGTACATACAAGGAATTCATTAAGTATTTGTTGAATGAATATATTTAACAGTAATCTGAGAGTATAAAGTATAATTACCATAGAAATGATAGACAAAGCTGTTTTTATATCATCTAGGTTCTGGCATATGCACCCTTCTTCTTGACAAGGAAATATCTTGTTCCAAAATTACACTACTGTCCCCCAAATGTTTACATACATTGTAGTTACAATTAGGAAACTTCTGACTTAAAATCTGAATAGGAAAGGATAAATGTTACATAATTGTTATCATTTGAATCATCATTGAAGCTGTTCAAAAATAAGGCTTTTTTATTTCAATAGATTAAGGGGGTGTAAGTATTTTTTATCACATGGATGAATTGTATAATGCTCAATTCAGTGTTTTTAATGTACCCATCAGAATAATGTACACTGTACTCGATAGGGAAGTTTGTATCACTCACTCCCCTCCCAACGTCCCCTCTTACTAGTTTCCAATGTCCATTACAACACCTTAAGACCATGTATACACATAGTTTATCTCCCACTTACAAGTGAGAACATGTGATGTTTGTTTTCCCATTCTTGAGATACTTCACTTAGGATAGTGGTCTCCAGTTCCATCCAAGTTATTGCAAAAGACATTATTTCATTCCTTTTTGCAGCTGAGTAGTACTCCAAGGGGTGTGTGTGTGTGTGTGTGTGTGTGTATGTATACACATACACACCACATTTTCTTTATCCATTCATCCATTGATGAACACTTGAGTACATATCTTTGCTATGATGATAGTGAATTGTGCTGCAATAAACATTCAGGTGCAGCTGTCTTTTTTGTAAAGTGACGTCATTTCCTTTGGGTAGATATCCAGTAGTGAGATTGCTGGATTAAATGGTAGGTCTGCTTTTAGTTCTTTGAGAAATCTCCGTACTGTTTTCCATAGCAGTTATACTATTTTACATTCCCACTAACAGTGTATAAGTGCTCCTTTTTCACTGCCTCCACACCAACATCTATTTTTTTTTATTTTTTTTAATAATGGCCATTCTGATAGGGCTAAGGTGGTATCTCATTGTGATTTTAATTTGCATTTCCCTAATGATTAGTGATGAGCATTTTTTCATATGTTTGCTGGCTATGTATCTATCTTCTTTTGGAAAAAAATCTGTTCTTGTCTTTTGCCCACTTTTTGATGGGGTTATTTGATTTTTTTCTTGCTGATTAGTTTGAGTTTTTTGAAGATTCTGGATATTAGTCCCCTGTCGGATGTATAGTTTGTGAATATTGTCTCCCATTCTGTAGGTTGTGTATTTATTTGATTATTTCCTTAGCTGTGCAGAAACTTTTTAGTTTAAGTCCCACTTATTTATTTTTGTTGTTGCTATATTTGCCTTTGAGATCCTAGTTATAAATTCTTTATCTAGGCCAATATCCAGAGGAATTTTTCCTACATTTTTTTCTAGAATTTTTGTGGTTTTAGGTCTTATATTTAACACTTTAATCCGTCTTGAGTTAATTTTTGTATATGGTGAGAGAGAGGATCCAGTTTCATTCTTCTGCATGTGGCTATCCAGTTTACTCAGCACCATTTAATGAATAGAGTGTCCTTTCACCCAGTGTGTGTCTTTGTCTGCTTTGTCAAAATTCAGTTGGTTGTAACTATATGGCTTTATTTCTGGATTCTCTATTTTGTTCCACTGGTCTATTTGCCTACTTTTATACCAGCATCATGCTGTTTTGGTTACTCTAGCTTTGTAGTATAGTTTGAAGTCAGGTAATATGATCTCCAGATTTGTTCTTTTTGCTTAGGATTGCTTTGGCTATTCAGGCTCTTTCCTGATTTTATTTAGTCATTAAATATGAAATGTCTGATTTCAAATCAAAGGTGTAGTTTATTATATCTCAAACAAGAAGCAGTACAATTATTCAAACTATGTGCCTAAACTATCAACACAGTTTTGCCGTCTTAATGGTAGCTTGTTTATGCCAGCAGCAAAGAAGCCTGGAGAGTGAGTGATGATGAAATCACAAAAGGTGTTTACCACAGCTTGTTGAGAATTGAATATATTTCCTTGCAAGAAGTGGTCCAAAGCCTGAAAGAAGTGGCAGTCAGTTGCTGCAAGGTCTGGTGAATACAGTGGATGACAGAGAGTTTCCAAGTCCAGCTTCTGTAGTTTGAGCAGCATTGTTTGTGCAACATGTGGTCAAGCATTGTCTTGCAAGAGGATTGTCCTGTCTTTATTGGCCAATGTCAGCCTTTAATCGCAAGCATCCTCATCATTTCATCCATTTGGTTGCAGTAGACATCTGCTGTAATGGATTGACCAGATTTCATGAAGCTGTAGTGGGTAATACCAGTGCTGGACCACCAAAACAGGCACCATCAGATTTTTTTGAGGATTATTTGGTTTTATATAATCTGTAGTACATCCAGACAATAGAATATTATTCAGTGATAAAGAGATATGAGCTGTCAAGACATGAAAAGACATGGAGGAACCTTAAGTACATATTACTAAGTGGAAAAAGCAATCTGAAAAGATGACATACTATATATGATTTCAACTATATGGCATTCTGGAAAAGGTATAACTACAAAGACAGCAAAAAGGTCAGTGGTTGCCAGGGGTTGGGGAAGGGGGATGGATAGAGAGAGCACAGAGGATTTTTAAGGCAATTAAACTATTCTACATGGTACTATAATGATAGATACATGTTATATATTTGTCAAGACCCATAGGACATAGACAACACTAAGAATAAATCCTAATGCAAACTACGAACTTTGAATGATAACTGATTTGTTAAAATCCATGTCGGCTCAGTGTACCGACCGTACAATTCTAGTGCAGAATGTTGATAGTGGAGGAGGCTATGTATGTGCTAAGGAAGGGGTTATCTAGGACTCTGTATTTTCTTCTTAATTTTGCTGTGAACTTAAAACTGCTCTAAAAAATAAAGTCTATTTTTAAAAGGTCTATCATTTATAATGACATTTTAAAACATGACAAAAAATTAGCATATCAGCAGTGGCATCAATAATTCAATAGCTTTTCTTTAATTTAACTTCACTTGGATGATTAGTAAATATTTTTGAAACCCTTATATTCAAACCGTAAGGGATTTATAGGTCTGCACAGGGATGGGCATGGTATTAGTAACGTCCTTTAATCCAGGGATCCATGGCAGGCCCCTCTGGATTTAAAGTCATTAATTTCTATTATTGTCACAGTGCCTGACCATGAGCCCTTAATCTGATTATCTTTCTTGCTATTCTAACCAGACCTATTCCACCACTGTCTTAACAAGTGCAAATTAATTCCTAACATAAGGCGATAGGAACTAATATAGAAAGTTCTTTAATTTGTTTTGCTATTAAATAAACTTTGAAATGCCTCAGTACTTGATTAAGAAAGCATGCTATCTCTTATAGTAATTTCTCTTGCCTGAATTCAAATTATAACATATTAATCCATAATCAATAATATCAGGACAGCAGAGGTACAATTAATGCCTCAATAACGCCTTAATTGAAGGGTTTGCCTCTGCAAAGGAGATTTTATTATTTGTATTTCATCATAAATATTTTCTAAAGTGAGTCCAAATTCAGAGCATCACTGTAACTAGTTAGAGATACGTCATAATAAGCTAGCTATGCCGTGTAAGTAACAATGCACTGAACTGTATACTAAGTGGTTAATATACACAATGTAGTATGTTGCCTTAAAATGCTTAATACAATCAATTCACAAGAAAGTTTCTGCAGTTTTATCACTATGGCAAAGCCATCTTAGAAGTAAGCTTTAAGCTGTGAATAGAAAACAAGAGAAAATCATGATATTGACATAAATAAGTAATGAATAGTTTGTTTCTTCATGGGGGGGAATGTAACCCTTTTTGAAGATGAACATAAAAACAGATTATGGGTCACTTACAACTAGAAAATAGCATAGAGCAGTAATTCAATTTCTTTTTATGACTATGGAAAGGATCATAACCCTGTAAACTTCCTAATCTTCTCCATTACTGCCACAAAATAAATTAAGAAATAAAACAATTTTACTAGATCTGAGGGTGAATGCATGTTCAAGGAGATGCCAAGAAAAATTCAAGGAATTCATATTTATTAAGCAATTCCATGAACTAGACACTGTACTGAATTGTTTGTATACATTTTTCATTAAATTCTCATATATTAACTATTGATATTTGAGTTAGATATTATTATCCCCACCTTACATATAAAGAAACAGACCTAGAAAGATTAAGTAACTTGTTCAAGGTTGTATCAGACAAAGCTCAGATTTGAATCCCCCTTGGTTCAAGAATTTCTTCAATCTTTTTTTTTTTTTTTTTTTTTTTTTTTGAGACAGAGTCTCACTTTGTTGCCCAGGCTAGAGTGAGTGCCGTGGCGTCAGCCTAGCTCACAGCAACCTCAAACTCCTGGGCTTAAGCGATCCTCCTGCCTCAGCCTCCCGAGTAGCTGGGACTACAGGCATGCGCCACTATGCCCGGCTAATTTTTTCTATATATATTTTTAGTTGTCCATATAATTTCTTTCTATTTTTAGTAGAGACGGGGTCTTGCTCTTGCTCAGGCTGGTCTCGAACTCCTGACCTTGAGCGATCCACCTGCCTCGGCCTCCCAGAGTGCTAGGATTACAGGCGTGAGCCACCGCGCCCGGCCTTTTTTTTTTTTGGTAGATGAAGGTCTTGCTATGTTTCCCAAGCTCCAGGCTGGTCTTGAACTCCTGACCTCAAGTGATCCTCCCACCTCAGCCTCCCAAAGCACTGGGATTACAGGCGTGAGCCACTGCACCCAGCCAAGAATGTTTTCTTTTTTTAGGAACACTGAAGAGTCTTCTGACTCTTCTTCAAATGGCTGGGTGAGCTCACCTATTTATTTTCTATGCCTTTCAAGGCTCTATTAAAAGGAAAATGAAAGATTAGTAAAATGTCTAAATCCACAACAGTGGGAAGAATGTTAAGGGGCCACAGCAGAGAGAAGAGTTCAACAGTTTTCTGGAAGATGGAAAGCAGGTGGTTAATTATTGAATCATGAGGCAAGAAATGGAAACTGCCACCAAGTCACATGCAGAGGCAGTTATGGTGAAGGAAGTAGCCAGTTTTCCCACTATAGCCCCCAGAAAATGCCAGACTGGTAGACTGTTGGGGTGAGAAGTTGTGTTGAGAAAAAGGGATTTGGAAAACCTGTAGGAATAGTCAAACCCCCAATTTCCTTCTACCCTCCTCATCCATAAAATTCATAGCATCATGGCACTTAAGTTTCACTTCTTACATCCTCACTGAAGAAACAAAAGTTTTTTTTTCTTTTAAAAGAATTATGCTGATAACTAGGGCAACTAGTATAGGCATTGGTGCCTCAAATTACAGTTCTCCACATTCTGGTGTTGGAAGGCCCTTCGTGTAACGGCCGGCTCCTTGCCTGCTCACACTGCAGTACAGCTTAGTAGCCAACATACTCTGCCATGAACACACAGCTCTGAATCAACCTTTGTCTTGTGTCATGTTCAAATATGAACAGCAAACATGGGCTACACAGCTTTGAGATAGAAAGTCCAAGATAGGTAGGCTGAAAATTTGACCCTAGAGGAAACAGAGGCAATTCAGGGAACAAAAATAATTCTGAAAAATTCTCTAATTAAGAATGTTGAGAATTAAGAATATTTGAATATATGCTGCATCCATAAAACAAGAATAAGATACTATGGAGAAAAATAATCAGAGAATATGAATGTTCTTAGAAATTTAAAATATGATTGATAAAACAAAGATTCAATAGAAAGATTGGAATACAAAGTGAAGGAAATCTCCTAGAATGTAGAAGGAAAAAAACCCAAAAATATTAATGATAATATAAGTGATATAGAAGATTAATTCAGGTACTATAACATCCAAATATTAGTAGCAGTATTTTCAGAAAAAAAAACAGAGAAGATTGAAGGGAAAGGAATTGTAGGAATGATAGAAAAAAATTGTCCTTAGTTGAAGAGAAACATATTTTTCAAATTAAAAGAGACTTCCAGGTATACAGCAGAATCAATGAAAAAATAACCACATCTAAACAAATCATTGTGAAATTTCAGAAACCTAAGGATGACAAAAAGCTGCCAGACAGGGGAGAACAGGTCATTAGCAAAGGAATGAAATTCAGACTGATATTTGATTTTTCCTAAACAACAGTAATTATAAAAAGACAATGGAATATTTTCCAAGATTTCTAAGGAAAAAATATTGATGTTCATCCTAGAATTCTGTACTCAGCCAAATTATTAAGCACATGTGAAGGTGGAATAAAGACAATTTGAGTGATGTAAAGTACTAATAAAATATAGCACCTATGTAATTTGTCTTATAAAAGGATATAATCTAGAAAAATGAAAGAATAAACCAAGGAATAAGGAGATATTGATTGATCCAAGAAGTTTCAACCCCATGAACAATGAAGGGAATTGTTAGAATGACAGCTATACAAAAAGACCTAGAAAGCAACACAATCTGCATGCCTTACAATGGGGAATATCTAGGGATAAAATGAGATTTCATAGATTTTACAGTATACTTGAGACATCAGAAAATATGAGAGAAAACTCAAGAAAACAAAAAGGCAACCCGAAGGTATAAGAAAAACAAGAGCTAAACAAGAAAGGAAATATGATTATGGAACAGTACTTGGCTCTGAAGATTACAGAATTCAGATAGTCTAAAGAATATAAATTGCCTTTGCCTTTTCTTTATTTTTCAACTTTTAGAATGAACTTGAAAACAAAACATGGAAGATAATTATGATAGTAGAATAGAAGGTTAATATTACTATTGACAGTGTAAAATTAAAAACAAAAACAGAACAGAAATTAGATGAGGGAATGAAAAGAAAGAAAATTGGGGCATTTAAATTCACATCTTGCAAAGTGTAAGATCACAAGACACTTCCTGTAGCTCATGGAAAAAGGAGTAGAGGAGTAAGTATATAATTTAGACTTAAGAAAGGCAAGTGTGATGTAGCTGAGCTGAATCTCCATCTATGACAGTAGGAACATTGTACAATATAATGTCCCACATTGGCAAATGTAGGAACAGCAGGAAACATATATTTATCATTTAGAAATATAAATAAAAGACCACCCAAAAAAGTTGAACTGGAAACATTTAAAAATGATTGCTTCTGAGAAACAGAACCGGAGATGGAGAGGACTAGAGCAAGGGACTGTTATAAGATTCTGTATACTCTTCATTTTTTATGTGTACATTTATATCTTGGCAATTTTTAAGTATTAAATCCTGTCGCCACTGTATTTTGTAATTCCTCATGATAAAGTAGAGTCTATAAAAATTCTCTAAATAATCAGCTAATAATAACACCACTTGGATGACTCTTAAAAAACTTTGGATGACACAATAAATTTTGTGCCTAGAGAATATTGTAAACAACTATATAAACCAGAGGTTACACTACAAACCAGAAAGTAAGAGTCATCTTAAAAAAAAAAAAAAAAAGCATCTTAAAAGTAAAATCAGATGTAGAAGAAGTGTTTGGTTCCCAGAAGCACATTCCCTCGCCTATGTCTGTCTCACTGCAGTGCCGTAGTAGACAGTTCTGGGACCCTGGCAGTGTCCCGGCTCAAGCTCATTTTTGCTGGTTCTCTTTGTTTTCTGCCTCAGGGCTTCTCAGCCTGAAAATAAGCGTATCCCAGAGCCAGGGGCAGGGTGCAGATCATACTCCCCAGGTAACCAACGGGAGACAGAAAACTGTAGATAGATGCCAGTCTCTCTTGTGCCCCAGATATTCATACAAGATTCTAAGGGAATTTCTTTATGGTTCCTCAGAGGGTTCCCAGCAGAATTGTATTATATTTCAGTGGCTCACAGTGGTAACCAGCCTGAAATAGACCATTTATTTGCTTCCCATCTTTCCCTTTATTACTCTCTTCACATTCTTACTCCAACTCTCAAATAAACTAGAATCAACTCTCAAATAAACTATCTGCATCTAAGACCTTGTCTTCAGCTCTTAAGAAAAATGCAAAATAAGACAGGCGAGGTCTAGGAATCAGGGTTATACTAAGACACGTGGATGCCGAAATTACATCAATGATTTTGCACTCCTTCAAATACTGAGAAACATTCCTTCAATATTTTTAGAGTACCAGGCACAGCAAGGGGGAAAGGTGTGATAAGAATGACCATTTTTACAATACTGGAGCCATATAAAATCTTATGGCTGTTGCATTCTAAGAATAGTTTATTTTATATTGTACTTAAGTGCCTGTGAAATTCCTTGATTTTGATCTGTAATATTCAGTGTTCAGTGAAGAAGATAGAAACTAGTGTTTTAAAGCAGAAAAAGTTTTAATAGCGGGAAATTATATGCTAATATAAGTGTTATGCTGGGGAAACAGAAGTTAAGGGACCATCACTGTATTTTGTAACCTATGGTACTGCTATTTTGGCTGAATCCAGAGGTCAGAAAACTACTTCTGCCGTTGCTACCACCACCAATGAATGACATCATAGATTCCCCACACTAATGAAGTTGGTGCCCAGTGATGGAATATGGGATCCAGCTACTATCAGTGTTAAGTCTGTCTCAGCTGTTTTGACTTCCTTCTCCCTGCAAAAAACTCACTCACTCAATTGCATTTCATTGGTAGAATATAAACCAGATCCAGGCTTCTAGCCTCAGGAAGTTTGGAAATGTGGTTTTTAGCACTAGCCCTTGTATAGGTGATACGGGAGTGGGTATGAGAAAGGGGTGAGAATGCCTGCAAAGTGCAGTATCAGGCACAATCTGCTGTGTAACTACCTGGCATCCATAATCTTCTGCATGTTTAATTCCCAAAACAAAAACCAGTGTAAAACCGACATACTCCAACTTTGCATAATACAACTGACCCTCATAAAGACAAAAACATGCTCACCCTCTCCTAGAAGAGAAAATCCAAAGTCTATTCACTGTATTCATATGGTGATATTGTTCATTTCTCTTCTATTGTAGTTATAATCCCACCTTAATATTTTTTAAATGAAAGACTAAATTATAAATTTTACCACCATTAATATTCTTTGTATCAAATGTTAATAGGAAGGCAAAGAGAGAGGGGAAATTTTTTGGTTAATATGTACAAATATAACAGTAAAGTAAGGAAAAATATGCAAAACTATCTCTGATCTTGTTCCTGCAACTGATCACAAAACCATAAATAGTATAGGTTAACTTAATTTCTCCACTGCTCACTCTAATAGTATTTTGCCTCAGTCATTACTTAAACTGGAGAGGATTCATCACATGGTAGAGAAACCCAAACCTTCATTCCTGAAAGGTTTGAACCCTTGTTAGTCTTGTCTCTTTGAGACTGATAAAGTCATCCATGCAATTTTATCACTGGCTATGTAAATACTTGGAGGCACCAAAGAGGATCTGAACTCTAGACATAGACCTCTCTTCCTAACCCTAGCAATCACCCCAGCTCATACAATTATTGCCCTCTTTGCCTATTTGCTCAATGGCAAAAGAATCCCTAAATTCTAGATGGGCATTTTTGCTTCCAGAGTACTGAAACCATTATTGTATCCCCCAGTGGAAAATTTCCTTCTTTGGGTACTAAGATCTCTAAGTTGGCAAAGCACAAAGTTGCAAAGATAAAAAGGAAAAATGTGTTGTATGTATGTATAATAGCATAAGAATCCACTTTCAAATCTATTCCTTGGTTCCCAGACCCAAATACTCTCACCTGGGGAGAAATAGCACCATATATTTGTAACTGGTTTCAGAGCATGTACTGCATCTTGTAGGAAAGCATCACAACCTTTAAAACTATTGTCTCGAAGCGAGGGTCACAACAGTCTTCAATAGGACATTTCACTGTTGGAAAGGCCACATGTTTCAGGGAGACAGACTATATGGTATATTGCAGACAATAGTTAGAAGCTCACGGACACATTTCCTGTCTTCCTGAAAACAACCTTAGATTGCATTTCTCAGCATTCCTTTCTCTTAAGTGGAATAATTTGAATGAGTTCCTGTCAATAGAGTGTGGGCTAAATTAGGTGACCATTCTCTCCAAACTTGGGTCATTAACAGCCCACTCCCTCTGTGAAATCCTCCGAGAAATCTTTCTGTAATCCCGTCTTTGCAGCTGAGTGCAGGAGACCAATTGAAGGAAGGAGCCTTGGGATCTCTGAATGACCGCGTGGAACAGAGCCTTCCATCCTGCCCTCCTGACTTCTAGTGCACTGTGAAAATGGAAATAGAATTTTTAAAATTATTAATATCTATTTATTATATCATATTTATTATATTAAGCCCTTTCATTTGGGTTTGTTTGATACAGTAGTTATCCTATCTTGACTAATACATGGAAAGATAATTAAATCCCCTGGGTGTGAGACCATTGCCTTATTTTTTTTATTGTCAAATGAGTCTTTGGATATGAAGCAATGTTCTGCGGCATACTATGGTGTCAAATAACGCAGTCGGTAAGTTTACAAATGGATCACGTTGCTGGCAAATCCGTTGCAAAATAAGTGTTATTCAAGTAAGAACAAATTGATGCCCTCTCATAAAGGGAGCCACAAAGCGGCTGGCCAGTCCAAGCATGGTTCTGTATCGCAAGGTCGCCACTGGGCTCTGCTGCAGGCGGGCTGTGCACTCGGCAGTGGTGCTGGCCACATCAGCCTTGCTGAGAAGTCCATGCTGTTCGAGCCCATGGACAACCTCTCTCCATTTATGTATTATTTTCCTGTGGCTTCTGTAACAAATTACCACAAAATTAAAGCAACAGAAATTTATTCTCTAACAGTTCTGGAGGCCAGGAGTCCAAAATGAAGGTGTTGGCAGAGCTGTTCTCCCTCTAGAGGTTCTAGGGGAGGAGCCATTCCTTGCCTCTTCCAGCTCATAGTGGCCACTAGCGTTCCTGAGCGGCGTCACTCCAATCTCCACCTCCGTCTTCACAGCACCCTCTCCTCTCTGCAGGTGTAGCATCTCCCTCGTATAAGAACACTTATAACGGCATTTAGGGCCCACCCAGATAATCCAAACTTATCTCCTCATCTCAAGATGCTTAACTTCATCACAACTACAAAGATCCCCCTTTTCAAATAGGGTATTTGCAGGTTCCAGGGATTAGGCCCTGATATCTTTGGGGCCACCATTCAGCCCACTACGCTGTACCTCACCTATTTCGTTTATAAACCTACTGAAAAACGTGGGGTGGCTAGGAAAAGAGGTTAATATCCATAGCACAGATCATCCTGTCCCTCTGTTTAAGAGCCTCTTCTTCAGTAGGTGCCCTTTGTGAGCATTTCCATGGAACACAAAAGCTGTCACACTCAGAACTCATTGTCCCCAATCCTCCATTTCATTCCTTCAAATCCTTGAACATCTGGCCAAACCATTATCAACTGCCCAAAAACCAACATAAATTCACATCTCTGGTCATTTTTCCTTCTAGAAAAATTGAGCAATTAGATGTCCTGCCCAAAGTCCTCTCATGGGGAGGATTTTCCTTCCACACACCTTTCAGGGCCACCGCTGAGTGAAGCTGGCATGCTGCCACAGTCCGTCTCCAGCTGGTGGTTTCATATGATGTGGAATAATCTGTAAGCCAGGCTCAATTACAGTTTTCAGTTTTTCAATAACGGTCCCATCATAAATTAGAATTTGTCCCAGATGGTTTGAATGAAGAGCCTT
This sequence comes from Eulemur rufifrons, assembly GCF_041146395.1. Taxonomy (NCBI): domain Eukaryota; kingdom Metazoa; phylum Chordata; class Mammalia; order Primates; family Lemuridae; genus Eulemur; species Eulemur rufifrons. Next base: position 39,368,076 of record NC_090997.1, read on the forward strand.
TGATAAAGAGATCGCATGTAGAGATGTAGGCGGGGATAAAGGAACAAACAAGGGATAGTGAGATGCCGGGAAACTAGCAAGAGTCTGATGCTGTTATCATCCCTAGAAGTAAAGGAACACGGAAAGAAAAGTGTTTCTGGAGCTCCGTGAGAATTAGAGCTATGGAGAGGGGGCTTCCCAGCAGGGGCTGTGCTTGTGGAGGAAGGTAGCTAGGGTCAGAGATGCAACACTGAAGTAGGGAGAGGGCATGGAAATGTCCTGCCTTCTCTGGAACCACGTGATCTCCCACTGGTACCTCCTATTGATTGACCCACCTGGAAGCCAGCTGGCAAGGGAGACAAGATGATGCACTCCATGTGCTTCAGTATTTCAGGGCACAAAGCAGAGCAGAAGGGATCAGAGGTGTGCAAACATAGCTTGTCAAGGAAATCCAAGTCATGGCACCAAAAATGTCAGGGTGGCAATCTGCCCTTGGTTCTTGGTGTGCTCTTGGCAGAAGAATAACCAGACACACGAAAGTGTCAAGTCCAGACTATTATCCTGATCTTGTGGCTTCTGCTTGGAAAAATCAACAGCAGGGCCAATGCAATAGAATAACCTCAGGGAGGAAGCATGTTTCACACAGGCAGCTCTTTATTGTAGAACAAAATGGGTCTGTGAGATTGGAGAGAGACAGACCGACTCACTGACTGACTGACCCACTCTCACTGAATTCTCACATTGTTTCCTTTGATTAGCCCGGTCTTAGGGAGGGCTCTTGGGAGGTGTGGGATGTTATCAAATGATCCACAGGTGTCCTCAAAATTCCATCTGCCTATAGGAGCTCCCTCTCCAAAAGCCCACCTGGGGGAGGGGGGTGGACCACAATGCAGATTCAAGCTAATGGCATAATAATTACCCTTAGGTTATTCTAGGTCACTTTCTAAATCCTGTCATGCCTGAGTTGGGGAATTCCCAGATTGATAAAGCATTCCCTCCTTCCCCAGGTGTAGCAGTTTCTTGGGATAGGATTAAGGGTGGAGCAACACCAAAATTGAGCCCTGCCCTTATCCTTCTTCCCAGGTGGAGCAATTGCTCAAAACAGCACCAAAGCAGGGAACTTTTTCCCTGAGAAGAGCCGGAGATCCTAACTATCTACCCAACAAGGTCACATTTCGTAGGCACTTTCATGAGGTCAAACATGTGGGCTGAGGGAGAAGCATCAGTGCAGCCAGAGCAGGTACAATGGCCATCTGAGGCCCTGTTCTACCACTTACCTGTGCCTTCATGACTTTCCACTTGATGACGAGTGCTGCCAGGCACATCCTAAGTTTATGACATAACACCCAGCCCATGATGGGCAGCTGTTTATATTCTGTAGTCACATACACAAATCTGTACCATGGCCCAGAAGCAATCTAGGATCTGTTTCTTCATAGTTATTTGGAGACTAGGTCATGGCTTCACTCTAAAACTTGAAAGGATTGCGCTATAATTCTAAATCAAGGCCTGCCAGAGGCCCCCTACAGGATTGCTTCCTGCCAAACACTCCGAGCACCATTTCATCTGTTGGATTTTAAGTTTCAAATAGCAGAGTAGCTCGCACGGCAGCTCACAGTTACAAATTCTTCTCTTACTCCGGACCCCATTCAAAACTGAAAGTCTTATGGGTTACTTGATAAATGGGTCAAAGCAGCACCCTCAAACGTGTATATGTTGTTTCAAAAGTCCAGCGATCTTCAGGGATCTTTGGCAAGAAAACAAAAAAGTTCAGCAAGATGGTAACAATCATTGAGTCTCTGTAATAGTGGGGGACAAGGTGTAGCAATATTCTTTCACTGAGGAGGAAATATCTCAATCTGCTGTAGATTGCCGGACTGCCATAAACTTTACTGAGGCCATGGCCCTTGAATTTACATTGTTTTATTTTGTTCTCCCACTCTCTGGCACTCATGCTCCTTACCGAGGAATCTACGATACTTACTACTTCCTCCTCACCACAGCCAATTAGCACAATGCTATCCACGTGGTGGACTAGAATGATACCCTATGGCACGACTTCCATGAACTAGATTGTTACAGAAAACTGAATGGTTGACATTGTGCTGAGTTAAGACAGCAAAGACATACAGCTTATCCTACAAGGTGAAATAAAAGACTTCTGTTTGTAGTCTCTTTATTGGAAAGAAGAAAAAAACATTAAACAGATTGATAGCTGAATATCAAGTGACAAAATTTTGTGGATTTGCTTCAGTTAAATGACTATGTCTGGAATAGCCATTGAATTTGGAGTTACATGATTATGTTAATTATAGTACACTTCATTCTCCAAGACTCTCCAATTTCTGCTCAAGTCAAATAGGAGAGTTAAATGGGGTCATGGCAAAAAAATCATTACCCCTGAATCTTTCAGGCCTTGGATGGTGGCATGAACCTCTGGCATTCACCTAGAAATAGGGTATTACTTTTGTTCTATTGTTTCAATAGGAAGGGGACATTTTAGGAGCTATGACTTGGTCCTTCATACCATAATGGCCTTCACTCCATGAGACAGGGAGCCAATGGGGGATTCAGTCAGAGGTTGAGTACGTCTAATCCCAACTATACATGCAGGAACTGGGAAGGCTATGTTTGAGGACCCACTGGGCCACTGTCAGATGGACTAGGTCAAAAAACCCACAGGCCAAGTCATTCTAATAACAACTCTGGCTCTGCTGCTCACGACTGTAATCATGTCCAATTTGTTTCTGGCATTTAAGTACTGCCATTTAAACTCTGCCAATCTGTGAAACTGTCATCCCCACTGTTGTTAGGGAACTCATTTTGGAGACAGCCTCCTCCCTCCCTCATCATCCCCAGCCTATAGAAAGTAGCCACTACAGAATTTTTCAAGGATGCCGCTGGTCCTTACCAACGTATTTCTCAAACATAGTGAGGGGTAGTGAAGTGGGTCACATATGATAGATTTTCTCTGACATTTCTAACTCCATAAGCCTTTGGATTCCTTCCTCTACATTTTTCCAATGAATTTCAAACATATGTCTCATTTTAATGTAGGCCACAACTGAGTCCCTATTTCAACAAACAACTTACAAACCATGAAAACTGTTCCTCACTGTTGAGCTATGGCCCAAAATAAGAATTTTTGGTAAGTATACCTGTATTAATAATTCCAATCCATTCTAAAGATGTTTCTTCCTGCTTTGTTTAGCACCCTGAGGATCTATTTCTACACATTGCTGCAGATGAAAATTAGCCAAATCCCATCATTCTAAATAGATTTTGTACTTGTCCCCCTATGGCATACTGTGATCTAAGTCTTTCTACAGATCCAACGGCACTGAAAGAGCAGAAGGCAGACAGGAGGAGGATCAGCATCTCCCTGTAAGGTAACTACCTTCATTGAGGCCATTATAGGATCTCAAGCGACAAAGAACTAATACCATCTGACAAGGGAGGAGGGACTGCTTTTATGAATAGGAATATTTGAAGTAATTGAGAGATTCAGGTTCTCAGATTTATCCAAAGCTACCCAAATATCCCCCTTCCAGTTCTTTAGGTCCCATCCTTCCACAATGAACACCATAACTTTCACATAGGAAACTATTGAGGCTGTGAACTTAAGTTGTAATTCTGCAGCCCACAGGAGCAAGCTATGGATCTTGTATTAAGATGTTTCTTGTCTGCAGCTATGAGATACAAAAGGGGCTTAGGGTAGTCATAGAAGCTCTCTGTAACTTTATCCTTACCCTGAGCCAAGAATTTAAAACATGAGCTAATTTTCTTTCCACAAGCTCTGCAGTGCAATCAGAAGCAGCCTTGCCACTCACGGTTTTATATTCCTCACTTGCAACACCACAGTGCAATGCGGCAGCCGCTTGGTCTGCCAAAGGCTTATCTTCAACAGCTATTCCATTCCAGGTGGCTACAGGTGATAATTTAGCTATTTGCTACATGGAAAGCAGTATCCCATTTCTCATTGGTCATGAAGTTATCACTGCCTATAAACTCAACTCAGATAATCAATCCCATATTATTTTTAAAAGTTGATTTCTTTTTTTTTGTTGAGACAGAGTCTCACTTTGTTGCCCAGGCTAGAGTGAGTACCGTGGCGTCAGCTTAGCTCACAGCAACCTCAGACTCCTTGGCTTAAGTGATCCTACTGCCTCAGCCTCCTGAGTAGCTGGGACTACAGGCATGCACCACTATGCCCGGCTTATTTTTTCTATATAGATTTTTAGTTGTCTATATAATTTCTTTCTATTTTTAGTGGAGACAGGGTCTCGCTCTTGCTCAGGCTGGTCTCGAACTCCTGACCTCCAGCGATCCACCCGCCTCGGCCTCCCAGAGTGCTGGGATTACAGGCGTGAGCCACCGCGCCCGGCCAAAAGTTGATTTCTTGATCAGATTTTGGTGCTGAATGCTGAGAAAGGTAAGGTTCCCTGCGGGAAATAGATACTACTCAAATTATTTCAAGCAGTAAAATCTTTGATTCAGAGGATTAGATACATTCACAAAATTACTGGTAACTTAGAGGAAGGAAAGTCAGGAGCCTACCATTAGTCTTTGACTTCAAATTCATACGACCACATCTGGCATAATTGCTCTCACCATTGCCACTGTATGCACTCACAAAATTGGTTCCAAGACAGTAGAGCATGTAGTCCAGCTGTTGCCAATATCTTTGTCTGTGGGAGCCCATTTATATAATCGCCCTACTACAGAAAGGTGGCATCCACCTCCTTCTACCTTCCCCAAATTTCACATATTGGGTGCCCTCACATCAACACAACCTAAATTTGCAAAGGAATCACAAGATCACATGAGAATGTAAGAAATGTCATTTTTAGTTCTCCAGACTCTGTAATCCTGAAAGAGGGGAAAAAAGAACATTTCAAAGGGATGGGAAGAGATTCATAGTGCCAACAAACATCTAGCACACTAACCTTAAGATGGTGCTGGATTTCTTAAGTAGTTAATATTTAGGGTAGGCTCTAGGATATAAATTCCAAATCTCAATAATAAATAATAATAAATCAGAAATTTGTTCAATAAATTCATCTGGCTGCTCTCTTTGGCCTCACAAGTTCTTCCATGCTTTTATTTCTGAAGGGAAGATTAGATACCACTTTCACAAGGGCTGACAATAATAATTCAAGCATAATGAAAACACTTAAATATTACTGAATGTAGCTTTGAAGAGCAGTTATTTTTCTTTTGTGATCATATAACATCTTTATTAAATTTTCACTGAGATCTGAAATCAGAGTGTATTTGAAATCCAACTGTATTAAACACAGCTGATAAACCTTGACATGCTTATAAAAATGTAAATGTAATTGATCCCCAGATTTATTAATAAGAACACAAGCCACACTCAAAGGTGAGGTGAGACTGTTGCTAACATAATATGCTACCTATCATGCAAGATTCATAATCTACCCACCCTCTCATTACCAAATAGCTAGGTAATCATTATTCTTGAAAGACTGGTTCTTAGGATAGGTTCCTCACAGGGAGGAGAAACTTGGTTTAAATATAATGCATCATGGATGACAAAGAAGAGATTACAACTGTATGTTTTTCTTTTTTCCCATGGCAAATTCAAAGAAAAAAATTTTTAACTGAGAAAAGAAGCAATTGAACTGGCTTCTCTAAAATTGCAGAAAAGGGAATCAGGGATACTTAGAGACTGACAGAGTACATGGACTTTGTATGTGAATTGATGAAATACTTAATCTTTAAAATTCAAATTCTTGTATTTTTTTTGTTTGTTTTTTGAGACAGTGTCTCGCTCTGTTGCTCAGGCTAGAGTGCCGTGGCGTCAGCCTAGCTCACAGCAACCTCAAACTCCTGGGCTCAAACAATCCTCCTGCCTCAGCCTCCCAGGTAGCTGGCACTACAGGAATGCGCCACCATGCCCGGCTAATTTTTTCTATATATTTTTAGTTGTCCAGCTAATTTCTTTCTATTTTTATTTTTATTTATTTATTTATTTATTTATTTTTTTGAGACAGAGTCTTGCTTTGTTGCCCAGGCTAGAGTGAGTGCCATGGTGTCAGCCTAGCTCACAGCAACCTCAAACTCCTGGGCTTAAGTGATCCTACTGCCTCAGCCTCCCAAGTAGCTGGGACGACAGGCATGCGCCACCATGCCTGGCTAATTTTTTCTATATATATTTTAGTTGGCCAGATAATTTCTTTCTATTTTTAGTAGAGATGGGGTCTTGCTCTTGCTCAGGCTGGTCTTGAACTCCTGAGCTCAAACGATCCACCCGCCTCGGCCTCCCAGAGTGCTAGGATTACAGACGTGAGCCACTGCTCCCGGCCACATTCTTGTATTTAAATTGGGAAATACACAAAAAATTTCAAGACCCTACATTTTTAGAAATGGCTGTGTAATTTAAACCTTTCAAAATTTTTTATTTAGGATGGCTTTTAATTTGGACATATTCTCTGTGTAGCTGTTCAAATACAATATGACCTTCTGCTGGCTGCATTATATTATTATAGTTAGAAAGATACCAAGTGATGTGTTTCAGTATGCACTTATTCCCAAAGGAGATAAATACTTCAAGAACACACACATTCTCTGGGGAAACCCCATGTGTAAGAATGGAAAAAAAAAAATCAATACATCCAAGTTGAGTTTCTATTTAAGACCAGATGGGTCTCCAAGGAACATAGTATAAAGAGAAATTGCTCATGTGTGGCTGTGTAAACACAACTTTATGTGGTAAAATGAAAAAGACAAAAAAAAAAAAACCTAAATTATATTTTTAGGTAGAAAAAAATTTAACTTCTCAAAGGAGATAGCAAAACCTAGATATATAAATCTGAAAGAATGCCAAGGGGTGACTCGGATCATCCCTTACCTACCTAAAAGTTCTGTCACTTAATCATCTAAAGACAGGTATGGACCATCTTCTTCATAAGTCACACGGCTCACTCAGTGATACATTCTAAAATCTCACAATCCTCATGTGGTAATGGTTCTATATATCGATTACTTTAAATTTAGGCTTTGAATCTCCTTCAGGATTCACAGCCTTCTATTAAAAACAAACTTTTTTAAAAAAAAAGCTGTGCCTTTCAATTCATAGCTGTGCCTTCCCTTCATAATTTATTATTAGGAGAACCAACTTCTAACACTTACATGATTGGTAGTACTTTGAAACAAGGAATGTTTCTACTTCTGTTCCTTTTCACAACTATTCTTGCCATTCAGAAGTTATCTTCCTAGAATACCAAAGACTAAGCATGGATCCTAAAATGCACCCCTATTAAGGACTTGCTTTCCAAGGTCACCTGCCAAAATCACCTGCATGCTGAGTAGCAGGTGACCGATTTCCTGCAGCAGGTATGATGCTGTGTTCCTGTGTGTAGAGCTCAGCATCACAGTGCCTCTCAACTCTGCTGCCCTATTTACCACCCAGGAGGACACCTAAATCTAAGCCACTCAGGTCTGTGCTGAGCACGCCAGCTTAATAACTGTAGTTGCCTTTTTCTCAGTAAGGGCAGTGTTATGAATACAGCTGGATGAGACTAAGGATATAACGAGGAAAGCATTGAGAGTGTGAACAGTTCAGTGTGGTGGTGTATTCTAATGAAGGTGAGTTTCAAAACTTCTGCCCCAATAGACAACATATAGTGCCTGAACTGTTTTATTATCACATAGATAATCCAGCAAAAATCACTTCTACTTCCAGGTTCTCTTTCTCACTTATAGGAAAACTGAGCTGCATATATGAAACAAACTTGTGAATTAAAATATTCCTAATAAGCTAAAAACACTGCTAGGTTCCAAGTTTTAAGATACAAACATAGTAATCCATATTAAAATATTTTCAAATACCTAGAGAGTGTGTGGAATGAAAGAGAGAAAAAAGAATGAGTTAATAATGTTAAAACTGAAACTAGTCATTGATCAACATCTGTCAGCAAAACAGAGTCAAGAGTAACAGAGAAGAGAAGGAAAAGCTATAATCATTGATTATATTGGAAATCTCATCTCAGGTATTTCTAGTTATTACAAATATTTAATAAATTCCCTGTTTTCTATGTCAGATGTTACTTTTTTAGTAATAAAGTTTTACCGAAAAGGAGACACAATCCTTATTTACCAATTTTCAGATACAAGGTATGCAACTTATCTGTGATGATAAATTATGAAAGCTACTAGAAAAAGTTCTATTTATCACATCTTAAAATCATCTTTGATAAAGAAACTTATATTAAGGACTGAATGATTTAAATATAATGATACAGGTGCTTCCACATTTATGTAAGAATAGTTTAGAAGAAAATGGTATGTTTTATGTCTGCATGTAAAAGCTATGCTAAAGGCAACTAATTTTTATAGTAAAAATATGCTACTGTAAAAAAAGCTTTTTACCAGAAATTATAAACACCCAAATTCTAATTTGATTTCTTTTCTACATAAGAAATTGGCAGCAGAAAAGAATTTAGAGTATTAACTAAGTCAAATAAACATCTATTAATAGCAATTTACATTATAATAAACTGATTAACAAAAAAAAATCTTTTTTCTCACAGCAGTAGTATATTTATTGTGCTGAAATCAGGTGGCAGGGAATGAATAGCTCTTGGGAACCAGTACAGATTGTTCACAAAGATTTACAAATCTCTAGTCATTACACACTTAGCAGCAAAAACAAAGGTTGAATCCTCTTAGACCAAACTACTGTGTGTGTGTGGCAAATTTTCTGTAATTCTCATGACTGCATGCCTTTGGGGAAAAAGTATATAATTTTAATGCACAATAAATACTTTATAGTTTACAAAATGTTCTGAAATAGTTTTCCTGTACAAACAGCATACATCTTACACATGCAGTTTTGACATGTTGGTGAGATACTTAGTAATATTCATGCTTTTTTTGTCACATTTTCTCTTTCTATAACGATCCCTGTGCAACATCCCCTAACAAATTAACCTATGTAATGAAACATGGTACAAGTTCTCTTTCCTACTTTATTTCCAGTTGTTCATTTATATTACATGAAATACTTCATTTGTAAATAGGAAATTTAATTTTATAGTTCTGACTACTTTCCCTTTTACTCATTTTAACAATTAACACCTTGTAATGTCAAGCACTGAATTTAACAATCTTTAGCACCAAGGAGTCAAGAATATTGCACCAAAATGGGTTTACACTTTCTATATAGTTAATAAATAAGATCTTGCAACTTAGTCACAAGGAAAATATCACTCCAAGATTAAACACATCGAAAGAGAAAGACAGTTCCACAGAAATGTTTGGTGTATGCCATTTGTTAAAAAAAGCAAAAAAAAAAAAAAAAATACTCGTGGATTTGAACGTTAATATTAAAATTTACATTAGAGGACTCCTTGATTTTTTCATTAAAATTTATTTAATTTTAAATGTTCTTTCCAACAGAAGAGGTAGGTATTTTTCCACATATGAAAAATCAGTAACAGCCACAAATCAAAACAAGGAAAGCCTGATAAAAATCAACACACTCTCCTCTAACAGCATATAAATGTAACTATCTTATGATGTTGCTAATAAAGACATGAGTTGTTTCATGTTTTAATCAGACAATAATCTTAATTTTCATAATAAATTTCTGCTAGCAATAGGAGTATTCAAAGGCTGCCTTTTCATCACAAAAATTGTTTCCCCACAGTGATTTGTGCCTCAAGTCATGGTGACTTTTGAGTTACCAGACAGGATTTTACTGTAATTCCTTCTTATTTTCACCAACACCATCATCATCAAGTCTCTAAGATTCTACAGAGATCGGCAGATTTTTAAAATTTAATTGAAACCAAAATGGTATATTCTGACTAGAGGTGAAGAGATTTGACCATTCTGGTCAGCAAATGAATTCAAATGCACAAATTTAAATGTTATACACATTTCCAGTTTATAACAAGAAAATACAAGGTAACTGATTTCCATCAGTAGTAATTAGTAATTTATCAAAAAAATTAATAAAGATTATGTTCCTGTGATCGTCTAAAATTCAGACTGAAGAAAAGGTGAATATTAAGATACATAAAAAAATCTCATCCTTTAGACAAGTGGATGTGAACGGGGGGAAAGTCTCCAAAGTCACATAATGATTGCTTTGGTCTGAACAACATCAAGGCTAATTTTAACAATGTTTAAAATGAAAACTTCATAAATAAAACATCTGGGGATTATATTTAACACTTTACTCAGTCTAAAGGACACTAGTACAGAGAGCACATTTGCCTTTTCTCCCCATCCCCAAGCCCTCCTTTGCTTCTGCTTTCCCTGAAATTTTATACGACATGGGAGTTTTCTCACCGTCAACAACAGTTAATGCCCAGTTCCATTTACTCTCCTTTTGCTTTTCCATTTTTCTGCTTTTTTCCGTTTTCTACCACTAGCTGTTTTTCTGATTTGTTCACACCATTTGCAGAAATACCATTCACAGCTGTTTTTCCAGTTTTTGGTTTCTTAGGCTCTTTGTATGTCCGAACGTAGAAGTTAAGAAAGAGAAATATGAAGCTGATTGCATAGGCGATCAGAGCCCAGTGCATCCATTTGGGGAAGGGGCAATCGGTATAAAGAGACAGTGCTGTGTGCCCAATGGTGACATGGAACTGAATCTGAAAAACAAAAACAACAGCACATGATACATTTAATCTGAATAGTAAACAACTTTTAACAACAGCATTAGAATCTTCTACATAGCTATCATAGGCCCAAATTTTGATACACCATTCAAAGTTGGATAGTACTCTGGCTCTCACAGCTGGCTCCTTCTCACTCAGGTCACAGCTTAAATGCCATCTCCTCAGCAAGGGCTTCCTAATGACTTCAATTGACCCTCTTAGCCCCATTAACCAAAGGGATTTTGGTTAATGTTTGTTTTTGAGAAGAATTATGACTACCTGAAATTGTCTTTTGTATTTGTTGACTTCTTTTTGTTTGGTTGGGTTTTGTTTGTTTTTATTTTTGTTTTTTGAGACAGAGTCTCACCCTGTTGTCCTGGGTAGAGTGCAATGGCTTCATCGTGGTTCCCAGCAACCTCAAACTCCTGGGCTCAAATGATCCTTCTACCTCAGCCTCCTGAGTAGCTGGGACTACAGGCACACGCCACTGTGCCTGGATAATTTTTGTATTTGTTTTAGTAGAAACAGGGTCTTGATCTTGCTCAGGCTGGTCTCGAACTCCTGAGTTCAAGTAATCCTCCCGCCTTGGCCTCCCAGAACACTAGGAGTACAGGCGTGAGCCTCCGTGCCGGCCTGTTGACTTCTTAATTGTCTATCTTTATACTAGACTATAACTCCAAAAGGCAGGGCTCTGTCTTGTTCATTGATGACTCCTGAGTCCTTGGCACAGTATCATGACACAATGAATATTTGCTGAATAATGTTATCTGATGAGAGAGAATCAATAGCCTAGAAGAGTAAAGCAATAGCATTGTAGATTCTTCAATTTTGTTTTCCTCTCACATTTTAGACTGATTTATTTCTACCAAATTGTTAATAATCAGGTATATATACTTTTTAAAATGAACTTATTGGCCAGGTACGGTGGCTCATGTCTGTAATCCTAGTACTTTGGGAGGCCAAGGGGGGAGGATCCCTTGAGGTCAGGAGTTCAAGACTAGCCTGAGCAAGAGCAAGACCCCCATCTCTATAAAAAACAGAAAAATTAGCAGGGCATTGTGGCATGCGCCTGTAGTCCCAGCTACTTGGGAAACTGAGGCAGGAGGATCGCTTGAGTCCAGGAATTTGAGGTTGCAACGAGCTGATGATGCCCCTGCACTCTAGCTAGGGCAACAAAGTGAGACCCTATCTCAAAAATAAATAAATAAATAAACAAACTTATCAAAATGCCTCATTATTTGTTTCTTACACATAATAGACAGGTAAATTTGCATCTGAATGAACACAATCCTTTAAAAACTAATATTTTGATAAAACTTAGTAGATATTTGAGAATAAAAAAAAGAATCACTTTCAACTTTAAGTTTTTAAAAAGAGAAAAGCCAAAAGCTTAAAATGAAATAATCTTAAATTCTAATGTATCGATGAATGAATGGTTTGAGACATAAGAATTATGATTTCTATGGTATTAACAAGCATTAATTTTTACACAATTAACTTACATGACTAACTCTTGTGAGAACTTCTGGCTTAGAAATACAAACTCAATATCCTGTTCAGAATGGGAAACTATGGTTTCTCTTTTAAGGATAGTATTATCCTTAAAATATTAAATTATTGGTTAAAGTAATTGATATTATTTTAAATATTAACATAATTTACTCCATGTAAGCCAGAAATGTATACCATATTAAGCAATTATCATTTTTCATGGAAAGTATCCAAATTTTAAGAACTTCTGGTTTCACAATGGTTTTTAGAACCTGCATTACCAAAAAAGGGTGTGTACAGGGATGTGATTGAATATAGCATCTCTCAAGGAGAGGCAGGTGTAGGCTTCGACAAAATATATATAACTAATTCACGTGACTTGGAACACCTCTTCGTTTTCTTGAGACATTTACTACTTACTGAGAGAAATGAATTATACAAGACTGTATAAACAGCTTTCACACAAAAACTGGAGGAAGCTTCCTGTAGCATTTTGGTTACAGATGAATCCTTCACACCCAGCATTCCCCAAAAGTTGTGCTTCCTGTTTGGTTAGCTAGCTATTTGGCAACTTAAAGCAGAGATGGATAATATTTCCAAATGTGATTCTACTGATAAAACTATGCATACACTATGATTAAAGCAAATTATAATACATTCTAAAGCTTGAAGAATAGCTACCAGGTTGGTTTTGGATTTTCAGTTTGATTACAGGCTAGTGCCTAGCTCTCAATGTTGCACTGATACGTGTACCCAGATGCTACAAGAAGTCTCACTAGGGGTATGTGTTGAAAATTGTCTAGTATAAAGCCTAGCATTTGAAAATACCTGGCTCTGCTCTCTATGGACAGTGTTTTAGAAAATTATGAGGAGTTCTCTGGTCCTTATTCCCTTCCTTTACCCCACTGCTTCCTTGGCTCCATGCCTTCTCTTCAACTTTATATTCTAAATATATGGGATATGCTAACAAAGACTGAAAAACGGAAAAAAACAGAAAATTTAAGCAAGGACAGAATGAAGAGAGGCAAGAAAATTTTAAGTTAAAAAGTCATCCCAGGGGAAAAAACATTTTTCAAGTCATACCTGAATCTATATATTTTGTGTGGTGTGTAGACCTTTAATCATCCTTCCCACAAATACTTTTAAAGAATGTTTCCCTTCGAGGGATAAATGGTATGTCTAGTTGCTTAAGGATGTTATAAAAGCAAGTGGCTGTGATCAATAGTCTATGAATTGGTAGGTTAGAGCTAAGCAGCTTCAACTGCTATAACTAGACGATAGAAAGTTAATTTTGGAATAGAAAATTGTCTAAAACAACTTAGCACTTTATAATTAATAAAATTCAAACATTTTCAGTCTTTTACCAGAAGAAACTAGAAGCATTTAACTCACCAGCTGCAACATGGTCAGGTATCGTTTCCACCAAAGATACTTTTGAATCCATGGGCCAAATGCAGTTAACCCATAGTATGAGTACATAATCACATGGATAAAGGAATTCATCTGGGCTCCGAAAAATGCTTGAGAAAAACAAGAGGTAATTACAACATGTAGAAAATTTTATTAGGCAGTAAAACCATTGAGATATAAAATAAATGCATCTACATTGTTTTCTAACATTTAATCTTGAGTATACATTAGCAAATAAAAGATATAAATGGTATTAATGAAAAGCCTTCCCTTTAGATTAAGTAGGTATTTTTAAAGTTTAGATTTGAGTTTTTACCATATAAATAAAAATGTGTGCTGTTCAAATGCAAAGGACTTTCAAAGTGGTATTCCAGTAAGTTTAAGTAGGCACTAACATAGAACTATTGCCTATATTACTTTCAATTCTACTATTCTTGGGGAAAAAAGGTTATAATGCATTTAAGTGTTTCAGTAGATTTGTAAATGCTCCATTATTGCTTTTAGATGTGCCAATTTATATGTCTACAACAAACTAGTACTTATTTCTTAGGTTTCTAAATAGTTTTAAATATGCTAGCACTAAACACATTAAATAATGCATTTAATATATAAAATCTACAGTGATATTCCACCCAGTCTAAATCAATGGCACGCTTTCTTTTCAGAATATTAATTAAATCAAAGTACAGATGTAATAATAATGAATTTTGTCATAAAATGATTAAAGAGGTCAGTTTAGATTTACTAATTTTCTTTTAAAATTACAGAGGTTGACTTTAACTGCATTGTTTTAAATTGGGCCCCCAATAGTTTTTTTATAAGTGTGAATTTCTAAGTTGTCAATTACCATAATGAGATAATGTAAAGCAGCAAGGTGAACTATACTATCATGACTTATGCCCCGGGTCCTCATCAGAGAAATGATCTGTTTCTAGCTCAGTAATAGTAATAATCCTTAATTTATGGGGATCTTAAAAAACTGGAGAAAGACCTTGGCCAAACTGTAATTCAGATCCTCTTTAACATTAACAAGGTTATATAATATTTCCTTTGAATAAGAATCAACAAGGTCACTTAAGGTCTATGCAGGCTGAGTACCCCTTCTCTGAACTCTTTGGGACTAGAAGTGTTTCAGATTTTGGATTTTTTTCAGATTTTGGAATATTTGCATATATATAATAAGACACCTTGCAGAAAGAATTCAAGTCTAAAACCCAAATTCATCTATGTTTCATACATACCTTTTGAACATAGCCTGAAGGTAATTTTATACGATTTTAAAATAATTTTGTGCACGAAACAAATGTTTATGTACTCTGAATTATCAGAAAGCAAAGGTGTCACCATCTCAGCCACCCATGTGGACAATCTATACTTGTCTGACATCACCATCATGCTGTATGCAGAAAAGGTACACTGCAGCTGAAGAGGGTTAGGAGGGTCTTTTTTCCTTTGGGGATGCTGAGTAAATTTGTGTGGTATGAGCCTGCATTTTGACTGTGACCCATCACATGAGGTCAGGTGTGGAATTTTCCACTTGTGGTGTCATGTCAGTGCTCAGAAAGTTTCATATTTTGCAGAATTTCAGCTTTCAGATTTTCAATTAGGGAAGCTCAACCCATATTAGAGCAGGAGTGAGCTCTGGGCTTGAACTGAAGATGGAATCTTCAGATTGAGGGGTTGTGTCATTGTATCCTTTGGATGAGAACTGTTCCCCACTAGAACTGCTCCCCATAAAAATATTATTTTCTACATTTAGGCTTGGTTTATGCTCATCTCTGAGATAAATCTTTAGGTATTAAAGTAGTCATGGTTATAAAGCAAAAGTTTTACTTTCTTCAAATTTTTAAAAAATGAAATGAATATGGAAATGATTAACTATGTAATCAAGTTAAATGACAGAACAAGTCAAATTTCCAGGTTTTCAGTACTTTCCACCCAACACATTTATGTAATTTAACACATGCAGATACATTCCTGAAAATGCTCACCTTGTCCCCCTGCAACCCACTTAATTCCAATCCACCACAACGTAAACATTGTACAGTGATGATATACATGAAGGAAAGAAACTTGGTTGTTTTTCTTCCTCAGGATGAAAAACACAGTGTCCAAATACTCAACTCCTTTAGATACAAAGTACCACCACAGAGCAGCAGCTATCTATAAAAAAGGAGAAGCATGTTATAAACATCAAAATGACACGCATATGGGTTTCTATTCATTGTAAGTCAGTCCAAAATAATCTTTATTGCACAAAATGTTGAAGGCATGGAATCATTTATGGCGAAGTAGGTTTAAAACCTAAGCATCTATCCATGGAGAAAAAAATAGAAGAGTCCAGAGCTATGTCTACATGGTGCCAGTAATTTAGACACAATTTCAGTCTGTTACATAGGTCAATGTCACATAACATCTAACAGCTAAACACAGAGCTGTTGCCATGTTTTTCAATTTGGTGGAGGAACTAAGATGTTTACTTTGTAAAGATATTTCAGTTGTTCATGCTTAGCCTAATTATACCTCAGATAACCTTGCAAGCTTAAGCAGCAACTGGTCTCTGTCAGTGTGTGTGTCTCTCTCTCTCTCACTTTAACATGTGCACCAAAGTAAATATCCAATCACAGAGGTTTGTATTAGGTGGTAATATGTTTAAAATGATAAACTGGAACAACAAAAACCCACAAATATTTCCCAGGTCATAAATATAATCCTGCTTACATGAATAAGTCTTGTCTTTTCCTGGGCTCTAATTAAGACACCAGATGGTGCAGAAAGATTACATTACACGCTGAGATTAAGGATCCAGTGAGAGGTGACCTCTGTATATATGTATTAAAATATTTTATAAGAGTCTCACTGTAACAGTAACCAAAATTTAATTTTTTTATGTCAAGTATTTTCTATGATAAACATTCTATGTACAAATAACAAATAAAGCAGAACATACTGAACTCTATTTATAAACCTTTGTGCATTAGGGGCTTGACAGATTCATTCATAGACAGGCTTAGTTGTTTTAGAGTTGAAAGATCCCTTCCTCATTTTATACCTGTGTCTGGTGGATATCATGGATTCTCGCTTGTTTTGTTTTTGTTTTTCACTTTTTAAAAAGATAATTTTAAAGTTTGGGGAAAGAGGAAAGAGAAAGGTCATATAAAAATAAAGTCCTTGTATTTACAGGTTGAGAATTATGTATTGAATTTGCTTGAGTAATACTATTGTTGAAAATGATAAAAATTGGCTGAAAATAGGCTTGAAATAGTACACTATAGTTAATGTTCACTATTATATTAGCACTTTAAAATAAAGTAACTATCACCATTTTGGCACCTTAACCTTAATCTACAAGGAAAGAGACAATGTCTTATTTTTTTTCCCCTGGGCTTCTAAATTTGCCACAATTCACATACAATAATAAATTCTTCTTCCTCCTTTGCAAAATGCATTAGATATCTTTAAATAGGCTACACCAAGGTGAAAAGTGATACTTCTTAGCTACATAACAATGAATACAAAAAACAAATCTCTGGGTAAAGTATTCATTCTACTGCATCCAGTATTAGAGAGAAGGGAGGAAGATTTCAAGTGAAATCTGTTGCAAATCTTGGGTTCTTTCTCCTCCTAGGTTACACTTCTCCTAACAGCTCAATTTTTTAAAGATCTGAAAGTTTATACCCATCAGGAAGATAGGTTCATAATGACCAGAGTGGTATTTTTGAACCTTTATCCTAAAAATAGTAATATGTTGCCTATGCTGCGGTTTTCTTTCAGTGTACTGCTAGAAGAAAGCAAAACAAACACTTCTTCCTTCCCCTTCCCCCAAAGCATGCAAGATGTCAGCTCCCAACTCAGAAGATTCTCTGGCAATAGGGTTGTCAGAAGAAAAATTTTTCCTATTTCCTAGCCAACAAATCTAAAGAAAGCGCCCACCCTCACCAAAAAAATTTTCTCTCAGTTACATCACAGGGTCTATTTTCTTCTTAACCCTTTGCTGATATGATTACTGTCTGCCTCCCCACCCTCACTAGAATGACAGCTCCATGAGGAAGGGACCGCACCTATCTTTCCATTCAGTGTCCCCAGAGGCCCTCACAGTATTAGCACATAGTAGATGCTCAATACATACTTATCAAATGAATGAAACCAACATGACAACCAAAGGGGTGATTTTTCATTAGTCCTTAAGTCTTTTAATAGAGAAATGAAGATATGGACACAAAATAGTAAGTATCATAAAGCAATTTGGTCTTGGGTCTTGATGAATACTGAAATTTATATTGTCCAACCCACATGTCATAAAGCTATTTTTCTCTAGGGAAGCTACTACATACTAGATTATTACTACATATACTACATATAACATAAAACTTACATAAAACATGTTATATGTTATATGTAATTTTAATATGATCCACAGTATACAAGAGTAGTTCAATAAATACTTAATAGAATAGGATAATTTGTTGTTTCTTTCACTTGAGCTAAATGTTAACTTTACTAATGTAGGTAACTTGAAAATAAAATATGATAACATATTACTAGAGTGGTTTATTTTCTGAAAATATAATAAAAACTGAATTTATATCTATACAAATTGTGCTATGCTTAATTTGCTAAATATTGTATAGATTGTAAAACATGTACTTTCCTCATACTTTCTTAACAAATGAGTTAGACTTTCTTTATGAGTTCCATTCTTGACCAAACAAAACCATAAATCTAAAATATCTTTACAAGATACATAGAGCTTTGTTTTTTAAAGTACTGCATTCTATTAATAGTAGTCTAATACATATTCACTCTCACACTACCAAATAAAAGAACATGCTGGAGGTACAAAACAGATTTTCAATTATGTACCTTTTTTTTTTGAAAAAAAAAACAACACAGTTTTATTTACTCAAAACAATCCAGTACAATTTCACTACCATATTAAAGTATGTATTTCACAAGAGAAGAACCTATAAAATTAAACTACTTTTACTGATTAACAGTATTTTTAATGTACTTACCCTGACTTCGTTAACATTATTCGAATAATCCACACTCTGGCAAATATAGCTATATCCTGCATTATAGGATCCCATGAATAACTGGAAAAAGAAGTAATAATATTTGGAGTAAAGTTTTAGTAGATACAGAATTAAAAACACTAAATACGATATGAAACCTTCAAAATTATTTTAAAAACAACATTTTCTTTAAAAATTTCAAATGCATTAAACATTTAATGCATTGGAATTTCTAAAAGTTATTGTGTGCTAACTTGTTCTATAATTTAAATCTAAATTTAAAATCAAATGTAACTTTTGGACTGAGATATCAACTCTGTCTACTGTACTAAGAGAAATTGTTACTGCCATGACTCCAATCTAAAAGTTGTCCTGCCTTAACTGGTTTCTATTCTTGATCCAGAGTGGTTTGTACCTAACAAGTTGGGTACAAGTATCCAAATAAAGTTTTTATGAATCTAAGATTCTGTAGACTAGGCTGTCAATTAAGGGAAGATTTTTTTTTTTTAAAGAAGGGTTGCTGTTTATTTTCCTAACACACTGATCAGTTCTCTGGGATCATACAGAATTTTAATAAGTCTCATAGGAAACAAATTCCTTATACTTTTGCAACTTAAAAAATGGCTATGTCAATCTAGCCTTTAGGATTTCCTTTCAAAATGTCATGGAGAATTTGCTGGTGGCCAAAAAAGCACACAATGATTAGTTGCAACAGTTGTATGACAGCTAATTCATTTTAGTCTAAACTTAAAATACAATGACATTACATAGTAAGATTTACCTTGAAATTGGTATTTATATCTGCATATTTTGATCAATTACCAAATATGAAACTGCTGAATAAGAATTATAAATAAATAGTTGCTACTGTTTATTGAGTGTTTAATATGTGCCAAACACCATGCAAAAATTATCTCACTTAATTCTGATAATAACCCTAAAAAGAGTATTTTCCCCATTTATAAAATGGGGAAAATGAGGCTGAGAAAAGTCAAATAACTTCCAATGCCAGAAGAGCTAAAATGGGTTATTTTAAAATCCAGTCTGTTTGATTCAAAATCACATTTAAAACAACTGTCCTATACTTTATCTTTCATATTTTTTGTTATCCAAAAGTGAAAAAGGTCAAAAATTTACTTTTAGAGTAACTGTTATCTGGGGGTAAGATATTACAATGATGGTTTTATACAGTTTCATTTTAAAAATTTCCAAGAACCTCGGAGAATTAGTATAGAGTGATCTTAATAAACCTACCTCTCTGAAGATAAAAAGGTTAAGCAAAACCATCCCAAAATTATAGACAATGAGCACTAAGCGCATCTGAAAAGGTTCTCGATCCTTCATCCATTTTGGACCCAGCCACACAAACAGGAGATAAAGGGTACTTATACTTAGTGTAGGCCATGGAGACTGCATCAGAGGCCAATTTTCCACACGTTTATCTATAGAAAGAACAAAATAACATAAAATTAATTAAATAGTAATGTTTTATAAAATGAACTTTTAGGGATTAAAATGTTTCCACTAAATTTCCCTATCTGACCAAACACAGATCACTATCCTTTGAGTCTCAACAAAAATACATGGTTTAAAAAGCAAAGAAACAATACTGACTCCTGCAAGTAGCTTTTGAAAATTAAGTTTCATTACTTATGCCACACATTATATTTTATAGGGAACCTAGAGAACAAAGAAAAGAAATAAAGCTCACCAAAAATAGAGGAGATAAGCTTAGGATAAAAAGTTAATGAAAGACTTCATAGACAGAAAATAAATATTTTAAGGAAACACTTGTTTTCCCTTTTAAACACGTGAAATTTATCAGTGCAGCTCCGACGCTCTCTGTATGTCCATTCCTAAAGCCAGCGAGAATTAGACTGACGAGTGTGGGCAATGGAAGCCATTCGCTGATACCACCAGATACTGAAGGCAGGAAGACGGTTCTTCATGAGAGATTAAGTTAGCATTCATTACAATTCTATCATTTATTTAAATGGTAATCACAGTCAAGACATTTTTCTAACTTTCTCATCGAGAGCATGCATCTATTTTATTCCCAATGAATAACCAATTTGAGTGCTTTTCTCTAAAGCTGTAAATCACTTAACTTACATATGTGTAAATATATACAATGCAATACATTATTACATTTAAAATGAATTGATTGTCCTTAATAGTAAAATATGCAACCATGAATCAATTTTATAATAGAATGTTCCCACAAGTAAAACATTTCTAAGAGAAGCATGATAATGAAATATAAATGAGATTAATAAAAATTCATCTTTTAATACTTTATAGAAAGATATTAATATTAATTTTTATATTTCTAAAAGCTAGACATTTAAAGGTTACTGAATTTAACCTAAGTGCTGATTACAATAACTCTCTATTTAAACTGTCATTTTTACTAAAGCTATATATGCAAAATGGTTCTAGATTAGATAAGTAGGTATTAAAATACATTACTTAAAAACAAATTATTTTCACATGTGAAAAAAAAGAAAAAAAACACAAATTAATCTGTTTCTATATACTGTCAATAGAAAATAAGATGCAAGACATAAAACATAACATTTAATCCAATATCTCCAAAGTCAAGAAGCAATATCATTAACTCTGGTTTCAATGAAATCAGAATTGTTAAAAAGGAGAGATGGTGACTTGTAAGAAAAACACATATGGGAACAAGGAAAACAGAAAAACTAATTTTATTTCATAGTTTACCTCCTGGTCTACCACTCATGGAGATTATGGTTGTATCACTCAAATGAAACACATTCCAGAGTTAAAGTAAAATATTTGAAAGACAGGACAGAAAGTAAACCTCTCACAAGAAGGAAGTGACTTAAAAAGATGGCAAGGCACCTTGAGAGGCTGAGGGAGGAGGATCACTTGAGGTTAGGAGTTAGAGACCAGCCTAAGCAACATAGCAAGACCTTGTCTCTACAAAAAAAATTTAAAAAATTACCCATGCATGGTGGTGTGCACCTGTAGTCCCAGCTACTTAGGAGGCTGAGATGGGAGGATTCATTGAGCCCAGGATTTTGAGGTTACTGTGAACTATGATTGTGCCACTGTACTCCAGCCTGGGCTACAGAGTGAAATCTATTCTCTTTAAAAAAAAAAAAAACAAAAAAAAAGGCATGGCTGACTTTTGTTAAAGGCATTATGCCACTGTGTTCTTATTAGTAATGGTTTGCTTTTTTTTAATAACATTGTAGCCTTCTATGTTAATTATCCTTCTATGACCAGACCTTTCTATACCAAAGCCTCCCCATAAAACATGTGGTGCTTATTTACTTAGGTCTTTATTTTTCTATATCATAGAAGAAAAGATTTAGACAAACTTCCTGAAGCCTAAAGCCCAGTTCTGGGTCATAGAGGAGTTGCTATGGTGTCCGATTCTTCTCCACAAACTATAAGGCAGATACTGTTTTGTCTGTGAGACTGATACAAAGAGCAAAAGTACTCTGTTAATGGAATAATCTACGTAATACAGAAAGGACAATAAATTCATCCATGAGAAGATTTTAATATCTAACATCATGGATTATTTCTCATGCTTACACAATATAAAATTCTTATTGACTTCGAAGAAAGTTCTGAGCAGCAAGTAGAAAATGATTAGAGAAATAGGTTCAAAAATTTTCCAGAAATTAAGAGTAAATAAAAACACTCATTTGCTTTGATGTATAGTGTGGTACAGTGTATTGTTCTCTCATTCAACGGAGAAATTTAAAGATAGGACTACCTTCATGGTTGAGTGTTGGGTTGGCCAAAAAAATAAATAAATAAATAATAATGATAATAAAATTTAAAAAATAAAGAGAAGACTACCAAAAAGAGAGAAGGAAAGAGACATGAATAAGAAGAAGTTGAAGAGCTTACAATATGAAACAGTAATGGAGACCAACAGAAGAGTAAGAATGTGGAGAGATTTAGATAGCAAATAACAGATGTATCAGAGAAAGCACAGAAGACTCTACCAGTAAACAGGCTGGCTGAGTTCTAATGCTGGCTCTGCTTCTGTGTGTAGGACCTTAGGGACATAATTTCTCTTCGTTTCTTTCATCTATAAATCCTGAAGGGGAGAGGGTGAACTAGATTAGTACTCCTCCAGTTTCAGGGAGAAAAAGAATCTCCTGTGGGGCATAGTTCAAATGCAGGTTCTGACAGAGTATGTCCCACGTAATGGCCCTTTCTAGAACACTGCATTTCCTAGGAAGCGTCAACGGATGCTATGCCATTATTCCACGGACCACCCACTTGGAGTAATAAGAAACTAGATGATCCCTTAGGTTTACTTTATAATAACTTCTGAAAATTGTTACTTTTTAAAATAATTATTAGGAGCAAGAATAGATTAAAGATGAGAAAAACTAGATCAAGAAAATGTTAACTGGTCGGAGGACCTTCTGCCCATGTTTCTGCTCCGTCACAGCTCCCACGGTGCTGTCCCAGTGACCTTCCTTTCAACTGTAATCCCCCTGAAGGCGGGGGCTGGGTCTTTCATTCTTGTACAGCAAGGCCTATCAAGGTGCCTAAAATTTATTTGATCAATAAATAAAAACTGGATAATTCTTTCTTATTATTCCGTTATTCTCTATCCTTTCTGCCAAATCCAACAGTACATTTACCAAAACCCAAGATTTCTTCAGTGTCCAACTACCCTTTCCCTACAGCTCTTCCCAGATCTTTCTTTGTGTCACCATAATAACTTTAATGTCAAGTCAACAACACTTCAACTCAGTATTTAGTGAGTATGTGTGTGCACTATAAAACTCAACGTCCTTTTATTTCATTGCTTATTCTAGGGGAAAAAGCAATGTCCTCACTTCTTTGCTCAACAATGCAAGTCATGCATTCATTCAACAACCACTAGCAAATCCCTGTTTTCAGCCTATAAAAGGCCACATTTCACAACATACACTTCTCAAATTAGCCCTTCCAGTTCACAAGAGTCAGAGAGCTCTCAAAAATTTCACCTCCTATGATTATAGAAATTATAGTATTAATAATTGTCAGCACCAAAACTATAGCATAACAACTCTCATCCTAATATTTGCATGAAATTCCTCCATGTCTTTACAAGTTGTAACAGTTATACGCATCTTTCTGAATTTATTTGCATTAACATTTCCTTTAGTGCTTCTGATGAGATTTAAATATTCTACATTTCTGTTTCCTTTCCATTAAAGAGGACTGACTGTGTCACAATAGTGCCATAAAATGATATGAAAGTTCACCATTACCAACAGGTCACCCTATGTCTTGAACCAAAAAAATGCTGGGAAACTAAAACGGTAAGGGAAAATCATGACTACTGAAGCTTCATATATTTTATGTAATCTTTGAATATATTAAAATAAATTGTGTATATTTTCATTAACTCAAATGTTTAAATAAACATGTTTTAAAGCTAAATTAAATCCTTTAATTCACTTGGGTTACTGTACATTGAATCCAAATGTAGATTAAACATACTAGGGTGACAGAAGATAATATATTTTTAGTATGTTGTCAATATTAAACCTACAGTTATTGGTGGGATTTCATGCCATGAATTTATTAGGGGGAAAAAAACTGGAAAAATTTTATTGAAACTTTACCCCTCCTGCTACCAATGAAGTCAAATTCTGTCATCAAATAGTACAAAGATCCAAATGTGTTTTTATGTAACATTCTTGGGAATTTTCTCTTTGGTAAGCATTTGTAGGGGTATCAAAAATGGCACAAATATAAACTGACTTGTCAATTTATCGACTTGTCTGTCTTGCTTTTATAGTTTATACTATTAAATGTTTATTAACATGATGTTTATACCTTCAAGCCTTAATGTTTTTGCTCTTATTTTGAGCTTATTTATTATAATAGCAATTTTAAGCCTTTCATGTTATCATGTAAGCCTTTGTATAAACTAGAATTGTAAAATTTTAGATTTATAAATGATCCCTTTATCTGAAAAGTGAGATTCAGAGAGATCAAGAGACTTGCCACAGCAGATAAAGCGAGAGCCCCTTCTACTGTGGCAGCTATTCTAGGACTACTCAGTCATCATGTACTTGGATTGTAAGTGGGAAAATTTCCCATCAATTTCTTTCTGAATTACAGGTACAAATGTTATATTTTAAGACTGTTCCTTCAAGGTAAAGAAAACCTGAGAGAGCTTCAAGAGTTCCCTCAGTAGAAAGAATGACAAGAGATACTCAAATGAGAGAGTCTCACAGTTCAATTGGGTGCTGCTTTGGGCAGACCTGGGCCAGGATCATGGATGCTTTGGAAGTTATGACACAGACTGAGGGGAAAAGACCAAAGACGTCTGGCCTCGAAAAGAGAAAGAGGTCTCATCAAATACTAAAAGAACTTATGAGAGATCAGATTTATTCTTTAGTTTCAGAGGGTAGAATTAGAACCAATGAGAAGAAGTTATACAGAGAGCAATTTCACCTAAATTCAGAAAATTTCTAACCACTGGCTTTCCTTCGGTATGTAGAAGGAGCTGTCTCCTTTGGTAATAGTTTCTCTATTCTAGTTTTAAACTAATTTTTTTTTTTTTTTTTTCTTTGAGAGACAGATTCTCACTCTGTCGCCCTGGCTAGAATACAGTGGCATCATCATAGCTCACAGCAACCTCAAACTCCTGGTCTTAAGCCTCAGCCTCCTGGATAACCGGGACTACAGGCACGTGCCACCACACCCAGCTAAGTTTTCTATTTTTTGTAGGGGGGGTGTCTCACTCTTGCTCAAGCTGGCTTTCAAGTCTTGACCTCAAGTGATCCTCCTGTCTTGGCCTCCCAGAGTGCTAGGACTACAGGTGTGAGCCACTGCACCTGGCCTGTAAACTAAATTTAAGCAAACCTAAAGCCAAATACTATAGCAAATCAAGCTCAGAAAAAGATTTTATTTTAATAATGAGAATTACTAAGACACATTATTTTAACCTTTCCAGACACTTAAGGATTACCTTTCTCAAGAAATAGCTTCCGAGGAGAATATTTTGACTGATTCATAATGCACATGCCAAGTGGGACTGATTTGTTTACAAGCATTAATTTGTCAGCAATAATACAAGTTTATCTATATTAAGAAGCCACATAGGCTGGGCGCGGTGGCTCACGCCTGTAATCCTAGCACTCTGGGAGGCCGAGGTGGGCGGATCGTTTGAGCTCAGGAGTTCGAGACCACCCTGAGCAAGAGCGAGACCCCGTCTCTACTAAAAATAGAAAAAAATTATATGGACAACTAAAAATATATATAGAAAAAATTAGCCGGGCATGGTGGTGCATGCCTGTAGTCCCAGCTACTCGGGAGGCTGAGACAGGAGGATCGCTTGAGCTCAGGAGTTTGAGGTTGCTGTGAGCTAGGCTGACGCCACGGCACTCACTCTAGCCTGGGCAACAGAGTGAGACTCTGTCTCAAAAAAAAAAAAAAAAAAAAAGAGGCCACATAATAGTTACATAACCGTGTTTGTCAAAACTCACAAACTTTACTAAAAGGAGTAAATTAATGGGGGGGGAGAGGATGGTCTATCTAAAATGGTTTTTCCCTTGAACATACTCCACCACCAAGTTTTTATTCTTAGTCTGATTTGTATCTTAAGATCACACAGCATAGTGGAATAGAACAGACTTTGAAGTCAGACATTCTACTCCTTTGAGCTAAGTGATTTGGGGCAGGTTACTTGGTCTCTAACCTCTCAAAGCTCGTTATCTATTAGAGGCGGAGACAGATACGATAACTCAATTGCTATGCAGTAGGAGTGCCATATCAGAGGAGTGTCTTAAATACAGTGGTAGGACCAGAAAGGGGAACAAGGCAGGCCTCAACAAGAGACAT
Source organism: Eulemur rufifrons (assembly GCF_041146395.1). Taxonomy (NCBI): domain Eukaryota; kingdom Metazoa; phylum Chordata; class Mammalia; order Primates; family Lemuridae; genus Eulemur; species Eulemur rufifrons. The sequence continues at coordinate 39,394,441 of NC_090997.1, forward strand.
GTGAACTTTTTTTCAAAGAGGAGGAATTTGTCAAGCAGACAGGCAGAAGAAAAGCATTCTTTTTCCAGAGAGCAACATTAGAGAGACCTACAAAAGTTCCCTTAGTACAATGACAACAGATAGGCAAATGTGAGTATCTGAGCACTCCGAGAGAACCGAATATCTAAACAGTACAGAAGCAAGAAATTAAACACTTATTTTGTAAACTAAGCAGGCCTGTAGTAGAGGATATATACAAGGGAAGAGGGCAGAAAATGACTGTGAGGATTCCTTAGAGGGTCTTAGAAATTATGCCATGGAGGCTAGAACTTATCATGTAAATAATGAGAAGATATCTGATTGATTTTGGCTTTTAAAAGATCATGGTGGAGGCAGTGGGGTGGACTGAAGGGGAAGGGGATATGTCAAGAGGCAGGAAAACCCGCTGGATCTAGACTGCCCATTAAGAATCATGTTGTTTTTAAAAATATGGATTCCCAGGCTCCACCCCAGATCTGCTGAATCAAAATCTCTGCAGGTGAGGCCTGGCACCATGATCTCCAAGTTCCCACGGTGATTGTGATAGGCAGCAAGACTTGGAGTCCACTATAATGCGAGAAATGATGGAAATCTGGATTCAGGGGGCTGCAGTGGCCACAGACAGGAGAGGCAGACATGAAGGTTCCGAGGGTAAAGTCTACAGACCGTGTGACTTTTACGGATGTGAAACGTGAGAGTAAAAGAAAAGTTCTGGATTAGTTCCAGATTTCTGGCGTAGCTGGCAGCACACATAGTATATCGTGATCCAGGACAGAGTATGAAGGAAGAGGAGCAGGTCTGGGAGGAAATGATCAGTGGATATTAACCGTCTCATGTTTGAGCCACCTGTAGGATACTGAGGTGGAGGCACCCAGCAGGCTCTGGAGCTGCAGGGCTGTGGACACACAGAGGAACCAGTGACAGTGAAGACCACACTGGAGTTTGAGATCACAGGGGAAAGAGCATGGAGAGAGAACAACATGAAAAAAGATTGAACCAGGGACACTTGAGGCAGACTGGGTGAAATGGAAGCAAATCAGCCAGAGAGGCAGGAAAAGAGAAAACTATGTCACAGAGACCAAGAGAGCAAGACATTTTCAAAGGGAGGGGATGGGCAACAGAATCTATGGCTGGAGAATCACCTGTTCTGTTCTTTTTTTTTAATGGGGAAACAACTACCTCATAGAGTTGTAAGTAATGATAAAATGCACTAAAGTATGTGAAAGTTCCTAGCACATATGGATGCCACGAAGTCATTCATTCCCTTCAGCTGCACCCTATTCTCTCCCCGTTCTAAATCTTAATACAAGTGTGTCTTAGGTCAGGAATAATCTGAGCCCTTTCCCTTAAAAATCAAGCCCTTCAATGTCTTCTAGAACTTTTTCCCCCAACCTATGCTCTGAATGGGGACTCTCAAATCAGACTTACCAGCATTAGAATCCTCACTTACCAGATGAATAAGTTCATGAAGATCCTTAATCTCTCTTGCCTTGTGGATGATAATATAAGGTTGTGAGGAATAAGATAATATGTGTATAGTGTCTGACATAGAGAAAGAGCTCAATAAATGTTGGCATTGTCATTAGTATTGACAATGATTAAACCTCTCCTCCTCTCTCTTCCAAGAGGAGAGTTGAGCCAAATTAAAGAAAAATTACTATCAATAATTAAACTTAGGAGAAGAGTTTATATGGAGAAGACAGAACATTTTATGACTTATATGCTGAGAAAGCAATATTTTATAATTCTGTATTTATTGATTTAGGAGATCAAATACATAAAAATGCTCTCTTTTTTGTTTCCTGGCCTTTTACAGAAAAAAAAATACATAAAAATTCTCATGAACTCTGAATTTTTTAAATTAAGTAGAGAGGCTATTTTTAAAAACTTCTTTTTTATAATATCAAGCAGATTTTAATAAAAAATAAAATTCTTGTAATCCAATAGATTTCAAGTAACCCTAGTATCCTCTACTTATATAGAAGATACTATATAATCAAACAACTATATTTAATGCAACAAATTATTGTTATGTTTATTAAAGCAACTTCCTTAAAAATCTCTAATAGACCTACTTTTTTGAAAGGCTGTTTTCTTTTAAAGCTTTCTGTAACTCCGGATTTCCACCAGTCAGAATGAACTATCTTCCTCAAGTAGTCTAAGCTAGTAAAGTTTTACTATCATTTTCCAAAAGAAAAATCAGTAAACTTTTAAATTTTTAGAACATCCAAATTCCTAGAAGAACTAAATGGAAGGAACACAAGATTATAGTAGGAAATAATCTTAGATGATGGCAAAGGGAGTCACATGGAGCACAGGCAGCTTGACATAGGGGTAAGGGACAATGCTTGAATTAAGAAGAACCAGATTCTAGCTCTGTCATTTTTTAGCCCTATGACTATGAACCTGAAACTCTGAGCCACCACTTCCTCATATGCAAAATAAGGGTGACAATAAGATTATCTAAATCATTGCCCTTTTGATTCAGGTAAAATGAGCAACAGTTACTGATCAATATACTATGGTTCTAGAAGATATACAAAGTCCCCGTTAAAGTAAAAAACAATTAAACGTTCTATAAAAATATATGCCCTCATTTGATTTTTAAATAACTTAAGCACATTTAAAAATTCTTCTTTATCCATAATATTAATAGTAAGTAGTAGATGATTGTAAAAGAAATTAAGAATACTCCATTCCCTTGCTACTCAAAGTGTGGTCCATGCATCAGCAGAAAAGCATCACCTGGAAGCTTCCAAGAAATGCAGAATCTCAGGCCTCACCCCAGAACTACTGAACCGGGATCTGCATTTTAATAAGATTCCACAGTGACTTAGCATGGTAAAGAAGCACTGCTCTGGTCTACTCGGAAATGTGAACCTACTTTATATAACATATAATCAAAAGTTACATAAAAGTTTGCTTGATTTGTTCCCAGATTCTACCTATATAAATCAGCCAACTCCTTTTCTTCTAACAGAATCCACATATGTTTAATCTACCATAAACTAAAGAACACATAGGTAGCAAACCCTAAATATTGAGTAGCTTCAGGAGTATATTCAAGACATCAAGAAGTCTGTATTATACATAATTCTAAATTGCAAGAAGAGAAAAAAGAAAAAAAAGAAGTCTGTACTATACATTACTACTTTATTCATCCTTTTTTAATAAGTTAAAAGCAACAGTTGCAAATTAACTCCTTTTTAATATCTGGCTACTAATCACCACTGATATACTAAGTGATATTGTTAAAAAATCCATTTGCCTTTACTAACTACACAAAAATAAAGGTTACCCATTAGTATAATGTCACATTGTACACTAAAAGCACTCCAAAGGGAAACTGTGGTCTTTGTCTTAAGGAGACAGTCAATGTCTTCCTCCATTTATTACAGATGTCATGAAGGCCAAGGCCACAGCCCTATCCCTTGCTGTACCACTATAACAATGCCTGATATCAAAGTCCTTAAACATTTGTTAAAAGAAATTTTTAACAAAAACCATAGATGACTGTTGTCAAGAAGAGTCTGAGAAAGATCGTATCTCTAGATAGGGAGTAAACTAAATAACACCTTAAGGCCTCTACTAGAATGTAAAATATGATGCTTAATATATTCCTCAAGCCAAGTAAGAGCTTGAGTATCAGTGAGGTGAAAAAGGCAGAACTGGACGAGAAGGGCCTTCCTACAACCGGACAAAATGGGGCAGGAAATGAACGAGCTGAGATATACTCTACAAATAAAACACAGATTCTGAAGGTGGTGGGTGAAGGACAGTCTGATCAATTTCCTGTTTAGTCAGAATGATTAATGGGAAATTTCTGTTCTAAGCTCCTGTGTACTCAGGAAAGAGGATGGAAGGTTTGAATTTGGAAGAGCACCTGGATGAACGTGAGGAAAGGGCAGCTTCTGCAGAATTACAGAGGTAGACAAGACAGAGGCTGGGCTAAAATATTACAAAGAGGTCAGAGTGCGATGGGCAGAGAGTAGGGAACAGAGAGCTTCCCCAGCAAGGGAGGGGAAAGCCGCGGTGTGTCGAGGTGTGCAGGAGCAGACCGCCTGAGAGCAGCTCAGCACAGCGCTAAAACACAAGGGCAAAGACGTCTTATGTGACTCAGTTGTGTAATAGTCACACCCAACAGACTGAAATTATGGAGGGAGGAGGTAAAAAACAGAGGAAAAAAGAATTCTGGTTGCAAGTTTGCCTGAATAGAGATCATAATAATGGTAAAAAGTGAGAGAAATTATAAAATTTCCTATAGAAAGCAGACAAATAAGGATGAATTCAGAAACCGTAAAGGGGAAAAGACAATAACATAGATGAGGAGAAGGAATCAATACGTGATTCAAGCTGAAGGCTGGTTACTCTGAAATTTCATTTGGGAGGGTTAGTATTAGGTGAATAACATCCAGAGAAGGTCAGTTTACTTACCTGGAAAATGGGAACAATAACAGTATCCAGTCCAAAGGAATATGAGAATTAAATGTGATACTACACATAAAATACTAGACACAGTGTCTGACAGTAAGCATCCAATAAATGTTCACTATTACTACTGGGCTATAAAACAGTATTTGTTAAATGAATAGGTAGGCTATCCTGCATTATAAAAAGGTTATTGTCTTGGGAAGGAGAAAGATCGTGATTCCACCTCAGCTCCGTTATTTTTTTCCAGCTTTGTAGTTTTAAGTCTATTTCTTTATCTATTGATAGCTAAATAATACCTAACTTATAGAGATGCTATGAAGATTAAATGTAAGGTGTATAAACTGCATTGCCACAGCATCTTTAGTCCACAATAGTCTATACTAGAAGCTCAGTAAATGGTAGTAAGTTACATCATGTGAAGTGGGTATTGAATTCATGACTTTAAAAAATGACATATTTGCCCTTTCCGACGGTGATGGCCTTCCCATGAGAACATGTCTCTCTAAAAGAATCTCCTTCATCCCCCTCCAGAAGAGGAGAAGAGGAAACACAAGAAGAAGCGCCTGGTGCAGAGCCCCAATTCCTACTTCATGGATGTGAAATGCCCAGGATGCTATAAAATCACCATGGTGTTCAGCCAAGCACAAACAGTAGTTTTGTGTGTTGCTTGCTCCACTGTCCTCTGCCAGCCTACGGGAGGAAAAGCAAGGCTTTCAGAAGGACGGTCCTTCAGAAGGAAGCAGCACTGAAAGTACCGTGCTTGAATGACTGGGAAACCATCTCAATAAATACATTTTGGATATTAAAAAAATGGCATACTCATAAAAGCCATTTCACAGGGGAGATAGAAACAACGCCAATGAATAAAATATGTATCAAGAGAGACATCTGAAGAATAATAACATATCTTGAAAGCCAAGACTGGAAAGCAGGTAAGTAGTTTCCTTCTCTTCTGTTGCCACATTTTGCTGGGCTTCTCAGAAAAAATAGTGGTCATAAAACGTCCTGTCTGCATTAATCTGGGAGTTCCAAGTCCAAATATCCACTCAGTGCTGCCAATGATCTCAAAACTTGAAAACTGAAATGGTATTTCCCTTTAGCAACAGAGACTGAAGATACTTTTAGACTATTGTTGAGTGTATGTATATGAATGGGAACTTTGATCAAAACCTTCTCTTGGCTCTAACAGTCATATAAATTGAACATCCACTGGGTAAAATGCTATTAGTCCTGAATTTATTACCCTTTCACTAATTAACAATAGTTTCTAGTTCTTGTATTATGTAATTTATCAAACACTTTCATAATTCACTTTGAATATACTTTTTTTACACTCCTATTACTCCCTCATATTAAAAAAGTCAACTTCATCTTCTCAGCCTCTCACTTTTTATATTTTATATATATTTATATATAGTGTAAGTATATAAATATATAAATGTATATAAATATTAATAAATATCACTTTCTAGTTTAATCTCATATACCAGCCTTTATAGTACCTTTAAGCATTTCAGATGTCTTTCTTTAAACTATCTCTGGTGACATTATGACTTTGTTCAGATTTAGTATTGTAAATGGTGATACTTTGTAGATAAGGTAGCAGTATAAGAAAAAATAAAATAAGAGAGATACACAGTCAAGGCCTGATTATTTCTTTCCTGCTTGGCTAGTGTGATGGGAAGACAAGTGGACTGGGCTAGAGACAAATCAACCTCTTTACACCAATTTCTACTAAGTGATCATCTGCAAGTTATTTAATGTCCATAAATCTCAGGGACTTCTAAATATATGGAAATAATGCCTTCGAGGCCTATCTCCCAGGGTTGCTGTGAAGTTCTTGATAAAACTGTAAAGCAAAGTACAAAGCCAAAGTTGTCTTCCTTGTTAGTTGCTACTTTCCAGCCACTTGCATGCTTTTTAAAGCCAACAGCTATATATTGTCTTTATAAAACCATTTTACTTTGCTAAAAAAACCCCCAAGAGAATAAAAGAATCAACTGTTTTACCTTTAAACACTGAAGATAATTTCTTCATTTTATGTGCTATTATATTAATTATATATGAAATTCTTTAATTGTGGTAAAAAAATACAAAATTTATAATCTTAATCATTTTAAGTATATAGTCCAGTAGTATTAAGTATATTCACATCATTGTACAACCAATCTCCAAAACTTTTTTGTCCTGTAATACTGAAACTCTATACCCATTAAACAACTCCACATTTCTCCCTGCCCCTAACCTTTGACAACCACCATTCTACCTTCTGTCTCTATGAATTTGACTACTTTAGAGAGTCCATATAAATGGAATCATAATTCCACATATATAACTATCTTTTTTTGACTGGACTATTTCATTTAGTATAATGTCCTCAAGGTTCATCTTTGTTGTAGTATATGTCAAAATTCCTTCCTTTTTAAGGCTGAATAATATTCCATTTTTTGTATATACCACATTTTGTGTATCCATTTATCTACCAATAGACATTTGGGTTATTTCTACCTCATGGCTAGTGTGAATAACGCTGCCATGAACATAAGTATGCAAAAATATATGAAATTCTTAACAACACACATCTGTGCCAAGGTTTTAATTTGAAAAACAAATAAAAATGAAAAGAGAAAAGCTTCCTCCTTTGAATGCTGCAGTTCAAAACCACAAATGCTTTTATATGATTACACCTGACAGTGAGTAACTGATTCCTTCAGTGGATTAATGCATTTGTCTTTCAAATCCCAAAGCTTATATTCTAATTAAAATATAATCATAAATAGAACACCTATACCAACGTATTTGTTTACGAATGACAATATTCCATTAAGAAAACGATATGACAAAAGACTTTAAAAATTAATATTTTGAAAAAAAAATTAATATTTTGATTAGTTAAGAAACATCCTTATACCAAAACCATTTACTTTCTTTTATTTTCCCCTTTCTATGAGACCTTATATACTTTTAGCAATTTTACAAAAATTTTAAGCCATATTTCTAAACTTAAGTCAAAATGCACATATATAAAGTACCTATAATAGAAAACCTTTTGGAATGATGTATAACAATATTTTACATTTTCTGCAGAAAAAATATAAACTAAATAAGATCGAGTTTAAATTTATATATAAGCCATATTTTAGGAGATACTATGAGGATTCAATAGTCTTACGATTATATAGTTCAGCCCCTCTCATGGTACAGGTAGAAATAAGAGACCCAAAAAACACATAATAAACCATCCTCAGAAATTGCATATCACATTATAAATGCAATATATAATTGAGGTAACTTTATTCTTTAATATTATTGCTACGGTTTCTGACAAAATAGTTAATTCTTGATTATGTGAGAAATATTGAGATAATTCAATAGGTATAGTGGTATAGCAACAAACAGTGCTATTTCAAAGCAGATGCTTAAATATCTATATCCTTTGTTTCTCTATTCTTCTACCTATTTCTTACGGAGCAGATAAGAAAAAGTAAAAAGGACCAAATATGTATCTGTTATTTTTACTATTTGTGCAGTGTTGATAACAATTTTGTTGGTAAATATCTGAATTATTGTATAGAATGAGGTTTTTGAATTCCTGATTAATGTACATTTATTTGAATCTGCTTTACTTATTCCAAAAATAAAGTAAGTGGCGTCTATATCTAGAATTATAGAACCAGGCAGGACCTTAGAGATTACCTAATTCAACCCTCTTAATTTACAGATGAAAAAAAAATTGTGAATTGAAAAAGCAACTTCACTCGTCCAAATTGTCACAACTAATTAGCAACTGACTCAGGACTAAAGCCTAGGTCATCTAAATCCCAGTCCAGAATTCTTTACATTTCATGATACCATACTGTCCTCCTCACTTGCACATACATGGCAATACTTCTGCATAGACAAAGAAGAATAAAGAACAATTATATCTGATTTTATATCTCTAGAAATCTTGACTTTATATCTCTGTTTTGTGCTACTAAATGATTTAATGGTTTGATTCTTTCATTCATTCATTAAATTTAGTCAACATTAATTGAATTTGTGATCAACTGATAATAAAGATTATTTTAAAAAAGGTTTCTGTAATTTAGTGTGGTCTAAAACCTTATTAGTGCTTAGCAACCAGAATATATAATGATTCAAAATTATGCCAGATTAAGGGGGTCATCTCTTCATACATACAAAATCAACAAATACATGGGATACTCCCCATGCTGGAGAGAAAAATGCAAAGAAGTGAAAAGGCAAAAAATAATGAAGGTTTAAACAGTTCAAGACTAAAGTCACAGAAAGAATGGCACAAGGAAATACGTGAGTAACTACTAAAGACAATGGGTTTATGTGAGAGAACAAACTGCTCTAGGGTACCATGGACAAGAAAGGCTTTGCGAGGAGGGCCACTGTGCTGGGTTCTGGTGAAAGGTTTCTGAAGTCAGTTAAGGCAAGGGGAATGGTGTGCTGGGAAACATAAATGTGGACATGCACACATTTTACTTAACTGTCCAAGTTGGCCAGAGCTGCAGGTCTATGGACAGAGGAATACTGACTGACCAAGTTAGAAAGTTAATTTGCACACTGGTTTTGAAAAGCCATGTATTTCCTTGCCTCTCTTTTCCAAAAGTCCAAACCTGTGTGATTAAAAAATATATGTATTCTAATACATTCTCATTCTAAGGGAAAATAAAACCACAGCCCCTTGATTTGTTAACACACAAAATGTCCTAAAAATGAGGAGGAAGAAAAAGCCATCTGAAGTGAGAAAAGACAGACTGTTTGCACAGCTAATTTCTGTGTGTTAATACATGCCTAATTCGAAATAAGTGGCTCAATAAATGAAAAATAATACTTATGTTAATAATGCTAAATCATTCACAGATGACATTATCATAAGACTTGAGAAAAAGTAAGGAAACAAATTGAATTTTAAAAGGATGACCAAATGCTCTGTGGCTCTTAAGATCACAAAAGCACTGTGTGATATACAATTATCGGTACAATTCTTAAATCTCTGCCTAAGCCAAAGAATCTAACTGTATAAAACTGTGTCCTGACACCAATTTTAGAATCTGCATTGTTTACCCTCCTAGAAAACTAACATAAACATACGGTACAGCATTTAAAACTCAGCTTCTTTGGGGCCTAGTAATCCCTAAGACAAACCTACGCTCACCCCAGCTTATTCCAGCTGAGTTAAACGTCTCCTCCCACTAGCCCCAGTTTCATCAAACCTGGATGACTCACAGGCCCTTAAGCACATTCCCTGTTTCAGTGGTTTTTCAGTCAGGCTGTTCCCCTTGACGTTGACACTCTTTGCCCTAACCTACTTCAAATACTCTCCCACAATACCCACATCAACTCCTCATTCAAGGGCAGGGGTAAGTCACTTGTGGTGAAACAGCTAAAATATTCTAAAAATGAAGCTTGTATATTGTTTTCACAACTCAAGAGTGAGGTACAGGTGAGAGAAATAGATCTGAAAAGAGCAGAGAAGGACTTTTCTGACCTTCCTTAGGTCCCAGCTAGGCCTGAATCTGAAAGATCACACTGCCTTCAGACCATGATACGGAGGAAAGGGGAATGACACTGATTCCCCTAAACTTTGTAAGCTGCATGAGAGCAGTGACCAAGTATCTTCCTTTTTTCCCCAGAGCCCAGAACTGTGCCTGCACATGGCAAGTGAATATGGAAAGAATGAATGATAATATTAAGCCTGGCTTCCAAATTTTGTCATCCTACAAGAGTCCTCCCTCTTCCTGTACCACTCATCCCTTCTCCCTTCTGCCCCCTCCTAAGTGAATTCAAGGACCCAGCTAGGCTGGCCTTTTATATTCTAACTTCAACTATCAAGTAGACATGATTCTTTCACCAAAATTATGGGTACTGTATCTGAACAGAGGGGCAATGCCAACCCCTCCCCAACCAACAGACATGTGTACCCATACCCTATGAATAACAGCTATTTTAAAAAATGTAGTCAAAAAGAAATACAGCAGCTCAGGAGACACCTGGATTTATTGCAGGCATTCTTACTAACTTTCCAGGATGTTTCTATGCTAAATGTCAGGTACACAAAAAGATATAATATACATGTATTAAAAGAATAATAAATTAATATAGTGGACAATGTAGATAATTTGGGTATGAATAGACTGGGGAATATTTAGATTCATCTGTTTAAAAAATTTATATACAATTTTTCTTAATTAGACATACACTTTGAGTCTAGGATCCTGGTCCTAATAATTTTAGTACACCCATAAAGTGAAAGAAAAGAAGGAAAAAAAACAATGACATCAGAGTACCTACTCCAACACCCTCAACTGGTATAAAGTTCCACATCAGTCTGTACTTTCCTCTAATATACTAATATTAACTTCCTTGTTAAAATATCTAGAACTATAATATAGAAAAATTAAAAATTATTTTTGTTGTTTTCTAAAAGTACAGCTCTTTCCAACTTTCAATTCCAATGTACAAAGTGTTAAAAATATAGTAAAAATAACATTTTCAGTGTTAACACATTATGCACCATATTCTGTATTTGCTAGATATATGCCTTTGAGAAACCTAGTTTTAATACATTGCTTTGGATATGTTTTATTAAATAGCACCATTTGATATAATAGCACAAAATAACATTTTTCCAGAAACTGATTGCCTAGGGCAAAAATCTCTTGGACCATCAAACATACTCTACAAATCTATACCTATTCCTTTATGAGAGTGCAAAGCAGTTACAGTTTACTTATACTCAAGTAGAACCCTCAATGGAGAGAAACATTTAATGAACTAATAAAAGAGAAAGAAAGAACTACAGCCCTAGGAATGCAAACACTCAAGGGCATGGAGCCTAGCTTACTGCTTGTAAGCAATAATTTGCATCTTTTCACCACACTCACCACTATTTCTCAAGTCCATCTTTCTCTCCCGCCCATTTTTATTTCTCCCTCTGATTCACCAACTTTTCTTCAACCTCATCTAATAAGCTACTTTTCTACTTTGGCTCCCCCCTCCCAGATTTTTATGAAATGATGCCGAGAGGATAACCCGTTGGAATCCAAGCAGAGTGATGAGTCAAAGAAAAGGAACATGGAGAGGATAGAAAGGGGAGGAGTAAAAGAAAATGGGACACCACAGACTTCAAGTCTGTTCTGCCTGAACCTAAAAAATACTCCTCCTTACACAGCAGTAAAGCAGAACAGGCTATATCCACTAAGCCTCTCTGCTGGTTAAGAAATACCATCTGCCTACATAAGGTAACTTGTTCCAGAAAGCAAGGAAGCAGTGTCAGGTTTCGTAAGTGGATAGTCAGAGCATGGGCAAATACCTTCCCTCAGACCTGCTTGTGAGAGAGGTTCCAGTGACTGCTCTCACTTCTCAGGGTTGGCCCACAATATCATATTATTTTATATGCCCTTCACCAGTAGCAAGCTTTCACATGAGGCAACAGCACAAAATTTCCTATTTCATTCGTGGTGGTATTTTTTACACAAACATCATTAGGAAAGAATCAACCATCACAGAAAAGTGTATTCTACCTTTGCTCTCAATTTTTCTTTCTGAGACTCTAGAGATGGGAAACCTCCCGGATAGGAAGGGAATGACAGAACTGAGAACTACTGGGTGTGGCTCTAGCTATATGGAGATTGAAGAACCTCAAAAACTCCAAAGTATGCAAAGTGCAATTACCTGCAAAGAGCTTGTCTGACATTCAGCTCCACACCATTGTGTAATGAGAAGCCCTGATGCAATGTTTAAGGAACTCAAATCACAGAGATGAAGAGAAGGGCACATCTTTCCCAGTTTTTGCAGGTACATGGGAGAAAAACTTGAAGAAAAACTCCATAAAAAACTGTCTTTTAACCATTTTCAGTTGTAATGACTTATTAAATGGCTTATTTCCCAGTGACACATTTGAGATCTTATGAAAAAGAATATACCTTTCTAAAGAAGTGAACATAGCATCAGTGTCAAAGAATCATTTCGTCTCACACAAAAATAATTCCAGCAAACGTATGTATATCCCACGTATCCGATTATATTCATGCTGTAGCCGCTGTTCATTTACTCTAACAACGACAAACACAAAAACTACAGGAAAACATTTTCATTTCTAAGGAGGGAAGACAGAGTCACAACATGGAAACTTAATTCTCTCCACTGATGGGATGCAGTGTGAAAATGCAAAAGGGCTAGAAAAATTTACCTCCTAAGAGCATTTCTAAAATTCTTTAAACCTAATTTTAGATTTAAAAAACTTGTACGTGCTTTAAAAGCAATGAAGCAAATGAAAAAATAAATGGCAAAATGTAAAGATACCATAATATCACAACTGGACGCCAGGAAAGCAGCATAACTCAACAAATTGACAGCCCAGCCAAAGGAACTCCAACAGTTAAAGGAAAAGTTTGCTGCTTTAAGAAAACCGTGCATATGTAGACTTCTGGGATAACCTCTAGGTGCTGCTGTAGAGACCCCCTTCCGAAAGACTTATTTCTTCCCCGGTGTTTTAGCCTCCCCCTCCCCCTGACCGCACTGCAGTGCGCCAAGCCACTACAGACAATCACTTCAAACGTATCTGCAGCTGAAAAATGCCTCAGAAACTAACGTTCTTCAAGTTTCAAGGAGCCAATGTTTATTCAGCCCAAATGACATTACAGATGGATGAGCTAGACAGAAGAAAATATTAGCAGGGTTGGGTCAAAGCAACCAGGAGGTTAAAGCAGCAAAAAGACAGCGACCATTGGAGCCCTCCCCTCTCCCCAGCCCTCTCTTCATGCAGAATATTACTCAATGTTAAAACTAATCCTATGAACAAGGCAGAACTCTGAGATGAGCTGGGAAGATGAAGGAGTATAGGGTGGGGCGGTTCCTGTGATGAGCTCTTGGCTGAACAGGCTCCATCTGATATGTCAGCTCTCGCATCCGAGAAGCTGATGAGAGACGGTGGAAGCTCAGAGGAAAACCGTGCGAGTGTCGCAGGGGGCGGGGGAGGCCTTAACGTTCGGATCAGATTAACCAGTGCACGACCGAGATGCCCGCGCCGGCACCTCCGCTGATCCGCAGCATCGTAACAGCCAAAGGGCGCCGGGGGCTGCAGCGCGGGGGCCCAGGCGCTCTGAGACCACGGCTGGTGCCCCCCGCGCGGCAGCGGCCCGCAGGACCAGGCGAGGATGGGGAAGCCAGTGCCTTTACCTGCGATGGACCAGGTCCAGCGGTAGAACTCCACGGTGTCGTTGAGCGCCGTGGACACCACGTTAAGGACACTGCCCGGCTCCGAGTCCAGGAGCCCCATCGCGGCGACAAGCAGGCGCTGGCGGCGGCGGCTGAGGCAGGAGAAAGCGGAGACCCCGCGAGAGGGTCGACCTCAGAGGCGACGGCCGAGGGGGCGGGCGGCAGCCGGGGACCCCTCTAACCGCGGCGGCCCAGCTCCGTCTTCCCTCCTCCTCTGAGCGCCTCAGCGGCGGGGATGCGGTGGCAGCGACGTCGACGAGCGGGGCCGAGAGGGTGTCGTCAAGGCACCCAGAAGGAGGAGGAGGAGGAGGAGGACGACGACGACGACGACGACGACGAGAAGGAGGAGGTCTTGCCGCGAGCGCCCGGCGCTGCACCAGTCTGCCGCCTCTCGCCGCCGCCGCTCCAATCCCCTCCGCCGGCGTCACGTGGGCCCGCGCGGGGGCGGGGGAGCCGGCGCAGCCCTCCTCCCTCCCGCGCGCTAGTGCTCTCTTGCGCAGAGATGCTGCGGTCTGGGGGGAGACCGGAGCCAGACCTGCGCAGGCGCGCGCCGCCCCCATACCCATCCGTCACCCTTCCTCCTGACGCGCCCGAGCCTGACACCTGGGCCCTCCTCGCGACCTCTCCCCGCGAGTGTCCCCATCCTCCTTCCGCCTCCCTCCCCGGCATCAGGCCCCTGCGGAGAAGTACACACACTGTCTTCCCACGGGTGACCTCGCATCCGCCCCGGATAAGTCCTGGGAAACAAGGCAGGAAAGAATGGGTATTTTGTGGGCAGAGATGAGGTAGGCGAGGTGCTTTGGTCTTTACCTGTCACTCACCTTGATTTCACGTGTGTTCTGTTTCTTTCACCAACACCAGCACATACTTCTCACCGTGAGAAGGGATATGAGCAAGTTGTCCCTATAAAAAATGAAAGGATATTTGTCTTAACCTGCTACAGCGATGGAAAATAAGCTTTGGGGTCTACTCATTAACAAATTAACATATAATTGAATGAATGTTTGCATGTGTTCAGTAGACTCTTAACATACACGGAAAGATCAAAAAGCAATATAATCGTGCTAAATTAGGCCACTAGTACTTCAGAGAAAAGGGAGAAGAGAGAGGGGTCTCACAGGTAGAGAAGTCTGCCTGAATCTGAAAGAGTTGAGGTGAATCTAAAAGGATAATCGTGCAGGAGACAAATGGCAATATAGTTCAGAGAAGTGAACGAAGTAATTTTTTTATTTTAAAAAATTGTTTAGATAAGAAGAAGGTGGCATGCAGTAGGAGAACCTGCCCTGAAAAGTAGCAAAAATACACTACATGAATTCATAATTTGATAGTTTCTGACATAAAACAGTTTGAGAATGGTCCAATAACCTTTTCATCTATTTATTATTTAAATCTGTCACATATTTCTTAATCTTTTCTCCACTTGTTGATTTAGGATGCTACATTTTAAAGGCCACTGACTCAAGTGTGAAATTTCCTCTGCCCTTTGGCACTGTTGTGAATACTACCTTTTATCCTATTTATTTGATTTATTTATTTTCCAATTGACACAGTTATATGTCGTTTGTCTATTTTATACTGGAATCATCCTAGAGGATAAGCATTATTTTTGGCTGCTTAATGAGGACCTAACCCAGTGCTATAAATAGTAACTAATAAATATTTATGCTGACAAAATTATCACATACTTCTTTCAGAGCATAATAGGGATTATTGTAAGCGGCAGGAGCTGGAGAGAAAGAAGAAGGTAATTAAAACTAACTGATTTGTTGTATAACTCAAGCAACCACAAGATTTAAATGCTGTATTCTTGAAATTAACCAAATAAAATGTAATTTATTAATTTATCAAATATATTTGCCAAACTAAAGTTTCCTGTATTGAAATAATAATTTCTCAAATCTCAACCTGAAGTTATGTGTATTAATATATCAGACAGATTCTAGTAGCTATTTAAAAAGTATCCAGTCAAGTCTTTCCATTTGAGGTGTGGACAATGATCAACTCATTTACCTTGATGACCTAGCAAAGTTCAAATTAGTTTGAACTTCACCTAAACAATTGATTACTACTTCTATATTGTGGCATTCTTGATATTTTCTAGGGAAAGCAAATTCCCACCCTTATCTCCATTCACAAATGCAAAACCTCAGCATCTTTACTAATTTAGTACGATGTGAACTTGTGAAAATAGCTTCAGATATTTTCCTGGCCTCTTTTACAGGGGAGGCCAACTTAAGTCCTTATTCACTAGGGGGCGCCAATCACATATAAGAAAATCACGGACAAGCGATGATAGCTAAGTTAGGAATGGCGTTGACACCTGTGTCACCTTGTCTATACTCCACTTGTAAGACTAGTGTGTTTGTTTACATTTATGAGCTGTCCAAATATACACCAAGAACCAGAGCCGTAAAACTTACCCTGGAGCCCTATCACCTGGCCTGACCGCTACAGTCCAATACTCAATTTTCAAGCGGTTTATAAATACTAGTGGCTGCCCAGAACCAAAGCCTGCCTAGTCTAGTTGTCCAAAGGGAAGGAGACCTGCATGTCCACTTACCTAGAATGACAGCCATCTAACTAAGATTTTGGTGGCATCATATCAGAAGAAAAGCAAATACAAACAACCATAGTTATCTGCAAAATTTTGAGACCAGAGAGTTCTTTGGTGTGGGTTGAATATAAATAGGATACTCACAGTTGTCTACAAAAACTAAAAGAGAGAATATTATTATAATAAAAAATTATATGTTAGTAAAATAGAAAAACATGTTTAAATGTCTTACAGCCCATACCGAGTTAACAACATAAATCAAGCTATCTATTTTTTCCCTAGTGTTTCCACCTTTTCCATGTTGGCAATATTGTCAGCAACTTGTGCTTTCAAAGAAAAGTGAACCTGGGAGCCTGTTGAGTCAGGAGTAAAAGGAAATAATCTGATTAAAGAAGAGCTTGTAGAAAGACTTTAAATCTGCTAGCAGTAAATTTTGCTAAATGGATACCACTTACAGAAAATGGAGAAAAATTTTGATAATACTTATTGCTATTAATTCCAGGCTTTTTAAAACTCTGCTTACCACTCCTCCCCTACTTCATAAAGATAGAAAAATATGTAGCATCCATAATACAGGTGCTTGACTAATTTGGAAGTATAATTTTTGCCATAAGACATTTTTCATTCTAAATTTAAGACATTTACTTTTTTGTTGCCTTGTATGCAATTATTTATTTTATTAAATGGATATAGATTTTCCTGATAATACATAAGCATTGATAAAATAGCAATAAAACAAAATGTCCCCATAATTTCATCTCCCATTCTTAACAATTTTACATGCTTATGTATGCCTTTTTCTCTTTACACAAATGGTTCTTTTTTATAATGCTGTTTTATCTTTTTTTTTTTTTTTTTTTTTTGAGACAGAGTCTCACTCTGTTGCCCAGGCTAGAGTGAGTGCCGTGGCGTCAGCCTAGCTCACAGCAACCTCAAACTCCTGAGCTCAAGCGATCCTCCTGCCTCAGCCTCCCGAGTAGCTGGGACTACAGGCATGCACCACCATGCCCGGCTAATTTTTTCTATATATATTTTTAACTGTCCATATAATTTCTTTCTATTTTTAGTAGAGGTGGGGTCTCGCTCTTGCTCAGGCTGGTCTCGAACTCCTGAGCTCAAACGATCCGCCCACCTCGGCCTCCCAGAGTGCTAGGATTACAGGCGTGAGCCACCGCGCCCGGCCTATAATGCTGTTTTATAATCTGCTTTTTAAAAACTTAACAATATATCAGGAATACTTTTCAAGGTGATATCAATTACTTAATATTCCATTATATGGATATACCATAATTATTTAACCACTACCATGTAGATGAGCATTTAGATTGTTTCAATTTAAATTTGAACTATTATATCAATTTGGCTGTCAGTAGCCCCATATACACAGTTTTGTGAACTTGTCTAATCATTCTTAGCATAAATTTCTACAAGGGAAATTTTGGATTCAAAGGATTTTAAATTTAAAAATTTTGATACATGATGCCCACTTACTCTCCAGAAATATACAAATTCACAATTCCTCCAAAATTTATGAAAATGTGCTTGTTTCCCACACTTCATTCTCATTAATGAATTTAATTGTGCTTTTTAATTGTAATCATTACCAATCTAATAGGTAAATACTGATGTTTCATGGTTGCTTAACAGTTTATCATTTTTATTGGGATTTATCTTTAAGAATTGCCTATTTGCATTCTTTGCACATTTTCCAATAGTTGTGTCTATTTTTCTTATTTATAAGAGAGCTTTATGTAATAAAGTTATTGACAGTTTGTCTGCTGTATATGTTGCAAATATATTTTCCCAGTTTATTATTTTATATTTTACTAGATTTATTATGTAATAATAATTTTCAAGTAGGCATATTAGGCTCACTCACCACCATCGCTACCAGAATTATGCATCAGAATGGCTTTTCAAACTTTGAGCTCCCATACAACCCCTGGCAGTTCTGACGTGCACTTCTAAGATACATATGCTACTCCTTTCCTAAGAATCACAACTACACATTATTTGCATTGGATATTCATTATTTTCGCATCACCTAATATGTACACCCCATCTATATTCTTTCTTTTATAGATCAAAGCCATTGCTCCAATCTTTCTTCACATAGCTATATTTCAAGGCCCTATACCACAATTCTAGTCATGCCTTCAAGCACATAGTGATAAGAGTGCCGAACCATGGTGCCTTTGCCAGTTCTTCCTGGCTTTGTAATACCAAGAAAACTTCTGTCACTCTTAAATGAATAGTGTCTGGGTTGCCATTCCCTTCGCTTGCTACACCGTAGTACATCTTCGTCTTCACCAGTGATGTAAACCTTACTGAGAAATCTGATAATAAATTGAAAGTGTTAAGGGGAATACCTCTTCATCCTGTTCTTATCTTCCCATTACTGAACAGCAATTTGCTTTCATTGTAGGGGAAGACAAAAGGAGCCCCTGAGAGGAAATTAACTCACAGGATAAAGGAAAGAAACTGGTTGTATATCAATGACTTCAGGTAAAAACCCAAGACATCAGAAGACTGTTGGTTCTAGGCCAGAGTTTAGCTGAATCCACCAGCCATCCTGGTAATCTGGGAATGCTTCTTAAGGAAAATGGCTATATGTGAATAAACTTAAAGAAATTTGCCAGTAAATGAACTGTAATATTTTGGGCTCAGCAGCTGATTGAGAACCACATAAAAATGAATGACCTCCCTCAGACTTTGGAGAAACTATCTTGACCCTAAAGAATCCATTCATAAAACTAAAACATGAATAATAACTGAGGGAAAACAGTGGCTTCTGTAGCATGACTTATATATCTGGTCCCTCTTTCTCATCCGTGTTTGCCAGCTTCTCCTCTTCTTTCTGACCTGTGAATGTTAGAGTTCTCTGTGGCTGTTTTATAGTATGATTTTTTTCCTTACATTATCCTTCCTGCCTAAATTATTTTATGCACTCTCATGGCATTGGTTGCCATCTATGTTTATAACTCCCAAGTGTTTATATCCAGGCTAGATCCTCTTCAAGCTCACATTTCACATATCTTGTGATACTTACTCTTTAATGTAATTCAGACATCTTGAATATTGGCATGTTAAAACCTGTCCCTCCACCACAATCTGTCCTTCTTCTTTCATATTTCTCTATTTCCGCACATGCCAAAAGTCATCAATGACATTTTATTCTCCCTTACAACCCATGTCCAATTCATGATCAACTCTTATCAATTCTGCATGCTAAATATATCTTTTTTTTTTTTTTTTTGACCGTCCCTCGCCTGGCACGCGGCTCAAGGCCCGGGAGAGCGCGACGTCACCACATCGATCGCTAAATATATCTTGATTCCTTCCACTTCCCTCAGCTCTACTGCATGCACTTTATCTGAAGCCTCCATCATTTCCTTCTCACCTTGATCACCTCATCCACCTCTTAACTGATCTCCCTGCATACACTTCTTGCCCCCTGCAATTTATTCTCACACAGCAGTTTGAATATCTTTTAAAATTGCACATCGTTTCTTGACTTGCAACCTCTTAATGTTTCTACTGCTTTTAGGAAGCTCCAAAGCTTCCACATCTAGAAGCTTAGAACATTGATTATAAATCTTCCTTCTTGTCTAATAAAAGTGTCATCTGAAAGCCCACCATTCCTCTGTCACTTCTGCCTTCACCTTTACAGTGAAGCTATTCTGGACTTCTTTCTGTTTCTCAAAAGAGCCAACCTCCTCCTTAACTCAGGGCTTTTGCATGTGACTTTTCTCTTTTTCAGAATACTCCACCACAATCTCTGACTAGAGCTAATACTCACTTTACTTTAAATATATTACTTCATTAGAAAAGCTCTTCCTGACTCCCATAACAAGGTTAGATTCCCATTGTATACATCTTCATGATGTCTTGTACTTTTCTGTCACAGTATTTCTATCATTTAGTATTGGGTCTGATTATCTATTACAGAAAAACTTCAAATAAAAGTGCCTAAAGCAAAATAGAAGCTTTTAAAATTTTTACTTACTTAAAGGAAGTCAAAACAAAAGCAGACCAAAGGTAGTAGAAATAAAAGGGTCAGTAAAAGGTAAGCACATAGTAACAGAGCTTCAAAATACATAAAGCCATATTTGACAGATTAAGGAAAAATTAGACAAGTCCAAAATCATTGTTAGAGAATTTAGTACCTGAATCTTATAATTGATAGAATAAATAGAAATAAGCAAGAGTATAGAAGAGTTGTATTACACTGTAAATCACTTGATCTGTGAGTTTTATAAGATACTATGTCTAACTATGGCAGCATATACATTCTTTTTAGTGCACATGGAACATTCACAAAGATCTATAATTTCTTGACAATCAAATAATTCTCAAAAATTTTAAATAATTGAAATAATATACACCTTGAGTACAAGGAATTAAATGAGAAATAAGTAATAATACATATCTATAAATTTTTACAATATGTGTAAATTAAGCAGCACACTTTTAAACAACACATGGGTCAGAAAGAATTCAAGATAGAAATGAGGAAATAATCAAAACCGAATAATTAAAATACAACATACTAAAATGTGTGGGATGCAGTTAAAGCAGGCTTTAGAGAAAAATAAATTATTAGACAAGAAGAAAATTTGCAATCAATGTTCTAAGCTTCTAATTTAAAGAGCTGACAAAAAGAGTAAATTAAAATAGTAGAAAAGAAAACAATAAAGATAAGAGCAGAAATAGAAAGAAATAGAAAACAGATAACTGAGAAAATCAGCAAAGGCAACAGTTGGTTCTTTGAAAAAAATTAAGGAAATTGAGGAAAAAATAGAGAAGAAAAATATGATATTATCACAGAATAAATCTACACATATTAAAAGGATAATATGGGAATGTTATAATATGAACAATTTTATGCTAGAAGATTTGATGAATTAGATAAAATGGACTAATTTCTTGGAAAATACAGCTTTTCAAAACTAAAGCAAGAAGAAATATAAAATCTGAATAACTCTGAAACTATGAAAGAAATTAGGTTCATGATTTTAAAATAGTCCGACAAAAAACTCTAGGATTAGACAGACTCATTGCCAAATACTATGAAATATTTAAGGAAGAAATATCACCAATCTTACACACAAATGCTTTCTGAATAAAGAGGAGAGGTTCACTCTGCCTAACTCATTTTATGATGTCAGCATAACTCAGATACCAAAACGTACAAAGGACTTTTCAAGAAAGGTAAATTACAGTCCAATATTCCTCATGAACACACGTGCAAAAATCTTTTAGAAATTTATCAAATCATATTCAGCAAAATATAAAGAGGACAATACATCTTTTATGTGTGGGTACCTAATAACAGAATGTCAAAATACATGATACAAAAGCTAATAAAAATGCAAAGAGAAAAATAACTCTATTATTAGAGTTGGAGACTTTACACCTCCTATTTTAGTAATTGATAGGTTAAGCACGCAGTAAATCAGTAAGGATATCATTTTCCTAAACAATACTCTCAGTCAACTTGCTCTAACTGACTTAAATTAGTCCATCTAACAACAGCAGAAGATGCTTTTTTTTCTCAAGCTCCTGTTGAACATTCACCAAGATACACCACATTCTGGGCCATAAAAACGGCTTAAAAAAATTTAAAAGAACCCAAATCATTCAAAGTATGTCCTCAGACCCCAATCCAATTAAATTAGAAATCAGTAACAGAAAGATAACTGGGAAAACCCCAAATATTTGGAGATTAAACCACATATTTCCAAATAACACATGAGTCAAAGGGAGGTCTCAAGGGAAATTTAAAAATATTTAGAACTCAATTAAAATAAAATGCAACATTAAAATTTGTGGGATGCAGTGAAAAAAGTGCTAAGAGAGGTGTTTGTAGCATTAAGTGCATATATTAGAAAAAAATGATCGAAAGTCATTAAGCTTCATCTTAGGGAAGGAAGAGCAATGGGATGCTAAAACATGCTAAAAAAAAGAAATAATAAAAATTAAAGCAGAAATTAGTGAAACTGATAACAGGAAAACAGCAGAGAAAATCAACATAACCAAAAGCTGCTTCTGTGAAAACATCAATGAAATTGATAAACCTCTATCCAGGCCAACAAAGAAAAAAAAAGAAGAACGCAAAATACATCAGAAATGAAAGAATCACTACTGGTCCCATGGACATTATCATATCATCACTACTGGTCCCATGGACATTAAAAGAAAACAAATGAATACTTTGAACAAATTTATGCCCACAAATTTAATAACTTAGGTGAAATGGTTTAATTTTTTTTTTTTTTTTGAAATATACAAAAACTGCCAAAATTTATACAAGAAGAAATAGAAAATATGAATAGAATTATATCTGTTAAAGAAATTTAATCAATAATTCATAACCTTCTAAAAAGAAAGTACCAGGTCCAGAGAGTTTCATTTGTGAATTCTATCAATATTTAAGGAAGGTACAATTCCCCACAATCTCTTCCAGAAAATATTACAGAAGCAGAGGGAACACTTCCTAGCTCATTTTATGATGCCACCATTACGCCAATACCAAATCAGTTAAAGGTATTGTAAGAATGTAAAACTACAGCCCAAAATCTCAAATAACCTGGATATAAAAATCCTCAACAAAATATTAGCAAATTGAATCCAATAGTATGTAAAAATCATTAAACATCAAGACCAAATGGAATTTATTCCAGTTATGCAAGGCTGGTTCAGAAATGGTTCAGTATAATTCACTATCAACTTTCAAAAAGCAGTCAGGATAATCCATCACATCTACAGGATAAGGAAGAAAAATCATATGATCTTATCAACTGATGCAGAAAAAGCATTTGACAGAAATCCAATATGTATTCATGATCCAAGCTCTCAGCATGAGTTTAGAGGGAATTTCCTCAACTTGATAAAGAATATTTACGAAAAGCCTACAGCTGACATCAGACTTAAGGGTGAGCAGCTGAACACTTTCTCCCTAAAATCATAAACAAGGCAAAGATATTCTCTCTCAACACTCGTATTCAATATCATACTGGATGTCTTAACAAGTGCAATAAGACAAGAAAAAGATATAAATGTATGCGGATTGGAAAGGAAAAAATAAAAATCTTTTTATTCACAGATAACAGGATTATCTGTGTGAAAAATCCCAAAGGATAAAGTCCTTGGGACATCATGTTAAGGAAGCTTGTACTGTTCCTATGCACAATGTAAAAGATTATAAACATAAGAGTAACCCAGATCATATTTTAGATGATTTTGATTTGATGTTTGAAAGATGAATTTGAGGGGGCAACGCTTTTCACAGGGAAACCAGGAAGATTTTGCAATAGTGCAAGAAAGGGATTATGATGGAAACTTGTGATTATCTCCATGGTACACTGAGTTTACTCAAAACTTTAGTAAATAAAATTCCAATGAGAGGCTTTACTGTATGTATTCTATATATGTTGCTATCTACATTACTATTTTCAAGAAAATCAAAAAGAAGAAAATAATTTAAATGTAATTAATCATAGAGACCTAATTATGCTGGTTTTCCCTATTAAGACCTCATTATATACACTCTTTAAGGTCCAGTCTTTTTTTTACCTGGGTATACAATTCCCACTTACCACCCCACCCACCACTACCACCTTATTTCACACTACCCCATCACTCTTTGAGAATTAATCAGGAGTGATTTCCCCACCGTATTGCTGTCTTCTGAACTTTTATTTTTTTATTTGAAATAATTGACATCAGTCAATTTACATCTGGGGCCAAGTATTTTTTGGAGAATTTTTTCTTTTTTGTAAATTGGAAAGTGTCGTCCTGGCCAGAGCATACATAAAATTAAATTGCAGGAACTGGCAGTGAAATAAGACCTAAATGATCATAAAATTCTCCCTAGTTATAAAGCCAAAGTAGAAAGTGAAAGGAATATTATGTCCTCATGCCCTACTGAGAAGATCATTTTACTGAGAAACTAAAGTCTGTAAGTAATGAGGTCTGTTTGGTAGAGATAACTTAATTGATCAGCAAACTCACAAATTTTTATTTCCAAAGATTCGGCAACACTTCTTTTTTTTTTTTTTTTTTTGAGACAGAGTCTCACTCTGTTGCCCGGGCTAGAGTGAGTGCCGTGGCGTCAGTCTAGCTCACAGCAACCTCAAACTCCTGGGCTCAAGCGATCCTCCTGCCTCAGCCTCCCGAGTAGCTGGGACTACAGGCATGCACCACCATGCCCGGCTAATTTTTTGTATATATATATTTTAGTTGTCCATATAATTTCTTTCTATTTTTAGTAGAGACGGGGTCTCACTCTTGCTCGGGCTGGTCTCGAACTCCTGACCTCGAGCGATCCACCCGCCTCAGCCTCCCAGAGTGCTAGGATTACAGGCGTGAGCCACCGCGCCCGGCCAGGCAACACTTCTTATAATATTAATAAGGTTTTGGTCTAGAATAATTCAAAAGATTTCCAAATAAGGGATAACATATGAATTAATATTGGGCAGAAAACTCTGAAATAATTGGTCTCAGTAAATTTCTGGTGGTGTGAATTTATTTATTTTTGATCTAGAATAAATAAGGGTAAGACTAAAGGAAAACAACATATTTTGAGCACATTTCATTACATCCTAGTCAGTGGGTTGCTTACTTTACTGCTAGGATTTTCCTTTGGCATTTTGTCTGCAACAGAGCGTAGATTTTATTAATATAAAGAGCAACTAGGAAAGCATTGGGTTATAATGGAAAGTATCCTGGACCAGCAATCAGGAGACCTCAGTTCTATTTTTATCTCTGGCCCTAATGTGTGTGGGCACGGGCAACTCTCTTGTCTCTCTATGCCTTAACCTCCTTATCTGTTAAGTGAAGATAACATTTTCTCTATCTACTTCATATAATTACCGTGTCAAATGAGATAATGAATACTAAAGTATGTTTAAAACATGGCATTTTTTTTACCCCTGAAATAGTTCACTACCAGTAAATTTATGTAAAAGAGAGTAAGTTCTCCACTGGAAATTGAAAAGATTTTTAAAAGATATTGCAATACATCTCTCTTCATTAATAATTGAATTTAGTAACCATATATAATGTTCTAGAATTTACTTTGTATTCCAAAAAGGGAATAACCATTGATAACTATTTCTTTCCATGGAGGAAAAATTATAGTCCTCTAGTATATTCTCATGTTGAAAAAACTTCCCCCTACACCAAGATAATGTGAAAGAATTGTACAGATTTGGCGACCACAAATGTAGTTTAGATAACTTAGAATTGCTCATTGCTTTTATTGTTCTTAAAAATAACAACATGAGCTATACTCTCTAATATTGGATTAGATATTAGACTAACATTATTTTCTTTCTCATAGTTACCAAGGGATGGACTAGGAAAGGAGTGTAAAACTTCCCTACAGGCCTTTTATCTGTCCCCTGGCAATAAATATTTCTCTCTCTTCTTCCTATATCATGTTTTCTATTCAGACATTTCATAGCAGGTGAGAGAAATATATAATTACTCTAACAAGTGGTCTTAAAAGGAGAGCCCCATCTAGCACAGCAATTTTCAGCCTCCCAGAAAAAGCTGACATGGATAATAGCCCCCTTGATTGCACCAGCATTGAAGAGGACAACTCAAACAGGTGTTCGCTTTGGGAGGAAATAACTAGGAAAGAAAAGAAAGAAGGCCTCAGAGGAGGATTGATTCCTAACCAGTAGTAAGAGTTATTTAAGGGTAGGAATTGTATCCTAGTCATCTTTGTATCTGTGATACTAAGAACAGTCAGGCAATGAATCGATGTTCAATGTAGATGATAAATGAATGAATGGATGGATGAGTAGATACAATAAATTTATATAGAATAATAATGTCACTAGAATAGTTTGCATCTTGTATCTAGATATTTGGCTACTTTGGAAAAATTAGAAGATTGGCAATACTTAATGGAGCATGTACATTCTAAGTTATCACAGTTTGCCAGCTATACCCATGTATTCATACCTGGCCTTGCCACTCATCTCATTCTGGTCCTGAGCAAGTGCAGCCTCTTCCCTGGGCCTTGATTTTCACAAACGCGCCAACAAATACATTAATGAACACATTGCCATGTCTATTGCTTGCTTTCCGGTGCTCAGTGCTGCACAGTGCAGCCTGGATTCCTGTAAACATCCACTCTCATGCCTAACCCCATTCCTGTCCCAAGTAAATGCTTCTCTAAACCTCGTCCTACATTCTTTGAAACAAAAGGCACCTGCCTGCAGGAAGGTTTGTGAGTTGGGCAAGCAGAGAGATGAACACTGCTTCAAGGTATAAGTGCTTAGGTAGAGAAAAGACAAATCAATCAACATGTTAAGTCCTTCTTCTTATTACCATTCCCAATAGTGTGGAGCATCCATTTTTTGCTTCTCTGTGTGTGTCAATTTGTGAATCTAAAGGGCTTCACCAGTTAATGTAGTATTTGCAACAGTTGTAAGTGACAACTGAGGAAAACTTGACCCATGGAACAGTTCACATTGCTGTCCGATAGGGTAGCCTTAGCCACATGTGGCTACTAGGCATCTAAAATGCAGCTAGCCCAACTGAGAAGTGCCGGAAGTATAAAATACGCTTTCGTGTATTTTCAAATTTTGAAGACTCAGTATGAAAAAAGAATGTAAAAGACTTCATTAATTATTTTTACATTGATTACATGTTGAAGTAATATTTTAATATATTATATTAAATAAAATATATTATTAGAATTAATACTAACCATTTTAAAATGTTTACTTTAAAATTTTTCTAATGTGGAAGAACTTTTAATATAAAAAATTAAAAGTTATATAGGTGGCTTGCACTAAATTTCTATTGGACAATGCTGATCTAGACAACATATATAAAATGTGATACCAATTCTTATATTGACAACTAGATGGACATTCAATGCTGGATTTGTGACTAGCTTTATTTTTGTGAAACTATCGGATAAGATTTAAATTTTCAAAAAATGAATTTAAAAACTTAACTTTAGACAATTTTGTTTAAAAATTTTCATATACATTACTTAGAGTTTGTATTTTGACTTTTTTTTTTTTTTTTTTTTTGAGACAGAGTCTTGCTCTGTTGCCCAGGCTAGAGAGAGTGCCATGGCATCAGCCTAGCTCACAGCAACCTCAAACTCCTGGGCTTAAGCGATCCTACTGCCTCAGCCTCCCGAGTAGCTGGGACTACAGGCATGTGCCACCATGCCTGACTAATTTTTTCTAATTTTTTCTATATATATATTTATTTGGCCAGATAATTTCTTTCTATTTTTTTTTTAGTAGAGACGGGGTCTCGCTCTTGCTCAGGCTGGTCTTGAACTCCTGACCTCGAGCTATCCACCCGTCTCAGCCTCCCAGAGTGCTAGGATTACAGGCGTGAGCCACCATGCCCGGCCTGTGTTTTGACTTTTAATTTTAACAGATCACTTTGAACATTTCGAATATTTTAAAAGAAAATCACTTTTTAGAAAAATATATGTAAAATAATTTTAATTTTACATTTACTTTAATTTTTACTGAAAATATATTCAAATTTTATACTCTTTGAATAGAATTAAATTTTTAATCCTTTAGTTCATTATTATCAATAGAGTACAAATTATGTAAAAATATTAATTAGAGCAATATAAGTGATATTTTTCTAATGAAAGTAAGAAAAATAAATATATGGAATAAGTCAATTTATAAATAACTTATAAATAATATGCATTCACATTAGAATTCATCTAAACATCACTGGCTCATCAACAAAAATTCCTAAAATGTAGAATAATAATTAAATTCAAATGTCTTTTATATTTTGCCAACTATCAGTAACATAAAATCTTAGCTTTAAACATGTATTCCAATTTTGTTATTATGAATACATCAACGTTGCAAGAGGAGAAGAGAACATATTTTATTTTACAGCTTGTCAGCCTAACATTTAAATATTTAGACAAAGAATATGTGGGCTTCTATTTGCACTCTTGCCCCTGGAGCTCACAAATGTTAGGGATAGACCTTTTCTGATCATAAAGGGGACCCAGAGTTATCAGAAGGTGCTAAGTAAAACGGGATGTTCTCCACGGAATTCCATCACAGCAAATGCTTCCATTGTTTCTGAGGCTAACAATGTATGGCCTCTCAAGTTCTGTGTGAACCAATATAGCATCCCTAACTCATCTGCATATTTATTCCTGAGTGGAAAGGAACAGACCTAGGAGGCAGGTAGGTAAGAGAATGAACGTGACAATGTCCTTGCACATGTGTCTCCCTACTTCTGGCCTTTCCAGGGTGAATTAAATAGCCTAGTTGAAAATTGCTGAGATGGATTTAAAACAGGCTCAAAGCTTCTGCAATGTATGCAATGTAAGAGTTGTGATGCCAACTTTTGGTAGAAACTGGGTCAAAGGGTGGAGTAGGTAGAAGTGATGCTCTTCAAAAGGTACATCAGTCAACTAAACTACCATTGAAGAGTGATGGAGAATCCAAAGGAAAATTGTAAGCTGAGTTGTTTATTAGGTTTATTCTCATACTATTTTAAGAATACATTAAAAGGGACAACAATAAAATATATCAACCCAACATGGGTAAGTACTGTGAATTATATCTACCTATGGACAGACTTTCCTCGCCTCTGGAAATTAATGGCTATTTTCAGTGACAAAAACTGTAAGGCTATGAATAATCATTCTACCAGAAATAATAATGGACTGGGAAGCAAAAGTCCAAAGTTCTATTCTTAGTTTTGGTATTTCCCAGACATATAACTCAGGGCAAGTCACTAAACTGGTTTAGGCTTCAATCTCCTCCTCCCGGTAAAATAATGAAAGAAAAAACACGGCCAGGTGTGGTGGCTCACGCCTGTAATCCTAGCACTCTGGGAGGCTGAGGTGGGAGGATTGCTCAAGGTCAGGAGTTCGAGACTAGCCTGAGCAAGAGTGAGACCCCTGTCTCTACTAAAAAATAGAAAGAAATTATCTGGACAACTAAAAATACATATAGAAAAAATTAGCTGGGCATGGTGGCACATGCCTGTAGTCCCAGCTCTACTAAAAATAGAAAGAAATTAGCTGGACAACTAAAAATATATATAGAAAAAATTATCCAGGCACGGTGGCACATGCCTGTAGTCCCAGATACTCAGGAGGCTGAGGGAGTTTGAGGTTGTTGTGAGCTAGGCTGATGCCACGGCACTCTAGCCCGGGCAACAGAGCAAGACTCCATCTCAAAAAAAAAAAAAATTATATATTTAAAATTTTTTAATAAAAAAAAAGGAAAAAACAGTGCTGCCTGTCTTATAAACTGACATGGGGAGCAAATGGGATCATTTAAGGGAAAGTAGTTTGAAAATGGTAAAGTGGTTTACAAATATAGAATATTGTCATTTTTTGTTTCACTCTGATATTTTCCTTCAGGAAGCTAGGCTTGATTATTATGATTACCATTGTCATTATAAATTGACATGGGTTTATTTTATGTGATTATATAATAAGACATTATTTCTTTTTCAAATGACTACAATTCAGGATTCTAAACCACGAACTATCAAATATCAAAATTGTATTAAACTACTATTCCAGAGAAACTTACTTTTTAAAAAAACCTCATCAATTTCACTCACTAATAAAGGGGTGCTATGTTTTCCTCTTGAACTCCTATTACTCTTTCCCTCTCCTTCAATTTTTAAAAATCAGATGGTTTATTTTCTATAAGATACCTATGTTATCAAAATAAATATTACCATCTTACCAATGTCTGCTTTTCTTCTGTCTCTCCATCCTGCGCTCATCTAGTGTTTATGGTCAACAACTCTTAGTTTTTCTCATCCTGACTGTTTTTAGAGAAAAGGGACCCTTCTTGCCCACTTCTTTGCCCCAGAGGCAGGCACCTGTGGGTTCCAACACAACTAGTCGGGCTGCTGCACACTCCCTGTACAACCTTGCCCTATCAGATAAAGCAGGGAGTGAGCCTCTGACAGATGACTCTGTCACTATCCTGGATGTCCATGGCGCAAGTGGAGCTCTAATCAGACCTGTACTGTGCAAGAGGCTGTGTGTGGGTGATGTCTGTCCTCCACCCCAGATGACTGCCTTGCTGTATCTGTGTGCTCAGAGGGAGAGAAATACTTACCAAGCTTTGAAAGAACAGAGAGCGACAGGAAAGCTTTAGGACACTGCTCCTATCGGGAAAAGATCATTATGTAGGAAAGAAACCTCAGGGTCCTACATACTAGAATCAAATAATGTATTTTTAAATAGCTAAGTAAGGCAAGGTCTTGAGCCTGATTGCATCCAGAGAGCAAGTTAATTCGGGCTCCTCAGAGAAGATACAATTAAAAACTAATTCAAAACAAGAAAGATAAATAAATATTAGAAAATATAATATTAACCATTCCTAGCCTTCTCTCTAATCTCCAGAAATTATTTTAGAATTTCAGAATACTATTTACTATGTTGATGATCACAGCTCCATGTTAGTAAAGTTAATTGTGTGTGTTAGTTGTTATAAATATTCTCTAGGGATTCATGTTGATCACATTTTGAGAAATATTAACTCCAAACAGTTGGCTAGCCCCTTAATATTTCCTTGCCTCAGAGGTAAGAGATAGCATGACCCCTAGAGGAGCTCGCTTTTTTCTGGGGGCACTCAGAAGGCCGCACCTTCAGTACAGGTACTGTCAGCCTTGCTGATGATTCCAGTGTGCTGGATGTGGACCAAAGTAGCAGAGCCCCTGGAAATGTCCTGGCATTTCAGAGGAAACCAGTGTGAGCCAATGATTCATGACTGGGCCCTCCTGAGTCTTAGTGATATGCAAGATGCAAGGTACAGCCTTGGGTGGGTGGAACCCCAATTACTACTAAATTTCCTACCATCCTATAAGAATGGGACACAGAGTTGGATTTAAAGTGCTTTATAGATTATGAAAAAATATGATAGTTCTTGCACTTCTGAATTTGTAAACTGAGATTCTGCTATGTTATGGCTTTTAACACAAAAATTCACAAAATGAATAAGAGATTAGAGGGAATTAATTACTAATCCTTGACTTGAACAAGAGGTTATTTCTGTGTTGATGATCTTGGAATGGTTAGGTTCACACATATAGAACAGCAGTCTTCACTTTTTTCTTTGTCCTTTAATTGTGAAAACAGAGTAGTGAAATATACAAATTAAACTTTATTTAGAAAAAGCACCACAATTCTATCATCCAAACATAGCAACTAGTTTAATGATGTATATACCCTTCAAGTCTATACACTCATATAATAAGAAGTAACCTGTGTTCCCAGTTCGAGGAATATCATGGGTAAATTTCAGCAGAATTGCTGGGAGCCCAATTCCTTTCTGCTCTTAGCAGAATATCCTGTGGGGTGATTGGCTTCTGTATTCCCTTCCACGGCCTTTAAGTTGCTCTTGCTGCCACCTCATGGCCTCTGCTGCTGCTGGATGCTTTTATTGCCAAGGATGTGGGCTGGCTTTATGTGATTTGAAAGCTTGTCATTTGAAGATTTTCTTATGTGTTAGGATAGCAGAGTTTCAGCTTGAATCTGGGCTGAAGCTCCCACAGGTTCAGGCCCGTCCAAGCATGTCTGGGGAAGTTGTGGAGCCGGCCTATTTTCCTGGAGCCTGAAGAACCTATGGGAAAGAGCTTGAGCTTTGTCTCCTGCTTGGGCTACTAGGCATTTGGGGTAAATTGTGAGATACTCTGACAGAAGTCTTACTGAGGAGGGGGATGTATAGAGTCTCCTGGGAGACTCCTACGGGTAGAAGGAGGGAGGCACAACGAGCTCCCTAGTAACATATCCTTAGTCATCAGTGGAGAAAACAGATTCTGAGTATAGCTTTGTGACTGTCACTCACATCTGTTCCAGCCAAGTCCCATAGATTCATGTTTGAGTCCTAGGCAAAGTGAGAGCCATAAGTAAAAGCTGAAAAAGCATTCACTGAACACTCCATAAAACAGTAAGGCATATACAAACATACTGCAGTGTTTGCAACCCCTCAGATTAAAAGTTACAGGCCGGGCGCGGTGGCTCACGCCTGTAATCCTAGCACTCTGGGAGACCGAGGCGGGTGGATCGCTCAAGGTCAGGAGTTCGAGACCAGCCTGAGCAAGAGCGAGACCCCGTCTCTACTAAAAATAGAAAGAAATTATATGGACAACTAAAAATATAAATATAGAAAAATTAGCCGGGCATAGTGGCGCATGTCTGTAGTCCCAGCTACTCGGGAGGCTGAGGCAGGAGGATCGCTTGAGCCCAGGAGTTTGAGGTTGCTGTGAGCTAGGCTGACGCCACGGCACTCACTCTAGTCCGGGCAACAAAGTGAGACTCTGTCTCAAAAAAAAAAAAAAAAAAAAAAGTTACAAAGGGAAGAGAGGTAACCCCCAATTTGCCACAGGTCACCAAGCTTTGTTGCTGTGAACTTCCAAGAAATGCATGAAGTGTGGTAAAGTCCTCTGTGGTCAGTGGGGTAACAACACGGTTTGCGGAAGCATGAGATAGATGCCTGGAGGAGTAGGAGGAATAGGATCTAGGAGAGCAGTAGTGAATCTTGGAGGATTCACTGCTCCACAAGGCAGTGAGAGCATTAATAAGGCTAGATGTGCTCCTAAACATGGGTGAGACACTCTAGGGGGACTCTCAGAAATGCTGAAAGGGAACATCTTAGGGGCTGAGGACCAGCATCATACAGATAGTGGAAATAGACCCTGAAATCTGAGTAGTCTTCATGTGACCCTGAATACACCTATAGGCTGGTGAGACCTTGGGAAACTTGCATTTCACTAGTGTTTGCCTGGTTCCCTCAGAGCTAGATGCAGGCTCATGGACCCACAGATGGAGGAGGCTGCTAAAGCTACTATCTGGTCAAAAGTGTCTGATTCTTTTGGGTTTTTTACCACAGTCCTGATTTTATAACTCTTGACTTACTATTTTTCTTTTACTTTTATTCAGCACATATTCATTAAGTACATCCTCTATACGTGGAAATAGAGTAATGAGCAAAATAGACCTCTATCTAGTCCGTATAGAACACATAGCCTGGTGTGCAAGACAGATAAATTCATTCATTTAATAATTTTTAATAACTACCTATCCTATGTTAGATACCATTCAATGTTTTTGGCATAACAATGAACAAGTCAGTTAAGATCTCATCCTCAAAGAGCTTATGTAGTAGGAGGAGACAGAAGATAAACACAAGAATAAATAAATTAGGATAACTACAGATAGTGATAAGTCCTAGGAAGGGAATGGGCAGGGTGATGTGCTGATGAACTGAAAGGAAATTGGGGATACCTTAGGAAAGGTAGTTAGGCAAGCCTCAGTGGAGAGGCAATGTTTGAACAGGTACTTAAAAGATAAAAAAGGGCCAACCACTGAAGACCTATGGGTGAGTGTTCTAGGCAGAAGCAACAATAAAAGGAAGGGTACTTAGGCAGGAACAATTTCATTGTGTTCAAGAAACAGAGAGGAGGCCAGTCAGAGCTTAGTGAGAAAGGAGAAAGAGTGGGATGAGACAAGGAAGATGACTGCAGTACTATGTAGCAGCTGCATGTTCTTGTTCATGAACACGTGAAAAACTCTAAGGACTCTCAGAAATAGTGGAGGAATGTGGAGTTTTCAAAGAATTGAAAAGCTGCACTAGCAGGTGGACAAGAGTGAGCCATGAACAGGCTAAAATATAAAATACCATTCTATCTTCAAAATATCTTCTAAACATTTTGGAAATATTTGGGGCTGCCCAAAGGGATTACTCATTTGTGTTTATTTCACTTTCATCCATTCACCCACCATTTCTTTAAATAAAAACATGTGTATGTGCATGTGTTTGTGTATATATACACACATGGTAATATATATACACATATAGTTTGATATAGTTATATTAGTCACTATATATATTATTTTATTATATCATTATGGTCACTATATATAGTGACTAATATATATATTACAGTATATATGCTATGGAATGAAAGTCTGTGTCTCTGCAAAATTCATATGTTGAAACCTAATGACCAATGTGATTCTGTTAGGACGTGAGGCCTTTGGGAGATGATCGTGTCATGAGGGATTCACCCTCATGAGCAATATTAATGCCCTTATAAAAGAGGCTCTGGGGAGCTGCCTTGCCTGTTCCACCAGGTGAGGACTCAGGGAGAAGGCCATCTATGAATCAGGAAAGAAATATGCCCTCATCAGACACTGCATCTGCCATTGTCTTGACTTTGGAGTTCCCAGCCTCTAGAACTGTGAGAAATACATTTCGGTTGGTTATAAACCACCCAGTTTATGGTATTTTTGTTATAGCAGCCTGAATGGACTAACAATAAATAATATATGTATTATCCTTTTCTAATTATAGTAAATTTCTTTTCTCTGAATCTACTTTATATCAACATAGCCACTCCAGTTCTTCTGACTGGAATAAAATTGGATAACTAATATTACCTGATTTATCTAAAACTACCATAATGAAAACAGGATTGTATCGGTGTAAAGATAGATAAATATATCGGTAGTATAAAATAGAAAGTACAGAAGTAAATCCACATATATGTGGAAAACTTATTTTTAACAAAGATACAAAAGCAATGCAGAGGATACAAGAATTTTTAACAGATGGCATTAGAAAAATTGTGTATCCATATACAAAAACAAATTTGGATCATTCCCTTATACCATATATAAAAATTAACTCAAAATAGATCATTAAGCTAGTTGTAAAATTTGAAACTGTAACACTTATAGAAGAAAAATAGAAGGAAATCTTTGTAACCATGGCAAAGCTCCAGGGTAAGAGTACACAGAGGCCCACATACTGTTTGTCTAAATATTTAAATGGTTTCCATTGGTGACTCTGTCCCACATTGCATTTCCAGCTATAGATTTTGGAGTGTCGGCACTGAGAGTCTGAGGGAGTTTATTACACAAAATGCCTTTGCGACCTGGTTTAATCCCTTCATACAGTTCATGATACACAGGAAGCCCCTAAAAGTAGTGATTTGTCCAAGAACCTAAGCATCTGTGCTCTAGGCCAGAGATCTTTTCCCAAGATCCAGAGTCAAGTATGTAAAGACAGTATAATGAAGGGACCTACTCTAGTGTAGCTCCTGTGAAGAAAAGACAATGAAGCAAAGACTAGAAGAAAAACTGAGGAACTGGTGGGTGCTGAAGAATGAGGATTATCCCAGGTAGAGGGAATAGCATATGGGAGGGATGCCTGCTGGAGGAACCAGAAGTCCAGTGTGGCTAGAGTACAATGAATAGTGGTTCTGAATGCTGTGCGATGTGGCGCAAAAGGGAGGTGGGAACCAGATCACGGAAAGCCTCGGAGACTGGATTAAAGATATTGGGCTTTATTTTAAAAACAATGGGAAACCACCAAAGACTTAATCTGATTTATATTTTCAAAGGATCATTTAAAGGAGGATAAGAGTAAATGTGAAAAGACAAATTGGGAAAGCATTGCTATCCTCCTTGTAAGGAAGAGATTACGATGACTTCAACAGAGTAATGACAGAGAACAGGAGAAAGGTACATGGAGCCAAGAAACATAGGACAAATGAATTAAAAGAACTTGGTATTAATTCAGGAACAAAAAAAAGGAAAAGTTTTGAGAATGGCATTAGAATCAGTACCAGAGGCGTATTTTGCATTGTCTTAATTTGCTTTATTTTTTTGTGGTTTGATGGCATTCTGGTACATTCTTGTACTCTGCACAACTTCTACACCTAAGAAGGGACACCATCTTACCTCATGAAAGAGCATTTTACATGATTACTTTCCTTTTCTTTTTCTTGTTTTACTTTCAGTTCTCTCCAGATCAGAGGTTCTCCTAACTAGACCTGGGATCGTGGTGAAAGTAGAGTACATGATGGTGCTGTGTAATTAGAGTACTTGTTCCAATGGTGAGGCAAATTATTTCAATTAAATCCCATTTCTCCGTTCTGAAGTTTTTGGCAGAGACATTTTGATTGTTATCTACTCTGAACTATCTAGGTCTGTCTTGATAGATTGTGTGTTGAACCTATTGCTATGAAATGTGTCAAAAACTATTCCGGCCCATCAAAGATAAAATAACGTCTAGTTTCACAACTGTCTAAATACTTACGATGTAGAATCTGAGACTGGATTTTAAAGCATTTGATGTAGATTTCTAGCAGATGCACTCACCTCTGACAAGTTTCCACTCTGGATCCATGTCTGAGGATACTTTCAAAATTCATCCTAGATCAGAGATCCAAGGCCATTTATCTAGATGACTAAAAACTCTAGGTAAATGTCTGAAATTTGTGCATGTATTTTATACTTAACAGCACATTTCTTTTTGGACTTGTTACATTTCAAGTGCTCAATAGCTACCTGTGGCTAAGGGCTACCATGATGGACAGTGGAGGTTATAGAATGCATCTTTAACTTATTGCAAGTAATATTATGCCACTTTACATATGGTAGAAAAAAACCTTGCACAGTATACTTCCATTTTCCTGTTCCCAACACTAGCACGATTGTTGTCACATGTTTTACTTCTGAACATGCTTTAAACCTGACAATTCATTGTTGTTATTTTTTGCTTTAGTTATGTTTCAAAGATGTTTTAAAAATAAAAAATGTCTTTTATATGTATCCACATATTTACCATTTCCAATGTTTTTTGCTCTTTTATGTAGATTTAGAATTTTTCTATCTGAAAGACTTCCTTTAATATTTTTTGTAATGCAGTTCTACTGGTGATGAATTCCTTCAGCTTTTGTACAACTGAAAAGGTCTTTATTTTTCCTTCCTAAAGAGCAATATTTTTGCTGGTTATACAATTCTAGGTTGATAGGTTTTTTTTTTTTTTTCCCTATTCCTGTCAATGTTTTAAAGATGTCTCCCAGCTTACATTGTTTCTGACAAGAAGTTTGCTGTCATTCCTGATTGTTCCTCTATATGCAATGTGTCTTCTTTCTCTCATTGTTTTCAAGATTTTCCTTTTATTATTAGTTTTGAGAAATTTACTTATGGGCCTAGGTGTAGTTTTCATAGAGTTTATAGTGTTTGGGATGCATTGTTGATGGCTGTCAACATATTTGAACAAATTTTGGCAACTTTTTCTTCAAATATATTCTTCAGTTCTCCCTCCTTTCTTTTGGAAACTCCAATTACATGTACATTAGGCCACTTTAAGATGCCCTACAACTCATGGATGACCTGTGAATTTTTTTTGTTTGTTTCTTTGTTTCTTTCTGGGATGTATTTTGCATAGTTTTTTTTATTGCTATGTTTTCAAGTTTAGTGATCTTTTGTTTTCCAGGGTCTAATCTGCTGTTAATTCTATCCAATATAATTTTTTTTATTGCAGACATTGTATTTTTCATCTCAAGACATCATATATTCCACATCTATCCTTAACATGTTTATATTTCCTCTAATTTATGGAATATATGGAATATAGTTATAATTACTGTTATTCTGTCATGTGTGCCATTTCTGAGTCTATTTCAATTGATTGATTTCTCTTCCCACTCCTCATTTAGAGTTACATTTTCCTTCTTTGAATGACTAGTAATTTTTTCAAATAGATGACAGATATTTTAAATTTGACCCAGTTGTTTTTTCATGTATTTCTATAAATATTCTTGAGCTTTGTTCTGGGATGCATTAAATTATGTGGAAGCAGTCTGATCCTTTTAAGATTTGCTCTTAGGCTTTGTTATGCTGGACCAGTGCAGGCTTCATCTAGGGTTACTTTTGCCCCAGTATTGAGGCAATATCATGAGTCCTTTACCTGTTGCTCTGTGAACATGAGCTATCCTTTGCCCTTTATGAGCTACAGGGATTATTCCCTCTAATCCTTTCTTCTGGCTGTTAATTTGCCTCACACACATACACTTATCATTACCCAGTAGGAGATTCAAGAAGATCCTCTGCAGATTTTCAGAATTCTCTTTCTGTTCTGCTCTATTTTCTCTGTTACTCTGTACTGTGAACTTTAGCTGCCTTGGCCACTCCAGACTCTGAGCTCCATCGCCTTAACTTAGGGGGAATGCCAGGCAATGCCTGGCTTCTCCCCTTCTGTACTGCACCTTGGAAACTCTCCCCAGGAAGTAATCTGGGGACAATCTTATGACAATCTTATGTTTCTTTTCCTACTCTTAAGCATCATTGTTCTGTACTGCCTGATGTCTGATGCTTGAGAACTATTGTTTGATTTATTTTTGTACAGTTTTTGGTTGTTGTGGTTTCCAGAGAATAAATCTGGACTATGATTCTTCATCTCAGCTGGACTCTAATTCTGTATTTGAGGATTTTATTTTTATAAGTTTAAATATGCATTTTTACATTTATCCACAGAAGTTTCATATTAATTTTGTCCTCTTTAATTCTCTAATTTTGTCTTTTTTGCTTTAATAGTAAAAAATTAACAAGCATTATTTCTGTATGTTTCTCACACAGATAAAATATGTGATTTAGAATAAGACCAAGGAGAGAGTTCTGAGGCCTTTCACTAAGTACCAACTTGAAGTTTTCCTCAAACCAGTAAGAAGTGCTCTTTGAAAACAATGATCCAGAGCTGAAGAATCACTTCACATTAACAGCATGGAAATTATATGCTTCTCTCTTCTCCACAAAAACCACAAGAAAGTCTTTACCATTCTCTTGCCAAAGTTAAGATATTTTATATTTATGGCCTTCCCTTTTCTAAATTTACAAAAAATCAAAGTGAGAATTTAGTATATTCTATGTGGCCTATTCCTAATGAATTCATGTTGGTATCTAGAGATCTTTGCTTCCGAACAATCCTATAATCTATCCCAGAGTTGGCCTAAAAATCTACATCAAGATTATATAGACCTATAACTTCTAAATTCTACCTTTTACAAAAAATACACTTGTTCATTTCTGGTTTTCTTTTTTTTTGGCGGGGGGCAGAGTCTCACTCTGTTGCCTGGGCTAAACTGCTGTGGTGTTAGCCTAGCCCACAGCAACCTCAAACTCCTAGGCTCAAGCAATCATCCTGCCTCAGCCTCCCAAGTAGCTGGGACTACAGGCATGCTCCACCATGCCTGGCTAATTTTTTCTATTTTAGTAGAGATGGGGTATCACTCTTGCTTAGGCTGGTCTCAAATTCCTGACCTCAAGTGATCCTCCCACCTTGGCCTCCCAGAGTGCTAGGATTACAGGTATGAGCCACCGCACCTGGCTATTTCTGGTTTTCTACTGCTTCTTTTTATTATGACATTTCAGAGATTGCCAACAATATTTCAGGGATATTTGTAAATTTTTCCAATATTCTGTTTAGTTTTTCCAGAATATTTTGATATGTTAACCAGCTACGTGAGGTGCTTTCTCTATAGCAGAGATTGAAAATATGTGGATAAAATTTTTAAAAATTTATTTGTGTCAGAGAACTTGGGTGAATCTTAAAGGCCTTTCTTATATAGCCTGACCTGACAAGAGTTTCAACTATATTTGTTTATAAGATTGCCAGTTTGAATAGTATTCTTCCTGATGGAGAAAAGAGAAAAACAGGAGCTGAGAATCCTACTTTTCTTCTGTTATTTGTTACCATAATTTGTTACTTGAATAACTAAATAATACCTGATATCCAAGTAGTGGTTTCAACTGGTCACTGCTGTTTTTATGGTCAGAACATAATCTAAGCAGTCATTGCTATTGTTCTTCACGATCTGTGATGTACTTTGTGGGCTCTCCTTGGCATCTTTTTTTCTTGTGGGCAAGGCTTGGTCCTTTCTGTGATTGTTTGCTTTTCTGATAGTGTTCATACAGGTCTATTTTTTTTTTTTAAGTTCACATCGTTCCTGTATGCAGTGTACACTATTAAGTTTATTCCAGAATAAACCACCAGAAAGCAGTGCATAAATGAATGCATGCTGTAAGAACTGGATTTTTTATTGATCAGAAATGTAACCTTGGACATGAACAAAGTAAATGCAAGTATAAGACACAGTTTCTAAAATCAAGGTTTGGGGCTTAGTGAGAAAATAGTC
This sequence comes from Eulemur rufifrons, assembly GCF_041146395.1. Taxonomy (NCBI): domain Eukaryota; kingdom Metazoa; phylum Chordata; class Mammalia; order Primates; family Lemuridae; genus Eulemur; species Eulemur rufifrons. The sequence goes on from NC_090997.1 coordinate 39,434,657, forward strand.
AAAGATTAGCAAAAAGTGATATGACAATAATGACAAAGTTATATGATGCAAACTTTCATTTATGTGACAAAACTGTGAAACTTTCCATTTTAAAGTCAAAATCTTTTGACTAACTGTATTGTTTTGTGGAGGGCTTGACTCTGAAAATAAACAAATTTATTCACTGTCAGATAAAGTTGGTTTTAAGCCAACAGAGCAATTATGGTGCAAGAAGTATACAAATGTGTTAAAGGAAATATAATTCTCAAATACTCTAATGGTTGTAAATGTTAGTATTTAGCTAATATTTATCAAGTGCCTACGATGTACCAGGCACTGTTCTAAGCACTAAGGATACTGTAATGAACAACATAGACAAAAATGCCTACACTTAAGCAGTTTACATTCCAGTAAGGTAAGAAGTGGAGAGTCAGAAAATAAGTAAGATAAATAAATAGATCAGATAGGTAAAACTATAGGATTTTATAGATCACCACTGTCCAATGGAAATACACTGTAAGCCATATATGTAATTTTCAATTTTCTATTACCCATATTAAAAAGTAAAAATAAACAGGTAAAATTAAATTTTCATAAACTTCTAACTTTTTAATAATTTTTAATTTACAAAAAACTGCAAAGATAGTACAGAGAATTGCTGTACATGCCTCACTCAATTTCCCTGTTGTTAAGATCTTTCGGTACTGTGGTACATTTGTAAAACTAAGAAAACAACATTGGTATATTACAATTAACTAAACCTCAGACTTTATTTAGATTTCACCAGTTTTTCCATTAATGTCCTTCTGTGCTGAGATCCAACCCATGATACCACAATGCATTTAGTTGTCATGTCTCCTTAGTTTCCTCTGGTCTGTGATTGGGCAATATTAAGTTTAATAATATATTTTATTTAACTCAATATAGCAAAAATATTATTTTAAACTGTAACTACTATTTAAAAATTATTTTCTGTATTCCCCAAGTACCATTTAAACTGAAATCCGCAATGACTAAGTGGTGTTTGTTGTAGGCAGCTTGATGAATGCTCATGGGGCAGAAGATTTTTTTTTTATATGTAAAGGGCTTAGAAGGGACAGAAGATTAAACAATGTCTTTCAATTTTAATAATTTATGTAAACCAAAAAATCAATAATATATTCTGTAATATACTTACATTATCTTTTCATACTCAGTCTTCAAAATCCAATGTGTATTTTACACTTACACTTACAGCACATTTCAAACTCAGACATTTTCACTTGGAAGTACTATATTTGCATTCAGATCTCACAAAATTTACAGCTGAAAAAGATGATTCACACACTTAGGTTGTTCCAAGTATACTTAAAAGTTTTTCAATAATTACACTAAATATCAGTTTTAAAATTTAAATCTAGATGTAATTTAACTAGTTTAAAAATTCAGTTCTTCAGTTACACTAGACACATTCAAATGTTCAATATAACAGCTGGTATTGAACAGCACAACTCCATGGCAGAGACATTTTGGTTTTATTCTGAGGTAGACAGGGAGCACTGAAGGGTTTTGAGCAAAGGAGTGACGTGATGTGATTTAAGATTACTTTGATATGCTGGAGAATAATTTGAGGTGAGGCAAGAGCAGAAGCAGGGAGACCAGCCAGGAGACTACTGCAGGTAGCATCAGGTAAACCATGAAGGTGCCTTGGACTAAACTGGTAGCAATGGAAGTGGGGAGAAGCGCTAAGAATCCAGGAATATCTTGTGTTAGACCCGACTCAACCTGCTATGAACTGCATATGGGTTCAGGAATGACACAAAGGTATTGGGCCTCAAAAAATTGGAACAATGAAAACTGTCTTACAGATTTTTAAGAAGCAGGTTTGGGGAGGAAGATTAGAGGCTCGGTTTTGTACATTTGAATTTAGGAGCCCTGTGAGACATTTAAGTGGGGATGTTAAGTAGGCAATGGATATTTGAGCATGGAGTTTATGAGAGAGAGCTCAGCTGGAGATATAAATTTGGGAGTCATCAACACGTAGGTAGTAAAGACAGAAAACTGGGGGAGATCACTAAAGGAGGGAGTGTACAGAAAGAAATGTTAGGGTGAGGTTATTCAGCAGCAGTATTTTCAGGAAAATGCAAGCTTTGAAATTAGGCCCCAAAGATATCAACAAGAATTGGTGGAATAGTAAATAAACTCCCTCCAAGCAAAAGCTGCGTTAGACGCAGTGGTGCAAAGGCAGTGATTAGCCAACCATGGCATACCAAATCATTTCATTCTGCTGAAGCAAAAAATACATAGCCAGCAGATATGGAAAGATGCATTATGAGATGAAGGGCTCTCATGCTTGCTGGGTGGCTATCCAGAGCTGGGAATGTGAGGGTTCTAAGGACAGCTTGAGAGTTAACAAGTGACAGCTATAGTTTCCTACATATACACAAAATTAACCAGTCTGTCCTACCATAGAACCTGTCCTGATGCTGGCACAACAGAGACATCTCCTCTAGTTTAGCAAATGAAGAGAAACCTTTGCCCTGGACCACAAAGCCACTTAACAGCACAGCCTCACACCAACGAAGATTACTAGGGAGGTGTTTTTCCCCTGAGGACACCTGAGCCCTTAAGTGGGACAGGCTCGGAGAAGGGCTGCTGAGAAGGCGAGTTCAGGCAGGGGATTCACGATGGGTGTGTGAGTCCTGCACAGAATTTGACAAAGGGGAGAGTCCTGGCTTGGAGACAGAGCAGGGAGTCAGTTAAGGATAGTGGAAGGGTCTAAGTGGAAGCTCAAGGACACAACGCACCGAGATTTTTTGAGCTGGAGGAAGGGCTCAACGTAGTGTTGTGAAAGATCCTTTCTTGTCACATCCTTCCTAAGCCCGGCAGTGAGGAGCGCGGGGGACCAAGGAGTGGGGTGGCAGAGTGGGTGAAGGGCCGACCCACGGTGCACTTCTCAGGTCCTGACGCTGGGAGCAGCCGTCCCCGCTCCTATTTTCCTCTCACCGGCTGGGTTCGCCCGGGAGTGGCAAAAATTGGCCCTGGTTAAACTGGAAGGTGCAGGAAAGCCGGCTGATAGGTGCCCGGGGAATGCCCGCCGAGTGCCAGAACGCCACCATTGCAGGCCTCGCATGGGTGGGGTCAGGGCCAAGGACTTTTCCGGGGCGGTGCTGACAGGGCAGACAAAGGAGGAGGGCCTGCCTCGATACACATGGACCAATCACGACAGACGCCTCCACGTGACTAGAATTGACCAATAGGAGGTCGCAGAGATAGCGGCGGGGAAATTCAAACCTGTTTGCGGAAAGGGGTTTGGGTTCCATCTTTTCTTCTCCTCGGCTCGGCTTCTTGTAGGTGACTTGTGCCTCGCGGACGCACCAAGGAACGGCGGTGGCCGGTGGGTCGGCTCGGCGGCAGCGCTGGTCCGTAAGGGTTGGGGGCGAGGCGGAGGCAGCTCGGAGCCAAGTAGACGACACAGGGCACAGCTAAATGATCTGGAGGGGGAGGGGAGGCCTGGCTGCCTTGGCCCGTTTAGGGGGTGGGGTTATGCGGAGTGTTTCTTGAGGAAGTAAGAAGTGGGTGTGTACCTCGCTGGAAACGGAATGGTGGGGCACCTGCACACGGAATCGTTTACCAAAAGACTGTCTTCTTTTCTAGTGGGTTAGAACTGGGAGAGGGGGTGGTGGCCGTGTTACATTCTGACAGTTAGCTTTCAAACCTAAGAGGTGGGGTGATATCTTGCCACCCATTTTATCGCCCCCTTTCGTTGTTAAACTCGAGGACGGGGTTGACATTGTTATCCGTGACTCTGAATTAGTGGGTTGATGTTTGAGAATCACAAAGACGCTATTGACAGAAAGACTGCAGACACTTTGTTGACTAAACACCACCACCATGCAGATGAACGCTATACAGAAGTACAGTAGATTCTTGATATTAGAATAATGAAGGTAGCAAATCATGATTATGTTAGATATGCACAAGAACAAAGTTGCTGATATCCCAATTATCAATAAAGGCCAGTGATGTTCATATTCTGCTTTGAAAGCACTTGCACGTTGAAGATTTATTTATGTAAAGTAGGTGAATAAAGGAATGGTTATTCTTATTACCAAAAGGATTCTTATGTCTGTATGTCATTACCAGAATCCAAGCAAACACTCCGTATTTTTTAAAAAATGACTAAGTTTGGAGATGGCCTAGAGAAAAATAATTTTGGAAAAAGTGAAAGAAAGGCATTCAGTGGATAGAAGAAAAATTGAAAGTTTAAAAGGGGGCAGCATTTTTGTGTAGTGCAGTGACTTCTAGCGGCTTCATTGAGGTTATATTGGGAAGAAAAGGTATACTTGGACTGTGAAACCTTGCTGGACAAATTACAAAGATGTGTCCCTTGTTTTTGTGCATAGCTCCACTAATACTATCCTAATAATATCTGCATTTAAATGTGTTCTCAAAACTAATGCTTTAGTCTTCTGGGTTCTGAAAGGCTTGTGTGTGTGTGTGTGTGTGTGTGTGTGTTTTCCCTTGATGTTAGTTAAAATAGGAATTATGACTGGTTCAATCTTTTTCTTAGACATGGAGTCTGAGGATTTAAGTGGCAGAGAATTGACAATTGATTCCATAATGAACAAAGTGAGAGATATTAAAAATAAGTTTAAAAATGAAGACCTTACTGATGAGCTAAGCTTGAATAAAGTCTCTGCTGATAGTACAGGTGAGTTTTTTCTTTTTTTAAAAAAAATAATAACTTTATTGAGTGTCCTCTAAGATAAAGGAATGAGATGTTAACCACTATATGTTAACATAATGTAATCTTCTCAGTAATTGATGTTTACCCATTATAGCACAATCACTATATTCTAACCCCTTTGTGTGGAAAATATTCCACAATTTTCTGCTTACTTAAAAAAGAAAACTTAACATCATTTATTATAGTGTGGTCAGAGGTAGTTGCCTTAACTCTTCCATTATTGTCAGCTATTTCTGCTGATGTGCCTGTCATCAATAGATTACTGTTTATACCATTGCTTTTTTGCTGTGAAGTGAGAAAGTCTTACCAATCTTAATAAAATGATAAGTAAATTTAACATAAGACACTCAATTTTTGATTTGGAGAATCTTGCTATTATTCCTTTGGCCTTTTTTTCCTTTTCTCTCTTACATTTTGTTTCAGCCACAATGGCTTCCCTAATGTCCCACCTGTATGCTAGACCAGCTTACACTCCAGGACTTTTACTCTTGCTATATACCTTGAACACTGTTCCTCAAATGTCTGCCCACTCTCACCTCTTTCAGGTCTTTATTTAAATGTCATGTCAGTGAGGGCTTCCCTAACTTACCTGTTTAAAATATCAGCCTCCTGGGGGTGGGTTTGTGTTCCCTACTTCTTTCCGTGTTATTTTTCTCCACAGTACTGATCACTTTATAGATAATTTACTCATGTGTTTGCTTATTGTTTTTCTCCTCCACTAGAATGTGACATCCTTTAGGGCAGGGTTTTTATCTGTTTTGTTATATTCACAGAACTTAAAATGGTGCCTGGCAATTAAATATTTGTTGAATTATGATGAATGAGTGAAAGTGCCCAAAGTTTCATACCCTAGCTTTGTGAGAAGTATTAGCTCAGAAGCCTGATCCTTTTATGTATTTCAAATGGTTGAGGTCATTTGAACAATACCCTTGGATAATTTTGTTGTGTCTGTACTAACCATTAAATGGATGAGGGATTGAAAATAAATGGAAGAACCTGTGACCTAGTTATGGTGGCAGACTACATTTACTTTGGAACAACCTAGAAAATGATAATTTTGGTGTCAAAGTCTTTAAAATAGAGTATCATCATACTTTATCATGACTATCTCTAACAAAGCTTGTACAGCAAAGTAGATGAGTACCTACTTAAATCCCACTGATCCTTAGCTCACTCAAAACTGTAAACACTTAACATTATGTTGATAATCATGATGTAAGACATTATGTTAAGTATTCAGTAAGGTTCAAAGATCCTTAAAACCGTAGTTTTTTTTTCTAGATGAGAATTTATATATTCATTGTGTTACATCGTAATGGATGCTGGGCATCAGGAATACTAGCATAGTAAAGACGCTAATGCTGTATGTGTCGAGTAGAGGAAGAACGGGGTACTCTGAGACATGAGGAATACATCTGCAAAGCCACAGATGGAAGAATTTGATTTTTAGACATTTCACAGACTAATTTGTTAGGAAAGCAATAGGCGATAAAGCAATAGGAGAGAAAATTAGGTTAAGATCAGACCAAATTAAGTTTAAAGTAAGAAAGCAAAGTGTGAATGTACTATATTTTAGTAGAAAGCAGAAACAGTAATTTTGTTTCCAAAAGTAAAGATTTAAGCTTTGTTGAAGGTGACTGAAGCTGATAGAAGAAATGATAGCTTCTCTGGGAAATCTGAATTTGATAATGCTTAGTAATGACTAAAATATCCTAAACAGAAGACAAGTTGTCTTTTAAAACAACTAACACTAAAGAAAGTAAAAAGTACGTTACAGTATGAAGGTTATGGTTGGGGTTCTCAGAAAACTGACAGCCACAAGAGGGCCTATAAATGCTGACTGTCTAGACCAGGGTAGCAATAGTTTTGTGGGACCAGGGAATTAGCAGGGCCTCCAGAGGAAATGTAGCTAACTTGGAGAGTGAAGAAAATGACCACATCAGTTGCTAATTTTTTGTAAAGCTGGTTTTGTTTGGTTGTTTTACAAGTGTCTGAGGTATCTGGTGATAATGTTGGATGGGTGAGATTGTAAAGAAAGTTGTGTTAGGACTGGAGCAATATAGTTAATGAGTAAATCATTGATGGAAAATTTTCTAAGAAAGTTTGTATAGGTAGTGGTGGGAGAGACTTAGGTTTTCTTTGGATAGTTAGGATGCTAAAATTATAATTATGCTGCTACAGCATAAAATTTTCTTAGTCTACATACAGTTTTTAAAGGCTTATAAAAAATCCCCCACTTATTACTCAATTTTTTTCTTTCCTTCAAAATATATAGATTTTTGGAATAAAATTTATCCTCAAAAAAGATAAATATACTATAAATAAGTTGCTTATCTTTATATGAATTGTTAAAGTTTAAAAAAATTATTACAAGGAGTTTATATACATTGAGTATAAATGGTTAACTATAATTTGAAGAGAAAATGGAATTTGGCATTTGTTTTATGTCTTTCTTCTGTCGTAATATGTTTTGTTCCCCTTATTCAGATAACTCAGGAACTGTTAACCAAATTATGATGATGGCGAACAACCCAGAGGACTGGTTGAATTTGTTGCTCAAACTAGAGAAAAACAGTGTCCCCCTAAGTGATGCTCTTTTAAATAAATTGATTGGTCGTTACAGTCAAGCAATTGAAGCACTTCCTCCAGATAAATATGGCCAAAATGAGAGTTTTGCTCGAATTCAAGTGAGATTTGCTGAATTAAAAGCGTAAGTATTAGTATTTTAACTACATTTAAGTAACTACAATAGGTTATATGTAACTTTGCTGCAAAGAGGGAAAATGAAAACATGTTGTCAGGATTGCTTCTGAGAAAGTTAATATTTTTTGACCAAATACTTTCGCTTATAATTAACAAGGGGCTAATGTAAACTCTCTTTACTATGTAGATGTTTCCATAAATATTGCATATTTTCACTGCTTTAAGATATTTTGAAAAATAACTTATTAGTATTTAATTTTACACATGGAAGACAGCAATATCCCATGTCTTTTGGAAAGTAGAAGGAAGAGTTATCAAATTTAGGTTTAGCTGTGTCCTTTTTCTTAAAGTTTGACTGAAATTTTTTATTACAGTATTCAAGAGCCAGATGATGCACGTGACTACTTTCAAATGGCCAGAGCAAACTGCAAAAAATTTGCTTTTGTGCATATATCTTTTGCACAATTTGAACTGTCACAAGGTAATCTGAAAATGTCAAATCCAAATTTTAAGTAAAAAACAACTTCCTATTATAATTTATATCCTAATATTGAATCATATATATGAAGTGGAAATTTGAGGCAAAAGGCATTAAAGTTGGTCAAATGAGAATATAAGGGGAAAATGCCACCTAAGCATAATCCAGAGAAATAAGCATGAACATTGTATTTGCGCTATTAGTTAGATTCAGGAAACATCTAAAGGAAAATAGCTTCTTCATTGAGTATTTGTAGGTTGAAGGACATAAAACATTAAAGCTAGAGCTTAGATAAACTTTTCTTATGCTATGGTTTCATATAATAAAAATAGATTTTAAAATATAGCTGTGGCATTAATTGGTAGTTCTCCTTTAAAATAAAAGGTAAACTACTATAGAAGCTTTATTTCTTGCTCACTTGGTTCTTCATAATCTGGACCATTTGGATAGGACCAGGACAGTCTTTCTCAGATGTTTTTAGCCTGGCTATTCCTTAGTCTTTTCTTTTTTTCTCATTTTCTGGAGCCTTTGTATATACCATCATTCTGACCTCTGGCTAAGTGTTCCTATTTTCCCTCTGCCTTGTTTTCTGCTACAATTCTAATCCCATTTACCACCAGTGATAAACATATTTCAGTATTGGCAGAATCTCCATGAGGTGCCCAAAGCAGGGCTCAGTCACTGGAGCGTACTCCCCAGGATTGTGGTTGGAGAAAAGTATTGTATAACTTGGAGATGGTTTGAGAACCCTGACCTTTTACCTATTGAGATGATTTCTGAGTCCCAGTAATCCAAATCATCTTATCCAATCTATCCTGTGCATCATCAGCTTACTTTTTAAAATACCATGCCTTTCTGCCTAGAAAAATTAATTCTTCCTTCTTGCTTGTTAGAATAAGTTTAGCCAGGCCTTTAGGACTCTTTTCCATTCTAATTTAAAACAGTAGCAATTATAAATTTTACATATTTAGAACACATAAATATTGAAAATCTCAAATTGAATTATCTGTTAAAAAAGAAATAATATTTATCTGTACCACTGTAATGTGGTAGTAGCCTCAAGTCAAAATTGTGATTATTTTTGAGCAAGGTTGATAGATACCCTGTCAGGAAATAGGCAACATCCCTAAAATCCTATGCATAGTCTGGTGTGTTTGTATCTTTGGAGGGGTAGAGGACATTCTATTGTTTTTATCAGATTCTCATAGGGATCTATGACCTTAATTAATAAGCTTCCTAATTATTAGTTCTAATTTAAGCTTTTCTCTTCTTTTGCTGTCCTAAAAGTACATGAAATTCTACCACGACTCTCAATAAATGTAGACTTAACCACTATCAAATATATTTATATTTTAAAAAAATTTATACACTGTCAGAAGCTAGAGGTCCTCTCTTAATCATCTAAATACCCTGAGTGCCAAGTGCATAGCATAACTCAGTGGCTCCCATGATGTTGATCACATATTTTGTAGAATACATGATGTATATATTTAATATTTATAAACCAAATACTAGGGTTAAATTTGTAGTTGAAAGAAAATTTGGGTAATCTATCAGTAGTAAGAAAGGCAATTATGATGTATCTCAGCTATTTTGCTTTTTGGGAGTAATGGCTTTATTACACTTCTGTTACTTCTGAAAATGGACAATGGTGATAAATTAATGCATAATTACTTAAATTACATATTATACAAGGAAACTATTTTGACATCGAATTGTTATCAGAAGAGAGTTGTTTGTGTGAGCCTTGTGATAGTTTTGCTCAAGTCTTTTAAATTTTTTCTAGGTCCTGATGAATAAGTATCTGTGTTGGGGGGTGAAGATTGCTGCATAAACATGACAGTTATTTTTCTTTGTTAGGTAATTTCAAAAAAAGTAAACAACTTCTTCATAAAGCTGTAGAACGTGGAGCAGTACCACTGGAAATGCTGGAAATTGCTCTACGAAATTTAAACCTCCAAAAAAAGCAGCTGCTTTCAGAGGAAGAAAAGAAGAACTTATCAGGTAACTATTAATGTGTGCTAATACTTTTCTTTGGTAGGTAGTACCACAAGTAAGGATTCAGCATAATATTTTATAGAAAAATATTTATGTAGAATGGTCATAATCTAAGATTAAATTGTAGATGTAAAGGAGGCAAGACTTTTAGAAGTAAAAAAGCCTTTACAACCCTGTTGAAATTTATCCTTTTTTTTGGCTACTCAAACTGTCATTGGTAACACATTAAAAACAACTATCTAAACAAGAGAATGGCTTTTTGCTTTTAGAGAAATAGAAAATGTACTTTTACTCTGGGTAAACCGTTATATAACTAAAGAGAATTTGAAGAAGTAGTTAAAAAATTATCTTGATAACATCTTCATGTCTGCATATCTTACTTGGGAACAAATATTTATCATGAATTGACTTTTTAAATATTCTTATTTGTCAGATGACTTTTTTTATGCATTTGTATGTCCTTACAAATTTAATCAGTTTCAAAATTTTCACAGCATCTACAATATTAACTCCCCAAGAATCATTGTGCAGTTCAACTGGGCATTTGCAGAATAGGAACATCAGTTGCGATTCTAGAGGACAGGCTACTAAAGCCAGGTTTTTATATGGGTAAGGAAACTGAAACAGTTTTTTAAATGCTCATCATGTATATAAATACATCTACATATGTGTTTTCATGTAACTGCATGTATCTACATATATATTTTCACATAAATGTGGTAACAGGGTTTAGCAGTAGAGTGGAAATTCATATTGATATTTTTCTTTGAAAAATTAGGGGTGTTTTCTTTCTGTTTAGAGAGAACATGCCCACAAAAGATGCAGAAATAGGTCATCGGAATCCCTTGAAACAAGCTAACAAAACTAAACGGGTAAGTTATTTTCAATTTGCTTTGATTAAGGTGGTGTGGTGGTAGTGAAGTCTTTGTTTATTTCCCAGTTGGTTACTTAATCTTTCGAAATATTTTTAGTCATGCCCATTTGGAAGAGTCCCAATTAACCTGCTAAATAGCCCAGATTATGATGTGAAGACAGGTGGTTCAGTTGTGCCAAGTTTTTTAAAAAGGTATGTTGAGTTTTAATTTTTTAAATTTTTTGTTGATATTTGAAGATTGATGAGAGAATGGTCTTAAAGTCTTTTACTGAGTAATAGTAATTATGATGAAGTTTTTATTCAGTTTAGAAGTTACTGAGTCTAAATGCTGTCAGGAACAAAGGAATGAGTGTAAAAAATGACTTTGTTTTGCTTTTTCACTGGTTAATCAGGAAGCATGTTGGAAAAAATATTAAGTAAACTTGAAATGTAAAAGATTGTGCAAACATCCGTGGGGTAAAAACTCCTGATATTTGGGCATTTCTTGCTTATGGGTAGCCTCTCTGGTAAGAGTCTCTTTCCAGTGTGTTTGAGAGTTTCCATAGCAGGGGTGGAAGGAGGTCTGGGAACAAATACCTTTTACAGCTAGTTCAAGGGAAAGAATAGCTATCAGTGGGAAAGATTATTCAATCACATGCTTCAGAGTCCCGGCGCTTCAAGTGGGACAGGTTAGATAGAGATGAAATATTGTTCATCACATCCAATGTGTTCCCCTTCCCTCAATTTGAGTGTTTATTCCCTTATAAGAAATGAGAATATAGCATTCTAGTTTAGCTAAAGGAGATGTATTTTCTGGTCTATTCCTAACTCTAACCACCATTTATAATATTATTTATTTTGGAAAAGTCTCCTTAGATTCCAGAGAATCATTTTGCAAGTAAACTTTAGGAACACAAATGATTGTTTTTAGTTGATGTCTGCTATGAATAAATTCATATTATATTTTGGCCTTGACTAAAAGTTGATATTAAAAACAGCATTTTGGAAAGTTAAGCTCTAAAATCTTATCATTATCACCTCATCTTACTCATCTCCATTTTAAATACCTAGCTGAAGAATAAAGGAGACTTCCTCCCACTCTAAAAAAATAAAAACCAAACCAGTAAAACTCCATTTTCCTGTTGTGGGAGCCCACAAAAGAGTTTATATTCTGGTTCTTTTTTTTTTTTTTTTTTTTTTTTTGTTGAGACAGAGTCTCACTTTGTTGCCCAGGCTTGAGTGAGTGCTGTGGCATCAGCTTAGCTCACAGCAACCTCAGACTCCTCGGCTTAAGCGATCCTACTGCCTCAGCCTCCCGAGTAGCTGGGACTACAGGCATGCGCCACTATGCCCGGCTAATTTTTTCTATATAGATTTTTAGTTGTCCATATAATGTCTTTCTATTTTTAGTAGAGACGGGGTCTCACTCAGGCTGGTCTCGAACTCCTGACCTTGAGCAATCCACCCGCCTCGGCCTCCCAGAGTGCTAGGATTACAGGCGTGAGCCACCGCGCCCGGCCTATATTCTGGTTCTTATCCTTAAGCTATTTGCAATCTGAAATGTAGTTTCACTTACATACGTTTTCTTTTCTACATTCTTACCCTAACTCCAACTGTAACCTATTAGATAATAAGGAAGCAGGCAATCATCTATCTCATTATCGCTTTTGTCATTGCCCAGCACCTAATTTTTTAGCTAAGTTACCTTTGTATTGAAATTATGTCACTTTTGGAAATGTCTTTTTAGGAGATTTTTCCAATAAAAAAGTATGTATGTTATTAAAAAGCCAACTTTAAAATGAAAAATACAGTGAAAATATTGATTTTTAAATTAAATATTAAAATTATTTTGTTTCATGGGTAAAAGACAGACCTCTGGATCAGAATGCCGAGATGTGATTCTACCTGGATCTAAATCAAGTGGAAATGATTCCTGTGAATTGAGAAATTTAAAGGTATTTCAATTTTTAAATCTTTATAGGAAGCAAACATTCTTGAATTAGGGTTCATAGAGCATTTTCTGGAGAAAGGTTTCATAGTTTATATATCTCCAGTAGGGATCCTGATACCCCAATGTGGTACCACCAATGGGAAGTGGTATAGAAGTTCTAGACTATACTTCTCCAAGATTAAGGGGTTAGAGCAAGGATAAGTGATCTCTTAGGAGAACCTTGAAGTAGTATTTATTAGGGTGTGTTTAAGCAGATTAGTTGGTGGTTTGGGAATACGTAGCTGGGGGAGCTGTTGCCCCGAGGTTTTGTTTTTGATAGGTTTACTCATATGATTTTGGTAAGGCATTTTTGAAAAAATGAGTAAATTGTGTTGAGGCAAAAGTGAGGGCATAAATAATCAATCCTGACCTCTTGGTATGGCAGAGATACTTTGTGTGAACTTCAAAGAAAGGAAATAATTTTAGTTCCTGGTGCATTGTGATTTTTAGGGGTTATGCTATTCTTACTATAATTGAGTTAACTCCCTGGCATCACAGTGTGGGTCTTTTCAATTTTATACTTTAGTAATGCCTCTCCTTCATGATCTATGCTTTAAAATACTAATTTTTCCTAATCATAGCTATCTTAGAGAACAGTGCATAATTGTGCCAAAAAGTTTACTCTCTGGATTTAGACTATTAATATCTTAGGATTATGGAAATATTAATTGTGACTAATACTGTTATTTTTGATGATAAAATAACAATCATAGTAATAAAATACTTAAATTTTTTTTCTCTTGTCATGAGGCATATCCTATGTTGGAGTCAAGCTTATTAACCTTTTCTCTTTTTAAATGAAATATATTTTAGCAATTGATTAATATGTCCATTGAAAGCAAATTGACAAAATTTATGGTTATGACCCATCCCATTGCTCTAAATCAATAATTCAGAAAGTTAATCTTGCTTGGAGGTTGTGCGTCTACATGTGATTATAATAGATAATTTTGCTAGCCATCTTTTCACATAGATAAGGCTTTATTAGTATATTGAACGATAAGAGAAAGTACAACTCTACTGTTTACGGGACTTTATTTTTATTTCATATCTTTTCTTTTCATGTAGCCTATTCAAAATAATATTCATTCCAAGGAACCTCTGGTGTCAGATGAGAAGAATTCTGAACTTATTACTGATTCAGTAACCCTGAAAAATAAAACTGAATCAAGTTTCCTAACTAAATTAGAAGGTAAGAGTGGTAATCAGTAGACTGATTTCTTTAATTAAGAAAACCACTTTATAGCTTGAGAAAGCAGACTGCCACCTAAGAACTATGTTGTGAGCCTGTTTCTATGTTGCTATATCTTGTATTTCAGTTCAATTATACAGAGTATATGAAAAGTACTGAATCTTGTAGCATAGGAAATTTATTTGCCTAAAAGGTGCATGAAAGGAAGCGTGGAGGGAAAATACAATGAACTGAGATTTTCCCCAGTTAGCTTGATAAATATTTTCTGGAAAGAACACAGAAGCTGTTTTTATTTGACAACTCACCCTTTCATCTTTTAGCAAACATTTGATTTTCCACTACATGGGTATAGTCATAAATGTTCTAGGATATAAAAATGAATAAGACAGGGTCCCAAGGAGGTTGTAATTCAGTATAGGAGATATACAGAGATATGTAAATGTAATACTTAGTAGAATGTAGAGATTGTCATGAGAGCCACATCAATGAAATGCTATGCAAATTCAGAAGAGGGAGAAATTTAAGGAATTAATTTGGTTTAGGGAAAATATTATGTGGAGGAGGAGAAGAAATTTGAAGAACTATTAGGATTTAAATGGGAGAAATAGCAGTAAGAAGAGTATTTCAGGGCCAGGTGTGGTGGCTCACGCCTGTAATCCTATTACTCTGGGGGGTCGAGGTGGGAGGATTGGTTGAGGTTAGGAGTTCGAGACCAGCCTGAGCAAGGGCGAGACCCCCATCTCTCCAAAAAAAAAAAAAAAAATAGAAAAAAAATATTAGCCAGCAACTAAAAATAGAAAAAATTAGCCAGGCATGGTGGCATGTGCCTGTAGTCCCAGCTACTGGGGGTGCTGAGGCAGGAAGATTACTTGAGCCCAGGAGTTTGAGGTTGCTGTAAGCTAGGCTGATGCCACGGCACTCTAGCTTGGGCAACAGAGTGAGACTCTGTTTCAAAAAAAAAAAAAAAAAGTATTTCAGGTGGAAGGAATAGCATAGACAAAAAAATAACATGTAAAATATTTTAGGAATAAGACTAGTTATGCTGAAAACTGTAACACAAGTAGTATAAAATACTGTGACACAGGGAAATAACACTAGGTAAACTTTGAATGCTAGGCTTAAATTTTGAATTTTTTTAAATGGCAGGGTACCACTAAAGATATTTAAACAGAATCATCATAGGAATCATCATTTTCCAGACAAAGGTTGCCAGATTAAATGTACTAATTTTTTTTTCTTTCAATAGGACTGAGGAGGAACTTTGGACAAAGCAAGGCTTGTTCTAATGTTTTCCTAGGACTTTGCTGGTTTTAGTCTTAAAAGTCTAATGTCTCAGGAAAGCCTCAGTCTCAGGCAAACAGGGACAATTGGTCACTCTAGAATAGTCTTTCATCTTTTTTTTTTTTACCATTATTTTAATTGGGAACAGATTTTTTTTCCTAGTATTTGGTGGAAATTGTTTATATTTTACATTTCCTTGGCATCTATTATAAACTGGTATGACTGAGAAAATCATCTTTATCAAATTTGCTTATTAGTACTTATTTGACAACTAATTTAATGTTTTTAAGTCAATACGTGTTGAGTGTCTACACTGTACCAGTAATACTTTATTAATATAGTAAGACATATAGTCAGAAAACTGCCCAAATCATAAGACAGCCCAGTGAAATACCACAAGTGAATTTATACTTGTAATCAATACCTAGATCAAAAAATAGAACATTACTAGCATCCCAATAACTTCCTCGATCCCCTCCCAATCAAATTGCTCTCTCCTTCCAAACGTAGTCACTATTCTGACTTCTAACACCATAGAGTGAAATAAAGCAGTGTGCATTCTTAGGTCTGCTTCTTACACCCTTGTTTATGGATCTCATCCATTTTATCTAGTTTGTTGATTTTTTTATTGTCTTATAGTGTTTCAGTGTATGAATATACAAGAGTTTGCTTCTTCAAATGTACATGGATAACTATTTTTTGTCTAATGACTAATGCTGTTATGACTGTTTTGATATCTTTTGGCTCACGTAGGTACACATTTCTATTGAGTATATTCTAAGAGTGGGATTGTTGGGTCACAGGATATGCCTATGTTCAGCTTTGGTGGATGGTGCCAGATAGTCTCCAAAGTGATTGTACTGACCCTTGACCATTAATTATGTTGCTCTTGCTCTATATTCTTCCCAACTGTTGTATTGTTGGTTTTTAATTTCAGGCATTTTGACACTAAGTGGTGTCTCATTGTGATTTTAATTTGCATTTCCCTAATATCTGCTATTGAACATATTTTCTTATGTTTATTGGCCATTTGGATATCCTTTTGGGAAATACTTAGTTTGAGTCTTGCTGATATTTCTATTAGGTTTTCTTTTTTCCGTTGATTTTTAAGAGGTATTTATATGATCTAGATACAAATCCTTTGTTGGATCTATGTATTACAAGTACGCTAACTTCTCCCATTTTGTGGTGAAGACTTGGGATGAAAAGCAATTCTTAAATTTAATGCATTTTAATTTATCAATCTTTTCCTTTGTGGTGAGTACTGTCTATGTTTTTAAACAAATCTTTACTCCAAAGTCAGAAAGATATTGCCATATTTTTGTGGATATATTTAGATTTATCATTTTTACCTTTCACATTTAGATTTATATTTACCCTGAGTTTAATATTTATGTATTTGTAAGATCAAGTGTCAGGATTCATTTTTTTTTTCCCCATGTCAATATATGGTTGATTTGTCATCATTTATTGGAAAAGTCCTCTTTTCCTTCACTGAATTGTTGTAAACTAGGTGATTCTGTGTCTGATATCTGATTTTGCATTCTTCTCCATTCTGTATTTATTTTTGTCTGTCTTTATACTCATACTGTCTTAATAACTGCAGTAAGTCTTGATTATCTGTCACTGTAAATCTTCCAACTTTGTTCTTCTTCAAGACTATTTTGGCAATTCCAAGCCTTTTGGATTTCCATATAGATACTAGAATCTATTTTTTAGTTGCCACTTTTAAGAAATGAGATTTTGATTGAGATCTAATTGAACCTATAAAGAAATTTGGGACAAATTGACATCTGTACAGTTAAGTTTTCCAGTCCATCAAACTGGCATATCCTTTCATTGATTGAAAATATGGAGAGAATTGTTTTCTGTGTAGAGATCTTGCCTATCTTTTACTAGATTTATTCCTGGATATCTGATATTGATACAATGATAATGAATGGCATCTTTTAAAAAATTATCTTCTACCTTATTAGTATATAAAAATACAATTGATTTTTACTGATTCATCTTAGATACAGTGACATTGCTAAATTCACTGAATAATTTGAATAGTTTTCCTATGGATTCTTTTGATTTTTATAGGTACACAATCATGTTGTTTGAAAATAGTATAGCTTTTTTTTGTTGTAATCCTTTTAATTTTCATTTATTTTCTTTGCCTTATTATGATTGCTAAGACCTTCATTCAGTATAATGATAAATAGGAGGAGATGACAGGTGGCATTCTTGTCTTATTCCTTTTTCTGGTATTTTATCCTTAGTATGATGACTGTTGTAGAGGTTTGTTGCTACTCTATCAAATTGAGTTCTGTTTTATACCTAGATTACTAATATTTTTTTGTGTGACTGAGTGTTTGGGTGTTGAATTCTATCAAATGCTTTTTCTGCATCTGTTAATTATATTTTCCTTCTCTATTCTGTTATGGCAAATTACATTGGCTTTTAAATGTTAATCAAACTTTGCATTTAGATATAAACCAAATTTGGATATAATTTGTTATCTCTTATATATCAATTGCTAATATTTTGTTTAAGATTTTTGCATCTATTATCACAAAAAGAATGGAACTTTGATATTCATAGAATATTAAATAATTGTGGCGGACCTTTGAGAGAGTAAATTATAGGCTACTATAAGGTAAAATTTTTATGTTAAACTAGAGGTCTATGAAAATTGGTCAATTAGCTTCTCTTTATTATTAAGACTTTATATCCTTTTTATCTGTGTGTTTTTAAATTTTTACTTATTTATTTGTTTACTGGTAAAGACCAGAAATATTTAAATCTGGAATAGTCTCTGATAAAGCTCTGAATAACAATTTAGGAAGGTGGCTATGTTGCAACTTTGTCAAATTGACTTGTCAGTAACTGGCTTATAGCTTTTAGTTTCTCTTTCTTTGTTTTGTGTTTAAGAGCAAAATACTAATACAGTTTAGCATGTTCTATTGTTTAGGCTTAGTATTATTATTGTCAAATACTCTTTTTAATGGCCTCAACAACAAATACGTTTTCAGAAACTAAAGAGCACCAAGAACCAAAGGTTCCAGAAGGTAACCAAAAACAATGGCAATCTAAGAGAAAGTCAGAATGTGTGAACCAGAATCCTGCTGCATCTTCAAATCAGTGGCAGATTCCGGAGATAGCCCGAAAGGTTCATACAGAGGTAACTTTCTTTTCCACTAAAGTACAACATGCTATTGTTCATAATGCATTTCTGAAGTTTGATCATGTTAACGTTTTCTTTTATTAAATGTTTATATACTGTATTTAGTGGAATAATTTATTTAAACGCTTTTTTTCCCCCTATCATTTACAAAATGATGATCACTAGCAGTCATTGGTTCAGTGAGTGTAAATGTCAGACTAAATTCTTTTCTGTTTTTGAAGTTTTGTAGATTGCTGATAGACTGGCGCAGAAGTTGGCAAACTATAGCCTATGGGTCAAATCTAGTTCCCAGCCTGATTGTGTAAATAAAGATTTGTTGGAATATAGTCATACCCATTCATTTAATATCTGTGGCTTCTTTTGCACTGTAACAGCAGAATTAAGCAGTTGCATTAAAGACCACTTGGCCTGCAAAGCTTAAAATGTTTACTATCTGGTCCTTTACAGAAAACTATATGCTGATCCCTGAACTAATGCAATGCTGTCCCAAACATTTAACAATTTCCTATGGTCATACTCATAGATAAAAATAGAAAAAGGGTGGGGAACCTATGGCCTTGGGGCCACTTGGAGCCTTCTGGATCCTTGGATGCATCCTCTTGACTGAATCCAAATTTTACAGAATAAAGGGATTTGTTCTGTGAAATTTGGATTTGGTCGAGGAGCCACACCTGGGGATCTGGAGGGGCACATGTGGCTTTGAGGCCATGGGTTCCCTAATTTGTAATATGGTGAATGATCATGCCCAGTTGCTATTTCAGAAGGAACGACCTAGTGGACTACTGGAGAGCCATACTTACAGTTGATGGTAATCCTTTCCTCACCATTTCTTTTCAGTGCCTTTTAGTGAAGACAGTAAAGGCCTTAGATTGTAATTCAGTGCTTCTCAAACATTTTGATCTTGGAACTCCTTTACACTCTTAATTATCAACTCACCTAAAGAGCTGTTGTTTATGTGGGTTATAGTTATCTCTATTACTATACTAGAAAGTAAAATAAAATTTTTAAATATTGATTTATTAAAAATAATTATAATAAACTCATGAATATAATACATTTTTATGAAAAATAAGTATTTTCTGAAACAAAATAATTATAGTAAGAAGAGTGGCATTGTTTTACAGTTTTTGCAAATGTCTTTAATGGTTGGCTTCACAGAAGATCAGATTCTTTTTTTTTTTATTTTTCTTTATTTATTTTTTTTATTTCAGTTCATTATGGGGGTACAAAAGTTCAGGTTGTATATATTGCCCATGCCTCCCCATCCCCCCAAGTCTGAGCTTCAAGTGTGTCCATTCCCCAGGCAGTGCGCATTGCACTTATCAAGTAGGTATACACCTATCCCTTCCCCCCAGCCCCCACTTCTGTCCGATACCCAATTGGTGTTATTCCCAAATATTTGCTTTTGTATTCAATCTGTTTCATTATCACATGTCATACAGCAGTGGTCCCCAACCTTTTTGGTACCAGGGACTGGTTTAATGGAAGACAAAGACAGTTTTTCCACAGATGGTGGGTAGGGGGAGGCAGAACTCAGGTGGTGATGTGTGCCATGTTCTAACAAGCCACAGACCAGTACTGGGCTGCAGCCCGGGGATTGGGTACCACAGATATAGTCTTTGGAAACGCCAATATAAACTCATGAGAAAATAAAAACAAGACAGGTACATACTGTCTTAGTATTACTATGAAAATACTTTTGACCTCTGAGACCCCCTGAAAGGGTCTTGGGAACACCCCCTCCCCAGATTCCTGGACCACTGATTTAAGTGGTAGATGTAGATAACAAATGTTAGATGATAAGGATCCTGACAGGTTGAATCTTGGATTATATTAAACAAGCATCTCCTCTTTTTTTCATTTTGGAACTTGTAAGCTAATAGGATGGTAAGGAAATTCAAAACCATTTGTGGATCATTAGGGAAATACAAATCAAAACCAAAGCTAAATACCACTTTGTACCCACTAGGATGGCTATAATTGAAAAGAGATGATAACAAGTGCTGATAAGGATATAGAGAATTTTGGACCCCTCACATTGCTGGTGGGAATGTAAAATGGTGCAGTCACTTTGGAAAACATTCTGGCAGTTCCTTAAAAGTTTAAACATAGAGTTATCATATGACCCATCAATTCCACTCCCAGCTTTATAGTCAAGAGAATTGAAAACATATCCATACAAATATTTGTACATGAATATTCATAGCAGCATTTTCATAATTGCCAAAAAAATGAAAGTAATAAAATATCCATCAACAGTATGAATGGATAAACAAAGTGTGGCACATCTATACAGTGGGGTATAATTCAACAATATAAAAAGTAATGAGGTACTGGGACATGCCACAACATGTATGAACATTAAAAATATGCTAAGTGGAAGAACCTCATCACAAAAGATCATATACTGTATGATCTCATTTCAATAAAATGTTTAGAATAGGCAAATCCCATAGAGAGGGAAAATAGATTAGTGGTTTCCAGAGACTGGGAGCAGTGGGGAATGAGGAGTGACCGATAGTGGTTTTGGGGTTTCTTTTAGGAGATGAAAATATTCTAAAATTGAATAGTGGTGATGGTTGCACAACTGTGAATATACTAAAAATCATTGACTAGTACACTTAGGAAAAAAAAGAAACTTTAAAGACTGAAATGTAGAAAGTAGAAGAGATTTATCCATTGTGGTTCTCGAGAGCATAATGAAGACTAGTGTGTTGCAATTATAATAGAGAAACTGATTTAATCTAAATATCTGCAATACTTTCTAATAACTAAAGCTGTCCCAAAATTGAAGTGCACCTATGTAGACAGTAATGAGTGCTCAGTTACTACAAATATTCAAGCAAAATGTGGCTCTGTGTTTGATTGAGATGTAGTACAGCGGGGGTTAACAAACTTTCTGTAAAGGGTTAGTAGGCTTTGCAGGCTAGATGGTCTCTGTTGCAACTTTTCAATTCTGCCATTAGAGCATGAAAACAAAAACCATAGACAATAGATAATAAACTGGCATAGTCATGTTCCAGGAAAACTTTGTTTAAAAAGTAGACTATAGGCCAGTTTCAGCCTGAGCCTGCAGACTATAATTTGCTGATCCTACTGTAGAGGACGTTCATTTATCATTGTTTGGGATTTGTACAAGATCACTTCTCCAGAGTCTACATCTCTTCTAAGGAAGAACACAAGATAGGCATTTGCCATTCCAAATTTTGCTAAATAATTAGTCTTTGGTACATTTGAGGAGGGTGAGGGATGTTGTTTTATTGACCGTAGAAAGGCTAATTTTAAGAAGCACAAAATGCTATTTTAGATTATAAAAGTTTAATATCTATTAAAATAGCTCTGACTAGGGGTGTGGGGGATGTAGATTTCCTTTTGTTAAATAATTTTGTGTGCCTTCACTCTACTTGTAATTAGTTTGAGCAGACTGTACCAGACTTAAGAGTTGGGAATAAAAGAACTATTTTAAAAAGTTATTGAAAGTCTGAAATACATAAACCTACCTGTTTTAGTATGCTTTTGTATTTCATAGTTTATTATTTTCTTTTAAAAGTTATAATGTTTGTAAAACTCTTGAACAGCTGACTAATTTAAGAACTCTAAATCATAATATTTTTTATTTTGTTTTAGCAGAAACATGCCGCTTTTGAGCAACCTGTTTTTTCAGTTCCAAAGCAGTCACCACCAATGTCAGCACATAAATGGTTTGATCCAAAATCTATTTGTAAGACACCAAGCAGCAATGATTTGGATGATTACATGAGCTGGTAATTACTTTTGGCACTTAGCTTGGTAGGCAGGGTGGTACAATAGAATTAACATGGACTTCTGGGCCAAATGGTTCTGGGGTTGAATCCTGCTCTTTTACTTTGTAGACTTTTCCAAATTCATATTATTTTTCTCAGCATCGGTTTTTTCATCTATAAAATGGGAAGGGGAAAGTGGTTACAATAATATGTATTTTTAAGGATTAGTGTGAATATAGTCTTTGTCATATTGTAATCTGTACCTACAACCTATAAATGCTCTAAGGATGCAAAACTTGCATTGCCACTTGTATACCTCTCTCACTGAGAGAGATATTTTAAAGGTTAGCATTCTTAGAGTGGATAAAGGGTAGATAAATTTTTTAACTTAGGAGGCATTAATTGGAATGTGATAGTTTCTGGAAGAGGTGAGTTGAATAGTTCACACAGCTCTGGATGTGTTCAAAGGTGTAAGACTTGAGTGGATAGGAATGAGGGATGAATAAATAAATTGAATGGTCAGTGCTAATTAACAGGGAACACAAGGGATATTGCAAAAGCAAATGAATGACATTTCAAAGAAAGGAAATAAAGGGATGTGTTATGTGTAACCTTCAATTAGTGGCTATGTTTTTTAATATCTTAGGGGATAGCTTAAGTCCGTGGTGCCTTTTGCTTTTCATTGCATAATATAATCTTCGTTTTTAATTAGAGCTGGTCTTCGAGATTATATAACCCAGCCTCTTACCTATTTAATACAATTTTACTAGATATTGCCTCATTTTATTATACATATAATATGTTAAAGAATGATTGCTAACTAAAATAGTGATGTAGGTATTTCTTGTGATATTATTTATTGTTAACAAATATTTGTAGAACGCTTTTGTGCCAAGCACTGTTCTAGGTATTGAGAATATTAGTAGCAAACAAGGCAAACAAAGCACAAATGTGTACTGAACAGATTTAAGCTCAAATGCCAAACTCTGATGTAAATGGCTTTCATATAGTTCTAGCAGGCCATTAGAGAACATTATTGTTAAAAAACACTCAAAAAATTTATGGTCAGCCATAAGCTGATCTTTGCCTTGTCTAAATTCTTATAAAATAATCCTAACTCCATATTTTAAATGCCATCATACTTATTTTACTAACAAGTATTTCTTGTTTGGGTACAAAAATTACTTTTGGAAAGAATTCCCAAAGTAAAATATCTGGTGGTAGTGTATCTAGAATAAATAAATATTAGCTATATTGTGAAAACTAACTTGGGATCTGTTTGATATAACAACTTTAAATTTATATCAACCTTCTAAAACACATGAAAACTGAATTAAAATCTTGTTTTTCAAATATTAATGTTTTAAATAAAAAAAAAATCTTTCCTAGTTTTAGAACTCCAGTTGTAAAGAATGACTTTCCACCTGCTTGTCAGTTGTCAACACCTTATGGCCAACTTGCCTATTTCCAGCAGCAACAGCAAATACCTGCTACTCCACTTCAAAATTTACAGGTTTGATAAGCTTTATATATGATGGTATATATTAAGGTATAATCAGTTTCATAGATTATATTTTTACAACATCTAGATGTCGGGAAAGGTTTTAAGAACTTGTCCATTCTTATTCCTATTAGGCAAAATTTTTCTGATGTCATAAAAAGTATATGCCTTGTGACTTTGAGAAGTTAATTATTGAAGAAAGTAATGAAGTTGCTCTTTATTAACTAGGCCAAACAATCCAGTTTGAATAGCTGAATAAAATTTCTCTTATAATCAAAGTTACTTTTTATTCTATTTAACTATTCAAGTTGTTAGTGAGCAGCTTCATTTTGTTTGTTGATTAATATACAGTTCATTTGGAAAAAGTAATTTTCAAGAATATCAGAATAGAAATATGCGGTCATAGAGCATATTATAATTATTATAAACTGAGAGAAAAATTGTTTGCTAGTGAAGCAATTACATTGCCTTATGAAAAAAATTAGATAGTCTTCACACTAATAACTAAAATTAGTTTCTAATAACTATCTCAGAGGCAGCTTAATATTGGTAGAAAACATGGGCCTTGGAGACAGACTGCCTGGGCATAAATTTTGGCCTCAATACTTACCAGCTCTGTGATCTTTTGCAAGTTACCTAAATTCTCTGTACCTATTTTATCACCTATAACATTAATAAAGCTACCTACCTCAGGATGTTTGTGAAGATTAAATTAGTTAGAGCGTGGTACTTAGGAAATAATAAATGTATGTTAGCAATTTTTATTTAAATAAAACAGCAAACAGTAATTATAAAAGTCAATTGAGTAAAAAAAATAAGTCAACAGAAAGTAGAACGGTGGTTATCAAGAGCTGGGGGAGGAAGGAATGGGGAGATATTGTTTAATGGGTACAGAGTTTCCGTATGTGATGAAGAAAAAGTTCTGGAGATGGGTGGATAGTGATGATGTTCGCACAACAACATGAAGGGACTTAATTGCCACTGATTTGTACTTAAAAATGGTTAAAATGGTAAATTTTATGTCATATATATTTTGCCACAATTTAAAAGAATAATGGACAAAATAATTAGCTGACAATGGATTATACTAATTATGGAAAGAGGTGATAATGTTTTGAAGATTAAAACAATATATAATAAATTACAAAGGAAAAAGAAAGATGATCAAGTTTGCCCATACATTGATTCAAAACACATTTATTGAGCTATTGCTAGCGTCAGACCCTGTTTGAGTCGAAATGTAGAGGGCGAGTCAGAAATGACAAGTGAAGGGGATTGGGGGAGCCTCCTAGGAGAGGCCTATAAGTATAGGAGGGAACTGAAAGAGGCCACAGTGTAGCCAGAACTCAGGAAGGGGAAGGGGTGAACTCTAAGGTTCTGCTGGACCCTTAAATTTTACCCTAAGAGGGATAGGACAAGCTTGAAGCAGGGAAGTGAAATTATCTGATTTGCATTTTGAAAACTCTGGCCACAGTGAAAAAGGTAGAGTTAGGGAGATGTAAGGTGTCCTGTGTAGGAAACTGAACCTCACATTGGTGTTGAATCAGAAATAAGTTAGAATTATTTTATTCTAAAAACTGTCAGGGAAAAAGGACATTAAGCTGCTTTCTTCCCTCAGAAATGTTGACAGTGTAAGTACAAAAGAATAGAGAAAGGAAGCACCAAAAGGGGGGCGGGGGGACTTTGATGAAATTACAAAAGATACTTATTTCAAAGCCAAATACTTTCTTATAGGAGACATATTTCATGACTCAACAGTGTCTCCCAACCCTAGAAGTTAAAGAAATTAGAATCTGTATCTTTTTATTTAAATAGGAGATTACATGAAAGATTGCACCATTTGGAATCTAAAACAGGACTTAATTAAATTGAGGTTTATTGAGACCTTGTTTCAACTTGGTTAATCAGCTAATCAGGTGCTCTTTTGTTTTAACTTCTTTATCAGCTCAGAATAAGTCCTCTCAGCTCTCCATCTGTTCAAAGCATTTATAGGTACATAGAGAGATCCTCTAGCATAAGGGAAAAGTGAAGAGGCAAGTTGTATAGTACATCAGTTGAAAATTTGCTAGGAAAGATGCTAAAGTTCAGAGAAATTAAATAACTTGTTGAATCACTCAGCACAAAGTGGGGAATTGCTGAAGCTTGCATTTATCTGATTGACTTCGGAGCTCTTAGCACCTTAGTGCATTGCTTCCTTTATAATATAATGCTAAATTAGAAAAAAGAATATAGATATAATTGTCTGTATATGTATATATATGTAGGTAAGTAAAGAGGTATAAGGAAAAAGATTAGAAAGGAAGCATGAAAATTGATTAAAAGTTTATTTCTTTGATTAAAGTATGTAGAGCAAGTTTTCTTTTTAAAATATTGTAATGTAGGTAACTAAAGATTTAAGATAATTTCAAAATTGGAAGCAGTTCACCATACCAAATATAAGCTAGTTTCTTAGGCATATTCTTTGAACTTTTATTTATATATTTTAATTATTTAGATTTCAGCATCCTCATCAAAAAATGAATGCATTTCAGTTAAAGGAAGAATTTATTCCATATTAAAGCAGATAGGAAGTGGAGGTTCAAGTAAGGTAAGTGTCTTAAATATTTAAGAAGTGAATAAAAATATTTTAAACCTTTTTTTAGCCCTTTTACCTATGGGGGCTCTTTTTTCTTCACTTCTAGGGGCCTATAATACTGTTGAGCCAAAAAGGCCATCTCATCCCCTGCCCTCTCTTTCCACTAGCCTCCACACCCACAAGTGACATATCCTCTTAAGACCTATCTTTTCGTCACAGTCTCCTGCTTCCCTCGCAGTGTCCTATGCTTCTGAATTTCTTCTCTAATAACATTAACTTTGACTTGGCTTGGGAAATGACCACTATGTGTTAGCACTAAAGAATCTTTCTAAAACTGAGTCAGAACATGATATAAATTGCTAATATGCTTAGAACTATTCTGCAAAGATTTTCACTAACAGATTTTCATATAAGATTTCACTAATGTTTTGAGTTTTTCATTCCAAAAACAGTTTAATAACCAATAAGTTTCTGGAATTAGATTATTTTCTAAATTTATATGGTTCTGTTAGTCCTGTGGATAGAAGGCATCTTAAGCATTATCTAAACTTGCCATCTTTCTATTCTCTTAAATGTACTTTGGTCAGATTTTTGCCTTTATCCCTCATCAAAACAACTATAATCAAGGTTGCCAATGATCTCTATATTTTTGCCAAATTTAATTCTTAGCTTTGATTTTGGGTTACTTAGCAACATTTGGGACAATTGATTATTTTTTTCTTACTGAATTTTTTTTTTTGTTTTCTACTTGGCCCTTCTGTTTTCTTCTCAAACTGGCTGTTTCTATTGCCTTCCTCATGTCCCTGATTTCAGTGGAGCAATGCCTCAGGGCACGTCCTTAGCCTCTTTAATTTTTTCTCTTAGACTCCTTCACTCTGGTGGTGTTCTTTTCCAGTCTCATAGTTTTAAATACCATGTATATGATACAAATTTCCAAATTATATTTCCAGCTCAGACCTTTCCTTTGAATTTCAGACTTAATATTTAACTTGATTGTTTCAGCATCTCTTCGTGGTGTCTACTATGCATTTAAAATGATATGTCCAAACACAAGTCTTAATCTATAGTCTTTTCCATTTCAGTAAATGCCAACTTCATTCTTCCAATTGCTTGGCCAAAAAATCAACTCCTCTTACTTTTCACACGTACAATCTGGCCAATCAGCAAATCTTGGTGGTTTTTCCTCAGAGTATCTCCAAAAAAATCTGTTTCTCATCATCTCTAATATTATCACTTTGGTTGAAGCAACTATTGTATTTTCACCTGGATTATTACATTATCCTCCTAATAAGTCTCATTGACTCAGTCCTTGCCCGCCTGTCTGTTATTTTATTGCATATCAACAAATTATAGTTATATATTTTTATGGAGTACAAAGTGGTGTTAGGATCTTTTGATTTAATGTGGAATGATTAAATTAAGTGAATTAACATATCTATCATCTCAAATATTTAACATTGTGATGAGAACATCAGACATTTCTTCTCCTAGTGTATTAGAGTATGCTATATTCAATTATTAGCTATATTCAGCATGCTATCTTATTGATCTCAGAAATCAAACCTATTCCTCTTATCTAACCGAGGCTTTGTACCCTTTGACAATCATCTCCTATTCCTCTCATCCCCCTGCCTCTGGTAACCACCATTCTACTCTCCGCTTCTGTGAGTTTAATTTAGATTACACATGTAAGGGAAAATATGCGGTGTTTGTCTGTCTGTGTTTGACTGATTTCATTTCCTCATGGTCTATTTTAACACAACAGTCTATTACTCTAGATATCCTCATGTCTTTGCTCAAGTATCTGCTCAGTTAGGACTTCCTTGCTCACACTCTAAAACTACAATCCCCACCTTCCAGACATTGGTGTTCTCCATTCCCCTTTCCTGCTTTATTTTTCTCTGTAGTTTACCTTGTAGCATGCTGTGTAATCTAGTTATTTGGTTTGTTGTTTGTGTCCCCCTGCACTTGAATGTGAGCTCCATGAAGATAGGGATATTTGTCTAATTTGCTTAGAGACGCTAGCTCCAGTGTCTAGAACAGTACCTAGAACAGAGAGGGACTGAATGAATTTGTTGAATAAACAAATTGTTCCTCCTTGGCTAGTTTGCTATTATAAGTTGTTCAAGATGATGTACGAAACACTGTTGGGCTCATTTTACATGTTATTATAATTTTCTAATCCAGATGAATAATTAGACTTGCTTAAGGCTGTCTTTTTAACTTCTTAAAGATAAGTTATATATATTACCATGTGTATTAAGTCTTCAATAAATATTATTTAATAATTTCTTTTCTTTATATATTTTCTTTGTTCTTTCCCTTGAATCAAATTTTAGGCATGGGAATAAAGGGACAATACAGCTATTTTTATCAATTTGAATTACCTAATTTAATTGCTTTAATAGAAATTCTTTGGTTAATATTTACTACTTGGTTATTTGGCTACATTTTAATTGTGTCAAGGTGTTAACAATTATGAGAGGTATTTATTTAGTCGCATGTATCCAGAGACTGTAGAGTAGTCTTAATGGTGTTTTAAACACTTTTTCCTTGGAGTATAACAAAGTTGTAAGCTCAATTACGTAAAGTTCCAATCGGTAAAGCTATGGCTGGCCTGTCTTTTCTGAGTTCACTTAAACTATCATTTAATTTAATGATTATGATGGAGTTGAAAAAATCAACATGCCTCAGAGAAAAAGAGAGTAACATGTTTTATAAAACTACTACCATTTATGTTCTTCTTATTCCAAAGTTGAGGCAGTGACCAACTTTTGGTGTATTAATTAAGAGCATGTAGAGCAGTCATGGGGCTGACAACAATGGTCAAGACATTAGCCTGTCTAGTGCTACTTTCATTAATTTCCCATGAAACTGACAAATCATAATTCTGTCACCGTCTCTATGAAATGGAAATAAGGCCTACCTAATCTAGCTCACAGGATATTGCAAGAGTTTTGCCAGAACAGAGACAATGGAAAAAAAATAAACACATACATGCAAAAAGTGAAAAGTTTTCATTTGCTCAGAAATTTTGAAATCTTATATAAATAGCTTTAATATACTGCAAGTCTATTTTCTGATATATCTGATAAGTTTAACATGTTTTAAAACATCTGCTTTATTCTGACATGAATGTCTTTAATGATGATAGCTAACATTTGCTTCATTCCAACATGGCAGAACACTGTAGACATTAATCATCTGAGTTATTCTTCCAACCCTATGCAGTAGGTACTACCAACAGCATTTAATTTTTGAGAGATTAAGGAACTTAGCCCAAGGTTAGACTGCCCATAAGGGTAGAGCTGGAAATCAAATGCAGGTATTTCCTTCTATTAACAGTCCAAAGTTTTATATCCTATATTTTTTGGGTGGTGTTTTCTATAATCTTTAAATTTTATTTCTATGATACAAAGCCATATCATTGCACAAATATACCACCTCATACCTTATTAAACAGAGCATACAAATAAAATATAGCTACCAGATTCAAGGTCATAGATGTCAATGTTGTACCACACAACAGTAGATGCTGTCAGTTCACTG
The DNA here is from genome assembly GCF_041146395.1 of Eulemur rufifrons. Lineage (NCBI taxonomy): Eukaryota > Metazoa > Chordata > Mammalia > Primates > Lemuridae > Eulemur > Eulemur rufifrons. The sequence continues at coordinate 39,464,397 of NC_090997.1, forward strand.
AGATTTTTGAGGCTGTTTACCTTATACCAAGTGGCTTTATGCTGTTATTTTAAAATTCCTTTTATCATTTTCATTGTTATTTTCTGCTGCCACTTGCTCTATCACTGTTATATGCTGTATCCCCCTCTAATTTGCTGTGTATCTAGGTAAAACCAGTAATACTTTGTTAGAGTTTTGTACTTAAAAATTAAAGGTAACTAACGTGTACCTGAGGGCCTGATAGACTATCCTTATTAGTGCAGTTTTTGCACATCAACATCGTACATACCTGGACTCTTTTCTTATTCCTTCCCAGCATCTACTGAGTAGTCAAGGTTAATGAATTTTTACTTAAACATGTCAAAGGGATAAATGAATATAGTTTTTCTTGTGTTTACTAGTATTTTGTATTTGAATTCTGGGATTTTAGAAGCACCATTCCTGTTTCCTATTTGCCAAAAATTAGACACATTAGCAGTGTTTTCTACTTTTCAAAATATTATCTGTCCTGTCAGTATTACTCAGAAATTAACTGTCCATTATAGCCAGAGCAATCAGACCTTGACCTCAGAGATCCTCATGACATGCTTACAAGAACATCTTGTTCTTGCCAACTTGACTTTGGAAATTGGATCTACTCTACTTTTCACAACTGAATATACTAATAGCTTATAATTAATATATATATTAATAATCTCTATCACATGAATGAAACTATCAACTCTAGGCATAATGGAAAAAACACCATCTGTGAAATGAATTGACGACTATTATAGCCTGTAGTCATCTTAAATTTTTTTTTTTTTGAGACACGGTCTCACTATTTTGCTCAGGCTGGACTTGAACTCTTGGGTACAAGTGATCCTCCCGCCTCAGCCTCCTAAGTAGCTGCGACTACAGGCACACACCTGGCTTGTCCTTAACATTTTTTATTGTCTTTTTTCTATGCTATTTCCCTGGTTAAGGCATCCAACAAACTGTTACGAACATGTATGAATTTAAATTACTTTTTTTATATGTTGATACAGTAATAGAAACATTTTAGGTTTATACCTTTGAGTTATTGAGTGCCCATTATGTAGGTGGTTGGGAATGGACTACTATTAGGATTATTTTTTTTTCCTTTTATACTCAGAATAGGCCCAGAAATTTTTAGTTGTTGACATCAATATTTCCTTCAGAATTTTCTCAACCTAAAATTGTCTAATAAATGTAGGAGCTTCTGGATAGCTAAACATGTAAAGGTTCCTGGAGGCTGGCCTGTCTAGAGAGGGCATGGAAGATCCATGCCTCTTCCTCATTAAAAAGAAAAATTATCTAATAAATTTTTAAACATTGTAATAGTGTATAAATAGAGCATCCTAAACTTTTCTCTTTGTTCTGATATATAGGTATTTCAGGTGTTGAATGAAAAGAAACAGATATATGCTATAAAATATGTGAACTTAGAAGAAGCAGATAACCAAACTATTGATAGTTACCGGAATGAAATAGCTTATTTGAATAAACTACAGCAACACAGTGATAAGATCATCCGTCTTTATGATTAGTAAGAATTCTTTTTAAATTTAAAAAGAAAACTTTTTCTACCATAATTCTTCAGGTAAATACTTAGTAAATCTTAATTAATATGACCTAGCCATTTACTGTTTTGTTGCTTTTATTTTTAATTGCAGTGAAATCACAGACCAGTACATCTATATGGTAATGGAGTGTGGAAATATTGATCTTAATAGTTGGCTTAAAAAGAAAAAATCCATTGATCCATGGGAACGCAAGAGTTACTGGAAAAATATGTTGGAAGCAGTTCACACAATCCATCAACATGGTATTTTAAAATCTCTTTATATATGTAAACTTAGAATATATATTAATAATGTCATCTTAGAGAAATACACCTATAATTTTAAGGCATTGATTATTGATATCTTTAACAAGATGAACTTTGTTCATTGAAAGTTGTTAATTGAAAGTTTATTTAAAGATGAAGAAACAAAATCATTTCTTAAAATACTGTTAACCCAGCTGGGTTTGGTGGCTCACACCTATAATCCTAGCACTTTGGAAGGCCAAGGTGGGAGGATCGCTTGACATCAGGAGTTCGAGACCAGCCTGAGCAAGAGCCAGACCTCGTCTTTACTAAAGATAGAAAAAATTATCTGCCACAGTGGTGTGTGCCAGTAGTCCTGTCTACTCAGGAGGCTGAGGCAGGAGGATTGCTTGAACCCAAGAGTTTGCTGCTGCAGTGAGCTATGATGACAACACTGCACTCTAGCTGGAGTAACATAGTAAGACTCTGTCTCAAAATAAATAAATAATTAATTAATTAAATAAAAGTAAAATAAAATACTATTAACCCAAAGAATTTAGGACACGAACTCAAGCCTCTTATACATAATGCAAAATGTATTGTTTTCTCAGTATTAATGTAGTCTTTAATCCTTACCTCTAAGTACTTGATTTGTAGCAGATCTAAGACTTTGGGATTCAGACATTCTAAAAATATGAGTTGGTTTTACTTTTTTTACTCCTAAGCCTACCTTCTTGGTTGGGTTTTACTTGTACTTGTCCTTGATTCTTTTTAAGGCTTTTTTCTGCCTTATCCTATCCTTTTTTTTTTTTTTTATTATAACCATTAACCTAGATAATTATAATTTATCTCCTTCTTATATCTCTCTATAAGTTACAAAATAATTCACCAGTGATCGAGATCAGAGCTGTAGGGATGGATGTGTCAGGAGCATTAGGGTCTTACCATCTGGCGCTATAATTTATAATGCTCTCTAGTGAGGAGTGAATCATAGTGGTTAAGAGGATAGCTTCTGAAGCCACACTGCCTGGCTTCAACTAATGATGCTGTCACTTAGGCCTTGTGACCTTGAACAAATTACTTAAATTCTCATTGTCTTAGTTTCCTCACCTTAAAATGGTACTATGAGTAGTATGTATGTCAGCATTGTGAGGATTAGGTGATTCAGTACTGTAGAAGCAATGGAACCTAGAACAGTTCCTGGCACATAATTAGTGCTATATATTTGTAGAATATACAAAAATTAATATTTCACTGGATTCACTACGTGAAGGAACCTTCTTGACTTGAACATTGGGAAATTTTTTGTCCTTAGAATGTCTTACATTATCTAATATTATAATGGATTTTTATTTTGAAGGCATTGTTCACAGTGATCTGAAACCTGCCAACTTTCTGATAGTTGATGGAATGCTAAAGCTAATTGATTTTGGGATTGCAAACCAAATGCAACCAGATACAACAAGTATTGTTAAAGATTCTCAGGTAAGACTTTTAAGAAATAGTTGGTTACCTCACAGTATAATTCAATTCCTTTTCACCTGTGTAGTGTTATTTTGCTAATGGGTATTATATTTTTACCTCCCTCATTCTTCAAAGGATTTGAAGTCTTTTAATAAGAATACATACTATAAGTATAAAAAATCAAAATCATGATCAATATTATTTAGAATAGAAAGTCAAGATCAAATAGAAATATATCCAGCAATTTTGAATAATTTTCCTATAGTTGAGGTAGAAAAGCAGTAATACCTGCCATGGAAATCATTTCAGTCATGATCTAAAATTGACCTGAAAATTTGGCTCAGAATTTCTTGATAACAAACAAAAAGGGAATTGCAGTTCTATGTTTTTCATTGTCAATGAGGTAAGATTATTTCTGTTCTTCCAGAGAAGAAAATCTTTCCCTATGAGTTAAATTGGAAAAAAATTTAAGTGGGCCTTCATATTGGAAATGCCATAATAAATATTGTACTCAGTGGCATTTTTATAATAGGATATGCAATAGTAAACTTAATGAAGTTGTCTCATAAAAGCTAAAGCAATGGCACCAAGGTATAGCTGAAAGAGAATCTTACTTGGAGCCAAGATGATGTGTTCCATGTATACAGATTTCTGATGTGGATCTACCTTAATCCCTGGAGTAAAACTAGACTTTGTTAGGAGGAATAGAAGGAGAGCATTCCCTTTAAACAATTCCATTTGACAATCATTTATCAAAAGTGTAGTTGAACAATGACTCGTAAATCAGCTTAAAGTACCTTCTATGGCAAGACCCTAAAGTATAGATATTCTGTGTCTGAAAGCAGAACCATTTTGTTTGTTTGTTTGTTTGTTTATTTGTTTTAGACAGGGTCTCACTTTGTCACCCAGACTGGAGTGCAGTGGTGTGATCACAGTTCATTGCAATCCCCAGCTCCTGGGCTTAAGCAATCCTCCTGGCTCAATCTCCCAAGTAGCTAGGACTACAGGTGCATGCCACCATGCCCACCGAATTTTTTAATTTTTTGTGGAGACAGAGTCTCTCTATGTTTCCCAGGCTGGTCTAGAACTCCTGGCCTTAAGTGATCCACCCACCTCAGCCTCCCAAAGTGCTGGGATTACAGGTGTGAGCCACTATGCCCAGCAGGAACCATTTATTTTAGAATTAGATGAATGCGATGTAGGCTGGCATAATTCTATTGTAGAAACTCAAGTGATTTAGATGCCCATCCCATTTCAGTTTGGACTGGGGCCCAAGGAGTACTGGGAGACAGATGTTTATATTAATATATTGTTGGTTGGCTGATTGGTTTATTTTTCAAAAAATGTTGAGCCTATTCCAGCACAAAAATGAATGATAATCAGGTCCCTCCATCAATAGAATTTTAGCCTGAACAGTTTTTAAGGCAGAAATTACTCATTGCTCACTATAATCATAGAAAAAGCACAGCATTCTGAAAAGAGTCAGTTTTTCTGATTATGAACCCAGTTCATTATGCTGGACTTGTGAAGAAATTTAATATATATCTTAACGTTGTTGGCAGTTATTTGAATTTTTTAAGTATATCACTGAAATCTGTAAATATCCAAGTTTCCAAGAATCTAGCATTCATGTTTTAAAAAATTTAAAGCAGAGTGAAATATATTCTTTGATTTGTATTTTCTCTGACTTGTCAAATAGGTTGGCACAGTTAATTATATGCCACCAGAAGCAATCAAGGATATGTCTTCCTCAAGAGAGAATGGGAAATCCAAGTCAAAGGTACTGTAAAGATTGTTTATATTCCATTTATCTGGCATCCATAGGGAATACACTATTTTCTGAACAAGCTTATCAGATAACTGAAGGTTATTTCTTTAAGTTCTAAAACTTTTTAGGCCATTACAAAGACATTGCTATCTTTTTTTTTTGTTTCTTCTTTGATTCTTATATGTATTTTTCACCATTTATTCATTTGTGAATTCTATATTTACAAGTATAACTAAAGTATGTAATTTTTTCTGGCCTGCCACTGGCTACTTTTCTACTTACTTTATTTCACCACCTCACTGAACTTTGTGTCAAACTAATTAGTACTGCTTATCAGGGTCCCATTTTGCCTGCCATGATGCCTTGGGTTCCTTTATCCTTTATCTATATCAGTATAAGCAAGTGGATGCAAGCATACATTGTTGTCCCAGAAACCTATATTCAAGTCATACATAGATCTGCCTCTTCATTAACAACTGTCTTTGGCCAAGTGACTTAAATTGCTTTGTTTCCTTATCTATAAATTGGGTTTATAAACAGTACCTATATTAAAAGAGATTGAAAATTAAATGAGAAAGAATATAAAAACACTAAGTACATTGTCCAGCTCAAAATCATTTCTTGATAAATGTGCTTTTATTTACTAGATTGTATTTTCCTTCCTAGAAAATTGTGGCTTTTATATATTTTTATCCAATAACTGGCATAAAATTTTGCCAAATATTCCCTCTTACAAAATTCTTTTTATATCTGTTTAGTCTCTACTTTTCTCCTAAAACTTAGATTTACTGTCTTTTTTCTTTTTCTTGATTAATTTGGCATGATTTTATTGCTCTTAAAGAACCAAGTCTTGATTTCATTTATCAATTCTATTTTCATTCGTTTTATAACTTTTGCTTTTGTCTTTGTTAATTTCTTCTTTGTATTCTCTTTAGGTTTATTTTTTTCCTAGCTTCTTGATTTAAATAACCAATTTAATTTTTAGTGGTGTTACTTTTTTCTTTTTTCTTTTTTTGTATTTGGTTTTATATGCCCATTTCTCCTCCTAACCACACCCCCCACAGCTTTCTGTGTCAAAGTTTATCCTTTGTGGAGTGCATATAGTTATGTTTTGTTTATAACCATTCTCATTTATTATGTCCACTGCTATGTTTGTTCTTATTCATGTTCTTTTTAAAGTCAAAAGGATAATTTTATTATCGTACTGCTTTGGTTATTTCTAATGAGATTTTAATGTGAACATTTAATATTTATTGAATACTTACTATAACCAGAAACTATCCTCTATGATTAACCGTATTCATGCTTATATCCTTTAATGCTTATGACAATGTACTTACTTCTATTTTAGAGGTGAGGAAACAAGACACATAGAATTACCAGCTAGTGATTAGACCAGGATACAAGCCCAGCCCAGGCTGATTCTATAGTTTATGCTCTTAGATTTAGGACTGTATAATTTAAATAAGCTTTTAAAAATGTTTGCATACTTTGAATTTATATAAAAATTTATTATCCCATAACTCAGAGGAAAACAAGTAGATTTAAATTTTGTAGTTATGTTTTTTAGTTTTATATTTTTACAAGCTGTCAAGAAAAAATTTTACCTCAATTGAAATATTTTAATTGTGAGTTTGTGGAAGGATGTAAAGCTCATCTTTTTTGTTGAAATAACCAAATGTAATGAAAACTAGAAACAAATGTTTTGTCATGTATACATAATCTAGTACTCACTCATAATTACTGAGATTTAATTATGATTTTAAATATTAAGCTATATATGTATACATATTCATATATTTTAAAATATATAATATTTTATGTTTACATTTTCTATTAAAATAATAGCAACTTGGTTTTTTGTTTTTGTTTTTTCTTAGATAAGCCCCAAAAGTGATGTTTGGTCATTAGGATGCATTTTATACTATATGACTTATGGGAAAACACCATTTCAGCATATAATTAATCAGATTTCTAAATTACATGCCATAATTGACCCTAATCATGAAATTGAATTTCCTGATATTCCAGAGAAAGATCTTCAAGATGTGTTAAAGGTAATATTGATCTATGGATATAGAAGGACATTTCACATAACTAATTATTTACTTTAAAGAAATAGCTAAGGTGACTGGAATTGTGTAACTGTCTTAAATATAACTGTTCTATCAAAAGGCATTGAGGACTGAATTAGCTTTTAAAGGCATGTTTACTTTAATTTGAAGGTAAACTAAACTAAGGTAAAACTAAGTGTTAAAACTTATGAATATAACCGGATCTGGTGGGATCTACCTGCAGTCCCAGCTACTCAGGAGGCTAAGGCAGGAGGATCACTTGATCGAGCCCCTGAGAGTTCAAACTGCAGTGAGCTACGATTGTGCCACTGCATTCTTCCCTGGGTGACAGGGTAAGACCCTATCTCTAAATAAATAGATAGATAGATAGATAGATAGATATTTGGGAATTTTGAAAAAGTGACTTAGGTGAAATAATCTTATCATTATTTAAGTGGCATATCTAGAAAGCAACTTTTGTAATATGATGCAATCTGGAAAAATACTTTATCAGTATCATATATGAAAATCTGCTTTGTTTTTTTAAAAAATTCTTTATTTTTATAGTGTTGTTTAATAAGGGACCCGAAACAGAGGATATCCATTCCTGAGCTCTTGGTGCATCCATATGTTCAAATTCAAACTCATCCAGGTACTACTGCTTTAAAAATTTGTTTACTAGATTACTAATATAAACAGCCTATTAATTATTACAAAGAGCAGAATCTGAATGGCTACTTTAACCCTGCCTCCTTCCTTAAGGAAGTTTCTATTTTGCTAAATAGCAAAGTAAATTAAATCACCTTTCTTTACTTGCTGGTATTCATTTATACTTTTCCTAGGTAAGGGATTATGATTAGTGATAAATTACTAGAATGCCAGTTATTGTGCTGTTAAACAAAATGTATATTTATAGTGGACTTTCTTATTAGTACCAGTATGTTATTGATTTATTTTATAGGTAACCAAATGGCTAAGGGAACCACTGAAGAAATGAAATATGTTCTGGGTCAACTTGTTGGTCTGAATTCTCCTAACTCCATTTTGAAAGCTGCTAAAGTAAGTATATCTATTCTCTGTCTACTTTAATTTTAACTGTTTTATATAGTGAGTTAGACACTTATGGAAATGGGTAGTCCAGAGAAAAGTTGGTCCAATCATCAGATCAGTTATGAAGTTTGTTTTTACATTTAGATACTTCATTTGTGCTTTTTGACAAATACAGATTTATTTGATTTATATTCTTATTGTTAATACAGCACAGTTCAAAGCAGATTGTCATATAAGGTGCATTCATATTTCAACTGGATTAAATTTAATATCAGAATCTTTTAACTCTGCACCATCATAAACACAACTTTTGAATGTATTCTTTTAGCCAGTTTTTTTCTTATACCTTCTTAGAGACATCACATGTAATGGCTTTTGTGAAGCTGAACATAGTAGTCAATACATTTCTCAAAGTACATGTCTCAAGCTTTTTAGCCTCCCAATGCCTGTTTATATCTATACCATGATTTTGGGTCTCACTGTCATCAAACACCTAGTCATTTCTAGCACCCTGTGAATACTTATTGACCAACTGGTTTAGCTACCAGGCAGTTACTAATTACATATTTCAGTAATAACATTATTATAAAATTATGTTAGCTTAAACTAATGTTGCTCTTAGCTCTCTGGGGTAAGTGTAAAATCAGTCTACATTACTAAGAACGTGGACACATTTCTAAAGTGAATTTACTATACATTCACTATTATTATATTTGCAATGATATAAGGTACATTTTTTTTCCTTAAAGTTTTTCAAGTGCTGATGGCTTTAGGAATTAAAAGTGGACAAAATTTGTTTTGTATTTGCTCTATATTTCATATCTCCATGTTTTAAGTTTATACCAATGTATTGTTCAAAGCCTTTTGTAAATAAAATTGAGGTGAATTAGTTACCTTTATCACTGAAGTTATATGTTCCTTGAGGGCAAAGATGTCTGCCATCTTAGATGTTAGCTAAGCCTTAAATCTTTTTTTAAATACATAGATTTTTAATATACTTAATTGTACTCATTTTTATGATAATTTTTGTGTCTTCTGTTTATTTAAATATCATCTGAGAATATATATTGTTTCCTAATGTGTATATTTTACATATAGGAATTTATCTAAGACTGGCTTTATTTAAGAAAAAGTAAGGGAGATCAAGAAGGTCTTGAAGGTTCATATGTTTATTAATAGCTATGTTATATTTCTTTTATAGAAAGATTGAGCTATATCTCATGATAGGTAATTCTTAAGGCCAAGCTTGGTGTTTAAAATTCTTTCTTATCTCAAATAGTTTATAAAATAATTTCTCAATTATAAGAGTAAGAGAGATAAACCTATTATTTTTAGAATATGTTGAGATACCTTTACTAATCTGATAATACGCTGAACTAAAAAATATTACAAAACAGATTTTTGTTTTTTAATTTCAGACTTTATATGAGCACTATAGCGGTGGTGAAAGTCATGATTCTTCATCATCCAAGACTTTTGAAAAAAAATGGGAAAAAAAATAATTTGCAGCTACTCTTTATCTGTTAAATGATACCTGTAAAATATATTGAACTGTTAATGTTCTTGATTCCCTGTGGAAATCTGCTATTGAGGACAACTTTACTCTGAAATATTATCAGCAAAAATATTCTGTAGATTATCCTCAAAAGAAAACTTTAAAAACAACAACCACTAATGATAGTGTGTATATTAAATTATAGAATTGGTTTCTCTGTTTTATGCTTTCCTATAAATGTAATCTATTTGATATCATTTCACCCTTGGAATAGTGGGTGGACAACTGACATATTCTGAAGAACTTTGTAAATAAAGCTTTGTAGCATAAAATGACACTAAAATTTCAAAGTTGTAAAATTATTTTCTTCAAGCAAATGTATTAGTGGCATGGCAGCAAAATTCTTAATAAATATTGGATTAAGGGAAGACATGGGAGTGGACCTTAATGAACTTTCAAAAAAACCCCAAAAGTTTGAATTCTAATATAGATTTTCTAATTATTTATGGCATCAATATAGTCTATAGTTTTAGGGCTATACTTGGCTCTTTCAATTCTCCCTTTGTTCTTCATAGTATCTAATGTTTTTGGTGTTTAGAGTATCATGTTGGATCCTCTGGTGAAAATTATATATAGCTTGTCTTCACTGTCTGACCTGTGTGGCAACTGGTAATTATAAATGTGGCCCCAGAGTCTCCTTACTGGATCTAATAGCTTAAAGGTATCATCACATACGATTCTTTTCCCAAGTTTTTTAAAAAGATTTTAATAGACTTTATTTTTTAGAGTAGTTTTAGGCTCACTGCAAAATTGAGCAGAAAGTACAGAGAGTTCCCATATATCGCCTACCCTCACACACATACAACCTCCCTCACTATCAGTGAACCCAACATCAACATCCCACAGTGGTACATATGTTACAATCCATGAGCCTACATTAACATATCGTTATCACTCAAAGTCCATAGTTTACATTAGGGTCCACTCCTGGTGTTGTACATCTATGACATGACATGTATCTACCATGATAATATTACACAGAATAGTTTCACTGTCTTGAACATCCTCTGTGTTCTGCCTATTCATCCCTCCCTTTCTCCTAATGCCTGGCAACCGTTGATATTTTTACTGTCTCCATAGTTTTGCCTTTTCCAGAATGTTATATAGGTGGAATCATACAATATGTAGCCTTTTCAGATTGGCTTCCTTCACTCAGTAATATGCATTTGAGATTCCTTCATGTTTTTTTATAGCTTGATAGCTCATTGCTTTTTAGCACTGATTAATATTTCATTGTCTGGATATACCATAGTTTATCCATTCACCTACTGAAAGACACCTCCGTTGCTACCAAGTTTTGGCAGTTATGAATAAAGACGGTCTTACCCTGTCACCCAAGCTGCTATAAATATCTGTATGCAGGCTTTTGTGTGGATGTAAGTTTTCAACTCTTTTGGGTAAATACCAAGGAGTATGAGTTTTTAGTTTTGTAAGAAACTGCCAAACTGTCTTTCACAATGGCTGTACCCTTTTGCATTTTTACCAGTGATGAAAGAGTTTCTTTTGCTCTACATCCTTACCAGAATTTGATGTCTGTGTTTTGGATTTTGGCTATTCTAATAAGTTGGTAGTGGTATCTCTTTTTAATTTGTATTTCCCTAATGACATATGATACTGAGCATCTTTTCATTTTCTATATGCTCATTTGCCATCTGTATATGTTCTTTGGTCAGCTGTCTGTTCAGGTCTTTTGCCAACTTTTTAATCAGGTGGTTCATTTTCTCATTGTTATGGTTTAAGAGGTCTGCATATTTTGAATAGCAGTCCTTCATCAGATGTGTCTTTTGCACATATTTTCTCTCGGTCTATGGCTTGTCTTCTCATTCTCTTGATTCCCAAATTTTTTGCTGTGGTTATTGGTTTTCAGGGTTATTGGTTTAAAATTAATGGAATAGATAACTGGTAAGCTTAAACTGGTATTCTGCAAACCTGCTCATGGAGAAGACATAAAAATCCAACCCGGAAGTCAGATAATTTATCCACATGTGCCCTTTGATAATACTGCATATTTTTTTCTCTTTAAAATCATCTTTTTTGTTTGTTTTGTTGTTTTTATTTTTTAAGGTTCTTTCATCTTGCAAAAATCATCTTGAGATTTATTGTGTATATAGCCATTTTTTTAATGCTTGTCATATTAAGAGTTGGAAATTTTAACGTGGGAAAAAGTGTTATTTGTTACCTTGCAATAGTACCTGTGGACCTAGGATAAATAACTCAGTCTCTAAATCTCACTTTTGAAAGGCACCTATTTCCTTTGAAATTAAACAAGTGAGGACTCTTATTTGGATTCACACATTCCCCAAGCATGTTTTCCATTGTAACTGGATTGAATCGGCTACATCCTAGCATTGTATGAGTTATAAAAGCCAGCTGAGGTATCCAATTTAAGTGTGTCATCTGTACTCTACTAATCTGATAGTCTTTTATAGTAAATAATCTCATATACACACTGATTTTCAGGAGTTAGTATGTCCTGGTATTTGATAAGAAAAAATTTTATTGGCAATTTTGTGTTCCCGTTTACTGTGCCTAGGCTAAATAAAGAAATATATGAGGGTTTTCTGAGTGTTTAATTTTTTTCCCTCTGAACCTGCTTGGAGTTTAATAAATGCATTTTTTATTTAGTAGTTGTACAATGTGGCCAAAGGGAAGGAGCCCTGGAAAGGACTCAGCTCTAAGCATTCTCTGGTAAGCTTTGTGGACCTGGGCAAGTTTTGATCTTTGAAACTTGGTCTCCTTTATTAGTAAAATTAGAAGGATTAACTAAATGATCTCCTAGTTCTCCTCTCAGTCTTAAGTCTATAAAATCCTATATAAAATATAAATTTAGATGAGTAATAGTTAATATAGGAAGAAAAGGAAAACAATTTTCATATCTATGAAGTAGTAACTTTTCTGTGTGAGTCCAGAACTAGGAAGCTAGATATGGGGTTCTGAAGTTTTCTTGTTTGAGAAATCCTAGAAGAGTACAGAAGAAAGGGGCCATCTTTCCTCTCAGCTTTAGGCACATCTGTAAGCCCAGCCTAGTTCCCACCATTCCTATATTGACTACTCTTCACCTCCAAGGAGAAAGGCTATAGGAGTACTTGAATGCTCTAACCTCTTCCCCTTCTGTTCTGTCTGCTGGTTGAATGGAGCTGTGGCCAGAATGGGAGAAAGAATATGTGAGACTTAAGTGAGAATGTGCTGCTGTGCGCTAGGTTGGCTGTTTAATTTTGTCTTGAATTTTTTGGTTTTCTGTTTTGTCATCTCTATTTAGTGGGGTGAGATTGTGGGTAAGAAATCCTAACACTGAGCATCTACTTAAAATTGGGTCAAGTGCTTAGAATACTGTGAACAGTAAACTCAGTCAAGTTTTTTAGGAGCTTTCTGCCTAATGGGAGAGATCTCCATCAATACTCATTGCCTTGGGCTCTTATCCTATCTCATGATTTTGAACTCTGGACTTGTCTTAATACATTAATTGACTATTTAATATCTCCACTTGTATGACTAAGCATATGCAAAATAAAATTGACCCCTGTCAAAAGCTGCTTCCTTCAAATTCTTCCCCATCTCAGCTGATGACAATTCCATCCTTCCAGTTACTCAGGCCTAAAACCTTGGAGTCATCCTTAACTCCTTACTTTTTCTTACAGCCCATAACCAGTCCATCAGGAAATGTGTTGGCTCTATTTTTGAAATATATCTTACAGTCTGACCATTTCTTGCCACCTCACTGCTGCCAAACTGTTCTGAGAATCATCTCACCTGGATTATTGTAACAGCCTCCTAACTGGTCTTGCTTGTATCTCTTACCCATTATAGTCAATTATTAATGTGACAGCCAAAGTGACCCTTTTAAAATGTCATGGTTAGATCATATCATTCCTCTTTTCAAAACCCTATAATGGCTCTCAATTTCACTCTGACTAAAAGCCAGCATCCTTACAATGGCTAACCAAGTCCAGATGTCAGTGGTCCCCAACCTTTTTGGCACCAGGGACTGTTTTCATGGAAGACAATTTTTCCACACATGGGGAGCGAGGGTGGAGGCATGGTTTCGGGATGATTCAAGTGCATTACATATATTGTGTACTTTATTTCTATTATTATTACATTGTAATATATAATGAAATAATTATACAACTCAGCATAGGATGGGGACCCCTGCCTTGTGTGATCCTATCTCCTGCAACTTCTCTGACTCATTACCTACTCCTGCCCAGGTTCTCTCTGCTCAAGCCACACTGGCCTTGTTTTTTCTCAAACATGCGAGGCAGCTATCACCTTCAAGCCTTTACTTTTAGTTGTTTCCTACCCCCCGCCCCCCATATGCTCTTCCCTCATCTTCATAAAATCTGCTCAGATATCACCATTGTAAGCAGGCCTGTTCTGATAAGCCTGTTTAATAGTGCAATTTGCAGCCCATAATCCTGGCATCCCTGATGCCCCTAGCTCTACTTTTTTCCCCTCCAAAGTGCATATACCCTTGATATAATTTGAAAAATAAATTATAAAGAAGTTAATGATTTATTATCTGTCTCCCCTTGTTAGTATGGAAGTTCTTTAAGGGCAGAGATTTCAATCTCTTTTGTTTAATACCTAAAACAATGTTGCCACATAATAGTTACCAATAAATACCTGTGGATAGAAAGCATGAAAGGTTTTTTAACGTGGTGGAGTAACAGCTGTGAGAATTATGCACAAAGAGCAACAGAAGTGAGGAAGGACTATGGAACTGGATAGGAGGATAAAGAACTTTGTAAGGCTGAGAGGCCTAAGCGAATCTCAAAGGAGATCTAGGAGACAGTGTAAAGAAGGGAAAGGAGTGTTACCAGAAGAACAGATTGCACAGACGAGCATGCAACAGTTTTCAGGGATGAGCAGCATGAGGGGGCAGTTATGAGAGATGAGCTTTAGATGTTAAAGAGAATCAAATCGTGAAGCCTTTTGTGTAGCACAGCAAGGAGCATTGAACCAATGCTAGAGGCAGCTCTTTATAGGAAACCATTGAAGTATTTAAACTGGCCATAACGTGGAAGATAATTGAAAGTAAGAATCACAGGTAAAATGCTACTGCAGTAGTCCAGGTAAGAAGCCACGTGGGCCTACGCTGAGCCATGTCTGTGGGGCAGGGATGGGGTCACATTCAAGAGATATTTAGGAGGTGTTATAAAAAGGTACAGATTGGCCTGTTGGATATATTGGGTGAAGGTTGAATTTCTGGGTTGGGTGATTAGGGAATGACAGTGTCCATAAATGAGATAGGAATTAGAGGGGAAAAGTTTGATTTTGGTCAAAGAGAATTTAGTTTCAGACATGGTACACTTAAGATATTGATGTGAGTTTGAGGTATTGATGCGATCAGCTTACTTGTTGCAGTGAGGTCTCTATGTTGGCAAGCATGAGCTATATATCTCAACATTGTACCATAAAGCTGGTTGTTAGAGCCAAAAAAGGGGAGAAGACTGTTTAGGAGGAAGCACAAAGTGAGTTTCCTGGAGTCTCAGAGAGTGGCCAGAGGAGGCCAAAAAGGGCCCTCTCTCAAGTGGGATCTGAAGAGCGGGCCCCATTTGTCTTTGGCCTTTAATTCACAAGGTTGTTTCAGAGAAAGAAATTAAATTCAAACTATTAACATAAAAGAGGAAAAAAAAGCTATTTTTCTAAAACCTGAGAGAAATTGAAAATTTCATACTCAAAGCACATTTTACTTTTAGAGTTCAGATAAACAACTATCTGTAATGCCCTATACAAATAGCAAGATTTAGTAGAGATTTCAGCTACTTTTGCTGAAATATGACATGCAAAGGCTAAAAGCTAAGGACAGAAAATAGATGACTTAATATTTTATATCCACTTGGGGGCACTATGAAACTGCTTATCATTTTAGAGTAAAATATGCATAATTTATTCTTAGTTCATTACTTATTAGTGCAGAGGTTACAGACTCAATTATTCTTGTCAAAAATTATTCTTTGGTGCCTAAGGAAATCAATATAAATTGTGATATGGCATTAGTTTAAATCTCAAAAAGAAAAAAAAAGGCCTCTTCTAGATCTGCGTAGTCCAATACATCAGCCACTAGTCACATGTGGTATTTACATTTAAATGAATTAAAATTAAACATTGGTTGTACTAGTCACAAGTGTTTACTAGCCACATGTGATGAATGGCCACTGTATTGGAGAGCACAGATAGAGAACATATTCATCCACACAGATAATTTTTTACTGGACAGTGCTGTTCTAGTGTAACTCCAGTAACCATCATACTGATAACTACTAGTTATCGCTTCCTTGTAAAGCTGATAGAATTTACCTGTAAAACTATAGATGATATTCCTTTTTTTTTTTTTTTTTGAGACAGATTCTCACTCTGTTGCCCGTGCTAGAGTGAGTGCCGTGGCGTCAGCCTAGCTCACAGCAACCTCAAATTCCAGGGCTCAAGAGATCCTCCTGCCTCAGCCTCCCAAGTAGCTGGGATTACAGGCATGTGCCACCATGCCCTGCTAATTTTTTATATATTTTTTTTAGTTGTCCAGCTAATTTCTTTCTATTTTTTAGTAGAGACGGGGTCTCGCTCTTGTTCAGGCAGGCCTCAAACTCCTGAGCTCAAAGAATCTGCCCGCCTCGGCCTCCCAGAGAGCTAGGATTACAGGCGTGAGCCACCGGGCCTGGCTGATGATGTTTCTTTGAAAATATTTTTGGTGATATTACTGATTCAATTTCTTTAGTATCTATAGAAAACTTTTTATTTCATTTTGAATCAGTTCTTGCTATTAATTTTTACAGAAATTTCTCCATTTTGTGAAAATTTTCAAGTTATGAACATACTCTCAAATTAATCTCTTAATCTCATTTCTATATTCAGTGATTTTCCCTTCTTCATTCCTAGTATTATTGCTTTTGCTTTCTCTTTTTTCTTTATTAATCTCAATAAAATTGTATCTATTTTATTAGTCTTTTCAAAGAACCAAACTCTTACATTTCTTGATCCTTTCTATTGACAGTTTCTTTGCTATTTCATTGATTTTTTCTCTTTATCTTTACATTTAAAGATAAAGATATTTTTACAGATATCTTTAATGTCTGTATTTCAAATATCTTTGAGTTTATTTTGTTATTTTTCTAGCCCTTAATTTGGATGCTTAGCTAATTAATTTTCAGCCTTTTCTCTTTTCTAAAATAAGCATGCAAAGCTATATATTTCTCTCCAAATACCAATTTCTCTTCAACACACAAATTTGATACATTTAAATTTTTTATGCTATAGATAAATTTGTATTTCTACCCTCATTTGTTTTTTTTTTTTTTTTTAAATTGAGAATGGTTCATGCAATTTTTTTTTTTTTTTTTTTTTTTTGAGACAGCGTCTCATTCTGTTGCCCGGGCTAGAGTGCCATGGCATCAGCCTCGCTCACAGCAACCTCAAATTCCAGGGCTCAAGAGATCCTCCTGCCTCAGCCTCCCGAGTAGCTGGGACTACAGGCATGCACCACCATGCCCGGCCAATTTTTTCTGTATATATTTTTAGTTGTCCATATAATTTCTTTCTATTTTTAGTAGAGACGGGGTCTCGCTCTTGCTCAGGCTGGTCTTGAACTCCTGACCTCGAGCGATCCACTTGCCTCGGCCTCCCAGAGTGCTAGGATTATAGGCGTGAGCCACCGCGCCCGACCCCTCATTTGTTTTTATTTCTATTAACCCATTCTTTTTGTGCTTCATTTATTCTTTGTTTACCTTTGTTTTTGGTTTTATTTTTTATTGTTATGTTTGTTTTCCTATTCTATATTTTCCCCTCTACTGGTCTGGAAGGTTTAAAGTTTTTCTATATTTTTTGGTGATTAGCTTTAAAATTTAACACGCTTATTTAACTTCATAAAGATTTAAGTTAAACAAATATCTTTTTCAGCCTACCAAACAATACAAAAACTTTAATGTATTTTAACTTCATTAGCATGACTTACATGACACTGCAGTGTAATATTTTAGTTTTATCCTATTATAAACCCACAGACTATTATAGTTTTATAGAGATAATATTTATTTATATTCACATAAACATTTGTATTTTATATACTTCTTATATCTCAGTTTATTCTTTTGGGACAATCTTCTCTTTTTTTGAAATATGTCCTTTAGAAATTCTTCTAGCAATACTCTATTGATAGTAAATTATCTTTGTTTGCATAAAAATGTTTTAAATTTACCCTTGTTTTTGTAAAGATTGTTTTTTTCAGATTCTCAATTTTAGACTGACAGTTATTTTCTTTTTGCACTTTGAGGATATTATTGTACTGACTTCTGGTTTCCATCATTGCTATTAGGATGTCTTCCATTTGTCTGATTATTATTTCTATGAAGGTGACCTTTTTTCCTCTAGCTGCTTTTTTTTTTAAGACTTTATTTTTTTAGAATAGTTTTAGGTTCACAGAAAAATTAAAAGGAAAGTATAAAGATATCCCATATATTCCCTGCCCACACACATGCATAGCCTCTCCCATTATCAACATCTCCCACAAGAGGGGTACATTTGTTGCAATTGATAAACCTACATTGACCTATCATTATCACCCAAAGTCCATAGTTTATATTAGGGTTCACTCTTGGTGTTGTACATTCTGTGGATTTGGACAGATGTATAACGACATATCCACCATTTCAGTTTTATACAGAGTAGTTTCACTGTCCTAAAAATCCTGTGTTCTTACTATTTATTTCTTCCTCTATACCCCAACTCCTGGCAACCACTGATTATTTTACTGTCTTCATAGTTTTCTCTTTTCTGGAATGTCATATAGTTACAATTATATAGCATGTACCCTTCTTAGATTGGCTTCTTTCTCTTAGTACTATGCATTTAAGATTTCTCCATGTCTTTTCATGGTTCGGTAGCTCATTTCTTTTTAGCACTGAATAATATTCCATTGTCTGGATAGTTTACTTATCCATTCACCTACAGAAGAACGTCTCAGTTGCTTCCAAGTTTGGGCAATTCTGGGTAACCTGCTATAAACATCCATATGCAGGTGTTTGTGTAGACTTAAGTTTTTGACTTCTTTTGGTTGAAAAATTGGTGTGATTGTTGGATTGTATCCTAAGAGTATGGCTAATTTTGTAAGAAACCATCTGGCTGCTTTTTAGATCTATTTACCGTCTGTGATCTGCAGTTTCACTATAATAGGGCTAATTGTTGATTTTTAAATTTTTAATCCTGTTTGGAATATAGTATGTTTTCAAGTCTATGAAGTCACGTATCTTCTTGATTCTGAAAAATTCTCAGCCATTATCTCTTCAAGCTTTTTTATTTTTAGAAATTCCTGGTGCTGCCAAACATTAGGATGGGAAATGCAAAGTTTACATCTGATGACCAGTAGGCGTAATTCAGCAACAAACAATCTTCCTTTGGGAGAACCTATTCACTCCCTTATTACAGTGGTTCCTATCTCAGGGATACTGACTTTCTGATGCAGATGAACAATTAAAGTGGGAAAAGCTTCCCTTTTTTCCTCTGTGGCAGTTACGATTTTGACTTCAGTCCTGAGAAAAACTTCAGGTTTTGAAAACAAGATGTCTGCTCCTTTTCCAAACCCCAGGCATTGGAAAGCATTTATAAATCCAAGTCTCTAACTCTGCACTCTAGTGCTGCTATTAAGATATACAAGCTCTGTTTCTTAGTTCATATAATTTTTGGTGTTATATATATCACACACACACACACACACACACACACACACATAAAAAATATACCTGATGCCAGATTTTTCATAAATACTCCACCTATTGTAAATATGGGTTCCTCTGAGTTGTTTTAGAAAATAAGTGCAAAGTATTAAAAATGAAGTGTTAGGAAATTTAAAAAAAAAAAAAAAAGAAATTCCATTTGTTTCTTTTCCAAATCTGTCTAATTTGTCCTTTATGGTTTTTTGCTTTTTTCTCAAACATGTGATTCCATCATTTATTTCTTTAATAATTTCATATGGAACAATTTTATATTCTATATCTGACAATTCTAGTATTTAAAGTTTTTGAGTTGAAATCTATTATTTTGATTTTTTTCCTAACAGTGTCTTATGATTTCTTACTGTGTTGGGGGTCTCCAAGATCGTCCCTATGTTTGATAATTTACTAGGAAAACTCATAAGATTTAGCATATAGTCAAACTCATGGCTACGATTTATTATAGCGAAAGTGAAAGGATGCAAAGCACAAACTTTCTAGAGTCCTCTTCCAGTGGTTCACATAGGATGTGCATGATTCTCCCAGCAATGAATTGAGACCAAACTGAAATATCTACCAGGGACGCTCATTACAGACTTAGTACTGTGCATTTTTTACTAGGACCTGGTCATATAGGTACCCTTTGAATCTAGTATGTACCAAAATTTTAAACTCCAGAAGGAAAGCAGCTTGTTTAGGCACAATGGGCCACTCTTATTTATCATTTAGACAAGGTGGTAATTCTCCTGGAATCTGAGTTCCAAGACACCAGCCAAGGGCCTACCTTGCAAGCAGCTTTTTTTCAAGATAGCATTCTTGAGCCCACAATGTTAACTCTTTTCTATACACTTACCTACTAGTGAATTTGTAGATCGTTTTATTTTTTTTCCTTCAAGATTAAGGAAGGAGAATTTGTTGATCTTTGTTTGTGATCTCCTATTTGCTTGATCTCAATCACTGGAAATCCCAGAGGGAGCCAGGATTTGCTATTAACTTAAACCAGCATCAGTATCAATTAGGTTGGATTAGGTTTTGCCATGGTAACAAACACCCCCAAAGTATATCAATAGCTTGAAATAACAAAATTTTATCTCTCACTCGTGTCTACAGGGGAGGTGGAGACTCTGCTCTGTGCTGCCCTCACTCTCATTCCCAGGCTCTCTAGTACCCCAGTCTCAGTTGGCTTGGCACTGCCTCTTAAAATTACCACTCGAAAGTGACACCCTGCACTTCTACTCACAATTCATTGGCCAAAGAGGTCATATGGCTTCATGCAATCACCATGTGTCTAGAAAGAGGAGCGCTAAAAATATATGATGAACAGCACTAATTAATACTTGTTAAAAGGTATAGCAATGTTCTTTCTTACTATGCTTCAATCAGAGGTTCCTAACCTGTGACATGTTGACTCCTAGGGGCTGCTCAGTATTGAGTGAGACATGGGCCATAAACATATTCTGTTTTTTCTTGGCCATATCATTTTAGAGGGTGTGTATTTGATACTAGCAACTTTGGAGTTCTCTCCATGGTTCTTCCACTATCCCCTTCTTTTCTTCTTCTCTGTTCTTTTTCTCCACCTTTACCTCCAAAAAGAAAGTATATTGTATTGGAAGAGGGAAATGTATTCTTAATTACATTAATTGTTACTTAATAGTTAAAGTAATAAATAAATAAAGTTTATTGTGTAGGTAAGGATATATACATTTATATGGAATAATTTGTATGCCATGATATTAGAAATATACTAAATTAGCACATTTGAGAGAATAAGATCAGCAAGGTCCCTGTAGCCATAGGTGAGGAAAGAGGAGGTGATGGTGGATGGCTACTTACATTCTTGCTACCACAAGAGCGAAGTAAGGCAAGGACACAGTTGGTGTTCAGTCAAGTGAAACAGAGGATCCAGCTTCAATTGTACTGACTCCAGTTACAGAGCCTCCAATTAGCTTAAGAATATTATAAAAAGAAAAGGCATTTGCAAATGAAGAAAACAATAATTAGTCACAGAGCAACAGTGAGCTAGCTAGGTATCTCTACCATGGAGAAAAATCCGATAGGAATTATGCTGGTGGTGGTGGTGGGAGGTGGTGTTGAAAAGAGACAAAGAGTGAAAGTCTTTGGAGAGGGGCTACAGTTGTATACCAAAAAGTCACATTGGGACTGCATATTTGGGAAATCTTGAGCATGCTGCCTGTTCCTCTTCCCCTTGGTGGGACTCTAACCAAACCAAATTAACCTGATGTATTGCCTCCTTCATCTTGTCTCTCTTCGGATAAATGGTAGCTTTTGCTTGTGAATCTCTCATTAGCGTTTTTTAAAAAATGTTACAATGAAAGGAAAATTTTTTCAAAAAGAAAAGAAAATAGTCTCATTTTAGTCTACTTGACTAAAATAGATGTTGAAAGAAATATAGTAGAAAGAAACAGAAATAACTTCTAATTCTACCATCTGAATTAATCACTGTTAAGATTTGGCATATTTATACAATTGAGATAATAATATGGGTACAATTTTATATTGTTATTTTTCTACCTTTCTCCTAAGTATTTTCTTGTCATTTAAACCCTTCATAAATATCATTTTGAAGCCTATGAGACATTCTAGCATATGAATGTATCAGGATATTTTCCTCGTTTTTAGTTTTGTGTACAATAATTCAGAATGAACCTCTACTCTCAAAGCTGTTAACTTTTTCCATTTTAGGGGAATGGAAGTTAATGTTAGTCCTAAAACATAACTAATAACACAGATCCACAAATAAATAAAAATCATGAAACCATCATCGATTTTAAAGAATTATCAGCAATTTGATATTAGCTTTGGAAATTGAGATTTGTTTTTACTTTTAAGTCATCCCTGGTGTGCGGTAGCCAACCCAACACCATCATCAGTAGATTTAGTTAAATAATATTTTAGAGAGAAATCAAAGGCTATCTTAACCAGAAAATCTTGTTGGCTCCATTTTCAAGATATATCCAGAATCCTAAGAGTTCTCACCATCTTCACCTGTCACCTCGGATCATTGCAATAATTTCCTAACTCTTCTACTCTTCTACTCTTGTTCCTCTAGACTCTGCTCTTCCCAGATCCAGAGGGATTTGTTCCATCTTGAGTCAGATCACGTTGCTCCTCTGTTCAATACACTTCAACTAGTCTCACCTAATTTAGAATAAATGCCCAAGTCCTTACAGGATAGTCTCTCCCGCTGTGTGCAGCTGTACAAATGCATCAGGCACACTCCTGCCTTATGGCCCTTGGCTTCCTGTTCTCTCTTTCTAAAATGCTTTTTCCTCAATCGTCACTAAACTTGTTCTTGCACCTCCTTCTTGTATTTCTTCAAATGTCATTTTCTTAGTGAGGCCTTCTTTAAATAGCATATTTAATATTATAATTTCCCTGCTCCCTATACTTCATAACTCCCTTCCTTGCTCTATTACTTTTTATAATATGTATCCTTCTTACATTCTCTATAATTGAATTATTTAGCTGTTTATTTTTTGTCTTCCCTCAGTGTAATGCCAGTTCCCAGAATGCAGAACATTTTATCAGTTTTGTTCAGTACTGTATTCCCAGTGCCTAATGCAGTACCTAGTCCATAGCTGACACTTGATAAATATTGTTTGAATATGTGAACAAAAGTTTTTTTCTTGGAAATAAAGAACAAATTATAAAATGTGTTCTATGGAGAAGCAGTATTAGCCATATATTAGTGAATGTGGCTAGCTCAGCAGACTGAAGTATCCTCCAAAATTCGAGACAAAAAGAGATGTCCTGTACAGGTATCTCCCTTTCTGGGTGACCTAGTTTATAACACTGGGATATTTAGGGGTGACGGACTCCCAGGGGCAGACTCTTTTTCTGGAAAAGCCCTGCTGGCAGGGCAAGGTAACACACAGCATTAGGGGTTTGGCTTTCCACGGAGGCATCATACGACACATGGTCCTAAATGAAGTATTTCTATGTTCACGTAAATTAAGTAAACTGAAGTCTGTGCCCTCCAGGTGCTTACTTCTGTGTAACTCCTCCTCTTCCTGTGATCTGAGGGGAGGCAACTTCATTTGTGTGTTTCTTTATTTGTGGCTATAGCCGAAATGTCCTGGCATTGACTTTCTGGTTCTTGCTGATGCCATGATAGAGCAAATTCATGGAAGTGCTGACAAGGCACCAACGGGCAAGCAGTGTACCTATTTGTGCCCTCAGCTCTGGGAAGCTGCTGAGGGCAGGATGCAAGGAGAGCTGTCCTCCCTCTCCACCTTGTTGCCACCTCTGAGGGGGATGGCTGGCTCCCATCTCTGGTGGGGACTCTCCAAGGGCTCTTAGTAATAACCAGATATTCTCCCCACCCTAAACTGGATTCCTTCTCCTCAGCAATCTTAGGGTTCCTCAAACTCTCCATAGGACTAGAAATAGCCCCCTTGTGGGAAGGGCAAGAGGATGCTGCCCATCCCAGAAGTTTGGGAGCCAGGGGCCTAGTGTGTCAGGGTTCACAGGTTCCAGCACCTGGGTGGGTGTGAAGTGGCAGTGACAGCAGCTGTGGTTCTAGTCCTAAGCAGGAATTTCTGGTTTGGGTGTGAGTCTAAGTAAATGACTGGTTTGATACAAGGCTCAGGCTGAGACAGGCATGCTAAGTGGGTCAGGTCAGTGTCAATCACAAGTTACCCAATCTGTCTGGTGAGTGCCCAGAACATGCTCCTTGTATTTCAGCCAATCTGTGCTTTCATCTGTCCTCACCAGCTGGTCCTTGCTCCTTAATTTTCTATGACCAAGAGCAACTTGGAACAAGGGAGGAAGGACTCAATCCAAGCAGGAATTCATTATGATGAAGATGAATTTTTCTTCTTCCTCTTATAATTAAGATGGCTCTGCTTCTCCATTTTTTTTCTTGCCAATTTGTTCCACAGGTTTGAAACTAAAAATTTTGTCTCCCTTTTTTCTTACTTCTCCCACACCTATTCCAACCACACCAATTTCTTTCAGCGATTCCTTTCTATTCTTTCACTTCCATTTTTCAAACCACCGCCCTTGTCCTGGCACACGGCCATCCCACCTCACTCTTTATAGTGGTCTTCAACCCATCATATACAACTCTAGTTCTCAAAGTGTCATCCTTGGACTAGCAGCATCCGTATCACTTGGGATGTTAGAAATGCAAACTCTCAGGCTTCATCCTAGACGTACTGAATCAAAAACTCTGACGTGGGGCTCGGCAATTTTTATTTTAACAAGTCCTCTGGGTAAGAGCCTCTGAGTCACTGAGGAACATCATAAACAGATTCACCTGCTAAAAACCTTGTTTCATCACTTGCCTCTTCAGCTCACACATCCTGAAGAGCTCCCTATTCCCTATAGGATTAAGTTCAAACTTAATCCTGGACCCAGCTGCAAGGCCTTCTAGAACTGTATCAGCTCCTCTTTCTGCATTTCTTTTGCTCCACTGAGACTTTCTGTTCTCTGCCATTCCATGCCACCTCCTCTCCATGCTCTTTATACTTACTCATATCCTGTGCATCTGCAGCAGCTAAGTCAAGTCTTCTGAGCCCAGCCCAGCACTTTCTCCTCCCTCTGAACTTATTCTGGTGTTACGCATTTATATGGTCTAATGTGTCATTTAGCACTTATTCATTATACCTTGCATTGACAATCATCATTCTTTGTCTATGGTTCTAGATTCTCATAGACTATGAGCTTCTTGAGGTTTTGTAATGTTAAGCTTCTTTGTATCACACTCGCAATGTCTGGTTACATCCTTATACTTTGTATCAGTGTTTCCAAAACTGGTCTAATAACAGGAACACCTGGTGTGTTTGTGGAAAACATGGCTTCCCAAAGCCCCAGCATAGGCCTTCTGAATTGGAGTTTTCAGGGGAGGGTCCTGAGAATCCATGGCTTGAGTAAGTACCAAGTGTTCCCATTATCAGGCATGTTTGGGAAACACCACTGTAAATAGTAAATGCTCAGACATGGGGATTTTGTTTAAGGGGTGATATTTGGATTAAAAGAAACAAACAAGAGGGAAATAGTCTTTGTTAGGCACGCCTTGTGAGCACTTGATAAGTACTTGCTGAATACTTGAGTCTTTAAAGGGAATTTGGAAAGAGCAATGAAGGAAGGTCAATGGGGGACAGATACAGGAGGAGAAACTAGGGAGAGAAGAATGATGAGAATACAGTGCAATTAGACTGTGTAATTTAAATGACTGTTTCTCCTGGGAACGTGTTACCCTCATGCTGGCTGGTGAGTAGGAGCCAAGTAATAAGGTGGAGCAGATGAGTAGGAATCAAAGGAGACTATGATAGAATGAAAATCCCTTTTATCCAGTCTGATTCTGTGATCTGGGTGATTTTGACATTCATGAACCACCACAAGCCAGGGAATTGTTTTCTCCCTGAAGCATACATTGCAGAAATCCCTAAGAGGGATCTTGGTTTTTAGAATTGTGTCAGAGGCCAACCTCTGTCATTTTGTAGATGAAGAAATAGCCCAGAAAATTTAACAATTTGCCCAACAATGCATTGCTATTTATCGCCAGATCTGAGACTCACTCTGACTCAACCATCCTATGCCTCTCAAAACAAATAAACAAAAAAACTATAGCTATAAAAAAATATTACTTTTTTAAGTCTTGTCTTATGAATATTTTATGTAAAGACAAGCATAATTAATGATTAACTTGATCCCAAATTTTTGGTAGTGAGACGTAATCCTAAAAAAGCATCAATAACTGAGATGAATGGAAATAATGATGTAAAAGCAAGTAACATAGTGACTAAAATATACTTGGCATTAATATCTGTCAATGCTTCTGGTCTTTGAATTGTGAATTCAAGCCCTACTTAAAAGTTCATCTGCTTCCACTGTTTGCTTAATTAAGGAAATTGGCTTTGGGGTTATTCAGATCAGAGTTTGAATCCTGGCTCTGTCACACACTGGGTAATTTTTTTCATAATTATTTAATACTTAAATATTAATGCTTAATAAATATGTTCACAATTATGTAGTTATCTCTATAAATAAGCCTTGGTTTCTTTACATCAAAGTGGTGATAATAACATCTCACATGATTGCTTTGAAGGTTAAGTGTAATGATGCTTGAAAAGTTCTTAGCACAATGCCAGACATTTAGCAAGTACTCAATAAATTTGTTATCTTTTACTATCGATTTGCAGCAAAACTTTAGTCTGAACAGTACCTTCTCATAAAAAGGCAGCAATGGAAAGAGTGATGTCTGAACCAACTACTTGAGTTTGAATCCTAGACCCACCACCTACTATGTGTGTGATCTTGGAAATGTTATTTAACTACTCCATCCTTCAGTTTTTACCCCCATTTTACAGATGAAGACCTTGTGCCTGACTCATAGGGTCATTGTGGGGAGGAAATAAGTTAATATATGAAAAGTGCTTAGTTCAATGCCTGGCACAGCATAAATAATAAATGTTTATCATTAATATATTTCTTCCTGACTTGCGAAAGATGAAGTGGGCTAACTAAACTTCGGTGGTATGTGCCTCCTCCACAAAGAGGAGCCAGAACAGCAGATAGATAGTCACATTTCAAACAGATTGTTTAAGAGAGAACACTAGCTTTCACCAGGGAAGTGAAGGGAAGCACCGAAAGTAAGAAGTGGGTTCCGGACAGGTTGCCCAGCCGGCTGAGGGCCGGGAGAAGCTCCTGGAAGCAGTAAAAGAGAAATACCCAGGGCTGCACACTCTGCAGCAGGTGTTTATGATCTTGGCCACAGAGAGCCTCAGCCTGCCTGGGCCTTGGACCTAACATAGGGAGCTGCCTGGAGGTTGCACAGAGATATTGTTCCAGAAAGAGAGCCCATCCAGAATCCCACAGGCATCCCAGCATAGAGCAGCTTCCACTGGGCACCTTTCTGAAAGACTAGATCCTGGGAATCTATAGACATGGCTGTTGCTGCTGAACTGCTCTGAGGAGGGAGCGGGGAGACCAGAAACTCACACACACCCCTGGAAAGATCCCCACCACCCATAGGAAGGTCCCCATCACTCCTGGGAAGATCCTCACCCCGCTACTGCAGGCTTCTGTTGAGACTGAAATGTGAGCAGACCTCACTCCCCACAGCTTCTTGCTCACACTGCTTGCATTGGAAGGGCCCTGCCCTATCTGGTCACAGGCACAAGGTGCCATTTTGAGAGTTTAACACTGGGCTGAGTTTGGGCTGACACACCTGCAGTTGCTGCCTGGATGAAGAGGGACAGGGAAACCAGGCTTTCCTACCCATACCTAAGACAATACCCACCACACTGCAATGGGTTGCTGTGAGAGCAAGACCTGAGTGGACTGCACTCCCCACAGCCTTTTGCCCATGCTGCTTGCCTGGGAAGGGCCTCCCTAATTGTGGGCCCAAGGTGCCATTTTGAGAATTTAACTCTGGGTTGCACCCTGCCCTCAGGCCGAGTTTAAGGTGATATGGCTGCAATTTGCACATGGCAAGAGAGGGACAGGGGAGACCAAGCTCTCCTAAGCAAACTTAGGACGACACCCACCACCCTGCCATAAGTGGCTGTGGGATGGGGACTAGCCCCTCATACCCATCACAGCTACCAGCAACACGAACATGGACTGCTTAGGTCCCAGTGGGTGGTTCCACCACTGTTACTGCCATCACCCACAGCACACCAGTTCCCCAGAGGCCTAAGAACCTGCCCACACACCTGGCCTACCATTCCCACTACTAGCCTCTCAGCAAGATACCTGGGGGCATAAGAATCATCCCTCCAGGACCCACTAATACTGGTGCCAGCATAAATTTCTCTGGGGCCTAAAAACATGCATACAGCCCAATGCTGCCAGCACTGGGGCCCAAAGACTGGCTCAGTTGGTGTCCAGGTCACCAGAATACTCCACAGCCTCAATTAATAGCCATACCCTAAGCCGCCGAGGAAACCACAGATACCACTGACCCTGTGGACTGCTGAAGAAATCATATAAAGATCACACTCCTGCAGGCATCCCAATTCAAACCAACAACATATATACCAGGACAATTTCTCCCCATGAGAGCAATTGCAAAAACTGAAGAAGTGACTGCTCTACCAGATGTGCAGATATCAATGAAAGGACACAGGAAACATGAAAAAGCAAAAAAACATGATACCACAAAAGGATTACAATTGTCCAGCAAAAGATCCCAATCACAAAGAGTTCCTTGAAATACCAGACAAAGAATTCAAAATATTGGTTTTAAAGTACCTCAATAAGATATAAGAGAAATCTGAAAACTGATATTAAGAAAATGAGAAAATCAGTACAGGATATGAATGAGAAATTTACCAAGGAGATAGACATCTTAAAAAAAAAAAAATCCCACAAATTCTGCAACTGGAAAATTCATTGACAGAGATACAAAATACATTAGAAATCTTCAATAATACACTAGGCCAAGCAGAAGAAAGAATCCATGAACTTGAAGACATGTCTTTTGAAATAAACCAGCCAGACAAAATTAAGCAGAAAAAAATTTAAAAGAATGAACAAAGCCTTTGAGATGTCTGGGACCATATAAAGGGATGGAACTTATGAATTATTATTATTCCCTGGGGAGAAAATAGATTAAAAAGTTTAGAAAACCTATTTAAGAAAATAATTGATAAATATTTCCCACGTCTAACAGCAGATTTACACATCCAGATACAGGAGGTCCAGCAATCCCCTGGCAGATACATGGCAAAAAGGACTTTACCATGGCATATTATAATCAGAATCTCTAAAGTCAGCTTGAAAGAAAGAATTTTCAAGTAGTAAGAGAAAAGCATCTAGTCACCTATAAGGAAACTCCATCAGACTAAAAGTGGACTTCTCAGCAGAAACCTTACAGGCCAGAGGAGAATGAGATGGCATTTTTAAAGTGCTGAAAGAAAAACACTGTACCCAGGAATTTTATATCCTGCCAGAATAAGCTTCATAAATTAAGGAGAAATGAAGTCTTTCCCAGACAAGGAAACACTGAGGGCATTTGTCACCAGTAGATGAGCCCTATGTGAAATGCTCAACCAGGTCTTAAACATAGGAATCAAAGCTAGATATTTATCGTCATGAAAACACATGAAAATATAAAACTCACAGGTCTTATAAAACAATCACACGAAGAGAAAGGAATTAAATGGCAAAATGACAGAATTTCATCAAACCAAAAAGACAAAACGAAAAATATTCATATAACAGGATGGCAGACTAGTGGGGGCCTCCCAGCTCACTGCTCCCAGGGAAGGAGGTGAAGAACCAGGACGCTGCCTACACGTGGATCCATCGCTCCCAAAGCAGCACTGTGAATTTGCAGAGAAGCAGCGTGGGACTCTCAGCGCAAGAAAAAACGCGATGGGAGATACATTTACAAAGATTGGAGAGTGCGAGATCCGTGGAGGACAGAGCGCAGAAGGGCTGTGCCCGCCCTGCTGGCCCAGTGCTATCTGACCTGCAGGAGGATGCCACCATCCTCCCACAGACCCCCTGCCTGCTCGGACAGAGACACGCATGGAGTTGATGCAAAGCCTTTGCGCCAGATGACAGGTTCTGTGGGGAGGAGAAAATAGCGGGAGCCAACCTGAACTCTGGTGCACTGAGCCAGGTCTGCGCCGGGCTGCGGAGGGACTAGACAGAGTGTGGCTTCCCCTGGCTGTACGCTGGAACGTGGAGACGGGCACCTCACCCCTGGAAATCAGTGGAGCCAGGACACAGGGGACTTGTCCATAGAGCAGCGAGAGCCAACCTGAAAGGCCACAGACAGCTGCTTCGTAGGCTCTGGGCGGGCGAGGAGAGCCGCATTTTCTGCGCGGACAACCCAGGCCTAAGAAACAGATTGAAATCTATTAATCTGGGCCTTCTGCCTGGTCGCCTCCAGCACCGCCATCCTCAGAACACTTCGCTTGGAGGTCCTGTTTGGAAACTCGGTTTCAGGCTCCACCCTGCTCCTGGCCCAAGGGCTCTCCCGCCAGGGCACGGGAGGCTACGCCCCAAACGGCCCAGCAGCTGCTTCCTTGGGCTCTGGGCAGTGTGAGGAGAGCCGAGTTTTCTGTGCAGCAGGCCTGCATCTGTGGATCTCTGGTGCCTAAAAGGTAGATTTCAGCCTGCCCACCCAAGTCCTGCCAGGTCCTAGCCGCCTACTGGCTCCAGGGCCCTGAACTTGCCCTCTAGGTTGGGTTGGCCTGCCATCTGCATGCTCCTGAGCAACCGGAGAGTCCTTCTACCCACACGAGCCCAGAGACTGCTGCTGACAGTGAGCAGGAAGCTTTCTGCAGACTGTTTAGGCTGCAGCAGCCCTGGGAGCATCCCATTCTACAGAGTCAGACAGCAGGCACCATAGTGCTTCTCAACCCACTGGGCACCTTTGTCCTCCCCAGGGGGCTTCAATGCCCAGGCTTCAGTTTACTCATTCATATGCTGATATTTCTCAACTCCAACCCAAACTGCAGAAGCAGTGCGATCCAGTGGGTCCTGGGGCATTCTGAGTGACTCCAGAGCGTGGTCATTCTGGGCCGACTGCCTCCCAGAGAAAGGGTTAGAGACGACCAGAGGGTGGACTTTCCTCCACCCAGACTCTTTTTCCTCCCGTTCCCCCACCCCTCCCACGGCTACAGAGAGAGACAACTGAGCTGACACACAGAGGCTCCCACAGGGAGTGGGGCTCAGATCTTACCTTTTGGTGTCCTGCAGTGGCCTGTGTGGTGTTTGGACTGTGAGCTTCCTGCTAGCCAGCCTCTCCCTGCTGCTGCTTGCCTGGCACCCTATTAGAACAAGACAGGCCCTGAGGCAGTGGGACTTCAAACCACTGTGGTCTCCCCGTGAGTGACATGGGACCAGCATTCTTCTCCCTGGCATGGTCAGGGATGGATCTCCCGAGCCTGGGGACAGGCCCACAGGCCAGATCATGTACACCCAGGTCTCGGTTGCTTGCCCAGGATACAGAGGGGATATTTGGGAATTAGACTGGCGAGGTTCGGGTACATGCGGGGACAGAACACGGGGGAGAGAGCAGTGTGGGTCCTAGATGCGGTGAGCTAGTGGGGCATCCCTCCTCCTTTGGGAGGGCTGTGCTCCCAGCTCAAGCTAGGACCCTCACCAGGGAACCTCCCTGCCTGCAGCACAGTCATTGGGGACCTTGGCTGACTTGAGGTCCTACCTACAGGCAGAGACCCAGGAGAAACTGAGACATAGGGGAGGGTTGAAAGGAGTGAGGCCTCCTCCAGACTACCGGATTGTGGGTCTCAGACGGGCCTGCTTCCACACGCAGACTCTCTGGTTAAGTGGTGCCACTTCACTCCCTCCTGGGCAGCTTAGCCCAGAAGTGGGTAACCATCCTTTAACCCCTGAATATCCCTACCAGCATTTGTGGAGATGGAGGGCAGGCTCACCCAACCTAACCCTGCTCAAACTCATTCCCCCACCTGCCTCTGCTGTCGTGGTGAATAAAGGATTCAATTCACCTGGAAGTTCCAGGGCCCCACCCACCACCTGGGGCATTAGAGGCTTCCCCCGAGGAACTAGAGCTTGCTACAGGATCCAAAAGCAACAGTGTAGCTTGTTCTTTCCAGCAAACACCACCTACTGACAGGGAGGTCAGTTTACTTGTCTGTAACAGCATCTAGTGACTCAATCACAGAGGGTGCGGTTGATTCACACCCACAAGCACCACCTACTGACTCAGAGATTAAACTGGGCATGTCAGTATCTAAACAAAAGAAAATTCAAAAATAAGAAGCAACATCTATTCCAGATAAGAAATAACCAGCAAAAGAACTCTGGAAGTATGACGATTCAGAGTGAAAGGTCACCCCCAAAACGGAACACCAGCTCCCTACCAATGGAAACCAACCAAAAGCAGAGTATTGAAATGACAGATGAAGAACTTTGAACATGGATTGTAAGGAAGCTTAATGAAATACAAGACAAAGTAGAAACCCAACAAAAAGAAACCACGAGAACAATGCAGGAAATGAATGAAAAATTCACTAAAGAAAATGAATTATTAAAGAAAAATCAAACAGAACTTCTGGAAATGAAAAATTCATTCAAGGAATTACAAAACACAGTGGAAAGCCTTAATAACAGATTAGATGAGGCAAAAGAAAGAATCTCAGCGATTGAGGACAGCACCGTTCAACTAAAGAAGTCAGTCACAGGGATAGAGCAGAAATATAAGAGGAATGAGCAAAGCTTTCAAGAAATATCAGATTACATAATGAGGCCTAACATATGAATCATAGGCATGACTGAGGGTAAAGAAGAAAATACACAAGGGTTGGATAACTTTTTGAGGGAATAATTGAGGAAAATTTCCCTAGCCTTGCTGGAAATCTACATATCCAGGTACAAGAAGCTCATAAGATCCCTGGGAGATTCATCACAAAGAGGAAAACACCACGGCACACAGTCATCAGACTGGCCAAAATAAAAATGAAAGAGGCCTTTCTACGAGCTGTAAGGCAAAAGAAGCAGGTAACCTACAAAGGAAAACCCATCAGACTAACTTCAGACTTCTCAACTGAGACCTTACAGAAGAGACTGGGGCCCATTCTCACTCTTCTCAAACAGAATAGCCCAGCCTAGAATCTTGTATCCTGCAACACTAAGTTTCTAACATGGAGGAGAAAAAAAGACCTTAGACAAGAAAAGACTGAGGGAATTCATCAAGACAAGACCTGCCCTCCAGGAAATACTCAGAACAGGATGGATGAGCACAATAAACACTGACCAGTATAAAATCATCCAAAAGCTAAAAGTCAAAGGCCAGATACCACAATGGCTCCAGGGAGAAAACAAAGGAACAAAGTTCAACTTAACAGGATGAACAGAAATATGCCCCACTTATCAATTTTTTCAATAAATGTAAATGGCTTGAACTACCCACTAAACAGACAGGCTGGCCAAATGGATAAATATACACAAGGCAAGTATCTGCTGTTTTCAGGAAACACATCTCATCCACAAGGATACATTCAGACTCAAGGTGAAGAAATGGAAAACAATATTTCAACCAAATGGAAGCCAAAAGAAAGCTGGCATGGCAGTTCTGATTTCAGATAACTTGGTCTTCAAATCAACAAAAGTAATGAATGACAAAGAGGGTCACTATGTAATGGTGAAAGGTACAATTCAACAAGAAGACATAACAATTCTAAATATTTACGCACCTAACTCAGGTGCACCCAGATTCATAAAGCGAATTGTACTTGATCTAAACAAAATGATAAAGAGCAACACTGTAATAGCCAAAGACTTCAACACACCTTTGAAAGAACAGAACAAATCTTCCAAACAAAAAATAACAAAGAAATAATGAACTTAAATAGAACTCTAGGACAAATGGCACCGACTAACATTAACAGAACATCCTACCCCAAAACCACTGAATATTCGTTTTTCTCATCAGCTCATGGGACCTTCTCTAAGATTGATCATATCCTAGGCCACAAATCATGTCTCAACAAATTGAAAAAAATAGAAATTATACCATGCATCTTCTCAGACCATAGTGGAATAAAATTAGAAATCAACTCCAACAGAAACTCCCATCTCTACACAAAGTCATGGAAACTAAACAACCTTCTGCTGAATGATTATTGCGTTAAGGAGGAAATTAAGATGGAAATCAAAAGATTCTTTGAACTAAATGATAAAGGAGACACAAGTTATCAAAATCTGTGGGAAACGGCTAAAGCAGTCCTGAGAGGAAAGTTTATATCCATAGATGCCTATATCCAAAAGACAGAAAGATCACAAATCAACAATCTATTGAATTGCCTCCAAGAACTGGAAAAAGATGGGCAAACCAACCCTAAACCCAGCAGAAGAAAAGAAATAACAAAGATCAGAGCAGAACTAACTGAAATCGATAATTAAAAAGCTATGTGGAAGATTAATAAAACAAAAAGTTGGTTCTCTGAAAAAAATAAAATTGACATGCCTATTGCTAGATTAATGAGAAGCAGAAAAGAAAGGACTCTAGTAAGCTCAATCAGAAATGAAAAAGGAGAAATTACAACTGATACCACAGAAATACAAAATATCACCTATGAATACTATAAAAACCTCTATGCACACAAACTGGAAGATGTGGAAGAAATGGACAAATTCTTAGAAACAGACAGCCTTCCTAGGCTCAATCAGGAAGAAATAGAATTCCTGAACAGACTAATATCAAGTACCAAAATTGAAGCAGCAATAGAAAATGTTCTTAAAAAGAAAAGTCCCAGACCAGATGGTTTCACACCCGAATTTTACCAGACCTACAAAGAAGAACTAGTGGCTATCCTGCAGAAATTACTCCACAACATCGAGAAGGAAGTAATCTCTCCAATACATTTCATAAAGCCAACATCACCCTGATACCAAAACCAGGAAAGGACACAATAAAAAAAGAAAACTAGAGATCAATATCGCTTATGAATATAGATGCAAAAATTCTCAACAAAATCCTAGCAAACCAAAATCAGGTGCTTTATCAAAACAATAATCCATCACGACCAAGTGGGCTTCATCCCAGAGATGCAGGAATGGTTCAAAATACGCAAATCTATATAGGTAATTCACCACATAAAAGAAGCAAAAACAAAGACCATATGATTCTCTCAATAGACACAGAAAAAGCATTCGACAAAATTCAGCACCTTTTAATATAAGAACACTTAATAAAATAGTCATCGATGGGATTTACCTAAAACTGATAAAAGCCATATATGACAAACTCACAGCCAACATCATACTGAATGGGGAAAAATTGAAAGCATTCTTGCTTAGAACTGGAACCAGACAAGGTTGCCCTTTATCACCACTTCCATTCAACACAGTGCTGGAAGTCCTAGCTGAGCAATCAGACAAGAGAAGGAAATCAAGGGCATCCAAATGAGGGCAGAAGAGGTCAAACTATTGCTCTTTGCTGACAATATGATCTTATATCTTGAAAAACCCCAAAGGTTCTGCCATGAGACTACTGGAAATGATAAACAAATTCAGCAAAGTCTCAGGTTATGAATCAATGTACAGAAATCAGTAGCATCCTATACACCAACAACAGTCAAACTGAGAACCAAATCAAAGACTCAATACCCTTCACAATAGCAACAAACAAAATAAAGTACCTAGTAATATATTTAACTAAGGAGGTAAAAGACCTCTACAGGGAGAACTATGAAACACTGAGAAGGAAATAGCAGAGGAAGTAAACAGATGAAAAACCATATTATGCTCATGGATCAGCAGAATCAACATTGTTAAGATGTCTGTGCTACCCAAAGCGATCTACAGATTCAATGCAATACCTATTAAAAATAACAAAATCACTTTTCACAGATCTAGAAAAAATAATCTTGTTTTATATAGAACCAGAGAAGACGTCATATTGCCATAGTAATCTTAAGCAAAAAGAACAAATTGGGAGGCATCACTTTACCAGACTTCAAGTTATATTACAACACTATAGTAATCAAAATAGCATGGCACTTGCACAAGAATAGAAACTTAGACCAATGGAACAGGACTGAAAATCCACATATAAAACTATCCTCATATAGCCATCTGATTTTTGACAAAGCAGACAAGAACATACACTGGGGGAAAGGATCCCTATTCAATAAATGGTGCTGGGAAAATTGGATAGCCACATGTAGAAGACTGAAACAGGATCCACACCTCTCACCTCTCACAAAAATCAACTCATTATGGATAACAGACTTAAACCTAAGGCATGAAAGCATAAGAATTCTAGAAGAAAATGTTGAAAAAACTCTTATAGACATTAGTGTAGGCAAAGAATTTATGACAAAGACCCCAAAGGCAATCACAGCAACAACAAAAATAAATAAATGGGACCTGATCAAATTAAAAACCTTCTGCACAGCCAAAGAAAGTATCACTACAGCAAATAGACAACTTACAGAATGGGAGAAGATATTTGCATGATATACATCCAATAAAGGGCTAATAACTAGAATCTATATAGGACTCAAGAAAATCAATAAGAAAAAAATCAAACAACCCCATTAAAAAGTGGGCAAACGGCATGAACAGAAATTTTCAAAAGAAGATAGACTAATGGCCAACAAATATATGAAAAAATGCTCAACATCTCTAATCATCAGGTAAATGCAAATCAAAACCACAGTGAGATATCATTTAACTCCAGTGAGAATGGCTTATATCAAAACATCCCAAAACAACAAATGTTGGCATGAATGTGGAGAGATAGGAACACTCATACACTGCTACTGAGACTG
This sequence comes from Eulemur rufifrons, assembly GCF_041146395.1. Lineage (NCBI taxonomy): Eukaryota > Metazoa > Chordata > Mammalia > Primates > Lemuridae > Eulemur > Eulemur rufifrons. The sequence continues at coordinate 39,501,015 of NC_090997.1, forward strand.
CAAACCAGTACAACCTCTATGACAAGTAATATGGAAATATCTCAAAGAACTAAAAGTAGAACTATCTTTTGATCCAGCAATCTCATTATGGGGTATCTATCCAAAGAAAAAAAAATTCATCCTATAATAAAGACACCTGCACTCAAATGTTTATAGCAGCACAATTCACAATGGCAAAGATGTGGAAACAACCCAGTGCCCGTCAATATATGAGTAATTTAATAAAATGTGGTATATGTATACCGTGGACTACTACTCAGCCACAAAAAACAATGGTGAACTAACACCTCTTGTATTATCCTGGATGGTGCTAGAGCCCATTCTTCTAAGTGAGGTATCACAAGAATGGAAAAACAAGCACCACATGTGCTCACTATCAAATTGGTACCAATTGATCAACACTTAAGTGCACATATTGCAAGTACCATTCATTAGGTGTCAAGCGGGGGTGGGGGGAGAAGAGGATGGGTAACTTCACACCTAATAGGAGTGGCATGGACTGTCTGGAGAGGGGCATGTTTGTAGCTGTGACTCAAATGGTGCAAAGGCAATATATATAAACCTCAATTTTTTTGGAACACTATCAGGAGAATTCATGTTAGTCCTTCTTTGTATGTTTGGTAGAATTCAGCTGTGAATTCATCTGGTCCTGGGCTTTTTTTCTTGTTGAGAGATTTTTTTATTACTGATCCAATCTTGCTACTTATTATTGGTCTGTACAAAAGTTCTATTTCTTTCTCATTCAATCATGGGAGGTCATGTGTTTCCAGGAATTTATCCCTGTCCTCTAGGTTTTCTAGTTTGTGAGTGTACAGTTGTTTATAATAGTTTCTGATTATCATGTATATTTCTGTGGTATCAGTTCTAATGTCTCCCTTTTCATTTCTGATTGTGTTTATTTGAAAATTCTTCTATAAAAATGCTAGAAGAAAAGCTAGGGAAAACTCTTATGGATATTGTTCTAGGCAAGGAATTCATGACTAAGACCCCAAAATCACAGGCAACAAAAACAAATATAAGGAAATGGAACTTAATTAAACTACAAAGCTTCTGCACAGCAGAAGAAATAATCAACAGAGTGAACAGACAGACTGCAGAATGGAAGAAAATATTTGCAAACTGTACATCTGACAAAGGACTAATATCCAGAATTTACAAGGAATTCAAACAACTCAGCAACAACAAGAAATAAAACTCTTCGTTTTGTCTATTTCTAGGTCACCTCCAGGTCTGTGATTCATGTCTATATTTCTGCATCTTAAGGCCAGAGGAACCCTTTGCCCAGTGGTCAGAAAGTAACCAATTAGGTATGAAAGAAATGGCTAACAGTAAGAGAACAAGAACACTGGCAATATATATTTAGAGCAATTTTGAAAATGAAAAAAAAAAAAAAAACAGAGAAAATTTTAGGGACTATTAAAAAATGAGTTGCTAATGATCTAGACAGACTAGAAGCTATACTAAAATTCCTTGAAGCTAGCCCTATTTTCCTGGCATGAGAAGGAAGTAATGCAGCATCTTTCTGCTAGCCCAGAGATAAATTCTTTTATTCTTCCTTTCTGCCTTATGGATTTTCGACAGTTAACTCTAGAAATTCTCATTCTGGTCTACTTACCTATTGATTCAATCCTGTTCCCACTAGTACCTTAGGGGAAGCTCTTGCTGCAGTCAATTTTCCAGAGCTTTGCAACTCTGAATCTTTGTGTGTATTTTAACAGACACTAATTGCCTTCCCAGTAGCCCTTCCCTCATCTGTCCAGGGGCAGGGATCTGGTTCTGCAGGAGTATCCACCACTCCGCCATGGGGCTCAGAGAAGAGGCTCTATTCCTAGTTTGAGGGGTCAACTTTAATTGGTCTGAACCCATTATGGTGGTCTCTCATTGTTCTGCTAGTGAGCTGGTTTGAGCCTGGACATATATCTTAATTCTCACCAAAGAAATATAAAAGGGAGTCTTCTGGGAGCCTCCAGAAAATATATCCTTATTCTTTTATTCTTTTCTTTCTTTCTTTTTTTTTTTTTGAGATAGAGTCTTGCTCTGTTGCCCTGGGTAGAGTGCAGTGGTATCACTATAGCTCACTGCAACCTCAAACTCCTGGGCTCAAGTGATCCTCCTGCCTCAGCCTCCTGAGCAACTGGGACTATACCTCGCACCACCACACCTGGCTAATTTTTTTCTATTTTCAGTAGAGATGGGGTCTTGCTCTTGCTCAGGCTGGTCTCAAACTCCTGAGCTCAAGCAATCTTCCTGCCTCGGCTTCCCAGAGTACTAGCATTACAGGTATGAGCCACTGCTCCTGGCCTTCTTATTCTTAAAAATAAAGTCATGGGAAGGAGCAGTCCCTGTTCTACTCAATGTAGTTATGCCTGCATTTGATATCAGGAACTGCAGTAGCTTTCCTGCAGCTGTATGGGGAACTAGGAGTAGGAGGGCAAAACATAAGTACAGGAAAAATGAGAATCTTTGGTGAAATTGTAGAGCATGAAGTGCCTCAATCCTGAAGCCATATTACCTTGGGAGTTCTTTTTATATGAGATAATAATTTTTTTTTTATTATTTAAGCCAAGTTGAATTGTATGTTATCTGTTACGTGTAGTTGGAAGTACCCTAAATAATACACAAAGTCTTGTTCTGCATGGACAAAAACATTTTTCTCTAGATCTCATAACTTCAAGTTCTACCACCTCCGTGTGGCCACCCAGAAAAGTCTCTGCTGAGAATAATTATGCTCTCCTCTGGACTCCCATTATCAACTCAGTTTGGCATCTTTCTCTGCTCGCTCGCGCTCTCTCTCTCTCTCTCTCTCTCCTTGCCTTTCCCTTTCCCCGTAAATGCAAGACCCTAGAATGTATCTTTTTGGTATTCTCAATTTCTAGCACATCACCTGAAAAAAATGCAAACCTTTACCATATCTTCTATGGTACTGAGGATAGAAAGAGAACAGTTCTGGCCTTTGCAGTCTGCATATTGGTTTGCACTCATTTGTGTGATTGGCAGTATGTTTTTAATGTAAAGAGTATAGATTTTGGAGCTTACAAATCAGAGTTTGAGTCCAGGCTCCATCACTGACTAATTGTAGGTTTCATGCAAATTGTTTAACCTTTCTAAATTCTGTTTTCTCTTATGTAAAATATGGTTATTAATACCTTCCAGCATTGTTATGAGGATTAAACAGGGTGACGAATGTAAAATGCCCAGGACATAGTGAGCACTCAATAACATCATGTATAATAGCTATCCACGTGTATCTGGGTACACAAATTTTCCTTAATTTACTTGATTGCTGAAGAAGAAAACTCATGTTAAAAGGACAATCGTCGGTGGACAATGGAAGAAGTGGAGGGTCTGATCAGAACTGAAAGATATTTAGACATCATCTCATTAAAAGCCTCATTGTATAGATGAGGAACAAGAGGCCCCAAATTTTTCTAAGACTTGTCCAAAGTCCCATGCCTCTTCGGTGTATTTTAATGTACATTAATGAGTTTTTTGTCCCAGAACATTTGATTCTGATGATAAGATACATCTATTCCCCAACTTTGTCCCTTCTACCGACACTGGAACTTCAGTCAGGTGGCAAAAAGGGAATTGTCAATGGAAACACTTTCAAGAGCAGGCCAAGTGGAATTGGGTAATAGAGTACCTGCTGGGGATATCTGAAAAAAATCACATCATCCTTCCTAAGAGATACAACATGAAACTTGGGAATGTGAACTATTAACTAAAGAAAAGAATAAGGAATGGTGGGGGTCATCTTCATTCTAATTCTGATACTATCATAGATGTTGTAACCTCAGAAATTCAATTAATCTTATTTTCCTCATCCATATATGGCTTTGTTCTCTAAGTCATATTTTCTTTTTGTTATTTGACAAATCATAATTAATGAGAGAGGAGGAGTGGAAACAAAGAAAATAAGAATGTGGAAAGCTTTGGTCATCACTAAGTTAACCTTAAGGCAAACAGCAGCATCCCACAGGACTCCTGACTTTCTCAAACTCATGACACTATTGAGATCCACTCAGAGGAACACTTAATCTTCTTTTGCAATGCAGGCTTAGCAGAATTTGTAGAGAAAACAGTGATAAGTCTTTGTGTTCATTTCGTTGTATATTTAGCACAGCAGGTGTACCTGGATGAGTAGAATGAATATATTTCTAAACTCAGAAGCCATGACATAAACATTATGTCCTAAGACCAATCACTGCTGGGGTGGGTAAGGAAAAGAGAGCCCAGCTAGATCTTGGGTTCCCAGAGAAGTAGAGGAATCTTGGCAGCTGAGTACTGAGTCAGAGAGGAGGTGGGGGTGGTTATTGCAAGAGTAAATCACAATACACGATTATGTAGGTGATCCAAGTACATATTAGGAGACAATATTTATGCTTAAGTTAAAAAATCAACTCCAGAAGTCAACTGTGGATCTTGTCAATCTTCATCTTCCTTTCTTCCCACTACACACATCCCAGAAGGACTGAAAACCAAAAGGGAACTGAGCATTCCTGTAATTCAGCCACTTATCCCCACACACTTTCATGTCTTGTACTCTGCAGACTCACAGATATATATGATTTTTCTACTATCTTCTTTACTGGAAATGTAATTATTTTCATTTTAAACTCAACCATTTAAATACTTTTGTTTTTCTTAATTTTTTCTTACTCCCTTCTCCATGTCTTACACCAGATGTAGAGACCATACTTCAACTATTGTATTTTATTTTATTTTATTTTGAGACAGAGTCTCACTCTGTTGCCCCGGGCTAGCATGCCATGGAGTCAGCCGAGCTCACAGCAACCTCCAACTCCTGGGCTCAAGCAATCCTCCTGCCTCAGCCTCCCAAGTAGCTGGGACTACAGGCATGCACCACATGCCCAGCTAATTTTTCTATATATATTTTTTTAGTTGTCCAGCTAATTTCTTTCTATTTTTAGTAGAGACGGGGTCTCGCTCTTGCTCAGGCTGATTTCGAACTGCTGAGCTCAAATGATCCACCCACCTGCCTTGGCCTCCCAGAGTGTTAGGATTACAGGTGTGACCCACCATGCCCGGCCCCAACTATTTTATTATAGTGAAGATTTCTCAATTAAATTGTTCCTTAATCATGGTAATTAGAATTGTTAAGCTTAGTTTATATAAGACTAAACATTCACAGAAAAATTACCACACATTTCTATGAAGGGACACATTAAAAAGTATTTATTTATGACAACATGTTTATGGGCAAGGGCTTGGAAGCAATCTAGGTTTCTGTCACAGGAGAAATGGGGAAGTAAATGTGGGGAATTCTATTAACAATAGTCTAGATGTCCATGGGCCACCATGTATAAATCTTAAAGACAGTGCTAAGGAAGAAAGAAACCAAATGAGTGCTATAGTAAAATAACACTTAAGTAAATTAAAATAGATGCATACAGGAAAATATATGTTTTACAAAGGTATAAGCAAATAAAATGATACCTGTCAAAATTAAAATGCATGTATATTTGGGGAGAAGGTGATAGTAGTAGATAAAGGAATAAATTGACATAAAAATAAAGAGAAGGTATTTGCATGTATCAGTGATAATAATGCCCCATAAATGTAACAATAATGTGACTCAACTTTCTGTACTTAGGTTCTAAATAAACCTATAAATAAATAGCAAAAGGCTCTGTAATATCTATTGAACAAAAAGCATGATTCTAGATTTTGAAACTTAACAAATCAAAATGACCTTAGCTCAATATTCTTTATTGCTTTATGGGTAAAGAACAGCTGCTCTAGAGTGGCCTGGGTTTTGAAGCTCAAATTAGGATACTGGGTTTGTGACTTTTGTCATTTGATCATTATTTGGTAAAATGATATATTAGCTTTAACATACTCCAGCAATAATAACAACTAAAAAAATAGATGACTATTTCAGCAACAAAAACAACCAAAAAACTGATAAACCAAGTGGGCAAAATCTGGATAATCACTGAATCTGGGTGATAGATATATGGGGGTTAATTATACTGTTGGTTCTACTTTTGTGTATATGCTTAAAATTTTTCATAATAAAATTTTAAAGGAAAATGGGGGTGATCCTTTAACCAGATGTGTAGAGAAGGTGAAAGTATTATTTCCAAGGCTCTTCAGCTTATTTTCCTGAGTGAACTTATTTTATATTAATAAATAAATAAATATTATTAATAAATATAAATGTGAAGCTAGGTAGGTCACCTAAAATCTCTGAGGCTCAGTTTTATTCGTCACTTGTTTTAAAGTCACTTATATTCTTAGGAAGTAGTAAAAATGTCATGAAATCCAGCAAACAAAGGAGTGCAATTCCGAAAGGACTGGAACTCTCTATTTGGGTCTCTGCCTTCTTGCTTAGGGCAGAAATTTTTTTTTTTTTTTTTTTTTGAGACAGAGTCTCACTCTGTTGCCCAGGCTAGAGTGAGTGCCGTGGCATCAGCCTAGCTCACAGCAACCTCAAACTCCTGAGCTCAAGCGATCCTCCTGTCTCAGCCTCCCGAGTAGCTGGGACTACAGGCATGCACCACCATGACCGGCTAATATTTTTTATATATATTTTTAGCTGTCCATATAATTTCTTTCTATTTTTAGTAGAGATGGGGTCTCGCTCTTGCTCAGGCTGGTCTTGAACTCCTGAGCTCAAACGATCCGCCCACCTCGGCCTCCCAGAGTGCTAGGATTACAGGCGTGAGCCACCACGCCCGGCCAGGGCAGAAATTCAATTATGTCTTTTAAGCACCAAGTAAAAAGCTGATTTTTAAGTAAAAAAGCAACTAAAAATAGGTATAAAAACTATTTTTGTGGTTATCATAAGTAACAATAACATGATATATAAGATATATATTACATAATTATAGAAATATTCACTATTTTTCTCATAGTAATTATTAATTATAAATAAGCATATAATAAATATTGGTACCCTACCACCATGTTGATATCTCTGTGTATAACTGAGGAAACCACAGTCGGCCATGTGAGCCCCAGCCTTTTTGCAGGTGTTGTATTAAATCAGACTAGGCCAGTCTCTATGCTGTGGTAACAAATCTCACTTGCTTAATCAAGGTTTTCTCTAGTCTTTCATGTCACAAGAGCTTGTGAAACAGACACCTAAACAAGTACATTTCTGGTTGCCACTGCAGGGGGAAGAAAACTGGAGAGTCATTTGTCCTGGAAATAAGATGTATCCCTTTTACACATTTGCCCATTGTCTAGAACTAGTTACAAGACCCCTCCAAGCTACAAGGAGAGTGGGAGAGGGACATGGCCATTCAGGGAGTAGTAAATATCTCTGCCACAGGCAGGTATATGACTAATAGAGCCCAACTCTAGATCTGAATGTACGATCACTTCTGGCTAAAGATCCAAAGAGGCTGGGGAAAGAAGTGTTGTTTTTGCTGGATCTTCTAGAATGAACAATCTCCAAAGAAGCAGTGTTGGAAGTGAGGAGGTACCCTGCAGATAAAGTAATAGCACAGAAATAATAAAGTACTATATGTTTTGGACATCTATTTTGCTAGAGAGGATAAATGCTTTAGGAAGTCTTGGGAACCAAGGCTGCAAATCTTCATTAGGCAATTTGTAGAGAGCCACACATACCAAGAGAAAGGGTTTACACTATAAACAAACTTACTGAAAGTGTTTGAAACTTGAAATTCTATTATAGAAGAGGAAGGGATACTCTGACCATGCTATGCTATGGATACAAACTCTCCATACTCAGGAAAGTAAAGAGACTTGCCCACAGTCAGATAGATAATGAATGAAAGAACCAGGATTAAAATCCATGTTTCCTGATTCCAAATTCAGGTTTTGTGCAGCTACCCCATGGTTATAACACGATTTTGGAAGATTAATCTGGAAGTGGAGTACAGAATGAATGAGATGGTGGGGAGGCCAAAGATAGGGAGACTAGTTTAGAGAATATTATATATACATATATTTTCTAAATGAGGGAGAAAGGACTCTAAACTTGAGCAGTTATCAAGAGGAATGGAGAATTATGTGATTGGAGTTAGAAGGTCTTTTCCCATTTTTTCATAATTCCATATACATGGATTTCAGCGAAGTTTATGCTCCTGTCTCTGGTGAGGTTGGGAGGAAGAAATGAACATGTGTGGCTTAACCTCACATCCTCTCCCTTTATTGTCCTCCTCTGCCATACAGTTAGGAGGGACTGTGATGGTCAAGCTGAGCTTTGGCTGGGTGGATGGGTTTAACTGTGTGTTGGGGAGGACAGCGTTAGCATGCTCGTGTGGCCAAGGAGTCAGGCCACATTTTCAAACTCAACCATTATCAGTAAGAAAGCCATTACCTTGGTTACCATTTGGCTCTCTCATGTGTCTTACTTCTTTTTTTTTTTGAGACAGAGTCTCACTCTGTTGCCTGGGCTAGAGTGCTGTGGCGTCAGCCTAGCTCACAGCAACCTCAAATTCCTGGGCTCAAGCAATCCTCCTACCTCAGCCTCCCCAGTAGCTGGGACTATAGGCGTGCGACACCATGCTCGGCTAATTTTTTTTTACATATATATACATTTTTAGTTGTCCAGCCAATTTCTTTCTATTTTTTTTTTTTTTTTTTAGTAGAGATGGGGTCCCACTCTTGCTCAGGCTGGCCTGGAACTCCTGAGCTCAAACGATCCTCCTGCCTTGGCCTCCCAGAGTGCTAGGATTACAGGTGTGAGCCACTGTGCCTGGCTGTCTTCTTATTTGGTTCTAAACTCAGGATAAGAAAGAATAGTTATTTATTATTCCCTTCAAACTGCAACAGGAAGAAAGGCTGTAAAAAGAGAATCATAGAATTTGAGAAAGGAAATGACCTCAGAAATCTAGTCAACACCTTCTATTTATAGGAAAAGGAACCAAGTTCCAGAAATTTTGATCTACTTGCAGAAAAGTGTTGAATCTGGTTCGCAGAACTTTCTCCTACTTGATTATTGATTAGATGGTGCTGGGAAAATGACAAACCATAAATAGAAATGAGAAGCTAGGAGCACGGACAACAGAGAAGTGGAAATGTAGGCCTGGAGCTATAGATTTGTTTAAGATATTTTTTTTTCTTGTGGAAGTTTTTATGTTTTTGGTAACCAAATGTCCCACTAATTCATTTATGCTTTCCACCTAGGGTGGCATGTATTGAAAGTCCTTCCCCCCTTTATATCATGAGAAAATATAAATAAATACAGAAAATGTCAGTAAACATATATGGTATATATAGAAAATATAGGTAAATATTTATGGTTTTATTTTTTACATTAAGAATTTTAATCCAACTGGAATTTTGGTATATGATATGAGGTAGGTAATTTAAATTTTCATGTCAAAATACCATTTATTGGAAAATCCATCCTTTTCTCACTGATTTGAAGTACCATCTGTATCATATACCACCTCTTATGTATGCCTAGGAGTATTTCCGAACTTTCCTTGTCCATTGATCTGTCTGGCTGGCTTTTTGGCAATTCCACTCTATTGTAGATAGTATTGAACTTCACATGAACATCATCATGGGCAGCATGGGAAAAGGTCAGGCATTGGATCCAAACTTCTGTGGGTTTGAATCCAGGCTGTATCACTTATAGATGTATGTCCATAAGTAAGTGAATTAACCCTCTTTGAGGCTCAGTTTACTCATCTGAAGAGTGATAAGGGAGTCAGGGTGTGGTTGGCTCATGTCTGTAATCCTAGCATTTTGGGAGGCCAAAGTGGGAGGTTTGCTTGAGACCAAGAGTTTAAGACAAGCCTGAGCAAAATAGCGAGACCCTGTCTCTACAGAAAAAAAAAAAAAAATTGTCCCTAACTGACAGAATTGCTCTGAGGAGCAGGAAATATACATTTAAAGTAAAGGGAGTACTTAATCTTCTTTGGTACACAAAGAGGAGAGCTACCTTCACCACTGGCTTCTGAGCGATGTTGGAAAGAGATGGGATCTGTGAGCGACAGAGAGCAGGGGAAGTCCAGGGATAGAGCTTTGAAGGATACTTGCGTTTAGATGGCTGGAAGGAGGAGGAGGACCCTCTGAAGGAAATAATGGAGTGGCAGGGGAAACAGGGGAAAGAGAAGTGGCAGACGAAAGGAGAAAAAAGAGATTAGTCGGTGGCATCAAATGTCCAGAAAGATGAGTGCCAAGAAGAGGCTGGTGTTTAGAATATTACCTTTTACTTTCTCTGAGATGACAATTTCAGGGCAGAAGCCAGAAAGATGTCATCATGGTTAACTCCATTTGCTTATTCTTATTGATCTGCTTCTTTCGACTGACCCTACGTGCATCTTGATTTATGACTGATTGTGAGAAACCAGTGTCACCTCAACACCAGCAATCGCCAATTTGAGACTCTTCAGGACCACTGCTATAACTCATCTCCCGACTCGATAAAGCAAAGCCCAGACTTCCTAACATGGCATTTACAGCCCTCATGACTTGAGCCCAAGGACTGTTCCAACTGTATTCCTTATTACTGCTTGTCCTGTATCCTTTGTCCCATTCCAAAGGAACCTGTTCTTACACACAGCTTTGACTTTGCCCAAACTATCGTTTACCCACCTGGGATGTTATCTCCCTATATTCAAGGCCCTGTTCCAATGCCACTCCTTTCGTAGGCCTTCCTTTTCTTAACTAAATCTCCAATATTTAATTTTTAATCTTTATACCATAGTCAGCTAACAAGCCTGTTAAAAATGCAGTGGGAATTCAGAGGCCCCATCCCAGCAGATACTAATTCAGGAAGTCTAGAGTTGAGTCTAGAACTTTGTATTTTGACTTGTGTTCTAGTTGGTAATGATACAGTAGTCAGGGACCACACTGAGAAACACTTTTGTATTCTTTAAGGGAGTTATTTATTTCTACTTTATATTATACACTACATCGATTGCAGAATGGACTCTGAAATAACTTGTTTATATCTGTCCTAGCTCACACAGGTTTCCAATGAATTGACATTTCTATACACCAAAGTTTTTAAAATTGGAAAGGAGGTCCATGTTGGTCGGTAACTGCACCCAAAGAAGGAAGTAGCATTAACTATTCATCTTTTTAACCTCCTATCCATGGCTCCAGGGCAGGTCCAGGAATGCTTCTCCCTCAGAATGACAGACATTGGTGACTACTTGAGCCACACAGATGGTCATGGCATTGCCTGAACAGGAAGGAAAAACTGGCTGTAATGCCAGTGAAATGATGGAAGGTCTTGAGGTTGGGTGAGTTAGTTCAGAAACTATTCTACAACATGATGTTTTTGCCTTTGAGCTTAAGACTTTTGAGGGCATGATTACTATCTGGTTTATATTAGTCTTCACACAGTATTCAATACATTTTTGTTGAATGAAAAAGATAATAAATAAATCCTATTTTATTTTGGGAAAACAAACACATGAGTATTCCGATACCAATTGCAAGATGGGTTTGGAGAGAGTGACTTTAATTAAATAACTTATCCCCACATGTGTACTGTTCTTTCTTTTGTAAATGGAAACTTGTGATACCTGTCTACTATATACTTTAATGTTTTTTAAAACCGCAAGGTATCTTGAGCCTCTTGGATATGGGTATTATCAAAGCATTTTGCATTATTAACATGCTTTCACTTAAAATTCATTCACAGTTATGTCTGCAAAATTCAATACTGTACATCTACACCCAAGCTTATAAAGCATAATAAATTTGGAGATTGCTTCTTACATTTTACTCGAAAAAAAGAGTTACTTTAGCTATTTCCTTATTTATACTTCTTTAAATAGACTTAGAAAATTTAAATCTCAACCTTCATAAATATACGTAGTACACAAATCATTGCACAATTGTGTTCTGAAGAACATTATAAAGTGGTAATAATTTTTATTATCTTTCGCCACCTGGTGTCTTGATCAAGTTACTACAACCCATAATTGTGAGTTTTTAATAAAAATGATCATAGCTAATATTTATTAGACTTTTTTTCTGGAACAGGCACATATAAACCCCTTACATGCGTTAACTAATTAATTCAACCAATACTGAGAAACTGCTATGCATAAGTAACTTTTATGTATCAATGTGATTTTATCATCGTGACATTCCTTTAGGTAGTTCTGATGTTCTTCCCATGAGACTTCCGGGGTGTTAAATGGTACATGCAAGGTTATATAGCTAGATATGGAAGGACTGGTATTTAAATCAATTACTTCTCTCACTGCCTCTATTATTTGTGTAGCCATTTTTCTTTTACAAGATGATCCTTCAATATAAAAACCTTATCAATAATCTTTTAATACAGTTGCTTTCTTTGGGGTTAAGTGAATATTTATTCCATTTTAATTCCTCCTTTTGCTTTTTAGCTATATCTCTTAGAAAGATTTTTTGTGGTGGTTGCTCTAGGGATTGCAACATTCATTTTTGACATATCATTGTCTAATTAGATTTAATATCACACTATTGCATGCAAACTGTAAGAACCTTGAACAGTGTAATTCCATTTACATCCCATCCTTTATACTGTTGTCATATATTTTAGATCTAAATACATCACAAATGCCACAATACAATGTTATAATTTTTACTTTAGACAGTCATTTGCCTTTTAATGGAATTAAGAAATGAAAAAGATGATAGCTTTTATATTTACTCATCAATTTAGTGTTTTTGGTCCTTTTCATTCTTTCTATCTGATATAATTTCCTTTCTTTCATTTCTAATTCTAGTAAATTGATTCGTCTCTCTTTTTTTCTTGGTCAAACTAGCTAAAGGTTTGTCAATTCTTCTGATGCTTTCAAAGAACCCAGCTTTTGGGTTCACTGATTTTCTCTTATTTTTTCCTATTCTGTATATTATCAATTTCCACTTGAATCTCTATTATTCCTTTCCTTCTGCTTGTTTTAGGCTAAACTTATTCTCTTTTTTTCTTGTGTCTTCAGGTAAAAGTTTAGGTTACCAGTTCAAGATCTTCTTTTTTAATTGGGAATTTCGCAGTTGTAAATTTTCCTCCAATCACTGCTTGAGCTATATCTTATAAGTTTTTACATCTTGTGTCTTCATTTTCATTCATCTTAAAATATTTTTGAATTTTCCTTATGATTTCTTTTCTGACCCATGGATTATTTTGAAGTGTGTTGTTTAATCTTACATACCTGTGAATTTACCAAATTTCTTTCTGTTATTGATTTCTAATTTCATTCCATTTTGGTCAGAGGACATACTATATATATTAGGTTATTAAGTATAAAATATCTTATTTCCTTAAGTACTAAGTTTGACAGTTGATATCTCTGACATTTCACTCTGACACTTCTTGTTCACTCTGACACATCCTCATTCTTTGAAACTCATGGTTTGCCTTGTGATTATCTTTCAAATTTTTTTAGAGCAATTTTTGGTGAAACCATGGATAAGTCAAAAATGCGTGTAATTTTCTAATGTGAGTCCCATTGTGGAACCAATGCAGCACAGCTCAAAATATCAATGATGTGTTTGGGAAGGATGTTGCTAATGAACACACAGTACATAGATGGCTTGAGAAGTTCCATTCTGGTGATTTTAAACTTGAAAATGAGCCATGTGGGCAACAAGAGACCAAGATGGATAATGATGAGCTGAAAGTTAAAGAGGAAGCAAATCCATCTCAAACTAAGCGTGCATTAGCAGCAAGTTTTGACATTACTATTCCAATAACACTGGAGCATTTGAAACAAATGGGCAAGGTAAAAAAGCTGGATAGATGGGTACCACATGAATTAAATGAGCGTCAGAAGAGAAATCATCTCGAAGCTTGCCTTTCTTTGCTGTCACGACATAACGATTTCTACACTGTATTGTTACATGTGATGAAAAATGGATTCTTTCTGATGATCACAAACATTCGGCACAATGGTTGTATAAAGATAAAGTTCCGAAACGTAGTCCAAACCCGAATATTCATCAAAAAAAGCTAATGGTGTCTGTTTGGTGGTCCAACACTGGTATTACCCACTACAGCTTCTTGCAACCTGGTCAATGGATTACAGTGGATGTCTACTGCAACCAACTGGATGGTGTTTGTCCCCTTTGGATTCCCATTTGTGAACATTCCAGCCCTGCGGTAGGACATTTGAGGCACCATGATGTGCCATTTGGGGTGGCGTTTATCCCCTTTGGATTCCCATTTGTTTGATGGGCCTTGGCATTTTGTGTTGAGGATCCCCTGTATTGTCTGTTTGTTGTTTGTGAGTTTTGTTGCAACATAAGGAAGCTCCATCTCAAAATCCCTTGGGAAAAACTTTGGTCGAATGGTTAACTTATAGCTATAGCTATGAACCTATGTGTAAAGGGAAGAGTGGTTATTGTAATCCAATGTACATGCTGGAGTGTGAGGAGAAGTGGCTGTTAATGAGAATTCCCATTCAATTGATAGGCCGTGGCAGAAGGTTAAGGGGAGCAGGCGTATCACATGGCAAGAGAAGGAGCAAGAGAGAGAGGAGGGATTGCCAGGCTCTTTTAAACAATCAGCTCTCATGTCAACTAATAATAGATAGAATGAGAACTCACTCATTATCATGGGGCGGGCACCAAGCCATCCATGAGGGATCCGCCCCCATGATCCAAACACCTCCTACTAGGCCCCACCTCCACCACTGGGGATCAAATTTCAACATGAGATTTGAAGGGGCCAAACATTCAAACCATATAAACAGGTAATCAATATTATAATATCATACAGAATATTTTCACTGCCCTAAACAACCTCTGTGTTCTGCCTATTTATCCTTCCCTCTCCCTAACCCCTGGCAACCCCTGATCTCTTTGTATTTTTTTTTTTTTTTTTTGAGACAGAATCTAGCCCTAGAGTGCTGTGGAGTCAGCCTAGCTCACAGCAACCTCAAACTCCTGGGCTCAAGCGATCCTCCTGCCTCGGCCTCCCGAGTAGCTAGGACTACAAGCATGTGCCCCCACACCCAGCTAATTTTTTCTATAGATTTTTTAGTTGTCCAGCTAATTTCTTTCTATTTTTAGCAGAGACGTGGTCCTGCTCTTGCTCAGGCTGGTCTGGAACTCCTGTGCTCAAACAATCTGCCCACCTCGGCCTCCCAGAGTGCTACGATTACAGGTGTGAGCCACCACACCCAGCCCCCAGTGTTTGTTTTTGTCTGCTCTGTTGAAAATCAGCTGAGTGTAGCTATATGGTTTTATTTCTGGATCTTCTATTCTGTTCTATTGATTTATGTGTCTACTTTTATACTAGTACCATGCTGTTTTGGTTACTATGTCCTAGTAGTATAATTTGAAGTCAGGTAATATGATGCTTCCAGATTTGTTCTTTTTGCTTGGGCATAAATTTTCAACTCATTTGAGTAAATACCAAGGAACACTATTGCTAGATTATATGTGAGAATACATTTAGTTTTGCAAGAAATTGTCAAATTGTCTTCAAAAGTGGCTATACCATGTTTTATTCCCACCAGCAATGAATGAGAGTTCTTTGCCCATTTTTTAACTGGGAAATTTCTCTTTTACTGTTGAGTTTAAGAGTTTTAAAAAATATTAATATATTCTGAGGGCTGGGCTCAGTGGCTTACTCCTGTAATTCTAGCACTTCAGGAGCCTGAGGTGGATGGTTGCTTAAGGCCAGGAGTTTGAGACCAGCCTGAGCAAGAGTGACACCCCCATCTCTACTAAAAGTAGAACAATTAGCCAGGCTTTGTGGTGCATGCCTGTAGTCCCAACTACTTGGGAAGCTGAAGCAGGAGGATTGTTTGAACCCAGGAGTTTGAGGTTGCAGTGAGTTGTGATGACATCACTGCACTCTAGCCTGGGCAACAGGGTGAGACTCTGTCTTAAAAAATGTATATATATATATATATATATATTTTTTTTTTTCTGGACATGAGCTACTTATCATTCTGATTACTGGTTCTTCTCAAGTTCCATGGATCTTGATGCCATATCAACATCTCTCCTGGCCATGTGGGAGAAGCATTCTGCTGTTCCAAATGCCACGCCACACTGGGGACTTAGTGACACTATTCTAGGCTCATCTACAAAGAAAGATACCTACAGCTCTTTCTACTCAATGGCTCTACTTCCATGGAAGGTGGGAAAAACTGGCTCCTACATCAGCGCACTCTTTATATCTTTTGTTTTGGTCCTAAGTTTTGTGCCCTATGTCATTCAGTTTTTGAGGTTTAATACTTAGAAATCAGTCTTTAAAACTCAAAGTATTGTCTCTGACACCAGCTTTAAAACCTATTTTAAAATTCAGAAGCAAGAATTTGATTTCTTTGCTATCTGCCTCCCTGATACTTGTATTTGAATTTGAACGGGGACAGGGACCAAGATATAAGGATGTAATTACTGCAAAAATATTATCTTGCTATATAAAATCGCTGTCTAAGGCCGGGCGCGGTGGCTCACGCCTGTAATCCTAGCACTCTGGGAGACCGAGGCGGGTGGATCGCTCGAGGTCAGGAGTTCGAGACCAGCATGAGCAAGAGTGAGACCCCGTCTCTACTAAAAATAGAAAGAAATTATATGGACAACTAAAATATATACATATAGAAAAAATTAGCCGGGCATGGTGGCGCATGCCTGTAGTCCCAGCTACTCGGGAGGCTGAGGCAGGAGGATCGCTTAAGCCCAGGAGTTTGAGGTTGCTGTGAGCTAGACTGATGCCACGGCACTCACTCTAGCCCGGGCAACAGAGTGACACTCTGTCTCAAAAATAAATAAATAAATAAATAAAATCGCTGTCTAACAGCAAGCTGAGTCTAAACAGGTGCAGGTTGCACAGGTAGTGAAGCTCAGTGATAGAAAGTGATCAGGAGTCATTCTGAAGAGTGAGTAGCAACTTTGCTTTGTACGCCAGCTCCATAGTCATGGGTTCTGTATGTGTTCAGGCAGGCTAAGGTGTCATAAACACAACTGGGAGTAGCTTAAGCAAAGCAGAGAACCCATTTCAAGGATACCGTAATGTCTCATAAAACCCCAGGACCAGAAAGCAGTTAGACCTCAGGAACAAAAAGAATCAGGAACTCAAATGTAGTCATCACATTCTTCACCTTTTCTGGTTCACAAAATTACTGAAAGCTCCTAGTTTTTGCATTTCCCAGGGACATTCAAGGATTACCTGACCTTTCTTTTTATTACACTTCCAAAATTTCTGGAAAAGGACAGTTGCCCAATTTAAAATAAATGAAATGTGGCCAGGGCTGGGGGGACAGGGGACGTCTCAATCTAATAACAGAAATTTCCATGGTTACTGGGCAAATGGTGTGATGAGCATAGAGAAAATTTCCAAAAACAGCAGTTTGCTGGGCAGACAAATCTGGCAGGTGCTCTCTTTGTTGTTCCTGACTGCATGTAGTTGGAAGTCCAAATTTCTCAGAACAGCATACAAAGACCTTCAGAATCTCCCTTTAATCTATTTTTCCTACTTCTTCTTTTGTCAACCCTGTATCTTCCCCTGTACCCTGAATTTAGCAGCAGTAAGCTACTTTCTCTTCCTGGAACCCACTGTGATCTTTTATGACTGTAAATCTTTGTACTTGCTTTTTTCTTTGTCTGGAATACCTTTCCCCCTCTAGTCTGGCAGATATAATAACTTCAACTCATCTCTTAGGTCCAGCTCTGTGTTACTTATGGAAACAGTCTTGATTTCCAAAGCAGACTTTGTTGCTCTCTGTGTGTTTCACTTTGCACTATTTTAGAGCCCCTATCACATTGGATTGTAGCTGTTGTCTAATCTATCTCTTTTTTTCTAGCAATTTGGATATTTTAAATGCAAGACTATGTCTTGGTCTTATTTGTCTCAGTGATGGCCTGACTTTGGCTGGTACGTAGCAGAGGTTCAGTAAAATTCTCATTAGTCCTGTTATTATTTTTCTCTTTTTCTCCCAGACCTCACTTATGGCAGCAACCCAGCTCCCTGGACTATTTGCAAACTGAGAAAATAAAGCTTGATTCATTTTTATCTTGCTCTTTGGGGTCTTTCTTTTAAATCAAACTTTGACTATGGGTCAGATGTGGTGGCTCACGCCTGTAGTCCCAGCATTTTGGGAGGCTGAGGTGGGAGGATCACTTGAGGCCAGGAGTTCGAGACCAGCCTGGGCAATAAAGTGAGACCTTGTCTCTACAAAAAAATAAAATAAAATAAAAAAATAAAAAATCAGCTGCACGTGGTAGTGCGCGCCTACAGTCCCAGCTGCTCAGGCAGGATGATCACTTGAGCCCAGGAGTTTGAGGCTGCACTATGATAATACTACTGCACTCCAGCCTGGGTGACAGAGCAAAACTGTCTCTAAAATAAATACATACTTAAATAAAATTAAATAAAAAATACTATGTAAATGTAATTTCATTTTGTTACCTCTCTACTTCATTAAAGTAAAATAAAAATACCCTTTATACACACATATGCCCCCCACATACCGTTAAAACAGCAAAAGTAAACACTAACAAGAAACCAGATTAAAAATTCCCCAAATGTTGAATTTTGGGGCTTAGCGTGGAATAGGAATAATGGAGACATAATTCTGGTCCTCTCTTTGGCAGTTTTTAATTGCTGTTTCTCAATCCCAGTCAGAAAGCAGGCAGCTGGCCTATCTCTCTGCTTTCCTCTCACCCCATTTCTTCTCTCTCCTCCCTTGCCACCATGTAAAACCAGATGGGTTGGGAAGCCAGGCATAACAGAAGGGGAACTTTTTTTTTTTTTTTTTTGAGACAGAGTCTCACTCTGTTGCCCCAGCTAGAGTGCTGTGGTGTCAGCCTAGCTCACAGCAACCTCAAACTCCTGGGCTCAAGCGACCCTACTGCCTCAGCCTCCCAGGTAGCTGGGACTACAGGCATGCGCCACCACGCCCAGCTAATTTTTTTTATATATATATTTTTAGCTGCCCAGCTAATTTCTATTTTTTTTTTTTTTTTAGAGACGGGGTCTCGCAAACTCCTCAGCTCAAAGGATCCGCCCGTCTCGGCCTCCCAGAGTGCTAGGATTACAGGCGTGAGCCACCGTGCCCGGCCAAGAGGAACATTCTTTTCCTCCACTACTGCTTCATCCTCTCTCTCTCTTCTTCAAATTCTGTTTTTGGCCTGTCTTTTCTCACCCTCCCATCTCCATCTGGTGGACACACTTTCATGTTTGTCTTTTTCATATTTGATTTTACTGTCATATTTCACATTTTACATGATTTTTTTTGAGAAAATTCACGGACAGAGAAAGTATCCTTATATATATATATATATATTTTTAAAAGTAAAATTTGCAAAGTTAAGTATTGTACATGTAAACTAATGATTCAAATTCGCCAGGTTTCTAAGGTATTCAGAGTAAGCCAGTCAGGTAATTTTTGCTCCATCTGGGCAAAAATGCATCTGAATTCCTGTTAAGTGGATTTGCAAGATGAAATCTTAAGTTTACCACTTTCATGCTCATCTAAATCTAGAAAAACAAAATCAATAAAAATCTATTCATGCTTATTAAGCATTTCAAGGAGGGTGTGAATAAAGAGCAGAGGCTGGGAGCAGTGACTCCAGCAGTTTTCTGAAACTCAAAACCAATAACCAATGTCAACCAGTAACTCTTCCCCTCCCCGCCCCTTACAGAATAATAGAGACAAAGAACAGGAGAGGATAAAAAAAAAACCCCAGTTATATTTTTAAAGAAAGTATACATCTTAGAATGAAAAAGCCATTAGCAATGGCTTTGTAAATGGCACCGGAAAAGAACAAACCCAGGCACGTCGTGCAATACTGCAAACAGCTGACTTTGGGAAGGCGTCACCCCCAGAAACAATTTCACTGGAGCGCACCCCACGCCTACCCCGGCTCGGGTCTCCTCCCCGTCCCTCTTCCGCATGCGCACACCGAGCGTACGCCGGCTGTGTGCGCTCGTCGCCTTCCCAGCCCCCGAATTTCCAACTCCGGTTGGTGTGTTTCACGGGACCGCCCCTCTAGCAGGACCAGTGTGGCGGCCGCCCCGGTGCTCCGCCCCGCCCGGCGGCAGCGTGTGGCTGCTCTGCTCGGAGCCGGGCTGCGAGCGGGGATGGCGGCGGTGGCGGCGACTGCGAGCTGGCTGCTCCGGCTCCGTGCGGCGGGGGCTGAGCGGCACTGGCGTCGGCTTCGTGGCGCGGGGCTGGCGCGGGGCTTCCTTCAGTCCTCCTCGGCCGGCCATGGTGCGGTCCAGAGGCGGCAGGTGGCTCACTTCACTTTCCAGCCCGACCCGGAGCCCCAGGAGTACGGTGAGCCCGGGGCTACCCTCCCCGGTCCCGGTCCCGCTACAGCCCAGACCCCCGGGCCGGCCGGCGCGCGCAGGGAGTGCCGCTCCACCATCCGGGCCGGGGCCGAAGGGCTGGTCCTGCATCCCGGCTTAATCCCTGCCTTACTCTCTGGAACCTCCCTGCCTCAGGGGCTGCCTGTGATTCCCTCCTGGCTCTAGTTTTTGTGACTGTTCGCCTTCGAGACGCAGTCCCTCCGCACCCTCGAGATGGGTGAGACAGCATACTGCTGTCTGGAAGGGCCCTAGGGACAGGGTTGGTGGCCAGGGAAAGCCTCCCTCGTCTGCCCTCCATCCCTGCTTTCTCAACCTGCGCCTTCGGTGGTGTTCCAGCTTGCCCAAGACTGGGTCGCTAACTTTAGGCAGTGGCATTTGAAAGAAAAAAAAATATGTATTTTTTTTTTTCAGTAGGTAAGAAGAAAACCAAGGGTCTAAGTAACTGAATTGATTTGGCCAAGGTCACAGAACAAGTTCTTCCTAGAAATGGGAAGGAATTCAGGCTTCTTATTTGAGTTTAGTACTGAGCTTGAGCTGGGCAGTGCTGCCACTTAGCCAAGGAGAGGTAATCCGTGAAGGTGATGGGAGGAGGCAGCCACGGGAAGGGCATGTAGCAAACTCCGTGTGATATGACTGTTGCGTGACTTTTAGCATTTCTTCTGCAAGTTTTATGTGATCTCTTAAAGATCCAGTTGTCTGTTGTCAGAATATCGGGAAATACTAAGCAAACATTTACCATTTGCTTTTCTAATAACTTCTCACGTGCTAGAGCAGATGTTTTTGGAAGTGTGTCTTGTGAATAATAAGAATGAGCATTTATTGAGTGCTTACCACAGGCAGGCGCTGTCTGGGTGTGTTTCATCATCTCTTTTGATGCTTAGGACAACCTTAAAAGGTAGGTAATGTTTTTATTCCCATTTTGTAGTTAGGCTAACTGAGTTCTTGAGATAGTTTGTCCAAAGTTGCAGAGCTAAGTTAGTGGTAGCTCCCGCTTTGGAATCTAATTGGTCAGATTCCAGAGCTTCCATTCTAAACAACTTATTAAAATGCATGTAGAAATAATTTATTAAGAGAGTGTCCCAGTTTTGTGGAACAGTAGATACCATAAAGGTGTTTTGTCACCAACAAGATAAATCCTCCATTCTGTCTTCAAAGCAAAGAAACTTTGGATCAATATGGAAGTAATAGAGCACAGGCCTTCTTAATCCCCCTTTCCGTAATTGTAAACTTACTAAAATCTCAGTAAAGTGATATCACATTTATATGTTCATTCTTATTATAAAAATAACATAAACATATTACAGATAATTTGGATAATAGAGAAAAAGTAAAAAAAAATATAATTTCAACACCTATGACAGTAAGCATCACTAACATTTTGGGGTGTATTCTTCAGGTATTTCCTTCCAGTTTAGTGTAGTCTTTTCCATAGTTGCAGTTTTAATGCAAATACAATTTGCATTATTTAATCGGAAGCATTTTGCTATGATGCTATACTGTTTTTATAACCTTTTTAGAATTTAGAGGACATGTTCCATGGAGTAGAGACACAATTCAGTAATCAAAATCTTGACTCTGGAAACAGATTGTCCTAGGTTTGCTCTTGTCCCTGCCACCTATGACTTTGGAGTTATCACTTATGCTCTATAACCCTTGGTTTCTTTATAAGTAAGGAGTTAATACCTACTTGAGGTTGTTATGAGGCTTAAATAAAACAATCTTTGTAATGTACTTAACATAGTGTTTGACAACTAAGAAGCAAGATTCACTCAGAAAGAGGAAACTTTAAATATTACCATTTTGCTTTTGTTGTTAGAGTTTTGCAATGTTATGAGTAATGCAGATATGAGCATTTCGTGCATTTGGCTTTTGCGTATCTGAGATTATTTCCTGAGATTAGAGTCCCAGGGGTGAGATTTAATTTCAAAAAAATAAGGGGGTACAGATGTTTTGATACATGGCTTGAGTCAGGGCTACAAATGTGCCCATCATCCAAATAATGTTCATTGTCTTAAAATAAGACGACAATGACATTTGCTGCATTGATTGACTCTTCCTTTCACGAGAGATTTCTCTGTAGCATACAAGGTTTTTGACAGCATTTTACCCACAGAACTTCTTTCAAAATTGGAGGCAATCCTGTCGAACCTTGCTGCTGATTTATCAACTAGGTTTATACAATATTCTAAATCCTTCATTGTCACTTCAACACTGTTCACAGCATCTTCACCAGGATTAGATTCCATTGTAAGAAACTACTTTCTTTGCTCGTTCCTATGAAACAACACCTTATCCATTCAAGTTTTATCATGAGCCTGCAGCAATTCAGTCACATTTTCAGGCTCCACTTGTAATTCTAGTTCTCTTGCTAAACTAGAGAACCACATGTGCAGTGACTTTTTCCACAGAAGTCTTGAGGGTTGGAATCAACTTCTCCCAAACTCCTATTAATGTTGACATTTTGACCTCCTCCCATGAATTGTGAATGTTCTAAAATTTAGTAGTCCTCAACCTTTTTGGCACCATGGAAGACATTTTTTCCCAGATGAGGGGGAAGAGGTCGGAGATGGGGGCTTGGGGGGCGGGCAGGGTGATTAGAGGCAGAGCCCAAGCGGTGACTTAACTGCCCTGTTTTCCTAACAGGCCATGGACCAGTACCCGGCTGCGGTTCGGGGGTTGGGGATCCAGAATGGTGAAACCTTTCCAGAAGATGTTCATTTTACTTTGCCCAGATCAATCAAAGGAATCACTATGGCAGCTATAGCCTTATGAAATGTATTTTTTAAATAATAACACTTGATAGTTGAAAGTACTCCTTGATCTGTGGACTGCTGTATGAATGTTGTGTTAGCAGGCATGAAAACAACACTAATCTCCTTGTACATGTCCATCAGAGCTCTGGGGTAACCACATGCATTGCCAGTGAGCAGTAATATCTTGAAAGGATTCTTTTTTTCTGAGCAGTAGGTCTCAACAGTGGGCTTAAAATATTTAGGAAACTCTGCTGTAAACAGAGGTGCTGTCATCCAGGCTTTGTTGTTCCAGTTATAGATCACAGGCAGAGTAGATTTAGCATTCTTCTTAAAGGACCTAGGATTCTTGGAATGGTAAATGAGCATTGCCTTTAACGTCAGGTCACCAACAAGAGAGTCAGCCTGTCCTTTGTGGCTTTGAAGCCAGGCGTTGACTTCTCTCCAGCTATGAAAGTCGTAGATGTTATCTTCTTCCAATAGAAGGCTATTGCATCTCCACTGAAAAATCTATTGTTTAGTGGAGCCACCTTTATCAAAGATCTTAGCTAGATCTTCTGGATAACTTGTTGCAACTTCTCCATTAACACTTGCTGCTCCACCTTGCACTTTTATGTTATGGAAACAGCTTCCAAACTCTGCCAGCTTCAAACTTTTCTTCAGCTTTCTCACCTCTCTCAATCTTCATAGAATTGAAGAGAATTAAGGCCTTAATTTGGATTAGGTTATAGCTTAAGGGAATGTTGTATCTGATTTGATCTTCTATCCACACCAAAAAGACTATTTTGCTTTCTTAGTTGTTCACTGGAGTAACCCTTTTAATTTTCTTCAAGAGCTTTTCCTTTGCATTCCCAACTAGGCTGTTTGGCATAAGAAGCTTGGCTTTCAGCCTGTCTGGGCTTTCAACCTGTCTGGGCTTTCAACATACCTTCCTCACTAAGCTTAATCATTTCTAGCTTTTAATTTAAGAGAGAGATGTGTGATTCTTTCTTTCACTTGAACACTTAGAGGCAGTTATAGGGTAATTAATTGGCCTAATTTCAATATTGTTGTGTCTCAGGGAATAGGGAAACTGGGGCAGAGGGAGAGACTTGGGGGAATAGCTGGTCAGTGGAGTAGTCACAATACATACAACATTTACCAATTAAGTTTGCTGTCTTATATGGGTGTCGTTTGTGGTTACAATAGTAACCTCAAAGATCACTGATCACAGATCACAATAACAGATATCATAGTAATGAAAAAGTTTGAAATATTGTGAGAATTACCAAAGTGTGACAGAGAGACATAAAGTGAGCACATGTTGGAAAAATGGTGCTGATAGATTTGGTCAATGCAGGGTTGCCACAAACCTTCAATTTGTAAAAAAACACAATATTTGTGAAGCACAATAAAATGAAGTGGAATAAAACAGGATATTCTTGTATCTATTAAATGATGTAATCTTAGCCCTAAGAAAAATAAATTTTGAAGTAGTTATGGATATGTGGTGTGATTGTATATCCTTTGGCAAGGTGATATGCCAATACTTGCTTCAGTAAATTCCTATTATCCCCACCAGAAATAAAAGTAGAAACAGGTTATTCCGGGCACACAGGGCAGCAGGACATTTCTGATTGGGAATTGCCAAGACCTGAAGCCTGGGCATTCAGTGCTGTTGAAAGGCCCAGAGAGACTTCAGAAGCCCGGGAAGGGTGTCAGTGGATAATAGAAGGATTAAAGAAGTCATAGGTCAGAATCTGCTGTGGAGCCAGGCCAGGCTAGGAAAGGGAATGGGTCTCCAGGAAAAGTGTAAGTGACCACTGTGTCATGCGCAGGGGCTTGAAGGCAACAGCAGTAGCTATTGTGACCCACACTGGAAATTAGACCTTAACTCTTGGGGCATCTTGTACTGCTGAAGCATGGAGCCTGGACGGTACAGTGGTCAGGGTAAGCAGCAGATACCGAAGGGATTTGATGTCAGCATCCTGTGGGATAAGGTGTCCACCAGTGCATAGATCAGGCACTAAAGGAAGACTGGGCCTAGGGATCAGAGACGATGTAGGCACAGGCCTTTCTGTGCTCTGAATAGTGCTCTGGGAGAGGAGTTGATCTAAAGCTCTGGGATGACTCTGGATGCTGGGCAGCACCTGGGCTTAAATTCAAAGTTCTAAGGTCATGGTGTTTCTGAATTCCAGTGTTTGGAACTTTATCAAATGAAGCTTTACTATACCATTCAGAATAGTGCAAAGACCAGGATGAAGGATATGGACAAAGCCCAGAATCTAACAATAAATAGCTAATATTTATTCAGCACTCAAAACTGTGTCAGGTACTGTTCTAAGTACATTACGTGTATTGCTCCATGTATTCCTACCAAAAAATCCGTGTAGGGGGATGGGCATTGGCTCACAGAGAGTCTACTTCAGTAATGAGACAACAGGAAGGACTAAGTGAGATGTGTGCAGGCGTAGGAGTATGATGTTCTCCAAATGCCAGCAGTTCTGGGTACTGAAGTTTATCTTTGTTTTATAGTCTTCCTCACTGTTTTATGGTTCATGACCATTTGCTGTTGATGGCATATTTAACACATGCCACTGGTCACGTGCTTTCTGTGTGGCTTAGGTTCCCAACTCCTGTCCTGAGAGTGTCTTTCCAGACTATTCTCACTGTGGCTGGTCTCCTTTGCTGACTTTCCATGGCTTTTATTGTCTATGCACATTTAGCCACTTGGTTATATTCTTTCTTCCTTTTTTATACTTGTTTTTTAATTGTTTAATATGTATAATTTTTGTCCCATCAACAAGTTTCTTCAGGTCTGTATGGCTTTTGTATCTTCTATGGAGCCAGCATCATTGTAAATAATTCAGTAAATTCACATAATATATTTTATATTTTGTACCTTGATTTTAGTCAAGTTGTAATAAACTATTAGGAAACAGGTTATTTTTACATATCTTACAATGTATGAAATATTTTTTGATTTTCACAGGGCAAACTCAGAAAATGAATCTTTTCCAGTCAGTAACAAGTGCCTTGGATAACTCATTGGCCAAAGATCCTACTGCAGGTAAACTTCATTTGTGCTTCACTTGTGACAGCTGTGTTAATTCCAGAATTGAAGGTTTGCTTGAAGTATTTATGTGAAACTCAATGGTTAACATCATATCTGCCTGGAATTTTTAAAAGACCTGATTAATAATTAAGGGTAAATAATCAAATTGCAATATTATTAACAAACTTTTAATCCACTTATTACTAATTAGCTTTCATGTATATCTAATATCATCAAGTTAACTTTCTCTCATGGTATGTATGATCATGATATATTAATGCCTTCTGGATTAATACCTACCGTATACTCCTGTTTCTTTAGCATATAGAAAAAACAAAATACCGCTTTATTCAGCTAGCTATTTATCAAATGAGACTTGACTTCATACTTTCCCTTGGGATACATTGTCATTCAACTTGTAAGATTTTTTGGAAATAATTTTAATATAATATTTATAATTTTATAAATAAAAATATTTATCTTATTAAATTATTGATATAAAAACAATTGTACTTCCACTGTATGTTTTCTAAGTTTTATTGCCTTTACTTCACATACATATGCACATATACTTGTGTAGGGGAGCCAGAGATTACCTCCAGCCCCCCTTTTAGTTCTTGGTGGGTTCCTTAGCTGGGTCTAGAAACCAGATTGACACCAGGCAGATGAACCAGAGAAAAGCATATACATTTATTAGTTTTGCACGTATGTGGGGATCTTCACAAGAGAGTAAAGTCCAAAGAAGTGGCCGAAGCAAGATGCTTTCATACTTTTTAGACAAAGCATAAATTTAAGAAGAACTTATGGGACAAAGAAAATCTGGCTAGGGGCAGTAAACTTTCTAGGAGAATCACTAGGATAAATATGGGAGGTGTAAAACAGGTGGAAGATAAGGGTTACTTTGTTAAGTATGTTTATTCAGGTCCATTGCAACCTCCAGTTTTAAGTCACTGGTGATACTTTCTCTGGTATGGAGAGGGTATCCCTCCCAGAGGATTCTGTCGCTTGCTGCATGCATGAAGTGATAGGTCAGCTCACCCTTTCTGAACCTACAATTTCTCCAATGTTTTTAACTTGAAATAATCCATATAGCAATCTGGCTTATATACGGATAGCACATCCTTCACTCTTCCTTTTCCCTGGTCTGAAACTTACCAGAAGTTTCAAACATTAAAAGCTGATTTGGTGGCTGTGGAGAGAAAAGTTGAGTTAGTAGCTGTGCCACAAGGGATCTGCAAAGGAAGAGAAGAATGTAAATTAGGATACGAATGAATAAACAGAAAAGAACAAATCTAAGCACTGTTCCTCACACTCTGTTAAACCTGTCTCCCATTCCTGGGAATAGGTCCATCCAATAAAATGTTTTGGCTTCATTTATTTGATGAAGAATGTTTATCTTGTCTTTTAAAAGGTGTCAGTTAGACTCTGTCCAGAATGATTCATACAGAAGCAGCGTTTTTCTCCAGTGATTGCACAGGCCCCTCCCTCTTGGGCTGTCAGTGTCTCTAGCACGCAGCCATTCTGAAGGACAACAGAGGCTAAGCTATCAACTTCTGATTGGAGTGTTTTTAATGTGTGCATAGTAATGTTGAACTTTTTAAAAATTTTTCTATTTTTAGTAGAGATGAGGTCTTGCTCTTGCTTAGGCTGGTCTTGAACTCCTGAACTTAAGCAATCCTCCTGCCTCGGCCTCCCAGAGTGCTAGGATTACAGGCGTGAGCCACCACGCCCAGCTGATGACAAGAACTTTTGTTCTATTATTTAGAAAAGATTTAGAACTGCGTTTTCAATCTCGTAAACTCCAATGCCTGGGAAAAAATCTTTCAACATTGAATAAACTTAGAATTGTGACATACAAGTGGATTTTCAATGTTCCGTCTAGTACATTTTTGTGGTGCTAAGAATTGTGATATATAAGTGGGTTTTCAATATTACATTTAGTACATTTGTGGGGTACTACCTTATGAACAAAGGAGCTCAAGTGTGTGATTTGCCTAAGAGTTAACATAGAGTACCTGGTGACAGTGGTGCTAAGTATATGAATCTATGTTGCCTGGTCATCTAGGTAGGAATCCTTTATATATCTTATTACCACATAAGATAAACAGACCAGTGTTGTCCACAGATAAGGTCAGAGTAGAATTTGTGACCCTCCCTCTCCTGCCCAAGTTGGGCTTTGTTGTGACTTGGCTTCTGTTATATTGACCTCTGCACATCTCCATCCTCCATGTGTCCCTGCTAGTTCATAGGAACAGAACAGGTTGCAAAATATCTGATATAGGAGGCCTTTAATTTGGTTTAGGCAGTCATAGGGCTTAATTTTGTTACCTGGCCAAGTTAGTACAGAGTTTTTGTCTTTTGTGTGCAATCTTTGATGTCTGCTAGCCTAATGAGGGGAAGAGGTAAGCTTCCCTAGTGCTACACAGGGCTGACTTGGGAGCCCTTTGTAACATCTGGTGATGTGGCAAGTGTTTATGTCGTAAAAGTGTCAATGTCAAGACTGTTTATGACCTTTCTGAGAGGTGTAAGGGTACCATGGTTGGAATCAAACCACAGGGTTTGGGTGCAACATCTCATTGGTTTGTTACCTAAGAGAAGTACAGCATCATCCTTGCTTTCCTAATGACTTCACCAGAGCAAAGGACAGTCATTCAGTTCTCACAGAGATTTCTTTGTGTCCAATTGACTCACCAAAAGGTGAAATAGTGTGACGTTGTTTTCTCTTGGCATATATCCGTGCTCCATACTTTATCCAGCAAACACTCACATTGCAGGGGTGGGAACCTGCAGCCTCAAGGCCACATGTGGCCCTTCAGATCCCCAAGTGTGACCCCTCGACCAAATCCAAACTTCACAGAACAAATCTCTTTATTAAAAGGATTTGTTCTGTAAAATTTGGATTCAGTCAAAAGGCCACACTCAAGGATCCAGAAGGCCACATGTGGCCCCAAGGCTGTGGCTTCCCCAGATGTTGACATAATCAACAATCAGATTGATTACTTATATTAGCCAGGGTTTGGAAGACTGATACAAAGGGGTGCTGGGTCTGTGCCTGACCTGTTGGAAATACAGTAAGGGTTAATAAGAGCAAGACGCAGTTTGAAAAAAGGTCTATAATGGAGGATTAGGAGGAGAATAGGATAGATGAAGATGGTTTCTAGTCAACTTTTTAATAGTCTATCAACAGACTAGGGAAAGGGCTTTTGTCATTGAAAAAAAAGGGGCTGTGTTTTTTGTTTGCTTTTTGTTTTTTTCTGAGGAAGAGTAGTAAGGAGATCTAAAAGGGGGAGAAAATAGGTGGAAATAGAATTTCTTGATCCATGTTCTTGGGAAAAGCTGTCTACTTCAAAGAAATACTGTCTACTTGTGGGGTCTGGGAATTGGTCTTGGAAATGCTTACTTTAAGGTTGCCTCGAGGGGTAATTTTCTAATTGTCTTGGGAGCGCTGATCAGGATCTAGCTTGGATATGACTTGTGTGGACCCAGGAGGATTTTTCCTTTATTTTGATGGCAGCGTAGGTTGTCAGCACTGCTTCATATGGGCCTTCCCAGCGAGGTGACAGTGTGTGCATTCTTCTAAAAACTGTGATGTACACATTATTTCCTGGTCAAAAGGGTAGGCGAGGCTTGTCAGTTGTTGGTGGAGGCTATGCCTCTTTTGACCAGTTGATGATATGTTTCAAGTATATTGGTGCCTGAATGTAGCTTAGCATCAGATTGTCCATGTAAATCCCCGTAGTGTTCATTTAACCAGGAATGGAAGGTTTAGTGGTGCCACCAGGCATATGGTGTCCAGACGCTATTTCAAAAGGGATGAATCCATGTCTTCTATTCAGAGTATCCTGAATTTGTATAAGGGCCGGATATAATACTTTTGGCCATTTAAGTCCAGTTTCTTGACAGACTTTTCCCAAAGTCTGTTTAATGTCCAGACTTTTACGTTCTACTTGTCCTGAGGATTGTGGATGGTACGAGGTATGAAATTTTGAGTACCCCAAAGTTTTTGCAAGCAAGTGGTTTATCTCTGCTATAAAATGAGTTCCTTGGTCTGACTCAATCCATAAAGGAATACCAAAGCAAGGAATGATCTCAGTTATCAATTTAGTGATAAAGGAGGGATTGGTTAATAGGGCCTGATCTGTCTCCATGTGGAGAGGTGCTATGTGTTAGGAACTTGTAGGAGAGTGGATACAGCATGGGAAGGGAACATAGAGGTGAATGGGAGAGCCTAGCTCAGGAGTGTTGCTTTATCAATTAGGGCAGCAGCTGCTGCTGTTGTGCACAGGCATGAGGCTTGCCTTGCTGCCATAGAAGCCAGCTGGGCATGACACCTATGCTACAGGGCATATCTGAGAGGCAAAGGGTTGCCCTAGAATACTTGCATTATTTTCATGACAATATGGGTGAAAAGGTTTATTAAAATTGAGTGAGCCAAGAGCAAGGGTGTGGACAGTGCTAATTTTAAGGCTTTAAAGGAACTTAATGCCTCTGAGGGCCCCCTGGAGTGGTAGTGGGAGGAGGACACATAGTGGACTCCAGCTACAAGAGGGATGGACAAACTGACTCAAGGCATTTTGGAGTGAGCTTTTGAGTGCCCTGAGGTATTTTGTGCCTTAAGTAAGTGATAGTTGTTTGTACTAACTTAAGTTCAGATCTGGAGGCTTTATTTAGCTAATGCCTTTAGGAGAATGAGAGATTCTGTAAGGACACCTTGTTTAGTTTGGTCACAAAGCAGAAGATCATCAGCATATTGCATGAGGGTGGAGCCTTGGGTGAAGGCTGTAGAATCCACGTGGGCTTTAAGGATTTGAGAGAATATTGAGGGGGACTCACAGTATCCCTGAGGTATGGAGTCCATGTTAATGTCACCCTCTAAATGTAAATGCAAAGAGAAACTGTGAGTCAGGATGCAAAGGAATTGAAAAGAAAGCTGAGCAGAGGCCAATTAGTGTCAGCTGGGCTGTATCAGCAGGAACTGAGGTATAAGGATAGTGGCCACATTGGGGATGACAAGGTGGTAGAGAGTTACATAGGAGTTTATGGCTCTTTCAGCCTGTACAAATTGATAGATTTGATTTCTGTTTGAGTCAAATTTCTCTTCCTTTTTTACTGGTAAGATCAGGGCTTAAAATAAGTACACTCTGCTACAAAAGGGGCTCTGTTATAGGTTTGATTCCTCATTCTGCATCTCATGAGAAGGGTACTGAGCTACTGATGGCAAGGGTTTGTTCCTTTTCCATGCAGTATGTACAGGTTCTGCACTCAGTAGCAGTCCAATTTCATTTGCCTGTGAAGCCTGGAGATGAGTTGGGACATCTTGTAAAATTGCATCTTCTTTAGAGGAATTCGAACCAAGATGGGTTTCCATGAAAGAGAGAATAGGATATTTAGAGTATGATCTGAAGGCAGAGAAATAAAAGTGCCTTTCTTATTACGTTGTATGGTGGCATTAAACTTATTACATAATAAATCTCTACCTAAAAGGTCTACTGTGAGGAGTCAAGAACTAAAAAGGTATCGTGGGTGTTAAGAGGGCCTAATGATATTAGGGCAGCCGGAGATACAGGCAGTGAAATAGGTTGCCCAGAGAGTCCAACAGCTTACATAGAATCAGAGGTAACAGGTAAAGATAACTCCTGAGCGAATAGTAGAGAGACTTGCACCAGTGTTTATTAAAAAATCCAATTCCCAGTCCTCTACTTTAAGCTTTATGGTGGGCTCTGGGGTTTGACTGAGGATTGGCTGACCCTGTCAGTCAATGGGGTATTGTCCCACAGGAGGGGAAAAAGAAGCCTTCTGAGGGTGCTGGGTTTTAGGGAGAGTTTCTTCCTTTTTTTTTTTTTTTTTTTTAAAGTATAAGACAGCAGTTTTTCCAATGCCCTGGCTTTTTGCAATATATGCAAATTTTAAAGGCAAACTAGAAAAGCCTTGTGGCTGACCAAAGCCAAGAGAGGACTTTGAGTCGTTCTCAGAAGGCTGCCTTTGTTTTGGTAATGATTAAAGGTTCAAGGCAAGGACTGTTGATTTCATTTCCATTTTCCCCTTATTTTCTTGTAAGCCATTTTCAAAGAATTGTGTAGCCACTTCTATCATAACGCTTAGAGATTGACCAGCCCAACCAATTATACTATTTTGGATTTTCCTTTTTATGTCAGGAAGAAGATTTCCATCCGGAGCAGAGATTAGAAGATTTCTATGCTCTGGAGTTTCAGGATATAATGCAATAAGCTTTTGAAAAACTTGTATCAATTTTTCAACAAATGCCTTGGGTTGCTCTTCCCCTTTCTGGATACACAGTGCAACACTGGACCAATTCACCTTAGGGGAGAAAGCTCGATATTGCTCCTATTAGGCCCTGAATGGCAGCGTACGTCTGAGCTATCTCCTCATCATCTGCAGGAGGGCCAGAGAGGAGCTCTGGCCATCTCTTCCCTCTGTGGCAGGGATTTTACCCCAGAGGAGTTCTGGCCTGTCTAATAACTGCAGTTTAATCATGAAAGGGAAATATACCCCTTAGTAGCCAGTCAAGGTCCCTATGTGTGAGGTTATGGATGGCCACTAATCTCTCTAAATCTTCTCTAAGCTTGGTAGGATCTTCTGAAAGTGGGGGCAAAAGGGCTTTTTGATTTAAAAGTTCTGCTGCCATCCAGGGCACATGAGTTCTTTGAGTACAGAGTCCAAGAAACATTTGCAGAGGGCATTGCATAGGGAGGTCTCATTACAAAGCCTTGGGAAGTAGGAGAGGTAGTAAGGCACCGCAAAGCAAGCCTTGCTGTGGTTCCCGGAGACTGTGTCAGCTCTGTGATATTTTCTGGCTGTCAGCTTTTACACAAATCACCTGTATGCCTGGGGCTTTAAGATCAGGCTAGAGGGCTTTTTGTAAATCATCCAGAGAAAGGGGAGTTAAAGCGGGCAGCTGGATGTCTAAGGGATTTTCTGAAAAGGGTGGAGGAGTCAAGGGATTTTGTTGAGGGGACAGAGGAGGAGGAAGAAGCTGAGGGGATGGGGCTGGATTTTGAGGATGGGGTGTTTAAACCAGGGGCCCAGAGAGCCAATAGAGCTTCTGGTGGGGCAGGGACAGGGAGTTGGGGACAGAGTGAAGTATAAGTGAGTGGAGTGGAGGATTTATAGTGGGAGCGGATTTTAACTTTTGCTCTACATCTGTTTTTTTGTTCTTTAATTTTATTAAGGGAATTTTTAAGGCTGGCTGTAATACTTTTCTTAGTTCTTCGTTCTATCTAATCTTCCCATAAATATCAATAGGCCAATTGTCTAGAATGAGAGCTCTCTAAAATTTTTTTCAAATATAGAAGTCTTTTAATTGAAAAGATCCATCTTCTGGGCATTGACAATTAGGATCTTCATTGCTGTATATATTTCAATAGCGACCTAATCCAATAAACCTTTTTATGGAAAGACCAGGAGATAACTTTCCAGACTTGAATAAATCTTTACCAGGGACACAAGGTGCATTCCTGGAATGAGTGCAGAAAATGTGGCCCTCGTGATCCAAAAATTCACTCTCAGAAACAGACTAAGAAAGCAGAGATTTTTGTTGCCACAGGCAGTTAATATAGTGTTTGTATAAACATTGTCTCCAGTCTCTCGCAGAATGTGAGACACCTTCAATCACAGCCCTGCTCACCTGAGACATCAGACAGGCCATCCTGGGGTGGGAGTTTCCCAGCACAAATCCAGGCGACAAGGTTAAGACAAGAAAAGCCCTTTATGGATTGGCCTCTTATGACAAAACTCTCTGAGAGCTTGACACATATGGACAAAGAGAGTGCCACTTAATATCTTACGTGTCTCGAGTCCCCAGTCATTTCAGACTAGCTGCCTGACACAAAGCTGACACTTTGTGCCCTTTGGATGGCAGAGACCAGGGAGGGTGTCCACTTTGGTCACAAAGCCAAGCTCTCAGGACATAAAGCAAGATGAGAGGGGGACCGCCTCTATTTATATTTTGTTTCAGGGCTCCACAGTTTGTCTAGGTAGACACTGGAACTGATGAGAACCGTAAACTCGCCAGCCTGTGGAGGCGGTTAGAACAGCAGGCTTACATGGACTTATGCCTTGTTCTTACCTTGTGGTTCCTGTCCTTATGACAAATGACACAAAAAGACAAAGGAAGACAAAGACTATCTTTGAGATCAAAAGGATCAAATAGAAATCTAATGTACTCACAAAACACCAAAAGTTGCTTTTTACCCAAGGAACTAGTTCACAAATGTTTTCTCTTGTCGTACCCAATTTAGAGAGGAAAGAGTCTTACTGCTCTCGCCCCCACAGCAGAGATCCAGGAATCTGATGGTGAGAAATCTTACCTCTGCAGCCTTTGGTCAGAGGTCCAGGATCTCAGCTGCAGCAGTTCGAGTGAGCAGCGTTCCAGCTGGTGAATATGGCACCACGCTGGCTGCCAGTTTCTGTAGGGGAGCCAGAGGTCACCTCCAACACCCTTTTTAGCTCTTAGTGGGCTCTTCAGCTGGATCTAGAAACTGGATGGACAGCAGGCAGATTAACAAGAGAGAGACATACATGTTTATTAGTTTTACATGTACATAGGGATCTTTGCAAAGAAGTAGCCAAAGCAAGATGCTTTTATATTTTTTAGACAAAGAGCATAAATTTAAGAAGAAATGACAGGACAAAGAAAATCTGGCTAGGGACAATAAATTTTCTAGGAGAGCCATGGTAGTCACTAGGAGATATATGGGGGTAGGTGTGAAACAGGTGATAGATAAGGGTTACTTCCTTATAACTATGTTTATTTAGGTCTGTTCAATTCTGGAGTCTCTGGTGAAAAGGGTTACTTTCTCTCCCTGCTGTGAAGAGAGTACTCCTCACAGAGGAATCTTTATTGCTCGCTGCATGCTTAGGTTTCTGAACCTACAATTTCTCCGATATTTTTAACTTGAAATAATGAATATAACAATCTGGCTTATTTGAGGATGGCATGTCCTTCACTCCTTCACGTGTATATTTACATATAATTTACATATATTATTCACATATATATTTACGTATATATTTACTATATCTTGCCCTTCTACTTGAGAACTTGTAGTTTTAAGGTTAAGTGAGAAACACGTTATTTTTTAGGGGTAAGTGAGAGCTAGACTAGAGGATGCTTGGATGTTGAGTTGTTTTGAATACTGAGCATGATTGAACTAGATGAGTAAATTCATAGAGAAGGGTGAGTTATTTTCTTGAGGTCCACCAAGCTGATTGGGTATATTCATGGTACTAGGGTTCAGCTCCATGAACACCCCTGTTTTATTTTCCTTGCCTTGCTCTAAATCTCCTCTCAGTTTCCACTTATAGCATTCTTTGCCTTGCTCAGTATGTCCACCATACTTGCCTCCTTTTTGTTTCACACAGTCTAAATCTCTTCCTTATTTGTGGCCATTCCCTTAGCTTGGGATGCTTTTCCTTCAGCTTTTCAGAGGGCTGACCTTCATCGTGTGCCATGTCTAAGGAGAAACCAGTGGCCTGGGAGCCTGGAGTGTGAGTCACAGTCCTGCCTCTAGTTTTCTGACTGGGCCAGGCACTTTCCTACTTCTCTGGAATGAGCGCTCTGGCCTCATTTTCTTCATAAGTGAAACAAGATGAGATTCTATATCAGTGGTTCTTTGTCAACTGGGGTTTATATTAAACAGTCCCCCCCACCAACTCGCCTTATATTTAACAGTGTAAGTGGATACACTTTTGTCACAACTGTGTGTGTGAGAGAGAGAAACTGTCATCCAGTGGGCAGAGACCAGCGATGCTGCTGTATATGCACAGGAAAGACCCCCTGAAAAGAGTTATCTGGTCTAAAATGTCAATAATGTAGGAGTTGAAAAACCTTGATCTAGATCTATGGCCCTTTTCTATTTTATGATTTAAAATGTTAACATTTCAACTGATTATTTCTCATATTATTTAGGGATTATTAAATAAAATATGTTCTTTAAATATTATTTTTCAGTAATATTTGGTGAAGATGTTGCCTTTGGTGGAGTCTTTAGATGCACTGTTGGTTTGCGAGACAAATATGGTAAGTTAATACCTGTATAGACAATATTCCTAGAGAACTTTTACTTAAAGATCTTGAAAATACAAAATACACTTGTTATATTGTTTGCCATATCCTCATCGTATGGATGGGTTCCTTTTTACTTCCATAGCTACCTGCAGAATCCTTTGGCTTAAATTTCTCCAAATGTGTTATAATTCTAGCATTCCTCTGATCTAGTTCATATTACACATACTATAGATTCCAGAATAATCTTTGTTAAATGTATTGGTTTATCGTGTCATTCCTCTGTCCAAGAACCTTTGGTGTCTTATTGCTGCCTGCCTTAGCCGATTTCAATTCCATTGCCTCCAGTTTAAGATTCTGCTTATTGGTCACTGTTAATGGCTTTCATTTTGGGGGAGGGGGAGGAAAGAAAGAGAGAGAGAGAGAGAGAGAGAGAGATATTTATTTTTTAAGGAATTGGCTCATGCAGTAGTCAGAGGTGGCAAATCCCTAGGGTAAACTGGCTGGCTGGCTGGAAACTTAGGCAGGGTTTCCATGTTTCAGTCTTGAGACTGAATTCCTTTTTGCTTGGGAAAGCTCAATCTTTTCTCTTAAGACCTTAAATTGATTGGATGAGGCCCACTCACATTGTGAAAGGTAATTTGCTTTACTCAAAATCTGATTTAAATGTTAATCGCATCTAAAAAAATGCTTTCACAGCAACATCTAGACTTGTGTTTGACTATAGCCTGGCCAAGTAGACATGTAATGAACCGTCATGTTACCCTTCCTGTCTGTTTTATCCAAGCTGATCTGTCTTTTGCCTGGCCTGCCTAGCATTTCTGCCTGTTGCTTTTACTAATTTTATTTGACTCAGTTAGACTCGGAACCATCAGAATGTGTTTTGGCTCATCTTTGAATTCCCACTCCTCTGACTTACTGTGTAAGGAATGTGTTTTGACCCCTTACTGACAGGGATACCTTTGATGTGCTTTTGACTTTTATTTCTTCTCTCAGTCTTATTAGATTTATTAATTTAGAAGTCGGCAGAGAAGTTATGTTAGAGTTAGGAGGAGTTGGCATCTCCCTTTCTTCTTACCTTTGCCATTGCCCTATAATGTGTATATGTTCGTACAGGGTGAGGAGGGTCTTTAAGATTTCTTATTTATTTATTTATTTATTTATTTTTTTGAGATAGAGTCTTACTCTGTTGCCTGGACTAGAGTGCTGTGGTGTCAGCCTAGCTCACAGCAACCTCAAACTCCTGGGCTCAAGCGATCCTCCTACCTCAGCCTCCCGAGTAGCTGGGACTACAGGCATGCGCCACCATGCCTGGCTAATTTTTTCTATATATATTTTTAGTTGTCCAGCTCATTTCTTTCTGTTTTTAGTAGGGACAGGGTCTCGCTCTTGCTCAGGCTGGTCTCGAACTCCTGAGCTCAAGCAATCCTCCCACCTCGGCCTCCCAGAGTGCTAGGATTACAGGCATGAGCCACTGCGCCCAGCCAAGATTTTTTTTTTTTAATTATCTTTTTTCCTGTTCTACCATCTCTGAGATTATTAATATATCATACTTGAATCCAAGAAACCATAGCATGTTCCTTCTCACTTATTAGGAACTTCCAGCTCGTTCTTTTCTCTTCCATTTATAGCAGGTTGAGTTTCTCCGTCTAATCCCTGTGCTTTCTCCCAGCTGTCTATTTCTAATATGTGCTGAGAGTTTGAGATAATTGGGCAAAATATTATCTTTATTCTCTTTGAGATGCCTACAAACTTTTGGATCTTTAAAAAAAAGTTAAAAATCTTTATACGTTTGATTTTAAAAGTAATGCATATACATCACAGAAAATTTGGAAAGGACAGAAAAGCATAAAGAAAAGAAAACTTGCTCATATTTCTAGAAATTGCCACTGTAGAAACCTCGGTATATATACTTCTAGAGTGTATTTGAATATGTTTGTATATATTAACTAATATTTCAAACATAGAATTATACTTTGTAACTTAGTCTTTTCTATATGTGGTGCAGCTATGCCGCTGAGCAGTTTGTAGCCTTCACTGATCTGTCTAACCTGACTCAGCGTGGTAGGATGCTGTGTGCTCATTTAAATTGGTGGGTCCTCTTTGGCTGTCTGCCCAGGTTCTCCTCCATGGCATTACTGTACCCATTCTGTCTGGGGCATTTTATTCATGCCACGTGCTGTTCACACACTAGTGACTTCTGAATTTCTATCTCTAGTTCAGAGCTCTGTCCTGAGCTCCAGGTTGGGACATTCAGTATTCTACTGCACATCTTCACCTCAATGTTCCACAGTCACTTCAAACTCAGAATTTCTAAAGCTAAATTCATTATAGCTACCCAGCAAATCCATGATTCCTGCTGCATTTCTTATTTTGTGAATATATCACCATCTATTCAGTTACCTAAGCCAGAAACCTGGTAAGATCTTAGTGTCTTCCTTTTTCATCATTCCTCACGTTCTGCCAAGTCCTACAATTTCATCTTCATAGTTTATTTATAATCTGGCCCTTCCTTTCCATTCTTACTGTCCTGGTACTTCAGATATTTAATTTTCTCTGCCCGGAGAGTTTCATTTCTTTTCTTAGTAATCACTATTCCTTTAGTTTCATCTTCCCTCCAATGTAACTCTGTATCTTGTTGCCAGTGGGATCATTCTAAAATGCACATTTCTCAGCAGAATATACAGAAGATTTTGAGATCTACTTAAGTAGCTACCTGACCTCATCCACTTTATTTTTTAGCTAGTGTTGAATTACTGAGTGTTTCCCCTAAGCCTTCTGCTGTTTTCCCCTCTCTTCCCTTCCACATGCCGTCTAGATCTCTCTTCTTCATCTGACTACCAGGCAGACTACTATTTCTCCTTCAAAAGGCTCCTCGATGAAGCTCTTCCTTACTGTCCAAGCAGACTCAGGCACTACTTTATCACTGTTCAGATTACATCTTTCAAATTTTGCAAGTTACATTGTAATTGTCTCCCCATTGTATCTTCACACCAGACAGCTTCTCAGAGGCAACAGATCTTTAAGCTATCTGTGCATCTCTAGCACCTAATATTGTGTCAGGCAGTATTTATTAATATCAAGTGAATGTTGTTGAGTGAATTTACCCTTTGCTCTCTTACTAAGACAGTGGTCTACTGTCTCAGAAAGCAGATTTCCTTATCTGCCTTTAACTGTTTGGGTTGGTCTGATTTTTTTTTTTTTTTTCCTTAACAAATAGGTTAAAACAGGGAGAAACTAACTCTTACTTGCAAAAGTCCAGGACTCTTAGAAGGCACCTGCAGATTTCTCTCTACATGGTAGGGTCTGAGCTAATCAATGGCTAATTAACTCTTTTGTTTTTATTGTCAGCAGCTGCTGTGAATTTTTACAACAGCTTTAGGACTATGAATTCAAACTTTTAATAATTTCAGGTTGATGTTGATCAAGGTGAACAGTTAAATCACTACTACTCTCCAATGAGAGTGAGTTACCTGTTTTCAGAATTGAAGAATAAAGGAAATAGTGAAGAGAAAAATATGTTAAAATAAATTTTTCTTGCATAGTTAAAAAATCACATACTTAAAAAAATTCTCTGCCATTTTGAGTATAGGTGAGGAATTTTTACTATACAGAAGCATGTCTGCTTAGCATTATTTTTTTTAAGCTAAGAGAATTTGTATTTAAAATAACTAAAAGCTTATATTGCTGTAGCTCAATACGGCAACAAAGTCATTACGTTGCCTTAAATGACTTAGTAAAGAAAACTTGTGAGGAATCAGCTTTCTGGGGAGAACTGAGCGTTGAGTTGGAAGGGGGCACCGTCAGTAGGTGGCAGCCTAGACTTTGAAATGAGAACATCCCTGTTTGCACTGTACCCGTGCTCTGGAACTGCTGCGAAGCATTTTGTACTCCATCAGAAGATAGAATTTGAAGGGTTGCGGTGCGGGTTACTAATACAATATTGTAAAGCTGAATACTGCTTAATATAAAAAAGAAAGAATTGCATAATTAGAGGCAATGCTATAAAAAAAGGGGAGGGAGACACAGAGCTATTTTTCATTCCTGATGATCCAGATGAGTGTGGGTTTAGCAGCACTGAACTGATTCTCTCCTCCTTCCTTGTCTTTTGATAGGACAAAATAATATGGGCTTCGAAAATGAAAAGAAATAGAATAGTATATGCCCATCAGCACATTTGTACCAAATGGCAGCTTTAACCTCTTTATGGAAAGGAGATCAGGAGCAACAATTGGAACGAGGGGAATTCTAGGGAAGTGAGGATAGGAGAGGGTAGTTAAAGGTGGTCGATTGTGGGGTATGTGCGATTTGATGCTGAATCGCACACATGCTTTCATTTATGTAAGTGATGGGACAGATTCCACGCCATATGCAAAATCTGTCCTCATTATTGTCATTCACTCTGAGAGAGACAGTGTGTGTGTTTCATTCAAATAAGACTTTGGTGTGTCAGGTTCAAGGTGTTTTTATTTAATGCTATTCTGTACTGATATAGACATTGTTTGGCTGTGGTTCTTAGACTATATTTGGCCCACTTATTGGATGAAAATTAGGTGAGAAAAGCCACAGCAGAGGACTTGCTGAATTAGTCAACAGGCCTGACCATCTGTCTTTTCA
Organism: Eulemur rufifrons; assembly: GCF_041146395.1. Lineage (NCBI taxonomy): Eukaryota > Metazoa > Chordata > Mammalia > Primates > Lemuridae > Eulemur > Eulemur rufifrons. Next base: position 39,541,646 of record NC_090997.1, read on the forward strand.
TGGGCTTGATGTTTTTTCCATTACTGTATTCATTCCTTTGCACCACAAGTGTGGCCTGTCATAACCGCTTGGGAAAACTAATATAACCACTTACTTGTTTTCTTATGTAAACATCACAGAAATTGTATAACCAGATACTTTAATACATTGAAGTCAGGAAGGAAAACTAGGACAGGCATTGGAGAAGGCAAGTTTCATCTATAATATACTAATATTGGGAGTTAACTTTGGGTCTCAGTGTCCTCATTAGTGAATGGAAGGGAAAGGACCAGATGGTCCTCATGGATCTTTCCAGCACACATACTCAGGTTATCCTTGTGCTTTTATTTGTTTTTAAAAAGGAGGAACACAATTCTTTTATGCTTTGATTTCCTTTTATGTTTAGAAGTTTTTTGAATATGATAATTGTTATATCATCTTGGAACCATGGCACTTAATTTGACTTTTCTTAAGAAGTCACCTTTCCAGCATAATGAATTTTATTTATTTATTTACTTATTTTTTAGGCAAGCATGAAAATGAGGTTTATTGAGGAGAGAAAGATAGGATTACAGGGCAAGAGCAAGATATGCATAATGAATTTTAAAGTTGAGGGCTGTAAGCAAAATCTTTTGAGTGGTCTCTTATATTTTTTCATGGATTATGAAAATTGACATCTTCAACAGAAAAAGTGACCTTCCATTACATGTTCCTGTTGCAAAGAAAGGGCTACTTGGGTGATAATCATACCCTTGATTTTAGTGTCAGGGTTCCATTGAAGAGTGGCAGTCTGTGAGATGAGGGTTTGGCTTCTGGGCAGTTGAAGCTCATTTTACTGAAGATAAAACTTGATAAAATTCATGAAAAAAAATTCCTTAGGAAAATGGAATATGTACATGATTTATTTCCCCTCTTGACGTGTATATATTTCTGACTTCAAAAAGCAGATTGAGTACCAGATATAGATTGTAAGATGTCTAACTGAGGAATTTGGAGTGAAAACAGGTCTTAACAGGTTGGTGTAATATTTTTTTCTAGCATACTTATTAAAATGTATTTTTAAAGGATTATTTGTAGGTTTAAGTCTTTTTCTTACTTCTGGAGTATCAGATAATTTAAATTGCTCCTGGTATTACAAGGTTCCTTTGTTTTCTAAAAGTACACATGTGGCAGAATGGGATAAAGAAAATGTTTAATATTATCTTTTTCTCCTCAGTGCTTAACTAATTTCTTTTTTAAAAATTGTGGTAAAATATACATAGCACAAAAATTACACAAAATAGTCTATCACCGGAACTTTTTCATTTTGCAAAACCAAAACGCTCTACTCATCAAACAATAATTCCCCATTTTCTCTACCCCAGCCCCTGGCAACCACCATTCTACTTTCTATCTCTATGAATTTGACTACTCTAAGTGCCTCATATGAGTGGAATCATATAGTATTTGTTCTTTTGTGATTGGCTTATTTCATTTAGCATAACGTCTTCAAGATTCATCCATGTTATAGTATGTGTCAAAATATCCTTCCTTTTTAAGGCTGAATAATATTTTAGCCTATATATACACACACACACACACACACACACACACACAGCACATTTTGTTTATCCATTCATCTGTCCATGAACATTTAGATTGCTTCTGCTCTTTGGCTATCGTATACAATGCTGCTATAAACATAGGTGTATAAATAGCTGTTTGTGTCACTGCTTTCAATTCTGAAGAACAATGTTGGAGGACTCATACTTTCTTCTTTCAAAACTTACTGCAAAGCCGTAGTAATCAAAACTGTGTAATCAAAACTGTGGCACTGGAACAGTGGCCAGTGGAATGGAATAGAGAACCTGTTATAGGAATAACCACCTGCGTGTCTGGTGAAATGATTTTGACAAGGGTGCCAAGACTATTCAGTGAGGGGAAGGATAGTATTTTCAACAAATGGTGCTGGAAAAACTGGATATTCACATGCAAAAAAATGAAGCTGGACTCTTATCTAAAACCATATATGAAAACTAACTCAAAATTGATCAAAGACCTAAACCTAAAACTGCAAAACTCTTAGAAGAAAATGTAGGGGAAGAGCTTCATGACATTGGGTTTGGTAAAGATATTTTGGATATGACTCCAAAGGCATATGTAGCACAAGAAAAAATAGACAAATTGGACTTCATCAGAATTAAAAACTTGTGCTTCAAAGGACGCTATCAACAAGGTAAAAAGGCAGCCCATAGAATGGGAGAAAATATTTGCAAATAACATATCAAATAAAGGATTAATATCCAGAATATATAGAGAGCTTCTAAAACTATAAGAATAAAACCAACAGCCCAGTTAAAAAATAGGCAAATGACTTGAGTAGACATTTCTCCAAAGAAGGTATATTAACCAACAAGCACACGTGAAAAGATGTTCAACATCACTAATTATTAGGGAAATACAAATCACCACCACACTGGAATACCACTTCATACTCATTAGGATGGCTGTTATCAAGAAAACTAGAAATACAATGTTGCTGAGAATGTGACTAAATTGGAACCCTTGTGCACTGTTAATGGGAATGTAAAGTAGTGCAGCCACTTTGGAAAACAGTAGGGCAGTTCCTAAAGAAATTGGAATTTCTCTATGATCCAGCAATATGCCTTTCTTTTTATTTCTTATTTTTCTCCAGTTGAAGAAGTTACCATAGAAAATGGTATAAAAATATTATTGACCCATTCTTCATTTTTATTATTTTCTCTTACTTATTGCTTTGATGACCTTTTGTGAATTTTTCCCAAATAAAGATTTTAAAAGTTACTGAAATTAGAATTGGTACAAATGATCGCTATATTTTTAATTTCTCTAAAAATCAAAATGAGTATTCTCACAGTTGGCTTTTTGACCAGTACCTTAACAAATAACATTTAAGAAAATATGATATTTAGTATATTTTGTAGGATATTAGAACTGGAGAGAAACAGGATTTACATAGTCTAGTAGTTCTTAACTAATGGTGGTTTTGGCAGTGTGTGGAGGTATTTTTGGTTGTCACGACTGGGGGATACCACTGGCATCTAGTGGATAGAGACCAGAAATGCTGTCAAACATCCTACTGTGCACAGCCCAGCCCTCTACCACCAAAGAACTATGTGGCCCAAAATGTCAATAGTGCCAAGGCCGGGAAACTCTTATCCGATCTATCTCCATGTGATGTAGAAACTGAAGTTCTGAGAGGTCAGTGTTACCAAGTTGCCCAGTGGTAAGTGGGTGAGCCAGGTCTGGAGCTCAAGCTTCCTAAAACCCAGTTCTGGGCTTTTTGTACAATATTTTTCCCCCTTATTTATAAGTGAGCAACTCATTTATATGAAAATATAAGAAATATAAGGAATTCTAATAAAGCAGAACTCAAGGGTTTTACTTATTCCTGGAGTAAAAAGAAGCTAGTTATCAGAAATCCATATTAAAAGTTTGAAAAAATTCTCTTTTTGTGATTCTCTTGTGAATAAGATTTTCTGAGTGTGTTAAGTTGTTCTGGGGTGGCAGCTGCTGCTTTAACTATTTTTTTTCCCTTAATTGATTAAGCAATAAATGTTAGAGCTGCCAACAGGTATTCTCTTTGACACTTTAAGCATCAGTTAGACTGTAATGCCCTTAAGTCACTTTTTTCTCAACTTTATTTGATAATGCCATGCTTTTAAATTTTCAAATGTGAGCACCAACAGGGGCTTGGAAGGTAGACCTGGATTAAAGTGGGCCGGGAAAAATGGGACTATAGGTGGTTATTATCAGAAAGAATAAAATTGATTCATATATCTTTTTAAACTTCACAATTAAGAATTAGGAAAATGAAACTATTTATATTTTATTAAGAGCAATACATATGTATATATGTAGAGAGAGAGAAAGAATAAAGGCTCTTTTGTTTTGCATTTTCATTGTTAAGTATGACATGTATCACATGTTCACTTAATATTAGGGATGATGTTGCTAAATTAGCTTCCCAAATCTGGTGCTTAGTCTTCTGAAAAACCTCTTGCAGACAAGTACCTTTTAGAGAGGGATGAACACAGACTGTTTTCCCTTTAGTATTTAGTATTTCTTGAATTAGGGTACATGACTAGGTATTTTTAATTGTTTACTTTTTGACAGCTCACTTTCTAATTCTTGTTCATTGAAGCCAGTGATTTTTCTTTACTTTCTTACATATTCAGAACTGCTTCTTATTTCGATTCAGATATAATTTTTGAATTATAGCTTTTCTTTTTGCTTTAAACGTTTCATTTCAGCCATCGACCATGGGGAAATGGATGCATATAATAGAAATTTCTTTTAGTGAGTAAGAAATATTAGATTAAAAGATCAAATAAAATACCAATATATTTTGAAATTTTAAGAGATGTTTAACATAAAATGCCATCTACTAAAAAGATGAGTCACATTAATCCTAGGGAGAGTTATAAATACTGTCTCTGTATTATTGTTCTTGTTGAATATCAGGTATCAAGCAACTTCTTGCCATTCCTGGCTATGCTGACCCTACGTAAAGGTAGATTAGAACATGGTAATACAAGTACTGTAATTATGTATTTAGCACTTTTCTTTCAGATACAGTAATACCTTTTAGAAGGCCACAGGTGTCCCTTTGGGATATGAGAATGGAAAAAAACATAGTAAAACAATCTCATCATAAAGTTTGTGATTTTGACAAATTTGAAAAATGTAGTAGTGATTATTCTTTACCGTTTTGATTCCCATGCTCCAATATTGGCTGCAGTGGGAGACAGGGTGTGGGAAAAAATTTTGCTTTTGTGCTTCCTTGACCTAATTGTTTAAGACAATTATATTTATTTATCTTTTGTCAGAGTCATTTTCCTCTTTTTCGAAGAAAAACCACAGGCCGTGAAAGAATTAAAAATGGGCCCACTGCCACTGCTGTTATAGTTTGGAGATTTGTAGAGTAGCTTGGATCAGACGAGTTACAAAAAATAGTTCTCTTTTTTTTGTTTTCTTCAAACAGCATTGCCTCTTCCTTGATTTCAGTTTCTCAGAGGACCTTGGGGATTATCAATTTAACAGTTCTACCAAATTCTCCAAAATTAAAAAAAAAATTCAGTGAAGAATATCAGTAAATATAGCCAATTTAGATCCCTAAAATTATCAAGGCTGAAAGAGGATCAATGTAATAATTTTTATGGAACAGTTCAGATTTGCCAATATCTAGGAGTGCCTGTATTCTCCTATCCTATTTTGTTCACCTGGAGAAAACGGATCACAAAGTCTGTTAAATTAAAACTGAGAATGCTCTTCCTTCTAGAAGTTGCGTGCCTGATAGCCGTGGGTGCTATATGGCAACTTCATGTTGACATTGTGTGCAAATACTGAGTTGATATTGCCACTGGACTGAAGTCACTTAACTATCTCAGGAAGTTTGAATCTAAATGTGTAGGTTATTACACAGCAAGACATTTTATGCCTCTAATTCTAACTTGGATTTCCACTGTGTATTGCCTTTAATGCAGTTATAAGAATAATAATAATTAAATTCCCTAGGAAAAATTATTCTCCAGTCAGACTAGGAGAAGCCAGTAAAAACAGCCCTGCATGGAGGACAGCGTTAATATCATTTGCCAGATATTTGTTGAGTGTGGCTGCCTATGTAAAAGTCATAGAGGGTTGCAGCACAGTGCTTTGTTTTCTGTTCCTGTTTTACACAGATGAAATTTCTCAGTTGGCATAGTTGATGAAGGATCAGATAGGTAAAAGTTGGCAAATGTCATGTGCTAAGAAATCTGTTGGGAAGTTTGTTGGACAAAAGTTTTCAGTTTCCTGGTGAGCAGCTATACCCAAAGGCAGCTTTAGCAATGAAGTGCTTGACCTTCTCTTGTGGCATCTTGCCATCCCTCCTTTCCATGTCCCCTGGCTGCCAGCCACGATTGGTGGCATCTGGCCAATCGTAAATTAGCCAAACAATTCTGATTCTGTAGTTTTGGCTCCTGGAAGCTCAAGTATCTTTAGTAATACGGAATTTCTTCTCAGTTTCTTGGCAGGTGGCTCATTTAACCCATCTTCTTTCTTTTCTATTATTTGCCAGCTTAGAGTCTAGCAAAAAGAAAGAAACTTGTTTCTAAGCCAAAATGGAACACACACAAACCTAGTATTACATTCTTAATCAAGATCCTATAGACTCTGAATTTGAGCATTTTGTTCTTAAAAAAGTGTAAGTTCCTGAAACGCAAAGGGAGACTTTATTATTTTTGTTTTTAAATAAAGCCCCTTTTAAGGCATGACAAAAGGGAACTTTAAATCACTTTTGGAACATCTTAATTCTTTAATCAAAGGAAGAAAAAGTATATTAAATGACATAAGCCCATTGCATTTATTTAAATCTAAATTAAACATTGATAGGATGGACATAAAAGAGAAAACTTCCACAGTGTTCTCAATAAATTCATAAGTCCAATATAGCAACTCAGTCATTTGTTTGAAGAAGATACCTTTTCTTTTGGCAAATAAAGATCTGCAGAATTTCAGCCCAAGGACCATTTAGCCATTTAGCTTTTAATTATTCTGTACACATATGTCAAAGAAAGTTATATCTCTGCTCACAATATATAACTCTTTATAACGCAATATATATAACTACACAAAATGAGAAAAGTTCGTTATATTGGCATATGATTATTGCATTAGTTGTGTTCTCTATGATGGCTTTGCTGCAGGGGGTGTCCCAATGAAAGGAGGAAGGCCCCTGAACTCGCCAAGTGGGTTTTTGGCTTTGTGTGGGAATGAATTCGAGAGCGAGCCAACTAGCGACAGACAGTTTATTGAGAGAGAGACAGACAACAGATCCTGCTCCACAGACAGAGTAGGGGTCCTTTCCCAAGCAGGAGGGAGACCCCTTATGAGACAATGGTACTGTTTTTTTAATTTCAAAAATTTTCAGGTGTACAAACGTTTAGTTTACATACATTGCACTTGCACCGCCCAAGTCAGAGCTACAAGCATGCCCATTCCATACAGTGAGCACCGCACACATTAGGTGTGCATTTGCCCATCCCCTCCTCCCCCCTGCCACCTGCCTGACACCCGATGAATGCTACTTCCATATGTGCACATACGTTTTAATCAATTAGTACCAATTTGATGGTGAGTACATGTGGCGCTTGTTTTTCCATTCTTGTGATACTTCACTTAATAGAATGGGCTTGAGCTCTATCCAGGAAATAAAAGAGCTGCTAGTTCACCATTGTTTTTTGTGGCTGAGTAGAACTCCATGGTATACATACACTACATTTTATTAATCCACTCATGTATTGATGGACACTTGGGTTGTTTCCACATCTTTGCAATTATGAATTGGGCTGCTATAAACATTTGAGTGCAGATGTCTTTTTTATAGAATGTCTTTTTTCCTTTGGGTTGATGCCGAGTAGTGGTAATCTTTTTATGTGTTCAAAAACCCCGTTAGGAAACAGCTGTATGTGACCCGCATTGTCTTGTGGTCAGGCCATAAAAGTTAATTATAAACTGTTGTCACAGAAAGGTTAAGCACAAACAGTTTGTAAGGCATCTGGTTTAATAATTCATCCATCCTTAGGCAGTCCTGGGCTGGTGACTTGCTGACATGACAACTTGTTTAGGGTAGTCAGGGTCTGGTATCAGCCAAAATGGCTGTACTTAAGCTCTCTAGACCTTCGTTTTCTGCCTTATCCCTGCATTAGCTTCTTTCATCCCACAATCTGCTGAAAGTGAATCAGGAGGGGAACCTGGATCTCTGGGGAGCTTCCAACCTACCCAGCCTCTTCTGATTTCTCTTAGATACTTGTAAGCAGAATTTGAATCAAATAATCTCAGTGAAGCAATCCCCTTATTCAGTTCTGGCCAAATTACCTTTATTTGCCCTCATATCTAGTTCATACTATTTCTTTCTTAGAGCACGGGTCAGAAGACAGTTCACAACCTGGCTTTAGCTTCCATTACATTTAAAGATTTCAGGAAAGTAAAATTTATTCCCAGTTTTTTCAGCTTAAGTACTTAGCTTCCCAGTATTCATTATTCGAGGGAGCAGTAGCCAAGTACTGTACAATCTTTCACTATTCAAAATTTCCTACAGCAGTATAGTGCCGCTGCTGTTGTTATTTCCATCCTACTTCCCATTTTCTGCAGAATAAGCTCCATGTTCCAAAGAAGTACCAGATCAGAGAATAGGCATCATTCTTTTTGACAGTTGTACATAAGTACATGACTTTCAGGTACATAACGTATCAGGATTTGCTTGCTCAGTTTTATTTTTGTAGGTCCCCTTCTGGTATTATTTGTATCTGTTTTGGCCTTTAATTTCTGCTGAACTGCTAAACGATTAGATCCAATTCTTAGCACTTGATGTTATTTTCTCCCTTCCAGACCACATGGAATCTATTTTTCTCTTGTGAGTCCCTCTTGTGGAGGCTTTAACAGTTGGTTAGTGTCTTGCTTTGTCTGTCCTCTTCTTGCTATCACTGTGTACAGCTGTGAGTTGACCGATGTCCAGCCTCTGGAGAAAAACCAAAAAAAAAAAAAAAAAAAAAAGGAAAAGAAGAGAAAAGGCTGGTGTTGATGGTACAGTGACATATGGATTGATGGTTTCTGCCTTTGCTAACATTGTGGTATCAGGGGTGCTTGGAGGGACTTTAATCTTCATCAATTTCCCTAAACCATCTCATGCACACATCAAATCTAAGTAAAAATAATGGGTGTGCTATGAAAATGTAAATTTAAGACATGCCTTCTGGCTTCAGTTTCCCACTAGAGTGATTCTCTCAAGCTCCTCCTGTATAGATATTTTGGAGCCTCTGCTGCCTGGCAACTCCATCGGTTTTATTTGTTTGGGTCAGTTTTATAGTTTCTGCAGAACTGGATGTGTGCCACTCAAAATAGTCCTGGTTCCATTCGCACACGTGATATGATTTCTGGGCCAACTGCTTGCAAATAGTGAAGGGATAACAAGGCAGTGATGGGCTGATGTACACTCAGCAGAGAAAGGCTGGTGTTGACTGTTGCCATGGCCACATTGACTAATGCAGTGGTTCCCAACCCTTTTGGCATCAGGGACTGTTTTCATGGAAGACAATTTTTCCATGGACTGGGGAGTTGAGGGGATGGTTTCAGGATGATTCAAGCACATTACATTAATTGTGCACTTTATTTCTATTATTATTACATTGTAATATATAATGTAATAATCATACAACTCGCCATAGGTTAAGGACTCCTGGACTAGTGGGCACAGGAAGTAGGTAGTTAATATTATAGTGTCATTTGGTGAGTAGAATAACCATCACCTACCTTTGTCTAGGTTGTCTTTAATATGTCCTGGGATCACTTGGGTTATTTTTTCTGGTTACAGAGACCAATTTATTAGCTCTGAGAGCTTGTTGGAGATGCCATCCTAGGGAGGTAGACAGCTTCCAGTTGTATGTGTGCACTCATATGGGATAAGTATTTGAAATAGGTCTCAGACAGCTGCAACTCTGTTCACTCTACAGCGCTGCCTCCCGACCTTGCCTGTATGTTGCATTAATGATGCTTAGGTCTTGCCTCAGAGATTCTGAGTTACTGGTATGGAATGTAGCCAGGGTGTTAGAGTTTTAAAAGGTCCCCAGGTGATTCAAATGTGCAGCCAAGTTTGAGAACTCTACAAGGTACTACTCTACAAGGTACTAAAATTTTTAAGATGTGGTCCCTGCTTTTAAGGAAATCACAGTATACATACGCCAAAGCAAAATTACATTGTAAGTAAAATAACAGGGTAAGAATGAAATAACAATATAAAACTATGTAAGTAATGCTCAGTAACTTTGTTTCTTTTATTTAGGGTAGAACTTAAATGACAGAGTGTGAATTAAATTGTGCACTGAGAGTTTTGATAGAAAATGGCAGCTGAGACTTTTGGAAAAAGAAACAATGGAACATATGCACATACTTTTGTTCCCTCTCAAATGCCACTAAAATGTCAAGGGATCTTCTTTTGTAAGGCTCTAAATCCACAAGGATGGGGAGAATGAGGTTGGAGACAATCGGAACAAAACGTTGGAAGCCAGAAGGTGAAGGGCTTAGCAGCCTTGGAAAAACAAAATCTGGAGTGGGCAGTGGGGGCAGCCAAGAACCAGTCTGGTTTACATCAAAAAATTACCCAAAGGCTCAGGAACTGGCAATTGCAAGTATCTCTGGGAGTAGGGATGAAGGGGGTGTGGCTCTAGAAATAAGGAGAATTGGTTGAAAGTCTTTCTGAGAAGCCCTCTGATCTCCAGCTTTCTTCCACTACCTGGCAGGATCCTGGAGGTTAATTCTCCAAGGAGAGGGTGCAATACATCTAGATGTAAGGGAGGCTGGGAAACATAGTCTTTATTCTGTGTGGGTATCTGCTCAGTTATAATGCTGGAGTTCTGTTGCTGTAGAAGAGGGGAGAATGAATACTGGGGGACAATTAGCAGTTGGTACTGTGCTTTTATGCACAGGCATAGCAGCAAACTCTCACAGTGCTTTTTACATGCCCAGCACTGTTCTTAGAACGTTACATATATTAACTCACCTAATCCTCACAATCCTGTAAAGTTAGTTCTCTTATTATCCTACTTTGCAGAGAGAGAAACTGAGGCACAAAGAGGTTAAGCCACTTCCTAAAGGTCTCACAAGTAGAATCAGGCCTGAGACCTCATCTTTCTGTGATTAAGCCTTTCAGAAGAACTTGGTTTCTAATTAATGTTCATTGTATTGGTTTTGTGTTTTCTTTGAATAAAATGATTTTACTGATATATATGCTCAAGAAATACAAGGAGTTATTGCTAATTTTATAAAACATTTATGTTTGCATAAATTTAAGTAGCATTAGAATACAAGTAATTTAGGTTAATGTTTGATGTTTATTATTTTTTTCCATTTAAAAGAGCTTCATACATCTTGAAGACTGTCACAGAGGGTGGTGAGTGGAGTGATTAAATTGGTACTTTGGAACATTACTCTGGCCACAGCATAGGGGAACTGAGACTAAAGACAGAGAGACCAGAGGTGAGGTGTTGGCTGAGTCCAGGGTTTTTAAAACTTCAGCGTGCATCAGGAGCCCCTGGAAGGCTTGTTAAATCATAGATTGCTGAATCCCACCCCCAGGATTTCTGATTCATTAGGTCTGAGGTGGGGCTCGAGAATTTTTACGTCTAAGAAGTTGCCAGATGCAGCTGCTGCTGCTAGTCTAAGAATGGCACTTTGAAAACCACTGCATCTGTCTGAGAGGTGATGAGAGTCTGAGCTATGGCGGTGGAGGGAAGACGGGCCAGGAAGGTGCCAGCGAGGAAGAGTCGGTCAGAGAGAATTGATAGGATTTATGATTCTTTGGAAGTTGAGGCAAATGGAGAAGAAAAGGGTCCAGGGCAATAATGAGGGGTTAAATATTGAATAAAAGATATTGGACCATTTCCATTGGGTTTTGCCATTAGGAGGCCATTGGTGACTTGACCTAAATAAAGCAATTTCCACGGACAAGTAGTCCGAAATAGTTTAGAAAACCGAAGCTCCAAGGAGATAGATTAAATCCTGTAGTATCAAACAGGATCAATATAGATTTCCTTAATTCTGAAATGTTGGATTATACTCTGTGCTTAGCTTATTTTAGCTGGCCATCTGATTTAGGCCAAAACTAAATTCTTCCATCATCTCATGTTTCATGATACTTTCTGGCTCTCCACTGACCTTTTGTTTAAAAATGGACCTGAAATTTAAAAAAAAGTTGTCTATATCCACTTTATTTCATGTGAAACACATCCTTCTGCATGTATGTTTATTAGTTTCAGATCAATGTAGAAACCTTTTTGTTTGCACTTTCTTACGTACAGTGATGTTTAAGCTCTGCCTCCCTCTAAGATCCTGCTTATGGATCCTCAAAACAACTCAGTTTAAGACTTCAGAGCTGTCAAGTTCTGTTCATTTTACTTTGGGGTTTCTCTTACTACTGTCTCTACTGCCATTATCATAGTTCATGCTCTCATTACTTTTGATCTGAATGATCGTAATAATTGTTATAAGAGTCTTTGTTCTCACTTTCCTTCATAGTCTAGTTTATATTACATACACCTGTGAGATTAATTTTCCCCTAAAACAGCTCTGATTGCAACAATTCTTTGCTTAAAATCTTCTCCATGGTTAATGGTGAAGGCCAGTTTTCTTAGCTTAATATGGGACTTTTGTTTCCAGCTTCAGTTTTCCCCCCATATTCTTGGCTACATCCACACCACCCACCAGTTGTATCTAGTCTTCTCTGCCTTTCTTACCCTGTTTCCGCCCCTCAGAAAGCCCTGTCTCTGCTTCATATTCAATATTTGCTTCCAGACTCTGCACATCTTCCTCACAGCCTTTGCCACCTAGAAGTAATTCCTTTTAATTGTCTTTGTCTGTTTCCATCTGTCCCTATTACTCATTATATTTTTCTACCATGTATTTACATATATATACGTATGGTTCATCTTCATATCTTCCATGAGGCCCATAATGGTGCCAAACAAAAATTGATTGAATGAATGGAGAATGGGAAGTCAGTTGTCATAATTTAGTGCAAATAAAGGAAATAAAATGATGATTCATTTAACTGACACAGTAAGTGCATTGCGTGTCAGTGAATGACTTCTAATGGAATTTTCTAAAGCTGCTATGAGTGAAGGTTTAAGGGACCTCTTCTAAGTATAGTCAATCAACTTTGTCATCTTTTTTGATTGTTCCAAATCTTTTTTATTTAACTTCTTAGTTTTTGATTGTCCTAGATATTTCAGTGAGCTGAATACATGAGATGTATGTGAGATGTCTCTGTGTTATCTTATGCTGTTTTTGACAAGCTTGTTAAGCATCACCTGGGTGACACATGTGTATAAATATATTATTCACATGTGAATTCACACTTTTTTTTTCACCTAAGATTAATATGGGCCAACTGTGTTTTCCACACAATGGAATATTAATTAGATGGATTAATGGGTTCACTAGCCTGATTAATGATCCATACCAATTATTTCCTGCTTTTTGATATATTTCATTGATACATTTTCTGATTTTGTTTTTATTTACTAACTGGCATATAAGCTAGAAAAATATTGTATATATGTAATTGGATTGTAGAAGTGATTTGTAGGATTTGTTGGTTATAATTGATTTTAGAGGTAGAAACATCTAGAGGTAGCATAAGAAATGATAATGCTGTAAGTTATAAATATTATAAAACATTTCAGATTTAGAATAGAATGATATGATTTAATTTTCAAAACTAACTTGTTTTCTCTTTGGCCAAACATCAGTCATTTGGGGGCTTTTAAATTGCATTGCATTTGAGACCATATTAAGGGTTGTAATTATGGCATGTTTTGTTTAGCTCCGCCTGTATGTGAGCCTTGAGTTAGTTCCAATAGCAGTGAGACTCACAGATATTTTAGAAAGAGCGGATCAAATATAGCTAGTGAATGTTATTTACTTTCTGGTTAAAACTGATTCTTCATTCTCTTGCACTTTGTTTTATTAATAGCTCTTCAGTTTGGACTTAGAATTCATTTAATGTCAACCCTCTCTTGTTTACAAAGGGGAAAGCTCATTTATTTTTCATGCTTCTTTGTCATGTTGTTCCCTTTGCTTCTGAGAAAAGGGCACCAAGCTATTTAGATAGGGAAGTTTAGGCTATTTATAAAGCTAGGCAGGTTAATTGAAATTGACAGCTTGGTAATGTCCTCCTTGGTGAATGACGCACATGGGTTTTAGATGATGTTGGCATGCTGTTTTCACTTATAGTCAGGAATCAGCTGGAGGAATTTGTGTGCTTTGAGCTTTGGTGTTGACGTACGTACTGGGTACAGATATGTTTTAGGAAACATCTCATTTCCATATAAATGAAGGAAGATTAAAAAGAAAAATTTAGATGGCTTGCCCTTAAATTCCAGCTGGTATCACAAGGATGATGAAAATACTTCTTTTGACTTTCTGGAAAAACTGCTTTGGTTGTATTCAAGCACGTGAAGTTGTTACAGGTTTATTCAGAAATATTTTTTGTATTCATTTTTTTTGAAATCTGTTTATTCAGCATCATCTATGCATACATTTATTTGAAAAATTACACTTTTATTATGTATTTCTCCAAACTCCAACCTTACTCTCTTAATAAGTTTTAGATAGCTCCACTTAAGAAATTTATACAGTACCATCAATAAACTTGTCAGTTTGATTTTAATAAAAGGTACAAGAACCAAATAATTTGTTTTCTTTCTTATGTGACAAAACTGTGGTTCTTTCTTTTTTAGAGACATAGTAACTATCAGTTTCACTGAAATGAGTTGTTTTCCTTTTCAAGTATTCCTTAAAGGAGAGTCTAACTTAGGCTTAAATAGTCACTTAAAGGAGAATCTAATTTAAGCTTAAATAGTTGCATAGTACATATTCCCTAAAACCCAAACATTCAGATTACAGCTATTTCATTCATAAGATAATTTCACAAGGAATTTTATCTCCTAAAATCATATTGATCATAAAATCATAAAATCCTGCTCAGAAACAAAATTTCAGCTTACATAAGGTGTCCAAATATCAGTGGTTGATTTATTACTAGTTATAATGTGCCCTCTGTGGGTCCATAGCCCTCATCAAAGCTAGTGCTGGACAGTTCCTGATGATGTCTGGGGCTCTGGGAATGCTGAGTTGGTCCTGTACTGCCAGGTTTATGCGGTACCTTTGTGATCATCATGTCTGGCATAGGGCCTTACTCAAATGTTATGGCAAACAGCACACAGCACATAGCTCCGGGACACTTGAGGGGAATAGTGTAGAGCAAGGGCTTCTAAGTGGATGCTTGCTTGAATAGAACTGCAATCTATTAAAATCAGCTGTCCCTCATTTCCAAGCAGCGCATTGGAGGGCTTTGGGCCACCTTGGGTTCAATCCTTGACTTGCATAGTGTCTGAGTTGCTGCATATACACAACTGCAGCAGCAGCATTTGTTCTATAATCTAGGAGTTGCCTTTAATCTTCAACCCTTCATTCTTACTCTTTGGATATCATTTTTGCAGGTTAGCAGTGGCCAGACCTCCTGTTTACAGCCCTGCTCTGTCCAGTGTTAAACTTGGGGTGAAGATCACTGGATGTGAGCCTCTGTAATGCCTATTCATGGTCTTGCTAATGCAACGAGATTTTGGTTCCTAGTTTAGAACTGCCTGTCACAGCCCTTCCACTGTGGATGAACTTCCTTCCTCACCCCACCTTTCAGGGGATTCTTGGCTCCCACATGCCTCACGACTCACGACTATTAAATCCTGTTGATTCTATAGTGTTCTCAAATTCTTTCTGCTGTTTTCCTTGATACTATCCTAATCATAACACTTTATATCCTTATAATGCTTTATGGTTTGCAAAGCACTTACTTGTACATGCTTTGTCTCATTTGATCCTCAGATTGGTAGGCAAGTTAGTTATTTTTATCTCAATTTCATAGATGGGGAAACTGAAGCACAATCCAAGATCACACAACTAGAAAGTGGTGGAGACACATTTAAACGCAGGTATTCTGACTCCAGAGCCCATACATTTAACCATTTGTAGTAACTTGCTTATATACGCCAAGCTTCCTGTCTTTATCTCTCTTTCTAATCCCTTTCTACTTCAGCCTTCTCGTTTCAGTTCCCAACTCTGAATTTGCACCTATTTCTTGCCTCTGTGTCTTTGGTCACACTGTCTCCTGTTCCACGTGGACCTGCCCATTCTTCAGTGCCCAATTCGGTGCCTTCTTTTTCATGAAACTTCGTATGATTCCTTCAAGCCTAAAGTAATTCCCCTTGTCTCTAATAGCATTTTATTTTTACATCATTTTCTTGTATCATAGTTATTTGTATTTGACTTACCTACATAAGACATTGTAAGATGCTTGAGGACAGAATGGTGTTTTATTTATCCCTATATCATTTGTAGCAACTAACTTCAGTGCGTTGTACATGGTCAAGTACATGTTGTGTAAATGTTTATTCTACATGGTAAAAACAGATTATATCAAGTTATATTTTTTTAAGAGGTCAGAATCAGAGCCTCTGATGGTGGCAAGAGGCACTTCGAGAGAGCTTGATATTATCCCTTGCGACATCTGTCTAATAAGATTAGGAAGGTATATTTGAGAAACTGTACTCTCTTACTATAGTCTCAGTTTGCTTCCTCTCTTGGGACGCAACTCATTCATTAAGGATCTTATCTAATTTGTGACCAACTGAGCACTTTGTTTATTTTAAAATAATTTCATTCCTGTGTTCCATGTAGGAATACCAGTCTCTAATCTTGTGATTGCTAATAGTAATTGAATTTCTTGGCAAACAAAAGAAATCTAAATTTTAAGTACCAAAATTATTTTTATTTTACCCTTTAAAATTTTTTATAATTTATTAAAAAATAAAAATCTTTTTCTTTTTTTTATAATTTATGCCTAGCTTCAAGAGTATAGCAAGCAGGAAATGTTAAATATAATTTAAATTTTTTGGATAACTTTATCAGAATTAGGATAATTTGTTGAACTATAAAATTGATATAGTCATTTGGAGATTTCAGTTGACTCCTTGAAATTTCCCTCATATCTATTTAATTATTTCTCTTCCCCCCCACCCTTTTTATTCATAAGAATGGATTATGTAAAAACAATTTGACACTTTACTGCCAGTAATAGCTTAGTTTGATTCACAAGTTTGGAGATTCTACACATATTTTAGAGGTAGAAGCCTGTATACATTTCCATGGAGTAACAGTGTTAACATTTCTATAGTGTCACACTGTTGTCTTGTGCAATTTACTATTGAATCAAAGTTAAAAGGTCTTTAAAAATCTATTCTTAATTCAGAGTTTTCTTGACTACCTTTATCACTGTTTTCTTGCAAAGATGCTTTTTATTTTATTTCATTGTTGTTAATTAGGTCATGCACTCTGAAGGTTTTAAGTAGCCATTTTATTTGCTTTAGCTTTTTGGACAAACATCTGAAGGAATTTTACGACATTGTCCACAAAGACTTTTGGCATTCAGATTAAATGTTTAAAACTATTTTAACTATCTGTGGTTGTGGTACCAGATAATTAAGATCTAAATGAATACATTTTAACATTAATGAGTTGAGTAGTTTGCAACAGACAATTTAGGGAAGAGGTTTCTCTAGGCAAGGGGAGGAAGTGTTGGTTAGGGCGCCAAACTGCCAGTTTCTGGCTGCTGACTTTGGGCAAGCCACTTAAATAAAGCCAGTTTCCTTATTTGAAGACTGTGGGGCTGGTGGATGATCTTCAGTAGTGCTAGGATTTTGTGATTCTCTAATTAGTTTTTCTGCTTGCTACCTTTTCATGCCCAACCGTAATTTTTACAGATTATTGTTATCACATTGATTCTCTACTTGGTTTCTCCTTTTTGATTTATTTGAAGAACATGTTTTTATTCTTTGTGAAATCTTTTGTGGATATAACCTTGAATTTCTTTTTCCCTCTAGTAGTACAATATAGGAATGCCCCTATATTCTCTTTAATTTAGAAATTCATGTAAATGAAAGATTAATTTACCTGATAACCATGTAATGTTGTTTTCTTTAAACTTTTCTTTTTTTGAATGCTTGACCTTCTGGAGCTTAGTTGATTTTTTTTTTTTTGAGGGGGGTGGTTACTAAAATAGTGCTTTTAAATAATTGTCATACCCTCCATGTGTAATTTAATTTTAAAAATGCTTTTTTCCCAAATTATTCTTGAGTAAAATTTTTTGATCTAAAATTGAACAGTGGACTCTATTATTTTATTTGGTATTATTTTTCCCTTTGATATTCTTTCTAGAGGAAAAAATAACTGTTTCTGGTGTTAACTAACCCTATGTGTCTATGAATGTATTCTGGGAGTTTACATATTTTCTATGACATTTAAAATTGAGATTTTAATATCAATGATAGTCTTAAAAAATAATTTCGGTATTTCCTGGGTCATCTGGATCATCTGCCATATAAGCAGATATTACCACATGGTAAAATTAGTGTTGGTGTTTATTGTTGTATTCGTGCTATGTGAAGGCCAGCTATTTCATGTTGTCTGAAGTCTATGAAGGTTTCACTGAGATCCAAATAACAAACAGTGCTAAAAGGATCCCTGCATGCAAAACTCGAAAGAACCTGCATTATAGAGATAACATTCAAGTTGCAGTCAGATGAATTTTACAGATTCCATTTTTTAATATAGCAACTTGGCAACAGTTCATTAGCAGTAAATATATCAGTAAGTACACACTAAAGGATTTTCTATTCAACTGATAATTGAATAGTCACACATTTAATGCAGATTTCAATATGGTTGTGATACCAACCTTATCTTTAAATGACTTCCTTAAAATTAGCATTCAAGGAATTCTTGGTGGAGGTTTTTATTTGTTATAAGGTCTGATTGTCCTCAACTGGTTAAGGAAGCCATGAGATTATAAATATTGTTTTATGTAGTGCGTTTAAGTGAAAAGGCATTCTTTTCATTAGAATGATTAAAGTAAAAACAAAAAACCAGGAAGAGTAAATATAGAATCAGACTGGAAGCTTCATTGGTGGTGTTATTTCAGCAGAAAACCATTGTTACACTATAAATTTTTTACTGTTAATTTGAATTTAATTGGTTATGTAGTTATTTTTGTATTTAATTTATAAATTTGTTTTCCTTTGTCTTTTTATCAGGGTAATAAATGCTGTTTAATTTTATATGTATTAAAATAACATATTACAACTGGTTTAAGTTGACATTAGGAGTATAAGAAAATATTTTTCCTTTAAGAGTTGTCCATCTGGTACTTAGTTTGAAAAATCTTGGTCTATGATATTGAACATTATCCTATCATAATCATGATGGCTAACCTTTGCCAGATGTTCCCCATTTTATTGTCTATGAGTTGCTTAAAATTAAGTGACTCTTTTCCTTTTCTGTCATTTTTAGAAATCAATATCTCTAAAATATGGCCACCTGAAATATATAGCCATGAATGAAGTAAGTGATCCACTGATATGTTTGTGAATAATTGGAGTTTTTAAATACTGTGGTTTGGCCTGATTTTCAGTTTCCCTGATATTAACTATCATTTCTATTTTAACATTATTATTTTGGTCAATTTTATTCATTCATCCATAGAACAAATTTTTTTTTCTTTTTTCTTTTTTTTTATTTCAGCATATTATGGGGGTACAAAAGTTTATGTTGTATATATTGTCCTTCCCCCCCTCCCCACCCTGAATCAGAGCTTCAAGTGTGTCCATCCTCTAGACGGTGTGCATCGCACTCATTATGTATGTAGACACCCATCCCCTCCACTCCCCATATCTGCCCAACACCCGATTAATGTTATTCCTAAATGTGCTCCCAGGTGATGATCAATGAAACCAATTTGATGGTGAGTACATGTGGTGCTTGTTTTTCCATTCTTGGGATACTTCACTTAGTAGAATGGGTTCCAGCTGTATCCAGGAAAATACAAGAGGTGCTTTATCACCATTGTTTCTTATAGCTGAGTAGTACTCCATGGTATACATATACCACATTTTATTAATCCACTCATGTACTGATGGGCACTTGGGTTGTTTCCACATCTTTGCAATTGTGAATTGTGCTGTTATAAACATTCAAGGGCAGATGTCTTTTTTATAGAATGTCTTTTGTTCTTTTGGGTAGATACCCAATAATGGGATTGCTGGATCAAATGGTAGGTCTACTTGTATCTGTTTAAGGTAACTCTATATCGCTTTCCACAGAGGTTGCACTAGTTTGCAGTCCCAGCAGCAGTGTATGAGTGTAGAACAAATATTTTTAAAATTCTATGTGCAAGGGACTATTCTAGGTACTAGAGATGATTGGATACAGTTTTCATCTTTATGCTTGGGTGAGTCTATAGTCTCTCTTTGCTGCCACATTTTCCTATATTTATATGAAAAATGTCATGTGTATATTACTTAGTACATATCTATTTCAACTACTATCTGCCTTGCTGTTGTATCTACAAATCTTAGTACTTGGTGGGACATTACCACATCATGATTATTATAGACATAAATATTTTTTTAGTCCAAGATGATGGGTCTTTTAAGCCTGTTCATTCAAGTAATTGTATGGAATGACTGCTAAATTCAAGACATTGTGCTAGGTACTACTGGATGTCCAAAGATGAATGAGACATAGTCTGTGTTCTTGGTAGAGAAATTTACAAATTTTAATCTAGTCGTCGAATCTTTGGAACTGATTTGGACTTTGCTGGATGTGGGCATTGTTGCATCTGCACCCATAATTACAGACTCATTGAACAGAGGCACTTTTACGTTTAATAAACATTCAATCAATAAACATTTACTAAGCATATACATTTGTTCCTGGTTGATTTTTATCTTCTTTAATTTTTCCCTCTTACTCATTATAATGACTCAGATCTCTTGCCTAGGAGTATTCAGATTAGTAGAGGTAGACTCTCTAGGATCAAGTTCACAAACAGCCCTTTCTAACCAATGTTTCCTAGAGGTAACCATTTGAAGAATGTTGTTGTAAGATAATTGTAAATATAGGTAAACTTCTTAAATTTGGAACTTTGCAACCTGGCATATTCTGGAACCATAAAAATAGTGCTTCTCTCAAGTGAAAGCAGAATTGGACAGAGGGATATGTCCTGAAGGACCAATGGACAGGACCAATGACAGGCTTGGCCACCCTTGTAGGAATGCTGCAGTCACAATAACCTTTCTGAATTGTCTCTAGTTGGGCTGAGATGACCAGGCCTTTGTACTCTCATAGTGATCACTCAATGTTTGGGGGCTGCCAAGCATGGCCTGGAGGTTAGGAGGTTCACTGCAGCTGGAACAGTCCCTGAAGGGGCTGGCAGCTGATGTGTCAGCCAACAGCATTCTTAACAAGCAGGGCAAAAAGCTGTGTGATCCTCACAAGTGGGTGATCTTGGCTGTGTGCATCATAGTGTTCACCCTAGGCTGTAAACTGTGACCAATGGCAGGATTGCTTATTCAACTTTTTTTTCGTTTTCTAGCTGTAGATTATAAGGAGACTAATTTAGGATGCTAATATGTGGTAGATTAGGTATGGGTAAAAGGAGCATTTTATTTTTCCCTTATTACTTTCCACTTAGGTGTTAATATTACTTAACTCTAATAATAGGGTGACTATAAGTCTTGGTTTACAGTCCCATTTGCCTAGAACTACCCAGTTTAATTCTGTTGAGGATCAATTAATATCTGTTAATTATTTTTAGTAACTCTTAACACTCAGGGGTATCCCAGTTTCATGGATAAATTGTGTGGTTTCCTTACATAGCAATTTTTTTTTGTTTTTGTTTGCATATTCTTTAAGAATTTTTCTGGCCTATTTATCTAATGAATGGAATATTCTATTTTCCATTTTTTTTTTTGTTTTAAGAGGCAGAAATGATCTTCTGGATTAGCTTTATGTTTTGGCTTTAGTTAGCCCTAAAACAAATGCTTTTCTTCTGATTTAAGCAGCTGAGAGGAAAAAAAGGAGAGATAAAACAAATGCTTTTCATCTTCATCAAATTTTTCATCAGCTAACTTAAAAACGTTTTGAAATCATGACATATCCCATAAAGTCTATGACTAAAATTATTGGGATGTATTGTTTATTCTTTTCCCCACTGTTAAAATTGTGTCTGTAATGCCTTTTACTTTCCTTGTTTATTTTGTAGCTTAGTCACAAATATTTATGTCCTTATTTATTTTTCTGCTCAGGGAATCTGAGACTCTAGCTGTTTGCCTCATGGAGTTAATCATTTTCTGGAAGGCTATTCCAACCTATTCAAAACTGAGTCCTGAGGAAATACAAGTTACTTAGAGAGGGGTAGTTTTAAACTTGCTTTTTCAGAAATTTTTATGGGAAAAAGAAAAAATTAATTCTACCGCAGGTAGATTTAATAACTTACGGGGTCAATTTGTTCACAAGTAAAACTCTAAAACTAGTTATGGATTCTGAAAAATGTCTAGAGACAAAAGAATTTGAGATTTTTCTGAACCTACCCGGAGGTAATTGGCTGTTACCTTATACCATCTTACGGCTTCTTCTTTTCCCTAATTGTTGTTTCTTTGCCCTCTTTTCACTATTTCTGGTTTACAAATGTGGCTAAGTGTTGGATGGGGAACAGGGTGCACTGGTGGACTCAGTTTTGCCCATCTTTAATTCTTTGGCTAGAGAATTCAATTGCTGGTTTTATTTTGAAGTTTGCTGGCATATAGTGGACAATATCTTTAACAGTGCAGTGCCAGTGATGTAAAATTTCTTAA
Organism: Eulemur rufifrons; assembly: GCF_041146395.1. Classification (NCBI taxonomy): domain Eukaryota; kingdom Metazoa; phylum Chordata; class Mammalia; order Primates; family Lemuridae; genus Eulemur; species Eulemur rufifrons. The sequence goes on from NC_090997.1 coordinate 39,563,923, forward strand.
TCATGCTTACTTTACAAAAGAACACTGTAAGAAAGTGGTGGTGTGCTTTTATGTTTGATCTTCAACAAATGAGAAATTGACGAGACAAACCATCTGGCATTCTGCACATACTTTCATTGGCTTGGGCAATCATGAAGTTATACAAAGATATAGCCTAAAATTTAAGCAGGAGTAGCAAAATATAAGAAAATATCATGTTGTATGATTTTTTTCTTTTATTCTAGTTATCTATACTGTTTATAGCAATAAGTTTGTCTAAAATGTTAATTCAATTTTTTTCAGTTATCTAAGATTGAGAAAGAAGTAATTTGCATAGTTTTTACTTTTTTTCTGACCCAGTCAAAGCTGTTTGGCATTGAGGAACTGTTTCAGAGTAGGCGTAGTTTTTTCCTTCATATGAAGTCAAAGTCACTCACCACCTAAGTAAACATTTGTTAAGTTTTATTTGTATTAATAGCACTTTGATATAGTGCTCCTTGCAACTTTCGTTGAGTTTCAGAAACTTACTGTGTCATTATAGACTTCAGCTGCCTTTTAAAGACATGAATTTCAACTAATCCTATATTTTAGTTATCATTTGAAAGAATGTTTTAGACCATCACGTATTTCAGGGATATCCAGTTTACGTACTAACTGAGCTAAAGCATGTGGTTTGTGTGACATTATATTATCACATACATATGACTTATTAGTAATGAATTTGAGCAGTTCGGTTCCAAGCAGCCAAAAGCTGAGTTCAATCATTTCAGAAAGTAGAAAAAGACTTATAAAGTTGATTTCCAAATCAAAAGATGCTAGCTCCCATTATCTAATTTATACTTTCAAAATAAACATTTATTCGACACTTTTAATGTGCCAGCTGAGTGCTAAGCACTCACACTGTCCTTCCTTGTCATCTGTGGACCCAAGGCCAGTCCTCTTTGTTCCTAGCCTGGCTCACTGTCACCCTCTCCACTGGCTCACTTGTCACTTCTGTTGGTGTCCCCATGGATGGTCTTCCCAATATTCTGGCTTCTCAGTTTCTTATTCTTCTCTTCTTTGGTGTCTTGTCCTCCATCCTATGTCAGCCTCTCACTCTTAGGGTTATACCTTTGAAATTATCAGTAACTGTAGTCTCTCCACAATCTCAATTTGAAGCATCCCTGACTCTGACCACTACCTTGATACAATCTCCAGCTCACTGCTTCTAGTTATTTCCACTCCAACAATCTTTTGATTTGCTTTGTTCTTAAAAATCTGTTTAAGATTTTAATCTGATTTCACCACCTTTTTTCTGTTTCTCAATCTCTGATGACTGTTCTTCCTTTTATACCCAGCTTAAATTCCATGCTAATATTTGCTTGGCACAGTCCAGTTGTAGTTAAACTCCTAAATCCCTGAGCTGAATGTCACAGGAACAAAACGTGCCAGTCATGCCAACTGGTCTTAGTGTAAGTCCAAGGTAGTGACCTTCAGGGGCCACTCATGTTGCCTGCTGTCATGCTGCACGTTCCTGGGGTCCATTCAGCCTTCCATTTTCCTGGATGACTATTTCATACTTTCTTCTCCCCCACCCCCGTCAAAGCTGCTTCCCCTATCCTTACTTATAGCTAATAATCTAGTTTTGTATTTTACTAAAAAGGTAGATGCCACCAATAGAGGACTTGGACAAACTCTCACCACTGCATATATTTATGTGCCAGCGTTGGTGCCCATGCACTCCCTTTCTTCCTGTTCTCTGAATGAATGCAAGGCTTCCTGTCAACCCCTCCACCCTAGACCCCTTCTTCCCTGTCACCTTTTCAAAGACACGGTTCCAGTCACTATTCCTTTTTTCCATTTCATTGATTTTTCTCAAAATAATCAACTTCCTCTTCTTTGATGATCAAATCCCCTTAGCTGGCAAATATGCGGTTATTTTTTGTCTTAGAAAATCCTGTTTGACCCCAAATTCCCTCCAGCGAGCCACTGCTCCCTTTTCCCTTCTCTGCTTTACAGCAAAATTTCTCCACGTACATGTCATTACTCATCGTCTTCAATTTCCCTGCTCTCATTCTCACGGGAAGTCACTGTAATTAAGCTTTTTGTTTACTCCCTCTTTCCTACTTTGCAGCACCTGTCATGTCAAGGTCACCAATGACAAAATTCTCAGCCCTCATCTCACTTTCTGATAGCAGCGTAGGACACAAGTTAATCACTTTCTTCTTGGATATATTTTCTTCTTGGAAATACTTTCTTCTCGGACAGTACTTTCTTCTAGTTTTCCTCCAAACTGGCTTTTTTTTTTTTTTTTCCTTCTCAACTTTCTGATTGTTTTTCACCTGCTGTTTTCTTAACCTTGGAGTATCCAGGATACACCCTTAGGTCTCTTCTTTTCTCCGTGTGTACCCATTTCAACTTACTAAGTTTAATCTTACCCCATGCTTCTTCATAGTTCACTTTCTCAGTTACTCACAACTCTGTCCTTCAGGTTACTTATGCCAAAAGCCTTTGAATCATCCATGCTATTTCTCTGACTCACTCCCCATCCATTTCATCAGCAAACCCTTTTAGCTCTATCTTTAGAATCATGCAGAGTCTCATGCCTTTTCTCTACCTTCTCTGCTATTATGCATCATTACCTGTCACCGGGATTATTGCAGTATCCTGTAATCAGCCTGGCTGTGTCTACCCTTGCTACTGACAGGCTGTTCACAAAATATAGCCAGAGGGATCCTGTTGAAATGCAACTCAGACAATGACATGACTTTTCTTGATGAATTCCTGTTATTCGCATGCACCTGCTTTCTGACTCATTCTTACAATAAAAGAGTGTTTACAATGTCCTACCAGGCCCTGCCTGCTCTCTGCCACCTCCCCATGCCACCCTGTTAACCCTTTTGACCTTATCTCCTACCACTACTTCTCTTACTCTGTTCCAGGCACTCTCTCCTCCTTGCCTTTCTTCAGATGTGCTAAACATGATCTTCCCCCATGGTCTTTGCACTTGCTGGTCCTTCTGCCCAGAACATTTATGCCCTTGGATATATGATATGCATAGGACACTTCCTCATTTCTTTCAAGTTTTTGCTTAAATGTCACCTCTCAGTAGCACCTTATTTGTCTCCCTGTTTAAAATCACAGTAGTTTCCCTTCCCCATCAACTACTCCTTGCTTTATCATCTAACACATTGTATAGTTTACTCGTTTATTTTATTTTGTTTCTCCTGACTAGAATGTAAGCTTTATAAGGACATCAATTTTTAAAAATTTGTTTGCTGCTATTTCTAGTGCTTAGAAAGGTGTCTATACAATATTAAGTACTTTATAAACATTTGTCATATGACTTATTCTAGTCTTTTCAGTATCATGAATCTTCTGTTATAGATAAGAAATGGAGACTTAGGGAATTTAGTAACTTGTGGAGGTAACACTTAAACCCAGATTTGTCTTGCCTCATAATACAATCACTGCACGTATTAATTCATCTATCAGGGTACCATCACATTATTTGCATTATAAGGTAGAGGAAGTCATCAATATTTTTTATTTTTTGTTATTTTTTTTTATTACATGAAGTGTGAGAGAGAAGGAAGTCAATAATATTATGCATTTTATTTGTGTTCTTACCCTCAATCATTATCTGGAAGAAAATAGAAACAGATTTTTAACATTTAGTTCATGTTGAGGCACTTTCTGCTAGATCATGGAAACTCATTAGAGAGACTTGTTAATCTATTTCATCGAGCCAAACATGTTTTGGATTAAAAGAGTTCTGAGAACTCAACTTTTCTGCCTTCTAGTGGCAAAAAGGCTGTATTTTCTTACCGAGATGGAAAGTACCTGAATCCCATAAACTTGAAGGAGCAAGGGATAAATAACGCTGCTTGTTGGGTTCAGGCCTTCAGGTAGTCCAGGGATGTGGATTCCACCGGAGACAGCTGGCATTTCTGTTCATTTTCTGCCACCGAATTGTTCTCAGTTCAATGGAATCACAGATTTTCAAAAATTATCAAGCTACTTGTAGTCAAATAGGGAATTGATGAGGAATAGAGGTCACAGTTTCAGAAGATAGTCACAGATCGTGATGAGCATGAATCACGCTTTAAGTTTTTGCAGCTGCTTTTAGAGTCTCAAACTACAGGATGTGGCTAGTCGACATTTCCCAACACCTGCCCCATTTCTGGTGCATTTTCAAAGGGAATAATTGAGCTAAAAGCTAATTCTGTGTACCAAGAAGAACTGGTACTCCTGGATTATGGAAACGAAATATGAATACCAGATCTGTCCCAAAACGTTTGCTTACGTGGCCAGACTGTGGCCATTGTTTGTGTCTACCCAAATCCCTGAAGTTAGAATTTTTAAGGAAATGTTGGTATTAGCTGAGAGGTGGTGAAATTTCAAGTGAGAATTGAGTTGTACACTAATAAAGTTGTACCTTGTGGTTTGAATGGAACGCCGAAGGTGTTTATCAAGCTCCGCTAATTTGAAGAGTCTCATCCAAATTCTGTCTCCTCTGTAGTGGGCACAGCTGGAATCTCTGCTCTGCTCTTTCAGTGTCTGGAGGATATTTGCTGCCAGGCTTTTGGAGTACCCTGCAGGCGTAGGTGTCAGTGGAGATTTCAGCAATTTATGCACAGATTTTGCAGCGTCCCCACGTGGTGCCCTTCTTTTAGGGATTTGGTCCCTCAAGTTTTAGCCGCTGGCAGGCTTGGACTCTCTTCTTGACACCTTGGGACCATAAGACTGAGCCTGTTTGTGTGAATTCTTGGTGTCCTGACGCATAGACTGGGAGTCCTCAGGGACATGCCTTGTAAATTCATGCTCGTTCACTCGCTCCCCTTCTTTTAAGGGTGAAGGCCCCTCAGTTTATGCTCACTTTCGGCCCTTCAATGCCTTTAAGTAGTTGTTACATCTTGCCCAGAGTTTATAATCATTAAGTGTGGTCAGGCTAGTCTGAAAGAAGCAACTCTGCCATTACCTTCAGAACCTCACTAAGTTGTAACGTACAGTTTTTCATTATTATTCGGTTTAAAATACTTTTTAATTTCATTATAGTTTCTTTTGAGCTATGAGTTATTTAGACATATATTTTAAAAGTTTTCTAGCATAAGGGTTTTCTAATTATCTTTTTGTTACTGATTTCTAGCTTAATTCCACCATGGTCAGAGAATATGCCCTGCATGATTTTAATCTTTTATAATTGGTTGAGATTGGATTTGTAGCCCAGTGTATGGGCAATTAATGTCAGTGTTTTCTGTTTATCTGAAAAGGATTTGTATTCTTAGCTGTTGGGTGCAGTGTCCTGTCTATGTCAGTTAGCTCATGTTTATTAATCATAGTAAATCTTCTATGTTTTACACCTCTCTTCTTTTTGATATATTTTCTGTCAGTTATTAAGACTGATATGTTAAAAATCTCCCACTATATTGTGAATTTGTCCATTTCTCCTTTTAGTTGTGTTAATTTTTCCCATTTATTTGGATCCCATTGTTAGATGAGTTTAAATTTAGAATTGTTATGTCCTTTTTGTGACTTGAACCCTTCAACAGTATGAATTTTCCCTCTTTATCTCTGGTATACCTTTTTCCTTAAAGTCTACTTTGCTATTAATATAATGGCATCAGCTTTCTTCTGGTTAGTTTTTCCATGGTATATTTTTTTCCTTCTTTTTACTTACAATTTTTCTTTATAGTTTGTTTTTTCTTTTAAGTAATTGGTTTCTTTTATCCAAGTGTGACAATCTTTCTTTTAATTGGAATGTTTAGATTACTCACAGTTAATATGAATGTTGATTGCATTTAAATCAACCATCACACTATTTTCTATTTCCTCCACCTGTACTATATTTCTCCATCCTACCATTATTAGTTTACTGAATTTTCAAACGTATTGTGTGTTACATTGCTCTCATTTGCCATATTAACATTGTTTTCATTTTCTAGGAAAAGATAGAGTTTTTAACACTCCTTTGTGTGAACAAGGAATTGTTGGATTTGGAATTGGAATTGCAGTCGCTGGTGCTACTGCCATTGCAGAAATTCAGTTTGCAGATTATATTTTCCCTGCTTTTGATCAGGTGAGTGCATCATATTTTACTATAAATGAGCATTTCTAAGGTTGTTCAGTCTATGAAGTGTTGAAGTATTGCCTCCACCCTCAATCCCCCTATCTCAGGAATGTTTGGAGCTGGTGTATTACAGTTATCACTTTGTTATGAGAACATAGTTAAAGATCTAATGGAATGGTTTAAGAAAGTGGATGGGAAAGGAAGGGCTCATCGTAACGTGTCCCTTCTTTCTTTCTCCCGCCCAGATTGTCAATGAAGCCGCCAAGTATCGCTATCGCTCCGGGGATCTTTTTAACTGTGGGAGCCTCACCATCCGGTCCCCCTGGGGCTGTGTTGGCCACGGGGCTCTCTACCATTCTCAGAGTCCTGAAGCGTTTTTTGCCCATTGCCCAGGAATCAAGGTATCCTCACTTATGTACTTTCTTTGATCTCTATTTGATGTTTCTGTTTTGGTTGATTCTATTAATATTAACTAATATACTTATCTAGAGAAAAACAAACAGAACTTTTGGAATTTCTGTGAACTTAACTGTATTTAAGAAAGGGAGGTTAGCATTTGTTTTAAATATACTAAGGCTCAGTTTTATAGAACGTTCTTTTTGAAGCAGCACTGGTTTGATGCTGGCATTAACTTCAGAGAGTAAGACTGAACATAGTTCGTTTCTCTTCTGTGTCTTTCAAAGCTTTATGTTTCCTTCTAACTGATCTTTGTTACCTGACTCTGGGGTGGTTTTAATATATCTGTTTAATCTGTATTTACTTCAGAGGTATGGGACTTTTGCTATTAGTCCGTTTCTTGTTAAATAGACTGAGAGAAAACTGTTACCCAGATGTGTTTTTCTTCTGTCTAGAATAAGGTAATGCTTACTCAAACAATTAGTTTGGAAGCATCTTCCTTTTATAGCCTACTTTCCCAATAGCTTAGGTCTTTTGATAATAAAAATACTTTGAGTATTTTATATCTTAATTTTTTATGTTACTATCTTTTCTATTTACTGAATAAGCTTTTTAGGGAATCATTATAGAAATCCACAGATATGTCAATCCAGAGATGTATGTTTGTTTTTTGACCACATGCATTGGTTGTGAACATGTGTCTATGTTTCTTATTTTTATTTTCTTATTTGTTTTTTTCTATCAGATCAAAGTCATAAGGTTTTTCTTAGTTGAGCAGAAGTTGCCTGACATTTTAATATAAGCTAGAAGTGGTAGGTTGGGACAGAAGCCACATTTGAGGCAATAGTTATTTTTGTACTTGAGCCGAACATTGATTCACATTTAATGTTTCTAACATTACTCAGTGTTTTTAAGAACAGAGCTTTACTCTCAATCCCCTACCTTCTCTTTCCCACCTTTTTCCCTCCTCCACTTTCTCTTGCTTTTTTTTTCCAGCCCAAATGAAAATATACTCAAAGGATAAAAGGCTAAAAATAAATATGTGAAGAAAGAAGATAAAGAGAAACTAAAAAGTGGGGACATAAGATAAAGCCATTGTGTGCTATAGTTATTATGTGTTCGGAAGTCTATTTACAGAAAATAAAATAGTGACATTTGTGCTATTTTATTTTTAAAATAACAAGCCTTCAATAAAAATGGCATGAAATGATTTTAAAAGCAAGTGTAGTTTGCCTCGAGGAATCTTATTTGAGTCTTTGTGATAAATTCATGTTTATTTTAATGATCATTCTTTCTATGTAATACTTGTCTTTATGCAGTTATTTTCCACTCATTAAAAATTAGGCACAAGTTTGGTTTGAGGTAACATGGTACAGAAGTTAAGAGTTTAGACCTTGGTATTAGTCAGAATTGGGTGAGAATCCCTGGTCTAGCAAGCGGTAAGACCTTAGGCAAGCTACTTGATCCCTCTAAGCCTCGGTCTCTATTTCTAAATTGGGGGAAATAATAATAGCTACCTAGTGGGGTTGCTATGAATAGTAAATCAATGAATCCACACACAGTGCTTGGCCAGGTTAACACATGTACTTCCTGGTGTCATTATCATCATCTTCCTCATCATCACCTTCATTCTCAAAAAGGTCCTGGAGCCCTTTCGTGTCAAGCAGAAGTGTGGAGTGTCCACACTTCTCTTTTTGATCTGCCATAACTGGACATTATGATGCCTGGATTATAAAATTCAGTGGATTACTTTTCCACTTATGAAATGAAGACTGTCATTTTTTCATGGGAAAGAAGGGATTTTGGCATGTTAAAACTACATAAGAGAGTTGCATGCATTCTGAAAGCAGAATGTTAGTGTTACAGTATTATATCTTTCTTTATAGATAAATCAGGTAGATACTGACAATTTTACTTTTTTGCTTTCATGAGTGCTCTTTGCAATTTTCCTTTTCTTTTTTGTATAGGCAAAGTTAGCTGCTTAAGAGAAGAGCAGTATCTTAGTTATCAGAACATGGTAGGCATCTGATAAATACTTAACAAAACGAATTTTGTGGATAATATATAAACAATAATAAAAGGTAATTAGGCTAAAAATAAATACCAGAGTTCTGTTTTTAATTAGTAACAATTGTTTATTTAAATATCAATCCTTCTTGTAAGAGAGTTTACTGGGATATACTTTTACTAAAATTGCCTTTAAAAAAATCTGTTTTTGCAGGTGGTTATACCCAGAAGCCCTTTCCAGGCCAAGGGACTTCTTTTGTCATGCATAGAGGATAAAAATCCTTGTATATTTTTTGAACCTAAAATACTTTACAGGGCAGCAGGTAAAGGTTTTCTTTATTTTATATTTGTGAATATCTTTATATACTTTTTTACAGCTCAAAAAATTGTATCTTCCATAAGCTTGATTTATATTTTCTTGGTAGAAAAAAATTCTGATTGGTTTCTTCTATGTTTAGTTGTCCTCAGGTGTAAATTTTATGTTTGGGAAAAGTCCATCTAGTGGTAGCAAGAACAAAGGCACTATGTTAGCAAAATAGTATGTGTTTAGTAAGTATGAGTTGAATGAAAAAGTGAGGAAGCTCATTTTACTAAATAATATCTAAGTTCCTTGTTAGTTAAAGTGATCGTAAAGGTTTTCATGTAAATCAGGATGCCTTTGATCATGAAGGAGGCGCCGTTAACAATTATGCTGTGCTGTCCCGTCTGCACTGGGATGTCTGTCTAAAGCAACCTGACGTGTTTGGTCCTCTTCCTCTTAGCTCAAAGTCATGATTCTATAAACATACATCTGTGACTGCTTTTTTCTCAGCTATAATGGAAATTTTAAACAGCAAATGTTTTCTTCTGTCTAAGGTAGATTTTATTTTAAATTTAAAAACCATTGCTTTGGCAAATCATTCTTTTCCTTACAGTTAAATTTAAAATCACATATTTTTATTGTGATGTAATTTACATACAGTAAAATACGTAGATATTAAGTATCTAATTTGATGGGTTCTTGACAACTGTATACATCCATGTGAGCACTGTGTAAAACAAGATATAGAACATTTTAATCACTCCCGGGAGCTCCTTCCTGCCTTTTCGCTGCCACACACTCAGCCACTTTCTGAGTGCTGTCAGATTAGTCGTACGTGTTTCTGAGCTTCATATAAATGGAATCACACAGTATGTATTCTTTTGTGTTTGCCTTCTTTTGCTCAACCTAATGTTTTTGAGATTTGTATGTTGTTGGCTTGTATCAGTAGTTTATTCCTTTTTCATTGCTGAGAAGCAGTCTGTTGTATGAATATTCATTGTTCATTTCTATTACAATAATATTGTACAACTATATACGATATTAGAACATTACTACTAAGTAATGAACATTGTCATTACATTGTATGAATATTCATTGTTCATTTCTATTACAATATTGTACAACTATATACAATGTTAGAACATTACTCTAATGAACATGGTCATTACATTGTATGAATATTCATTGTTATTATTACTACTAATAATTTTTATTGTTATTATTCTAAGTATTCTAGTTATAAATACTAAAAAAAGTAGCTTCCCTCTTCTCTCTTTATCAAGCTAATGTCTTGCGAATAGCATTAGTATATTGCAACTATGTTTCTGGGACCAGCCTACCAATGAATTAAACTAGAAATGCTTCTTGGCTATGGGGAAAAGAACACCTGAAAGTATGAGGCATGTTGAATGAGTCTCATTTTGTTGCATAAATATTCATTGTGTGAATATATTACAGTATATTCATGGCCTGTGCAACTGGGCTTCTGTTTTGATTTATTCATTCCCCTGTTGATGAGTTTTTCAAAGTGGTTATGTCATTTTACACTTTCATTGGAAATTTATCAGAATTTCAATTGCTCTTAAGTCTAAAAACAGATTTTAAATTGACTCTCTAGATTTTTTATGGAATCTATTCTGATCTGTGTCCCATTATGGAATAAAAAATAATGAATGTAGGAATTTAAAATCTTGAGGTGACTAAGAAGACATCAATGAGCAGCTTTTTGATGAAAATGGTTTCTAATACTTTGCATATACTATGGGTATTATATTTGTAATATGAGCCAGCTGGTACAGCCAATCAATGCAGAGATTTTTCAGTATTTAATAAATGGAGACTGAATAAGAAACATTGAAAAAGTAATATTCACTTTGCTGCAAACTTTGGAACCAGGATTAGCGAGGGAAATATTTAATATTTTAGGATTCCAGCTAAGAGAATGAGTTTGAGAAACTTGTTCTAGGCTTGGCCCTGGGAAAGATAATGAAAGACCCTGATGAGGTTCAGAATTTAAAAAGTTTCCACAAGTTTCCTCATGATTGATTATGTGCCATTTCAAGAACTCTAACTGAATCCCTTCTTGACTGCCCTCTCCCCCAACTTGGCTCAGTAGAGATCATACAGACACCATTTCTTTCACACGTAGAGAGCTCCTCTGCAAAATGAAGTAGGATAAGGAAAAAAGAGCTAGCCACTAAAGTCTTCATATTGGTGTTCTCTAGATGGTTGTCAGAGTTCATCCCTGGGCCAGCAGAATAAACATCACCTGTTAGCTTATTAGAAATGCAAATTGTCAGGCCTCATCTAAGACCTACTGAATTAGAACCTCTGGGAGCAGGGCCGGGCTCTCTTTGTCTTAGGTGCCCCGCAGGTGATTCTAATCCATGCTGAAGTTTGAGAAACACGGCCCAAGGTCAGGTCTGAAGCAATAACTGATGTTTCCTATCTTCATTTATCTTATTTTACTTTTAGTTCTTACGTGCACAGGATGCTTCTGACCCATGGTTTTCTTAGACTTGACGTCTAGTTCAAATCCGTATCTTGCAACTGATCGTATTTTGGTTTCTACTTTTTTTTGGCTCTAAATGCTCTCACACTGATTCTATAATCACTGCCTAGGTTCAGCCTACACTTCTCCAGCCCTGTCTGTTAATATCTCAGATTTACTTTATACTGGTGGAGTAAACTCCAAACTTACAGTTGTTTGGAAAGATTATAGTTGACCCTTGAATAATACAGATTTTAACTGTGCAGGTCCAATTATACTTGGATTTTTTTTTTCAATAAAATGCAGATTGAAAACACAGTATTTGCAGGATGCAATTTTGTTATATGAGGGACTCCTGGAACCAATCTCTTGAGAATACCAAGGATGATTGTACTAGATAATTATTAATAACCTAAGAATAGGCTATTTTGTAATGAACATAAATTCTAATTTAATCCCAATTGTTTTTAATTGGGAAGATATAAAAGGAATGGTGCATTTTTTTTTTTTTTTTTTTTTTTTTTTTGAGACAGAGTTTCACTCTGTTGCCCAGGCTAGAGTGCCATGGTGTCAGCCTAGCTCAAGCAACCTCAAACTCCTGGGCTCAAGCAATCCTCCTGCCTCAGCCTCCCGAGTAGCTGGGACTACAGGCATGTGCCACCATACCCGGATAATTTTTTCTATATATTTTTAGTTGTCCAGCTAATTTCTTTCTACTTTTTTTAGTAGAGACGGGGGTCTCGCTCTTGCTGGTCTTAAACTTCTGAGCTCAAATGATCCACCCGCCTCGGCCTCCCAGAGTGCTAGGATTACAGACATGAGCCACCATGCCCGGCCTACAGAATGGTGCATTTTTGATTCAGCATTTGATTGAGGAGCCCTATGGAAGATATTTTGTGTTGAAACACAGAATCAAAGAAACATATAAAAAAGATGCTTTAGATTCTTTTCAAAGACCAGAACAGCCTGTTAATTTCTAAGTGGTGGTAATAGGAAGACTTGTAGTATCCATAAATAATAATAATAATAATTTAGTATCCATAAATAATTAAAATAAGAATTTAGTGGATTGATTTTTTTTCCCCCAAATCCTTTCCTGAATTTCTAGCATACATTTGGGAACAGTTAAAATAGAGTGGACCAACTTTTACGTTTAAAGTTTTTTAAAAGTGTTCATATTGGGATTTAGATGTTTATGGAGTAATAAATATAGATGTAGGATCATTATAAATAAAGGCTGGCAGTTATTTATAAAAATAATTGGGAGTTAATGGAAGTTATGTTCATTACATAATAGCCCATTATTAGGTTATTAATAATTATCTAGTACAATCATCCCTTGGTATTCTCAGGAGATTGGTTCTAGAACTCCCTCGTACACCAAAATCGCATCCTGTGAATATTGTATTTTCAATCTGCATTCGGTTGAAAAAAATCTAAGTATAATTGGACCTACACAGTTAACACCTGTGTTATTCAAGGGTCAACTGTAATCTTTACTCAATAGAACATAGTCAAAAGTAACAATACAAAAAGATAACTTTTTAATAGTCTATGGCAGCTGTCCCAACCTTTTTGGCACCAGGGACCGGTTTCATGGAAGATAGTTTTTCTATGGGGGGGAAGGATGGTTTCAGGATGATTCAAGCACATTATATCGTGCAGTCAAACCTCTTTGCTAACAAAAGTCTGTATTTGCAGCCACTCCCCAGTGCTAATATCACTGCCTCAGCTCCACCTCAGATCATCAGGCATTAGATTCACATAAGGAGCACACAACCTAGATACCTTAGATCCCTTGCATGCGCAGTTTACAGTAGGGTTCACGCTCCTATGAGAATCTAAGGTTGCTGCTGATCTGACAGGAGGCGGAGCTTATATGGTGATGGGGAGCAGGAGCTTATATGGTGATGGGGAGCAGCTATAAATACAGATGAATTTTTCCTGGCTCACTCCCTACCCACTGCTTACCTCCTGCTGTGTGGCCAGGTTCCTAATAGGCCGTAGACTGGGACTGGTCTGTGGCCTGGGGTTGGGGAACCACAGGTCTATGGTAATGTTTATTAAAATCTATGAATTCAGGCCCTTATATTTTGTTCATGGAATAGTATCTTAAACAAACACATAAATATGTTCAAGAATTATACAATTCCAAAAAGTTAGATATATTAGTTAAGTTAACAATAAAACTTATAATCAGACCTTAAGTAATATGGAAACGTATTTTTCCTACATGTGAATGGTTAGACTGGCAGCCCAGGGCTCGTGTGGTAGCTCCTCAGTCCTCAAGGGCTCTTCTGTCTGGTTGTTCTGCTGTCTTCAACGTACAGTTTTCAGCTCCTGGTCCCAGAGAGTTGCTCCAGCTCCCAATATCACATCTGTATTTCAGCTACCAGGAAGGAGGAAAGGAAAAGGTATTCTTCTCTTTAAATAACTTGAAAATTATACATATTAAATTTCACGTCTTATTGATGAGAATTAATCACATGGCCATGGTCACACCTAGTGATAAGGGAGGCTGAGAGAGGTAGTAGTCTTTACCTTAAATGTCTGACTAAAAATTATGTCTGTCTCTCACCACCTCCAAGCCTCACCATGGGGAAAACATTGGCCTCTAGGAGACTAGGGTAGGAGGCTGTTTGAACAGCCTATCTGCGAAATGGTGAGGGCCTGAATTAGATGAGGGAAACGAGTTAGAAATTTCCTAGATTGTATGAAATATGTGGTGTCTAAATGAATTTAAGGAGAGGAAAGAAGAGGGAGGTGTCAAGAGTGAGTATAGAATAAGATTTTCCATGATCTTAGTACATAGACATGTGGTTCAGGCTTTATAATTCTGACTTCTTTTCTGGGATTATTTATGTGAAGACAGAGCTTCACTTTCTATGGGTGGTTTGCCATGGGATGATGTGAAATTGAGACATTGAGACCCTCAATTACTTTTACTCCTTTAGTCTTTTTTTGTTTGTTTGTTTGTTTTGGAAACAGAGTCTCACTCTGTTGCCTGGGCTAGAGTGCCATGGCATCAGCCTAGCTCACAGCAACCTCAAACTCCTGGGCTCAAGCAATCCTTCTGCCTCAGCCTCCCACGTAGCTGGGACTACAGGCATGTGCTACCATGCCCAGCTAATTTTTTCTATATATATTTTTAGTTGTCCAGCTAATTTCTTTCTATTTTTTTTTAGTAGAGACGGGGGTCTTGCTCTTGCTCAGGCTGGTCTCGAACTCCTGACCTCGAGCAATCTGCCCTCCTCGGCCTCCCAGCATGCTAGGATTACAGGCGTGAACCACCACGCCCGGCCTATAATAGATAATTGTGACTAACATAATATATATTAATAATCTTTATTAGAGAAAAGATGCTTCTCATTTAAGATGAAAATATCTTCTGTTGGAGTAGCACAATAAGCTGGAGCCTTTCATAATTTAATATAGATACCACTTTTGTGTTAATAGCCGAAGTAGGAATCCTATCTGTTTTTTCATAATCATACTTCATAAATTTGCTGAGAGGATTTAAGTGAGATAACCCATATATATCTCTGCCTAGTCTTTAAGTGCTTTTTGAAAACTTATATGCTAGACACAAGGCTATATTTTGCAGACATATGGACTATTTCATTTAATCCTCACAGCAACCTTGTCAGGTAAATTCTGTCATTATCACCATGTTTCGGATGAGGAACCTGAGGGTTAAGGAAGTTAAACAACTTGCCCAAAGTCCCGTAGCCAATATTCAAACGTGGAGTGTGTCTCTAGAGCCAGATGTCAGGCATATTTGACACACACAGATAGTAGGCTTAAGAAACTTACTCAAGCTCACAGCAGTAATGATTGATGGAGTTAGGTTTTAAACTAAGACATTTTGATGCCAGAGGCTGCCTTCTCTCTAGTATCAGCCTATTTTTCATCCCATTTAATTATTATGGAATGGAGGACATAAATGAAATATAACTGCTTCCAGGTCCTAGTTTCATGCCAAGAAATATGCTGTTTATTTTTTAAAAGTTTCCCACAGAATTAAAATGATCTATATGTATGTATGTATGTATGTATATATGTACGTACTTGTAAATCCTCAGTCTCCCATGTGACAGGCAGGGATACTCAGCACTATACAAATGGTAGGAAATGATCTACTTTTTAATCGAATGGAGATATATATGGTTGGCCCTCTGGATCTATGGGTTCCACATCATGGATTCAACCAACCATGTATTAAAAATATTCAGAAAAAAAATTCATCTGTACTGAACATGTGCAGACTTCCTTTCTTGTCATTATTCCCTAAACTATGGAGTATAACAACTATTTACATAGTATTTACATTGTGTTAGTCCTTATAAGTAATTTAGAGATGATTTAAAGTATACAGGAGGATTTCTGTAGGTTATAATCAAATAGTGTGTCATTTTATATCAGGGACTTGAGCCTCCTTGGATTTTGGTATCTGTGGGAGGTCCTGAACCAATTCTTCGTGGGTTCTGAGGGTCGACTGCACTATCTGTAGCCCTGCATTAAGGCAGTATATCCCTATGCAGTGTATAGTCCAAGGTTTGAGTGTATACTGTATTAATTTCTCCATTGGAAAAGGATTAATTTGCTTCTTCGAAAGTTATAGAAACTACACATCACCGTCTGGTATGGTCATAGGTTGGGGGGTTTGGGAGCCTTTGCACCATGCAGTCATTAAGGGGTCGAGGCAGAGGCAGCTGCATTTAGAGAATGAATGACATTGATGAATGCCCAGCATTGCCCCTGTCACAGCTCTTTTCGACTTCTCTGACACTCTCATTTGTGGGCCTGGTGCCCATATAGTGTTCTCTGTTCTAACCTCTGTGCTGTGGTGACTGGCCTACATGACCAGCCTACAACATTTAGAAATGATTTCTAAATCAGTTCAGCTATTAACTTTATAAACTATACAGATGAAAAGAAAACCAGGAAAGTAATACATTCTTTATGCAGCAATGGTCTTGAATTTTGTTTTTATTTATCTTGAATATATACAATCAATAGATATAAACTTTGTGTTTCCTGAATGTAGAAGGAAAAAGTAACCTAGTAATATTTTTAAATTTCCTGGTTATTTATTGTAATTATGACATTTAAGTGCAATTAATCTTTTTAGAAATGACAGAGAGATATTTAGAAATGGTAGATAAGAAAGAGCAATCTAGACAGTATCCAACATGAACAAAATAGTTATGATTCAAAAAGAGAATGAGTCAGTGTGACATTATCAGACGCAGGCATCTGGTGGAGAAGATGTTCCTTTATGTCTTCTGAACTTTTAGTTTTATTTAATTGATACATGACATCAGTGATATTGAAGTAAATGTGGCTTTTATCTGAGTTCTTCTGGTGAAAAGGCAAGACAGACTAAAATACTAAAAGCCTTGTAATGTCTTTTTGTCAGGATTTTTGTGAAATCCAAAACTATTTCAGGTAAAAATAAGTCATAAAGATATTGAGGAATTTTTTTTAGCAGATGTAATAATTATATATGAATTTGTATATTTTGAAGAGAAGAATGGTGTTTTAAGTAGCTTTTGAGTGGGAGGAGATTTTAAAAATATTTTTGCCAAATATCAGTGTACATAAAGAGAAGAATTAGTATTTTGTATTTTACATTAGGCAGATTATTTTTGTGCAGGTCAGTACTTTTAATATGGGGGACACTTATTGACAAGAATCAGTTGGATCCATTCATGAGAGGAAATTCATTTGTTAGATTTCTGAATTGGTTTTTAAATTGAAATAATGCTTATATGGAATTTAAAAAGTCAAATAATATCTTACAACCAAAAATAGCAGTTCCTTACCTCACCCTTTACCAAATCCATGTGTCTCTCCCCACAGGCAACCACTTTCGACTCTTTCAGCAGTTTCCTGTGGTTATTTATTGTGATATTTGTAAATAATGTGCTTATACTGCTTTTAGAAAATTTTAAGCATTATTATTTTAACTTTCTACAGAGGGAGACAATTTAGCTCTTTTATGCCACCTTCCTTTCCTCAGCATGTGCCGTTCTTCCCCCTTATACATCCAAACTGCTTCCATATCTTCATGGAGTTATAGTATAATTTAGGTCAGATCATAAGTTAGTATTTACATCGCTATGGGCTTATCAGTGTGATCCACAACTGAATGAGAAATGCATCCTTTCATTTGCTCTTTGGTCTACAACTCTTTGTTTTTTTCTGGCATCAATAACGTTTTTCTCTCTTCCTTCTCTTTTCATTTGCTTAATTTCTTATGTTCCTATTATTAATATAGTTCGTAATCTCCTCAGTGTACTCTTTTCTCACTTTATTTGGACACCTTAGATAGTCAATCAGGTTAGTCTTTTTCCTGTAGTGTCCCTTCTGCCCTCCTGGGCCAGTCTAATAATGGGGTTAAGACTGTGGATTCTGGAACCAAACTGCCTGAGTTTGAAGTCAGCTCCACTGTTTACTCCGCGAGGGCAGCATTAAGTACTGTGGTCTGTGTGTGTCCCCCACAGATCATGTGTTGGAGACTTAATCTCTAGTGTAGCAGTGTTGGGAGGTTAGGCCGAATGAGAGACAATAAAATTGTGAGGGCTCTGCCCTCATGAATGGGTTTATATCATTACTGTGGAAGTGGGTTAGTTATAGCAAGAGTGGGCTTGTTATGAAAGCAAGTTTTGCTCTCTTGCTCTCTTGAACATTCTTATCCTTCTGCCTTCTGCCGTGAGATCACCAGATGCAGGTTCCTCGACTTTGGACTTCCCAGCCTCCCGACTGTAAGAAACAAATTTCCTTTCTTTTTAAATTACCCTGTTTCAGGTATTCTGTTAAAGCAACACAAAACACACTAAGACAATAAGGTTTGCTAAATGTCAACTGGATCCTAAACTACAGTGAAGTATAGTAGTTCTATTACCCTCTCCGGTTTACTTTTTCTTCTTTTTCGGTTAAAAAAGATACACACCTGCTGAAAATCAGAGACTTTTATATTTTGGTGTAAACAATGTTATAATTAATGGTTAAAAATGCCTTACCTTATTTTCTTAAAAAGATTTATTTTTCTCATTATAAAGGTAAAGCATCCTCTACCTGGGAGCTATTGATGCTCCTAAAACATAGTGGCTAAGTCAACACCTTTTTTTATATAACTCATTGCAGGTTGGCAGGTTAGGCTGAGCAGTTTTGTTCTCATCTGGGTTCCCTCATAGGTCTGTAGTCAGTTGCAGGTCAAGTGTGGGGTGGATTTGCTATTTCACATATGTAGGGCTGTGGCTGGTAGGCTCTGGTCTACCTGTCTCTTTGTCCTCCCCAGGACTTGTTCACATGGTGGAAGCAGAAGTCCAGAGGGATGAAGTGGAGACATGCAAGGCTCTTGAAGCAAATGCTGGGAACTAACACACCATCACTTCTTCTGTAGTATGTTAGCCAAAGCAAGTCACAAAGTTGGCCTAAGTTCAAGAGAAGGGCAAATAGACCCCATCTGTTCCTGGGAAGAGCTGCAAAGTCACATTGGAGAAGGGTGTGGCTACTGGGAGGGTTGGAGAATTGCATCTAATTTTCAGTATTCTTATGTGCTTGTATTGAAAATACAAAAGAATATAAAAGGAGCTCTTAAATCCATCCTCTAACTACTGTTGACTTTTTGTTGTATGTATTGCCAGACTGTTTTATCTGCGTGCTTAAACATATATTTTTAGTTAATTTATTTCACTTTTCATTTATTTGATTACAAGTCATGTTTGTTTATTTCATATTTATTTTTTTATGAAGTGTTCAAGTTGGTTTCTATTTCTTCTTGATCTTGTGGGGTAGCATTGATTGTAAACCTAAAACTTCAAATATCTAAAACAAGCAGGATTGCAGTTAATAGGCAATTATTCTTTTTTGTGATGAGAATGTCTTGATTTAGTATTGAGTAGCTAAGAAGAATCAAAAAGTATTCAAACAGTTTGAAGTGCAAAATTTCCTTTGAATTTGTTTATATGTCTTTGGTGATTGATATGATCAACTGAACTATTCATAGAATAGTGCCCAGTGGAATTTTCTTATACTCTGGCATATTCTTTATATTATTCACTTTTCAGAGCTAAATATGAGCAAGCAGATACATGCTTTTGATTATTGGCCTTAAGATATTTACATTCTCAATGACTCAGCTTAAGCTATGTGGTAGAGTGATTTGTTTTTTATTTTTGAATACAGTTTACTACTATGAGTCTTATTCTTTCTTTTTAAAAAGTACAAGCATAAGACTATATGGAATAAAATTAGTAAAAATTCCTTTTCCCTATCCCTTCACTTCCAACTCTCTTCCTTAGACTTAGCTGATTTTTATATTCATAAAATTACATTAATTTTATATTCATAAAATTTCTGAACATGTACCATAATTCATCCTTTCCTCTATTATGGAACATTGGGTTGTTTCTAAATCTGGCTATATTAAACAATGTTGAAGTAAACATCCATGTTTAATATATATTTGTATATGTGGAAAAAGAAAATTATGTCTGTGTTCTTTATTGTAAAAACTCTGAAACCTATATTTCTTAATTCCTTTCTTGCTTTCTATAGCTCAATATATTCTTCAGTTCAGCTCTGAGTAATAAATTATTGATGAAGCCAGATGCTGTGAGTCTCTAAATGGCAGGTAGTGAAAACTGTGGAAGGATAGGGAGTTAATGACACAGGTACTATGGGGATGCAAGACTTAGTCGGTAATTATTTGTAGCATGAAAGCAGGAAATATTTGTGAGATATTTAACTTGGAAATGCGAAGAGTGAAGCCTAGTTTTTATTCTCTTGTATTAGTATATCAGAATTTTACCCTTTTTGAAAAGATTATTTTTTTTTAGAGTGGTTTTAGGTTCACAGCAAAATTGAGAGGCAGGTACAGAGATTTCCCTTGTACCACCTGTCCCCAAATACGCATAGACTCTTCCATTATCAGCATCCCCCACCAGAGTAGTACATTTTTTACAGCTGGTGAACCTACATTGACACATCATTATCCAAAGTCCATAGTTTATATTAGGGTTTACTCTTGGTATTGTACCTTCTATGGGTTTTGACAAATGTTTAGTGACATGTATCTGTCATTACAGTATCATAAAGAGTATTTTCACTGTCCTAAAATTCCTCTGTGCTTTGTCTATTCATCTCCCTGTCCCCCCAACACCTGACAACCACTGATATTTGTACTGTTTCTATAGTTTTGTCTTTCCGAATGTCATGTAATTGGAATCATACACTATGACACCTCTTCAAATTGGCTTCTTTCACTTAGTAATATGCATTTAAGGTTCCTCCATGTCTTTTCATGGCTTGACAGCTCATTTCTCTTTAGTGCTGAGCAATATTCCATTGCTTGGATATATTATAGTTTATCGGTTTACCTATTGAAGCGTATCTTGGTTGCTTCCAAGATTTGGCAATTATGAATAAAGCTGCTATAACCATCCACGTGCCAGTTTTGTGTGGAAATAAGTTTTCAACTTCTTTGGGTAAATACCAAGGAACGCGATTGCTGGATCAGAGGGTAAGAGTGTACTTAGTTTTGTAAGAAACTGCCAAACTGTCTTCCAAATGGCTGTACCGTTTTGCATTCCCACTAGCAATGAATAATAGTTCCTGTTGGTTCACATTCTTGCCAGCATTTAGTGTTTTCAATGTTTTGAATTTCGGCCATCTGACAGGTGTGTAATGGTATCTCATTGTTTAAATTTGTATTTTTCTGATAATATATATGATGCAGAGCATCTTTTCATAGCTTAATTGCCATCTGTATATCTTCGTTGGTGAAGTGCCTATTAAGGCCTTTTTAATTGGGTTTGTTTTTTATTATTGAGTTTTAAGAATTCTTTGCGTATTTTAGATAACAGTATTTATTAGATATGTCTTTTGCAAATATATTCTCCCAGTCAGTGGCATGCCTTTTTATTCTCTTGAAAGTATATTTTGTAAAGCAGAAATTTATGTTTAGTTTTTAAAACTTTTTTTCTGTATTCTGTTATGATAAAGAGTGCCCATTAGAAGTCTACTCTGAAGCAACTAGATCTCAAGAGTTTAATGCTAACTTTGGGGGAATGTTATCATTACTTCTATGTCCACCCACTGGTTCTCATCAAGAACAGCAGTTAACCTATTTGTGTATAGTGTATAATGTGGTTTTTTTTTAAGCAAATAGAACACAAGTAGAACATTTTTTTCTCTTCGTATTATCTGTGATGTAATGATACTTCTTTTCCAAGAATGTGGTTGTCTCCATTTACCCAAATTACTTCTGTGTCCATTAATAAATTCTATAAATGTTTTCAATAGGTTTAGCGCATTTGTGGTTAGGATTATTCCTAGATGTTTTATGTTTTGTTGCTATTATGGGTAGGATCTGTTTTTCCCCCTATTATATATTTTAATTGGTTATTACTGGTGTATAGAAAATTTATATGTTGAAATTGCATTTGGAGACCTTACTCAATTCTCTAATAATATGTTAGTTAATTATCCTTGAATTTCTAGGTGGAAAATCTTATTCTCTATAGCTAATGATATTTATAACTAAATCTGAATTGCCCAACCAATGGCTAGTATACTGCAAGAATAATTCCTTCCTCTTCAGATAACCATTTTAGACCAACTATTCCTGAAACTGGCTGAATGTCAGCTGATTCCTCTTGTTAAAGTTCTATATATGTCCCTCTCTCCCTCCTGGTTAGAACACTCCTCCTAAGATGTACTTATGCCCCAACATTCTGAGTAAAAGCTTATGTGTAAGGATGTTAATATTAAAATAAAGTCAGTAGCTGCCATTCAGTCCCACATTTCCAGTTCTTTTGCATAATGAGATCTTTCAAAAGTTGGCAAACATATATCACAAACGCAATGATATGATAAAGCACCTTCATATTCCTTACAAAATTTCCAAATTAACCTCACTATATTTTCTAGCCTCATTTAGTGTAACAAAAAAAAAAGCTTGTTTATGAGACTGATATTCCATAATATGCATCAGTAAACTTAATATATGTATTAAAATTTAACCACATCTGTAACACAACTTATTCAATCTTTGTGATTACTCTTAGGGGTATTTTTTTTTTTTTTGTGTGTGTGTATTCTCTAGTATGCAGCATTTAATAGTTTAACAAAAGTTTTCCCATCATCAATTTTACTGGCAATTTTTCATCTTTCATGTTTAATATATTTGAATTCCTTCAGTAAGTACTTTCCAATGCATTTTCTATAGAAATTTCTATATCTTAATGAACTTTGTTCATACAAGGTAAATTGGCATACTGACTAAGGAAATCATTGCATGCTGAATTAAAGCCATTATTTTAAAGCCATTCTCCATAAGCACATGGAGAGGTTAAAAGGAAAAACAAATCACCTCACAAAAAGATTATATTGAGGTAGAAGAAAAATATTTTAATTTTCACTGTCAATTGTAATAAGTAGCATTATTTTATAAACCATTAAGAAAGAAAAAACTGCCAATTAAACTGATATGCTTTTTAAATGTTTTATTTTATTCTTATTGCAAGAAAAATTAGACATGAATTTGTATTATCTATCACCCTGATACTTACTTAAAAACAAAATACCATATAAGCAAAATAAATTGGTTTAAGCTATTCCTAAAACTCTTTCACATTCACAATGTAATTCTTCTCACTCGCTTTTTGACATATTATCATCAATATTCATGTTTCTCCACAGAATATAATTTTCTGTGTCACCAAGCACATCAGTGATGTAGCAATTTTTAAATGAATCCATTAAAAAATTAAAAGATTGGTGCTGGGCTCTCAAGCTAGCTCAGTAATTAGGTACAGCCTACTTTTGTCTCCTGCTTCCAAGGTTGTTAAACTATTGTGATTCCCTGCTTTCCCTACCCTTCCATGTCATGTCAACCAACCTCTTAGAACTTGGTCAAAAGATTAGTTCTCTGATGTCTCTGGAATTTTATTCTAAGCTGTAGATAACCATTTTGTAGGGACTGTTACTGATTTTGATATTTGTTCATGAGCAGATAATAGCAACTACTGGTCACTAGGTAAGAGGGCTGCAAGATGCCACTGATTGTAAGCCACATTCCAATTTCAGAGATGTTAAAATGTGAGGGGGAAATGGGTATCTTAGAAACAATGAAATATAGTGCCTTATATTGGGCAGGTGACTTTAAAACATTGAAGAATGAGTATAGATATTTTTCACATCATACTTTTTGTACCGTTAGTTGTTAGTCCTCCCCGCCCCCCCCATTTCCATAAATACAATGTTACACGCAAGGAGCAACAATTCCCACGAGACACCAAGCATTAGCTGTTGCCCACTGATTTCCCAAATGCAGAGAGTAGATAGAGAAAGTCACTAGAGCACACTGACAAATGACAATTATTTTCAGGTAAGAAAGACAAATGGAGACTACATGATATGTTTATTAGACTGCAAAATTCCTCATTGCATATTAATTAGATGGTTTCTTCTTTGAAAGCATGGACAATCTTTATAGATATAGGTTTTTTGCACTACTTGAAGCATGAAACAGATTTTATAGTATTGTTAACAGTATATTGACTTAGTTTTTCTAATATAGACTGTTAATCTTTAGTTAAATTTTTAATAATTTAAGGTGAAGAGGGGAGGAGAAGATTGAATACAACTGTGTTTGGGGAATAATTTAAAAGTGATTGTTAGAAGAAATTGCATTTAGTTTCCTTGTTCATATATTCTTATCTCTAGCATCAGTTTTAAAAGTAATTATTGGTATAAAAGTGAAAATTATTGAAAAAAGGTTATGATAACCTCAAATCTGAAAGGAGTTTATTCAGAAAAGTAATAATTGCAATATCGAGATATAGTATTAGTTTACAGTTCAATATCAGTTTTGTACAGTAAAGGATAATAGGGATAAGAATAACTTTTCGTAGAATGAAAACTTTATAGTTTTAGTGACTGTATCATTTGAATTATTTTAAATTGTGATGCTGTTTTCTTCCTAAGAACTGATTAACTTAATGTGTCCTAATTCTGTTCTATGATGTTCCTATGATTACTGGTAGGATACTGGGACACAAAAGTAATATAATGCTTTGTCAGAGACCACCAAATTAAATAGATGTAGAAACCAGGCTGGAACCAGGCTTCTGGTTGGGTAGATTTACCCCCTCCCCACCCCTGTCCGATAGACTGTGAATTCTGACAAATGAGATAGGCTTTCTCAGGTTTGGAGATTTTGAGTAGCATCAGGCAGCATGAACTAACATATTTTAGAAATATACTCAGCTTTTAAAAAGAGAACATTTATGTTTTCTCAGTTTATCATGTATAATGGAACATGAATAAAGTCCTACCTGAGTCTCACATTTGTGGGGAAACTGGCATTACTGCAGATTAGCTCTGGGGCAGAGAAATGACCCTATTATCTCTGCAGTGGTAACAGTGTGCTTCAGAGCGGAACTTGCATCATTAAGAGTAAGTTGTTATTTTCTTGCAGATGCTTTCTACACGAATTATTAATATATTAAATCAGAAAGAATTGGAAAGTGCTTTTTAGGGACTTAGGAACATAATTTATTGGTTTCAGCATTCACTTTTACTTGAAATTTTCTGTTAATCTATGTTTTCATAGATGTATGCACAAGCACACACACAATTTCATGTGTCCGTTTCTTTGGACATACGTGTTCTTTCTACATGGAATACCCTTTTTATTTTCTCTGGTGTCAAGTCCCTGTTTATCTCTAAGACCTCCATCAGTCAGTTGTATCCTCCTTGATGAAGCCTTCTTGATCCTCAGAGCCAGGGTGTTGCTTCCCTTGTGGTCCCAGAGCAGTTTGTGCCCATTGTCTTATCATGCTCTTATTTGCTGGCTCATAAACTCTTTCCATTTTTATAACTCACAGTTGAGTGTGTGCTTCTCAATGGCAATTCAGTTTTCCAATTTCCAGCATCTCGCATTGACACCTGCATTATTAAGTATGCCACAACTATTAAATGAACAAATGTATATTATACATAGTGTGTATATTATTTATATACCCTCTCTTTTTCAAAAGCATATATGAGATGGCTTATAAGCAATATAACAAATTAAATGAAAATTGGAAGAAAAAAGAAGGAGGATATAACATGGGACCAAGGATGAGTTAATTCATACCATGAATCTATAAGTGAATGTGTGGTATGAATATGGGTGGATTTGCATGTACAGGGAAACATATATGTAGAAGTTTTACAAAATACATATAAAAAATCTAACCTGTTTGATAATTGCTTCTTTTTTATTTTGGCCTTGGAAAGATTTCTTATTTTTGTAGGTTGTACATTTTGTCACTACATATCTGATGCTGAAGAATTTCTCTGGGGAATGCTCATTAGTTCTAAGATTCCAGTGAAATCAGCATGCGACAAAATGGAGTGGTCTCAGTTAGTCCCACTGCTATGAAAATAAGAATCTAATATGACTGTGGGCAGTGCTCTTTAGCTCCTGAAGATTTGTGTTCTAACTCCCGTTACCCGCTTTCTTTCAGAAAGCTCATAGCCATGGGTAGGAATGCTAGAAAGCTAATTTGAAATAATGATCTTCTCTTGGAATAAATATCATTTAAATTAAATGTAACTAAAAAGTACCTGTGGATTATAGCTTGCTCTCCAGGTGAGTCATTTGCAAGTTTAAATAAATGAACATGTTAAAATTGTATTCTTATTCTCCAGCTCTCAGGATTAAATTTATGCAAATCTAAGGAGAGGTTTTTTGGTTGTTAATATTAGACGATTCCTGAGTCTTATTCTCTGCATGATGTTTTTAAAATGGAGAATAAAGCTTTGCTTTGTTGTTCTTAATTAATTGGTAAAATAATGTAGACTTATTCTGGGTAATTTAAGACAACAAAGCAGTTAGTCACTCATTGGCAACTTTACAAGTGAGGCCAAGATGCCAACCCATTTCTTTTGGTCTGCCAGCCATTAGAGTGTGTATTCCAGGGATTTGCTAATGACCAGCTAGCTGGCAACTGATTTACAAGGCGGGAAAGACAGCACTCTTGAATGGCGGCCACTGACTCAGAAGCAGGACAGAATGTGTACTGGCTTCCAGCCTTCTCTTCTGGCGTGCAGATCTTGCTGCCAGGGGAAAGGGGACTTGATGATGGCAAAGAGCCCGTGTGCTACCTTTGGTGTGTTTGCCAGATGTCATCGGCATTGTTTTTGACCCTCACTTTGGTTTAGCGATTGAGAACTGCTAAGTAGCATATAATATTCCAGTTGAAGATGCCTGGCTCCCTGTCTATTTGCCTGCCTGCCTGCCTGTCCATCTGTCTGTCCGTCCGTCCGTCCGTCCGTCCATCCATCCAACCAACGCTGGGTTTAAGCTATCAATGAATGGGTTGGAATTAACCTCTGAAAGCACTGTTTACAACTGGAGTTGGGAATCTTTTTCTATAAAGGAACAGATAATAAATATTTTACGTTTGCGGGCTGTAGTGGCTCTGTTGCAGCTACTCAGCTCTGCCGTTGTAGGGTGAAAATAGCCATAGAAAGTATGTAAATGAATGGTGTGGCTGTGATCCAGTGAGATGAGGTTTATAAAAACAGTTGACTTGCAGACTATAGTTTGTCTACCCCTGGTTCAGACAGTGGGACTATCTGGCTTAACGTAGCTTGTGTGATACACAAAAACTTAAAAAAATGATTTAACGTGTGTAAGTTTTTTAACACTGCTTTATGTCTGAGGTTTGTTAGCTTAATTATCTTCTGCTTTGAGATTTACCTCCAAAAATAGTTTTATAGGTTTTTACCATTTTCTTTTTTATTTAGACATATTAATCATTTAAAAAATATTCAGCTGTCTCTGGCACTGGTTATAGAAATGTTATTGGATTGGAAATACATAAAAAATAAGAAATAAAATTCCCTACTATATCACTTTAAACAGCACCATTAAATTTAGTGGTTTTTACTTATATATATGATTTAAAAAACTTTTGACATGGAAACACGGTCGATATGTTGCTAAGTGAAAAAAATTGTAGATTGTAGAAGGGTTACAAACAGTGTATAGAATGTGATTCTATTTGTGAAAAGAAAAAGAAAGATGGATCTATGTATATGTACACATGCATATTGTAAATATCTGAAAAGATACTGAATCAGTCAGAGTTCTTAGTTTTCAGATGAAATCAACTGTAAAGCAGAAAGGATTTATTGAAGCCTAATAAATAGCTCACAGATCTCTGGAGTCCTTGATAGAATTGATTATCTTTTTGGGATCTACAGTATTCAGCTTGGAAAATTAAGGTGTTGTCAGCTGCTGTGGTTGATGAAGTGTTCATACATGCAAGGTGCAAAAATAAAATATACTTAGTCTTGTTTTCCTGTTTTTTCAAACCCCCATACATTTATTGCTTGATAGAAAACTGGTCTGAGAACTTAATTCAGTACAACGAAGTTTTAGTGCATGCATTAATAATTTTTAAAACTTTTTAAAAGAACTTTTTAGGTTTTAGATTTACAGAAAAAGTGCAAAGATAGTGCAGAGAGTTCCCCTACATCACACACCCATTTTGCCCTATTATTAACATCTTACCTTAGTGTGGTATAATTGTTACAATTGGTAAACCAATATTGATACAGTCTTATTGACTAAAGCCCATAGTTATTAAGATTTCTCTAGTTTTATTGGATGCCTTTTTTTCTGTTCCAGGATAGCTGATAATAAACTTGTTCATCTGTATAGTAATGTCATGGAGCCATGTGATAAATGCCATTTCTGTTTTAAATAACTTACAGAATTTGGGGAAAAATAACTAAAATAAAGCTTTGCCACAATGAGGTCCTTACATTCTTTTATGCAGAGATGTCACATGAGAAAAAATAATTAACCTCTTATTTTTTTTTTTCCTGTTACATATTTAGTGGAACAGGTTCCAATAGAACCCTACACCATCCCCCTGTCCCAGGCCGAAGTCATACAGGAAGGGAGTGATGTTACTCTGGTTGCCTGGGGCACTCAGGTCAGTAGTATTGATTCCAACTATTAAAGCCCATGTTATCTTGGAAACTCATTTATAATCCTGATACATGAAGAATCAAAAATGATGTTTCTTTATGTCTCCAATTAAGTCTGCTTGGTGCTACTGATGCTGATCTTTTTTCTTTCCAACTTCTTTGGGATGTAATTGACAAATAAAAATTATATATATTCAAAGCATATGACATGATTTGATATAGGTATAATCAAATGATCACCATAATCTAATTAACACATCTATCACCACACAGTTATCATTTTGTGAGTGTGTGTGTGTGCGCGCATGCATGTGCGCAAGTAAATAATATGGTATTATTAGCTATAGTCACCATGCTGTATGTTAGGTTCCCAGAACTTTACTCATCTTATAACTAGAAGCGTGGTACTGATTTCCGATTGAAGGTAAAGGTACCCATTCAGTCATATTAAAATATGTAAGCATGTGGTGAAGTCATTAAAAATGTTATAAAACATAAAAATATTACACAAATGTATTCATTGAAAATACTTGTCTTTTGAAGCACATGTTATAAATCCTTATTAGTTTTGCTGCACTTGACTTACAATTTTCTATTTCATCCCATTTCCTACCTTCTCTCATGATTACTTTGCTGGCCATATGGACCCATCCCGTGTTCCAGCCTCAGAATTTGGTCCCTTTCTCTTTTCCGGTGACCCTCTCTACTGACGCACTTCAGCTTTCCCCAGGTCTTGTTGTCAACATGCTCTATCTCCAAACTTTAAACCTCAGGACTCTTTTTCTCTAGCTGTAGACTTCTATCTCTTACACTTTTATCTTTCCTTTTAAAGAAATGGAAATTTTTTTCTTTTTATGTATAAAGTAAATACTGTCTTATTTCAGAAAATTTAGGACAGCATAGTACAAAGAAGATAATCAAAAATCATTTGCAATCTCACAAGCTCTTATTTTCTTCTCCACTTGATTTTTGGCTTGGAGAGCTATAGTCCTCACGGTTCCTACCTGCAGTGGGGTAACAGTGTTGCATGGTGGGTCACATCCCATTGAGAGTACCCATGGTGGTTGTAGTGAACCTTTTTGGCTCTCCTTAAGTCCATTTTTAAATGCACATCTCTGTCACTCTTAGCATGTGACCTTGTTACTCTTTTTAATGGGACAGTTAGAGTGTATTAGATACTAACTCGCATAACTTGCTCTCCCTTCACACCTGGCACTTGTGCTGTTAATCTTTTCCTTCTTCTCTTTGTCTTTGAAGAAGAGGTGTCTGGTTTTGGTAGCTATCTTTCCAGTTGAGATTAGATGCCATTTACCTTCTCCAGAACTGTGATCCATTAGCTAATCCCTTTCTCTCTCTCTCTCTCTCTTGCATTTTCAGTTTTTCTATTCTATTAAATATATTGTTTTTATTAGAAAGGTATGTATCTCTTTACTATCTAAAGAATATCTTTCTCCTGAATACCATTACATCTTCCTCCTTTCTTTTATCACTGAATTTAAACAACTGTTTTCTACTGTCTACATTTAATTCCTTAATTTCCTTATTTTCTTGTACCTATAAGGTCTGTTCCCGTTAGTTTATTAAAACTGTTTTTCTTAATATCACTAATTTTCTAATTGTTACATCCAGCCCTTATCCCATAATGCTATAGTATGTGATATTGGCTACTATCTCTATGAAATCTTTTCTTCTTTAACTTCTGGAATACACTCTGTCCTGGTTTTCTATCCCTTTAACTCTTTTCTTTCTTTCTTTCTTTTCTTTTTTTTTTTAAGTGAGCTCCTCTTCCTCCATTTTCACTTTAAATGTTGGTGATGTGCTGGATTCCATGACTTTTGCCCTTTGCTTCTTTCTCTGCATGTTTCCCCTAGAAGCTCTCTCTACTGTTACTCTATTTACCTCTGTATGCTATCTTTGTAATCAATATCTCTAGCACTTTCTCTCCCTGTCTCTAAGAACCTCTTTCCAACTGTTTTCTAAATATCTGTAGTTGATTATTTTGGCAGAATATGGGGTTCAACACATCTAAAACAAATTTATGATCTCCATGCAGATCAATTCCTCTAAACACTATCTCTATTAGTGATGTCAGAATTCAACTAGTTTTTTCAGGCTGGAATCTTTGTAGTCATTCTCTACATATTTTTCTCCTCATTTCAGGTTCATGTGATCCGGGAGGTGGCTTCCATGGCAAAAGAAAAGCTTGGAGTGTCTTGTGAAGTCATTGATCTGAGGACCATAATACCTTGGGATGTGGATACAGTTTGTAAGGTATGAATATAATGTTGATAAAACATCATTTCCTCAAAACCTTGGGCCAAATTTGTTGGATATTTGCAAAGAATTGTTTTGAAATTGTGAGCTGCATGAGCATTTTTAACTAATGTACAGCTGTCAAATTTGCAGCACGACAGGAATGAGTGCTGTATAATCAGCTTAATACTCAAAGAAACAAATTACTTTAGACTTTCTTTTTCCTTCTGTAGTTTCCTCTGCTTAAAATATTACAAAACTATGTCCTTCATGCAGTCAGCTTGGTTGCATTGCGTGAGAAATGGAGCTTATCAGGGATGTTGAAGGCACCTGTGTTTTTAACTTGTTATTGGTTATGGTTCAGTAAGCTTGGTTTAATTTAGTCAGGTAAATGGTTTGGCTGAATTCTCATTTATCTTCTCTCCAAAGTGATGGGAATGGACTATTTTTTAAAAATAACTCTTTATATAGCCTTAATACTGTGGATCACAGTTTGAGTGTTAAATTGTGGGATTCTGGCTACTCTGAATTACAGTTTCTAAGTAGCCCCTTGACCTTTGACCTGATTAGATTGATCTTGTTCTTGCTATTAATAGGATTCACATGGTCATTTCCCTCTTAAGAACATAGTTTAGTCTCATACCCTTGTCTGTAACCAATATATTTCATATTAATGTCTAGATAATTTAAAGAGCATCTATTTCCATATTGGTACATAAGGAAGGTGAAGCTCTTTTTTTGTGATGGTCTTATCTACCAAAGTCTAGGTAAAATGACATGTATTATTTTTCCTTGCTTTACTGCCATAGCAAATAAGTCCTAAGTCCTAGGGTATTTTATATTTATTATTATTATTATTATTTTTTAGAACTTTGGCATTCTTATAGCTTTTACAGGCTGTTTCTTAGGTTAGTTACATGAATGTAATCTACAGATAATACTGCTGTAAAAGTGTAGCATAGAGTGTTTTTAGGTGAAGATTGTTTTATAATTTAGTAGGAGAGTTAAGATTTGTTATAGTGAAGGCTATGGAAGATTCACTTGATGCCATCTAAACACTTGACATAGTTACAAATGGTTGCAACAATATCCTAAGCCCTTATATTTGTAGTTGCCGTAATTAAGAATAGTATTTCAGATTGAAATACTACATGAAATGAATTTAATGCTTTTTGCAGGCATTTTCAAATCAAGTCAGACACTGGGTTCTATTTCCAATAGCCAAAAGTCCCAAATTACGGTTAACCTGGAGCTGGCTTCTTGCTTGCAACATGTATCCCTCTCGTATCCTGGGGTTTGTATTTTTAGTGTGGATGGTGCTTCTGCATAGGGACATGATATTTTGTCATGGCATGGAGTCAGGGGTACTGATATGTGGTCAGGACAAGTATTTTTAGAACTTTATTTACATATTTATATACCTTCAACTTTCAAAAAGGATTTGTAGCAGCTTAGACTAAAACACAAATATAATAACACCCCAAAGTGGTAACCATGAAGGCAAAGAGGAGAGGTAGAGAAAGAAAGAAGAGGAAAACTACTTATGTTTATATGTATATCAATTTGCTTTTGCTCCCCTTCATTAAATCTACTGGTTGCATCTTTGTCTGATCCTGGAATGTAGATTCAGTTTTTTTAGGGTTTTATCCTACTGGGAAAGATGAAAGGGGAGACTAGAGACTTCTACTGAATGAGAAAGCGATGCATCAGAGCTCTTTCTTGTTAGCATCATTATCTTAGTTTTAGGTTGGGATGCTTTCTTCATGTTCTTTTTCTAGTCGATGACCCTCCAATTGTGACAGTGAAGGCTGGCTTTTCATTTCTTGATTACTTTGTGCCTATTTGTGATTCTCTTCGTTGCTGATCATGGTACATCTCTTGTTTTCTTTTTATGTATCAAAAGAGAAAATATTTGATATGCTTTCCCCCTGGGATTTAGAGATGATTTTAGAAAAGGGGGCCCTATAGCCAAATATTTATGTTAAAAATGAGATGTGTTTTTTTCCTAGAGTTAAGCTTTTTTCCTTCATCTTCATGAATTCTATAGTAATCCAAATTTATGTTTATGATCTCTTTCAGTTAGCTGTATTTTATCGGTTGTTTTTATTTTGTAACAAATGAGATCCCTTAGCTTTATTCGTTACACATTAAACTCAACACCAATATGCATCTTTTGGAATGTCCAATCAAGAAAAGCCTATTATAGGTAAAGATGATTTATTGAACACATATATTAGCATATTCTACATGGTAAAATGACTCTGGGACAGTTGAGGAATTCACACATTTTGCTTACGCCTTGATGCATTGTCCGAAAATTATAAACAAACAAAAAAAGTTGCTGGGGAGAGAGAAAGCAGCAGAGTTTTTGAATGTTGTTCAGGGGAGTTACAAAATTGGAGACTTGAATGGACCTAAAATTAACGGCCCATTTTTCCACTCAATTCTGAACCTGATGTTAAAGAGCTAAGCTGAAAGCTTCTTAAAAGAAGAATAGAAATTCTTCAGTTTTGAGGTGCTTAAGAGACAGAGACCTACCCTGGGGCACGGGTGTGTGTGTGGGAGTGGACTGGCTTCACAAGCCCAGCTGTGAGAGTTCAAAGCCCTGAGATGAGTGGTAAATTGATGCTGATGATCGGCAGCTGCTTTTTACTTGGTGGCACCTGCCAATTTGGTCTTAGCTGGAAGCTGAGAACTCAGGTGTATAGAACCCAGGTGTATAGAACCCAGGTTTTGTGGGCTTACAGAGACAGAATTGAAATTTTGAGGGGATTTAAACACATACTCTTTCTCTCAAAGTATTTGCCAAATTCTAAAGCTGTGTATGGTGGGAGGTCAGCAGAAAATATCTGAAAAGTGAAGCTATCGCTTAATGCTGTAGCAACAAAGATGATCATGCTCTCAAGTGAAAGCTGTGGAGAGTCAGTTCTTAGATTAGAGACAAACCAGAATAGACCAGGTCATCCCAAACTCACAACACAGCCTCTATCGCTCTGAGTTCCTTATTGAATTAATGTAATTTTCCTTCTGCTCTATCTGCTCAGCAGCGCAAGGAGTCAATCCTCTCATTATTTGGAACTGCTGTGAACCAGCATTCAATAAAAAATTACTAAGTATATGAAAAGACAGGAGTACTAGATCAATAACTGAGAGAAAACAAACAATAGAAAGCAGAAACGTGTGATCCAGATAGTGGATTTAGCAGACAAGATCTTTATGATTTTTATGGTTAGGAACATGGAAGGAAAGAAAAGGAATAAAATAGATAAGAGGGTGGAGAGTTATCCTAGAGGATTGGGGTGTGTGTATATGTGTGTGTGTGTGTGTGTGTGTATGGATCAAACAAACTTTGGAGAGCCATCAAAAAAAAAAATATATATATATATATATATGAAAATAAGACCTCAATGGATGAGTTTACAAACATATTGGACTAGTAGATGATAGTATTAATGAACTAGAAAGCAAATTAATAGAAAATGTCCAAATTGAAGCACAGAGAGAAGAAAACAAAACAAGAAACTAAATCAGAAAAGAGCACAAAACACATTTAGAATGTGGCCAAAATATCTGTCTTAGATACAATTTGAATTCTAGAAGGAGAAGAGAGAGACAATTGGTCAGAAACAATATACAAAAAATATATATTTCATGAAAGTATCAGAACATCAACCTATACATTACAGAAGCATTGTCAACGTCTAAGAAGAATATAGTCAAAGAAAACCACACCTGTGTACACAACGGAATGACAAATTGCTGACTGTGCCAACCTAGAATTCTATACTTAGTGAAAACATCTTTTCAAAATTAAGACAAAATAAAAATAGTTTGGACAAACAGAAATTGAGAGAACTTATCACTAGCAGGCTTTCACTAATGAAGGTACTGCAAAGGAGTTCCCTTAGGCAGAAGGAAAATTATCCTAGAAGGAAATATGGAAGTGAAGACAGCATAAGATATAGCTCTGTATTGATTGTCCAAGACAGTAGTGATAATTTTCTGTGGAGTTTAGTTATATATATGTAATTGAAATGTAAGACAATAAAAATACAAAAACCAGGGGAAACTTATATATGTGAGTTAAAATATTCTTGTGTTCTACAATTAATGGTGATGTAACATTTTCATTAAATTATAATCAAGGATGCATGTTATAATCTCTAGTGTAAAAATTGAAATAATAGTGAAGAAATGCATATCTAGTAAGTTAATGAAGAGAACTATAAATTAATAAAAATATTTGATTAATCAAAAAGAAAGAAAAGGAATATGTACAAAAAAATGAGTGGGTCAATAGAAAACAGATAGTAAAATGATAGATATAAACCGAAATATATAAGTAATTAAATTAAATGCAAATGTATTAATTAAGCCTGGTAAAAGTATAAGATTCTCAAATTTCATTAAAAAACAACCACCACTACCACATGTAGCTTAAAAGAGCCATACTTTAAATATAAGAACACTGAAAGGTTGAAAATAAAAGGGCGGAAAACGAAAGATGATGTAATTATACTAATTTCAAATAAAGCTTTAAGGCAAGAAGTATTACTAGAAATAAAGAGGAACATTTCATAATGCTAATGGGATCAATCCACTCTGAAGATATCATAATCCTAAATCTATTTGTGTTCAATAATATAGGTTCAAAATTCATAAACCAAAAAGCAAAACAAAACACAATTCTAAAAGGAGGTATAAACATATTCACAATCACAGTAGGAGACTTTGAGACACCCTTTAATTAAGCAGACAAAATTTTGGTAAGTATACAAGATCTAAAGAAAACAATCTATAAACTTGTCCTAATACTGTGCGCCAAGCTATGCAAGAAATCATTCTTTTCAATTGAGTATGTAACATTTGTCAAAATTGACCAAATGCTGGGCCATAAATATAACCCTGGAAAATTTCAAAAGCTTGGAATCATTTAGAGCTGCGGTTCCCAACCCCTGGGGTGCAGCTGGTACTGGTCTGTGGCCTGTTAGAAGCTGCCACACATCACTGCCTGAGCTCTGCACCCAACCCCTCAACCCCCATCAGTAGACAAATTATCTCCCATGAAACTTAGGAACCTGGCCTCACAGCAGGAGGTCAGCGGCGGGTAGTGAGTGAGAGTGAAGCTTCATCTGTATTTACAGCTGCTCCCCATTGCTGGCATCACCAATTGAGCTCTGTCACCTCCCTGCCCCCCTTCCCAACCCACCATCTGTGGAAAAATTGTCTTCCGTGAACTGGTCCCTTGGTGCCAAAAAGTTTGGGGACTGCTGATTTAGAGTATATTCTCTGACAACAGTGGAATTCAGTTAGAAATCAAGGGCGAGAAAAGACAACTGGAAAAGCCTCAACTTCCTACAAATCAAATACTTATAAATAACCATGAGTTGTGAAAGAAACTACAACAGAAATTACAAAATATACTGAACTGATTGGTAATGAAGTTTTAACATATCAAAAGTTTTAGGATTCAGCTTAAGCCATGCTCAGAGAAAATTTATAGCTGTAAATACACGTATTTAGAAAACAGAAATAAGAATAAAAAAATTAATGGTCTAAGTTTCCATCTTCAAAAAGAAAATTAAACCTAGAGAAAGTAGAAGAAATGAAGTAATAAAGATAAGAGCAGAAATTAGTGAAATTGAAACTGTGTAATAGAGAAATTTAAAAAAGTAAAATTTAGATCTTTGGAGAGATTAATAAAGTAGATAAACCTTCAACAAAACTAATGAAAAAAGTTGGGCAAAACCAAATGACAAATGTTAGGTATGAAGATGGGGAAATCATTAGAGTCTATAGACAGTAATAAAATAAAGAGGATATTATAAGTAATTTTATAAATAAGTTTTGAGTAAAATGAACACATTTCTGGAAAATTTGTTTAAAATTGATACAAGAGGCCTTAGAAAACCCAAATAGTCATTATCTATTAAAAAAATTAAATCCATTTTTTTTAACCCACATATAAAGAAAACCCTAGGCCCATACAGCTTTACTGGTGAATTCTTTAAAATACAGTACTTATGCAAACCCTTACAAAGAGTGGAACCAAAGGGAAAACTTCCAAATTATTTTTCTGAGACTAGCATAATCTTCATATCAAACCTGTTCAGGACAGCATAAGAAAGGAAAATTATAGACACATTTTTCTTATTCTTATGAACACAGGTAGTGCAAACATTAACAAAGGTAATGTCCACAAACATTAATAAAGCAGTCGATGCAATTCCCCATATTAACAGAAAACAGGAAAAATAATTTGATGATTACCTGATAAAGCAGGGAAAGCATCAGTTCAAATCCAATATCCATGCATGATTAAAATTTCTTAGCAACCCAGAAATGGAAGTAAATTCTTACTCTGATAAAGAGTAGCTACAAAATACCTGTAGCAAAAATTATAACTTCTAATGAAATTTTGACAGCTTTTTCCTTGAGATTAGGAATACCTAGGGAACAATTTAGTGATACATGTGTCAGAACTTTACATAGAAAATCACAAAATATTATTCAGGGAAATGAAAGACCCAAACAAACTGAAGTATATACCATGTTAATTGATCGTAAGGCCAAGAATAGCCAAGGCAATCTTGAAGGAGAACAAAGCTGGAGGACTTAATTATCAACTATCAAGATGTGTTCTAGGGCTGTAGCAATTAGAAAATTACATTGGTATAAAGACAGATAAATAGAATGGAATAGAATAGAAAGTCTAGATTCAGACCTGTTTGGTTGAGGACAAAGGTGACATTGCAATTCAGAGAGGAAAAGGTAGTTTTTTCAATAAATGATACTGATTCCTTTGAATACTGTGAAAAATAATTATCTTAACCCTTACCACACAAACATCAATTCCAGATAAGTTGCAGATCTAATTGTAAAAGAAAAAAACAATAAAGCTCTTGGGAGAGAGCATCGGTGAGTATCTTTATGATCTTGTGCACTAATAAAACAATAACATTAAGAAAAGGCTGATGACATTGTGCTTCATTACAATTAAGAAAATTTATTCATCAAAAGGGCGCCAAGAAGAGAGTAAATGGACAACCCACAGATTTGGAGAAATTCAAGGAAATGTATATCCAGAAATATAAAATATTTAAAAAATAATAAAAGACAGACATTCTAATAGAAATATGGGCAAAAGTTTTGAGAAGGTATTTCATAAAGGAAGATATTCAAATGGCCAATAAATATGAAAAGTTGCTCAATTTCTTTAGTAATCAGAAAATGAAAATTAAAGCCACAATGTAATGCCACTAAAGGCACACCATTCTGGCGAAAGTGAAAAATACTCCCCAAATTACCCCAAATACTAGGTGTTGGGAAGAATGTGGAGCAACTTGTCTCTCATATAATATTATTGGTAATGGAAATTGGTACAACCATTTTGGAAAATTATTTGACAGTCTCTACCTGAACCTTATAACCCAGCAATTCTTCTCCTATAGATACATACGTATATGTGTATGTACACACACATAAACACACACACACATATGTCTCCAACAGAAATGTATGAAAGTTAAATACAAGCATGTTCTTGGGGTACTATTTCTATTAATGGTAGCTTCACACTGTAAACTACCTAAAATGCCCATCAACCAGTGAATAGATAAATTAGAACTATTAATAAATAGAATATTGTTTGGCAGCGAGAATGACTGAACTAAAAATTTAATGGAACAATGTGTATTCATCTCACAAATACAACTTAAAGAAGCCAGACTCAAATAAGTATATACTGTATGATTTCACTTATATAAAATTCAAAAATAGGTAAAACTAATTGATGGTGTTAGAAGTTAGGCCAGTGATTATCCTGGGAGTGGCTAATGGGTGGGAGAGGGCTGTGGGCCGCTGGTAACAGTTTCTTATTCTGAGTGCTGGTTATATAAATTCTATTTTCGAAAATTGAGCAGAACACTCACTTTGTGCACTTTTTTGTCTATATGTTATACTTCAACAAAAAGTAAATAAAAAAGTAAAAAAAAGCCATCCTCCCTTTCTTAGTTTCCTTTACTTCATACTGTAGTGCGTACTTTAATCAAATCAGAGAGAAAGAACCCTGGTGTCCTTCAGCCAGGAGGAGTTTCCTTTCTGTCCTGCAGCTCCATCCATTCCCTTTGTTCAGTTTCTCCCTACAACTCAGTTCAGCTGTCGATAACTCAGTTCAGCTGTCGCTCTGATGTGAAACAGGAGCTCATAAGTAGAGCTGTTCTCTCCCAAGCCTTCCCAGGAGTAAGAACGGTGGTTAGGGTTATGGACTTTAATGGACTTTCCTGCCGAGATACAAACCACATTCAGAATGAGTTAAAAAGTGAGTGCACTGTTAGCAAAGCAGTGGCCAGGCAGAGTTAGCCCTTGAGGCGCTGTCAAGCTTGAAAGGAAGATTTTTCTTAAATGAGTCGAAATTTAGAGAAGCTGCCTACAGAAAGTAAGAACTTGATTTTGGCAGGAAAATGAAAGGCTTTAAAAGAAACTCAGAATGTCAAGAATCATCGTCATTTTACTTAGAATCAACTACGTAAATCCTGCAAAACAGAAAAGAACCATAATTTACATGGTCAAGGTAATTTTCACATGTTGACAGAGAAGAAAAAATTGATACGTATAATTCTGACATGTTTACACTTTAACAGAAGATTAAATTATGCTAATCATTGAAATAAATAAGGGTTTGCCTTTACACCTGGCAGTCTTCTTGGCTTGCTTTCGTGGTGTCCTGCCACCCCAGATCCAATTCCAAAGCAGATTCTGCTGGCTTCGCCTACATATTATGTCTAAAATCTGACCACTGCCTCTGCTTCGGCTACCGTTGATCCTGGTTCAAACCACTAGCATTTCTCACCTGGTTTTTGGCCATAGTCTCCTAACTACTGTCTCTTGCTTCTGACCTTTCCTTGCCATAATTGATTCTTTCAAACCGAGTCACATATTCCTTCTAGTGTCGAAAGGCCTCATAATGGTTTTCCACCATTAAACTTGGTGGAAAAGTCTAATTCCTTACCAAGGCCTACAAGGATTTACCTGATTTCACCACCTTTTGGAAAATGCTCTTTCCCCAGATGGCCCCTTGGTTCACTCTGTCACCCTATTTGGTCACTACTCAAATATTTTCTCATTAAGGCCTTCCTTGACCAGCTTATTTAACATCGAATCCTATTCCTCTTACCAAGACTCCCTCTCACCTTTTCTTTATTTTTCTCCATAGTGATTAGCACGATCTAACATATGTGATTTTGGTTTTCATATTGTTGATCTTTATTCTCCACATTAGAAGATAAGTTATATGAAGGCAGAGATTTTTGTCTGTTGCTTCACTGCTGAATTCTCATTGCCTGCGACAATGCCTGGTATAGGGTTGGTGCTCCGCAAATACTTCTGGAAAGCTATTATGACTACTACCAAGAGAAAGTTTGATAATGTACTATGAAAACTTATGATATTAAAATGTTTTGAATTTGGTGCTTTTTCTTATTCTTGGTGTTTAAACAAAAGTTTAAAAAGTATGGACATTACTCTATAAATAAATCCACTAGTTTATTCTAAACTGAGCTATTTATTTAAAAGTCTTGAGTTTGACTTTGAGCTTTATTTTTCTTAACAGTTGTCCATTAGTCATAATGGTACATAGACCATATTCACTTGAATTCTCATTAGAATAGTACCAATTTATGTACTCTGAAAGGCAAAGTGAAAATCACTCTACGGTAAACTTCAGCTATCTGTCATGTCTCAGAAGTGAGTTTTTATGTATAATTACATTTTCTGCATAGATGAAAGTTACTGAGACCTACCTGCTGACTTTGATATCTGTCACAGCCACCATGTACTGCTCCAGGTAAGGGATTTTCTTTGTTCAGACATGCTATGGTATGAGACACTGCCTCATGGTACCCCCTGCCCTCCCAAACCCCCACCCAAAGCAATCTCTTACTTTTACTGAGGAAGTGTTTTTTAAAAAAATTTTTGACAAAACCAGCAAATGATGTAGAAAAGATCTCCCTCTCTATCCCTTTCACTTTTCTCTCCAGATCTTCCTCCTGCTTTCCCTCCCCTTTCCCTTCTAAACAGAAATAAGGTAGCAAAAGATGATGTGCCCATAGAAGGGAATGGTGGTTCTTTGGCTTCATATTGGGCACCTCTAGACTCAGAGTATTTTGGGGGTAGCTATCACAGGAGCAGGGCAGGGCCTCAGGGATATCTGCCAGATTTAATTCAGCTGTGGCGCCAGATAGTGATTATAGAAGAGAGGAAGGGCTCGGTGTCCTAAGGTTTAGCATTCTTTCCTCCTATCCTTTTACCCCAGTTATTTTTTATTCTTGCTACAAAAGACTTCACTGGGGGCACAGGATAAAGGTAAGATAGGCACTAAGGCAGGCAGGGTTGGGTGGGGATGGAGAGGTTCTGAGAGCAGAGAGGTCTTCAGAAAAAAGGAAAGGGATGTTTAAGGACTGGAATTGGGAAGGAGTTAAACCTTGGGAATTGGATATGGGCAGTCATCTCTATGTAAAGGACCAAATTTGCTTACTTGGTCTTTGCATTTGCACCTGGGTGTTAATCGGTGTATTTGTGAATGGTGCAAAACATGTTTGGAAGACCCATAGTATCACAGCAGACCCATCGATTAAATTAGAAATTTAATTCTAATTTGGTAGCCTTTAAATTTGTTTTTTTTTTTTTAAATTTTCATAGGATTGATTTAGATTACCATAAATTTCATTTGTATTAAGATTGATAACATTAGCAAGATAATATTTAGGGTCTGTATTTGTACTGAATGACTTTAAATTGGTTTTATGGGTAAGTTGAAGAATTTGTCATCAGAGAATCCCTGATGGTTAAGTACTACCAATTATATACATTTAAAAAATTGGTTTCTTGGGCTTACTTGAATAATCCAGTGATTGAATACTAGCTCTTTTGCTTGAGACAGGGCGTGTGTGTGTGTGTTTGTGTGTTTATGTATGAGAGAGAGAGAGAGAGAGAGAAAATGAGTGAATGAGAACAAGAACATTCGCAAGGGGTGAAGGGGTCAGGAGTGGGAAGGAATGCTAGTAACTACCCATAACCACTAGAGGCCTCTCTTAGGCCGAGTTTTGTAGTTAATACCAGTAGGTTTCCACAGTGGTGCCTGACTCTGTCATTGTAAATTAAACATATTTTATGTTATAGTTCTGAATAAATAGTATGACAGTAGTTTTATTCTTGGACCTGTATTATAATGTAACCTAAATATTTATTTAATTTATATATCAGAACAACTGATGATCTATTGTACTAAAAATAAAAAATTAGAAATCTCTTCTCTCTGTTTTACTTTTTCTCTGTGTAAATAAACTTAGTAAAAAATGTAATGAAAGAATTTTGCCAGATGTAATTATATGTCTCTTTGATAGTACCAGGATCTTTGGGTTTAAAATTGTTATTGATTTAACATTTTGTATTTAATTGTTGAGAGTAGTTTATATTTCTGATGGTAGACTATAAGTAATTTTAAGTTGTATGTTGAAAATTGTGTATATTTTTTTCATGTTTATAATAAGCTTCTAATATAAAGAACCTACTTAAGAAATGATTCAAAAATATTTAGACTTATCTGGGGTAAAATTAAAAACAATAAGGTAAGTAAATCTTATTTTTGGTTTGGAATTATTTTGAGTATAGTTTGACTTTGTAGAGAAAGCAAGTAGGACAGTGTCCTCTTGTCTGATGACAATAGTGTATTATTCTGTTCCAAAGTAGGAAGGCTGACAATTTGAAACTTGGTCCCTATAACATTTTCTTTGTCATGATCACAGCTAGTTAGTTATACTAAGTGGAACAAGTTCTAGGCTCTTGGGTGCTATATTGGAATTTTAATACTATGTTTGTTGCCTTGACCAATAGCCCCTGATCAATTCCTCTGAGTCTCATGAGGGAGTTTTGTGTATTTTGTTCATTGCTATATCCCCAAGAGTCTTGAAGAGCGTCTAGTATATAGTAGATGCTCAGTAAATAGTTCTTGATCTTGTTGAAGTTTCAAAATAACATGTGGCATTTGGTTTTTCAGTGAAAGATATTAAAGGAGGAACTGGTAATTCCTCTAGGAAAAAATACACTGAGAGTATCACTTCTGCCACCTGATCTATTTTTGGTATGACTTTTAGTTTTTTAGATATATTTTAAAGAAGATTAAAATAATAACAATAGGTTCTGACTTTGTGTAATATATCTTATATAACAGGACTTAGTTCCTGGTGAATGGTGAATTTAAAAAGTTAAAACCACATGTCTTATGCATATCTTCTTTTGTATTTACAACGGTTCTTCTAATCAGACATCAGTGTCACTACTTTATAAGCAAGAAAACTGAGGTTTAGAGAAGGTGAAATAACTTACAGCCAGTGAAGGGCAGAGCTGGCTTCAACCCAGGTTGCTGAACTCCAGAACCTTTGCTTTTTTATTACAGCATGCAGCTTCTCAAGCAGAGGTTGAACAGGATTTGTAAATATTTTTTAGATGTGATGAAATAATTATGTGATTTGTGATATGATTTGAATGTAACTTGAAAATATAAAAGATATTGGCAATAGAAATGTATTTATGGGGAGGGGTAATACTTTTAGTTCATGTCCATTTCATGCCAGGCTTTTTGTCAGAACCATGTATGTTCTGATTTAATCCTTTCAGTTCTCTGCTCTGCTAAGAATTATTATTATTCCTATTTTAGAGATAAGGTAACTTGAGTTTCAGAAGAATTAGAAACTTTCCTAAGTCACTCACTAATAAGTGGCAGAACTGCAGTTCAATCTCAGGTCTTAAATTCTTGAACCCTGGTATTAAAACAGTATAACAGTGCCTCATGTTAGAATATTTATTTTATAATTAACTTATTTCATGCTTTAAAAATTATCACTTGAGAGTGTTGCTGATGAAATGTTTCTAAATGTCAGCTTGCAACATATTTTATAACATGTCAGGAATTTTCTTTCACGTCTGTCCACCTGTATAACATTAAGATATATGTATGTATAAAACACATTCCAAAATACTGTAATATACCTTATAAATCACACTACCATATTTTCTTTCATTTAGCATTACTTTTCTTCCTTCTACATGGAACTGGAGAAAGCAAGATTAAATTATATAATTATATTTTTCCATTTCACATCCTGTTTGATGTGTTTTTGAAGTGTCCCCTTATACACTTAAATTATTTGAGTCTGACTCAAGATTTTCATTTTGTTTAAACTATTTGGTTTTGCTGTTATGAATAGAAATGAAAAGAAAGAAATCCATTACCTAATTTCATAGTGAAAGAAGATCATAGGTACATTATGTTCTTAGTTTAACATTTTAGGTGTAATGTAAGAAACCTAAAATTGTTGACTTTCTGTTCTTTTCTTTGATGGCCATTTAACTTACTCTCTTCCATTAAACTGGTACTTAACGCTTACAAAATTGTAGCATCGAAGCTATAGTTGGTAAGATTTTCTTCTCTTTTCTATTATAACAGCCTGGTTTTGCAGTGCCTAGGTGTGATAATTTAACTAAAAAATTTATTAAATCTGTGGTATACACAGGTTTAAAAAAAGAATATTACCTCTCTAATTTTCTAAAATTCCAAAATTGAGACCATTCTTATCAGTCATGAATAGTCAGTCATTCCTTCCAAACATTATACACTCTGTGTGCTTTTATTTTTTTTTCTTCCAGGAACCTGGTTTGTATCTTTACTTGTGTATACTTTCTTTTCTATCTTTATTTAAGTTATATGGTTTCCTATATAACTATTATACATCTTAAGTTTTTTTTCCCAATAGTTTATGTATTTTCGATGATCGTGTGATAGTATCATTGTAGTTACAGTTTTTTCATTGTTCCCCTTAACTTTTTCTATTTGAATGTGACAGTAAAAGATTAAAAAAATTCAAGTAACACATTGACGTGATAACAAACTGTGTAGTACAGTGGAGCTTATAATGCAGTATAACATCTACCTTCCCTGTCCCTACTCCCTCAACTTTTAACCATTTCTATACTTTATTCTTCTGATGGCTACTTCCAAATCCCTCAGCAATATATTGTACAGATATTTCTGCCGTAATGCAATATATGCATTTCTGCAAAGTCCTGGATTCTTCACAAATGCTCATTAAAAATAACCGGGCTTATGGGAAAAATAGGTGGAGCAAACCACTTACAACAATTTTGTAACTAGAGCAAAGAAGGGTTTGTAACCAGTCAGGAAGGATTGAGCTTGTTGAGTTCTAGAGTTCAGGGCAAAATGCGTCAAAGTTGGGGAGAACCATGTAATAAACACTTCTAAAAGAGAGCTAGCCTGA
This sequence comes from Eulemur rufifrons, assembly GCF_041146395.1. Lineage (NCBI taxonomy): Eukaryota > Metazoa > Chordata > Mammalia > Primates > Lemuridae > Eulemur > Eulemur rufifrons. The sequence continues at coordinate 39,608,733 of NC_090997.1, forward strand.
GCTAAGAGGCATAGTGTATGGTGCAGTATTTCTCTTAGTCTTGAGCCAGCACTGCGATTATGCTTTACCTTTTACTTTCTTAGTAAAATATTAATGTGCTGGGACAAATTGCATGTATGCCATCATGACTGGGTTAGCTGCTGCCACCTCGGAGTGAAAAACACATGTTACACTTGTGCCAGAAAAATGGACTTCACTTGTGCAGTCCGTTCCCTCATGTGGTGCACTGCTGAGTTAGCTCTGATTGGTGGAGCCTGGGTTACATATTCAGGGTGGCCATGACAGAGCCTGGAAAACACAGTTTGTTTGTTTGTTTTTTTTTTAATTCTACCTTGAGAAAGTGAGATTCATAATTAGGGGAACTACCAAAATGTGGAGAATATGTCAACAAATTTTAGGTTATTCAGGAATGAGAAGTCTACCACACACACACACACACACACACACACTCACAGACACGTATACATGTACACATATGTGTGTATCAATATCCATATCTTTTGATTTATCAATTTTAAACATTCACTGCTATGACACATGATGATTGAATGTGCTTATATTATCTGTTGTCTTCATCTCGTTTCCCCAATTTTGAATTATATTACCTATTTTTTATACCATCACATTTTGATTTTAAATTAATTATTTTAATCTCTATATCTTGTTCCACCAACTTTTCTCACTATCTGTTGACCTCTCACTATGATGTTAATGTCCTCTACTCCTATATCCACCTTTCTTTCTTCCTTTCTGATTCTCATTTTCTATTAGCTATTTATTTTTACATCACCAAGCCTGGTAACATTAAATTGTGTTCTGTAACTGTAATGAAGTAATTAAATATTCCAACCTTTGTCTATAGATTGATCCTAAAAGTTGAAAACCAGTAAACACTGTTGATGTTATTAGGATACCATAAATATTTTTCACCACTGAGCCAACCAGAAGGGTAAGATTTTATTTTTTTCACTTCAAGTTCAGTGTCTGCCCTTGGGACCCTAAAAAGAGATGTTCTTGGCACCTAGATCCAATGGTTTGCTTTTTCATATAGTGCATTAATTGCTCAAAGTCTTGCCATATTTGGGGCACATGATATTTGAGCTATGGCATTCTTTGAGATCCTTTGGATTTTTTAGAGCTTCTAATTACCTTACATTGTTTCCTTGAAAATCATAACAAGCCTTTAAAATATCTTGAAGATCACTCATACGGTCTGTTCTTTTGTAATCCACTTTTATTTCTGCCTCTTCAGGAGCTCTCTGATTTCCTTTTCTAGTCTTGACTACTCTTCTCTAAACCTGCTCCACAGGGCTTCAGGAATGTTTCTTTGCTTCATTCTTTTTTTTTTTTAATTTTAAAATATTACAGAGGTACAAATGGTTTTTGGTTACATGAATTGCCTTTGTTATGCTTGAGTCAGGCTTATAAGTGTGTGCATCACCCAGATAGTGTTCATTGTGCTCATTAGATAGATTTTTGCCAGTCCACTCCATCTCCCTCCCTCCACTTGATTTCCACTGAGTTTTACTTCCTTTGTGCACATGTGCTCATCGGTCAGTTCCAATTTAATAGTGAGTACGTGTGGTGTTTGTTTTTCAATTCTTTAGATATTTCACTTAGAATAATGGTCTCTAGTTTCATCCAAATTGTTGCAAAAGGCCTTAATTCATCCTTCTTCATGGCTGAGTAGTATTCCATAGTACACATATACCACATTTTGTTAATGCACTCATGAATTGTTGGGCACTTGGGTTGATTCCACATCTTTGCAATTGCGAATTGTGCTGCAATAATCATTCTAGTGCAGGTGACTTTTTGATAAAATGACTTCTCTTCCTTTGGGTAAATACCCAATAGTGGGATTGCTGGAACAGATGGTAGGTCTACTTTTAGTTTTTTGAGGAATCTCCATACTCTTTTCCATAGAAGTTGTACTAATTTGCAGTCCCACCGACAGTATAGTATATAAGTGTGCTTTTCTCTTTGCATCAATGCCAGCATCTATTGTTTTTGGACTTGAACTGGGACTCTAACTGGGGTGAGGTGGTATCTCATTGTGGTTTTAATATGTATTTCCCTGATGATTAGTGACATTGAGCATTTTTTCATGTGTTTATTGGCCATTTGTCTATCTTCTTTTGAAAGGCTTCTGATCATGTCTTTTGTCGACTTTTTAACGGGGTTGTTTGTTTTTTTTTTTTTGCTGATTTGCTTGAGTTCTTTGTAGATTCTGGTTATTAGCCCTTTATCGGATGTATGGCTTGGGAATATTTTATCCCATTTTGTAGGTTGGCTATTTGTTCTGTTGATTATTTCATCAGCTTGATGAAGCTTTTTAATTTAATTAAGTCCCATTTATTAATTTTTATTGTTGCTATAATTGCCCTTGGGGTCTTCTTTGCAAATTCTTTGCCTAGTCCAACATCTGGAAGAGTTTTTCCAACATTTTCTTCTAGCATTCTTATTGTTTCATGCCTTACATTTAATTCTTTTATCCATCTTGAATGAATTTTTGTGAGTGGTGAGAGATATGGATCTTGTTTTATTCTTCTGCATGTGGCTATTCAATTGTCCCAGCACCATTTGTTGAATAGGGATTCTTTTCCCAAGTGTATATTATTGACTTCTTTGTCAAAGATCAGTTGGCTATATGTGGATGATTTTGTGTATGGGTTCTCTATTCTGTTCCATTGATCTGTGTCTCTGTTCTTGTGCTAGTACCATGTTGTTCTGATTACTGTAGCCTTGTAGTATAGCTTGAAGTTTGGTAAAGTGATGCTGCCTGATTTGTTCATTTTGGTTAAGGTTGTTTCAGCTATGCAGGCTCTTTTCTGGTTCCAGATGAATCCCAGAATTATTTTTTCTAGATCTGTGAAACATGACATTAGTATTTTGTTGGGGATTGCATTGAATCTGTAAATCACTTTGGGCAGTATGGACATTTTAGCAATGTTGTTTCTACTGATCCATGAGCATGATATATTTTTCCATTTGTTTGTGTCATGTGTGATTTCTTTCCTCAGTGTTTCATAGTTCTCTTTGTAGAGATCTTTCACCTCTTTGGTTAAGTATATTCCTAAGTAGATTATTTTCTTTGTGGCTACTGTGAATGTTTGATTTGACTCCCAGCATGACTGTTATTGATATATGGGAATGCTACTGATTTGTATATATTGATTTTGTAACCTGAGACTTTGCTAAATTTATCAATTCTAGTAGTCTCTTGGTGGAGTCTTTGGGGTTTTCTAGATATAAGGTCATATCATTGGCAAAAAGTCATAGTTTGACCTTCTCTTTCCCGATTTGATACCCTTTATTTCTTTCTCTTGTCTGATTGCTCTGGCTAGGACTTTCAGCACCATGTTGAATAGAAGTGGTGACAGTGGGCACCCTTGTCTTCTAGTTCTCAGTGTGAATGTGTTAAACTTTTTCCCATTCAGTATGGTGGGGACAGACCCACAGTGGCTGTGGGTTTGTCATATATGGCTATTACAATTTTGAGATATGTTCTTTCTATGCCTACTTTGTTGAGGATTTTTATTATGAAAGTGTGCTTAATTTTGTCTAATGCTTTGAGATGATCATATTGTCTTTTTTTTTGCTTCTGCTTATGTGGTGAATCACATTTATTGATTTCCATATGGTGAACTATCCTTGCATTCCTGAGATTAAGCCCACTTGATCATGGTGGATTATTTTTTTGATGTGCTGTTGAATTCATTTGCTAGTATTTTATTGAGGTCTATAGTTGTAAGATAGTGGTCCCCAACCTTTTTGGCAACAGGGACTGGTTTCATGGATGATGACTTTTCCACAGACTGGAATGTGGGAGGATGGTTTTAGATGATTCAAGCGCATTACACTTATTATACACATTATTTCTATTATTATTACATTGTAATATGTAATGAAATAATTATAGAACTCACCATAATTCAGAATATAATCCTGCCACTGATCTGACAGAAGGTGAAGCTCAGGTGGTGATGTGACCAATGAATAGGAAGCATCTATAAATACACATGAAGCTTAGCTTGCTTGCCTGCCACGCATCTCCTGCTGTGCAGCCTGGTTCCTAACAGACCATGGACTGGTACCAGTCTGAAGCCTGGGGGTTGGGGGCCACAGTCATAAGGATATTGGTCTATAGTTTTCTTTTTTTTTTGTTGTGTTCTTTCCTGGCTTTGGTATCAAGGTGATACTGGCTTCATAGAATGAATTGGGGAGGATTCTGTCCTTCTCAGTGTTATGGAATAATTTCTACACTATCTGTACCAGTTCTTCTTTGTAGGTCTGGTAAAATTTGTCTGTTAATCCATTTGGTTCAGGGCTTTTTTTTGTTGGAAGCTTTTTTATTATTGTTTTAATGTCATTCCTCATTACTGGTCTGTTCAGGAGTTCTATTTCTCCTTGATTGAGTCTTGGGAGGTTGGTTGTTTCCAGGAATTTGTCCATTTCCTCTACATTTTTGAATTTATGTGTCTAGAAATTTTCATAGTATTCATGGTTGATATTTTATATTTCTGTGATGTCACTTGTAATATCTCCTTTCTCATTTCTGATTGAGCTTATTTGGGTCCTTTGTCTTCTCTTCCTGGTTAATGTAGCAAGAGGTCTATCAATTTTGTTAATCTTTTCAAAGAACCAACTTTTTGTTTCCTTGATCCTTTGTATTGTTTGTTTATTTTCCATTTTATTTAGTTCTGCTTTGACGTTAGTTATTTCTTTTCTTCTGTTGGCTTTGGGTTTGGTTTGGTCTTGCTATTCTAGTTTCTTGAGATGTGTCATTAGATTGTTGATTTGTGATCTTTGTGTTTTTTTGATGTAGGCATTTAAGGCTATGAATTTTCTCCTTAGGACTGCTTTTGGTGAATCTCATAGATTTTGATAGCTTGTGTCTCTTTATCATTTAGTTCGAGGAATCTTTTGATTTCCATCTTAATTTCATTATTGACCCAATAATCATTCAGCGGCAGGTTAATTTCCATGACTTTGTGTAGAATTGAGTGTTTCTCTTGGAGTTGATTTCTAGTTTTATTCCACCGTGGTCTGACAGGATACATGGTATGATTTCTATTCTTTTGAATTTGTTGAGACATATTTTATAGACTAAGATATTATCAGTCTTGGAGAATTTTCCATGTGCTGATGAAAAGAATGTATATTCTTTAGTTTTTGGGTAAAATGATCTGTAAATGTCTGTTAGCCCCATTTGTTCTAGACACTTAAACAGTGCAGTGTTTCTTTATTTTCTGCTTGGATGATCTGTCCAGTTCTGTCAGTGGGGTGTTGATGTCCCTGGCAATTATGATGCTGCTGTTTATCTCTTTGCTTAGATTTAGTAGGGTTTACTTTATGAACCTTGGTGCTCCTGTGTTAGGTGCATAAATATTTGGGATTGTTATGTCTTCTTGTTGAATTTCTCCCTTTACCATTATGTGATGACCATTTTTGTCTTTCTTTACTCTTGTTGATTTAAAGTTAATTTTATCTGATATGAGAATGACTACACCTGCTTTCTTTTGGTTTCCCTTGCATGGAATATTTTTTCTATCCCTTTACCTTGAGTCTGTATGAGTGCTTGTGGGTTAGATGTGTTTCCTGGAGATAGCAGATACTTGGCTTGTATCTTTTCATCCATTCAGCCAGCTATGTGTCTTGAGTGGGGCATTCAAACTGTTCCTGTTGGTTGATAGAATTGATACGTCAAGTTTTGTTCTGTTCATCCTGTTTGGTAGTACCTTATTGCTTTGTTTTACCTCTTGTGCTGTTGTTTTATATGAGCTCTGAACTTTAGTTTTTGGGTGGTTTTACACTGGTGGATGTTTATTATGCTGATCCATGTATAATGGTGGTTCAGAGAATTTCCTACCCGGCAGGCCTGGTCTTAAGAAATTTCTTCAGTGTTTGCTTGCCTGGAAGAATCTTTATTTGTCATTCATAGATGAGACTTAGTTTTGCACAATACAAAATTCTAGGCTGGCAGTTGTTCTGTTTGAGAAGAAGACGGGACCCTAATCTCTTCTGGCTCATAAAGTCTCAGTTGAAAAGTATGCAGTTAGCCTGATGAGTTTTTCTTTGTAAGTTACTTGAGGTTTTCACCTTTCTGCTCACAGGAGTTCCTCCTTCATGTTGACTTTGGCCAGTCTAATGTCTATGTGTCTTGATGATTCCGTCTTTGCAATGAATCTCCCAGGTACTTGTTGAGCTTCTTATACCTGGATGTGTAAATCTCTGGTAAGACCAGGGAAATTTTCCTCGATTATTCTCTCAAATAGATTTTCCAGCTCTTGTGCATTTTCATCTTCACCCTCAGGGGTCCTATGATTCTTATATTTGGCCATTTTACATAATCCCATATTTCTTGTAGGCTTTATTCATTCCTCTTAATTCTCTGTTTTTCATTTTTGACTGACTGAGTTAATTTGAAAGAGGTGTCTGCAAGCTCTGAGATTCTTTCCTCTGACGAGTCTAGTGTATTCTCAAAACTTTTCACTGTGTTTGGCATTTCCCTAAATGAATTTTTTTTATTTCCAGTCTATTTTTTTTATATGTTTATCTCTTTAGTGAATTTTTCATTTATTACCTGAATTGTTTTCCTGGTTTCTTTGTGTTGGATTTTAATTTTCTGTTGGATTTCATTGAGCTTCCTTACAATCCGTATTTGGAATTCTTTATCTGTCATTTCAGTATTTTCATTTTGGTTGGTATCTATTGTTAGAGAACTGATGTGACCCTTTGGAGGTGTCCTTTCACTCTTATTTTTCATACTTCCGGAGTTCTTTCACTGATTCCTTCTCATTTGGGGCAACTATCCCTCCTTATTTTCTGATTGTCTTTTGTATAGATGGGGCTTCCCTTCCTCCTCATTTGTAAAGGAGTGTCTGTAGCATATGCTGTCTATGAACCTTTGGCTTTGCTTGTGGGTGATCTGGGTTCTGGATGGATGCCTTGGTTATAGATATCCTTAGTGTAGTGGTTTTCTCAGTTGCTAGTTTGTAGCCTGTAGTAGTGGTGAGCTATGTGTGTGGGCAGATTCCCTGTCTCTCTTTGATGAAGGGAGGATGGAGGTCTTTGAAATCTTTTCTCTTTCCCCAGCCTTGTGGTCTTCTTAACAGTGTGAATTGTATTGACACATCCAATTTAATCTCTGAGACAAGGTAGTGCTTATGGGTAAGAATCAACCACACTCTATATGATTGAGTCAGTAAATGCTATAAAGGGCCGTGTAAATTGACTTTTCTGTCAGTAGGTGGTGCTTGCCAGAAGGAACAAACTGCAGTGTTGTTTTGGGGACCTGTTGTCTTGCTCTACTGTCACAGCAGAAGCGCTCAAATGCCCCAGGTAGTGCATGGGACCCAGGAACTTTCAGGTGAGTTTTTATTCTCCACCACATCAGAGGGAGATGGGGGTGGGAGGCTGGGTGGTACTGGGTTGGATGAGCTTGTCCTCAGCCTCTACTAAATCTGATAAGGTAGCTGTTTCAGCAGGGATCAAAGGTCTGCACCTAGGCTTCTGGGGAAAGCCTAGAGGGAGGGTCTGAAGTGGCCCCACCCAGCCAGAAAGTTTGCTTGTGGAGGCAGGGGCCATCTGAGATTCAGAATCTAGCTGTCAGAAGTGGGTTTCAGTCTTCTCCCCCTTCCCCTGCTCTGCGGCCTCCCTCCAGCATTTGCTGGTGGGTAGAGGCTCAAACTAGCTCTGACCTCCTCTATGATGAGGCTGCTGGCTGGGAGCTTCCCTGTACGGGATCCCACTTTGGGCCAAAAGCAGGGCCTTCTGTGGGTAGAGGGGTGCCCTGAGAGTACACTGTGGCTGGGACCCACACTGCACTCTCTTTTCAGTTCTGCCCATGTGGGCTCACTCACCTCCAGAAATTAGTTTTTAAATCTCCCCTCTGTGCCCCTGAGCAACATGATCAAATCCTGGGAGTAGGTGATCTGGCCTGTGAGCCTGCCCCTGGGTGTCTGAAGATTAATCCCTGACCATGCCAGGGAAAAGTGTGCTGGTCCCTACTTCCCTATGGGGGCTTAAGCAGGTTTGGCATCTCTCTGCTTCAGGGTGTGCCCTGCTCTTATGCTGAAGCTGGGCAGGCAGCACTTGGGAGGGCTGATGAGCAGGGAGCTCATAGTCCAAGCACCCCTTAGTTCACTGCAGGTGTTTAAGAGGAGAGGTTTGAGCTTCTTTCTCTGTGGAAGCTCCGATGTGGTGCATGTACCAACAAGGGGGAAGCAATAACTCTTGGGAGCCCTGGCTGAATTGTTTCTCTTGGCAGCCTCTGGCAGGGGAGGGGAAGGGGAGGAAAACAGTCTGGATGGAGGAAAACTAGCATTCTGGTCATCTCAGTCCCTCTCTCTGGAAGGTAGCCCACCTGGAATATCCTGAGACCCACCAGCCCCCTGTGGCTCCCACAGTCTGGGCTGGAGTTGGGAAATACTTGTGTGGGAATGAGCAAGATGAAAACTGAGGGGCTGAACCCCCCTGGGCAGTACAAAGGTGCACAGTGGGTGGAGAAGCAATATGGTGCCTGCTGTCTTGGCTTGGGTCTGTGGTGGCAAGAAAGCACCCCAGGGGGGCTGGTAGGCTGGTGCTTTGTCCTTAAGAAGCTGCCAGTTCACTGGCAGCAGAAGCTTTTGGCATCGTTAGTGTAGAAAGGCTCTCCAGCAGCTCAGGAGCCTGGTGACTGCTGGAGATGTGAGGGAGGGAGAAACAAAGCACACCAACTACCCTTTTCACTGGACTCTAAGCCTCTCGGTGGTTGTCCTCTGCCTATATCTTCCTTCTTTTTCTGCTCCACAACTTCTTCCCATGGAATCCCTTAAAAGTTCTGGCACTTTTCCCTCGGAATTACACTCGATCTATGATTGTTTTTTTTTTTTTTTTTTTTCTTTTTCATCTAAAACTTTTCCTTCTTTCTGAGACAATCTCTGGTCAGCCATCTTGTTTCTCTCTTCTTAATTCTTAATTCTTAAATACGCCATTTCCTAGGTCTTATGACTTCCTTTTTCATACTTGTCTCCCTCATTTTGTTGGGGTGCAAACATAATTAACTTTTCGAGCAAAGGATATATGGAGTGGGAGAGGCTTTCTGACACTTGAATTTGGAAAAATGTCTTTATTTTGTACTAACACTTGATTGATATTTGCTGGTTATGGAATTCTAGGTTTCATGGTAGCTTTCACTTAGGACTTTGTAGATAATACTTCATTATATACTTTGGTCATATTGGAGTAGAACATTTTGACACCAGCCTGATTCTCATTCTTTTGGAAATGATCTCTTTGTGTGTTTGTTTTTCTGGAAACTTTTATTTATATATTTATTTAGTCTATTTTGTACTGAATATCAGAGGTTTGAGTCTAAATATGAGTCTGTTTCACTCATCTTGTTTTGCCTCTCCTGAGTTTCCTCTGGGAACTTCTTATTTAAAAATAATTATACTATCCTTTCTCTTTTGTATATTTTATTTTCAAAAACCTCTTACCAGTTGTATCGTAACCCTGGAGCTTGATTCTGTATCTCTCATCTTTTCATCCTAGATTTTGTCCCATTGTGTTTGTTGCAATGTTTTGGGTATTTCCTTCATTCTGTCTTTTCATTCTTATTTTGAATATTTTAATTTCAGCAATAAATATTTTTCCTTATACTCAATTCTTTTTAAATTGTGCTATCTGTTTTGTTTTATGTTGTGTCTTTTAGTTTTTCTGGGTACAAAAATTAGTTTTTTTTTTTCAAGTTCTGTATATTTTCTGTTTCCTCAGTATTTTTTTTTGTCATATATATATATTTTTTTATTTGTAATTGCTGATTATTCTTATTATAGTTGACTGGTGCAGTTTTGCTTTGTGTCTCTTTCTTTACGAGGACTCTCCTGTAAGGAAAAAGTTGTGTAGATCTGGGCACATGGGTGAGAGTTTGCCTTAGGGTGAGTGTATGAGAAGTTCATCCTTGGGAGTAGATGGTGCCTCTACATGAGTAAATGGGGCATTCTTGATTGTTGGACATCAAAACTCACAGGATAGGCCTGTCTTTGCAGGTAATTTGAATGATTTTACCAGAGACTAGATCCTTTGCCTGGATTGTCTCTGGAGCCAGGTATGGAGAGATGGGTTTTATTTGGTGGAAGTGGGGCATTTGGTACAACTGTTTTATTTAATTCTGCTGTTTTTGTTCTCAATTCTTATGCCCACCTTCTCTACCTACTGATGAGCACACCTTTTCTCTGGGAGATTAGTTTTCTGTTGCTAAAGGCCTCTGTGTCTGGCCTTTAGCTTCCTCTGGTCTTTGTTTATATTTTAATCACACATCCACAGGAGCCTTGTCTCAGTTTCTTTTGTCTGATAATCACTATCCATCCTCAACTTTGTTGTTTTTGCTTTTACAGGTTTTTTTCCCTTTTGTATTCATTTCCTGTCTTGGAAGAAAAGGGAAACAAAAGCATTTGCTCAGTCTGTCATCTCAAACTGGACGGACTCTCTAGTATATTTTCTCATTTTTTAACAGAAAGTATGATTTGTGTATCTTAGTCTATATGCTGTCATTTCACCAAAATCTTACTCATTCCAGAAGTTTCTTTGTTGAGTTTCTAGGTTGGTAATCATTTTCCACAAGTAAGATCAATTTTGTCTCCTCTGATCTGTGGACTTATTTTTTCTTATTTGGCTAGGACCACTGAATGGTATTAAATGACAGTGATGATAGCAGACACTGAGCCTGGTATTTATAAAGCCCAATCTCACACTGATTGAATTATTAAGTAGGAAATGGAAAGAATCAACTTCATTATATGGATTTCTGGCTTATCGAGAAAGGTATCAGAAATTTCTGGCACAATTAGTGCTTTTGAGGAAAAGGATTTGGCACTTACAGCCAAATACTGAGTATCTCTCATACTTCTTTTACTAATAGCTACAATTTAGAATTGGGGACGGGTAAGAAGGGAAAGTAAGTATTCTAAATTAGTAAATGCTTCCAATGGAGTTTACCTAATTTTAGGTGACAAAGGTGGTAAATCATTTTTGAGCAGCAGAATTAACATTATGGTATTAAGTCAATTAAAACAAGCCATTTAACTGACAGCTATAATGGATCTTCAACTCTAAAGCCAATAAAAACCCAGTGAAACAACCATTGCTTGTGAGATACCTGCATGTGATAATATGGCCCTCTTGATTGACAGCTAAACAAAGACTCATTGCAAGAACAGAAAGATCTGGTTATTAGTTATTGTATAGAAGAAATGAACTGCTTCATTTATTTTTAATTTTTGTAGGTGCTTTAAAAATTGCCTTAAAACAGATATCAAAACAGATTCATGATGTGAAATGCTAAGAGTATAGAATTTAAAAATGCTTGGTGAAAGTTACAGGGTAGCAATGTTATGTCAAAGTAAAGACATTCTGTCAATTTTATTTATAAAGACACTTTAAATCAGATGGAACTGACAAGAAATGAAATGAGTTGCCATTTGTGGTGGTAAGACCCCCCACCTAATGGGTGAGATTTGATGATCATCTGGTAGAATGTTAAGAGAAGGATCAGGGAGGGTGGCCGAAACAGTCTCTTCTATTTCTAAAATTGGGTAAAATAAGGAAAAACTATCCTTTACCTTTTTGGAATAAAAGAAGTATAGTAACTTTAATATTATATAATATATTAAATTAATACAGATAAAATAAGTTATTTACCTTTTATGTTTTACACAGGATTTCTCTTTCACATTTCTAGTAAAATACCTTGTGCCCTTAGACCTTCATTTTGCTAGCTTTGTCTTCTTTTTACCATAGTCAAATGGCATATATCATGTCTCCTTTTTTGTAGATAGGACAGACATCCATTAGTCAAGTTTTATAGTGACTTTTTGGTAATATCTCTACCACCTACCTTTTTAAATTTTTGCTGCTCCTACTATCTTCTCTGCCCTGGTGTAAACCCATTTTAACTTAGACTGGACCCACTGTAGCACCTTTTGAACCATTGACTCCTTTCTGTTCCCATTGCCCCATTTAAGTGTAGTCTCCTCTTGCTCCTTTGAAGTCTTTCCTCTTCACCAGGGGCTGAATGTTTGTGTCCCCTCACACCCAATGGGATGGAATTAGGACGGGGGGCCTTTGGGAAGTAATTAGAGCACAAGGGTGGAGCCCTCATGAACGGGATTGGTGCCCTTATGAAAGGGACCCCAGAGAACTCTCTTGCCCTCTTCCTGCCATGTAAGGACATGAGGAGCAGTTGACAGTTCATAACCAGAAGAGAGACTGCATGAGAACCTGACCGTGCTGGCACCCTGATCTTGGGCTTGCAGGCTCCAGGCTGTGAGAAGTCAATTTTTGTTGTTTATGAGCCACCCAGTCTATGGTATCTTGTTACAGCACCTGAACTGATAGGACATGAGGGTAGTTTTTCTAAACTGAAGAACTGCTCGTATTATTCCCGTAGTTCAAATCTGTCAGTGGTTTCAGGTTGCCCTCAAGACAAAAATGTAAAATCTATGACATATTTTGTCCTTTGTTGTGTGACATAGCGTAACTGTCTCATATCATTTTCTGCCATTTTCTCCACACATATATGTTAGTCTAGCTGTACTGAATTGTTTGATGGTCCCTGAAAGCATCCTTTGTCTCTACAGTGCTGTTTCCTCTGTCCCTTCTTTCCCTGGATGGATCTGAGATCCAGTTAGTCTTTCAACATTCAGTTTAAAGGTTTTCTTGTCCAGGGAGCTTTTCCTGATCTGTTTTCCCATAGTCTTTTAAGTCTGCATTGGAATCATCTTCTTAGTGTTCCCGTGGTACTTTACATCCAGCTCTCTCGGAGTAGACATCCCTCAGTGTCGTAGTTTGTAATAGTCTCATCTATTTCTCTCACTCCACTTTTTATTCCTGTATCCTTCATAATTACTACAATGTGTAGCAGCATATAGTAGGTGTGAAAAAAAAATTTACTTCTTGCTCCATAATGCATAACTTTATGTATCCAGAGATTAATTTTCTTAGAATCTCAGTTTTCCAGGATGCGGCTAAGAATCTTGAAGTAGGCAGACAAAGACTTCTAAGCAGCTTGAAGTGGTTACTATAAAACTCATGCATACATAAATTCTATCGGAGAGGTTATTAGGCCCTTAATCATATCCCACCAACTAATATTACTTTACATAGAATCCTAACAAACTTATTTACTTGGTGTCATAGCCCACATGAGATTAGAAGCAACACATTAGAAGATGGGGAAAATTTGTGTTGACAAAGGCAGGAATGTTGGCAAGACATAAAACCAGTATACTGATAGCCTGAAAATAAGAGACTCTATGGGAAAAGAAAAAACTATGAAAAGCATGGAAAAATATTTTTTTAAAAAAATCACAGCCATTTGTATTCATTTAGTATAGAAACAAGGTAAACATCTACCTTGAAAGCATGGTATTATAACTGATGTTCCAAATTCTAACCATCATCATGAAGAGATTAATTTCCATATGTTGTATTTGAAATACTGTATTATTGCTTAAAGGTATGAATAGGGTAAACTCTCAAATATGTTGAATACTCAACCCCTTACAGTGCTAGATAAATGAGTTCTTGTTCAGTTTCTTTCTAAAAGCTGCGGGGTACTGGTGCTTTGCTTCTAATCATTAATTTTCCTTTGGTTATATTCACATTACTAATAATGTCATTAAGTGATCTTCTGTTAGGGCATTTTCCTATTCATTTCTAATTTCTTGTGTCAGATTTGGAAAATAATAAAATGACCCCTTTCTCTTGGCTCTGTGGTTTTTTTTTTTTTTTTTTTATTTCTTTAGTTCTTTTAATCATGGAAGTGCTTATGAATTTTAGCTGGTGGGAGCCTCAGGATATCACTAATTCTGATACTAGTTTGCATTAACTCCTTCTGACATTTTCCAAACATTTCTTTAAGTGGATTGGTGAGGAGGAAAATAAGAGATTAATCCTCCATTTTTGCAGATTGAGATATTGAGATGTGACAGAGATACCGTGGGTAGTAACAGTACTACAAGTCCCTGCACTGGGCCTTGGAACTATTAATCTTCTTGGTGTGAATCACTGGAGACGTGTTTCTTATGTTTCTCCATGTGGTTAAACTCTTCCAGGGGAGGTTGGCTTGGTGGTGCCAAAGGGTGGAGGGGGATTGACTAATCTGTTAAATAGCCTTTTATCTGTGAGTCTAGTTTCTCATTAGTATTTCTGACCAAAAGGATAGATGGTTGGAAATGTGGATTTTTGTTTTTAATTAGTCTCTCCAGGGATGAGAGGCTTGTTTTGAAGAGTGGAATTTTAAGGAAGCCTGACAACCTCAGTTTCCATGTGACTGAAAAAATTTGGCAGCTGAGAAAAGTTTCACAACCATGCGTTAGGGCCAGATTTTCCAGTGGCTAAGCTGCATTTTGGGCGTTAGATACGTGGGTCACCTGTACTTCTGCTTTTAGGTCACAGCAGTTCCCTTTCGGGTGCTGCTCGTGGGACTCCTATGCTCCTTTCTTCATAATGGCCCAAAAGGCTCTCACGGGGTTTATTCTCCTGTCATGTGCATGCTAACTGTCTTTGCTATTTCATCCCATATTTATGCATATTAACCAGGCCAATTGATGTCTGCCACAGACATAGGGCTACATAACACTTCATTATCTATATAAGAAAGATATTTTCTTCCTCTCTTGTACCACCATAAAATAATAATGCTACTGTATTACCACCGTTTTATAACTGAGAGTCAGAGACATCGGTTGTTTTGCCCAAGAAAAATAGTGAAGTAGCCAAACTAGGCTTTGGAAGCCATCTAGTTCGGTTTGCTGTGTACTGCAGTGTGGCACCTGGCAGATGGTCGCTGGGCACTGGCTGGACTCTTACCACAAAGTGAGGCAACCAGTTCACTTGTTGTACAGTTCTAGTTGTTAGAAAGTTTTCCTTGGTCGAACTGAAATTTGCTTTTCTCTAACGTCCACCTATTGATTCTTGATCTTCCCTCTTGTAAGACCATGCTTATACTCGCTTCTATGTAGCTTGTCTTCAAATGTTTGAAGAGAGCTTCCAAGGCTCCTTGTAGTCTTCTTGTATCTAGGCTGATTATTCCATCCGTCCGTTTCAGCTGTTATTTAAATCTCTTGGTCTCCAGATTCCTCACTATTCTCACGATAATTCTCTGGACACAGTCTTAATGTCCAACGAAGCTTTTAACTTAAAGTGGCTTAAAACGATCCTTTAGGTATTGCCTACCTAGCTGAATGCCTAGGAGAGCTGTTTTCTTCTGAGGGCTCTGTCATGGCCTAGAAGGATATCTGTGCTTTTTATGCTTCTGTTCTGAAATACCTGAAAAGGTAGTGAGTTTCTTGTCATGGGATATGTGAAGCAGGTGCACATATGTGGGTATGTTATAGATAAAAACAAGGAGGAAGGATGTTGGGAGGTGGTATCCTTACAAAAATACATTAAAATGGCTATTAATATTTTGAACAGCACTTTTATGAAATATCAGTTACAAAATATAGGGCATATTACAGTGTATAATATTGAAATACGTGAGTGAATATTCTTCGCTTAGAAGGGCATGTAAGTGCTTTTGTTTTTTTGACTAGTCACTGGTTCAACTCGTTAGAATATTTTGCATCTGTGAAAGACTGCATCCTTTGCAAAAAGCTTTTATTTCACAAAAGTTCCATCGACATTTTCCCTTTCTGTCAACATGACAGCATTTTAATTTCCTCCACATTTGGCCACATTGTTTATTTATTCTATAAGAGTCAATATTTGGGGCAGTGCAACTAGATGGCTACAAACTTCTAAAAAACGCTTGCTTGATATTGTTATTAGCATTGTTTTGTCTGTTACCAGCTACTCACCCATTTCCTTCACTAGGATAATGTTACCTGTACTTCATTAAATGCTCTCAGCATTTACCAGTGACATTTTTGTAAATGGAAATATTATTTACTCTTAATCCTAAAATCAAGTTTTTGGAATGTATATTGACCTTATCAATTGAACTTACTGTAAACTTGAGGCTGTATAGCTGATAGATTTTGCCAAATTATGGCAATGAGAGTTTTTGTGGTATCTATTTTAGGACAAGTCATTCTTTAGTGACGATGTTAACATTCCACTGCAGTGTATGGTCTTATTTATTTTTTCCATGAAGTAATTTTTTTAATGTGTGGCTGTAGTGAGATACTTAGTCCAATAATACATTGCATATAAGGAACATTCAATGAGAGGGTTCTTGTGTTACAAGGAAAGGATGTTAAAAAACCAGAATCTCTCAAGTAAATTGTGGTCTGTAACAGTTCCACTCTTGGGGAAGGGTGGCACATTGAAACTTCCATCACTATTAATCTTGAGAGAGAGCATGCATAGTCTTGTTGGACTGGAGCCTCTAGCCATCTTATCAAGCCAGGGCTGCAAAAGTAGGATCAATTTGCATCCCCTTTTCGGCCCACTAGTCAAAATGAAGATGGTGAGAGTGGATGGATGGTTGATTGGATCCTTGGACAAGGAAGTGTAAAGTGTGAATCCTGAATATTTCCCATTTCGTGTTTTTACCAATTGTCTCCCCAAAGTCACTCCCCAGAAGTATACAGTAAGAAGTTGAATTTGCTCGGATCATTTAACTTGTTTTGGGGAATGGCTGAGAAAGATTTCCAGCTGGAGCTGTCAGGTTTTCTTTGCAGCAGGCTTTTCTGAGGATAACCTGATATGCTGCTTTCTTCTTTTGCTATCATTAAGTGTATATTATCCTGGCTTTTGTAGGCCCCCAGCTTGTAAGGCAGACTGCATGGTTTGGTTTCTCCACAGAGCTCTGGGGCATGGGGAGAGACCTCTGGCCCTGGCTTTTCCACTGGTTGCTGGATGACCTTGGGTGAGTGAGTCAACCTGTTCCCTATTTTCTTTCCCACGTTATAAAATGGAGACTTTCTTTTTTCCCCTAGTCTTTAAAAAAAAGTTTGCACCATTAATGAAAGGGTAAATAGTAGTTTCCTGAGTGAGTTAACACCTATCTGGATACTTTAGTTAACATAGATAGGATGACTTTTTGGATTATTAAAGTAAAGTAAGCAAAATGCTCCAAATGCATTTAATATATTATTACAGATTGTCTATGTTAACTAAAAGATGTAAGTCTTGTCTGATTTGTATAAATCATTTTCTTTTGGAGAAAAGCAATGTAGTTATTTATGTTGTCCATATAAATTGTGTTATAGCATTAGAGAGTTTCAGGGATGCTCAAGGATTGTTTAGTCATTTAAACCATTAAACTCCCTTCAGGGAGTCTAGCTGATTCATGTGGACCCTCCAGAATGATCTAGTTTCCCAAATTTTTAAATTGCATCAGGATTATTTCATCTCTTTAGGGCTTTCACTTCACTTTTGAATTTTATTTAAAAAAAATAGTGGATGAATTATACTTACCCTGGAAAAGTATTTGGGTTCCAGTTTCTATAAATTTAATTCAAGTTTTTGGATCCCAGAAGTCTGCTGTGTCTTTAAAATTCTGTTAGCTCATTAACACTCCAGTTCTCATATTTGAGTGCCCTATAAACCTGTAGACTTTGGTAATCTGAGCTGCAATCTGAAGTTAATAATGCAGTCTGTTCTTAGGTATGTGACCATAACACTCCTTAAAGGGAATCCTATGTTTATGAATCTAAAAGTGTGTGCTTGAGATAACAGTGGGGCTAAAGTCTGATGTAAGAAGGCTTTAAAAATTACAAGGTACTCTACTAATGGTAGAACTGTTATCTAATAGGTCTAAGTCTGTGACTCATTTTGGTTCTCTTGCTTTTTATTCCCATGAGCCATAGAAAGAACCCGCTGTAGCCATAGAAAGAACACACTGTAGGGGGTTAGAAATATTCTTTCTTATGATTGTGGGATGAGAGAGTGGTTGCTTTTTCCAACCACCATATGTGATGATTAGGCTCTTCGGAATGACATTGGGGTACTCTCTGAGCAAACAGGAACAGCTTTCCAAATAACTTATAATAAATAAAGTATGTAAGACATTTTCCCCCAGCCAGATGTAATCTTCAACAGTAGGGGAATAGATTTCAAGTGACCTCCCGCAGGAAAATTTGGGAAGTACCTAGATGGACCAAGAAGGCAGTTTTGGAAATGCTGTTGGAAATAAGCAAACTCTCCCACTTTCAGGTGAGAATATATGATGGTTCGTTTTTTAAATTTTGTTTTTATGATTTCTGAGATTTCTTAGAAAATGCATGAATAAAACTGGAAAACTTCAGTGAAATAAGTCCATTTGAACTGATACTTTGTTTCTAATATTGGAAAACATTTAAGCTGATAGTGTACAGATAGTTGTGGTTCATTTCTCTGAATGCTTAGTAACTAATCTAATTTTTGTAAATTAAATTTTATTTTAACATCTAATGGAGAACAATCCAGTTTCCAGGTGATTCTTGAAAGGTGGCGGTCTGAACTGGTGCCTCTGAGCCCCCTCTGAACCACCTAAAACAATAGCCTCAGAGCTTCTGGCAGGAGGAATGTGGGGGTTGGAGGACTTGAACTGAGGTAGCATTTTCTCTGCACACACAGTGCTTTGACTTGGGGTTTGTGTTTCCTTAGACGGGCTTGGGTTGGGGGGCTTTGGATCTCTGATAGCCAGCCTTTGGTGCTTCTACTGCTTGCAGCCTGACCTGAGCCATGTATGGAGGCAATCTGCAGAGATTTGATTTGTACTCCTGACCCAGCCTGTGGCCAGCCTGGGTTCTCAGAAATTTGTTCTCCATTTTGCTGAGTGGTAGTTAAAAAACTAGCAGTTGGGACATCCAGTGTGAGGGCCTGGACCCCTAAGCTGCCAGATAGAGCTAGGCTGGGACCTGGGTACTCCTCAGGGGAGCCTGGCACCTGCCCAGTAGTCCTACAGCAAGGACTGGTCGCTAAAACACTATAGAAGACATCTTGCCAATCCTGGATTCCTTGAAGCCATTCTCATTAGAACTGTGTATTCATTCCAATTATTCCTTTAACAGATATTCATCAAGCACCTTTTAGAACCAGGTGTTCTCGAAATGGAGGACACAGCAGTGAACAGAACAGATACTATTTCACCTCTTGGAGCTTAGATTCTATTGAGGGGACACAACCAGTAAACAAATATACTAATACATGTTTAGGTCAGGTGACAATAAACCTTGTGAAGAAAAATGAAGCAGCTTAAAGAGATAGCAGAGTGAAGGGAAGTGCTATGTTAGGAGTTGATTAGTATGACTGCTCCCAGGTGGTATCTTTTGAACAGGACCTTGATTTAAGTAAAGAAGGAAGCCATGCAAATAAATATCTGGAAGACCTGGCAGCATGAATAGCATGTGCAAATGGCCTGAGGCAGGGATATGCTTGGCTTGTTGAAGGAACAGCAATAGTTGGTGTGGGTGTACTAGAGTGAGCAAGGATACTAGAAGATGAGGTCATGGAAGTCAACAGTGGCCAGATCAGGAACAAAGTGAGGATGTCTATTCTCATCATAATTAATCAACACTATTCTGGAGAGTCTAAATAATGATATAAGACTAGAACATTAAAAAGTTGTAAATATTGAATAGAAAAAGAAAATTATTAGCATTATATTTTAGAGGAAATGATTTTACACTTGTGAAATCTAGGAGATTTTTGCTAAAGAATTGACAATTAATAAAAAAATTGAGAAAGAAAGTTTTACATAAAATGACTTTATAAAATCTATAGCTTTTCTACATACTAGTGATAAATAGCCAGAAATGGAAAATGACCAAAAGATACTATTCATAATTGAAATAAACTATAAAATACTTTAGAATAAATTTTACAAGAAAGATAGTGTCTGGATGAAGAAAAGAATAAAATCTTATGAAAGGCCTTAAAACCAGACTCAAATATACTATATTCTTAGATGGCAAAACAGTATCACATAAACACCATTTAATATAACCGCAATTTGAATCTCAAAGGAACTTTTAGTTTTTTTAACTGCCTAAAAGTATTTAAAACTATGTATAAAAGAATAAATGACAGAAAATAGCCAGAAAAAACAATGAAGGGGCTTTTCTGTTAGCTGAAATGAAAACTTACTGCAATTCTGCGTAAACAATCTATGGCTAGGAATTGACAGACAGATAAGGGACTAGCAAACTTTTTCTATAAAGGGTCAGATGGTGAATATTTTCAGCTTTTTGGGCCATATGGTTTCTCTCTTGACTATAGCACTGTCTTGGTCTGTTTTTTGTTGCTATGGCAGAATACCACAGACTGGTAATTTGTATAGAGATTTATTTCATACAGTTCTGGAGGCTGGGAAGTCCAGTGTTGAGGCGCCTGCATCTGGTGAGGGCCTTCTTGATGCATCCATTCATGAGGGCAGAACCTAATCACCTCTTAACGGTCCCACCACTCAACGTTGTTGCACTGGGGATTAAGCTTCCAACACACGAACTTTGGGGGACACATTTAAACTGCAGCAAGCATAAAAGAGTCATATACAATATATTAATATAAATCAGTGGGCCTGACTTGATTTAGTCTTCAGCTGTAGTTTGCCAGTTCATGTTGTAGATCTTAAAACAAAATAGTGCTCAGAAATAAAGAACATCATATATGACAAGGGTGATATTTCAAATCACTTGGAAAAGATAGTTTATTTAATAAATGGTACTGACAAAGTTTATGTTCCTCTGAAAGTGTAACACAGTAAATTCTTACTTAATTACACATAAAAGTATTCCCAACATATAAAGATTTAAATATAAAAGCTAAACAGTAAAATAATAGAAGAAAATTTAAGAGACAATTTTTATAACCTAGTGCTGGAGGAAATTTTTTAAACAAGACAAAATGCAGAAACTATAAAGAAAGGACAGAGATATTTGACTACAAAAAAATGAAATTTTGTTTATGGCAAAGTTACTATAAACAAAGAAACAAAAATGGCAGTCTGTGAAAAATATTGGCAACATATATGATGGAAAAAGGGCTAATATCCATCATATTCAAAATGCCTCTACAGTTGACCTAGTAAAAACAGGGCAAAGAGCACAGTTCCTGAAAAGAGATACCAAAGGTGCAATGACTGTAGGAAAAGATGCTCAGTATCAACAGAAGCTGTGTCCTTCTTCTCTAAAGCAAGGGATAGTAATAGTACCTACCCCATAGTGTTGTTGGAAGGATAAAATGAAATGATACAAATAAAATGTAAGAACGTGCTTGGCACATAGTATGTGCTCAGCAAAGGTTAGTTTATTAGCCTGTACAAATAAAAGCATGAGTAGGCCAAGATTGCTATGAAGTAAAATTTATTGCAGTTTAGTTTGTAGTTGTGAATCACTGGAAACAAACTGAATGGCTCATCAATAGGGCAATCATTGAATAAATTGTTGTATATTATTACTATGAAATTTTGTACAGTTATCGAAAATACTGTTAATAGTTTAAGTTGTATCCATAGGTTTAGAATGTAGTTCATGATTGTTTAAGAGAAAAACAAATTTTAGAAAAATGAAAATATGATTTATTTTGTATATCCTTTGATGTATATTTGATATGACATGAAATTTGATATGAAATCCTTTGATATGTTTGTATATGATGCTGAGACATTTAATTTCTTCCTCTAAAAATCACGATTTTGATGCAAGACATTCTAAAAATAGAATACATATAGTTTATTACCTTCTTCTAATATACCTTTCAATGTTTGATATCTCTTTTTTAAACTAGTGTTATCACAGCATATATTCTTGGTCTAGGTTATCATACCAGAATGCTTTCAGAGAATTAAGCTGTAGAGGTATTTGCTGAGACTACTGGCTTTCGGATGTCCCCTGCCTGCTTTTTATAGTGGTTCTGTGTATTCCTTCCTTGTCAGACTGTCAAGTCTAACACACTATATCTCTTTCTTTCACCTCCTTTTTATCTCTGTTTCTAATTGGGAAATCAGAGAGCTGGAATTGATATTGTTCACAAATTGAGATCCTGTAGGCCTGAAAGGAGACAACTTTTGAGAGAGCAATGTGAGTGAGCTTTAGAATAAACAATATCTTTTGGCTAGAAAATAGGAATTTTTTTTTTTTTTTTAAATTTGAGATAGAGTGTTTCTGTGTTGCCCAAGCTGGTCTTGAACTCCGACCTCAGCTTCCCGAGTAGGTTGTATTACATGTGCGTGCTCTAGGCATTTTTTCCCTTCCAGAATTAGTTGTGTTAGTTGTATTCTGTATAACTGAGAATTCTGGTGAAGTGGGAAATGATACTCTATATAAACTATACCTGATCTTTACTAACTTCATCATCTTCTAAGGTACTACAGTTTCAGTACATTCTATGAATCACTCGTTTGTTTATTCAACAAGTAGGTATTGTGGGCCTACTATATTCTAGGCACCATGCTGACCACTGGGGACACAGTAGTTAGCATAGCAAATGTGGTTCCTGTCATCACAGAAATGACAGACTAATGGGAGCGAGTCATTCATCTAAACAAAGAAATCATAGAGAAGTAAATTTATAATGGGATCAAAACTGTAGAGCTATTTATAAAACTGTAGAACTTAAGGAATGCTTGAAGGTAATACAAAGTAAACATTAATCTATTTCCATTAATGATACTTTTTGTGGAACCTATGCAGGGAGGAAAAAATATAACAAAATGTCTTTAATGCCCAGCATAGTACTTACCTATAGTATGCACTCAAATATCGGAACACTTAGCAAGAAATTAATAAATATAACTAGAATCATAATTATTACTGCATTTCAAAAGCATATTTTTCCATTGACAGTTACCATACTGCAAACACATAAAGAGGATTTATACCCTTGCATCGACCACAGCGATTTCACATTGTAATGGTGACTGACTAGTTCTATTGAACTGTCAACAGAGAGAGAAAAGTAGGCATTCCTTCCACGTAATAAACTAATTGTGATTCTGTAGTAGATCTCTTTTATAGATCTAAATATTTATCAGCATTTTCCCACGGTCTATTCTTTCATCAAAGAATTTATTATGCTGCTTCTTTAAACAGGAGAATCCTCCTTTTTAAAAAATTATATACACACACATTTATATTCTCTTTATAACACATTTGTATATGTATATATTATATATAAATATATACTGTATGTATTAAATTCTACTTATGATATAGTTATTACTATGCAAACCATACATAAATATTTATAATTATCTTATAAATATTTATATTTGTAGTGGGATTTATATATATTAAAAAAGATGCATACATATATATACTTTTTTTTCTTTCTTTATGGCAAGCACATTAAAAAACACAACAGAAATCCAAGACAAAATTGCTTAGGAGGCCATCCCTTAATCAAGTCATTGTCTTCATTTGTTCACATCACCCTGTGAATGTGTAATTTGCATAGTAATATATAGCAATATCATAGATATTTTATATTTTCATTTAATGCCTTTTTGTTGTCATTTGTTTTTAAATTTTTTCTTCCCCTCTCTTTAACTCCCTCCCCTCAACTAACATATCCAAAAATATTAATAATAACTTAATGTTTATATGTTAATATTTTCAGGTACCAAGGACTTTCTTTCTTAGACTTAATCAGTATTTCCATTTTGACACCGTGTTTACTCTTACCTCATTAGCATAGCAAGCCTAAAATGTCCTAATTCCAGGAACGAATAAAAATTCCATTCCATTTTATATTCAATATTTCTGATTTCTACCTTAATCCATTTCTTAAGATGGCTCATGATTTTTATTAACCTATTTGTCTCCAGGGCAGTGGCCTTTCTCAAATCATTTACCAAATGGAATTCTGCAAATATGCAATGAAACATCCTTGAGCTCATTGTCCACTGGGAATCAAAATTAATAATCTTTATCTAAACATTCACATTCTTTTCTATGTTAGCAAAAGGCCGCATTACAGCTCTTAACTGCCTCTGAATTCTTTCTCTCTGGATCAATAGTTTCCTGCTACTTTTCAGAATGAAGCGCTTCTTATTACTCTGAACCCTCTCCATCTTAATGAGGCCTCCCTGGCTCTGAGGATTATTTAGAATTTCCTTAGGTAAAGGCCACATCTATTTGGAGTTCTTAATCTCTGCATTTTATCTTCTCTGCTTGTCAAATGTTCAATGAAATGGAGTGCTGTGTGGAGTCTGAATTTGTTAGACCACCTTCTCCTTCCTGATATTATAAATGTACGTCAGGTTTTATCCAGAGCCCTCTAAAAGGAGTTTTGCTTTTTATTTCCTGAAATTCTAAAGCCCAATAAACCAAATAGAACAGAAATAAAAACAATTACATAGAGGACATAGTGTCAGTCACCACCTTATTATTCCAGGAAGAAACCAAGAAAATCATTCTAAAAGAACACTGTGCTAGGTGGAGACTTAAGTTTTTGGTGGCTATTATCGGAGATAGAATAGGAATGTTTCTGTGCCTCAGCTAGACGGGTGGGAGTTTATGTCTGTAAATAAATTCAGAATGGGGTGAAGGTTTTGAACAGGTCAGTAACTTAATAATAAACGGTGTCTTTAACTTATATTGTTTAGTTTTCAGAGCAAATTATAGCAACAACAGTAACCATAGCTGTGCTGATGAGGATGTAGAGAAAGGGGAAGGCTCCTTGGTGGAAATGTAAATTAGTACAGTACCTATGGAAAATGCTATGGTGATTCCTTAAAAATTTAAAAACAGAACTACCATATGATCTAGCAATCTCACTGCTGGGTATATATCCAAAAAAAAAAAAAAAAGAAATTAATATATCAAAGAGATACCTGCACTCCCATGTTTATTGTAGCACTATTTCCAAAAGCCAAGGTATGGAATCAACCTAAGTGTCCATCAACAGATGTATGGATAAAGAAAGTGGGGTGTGCGTGTGTGTATACACACAATGGCATATTATTCAGCCATAAAAAGAATGAAATTCTGTCATTTTTAAAAATGTGGATAGAACTGGAAGACATTATTTTAAGTGAAATAAGCTGGGCACTGAAATACAAATACCACATTTTCTTACTCATATGTGGGAGCTAAAATAATTCATCTCATGGAGGTAGGGAGCAGAATAGTGGTAACTAGAGGATGGGAAGGGTAGAGTGGAGGGGGAATGAAGATAAGTTGGTTTATGGGTACAAAAATACAACTAGACAGAAGGAATAACTAGTGTTGATAGCATAGTAGGGCAACTATAGTTAGCAAGAATTTATTGTATAGTTCAAAATAGCTAGAAGAGATTTGGAATATTCCCACCACAAAGAAATGATAAATGTTTGAGACAATGAATATCCTTGTTGCCCTGATTTGATCATTATACATTGTATGCACATATACATAAATCAATAAAAAAACAAAGAAAAAACAATAGCTCATACTTCTAGTGTCAGGCACTAGGTAAACAATTACATTTACTCTTTTAAATCCTCATAACCTTAAGGAATAGTTGCTATTATTTCCATTTTACTTTTGAGGACACAGATATTTTGACAAGTTAAGTAACCTACGATTAATATATAAAAAATACGCAAAATATAAAAATATGAAAATATTTTCCCAGGATAATATATCTTCTACAAAGTAGAGCAGATTACTTTTGAATTAGTGTCTCAGCTGGGATTAGACATTTAGGTTAATCTGGTACCAAAACCTATGTTCTTGATTTAAGGTGTATTTCCTTTCACTGGATTGCCAAATTAGTTATGTCCAAAGGCCAGTGGTAGTTGGTAGGGCCTATGCAAATACTTGTGGGGAATAAAATTATGTCCTGACAATTCTCCTTGCAGTTGCTCGAGTAGTGGATAGGATAACATAAGAGTCATAGCCTGCTTCTTGAACTGTCTCATGTTGTCATCTTTGAGTTGTGCATACAGCCATCAGATAGCAACAGAAAAATAGCCAGTTCATCTGATTGCTCTGTGGAGCAGTGTTGGGAATCGATGTTGCTGTGAGTACTGGCACTGGGAACCACTGGGCAGTTAGGCCATTCAGATGGGAATGGCTCTGATTAGCTGTGGACCCAGTCAATGGCCAGATGCCTGTAGGATCAGGCTGTGCTGGTTTAGCCGGGAGACTAACCTGTGCTCCCTGTGGAAAGGCTGGTTGGCCAGCCTTTTAAGTTTGGATGTGAAAAGTAAAACTATTAATAATAGATTATTCAAATTTTGATTTAAAACAATTGTTCTTCTTTAGCCATTCAGGTATTCTGTCATTCTTTAATAAAATATTCAGCTGTGAATTATTGTCTCTTCTCTTTAATGTTGTGTTGCTGTTTTCCCAAAACACTTTATCTCTATAACCAGTGCATTACACACATTATGATAATTTGTTTACTTGTATTTTCCCAGCTTAAACAAGGATTGTTTGAAAGAAGGGCTATTTTATACAATTTTGTACTTTAACAGGTGACAGACTTTTAGGTGGTCAGTGATGAACTGATCTGAACTGTAAAATCGGAGTCCACTGTTTTTTTGGCCCTGTTGTACAGAATATGCATATGCATTCACTGAACTATAACTCAAACTACAGGTCTCAGCTTAGCTGGAAACAATGAAAATTTCAGCTATGAATATAATGTAAGTTTAGGTCTTATGGTCTTATATATTTCCATATGTAGCCCAAGGTTCTCTTATTTATATGGGTAAAAAGCTAAAGCTCTCAGTATGGCTGTTTTAAGCATTTCACATATATTTATTCATTTATTCCTCACCGTATCAGCATGAGGTAGTTACACCGAAATTACTGAGGCATAGAGAGGTTGAATAACTGGCCCCAAGTCACATACCAACAAGAGTTGAGCCAGGATTTGAATTCAGGCAGTCCAGCTGCAGAGACATATTCTTAACCAATATTCTATGTAGCCTTGTTTATCTGTTGTATGTATAGTATGCACGTATGTGAGTCAATATACAGAAAGAGACTGAAAGAGACTTTACCAGACATTTTGTAGTGGACATAATTATCACTTCTTGGAAAATGTACAACATTTTGCAGAAAAATCTATGCTTTTCTAAGGTCAACTCTTGACATCAAGTAAAATAATTTTAAAAATATTTTTCATATAGATATACTTTAGAGGAATTTAGATGCATTGAATGGGGTTGGGAGAAAACAAACAGAAGAATAAGGAAACTTTATGCTATTTTAAAAGACTTTGTAGATATTTCATTTTAAGAACATTTTGTAGGGGAGTTGGAAGTGTTTTTCAAGTATTTGAGGGTAGAAATTGGGTGAATTTAGCTTTATTCTTTATAGTTTTGGGGATAGAATTTAGGACCTTGGGTAGCTGCTTTAGAGCAGTAGGTTTTTACTCAGTGTAAGGAGGAATTTGTTGCATGGATGGCTGCCTTAAGAAATAATGACCATTTTCTTGCCAGGATGCTTTGCAATAGACTGGAAACAAGGTTGTCACTGAAGATAATAAATTATTTGGCTGATTGAGTAATTGACCTAGGTGACCAGATTTAAGTTTTCTTCTAAACCTGTACTTCAGTGATTCTGACAGCTCAAGACAGAAGCTGTCCTACTATGTAGGTGATTTCTGGTGAAACTTATGATCATTAAT
Source organism: Eulemur rufifrons (assembly GCF_041146395.1). Classification (NCBI taxonomy): domain Eukaryota; kingdom Metazoa; phylum Chordata; class Mammalia; order Primates; family Lemuridae; genus Eulemur; species Eulemur rufifrons. The sequence continues at coordinate 39,636,267 of NC_090997.1, forward strand.
TGCAGTGGTTGCAAAAAGTAATGCCTATCACATAGTTATTGGTAATAAGCTCATGGAAATTTATTCATGAGGTTTAGTGTTTATTATGTGTCAGGTGCTTTGTTAAGCGTCTTATATTTATTGCCTTATTTACTCTCACAGTAACTCTCTGGGGCAAGAGCTGTTGCTATCTGTCCCATTTTATAAGTGAGAGGTTCAGTAACTTGTTCATGTTAACTAGTAAGTTGGTATGGCCAGAATGCAAGGCTTTCTGACTCCAAAATCCATATGCTGAACTACTACACAACATTTCAACTTTCTAGTCTTGATCAGAAATTGATCATCAAGGTAATTAGCATGCCAGGCTTCTGAGAATATGATGCCTTTTGTTGTTTGCATCAGTAGAAAAGGTTTGAGTCATCTCCATCAATTGGAGCAGGCTGCTATAAGAAAAGGAAGAGTGAAATATTTGGGTTATTAAGTATGAAATGTCCGATTCCTTTAAGTACTATGTTTGACAGTTGTTATTGCTAACATTTTACTTTGACACTTACTGTTTAATTTTATTGTGACGGTATATCCTCGGTATTTCAAATGCACCATTTGGCTTGTGATTATCTTTCAAATTTCTTTTTAGAGCAATTTTTGTTGAAACCACAGATAAGTCAAAAATTCGTGTTATTTTCAAATATGAGTTCTGTCATGGAACAAGTGTAACACAGACAGCTCAAAATATAAATGAAGTGTTTGGGAAGGATGTGGCTAATGAATGCACACTATGTTGATGGTTTGAGAAGTTCTGTCCTAAGGATTTTAATCTTGAAAATGAGCCACATGTGTGACCTGAGACCAAGGTGGATAACGATGAGCTGAAAGCTGTAGTGGAAGCAAATCCAGCTCAATCTACATGTGAATTGACATTACTATTCCAACAATATTGGACCATTTGAACAAATCAGCAAGGTAAAGAAGTTGGATGGGTGAGTCCGGTGTAAATTAAACAAACATCAGAAGAGAAATCATCTGGAAGCTTGCCTTTCTTTGCTGTCATGACATAGAGGCGAACCACTTCTACACCGTATTGTTATGTGTGATGAAAAATGCATTCTTTTTGACAATCTCAAGTGTTCGGCACAATGGTTGGATGAAGGTGAAGTGCCGAAATGTAGTGCAAAACTGAATATTCATCCAAAAAAGTTAATGGTGTTTGTTTGGTGGTCCAGCGCTGGTGTGATCCACTGCAGCGTCATGAAACCTGGTCAGCCGATTACAATGGATGTCTACCGCAACCAATTGGATGAAATGATGAGGATGCTTGCGATTAAGCTGCTGAGATTGACCAATACACACAGGCCAATCCTCCTGCAAGATAACACTCGACCACATGTCGTACAAACAACACTGCTCAAACTACAGTAGCTGGACTTGGAAACTCTCTGTGATCCACCGTATTCACCAGACCTTGCATCAACTGACTACTTCTTTCAGGCTTTGGATCACTTCTTGGAAGGGAAAATATTTAGTTCTAAACAAGCTGTGAAAATGCTGTTGGTGATTTCTTGGCCACTCATTCTCTAGGCTTCCTTGCTGCTGGCATAAACAAGCTACTATTAAGATGGCAAAATTGTGACGATAGTTTAGACACATACTTTGATTAATTGTACTGCTTCTTGTTTGAGATATAATAAATAACACTTTTGATTTGAAATTCGACATTTCATATTTAAGGAACTTAATTGAAAGAATGGGGGAAAGGAAAGGGAGCCAAGGAGATTGTTGTGTAGAAATCATTTCATATCTAGTTCAAATATGGTATAAAACTTAAATGTATTTTTAAAGTTCTATTTTGGCTAGCATGATTTTATAATGTCAAATTCTTCTTTTTTTTAAAGGAGAAATAGGTGTTGAGGAGATTATTATCTTTAAATTACTCGGAAAAGAACAGTTAGTTATTGACTACTTTTGAGGGGGAATTTCTTCCTGTGTGTTGAGTATACAGCTCTGATACTGATGTATAATAGTATGTAGAGGTAGTGAGCGTCTCAAAGTGCCACCTAGTGGTAACTGTGTGAATGAAAAAGCCATTGTCTTTTACTTCAGGTGCTGAAGTCTCTAGACCAGCACTGTCCAATAGGACTTTTTGTGACCATGGGCATGTTCTCTGTTTGCACTGTCCAATACAGTAGCTCCTACCCACATGTGAATACTGAGCACTTGAAAAGTGGCTATTGTGACTAAGGAACTAAAATTTTTTTTTTTAATTTCAAAATGTTAAGGGGGTACAAATGTTTTTGTTACGTAGATACCTTGTATAATGCTTATCAGGGCTTTTGGTGTGTCCACCAGCATAATAGTGTCCATTGTACCCAATAGGTAAATTTTTATCCCATACCTCCCTTCTAACTTTCCTGTATTCTTGGTTTCCAGTGTCCTTTATGTCTCTTTATGTCCATGTGTACCCATAGTTTAGCTCCTCCTTATTAGTGAGAACATATGGTGTTTGGTTTTTCATTCTTGAGTTATTCCACTTAGGATAATGGTCTCCAGTTCCATCCAACTTGCTGCAAATGACATTATTTCATTTCTTTTTATAGCTGAATAATACTGCACGCACACCACATTTTCTTTATGCACTCATGAATTGATGGGCACTTAGGTTGGTTCTTCATCTTTGCAATTGTGAATTGTGCTGTGATAAACATTTGGGTGTAGCAGTCTTTTTGATAAAATGACTTATTTTCCCTTGGGTAGATACTCAGCAGTGGAATTGCTGGATCAAATGGTAGGTCTACATTTATTTCTTTGAGGAATCTCCATACTGTTTTCCATAGAGGTTGTACTAATTTGGAGTCCCGCCAACAGTGCAGAGTATAAGCCTTCTTATCTCTCTGCATCCATGCCAGCATTTATTGTTTTTTTTTTTTTCATTTTAAATAATGGTCATTCTGAGAGAGGTAAGGTTGTATCTCATTGTAGTTTTAATTTGCATTTCCCTGATAATTAGTGACCTTGAGTGTTTTCTCATATGTTTATAGGTCATTTCTTTATCTTGTTTTGAAAACTTCTGTTTATGTGTTTTACCTACTTTTTAATGGGGTTGTTTTTTTCTTGCTGATTTGTTTGAGTTCTTTGTAGATTCTGGAAATCAGTTCTTTGTTTAATGTATAGTTTGTGAATATTTTCTCCCATTCTGTAGGTTGTCTATTCACTCTGTTGCTTATTTCCTTTGTCGTGCAGAAATTTTTAATTTAAGTCCCATTTAAAAAAAATTTTTGTTGTTACTGTGTTTGCCTTTGGGGTCTTAGTCCTAAATTCTTTGCCTAGGCCAATATCTAGAGGAGTTTTTCCTATGTTTTCTTTTAGAATTTTTATGGTTTCATGCTTTACATTTAAGTCTTTTATCCATCTTGAATTAATTTTGTATATGGCTAGAGATAGGGGTCCTGTTTCATTCTTCTGCATGTGGATATCCAATTTTCCCAGCACCATTTATTGAATAGGGCTTCCTTTCTTCAGTGTATATTGTTGTCTGCTTTGTCAAAGATCAGTTGGTTGTAGTTAATATGGTTTTATTTGTGGGTTCTCTATTCTGTTTCACTGGTCTCTGTCTCTACTTTTATACCAGTACCATGCTATTTGCTTACTATAGACTTGTAATATGATTTGAAGTCAGGTAATGTAATGCCTCCAGATTTGTTCTTTTTGCTTAGTATTGCTTTGGTTATTTGGGGTCTTTTTTGGTTCCAAATGAAGCTTAGAATTATTTTTTCTAGGTCTGTGAAATAAGAGTTGGTATTTTGATGGGAATTGTATTGAATATGTAAATCACTTTGGGCAGTATAGACATTTTAACAGTGTTGATTCTGTCAATCCATGAGCAAGGGACATTTTTCCAATGGTTTGTGTTATCTGTGATTTCTTTCATCAGTGTTTTATAGGTCTCCTGGTAGAGATATTTCACCTCCTTGGTTAAGTATATTCCTAGCTATTTTCTTTTATTTGTAGCTATTGTGAATGGTATTGAGTCCTTGATTTGACTCTCAGCTTGACTGTTATAAGTATATAGAAAGGCTACTGATTTGTGTACATTGATTTTATAACCTGAAACTTTATTTATTTATCAATTTATTTATCAATTCCAAGAATCTTTTGGTGGAGCCTTTAGGGTTTTCTAGATACAAGATCATATCATCAGCAAACAGAAATAGTTTGACATTTTCTTTCCTGACTTGGATGTCTGTTATTTCTTTCTCTTGCCTTATTGCTGTGGCTCGGACTGCCATACTATGGTGAATGGAAGTAGTGATAGTGGGCATGCTTGTCTTGTTCCAGTTCTTAGGGGGAATGCTTTCAATTTTTCCCCATTTAGTATGATGTCTTGTGTTTTTGTTATATATGGCTTATGTAATTTTGTGGGATGTTCCTTCTGTGCCTAGTTTGATGAAGGTTTTTATCATGAAAGGATGCTGGCTTTCATCAAATGCTTATTCTGCATCTATTGATGTGATCGTATGGTCTTTGTTTTTGCTTCTGTTTATGTGGTAAATAGTGTTTATTGATTTCCTTACGTTGAACCATCCTACCATCCTTGCATCCATCAGGTGAAACCAATTTGATCATGGTGAATTAGCCTTTTGATGTGTTGTTGAATTCAGTTTGGTAGTATTTTGTTGAGGACTTTTGCATCTATGTTTATAAAGGATATAAGTCTGTAGTTTTCTTTTTTTGTTGTTTCCTTTCCTGGCTTTGGTGTAAAGGTGATACTAGGTTCATAGAATGAGTTAGGAAGGGTTCCCTCCTTGATGTTATGGAATAATTTCTGTAGCATAGGTACTAGTTCTTCTTTGTGGAATTCGACCCTGAATCCATCTGGTTCAGGGCTTTTTTTGTTGGGAAATTTCTTATTATGGCTTCAATCTTGCTGCTCGTTATTGGTGTGTTCAGGATTTCTATTTCTTCTTGATTCAGCCTTGGGAAGTTGTGTGTTTCCAGGAATTTATCCATTTCCTCTAGGTTTTACTGTTTGTTTGTGTAGAGGTTTTTGTAGTATTCATGGGTGATATTTTGTATTTACATGGTATCAGTTGTAATGTCTCTATTTTTATTTGTGATTGAGCTTTTTTGAGTCTTTTCTCTTCTATTTCTGGTTAATCTGGCTAGTGGTCTATCGATATTGTTTATTTTTTCAAAGAACCAACTTTATGTATCATTGATCCTTTATATTGTTTTTTTGGTTTCCATTTCATTTAGTTCTGCTATGAGCTTTGTTATTTCTTTTTTTCTGCTGGCTTGGGGTTTGGTTTGTTGTTCTTCTTTTTCCTTGAGATGTGACATTAAGTTGTTAATTTGTGATCTTTCTGTCTTTTTGATGAAGGCATTTAAGGCTATCAGTTTTCCCCTTAGGACTGCCTTTGCAGTCCCATGGATTTTGATTGCTTATGTACCTTTTGTCATTCAGTTCAAGGAATCTTTTGAGTCCCACCTTAATTTCATCATTGATCCAAGGATTGCTCAGCAGCAGGTTGTTTAATTTCCATGAGTCTGTGTAGAATTGAGTATTTCTGTTGGTATTGATTTCTAATTTTATTCCACTGTGGTCTGAGAAGATACATGGTATGGCATTGATTTTTTTTGAATTTGCTGAGATTTGTTTTGTGGCCTAAGATATGATCAATCTTGGAAAATCTTTCATGTGGTGATGAGAAGAATGTATATTTAGTAGCTTTTTGGTATAATGTTGTGTAAATGTCTGTTAGGTTTGTGTGTTCTATTGTCTCATTTAAGTCCATTGTTTCTTTTTTCATTTTCTGTTTCAATGATCTGTGCAGTGCTGTTAGTGGGGTGTTGAAGTCCCTGGCTATTAAGATGCTACTGTTTATTTCTTTGCTAGGATCTTGCAGAATTTGCTTTATGAACATCGGAGCTCCTGTGTCAGGTGCATATATATTTAGGATTGTTTTGTCTTCTTGATGAATTTTTCCCTTTACCGTTATGTAATGACCATCTTTATCTTTTTTTTTTCATTATTGATTTAAAGTCTATTTTATTTGATATAAGAATGGCTACATCTGCTCACTTTTGGTCTCCGTTTTCTTGGAATATTTTTTTCCATCCCTTTACCTTGAGTCTGTGTGTGTCCTTGTGGGTTAGATGTCTTTCCTGGAAATAGTAGATACTTGGTTTGTGTATTTTAACCATTCAGCCATTCTGTGTTTTTTAAGTGGGGCAATCAGACCATTCACGGTGAATGTTAGTATTGATATGTGAGATCCTGTTCTGTTCATCATGTTGGATGAAACCTTATTGTTTAGTTTTCCCTCTTGTACTATTTTTTTACAAGAGATGTGAGCTTTAACTTTTGGATTTTTTATAATGGTTGGTATCTATTATGCTATTCCATGTATAATGCAGTTCTGACCATTTCCTGTGGGGCATGTCTAGTAGGGACAAATTCCCTTAGTGTCTGCTTGTCTGGCAACATCTTTATTTTTCCATCATTTATGAAACTTAGTTTTGCAAGATACAAAGTTCTTGTCCAGCAGTTGTTCTGTTTAGAAAGACTGAAAATGGGGTCTGAATCCCTTCTGGCTTATAAGATCTCTGCTTAGAAGTCTGCTGTTAGTCTGATGGCTTTCCTTTGTAGGTTAATTGTTGTTTTCATCATGCAGCTTATAGAATTTTCTCCTTTGTTTGAACTTTGGTCAGATTGATGACTATGTCTTGGGGATATCCTATTTGCTATGAATTTTCCTGGTGTTCAGTGACCATCTTGTATCTGGATATCTGAATCTCTGGAAATACCTGTGAAGTTTTCCTCAATAATTCCCTCAAATTGGTTTTCAAATTTTTTTTTTTTTTTTTTTTGGCTTTTTCTTCTCCCCTCTCCAGGATACCTATAATTCATATATTGGTTCATTTCACATAGTTCCATATTGAGTGATTGGTCATTTTTCTTTATTCTTTTTCCTGTGTTTTTGACTGACTGGGTTAGTTCGAAAACTTTGTCTTCAGGTTCTGGGATTCTTTCTTCTGCTTGGTCTAGTTTGTTGTTGAAGCTTTCTGGTGTATTTTTGTAATTCCCTAAATGGCTCTTTTATTTCTTTAAGTTCTGTTGTATCCTTTTTTATGTTATCTATCTCTTTAGTGAGTTTTTCATATTTTATTAATATACTAAAATATTTTTTTTTTGGTTTCTTTGTTTTTCAACTTTTTCTTCAATTCTATTCATCTTGCTTGTCATCCATATTGTGAAGTTCATTTCTGTTACTTTAACAATTTCCTTTTGGTTTAGATCCATTACTATGGATCTATTGTGATCTTTTGGGGATGTCAGCCTTGTATTTCATATGACCAGAATTTTTTTGCCGGTTTCTTCTAATCTGGAGCCTCTTCTCTTAGTTCAGGGCTGCGAGATTTGCAGTGCATCTGTTTTCCGTTGCTGGGAACTCTCCTTCTTAGTGAGAAAGAGAAATCCCTGCATAGTGCTTTTGTGTCTTACTCTAGCAGATTGAGCTGGTGGGAGAGGGGCAGATGCTCTGAAAGGCTGTGACACAGCTGTTCTCCTGTGTCATTCCATTCCCTTGTGGTTGGTACAGTCTAAGCTGGTGCTGGGGTATACTTGTTCAGATTGGTGGGTTGGTCCCCAGGCTGCTGTTGAAAGGTTGGGCATGGGGCTGAACAAGTTCCTTTCCATGGAGGTGGTTGGCGTGACCTTGGCCAGTGGGTTGCAGGACCTTGACGGGTGCCTGAGTGTGTTGTGGGACCTTTGTGGGTGCCTGGGCACATCATGAGATCATAGCTGGTGGCAAGGCAGTTTGCAGGACCTTGGTGGTGCCTGGGCTATAGTGGGACTACAGCTGGTGGCGGGGTAGTTTGCAGGACCTTGGCAGGTGCCTGGACAGGTCAGGGGTTTTGGCTTGTGCCTGGGTGGGTTTGTGGGATTGCAGCTGGCAGCAGGGTGGCTGCTTAGGCCACAGGGGCTGGGCCACCCACAGCTGGCAATTCCGGGGTGAGGTGCCACGCCCTGTTGGGGGAGTCTCAGTGGCCGGAGTTCTTCCTCCACCAAGGTCAGATTGTGGCAGCTGCTGTGGTGCTACTCAGCAGCAGATGCTGACGGCCTGTGGGAACCTGCTCTGCTTGGATCCCCGGGAGGCAGCTGGTGGGGCAGGATTGGAGGGGTTTAAGGCACCCAGTTGTAGTGTGCCCGCCCTCCCCACTCCGTCTCTGACTTAGCAGGAGTAATGGGGAGGCAGCTGCAGTGGAGACGACCCCTCTGCAGACTGGGTGCTCTGGGGCTGAGAGTGTAGATTGGCATCTGTTGCTGTGACTTGGGACCCAGAAGTTGGTGGGACCCCACCGTGCCCACTCTCGGGTGCAATGCTGCTGCGGTCTCCAAGCAGCTCCCTGATCAGTTTAGAGTCTTGTTGTGGTGAGGGAATTATTTGTGCAGTTTTCTGGGGGAAAGAATGTTCCAGGCAGAAGAAACAGTCAATATAAGGACCCTAAGGTAGAAGTGTGCCTTGTGTGCCTCGGAAGCACCAAAGAGGTTCGTGTGGCTGAAGTGCTGTTAGTGACAGTGAGTGTGGTTAGAGAGGAGGTGAGAGAGGTTGGGGAGGGGGTGTTAGGACTTTGACTTCTCTGAGTGAAACGATGTAATATATTGTAAATGGCTTGATCTGGTTGCCATGTTGGAATTCTCTGAGTAGGGTCAGGGAGACCAATTAGGAGGCTATTTTGTAATTTAGAAGAGAGATGATGGTGGCTGGGACCAACCAAAGTGAAAAACAGTAGCGGTGGTGAGAGAGTGCTCAGATTCTGAGTGTTTTCTGAAGGCAGAGCCAGTGATGGATGATGAATGGCAGAGCTTTATTGACAGATTAGGTGTAGGGAGTGGGAAAGAGGAATCAAGGGTAACTCAAATTTTTTGATCAGAGCTCTTGGAAGGGTGGAGATGCTGCTGACTGAAGTGAGTTGACTGCAAGGATATGCTTCGTGGAGGGAAGGTCAGGAATTGAGTTTTGGTTGTCTTGTGTTTATATATTTCATATGCATCTGTAGTTTGGGAAACAGGTCTGAGCTGGGAATATACAGTTGAGAGTCATCAGCATATAGATGGTATACTCCATCGGACTGGATAGTATCATCAAGAGAGTGAGGATAGATAGAGATTAGGTCCAGAGAGGCAACAGTGGGACACTCCAGTCTTTAGAGATGAGGAAGAGGAGATGACCAGCATGGGAGACTTAGAATGAGTGGTCAGTGAGGAAGGATGCACAAGGTAGTAGGAGATCCCAGAAGCCAAGTGAAGGGAGTGTCAGGGAGTAGCGTGTGTGCCAAGTGATGCTGATAGGGTCTCTAAGATGAGTACTGAGAACTGAGCAATCAGTCTATCATCAATGAGGTCATTGGCAAACTTAATGAGAAAAAGTTAAGTGGAATGTTAGGGGCAAAAATCTGAGGTGTGGTTTAAGAGAAAACAAAAGTAGAAGAATTTAAAAACACTAACATAGAAAATTGTCAAGGAGTTTTGTGGCAAAGAGAAGCAAAGGATGATGGTACAAGGTGGTGGGGACAAGGTCAAAAGCATGTTGTTATTTTCTTTTTTTATATTAAATATGTGAGATAAATAAGAACATGATAGGAATTGTCCAGTAAAGGCACAAGTTTGAGTAATTTACTCATATATATGCATATATTTTTTGTAATTTATTCTAACTGCTAGTGTTCCATTGTATAAATATTTTAAAATTTATCCTTTCTCTCATTAATAGTTATTAAATTGTTCTCTAGTTTTCTGTATTCCATACAGTGCTTCAGGCAATATTTTATACATGTTTCCTTATGCATATATGCAATGTTTTTCTCTGGTAAATACCTGGGAATGAAACTTCTTATTCATATATTATTGTTATTTTCAACTTCAAGAGATATTGCCAAATTGTCTTACAGTGTGCTTGTACCATTTACACACTTACCAACAGTATGTGAGATATCCTGTTGTGATCAATCTGATTGTGGGAAATGGTGCCCTACTGAGTTTAAATCTGCCTTTCTGTAATTGCTAATGAGATTGAACTTCTTTTCATAAGCATATTGGCCATTCTGTATCCTTGTCTGTAAATTTCCTCCCATTTTTCTATTGGGGAGAAATAAAAATTTCTTGTTGATTTGTGGATTTCTTTTTATTATCTGGATAAGAAACCTTTATGAGTTATAGATATTGCAAGTATCTTTTCTCAGTCTGTGGCTTGCATTTTCATTTTTTAATAGTATCTTTGATGCACAGAAGTTTTAGATTTTGTAGAGATCAAATTTATTCATCTTTTCATTTATGGTTGTACTTCTGTCTCACTGAAATCTTTGCTTATCACAAAATTATAAATATACTCTTCTTTTTTTTGTATACTTTTAAAGTGTTACTTTGCAAACTTAGGTCTTTAATCACCTTTAATCATGCTTGATATTTTTAGTGGGGTTTAAGATTATAACTCTGTTTTATTTTTGACCTAATATCATTTATTGAATTTATTGACTGGTGTGTTCTTTTTCATGGATTTGTGATGCATCTTTTGACAGTATCTATCTTTCATGTACACATGGATTTGTTTATGTGCTCACTGGTATTTCTTTGTATCTTTTCAGAGACTTCTATAATACCTCTCTGTCCTAATGTTATAGCTTTTTAAAATTTATTTATTTACTTATTTATTTATAGAGACGGGGTCTCACTCTCTCACTCAGACTGGAGTGCAGTGGTGTGATCATAGTTCACTGTAATTTTGGCCCCTGAGCTCAAGAGATCCTCTTGTCTCAACCTCCTGAATAGCTAGGACTACAGGTGCATGCCATCATGCCCACCTAATTTTTTCTTATTTTGTGTAGAGATGTGGTCTTGCTAAATTATTCAGACTGGTCTCAAACTCCTAGCTTCAAACAATACCCCTGCCTTGGCCTCCCAAAGTGCTGAGATTATAGGCATGAGCCACCATACCCAGCTACAATATAGCTTTATAATAAATCTGGATATCTGATGGGGCACATCTCCCCAGCTTGCTCTTCTTCATGTTTTTTTTTGGGGCGGGGAAGGGGATATTTTTGGTCCTTTTATACTCTGTAGAAATTTGAAGACTAACTTGTCTAGTGACGTAGACACACACACACACACGCATGCGCACTCACAAACACACGCAACCTGTTCGAATTTTGATGGGAATTGCATTTAATTTACAGATAATTCAGGGAATGTGACAGTTTGACAATATTGATTCTTCTTTTTCATGAATATTACATTCTCTCCATTTATTGAAGCCATCGTGTATTCTTCAATAATCTTTGCATATTTCTCCACAAACTTCTTGCCCATGTTTTGCTAGATTTATTCCCAGATAATTTAGAGATTTAGTTGCTATGATGAATAGAATTTTTTTTTCCTGTTACACTTTCTTTTCCTATTACTTTTCCAGAGAAACATTATTAATTGTTGAATACTGAGCTATCTGGAGATTGACTGGATTTGTAATGGAAAGGGCAGTTTGGCAGAGGCAGAGAAAGGTTCCCCAAATGGAGAGACCATGGTGAAGGACTGAACCAAGCAGCCTCAGGGAGAATGGAAACAAGAGCCTGGTTTCGTAGCTGTCTGCAGCAGGCCCCAAAACTTGGTGACTGAGTGAACTGAAGGAACAGAAAGACTTGGGAAGACAATAATAAATCATTGACAACCCTATTAAATGAGACTGGGTGTGTAAGGGGGAGTGTTGAAGAGGAGTGGTTCAGAGTTCATTTGAGGACTGTGTTCTAGTCAGCTTTGGTTGTAAGAGCTGGGATCCTTGTGAGCTAGCTCAGGAAAAGCCCGGACAGCATTACTGGGTAACAGATAACCCTCGGGGAGCCCGGCGGCAGGAAATGGCAGTACAGTCGGGTCTCAGAGCTCTTCATCAGACTGATTATGATTGTTGCTGATGTTCGTTTGAGTCTCCATTTTCCGCAGACCAGCTTTTTGATCATCCTGGCTTCTTCAGCTCTGATCCAAGCTTTCCGCTGCAGTGCTTTCTATCAATTGGCAGTTTTCCCATACATCTTATTCTGTATGCCAAACCGTGAATATCGTTGGCCCAATTATCTTTTTAATCAGTTCCACAGGTCATACGTTGTTGGCCAGCCCACAGATTAGCTGGTTCTTTTTTGTTTTGATTTGGTTTTGGTCCAGTGCTCACTCTTGGTTCAGTCCTTTGTAGGATGACTACACATGCCAGTTTTCTCAGCATAATTATTATCTCAAAACACTGATAAATAATACCCTCTTTTCTCTCAAAAGTGCCTCAGTTTGGGCAAGACATTATTTGGTCACTTTACTCATAATTGCCAGGGACAACAAAACATGACTGCTTATTCCACAAGCAGGTGTTGTGGGGGAGGAGTGTGGTGCTGGTTGGTAACCAGGCTGGGGGTTACTGAGTATATCTAGGATATAGCAATGGTAAACTTGAACCTGTGGGATGGCCAGAGATAGTCCACTGGTAATGGGGTATCAGGCTACATGGACTAGAACAGATAAAGTTGGGTAGGTTTACAGAGACCCAAATCAATGAAGCATAGAGGCGGATCTGTAGTTTGCATATTCAGATGGGGATCGGAGTAGAGAATGGATTGGCAGGTGGTGAAGGTTGGCATCTCTTGATCAGGCAAAGGATTCTCTCTTTCCTTTACGGGTTAAGGGGAAAGGACTCAGGCAGGGAACATCAGGACTCTGAGCCATATCCCAGCCACCGACTAACTGGACAGTGTGGCCCAGAATCCAGTAACTAAAAGACTGGACAACAGGATAAAATTAGGTACAAAGAGACAAAACAACAGGGAGAAAGACCCGGCACTGAGAGCCAGCTGGAAGTACAGGAAAAGATACTGAGCCAGCTCATTCCAAGGCAAAAGCTTATTATATTTCATTGTTTAGTACCAACAAGGAGGCTGGAATGTCAGTGGGTATAAACCCAACATGGGAGTGTCCCAATCAGGGGTCAGGGGTAAGGAATGGGAAGCTCCATGGTTCCTGACAAACTTTGCTCCTTAATGAGGTGGTAGGAAGCTAAAGTAGCATATATCTGACATAGGAAGATTCAGGGTAGATAGAAAGAACAATTTAAACTCATGTCTGGATAAAACCAGGTTAAATTAGGTATTGTTTGACAACAGCTAAGAATTAATGAGAAAAGTCCTCAACTATCTATATTTTAAAAAATCTTACTTTCAATGTGTTTCAGTGCAAGTGTAGGGACTTAGAATTATGAAGGCTATGTTTATGTTTGGATATTTCAATAAATAATTTATCTAAAGATGAAGGAACAGTCATTTATCTTTTTCATTCAGTAAGCTGTGATGAGAAGAAGCCACAAACTCTAATTATAAGCAAAGTATCCTGATGCCTGGTCTATAAACCTGAGTCCATAAAGTGACAGCAGAAGCTATTGGGTTTTTATGTTGGGAAACTGTCATTGGGAAACACATGAAGTATTGACATGTTGGGAAGGCTGAGGTATTTGATGACAGATTGAAGCAAAGAAGGCCTGGAGAGCTGTGGAGAGGGAAGGGCACAGTCTGGAGAAATTGTGTGTGTGTGAGTGTGTGTGTGTGTGTGTGTCTTGAACCATAACACAGCACGACTATAGGTGTGTGTTGTAGTAGAAGTAATAACTAAGCAATGAATGATTTCAAAAACCTGTTAGAAAATTAAGTTTTCTTTTGAGGTAGTATCTCATAGAGATTCTTAGAGGGCTTGCTCATAAATCAAATCTTGAAGGGCTCCAACTTAATTACAAAAAAAAATGGTTCAGTTAAAAATCACCATTAAATGAATTAGGCATATTTTTTTTTGTTTTGTTATTTAAATAGAGAACAGAATTGTCTTTGTTCTGAGGGAAAAATGGGTAACAGGCGTTTTATTTTTGTGGTTTGCTCTTTATGTGTGTGTCTACTATAATAGTAACAGATAATGTCTTTTAACAGCTCATGGAAAGAGTTAGTTTCTTCTCTACCAAAAAGCTAGCCTTGTGGAAGTTGACAAAAGTCATTATATTATAATGATTTTTGGCTCAAGAAAATAATGATATCTTGGAAGAAGTAAAGGAGTATAAAAAGATGTCTGTAATACAACAGACAAATTATTTAAACAAAAGATACAGTGTTTCTTTAATTGGATTCTCATGGAATATTGGTTTAAAATTTGCTGACTGAAGGCAGTATCTGGAAGAAAGGAACTTCAGATTTCTGAATCATAGTTTTTCCAGCTTGGATTCAATTCAGTTCAACAAACTTTTATTGAGCATCTATTCTGGAGCCAGATGGCCTGAATGTGATGCTTGGTTCTACTAATCTACCTCTCTCTTTGTCAGTTTCCTCATCTATAAAATGGAGATGATAATAGTAGTCCTTATTCTCTGTGGTTATTTTTAGGATGAACAGAATTTTAATGCACGTAAAGTTTGCCACTTTGACACAGAAAGAGACTGGGGATTGAAAGGTGCTTGCTTACACTATCCTAGTGGGACAGACAGATAAGCAACCCAACAATTTCAGTAATATTTTCTGATAATGCCAGGAAAATGTTTATCAAAAGGTTGCTGTGGGAACACAGAGATCGAAGAAATAATACCCTTAGGGGGTTGGTTTTCTGGAATAAAATTCAAGAAAGGTTTTCTGTAGGAAAAAACAAAACAAACAAACAAAAAAACCCTCCCAAAGCCCAGGAAACAAAAAGTAGACAAAAGCCAGAGGCTGGAACACATTCATTTGTAGCCTTTTGAGCTTCTTTCCTTGCTGGACCCAACACTGCATCTGGTCACTTTTTAGACACTTGGTAAAAACATGATGGAGATCATTTTATGTTCTAATACTCTTCATTTATATGGTCAGTTATAGTATCTACTTGAGTCTAATAATTTAGAATAATCAAAATAGCAAACTATTCCGTAGTATAGAACTCTGTACTGTTAGACAAAATACTGACTTCTGGGTTGTGTTCGAAGAACGCCATGAAGAATGAGCATCACTCTTACGTCATGGCTCTTCTCTACTCTCTGTCAGTTCTAGTGAATTAAGCAGAAGAGAGGTGAACATTAGCTGGCTAAAAGTAAAAGAGAGAGAGGAAGACATTTTAAGACCACCATGTGGAAATTGTACTGTAGGATAATCTAGATGTTGTATTATAATAATTTGTGATTCTCTAACCTGTGAAAATTGCAAACTATTAAGTAATGTAAAGCTTATACACTTGTGAATGTGCAGAAATGTGGTTTTCGCTGTGTAGGGGAAGCACCGGGAGAAGGAAATTGTCCATCCAGTCCCTAATCCCTGGTCCTCCCTGGCCTCTCCTGTTTGTCTCATCTTGCTTAGACTTTGGCCTTCATCTTGTTTTCCCGTTACTTGTCAAATGCTAGGGCATCTTATGGTTGACTTTTTAAGGTAAGATAAAGCCATGCTGATCCCTTGCTGTTCCATTGGCTCGTCCCATAGTTCTCCATACTCAGTATCTACTCCCCAACCCACCCTGTCTCAGTCCACCCCTACTGCAACAAAAGCCCTGCTGGGCCTCCCTTAAAGGGGGAGCCATGGGAATGTGTTTGGATCTCATTGACATCTCACTGGAATCAGGGAAGACAGGGCAGTGCAGACATCTCAGTGCCACTCTGCCCTGGCAGATTTCACCATTGCTGCTCTATGCTGTCTACCCCTACACTGGCTTAAAGGACCCATCAAAACGGTTCTCCCAGAGGGTTTCAGAAGCTAGGCACAAGCACCTAATGTTTGTGGATACCCTCCTTAGTCTTCTGAATCTTTTATCAGCTTACTACCCCATCTCCTGTCCATCCCCCTGCCAACACGCGCTTGTGTGTATGTGTGTACACACAGATACATTCATATATACACCCACCCACACACCGTCAAAGGCCCAGACAGTGTCTGAATTTGGTTCTTTCCTCTTCCTGCTAGCCAATCAAACTTTTGTCTTTTTTCCTTGAGCCAGGGAAACTGCTCTACTATTGTGCTATTGCCGTATTCTTTAATTAACTATATAAACTCTCAATTCTACAATTCTAGATGTTCCAAGCCAAGTGCTTTTGGGCCGTCAAAACAAAACCATTTCTTTCTCAAGATTTTGCAATAGGGACTGTGGGTTTCAAGACAATTGCTTCTGCCGATCTCCTTTTTAAAATTCTATTTGGAAAATTAGAACTGAACAATAACGTCTTTGCTCTTGGCTGTATCTGCCTGTCCCCCAAAGCCAAAGCTGTCTCGGCTTTAGTAGGTAAAACAACAAGATCAGTAAGAATGAAAAACAAATCAGATGATATCTCAAAAATACTATCCTTTTATTTTTTATTTTTATTTTTTGAGACAGAGTCTCACTCTGTCACCTGGGCTAGAGTGTCGTGGCGTCAGCCTAGCTCACAGCAACCTCAAACTCTTGGGCTCAAGCGATCTTCCTGCCTCAGCCTCCTGAATAGCTCCCACCATACCTGGCCATCCCCAGCGTTTCTGATTCACTAGGTCTGGGCTGGGGCCAAGAATATGCGTTTCTAACAAGCACCAGGTGATACTGATGATGCCCATTCAGGGACTACTATTTTTTTGAGACAGAGTCTCATCCTGTTGCCCAGGCTAGAGTGCTGTGGCATCAGCCCTAGCTGACAGCAACCTCAAACTCTTGGGCTCAAGCGATCCTCCTGCCTCAGCCTCCTGAGTAGCTGGGACTACAGGTGAATGTCATCATATCCGGCTAATTCTTTTTATTTTTAGTAGAGACAGGATCTTGCTCTTGCTCAGGCTGGTCTTGAACTCCTGACCTTAAGTGATCCTCCCGTCTCTGCCTCCCAGAGTGCTGCTAGGATTACAGGCATCAACCACTGCGTCCTGCCAATACTATCCTTTTAAATGTTATTGCCTAGACCTGAGTTGTTATATCATACGAGGGAATAATCAGTTACTTCTCTAATGTTGTGATAATGAGTCAGGTTGATTTCCACGCATATTTATAAATAGAATTGTCAGTTTTTCAAAGATGTGTTACAGGTGAGCAAATGTTAGATATAGCGGAGAAATTGTTGGTTGAAGTTGAAATTCTGATTCCTCTTATTTGCTTGACTATCTTTACAATTTATTTAAACTTTCCAGCATCTTATCTTTAAAATAGGCATAATGACTCACTTATGACAATAAAGCGTATTGTCTGTGCTTTTGGAGACTCTATAGAAGGATGTCAGCAGATGACCAAATTCATTATCAGAGACGTACAATGAATTGGAACGGTTCTTGAAGTTTCCCCCTGTTCAGTCCTGAAATAGCTGCTCCTTGGGTAATCATCACTGTGAATTGCTGCAGAAGGCTGCATTAGTGGAAGTCTGTGGGGTGATGAGGACCATTCTAGCATTGGCTGTGTTGTGTGATGCTTTCTGCTGCTTAACATTCAGCATGATCCATAGCTGTAGCTAAGTTGCTATTAAAAAACTTCCAACGTCTTGTCAGTGGGAGTTCCAAATATCATTGACCAGTAATTAGAAGACCTGCTTGCCTCAAAGTTTTTCAAAGATTAAAATCATGTATGTGAATGCTGCAAACTTGCAAACTTCAACTCTATGTGAGTGTTACATTGTTTTTATTACTAATTTTTACTAACTCTCCTACATTCTATTTCCCCTTCATATATTTTTCTTTCTTTCTTTTCAGTACTTTGGGATATGCAGGTCTGTAAAGCCTGATTTTTTAAAAGAAGTAATCTTTTCTCAGGGTCAGAACCCCAGCTGTTGTGTGTCATCTGATATCGTCATGTCTTTCCACTGTTTAAGCCATGTCTTGGGGCTTCTTTGGTTCTTTTTGGATCTGTGGCTGTTTCTGGATTGTGAACATGGATATGTTTCCAAATATGCTGGACTTTTATACTGAACTACATTCTGTGCTGCATGATTTTGTTTTGTTTTTCTCTAGTACTTTTGGGGCTTAGAATATATCCCTGTCATTTATAAATTGGTTTGAAGAAAGATTAATTCACTCAGGGTTAAAGGTTTGAATCAAGTGCCAATTGTGTACAAAATACAGTGGTATCGCTGGGGAGTGGGAGGAGCCCCGAACGCCCAGACTTCCAAGTTGACTAATGGAGTCGGTGGCGGTGTCATTCACCAAGGCTGTGCACACAGGAAGTGGAGCCTGATGCAGGGGAAGGTGGGGGAGACGGAGGCGGGGAGTGATGGGAGATTGCTGTTAGCTTTGGACATGAGGTGTCCAGGTGGTGTGATACCTTGGAGAGGCTCTCACTCCAAGTGGCAGATCTGGATATTATTAGTATGAAGACAGTGATTGAAGCCAAGGGAGTGAATGAAGATGAATTTCCTGTTGTATGATCACTAGACTTGCCAGGATTATTCTTCTGTAAACAGATATCCTGGTTGAGGGTGGGGAGGGGTGGCTTAAAATAGCTATAGTGATGTAGAGGTATTTATATATGTTCAGTATAATTGGTAGGCTGCCCGGAAACTACAGTTTTAAAAATCAATGACAACCATAGGCTAAAGCTTCTCAACCTTGACGCTATGTATTTACATTTGTGCTCACTATGTAATTATATAATCACAGATTTTATTGTGGGCTGGCCTGTGCATTGTAGGATTTTTAGCAGCATCCCTGGTCTATATACTCATTAGATGCTAATACCTCCTCCCTGCCCCACCCACTATCCCCATCCCCAATTGTGGCAACCAAAAATGTTTCTAAACATTGCTAAAAGTCCTATGGGCTTGATAATGCCACTGGAGCAAGTTCTCTGAATTTATATAAAACATTTTGGGAGGAGCTACATTAACTTTTCTATTCTAGAATAGTTGAAAAATAAACTCATGTCTGCGATTATCCTGACTCCCATTTAGGAAGCAGCTTATTCATTCTGGAAGATTGATTGGGTAATTTTATAGTTTTTTCAAAAAATTCTTTGCTGCACATAAAACACAGATAGCTACTAGTTTCAGATCAAATCTTGTTTTGCTCTATGTGTAAATCATATATAAACCAAAGAGGGTGGGCGAGAGATGCCGTACTCCAAATAGTGGAATAGCTTGTGGTGATGACTCAGTCATTTAAAAGGAATTGCTGTCGGTTCCTTATATGTCAGACACTTTAAGGCAGACTATCCAAAGGAGTTACCTGATAGTACTTTTGGGATGGAGGTAAGAGACTGGGGTTCAAGGGAGACCAACGTGACCTTATAATAATAATTTGAATGTAAAAAGTTTTAAGCATAAGAGCTAGTGCTTAATATTTTTAAACCTGTATTTTTGTTTTTAATTCATAAAGAAAAAGAATATAAGAAAGTAACTAAATTATCTGCCATGGAAGCTAAGTTAACTTATAGCTTGAAAACCTCCTCTTAAAATTACTCAAGTTTTAAAGAATCACTTGTAGGGTAAGTCGAGGCATTGTTGGAAGCACCTGCCTGCCTATGTGTTGCTCTTAAATGATGTTATTAATTATGCTATTAGAACATAAATTCCTTGAGGGCAAGGATTTTGTCCGTTTTCTTCTTTCTTTCTCCGCATTCCATACTTGCTCCATGTTACAGTCCTCAGTGGTGCGGAGTGAGCATTTAGCATCTTGTTTCCTTTTGGCTCTGCTGCTTCTCTGGCTGTTGGCCGCCTCCCTCCCAGCCTCACTGCTGGTGTTCTGAACACTCCAGAGGAGCAGACAGCTGAAATGTAGGAGTTTAGGCCATGGTGGTATCATTTCTTCTCCTTACTGAATCTTGACTTCAGCACTTACTCTTAACTTGCATAAACTTGGGGTATTGCACATTTTCTGTGCCTCACAGAATTGTGGCTGTAGACCTCCAGCCTAAGTCTCAATCCTATTCTGTCAAAGGGAGGAAGAAAAAGAAATGACTTCTAGTTTTGCATTATGTGTTTGGTCTGCACTCAGAAGCCCATACCTACTTTCTCAAATCCTGCTCATAGCCCTTGATTAACAGAAATGGGAGGTATTATAAAAGTGAGAAGGGAGAGAATACCAGAGTTTTTCCATCCTGAAGATAGAAAGAGTGGTATCTGGAGAGCTGAGGAAGTAGGGGCGGGGGTCTTCTATGTACTTCTGCTGCTACTTGATTGGAACGACTAAGGCTACTTTGGAACCAGAAACTGCATTTTACCATTTAAAGCAGAATTGAGTTTGGACTCATCTAGGCTTATACAGTGTAGGGAAGATGAACTGAAATGAATACAGTATGGTAAGTGTGAATCCTGTCCCATGGGAGTCACATGGTGCAGTGGATAGAGCACGCTTATCCAAACTTAATGACAGGCTCCACATGTGTACTTGGGCAAGTCACTAACCTCTCTGGTCCTGACTCCTCATCTGTAAAGCCCACTCAGGATTGTTAAGATTTAATATGGTAACAGTGTAAAGCACTTAGTAGTTGTAGCAGCAGTTATTGTGGTTTAAATGGTGACTGTATAGATTGTTTATTTGCTCAGGAATTGTGTAATAACTACTTAAGAATTGTTCTTCTGGCTGTTCTGGGAGTTTAGGGTTCTTGTTTGGTTTCACCTCTAACTAGGTAGTATTCTTGGTTAAGTCATTTAGGTTTGTAAACCCTGGATTCTTTGTATTCAAAATTTTTGAAATCAGTGATCTTTCATTTTCCAAGCTTGGACATTCTATTTTGTTTGACTATTTTAAAACTTAGGTCTTTTTGTTGTTGTTGTTGTTGTTGTTGTTGTTAAAAATACATCTATTAAATAATTTGAATTCTGACGCATCTGCTAGGTCAAAATAGCCAAGGAGATATGAAGCTTTTCACAAATAATCCTGTGATTTTTTTTCATATAATACACACAAATACAACAAATTGCTTAATTGATATTTTACAATTACCTATTAAAGAGTCCTGTTCAAGGTTGGAAGATAGTATAAACTCATTTAAAATGTTTACAGAATTCAGTCTCACAGAGATATGTGAAAAAGGAAAAATTTGTCATTTTTAACCAAATGTTCTTTTTTTTTTTTTTTTTTTTTGAGACAGAGTCTCACTCTGTTGCCCAGGCTAGAGTGAGTGCCGTGGCGTCAGCCTAGCTCACAGCAACCTCAAACTCCTGAGCTCAAGTGATCCTCCTGTCTCAGCCTCCCGAGTAGCTGGGACTACAGGCATGTGCCACCATGCCCGGCTAATTTTTTCTATATATATTTTTAGCTGTCCATATAATTTCTTTCTATTTTTAGTAGAGGTGGGGTCTCGCTCTTGCTCAGGCTGGTCTCGAACTCCTGAGCTCAAACGATCCGCCCACCTCGGCCTCCCAGAGTGCTAGGATTACAGGCGTGAGCCACCGCGCCCGGCCTCCAAATGTTCTTTATTTCCAAGCAATCTGTTCTTGAAGAGAGTGTAGATCATGTGCTTTTTCTCTGCTTTAAATCTTCCCCTTCTGCCATATGTTGATTGTATAAACACCAAGGAGATTATGTACAATTAAGAGACAACTCCTACTCCTAGCCTAAATTTTCAAATATCATTCATACTCTCTGTTCTCATGGAAATGATCTTTTACTGTATGAAAGACCATTTTTTTCTTTTATGTATTTCTCTTTGTTTATGGTATTAATATTTACAGCAACCAACATCAATAGATGATTGACTCTCTCATGTATAATTTTTCAAGATAGGAAGTTATTAAGCATCAAATCTAATACACAAAAATACTTTCAAAATAAGCTGTGAACAAATTTTGATTGAGTTATTAACTTATTGGACTCTGCCGCTGTTAAATAAAAGTCAGTGAGGACTTCACCATATAGTTTTGTTTTTTTTTTTTTTTTTTTTTTTAAGACAGGATCTTATTCTGTTGCCTGGGCTAGAGTGCAGTGATATCATCATAGCTCACTGCAACCTCAATCTCCTGGGCTCAAGTGATCCTCCTGCCTCAGCCTCCTAAGTACTTGAGACCACAGATGCCACCACACCCAGCTAATTTTTGTATTTTTTGTAGAGACGGCATCTCTCTATTGCCCAGGCTGGTTTTGAACTCCTGGCTTCAAGCGATCCCCCGCCTCAGCCTCCCAAAGTGCTAGGATTACAGGCATGAGCCACCGTGCCTGGACATATAAATATTTAAAACCCACTAAAAACATGGAGAATATGAATCATCATGGAGCAAAAACTCAAATTTATGCCAAAATAATGGCTAACATTATAAAACGCTTACTGTAGGCATTATGTTAAGAGCTTTCTGTGCATTATTTCATTTTAAGCATCCCAGCAGTACTACCAGATGAGTGTTATTACTCCATCCTTTCTATAGGTGAAGAAGCTGAGGCTCAGGCAGGTTAAGTAACTTGCTTGTGTTCATATAACTAGTGAGCCCAAGGAGAGCTAGGGGTTGAATTTAAGCTGCCCGATTCCAAAGCCCATGCTGAAGTTGCCTTTTAAAATAACCAAAATTTCCTTCATACAATACTGGGACTAAATTTTTTCTATATTGAATGATGTGGCAAATTGAGTGGTTTCTGGAGCAATTCAAGCCTAAACGATGGTACTGTTGAGATCATTCAGATTATTTTCATCATTAACATTTGATGAATAAGACTGTGTCATACACTGAACATATTTAGAGGAAAGTAACTTACTTCTCCACCCACTGGAATCTCAGTTGTAAAACCACATTTTGACAAGGTTATGGGTTTCAAGTTATTTTAACAAATTTTCCAAACTTAGTTTTCTGAAGTTAATAAAAAGCTGAAAAAATGTTAAATTATGTTTAAAAGCACCAAATGAACTAAAACCTAAATAAAGCTATGTACCTTGCATAAACATGGCCCCCATCCAAGATGGTTACCTATCCTTGAAAAGATAGTGCTTAAAATAATATTTAAAATAATCTATTTCTTAATGTTGAAATTTTTACCAAGTATAATTATATATAAATCCAAGAGATACTAAAGGAGTAACAGGTACTAAAAGAGATACTAAATGAGTAACAGATAAATATTAAGTATAAAAATGTAATTGGACAATTAAAACTTACTCTCACATTGTTTAAATAAAAGTCAGTTAAATAGGCTTGTCGGTAAAGTCCCTTACAGTCTAGACTTTCTTCTACTTCCTTCTTCCTTCTTAAGTTACTTAGTTCACTCCTTCCTCTCTTAGCATCATAATCATGATCATGATCATTACCATCACCATCCTCTCTATTGTTGTTTTTCTCATAATATCTGCCTTAGTAATTCAATTACAAGCAACAAAAATTACTCTGGTTAAGTTGAGCAAAGGAGCAGTCTATTTGTAAGGATGTATCTTGTAGTTTTTCAGTTGAGTACGACCTGAAGAATCAGGCCTTGTAGAGCTGTGCCCATGCAGGCTGATGTGCTTAGAATGGGTTATGGATGTGAGCAGATATAAATCTCTCAGGCCCAAGGTCAATTGGTTGGGTCCTGGGGCAGAGGGGACCTTAGACTATTGCTCCCAGCCTGTGAGCTGTCTAGTCCTCTACCCCCAGTGTGCCATGCAGACATTAAATTTTTGTGTGTTCTAAGTCGTAAAAACAGCTGAGGAGCTCCAATGAAGAGAAGGAAACAGAGCAGATACAGAGAGAAAGGTTGCAGAAAGTAGGGGTGGTCTTTTCAGGAGTCACTTTTGGGATAAATGAGTTTTTGGTCCTTGCGCACACGTGCTGTTTATTTGCATGTCAGCTTTCAGGAGAAAATTTTATTAATATTAGCATCATTCTTGGGTTGTGTGTCCATTCCTTGGTCAAGGGAATGTGGAGCTCCTTGACTGACAGCCCCTCTGACATGTTATCTTAAGGGGAAGGGATGAAGTTGCAAAGGAAATATGACCTAAAGGAGAGCGCATGGCTAGTAAATAGGCAAAAGAGCACCATGTCATGTCATGTCACTTTACCACGCATAGAAATAATACATAAAAATCTTCAGAACTTGAATTAGGTTTATTAAGTTGTCTTTAGGCACCATTTCATAACACATCATTACTATGCTGAAATAGTCATGGTCATTACTTTATTACAAAATAACTCTAGGATGTTGTATCAGTATTAGTTTTTATGTTTTATTGAGGCATGTGCAGTGTGCATCAGGGTCATCAAGGGTGGGCATAGAAATGACCTTTTCCCTTTTTATAATTTAAATCCAAGAAGGTGAAAATTTCCCCTCTAGTTTTTAGTATCGTAATATATTATTAGTACTTTATGTCTGTTAATATTTTATCCTGATCCTGTCCCTTTCTTTTTTAATGCACTTATTGTTCATTTCTTACACATCATGGTTTTTAAATCAGAATCTTTTTTGAGAATTTAAATGTTTTCCCTCCAGATGCTATATTATGACATGTGATTGTAAAGTAACCTGAGTGATCTTTTTAATTGTTCATAAACTAATTTTTAAAGATAATCCCCCCCTCCTAAAGTTCCAAGGATGTGTTAAGCAAAAGCTTCAATTTTAGATAAACAGTATCGTTGGATAAGTGTTCTGAAGAATGTTCATTGTTTGTTTAAAAATGAGTTTGATTATATAATCACTACATGTTATCTATTGTTTCCCCATATACTTTTAAAAATACATTTCAACAGTCTCCTAGATTGTAAACTCCTTGAAGGCAGAGCCCAGGCCTTATTGGTATTGATTTTATACCTTATTGTACTTTTGTTAACAGTACATTGCACCTCCATAAACTATAATATGGAAAAGAAGTGCTATAATTAATTCTTTGTGAGGACTATAGCATAATAATTTCTGTTTTTTCCCCCAAATCTATTAAAAGTAGCCATCTTTCTACAGTTTTCCAGAAATGAATCTTCCATGTAAGGTTTTTCATGTTTTATTTCTTTATTTCCATTGATAGTAGTTTCTGTTTTTCTGTGTTTAAAACCATTGAAATTCTCAAATACTTTATTTACAAAAAGGAAAAGAAAAAAATTAAAATGACCGCAAACAGTTTTATCATGAAGGAACCTGCCATTACTGTACAGCATGGAGTGGGTGAAACTAAATGTAGAGAAAACAATCAGTTTTCCATGTTATAGGATCATACAAATAGAAGGATTTTACCACTGTCTTGCGACATATAGGGAAGCAAGCTGTGGGTTTGGTTCCATGCGATTAGACAACAATGGAAATTTCATTTCCCAGATTGGAATTGTGTTGTGTGATTTCCTATAGACCATCTCTTAGCCCCTTGACATAAAGAATATGCCTGATGTAGTGTGTTTAATGTTTCTTATTAGAGAAAATGTGAAGGCTATGAAAATGTCAAATATTTTATCCTAGTCACTAACGTTATTTATGAACAACTGATAAAAGATAATAAGCCAGTGGCAGAAATTTGACTACTGGTTTCTGGTAGCACGACTCTGCCATTAGGGAAGTGATTTGTACCATGATGCTATTTGCCTTTGTTTATTTTCCCCCAAAGGCTGGAAGTTCTATAATATGCTTGTCTTGGAATTAAGAAACTATTCATTTCCCTTTGGATCATAAGACTGGCAGCAAATAATAGGCTTAAATCAATAAAATTCAAAGATCATAAAAATGATTCATATCATTTAACTTCCTCCTTTAATGTCACATTTATATATATTTGTGTGCATGTGTGCATTGTGTTTATACAGTCATGTGTCCCTTAATGACAGGGATATATTCTGAGAAATCTGTCATTAGGCGATTTTGTCATTGTGTGAACATTGTAGAGTGTACTTACCCAAACCGAGGTGGTATACCCTACTGCACACCTAGGCTGCCTGTTGCTCCTGGGCTACAAACCTGATAGCACGTTACGGTACTGAGTACTGTAGGCAAGTGTAACACAATGGCAGATACTTGTGTATCTGAACACATCTCAACATAGAAAAGGTACAGCAAAAATGCTGCATTAGAATCTTATAGGACCACTTTGGTATATGCGGTCTGTTATTTCTTGAAGTATCATTGTGTGGCACATCCATCTATATAAAGTTGCTTGATTATCTAAGGACACTTCGATTTAAATTCACAAAATCACCAATTTTTATAAAGCTTTTTTATACTTTAGCTTTTTATTTGGAAAGCAAACAGTCTTATGTAGCTCTTTGTTGGTTCAACTGAGGAGCACTTTTCTCTGTGCTGGTGAAATCCAGTTGCTTTCTATTTTAGGCTGCAGTCATACTTTCTAAGCTAAATACACTGTAGTTGACATCTTCTGTTGGCTTAGCTTTTTAGTCAGGAGGTATAATTGTTAATAATATTTAGCCATAATAAATGTAGTTGTCTCATAGTACATATTTTTTTAAATAGCAACATGGTTCAAAACAGAAACTTCTAATTAGACAATTATTGGGTAACAGGAAAGGATGTTTTCAAATTTGCATACTTATGGTTTTACTCTACAATCTGGTAGTTTCCTGATGTAATTTTATAGTTTTCTATCATTATTTACAACTGTGATGCCTACATTGTTAAAAATAAATTTACCTACTGGAGTTATAGCTCCTTTAATGTTGTTTATGTGAGACTACTTTGAAAGGGGAAAACAATCATAATGTTTAGCCCTTCAACAAATGAGTCTATTGAGTAGCTGCTATGCACTGCGGCCCTGATGTGCAGCAGTGGAAAAACAAAGTCTTCCCTGTTGTGGGGCTTCCAGTCTGGTATTGGGCTGATTCACTATTTTTGGTTTAAAATCCTAGTTTTTTGGTCTTTAATGTCTGTCAGTCTGTCTGTCTCTCCTGCTCCCTCTTTCTCTATGTGCGTGTGCACATACACACTATACATACAGACACACACACACACACACACACGTATATCCATTATACATATGATACTGTGTACTCTGTGTGTGTGTATGTAACATAACCTTCAAAGAGATAGAATCAGTAGGAGACATATAGCTACAGGAGAGGGGATTTATTAAGGGGACTGGCTCACGTGATTATGGAGGCTAAGGAGTCTTGAGACAGGCTGTCTGCAAGCTGGCGATCCTGGGATGCCGGTAGCGAGGCTCAGTCCAAGTCCAGAGACTTCAGAACCAGGGAAGCCACTGTTAGGCCTGAGAAGAGGGGACAGGAGAGGCCACTGGTGCAAGTCCTGGAGTCCAAAGGCCAGGGAGCCTGGAGTCCAAGGATGGGAGTGGAAGAGTGTATGTATCTCAGTTCTAGCAGATAGATGAACATATTCCCCTTTTTTTCTGTTTTTGTTTTTTCCTGGCCCCCAGCAGAAGAGATGGTGCCCGCCACAATGAAGGCAGATCTTACCCCACCAGACCTCTCAGATTCACATGCTAATCTCCTCTGGAAACACCCTTACAGATATACCCCAAAACAGTGCTTTACCAGGTTTTTAGATATTCCTTAATCCAATCAAGTTGAGACCTAAAATTAACCATCACAATATGTATACATATATCTTTTGTTTTGTGATAAAACCTATATATCAGGGAATTGATTTAGTCTGCATAAGAATGAGGCATACTTTAAGAATTTTAATTCTGCATTTAAATATTCCCTTTTATAGGTAACCCAGATTTTCCACTTAAGGTTCTGGCTGTATAGTATGTCTGCCTTCCACATTAATTTTTTTCTTTTTTTCTTATTTGAAACAAAACAAAACACAGTGACTGATGAGGTACTGTTTTTGCCTAAAAGTTCAGAAGCATCCTAAGGTCAGTGACAGGTTCTGTTTTCACAAGCTCCTGGTTAGCTTTTCGTGGTGCAGGTGCCTAAGGAGAAAAGGTCACCCAGCCAAACCAAGGATTCACCTTTTCAGAGACTTGAAGGGACTTTTAGCATGTGACATAGAAAACCAGGAGAACTCTCATTACAAATACAGGACGTGGCAATGGGTTAAGACGCTCCCCTTCTTTGTTTAGAAGGTGCCAGAGGAAATCTTAAACAAAACTGTTTTATCCTTCTTTAAAAAGAGTCAACCTTGTAAACATCTTTTCATCACTAGCCTGTAGTTCTGTTGAATAAAATGTTCTGAAGCAGCAAACACTGGGTCTGATGCGTTAGAGTTAAAGATAAGGGCCGGGGAGCAGGCCAGGCAGGCTGCCCAGATGGCTCTGAGCCTCACCCGAACACCACGAGAGTGAGCATCTGTCTTTCCCAGCCCGAGGCTCCTGATTTGGGGGTTATCTCCTAAACGATGATCCTGATGAGGAGGATAGACAGTGCAAGGTAGTGCGAAGTTATTCCATGCTGTGCTATTTGATGAGCATTAGCAGAAAAAGCGACAGTTTTAGTAGCACTCATACATTCTATCACTGAAGCTCAAGTTAACACATAAAGACATAAATCGTATTCTTCACCTTCATGTAATAACTCTTTGGATCGTAACTGCCTCCCAAACTCCTCCCCAGGCCTTTCTCCCAAGCTGCAGAGTGGACTTTTTACACCTCTAATTACGGTTTACTGTACTTGCATGTGTTTTTTCTCAAGGTTAGGCCATTACTGTAAGGTTTCATGGGGCGAGGGCATGGTATCATATTGTGGTCTTTAAAAGTAGTGCAGAAACAGGTCAGTGTTGAAGGCAGTGTAGATACATTTATTATTACTAATCACCCCATTTAATTTTGTTCGAAGAACTGACCTTTGATATTTTCCCAGTTGGATACTGGACTCTTGTTGGCTGTAGCATATTGAGAATTTGAAGATTTATGTCTTGAATGTCATTCTCCAGCCACCCGTGCTTCCCCACTGCCTTGCTAAGGGATCAGCAGCTCGCTGCTGCTCCAGGCCAGCTACAATATTATGGTTTCAGCATCAGTCGTGCAGAGCCAGTCGTATTCCCATTTCAGAATTATGGTTGGCTCTCCTGGTGTAAAGTGATACACCCCGGCATCATGAAGTTGTAGGACTAGGCAGCAGTAACATTGAAGGCTGCATAAAGATTCCACCCTCATGGAGGTTTCCTGGTTACATTTGAGGCTGTGGTTTAAAATACATGAACTTCACATAATACAGGTTAAAAAAAAGTGTGAGAAAGTTGTGTTTGTAAACACAACCACACATTTTTATAGATCGTACAGTTTTGATAGTATATGTGAGAAATGATCATTTCTCTTCAAGACAGAGTTTATGAATGATTTCTTATTAAGTTATTTAGGACTCTGGGTAGCCAAAATGATAACAAAACCCTAGTATGTTTCTTTCAATTTATTGGAAATAATCATGACATTAATCACCATCAGAACTAAAGGGGCAGAGTATAATAGATTGAAAAACATCAATTTATATGCTTAATAGAAATGAATTTATGATGAATAAAAGCCAAAACCCAAATCTGAGCTTTAGTTTTGAATATAGTTAAAATGTACCACGTGGGTGGGGTTGATAACCTCTGAGATGATGGCGGCAGTGACGGTGAAGCGATACATACCCATCACCCTAAGCCCACACCCTGCCTCTGTGAGGAGAACCTCCTAGTCTTATCCTCATCATTTGGATCTTTGGATTTTCCAGCCCCTGTGCGTCCTGAAATAAACCTGATTATTTCATGGTACCACCTTTATTCTCTTCTGTGCTTTAAAACATTGGCCTGGCTTTTTTACTTCCTCTTTATACCAGTTCTTACCTGTGGCTAAGACAGGCACACTGGCTTTGGACGTCACTCTTACCACTGGTGTCCTGGCCCTGCTCCTAACACTGATGGCCAAATTTAATAATTTACTCAAAACTGATGGTGGTGGTAGTGTGTGTATATGGTAATAAAAAATAATATCTATTGTTTGCTTTTTATGTAATGTTTCTAGAAAACTATATTTTTGATAAAATTACAAAAACTTCTTTTAATCAATAAAAATGAATCTCATCTATTATAGATATTCTTGGCACAATATTTCTTCTGTGAGGGACTAAAAGTAATGGGGTCTTTTGAAAATGGAAACTGATTTTCACTCTTTGACTAGTATATAAACACATCAGAAGTCTCGTGGTAAGGACGCAGGAAAGCCTCAGGAATACAATAGGTTCCCAGGTGCCTTTGGGGGAAGAGTTCAGAGCTATAGAATGCTTTTCCCTGCACATTTAAAATTTCAAATGCTGTAATTGTCCACTTATGATGTCATTTTGGAGCATATAGCAGGACTGCTGAACACTTACATTTACACATTATCTTGGATTGCTCATTGTTTTTCTGGGTTTTAAAAACACGTGGTGAAGAAATGGCTCAAATATCTTTCTTTTGAAACACTGGGTCTCCTCTGCTAAATGTAACTTTACAACAAAATGGGTGTTTATACTGGTGAATATCCACAAAATGTTTGGGAAGGCCAGAATGGAAGCCTGCCTAATTCAGTGTATAATTTTGTGGGTAAAGATAACATAGCAGAAAGTGCATCTTGACATTTGAAAAAAAAATAATTTTGCCAGAAAGATGTTTCCTTAAGTATAGGTTGCAAACTCTTAGGCAGAATCTCAGAATCTGACCTGGAGATATGTTTTGCTTGGCTTTCACAATATTTAAAAAAAAAAAAAAAAGGAAGAAAGAAAATGAGTCTGACCCCATAAATCAGAGATTATGTTCTCTGATCATCCATACTACCCACCACTGGTTATTGCCTCAGTTATTCACAGTATTTTCAAGGGTCCTGAGGCATTTATCTTGTGACTCTTGCTAAATGAAAGCTGTTTGCAGGCAGTCTCTGATTTGTGTACCTCATCCTTTAAATTGCTGTCAGACTGACAAGAGCAACCTACTTTCCTTCCTGCTTCTCCTTGTTCCTCTTGGCTCCAGTCCCAGTTCGGGCAGCAGCAGGCCCCGGGTGGACTTCAGGAACGGGCAAATGGAAGGAGAAGGGCAGGAAAGCCTGTCCATGCTCTCCTGAAGTGATTCTTGGCCGCCAGAGAGGAGGGAGGGAACCAGGGAAAACCTCCTCACTGTCAGTCTGTTGCCAGGGGAGAAGGAGCAAAGGAAACTATCATTACTCACCTTGCCTCCCTGTCTGCTTGCTTTATGCCTCTGTATTTTTCAGACATTTGTAGCTGAAGCTAATTTATCCAACCCATTCATTCAGCAAATAGATTTGAAGTCTGCTGAATGTGGAGCACCGTACCTGGCTAGCGGAGGACAACAGGGCAAGATTATACAATGATAAGACAGGGATCTGTAATCATCATGGGTTTTAGTTTTACAGTGTGGTTTTAGCTCACCTGTGAGACTGTCAGTTCTCTTCTGTATCCTTTCTCACTCTGTCTTACTGTCTCCCTAGAATTATTATCCTTATTTCTTGGAGTTTAGGTCTTATATTCAGTTGAGAGTACACAATGGTTGTTTGACACTTTCTTCTGGATCTTGAGTAGATTATTCTTAGAGGCTTGCTTTTCCTTTGAATGATCAGGATAATTTTCAGCATTTTTTTTTAATAGGCTCTGTTTGCTTCACTATATGTTTTGCTTCCTTTACTCATCTTGTCTAGACTCATTTGCCTATAATCAGAGTATGGGGTTAACTTTGATTCTACGCTTAGACATTTGAAGGGGGAATCCCCTTCTCAGACTTCCAGCCAAAGGGTAGTCTACTCAGCTCCTAGCCCGGTCTCCAGCGTGTGACCTGTGCTCTGCGCGTAACACCTGCTCCTGTGCTGCCAGCCCTCTATTTGTTTCTCTGCCCATGAACTAAGGGTCACAAACTCAGGGACCTGCAGAGGTGAGGCAGAAGAAACAAAAATCAGTGAACCAGTATACAACCTAAGATAGCTGTGGAAGGCACTTAAGTGCAGTATTTCTTAAGTGCTTTGCTCTTTTAATGGAATTTGTCCATGACCAAATATGGTATTTGGGTCTTTAGTATGACACCCTGGCTCTAAAACAGTGTTTCTTAAATTTTTTTGAATTTTTTTTTTTGACCCAGGTGACACACACACATACACACACACACACACACACACGCGCGCGCTATTTTAAACCAGAAGTTCAATATTTCACATCTTTTGAATTCTTTTTCTGAGAATAAAGTCTCAGAACTGAGATTCCTTATTCAAGGGATCTAAACATTTAGTAGTTTTTGGTAAATATATTCCCAAAATATTTCTTAAAAGACTTATGCTAATTTGCATTGTCAGGAGGATTTTACTGTATCCTTGCTAGAAATTAAATTAATTTGTGACTTTAAAGGGTAAAGTGCCACTTTATTCTTATTTTTAACTTGTTTTTTTAAAAATTATTAGAGCAATAGAACATTTTCATTGGCTATTAGTGGTATTTTCTATTTTATAGTAATTATTTTATTCATAGAGGATATAGCAAAATGACCAACTTCTTATGATAAAGTAAGTCATCAAATACAAAATATTCTTGGATTACTCTCCCCTCAAAAATTTTATTTTTCACAACCTAAGTTATTATATCCTTTTTGTGGTATAATTGCCAGAATCATATTACTGTACTAGCCCTTGTCAGTAAAAACATTACAGAGTAGAGAATTCAAAGTGAAATAGGAATGGCATGTTGATATTTTTGTGGTATATAAGGATAAAACATTTCCAAGTTTTTTTCTCCTGAAAAAAGGATTTAAATCTAAATAGATTTTAAAAGTTAAATTATATTTCAAAAAAACTATTATTGTATCTTCTCACTGGTATATAATTGACAATGAATTTTGATACTGTAATTTTTGACCTTGAGATTTCTGTGCCTCTGTGTTCCTCACCTTCTCTGTCAAATCATAATGAATGTTTTGTGGACAAATATTATTATTTTTGCTAAAGTGATTCTTTTCCTGAAGCTACGTGTCATATAAATAATTTCCTCCTGTGATTTTGGTTTTATTCAAGGTATATAATCTATATACTTCATTTCTCTCTGTGCCATCTTAGTTATATACACTCAAAAACATATGTGTAATTTTTACTGAAATATCCTTTGAACTTTACTGTAACAATTTTTTGAGTCATACCCAAAAAAGACCCAAAAGATTTTAAGCCTTGCCCATGTCTTATGAACTACACATGATTTTTGTTTCATAATGGACTAAAAATTCATTTATTCCAACAAAATTGGACCAGGTTTTAGAAAATAAAACCATTTATCCATGGTGATACAGAAGTGTAGCAGTGTTTATACGTTTGATCATTCCTTAGGGAAATATTACCTTGGTAGACAACCAGCTGGCTTCAGGGAAAACAATACCCTTGATACGTGCTTAAAACAGCAGTGTAAAATGTAACTGGCTGACAATCTTGGTTTTGGTTAGGGTCATTTTCTTATTATTCACGGTATGCTGGGAGTACAAGGAATGATGTCAGTTTCTACCCTTTAGAACTCTTATGATGGCCAGACATAGTATTTCCCTCTGTTGTCAACACTTGAGAAAAATTTGCCAAATGGAGACTTATGAATTGAAAAGGAGAGGATATTAGTAATTGTTTGTTTTAAGAAGAGAAAAATTTGTTTTTCAATATTATTTTAGAATAGAACATAGGAAATTTTACATTCTTAAAAAAATTGTTTTTAACAAAAGTGACTTGATTTTTAATACCAGTATTTTGTCTTTCCTTTTCACTGAAAATAATTAATTTCTTTCTTTCTTGGGTATGCTTTGCCATAGGGCATTTTGGTAACCCACATCACAACCCCAGTATTAGTACATGTGAGTGGCTCAAGAAATTGTTTTTGATGTGAATTGATGACTTTTGGAATTTATACTGCATTAAAAGTTAATTGAGAAATTGCATATAATGCTCAAATAACATGATGAAAGTGATTTTCTGGTTTATACTAATGTTCCAAACTTTCTTAGTTGGTGTTACTTATCTCCTAATTATTGGCACAGTATGGAGCAAAGAGATACAAGGTTTAGAATGTTCTATAGTGTGTAACTAGTGTCCATTGTTTCTGTGGGCAGAGGATTACAGGTGCTGTTACCATTTATAAATTATCTTTATGGTTCTGATTAGCTGATTTACCATTGAAGATTTTTCAGGAGAGGAGTGCTGTCTAGGATAATAAATTTGGGAAAGGATCTGTGACATTGTTGATGTTAGGAAAAATTTTCCTGTGTTTGATTCAAAATGGAATATAATGAGGAAACCAGATTGTCATTTTTTTTTTTTTAAAAAAGAGGATATGGTAAACAATTGACATTTGATTATATGTTTTTCCCTATGGAATATCATATTCTGAAAAGATTTTCTTTCCAGTACCCCAGGGGACCAGTGTAAGAATTTAGATGTATTAAGCACCTTTAAAGCACTCTCTTTATCAACAACAAAAAATCAAACAGGGTGATTAAAAAATGGGCCAAGGCCTTGAGTAGACATTTCTCCCAAAAAGATATATAAACGACCAATAAGCACCTGAAAAGGTGCTCAACATCACTAAGTATTAGGAAAATGCAAATCACAACCTCAGTGAGATACCACCTTATACCCACTAAGGATGGCTACTATTAAAAACATAGACAGGCCGGGCGCGGTGGCTCACGCCTGTAATCCTAGCACTTGGGAGGCTGAGGCGGGTGGATTGTTTGAGTTCAGGGGTTCGAGACCAGCCTGAGCAAGAGCGAGACCCTGTCTCTACTGAAAATAGAAAGAAATTATCTGGACAACCAAAAATATATATAGAAAAAATTAGCTGGGCATGGTGGCGCATGCCTATAGTCCCAGCTCGGGAGGCTGAGGCAGAAGGATTGCTTAAAGCCCAGGAGTTTGAGGTTGCTGTGAGCTAGGCTGATGCCACGGCATTCTAGCCAGGGCAAAAGAGTGAAACTCTGTCTCCCAAAAAAAAAAAAAACCAAAAAAAAAAAAAAAAAAACATAGACAATAACAAGTGGTGGCACAGGTATGGAGAAATTGGGACTCTTGTGCACAGTTGGTGGGAATGTAAAACGGTGCAGCCACCATGGAAAACAGTATGGCTATTCTTGAAAAATTTAAAAATAGAATTACGATATGACCCAGCAATTCCACTTCTGGGTATATACCCAAAAGACGTGAAAACAGAGATTCAAACAGGTATTTGTACACCCATGTTCTTAGCAGCATTATTCACAACTGCCAAAAGGCAAAAGGAATCCAAGTGCCCATTGGCAGATAAATAAATAAACAAAATGTGATATGTATTAATACATACAATGGAATATTATTCATTCTTAAAGGAGGGAAATTTTGACACATAATATATTATAACATGGGTGAACCTTGGAAATGTTATTCTCTGTGAAATAAGCCAGTCACAAATATTGTAAGATTCCATTTATGTGAGCTTCCTAGATTAGTCAAATTCATAGTGACAGAAAGTAGAATGATGCCAAGGTCCTGAAAGAGGGGGAATGAGGGGTTATTGTTTAGTGGCTACAGAGTTTCAGCTGTGGTCGATGAAAGTACTCGAGATGGATGGTCGTGATGGCTGTACAACAATATGAATATACTTAATGCCACAGGACTATACAGTTAAAAGTGGTTAAAATGGTAAAAACAAACAAATAAAACTATCTGTATGGAATTTTTCAGTCAGCCCATAATCATAACCTGAATGGTAAACTAGGAACAATATGTATGTAACACACAATAACAAAGTAATATCACTTGGATGAAGGTGAACCGCCTGAATTAATGAAAGCTAAATATAGTGGAATGATACTGCCAGTGGTCTTTGCTATTGTGTCAGGTTCTTAATTTGCCAAATACTGGTAAGTAGCTCTTGTGTCCTCACTTTTTTATTTATTAGAAGAGTATATGCATATTTAAAGTAAGACTTTAGTTATGTGGGTCTTCCAAATGCTTCCCGCCATTGCAAACTCCAAAGAAAAAGCCTGGAAGAGCCAGAGTGGTTCTAAGACTAGAAGATGCAACACCCTTGTTGTGTTTCAAAAGCACAACCTGGCTTTTTAATAGTTCTTATTAACAGTTTTCCAAAATTCTCTGACATGGAAGTCAACAGTATTAATATCCAAATAACATGTTGCAATTTCTTATTTTCATAAAAAGTGAAAGCGATAGAGTTGAGGTAGAGATTAGGTAAAAGTTTATGGAAATATTTTTAAGCCCTGCCAAAAAGTTATAGGAAAGTGATAAGAATGAAGATACAGAAACAACAATCCTTGAAGTGGCTACTTCAATCTTTGAAAAATTGTTTTGGCAGAAAAAAAATTATGTTACTACCTAGGGATAGTTATGCTTTGCGTGATGTTTAAGCTAACAGGGAAAATGAAAAAAAAAAAAAACTTTTAAAACACATTTATTTACATATTTACCCATATTTAACTATGTAGCTAATAAATGTCCACTAGACCAGTACAATACCTTTATCATCATGGTGAACTGTTTTCAATAGGAAAGGAAA
The DNA here is from genome assembly GCF_041146395.1 of Eulemur rufifrons. Lineage (NCBI taxonomy): Eukaryota > Metazoa > Chordata > Mammalia > Primates > Lemuridae > Eulemur > Eulemur rufifrons. The sequence goes on from NC_090997.1 coordinate 39,672,527, forward strand.
ATTTATGTTCTGGACCAACTCTGTGTATTTGTTACAATCATGCATGTTTTAAAAGGTACATGAAAACAGAAACATATTTTGTATTGCTGATTGCTTATTCTAAAAACAGTCTGTTGTAGGACAAATAGGTGGACAAAGGTGGCCCACGGTAGTCCTCTATCAGAATCTGAATGATTAGAGTTTAGTTTTTGGGACCTTTCAGTGCCTTTTAAAACATTGATCGTCCCTCCTAAGAGATTAAAGGCATCAGAAACTTGGAGGCTGGGGAGTGATCCATGTAAATCATTGTGTCTATGTGCTTCTTTTTGGATCAATATAAACAACATTTATTAATATTTAGCATGCACATATACAACTATGTATAGGTATTCTGGTTAGGTATAGAATATCTGATGCTTCTGAATTCATGCTCTTGAATGATTTAGAGTCTGCTGGAGGAGACAGTATAGAGATACCCCCACTACCACACCATGAGAAAGAATATTCCTCAAAACAAAGAAACAAAAAAAAGATTCTCAGGTACTTTTAAAGCCTATTTACTTTTTAGTAAAATATGCATTTGTCCCCAAATAACAATAAAATAAAATGAGCATATTTTGCTCAATTTAATACATGTTCGTCACATATTATGTTCTGTAGTAGACCCAAATATGAAGAACAGAGTTTGTGTCTTCAAATTTGTAATTTACGGTGTGGTTGGAGGAGTTGTTAAGACATACTTTGAGGTAAATTACTAGTGTTCCTTAGAGAGGTACAGCAGTGTGTGCTGCCTTGACCCTATTACTGTACTTGATTCTTGCTCTTGTACCCTTTTAGTTTTCATAGAACATCCTTGCATTGTCGGCTACCTCAAATTCTATTAGGAAATAGTCACTAGATAATTTGATATAAAAAGAAAAAAAAAAAGAGGGAAAGGTACCACGGGATTTAAAACAAGGGAAAGCCCAGCTAGTTGGGGGGACCAGGGAGGAGGGGATGTATGAGATGGGTCTTGAGGGAGGGATAGAATGTCTGCCAATTTGGGGGAGGAAGTCAGAGGTGGAAAAGCATGGATCACATTCACAGAGTAGCGCATGGCCTGACCTGCCTGGAGCGTAGAGGGACTATTAGAACACAAGCTAGAAAGGTAAGATTAACTGACAGGAGCATGTTTACCTGAAATATTTTGAAGTGGCGTTCAGAAAGATGTCCACTTTTAATTTTGCAAAAGCAGTTTTTCTAGATTCTGTAGTATTTCAGCTCTGAATGTTACTAAAAATTGAGGAAAGAGTGAACTAGTGAGGATGTCCGAAAATTTCCCAAACATTTCATTTCTTTGTCAGTATTATTTGCTTATTCCTCTATTCTTAACTTTATTCAACTCTTTTTGTGCTCTGTGTGCTCCTTTACCTACTTTTTCCACATGGGTGACAAAGCCCTGAGGATTTAGTTTTTCTCACTTCACATCACTTTGCCACAATACTAAAATATTTGTAACCCTATCACCAACATCTTTGCCAAAATGGCCTTTTCAGAACTGTCTCTGAAGCTCATGATTGTTCTTCTCTTTTAGCATTGGTAGTTCTCCAGCAAAGTATCAGCCAGTGGTCCAGCTGTGTATGGAGGTCATGCTGACTAGTGTTAGCCACCAGGCATGTGTTAATATATTTGTCAGCCTGTGATTAATTGTGAGGCTTTTCTGGCTGACTTGTCAAATGCATTTGGCTATCAAACAAGAAAACATTTTAAAAAGTTTATCTAATTCATTTGCATTGATATTTGAAGCTCACCAAAATTATGTCCTTATTGATTCTAGATTGTATAAATAATAATTAATATGTGCTTGATTAGTGAAACATACATGTTATGACTTTTACCATTAGTTGTGCTTATATGTATGTATTACATACATGAGGTTCTTTTGACTTCAGAAGGAAGCAGTAAAGGCCAGCTTTGATGTTTCTTTGGCTTTTTATTAGCTTTATATTCAGATAGAAAATGTTAAAAAGGCTATAAATTACCTATCCAAAATGTTACTTTCCTCCTTTCTCTTATCAGCAGTCAAGAATAGGCTGCTGAACTTGGTGTTGATAAGGTTGAATTGTCTGTAGGGAGAAAATCTTGCTATAGATTCTGAATAAGAAATACGATACACACACACACACACACACACACACACACGATACATGGCTTTTTGAATGTCAGTGTTAACTTTCAGGCATGTGCAAGCTTAATGCTTTGCTTGTCTGTATCATTTCTCCTGGAATGACAGCTTAACTGTTTCCCTGGTTGGATTGTGTTAAAATCTTTAAAGGCTACATTCACTAAAACATATGTGTAATGTTTGGGCAGCCAAAGTCTGTGCAGTCATTTTAACAAAGTATAACTTAGCAGCTCTTTTATTACTACAGATATCTTATTGTTAAAGCTACATTAAAATTTCATCAATTTACAGCCTACTATTTCATAATTACATTGTTGTGGGACGTGTGGAAGTATATACTTTGCACTATCTTAAAAACGGATTTTGCTAAGAAAGCAATAGCATAAATAAATTAAAAAAGGACATGTATAATATAGTTAAACAATTTATTTTAATAGATTTTTATCTAATTAACCTATCTAATTAACTTTCTTAACTTTTCATTTTCACAGTATGAATATGTTCAGAGCACTGTGCTAGATATCCTGCATAGATGACTTTAATAATTTATGGCCATTAATAAAGACCTGTGGGTAGAAAATGGATAAGGGGGAAAAGTCATGGAGTGGCCAAACAAGACATAAGTTATCTCCAAGGTTCCACCAGAACAGGGATATCATGATATGTCTGTTCTTGGCAATGTCACGTGTTCAAGAGATTTTTGATTGCTCCTCTTGTGATAGGATGCTACAGATGCTCTGTTGGAGGGAATGACTAACTAAAACCGTGAGAAAACTCCTAGCCTTTCAGGACCGTCTTGTAAGTTTTCTTGACAAATCTTCTACAGCCTTTATGGGGAACAAAGTCCTTTTGTTTTGTGGTAGAGGACACAGAGAACAGTTACTCACAGTCCTGATCTTTAACTGGCTTAGCTTTCCTTGGTGCCATTTGTCACCTTTAACTCATTGTTGCTCCATCTGCCATAGGCCAGAATCCAGGAGCATTTCTTTGTGGTAAAATGTTGGAGAAGCAGATACTGGAAAATCCAGCCTTACGTGATCTTTCCTGGCTTTGATAGGTTTAGCTTTCATATTGAAAAGTTGTTTAAACACTTTTAATTTTTTTTGAGTGTAGAAATGCATTTATTTCAGAAGAAAACTTTAAAAAATATTTTCTTCCAAAGGAAATGAATTTTAAAGTATTATCAGTATTTATATCTATAGTTATTTATTTTTAAAAAAGTTAATGGCTATCTCCATTGAAGAATACTATATTAATTTTTACTATCTAAGTACATCAAAATGCTAAATGTGGTTAGGGAAATTTTTTTGGCAGTTGTGTATTATGTTGTCTAGATATGTGAACATTAAAAGCCTATTAAAGTTGACAAAAATATGTACTTTAATTAGAATATCTAATTGAACCACAAAGAATAGAAAGAGTAACATTCTCTTCAGTTTTATGTATTTGTGACAATTTCATTTTCACAATATTAACAAAACAAGATAGAGAAGAAATCTTTAGAAATTTTAACAAATTAAAATTATGAATGATAAAAAACATATACCAAATTGAATTTCTACTATACTTCACAAAGTGATGTACTCAGACAGTTCAATATATGCTAATTCTTTGAGAATTGACTGAAATGACTGAAAATATCAGTGTTACTTTTAAATTTTGGCATTTTCAGAATTTTGATATAACTTTATACATTTTAATACTTTCAGATATCAGAGATGATTTTTAAAAAGCAAACATGAAACTTAAAGTGCTTTCCAAAATTAAATGAAGTAATTGAATGTAAAATGTGCAGCTCAGAGCCTAGCACACAGCAATCTCTGTGACGATGATTGTTGTGATTATGATCGTTACTTCTGACTCTTCTCTTCTTGCTGCGCTGTTTCTCTTTCACTTGTTTGTAGACAAGTGGCAATTTCTACAAACTCAAAGTGTTTCCTATGTGTCTAACCTCTAGTTCTTGGTGTTTTTGAAATTTCTGGAATTCTTTCCATATCTGTCAGTATAACTCCTCATTCCAAGAACACAAGTTTTTTGTAACGCACACACAGAGGTGTTGAACAACTTGAACTTCTGATACCAATAGTTTGTTTTTCATTTTGTCTAGTATCCAACAGCTTTGAGGGTCAAGTGATGAGCTGGATATGATCCCGACATGCAAGGGATCACACAGAGTGGGATGGGAAGACCGGCTGTCCACATTGTTATTGTGCCTGTTTGCTGCAGGAGTTTGGGATCTCAGGATTCCTTTGTTTCTGAAACTAGTGCTAAGATATCATAAAAAACATCATTGTGTTTTTTGAGAAGATTATCGCTACAAAATAGATGTGTTTGTTACCTTCAACATTAATTTAAGGGCTTTCCCTTTATTTTTATTTATTTTAGATTTATTGAGAATACTTTCAAGGATACTTTTATAAAGTAAAAAGTAAGACTTTCTCACACTTTCTTCACTGTTGTTTCTCAAGAGAAACAATTTTTGGTAGTTAGAAATGAATCTTTCCAGGCTATTTACACATGTTCTCTCAATATACATGCTGAAAAGATATTTTTCTTGGTGGCCCCACTGCTGTGGTGGTGGTTTTTCATAAAAATGAGATTGTATTGTCCTACAACTTGCTTGTTTTACCAATTAACTTATGGGCATCTTTCCATGTCCTTGGTCTTTTTCATGGCTGCATAATATGCTACTATATTGCTGTGTGCTGGTCTGTTTACCTGTTCCCTTGCTGAAGGACACTAAGAAGGTCTCCAGATTTCATCTGTTTACATATCATATTGCATGAACCCCAAGGAGTGGAAGCATTTGTCCTTGGTCTTCTGTGCTTAGTTTCCCTACTCTACTCTATAGCATTTAAGAAGCATAGGCCATCTTCCCTGGTTGCTTGTTGGCTTTCAGGGATCACTCTAAAAGTTGACATTTGGTCTTGGATAGGCCTGAGCTCAGATAAAAAGGACCAATTTGGTTGTGTGGGGTTTTAGGGTAATAGCATTTTTATATAAGTTTCTCATTTCTACCTGCTGGAAATTTAAGATGCACCATCTAGCATGATGGATTTTGGCTCTCATCCTTTGATAACTTTTATGTTGGCAAAATCTGGGTTTCAGAGCTATGAGAAAGGTCTGATTCTCAAACCTGTTTTTTTTTTTTTTTCTTTTCTATTGGTTGTCTTTAAAGTGAGAACATCTTTGAGAGAATATTTTAAAAATACATTTTTTGTATGTGTGATTGTGGAATATTTTTGTCTCTTTATATTTCTATCCAAGTGCATTGAAATTTAATTTGTGACTTTTACAAATGGCATAATGAATCACAATCATAAAAAGATAAAAACTAATATCCCAAAGTTAACGTTTCATTGGGGCTGGGGTAGTACTCATTAAGGTGTTCATAAGATTTTATGTTCTTCAGTCACTATTTACTTAGTAGATATAGTAACTTATTTTTGTCATACTATTGGCAATATCTGGCTGGTTGCAATTGCTGCATACTTTTAAAATTCTAAACTATAAATTACCTAGAATGAGTGAAATCTTTTATCTTAATACATATTTTTGTTTGGAAGATTTCATATTCATAAAATGGTAACGTTTTACGAAAGGTGATATCAAATTGTTAGAAATTTAGAGACAAAATTACTACTTCTCTTTGGTAATATGGTAATTGGTCAATATATTTTAAGCCATAACTTGCTGTTGATTTTAATAGTTTTTACCTGCCAACACAGCTGGAATCCTATGATATCATAGTTATACTTTTTGGTTGAATATTATATAGAGTATATGATGCATAGTGTGAACAACTGCATTGAGCAACTCTTCAGAATACATCTTTATTATTTGTGACATTTTCCATGTTAAAGTGTAGTGTGGTCATTAACTAGACTTTAGTGCACATTAACAAAGAGGGATTTAACCGTTTTACTTTTGCAGTGATTTCATACTGCTGGATTTCCTCAAATATCTAGTAGCTTGAGCTTTTCCTTTGTTATAGCTTTTACATGCTATTTTTGTATCTTCCTTTTCCACAAAACAATATTTCCTAAAGCTATTGTTATTTATATGCAAACATGCCCTAAAATGAACAAAAAAGCACTTTCACTCTTAAAGTAATATGAAGAAAAAAATTGATATTGATATATTAAATATGAAATACAGTAATTCAGTTTATAACACAAAGATCTTATAATAATGGATATGCATTTTAAACTACAAACATAGAATCAAAAATCTCATTTTTCTTTTCTACGGGGATTACAAGCTCTACTGAAACATTTTTTTAAAGTACAAAAATCAGTTGACTGGCCTTTTAAATGGGAACTGTAACTTGTTTGGCATAAAATTGAATTACTGATTTGTATATTATTTGTTGAATTTATTTTTTAACTGAATTAAAACTACCATCATATGCTTGAAATACGTATTCTCTTCAACATCAGGTTTTCCTTTTCTCTTTCAGTCTGTGATCAAAACAGGGCGACTGCTAATCAGTCATGAGGCTCCCTTGACAGGCGGTTTTGCGTCGGAGATCAGCTCTACAGTTCAGGTAGAGTAATTGTTGGTGCTGATTCTAACACTTGTGCAATTACACATGCCTCTTCCAGAAGAAAAAAAATTACTTATCACAGTATATGAAAGTATGCACTTTTTTGAAATGTACAGTTCCATTCTGACTTCACTGTTCTTTAGTTAATGGTCTACTTACATCTTCTAGAAAAGAGATCTTAAAATAATAAAAGCTGAAAAATCCTTTATGGGAAGAAGAAAGTTTGAAATGAGTTTAATAAATTAACATTGGCTATATTTGCTGTGTTAACAGGAAAACAAAAATCTTTTAAATCTGAATCTGATAGTACTGTTTTAATATGATTTAAGATTGTTCTGGAATTGGTTGATTTTGAAATTCACCTTAGATTTTCACAGCCTTTCCTTTCTAAAAATGAATCTCTCAAATTCAATAATTTAAATTCAATAAATAATTTTAAAAGTAATATAGTAGTTTAATTAATAACCAAATTATGCTATTGGCAGTGCTTTAGAAATGCTTTAAAAACTTATTTTTTTAAAAAAATGTTCACTTAAGATGCCACATATCCGGAAAAAATATTATATACTTCTTTCTGGAGGAGCTTTACTTGAAACTTTTATTCACATATCATAGATATGCATAAGATAATTTAAAGGCTTTTCATTTTTCCTGATTTTTAAATTAAAAATTATTTTAAATGTAAGGTATATGCATTTTAAATTCAGAATATCTTTGCAGTTTGCAAACATTTTATATCTCTTTACTGGTTTTAAGATGCTTTAATTATTAAGATACATATGAGTAGAGAATTTCTTTAGAAGTCTATCACTAAGTTGACATAAAATTATGATATTTGAGTAATGATAAGTTTATATTTTTAAACTTTTAATGAGTAAACAATTCTTTTACCAATAAAATATCTTTAAATGCTAATTGGCAAAATTACAAATATTTTTCAAATGAGGCAAATTTAAACAAATTTTTAAAAACAAGATCAAAATAATCCATAATTACATTCAAAAACAAAATTATGTTTATGTTATATATAGTCACTGACAAAATCAAGAAAAGCAAATATTTGAGTTTTGTAGATTTGTTGGTTTCCTAGTTATTATATAAATTAAAATTTAAAACATACTGATTATCATTATATAACACGAGTACCCAGTGTTTATTGTACCTTTTATTGATTTACTAGCATAATGTACTACATTTGTGAAAAAAATGGGGATTGCAAGAATGAATCACAATAACACCAAGAGGTTATTTCAAGCCATAGACAAAACTGGAAAAAGAAACTGTATTTTCTGACTCCTAGTTAATATGTACTCTACTAAACCATTTGAAATAATAGTGCTATCATTTGCTAATAGAAACTTTGACAAGCCTGTTAGATTTTGCCCACCTACTACTTATTATTATCTCAGAAGTTTCATTTGTATATAATTGTAAAAGGAAAACAAGTAGAACTTAGAATTAGATATTATAACTCTTCTTGTGAAGTTTCTTCCTCTAAGTGTGCTTTTAAAATTTGATCTCCATAAATTATTGGTAGACTGCAATAGAATATAATATATTTTTCAGACTGAAAAGGAATTAGAAAGATGATCTAATCTAGCGTCTCTTGCTCTTGAATAGTACTTGGATTTATGTTAATGGAAAAATGTCTTGCAGGCCCCAAGAATACATTAGTGAATCCCATTTTGAGAAACACTGTATTAGGAATTAAACATAGTCACTATAATAACTAGCTAACACCAAAAATCAGAAACATAATTATCAGATGCTGAAATTATGTGCTAATAATCAGTGGTAAAAATTGTCAATGAGACTATCAGAATATAATTATATTTATATCATAATATAAAGGCACCAAAACAAAACAAGAATCTTATAATGCTCCCAAGACTATGTTTGTAGATCTTCAGGTGTCTGCAGTCTGTAGCTTGAGAAATATTGATCTAAACCAACTGCTTTCCTTTTACAGATGAATAATTGTCATCCAGAGTACTTGTGCCTCATGCGGTTTTTAGAGACAATAGGATATCTGGGATTAGGACAGGCGTCTTGAATAAATGTTAAGTGTGTACATATGCATTCTTTATCCAAAATCCCCTACCCACGCCCAAGAGAAAGATAGACGTTTTGGATTCATTATAAAATGTTCTCTGTTCTCCATGGTAAAATTATTCAATCAGCTAACCACAAAATGAATTAAGGCACTGTGATATTTGTAGGGGACTCTGCATTTAATATTTTGGGTAATTTGAGCTTGGATTTATTAACATGAGGATGAATTTGAAAGTGTACACCATTGTTTTTGCTTAAGTGAGAATTTATTTGCACAAATACAAAGTGCAGAAATTGAATTTTAAGAAATTTAATGAGCATGGTATCCCCAAATGTTTGCCATTTGTGGCTTTATCTGTTGATAATGGAGATAAAAAAAGAAAGCTAGACACTTGGAAATTTTGTTTTCTTTTTCAGCAATAATGTTTGCATACAATTTTGAGTAATCCAAATAATAAAATTTACTTTCCAGTAATTATTTTATGCACATATTCAACCATATGCAATGTAGTATATTGAGCATCTCTATGGAAAGCCTCGTTCCGTACTACAAGTAAAACCTGTGTCAAATTACCAGAGCCTTGGGTTGTTTAAACTGAAATCACCTAAGTGTGAGGTGCAGTTGCTTTCACCACTTGGAATGATTCATATTTCTATATTTCTTTTTGTTGTGTGTACTTTGTAAGGTTTAAAAAGATAAAGCAGGGTTAAGATATTGAAAGCCAGCTTTCTGGGACGGCAGGCAAAATCTGCACGAACGACTTTTTATTGTCATCTTGGAAAAAAAAAGTTTGAAATTATGGATGAGAATGATCTATAAATTTGAGTACTGTTAATTAAAATATTGAGTTATTGTCATATTAACCAATGCAAATTTTATGTGAAAGTGAGTAAAAAAAAAAATTGCTCCGTAGGCACTATTTTGTGGGAGATATATGGTAGCTTTTTAAAAGCTCATGGTTAATCCTACAAAATTGCTCTTAAAATAACATTTTAAGAGAATGATTATTAACAATAAAATTACTGTTTGAAAATACATTAAAATCTGAGAACACTTGAAAATCTGAAAATTCTGTTTTATTCAAATTTTAAATTATTACCTATAATAAAAATAAAAAAGTATAGAAGAGAATACAGCAATGTAGAGAGTATTCTTTTAAGTTTATAATTCTTATTTTTACATAGGAAAATTATATCATGCTATATAAAATTAAGTATAAATAAAGGAACATTTGTTATTAAGACAGATTATTGGTGTTACTATTAAAAGATTATTTTTAGTGTACAGATAAAATATGAAAACAATGAATATAGAATGTCATAACTTATTTATATAACTCTTTAATTTATGGCAGATGGGTCTTCCATCATACAAGGAATTTGGTGTCCACATTGGAAGCTTGTTCATGCCTGCTGCATCTTTTTCATAAAGCCATTTATTTTATTATTTTAAAAAAGTTTATTATTAATACCCTTAGTTTGAAATAATGCTAAACTCACAAAAGTGATTAGGAGACTGACTACCTTATATTGATTAGACATACATTTTTTAATCTTATATTTATTAAAAGTTTCTTTATAAAATTTTTACATATAGAAATAAATGCTTGCAAAAATAAAAAAGAGTGCTTCTAATTTACGAGTTGCTTTACATTCCTATTGGGTTTAATTTGTAAGTTAACTGGGAGGCAGAACAAGTTGAGGTCTGGTGTATTTGGCCCTGCTCTGGGGAAGATTTCTTGTTCGGTCATCCAAAGCTTCACTGTCTCTTCCTATCTAATTTTACATTCCCATCTGTTCTCACTTTGGGGTGAGGGAACTTTTTCCTTCTTTTCTTTCATTTGACACATAACTGCAGCTTGAAGTACTTCATTTAGGGAATCATCTATTGTGCATCCCCATTTGTGGGAGAGTGTGAAGATTACGGAATGTAGATAATTCAATGACTATTTTATTGTGTATCTTGTAGCACAGATTTATTTATTGTGTAGTTTGAGCAAAGATTTCATTGTTTCAGAAAATTATATGAATTAATTTTATGTGGTGTTTGTATTTTTCAGCTTTATGTAACTACAGCTTTCTCCCCCAAAGTCTTTAGTGTGCAAAAGTGTTAACCACATCTATTTTAATATTCTCCCAAATGAATTTATATTTTATGTTCTAGAATCCAGTGCTCAACATAGGCATTATTTATTTCAGCAGTAAAACCAAATAATTTGTGATATGTTAGCAGCTTTAAATAGCATAATTTTTTAAGCATTCTAGAAACTGACCTTTATTATTAATTTGCAACATATTCCCATAATGAGGAAATAAATTCTGAGTCTGATAGAATTGTGTGATAATAAAAAATTTTTCCCCCCTTTCTGGATTCAATGCTTAATAAGAGTGCCAAAAATTTTAGGGATGTGGTTGGCTTAAAGGTTTGAGGTTTCTTTTTTTTAGTTTTTTTTTTTTTTTTATTTAAAACACATGGAAGCAATAAGTCTGCATTAAAGAGTCCAATTGGAAAGGATGGTAAGTTTCCATACTATTGTTACATCCTTTCTGTGCGGTCTCTTTTCTAAGAACTCAGAAATTGTGCACACTGACGTATATTTTTAAGATTATCAGATTCTAATAGTTTGAAAGGATTTTTATAGGTCCTACCTGAATCGTTGTGTAAAAGAAAAGTTTTCAAAGTTTTAAGTAAAGAAATTTTGCTTTTCTCAATGTTTCATGTTAGAAAGCTTTATACAGGATTTTTTTCTTGTGAACTTCTTATTACTACTAAATTTATAAGCACTCTGTTTAAAGACATCAATTTGAAGAATAGGGGGAAAAGTTCTATATGGTCTTGAGTGTTTACCATTGTGGTAAATATGTTTAATTAAAATTACCATGCTGATACATTGAGTCATCAGAGAAAACAACCAGAGTAATAATTTGATGAGTAGTTTACTGTAATTTTATACTCTCAATTCTTTTTAAAACATTTTATCAGTGATGCAAAACATTTTCCAACAACAACGACAGATAAAACAATCAGGAGAAGTACACTTCTACACTAAAAGATGGAGCCAGAGCATCAGGAAAGCAGCTTAACATAGAGTGTTCAGATATAAGATGGCCTTTTTAAAATGCAAGTTTGCCCTGAATCCTGTTACATATTCTGTAAATAGCTTTTGTGACTACATATTCACTGCTGTTTGTAGTTAACTCTGTTGATCCTTCTCTTTGCCTTGACCACACCTGGTCTCCTTCCATGTCGTCTCCTTTGCTCGTTAGTGTAAGTATGGCCAAATTTCTACCATTAGTCCTTTCTTCCTATTCCCCATTCTTTCCTGGGCAGTCTCAACCATTTGCTTGGCTACTCTTGAAACCTTCAAATTTGAAACTTTCAAGATTTGACCTGGTGTTGAACTTTAGACTCAAAAATCCAACTTCGTGCACATTTTGGTAGTGATAAAAATTGTGTATGATAAAATGGCTTATGTGGAAGGATTTGAACATGAAACAGTGAGAAAAGGTAAATATGAGCACATGGATATTTGCCAGTTTATGGAAATCAACTTATCTCAGAATGAACTCTATTTCTGCCCAACTCTTTCCGGACCTTTTAAACTGTCTCCTTCCTTATCTTGTCTCCAGCCTCTCACCTTTCATCACATTGCTGCTATTTTCTTAAAATACACATCAAATTTTGTTCATTGGATCTTCTTTGGCTAAAGCAGTAAGATCTTTATGTCAGCAAAAGAACCTGATCTACCCAAGTCAGTGTTTCCAGTATTATTATTCACATCTCTTTTTGACTCCAAAATGCTGATCACACTGGGCTACTGGCAATTTCCTGAACGATAATTCTTGTAACTAACCTTTATTGAGTATTCTGGGCACAGTCCTTTAATATGAGCATTTCATCCAAGAAATAGAGTGCTTATTTTAGAGACAGAGTTATTAGAAGAAATAGATGACAAACAGGTAATTATAGTAGGATACATGCCAGGATAGAGTATTCAGAGAACTATAGGATTATATTATAAAATGCTTGATCACAGCATTTTATCCAGATGTGGCAGCTAAGTTAACTCTTGGAGGATGAGTATGATCCTGGGTGTGAAGGTGGGTGGATATTTCAGGCAGCAGAAAAACTATCAATAAGGAGACAGGAAAAGTATTTACTATTCAAGGGATTAAAATGGTTTTGATATGATTGGAGAATAGCATGTGAAGCTGTAGGATGAGGTAAGGATTGAGGAGTAGGTAGGAATTAGATCCTAAAAAATCTTAAATATTAAGGAATTTTGTGTAGAGGAAATAGATATGACAGAATAAAGCCAGTTCACATAGATATAAATTCCAGTTTTCTCATATATTTTAAATACATCCTATAGAGTTCCTGAAAATAGGAAATAGGAACTAAAAAATAATGGTCACAGTTATTACTATTATTAAAGGTAAAGAGGTATAATTGAAGGATTTTAAGCAGGAAATTAACATAGATGAATTTACAAGTTAAAAAAACTCTTTGGCACTTGTGTTGTGGATTCATTGTGGAGGCGCGAGGCAGGAAGTGATAGAGATATATTCAAGAACTATAGTCATGTGTTATTTGTGCATAGTGATGTTTCAGATAACGATGACAGTGATCCCATAAGATTATAATGCAGTATTTTTACTGTACCTTTTCTATGTTTAGATACACAAATATTTATTACTGTGCTACAGTAGCCTATAGTATTCAGTACAGTAACATACTGTACACGTTTGTAGTCTAGGAGCAATAGGCTGTATCTGAGTAAACTAGATAAGAGATTTGGGTCTTTTAAACCAAGGACATTTGGAGATTTGAAGATTTGGGTCCTTTAAACCAAGGAGAGAAAGGTGAATTTTAGAGAGAGTAGGAGAGAGAACCTGAAAGAAAGACTTGCTGACTGACTAGATCGGAGTGGGGCAGGGCTGAAGTGGCTGATGGAGAGGCAGGCAGAAGGCAAGACTAAGATGTAGCTTGGTTTCTAGGTTGGGTGATTTTTGAATACAGGTGCAGTTTCACCGAGATGGGGAATATCATTGGAAGGCAGATTTAAGCACCTTTTGTGGAGGATTGTGGGTGCATTTTGGACTTGTAGAATTTGAAATGGGGACGAAAATGTCTCTGAAGTTCAGGATCGGAAGAGAATCTAAGGTGCAGAAAATGATTGAGAAATTCAGCATCTTATAGTGATGGCTGATGGCTGAGGTCATTGATCATGTGGGAAGAAGAGAGTCTTAAGGGAAAGTTTCTGAAGGAGCAGCCCCTGGGTACACCAATGTTTAAGAGAAAGAGAGGAAGAAGAGCTGTGAAGGAGGGTGAGATGGAGTGGCTAGAGAGAAGGAAGGGAGTAAGAGAGAGCCATTATGGAAGACATATGGGGAAGAGTTTGACTATGGTATATATGGCCAACAATATTAAATGCTTCTAGGGTTTAGGTTGTGGCAACTAGAGGACACTAGTGACTGATCAAAACATGAGTGGCCAGGATGGAAGCCAGGTTGTATTTGGGATGGTGAGTGAATGACTGATGAAGACTTGAAACAATGAATATAGACTACTGTTTCAAGAAACTTAACTTTTAAGGAAAGGAGAAATTGTTAGAAATGGGCTCAGTTTTTTGATGCTATTTGCTCAGCATAGAATGCCATTCTTTCAGTTTGCAGCCCTCCCTGGTAGCCTCTTTGAGTTCTCCCTCTTCTCCTCACCTCCTCACTGTCCTCATCCTCTCCCTTCCCTCCAGCCCATTTAGCAGCTGGGTTTTAAACATCTCCCAAATCTGCACTCTTCTTTCTATTCCAGGAAGGAAGAAAGGAAGGAAGGAAGGAGGGAAGGAGGGAAGGAAACCACAAAACCTAAAAGAAAAACAAAAAATAACTGATAGTAAGATGGGCAAGAAATTTGTAAGCAAAAAAATCAACAGGCTCAATCACATTGCCGCAGATTAATATGTTTGCATAAAATGGATTTTTTTAATATGACAAAAGTGAGCACAATTAAAAAGATAATGACAACTAGGACTATTGGAACACATGACAAAAGATTAACATGTATACGCTATTAAGCATTCTTAAATGTCTATGTAAATGAATAGGACCTTTATTTAAAAGGTCAGAGGCAGATTATTTTTAGAATTATTCATGGCCAGTAAACATGAGAAAATATCCCCCTTATGGATAAAAATGCTAATTTTAACAATGAAATATCAATGTCATCTTTACTTATAAGAGTGGCACCTCTTAAAAATAAGTTATATTTTGTGTTGAGATGATACAGGGTGAGTATAGAAATTGATTCATCTTTCCAGGAAGTCAGTTTGGGAATGTGTGTTAAGACTCTTCAAAGTATACATATCCTCAGACTCAGGAATTCTTGGGATCTTCACTTAGGAGTTACAAAAATGTGCATTCTTCTTAGTGCTGTTTATTTGATAGGAAAATATTGGAAAAAGCATTAATGACAGTAACAGGAATATATTTGAATAAGTTGTGGTTTATCCATTTGGTGAATGTTATGTATTTATTAAAATCATTAAAGTAGTTTATAACATTTTAATATTTGTGTAGGTATAATATTAAACGAAAACTCATTATGTAAGACTACTGGTGTTTTACTTGCCCAATTTTGTGAAAAGAAGGAAACTTCTTATGTACGTATATTTAGACATAGGGAAAGAAACTTACAAAATAAGAGTTCTATTGATTTGTATTTTCTTCCTAATAGTTTCTTCATTTTCTATGTACATGTATGTATCACTTTTATAATAATAAAAAGCTTTATTGTAATTAAATGTCTCTCCCACATGGCATGATTATGCTTCTAAATCTTCCTAATTGTTTTCAATAAGAGAGCCCATTTTGCTCATAAAGTTGATTTTTAAAAATTTCACATTATTTTGACATGGTTCCTTAGGCATGTACATTTGAGTTTTGAGAATTAACATTTCATAGTGATGGTGGTTACTTAGAATTGTGATGTGGGTTAGTTTTAAAATCAATGAAACCCCACTGCATAGGTTTGGTTCTTCTGCAGGTTGGTTTCCATTTTCTACATATATGGAATATTTTGATTCATTGCTCTCATTATAAAAACGAAAGCAGCATTTTATTGGGGTATTGAGATTACTTAATTTTTTTTTTTATAAATCGGTCAGTGATACTGTACTACTAACATTGGATTCTCTGCTTGTTTTCCATCCCTTCTTTTGGTATTAGCTTTGTGATAAATTGCCATCATTCTTGTTGAATGAAATCTTTCTGGATGTGAGCTGGCCAGGAAAAAGATCATCCAGATTTCATCTCTCTGGGTCATGATAAGTTCCACCATTTTCTCTCATGCAATCCTTAATATTTATCCAGTCAAAAGTGGTCTCCTGGAATTCAAACGTACACTCATACCAAACCCCCCTTGTCCTTCTTCTTTGTCACCTCTGTCTGGTTAGCATTTTGTTGAGTCCTTTCTGGTGATGTTTCAGTACTGTGCCTGTCCATCCCACTTAATCAAGACTGACTGATCTGCCAGTTGGATGGGAAAATTAACTCTGCTGGAATGTTTGAAAAGAAATGTGTTCAACTAACTGAAAGGTTATGTTATAAAAGTAGAGCCCTTGGTCACGAGTTGAAACCATGAATTAGAAGTTTTTTAAAAGGATGCATGGATTCTACAATAACCTCAGTTTTGAAATAGTCTCAGAAAGGCATTCTCTGATGCCCCATCTAAAGTAGCCCCTCACTCCTAAAGTCTTTCTCTGTCATATCATTCTGTCTTACTGTCTTCCTGGCCCTTGCAATGTCTGTAAGCATCTTGTTTATTGTTTGGTGTCTTTGCCCCAGTAGAAGGCAAGCTTCGTGAGCCTGAGGGCTGGGTCTGGTTTGTTCACCCATGCAAGCCCTGTGTCTAGAACCATGCCTGGCTTTAAGCAGGAGCTCAATGAATAATTTAAATGAATTGTTTACCTCCAAACATCACTGTTGTTAGCAATTTCTTTGACAGAGAATGATCTTTTTGCAGGCTTATCTTGTCTATATAAATTCCCAGTCACAAAAACTACTGGATTGAATGGTTTCCCTTTATATACCACCACTCCAATTCGTTGACCAAAAAATTTTGTGTTTGTTGCGTTAACTTCAGAAATGGGCACCGATAGTATGTGCTGTTGTCTTTTACCTTTCCATTTAGAACCTTTGACAAAGTGATGTCTCTTTTGAATAAACTGGGCATACAGTTTTTTTCTCATAATTCTCTAGTGAGGCTAAGGAAGATATTTATATTTATATATTACCAGTGAAATTTCATAGACCAAATAGACTATTTAACTACCAAAATAGATTCTCTGGAGGAAAGCATTACTTTCTTAAAAAAGTTACAATGATTTCTATGATTTGGTACCTTTAAATTGTTTTTTAGTACCTACAGAGTTGTAGTTTCTGTTCAGTGGATAATCCTTGAAAATCTGGTCGTGTCCTCAAAGAAAATAATAACTGATTTAATAACATTTAAGTAAAATATTTTGTTTCCTTATTTGGTGTGAAATATTTCTTGTATTTCAAGCCATATATATTTTCTAAAATGTACAACATTGTTTAAAAATTTTCAAAGTACACTAAGACTATTTAAAATTTTGTAAATGAGAGACAGCAGAGAATGTATCCATGACCTGGCCAATCCTCTTGGCCACCTTGCACAACATTTTAGGCAAAAATGAAGATGTATATAAAATTTGCCAAGAAATGTTAGCCATGTTTTGCCAGCATTGCACTCACAGTTAGTAACAGGCTGGGTCTGCCTCTTGAAGATAGAACTAAATTTCTGAGTGAGTTTGTCATGACTCTTGGTAGGCAATAAAATTGGTGATGTTGATAGTCCATTTAATTTTGGTAATTTGGTGTAATTGAATTTGTAGATCAAATTAGTTTACATTTTGTTATAAGGGCCATCATCTCTTTTCATGAATGAGTTCGTAGCTCACCAAAACATGCTCAAGTTTAAAATAGAAATTAACTACTGCTAATGAATTTTCTGCTTAATTTGAATTTAAACACTTGTGAAAATTAAGACAAGTTACAATCAACACTTATGCAAAAAACGAGTTGAAAGTGAAAGCTATAAGCAGAAATCATCTAGTTTATAATTGTTTTGATTTTTCAGATCTATCAATATTAAAATGTTGAAAGTGAAAGCTATAAGCAGAAATCATCTAGTTTATAATTGTTTTGATTTTTCAGATCTATCAATATTAATGTAAGTGTTCATTTTAATTTTCAGAAATGTCAGAAAATTTGCATTTGATTGGAGAAGTGTTGAATGTTTGATTATTTTCTTTCAAGTTCATTTAAAGAAGGGACTTTATTTTTACTTCCTGATCCATCTGAAGAGACATACTTTTCTATTTTAATCCTTTAGAGGATCAGATAATGATATTTATTGTTTAAGACAGTTTTATATTTCAGATGGCACAAAGAATCTATTTGTCTTTAACAAAATTATTAACTAATAATGTATAATTCATACTGTGCTTTAAAGGAGGTCTAAATATTTATGTTTTTAAAAGTGCCTTAGAGTGACTATTTATATCATCCACAATATAGTTGTGCCGTTGCTTAAAACAAGTCCTGATTATTTCCTACCTTTTGATAGGATTAATTTGTTCTCTTAATTGCAAGCAACATTTCTGCATTTCTTTTCTGGATTGATTTTAAATTTCAAGCTTCAAAGAGCAAAAAATGCTCACTATGCCTGTATCGTTGAGTGTTTTCAGAACCAGTCAGTTTTCCCTGAGATGGCTTGATTTTTGAAGTGTTCTAACACCATTGTTCTCTTTGTTCTGCTAGTCTTTATTTTTAATACTAATGATTAACTCTATATTAGCAGTTAAAGAAACTGAAACTTAGTTTTACCTTTCTAGCTCATTACTGACAAATCTCCTGCATGTGCCCCCTGACACTAAATTTATGCTTTGTTTTTAACCGTGAACTTTTCTGGGCATAGATTTCTATATAAGTGTGCATAGTGGACCAACTTGAATGTATTTTATGAGTAATATTCCAACATCACATAATCCTATATTTTATTAAAACCAGTGTTCCTGTGGCAGTTCCAAAAACATAGTTCAGGTACATTAAAATAATAAAGTACTGCATAATTGTTGATGAAATAGTCTTCTAATATAATGGAATGTCTAATTATGTATGTAGCTATAAATTTACCTAGTAAATTAAATGCAGTATCCATTTTAATAAAACTCATGTACTTTACAAAAATAGGACCTTGACTAACCTATATTTATATTGAGTCTGGGAGCTGCAGTCGCATAGGTGAAGCTAAGCAATCCTGTTAGCGAGCCTGCCCTTGGATTCCCCTTCAGTTGTGCACAGAACCCTGATATCTTTTCTCCCTCCTTCCCTGCCTTCCTGTCTGCCTTCTTGCCTGCCTCCCTTTATTCCTTTTTTCTTTGCCTTTCCTGGCAGTGTTCTCCATGCCAGTCTCGGTGAACATGTGGATCTTTGCAGCCAAACTATAATATTTCTCTCACTATGGACAGACTAAGCATTATTTTGGGTAGCTTGTGCTTGTGAATGCTCTCTCCATCCTAGCAGGCAAGAGATAGAAGTGTCTTATAATACTGGATGAAAGTAAAGGAATGAAGTTGGATATACGCAAATCTTTTTTCCTCCCATGTGCTTGATCAAAGATGACACTCATTTAAAAAATCATGAAAATACTTATTACTAGTTGAAAAGCACTTTTAAAATGGATCTTCAGTCAGTGTGAGGGATGCACATGTGTGTGGTAGGGGGTGGTAAGGGAAGTTGCCTTTTCTCCCTAAAGAATACACGAATTACTTTTTTTACTGGTAAGTTTTTAAATGGTGTAAGTGAATGGTGTGTGATGTATGAAACTTCTGCCTATGCTGTTAATTTCCTCCAAGGATCTCATAGCTAACAGTGGGTTTACTGGTACTGTTAGAGGATAATTGGGGCTTCATTATGGCACGTAATTAAGAAGACATTCTTCTCCAAATCTAAAATAAATAGGGAAGAAACCCAAGTAGGGGAACATAAAATGGTTTTAAAAAATTTCTCGTAAGAGTAAGCCCAATTTTAATTTTTTCCTTCAGAACAAATGTCCTTCAAAAAAAAAGTCCTATTTAGAAATGTCGTTTATCCTATCTGAAGAGATTTGCAAAGTTCATTTTGTGTGACTTTTCTTACTACTTGCCTTGTTACTAAAAATTGAGACAAAATATTATTTGCTCATTGATGAAGAAGCATTTAGTTAATAATCTAAAGCAGCATTATCTCTAACATCATCATCATGTTATCTCAATTAAAAAGCTACCTTTAGAACCAAGGCTGAGCTGATTTGCTACCTGATAATCAGTCCATTTTCCTCTGGGACAAATTCTTAGCCTTAAAATAATGTTTTCTGAGAGGATAGAATTTTGTATTGTACACATAAGGATGCTTCCCTTGAGTTAGGGGGAAGGATAGGTGAGTTTCTCAGGTGAATACTAAGTTGTCTTTTGAAAGTCTTTTGCCTTACAATTATGCAATCAGCAGTATTGCATTTTTAAATTGATAAGTATTTTATAGATAAAATCTAAAGTCCTTTGTTATTAATGAAAGTTTTCATCAGTAAACATTTATTTTTTGGTGTTAGAGAGGTAGAGTATGATCACCAATATATTTATCTTTTCATGATACATACAAGTCAAGCATTTTAGTGTGATTTCATTATATTTGTATTGGTTTTTATGAGCTTTTGGCCATCTGTATGTCAAATGGGGCTGACATCTATATTACATTACAGTTTTCTAGAGAAGAAATGATCAGAAATATACAGTAAGTGAGCACAGAGTTTCAGCTTCTATGTCAGACTAAGGAGAGGTGAACTGGTAGGGAAGTAGGGAAATTAGATCCACTTCTGTTAGTCCAGATGTTGCAAACATTGTTTCCATTTCTGCCATTTTCAATAGTTTGAAAATTCAGTAATTCCTAAATGTATTTAAAATAATTGACAAGGTTTTTTTCCTCTAAAATTAGATGTTTGGCAGTTAGTATTATGCACAAAATGAAAATAAAAATATAATTAAATGACTTAATATGCCTTTTACTTTTTAGCTGCCCCAGTGAGTGAAAAAATGACCCTTTCTGTTAACTTTTAATTATTTACAAGTTTGAGTTTTTGAATTAATTGTTAAAGGGGCCAATCACATTGTTTTTTTAATGATAAATGAAGAATCTAGGGAGAATTATTAACTATTTCAGTGTGTTTATTCTTTCAGTACACTTTATTTTTATTACACTAAATCATATTAAAAACCTGAAATTATTTTATAATAATTTATTTAATGGCATACCAACTTACTGTTCATCAGCCTTGGGGTTTATGCTTTTGAAAAATGTCTTGATGAGAAAAACCCAGTTGGTGAGATCAAAATCTCACAGAGACTAGGGATTTAGAAGCAAATAAATATGACATTAAAAATACTTTAAGTATGTATTTAAAATAAGGTAAATAAGGACACTACTTCCAAAAGAAACTATAAAATTCAAGTGAACAAATACAAAGCTGTTTTCTCAAAACAGAGATTGACTAAACCCTCATTTGCTAAGGGATTTTTGAATGGTCAACCCTTACACTTCTAGAACTTTCAAATCTCTTTTTGTAGGGAAGGAGACATTTCTTTTGTATTGTTCTTTTTATGGTTCATTGAGACATTTTTTGCAATATGGTTGCATATAAAATTTCATTGTATACTCTAAAATCTGAGCTAAAAATAGCCACCTTTTAATTGATTCCACAAGTACTCTCAGGGTTAAAGTCCAATGTTGATTTTCTCCCTTCTTTGAAAAGGGAAGATTGCCGAATATATCAGCAGGGGAAGTAAATATAAAATTGTACTGATAAACTATAAAAAATCAGGAAATAAGCAAAATATATGATAATGGTAAATTTTATAAAATAGTGAGCATTTGTAATCTTAAGTGATAAATCGCATTTGTAATCTTAAGTGATAAATAGCTAATAAATAATTTGTCACTTAGTTGGTCAGTTCACATAGCATCTGGGCTTGCTATAGTAGAAAATTTAGTTGAATATTTTTAGGGATGGCAAATACTGTCTCACATGCTTGTCTTATTGAGAGAAAATTCTTTTTAGATTTTTCAGAGAAACCATTGGATGCTAAATATTAATAACTGATCAAATGAGATTTATGCTTTGTGCTGTAGCTATTATATGTTTGGGTTTTGAGATATTTATCCTCATATATAGTCACTCTTTGGTAAAATCATTTGGAGAAAGTTATTTTTGAATGCATTTAATGAGGGTGCAAAGGAAATATTCTGAAATGTTAGCAGATATTTGTTATTTCTAGGTAAAGGGATTATATTATGAGTGATTTTAAGTTTTTTATCTTGTTTTCAATTTTCCAATATTTCCTACTCCCTATTTCAAATCTCCATTTGGCTGTCTAATAAATATCTCAAAAGAAAAAATAGTCCAAACCCACTACTATTTTCTCAGTGTTCAATACCTCAGTTAATAGCTTAGGCCAAAAGTCTGGGAGACCTCATTAATGCCTGTCTTTCCCTTATACCTTGCATTCAATCCATCAGTCTGAGCTCTGCTTTAAAAATACAACCCTCTTTTAATCACTTCACTTAAACCACCCCCACTGCCTAAGTCAAAACCCTTTTTCCCTTAAGCTATCACACTTTCTTCTCACAAGTGCTTCCTGCAAAGTAGCTGGAATGGCCTTTGAACAATCCAAATTAGGTCATGGCATTTCCTCATTCCCATGGTATTCCATAGTCCTCATAATGAAATCCTAACTCCTACTATAGCCTGGATCTTGCTGTCTCTTAACCTTATATTCTAACACTCTTTGTCCCTTTCACTTTTCTCTAGCCTCAGAGGCTTTTTTGTTCCTTGCATGAATCTAATTGTGGTCTTAAAAAATTAAATGTGAGATTAGAAACACATACTTCTGACTATAGCATCAGGATATCTTACAGAACAGATTAAAATAGAAAAATTGGTTGATGACACAAAAATGCCCTGGATGAGTGACTGAGGTTTCTTCTGGTAGAGTATTCTTTTTCACCTTTTTCATAATACCATATTTTGAATAACACTAGAATTGAAAATATAAATATAGTTAGTGCTGACTTAAGCAATTACAAGTTAACTATGAAAAATTAATTATCTTTTAGTTTAATAGATAAATGTTTTATTTGGTAGTATTTTATTTATATTTTCCTGTCATTTAATCACTATCTCAGCATTCATTTAACAAAGATTCAATGTAGAATTAGTTGGCTCACACTGGCTTTTATGTCTTTCATATTTAACTAAATGCTGATGAGAGAGGTCCTCAATTACATTATATTAATATTGTTGCAAAGGTCATGTTGTAATTGAAGTTACAGGACAGAAGAGAGAGAAAATCCAAAGATATAGATAGAATCTATAGAAAAAGGGAGCAGCTAGATTAAAAACCAAAACATTACATTCAGGGAACACCACCACCAATTATGGTTTACTTCTTAGAAATAACGGAGGTCAGAAGACAATAGAATAGCATCTTTAGAAGGCGGGAAATGAAAAGTAAAAACCCAGAAGTGTGTATTCAGTTGAGCTATCCTTCAAAAATGGAGGAAAAATTAAGGACTTTTTAGATAACCTCCCTCCCCTCAAAAAAAGAGAGAGAGAGAGAATTCACTGCCATTAGATCATGAAATACTAAAGGAAATTCTTCATGTTGAAAAGAAATAACACCTGTGGTAACTCAAATCTACAACAAAAAACTGCAGAACACACTTCAAAATTCCTTTTCAAGTGCACATGGAATATTCAACCATGTTATCCCATAACATGTTTTAATAGACTTTAAATGTTTGAAATTTTACATAGTATGTTATCTCACCACATGGAATCAAATTAGATATTAATAAAAAGATACTAAAAAAAAAAACTCCAAATATTTGGAAGTTAAAAATACACTTCTAAATAATGATAGGTCAAAGAATAAATCACAAGGGAAATTATAAAATATTATGAATTGAATGATCCTGGAAACACAACATAAAATTTGTAGGGAGCAGCTTAAGTGGTACTTAGAGGAACATGCCTAACTATAAATACTCAATTAGAAAAAAATACTTAAAACAGTGATCAAAGTTTCCAATTTAAGGTAGAGAAGGAAGAGCACCTGTAGTAAGTAGGAAGAAGGAAATAATAAACATAAGAACAGAAATCAGTGAAATAGAAAGGAGATAACAGAAATTAACAAAACGGGAGAAAATTGGTTCTTAGGAAAGATTGATAATCACCTAGCAAGGCTGATGAAGAAAAGGTGAGAGAAAACACACGTCGTCAACATCTCAGGAATGAAAGTGAGAGTATCATTACAGACCCTGCAAACGTCAAAGTAAAGTAAAGGAACACTGTGAATAACAACTTTCTGTACTGGATCTTTCTTGGCCCAAGTGTCCGAACAGTGTTGGGAGGGCAAGGAGCAGGGCTTGGGAGGGGCCGGAAGAGAGGGCAGCTGTCAAGGACCTACCGTGTGCTCATGCCCTGCTGCAAACTTTATGCACATTCTTTTATTTAATCTTCACACCCTCTTAATGAAGTGTTTGAGATGCTCATTTTTACGAATTAGGAAATTGTGGCTCGGGGAGGGTAGTTAATTTGCCCAAGACTAGATGGCAGGCATGTAAAGGAACCTAAAACTGGACCATGCCAAAGCCCATATGGTCCCCTGACTCGTTTTTAATATATTGTAAAAATAGCAATAAATAATCCCAGGAAATGAAGTACAAAGCTCACGAGACATCAGTCTGTTCAGGCTGCTATAACAAAATACCATAAACCGAGTAACTTATTAAATACAGAAACTGACTTCTCACAGCTCTGGAGGCTAGGAAGTTCACGATCAAGGAACTGGCAGATTTGCCGTCTGCTGAGAGCCCACTTGCCTGGTCAGAGACAACTGTCTTCTTGCTGTAACTTCACATGGTGGAAGGAACGAGGAAGTTCTCTGGGGTCCCTTTTATAAGGGCACTAATCACATTCCTGAGGGCCCTTCCCCCCTGATCTAATTACCTCCCACTGGCCCTACCTCCTAATAGTATCACCTTGGAGGTTAGGTTTCACCGCATGAATTTGAGGGGATACAAACATTCAGGCCATATAGCATGGGGCCATGTGAAACTGGATCTCCTGTGTGGGTGTTAATCAAAGATCCCTGACAACCACATCATTTCCTCTTTTTTTTAATCTAAAATATAATTACTTTTTTCAAGTTTAATATTCTCAAATTGCTTTCTACTTTTTCAGAGTAGGAATACTCTGAAAAATGAATTTTATTGTGTATTCTTCTTGGAACTGTCATAAAAAATGCCAGTTAAGTTATGTGTAACTCTTTTTTCTGAGTTATTAGGAAAAGGAGACTTTTTGCATGGCTATTTCTTCATTGTGTGCAGCAAGTAGAATGTATTAAGAAAAAATTATTTTTATTTGTGGAATGCAAAGTATTTTCAGGCATACGTAAGAATAACAACAGATAAAGTAGAGTACATTTTTTGTAGGAATTCTTTTGCAGTCTGATTCAATTTCCAATGTTTAAATATTTACATTAGGTGGTGAATTAATAGTACTTCAGGGATTCATCTCAGAACTGTGTGTATGAAGCTCATGTTAAACCTCAAGAAGAAAAGAATCTTTGCATATATTGAAATATATTTTACATTAATTATGTAATTAAAGCTATTCATACTAAATTATTTTTAAAAACAAATCATAGAATTTTTCTTGTGAATTTTTGCAAATGATCTCTTCTGCAAGGATGCCAAAAGCTTATTACAGATCTTTTCATTTCACAAAACGTTTAGTTCTGTAATCATGATATAATCAGTGTGAGATATGTTGGAGGACTGGATGTTTGAAATGCTGACTTTTGTTGCAAAGCCTGTGTTGTCACATAGGTGATAGACGTGTTTTCTAATAAAGGTAGCACAATTTGTTATGTGTCAGTGCAAACCAAAGGAACTTGAGTTTTCTAGCTTGTCAGACTTTGGAAACAATAACCAGTTTTATCATTAATTGCACTTTTACATTTGTTTAGCTTTAAACTGTATCTTGTATTTTTTGTTTTGTTCAGTTACACTGTTAAAGTGAAAAGGAAAAAATATTACAGGAAGTTTTGCTGAACCAAAGTTCTAGAATAAAATGAAATATGAGCTATCTATGAAACAAACATTGCAGTATGAACATATGGAATGAAGCAGCATTTATTGGAAAACTCAGATCTCTGGAGGTGGCCACGCCACTTGTGCTTGAGATTCAACAATATTAGCGTTAGGTTAAGTTGGGGGATGATGCCTAAACAAAACAAAACAAAACAAAACAGAATTTCCAGTGTGCATGGAGAGAAATGTTGAGAAGATTTTATTTTATTAAAACTGGAAAGTAAAATAAAGTCATACAGAATAAAGTCTTCACATGATATTACCTGAATTGAAAGCACAATTCTGCTGTGTTGTATGGCTTCAGTTAGTTGGATTTACATAGTCTCATGTCAGTATCTGTTAGCATTGAGGTAGGGCTACTGTAATAAGAACTCTAGCAGACTAGATAGAGAAAGAAAGAATTTTCAAAACCAATTAAGTCCACTTATGAATTGAAACTGAGTAAGTCTGGGAAAAATAGATGCTAAACAAAAGAAACTAAAAATTAGGGCCAAAAACATGAAACTAAAAATAAATAGAACCTTAGAGAATGTCCAACCCAGCTACCTACTTCCTCTGCTCTGATTTCTTCTGATCTCCTTGAAACTTCCTCCTATACCCGGAGTGTGCCAACACCAACCTACACGTGGACAGGCATGAGCATCTGCATTAGAACTAGGAGTGGTGTTGGCCTAGAACAGGCCTAGAACACACTGAACCTCTGCTTAGAAAAAAAAGACTTTTCTTGAGGAAAGACTGTACAGAAAGTCAACTCTGCCTGTGCCAAGGTCTCTTTCTTAACAGAACTAGTTCATAATAGGAACACGTGTGCACACGCCTATGTTATTTAATGAAAATAGAAACTCTTCAAACATTCACATCCTTCCTTGGGATGTAATTTTGTTCATCTTTTTTGTTCATATTAAATATAATTTTCTTTTATCAATTGATGATAATTGGCTTTTGTTTTGATGTTCTTGTCTGTAAGGTAACCTGATGTCCATCACTGGTTTATTTGTTTTTGTTTAAGAAATTGTACAAATTAATAAGACAATGCCACAGACCATTTATTTCATTACTATGTGGACATTTTAGCTCCTTAAAGCTATGTCTTCATTTTATCATTGCTTATATTAAACAAATAAAAGGTCTACTTAGGTGAGTCTCCCAGAAAGTATTAATAGGAACAGCCTGTTCCAAAAGGAGTGTTCCAAGAATGTTCATTTTTCAGTAACTTTTTTTATTCTACGTACTTTAAGGTTTTAAAAATCTTGAGACTATATAATCAAGACACTTAATTATAGGAAATACTGGGCCATTTTTAAGTAATTAGTTTGAAAGAGATATATTTTTTTCCTAAAGAATTTATTTATGTTTTAGTTCTTTTTTTAACCATTTGAATTGCTAGTATTCTGTTTAAGGAAAATAGGGTTTATAAATGAAGATATAATAAAGGATGTATAGCTGACATTTGTTAAGCTTCTACTCTATGCCACACAATATTCTAAAATCTATACCTGGACTATTTTATTTTCCATATTATTAAGACGAAACTATAACTTAAAAAAATACTATAAAATAGGAACCGCTGTTTTCTCCATATTACAGTTGAGGTGACTGAGACACAGAGAAATTTAGCAAGTTGACTGAAACTACACTGCTAGTAGGTAGCAGATTTGAACCTCGGCCATCTGATTCCAGATTGCTGAATTCCTCTGAAATCTGTCTCTAATAGAAAAAAGATATGGTATCTCTAGTAAAAACTAAAATCATTTCTATTAAACTTTTGAGCAAGTTTATGAGAAGTTTGGAACACTGGAATTAGCCTTAGTTAATTAGGCTTCTCAGTCTATTTTAATACATGACTGCTACAAGTTTCACTAGAAAAAGAAATATTTTATATAACCTCTACCAGAATAATCTTTTTTTATTTGTTTAAGCAAGAAGATAATTTTTCAAGCACTTTAAACTTGTCAAATTGGGTAACAGTAGATTTGTCAAGTTTTGGCCAGTTTTTTAAAAAAACACAAGTAGTCATTATTTATAATACAATTTCTGTGCTTTTTTTCCCCCAAAGAACTAGAAAAGTTCATACTATGTATTTTTAAAAGGTTGTAGATAATCCAAATTTTCAGTACCAACACAATTCCATATTACTGATAGGAGAAATTTGGCAAACCAGCTTTCTGACTTAGTTTACAGTTCTTCATCGACAACATAGATTTTTTTGTGTGTTTGGTGATTTGTCTGTATGCTGTGAGTTCTGAACGTAAAGGTTTTGTTCTTTAATTTGCTGTTAAACTCATAATGTATTTCCCGACATTAAGATGATCCAGATCCTTGATTTTAAAAAGTAGAAACATAACTCAAGGAATCTTTTCACTATTTCAATACCTTTTAAAACTTTTATTTTACGATGTTCTGGAAGAATGAAAAAGAAATAATTTAAAAATCAACATTAAGCATAAAAAAAGTGGAGTATATACGACAAGTTAATTTTATACTACCTCTTTCTAAATTTTTTTTACATTATTAACAAACATGAACAAAAGTTTACTAGATATATAAAATTCATTGTGCTGATATATTTTGGAAATGAAAATATGTTTTTTATTTTTATTACTCAGTTGAGTGAGTTAAAAATAACAGCATGGGAGGGGGCAGAGCAAGATGGCCAAATAGAAACCTATAGTGAATGTTCTTCCGCACGAACATCAAATTCGACGACTATCACAAAAGCAAGCACCTTGAGAAGAACCAAAAATCAGGCAAGTGATCATATTACATGGTTTTAACATTATATCAAGGAAAGATGCACGGAAGAGGGCAGAAAAGGTGATCTTGCATTCCCTATGCCACCGCTCCGCCAGCGCCCATAGAGCCACGCCAGCATGCCCAGGGGAGAGAGAAGTGTGCCTGGGGGAGGGACAGTGAAGTGACTGTGGGACTTTGCATTGAAAACCGAGGCAGCCCTGGTTCAGGGGAACACAGGAAAGTTCAAAATTCTGCTGGTGCCTAAGGAGGGAGCATTTAGATTAGCCCAGCCAGAGGGAAATCCTCCACCCCGAAGCTGGAGTTCTGACGAGCCCTACCACTGGCTGACAGAGAGCAGTCTGGGGGCAGTTGGGTGACAAAGGCTGCAGTCCTTGGGCAGTTCTTGTGGCTGTGCTGGCTCAGAGCCAGTGGACTTGGGGTGCATATGACCCAGTGAGATAACAGCAGTGGCAGCCATGCCAGTGCCTGTGTCGCCCCCTACCACAAATACAGGCAGTGTGGCTTAGGGATTCTTCTTCCACTTGGGGAAAGGAAAGGGAAAAGTTTAGAGGACATGGTTTTGCAATTTGAGTACCAGCTCAGCCACAGCAAAATAAAGTACCAGGCAGACGCCTAAAGCCCCCGGTCCAGGCTTTAGTTCCTGGAAGGCATTTCTGGACCCACCTTGGGCTGAAAGGAAACATGGTTCCCTGAAGGGAAGGACCCAGTCTTGGCAGGACTCACCACCTGCTAACTAAAAAGCCCTTGGGCTTTGTTTGAATAAACATCAGAGGTAGCCAGCCAACAGTCACCCCAGGCTTTGGGTGAGACTAGGCTGGCTTCAGGTACAACCTGGAACTGGTGGCCACAAGGGAGTGTCCACGTTACTCCTCCCCCAACTCCAGCAGCCCAGCACAAAGAGTGAGGGCAGAGAGTGAGAGACTTTGGTAGGTAATCTAGGGAATTCTTCTGTATCTTACCAAAGTCCCCCAAGGTAATATCAGCAGGAGTCTACAAGAGTCACAGCATTACTGGGCTTGAGACACTCCTAGTGCTGATGTGGCTGCAGTGACCAAAGACTTAGACCACAAGACTCAATTCTCTTTGAATACTTGGAAAGCCTTCCCAAGAAGGACAGGTTCAAACAAGCCCAGACTGCGAGGATTAAAATAAATAACCAACTCTTCAATGACCAGACATCAATGAACATCCACAAGCATCAAGAGCACTTAGGAAAGCACAGCCTCACCAAACAAACTAAATAAGGTACCAGTGGCAAATCCTGGAGCAATGAAAATATGTGACCTTTCAGACAAATAATTCAAAGTAGCTGTCCTGAAGAAGCTCAATAAAATTCAGGGCAACACAGAGAAGGAATTTAGAAGCCTATCAGAGAAATTTAACAAAGATTGAAATAATAGTAATAAAAAAATCAAGCAGAAATTCTGGAGCTTAAGAATTCAGTTGACAAACTGAGAAATGCATCAGTCTTTCAGAATTGACCAAGCAGAAGAAAGAATCAGTGAGCTTCAAAACACGCTATTTGTAAATGAAGTCAGAAGAGAAAAAAGAATAGAAAAGAATGAAGCACACCTACAAGATCTGAAAAATACCTTCAAAAGGGCAAATCTAAGAGTTATATTGGCTTTAAAAAGGAGATGGAGGTAGAAAGTTTATTCAAAGAAATAATAACAGAGAACTTTCCAAGCCTAGAGAAAGATATCAATATTCAGGTACAACAAGGTCACAGAACATCAAGCAGATTTAACCCAGACAAGATTATCTCAGGATGTATAACAATCAAGCTCCCAAAGGTCACAGATAAAGAAAAGGTCCTAAGGGAAGCAAGAAAAAAGAAAAAAATAACGTATAAAGGAGCTCTAAGACTTCTGGCAGCAGACTTCTCAGTGGAAACCTTATAGGCCAGGAGAGAGTAGCATGACATATTCAAAGTGATGAGGGGAAAAAATCTTTACCCTAGAATTTTGTGTCCTGCAAAAATATCCTTCAACCATGAAGGAGAAATAAAGACTATCCCAGACAAACAAAAGCTAAGAGATTTCATCAATACCACACCTGTCCTACAAGAAATGCTAAAAGGAGTTCTTCAATATAAAAGAAAAAGGACATTAATGAACAATAAGAAATCATCTGAAGGTGTGTAAATAACTGGTAACAGTAAGTATAAAAATACAAAATGCTCTATTGCTATAATTGTGGTGCATAAACCATTTGTATAATATATTGAACAAGAATACTAAAATACACATATAGTAGTAAAACTCAGTGTGAATGCCTTTGAGAGATTGTCATATATTCTTTCTTTACTCTTCCTCATTCCTACCAATTAAAGATCTCTCAATGACTCTCTCTCTCTTCTTCCCCCTCCCACCCCCAAACAATGTTTCCCTTACTCATGGGTTTCTAAACATTGGCTGTTTTTTCTATATGCCTTTAATAATTAATTATTTTATAGGCCATCTAACATATTGATTGCCACACTAGAAAAAATAAATTTTTCCTTGGGGCCATGGTGTTTTATTACGAAGATGGAATAAAAACTTAAAAAACAAAATGATCTTTTCTGATTTAATGAAAAATTTGTTATTTTTTATTGTTTTCTGTATGTGAGTTATATGCAACTTGAAAAATAGTTTACATGACTCCCAAGGTAGAGACATGTGAATTACATATGCTTCACGAGGCTCTGGACTCAAAACTAGCGTGAGTTAACTATAACTCACATGGCAGTTAATGTGTTAAGTATCATTCTTGGGATTTGATAGCTGACTTCAAAATTCCCTTCTGTCATGGAGTTGATCATCCAGTTGCTTGGTAGAATGTTGGAAGCACAATGTGACTACTTGTTGAATTGATCTTGGTCTTAAAGATGAAAAAATGTCAGTTCTTTTTAAAGATAGGGTATTGTCTGAAAATGTGCACTCGAATACTTTTTAGGAGGCTTTTTAGCAAATACAGGTTTTATATTCCCAATCTGTTGTGGTGTTTTAGAAAACATAACAAGCAGTAATTTTCTTCTTCTTCTAAATGACTCTTTCAGTTGACAGACCAATTCTCTAATGTGAAACTTTGAATGGAGAAGGAGTTAATTAGAGATGTCATGAAGTGATATTGTGTAAATTTTTAACTCAAGTTCCTTAGGTCTTTTTGCTCTACCCAACCTCTCTTTTAAGAAATTTAAAGGAAAAAGCCAAGTGCAATGGTGCACACCTGTAGCCCCAGCTACTTGGGAGACTGAGGTGGGAGGGTCGCTTGAGCCCAGGAGTTTGAGGCCAGCCTGGGTAACATAACGAGGCTCTGTCTCTAATAAAAATAAATATTAATAAATAAATAAAACTAAGAAATATGAAGAAAGAAATGATGTGTTGCTGAAGCAGATCACATGCACAAATTTGTAATTTTATTTCTGATTGACATATATGAACACCAAATGCTCAATTTCTATGTACCTTAGTATTTATTTGTATCATTTTATTTTTACAATTTTGGGATTATGCTTTGTGTGTTTGTTTCTTGCTTTTTTGCATTTGGCATTATATCATGAACATTGTATCATATCCTTAATTAATTTCAAAAATATTGTTTAATGGCTGTAAGTTAGTCCATCATATGAGAATAGTTTAAACATTTTCCTATTGCTGACCATTTCATTTGCTTACTCACCACTTCATGCCTCAGTAGAAATGAAAGAGCAAAATATCAATAAACATTTTTAACATAAAGTGTATTCAAACATGTTTTCTACTATATACATCAGATAAAAAGTTAGTATCAGATCATACATTATACTGTTTAGTCTTATATTAATAATTGTTAAACAATACTATTCAGATTAAATAGGAAAAAAACCCACCACAGGTCAATTTTCCTATTTCCTAACTTTGCTTGCCATTCACAGATATACAAACACATACGATTTTCATAATTTTACCCAAATGAAACAATTTATTGTGTATCTGCCATTATTTGCTTTAAAATATTTCTTTATAATAAACCTATTTGTTATTTTTGTCCTCTATTAAAAGTATAGATTACTGACAGTAAATTTGAATATTGGATATTATACAGAATGCATTTTATCTACTATTTCTGTCTCATACTTTCTATGGCCTCATGAATTTTATTAAAATACTTCTCTTTGAAATATTTACTTTTTGTGTAACAATGACTTTA
The DNA here is from genome assembly GCF_041146395.1 of Eulemur rufifrons. NCBI lineage: Eukaryota > Metazoa > Chordata > Mammalia > Primates > Lemuridae > Eulemur > Eulemur rufifrons. The sequence goes on from NC_090997.1 coordinate 39,705,460, forward strand.
TTTTAGTTAGAGAGTAAGTAGTGGAATCCTGTATTTTAGCCTATTACTTTTTTCATCTATAAAATGAGGCTCGTAGTGATTCACTGGGATGACGTAAAGCAGCGGTCCCCAAGCCTTTGGGCACCAGAGACTGGTTTCATGGAAGATAATTTTTTCACAGACCATGGTGGGGGCCAGGAGGTGGGGAAGATGGTTTCAGGATGATTCAAGCACATAACATTTATTGTACGCTTTATTTCTATTATTGCTACATTGTAATATATAATGAAATAATTACACAACTCACCATAATGCAGAATCGGTGCTAGCTCTGAGCTTGTTTTCCTGCAACTAGATGGTCGCATCTGGGGTTGATGGGAGACAGTGACGACCGAAGTGTGTTGCTTATGTCCAGTCTACTCCATAATCTCGTTCTGGTTGCTGTCACTGTAGAACACCCTGCTGCACAAAGATTGAATGTTGGAAATGGAGGCAGGTTTTTTAGTGCTTTTGTGGCAATCTCAGGATACCACCTTGACTTTAATCCAGAATGTATGGAGATTTGAAGTTGTCTCAAACATACTTTTAAGGCCACCAGCATTTTGCGATCTCAAGCAGTTGATCCTCTTCTAGCATGGTCAAAGTCTATTCACCTGGCTTATTCACAAATGGGTTGCAGATCCATTCCTTCCCAATTTGGGGGTCTTTCGTGGTTGGGAAGTAACGCTCAAACTCTTTTGAAAGCTGAGGTGGGTGATCATGCACCAGCTGTGAGAAAGAAGGCCCTGGTTCAGTCTCTTTGAAAATCTCTGCTAATGTTTGAAACATGTCAAAAATCCCAATGTTCACTCATCTTTCCCATAATTCGAGTTTGGTTTTGAATGCAGCCACTTTATCTGCCCACTTGAACACAGTTGTCATTCTCCCCTGAAGCGACAGATTGAGTTTGTTGAGCAGGTTGAATATGTCACACAAGTAAGCAAGTTTTGTGACCCATTCTGTGTCACAGAAATGTGCTGCTGGTGGTGACTGTTTTTGTAAAAGAAATTTCTCTAGTGGCTTTCATATCTCAAAAACTCTGGCCATTGATCTACCTTTAGAAAGCTGTCTCACTTCTGTGTATAAGAGAAGACACGTGTGCTCTGCGTTTATCTCCTCACAGAGCTGTGTGGACAGAGGTGAGTTAAGGGCAGGTACTTTAATGTGGTTGATAATTTTAATTACATCCTGCAAAACGTTATTTAGTTCAGGTGACATTTTTCAGCTAGCCAGCGTTTCTCTATGGATGACACAGTGCATAGACTCACATTCAGGAGTGGCCTCCTTGACCGGAGTTGTGAAACCAAAAAACCGTCCATTCATGGCAGCCGCTCGGTCCGTGCATATACCGACACAAAATGACCAGTTCAGTTTTCCTGATATGTAATCGTTCAAAGACTTGAATAGTTCTGCAGCTGTGGTGTTGGTTGACAACAACAGTGCAGATAACATATCCTCATACACACCCTCCTGAGAAATACATGGCACAAAAATAAACATTGTTGCCTTGTTGTCAACATGGGCAGATTTGTCAACCTGAATTGTGTACCACAGTGACTCATTAGTCCTAACAATTGTGCCTCAGTATCTTCTACTATTTCATTAATTCGTCTAGTTATGGTGCTAGCTGAAAGAGGAACACATGCCACCTTTGGAACTGCAGCCAGTGGTGGCCTTCAATAATTGCTTCTGTTCTTTGTGTTCACTCTTTTTTCTTTTGAAAAACTCCAAAGGCTTGTCGTTTAATGCAGGGTCCTTGCTCTCCATGTGACAAAGCAGTTCTGAAGGTTTCATGGCTTCGTTGGATAGCTGGTCACCACATATTATATGAAGCGGGCTTGGAGAATGTGAATCATCTGTTGCAATGAATCCATAATTTAAGTAGGACTCTTGGTATTTTCTTTTAAATGCAGCTTTCATTTTGTTAGCAGTTTTAAGAGTTTTCTGCTGTCCCATCATTGGGTCTTTCCCCCTTTTCAAAGAAGCTCTCCAACGACATTTGTTTTTCACTCATTTTTGCTAGGGTTAGCTTATGGGCTTACTAAAACTGTGACTGACACAAGTGTGCACTGTGGGAAAAAAGCACAAATGGAAGTGGTAAATAAAATAATGGGCGGGCCATGCATGAACTAAAATAAGTGTTGTATTCTGACTTAAAGCCTGCCACCAGATGCAGCTTAATTGTCACTTGCCTCTCACTGACAAGGTTTTGGTATGAGTCTGCAAGCAATTGATTTATTATGGTCTCTGTGCAGTCAAACCTCTCTGCTATTGACAATCTGTATTTGCAGCTGCTCCCCAGTGCTAGCATCACTGCCTCAGCTCCACCTCAGATCATCAGACATTAGATTCTTAAAAGGATCCCACAACCTAGATCCCTCCGCATGAGCATTTTACGGTAGGGTTCGCAATACTATGAGAATCTAATGCTTCCACTGATCTGACAGGAGGCGGAGCTCAGGCAGTGATGGGAGTGATGGGGAGCCGCTGTAAATACACATGAAGCTTCCCTCACTTGCCCGCTGCTCACCTCCTGCTGTGGGGCCCGGTTCCTAACAGGCCACGGCCTTGGGGGTTAGGGACCACAGTTGTAAAGAATAAATTCTTTAAATATATGTAAAGCACCCACTACAATATCTGGCACATGGTAAGCACGGAATAAATGACCACTTCCTTCTCTTTTATTCTTGTTTACACTGTAAGTTAGAGCATTAACTGGTCGGCAGAAGATTCTATAAGGAAAAATGCTCTATCAATTAGAGCCTTTTAAAAGGTGAAGATGACTGTCAGGGATCTCTCTCCCATCAGGCGAGTTGTTGGACTAGGGTGACTTCTAAGGTTTCATTCATATGCTATAATTTCAAGATTCCAAAACAGTGAAAATAACTGGTATGCTTCATTAGGTAGTGTGGTCTCAAGTTTAGGATAATTTAGTTTGACAGTCAAATCATAAAACAGATGTTAAAACATTTACAAACCTAAATGAATTATTTTTTAATTGGCAGTCCAATCATCTTAAGAATTTAAGCTATATTTGATTGTCTGAGATTTTCCTTGAATCATAATGATTTAGTTTGTATATAAAAAGTAATTCCAGTTCTGTGTCATTATGAGACAAAATATTTAGTGAAACTCAAACTGCCTTTTTTTTTTCCATTTTGCATCAAAGTCTGTTTCTTTTTGCATGGACTTTATTTCAGTTCTTTACAAGAATAAAAAATATACTCCTTTTCATCAGAAATTTCCTTCCCAACAATCACTGAGTTCATATAGTATGACTATTTGATGGATAACAATATAATCAAATTTGTTTATGACATACATTCTTTATTTAACTTTACTCTTAATTAATGGAGAAAATTATGTAATCAAGGTACTTCCCACAAAGAGTTCTTAAGTTAAAGTGCTTCATACCACTAACTTTTGTCTTGTGACTTCTGTTTTCTTTGCCTAGAAGCACTGGAAGAAATGAGAGGAAACTGATCTCATTTGTTTTAATCTCTGAGTGGCTATTATTTCCCTGCAGCTGGGGCATAGATTTTGTTACAGAGCTTTGTAGACTGCCTCCTTGTTTCGTGCAGACTATGCTGACCTTGGATTGCAATGGAGGACAGAAACCATTTAGTAGCACCCAACAGTGTAGCTTTTATTTTGATTGTTTTTGGATGTTCTAAGTTGGCTCAAAGCAGGTTTTCTGGAGCAGAATCTTAGGGTGGAGTTTAGAATTAGAGAAGCATTTCTCCATAGATGAAAAAGATTTACCCTATCAACCTTTTACATTAGGTATTCTCACTGGGCTTGCTCTAATTCTTTAAAAGGTTCTTATTCCAATTCCTTTCATTCTTTGTTGAGCTGTTTAGGTCAGATGTGGCCTTCTTCTCTGACTGCGCTTCTGTCATGCACACTTAGGGCCTCTGCAGTTTCTCTCCTTCACCTTTAAGGGGCAGACTTCACTAGAATTAGGAGATCCCCATGTTGGTTTTCTCTTGCTGCTATAACAAAGTACCACAAATTTAGTGGCTTAAAACAACAAAAAATTAATGTCTTTCAGCTCTGTAGGTCTGGAATTTTTGATATAGAAAAGAATTACATAACACAACCTGCATTTTTCTTCTCCTTATTTTTAGAGGGAACCAGCAGGAATCAGAGTACTGGCTGACCCCTTACTAGATGTGTGGTCTTACACAAAATTTTTAGCCCTTTAATCTTTAGTTTTTCCATTGGTAGTACTCAACTCACTGAATTGCTGTGAAGTTTGAATGAGTTAATAATGTTAAGCTTTTAGAATGGGGCCCACCATACAGAAAACATTTAACAATATTATTGCAATATATCACCATCACTGTTTATCATCACCATCTCTCTACTCATTTTTCCTGTCGTCATTATGAAACCAATTTCTTGATTCGGGCCAGCTTCTCTCTCTTATTTATGGTTGAGGAGTTACCTCTAGATGGTGAAGGAACCTTGTAGCCTTCTGGTTGTATTGCATAAGTAGGTGTGTAGTGAAGCCAGGTGGATACAACTTCCAGATGTGAGAATGTGTGTATCCAGGTGTAGAAGTTGTCGATTTCATACAAGGTAATTTATAATGCTTAATTTACATAAGGAAGATATTTTCACATTATCTTTTCTTTAAATTATGTACTTATTGTTTGTCAATTTGGTGACAAAATTTTAAGAATGATAATTTAAAAGAAACTATAATTTTCATTCTGATTAACACATTAACTGCCACATGAGTTGTATTTAACTCAAGCTAGTTTTGAGCTGGGAGCCTGGTAAAGCATATGTAATTCACACATCTCTTTACCTTGGGAGCCACGTGAACTATTTTTAAAGTTTCTCATAACTCACACACAGAAAACCATAAAAAATAAATTTTTCATTAAATTAGAAAGGATCGTTTTGTTTTTGAAGTTTTTATTCTATTTTTGTACTAAAACACTGTGGCCCCAAGGAAAACTTTTTTTTCTATTATGGCAAAGTATTAAGCTATATGATTATAACCCAAAATAAAAGTGAGTTCCAAAATAGCTTCTTTTAAAATATTAGCAGGCAAAATATATAAGAACAGTTCTTGTCAAGTTGGCTTATCAGCCACATATTATATCTACTTATAATCTTCAATGAAATAGGAAATAGTACATAAATGTTGTCAAATATATATACTGCTAAATTTAAAATGTATTAAATATGAGCATTTTCTCTTTAGTCTCAAAAGAGCAAAAGGAAATCTGAGTTACATCAAAGTGAACATACTTTTTTAATACAGAAGGCATGAATTCAGCTTTATAAAACTATTATAAATAAGACTAAGTCTTTTTTCTACCAAGTTTAATAGGATATGTTTACTTTTAAATTTTAGTTTTGTTAATTACAGTATTATACTGTGAATGGTAGCAAATATGTCCTTATGTAGTTTTCTTCTAGCATCTTGCTTTATAATAGAAGCAAATATTTTCTTTCTTTATTATTATTTTTTTGTTCCACAGAAGACACAAGTTTTAATAATTTCTTATAATTTTACCTGCTTGATTATAGTCATGATAATATATTTTCCCCTATATTTTATGATTGACCATTTCTGACATGAAAGTTAAGGATTTATATCATTTAAAGAGGCGTTCATCTTCTTTCTCTTTTTCTTCATATATTTTGATAATTATGGTATTTTTTGTGTTTGTTTCTTCCATTATCTTTCTAAGTTTGTAAAACATCATTAAAATTTCATTTATAGCTCTCCACTAACAACACTGAAAGACAACTTTCTCTTTTTCAGGCTCTACTTAAGTATCCAGAGTTCACAATTAAACTTCCTTCTTTAGGGTAGAGGCCTGTGGGGGAATCAGTCTTATTTCTACAAAACCCAGAAGAAGTTGTACTACTAACATTTGCATGGTCATAAAATTGCAAAAATTGTATTGGTTTTACTGTTTTTAAATTGGTAGGTAATTATGGTATTATCTTTGTAAAAGACATTCTAATAAATGTTATCAATGTGGACAATATTTGGTTTTGGAAGGGATGGTGAAGAAATATAGTAAGCAAATATTTTCTTCTAACATTTATATATATGCAACAATGGCCATATTTTTGAAATGTAAATAAAGATGTAACACCTCCTCAGATTTTTATTTTGACCACTGATTAAATTAAACCTTCAATAATCTTGCAAAAATGAGATATTTTCCTCATCATACTTCTGATATGGCCCCTCCCAAAAGTATGAAATTAGTTCAAATCTAGTAAAAAATACCAAGAAAGACAGTACCCCAAGAATTGATTTTATCCTGACCTAAACAAGCTTATATTATGAAAGTGGTGATATTTTAACAGATCACAATTTAAACAATTTAACTTCTGTAGGGCTGACAGCTTCATTTCCCATGCAACTCCTGTCGTGCTTCCTAGGTGCTTCCTAGAGCGTGTTTTGAAAAGGATGCCAAGATCAGGTAGTGATGTTTGCCACGGATACAGAATGTCAGCAGTGCATTAGGAGTGGTACACATTTTCTATCCTTAAATGTCTGGATGTGAAGGGACATGGAGAACAGTAGATCTTATATCTTCTGACTTGTAACTTGGGATCTTTCCTCAATTCCTTTGAATAACCTCTTGTGGGAAGCCCTGTCCCATCCCTAGTCAGGGAGGATTGTCTGGATAGGACTCCTGTGGAATGGACATGGTAATTAACCAACATAGACACTGACTCGTTGCCATCCATATGGTCATGAGGTTGATGTTGGAGTCCTCATGTGTGAGCCCCATAAGGGCTCTGTGTTCAGTTCTTAGTGTCCCTTTTACACTTACCCACTTATTTATTTATTTATTTTTGAGACAGAGTCTCACTCTGCTGCCCGGGCTAGAGTGCCATGGCGTCAGTCTAGCTGACAGCAACCTCAAACTCCTGGGCTCAAGCGATCCTCCTGCCTCAGCCTCCCATGTAGCTGGGACTACAGGCATGTGCCACCGTGTCCGGCTGATTTTTTCTGTGTATTTTTAGTTGTCCAGCTAATTTCTTTCTGTTTTTTTAGTAGAGACGGTGTCTCGCTCTTGCTCAGGCTGGTCTCGAACTCCTGAGCTCAAACCATCCACCCACCTCAGCCTCCCAGAGTGCTAGGATTACAGGTGTGAACCACCACGCCCAGTTTACACCTACCCATTTGTGTTTTTCATTAACATAACTTACGAAAGCCCCAGAAATGAGAATCCATGTTTGCCTATATTTTTTTTAAAAAGGGATTTTACTTAAATGAAGAATATCTTTATTCTGATATATTATCATCTTTAATGTACCCCAACTAATGTGAAACAGAAAACTAATGTCTAATATCCTTGGAAACTATAAAATATTCAATAGTAATCAAAACATAAAATGATCCTTTCCCGATTTACTGTTTTGTTTTTTTTTTTTTTTTGAGACAGAGTCTCGCTCTGTTGCCTGGGCTAGAGTCTCGAACTCCTGACCTCGAGCGATCCACCCGCCTCGGCCTCCCAGAGTGCCGATTTACTGTTACTCTCTACTCCTGATTACATTTTGTAAAACATAGACAATTATATCTGCAAGTTTCAGTAGGAAAAATACTATCATGAAACCAAATGTATATTCTCACTTCATGTGTGTATTGTAGTATTTTGGTTAATATTAATCAGTAAATAATAAGCTCAGCAGATATTTACTATATGTGCTGAGCGGAAGAGAGGCAATGATGAATGGAATGTGGTACCTGCCCTCATGGAGCATAGAGGTGCTCCTATTTGGGTCTTCATTATATAGACTATGTATGTGTGCATTATTTAACAACTAGGAGGCGAGCACTTATGCAGAATACTGCCGTCATTTCTCCTTTACGTACTATAAAGTTACCATTTTCAAGTCCGTGGAAGCCAGCCTGTCATGTGTGTTTTCTAAACTAAAGTGGATTCATTAGAAATTGGGATCTGCTTAGCCATCTCTACTTAGAGGAGACTTTGGCTTAGTGACTTGTGGTTGTGTATAAATGAAAAGCAGAGTTATTGAGAAATATATTCACAAAGGGAGAACTTTAAAGTTGCAAAAATAGCATGCCTTGAGAGTAGTATAAAATCTTGATCCCTCCGTCATTACCAATAAACATTTATGGAGAATCCCTGGAGTAACGGGCTCTGGATTTTACATCTTTGGTTAAACTGCCTTTGTCTTCTGTTACTGCTGTCCTGTAATTACCCAAAATGCTCTCTGTTAATTTTCACAATGATTTTCATTTAGAGTATAGCATAGAGTGTCTGTGGGCTTTTAAAAAAATTTTTAAATTAAATTTGATGAATCCTCCCTCCTTGGCCTCCCAGTAGTGCTAGGATTACAGGTGTGAGCCACCACTCCTGGCCGAAAGCTTTTCTTCATCAGAGTTTAATAAGTGGGTTTGCAATCTAGTGTATAGACCTAATTCAAAGTGTTCTACAGTAGACAGGAATTTGTATGTTGGCCAATTTTGCATACAGCGATTTCTCCTAATTCATTTCCCTTTGCTGTTTGCCTAACATATACTTTCTTATCCAGTATTTTTTTCCCCTTAAATCTCATACTTTAGTCATCATAACTCACTTTATTCCTAGTGCTCTTTTCTACATACTGATCTTGGTGCTCCTTTTCCCTTTTTCCTACGTTATATAATTATTAGTGAGAAAAGATAAATTATTTCTCCTATATGGTGACTTCCCCCACCCGACATTTCAGTTTGAGGTAGAGAGAGCTGAGAAAAATTCCTTGACTTTGGTGATTCAGAAGTCATTTGTAACAGCTATTCAGTAGTCCACAGGTTCTCAGCCTCCTTGTCCATTAGAATCTCCCAGGGTTTTAAAAATTCCTGATGCCCCAGCCATACCCCAGAATAATTAAATCAGAGCTTCTGAGGGTGAGATCCAGGCATCAGTTTTTGAAGCTCTTCAGGTGATTTTATTTTGCAGCCAAGTGTGAGACCTAGTCCAGGAGAGTATTGTATGGCACAATTAGGTTGGAATTGTAGGAATTGGAGTCAGGGGAGGAAACTGGGACAGGAATTGTAGGCTATCATTTTGATAAATTTGGTGGTGAAAGGTAGAAGAGAGATGGGACTGTAACTCAAGGAACTGGTGGGAAATATAGCATACTCAGATCAGTAAGAACATTCTGGCATATTATGTTAGCAAATATAGCAGTGAGTCTCAGCCACTCCCTTAGGACAACAGTTTAGGAGTTGGGGATGAACATGCAGTTTGCAAAAGCTCCTAGGTAATTATGATTAACTCTTCCCTTCCCCGCTTCCTTCCCTTCCTTTTCTCTGCATCCATTCCTTTCCCTATTGTTATCCTCCTCCCCCTGCTTCTAGTTGCTTTGTCCTTTTCTTTCTTAAATCAGCTGGGAGGGGGGTTGGGTATCAGACACTTGCTGTCAAAGCTAACTTTCCTCATGGTGGCCCTATTGCTCCAGCACTTCTAGAACTCCAGCAAGAGTTCTAGATTCACCTTGATTAGACCATAACGATGATATTTCCTCAACCAGTAACTGAGGCCAGGGGAATGGGACATGCTGATTTGCTAAGCCAATCAAGGAAATACATAGGAAAATGGGAATGGATGCTGTAGACAGCCAGTACTACCTACTGCATATATAGAAGTCACAGTGATTCAATATAATGAATTATTTTACATAGGCAAATTATTGATGCTTTTTAAATGGGGACAGTTTTGAATAGCATACAGAAAATACTATTTAGTGCTACTATTATTTTTCTGAGCATCAAATATTTCAGTGAATAAATCATCTCTCTGGTATTTTATAATATAATATGATAAATATCAAATTATAATTATATCAAATGTAATTTGTTCACTTAAACACTGTAATGTATGGAAAGCTGTGTCTTATCTTACTGATCTTTCTTGTGAAGACTCATTACTTCACAATGTTGCTATTGTGACAGAATCTAGGAGTTCTATCATTATATTTCTGGAGATTGTCAGGCAAATGTGTTGCTGTACTTTTTCTGGTTACTGTTAATATTTTATAGAAAAATATGGTTCCTAGGTATGGCATTTTTAAGACCCTGCAAATTCTTTGTCTGGAAAATGGTATAAATGCCAGTAAGAGTTTAAAAAGACTGCCAAAACTTCCTACAAAATGGAATTAACAATTGAAAGAAAAGAAGGTAGTTAGTAAGAAGTCTAAAGACTGTTTAAGATAAAGCTCTTAACTGTGAACTTTAGTACTGTTTTGTGTATAATGTAGTTGGCACCCGTTAGAGTTGATCCATTTCATGGTGGCAATCATGTTCTTAAGAAATTGTTTGGTATCCCAAAGCAGTTTCTCAACAGGACAGTGAGCAGAAAAACACTTGCTAGCATCTGGAAGTTTAAATCAGACTGCAATCACTTCTGTTTAATTTGGAATTAAAATTGACGATTAAAAGTACTTGAGATAAAACCCCATAACCCCAGTCCAGTCATGAGAGAAACACCAGATGAATCTCAATTAAGGGACATTCTGCAGAACACATGACTAATCCTTCTCAAAACTGTCAAGGTCATCAAAAACAAGGAAAGTCTGAGAGACTATCTCAGCCAAGGGAATCCTGAGGAAACAAGAGGACTGGATGTAACGTGGATCCTGGATGAGATCCTGGAATGGAAAAAGAACATTAGGGGAAATCTGAAGACCAGTAGGACTTTAATGAATAATGTATCAATATGGGTTCATTAATTGTGACAGATATAACTTAATAATGTAAGACAATATTAATAATACTAGGAACTGGATGTGGGGTATATGGGAACTCTGTGTACTCTTGTCACAGTTTGTCCTTAAATTTAAAACTATCCTAAAATAAAAAGTTGTTTTTAAAGATTTGGGAATAAACTTTGCAGGAAAGAAAAAACTTCTACCATGAGGTTACTGTAGCGGAACCCCTGTGCTACTGTTTGACAAGGAAAGAAGCCCTGCATTCTCGGGGACCTCTCTGTAGTCACTGAGGCTGGAGCATCCCTAAGAGTTGGCATTTTGGACCTTTATTGTGGGTCTTTCATCTCCTGTTTTATGTCTGTCTGTCTGCCTGTTTGTTCACTGTAGTGTAGTATCGCCTAACAAATAAGGAAACTGTTACTTTTTTTCAATATCCACTGTGTGCCAAACATGTACTAGATTTCACTAAAATTAACACATCCAGTTTTTAAAAGCCTGTGGGACAGGCTTACCATTTCCACAAATAAGAGAAACTGAGACTTAGAAGACTAAGTAACCAGCATCACTCAGATGTGTACTGACTGCGCGAGAACCTTGGTTATTATTACTTGAGTCCAATTCCCAACCTTTCTGCCTCCCTACATATATGCCTTCTCTGTTATGGTAAGATGCAGGTTAGCAAGATATTCTTTTTAACCTGTACCTATTTAAAGAAAAAAAAACTTAAAAAAATTTGAAATAATTATAGGCACTCAGGAAGTTGCAAAAATAGTACTTACTGTTCTTTGTATCCCTCAACCAGCTTCTCTCAATGGTGACATCTTATGTATTAATAACTATAGTACGATATCAAAACCAGGAAATTGACATTGGTGCAATAGTGTTAACAAGGCTGCAGAACTTTTTCAGTTTTCACCATTTTGTTTTACCCGTATTCATGTGTGTGTGTGGTGGGGCACGGGTGTGTGTAGTACTATGCAGTTTTATCACATGTGTAGATTCAATAGCCATGACCACAGTCGAGTGACAGAACTGTTCCATCACAAAGAACTCTCTCATGCTACACTTTTATATTTGCACTCCATTCCTCCAATACTTTGGCAACCACTAATCTTTTCTCCATCTCTATAGTTTTGTCTTTTCAAGAATGTTTATATGAATGGAATCAGACAGTATATTACCTTTTTAGCCTAACTTTTTTTTTTCTTTTTTTTTTTTTTATTTGTTTTTGTTTTTGTTTTTCATCTTATTGTTATGGGGGATACAGAATTGCAGGTTACATACGTTGCCCATGTACCGCCTTTCCCCCCAAGTCAGAGCTCCAGGCGTGTCTGTTCCCCAGATAGTGCGCGTTGCACCCATCATGTAGGTATATATCCCTCCCTTCCCCATCCCCCCTTCCTGAGTCAGCACCTTCAAGTGTTACCATTCCCCAAAGGGTGCGCAATGCACTCATTGGTAGGCATACACCCATCCCCTCCCCCACCCCCCCCCTCAGTCTGATATCCGATTGGTGTCGTTCCTAGATGTGTATTTAGGTGATGTTCAGGGAAACCTATTTTCTGGTGAGTACATGTGATGCTTGTTTTTCCATTCTTGGGATACTTCACTTAATAGAATGTGTTCCAACTCTCTCCAGGAGAACCATAGAGATGTTGTATCTTCATTATTCCTTATAGCCGAGTAATATTCCATGGTATACATATACCACAGCTTACTAATCCAATCATGTATTGATGGGCATTTGGGTTGTTTCCACATCTTTGCTATTGTGAATTGTGCTGCTATAAACATTCGGGTGCATGTGTCTTTGTTGCAGAATGACCTTTTTTCCTTTGGGTATATGCCCAATAATGGGATTGCTGGATCGAATGGCAGGTCTACTTGAATCTGTTTAAGATACCTCCATAATGCTTTCCACAGGGGTTGCACTAGTTTGCAGTCCCACCAGCAGTGTATGAGTGTTCCTGTCTCTCCACATCCACGCCAACATGTGTTGTTTTGGGTTTTTTTTGATAAAGGCCATTCTCACTGGGGTTAAGTGATATCTCATTGTGGTTTTGATTTGCATTTCTCTGATGATTAGAGATGTTGAACACTTTTTCATATGTTTGTTAGCCATTCTTATATCTTCTTTCGAGAAGTTTCTATTCATGTCATTTGCCCACTTTTTGATAGGGTTGTTTGATTTTTTCTTGCTGATTTTCCTGAGTTCTAAATAGATTCTTGTTATCACTCCTTTATCTGATGTGTAGTATGCAAATATTTTTTCCCATTCTGTAGGTGGTCTGTTTATTCTCGTGACTGTTTCTTTGGCTGTGCAGAAGCTTTTTAATTTAATCATGTCCCATTCATTTATTTTTGTTGCTGCTGTGATTGCCTTGGGGGTCTTCTTCATAAAGTCTTTACCTAGGCCAATGTCTGTAAGAGTCTTTCCTACATTTTCTTCTAGAATTCTGATTGTACCACGCCTAAGGTTTAAGTCTGTTATCCACCGTGATTTGATTTTTGTGAGAGGTGAAAGCTGTGGGTCCTGTTTCAGTCTTCTACAAGTGGCTAACCAATTCTCCCAGCACCATTTATTGAATAGGGATTCTTGTCCCCAGAGTATATTCTTTCCTGCTTTGTCAAAAATTAGGTGACTATATGAGGATGGTTCTATATTTGGATTTGCTGTTGTGTTCCACTGGTCTGTGTCCCTGTACTTGTGCCAGTACCAGGCTGTTTTAAGAACCACGGCCTTGTAGTATAGTTCGAAGTCTGGCAAATTAATACCTCCCATTTTGTTTTTGTTGTTTAAAATTGCTTTTGCTATACGGGGTCTTCTCTGGTTCCATACAAAGTGTATAATTATTTTCTCTACATCTGTGAAGAATGATGTTGGTAATTTAATAGGGATTGCATTGAATCTGTAGATCACTTTGGGTAGTATAGACATTTTAACAATGTTGATTCTTCCGATCCACGAGCATGGTATATTTTTCCATCTATTTGCAAGTTCTGATATTTCTTTTCTCAGTGTTTCATAGTTTTCCTTATAGAGGTCCTTTACCTCTTTAGTTAGGTATATACCTAGATATTTTATTTTCTTTGTTGCTATTTTGAAGGGTATTGAGTCTTTAATTTGGTATTCTGATTGACTGTTATTTAGCCTAACTTTTTTCACTGAGCATAATGCCCTTGAACTCCATCCAGGTTTTCGTTCTTTTTTATCGCTGATTAATTTTTCAGGGTATGGATATACTATAGTTTTTTAGCCATTTACCTATTGAAGGGCTTTGGGGTTGTTTTCAGTTTTTGCTATTATGAAAAAGCTGTTGTGAATATCTGTACATACATTGTTATGTGGATATAAGTTTTTATTTCTTGGGGATAAATGCCCAAGAGTGTGGTTGCTAGGTCATATGGAATATGCATGTTTAGTTTTATAAGAAATTGCCAAACTGTTTGCCAGAGTGGCCATAACATTTAACATTCCTATCACCAATGTATGGGAAATCTAGTATCTCCACACCCTCACCACTGGTTAGTGTTATCACTATTTTTATTTTTCTGCTCTAATAGTTATGTAATGACATCTCATTGTGATTTTAATTTTCATTTCCCTAATAAGTAATGGTGTTGAACATCTTTTCATGTACTTTTTTGCCATCTGTATCTCCTCTTTGATGAAATGTCTGTTCTTATCTCTTGGCCATTTCTTTTTTCTTTTTTTCTTTTTTTTTTTTGAGACAGAGTCATACTCTGTAGCCTAGGCTAGGGTGCAGTGGTGTCATCATAGCTCACTGCGACCTCAAACTCCTGGGCTCAAGCAATCCTCCCAAGTAGCTGCGACTAAAGGTGTGTGCTACCACACCCAGCTATTTTTCTATATTTTGTAGAGACGGGGGTCTCACTCTTGCTCAAGCTGGTCTCGAACTCCTGACCTCAAGCAATCCTCCCTCTTCAGCCTCCAGAGTGGTAGGATTACAGGTGTGAAGCACCAAGCCCAGCACCATTTTCTAATTGGATTGTTTCTCTCTTTACTGTTGAGTTTTGAGAATTGTTTACATATTCTGTGATATAAGATCTTTGTCAGATGTGTGGTTTGCAAATACTGGCTTCCAGTCTTTCCTGTGCCTATTTTTACTAAATCTATTACATTACTATTTCCTAGAGGTTCTGATTTTCCTGTGGGGAGATGATTCCTACCTTTTTTCCCAGAAATTATCTTTTGCATTTCGCCATGGAAGAAGATTTTTGTCAAACTTTCTGGGTTTTTATTATGAAAAAAATAGTGTTTTCCCCATCCTCTCTGTATCTCCAATCCAAGAAATTCTGACACTTTCCTTTGGGGATATCTTTCCCTACCAATTTGTTTATGGTGCTAAAATTATTTTCACCAATATGGCCAGCTTATATGTGCTTTGTGATTTCATTACTTTAAAGTTAGCTCCCTTCATTATTTATTGGGAATAATACCTTTAAAAAAGCATTTCATGACTTCTTAAGGTCCTTGGAGTTTCTTTTGGTCCCTTCCTTCCTTCCTCCCTCCCTCCCTCGCTTCCTCTCTTCCTTCCCTGTTTTGACTCTTTGGCCATCCACATTTTTTTGCCATTTTTGTGTTAAAATGGTCATCTGACAACCTTCTGAGTCTAAGCTTTGTCAAGAATTCAGGGCTGAAGTTCTTTTTGCTAAGAATATGTTGCATTCTGATATCAGTATTGAAGCACTAGAGACTCTCAAGCCTTGTCATTCTCCCAGCCTGAGAGATGTAAAGATAACTGAAAACTAGAATTTTTTCAGGTAAACTTTTATTTGCTGAGTACCTGCTGTGTGCCAGATATTGTATGCTAGGATAACTTCTATTAAAGGAATTCAGGTAGCACATTTAATCTTTCAGCTACTGGAGTTTGATTTCCTTCATTATCATGCTGATCAGTGTATACTGGCAGTGTAGATGATTGAGTAGAAAAGAGAGAGCCATGCTGTCTTGTCACTTGCCTAACTGATAACAGATTCAGGACAAGGACCCAAGCCTTCTACTTCCTAGTACAGTTTTAGCCCTAAACCCAAAGAAGTTGGGATGTTTTGTCATTCTTTGATTTTTCATAAAGGGAACATTTCTTCACAACATAAGAAGATAACTAATTGGAATTAACTTAAACTTTTTAAGAAATCAATGCATACCTAAAAACCAAATAATAGAATTTTTAAACAAATTTTATAAATCATAATTCAAATACATACTAAGGAAAAACAAATGTACTCCTCTGAACTTTGTGTAATTGGGTACATAGAAAACTTTCAAATTATATTTTGCTTTCATTTTTAGATTACTTCACAATCACTCCAAGTTGCTAGGTAGCAATATTATTATGGTACTAGCTTAGAATTTGCTATATTATAATTAGTTTTGGTGTCTGAAAACACAGAGAGAATGTCAATGAGGGACAAAGGTTTCCCTTTAGTGCCCCTAGATAGAGCATATGAAAATCTATCCACTGTAGATTCCTCCTCCTTGCCAAAGGAACAATAGACAACATTTATAAAAATATGATCTTTGTGCACATTGCTAGGTTACTCAATTTTTAGCTTTTTTCTTTACAATACATAATCGTAAGAAAAAAACCCAACACTGAGAGATATAAGAGATAGGGAGTGGAAACCAGTAGTGTAAATGGGAAATTGATATTATCATTAAGGTACTGTATATGGTAATAACATATTAGATTACGGGAAGAGAAAAGATATTTGAATACTCACCAAGAAAGGATTCCAGTTAGCTGTAAGCTATAGGGAAGTACTTTCAATTCTAATCCCCTATTTTTATTTTTCCAACTTTCTCCGAAGTGGATATTTTAGTGTTGATCCTTAAAAAGCTTTTTACTGAATAAAATAATTTCCCCCAAATTACAAAAACATATGATCTGCTCATATTGATTGTATACTTTAACTTCCTACTCTCATCACTATATTGTGTCTGACTCAGATTGTCAGCAACTGTATTTTGCATCTCTAATGATATTTCTGGATTTCCTATCAGAACCCTGAAAGTTTACCTGGAGAATCTTATAAAGATCGACAGCTACTCTTGTACAGATTCTATAAAGTAGAGCTATGTAAAATATCAAAACCATCTGTCACTCTCTTCCTGCCAGGGCTGGTCCACTGGCCATCTGGTTGTCCCCTTCTTCTCACTGCCCCATGTCCCTCCTTGGGTGTGCACCCTCCTCCTCCTCCCTAGGCTGCTGTTCCATGGGCCTCCCCTCCTTTCCATCACTGGATTTCACCAGGCTCTTTCTGCCTCTGTGCTTTTGCATTTGTTGTGTGACCTGTCAGGAATGCCCCTCCCAGGTTCTTTGCAGCGCTGGTTCCTCCTCCTTCTCAAAGGACAGCTCCTTAGAAAGTCCTCCCCTGAGCACACTGTACCACTCAGAGCTCCCTGATACTCTCTATCACAGACCCCTGCTTACTTCCTTTTGTAGCCCTCCTCAAATATATCCCCCCCCCATTAGAACATAAAACTCTGTGAGGGTAGGGACATAGTGGGCTTTCAAATATTTGGTTCAGAAATGATTGAAAAAAGGAATGCATTTTTAAAAGATCAATACCAAGGTCCTGAAGACTTCTTGGAGAAGGGCATTTGAGCTGAATTTGACAGATGGACTATGTGAAGATAGCAGAGTATAGGAAAACAAGAGTTTGATAAGAGAGAGGCTGTGGAAAGGTAGTCTTATAAAAAAAGCTTTGGAATGAAGGTAGGCATGAGTATGTCTGTACTGGCCTTTGTGGGGGAAATAGGGATACTTTCGGGTCCCCAACCGATGGTGAGTTGTATAATTATTTCATTATATATTACAAGGTAATAATAATAGAAATAAAGTGCACAATAAGTGTAATGCACTTAAATCATCCTGAAACCACCCCCTGCCCACCCACCTCCCCCCACCCCCTGCTCCATGGAAAAATTGTCTTGCATGACAGTGGTCCCTGGTGCCAAAAACGTTGGGGACCGCTGAATAAAGAATAAGCTTTGGGGAGCTGGGAAATCCTTTTAATTAGGGGAGGGACATGATCACAATGGCAGTAGTGTAGCATCTGGTGGATGAGTAAGAGAGCGTTCAGGAATTGCTATGGAGTAAAAATATCCACACCCTACTTCCTGTCTTGCTGATTTTTTTTTTTGGCTTCCTCAGTGACTAAGCTCATTAATGCCCCAGGGTGAACCAGAATATAAGTATAAACTGGAATTATTTGTTTAACTTATACATTCAATCATGCATTCGCAAATATTTATTGATGCCAACTCTGTGTCAGGCATGGTACCTCTAATATCATGGGCTGTGTAAATCAGTGTATACGATACTTTGCATTGTTGGTTTTGCACACCTAAGATGACACACCAGTTAGAGATTTAGCTGTTGCTGCCTGAGCCACTGAAGACAAAGCTGGCAAATACTTACCTCCCTAAATAGGAAAATGTATTTAATTTGGAAAATGTCAATTTATTTATTACCTTGCACAGTAGTAATTAGATATCTAGAAACAACTACAGATAAGACATAGAGCTATTGAAATGTTTTTTTTTTTTTTGAAACTCCAAGACCTATGTGGAAACATATGTGGTTTCCTTGCTGACAGTTTTGCTTCTGATCTGTCATTTGCTCTCTAAAGACCTGTTTTTCTTCTGCCTGGACATGCACATAACCCACTCCAGCTGTAACATACTTAGATTACTTACGTCACGTATTTTACCTTGTTTTGAAACTGGATTACAAAGGCTGATTTCACTGTCTTTGCATTTATTTACAAAGCTGAATTCTAATAAAATAATTCAGTCAGCAAAGATATTGTGTGTTTTGAACTAAAAGAGAGGTATATTTCAGTTTGAAACTAGGTCATATTGTTATTGCCACAGAAAAGGAAATAGAAATAGTTTTTTTCAGAATATTAGTCTCTGTAGCTCTTGCTTATTGATAGGGAAAGGGTAGTTGCCATAGTGATCTAACAGCCTCTGGAGGGAATGCGGTCATGGCCTTAAGCATCCGGCAACCCACCCAGTTGGGAGAGCCCCTCTGAAAAGGATTTCCTTTCATGGAAATTATTTGAGTTACTGAAATAAAAAAAGAGTTTAATTTCTGTAGCTTAGATTTGCCCATAGATTTGTTTTTAACTCTTACCTACTGTAATTAAAGGAAAAGCATTTATTATAAAGATAGTATTATAATTTTCAAGAATGAGATTATACCGTATGTTACTTATTCCATAAATATATTCTCAAAAACACAAAGTAACCTTTACTCTTATTCATGTGAGCTATAGAGCTTGAAAACTAACCACTTCACCAAGAGGCTGACTGAATATGTTTATCAATAGTTGAGGTTTTGAGAGTTTTAGTGTATGTTCTTACATGAAGGGAACTCTCATGGCGTCTAGAAATCTGCTCAAGCTGTGCTGGATGAAACAAATGACTTAATACTCATATATAATACTCATATAACAATAACAAACCTGCAGTCGGTAGTTCTGAATTCCACGTTGCTCACAGCACAGGTTGATGTGTGAACACTGTATTTACGGGACCAAGACTGCACATTTGCTGCGCAGCTGTGTTTAACGGTTATCAGTTTGGCACGCAGCGTGATTGTATTGGAGGGAGAATAGACACTTCGCATCCCTTTTGGCAGTTACGAAGTAACTGAAGCACCTACTGCTGAAGTGAATCATATGAACTTAATTAGATTTGCTACATAATTAGCATTGGAGGAAACCAAAGGAAAATCCTTGTGGGTTGGTGATTTGTTAAATGCAAGCATGCTCATTTGGTGGACTGGGAATTGAAAATGATGAAATTCTAATGCATTGTAAACCCAGATATATCATATACATATATAATTTTTTAATCGAGCTTTTAAAGTGATACTTTCCCAGGGATGGCTGAAATGCTTGTCCCAGACGAGTGGGACCTGTCTGTTTCCGTGCACGGGGTTTGATCCATCTGCATGTGTCCCTGTCTGCTTGATGGCAGTTATGTGTGAGCATCTAGCTTTCTACTTCCAGTTAGAGCCCATAGCTCTTTAATAAACACCCCAGTGCCAGTGTCGGGGGCTGTGCCAGTAACCACTAATTGAAGCTGCAGAGTGTGGTCTGAGACGGTGAGACCCTGTACCACACTTGTATTTACATTTTAGTTTAGATTAATTTAATTGCAGTGGCCTGCTCTGTCGTCTGTTGTTTTAATTGCAAAAAGAAATTTTAATTTTATTCTCAAGAGATATTTCTTTAAATACTCTAGAAATTTTGTTCTATAGTATTGGAGTTCTACAAAGTGAGTCAACTGTGGAAAACAGCTATAAAATATTTACTGTTATGAGAAGATTAAATTTCATATTCCAGATTAAGTTAAGACTAGGATAAAACTTGCAAACTATGTTTATTTAAAATATTTTTCTAATCAAAAAGTCACATTTTTATCAAATTACTTGTTTACCTAAATTTATGTAGATTATATCATAAATAAGGAAATAAATGTGAGGAAACAAGTCTAATTTCTTGATGAAGCACTTCAGTGATTTTTTTTTACTCTTATAGTAAAAAAAAAAAAAAACCCTCCAAACTTACAGCCTACCATAGGTTGAATATGAAATTTCAAATCAGAATTCAAAATCAACTTTAGAACTCATGGTGGCAGCTCATGCCCTGCACGCAGTCAAGCTGTTAGGAATTAGCTAGAAACAAGTTCAACTCATGTACAACCTTCTTCTCATTTGTACATCTTCAGCAAGTATTTTTTTTAAAAAGCCAAAGTACATAAATTCGAACTTACACTACTGTAACTCTGATTAAAGAGACCCACGTATTCCCCAGTGACTGCCCCCTCCCCCAAGGCACTAAATTGCTAAGCTTTTTATAAAAGTTAAAAAAAAATCTTGATTAGACTTGACATAAGCAGATAGTTCCACCAGTTTCTCTTTCACAGGTACAATAGTAGCATTAAGTACAGAATTTACCTTGTATCCAAGCAAGACTCTTTTGAACGCTGAAATCCAAAGTATTTTGCAGTGTACCTAAGATTGACTGGGAGAGTTGGTGCACGTACCAACAAACCGTGTACACTGGTGTGACATCGGTCACCTCACTTAACCTCTCCCAGCCTCAGTTTCTTACTTGTCCTGACCATGTAGAGTTATTGAAAGGATTAAAGGAGATTATGTAAATAATTAAACTTGAATATTAAATAAGAATATGTATGTGGTTACTATTTAGTCTGGGTTACTAAATATCTGGGTTTTTTGTTCTCTGCACACATTCCTTTTTTTGAACTGATAGGCATATGGGCAACGACGTTTCTTTTTCTATAGGCCTCCATGTTGTTTCTCTGGATATCTGCCAGGACGTGTTGATTATGTACAGGATTTCGTGTGTCTGTGGGTTCTTATGTACGCTATTGTCTTTGGTCTATGATATATACGTAAACTCCTGGGATCTCTGTGGTGAAGTCAGTGCTGTGTCTTAGCCTCCGATTCCTAATTGAGGGACCTGATTGAATTTATGTAGTTCAGCCCCAAGTAGGTAGATAAAAAATGTTAAGTAAATGCTCTGGACCATCTGAATAAAATATGTGATTATTAGCCTTTTATATGAACTGTATAAATTTAGCTGACCTAAAGTTATTATTAAACAGTATCCTTGGGAATTTCTAATTTTATATTTTTACACTTAACTATAAAAGTATCCAGAAGCAGATCCTAGTCACTCACCACCCCTTCATTAATGGATCTACAGTTTTATCAAATTTATTAGAAATTTGTTTGTACTGAGAATAGAATACAGACTCTGTGAAAATATGTGCAGAATTGAGTTCATCTTATCAGCATACCATTTACCCAGTTGCAAGAAAAAAAAAAGGAGGTATGTGTATTTTCCACCTAATTCTGAAATATCTCCTGATTCTTAAAATTCTAACATGAAAATGTGTAAATGCAAATTAATAGACATTCAACCTGGAAAACTTTTTTATAAGAAATATTAACCAAATTTAAAGGTAGAAACATAGATAGAAAGGAAAGTACATTTTGGATTCTGCATTTTATTTTAATTGCTAGATTTGTTTTAATGAATAGTTTGAACTCACCATGCTAGCAAAAGTCATCTGCATATAAATAATGGAGCACTTACAACCCTTTTCTTAGATCAGATATTCCTGCTAGAAATGTATTCGCTGTGCTAATTTGTTCAATTATTAAACTTTGGGAATACAAAATTAAACCTACTAATGGGGTTTAATTAACAAGTTTTTGACTACATTTTCCAAATAATTGATGATAGGATAAAACATTTATTTCTGCTGTGCTTTATTAGTAAAATTGCAGTGATCTAGTGACTGGAATTAAACTAATGAAAAGTGTAACTTGGTCTGATTTATTCATTCAACAAAGCCAAGCTTTAAAGGCTGTGTTGCTATGGCATCCGAGATTAAGTTTTTAAAAAAGTATGTTTAATTTCAGTAAAAACATGGCATATCTCTTTTGGCATTATGCAAATCAAAATATAGCGGATTTTTCCCCTTTTCTTGCCTTTTTTACATTTAACAAGTTGTTTTGGCATTCTTTTAACATAATCTAAAAGGTAAAAATTTAACATATTTAAAGAGAAGGAATAAAGCAGTACAATTAAAAAAATCTTTTGTCAAAAGATTACAATTTATAAAATAGCAGATATTTTAGCCATTTAAAAAAAATCTAGCTTCTCAAACTTTTTAGAGAGATAGTGCCAGATGGGGAGAAATCATTCTATTCTAGTAGTTTCAGTTTGTAATTAGTCTTGAAACTTAAAAATGGGTTGCAAAATTGGGACAGAGACAAGTCCTAATAGAAATCTTCTTAGCAAGGTTTCAACCCCTCAAATTCTAAAAGAATATATTTTCTCTGTCATGAAAGAAAGGAATCGTCAGGTTGCTTTAGCCAGGATTGATTTCTGCCTCCGGAACACCGTTTGGTGGTGTCAGACTGCTACACGAAGAATTTTGTGGAAAAACAAGCAGAAAAATCAAATGCTTTGTAGAATCATCAAAAGTTGCTTTTTAGGAGTGTTTTAAATTTCTTGGTGCCAAGCAAACCAGAAATCCTACCTTACAGAGAGCGATTTGTTCATGAGATGACCCAGTGCTGGAAGTCGCTTATGTTTGTCATTATGCTTCCACATTCTAAGGAAATTCCACTTTCAAACGTTGTTGCCGTCAATGCTTTCTTCTATAGGAAGAATTTGAACTATAAAATTTGAGAAGCCTCAGCGTCTGTGGAAATTTAAGAGCATTGCCTTTTTCCTCTTTTATTGAATGTAAAGTGTTTTAGCAAAAGCATTGTAGCCCAGTACATTTTAAAGGTCAAAACTTGCACATAGGATATCTCATAAGAATTTAAACTTTGGACTTTGAACTTTTAAAGCCCCGAAACATCTTTAGAGGCTGACTTTAGCAAATAAACAGAATGTGTTGCAGGGAGCTTTAATGAAAAAATTTTCTTTTTAGCCGTTGTTTCTCCCAGTGCTCTGCAGGTGAAAATGGTGGGGGGGACTTGGTTCATAGTTCAAAACTGTGTCCCGGGGAAAGTTCGAAAGCAGAATTGAGCCTTTACACGTTTTACCTGCAAAACCAAAGTGGTTTAGATGACGTACTAGTTCTTTGTTTTGTGATTGCTAGTTTAGGTTTTATGAAAGTTGAAATGACTTCGTGTTTTAAATTTCAGGGTGGTCCCTGGACCATAATAAACATGGTGTGCTTTTTTAAAAAGTGATTTTAGATAAGATTATAAATTACCAAAATGAGGTGTCACTTCCTTGCTTTCACTTATTTCTGATTTTAAAATAGCCAAATTCAAAAATCCATGGTTTTGAGAAAACAATAGCAATCTCTATTATATGACTGTTATAATAATCTCTAAATTAATACACACGTTATTGATTTAATGTTAAATTTTGATTTTAAAATTTATTCCACTTCCATTCCTACAGGTAATATATCAAGATTCATAGACAATTTTATATTAACATATGTTTTCATTCTGACGCGACTATTGAATATGAACCATGAATCATTTCTATGCATATTTTAATACCATTCTTCAATTTTGTTTTAAGTAGCTAGACTGTATCCAGGGAAACTCGTTTAGATCAGAAATAGCATTTCTTTCTAACTTCAAAAAATAAGCTTCCATTTTAAAAATGGAATCTGAATTTAAATAAAAATCCCAATTTAGGATTCAGTTTCATTCTTTAACTAGCTGAAAGAAATCTTAGGAAAAAAAATGTACCAAATTACCAGTAATTTGCATTAAAGGGGAAGAATTTTTTTTGGTCAGCAGACATGGAAGATGTTTCAGTGAAGTTAAGTGATAGAGATCTTAAGTTTTAATTTAGTCAAGATTATGATTTTACCTAGAAGTTTTGCAGAAATAATTGGTCTTGATAATAATGTTTTAGGTGTTATATCAGATCTGGTTGAAATTGTATTATTCATATACTGTCTTATTTAGTTATTTGTTCAACTGTGTTTTAAAAGTGAGAAACCTTAGATCAACAAATGTTTGTTATATGCATCTCATGTGTATGGCCTTAGCAAAATAAAATAAGCATAGTTCTAACATTTGGGGGGTATCCTATTAGTTTGGGGGTAGATTAGGGACTCTGCTTTCTGAAGAATTAATTTCATAGATTCACGTTCTATGGAAAATTGGTACACACTAATATATGTCTTAAACTCTGTTTTAAAAACATGATAAGTGTTTAAAACATTAGCTGAAATAAAAATAATATTTTACATTAGTAAAGTTGTATTTATTTAATTTGGTAATGAAATTAATGTGGAGTTGTTGGCATACTGCCTTCACAGGTTTCTATGACTCATTTGCTGAGAAAGTGTGATTCAAGACACCAGAATCATTTTTTCTCATCTGCTAAAATTCATGTTTTGACTATGGGCGAGTTTTCATGGCAGATTTAAAACAAATTTAAAACAAATATTCTGTGATTATATTTAGAAGCTGGGTGATATGTAGCCTTACATAACTAGGACTAATAGAAGTCTCTGAGTTCACAGACTTTAAAGCTATCAAATATACATCATTTTGGAATACTAGTTTTTTAGTTTTTCTCGTTTTTAGAGTTTAACTCTTACACTGCTAATTATGACTTCTATACACTAATTGCATTTAGCAGCAACGTCTCTGCTGTTTTATTAGTTTAATAACTAACAAGGACTAAATGGTATTAGGAATTAGGTTTAAAACCAAGCACATTCACAACTCATTTAAAGCTATTTCTTAATGGTTTCTCCTAGAGAAGAAATGATAACTCTGTGATCTATGTGTCTTTTTCAGTGCTCATTACATTTATAATTTAACCTACTCCTCCACCAAAATAAAATATATTATCATAGATTATGTGTGTGATAGTGGCATAATGTTGATAATTATATGATATAACCTGAACCTTGTTGTTTACAAAGTCATTTAAAAGTCAGCTTTTTGAGTTATTACTTTGAAATCAAGAGGTAAAGTCATGTTCCTCATTATTCCAGGCAGGAACATAAAATCCTAATTTACATAGATAATCCTACAGACAACATTTGCCTATTTTGACTTGTGATATATTCCTTATTACAGTGTCCTATTTTTCTGACTTTCCATTAAATTTTTAGAAAAATTAGTTAGTAGTTTTCTCAGGAAAAGAAAGGAATTTTTCAACCTATACCAGCTATAAGAAAGTAGAAACATTTACGAAAGACCTTTAGTTTTTTCATCTCACTTTGAAACTTTCTTCATAGCTTTCCAACTCAAGATGGTATATAGTCTTGCACAATGGGCTGTATCCAACTTTCTGTCATTTAAAGAACTGAGTAAAAATTATTCCAAAATTGTTCTTAATAAGAAATCTGAGACTGGAATTGTCTTTCATCAAAAAAACAAAACGTAAATGATTGCTTTAAAAACATACCAAATAATGTTGGATGGTCTTTATTCTTGACTCTATTTTTCAAAGGATATATTGATTACATCCAATTATTTATTCGGCTCTTTTACTCGTAAATTTTTGGAAGCTGACTGACAGGCCACCTTTCTATAATATCTCTGCTTGGAAAATATGCTCTTTTGTGGGGGCGCGGGAGAGTGTAACCATTGGCAGAGCTCTTGACTTCTCATTCCAGCCTCAGCAATCAACAATTAGTGTCCAGGCTCCTTGTTCCCCACCAGGGGGCAGCGTCTGACACCGCCTTTCCTTGCCTGAGAGAGCAGCAGCCTCCTCCTTCAAACAGCCCTTAATGTATCTTTGGTATTTTCCTACACTTTTTAAGGGTTAGGAAGTGTTCAGTAAATGGTAGTTGTTTAGAGATTGTGTTATAAGGTTGCTACTTCTCAGATGTGACTATTCTGTGTGCCCGAATTATGTCTTCAATGATGATTTGATCTGTTATTTCAAATACCTTGTAGGTTTTTTTTTTTTTTTTTTTTTTTTATAAATTAGGGATTCCTTTAACTTGGAAAACCTTCAAAAGAAAACAAAAACCTAGCAATTATTGAGTGCTATGACATGTCAGGCATGAAACCAGGTACTTCTCATATGCTACCGCATGATCCAAAGAGGCAAACAGGCAACATAACAATAGATTTATAAAACAATAGGAAAATACAATAATGCAGAATTTTTAATACTTCTGTTTTGATGTATAGCAAATAGAGGTTCTAAAAGGTTAAATCGTAGCAGAACAAAAATTCCTTCAGATAGAATTCCAAATTCCATGCTGTATGAATTATATTATGCAGCCTTGCCATAAAAACAACAAAAGGATTTGCTGAGGGTGACTGAAGCCACAGTGTGGAATGCTTGAGACAGAG
Source organism: Eulemur rufifrons (assembly GCF_041146395.1). NCBI lineage: Eukaryota > Metazoa > Chordata > Mammalia > Primates > Lemuridae > Eulemur > Eulemur rufifrons. Next base: position 39,732,048 of record NC_090997.1, read on the forward strand.
ATTTCAGTGATCTATCTCCAGTGACACTGACAGGAGAATTAGGGGTCTATGTACTTAAAACTTAAATGGGGAAATAGGATTAAATATTGAGAGATCTTGAGGGATCCCATGAAAGCCCGAATATATATGCATTTGTGCATATATAATATATAACATATATTACATTCATCAAAACATAAAAATAAAAGCAGTACGCTTAATATTTAAAAACCTCTCAATAATATTTTATCTTAAAACTAGAGTGGATCCTATTGCATTAATTTCTATATACCCTCTCTTATCTACTAGAAAACTTAAAGGTTCTCTGTCTTCCCTGATTTCAGTAAGATACTTTGTTTTCCAAAAACAAAGCAGGACAAAAAAAGGTTTGTTTTGTTGCAGAAAATAGGCAAACGATAATTTATTTTGCCAGTGTATGATTTTAGTGATTTGGAATTATTATTTCATGTTGTTTGCTTCCTCTTCTGATTATAATACACATAGCAATCCAGATGGCTAATATGTAAACAATTTGAGTTATGCTCATTGGAATCATTTAGTATAGTTTAGGAGGTTCCCGATACCCGGGACCATCTGTGTATTACCGTCATGATTAAGTTTGTACTTTCAGCTTCTTTGCATATCTTGGCCTCCACCCTTCTTAATACGTGTGGAACAGGCTTTTAAGACTGAACTTAACCCATCTGCCTCTCAAGGCCGCGTTGTAAAACCTTGATAATCCTAGCCTGCCTTCCATTCTACCATTCTTTTTTATTCCGGTTTCATTTTTTTCCCTTGTTATTGCTATTCTCAATAGTAGTGCCTCAAAATTTGCTGAAGAATGACTAAGAACATGGTCTTTGTAGCCAGGCTTGAATCTTTTTTGGCTAGATATTCATCTATTTGGCTGTGGGCGAGTTCCTCCATCTCACTTTCCTTACCAGCAAAATGGATCTAATACCTACCACATAGACTTGTTAAAATTATTAAATGAGATTAAAATATAACTCATTTAGCACCATGCCTGGTACATTATAAATACTGGGCATTATTCTTATTATTAACATATTTCAGAATGAAATTCTCACAGTTGCAAAAAGGCATATTCAGAAGTAAATTCAAATACCATATTTAGAAGTAAATTCTAGAATTTCACATGAATCTTTTGGAAGGAATGTCTGTCTTTCTTAAGCACCCAATTATTTATGTGATTGCACATACCACAACAGAATATGTGTAGGTTGTACTACATGGTTGTTTTGGGGTTCACTTTCAGTCTTTCTCACTGGATCCTGGGTGAAACTTTAGACCCCAGATAGCTGGAGAAAGGTCTCTCTTGGTGACTGTTGCCCCTGGTTACATGTTATACCGTGATCTGCTTTGGAACCTGATAGTCACATCTGTCATTGTTCTGTGTGGATTGAGCCAGTCCACATACGCAGCTTTCCAGGGAGAAAGACCATAAACTGACACTCCCTATCTCTAGCCCATATTCTAGATACTACATGTAATTCTCCCAACAACCCTGTGAGTTAGGCCATTATTTAATTCCTAATGTTGTGTGGCTTATTATTTCTGAATCAAAAGTCATCAAACATGAGTTTTTCAGATATGAGTGTACTTAAGGCTGCCAGTGGAACAGAAGAATATGATTAATCTGGATTGTCTTGAAAATTCAGGGTACATGGTTACTACAGTTACAGTGTCCTGTGTTTATAATGGAAAGAGATACTTTGTAAAGGATTAATTTTGTACATTAATCTACAAATCTGCCAGTGGGATTCAAGTATTTCTTTCTGTCTCCCTCTCTCTCTCTGTATTGTGTGTATATACGCGTGCAGCTTCTGCATGAAAAAACAGGCTGAACAAGGGTGCCCTGTTTTGATTGTTGCTCAAAGAAACATATACCCACACGTAAATCATTTGTATGTGAGCCAGTTCGGGGGGAAGTAAGTGTAAGCTGCTTGATGGACCCAAACATCTTATTTCTAGTTGCTTTAAGAGAAGGTTTAACCAAAGTCCATGGAAGAAATAACGTAGGCTCTTTAATATACTTTGACTAGCAAAGAGTTGGAATTTCAATCTGTTTCAATCAGTCAGAGTATATCCTTAATCATTTAATTCTACATAATTTACAGTAATTGTTTCCAAATTAAGGAAAGCCTACATGTAAAAATCACAAGTTTATGTAACATAAAATAGGAACTTTTATTCATATAAGAAAATGATTCTTCACTTTACTCTTTTTTTATTTCACTGTCATTTGATTACAAAATTAATACTGTCTCATAATCAGATGATACATATAAAGTACAAAGTGCAGTCTTTTCTCACCTCCTTGCCATTCCTAGCCTCAAAGGGTAACCACTGTTTACAGTTCCTGTGTGTGTGCCCTGAAGCAGATGTTTTCCTGTGCTCGTGCAAACATATAGATGTATTCTTGGAAAGAGTGAGGCTCACATTCTTGAGGAGTTAGGAACATTGCTATTTGAAAAAAATTTAGTTTGATGATGTTAGTCATTATGCTAAAAGGAGTGATTTTAACAAACACTGACAGATCATTTTGTGGAGGGCCAGTTTTCCAAATTACTAGTTTGAAAGAATAGTATTTTATAACAGGTGTAAAATCAGAGACATTTAGTGAAATATTTTGCCTTAGATTTCCCATGGCTAGTTTGTTTACAAAGAGTTCAGTATTCAGGGAAGATGGAAAAACAGCCCGTGTCAGCTAAAGTAATAAAACTGAGTTAATCCCAAACTGACAATTTAAAGCCCTTTAAAATTACTTGTTGCAATCAAGAAACAATTCACCCAGTTTGTCATCTCTTTTCATCTTATTAATAGTGAATCTCTTAGGTAACTCTGTAAACTGTATGTATTAAAAGTTCTAAAGTTGTTCATGGAGATTTCCTGTTGCTAGGAAATACCAACACTTACCTGGTGTTTGATATTGTAAGTTGCGGTGGTTATTGAGGCCAAAGAGAGGTCTGTAAATGTTCAGGAGGTTTTCTTTAGAGCCAATTTGTCCTGTTTGCATTTCCTCCCTGCCCTGATACACTTGTCACTGAAAGAAATATACACAGGGGGTAGTGATTGAACATGAGATGTCAGGATTCTTTCATATAAAAATTTCTGCTCAAATGAAAATTTAAAAATACAGTTAGAACACAATATGTAAGAAAATTTGGGCTCTCCTCAAATCCTTTGTGAAGCAAGGCAATGTGTAAATATTTGAATACAAACCAAAAGTTTTATTCCAGGTAATAGCTGTGAGTGGTAAAATTAATATTATTTTTGTTAGAATAGTTTAATTATGTATCTCTCTTTTCAGATTTTTTAAACTATATAAAATTTTTATTTTCAAATCTGAATTGTTTGTTTGAATAATATTTTTTTCTGAAGATAATTTTCTACAGTGTTCTACTGGGGTTGAGATTTTACATGTTTGAACCAGATCTCTGGCCTCATGGTGTTCATGGTCTCTCAGGAGAGACAGATAATTGGACACCTACAATGGATGGTACTGAGTTCATGCTCTGGGAGATCAGGGCAGAAGCCCATCCCTCATCTGTCATACAGGATTGGGGAAGTACTGTCAATGATGGCTGCCTAGCGGAGATGCCTCCTAAGGTGATACCTGAGAGGTGTACACATATCCTGTCAGGCAAAGAGCAGTAGGCTTGGGGTATGAATGGTCAGGGGACCAACAGCATCTACAAAATTTGGCTGCAAGAGAGACAGGGACACGGTCAAGTAACTGATCGCAGTTCAGTCTGGCTACAGTATAGTGGAATTACAAACATCTGTTATGAAAGCAACCCATGTTCATTGTATAAAATTTAAAAAATACAGGAAACAAGAGGAAAGCTATACCAATTTCAAACCTCAGAGGTAACTACTATGAACATTTTGTTGCACTTTTATTATGCCTATATTCACAGAACAGCATGTTTGGTATGATTCCAGTTTGGCTTAGACAATAGATATGTATACAGGCATAAATGCACATAAAAGTACATTATAAGTAAAGTTGAGATCACGTTAACATTTTATTTATTACCTGTTCTTTTCATATCACAATATACTTAAATATGTTTAATATCCTTGGGTGCAATTGTACTTTAAGTGAGTGAGTTATTTTAACTTGCAGTGTTTCATTTCCATGAATAAAATAAATTCTTGGAGTTAGCCATCTTAATTCTTCTCTGTAGGAAGAATGTTTCTTGAACCTAGAGGCTCCTATATCAAGAGTATGTGGCTATGACACACCATTTCCTCACATTTTTGAGCCATTCTACATTCCAGACAAATGGAAGTGCTATGATGCCCTTCGAAAAATGATCAACTATTAACCACAAAGGTAGGTATGCCCTGCATTTTGAGAAAGCTAGTATGTGCACCTGATATTAATATACTGTTAGCCGAGGAACAGCAGTCATCAGTGTGTTATATTTTAGTAAAAGGCAATTCTCAGAACAAAATGTGTACACTTCAGGAAAAAAACCTCAAATTTATAGTAGTATAATTACATTTAGTAGAAGCATATCAACCATATGTATGATGTGATTTTTAGAAAACAGATGCATGCATATGTTAACAGTGAATAATCACTTGATAAAGATGCTTTCTACCATGATTTAGATTGAAATTACACCTTACACCACCATTATTCCAACTGCTACCTCCATTCTTGTATACTTTTTCACCTGTTTGAATTGTTAATAAATAGGAGTAATTTCTGTTATTTAAAAATGGCCCTTCAAGCACCACTGATCTGGGCTCCAGTTATTTATATGGAAATTCATAACATTCTGAAATTTGCTTTTATATTACCTGAAAAATAGATTTGTTGAGCAGAAAAATCTCTTTATTGTGTATAAGGGAAATTTTTACATGGGGGCAGGAGGGAAGCCAAAAATCTCAAAACCCAGCACCACTACCATTTCCAGAACCTTTTTTGGCAAGTGAATGTTTTTTAAATAGTGAATAATAAATGCTGTTTATTCATTATGATTTCCTAACTCATGCTTATCTGTCCCTTCAGCAGTGTTATTCTAACAAAAATGAATACCATTAAAAATTAAGTTACTTTTTCAGAGTTTTAATATAGAAGTTCGTATCACTGGCACATTGATTTTGAAATGTTTCAAAATGAGTAGACAGAATTAGATCCTTTACATTTTAATCTCTAGGTTGTCCAAAAAAATAATAATAATACATTTGGAAGAACCATAATTTTTCAAAAGAATAAGAGAATAAGCTCTGTATAATAAACACATCCTATGCTTTTTAAAGACCAAAAATGCTATAATTCTTGAATACTGTGTGTGGGTAGTAAAGCTAGCTCACCTAAAACCAGAGAAAGATAACTTTGTATTTGCTCAGATAGAGAAAATAATGCCTCCTATCTGCCTCTGTGCTACCATAATCCCCACATTTTTTTTGTAGTTCTATTCTGAGAATATTGTTATAGATGCTGGCATTCTCTCAGACATGCAGGTGTAGGTGCTGTATTTCTGATGTCTTAATGTTTGTGAATGCAATCGGCTTCTACAATAAATCACACTTAGAACTGGTTAGAAGACATCCTCATTTTTTTTTTTTTTCCTTTTTGGCCATGTGTTTCCCTTCTGTGGACCAGCCACAATGGAAAAGCAAAGTAATAATGGTGGCCATAGGCCTCATTGCTATTTTTAAAGTAATATTTAGATGCTGGTTTTAAATTTGTGTTTAAATTTATATACCAATACGTAAATATGTACCAATAAATATTATGTATTTCTTTTTAAACCCAAGAAAAATATTTAAACCTATACTGAAAATACAATAATAGTTATTTTACACTAAAAGTTAAATGTAGTATTAAAGAAAGTAGTCATGCATGCAATTGAGAATGTCTGTAATTTCTTTTACAGAAAAGCTGGAAGATTGTGACTAGACATGGAAATATTTTTCTGAATTTTTTAATATTTCCTCAGATTTATCTCTTCTTAAAAATAGACTTTTTAATGAAATGAACCATCATAGATATTGGCCGACAAGTTATAAATTAATTATTGTATTGTAATACACATGAATTGATGATTTTCATTGAGTGTTTCAGATTAACTTTTTAAAATGTTCCACATAGTAGTCTTATAAATTCTGTTTAATTTTACATCTGTAAATATTGGATTTGGGATAGTATTCAATAAAGCAAAATCACACTGTCTTCAGGTTGTGTATGTCCTTTTTTTATTAGTCAAAATAATTTTTGTTGCAGAATAATAGATTAACTTGTTAATTAAATCTGAATTAAAGTGAGATATTTACTGTAGAAATGGCAACTTTTCAATTTTATTGTATTTGATTTAGTTCTTTATGACCAAGATGGTTGGATGTTGACAAAACTTCTGGAATGTTTTTCCTCATTCTTCCCTCTTGCCTCAGTAAGGTGTCTTGATGTATGGATCCACTTCCTCAGAGTGTCGTGGGGCAGGGTCATTCCTGCTGCCTCTCTTCCTTGGTGTGGATGGCATGAGCCTGTCTGTTATAAAATTGCCAAGTTTGAGCTACAGTTATAGTTTTTTTGCTATGATATTGCAAAGCAAATATTCGTTTACCATGTTTTTATATTATTATGTAGATAAAAAGAAAAACAACATTAACAGCAACAATTAGGGCTCTGACAGGAGGAAGCCTCCTTTAGACGACATTGCCAGGTCTTCTTGTTTCTTACTCTGTCTCTTCTGCCCCTCACCATGGTTTTAGACAGGCTGAACACCTAACAAATTCCCCCGCAGAAACCCCCACCCCTGGCCTGCCTCCCCTCCCATGGTCCCAGAAGAATTTCTTCCCGTGGTTTCCAGCAGAAAGTTCTCCACCCCCCAAAAGCAGAGAAACAGAGTCGTTGTGTTTTCCTTTCTCTATAAACATTGAAAAAAAAAATGGACATTTTCCTATGATTACAAAAGTATGTGTTCCTTTAAAACTTTAATTTAAAAAGTTGTATCTGTTTATTTTTACCAGCAAGTTGGAGGAGGATACAAAAGGTAATGTGTAGATTGCCAGAAACTTGGAGGTAAAGTAAACGCACTTCATTACAGATTCTGGAAAGCAATGGGCCGAAATAATGAACCAAAGCATTTATTTATTAAGGGTAAAAATAAAGCCTTGCCCTTGGATTAAAAATAGAAAAATTTGTACAGTATAGCAAGGGAAAAGATGTAGTTTGTCAGCCACAAATTTGGGAAAGATTTAGGGAATCCAGTTGGCTTACTGTAGAGGACATTCTGAGTTTAAGATGCCAAAACTCAGTCTGGACTTTGGCTTTGGTTTTTATTCTCCACTGAAGGCTCAAGGCATCCTGCAGGGAACTTTGTGCTCACATGGTCAGCCCCACAGAGCGGGAAACGTTTGGTGGTCAACCGCACCTTGGCCTACTACAGGGTCTATTTGAGCATAATTGGTTTTAGTTGAACTAATTTTTTTATTGCCAATGTATCTTTTTAATCCTATATTTTCTATTCATTTGATGTTTTAAGAATTTTCCTCTAGCTATTTTAATTTTACCTTCTGTAACTCTGTTTTTGAAATAGCAAACATGAGAATAACTGTGAGGCTAATCTGTGCACGAAGTACCTGCATTTGGGAGCCTCTCCCCACCTCTGTTTAGTGCTGCAGTCCCCACCAGGAAATACTTCCTTCCCTTCCAAAATAAACAGCTTTCAGTTAATATTAAACTCAATCTACGGCACAAGACATACATATACATCTGTATCATTGTCAAAAATACATTTTTTATATGAAAGAAATGTCCCATATTGTGAAAATAAGAAAATTGTGGCCAACATGCGCTTGAGAGATGTTAAATGATTGCCAAGTTCAAAATCCCCCAGTACTCCCAGCCTAGTAATGTCTGCTTCCTGTGACAACATCGATATACAAGCTAATTTAATTTTCTGTAGTGTAAATTATCTAATTTCTTTAGGGGAAAAATGACATAATAACCATGCTCTATACAACTAATAGACATTATCCAAGCTAAGTAAACAGACCTGTGTACATTAGAGAAAGAAATGAGAAGTAAGATCCAGAAAATTACCTCAATTGAATCCCTTAGGTTTAAATCACATAATCTAGAAGCTCTTGCTGAGAATTTTCGAAGACGACTCACAGAGGGTCCACATTTGGTTTAATGAAACCCCTTCTCATCTGCCTGCCTGTAGTGGACATGTGTGTTTTCTGGCTGCTCAGCCTCGCCACCCCACCTTCCAGTGACAGCACTGCTGTTTGTTTACAGAACTCCCTCTCCCCACCACATGTGGTCTGTAGGCGCTGCCAGTCCTAGTACCAAACAGCGTCAGCCACAGAGATGGCCCTGACCCAGACCCAGCCAGGAACCTCGGAATAGCAAGTCAGGATACCCACGCAGAAACAAAAAGTAGTTAGACTCAGCCTCGTCAATGACACTAAGTTCTAAAAGACTGGTTCTCAAATTTTTACCTGCTCCAACTACATCCGAGGATACAACTGATAGATATTAACCAGCTAGGCACACAGACTGTGTTACCTTTAGTAGAAATCCTAGGCTTGAGGGGTGAGGAACATGACCCCATAGAAGTTGTGTTGGGATTTCGAGGGAGATGTGAGGTTTAGAGATTTTGATGTACTCCCCTGGGCCATCGGGTTTGGAAGGCAATAGAAAATATACATGTATGAGCAAAGATTTAGAAACCCTGGTTCTCCTCTACCTCCTTGAATGTACTAAGATATTTACCAGAAAAATCAGACATAAAACAAGAACAAGAATGAGGAAGAACTAGAAGTAAGAATGGAAACAACTTATTAAAAAAAGATGTGCATCTAAGTAATTGTCTTAAATGCACTTTTTATGGGAAATAAATGCTCCATATTGTAAAAATAAAAAAAAAGGTTGGATCATAAATATAACTTAAATTGTCAAAGACTGGAGGGGTAGATTTGCTAAATGGAGTTCAAAAGTTCTAAACTCTTTATCTTCCATAAAAGGGACAATAACTTAATTATTCTGCTCTTAACTTTGAAAATTTAGTGGTTTTTAAATGCTTCAAAAAATTAAGTTAACCACTAATGAAATTAAAGGTAGCATATATGTTTTCCATACCATTGCACAAATAATCTGTACAATACTTAATTTATTAATTCATTTCACAAGCATTTAGTGGTTACCTGTCATAGACCAGGCATTGGGCTAGATTCTTAGGTGCAAAGTTAACTAAGAAACAGTCCCTACAAAGAAAATGAAAGGAAAAAAACAAAACAAACAAACAAAAAAGAAGAAGAGTAAGAAGAGAAAAATAGAATAAAGGTTAAAATTTGAAAATGCATAAGTATAATTTAGACAAAAATGAAAATGAAGAAAACAAATGTGGCAGATTTATATCAGACAAAATAGAAGACAAAGAGAACAATGTTCATTTGATATTGACAAAAGGAACACATCACAGTGAAGGTATGACAGTTAAAATCCTTTATGTTCCAAATGTGTATTAATAGTATTAAAATGTAAGCAAAAACTTATAAATACAGAATATAGGGACAGAGCAGGTGTAGAAGATGACTTTATCACCCCACTTTCAATTTGGTAGTTGAATAATCAAAGACTATAGGATACTTTAATCATGTAAGTAATGGGATTGAGTCAACAGATATATATTTTAAACTTTTTATCTCTACAGAGAATATATCACGTTGCAATGTATGCACAAGCAGTTAAAACTATGGATAATGTGTTAGGGTGAAAAAAAAATAGAAGTAAATTTTCCAAAGAAAAGAATATTAAAAAGCGTCATGTTTTCTGATCACATCCCAAATTAATAACAACTATTCCAACTACTTGGTAATAAAAAACACCCAGTTTACCGTGGAACCAAAAAGGAAATATAAAAGCAATTGCAAAATACTAAAATCGTAAGATCACTGCTGTGCTTCAGCCGAGACTCTACTCAGAGGTAAATTCATAGGCTTCAAATCTTGTAAAGAAGAAAACTGAAAACATAAGAATGCAAGAATAAAGGAGAAGAAAAGCACAAGAAGGATGAAAAATAAAAGTAGAAAGTTCCAAATGAGAAAAATAAAACTAAAATTGAAATTTTAATAAAAATAATTTTTTCTTTCTTTCATTTTATAATTCTTTATACTGTCTGTATCCTTTGAAGGTGGAGCTATGTTTTTATGTAATCACGATACCTGCAAATAAAGACCGTGTAATGGCTGTGCTTGAATTGACTAATACTATCAAAGTCCTTTCTTTGAGGGAGAGGAAATAGTTTTGTAAAACCTCATAGTTGGTTTTGATAAATAATAGTCTTAGTCATTAGGATATTTTATTCTACCATTTTAATAAAATAATTATCAGTGTCTGGGTTTGCTAAAAGTCCTTCAGTTTCTTGCTAAGGCCTACTTGGCTACCATAAGTGTTTTATTTTATTTACTAAGAACCCTCGTAAAATTCAGTAGCTATAAAGACTTAGGATAATTATTTAAAAAGTGTTTCCTTGATCATTTGAAACATCCACCTATTTATCTATCTTGGTTTGTTGTTGTTTGTGGTGGTGGTGGTTTTTTTTTTTTGTATCCTCAATATTTTAGTGTTTCCAGAAGGACAGAGGACATTGTTCTGTTTTGTGTACTGCCCATTCCACAGAGCCTACATTAATGCTTGGTCTACAAAAGGCTCTCAATATGTTGCTCAAAGAAGAAGAAAGCCTCTCCCTGAATCATACCTTATACCTAAAAAACAATTTGTTAGAGCCCTCTTTGGTTAGTGTGCACATTTAAAATGATATTTTGGTGTCATTTGATACTCTATACCAGTTCTTATTTATTCCACTAGACTCATGGAGTTGTACTTCATTTCTTAAAGAATTTCAGGAACAGAAACAGTCCTTCAAGTAGGGCTAAACTCCAAGGGTCCCCAAGAGATGAGTATTGTTTCTGTGTTTTTAGGCCTGTTTCTTGAGAGAGATTTTAAAAACCATATATTTGTTAAGTGGCTCTATGACAATTCTGGACATTAAAATGTATATGTATGTGGACAAACTAGAATAGAATACTCATTCAAAACTGTTCATTTAAGTTTGATGAGACTGAGGGTAACTTTTATTTCCTTAATCTTTTCTGTTCCTGTCACAAATGGAGAGCTGGCCTGGCTCGAAGCTGTCCTCCCAGGGGCCCTGTCTGTGCATACCCTACTTCTTCCCGTGGGCAGAGTCTGCAGATTGAGAGTCGTCAGTGAGAGGATGCCATTTCCATGGCCACAGTGACTGGTCAAAGGATAGAAAGTGACCAGAACTGGGCCAATCACAGCCCTTCTTCAGGGTTTTTTGAACCAATGGATCCGGAAAGATGTTATTCTGGAGGGACTTACGGCCACCTTCCCTATGGACGAAGGCCATCTTTATCTCAAAAAGAATGAAACCACTATACTGAGGAAAGCTGCAGTGCAAGGTAGAGTCAGTCCCAGCCAGGTTCCAGTCTCTAGAGTCAGTCACCCCCCAGGCCAGCTCCATTTCTGCCACACACAGCCTCAATGTTCCATTCTTATTTCATTTTGTGAGAATTAGCCCACAGTCCTTCCAATAAACTACCATTTTCTTTGTTCAAGTTGGGTTTCTGTTGCTTGCAACCAAAGGCATCCAAATGCAACCATTCTCATGTTTTGGAATTTATTAAATTTAAAAGAGGAAAGTCTGCATATTTCTAATAAAGTATACTTGGCAAAACCCTCTACCTTTGGGATTAATTTATAGATTGTTCTTGATTTTTTCTTATGACATGTAAATTAGCTGAAGATACTGTGTTAATGTCAAGTAGTTTAGCCATAAAATAAGTGAATTCAGACTTTCAGCCTGAAAGTTGAATGGGGCAACCTTCTCTTAGGCCAAGAAATGAGCAGTTCTGCAGCATCTGTCTTTTAGAAACCTTAGTCTGTGGAGGCTTATTCATATGAAGTTCTTAACTGAAGTTATAAGGTCTTAGAACCATTATTAACCATATAGCTGAAAGACATCCCTTGGAAGTTTTCTTGTTCAAAGAAGTTTAATGTGCCTATTGTCAGTCTAATAGCAAATTTTTCTTTGAAAATATTTTGTATAAATTGACTATATTTACCCTGTTAATGTGTACATTTACTTTCACCTTTATTTGATCCTTTTTAATGAAATATTTCAAGGAAGTTAGAGAACCCTTTGGTGAATGTCTGTATACCTTTCACCTAGCATAAAAATTGTAAAGGACAATTCATCTTTCCTAGCTTCCTCTAACCCAGAGGAAAACGAAGGCCCCATTAACAGTAACGAACAGTATTGTTTAAAAAAATTCTGTCCCAATGGCTAGAAAAACTCCAAAAGGGATTTCCCATTTCTTTTTGAGAATTGCTGGAGGGTTGCTTTTAAACATAGTCATTTGAACAACCACATGGAGTACACGGTTCACTCTGGCTCTGGCTCCAGCTCCCGGTGGAAATGTCTGCTGGCAACAGCTACAGAAGGCACCTAAGGACTGCTACTGCCACAGGTGGTATCTGCAGCGACATGCACTGCCCTGAAGCTCCCCTCGAAGCTACTTACAGGTGTGGATGCTATTGATGCTGCTCTTCATCGGGGCTCTGGAGCAGTGACAGTGCTCTTGTTCTCCCCGGAAGCAGAAGAATCCCTTCTTCCCATTGAGGTACATGGATCCCAACGTAGCATGGCCTTGTGCCCCAACACCTCAATATTTGGTGAAACAGGACTCACAGCTGTTCGTTGGACAAGTAATAGACCGATTGTTGTTCTTAGAACCTCTCTCTTTCTCTGGGGCTGAAGCATTGTTGCTGGACTAAGTCTGGGCCTTCAGCTCTCTCTTCTCCGAGAAGGGGCTTCTCCATGGGTCTGCTGTGTTTCTCAGGACACGTGGACCACTGGCCAACTTGCCGCCAATCCGACAGGCCAGTCTAGATCTTAGAGCAAGTCACAACTTGGCTTACTCTTCTAAGGGAAGAACTCATGCCTATCAGATTTATTTGATGTTGTTTTCTGCACAGTAAAAATTTTCATATCGGTTATGGGAAAATTGCCTAGGAAAAAAATGGATAGCAGTGGTTTGTGATTTATGGTACATGATTAGATACAATGTAGAATTTGGAAGTAATGATTACTAAAATTATGTAGCAACACGGAAACATGCTCATTATATACTTCTAAGTGGAAAATCAGGATTCAAAATTATATGTATATTATGATTATAACTATTATTACTTATGATTACAACTATTATTACATGATTTTACTTGCAAAAGAATATAACAGCAGTGTTAGAGTGATGATGGTGAGTTATGAGAATTTATTTTTTAGCATGTTTATTACATAAGGTAATAAAGCACTTTATATATACTTTACCCAATTGTTACCAAGTATTAAGCATTACATAACCTTCCTATTCTTTTAAATACTGTCCCCAAGCACCAGTAGCAAAGAATCTTTTTGTCTATCTGATTACTGCAAGAACCCGGAATAAATAAAATACAGTATTTTTCTTTCTCCCTCCCAGACTTTCTCTCTTCCTCTCCCTCTCTCCCACATGCACACAACACAAATGATTTGTTAGATAAACTCAGAAGGGAAGGTTAAAAACAAAATAATTCACCTTCTACAATACTATACTAGCACCAATGTAAAGTTTGACTCTCTTTTAACTCTTAAAAAAGCTTATTAATTGGGATTACAGCAGAAAAAAGATGCCACATTCAATGGTTTTTAATTGAATAGACTTTAATAAAGGGACTGTTTACAAAGGTGTGGGAAGATTAAGGTAACTGGGAAGGAAGGGTGAGGCACCCAGGAGCTATTTAATAGCAGCTGTGGGAAGTCATTACCACCCCAGCCTGAAGGAGCAAGGAGGAGGGGATGATCCTGGAACCTGGTGAGAGCTGTAGTCATGGAAGAGGGGCTGCCCAGTGACGGATGCATTAACAGAGAAAAAGCACAGCTGGCGAAGCAGCAAGGGGACGGGTGTATGTCCTGATCTCTCTCTCCTCCTGCCTTCTAATCACCTGCCAGCACTTCCCATGGACCCCACCCAATTGTCAGCCAGAGGCCAAGAGAGCCTAGTATTGCAGGCCCTAGAAGTCAGCCTCTCTGGGCATAGGGCAGGGCAAAGAAGGATGGAGAATGGCTTTGGAGGGGCAAACGGAGAATAACCAGCACACAGCCTCCACTTTTCCATATCGTAGTAGTCAGGTAAATATGTTTACCCAGAAGCTTACTATTTTGAAGGTGCTGAAAAGTGTAGATCCCTTTTTAGACATGCCATCCTTTCCTGCGTGGCCTAGACGTGGGTGGCTACGTGTTCTGCTACGGAACCTTACAGCAGAGTGTCTGAACCCTGTGCTGTATTTGGAAGGATACTCTGAGAGTCCTCTGTCTTCCTGCACAGACCTGGACAGATGTGTCTCCGCCTGTGCCACGGCTGCTGGGCTGGAGCTCTGCTATGCTGCTGGCCGGATCACATCTGTGTCCTGATCACTGCCTTTTCCTTCTCTCACTTTGTAGCAGCACACAAGTAGATTCCTTAGAAAGTCTTCACGGAAGCTAATTTTCTGAGATGATTCATGTCAGAAAATGTCCTTACTTAAACCTTTCACTAATAGTTTGGCTGAGTGTAAAAAGTTTAGGCTAAGAAACATTTTTGTCTCCTAATAGTTAAGGCATCGCTTAATTTTCTTCTCACACTTAGGCAAATCTAAGTCTCTTATTTTTTCTCTCAAAAATTCTGTCTCTCTGTCAGACTTTGTGGGATATTTCCTTATAACCTATATAGTATTTTTATTTTGGTCAACTATTTTTTTTAACCTTTGTTTTTTTTCTTACAGCATCCTATTATTTTAAGGATGCCATATATCTGTAGAATTGTGTATATGGTGTATACATACATATATATTCACATAAATATATACACGTGTGTGTTTTTAATCTTTCAGAATATATATGAGTTGTTACTTTTTTAGAAGTTTGATTGTGTTCTCTGAATTATATTGTTTCCTCTAGTTTCCATTTTTCTGTTTATTTTGGTTTCTTTCTTTTGTCTTATGTATGGTGATGGCTGATTGTTTTTATTCAAGACTGAGGCATCAAAAGCTGACCTAGATTGTGGTATATCCACACAATGGGGTATTATTCAACTCTAAAGATGACTGAAGTACTGATACATGTTGTAATATGGATGAACCACCAAAACATTATGCCAATTGAGAGAAGGAAGTCACGCACAATCGATCACATATTGAAAAATTCAATTTATATAACATATCCAGAATAGATAAACCCATGAACACAGAACGAAGACCGGTGGTTTCCAGGGGTTGGGGAAGGGGACAATAGGGAGAAACACTTAATGGGAACAGAGTTTTACTTTAGCGTGATTAAAATGTTTTGGAACTAGATGGGGGAGGGGGAGGTTGCACAACATTGTGAATTCACTAAATGCCACTGAATTTTTCATTTTATTTTATTTTATCTTTTTAGAGACAGGGTCTCGCTCTGCTGCCCAGGCTGGAGTGCAGTGGTGGGGTCATGGCTCACTGCAGCCTCCAACTCCTGGGCTCAAGCGATCCTCCTGCCTCAGCCTCCCAAGTAGGTGGGACTACAGGCATGCGCCACCACGCTGGGCTAAATTTTTTATTTTTTGTAGAGACAGAGTCTCACTATATTGCTGGTCTCAAATTCCTGGCCTCAAGCAATCATCCTATCTATATCAGCCTCCCAAAGTGCTGAGATTGCAGGTGTGAGCCACTGCACCTGGCCAGAAATGGTCACTTTCAAATGGTAAATTTTATGTGACTGTCACCTCAAAAAAAACTTTTGTTTTAAAGAGCTGCCTGGGAGATGTGTGGACGTGCATGTGGCATGACAAACAGCACCTTCCTTTCCGGATGATTAGGCAGGAAGCTGATCACTGTGAGAGCCCCAGCACTGTTGGGGCCCTACATGAAAGGATCTCCTCTGGGGCTTTTTCATAAGAAAAATGTTCTAATCTCACCCCTAAAGGGCAGCAGCCCAGTTCATTAAATTTTGCTTGGGTTTAAGGTCTGGACGTGACATTAGATCCCATGTTTTCCACCTGTGTGTCATTCTGTTCTTGCTCTGAACCTGACATTCCTGCTCCCCAATTCTCTCCCTCTCAACTTCTCCAAAGATAAGCCTCTGGTCTCCCCTAGAGCAGCTAGACACCTTGTTCTGCTCATGGGGTTCCAGGGGGAGAATAGGGAATCCTCTGGTTTTCCTCCCTCCCCTCCACCCTGCTGTGTGCCCCACCGAGGGCCTTGGACAGCCAGCCTGCTTCCTCCCACCGGAAGGCCCGCCCTCCGCCACCTGTCCTGCTGTGAACCGGGGCTTCCTCCCCTGGAAACTCCTCTTATTTCTTTCAGTTTTCTGACAGTGTGCTCATGTCCTCTCACCTGTTTTCTTTGTCATTGGAGTTTAAACTTTTTAAAAAGTTTTCTTCATTATCATTTTAATGCCACCTAAGAGAGGAGAGGAAGTAAGCGTGTTTGTGGCTCCACAGGCTTGTTTAACTGTGCCTTTCTTTCGAAATCTTGTCGGGGGAAATTTTACCTCGGAGTGATAAGAATACTGCTCGGCTGTCAGTGCTAAATGAAGCTGTGTTCTGTGGCAAATTGACAAATTGCCTAATCTTTTCCCGTGGCTGGGTTTTAACAGTTAAAATGATGATGGGAGGTGGTGAATGGTGGCAGGACATTTATTAAATGCTGATTATGTGCCACGTGGACAATACTTTATCTCCTCAGGCTTTGAGTGCAAATGACTGAAATTAAACTAATGTTTACCTGTCTTGTGCGTTTGGTTTTGTAAAGTATTGATTCTCGTAACTCTCTTTGAAGTTGGTGACAATTAAGTAAGGTAGGGTCTGGGAGCCCTAGATCATCAGCCTGTGCCTCTAGCACAGGCTTCTCCCAACGCCAGTGTCATTACGCGTTGACATCATTGATTCCCCAGCAGGAAGGAATCCTGACTTCCTCATCACCGTGCACAAGGTAGCTTGGTGAATTATTGTGGAATATATGGTGCTCCTATTATAGGGATAATAATTTAAAAGGAAGAAAATAAGTGATAAATATAAAATGATCTCTGAAATCAGTGTCATCTATGACTAAAACTATAATAAGATCCTTATGTTTACAGATTGTTACTTAGTGATCCTATTTTTTCTTCCAAGAAATCACCTGGTACACGTACACTTCATTGTGAGTACCAGAAATCTAGTCATGTTAGTTTAATCAAGGTGGAAATTATTCTAGGGAATCCAATTTTAGGAAGAACTCTAGGGCTTGTAAGAATTAGAAAATTATCATATAACTTTTTCTTTTATTCCCCCACCTCTCCCTGCGTCTCTCCCTGGGGACTTGTATCTCCTCTATGCTGCATGCCAGCTTCGTTCTTTTCTCTCTGCTGACTGCTTCTCCATTCACTCATCACCTTGTGCTCGGGTGCTTTAAAATGCCAACCTCTCCCTGCTGCCTTTCTAGCGTGGCTTCACATAAATGACAAACTCAATATTTGTTCATTCTAATTCCAGATTCCCAGGAGTGAGAATAATTGGCCCAGTCCGGGTCAGGTGTCTACTTATGGTCCATAGCTGGGACAGGGTGTGCAGGTGCCATGGATGTGGAGGGCTGGCAAAATATGGTATCTCCACTAGAATATACTTGACAGGTCCCTCTCTCTGAAGGAGTTGCTATTATTGGTGTTATTATTTCTTCATAAGTAAGGTATTTTATCCAGAACTCCATAGATGAAGGTTAAGGTGAAGGGTGGATGGGCATGTTCTCCTTTAGAAGACTTTGTGCAGCAGAAGAGCCACCTGGGGCTGGTAGTGAGGATCCTTCCAGAGTATCCTGTCTGATGCTGCTCTTACTATGATCAAATAGGAGCATTCACTCCCACTAGAAATAGTACATTTTCTCTGTTTCCGCAAAAATTTCTCGAGTGGTCATTCAGATGTCAACAGCTAAGAAAGCAATTGCAAATAGAATTTGGGAAAATGGAGCCTCTATTATGCCACGGATTGGGAACCACACGTGAGCAGATGAATTGTCAAGTTTCCATCTCCGTGATTCTCTAAATGTCATGGATTGAAAAGGGAATAGGAGTAGAGGTAGATTCTGAGAGAAAGTCAGAAAACCAAAATGGCAGAGAGCTACTGAGCTGCTCCATAAAGCGAAGTGCACATGTCATCTAGAGAGAGTGGTCCTGAGAGTCGCACAAGGCCATCTGTGTGCTAGGCCTTCTCCGAGTTGAAATGAGACACTGAGCTGAACTTAAGAAAGGGAGAAATGATGATTAGTTGCAAAGATAGACATGGACTAGAACTGAAAGCCTATCTGGGCTCTGAGGCAGCCCTAGGAAAGTGGCTTCTTGTTTCTTCCCTGATGTTCAACTCGATCTTATTTTTATGCTCTCTTTGGTTATCTCCTCTCTTACTTTCACTCCTCAGAGCAGGGGAATCTGATTGCATTTTGACTCAGAGTGACACTCGAGCCCCCAGTCAAGATAGTAGAACTTGTATTAGTGCACTGATGCTTTTCTCTGAAAAGGGCCGTAGGGGCCAGGGTAAATAATGGGCGTGATGATGCTTCATGCACTGTCCGGTGTAATCAGAAGGTGATATCATTGATTTTTCAGTCCTCCAGCCAGCCAGCCACCCAAAGTGTCTCTCTTGGTAAGAAGAGTGCTGGGTCACTCTCATAGTTTCTCTGGATGACCCAGAGATAAGGGCAACCAAGGGTGGCCATAGGACCTCCTAAGGCTATGTATAGAGGGATACTATCTCTTAGAATGCTCCTTAGATAAGAAAGTTATCTGGAACCTAAGATGAATATTTATTCTGTGGAAGAGAGCAGAAAAGCCTTTATAGGTAGGCGCACATCAAAGATTTAATGTGAGAAAAGGGGATCAGGTGGACCTCACAGTTTTAAATGACACTTTTCTTTCAAAATTGTCCCTGAAACTTTCAAAGATTATAAGCATTGCAACCTGCTTGAATTTTAAATTTAATGGATGTTGTTCTGTCAACTCCCTGACTTGAAAGTTGCATTAACCAAAGACGTGCCTTTAGATGTAAGTTTAAATAAAGCATCTCTAAAGAAGACTCAAATTCTATGTAATTTTACATAATTAAATGTAGCTATTTTGTCATACTACAATTTTCTGCTTTGCTCCTTATGTCTACAATTTTGATGTTCATCGTGGATGTGGATGGTTTATTTCAGTGCACACTTACCCACATTTGTAGGGTGCAGATGGTAATTACTCTCTACCCAAAACCAGACAAGATGCCCCAAGTTCTCAGTTTAATGACACTTGGTAAATTTTTAGCAAAGAAAATAGTGAATACTCTTCAAATGTGAGCACAAACAATGAAGGCAAAAGTAATTTTCACAAGGTCGCTTCTACTCCTGCTGCTTTTCCGCCTTTCCACTTCTCTACCTGTCATTGGTGAGGACTCGACTGAGCATATTGACATGAGCATTTCTAAATAGGCTGAGATTACTGTCCAATTCTAAGGGTTAATATGTTTTTGATTAGAAGAAACCATTTTTCAAGAACCTATCTTCAGGAAACACTTACCTTCTTGTCTCTTCAAATAAAGAATCATGCAAAATGTCAAAGTTTGAAGTCCTATGAGTCTTATGTGCAATTTTTTTCTCATTCCCCTTCCATCACACATGAAACTTAATATTTTGAATTTTCTGTGCTTTTTTGTGTAGAAAATTATTCATGTACTAAGCTCCTTGAAGTTAGAAAAGCTGACCTCAATCTATGAGCATTGTCATATGTACTTTATTATCATAAGCACAGCACAGGGCTGTGGGCCAAGGCAATTACAAAAGAAATGTAGGATCAAGTCCATGCTACACAGAACTCATAATCCAATGAAGTGCAAGGAGTACAGCTGTATTTACAATTTTCTTTTAAATAGATAGACTTAACTCTCTAAAAGTCTGAGGAAGTCTACGTAAAAATATTGAGATTTATGAGTATGAAGAGTATGTTAATATGGCAAACATTGTATAGGTAGTTTGTAGGTGACTGACATTTGTGCAGCCCTGTGCTTACTTATAGTCCGACAGCTTTGCAGTGAGCATTGGGCTACTTGTAAGGAGGGTCACATCACTGTTATTTATGCCATCAACATACAAGACATTTGAGGCAGTGGACTAAAAGTTACTAACAATTCACAAATACTTCCAGCCAGCATGACATGCCCTTTCTTTTTTATAAAGTTTGGAATGACTACCCGTAGTCCTACAGTGATGTTCTGCAGCTTCTTGTTTTCTTTTTAAATCCAAATGTGTGTATGATTCTTGGGCACTAAGATTTTGAGTAGGTACCACTTGCATATTTATATTTTTACTGTGGAGTTAAACATGAAATTACCCCAAACCCGAAATGAATAGGACCGACTGAGGAAGGGAAGAGCAGGTAGCTAGCATCCTCAAGACACACCACAAATTACCAGGGCTCTGAAGCGGACTACTGGCAGTGAAGAAGCCTGCAGAGATGCACAGATCATTGAGTTGGGCATTGGATGGGTGGGGAGAGGAGATCCAGGTGTGTTTGTGTCTCCACGTGGGGTGAGAGGGCATGAGCCGTGATGTCCTGGTGAGAGGATAGCCCTGCTCTCTGATTTTTCAAAGTAATTTTGAGACAAGTATTACCCTACAAGTAACATATCTTTATCAATCTGTTTCAGAGGTAAGTAGAGACTCTTCCCTCACCATTTTCCTCAGGCCTCTTTGTTACATCCATTTATACCAAAGGGAGTGAACCCACTCAATTGTCAGGAACCTCAACTCTGTGGCTCTCAGCTGAGATTAAAACCAAAACTTGTTCACACTGTCAAAACAAACTCATGATAAAAAGAGCAAATGTTGGCAATTAATAGTAACCTAGATTTGCTTGTACTTTGGCTTTCCCTGGTACGAGATCAGTGAACCTGTTGAAAGCAAAGTTGGGGCCAGGAATGAGTTCTGAGTAGGAGGCTACGACATGACACTTTTGGAAATATTTGAAAAGCTAATGATCTCAGTGCAACTGGTATTAGTCTTTCAGGTATAATCACTCAAAGATGCCTTACGGTATGTGCAGTTTGTGTTTTTATTAGTGAGGAGTGTGTTTCAATGTGTTTCAACTTTCTGCAGGCAATTTTACTCTCTAGACCAATGCCATAACCTTAAACCTGGAATAATAAAAGCAAGAATTTCCCTGTTGTTTGGCACTGAGCTCTACTCATTAGCTGCTAATGAAGCAGAAGTTGTAGAGCTGAATTCCATGTGGGCCAGTTGGCTTCATATTGAGAGGAACATCTTTCAAAGATGCAGATTGAATTCTCATCCCTAGGCAACATCAGGGAAATGCCTATCATGGGACACAGTTTGATCTTGAGGAAAGTGTGTGGATGTTTAGTATATTGTATCCCATAAATATAACTGGGAAAAACCCCCACTAAACATGGCTTACTGTTTAGTACAACCCTAGCATCATGTTCATAGATATAGTCAGCAACATTTCTCTTTAATGGTGAGAGGAAAAATCTAAATAAACAAAGAGACCAAAAAAAGTCCAATTTTGGCTTATAGTCCAAGTGTGCTGTTGAACCTAAAAGTGATATTTTGTTTTGCATAGAATGCTTCACACATTTTCAGTGTTGTTCTTGGTTAGTCTTATAAAAGTCTCCCATTTTCTCATTTCATAATGTAGTGCCTGACCTATAAAGAGTAGAAAATAAGGTACACAAGTCAATTCCTCTATGTACCCATCCATCCATCCATCCATCCATCCGGACTTCCAACACAATTTTGGAGAGTATAATTTATCCTTTCTGCATTAATATTCTCTTTGCTCACTCCTTACTTCTTTGAAATCTGGCTTAAAATCTAGCTACTCTCCCCATATTGCTCTCACAAAAGTTACCAGGGATCACTTAACCTTCATGTTCAATGTCTATTTTCAATCCCCAGCCTTTGGACAAAAGGGCAAAAAGGTGAACTTGGGAGGTAAGCCATGTCCCCGTAGCCCTGGCCCTATGCCAGCTGGAAGGGCAGGGATGAACAGTCTCGCTGTCAACCACCACACCAGCAACTGGACTATATTTGAACAAATAACCAGAAGTACTCTCTTCCAAACTCTTCTCTTTTGACTTCCATGACTGATTATCCTGCTTTTCCTTCAACCTACTGACCCTCCCAGGGTTGGGTCTATAATTTTTGGGGCTCAGGACAAAATAAAGATTTGAGTTCTCTTATTCAAAAAACAAGAAAAATTCCAATTAAAGGTACTCAAATATTTTTTTTCCTTCTGCAGGTTGTCTCTTGACTTGTCATGCTATCTTTTATTTGCAATTTAATGTCATTCATTGTAAGTAAAGAGAAATTAAAAATTTAAATTATTAGCATGAATTTTACCATTTATCTTTGCATACTGCAATGCAAATTTAGCTCATATAAATAAACAATTATTATTTTGTAGTTCATATGTACATATGTACATATGCATTTCATTCTTACCAGAACAGTAGAATCACTGCGCAAAACAAAGTCTACTGTTTTTTATTTCACTTACTGACATGAACACATTCTACTCTCTATGATCAGCTTACTGATGAGTAAGGAAAGACTAAATGAAGAAGGAACTGTGGGTTTCATTATCTTTCCCTTTCTTTCTATGCCATCATTTTCAGTGTAAGTGGTTGGTTAAAACAGGGCAGTAACACAGGTAAGAAAAGATATGACAGGGTTTCTCAGTCATTCATATTGCTTAGAATGTCATTGATTTATTTCAAACCAGCAAGTTGTGGTTTGAACAGAAAGTATGGTCTCTCTGGGCTTTCAGCTCCCACTCCACATCTCCTTACTCAGTCTAAGATGGGATATGCTTTCCTTGGACTCGCTTTGAGTCTTGCTGGACTGCCACACCTTGTGAGTGCACTGGAATTCTGTGCTTACGAGACGCCATGTGTGAGTGGGGAGGCAAGGAAGGTGGACATGCACATTGTGGATCGTTCCTGCCCTCGCCCACGTGCTCCATTGCCCCATCCGAGTTGTCTTACAAAGCACAAGTTCAAAGATAAAATTTTTAAGAATTTCAAGACTGTGGCAACAGAGCATTACGCTAGGCTTGAAACTCTTCTGAATGTGGAGCCTCATGAGACTGCACAGGCCATACACCCATGAAGCTGGCACTGGACGACTCTCTCTGGTTTCTCTGTGTCATCCAGTCCACCAAACAAATGTCATGTGTAGTTCTGTTATCACCTTCTTCTCTTTCTAGATTGTACTTACCTTTATAGCTTCAATGAATCCCCCTCTGTCTCACTCCCAGCTTTTTCCCAGGCTCTGAGTATCTAACTGCTTGCTGAGTACATCTCAACATATACCATTTCTAAGATAAAATCCACAGTTTTCCTCCCAAAGCTGTTCTTCCTGGTTCAGTTAACAGAACCAAAATCCTCAGTCATTTGGTCCACAGTCTGCAGAGTGCTGATAACATGGTAGTTCAATATACACTGGCTTGTTGACCATATTGAAAATCTAACTCCAGCTACACTATGTAAGATTCAGGCTCAATCATTCAGAAATCAGTTGTTCCGGTTGTAGATTCCTCATGTCCTTATTGCTTTTCTCTTCCACTTTTCAAAGTCATTCTTATATTATGTTTTCAAGCCCTTGGACAGAGTCAGGGAATGAAAACAAAGTTTAACCATCCACTTCTGCTTAGCACTAACCAAGAACTTTAACAGGAGAGGCATTGATATAAATAGTTAAAATGGATTCTGGGATTTGGAGTGGATTTCATTTACATATGCTCACAACTTTGCCTTTCAATCATTCCTACATAAGCAGTTTTGTTTCTTTTTTTCTTTTCCATTTCCAAATTTTTATATACATGCACTTTTTAAAAACTCCACCAGTGGGCCTCAGACTTAGGCCCTGTCAAGGGCATACTGGCTGCTGTCTTATTATTTGTATTCTTCTTTGTTGCAGGAATTGTAATTTTATGGACTTTAATTACAATGTCATGATATTTCCAGTGCTTCCCTCTCTGGTTAGGCCATAAATACAATGACAGTATTTTGTTGTTTTTCTGTCACTTCCCATTTAGACTAGAACCCAGAAAAGGCTGAAGGATATTAAAAACAACAGCAGCAACGAAAAAGCCAAACAGAACTAATAAAGAAAGATGGGGGTTTGGATTATTTCAAACTTCATGATGATATTTGGCTTATAGTTAAGTGAGTTTCAAGTCAATTCCTGTTTTTATGGGACCCTCTAGGTCAGTTTCTAGCTATCTTTGCATTAGGTTTGGCAGTGTGGAAGGACTAAACTGCCTTTTTGCCTAGTTAGGGTTCAGCCAGTCATTAACCACCTGCAACACTGAGGTAGAATTTTTACTTATTTCAGCCAGCCCAGGAACTGGAAATAATGTGCTATTTGTATTATAAATCCAAAGAAATTCCAAAATAACATGTGGCTTCCCAGAGGTGACCCGGAGAACTATTATGCCAAAGGAATAGGATGCCAGCTTAGAACACAGTATCAGCCTCTCCATCCAATCTGCATTCTGGCAGAAATTAAACTGCTGGTTATTTGTGAAATTTGGGAGTAATATTTTAATAAGACTTGCTTCTAGGCTGTCCTAAGATATATTTCATTTTATGATACATGATAGTAATCCTCTAATTTAAAGGTATTTTCTTTCATACTGTTATTTTTAACAGTATTAATAGTTTTGTGACATTTCATTATGCAACATCAAAGACAATAAAGTAGAATACCACTCAATAAAAAAACATTGATTGAATTTTTGATGCACATAGCACTGTGAGTTATGAAGTAGAAGTAAAATGAATAACTCCTATCTTCAGAAAAAGAATTTCTTAGAGGTGACAATAATATAGGTCTATGACTAATTAAAGGACAGCACACCACAATATATAGTTCAGTTAAAGAAAGAGGTTAGAAAAGAAAGAATCCAGATCCCTGTGAGGAGAAGAAAGTGAGGCTTAAACTGTCTTTCTCTATGGAAAGTTGGTGAGTACCAGAGAGGTCATCCATCTATTCAGAGAACTAGTGAAAAATAAAATCTCTAAGGGCTTTTAGACATTGGTAGATGCTGCATGATATTTTTCACTTCTTTTGCCCATAAGAGGGCATGACATTTCCAAAGACTTGGCTGTGTAGAATAATGAAGAGTTGGAGTATGGCTTAATTATGATGGAACTTAAGAACTTGATGGAGTAGCTTGTCTTGATGGGATAAGAAATTATTTCTTAAAGGGAGTAGAGTGGCAGACAGACATGAGAAATATTGATACAGATTCTTTCTCTATTTTTAATTGTGTCATTTGTCTTTTCAGTGTTGAGTTGTAGGAGTTCTTTATATATTCTGATAGATATAACTCCCTTATCACATATATGATATGAAAATATTTTCTCTTGTTCTGAGAAAATATTTTTTTATTTCAGAGTATTATGGGGGTACAAATGTTTTGGTTACGTAAATTGCTTTTGTACAGTTGAATCAAAGTTATAAGTGTGCCCATCACCAAAATAGTGTGCATTGTACCTGCTGGTGTAAATTTACTCATCCTCTTCTTCTTCCTCTCACCTGCTTGATTTCCGATGAGTTTTATTTCCATATGTGCACGTAAGTGTTGTTCGATTAGATCCAATTTAATGATGAGTACAGGTGGTGTTAGTTTTTCCATTCTTGTGATACTTCACTTAGAAAATGGTCTCCACATCCGTGCTTGAATGTTTACAGCAGCACAATTCACAATTGCAAAGATGTGGAAACAACCCAAGTGCCCGTCAATACATGAGTGGATTAATAAAACATGGTATATGTATACCATGGAGTACTACTCAGCTATAAGAAACAATGGTGATATAGCACCTCTTGTGTTTTCCTGGATAGAGCTGGAACCCATTCTACTAAGTGAAGTATCCCAAGAATGGAAAAATAAGCACCACATGTACTCACCATCAACTTGGTTTCACTGATCATCACCTAAGAGCACATTTAGGAATAACATTCATCAGATGTCGGGCAGATGTGTGGGGGGGGGATGGCTCTATACATACATAATGAGTGCGATGCGCACCGTCTAGGGGATGGACACACTTGAAGCTCTGATTGGGGGGTGGGTAGGGGGGACAAGGACAATATATGTAACGTAAACTTTTGTATTCCCATAATACGCTGAAATTAAAAAAAAAAAAAGAAGAAGAAGAATGGTCTCCAGTTCCATCCAGGTTAATACAAAAGGTATTAGTTCACCACTTTTTTTTATGGCTGAGTAGTACTTCATGGTATACATATATCACATGTTATTAATCCACTCAGGTATTGATGGGCACTTGGGATATGGAGAAAATATTTTTTGATGGTATCCTTTGAAGTATAAAGTTTTTAATTTTGATGAAGTCCAATTTATCTATTTTTTTGTGGTTGCTCATGCTTTTAGTGTCATTCATATTTAAGAATCCTTTGCCAAAACTGGGGTCATGAAGATTTATCCCTATGTTTTCTTCTGATATTTTCAGTTTTAGCTGTTACCCTTAGTTCTTTGATCCATTTTGAGTTAATTTTTGGAAATGGTATGAAGTAAGAATCCATTTCATTCTTTTGCACGTAGCTATCCAGTTGTTCCATTACCATTTCTTTCCCCAATTGAATTTCCCCAATTTTTGACAACCTTGTCAAAAATCAGTTGACCATAGATATATAGGTTTATTTCCGGATTCTAAATTCTATTCCATTGGTCTATATGTCTATCCTAAGAATTGATAAGTGGGGTAGATTTCTGTTCATCCTATTGAGTTGAACATTGTTGCTTTGTTTTCTCTCTTGAGCCATTGTGGTATCTGACCTTTGACCTTTAGCTTTTGGGTGATTTTACACTGGTGATTGTTTATTGTGTTGATCTGTGTATAATGCAGTCCTGAGTACTTCCTGCAAGGCAGGTCTTGTCTTGACAAATTCCTTCAGTGTTTGCTTGTCTGAGAAAGACTTTATCTCCCCCTCATATATGAAACTTAGTTTTGCAGGATACAAAATTCTGGGCTGGGCATTATGCTGTTTAAGAAGACTGAGAATGAGGCTCTAATCCCTTCTGGCTTGTAAGGTCTCCGTTGAGAAGCCTGAAGTTCGTCTGATGGGTTTTCCTTTGTAAGTTCCCTACTGCTTTTTTGCCTTACAGTTGGTAGGAGTGCCATTTTCATGTTTATTTTGGCCAGTCTGATAACTATGTGTCATGGTGTTTGCCTCTTTGCAATGAATCTCCCAAGAGTCCTTTGAGCTTCTTGCACCTGGATATCTAGATTTTTAGCAAGGCTAGGGAAATTTTCCTCAATTATGCCCTCAAATAAATTAGCCAACCCTTGTGTATTTTCTTCTTCACTGTCAAGGATGCCTATGATTCTTATGTTAGGCCTCTTCACATAATCCCATATTTCTTGTACGCTTTGCTTGTTCCTCTTATTTCTCTGCTCTATCTCTGTGACTAACTTGTTTAATTGAAAGGTATTATATTCAAGCTCTGAGATTATTTCTTCTGCCTGATCTAACCTATTCTTATGCTTTCCACTGTGTTTTGTAATTCCTTGAATGAATTTTTTATTTCCAGAAGTTCTGTTTGAATTTTCTTTAATATTTCAATTTCTTTAGTGAACATTTCATTCATTTCCTGCATCATTTTTGTGGTTTCCTTGTGTTGGGTTTCCATTTTATCTTGCATTTCATTGAGCTTCCTTCCAATCCATGTTTGAAATTCTTCATCTGTCATTTCAATATTCTGATTTTGGCTGGTATCCATTACTAGAAAGCTGGTGTTCCCTTTTGGGGGTGTCCTTTCACTTTGATTTTGATACTTCTGGAGTTCTTTTGCAGATTTCTTCTCATTTGGAGCAGCTATTGCTTTATGTTTGGATTTTCTTTTGTTTAGATTATGACACACACAGTTTAATTTCTGAGCCAGTAGGTGGTGCTTGTGGGTGAGAATAAACCACACCCTGTATGATGAGTCAGTAAATGCAGTAAAAGGGTTTGCAAATTGACCACCCTGTCAGTAGGTAACAAAGCAGACAAAAACATACACTGGGGAAAAGAATTCCTATTCAATAAATGGTGCTGGTAAAATTGGATTAGCCACATGCAGAAGACTGAAACAGGATGTGCATCTCTCACCTCTCACAAAAATCAACTCACAATGGGTAACAGATTTAAATCTAAGGCATGAAACCATAAGAATCCTAGAAGAAAATGTTGGAAAAATGCTCATAGACATTGGCCTAAGCAAAGAATTTATGAAGAAGATCCAAAAAGCAATCACAGCAACAACAAAAATAAATAAATGGGACCTGATCAAATTAAAAACCCTCTACACAGCCAAGGAAACTATCATCAGAGTGAATAGACAACCTACAGAATGGGAGAAAATATTTTCAGGCTATACATTGATAAAGGGCTGATAATTAGAACCTATATAGAACTCAAGAAAATCAGTAAGAAAAAATCAAAAAATCCCATTAAAAAGTGGACAAAGGACATGAACAGAAACTTTTCAAAAGAAGACAGTCTAATGGCTAAGAAAAATATGAAAAAATGCTCAACATCTCTAATCATCAGGGAAATGCAAATCAAAGCCACACTATGATTCACTTAACTCCAGTGAGAATGGCTTTTATCGAAAAGTCCCAGAACAACAAATGTTAGCATGGATGCGGAGGGATAGGAACACTCATACACTGCTGGCGGGACTACAAACTAGTACAACCTCTGTAGAAAGTAATATGGAAATATCTCAAAGAGCTACAAGTAGAACTACCATTTGATCCAGCAATCCCATTATTGGGCATCTACCCAAAAGGACAAAAGACATTTTATAAAAAAGACATATGCACTAGAGTATTTATAGCAGCACAATTCACAATTGCAAAGATGTGGAAACAACCCAAGTGCCCATCAATACATGAGTGGATGAATAAAATGTGGTATATGTCTATCATGGAATACTACTCAGCCATAAAAAACTACCTCTTGTATTATCCTGGATGGAGCTGGAGCCCATTCTTCTAAGTGAAATATCACAAGAATGGAAAAACAAACACCACATGTACTCACAATTAAATTGGTACTAATCAATCAACACTAATGTGCACATATGGGAAGTAACATTCATAGGGTGTTGGGCAGGTGGGAGGGGTGAGGTAGGAATGGGTAAAATCACACCTAATGGATACAGTGCGTGCTTTCTGGGGGATGAGCACACTTGTAGCTCTGACTTGGGTGATGCAAAGGCAATTTATGTAACCAATGCATTTATACCCCTGTAATACTCTGAGATTAAAAAAATTGTTTTAGTTATTCTCAGTTCCTTGTAATACACTGAATTTTAGAATGAGCTTCAGCTTGTCAATTTCTACCAAAAAGCCACCTACAATTCTAATGAGCGTAGTAGATCAGTTTGGGGAATACTGGCATATTAACAATGTTAAGTCTTTATATCCATGAACATGGAATGTTTTGCCATTTGTTTAGATTTTCTTTAATTTGTTTCAACAATGTTTTGTAGTCCAGAGTATAAATGTTATCCTTACTTGATGATTTTTCCTAAGAATTTTATCCTTTTTAATGCTATTGTGAATAGAACTCTTTTCTTAAGTTCATGTTTGGATTGTTGCAAGTGTATAGAAAGATAATTTTTGTGTATTGATCTTATATTCACCAAACTTGCTGAGCACATTTATTAGTTATGGGAGATTCTTAGGATTTTCTATGTACAAAAATCATCTCATTTGTAAATAGAGAGGATTTTACGTCTTCCTTTCCCATCTGTATTAGGGAAATATCATCCATATCTTAGGTTTGGAGGATAGGTATATAATCCAGACATACAAAATGATTAGGTGTTTTTTCTGCTTTTCTTAGGTGCTTTCTAATCTCCTTTCACCTTATTTATACGTTCTGTTATAGATGTCTGTATTTGTGACATTTATTGTTATCCTCATATCCCTTTTGAGCAAGGTATACCCTCCTATATCAGCTAAGCCCCATTCCATCAAGCTCAATAATACCTCTGAGAATAGAACTTCAAAATGATAACATATATCTATAAACCCTGACCCACAATGTGGATCATGCCAGATCTCAATATAATTTGTCTTTTATCCACAATCTATATAGCCATCAGCAAAAGAAAGTTTAATGCCTAGTGTTATTTCTCACCATCTTTTATGTAACAGTTACACAGTTTTTGTTGTTCATTATCCTCCAACTCCATCCTATTTTAATATTAAGCCCACTTCATGAGGTCAGCAGGTTTTCCAACTAAAATGTTTTCCTTTATCTTCATTAAGATACGTCTCATATGTCATTTTTTCAATAGTGTATTTTTACTATCTTTTATTTTTAAAAACATTTCACTAAATTATGCTTCCTGTGGTTATTTTTAATACCTAATATTTTTAATAAATTCTGCATCACTTTTTTGTGAAGGGCATTTCTAACCTCTAGCCAAAAGGTTTTTTCTTCATTTAACAAGTATGAAAAATGGTGAGCCTTGTAATTCCCCTAGAATCTCTTTTATTAAAAAACCTAAAGTACAGTGGCTCGGTTCTCAGAATCAGTGTTTCATATTTTAAATATTCAGTGTAATCTTCTGTGGGTTGGAGAAACTTCCAACACCTGATTAAATAAAATAAACATGTGAAGGTTTTCTACATATTATTTGTTATGGTTTTTAAATTTTTAAAAATAATTTACTTTTTGAATTTTAATTTTTTTATAATAGAGATAATGTCTCTTTCTGTCACCCAGACTGGAGTGCAGTGATGCAATTGTAGCTCACTGTAACCTTGAACTCCTGGTCTCAAGCAATCCTTGAGCCTTGGCCTTCCAAAGTGCTGGGATTACAGGTATGAACCACCATGACCAGCCTGTTATGTTTTTATTAAATGCAACCTAACTTGTGGTAAATTGGAACCTATGCAGTCCTATTTAATAGCCAATATATTCATTTTTATGATAATAATGACGTATTACAGGAACAAGAAACAAATGTTGAAAATATTTACCATCATTCTTGATGTTTTTTGACAATCATGGATTCCAGGCTAAAAGTGCCTCTTTTTTATTACTTTCAACCATTAAGTATGTTTAATAAGATGTGGAAGGCATAGTATTAATTTGTAATACTCATGGTCTTGGAAATATCAAGACAAAAATTTTGGTCCATAAATTTTGATTCTGATAAAGTTGTATAAGAAAGTCACCAAAATAGTATTGAGATGACAAATGGCATTTGAAGTATCTTCTCATCCAGAGAGCCTATGGTTCTAATTGTATAGAGCCAAAAGTTATTTTCATTAGATTCAAAATATATTTTCTAGGTATTATTAACATCTAGTCTATGCATGCATTTTACTGAAAAGCCTTATGTAAAACATGATAAGTGACATCAGTGAGATGCTCATGCCTTGGGTTTGTGTTGAAACTCTGTAGATGCTCTAGTTCAGCATTCAACCTGCTGCCCTGATCTGTACCTCCTATACCTACCCAAATGTCCTTCCCACTTTACAGAGGATTATCCTCCCGAATTCTCTCTTCTCTCCCCCACTCTCTTGGAAGTCTTCCCTGTCTTGAAAACTATGAAAGAAAAGAAACCCATTTCAATTGGAAATGGTCCTTTACTTAAATAAAAATCCAATGATCCAATGTGCCAATCAACAAAATGCAATCAAAGAATTCTTACTAATAAAATTGAATTACTGTCACATTTTGTGAATTTATCTCCCATCCAAGTACTAACCAGGCCCAACTCTGCTTAGCTTCCAGTTGTTTGTGAGTTTATATTGCCTCTTCTCTATTATAGCAGTTAATAAATTCTTTTCTTCAATATTATACTTCATTTCAGTCATTCATTATCTCTGCATTTATCATTACTCTATCAGTCAGGTTTTGCTTAGGCATACTGTGGACATATGTAACCATTGAAATCACAGTGGCCTATAATTACCAGCCTTTATTCCTCTGTCATGAACATGTTGGCTAAGGGCCAGCTTTGGCCCTGTTCCATGTGTTCTGCATTTTGGGATCAGGCTGAAGGATCAGCTACTATTTTGGTCTGGTGGCAGAGGGGAAAAGAGTAATATAAAAGTGAGTTCTAGCCAACTGGACACACTAAAAATGTCATCTTTTTGACGTAGGGTTTCATATCTTTGATTTAAAATGTGGTCAGCTATTTCCCATATGTTCTGTTTGTTTTTTTCTGTAGTGAATTGATTTTTTTTTTTTTTTGTCCCTTACCAAGTCTTCTAGAAGAAGGTTAGGTATTTTTCTTACTGGTTTTTAAGAGTTCCTGAACATATAATATTAGCATTATGTTCTATAATTTTTATAAACATTTTTCTAGTCTTTTTTACCATTCAGTTTACAACTAATTTTGTTTTAGGTGCATGTAAAACAATTTTTTTATGCAGCTAATTATATAAATACTTTGACTTCTTCAAATGACAACATAGTTCAAATGCTGTTGTGCGTAATCAATTCACTAATAACTTTCAAATGTTTCAAATATTTTATTTAACATTCAATTCATTTAAATGTGTGTTTATGATATGAGGGAAAGATCTACATTTTTTCAAAGTATCTCTTATTGTCTCCTTTTTTAAAAAAATGGTTTTCGAATAGGTAGTATATTCAAAATTTGTGGTTCAAAATTCAAAAGTATAAAATTGCAGTATCCTTCCTACCCTGTGAGGCAAAGCCAACTCACAGGGAGCATAATTTCTTTTCTCTTTTTAAATGTTTCCTGCCTCATTCCTCATCTTTCTAAATATAACATAGGCTTAACATGTAGATAATTGTTATTTTTTCTTTATACACATTCTATCTTCAGAATTATTTTTCTGTT
Organism: Eulemur rufifrons; assembly: GCF_041146395.1. Taxonomy (NCBI): domain Eukaryota; kingdom Metazoa; phylum Chordata; class Mammalia; order Primates; family Lemuridae; genus Eulemur; species Eulemur rufifrons. The sequence goes on from NC_090997.1 coordinate 39,765,017, forward strand.
AGGTGATATCTCATTGTGATTTTAATTTGCATTTCCCTGATGATTAGAGATGTTGAGTATTTTTTCATATGTTTGTTGGGCATTTGTCTATCTTCTTTTGAAAAGTTTCTGTTTATGTCTTTTGCCTACTTTTTAATGGGGTTGTTTAATTTTTTTCTTGTTGATTTGCTTGAGTTCCATATAGATTCTAGTTATCAGCCCTTTATCGGATGTATAGCATGCAAATATTTTCTCCCATTCCTTAGATTGTATATTCACTCTAATGATAGTTTCCTTAGCTGTGAAGAAGCTTTTTAATTTAATTAGGTCCACTTTATTCATTTTTGTTGTTATTGTGATTGCCTTTGAGGTTTTCTACATAAATTATTTGCCCAGGTCAATATCTATGAGTTTTCCTTACCTCTTCTTCTAGAATTCTTATAATGTCATCCCTTAGGTTTAAGTCTGTTATCCCTCGTCAGTTGATATTTGTGAATGGTGAGAGGTGTGGATCCTGTTTCAGTCTTCTACATGTGGGTATCCAATTTTCCCAGCACCATTTATTGAGTGGGAATTCTTTTTCCCAGTGTATGTTTTTTTCTGCTTTGTCAAAAATCAGATAGCAATATGAAGATGGTTTTAGAAATTTTATTTTAGTTTTTGTCTAATTGTTTTTCAGAATTTTGCAGTATCTGGAGTTAAGCAAAGAATATTCTGCTTTAGAGAGTATCTTTCAATGGGTAAAAAGAGATGTTTGCAGCGTCCTAGTTGCTATAAGCCCTGGAATTCTGAGATGTGGATGGATGTTGACAGAGGCATAAAAAAAATCTACTCATTCTTAGGAATTTTGTTGCATAAAGCAAAGTGACAGTGTATCCGAAACTACAGTTCTACCAACTATCTATTAGCTAGTGCTAATTCCTCCCAGATGAGGTGTGTCTTTCAGTCTTTGTTTCCAATGTTATTGAGAACTTTCTTTTGCTTTTTTTCTTTTTTTTCCAACAGCTATTTAGTGAGAAGTTGAGAGAGGATGATTGGGGATTGCCACCCAGATTTCTTTTGAGCCAGAATTCTCATGACATTTGAAATTATTCTTGTGATTAAATTTAAGCTTTAAAAGCATCTTTTTAACCTGAAGTTCTCCAAGGTTCTTTCTAGTGTTAAGACTGAAAGACACATTTGAAGACTATTGCATATTTTTACTCTTTTCCTAAGCCACTTCTCATTCTTACAATTGCTTTTGGTAATATAACCTGGATTAGTGTAACTACATTATTTTATATTATATATTTCCTTTAAGTAATTATTTTGAGCATTACATTCAATTTGATAAACATTAACATTTTTACAAGTCTAAGTTTATGTATCAATTGTTAATCTTTACTTTCAATACCATTTTTAATCATAAGAACCCTGTTCTTAAGGCATTTAATATGATTTATTCACATTTAGCTAGAGGATGCTGTTAAGTTAAAAAAATACTTTTGTTCTCTATTTCTTTTCTTTTTAAAGGGATACTTGAGTCAAATATTTCTGAATTCTGGCATATATGAGATTTTCGTTCTGTTGTTCTTAGTCCATGATTAATGAATTGATTCTTCTTATAGAATTCTTTCATCAAGTTTTCGTTTGCCAGAATCAAAGATGTTGCAACATTGTTTTCCAGCAAAAGAAAATATTTGTCAGTCTCATTTTAATCTATTGTTCATTTGCTTACATGTATGCTTGCAGGATTTCTTTTTTCTTACCCTTCTAGTTCCAAAATTCTTCTACAATGTATTAAGCCTGGATATCGTTTTTACTATATACATTTACCTAAACTATTGCTGGCTATTCATATCTGCATATTTAAGCCTTCTGTTTTGTTTTTTCTTTAATTTCTTCTGTTATGTCTTGTTATTTCCAGTCTATTCTTTGTTGTATTTTCTTTTTTGGAGGCATCTCCAAGTCTAAGATTAAAACCTCTGTTCTCACTTCTCTGCTTTCTATATCTATCATCTTTTTAAATATTCTTCAGGTTCTGTTTCTTTTCTTCACTGTTTAAGGCAGGCATCATAAGTTTGCTCAATATCTTGCCATTGCAGTTTTGCACTTTCTTCTTGATCTTGATTTCATGTCTGTTATTGCTGTTTTATTTCCACCTGGTCTTTCCTTCTCTCACTCAGTTGTCTATTCTTCCTAGGTTATTATATGTGCATTTCATTCTGTAGGCCTTTTATTTTGGTCTGCTAGAGACTAACTAGCTGTTTACCTAATCTGTTTTGCCTTTATCCCAGATATCCAGTAGTCATTTTCTCAGCCCCTTTTGAAGTAAGTTATATCCATGTGATAAAATTTTACCAATGGACTACATGAAAAACTGATACCATCCACTTCTAGACATGGTCCATAGAAATCTCCCACATGCAATCTTCCATGCTATTTCCTATTCTATGGTAAACTTAACAGCCATGTGTTGGAAATAGTGAATGCATGTGGAGGAGGAATCCTGGTTCTCTGAATTACCAATTGAAGCATAGCCATCTGTTAATTAGAAATATCTATTTTGAAATTCCCATGCCAGAGAAATAAACTTTTTTTCTTGGTCCAATGAAATTTGAAGGATTTGTCATGGAAATAAGTATTATCTTAACTAATATTCATAACCTATTTGTTCATTATACTTTTTTTGCTCTTTTTTTTGTAGAAGATATCTCTTTGTTATGCTGAGAAGGACAGTTTTCTCTAAGTTTTATTGATTATCACCTGAGCCTTTGATATAATATATTCTTTCCCTCGTGTTGTTATGTTTATAAATATCATGTTAATTTTTGTCCCTTTACTCATCCTTTAAAATGTATACTTTTTTTGTTTTTTGTGTTTTGGTTTTTTTGCAAACTGGAGATTGTGCAAAGACCTTGTAATTTTTATTTGGGTATTCTAACTCTACACTTATTTTTATGATCGAAATCTCCCTAGGATTTTCACCTATTGAAACTATCTGGTCTGCATCCCTTTAGAGCTACTTTCATGCATCAAAGTGCAATTCTATCCTACTCCTATTACTTGGTCCTTGGATAACATAAACCAAAAAAAGTGTAGTAGAAGCAATAGTCTCTCAGCATGCATAGCCACCAGGGTTTTCCTCTTTTTGCTCTAGCTCCAATACTTTACCTTTGGGCAGCAGAACTAATTACTCACCCACTCCATCTGATACAAATGCTTTTCTTCATGACTTGCTTCATTGTTTAAATTGTCATTACAATTGGCCAAGAATACATTGATATGACATGCAGACTGGTATTAAGACCACTTCACAAATAATACATTTTAAGGAGAAGGACAGCTGCCCAATTACTTTTTGGTAAGAACTTAGGCTTTTGGGTTTCATAAAATATCAATTCTTAGATCCCTCCATGGAAATTATTATTTAGTAATTCTAGAGTTGAGCCCAGAAATCTATATTTTTAAAAATTCCCAAATGATTTTAACATGTAACTAAAAATTTGATCTGGAAGGAATTTAACATAGCAGATAATTAAAAAATAAATTTTCTTATGACTCAAGATTCCATTGATGGATGAATGGGTCAATAAAATGTGGTATATAAATTAAATGGTATATTATTCAGCCTTAAAAAGGAAGCGAATTCTGACACATGCTACAACATGGATGAAACTTGAAGGCTTTAATGCTAAGTGAAATAAGCCAGTCAAAAAAAAAAAAAAAAAAGGCAAATACTGTATTATTCCACTTATATGAAGTACCTAGAATAGTCAAATTTATAGATACAGAAAATAGGATGGTGGTGGCCTGGGGTTTGGGGTGGAAGAAAGTTGGAGTTATTGTTTAATGAGTACGGAGTTTCAGGTTTGGAGGATGAAAAATTTCTAAAAATGGATGATGGTGAGAGGGTTGTGCAACAATTGAATGTACTTAATGCCACTGAAATGTACACACTTAAACCTGGTTAAACTTTTCAATTTTATGTTATGCATATTTTACTACAATTAAAAAATAAAACATATAAAAACAAATTTTACCTTTGCCACTTGAATTTTTATTAGGATCATTGACTTTGAGATCCAGAAAGATCTTAGAAATGTGATGACCTGAGAGATGCAGAAATTTATATAAGTCCAGCAAGTAAGTGAGTAACGGAGATAGAACTACCAGACACACATCTTGGTTGTATTTACCAGTATACCTTATTTCAAGCATTGGGTGTCTTTTTTTTTCCTGTTTGCTAGTATGAAAGGTTTGTTCTGGAGACTATACCATGTCTTCCACTAGTCTCCTTTTTGAGACAGGGAGGTATCTTTGTTCAGAAACAATATGGCTAGAAGTATCTCTAGTAAGTCCAATAAATGTCTTGGGCTATTGGAAGCAGTTAGGATTTTTTTTAGCAAATGGTGCATTTGGGGAACTTCTCAGGTTGACAGGAGAACTTTACATCTCAGGAGTTAATGATGTCATGGCTTCATGGCTGGGTTCCTAGCATGAAAAGCCATGGGATCTGGAATGGAGAGTGGAAAGGAATTTAAGGAAAGCCTGTCACAGTCTTTCTGGCTTTGAAGCTGGGAAGTGAGTGTGGATGTACCCCTCTGTGGTGTTTTATGACTAATTAAATTGTACTTATGCAAAGAAGTAGAATGGCCAAAATTACAGATGACTGTCTGCAAAAGACTTTTCCCAGACTGAAGAAGTGGAACAACTCACTGATAGAGAATTTAATGAATTACAGCTTGGAAGAAACCAAACAAAGATGAATTTACACTAATTTGCCACACACAAAACATTCTCCAAATATACAGGGGATAATGACTAAGCCCTGTGTAAGGGACTTAAGTGGGTTATATGTATGCCACAGCTTTGGAAAAAGAGACAGCCAACATTCCTTAGGCCACACTGGAATTCAAGACCAAAATAATTAACTCATCCAATGGTTAAGTATAAATTGTGAAACCACTGAGCTGCCAAAGTCTCCTTTGGTTATGACTTGTTACAGATGCAACTGCCACATGTCACTAAGAAATTGTAACAGCTTGGTCATGTCAACTGAAGAAATAGAGATTCAAAGAATTTGCCCTTTATAGCATTTTTCAGAGTAAACCATTGTGTGGTCAATGAAGGGATTCCATCTGGAGTGTCTGAAAATAAGTCATTTCACAAACAGTATTAATTGGAGGGACTTAAAATGGCATGTGTGGGGATAAGTTATTTTGTTCTCAAGGAGGCACCAAGAGCTTTGGACACTTAGTCACCACAGTGGCTAACGACAACGAGACCTAAGAAAGCTGATCACTTTAGCATGATCTTCTGTAAAGTTCTTACAACTTCGACATCAGGCATTCTCATTATAGTATATTTTTCTTTTCTTAATGTCTGCAATACTGTGTCTTGTAAGTGGAAAAATGGATAGTGTTGTGAGATGAAACTTCTTTCTCTTGAGTTGAAAAATAAAATAAAACAAATGTAACATCCAGCTAAGTTGTTTTCAAAGCAAGAGATTTTCTTTGCACACTTAGAGACTGAGGGGAATGTTTTCTTCAACTTTGAATCTAAAATAGAAAAACAAAACCCATTTTTCTGTTTCATTTCAGATTTTTTTGGCAAAGACTTATTGCTGACATGGGTCTGGTTCAGGCTCAGATTTTCCTCCCAAGTCATAGTTAGCAGAGTAGTATTCCAAATACAGCTCCCATTTACATAACCACCACACTTTGCTGTCAGGCTAGGTAGAGACAGGCTTCTTATATCTTTGCCAGGTTTTCTGTTAAACAGGAAGAAAAATGTTTTCTAGCTATAAGGAAAAAGATTAAGAATGTTGTCTGCCTATGACTAAGAATTACTTAATAATTAATAGTAATGCTTATATGAAGATGATTTGATACTGCATCCTATAAGCTGTTTAATTCACGTTGGCCTCTTTGGCTGGGCATAATCATTTCTAAAAACTAGAGCTTAGCTTCATTTGTTTTCTTTATTGTTTTACTGTTTCCTTCTGCTCTTACCTTTGTTACTGTTTTCTTCTGTTTAATTTGGGTTTAATTTGCTATTCTCCTTATAGCTTATTAAGGTGAAAGCTTAGATCATTGATGTGAGAACTTCTTTTCTAATATAATCATATAATACTATAAATTTCCCTCTAAGCATTGCTTTGACTGTCTCTCAAAAATGTTAGTATGTTGTATTTTGATTTTTATTAAGTTAAAAATGTTTATAATTTTTCTATGTGATGTCTTCTTTCACCTATGGGTTATTTAGAAGCATGCTTTTTAAATTTCTAAAGATTTGGGGATTTTTCAAATATTTTTCTGTTATTAATTTCTAGTTTAATTACCTTATGGTCAGAGAACATACTTTACATAAATTCAATCATTTTTATCAAAATATTTTAATTTACTACGTTTTTTTGGCCCAGAATATTGTCTATTTTGTAAATGTTCAGTGTATACCCGAAAAAATTGCATATTCTACTATCATGGAAGAATATAGTATAAATATAAAATGCATTGTTATTTTTGCTTTTAATAATTTTATCTGACAGAAATTTGCAAATGAGAAAAAATAATTTAAAAAGGATTTTACATTTACTCACGTTTAGTGTATCAGCATTTTTTTTTTTGAATTTCAAAATATTACAGGGGTATAAACATTGAGATTACATATATTACCTTTGCACCACCCAAGTCAGAGCTACAAGCATGCCCATCCCCAGACAGTGTGTACCATACCCATTAGTTGTGAATTTACCCATCCCTTCCTCCCTCCTGCCTGACATCTAATCAATGTTACTTCCATATGTGCACATAAGTGTTGATCAATTAGCACTAATTTGATAGTGAGTACATGTTATGCATGTTTTCCCATTCTTGTGATACTTCACTTAGAAGAATGGACTCCAGCACTGTCCAGGATAATACAAAAGGTGTTAGTTCACCATTGTTTTTTGTGGCTGAGTAGTACTCCATAGTATACATATAAAACATTTTATTAATCCACTCATGTATCGATGGGCACTTGGGTTGTTTCCACATGTTTCCAATTGTGAATTATGCTGCTATAAACATTTGAATGCGGGTGTCTTTATTATATTAATAGGATGACTTTTTTCCCATAGAGTTGTACTAGTTTGCAGTCCCACCAACAGTGTATGAGTGTTTCTATTCTCCACATCCATGTCAACATTTGTTGTTTTGGAACTTTTTGATAAAAGCCATTCTCACTGGTGTTAGGTGATATCTCATTGTGGTTTTGATTTGCATTTTCCTGATGACTAGAGATGTTGAGTATTTTTTCATGTTTTTCTTGGCCATTATTCTATCTTCTTTTGAAAAGTTTCTGTTCATGTCCTTTGTCCACTTTTTAATGGGATGTTTTGATTTTTTCTTACTGATTTTCCTGAGTTCAATATAGATTCTAGTTATTAGCCCTTTATCGGTTGTATAGCATGCAAATATTTTCTCCCATTCTGTAGATTGTCTATTTGCTGTAGTGATAGTTTCTTTGGCTGTGCAGAAGCTTTTTAAATAGATCAGGTCCCATTTCTTTATTTTTGTTGTTGTTGTGATTGCTTTTGGGGTCTTCCTCATAAACTCTTTGCCTAGGCTGATGTCTATGAGAGTTTTTCCTACCTCTTCTTCTAAAATTCTTATGGTTTCATGCCTTAGGATTAAATCTGTTATGCATCATGAATTGATTTTTGTGAGAGGTGAGAGGCGCGGATCCTGTTTCAGTCTTCTACATGTGGTTATCCACTTTTCCCAGCAACATTTATTGCATAGGGATTCTTTCTCCCATTGTATGTTCTTGTTTGCTTTGTCAAAGATCTGATGGCTATCTTAGGATGGTTTTATGTCTGGGTTCTCTGTCCTGTTCCATTGGTGTATGTCTCTATTCTTATGCCAGTACCTTGCTGCTTTAGTTACTATAGCTTTGTAGTATAGTTTAAAGTCTGGTAAATTGATGTCTCCCAATTTGTTCTTTTTGCTTAAGGTTGCTTTGGCTATATAGGGTCTTCTCTGGTTCCATACAAAGTGTAGAATTATATTTTTTAGATCTGAAAAAAATGATGTTGGCATTTTAATAGTGATTGCATTGAATTTGTAGATCACTTTGGGTAGTATAGACATTTTAATGTTGATTCTGCTGATACATGAGCATGGTATGGTTTTCTATCTGTTTGCATCCTCTGCTATTTCCTTTGTCAGTGTTTCATAATTCTGCCTGTAGAGGTCCTTCACTTCCTTATTTAAGTATATCCTAGGTATTTTATTTTCTTTGTTGCTGTTGTGAAAGGTATTGAGTCTTTGATTTGGTTCTCAGTTTCACTGTTGTTGGTGTATATGAGTGCTACTGATTTATGTACCTTGATTTTGTAACCTGAGACTTTGCTGAACTTATTTATCAATTCCAGTAGTCTTTTGGCAGAATCTCTGGGGTTTTCTAGATGTAAGATCATATTTTCTGCAAAGAGTGATAGTTTGACTTCTTCTGCTCCCATTTGGATGCCCTGGATTTCATTCTCTTGTCTGATTGCTCTGGCTAGGACTTTGAGCATATGTTAAATAGAAATGGCAATAGAGGACAACCTTGTCTGGTTCCAGTTCTAAGCGGGAATGTTTTCCATTTTTCCCCATTCAATATGATGTTGGCTGCGGGCCTGTCATATATGGCTTTTATTATTTTGAGGTAAGTTCTATATATCCGTATTTTTTTAAGTGTTCTTATCATAAAAGGTTGCTGAATTTTGTTGAATGCTTTTTCTGCATCTATTGAGAGGATCATGTGGTCTTTGTTTTTACTTCTAATTCTGTGGTGAATTACATTTATAGATTTGCATATGTTGAACCACCCTTGCATCTCTGGGATGAAGCCCACTTGGTTATGATGGATTATTTTTGATGGGCAGCTGAATTTGATTTGCTAGGATTTTATTGAGACTTTTTGCATCTATATTCATAAGGGATATTGGTCTGTAGTTTTCTATGTTTGTTGAGTCCTTTCCTGGCTTTGGTATCAAGGTGATGTGGGCTTCATGAAACATGTTGGGGAGTATTCCTTTTCATTCTTTTCTGGAGATTTAAATTTCAATCTGTTATCATTTTCCTTCTGCCTTAACATTTCTTAAAATATTTAAAATATTCATGGCTGATGACAGTGAATTCTTTCAGCTTTTTTCTTTTTAATTTCTTTCCTTTTGGTCTGAAAAAAACATTTATTAGGTTTTCATTTTGCAAGATATTTTTGCTTACTATAGAATTTTAGGCTTACAATCTTGTTTCTTTTTTTATTTTTTTTTCTTAAAAACCCTGACTTAAGCATTAAATTTTCTTTCAGTTCTTCAAAGATGTTGTGACATTGTGTTCTGGCTTGTCTACTTCTTGATGAAAAGTCTGCTGTTGTTCATATCTTTTTTTTTTTTTTTGTACATGATGTCTTTTCCTCTTTCTCTAGCTGATTTTAGGATTTTTTCCTTTATTACTGGTTTTTTTGTAATTTGTGTGGGATGGGCTGTTATGTATTTTTCTTTTTTGTTTGTTTTGATTTGGATTCATTAAATGTTTTGGTATCCTGGATTTATAGGCTTTCTCAAATTTGAAAAATTTTCAGGCATTATTTCCTTAAATATATTCTCCTTTCCACCTAACTTTTCATTTCTGAGACTTTGATTGAAAATATGTTAGACCTGATATTGTTTAACAGGTCACCAATACTCTTTTTTAAAAAAATTTTCTTTGCTTTAATTATTATTGGTATATAAATAATTATATATCTTTATAGGGTACTTGTGATGTTTTGATACAGGCATACAAGAGGAATTAGTCAAATCAGGGTAATTGAGGTAACCATCACCTCAGACATTTAATTTTGTGTGTGTGTGTGTGTGTGTGTTTGGAACATTCTAATTCCACTCTTTCAGTTATTGTAAAGTATACCCTAACTTTTTATTTATTATAGTCACTTTGTTGTGCTATCAAATATTGTTCAATTATATCTAACTATCTAACTATATTTTTGTACCCATTAACCATCCCCACTTTATCTTCCACTCTCTGCTACCCTTCCCAGTCTCTGGTAACTATCATTCTACTTTCTGTCTCATTGATATCAAGTGTTTTTTAACATTTAGCTCCCACGTATGAGTGAGAACATGTGAGATTTGTCTTTCTGTGCTTGGCTTATTTCACTTAACATAATGTTTTCCAGTTTTAACCATGTTGTTGCAAATGGCAGGATTTCATTTTTTGTGGCACATAATATTCCATTGTGTATATGTACCACAATTCCTTTATCTATTCATCCATTGATGGACACTTAGGTTGATTCTGTATCTTGGCTATTGTAAATAGTGCAAAAACATGGGAGTGCAGATATCTTTTTGATATATTGAATTCCCATCCTTTGTATATATACCTAGCAGTGGGATTGATGAGTCATATTGTAGTTCTATTTTAAGTTTTTTGAGGAACCTTCAGACTGTTTTCCATTGTGGTTGTACTAATTTACATTCCCACCAACAACTTACTAGGGTTTCCTTTTCTACATATCCTTGCCAGCATTCATTATTGCCTGTCTTTTTGATAAAAACCATTTTAACTGGTGTGAGATTCTCTGGTGTTTTTGGGGGGTGAGTCTGTTTAGTGTTTCTTTAACTTCTCTGTGCTTCATTTTGAATAATTTTGGATAGTTTATATTCCTATGTTTTGGGTTCACAAATTAATTTTTTCTGCCATAATAATCTGCTGGCAATCGTGTTCAATACATTTTTAAAATTTCAAATATTGCTTTTTTCATCTCATAAACTTCCATTTGGGTCTTTTTATGTCTTCCATTTTTCTCTTCATCATTTTAATGTTTTTTCTACTTATTGAACACATGCAACAGATTTGTGATACTCATGATGGCTGTTTCAATGTCCTTGTCTGCTAATTTCAAAACCTATGTTTTGGGTCTGTTTCTTTTGGTTGATTATTCTCTTGGTTGTGGTATAAATGTTTTCTAGGTTTTTGCATAGATGATTTTTCATATGATAATAGATACTGTGAATCTTTTCATTGTTGAATACTTTAAAAAATATCTTTAAAGAGTATTTAATTTTGTTCTGATGTGTACTTAAATTACTTGAAACCAGTTTGATTCTGTCTTTTCTTTTTTTAGTTTTCTTAGGGCTTTGTTAGGTGCAGAGAAGCCTCTTGTCTTGAGCTAATTTTACACCATTACTAAGGCAATACCCTCTGAGAACTCTACTCGATTTCCTACAGATTATGAAATCTCTCTACTGTGGCTTGTGGTAATCTGTACTATTCCCCGCTGTATTTGAGCTCTACAACTTGTTCAGTTTACTGCTTTTCAGTGATTCTTTCCCTGGCTTTGGATAGTTTCTTTTCATACATTCACAGATCTGTACCCTGCCAGAAACTTCAGGGTATTTTTTATATAGATCTTTGGAGTTTTTTTTTCTGTGCAGCTTTCTCTTCTTTAGTATTCTTCCCTGCAAATTCTAGCTATCTTGGCTTTCTTTAACTCTAATCTCAAAGTTAGGAAGACTTCCAGGCTCTGTTTAGATTCCCCCACCTAAAATTGTAGACTGGAAACTATTTCTAGGCAGCAAACTGGAGCAATTATAGAATTTACCTCATATATTTCTCTTCTCTCAGGGATCACAGTTCTGTGCTGTTATCCAGTGTCTTAAAACCATTGCATCATATGTAGCTCTATCATGGCCAGCAACAGGAGTCTTCAGCTGGGCACAGTCTTAATCTATTAACATTTGTCATTTAGTTCCTTATTTGTTGTTTGAATTTATATTTAGGATCTAGTCTAAAGTAATGAGAAAGAATCAGGACATGGAGATAGACAATCCAGGCCTGAATTGTAACTCTATCTAAATATATATTAATTATTCAATTTATTCATAACTTCATTATTTTATTTTTACAATATTTATTGAATGTCTACTTTGTGCTAGGCACTGTGCTATAGTCCAGCCTTAGTAGCTCATCTATAAAATAGGGAGAAATAACACCGACCTTATTGCAGTAGATTGTGAGAATGATCACAAATACTTTCCCTGTTTTTCATGGTCTTGTAATGTGACCTTGCAAACTCTCTCATCAAGAGGTAGACTCCATTCCTTCATCCACTAAATCTGGGCTGGTCTTGTGATTTGTTTTGATCTATATACTATATCAGAAGTAATGTACGTGAGTTCTGAATCTGGGTCTTAAGAGACTTTTCAGGTTTTCATTCTCTTTCTTGAAACCCTGTGCCTGCCATGTGAATAGGCCTGAGCTGGCATCCTAAAGAATGAGAAACTAAGTGGAAAAAGCCATTGATTACTCCAGCCATCATAGTCAAGGCCATTGTAAACCAGCCAGCCCCCGCCTATGCAAAAAATTTTAAAAACTTTTTATAGATATGGGGCCTCACTATGTTGACCAGGTTGGTCTTGAACTCCTGGACTCAAGCTATCTTCCTGCCTTGACCTCCCAAAGTGCTGGGATGAGATCCACGGGCTCCCATGCCTAGCTAATATTGCTATTTTTAACCTTATTGCCATTATTAGATATTAGCATGTCAGATTGGTAGGTAGAAATTACCTGAGACCTCTGAATGCTTTCCTAATTCTGAATTCTGTACATGTGGTATTTCAGCTATATAGTTGCTATGTATACATATCACATACATGTAATATACAGATATGCTTACATCTATATACGTGTATTAACAGCTATTAAGTGAAAAAATTGATATGGTAATTTAGTATACTGTTTTATAATCTGGTTAAGAACAGGACAATCTAGTAATAATATAAATATTAATATCATATACTATGCATGTGTATAAAATTTTTCAGAAGTGTTAAACATTAAAAAACACTAAGCATTACAACTATATAAGCCAAGTGTGATTTAACTTGGGTGATCCAGAAGGCCCTGAAGACTCTTTCCTCATCCAGGGTTATCATTATAAATATTAACTGTCATTTTATGGTATATCTGTGAATATATTGGCTAGTTGATGTTTTTGATCGATTAAAAGGAAGATAAGCTAGCTACATAGTTGTGCACAGCTATTTTTAAGTAAATAAATAAAGTTTTAATATTTAGATTAGAAGTCATTTTCTCAGTGAAATTTCCCTGACATCTCCAACTAACTTCCCATATACATTCATTGCATACTATATTTGTTCTTTGTATCATTAATCATACCATAATCAAATCATTATTTCTGAAACTGTTTAACATAAAGCTCCCTTATTTCACTATAAACTTCATGAGTGCAGGGACTATATATGATTTCTTCAGCATTTATTCCTGGCACCTAAGACAGTGCCCAGCACTTAATAGCTATTTCGAAAATATTGTTTGGCTGGATAAATAAGAGGTCCAGTAGGTTAAGGACTGAGAAATGTCACTTGGATTTAATAACAAAAAAGTTATTAGCAAACGTGATGACAGCAATTTCAATGAATTGATGGGAAAAGACCTGAGACCACAGGTGAATAAAGATTGCAAAAAACACTGAGAAAACAAAAAGAAAACCAAAGCCAAAGTTACTAACTTTATTTCAAAATGACAAATTCCTTTTATGCTTTATTACTTTTTCTTTTAAACTTAAAAACATTAAATCTAAAGTGTCAGGTAAAAAATTACAAAATTATTTTTTTAATTTGACCATTAACGTGTCTCTGAGAATCAGCACACAGAGGACCTTTACAAGTGGCAGGTTCTCTTGTGATATTAACCTCTTTCAGTTTTGCTTGCACACTTGTTTTCAGTTCTCTAAAGTTTGACAGCCAAGAGGACATATACATAATAGAATAAGGCAATGTGTTCAATTTGGTTACTATAAACTAATTGAAGAGGCTCTGTAGAAACTGTCATTTGGATATTTGAATAAAACTCTCATTTAAAATTGGGTGAAAATTTATCTTTCAAGGTCCTATATGCACATTTTCTTCACTTCTGTCATGACAGAAAGGACACGTCTTTGTATGTTTATCCTCTGCCTTTGAAAGTGGCTTCATTATTTTGAGTGTCTGTTTTAATCATCATGTGAAGTTCAAGACAAGAATTGAATGACCTTTAGTTTCAATGCCATAAATATTTCAAAAGAAATAGACCTTTTGAGTTTGGGAAAGGGTGTGTCAGAAGAACAGGTGTCACTGCAGGTTAATTGGGTGGCCTTTCACCACCAGCCACCTGGACTGTAATTTGGGATGTGTCACACATGTGCATGAAATTGGCCATCTTAATCCTGACTCTCCTGGAACTGTGTCCCTATTAGAAAACCATCAGACAAATAGTCCACTCTGAACTCTCTCATCAGTCTCCCAAAGAAAGATTGGGCTTGGAATGGCAAGAAAATTAAAGCCAGTCCCTTTGGCAGGCAGTTGGCCTGGGCAGTTTTCTTTCTATATGTGCTTCCCATTACGCAGCTAATGAGTCCTTGGAGATGAGTGAGTGACATTCAACTGAAAGAAGAACAATTGTCTAAGTGAAAGGAAGTCCCAGAGACACATTTTTGGAAAGGAAGATGTACCAAGCTAAAAACAGAATAAATTATATCTTTAGGTAACAAACATGGGCATGTGGGATGTTTATGAGAATGGAAGAGACTAATCAGTGTAATCTAAAAGGGGCACAGGATTGAGGTGTGACCTTCTCCTGAAAAATGAGCGGTTTCTTTAAAACATCGAAAATCTTATAAAAGGCATACGCTAAAGAAGCTGTCCATTTATTCTCTTCCTTTGACTCTTTTTTATATGACATTCACTTATTATTTACGACTGTGCTTAAAGAAGCCATCTGGTAAAGTTGATGGTACCTGCTCCTGCTTGCTCCTCTCTGTTTTATGTTGAGTACTTAGTCATTGTATCACCTTTTACACAGGCCTTGGCTCATGGATACATTCCACAGACTACCTTTTTTATGAGGTCAGAATGAAGTGGGCTGCAGGCTGAAGTCCTGAAGTTACCTTTATTGGGATTTAGCTATGGGCTCCCTTCTCATCTAACAGCATGCTGGCTCAGTAGAGACTGACAGCACATCAGAAGCTATGGTAACATCTCTAGCAGTAAATCTTGATCACATTTATGCATCTTATATTTCTGTCATTACTGTATTTCCAAAGTGCCCTTTTCACATGGCCATTTTATTGCTCCCTTTCAGTTGCCAAAGTTCCTTGACTCCATCTCTCAGTGCCAAAAAAGGCATTACTATTCAGCTGGTCTTATCATCTTCCAGAAAACAATAATGGCCTTTTTTATGCCTTTAGTTAAATGTGTTCATTGTGCCGGCAAGACCTGAGTGAGGCATGTCTTCTAGTACAGACTTAAATCCAACCAGAGAGGATTACGGCTTCCTTTATTCTGAATCCCAGGCCCAGCTTTGGAATTGACTTCCCTGTAAAGCATACATTTGGTGAATTTTGTTTGTAGACACTGAATTTTTCTTAGACTTAATCATTTTCAAAATGCTAAGTGATTACAAATTTGTTTTTGGCTACCCTTTGAAAAAGTGGCCCAGAGTTGAACAATCATGAGATAAAACTGCCACAAATTAAAGAGGTGTGACAGTTTGGGGTGTGTTGGGAATTTTGCTCTAACTCATTGTGATATTTCTACAGATGAGGAGAAATGATTAGTTACTTTAGATGGCCTAGGATAGACCAAATAGTAAATGCTTTAAAAGAAAATTTCCATGTAATTTAAAAGTCATGTATATAAAAACATATAGTAATTCTATCTTCTCCTGGATTTGACTTTAGGAAATCCTATCTCCTTAGTTTAGTTCAGTTATTTGAATCATTACTATGATATTTGGGGGTTTAGTAAGTGAGACTGATAGTTCCACCAAAATCTGTTCTCCTCTTTCACCGTGAAAATTGAGTTGTGGTTGGGTCCAAGCCTCTGAACTAGATCATATTTCCCAGCTTCTCTTGCAGTTAGAAAGCCAAGTTCTTATTAATACATCTTAATATCAACATGTATCACTTTTGGGTTCTACTTCTTGAAATCTGTCTTACAGAAATTTTGCATATATGCACAAACATATATGTAAAAAGACATGAATTGCAAAGATTTTTTAATAGGAAAAACCATAAACAACCCAAGCATCCGTCAATACAGGAATGGCTACATAAACTAATGTAAAAATCCATGCTGTAATATCCTCTTTAAGAAAGATGAGGAATGTTCTGACACAGGAAGATGGCTAGGATGTAGTAAGAAAAAAATATGTGACAGAACAGTGTGCAATTTATGACACCACCTAAGACTGTGTGTGTGTGCGTGTGTGTGCTTCTGAGTGTGTATATGATGAGAAGAAGAAACCGAGGTCAAGATAAGAGTGTAATTCGCCTTTGTACTCCTTCATTTTCTGCAGTATCCAACATATAATAGAAGCCAGATGTTGACCCAGATATAAGTAGTTTCATCCTTTTTATTATCCAGGGTGTAATAAGCTGTATCCATGTGACTAAATACATTTACGAGATATACAGGACAAGCATAGGAAGACAATACACCCATGTGACTTCTGGCAAGGCAAAGGGGATTTGCGGCATAGACTGGAATGTGAAGGGGCGCTGTCACTTTTCAATTCTGTATACATCTCTGTTCTTTGACTTTTTAAATATGTCCCGTGACTCCTTGACTCAAATATAGCATAACCTTTAGAACCACAAAAAATTTAAAGTGTTTGATGAAAATTTATGCTTCGTAGGAGCTTGGTAAGGGTGTCAGATGCTAACGCTGCTATGGGATTTATCATCTCAAAACCATGAGATTCAGAGAAATTAATCATAATCTAAAAGGAAGGCTCTGGAACAGAAAGAAATTCAAATAAAAATGGAAAATATGACTTATCCTGAAACTCTTCAAGCAACTTTTGGACTTTTCTTTGAGAACGCTGCAGCTTCCCTGTTGGTAAATGGGGAATAATGACGGAAGCCTCTGGGGAGGAGAGCTTCTAGGCCGACGCAGTAACTGTGGCAGGGAGATGGTTGTTCCAAAGAGAACTGAAGACAACACCAGGTTAACAAGCCAAGCAAACAAGCCCTCTAAATTTGGCTTTTGAAAAAGAAGTCCCTTTGCAAAAAGGGAGGTGAATACACATTCAGCTCTTAAGAGGTTTTGAAAGAATAGATAAATGACCATTCTTTAGGATGAATGATAATGTTTCTAAGCTTCCTTTTCAGAAACAAAAGTTAAAGTGTAATAACACCTTAGACTATTGTTCTAATTGTGTAAGAATTTTTTTTAACCAAACTTTGTAATGATTTTAAAAATTTTAACCAGGGCAGGCCATAATGTGAACATTTCTGAGATCGCAAGATTCAGAAGTTTAGAAATTCAAACTCAGTTATATGAAATCAAATATTATTTTAAATGCTCTTAGCCACTAAATTAAATAAAAATAGTACCCAAATCATTGCTTTCTCATCTAATAATATTATGGGTGGTATGGTAAAACAATTAAAAAAAAAAACTAAAATGAATATTACACCCAAAGGTTATTCCACAGACTACTTAGGAAACTACCGATGCTTGGCATGAACTATTCTGGAGTGTTCTGCCAAAGCATTTAGTTGAGTAGTGACAATCAATCTCCAGTTTGGATTGTCCCAGTACTTAAAAGGAAAACATATTCCTAGAAAAAGTAATCATGCTATCAGGCAGATGTTCAACATATAATCATGGATCGCTACATGGACTTAGAGAAAGGAGTGAAATAAGCTGTAGATCTCCCTCAAAAGAGAAAGAGTATTAATCACATATTTATAAAGTGAATAGCACCAAAAAGTACTATTAAATACTTTGGGATCACAAAGTAAGGGAAGAACAATACCTATACCTCTAAATTGGCAGTGGTTTCACGGAGAAAGGAGGTGACTTTTAAACAGAGTCTTAAAGGATGCCTAGGATTATCTCCAAACATGGAGAGGGAAAAGTGAATAAAAAGCAACATGCATATAGCATGTCTTAAATACATGGGTAAATGATGTAGGTAAAAACATGAGATTATAACAGTGTAGTATTTTAAAAAATATGATTGTTTCAGAAAGAATGCAGATAAAATTAGTATTCAGCTTTGGACATTTAAAATAGGATTTTGTCAACTGGCAATAGATCTGAGAGAATAAGGAGTATAAATTCTTTTAATTTCCATTTAACACCAAGGCTGGGCTTGATGGCTATCACAGCTTTTTCTCTCATGTGTAGAAGAGATAACCTGACCAGTATTTAAGCTTAGCCATGAGAATGGAGTTTGTAAGATGAAGGATATGACCTGGAGGAAAGAAGAAAGTATCTCAACTTCTTTGATTACAGGGAACATTGTGAGAGTGCGAGAATAGAGAGGAGAGACAGAGGTTGAGGAAAAAAGATACCAGAGTCCCTCTACCATCCTACCGAGTACACACACTCAAGGCTCAGCTGGTGAAGAAAGAATGTCTTTGAGATACTGCAGAAGATATGGAATTCCAAGAACCAGGAAGCTTTTGGTCTATCCTAGAAGGAGATAACTTCCAGGCTACCTCCAGATCAATTGAGGGACATATCCATGTTACAAATAAACATGATAGCAGAGTGTGATTAGATAGAAGGAGGCCCTGATATTCACCTTTCTGGAACATTTTTGATGTCTGGGTGATGGGGCCGGGGGCAGTTGTTGTAGTGGGAATGATGAACCGCACTGCAAAGGCAGCAGGCTGTGCTATCTTGGCAGGGACCAAGTAGATGACACAGGCAGATCTCAGGGTGTGGCTGGGGTCCAGAGACTGGCGAGGGCCAAGATGAGTCTGAGTCATCAGGAAGGGCTATGAAGTTATGAAGTCAGCAGGGATCAGCCAGACAAAGAGCATTGCCAAGGCCACGATATGGATCTAAGGATCACTTTTCCTGATTTCTAAAGAGCAGTGAGAAAGACACCAACATCCATTGCCAACTCCCCTCTTCATTGCCATTAGGGAGGCTGAAAAAGCCAGATATTCTCTTTCTACATCTTCCTTATAGACTGAGGTGGGTGTTTGGCTAAGTATTAGTCAATGAGATATAAGTGGCATTTGCTGGGGGACTTTTGTGTAGTAATTTTGTGTCTTGATAAGGTAGGGATGTGGCTAGAACCACCACTGACTCTCACTTATCTCCTTCGATATGAACATACTCCTGAAGCATCCCTCCTTTGTCTATAGAGCAAGAAACATGAGGATGAAAAGCCAACATGTTAACAATGTGGAGTGAAAACCAGAAGGATCATCTCATTCATATTATCACTGCGCAGGTAAATGAACAACACCACCTGCTTGTCTTTGGATTCTTTTTGTCATGCAAAAACAAACTCCTATTTGTTTAGGTCACAGCTAATCATGTTTTCTATAATGTTCAACCTTTTATTTATTCACAATTTTTACTGAATGCCTGTGTGATAGTTATGTTATTTTACTGAGGGTCCATCTAGTAGATTGTTGTGTAAGATCCCATATATTTAGATATCTGAAAGAAGATTGTCTCTACTGGAGTCATCTAAGCCAAGACTAGGTACCTAACAATGATTGAACCAAGCTTAAGATTTAAAAATTATTTTCCTCCTCTATTTAGTATTAAAAGCTAAAATAAATATGTTATATATTTCACTACTTTCCAGATTGTGATATGGGTAAATTGGTGACCCCATTATAAAATGTTTGGGAATTATGAATTTTAGTGAGCTGGAAAAACAATTTTTTTTTCTGTGAGGAGGAGTTGGAATAGAGGAAAATAAGACAGGAAGGTTAAGTGACAGCCAGATTGTGAAGGAACTTGTATGCCAGGATTTAAAAAAGGACTTTGACTTGTAGATGGTTGGGAACCATGGAAGACTTTAAAATAGGAGATTAATATCAAATTAGTATTTTGGGAAGATTGCTTTGGTATCTATGTGGAAGGAAGAATGGAGGCAAAATAGAACAGTGAAAATGAGAACTGTTAAAAGGCCAATACGTTTAACATGTTGCTCCATGCCTGGAGTATGATTATTGGTACTCATTAAAAGAATTTAAGCTGTAGTTTTGAATTTGCCTAAAATTATCATTATAAAAGCAGATATAGATGACAAAAAGTAAAGAGTTAAGTCTGTTTAGGATAATTTTACTATAGTCAGAGTATTTGCCACATTAACCACTTCTCTTTCATGTTAGTCAAAACCACACAGCTGTTAAATTTAAAAGTTGCGATTTATATGAAATTGCATTTACTATCTTCATCCCAGCAGATTCACAATAACTGCTTACTGATTGATGAGCTGAATTGAATTTAATAACTTTTTGCTAAATGTCTACTACAAACATTGCATTTGCAAACAATTTTTCTTACATCTTGCCTGTTGGTATGACCACCATACCACCCAGATTTTCTCAGGGCAAAGATTAGCTTCCAACTTTGTGTTCTATTGTCTTCATAAATTTTCTTACACTTGTCAAATCATATTTCAATTTTTGTTTCAGAAATGTTAGTCCATATTCTTGCATTGTAATATAACCTAAGAAGTGTGAAAAATTATAATGTTGCTTGCATTTTCCTTCTTGCTCTAGAACTTTTTAATAGAATGAGATGTCCTCAAATTTTTAATGTGCTTATTTATAAAAATGAATTGTCTAAAACAAACTTTTGAGTCTTTTTAAACTGTAAGGTTCATTTGGAAGAAATATCTACATTTAGTGTGAGGCAAGCACTCCCTTGCTTCTTGTTTAGATCTCCTTTGGCACTAAAAATGATTCTTACCCTGCTTGGCCCTGTCTTCTTGACTGGGCTACTCTGTTTACCCCTTTGCCTGGAACATCCCATTGAATTTATGTTTAATAAGACAAGGGACTTTTGTGCTTTAATTATACAGGGCTGGAGAAATTTTATACTCTTATTTTTTTATCCCTTATGTGCCAAGATTAAACATTTAACTACCTCTAGTTTATCAAAAAATATATCAGGCCATTGCCTAAAATTGATCTGTGTTTGTTGTTGCTATTGTTTTTCTTTTCTAAAGAAAAAGATCCACGAGGATTTATTTACAACGCTAGGGTAAGACTGTTGGTGATTGTTGGTTCCCACAGTAGAGTGAGACTCATTTGAAAGAAGCCAGGGAGAATGACTTTAAGGCAGGGTTCAGAAGAACCAAGCACAACTGTA
This sequence comes from Eulemur rufifrons, assembly GCF_041146395.1. Taxonomy (NCBI): domain Eukaryota; kingdom Metazoa; phylum Chordata; class Mammalia; order Primates; family Lemuridae; genus Eulemur; species Eulemur rufifrons. Next base: position 39,786,147 of record NC_090997.1, read on the forward strand.
AATATATCTGCATCTATAGTAATTTTAAGGATATTTCAACACTCCATAGAATGCATGACCTTGTATGGCTGATTTTAAGCAGACAATACCTAAGTAGCATAAGACCACAGGGACTTGGAGAAAACACATCTTGATAACAGAGACCATAAGAATCAGCCTTGCACTGCTGCTCTCCTTCTCTTCTCACAACATTTTCTTGGTGATGAGGTCCACAGGATGGAACATCCTGACACTCCACTTCCCTTTGACTGAACATTACCACTTCTACATAGCAGCCATGTCAAACTTTTAGGCCCTTTTGGGAGCACATAAGTGAATATATAAATACCATAGGCCATCTCTGTGCTGGATTAGTCAAAGGGGCAAGGGGTGTGGAAAATTGAATGCTCAGGAGAATGTTCAGGAAACAGGGAGTGGTATGTGTGGCTGAAGTGTAAGGTGCACAGAAAGCCAAAGAATGAGATTTGTTTCAAAAATGGATTACTTAGAATTTCAGGGGCTGCAGGGCCCTGCAGTTGCATCAAAGAGCCAAGGAGGCTCTGGGACTGAAAACAGTATCTGGGATTAACGCACAAAAGTAACACTAGAAAGAAAGTAAACACAGACTCATTCACCTGAAGTCCAATGTAAGTTAAATAATATAAGTTAAGTCCATATAGATTAATAGTTTAGATGGATCATTAGCTATCCAACTGCATGAGAAGTTGACTTAACTGCCCAATTTTGAAAGTGTGTGTGCACAAGAGAGGTCTGCTCTGCAGCCTTGGCATTGTCTGATGTGGTGGGATAATTGGGAGGCTTACCACATTCCTTCCTCAGAAGACACAGAACACATTTTATATGGTTTCCTGTATTTGTAAAGCAGCCTATTGGCACAAAGACAAAAGACCTGCTCCAGTTAGAACTGCAGGACTTAGCTGGGCCCTTGGAGCATGGAGCCTGACTCCACACTGAGAGGCAGCCCCCCGTACATCAGCAGGCCCAGTGCCTTCCACCCCAGGAATCAGCAGGTGCAGAATGAGAGGAAGGGGCAGGGGTCAGGAAGCTTGGTACCTCAGGTGAGTATCATTGTAGGTGCTGAAGAATAAATATCAGGTTTTTGGAGTGTATGGTTGGCTGTGTAGTTCAAAGTCCAATTGCATCATCTTCCTGACCTGTCTTTTTGTACCTCAACATTCTTGTTTGCTAGATGAGGTTAATAATTCCTGCTCTATTACATACTATTATTGTGAGGATCAGATGCATGATGTATGGGAAAGAAACAGATGCCATGTACTGAACACATTCATTACACCAGGAACAGGACCGTGCACTCTCTGTTCAATACCTCATTTAACCTGTACCAGAACCCTCTTGGGCAAGTATTATCATCTCCATTCTGCAGACATGGAAACAAGTTTGGTGAGTTAAAAATAACTTGCTCATTCACTTATTCATCTAACACATTTGTATTGGCCATCCAATATGTGCCAAACTTGGTAATAGATGGATAGTAAAAAATAAATAAATAAAAAGTAAAACATAAAGATATTAGTTAATACATTAAAATAAGACAAGAAAAATATATCACATAGTGGTAGGTACTATGAAGAGGATTAAAGTGAGGTGTGGGATCCTGTGATTGGTTGGTATGTCTGAAGGGAAGCTTTTAGGCTGCAGGCTGAATGGTAAGGAGGAGCTGGCCTCCAGCTGGGGGGAAGAATGAGTGTAGAGTCCCACCCGGGAAGAGTTTGGCACGTTGGAGGAATGGAACCTAGGATGGTATGGCTGGAATAACAAGGAAACAGAGAAAGGGGTGGAAGATGAAGTCAGAAAAGGAAGCAGGGGCCAGATCTTGTAAACCAGGGATAGGTTTTAGATTTTTATATTGAGAGTGATAGGAATCCTTAGAAATACTTCACACGAGGAAGTAACATAGTCTGATTAAGTTTATGGTTGCTATATGAAGAATAGATTTTAGGGAAGAGGAATGAAAGCAAGGGGACCAGTCAGGAGGCTTGGTACATTAGGATGATGGTGGTTTGGGACCAGTATGGAAACCATGGAGATGGAGAAAATTGGAAGGATTCAGGACTTATTCGGGAGGTAAGGGTTGACAGGCTTACCTATGGGGCTCATAGAATCAGGAGGCAAAAGGGTAATTCATAACATAATATTATTTTTATGGTATTAATAAATTTCTCTCTTTTTTATTTGTGTAAATGTATGAGATACAAGTGTAATTTTGTTACATGCATAGATTGCATACTGGTGAAGTCAGGGCTTTTAGGGTATCCATCATCCAAGTAATGTGTATTGTACCCATAAATCTCTTTTTTATAAAAATTGTCAACACACACAAAAGTAGAGGAAATAATAAAATGAATCCAAATACCTTTACTGCATTTGCTTCATCTATCACATCTGCCTGTGCTGAAGAATTTTAAAGAGATATCCTTGATGACATGAAATTTCACACTTAAATATACATACCTACAAATATAAGGACATTTTCTTTCATCATTACAACCTGATTATTGTTCCTAAAATCAATAGTAATTCCTTATATCAATTGATACCTAGTCATACTTAAGTTTCCTTAATTATCACAGAAAAAAATGTCTTTTTACTGTTTGAATCAAGATCCAATAATTCATACTTTGCATTTGGTTGTTAAGTTGCTAAAGTTTCTTTTAATCTAGAACAGATTCCTCCTCCCTTTTTCTCTCATGTCATGTGCTGGTTGAAGAAACCAAGTTGATTTTGCTGTAGAATGTCCAACATTCTGAAGACAGATGATTGCTTTCATACTTAGAAGCAAGTTTGGTGAGGTTAAAATGACTTGTTCATTCATTTATCCATTTAATACATTTGTGTTGAAAACCTAATATGTGCCAAATATGGTAATAGACCCTGGGAATACAGTGGTGACTCACCCATGTAAGTCCCTGTGCTGTTGGAGCTTATATGCCACAGGGGCAGATGGATAGTAAAAATAAATACACGAATAGGTGAAAATTAATAGAAATATTAAATAATACATAGAAATAAGACAAGATTATGTCAAATGTAATTCATTACTCTCTACGTCCCATATTTTCTATAAGTTTAAAGTTAGATCTAAGGAATTGATTAAAGTGAAGTTTATTTTTTTTGACAAAAATTCTTCATGGGTGTTGTACGAATTTCATGTTGACTCATATCAGGGGGTCATCATATCTGGTTGTCCCACTTTCAGAGATGGTGAGGTGTGCAGCATGATCCTCTTGTGTAAAGTTTTATTTCCCCTTTTATAAGTAGCCATCAGTCCATACAGTAATAAGTTGGCACCCTGTAGATATCCAGTTCTCCGTCAGCCTTTCACCAGTTTTAGAATCTATTGATAATCATTTCTTGAAATGATTATTTTATTAGGGGTTGCAAAATTGTGATTGTATAATACTATCATCATTTATGCACTATTTATCATCTGGAATTGTTCTGTAAAGGGGAGCTTTCCCTTATCAACCAGTACTACTTGTTTTTTTAATGAAAAACAGTTCATATAGTTCATATTGAAATATTTAAGCTTTTAATTTTTTCCCCTGTTTTCCCAATAAGGAGGTTGATGCCGGAGCAATCTCAATGGTGACTGATGAACTTATTTTTGGATTTTCTTTGGGGGAGTATTAAAACAAGCTTCTGGATTTTCATATAATAATGTATTTCAAACTATTGCAGTCCATAGTCTTTTTGAGCCCTAGTCGGTTAATAGGATTCTGAGTGGGGTGTGTGGAAAAACTGCCTCTGATGTTACAGAAAGAACTGCAGAGGAAACTGCTGTTGGGAGGGTGTTTCGTATTCGCCAAGCTGAAGCAGCTCATGCAGTGGCAGATCCACTTGATGCTAAAGCTCAAACCTCACCCATTATTCCCAGCTCTTTTAAAAATGAAATTTAAAAGTCCTTTACAAAAGCCACCTTACTTTTTAGTAATATCCTACTTAGAATGTATATTAATCAGCCTTTCTGTGATAACAAATAATATCCGAATCTCAGTGAACTGCAACAATATTTATTCCTTACCCACAGCAGTCTTTGGCTATGAGTTGGCGATGGCTGCTAGACTGCTGAGCTCTGCTCCATGTGTCTTCCCCTTCTGAGCCCCAGGCGACTGGAGCAGTCGCTATTTGGTATAGTCTGGTGGTGGAGGGGAAAGAGTAAGAGGGCTGGAGGAAAATAATGATGTTTCTTAATTCTTCCCGACATGGTTTACATCACATCTGCTCACATTCCAAAGCATGTCTTATGGCAAAGCCTGATTTCAGTGGCGTAGGGATGTATATTCCCCAGGACGAGGCACTGCAAATCACACGGCAAAGGCAGAGAATGAAAGGTTTTCTCCCAAGGAAGGGAAGAGCAAATACTCGAGAAAAATAATGTAATCTGTCACTGATTGTCATTGCCCGGTAACCTTAATAATAGAAACAGAGACATGAGTATGGCATTATTCAAACATAATTTCTAAACGGTCAAAATAGATGCAGGGGATATAACAATCAAAAGTGATCATTAATGTGAAAGCACCTCATATACCAAAAAGGATTATGAAATGTTGATTTTATTATTATTTCAAAGAGTCTGTGTGACAGCTTAACTTCTGTACTCACAGAGGTATCCTTTAGTTCCTCATTCAGAACCTAATTGCTCTTAATTTACTCACAATTCTGAGCCAAATTAAAAGCAGAAAGTTGTAGGTTGTGGTGCGCATGGAGCTGTCTGGAGGCAAACAGTGACAAAAGGAAGGAGGGACAGTGACAGCTGACCACAAAGTAAATCATAAAAATAACTACCTCAAAGATAAATGGATTCTTAGGCACCAGAACTATTTGGAAGGTTTAGGGACAAATGATTTTGCACAACCTAATACCCTTTTTAGCATACAGCAAACTATCTCTTATTCTGTAGCTAGTGCTTTTGTCTTCCTGTCTGTCTTAAAGTACATTCCTTTCCCCACGAGACCCAAGTACACAGAAACATGCATGGATGAAAGTCACATGCATTTAGGTCCTGTTTTCAGAAAATCACTATTATAATGCATATGTTTATCCATTTGGACAGACTAAGTTATGCTGCAGTAACAAATGACTCCCAAAAGTTTGGTGGAAGAAAATCACAAAGGTGTATCTCTTTTTCTCATGGTTCATTTCCAGTGTGGTTAGGTGGAGTGGGGGGCTCTGCTCATTTCAGTAACCCAGGGCCTTTGGCTGATGAAGCCTCCATGTGAACACATGCTTTACTGTAAATGAAGCAGCAAAGGGCCAATGGTGAATCATGCTCAGGCTCTTAAAGCTCCTGCCTAGAAGTGCTACATGTCACGTTTCACATTTCATGGCCAAAATAAATCACAAGGCCACTCCAAGGGGCAGGGAAAAACACAGGACCCTTTAAGAAATGCAATTCCCCATATGCACAAGGGAAAAAATCAGAGATATTTAGCAAACGGCATTAATGACCAACACTGTAGTCCTATATGTCTGGGCCTCCTAGAAGTATACAGTGGAGTTGGACAGCCTGCCTGGCTCTGGGCCCCTGCATTGGTGAGGTTTGCTGGGGCACGGCAGAGAAAAGGAGTAGCATGGGGTATGCAGTCGGGGAGGCTGGAGGACATCCTCCACTTTGGGGAGGAAGCAAGTCCCCAAAGTCCTGAAGATTTTAGTGTGTTCTAATGTTTTCTGAATCTCTTCCTGTTCTTCCTGCTTTACTTAGAGAGTTGGGTACTCTGCAGGCTTCTCGTATTTTCCTCTGTCCTCCGTTTCCATTCTCCTCATTCAATACTATCTGCATCAGCTTGTTCTTCACCCTCTGCTCCACACTGCTGCCTTGTTTTCCCATGGACAACAAACCCTGAGAAAGGCTCTGTTTGCATTTTTAATTTTTTAATTTTTTATTTTTTTTTTGAGACAGAGTCTCACTCTGTTGCCTGGGCTACAGTGCCGTGGCATCAGCCTAGCTCACAGCAACCTCAAACTCCTGGGCCCAAGCAATCCTCCTGCCTCAGCCTCCCGAGTAGCTGGAATTACAGGCATGTGCCACCATGCCCGGCTAATTTTATATATATATTTTTTTAGTTGTCCAGCTAATTTCTTTTTATTTTTTTTTTGGTAGAGGGGTCTCACTCTTGCTCAGGCTGGTCTTGAACTCCTGGGCTCAAGCAATCCTCCCACCTCGGCCTCCTAGCGTGCTAGGATTACAGGTGTGAGCCACCGCGCCCGGCAACTGCTTGCATTTTCAGCTTTTCTTTATTCTGAGCCCTGTGATGTGAGTATTTGGGCTTCTGTTAGATGAAGGTGAATTTATATGGAATAGACTCCTAAAGGAATCTTTTTCATACAATCTACCTGACCCAATTTCACTTTAACTTTGTGAAGGGTGGCTTTGAAATCAGAACTGGGTTCAGGGGATGTCTAGAGGTCAACACAGTGATCGTAGGAGGGAAGGAAGAGTTCTGCAAGCACAGATGAGAGTTTAAGAAGCCGAGCTGCTGGTAATCAGCCCGTGGCTCCCTAGAAACACAGGCACGATGAGTAGACTAGAAATACACTCTGTGTCTTGAGAGCAAAACCTCACAGTCAGCTCTAGTCTCTCCACAAGGGGTGTTTCTGGGTCATTGTTCTTTCCAGCTACAATTAGTCACGCTTGTTTTTTTCCTTGGTGGCCTGACAGAAGTTTTGGCCACACACTACTGAGGCATGTGAACTCACCGAGCTGGAAGGCACGGCTGCTCACAGGCACAACTCACGCCACTCTGGAGGATCTACACTTTCTGTTTAGTGAAGCTATGCGAATCTCATGCATAAAACATTTTAGGGGTAATGGGCTGAGACTTGATAAGTCTCATAAATAACAGAAGTCAGGACTGCAGACCTCGTGGCCTCTGATCTTCCACAGAGACCTGGATGGAGCCGAGTATTGTTTGCAAGGCATTGGACGCTGTAACCATCTTTCCAGATGGGTCCTCAAGAGATGAAGGCCCAGAAGACCCTTGCAGTATGTGTATGGGTTTGTCTGCAAGACCACACAGAATCAGCAGCCCCTCCCTGCACTGTAGACAATTCCATGCTTTTCAGAGTCACTTGCAGTCTATTCTACACTCTGGCCCCGGCTTGTCCTTCCTCATTTATGCCCAACTTGTCCTGCTTACTGACCTTCCCTTGTGGTTTGAGCTTTCCTACCTTACTCATATATTAGCCCATCAATTTCAACAAACTATTTTAATTCTAATTATTTTTTAGGATTGAGCTCAGCCCTCACTTTGTCCATGAATCCTGTCTAATCACTCCTGCTGGAAGGGGTCTTGCTTCGTATTTCCTGTCTTACACATAGATCATTCCTGCCCCCTCTCCCATTCATTTCATGTGCATAGAACCATCTTGCATTTAACATTGTGAATGTATCTCATGCTCTGATGAATAATATCCTTAAAGACCAGGGTTGTGTGTGTGGGAGGTGGAATGGGCAGTGTAGAGATGTAAAGACATTTTACATTCTTTTATGTATTTCAGTTGTCAGCTGATGTTACCGCACCCATTTCAACATAAATAAAATTATCTCACATCCTCTGGGAAGTTCAGGGCCTCCCCCAAGATCTCTATAAATTCTGAGAGGTTTACAACTTCCTTTTTCATAATTAGTCACCCTCATTACCATTTCCTATTTGTCTGAATCTCACACCCCTCTCGTCTCCTAAAGACTTTACCTTATCTCAGCTCTGCACCAACTTGACTTGGAAACACCTCCTTTTCTTTCGTTTTCCCCATAATACTGCTCATGCGCTTTGTAGCGTTTGTAGTGGCAGACTGTATTGGTCTTAGTAGTGCTTAGACTCCTTTTGCACATGTAAAAACAGGATGTTAGATATTGCTTTTCTTCAGGGCCATTTCAGCACACTTCAACTGAGAAATTTCTCACTAGCTAACATTTCTCCACAAGACCTGCACCTATGCAATGCAATGTTGTGTCCTATGGAACTAGATCCCTTCCTTTTTGGCATGTCTCCAATTACCCATAAATCCCCAGCCCCTAAATTCTCCTTAATTTTTAAACAAACATTTAGCTATCTCTTTCCTTATCATCACATTTTCAATCACATGCTAGGTACCTCATCTTTCACACCCCAAACGAAGTAGCAGGTCAAGGTGGCAAGCTAAAGAGAAGACCATCTCCACTGGAGAGCAAGCATGCTATTTTGCTTCCACAGAGGCAAGCGCAGCTTGTTAATTGTTTTTTTAAATATAGCAAATTTTGTTGTCATTCTGATATATTTGTATCCAACTTATAAAAATTTGGTATTTTTTTTGAGCACTAAGCGTAGTGCTTTTCACAAAATAGATATTCGACATCTATGAAATGAAAGAACATCTGCAACAATAACAAAATCCAAGGTACCTCCCTGCTCAGGTAACAGGCTGTGGCTCTGACAAAGCTTTAGGTCTCTCTCACTTGTGCCACCATCTCCACTTCCTTTCCTAGCCTCCAGATTCCTGTCTGCAGTCTGCTGTTGTTAGCTGTTTGTCATTTAATCTCCAGTAAAAGTCTATCTTATCATGGGGTAAACTGTGTCTAGCACTTCTCTGTCACCTACCAGAAAACAGAAAATCCTTGAAGATCCAAAGTAAAGCAGCTAATTGCTTAAGTGTGAAGATATAACAACATTTGGGCAGATGGTCCTGTCAATTGCTTCTTAAATGCCACTTCTTAAGTAGCATCATATACTGCAAGACAGCATCACTTTGGGTACTTGTTAAAAATGCAGAATCTTATTGAATCACAATATATGAGGATCTTATTGCATTCCTAATAAGTTCCCTGGGTTATTCTTATGCTTTAAGATATAAAAGCTATAGTGTAAATGCATTCTTTCATCTGCATGTTGGAAAGAAAAGGATTCTTCCCTTCTTGGGACTGGTACATTTTCTATCATGACCCACCTGCCTTCTCATGGGCAAAAAGATAGGTTCATTATGCTGTGTTGACAGCCATACACTTTTCTGTTTTGTTTTCATGTTGGCTACAACAAACTTTTATTTTTCCTTGAGAATATTTCAATTAGACTTATTCATCATAGATTACTGGACACAACCACTTGTAAATTTATCTGACACACTTCTCTTTCAAATAAGTAGCTAGAAAGTGAAAATGAATCATATAGATGAATTTGTAAACCACAGAAGGAAATGAGCCAGAAAGAAGTAACTTCAGCTGGAATGTGGTTTGCAACCAGAGGTATTGAATATGGCACACCTGGTGTGATCTTGGGGCATGTGAGTGGGACCTTCAATGATCAGCCACCTCTGCTGAATTTCAGCCTTATGCCTTCTTTGCAGGCAAGCCCCCTGTACCCTCAGAACCATGAGAACCTTGTTGCTGACACCAGTGGGAAAAATCCCACCCATCCAGTCATCTATGGCTACTGCCTGACTCTCTCAAACTACAGCAGAACTCACCTCCTATGCAAATCCTGACCCTGCAGAGTGTGTGAGCTTTGGCACGGCATTCAGGCTAAATTGGCACACACTCCCTCCTGTCTGTTTGGGTGAGTCACTGAGTGTTCAGAGCACATTTTCCCTTCATTGGCTGCCAGCTGTAGCTATTGGCTCACTCGTTTTCTGTTTGGAACGACTCTGCAGTCCTGTGCTAATTCAGTTGCTTGAACTAATGTGCAATTGTGTAGAGTCCGGCAGAAGAGCACAAAACTCTAGTTACCATGAGGCTGAAGAATGAGACCCCTTGCATCTACTAGGACATTGGACAAAGATCCTTGCCTTTTTGGACTGTTGCTAACCTACTCCTCCTGTCTGTGGCTTTCTTATCACTTCCCATTGTACAGAAACCTCATAAACTGCAAAGTCAGAAGAGTGCCAGTGGTCAGGAAATCAAAAGCAAATGTTTCCCCTTTCATCTGTGTCTTAAGATAAGAAACAAAAGGCTTGTATATCTGGAAATACGGGCAATTTTCCTCCCTTCTCTGCTATCCTCAGGACTTATGTGGAGTTTGGAGTGCATTATCTGGAGCTTGTATATGAGCATAGATTTCATGTAAGTTAATCATCTTCCCAGATAAACTACTATCTTCATTAAGAGCAGAGATCCAGTCTCCAACTTCGTTTGTGTCTGCTCCAGAGCCTAGTATAGGTTGAGTTCAGTGCAGCCTTAGAAAGGCTTGTTGAAAGAATGAATGGGGCAAACTCCCATGGAAAAGTCAAGTGTGTTGAAGGAGGGGCCATTTTGCCAGTCATGTTAACTTTTTCCACACATTTTCTACACATCAAAGGCAGACTTCACTTATTCTTGGATAGGAAAAAAATGCACAATAAATCAGTCTGCAGTAACCTAATTTCACCTCATGGGTCAAGCAAATAGCCAGAATAAAGTTTTAAAGAAAAAGTGTTTGTGGGCATCTGGGCACACAACAGAGGCTGGGTATTTTATGTGAATTTGTACGTGCATATGAATGCCTAAAGTTTTCCAGTTTTTGTTTAGTGGATGGAAAAGGCAGCAGGAAGACAGGCAGTGTGTATGGTGGTTAAGATCTTGAGTACTGGAGTCAGAGACGGAATCCTGTGTAGGCCATATACTAGCTGAGTGAATATATATGACACCGCATAACCTTTTTGAGTCTCAGCTCCCTCATGTATCAAATGTGTGTATTAGAGAACCCTAATAGAATTGTGACTGTGCTTAGCCAGATAACTGATACATAGTAATCAATAAATGATAGTTATTATTTTTAATGGTGTTTGATGAAATGTATGCTTTGAAGGGTGGGGCAGTTAAGGCTTATATTCGTGTATTAATTTATTCCCAGAGTTGACCTGAATTCTTAAGTAGTTCACTGTGAAACAAAAGGGAAACAAATCATCAAACTGTCATAAAAAAAAAACTAAGCTAAATATCAAAGTCACTAATCACCAGGAAAATGTAAATCAAAATTATAATGAGATATCACCTCACACCTATCAGGATGGCCATTATGAAAAAGAAAAAAAAAGATAAGTGTTGAGAGTGTAGAGAAATTAGAACACTTGCATAATGTTGGTGGGAATGTAAAATGATGCAGCCACTATAGAAAACAGCATGGAGGGGCCTCAAAAAATTAAAAGTAGAATTGCCATAAGATCCAGGAACCTCATTTCTGGGTATCTATCCAAAAGAGTTGAAATCAGGATCTTGAAGAGATATTAATACTCCTATGTTTATTGCAGCATTATCCACAGTAGCCAAGATGTGGAAACAATCCAAAAGTCTGTTGACAGAAGAATGGATAAAGAAAATGTGGCACATATATATACAATAGAACACAATTCAGCCTGATAAAAGAAGGAAATTCTTTAATATGCAACAACATGGGTGACCCTTGAGAACATTATGCAAAATGAAATAAGCCAGCCACTGAAAGATAAATACTGCACGATTCCATTCATGGATTATCCAAAATAGTCAAATTCATAGAATCAGAGTGGAGTGGTGGTCACTAGTGACTGGGGAATGGACAGTTACTAATCAATGGGCATAAAATTTCAGGCAAGCAAGATGAATCTAGAGATCTGCTATACGACATGGTACCTATCTATCATTAACAATAATGTACTTATACACTTAAAAATTTGTTGGGAGGGTAGATCTCATATTGTGTTCTTACCTCAATAATAATTTAAAAATCCCCTTAAACTAAAATTAAATATAAGTATCTGGTACACTCTTGTTGGTCTATTGTTAATGCTTTACCTTGTGGAAAGTTGGCAAGATGAGGGTTTTGTGGAGATAAAATTGTTCCATCACTTTTATTCCCAAATATGCAGCTAGTGTTCTTACTCTTTCAAAGGTTGAATTTCAAGCTTATATAACTGCGTGGAATTACTCGATGATTTGAGTGATTCCAATTCATTGTGACAACTTGGACCCATAAGCCATTTCCCAAGCCATCCCAAATAGATAAAGATCATCTACTGTCAGTAGATCTGGGATTTAAATAAAAAAATTGGCAGAAGATACATTTTTTCATGTGCTCCCAGTTTTTGAGAGCTGTTCCATATGGAGAGCTATGAGAGAATACTGATTTTACCCCATGGCTTCTGTATTAGAAAAGGTGTAAGAACTACACTTACAACTTATACTTTTTAAGTCTTCAAAATTTAGCTAAGTGATGAGGAAATATTTACAGTAAGAAACTGTGAACTTCCTGGGAAAATCACACTGTATTTTTCTGATTGAGATATTACAAATGATACTGAGCATGTCTAATACAACTCTAAATCAAAGATCACTTATTTTAACTATTAATAATAATAAAATTGCCCATGATATCCTTTAAAAGTAAACTTGGAGAAAAGTTTTCTTCATTAAAAATGAATATTGCTAAACAAAACAAATACTAATGCAAAAGCACTTGCTTAATTTATATTTCCCAGTGAACTCTACTTGACCTTCACTTTAGGGACACACAGCAGGAAAGCTGGCTGGATACCCCACCCTAAACAGTGGATGAATTCATTACGTCCCCGAGTAAAGAATGCCCAAGCATTGGCTCGCTACTTAATAGAAGAAGAAAAACAAAAATAGCCCAAGCCCTTTTGTTCAGGAAAAGTTCAATTTTTAAGTTTATCAGCAAAACATCGAAGTTGAAGAGACTTGGAACTCTGTGACTTAACAATATATTTCAGTTGTGAATAATACAAGTTACAAAGCATTAGTTGCTATTGTAAAAAGCTCATGAGTTCCATTCCACAGTGAATCAAAACTCTGCTGAGATAATACTTTTGGAGTACGACTCATCTTCTTGGCTTGAATACTGTGTCAAATGGCCACTTTTGAGACCTTATCTTATTTGACCACTCTGCAACATCTGACATTGTTGACTGAACTCTCTTCAGTAAAATACTCTTCCTTGACTTCTGAAATCTTCAACTCTCAGGGAGAGTCTGTAGTCTGCATTGTGATGGCTCTTTTTTCTTGAACGCTCCTTACTAGTTGGTCTTCCTGCAATTTTGTCATGATCTTGTTACATCAAATACTACACACATTCCCTTGGTGATGTCATCCATTTATGACATTAACTGGTACACATCAGGTAAAGAATAAAAAAATTTATTATTTCCTGAGGTCAAAGTCTATATTTCCAACTCCTTACTAGATTTATTTTTTAGCTGAATGTTCTTCTGATACCCCATATTTAACATGTCCAAGCTGAGTGAATTATTTTCTGCCCTGCTTCTCCTATTCATCCTGTTTCAATGAATGCCACCACCTTTTTGTCTAATTAAAAACCTAGTGTCACTTTTCATTCCTCCACCTCCATTATTCTCCACAAATAATCAATCCCCAAGACCTGCTGTATCTATGTTCTAATCATCTCATGCTTATCCATCCCAGTCCACATTCATTGTTCAGGCTACCATCATCTACCTCTTGATCACTGCCTCAGATTCATAACTGATTTTCCCTGGCTTCTTCCTCCATGCCTCAGAATTTTACAAAGTGTTACAAAGCAGACCCCTGATCATTTCTCTCACCTGATTAAAACTTCAACAATTTGCCATCACCCTTATGATAAAGTTCAAACTTATAAGTATTAGCATTAAACTTCCTGAATGCCTCTGATTCTGTTTAATCTTTTTTGCCTCTCTAGCTTCAGCTCTTGCCATCTTTCCTTTTGTACTCTACCCTATAGCCGTATTGAAATACTTGAAACTACTCAAAGAGCCATTTTCTATCTTTCTTCCGGATCTTTGCATATGTTCTTCCCTCTGCCTAGAATAATCTCTCTTATCTCTCTTTGTCTGGCTTACCTCACCCATTCTTTCAGCTAACAAAGCATTTCATTTGGAAACCCTTCTTTGATTCTCTTTCCAATTCCAGGTCTGAGTTAGATGTTTCTCCTTGTTACTGCTATAAGACCTGATGTATTTATATTTCATGGCACTTATAAAAAACATATTTCCAATGCCAATTTATTTATCTATCTTCTCCAAGAGCCATTTCAGGGCAGGAACTGTATCTTTTTAACATCATATCCCCAATGTCTTCCTCAGTACTTGGTGGTACATGGTAGGCACTCAATAGATATGTTTTAGAATTAACTACTTAATTGTTGCATTAAAACTCAAGAAGAAGAAGGCAGTTCAAAGATCTGGCCTTATTTTGGAGTCACTAAACATCAGATGAAGCTACCTGTGCAACCTGTGTACCCTTGGCTCATTTCTAAGACAAGAGAGTGATAGAGAGATAGTAGATAATTGATCTGAGAGACCACAATGGCCACAAACTTGACTCTTAAAGTCTACAGCCAGTGTTTCAGGAGTCTTTTCTATGTCCTTCTAAGGAAGCATAAGAGAAATCTTTCATTGTTTTTGAAGGCATTATGTGCCCCATGGTCTCTGAAGCCAGGGAAATACTTAACTCCATATTCATGGCTTTTGGGAACTCATGTGGAATGCAGAATGTTGGACCCGATACTCAATGAATTTGTGGGAATCAAATCAAGGTTGTCAGTGGCTACAGACTGCCAAGAATTTCCATAAATTTTCTTCTTCCAAATGAACCTTGGGATTATTTGTCTATAGTTCTGCCAGGGGCCTCTCCAGATTGTGATGCACTGGGAGCAAGCCACCATGAACATGTTCTCAGGTCTCCATCCTGCTGCCATTCAATGAGAAATGGAGCTTGTCAAACATGTAACAGAGCTGAGCTTTCTGAATTCCACAGGACTGTTTGCAACACTTGGAATGACACCCACCTACAATTAAAACAAAAAAGAAGGATGAGTAAGTGAGGAATGGAAAGTCACATATTTTATAAATTAGATTTATCTGTAAGCTTTAAATATGTGCAAACATATTTTAAATGATCTGGTATGAATTGTGGTTTTGTTATTAAACAGCCATGTTGTTTTATTCTTATGGGCAAAGTAAAAAGAGACTTGCTTTGCTGGATTTTTCTCTTTGGTACGTGTTGAATTTTGAGGGGACACTAGTCTCTCTAGCCAAATTGAAAAATTGTGCAGAATTTAAAGGATACACCATCTGAGTTCAAGCTGTGTTTGAGTTTGGTTACATACTTTTCTTTGGCAATGAAAAGAATGTTTGATTCTTATGACGTGGTAGACCTCAAATACGCTCACACACAAGCTGTTGTCCTAATGATGTAGACGAGGAGGAAACCAACAGACAAGAGTAAAATTTACCTCAAATAAAGCAAAGAAATGAGGAGTTTAAAAGATAAAGTAGAACTACCTTTAATCAAAAGCTTTGAGATTTTGAGCTTCTTATATTTTGATTATCAAATATTATTTCAAATTCTGAAAGTTACTGAATTTTTCCTGCCCTTATTCTTTGTTTCATGTTCCTGTCCATAAATAATAGAAATAAAGTTGTTTTGACTGCTTTCAAGGCTTAAAAGAAAAACTACTACCTATATGCTATAACACTGAACACATTTCATTTAATTTTCACAATTTCCCTATACAACAGTATTATTTTCCCCACTTTACAGATAAGAACAATGAAACTCAGACAGGTAAAGTGATGTGCATGAAGGCACACAGTTAGTAAGCTTCAGTTCCTATCCAGCTGCTGTTCTGTATGCCTGGAATGTTCTGTCCAGGACTCTCTTGAGCTCACTCCTCCTACCTTTCCTACTTTATCTAGATAATTCTTATGTCCTTCAAACTTCAGCCCTTTCATGAAGCCTTCATTGGTTTTCTAGCCATCCACCCTGCTTTAGTTAAGTCTTCTCCTAAATTATACCAGATTGTGAGTCTGCCTGCAGCAAGCACATATTGTAAGTATATTGAGTCTCTCTTTGCTCAGTCTCATCATCTGGACCATCAAGTCCAGTTCACAGCTTGGACTCTGTCATGTTTCAATCCTCAGTGATTCACCTAGCCCTATTAAACAATGAATGTTTGTTGAATAAAAGAAAAGTAAATTAGTGACTCCCTGAATATTTCTATGACTTATTGCTTCATTGCCTTATCTTAAAAGAAAACCTCATTATACAATAAAAATTCCTTTCCCCAGCCCTCCCCAGTGGAGTTTTGGCAACTCATGAGTTTCATTTACTGAACAAGTGAAAGGAAACTGCTCGCTCCTTGTTCCCCATGCTTCTTTCATACTATTTTCCCAACATAATCACTAATTTTCACCTCAGAAGAAAGGTCACACTATTCATCACACCACTTCCTATGGTTTGAATATGATTTATTTGGCCCTGCCAAATCTCGTTGAAATTTGATCCCCAGTGCTGGAGGTGGGGCCTAATGGGAGGTGTTTGGGTCATAGGGGTGGCTTTCTCATGAATGGCTTGGTGCCTCCTCACTGTCAGCAGTGCTTCTCACTCTATTAGTTCTCATGAGAGCTAGTTGTTAAAAAGATCTTGGCACCGCCCCCTTCTCTTTCTTGCTTCTGCTTTCTCACCATGTGACCTCTGCACATGCAGGCTGCAGGCTCCCCTTCCCCTTCCACCATGAGTGGAAGCAGCCTGAGGCCCTCACCAGATGCAAATGCTGGTGCCATGCTCCTGGTACAGCCTGCAGAACCGTGAGCTAAATAAACCACTTTTCTTTATAAATTACCCAGCCTCAGGTATTCCTTTATAGAAACGCAAATGGACCAAGGCACTAGTCCTCCACATTTGCATCATGTCTTGATTCCATATTCTAGGACAGAGAGAACAGAGTTGCAGATGAAGATGAAGTGCTAGTGCTTCATTTGGGAGTTAAGTCTCAGGAGAGTAAGAATATAAAGAAAAGGCAAGTGACACAGGGCAAGATGGGCAACCAAGGAAGGTGAAGCATTATACCTCTCCAGTTACTTCTTCAGAAAGAGCTATAAAGAAGCACTTCCTGTTGTTTGGCAAGTGCCTACACTTGTCACACAGGACTTCTTTAGGCATTCAAATTGGAGAGAGTAAGAAAGAGGAAATCAATCTGTCCAGTTTTTTCCTGCCTCCCTTTGGCCAAGATGGCACTATGGAGAGTTAACCACCTTGCATTCCAGTTTGAGTCATTCACTTTTTTTGGTAGCCTCTTGGGGAGCCAGATGCACACTATGTAGTGGCGTTTCCCAAAATCTAGAAGAGATAGTGGGAGCCAGATACTGTGGGCTTGAAGTGGTTTGTTTTAAAAAGCTGATTGCGTTGCCCTGCATGGATACATCTGGTGAATTAGTTGTGGAATTCCAGTAAGCAACTGAAAATCATTACAGGCAAGGCTGAGAGACTCAGAAGAGGCACATGAATCTCATACAGACACATTTCCATCTTGTCCATCCAATTCGTTTCTCTTTTTATGCAGTTTTCTCTCACGAATCTCACAGCCTTCCAAGCAATGGTGCAGCTAGTCCAAATGTCTCAATATCTTCTACTTGGACAATATGTTGGCAACTCAATAACGGCACAAGTCTAAAACCAAAATCATGTGATACTGTTCTATAAAAACCTTTCCCGTTCCTGATTTTTACCCTTTCTCTTTATGGAAATAGTAATACTTGTAGTTCATCAGGTTGAAACTTGAAAACTTCAGATTTATCTTTGATTCCATCCCTCTTTCTACTTACAGGTAGGGCCCATCACGTAAACATATTAGCAATCCCCGAGCAGTGATGAGGACAGTCTCTGGCACAAATTATACATTTGGCAACCATATGGATAAAATGAATGGATCTCTTTTACTTTTCATTTTGCTGCTGCATTTGTGCAGGAAATGCTAAGTTTGCTGATGGGGAAGTAGGAGAGGAAACAAGATAAAATAATAAACCAGGTACAGTCTTGCAAATACTCATCCACATTGGACACAGAAGCTTTTGCTGGGAGACTGTGAAGTTTAGATACTTCATTTCTCCATTGCTTCTTGCTATCATCGCTCTATCAGCAGCCACTGTAGTTGGAATTGTAGGCAAAATAGAAATAAACTAGGAAGACATCAAAGGAGAAGTTTAAAAGTATGTTGGATGTATTGATTTATGCTTTTGATGGAAGAATTTCAGATGTACTAAAATTGGTGATCTTGGACCTTCAGTCTAATGCTGATGTACTGTAAAAAATTTTTAAATTCCTACTAGGTAATTTCTGCCTTCTCCCATAAAGCAGGAGATAAGTTCCAGGAGGAAGTCAAGTTTCTCCTCTTTACATATATTATGCATATACCCTCTATTTACCCTATGATATACATCCATATCTATGTACATTATGCCTTCCGTTTTTCTTCTTTACATATATTATTAACAAAAAATTTTGCAAGATTGTAGGAATAAGACATGTAGGCATTGACATTTTATGAGAAAGAGCATGTCAGCTTTGGGAATTTGGAAGTTTTAGACATTACCACAAGAGATGAGTGAAAGCTGTCACCTTAACTAAAGTTAATAATAAGAAAGTATTGTAGACTTGAAATTTTCTAAGAGAGTAGATCTGAAGTGTTCTCACCACACACATACACACAAAAGGTAACTGTGAGGTGGTGGGTATGTTCATTAGCTTGATTGTGGTAGTCATTTTACAATATCAAAACATTATGTTATATGTCTTAAATGCGTGCAATTTTTATTTGTCAGTCATACCCCGATACAGTTGGAAAAAAACAAGACTCTCATTCAACTGTCAAAATCTACTTTTCAGAAACCCTGGCTAAGGGAGTTATTTATTCCTTCATATTATCATCAAAGCTCTTCTCTATAGAAAAGCTGCCTTTGTTGAAAAAGACAATTAGACTCCAGAAGTGATATTTTGCTAGCAACATCTCTAATGGTCTTTTCATCTCCCTGATGAACTTCATGTAGCTATGGAAATTCCAATTACTTATCTTGGGTCAGCTTCAGAAATGTGCTTATTATGTGCTTCAAATTGACTTATCAACTAATGAACCAAGAAATGATTTTTCTTTTGGCTGTGTTTAAAAGTGTCTTGCTCATATTTTAAAGGTTAGGGCATTCTAGGGTCAAGTTTGTTTCATAATTTTTCTATGTAACATATTCACTTCCCATTAAAATCTAATTTCCTCTACCAATAAGGTGTTAGGCTTCTAATCCCTCACAGAAACCGTACTTTGCATGAGCATTACCTCATCCAAATGTATGTTCCCAGTGAACCTGTCATGAAATGGACTTGATGCCTTAATTTTTTCCTTTTGTAGCAAGATGCCTTATTGGTTACTTATGCAAGCATTCTTGGTAAAATTAGGAGGAGTGGGAGAAATAAAATATATATGGCAATTATGAGCATTAGAACTGAGCGTGCTCATTATTGTAGCATCTGATGCTGAAATTTCAGAGTAAGCCAAGTGGTCTGTTCAGAATAAAAATGAGGGTAATTGGACTCAGTTCGTTTTACACAACACTTGGGTCAAGTCCATGAAATCCACGAAGGTAACTGTGCCACAGATTTTGCCCTCAAGAATGATATGGTTTGTCTATTCATTATATGGTTTGTCTATTCATTCAACAAACACTCTCTGAGCATGTTTTGTCTACTGAGGTAAGCTCTGGAGACACAATGGTACGTGGCACAAATCCTTAAGAAGTGCAAAATATATGACCTGATATGAAGTCACAGGCTGTGAATGAGAAGTAGATAGTGTGTGGTGAGTATTCACGGATATGGTAGCTACATGCATGTGTGGGGATTAGAACGGTCTTCATGAAAGAAGCAACCTTTGCTCTGAGACTTGAAGCTTGGGCAGGATTGGAAATGCAGAGATACTAAGAAAGATTGTCCTCAACAGAGAAAATATCATCCCTGAAGACCCCACAAACTCTAATGTTGTCTAATTATGTAATTCTAAGCTCAAGTGATCCAAAGAGACTCCTCAGAATTGTGGCAAACTGAAGCCAATGGTGCAGGTTCAAAGGAACCTGAGAGAAGATCAACCCCCAGGAGAATCTAACATGCCATTGTGGGTGAGTCATATTGGGCCATCTTTCTGAACAAAATTTCCACAGACTCGCTAGCTAAATACTCATAGACTTATATTTTTGGTTCAGAGGCTTGAGGAAAAACTATGGAAGCTTTTTTTTTTTTTCTTTTTTTAACAGAGAACTCAATAAAGTAAGTAATGCTACATTTTATTGGACACATGGTATAGGAAGCAAGTTAGTCCTTATCATCAGAAAGTTTTGAGAATGTGAAATGTGACACCTTACTCAGCAGCTATTTTCGTTCACATTTTCAATTTGTCTTCAGTTCTATATATTTCAGTTGTCCTTAATTACTATCTAGGTAATTTAAACAACTGGGACATAGAGTGACCTGCAAGTTTCCTACTTTTTTTGGGGGGGGGAGGGTCTCACTCTATTGCCTTGGCTAGAGTGCAGTGGTCCCATCATGGCTCACTGCAACTTCAAACTCCTGAGCTTAAGTGATCCTCGTGCCTCAGCCTCCCAAGTAGGTGGTGTGTGCTACCATGCTCAGCTAATTTTTTTATTTTTTGTAGAGATGGGGCTTTGCTATGTTGCCTAGGTTAGTCTCAAACTCTTGGGCTCAAGTGATCCTGCCTTGGCCTCCCAAAATTTATAGGCATGAGCCACAAATTCTCTAATTTAAAGGCATCCTTTGTATTAAATTATTAAATTTGCAGCATTTAAAGATGCAGTATTAAGTTTACATCCACATTGCCTTCCCAATCAGACTTTTATCTCCTTGATGCCAATATCATATTAACTAATTTTTAAAAAATAGAACTATACAGTCCTATGTAGGTAGGGGGAGCACAAATGTTGACTGATATTTAAACAAAGTAGCACAGATTTGAAGCATTTTCTTTAAGGGCTCAGATTTCAGAGTGTTGAGTCTAAGAATAAATGTTTCCTCATGGCTCAGGCAAAAGGGGTGGTTTATGTGATTTTTTTTTTTTTTGTCTCTCTTATTTCCCAGTTAGACCTATGGGAGTCTGCCAAGTACAATTGGACAAACCCTGATCAGCCTTGTTCAATGTCTCCTTTGAGAATCAGGATGAGATTTTTGTTTACTTGAGACTACATGGAAGTCAAGAATATAGTAATACAGCAATGAATGAATAATTACTCCCTCTTAACCTTGGCCTCCACATGAAATTACCACCATCTTGTTGACTTCTAGATGTTTATTATGTTTTATTATATCTTATTAAAAAGAAACCTAAATGGTATCATACTGTAAATACAGTTTTATAACCTGCTCTCTCTTCTCTCTCTTTTTTTTTTTTTTGAGACAGAGTGTCACTTTGTTGCCCTGGCTAGAGTGAGTGCCGTGGCATTAGCCTAGCTCACAGAAACCTCAAACTCCTGGGCTTAAGCGATCCTACTGCCTCAGCCTCCCGAGTAGCTGGGACTACAGGCATGCGCCACCATGCCCAGCTAATTTTTTCTATATATTTTAGTTGGCCAGATAATTTCTTTCTATTTTTAGTAGAGACAGGGTCTCGCTCTTGCTCAGGCTGGTTTCCAACTCCTGATCTCGAGTGATCCACCCGCCTCGGCCTCCCAGAGTCCTAGGATTACAGGCGTGAGCCACCGCGCCTGGCCTCTTCTCTTAAAATATATCTTGAGTATTTTTCCATATCATTAAATAATCTTCTGTACCATAATTTTAATATCTATGAGGATTCCATTATATGATTTTATTATACGTTTATATGTTTTTACCCTCAACATCATACATTATAGTTGTAAAAATTGTTTGCAATATGACAAATAAATATTATGGCTCATTTCACTTACTCTTTTAAATCTCACTGTCTTCTCCAGAGTTAATCATCATCTGTGTCTTGAAATTCACTAATTTGTCATTTTATATACATTGATATCTATATGTATTAACAAAATTTATTCTTCTAAATATGTAAACACTGAATATTGATTGGATATAATGAGATATAAAAGTACATTTCTAAAATATATATAGAGATATATAGTATAAAAATAATAATCCTACTTAGGAAACCTGTGGACTCAACCGGCTATTACAGCTTCAGAAACAGAATATTACTGATCCCTTAAGAGCCAGTTTCTAATCCTCCCCAACAGCCTTTTCCTCTCTAGCTCCCAGTGGTTATCACTATGTGAAATTTTTTGTAAATCATTTACAAGCTTTGCTTTATAATTGTAAAACATATATTTATAGTCCTGAAAACATACTTTTAAAATTGTATATGGTTTTAACACTACAAAGGTGGAAACATTTCCTAAACATTCTGGATTAGACTCTTTCCTTTCACATTTATAGCTTTTATCCACTTGGAATTGATTTTTGTATACAGCAAGCGGCAGAGGTTGCATTTGGTTTTTCTCAACTATACAATGAACAGTTTTAGCATTGTTGATTGAAAAGCTTTCTGATTAACCACCAAGAAGCACATCTCCCAGAAGGCTGCCTGGATCTGGAAGGTTCCAGGAGTGAAGCGTCCAGCAGTTGGAGTGGCTCTAGTGGCAGCAGCACACTTCTACACAGCCTGCTGGCTGGTATCCTTGGAGGATATGACGCTGACATATCCTGACATCAGCCAGGTTTTCAATGGCATGAGCCATCCAGCAGAAGCTCTTCCAGGGTTCTCTTTAGAATTATGATGTAGATGCCATCACTCTTCCTTTGGTTGAAGCACTCTTCCATGAGAAAGTCAAGGTTTCTGCCACCTAAGTGGTTTCTGCTGTAAGGAATTTGAGGACACCTTCCTCTTTAATCTATAAAACATCAGTGCTTTAAACATTGTGAAAGTTTTCCTTTGAGTTATGACAGAAACCCAGAACAACTGGGTATGGCCCCCTCTCCAGTGATCACAAACAAGCTATATTTTTTTGGTGTCTTTCCTTTTTTCTTCATCAGTCTTGTCAGAAACGTTAGTCTTATTAATATTATTCCTTTTGAAGAACCAATTTTTGGCTTTGTTGAATCTCTATATTATATGTATGCTTGTTAATCCATTAATTTCTACACTTTATTTTTTTCTTCATTATATTTTGGGAGGTTTCTGTTCTTTTTCTAGCATCTTATGCTTACCTGATTAATTTTCAGAATTATTTTTTTGCTGTAAGTATATAAGGCTACAAATTTATTTCTAAGAAATTTATTGTGTGTGTTGTAGTAATATTTGGTTGTTCCATTCTGAGTATTTTCATTTTCATTATAATTATTTTATTTTTTTACTTACAGGTTACTTAGAAGTATATTTCTTAATTTTGAAAGCTTAGAGTATACTTTGTTGTATTTTTGTTATTAATTTCTAATTTTATTTAAATTGGGGTCTTAATGTATAATCTTTGGAATTTTTGAGACTTGCTTTACAGCCCATTATGTGTTCAAATTTCCTAAATGTTTTACATATCCTTGAAAGAATGCTTGTTCTCTACCTCTTGGTAAAATGTCCTATATTTTCTATCACATCAAACTTATTAATTGTGTTTGTAGGAGAGATTGGTTAAATGTTCAATAATCTTATTTTCTTTTCCTGAATACAAAGGGAGACTGCAGTTGCAAGTCTTTTTTCAGTTAGATTGAGATTCTATGACAGCATTCTGTCCATGAGGAAAATGGTAGAAGTGATATAAGACATTTTTGTCATGAAAGTTCTTCCTACTCTCTCATCGCTTTTTGGCCAGTTTAATGCAGAAGATTTGGTAGGATTCCAATGGGCCCTAGAAGATGACAATGCCTTAAAACGCATAGAGTCACAATCTCTGAATTCTTGGTGACTGATACGAGAAACAGACTTCTCTTGTAAGTCACTGAAGCTTCAATGTTTGTTTCTGCACTGTATCCTAGCATAGCCTGATTAATATAGTGTTTTTCAAGTGCTCTGTGTTCTCAGTGACGTTTTATCTGTTTAATCTAGAAATTATTGAAAAAAATCTGCTAAAATTTTCTACTCTGATAGTGAATTTTGCAAATTTCTCCTTGTATTTATGTATTTTTTCTTTTTATATTTTCTATTTCTATTTTCTTTCATATTAGTAGGTGCATATAAGTTTAGAACCGTTTTATTTTCCTGGTAAATTTAGTCTTCTATCATTATATGGTGACTTTATATTTCCAATAATGCCTTGGCCTTACAGTCTATTTTGTTTGAGTTATTATAATTATTCCCATCATATTTTGGACATATTTAAATATGATATCATTTTTATGCTTTAACTTTCATTCACTCTGTATCCTTTAGGTGTGTATCTTGAACATATAGTTATATTTTTAAAAGTCTAGCTAGTTATTTTTGTCCAAATGGTACATTTATGTATATTTACTGAGGTTTTACATAAATATGGGTTTATTTATAACATCTTAATTTTTTCTTTTATTTATTTCTCTTTTTCTGAGTTATTTTTTACTGCCTTTTAAGACAGAAGATGAAACATTTCTTCTCATTCATTTTCTTTTTAATTTTATGAGTCGGGAAGGAAAAGCCCCTTTTTTCTGCCTATAACACATCTTTTAGAATTATTTTTTAATGAAGTGCTCTTGGAGTAAATGCTCTCAGGTTTTGCTTGTTTGTTTATAATTCTCTTAATCTTATCATTATTTTAAAAGTATACTGTTATTAGGATCCAGTTCTAGTTTGAAGGCTCTGTTTCTAGGCATTATGGATTAGATTGTATTAAATCAATTTGTTCTTTAAGTACGACAAAAAATCTGAGTAGAATATGAAACATCTGTGTGAAGGCATTGGAAAGGTGCTGAGGCAGCCAAAACAAGTCAAGATCCTGAAAAGAAGGCAAATGAGTCATGGAGAGCCAAGCATTACTTTCTGCCTTTCTTCTCAAAACATTGGACAATTCTTAGTTCTGCAAAGCTGAGAAGTTGAGCAGTGCTTTTGTTAGTCTCACGGTTTGGGAATATGAAAATTGTATACTTTAGGGTTTTAACTAAAAAGAATAGTAAATCACTGTGCCACTAAAAATTATTACAGGAAAGAAAGTGGAAAATATTTGTTAAAGAAGGAAAGAAAGAAGTAAAAGAGGAACACTAAACAGGTGGAATAAATAAAAATAAATAGTAATAGGAAAGATTTAAAATATGTCAGTGTTTACATTAAAAATAAATGGACTAAATACTCTAAGTTATAAATGAATAATATAATACTGGAGAGAAAAACAGAACTCAATTATTTTTTTGTTTTTTTTCTCTTTTCCTTTTTTTTTTTTTTTTATTTCATCTTATTGTTATGGGGGATACAGAATTGCAGGTTACATACGTTGCCCATGTACCGCCTTTCCTCCCAAGTCAGAGCTCCAGGCGTGTCTGTTCCCCAGATAGTGCGCGTTGCACCCATCATGTAGGTATATATCCCTCCCTTCCCCACCCTCCCTTCCCGAGTCAGCACCTTCAAGCATTACCATTCCCCAAAGGGTGCGCAATGCACTCATTGGTAGGCATACACCCATCCCCTCCCCCACCCCCCACCTCAGTCTGATATCCGATTGGTGTCGTTCCCAGATGTGTATTTAGATGAAGATCAGGGAAACCAATTTTCTGGTGAGTACATGTGATGCTTGTTTTTCCATTCTTGGGATACTTCACTTAATAGAATGTGTTCCAACTCTCTCCAGGAGAACCATAGAGATGTCGTATCTTCATTATTTCTTATAGCTGAGTAATATTCCATGGTATACATATACCACAGCTTACTAATCCAATCATGTATTGATGGGCATTTGGGTTGTTTCCACATCTTTGCGATTGTGAATTGTGCTGCTATAAACATTCGGGTACATGTGTCTTTGTTACAGAATGACCTTTTTTCCTTTGGGTATATGCCCAATAATGGGATTGCTGGATCGAATGGCAGGTCTACTTGAATCTGTTTAAGATACCTCCATAATGCTTTCCACAGGGGTTGCACTAGTTTGCAGTCCCACCAGCAGTGTATGAGTGTTCCTGTCTCTCCACATCCACGCCAACATGTGTTGTTTTGGGTTTTATTGATAAAGGCCATTCTCACTGGGGTTAAGTGATATCTCATTGTGGTTTTGATTTGCATTTCCCTAATGATTAAGGATGTTGAGCATTTTTTCATATGTTTGTTAGCCATTCTCATATCTTCTTTTGAGAAATTTCTATTCATGTCATTTGCCCACTTTTTGATAGGGTTGTTTGATTTTTTCTTGCTGATTTTCCTGACAGAACTCAATTATTTGCTGTTTTACAAAGATATGTCTTAAATATGAAAACATAGGAAAGTTTAAGATGAAAAAATTGGAAAAAGATATAACATGTAAACACTAATGATTCTAGGTTGACATTTATTTTGTATTAACATGATGAAGTTATTATTTGATTCTCTTCCCACTTCCACTATTGCTGTGGAGGAATCAGTTGTCATTCATTTGGAGATGATCTGTATTTCTTCTCTGGCTGCTCATAAGATTTTGTTTTTGATATTATATGGTATGCCTAAATGTGGCTTTTGTTTTATTTATCTTATTTGAGATCCATTGGCCTTCCTGTAACTATTAGTAATTATTAGTTTTATGATTTCTTGCCCATTATACCTTTAAGTGTTTCGTCTGCTTAATTTTCTCTTTTCCACATATACTTAAATGTATGTTGGACTTTCCTACTTTATTCTCCATGTCTGTTAGCTCTTTATCATATTTTACACTTGTCTATTTATATGTGCTACATTCTAGAAAATTTAAGGTAAACATTTAGTTAATTAATTTCATTTTTGGCTGTATCTAATGTGTTGTGCATTAAGTACTTTATGTGTTGTGTTACAGTTTTTATTTAAAGCTTTACTTTATGTTTTTATTTTTTTTAAGACTGTCTCTTCAGTTTTTAATAACATCTTGTTCTCTAGTCATATATTAAATCCCTCATTTTGTTTCTTTAAACATATTTATGTTATACTATTAAATTGGTAATTCTGGTACCTGAGGTCTTTTTGAATCTCAGTAATCTTGTATTGGGCTGAATTGTCTCCTTCCTGTGAATAAAAAATTCATGTGCTTCCTGGAACCTTGGAATGTAAGCTTATTTGGAAATAGGCTCTTTGTAGCTGTAATTAGTTAAGTTAAAATAAAGTCATACTGGAGTAGAGTGAACCCTAAATACAATGTGACTAGTGTCTTTATAAGGAGAGAAGAGACACACACACAGAGAAGATGTGAGGACAAACACATGAGGAGAATGCTGGGTAAAGATGGAGGCAGGGATTGGATGCGTCTACAAGCCAAGGAATTCCGAGGACTGCTGGCAGCCACCAGAAGGCAGAAGAGAGCCTCCCCAAGAACCTTCAGAGAGACATGGCCCTGCTGACACTGTGATTCCAGACTTCTAGCCTTCAGAACTGTGAAAGAACAAATTTCTGTTATTTTA
This sequence comes from Eulemur rufifrons, assembly GCF_041146395.1. Lineage (NCBI taxonomy): Eukaryota > Metazoa > Chordata > Mammalia > Primates > Lemuridae > Eulemur > Eulemur rufifrons. The sequence goes on from NC_090997.1 coordinate 39,813,433, forward strand.
AGCCACCAAGTTTGTGGTACTTTATTACAGTAGCCTTTGGAAACTAATACAAAGCTCTTCTGTAAAACAGATAATACCAGTGCATTCAAAAAGATAATATGAGGATTAAATGAGATAATGTGCATAAAGTTCTTCGTCTTGTCTGTTCAGAATAAGTGCTTGATAAATGTTACCTTTTTGGATTTGATTTTCAAATACTTCATCTCTGTGACAGTCTTAGATTTTTTTCTTTATAGTGCAGGCACATATACACAACGTACACACATCCAGATATCTGCATATACACATCATGCATATTCACATACAACTGACTCTTAATTGTCCTTCATTCAGACCTCATTCAATCCTCTTGGTATGATGGCAGCTATCAACCCACCGAAGCTTTCCCATTTATATTGCAACTGTATATATCTGAGACCTTCTCAGTTTTAAACCAGATTTCATGACATGGACATTTATATTTTTTTCAAATAAAGGAAAGAACACTTTTGTCATAATGAAGATCCAGAAATAGTGAGTTGTAGTAAAAGGAAAAAGTTTCCATCAACAGTTAGTGCCTTCTTGGCTACTTTTTATTACTCAGAAAAATCTTGTCACAAACCTTTTTTTTTTTTTCCCCAGAATTAAAAAAAAAAAAAAAAAAAAAAAAGAATGGCAGCTTCAGTGGTTTGCATTGTGGTATTGCTCACTTAGGATCAGCCTGAAGGCAACAATCTCACTTTATGTCATGAGTTTAACCAGTAGTTTAGTTTGGCCATTGGAGCCAAAACCTTGAAGTGAGGGGTGGAGTACTATGAGAAAAGTTAAATTTAATCTTCCAAGTCCCAACATATTAAAGTTCTTGTGAATCAAAAATAAAAGTGTGCTTTGAATAAATTCTAAAATGAATAAATAGAATGAATGGACATTCAGAGTGAATGATGTTATTTTTAGAAAATGACCTTTTTCTTCCTGTTGTCCCTTGTGGATTTTAGTAGGCAAAGCATGAGGGAAACTCTGTGTACTGTCATGGGGCATAAATACTTCTACATGTCCCACGTCTTCGAATACATTTTGATACTCTGAGGATAATTCTAGGTTTAGGATATGAATAAAGAATAAAGTCCTAGACTGGGCAATATCATATTAATTCGAAGGTAGATTAACTCTAGACTAAAATCAAATAGGGAAACAGAAGAAGTGCCTCTTTAGTTAGGTATTTTCTATCAAGACATATTTTTTCCTTTCCTTTAAGGGCTCAATATCATGATGTGATTACATAGTATAGTTATATACTATAGCTCAATTTACACAGTAATGTTACTTTATACAATGGGGCTAACCTAAAAAAATTCTTTGGTCTACTTTAAAGAATCAGATCAGCTAATATTTACTAAGAATCTTTTGAAGTATGATGGAATAAGACTTTTTACTTGTACAATGTAAGACACTTGGAAATTCATTTAGTCACTACTTTATGTATTTATTAAAAAAATATTTATTGCATGCTCACAATAGAACCTGTATTAGGTACAGGAATATAGGTGGGGGAAGAGGCAATATACAAATGATCTAAGTAAAAAATAAAATGTGTTAGATGGTGATCAGTGATTTGTAGGAAAATAAACTTGAGAAAGAGGATGGGGAGTCTAGGAGTATGTTGCAATTTTTGAAAGGATGGCCAGGAAAGGCCTTACTGAGAGGTTTCAATTGAGTTAACACCTGAGAGAGTGAAGGATGCATGCACATGCGGATTAGAACACGTATAGTGTGACTCAAGAACCTATGTGCATATCCACTACATGATGGTGACATAAGGAAGAGTTCTGAAAAACTAAAAAGGTAAGAGTAGAATTAATTGATACAAACTAACACTTGCATTGGAGGCAACAAAGAACAGAAGTGACAGTGTTAAAAATTTGAATTGGTGCTGTGGAGGACCCCTTGAAAATATTACTACAAAGCAAAAAGATAAAATATTAAAGGACATGATGATGCAGAGGTCAGATAATGGAGATTCAGCCTAAGAATTGCATGTACTTCTGAAGAAAAAAATCATAATTGAGACAGAGCATAAAGAAAGATATACTTGAGGCAGACTCTTTCTTAAGTATAAAAAGACCAAGAAATGCAAATCAAAAGGGCTAGGTGAATTCGGGAAAAAAAAAAAAAAAAAAAAAAACAATGGAAATGGACCTTATCCCATCCTGTAAAATTTTAGATTTGCAAAGTTTTCTTCCCCCCGCCCCCCACCAAAAAGCTCCTATAAGCATCTTGGTATAAAACTCAGGCTGACATCAAAATTCACCACTGCAGTACTAAATATCAGAAGACCATGAAGTAATCGCTATAGAGTCATTTATGTATGAAGGCAAGCAGAGATTGTCAGATATCCATAGATCAAAAAATATACAAACTATACCCTCTTGAAAAATTATTTGAAGATATACTAGGTCTGTTCCGAAAGTATCCAGCCATGTAATATGAAAAATACAGACATTTATTGAAGAAGATGTAAGATACCAGAAACATTGTATATAGGACAATGACACCTCAGGCCTCTTTAAAGTAGGCACTTTGGGACCTCACACAGTTCTCCCAGTGTCTCTTAACCTAACCCATACATACTCAGCATTCTCAGGTGTTCTGCTTGTTGCAGGCCTTCCAGAAGGTGGCTCTCTTTCAACAGATCCTTGACCATCTTTGCAATGTTTGTGCCACACTTCTATTTGCACTGCACTCATTACATAATCTCCGAAAGTCTTCTGAATTATCCGCACGGTTTCCGCGGAGGAATGTTCAAGTTTAACGCAAAATTTGATGCAGATTTGTTTCTCTACTCGCTCAGTCATTTCGACTACGACAGCCACAAACACATGCTCACTCAACAGGTGTCTGGTGCCCCACTGCCTAGCACAGTGAAGACATCATTGTTCACACATGCGCATTCCAGTCCATTCTCCTCGGCTGGGTTACATTGATGCTATGCAAACCATACTCATATTTAATATTAACAATGGCTGGATACTTTCTGGACAGACTTTGTACATTGATTCATCAATACAAGAATTTAAGATGGATGAACTCCTGGAGCGAATACATAAGCCTTTTTCTTCTTTCTATAAATCTATTCAAAGGAAATAAGCCACAAAGTGGAAAATAATATATGAAAATATGTTCACTACAGTATTATAGTCAAAAATTGAAAATAAACTAAAGATTCACCATTAGAAGACCACGAGATATCATTTAGTCATCAAAATGATCAATACAAAGATATTCGAATGATATAGGAAAACACTTCATTTTCATTTTGTGTGATCTCAGTTACATAAGGACAAATACGTTGAGGGATTTGTCGGAGGGAAACAGTTAATTTTAGTTATGTCTGCGGTGGGGGGATAATGGATAGTGTTTGGCTGCTTCTTTATAGTTTTAAATTTTTCATTAAATTGACAATAAATATATAAGACAATATAAAACAATGAAAAAGTAGAAGGAAGGAGTAGGAATTGGTACCTTCAAAATTAGTTTGGGGTTTATTTTAGGAAACCAGACATCTATAGATTGACCAAGGTTGATATCATATTAAAAGTTTTTCAAACAACTTATAAAAGTGTAAGTAATATAGATGTTCCACAGGCCACATGCCTGAGAGATCTTTGGAGCAAAGTTAGCTTTGGCTACAAAGCTTGGAAGAAAATGTTCTTCTTTTGAAATATTTGCTATTTTCCCCCCTTTATGCTTCATGGTTTTCTTCTTCTAACCGAATTGGAACTTTCACTGTAGTTTCCTTCAACTCTGCAATTTCTTCAAGCCATTTGGAGGCTAACATCTCAAATAACAGTGAGATTCCCAATAGTTAAGTTCATAGTAACTTTCTCAAAGGTAAAATAGGCCTTTATCCCAAGTAACCAGGATTGGTCCACTTTTACCAGAAATCTTTCCTTTCAGTGATATTTACGTAATATAAAAATTTGCTGTTTTATGCAGAAATAGTTTTCAAATGGACAAGTTTATAATCCTTTTCCTAAAATACTTATGTCAAAAATTTATCATTTGAACACAGTATGCCAATGTATCTGCTTTTCCCAGAAATACTGCAAAGGATTTGTTGAAATGACACACTGTCATTCCAATCCTACTTCACCTCTCAAAGGTTCATAAAATATAATGACTGGGTGGAGGTCGGCAGCGGAGGAAACCAGACACTGTACAATCCTTTATGTTGATGTGCAGGGCCTTGAAGACATATGTGATAAAACAGGGCAAATTCTTCAATAAAAAACACCCAGTATTTTCTGAATACATTTCAGTAATTTCTCAGTTTCTATTATTTCAGTGATCTCTTTCTTTATATTTCTTCCCTAATACTATTTTTGCCATGAATAGCTTTTTCTTTTTCTAAGTATCTTAAAAGAAGATTTGGTTTTGTACTTCACTGGTGAATGTTAAATTTCACTTCTGATGTATTCCTTTTGACTTCACATCTTCTTTCCTTCCCTCCCCAACCCAGAAATCTCATGTACTAGCCTCAAAAAAAAAAAAAAAAAAAAAAAAAAAAGAGAACACACTGAAATATGAAATAGTCACTTGCTCTTAATAAAGCCCACTGTCAAACTATCCCAATTAATTCATGGTGCCATGTAATTTGCTTACACATATGCCATGTTAAACAAGAAAAAAGAAAAACTGACGCACACGTGAAGGTCTTTTTGAGGGACTAGAGGCATTTATTTTTAAATACTTGCTTTATTGTCCATAAAAGTAATAAATTGATACCAGTTGCTTTTGAAGTTTTTTTCAGACAAAAATCTCGATATTATTACCAATTGTAAAAGTCCTGTGATTTGTGTAACACTGAGACTTGAAGATGATATTGAGGTAATTTGCTTTTTTTGAGGCAGAATAGTATAGGGGTTAAATCCATGGACTCAGGAGCTAAATTATTTAGATTTTAATCAGTCTTGCATCTACTACTTTCCAGTTGTGTGAATTTGAGCCAGTTATTTACCATGCCGTGTCTGTTTTGTCAGCTATAAAATGAAGATAATAATAGTTTCCACTTCATGGTTAGTTAATATAAGGGACTTAGAAGAGTGCCTGGTAAACGTTAAGTTATATGTGTTCAAGATATAATTATTATTAAAATCAGGATTATACTAGAATGCCCTAGAACTAAAACTGAATTAAGATTAATAAAATCTACAGAAGAGTTGTTGAGAGTAACTTTATGTTGAGAATTATATAAAATTTAATACTGCAATCATGTTAGCTAACACTTTATTGTGTGCTAACTTATGTATATGACTTTTTCATTTTCTTGTTATGAAAGCATTTTGATTTATTTACATTGCACTGATTCACCCCCTTCAAATACACAGCTTCTAACAGGAAAGACAGCAAGTGCCGCAATGTTTTAATAATATGCAGGCACTGAATACACCAGTCAGCTGGCCAAAGCTTTAACCAAATATCCCATTTACACTCTACAAAGACCAGATATTCTCATCAGTATAAAGACTTCATCTAGATGCCCACCAGAGTTTGCCTTTAGTGTAGCTGGTTTGGGGTGTCGACAAATTTCAGTATAGTTAGATAAACATGTACTGTGCCTGCTTTTGCCCTGGAGTCCAAAGGCCCAAAAAATAAGAGGTACAATGTGCAAGGGCAGGACAAGATGGACATCATCTAATCCAGTGAGGTCCCAGATAATAACATTGTCTCTGCTTCTCCCTTCCTAGTTGGGAGATTTCTTGGCCTCCATAATCCATGAGACAATTCCCATACATTATATCTACCTATCTAATCTCCTATTGGTTCTGTTTCTCTGGAGAACCCCAACTCTTATACACCCATTTTTTTGGTATTATCTTCTTCTTAGAAAAGGGGGAAAAAACAGATGACAGAAAAGAGAAAACCCAAGGACCTAGTATAAACTTTGTATTCAAATCTACATTTATTTTTCCTGAAAGCCCATTCAGTTTTCTCTATCCACACCAATACTCTGCCCCCAGAAACACCCTTGGAACTATGCCAGTAAAATACAGCAACAGCAATTAAGGAGGAAAAAACAAAAAGCCTAAGAATCAATTAAAACATGTAAAGAGCTAGAAGGAACAGATATTCTTTAAACAGTGTCAATTTTGTTTGGATACTAGAACAGTCTTGTTCCCTTGGACTGCCAAACCAGTGACTAACACCATCTTGTGATTTATGCTTCTCAGCTATGCATTTGAGACACCAATCATAGAAAAACCACAAAACCCACATTTCTATCACATGTGTTGTGACTGACCAGTCCTTTGAGCCAAATGACAGATTTATATTCAACTGATTGCTCCTTATGCATTGCATCTATTTTGTCTGATACAGAATAAAAAACAAAATTGTGTAGTATATTTTTTGTCACTTTTTCTTTAAACTTTCTTTAACTGCTTGACTTTTATTTTACAGAAGAAATAATCACTTAATATAATAAAGTGGCAACTGTCCTGTCCTCCAGTCCCCCCTCCAGGGACATTTGGCAGTATCTACAGATATTTTTGGTTATAAAAACTAAAGGAAATGTTATTGGCATCTAGTGGGTAGAGCCAGGGATGTTGCCAAGCATTCTACAATGCCCAGGACAGCCCCTACAACAAAGGATTATCTGTCTCAAAATGTCAGTGGTGCTGAGACTGAGAAACCCTGATAGGTTACAGTGATTCTGAATGCACTTTCTATTTTCTCACCTCATTCTCAACTTTCATATATAAAAATTTGGAAGTTCTTTTTATTATGACATTTAGAGAATAAAGCATGAACTTGGGAAATGAGTCTGGATTCTGTTTTTTTTCCCTTGCTGTTAACTTCCTTCCACTTTCTTGCCCAATTTTGGAGATAGAATTCAATTCTATGCACTTCAATTTCTGTATTTAAAACCTAGATTACTATTTTTCAAGTTTGTGCTGCAATTGCTAAATTACATTAAAAACTCTTAAATTCATTTATATACTTGAGAAGAATGGTAAAAAGTGGATGGAAAGGATGAATATATGGAAGTATGTATCTAGCCAATATTCAGTGAATAACTCTGCTTAGTGAGAACTTAGTTCAATAAATTTATAGCATTGAAGAAGAATGGACATTATCTATTTTACCTGGTGCTTTCTTTCCAGTATTATTCAAGCTGGATTAAAAGGTGGCATAATTTGTGTGATTATCTAGTTTCCTTCTATATGGCATTCAAACAGAGATTAAAAAGTAAAACACAACTTGAACAATTTGATTAAAAAATGAGCAAAAGATTGGAACAGACACTTCACCAAAGAAAATATATAGCTGGCAAATACGCATTTGAAAAGATGCTCAACATCATATGCCAGTAGGGGACTACAAATTAAAACAACAATAATATACCACTATATACTTATTAGAATGGCCAAAGTTCAAAAATGCTTACAGGGATGTAGAACAACAGGAATTCTCATTCGTTGTTTATGAGAAAACAAAACAGTGCAGTCACTTTGTAAAACAGTTTGGCAGTTTCTTATAAAACTAAACATAACCTTACTATATGATCCAGCAATTATGCTTAATGGTATTTACCCAAATGAATTGAACATTTATGTCCACATAAAAACTGCACACTAATGTTTATAGCAGCTTTATTCATAATTGCCAAAAATTGAAACCAACCAAGATGTCCTTTGGTAGGTGAATGGATGAATAAACTATGGTACATTCAGACAATGGAGGATTATACAGAGCTAAAAAGAGATGAGTTATGGTAGGGAAAAGACAGGGACGAATCTTAAATGTGTATTACTAAGTGAAAGAAGTCAATTTGAAAAGACTACATGCTATATGATTCCAACTATATGACATTTAGGAAAAGGCAAAACTATGGAGACAGTGAAAAGATCAGTGACTTTCAAGAGTTACAGAGAGGAAAGAATGAATAGGCAGAGTACGGAAGATTTTTAGGGCAGTGAAACCATTCTGTAGGATATTATAATGGCAGATGTGTGTCATTATACAGTTGACTCCTTATTTATTTATTTATTTATTTTTATCTCATCTTATTATGGGGGATACAGAATTTCAGGTTACATATGTTGCCCATGTACCGCCTTTCCCCCCAAGTCAAAGCTCCAGGCATGTCCGTTCCCCAGACAGTGCACGTTGCACTCATCATGTAGGTATATACCCATCCCCTCCTCACACCCCCCATCCCCAAGTCAGCACCTTCAAGCGTGACCATTCCCCAAACGGTGCACAACGCACTCATCATGTAGGCATACACCCATCCCCTCCCCCTACCCCCCACCTCAGTCTGATATCCGATTGGTATCGTTCCCAGATGTGAATTTAGGTGATGATCAGGGAAACCAATTTTCTGGTGAGTACATGTGATGCTTGTTTTTCCATTCTTGGGATACTTCACTTAATATAATGGGTTCCAACTCTCTCCAGGAGAACCATAGAGATGTCATATCTTCGTTATTTCTTATAGCTGAGTAATATTCCATGATATGCATATACCACAGTTTACTAATCCATTCATGTATTGATGGGCATTTGGGTTGTTTCCACATCTTTGCAATTGTGAATTGTGCTGCTATAAACATTCGGGTACATGTGTCTTTGTTATAGAATGACCTTTTTTCCTTTGGGTATATGCCCAATAATGGGATTGCTGGATCAAATGGTAGGTCTACTTGAATCTGTTTAAGATATCTCCATAATGCTTTCCACAGGGGTTGCACTAGTTTGCAGTCCCACCAGCAGTGTATGAGTGTTCCTATCTCTCCACATCCACGCCAACATGTGTTGTTTTGGGATTTTTTGATAAAGGCCATTCTCACTGGAGTTAAGTGATATCTCATTGTGGTTTTGATTTGCATTTCCCTAATGATTAAGGATGTTGAGCATTTTTTCATATGTTTGTTAGCCATTCTCATATCTTCTTTTGAGAAATTTCTATTTATGTCATTTGCCCACTTTTTGATAGGGTTGTTTGATTTTTCCTTGCTGATTTTCCTGAGTTCTAAATAGATTCTTGTTATCAGTCCTTTATCTGATGTGCAGTATGCAAAAATTTTTTTCCATTCTGTAAGTGGTCTGTTTATTCTCGTGACTGTTTCTTTGGCTGTGCAGAAGCTTTTTAATTTAATCAGGTCCCATTCATTTATTTTTGTTGTTGCTGTGATTGCCTTAGGGGTCTTCATAAATTCTTTGCCTAGGCTGATGTCTGTAAGAGTCTTTCCTACATTTTCTTCTAGAATTCTAATCGTTTCACACCTAAGGTTTAAGTCTATTATCCACTGTGATTTGATTTTTGTGAGAGGTGAAAGCTGTGGGTCCTGTTTCAGTCTTCTACATGTGGCTAACCAATTTTCCCAGCACCATTTATTGAATAGGGATTCTTGTCCCCAGAGTATGTTCTTGCCTGCTTTGTCAAAGATTAGGTGTTTATATAAGAATCGTTTTATATTTGGATTTTCTGTTGTGTTCCACTGGTCTGTGTCCCTGGACTTGTGCCAGTACCAGGCTGTTTTAATACACTTTGTATGGAATCAGAGAAGACCCCGTATAGCAAAAGCAATTTTAAGTAATAAAAACAAAATGAGAGGTATTAATTTGCCAGACTTCAAACTATACTACAAGGCTGTGGTTCTTAATACAGTTGACTCTTGAACAACATGGATGTGAACTGTGAAATGGATGGGTCCATTTATATACGGATGTTTTTCAATAAAATTATTTGGAGATTTGGAACAATTTGAGAAAACTCACAGAGGAAATGTGTAGCCTAGAAATATAAAAAAAGCTGGATATGTCATGAATGGATAGATACAGGTGTATTTTATCATTTGCTTCCATAAAATATATAGAAATCTCTTATAATAAAAAGTTAAAATTTGTTAAAATTTTTGTATACAAACACTTATAGAGTATACATGGCATCATTCTTGTTTGAGAAAAATTTTAATAACTGTAAATATGCAGTATCAAATCATGAATGCATAAAATTAATTGTAGCAATACTATACTACTGTAATAATTTTGTAGACACCTTCTGTTGCTATTGTAATGAACTCAGATGTTGACAGTATATGTTAAAATGCCATGTGTCACTAATCATCTCCATGTGAGCAGTTCATCTCCAGTAAATTGCTTATCATAGTAAAAAGTTATCTCTCAGGAGGTTTTCATATGTTTTTAATCATATTTAGTGCCATGCCATAAACTTTGAATAACACCATAGGACCTATATGAAGTGCAACTAGTAATGTTGGAAGTGCTCCCAAGAAGCAGAGAAAAGTCATGACATTACAAGAAAAGTTGAATTGCTTGAAATATATCATAAATTAAGGTCTGCAGCTACAGTTGTCTGCCATTTCAAAATAAATGAATCCAGCATAAGGGCCATTGTAAAAAAAGAAAAAAAAAATTCATGAAGCCGCTGTTGCAGTCAGGCTAGCAGGCACAAAAATCTTGTACTTTTTATAAAATGCCTTTTTATTTTGTATTGAAATTGCAGTTTTTATGTGGGCACAGGATTGCTATAAGAAAGGCATTCCTATAGACTCTCATATGAGTTTGAGGAAAAAATTAAAGCAAAAAGAAGGTGAAGAATCTAAAGCTGGAAAATTTAATGCCAGTAAAGGATGGTTTGATAATTTTAGATAAAAGTTGGATTTAAATATGTCAAGATAACAGGAGAAGCAGCTTTTGCCGGCCAAGGAGCAGCAGACAAGTTTTCAGATGCCATTAAGGAAAATCATTGAAGAAAAATGATAGCTACTTGAACAGTTTTTAATGTGTTCAAAAATACCCTATTCTGAAAAAAGAAAAGCCACAAAGGACATTTATTAGTAAGGAAGAGAAGAGAGCACCAGGAGTTAAGGCAGGAAGGAATAGGCTAATTTTACTGTTTTGTGCAAATGTAGTCAGGTTTATGATCAGGACCACGTTATCAATAAAGCTGCCAACCCCTGAACTTCGAAAAGAAAAAAAACATCGGCTGCTTGTCTTTTGGTTGTACAACAAGAAGGCCTGGACAACAAGAATTCTTTTTCTGGCTTGATTCCTTTAATACTTTATTCCTGAAGTCAGAAAGTACCTTGACAGTAAGACCTTTTGAAGTTCTTTTGATGCTGGACAATGCCCCTGGACACCCAGAATCCCATGAGTTTAACACTGAAGGCGTCAAAGTGTTCTACTTGTTCCCAAATAGATCTCTAATTTAGCCTCTAGATCGGAGGATCATAAGGATCTTTAAGGTTCATTACCTGTGGTAGTCTATGGAAAAGATTGTTCACACTAGGGAAGAGAACCTTGATAGAGATAACATGAAAGTCTGGAAGGATTGCACCATTAAAGGTACCATTGTTGTTATAGAAAAAGCCATGAAAGCCATCAAGCCCAAAACAATAAATTCCTGCTGGAGAAAACTGTGTCCAGATGTTGTGTGTGACTTCACAGGATTTATGATGGAGCCAAACAAGAGAATCATGAGAGAGATTGTGGGTATGGAAAAAGAGATGAGGGGGGGCAGTAAAGGGTTTAAAGATACTGATCTTGGAGAAATCCACGAGCTAATGGACACCCCATCCGAGGAATTAACAGAAGACAACATGATGGAGATGAGAGCTTCTGAACCAGTGCCAGACGAGGACAAAGACGTAGAAGAAGCAGTGCCAGAAAACAAATTGACATTAGACAATCTGGCAGAAGTGCTCTGATTACTCAAGACTACTTTTAACTTCTATGACACGGACCCTTCTATAATACAGGCACTGAAACTAAAGCAAACAGTAGAAGAAGGGTTGGTATCCTATTGAAACATTTTTAGAGAAATGAAAAAGCAAAAATGTCAGATGGAAATACTATGTATTACAATGTATTTCCATAAAGTTACACCAAGCGTGCCTGCCTCTCCTGCCTCCCTTTCCACTGCCTCCATCTCTTTCACCTTTGCTACCCCTGAGATGCCAAGACCATCATCTGCTCTTCCTCCTCTTCAGCCAGCTCAATGTAAAGACAATAAAGATAAAAAACCTTTATGGAGATCCATTTTCACTTAATTAATAGTAAATACATTTTCTCTTCCTTATGATTTTCTTAACATTTTCTCTAGCTTACTTTATTGTAAGAATACAGTGTATTATATATATAAAACATACAAAATATGTGCTAATCAACTATTTATGTTAGTGGTAAGGCTGTGGTCAATGGTAAGCTATTATCAGTTAAGTTTTTGGGGAATCAAAAGTTATACATGGATTTTTGACTGTGCAGGGGTCTAGTACCCCTAAGCCCCATATTATTCAAGAGTCAACTATATATCTCAAAACCCATAGAATGTACCACACCCAGAATGAACCCTAGTGTAAACTATGGACATTGGGTGATAATGATATGCTAATGTAGAGTTATTGATTATAACAAATGTACCATAATGGTGCAGGATGTTGATAGTGTGGGAGGCTGTGCATGTGTGGGAATAGGGGATGTATGGGAATTCTCTGTACTTTCCACTTAATTTTGCTGTGAACCTACAACTGCTCTAAAAATAAGGTATATTGTATTTTTTTTTTAAAGTAAAACAGAGATTACTGAGAACAAGAGAAAATCATATCAATTGAAAGAAATTGGGACTATTGAAAGAAGAGGAAATACGGAATTTGGAAACTTCAGCACAACAAAATGTCAACTACTACATCTTCCAGATGACACATAGGTACTAAGGGACCACATTACCCAGCAGGCTATGATACTGGCCAAAAGTTTTCAACTTAGTCCTTTGAAGAATTTTTTGATTCTTATAGGCATACATCTCCAAATTTATAAAGAAAGTCAATGAGTAAAATTATATATGAGTGTGTGTTTATGTGTGTGTGTATAATTTTATAAAATTTTATAATTTTATAACCAATTTTATAAAGTATAAAATTGGGTAAATTGAATTTTCTCATATTTATAAAATGAAAAAAATCTACACATATTGAATATTTTATAATTGAATTGTTGATTTATGCTCTACATATGAATCCACCATGGAATAATTGTATTTTTTGAAAAGCAATTATTCTTACGTCTGCAGGGCTTTTTCAAACACAGGTTGCTCATCCCATCCCCAGAGTTTCTGATTCAGTATGTCAGGGGATGTGGCCTAAGAATTTGCATTTCTAACAACACGTTGCTGAAACTGCTTGTTCAGGGTCTCACTTTGAAAGCTACTGATCTGTAATATTTTAGTTTTGAACAAACTGATTTCCTCATACATGATGTTATTTAATTTTTACCACAGCTCTCATCAATGGGTATTATTATTATTGAATACAAGTGGACTTTGAGCCTCAGAGGAATAAATGGGTTTCCCAAGCTCACTCAAATGATGTGACAAAAAATAAAAAGAAATTCTTTTTTGCACCCAGATTACTCGTATCCCTTTTTTGATATCTGAGATTAACCTAATACTGTATTTGTGCTTTATTTCTGTAGAAGTTTTGGTCTACATATTATTTCCTCCATTATTTACAACAAGTGCTATATTTATGCCTGACTTAGGCATTTTCATTATTCTTCATTCATATGTGAAACATTGTGAGTTGAATACAGCCTTTAATGTATAATAATAGAATCCAAGTTTCAGAGAAGGTATGAATGGCATTTTTGATACTTATTTTAGACACAGTGGCATTTGACCTGGTGTCATATGTTCAATTATTACTGCACTTTCTTTATTATTGACTATGGACTTGAATTGCAGAGGCTGAAGAAAAAGAATGTGGAGGGTGAAAATGAATTGACATTTCTTTAAAACCTACTTGAGCTGGACACTTTATTAAGCCCATAATTTTGCTTTTAATAAGAAGGACAAAAGAAAATTGGGAGACTAGAGTAGGATATGAATATGCAGGAAAAATTAAGATATTCTTTGTAACTAATGAACTAAAGAGAAGTTTAAGATTCTTAAGATGAAAATATATTTATTCATATTAAGTAGTAATGGATCCACACTTTTAGCATTATCTGTTTGCTAGGCAAAATTATGCCAAGCCTGTCTCTAGAGTTTGAGAACTCTATTTTTTTCAAGTGTATAGTTTTAAAACTATATATACACACACACAAACACACACACACACATACACATATATCACACATATTTATTTCCAGGCACTCTGCCTACTTTTGTTCTGGTCTTTCCATGTTTCTTTTCTTTTTCCCTCCTTTACTGCTTGAGTCCAACACAAACGGTTCCTTTTCAACACACAGTTTTGCTCATTATTTAAGATGGAAATAAGGCTAGGAAGGCATTTTCTCATGCTATTTCTAGGATACCTCAAATTCAGCTTTGCCTCCAGTCCAATTTTTATGGAAAACCCAACCAACAGCTTCTGGAAAACCTAACCCAGGTCTTCAGCAAAAGAAGTTTTAGATTCTGTAGCTCATTTACTATCTTCTCCAGTGAAAAGCAAATTGGTTGGACTGTATTGCCATTATAAGACTATTGCAGTAGCAAATTTTATGGAATAACTCAACCATAATTACAAAGAAAAACCAACATAGCAATAAAGTAATTTTAAAGAGTGTTTCTCATTTAGCCCAAATTTTCTATTCTCGGAAAATGGTCATCCTAAACCCAAGAAGGGCCAGCACTGACAGGAGACAAACAACAGACTGCTGATGTGTTCCTTAAAAAGTGACTCTCTTCACAGGAGGGCTTGATTCTAGGCTGTAAAAATGCCTTCTCAAATTTTATGGGAACAAAATCTCTCCTGGGTGGTGAAAGTATAGAATGTGCTCTCATAAGATGGATCTTCCAGGAGTATAAATGGGTGATTCCCTTTACATGCAAGGTTCCTGCTTGCCTTATGAAGGCTTATAGTTTAGGTATAGACCTGAAAGCATAGCACTCACTATGAAAGCTATACCTTTAGTCTCCAAATATTGATAGCTTAACTTACCCTCTGTTTGGTCTGGTGGAGCAGTGAGTGGCCTAGTGACTTTTTTCGCATCATCGGCTCACTTAAAGTTCATAATTAATTATTTAAAACATATACAACCATATTTTTAATACATTTAATTATTTTCCTCTTTATTATTTTGATGATCCTTTTTTAAACACCTCTTTAGTGTGCAGTTCACATTAGTAAATATTTTTTCATACCACTGAAGCTTAAGGTTGAAATTTCCTGTTCTACATTAACTTTAAAATAAACTCACACTGCCTTCTTGATGAAATAGCCATATTTGTTTTGATTTGGCACTCCATCACATATTTAAATCTTTTGATATCTATTTTTCAAAAAATTCCACACTTTAATAAATTCAACCACAGAATTTACTATGCTGAGATGTAGAGATAATTTTGTTCTAGCCATAGGAAAAACAAAACTAGACTTGAGGCTTCCCCATGTTACTCTTGTGGTGCTTGGTAATTATTACCTGAACTTATGCAAGAATAAAACAGACCTCCATCCTGAGTGCTCCAGTGTTGGAATCTGTTGCTTTTTTTGTCCCAGTATCCAAATTTCTCTTGGCATTGAGGCTTCCAGGGCAGGAAAGTGGAAAAAGCAGTGTAGCTTGGTGGTTGAGGACATAGATTGTAGTGCTAGACAGAAGAATATTGATCTAAATCCAAGTTCTTTTACTTTTTAGCTATGTGACCCTTGAATTCTTTATTTTTCTTCACCACTTTATGATTTTAAATTTTAAAATATTTAATTGACAAACAAAAGTTGAATATATTTAAGGTGTACAACATGAGGATTTGATGCATGTATATATTGCATAATAATTACCACAGTCCAATTAATTAACACATCTGTCACCACCCAGGCTGTACATTAGATCCCCAGAACTTGTTCATCTTATAACTGAAAGTTTGTACCTTTTGGCCAACATCTCCCCATTTTCCCTATCTATTAGACCCTGGCAACAACCAACCTACTCTCTGCATCAATGAGTTTGAGTATTTTACGTTCCACATATAGGTGATAATACAGTATTTTTCTTTCTGTGTCTGGCTTATTTCTGTCTTACTTATCACAAAGTCCTCCAGGTCATCCATGTCATTGCAAATGGTGGGATTTCCTTCTTTTTCCTGGCTGAGTAATATTCCATTGTATATATGTATCATAATTTCTTTATTCATCTGTTGATGAAATCTTAGGTTGATTTTTAGGTTCCTACCTATTTTTCTCAGGGCCTAGGATCTATCTACATAGAAATCATTGAGAAGTCCCCCTCAATATGTTGGCCTATCGAGACTTGAAACAGAGGACTGCACTTTGTCCTAGGGACCAATTCTGCATAAGACCTATGTGCCTGGGAGGGCTCAAAAAATTTCTGAAGAAATTAATACAGAAAGAGAGAAGTAGGGTCATAGTATGATGATTCTTACATATATAGAAATTAACAATATAAATTAAAATAATAGTGTCATAGAACCAAGTAACTTCTTACTTATTCTTGAATCTGTCTCTGCCAGTGTGTATCCTACTCCAGTGTGTTATATTATCTTTTTTTTCATTTTTTCCATAGACTTCTAACTAGATCCATCCTCCACACGGACACTAGAATGGTGGGTTTGAAATGTAATTCTGATTATTTTTCTCCCAGCTATGGTATACAAAGTCCAAATCTTTAAATTAATAGAAAAGCCTTCCATGAGGTGTCACTGACTGAACACCCATGGCGCATACTTGATGCTTCAGTTCTATGGAGCAGCTCATAGACCTCTGCACACAGCAGACTCATTCTTTCTCTAAGTCCCTTTTCTTCTTCTTCTTCTTCTTCTCATGGACCTCTGCACACAGCAGACTCATTCTTTCTCTAAGTCCCTTTTCTTCTTCTTCTTCTTCTTCTTCTTCTTTTTTTTTTTTTTTTTTTTTTTGCGTTATCTCGCTGGCTTTTTGTGCTTTACCTCTCCACCATCCTAACTCCTATTCAGTCTTTAAGTCTTAGTTGAGGTGGTCACTTCCCCACAAGCCTTCACTGAATTGATTTCTCCTTTAGGTTGAGTTTCCATTTGTCATAATTTGGGTTCTCCAGAAGCAGACCATGAGAGGAGGATTCACGGAAAAGTGTTAAGAAGCACTCTCAGGAAAAACCAACTGGGGTGTGGGGAGGCTGGACCAGTAAGGAAAAAGAAGCAGACAGCTAAATGCGTATTACCAAGCAAAGTCCTCAGAGGATAATTTTGGCTCAGTCTCACAGGGAAGCTCTGAAAAGAGTATAGGTCACACCTCAGAGTTGTGTCAGTTGATGTGAGGAAAATGGAGTCTGTCTCTTGCAGCTATTGTTAAAGGCTACTTCCAGGAGAATGTAAATTCTCAGGCATTTTACGCACTTTGTGTGAACAGGCGAGTGTGTGCTGGCTGGTATGAGTGAAAGCACACTCTTAGAAAGAGTGTACAAAAATGGTAAAGGGATCAAGGGAGTATGCTTGGAACATCTACTCCTGGATTCCATTCGTGATTGTCCCATAATACTGTTACGTACAAAAAGTGAGGTTTATTTGGCTTGCTACAGAAAGGGGGAACATACTGTAGAGGGGACTGTAGGGTACCTAAGTAAGAGAGGGCAGAAGGACTTTTGGTAGGGCTCAGGCTTGTGCTGAATTGATTCTCAGGAGGGCTGAGGGAAGTGACCACCAGCTTTACATTGATGCTGTCAAGGAGCAGGAATAGCTCAGCAATTCAGCACCTCAGCTATCTTTGCTTGGGAGGCAAAGGAATAAAGAAAGGCTGGGGTGTCACTGTGGTGGGAAGGCAGTGAGGAACACAGAAGAAGGCATAGTCATTTTACAGCTACAATGTGGCCTTGGAGATGTTATACTAGAAACATTGTTTGTTGTTGAGCTTGCCCAGATAAATTGGAAACATTGTTGATATTCTATTAGGAGAAGCACAGTTTAATTATCAGCAGGGCTGATTTTCACTTTCTCACAAACCATCATCATCATGAGTTAGTCCATAAATTCTGCTACATAAGGAAGATTGAACAACTAATGTATTACTTAACTTTAGGGATTTATGGTTTAAAGTAATTTCCTCTAACACAGAGATTCAGACAAGCTTGTAATGTTTCATGATCACTTTATTGGGTGCTAAGATACTATAAGTTTATCTTAGGTGGTTACTCTCAGGAGGTTTTAGGCAGAGGGTTAGTATTGACAACCTGGTTGATGTGACAGTCCGGTACTCACTTAATACTCTACTACTACACTTGCTTGGAGTGTGGAGAGGAGGGAGAGAGAGCAAACCAAACATTTCCTCTTTCCAGATGAATCAAATTTCCAAAGCGATTTACTGGCTCATTGGAACTCATTTATCAATTAAGGTCCCTGCACAAAACAGTACACTGAAACTGGGTTATTTCAAGAAAGTGTAGTAGAGGGGTCATTTGAAAAGATGTGGGCAGGGTATGAGGAAACCATATGGGAAATGCAGAACCCAGGGCTGGTGGAGGCTCTGTCATTATTCTTAGGTCTGAAAAAGTGAAGGAAGGAAATCTTGATATAATAGAATGTAGAGACACAGTAGACTGTGTGGAGAGGGCAACCTAATAGAAAAGTGATCTTCATTCAAGGGATGCAACAAGCTGAGGAGATCTTCCTCTCAAGGATCCAGGGAAAAAGTGTCCAGACTTTATTCTCCTTGCTTCCTCCAATGTCTTACTGGCTCTCCCCATTGGCCAACCCAACAGGAAGCCAGAGGACAATGGAGCTCTTTGATAAGGTCCATTCAAATCATCCTCCTGGGACACAGACCAGGATGGCTCAGAGTGGAAAGGGGATGTGAAAGGACAAATGGAAGAAATCTTGCACAGCCCATCTAGAGTGATGATAGAATTTTCCAGGCTGCTATGGATCAGAGGTCTCTGAATCTGCCTTCAACTGAATTGTCACATTCATGTCAAGGCAGAGGAATATGAACCAAATTGGCCCATGGAAAAGTTTGCAGTGAATAGCAAAATTCTGGCATCTGTTGCCTTTGACTATAAACTGTTCTTCTGAAGACTGCTGGACTGGATTTCACCAGATTGCTATGTCTCCAATTACAGGTAAAATAACGGACTTGTAATAAACAGAAACTTGGATTGTAGTCATCTGTGAATATGACTACAACAAATGTGCCCATGCCTTCCATCTACTTATCTCAGTTTTATTTGTACTTGGGTCATTTTATAGTTGTTTATGAATATCAAAGGGATTGTTCTGCAGTAATTCACTTATATCATGGAAGTGCATTTGCCTAAAGCTTTTCAACAAACCATAACACATCTAGGTAAAGACCACTATTAAGAAAAGGCACTTGTGTACACGTATAAAATTTAGAGAATGCTGTTTTGAGTTGAGAGCTACTTGAATGGAAAAATAATAAAAGAAAAATCACTTAGCAGTTCTCTCATAGGCATGTGTCATTGTTGAGGTCTCAGAGGTAGTTGAGAACAGTGGGAGGGTGTTTATTGGGGCCAGGGTAGGGAGTGTCAGCATGAACAGCCATTCTGGAGATCAGTGGCAGGTAAATTAGGAAAAAGGATCAGGGAGGACACACCTACCTGAAGCAATGTTGTTTACATTGATATCTACATTGTCTCTTTCTCTGTCTGTAGATTAACAGAGCTAAGGTTATATATATAAAACAATGCTGATATGATAAGTATAAAATGACTCAGGCAAAGGTTTTCCTCAGACAATAGAGGGGATTTCGTTAAAGTCTCAGAACAGTTACTGAATTTCTACGAAATGAATAAGATTCAATTTGTACATGTAAAACAGCACCTTTAAGGAAAGTATATTAGATTGATTATAGATACATATGAAAAGTAAAAAGAAAAATAAAGGAAAGATTGGAACCATTCAGTTTAGAGATACCAAAAATAAGGAGGAAAAATAAAAGTTACCAATGGGAGCAATACTATGAGAACTGATAAATAAATGTTACCAAGAATTCATTGGTGTATATGAGGCTTCTTTTTAGGAATATGTAATGCATAAAATATATTTGGAGGCATGACAAAAGGATGGAAAAGCTTTCAATGATGGTTACCCATGTCAATCCCTGAATGTCTGTGTGACCTAGGGCAAAGCTTTGTATCCATTTGGTTCCAGTTCTCTTATCTGTGAAGGCAGACTTGGTACAGGTAACCTTGAAAAATTTTTTACATGTTAAATTTATATTATACTAATTAACCCTGTGTCCTCCCACAGTTTCTAATCTTTATTCATTTATTCAATGAGGTATAACTCACAAATAGTAAGTTTGTGAGTGCACAAATCTCAAGTATTGAACTCAGTGAATTTTTACCTGCACCTGTAAAATCACTACCCAGATAAAGACATAGAATATTTCCAGCTTCCCAAGAGGTTTCCCTGTGTCCCTTTCCAGTCAATACCTTTCTGCCTAAATGTAGTCACCTAGACTGACTTCTATCCCAGTAGTTGAGATTTGCTTATTCAGTTTCATATACATGAATCATAAAATATTCAAACACACAATTCTTTAATTCAGTTATTAGTGTTATTTAAAATAGATTACCTTGAGTGTAATTGGTATTATTAATAATTGAATCAGTATGGTGCTATATACCTTTATGTGCTCTTTATGTGATCCACTGCAATTTTTATTTATCATACCAAAAGCTAATTGTGTAGTTTTCTTTCAGCTGGAAATAGTCTCCCTTCTCCTATCCAATTTTCACTAAAATTTCAAGACCCAGTTCAAGTCCACTGCCTCTGTGAATTTTTTTTTTAACCATTCTAGTCCACATCACTGCCTTACTTTCTGATGTCTGTACAGTTCCTAGTCTATACTATTTAGCATGGACATTAATCACATGGTGCTCCATATTATTTAACTGTTCCACATATTTGTAGTGTTGTCTTTCTAAAAAATTGTATGTGCCAATGAAAAGATAGTTTCATCTGTTATTTTTGAGATCCAGGAATAATGTAACCATCACTGAATACCAATAATAAAAATGGTTGTGGGGGTGTGTGTGTGGAGTTCTCTGTGTTATATAACCACTGTATGAGTATGGTCTGTGGCGTCAGGCAGTTTGGACTGAGGCCACCATATACAAGCAGTGGGTTCATGAACAACTTACTTAACTCCTCTAAGCTTTGATTTTACCATCTGTAAAATGAAGATCATGGCAGAATTTACACATGCATGTAAAGTACTCAGCCCTTTTTGTCTTAACTAGGCCTTTAATATTGTTATATTCTATTGCAAAATCACTCTTTGTATGTGGTTCTACCACATTTTCACTGACATTGTTCTGGTCTTAGAATTGAGCTAGTGAATTGTGCTTAAATGCTTGTTCCTCAGAAAATTGTTTTTAGAATACCAACTTCCAGATGATTACTTTCCTACTTTTAGGCCTGTATCTATTGGTTTTCACCTAAGCTACTAGCAGAAATTGCCATTACATTCTGATGTTAACATTCACTAAGCTCCCATTAGGTGCCAGATGCTGCGATGGAGGGGGTGTGTGTGTGTGGTGCACGTGTGCGTAGTATTAGGTTTTTAGTAGGTGAACTAAGAACTGTGTAACAAGTTAATGGGAATGGTGTGAAATATTACTATCTAAATATCTAGAATAATTTTTTCTAAAAAGATTCTTCAGTAAAATCTTTGAAACAAATAAAATTAGATGTAAAATATTAGAGCAAAAAAGTCAAAATATGTTTTTTCAAATGACTTTTAGCCATAGACTCAAGGAAACGAAATATTTGCGTCTAAAACTCTAGTATTGAGTATAATTTAGCTGAAAAATTCCTAGAGGAAAATTAGGCCAACATATATTAAAAATTAATGGAAAGTCATTCTTTTGATGATTATGATTCAAATGAGTGACATTCTTGCCTTCATATAGTCTAGTACTGACCATTCAAAGTTAAGCCTTGAAATGCAGGAGTTGAGGGAGAAAGGAGCACAGGGCCACAGACTGCTGTGGTTACAGTACTGGGTGCAAATCTGTGCCATGGGTCTTCTGTATCAGCCTTGTGCTCAAGTCAGCATATCATTTTTTTAAAAAGCTAAAAAACAACAAAAAATGTTTTCATGGACTCCCAGATGAATGTAGCTTTCCTACCATATTAGAACTAATTGAATTCTGACATAATACCCTGTTTCTCTCCTCTGTTCCAATTCTTGAGTATTTATATAGCAATTTTGGTCATATTTTGGTAATGATGTAGATTTATGGAGGCTCATAATAGATGACTCATATAAATTTTTTTTTTCTTTTCTGGAATCCTCTTGGCATAACTTCCAAAACTCAGCCACTAATAGAACATAAATATAGAGTGGCTATGTTTCTATTTCTAGAGAAAAGTGTAGTAAACTATAGTACTTATGACATGGGGGTGGTTAGATTTTGGTACTTCCAAATCAGCAAAACATACTCATTTGCAACTTTTTAGGGTCATTTTTATTCTGTGTTTATCTTGGTGCTTTGTAATAACAAGGCTGGATCTTGGCAATTCTGTTTATATATACATTCTATATTTTTCCTTTAATTTTTCCTATTTATTCTTGGAGAAATTCATTTGGGTTCTAAAAACATTCTCGGAAACTTGGAAGCAAACAGGTTGGATCAAATAAATGGAACTTCTGGATATTCTTTTTGTTAAACCTGTTGACAAAATTTTAATAGCTTTCTCCAAAATGTTTAGCACTTGCTGTTTAGTATGTTTTGCTAGGTAACATAGTATTAAAATTTAAATTGGACTTCATTTTGACATTTCTGAAATGAAAATAAATCTTTTGTTTTTAAGTTAAAAAAGAATCTGTCCCAATATATGAAATAATACATAAAAAAGAGAATGCATTACTCTAGGTATGCATTAATAAGTTTGAACTTGCCATTTAAAATGTTTATCAAAACCTTAAAACAACCATGAACCAGGTTCCTTAATGTTTGGAAAGTGAAGCCAATTTACCTTAATACTGAGATTTATAATTGTTTCTATTAATATATTCACCAAATACTTATTGAGTGCCTGCTATATGCTAGATGCTTCAAGGCCCAGAGATTCAGTGGAAAGCAAAACAGATGCAGCCTTTGTCCTGGCCTCCTAGAGCTAACAAAAGAGAATCACACATTTTCCTCACATCTTTTTTATCTTGCAATGCAATTTATACATTAATTACATATAATTGGGTATATATATACATTCTTAATCGTATCACATAAATGACATTCAAGTATGCAGTGATTCAAAATATTATGTTTAGCTTTTATAAAATGCTTTCTTATAGAAAACATCCATATGGAAACTCCCAGTATTCTTGAATGTTTACATTTTATTGCTATCAAATAAAGGTACAAATAATTGCTAAATAATGCCATCTATAAATATTCATAAATGAGGGAAAATGTGTATCCTAATCATATTTTAAGCATTCACACTTTAAGCAAAGGCTGACTATAAAATCATAATTAATACAGCTGACATTGCATTGATATAGGACATTTATAGAAGGTACATTTATCAAGTTAAGCACATTTAAAGCACGTGGATGCTGGATAATTAAAATAACCTTTGCATGGGAGTTTAGAAACTAACACAGGATCTATTTTAATTTCTATGTGCTTTGAGTAGTTGTATTTTAAAATGTTTTTTTTTTTCTCAGAAGTGGTGATTTCATTTATTTTTCATGAGAATTTAATACATTTAAATTTGTTCTTTTTCCAGATACATTAAGGAACTTGTAGATATGGCAAATCTGAGCCAATGCTTTATTCCCAACCCCAAAATGTTTAATCATTTTTGTATAATACTAATTGGGCTTATTTTGGGTGTTATATTCCCTAATCTCTATGTCTTCTATTGAAAAGATAATGAGTGTTAGATTTTGTGCATCTATACTATGGTATACTATGTGACGCATCACTCAGATTCCTCTTCTAGATTAGAGAAATTATTCTCTTAGCTGCTGAGAGGGCTGCTGAAAGAAGATCATCAACTATCAGCCCTCTTTGAGGATGGTGTCACATGCCCTGCCTGAGACAGACTGCATCCGGGGGCTGATCAACACAGTGTGTGAAGACCCAGCCAGTCTCTGAAGGGCTGTTAATATTAAGCTCCCAGGCAACCTGCAGGGTCTGCTCAGGCTATTGGTGGTGTTGGGATTGCAGGGTCATTGCTAAATTTCTCTACTACCGACCTCTCCCTTCCACAGGTGTTAATCCTAAGAGCACTCCTAAATAAACGCTCCATCTCAAAGAGTGCTGCCTGAGGGACTGAGGCTTTGAATGTGCCCACTGACTCAGAAGTCAGATGTCATGATGGCATTGCATATGGACAGTCAATTCTAGCAGCTATTACTGCATTGAAATGTATTCTGGGCAATTAATCGATGTAAGTATTAATAATAAAGATACAGCATTTTGATTTTACTAATATTTTCTGATTCTCTAAAATGATCAGCTTCTTCACTTAATCATGGTTAGCTAGCAGTACTTAATTAAAAGCAGATGAACAGTATGGCAAATAATTGAACTCATCAGAAAAAGCAAACAAATCCATAGAAATCACATATTTCTTTTGTGAAAGTCTTTGTACTATTTTGACCTGCTGATTTAGCAGGCTGTGGTCTGATTTTATACAAAGGAAAAGATGAAACAGACGCTTGTTAATCATGCTGGAACTTCTAAAACAGCTGTTGCCATGGGAGATATTGTCTCAGGATTTCTTTTGAATTTTGCATGAGGACATTTACTCCCTTCCCACATTGCAAATTACAGGAGTGATTTAGGTAGTTCGAAGACACATAACCCCTCTTCCCTATCTGAATGTGGCATCCATTTGAAGGTAATGCCTTTTCAGCAAAGCAAGGAAAAGTCTATGAACTATAATTGCTCATTGAAAACGTGTTTTATTATTAACACAATTTCTCAAGAAAGCTATAAAGAATGGAGACTGTGCTTAGGGAGTTAATAAAACGATACCACCCTTTCCCTAGCCAATTTTTCCAGGTGCAGTGTCTGCCCCTCTCAAACAAAATCTATAGTTTCAGAATAGAATAACCCCTACGCATGTATCAGTGGTCAAAACCAGAGAGGTGAGGGCTCATCCAAGAGAAACAAGATTAAAAATTCAACAAGAGACAGAAATCTGGACGTACACCAAGCAACTTTTCATCAGCATGTCTGCCCGAGAGGAAACATTTTTCCAGTGCTCTCCTTCCTTTTTCTTTGGAAATGAGCTCAACGGCAGCGTTCCCAGGCACTGCAACAAAACAACTGCTATAGGCAAGGAGAAGCATCAATAAATGATGCTGATTGTTAAAGGTATCTTAGATGGCCCGCACCCTCAAGTCGATGTCAAACCCAGTGAAAGACCAGTTCTAACATATTTCTCTGCGGACCACACTGGGACTTGCCATGTGTTTTCCTACATGACGCGGGACTCGGTCAGGTGGACAGGGCAGATGTGGCGGGCTGAAAGAGCTCTATTATATATGCTGACCTCAGTTAAGGAAATGGCAGAGTTTCTGGAACTCGTTAACTGCTTCCTCTTATTCGTTGATTTTCCCCTTATGCTCTCTTCGAGTCCAGCTGCGGATGCGGAAGTCCTGAAGACAGGCCGAGCAGGCCAGGAGCCAGCAGAGGGCGCATCCCTGAGCCCGAAGTCCAGGAGGTTTCCACCTGTCTGCAGGAAAAGCGCGACTCCGCTTCCAATCGCAAGGCTTGCTCTCAACCCACTGTTTCATGGCTCTAGCCCTTAATCCGCCCCTATCAGGCAGGAACATTTGGAATTTAAGAGACGTTCAAAACGCACGAGGCTCAAGTGTTTTGTACTAAGCGTGTTTACAGGAAAAGGAAAGCCTGGTGAGTCATCCTTCCATTTCAAGTACAAAATACCAAGAATTTGAACGTGCACTTTGCAAGTCTATGCATTTAAATCAACCAAGCATTAAATATTAATGTGGACGACGCGGGTGCAGAATGCTGCTTACCAAGTAACTGTAACGGAGTGATTTGAAAGGTCTCAGGAAAAGGTGGGGAATTAGAAAGGTATTTGCTTTAGCTGTTTTTATTTTTAATCCACCTGGGTAACGGGGGGACTACTCAGTGTTCGGAAGGGAGCAGAGGAATAGAAAAGTCACTGTCGTCAGTAATCCTGAACTATAACAAACCTATTGCAAGTGGCAATTTTCAATAGGCCATGACACAGGCTGTAGCCTAAAAAAGGAAAAGGAAATGGGGCTAAAGGAGAAGAGAGAAGAACAGTAGCACTGGTGGAGGATTCAGGAGTAGCCTTGCTATTCTCTGGACACTCATTCTCCTTGCAATGAGGGCACTTCACAATTATTTTAAAGTTATGGCATCCTCCATCTTTGCAGAGCTTCTCAACTTGGTGTCATCAGCAAACTGAGTGAGCATGCTTTCTGTGTATTTATCCAAGTGGTGTAAATACTGAACAGAATACACCTATTGTTATGTGTCTAGGAGTCTTCTTCTAGGGTGACACTGTTTTATTAAATCAGTATTCCTTAACATAAATTATTTAATAAAACATAAATCCTGCTAATTTGCTTTAATTCAACCCACACTTCCTATATTGTCTTTAAGACCAAGACTTGCCAAGTGACTTGCTGAATAAAGACACATTTTTGCCATTTTCCAAGGCAGTAGAGTACAATACTTAAGCACAGACTTTCAAGCTAGCCCACCTGGGTTTGAATCTTGGCTATGTGTAGTTACCTATCTGCTCTTAAGCAAATTTCTTAACTTCTCCGTGCCTTAGTTTCCTTATCAGTAACATGGGGATAATAATATTATATATGTCACTGGGTTTCTGTGTGGATGAGATGAGTTAGTGACAACTGTGTATACTTAGAGTAGCACTGAGTCTGGACTGAGTGCTGCCCAAGTGTTTGTTATTATTGTCATCATCATCATCATATCTTCATCATCACAGAGCAATCCTCCTCAAACAGTGAGCCCATCATGGCTTGTTGGTTTTATATTTTACCTGTATTGACACCCACTGATCACTGTTCTCTTCAAAGTGCACACAGAGTAAAGGACTAAAAGTCATTTTAGAGTTTTCCTGCAAATTTTTCCTTTTGAGCCATCTCTATTTTAAAAGTACAGATTATATATGGGCTGGGAAATGCTCAGTGGGTGTAATATATGTAGTGAATATTAAATATCTAAACTATGTGTTCTCCCAAATACAGCATTAATTTGCTGAGAGGCTTTTTCTACCAGTAGCTAAAACTGTCAACAATGTGGGAAAAGTGAGCCTCTCTGTCACATCACTACATGCCCTGGGACGGTTGCTTCATCTCTCTGAGCCTCAAGGGTTTAGTTTTTCTTCTTATATAATAGGAATGAGACTATGAAGTTAAGATATTCATTCACTTATTCAAAAGCAGTATATTGAATAGCTAATATGTGTCCTGCATTATCTACATAGTAGTGGTGTTGTCTTCAAAGTGAATAAAACAAAATCTTTGCTGTGACAATGAACAGATATAAAAAGTATGTAATATGCTAAGTGATAAAAAAAAGTGCTATACGAATGTAAAGCAGAAAAGAGGCTAAAGAGCGGGGAGGCAGCAGATAGGAGAGGTTTTCTAACAATGGATATTGGTATGTATAAAAATTCTTGATGTCATATCTATAACACTGAATTTTTTGACTGGCACTTAATGGTGAGGAAATTTCTTTTAAAACTGTCCACAGGCACATGGGACTCTTCTCTAAGAATCTTCTTTGTGGAACTGCCATAGAATGGCTTGACATATTGGGGACCAGGGCAGGGGGCGGTTGGAGGACAGTTGCTCCAAAATGTCCCCATGGAAAGGAGCATGGCTGACCATGTCCTGAGGAAAAGGGTATTTCCCCGTGTTTTCATGGCTTCAATATCTCTTCATGAGAAAAGAATATATTGATATTTGTAATTTTTGCAGCAATTGTTTGCTCTGAAATCACTCAAAATAAACTTAATACTGGAACTAGAATTACCAGTGTTTTGTATGTAGACACTTTCATTCTCACCTAGAAACTCCTTAGATGAAACATCAGTGATGTACTGATTTACCTTTATTTCTACCCTTCAGAACTTTCTCCGGAGAAATCTAGATGCCTTTTGACGTTTTTAGTTCTCGTTGCTTAGAAAGAGCATGGTGCTCTAGAAGAGATTATGGTAACCGAAAGTTATTTCTGGTCTATCTGAAATACTTAATATAAACTCCAGGGGACTCAGCAACTTCTGCACAACACATGTGATCTTAACGTGGAAGACGTTTTTTTCATCTGGCAAAACCCTATGCTCAACACAGTTGGATTTGTTCATCAAGAAGTGTCAGCAAGGCGTTGAAAGGACTCAGAGGCTGAGCTTTGGTCACAACTTGTCCATTTTCAGTTTTCTAGGACCCAAATTGTCCATGACTGTCCAGAAGACCTCTAGCTAACCACCCCCCACCCCAGCATTCTTGTGGTGATTTCACCTTTTGCTG
Source organism: Eulemur rufifrons (assembly GCF_041146395.1). Lineage (NCBI taxonomy): Eukaryota > Metazoa > Chordata > Mammalia > Primates > Lemuridae > Eulemur > Eulemur rufifrons. The sequence goes on from NC_090997.1 coordinate 39,841,893, forward strand.
AGCCTTTATTCTTTTCCAACTGAGGAGCTCTCAATGTATAAATCAAACATAGAAGTTGGACCCAGAGACTGGACCTGAATTAAGGTCTGTTTTCTATATTTTACTTGTCAAATGGGAATTGTCTGAATTTCCAATCATGTCAGTTTTCTTACTCTGGCTGAATTTTTGTTTCTTTTGTTGATCAACTTTTGATATTAGATCATAGTTTGTACAAATATTTTCAAAAAATTAATTTAGTTTTTAGGGAATATTCTGGGTTTTCCCTCCAAATTTATGAGCCTTGTCAATATTATTCAGAACTTGGATGTCTGAACAGGCTTCCCATGAAGTATATTCTCCTTGGCTTTATTCTTTGAATGTGCTTTATGAAAAAGCTTCCTGGGTTTTTAGATTTGACACTAACACCAAACGCATGGTCACAGAATATTTATTATGCATATAGTTGGACAGGTGAATTATATAGAATAATTATTGTGGACTCTATAAAGATTAAAATTTTCTTGTGTAGAGGAAACATGTTAAAACACTTGAAGGTCTCCTTAAGTTTGAGCAGCATGTGAATAAGTTATCACCACCATTAGGCTGCCTACGCAGGTTCAATGCTGCTTTTGTAAGTGCTTTCTATTTGGACTTTCAAAAATGCAAATGGATGAGAGAGGGTAAATTGTCGTCATTTGCTCTTTTCCAGGATCAGATTATATGATAGTTGCTTAGGAACTGTTCAATGCAGTGTATGTACCTTCGTGCGTAAACACAGATTTTAAAATCTCCACAGATACACTTTGGGTCAGAGAGGATTTTAGTAGCTCCAGAAAATACATGGTCTTGGTTTCTTACAAAAAGGCACTGGGCAAGCATGTTGGTGGTAGAAATGTAAATAGTGAAACAGATCTCCTACAAATGGTAATCAGAAAAAAAAAAAAAAAGAAAAGAAAAAGAAAAAAAAAAAGGCTCAATGCCTAAAACAGGTACAAGGCAAAACTAACCAGAAAATGCCTTAGGAAGTGCATTGCATGGTGTGACACTGTTTGCTTCCCTTTAGAGAGTTTCCCATTAAGTATCAAATATTTGTAACCTATCTTCTGTCTTTTCAGAAGTGTCAGTTCATTCCATTAAAAACTAACTCATTTGGTGCTAAGTACTCACTTCTCTTGCCACTCCAGGGGCCATTGAATGTGTAAGTTTGGTTTCAGCAATGCCTGTCCTGCCAGCCCATTCCTACCAGTGGTGCTGAGAGGTACAGAATTGGGTGACAGACCTTTCAGGGCTTTTCTTTCCCCTATTTTTCTTTGACTATAATGAAGATAAGATAAATCAGCAACTCCTGTGCATAGATAGCATCGCCAGCTTCTCCCTTGGTGGAAATGTGGATCTGAAAGTCAGGAGACAAAGGAGAACTCTTGCCTACATCTGTTCCCGGTCAATTTCCCTTGATTGCAACCCCCCCGTAGCCTCATACCCTGGCCTTTGTTTGCACTCAGAAAAAAGCTTCTCTCTTATAAATATTTAACCTGCAAACTTCATAGGTATAAAAACTGCTACACAACCCAGCACAAAGGCTCAACTCTGCCAGCACACACCACTCAATGGCTTCAGGGGCTGCTTGTAGGTGATTATTTTAAAAGTTCAGGCAAATGGCTTAGAAGCAGCTTTTTGGAATCTAATCCATTCTTAAATAGAATATAACTAAATTAGAAGTAAAATTCCCAAGAAGCTACCTTTAAATTACTTTAACCATATATAATCTCCAAAAAAATTTACAAAAGTCAATTTCCATTTCTCTCTTCTCCCTCTCCTTTGTCAATTTACCTCATTTAATTTATTTTCATAATTGGAGAAATGAGCAATTTTCTTATTCTTTTAGAATGTCTATGAGATGATAAAGAGAAAAAAGTTAATCAAATGGAAGAATTTGTGGAGGGATATTAAGTTCAGAAATAAATTATTTCAACATGTGAGGTTTTTATTGGGCTGCCAAAGAAAATCCATGGAGTAGGTCACAAGAATAGAATCAGTAGCTAGTAGGCTTAAGTTTCTCGGTTTAGAGAAAGTTAAGATGGGTGTTCAGATATTACATTTTTTAAGAAGTTGGGTGGTTTGGAGTAGAATGTGTACTTATGAGTATAAATTCAGAAAATAGATTTTGGTGAACTTGATTTGACATGAATTTAACAATTATTAATCTTTTTTATTAATAATGGCACATATTATATTTAACTATATTTTATTCTAATATTTTAAATTATAAGGACTGGCCTAGGAGGAATAAAATGGGGTTACTATCCTTATTTTTGACACTAATAAGCAATGAAATTTTGGAAAAATTCATTTAAATTTTGGAGGTCTCAATTTACTAAAGTTTACTAAAATTATAATGTCTAATTATATACTTTCTAACCTTCCAGGTCTTAAATCTATCCTAAGCAAAGTAGAGATATTTTCAGCACTGCTTCAGGTGTGTCCTCTGCTTTCTAATCACATTTGGTTAGAAATGGTACCATATCTCTGGATGCTTTGTAGTTATTACAAATCTGTTCTATCACATAGGTAAACTTTTGCTTTTTAAACAAAAGTTTGAGGGCTGCTGGCGAACAAAATGCATGAACTAACATTTGTTTGCATACTACAAACTCAAATGACTTAATGATAGCAAGGTTTTACAGAAGAAATTAACTTTCTTTCTTTTGTAGCCAATAAATCTTTTCTGCATGAGTCTGGATTAAGCGACATTTTTGTTTTTGTATGTTTCTAAATCCAGTTCTGAAAATATAACAGACTTGGAGGACAACTAGTAAAACAAAAGGGAAAAGCTTCATTAAGTTGGTCATCACAATCAAGTACTAAAACAGAAAGTGCGAAAACCTTGGGATCAATAAAAAGTAGCAGTTTTTAACCCTTTTTAAAAAATCATAGACCTTAAAGAGTCTGAGAAAAGCTTTGGAAATGGTTATACAGGCTCATACACCAACAGGCATTTACATGCAAATTACATATAACTCCAAGAGGTTTAAAAAGGCAAAAGAACTCTTTCAGGGGGTTTTCTGAGGCCTAGTAGGCTATCCCTAAATTTCAGTTTTTCCAGTAATCTTTGTTATCTGCACTACAGAATTACAGAGAAAAAGGATAGATAGTGATAATTCTTAATTATCCAAATAAAAGGAAGAGCATAGTGGCATAGATAAACAAAATTAATAGATAATTCTCAAATCATTTCTCTTTGATCTTGTAAAACTTTTAGCTTCTTTTGCCTTGTGCTGATGTTGAAATCTGTGCTTCTTGAGAACACATCTGTGCTTCTTGTTGGTTAGCCATATTCGTGGTAAGTTGCTGGGGTGAAGCCAGCCTGAATTTAAAATATGCTGTGGATGATCTACAAAGTGTATACAATATATATGGATAATTACGAGCTTTCAACAGGTTTTTATATATTAATAAGCATTTACTCCAAGGAGAAATCTGAGCACATTCAAAAAAGCTGCAGTCAGTTCCACAGAGATAGCTATATTTTACCACAGCATGTGAATAGACTTTGGAGGGTAGCCGCAACTTCTCTTGCTGGATTTTTCAGATGAGAATAATCTGCATTTAGAGGTGTACTATTCTGCTCTGGAATAGCATGGCAGAGAACAAAAGAAAATGTTTGGCCTTTCTCTCTCCCACTCACCTTTTACTTACTTTTCTCTCCATTTCTCTGTGGTTACTTTCTCATCTCAAATTCTGCAGACTTTTAGTGTAGGTCTCACTCAATGCATTGTTCTAGAGAATTCATGGGGGCACTGTAATGTAATGCTAAATCTGATTCTTATTAGGGTCATAGCTGAGGACAGTTTTTAAATAAATGAAACCATTTGTGAGGGTTTATTTTGATAATGCTTATATCAATCATTTCACCCTTGTAACAACACTCTCTAGTAGATGTTATTAATAGTGTTTTATGAAGTGCAAATCAGGACCCCAAGAGGCTGATTAAGTTATCCGAGGCCACTAATGTAAGTGGCAAAGCCAGGCCCAACTAACTGCAAATCTATATTCCCCATATATACATTTTAGCTTCAGCTTCTAGCAGTGTTTAGGGGTGTAACAGAGGCTCAATTACTACTTAGTGAATATTGTTTGAAGGATATACTCACTTCTAAACTGCACTAGCTTCCTGACATGGCATCTAGCCAAACACATTGCTGTTCATCACCCTCTACTCCAGACTAGATACCAAGCTTCTGTGGTCTTTGAAGCAGTGTGGTGGACTAGACAACTCCAGCTGGAAACTTCATGTCCTGGAACCCATACAACTGAATGACTCCTTTAATAAACATTTTATTCTTTGAAGTTGTATATACAATGATTTAATGATTTAAGACCGCCACATATGCCTTTTAGATAATAGCATACCTTTTAATCGAACACTAGAAGATAGGTTTAAAAATACACCAAAGAGTAGCCAAGCCATTTGTGTCCTGGCATTGCATAATCCTAAGAATGTTTGCTAGAAATGTCTTGAAGAATTAGGAAATATTAAATGTTGACACTTTATAAATATATGAAATTTTTTTCTTACTAAAATAATGATTTTTTTCCCCTGGAAAACATTAAAGTAATTGCAACCAGCTTTCATGTATTGAGTGTTCAGTGAGCATTCTTATGTCTGAGCTTTACAATAGTTATCTATCTTAGAAAGTTCTAGAATTATGTCCTATTATGTTTTTGGGCAGAAAATTCAATAATGCTATAATTATTTTTAATTAATAAGCACATTTATCAGTGATAATTTCTATTATTACTTCAAATCTTAAATCTCCTGGACTTTTTGATATTTATGTAAATAATAGTATACACTACGGAAGTTATCAGGCTTGGGGTTCTTGAACATACCATATCCTTTATCACATTCTGCTTGCCTTCGTTGTTAGCTTTCTGCCTGGATTAAAAAAAGCAAAAGCAAAAACAAAAACCATAAGTGAGAGACATTTTATAATTCTATAGCTGTTCAACTGTATTTTTTTTTTGTTTGAATTCCTGCTCCTTAATTAATGAACTGGGCAAAATCCTTGATTGTACACTGGGTTCTGAGTCTATACGTTCAAGCCTTGTTCGTTCCTGTATGACACACCTATTGCCTGGGTTGCGAGCTGTAGGAATGTTGTCTCCTATAAGCCTGCACCTTTGTGCCAGGGTAAGAATTGAGTCGGCACCTTGGATAGGAGGAGTATTTTTGGAAGCCATTTCTATGCTATGAAGGAGAGCAGTAACTTAACATACCTACAAGTGACTGTGAATCACATAAGTATATCCTGCTCCTCAACTTAACTTCTTAATTGAACCACAATAAGGCTACTCTACAGGGAGGGGAAGTGAACTGGGAAGGAAGATGAGTAGAGAGAGACAAAAGATCTACTAACTATTAAGGTTAAAATATGCTACTCTTGGCAAATTTTATGAGAAATTATGAACTATGTGAACACACTGGTAGGCCCCGCTCCCAGAGCCTTAGAAGGGTCCTGTCTCAACAAGGAACCCTGAGGTTTAAGCTTCATTAGCTTCACCATGAATCTATTTCACCCTCAGACTCCACCCTTTTCTCCAAATTATGTGGTCTTTCTCTCCTGAAAGGTCTTCATGGTATGTTGTTTGCACCTGTCTTACAGTGGCAGTTATCTTATTTTACACTGCCCCATTTATAATCCTTAAGTCTGTGAATATGCTTACACACATTCATATATATTCATTAACTATGTATATTTACCTTCTTCAGTACTGATCTTAGAGAATTCTGAGCATAGCTACTGTGAAATGTTTATCTTTGCTTCCCAAGCAATATTAGGCTTTTGGAATAAATCTTTCTACATATATAAGTTTATCTGTTATTGATGGGCAAGGGCATGAACATTTTAAAAGGCCTTTAGATATAAATTTCACAATTATCTTTCACAATGTTTATCTCTATATACATTCCTACTCGAGATATACAAGAATTATTTTTTACCACACTCTTCAAAATGATTGTTATTCAGATTCTAAAACAATTTTATTGTAGACATGCATTTGTGATAATTTTTATCTTTGTTACATTGAGTTTTGCTATTTGGGATTATGGTATTTTTTTATTATTTAAGTAGTCTATATCTCAGCAAAATTTTATAGTTTTCTCTATGTTTTATACATTCTTTTTAAAATTTTTTGGCTATTTTATATTTTGTTGCTATTGTAAAGAGCATCTTTTTTCTCTTGAATTTTTTATACGATTATTGCTGGCATATAAAAAACTATTAATTTTTGTGGATTTATTTAATCGTTATTTATTAGTTATTTTAAATTAATTATAATAGTTGTTCAGTTAAGATAGCTACTCTTTAAGGAAGTATTCTCTTGTTTACTAAAGGCCTTTATTAATAGATATTAAGTTTAACCAATGCCTTTGGGCTTACATAAAAATAATCATATAATTATTCCTTAAATCTCTTGTATGATAAATTACACTAATGTATTTCTTTATATCAAATCATCATTACATTCCTGAGTAAATCCTTTTTGGTCTTAGATTTTTATCCTTTTAATAGTTTGCCGAACTCTCTTTTAAAAAAATAATGTAGGCAGAGATGTAGCTACAAGAATGTTTATTGCAGCACTGTATATGAAAACAAAGATTTATAAACAAACTAAATGTTTCAAATGAGGATATTGGCTAAATAAATTAAGGCACATATCCCCAAAGGAGACTAAAAAGACATCAAAAAGCTGTTATAAAATTATATTTCCTAGTATGTTTATATTATTTGGTGAAAAAGCAGTACATATTGAATGAATCCATCAAAAAGTATGTTTATGTGTGTATCAGCATTTGAGTGTCTGTGAGCATGTTCGTGTGAGCTTGAGGGAGCTTGTGTGTGAATGAGTGGGTTCATGTGTGTGTATGTATGTGTGTATATACACTTGGAAAAATCTATACCAGAATTGTAGCAATGAAGTTTCTCAAAATGAATGGAGATTATATTTTTATTTTCTTATAATTTTTTAAGAAAAATGACGTTATCGATTTTTTGGTAAAAATTATGTATACTCAATATGAGACTTTTTTTACTATCCCAACAAAGAAGCAACCATTGCTATAACATCATTGCATACATCTTTTATATATAGAATACATATGAATAGAAAGATATATGGGTAGAAGCTATGGTTTGAATGTATGTGTCCCTCCAAAATTCATATTTTGGAACTTGACCTTTAAGGTGATAGTATTAAGAGGTGGGGCCCTGAGGAGGTGATTAGGTGGAACCCTCATGGAAGGGATGAATGCTGTCATAAAAGAGGCTTCAGAGAACTACCTCTTACCTTCCTTCCCCTCCACTATGTGAAAACACAGCATCTGCCCCTCGTTCAAGGCCCCGTCTTGGAAGCAGAGACTGGGCCCTCACCAGACACCAAATCTGCTATTACCTTGATCTTGGACTTCCCAGCCTCCATAACTGTAAACAATAAATTTATGCAGTATAAAATTGCCTAGTTTAAGATATTTTGTTACAGTAATGGGAAAAGAATGAGACAGTTGAAATACTTTTAAAACTGTAATCATATTGTATATGCATTTTTAATTTCTTAAATTTTTTGCATTTAAGAAAAGAGAATAAATTAAGTAAAACCAAATAGATCATTCAACATAAGAATATGGTTCTGTATTTGTCAGAGCTGCCAGAACAAAATGCGATAGACTGGGTAGCTTAAATAACAGAAACGTGGAAGCTAGAAGTCCAAGATCAAGGTGTGACAGGTTGGTTTCTTCTGAAGTCTCTCTTTTTGGTTTGCAGATGGCTGCCTTCTCACTGAACCGTCACATGCTCATCCCCCTGAGTTGTTTGTGTCCTAATATCTTATTCTTGTAAGGACACCAGTCCTATTGGATTAGGGCCACCCTAGTAACCCCATTTTAACTTAATTACTTCTTTAAAGACCTTATCTCTAAATACAGTGATATTCTGGGGTACTGGGAATTAGGACTTCAATATATGAATTTTGGGGGGAGGGGACACAAAATTCAGTCCATAACAGGTTCTTTACTGAAAGATATTATAATTCCTAAACAATCACTCAAAGATTAAGAAAAATGTGAAAACACTAGGATGCTGGGATATCTTTCTAAATATTATATATTACTCTTATATGTTTATACTTCTTCCTGCCTTACTTCCCACCACTTGTTAGTTTTATATATAATATATATATTTATATTTATACTGTCAAGATTTACATTATTTTTATTATATTACTCAGTAAGTATTAATTTAATTTCTGTAGTCATTTTGGTTTACTTTAGTTATATAGTTAGATTGATTCAGTACTTACTACCAGTCTTATAACAGTTCCTTCATTCTATTTATTGCCCACTTTCTACTATCAAGCAGGATTTTCAAGGCAGGTCTGTAAGTGTTGCTATTTTATGAGTTATCTCACCTGGAGGCTGTCAGTCTATTCTCTCTCTCCAAGGTTAAACTGGCTGGGAGCATCATTCTGGGGTCTTATTTTGTTTGTTTTCCACAGGTGCCAAACTTGTCAGTTACTGGCTAACAGAGAAATTTTGTTTTCCTCAATAAAATTTTGTAAAATTGATTTTTTGGGCTAGAATTAAAAAATGTTGAAAGAATTTATATAGAAGTTTGAATGTCTGGATTCTCTTGGAAAAAATCAAAGATGTGGTAATATAATGTCTCTTTAACTACATTTCTTATTCCCTTAATGCACAATTGGCTGTAGCTACCTTGTTTTGATTGTGCAAGTGTGTTCTCTGCTTCACTGAATCCAACCTGTTTCAATTACTTGTAGATCCTGCTCCATCCCTGTAGGCATTAGAGTTGGCAACTCCAGCCTTAGAACTTTATTTTTTGTGACATTGTTCTATGATTTCATGGCACCAAGTGTCTAACTAGTCATTTTATTATGGCTTCCCCACTTCCCCAATCACTTCTTGGTGGGCTTGATTTGTTTGTCATTTTTTTTTTCAGGAAAGTCTCATGTATTATATTTCCTAAGTTCTTTTTTATATTAGAATGTCTGGGTGTTGCCTTTATTCCTAAGCTAACATGTCTGGCTACAATATATCTTGAAGATTTTTTTTTTCCTTCTTGACTTAGTAGACATCGCTCTGTTGTTATCTGGGCTAATATATTTCTGTGGAGAAGTCAGAAACCAACTCGATTCCCCTGTTGACTTTTTTATTTTTTTTTTGTCTGGGTGGCTGAAAAAATATTTCTTGGTCCTTGAATCTTAATAACTTAACCAGGATATGTTGCAATGTTGATCCTTCTTTATATTTTTTTCCCCAGAAGGCAAGGTTTGTCCTTTAATCTGTGCTGCTCTTTAATTTCAGGGACTTTTCTTTTTAATATTTCTGAATATTTATTCTGTTTTGTATTTTTGGGTTACAATGACAAGGGCATAAAATATCCTTCTGTTATACTGACTTTGCCCTCTATCAACTTCTTTCCAACTTGTTTTATGATATTAATATTATCTCAAGCCTTTCCTCTACCCCATTAATACGACTTTCAGCTTGTCTTTTTCTTGCTATTTCTAATCTATCAAATAGACATGTAATGGTTCTAACGATGTTGGACTCTCAATTTATCTCTGCCATCTTCCTTTCTATCTACTTCTGTTGTTTTATGAGCTTTCATTTTTTTTGGCTTCCTATTCCCATTAAGTAGTTGCATACTGTGAAGCAAGTTCAGGAAATTTCTTCTGCTCTTAAATATGTTTTCTTTCCGACTAGGATTATGCTGTCTCTTTTGTGTGCCATGCCACTTTTCCACCCTGGATTTTTGTTGTACTTATGCATAACTGCAATGCCATTTCTTTTCAGTTTGCTCATGTTTAACGTGGGTAGGTCTGAGACCTTCACCTTGCTCTGGAAGCATGCCTGTGTGAGTTCTCCAGGGTACCCTTTCCATTAGATCTTTCCAGGTTGTTGTTCTCTCTGAGAGCTGTACTCTGAGGCCCGAGCATTGCTGTCACTCAATTTTTCTCTCACTTCAGGTCATGAGAGTGGGGAAGGCAGAAAGCCTAGGCTTGACTTTTTCTTTTTTGATCTGGACAAGTTTTCTGCATCATAATCCATTCCACCTAATTGAGGATATGTTCACTTCCTGAATATTTCAGATGAATCTTCTGATCTGTTTGATGCCCTGAGGCTTATGTTTTCAGTAAAGAGGGTTTGCTTAGGTTATTTATTTTCCTTATTTCACTTACACATGTGCACCTATACTTCCCAGGGAAAATAGGAAAAGGTAACGATTCCTGTGTGGTTTAGCCCCATTATAGTTTTTTTTTTTTGAGAAAGAGTCTCATTCTGTTGCCCCAGCTAGAGTGAGGTGACATCAGTCTAGCTCACAGCAACCTCAAACTCCTGGGTTCAAGCAATCCTTCTGCCTAAGCCTCCCGAGTAGCTGGGACTACAGGCATGTGCCACCATGCCCAGCTAATTTTTTCTATATATATTTTTAGTTGTCCAGCTAATCTCTTTCTTTTTTTTTTTTTGTAGAAACAGGGTCTCCTTCTTGCTCAGGCTGATCTTGAACTCCTGAACTCAAACGATCCGCCCACCTCGGCCTCCCAGAGTGCTAGGATTGCAGGCCCATTATAGTTAACTAGGATAGAGGGGAATCCCTTCTGCTTAATCTATCAGTTTTTGGAGCTCAGTTTTGTTTTTGTTCCCCATATTTATTTGCTCTTCTGTCTTCATTTCTGCAATTTATCACTGGAGCTCTTTAGCGCCCTCTCTTTTTCACTCCCCAGCTAGTAGAAGAGGTTAGAATGGCATTCACTGGAACTTTTCCACTCCTATATTGTGTACCTTTGGTGGAGGTGTTTGTACAGCTTTTTCCTTGACTTTCTCTCCAACAGCTTGCTTTCCCAGCTTCTCCCCATTTTTAGGAATATTAACGCTTTTGAGGAGTCAGCTGAATCATCTACTTTTCCTACTATTTCTTCTGGAAGATGTAGGTAAGGTTTAAAAACTTCCTGCAACAAATAAACATCTTTTATTTATTTACTTGCCACCTCTTTTCAAAATTTATGTCTTGTATTAGTTGTTCCTTTCATCTAGTGTTGAGGTAGGTACATTCTTTTATCAGGTTTGTCTCTACTATCTTAACTGGGAAGTCTAAACTATCTTTCCATTTCTTTTTATTTTTAGCCCTTTTTTTGTGAGATGGGCCAATATATGTTTATTTATGTAAGTATTTTATCTACTATGGGCATATATTTCTTTGGTTGAATTGTTTAAAAATTAAAAATATTATCTTGAAATAGATTTTATATGATTTATTTATGAGGGTTAAATAACTACATTTCTAACACATTAGACCATAGTTTCTTTTTGAACTATTTATGTCAATTTTGCCACCAGAGTTATGCTAGGTTTACATGGGAAGTTGAAATATTTTTATGTATTCTGAAAAAGTTTAAACAGCATCAAATTTATTTATTTCTTGAAAATTTTGTTGAAATATTTATTTATCTGTCTGGTCCCAGTGGTCATTTCAGGGATACATTTTGGTAACTGTTTTGTTTATCTTTATGGCTACTAGTCTACTTTTGTGTCTTGAATTAATTTTTGTAATTTCCTAGAAAATTACAATCTTAATCCATATTTTTCTATTATTTCTATCACAGTGGTTTTATTTCCATTACAGTCATTACATGATATTTCCATTACAGTAACTTTTTTCTTTACTAACTGATTTGAATTTTGTGCATATTGGAATCTTTCCCCACATTTAAGCTGGGTAAATATTTTATTGGATTATATATTTTAAGCCTTAAAAAATCTATAGATTTTCACCATTATCTTTTAGCTTTTGATATTTTAGAGGGGAAATCTGAGGCCATTCTCATTTTTGTGCTTTTGTTAGTAACATATATTTTATACCAAGAATTTTATACATTGACTTATTTGTTTTTAATGAAAAAAGGGAATGATGTTTCATTATTTTTCTGTTTTTAATGGCTTCATTTTCAATTCAGGATAGTTTTCTTCTGTAATATCTTTGATTATTATTTTTACCCAATTTATTTGCTTTTTTTCTAAGTAGCAATTATTTGAGTATTGCTATAGTCTCTGTCCTCCATATCAATTCTCTTTCTTCTATAATTTACCTCTTTTTCTTCATCTTCCACATACTGGGACTGCTTCAATTCAAGAAGCAGTCTTGAATGTTATTGTTACATTATTATTATATTATTATTTTCAATTTCCAACATATATTTTACTATTTGCCCCTATCAATGTGGTTTAAATTTTCCTATTAATTATTTTTAAATTCCTTGAAACTCCCCTCATCTATTTATTTATTATTAATCTCATCCTAGAGTTTTTACAGCTCAGCTTTTGCATATTTTATAGCCTTCTGCTCCTGAATCATAGAGACCATCTTCTTTGTATTTTCTAGAGGATGCCAGCCAGAAAAACAATAGTATCAACAGTAGCAGCAATAAAATAACAACTACAGCAGCAAAGAAGGAAAAGAGATGAATTTGGTTTAAGATTTTTTGTACATTATAGTAAATAATTGTCAGAGGTAAGCTCTTTTTTCATGTCTTTGGACTCAAGATCTATTTCTTTTTTTTTCTGTGGTATTGCTTTGTAGGACTAAAACTGTGTTTGTTGAGTCTGGTATCCCTCCTAATTTTTAGACTATGTGAAGCCTTCACCTAGCTAGGGTAATGCTGTCTTCTGTAGATTCCATTTTTCTTATTCTTACAGCTTGAATCTTTGGAAAAACTTTATTTTGTAGGGTACACGCTTCCATCAGAGATCTTTTGCCCTCTGCCTTGGTTTTGCTTGGTTTGGCATGATGGTCCACATTATCACCCTCTCGTTTGCTGGAAGGTGCTGTTTGAGCAAATGTAGATTGATTGATGGAGCTCAATGATGGCTGACATATGAAACAGCACAGTTGTGTCAGAGGACTGGGTGGCCAGACATCATGTCCATGTAGCTGGCCAGAGGAAGGAAGAATGGCAGAAGACCATGAAAGGAACCCTCCCAGCTGAGTCAACTCGTTGTTAGGGAATTACCTGAAGTCTCACAAACACTCTTACTATATGATGGACAGAAGTTAGTCCCATCCCCACACTCGGGTGTAAGAGTGGCTCAGAATGTAGTCTTTTGTTTTGGGTGTGAAAAAACCAGAATACTGAGAAGGACAGGAGAGAACAGATGATTGTGTAGGAAACTGGCAATCTTTGCCACAAACTAGGTCTTTCTGAGTCTGGGATGACTACAGAAGGGATTAAAAAGTGTTTTCTGTTAGCAACTACAAACTATAAGAAGGGCCAGCATGGTCACAATCATCATTTTATCTCAGGAATATTTATTATATTTCTTATATTATGTTCAAACATTTCTTTTTCCTCCTCCAACAATTTTATGGAGGCTGCTGTGGTAGAAAGACGGTACAAACTGGTAAGGCCTCACGTTGCATGCCTCACCTTTCTGCCCCCTCTCTTTTGAAGGCCAAGTTGTTCATTCTCTTCTTTTGGGACAATGACTAGCAGATTAGTCAGCCCCAGTTCCCTGATGCCACATTCTGCCCCCACCCCCAACTACCACTTATCACAGAGTCCAGGGACTCCCACTTTTGTCTTTCCAGCTTCTAACACAGTTAATTTCCCATTCACATCTTCCTTCTTGCCTCTCACTCTATTTCTACAATAATATTAATACTGCCAACAGCAATGATTAGCATTTTTATTATTCTTTACGTCTTACAAAGTACCTCCTCATATTTTTATTTCATTTGTACCTCACGACCGACCATCCTGCCACCTTTCTTCTTAAATTTTCACAAAGGCATGCATTTGAGAATGTTAATGATTAAATAAATCCGTGTGAGTAAGTGGTGGTACTGTAATTCAACCCAGATCTTCTAACCCCACATCTCACAATCTTTCTACCACACTGTGCTGCATGCCATAGCTCTTACACTTTGCTTTCCAACAGCAGCAATTCAAGTGATAGAAAGTTCTCCATTAGTGGGTGCATGAGAAAGTAACCTATGATGTACACTGAATTGAAATAAAGATCATAGGGCTCACACAGGTGGAGAGCATCCTTGCTACAAGGTAGGAATGAACAGTGGCTTCCAAATATTCATACTAATGGACATATGGACATCTGGACTCCAAAATAGTCTTTTCCCTTATTAAAGTCGTCCTCAAACTGGACAATGTCAACGCGACAAACACTGCAGACACTCACAAATAATGAACAGCTGCAATAGCAAATCCTCTCTTCCTCCAGAGTGTTTTATCAGAGCTCGTGTGCTCCTGGCTTAGTGCTAAATGCTTCACCAAGGGAAGCACTCCATGGGTGGAAGCAACCATGCAGATCAGAGAAGATTAACTTTCTTTCCAGTGGATCGGGGGCTCATAGAATGGCCTCAGATAAAAGAGAAAGCTGCAGGCAGAAAGCCACGAGCTCCGGAGGCTGGCTGGAGCAGACAGGCAAATAGGTGGTAGCAATATAATGATAATTTTTCCCAAGAGAAAGTCAGGTTAGACAGCTTTTTAGTGAATGTGAGAAAGACAGCACACATTAGTTTAGATCCAGTGCCTAGTTTCTAAGCTTTGGTTCCTCAGACTATTTCTTGACTTTCTTTGGAATCACTGAAATCTATAACACTCCAAGCTTCTGTTTTACTTTGGCCACCACACAGGCCACACTCAGACATAAATATATTTGCCTAGTTTAGCTCTAGTCCAATACATTCAACATATCCCCAGGAACTTACAATTTTACTGCCTCGTCCAGGCGTAGGGCAAAGTGGGCCCTTATGGATATATATAGACTTATAAGAGCCCATTGTGTTTGGTCCCTGTGCCATTTACTCTTCCATACAGTGTGGCATGTAATCATCAGTATGATTTGTACAGACTAAAGATCGTAGAACTGAATAATATTTTTAGATAATAACGTACTTGTTTCCATTATGTATTCATTTACTTTTTCATTCAGCCAGTCATTCAACAGATACTTGCTGAGCGCATCTATAGTGCTCCAAGCACTGTTTCACCTGCTGGGGATACAACGGTGAACAAGACTGGCAAAAAAATTCCTGTCTTCATGAAAATAGAACCTGCACTGTACTCAATTCCTCCTGAATAGCCAAGAGGAAAGAAGAAAACATCTTTGTTTTCCATTAACTTCAGCTATGCTCACAAACGAGAAGCCTGCTGTACCATTGGCCCAAATGTGTGTGTTGTTTGGCCTCAACAGTTATAAAAAATTTTAATATTAATGCTTTTTGAGGTTCCCTCCCTTTCCAGGTCACAGCACTCTCATCACTCTTTATTAGGTTACAACTGTTCTGCTTCTCTTATTTACTCTGCCCTCATGGTTCCTGTGGGTGCTGGATTCTCAGACATTTGGGCCTAAATCCTAAAAACTTAGAAAGCCGTGAAAGGAGTAAAAGTGAGAAAAGCATTCTTGGGTCCCAGAACAGTGTGGGTGTAGCCACCGGGGAGTTCAGGGATTCCAACCACAAACTGGAAAGAGATTCCCCTTCAGCCTCTGGAGAAGAAAGGAGCCATGTCTGAGAGCCCCAGGACGATGGTGATTTGGCTTCCTGCCAGGGAGTAGCAAGAACCCAGAAGGAAATTGCTCGGGTGACCTTTAGCCAGCCTGTAGATGCTTCACAAGAGATTTTCACCGGAATAACATTGTGAAGAAGCAGCAGGTCCCATGGAATCCTGAGTATGATTCATGTGAATTGATGATTGATATTTGAAGACCACAGAGCATTGAACTCCACACTATGCCTGGGCCTAATTTAAGATCCCTGAACCTTATCACAACCTTGGCAGAAGAAGGACACTTCACAAATAACTGAGGTTGCATTTTCCCAGCTGGGGTAGCACTTGGGTTTGGCAATAAATTTGAGTACTGGATAATCAGGAGAAGGGTGCTTTCTGTATGCCGCGGTCAGTGGGCTGAGAGCCACACCTCTTTCGCTAGCTTGTAGAAGGAGCCCCCGCACTGCATTCCATCAGAGTGAGGAAGTGAGGACTGGAAGATGATCTATCATATTTTATGGTGCAGGATGATTTTTCCTTGTAATCTGTCTTAGTGGCGGTCGTTTTATGAAGAGCTTGATCTGTGATCTCTTTTTCCCTTTTTAGTTTTTTTCTGGTACTTATTTCCTTATTCTGTAGTCTCCGTTATACTCACATCTCTTGGTTCAATCCGCTCTCATGCAATATTCCTAAGACCATACTCTCCGTCGCAGGTTGGCTGTTGAGGCAGCCCCTTGTTTCTAAGGCCTCGCAGGCTCAGCTCCTTTCCACGGCTCTCTCCCAGTTCCTCTGCTCCTTCTCTCTCATGCTTCCACGCTTCTCTAAGCTGCTCCCTCTCAAAGCAGTGGGTTCCAACACGTGGTCCCCAGGCCAGCAGCTCAGCGCTTCTGGAGATTTGTTAGGCATGCAAATTCCCAGGCTCAACTCCAGACCTAGCTGAATCAGAAATCTGTGGGTGGAACCCAGCTCTCCAGGGGACTCAGAAGCTTGCTCATGTTTGACAGTCCCTGTTCTAGAAGGAAGCACTTTAAGAATGTAGCGTCCTATGGCAGGCAGCAAGAAAGGGTCCTCTATGGGTCAAGACAAGTGTCTTGTGAGGAGTGCTGTTATCCTTCATGAAGAACAAATGCACTCAAGTGCATGATTAAATCTGCAAGCTTTCTTGTATAAATTGCAGCCAATTTTCTCTACATCTAAACCAAATCCAAATTTTTTGATCTTGTGAGCAACTTTTCAAGAGAATCCTAGTCTAGAGATTTTACTTTCTCAATTGCTTTTCCATTATATCATATGTATTTTCATTGATATATATGCTGGATATTATGTAATTGCATTATTATTGGACACAACAAAAAGGAAGAAGAAAAGAAAAAAGACTTGGCTTTGCAGAAAGCATGTGGAAAGTTAGATGGAAATACTCATGTGAAGTGTTTTGTGAATACTACAGGCTTTCTTCTGGTAATTATACATGCTTTTTATGAAACTCCTCTTTTAAAAAGTACAGAAAGATGAGATTTTAAATTTCTGAAACCTGGACAAATTTAATATTTCCAACCAGAGAGTCAGCAATCAGCAGTACTTTTTTTAGCTTCTGTGTTTCCATAACATGCAAGATTTGCTGCCTACTCATTTGCGTTTTCACTCAGCAGTCTAACATGAATGGAGTAGTTCACGTTTTCTCAGCCAGTAAAGTATTGATTCTGCATCACAAGGGGAAAATATAAATGTAGGTCTTTCAAAGATGACCTCAACCACAATGTTAGAAAATTGCTAAGTGTTAGAAATCTCAAGTACGGTATTGGCAGAGAACAAAGGTTCACAATTTGTGATGCATGGTGTAACATCCCTAGACTCTGTTTTTACTAGGCAAACCAAATCAAATGGTGGGGCCAGTTAAATATCTGTTAAAAGAAAACAGGACCCTCAAACCTCTAGTGTCATCCACTTGAAAAAAAAAATGAGGTCAAGTATCAATATACACAGTAAAACATGAATACTGAACATTCCCAACATTGAAAATAAAATTCCCAGTGGGTCAGTTATGGGCTCTGAAACAAATCTGCTTCCTGAATTCTTCAAGAAGATTGAATCTTATTGAAAGAAAATGCATTTAGTATAGTACTACCTCTATAAATTTATTATTATGGAAACATTTCACTCCTATTCTACAGATGTTTGTTATGAAAAGGTTTCACTTGGTATAGATATTTCATTCGTGAGTACTATTGAGTACTGTGTCCTTTTGTAGCAGTAACCATCCACTCAGAGTCATTTCCATGCTGATGTGAAACGCATTGTAACTGCTGGTGCTGTTTTACATTAGTGTTCACTGGCTCTGTCTTCTCCTTTCATTGCCTTGAGGGAAAGGCCAGTATTTAGGCATCAAATTATTTTTTTTTTCAAACAAGGATGGGGTTTTTGTTAAGGGGTAGAGGGAAAATTTGCTTTATTATCAGAATTGGTTTGTTCTGAAGCAGTGTGCCCAAAAGGAAGCCAACTAGAAACATTCATGTTTTAATCAGGAGAAAACTTAATATTGTTTATGTGAAAAAATATACTAAAGGGAAAAATAAGGCATTTAAAAATGCAGAGCAGTCATGTTTGGGTTTTTCTTTATGATGTTCGCCAACATGAACAAGCATGTAGGAGATGTTAAATAGGGTTGGATTTCCAATATGGCATTGTCCCTCCCTTTGTTCTTTCTCCTTCCCTTCTTCCCCACCCCCTGCACCACATTGTCATCTGGTATGTTAATTTGGAGGATGTGAGCACATTAAATTAAAAAAAAAGTTACTCACCTACTGCAGCTGAATAATTGATCTTGGTATGGAGATATGAAATCGAAGAAGAATGGGTCCTTGTGGGTAAACAGGAGTGCAGTGCTCAAGGAACTAACTATTTAGTGGTGACATAGACTCAAACACAAAGAATTATGATACCAGGCAGAATGTACTGTAATATAACTACAAATACAGTTTAGTGGAGTCATTGCATGGAACAAGAGATAATTCTTCCTTGTTGTTATGGAAGAGATAGCTTTGAGCTGGACTTTAAAATCTGGATAATATTTGAAAGGTGAGACAGAAGGAAACACTTTTCCAGATGAAGCTAGCAGAGGTAACGCCCAAATAGGAATGCATATGTCATGAATTATGGTTATGGACGATGCATTAATATCAAGAAAAAGCCAGACTATAACAAAGACTCTAATAAATGGAATTTATGAAAACCAAACAAACAAACTACATGATTGACAGAATGCCTCAAAGATGGAGGACATAGCCCTGAGATTGTCACTTATACCCTCCTACCCATCTCCTTCTCCACTCCAATGACAATGGGGCTATTGTAGTTAAGTATGTATCGTCTAACCAAGAGGACAAGAAGCAGGGATGATAATAAGGTAGTGGGTTCCAAGAACAGTGAGTTCTATGAATCTGTCCATAAAACATCAAAGCATCCAAAAATGTCAGGCCACTATTAATTAACCAAATATTCAGTTACTCAGACTATATGCTACATACTTTATTTGTCCAAAGCAGTTTACTTTAGATTTAACATTTCACAAGCAAAATAGCCAGGTTATTGAACCAAATTTTAAAATTAAACTCACTGTATATTTTGGAATCAGGTAGACCCAGCCTATATAAAAGGAATCTTGGTCAGTGAGTTGGCTGGAATTGTTGTTAAGCAAAAGTCATAGCACTTTGTCATGGGGTTGAATTTAGTTTTCCTACCACATTTTTTTTTCTCAAGTGAGTCACTAGAACAACATCCTGACCTCACAATATGTTACCAGCGAAAGCACATCTTTATTTTTCTTTGGTTTCTCTTTGCAGCCAAGCAAGGCTTTGGCTGTATTATATTCATCAGCAAGAAATCCCCAAATACCAAGGAGCATACCAATATCTGCATGGGCTGTGGATTCAGGACAGATTTCAAATTCTGGAAGAGAGTCTCATTCTCCACCTCTTTTGGGACATGCTCTAAAGCAAAAAATGATTTTACTGACCCATGTCAGTCCTAACTCTTTGTTTCTCAGAAATAGAAAGGGAACTGCATCAGGTGTCATTTGTGGAGGACGGCTGTGTATAGAGCAGGAACCTGGCCTTTGCAGTATGCAGAAATAAGTCTTTGGCCTTGGGGTAGCCTTGTCTAAAACTCTGAAAGACAGTATTCCTGCTGAGGCTTATGCTGAGTGTTTACTTGTGAAGATCAGACGAAACTATTTTCCTTTTCAAGTCAACACTACTGTTCTAGGAGTGGACATTTATCTTTAGCAGTGGACATTGCAGTGATAAAAAACTTAGCCACTTATCATTACATAACAGCCTGCATCCATGCATATAGACACTGGCATTGGGGCAGGTATTTTCATTGACTTTGACCCCAAACTGTAACAACACGGTCTCTTCCACAGTAAGCTCCTGAGTAGCAGCTTAGGACAAATACTAGACTGGCAGGAATTCCAGGAGAGGGTGTGGCTGCACGCACATCCGCTATCAACCCTGAAAGCCTGGTGCAGCCAGGAGGAGCTTGCACAAGAGCAGATGTGGGCTTTTGTTATACTTAAAACAATAGCTTTGCTCCCCTATGAATAACAAAATAAGAAATTTCCTAAGTCTGTAGACTTAAGGAGAACATAAATCATGATCATGTTTTCCATATTTTAATATCTCCTAAATAGAGAGTTTAATGGTCCAGAATAGCTTATGGCAGGAAAATTCAGCTATAATATTGAAAAAATATTCAAATTTCTTTCATCTGTTTAAGTCAGGGAAGAATTAAAACTCAACATCTGGAGACAACATCCAAGAATATCCTAGATTACTTTTGTTCCTCACAATATATTGCTTGCTGTGTCTTTAAAGCTATCTTCAAAACATAAAGAGATCTACGATTTTCCGAAGGATGTGTTTTTCATTTTTCTACCTTCAGAAAGGAGAAATTCATAATCAATGTTGACGGTTGCGGCTCCTTGGAGGTCTTTTTGGTTCATCCTTTTCTGAAATGCCTGGAAGATCTAGATTCTCAAGTTCCACAAAACTAAGGATACCCTTCTTCCTTTGCTTCTTTATAGCTTAGGACAGAGCTCTGTCATGTAAATGAGATGGACTGAAGTTCAAACCTGGTTCTATTATTTATTAATTGTGTGAATTTGGGCAACTTATTGTTAGGTGACAATTCTGTATGGTTCTCTCACGTTTCTTCATATCTTTCAATCTGTGGCACTGACTGTCTTTGCTTCAAGTATGTTCGTCTAGTAAATACCCTTTGAAGCTAGAGATAGTGTTTCCTCTCAAAGCAAAGGGAAGCCATATGTAGTGTCCATTATAAAAATTCCTGTAACAAGCCTGGCGCAGTGGTGTGTACCTGTCATCCCAGCTACTTGGGAGGCTGACGCGAGAGGATTGCTTGAGCTTAGGAGTTTGAGTCCAGCCTGGGCAACACAGCAAGACCCCATTTCTAAAAAAATTTTTTTTAAATTCCTGTAACACATTATAAAATTCCTACTACACAACCTACTGACTGTTTACAGGTTACCTGGTCCCCTGACCATCTTGTGTTGCTCTGTAGGAATTGGGGTTCAGAAAATTGGCAAAAGAAAATGCTGATACTCTGGGTGCTGCTATTGCTGTGAGTAATAAAGTCCTTTGTCTCTGACCTAGGAGTCTCATGCCTTCCACAAGTAATAATGAAATTGTGACAGGCTAAATCATTAGCTTTCCAATAGGGTTAAATACCATACCCTTGATAGTTCATGACACTTATTTAACAGTATTAATGCTTAGTTTCTTCATTTGTAAAACAGACTTTGGAAACAGTACTGACATGCTTATTGTGAGAACAATGAGCCTAGTACTAATCAGTACTAAGTTCTCAGATACTAAATAATCAGATACTAAGTTTTCAATGTGTATTTGCTATTGTTAATATTTATTTGATACTTTCACCCTCTACTTTGAATAAACCAATTTTTATACATTGTCTCACTTTGAAAGAAAACTTCTGTTAAGAAAAATATAACTTTGAGGTATCCCACCCCAAATGTAATTTCTTTTGAAGTCATTTTCTTTCATCTGTGATGTTTACACTTTCTCTTCTTATTTTTTATTTTGTGGTATGATTTTACATAAAATAGTGAATGGATCTAATATAGAAGACTTCATTAAAAAAATGCAAAATAAAAAAGCATTTGCTTCCATGGAAAGATACTAGGAAAGGTGATTTGTAGAACAACTTTCTTGGCTTAGTTTGGTTTATAATTAAAATTTTAACTTCCAAAATTTCGTTATTCTTCAAAAGAACTGAGCAAAGGCATAACAGAGAAGCTAGTTTTAACTGAACATGTTGTTATGATCGTGTGAGAGCCTAAGTCTGTGTGGGTGTTTTTATTGCTGCCCTTGATATATGAAGACAGAGAGGTATAAGTTGCAGATATAATCATATTACTCATTTTCTTAAAATGCCTGCTTGGATCCCTTTTGCTTAAAGGAAAACATCACAATTTCTTGGCCGGGTATTACAGGCCCTTCTCATCTGTGCAGCTTTACCCTCAGCACATCTTCTGTTTAAACTCTTTTACTTCTGCACAGTTCTTAACACTTATACTATTTACCTCACTTGTACATTTAGACATACCTTTTTTATGTCTGGCATGTCTTTCCCTTTCTTTTTCACCAAACACAACCCCATTGATCCTTCGGGTCAGTTCAACTTTGTCTTTCTGTGGAAGCCTTCCCTGCTTTATCCATGTAGAGTTAGCTGATCCCTTTGTTAACATCACTACAGGGTACCCCAAAAGTCTCCATACAAAGGAAAAATTTTGTAATGAATATTTTGTAAATAAAGGTACATTTTGATACAATTTCCCATTTTCCCTATGAATGGGGACTTTTGGGACACCTTGTATTCTAACCCTTAAAGAATTACTTTATTTATTAGGCCATGGTATATATCACCTAACCCATTGCTAGTTGCTTAAGGGTAGAGATTGTCTTACTCATTTTTAATGCACAATGCCTGGCAAAATGTAGGTTTATTTTTAATCGATGGGACATAGAATGAGACTGGTCAGTTTTTCTGAGATTTAAAGCATTACATATGTTTCATTGGCACATGGTTCAAGCTTAATATTTCTTTATTAAGAAATGTTAATTTCTGGTTGCTCACTGGAATCACATGGAGATCTTTGACAAAGTACCAGTGCCTGAGCCCAGAGATTCTGATGGTTATGCCTAATATCCATAGATTTGATTTTAGTCTTCAGTGGATCATAGGGGTTGGTAATAATTTTGGCAAGCAGTTATATAGCTGTTATTATATAAGGAGTTATTTCAGGCACGAATTTAAGCATTATATTTACATTAACTTATAAGGATTTTTGTTTTAAACCCAAGGTTAAGAAACACTATAGTCTGGCTAAATGGCAAGAAAATATAAGCACTGAGATTGAAGTAAAATCCTGACACATAATGCTAGATCTAACCAGTTACTTTTAGCAAAGCACATATAAAAGTGTTTGTTTATTTTTGTTTTTAACTAAATAGGGAAGTAAAGAAGCAATCCTAATATGTACAGTGTGATGAGTTGTGGTTAAAGCAGAAATAATTTTCAATGACTAAAGGAAGAATTCAGATTTTTGAAAGAGATGACAAACATTTATAGTTTAAGGTCCAATTCTCATGAGGTAGCAGTTTGTCAACCAATTTGCCGTAAACAATTGCCTTTGCTCACTGGAGCTTTTCACTTTTGAAATGGAAGGGCTAATTTGATATGACATCTTTGCAATTATTTAAAGGAAACATAACATCTGGAAGAAAGAGGCTGTAATGATTTAAGTAAAGTGATATTATAAGAAGTTTACTAAAAATGGTCCTAAGTTAAAATAGTAAGTTTAGAACGTTTAAATGGGAATTTTAAGTATTATATTTAATTGTGAAAAGGGTGTTTTCATACAAAGCACATTATAAAAAGAGTTCGTTTTTGCATTAAAACATATTTTTCTAGCTTTTTTAAGAAATATTACTCATGTGGTTCAGGCCACCCTCAGTATCATTCATAGCATCTTTTCTAGTCTTTTTGCTGCTTTTTTCTCTCCTTCCATTCATCCTTCCCACCTGCCAGTCATCTGTCATCATATACCCTAGCTGGGTATGGAGGGTTAACCTCAGTGAAGCAAGGTAGGCTTGGCAGTAGACCTGGAATAAACCTGTCCACTTGGGTGCTATAGGGAGTAGGAGAAGAGTCTCGAAAAAGTCAGTGTCTACAGAGCAGAAAAATGGGGCCATTTGATGCCAACCTTAACGCATCAAAGAGAGCCAACCTGGGTAACTCAGGTGGCCAGGAAAAGCATGACCACATGGAGACCAGAGCAAGCAATACTGGAAGATGCATCCAGGTAGTGGGGAAAGGAGTCACGAACAGTAGAATGCTTTTTCTGCATCTATTGAGATGATCATATGATCTTTGTTTTTACTTCTGTTTATATGCTGATTTATGAATTTACATATATTGAACTACGCTTGCATCCCTGGGATGAAGCCCACTTGGCCATGGTGGATTTTTTTTTTTTTTTTTTTTTTGATGTGCTGTTGAATTCGATTTGCTGATATTTTATTGAGGATTTTTGCATCTATATTCATAAGTGATATTGGTCTGTAGTTTTCTTTTTTTGTTGTGCCCTTTCTTGACTTTGGTGTTAAGGTGATACTGGCTTTGTAGAATGAGTTTGGGAGGATTCCCTTCTTCTGATGTTATGGAATAATTTCTGCAGGATAGGTACCAAATCTTCTTTGTAGGTCTGATAAAATTCAGCTGTGAATCCATCTGGTCTGGAGCTTTCTTTTGATTGGAAGATTTTTTTATTGCTGCTTCAATCTCATTCCTTGTTATTGGTCTGTTCAGGAGTTCTGTTTCTTCCTGATTGAGTCTTGGGAGATTGTGTGATTCCAGGAATTTGTCCATTTCCTCTATGTTTTTGAGTTTATGTGCATAGAGATTTTCATGGTATTCATAGATGATACTTTGTATTTCTGAGGTTTCAGTTGTAATATCTCCTTTTTCATTTCTTATTGACCTCATTAAGGTCTTTTCTATTCCTGATTAATCTAGCAAGAGGTTTATTGATTTTGTTTATCTTTTTAGAGAACCAACTTTTTGTTTCATTGATCTTTGGTATTATTTTCTTGTTTTCGATTTCATTTAGTTCTGCTCTGACTTTAGTTATTTCTTTTCTTCTGCTGGCTTTGGGTTTGGTTTGCTCTTCCTTTTCTAGTTTCTTGATGCATGTCATTAGATTGTTAATTTGTGATCTTTCTATCTTTCTGTTGTAGGCATTCATGGCTATAAATTTTCCCCTTAGGATTGCTTTTCCTGAATCCCATAGATTTTGATAGTTTGTATCCCCTTTGTCTTCCAGTTAGAGGTCTTTTGATTTCCATATTAATTTCATCATTGATCCAATAATTGTTCAGCAGCAGGTTCTTTAATTTCCACGACTTTGTGTAAAATTGGGTGTTTCTCTTGGAGTTGATTTCTAGTTTTATTCCACTGTGATCTGAGAGATACATATAGTATGATTTCAATTTCTTTGAATTTGCTAAGCCATGATTTATGGACTAAAATATGATCAATATTGGAGAATGTACAATGTGCTGATGAGAATAATGTATATTCACTAGTTTGGGGGTAGAATGTTCTGTAAATGTCTGTTAGGCCCATTTGTTCTAGAGTCCCATTTATGTCCAGTGTTTATTTATTTTCTACTTGGATGATCTGTCCAGTTCTGTCAGTGGAACATTGAAGTCTCTGACAATTATGATGCTGCTGTTTATCTCTTTGTTTAGATCTAGTAGGCTTTGCTTTATGAATCTAGGTGCTCCTGTGTTAGGTGCATAAATATTTAGGATTGTTTTGTCATCTTTTTTGAATTGCTCCCCTTACCAATATAATGACCATCTTTGTCTTTTTTCTTTAACTAATTAATTAATTTTTATCTCAGTATATTCCAGGGATATAAACATTTTGGTTACATGAATTCCTTTTATACAGTTTGAGTCAAAATTATAAGATGTCCATCACCCCTATAGTGTGCATTGTACCCGTTAGGTGTGAATTTAACCATCTCCTCCTCTCCACTCCCACCTGCTTGATTTCTGCTGAATTTTACTACCATATGTGCATATGAGTGTTCATCCATAAGTTTCAACTTAGTAGTGAGTACATGTGGTTTTTCTTCTTCCATTCTTGTGATACTTCACTTAAAAGGATGGTCTCCGGTTCCATCCAGGTTGTTACAAAAGGTATTAGCTCAACATTTTTTTTTATGGCTGAGTAATATATATAACACATTGGTATACATATAACACATTGTATTGATCCACTCATGTATTGATGGGCACTTGGTTGTTTCCACATCTTTGCAATTGTGAATTATGCTGCTATAAACATTTGAGTGCCAGTGTCTTTTTTATAAAATGTCTTTTTTCCCCGATGGATAAATACACAGTAGTGGGATTGCTGGATCAAATGGTACTTTTAGTTCTTTGAGGTATCTCCATATTACTTTCTGTAGAGGTTGTACTAGTTTGCGGTCCCACCAACAGTGTATATGTGTTCTTTTCTCTCCGCAACCACACCAGCATCTGTTGTTTTGGGACTTTTTGATAAAAGCCATTCTCACTGGAGTTAGGAGATACCTCATTGTGGTTTTGATTTGCATTTTCCTGATGATTAGTGACATTGAGCATTTTTTCATATTCTTACTAGATATTAGTCTATCTTCTTTTGAAAAGCTTCTGTTCATGTCTTTTGCCCACTTTTTAATGGGATTTGTTTGATGTTTTCTTGCTGATTCACTTGAGTTCTTTCTAGATTCTGGTTGTTACCCTTTATTGGATGTATAGCATGTGAATATTTTCTCCCATTCTGTAGGTCATCTATTCACTATATTGATCATTTCCTTGGCTGTGCAGAACCCTTTTAATTTAATCAGGTCCCATTTATTTATTTTTGTTGTTGCTGTGATTGCCTTTGGGGTCTTCTTCATAAATTCTTTTCCTAGACCAATATCTGTAAGAGTTTTTCCAACCTCTTCTTCTAGTTTCATGCTTTAGGTTTAAGTCTGTTCTTAATTAATTTTTGTGAGTGTTGAGAGGTGCAGATCCTGTTTCAGTCTTCTACATGTGGCTATCCAATTTTTGCAGCACCATTTATTGAACAGAGATTCTTTTCTCCAGTGTATGTTTTTGTCTGCTTTCTCAAAGATCAGATGGAAATATGAGGATGGTTTCATATCTGGGTTCTGTGTTCTGATCCATTGGTCTAGGTCTCTGTTCTTGTGCCAGTGCCATGCTGTTTTGGTTACTATAGCCTTGTAGTATACCTTGTAGTCTGGTAAAGTGATGCCTCTCAATTTGTTCTTTTTTCTTAAGGTTGCTTTGTCTATTCAGGGTGTTTTCTGATTCCATACAAAGCATAGAATTATTTTTTTTAAATCTGCAAAAATTGACATTGGTATTTTAATGGGGATTGTATTGAATCTGTAAATCACTTTGGGCAGTATAGACATTTTAAAAATGTTGATTTTGTTAATCCATGAACATGATATGTTTTTTGATTTGTTTACATGTTCTGTGATTTCCTTCCTCAGTGTTTTGTAGTTCTCCCTATAGAGGTCTTTCCATTTCCTGGTTAAATATATTCCTAGGTATTTTATTTTCTTTGTTGCTATTGTGAGAGGTACTGAGTCTTTGATTTGATTCTCAGCTTGACTGTTATTGGTGTATAGGAATGCTACTGATATGTGTACATTGATTTTGTAGCCTAAGACTTTGCTAAATTGATTTATAAGTTCCAGGGGTCTCTTGGCAGAATCTTTGGGGTTCTCTAGATATAAGATCATATCACAGCAAAGGGCAATAGTTTGACCTCCTCTTTTCCCATTTGGATACTTGGATTTTTTTCTCTTGCTTGATTGCTCTGGCTAAGACTTCCAGCACTATGCTGAACAGAAGTAGTAACAGTGGACAACCTTGTCTGGTTCCAGTTCTAAGCAGGAATGCTTTCCATTTTTCCCTGTTCAGTATGATTTGTGATTTTTCTGTCTTTTTGCATGTAGGCATTTGTCTTTTTTTATTACTAATTTATAGTCAATTTTATCTTATACAAGTATGGTTACACCAGCTTTCTTTTTGGTTTCCATTTGCATGGAATATTTTTTCCATCTCTTAACCTTGAGTCTGTAAGAGTCCTTGTGGGTTAGATATGTTTCCTGGAGACAGCAGATACTGGCTTGTATGTTTTTATCCATTCAGCTAACCTATGTTTCATGTGTGTGTGGTCAATTCAAACCATTCACGTTGATTGATAGAATTGATATGTGGGATGATGTTCTGTTCATTCTGTTGGGTAGTACCCATTGCTTTGTTTTACCTCTTGTGCTATTGTTTTATATCAGCTCTTAGATTTAGCTTCTGGGTGGTTTTATACTGGTGAGTGACCATTGTGGTAATGCGTGTATAATGCAGTTCTGAGTATTTCCTTCAGGATAGGTCTGGTTTTGACAAATTCCCTCAGTGTTTGCTTGTCTGCAAAAATCTTTATTTATTTCTCCTTCATGAAGGAAACTTAGTTTTGCAAGTTACAAAATTCTAGGATGATGTAGTTGCTCTGTTTAGGGAGACTTTAGGCGGGACCCTAATCTCTTCTGCCTTGTAAGGTCTCAGTTGAGAAGTCTGCAGTTAGCCTGAAAAGTTTTCCTTTGTAAATTATTTGATGTTTTCACTTTACGGCTCACAGGAGTTCCTCCTGCATATTGATTTTGGCCAATGTGATGACTGTGTGTCTTGGTGATTGTCTCTTTGCAATGAATCTCCCAGGTTGTTCTTGAGCTTCTTATATCTTGATGTCTAAATCTCTAGGAAGACCAGGAAAGTTTTTCTCTTATTCCCTCAAGTGGATTTTCCAGCCTTTATGCATTTTCTTCTTTACCACCAGGAATGAAGAAGAAAATGATTCTTATATGATCGATATATATGATTCTTATAATGATTATATATGATGATTATCATATATATGATTCTTTTATGATGATTCTTATATTTGGTCATTTTACATACTCCCGTAGTTCTCTTAGACTTTGTTCATTCCTCTTAATTCTCCATTCATTACTTTTGACTGACTAAGTTAATTTGAAAGAGTTGTCTTCATGCTCTGAGATTCTTTCTTTTGACAGATCTAGTGTATTCTTAAAAGTTTCCACTGTGTTTTGTATTTCCTTAAATGAATTTTTCATTTCCAGAAATTCTATTTGTTTTTTCTTTAATATATTAATCTCTTTAGTGAATTTTTCATTCATTTCCTGAATTGTTTTTCTGGTTTCTTTTAGTTGGTTTTCCATTTTTCTCTTGAATTTTGTTGAACTACCTTATAATCCATATTTGGAATTCTTTATCTGTTATTTCAATATTTGCATTTTGGTTGGCATCCATTGCTAGAAAACTGGTGTTCCCTTTTGGGGGTGTCCTTTGCTCTGGTTTTTCATACTTCTAGAGTTCTTTTGCTGATTCTTTCTTATCTGGAGCAGCTGTTGCTTCTTATTTTTGGATTTTCTTTTGTTTAGAGGGGGCTTCCCCCTCACACACACTCATATGGGTGTGGTTGTAGCATATGTTGGGTGAGAACCTTTGGCTTCGTTTTTTGGTGCTTTGATGGCAATCTAAGTTTTGAATAGGTGCCTTGCTTATAGATATCCTTAGTCTGGTGGTTTTCTGAGTTGCTAGTTGTTTGTAGGCTGTAGCAGTGGTGAGCTATGTATGTGGGAAGATTCTCTGTGCCACTTTGATGAGAGAGAATGAAGGTCTTTGAAATCCTTTCTCTTTCCTCAGAACTGTGGTCTTCTTAGCAGCGTGAAATGTATTGGCATGCCCAGTTTAATCTCTGAGACAGTAGGTGGCACTTCTGGGTGAGTATTGACCTCATCCTGTATGATTGAGTCGCTAACACTTATAAAGGGCTGTGCATATTGACTCCCCTGTCAGTAGGTGGTGCTTTCTGGAAGGTACAAGCTGCACTGTTTTTTTTTTTTTTTTTTTTTTTGAGACCTATGACAGGCTCTAGTCCCTCAGGTTGAGCACTGGAATGTCTCAGGTGGTGGGTAGGGCCCTGGAACTTCTAGGTGAGTCCTTATTCTCTGCCACAGCAGAGATATATGGGGGAGTGAGGCTGGGTGGGGCTGGATTGGGTGAGTTTGCCCTCAGACTCCATGACAGCTGGTATGGTAGGTGTTTTGGCAGGGTTCAAAGGTCTGCTCCCAGCTTCTGGGGAAAGCTGCTAGGGAGGGTCTGAAGTGGTCCCCCCCACCCCAACCAGAAAGTCTGATTATGAAGACACGGCCATCTGAGATTCACAATCTTGGTGTCCAGCTCTCAAACCTCTCCCTCGCCTGCATATCTGCCCAGCTAGTGTGCATCTCTGTGAGACATGATGGGTAAGGAGCTCCCAAACTGGGCACTCCAGGTCCACTGTAAGTTCTCAAGGGAAGAGGCATGGGCCCCACTCCCTGTGGAGGCCTCAGCCTAGAGAATGCACCTGCTGGGGGGAGGCGCCGCTCACTAAGTTCTCAGCTCAAACTTCTCTCCCAGTTGGAATGGGTTGGGGATGGGCCAAAATTCCCATTCAGCCTGAGTGCCTGAATGCACTGCCTGGTTGCTATGGTTCCCAAAGGTGGGCTCTTCCTCCTTGGAGGATCCACCCTAATCCAACAGGGCGGTTTTCCTGTGGGGGGAATGGGTGCTCTCCCAGATTGCCCAATCTTGGAACCCCACAGTATTCTTCCATCAGTTCTGTCCATGTGGGCTTCCTTGCCTCCTGAGTCCAGCCCCCAGACCTCCCTCCTATATTCCCAGTAACCCACTGGAGATCAGGAGCACGGAGTCTGGCCTACTCGTTTGTCCCACTGGTGTGCAACTCCGTGAAATGCTGGTGGGCAGGGAGCTCCCAAATTGGGTACCTCGGGTCCACCGCAGGCATCCAAGGGGAAAGGCATGGGACCCACACTCTGTGGAAACCTCAGCCTGCAGCATGTGCCCCCTAGGAAGAGGTCCCCACTCTCCAAATTCTTGCCTCAACCCACACTCTGGTTGCAGTGGTTGGAGGAGGGGTAGAAGAGGAAGCATCTGAATGGAAAATAGCCAGTTCTCCAGCCTCTTGTGACACTCTCTTTCGAGGGGAACCTCACACAGAACGACCAAGCTCTGGGATCATTCAAGTTCTCCCTATAATTTTGTGTTTGCCACTGTGTCTGGGCTCATCGGGGTGGAAAAGCCTCCAAGAAACTTGATAGCCTGCTGGTCACTGAAGTTTGTGGAAAGGAGAGAAGGATTCCCCTTACCTATTCACTGGGCTCTGAGCCTCTATGGATTTGATCCTCATCGATATCTTTTTTCCCTTGATCTTCCTTGTCTGCTTCGCAGTTTTCCTCTGTGAGGTCCCCGGCAAGTTCTGACACCTCTCTCTATGATCTATACCTGATCTGCTTATGTTGTTGTTTTTTTTTTTTTCTTAACACAACTTTGCTTTTCTGAACTGAATTTCTTAAATTTTTTTCCTTCATGTCTACCCATGATGTAGAAACCACTCATTTGTACCAACTGATTGCAGTAAATTTTTCTTCTTTTTTCTCCCTCTCTACTATTGATATACGTTTTTAAGCAAAGGCTAATGTTGGCCTGTTTCACCTTAATGTCTCCCATCAAGGCCAATATAGTGGCAGAGGCAAAAACACAGGTTTTAAAAGATTGTTCTTTTCATCCTAATTTATTGACATTGCATATATTTTTAAAATTATGTGAATTTGCTTACACTCTGAGTTTGTACTTTATTAGTTTTGAAAGAAAAAAACCTGTATTCTTCATGGGTGAAATATGCAGGCTTATTAATAGGCTTAGGAGCAATTTAGAAAATTCAGATTTTAGGAATTTCAATATTTAGGGGCATAGTGTATATATATGTATATTGTACATTCATTCTTTTATATAATGCATGGATTTTGTGTGTTATTGGATTTTCATGATATTCAGAAACCATTATAGCATTATTTTTATAGCACAGAAGATAAATTATTAAATTGGATTTAAAAAATTCAATAATGGGCCCAGTCATTATCTTATACTATTAATATTGAGTATTATCTATTACTGAATAATCATATATAAATGATCAGCATTCAAAACTTATTCTCAGTATCATATAAACTAATGATTCTCAACCAGAAGTGATTTTGACTTAGCCCTCAGGGACATCTGACAATATATGAAGACAGTTTGGGTATTCACAAATAAGGAGGGGGTGCTACTGACATTTAGTGGGTAGAGAGCAGGTGTGCTGCTAAATGTCCTGTAATTCACAGAATAGTCCTCCATAACAAACTTATCTGGTCCAAAATGTCAGTAGTGCTGAGGCCGATAAGCTGGATATAGACCAAGGCTAACGTTTGGTCTATGGCCATTAACTACAATAGACCACACATGTGGCTGAAAAATTCTTGTCACCATGATGTTGTGATATCATACCACAATACATTACTTTTTCAATGTTTAGAGATGTTTAGATACACAAATATTTACTTATTATTATGTTACAATTGCCTATAGTATTCAGTACAGTAACATGCTGTACAGGTTTGTAGCCTAGAAGCAATAGGCTATACCAGATAGCCTAGGTGTGTAGTAGGCTATCCCATCTAGGTTTGTGTAAGTATATTCTATGATTGTATGACAAAATCTCCTAAAGATACATTTCTCACAGCATATCCCTGTCATTAAGCAACGCATTACTCTACTCAGTTCAATGAACGTATCAGCCAGAGAGATCTCTTAGTTTCAACAAATAGTCTAAAGTTAAAGTAGAAATTAAATAAAGCACAATTAAGATATAATGACCTTTCAGAGATTATGGAGTCTTCTTATTACATCGAAATTTACTGTTTTGACTTTTGCTTAAATGAGTGAGCCCAATCCTCGGTTTATAAAATAGTTTAATAATGCAGAGGCTTTTGTGGTGGTCATATAAATTGTGATTGTTTTTGGTTTGGGTTCACATGTGGTTAAGCTGCATGTTTCCATGGTTTCAGTGAATTTCAGGTTTTGCTTTATGGAGTAACATTGGCAAATGGAAGCACAGATATAAGGTGATTAGCCTGATAATCAGATGTAACTTTGGAACCTTTTTTTCTCCCTTTAAAAAGCTTTGTATAGATTGAGCTCTTATACTTTAAATCAAGCTACTTATAATCCACATGATTTACAGAAAAATCTGCAAGGTGAAGTCAGCATGTGATTCAAGGCCAGGGCAAAAGATTCTAGTCTGCCATTTATTTTCACTGTTTTGTTTGGCCTTGTCCAATGAACCAGATGGATAAGCAGGGCACATATGGTGTCTGAACTGGCTGAGGCTCCCAGCAGGCCTGAGCTGTGGACTCTGTGGCCTGCTGCTCTGCTTTCATGTTCGAGTTCAAAATTCTCCTACTCTTTTGTGCAAGGGCAGAGGTCTGGCCCATTGAAGCTCAGCAGGAACCAGCTACTCTGAAATCCAGAATGCTCATCTAGAAGGAAAAGACCCTCAGCAACAAAGGCCTTCTCGTCCATATCTGCTTCTCTCTTCCTTTGTGCGAATGAGTTCCCTCTCCTAGGATCAAAGAGCTCTGTGGGGACACAATTCCTAACTCAAGCTTTCAGGCAGTTTCCGTTTTAAATCCAGTTTTGGGTCTCTGGGTTAAATTTCTTCCTGGCTAGCCTTGTGACCACTCCTGGAGACAGAAAAACTGCTATGAGGATTTGTAAAGATCAGGAAATCAAAGGCCATCTCTAGTGTTGACAATAATAGCTCTAAGCCAGATGAAAGGTTTGGCCTGGGATCATTGTGTTATGATCAGTGTTGTGGAAATACTCATCCTATCTAGGGTTGAGCCATCTCAGTGAGATGGTGTGGATCAGGCCACTAATATAACTTGTTCACTTTTGTTTCTGTTGTATTTGATGATCATGATAACTTTCACATCTTACCCAGTGGTCCTGTAATTAGGAGGCTGTAGTGGTTTTATCAGCTCATAAATGGTTATGAGCATGGACTTTGCAAAAGGAATCAGAAAGATTAGAATTAACTCACAATGTCTATGACATGTTTGCAGAGGAAGCTTCAAAGTTATTTAATCCCACTGAGCTTCAATTTACTCATCTGAAAAACTGATATTATAGTGCTTATATAACTAGATCAAATGAGATGTTACATTTTATTGTGGTAAGGCTATATACTCCAGAGCCAGGCTGCTTGGAATTGAATACTGGCTGATCTTGGACACAGGACTGTGCTTTGTGGAGATAATAATAGGACAAGGTTATAGGGTTGTTGTCAGTATTAAGAGACGATGTATGTAGAGCACTTAGAACAATGTTGGGCACCTTGTAGTGCTTAATAAACATTAGCTAATTATTGTGAAGGTGAAAATACTTTTCTCAGTAGCAAAGAAAACCTTTTACAAGCGTGCATTCATTATATACATTCACGACATTTATAGATGTACAAAATAGAAACTCTTTCAAAAGACCTAAAATATTGCATCATCTGGGTAATTTCTCAGTCTTCCAGTACATTGAGAAGTTCTTTCCGATATATAAATGGCCACTTGCAAAGCCAGATCAGAGTATCTGGTACTGTTCTTTAAAAAGAGTAAAGTTTAAGCAAAGTACAAATACACACATGCAACACACACACACACACACACACACACGCACACTCACACCCCTTATGACAGGTGTAGATGGGAATTGAGTCTAATGAATTAAGCAATTCAAGAAAACCTGCCACAACTCAGTAGCTTTAGAAGCCCTTGGCTCTAGATGACCCTGGGAATTGAAGGTCTATTTGCGACAATGACTACCAATCACCTGCTCTGTAATTGGCACATGACGCTTGCATTTCTCCTTCACTGCCATGGTGCGGGACTGTCGCAGGAGGAGCCCCCAGGTATCATTTCTCCCAGCCCTCCTACTCCCCTTGACTCAGCTGCTCATTTCTAATTCTCTTCTCCTAGATTATTCTGGCTGGGAAATCAAGCTCATTCACATCATGCATATTTAAAAAAGCACTCAAGGGAAGATCTATTTACACTTATAGTAGATGCAATTCTACCATTTGGGTTTTCAGTCCACAGTAGGGACATTTTTTGGTTAATACTCTGATAGATTAAATAAGAAGGAGCAGATTGCTCACTTGTATTTTATCTATGTACTTTATGAAATCTATTTGAAAAAATAAAAAAAGAAAGGCAAGAAAGATTATGAAAACCAATATATCTCATGTCTTTGTTATGTTAGCCAAGTTTCATTTTCAGGTCAAAAAGCCGAATGTTGTTGAATTGATTAAAAACAATTTACTGAGAGAATATATATATATATATATATAATGACTTACTACCCCTTTCTGAGTTTAATTAGGTTTTAGGTCATAAAAAGATGCTAAAATGAACTGTAAAATTTTCAAAGATTCTTAGTATGGAAATAAATTTTAGGAGTGTGAAACTCAAAAAGGTTTCATTTAAAGTTCATCTGGCAGTTGTTGCTTTGTGTTGATTTTAGTAAGCTAAAGTAAAAACTGGTTGATAACACAGATGTTTTATAGTTTGTTTATCAAAATAAATGCATAAAAAGTTTTACCTTATTCATATTATACAGAATTAAAATGCTTTGGGTTTTTTTTTTTTTAACTTTGTAGGCATTTTGAAATTTTTTTTCAAGTCTAATTGTAGCATCACAACAAAATTAAGACATAATGAGGATCTTCAGAACTTCAAGACTTTCTTCAAAACAAAAAAGCATATTTTAAATTGTTCCGGTTTCCCAGTTCATTTGGCCTGGGCAGCTTCCTCCATGTCTTGCCGTAACTCCCATGTTAAATTTAGTCATATGTTCAGAAAATGGAGAAAAATATTCACCACTGGCAGGTGAAAACAGGAAATAAAAATATTGACTTGGGATGTTCCCAAGGCCATTAAACAGCTAATGAAAGGATTGTAGTTCCTAAGGCCACCGTGAATAGGAAAGTGGGCATAAGTACCTCATTTGGCACCAAATTTATTCCAATTCATGATGCCTATAATTTCTGGCTATGTGAGCAACATGGCAAAATAGCTTGTGTTTCAGTGACATGAAAAAAAAAAAATGCCTCCTAAAGGACTTCTATTTTTAGGATCACAATAAAATCTTTGCTTTTCCATTTCCCCTCTTTTGGAAACACCTGGGCTTTTTTTGGAAATGCCCAGTCTTTCATTTTGATACTAGATCTAAACAAAATGAGCACATATCTAACTGTCCCACTGTCCCCACTGTTTACCTGGGGGAACTAAGATATTTTGGATCTAATATGACCCCCAACTGGTGACACTATCAAAAATTAACACATTTTTTTGTTCAGGTTTTGAAGAGAACACCAAGATAAATTATTTGGAATTTTTTCAAGAGAAAACTATCACCTAGGAATCTATTGAAGAGTTAGCATAAATGAGGCACTGTGTGCTAAAAGAGAAAAATAGTGTTTATATTTTATCTAGGAAAGTTAAATTTGATGGAATTTACTGAGAGGTGATGACTTTTGCTTTCAGGAAAATATAAAAGCAATTAGCCATTTTATGTAGCAGTTTTCAAGACTGATGGCAAAATGCATTAGGCATTTGCTCTGAATGTACTTTGATTATGGTATAAATCATTCAGACCGTGACCATTTTATCTGCAAGTATTGTGTATTGAAACCATTGCCTGCAGATGAGATGGGGGAAATAATTTTGTTATAAACTACACCTAATGGATTAAGTGGGCATTCTCAGTGCCAGTGGAGGAGGTATGGGGGTGGAATTTCAATGGATGCAAGAGAGAAGACTTGGAAGTTCTTGGGAGCTAAGCATCTCAGAAAGACAAAGAAATCCACCCCTACCTCTGCTCTATGCCCACCAGATAGAGAGAGATTCAGAACATGAAAGCATGGAAGGCTTTACTTGCCTCTTTCTTGGGGCCTGGGGAAAGGAAAGGAATATGAACATGGTGCCTGACTAGGTTGTAAGGCACCAATATAATCAAGATCTCAAAATATTTGGTTCTCAATAAGAAGCAGGATTTACACAGAAGCCAGTGGTCCCTGAAGAGTTCTTCTCAGTTGTGGCAAGGGAATGCTAAGGAGGAAGTGGATTGGCCTAGGTGGATGCAGAGCACGTGGGCACAGCAGATGCTTCATGGAGGGATGGTCATGCGTGAGGCCAGCCATCAACTTAACACCAGAAACTTTCCTCTACTTACCATGACTGGACACCCCAGGGGCAGGAAAAAAACTAATTCAGAACTGTATGAGTTTATTCCTCATTTGACTAATAAACACTAAAGTGACTGAGAAGAAAACTTGGAGTTTACTTATTTAAGTTTTAGCCATCTGGCAACTAAGCTCAATTATAGCAATATGTTATTTTATACATCTGAATGTTCTCAAAGATACAGTGTTTACAAAGACTACTATTTCCATAAATATGCTTTATTTCCTTTGTGGATGTATAAATGATTTTGGAGCATTTGTTTCATACTAGGATCAACTTCATAGATAGGATTGTAAACTATTTTATAAAGTCTCCTTAATGGATTAAATGAAGAGAAATTAATCACCAGATGTTCATATGCTCAGAAGTGTTTATATAACCTATCAGTTGATTGGAAATATTTAAAGTGACTAATGTTTTGAGTAAGAAATCACCAATAACAGAAGTTCAACAATAGCAACCACAAAAACCTTTAGGACTTTGCCTGTTAGTTTCTAGAAATGCTCACTTAGAATAGATTCTGTTCTGTGGATGCATTTACAGTGTTTGGAGCTGGTTCTATGATATCCTATTTTTCACATAGGTATAAAACCATTGAGGAAACCATTAAACTATGTTTTTGAATTAAATATTTCCTTTTTTTGTTTTCTTACTTTTTAAAGCAGTTGAACTCAATCATTTATTGCTTAAAATTATAGTTCATGTAATTTGTAAGTATTTCACTTAAGGATACACTTTTTTTCATATATTTGGTCATTATTTCTCTGAGGGCTTTGAAGACCTCAACATTCTGGGTGTGGTCAAAACTTGGGTGGTTTTACCCAATTCCAGAATTACCTATGCTCACTGTAGTGCATATCTCAGATCTTAGAGGTTTATGTCTAGACAGGCTCTGTGCTCTGAGACTTCCGTGCTTTAGAAGACCATTTTGAATTTATATATAACATTTGTCTCTTTTTATCTGAGTCAGTTTTCAGATACATTCTTTCTTGGTTATATTATTCCTATAATATATAGGAATTATATTATGCCTGTTGCTGAAATTGCTATAGATTACTTCCTATTGCTTTAAAATTATTATTCATAAATATGCAAATATTATCATAGGAAACCTAGGATGGGTGGTGTTGCTAATAGCCTGTAACCTGAGCCTGAAAAGACTGGCTATGGAAAGTTTTGAAAAAGCTCATGTATCTTTGACATATAATATACTGCAAATACTTAAAGTATGCAATTTGATATACTTTTCAATAAATATACACTTGAGAAACCACCACTACAATGAACTTAGTGAAATAGTCATCATGCCCCAAAGTTTCCTGTGCCTTTTTGTAATACCTCCTTCCTGCCTGTTCCTATCCCCTCTCTTCATACCCTGATTTGCTTTTGTGACTATGGATTAGTTTGCATTTTCTAGAGTTTTAGATAAGTGGTATCATACTGTATACACTAATTTTTGTCTTATTTCTTTTACTCAGATAACTATTTTGAGATTTGTTGATGTTACATGTATCAATAATTCATTCCTTTTTATCGTTAAGTAGTTTTCCATTTTATGGCAATACAACAGTTTGTTTAACCATTCATCTATTGATGGATGTTGAAATTATTTACATTGTATGGCTATTACTAAGAAAGCTGTTATTAAGTCTTTGTATGGACATATGTTTTATTTTTCTTTGTAAATACCTAGGAGTAGAATGGCTGGGTCCTATAGTAGGTATTTGTTTAACTTTTTATGAAATGGCCAAGCTGTTTTCTAAAGTGGTTGTAGCATTTTACATTCCTACAAGCAGTGCATGAGAGTTGTAATTGCTCTGTATTCTTGACAACCTCTTAGAACGGTCAGCATTTTCAGTTTTAGCTACATAGTGGTATTTTTCAATTTTTAGACATATAACTCAAGGGGCCCAAGACAATTCACATATGTGCTTATTCATTAGAAAGACTCACAGGACACAGAAGCAGCAGTAGTCTGGAGGAATTCCAGCACGGACTTGAAACATTTTCTCTCTCAGGAGGGACCACATAGAATTGCTCCTCCTCCAGCAGTGAAATGCAGCAATATGTGTCCAGTGTTTTGGCCCAAGGAAGCTCATTTAAGACTCAAGAGTCCAGAGTTTTTGTCTGGGCTAGTCATGTAGGTACTCTTTGCGGGTGAAGTCAGCCACAAGTACCAAAATTCCAGAAGGAAACCAGGTATTTACCATAAGTCACATTTTTTGTATAGTTTAGACAAGCTGATACAATAGTATAGTACTCTATGTGGGCAAAACAGCCTTATTAACATAAAGAATATTAAAAAATTCAAGTCCCCAGATGCCAGCTGATGGCCAACCCCGCAAGCACACCTTTCTAAAGATAGCAACCTAAAAAATGCCGTTTTTATCCCTTTCCTGATATACACACATATACATACATGTACACACACACCCCAATTCTTTTATTTTCACTCAAATATTCTTATTGTTGTGGGACATTCAGGAAGAAGTAAGGAGAAGGTAAACCAGAAAAAGTCACTGGGTTGGGAAAAATTACACGCGTAAGACACAGGGCAGTACAACCTTTGGGAATGTAGTATTTGCCTTGGGGCTATAGCTACTGGGATTTGAGTCAGACATAGTTTATAAAATTATGGTAAGAAATCCACTTTCACCTAAAGGTAGAACCGACTTGATCTGATGAGAAAATGAGCCTGAGAATAGGGTGAGGTTTATAAAAACAGAAAACTTTCTTCAAAATAATTCTTCAGAATGGCCTGAAGTGCTGGAGACAAATTGGAGGCCAGGTAAGGAATGAATCCATGGAGGGGTTAGGTGAGTTTACCTGTTTGGTAGCATCTCAAAGCCCAGGGTAGAAAATTTTGGGATGCGTTGCACACTCTGGGAGGCTAGATAAGTTGAGTTTGGAGACATGACTTCTACATCAAGTAGTGTTGTAATCTTGAATTTACTGTGATTAGGATTTATTAAGCTGCTTGTCTCAAATTTGCTGTCACACTCCCTGTACCCATGACAGCTTCTTGTCATATAATAAGTAATGACTTCTCTAACATTCTAGTGGTAAAAATAATTTTCATAAGGCTGTTTCTGAGAATGTTCCTCAATGCAAGCCAATGGGGTATGAAGGACAATAAGGATATTTGTAAATTAATAATTCAAAAAGAGAAAGGATTGAATATTAAATTATTTAAGTGTTCCCGACAGAGGTATGTTAAAAGAAAACTATAAAAGTTTGGAATTTTATAAAAGTGCTGATTAATATTTAGGTATCTTTACTGAAATTCTTTGCAGTTCACTTTTTATGGAAATATAATCCAGTGAAACACTCAAAAAAATTTTTTTTAACTGATATTTTACCAGATAAACTCTAGAGTAAACATTCACATAGTCATAAATAATTTAATTCCATAATTGTGGAATGTCTTTTGCTTGATAAATCTTCCATATAATATTCCATCTGTGAATATTTTAAATGTTGAAATAAAAATAAGAAATGTGAAAAAAATTCAATCCAAGTGAGCAATATTCTACTAATCCAATTTAAGCCAAGGATAGGCTTAGAGTATTTGGTGGAACTGACTCCTGGAATCCTTCAGGTAACATTGTATAAATGTTAACTTGGATTTTGATAGCTATTGAAAGACACTCAAGTTAAGATTAGGCTTCCTGAAAATACTTGGAGAATAGGCATCAGAGACATTCACATTAATAGAGTCACTAGATTGGGATTTATATTACTATGTGAAAATGAAGGCAACTGAGAAAGGTGTTAAAAAATACAGTCACCCTTCCTCAGCTGAGAAGATGTGGATTTACTCACCTCAAGTGAGGAGACAACTTTTAAAAGAATATTGCTAAACGTATACAAAATATATTTGGCCTTGAGATTATAATCAATGCTTAAATAATGTATAAAGGTAGTTGGTTAAGAATGAAGAAGGAACTAATATCAGAAATTCGTCTCTGATGAAAATAGGAGGTGTTTATTATAGATTATGGGCTATTACCTACAGTTTGTGTTGCTAACTTCTCCTAGGTCAAATTATTAATATCAAAGATGCACACTCTAATTTTACCTTCATGAGAGACATGTACTTTGTTACCTGTACCTTTTGGAACAGTATTGAAAATCAAATAATTCCTATAAAGACTT
The DNA here is from genome assembly GCF_041146395.1 of Eulemur rufifrons. Lineage (NCBI taxonomy): Eukaryota > Metazoa > Chordata > Mammalia > Primates > Lemuridae > Eulemur > Eulemur rufifrons. The sequence goes on from NC_090997.1 coordinate 39,882,967, forward strand.
TTAGCCCTTTCAATCAAAGATGGAAAATATTGATTGAGATAACTTTATTTTTGGAATCCTAACTTTGTTAAATGAATATAATTTCTATCAATGCCATTGTCATTGTGGAGCTAATTATGAGTTATCTATATTATTTTAGTGCCTTAGAAGCAGAAACTTAGCCAATTTTTCTATTGTTCTGGGTCCAATAGCTTGAAGCCTTAAACCAAATACTGTACGTTATCCATTACAATATGTAAGACTATAAGAGTCTATTTGAAGGACATTACAGCTAAAAGTGGAACCCCAAATATAAGGACATTTAAAAACTTTTGGATGTTCTGTAACACTAAATCGTAGTCCTGAAATATTTTAATATTACATTCCAGCTAGGGAGACAGTCTCCACACGTCTATTCAGCAGGCTGCCACTTCAGATGTCATTTTCCTCTTTTTAATGGAGACAAAGATAACTCATTGAATTCATTTGGTTTCGTGAAACTGCTTCACAGTTTTAGAGATTGATTGAGGCAAATGTAGAGGAAAATAATTGTGGAAGACAAAGGGATGATATTAACAGCAGGCAGCAACATTAGGACCTTGTCTACATCGGCACAGAGGGAAGTGAGGATCTGGTAATCGTATGATTAATTTTTTTCTGAGTAAATAGCTAACCAAGATAATAATGGTGATGATGATGATGATGATGGTGACGGTGGTAGTGAAGATGATATTAACAAAAGCTTCCCTTTACTGAGTGCTTATCAGGTGTCAGGAACTGTTCTGAGCACTATTCTTGTATTAATTCATTCAATCCTCAAAGAAGCTTAAGAGGTAAGTATAATTTTTGCCCCCATTTATATAGACAAGTAGGTTGAAGAACAGATGACTTAAGTAAATTGTTCGAGGTCACACACTAGTAGTGGAAGAGGTGGGATTCACTTCCAGGCAAAACTCACTAAATTCATATTGTAAGCTCTCCAACCTCCAACTACCTTATGCGATTGTCTTCAGAGACAAAGAAATTTGGTGAATGGGAAGTACTTTGAAAACTTGGAATATGGCAAATAATGTAAGGTTGGATTGTTTAACTAAAACCTTTTACCCCCCAAATTTTTAATGTAATGGTGGACTTGTTTGATTTTACAGGCAAGTATTTAAATCCAGGACAAAAGATACTGCTGTTTGCTTTCTCAGGGAAGCCTAATGTGTGAGTCAAAAAGACGACAGCCTGCAGAGAATGTTTAAGGGTGTGAGAAAGGCTCTCTTGCTTCAAAAATATACCTAACACACCTCTCCTGCTTCTGGGAACACCTCCATTCAAGCCAGCGTGGTATGGAGGAAGACTAGTGCACACAGTATCAACACTTGTGAGGCTAGTATAGGGTGCCAAGGAGGTACAAAGGGAGGAGGGAGGAGGGTAGGCTTAGCTTCAATTCCTGGTACTTTTAAGGTCCTTCCCACTTTTAACAACCCTTTGGGTCATGGTCAAGCCTGTTAAAAGGCACTGTCTTGTAGGATTGACCTAATCAGTAATATCTAGTGAGAATTAATGAGATTCTTCCCCAGGTAAACATACTACAGATGGGCTTGCATTCCGTTTAATGCCATTCGGAAGATGACAAATGGAGCAGAGAATAGCCAGGAATAGGAGGAAGTCCTGTGGAGCTGGAAGTGTCCAGAGGTGCCCTAGATCCTTGAGAGGGTGCTGTAGATTCTCAACAAGCATCCCATGGTGGAGAATAACAAGAAAGTAGTGAGGTGAGGAAACGGCAATAAGGACTTTTTTATTTTGTATCATTGCTCATGTCTGTCTTTATCATAGTTTTGTTAGGTCTGGGTGGAGGGCAAACAGGTGGCAAGGCAGGTAGAGGAAGAAGCTAAAGGTAGAGAGTGAGAAGCAACCAGAATGGAAGAAAGAAATTGCAATATCAGATATTTGTAGCTAGAGACTTTTTCCTTAGATGAAGTATGTGCAGTGAGGAGCTCTTAGTGATCTTAACTGACCTGGGGCTCATTACTATCCAATTAGCATTATGGTTTTGACCCCCGGTAGGGTTTCTGTGAAGGATTCTGGGAAGACACATGGGTAGAGAGGAAACTGTTACATCACCCCAACCTGTCATGTAATCTCTTATATTTCCCGCCTTTGCAATCCCACACAGGAGAGAGGCGGGACAAACTAGTGAGCATATAAAAGACAGTGTGAGCTAAGACTTCGGGGGGTGGGGCAGGGGCTTCTCCACTCGTCCACTTGCAGAGAATGCCCCGGCTCTCCCTCTGAGACGTACTTTCGCGTTACAATAAACGCTGTGTGTGTGAGATGGCTGTGTATTTGTGATCACCCCGTCACTGGCTCGATTTGGTGCTGGTACTCATTCCTGTCTCTGGGAACCGATAACCAGGGAATATTGAGACAGACCTAACAGTGTAATTTCCCCTATTCCCTCCTCACAGCGGCAGTGTTTCCCTTACCTCAGGAAAGTTCTAAGGATTGATTCCCTGACATGCTTTCTCTCAACTCCCAATAATTTTCTTTCCTCCTTGTTTCCTCCTCCTCTGCACGTGCTAATCTTGAACTCAATTCCTTATCACCTGTATTTTGATCAGACTTTCAAAATACATAAGCTACAGGAAGGAACTAAGTAGTGGAAAGAAAGATGAATCTGAGATCATTTATTTACTTATTTTTTTACCTCATTGTTTACTCCCTCCCTCCTGTAGTGTAAAAGACTGGTTCACTGCAGGTCAAGTTCAGGAGTTGTAGCCTTAGGTTTTGCATGGGAAATCATGAACTCATAGTTTAAGAGCTAAGTATGACCGTAGTTCAGATTTTTTTTTTTTTCTTTGAGACAGGGTCTCATTTTGTTGCCCTGGATAGAGTGCAGTGGCATCATCATAGCTCACTACAGCCTCAAACTCCTGGACTCAAGTGATACTCCTGCCTCAGCCTCCTGAGTAGCTGGGACTACAGGCGCGCACAACCAAGCCTGGCTAATTTTTTCTATTTTTGGTAGAGATGGGGTCTCGCTCTTGCTCAGGCTGGTCTCGAACATCCTCCCACCTCAGCCTCCAAGAGTGCTAGGATTACAGGCATGAGCCACTGTGCCTGGCTTTCAGATCTTTGATTAAAGGAACAAATTAATGCAGGCCCAAAGCTTTGAGACTTTTCCAAGTTGTGGCAGGTTTCTGGTGCCCTGTACCAAGACATTTCCATTCCACTACATTAAAATAATGAGTGCCTGCCTGTTTGTACACCAGCCTCCCAATACACCCATACACACTTACACACTCTCATTGGTTCTAAGACAAGTGTTCAGTGATGGAAACAGCTTTGCTATTATTTTCCCTCACTCTGGAGTTGAGGAAATACTTTTATCAGGCCTATTATTTGCGAATGGTATAAAGAGGTGGTTACCATGTTGAGGGCACCTAGTTTGTCCAAGTATCTAAGCACTGGTCTAAAGTGATTTATTACTATTCCTGATGTCAAGATTCCTAAGTGGCACTGGATGGAATTTCAAACATGGTTACCCTGGTTACATTCCATTATGTATTGTGAAACTGCAAAGAGAGAAAGATTTGTGTTTGTGTTTTATAACCATTAGAATTAAAATCCCCTTAAGGACAGGGATTTTATCTGTCTTATTCACACGTGTATGTCAGCACCCAGAACACTGTGGGCTCTGAGTGTATAACTGACTGAAAAACATTAGCTTTATCATATGTATTGATCTTTGCAGGAGAATCATGCACCAGAAATATCATGACCTCTTTTTGGCCTTTTCAACTGATTCCCCTTACCCCAACCCTCAATTTGTTTTTTACTGAAACATTATCAGAATCCACCAGGGTATAATTAAGTGACTATTATTTCCTTTGATTATTTAGCAAAATCTACATAACTTTTTTCTTATACCAGTAAGTTCTGAGTGGGAAACAAAATTAATGTTGGCACTGAATGTTTTAAATAATATCTGGACTTGAATGGAAAATGTATATTATACATACTTTCTGATCAACATACCAGCAGGTGCCAATTTTGTGAATTTATTTGGCAGATTAGTATATTACTTTCCAGAAAGCTCTGCTTCCATTCTATAATTTGGCTAACCAAAGAACAAAAAGGATTTTCTTTTAGTTTTGACCTTTTAAACTTTAGAAAAAGGGATAGACTGGGACAGTGGTCCTCAACCTTTTTGGCACTAGGGACAAGTTTCATGGAAGACAATTTTTCCAAGGAGGCGGAGCTCAGGTGGTGATGGGAGCAATGGGGAGCGGCTGTAAATACAGATGCAGTTTAGCACGCCCACTGCTTACCTCCTGATCTGTGGCCTGACAATTTTTCCAGGGCGGAAATGTGAGCAGGCAAGTGGAACTCAGGCGACATGACCTGGTTCCTAGCAGGCCACTGAATGAATGGTACCAGGCTGCAGTCCGGGGCTTGGAGACTGTGGGACTAGGAAGTCAGATTATCCATATCCCTTTATGGGAATAGTGAAACAAAACATCATCAATTAGCTCAGTGTGAGTTTAAGAACAGAAATTATGGGAAATATTGCTGCCCCAAACAGTGGAAATTGATAAGATATTGTATTTCCTTGCAGATAAAAAGGACTCTGCTTCCAGCTGTTCATTTAGAGATAAAACAGCCAGTGATTCTGTAATACTGTACGACTTAATAGATTTGACTAAATATTCCCTAATATATGTTTGCTTGTTTTGAACTAATTTAGACCTGAGGTGACCAGACTTCTTGTCTCAGTCTGATTTTATTTTGAAGATTGGAAATATCCTGAAAATTTGAAACAACCATCAATATATACCTTATACTTTGAACATCTGATTATTCAACAAGACTTCAACATATGCTGCATCTGAATATAAATGTTATAATTTTTATTTTGGTTCATCAGGGTTATATATTTATAATAGGAAAGGCAAATTGACTTTCATTTTTTTCTATTAAAAAGTAGTTTTATAAGATGTAATTCACAAGCCATACATGCCATACATGGCCATTTAAAGTATACAATTTAATGCCTTTTAGTATACTCACCATCCATCACCACAATTGTAGAAGTTTTTGATTACTCCAAAAAGAAACCCTGTACCCCTACACATCATAGCTATTACTACCCCTGTACCCTGAGTCTCCCTGGCCTTAGGCAACCACTAATCTATTTTCTCCACATTCTCACCAACACTTGTTATTCTTTTTTTTATTATAGCCATTCTAGTGGGGATAAACTATTATCTCACTGTGGTTTTGATTTGTATTTCCCTGATGGCTAAAGATGTTGGGCATTTTTTTTTTAATGTGTGTACTGGCTAGTTTAATGTCTTATTTGGAAAAATGTCTAAAATGTTAAAATTTTATTTCTACATTCATGAAGTGTTGACATCAATTTATATTTTAGAAAATGATTTTGAGCTGGTAAGATAGAGTTAAAAAAGAAGCCAGTCAAAAAAGACTACATATTATATAATTCCACTGATATGAAATGTCTAGAATAGGCAAATCTATGGAGACAGAAAGTAGATTATTGGTCACTTAGGGATTTGGGAGGGAGAAATGGGGAATTACCACTAATGGATAAGTGGTTTCCTTTTTGGGTGACAAAAATGTTCTAAAATCAGATTATGGTAATGGTTGTATAACTCTGTAAATATACTAAAAACTATTAAAGTGATACATGAAACAGGTGAATTTTATTAGATGTAAATTATATCTCAATATAGCTATTAAAAAGAAAGCCAGAGGAAAACAAAAACAATAATTAAGCAGTTAGTTCTCTTGGGTATCTGTCTGCTGAGCTCACAATATTGTGTTTTTTTTCTTTATAGTTTGCACAGCTCCTAAGTGATGCTTAGAATAGAGAACAAATAATATGACATGCACATTTGTTACCCTCTTTATTTCAAAACCAGATGTCACTTAGTTTTATAATATTTATCTTTTTTCCATTTTAGAGCAAGAATATAGATAAAGTTAACACTTCCAAGAAAAATTTAGGTTTCTTTTTTTACAGTGTTTTTATTTTTAGTTTATTATAGTTTGAGCTAATAATGAAAACTTCAAAATAGTAAATTAATGCACTACTTATTTAGCACTTTTTAAAGTAACATTTCCTGAGAGCTTGTCATAATGACAACATAACTTTTGCATGTGTTATTTTATTAAGATATTAGTATTTCCACTTTAGAGTTGAAAAGACTAGGGTACTTTCGTTTTATTTATTAGCATAATTAGAATAGCATAGAATAGCATATTTTTTATTGTGTTATGACATGAGAGCAGTTCCTAATTAATATCATTTTCCCTTGGGATATCCTAAGAATATAGTTCTGGTTCAAAAGAGAAGAAGAAAAAAGGGAAAAAAGTCACTAGTCCTGAGTGATTTTGAAATCCATCCAGGCAAACTGCATTGAGTTTTAAGGCCTGAGAATAATCAATCCTCTGTGACTTGAAGCTTTGCCCTCCAAACTCAAGGCTCTTCCCTCCTAGCTTTGCCCTTTGAATCATCCTTCTGTTTGCAGCCGAGTACTTTCATTAGCATGTTTGTTGCCTATAGAATTTTAGAAATCTGAGAGTCTTCTTCTTGTCCTCTTTCTGCACCCTTCAGTACTAGCCAGTGGCATTTCTGTTCGCATGCCATTCTCAAGAACTTTGTGGGTCTCCTCTCTACGTTGTGGGGATTCTCTATATTAGATAAAAAGCTCCTCTACAGCTCTGACCTAGACTAACCAATCTCTGTGTTTTCCTTTAGCTGAGATGGCTGAGGGGATCTAGGAATCATATGCATAATCTCCTCAAAGAGCCTTTTTTGTGATGGAGTACTCTGACCTTTTGATCTTCTTGAGGTATTTACAAAAAGTTTTTTAGCCATATCCTTAGTTTTTTTCCATAGAGTACATTTTCCTTTTAGTAAATTTGTCTTTTGCAACCTAGACAGACTGATTTTCCCGACTCATCAAGTACTGGTTCCTTTTTGTTCAACAGTTCCTCCCTCCATTTCTCTCTTTCCTCTTACATTTGACTATGAGCAGCAAGAAGATACCATAGTGCACCTTCAACACTGTGCTTGGAAAATTCCTCAGCTAAATATCCAAGTTCATCCATTACCAGTTCTACTTTCCACATAACAGCATGCACAGTTCTGTTTTCTGCCACTATGTAGCAAGTGTCTTCTTCCTTTCACTTTCCAATAACATGATTCCCATTTTCTTCTGAGTCTTCACTAGTACAATCATTAACGGCTATATTTCTACTATTTCTGTTTGACAGTCTAGGTTTTTTATATTATGTTCCTCAAAATTCTTGCAGTTTCTGCCCACTGGCCAATTCCAAAGCAACTTTTGTATTAATATTTTTAGATGTTTGATATAGCTACATCCTACTGCCAGTTACCAAAACCTATATTAGTTCCATTTGCTGATGTAACAAATTACTATAGCTGGGAACAGCATGAATGTATTTTCTTACAGTTCTGGAGGTCAGAAGTCTGAAATGAATCTCCCTGGGCTAAAATCAGAGTATCAGCAGGCTGTGCTCTCTTCTGGAGGTTCTGGGGAAGAATCTGTTTCCTTGCTTTTTCTAGCCTCCTGAGGCTGCCTGCATGCCTTGGCTTTTGTAACCATTCCTCAGTATTCAAAGCCAGCAGTTGTGGAGTCAAGTTCTTCTCATGCTTCCATCCCTGTTTCTGTCTCTTCTGCCCTCATCCACTAATAAGGAGCCTTGCAATTACATTGGACAAACCTGCATGCAGGTTAATCTCCCCGTCAAAAACTTACATAATTAGCAACTTTAATTCCACCTGAAACTTTAATTCACCTCTGTCATGTAATCTAACATATTCATAGGTTCCAGGAAATTAGGACTTGACCATCTTTGGGGGACTCTTCTTCTTCCCACCACAACAGTCCTGGAGGTGGCAAAAAACATGTTTCTTGAAGGGGATGTTTAAGTAAGTATTATAATATTTAGAGTCTTGAGATTAAAAGCAAGCTTTCATTAGGAAAAGAATCTGTCATTACCTGGTCTAAATATTTCATAAAATAAAATCCACATAGGTTCCTAAAACAATTAAATAGCAAAAACAATTTGGGGAGTAGGACAGAAATTGGAAGTCGATTTTTAGTTTGAAAATTATCCAAAAAATTTTACCTGGAATTTTTGGCTAAAAGATTTTCTCAATAAGACAGATGATTTTAATCTACATTTGAAATTAACTAGACTTGATAACTAGAATCTAATTCTTCAGACTTCTATATCCAGTGAAATTATATTAAATATTTCAAAGATGAAAGAAAAAAAGATTTTTTCAACCAAAACAAAAGCCAGGAGAATTCATTACTCTCATACCTGCACTAAAAGAGGAAAGTTCTTCAGATAGAAGGAAAGTGATCCCAGGTAAAATTTAGACCTAATCAAAAGAATGAAGAATGCTGGAAATGCTAAAAGGTTGATAAATATAAAAGATATTTTCCCTTATTAAATTTTTTTAAAGATAATTCATTGTTTAAAGGCAAAATAATAACAATGAATTGTGGGGTTTATAACATCTGTAGAAATAAAATGTGTGACAGTAATAGCACAAAGAATAGGAGAGGGAAGTTGAGGTGCACTGTTATAAGCTTTTTTATAGTTTATGTAATAATATTTCACTTGAAGTTAGCATGTGATAAGTTGAAGATGTATTTTGCAAACCCTGAACCACCACCAAAAGAGATAAAACAAGGAGGTATAGAAGATAAGCCAATGGTGAAGATAAAATGGAATATAAAAATACTTAATTCAAAAGTATCCAGAAAAAGAAGAGCAAGGGACAAAGTAAAGATGGAATATTGAAAACTATTAGAAAGATGGTTGATTTTTAATCAAACTATATTTATAATTATATGTTAATATATGAATGTATATGCAATTATATCACACGTAAAAAACCAAATTGTTAGACTGATTAAAAAGCAACACCCTGTTTACAAGAGACCCACTTTGAATATAAAGTCACAGATGAGTTAAAGTGAAAGGATGGAAAATGAACTATCAAGCAAACACTAGTAAAAAGAAACCAGGAGATGCTATGTTAGTATCAGACAAAGTGGACTTTAGAACAAGAAATATTACCAGGAATAAAGAGAGATATTGCATATTAACAATGAGATCAATTTACTAAGAGGATATAACAATTCCAAATGTTTACACAACTAACAACTCAGCTTCAAAATACATGAAGCAAAAACTAATAGAACTGAACTCTTTTTTTGTTGGACACTTTTAAGCAGCTCAATAGCAATTCTCTTACTACTGGAATTTTCAAGAATCTAAATTCCATGAATTACTGTATAATGTTTAAACCATTAACATACACACTGCCTTTGTGAAGACAAAATTCTAATTTCCAATATTAATATATGGAATATTAATTGAATATTTATTCAAAAAATACCAACTACATACGAAGTACTTTTTATATGTTATATAATCAGCGCAATAACCCATACTGCACATTAGGAAACTAGGCCTTAATGAGATTACATACTTGACCAAGGTCACACAGGAATGGGAACAGCTAACATTTGAACTCAGGTCTGTTTGCTCATGAGTCTGTGATCTTTCCATCATACCATATTCTCTCTCTAGAAAACACATGAGGATTTGAAATAAACTTTAAAAAAAATCTAACTCTAATTTGGATGTCAGTGTAAGTGATGGTCATTCCCTGAATCATCAAAGTGGTTGTAAAGGAAGAAAATGCGATTTGTTGATTAACTGCCTTTGCCTTAGAGAACTACTAAAAATGACCCCATTTATTTTGGGTGAATACCCCATTCTACAGGAGCCACAAATACTAGCAGAGTCTAAAGGCCTACAAGAGCACATGCAAAATTGACAGCAATGCATAGTCTGTAATTTCAAAAATCTATATACAACACTTCTATGTTAATATTTGTCAAATGAATGAGCGAATGGGTAGTATTTCTGCAGTCAAATGATAATATCATGGGGTTTCAGTGTGATTAATTCACTAGTTTATAAAGCATGCTGACTAAAGAGGTAGGATTGAAGAAACTGCTATTTTTCTGCAATTGATAAAATCTTCATATTGTAATATTTCTATGACCTTATTAATTAAGTCTTAAAAACTTGTTCTAACAAAGGAAGTAGAACTGAATCAAAGAAATGCAGAAAGGACATTTGTTGATAAAAGATAAGGTCGAATTAAAAAATGTCTTCTGATTGCAACCATAATTTAGAAACTATTTTAGAGATTATCAAAGCATCACAACCTATGATATAGCCATCTTCATAGTCACATCTTGGACATGTTCACTCCCTAAATCTCGTGGAACAGACAGTTGGCAGAATCAATGTGTTGCTAAGGAAACACATCAAGCATAAACATAACAGGTTCAAAGGGCTCCAGGGAATTATTAATAAAGCCATAAAACCTGCCAAATAATTGGAACAATAAAGTGGAAAATTACTTTCAAGCAAGACTAAACATTTCAACTGACTGCTAACAGGCTTTTAAAGAATATATACATAGACAGGGAAAAAGAGGTGAGGACTTTTAAAGATCCAAGTAGTTAATTAATGGAGACTGAAGCCAAATGCAAGCATTGGCAATATTGCGGAAAAATTTGGTTTCTGGTTTCACAAAGGGGATTTACCTTAATCAAATTTATTAGTAAAAAGGATGAGGGTGCAGAGAACAGGCTCCTTGAGGCAGCTGAAAAATGGACCAATATTCTAAGCTTTGCAATTTGATGTGTTTCTTGGTCCAAGTAAAATATAACTAGGGTGTTAAAGGAAGTAGAGACAGAAATAGGAGACCTTTTTAATGAATAGTTTTACAAGTGCACTTAGTTCTGGAGAGACCCCCTAGGATTAGCCAATATGATGGAATTATTTTTAAAAGGTCTGGAAATGTACCAAGTGGCTTGCGTGCCAGTTGACATCACTCAGATGAAAAGTGTTAAAAGGTGTTTTGAGGGTCAAATGAAGAAACAGTTGGAAGCTTGCTTGCTTGATGAAGGAATGCCAACTGACTTTTCAGATGGGAGAGAGATGCTTCATTAACTTGTCAAAATGTCAGAAAGGTATTATTTCTGCGGAAGGAAAGGGGTGTTATAACACATCCTTAGCATTTCTGTAGTTGGCAATTTACTGAAATGCTCTACTAGGGTTAAAACGATCTCTTCTCTTGTAAGTGGCATAATGGGAAAATTGGGAGATTGAATTGAGACTTGCTAAATTGTAAGAAACAGAAGTTATCTGGCAATTGAATCATTGCTAGTTCAGAAAAATCACCCTCTAGAGAACTTAATTTTGGCAGCCATGTGGACAGCTTCCTCTTTTTAGACAAAAATCTATGTAAAATCCCTCCTTAGGCACTGTGAGTATACAAACTCATACAGGACATGATGTGTGACAAACTTATTTTTCAATAAAACTTATTTTTGAATAAAATTTAAAAAAACTTATACACCAAGGAAAAGTTAATTCCATCACGACATCACCTTGGCAGCCTCCATGCTCATTTTAGGGATGCCGCCTTTGGACAAGTCAGACTTGGAATTTCTCTTGTGGAATTGTCCCACAAGACCATGGCAAACCTTAAAAATTGTATTTAACAGTGAAAATTTTTCATACTTTGAACAAAAATATTATATTTGGGAAAGGTCCAAAGAAATCAGAGCCTCATCTGGTAAAGAAAGTGAGTGATTTAACTGTTATTAATACTAATTCAAAAAAATGAGGTGTAACTATTAAGGAAAGAAAGTGATATTCTTTTGTGGCTTGTAACCTGGTTTTCAAAGTAACTCCCAGAGCATTTTAAACATGTTTTGATCAGTGAGGTATGCTTGTAATGGAGCTAAAGGTTTCCAAGGTGAAGACATCAAAGGACAGTTTTAGAATGGGTGGCTAGTATGATGGCTAGAAAGACAGTCTCACGGTGTTTTAACTTATAAAGAGAGAGAAATAGATATTTATGTCTAGTAAAAATTCCTCGGTGATTTTAAGAGATGGGAGCAATATATTTTTAAACTTTATAGGAAAGAGTCAAATTTGTGTTGTGGTGTGCTGTGGGGAAAAGAGCATGGTACCTGTTGGAAGTCCAGAGTTCAGGCTCTGTGAACGTAGATAAGTCACTTTAGCATCACTTAGTGTCTGTTTTTATATTAAAAATGGGATTATATTTACTTTTGGAAAATGAGCCAAAATATTTGAAAGACATGCATCCATGTGTACACAGCGGAGGGTGATTGTGAGGTTCAAATGAGATACTCTATGAAAAAGCACTTTGAGAATACTTATACTCAGCAATAAAATGTATTGTAATTTGAGAGAAAATATTTTAATGAGGAAAAATTAGAAGCATATAATTATATTGGACTTGGTTCTGCCTCCTGGCTTCCTTGCAAAATTAAGTTGTTATTTTCATTTTTGCATAAACAGAGGCATGAACTTTGTAACAGCTTTTCCATATGTAAAAGAATGAGAATTAATACTTGCCTTCAAGTTATCACGTGAAAATACAAATGGAGTATTAGTAGAAATGTCTGGAAAGAGAAGTCTTACATAAAGTATGAATTTATCTTATGTGAAATAGCCTGGCAAGTGCCTGGCACACAGTTTACCATGATATTCTTAGGATTCAGGGACAATGGTTTGTCATTCAGTGTCATACTTTCACATTTACATATTTAGAACTCAGAGTTGAGCAGATTTTCTAGTAAGAGTACTGACATTTTTGTTTCCTTAAAACATTAATTGTAGTCCCAGAGACCCTAGAGATGGGAAAAATAAGCTTCCTTTTAGTAGTGGAAAATCTACCAAGTGATGGCAAATATGACTTGAATAACATGAATTAATTAGGACACAAAAGAGTCAGAACAAAAGACTCTCGCCTTATTTTCAGGTTTCTAAATTACGTATTAAAATTGGGCATGTATAAATAGAAACATCATGCAAAATGCCCAGAACTTAAGAGATATTTTGCATTTAGCATGGAAAAATCCTCAAGACCTCTGAAAAAATGAAATTTTGACATTATTTTTTCTTTCTATTACTTGCCCAGGCTAGTATGTGTTATAAATTACTCCATTATGCCCAGGAAAGGATATTGGATAGTCTCTATGCCGTTAGTCAAATAGCAGTAAAACATCTTAGCCAAGGAGGATTCAGCCTTTCTGGGTCTCTCCAATATTCTCCAATGTGCATCTGATAACCCTGTGTGCTGGATTTTGCCATGTGAAAATTCATGCTGTGAGATGTAGTGGGAAAGAGAGTGAGAGGACGTCTGGGGCACAAGGCTGATGTCTCAGAACAGCTAGCTATTTTCCTTTTACAAACTCCAGAATCTGTCTTTATAAAGGCTTCAATACAGCAAGGAGCTGGATATACTACAGGCTAGATCATCATATGTTAGCAGTTCTCCTTCTATTACATGGAGAGTTTCCAAAATGAGTCCATGTTTTCTGAATCTAGTGGTAAAGAAGTAGAACTATGGTTTTAGGGGCTGAGAGCAGTACATCACACCTCATTTCATAGACATTTCATGAAGTGCTCAACTAGCTATCACAAGACTTGTACTGTTTCTTGGTCCACGTAGAGATATACTAAGTGGACGTATATAAGAGAAACAGTTTTATCTAGATATACAATTTTGACAGAGAGAGAATATTTACTATCTGCAGCAAAATTTGGACAATTTCTGCTAGGTAATATCCTATCCATCCAGATACTGATATGAAATATTAACTAGTGGTTCTTGAACTTGGGATTAGTTAAGGGATTTATTTTATATGTTTTAGTAGTCTTAAAACTAAATAGTCCCTATATTAATTTTATCATAAGCTAGCTTAAACACAATTTTTTGTCTTATAAATACTTCTCCATGGACCAGTGATACTACTAGGGACTGGAGATAACACTTAGCTTAGAGGGAGACTGTTATGGTAGTTGGGACTCTCATGTTCTTTGTGTTGTCCCAGTTCTACTTGTTTTTCCCTGGCAGTCCCATGAAAATCTTGGAATTGTCCCTTTTCAGTTTCAGATCTTTATTTATTTATTTATTTTTATGAACTTGGTCAAATTATAGTCTTTATTAATTAACTTATATAGGCACTTTGCTTCACTCCTATATCCTTTGGAGAGATCCTCACTGATTAACCTGATAAATCATGTTTTTGTGTATTTACTTGACCTGGTAGCTCTCTGAACACATTTTGATCTATGTATCTGTGGCAATATATTTTCCGCTGTCTGCTTTCTTTGGTTCACTATGTGAAGACAGGATTTATAATTCATTATTTTTGGTGGGAAAGTGATTTCTGTTTGAGGCCCATGCTAGATATGGATGCCCAATAAATCAAAAAGACTGTTTTTGACCACAGGTAACAGAAAACCAAGGATATCTTAAACTATTAGGATGTTTAATTTGACAAATAAGAAGCCGAGAGGCTCTAAGAGGATGGCTCACTGGCTCGGTGATGTCAGCAAAGAATCAGGCACTTTCAGCCTTTGCTCAGGATGTCAGCCTTGTCCTTTGGCTCTTGTGTGGTTACAGACGGCTGCTGCAGCTCCAGGCATCAGTCCCAGTGTGATGGCATCTAGAGCAGAAAGAGAGGGAAGGGAGCAAATGAGATCACTCCGTGTTATGTCTTTTTTTAATAAGGATAAAATATTTTACAGAAGCAATTCCGATTTTTTTACATACTATCTTCCAGAATTATGTCTCATGGCCACCTGACCTTCAAGAAAAGGTTGGAAAAATAAATTTCTATCATTTCTAGACTCCTTGGCCTGGGAGCAGGGATAGGCTATTGAGTGGGTAACTAAGGTTCACACCAATTACAATCAATGTGTTTCAATTTCAATTTCACCTTTCAGCCACAGCAGAGGAACACTTCTAATATGTTTTAATGTCAGAAGAGCTACATATAACCAAGTCTCTACTCTTTATTTGTTTTTAACATGGGAATGCTAATGTTTCATAGAGGATAGTAATTTCCTTAATTGCAGAGATATGTGGATGAACATAGATATTTTCATGTACCAGAAATGGGTATTTTGTTGTGCCCTACATATACATAAAATATGCTTGATAAATACTTAAAAAATAGGAGCAGAAACTAATTCAGCACTGGTATTTCCCTGAATATCACTGGATAAGTATTCATTGCTGCAACTGAAACAAAAGCTAAAATCCACACTTTATTAATGGGGGAACAAAAATATTCTATTAATAAAAATAGCCACTGAAGCCATTGATCAAAAGGGTGTATGGATCCCAGAGGGTGATCCTCAGGATTGGAAGACAAATGGGTATATACACATCGAGAAGGCTGAAGCTATTTTAAAAATTCCTTTGTAACACACACACACACACACACACACACTTGCACAGGTTGGCCTTTTTAGAGAAAATCCTGACTTATGTTGTAGAAATTTTACAAGAATGTGCTGTGTGCCAAGGTAAATAGAGATGCTATCTTGAAACTATGCATTCTAAAATTAGCATAGTGAAAAGGTTGTCATTATATTTGCAAGGAATCATTAACATATAGGTTGCTTATGTGTTTAGTGCCTGTGGTGTCAAGGTCTCAGAGAGGTGAGTAGGGGGCACTGTAAGATTTTATAGGTAATGAACATGAGAATATAAAAGGGAAATTCCAAGGGAGATGTGGCCCAGGAATGAATGGCTGATTAGAAGGTTTGAAAGAAGCCACATGAGGTGTTAACCTGCATGAAGGTCAAATTGTCCTATAGATAAGGAGAATGTATAGTAAAACATGTTAATTTGAGCAATATATAGGTATTTGTTTGCTTAGCTTGTACAGTTATAGTTGGAGGTTTATATGGGATAAAGAAGAGCTTACCAATTTTGAAGACAAAGCCCCATATCACTACTCTGTTTAAAATTTAAGGAATTGAGAGAAATTTGTGAGGGTAAGTAAATGTAACCTAGGGAAATTTTTTTTTTTTTTTTTTTTTGAGACAGAGTCTCACTCTGTTGCCCAGGCTAGAGTGAGTGCCGTGGCGTCAGCCTAGCTCACAGCAACCTCAAACTCCTGAGCTCAAGCGATCCTCCTGTCTCAGCCTCCCGAGTAGCTGGGACTACAGGCATGCGCCACCATGCCCGGCTAATTTTTTCTATATATATTTTTAGCTGTCCATATAATTTCTTTCTATTTTTTAGTAGAGGTGGGGTCTCGCTCTTGCTCAGGCTGGTCTCGAACTCCTGAGCTCAAACGATCCGCCCACCTCGGCCTCCCAGAGTGCTAGGATTACAGGCGTGAGCCACCGCGCCCGGCCGGGAAATTTTTTGAGTTGATTAATGGTGTATGCTTTGTGTAATGTATGGAGAAAGAGCACAAAGAATAAATTTGTGATTAATAAGGGATAAATACTTATACTACTGTTGTAGTTTTGAATTTTAAGGTAAGGGTTTAAATTTCATCTTGATACTTTAAAACATCTTTAGAAAAATGGCAGGATAAGAATAATAATAATGGTGACTTTAAAATGGCATCTAGTGTCCACTTTTGTCTCTAGGAGGCTAATGAGAAGAGGTAAAGAGAAGATATTTATCTTTAAATTACTTATTCAAATATGCATGGATACCTACTATGATTCAGGAACTATGCAAGGAAATGAAGACATAGGAATGAACAAAACAGACAAGGCTTCATAGATATTATATTCCTTAGGGGAAAAAGACAACAAAGAAAAATAACAAATAAGTATAGAGTATGTCAGATGATGTTAGGTGCTTGTGAAGAAAAATATCAGAGAATACTGTTTTGGGTGGTTGAGTGGAGACCACTGCTGTTTTATATAAGGTGATTGTGGAAATGTTCATATGTGAGCTGCCTCACAGATGAGAGTTCTGAAGGAGTTGAGAAAATAAGCCATATGGACACCTGGGAGACGAATTTCCAGACAAAAGGGAGTGAGTACAAAGATCTGAAGTCAAGAGAAAGCTTGGCCTGTTTAACACACAAGAATACATAGTCTCTTCCAAAAATTTGCTGAATGGAGTGTCACATAATTGAATTAACATATATAAATAGTACATAGGCATGTTTGCCAGTTGGTCTGTTGTAAAACATTAATCTTTCCTTATAGGGGCACTGGTGAAATAAAATTTTTTAGGGAAATTATATCCTGATTCCACCTAGGTCTTTTTCTTTATTTGTAGACCCAGTTCTTTATTACTCACTTGTTTTCTTATCATAACTACTGTTTTGAGTACTATGTGCTGGATATAGTGCTAAATAATTAGCACACATATTTTGCTTAATGATTTTCTTAGTCTTAGAGACTGAGATTCATCAAGATTAACTTGTCAACTTCAAAGCCAACTAGTGGCTGAAATGAAATTAGAACTTTGTTTCTCAAGTGATGCTACATTCCAAACTGATTAACTAAAGCTTGGATGAAACTTGTAATTTTTTTGTACTTACTATCGTGTACAAATTCAAAAAGGTATTTCCATGTCTACAGTTATTAAAAATTAAAACTTTAGGTAAACTTCAGGTAAACTTCATTAAGTTCCATAGGTATATGTTTCCTGAATTATATTCTTTGGAGCACTTTTCCAAAAGATGTTAATGATGTTTATATGAAAAAGTAGTTCCAGAATCAAATAATTTTTAGGAACACTAGTTTATACAAATAGAAACAGGCAACTAGAATGTAGAGCTTCCCAGAGTCTTGACAATGCTAATGTGCTTTGGACACCTCCATGAACTAAATGTCTTCAAATTGTTTGATCATGGAAGGGCTGTTTGTGAAACATCTTTTAATGTCTCAATGAACGAGTTTACATGAACACAATTTTTGAAATTATACTTTAGTTATTTTAGTTCCTATGAGCTAATACCCAGGTCCATTTAATGTAGGAGGTTTACTATGCTTCAGTGAGAATGTACCCTGGCTATTGCTTATAGCAAAATACCTTCTTTCCTATGCTGCCTTGATTTGAAAGAGCTCCTATAACTTGAACTTAGGTGGTAAAATAATAACATCCAGTAGATGCATCATCTAGAAGCTTTCCCTTCAGTATTTAGAAATCCTTTCAAGCTAATTTGTAGGTTACATTTATACATATCCATTTCTTTCATTCTTTCTTACCCATTTTCAATTGCTGGAAATAAAGAGGAGATAAATATCTTTCCACTTTATCCTTCTTTATGGTTTGCTGTTTAACCATTTCTTGCCTATCTGTAACCCATTTAGGTTTTCTTCACCTGTTCCAACAGTCATTGACAAACTTCAAGTAGGGCTATTCTCTTGGTCCCATATGTAACATATCACAATTTATTCTAGGAACAAATGCCATTATGCTTTTGGCTTATAAAGGAGATTTCTGTTCATTAGTGGAACGTAGTTGGGGCTGTGAGGAGTAGCTCTTTTTGGTATAATTTAACCATGGAAGAAAAGAGTATACAGGAGAAATGTCTGAAGTTTAGCTACATCCTCATCTTGGGTTCCTACTTTCTGGATGTACCACTTAGCTTGGGAAGTCTTAGTTTCAATAATATATTTTTATTCTGCAAAGTTTTCCAGTCACAAGGTCAGCAGAACATAAGATGGTGCCCTGAATCATTGCTCCATTTATTTCCATTGTGCCATATATGTTCTAGAAGTTAAAAAGAGTTCCTCGGAATGAATATCATTTGTTGGAATAAGCTGTCTCATTGTTGCGGGGAAAACTCCTACTTTCATTTCCTCAGGCTCTTCTTCAGGAAGTCTGGAAGCTTCTACCACTCCTGGTTTTTCTCTGGCACTATCATGGCATGGTTGTCCTGTGGTCCCACATTGCGAAGAAAGCTCAGTGACATCTAGACATGGCACAGATCCTAGACAGATTTTCATAGATCCATCTGTTCTAACCTGCACACATCTTCTGGGAGTAAAACCCATGAAGTTTACTGGCAAGAAACTTCAGTTCATTCTCCTTAAAAAATACATGCCAGAGCTGATAATCTTTTCTCTCCTTCAGAGTTTGAGAGTAATTCATAATAAGGAGGCAAGAGCTGCATGCTTCAGCAGACACCTTTCGAGAAATGGCAGCTGTTGGCAGGAGCCCAGCACATGTTCCAGGCAGCAGCCCTTTACAGGCAGCCGCTTCAGTAGGCATGGATGTGGGCTTGGTCTGTGGCAGCTGGTCCTGTGGACAAAAGCTCTCTTGGGTACAGCTTTCGGCAGGTACTCGGTGGTAGTGGGCCAAAGTGCCCCACAGTTTTTTTCACAAAAGTTCCCCCTGGAGCTCTGAAAGTTACATTGGCAAAGCAAGTCTTTGCAAAACACTACACTCCTATCCTCCCACTCAATTCCTTTTCATTCATAAAAGTATAGAGATTTTGGGGAAAAAAACATCTCTAAGCTCAATCCCTTATTTTGTAGTTGTGAAATATGGGCCTCAGAGGGATGCTCTGATTGCTCAATGCTACATAACAAATCGGGGTTGAACCAAGATTGGAAGGAGTTTTTACTATCCGTCTGACCAAGTCTAAGGCTATTCCTACATATTCATTGGTCTCAACTTGCTCTGAACATGAGCCCTGCCATGTCAGGGTGTGCTGGGTATATATGGGTATATATGGACCATATTTACAAAGTCAAAAGCACAGGGAAGGGATGGCCTCAGAAGATTTCTGTATTACACAGTTCTGGTTTCCCTCCCTCACCACCTGCTTCTCTTTGTCTAGGCCCTTAAGAGCAGCAGATGAAGAGTCAGACGCAAGAGCTCTCCTATCACTCTGTTGCCACTTGATTCAAGGACACAGCAAACACAGACATGACTTAGGTGTTGGAGGGGCCAGCATATCCCCAGTTTAGCAGTAGATAATACAGGCGAGTTATGATGTTACTATGAACATTTGTTTATGAGTTTTTGTGTAAACAAATGTTTTCCGTTCTCTTGGGTATATACTTAGGAGTGGAATTGCTGGGTCATATGGCAACTAACTTTTGGAAGAACTGCCAAATTCCATGGTAGTTGCACTATTTTAAATTCCCCCCAGCAATGTATGAGGGTTTCAATTTCTCCAAGATCTTTCCAACACTTATTTTTCATTTTTAAAAACTGTAGTCATAGTCACCTTGGAGAATATGAAATGGTATATCATTTTGATTCCAATTTGCATTTCCCTAACAATTAGTGATGTTGAATATACATTAATTTTAAATCTATATCATTATGCTAAAAGAAGCTCAACAACAAATGTAATTGCACAAAAAACTCAAGCAGTATATGTGAATTAACATTGTGATGCAACCATCATGTCAACATGTGGCAATTTCTAAACTGTAAAATTCACATACATATTTCCGTAGACTCCCAATTACATAGACATGCAGGGACATACAAAAATTGTCCTGTGAGAAACTCAGCTGACTGTGATACAGAACTGGAATCTTTTCTGAAAAGAAATTGATCTTTCAGGAATTGTTAGAAACTACCTGAATACTAAATGCAAAATGTCCTAGACATAAAAAGTAAAATGAATGATTGCTGTGCATAACTCTAACCTACTGGATAATGAACACTTTTTTTTCTTCTGTAGTGCCCCATTTCCTCCCCCTTCTCATGAGATCCTCAAGCATCTAGTGTCCCTGGCTTCTAAAGCTTTTCCTTTCTAAAACTTACTCTCCTGAAAGAATCTTTTTGCTATTAGCTACATGTGAATGTGAATGTAATCCAATGTGTTACAATTGCAACAAGAACAAAAAAGTCAAAGTTAGTGAAATAGTTAAGTTGGCAACTTGAGCTGAGTGAACTCCAATTCCTATTCTTGTATTCTTTGTGTTCTTTTTTTTTTTTTAATTTCAGAATATTATGCAAGTACAAACACTTTGGTTACATCATTTTTCACAGATCTAGAAAAAATAATTCTACACTTTGTATGGAATCATAGAAGACCGTGTATAGCCAAAGCAACCTTAAGCAAAAAGAACAAATTGGGAGGCATTTGCCAGACTTCAAACTATACTACAAGGCTATAGTAACCAAAACAGCATGGTACTAGCACAAGAACAGAGACATAGACCAATGGAACAGAACTGAGAACCCAGATATAAAACCATCCTCATATTGTCATCTGATCTTTGACAAAGCAGACAAAAACATACACTGGGAAAAACAATCCCTATGCAATAAATGGTACTGGGAAAATTGGATAGCCACATGTAGAAGACTGAAACAGGATCTACAACTCTCACCTCTCATAAAAATCAACTCATGGTGGATAACAGACTTAAACCTAAGATATGAAACCATAAGAATTCTAGAAGACAGTGTTGGAAAAACTCTTATAGACTTCGACCTAGGCAAAGAATTTATGAAGAAGGCCCCAAAAGCAATCACAGCAACTTTTTGTTCTTTTTATGGCTTTTCTCTCATTCTTCTATTCCCTACTGGCCATCAGCTGTGAGCGGACTTTTCTTTCTGTTCTGAGTGTAACTGTCGAATTTCAAATATGGGCCCCAAAGTCTTATTCTAAAAATCTATTGAAAAGGTGTTTAAATAATAGTAAACAGATGCTGTAGTTTCCTCTATTAAGATAACTTCAGGGATTTAGGAGATGGATTATGTGATGGCTATTTGGGCTGTTTTTTACTTTTTCCTTTCTGTTATGTGATTACTTTTGCATTATGTGACACCTGGTATTTGATTGCAAATATTCAATAGCCTCAGTTTTTTCAAACATTCCAATCATGTGGACTTCAGACACTTGAAACTTTTATGAAGCAGTCAATTTAGATTATGAAACAGGGAAGCTTTCAGACAAGGCTAAGATGGTCTTATGTCCCAGCAAAGCATTCATGGGGCTGCAACATGGCTGATCTTAGCATCTAGTTTTGCATTGCATGGGCCTTAGGGTGCTGACTACCTCTTTCAGCAGATGTTTGTTGAAAGTTAACATACTGTACTTTGTTGCCACCTGTTGTTTTCAGGAGTAATAATAGACCCTGAATTGCACTCTTAAGTTAATAGCAAACTTGCCAGATCTAATAGAAGAACTATCTTCACCTTTTAACCACCTGCCCCAACAAGATGCATCTGAGTTGTGATAAATGTCACTTTGTGTTTTAGACTAATGTGTTTTCCTATCTTTGTATTTATAACTACCATATTGAAATAGAGTACAAATACCTTTTCTCTTTCCTCACTCAGATGTACACCATTCATTTATGTAAGTACTGCTGCTTATCTTGGCTGTCTCCTGTCACTGCCTTTTTGCTGTGAATAGTCTATGATGTCAATATAGTTAATTTTGAGAAGGTTCATTTGTTCTGAAGGAAAAAAAGGTGCTAATAATTGATTTAAAGAGACTATTATTATTTGTAGTCAAGCTATTTTGTTTTACCATACACTGTTGTCAGGCTAATACTGCTTGGTACTTTATTTCTGTCACCTAGTCTCTTAACCAGGAAACTTCTAGCTTTTACTTTGAAAATGATGAAAAGAAATGATAATGGCTATTTGACTCATTAGTTCTTCACTTATTGAATTCAGATAAAAATCATGATTAGCCTAAATAATTTATATCTGAACAATTTAGAAAGTGTTAACTCCAAGGAAAATAAAATAAAATCATTTGACAATAATTTACAGGTTGTCTGGGGAAGTTACTATGAGTAACAGATTGGCACATGAAAATCACATGTTCCCAAGGGTTATGCCTCTTCCCGGATTTCTACACATCTGTTTCTTTCTCTCTCCAGTTTATCTGATCCCATTTCAAAGTGTGTGTGTGTATGGTTACTAAGTCATGTTTCATCTAAAAGCTGCATGTTGCCAAACATGCTTAAGCCTTGATGGAGGTTTTGAAAATCAAAGGTCTAAACAAGGAGTGAGGATGACTTGGAGAAGGCTTGGGAAACTATAAAGTCATGCAAAGAATAATGAACTTAAAATGAAGAATAGATAAAAACGGAATGCATCAGACTGAAGAAATATTGTTACCATGCAGACAGAAAGAAAAAAAAATGCAAGGATGGTAAGATACAAATGAATTATTGTGCATGCTTGGATGTAGGTGAAAGATAAGGAGAGAAAAATGTTTTTCTTACCTGAATTGGCTGTCATTAGCCTAAACTGGTCCATAGTATTATTAAATATTAACAATGACTTAGTATTATTAACAGTGAAGGTTGACATCTTAAGGAATTTTTTTTTTGGTGTATGTGATATTTAGACTCTGTAATATTTTTTATTTCTGATCTTTTTATTTCTCCTCCACGTGCATGTAAATCCAGGTCTAGGTTATATTTACTTCATAAAGCTCTGAATCATTGGAAACAAAATTTTCTTTTAAAAGTTTAGATATTAATAAAAATAAATAAACAAGCTTTTATAAATCTTAGACAGGAGAATAGTTTTTAAAAAATGTAATCTAATATTATAAAGCTGATATAAATAGATATGTAATATAAACTGGATATATTAGTGGGATCTTTGATTTCACTGAAATGATATCACGTGTAACATTGTCTTTTAAACCTATCCCACTGATTGCAAGTGTCAGAGCTAAGCATATTGATAAGGATTTATTAAAGTTTTAGGAAGGTGGTACAATACAGTGATAAAAGCACATACTTTGGTATCAGACAGGCTTCAGTTCAAATTCTGGCTCAGTCACTTCCTATCTATGTAACTTTGGGCACATTATTTAATTTCTTTGAACTTCTGGTTCTTGCTCTGTAAAATAAATATAATGTTTATAAAGCAGAAACTGTTCCCTGTGTGTGGTAACTGTTCAATAAATGTTGTGTGTTATAATGACCTATCATCCTAATTCTTTCCTTCTCTGTTTAAATAAAATTACTAATTCTCTTCATTTCTCATTTTTCTATTCTTCTTCTCCTGACAGCTCTTTCTTCCCATTCATACACCATTTAGCAGGGCTTTGGATGAAATACAGGATTCATCAACTCTAGAACGATGGGAGTGAAAATTACCTTAAGTGACCATTACATCCATCCCTGTTTCAAAACAATGAAATGTCTGGAAGCTTCAAGACAAAAAGGAATTTTTCTTTCCATGTAATTTTAAGAATAGAATAGATTACCTCTTTGGGTAATATCATGTAAAATATTCCTTATGTGTATTCTTGGTCTCTTTTTATTCAATTTCAATCAATCTACTTAAAAGATAACCTTTACAATTCTATCTATGTAACAATTCCTGACTAAATTGTAAATCCTTTGCGATCACCTCAACTCTGGCTAAATGTCCTTTATATTTCTTACTATTAATTCTGCTACTAGTTAGAATATAGGGGGTTACAAAAGGTCACTGCTCCTAACATAACCAAGAGAAAACACTGGGTAAACTACAAAGAAATATATTTTCTTTAAAGACATCAAAGAACTATGAATCCAGTTGAACTTTTAATAGCTGTGAATGTGGTGTCATGGCAGATTGGAATCTGGTGGTGATGCAGACAGACACGGGGCTTCTGCTGAGTAAACAGCCAGGTGACAGCATACAGACTAAGTTAGAAAGCAAAGAGGTTTTAAGGTACTTACCTCCCAACCCCTTGAGGAGAGAGACACTTGATTCTACCTTTAAAGCACTTGAAACTAGAAGTGAAATAAATGTTGAAAAGCAGCTCCAACCTTGTTCAACTCCTTATGGCATTGAAGAGTTCAGCTCCTCACCCTAGATGCATGACAGATAAAAGAGGAGCTCTTTTTACAGGAAACTGTCACCTATTTCAGTCTCAACTGTTCTTTCATACACAATGTCTGACAAACAATGAAAACTAAGAGGCATGCAAAAAAGCAGGAAAATGTGGTTCATAATAAAAAGAAAAAATATAAGCACATCCACAGAAATGCTAGAATTAGTAGAAAAGACTTGAAAATAACTATTATAAATATTTTAAACATTTTAGAGGAAAAGGTGGGCAAAAGGGATGAAAATATGAAGGATGCAAAGAGAGAAAAGGAAACTTTAGAAAGAATAAAATATAAATTTTAGAACTGAAAACTATAGTATTCAAAATGAGAAAAGTTTTCAGTGGGCTTAACAGAAGGCTGGACAGAGAAGAACAAAGAATTAATCAACTAAAAAAAACATGTCAGTAGAAATCATCCAGACCTGTGTGACAACATCAAATGATTTTTCATATATGAATGAAATTGGAGTTCCAGAAAGAGAAGAGAGAGGAAGAGAGAGAGAGAGAGAGAGAAAGGGAGAGGAAGAGAGAGACAGGGAGGGAGAGAGGGAGAAAGAATGGGACACAAGAAGAGAAATAGTGGCCAAAAATTTTCCAAATTGATTAAAAACATTACTTCACAGATTCAAGAATCTTAGTGATTCAAAAGCATAAATACAACAAAAATCCACACACAGACACATCACAATGACCCTGCTGAAAATCAAAGGTAAAGGAAAATTTAAAAATCAATCAGAGGAAAAAGGCACAATACATTCAAATCAACAAAGATAAGAATGAAGGCAACTTATAATCATAAACAATAGAAGCCAGAAAACAATGGAATGACACCTTTAAAGTAGTAAGAAATGAAAAAAAAAAAAAACTATCAACCTATCAATAGAATACTCAACAAAAATATTTTTCAAACATGAAAGTTAACTTAAGACTTTTTTCAGACATGCAAAAGTTGAGACAATCTATCATCAGCAGTCCCACATTGTAAGTAACACTAAAGAAAATTCTTAGGGCTGAAAAAAAGGTCCCAGATGGAAATCATATCTGTAAAAAGAAAAAAATATAAATATATATTTATAAATATAAAAAAATATTTATAAATATATATAAATGTATGGTATATTAAAAAACTAAAATATTTCTTTAAAAACTATTGTTTAATTTAAAGCAAATATAGTGACAAAGTATCATAAGGGTTATATTGTATATAGAAAAAAATACATGAGAATAATGTCATAAAAGGTGGGGTGAGGCAAGTGGAATCATACTGTTGCAGGACTGTTACATTATCTATGATGTGATATAATATTCATTCAAGGTACACTGTGGTAAATTAAGGATTCATATTGTAACCACTCCAGAAACTACCTAAAGAATAATGCAAAGATATATAGCTAAAAAGTTAATAGAAAATATGAAGTGCAATGCAAAATGAAAATACTGGATTAATTAAAAAGAAATAAAGAAAAAAGTGGAAAAAACCCTGATGGGTAAATATTAAACAAATAGAAAGATGGTAGACTTAAACTTAATTGTATGAGTAATTACATTAAATGTAAATGGATTAAATGCTCTAATTAAAAGGCAGAGATAGATTAGATAGTATATCAAAATAAAATCCAAATTTGTACTATTTACAAGAGATGCACTTTAAGAACACAGCTAAGTTAAAAGTAAAAATGATGGAAAAAAATGAACCATGTTGCCATAAATCCTAAGAAACTTGGTATGACTGTGTTACTACCAGACAATGTATATTTCAGAGCAAATGGATGAAGAGGAGATCAGAGGTGGAGAGGTGAAATATTTTATGATTATAAAAAAGATCACCTTATCAGTAAGATATAACAATTATGTCTTGATTATTCACCTAATAGCAAACTTTCAAAATTTCACGTAAGTTCTTAGTATTCCTCCCCTCTGAGGCCCCTTCTTCTAGCAGATCTATGAGTTTAGTGCTAATTTAACCATTACTGTCATATGGGCCCATGCTTCTGTGGAATACAGTACCATTACCTAGGCAGAGAAGGGATTATGTGCCATACCTGCTTATCTGTTTATTTATTCCCTTACAGAAGGAATCCAATGCAGTGGCATGACATTTGTCAGGAATTAGAGACCTAGCCTTGGTACTGCCAGTAATATTAGGCAAGTCACTTGAATATCTCTGATCCTCAGTTTCCTAATGGGGAAATGGGGATGAAAATTTAAGCTTAGAAGCTTAAATGAGGTAACATGTGCAGTGCTAGATAGATGTGAGGCATTGTTGTGAGCACAGTTATAGACTTGCTTTTTGGCACCTGTTTAATCCTGGCTCATGTGCAGCTGATGGCTCCCAGGTGCTTTTCTATTATTTGTCAGTCTATTCTATTTTTATCCTGAGTCATTTAAAGACAGAGCTCAAGGAGACTTATAAACTGCTATGAGGAAGTTCATAGAGCTCTACTCTTAATTTGGAGCCTCTTATATCCTCCCAAGAGGGAAATTTGAGGATTCTAAGCATGATAATTACATTATACCAGGAGGCAATTCCTATTCTAACATATGGTTTAACATTTAATAAAGAGGGAATGAAAGTATTTAATGAAAAAAATAAAAGTTTTGACCAAATTAAGTTTTAAAAAATGTATTTTTTTTCACCTAAAAAGAGTTTTTCCATTTGGTTTTATTTCTGGAGAGAAATTGGTTTCTGTATATAAAAGGATTAGAACACTCTTTGTGTGGTTTGTCTTTTAGAGAAGTATATTTTTTAGTGATGAAATTTCCCTGGAAGGAGAAGAGGTTACCGGAACAGGTTTTCTTGGCATGTAAGAAAATTATAGGACTATGTGAAATTACAGTTTTAAGATTTAGGGAAGTTTGAAATTATATAATGCTTTCATATTATATGTTAAGAACTTGCTAATTATGGTGGGCCTTTTAAAAATATTAAACAGTGTGAGTATTATTTAGAAGTTATTTGTCATCTAAAAATTACATGTGATATATCTAAATTGTGTCTGAGTTTTATTAATCATCTTGATAATAATAATAATACTTGAGAACCAAGAAGTTGATAGTCTTTTCAGGAATAGCACTATTAATATAATTAATGATATGGTGACATATAATCACAAGAAAATCATGTAGACTCTCTTAGATATTTGTTGTGGCCAAAACATTAATATTTTGTTTTATTACATTTTATATATGAACATATATACACAAGTGTTTTATTCAGCACTTGCAGCAAAAAACTGCTTCCCAAATACCTACATGAATTATTGTATGCTTCATGTTCTATTAAAATCAAACAGGACTGAAGAAAATTTCACTGTTTAAATCTTGAGTATGACTATTCATATTCTTGTTTGTTTGTTAAATTCCTAAATATACTATAGGCAAATTTGGTGCTTGCAACATGACAGGCTGGTTTTCTGTTGTGGATGTCATTTCCTAATCAATAATAACACCCCCTCCCTGAAAAATGTAGGGAATGTTATAGGGAGGCGATAAAAAAAGAGATAAAGGCACTGCAGACAATTTTCCTGGTACCAGGCTGGGAGAGGGAGCCATGGGAGCAGTGTGGGGTGTGGTAAGTAGGATCCAAGGGTTTGAACTCCAGTTCTGGTTCTGCCACTTACTCACTGTATATGTGATCTTAGGGAGGTCCGTCTGTGTTGGAGCCTCAGTCCTCTCATCTGTAAAATGGTATCTGCCCAACAGTAATGCTGCAATGATGGAATCAGATTATATTTATAAATAACTTAATATAACATTAGGGACACGTACATAGCAAACAAATGATTCGTATGATTCAACCAATAAATCAAAAGTGAATCTTTCCACTAACGTGGAATATAAGAAGTCATATCATCTCCATCTTGATTTACTTAATCTTCCTGTGGAATGATTAATCTTAAAAAAAGCAGGTTATCTCAGGAAAAATTTTATTGAAAAAAATCATTTCTCTGTCCCATCGTTCATTAACAGGAGGTTGCAACTCTGGCTTTTTCAATCAGGCTTTGGTATGTAAAAAAGGGGTAATTGGGGTCTATTAGTTAGTTTATTAGTTAGTGTGTGCTTATTCCACATGATAACCTATTTATATATTCAGTTTCTTACACTAAACATTCTCTCAGAATATAGCTTTAATTGAGTCATTTGCTTAGAGGCAAATCAATAATTAATTTCCCCATTGGAAAGCTATGACTTGGATGTTTCCTTTAAGCATGCCAGTTAAAAAATAGAAAAGCCAAAATATATACATTTATTGACAACTTGGAAGATATTGCTAGGATTTTTCACAAGGTCTTTGAAGATTAACACCTTATTTGAAAAGAAATCTTAATTACGCTTGATAGGATGCTTAAGTCTTAACATTATATTCCTGCTTTGTAATACACACTTGGCTCACAATGATAATTCCATCACAGTTTGTGGTGATTAGGAAGAACTGTATCAGACAATGGATAAGCTTGTTATGAGGTGACTAAGATGGAAAGAACTGGTTTGAATTCTTCTTATATTCTATAAACTTTAGAGAACCAGTGATAAACTGGTCACTATGTAGTATTTGCTAATGTAAAATGTTGGTAATCTTTAGCTTATTTGCCAACAAACTTACAACTGAGTTGTAAGGATGAGAAAAATGAGAATTGTATTCACTTTTGTTTCCAAAACTATGAGTTCATCTAAAGCATAACATTAATAATTCTTCTTCCACTAGCTCACCATGCCGTTTTCTCAGAGGTATGTACCTAATATGATCCCCCTAATTTAAAATTACACACCCCAGTGTTCTCAATATCCTTTACCCTGCTACATTTTTTTCTAGAGCACCTACTACCTCTAATGCTGTGATCCCCAACCCTGGGGCCATGGGCTGGTACTGGTCCGTGGCCCGTGAGGAACTGTGCACAGCAGGAGGTGAGCGGTGGGTGAGGGAGCGAAACTTCATCTGTACTTACAGCTGCTCCTCATCACTTGCATCACTGCATAAGCTCCTCCTGTCAGATCAGCAGAGGCATTAGATTCTCATATGAGCATGAACCCTACTGTAAACTGTGCATGCGAGGCTTCTAGGTTGTGCGCTCCTTATGAGAATCCAATGTCTGATGATCTGAGGTGGAGCTGGGGCAGTGATGCCAGCACTGGGTAGTGGCTGCAAATACAGATTATCCTTAGCAGAGAATTTTGACTGTACAATAAATGTAATGCGCTTGAATCATCGCAAAACCATCCCCCTATCCCTGGTCCGTGGAAAAATTGTCTTCCATGAAATCGATCTCTTGTGCCAAAAAGGTTGGGGACTGCTGTTCTAATGCACTATATATTTAAAAATATTTGTTTGTTGTCTTCCCTATACTCCCATCAACTGTAGACTCCAAGAAGCCAGAAAGTTCTGTTTGTTTTGTCCAATGCTATATTTTCAGTGCCTAGAATAGTCTCTGATACTCAGTAAATACTGAATAAATATTGTTGAATGATTGAATAAATGCATCAGTAAATGCAGAAATAAATAGATGCAATGTACTCGGTTGAGCACCTGGAAGTGATTCTAATTGATTATTTAGCTGATTGCCTGAAGCCTGGTCTCATCAATGGAGTGTGCCAAATGAAGCTGAAATGTCAGAAATAAATTGGAATCTTGTATAAAGATAAATCCAAAGAATTTAGGGAGATTGGGTATTCTCCAACTTTATTCCTCAAGAGGATATCAAAAACACTTCCTGCACCAGATGTTAAGAAATTCATTGAGAAGGGGAGTGTGGAATTCTTGACTGCAGTGGTTACTATCTCTAGGCTGGAATGATACTACCAGATACTCTGGCATCCTGTATTTACTGAGGGCAAACAGCAACAGTTAATTGGCCAAGCAAGGTGATGTGTTTCCCATAACAATCAGCAGGGCAAGAGTGACAGTGATAAAGTTTGACAAGCAGAAAACTCTGGAAGTGGCTAATGGATCATGGGGATTCTGGAGCTCAAACTGATGATGGCCCACTAAGGTCCCAGGTAAAAACCCT
This sequence comes from Eulemur rufifrons, assembly GCF_041146395.1. NCBI lineage: Eukaryota > Metazoa > Chordata > Mammalia > Primates > Lemuridae > Eulemur > Eulemur rufifrons. Next base: position 39,913,655 of record NC_090997.1, read on the forward strand.
CTAGATTTGACAGTGACCTGAGTGACTCACCCCATCAGGTATTCACGGTCCTTCCCACCTTGCCTGACCTGATTCAGATCATAGACCCAGAGCTCCTTTAGTAAAGGAAAAGACTTGTGCCACTGAGAAAGGGCTTTGTAGTAACCTCTGTATGTCTTCCTTCTAGTATTTCTCTAGTATTTTATAGAGAGTGATTAACTTTATTATTTGATTCGTTGGTAGAGGGATATCAAATCTGGCTTGTGACTGAACTAAATAGAGGAGGACTGAATATCCCTCAAGGATAGCTGAGGTGACTAAATGACTGTGGATATTCACTTTGGGAGAGAGGATGTGTATGTTTTATTTGGAATATAGACAATTTCATTAATTCAGGTATGAGTATTCTGTTGTTGCTATTGCTTTGCTTTGCAGTTATACAGATGGGAAGGAGGCTATGTTTGGGGGAAGAAGTCAAAGGAGTAGATTAATGATGACACTGTATCTTGCTCCTGCAACAACCACTCCTATTACCTTCTAACTTGTGTTCTGTACCACTCATTGTTGAGTTTCAGCACAACTCCTTTCTCTTGTTTATGAAATGTTTCTACTTTCTGAACTCTACAGCATGCATTCAATACCATACAATTTAGTCCTTAATTATATACTGCCCTGTCCTTGGGTAATTTTATATATGTGTCTTTTCCCTCCTTGAGATCATATTACTTTAGGAGGAGGATGTCATATGTTCTCTTTTCTGTCATGCTCAATAACCTCTGAACTGTCAATCTAATGGAACTTCCATAGTCATGGTATCCCTTGCTATCTAATATTTAACATATTTATAATTTAGGGAAGCAGAGATCTAATAATTCAATCATAACAAACCAAATAGACAAGTTCTGACACCCAAATTCTGAAAGTCTGGAAAAATTAAAATACATTAGCATTTCTGAGGCTGCTAAAATGGAAAGAGATCAAAGCACCCGCTCTTTAGTCTATGAAACCAGCCAGCAGAGGGAGCAAAAGAGATACTTAAGTTTTCCCATTTCTGCTTGCTGACTGCCCACAGTGGTTGCTGCTGAAGCTTGGCTATTTATATACATTTTTTTTTTATTGAGGGAAAATATACATATAAAATTTTCCATTTTTAAGTGTACAGTTCAGTGGTAATAAATACATTTATATTCTTTTTTTATTCTTCCATTCCTCTTATCCCCCTTCCCGGTCTCTGTTAACTACCAAGCTACTCTCTATTTTCATGAGATCCACTATTTTAGCTCCCCCATATGAGTGAGAACATGTGATATGTGTCTTTCTGTGTTTGGCTTATGTCACTTAACATAACGGCCTCCCGTCCCTTAATCCCAAGGCAGAAATCCTGCTGTATAATTACTAGGTGCTTATGAGGTCAGTTAGTTCAAGGATTCTGCCTGCAGGAGTAGACACCTTAAATGTTGCTAGTTGAAAATCCAGGACTAAAATTCTAGGCCTTCAAAATTCTAGGTGGCTTAGGAAGTAAGGCAAGGGGATTTTGAATGAATAAAAAAGTTAGTTTTGTACCGGTTGCTTAGGAAAAATGATATTAATGAATTTCTGTTACATTCGGTGCTACCTAAAGTCTTTTAAGAGATTTCTCACATGTACTCTATGATGTAATAAAATTGTATTTTCTATTTGATGAGGAAAATCACAAAGAGAAAGTTTCTCAGAAAAGAATATTTTAAATGTATATATACATGCAAATAAATATGTATGCATATATAGCAGATATATTATACATATATATGTCTATATTCCTGTATAAAATGTCTTTTAAAGCATTTTATATGTAGGTCAAAGGAACTTCTCATTCTCCTGGGCATTTGGGTTTAGACAATTCTGTCAAGTGTAATCATGGAGAAGGCCAAAGACTCATACATGATTTGCAGCATCCTTTGCAAAGCTTTAAGAATGTCATTTATTACATTCTTTGGATGAGTTCAATAGGAGGTTTCTTTGGATGTATCAGATCATACTTCCAAAACTATTCCCTAAATTTAATAAAGTTATATTAAAGTATAGCCGCAAGGGAATTGAAGAAACAAAAAAAAATAATAAAAATATATGATAATGCAAAGCTAATATGAGTTTAATATGAATCATTTTATTCATATGCTGAACGATATCAAGAAAAGGAAGCATTATAGCATATTTCATTTTTAAAGAGAAGATAAATAATAATGTCCATGTAGTTTCTTTTGTGTTGAGGATGTATAAACTCTTACACCAGTGAAATGTAATGCAAACTGGGAATTTCCAGATATCATAGTGTGATGGTCATCTTTGTTACTCTTGTAACTTCTGACTTTAGTTCAAATTGCATTAGATTTTGTTATTTAAGTTGGTATTTAAAAACAAGTCATATGGAGAGTCTTTTGATTTAGACTAATGAGATTACTTTTATTAGGAAGTAGATTGGATACATTTGTGTATGTGAATGTGTGTCTATATGACTGGTCAACAACAGAAATAACTTCAATATTTGTCTCTTCAAGAAAGAAGAAAATTAACGATTGTGAAAAATTTTCCCCCTCTATTGTGTATTTCTATCCTGTAGTGAATTAGTCTTTATTAGAATGTAGTCATTCCTTGTGCCAGAGGCATAAAATCCCAGGGCAAATGGAGCTCTATGGGGGACACCCTTTCTGTCCTCTGGCTGAGTAGTTGGGTTGTGCAATTCATGGAAAGAACAGCATTACCACTTGGAGAAGAACACTCCACTGAGTGTTTTGTAAGAACATCCAGAAGAGAAACAAATAAACCAATGTAGGCATTCATTTTGTTAGAGACATTAATAAAGCAATGTTTGAAAACTCAAAGTCAAAAATCACCTTTTACTTTAAAAGAATTTAAACTGCTAGGAAGATTAACTGCTTGGGTTTTTTTTCTTGGTAATACAGCTTAAGGAAGTCCATTGTTTTAGGGTTTTTTTTTTTTTTTGGCGGAGTAGGGATAACATTTGAACTTGCTGAAGTGACTCAAGAATTGGGAGAAAGTGCTGAAGAGAAGGTGGTTTGGTGTGATTCAATGATTTGGCTTGAACAAGTTGTCAGTTGTAGACCCAGCTTTATCACTAAGTGATTGCTTGTCCTTGGCCAGTTAAACTTGTTTTCTTATATCTTACCTTTTCTTATAGGATAATATGATCAAATGGAGAAACTTTGAAAAACCTAGCATGCTATAAAATATGGACTATCATTGTGAAAATTATTTGACAATATTAAAAATACTCAAGTAGATGATCATTTTGGTTATTTTGAATGATTTTTTTTTATCATACTCTAGACTATACAGCTTAGAAATAATAAACCTTAACTAAGAATAAGCCAAAGTGCTCTGATCTTTGGAAATCAGGCGGAAAAAAATGCAATATTCATGAGGACATTTGTGGTGATTAGGGAGATGACCTTAACAGGTTATCAAATTCACAACCTCTTACAATGGACCAAACTTAAGCCAATTCGATGAAATGAGATTTTCCATTGTTTATAAAGATTACCACAGCCAGCCAGCACTCTATTCCAGTACAAGCAGTTTCAACATTATGCAATCCTTTTTTATGTAATTCTTGATTCTCAGGCCACACCAGTATGGGGATAAAAATAGAATATTATGATTGTTGCACACTGGTATTTCTCTGGCCCTGCTCCTATTTACTATGTGAGAACTCCAGACCACCCCTTACATTTCTATTAAATAGTTACAGCATTCTTAAGATGTATGTCATCTACAATCAGAAAATTTATCCTTTTAGCTACCCAGTGGCATCCTAGGCTACTTTTTCTTTCTCTCTTATCCTAACCCAATGTAGTATGTCTCCTGCCTTGTGGTATTAAAAACAGTAGCTTTGCCACCACTGTCACCCTATGGAAATGATTCTAGATGTAAGTGTCTGTGTCCAAGGTGCCTATTGCCAAATGTGTTGATGAATCTGTCTTAGCATTAGCTACCAGTATCTCCTGCGGTGGGGGATAAGAACAGCCCAGCGCTGGGGTTACCTTTTGTGCTATCTGTCCCCGCTGTTCTTGGTTATACTGTTCTTTGGTGGATACCTCCATGTGCTAGTACTTGGCCATGAGTCTGCAACGACTGAAGTGAGGAGAATCTGAATGACTGACATTGTACTGCTCTATAGTTATATCTTGCCTTTGGTTCTGGCGTATTTTCCTTGAACCAAATTTGTGTTTCTCAATTCCTTTTTTCTGTAGTTTTACAAACCAGGAGGAGTTTCAGTCTCCTCTTTAATACTCCCCAGCAGACACACCTGAGAGCCCTACCAGACACAGGTGAATGTTGTTTAGGCTTAAATTGTTACATTTTACACAAAAATACCCTTCTAAAAAATCTCTTTAGCATACTAACTTTGAGCCTTTTCCTTTAGTTTGAGTCTTAGAGAGGATTTGCTCATTTTTATAGTAGTACTTCATATACTTACAGATCATGGACAGCCTTCCCACTATTACATCTGCAAAAAACAAACAAACCTCAATTTTTTTTTAAGTAAGGGTGTTGTTTTATAGACTTTTTCTCATCTTTTCGATTATAGGCTTGAAGTCTTCTTCAACTTATTCACAAAGTGAGACACCTCATTCCAAAACATAATTTCTCTCTTTTACAAGGTTCCTTTGTTCATCAAGCCTAAATGATGAGATGAGGCATTATGTATGGGGTCCTAACATAACCCCCATTCTCAGGATGTCTAGTGTTATTGGAATCAAACAAAGCATACATGCCTTTCAAATGATGCATAAGAATGAAGTGTTATAGCAGGCTCCTGGTTTACCCTGGCTTGTAGCTTCCCGAGAGATGCCAGAATTGGCCAAGAAACTTCTTTTTCAAAAGATGGAAAAAATTCCACGGACGACAAACATAGATCACTTTTAAAAAATCATTTTTCTTCTATTTCTATTTAATTCATCAGTCAATAAATATCAAAGCCCACTTTCAAAAAGTGCATATAACGTATTTGTGTTGGAATATGATAGCAGGGATTTTGAGAGCCATTTAGACATTTGACAAATGTCATTTTGAAACAAATGGTTTTATTCCAGGATGAATAAAATCTCAAGCAGACATCAAATTTGGTTGTATTTCTTAAAGACGATATGTCAATTCATTAGTGAATATCAGAGAGCAGACTGATATGTTTCTTTAATATATTTTTTACCTAATTTATCTCAGGCAGTATACCCTGTAGGGTTTTTCTTTCATAGCAACTCCATGAAATGTTCTGGGAAAGAAGAATTTCATGGCCAGTTAGTTTGGAAAGGCTAAATACTATATTCTCAGAGGTCCTGCGGAAAAAAAAAAATGTTTAACTTATTTAACTCATCTATTTCCAAACTAATTTGACTACAATAACTACCCTTTCCTTTTTGTTTTTAACAGGGACACATTTAACATCTTGTGGAACACACTTTGGTAATTATTGCTCTGTTTTAAATTCCCCAACTAACACTTTTGACTGAATGAGTCATTTATTCCAATTTTCCCTTCAATAAATATTTCAGGTATTTCACTGGTCTTTCTGAGTTCACCAGGAGTTTTGATACAGCATGCAAGTATACTTTCATTCTACTCAGATTTTCACAAGCATTTTTTTACACATACTTCTTTGGCAAAATAAGTGTTTGAACTAGGTTCTCATCATAGGGCAAGGCAAATGCAGAAAGGTTCTAAATTTGTATTTTTTAAAGTGAGGTCTAATCAGTTTCTCAGGATCAGGACGGTACTGAGCCTGGCTGGCTCCTGTTTGAGAAAATACCAAAGGTGCAGGAGCTTGAATGAATTGGCAGGCAGCACAGAGAAGCAATGAATTCCATAGCTTCAAGAAACTGTGGATGCTATCTACTGTTAGCCTTTCATCTCCTGTCAGCAATCAGAGGCCCACATTACCAAAGTGACTGGCTTCAGATTAGGTAGCAGTTGTGGGATAGCTGAATTTAAAGCTGGCCTCACAGCTCTTACTTGTCTAAGTTTTCTGCTATACTTGGGGCCTCTGCTATTACTTAGACCTCTGGTGGAGTAGTAGGACCTTGTTTCAAATTCGTCTCTGCTATTTTCTCCAAGAACAAAAGCCCACAAGCATTGACCTTGGTTTTGAAAAGCACAGCTGTAGAGCAGAAAACGCATACCATGTGGTAAAAACAAACATTAAACTGCACCAATATTTTTCTAAACAAGAAAATGAGTGTGGTGTTTGTGTGTTGAGTATGTGTGTGTGTATAGAGTAGTGGTGGTGGTGGGGTGGGTTGGGAAGGGGAATGCACACTCTAATTGACTTAGGCTAGAAAATACTGTTGTCTTGGACCTCCACGAAAAGATAAATAAATAAAATAAGTAAAACTGTCATCCTATTCAAGTAATTGTTGAATATTTTTTCTTACTCAATTTCTTTCTTGGAGAGTTATTAAATAGGCTGTGAAATGGGTTGGTGGCGAAAGATGAGCTGGTAGCAATTATTTCCCCATGTCCTTACTGACTTGGATAGTATCAGCTTTTCTTTGCTATGTACAACCTAACTGAAAATACAGAGCCAATGACTAATGACCCGGGTGTGTCAAAATGGCAGGCAGGCAGGCAGGCAGTGTTTACAACTCATCTCTCTATTTAGCATTTCCCTCTGTTTCCAGATTAATGTTAGTTTCCTCTTAACTCATCAAGCTAAGTCCTTTCACAGGGGAATACAGATTCTATTGCAATTACCTGGAAGACTCTCCACTCAAGTATTTATTGGAAGCCCTTTGAGTTGAGTAGAAGTTTTAACAGAGAAATAAGCACTGCAGAATTATGTCCAGCTGTGTATAAATATTTATAGGAACAGTCACAGCAACTGAAATACTTGATGCAAAGAAAAACAATTACCAAACAAATATGACATTGTTGAGATGCAGCAGAGTATTCCATGCTTCCCTCTCAATAGCTGTATTTATTAAATCCCAAATAATCAGGAAAGTTTCTGAAGTTGGAAACTGGTTGTCAAGAACTGGGTATGCACTAATTAGCATTATTTTCAAGAATAAGGACTCTTGTTAAAGAAAATAAAAAGGAGGAGTTATATTCTGGCTCATCTACCAAAACACGACTTAGGATATTTGGCAATTAAAAAATATAAATAATAACGAAAGGTTACTTTTTAGAAAAGTCTGTGTAAGAATTTGTAATTTATTAGTACTACAGTATTGACATGAATTAGAAAAAAGTGGTAAAATATATGAGGGGAATGGCATTTATTTTATTGACAAAGATAGGTTGGAGTTCACATAGATTTACATATATACTACGATAAATCTAGTTCCCAGGGACTCAGAGCCCAGAGCCTGGGAACACTGGGTTCTAACGCAAAGACAATATTTCACGTAACCTTCGCTGGCTTTGTCATCTCCCCCTCTTCAAGAACTCTGTAGAAGAATTTCCTTCTCATGAAAGCCACTGTAGACTCCTCTTCCTTGCATTTCACTACCCACTGCCAACACATGGCAGACACTTGTCAATTCTGTCTCCCCAATGTCTCTCAGATCTACTTGGGAGGGGCGGGGGGGGTGTCTCTCATTGCTTCAGACCAGGATTTTTACAACATCCCTCTTGCTAGTTCACCTTCATTCTCCATCTCTTCTAATCTGAACTTGAAACAGCTCCCAGAGTAATATGCTCCCAGAGTAATCATAATAAAGTACATTGAGTGATTACTCGATACCAGGCACTTAGCATCCATCAGGCCATTTAATTGTCATTGTGATATCATTACTCCATTTTGTTAGACGAGAAAATTATGGCTGACAGAAGCCAAGTTGCCCCAGGGTCACACAGCAGTCAGAGGCAGAGCCCCCAGGATCTGAAACCCACTATGCTGCCTCTTCAAGTCAATCAGCTCATGTTGTTGCTCTTTGTGTTAATTTTGCTGTTCCACTCAGTCATGATATTGTCATTTTGGGAAGGCAACAATTTCCTTTGCATGCTGTTGTTGTGCTGAGTAAAACAGTAAGGAGAAACTACATGACATAATTTTTATGGCTGTTCTATGGTATTGGCTGTTAATTAAATCCATCCCTGAACCAGAAGTGTTTCAGTGATGCAGAGAGACAATAAACAGATTGATTTGTAGGTTAGAGACATGCAAAGTGTTAGAGAGGTTTAGATCTTTAATTAACTGTGGTTGTCTAATTTAGTTGATTAAAGCACCGCATGAATGAAGTCACGTCCATGAATGCAGTTCCTGTGTGGGCCAGTTTATTTAGTCATGCTTGCACCCTTAGCCTCAGCCAACCTCTTTGCTAATGCATCCTATTAGCTGAAAGCAAAGCACAGTGTGAGTGGAAAAGTGTAAATCCCTCTCAACACTCGGAAAAAATTACTCAATATGTATGTCTTAATGTCAGTGACGGAGAAGCAGGGCATGTTATAAAATCTTTTATTGTTTTCAGTTCTGAAAAAATCATTATGTGACAAAATGTCATGAACCATATACAAATTTGAATATTCTTTATAAAATTACTTTAACTGCATTTTTAACAAATTAAACATTAAGAGATGGGACAGATTTAGGTAAAAATAGAAAAGAAACTAAATTGATATCTTCAATTTTTAAAGAAAAAAATTCATTTATCTAGACAGGAATGGTTGATAGCTACTTGAGCATTTTTTACTTGGAGTATTCACTTTTTTTGTTTCATAATAAATTCTTTTCATCTGAGATGAATAATGATGATCTCTGATACTATATTAATTTTCATATGCTTGAAATAGGGCTGCCACAATTGGAGAAAAATAAAAGTAATCCAAGTAATATTTCTCTGAGGTGCTAGAGCCTATTTAATTCCTGATTACAATACTATTGTTCCTATATTGCCATTCTGCTCAATTATGAAAAATGATTTTTTTGTATTATATAATATAAGGGGATGAGTGTATTTATTTGTTTAATACATATTTATTGAGTTTTTAGAAAGTAATTCCATATTTATTGAACACTAGTCCCTAGAAATACATTTGTGAGCAAAAACAGGAAATGGCCCTTTCCTCATGCAAGTTTAGAGTATAGTAGGGATGACAGACATTGATGAAATGATATTTTATTAAACAAATATTTATTGAGTATTTCTACAGAGATAAAAAAGACCTAAAAAAATTTCTGGCCTCACTGAGTTTATATTCTTATGAGTGGACAGAGACATAAACAAACAAAATAAAACAAAAATACATATATCAGACAATAATAAATGATATGGGGAAAAATAAAGCAGGAGGCTGATATGGAAAGTGATGAGATATATGGGTGCAATTTTAAGTAGGGGTCAGGAAGGCTTTACTGAGAATGTGACACTTGAGCAAAGAACAGAAAGAAGTAAGGACAAGAGCCACACGTGTATCTAGCAGAAGAGGGAAACACAAGGGCAAAATTCTGAGACTGGAGAAAACCCGGTGTGTTCTCCAAACATCAAGAAGGCCAAAAAGGCTGAATGAAGGAGAATAAGCAAGGGGGCCATGCATATGAGATGAGGTCAGGAATGGAACAAGAAGCCAGGGCAGGCAGGGCCCCAGTAGACATGCAGGGAGGGAGATGGGAGCCATTGATGGTTTTTATTATCTGATTTCGATTTTAATAAGATTATTCTGATGCTGTACTGAGAATAGACTGCAGAGAGGCAAGAGGGGTCAGAGAGGCACATCTCTGGTCCAGACTAGAGGCGATAGTGGATTGGACCACTGGATTGGTGGTGATAATTAGTTAGTTAATGTGCGTATATATATTCTATTATTCCCAATAATTGGTACAATATATTAATAATTGGTTATATATAGGGGCAGAAATGTTAGGTTCATGTATTATATCAAAATATTTTCTGATATCTTTATATTTGAATGTTATAAAAATCTATAAAATTACCAGTAGATAATTTATACTTTTTTATTTTTTTACCCTCTCATTGAAAACCAATCAATGGATTCTTACTCTATTTAAATTCCTAACTCTACCATGACTTAAAAGATCAACTTAATCTATGACCTTGCTGTACAATATGAAAGCTACTAGCTACTTGAGGCTATTGAGCATTTGGAATAACGGTGGTGATTGAAAGTGAGATGAGTTGTATATATAAATATACAACAGATTTCAAAGCTTAGTAAAAAGAAGAATGCAAAATGTGTCAGTAATTTTTCAAATAGTTGTTACATGTTGAAAGGATAATATCTTAGATTATTGGTTTAAATAAAGTATAGTTTTTAATATTAATCTCATGTATTTATTTTTACTTTTTAAAAATATGGCTATTAAGACATTTCAAATTATTAATAGAAATTGTTGACTCACATTTTATTTCTATTGGATAGTGGTGTTCTCCATTCTCTTTGTCTGACTTCATTTCAAATTATTCTTATTTGCTATGTTTCAGTCAGAGTTTCTCTGAGATCCTTAAACTTGCCAAGCTCATTCCTGCCTTAAGACCTTTGTATTTTTTATTTCCCTTTCCTGAAATGCTATTCCCCTAGAATGTCCCATGTTTCAGTTCAAATGTCATTTCTTAGGAAAAGCATTTGCTGATTATTCCAGCTAAAGATCTGATCACTTTTAATCTCATTCCTCTTTTATTTTCTTTATGTCATTTATTCCTGAATGAAATGTATCTACTTATTTATGGCCTCTTACCCTCTAGAAGGTGTGATATGCGGAAGCTAAGACCTTAAGTCTCAGTAGTTTTGTTGACAACTACATGTCCAGAACAGCGCTTGGCATATATTAGGTATTTGTTAAATAAAAGAACAATTAATCACTCTGCATCAGAGAAATTTAGTGCTATAAGTGAATATGTAAATAGATGGATTTGACCTGGTCTTGGAAAATCAGGGTGGTCTTCCTTTAGGGACAGAACTAGATGAAGAGAGGGAAGGGTTCCCAGGCAGAAGGAAGAGAATGAGGGAATATCTCACTGATGTGTAAGTGATCTGGCAAGAAGCAAAGGATAAACATCTGACAAAAAGTAAAAATTTTAAAAACTGCAAAAGAAAGAAGGCTATTGTGATTAGGAGAGAAGATTAAGGGAGCATACATTACATCCTAGGCCTGCACTGTCTATGTGACATATGGTAGACAATTTTGTCATTTTATAGGTTAAGAAAGTGAGGTACAGCCAAGTTAAGACACAAGGTGGTACATCTAGCAAGGGCGAAAGAAGAGATGACCACCCTGGACTGTCTGACCGTTAAACTATATCTCTACAGTATTTTATGTAGGCTGCCTCTAACACCCACAAACTTACGTTTATAAAAAAAATATACTTACTAAGTTTAGGACTTTTGGATCTTTGATTCTTTAACAATCAGGATATTTGGTTGCAATCAACAAAAACAGCTGTCTAAATAATGTGGCAAAGAAATTTTGTTGGAATTAAAGCGGGTTGCTCATGAAAGCAATGGGACACTGGAACATCGGGCTTAGGAAATGGACAGGCACCAAGAAAGTCCATTAGCACTCCGGACCAGTGCACAGCAATGCTCAGGACAGGGCACCACCGGTGCTGTTGCACTGATGAGCTGCTGTGACTCTCAGCTCTGCCATTCCTGGATGTTTGCTGCCTTGGGGTATACTTTCAACTCTGCCAAACTTGTAATGAAGAATCTGTGACTTTTTCTGAGGCTTTGGGTCCTGACCACCACATTCTAAGTCTTAGGTAGAAACACCTGATTGGCTGAGCCTAGGCCTGTGTGCTGGTTGTCAGGGATCTGAAGGAATCCTCTTTGGCTTCCATATTGGGAGCTGGGGTGTTGATTCCCATTTATTTTAGGATTGCCACCAGATAAAAGGAGGGTTACTTCCTGGGCTCCCCAAATGACAAATATTCACTATAGTCCAATGCTTTGGCTGCACCAATCAAAATACACATTTTTTTCTCTTACAACGTCTCTTGCCCATCCAAAGGCTTTTGCCTAACCTAATATAATTTGTGTTGTATGGTCACATGTGTCTCATGATAAAGGGTCCAGTCTCGATCAGGCCAATTAAGAAGCATGAGCATTTGCTTACATATTGGTTCATTCTTAAAAGGAGAATCATATTTGTTGAGCAGTTCCCACAAAACTGATGGGGACCCTAAAGAGCTAGACTAGAAGAATGGGCAGGAACCAATGAATACAAAACCAGCCAAGGACGTGACCACAGGAATAGCCTGTCTGTTATGTCAATACTGCTGCCATCACCAGTAGCCACTTACTGCAGCCAACTCTAGACCTTGCTCCCCAGGGATACTCACTGTCATGGCACAGTACTTTCAATTCAGCACCAAGCACTAACAATTACATCAGGCTGTGTCCAGGCTGTGTATCACTAGCAGCAGAGTCAAAGTCCTAAGTTGGAGCATATGACCTGCCAAGACTAAGAGTTGAAAAATGGAGCATCTGCTCCTGTGGGCTTCTTTAGTCAGTTTGAGATTCCTTCAAAGTTGATTTTTCAAAATAGACATTCAAAATCGTTTATATAAAAAGATTTCTTTAAATATTTTGAGATAAAATTCTTTTTAGGATATTCTTCCTCGACATTAGATTAGAAACTTTTAGTTTAAATGCATTTTTCTAACACAAGCTACCAATAAATGATTTTTAATGCTTAATAATTGCACGAATGAGTTAAATCAGGTTTTATTTCAAATGAGAGTAGATGCCTAATTAAATTTTAGTGTGGCAATTATATGTTCAAATACAACATAGGGTTATAATTTAGCTCATAGCTTGAACAATTAGACAAAATAGTAATGATCTGATTTTCAAAGAAAGCATCATTTATAATGTCTGATAAATTTTTCACTCTTCATTCCATCAAAAATGATGGTGAACAAATATACAATAACTGTTGAATGGTTTTTATTAGAACATTTTATACATTGGTTCATTGTAAGAAGTAAATTGACATTTAATATGAAAACATACTTAAAAGTCCCAAGTTCTATTTGTTCCTTTGCGCTGTAACCTAGTACAATATAATCATCACATGAACTTATAAACATGCTTTCATTTACTTTTCTGTTATAAATCTAGTTTATATTCAGGCTATAAATGTAGAAAATACAGAAAAGCAATGAGAACAAATAAAAAATAAGTCATGATCCTCGCTTCCAGAAATAACCACTATCGACATTTTGATGTATTACTTTTAAATTATTTTCTGTGACTATGTACGTATGTGGAGGTGTACGCATGTGTTACTATGTACATTACTTAACCTACTTTTTTTTTAACTGAATGTGTATAGTGATAGGGTTATGAAGCAAGAAAGGAGCCTTGGGCTGTGAACATATTCAAAAGATACATCATTAATCCTGCGTTTTTGAATTTTAGAAGCTAATTTTTGATTGGCCTTGCCTGGCGTAAGAATATGCAAGTGAAATTCATCACAGGGCCTTCCCAGCAAAACTCATCCCTGGGTCATTCAGTTACAGCTGTGCTCCTCAGTTACAGCTTTTCTGTTTCCTGGAAATTCTCAGATCCTCTGTGACACCAAAATGTCTGATTCTTGCAACGCTGCACCTCACCATTGCCAACACAATCTGTTGTTGTATGTTTTTTTTCCTTGTGTTCCTCAGGATTCTTAATCTCACTTTCTTTTTTTCTGAACAAAGACATTTAATTTTCCATCTGCTTTGTCCCAGTGATTTCTGAGTATAGTCAGTGGTGAGAGCACTGGATTGTTCTATTGCGCTTTTGATAACTCTTTCAGGATGACAGATCATGTAACAGTTCTGGGCCCTAGGTTCCTCATGATTCAAATGAGGATTTTGGTCTTTTTCATATTTAACCTGGAATGTCTGTATGTCTATAAAAGCAGTATGGAAAAGTGAAAAGAGCATGGGCTCCGAATCAAAGAAAAAAGCTCAGTGCAAATCTTGGAGCTCTGTAACTTTGGGCACGCTGCTTAATGTTTCCAAGCTTGTGTTTTCCTATGTGTAAAAAGGGAGTACAGAAGATATTGTTGTACTTGGCTACATGGGATAGAAATATGACTACAATGGTTTGAACAAACAAGGGCTTTATATTTCTCATTTATCTAGAAGTCTGGAGAGAGGTAGTTTGGAGCTGGTTGGTGTGTCTGGTCCTTCATGTTATCATTATTCTGGGCGTCTTCCATTATTTCCTCTACTGTCCTTGGTGTATGGTTTTCATCTTTATGGTTCTGCCACCAAGCATGGTATCCGTGTTCTAGGCAAGAAGAAGAGCAGGGTGGAGTTCCAAAGTGGCATGGCAGTTGAATTTTCATGAGGAAATCACATCTCCTAGACATCCACGTCATTGGCCAGAGCTGACACAGGACATTATCCCTGGCCATGAGGAATCTGGGACATTAAATTTTTGCTGAATGTGTGGACATCCTGATAAAATTTTTCCTAGTAAGGGAGTTTCCTGGTAAGGAAAGGTCGGGAAAGATAATGGGTAAGCAGCATCAGTGCCTGCAGCTGGGAAATCTTAACTTGCTCACTCGGTTGCTGGGAGAGGCTATGAGATGACATGTGAGACAGACACATGCTGAGCCTTCACATAATGAGTATTTCCTAGTTTGTGGTTCTTGCTATTTTATGCCAAAGTGAATTTTTACAATGATCATAATTATGCTTATATGATTTAATTGTTGTTATTATACATTTAAAAGATACATATGTCTAAAGAATGTGAGAAGTGTCTATTTCCCAGTTGTTTTGCCTAATTTCTATTTTGTTATCCAATGTGGCTTGAGAGTAGGATCTCTCATTTTCATTTGACCTATTAGATGATAAAAAATACAAAGAAGCAAATAAATTGCAAAAATAGTATTTAAGCCTTGTAAAGGTGAAAAATTCTAAATGAATGGCAAAGCTAGATGAATTTGGGAAAATGTTTAATACTTTGGGGAGTCTTATATGGGAGAAAATCCTACCAGGTAAAGAAAGGGACCACTTATGTAGTATGATTCAAGAGAAAATTGGAAAACATATTTCCTTTGGAAATGCCTCCTTGCCCAAAATGATTCCCCCCAGGCTTTTTATTAGTCTGTCAAATGCCTAAAATGCCCACTGTTAGAATCATTAAGAGAATGTATTTCTCCAAGGGTCTTCCTAAAACATATTACCTGGAAGGAGATACTGGCTGAGACATTAGCAATAATTTTTTTTTTAAATCTTGTTTTAAAAAACTCCTGTCAACAATTGTAGTGCTAGAAGTCTTATAAACAGGTTGCTGCAAAACTGGCAGAGGCAAGGTGCAATGTTTTTGGTTGAAGAAGGGAAGATTTGAAGCTTAGGGGCAGGTCAGCAGAAGGAAGAGACTGGGAGGAACCAGAAGAGGGCAGGTTAGGATTGGGAAGAGCAAACACCATAGCGGGCATAGGCCAGTCTTTTCTTCAATGCACTGATGTTCAACATGAACATGGAAGTACTTCATGATCACCACCTGGGATTTATAAAGTAGAAGAGTAATGCCTGACTTAAATCCTACTCTGATTTTTGACAGAACTTTGATATTTGATAAGAACTGTTAATCACAGCTCCGTGAGATACTTTCAGTGACTTTTCAGATATGACTAGTAATATCTCAGCACTCCTTAGAGCTTTAATCTCTGCTCCTTCCCCGCCCCTGCCCCTGCCACTGCCATTAAATACTGTGGGGATGGGAATGTGTTAGGGTTCCATCAATGTCTTTATTGAGAATCAGAATGGTACCCTTTGGGCTACTTGAATGTTCACATTTAAGAAATTTTTCCCAGGTTTTTACCCTTGTTCCCTCCTCCCACCCCCCTTCTTGGTTTCCAAAGTCCTTTAACATCTCTTTGTGGCCATGTGTGTCCATCGTTTAGCTGCCAATTATTAGAGAGTACATGTGGCCGTTTTCCATTCCTGAGATACTGCACTTAGGATAATGGTCTCCAGTTCCATCCATGTTGCTGCAAAAAATGTTATTTCATTCCTTTTTGTGGTTGAGTGGTACTCCATGGTATACATACACCATATTTTACAATGAACAGTATTCTGATGATGGACAAACTAAAAGCATCGCCTTAAACATTACATAAGGTATCCATGTAACAAAAACATTTGTACCTCCCTAATATTTTGAAATTAAAAAAAATTAAAAACATAAAATTTTTTTAATTAAAAAATAAAATCATGCAATTTTAATTAAAAGAAAAAGAATTTTTTCCCAAGTTGATTGAAATAGAAAGAAGTAGTTTCTTTAATTCAGACTGTTTTTTTTTCACTTGTAGTTCAGTGTGCTACATTAACATTAATTTGCATGGTCAGGGGAATAGGTTGCAATATTGAGTCCTCATGTAATTGTTAGACTAAATTGCACTTTCTTCTGTAAATCAGCTCCCTCGAAAGGTTTCAGTTTGCTCTCTAATCCATTTGTTTTTCTTAGTCTTTGGAATTTGTCCATTAAGTTAATTTAGCAAACACTTATTTAGCAAAGACTTATGTGTCATTTATCAGATGCCTTTGTAAATAAACATTGACAGAGTTAGTCATTATTATATCCCAATGAATTAAGTATTACTATTATCCCCACTTAACAGTGCAGGAAACTGCAGCACAGAAAGGATGAGCCACTTGCCCAAGACCACACAGCTAGCAGATGGCAGAACCGGCATTTAGCCTAAGCAGTGTTGGGTTCCTAGGCCCAGCTCTAACCCACTGGTCTAGGCCTTGAGGAACATGCAGCTAGACTGCTTCACAATCTTTATTCTTAGTTGCCTTCTGTCTTAAAATCCTGTGCATTTTGAAGTTTTAATATAGAATATTTTGGTAGCACTTTAGCTGTAACCAATCTGGTTTTCTAAACAATAGATTTATGATTTGTGGCATTAAATTGATCAGGTGTTAGATTTTCATTTATTTAAATAGCAGTATTTTCTCTTCACTTTGCAAAGGTAAGCAAAGACATATGGTCTTCATATATTCCTAGAAATATATCACCTCCTCTTACAACTTTCATAAAAATAATCAACAGCAAAAGCATTAAACATTTGGATACGAAACAAAATTTTGAAGAGCTTACAATGACAGGCAATAAGCTGCTCCACATGGTTGGTGTGTCCGTGGTTTCTTGCCATGGTGCAAGAGTCTTATTGTGCAAAGACATTTTTAAAAAACTGCTTAAGATCAGAGGACACCCCAGTTTTTATTTGAAGTGAGTTGACCATTTCTGTAATCTTTTAAATATTACTCCTAGGGTAATTAGAGAAACCTAAGAGAGCCGAATGAGTCAGGAATGAGAATGAAAAAAGCAGAAACTTGACAAAATTATATAAATACATATATAGGTGGCCTTTAGCCAAACAGAATCATACTTTGATTTTATGGGTATCCTCTGTGAGAACGGATGGTGGTTTTTCATTCCACATTAAGATGAACCCCCATTTGCATTGAGAGGGGTGGCAGGGCTTGTTGAGATTGCTGTTAACCAGCTTATAGGAGAGCTAATTGTTCCCAATTTTTCCCAATTTTGTATTCAGAGAATCATGTTGTAGCTTGAAATTGGCCGTGGTGGGAGTATGCACACCATGGAAATCAGCAAACAGCGGAAATCAGGGCCTTTTCTTTTTCC
Source organism: Eulemur rufifrons (assembly GCF_041146395.1). Lineage (NCBI taxonomy): Eukaryota > Metazoa > Chordata > Mammalia > Primates > Lemuridae > Eulemur > Eulemur rufifrons. Next base: position 39,931,238 of record NC_090997.1, read on the forward strand.
CCACAGACAGTTAAACATTTACCAACACACCACTGGGTGCTTGGATACATAATAAATAGGCAGTATTTTAAAAATTCCTTCAAATAATTTTAAAAGAAATAGACAATAGAGACAAATACAACCTCTTTGCCTTAGATTTACTTACTCTACACTTCCTTTATTTTTTTATTTTTGGTGATGGAAAGCCTACTTTAGGATGAAGATAATTTTAAAAACATGAAATTCACCACTGAAGCCCATAACCAGACCTCTCAAAACACAATCACTGTCAGCCTTGGAAAACTTTGTCAGGAACAGAGCACTCATTGGGTTTTCATGTCCATTTTTACAACAGACATTTACAAAGAAAAATTACTTCCTACTGAGCATCCATTAGTTCCCAGCACCAATGCTAATGAGCAAACTGCCGTGAGCTGGAGAACAAATGGATGTGAGTCACCAAATACACTTAGAGGGCACTTCTTGCGCACCCTCCTGCGTCACTGCAGATACTGGTTCCTTAGCAGCCGGGGTAAAAGTCAGAGTCGCACAATTGTGCATTGCTGGGAGAGCTGCCGCTCTGACAGAGCTCCCTGAAGAGAGTGTACTGATTTGCACTCATGAAATCTGCACACACATATCTCCCATGTCGGGGATTTGCATCCAGATTAAAATTCTCTTAAATGAATACTGTCGAGCGAAGAGCACCCTTTTAAAATGTATTGCTTTATCAAGAACGGAAAGTCAAACAAACAGGATTGAGAAAAAGCTTGCTTTTTCTGTACAAATATAAATAAACATGCTATCGAGAGACAGGTAACAACCACTAAGGAGCCAAGAGCAGGGAAGCAGCATTAAATGCTGCCCCACAGGAGCCCTGCTCTGTGGGCTTTTGTTTGTTAGTTTTTGTTTTGTGTCTTCTTAATCACTGATGCTACAAATGGGAGAAAGAAGTTTGTGGCTCCAGGGCTTTCCTAGGAATGCTTCACAGCATCGGAACAGTCCACAAGCAGCAGATGGAAGAAAGATTTCTGATTAGCCCTGGGAAGGAGGTGACACACTGTGTGTGTGGGATACCAATGGGAACAAATGATAATTTCAAGTTTATGTTACTGAACAAATGATGCTGATGCCGTGATGAGTGGCTAGTAATTCACGAAGGGACATTTTTATATTTAAGAATGATTTTTGTCAGCCAGTAGGAGGGGAGCACAGTGAGGCAAAACTTTGGTTAGGCAAGTACTCTTGCAATGCTTGGGTTTAATTAATTAATTTATATTTCGATTGATCTCCAACATGAAGCCACTCTATGAAAGAGTATGTGATACAACCAAGTGAACAAGTGGAGCAAAAGAGAAAATAAAGATGAAAAAATAACAAGTATGTTCACAGTTATCATGACTGAGGTTTTCTTTACAGGTACTAGAGGTGGGTCGTAGACTTGGCTTTGAGATTTTAGATAATCAATGGAGAGTGGACGAGATGATGAATTGTTGATTTAGCATCTATAGGAAGAAAACAAAGCATTGCTCAGGAAAAGTACTACTATTCAACACTGAGTAGTGAGAAAAATTTAACTGAAAAGGGTCAGTAAACATTTACAAGTTGGGAAGGGGGCTGAGTAGTAAGTGTTTGGGTCTGAGGGATATCACATTTAATTAATTTCTTCAAGAATATTACGTTTAAAATGGAACAATTAACATTAAAGATACCAAAGGTTAGAATTAAAATGCCAATCAAAAAGGGGAGTAAATCTAAATGGAAAACATTTTTTAATGGTTAGCAGTTAATAGAAAGGGTCCTTCTACTTTTATGGTTGTAAGATGACATACCAATCTAAACAGAGTGGTAATAAAAAAATCACTCAAGAGTGAAAAGATGGGTAGGCCTTAAAAGCAGGTCTTTTATTATTGTGAACCCTCCCTGCCAGCTTTAACTGTGGGCATTCAGAAGAATCAAAGCAACTGAATAGTGAAACACAGCTCTCCTCACAGAACACTCTTCTTTCTTACCTAACTTCGTATTTTAAACAAAAAGAGGCTGCATGTTTGTGAGGCTGTCTTTATCTTTGTTTCTGCCAGTTAGTTCTCTTTTGCTGTTTTGTATTGAGAGATTATAGACTGAAACTCATCAAAGACCCAGCTGTGCCTGTAAATGTTGGTGTTTAACATTTAACAACAAATATTGGTTAGCTTATTTATTTTTGATTTTCTTCTCCATTCAACTTTTGTCTTTCCACTCCAGGCCATAATTTAAAACAATCTGAGCTGCTTTCAACCATATCTTTAGGCACACAAAAATATGACCTAGTGACTTTTTATGTTGACTTTGAAAGGTGTGGACCAAGGAGAAAGGGAAGTATTGATTGAGAATATGTGGGGGTTAAGAGCACCTTGGAAAAGAGTGCTCCTTTCGTATAGGAGAGATGGAAGAGGTTGAGTGTACTTTGACCAAGAATGGATGGTGCACTTAGGAGGAGGAAAGATCAAGAGTTTCCTGCTACATGGTTTTCCCATACCCCAAAACTGAGAGTTACTCTATTGGTTTTGAGACATTGTGAGGCCAAGGGTACTGGGAAAGCTTGTTAAAAGTGCCAATTTCTGAACCTAGGGACCTAGAGATTCTAAATGAGATAGTTGGAGAGGGCAGGGATGAGGGGTAGGGTGGAGGGGATGGGCCACAGAAACAATTATATCATTAAATATGAAATGTCTGATTTCAAACCAAAGTGTAGTCTATTATATCTCAAACAAGGAGCAGTACAATTAATCAAAGTATTTTCCTAAACTATTGACACAGTTTTGTCATCTTAATGGTAGCTTGTTTATGCCAGCAGCAAAGACACCTGAAGAGTGAGTGGCAATGAAACCATGAAAAGTGTTTTCTACAACTTGTTGAGAACTGGATATTTTTACTTACTGGAAGTGGTCCAAAGCCTGGAAGATGTGGTAGTCAGTTGGGCAAGGTCTAGTGAATATGGTGGATGACAGAGAGTTTCCAAGTCCAGCTTCTGTAGTTTAAGCAGAGTTGTTTGTGTGTGACATGTGGTTGAGTTTTGTCTTGTAAGGGGATTGGTCTGTCTCTGTTGACCAATCTCAGCTGCTTAATCACAAGCATCCTCATCATTTCATCCAACTGGTTGCAGTAGACATCTGCTGTAATGGATTGACCAGATTTCATGAAGCTGTAGTGGGTAATACCAGTGCTGGACCACCAAACAGACACCATTAGCTTTTCTGGATGAATATTCAGTTTTGGACTGTGTTTCAGCACTTCATCTTTACCCCATCATTGTGTCAAATGCTTGTAATTGTCAAAAAGAATACATTTTTCATCACACATAGCAATACGGTATAGAAATGTTTCCCCTTTATGTCCTGACAGCAAAGATAGGCAAGCTTCTATATGATTTCTCTTCTGTCACTCGTTTAATTCATGCGGAACCCATCTATCCAGCATCTTTACCTTGCTGATTTGTTTCAAATGGTCCAATATTGTTGGAATAGTAATGTCAAACCTTGCAGCTAATTAATGTGTAGGTTGAGATGGATTTGCTTCCACTACAGCTTTCAGCTCATTATTATCCACCTTGGTCTCAGGTCACCCACATGGCTCATTTGCAAGATTAAAATAACCAGAATGGAACTTCTCCAACCATCGATGTACTGTGCATTCATTAGCCACATCCTTCCCAAACTCTTCATTGATATTTTCAGCTGTCTGCTCTGTATTGATTCCTTAACAGAACTCATATTCAAAAGTGACACAAATTTTTGACTTATTCATGATTTCACAAAAATTGCTCTTAAAAAAAATTGAAAGATAATCACAAGGCAAACCCTGCATTTGAAAGAATGAGGCTGTAACTTCACAATAAAAATAAAAAAAGTCAGTGAGATGTCAGAGATATCAACTGTCAAACTTAGTGCTTAAGGAAATCAGACATTTCATACTTAATAACCTATAAAATTTTTTTTGAGATTTACCTCAAGTAGATTTAATGCAGATGATTCACAGACATAGTTTTGTCTTGTATCCTTTACATTCAGGGCCAACCTGTGCCATCCTCTCTTTCACCATCCCAAACACCCATCTTATCTGTCTTTTTCCTTCTATCCATCCACATTTGTATGTATCTCACTTTTACTTTCAGAAAGGTATACCTATGAAATACACTATAGTAGGGTTTGTTTTTTCCCCCACTTACTGACAAATCTTGGAGTTCTTTCTACAATAGCAAACATATAGATATCTGGACCATTTTTTTTCAGTGCCTTTATATCATTAAAAAATTGGATGCATGAAACATTATTTAACCATTGCTTTGGAGATATAAACTTAGATTGTTTCTATTTTTTCCTATTACAAGAAACCACACAGTGAACAGCCTTGTACCAGATCTTAATGAAAATACAGAGTATGTTCACAGAGTAAAATCTTAGAAATGTGAATATTAGATTAAGGCATATGTACATTTAAAAAGTTCTGATTAATTGTTCAATTTTTTTGTCCAGAATATTTACTCTAAATCCTATTCCTACCTAGAGTGGATAAAGTGACTTTCCCCCCAGCTTCATCAGTACTGGATGTGATCAAACTTAAAAATGTTTGTTAATTAGAGAAATAAAAAAATCTCCTTTTATTTACATTTATTTAATTATGAATAAGGCAGATCCTTTATATTGTTCACAAGTCTAGTGTACTTCTAAAAATGTAAATCATATCTTTGACCATTTCTCTGTTGGTTTATTTATTTTTTAATATTGTTTTATAAAAGTGCTTAGAAAATTAATAAAGTAATTATTTTCTATGCCATCTAGGTTGAAACACATTTCAAAAGCAGTTTGTTTTATGTTTATTTTTTATTATTTACAACATAGAATGATCTGTCAAGAAATGTGAAGGATCTGAAGTTTACCCTGCTTTTAATTTAATTGCCATAGTTTCATAAATGCTGACAGAAGACATGAGTCTCCTAGGTCAGAAATGAGAGACAGATTATAACTCACAACAATAGGAATAGCAAAAGCATCACAGTTTTTGTGTGATTTCCCAAGTCCCAGTTCTCACGTGTGATGCAAAGCAGCCAGATGACATCTGCACAGACAGTAGGGTGCATTACAGGAGAGGAACCTCGAGTTTAGGAAACCTGCATATTTTATAATGGGCAAGAAGCAAGACTTCCCTTTGCTCTAAAGCATAGTTTCTCAATCTCAGCACTATTGACATTTGGGACGGGATGATTCTTGTGGAGGGCTTGTCCCATGCATTTTAGAATATTTAGCAACACTCCTGGCCTCTACCACTAGATGCCAGTAGCACCCTCAGTCATGACCATGAAAAATGTCTCTAGACATTGCCAGATGTCCTCTGGGGAACAAAATCATCCTTGGTTGAGAACCATTGCTCTAAAGAAAGATATTATTTTTATCTTCAAATGCTGTTAACTATACAAACATTTTTGAAACAATAGTCTAGAACAAAGGGGAGTCAGTGCTTTTTTCATAAGATGTGCAGAAATGAGAGAGGCCAATGGAAAATTGGCTCCAAACACACTTCTAGTATATGCATAATCTTCTCAGCATCATAAAAATTTTAGTATAGTAGTCTTTGATAACTTTTGTATGTATTTTTTATATGAAAGTGAGAGGATAAGGAACATATTCATTCACATTTTTTCTTGTAAAATACTGTATGCTCTACAATGTAAATGACCTATTCCATCTCTGTAAAATTTTCTTTTAGTCAATAATCTTGTGACAAGGGAAATAATGGTTTAGGGAAAATCAAAGAAGAGAATCAAGGTTCAGATGATGCATAGATTACCAATTTTCAGAAAAAAAATGCTATTTCAATTACTGTCTTCCTAGAAACACTGTATAAATATTTTACAGATATTTTAAGCATATTGACTTAGGGAGGTCAATTTATTAGACTGCTTAGAGACCACTTATTTTAATGCTTGAGGGAATTAAAAGAAGAAGAAATTAGATGCTCCAAGTAGCCAGTGGGGGAGTCAGGAAACAAGGTAGAATTTAGGTCTTAGAGATGTTACAGCTAAAGCATAAAAGGTAGTGCAAATCAAATCATATTTTAACCCAAGCCTGTATTTCACAGTATTTTCTAAGCTCTTAGTAACATTGTTGCAGTTGATATATTTCCAAACAATAAAGGAAAAATATTATATTTTGATTGATCATTTTTAAACTTTCATCTAAATACATTCCAAATTTATTTCTGTGAAATAACATGTTCCAGTTTAGTTACTTATATATTTTTTTGAAAGTCTTTGTTAAGAATAAACGCAGGAGATGTTTACTTCTCTACGGCTTGTGGGTGTTTATGGCAGGCCAATGTTTCTGGCAGGCTAGATAAATTATAAAATCATGTTCTTGAAGGCATCAGAGAGCTATAAAAACAACAATGACTAGATGAACCAAAATGACCGAGGTGAAAGAATTTTCTGAAGTGAGCTGGTGATTCCCAGTGGTTTTCCCTCTAGAACTTGCTGGGGAAGGCAGCTCTGCTCATTTGCCAGGGCTCACTCATGTGCCTGAGGGTTTCTGGCTGTCAGCTGAGGCTACTGGGGCACTGACTCTGTTCTATGGTTGACTAGCCTGGGCCTGTTCTTACAGCAGGGGCAGAGACACCCAAAGCTTGGGAATTAGCACACTGTAACTTCTCCATATTATGGACTGTTGACTAGTGACTACAAAGTCAAGCTCAGATTCAAGGGATATGAAAATAGACTCTGACCTCTTCAGTGGAAACTGGAAAGTCACAAGGGAAAAGGTAGGCATGTAGGGGTAGGTAGGGTATGAGGCTACTGACATAATCTATTAAAGTGCTCTTCTCCCTGTGGCCAACTTCACCCTCTCCCACTGGAGACTGGCTTCCTCCATGGGTGAAAGAACATGCGTATAAAGCTCTTGAGCCTTTTGCCTTCCACCTCAGAGTTGCATTGGCCGCCTTCCTTTTGTTCTTGCCAGGAAAATCTCTGGAGAATGATCCTGATCAGGCTGACTCGGCAAGTTGCCTATACCTCAGTTTCAACATTTGACCTGACATTTAGGGTCATGGCATAAATGACTTTTGACCACCCACCCTGTGCTTCTGGAACACTGTCAGTGAGAGGAAAATCATTATAACTAATGCAACCAGTTAATTTTTATTTAAAATATTCTATGTCTACAGTATCCAAAATATTTAGCCTCTGTAATCGGAACATTGATATTTAGGGCATTCAATAAATTCTCGTCGGATGAGTTTCACTCAACAAATATTTTTTGAATAAGTCCTATTTGCCAAGGACTGTGTTAGGTTCTGGAGATCAGAAAAGGAATAAGACAACAAACTCCTTCTTGGAGCTTATATGTTTTGTGAGGGATAAATGGACAAACATGAGGGGTTTATATAGTGAAACCAAGAACTTCTAAGAAAACTTCATCTGTGGATGATTTAGGTTGCACAGTTGTGACAGATCATCCAAAAGCATAATTGACCCTTTTCCTAGATCACATAATGACTGTGATATTACTAAAAATGTAGGTCTTCTGTGAGAGACTCTATCATATTGTTTATTAAATTCCACAAAGTGGTTATTTAGGTGGAAGAAACCTTGTCATGGTTTCAAATCACTTGAACTGAAATAGCTTTTCTTCCTAAAATAAATATACCTTTTTTATTAAGAACCCACAATTTATGGGGGTACACATGATTTTTTCTTTAATAACTGCTTCAAACTGTGCTCTGTTATATTATTTACTTCTAATCCTTTAATGACATAATGAGCATATTCCATAATTTTTTTTATTGCCTTTGATTCTTAGGAATTAATCCATCCCAGTTCAAACGTCAATTTCAAATCCTCCCTTTTGTTACTGGTTACACATATGCCTGAAGACAGTTTATTGTGACACTCTGCAGTAACAAAATTGATCCCCACCCAAAATTTGATTTCCACGTCCAGAGTGATGATAGCACACATGCATCATGAAGGTATAAAAAGCTTAACTGCTTTATGGGGAGAGCTGGGAAGCTCCTAAGCATGTTTAAAAAATGGCTTTAGAGAGCAGGGAAAAGAGAATGGCTTGGGGGGTTTATTGTGGTTAGGATGTGAGGCCAGTTGAAGGTTCCCCTGAGGACAGGGTCTCACTTGGTTTATACTTTCTGCAGGTAGTGAATGACGTAGGCCTCCTCAGCTTGCCAATTGTAGGGCAGGAGGGAAGGGGAAGTGGAGGGGATTGACAGTTGTCAGCAAACATCAGAAACAGAATCAGACTTCATGACAGTTAAATCAAGCTGCTCTTTCTCCTTTTGTTTCTACTTCCCCACCTGGGAGGCAGGGCACAGAGAAAGACACAGAATACTAGAGTCTTTAAAATTATCTGAATTCCTTCTGAACAAATGGCACAGAAACAATTATTACAAAACTTTAATGCTCACTATTAAACAGTTGCATTTTTTTTTGGCATCACTGCACAGTTTTATGTTAAATAGATACATTTTACTAGAATGGTACATAAGAGGTGAGGTGGCAAATGAGAAGAATAAGTCTGTGAAAGATCGGGAACGATGCTCCACACCCCACAGCCTTGCTGTTCCAGGTGTGGCCCACATACATACCATCAGCAGCGACACCACCTGGAGCTTGTCGGAAATGCAGACTCTCAGGACCCACCCCAGACCTACTGAATTGGAATCTGCATTTTACCAAGTTCTCTACACCAAAGCTGTTCTTTAGTCTTGCAAGTAATCCCACATGAAAAAATTTTTTCCCACACATATACCTATTTGATAAAATTCAGCTTTAAAAATAAGCCAACCTCTCAATTGGTTCTGAATTCAGAGAAGCAACTGGATTTTAATTTTTTTCTCCACCTGATGCCATAACAAATTTTGTCTAAAATTTTTACTTTTCAACTCATGGTTTTGGTGCCATATAGCAAGACATTAATATTATTGAAGTAAAAGTGTCATGTTAATCAAAGTTTTTTTTTTTTATTTACCTTGTTTGGATACTTAGAATATGATCCTTGACAAAACATACAAAACAAAATCATGTGTGGGCCTGTGTGTGTGTGTGTGTGTGTGTGTGTGTGTGTTAGTTTATTTTAAGAGAGAAAGCACTCTGTTCTCATAAAGCAACAAAAAGCAGATCGGGTTAGATCCATATCTGATCCTAAAGAGGTATGTTAACTTTTGTGGGGCCCAAGTGAGTATTTCCAAAGTAGACACTGCTTTCAGAGCTAAGACTTGTCTACTTGTGCAGTAGGGTTAGATAACCTTTAACAAGGCATGACTTCAAGGATTTCAGAGACCTTTTAGCTCTCAAAATATTTTACTAGTCATTTAGTGTCTGAAAATACAGTCATGTGCCGAGTAACGAGTATTTTCATCAATGACGTCCACATACAGCACGATGGTCCCATATGATGTCACAGCTTTCATAACGTCCTAGCATTATCCACGTGTTTGTGGCAATGCTGGTGTAAACCAACCTGCTGTGTTGCCAGTCAGACAAAAGTATAACGCACACCATTATGGACAGTACATAATGTTTGATAATAAATGACAATGTTACTGCTTTATGTAGTTACTATGCTATACTTTTTATCATTATTTTAGTATGCACGCCATCTACTTATAAAAAAGTTAGCTGTTTTTTTTTTTTTTGGTCCGACATCTTAACGAGGCTGCAGCAGTTGCGGCGCTTCTCCAAGCTTCGCAATGCCGCCCAAGGACGACAAGAGGAAGAAAAATGCCAGAAAGTCGGCCAAGAAAGACAAAGACCCAGTGAACAAATCTGGGGGCAAGGCCAAAAAGAAGAAGTGGTCCAAAGGCAAAGTTCGGGACAAGCTCAACAACTTAGTCTTGTTTGACAAAGCTATGAATGACAAGCTCTGTAAGGAAGTTCCCAACTATAAGCTTATAATTCCAGCTGTGGTCTCTGAGAGACTGAAGATTCGAGGTTCCTTGGCCAGGGCGGCCCTTCAGGAGCTCCTTAGTAAAGGACTTATCAAGCTGGTTTCAAAGCACAGAGCTCAAGTAATTTACACTAGAAATACCAAGGGTGGAGATGCCCCAGCTGCTGGTGAAGATGCGTGAACAGGTCAACCAAACTGTATATTTGGAAAAATAAAATTTTATTAAATAAAAAAAAAGTTAGCTGTAAAACACCCTCAGACAGGTCCTTCAGGAGGTATTCTAGAAGAAGGCACTGTTATCATGGGAGATGACAGCTCCTGAAGAACCTCTATTGGCATAAGATGTGGAGGTAGAAGACCATGGCCCAGGCTCATGTGAGTGTTTGTGTCTAGTTTTTTAGAAAAAAATTAAATAGTAAAAAAAAAAATTGAAATAGAAAAAAGCTTACAGAATAAGGATATTAGGAAAGAAAATATTTTTGTACAGCTGTATATCTTTGTATTTTAAGCTGTTATTCCAAAAGAGTTAAAAATCGAAAAGTTTATAAAGTAAAAAGTTACATCAAGCAAGGCTGATTTATTACTGAAGAAAACAAAATATTTTATTATAAATGTGTTATAGCCTAAGTGTATTGTGTTTTTAAAGTCTACAGTAGTGTATAGTAATGTCCTAGGGCCAGCCCTTCACATTCATTCACTCTTCACTCACTGACTCACCCAGAGCAACTTCCAGTCCTGCAAGCGCCATTCATGGTAAGCGCCCCATACAGGTGTGCCATTTTTTATCTTTTATACCATACTCTTACTGTACCCTTTCTATGTTCAGATATGTCTAGATACACAAATACTTACCATTGCATTACAAGTACCTGCAGTATTCAGTATATCAACATGCTGTACAGGTTTGTAGCTGAGAAGCAATAGGCTATACCATATAGCCTAGATGTATAGTAGGCTATACCATCTAGGTTTGTGTAAATACATTTTATGATGTTCAAATAATAACAAAATTGCCTAAGGATGCATTTCTCAGAAGGTATCACTATTACTAAGTGACAGATGACTGTATATCCTTATTTTTTAGGACGAAGAAATGAATCTCAATAAAAGCCACATTTTTGCTTAAGCAGGATGGTATTAAATGTACTAGCTTCTATTTTAATTTTATCCAAATTTAATTGTTTTCCACCTGCAATGCTTTCTCTTCACATCACATTGTCCTTCTGATGCTTCAAAGGTTAATTCCAGACTCACCTTCTCCAAAAATTATTCCACTTTGTAATCTCTTACTGATTTCTCACTTCTCTAAGTCCTTTTGCACATGGAACATGACTCACTTTAACATTTTATTGTACCCTGTTGTTCAGCAATTGTTTCACACGTCTATCTTATCCTTCAAACTAGACTGTTAAAGTCTTTTAGGGTAGATATGATGTTTTAACCATGTTGTATTCCTAGTGCTTCCAATGGGCTTGGACCATGTTAGGTGCTTAAAAAGAAACAAGCTGTTGATTAAATCAAATTATTCTGTTGCTTACAGAATGAAACTCAGGATAGTGAGATTTTTCCTGGGTACATAGAATCAGAAGGTTCATTAAAACTTTGAAGAGAGTTATGGAAAATAGAAGTAAAATATGATGGAAAAAGAGTTGAGAATGTTTGCAGTAAAACTACATGAGCTTCACAGATTTGCCTAAAGCTAACTCTTGATGCCAAGTTCCCTTACCCAAATTTGCCAAGGTGAGGCGAAGGGTTGTGAAGGGTGAGTGAATGAGGTAACTGAAGCTTTAAACCAGGCTCTGGCACCATCATCTTGGCTTGTGTTTCTGGCAACAGCATACTCTCTGTTGTGGAGGTAATACCAGCACAATTATTAGAAGCCATGGCAGATCCCTAATTTTTAGACTAACGGCTTAACTGGTCTTCCCTTGACCAGGGTGTTTCCAAAGAAGACTGGATTAGTTCACCTAGTCTACTCTGGGATAAAGGAGACAGTTCCTAGCAACCAGAAACATCACCACTTTCTAGAACATTCTTCTAACCCCTGAAATCCAGCTGTGATTAGCTTTGTCATGTTCCGATGTGGTGTGGGATTTCATGGTACCATTTCACCATAGGCGTTCTGTGGGCATTTGGTGTGACTCAAAACATCATGGGAGTCTGCTGAAATCTCTGTCTGTAGGGTTCAGTAGTAAAGTCAAGAATTTCCACTTTTTCATGTCACTTCTCATGTACGTGAATACATTTGCTAGCTCGTGGCCCATTGTAATCATTGGCCTTAGGAATATTTGTCTGCCAGTTATCATGCAGGAGGAATATTTTTCCACCACTTTCCTAATGCATAAAACTCATCCAGAAAAAAAAATAGGCTTTAATTATTTCATTTATTTCCTTTATGGGAGACCAGAACACTGACAAACACATATTCTGTGGGATGGTATTTATAATTAATTGCAAATACAGTAGTCCACCCTTATCTGTGAGGAATATGTTCCAAGACCCTCAATGCATGCATAAAATGTCAGATAGTACTGAACTCTAAACAGACAGTCATGACTTAATGATGACTTGACTTTATCATGGTGCTAAAGCAATATGCATTCCTTATGCTTCTCGATTTACTATGGGGTTATGTCCAGATAAACCCATTGTAAGTTGAAAATACACTTTTGATTTCTGATATTTTCAATTTACAACGAGTTTATCAGGACGTAACCTCATAAGTTGGCAAACGTGTATATACAGTACTATTTTTTGTATACACACATACACATCTATAATAAAGTTTAATTTTTAAATTAAGCACAGTGAGAGATTAATACTAATAACCAATTAGAAAATAGCACAATTATAGCAATAGGCCAGCATCACTACTCTTGTTCTTTGGGACCATTATTAAGTAAAATTTGGGTTCCTTGAATACGAACACTGTGATACCTTGATAGTTGATCTTGGCTACTAAGTAACGGGAGAGGGTGGCTAGTGTGTATAGTGTGGATATAGTGGACACAAGGATGATCCATATCCCAGGAAAAATGGAGCAAGACAGCATGAAATTTCATTATGCTACTCAGAATGGCTTGAAAATGTTAAATTTAAGAAATATTTATTTCTGGAATTTTACATTTAATATTGTCAGACCCCAGTTGACTGCCGATAACTGAAATTACATAAAGCGAGACTGTGGATGAGGGGGAACCAATGTAATTCTTCATTTTCTCTACCCATGCTGATGTACATGTACTAATAATTGTATTACTCTTTCTGTCTTCTGTAAAAGGGCACAGATGTCCCTCATAGCAATTTTAGTTATATAATAATCAAACATGGATTTTATCATTACAGTTAATACATAAGATCTCACACTAAAATAACAGAAGTTGGATAATTACTCTGTTTTTAAGGTCACGGAGATAATTATCTAGTTTTGAAATCCTTGGTGGTTTAACATGATCTGCAAACACATAAGTATCTTACAGTTAGAGGATATTTGCTGAGACAGAACACTCTTCCTTTATTGATTCTGTAACTACCTGAATCATTTTGTTTGCCAACGCTATTAATCCAATTACTTTCCTGGTCACAATCCTGCATTGCCTTTTTTCCCAAATGTCTGTCTTTTCAATTTCCACCTTTGTACCCTAACTTAAAACATCTTGGTCAGTGGAAAAAAAAACACGATCATGCATTCCTAAAGTTAAACTAATCATTTAAAATGACAATCTAGTATGTTGTATAGGCATCATAAAAACCAGATAATATGCCATAACTTTCCAGCAAATGACAAAAATATCTATTTGTAAACTCACATATGAAGACTGGACATTTTTGGAGCATCTTTCTATGGGTCAGGTATTGTACTAGGAGCTTTACATACATGATCTTGCCTAACTTTCACCACAAGGTAGGTAGTCTTAGCATCATTTTACAGATGAAATAGAAAAAGGGTTTCAGAGAGAGAAAGAGAGAAACAGTTAGTGCCTATTTCAACCACCTGGCTGGTAAGAGTTGAAGCTACTCAAACCCAAATATGTGTAACTCCATCTTTCCTCTTTACAGAGAAACAGAAAAAATAGAAAAGTTGCTCACCTTCCAACATGACTATGCCCAGTAAGGCCTTTGGAAAATGGCAGTCTGGGAAGCCCCATGGACCCAGGTTCTGCTTCCATGACTTTTGTACTCAGGATGCCTGTGCTTGTAGAGGAGAGGCTGAACTAGCTCTGCTCTTTTTTCAGGAGAATTTCTGGTTATTACCCAATTTAGGGAAAATAAATTGTCCACTTACCCTGCTGTGGTACATAAAATATTCACCCATCAACTGTTAGTTGGCTGGAAAAAGTTCTGAATGAGCTAAGGTGCTGGGAAGATAAATTTTCTTGGAACTAAAACTCTAGTAATAACCTGAGGAGACGATATCTAAAAAAATCACTATCTTGTGATATCAATAGACCTCAAGAGGGAAAGGGGGTGAGTGGAGGTGACAATGGTAGCCAGAGGCCCTGTGGAGGACAGAGGGGATCTACTACAGTAAAAGTCTACCGTTTTGTGGAACTGGTTTACTTGGACTCGCGAAGTATATAAGACTTAATATTTGAAGAAACAGTGTTAGCACAATGGCTGAAGGTACCATAAAAGGGATAAAATTTTTAATCTGTTAGACTTATGTATCAATTACAGATTTACCATTGATAAATTTATAAGACCATTGGAAAGCTCTTTAATTCCTTTGAAATTTGGACAACCACATCTATTAAGGCTGTGTGTTGTGGATGTTTGTACTAATTTTATGAGTGTCTGTATAGTATTTGTTCGACAAATGTTTGTTTCATTTCCTTAATCACAAGGTAATGTCGTATGTGCTTGTTTTGTTTTCTGGAGTATAACTTTTTTAATGCTGGTTTTGAGTCATCAAGATTTTGTAAAGGTGTCACTGTTAACTTGCAAATTTATTTTTTTTCCCTTGGCTTTTACGTGAAGTTTTCCTGTTGTCTCAATGAACAAATCTGATGGTGATAGCTCTAAGTTCTTTAAGAAAGTTAAGCTGTTGTTCTGCTGTAACATTCTTCTCAAAAGTTAGGGGTCTTCAGAACAAATTTGGCAACTTTGTTGTAGATAATACAGGCATAGGAAAACAGCTCTGTGATCCATAGGTCATTTAAATATTTTGAAAAGATTCTAAAAATCCACATTAGTTATGAATATTAGTATATAGTAAAATATTACAGTATCCCCCCCTTATCTGTGGTTTCCCTTTCATTGGTTTCAGTTACTTGCAATACAGTACAATAAGATATTTTGAGAGAGAGAGAGAGAGAATGAACACACTCACATAACTTGTATTTCAGGATATTTTTATAGTTGTTCTATCTTATTACTAATTATTGGTGTTACTTTCTTACTGTACCTAATTTATAAATTAAGCTTTATCGTAGGTATGATGTATAGAAAAAAACATAGTGCATATAGGGTTTGGTACTATCCATAGTTTTAGACATCCACCAGGAGTCTTGGAATGTATCCCCCTAGGATAAGGGGGCACTACTGTATTACCATATTTAGGGGCTATTGAACTAGGCATATTTTAAATACAGATTCACATTTTGTGATTGAAACTAATTCTGTGGCCAATGGGAATCTCCCTGACTGGATTGCCATTGCCTTCTTCCATTAAGGAGAGCCACTATCACAGTGGAAGCAGCAGAAAGCTTTGGAGTAAAAAGCCTGGACTTGAATTGGCTCTATCCTTAGTAGTTGAGTGCCTTTAGTTTAGGCACCTACCTTTCATAAGCCATGATTCATCATCTATAAAATGATGAATAATAATTCTGACTGGGTTGTTGTGAGGCTCAAATAAATAAGAAAGTATTTATACAGAGAAGTTTAATTAATACTAACATTTGTTAGCATTGTATCCATTCAAAAAAACCAATGTGTCATGAATCTTGATGAACAAAGGTAATGGTGATGTCAAGGCAGGTTGAAGGGGGAAAGTGAGTGATAATCTAAAATAGATTTTATAACAAAACAAAAGTCCATTCTGTGTCATGCTGGGTTGTTTAGCTTCACCCTCAGTGTGAAGACTCAACTGGGTAATAAAGCTGAGTAGTACTGAGGGGAAGAAGAACCAAGCCTTGGGGCTGGGCTGATGGGGAGGTGGATGAGGAGCCTCTTCTCACTTTATCTCTTTGTCCCCTACACCCCTTTAATGAGAGTTTCCACCCTGGTGGTTCAGAACATTTCAGGCTGCCTAGGTGAATGGGCCATCTGTGCTAATTAGCCCTGCCTAGTGACTAGGCAATTCTTGGAAGGTGAGTTCTCCCAGGTTTCTACTCTGACTGACCTAGCATTATTCACAAACTGGTTAGTATGGTTGATAAAGCATTACTTGCCTCTGTCCAATGTAAAGCAGACCATTGTTGTTGTGGAAACCCCAGCTCAAATAGTGGTATGCATATCACTTTCACATACAACTCATAAATACCACTTGGAAATCTTAGCTTTCTTGGCCTGCCCACAGAGAATGTGTGCTGGGAAGATGAGTTTATAATCATAATGACACAGGAGGTTGAAGGAAGGGCCGGTATTCAGAGGTTCAATAGCCTTCATCTCATTGTCAGTGAAAATTGCTGTACGAGGACAGCTATGGGAAAGAAATTTGTCAAAAGGTTTTGAAGAGGCAATCACAAATTGCTGATGAAAGTAGATGAAGCTATGAAAATGATTTATGAAGACTGATTTAGAATTGAATAGTGTTATGAGACACTTTTGGAATTCCACACCATGGCTGGGGCCAGGAGGGAAGAGATGAGAAAGGGTAGAACACTGAATACTGTTTGCCAGCAGACACATTAGGCCCTACAGCTCACATCTCAGCTGTAAAATTCTCTGCACTCTGGGTGTACTGGTTGTGGGAAATGCCTGTGGTTTTCCCAGCCTGCCTCTCTCAGCAGGCTTTGAGAGCAAGTTGTCTCAAAGGCTACAAGAAACCAATAGGAAAGGGAGCAGTAAAAGCTAATAATTGAAAAGAAAAAAGAAATAGCAATGAAGTGTTAATTGAAAGAGTTTTCTTTAGTAGGCTGTGAGTCATCTTATGATGATACTTGCTCACTTCTTAAGGGCAGTGGCACGATATGGGAGAGTTCTTGGTAGGCTGAGAGTGTTCCATACATATAGGAGGTATGAGGCCAAATAGTTGCTGTGAAGACAAGAGGGAGTTCATCAACAGCATGTTTATTCTTGTGAGGCCCAGAAATTTCTGCCTCTTAAACCAAAACACCTTTTAGAGAACACATCAAAGTACTGAACTTTTCAACTTTAGTCACCTGACACCCAATTTTAGTCCGTGTTTAGATTTTCATGTGATACCATTTTTACTCTAGACATTTTTAACACATTGACTACACTTGAAAAAATTTTTTTTCCTTGGGGTCATGGTGTTTTATTACAACAATAGAGTAAAAACTTTAAAAACAAAATGATCCTTTCTAATTTAATGAAAAATTTGTTATTTTTTATTTTCTGTGTTTTTTCAATAAAAAAGTAATGTAAAAACTTGAAAATTAGTAATGTAAAAATTGCAAAATAGTTCATAAGGATAAAGTGTTTTTTTTCACTTGTCAGGCTAAAGTGTAATTGGAAGGGAAACATAAATAGAAAAATGAAATTGATTTCTATTCATTTAATCCATGTTTTTAGAATTAATTTGTCAATATTAGTTGTAACAATAAGAATAGCAACAAGTAATATTTTCACAAACCAACTGCAGGGTTTTACTGAAGTTTTGCTTTACGAGGCCCCAGGCTCAGAACTAGTGTGAGTTAAATACAACTCACATGGCAGTTAATGTGTTAATTGTTGCAATGAAGCAAAGAGATATCAGGATTGAATAATCGTTACTGTTTTCCTATTCATTTATTAATAAAAACTTTAAAGGTGACTAAGATTCTAAAATTTTAATTGAACAGAACGTTCTTAAAGACTACCTGTATTGGTTTGTGTGTGTGTGCACTTTAATCTTGAACAAATGAGCAAAACTAAAATTCCTAGTAGACATATTCCTAGCTCCACATGAAAAGTTCTACTGGAATAATTATATTGTGCAGCGAACATGGCACGTGTGGATTTAGGATTTGTTCTATGGAGTTTAAATCACCAGCTGAGCACTCTCACGCAATTTACTCAGTTCCTGTTTTGTATTGCTCATTTGTAAGTTGAGGATGACACCACTCTCACAAGGTTTTCATGAGGATTAAGCGACATACATAGAAAAACACAGTACTGGCACATGGTAAGGGCATAAAATATGATCTTCCACTTCATTCTGTAGGGCAAAATCCCATACAGTCTTTTTTTTTTTTTTTTTTTTTTTTTGAGACAGAGTCTCACTCTGTTGCCCAGGCTAGAGTGAGTGCCGTGGCGTCAGCCTAGCTCACAGCAACCTCAAACTCCTGAGCTCAAGCGATCCTCCTGTCTCAGCCTCCCGAGTAGCTGGGACTACAGGCATGCACCACCATGCCCGACTAATTTTTTCTATATATATTTTTAGCTGTCCATATAATTTCTTTCTATTTTTAGTAGAGATGGGGTCTCGCTCTTGCTCAGGCTGGCCATACAGTCTTAATTTGCTGATAAGGGGTGGGAAGGGAATGTAGCAAATTAAGAATAATTGTGTGTCCCCGAGAAATAGGCCATCTGCCCATGTATATTTTATAGGATAAATCACTTAATGTTTTACTATGAAAATATTTTCAATTTAATACTTAGATTTACATATATGTCATGTTATATAGTCTCAGAAGTGTTGCTAATTTTAAAAATTGTAAGAATGATTTGTTATCTCCATATGTGGGATAGCACACAAAATTGTCATGAGTACAGATTTGAAAGTAATCCATGAAAAATTTTTATCCTTTTAAATATCATGGGAAATATTTTAATAATATTTTAGGATGAAGTTAGCAGGAGGAATTACAACTGGGGATATCAATCCTACAATGAGATGTGACATTGTCCATTCATGAATCTGGTATCTAAGCTACCACCCTTTTCTGGCTCTCTCATTAATTTATCTGTAAGGATTAGAATCTGAACGTCTCATTGTATGCTTCCTGAGGCATGCTGTGCAAAATGTTAATGATCAAAAGCAGAAATACAGCAACCTTTAAAACTGATGTTTCCACTGCAACATTTAATTTCTAGGGAAGTAAGATCAAAACAATGGAAAAGAGACCTGGTTGTTGCAACTTTTTGATCATTGTTAGAACTAAGGTCCTGAAAACTAAAGGATGGGAAATGAAGTCCATGACTTCTGCTCATTTTTCTATTAGGACTTAGCAAACTATGCTTGTGTGTATGCCATGCATTAGGATCGCTGCCTGTCCATCCACTACTGCTCAAGCTCATTTAGGTTTAGTTCTGATACTTCTCTCTCTAATTCTGGGCTATTAAAGAGCTCACTTCAAATGCCCTGACTGCTTCTGCAGATGCTATCCGTCTTCATGGAACAGAGTGGCTGTTAATGCCATTTTGTTCTCTTAGCCACAAATGAGAGCACATTTCTGCTGTCCCGCAGTACTGCACCATTTCACCTTGTCATACTTGAGAGGGGAAGTATCTGGTATACCATAATAAACTCCTTTCTATTGTTACTCAGTTTTTCTTTTTTTAACATTTCCAAGAAACAATATGCTCATTTGAATTGATTAAACTTAATAAAGAAACTATGACTAAGTGCATGCTAGCCTCATGATGACTATTTTTAAATTTATGGCTAGCTTTTCAAAATGCACATTCATGCTTAAAGCAGACTGCAGTCATCTCAAAATGAATGGAGACAAAGGCTACCAAAAGATCAGAATTTAAGAAATATTTAAAATTAATGTTCCAATCTCAAAATTCCTACATATATATTATATACGTGTAATATATATGTATTTATATATATTTTAGAGACAGGATTTCACTCTGTCACTCAAGCTGGAATGTGTGCAGTGGCGCAGTCACAGCTCACTGCGACCTCAGACTTCTGGGCTTGTGCGATCCTCTTGCCTCAGCCTCCTGAGTAGCTGGGACTACAGGTGTGTGCCACCACACCTGCCTAATTTTTTAATTTTTTTGGTAGAGACAGGGGTTTCACTATGTTGCTCAGACTGGTCTTGAACTCCTGGCCTCAAACCATCCTCCTGCTTCAGCCTCCCGAAGTGCCAGGTTTCTAGGCATGAACCACTGCACCCAGTCAAAAGCCTCTTTATATTAAAGTCATTTTCTAAAAAATTGTATCTTTTTACTATTGAGTTTCTTTGGCAAGTTCAATTATAACATTGTCTTTGATCAACCATTCTGGTGACTTTTATACTTAGCTCTTTAAAATAATGTATACACATGAGAAAAATTCAAGGTATAAAATGATATGCAATAAATAGAAAATCTGTTTTGTAGACCACCAGTTCTATAATCTTTCTCCCAGATTAATTTAATATTATGAGTTTTTGCATATCTGGAAAGACATATATCTGTAATGGGCAGAATTGTGCCCCTATCCTAGAGGTCTTCATAACCTGATCCTCAAAATCCATAAATATGTTACCTTACATGGCAAAAGGGACTTTGCAGACGTGTTTGAGCTAAGGAGTTTGAGATGGGGAGGTGACTGTGGTTTATACACGTGGGCTCACTGCAATCACAAGGGTCCTTATAAGAGGCAGTCAGGTGACTCAGAGAAGGATTTGAAGATGAAGGAAGCGGCCATAAACCAAGGATTGTAGGAATGCAGGTGGCCTCTGGAAGCTGGAAAGAGCAAGGAAATGAATTTGCTAGAACCTCCAGAAGAAGCATAACAGACAATACTCTGATTTTAGCCAAGGAAGATCCATTTTGGATTTCTGACATCTAGAATTGTAAGACAGTAAATCTGTGTTTTAAGCCCCTAAGTTTGGGACAATTTGTTACAGCAGCATTAGGAAACTAAAAAGTCTATTTATATCTGCATATCTATATAATACATAGATATATGTAATCTCTACCTTTTATACAGATAAAAACATATTATTCTCAATTATGCACTTTCCATTTTATTTTACAATATGGTCATATCAGTTCAAATAGACTCTTTTAAGAGCTGTTCACTATTTTGCTATAAGTCTGTTACACCTTTTCATAATGAGTTCTCAGTTCCATTGGTGGATATACAACTTGTTTTCATTCCTTCTCTTCAATAAACTGCTGTATTTAATATCTGTACAAGATTTTTAAAAATTATTATATAATATTCAAATTGAGAGAGAATAGTGTAATACACCCACGTATACCTATTACCCCACTTAAGCATTTATTAACCAGTGGCCAATCTTGTTTCTTCTATGACCCTCTCCAACTTTGACCCCCATCTCGGATCACTTTGAAGTTAATTCCAGGCAGCATATCATTTCATCAGTAAATATTTTAGTACTGTATATATCTCTAAAACACAAGGAATCTTGTTCAGTAAGATTTTGTATAATTTTGAGCACATCTGTAGAATATACTTTTAGAAATAAAAAGGAACTCTGGTAAGAACATTATTTTTGGCTTCATAAGTTATTTCAACATGGGAGATGCTGAACTATGTCCTTACTGCCACCTCACCCCATCTCAATACACTGACATTTTTTGATAGGTTTATCAAGTGATTAACACAGGGTCACAGAAAGTGAGTTTAAAAGTTTCAAAATCAATTTCATGCTATGTCCACCTTGATATTTAAATTCATACAACTTTTTGGGAAAAATCTAACCATATATTAAATTAACTATTCATTAAAGGATAGTTTTGTGGGTGGCAGGCAAGGCCAAGCGAAGGGGGTCAGATCAGAGCATATCTTTTAAATTTTTTTTCTATAAAAAGAACTTATGTCTTCACATGTTGGTTTCCAACATCAGCAGGCTCACCTTCATTTGAAAATTCCAAATTAAAAATCTATGAATGCATTTGAAACTCATGAAATTTTTTTCTCCCACAGATTAATATTATGATTTTTTTTAAAAGTCTGATTTATTTACCTTAATCACTAACATGGTTATAGGATATCTTCAGTCTATGGTCAAGGATTCTTCTTTTCACCTGCTGAAAGGAGGGTTAAGAGTTAAAGTTTGCAAATGATATAGACCTTCACTGTAAACTTTCCTTTCTCTTCATCCTTTTTCTGTGTTTCCAGAATTCATGAGCTTTAGGATTTGTGTTTGTTCTGCTCAATGGATGACTAAATGTGAATACTCAGACCTGAAGCATGCAGTAGAGTGTAATAGTGGGCTCTCCAGGGTCTTACAACATTTTTACAAACAAAAAAGAATTTCAAAGTAAATAATTTTGTTAATAATGTTTTCAGCCAGAGGATTTCAGTAAATTTCTGGCTGGGATTCAAGCAGGGCCATTCAAATCATTCAGTATTCTGCAGGGACCAAGTTATGGCTTTTCTTTTAATATTGACCCTACTCATACAGGCATTCCTGTGAAACTATGTGAAACACATCAATACAGTACACCTAGGGAAACGCCTGTAGAATATTTACAGACACACCCTTACATTTTACTTCATTCAAAATATGGATCATATAATATTTAGTACAAATATATATATACACAAATAGATGCCTTCCTGACATGTCATAAATATTGTCTTTAGTTGTCAACAGGAGCCCAACCAAGAGTTTGAAGCTTTTTTGTCCTTTAAATCACACATACACTCATTAGGTATTTTCCCTTATTTTTACGTGTGTGTAAATTTGGATTAGAATTTGCTTTTTGTTCTGAGTAGATAGAATATAGAAAAAGGCCACACCCATTTATCTCAGAGCCTGCTGCTTTTAATTGCTTTCTTTCTTTGCCAGAAGGCTCAAACCTTCACAAATTAACCTGGTCCACAGGTGGGATCTTGATGTGCATCAGCGGAAGAGCTGAATCAATTCCAGAACCTTACATACATCATTTACCAGGCTATGTGGGCACATACTTCTAAAAAATTTAATTGCATTTATTGTAATTGCTTGGCTAATTAAATTTCCTAGGATGGGTCTAAGATAAACTTTACCCATAGTGATTTCTGCCATATGTTAAAGAACATTAGAAAGAAGTCTTGCTCTAGATTGGGATTTCTGGATCTATTTAACATCCCAACTTTCCTTTATTTGGGTAAATGGTGAGAAGTGGTGAATATTCTTGAAAACCAAATAGAAACAACTTCTGCTAATCCTAAAATAAAATAGTCAGAAATAGGGGGGAAAAATCAAATGCTTTAGATGTTAAGTGACAATAAAATTTGAATATGTCTTGAAAATGAAGGTGATTAAATGTATTTATGGGTGTTGTGAGTTTATTTAATGTTTACATTTCTTGAAAATATCATTTTCCTGCATAGACTATAGTAGCTCTATTAATATGTATACTTCACTAATTAGAATCCCTGAGTTCCTAAGAGATCTATATAAATAAAAATATAATATCATTCACTTTCAGTCAAATTGCACATATAAATTGATTTCTTTGAGTGAGTCATTTACTCATTTGTATATTGACTGAACTAGTATTTATTGAGTGACTGCTGGTGACAGATAACTTAGCTAGAAAATTTATATGTATTATTTTTAGCAGTCTCCCGTTATCTCCATTTTAAAGATGAGGAATTATAGCTCAGATAGATAAAGTGACAAATCAGGGTCTTAGGGTCGTGCAGCAGTAGAGCTGGGTGTGACCAGAGGTTTCCTGACTCTGTCCAGTGTTCTAGTCACTAAGCCACAGAAACTCCTAGTAATACTGACAGAGTAAAATGAGTACTGTGCTGAAGTTACAGGTTAAGTGCTATGGAAATATGGGGAATTAATCATGTCTGAGGGAGTGGGAAAGGCCTCTCAGATATTAGGCTGAAAATGTTTGACTCGGTCACTCATATATTTTGTTAAAGAGTTTGCATTTTGTTCATTAGGCCATAGGGAGCCATTAACAGATTTTTAAAGAAGCATAATACATGATCCAAGTGTGTATTAAGAGAATAACTTTAGCAGCTGTGAGAATTAAAGACCAGAGCAGTGTTTATCTTCCTGGCTTTTTTTGATTGCTTATGAAGCCACCATATACTTATTGTGTATAAATTATATTGCTAGTGCTTTAGGACAACAGTTATATATATATTATAAAATTATACAAAAGAAATGAAGATAAGATTTAATTCTTAATTCTTTTAAATTTTATTTTAACAGTAAAATATTTCTCCTTCCTCATATACAATTAAGATAGCAATACAATTTTACCACTGTATATAATTTATGTATGTTTATAGTGAGAACAATGTAAATGAATATATTTACTAAAAAAATCCTTGCAGTTTGCCCTTTGTGATAGAGCTATATGATGTGCTTGTCTAAGTTCATTTTTTGATGCTTTGATTACATTGCTTCCATAGTTAAAAGATTTATTCAATTTTTATGATTTTATTCAATTTCAAGATATTTATTCACTTTTCAGTCTTGCCCTCTATTTATGTAAAGTTTTGTAAAGTTAGCTAGGAAATTTCCATCTTCCCTGGTATCAGGCAGTTGTTACAAATTAATTGGAAGTTGCTGGACTTTTAATTTTTAATAAATCAGCTGTAAGCCTGTTAATAGTATCTGCAAAAATTCTTGATAGGTGAGCAAAATGTATTCCTGAATTTTTAAAGGTGTAGGTAAGAATTTTTATAGTTGCTGGTATTAATAGTGGGGGAAAATTACATAACCACATTGGATTTGATTAGTTCATCATGTTTCTACCCCAGAATGTGGCTGATTAAATGCATCAGTGTTGTGATTTCCTTATTCTCTGGGCTTTGACTTTTTAATGCTATCTTCAATTTAGTGTTATATTTCACTTTTTTTTGGTGCAGAGATCTTTCCTTTTCACAATTCTATGATGACCAGTTTGATTAAAGTGAAATGATCAAAATCGTACTTTTTAACTGCTTTGCAAGGCAATGTGCTGAACCTGTCAACTCCTCCACACTGTGGAATGTCCTCTTTGCCCTCAGGATAATTACCATATCAGAGGAAATGGCTGGCATACTGCCAAGGGAGGGTGTTAGCATTAATTTACGTATTAATAACTACAGCTAATCTTTATTTAGAACTTATTTTTTTCCAAGCACTGTTTTATATTAACTAATCTTCATGGCAGCTCTATGAAAAGGTACTATATTATTGTCCTATTATATAGGAAGAAATGAATTATTTTTAATTTTATATTCATTGAATTTTGGGGGTGATGATAAATATAAACGGAAGATCTAATATTTCTTCCAATACTCTAAGAGATTGACTTCATAGCCCCTGGGCCATGTGTGCCCCACTTTTAGAGACCCCTAGATTAGAAATGTGATGGAAGGAGGGAAAGAGACAGATTAGAAGGGCATGACAGTAGGCAAACAACGAAACAGTGAAAACAATGACATCCTGAACTAGGAGAAGGGAAGTGGAGTTATACAGAAGGTAGAATTCATAGAATTTATCACTTGTAGCATAAACTTCAACTAACACAGTAGAAACCATAAGCAGCTATAGCACGAAAGGCATATCTCCAACAGCCCGAGAACTGATTGAATGTAAACTTGGGTGTTGACTCCAAGCCATGTGTTACTGTTTCATCCTTTCCCAAATCCAGTGATGCAATTTTTCCCTTACCAGCTTGTTGCTCACTTGGTCACTGAGTTGGCACCTTCCTTGGCCTCCTCAGTGGTAGCAGAGGACTGCTGAGAATGGCTGCCACTTTGATTTTTGGTGAAATGATTTCTCTCTCAGAGTATAGCAGAATGATGAGGAAGGCACCAGCTGTTCTGGTAGTTGTTTCATATATAGCAGTAGTCACACGGTCAGTGGTGCTTGGACATATTCTGAACCTATAGATCAGCCTGTGATCACCAAATGCCAGACTTCCCCCCTCCCAGTTATATATCTCATGAATCTTTTGTCCCCAGCTTGTTACTTTCCTTCTAACGTTTTTATTGTATTTTAATATGCAGAATGTTAAAATTTTTATAAAGTAAATCAACTGATCTTTTTGTTATTTTGCTTCTAAAGACTTTTCT
This sequence comes from Eulemur rufifrons, assembly GCF_041146395.1. Classification (NCBI taxonomy): domain Eukaryota; kingdom Metazoa; phylum Chordata; class Mammalia; order Primates; family Lemuridae; genus Eulemur; species Eulemur rufifrons. The sequence continues at coordinate 39,957,227 of NC_090997.1, forward strand.
CTTTCAAAAATTATGTAACTACCTATATTTTCTTCTTTTTTGAAATATGGTTTCAATTTTTAAAATTAGCACTGTAAGCTATTAGGATTCTTTGGCATGTAATGTGAAGACTATTTTAATCTATATTATTAACCAGTTATTCTAGCATTATTTATTGATTGAGTAGTCTTATTGATGTCTAAGGATAAGTACTTTTCTAGTGAATTCTATTTTCAGCATTCTCTTTTATTGTATTGTATATTATTGATAATATGTTATAATATTTTGATTTTATACATAGTTTAAAATATGAAAGTGCCAATGAATATTCTCCTGCTCATTTTCACTCCAAAAGTTTCTGCTTTATCTTGTCTATTTATTTTCTCTAAGTAACTTAGAATCAACTGAATACATTTCGAAAAATTCTGTTTTGATTTTCATTGGATTTATTTTGGATAACTGCATTCTCTCAATGTGTAGAGAATCAACATTTTTACAATATAGAGTGTTCCCAATAATGAACATAATCTGATTCAATACTTATTCAAATCCTTTTAAATTCCTTAGCAAAATATTAGACTTCTGTTTTTGTAGGTTCCTTAAATTCATGTTTTTTTTTTCAGAAGTTTTATATAATAGTTTTATATTTTCTTTATATTTACAATAGTTTTTAAATTTATTTTCTATGTAGTAATTGCTGACATATGGGAAAATTTTTAATTTTATTTTTACTTTTTGTTATCCCATCACTTAGTGAATTTTCTTATTAAAATCTATTAATTTTTATGTTGACTGGAAATTTTTGGATAAATTATTCTTGTTAATCTTAAAATGATGATTTTTATTTCTGATTTCTAATATTTAAAACTCATTTTATTTTATTACAGAAATAGTATTAGTGAAATATTCCTGAATTATTTTAGCTCTAGTGAATATATTGTATGCCAAATTCTCAATGGAAAATGAGGTTTGGCTTTAATTATTGCAGATTCCTGTGTACTTTATCATCTTCTTAAATATTACAATAGCACATAAAGTAAAAATGAAAATCAAATGTCATTAGTTATTTTTTAATACCAAGGGCAAAGCGAGCCTGTTTATTTTGAATGGCACAAACTCCCAAATCTTCTTTACCATTTCTGTCTTTGTTGGTTACCAAGGTTCCGTTTCTCAGAGGATTTTGCTTCCTTATGGCCCCTTTTTATGCTGAAATCCATTAAAAGACCTAGAGTGGGGATATTTTTTCTTTAGATCACTTGTTTCTTGACCCAGTTTTAACTCCTTACTAGCCACGTATTTCAACCTATACTGTTAACCTCCTGGCAAGTATAGTTTTGAGAGTGGACATTATTTTGATCTGAAGATATTAATAGAAGGATCAGTAAATCTTACTTTCTGGAATACATGTGAACCTAAAAATGTGGCATTAAATAAATTTCTGTAATATTATTTTGATTTCTCATCCTTTCTTTGAAAGTTAAAAATAAGAAAGAATTTTCAGCTGGAGATAAACATGCTTTAGGATGTTGTGGCCTTTTAAACATAATCAATGTGTTTAAGTACAAACTTACAGAAGCAAATCAGGAATTGGCTAATGGTGCACTGGCAGGGAGCACTGTTTATTCTGACCATGTTGTCTGCTTGTGTATAACCCACAGCGAGAGGCCTGTCTAGGAGAACTTTTTCTTTGACTCCCTCCGTAGTCTGGCTTAAGAACTCAAACAGGAAGATCCGTTTTGATGATGCCAGCTCAGCATGATGGGGAGCTGATAAAGAGGATTTTTGAAGGAGATGTCAGTCTATGAGCCACCTTGACAAGTGCAGGCAGATGGTATTAGAAGAAATGCCTTCGACAAAGTAATTGTCATGTTGCCTTGTGATCGTTAATGCGGCTGTTTTGTCATGGCGCTGTGTACTGCCAAGGATAATGTTGGAGTAGTGTTGGGGCTGCATTTAGGATACAGAGTGAACTCAGATAGGACTGTGACACAAAACCCTAATTTAGGAGGACATGGTAGGCGTACATTAAGCAGAGAGAGATTGACAGGAGAAGAGGCAAGGCCCTTAGGAGTATATGTGTTGGATGTTAAGGACAAGCCTGGAGCTGATATTACTTATCGTGTTACCTTTTGTCCTTCAACAATATTTAAAGGGATAATGATACCCGAATTACTTAGTTCAGCATAGATATCTTATTCAAAACAAGAAAAATAATTTATGGCTTCTCAAATTTACCTGATGATCAAAATCATCTGGAATGATTGTTAAATGTACAGTTTACCAAACCTCTTTCCTTGAAATTCTAGTTCAGAAAATCAATGCTGGCTGTTTGTTGCCCAGGGATTCGTGATTTAACTAGACCTACTACTGTGAATCTGGTACATGCTAATGTGTGAGAACCAATGATTTAGAGTATAATCCTAAGAAAATGAATCAGTTTCTTTGCTTCCTCCAATATCTATTTTCTGCTTTCTTTTTACATTAAAAGAGCTCACAGATAAAGGCACAGTTATTGGATGTGTGACCAGGTATGGACAAAGTGATGTGTGAAACTAATGTGTACAATTTCCTGGTGGTGTCCTTCAGAAGAATGGCTGTGCTATTTTTCTAGTCCTGCCCTTGTCTTTCTGCATGGGATCCGGATATGGTAGGTGCACTATCGTGGACCATGCAAATGAGGACCAGACTGCAGATTTGAGGGAGCAGCAAGATAGAAGGGGCCAGAGTCCCTGGGCATTCTCTCTTTCACAGGAGAGGAAAATACCTTTCTACCTAGCCATTCAGATTTCTGTTCTATATGATTGAGCTTATGTTTTAAACAACATATGATAAAAGAGTGAAATAGTAAAAAAAAAAAAAAAAAAAAAACCAAATAGCCTGTTGACAATGTAAATTAATATATGAAGAAAAAAATGGAAACCAGAATCTTAAGTCACAAAATTGTTTACAGTGATTATCTCTTAGACAAGCATTTGGTTCCAAGTTTCTAGGAGGTAGAAGTAAAAGGAAAAATATGATTAGATATTCTTTTTCCAATATCATCAGGCAAAACTTTGCTTACCCCTTAACTCTAAAAATTTCTTCAAGTATTGTTACTTAGGGGGGGCACTCGATATGCAGTGGACAGAGAGCTCAATAACTGTAACAATGGCATTAAGAGTTTCACAGTGTCTGGGTGTACTACTTAATAACAATAATCAAGATATTTACTGTCCTTGAATCAATATGGCATCATGTAATCGTGACAATTTCTGATGCTCAGGATTGATTTAAGTATAAAATCTAGCATTACTAAGGCACTAAATTTTATATTTTTTAAGCATCAAAAATCCTCCTTTTCTTTTCAAATAAAATCTTTGGCAGACCCTAATATGTAAAACTAAACTCCCTTGATTTAGGTGGGAGGATAGGCTCTGAAATCTGCCAATTTGGCCTGCCCTTGTTCTTTTTTTTTTTTTTTATTTCAGCATATTAGGAGGGTACAAAAGTTTAGGTTACAACTGTAGAACTCTAGAACACAATGCGGAAGTCCTTGATTAAGAGGAATGGGTGTCCTGCATGTTCTTGAAGCCATATGCCATAAATATCACTTTCTTTCAGTTGCACTTTGATAAGATTTGAACAGCTGAGCACTCAAGGCTGTATTTCTTGGCAAAACTCCATACATTTATGTAGATTATGAAGACTGGCAAAAGCACGTTCCAAAAACTTATGAAATGTTTATACAATCTCTGATGTATTTTGCTTATTTTTGTAGGAATATGGATTCTGGTTGCTTGGTGATTTAATTTAAAGTGATAATTTATTGGCCAGAATAGATTGGTATAATCCTATCCTTCTGAATTAACTTAGGATCTTGAATTTACTCATTAAAATTTTAAACATCTGCCAGGCTGGAAAAAACAGAGGCATATATGAAAAGAAGTGCTGGAACAGTGAAAAGGAAAATGGAATATTAATTCAAAGGATTTGGAATTGTTCTAAAGTAAAACTCATTTTTTAGATGGAAACACTTAATGGAGCTAACAAGATTTTTAGGGAGTGATTTCTTGATTGATCCCAGACTTTGGAGATCTTCATTCCAAATCTCTGTCTGAGGTATTTTTTAAAACCATGGAAATAGAGTTGGTAGCTTAGTTACTAATACTGCTTTGGAGATTAACATTTTCAAGCAGGGCACCTTTGTATTCTCAAGCAATATAGACTCTACAAAAAAAATGCAAGCTCAGACACAAAGCAGACATTTTGACTGGCTGTATTGGGTTAATTAAGGGTAACAGGGAATAAAGACATGGACAGAATTTTGTCACTTAAGAGTTTGTTTTTGTTACAGAGAGGATAATATCATTTAATAGGACACAACGAAGGCTACATTAGCAGAATTTATTTTGAACGTTCCTGAATAACTGTTTGCACACAATCCTCACACACAGTTTAATTACTCAACTTTTGAGTCACAGAGAGTCATAGAAAACTGGTGGCTCATAGCTTAATCCAGTCTGTAGGTTTTCAGTTTGTGTGTGCATCTGTCTATGAATATGTAGAATTGGCACATTTCAGAAAAAAAAAACAAAACTTACTTTGAATGCCTTTTTGCAGTAGCCTACACTACTTGTTTGGTTCATCACTGACCACATCATTTCTGTGCTATTACCATTTTTGTCCCATAGCACATTAAGATTAATTGTCTGGACTCTGAAGCCATTTGTATTGGCAAATTTGTAAGCCCGTGGGCTAGTTCCTGCGTCTCACATCTGAAGGGAAGCTGGGTCGCCTACACTTATTCTTTTGACACTTTCTAGATGTCAGTAGCCTCGGATGTGTGTTGGGTTTGAGGCAGTGTTATGCTGGAGCAACTCCTGGCAGCTCATTGTACCTATTTCTTGCCAATTCTTGATCAGAGACCCTCAGGTTGGTAGCTTGAAATCAGCCCTGGTGATAATTTACACCACAGAAATCTGTAACTGCTACAAATGGTCCGGGTTAGGGAGGTGAGTTAGTTGTTAAACATTTCCCAGGACACCAGTGGTTTGAGGGTATATCTGAGTGCTACCAACTCCCATCTTAAAAAGATGATAATTAACTCTTTGCTTTCAGAGTAAACATGTAGTTGCTGGACATAGAGAATGGTTTTCTACTGAAAGTAAATATGAATTGGATTACAAGGAATATAAGAATAGAAATGAGGTAAAGATGCTAAGTGCTACTGTTAAAATTATAGGTTCTGGATTAAGACCTCCAGAGGTTGAGCACCAGCTCTGCCATTTGCTAATTGCATATTTTTGGGGGAGCTGCTTAAACTTACTAAACCTCAGTTTCCTCATATGTCATAATAGGGATTAAAACATCATGTTTCCCCCAAGGATTGCTTTGAGAACAGTGGCTGGCACATAGTAAACCCTCAATAAATGTTAATTTTATGATTGTATTACTTGCTTTTTTGCCTATATTACCTTATTATGAAACAACACCATGGATGTAGATGATGTAGATAGACTAATTGTCATATTTCAGACCTGAAACTAAGGCTCAGCAAGGTTAAATAGAATCTCTAGGATTACACAAATTTTATGTGGCAGAGCTGGGCATTTTTTTTAAGCCTACATCTTTTAGATTTCACAGCATGATACCTCTTCAGAAAGCTTAGAACAGAGTTATGGTTTAGTAGTTATGATTCTTAGATAGGGCTGAAGAATGTGCATTTATAACCAGTTTCTAGGTGACGTTTATTCTGTTGGTTCAAGGCCCACACTCTGAGAATCCCTGCAATAGTGTGCATGAATTAAGGTTCAAGCAAAACCTAGATGGAAATGAGATAGAATAACTAGAGACATGTTGGGACACAGGTCTATAAGCAACTCTCAGAAAAAGAGAGTAATCTAAAAAGAAAAATAAGAAGGGCAGGAGTATTATCTATTAAAGTCAGAATAGAGACATTAAGAAACTGGTTTTGAGCTCTGAGCCTGCCACTTATTAGGCATTGGGATGGGACTAAGCCTCCTGGGCCCCCAATTTCTTCATCCATTGAAACAGGCAGCAGATATCTCTCCCTAGGGGCATTTTAAGAATAAAATGAGGTGATGCACATAAAGTGTTCAGCAGAGCACCTAACACACAGCACGCAACACTCAGATAAATGTCAATCAGTGGGATTGTGCATGGTCTCACATCAGAAACCCAGAACCGGAAGACCCAAACTCTTTCAGTTCTCACTCTTTTCTAGGTGCCGTGTGTTACCTTTCATTCCCAGCATGTTTGTTCCTCATTGTAAGATGACTTCCATTGCTTGAGGACAGGGCCCATGGAAAGACAAAAAGGAAGGGGGTGCTGAGTGAGAGAAACACCCTCGTGGGTCTTGCTTTTTAAATCAGGGAGTGAAAATTGTTACCCAGAGCCTCCCTGTGGAATCCTCTCATGTCTGCTGGCAAGTGAAGCTGGGAAGTTGAATAGCTAGTATTTTCAGACTATCATGAGGAAGGAAATGGTATTTGCTTAGCAACCTATAGTATCTGCCATTTGTGCTGAAAGAAAAATAATTTTTTTTCATTTAGATTTTCTGAGGGAAAATATTTAATTAAGGTGTGTTAAGTGCTTTCCTCTCTCTCTCTTCCTCCTTTGTTTTAATGCCCATACACATGTGTCATCTAACCTGTGGGAAATTCAATACTAGATGAACTTACTGTGCAGGTGCCATTATAGGAAATTAAGTATGAACACCTTGGTTTTCAAGTATCCTTATGAAAGTGTTTTTTTCTATCTCCCTCTTGTTTTGTTCTTTAGATAATATTTTATGGTTTCATTTTCATTAGTGCAAACTTTATAATTCAATAAGCATTCACTAAGCACTTATGTATAAGGCATGGTTCTGGTAAATTTGGGGAAGACTCAGAGGAAAACGAATACATCATTTTGTCCTCAAGAAATTTACCATCTAGTGGAGATAAGGAAAGGAGGGGTAAAGTAAGCATCAGAGTAGCATGCACAAGGAAAATGAGAGGGTAACTGGAATTAAATCAAATAAAGACCCAAATCTTGGCCCAGACATCTTCCTTGTTCCCAGGATGCAGTAAAAATTAATAATAATAATAATAATAATAGTGGCAATGGCCTATGTACTGATTTCTCAATTCCATTTCCTAACATAAACCCAGCTTCTCAGCAAATTGAGGTAGATATAAAGACAGCACAGGAATAGTTATGCCATTCAAACATTTTGTAGACTAAAATGTAGCTAAGTAAACTTTCAAGATCTTGGCACAGTATTTAATTTACTTTCTTAGGTTTGTTCTGACACTTAGTAGGTGCTATTATGTTAAATGACGAGTAGAAGAATGGGTCTGATCCAATGGTCACTGAATCAGATCTTCTTCTAAAATATTACTTATATTATAAAGGTTATGCTTCTAGGAGAACCTTGTAACGTTTGAAATGGGGAAAAAAGTGAGAGAAAGAGGAAGAAAAAGAGAGAAATGGAGGCTAGTGACTTAGTGGTTAAGAAAATAGAAAACAATCCTCAAAATGGAAAGGCTCAAAATCGTAAATATCATCTCTTGAATTTTTTAAATCTTCAAGCTCCTGGTCCACATTCCAGTCTTCCAAGTTTTCTGCATATTAAATAGTGACTCCTTTCAAAACTGTTATTTAAAGCTACTTCTGTTGCTCACTTAGAGTCTGCAGCTGATATAGATTATCAGCTGGTGGTCAGAGCACTAGGGCTGTTGTGAATTCTGCAGTGAATAAAATACCACTAACATATTTCAAAACTATTTTTGAGAGGGAGATGTTAAAAAAAATTCTAGACCAAAATATTTGATTGAATTAGTTTCTATTTTTTAATTTTATTTTTAAGATGGCTTCTATTGAAAGTTGAATTATCAATTTATAATAATACAAAGTTTTCATGAAAAATGTCTTTTTTTAAAGCTATAAAACAATATTCATAAAATTACATAGAACCTTTTTCCTATGTTACAATTAAGGAGTAGATCTAAGTCTCCTTTATTTTCAGAAGTTTGTAGGCATTATCAGTTATGCTTAGCTTTATGTTTTTGGGTTATTTTTAGTAATAATTCATAATTTTAAACTCTTTGGCACTTTTAGAATGAAAAGTACAGTTTCAAGGTCTATAGGAAAATGCTAGATTTTCATTAGACTTCCAGTTTGGTCTTATGGTATCAACAATGCAGTACCCAGTTTCCACAGTAATTGAATATTAGTTTCTTTTCCTAAAATCTAGGTTATTTAGTCTTAAGTAAGACCATCTGTGGTACATCAGCTATCTAGTTCACATGGGGCTACATCAATCCCAGTTCAGTTCCTTATTAGTCTTTTCTCAATAAAGAAAAATTTCTTAAGGAGCAAACTCAGCCAGGGCTTCCTTGGTACACATGTAAAGTCCCTGGCATGGAGCGGGTACTCAGGAACTAGCTGTTCTGCTAAGGGAACACGGCCAAAGGGGGATTAGAATCCAAGTCCTAGGATAAATTCAGAATTAGCATTCCTTTTAATGGAAAAGTTCATCTAAAAATTTGTTTGAGTACATTTTCTAGGCATTAACATGCTTTTATAAAAAAAACCCATCACTAGGAACCTTCCAAATGAATCAAACCATTCTCATAAATAATCCTTGAAATTCATATGGGCTTAATAAATAATGGAAAAATTCACTTTAAGTTTTGCCAAATTCCAAATATTGGCAAAAAAGTCGCACAACTTTTGATCAACACAAAACAGTCTAGATATGCCCACATGTAACAAACTAAAAATGTGATACAAATGTGTAGTGACTATATTTAGAAATTATAATAATTATTTGTATGTAGCCTATCCATAGCTCTTGTTTACACATCATAGACACTTTTCTATGAAATATGGTTCATATATTTTGAATTTCTTTTTCTGTCATGTACAGTAGGCATAAAAATATTTGTTTGTGGTATGTCTCATTGCCTTGTACTTTTTTAAACTGTTTTCAGATGTCAATCTGTGTAATGTGATAACTTACCATAAGGATTTCATGAAATGTTTTTAGTTCTTTCAGAAGACCAATGGAGATTTGTAAAATAAATATGCGTTGAAAATATTACCTTCTGTGAAAGGCACAATGGTTAGGAAAAAAGAAACAAAGACAAAAACAGAGCCTTAATTAATGTATTGCCTCTCCCAAAGATGTAGGAATTCAGTGTAAGAATATAATCCCAATTCGAGAGTATCTTAGTATCTGGCCCAACTATTGTCTACTGTATAAATCCTGCACCAACGTCTCTTGAAAGTAATTTTCCAGACTTTATATGGATATTCTCAGAGACAAAAGACATAGGACTTCATTTCATTTCAGACAACTATAATGCCATAAAGTTCATTCTTATAGTGTGAGTCAAAAACTGCCTCCCTGACTCTTCTTACCATTGGTCCGTCTTCTGTTCTCTAAACCATGTAGAAATGAGGCTTCTTTCTTACATGATAGTTCTTCAATGTCTTGATAAAATGATTATATTTTTAGTGCCTTCTCTTCTTTATAATTGAATGTTCTTCCTTTTTTCTTGCTTTTCCCTTATTTCTCACCTCTCTTTCTTTTCCTCACTCCCTTCTTTATTCCATTTCTACCTGTTTTCATGGTAGGTGGGGGTGGATATGACCTCTCTCCCACATAGAATCATGGTGAGTGCTTTGACATTCAGTTAAATAGAGCTCTGTGAAGGCTCAGAAAGTGAGGAGTGGTCAGGTAAGGCCTCACAGAAGGGATGACACAAAGTTGTAAAGAATGAGAGGTAGAAACCCAGCCAAGTGGGATGTGTCATTGGGGAGCATCATTCTAAGCAGAAAAAACAACATAATATATGCATAGCCCTGGAGGAAGCATGCTATTTCTCAAGAGTCTTCATTTTTATTGTCTTTTCCATCCTAGTTGCTTCTTTTGTATCTGTTCCAATCCGGCTATACTTCAGGACTTTTGTTGGGTAGGTTAAAAAAAAAAAAAGAAATCCAGTGATCACAGAAATAGCACACCTTATTTTTACACAATTTGAGTGAAAGAAAATATTGTACTAGGTTGGAATTTGTAACAGTGTTGGTTGTTAGGAAGTGAGTTAGGACATTGGAAGTTAGGGAGGGAGAAAACACAGTGGAGAGAAAGCAGAAAATGAGAAGAAAGGGAGGGTTAATGGTCACGAGAAGGATGAAGGCCATGGAAGAAAATGCATAAGGTGCCTCCTATGTGGATGAACTTAAAGGGTATGACACTCACAGCTTTGATATTAATGGGGACATCTCCTGTTAATATTGTGAGATTTTTATTTAAAAGTTATTCTAAACTGCTGTGTGTATCTATGTGAAGGAAAAACAAATGTATTTTCCCCATGGTTTCCTTACATTAAAAAACATTCACACAGGTACATTTCACATCTTTATGGCGCAAGTCTTTTATTTTTTTCTCAATATTCTGTGATTACCTCCTTTAATCTGTATTTCTAGAATATGTACATGTGACTATTCAATGGAATCAGTGCTTTTTCAAAAAATAATCAATTAACCCTTTCATTCCTTTGACAATTTTTATTGTTATATGACCCTGAATTACTATAGTATTCTGAAGCCAAATTTAGAGTGGAAATGTATTTTCTGTTAAGCCAATAAACATTCTTCCTCTTTCTTGGGACATTTTTCTTAAAAATGTGAAAGTGTTTCCGTAGGGATGAAAGTGTAATACATAAAAAGAATACGTTTCACCTTCTCAGTTATTGAACTCGAACTCCACCCAATTTTAAATGAATGATGAAGCTCTTGGGGAATTTGCTGATTGTGGTCCCATTTGACTCAGTGCCCATGATACCCACAGCCTTCTCTCCAGATACCGAATTCTGCCCTTTCTCCAGGTCCATAAAAACTATCCTCTAGTTTCAGTTCCCTTTATTTCCCTGGCTCTTATTATATCTGTCAAGTTTTTTTGTTTTGTTTTTTACATTTAATTAGATTCTTTTTTATATTTAGAGTCTGCTTGCGTACCAGCACGTTTGTGTGAATGAGGAAAAGACAAATTGCAAATAGGTACCACCAGTGGATGGGCAAATTAGCAGGAGGAGCCACTCTATCTCGGGCACAGCCACTATAAATGGAGGTTGACTAGATTTCAGCTCCCACTTGCCCTTTGGCTGGGTATCCACATGAACAACTGCACAACTATGTACAAATCTGCTCATAAAATCTAGCACTTATATTACTAGTAATGAGCACTTAAGCAATAGTTGTGTTTATTTCCATCTTTGATAAGGTACCAAGAACTTTTTTGATCATAAAGAGAAAAATGCCATAAATCTTTTTTTTCTCCCAAAAGTACAAAGTCATCTCTACAATATAGTTTCTATATCTCTGGCCAAATAAAAGCAGGAAAGCATAGGAGAGAAGAGGCAGCAATTAGACAATTTAGCAAGTAGAGCTGTCACTGAAATTATAGACACTATGGAACCAACTTTTAATGGTTGTGCTCTTTTTTGGCCTGAGCAGGTTATGGAGTAAGAGTCCAATTTTTTCAAAGGCTGTCCTCATGCTCACACAAGCTTGTTTTTATACATCTCATTTAATTTCATGTTTTTCTTGGCTGCTATGTCCAAGTTGTAACATTTCCCACGATGGTGCAGCGCCAAGATGCGATTCTACGCGTTGGTGTGTGCGGAGCGTGGAGCAGCTGCGCGGTCCTGTCGCAGACACTGAAGAAAGACGGCATCCTTTGGCTGGATTTCCTGAGCTCCTGGAATTTAACATCTTAGCCAGTAGCCAGGGGTGAGGCATCCATGTTATTACATTACTTTTCAATATCAAGAATTTAAAAAACACCACCTCTTCTGAAGTGCGTCAGTGTTCCCATTATGCCTTATGCAGGTCTGCATTGACAAAAAGCGCCACAGAGAATCAGGTGCTGTTGCTGCGCTTCTAACCATCTGTTGTGCGGTTATTTTTAGTTCCCTCCTTCATTAATCACCATGACTGTGAGGGGAAATGGACTACAGGGCTGCTGGACTGCGTTTACACAACCGACGACTTCTGAATCAGCTTTTCCTTTCTTCATTTGAGACATCACACTGGGTTCTGCCTGGCAGGTTTGTTTTAGTGGAGAAAATATTTGATATGTTGGCGTCAGTTGAAATCATTTATCATGACAATGGTGAACAGGCATGGACTGATATGTTTGAATATAGCTCAGAGAAATAAGAACAATTCAACCTACTCGGATTCCCTTACTTACCAGTGCTTTTGCCTGCCATTTCTGGGTGAAACGTGGAAATTTCCTGGCAACTACTATCCCTTTTGTGAAAACATTAATTAGCAAAATGAGTAGTGTTAGAAAATGTATGCGATGTAGCAACTGTTTTGAGTAGATTAAAATTATATGATATTTTCTGAAGAGAGAACAAATAATATTTAGAGTTCAAAAATGAAAACTATTTTGCTATCCCTTAATGAGCCTCGAAACAGCTTTTTTTCTTTTTCTGATGTCATGGTGTATTTATGGGTATTGACCTTGAATAAAGACACTTGAAAATTAACGGAAAGTGTAAATTCGCATGATCAGCTTCGTGGTGGACAAATCTCCACCAGGATGTGTGTGAGATTGGGTCATGTTCTTTTACTATTCCTGGATGTCCATGGATCTTTCTAACCGTCAGCATTGCTACCATCATACAAATCCCGTATGGATCATAATTCACAGCAGTTTTCTCTCTATTGGTCATTGCCATAATTTGGTGTATACATTAGAAATGCCCATGGGGACTTATGTTTGAGATGAAATTGTGAATGTCAGGCCATTGTTTATACTTGGACTGATGAGTACTTCTTTATTGCAAAGTCTACTGCTGACAGTCTTTATTCTTAAGCAGTAAATTGTTCTCAGATTCATTTAAAAAATTTGCTATTTCTTGGTGAGGCTGTATTCAGGCTATATCAAGGCAGTGTACAGAATTAGTCTCATATTTTGTCTACTGAAATTATGTATTTCATTCATATCTTGATGGACATTTGGGATATTTCCAGTTTTAAAAATGTTGTTTTTAGCCTCTGTGATTATTACTTTGATAAAAATAAACTAGAAAATAAAATATTTTCTATTAAAATAATATCAGCTGACATTTATTTGGTGCTTGATATGTGCTAAGCACTTTGGAAAATATTTTACATAAATTATTTTTTATTTTTTTTAAACAAAATTTTATTTCTGTCTTACATAGAAGTCCAGAAGTAGGAGTCAAAGGCTATTTTAGAAGCTCCATGGCCATCCGGGAATCCATATCTGTCTATGTGAGTTCTCTACCATCCATAGCATGCTGCCTCATAGTCCAAAATAGCTGCTTGAACTCCAGGCATCACATCTACAATCTAGCCCCCAGAAAGAAGGAAGAGAAAGGAACATCTCTGTACTTTAAAGACATTTCCTGAAGTCATGTATGACATTCTTGCTAATCACAACTGATGGCACAAATTATATAGTTTAATTTCACCACATCCTATGAGATAGATAATATTATAGATAGATAATATTGGATTGATATGGATTTTACATATGAGGAAACTGAGTTACAGGTAAGTTAAGAAACCAGGCCAAACTGACATATACTCTGAATGGCACTTGCCTAGTCTGTGATTTTAACTATGGATCAATCATACCAGAGAATGAGGAGAGGCTGACTGTTTCAGCACTAGAATAGAGCACTTTAGGGATGCAAATTGTTCTTGAATTTGAATAATTCATTAGGAAAATAAGCAAAACTCATTTCTAATTTGATATTATTTGTGGTTAGGGGCTTCCAAGAACAAGTACTGAAGCAGACAACATTTAAATGTTTCAGTACTCAAACAGTACAACAGAGACCTTCCATTTTGAATATCCTCATCTTTTCTCTTGCACAATTTTAGCTTTGTAAGCTCATTTCAGCAGATTAGCTTTTTGAAAGTTAATAATAGTACACAATTATTAGCATCTTCATTGAATGCTTTGCTTATTTAACTGCAGTTTTCTCTGCATGACTACTCTGTGTACCAAACTATTTTGCTGTTCACATTTCCTTTTTCAATTACAATCTGCATGATTATCTTTTGAATGTGGAATACCTACTTGTTGCCGAGTAGTTTTGTTTTGTTTTTACTACAATAGCTAGTGTCTTAGTATAGGTGCATTTGAGAATATCTCATTTGTTTTAAAACAGAGCTAATTTTTCTTATTTTTAGTTTTGCTACTTAGAACACTATGCTAATGAATTGAATCTATTGCTACCTCAGTGTTTTTGTGTTTCTTCAGAGTTCATGTTAAACTATACATAATGTGCTACTTAGTGGCTATGCCCTAGAGAACCCAATTTCCAACACTGCTGCATGTGGGAAAGGAAACTTTGGAAGGATACTGCTAACAGAAAGATAAAATAGGGAAATTTGTCGACTATCTTTAAATTTAATTTATTATTAATAAAATAATTGAAATTACTAACAAAGAGTTTGGGGAACTGCCTTCCTAAACCTGTTGAGAGTTTACTATATGGCGGATGTTTTATTAAGTGATTTATAAGCATAATATAATTTAATTCTACAGTAACTTATGAGACAGGTACTATTATTTTTTAGATAAAAATCTGAGGCTTATTTACCCTAAGTAACTTTCCCAAAGCCACAAAGCAAACAAGTAGACCTTAACTCATTCTCCTTCCTCGGATCTCACCTCCTTGGGAAGCCTGCCCCAACTGCCCTTACTTGGGGCAGGGCCTCCCCAGATACTCTGTGCTCACATGATATCATGCATCTCAACTTATATGAGTGTTTATTTGATCAATAGTTGATCTATAAGTGTATGGACCATGTACTTATCTGCAAACTCTAGCATGATGTCTGGCATGTAACAAGCTTTTCATAATTATTTGTGAAATAAAGGAATGAAGTGGGAAAGGAACTATATGATATCAGGAAATCTGTTTCAGAGCTGTTGCTCTTTACCACGATGCTACAGCATGGTTATATTGGAGAATGACAGTGAATTAAATGGTTAAGTCATGATAGTATGCATGTGAATTACAGGTTTTATCGAGTTTGAATAATTGCTTCTGGACTGTCTCATACACGTTGAGAGAAGGCAGACCTAGATTCACCTTCTCAAGTTACAATCAAGTGGTAAATTTGCTACTCAATACCCCAAAGTTCTAGGAAGCAAAACTAGTCATCTTTAAGATAATCTATTTTAATTATCCACATCACATTTCTGAGATAGTTAATTGTGTTTTCTCTATGTTTGGTGTTAAAATATATTGTAGAAATAGCTGGCTAAGGGCATAGTAAGGAGTCTAGGTTGATAATAAACACTCCTAAATATAAGGTATAGAAAGAATTTCACAATTTTACTAATTAAATTATTTTATGAATTTGTTTTTTAGAATATAATAAATTTAGAGTCAGGTAGACTTCAAATTTATTCATCTTAGTAGTCACTGACTCTATTCCACTTTATTAGAATAAAAAGTTATTATGTCCTTTTCAAGACATGTTTCAATACCTTGATTCTATTGGCTCATTTCTATGCATTACAAATCAAAATAGTTATAATCAACGTTAAGAACATTTTGAAATAAGCTATGAGACAACCGTATTTCATGTTTTTATATTCCAATGCTTTAAATTGAAAAATTTTATGTTCAAAGGAAATCATTTTATGCACAGTTGGGAGTAAAACTGTTTTTGTTCACTGATAAAACTTCCTCTGAAAAAGCACTAAAATAAGAAACATATTTTCAGAAACTTTCAAGGCATATTTTTATTGTTTGTATGCAATAAATGAGAAATGATTTATACATGATAATGTTATTTCCTGCCTTCCAGGAAATCTTCATACTTATAGAACTAAACACATCTGGTTAGCACCCACAGTTTTTTATCCATAAAATAGCAAGGCAAGCTATATAAAGAAGTGTAATATCATATCTCCCATTTTAATTACTCTACCTTCACATGTGTCTGACTTCCAGTGTTTTTGTTTCATTACTTTTTACAGTAAAATAGTTCCTACCCAGAATTCAAGTCTATAGCAACATCATTTTTCAGAATTCCACTGAGATTCTAAACATCAATGAAAAAGATCTTTGGTGGCCATATTAGATGCTCCAAATTCCATGTACCCAAAGTTCATGTACTTTGTAGGAGGAATATTTGAGGTGTGCACTCGTGTCTTATTTATGAACATTTTAACCTTATGCTTAATAAGTTGGTTATTTATTATATTTTCCAGGATAACAAAAATTTAGAAATAATATTAGCAGTTGACACAAGAGCTGCCATAGCCAGGCACACTGAAAACAGTGGTGACAGATTCGAGAAGCGGTACAAGGAAATACAAATCAAAACAAAAGTCAGGACTAATCTTCTCACCAAACCAAATAACAAAAACAAAATAAACAATAGCAACAAACTTAACTGCAGAAGAGTAATTTAGGAACATTAGTTCAGGAGCAAACCTCTGTGTTTTAATTATTATATTAATAGTTCCTGCAAGTATTTTACTATAATGACTGATGTTTATAATAATGACACAGAGTGGTGTCAAACATGATTTAACTAAAGTTAAAATGAATTAAATATATTCCAATTGTTTTACCAAATTAATTACTAAAATATTTGCAAAAAAGACTTAACCGGGAATTCTAGAATTCTATTTTACATTGATTTCCTATCATCATGAAATCACCTTACAGTGATTCATATCATATTAATATGATACTTGAGGGGGAACCAAAACAGAAAAGGAACCATCATTTAGTGAGTGTCTATTTAGGTTAGATACTCTGCTAGGCTTAAATAAACTACTTTATATAATAAAAATATTTTTTTCCAAAATTTGTCCAGGAAATTTGTCCAGGAAATTTTCAAAAGACGATTAGAAGGTAAACTGCTGACACATGTAATGAAATATATTGCAAAGGATCTTGAATAGTGAGGCATTCCAGGAGCTCCAGAGAGAGGAGCTGGTTATGTGAAACAGATTAGAATGTCAAATCTGAGCAACCATGGCAAGTTCATGTGGGATCCAACCTGGAATAATTTGCAAGAAAATATTTAATCTGTGAAGGAAGGAACAAGTCTTTGATGAAACATAAATGAGTATTACATAATTTTTGAACTAAACTGTCACTAAACATCCGGCTAACTTATAATCTTGGGGCCAGGAAAATCATCCAAGATGTAGTTAGTGTGGAAGCCATTCTCATCCCAAGAGGACTGTTCCTGTGTTGGGCAAGTGCCTTTCTGATGTATGAATTGACTAGTGCAGCCCAAACTTTTGCTAATGGAAAATTGTTTCATTGAATGCTAATAAGTATAACGATAGAGCAATAAAGTCTTCCTGTGTGTGTGTGTGCTTATACTTATACACAAATATATAAGTGAAACTCGAGTTTTTTTGTTTATTCTTTTTGGTTTGGTTTAGTTTACTGTAGAATTTCTTAGAGATTATACTATGCTACTGTATACTGTAATAACACATGGAGATGAAAAGAGAATAACAATAACTACTTTTATTGAGCCTTTTCTATGTATCAAGTGCTGTGCTAAGCACTTTAAATTCATTATTTCATTTTGCCCATATTACAAGGGGTAAAATTTTATTTCTATTTTACAAATAAAGAAACAGAAGAATAGAGAGGTTAGTTTTTCCAAAGTCACAAAGTTGGATGGAGTGGAGTCTGCAATCTGACTCCAGAGACTATGCTCTTTCTTAGCAGCATCCTAAGTTTATTTGACCAGTAGCATTTTATTCACATAAAAATCGCTAACATTTCCAAGAACAAGTGTGTGTATGGAAAGACATATAAGAACTTTCTGGGCCAGACTGTAAGCAAGTCCTGATCAGAAACTGTATCTTGCTCATTATGGTTCTAGTGCCTCAAATAGTATTTCTCACTAAATAATTAATTAAAACATCACAATCTCCCTGGGAACAGTACTCTAAATGCCACAACATAGAAAATTATTTGAGCCAAGAGTAATAACAGAACTCTAGCGAGACTATGGAGGGTATAAGAATGACAATATGCTAAATACGAATCAGTTCTGGGAATAGGTTTGTGCCAATGTGAGAGAGTAGTACATCTCAATTTTTTTTTTGTTAATCACTAAAAACTCATGGCATAGGAGAAAAAATTTTAAAAATTAGTTTCAAACATAATGCTCTTTAGCACACAATTGAAAATGTGTAAGAAAATTATTATCCATTGAGCGCCATTTATGTGTTCAGAAAGGAATGCAATTTCGACTTGCACAAAAGAAATTTTATCTCTACCAGCTAAAATAGGTTAATTTCTATAATAATGGACCCAAATATGTAAAATAGTTAATTATTATAGATTATAATAAAATTTTCTTGTTCTTTTAGAAGTTGGATAGATGACAGTATTGAGGCATCCCTGCTTTATGTAGTTCTTCAGGGACCAAAGTTGATAGAGTCTCTGCCTTCTTTAAAATACAGCTTCCAAGGGTACCCTGAGGGTACTCTCCTTTCTAGCCTGTCAATAACAGAAACGAGCAAAAAGAGCATGATGTTGGAGAATGCATCAGACCCGTATGCGGCACAGATTACTTCCATTCACATTCTAGTGGTTGAAACTCAATGATATGGCCACATTTTATTTTAGGGTGACTTGGAAATGGGTCTGGATGAACAGTCACAAATCTAGCACATTTTGTGAATTGGTGGACTCATAGTCAATGTTACTGTCATACAACTCAAATTCCAATCTGTACATTGGTTAGCCACTGATGGCAACGAGAGTTTGCTTCTGGATCTTGACTCGATGGTGTACAAAAAAAGAAAAAAAAAAAAAAAGAAAAAAAAAAGAAAGAAAAACACGAAAATTGAGAATCTAATCAGAATGTGAACACTAAGTATATGTCTTTTTAACATGCATTGTAAAGACACTAGCTGCAAATACAAGATCATTCTGCTTTGGACATTCCTGGTGTTGAAGAAAAGAAGTAAAAAAGTTTTGGAAATGAAAAAAAAAAAATTAAAATATTTTAAAGTGACACTAAAGCTAGTAAAAACATGTCTAAGATTTCCAGTGGTCACTCACAAGCACAGTATTTTCAATATTTTGAAATACCATGATTTGTAAAAGCTGAGGCTACCAAGTTTTCTAAACTAGATTAGACTTGGGTGCAAATTCCTGGGTGCCACAGAGGAATCAAATCTGATAGAGGCTCCAGCATCTTATCTTTGCCTCATCTGGAACATGACCTCCCAGTCACTACAGCAGAGAAGGAAAGACAGCATACTCACAAACAGGCTTTTCACTGCCTCGGTTTAGAAGTGATGTGCTTCAATGTCACTCTCACTGTATTGGCCAGAATAAGTCATATAGCTACACTTAATTGCAGAGAAGCTGGGAAGGGTAGGTTAATAATTGGTGGGCGTATTTGGTGAATGTTTCAGCTTCTGCCACAAGCACATGCCCAGGGATTGATATATTTGTTCACTTATCTAAAAAATAAATCAAGGTCATATTACTAGTCATAATTTAGAACCATATCCAAATATTGTTGCAGAACATGAAGTAATAGTTTTCTAGAGCCAGATACAATCAGAGTAAATAATAGATCTGTGTCTATGAAAGTTTAACATAGTCAACCTACCAGCACCTAAGCAGAAAATAGTCATCCATTTATCAACTAATAGAATTTCAAAAACATTCTTTAGTAAGACATTGTTCTATTATTCCTGGATCTATGTCCATCTAATTATGCAAAACTATGAGAGACATCACATACTTTACTTTTTTCTCACTGATATGAGATAGTCAATAATTTCAAATTAGATGTTATTTTAATATTTATAAATGTTATGGATTTTTCCACATGAGAACCCAAACCCATTAAATGGACCAAGGATGTCAAAACAGAAAAACAACTCTATACCCTGTGTGATCAAGCTCCAGAGAGTCCCTGAAGCACTTGAACTTACATGTGAAATTTTTCGTGAATGGACATACATATATATATATTTTGGGGGGAGGGGAAGAATCATTAAATTTTAAGAGAATTAATGAACACCAAAGGAAACAACTGGTTAACAAATATTTATGTATTAGATGAAGAAATATATGAATTTTTACAGGTGTTATTTAATTAAGAATTTCATAAAATGTGAATTATAAAAATTAAATATTTGGGGGCTATTTAGGGTGTAAAGGACCTGCTAGAGTGTTTTTGCACTGTAGGGTACATTAACAAGAGGGCACAGTTGATGAGTTTTGTTCTGTAAAACCAAGGAGAAAAGCAGGACCCCAGTGGATTTGAATTCTATGTGAAGAAGGAATCAGAAGATATTGATAAGGAACAAAATGGTTAAGATATGTAAAAGTTTAAAACTTTGCAATGTCTCAAAGTGTGTTTTGTGAACCCAGTATATAAGGAAAGAACACTAAAAAGACAGCCAAGACCCTGAGTAACAAATTAATAGGAAACAAAGAAGTCTGCTCTTCTCCCACTTACATTTATCATGGAGCAGGTCTGGAAAGAATTCTCTTTGGCAGTATTTTAAAGGAATAGTCAGAAGGCACTTGTGGATGAATGGATAGTTTTAAAGACTTCAGGAAACCTTGAATAAAAGGATTAGCTGGGGCTAGGGACTAGACCACAGCTTTCCTGTGGAATAATACATCTGGGCTTGAAATCTGGGGATTGAGTTTGAGGTCTTTTTGGCTTCTTCCACCCCATGCTGTCACAGGCTGAATAGAATAGTCTGGGCTTTTAGGCACCTTGTTGTTACTCTGCATAAATCTGGATATAAGATTCAGGTCATATATATGTTACTAGAAACACTGGTAATTTCAGAACAGCCAACAAATTAAACATATTTACATTAAAAAGGCCTTATTCACTATAAATGCATTGTATGGACATACTGTCTAGATGAGTACTATATGTAATTTAATTAGTATATGGGTTTCAAAACACTTTGAAGATGAAATTTCAGTTGTTTGCAGTGTTAGTCAATTATTATTTTTCTCAGTTTCTACCCTTTTTTTGTTTTCTTTAATAGGTGTTACTTAAGAATAGATTTGATGAAATATTCAACTTGGTTTATTGAGTTCAATTTTGGAAACATTTATTGAGTGTCCACTCTGTGCCATGTGTGATGGGCTGTGGGAATCCATAGGTGACTAAGATCCTGCCTTCATGTAGCTCTCAGCAAAGAGTGTTTTAAATGCTATGGTTAAAGACACAGGGGTTTGGGAGAATGTAGGGATAGAAAGGAATTCAGAAAACAAAATAGGACATGAAAGATTTTATAGAGAAGAGATATCTGAGTAAAGTTTTGAAGGATAAGCAAGAATTAGAAGGCAAAGATAAACAACAGAGAGAAGGGCATTTCAAACAGAATAGCAAGGTGAGAGAGAACAGGTACGTTCAATGTATGGCAGGAATTTCAGTAGCTTATGGGTACAGCGCATAGAGGATGGGGAGGCAGGAATGAAAACTGAAAGTCAGGCAGAGCCATATCATAAATCCAACGTACCCTGAAAGGAATAAGATAATTACAAGCTCAAGTTCTAGAGCTACGCTACTGGGGGAGAATAGAGACAGGGCAAGACATGAAGAAAAGAACGGAGGCAGAGTGAAGGCTTAGGAGGCCATCCAATGGCCCAAGGGAGAGACTGATCTCATCCTGAGCAGTGAGGGTGAAGAAAGGAGGAGGTATTTTAGAGATTCCATGGCGGGTAATAGGCAGGAGTTTATGATCTATGTGAAGTAGATGATGAGACATAGGCAAGAGAATGGGATGACTTCCAGATTTCTGTCTCAGGTGATTGTGTTTCATTATAGATGAAAGGCAATGTAATCTGGTGAATTACATGTGTTAGAAGCATCTGACAAATTCTCTTTCATCATGAATAGAATATAGCAGATGCCGGACTATAAATTATACCCAGCGTATTCTGTAACATGGAAATACTGTTAAGCTTTTCTGGGTAAAAATATGAAATCTATATCTAAACATCCATGAACAAATTGTTTCAATATGGAACTCTTAACAGGCCCAGCCTTTCCAGGGGCTTTGGTGTAAGAATGTACTGCTGTGTATTTCGTAAGAGGGATGGAGAGCTCTGTTGAGTTAAGACATTTGCAGAGAATAATATCAAATTAAAAATAACTTGTTTCAGCTTTTGTCATTTAAGGGTATAGTATAAAGTGTTTTTCTGTCCCTCCTATCACTCAGAATTTTTCTAGATATATATTCTCCATTTGTACAGATCAACAGGAGTCAACACTGGTGAGAAAACTTAGTTCTGCTAATGTCACACATTTTCCAAATGACAATTTCATTTTGTCTCCTTGTTAATTCATTTTTTTCTGTATTAGAGGTAGGATAACTAAAATAAGAAAATTTGCTATTTCAATCCTTGTGAGATTTTGGGGTGGTCCTTAGATAAAGTGATATTATGATAATGATATCTCCTTTTTTTTATTTCAGCATATTATGGGGGTACATAAGTTTAGGTTATGTATATTGCCCTTCCCCCCACCCCGAGTCAGAGCTTCAAGCATGTCCATTCCCCATTATTTTGAATTGTTAGCAAGTATCTCACTGAGTGATGCAAAGCCTGAGCTTGATGCAGTGATGATTGTAACAAGTCTCCCAGATGCTGTACCCGTTGCTGAGTATCTTGCTATTGAGTTGCTGTATCCCTTTGGGTCTTTGTTCTCATCATACTTTGCATTTCCAGGACTCTCTACATGCTCTGCTTCTTTTGAGTTCAGCTATAATTTCAAGAATTTGGCACTTGGAAATTGAAAAGATTATTTGGGTTGTGAGTCAGCATCAGGCATTTAATGTTAAACACCTGATTTTATCCTCCAATTCTGTTCATAACCCCCTGGAATATAAATTAACGTGGGATTAAGGGAAGAAAACATTTACAGAAATTTTTCTCTACTCTAGCTACTTCTTCTTGGAGAGTATATGCTTTTCTTTTATATTTTTATAGACATAAATAGCAAACTTATTCAAATTCATAACTTATTGTTTAAATCTGCAGGAGTCTATCTGTAGTAGCCTAGCATGGCATATGTATATTTTATTTTTCAAATAATTCACAAGCTGGATGAGGAGATAAAGCAATAAATGACTGATATCATGATTTCTTTTTCATTGATACAATATCATTTGTAGGGCTTCCTTATTAAAATCAGCAATAGAATTATATGGCCATGGTTCATGCTTTTTTAATTTAAAATTCTAAATTGTATAAGCACACAGTTCAATTCTACAGTAAATTTTCATTGTCCTTTAATGTTCTTCTTTACAGAAGTTTGATAATAACTAATCCATTCAATTGTAAATTATTCTGGTGTAATGTATTTTGGAATTTTTCAGAAAAGTTCCAGATAAAGTAAAATAATGAAAAGATTAAATCGAGTCAGATCACACAGTGCCTTTAAAAAAATATTCAGTAGAGTTTTTACACTCTGTAGCCTGGATCTTTATTTCACCAATTGTAAATCCTACAGGCTCCTCTTGACTCTGTTTTTGTTGTTAATTTACATGGAAAGATGCTGAATTTGGGACTGAGAAACATTTTATCTCTTAGTGCCTATTGAGGAGAACTACAGGATCAAGGCATTTCAAGTTGGTGTTTTTCATCAGGGACATGTCCCTCCCCAGGGCACGGTTAGCTTGAAAGACTTTTGATAGGTGAGAGCAAATGACAGAGGCCAAATGTTGGCCCTGGCATGCAAGAGAAAGACGGCTTCTGACACACAGTTGCAGGGAATCCCTAGCAAGGAGATGGTGGAAAGGGCTCTGAGCCTGGTCAGATACTTTCACATTAAGCCGAGACTTATTATTAACTTTTACTTTGATTTTGCCCATTAAATATAACTCATGAATTACTGAAGAAATAGAAAATGCAGATAACAGAAGGAAATAAAAAATATTATATGAGGATAAAGGAAAAGATTGTGAACCTCAACATACGGATGTCTGCAAGGACAGGTGTGAGTCTCTGAGCCCACGATGGGTCTGAGGCAGCTGTGGGTTCTCCTAAGTGGGAAAAGTCAAGGTAGGAAAAGAAAGGTACGGGGTTGGGGAAGTTAGGATACAAGTAGGAGCAACTACCCTTGAGAACTCTTATATATGAGCGTATTTTTAAAAATACTGTTTGTGAATTGAGAACAAGCCACTATAGAAGGAGGACTTGGTGTCTACAACACTGAGGTTTTCAAAATCGTGAAGAAACAACCTGGGTTATGATGAAAAGCTGTGTCTTTCCATAAAGAGTACAACATGCCCTCTTGCAGTTGTCTCTGGGACTGAAGAGTATGGGAGGTGTTAAATACAAGGTCTCCTCCAGTGTACTGTGCGCTTTATGAGAGGGGTGCAGACCAGAGGCCACTTCCGTAAGTTTTGGGTACAGTGTATACTGGGCTTCCTTTTATTCCCCACACAGTGCTTCAGTTCTCTCACAAAACTCCACCCTGTTCTTCCTCTAGCCACAGGACTCTGTTGACCCATTCATTTGTTTATTCCCACAAAGTCCCAAATTACCCCTCTTCCATGAGCATTGCTGTAGTTTCCAGGATCCTAAACCTCACCTTTCTCGTAGTCAGTTATAGACATTTAAGAATAGACATTATTTGTCAGTGTAAAATATTTAATATTTATAACAAAAATGCAGCAAAGAGAACAGGAACATTGGAGAATTATAGCCAGGAGTGCTAAAGTGCTGTGACATTGCATGCTCATAGGTTTTTTTTGTTGTTGTTGTTGTTGTTCCTGTGGGTCTGGTCACCACTTTTGCCAAGGACAAGTGGGCCATCTTTGATGTGCTATGATTGCATTCAGTGCACAAAGACCTGTCTTAAGCCACATGCTCTTTCCTTTTGGCCACCCACCTATTTAATAGCTGTGCTAGGTTCTTGTATGCTACCATATGCATAGGTTCTGGTGGAGGAGAAGGGAAAATATAAGATTTAATGAAATCAAATATAAAATTCAAGCCATGCTAAATGATATGAGGGAAAAGTACGAGCTATGACTAAGTTTGTGTTGGTGTTGCAAAAGCAATTCCTTTACATGTGGCAGCTTTCACTTAAAGGAAAGAAGTGAATCAGTCCCATTTACCCAGATTGGATTTGATATTTTGAATCATAGAAAAAAACTATAGTAAATAATAAGTGAATATTACTTCAGTTATTGTCCATACATCTCTGGTATGTTACTTAACAAATTTACAACTTCCCTTCAGTTTCTGTAAAAATGAATTTGTGCAAAAATGGGTAGAATTGATATCCAATAATCATCTGGTATTTTCATGAGTTTCTACATATTCTCAATTTACTTGCCTTGAGAAAATTTCATGTATCACCTGAAAAATATTATCTGGTATATAAATAAAAACCTTTGTTTATGTTCAAAACAAGGAGACTGAACATTCAGTCTTAACCTCATAATCATGATTGGTACACAGTGTATTCGGTACATAGTAAAAGGAGTCATTGAACATTTCACTTTTGATAAATGTGTTTCTTAGTTCCTATGGTCTGGTCACGCCTGTGGTAGGACAACCCAGCAATCTGAGCCAAACCATGCCCTCAAATTATACGCTGGAATTCCCTAAAATTCAACTGTAGCTATTTATGTGTGGACTGATCACTATTACTATAGCAAAATATCCTTTTAGTTTAATGGAGTTATTTATAGGGCTAGATTTGTCTTCAAGTACTATCACATTTATATATTATATGAAAAACTTCTCTATATTAAAAAGATAAGTAGTCAAGAAAGCACATTTTTAATTATTAATTTTTATTATCTCCTTCATCGAATAATATCTAGTACATAACTAGTTTTTATTAGT
Source organism: Eulemur rufifrons (assembly GCF_041146395.1). Taxonomy (NCBI): domain Eukaryota; kingdom Metazoa; phylum Chordata; class Mammalia; order Primates; family Lemuridae; genus Eulemur; species Eulemur rufifrons. The sequence continues at coordinate 39,983,086 of NC_090997.1, forward strand.
TGTATAATGGTTAAGTTTTATGGACTGAAAAGAAAGCAAAAGGGTGCATTTAAAAGGTAAAGCCCAAAGTCATTTTCAGTGGTAGGTCAAGTATAGTTTCCTGGGAAGCATTTCCCTGTGCTTCTGTCAATGAATTCTATCCCTACTTCCACAGAAGAGCATACATTTTCATTCCTTTCTTATTAGGAAACACCCCTATTAGGAGTCTAATACCAGCTTTATCTTTATTGTCATTTTTGCTTTCAACCTTAGTTGTGTCTCTTACTACATTCTTAGTCCAACTCATTTGCTCTGAATTTCAAATTTCCCATGTAAAAATGAGGGTAATGATGTTTCCATTGAATACTTTACAGGGTTGTTATGAAGATCAAATAAAATGATATTTATAAAATAATTTTATAATCTATGAAATGCTATTCAAAGGTATTATTATTGAACTAATCTCCTCCTTGTATTTTTAATGGAAAAGCTGTTTCAGATAGAAAACTGCTTAGAATATTATGTTGCACTTAAAATCAGTGATTTTCAACTTAGGCTGAGTTTGGAATGTGTAGGGTGGGAATCAGGGCTGGGAAGAGATTGAGGGAATGCTCTCAGCATGAACAAACTAGAATAAGTTGTCCTGATCAAGCTCCAGAAATTTATTAGGACATTCTTTCTTTTAATGACTAAAAGTTTTTCTTAGTTTCAGAATTGATTCTAATTTTCATTTCTGGACACACTTCTCCATACTTACTTGATATATTCTAAATAAACAGCACTTTATTCTACAACATTTCATCTTACTAGATTTCCCCATCATTCCATGATATTATAAGACCTTTTGCATCTTATTTTAGTTAATCAAAATGAGTGATTCTCTTCATTCTAGGTCTTTTTAAATTTGATAATCATATTTTTATTGCATTTTTTACATGTGGTAGGCACATGCTAATATATGCTAGGTCTTGTGTAAGGTCTTGGGGAAAATTAAAAGATGAATAAAAATCATGGTATTTGACTTCCACTTAGACTCCACATAGCCTATTGGGAAGAGAGGGGGGCAGCATACTGTAGTAACTCAGAAAAAAATTAGTGATTTTATACGAAAAAAGACAAAACTACCTTATAATTACGTAAGGAAGGTTTTAAAGAAAACTCTCTAAATGTAAATAAAATCAGGAAATGATACTAAAAATTTTGCTATTTTTTTAATTTCTTTTGTTGATCCAATTCCACTTTTGGAGAGAATTTTAGAGATATAGTCTAAGAAATGTATTTTTGTTCCTTAAGAATTATTGCATTGATATTTTACGAATATAAAAGTTGGCATGTTCTGGATTGCCTAAGAAGTCTCAGGGAGGCTGCTATGAGCTGGAAGAATAAACATAGTGAAACAAGGAGAGAAATCAAAGAAGATTGGGTATTTCTATGAGAAAGAGAACAAAGACAATCTAGAAAGTAAAGAGGGGAGTGGACAAGATTCTTGGTCCTGTAGTGGATGTATATTCCTAACTCCGTTTTATTTTTTCCTTTGTGGGAATATGTGTCATCAGCCATTTTGCTAAAAACTATGTATGCCTTGTTAATTCCCACAAAAATTATGGTTGGAAGAACTCTTATTATCCTCATTTATGGATAAGAAACCCGAGGCACCAAGAGGTTAAATATCTTGCCCTGAACCTCACAGCTATTTAGCTATGGGAATGAGATTCTATTATAACTCAGAATCCAACTCCAAGAAATTAACCTTTAGCCTAGAGATGTTAGCGTCCACCTTTTCTGCCATGTCTAAGGAGACTTAGAATGAAGCTGGGGTGGGGAGGAGGGGGCAGAGGAAGAAAGAGGGGGGGAGAAAGGGAGAGAGGGAGAATTAGAGAGAGAATGGGAGAGTCAGAGAAACAAGCCAGAACTGAGAGATGGAAATAGTCCTGATTGTACTAGGTCAAGTTGTACCTGAAGACAGACTTCCCTGAACTTATTTATTTACTCTGTGGTTGTCGTTGGAATGACCGTAGAGGCTGTCTAACTCAAGCTTAAGGTACGTGAGAGAATCTAATCAGCAGTGTTTTTAATATTTTTAAGAGTTGTAAACCTAGAAGATGATAAAATATAAAGTAACACAGGATTTCTTCAAATTAAAAAAAAAACAAAACATCAAGGCCCAATGCAATAGCTTCAGTATCTTTGTAGAGGGGCCTCCTAGATTCAGAATTTCAAAAGGTCCAGTTCACATAGTAGTCTATGAGAATGGAATCTCCTGGAGTTGTGCACATGCAGTGGGACATTCAGCCTTAGAACTACAATAGATGACATACAAATATCTCTAGAGAGCCAAAGAATGCAAGATCAACACCACATTTAGGGAATTTGGTGTCTATGTGTATATACATATATAAATATATACTTATAGTACCTACACATATATACCTCTATATACCTATATATCTCTATCTATCCCTCTATCACCGATATCATATGTACTTTAGTAATTCAGGGAAATAGTAATTTTATCTGAAAAGTTTTAGTTTTCTGGAATAAGGGGGAAGAGATAGGAAATGATAGGATTTAACCCAAAGATGTGAACTTTGTGAACTTCTAAGCAAACGTCATGATATACTAATCGTAAAAATAAGTTTTGCTTAGTTTCTAGGGTCATAACAAAAACTACCCTGGATTTCTACAATTCCAGATTTCATACTCCAGACAAAACCTTAAGCAACCTCAGTCAGCTGGAACGGTGGTTGCCTTCTAGGGGTTAAGTGTCTTTAAATCTGAGGAAACTTAAAATTCTAGTTCTGAAAATTAAAGATAGAGTGATGAAGTAAACTAAAACTACAGTATTACAATTTGTTGTGCAGATTTCAGCATTTTAAGTTTTTTTAAAACTCATGGGAGATTTTATCCTATTAAAGTCACAAGTGAGGGAGTAGCAAATTGAGTAATTTGTTTAAACTTTTGATTTTTAGTTGAAATCTTACAGCATTTTAATATATTAGAACATGTAGGAAATCCCAAAGCTCATCATATTTATAAATATAGATTTATGAGTATTACTAAGGTATGTATGAAGGCTTCTATAATCATTTGGGTGTACTTCAAAAATATATATTACATTTTTAACTACAGTTTAAAAATATTTAAGGGAATATACATATTACATTGCAAAACCTCTGTTATAAATGTTTATTAAAATGGACTTAATAAATAGAATATAAGATTTGTAAATGGAACTGTTAATAAAAGCTTAAGGAATAAGTGTTTCAAACTGATAACTTTTAAAAAGGGAATATTAATATACCAAAGTTCCCAATGAATAATACTTTTGGTTCAAAAAATAGACCCTTTAAGGCTGTGGTCCCCAATCCCCCCAGGCCTCGGGCCAGTACCAGTCTGTGGCCTGTTAGGAAAAGAGCCTCTTATCGCTGCCTGAGTTCCACACCCCCCACAACCCTTCCCGTGGCCCCAGTCTGTGGAAAAATTTTCCTTCATGAAACCGGTCCCTGCTGCCAAAATGGTTGGGGACTGCTGCTCTAGAGCATGAAAACAATTCAACAAGATAGCTAGCTATGCCTGAAGTCAAAACCATTCTTGAATTTTTCAATTATATGAACCAATATATATTCTTTTCCTGTTTTTTAAGGGTAAGTTACTTTAAATTGGTTATGTAAGTATCTAAGACTTGGAACTGAAAGTGTTTTGACTAACACAGTCAGGTTTGAGAGTATTTTGGAGTGTGGAGGAAAAAGACTGGGAGATGTGGTGTATATTTGAGTATTTGGAAAAATAGGCTTTTTAAAAAGTTATACTGTACATTTGGAGAAAATTCCATGTTGATACTGAGCAATATTACAAATCTGCTTTTTGAGGGTTGTAGAGAAAATTTGGGAAATGCCAAAATGTCTACAGTTATTCAGCCATGATCCCATCACCCAGAAATAAACAGAGTTAACATTTGGATGTCTTTTCTTCTAGTCTTTCATTATTTCTATGCCTGTATATGTGTGTGCTGGTATAAAATATGTACAAACACATAAAATATATACAAATATATGATTATATATATTTTCTCTCTTTTTGTATAAAGTATATTAACACATACAGTTTTATATCCTATTCTTTCAGTTAACTTCATATTGTGAGATATTTTATACTTTTATACCAAAACTCTTCCTTTAGGGGTGGACCTACCCTGACTTTAGAGATACAGCCTGATTCCTGCCTATTCCACTTAAACAGATACAGTGATCCAAAATCTCTATACATCTTATATCTTGGTTTCAAATATTTATCTATACTTAATGGAGTATAATTAACTAGAGTGTTAGGTTCCAAGAGATCCTGGCCTGTAAAATCTAGACTACTGCGAAAATAACCTCCTTGGTTTGAGAGACTATACCTTGTGTTAGACATGATCGAGGAGACAAAAACAGGGCACCTTGAATCCTTGACTCAGGTACCACCACCACTTATACCACTTCCTGCCACCCACAGCTAGGGCTGCCAGATTAAATACAGGATGCTCAGTTTAATTTGAATTTCAAATAAGCAATGGATAATTTTTTATTATAGTATAAGTATGTCTCATGCAATATTTTATACACGCTATACTAAAAATATATTTATTACTTATATGAAATCCAAATTTACCTGGGTGTCTGATTTTTTATTTGCTCAGTTTGTCAACTCTATGTACAACCCCACCAATTACAACAGGTTGAAGCAGAAATTGGTCACTATGTCCCTCTCTAGTCTGTAGACAATTCTTTCAGTTCCTTGTGAGACTCAAATATAATGTGAAAGTCCCTGGTCAAAGTGAAAGGCAATGAGCTCCTGGCTTAAAGTGGTTGCAAGGGGAATGGAAAAAAAAAGAAACAGGTAAGAAGTATTTTGGGTATAGAAGTGAGACAGTAAGGACTCAAGGGTGATTCAAAATTTTCAATTCTTGGCATAGAGGACAATGGCTATTAGGAAAGACAGGAAAATCAGGAGTCAGGGCCAATTTGAAATGCCAGCAAGACATCAAGTTGGAGACAATTAGCAGGCAGCTTGTCCAATACTGTTCCCACTTCCAAGGTTTTGCCTTATTACAAATTATTGGGGATTTGAATGGAACTGCTTCAAAAAAGGAATCATTCCTTTTTTTTTTTAGTACTTGAAAGAACAAAGACCACAAAAGTTGATTTGATGTATTCTCCTTCGCTAATCCTTCTCGGCTTATTACTTACTATCTTTTTCTATATCAACTGAAATAAACAGGGGTTTGAAATAAAGGTGTCTGTAGGAAGTATCTGAGTTCCAACAACCAGAAATTTTCATTTCAAAAAACATTAAAAATATTCCTTGGGGCTCAATAAGGAATGTAGCTACCATTAAGAGAGAAGGATACATCATTAAATTAGGTCCCAGCTGGCCTGTGTGTCTGGAATCAAAGGTTTACACAATAGAGTTGTGTAACTGGAAGAACAGTCATAGTAACTCATGGAAAGAATACCATTTCATGCAACTATCTGTTTTTCACCCTTTTTCCCCCCTCTAGAAAACTTGACAACAATGTTAATGCTTAATGTAGCCAAGCGCTGTGGAAAAGAAATAATTTTAAGTGTATATATACACATATATATGTGAAATAATTTTATGTGTGTGTATGTATATATATAAAACATCTCTCTAAAGGGCATTTTGGCAAAATTAATTAGCAGATTAAAAATAGTTATACTTTGGCTGTGCACGGTGGCTCATATCTATAATCCTGGCACTCTGGGAGGCTGAGGCAGGAGGATTCCTTGAGTCCAGGAGTTTGCGGTTGCTGCGGGCTGTGATGACGCCACTGGACTCTACCGAGGGCAACAAAAGTGAGACTCTGTCTCAACAAAGAAAAAAAAAGGAAACTAAAAATAGTTATATTCATCAACCTAGAAATTCCCATTTAAAGAAGTAAATTGAGAACATAATCAGAATATATACAAAGATATTTATGCACAGATGTTCATAGCAGCATTATTAAGGATAAATATTGGAAACATCCTAATGCTCATTAACAGATTAGTTAAATACATTTACTTATTTCCATATAGTAGAATATTATCTAGATATTAACATATTGTAGAGTAGTTAATGACTTAGGAAAATGCTCACAACAAATTACTCCATTTAAAAACCAGTTATAAAGTATTATTCCTACAGTATTTTTCTATTTTCTTGAAAATAATGCATGTATAAATATTCATAGAAAAATTGGAAGGATATGAAACAAAATGTTAATATTGATTATCTGTGTGGCAAGATTACATGTGATTCTCATTTTCTTTCATTCCCCCTTTATTTTCCAGTTTACTATAAATATCATGTATTACCTTTGAAATTTGAAAACATGCTATTTGATAAACAACTATTTAACTAAAATTATAGAATAGTACTGCATATCTTTAAATCTCAACTTTGGTGTTGGAGGGAAAACCCTATGAAACCTATTTGATTTTTGACTTAAAAAACTGAAAGTAGGCCGGGGGCAGTGGCTCACACCTGTAATCCTAGCACTCTGGGAGGCCGAGGTGGGCGGATCGTTTGAGCTCAGGAGTTCTAGACCAGCCTGAGCAAGAGCGAGACCCCATCTCTACAAAAAATAGAAAGAAATGATCTGGACAGCTAAAATTATATATATAGAAAAAAATTAGCCGGGCATGGTGTCACATGCCTGTAGTCCCAGCTACTCGGGAGGCTGAGGCAGAAGGATTGCTTGAGCCCGGGAGTTTGAGGTTGCTGTGAGCTAGGCTGACGCCATGGCACTCTAGCCCGGGCAACAGAGGGAGATTCTGTCTCAAAGAAACAAAACAAACAAAAAAACACAAACAAACTGAAAATTAACTAGAAAGAAAGAATTCAGTTCTTTAAACCTAGAAGCCCAATTAAAATGTTTGCATTTGAAGAGGTGATCTAAGTTTGAGTTCATTTAATTTGGTGTAAGGATGACTTCCAGCTTTTAAGGATATATTTTAAAAGTGTCTCTAAAATGCTGAAAATGGTTTTTTTGGACATAAAAATTGCTCTTTAAATAACATTTGATGACTTATGTATGAAAGAACTAGAAACATAGATTTAAAACTTAAAGCCAAAAATGTTTTAAAAAATACCTTTTAGTTTCTATTCTGACCATTTGAAAAATAATTTTAAAAAGTGAAACTAACCTAAGGTGAAAGTCACCATAACTTGTAACTTAATGCAAGGTGTCTAAAGCACGATTTGACCACTTTATATGATTGACATTAACTGAGTAGATTCCACATAAGTCTATTCAGTGCCAAATCAAATGAAAATGCTTTTAAACCAAACTAAACAATTCTTAAAATAGAAAGTTTCTTGAGGTTATGGGGAACCACAACCATACAGCCACCCAAAAAGCATTCTACAAGTAGGAATAGGCATCTATTTTGGGTGAAGTATTTTGAATCCAATTCTTAGAGACAATGCTGAAGTTATTCCTTTGGGCATTTCTAGGGTGGTGCTAGGAAGAACCGACTTTGTGTGTGGTCTGCATTCCTGGAGTAATGACAAATGACTGAGAAGATCTCAGAAGGCAGGCAGATAAGGCACCCAAATCTCATTTGGGTCAGTGTTCTCTGGACAATGAACTCTTCAAGGGATGACACAAATGGAATTACTTGGATTTATTTTGTTAATTTTAGTGAGTGTCAGTGTGATATCATCCCCCTGAAGTCTTTTAGGGAGAACTGATTACTCATTTTAAACAACTGCTTGTCCAAGTAGGTTATTCTTAAACAACTTAGTGCATTGCTCACTGTTTACCATTGCCTTGTTTTATGTTTGCCCATGATGCTGCTGATTCGGTGTTTCTGAGCCAGTCTTCCCGTTGACAGCAGGGCTTATGCTTGAACTGTTTCTGGAGGAGAGGACTTGACACATGGCTTCAATCTCCTTTCTCTGGCAGCATGTGAAGCCAGCCATTTGGCACATTCCAGGTCCATAGCAGAAATATAGGCTGCTATTCTTGCACTGAGCTTGGGTTCTGCTGTTATAGCAGAAATGAGCTTCTCACAACGTGTGAAATGTAATCTTGTAAGACAGGAAAAGAAGTGAGGCAGGGGTGACCGAGGTGGGGAGCACATGGAGACACATGCAGATAATTAAGTATAGAAAAATAATACAGAGCTCGTACTGCCAGTCACTGTATGGCCAGCTACCGCATAAGAACAAGTAGCTTTCACCATTTTCAGTTATTCATGTAGCACTGTGTCTGTTGAAAATCTGGCATTGTTGCAATAGTTGATTCTCTCAGGCTTTAATAATTTTTTTCCAAGATGGAGATGATCAAAAATACATTATTCCTTTTCCGTGTTTCTTTGTATGGAAATGGAACTGAAATGAGTCAGAAATCTGGAGTTCTAATCTAGTTCCACTGTTTATTAGTTATATGATATTACACAATGAACTTATCCTCACTGGAGTTCAAATTTCTTATTTGTAAAATAAAACATATGGAATAAATGATTTCTAAGATCTGTACTGACTCTTAAATTTGAAATTCATCTTTTACAGTCGGGGCTGGTCCCACCTGGAATAGTGGTTCCTGTCGACTTTCCCAGTAACCTGAAAGACTGAATTGAAATGTTTGATCTTCCCTTAGGTTATTTTCCCTCTTCCAACTCAATCTCCTCCTCAGGGTTTTAGGCTTAAGCCTCTTAGTCCAAATATATCTGATGTATATAAACATAGGCTGAGTAGAGAATACAATTTTCCATATATTTAAAGAATTGTGGGGTGAAAAATTATGATAGATAAATCATAGCTTAAACATTTTCATTAAATAATTGAGTGATTTCGGGCAAGACATTTTACCTCTTAGGAAACAATTTCATGTATTGAAAGAATATAATTTATTCTCTACTTCTTCAAAGAACTTTGTAAATATTGAGAGAGAGTGTTTGAGATACGAGAATTTTGAAAACATTAATTTCCATACATGAGCATAGTAATATTATATGTTTATTAAGGTGACAAAATAGTAGTACAAACTGTTGAAATCTTTAAATCAAAGCTACCATTTCTTAGAATAAATAAAGTCAGAATTTGTAAAAGAAAGAAATTTAGTTGGTTTGACATGATTTGCTTTTCTATTTAACAGATAGTTATTGAGTATCTACTATATATCAGACACCCTTCTCAGTGTTTAGAATATATCAGTGAAAAAACAGATAATGATTTCTGAGCTCATGGAGGTAACATTCTATTAATGTCATTGGCCCCTAATGTACATAAGTTATTTAAAAGATTTTGAAGTAAATTTTTTCAAGAGCAAAAATTAATAGCTAAAATGTAATTTTAATTATTCCAATTTATTACCTCTAAAATATGTTCTTTCTCAGAAAATGTGCTAACTTACTAAATAGCCTGTAAATGAGTTGTATTAAATGATACAACTGGTAGTGGGATTCTCCTCTTGGTAGATTTTAGAGGGTTTGTGTGTCACAAGATTATGTTTGAACAATCAGAAGGTAGAGCTGTAAATATTTCCTTGAAAACATAGCATATCACAACAAAACAATATTAAGGAAGCAAATATACACATAAGTAAAAAGAAACTTTTTTATGTGGAATTATTAATCTGGTAATAGTTCTATTTTATCTAGATAAATAATTTAAACAGTGTTCAATTTGTCAATCCTTTGGATGGTATCAAACTATTAAGCACATTTCATGTTATGCTTATTTTATTTGATTAGTTATGATAATTATGCCACATAGAGTACGTAATTATCTTGGTTTCCCAATATCTTTTTAATACTTTATTAAAATGTTTTTTTTCAGCTGATAACTGATGATTCATTTTGCCAAATTTATGGATAAATGTTTTTTCTCTAAAATTCTGACACACATTCTCATTTATCAATATCTTTGCCAAGAGCTAAGCAGCTGTACATATTTGGAAATAAAAAGTAGAGTAACTTTCTTTTTAAAAATATTTTGAAAGTTGAAATTTCCTTAGCAAGCTCTCTGTGGTTCATATTGAAAATAAAATTTGATGGCTTTTTTTAAAAAACCCTCTTGCTTTGTCAGTACTTTGGCAATGAGCTGTTTTTATGTATTCCATCCATATTTTCTCTAGGGATTATATAAAAGCTAGGCTTTAATATTGTTCTTGGTACTAATTGCCTCAGACATTAATTTGTTGAGGGCAATTTGTTTGTGGATTGATGACCCAAAGTTAGCCAGGATCTAGTACTGTCATGAAGTATTGCAGAAATATTTGTAAGAGTATTCCTGAGGGAGTATTTTTTCTACCTCAAAAAGATTTCATCATATCATGATAAAAAGGATGTCAAAATGGGGCACCATTTTTCCTGCCCTAAAATAAATTAAAAACTGAATCTAGCTTAATATATTTATAATCATACCTTCTAAAATTTTTGTCCTAATGTGTTTTTTTTTTTTTTTGTTTGTTTTTTAGCTCATTAAGGGGGTACAAAAGATCAGGCTATATACATTGCCCATGCCTCCCTATCCCCCCGAGTCTGAGCTTTAGTTGTGTCCATTCCCTAGACAGTGCACATCACTCTCATCATGTAGGTGTGCACCCATCCCCTCAATGTTTTAATGTAGCTTTTGTAAGGAAAAAAATAACGTGAAGTACATAGCAGAAGTATGCCTTTGCTTTTCTATTATGGTTATGACAGTCAGTGAACATCCATTCATCTCTTCTCCTTTGCTACTAAATTGTGGTAGAATCAATAAAGATTTCTTGGTTTAGGACTTCTGTGATTCATGATGTTTTTCCCCATGGCAGTCATAGGAGTTAAACGTGGCTAGTCCAATTCTGTTTTTTTTTTTTTTTTTTTTTAAATCTTGATCACACAATTGGAATGTACAATCTCACATTGCCGTAAAGCCTCATCAAATATTTGAGCACATGAATCCTGTGAACCTAGGAAGATCAATAAGGATCCATTTTAAAGATTTCTCTGATTAATTATTTTTTTCATTTTGAAAATTTTTACCAATTAGGGAACTACTTCTTAGAAATTCTCTCTGTTAATAAGCTCATTTTGCATTTGTACTCCACCAATTTTTATGGCCTCCAGGTAGTAATATGACTAAATGGAGAAATAACCAACTTATTATTCATTAATCAATTTGTTGTGTTTTTCTACTGAACATTCAAATATGTAATTTGATCAAATACCCTATTACTTTGGCTAGCTTGGTATCATACTCACAAAACTAAAACTTTTCATTTTCCTCAATTGATATTTGTCATAAAGGAGCCACAGTTTCTGGTTACAAAGTTGATATAATATTGAGATTATTCATGATTTGGGTAACTCTGCCTAAAAAATATACACAGATGCAGTTGAGATTTCTTTTATATAATGTAATAAATGTCAGATCAAAATATCTGGATAAGCCTTGATATTTGTGTCACATCTGTGAACTCCAGGCCCAACCTGACCTTGAATGAACTAATCCTGGCTAAAGTTGCCTATGGGGGTCATAGGCAGATAACTGTGGGGGCTCAGACAACTATGTAGATAGCCAATCTGGGCCTGCAATAGAAGAGCAGCTTTGATAGAGACAATTTTTTTTTTTTGTCATTTTTCTGGATGAAATTTGTGGGCTTTTTGCAGTCTTGTAATTGTCACATCTAGAATTGGAAGTCTCCTATAAGAAAAAGGCCTGGGAGATAGTTGAGTGATCACAGGCCTGGGATGTAGCAATGGCAGATGCGGAGTGGCAAGGCTGATGTTGAGAGGAGAACCTCATGAGGAAAAAGTTATTCTGGGGAAGAATAAGGGGGGGGGGGAACAGATTGGGAGGCAAGGGTTGTAGGGAAAGGGTAGGTTTTGGGATCAACAGACCATGGAGTGGAAATGCTAGAACTCTTCTACAGATATGGCTTAGGAAAGGTAAGGAAGAGCAGTTCTGGCTTGAGAAGAAGCCAAGGACTTGTCTGGAAGTGGCATTTCAGAATAAATGGTTTTAAGGAGAGCAGTGGTTTCAAACTCAAGCATGCAGCAAAATCACTTGGAGGGTTTGTTGAAACACAAACAGCTGATTTTCACCACCAACTCCAGTGCTTTTAACTCAGTAGGTTCAGGATGGGGGGCCTGAGAATTTGTATTACTAACAAAATCTTAGGTATGAATTCTCATGCTGGTCTGAGCACCACTGATATGGAGATAATGTTCACATGACGGGGGTTAGAGGGTTCAATGTTAATTTTGAGGATAATAAACCCTACAAATGGCTGAATTTCTCTGAGCTTCACTTCCCTCATTAACAAAGAGGAGAAATAATACTGTCTGAAGTGAGGATTAGTGACAATAAATGTCAATTGCTAAACAGTGCTTGGTTCATTTTTGGAATTCAATAAACGGTAGCTATGGTGGGATGAATGACACAAATAGATGATGCAAACAAGAAGATCCAACCATAATACTGGAATTTTAATCACCTCTGGGAGTTCTGAGGTTTCATAAAACAACAGCATGGTAGTCTTCTTTGACTTCATTCCCTTCAAGAAGCTTTATATTTTACAAATTTCTTACAATTTTATTCAAATATGTCTTGTGTAGGTTCTTACTTCTTATAATGCTTGAATCTCCTAACCCCCTAGTTAAGGTGTATGCAGTTATTTAAAAGCAGAATCGAAAGAGAATAAAACAAATGCCTATTTTTCCTGCAAAACTAGTACACCAGTACAGAAAAAGTATGTTTTACAGATAGAGTAAAAGCTAATGGGCAAATATAAGATTTTAAATTGCAGCTGTTTTCTAGCAGTTGCTAACTGCAGTTTTTTTATTATGGACTAATCTTTTATTAAGTCTAGCATATATGGTTCTAATCTTGATTGCTGCATAAGATTCTATTCCAAAATAGAAGCAAGAAGAGATAATTGCTTTCAATCCAAACACATTTTTCTTTTTTTTTTTTTTTAAAAAAAACTATTTATAAAGAATGCTGTCTCCTGCCCCTGCACTCCTCCAAGCCCTAAACTTCAGTTGTAGATTATGAGCTTCCTATCAACAATTTGGTTCAAAGAGATTCTTTTCATTGTTCTGAATGACAACTGAGACCATTAGAAGTTTTGATGATTAAACAACATGCACTCTTCAGCAACGGTGCTTATCAGATTAGTCCGTTTTACTCTAAAAAGTGTTTTCAAGGCCAGAATTTTTGACTGAGTAACATTATCTGAAATTATAGACCATACTCATATAAAGTTTCAGATGTTTTCTGATTTTGTTACATATGGGAATAAGAATAAACATGAACACCTGAAACACATTGGGTTTTGAATGAGAGATTATAACTAGCAGCACAAAACTAAAATTTTGTCTTGACATATTCTGATTTCTTCTGTAGGTATCAAGTTTGTAAGTCCTGGCTTATCTTGGATGTTTTAAGGGTAGTGCAGCATGAGAAATAAGTTATAATATCTACAGGCATACTTTGCCCATTTATTTATTTATTCAATAAACATTTATTGAATGCTTTCTATGGTCCTCTTCATGCACCATAGGTTTATATATATTGTATGTATAAAGACACTAACCACATTTTAAAATATATTCTTTTATTTATTTCTCCCACAATCATTTATAGACAATTTACCTTCTAAGCATTTTTTCTGGATTCTGGGTTACAAAGGTACATAAGGCATAATCCTTATTTTTAAGGAGTTTATAATGTAATAGAGAGAGAAACCTACAGACATTAATTAATTACTTAAATATTTAATGAGATCCCTCAAGAACCAGACAGTAAGCCTCAGATGGGAGGATACAGCAGCATCCAATCAGACAAGGGTCTGACCCTCATGAAGCCCTCATTCTAGGGGAGAAGACAAACCGTGAGCAAGTAAACAAATTAACATGTAGTATTGGGTATATTTAGAAAAATGGGGTGATGTGATCTAGACTAGTGGGAGGAGGGGCTACTTTATATAAGAGTGGTGAGGAACAATTTTGGAGGTGACATTTGAGCAGAGACCTGAAGAATGATGATGAGAATGCCACGTGGGAACTAGAAGTTACAGAGATCAGCAAGGGGTAGGCTTTGACATGGGAAAGGAGTCAGAGTGTTTGAAGAGCAGAATAAGCCCAGTGTTGGAGAAGGATGTGAGGAGTTGGGGTGGGAGGGTGATCTGAGATTTAGCAGGTGGAGCCAAATCATACAGGGTCCTGCAGGCCGTGGAGGGACTTCAGATTTGAGTCATAAATCCATAGGAACATATTAGAGGACTTAAAACCAATTAGTGATCTAGTCTGATGACATTTTGAAAAGATCCCTCCAGAAACTGCATGGAGTATGGGTTGGAAAGGAGGCAGGGTGGAAGAAGGGAGAAAAGTTAAGCGAGTATTATAATCAGTAAGACCAGAAATGATGTTGGTGTGGACTGAGATGAGTGGCGGTAAAGGACATGAAGAGAAGTGGGTGAATTTAAGATGTACTTTAGAAGTAGGACCAACAGCGTTTGCTGATGGATGAAATGTAAATTGTTGTATGCAATAACGTGTTAGACTGGTTATGCTAGATGGCCCAAATGAGAAAGTGGTGAATCCTCCTCAGGGTGCATGGAATGCCAGGAAAGCCTTGAAAAAGGATGATGATGCTTGAGCTGAGTCTGCAGGGTGAGTTTGTGTTCACGGGCTGTCGGGGGATGTACAAAGCAGAGGGAGAGTGATTTGGACAGATGCACTGGCATGAGTGAAGGCATAGAGGGGACAGTAGGGTAGAGGGTGGGAGCCGATGTGGCAAGAGCCAGAGCAGCAGAGGTGAATCAGAGGGCTGCAGGGCATAGTGAGAACTTGAGGTGTTACCTGGTAGTATAGGGAGAGATTCATTACCCGGAAAAGGAGGTAACGCAGCATAATTATAGTGTGGAGAAAGAGTAGTAAATTTTCTTACTAATAAGAAATCTAGCAAGTTCATAGTTTAGTTGTACCTTAATCAGTTTTGAATACCATTAGTTTAAATATATATTCTTTACTTTTTATAATATGTAAATTTTAAGTTCTTTAAACTGTTAATGTTCCCTAAGCCTATTGTTCTTTCTTCATGAATAACATTTACTCTAGCAAGAAGTTAACTTTGTTATTTGTGGCAAAGAATGTAATACAAAGAGGGCATAGATGATTTACATATAATTAAGGTATCTTTCTTTCACATCTTATTCTCAAATTTCATTCTACCAAGCCAGATGCTAGTTAAAAATTAATAATGATTCACTCATAATTTATTTCACTCTGTTCTTTTGTAATCTGTAGGTATGATAATGATAATTAAAATGACCACAATAGTATGACATCTTCAAAAAACTAATCTCTGAATTTTTAAGGTTTTTTTTTTTATTTGCGAGAGGTATTTTGTTCATTTTTTTTTTTATGTAAAAGGTATATTTAAGTCTTTAGTGTGAAAGTTTCTCAATGGAGAATTTTGAGAGAAATGTGTAAATGAAAATGCGATTATAACATAAATTGCCTTGGGACTACGATGAGATAAAAGTGTTTTATACCACAAAAGCTACAATCATATTCATTTCAGCATGACCAGCATGTCAAGCACTTTCGAGGTAATGAGTGCATTCCAGAGGATTGTATTTTTTCCACACTTTAAATAGCAGCAAGATGATTGAAACAATTTACTGTGGCATCAAAGGCATTGTGACGGGCGTTGCCCTCACAATTCTGAGGCAGAATTTAGCTTTGGCAAAGAGTGGGTATTTTAATGAGTACTAGCTTACATTTTTCTTGGCATTAGGTTTATATAGGGCCATATTTCTCCCCCTTTGGAAAAAGATACAAAAATGCAAAGAATGACTATAATGGTTAACCAAAATGAGTGTCCATTGTTGCTAGGTATTTTAAAGAACACCAGGTAGCATTTTGTGAAAGATTTAGTGACTTGTTGTTACCCTGTGGTGGTTGTTAAAGTGAGAGAAACCATTTTAAAAATGTGAATAAATTTTCTTGGGGCTTTCCTATGTGCAACAAGGTAAGATTCAGGAGAATCTTATACCTGCAAAAGTTAATGGAAGAAATCAGCAGTTTGACTTGCTGGTGTTCTGACATTCTGCCTCTGAGCACTAGAAGAGCTGCTGTTGTTAACATGGTAAATAATTGAGTTTCCTAAAATGATACCCAGGACATCCTGGTAGACTCTATAATTCCACTTGGGATTATTTTTATATGATACATGGGTAGATTAAAGAAACAAGCCAATTTCCACAAGTTAAACCCAAGAGAAGTTTTGATAATAAATTTTAGAAAGAAATTGATATAGAGAAACTTAGAATTTTCTTTAATTTTACTCTTATGAGAAAATGGAAGAGCATTATCCTATGTTTTCAGAGAAGCAAATGTCTCTCAACACATACCATATGGGGGTGAGGGACAAAATTTTTCCTGAGATTATGGAATTAATTGTATATTTTAGAGAATTTTTGTTGCCTTTTTGTAAAGTACCCTCCTTCCATAGTCTTCCTATGTTCAGCTCTATTGTATGCTGACATTTGGTATCATTTTTAAAATTAGCTTAAGCTGTAATTTTAAAAACATGGCTCTCTTAATAATTTATTGGAGAGGTTTTTGGTGGAAGGCCAAGTAACACAGGAAAGTAATCCTAAAATAGAATTAAGAATATGTTTTGTATATGTTTTCTTTGCAAGTTTTGTATCTTGGTTTAAAGATCTAAATTAGATGTCAATGGGGAGAAGAAAAACTTTTGCAGGACTAAAATGATGATATTTTAGTCCATATTGAGTCCATATAATTTACAGGATATAAATATAACTTGAAATATAAACATTCGTATTTTATCAGGGGTGAAATGAGGTACATGATGTAGCATTATTATGTTGCAGCACCCCCCTCAGATAAGATAAACAAGCAAACAGATAAATCAAATAAGCCAATATTTTATTGGGAAAGTTCTATGTGTGCCTAGACTGTATTAGGTGCTATTGAGATGAAGTTACTATTGAGATGTAGTTTCCTCTCTCAAGGAACTTTTGAGGTACTAGAATAGTATTATTTTCTTATGTGGGATCTGAAAGATTCAAAAGGTTTTGACCAACAGAAAGAAGAAATTTCAGCTGGATAAGCAAAGATGGAAATGTCTGGGGCAGAAAAGAAGGAGCTGATTAGTTTGGCTAAGAAAATTTTCTGTAGAGAGTATCAAGTGAGGCTGGGGCAGGCTGGGTTTCCTGTGGAAGGCCTTGACTAGGGGACAGATGGGTCCTTAATTCTCTAGTCAACAGGGCCATTAACAATTTTTGAGTGGGGCAGTGAATGACCAAAGTTTTTTAGACAGATAGAATTTTCAGTAGTGCTCAGAAAAAATTTGATTAAGAAAAATGTTGAGGGCATCAAGAACATGTCAGAAGTTTCTGCAGTAATCTTGGTGGGAGGTAGCAAGGATCCGGTAGTGTCAGGAGAGTGGAAAAGTAGGTACTGATCCATGCAGTCCTGGGAAATTTGGCTATGGACATTGGAGATCACAGAGGCTTTAACCTCTTTTCCTTTTATGTAAAGAATCTGTCTTTTACTTTATTTAAACATACTTCTATAAAAATTTCATGCCCAAGTGAAAATAAACTTGTGAGATAAACTGGAACCTCCTGTTTGTGCATAAAACTTAAAAAGAACAATAGAAAAAGGATGCTATCAGTTATAAATTTAACTTGTTCCTTGGTGAGTATTCAGTAAAAAACAATAAAAATACCAGTAATGTGGATAATATTATGAATGCATTTTCATACTATTATGTCTTTTGGTTTAAATGCAAGTTATTAAGGTAATTCTGACAATTTGTTTTCTTAACAGTTTCTCAATAATTGTGATATTTTTCCTTAATGAGAAAATTTTGATCCATATGCTCTTAATAAAAATTTCAAGTAGAGACGGAGGTGACTACATTTCTCAGTCTGTATTGAGCACTTGGAGAATCATCAAAAAGAGTAAATAAAATAAAGCCCTGTGTTTTTATCATAAAAGCTCTACCAGTGAAGTAAAAAAAAAATCACTGACAAGGAAGTTCAGTTTTTCTTAACCTTTGAAAACCAGCAAGATGTAAATGCCATCTCTACTAAAGCCAAGTACACATTGTATTTCCCCATAATTTCTTCTCTGAACTTTGTTTATATCTTTTGGCTCATTTGTATATTAGTATTAGCTGGTTAGAATGGCAACCTTTGATTATTAGCTAATAATATCTCTCAAATTACACCTTGACATTTTTTCTGAAGTATTTACCCTCAATCTATTTCATAATAAAACCTTGGCAAAGACATCACAAACAGTTGTGAGGCTTTTGATAAGTGTGTGATAGAAAGATAAGACCTTGTTTTTCTAACAATTTTCAGGTCTCACATAGAAAATAAACAGAGTGTAAATTAAAATAATTAAAACTATTAATTTGGTTTAATATTTTATTTAATTACTGAAGTACAGTGGACATTTGAATGAATATGCATAATATGATTATAATGGTAGGTCTTTAGAAAGATATTGGCTATGGGGCACATTTTCTATTGCATCAGTTTGATTCTCACTTTATCTTTGAAAACCTTTCAGAGCAGGTGGATGATAAGTTATCAGCCCACAGGTCCTTTCAGTTCTATTCTCTGTGTTTCGGCCTCCCTGTCCCTGCCTAAATTAGGGGAAGAATTTACCTTTAGAACTAGGATAGTTTCATGATATACTCAATACCTCTGAAACCAGGGCTTCTTATATCACCTGACTTTGAGCTGCCTTCCCACATCTACAGGATCTAACAGCTACTGCCTTTCTGAGTTAATTTCCCTGAGGTTGCTACTTTATGTACTTGGTGACAGCTGAAAGACTATTTATGCTTATGTGGACTCTCATTCTTCTCGACAAGATCAGTTTGTTGGCTCATATGTCCTGCATGTGACTGCAGAACGTTGTTGACTGATGGTGCCATTTCTACATTTTCTGTTTTTGCTAAATAAGCAAAAATAACAGCCAATTTCCTAGACTCCAAGATATTATTGATTTTAAAACTATCTTCAATTTGGACTCTTTGTATTAAATATGTGTAATAATTTTATTGTAAGCCTGCACTGATATATATTTATTCATTTTTTAAAAAGCCACTATGGCTAGTTCCATAATCATAGTCTGTGTCCAAACCTTCTTTCATAATCCATACCATTAATCTCAGAATTAATACATTGTTTGGAAGATTACCAGAATATTCTCTCAGCTTAATATATGAAGCATTGATTTGTGGCAGACTAATACTTTGAGGCATCATATAATATGTAAGCTTCTTTTGCAACAATCATTTCACAGTCAGAATGGAGACATGAAGTTTCCATTTGGTGGGAGAGTCGTCAGGAACCTAAATCTGTCAGATTCTTGTCTCTTGAGATTAGAAACCTAGTATATGGATGATGGAGAAAATTTCAAAGTACCATTAAAATGAGACGATTTGATAGGTTGGCCTGATTCCCTATTTGGTGTGGTCAACCAGTCCAGTTTGCCTAGGACTGAAGGTTTCCCAGGACCTGGGATTTCAGTGCTAACATTGAGAAAGTGTAATTGAGGAGTGGGGGAGTGTCATTTCTATTTTTTCTCTTTGTCTTTTCTGTAGCCCAGAAAAATAACCCTGGCAACAGGGTACATGTGATGTTTTGATACAGGTATACAATGTGCATTAATGAAATCAGGGTAATTGGATTATCTATTACCTCAGGCATTTAACATTTCTTTGTGTTAGGAACATTTCAATTTCATTCTTTTAGTTAGAAAATACACATAATATTTAAGTCAGGCGAACAGGAATGCAAATCTTGACTGCCATTTACTAACTACATTGGCCTTCGATAAGTTACTTATTTGCCATCCATATTCTGAATTCCATTTCTGTCATTTCAGCAACTTCCTTGTGGGTGGAGTACACTACCATAGCTCCATTGTGTTCCCTTGGGGGTGTTAAACTGTTTTGTTTTTCCCTGTTGCCAGGGTTATTTTGCTGGTTTTCTCTTATCTACCTCCTCTTCTCTCAGCTCTGGGTGACTAGGATTGCAGGGCACCTGTTCTCGTTTGCTGGGAAGTCTCTCAAACCAAGTCCAGGAGTGATGGCTGCTCAGGACTGGGGTTCCTGAGTGAAGTGTTGGACCGCGGGGAGGTTCTGCTGCCCAGCGGCAGTGGTGTGAACTCAGTAGTCGGCTCTTGGGGTTTTGGCACAACTGTGGGGTCTCAGGGGTGGAGTCACAGGCCTGGAAGGGGCCCTGAAGCTAGAGGGGCAGAGCCTCAGACTCAGGCACAGCAAGTGTTTCAGAGCTGGCTTTGGGGATTTTGGGGGCAGAGCTGCCTATATGGGGGTCTGTTCCAGGAGTGTGGGGACGGCTGATGCCCAGCTGCACAGGAAAGGGTTTGTCTCAGTGGACCAGGTTCTGCGTAGGTGGGCCAGAGCTGCTCATCAGCCAAAGTTCTCCCACTGAGACAGTCACCTGAGGCTTCCCACGTGGTGCCTGTGGTGTCTGGGGCTCCTCTGTTCTGCTCCCATGCCAGGGAGAAGGCGTGCTTGGTCCTCAGTCACAGGGCACAACACAATGGAGCATCTGTTTTCTCTCCAGCCCTACAGGGGCGAGGCCTGCCCTGTTTGAGTTGGTAGATGCTATAACAAGCTATAGAGTTGTTCTCCCTGTCAGTGGTTGATGCTTGCAGAAAAGAACCAACTGCAGAGATGTTCTTTTGTGCCCGTGGTAAGCGTTAGTCCCTCAGGTGGACCACTTGAATGCCCCAGGCTTTGGGAGGGGCCCTATAGCTCCCAGGGGTTTGCTTGATCTCCATCACAGCAGATATGGTAGAGGAGCAAAGCACAGTGTGGTTAGGTTGTGTGAGCCTGGAAGGCTTTGCAAAGCCTCAGAAGGGCTCAGAGGTGGTTTTACTGGCCAGTAGGGGGAGCCGCTGGGAGGAGGGTCAAGGCAGGCTTTCCAAACCCAGAAGGCTGCTCATGAGCAAGGGGCCGTAATTTCCTGACTGGCAGTCAGGCGCGAGCTCTGCGTGTTTAGTGCTAACCCTGCCCTCCAGTGTCTGGTTGCAAAAGGGCGTCCCTGAACACACCACACTCAGTTGCTATAGCACCGTGGGCTGGGATCTTCCCTGCCAGGGGACCCTCCCTATTCTGACAGCACAGCTTTGAGCCTCAACAGCGCTCCCAGGTAATTTTCCTGGCCGCTAGGGATAGCCACTGGGAGGAGGGTCAAGGCAGGTTCTCCAGGCTGGGAAGGCTGTGGGGGAAGTGGCCAGGATTCCCTCACTAGCTGTCAGGAGTGAGCTCTGCCCCTGATGCATTACCCCTGTCCTCTGGTGTCTGGTTACAAACAGGGACGCCTGAACGTGCTGCCCTCAGTTGCTATGGCGCCATGGTCTGGGATCTTCCCCACCAGAGGACCCACGCTAGTCTGACAGCATGGCTTTCCTGTGGGGGGGGGAGGGATGGGTCCTGCCCCAGATCACCATGTTTTGGGCCCCCACAATCAGTTCTGCCCATGTGGGCTCCCTCGCCTCTTGCGTCTAACTCCCAAACGTCCTCCCTGTGTCCCCCAGCAACCTGCTTGAGTCCAGGGTACACAGGATCCCGCCCACGTGTCTGACCTGCTGGCGTGCATCTCTGAGAAACGCCGGTGGACAGGGAGCTCCCAGATCACGCACCCCGGGTCCACTGCAGGTCCTCAAAGGGAAAGGCCTGGGCCCTACTCTCTGTGGAAACCTCAGACTGGAGGTTAATTCTCAGCTCAAACTGCTCTCAGGGTTGCCGTGGGTGGGGATGGGGTGGGGAAGGACAAAAGTCTGAATGGAAGGAATCTGGCTCTCCAGGTTCTCGGGTCACACCTTGCATGGAACGTCCAAGATCTGGGATCATGCAAGTTCTCCCCACAATTCTGTGGTCACCACAGTGCTTGAGCTTGTGCGGATGGAAAAGCTTCCAAGTAACTTGGTAGCCCGCTGATCACCAGAGAAATGTGGGAGGCAGAAAGGGATCTCCCCTTACTCCTTCACTGGGCTCCGAGCCTCTCTGGGTTTGATCCTCACCAATATCTTATTTTCCTTTATCCTCTTTCTTCTCTGCTCTGCAATTTTCCTCCACGAGGTCGCGGGCAGGCTCTGGCACTTCTCTCTCTGATCTTCAGCTAAGTAGCGTCCCCTCTCCCCTCTCCTTTTTCTGAGACTCTTCCTTCCCCCTGGGACGGTCTGACAAGCGATGTCTCTAGTCAGCCATCTTCTGAATCTTCAATTTTTGTTCTTTATTCATAAAGCAGTTTTCAGCGTAGCATAGGTCTTGTTAACAACTTTTCTTATCTTCCGAGTCTGTCTGTCTATATATCTAAGCTAAACCACTGGCTTAGAAAATTGAAGCTGAAGTCGATTAGGGCCTCTGCAGGAGCCACATGGCTTAGAACCTAAGCAGTAGACTGTAGCGCCATGTCCTCTAACACCAAAAGTCACTTTATTGAAAAAGATCAGTCCCCAAGAAACGTTATTTTTCTCACACATAGATGGCGCTACTGACCCACCATCACAAGCACCTTTACTGATTTTTCATCATTGTGGATAAACACCAACCTATCCATGTCTGGTCCCCAGATAGTTTCTATTTCTGGAGCTCTAGCTGGGGTTTCAGGTGGGGTGAAGTTTTTAACAAGGAGCTGTTGTTATTGTGCATAATCAACCATGCTAATATTTAGAAATAGGAATATATTGGTTGATTGGACTTTTCATATTTCAAATGATTAATTGACTGATATTGTGAGTGAGGACAAAGGAGCCTGATTTGGAACCTTTTGCTTGTTCAGCATCCCATAAACTTAATGATTTGTGGGATTCTGAGTGCTTCACTACAGCATCTTAGCATCTGTTTCCCTTTTTTTGAATGTAAGGGAAGGAACCAACATTTTTTTTGGCCATCTAGTGTATGCCAGTCACTGAGCTATTCATAAATGATATATTATTTAATACCCTAATCCCTGTGGAAGATGGATTATTATCTTTATTTTATGCATCAAAAAGATGAAGGTCAGAGATGTCGTATGGCCCCAGGTCTCATAAGTCTGTCACCAAATCACCGTGATTTTGTGACTCAAGTCTAATCCTAAATGATTTAAGATTTTAGCCAAATTCTCCTTTTATATAAACCTATTATAGGAATAATAATACTAACCTTATAATAACCTCAATATTAACCTTATACTAACATTACTGTCATAGGGAAAGGTAGTAGCCCTTTGGAAAGATAAAATATATACGGCAAGAACTTCTCTTGAAAGATAGTCATTGAACTGAGTCACCAGACTAACCAATGCTCTCTTTTCTTCTGTATAGAATATACTGACTTACATAAGTGAAAGTTTAGCAATATACAAAGTATACCCCCTCTGTTGCTTTATATTATTGATACTTTATATTATCTATTAACTAGAATTGTGATATTTAAAATTTAAGAATAGATATTCACAATTGTGTTAAGGATTCCATGAAGTTGAAAGCTTCAAAGTCCATGGGAGTCATAGGAAAAAAAAAAAAAACATATTCTTTTGTGGGTTGAGAGAAGGAAGTTTATCAAAAATTCGCTACTTTGATGATTTGAAAAAAATTAATACACACAGGTAGTTTACTGTATCATTTATACTGACTCCTTCTGAATATCATCAGTACCACTGTCTTCAGAGACAGGAGGGGAAAAATTTGCTATCCATTATTTTGAAATTTGAAAACATCTTGATATCCTTGCAGGGTTCTATCTCTCACATATTCAGTCTAATGTGATCATATCAGATATACTTAATCTTTTTCTGTTAAGTTTGTTAGTAGGATTTCATGAGGCATAATTATTTTTTATGTAAATTATCTAAATAAGAAAGGTGCTTTTTTTCACATTTTTTTTTATTTCAGCTTATTATGGGGGTACAAAAGTTCAGGTTGTATATATTGCCCATGCCCCCCCCTCCCCGATCCCCCGGAGTCTGAGCTTCAAGCGTGTCCATTCCCCAGACAGTGCACATCGCATTCATCACGGAGGCATACACCCATCCCCTCCCTCCTCCCCCCACCTCTGTCTGATACCCAATTGGTGTTATTCCCAAATGTGCTTTTTATTGTATTCTTCAATTTGATATACTATTCCTGTCTCTATAAGTTAGTTACATTATAAGGTCTTCTCAAATCCTTGCATTTAAGGAACTTTTCATAGCCATTTGGTAAAGAAATCCCATAATAGAATTTATAGTGACCCTTAGGGAAGGAAGTCCAACAGAGAGATCAACACAGAAGCAGGAGCAGTGACCAAAGTACGTGAAGGCACAGAGGCACAGTAGTCAAGGAGACATGAAGACTTAGGGCCAAGGAAAATTTGAAAGTTAATAGCCTTCAGGAGGTAAACAATGAAACTGAGTGATCACCTTGAATCAAAAGCTCAAAGTTAAATAGAGTTCTTATGTTCATTTAAGGAGAAACAGGGCTGACAATTGGCAGATGGCTCTAGACCAAGCATTTGGCAGTGATCTTGACATCTGGAAATGGAAAAGTAAATAAAATGTTAGGTCTCACGCATGGAGAGAGGGTGGTGATGGAATGGAATTCTCAGCTAATGGGAGAACTGGATCTTAGGAAACTTGGTAATTGGTTAGAATATTGAAAAACAATCTCAGGACAGGAACGGTGGCTCACGTCTGTCATCCTAGCACTTTAGGGGGCCAAGGCGGGAGGATGGCTTGAGGCCAGGAGTTTGAAACAAGCCTGAGCAACATAGACTCTGTCTCTACAGAAAATAAAAACATTAGCCCAGCGTGGTGCTGTGCGCCTATAGTCCCAGCTACTCAGAAGGCTGAGGCAGGAGGGAACTCTTGAACCCAGAATTTTGAGGTTGCAGTGAGCAATGATGATGCCACTGGCCACTGCACTCTAGCCTGGGCAACAGAGCGAGACATTGTCTCAAAAAAAAAAAAAAAAAAAAAAAAAAGAAAGAAAGAAAGAAAAAGAAAAAAACAATCTCAGAGCTTAGATAACATAGCAGAGGAAGACTTTTACCCAGGAAAGAAAAATTCCAGTTGCTATCCATTTTATATTATCTCATATTAACCTTGTCTTTACTGCTGTCATATATACCCTTCTGTTTATACACTGGATCTTACTAATTTTGCTTTTACAAATATTTTGTATTGATTCTCCTTTCTCTTCTCCATTAGCAATTTATTTTTCCTGGATATTCTTATCCTCATTCAAATATTCAAACATAATACAAGGATCTTTCAGTATATCAAAAAATATTATACTGGTCGAACCAGCCTCATGCCCTGTTGTTTTCCATCACACAACTTAGTCTTTTTCCTTCCCAGCATTTACCACAAAGCACAATATCTTTCTTATAATTTTTAAAACTGACCTAATTTATTTACAGCCTGCTCTACTATGCCTTCTGCCCTTCCTCTCTCTGGAGACTGGATCCCCACCTTTCACCTCTCACAAAAATCAACTCATGATGGATAACAGACTTAAACCTAAGGCATGAAACCTTAAGAATTCTAGAAGAAAATGTTGGGAAAACTCTTATAGACATTGGCCTAGGTAAAGAATTTATGAAGAAGATGCCCAAAGCAATCACAGCAGCAACAAAAATAAATAAGTGGGACCTGATCAAATTAAAAAGCTTCTGCACAGCCAAGGAAACCCACTATTCTATTTCTAAAACTAGTATCATGCCTGGTCCATAGTAGGTACTCAATAAATTATGAATTAATGAGTAAATTAAAAAATATAATCTCAAGTTCAGAATACATTGTCAGCTACCATTTTACTGCCATAGGCCAGCTTAACACTCCAGTATGAAGGGCCAAACGTGTCAGATTCTGGGGCAGAACAAAGTCTGAAGATGGAGAAGAATTAGGTGTAGCAACTTGGTTAGAGGAGTAGATGAGAAACTGGCAGAACATTGTTCTAATTTTAGTTCTTAGGTCATTGTTTTAGTCTAATTTTTTATCTTGATTTTTTAAATTGACAGATAAAATTATGTTTATTGTGTACCACATGATGTTTATACACAGACATTGTGAAATGGTTAAATCTAGCTCAATGACACATGCTTCATGTAGTTATCACTTTTGTGGTGAGAATACTTACCTATTTAGTCACATTTTTCAAGACTACAATATATCCTAATTAACTATAGTCACAATGCTGTACAATAAGACTCTTAAACTTATTCATCTTATGTAACTGTAATAATATATTTTTGACCAACATCTCCACATTCCCTCTGTCCCTTAACTACCCTAGCCTCTGGTAACTACTGTTCTATTCTCTACTTCTAGGAGGTCAAGTTTTTTAGATTTTACATATGAATAAGATTGCACAGTATTTGTATTTCTGTACCTGGCTTATTTCACTTAACATAATATCCTCCAGCTTCATCCACATTATTGAAAATGATTTTGTTCTTTTTTTATAGCTGAATAGTATTCCATTGTGTATATAAAGGACATTTTCTTTATTCACCGGTTAGCAGACTCTTAGTTTGATTCCACATCTTGGCTACTGTGAAGAGTGCTGCAATAGACCTGGGGTGCAGATGTCCCTTTGATATAATGGTTTCATTTTCTTTGAATGTATACCTAGTATTGGAATTGCTGGATCATGTGGTAGTTCTATTTTTAATATTTTGAGAATCTTTTCATAATGACTATACTGATTTACTTTCCCAACAGTGATGTATAAGTGTTTCCTTTTCTTCACATCCTCATCAACACTTGTTAATATTTGTCTTTTTGATAGTAGCTGTTCTAATGGGAGTAAAGTAATATCTCATTGTGGTTTTGACTTGTGTTTCCGTGATTATTAGCGATGTTGAACATTTTTTTCATAAAAGTTTTGGCCATTTGTATGTTTTCTTTTGATAAATATCTATTCAGATCATTTGCCTATTTTTTAATCAGGTTATTTGTTTTCTTGAGTCCAGTACCTTAAATATTTTGGATGTTAAAAGCCCTTATCAGATGTATAGTTTGTAAATGTTTTCTCCCATTCCCTAGGTTGTCCCTTTAATACTTCTGGGCTCTCAATTCTGTTCCACTAATTTGTATATCTATTTTTTTGCCAGTACCATGCTGTTTTGGTTACTACTGCTTTGTACTATATTTTTAAAGCAGATAGTGTGATGCATCCAGTTTTGCTCTTTTTGCTCAAGATTGCTCCAGCTATTCAAGGTCTTTTGTGGTTTCATATGAATTTTATAATTGTTTATTCTATTTCTGTAAAAATTGTCATTGATGTTTTGATTATGATTTCTGTAGACTACTTTGGGTGATATGGACTCAGACTTTATAACATATTTATTTTTCCAACTCATGAACATGAAATATCTTTCTATTTAAAAACAATACTGATTTTTATATGTTTATTTTGTATTCTCTGTCTTTCCTAAATTTGTTTATTAGGTCTAACAGTTTTCTGGTGAAGTCTTTAAGATTTCTCTATATAAGATCATGTTATTTGTAAACAGGGAAAGGTTAACTTCTTTCTTTAAATTTGTGTGCCTTTTGCTTTTTCCTCTTGCCTAATTGCTCTGGGTAGGATTTCCAATACTATGTTGAAAATAAGCAGTGAAAGTGGACTTCCTTGCATTGTTCCAAATCTTACAGGAAAAGCTTTCAGCTTTTTTCTGTTCAGTATGATGATAGCTGTGGGTTTGTCATATATTGCCTTTATTGTGCTGAGGTACATTCCTTGTATACCTAATATGCTGAAAGTTTTTTTTTATCATGAGAAGATGTTGAATTTTTCAAGTGGTTTTCTGCATCTATTGAAATTATCATACGCTTTTGTCCTTTATTCTCTTAATGTGATGTATCATGCTTATCGATTTGCATACGTTGAATCATCTGTGCATCTCTGGGATGAATATCTCTTGATTATGGTGAATGATCTTTTTATCTTTTTAATGTGCTGTTGAATTTGATTTTCTAGTATTTTATTTAAAATTTTTACATCTATGTTCATCAGGGATATTGGTCTTTAGTTTCCTGAATTTGTAGTGTCCTTGTTTGGAATCAGGGTAATGTTGACCTCCTAGAATGAGATTTTGGAATCATTTGAGAAGAACTGGTATTAGTTTTTCTTTGAATGTTCAATAGAATTCAGCTATGAAGCCATCAGTTCCTTGGATTTTCTTTGATGGAAAGTTTTCTTTATTACTGATTCAATTTCCATACTCATTATTTTTCTGTTCAGATTTTTCTATTTCTTCATAATTCAATCTTGGTATGTTGTATGTATCCAGGAATTTATCCATTTCTTCTAGGTTACCCAATTTTTAAGTGTATAACTGTTTATAATAGTTTTTTTCTAATCCTTTATATTTCTGTTGTTTCAGTTGTAATATCTCCTTTTTCATCTCTGATTGTATTTATTTGAGTCTTATCTCTATTTTTCTTAGTCTAGCTAAATGTTTGTCAATTCTGTTTATTTTTTCAAAAAGCCAACTCTTTGTTTTCTTGATGTATTATTTTTCTAGTCTCAATTTCTGCTCTGATCTTTATTTTTTTCCTTCCTTTTTTTTTTTTTTTTTTTTTTTTTGAGACAGAGTCTCACTCTGTTGCCCAGGCTAGAGTGAGTGCCGTGGCGTCAGCCTAGCTCACAGCAACCTCAAACTCCTGAGCTCAAGCGATCCTCCTGTCTCAGCCTCCGAGTAGCTGGGACTACAGGCATGCACCATCATGCCCGGCTAATTTTTTCTATATATATTTTTTAGCTGTCCATATAATTTCTTTCTATTTTTAGTAGAGATGAGGTCTCACTCTTGCTCAGGCTGGTCTCGAACTCCTGAGCTCAAATGATCTGCCCACCTCGGCCTCCCAGAGTGCTAGGATTACAGGCGTGAGCCACCGTGCCCGGCCTTTTCCTTCTTTTTAATAATTTTGGATTGAGTTTGTTCTTGATTTTCTATTTCCTTGAGGTATAATGAGAGGTTGTTTATTTGAGATCTTTCTTCTTTTTTCAAATAGGCATTTATTGCTATAAATTTCCCCCTTAGAACTACTTTTTCTGTATCCCATAGATTTTTGTATGTTGTGTTTCTGTTTTCATTTATCTAAAAAAATTTAATTTTTCTTTTAATGCCTTCATTGATCCATTGGATATTCAGGAGCATGTTGCTTAATTTTCATGTATTTGTAAGATTTCCTAAGTTCTCTCTTTTATGGATTTCTGGTTTTATGCCATTATAGTCAGAAAAGATACTTCATATGATTTCAGTGTTCTTAAATTAGCTGAGACTTTTGTGGCCTAAAATATGTTCTATCCTGGAGAATTTTCTATGTGTAAATGAGAATATATTTTCTGTAGTTGTTGGGGGAAATGTTCTGTAAATATCTGTTAGGTCCATTAGGTCTAGAGTGCATTTAAATATGTTGTTACTCTGATTGATTTTCTGGCTGGATAGTCTGTCCTTTGCTGAAGGTGGGGTATTGAAGTCCTCTGCTGTTGTCTATTGCAGTCTATGTCTCTCTTTTGAATGTTATGTTCTCTTGCTGTGTTTACCCATTAATCATTACATAATGATCTTCTTTGTCTTATTTTGTAGTTTTTGACTTATAGTGTATTTTATCCGATATCAGTATAGCTATTCCTTCTCTCTTTTGGTTTCTATTTCCATGGAATATCTTTTTCTATCTCTTCACTTTCAGCCAATGTGTGTTCATACGGTGGAAGTGAGTCTCTTGTAGATGGCATATAGTTAGGCCTTGTTATTTTTATCAATTCAGCCACTCTATGACTTTTAACAGGATAATTTATTCCATTTACAATCAAGGTGATTAGTGATATGTAAGGACTTACTACTGTCATTTTTTTAATTATTTTCTAGGTTTTTTTTTTTTTTTGTAGATTCTTTCTTATTTTCTTCCTCTTTTACTGTTTTCCTTTGAGGTTAAGTGATTTTCTCTAGTAACATGATTTGATTTTTTGCTTTTTAGTTTAGTATATATATTATAGGTTTTTGCTTTGTGGTTACCATGAGGCTTACAAAAAATATCTTATAGTTATAATAGGTTATTTTAAGCTGATATCAAATTAGCTTTGATTACAAAAAGAAAAAATCCTTACATTTTAACTCCACCCTCCCATATTTTGATTTTTTCCATGTCATGGTTTGTATCTTTTTATATTGTATATTTCTTAACAAATTATTGTAGTTATTATTATTTTTAATAATAAGTTTTGATTTTCAACTTTGTTACTAAAGATATGTGATTTACCCACCACTGTCACAGTATTAGAGTATACTAATACTCTAATATTGAGTATTTGACTGTTTACTTATTTCTACCAGTGAGTTTTAGACTTTTAGATGTTTTCATAATACTCATTAACATCCTTTTATTTCATCTTGAAGAATTCTCTTTATCATTTCTTGTAAGACTGGTATGGTGGTGATGAAGTCTCTCAACTTTTGTTTCTCTGGAGAAGTCTTTATCTCTTCATTATTCCTTAAGGACAGCCTTGGTGCCTACAGCATTCTTGGTTGGTAGTATTTTTTGCTTCTGCACTTTGATTATATCAGGCCATTCTCTCCTAGCCTACAAGCTTTCTGCTCAGAAATCTGCTACTAGGTATATTAGGAATCCATTATATGTGATTTGCTTCTTTTCTCTTGCTGCCATCAGGGTTCTCTGTTTTGATCTTTTGGAATTTGATTATAATATTTCATGGGTTAGTCTTATTTGGATTGAATTTGATTGGAGACCTTTGACCTTCCTGTACCTAAATATTTATATCTTTTTCCAGGTTTGGAAGATTTTTCTGCTATTTTTTTCTTAAATAAGCTTATGTCTCTTTATCATTCTTTGCGCCCTCTTGGATGCTCACGATTTGTAAACTTGAAGTTTGGATACTGTCCCATGAAACCCTTAAGCTTTTTTATTCCTTTTCACTCTTTTTTCTTTTTTTCTTCTCTGACTGTATATTTTCATATAGCCTGTCTTTCAGTTCACAGATTCTTTGTTCTGCTTGATGAATTCTACTGTCGATGTCCTCTATTGCATTTTAAATTTTGTTTATTGTATTTTTCAGCTTCAGGAATACCACTTGATTTTTGTTTTATTATTTCTACCTCTCTTTTAAATTTCTCTGATAAATTTCTGCATTGTTTCTCTGTGTTTTTTTAAATATTGCTGAGCTTCCTTAAAACAGCTGTTTTGAATTCTTTGTCAGCCAATTTACATATATTCATCTTTTTAGGGTTAGTCATGTGAACCTTATTTTGTCTGTTTGGTGACATCATATTTGCCTGACTGATCTTCATCCTTATAGTCATGCATTGATGTCTGTCCATTGAAGAAGTAGATATTTATTCCAGCATTTGCAGTCTGGATTAGTCTAGAAAGGTCCTTCAACAGCAAACTTGCCCAGAGATTCTGTGCAGCCCACCTGGTATGGTTCCTAGGCTTATGTCCACTGCAGCTGTTGCAGCACTAGAGGGCATCCTAAACCCAGGACCGTCCTATGGTAGGTCCAGCCTGGGCTGGAATCCCATGGCCTCTGAGGCTGGCTCAGAAGCAGACTGAAATTTTGTGGATACCAAGGCTAGTCCCCTGTACTGAGGGGACCCTTAAGTGAAGGGTTGGTGAGGCCTGCTTGCTGCTGTGGTTTGTCTAAAACCCAATGCTGTTGCTGTTGGCTGGTGGTGATGCAGGCCAGAACTCAAGTTTGTTTCACAGAGCTATGGCTTCCTGTCTAGTACTGGGGCAGGTCTAGAGATTCAATCCACAGGTACCCATCTGGAGTCAGGGGCTCTGCGGGTCTTCCTGGTGCTGAGATTTACTGTGGTAGACTCAGTATTGGGGTTCAAGGCAAGGTCCTACATTTATTTTCCTCTATTTCCCCAACCAAATGGTATCTTAAGATATCATGCCATATTGCCTAGGGTTGGGGAGGGATCACATGGGTAATGTAAAACTATCCTTTCTACCCTCTTCAATGCATCTTTTCTTATCATTGCACCATAACCATGTACTGTGATCCCTCACTTGGTTTACTTAGCTCTTGTAAAGGTATTTTGTGTAGATAGCTGTCCAAATTGAGGTTTCTGTGAGGGAATGATTGCTAGAAAGTCCTGTTCTACCATCTTGCCCTCTTCTGAGGTCTAGTTTTTGACTTATATTTAATATGTGGAAATCTCAAATTCTATGCACCTACGAAGTTAGTGTTCTTTTATACCCTTATCAATTAATTAATTATCAATTAATAAATAGCCTTATCTATTTAATAGTGAAACACCTTCTATTTTGTGCATGCTTTCTCTTCAACAAGAAACTTTCCTAAGGAAGGACTAACTTTGCTTTTGTTGACTGTCTGATAACCATATTTGTAAGTTTTATTTGAGTCTATTTTAGTGGTTATAGGAGTTGACTTCTATTTCCCAAATCAGGATAACCTTTTCTCAATTCTAAGTATTGAAAAATCCCCAATAAATATTTAATATAATATCACAGTTCTGGGAAAGTTTTATAGAAACTATATTAAATCTAGGAGAAATCTGTAATATATTTTAAATATTTTTTCTGGAAGTTATATTTAAAATATGGCTTAGTAAGAAAACTAGACAAAGCTCATTTTTATTGCATTCATGTTTCTTAAAAAGCATAAAAATGGAAATTTACAAAACATATTACAAATAGAACAGAAATCAAAGGAAATAGAACAGAATTTATTTTATTCAGAACAAAAATTTTGCTTGGGTAACTTCTTTTACCAAGCAGCTAGAAGATGACTTTTAGTGGAACCAATGCAATGCAGACTTATACAAATTCATAATATGAATATTTTATTTTAATTCATTCTGATTATGATATTAAAGACTTGAATTGACTTGATAGGAAATTTGAATTTGGATAATTTTTAAACATAAATACTGATGTTTAAAAAAGAGTCTATTTTACTTAGAACAAAACAAAATTTGGCTTTTTTGGTTACTATTCATTAATATGAGAAAATTGCTGTAAACTCAGATAAGACCTAATCACTCAAAACTATCCACATTTTAGGAATATTGTCTCAATAGAAGTTGTCCTAATACAGAAATACATAAAATAAAATAGATATAAATTCAAGTAATAATGTCATAAATTCTATGACTATCAGATACAGCTAAGATATCGTTTAGGGATAATTTGAGATAATGGAAAGCAAAGAATTAGAACTCCGAATTCTAATTCTAGCTCTGACACTAATTTATTTTATTTTAGGACATGTATATGTTTTTCTAGTGAACTGGAAACTTCATCAAAAAATAAGGGTATAAGATACTTTCTATATTTCTATAACTTTCTGTATTTATACTTAAAATTGAAGTCATCATTGAACAATAGGCTATAAGGAATCATAATCAATCCTTAATTCATCTACCACTGTACTAGAGCTTATATTCAAATAGGGAAGAAATAAATTAAGATAGTCCAAGAGTCTTATAAATATATCCCACTTCTTGAGAATTGTCTTAGTAATCATTTTTGCCTTTTTCCCTCTACTCTTGACTTTTTGATTCAAGAGATTCTTGTGGACATGATCAGTTCTGAACTATATATTCTAACAGATAATAAGGGCAAAGGAAATAATATTCTTGATTCTAGTAACCCTTCTTACTCACTGTTCTCTTTAGAATTGTTTATTTAATATGCTACCTTATCTATACTGCTTCCTACCTGGGTTTCGTATGAAATTTTAAAATTAATATTATGACTTTTTTTGGTATATGAATGTTTAAAAAAAAACTGGAACATACATAACTGAATATAGAGACTATAACTAAATATAACTAAAAATAGTAAAAAAAAGTAAAGCTACTTAAGATACTATATGAGTCAATGGGATATTAGGAAATAAACTTTATAGTTGGAATTATGATGAAAGTACTTAATTTAGCCACTTCATAATGTGTGTACATATAAAAACATCATATTGTATACCTGAAATATAATTTTTATTTGTCAATTAAAAATTTTCATTATATTATTATACTTGGTAATATAAATATATCTTATACATATTATTTCATGTTCTTCAAATACCTGAAACAGTATTTTAATACTTAAAAATGTATTAAAGAGAAAAGAAAAAATACTAAAAGAAAAAAACTTAAAAACTGAAAATCATATCTGTGGTAAATGTTGAAGCTTTTGGAAATGGGAAATGTATTTCCCTAAGCTTCAACAGACTGTTGGCTGCAGAGTCTTCAAGAAGCTTCTTTTGCTTTAATTAAAACATAAAGTAGAAAAAATATAAAAGTAATAACTCAGTATTTTAAATTATAACTCAGCCAGTTTTAAATGATTAGATCCCTGAATTCACTGCACTTTACACAGTATGTAAAATGATTCATATAAATAGTTCAGGAAAATAAATCCTTTATTGGATTTAAAACTAATCCAAATCATCATTAGGATTGGTTATAATGAATGTTGAAAAGGAGAGCGATAAATATTACAGTTTATACTGATACCTCTTATTGTCAAGTGTTTCTGATAAGCAGAATAAACAGAAACATCATGTTCAAGTGTGTCTATGGCAAATATTTATAATTTTAACAAATACATGTAGCTTTCCCTAAATTCCTATCAAAGAAACCATGTTCACTGGACTGGGAAATTTTCTTTTTTTTTCAATTTCATGCACTAGACATGACATGACAACTTAGCAAGATTGTCCTATAATTATAGGACTTGCTGTCAGCACTCTATTGTGCCAAAATCTGTTGTCTATGCTTAAATACTAAGTTTCAGAAATGCAGTCACTTATTCAATCCTGAAACTACTTAAACATTGAAACAGCCAGAGACTTGGTTCTTTGATCATTGGCCATGTATTCATTTTGACATTATCTGGGTTTTTTCCAACTGCACCCAACTGGCATATCTATATGTGTTTCTACATCAATCATTTTATGGGCCATTGTCTTGCCTAACCTGTGAACAATACCTTTTATCACTTCACAATAAGTAGATTTGCTCATTTTCCATATTGGTCATTAATCCAGGTAGATCACGGTATGGTAGAAACCTCAGACCAATAGAAGCCAATGGACTCACAGTACAAAGAGCTCTAAATAATGGGATAACTGCTGAACAGACAGAAATAGTTATTTTACTGAAATAATCAGGTTGAGCTATTTAAGTTTGATTTTACTATAATAGAATCATTGGAAAAGTAATTGTGTTTCCAAGAACTTCCTTTGATATATAGTTTAGGAATTCAGACATTTTGAATTTTTATTTTAAAATTTTAGTCATTTCAAATTGGCTTATGTAACTATCTCAGTTTACTTTCAGATTGAATTGCTAAGGTGAATAATTTTGATTTTAATAGGCCTAGAAAGTATATTTTTAGTGTGAAATGTCAAAGTAATTTTTTTGTCTCCTCTACATGAAAATAGCTTGCAGATTTTGTTGACATCTGATCTAAAACAATTTCTATAGTCTGAGGCACGAGTGAACTTCAATTTTAACTTTGTAATGATTATACATGTTTATGGAAAATGAATTGAAATGTAGAACTGCAATCATTGTCTGCATTTTCTAGTCTTTGCCAGGCCTAAATGTCTTTTTATTTAGAGAATTTTCCATGCCTTTGGGTTACTAAGGTTCAAAATAATGTAAACTGGTACATTTTTATTTGGTTGAATCTGTAGCGAAAAAGGCAGTGATTATGCACTTTATTCACAATATCATATTTTGCATGGACTTTGCCTATGGCTTCTCGGAACAAGATGGTGGCATATCAGGAATAGGTGAATAAACCATTCTGGAATAACAACCTGGCTTAGGGCTGATGCCCAAGGAAGAAGGAAAAAAAACCAAAGTTACAATATTTAAGACCACATTGCAATCTCAGGCTGATCTTAGGTGGTATACATGGCTAAAAGGCAGAGTCTGGTTTGTGGGTGCTTAGCAGCAAATGAAATTCACTTAATTACATTGTAGAACTGTTTGGGATCCAAGAGGCACTCAAGAAGTTTGAAATAAAATCTCAGTCTTTAGCCAAAAGGACTGAGACAAGACCCATCTCCTAAAGGAGAAGAAGCTGGCTAGAGCCAGGCAGGTTTTCAGGATCCTGGCCACACTTGCTACAGTTTAAGGTGCTGTACCAGAGGTATATTGGAGTACAAACTAGGAAACAGGCAATGCTCAAATATACAAAATTTTCACAGATGGTGGGACACACAAACAAATGGTGGGTTTTAAAGATCCACTTATGGGGAATCCAGTTGACCCTAGACCCACCTTGTTCCCTGGGAGATAGTCATTCAATGTGATTCTCATGGGTTTGGTGATCAAGTAGTCTAGAACCTATTGTTGGGGGTCTTCAATTACTAGTGATGAATAAGAAGAAATGAAATCAAATGAGGTCTCTAGAACAAATATTTTCAACTCAGTCAACTGATTGGTTTTGTAATTTTTCTTTTCATTACTCTGATTAATTGACTGACATGGTCTTTTACTTGAGGATTGTTTGGACTCAATCCAAAGTAAATGATATTTTCTTCTCCTACATGATCTTGAGCTCTTAAAATTGAATTCTAAACCTTATTTTTTTAATCTGAAGTTTTTAGAACTATTTAGTAGAGTCTGCTTGATGTTAAGCAAATTTTTAATATTTTGGTCATATGCAAACTAATTTTTTAGTTTTGTAAAAAATTGTAAACATTTAGTTTTGTAAAGTCACATTTTCAGAGCTATTTATTAAAGTATAAAATACGTTGAGACAAGTATACACATCGGCAGTATACAGCTCAATGAATGTTCACAAACTGAATGTGTACAGGTCAAGAAACAGAATATTGTAGTATCCCCAAAGTCCCCTTCTAGTTACTCCAGAAGAATAATTACTGTACTAATAATAGATACATCTGTGTGCTTTTGAACTTTGTACAAAATGAATCATATATATTCTTTTGTATTTGGTTTCTTTTGCTCCACATTAAGCTTGTGAGATTTCTCAATGTTGTTCTTAGTCATAGATCATTTATTATCAATTTTATATTGTTCCATTGTATGAGCATATTATAATTTGTTTTATCACTTCTACTATTGGAGAGAATTTAGTTTGTTTGCTGTATAGTTGCTATTATGTATGGTGTTGCTATAAATATTTTAGTGCTTGTCTTTTGGCAAACATAGGTACACATTTCTGTGGATACTTAGGAGTGAAGTGCTGGGTCATATTTCAGTGAAACTTTTTAACATGCCATCTGAAGTTTGCAATTTTGTCTGTTAGTGAATTCAGAACATTTTCTATTATCCCAAATATGTCCCAGATCTATTTTGTCCTTGCTGTACATAATTTCCATTGGCCTACTTTTTCCCAAAGTTATTATACATAGAGGTTTAATTACATGCCTTCTTCCTCTGTTGTACATATATACTTCCCCTAATATTAGCTTTGAAATATAACTACTGGAATTTTAATGAACAGATAAAGAATATAGCAGACTATTTTGTAGTTTTTAAAATTTATGCCTCAGGCTATTTGGTTTTGAGGCTTTTACCTACAAATGATAGAGAAGAAGTATGAACATAACATAATGTAAAGTTGTTCCCCATTTAAAAAGTTGACCATGTTAAAATCTGGCATTTTGGAACAAGTGAATAAATGGGTATCAATTTGCATTAAAACACCATCTTACTTTGTAAAAGGATTAAGCTCATGCTGTTTTTAATTATTAAGTTTCCCAGTGGACGTAAAATATAATTCTGATTTTGTTTAGGAGATAGGGAAGAATATTATTGAAAACCTA
Organism: Eulemur rufifrons; assembly: GCF_041146395.1. Taxonomy (NCBI): domain Eukaryota; kingdom Metazoa; phylum Chordata; class Mammalia; order Primates; family Lemuridae; genus Eulemur; species Eulemur rufifrons. The sequence goes on from NC_090997.1 coordinate 40,020,885, forward strand.
CCGTCTTCCAGCCATTGGACAAGCTACTTTCCAATAAGTTTTCTTATTCAGTTCTCATAAAAGTGCACTGAAACTATGCTTAATGTCTACATTTTTAAGATGCGAGGAACTTAGCTTTGGTAAGTAACCTGCTAAAGGTTACAAAATAATTATTGAGGCAGATACTGAATCCTAACTGAACCTATGGGAATACAAAACTTATATTCTTTTTTGCATAATATGTTCAGCTTTCTAAGATTCTCCTTATTGCATAGAATAATGAAACATATGGATGAATGCTTACCTATAGAAAAATGTTTTATAAATGAAGTTGTATCCCAGAATGAGTGAATTGGTTAAAATAATTGGCTGAAAAAGTTAAAAGAGAATTTGATGATTTAATTACATGTTTTATCATTTCAGTAGAATATACAGAGGTTATATTTTAAGTTGTATTTTAAGGTTGCATTTTGGAGTTGAAAAACCCTTTGCCTTGGTGTCTGCCCCACTCTCAACCATTTCACATTCCATTCCTGTGACCGACTGATGTGCATGACTATGACAAACGCTTGGCAGCCACACTGGGCGGGGCTTGTGAGTGTGAGGACTCAGACTGTCATTAAACCAGGGCCTGGCGCCAAGGACTGAGTGCATGCTGGAGACACTGCTCCAAACTCCACCACCCTGTTGGCCAACGCACAAGTGCAAATTGTACTTGTGAATTTATCATAAATTATTTTTTAATAGAGCATATTAAACCAGACAAAGAAAATGCTTTCTCTCTGGAATGGAATCCCACCCTATTGTAATCTGAATTTGACTTGATAAATAATGGGACAGGCTACTGAGGGAGATTACAAAGTATCTCTCTCATGGGGTTCTTAAGAAGAGAATAACCATCTGTCCATGATGAGTCCAAGGTAGGGTTGTGTCAATGAATTGGAGAAGCCCATGGTGTTATGGAAAGAGTGTTTGCTAACAGTTAGGATAACTAGGCTTTAGTTCTCTGCTTTCTGGTAACTGTTCTTGTGACCTTAAGCAGGTTGATTGAATCCTAGGTCCTCATCTCACCATGTTGTGATACTGCCAGAGAGTGGGGCCCACATCTTAAATCCTTCTAGCCCCTGGATATCAAGAAAATAGTGTGAAAGAGTTGGACTAAAATGTGTTCTGTAGAAAATTAGCTCATGGCAGGTAAATGACTACTGTGATATAGAGGTGTTTTGTCATGAGTTTGAGAAAAAAAATTAAGCTTTCTTTTTTTTAAATGTTAAGATTTATAGGTGCCTGTAATGTAGAGAAGATCAGAGCGGTTTTTCAGGAGTTAAGTGGCATTCATTGTTTCCCAAACACATTTGACTATGAAACTCACTGGGTGCAACATATCATGGATCTAGTAATCTATGAAACACACTTTATAATCACAAATTTTGAGATATTAAACTTCCAGCCTTGAAATTTCAGTGTGTCTGTGTTTTACAAATATATCTGTTTACTTTCATATCTATCAAGGGAAATTTGATAATTTGTTCATTTAATAAAGATTTATTAGTACCTACTATGTACCAGGACAGTATTGAGTACTGAGGATGCATCAATGAATAAACAACAATAAAAACAAAATCCCTGCATACATGAAGCTTATGTTTTAGTGCAGGAAGACAGATAATAAATGATTAAGTAATAACATATAAATATGTGCTATGGGTAAAAATAAAGATAGAATTCTGGGTTAACCTTAGTGATTCATTATACCCAGTAGAATTCAGTACAAGTGAAACTTCATGAATTCTGAAGCTAGGTCAGAAAAGGCTATGCTACTTTGGCTGCTTCCCTTGGAATGGTCGTTCTCTAGAGACTTACAACATAGTATGAACTAAGATACTCATGTTGGCTGCTCTACATATCATCTCTGTTTAGAAATCACTATTTAGGAAGTCAGATTGTTCACACAGCATGAAATTGAAGCAAGAGTTATTTGATTAACTTAAATGGTTAATCAAATTAAGCTGTGCTAAACCAATTATTTGTTGCTATAAAAGGCATAAACCTCTTACAGTACAAGAAGTTGAGTTTAATTGACTGGTTACTCATACACAGTACTAGGTAAGCACTGTAAATTTTGTTTTACAGAATATATTTTTTTCCTGCTCTATGTTGATTCCCAAATTTTGAGATACATAGGTTCTTTACAAATATACCAAATGCTATCAATTTTATTACTATAATATCTTTTATTACACCTGGAAGCCATCTTGTCTCTTTAAGGTAAATTTAAATGTATCTCATCTCATATAATTAATTCTTGGATTCTCAGTACTTTGAAAGCCAATTAAGTCTACCCTCATTACTGAAAAGAGTAAAATATCTGTACTTACATGAGATTTTGAGAGGGTATATTTCCTTGAAGTACCCTGAAATCAATGAGTAGGACAGAGTCCCAAAGAAATTTGTGATATGGTACATCTATTTATTTATTTTCTTTGAAATTGGCTTAAAGAAACAGAGATAATCCACAGAACAGGAATGTGACTTATGATGACACCGATCTTTATAATAAGACTAAGTGTTGATTTGAATGAAAATTTTGGAAATCATTTTTAATGGCTTTGATGACAACTTATAGCATCCCCAATCCCTTACTACTGGTTCCTGTAATCAATCCAATCAACTTTTAAAAACTTAAAAACTTAAAATATTCTTTCTCTAGGAATGTAAATTTTCATGCTATTAAAATGCAAATCAACACAGCTATGCAATTATGTCATATATATGGAGAATTCTTTAGCCTCTCTATTCTAATTCTGCATACTTGTCACAGTCATTAGAAAGAAAGTATATGGTCTCTGAAAGACTTCAGAATCAATCACCCTGCAATCGTGACTATATGTATATTTATTTGCAAGCAGAATCTTCATATTTGGTTATCATAAATGAGCCATTGTCTCTTTTGGCTGGCATCATACATGGAAGAAAAAATAAATTATATGACATTTAGAGAAAAAAAGCAAACATTTATGCAGCCCATGCAATTTCTCACAATGATAAAAACCATAAGGAGACAAACCTAGCATATCCTGCCCAACATTCCAATTATATAGGATTATTCTATATTTGGTGTGCTTGATTTTATAGTAATTATCCTTTCATTGCTTCATTTGGGGGGCTCATTCCATAAAATAAGAAGCTTTTTGATTAGGACAATACAGACTTAGATTTAGTAAGAATTTTATTGTTCGTAAAGTGTGATATTTTGAATACAGTCAGATTGATATAACTGAACAAAAGCCAAGTGGCTTTTAGGAAATACATTTTAAGATTTCCATTTTCATCAAACTTTCTTTGTTACTTTGGTATTTTCTTCTTTTAGATATACGTTTTTCAAAGGTTCATTGATTTCATGTTGAATGGAAGTCAAATAGTTAACTTGTATCTTTGACCACAGAGTTGTAGTCTTTTCCAAGGAAGAGTCACTATTTGGCATGTTTATTCACATTGGCTCAAAAAAGGATAGCAGGAGAAAAACAATAAAATTGTGGTCATAAATGCAAATAGATATTTGAGCTGGGGAAGCATGATAGACCTCAGGCATAGAATATGAATAAGCACAATGTATCAGAAGATGGTTATTGAGGTTAGAATACAGGAGGATCCAGGAGGAAATTTGGATTTAAAATTCATAAAAGGTTACACTAGGAGGTTTGGATGGAAACTCTAACCATTGGGAGGATATGCTGCCTGTGTGGTGCAGGGGTAGAGTCTATAAACATAGAGAAACTTAAAGGGTTAGACAGCATTAAGGCAAAGCTTCATTGCTAAAGGATTGTATTATGAAAATTGGCCCAGGTACTTATATTAGTTTATACTTCAGGAATGCCTAAATAGGATTTCTAATAGATAGTGACAAATGCAGGACCATTTTGTTGATAAAGTCTCCATTTCCATTTTTTTCCTAAGCTGGGATATACTATGTACATTTTTTCTCTTTCCAATGGCCTTTGTGATGTAGCCCATTCTTTTATTTTCATGGCTACTCTGTTATTTTCTTCCTTTATTCATTTTCAGCACATATGTATCAAGAGTACACAATATACTCTCAGAGTATTTGGACCAGTCATGGGCAACTGATGGATTAAAGTAACATGCTTTCTGTTTCTATGGAGTGTAAAATTCTAGAAGAAGAGAGAGGCATTGAATCTGAGGCTGATGTGACAAAATGTAACTTTCAGTTGTCCTGTGAGTGTATACATTGGTGCTTGCTGTATTATATTTTAAATGTATGAATAATAATTAACACTGATAAAGTACCTATTCAGTGTTAGGTACTGTGCCAAATGCTTTACCTGTCGATTACAATCATCAATTTAATCCTCACAACATTTTAGGATCCTATAAGATAGGTAGTGTTATGTCTGTTTTCAGATGAAGAAATTGAAACTGAGATCAAATACTTTTTCAGGTATGCATAACTTGTAACAGTCAAAAGCAGGATTTGAACTTATAATAGGTAGAAGAAGAACATTTCTCCCTTCTCTCTATCCCTGCACCCATCCTTTTTCCCTGTGCTTTCCAAGGACAAACTAATCAGAATGGGGACACAGTTTAATCTGGGGCTGGTTAGTACCTTGGATAGCTCCCAGGGTACAGTTTCCAGATGAAGTCCCAGGCCTCACTGGGTCCTTTATTTTTAGAGCATCCCAGCTATCTAGTGGAATTTGCCCTTCTCCTCCCTTTCTTTCAGTGGGTCTCTGAAGATTAAGAGGCTCAGCCAGCTTCATTTAGTAACTCATTCATCAGTATTTATTTAATATTATTTGGCAAATTCTTAGTAGAACAGTGGAGGGAGTATATATGGAGGTATATAGGCCAATGTAGGGTCTGTGATGAGGTTGCTTTCTCTTCGGTCTCCTCCAATACTCCTCTCTCCCCCTAACATAAACATCATCTATTAGAAGACTACTTTTTTAGCTAGTAAGGTATTCTACAGGGATTTAATGACCCCAGGAGCTCTTGCAGACTTATAATAACACATTTTAAAGAGTTAATCAGGAATTTAACCAACAAGGATTAAGAGTAAAAATTTAAAGTAATTTCACAACATGGGGTATAATTGGTTTCTTTTGTGCTTTGCTCTGTTGTTCAGGCAAAGATATTGTATAATCACACATTTTCTCTAAAATTCATTTTATTTTTCTTCACACAATTGTGGTGAATAACATAGCTGGCCATATATATGTATATATACAAACATACCAGTTTCAGACCTTCAGATTATTTTTGAAGAAAAAGATAACTTCTTCCACTGCTTTACCCAGGAACAGGAATAATGGGGTAAAAAAGGCATGCTTCATCTTTTTTTTCTCATCCCCCCCAAGAAAAAAATGTTGCCACTTTTTTTTTCCATATGAGTAGAGTAGTTGTTCGGCCTCAAAATTTCCTCTTAATTGTTTAGGTTTCTGTACCCTTACTCTTTCCAGATCCATAAACAAGGAAGGATTACAAAAGAATATAACAAGTTAACAGTAACGTGTGGTTTCAGATCCTTTCTTCTTTAATGTCACTGCTAAACCAGATGTGTGCTATCCATCGGAGGCTTTGTTCTGTTCTATAATCCTACTGGCAAACTTTTGTATCTGTTCCTTATCATATTCTGGAAGGAATTCCATGAAATAGCTCTGAAGCAGGGGAAAAAAATGGCAGAAACAGACCAAGAATCTCATGAGAAAGAATTTCAGGGGGGAAAAAAAAATAAAAAGAAAATCCCACATATTTTGAGTGGTCTAATATATCTTGATTTTTAGTTTGGTATTTTAACTACAATTGAGCAATACTACTAATAAAATCAGTCTGCTCTACTTCCTTTGGTCCTTGAAAGAGAGCAGAAATTATTGGCCTAATTTACAGATATGTTAGCTGATGCTCAAAGAATGTATTTCACTCAAAGCAGGTGAGGTCAGGTATTCTGACTTTCTTTAAGTTATTTGTACTTTGCTCACCTGCTTCATACATAATAAAACTAAACTATCTTTTTTAACACAGAGTAGAATATTAGGAATTAAATTATGAGGCAAAAACAATAACCAAACCAAAAATCAGCATTAAATATTCAAGTGTCTGAGGTTGATTGAACCTGATTCTAAAACCTGATGCTAAAAATACTCAGTTTAATATAACGTGCCATCTACTAGAAAGCCTTTCTAATTTAGGCTAATGTGGAGAGATAGCCTTACTGAATTATAAAAAAAATGAGTAATATGTTACATTTATAGTAACATGAGCTAATTTAAAAACATATTGACTCAAAGATGCATTTCTATCATAAATATGATTAATAAATCACAGTCAATTGTTATTAAATAAATGCATACTTCTGACATTCCTGTGTACCAGATATACTTTTAAATAAGTTAAAATCATTTTTGCAGAGTGTTGTATATCATAAATTTATTTTAACATACTTATCCATGTACATAGTGCAAAAGTGTTCATATCTGTGACCAAATTATAAAGAAAGCTTAAATTAAGACATAAAAATCAATGAAACACTATTCACAGTTTAAGATTATTGCTGAAAATAATTATTACTACTGATCAACAATGGTTATGTAAAGGAAAGTTAGCACTGGCCATGTCTATTTTAAAATTGGCATAATATTGATTTCGCTCAATAAATTGGATTCAATAGGAGCAGTACTATTTTTCAGCCTGAATATATCTTGGAGTTTTCTTCACAACAAAATAATGATTTTAAAATATTGTCTCCTAAATCATTTTCCATCAAATATTAAGAAATTAGTTTTTTGTTCTGTGTTAGTAACTTCGCAAAACTTCAGAAGCATTCAAAACTTCAGATGAATAATGTTTTTTAAAAAATTGATATATTCTCATTATGAAAAACTCAAGTAATTCATCAAAGTATTAATACAAAAAGGAAAAATATACTCAGAAGTTCATTACTCAGATAAAATATAGAAGTTTTAATATATCATGCTACATATTTCTCCGTATATGCATATCTATAGTTTTACATGAATAATGTATCGATTAAGAATGTTTTCAGCACAAAGTGACTGAAAACTAAATCAATAGCAGTTTAGATAAATAAACATTACCTTTTTCCCCCCTACATAAGAAGTTTGGGATAGTATAGAAACTCAGTGATGAAATCAAAGACTCTTTATATCTTTTTGCTATATTATTATTAGTATATTCTTTTTTTAGATCCGTGCATCTATATTCAAGGCATGAATAGAAGTACTGGCCTGAAGTATGCTTGTCCTTTATTACCAACAACAAAAATATTATTCCAGGGAATTCTCAACTTCAATAGATTTCTGCTTATAGCTCATGGGCCAGAACTATATTGCATTTCCACACCTACCTGGACATAGAGCTGAGAAAATATGAAATTAGCTTTTACAGCCTTTATAAGAGGAGAAGGTGGTAAGGTAGGTATACATTATATGCTAATATTATTTTTAAATAATAGCTATTAATTATTAATATTAAAACACTAATATATGATGATAAATGTAATCATATTTAATCTTGAGATTTCAAAATAAAATATTTTAGATTTAATTATACAGAAGGAAGAAACCCACCATAAAACTTAAGAAAATACTGAACTTCTCATAAATATTTTCTCACTAAAATAGTTGTTATTTTTAAAGAAACTTATAAGTTTAGAAAAAGTCAATGAAAATTATTAAGTTTAAATCATTATGTATTTTAAACACTATATTTAAAATTTTACTGAACTGATTAACTTGTGATATAAAATTTAAAATGAGCTCACATTCATATGAGCTCAGATTCATATATTCATATGTATTAACTATACATTCATAGAGTTCATATTCATGTTCCCCATGTCTTGATGTTTTAATTTATATTGACAGTTTTATGCTGTCAAGACATCAAACATTTACATTCCTTTTGTAACTGTAATTTCCATAATTGTCTATTTGCATGATTAAACTGATCAATAATTTTTTTCACTTATTGTATGATGGCTTTTCCTTCCCATTTATTTATCTTTGGATCTTAATTAATTTGATTTTTTTGATGGAGCTTTTTAAAAAAGACATGTTATTAAATATTTAATCCTTCAAATTCCTTAGCCTTTAAGAATATCTTTTCATTGTCTTTATGATTATTTACCGTAGTGCCTAATTATAATACCTTTAGTCATAATTCCTTTCACTCAGAATTTAGCCATTTCCATATCTTTTGGCATTGTATGTTGCTATGGAAAACCTTAGGCTAACCTGTTTATTATTTCCTCTATTTAGATGAATTGCATTTTCTGTATATGTTATCGAAAAAAAGTAACTACTTTTGAGATAACAGAATAAAAGACTCCAATTATAAGTCATTTATTTTATATTCATTTTCAAAGTGTTTTAATCTCATTTAATCTCCACAATAAATCTGTAAAAAAACATTATCTCCATCTTTCATAAGATAAAAACTAAAGTTCAAATAATGTAAGTGATTTTTTCAGGTCTTAGATATAGTATTAAGCTAAAATTGACCTAAAGAAACCTAACTCTAAATTCAGTGTTCTTTCAATTTTACATGTGTTTTTAAGATGATTACAAAAAATAGTTTCTGGTTGGCATTTCCTGTACAATTTAGGGAGAATTAAAATCATTACTCATTAAAATTTAACCACCTATCATGAATTCCATGTTTGTGTCCCCCCAAATTCATGTGTTGAAACCCTAACCTTCAATAGGATAGTAGTAGGACATGGAGCCTTTGGGAGGTAATTAGGTCATGAGGGTGGCACTCCCCGGGAGATTAGTGTCTGACAAGAAGAGGACCAGAGCTAGCCCTCTGTCTTTTCTACCACTTGAGGATACAGTGAAAAGTTGGAAGTCTGCAACCCGGAAGAGGGTTCTCGTCAGAACCTAACCATGTTGGCTCCTTGATTATGAAGGGTCCAGCCTCGGTAACTGTGAGAAATAAATTTCTGTTTTATATAAGCCTTTCAGTCTATGGTACTTTTTAATAATAGCCTGAGATGACTAAGTTTTATATATATATATATATATATATATATATATATGTCACATAGATTTAATGTAATGATGATTTTGGCAGGTGTTACCATAATTCACTGATGACAAACTCCCTTATAAGATGAAAAATTTTTACTATTCAAATTATGCATGAAACCCTACATTGAACTGATTATTTTTAAGAGTTGGAATTATACATTATTTGATTTATGAAATAATTGGTACATTATTAACTTGCATTACTTTAAATATAAAAAGTTCCCCAAGTCCTTTTACTTGCAGATTTTTCAGACTTTTGTATCATTTTATTTTTCTGTAAGGTGATGCTCTGACTTACGTGAGATGTGATATTGGATGGTTTCATTTACTTTTCTCAATCTTGTTTAATAATACACTGTAACCAGAGGTCTAACAAATCTGTCAATAAAAAGTAGAATTTCTTTTTAATTTCTAGTAAAACATAAAAATATTTTTAAGCATAGTTAATAGTTTAAAAATCTAAATTCTCTTTACTTCTCTGTCCTTCTCTTCCTAGATAGTAAAGACTGTGAATGCTTTTTAAGAATCTAACATGACTATTTTGGGTATTTGTTTTGATCGCATTAAAACAGTTTATAAAAAGTGCAGTTATTTCCTAATAACATGGCATTAAACATCTGTGATTACAATAGAAGTAGGATATTTTCCTAATGTGATTTACTATTTATACTGCCAACTCTCTAAATATCTTCTATAGGTGAATTTGGTCTTTTTATTACTATGATAATGAACATTATTTATTGACCATTAGCTATATATCAAGCATTCTACTAAGTACTTTAAACACATCATATTTTTAATTTTCACATGAGCTATAAAATATAGGTCATATATATATATATATATAAAATATAAAATGGATATTATTATTTACTCATTTTTAAAATTATAGACCCAAAGTTTAGGGACATTAAATGCATTTAACAAGATTAGTAAGTGGACAGGTCAATATTTGAACCCATGTCTGACTTCAAAGCTGTTGTATAGCTGCTTTACTACACTTCATGTAGCTATTATAATATTGCTTATTGATCTTCAAATACACTCATAGAATCAGAGATTAATTAACATCCAAATATTTAACCTCAAGAAAAAAGAAAGGTCCTGTCATCAACCAAAGACCACTGTTTGAATCTTCCTGTTTGAGGTCATTCAGCATATATCTAAATAACTGTCTTGAGTACCGCCATCATCCTGGACAATTACTCATCACCATTCAGAATTGAATGTAATCCTCTGTAAGAGGGCTGAGTAGAATATAATTAACACATCCTTTCTTTTTTTAATTTTATTTTTTAATTGACACATAATATTATAATTGTACATATTTGTGGGGTCCATAGTGATATTCAATATGTATAAAGTATAGTAATCAGATCACAGTAATTAGCACATCCATCACCGCAAACAATTATCATTTCTTTGTGTTGGGAGCATTCAATATCCTCCTTATAACTATTTGAGACTATCTATTATTGTTAATTATGGTCATCCAATAATGCTATAGAATACTATTAATAGAATTTATTCCTCCCATCTAGCTATAATTTTGTATCCTTTAACAAATATCTCCCTATCTATCCCTTCCTTCTACCTTTTCCGGCCTCTAGCATACTCTGTTATACTTTTTACTTCCATGAGATCAAAATTTTTATTTTTAGCTTCTGCATATGAGTGAAAACATGTTGTGTTTAACTTTCTGTTTCCAGCTTATTTCACTTAACGTAATGTCTTTCAGTTTCATCTATGTTTCTGTGAATGACAGAATTTCATTCTTTTTTACGGTTGAATGATATTCCATTGCATATGTATATGTGTGTGTGTGTGTGTGTGTGTATTATTTTTTTTGAGACAGAGTCTCTCTCTGTTGCCCAGGCTAGAGTGCCATGGCATCAGCCTAGCTTACGGTAACCTCAAACTACTGGGCCCAAGGAATCCTTCTGCCTCAGCCTCCCGAGTAGCTGGGACTACAGACATGCACCACCATGCCCGGCTAATTTTTTCTATATATTTTTAGTTGTCCAGCTAATTTCTTTCTATTTTTAGTAAAGACGGGGTCTCACTCTTGCTCAGGCTGGTCTTGAACTCCTGACCTTGAGCGATCCTCCCACCTCGGCCTCCCAGAGTGCTAGGATTACAGTTGTGAGCCACCACGCCTGGAGTATATTTAGTAATACCACATTTTCTTTATCCATTCAACTGTTGTTTTACACTTAGGTTAATTACATATCTTGCTTATTGTGAATAGTGCTGCAGTGATCATGGAGGTGAAGATGTTTCTTTGATATACTAATTGCCTTTCCTTTGGATAAATTCTCAGTAGTGGGACTGCTATACCAATCCAGTAGTTCTATTTGTAAGTTTTTGAGTAACCTCCATAGTGGCTATACTAGTATACATTCTTATCAACAGTGTGTAAGAGTTCCCTTTGCCACCATTTGTTATTTTTTGTCTTTTTGAGAATAGTTATCCAAGCTATGCTGAGATGATATCTCACTGTAGTTTTGACTTATATTTCCCTAATGAGTAGTGAAGTTGAGAATTTTGTTCATGTTATTTTTGGCCATTTGTATGTCTTCTTTTGAAATATGTCTGTTCAGATCATTTACCTAATTTTTAATTGGTTGCTTTTTTGCTCTTGAGATGTTTGAGTTCATTGTATATTCTGGATATTAATCCCCTGTTGGAGGAATAGTTTGCAGATATTTCCTCCCATTCTATAGGTTGCCTTTTCACTCTGTTGATTGTTTCCTTTGCTGTGCAGAAATCCCATTTGTTCATTTTTGGTTTTTTTGTCTGTGCTTTTGAGGTATTATTCATAAAATCTTTTTCCCAGACCAATGTCCTGAAGTATTTTCTCCATGTTTTTTTCTAGTAGTTTTATAGTTTCGGGTCATACATTTAGGGCATTAATCCATTTTGAGTTGGTTTTTGTAGAGAGTGAGAGGTAGGGGTAGTTTCGTTCTTATACATATGGGTATTCAGTTTTCCCTGCACCATTTATTGAAGATACTATTCTTTCCCCAATAACTGTTTTTGGTGCCTTTGCCAAAAATCAGTTGGCTGTAGATGTGTTGATTAATTTCTGGGTTCTTTAATTTTTTCCATTGGTCTATATGTCTGTTTTTATACCAGTACCATGCTGTTTTGTTTACTATAACTTTGTAGTATATTCTTAAGTCAGGTAGAGTGATGCCTCCAGCTTTTTGTTGTTGTTCATGATTGCTTTAGTTATTTGGCATCTTTTGTGGTTCCATATGAATTTTAGGATATTTTTCTATTTCTATGAATAATGTTATTGGTATTTTGGTGGTGGTTGTATTGAATCTGTATATTGCTTTGGGTAGAATGGTAATTTTAATAATACTAATTCTTCCAATGTATAAACGTGAGATATTTTTCCATTTGTTTGTCTCCTCTTCAATTTTTTTCATCAGTATTTTGCTTTCTGATATGAGTGTAACTATTATTGCTCATTTTCAGTTTTTGTGTTCATGAAATATCTTTTTCCAATCTTTCACTTTCAGTAATATGTGTGTCTTTATAGGTTAAGTGAGTTTCTTATTGGCAGCATATGGTTGAGTCTTGTTTTGTTATGCATTTAGCCAGTGGCTAGAGGACATCTCCTGCCTGGTGGAGGGCACAGTTTGGTCCTCTCAAGGGTGGGTTCACCCTGGGTGACACTGCCAGACTGTTCCTCTAGCTGGTAGTATGAATGGACAGATCTGGTTTCCCTGTTGTGCAGGACCAGAGTCACAGCCAATCCTTGGCTCAGGCCCCATCAAGTTGGGGTTGTGACATTTAGTCACTTGTATAGGCTTGGTGGAATAAGATGGAGCCCCAGCACTGGGGAGGTACAGTGGCTACTGGCCTCCAGAGCAGGGAACACTACAGAAATGGCTTTGGTCTCAAGCTGGTACTATGGTGCAGTATTTTGGCTCATGAGCAGTGGGTGGGGTGTGAGGAGTGTATACCTTGTGCACCTAATCAAGAGTGATATAGCTGTGTGAACTCCTGGCAGCTCTCTAAACTGGGTTCAGGGCTTGCATGATTCTCCTGTAGTAATAATTATAGGTGTTTGTGGTCACAATGGGGGCTGGTGGGGTTATTCTGCTTACCTTTTCCCCACAAGGGGAAGTCTCTCCTAACTCAGGGCTGATCCAGGTAGGGGAGACGGCATTGCAGAGGCCAGGTGCCTCCATGCTGCCCTCGTGGGCTTTTAATCACCACAGATACCTCTCCACGCCCTCACTGCACTCCAGCACTCTAATTTAAACACTCCAATAAAATATTAGCTGATTATTTGTTGCATTCATCCATTCTTATGGGATGGGGGATGAGTAACAGGCACTTATAATCTACAGTCTTACTGATGTCACTTTTTTCTATCACATCCTATATTGTAGACACTACTCCTATCAATGTAGCCTGGAAATACAAATTCCTGATATATGACAAGGAAATGTTTTTTATATTTTTTAGACCCATTGACCATGACTTTTTGTGATATTCTATTAAAACCACACATTCTATATTTTCTCATTTTCTTTATAAGTATACCCTAGGAGGCTAGATCAAATGCTTAACCTAAAGTCCAGATATACTATGCTTATTAAATTTTACTGCTCCACTGAATTATCACATTAATAAATCTAGTCCTGAACCCTAAACACAATTACTTCTTATTTCTTTAGTAATCACTTCTAGAATTTTCATTACCTTTGGACTTATGTATGAGATACATTTTTTTTTAAATAAACAGATAACTTTTCTATTAGGTAGAACAATATTTGGTGAGTATCTCACTTACAAGCCCCATCTAGGAACTCATTCATGAAGGGAATCACACTGATAATTTGAGCATTGCAATTTTTAGTAATGATGCATAAATATTTGACATTCAGGGATTCGTATTGAAAAAGCAGGTTAACCTACAAGGCAAGTAGTATCCAGTGATAGGAAATACAGATAATGTAGACTTAGGAGTCAAAGGAAAGATGGTGTCACTGTTGGAGAAAGCCTGCCTTAGACAACTCTTCATGTGAGGTTTAATTGGTAAGCATCGAGACCCTAGACAGAGAAATACTTAAGCAGTCCCCCAGTTTTTATAACAAGAATGAGAATTATTGATAATGATCATAAGCCCTAAAAATTAAGGCACAAATGCCAAAGTCATGTTAAAGAATCTGTTTAAAGAATGTTCATTTTAGGAATGCTTTATGTGTGCAATGGTTTGAAGATAAGGGACCTCTATGAAACTTTAGAGATTAGGCTTTAGATAAAGCATCCCAGATCTGTTCAGTGTGATAAACTCTACCACAAGTGGTATTAAAAGTAATGGATTGTGTCAGTATATGTAGACTAGTTATAAATACTTGATTTGGAATCTGCATTTTGGATTCTGTTCTTACATATACTTCTTACTTTCTATTAGTAAAATCTTGACCAGTCACTTGAATCTAAGTTTTATTGTGCTTTAAATGGGAATATCTACTTTCTCTATCTCTCTAAGTTTTAATGAGGATCAGTTGAAAGCATTTTGCTCAACAAATGTGAGCACTGATGCTTAATGTTAAGATCTGTCAGTAATAGAACAGAAGGAAATTTTCTAGTATAGCAACAAAAGAGTGAATACAACTAACTGTTAAACCAGCTCTTTTTGAAAAGGTCATTATGGTTAATTCTTTGGTGCATCTATTTATCATGATGGCCAGTTCAAGTGGCATTTTATGAAGTTGCTGAACATTTTTGACTATAAAATCTTTGGGAAAACACAAGCCATTACGTACCTTTAAGACAAGCAATTAGCGTTATCTTTAATCAATATCTCATGTTTGAAATTCCATTTCCAATTGAAAGTCTTTTCAAGAAGAAGATATGATGAATGTAGATTAAGGAATTTTGTATATTTTAATTGTACATATAATTTGAGTTTTATATACTTTAAAAAGTTTACATTTCATAAATCAAAGGTACTTTCTCCAATACTTTTTTGAAATTTTACAGAGAATACTGAACAGTGGTGAATTTCTTGACCCATATGGTAAGTGTGAAAGAACAACAAAAGAAAACATCTGATTCCCCAATATTCTAGGTGCTGTTTTAGAAAATACACTTACTTTTTTTCAAGAAAAAGATTAGAAAGGCATCTTCTGTTATGATATTACAAAGATTACAGGTAAATTTAATTCAGAAATGGTTACTAATATTATGTTAATTATATAAAATGTTCTAAATCATTGTCTATTTTTATTACTTAAGGAAAGAAACAGTTGTCATTAATGAGAAATGAACACTTCTGTCTTTGGGTTAAAATTGAAAGTATTAAAATGTGAAAAACACTTGGCAAATCAAAAAAATTATTTCATGCACATTTCTAAAGAAACTATTTTTATATTTGGACGTAAAAGTGGATTATTGAGTAACTTTTATATTTTAATGCAAGGAAATGACTTTTTAAAATGTATAGTAACAGGCAAAAATTATGTTCTTATAACAGCAACAGTCCAGATAATTTTATTGTTTTTAAATGTTTATTATTTTTGTCAACTAAATTACATGTCTTTACATATAATTACATGGCCAGTTCATTAAATTTTCACTTACTGTCAGACTTTAGGAATTCACATATTATTCAAAAGGTATATTTTGCTGAACTAATTTACTGCCTATCAATTTCTTGGAAGTTGGCAAAAAATAATATGCATGAATTCAGAAAGTGAAAGTAAATTTTATTTTAGAAGAAGAGCTTTATGATTTTAATTCATCTGATTATTTACTTATGCTTTGGTACTGTGGGAAATCTGGACTTCAACTTTATGAAACTTATCTTGCACGGCAGAGTATTCATAATGTCTAATTTTATTAGAAACTTTTATAAAAGGGAGAGAAAAAACAATTCAGATAATTTGCAAAATGATATAATATGTTGTATGTTTTGAAATTTTTCCTTTCTGAAGAAATCACAGAAAATTAGAACTGAAAAGGAACTGGTGGGAGCCCTCCTACTCTCATCCTCTGTTTAGAAAAGAAGAAACAAAGGTTAATTGCCAGAGAGGTCAAGAAAATGACTTAGGTCTCCTCATTCTTATTCAAATACAAGTCAGGAATTAAAACACCACGGGTTTTTGGATAAAAGCCATTTTAACTGGAGTGAGATGATATCTCATTGTAGTTTTAATTTGCATTTTTCCAATCACTAGTGATGTTGAACATTTTTTCATAAACCTGTTGGCTATTTGTATGTCCTCTTTTGAGAAATGTCTATTCAGACCTTTAGCCCATTTTTTATCATACTATTTGATTTTTTCCTTTTGCATTGTCTGAGCTCCTTATATATTCTAGCTATTAATCCCTTGTCAGATGGATTGTTTGTAAATATTTTCTAAGGTAGTGGCAGAGTAGTGGGGTGTTGGGATAAAGTGGGGATGGTTAATGGGTGTAAAAATATCATTAGATAGAATGAACAGGATCCAATATTTGATAGCACAATACAGTGACTACAGTTAACAATAGATTATTATATATTTTAAAAGAACTAAAAGAGTGGAATTGGAATGTTCCTAACACAAAGAAATGAGGTGATAGATACCTCAATTACCTTTGATTTGATTATTTATTACACATTGTATGCCTATATCAAAATATCACATGTACCCCATAAATGTATAAAACTATTATATGCCCATAATAATTAAAAATTAAAAAAAAAACATTGTGAGCTGACGAAAGAAGGAACAGTCATTAATATTGGTCTAGGCCCTGATGGGCATCAGGAGGCACTCAGAGGCTGGCAAGTACCCTTGCTAAGAAAGTTAGTCAAAAAATAAGATATGGGAAAGAAAGACAGGTGGAACAAGGGAAAAGACTCAGTGCTGGCTCATTCTTTGGCACCCAATCCTTTCACTCTAGTCAAACAGACGGTGGCTACTTTAACTTTTTTGTCTATTACATTTAATTGACTTTTTTGTATATCCTTGTATTACAGTGTTGCCCTGGGTGAATGTAGATCTCACCATTTTATGTCAGGATAAAAGTTGTTGATTTATGTGTGCTATGTTAGCATAATGTCATTGTAATAATGGAGTGTCTCCACCTGGAAAGTCCTGCTCAAATTCTAGATCCATCTCTCATATACTGGGCTAGGAATGAAGACCAATACAGCCTTACTGGAAGATAACTTGATAATATAATTTAAAAGATTAATATGAGTCTAGATATTTAGACTATATCACTTGACCCACATAATGGAAAAATTACACTTATAGATATTTAGCTGAAAGAAATAATGATGCATGCTCTTCATAACATTGTTTATATAGCAGAACTTAGATAAAATATAAATAACTAACAAGGGACTGAATAGTATAGATTCTTATGTACCCATTAAATCTTCACGTAAAAATAAAATACTGACATTGAAAGATATTATTAAAATATTTTATGAGGTAAATTTTAGGATACAAAATGATATTTAAAGGATATATGTATCTGGGATGCCATATGTTGAAAGCAGTTATGTCTGGCTGTCTAGATGGGGAAAATTATAGGTAATTTTTATTTTTCTGTCAGAATTTTTAAAAATTTCGTAAATAGCCAATATCACTTATACAATAGCAAAAATGCTATTATGTCAGTCAAAATTTATGAGAGATTAAAATAATAAAATAGTAGGAAAGATATAATTTCAACAATAATTAATTACAGTGGAAATAAGTGCCATATTTTGATAGTTGACTCCACCAATCTTCTTAGATTTTCTTTCAAGAAGCTTCTCTTAAAACTGGATATTAAAAGAGGGAGAAGAAAGAAGGTGAGAAAGAGTGAACATAGTGAAAATTGGAACTTAGAACAGCATGTGGTTCCTGAAGCCCAGTATATTTTTATTCACTTCTTTTAAAGTAATAGGCACTTGGTAAATACAGGGAAATAAAGAAGATTGTAGGTCCTTGAAGAAGTGAGCAAGGTTCATTTTACCTGTTCTCACTTCTTCTGTCATACTTTTAAATTATAATAATAGCTTACATTATTTTCTAGTGCCAGTTAAAAATTAGTATGACTTCCACCTTCACCCAGTGAAGTAGGTTATAGTCTTCCTTGGTATTTACTTCATCTTATTTCTGATTTAATGGGACCAATAAATTAATGGCACCAACTAAAGTTTGTTGGTTGATTGGGTGGCATTACTTTAGTTGCTGCCTGTTTTTTCAATTATTTATTATCATTTCATAGCCGTGAGATACAAAGCCAGCCAAGCATGTCTGCCGCTTAACTCAGTTACTTTAGTTTCTGGGCCGAATTTAGTCCCACGCATGGATGAAGACAAATTTCATTAGAATTCTCAACTGGGGAAAATGCCTTTTTGGTGGGATCCAGAGGAGATCTAAACAGCAAAGTTGTGTTATGAGTAAGGTTTCTTAATGTTCAACACATTTGGCAGAGTTTCACCTCTCAGGACCCCCATGAGGGTGCTTGTGAGTATAAAGTAGGATCTTATGCAAGACTCTAACATTTATTAGTCATATTTACTTACCTTATAAATCCAAAATTATGTCTCCCAATTGTTTTTAAGACAGCTGCAGCTAGCATATGTATTCCTTTGGGTACGTTCAGACTTGGCTTATATTTTCTCAACTCTTTGGAACAGTTTAGACCCTGGCTACCACATTGCTATACTGCGGCAAAAAAATTATTCAGAGCATATTATTATTATGATTCACCATAGAGAGGGAACTTCAGATTTAGTAAATTTCCAATGTTGTAGGGAATGGAAAACCTTGAAACAGTATCATAACTAATTTTACTGAGAAGGCAAAAATTTAGAATGAAGAGTTGAGTTCAAGGCACTGATTACTTTCTGACTGGGAAAGTTCATTCTTAGAGAGGAACAGAAGAGATGGATCTAATAATACAAACAGGGAATCAAACTTGGATCTGGATTCAGAGAGTCCAGTTTCCTTTTGCCACTAAGACTCAAGTTTAGCACTTTGATAGTTAATATATGTGTCAAGAATGTCCTATATTTATAGATTAAAGAATATGAATTATATAGTACTATGCTGTACTTTCATTTTTAACATCATTGTAGTATTTATTCTTTTATTAAGTTGGATTTGTTAGTTCAAGCCAGGAATCAACAAATGTTTTCTGTGAAGGGTCAGGGAGTAAATATTTTAGGTTTTGAGACCATAAGATCACTGTTGCAACTACTTAACTCTGCCATTATGGCTCAAAAGCAGCCAAAGACAATATGTAAACGAATGGGCTATGTTCACCAATTTTTATTTCCAGAGACAGGAGGTGGTCAGATTTGGCCCACCAGCTGAAGTTTACATCCTTGGCTTAGGGTAATTTCTAGCTGAGGCAAAAAGACCAGAGATCAATTCTTGTAGATTATTAATCTTTGTTATATTTTCAAAAACATTCTAAACACTTAGAATTATGTTTTGTATGACTTTGAATCATGTATTTTAAACTTGAAACAGATTAATTTTAAAGATAGCCAAATATTGACATGTTTTTGAGGTATCTTAAAATTCAACTCTGGTTTTGCTTAATATACAAGTAATTTGACGAACAGTTAAGTATTATGTGTCTATGTTCTGTGAGTAGCCAATGATCACCTTCCTCTTCCATGATGTACCTAAACACCTTTATAGGTTTGCTTTGTTGTGTTAATAATATCAAACCTGAATTTCATATAGGAAGCTATCCCTTTAAGTGTCTATTGAATATATTCACACAATATTGCAAATTATTGATAAAGTCTAATGCTCTGAATCATAATGAGGAAAAATTCCTTAACAATAGGCAATTAAGGATTTTCAAAGGTTAAAAGGGATACTAGACAAAGATGGCTGCCCGGGCCATCCACTAAAGGTCTACTTCTAACTCTTTTGTTGTTAGGGTAACATGACACAAAACAAATCAATCCATTTGCTTTATTCTAAAAGAACTTATTTTCTGTCTTTGTTTATTAGACATTTAAAGATACAAGTAGGCCAACGAACTTCTTTTATCTACTCTCTCGAAGTTTGTTATTTATTCTGCTTTTAATTTCTTACCATTTGGTTTTTCTATTATAATACAAATGCTTTATAACCAAATATTATACTGATAATTAGTTCTTTAATTTGCCAGTTGATGATATTATATGGAAATGTCATAGAATCTCAGAGCTAAAAAGGACTTAAAAGTCATCTATTTCCTCTCTTCATTTAATATCAGGTTGTGGATATTGTCAAGATTTTAAACATTTTTTTCTATTGGAGACTAGTGACCATTTTGCAATAATGTCACTGCCAGCAATCAATAGGCAGATAGCTAAGGTATTTAACACTAATTGAACCCTACGATTAAATAATTCAAAATAAAGAGGTTATTTCTCAAAAGTTGATTATCTATCACTATTGGATATTCTACCTCCTTTCATTTTGCATGGTAACAATAGATTATTCATAGGTGACATAATCATCCACATTTTAAGTTGATTGAGCAACAACAAAACAAAGCAGAAGGGATTTTTCTATTAAAATACTAAACTTAGAGAATGTTGAATGAGAGTAAAAAAAAAAATAAAAAGACAGAACCATTATTTTTTAAGCTGAGGTTTTTCTGATCTTTACGAAGTACCTTGTCACCTTTTATTTAGAATTACCATTTACCCTGATAATGAAAACAAAACAAAACATTGGCCCACCAAGATAAAGAAGAGAGGGGAAGACCATGCACTATGGAGTATATATTTATAAAGAGCCAATTTCCATTGTCCTTTTATTTACATATTCTGTTTATATCCAATGACTGCGAATAGGAATGGTTTCATTGTAAGCAATATAAGGGATTGCACCAGCTGTAGATAATTTAAAAGTAATAATAAAATTAAGTCTACATTTTTAAAATCACAATTCTAAACAATGTCAGTGGTTAAAATATTTTCCCCCCAAAACCTTTTGTTTCTCTAGTCTCTAAATCAGGGAGGGGTTGGCAAACTATGGTCTGTAGGCCAAATCCAGAATATAACATAATATAAATACATTTTTAAGTGGTTGACAATAAATTGTGAAATTTTTTCTTTCATGTTATATAAGTATCTACATAATATCTTCAGTTTTTCATCTTGATCCACAAAAAGCCTAAAATATTTACTATCTGACTTTTTAAAGAAACAGTTTGCCAATGCTTTCCTTAAATAACTGCTGTGGCTAATGTTTTATTTTTATGTAGTATATATAAATGATTAAAATTTATAAGCTTAAATTTAGTACATTTTTATTATTAATATTTTAATAATATTGTTAACTTGAAAAAAATCATACAGAAGGTCCCTAACATGCAAGAATTTTGCTGCTTGTATTGGTTTCCAAAGTAAGTTCATAATGGTTCAGAAACATTTGAACTACCTTCAATTACTGTTTATATATCCAATCCTGTGGTACTACTTATTTCTAAGTTTAAATTTTTTAAAGAAACAATGAAAGCACACTGATTATAAATACAAAGAAACAGAACTTTAGTTACTTCAATCCTGACATTCTATGTGACCACAAAGACTTTTGCAAATGGACAGAATTAGCTTTGAAGAGTGAAAAACAAACTCTATAATTGTTCCTTGATAATTGTTGGTGCACAAAAACTATGAAGAATATTAGTCATGCAACAATAAAATGTAAAGAAATGAATATTTGTGTAGAAAAAAGACATATTTTGAAGAATGCCAGGAGATAGGACAGAAGATATTCTTACATTACCAGAAGAAATAAAAAAGACAAAGTTGAATGTAGTCCTTTTTTCCAGTAAAAACTAGATACTTGTTCTAAAGAAGTGGATCAAATAATGTCAGTATTTGTCATCATTTAGTCTTTTGCCCTGAATTTTGCAGGAGAAAAACTTTGGACATTTTTAGAGCATATAACTGAGATTTATGATGAATTTTCTGGTGATGGTATTTTAGTTAAATTCCTTAAAATGTGAAGATATTCAAAAGCTACTAGAATCAATCCTGATGAAATAAGGTCTTCAATAATACTGTAAATTCTGATATTTGGTATAAAAAGGGGTTCTCATGAATTTTTGCCCAACTTATCCTTTAGTACTTTTCCTACCTATTTTCGTATCTGTTGCTTCATTGAAACTTTTCAAAATTAACATCAATAAAGAAGGTTTATTTCCCCCAATCAGCTGTGAGTGAAGATAGATTGACAAAATTCTAGTTACACTGTCTGCCAAACATGAATATATGAAGAAGATCCATATTCATGAAATCCTTAAGCATTGATTGATACAGTTTGGATATATGTCCCCTCCAAATCTCAAGTTGAAATTTGATCCGCAGTGTTGGAGGTGGGGCCTGGTGGGTGGTGTTTGAGTCATAGAAGTGGATCCCTCATGAATGGTTTGCTACCTTCCCTATAGTAATATGTGAATTCTCGCTCTAGTAGTTCACGGGAAAGCTCGTTGTTTAAAAGAGTGTGGCACCCCTCCTTCTCTCTCTTACTCCTCCTCTCACCATATGACATGCCTGCTCCCACTTCACCTTCTGCCTTGATTGGAAGATCTCTGAAGCCTTCACCAGAAGCAGAGGCTCGCGCCATGTTTCTTGTACGGTCTGTATAACTGTGAGCCAAATAAACCTCTTTTCTTTAAGAATTGCCTAGCCTCAGGTATTCCTTGATTCAAAATCCAGAAGCAATAAAAAAAGATTGATAAATTTTACTATATACAAAGAAAACATAAAAGATAGCTAACGAACTAGAAGAATATTCACAGTATATATTATAACAAAGGGCTAGCATGTCAAATAAGAAAATCTTAAAAATTGAGTCTTAAGGAAACAAAAATTTGATATGAAAATGAGAAAGACATGACCAGTGAAATTATAAAATTATAGAAATGACTCTTAAATAATGTAAACAATGTTCTAACTCATAATTAGAGAAATGTGAATTAAAACACAATACCATTTCTAACCTGTAATACTAGAAAAAACTAAAAAGTATAAAAACATACTATGTTGGTGAGGCTGGGGGGAAATAGGCACTTTCATACATTGCAGGTGGAAATACATCAGTGCAGTTCTTCTGGCAGGAAATTAGGCAATACTTAATAAACTATATGCTCTTACCTTTAGACACAGAAACACCACTTCTAGGAATCTATGCTGAAGATATACCTCCAATAATATGAAAATGTATGCACAGAGGGTGATTAATTGCAGCATTGTGTATAACTGCTGAAGAGTAGTTGAATAAACTATAGTACATGTACAGAATGGAATGCTATGCTTCTGCAAAAAAATGATAAATGTCTTTATTTTAGGCTATACTAATGAGTGAAATACAAAATTTTGCCTATAATGTGCTATCCTTCATGTAAGAAAGAAGAGGATTTTAAAAAATACACATCTGTTCATTTTTGCAAAATAAATACCTATGAGGGATGGGTGGAAATGAAGTGGCAAGAAGTGGGGCATGGAATCAAGTTAGTAAAGATGAGGAAGGAATGAATAATATAATCACTCTGAAGGAGATAGGAAAGAAAAGAACTAACCTAAATAACTTTGTGAAATAAAAACTTACCTGGATACTGTAAGACCAAAGATAAAAGGAACTGTATGAAAATACTGTACTCTAGTAAATTTATTTTTCATAGGATGTAGGTTAACAAACTGAAACTAATTTATGTGTATACTGGTTTGAAGAAATAGGTGAATATATTTTAGGTAATATTATACAGGTTTTTCACCATCAGAGAAAGAAGTTTCAATAAAGAAAGATGGAAAGGCTAGGAAGAAATTTGTGTTATATAGGAATCAGAATTATCAGTATAAATTTCTATATGATAAATATATAGTTAAATATAAACACGAAATAGATACAGAATATAGATGTGTGTCTTTGTGAATTAGTCTGCATACATATATTTTACTTACTTTGTCTGCTAAGAGGACCAAGGAGCAATGATATTTCTGTAGTAATGAGCACATCTAGCACCCATATTTTAGTTTCTAAATATTGTGGTCTAATTAAAGAAAGCAAGACTCTAAGAGTTCTTTGGAGAAGTGGTTGATTCCAAGACTGTGGCAGGAAAAATGTAATGTGGGCCTTGAATATCTCATGATGACAGAAAATAATGAAGTGCTCAGAAAATAGGGTAATGTCAAAAAGACACACAAACCAAATGAAAAGAGCTCCCAATGGCCAAAGGTGGAAAATTTCAGCCATAAAATAATAAATAATGATAGCATTGGACTATAATCCATAATCCAGAGACTAAGATAAATATCCATGAGTTCATATTGATAAATAAATAAGTTACTAAATAAATAATTTGTGGTGAAGGGACTGTTCCTCACATAAGAATTTCAATTATTGAATGTAGAAAAAATAAGGGATTCATGAAATCACCATTAGGCAAACAAAACAGTAATAATTGTTCTAGGCAGGATCTAATTGATGATAAAAATTAGACAACAGTTTGAGGAGAACAGAATAATAACTTTATCTCAATTATCTCTCCCAGATATTTATCAGTAATAAAAAAAAAACTTTTCAGTGAGAAACACCCCCTTAACCAAGTGACTAATGTCAACATCATCAGTAATAAGCCTGATACACTGAGAATACCACAATATTTCTATGACATTCTTACTGAAAGTACACAAACTTACTCTAATTATAAGAAAATATTAGATGACTCCAAATTGAAATAAAATTTTCAAAATAACTGACTGGGACTCATAAAAGTTAAAAGGTCATGAAAAACAAGGGAAGGTTGAGGAATTCTCACAGACTGGAGGAGACATGGAGACAGAACAACTAAATGCAACATCCTGGCTTAGATCTAGAAGCAAAAAGAACATTAAGAAAAAACCTGTTAAAAGTTCAAATAAGGTCTGTAGTTTAATTATGAGTATTTTACTAAAGTTTGACACCCTGGTTTGGTAACTGTATTATGTTCACATAAGTTAACATTAGAGGATAAAAGGTATATGTGAACCTTCTCTGCTATTAATATTTTGCAGCTTTCTGTATGTCCAAAAGTACCTCACAGTAAAAAGTTTAAGAAAAGCAATTATAAAGGCTAGCACTAGGAAAAAATAAAATAAATGAAGATTGTATGTATCAACATAGACATAATTCAAAATAAACTACTGAGTGAACAAAGCAGTTCGCAGGACAATATAGTAAAGTTTAAAGCAATAGCCAATAAGGCATATTGCATATGGACACATAGCTATGCATTAAAAAGGGGACTGATAAATACCACCTTCAGAATAGTTGTTATTTCTAGGAAGCAAGGAAAGAGAATATGAGCTAGAGGGTATACAGGGGATTTTAACTGTATCTGTAAAGCTTTATTTCTGTTAAAAAAAAAGTGAGGTGGGTGTGGCAAATATTCAGATTTTGTGAATCTGGGTGGTGGGTACACATGTGTTAGGGACGGTAGGCTTAAATTATTCTGAATAAAAATTAAAAGAAAATGTAATGGATTAAATAGGGTCCTTTAAACAAAGAATGAAAAACTTGGCTAGGATCTATACGATGATGGAAGGTATTTTGGAATTTGTAATCCTTATTTGCTTGTGTTTTGCAATAAAAACTAGCATTAGGCTAGTAATATTGATATGATTTTGACTTTTTCCTTTGGGTTTTATATCAAACAACACTATTTTATGATTTCAAGTATTTATATCTACATACAAACATAAAATTCCTTGACTCTATAGCCAATTACTTAGAGTAGAAGTCACATGCTATTGTCCTATGGGTTGAACATGGTGCATGCAGTATTTTGTTTGGCCCACATGGTGTTTTTTATAAAATTGAGCCAACATTTAAAAATTGGGATATTTTACTTAGAGATCCAGATTTCTGGCTTCTTGCAAAAAGAAAAATAAGAGGCTAGCAGCACTGGCTCTATGTTCTAAATGGGCTGGAGTGAGCAGTGGTAGCCCCATTTGGACAAGCATGAGTGCTCCAGTCACCAGAGCCCCTACTGCTCATACTAAGTATATATTTGCACCTACATTTGTCATTGTATGTCTTGATTTTACTTGCTTGACCTTTGGCCTAGGAGTTTAAAATCTCTGCCTTCTAATGTGAAACATTTGCTCTTCTTCCTTTGGAGAAATTTGAATGTGTGTGTGTATGCGTGTGTGTATGTGTGTTGGGGTGTTGGTGCAGTGGGTTAGAAAAATATAAACTGCATCTTTCTAATTTAATTTTCTCGGATAATCTAAGTACATACATAGACGAGAGTGAGTAACCTGAACGTAGGACTGGCTTTAGGAAGACTTAATATTGCAAGACCAATTAAGTCAACAGTCCCTAAAGCCATCTAAATAAGATCAGCTGAACTTCCCTCTCTTGAATGTAAGTATATAGTCTTACCTAATTTACCAAACTATGGATCATGTTTTCCTCTAGCTCTTATTTACTCTTTCTTTTCCTCCTTTTTTCTTTAACACATTAGAGATAATATCATACACGGATAACCTGAACTCTGTAATGGAAACTGTGGTCTGTGGCTTGTTAATTAAATATTATACAAATTTAATAAGCAAATTCTGCCAAAAGAACATGTTCTCTATAACTTAAAGTTAAATTCTGACTTTATTACTGATTTATAGTTGTTTTTAGTACTGGCAAGCATATGCTACACTCATAAAATTTTGTTCATTACCATGCACAACTTCAAGGGTTCTTGTTCTTGGCAAACCCAAAAAATAGCTTCAGAGTTTTGATTTCTTCCTTTTTTATTTATTTTTTTAAACTCTTTTTCTTCTTTCTTTCCATTCCTTCCTCCCTCCCTCGCTCCCTTCCTTCCTTCTTTCCTTTTTTTCTCATTTCTTTCTTTTCTTTCCTCTTTTTTTCTTTCTCCTTTCTTTTTTGATTACCCTGAGGAGCTCTATAACTGTGGTCATATGGACATAACATTGAGTGGCAGTTACAAAAATTAGGGTTGTAATGTTCAAGTAACCTCTTAAAAACCTCTGATGAGGTCTGAATGTTTTGGAAAAGTTGCTGGACTGGTTTCCTAAGTTTAACCTATAGAGCTAGGGTAAGCAGATGGAAAGATATCACTAGAAATAGACAGGTTGCTCTTCCTCCATCTCTGATTTTGCTCTCTGGGAAATCTCAGTGTGTCTTCAACTTCTTCATAACTCATCTGTTATCTGACTTCTTTCTGGTATAAATACCACTGCTCCCCTGATTTCCTGATCTTGCTTCTTGATTTCTATAAAACTTCTCTTAAACTCCGATCTCCATCCAGATTTCAGACTCCAGTCGGTAATCTACTCCTTTTTCCTGACTTACACTCTTTGATGACTTAATTTTTTTTTTTTTTACTACAAACCAGACATATCAAATGGATTTTCTATTTTGATACTCATGAAGGAAGCTATTTTCATATATAACACAATACCATGGGTGTGCACAGATTTCAGAAATAATGCCCCTAAGTTTCAAATCCTGTGGGTAGTAAAATAATTAGGACCACTGATTCTTTTTCTGGCACTGCATTTATAAACACATTTCAGGAAATTATTGAGTGACAGCTTATATCAGGATAAACTTGTATTTTTGCTAATTTATTTTAAAATAAAATAAAGAAAATTTGCTATTTTAACCTTTATTTACATCACATCTACTGTAAACTGACTACAATGGACCAGTTTATTGAGACTTAACGGCTATGACTCAAAGACAAATATTCTAATAGAGCCCTATCTCATTATAAATGGATTGAGGCAAAATGTGTAAGGTGAAAAACTCATAGCAGTGCTCTTTAAAGAAAAAGCTAAAAAAAAAAGATGAATTAATTATTCACGCATCCATCTGGAGTATCAATCAGAAGAAAGAAAACTTGCCCAAAATAATTAGAGGTGGGCAGGTTATATATAATCACCTGAGGACAGAGGTCACTTTTCTGTCATTGTTCAATTTTGAAACATTGACTCAATGAGACTAAACTAGCTAGAAAACCAGGAGAAAAATGCAGAGCATTATAGATGGGGACATTAGTCAGAGTTCTCCAGAGAAATAAAACCAGTAGGATGGATATAAATTAGATAGATAGATAGACAGATAGAAAGACAGATAAGAAGATATTTATTATGGGAATTGACTCACACAATTTTGGAGGCTGAGAATTCCCACAATATGCCATCTGTAAGCTGGAGAACCAGAAGAGCCAGTGGTATAATCCAGTCTGAGTCAAAAAGCCTAAGACCAGCAATCCAATGGTATAATTCTAAGTCTGAGGCCAAAGGCTTGAGAACTGGAGGGTGGGCTGCTTGTGCTTCAATCCCACAGTCTGAAGCCTAAGAACTAGGAATTTCAATGTCTGATGGCCAGACAAGATGGATATGGGTCCTTAATGAATTAGATGATGCCCATTTACATTGGTAAGAGCAGATATTCTCTACTCAGTCTACTGATTCAAATGCTAATCTCTTTCAGAAACATCCTCACAGATATACCCAGAGATAATGTTTTACCAGCTAACTGGCCAACTTTTAGCCCAGTCAAGTTGATACATAATATTAACCATCATAAGTCCACCCCTTGTCAAGTTGGCACCCATAAACCATACTTAATCTCTAAATAAAGACAATAAAAAGGTGATAATTTCATCTAACATGATAAAACTATCCTGTGTACAACTGAAAATAAACTAATCCCTTTCCCAGAATAGGAGGTAAAGTCCTTGGGTGATGTTTTCTCTTCTCCTGATATCCTATAACTAAATACTATGATATAAAATTAACAATTCTTAAATACTGATATTTAATATATCTTATGTTACATGAAAAGGGAATAAGAGAGGAAAGACAATGGATATTTGCTTCATACATGTATATATACACATATAAACCTAATCTTAACAAAATAGGGAAGAAATATTCATAAAAAATATAGTCTTCATTTCTGTATAGTCTTTCATTTCTGTAACTGGTTACATGGTCATAGCTGGTATTAATAACTACCTTCTTCTTCTACCTACCCATTCTGTATTCCCTTGCCTTCAACAAGCACTGGAGCTGGGCATGGTACTTTACTTTGTGGGGTAAACCAAATCTTTATTCCTGAAGGATCCGACTCATTCGTAGTCTTGCCTGGATTGGGTTGCTGTGGTTTTCCATTGACCTTAATTATAGGGCATGCTTAGGGAATGTTAATACTAAGAGATATTCCAAGGGATCTTCTGTATTCCAGATGTGCTTTTTCTTACCTCCTCTGTGGACAAGTAGTCCAATTTTGTCTTGGTGGTTAGGATCAATCACTCCAAACAACACCATAACTTCCTTCAGGGCCTGTTGACTCAGTCTTCATTTCCAGTTCAATGGAATCATTGTTGTGTCTCTTGATAGAAGCATTTTTCCTTTTGGAACTAAGAACTCTAGGCCAGAAGAACATATAGTCCTGGGAACAGGATGCAAAAATTTTGCTAATGGGTTACTAGAGGTACTCCCACTTCCATCACTTGATTCCTGGACTTGTGAATCCTGGCTATCAGAGAAATAGTACCCTATTATATCCTATATACAGTGCCACGTATTGGATTCAGAATGTATGTAGCCTTATGGAGAACCTTGCCCCAACCCTGCAAGGTATTTTCACCTAGCTGGTGCTATAAGTGAATCTTCAAAAAATCATTCAATTGTTCTATCCATCCATCTGCTTTGGGGTGGTCGGGAACATGGTAAGATCAATGAATTCCATGAGCGTGGGCCCATTACCACATTTCTTTGGCTGTGAAGTGAGTTCCTTGGTCAGAAGCAATGCTGTGTGGAATACCATGATGGCAGATAATACATTCTGTAAATCCATGGATAGTAGTTTTGACAGAAGAACTGCTTGTCAGGCAAGGCAAGTCTGTATGCAGAGTAGGTGTCTATTGCAGTAAGAACAAAATGCTGCACCTTCATGAATGAAACCATCCAATGTAATCAACCTGCTAGAAGGTATCTTGTTGATCACCCTGGGGAATGGTACCATATTATGGGTTCAGTGTCTGGTCTTTGCTGCTGGTAGATAGGGAACTCAGTGATGGCCATAGCCATGTTGGCTTTGGTGAGTGGAAGCCCATGTTGCTGAGCCCATGCATAACTTCCATCCCTGCCACCAAGGTTGCTTTGTTTATGAGCCCATTGGGGAACAGGGATGGCTGTGGAAAGAAGCAGACTGGTATCTACAGCACACATTATCTTATTTACCTGATTATTAAAATATTCCTCTGCTGAGGTCACCTGTTGGTGAGCATTAACATGGAGCACAAATATCTTCACATTTTTTACTTGTTTAGTGAGGTCTATCCACATTATCTCTTTCCCAGATTTCCTTGCCATAAATTTAGTAAACACATTCCTTCCAGCCAGGTGCACTGCCCAAAGTTCTGACCACTGGTAGGATTTTCCTTCATCATTGTCCTTCAGTGATATGCCAGGGATGGGCTGCAGTGCTATAGCTGTTCACTTTTAAGTGGTGCCTGCATAGAACCATCTGTAAACCAGACATTGATCTTTTCCTCTGTTAAGTGGTCATTGAGAACTCCCTATGAGACCATAGGTGCAGACTGGGAGAGAGAAAGCGGTGTAGCAGGAGGGGGAATCATAAGCATTTGGGCCACTTCTTCATGTACTTACTTGCGCCTTCAGGGCCTGCTCAGGTACAGTCATGTATGTACTATTTCCATGTGATGACGGAGTATTGCTGTGCATGCCAAACTTTATGGCTTGGTGGTCAGGTAACATCTAGTTCATAATAGGCAGCTCAGGCCACAGGGTAACTTAGTAGCCCATGGTCAAATGGTCAGTTTCTACTAAGGCCCAGTAGCAGGCCAGAAGGTATTTCTCAAAAGGAGAATAGTCTATCCACAGTTGATGGGTTTTGCTCCAAAATCCTAAAGGCCTCAGCTGTGATTTATGTATGGAGACCTGCCAAAGGCTCTAAACAATGTCCCTATCTGCCACCAATACTTCAAGTACCATAAGTTATGCTGGATCATATGGCCCAAGTGTCAGAGCAGCTTGGATCTGTTGTAGAGCCTTCTCTTGCCCTAGGCCCTACTCAAAATTATAATAGCAGCTTTTTGGGATATTCAGTAAATGGGCTGGAGCAACTCATCCAAATGAGGAATATGTTGCCTCCAAAATCCAAATAGATCCACTGGGCATTGTGCCTCTTTATTGCTTGTAGGAGGGGCCATATGCAACAATTTATCCTTCACCTCGGAAGGAGTATCTCACCTTGTCCCACAAAACTGGACTCCTAGAAATTTTACTGAGGTAGAAGTTCTCTGAATTTTAGTCAGATTTATCTCTCATCCTCTGCTATGCAAATGTCTTAC
This sequence comes from Eulemur rufifrons, assembly GCF_041146395.1. NCBI lineage: Eukaryota > Metazoa > Chordata > Mammalia > Primates > Lemuridae > Eulemur > Eulemur rufifrons. The sequence goes on from NC_090997.1 coordinate 40,052,282, forward strand.
CAATAAGTCTAAAATAGTTTCTACTTCTCTCTCATAAGATCCAATCAGCACAATGTCATCGACCATCACAGACATTAAATAGGAGAATCTTAGGCAAGGTGTTCATAGTCGTTACTTTAATTTAATTTTACTTTACTTTTACTATTTTATTTTATTTCATTTTATTTTACTTTATTTCATTTTATTTTACTTTATTTTGAGACAGAGTCTTGCTCTGTCGCCCGGGCTAGAGTGCCTAGCTCACAGCAACCTGAAATTATTGGACTTAAGCAATGCTCCTGCCTCAGCTTCCTGAGTAGCTGGGACTACAGATGCGTTCCACATCACCTGGCTAATTTTTTCTATTTTTAGTAGAGACAGGGTCTCGCTCTTGCTCAGTCTGGTCTCAGACTCCTGACCTCAAGTGATACTCCCACCTTGGCGTCCCAGAGTGCTAGGATTACAGGCATGCACCATTGTGCTGGCCATAGTCATTACTTGAAAGCAAATTTAAAACCAAAATGCTAATACTTGTAACAATTTTTAGAATTGTTACCTAGGAAATCAAGGAATACACATGGGTTATGAGTCCATTAGCCCCTTGGACACTAATTGTACAGATACTAGTATCAGGAAAATCAGTGGAAGGGCATACTTCTTTAAAAACAAAGCTCTATCATCTATTTGTGACACAAGTCATTTAAATTTTGAAGTAAGTTTATGGCCTAAATGGTGAGACCAAATGAGTATATTAGACAGTATTGGGGAGTTTTCCACTACATATCCTCCAATGAAAGAAACAGTGCTCTGAACTGAATTGAGTTCTTTCCCCGAGATGAACTATTGAACGAGGACCAACCAGGAAAAAATTCCCAGCTGCTGAGTAGATATGCTCAGCTTACAAGTAAATTATCTACTAGATAATTTTCTTTCTTTTTCCATGGGTGAAAATAACACGGAATTTTACATTTTGATGTCTAGTTTTTAATCCTTTTTGTGATTTCTTTTTTATGACCTGCTTTTCCACTTACATCAAATACTGGGGATAGTTATTAAGATAATATTATGTTGATTTACTTTACTGGACTTAATGATAAAAAGATGCTCAAGGCCTTGCTTTTGTCATTAACTGATGGACAGCAACATTTAGAAATGCAAATGAAATCTTCAACATTAGGCTTTTTGGTCTAAACTTTTGTCTTAAATTTAGAATGAAATACTATATTATGAGAAATGTTTTTTGAGGTTTTAACTTTTTCTATATTCATAAACTTCAGAAGCCAACTCATTTTTAGATCTCATAGTGTGAATGTAAATTATAACTATCTAAAATGGTTTTATTTTTATTTATTTATTTTTTGTTTGTTTGTTTTTTTTCTAAAATGGTTTTAGATCAACAAGTAGTTGCTACTTCTGGCTACTTGATCTTATGAATAATATTAATATTATTCATTTCTGCTAATTTATTTATGTGTTTTACTTGAATAATTTATTTAATGTGTACTTATTGAACAATACACATTTAGAAACAAATATGAGCATTCTCTAAATTTTTTCATATTTGTATCTTCATGGTGTCAGATTAACTTTATTATTTATTTATCTGTTTTATTTACTCATTTTTTTATTGTTTTGCTTTATCTATTTCTTACTAACACACACATTCCAAACAAGCACACAAACAAAACAAACAGCAACAGCATTGCTGTTAGTCTGGATTTATTTTTCCTCATGAACCCTTTATGGCATCCTGGCCATTTCTTTACTTTCTAAAACTGATTTTTGAGCAGCTTTAGATTTATAGAAAAATTGAGCAGAAAGTACAGACAGTTCTCATCTAGCCCCTAATCCTCATCCCCAATTTTCAATGTTATTAACAACATGTAATAGTATATACATTCATTAAAATTGATGAGTTAATTTATTGACTAAATTACATAGCTTGCATTAGTATTTATTCTGTGTTGTGTATTCTATGAGTTTTGATAAATGTCTAATTTATGATAAGGTATGATAGGTATGATACCTTTTCAGATTGGCTTCTTTCACTTAGGTACATTTAAGATAACTCCATGTCTTTCTTTGGCTTGATAGCTCGTTTATTTTTATCACTGAATAATAGTCCATTGTACAGTGTTACCATAGTTTGTCCATTCACCTATTGAAAGACATCTTGGTTGCTTCCAAAGTTTTACAATCATGAATAAAGCTTCTACAAACATCCATAGGCAGATTTTTGTGTGGAAGTAAGTTTTCAGCCTATTTGGGTAAATATCAAGGAGTGCAGTGGCTTTATTTTATGGTGAAAGTATGTTTAGTATTGTAAGTAACTGTCAAACTACCTTCCGAAGTAACTATACTATTTGTATTCCCACCAGCAATGATGAAAGTTGCTGTTACTCTACATCCTCACCAGTGTTTGTTGCTGTCAGTGTTTTGGATTTTAGGCATTCTAATAGGTGTGTAGTGATATCTTACTGCTGTTCTAATTTGCAATTTCCTAATAACAATTGTTTGATACACTTGTCTGTCATCTGTGTGTCTTCTTTGGTGAGTTGTCTGTTAGCTCTTTTGCCCATTTATAATGATTGATTGTTTTCTTATTGTTGAGTTTTAAGAATTCTTTGTATATTTTTCATACCAGTCCTTTATTAGCTATGTATTTCACAAAGACTTTTTCTTTTTATTCTCTTAACAGCGTATTTCACAGAGAATTTAAAAAAAATTAATTCCATCTTATTCCAACTTATTCATTTTTTTCATGGATCATGCTTTTGACATTTCTTTACTTTTTGAATGTTTACTATCTTTGATGACCTATTCTAAACATTTACCAAGTATTTCAGGTGGTACTGCTGTTTCTCTTTGCTCCATTTGTTATATGCTTCTGAAATCTTGCTGTTTCTAAGTATTTCTATTAGGTTGGAAAAAAGAAAAAAATTATTCTATTTCATTACCTATTACTAATTTTGATAAAGGTGGAGGAAGAAAATTGAAGTTGGAAGAGGTTTTCTGATATTCTTGAGAATTATCTGAGTCTTAGCACTTATCTCTCTGCACAATAGAATGTGTAATAATGGGTAGTGTACATTTTATGATCCTATGTGGTACAAGACTGATGCTTGATTCAAAGCATTTTCCTTATCACCTCCAAGCAACTTTTACTTAATGTGCATTTTTGAATTTTCAATTATCATCAGGTACATGTGAAATGTGTTGTCAGTCACACTGTTGTTGATTTCAGCAGATCACTTTGACAAAGCTCCTGGTTGGGCTGCCCATCTCCAAACTCCTTACCCCTACCCAACCTCCTTGTGCCCCATCCCTGTGTGAGCCTGGTACAAGCTTTCCACTGAGCACGAGTCACTTATTCAAGTGTTACAAAGTTGTGAAGCAATACTATAAATAATGTACATAGAGAGTTTTAAAATAGAATAATAAATTGTCCAAATGGACTGATATTCAGAAAAATTCTTTATTTTTGTGAAGAAAAAAGAGTTGAGGTGAAATAGGATGCTAGTTAGTGCAAACCCTGGAAAGGGTGGCTCCAGTCTGTACCAAAAAGTTCATTAATGATGAACTTTTCTGAACTGGCCCCAGGATCAGTAATGGGATCATTATTTTATCTCCTGGACTATTGCTTAATTATTATTTGGGAGCAGAGATTTGCTTAATATTAATTCTTTTGTAAATGGTTGTTGCTTTTAAAGAAATTAAGCAAGTCTTTTAACAGTATGAAGTTAATGAAAAATGTCTGAGTTCAAGCTACTGAATAAATCCTTAGAGACCCCCAGAACAATTATAACTGGGAAGTTTGCCTCTACAATTTTTATTTCTGGGTTAAATTACAAAGGTTCATTTTATCCATGACAAGCAAAGATCTGTTTTTAATAAACTGCATTTAAACATGTGGCTTGATAATAATGAAATGAATAAGTGGATAAATCTAGGACAATGATTTGCACATAGTTGATATTCTTTAAAGTGTACTTGCTAAGTTTCCACAAACATATGCAAAAATGCAATCACACTAAATATTATTAAACAGTGTGAAAACATCCTATTTTTTATTTGTATAAATTTAGGGTGCACAAGTGCAGTTTTGATACATGGATATATTGCGTAGTGGCAAAATCTGGACTTTCAGTGTAACCATCACCCAAATAGTGTACATCATACCCATTAAGTAATTTCTCCTCCCTCACCCCCATCCCATCCTCCCACCCTTCTGAATCTCCAATGTCCATTATTCCACACTCTATGTCCATGTGTACATATTGTTTAGTTCCCACTTATAAGTGAGAACATGTGATGTTAGACTTTCTGAGTTATTTCACTTAAGATAGTGGCCTACAGATCCATCTATATTATTGCAAAAGACATTATTTCATTCTTTTTATGGCTGAGTAGTATTCCATTGTGTATATATAACACGTTTTCTTTATCTGATCATCTTTTGATGGACATTTAGGTTGATTCCATATATTTGGTATTGTGAATAGTGCTGTGATAAATATACAAGTATAGGTAGTTTTTTGATACAATGATTTATATTCCTTTAGGTAGCTACCCAGTAATGGGATTGCTGGATTGAATGGCAGTTCTATTTTTAGTTCTTTGAGAAATATCTATATTGTTTTCCATAGAGGGTGTACTAATTTATGCTACTATCAACAGTGTGTAAGTGTTCTCTTTTCTCTGAATCCTCACCAACATCTGTTGTTGTTTTTTTTTTTTTTTGACTATTTAGTAACAGCCATTCTGATTGCTGTAAGATAATGTTTCATTATTGTTTTAATTTACATTTCTCTGATGATTAGTGATATTGAGCATATTTTCACATGCTTATTGGCCATTCATATGTCTTCTTTTGAAAAATGTCTGTTCATGTCCTTTGCTCACTTATTCATGAAATTATTTTGTTGTTGTTGTTGAGTTGTTTCAGTTATTTATAGATTCTGGACATTAGTCCCTTGTTGGATACATAGCAGAGATGCTCACTTTCACCACTCCTATTCAACACAGTACTGAAAGTCTTAGCCAAAGCAATCAGGCAAGAGAAAGAAATAAAAGGCATCAAAATTGGAAAAGAGGAAGTCAAATTATCTCTCTTTGCTGACAATGTAATCTTGTATGTAGAAAGCCCTAAAGACTCCTCCAAAAGACCCGTAGATCTCGTAAATGTATTCAGTAAAGTTTCAGGATATAAAATCAATATACAAAAGTGAGTGTCATTACACCAATAACAATCAGGCTGAAAACCAAATCAAGAAGTCAATCCCATTTACAGTAGCTACAAAAAAAAAAAAAAGAAAAGAAAGAAAGAAAAGAAAAGAGAAAAATCTAGGCATATATTTAACCAAGGAGGTGAAATATCTGTACAAGGAAAACAATAAAACACTGATAAAAGTAATTGTAGATGACATAAACAAATGGAAAAACATTCCATGCTCATGGATCAGAAGAACCAATATCATTAAAATGACTATACTGCCCAGAAATCTACAGGTTCAATTTAATTCTTATCAAAATATGATTGTCATTTTTTACAGAATTAGAAAACACAATCCTAAAATTCTTATGGAACCAAAAAAGAGCATGAATATCCAAAGCACTCTTAGTAAAAAGAACAACGCTGGAGACATCACATTATTTGACATCAAATTGTACTCCAAAGCTACAGTAACCAAAACAGTATGGTACTGGCATAAAAATAGACACATAGATCATTGGAACAGCATAAAGTACCAAGAAATAAAGCCACATATGCACATCCAACTGATCTTTGACAAAGTTGACAAAAACATGCATCGGAGAAAGGATACTCTTTTCAATAAATAGTGCTGGGAAAATTGCAGAAGAATGAAACTGGACCCTTATCTCTTACCATATACAAAAATTAACTCAAGATGTATTAAAGACACAAATGTAAGACCTTGAACTATAAAAGTGCTAGAAAAACTAGAAAAATACCTTTCTGGATATTGGCCTAGGCAAAGAATTCATGACTAAGACCTCAAAAACAAATGCAACAAAACCAAAAATAGACCAATGGAATTTAATTAAACTAAAAAGCTTCTGCACAGCAAAAGAAATAATCAAAAAAGTGAACATACAACCTGCAGAATGGGAAAAAATATTTGCAAACTATGTATCCTATTCATTTTTGAATCCAAGATACAGATTCCTTATTTTATTCCAGAAATTTTAATGATAGCAAGATAGTGATGGCATTAGCAAACATTGATTATCATGACAAAGTTAAAATATTTGTTACTTTGGGAAGACTATGAAGTCAAATGAAAACTAACTGATGTTTTCCTTAGAATTATAGTTAAAAATGCATATTATAATAATATTTTACAAAGGCATTATATTCTTTTTACATGGTATTTTAAAAATCATATATATTACTTTATATTTGGGGCTCATGGTCTTTAAGCTTTAAGTGAAATATCACACAGTAAGCATTTCATTATGGGGCTTAACAAAAATATTTTTAATCCAAAACATATTTTTCAGTGCTTAAAATATATGGAAGTTTTTTCCAATAGGCATAAATCATAAACAGAATTGTAGAACTAACCTTGTAATGCAACTTTCTCTCTTACGAATTCAACGATGGAGGCTCCAAGCAGCCAGATGACTTGCTCAAGTTCTCACTGGTGACTGCTCTAGGCCAACAATCTGGTCTCCATCTCTTTATTCACATCTCAGCATGCTTTCAAAGGCCACATGCATTAGGCTTTAATATGCCACCTACACTCTATGGTTTGGAGTAAGAACAAGGGCATTTCCTCTTCTCAGCTCTGTGTATGTACATAAACATAGAGGACTGTCAGATGAGAGCACATATAATCAAGCATTCCTTGGAAGCGCTTTTAATGATTGCTTATTGTGTTTGGGTATATAATATTATAAGTAACAAATATTAATATGTGTGGTAGATGTGCTTCTTACTCTAATTTTCTTTTAAACATTTTCCATAAGTCTTGATTGGTTCTTATAGCAGTGAGGAAGCTATACTCTAGAGTCAGATGATCTGTGTTCAAATTTTGACCTTTCTATTCTTTATCTCTTTTGACTTGGGGAAAATTATTTAACTGCTATGTAGATTATAATAGTACCTCCTTCATGGTAGTTAGTTAATTCATGAATAACACCTACACAATTCCTGGCATATAGTAGCATTTGATTAATGTTGTTGATGATGATATTAATATAGATGGAAATGATAATGACACCATGCTCTCTTGGTTTTCCACCTATCCCACTGGTCACTTGTTCTCACTCAGTTCCTTTTGCTAACACCTCTTCAGCCTTACCACTTCACACTGTTACTCCTCAGGGATCACCTTCTGTACATGCATTCCCTTCCCTGGTGAACTCATTTAATTCCATGACTTTCAATTCCATCTTTATTCTGGCAATTTTCAAAATAATCTTCTCCATCTCTCTAAAATTTTTACTTGAATACTTAATAGACATCACAAATTGAGAGAAGACAAGACAAAGATTAATCCCTTAACCTCACCCAAACCAACAACCCCCTAGAGTCTTCCTAACCTCAATTAATGGCTACTCTATCTTTCTATTGCTCAGACACAAAATCATGGAATGATTCCTTTTTCCTAATTTTCTATTAATCCTCACATCCAATCCATCAGCAGATCCTGTCAAACTTACTCAAAATGTACTCAAAAACTGACAACTTTCACCACCTCTACTGCTACCACCATCATTTTCCCCTGGATTATTGGGGCAGTCTCCTAACTGGTCTGACTTCCATGACTGTTTCCCTTCAGTATCTTCTCAACAGATCAGCCAGAGTGATTCTTTGAAAGTTTAAAACATGGGTCAAATCACGTAATGCCCCTGCAGTGATCTTCCAACTCACTCAGAGCAAATGCAGACCTTCCCCATGGCCCACCAAGCTCACCTCTCTGCTCTACCTTCTGCCTCTTCTCCTGTGTTGGCTGTGCTCTAGTCACATTGCTCTCCTTGACTTTCTTAAAACTCTCTGCACACACTCCAGCCCCAGTGCTTTTGCATTGTTTCCTGGAGCCATCTCCCCTGAGGGTACTTGCCTCTCACTTCCTTTGAGAATCACTTTTTCGTTAAAGCCATCTCTGTTGTACTATTTAACAAATGAATGAATGAATACTGTTGACTTTTATATAATAATTACACCTATTAAAAGAGTTTCTAAGATCAAGTTTTATTGTAATATGTAGTCATGAAATTTCAGAGTAATTGATGCTCCGTTAAGCACTTAATAATAACTTGCAGAGGTGGGCGGGGTCAATAGTGGTGAACTGTTGTTCTACATTTATTCTCTTACATCACACTTTTTGCTTTTATTAGAAGTACCATGATTTAAGAAATTCAAATTGAAAAATATGGTACTCAACTGACAACTGAGTATAAGAGTAAAGAAGTCATAAAAACTGAGAAAATTATATTAGAAAGATTTCTATTTGTCAGCTACTATGAAGCCATTCTGTGTAATTAAGAGTTTATTTTATGTTTTACACTAGAAACAATATGTAGAAAAGACTGTATCATTTTAACTCTATATGCCATACTTGGTACATAATAGGAACTGAATAAAAAAAAATTTTGGCAAACTACATTCATCAAACTAAGCAGTCACCTAAAAGCATTTAAGGGCTTATATTCCTAAGCAACACATATTCCAAAATGTAACTGCTAAAATATATGTTCTTCAAATATAAGTGTTCTGTACTAACTAAACAGCCCAAGGGCTAACTTCGGGGACCTCTTCCTCCCCAGGCTTAAATAACATGAGTAGGATATAGTTTCTCTTGCCAATTCTTGACTCTTCTGTCTTCTTCTCCAGTCCAGTCTCAGACATATTCTCTTCTTTCAATAAGAAGATGGTTACCATCAGCTCTTGAGGCTGCATTCATTCTTTCTTAATCATGTGCATCAGACAGGGATCATCTCTTCAACAGATCCTGCAAAAGAAAAGAAACCTCTTCTCCATGAAGTGCTGCAAACTCTCACTAGCTCTGATTAGGTCACACGCATAACCCTTGAGTAGTTCTTTTGTTCAGAGGACAGAGTACCCAAATTGGTTTAAGCCCTTCATTGAAGGGGCTGTGGGATCATTTCCCCAAAATCCACATAACTAAAAATATATAAGGAGTTAATTCTCCAATGAAAGTTTGTTGGCCTGAGAAATATGGCTATGGGGTAGGTGGTAGGGAAGGGAGGCAATGGAGTCAACCAGAAAGGACTACTTCATCTGGAATAAATAATGCTTTCACTAATTTACTCATGCATTAATAATTCCTGTGCTAATATACTCATGTAGCAAAAATTTATTGACTGTAAAATGTGTTAGGCACTGTTAGGAGTCTATTATATGGTCCAAAACCAGCACTTTTCCTCAAGGATCTCATGTTCTATCATAGGAGACCTATGAACTAGTACTAAAATGCAATATAGTAAGTATTAATGTAGCAGCCACATGGGAACAATGAAGAGGCATCTAACCAGGACTGTGAAGATGAGGCAAGGAAAGTTTACTGGGAAAGGAGCACCTGAGCTAAGAGTCTAGGGTCCAATAAGAATTAACCAGGTGAATCGGTATTCCTGATAAAATCAGCATGTATAAAGGCATATAGGTGAAAGGCAGAGTGGCTCATCCGCCAACTGCAAGTAGTATTTTATGAAGAATCTGCTCAAGAGCCTTTAGGCTTCTGTAAAATATTCTTGCGAATATGAGAGTACAATTAGATGAATCAGTAGCTGGTTCGAATAGTGAACTGTGGTTGGCAAATGGATTTCATTTTGAGTAGTAATTTTCTTTAGCCTTCACAGCTTATGAGTGTGTTACTATTTACTTAGGCATAAAGCCTAGTCACTTTGCGGGGAGAGTCAGATGGGGAAAAATGGATGGAATGGGATGGAAGCACTTTTTCCTAATTTCAGTCCAGTTAGTTTTGAAGTGACAATTCTAAATGTGCTTGTATGGGGAACAAGTATGTTCATACTCTAACAGGTAACACTTAGGAGAACAAATCTGCTGCTGACTCTCATTTCCAGGGTGTTCCCTAATGAAATCATTTACTTTTCAACAAGGAAGAGAGAAAAACAAGTAGGTGCAGGGTCATGGAAGAGCTTTTCTGAGAAGTGAGGCACCCATTTAAAACCAAATAGTATTTTACTTTTGATAAAAAATAACCAATTCAATAGGATTTTCACTGTTAGTATTATGTTTGAGCCTAACTATAAATATGGAGTAAAAGAAAACTGTATAAGTCTTCAAAAGAAAAAGTGATTTCATAATTCAGAGTAGAGAATATTCAAAGTTCTTGAGCAACCTTGTTCAAGGTTCAAATATAGTTGCTTTTCTTCCTAGGCTTGACATTGGGACTATTAGTTTAAGAAATCCTCTGGGATAACAGGCCTTTCCAAACTATTACATGAACAAACACTATCCTGGTTAAGAAAATAAAGAATAAAGCAAGGCAAACAGTATTCTCTGGGATGATCTCATCCCCACAGACCCTTTGTTAGGAGGAGGGAGTCCTCTCTGTATATAAGATGCCACTTTGATGTGACCATTCATCTAGCCATTGTCTGGCCTGACTCTGAGAAACGCAGCTGGAAATATTTGGAAAATATTTAGGAGAAACCTGTTCAATTTTGCAAGAACAAAGCACTAAGAATTTTGATGATAATGACAATTATATATTTTTTATTGAAATTTCAATGTTATTTCATCACTAAGAGAAAACATTTAAGGGAAATTTATAATGATCAAATCTATATCACAGTGCACTAATAAAAATAATATTCTTTTTTTTTGTCATCATTTCAGAGTTTATATTTTTCCTTAAGTAGAATAGACTGAGTGAGGAGGGTAAATGGCTATTTGGTATTCAGACAGAAAAAAGAAAAAGAAGTTAAGAATTTAGAATTTTATGTAGTAAAAAGCATCAAGAATTATGACTCTCATTGAATACTATTATAATTGATACTATATTGATAATTTTTGATGTAAATTCCTATGCTGTTAGATAGAGGGGAATTGATTCATTCCTAAAAATGGGGCAGTTGAGGTAGAAATCAATGACGTTACTATTTCCACAGCTTACTAATCACACATTGAATTCAAAATGACATATTGGGAATAAACTTTGGAGTCAGACAGATCTCTCATCAAAGCTCCATGACTTTCTAACTGTGTGACATTAGCCATAATTCTTAAATCTTGAGCTGTATTTTTCTTATCTACAAAAGGAAAAAGTAATCTCTATCTCATATAATTGTTATAGAAATTAAAAACCAATTGTAATTGTCAAAGTATAGTCAGTGCTGACTTGGAATTTTAAAAATTAAAAAAAAAAAAACAGATCCATGTAGTCATAAAGAGTCCAGATGAAGACATATCTAATTTATTTATTATATTTGTTGCAATTTAATATTAAGTCAACACATTTGTTGAGAAACTACCCTATCAGAGATGCTTTTGGCTTAGATGTAGCCATTAGCAGGCAAAATAGACTTCATATTCTGGAAGAGAAACCAACAATAAAAGTAAAGGAAAATATATTAATTATAGAATTTTAGAGTGACAGATGTTACAAAGAATCAGGTCATATAGAGGCATAGATATCAAACTAAGTATAATGAGAATTCTTTGAAAAGTTTTAGTCAGAAATCATATCTCTTGGCATGACTATGTCTTTTTCCAGTTTTGCTTTCAGGGAAGTTAGCTTGGGACAAGTATGTTGTTATCTAACAAGGGTTTCTATTTTTTCTTACAAGAAGAGACAATCATTCACTACTCTGTTCTCCACTTTAACTCAGCCAGTTCACTATTTTTTTGTCTTTTTAATTAATTAAAAAGTTGCAATTATACTAACTTCAGGTGGATATAAATAACAAATTAGTAGCACATCTGCTTTTGCCTCAGACTGTCTTTTGGGGAACCCAAATATATGTCCAACATAAAGACATATAGCTCATTTAAGCAGAAAAATACCTTATGGAAGATGTGAGGTAGCTCACAGGCTATCCTGGAGAGGCAGAGAATCAGACTTGGATGTTACGATGATGGGAATAGCACCTACATCACACTTGTAGGGCTCCCTGTCATAGAGACCCCACAGTTACCATCAGAGACAGATAGTGTAAAACTGTGGTCCCCAATCTCCTCTTAGGGACCAGGCCACAGAGCTCCATTCTCCCCCCTACCTGCATCCCTGAAAACCTGTCTGTCTGTGGAAAAATTGTCTTCCATGAAACTTAGGGAAGGGGGGGTGCACAGCAGGAGGTGAGCAGAAAGCAGAGAAATTTCATTTGTATTTACAGCTGCTCCCACTCCCTGCTCCCCACTCCCCGCTCCCCACTCCCCATCGCTCTCATCTCCCCCTGAGCTCCACCTCAGCCTCCCCACCCTTCATCCCAGTCCGTGGAAAAATTGTCTTCCATGTAACTGGTTCCTGGTGCCAAAAAGCTGGGGGACCGCTGGTGTAAACCATACCGTGGAACTTCTGTCAGGGCTACCTCTGACAACTGCTTTCACCCTTACTGTAAAATTCCCACTTCTTCACATTGCACTTTTTTCCCGCAGAATATTACTGGGGTACAAATGCTTTGGTTACATAAATTGCCTTTGCACCGCCCGAGTCAGAGCTACAAGATTTGGAAAGATGATTCCGAGTGTCATAGCCAAGTCACATGCCTGTACTGACTGTAGGGAAACTGCAAAAATGAATTTTCTGGCCTGGATTCAGAATATGGGAAACTCTCCAAACATAAGAAGAACTTTAAAAATTACTAGTGACCTGAAAGCGAGAAAAATGTCCACTAAAGTTTCCCCTGGGTTGTCCAACATCAACATACCCTCTTTTCTCTCTCTTTTAAATGTTGTAAAAATTCTGCTAAAATACACATATGATAAAATTTACCATTGTAACAATTTTTTAAGTGTACAGTATAGTAATGTTAACTATATTGTTGCACAACACCCTAATCTGTGTGAGATGAGCCAGTTCATTATTTTAAGTATGCTTAACTACTGGTACCAGTTTTTGAGTTAACCATGATTATTTTATTTTATTTTATTTTTTGCAGTGAAAGAAACCCAACCCAAAGATGATTAAGCCAAAACCAAATAAGAAAACCAACAAACCTTATAAGATGCATCAAGGTTCTCTAATAATATTACTAATTTTTTATATTTTTCCCTCCATTTCTCCTCTTTTCTTTTACCTGCTTCCTTTTTTCTGTGTTAGTTTAGTTCTTAAGCAAGCTTTCCCCAACTTCACATTTGCTGGATGGTCACTAGGCTCACATTATCCTTTTACTGGTCTCCAGAAATAAGCATATATTTATTTCATGATCACTATGAAAAAGTTTCTATGAATGATTAACCTGGATTGGGTGATTTAACTATTCTTAAACCAAGCTCTATGTTCATTATAGGCAGCTGGATTGTGAGTGGATGCCCTCACTCATATATCTATCCTGGTGAGACAGAGCAATTCTACTGACAGTCCTGTTATATGTTTGTATGTGGTGATTGAATGGCAGTTTCTAAAACAATGACCCAAAACCTGTCATCAGATAGTGAAGACTAGCTCCACACCAATCATCACATAGGCTTCTGTCATATCCTTATTAAACTGATGCTCATTTCAGAAAGGAGAAATATTTTCTCTTCTTCCCATCTAAAATTTGCCTCCCAGATTTTAATCCAATTTCCAAGACTGATAACTGGCTGTGGAAATCCCTAATTTCTTCAAGAGGAAACCCTTACTTCTACTAAGAGGTTGGGTTGTAACCCTGTAGGCAGACACAATAACCATGCCAGAGTCTGACTTGAATACACCCCTAAAAAGTCAAGGGTATGCAGTATTAGTATCGTTCCTCAGTCCAGGTTTGCCTATTTTAACTTTAGTCCGTTTCCAATGTATAAACTCGTGTGAATTTTTTTTATGATGGTGAAGTGAGCACGTGTGTTGTGCTGATACTTTCAGTTAAAAATATGATTATAAAAAATTCACTATAATTGAGGAACAAAGATACAAAAAATATGAACTGAAAAGGACAATCTCGCCAGACAAATAAAATTAGTAAAATAACTTAAATATGCATAACTTAAAATAAATTAACCTATTTTAACGTAAAATATGCATAAGAAATATGCAAAAAAGGAAAAAATAAAATAAAGAAAATTTTAGAAAGATGAAATAATGAACTAGAAAACAAAAGGACAACAGAATTGATCAACAAAAGCAAAAACTGTTTCTTTGAAAAGATTTATAAAATAGTCTGATTGTGTAAGTGGGTGAAGGAAAAAAAAACAAGGGAAAAGAGAGCCTCTGCTTTTAGGTATGATGGAGCAGCTTGCATCAGACCAACTCTTCCTTTGTGAAAACCTAGAAAAGGCAAATAACGTACAAAACAAAAATATAAGTTTGCAGGTATTATAGATATGCCAAGCAACCAGGAATTCGTGGAAAAGGGTGAACACAGAAGTGAGTGAACATTTTCTTCCAGGAGTGTGCCTGTTTGCAGCACAGAGCTGCAGCCTGAATTGCCTTTGTATTCTCTCTATAAAAATATATGTATTACAGAGATTGTGCTACATTAAGAGGAGCATAAACAAGATACATCCAAAGAATGCAGAAGAAAGAAATAAGCCAGTCACACACACACACACACACACACACTCACACACACAAAACAAATACTGCATAAGTCCACTTATGAGGTATCTAAAGTAGTCAAATTCATACAGACAGAAAGTAGAATGGTGATTATGAAGGCTGGTGGATGGGGAGGGGGAGTTGTTTAATAAGTATAGTGTTTCAGATTTACAAGAGGAAAAAGTTTTGGATATCTGTCTCACAATCATGTGAATATACTTAACACCACTGAACCAGTACACTTAAAAATGGTTAAGATGGTAAATTTTATGTTCTATTAATATGTTTTTTACCACAATAAAAATAATATTAAGAAAAGAATGCAGGAGAAAACAACGTTATAGAGCTGTTGAAATTAACAAAGGTAATTTGTGGTATCTTTTGCCATCTTTTAAAATCAATGTAACTGGTTGTGATTTTTTCTTATTCTAAATAAATTTGGACCTAATTTTGTATTATTTTACTTAAAGCGTGTTCCCCGTTTTCCCTCCACCAGTTGTCTAAGCTTCAGGTCCCACAGAACACGATCTGCTCCTGGTTAGGATACTGGAGTGGGACAAAGATTTTTCCTAGTCTTAATTTTATATTTATTAAATCAAAAATATAAAGTGCCACATAAATCTTAGTTTTGTGTGTGTGTGTGTGTGTGTGTGTGCGTCTGTGTGTGTATTTTAACCTCTAAAAAGAAATAAGATTCCATTCTCACCCTGGGTCACTGTTAGTTTTTACACAGATTCATTCACTTGCCTTGAATGGCTCCCATTTAAGGTATCTCTAGAGTTCATCTGTAGACTTAGCTATTATATGAAGTTTATAACTGAAAGAACTCAGCACCAAAGAATATTTCTGAATAATAAATGTTTGCTATTTCTGCCTCATAAAAGTCTTGAACCCAATAGTTCGTGTTAATAGTACTCTGCTGATAGGTGGTCCCTCTCCTACTGGAAAATGGGACATAATAACTCTTTTTATTATACTGGTCTCATAAACACTTCAGATCTGAGTATTGTATGTGCTGCCTGTTTTTATTAATATATGCATTTGTTCATTCTTATATGCATAAAAACCAGCCCATTGCCAGGAAAAATATTTTTATGTAAGCATGTATTAGCTTGCTTCATAATAATCTTTCCTTATAGATTCAGAACTAATATTTTAAAAACTAATATTTCTCTCTTGGCTGAGTTGCTCCAGCTACTACTTTTAAAGTGTTCCAAAAAGGTTATAAATTATGTAGAGTATGAAAAAATATTAAATATATATTGTTTTTCATTTTAATTTAAAAATTAAAATAAAATTTAAATTAAAATAAAACTAATAACTATTATTTCATAAATAACATTTTTATTTTTCTTATGGTCCTATAATTATTGCTAAAACAATTTTTTTTTATTTTTTGTTTGTTTTTTAGCTCATTATGGGGGTACAAAAGATCAGGCTATATAAAATGCCCATGCCTCCCTATCCCCCCGAGTCTGAGCTTCAATTGTGTCCATTCCCTAGACAATGCACATCACACTCATCATGTAGGTGTGCACCCCTCCCCTTCCCCCACCCCATCCCCCCAGTCAGAACTTCAAGCATGTCCATTCCCCAGGCAGTGCGCATCGCACTCATCAAGTAGGTATACACCCATCCCTTCCACCCAGCCCCCACCTCTGTCCGATACCCAATTGGTGTTATTCCCAAATGTGCACTCAGGGAAACCAGTTTGCTGGTGAGTACATGTGGTGCTTATTTTTCCATTCTTGGGATACTTCACTTAATAGAATGGGTTCCAGCTCTCTCCAGGAGAACCAAAGAGATGCCATATCGCCATTATTTCTAATAGCTGAGCAATATTCCATGGTATACATATACCACATTTTCCTAATCCATTCATGAATCAATGGGCATTTGGGTTGTTTTCACATCTTTGTGATTGTGAATTGTGCTGCTATAAACATTCGGGTGCAGGTGTCTTTTTTATAGAATGACTTTTGTTCTTCTGGGTAGATGCCCAGTAATGGGATTGCTGGATCGAATGGTAGGTCTACTTGAATCTGTTTAAGGTATCTCCACATTGCTTTCCACAGGGGCTGCACTAGTTTACAGTCCCACCAGCAGTGTATGAGTGTACCTATCTCTCCACACCCACGCCAACATGTATAGTTTTGGGACTTTTTGATAAAGGCCATTCTCACTGGAGTTAAGTGATATCTCATTGTGGTTTTGATTTGCATTTCCCTGATGATTAGAGATGTTGAACACTTTTTCATATGTTTGTTAGCCATTTTTATATCTTCTTTTGGAAAATTTCTATTCATGTCCTTTGCCCACTTTTTGATAGGGTTGTTCGATTTTTTCTTACTGATTTTCCTGAGTTCTAAATAGATTCTTGTTATCAGTCCTTTATCTGATGTGTAGTATGCAAAAATTTTTTTCCATTCTGTAGGTTGTCTGTTTACTCTCGTGACTGTTTCTTTGGCTGTGCAGAAGCTTTTTAATTTGATCAGGTCCCATTTATTTATTTTTGTTGTTGCTGTGATTGCCTTAGGGGTCTTGTTCATAAATTCTTTGCCTAGGCCAATGTCTGTAAGAGTCTTTCCTACGTTTTCTTCTAGAATTCTAATAGTTTCTGACCTAAGGTTTAAGTCTGTTAACCACTGTGATTTGATTTTTGTGAGGGGTGAGAGCTGTGTGTCCTGTTTTAGTCTTCTACATGTGGATATCCAGTTTTCCCAGCACCATTTATTAAATAAGGAATCTTTTCCCCAGAGTATGTTTTTGTCTGCTTTGTCAAAGATTAGATGGCTATATGAGGATGGTTTTATATTTGGATTTTCTGTTGTGTTCCACTGGTCTGTGTCCCTGCACTTGTGCCATACCAGGCTGTTTTAAGAACCACAGCCTTATGGTTTGAAGTCTGGCAAATTAATACCTCCCATTTTGTTTTTGTTAAAACAGTTTTTTAACTTTAATTTTATTTTACTATGTTGATTTTGTATCTTGCAACATTAGTGAATTTTCATTCATGAAACAAAAAACCACTTGTATCCCCTAAATCTATCAAAATAAATAAAATGTTAAAAATGTAAAAAAACTCCCCCCCAAAAAAAAAACTTTGTGAAAAAGAAATCAAGAAAACAGTGCCATTCACAATAGAAACAACAACAAAACACTTAGAAATAAATTTAAGCAAGGAGATGAAAGACCTATACACTGAAATCTATAAAACATTGATGAAATAAATTGAAGACATAAATTAATGGAAAGATATTTCTTGTTCATGAATGGAAAAATTGATATTCTTAAAATGTCAGTTTTTCCTGTAGCAATCTACACATTCTATACTATCCCTATCAAAATTTAAATGAAATTTTTCACAGAAGTTTCTTACAAAGTTAAATATTCAGTTATTACACAACTTAGTAATTCCACTCTTAGGTGCTATGTTCACACAAAGTCTTGTACGTAAGTGTTTAGCAGCTTTATTTATAATCACCCCTAACTAGAAATCACCCAAGTGCTCATCAACAGCTGAATTGTTAGAAACATTTTGGTATGTCCACACAATGGAATGCTACTCAGCAAAAAAATAGAAACAAACTCCTGATACTCAAAACAATTAATGAGTCTCAAAAACATGCTGAAAAAAAAAGGAAGGTACATGCTACCATGTTATTTCATTTATTTGACATTCCAGAACAGGCAAAACTAATCCATAGTGATAAAAAGCAGAGTAGTGATTGGTTGGGGCTGGGATTGACTGCAAACCTTTGGAATAATATCCTGATTATGATGATGGCAATGTTTTGGTCTTTGTCCAAACTCATCCATTTCATATGCATTAATATTATTTTATTTAATTATTACCTTAGTAAAAATTATTGAAAATGTTTTACAAATGTCATTTATGTATAGCACAAGTACAAAGTTAAATATTTCATGGAAAATTTTCTAATATTCTAGGACTTAACAAAAATATAGCACAAATTTTGTTTGCTTAAAATATGTTATTTGGAGACAAACTCATTGAGTAAGAAAGGAAAATTAAAGTCCTGAGGTCTCCCAAACGTAAGCTAAAAGTTCTAGGTCTGTGCAAATAGCCATTTGGTGAGGAAATGTAGAAGATGCTAGAGGCTGTGGAAGTTAGCAATGCATTTCAATCATTGTTTCCATAATGAACATAATGAAAGAATAGGTCCTGATGGTGGTATTTCTGGTTTTAAAACCTTCATCATTCCTTAAAAAAGCAGAAAATTCAGAGTGACAAGAACGGGGGCTCTTGGCTTTAGATACTCTATGGTGAGACCTGTTGTACTTGAAATCTTTAGATATAGATTGTCTACTCCTCAGTAAAAGATCTGCTCTACTTTACAAGGTGGGTTTAGAGGCTAAAATAAAATGAAAAACAAGATGAAATGTAGCACATACCTGGCCTTGATCACCAACACCAGTCATTTACAAAAGTGCATACAATTGTCTAAAATGACAATGGTATATTATCTGGAGCCAGTAATTTAATAATCTAGAATTAAACTACACTGTATATATTAAAGACGACCAAGACATGAATGAATGCATGGGTGGGTTAATTTGTGTGGACTATAGGTGGATTAAATTTTCATCTTAAATAGAAAGAATACTAAAATTTCAGATCATGCCTCTGATAATTCCAGAAAAACTGTTTAAATTTTAAATCTAAAAACTGGTAGAATTAGAAATGGAACATATATATTATCCAAAACTCTGAAGAAAATAAAAGCAAAAGTTATAGAATCCAAGGAAAATAGAAAGCTAGATCAGAAGGAAATACAAACAGAAAGAGTAAAACAAGATGAAAGTTGTAAGAACGAATATATCAGATGAACCAATCAATGACCGTGAGTTAAATTTCCTAATCTTCATGTCAAATTTGCACAATATAACCAGGGAAGCACTTCAAATTGAGAAGTGACTCATTTGCTTATTCTTTTGTATTTCATCTTAGAAAATAATAGATATTATATTTATGGAATAGTAGTAAATGATAAAGAGGAAAAGAGGAGAGAGAAGAAGAAGAGAGACCATAAGCAATGAGTCCATCTAAAAAATTTGTAAGGAGATCAGGTTTTTCTCATGGGATCACCTCACTGTACTAGCAGCTTTTCCTTCCTTTGACAATCATGTATTGTCAAA
Organism: Eulemur rufifrons; assembly: GCF_041146395.1. Lineage (NCBI taxonomy): Eukaryota > Metazoa > Chordata > Mammalia > Primates > Lemuridae > Eulemur > Eulemur rufifrons. The sequence goes on from NC_090997.1 coordinate 40,072,108, forward strand.
GACTCCTTATTCTTCTTTTCATATCCAGAAGTGTGTAGCTCAGTGTGTACTTGTGATGGAGCATTTTCATCCACCTGGGGAAGAAGAAGGTAGAGCTTCCACCAACCAAAAAATGACATCACTGAACCTGGCAGCAGATTAGGCAGTTTCTAGTTACAGAAAACACACCCCAGATCTCCTACTGTGCACTGAGGAAGACGTAAAGGAAACATCAGGCATTATATTGCCCTCCTATAGCTTATAATTTTATTGTTGCAATGGGATGGATTGTTTGCCTATATGTAAAAGAAACAGGTATATAGGGAAAATATAATAGAATGTATAATAATATAAATTTGGAAAGGGAGTAATCAGTGCAGTCTGCTGTCCTTACTATATCTTCCTGAAAACAAAAAGCTTGGAATATGGTCATGGAGGATAAATGGGCATTAGAGAGTCAAAGAGTGGGAAGAAAAAGAGAAACCAGGGAGGCAGGAAGGAGCAAGCTGTGAAGGGGTGACGGAGAGTAGAACAGCATTCCAGGCATGAGGCTTGGACTGATCTATAAGGAGGACTGTGTAGCAAACCAGGTGACCTTAGCACATCTTGCCTGCAGAGCTGTTTGTCTCAAAGAAGTGTGTGCATAGGAGATTGCATGTGTGCACGTATATAATATGTGCATCCTGAAATTAGTAGTTTTCTATAAAGCTGTATCCATTGACAACTGTCTCTCTCTAACTTTGGCTTTTAGGTGGATAAAAGAGAATGAAAGTTAAGATTTATATACAAATATGTAGCTCTGAGTAACTCTGAGGATTATTTCATTAACGTTAACTATCCTGCATTGAACAGAAATAATGTCGGAGTTTTGACGAAGTAAAAAAACTCTAAATACATGCTGTAAGCTGGTGGTCTATGAACTCTAGAAATCATTTTATGAATTTAACAGATAAATAGAGAGCTCCATACAGGCTTGACATAGATCATTCAGAGCTAGATTTTTAAAAATCTGTCTCAGTTGTAACAAGTATTCCTTAGGTCCTGATTCTTCTTACTTTATTTTTGAAGTTTTCCAGAACCTCTTTACAATTGGACAGCCCATAAAAACAAATGGGTGGGTGCTCTTCAGACCACAAGAATTCTGCCTTGAAACAAAATGCCATTCTTGCAGCATATGTCTGAGCAACCAGTGAACCTGGCTACATTTTTAATGCTCCAATCATCTTAAATTAATTTTCTACTGTGCCAGACTACAAAAACCCCAATACATATTTCATATAACTTTGTGTATTTTAAGGGAATTTTCATCCCAGTGCTTTTAATTCATTTACATTTGTATCATCCAATATTAGTTTTATGGGATTTTTGAGGCAGAACCAATTTTAGCTGCCTTCTGAATAAGGTATTTTTCACTACTCTTTCCTTTTAAGAAGAGGACTTGTTTTGCCAAAGTTAAATAAACTCAAATATACAAAGCTTCAGATCTGATCTGTAACTCAAAGTTCACATGATTTGCATACCCAGAATTACCTCCCTTCTCTAGGACCCACATAACTAAAACTAACCAAATTCTCAAGATATTCCTGCCAGATGCTAAACAACCAAAGAGATTTGGCAATGGCCATTGAATACAAATTCCAGGAAAAAAATGTGGAGCTCTTCAAAAATAGGTTTGACTGAAAATGGAATTTCTCCCCAGTATTTAGTATGTCTAAGTATTAAGATGCCTAAGCAAATATAGAAATTAACATCATCCTGTCTAAAATGTTAAAGAATTATCATTCAGGGTTAATCTCAGCTAATTCTAGATTTTCTCAGTATCCCAGAATGGGATCTTCCTGGGAAATATTTGATTTATATACTAATATACTAATAGTAATATTAAGCTCTATGTTTATGAAGTGGAATATTTCTCTCATTTAATACCTGTTGAGTCAAGTAGCAGAATAATTTTTTGAGTCTAAAAATTTCTTTTTAAGGCTGGTGTGGTGGCTCACGCTTATAATCCTAGCACTCTGAGAGGCCGAGGCAGGAGGATCACTTGAGATCAGGAGTTCGAGACCAGCCTGAGCAAGTGCAAGACCCCATCTCTACTAAAAAATAGAAAAATTTAGCCAAGCATGATGCCTCATGCCTGTAGTCACAGCAACTTGGGAGGCTGAGGCAGGAGGATTGCTTGAGCCTGGGAGTTTGAGACTTACGCCATGGCACTCTACTCAGGGCAACAAAGTGAGACTATGTTATTCTTTCTATACAATTCAAGAAGATTTTCCCAAATATGCTGATGTCTCCTTGGATTTGATCAACAACAAATCTAAGTTTATTTTCATTACTTTTATGATATTATTCACTTTAATCTTAACCCTTTTGGTCTGTTTTTCTATAGTAAACAAATTTGAAGTAATAGAGCACATGAACATATGCAAAAGAGGTACAAACAGATATTAGTTCAGTTTGGGGAAAATTTAAAAAAGATTTTGAACAAGTTCTTTGCCAAAGTTTCATTGCCAAAAGTTAGTTAAAATGAGATAGTAAGGATCTGGAGGAAATCTATCGTCATGAGTGGGGGCAGTAACTTGGTGATTAAAAAATGTAGAGGTAAAATGTAGCTTTTCTGAATGGCAAAGTACATGAAGTAAGAAGCCCTATGGAAAGAATTTATTAAACCCTTTATGTCTTATTAAGGATAACAAAGGCCTCATGTTTGAAAAGATATGCATCTCTTCTGTGTAAACAAGCAAAGAAGGAATGGGAAGTGTTCAAGTGTTGTGAGTGAAGCATTTGTAAGTATAAAACAGAGAATTTAGGAATAAACCATTGTATATTTAGATATGAGTTATCCCATACATAATGATATAAAAATCCACAAGTCTTTTGTACTAGCCTATTTTCTGAAGGTGCTGACTGCACACTAACAGACAGGAACGTAGTCAGAAAACATCAGAAACCAAAGAAGAAACATTAATTACTCTCCTTCCCTTTCTGCCCCTCCTCCACACCTACAAATTAATAATAGCTAGTATGTATTGAGTGCCTGCCATGTGCCAGACGGTCTTTAAAACATGTTACAGGCGTTATTTAGTGCAAATATTTGAGACAGTTACTATAGTCCATATTTCACAAATAAAGAAAGCAAGACTCAAAGGTATTAATTAGCTTGTTCATGACAATGCAGCCAGTAAGTGAAAATGTGGGATCTGAACTTGGACAGCTAGACTCCAGAGCATGTTTTTTAAGCACTAGTTGGTACAGCATCTTCACACAGTCATAATTCATGCACATAGGGGTTAATATGGGACATTTGTCCTAAATGTCAACAGAAATGTCAACAGACTAGGTGATATTCTTAATGGGAACATGTATGATGCTCCAAGAAGAATTAGAGAACAGAACAAGGTGTAAGTAGAAGATGGAGAGGTCAGACTTCACCTCCACAAACCAGATATTTCTACTGTAATATCTGCAGAATTGCTACTATAACTAGATTTTCTACTGTTTCTTTTCTTAAGAGCCCAGGAATGGACTTCAGTGGAACTGAGCCAGGCTGCGCACAGTCCAGTTCCATCTTGTTTATTCTGTAGGATAGCTGCTAATGTGTAGGGAATGAGAACTTTGCTTGAGGCAACATTTATTTTATTTTCAATAGGCAGATAGGAAAAAGTTAGATTTTTTAACTATTAGGTTCAGAATTATTTGTAACCAGTGCTTAGCTTAACACCTCCTCTTGTTGAGTGAATTTTTCAAGCACTTAACACTTTCAAGTGAAAAATATTTTTTTCTGTTCCCTTAATGCATTTAATTTAATTAAACTGAAGGAGATATCACATTTTATCTAGAATCATGGTCAATTTTGACAATCTGACATTTTTATCTCACAGTTAGCTTGTATCAAACAGAACATGACCAAAGTATCATGTTTTCTCTCACAGTTTGGGTAGTATTGCTTCTGAGTATAAGAGGTTCCAAGTTTCCAGGATTGTGTTAATATGGGATAGTCTTTAAGAATTTACCATATATATTTTTATGTGAAGAGTTGTAAAAGTTTCAATTGTAAAATGAAAATCCCAGTTAAAACACATTTCAATCTTTTTATTTTATGTTTATGTAAAGTGATTTTAAAGTAGTTTTTGAGAAAATAACTTTGCGTGTTTGTATAAGTACACTATATTGAGTAGGAATATTCACTAATATTATATCAACTATAATGAAGATAGGAAAAAGATAACCTATTTTTTAAAAGTTTGTTCAATAGTTAAATGAGTTATAAAATATTGCTGAATTTGCTATTGTGCATTCTACATATTGTGAAAAAGAATCAGTGAGAGGATGTGAGCTTCTCTCCGAAGTTAAATCAATTCACTGTGTGTGTGTGTGCGTGTGTGTGTGTGTATAAATGTCTATCTGTAGTAACTGGGTATTTGATGCAAGGTAACTTTTGAGACATTTTTTTCAGGGAGAATTTTGTCTTTCATTCTGGTTAATGTGGCATTTCTAAGATTGTCATTATTTCTCTCCCTTCTTCTCCTTCTTATGCAGCCTCCAATATATCTGAAAAGTTAAACTTACTTGAGCCTTCACTTATATCATTATGTGTAAATATAGAGTAATGACTACACAGGCGCACACACACACACACACACACACACAGCCTTATGAATGTATTTTGCCATATCTTTTTATTCTTTTGAGAGTCTATATTATGTTTCTGCATGTAAATAAAATTATTGTAGAATATATATGTATTTAATATCTCCATTACAGTCTAGTGTCTTAGTAACTATAGAGAGTTAAGTAATATTTCAGTATCTATTATTAATATTCTAATTGATACAAGATAACTCTATTTTATGTTCAGTAACTCTGCTAAAATTCTTCAGCATTGACATAGGACACTTCCTGTGTTGCCATTGTTTCATATTATGGGCATATGCAGACCATTTTACCATTGCACATGGTAGTTTTGTTATATATCAGTGACCTACAGCAGACTGAATTACTTCAGCCTACCCAATCAGCTTTCAGTTGTGTTAATTTTTTTTTTTGTGGCGTGCCTATATATTCTTGGTAATCCAGTCTAGAGGTATTTAGAATGCTTTTCTTTTCTTATAGTGTTAAGTTTTTCTCTTTAAATAGGAGAGCCAGATTGAGAGCTGGGTTGGGAGGATTGGGCAGAGATGTCAAGGACACGGAAGGTATGTGCTTGTGTGTGTGTGTGTGTGTGCGTTAAATACGTAACTGTGCATTGGTCATTGGAACAGTTATCCAAAAATGGTTTAAAATAGGGTTTTTCTTTTATAAAGCAATTGTGTTGTTATCAGTAGCAGCCAAATTAAGCTCCCACACAAAAACAAGAAGACTGAACAATTTCCTCTGTGTATGAAATTGAACAGATGCTGAAGCTTAAAGGAAGCAAGCAGTTTAGTTTTTCCCATTTACACTTTGGGTAACTGTGACTAGAGGAGAGAAAAACACTCCCGCCTCAATCTCAAACCAAATACCACCTCTTGGGGAAAAATAGTCACAGGAACAGGATCAAGGCCAGGTAACCTCTCTATTTTTGCCTTGAGCTTAATTCAATTTAAATTTTAAATTTTGGGTGCTTCTGTTTTACCTTGGCTGAAAGAAGGCATATAATTTGGCCCTAGCCAAAGCATATATGACCCAGAAACAAGGAAACTAACATTTGATTACTACATCCCATATGCCAGATACTTCACTAAGGCAATTTCACTACACAAGAAAATATCTCATTCTCAAGTCAGAGGAGATAATTGCTTAGTTCAGAGTCCTTTAGCAACAGTGATTAAAGATTAATAAGGTATTTGGTATAGTCTTATAGATTTTATCCTAAATTTTGCCAACTAGAGTGATTCAAGACAGAATCTGAGAAACCTAAGATGTCCTATGACAAGGCAAAGAGGAGAAATGTGTTGAAAAACTGAGGTAGGAAACTAGGTGACAGAGGCTATGAATTTATTTAGAGTGTAGAAAGCATAACAAAATTGTTTACAGTAAACTTAAAAGGGACTTTTTGGTAAGATAATTGTATGTAACCTAATTTAATCAGTAAGGAAAGGGAGCCCGAAGAAGTTAAATGATTTTCTACATAGGTATATCATGACAGATACAGGAATCATGTTGAATTCAAGTCTGTTGACTTTCATTTCAGTGCTTTCTCTCTTTGCCCTCTTATAATTTGTTAGTTTCCACAGTCAAGATATTATTTTCTTTACCAACATCCATTCCTCACTCATCCCCTTGATCAACTGATTTGGGCCAGGTGATATGGAGCCACTTTTATTTCTTTCCTCTATGAGTGAGTTATCAGGTAGAAGTTGAAGGACAAAAGCATTGAATGATTGGCTTTCTAAAACACTGATTCAGGATTAGGGTAAAAAATGTTGACAGAAAATTTATTATAGCTTAGTTGAAAGTGATTAGAAAAAGTAGGTGGGTCCTTTTGTCCTGCTCTCTGGCCTACATCTTGAAGGTGAAGACATAATGAAACTATGTATTTGAGTTTAGAATCTTAAGACAACCTATGCCTTGCCTTTCTCAAGTAGGAAAGTAATATTTAATTACAACATGCAAATTACTCATGGTTGACACGCCTACAGTGGTGGCAGGAAGGATTTGAGTTAGCAAGAATAAATCTTTGGGAAATTAGTTTCCTATATTTTTGTAAAAAATTCTATACTTGTTTACATATACCAATTAAGTATTTGGTTAGCATCTTCTATGTTATACAAGATGACAAAATGATGTCTCCACCCTCAAGATATATAAAAGTGTCAAATAATAAACACATAATTCAGACAGTACTGTTTTCAGCAGGTTTGGGGGCTATATTGTATGTATTTACTTTATACCTCTTTTCCCCACTGTTTCGAGGGTTCATTCAAAACATTTTTCTCCTCCCTCATGAAAAATCTAGCTCCACTGAGGCTAGTGGATCAGACTATATAGTAATATCAACTAATTTTGTCAGCAAATTGTATTCATTTCCTGATTATTCTCTTAAATTTTGAAGTCTTTGGCATCTGCTCCTCTCTTCTTAATATTCCAATTTTAACAGTGCCTCCAAGCAACACCAATGTCCGCAGGATTGATTATCCACTTTCTGGACTCTTTTATAGCTGTATCTTAACTATCTTCTCCGCTCTGTTTTTTGCAATCACTGACATAGCCACATCCTTGAAATTATCTTTGAAATTATGATTTAGAGATCCTCTGAGTCCAGTTGAGTTATGGACTCAATTACAACCAGAACATGTGTTCTTTCACTACCTTAGACCTTCTGTGCATCCTACTTCATTTCCTCTCAAATGAGATTAGACTATCACTGACTGTTCTCCTGTTCATATTCTAAATTCCTGTGCTCCATGATTTTTTTTTTTACATTCCTGGAGGAATCCTAGTAACTTCTTCCTGGAGAAAAACCCCGCAGCTAGGCATATCTTTATGGTCTTTTTTACACAATGATGGCAAACAACCCAAGGAGATTTAGTGCTACTTAACAATGGTGTTAATGCTTTGTTGCTGTTGCTGTTTTTTAGTCAACTCTCATCAGTAACAATAAGCTCAACATGAGTTTTGGAGGGGACAAACACCCAAATTATAGCAGCCTAACAACATAACATCAAGCTACACAAACCAAAAATTATATAGCTTTGAAGAGAAATAGATAAATCCACTATAATAGCTGGAGAGTTCAATGCCTCTCTAATCAGTAATTGACAGATCCAGCAGGCAGAAAATTAGTAAGGATATTGTTGACCTGAACAACACCAGCAATCAACTGAATTTAATTGACATTTATAGAATATTTCATCTAAAAATAGAAGAATATACATTGAAGATCACATGGAACATTTATCAGATAGACCACATTTGGGGACATAGAATATACCTTAAAAATACAAAAGAATAGAAATCATACAAAGTAGGCATTCAGACTACAATTGATAATAGAAATATAGCTGGAAAATTCCCAAATATTTGAAGATTAAATAACCTACTTCTAAATAACAAATGGGTTAAAGAAGTTTCAAAGAAAATTTAAAAATATTTTAAAATAAATGAAAATACTGCTTAGGAAAAATGTGGGATGCAGCAAAAACTGTGGTTAGAGGGAAATTTATAGAATAGAATGTACATATTAGAAAATAAGAAACATCTAAAGTTAATAATCTAAGATTCCATTTTAGGAAGGTAGAAAAAGAAGAGCAAATTAAGTCCAAAACAAGCAAAGGGAAGATACAATAAAAATTACAGCAGAAATCAATTAACTTGAAAATAGTAAATCAACACAGAAAATCAATCAAGTCAAATCAAACAAATTGCTCTTCAAAAGATCAATGACATTGATAAACCTTTACCCATCCTGTTAGGTAGGGATCAAATCTTCAGGTGGTGGGTACAGGCCAGGAGGGTGGTTCCTAAGGGTGGAGAAGCTGGGGATCAATCAGGAGAAGGAACTGCAGAAAAATGCAGAACATCTGATAATCATTTGGTAATTTCCCACACCTCCTGTAACACCACCGCCCCCTCCCCCCGGACCAGGCCAAAAAAGGAAACCACCTGGGGGTCCTCAGGTTCTTTCTACTCTCACGGAGACTGACCCATTCCTCTCTCTGGAATGTATTTTCACTTTGGGTAGCTTCTTTTTTTTCTGTAACAAACCATTTGGGTGGCATTGCTTTGTATTTGTGTTCACTCAATCATTGGCTCAACTGGGTACCAATAGTCACTTTTGACACTGGAAACTGGGGACGAGGGAACATCAAGATAGACCTAACAATCCTAATTAAGAAGAAAAACAGCAAACATAAAAATTACTAATGAAAAATGAAAAAGGACGTATCACTACATATCCTATGGACATTTAAACGATAAAGGAATATATGAAAACTCTATGCCCACAAATTTGAGAATTTAGATGTGTCTTTCAATTACATAATCTACTAAAACTCATACAAAGAGAAATGGTTCATCTGAATAGACCCATATCTATTAAAGAGGTCAAATCAATAATTAATAACATTCTAAAAGAGAAAGCACCCAGCCCAGGCAGTTTCAGTGGTGAATTCCCCCAGACATTTAAGAAAGAACTAGCTACTTCTCCAAATGAGATATACAAATGGTCAGCATGCACATGAAAACATCATCAGTCATTTGATGTGAAATGCAAATCAAAACCAAAATGCAATACCACTCTACACCCACTAGCATGGCTGTATTCAAAAAGATGTACAATAATGAGTGTTAACAAGGATGTGGAGAGCTTGGAACCCTCATACAATGACGGTAAAGAAATAAAGTGTTGCAGCATCTTTAGAATTCCTCCATTGTTTAAATACAGAGTTGCCCTGTGAGTAATCATTTTCTAGGTATGTATCTAAGAGAAATGAAAACATAATGGACAAAAAAAGGAAATAACCCAAATATCTATCAAACAATGAATGGATAAACAAGATGTGGAATATTCATACACAAGAATGCCATTAGTCAATAAAAATAGTATAAATAATATATTATTATAAGTAATAACTGATATACACTACATCATAGATAAACTTTGAAAACATTTTGCTAAATGAAGCAAGTGAGACACAAAGACCATATATATATTTAATACTATAATTCTATTCATATGAAATGTCCAGAACAGTAAAGCTAAAGAGACAGAATTTAGATTTGTGATTGCCACAATCTGAAGATGAGGAGGAGGTAATGAGGAGTGGCTTCAAATGTGTATGGGGTTTCTATTTAGGGAAATGATAATGTTCTGAAATTAGGTCATAGTAATGGTTGCATTACTTCATGAATATACTAAAACTATTCAATCATGTACTTTAAATGGTTGAATTTATGATATATGAATTACATTTCAATAAAGATGTTAAAAATATAAACATGAAACTGTCTATTTTCCAAAGTGACTGTTTCATTTGACATTCTCACCATATGAAGGTACTTGTTTCTCTATGTTTTCATCAATACTAGGTATGGTCAGTTTTTAAAATTTTAGTCATTCTAATAGATGAAGAGTGGTACCTATTTTAGATTAAATTTGCATTTTCCTAATGCTCTAATATCAGGTATATTTTCATGTGCAAATATTTTGCTATCCATTTATAATCTTTGGTGAAGTGTTGGTACAAGTTTAGCCATTATTGAGTTGTTATGATACTTGAAAGTACTTTAAATACTCTCGATAAACATCATTTATTTGATATATGTGTTGCTATTATATTATCCATGTCTGTAGCTTGTCTTTTCATGCTCTTAATATTGCCTTTTGAAGGGCTAAAGTTTTTAATTTTGGTGAAGTATAGTTTATCAATTGGTTCTTTTATGGATCATACTTTTGATGTTGTATGTAAGAAATCTTTGCCTAACCCAAGGTCTCAAAGGTTTTCTCCTATGCTTTCTTTTAAAAATTTTATGATTGAATGTTTTGTCTTTAGATCTTTGATCAATTTTATATTAGTTTTGTATATGGTGCAGGGTATGGAAGTTTTGCTGTTGTTTATATATGGGTAATACTATTTTTTTAAAAAAAGAACCAAGCTGGAATAACTACACTAACTAAATACCTACTATAAAGCTACACTAAATACGACTGTGATATTGACATGATACAGAAAAATAGAATAAATGAACAGAATATAGAATCAAGAAACAGGCCTGTACATATATAGACAACTGAATTTTAACAAAAGTACAAAGGTAATTTAGTGGAGAAAAGACAATCTTCTACTTTGAAAAATTTATAAACCATTTCAAAATTATCAATAAGAAGAAGTATTTCATAGTAGCAAAATCCACAATAAATATTTTGAATTCAAATTATTAGAGGGGTGAAAGCAAAGAAGTCTCATTCAACACAGGTGATTTTTCAAAGATAATGTAGAACAAATTGTGAAAATTATTTTAGTATCAAGACAGAAAATAGTTGGAAACATGACACATGTTGCTACATAGCCACAGATAACTTATATGATTATTCTGTACTTATGCAAAATTATATTAAAAATGATAGCTATTATTTATTGATTATTAAGTGCTTAACACTGTGTTAAAGACTTAAAAAGTATTATATCATTTAATTCTCAATGTATATGTTTATGAGATAGGCATTATTATCCTGAGAGAAGAACTGAGGAAACTGAGCTGTAACAAGGCTTAGTTACTTGTCTTAAATTACACAGGTTATAAGTGATGGAACCAGGATTGAAAACAGATCTTGTGACTCCAGGGTGTATTTCTTAACCAGTGAATAGATTTGTATTAAAGGTGTAGGCTGAGGAGTTCTGTTTTTGAAATATTAGAATTCAGGTGTCAGGAAAATTTCCAAATGGAGATTTGCAGTAGGTAGTTAAATGTTACAGGAGAAAGAAGTTAGCTAGGATTATCAATTAGAAGTTAATAACATGTAGAGGGATGTCAAGCTATAAGACTGAAAAATATATCACCCCAGGGAATGTTATCAAGAAGGAAATAAAATGTAATAGGAGTATGAGAGTACTCAGACACAGGACTAGGAAGAGGTGGCTAAAACAGAAGGAAAATATAATAATAATAATAATAATTACAAAAAATAATAAAAGAAAGAAGTTTCAAAAGAAAGGGAGTGGCCAATGTAGCCAAGAAAGTCAAACGAAGATAGAATTATGTTGATTGCATTTTTCAAGTAGACCATCACTGGCGACATTATAGGAAAAGTTTGTGAAGTGGTGGGCATGAAAACCAAATTTCAGCAAACTGAGGTGTTAAAGGCTAAATTAAAAATCCAGATGCTATTATAGTATTACAGAAAAGATAATTTGACTTCACAAACATACAAAAATTTTTACAAAAACGCTATAAATAAAGTGAAAAATTGAGTTAATATACTTTTTAAAACAGTTCAGGCAATTGATAAGAAACTAGACAAACAATAGAAAAATATACAAAGGCTATGAACAAGCAGTTTCTTGTAGAGAAAATACAAATTATTATTAATAATAAACATATGAAAACATTCTGCTGTTGAGAGACTGATGCATTTCTCAGTTTGTCAATTGAATGCTCAAGCTCTATAATTCTTGCTTGTTTTTTCTTATTATTTTAATGTCTTTGTTAAATTTCTCTGATAGGCTTCTGAATTCCTTCTCTGTGTTGTCTTGAAGTTCACTGAGCTTCTTCAGGACACCTACTTTGAATTCTTTGTCTGAAAGGTCACCCATCTCTATCACTCCAGGATTTGTCACTGGTACCTTATTTAGTTTGTTTGGTGAGGTCATGTCTTCCTGAATGTTCTTGATGCTTGTGGTTTTTTGTTGATGTCTGGGCATTGAAGAGTTAGGTATTTATTTTAATCTTCATAGTCTGGCCTTGTTTGAACCTCTCCTTCTTAAGAAGGCTTTCCAGATACTCAAAGGGAACTGAGTGTTATGGTCTAAGTATTTGGTCACTACAGCCATATCAGCACTCAGTTGCCACAAGCCCAGTCATGCTGTGTCTCTTGGAGACTTCTGGTGGCACTGCCTTGGTGAGCGTGGGTAAGATACAAGAGAATTCTCTGGATTACCATGCGAAGTTTCTCCCTTTATTTCCTCATTCTGTGCTGGGCTGCTTGAGTTGAAGGAGGAGTGATATGGGGTACCCCCTTGTGGCCACCAGTGCCAGGTCACATCTGAAGCCAGCCCAGTCTCACTCAAGTCAGTGGTGACTGTTGCCTGGCTACCTCTGATGTTTACTCAAAGCCCAAGGGCAAGGGCTCGTTAGTCATCAGGTGTTGAATCCTGCCAGGACTGGGTCCTTCCCTTTAGGGCAGCATGTTTCCTTCTGGCTCAGGATGGGTCCAGAAGTGCTGTCCAGGACTAATGCCTGGACTCAGGGGCCTCAGGAGTCTGTTTGGTACTTTATTTTACCATGTCTGAGCTGGTACCCAAGTTGCAAAGCACAGTCCTCCGACCTCTTCTCTTTCCTTTCCTCATTTGGAAGAAGACTCTCCCTGAAACAGGCTACATGGAGTTGTGGGAGGGGTGACACAGGCACTGGCTTGTCCTCAGCTGCTGGTGTCTCACTGTATCATGTGCGCCCCAAGTCCGCTGGCTCCAAGCCCACACAGCTACAGGAACTTTTCAAGGATTACAGTCCTTGTGGCCTAATTGCCTTTCAAATTTAGTCCAGGCTCCAGGCTGCTCTTTGTCTGCTGGTGGTGGGGCTAGTAGGAATTCAGGCTTCAGGGCAGAGGATTTCCCTCTGGCCAGGCTGTCAAAATGCTCCCTCTGTGGGCGCCAGGCAGAATTCTGCCCTGTTTTGTGTTCCCCAGTGCCAGGGCAGCCCTCAGTTTCAATTCAACACCCTATGATCACTTTGTTCTCCCTCCCCTGGGCATGCAGGTTCTCTCTCCACTAGCAGGGCACCACCAGGGAATGGCGGAGGGTTGATGTAGGCAATGCAAGACTGTCTTTTCCATCCTTTTCAGTGCCTCTTTTCTTGATATAATGTAAAAACAAGGTAGTATGATTGTTCACCTGATTTTTGGTTCTTTAAAGGTGCTTGCTTACATAGATAGTTATTGAAATAGGTGCTCTCACAGAGGAAAGATCGCTGGAGTTTCTACTCTGCCATCTTGCTCCACCCCTTTATCTGCCTCCAGTGTGTTTCTCTGCTTATCTCTCTCCTTCCCTCCCTCCGCTCCTTTCCTTTCTCTATAGCTGGTATGACGTCCCGTATGTTAATTCTTCCCTACATCTAAAATTGAGCAGAAAATGATTATGAAATAAAAATAATTCCCTGTCAACAAAAATAATCCACTTTACTGGATTCACCTAAATCCACCTTTCAGTTTCTGGGGCTAAATGTTTACCATGTGTTGTTAGCTCTTTTTAACTGTGTGTCTTTGCAGATGTGGAGACACTGCAATTTTTTTCATCACTTGACCTTGGTAAAAGAGGACCCCAGAGGCCTAGGGGCTTACATTTTAGAGTTGATTATGAGTTCTAGCTTTACACTTTTACTTAGCCTTTTGAATGACATTGATAGATAGCCTCAGAAAATTAAATAACTTTGTTTTGTAAACCTGAGCTTTCAAGCATTAACCTCTGCTAATATTAGCCTAGGAAAGGAAGAAAAAATACTTTTACTTATTTTGCAATACATAGTACAATGTGTTTCATAAAATTCTCTCTCAAATTCTCCCAATATTTTGGAGAACCGTATTTTTATCTGACATGTTCTTGGCCTAATCATAGGAGAGATAAGTTTATTGCTTACATAACCATGTGAATCAGACGTGGAAAATACATATTAAATTATTTAATTCATTCTTCTGCCAATAGTGTATTATTCCCTAAAGTCCATTGTTCTATTTCCTAGACTTGTTACATAATTCACCACCAATTTAACCAACATTCCTCATTTTCCTTATTTGTTTCTTAATTGATACAGATATCTTTCTCCAGTAAATGCAATTTTCATTAATATTTGCTGACTACATAAAGGAAATATTAATATTACCTTACATTTTTATAGTTATTCTCAGTATAGACATGTAATTTTTAAAAAATTTCTGCCACCAGTAACATTGTTGTAACTATTATATAAATGAGAAAGTTAAGATTCAGAGAAATTTTATAACTTCTTCAATATGCTATAGTTAGTGACTTATCCCAACATGGACTACATTCTATTGTTTAAAAATTAAAAATGACAACCATCTCATAAAAAAGTAAATGGAAAAAAGAATTAAATAAAAAAGTTATTAAATCCCACACTAGATGAGCAATCCAAAGACACTCAAAACTGTGTTTTTGGGAAGAATTTAAAAATCGATCACTTTTTTTGTTTGTTTATTATTTTCACTCCTTTTGAGTTTTGACAAATGCATAGAATTATATAACCACAACTAATATCAAAACCCAGAACAATTCCATTATCCTCAAATTTTCCTAATGCTATCCCCGTGTTGTTCTTTTTCTCATGATTTCCAGAAACCACTGATCTTTCTTATTTCACTATACTTTTGTGGGAATCATATAGTATATAGCATTTTGAGTCCAGCATAATGATGCATTTGAGATTTACCCTACTGTTGAGTGTCTAATAGCTGCTTTTTATTGCTAAGCAGAATTACATTGTATGGATACATCACAGTGTGTTCATCTCTTCTCCAGTTGAGGGACATTAGAGTTGTTTCCAATTTTTGGCAATTACAAACAAGGCTGATACAATATTCACATATAGATGTTTGCAAGAACTTTTTTTTTTTTTTTTTTGAGACAGGGTTTCTCTGTGTTGCCCAGGCTATCAAGTGATCCTAGATTTTTATTTCACTTGTGTAACTACCTGGGAATGAAATTGCTGGGTTAGATGTTATATTTAACTTTATAGAAACCTTCCAAACTGATTTCCAAAGTGAGTATATTATTTTGCATTCTCACCAATATATAAATGTTCTAGCTGCTGTGTATCCTTTAGTATTTTCCCTCCCTCCCTTCCTTCCTTCCTTCCTTTTATTATTCCTTCCTTCCTACCTCCCTTCCTCTCTGCTTTTCCTTCTTTTTGCTATTTTAAAAGATTTGTAGTGGTATCTCATTGTACCGTTAATTCACATTTCCTTGATAAATAATGATGTTAAGCACTTTTTCAGGTACTTATTTGCCATCCATATAATTTCTTTGGAAGTGTACCTACTATATAAACAGAGATGTATCTTTCACATCTTTTGTGCATTTTATTTGGTTATGTTAGCTTATTTTATTACCATTAAGTTTTGAGAGTTGTTTATGAATTCAAGATACAGAAGCAAAAATCTGGTCAAATGTGTTATTTGTAAACATTTTCTCCCAGTATGTGACTTGTTTTCTCTGATCTCTTAACAGTATCTGTAAAACATTTTAATATTATGAAATCCAATTTAGCACTTTTCAACAATTTTACAGATCACACTGCTGGTGTCATGTATAAGAACTTGCCTAACCCAAGGTTGCAAAAATGTTATTCTCTGTTTTCTTCTAAAAGTCGTAAAGCTTTATGTTTTACATTTAGGTCCAAAACTCATTTTGAAAATATTTTTCTCTAAAGTGTAAAGTATGAAATATTGGTTGAGGTTCTTTTAAAAAATATATTAGAATATTTATTTTTTTATTTTAATAGATTTAGGGTACAAGTGTTTTTTGTTACATGGATGAAATGTATAATGCTGAAGTCAGGGTTTTTACTATAACCATCACCAGAATAGATACATTGTACCTGATAGGTAGATTTTTATCCCTCACCCCCTCATCTTGCCCTTTCTTAATTTTTAATATTTATTACAATGTTTTATGACCATATACACCCCTCTTTTAGCTCCCACTTATGAGTGAGAACATGTGGTATTCCTGAGATACTTCACGTAATGATCTCCAGTTCCATCTAAGTTGCTGCAAAAAACGTTACCTCATTTGTTTTATGGCTGAGTAATGCTCCATGGGGTATGTGTGTATGTGTGTGTGTATACATTTTCTTATCCAATCACCCATTGATGGACATTTATTATTGGATGCCATGAAGAATGTGAATTATTCTTATAATTAATCAAAAATTTAAAAATCATTACTAATAACTAAATTTATCCATATTGCTTGTTCATCTTATTTATGTAACAGAACTAGTTTTCTGGAAATACATTAACTTGAATTTTTTTTTTTTTCTGTTTTCTTTTTTTTTCTTTTTTTTGCAAGTTAAAAACAATAGTTTCATATTTTTTTCCCCACCCCCCCTTTCCCGAGTCAGCACCTTCAAGTGTTACCACTCCCCAAACGGTGCGCAATGCACTCATTGTGTAGGCATACCCCCATCCCCTCCCCCACCCCCCACCTCAGTCTGATGTCCAATTGGTGTCGTTTCCAGATTTGTATTTAGGTGATGATCAGGGAAACCAATTTTCTGGCGAGTACATGTGATGCTTGTTTTTCCATTCTTGGGATACTTCACTTAATAGAATGGGTTCCAACTCTCTCCAGGAGAACCATAGAGATGTCGTATCTTCATCATTCCTTATAGCTGAGTAATATTCCATGGTATACATATACCACAGTTTACTAATCCAATCATGTATTGATGGGCATTTGGGTTGTTTCCACATCTTTGCTATTGTGAATTGTGCTGCTATAAACATTTGGGTACACGTGCCTTTGTTACAGAATGACCTTTTTTCCTTTGGGTATATGCCCAGTAATGGGATTGCTGGGTCAAATGGCAGGTCTACTTGAATCTCATTAACTTGAATTTAACCATCTTTGTATTTCTTCTTATTGGCATACCAATAAAATTGAGGCATTACTTGATTGCCTGTCTTTCAGTAGACTATAAGTTCAATAAAGACAGGCATTGTGTCTTTTCCGTTTTCTGATATCACACATGGTTCTTGAAACTTAGTGGTATTCAAGATAAATATATTTACAAATATATGTATATATATGTGTATGTTTGTATACATATCTATATATTTTATACATATATGTATTAATATGTATCTGTGTGTAGGTATCTATATGTATGTATATGCACATATATTCATACAGGTGTATACACACACACATATACTGATATTGTTTAGACTGGCCAATAAAAAGAGATAATGTTGTAAAATGCATGAAGTGTTCTTAAAGGATTTCTATGAAACATCAATTTGAGATTTATAGATTAAGAAAAAAAGGAGAGTAGAATGATAACCTGCTTAAAGGGCTTTGCCATCCATCTCTCACTCCATCCTCCAAAATGACAAATGTGGTCTATTCTCCTTTCCTCCATGTGCCCCTACACTGCTTATTATTACCTTCTCCAATTAGCTTATCTGTATTGTTGGAAACTGAAGATGATAACCCCAAAACTGGCATTTATTTTCTGTATGTCAGAGACAAATGAAGATAGTCCCGATATATACAGCCTCCAAGTATCGGTATCTCTTTTGCATGTCCGTGCTTATCCTTAATTCTTTGAGGACTTTTATAATCCACTTAAATTTATGTTGCAACAGCAAAGTTCCTTTAATTTCTGAGATTCCCTGTTGAACTATTTTAAAAGACAGCTGCAACCTAGTCATTGTCTCACTCAGTTATAGCTCCCCAGATCTTTGCATTCATGTGAAATCATTCTTTAAAAGTGCATGTGTTTGAAACCATGTTCATTCATTTAGATTTTCTTTATATCATGCTCACATCCCAAAAATATTTGGGAAGTATTATTATTGCTGCTACCTGATGAGCACATGAGCCCACAGCTGTGTAAAGAGCCTCCTCAATTTTAATTCTAGGGATACAACGGGAAAAAAGACAGGCAATATGAGAGGCAGGAGATGGGAATGATAAAGATCTGTGGGACAAACTGGCCATTAATTGTGGGCTTTAGAAAGTCATTTTGCTTCCTTATGTGACACAATTTTCTAATATTGAAATAGGAATAATGATGCCAAATAATTTCATGCAGTTACTATTAATAATACCTAACAAGTTTAGTTATGAAAACTAATGTTTTATATAGCATTAATGGTAACTATAAGAGAAGATATTTAAAATAAACTGTATCCATTCCACCCATGCTATCTCTGAAGTTGCAAGTGAAGGCAACCTTCTAAGAAACTGCTCAAAATCATGGAGATCTGTGTTGTGCTTGTGTGTGTATTTGTGTGTGTGTGTATCTTTCTGTTCCCCTCTCACTCTATTACACCTCTCAGCCAAATTACTGTGGTTTCTGTACAAGTCAGTTGTATACACTCTCCACTTTATTCCATGTGCATATTTATTCTATGGAGATAAAGGAGAACAGATTTTCTGGTTAGGACATTAGAAACTGGCACATTTTTTCCCAAGTAGATCAAGATGAGTGTGGGGACTAGGCTGATCAGTAGGCCAGGAAAGAGAATTACCCTCTCTCACAAACTTTCTTTCATACTTTGCTGAATTGAATACATCCATAATTCTATATGAATTGAAAATTAGTTTGCCCTGCCCAATCATTTCTTTTTTAAAAATAATTAATTAATGAATGATTTTTTAAAAAATAATTGACAAAAATCATACATATTTATGATATACCATATGATTTTTAACATATGTATATAATGCAGAGTGGTTAAATCAAGCTAAAACAATATTCACATAGGCATTACCCCACATATTTATTATTTTTAGTGGTGAGAGCATTTAAAATCTACTCTCAGCAAATTTCGGGTATACAATATGTTGCTATTAACTATGGTCACCATGCTGTACAATAGATCTCTTAAACATATTCCTCCTGTGTAAATAAGGAATGTATCCTTTGACCAATATTTTTGCAATTCCTCCAATCATTTCTTTTTAATCACGAATTTTTGTGCATAGCAAAGGAACGAATTGGGAATAAGAGTGCAAGAAGTTTAAATCCACCCGTGTGTCTTAACATATCTGAAGGTATGCAATCTACCCACGTGGGGAGGATGTAAAAAGCTTTATCTAGATTACTGTCTTGAAGAGAACATGTGTACATGAAGGACTCTGGAGAAGAGAACCTGAGGTTTGTGCCTAAAGAAACTCTAAGATCTTGAGACACTGGTTTTCAAGCAAAGACCTTTAAATAACCACTGAGATAGCTGAGATGCCATAGAACCCACCAAGATTGTCAGCATATTTTTCTCTCTTCATTAAATACCTAAATTCAAGGTATCATAAATTGTTCTGGCATAATCTCTCACTGACAGATATAGATACATATACACTGATATTATATAGATGCATTATAAATATTATCAATCTAAATATCATTATTGGATTCAATGAAGCAGTATCAGAGTTCTGTAAACCCATGTGTATATGGGTCGAATTTCTTTTTAAAAGAAAAATAGCTGATGCACCATGAGGCCCATACTGAAGCTGTAAATTCATGACTTGCCTGTCACAGCTGTGGCCCTGTCAGAAGCTGGAAGCCATACAGCAATGGCACATAGAAAGTCACCTTCAATTTTACTGGTTTAGGAAGTCCTTCCACTAATGCAAAACTTCAAAATTTCCAAAGCTTGCCTTTGATGCTTTCCTTCTCCCTTCCCCTGTCTAACTCCCACTGCTGACCTCTGACTAGCCAAAGTCTCACACTGTCTGATGCTCAGTACATCTGTGCTAACCCCATATTTTCCAAGCTCTATGCCTTCTCTATCAAAATTATTATTTTTGAATATTTGAAGGCATTTGGTGTTTATATTAAACAAATTATAGTGTGCACTCATTAGATGTTAGGCATTGAGCTAAAACCTTACATTTCTTATCTTGCTTGCTCCTTACAGCAATTCTTCAAGTAGCTATGGCTTTGTAACTATGGATGGGGAAAGGGGGTGGTAGAGAGATTTGAGTATTTTGCCCAAGGTAACAAACATACAAAGGTGCGATTCCTGAACTGAAACACAAGTGTGTATCATTTCAAAGCTAGTACTGTTAACACTTCCTTTAAAATGGTATATGAATTGTTACTAGAGCTTTATAAAACCAATAGGAATATCCTAGTTAAAAAATATGAATGGATATATAAAAACAATTGACAAAAATGTTTGTTGAGAATTATCCATCTCCACTTACAATCATGGAAAAAATATAGAACATAATCATTAGGTGCAATATCTTTAGATTCTAATGTCCTGGGCTCAGTCTTATCTCTACAAATTTCTGGCTGTGTGATCTTGGGGAAGTTAATCTCTTTGTTCTCTAATTTATCTGAAAAATGGGAATATACATTTACACACATATACATACATGGATATATATATGTATATGTGTGTATATATATGTATATGTCACAAAGACATTCTGAAGATTGAGTCATTTAATATAAATAAAGCACTTAGAATAATACATCTGTTTTAGCCTAAAACAGATGTTATGTGTTTTCTTTAAAACAAATCAAAGCTAAAATGTACATTGTTATAGATTTGAGTTAAGAATGTAATCTCCATAGAAGCAATATCTTTGTGTGTTTTCATAGATAGCTTCTCTGAACTTAGAACAATGCCCAAAACAAAGAAGTGTGCAGAAAATGTTTGTTAAACAAAATAATGAACGATTTTCAACTCTGAAGATTCCAAAAAAGAAAAAATATATAAAATAAATGCTAGCCAAGTTGCGATGAAAATAGTAAATATGAAGTAGTGATAGTATGTTTTATAGTTTTGAACTGCAATCTGGCAAAATGTTTTCAAAAGTTAAAAGAGCTGTATTTTTACAAAATATTAAATTACTGAGAATTTTTGTAAAGGAGGAAAATGTAGAAAAGGAAAATGTGAATGCAATCATGTGTTTAGTTACTTGTTATTTGTAATAGCAAGAAAATAAAAATAAAAAGAAGCCAAAATTTCTGATAAAATAGAAATTATAATATAATTTTTTAGAATAGTCCATGATCACCAGACATAATATATGTAAAGTGTAATATATGTTGCAACATGGAAAAGCTATAAAAATGTAATTCAAAACATGTCATTTTTATTTAATTTTACAGAAATATGGTTGATATAGTTTTCTTTTCAGTGCTATTATAATATCCTTTGTAATAATAAATAAAACATTTGTTTCAGATTGACACTGTTGAATTACATTCTTCTTCTCTTACCAATAGCCATTTCTTCCAAACTTGACAAGATTATCTAAAGAGAGTAATTCATTTTTTGGTATGAATAATTTGTTTTTTTTTTCTATTATTTCCTTAAAAGGAGAATGAGCAAGAGATGAAAAAGCTCAGCATGAGAAAAAAATAAACAAAACATGAATCTAGGCTGACTTTCCCAAAATTTATTAAACTGCAGCAACCATGCTGAAAATTTCTAGTGCTAGCGAAGGCTGGCATTTTGCTCTTGGTGTGCAATCTTTGTTTTAGTGTTTCAGAGAATTTTTCAGGCAGGTCTTATTGAAAAAGATAGTGGCACAGATAAAAAGAAAAAAGATGTTTGACACAATGTCTTAGGTCCTAGTCAATGGTTGTTCAGAAGAAATTGCAGCTATTTAACAGTGAGTATGGAATAATATGTTTTTACAAATGTTGAATGTATTGAGACTTTATAACTTCTAAAATTACAGCTCAACTTGAAATATTTGAGTTTTATTTAGGTCTGCTAAGATGTACATTTTGAGATGTCACACTTTTATACATATATTCTCATTTTCACGTTATCAAATCTTAATGTTAAGCAAAATGTTATATTCCATATTAAATGATATTTTTCCCAAATCAAATACAATTTTTCAAGGGGTCAGGATCAAGAGAAAAAAATTAAAAATTTTTACTAGATTTCAAAAATTCCGAGGCATTTTATGTCAAATTTGACAAGTTCCTTTAGCTTATAAAATCTTATATATTCTCCCATTTTGGTTATATCATTCTAGCAAATATTAAGATTCCAGGAGGACAATATTTTCCCTGTATTATAGATGGACGTTTGATAGTCTTGCTTTGTAAAGCCATGTAAGAACTGTGAAATAAAAAATTCTATTGCTTAGCTAAAAAAAAGGGCAGATAAATCATTGAAAAAAATCAGGGATTTAACTGGATTTAATCCCTAATAGTTAATTTATATTTCTTCTACTTAGTCTTTGCTTGATTTCACATGATGTGTTTTCAACTAGAACTCGTTTTTCACATTGTGTTAGAACATAATAGGAGGAGGTGCAGAAAGATCATTAAATTGTATATGCAGTCCCCTTGTAGAAGAACTATTATTTATCACTACCCTGATGGACTAGATGATGTCTCCAAATTTGAAAACACTGGGAAAAACATATGATGGCTGCCAATTTCCTAAACCACCTTGTCATCATGTTTTTACTTTCTATCATTAGCTGAGAGAATTTTCATGGAAACACTAAGAAATGGAAATCACTGAGGGTTTCTCTCCACCATTTGTTCTGGTTGTGACATTGGAATATGTGCAAATATTTCCTTTCTGATGAAGTGTTAGTTGACTAGAGTGGCCCCTACACACAGTTTCCTATTGTTCTAAGATTACACACAGGGTCATTAAATCATGAGATCAAATGGAAGCCACCATGACTGTTGACACACTTCTCACAAGGACCCTTCTTCTAATGGAAGTTAATAAAAATCAATAGACCAGAACATTTTAAAAATAAAAAATTATGTGATCCTTTAAACAGGCTAAAAGAAGGAATGATCTAGCAAATTAATAATTTCATTAATTGTAAATAAATAAGAATGCTCAGATCTATGAACTAAATAAACCCTCAAATATGTTATATTAAATATACCAATAGGTATGTATATAAACTAATATTTTTTCCTTTAAGTGTGAACATTTCTTCATAATTTTAACACATTGTTTATTTTTTTTCAAGTATTTTTGTCAAGTTCAGGAGTTGGCAAACTATTTGGTCTATGGGCCAAATCCAGCTCATCATCTGTTTTGTAAATAAAGTTTACTGGAACACGTGCATGCTCATTCTTTTATGTATTGTCTGTGGCTTTTTCATGCTACAGCATCAAAGTTGAATGGTGGAGAAGATAACATGTCTGCAATGTCTATTTACTACCTGTCCCTCTCCAATTCCTGGTCTAGTTGTTAAGAACACATCAAGTTTTACAGCCACATGTTAGTCTTGCCCCCAAAAGCAGATTCAAATACTCAATTACATATCACCAAGTCAAGCCAAGGAATATTTACTGCTTTAAGATTACTTATTTCTGACTAACTTAACATTGAATACTAACTTGAGAAAATACTTTGCAAGGGGTGGATGACTCACCTCTTCCAGACTGAAAGATGTATAAAGTTCTTTACTGCCAGAAACAAGTATTAGGTATCCCTGCCTTCTTTTCTGAACATTCTCTCTTCTCCTACTTCCAAGTTTTTCTCACCCTTTAATGACACCCTAAGACCCCAAATCTAAATGTGTCTGGTTTCAATATTCTAAAAGGCTGGCAGTAGGATGTCACAAATCAGCATCTCAGCTGTTCTCTCCCAGTCACCACTGCCAGGTAGAGTAGGTGGGCTTAAGAACTGAGCTGGAAAACACATAGGCTCATTCCTGCACAAATAAAGTAAATGCTCAGGTACTCAGTAATTTGTATAAAGCTTTTTATTTGGAAGGAGAAAATACTTTAATTACAGTGTATGTTAGAGCCACAGCGCAGTTGGTTCTACCTTCATTTGTTCATGGAGCTCGATTTGATCAATGACCAAGGATATTTAATGGCCTTGTTAAACGTCAGCCATATTCACATGATAAAATGACATACTTTTTTATGCTCAAGTTATAACCTACCCATATTCAACATCAGATGCTAATGGAATATTTTTATTAACAAAATATGCAAATAAAAACCTAGAAATCTTTCTTAAATTATTTACACTTATTCCAATTTGAGAGATGAACTATTTGAGGAGAATAACTTTCTAACATAACGTCAGTGCCCTAAAAAATTGAACTAGTTTCTCCTGTTTCCTGTTCCACACAATGAAGATAGCAACTGTAAGTTACTAACGGTAAGGTGAGCTGTATACATGTCTACAGTAGTGACGACAGTGGATATCAGAACTGCAAGGAAGAGGACACTGACATTGCCAACACATCTCTTTCTTTCTACTTCTTTTTGTTGCCTTTTTAGAATCTGCCACAGACAAACTCCATCAGCATGGTTAAGGAAACCCTATGTACCTTATATACCTCAGGAGTGTTAGAGCAGAGAAGAAAAAGCAAAAAAAAAAAAAGAAGTTTCCATTGCAAATTGTAGAATTTTTAATTTTGGAAGATAAACCGCTGACTCATAATTAATCATGTATTAATTAAGTATGATATAATTTTTATACTTTTTTTTAGATATATGATTAAGCTGATGGTCAATTCCTTCATGAGTAATTTGAAAACAAGTGATATTGAGGTTCACCAGGGATGTGGTGTTTCAAACCCATTATTCATAGATAGTGTAGTTCAGTTCAATTTAATGAACATTGACGTATTCTCATCACCTGGGAATGTATTCGTTTTTAGCAATAAAAATGACTAATAGAACATAACTCCAAATAAGAGCCAAAGTGTGTGTGAATAATATGTTGGAGGAAAAACTTTCATATTATTAACAAAGTGCAAATTAACCTCATTGATTATCTTAACGATTATCTTGAGGACCAAATAATCATAAAAATGTGTGTAAAAGAATATAAATGCATAGGTTGAAATAAGAGCTCTGTGCTTTAGTTATGTAATGACATAGTTCATTAAACAAAACACAGAAAACATGATTGCCCTAACATCACCATAGCGGCTCAAAGTATAAGGGCATCACTGTTGGTGGTTTTGGCATCTGTGTAGCCAAAGTATGGTTTCAAATCCAGCTGTGGTGTAACTTCTATGGGCTTCTACTGTTATTAATTCCTTCAAGCATGACAGATTTTCTCAACTGACTCTGCTATTCTAACAGATGAATACCAGGTTTATGTGTCATTATGTTTAAGCATTTATTGTGATGTTATAAGGAAATGAGTAAAATATACACATACAACATACAAGAGCAGAGTTTAGATTCCATTTGATACAAATCCTTTAATGTCCCAAGGATTAAGTCCTTTAATTCTTGGTACAAGGTGATCAATTTCTCTAAAAAGGCATGATTGCATTTCTTTAAAGTAAAACTATAATAATTTATGCACTTCTTAAGGTAGGTGAATTCTGCAGGTATGTCCAGATGCACTACAAATACCTTCTTCCCCGTGTGTGCATGTGTTTGTGAGTATTAAGTGCAAAGGTATGTTTTATTGTGCCTATCTCAGAGTGATTTTTCTGGAATGTGCTTTTCCTGATTAAAGTCATTTACTTATCGCAGGAATTCAATAACTGCACAATCACAGCTAAAACTCTATACACTGAGCTTTCCTTATACTTGTGAATATAGTTATATGCAAATATGGGTATGCTACTTAGAGGAAATTAGTTTATCCACATGGATTTTGTTTTTTTTATAAAAAAAAAACCACAGTATGAAAAGTCCTAAAAAAACTAAACTAAAATAAAGACATGTTATAAGCAGGTACTATCAGTAGATATTAATAACAATCTATTAAATAAGTATTAATAGATTAATTAAAGCTAAGCATGCTGAAAAATTTGAGTCTTTGGAAAATGCTCAGGCTAAGCGTGTAGCTGGAAAAGTAGGCAGCTGACACATGCACCTGATCATAATCTTGAAATAGTCTTCAATATTTTATTTGATAAAAATATCATATCTTTACAAGTACAAGCTGAGATTCATGCTAAAAAATGTTGAGTTAAGTGATAATTTTCAAACAGTGTAAGTGTTTGGACAACCAAATAGCTAAGTAGGTCTGAATGACTGCTGAGCCTACATACCATGCCAGAGTACTCCTGCTGGCTGCCTAGATATATTAATGACTTACAGTTATTAATATCTGACTAATCAACTATGGGGTATGGGCTGTCTGATAAAACCAGTCTATACGCCAAGGTTCATTATATAGGATAGAATCTCATTGTCAAAAAAAGAGAGAGAGAGGGAAGGAAGGAAGGAAGGAAGGAAGGAAGGAAGGAAGGAAGGATCCTCATTCAAGCCAAGGGAATCCTATCTTAGTTCCAGGCAAATTTTTATAGCTGACTTGTGCAGTGAATGGGAAGAAAATAGCGAAAAGCTGGATTAACAGTTAAAGTGCTGACATGAGAATTCAGAAGTAAACCCTATGAACAGTGCGGCTGCAATTCACCATCACAGTTGGATAAAGATAGAATGTGCTGCCTGTCACAAAGGGCAGGTTTGCTGACTTAACAACAGAGATTAAAGCATTCACCTTTGCTGAAGTTTTGACTCCTTTAATATTTTTAGGAAAAGGAGAGGGAAGAAAACTATATGAAATATTTCACAGAAATGTCTGTAGTGGTAATGGAATGTGACATGAACAAGAATAGATAAATGAGAAGGCAGACACAAGTGGATTGAACACTCCTGTTCAATAAAGAGCATAGGACAATGTTCTATAGTGCAGATTTCAAAAGAAATGATGAAATGTTTACATTTTCACACCAAGTACAGAGCTTGGTTCATACCAGAATAAACTTCCATTGGATCGCCATCATTAACTCTATTAATGCCAACAATTGGCCACTTACAGGTCTTTATTGAGTGCCATTAAACATAAGGCTTTGTTCCTGGTGTTGAGAACACAGCAGACATCACAGCAGGAAGGATGTCTGCATTCAAGGAGTTTAAGATCCCTGACTGCCCTGGTGTCTCATCCTAACCCAGGAAGCCAGAGAGTTTTCCAACATACTGTCCTAAGATACCAGTAATTGTATTAATACATTATTAATTATTAATAATGTTAATTAAGGTCTATCTATCCATCTCTCACATATCTATCTTAAGAGTTTTATTAGAGATATTAGTAATATTGTCTGGCTGTGAATTACCTTAAATCTATGCAGGTCCGAAACTATTTTCAGCTGTCACTTTTGAATTCTAGGTTGATGGATATTTGCCTGAAAAACTTGAAAGACATTTCTCCATTGTTTTTTGACAATTATTGTAAAGTATACTAACAAACTAGTTGTCTTTGTGCACTTTAATAATTTTTTACCTTATTTTATTTTATTTTTTAATTTTTATTTTATTTATTTATTTTTTTAATTGCAGAATATTATGGGTGTACAAATGCTTTGGTTACATGTATTGTCTTTGTACTGCCCAAGTCAGAGCTAAAAGTGTGCCCAACCTCCAGACTTTAATAATCTTAAAGATTATCCTTTTATTCTTGAGCTACTGAAGACATCAAGAATAAAAAGATATATCTACAATGGAAGAGTTGGATTTAACCAGGGTTGTGGCTTTGTCAAGCAGTGCAATGAAGTGAGAGAAAGGAGAGGAAGTCAAGAGTATATGCTAGACAGTGATAATTTAAGCCATGGACTCTAAGCTGAGTATAAAGGAGAGAGAGGGTATCAAGAGGAGGGATGGTAAAAAAATCTGGTAAAACCAATGCATTGGAGATCCTCACGTGTTATAAGTAATTTGCAGTCAGTGTGTTAGATGAAATGAGACAGAGAGACAGAAATGGGTGGTCAGTGAGTGAGAATCATAAAATTGAGTTGATAAAGGAATCACGGTTATTGGCATTGACAAGGACAAGGGTGTGACCATGGGACTTGGCATTAATAATTGTGGAAGTGTGGAGGACAAGATTTGGAGAGGAATTCATAGAACTCAGAGGCTAAGGTGTTAGAAAGAGCAACAACATACATCTTTAACTCACAAGAATATACACAGGAGCAATGTTGGAGATACTGATAATGAGCCACAAACTAAATTTGTGGAAAAATATAAGGTTTGTGAGTGATATAAACAGGTGATCAGAGATTTAAAACAAGCTGATTTTTTAGGGAGAAGGGAGAAAGAGAATGGTCTGAAAGTAGCAATGAAGAACAAAGTCTACGCCACTTTGAGACCCAGTGTGACAAGTGCTATGGTGGTAACAACAGAAGCCCCTGGTGAGAGCTGTAGGGTAGAAATAGTTGCCTGAAGGTCGAGCTGGGTGTTCATGAGAGCCAGAGTGGAAAGAGAACATTCTGGAAAGAGGTAGAGGATAAGGGGACTTTTCTAATGCTGGAATGGGCATTTCAGAGGGCACAGAAAAAATGTGGGAGAAGTGAGTGAGTGGAGAAGGAGAAGAAAAGGTTAGCATGCAGGAAATGAGAATTGCCCTCAGGATCTGTGGCTTCTGTGGTGACTGAACTTAAGAAAGATTTAAAAGTTTGAAGAGATTAGTACACTCCTAGCCAGAGTGTGATTTAGGGGTGAGGTGGGGGCGTTGGGAGGTAGAAAAAGAAGGGTGCACCTTATGTGATCCTCTTGTGATTCCTGTTGATAAAGTTGAGGCAGCCAGGGAAGATGGGCTCAGTTAGCCCTAGTGTAGGGTGGACCTGCTCCTGATTGCAGGTGGTGGAAGTAGGAAGTCTAGACAGAGGAGCCAGAGCCTGACTTCACTTGTAGCCTCCATTGGAGATGAGCAATAAATTTATTGACAGCATACTGACTCCCACTCAATCCTTGGGGGTACAATTTTGGGCTTTTGGGGACACCGGTTGTTACTCAGAGCATGTGGGTCCCTGAAAATAAGTATGAAAAGCCAAGAAAAATGGAAATCTGTTAATTTTTTTGGTATCCACAATTGAAACAACAAGGATAAAAACAAACTACTATTATATTTTGGGTGCATGGAGGGGAACAATTTGAGGGTCCCAATGGACAGAAAAACACTTAGGAACCCTGTACCCTGGGATGGAGCTGGGGTAGTATACAGATGCAGAGCTGAGGTCGTTGATAAAGCTCACTGGATGTTCATGAACTTTTTCCTAAATGGAAGCATCAGATGCATAGGTGCCAGGTACACCTCTCCTGGAGACTGAAGGAGTATTTCCCCGGTAAAAATATTAGTGGCAAAGTAGAAATTTGATTTCCCATTTTTTTTTTCTGCCTTAAAAGTGCCCTGCTGAAGCAAAAGGAAACTCACAGAAAGATAGACTGCATTCATTCCTGCTTTGTGTTCCCACCTCTATTCTTTTTTAAAAACCGCTTTCCCCAATTAAAATATGGTTTACTGTAACTGTGTGTACTGTCTCAGCATCATTTTGTAACCACCTGAAATGCTGAAATAAAAAGGTGTTTTTAATTTTTGTTTCAAAGCTTTCTTACAACATAGTCAATAAAGCTTTTATTGTGAACAGATTCCATTACATCCAATCATGAGCCATGCAAAATACTGCAACTATGAGAAACAACGTATTCACTTTCTTTTTATATTTGATATTTTAATGTTTCTTAAAGCACATAATAATTTTCCATAAAATTTCTATGTTTTGAGTACTGGCTTCACATATTAACACATGCTACATATTAATTATCTTTGGGCATAACTACAACATAATGATCAAATGAATTTTTTTTTTCTATTTATAATTTGTATCTACAAGGGTCAACAATTTTTTTAATTCAGGATATTATGGGGGTACAACCATTTTGGTTACATGTAATGCATTTGCCTTACCCAAGCCAGAGCTACAAGCGTGTCCTTCCCCCCAGTGAATATTACTACCCTGTAAACACCTTAGTGTTGATCAGTTAGTACCATTTCATGGTGAGTATATGTGGTGCATATTTTTCCATCCTTGTGATACCTCACTTTGAAGGATGGGCTCAATCTCTATCCAGGATAATATAAGAGGTGCCAGTTAGTACAACCCCTGTGGAAAGTAATTTGGAGATACCTCAAAGAGCTAAAAATAGAAATACCATTTGATCCAGCAATCACACTACTAGGTATCTACCCACAGGAAAAAAAGACATTCTGTAAGAAAGACATCTGCCCTCGAATGTTTATAGCACCACAATTCACAATTGCAAAGATGTGGAAACAACCCAAATGCCCATTAATACATGAATGGATTAATAAAATATGGTATATGTATACTATGGAATACGACTCAACTACAAAAAACAATGGTGAACTAGTACCTCAAATGAACATTTTTGTACTTAGATTTAATAACAATTTTCTAAATAGAAATGATGTATATATGATATCCCTCCTGACTTTGGGAAAATAATAATTTTGTGATAAAAGGAATTTTCATGGTTTTTCACATTTATTTCCTACATTTTTCTAAGATGCATTGTATTATTTACCTCAATTTATAGACAAAGGAACTAAAAAATTGGGCAATTAAATAATTCACCTAAGTATATAGGATGAGGAATATGTAGAACAGATATTTGAATCCAGTAGTCAATCCCAGGAGCCTAAGGTATTCGCCAATGCAGTATACATGCTCCAGCCCAAATGAAAAAGATTACAAATTTCTAGTAACTTGTATTTTAATTTAACTCTGTTTATGTATCCTTATAATAGTAATATTAATTAAAAAATATTGTGCACATTTTACGTGTCAAGCTGTGTGATAAATGGCTTATCATACATAAACCTCCCTTAAGCCTAACTACAGAATAAAGTGGAAAAATCCCCATTTTACAATAAGCAAAGCTATTTATTCATCCCAAGTCACATTCCTATTTAGCAGAGAAACTGGAAGTCAAAGGCAATCAGACTGCAGATCCTGCAATACTAGTTGATAGTTCAGTTCAAATGTTTCAGCAAATATCCAAGTTGTAACAAATATATTCTTTCCAGGTATGATATCTGCAATTTTATAGTCTCTGTAAACAATTATATAATTTAGACACAATAGATTTAGAGTATATTTAGACTGGTCAACTCTGAGTTTTTTAAATTCAAAAGAATTTTTTGATTGTGCAAAATTCTAAAGTTAAAATAAAATGCCTAATTTGCACAAAAGTACCAGAACATTCACTGTTTTCTCCATTAGTTTTATTCCAGTGAACATTGTACTATTCCTAACAATTTGATGAGGGTGATGAAGTGAATTGGTCCTCCAGATTTTCAAAGCTGGTGGAGTTATGCCCTTTTGGAAGTATTTTTTGTCCCAGGAATGTCAAAGCTGGCAACTTTTTGATGGCAATTTGTTTCTCCATCTGTCCCATACGTTTATGATAGTTGTGAAGAATGAATTTCACGCTATGCGAGTAGGCCTTTTCTTTTTGGTGCTGCCAAAGTGATTTCTTTAAGGAAAAGTCACCTGTGTGTTGGACTTCTGTGACTGCAGAGGTAGAACTGTTAAATTCTTTGACAAATCCTAAGGAGGCTCAAAAGTAAAGGACACATAAATAAGTAAATAAAGTCTGGTGCTTTTGTATTAGTCAATGTATATTATTAGGCTACGCTCTGGTGACAGATATACACCAGACACTTAGTGACTTGACACATGCAAGTATATTTCTGTCCAGTCACAAGGTCCCACCTAATATATGAAGACAGGAAAGTATGCACTAGCAATTTCTACCACAGCTGCCAACCCTTCTTCATTTAAAAACTTTGTCTTTCAATATTCCAGCCCTTTTGATATTGCAGATTACATAATCTATCACCCAGATGAGTGATGTAGATTTGGATTGTTTCATAATTTACTTTGAAAGAGAAATAAAAACTGTTAGAGAATTAAATTGCCCAACTTTTTGCCTATTATATTAAAAAATGTATTAATGTAATATTACAAACTGAAAAATTAACGTATCATTTTCTCAAGAAATAGCTAATAGAAGAGTTTTAGAGAAAATCAGAAGATTTTAGAGAAAATAGGAGAGCATGCCTAGTTTTTCTAAAATGTTGTAATCTCTAACATCTGAAGAATTTCGGGAGATTTATGGGCCTCTGAAAAACCTGTGTGTTCCTGGGTGAGTTAATTAACTTCCTCACGCCACATTTTCTTAAATTGTGGGGTGTGTGGTGGTGGTAACATCTTTTATAGAGTTGATATAGTAAGTGAGGCAATTCACATAAAGAAATTACAACAGTTCCTGGTATTTACTAAAAAAGCTCAGCCAGTGCTAAATGGACCCCTGAAAGAGTGATCATCACAACTATGTCACATTTGAGCCAAACTCAGATGTATACATCTGTTGGTTATGTAGGTTTTCTACCTGCTAACATGCTATAAAGGCGTCCCATATGTAAATGTTAATATACCTTTGGTAACCATTAAATGAAAACTTATGCTAATATATAGTAAGAGTTTGTTTTTAATGTTTTTAAGGATTCTCCTGCTCCGTTCTTTGATGTTGTCACTAGAAGTTCTGTGGATTTAATAATTTCCCACATAGATATAAAGTTAGGATTTATAATCTATGTTTATAGATTTATAATCTATAAATAAAATATTAAAAATTGAGTGAATTAATTTAATATGATTATTGTAAGACAAAGAATAATTGGGTAATAGGAGATGTTAAAGTTTTCAGTACTCTTTTAACTAATGATTGTGTTATAGGTTGAATTGTGCACCTTTCCAAATTGGTATGTTGAAGTCCTAACCCCCAGTACCTCAGAATGTGATCTTATTTGGAAATAGAGATGCTGCAAATGTAATTATAATTAAGATGATGTAATCCTGGAGTAGGGTGGGTTCCTAATCCAATGAGACTGGTGTCCTTATAAGAAAGGAAAATTTAAACACAGAAACATAGAGAGGGAAAACGATGTGAAGACACAGGGGAAACACCATCTACAAGCCAAGGTACACCTGAGGCTACCATTCTCAGAAGGAACCAACCCTGCGGGACCTTGATCTACTACTTCTAGCCTCCAGAACTGTGAGACAATAAATTTCTGTTATGTACAGCTGTCCCCAACCTTTTTGGCACCAGGGACTGTTTTCATGGAGGACAATTTTTCCATGAGACTGGGGAGGGAGGATGGTTTCAGGATAATTCAAGTGCATTACATTATTGTGTACTTTATTGTCATTACATTGTAATCTATATAATGAAATAATTATACAACTCACTCACCATACGTTTGGGACCCCTGGTGTAAGACATTCAGTTTGTGGCAAATAATGTCTCTTCTTAGATATATTATAATAATAATTCAGCTCTTTAGAATTTAGTGTCTATGTGCATTTCATACAGGAACATTTCCTCGGGTCTTTATTCCAGTGATTCTTGATGTATTTAAATGATTTTTTTGCAGATTATTGAAGTACTACATAAATAATACATGAAGTCCTTTAGCCATGCATCTAATAAAACCATCTAATAATTCGTTTGCAGAACTAAAATAATATATACTGACGCTCTAAACCTGAGCTTTAAACACAAAATTTCTCTCTTTAGTTGTCTCCTTCCTCCTCCATTCCACTTTTCTCCCAATTATATTGCAGCAATGAACACTGGATGTCATATAATATCCTCCCAGGAGCAATTGAATGTGTGTCTAATGGGTAAGAGAATGTGTGGACTCTAAATCAAGTTTCTTTATTTTACCCAGGAGATGCTACCGTAATGTTTTTGAGGCCAGAGTATACAAAGCAGAGACCAAACTTAAGAGCAAATCTCTCATTATTAGCTTTATAGTCAACAGTTGTAATCTTTTTTTTTTCTTTTTGATGTGGGACATTAATTCTCCCAATTTTATAGCCTCAGGTGGAATTTTACAAATATAAAATTTCTGCTTTTTATGAAACACACAATTATAAAGCAAAAGCCCAGTGCTACTTACTGTCCTTGACAATCAGAATTTGGTAGCCTTCACATGATGCCGCTAGCTTAATGTCTCCAGTGCTATGTCTTAAAAACAGTTATGTATTCATCCTGACCTTAAAAGCATCATCAGCTATGCCTTATTTAATTTAGGAAATCTCAGTTAATTTTTTATGTCCCAGTGTAGAATTCATTCTATCATTTTACTAGAATATGCTTGAGCTTTGATAATAAAACCTCCAGTGTTTGTTTTTAATATCATTGGGTCTTCTCTGTCTCTCAGTTCAAAGGCTTGTGAGAAGTGCTTACATATGAAGATTGTATCTTAATTTTGGAGTAGCTGCCCTCACAGTCTATATAACTGTGATTTGCCTCTGGCTTATTGTTTTTAAGCTTCAAGATTGACTTCTATGTTCCATTTTATAAAGTCAATGTCATAATCATAAAAATGATAGCTATTATAGCTATTTTTTATCATAATTCTCTTATTCTTTACAAGTATAAACTGAATCTCAGAGAGCTGTTCATTGAGAGTTTTAGATGAATTCAGGATGTACATAACAATTGGATACTAACAATAACAATATGTGCACACTCTATGTAAATTCTGTCCTAAGTATTACAGCTCCTTTAATCTCTACAATAATCTTATTTCATAGGGGCATTATTATAATCCATATTTTACATAACAGGAAACTGGAACTGAGAGAAGAAATAACATGCCCTAAATCATACAGCTAAGCTAGAAGTCAAATTCGGTTTCTTTAATTCTAAAGCTTTTTCTAAATGTCTGCTGTATCTACTAACATAGGGCACAGCTTTGGTATTTAGTGAGAGTTCTCCGATATACCTGACTTCATTCAATTTAAAAAGTACTAAGAATACATAAATCCTACATAAAATCTAGGGTAAAGTTCAAGGTAAAATATGCTAAACAAAAAACGATTCACAATTTATCATCAAATGACACGTTAACAGAAAAAGAGACACAAGTTATTACAGGGTAAGCATTGTTAGCAGTATCTTATTCTGGATTACAAAAGGGAGAATGTATTAACAAAATTTACTGGACCAAGATCTCTATTGAGGACAGTAAGTGGAAGAGTATAGAAACTTTTTTAATAATTTTAATTGAGTATCCACTCAATACATTCATTGAATCTTTTAGGGGATTTATATCAGAAGTATGAAATTAGCCCAACCATTGAACTAGCCCAAATTTTAAAAAATCCAGATTGTGCTCACACTTTTGAGCACTTTTCAGGAAATAGATGATATGGTAAGAGTTTTACATAACACTTAATTCCTAGAAAAATAACAGCAAAAAGCATACATTGTGAAATAATGAAACTTCCTCAAACATTTTAAATTCATTAAACTCTAAAGACAATTTCAGCACCAAATGCACTAGGTAAGTACACTAGCGAAATAAAATTAAACAGGGTAATTTGCACAATAATTACGATGATATGAAGCCATTTTCTGAGAAGCAGTGGCAGGAAAATTTGTTACCATTTTTTAAAAAGTCCTTCTGGTTTCTGTGTCTATCACTATTACATCTTCTAGACCATACTACAAAGAGTAGTCAAAATAATTTTTCTACTAACTGACTTGAATATATTTGGCCTGAGCTCTCTGTTGATTCTTCAGTGCATGTAGAATAAAACCTAGACAGTTTAGCCTGGCATTCAAGACCTTGTATAATTTCTTAGTAATCTAGTTCTCATCCTCCTTATTTATTATTTATTTAGTTAAGAATATTATGGGGGTACTCACCCTCTTTATTTATTTAAGACTATTATGGGGGTACACACATTTTGGTTACATATAATGCCTTTGCCTTGCCCAAGCCAAGGCTACAAGTGTGCCCTTCCCCCATATAATGTGCTCCGCATCCATTTGTTGTGAGTTTACCCACCCCCCTCCCACCTGACCAGCGCCCAGTGAGTATTATTACCATGTGAGCATCTTAGTGTTAATCAGTTAGTACCAATTTGATGGTGAGTACATGTGGTGTTTGTTTTTCCATTCTTGTGATACCTCACTTAGAAGGATGGACTCAAGCTGTATCCAGATATAGAGATGCTAGTTCACCAATATAAGAGATGCTAGTTCACCATTGTTTTTTGTAGTTCGGTAGTATGCCATGGTATACATATACCACACTTTATTAATCCACTCATCTACTGATGGGCACTTGGGTTGTTTCCACATCTTTGGAATTGTGACTTGTGCTGCCATAAACATTTGAGTGCAGATGTCTTTTTTACAGAATGTCTTTTTTTCCTTTGGGTAAATATCCAGTAATGGGAGTGCCAAATCAAATGGTAGTTCTACTTTTAGTTCTTTGAGTTATCTCCATACTCCTTTCCACAGAAGTCTTACTAGTTTGCAGTCTCACCAGCAGTATATGAGTGTTCCTATCTCTCCACATCCATGCCAACATTTGTTGTTTCGGGACTTTTTGATAAAAGCCATTCTCACCAGAGTTAAGTGATATCACATTATTTTTTATTTGCATTTCCCTGATAATTAGAGATGTTGAGTGTTTTTTTGCATGTTTATTGGCCATTAGTCTCTTGTTTTGGAAAATTTCTGTTCATGTCCTTTGCCTACTTTGTAATGGAGTTGCTTGAGTTTTTCCTTGCTGATTTTCGTGAGTTCTGTAATAGTCTAATGGCAGCCCTTTATTGGATATATAGCATGCAAATATTTTCTCCCATTTTGTATGTTGCCTGTTTGCTCTAATGATGGTTTCCTTAGTTGTGCAGAAGCTTTTTAATTTGATCAGGTCCCATTTATTTATTTATTTTTTCCTGTGATTGAT
Organism: Eulemur rufifrons; assembly: GCF_041146395.1. Taxonomy (NCBI): domain Eukaryota; kingdom Metazoa; phylum Chordata; class Mammalia; order Primates; family Lemuridae; genus Eulemur; species Eulemur rufifrons. The sequence goes on from NC_090997.1 coordinate 40,109,036, forward strand.
TTTGAAGTCTTTTTCATAAATTCTTTGCCTCAGCTGATGTCTGTAAGAGTTTTTCTAATATTTTCTTCTAGGATTCTTACGGTTTTATGCCTCAGGTTTAAGTCTATTATCCATCATGAATTAATTTTTGTGAGTGGAGAGAGGTACAGATCCTATTTCAGTCTTCTACATGTGGCTATCCAATTTTCCCAGCACTGTTTATTGAATAGGGATTCTTTTCCCCAGTGTATGTTTTTGTCTGCTTTGTCAAAGAACAGATGACTATATGAGGATGGTTTTATATCTCGGTTCTCAGTCCTCTTGCATTGATCTATGTCTCTGTTCTTATGCCAAGACCATGCTGTTTTGGTTACTATAGCCTTGTAGTATAGCTTGAACTCTGGTAAATTGATGGCTCCCAATTTGTTCTTTTTGCTTAAGGTTGTTTTGGCTATACAGGGGTCTTCTCTGGCTCCCTATGAAGTATAGAATTATTTTTTCTAGATCTGCAAAAAATGATGTTGGCATTTTAATAGGGATTTCATTGAATCTATAGACCACTTTGGGTACTATAGACATTTTACCAATAGTTATTCTGCTGATCCATGAGTATGGTATAGTTTTCCATTGGTTTGTGTCCTCTATTTCCTTCCTCAGTGTTTTGTAGTTCTTCCTATAGAGGTCTTTTACCTCCTTAGTTAAATATATCCCAAGGTATTTTATTTTCTTTGTTGCCTTTGTGAAAGTTATTGAGTCTTTGATTTGGTTCTCAGTTTGACAGTTGTTGGCATATATGAATGTTACTGATTTGTGTACATTGTTCTTGTAACCTGAGACTTTGCTGAATTTATTTATCAATTCCAGTAGTCTCTTGTCAGAATCTTTGGCATTTTCTACATATAAGATAATAGCGTCAGCAAAGAGCAATAGTTTGACCTCTTCTGCCCCCATTTAGATGCCTCTGATTTCCTTTGTCTGATTGCACTGGCTAGGACTTCCAGCACTATGTTGAATAGAAGTGGTGATATAGGGCAACCTTCTCTGGTTCCAGTTCTAATCTGGAATGCTTTCAATTTTTCCCTGTTCAGTACAATGTTGGCTGTGCTTTTGTCATATATGGCTTTTATCATTTTTAGATAAGTCCCATCTATGCCTATTTTGTTAAGCATTCTTATCATAAAAAGATGCTGAATGTTGTGGAATGCTTTTTCTGCATTTATTGAGAGAATCATATGGTTTGTTTTTACTTCTATTTATATGTTGAATTACATTTATAGATTTATGCATGTTGAACCATCCCTGCATCTCTGGGTGCCTATCCTGCAGAAATTATTCCACAACATCGAGAAGGCAGGAGTCCTCCCCAACATGTTTTATGAAGCCAACATCACCCTGATGCCAAAGCCAGGAAAGGACTCAAAGTAAAAGAAAACTACAAACCAATATCCCTTATGAATACAGATGCAAAAATTCTCAATAAAATCCTAGCAAATTGCATTTAGCTATTCATCAGAAAAAAAATAATCCATCATGATCAATAAGACTTTTTAAAGAAAGGTTTTAAATTTATATGGACCTGATTCATCAGTTAGTTCTTTTATGGATCATGCTTTTGGTGTTTTGGTGTCATACATAAGAAATTGGTGTCTCATCAAAGGTCACAAAGACTTCTGTGTTTTTTTTCAATAAGTTTGGAATTTACTTTTATTTTTGTCTTCTATTTTGAGTTAATCTTTATATTAAAATAAAGCTCGTTTTAAGGAACAGAAATTTATTTCCTCATAGTTCTAGAGGCTGTAAAGTCCAAGATCAAGGTCCTTGCTGATTCGGTTTCTGGTGAGGACTCTCTTCCTGGCCTGTTGTTGCCTGCCTTCTTGCAATATCCTCAGAGGGCCTTTGCTCAGATGCATGCACACTGAGAAGGGGAGAAGAGAGAGCAAGCTCTCTGGCATATCTTCTTTATTTATTTTAACATGTTAGGGAGGAACAAACATTTTTATTATTTAATACATGGATACCTTCTATAGTACTTAAGTGGGGGCTTTTAGTGTGTCCATTGCCATAATAGTGTTCATTGTACCTGATAGTTTTTAACCCTCATCCCCCTCCCAGCAACCCCTTCTTCACTGAATTGCTTTGTATCTTTGTCAAAAATCATCTTTCCCTTAAAAGTATGGATGTTTATACTCTATTCTGTTTCATTAATCTATTGTGTAACTTAATACTAATACCACACTGCCTAGATTTTTAGTAGCTTTAATGACATTTGAAATCAGGCAGTTTGAGTCCTTTAAAGTTTGTTTTGACTCTTCCTTTACAAATCTAGATAAATTTTAGAATTAGTTTGTTCATTTCTATTAAAAAATCAGATGGGATTTTGATTGAGATTGTGTTGGCTCTATAGATCAATTTGAGGAGAATTGACAATAACACTGAATCTTCTGAACAAAGATCCTGTTATATTTCTCTCTGACCTAATTAATTTCTCTCAGCAATGTTTTGTAATTTTCATTGCACAAGTCTTTCATTCTTTTTAGTTAAAATCTTCCCTAAATATTTCATATTTTTGATGCTATTGAAAATGATATTAATTATTAATTTCAGTTTCTTATGGTTTGTTGCTAATACACAGAAATGGAATTGATTTTTGCCTACTGATCTTCCTCACTTGATAAACTTACTTATTAGTTCTGGTAGCATTTTTGAAGATTGTATTGAATTTTCAACAGAGACATTCATGTAATCTATGAATAGTGACAATTGTACTTCTTCCTTTCCTACCTGAATGAATTTTATTTCCTTTTCTTACCTAAAATTGCACTTGCTAGAACCTCAAGCATGACATTAAATAGGAATGAGTAGACATTCCATTCTTGTTCTTAAACTTTGAAAGAAAGCATTCAGTCTTTCATCATTAAGTGTAATTTTAGCTATAAAGCTTCCTCATAGGTGTACTTTATTAGGTTAAGAAATTCCTTCTTATTACTATTTTAAATCAGAAATAGATCTAGATAATTTTATATCTATATTTATATGGTTTATTGATATTTTTAATTACAGTGATTGAATTTTAAATCTTAAACCAACTTTACATTCCTAGAATAAACTCAGCCTGGTAATGAAGTATTAGCTTTTTATATATTGTTGTATTTGATTTGCTAAAATTTTGTTTAGAAATTTTGCGTCTATATTCATGAGGAATATTTGTCTGTAGTTCTCTGGTTTGGATATCAGGATAATCATAGGATGAGTGAGGAAATACTATCTCTTCTTCATTTTTCTAAAAGAATTTCATAAGAACTGGTATTAGTTTTTCTTTGTTTTTTAGAATGCACAGTGAAGCCATATAGTCTTGGGGTTTCTTTGTATAAAGTTTTTTGGTTTTTGCTTTTTTAAAAAATATTAAATTTCAGTTTCTTTAATAGATGTAGCTTGTATTATCTATTTCTTCTTGAGTTAGCTCAAATGAGCTGAGTAAATTAGTTTGTGTCTTTCAAGGAATTTGTCCATTTCATTTAAGTTGTTGTAGTTATTGGAATAAAGTTCATTATATTCTCTAATTATCCTTTAACATCTGTACTAATGTCACTTTTTTCATTCCTAATATTCATAATTTGTATTTGATGTCTCTTTTTTTCCTGATCTTTCAGACTGGAGGTTTTTTAATTTCATTTATGTTCTCAAATAATGAGATTTAGTTTTTATTTAGTTTCTCTATTGTTTTTATTTTACAAAAATTTTATTAATATTTCTCTGATTCTGAGTTGCAGTTTTTGTCTTTCACTACTTTAAAAATGTTTCTTCACTGTCTTCTCGATTCCATTTTTTAAAACAAGAAACATGCTTTCATTCTTACCTTTATATAATAGATCTTCATTCACTGAATTTAAGATTTTCTCCTTCTCACTGGTTTAGAGCAATTTAATTTTGATTTGCTTTGGTGTAGTTTTCTCTGTGTTTCTCATGCTTGGGGCTCATTGGGATTGTTGAATCTCTGAATTTAGAGACTTTTCAAAATTAGAAAAATTTTTGTTCATTTTCAATTTTTTTTTTGCCTCTCTTCCTTTTCCTGCTTCCAGGACTCAAATTACAGGCATATGATGCCATTTGAATTTTTCACACAACTCACTGATGCTCTCTGTTCATCTCTCTGGGTTTCATTTTTAGATAGTTCCTATTGCTTTACTTTCAAGCTTACTTATCTTTTCTTCTGCAATTTCTAATGTCTAATCTGGCATTAATCATGTACAGGGTATTTTTTATCTCATACATTGTAGTTTTCATCTCTAGAAGCTTAATTTTAAAAATATTTTCCATATCTTTATTTAAATTTTTAAACATTATAATATGTTTATAATGCTTGTTTTAATATTCTTATCTACTATTTAACATTATTGCCAGTGCTGGATTGGTTTTGATTAGGCCTTATTATAGGTCATATTTTGACTCTTTGTTATATACCTAGTAATTTTTTATTGGATGCTAAACATTGTGAATTTTATACCTTGTTGGGTGCTGAATATCTTTCTATTGCTACAAATGTTCTTGAGCTTTGTCCTAGAATGAAAATAGTTAATATGGAAATTTTTTGACTTTTTTTTTTTTTGCTTTTAAAATGTGTTAGGTAGGACTAGAACAGATATCAGTCTATGGCCAATCAGTCCCCACTATTGAAGCAAGATCATTTTGAATACTGTACACGATGACCAGTGAATACCAAGGTTTTCCTATCTGGCTGGTGGGAACAGACACCATTCATATCCTTGTGTGAGTGCTGAGTTATATCATCTCTATTTTTTAGGTAGCTGATTTTTGCTGACTCTGGTTGTTTCCTCACATAGATTTACTGATCAGTACTTATCTAAATACTCCAGACAGATCCACTCCCAAATTCTAGAGTTCTCTCTCTGAACGTCTCATCTCTGGAAATGTTTCCTGAAAATTCTAGCTGCCTTTTTCTCCACAGAATTTCAGATCTGTCTTCTCATGTTAGGGTTGCTAGACTCAGCCTGGGTTCATTCTCCCTGCATTGTGACCTGAAAAGTCTCCTAAATTAACATGCTGGGGCAATTGTAGTTCTAGTGTGTTTGTTTCCCATTTCTCAGATATCAGTGTTCCTCATTGCTTGATGGATAGTATCTTAGAAACCCTTTCTCATACATATTGTTCATTTTTGATTGTTTCAGGCAACAGAACAAATCTGATCTCTTTTACTTTATCTTGATCAGAAGTGGAAGTCTAAAATAGCCTTTTAATTGACAAGTAAATTCCAGTCTGAATATTTTTTAAAAGAATAAAAATGTTACATTGTTACCATTCTGTCTGGAATTTACTCATACCTAGAAAATACCAGAGTTGTTGCTTATTAAAGTAATAAGTAATTTTTTTTCTTAGAATCCTTGAAAATAATTGAAGTCTCACATCCTTGGCCTAAAAGAAATCAGGGTGGAACAAGTGAGAATTGAGCAACAGTCTAATGATGAAGATCTTAATATATTTAGTCTGTTTTTTTCTTTTTGTCTGGTTTTCATGCTAATCTGAACTTGTGCAAGATTCTAAATCTACTTGAGACAGAAAGACTCTTATGCTCCTCTTAAATTTTGATATGGATGGGATCTAAGATAGGTGGATTTAGTAAAGATGAGCTGAAATGATCAAAAATGATATGGGTTAAATAGACTGTTTGAAGCCATAATCAATTTTTGGATATTATTTGTGAAATTAGTTAAAACAATTTTATATTACAGAATGTTTTAATTACTAATAAGACCAATATGTCTCAGGGCTCAATGTGAACTCTCTCCCTTTGCCTTGGTAGAAGTGAAAGTGCTGTGGTAATCTGACATTTGGGAACAGAAGGCCACGAAAGGGCCAGTAGCGATGCTACAAACAAGACACACTGTAGAACTGGGGACAAAATTAAAATGGTAACAAATTCTGAACCACTGAAGAACATCCTAAATTCATCTCTTTTTAAAGTAAAGGACCTTGTGCTGTGGCCATTAAATAATCGTGGCTGACTATGTGGTAGGGTATTAATATTAATCTTTTGTTTTCTAGAATGTATTTTGCCAAAACAGAATCTGTTTTTGTTATGCTCTAGAAGCTATCATTATGAATAAGTATTTAAAATTTCCCTTTGTCAATTTCATTATTTATATCTGAACATTGGAACTTAGTTACGTTTGCTTATTTAGGTCAAAATGACCTCAAATTCCTAAACTTGGAATATGAGAATTTCAGACTGCAGTGTTATCAGAACCACAGAAAAGTGTCACCCTTTCAGAGGTGAGGGGGAGCAAAGGGAGTGAGTGCACTGGAATGTCAACCCGGACTTTGGACTGTGTGAGGATAACCTGCTGTATGTGCTATTTCCTAAGTGTGTTTCTCCATCTGAATCTGTGCTTTGAATTATTTTTCCCCTAGATGTGTTAGTTCTTTTTTCCAAGTTGAACCTTATTTTATTTTCCTTTCAGGGCCCATTTTATTATTCCAACATTTCCCATTTTAATATCATCTGCAGAATTCATTAAGACCCTGTTTACTCCCTTGCTGAGGTCTCTGAGACACAGAGCTGGACGGGGCTTGGGGTCAGACCATCCATCCCCTCTCCTCCACGCAGCCCTCATAATCCACACTGGCCCACATACACAAGGGTTTAATCTGCTACAACATTTCCTGTGGAAGGAGATTTCCTAGGCTTCCCCCTAGCACAAAACTGAAGTGGAAAATGGAAAAGATAATAACAACAATATGTTTTCCTTTGCTGCTTGGGAATAAAGTAATAAACAAAATGATTAATCATCATTCAGCACATGTCCAGAACTTGGCTAAGTAGCATGAGTGATATAAAGAAGGGAAAGATTTGGCCCTCTCCCTTGAAGAATCACTATCTAATTTAGAAGAGAGAGCATACACATACGTATACATACTCCTGAAACAATGAGAAAACGAAGCACCATGCACAGATATACTGACTTATGAGATGCAGAATGGAATTGCCCAGAGAGTAAAAAATATTCACATGGATTGTAAAGCTCAGCAAAGGTTTAGCAGAGGAGGAAGAGCTTGTCTCCCAAGTATTAATATTTACATATAAATTCATGCTGCTCTGTTCCAGGTATTTATAAAGCATCTACTATATGAGAGAAGTTCTCCTAAGGAAAAGGGAGTAATAGACAGATCTTATGCCATCACCAAGCTTTCATATGAGAAGAAACAAAAAATATCACTATACAATGTGATAGGAACTATCAAAACTTTTTATTCTGGGTTTCTTTTCCTAATACTAAAAGTCAGCAAAGCAAGATGCAATCTGCATGGGTTATTAGATTCATAAATAATTTATTGACTGATTCACTCACTTACTTGTCTTGAGTGTTTACTCTGTGAAAGGCATTAAGCTAGATATTACATAAACATGAAAAGTCTATTATGGACAAATATACAGCAAATACATAATGCAAAGTAGAAAATGATTGCTACATTTTTACCTGGCTTATATTTCAGTAATCAACACAAGCCTAAGAGAGCCATTCAAAAATATCTGTGTTATATGGGAAGACATTTTTAATCAAAAGGACTGGCAAGAAACGAGGCCATGTTGGGGAGCTGGGAAGGAATCTGGCCTTACTCTGTAAGGAGTATGCAAGTAGCCACCAACCACATTGTCCCTCTATTGGAAATGTCTGAATAGCATGGTGATATTCAGGAAAGTTTAACAGCAGCAGCAGTAACAGAAGTAACAGCTTATATATTTGGGACTTATTCTAGGTCAAGCTCTTATTTAACAATTTTAAATTGTAGAGTGTCATTTAATCTTCCCAGCAGGCCCACGACATAGCTATTATTATTCTCCATATTTCACACAAAGTAAATCTGAGCCTTAGAAACTAACAACGTCTGATCCAGCTAGAGAAGCTTGAAGTCCTTAAAGTCTGTGGTCAAAATGTGAGAACTAGGAGTTGCCATGAGGCCAGAGATATTTGACTTTCCACAATGGCCAAAGGCAATGGTTCTTAACCTGAGGTGCATACTAGAAATACCTGGGGAGAATAAAAATATCATTGTTCTAATCTGATAAAAATCTGTGGATATGAATCTTGGGCATCAGAATTTCTAGAGGCTCCCCAGGTGATTTCAGCAGCCATCCAGCTCTGAGAACAAATGCCTTTAGGTCTTCCCCAGAGGAGAGGAGAAAAACAAATACCCTAAAGACAAACAAACAAACAAAAACAACAATTATATATATTATATATTAAAATATACATAATATATATCCATGCAAGTGCTCCTCGACTTAGGATTATGCCCCAATAAACCCGTCATAAGTTTAAAAGATGAGTTGAAAATGCATTTAATAAACACATCTAACCTACTAAATATCATAGCTTAGCCTAGTCTACCTTAAACATGCTCAGAACATTTAGATTTGCCTACGGTTGGGCAAAATGATCTAATACAAAGACTATTTTATAATAAAATGTTGAATATCTCATGTAAGAACATTGTACCATATATTGTTAGCCCTGGGAAAGATCAATGTTCAAAATTCTAAGTGTGGTTTCTACTGAATGTGTATCACTTTCTCACCATCATACAGTCAAAAAATTGTAAGTCAAGCCATCGTAAGTCAGGGGCCATCTGTATAGTCTTCCTGGTTACATTCAGAATTCACATATACATCCAAGAGTAAATTTCAAGAACAGAAGCCTGCCCCAGTAAATATCAAATTTCTTCTTGCTGTGGGTTGTCCTACAATAGGCAGAGCCATACCATTTAAACAGGTTATAGCCTTCATCTAAGTGATCCAAGAAGTTAAAAGGGTAATGTTTTCCTTGTTTCAAGTCTGTGTGATAAGTTTTTTAATATCAGGACTCCAATGTTTATCTATAAATTATTAAAAATAATTTTTATTAAGTAGAATGAATGACTGCTTCATTTTGAATCTGACGAGCTTGGAAGAGCTAAGATTAGCTGAGGTCTGTTGGTGGGAGAGAAATCCTCTATGTTAGCAGTCTCGGTTAAATGAATCCTGAGCTCCCTACAATGGCCATTTGATGGTTTCCCAATTATTCTTCAGAGGCACACATTACATAAGATTGAGATAAAAGTTCAAACACATATAAGAGATCATGCATGAGAAAAATATCTGTCCTGAATAGCCTTAAGGATCTATACATAAAATATTAATAACATTTTCCTTATAAACAGCAACTCTCTTAGAATTTTGAAACAAGTCCTGATCTTATCGGTTGACAGGTAAAGTAGAAGTGTTATACCTATAGATATGCAGCAATATACTGGATATAGGGAAGAAGACAGGAGACTTTCTACATTGGGATTAGCAAATTTTAAAGTTTCAACAATTCCTTTTCTGAAAATTTTGCTTGGTGATTCAGAACTTAAAATCTCATGCCTGGATGGAAGTGAGGGATAAGGAGTAATTACTGATAAATAATTAAGTTATACGAAATATGAAAACTCTTTTAAAATCTAATGTCAGGCTTAAAATAATACTTTTCTCTTAAAACATAGTTCTTGTTTTTGCGTAGACTACACATTTTCCTAAAAGCTGCAAATAAATTTAACATCTTTAAAGATGTCAATTAATTCATTCCAGTGAATTGCAGGCTTTTAGATCCCAAGCAAGTGCTTTTGCTTGACAATTGAAATTGGTTCATGGAGTATTATTTTAGGCCAGAAAAATCTAATGACCTTTCTGCCCTCCAAGTTTCAAGCCACAGATTTCAGGAACAGAGACCAATGAAATATGTATCCTATGTTTCAGCCAGCAAAAGTAGCAAGGAGATATCCTGTGGCTAGGAAAGAGCATGTTTCTTAATAAGAAAATGACTGTTTGAGCACTGTAACACATAAAATCATTTCCTGGACTGTGTTTTACATGTGGCTTTCTATTATTATCTGATACACTGACTTTGCATGCTTGATATCTCTGATCTTCATCTCCATCCACATTAAAAATCTTCACTTAACCTCTTTCCTCCATCAGTGAATTTATATGTTTCTCAATTCTGACCAAAATGATTACTGAAAGGGCGTCAAGGACATGGGACATAGGAATGGGAGAGCTAATCAAAAAGAAAATTTCTTCTAGGGAAACTGAAAGATGTCATTATACTTTAATTTTTCTCAGAGTTCTGATATTAATTTATGTGCTATCAAAGTGTCAATCATCAATGCTTTTTGTTTACAAACTGCAGCATCTCACAAGTGGAACCACTACTCCCCTTCCTGCCATCAATCTTTTGTAGTTCAGCCTATCATTTCTCCACATATAATCTCCAGCATGGGTTTACTGTTAAGTAATGGCATTCAGAAACAGAGTAAAGGAGGGGAGACTAGATGAAGCAGAGATGATATGTGCATATATACACTCTCCCCTCACTCTTAGATAATCTCTTTATTTTTAGTATTTGACTTCTCCCCTCTTAAGCACTTTGGTTTTATTCCTCCAAAGAGATCACTAGTTTAAATCCATTTATACTTTATAAAAGGGTACATGGCAGTGACAGTAACTTTTAAGGGCCACTCATAACTAACTGAAGTGGTAATTTATATTGAAATGGGTGGATATAGACTTTACTCCATATATATCCTTTAATTAATGATGTATTAATTAATACATCATTTTATCGAATGCTATGGTAATTACTGTGGGATGCAACTGTAAATAAGAACATGAGACACAAAGAATTTATAGTTTTCTGGAGTTTAGTAATAAAATTATAATTTAATTATCATACGGTATGTTATAATAGAAAGCATACTGGATTAGATGACAAAGAAAGTCAGAGCCAACCCCTACATCACCATTTCCCATTAGGGGCCTGTTATTGACTGAATTATGTTCCCAGAATTCATACATTGAAGCCCTAACCCCCAATGTCACAATATTTGGAGATAGGGCCTCTAAAGAGGTAATTAAGGTTAAACAAAGTCATAAGGATGGGCCTTAATCCAATATGACTGATGCCCTTATAAAAAGAGGGAAGAGATACCAGGAATGCATGTGCACAGAGAAAAGGTCACGTGAGAAGGTGGCCATCTGCAAGCCAAGGAGAGAGGTCTCAGGAGAAACCCATCCTGCCAGCACCTTGATCTTGGACTTCCAGTCTCCGTAAGTATGAAAAAATAAATTTCCGTTATTTAATTCACCTAGCATTTAATATTTTGATATGTTAACCCTATAGAACTAATACAGGACCTTTAAGCAAATCACTTAAAATTGTCAACCACAGCCTCCTCCTAAAACATTCTGTCCTCATATTCTCTGTCATTTCTTGGCTGCCTATTCTCAACGATTTTTCCAGGCAATTTTTCCTATGCCTTTCTCTTGAGGTGTTTGGCATGGATCTGCCCCAGGTGTTCTCCTCTTTTCAGCGTTAACTTTCTTCCAGAGGACCCTGCACACTCCCATTGCTTCAGAACTACCTAGTTGCTCATAGATCAGCCAGACCTTTATTCTTAAGCCTTAGACTTGTGCATTTAATTTCTTACTTGACATCTCTAATTCAGCTACCTTAAACACAAAATGTTCAAAACCAGACTGATCATTTTTCTCATGTTTGTTTCCTTCTTCATTGGAACCACTATCCACTCAATCTAAGAAATCAACTTGGTGGTCATCTTTGACTCCTTTTTCTCCCTCACTCCCCAGAGCCAACTGGTAACAAAGTTTTGTGAATTCTGCTTTAAAACATATGTCTTGAGTCTGTGTTCTTATCTTCATCCCCAAGATTACCAAGCTCATGAAAGCCACCATCATCCATATGATAGACTGTAGCAGACTTTCAAATGATCTCCTTGGATCCAGTCTTAGTCCCTCAACTCTACTCTTCACAGTGTAGCAAGATTGTTTTTTTAAAAAACAAATATGGTTCTGATACTCCCTTTGGAAGGACAAAATCTTCAATGTCTTTGGCTTTCAGGGTAAAGATAAAATTTCTTGATATGCCTTAAAAAGCCCAGTCCCTGCCTAACACACACCCACTCCTTTCCCCCTCATGCACTCTATGTCCAGCACAATTCTGGTCTTCTTTCAGGTCTTAGTGCCTGTCAATTCTTAGTTACCTCTTGACTTTCATACAGGCTTTGATCTTTGTCTGAAATAACTTTTGCTACTTATTCTGGGTAATTCCTTCTCAAAACTTGGGTTCAACTAAGACCATGCTTTTTTCATTACTGTCCCCTGCCCAACCTCCTACCATACCAGGGCAAATACCACTGCTGTGTGTAATCATAGCATTTTGTATATCCCTAACTCCTTTCCCTAGTATTTTAATCAGTTGTCTTCATTAATATCTCACTATAATATTAATAGTGCTTGGCATTCTATATTATTATTCTGATTGACTAATAACTATTAATTGAATGAATAAATGAATAAAACTCACTGAATCGATAAACTAGAAATAACAATGATAGTCTATATTGTCTTAGTGAAAATCCCTTAAGAAAAGGGATTAAAACATGCAAAAAGACTAAGAAACGGAAAAAAGATTATTATGAAAAAAATAGGCAAACACTATGTATTATGGCCTTCAGATAAACAGAATAAGAAAATTCTATTTAACTCAAATTATATTTAATTGTTTAAATAATTCTAAATGATACTAAACTTTAAAACCTGTAAATCTATAGCACTTGGGGAAATTCTACTTATTTCTAGGTGAGCATATAAACCTGTATATGGACAGATATGCATAATCTGTTATATTTGTGTATATCATGTGATATTCATATAATATATTAAAATGTAAGAATTTAAACTATACAAGTGATTTGGAAATTTTGACCCATAAATCTATAACTATGCTGGGAAAGGACTAAAGTTGTAATTTTATTTTCTTTTGTAGATTTTATTTTTCAAGCTCCAATGATTTTTCTTGCAAAATTCATTTAGTATCGCTTGATTCTTACATTCCTGAAAATCTTCCCAGAGACATGATTTCCAGATTCTACTCTAACATTGTCCTTTGCAAATTTAACTAAATGTTTTCATAATATTTGGATATTTCTTTATTTCTGACTTATTCTCCACACGGGATTGTAATGTTTACTAAAATAATGAATTATGCTTGAAAAAGTTCTCAGAAGTTATCTTACAGGAATCCCATCTCCAGTTAGATGGTTTTCCAGCATTAGCTTAAGCATTTCCAGGGACTTGGCACACTCTATTTTCTAAGGGAATGCTTTTCAGAGTTGAAAAGATTTTTCTTTTATTACTGCAAATTATGCTTCTGTGTTACTAAAATCAACTTGCTGGTCCTAGCATTTTCCTCTGTAGCAAAACTGATTTTCCATAAGGCAGCACTTCCAATTTTTAAGATTAATTCAAAAAATGTTGCAAATAAAATAATGGGTTTGAAATATTTGTCACTATAACTCTTTTCTAACCTATGCTATTGTTTTCTAAACATTCAATTCATATAATTAACTGATACATCTCATGTGAATTTTAAATTTCCTATCTGTTTCCTCACATGCATTCCCTTTTAGGGTCAACATAACAATGCTTTATATAGGTGATATCCCCCTGCCCACCATCATGCATTCTAGGGTAGTATTACTTACCTTTTGTTTTCTACCACATCTTAGCTGTTCTCAGGATACTTTCTTGTTTGTCAATGTTTCTCTCAAAGAAACAGAAACAATGTTGTAAAGCTGGAATGACAATGATATAAAACACTCCTGAAATTCTCTTAAATTTGATACTATGCATACAAATGAGGAAAGCACAGGCTCAGACGACTCTATGGCTTCCTCTACACGTCTTAGCTATCTAGTGGTAGTGCTATGATCAAAACCTACGGCATTGTGTTTTAGCTAAGAGTCTAGCTTTCAAGACAAATATTGGATTCTAATTCCAAAGACAGGTTCAAATACACTATTACTAATTCAAGTTTCCCCTATTTTGTAACTAGTCTTCTTGAATCCAAGTGAGAACTTACAAATTATCTTCAAACTTCTAGTTTTTGGCTTATCTAGCTGAGATAATTTTGAATCATAATTCTGTTAATTCAAATGAACATATATACCTTCTGATTTGATTAAAATGTGAAACAAAATCAAATCTCATGGTATAATGGTGGTTAATGTTCTCCACAAGATGCTAATAACCATTATTTTTTTTTACTAATAATTAATTAATTTTGCAATACAAAATTTTAGAACTTGACACAAATCTACCCCACATCTACAGATTTCTAGCCCATTTCTAAAATTCTACAAAGGAATTGTAACTAACTGCCAAAGTACCTTGCCTGAAAATTATTTTTCTTATTAATAGATTATCCTTTCTGTTTTTTCTTAATGTTACAACCTCTTCTTCATTGTACATCTTCTTGCTTAAGAAATATCTACATATCCCTTTGTATTATTCCTACTATTTTTCACAACTCTCAATTTGTTCTGAGCTTCATTCTTATGGGTGTTATTCTTAGAAGTGTATGCCACTCTTATGTGTTCCTTCCTTCTTACTTTTCCATTACAGATGGTAATACATAGTCTTTGAAAGGATTTCCTTTGATCAATTTGATATGTTACAATATTGATAATTATTTATGTTATGCTGAAAGCAGACACCAAGTCTCTGGACCAGGGACAGAGTGTTATCACTTATAGCAATGACTACATTAGTGTTTTTTGTTGTTGTTAGCTGATGTTTATTATGTTTTTTATTTGAATGCTTGTTTTTCCAGTGCTCAGTGGACAGCACATCTCGGAGAACCTCCCAGAGCCCGGGGCTCTGAGCTATGGTCATGGACCATGCAGGAGGCTTCACTGGACTGTGGAGGCTGAGGGCGTTCCCTGAGCCCTTCTGGTGACAGGGAAGGAAGAGAGGCGGAGAGCATCATTCTGTCTTAAGTTAGTGCTTTCTCCATTCTGTACTTCCTCCACGCCCTGTTAGTCATAATCACCATCGTTCTCTGGGACAACAATGTCGTGTTCCTCAAATAGAGCAGCAAAGTTCTTGCTACTGAGCGTCCCGACACAGAGAAAGGGGATCACAATGGAGAACACGCACAGAAGGCCGGAAGACATTTTCACCGGTTTGGGCAAAATGGCGCCGCTGCAGATAAAGGATGACTGACTTCGACCTCACTAGGCTTTGACCTGAGCCGCCGTCATTGCCACCTTTCCTCAAGTTTGGCCCGCTCCGGAGATCCCTCGAATCGGACGGGTGCCCGTGCTAACCCCCGAGCCACTCCTGACGCCATCTCCCAGTTCCGCCCCTCGGCCAGGCACTCGGACCCCACTGTCCTGCGCCGGTGCCGCCCTCAGGAACAACATTAGTTCTTGATGTTTCATTCTTCCCTCTTCAGGGTGATGCAGTGACAGCCAGATAGGCCATCTATGGGCAAAGGATTTTTTTTGCACCACAGGAGAGGAAGCTCAAAACTGTAAATGTGGGAGTGTATGTAGTCTACACAGTGCCCCCTCTCTTCCTGAGGAAGAGACAGAAATCTTTGTTCCCTAATGGTCGATGATGATGATGATTGTGAGAAAGAGTCTCACTCCCTTGCCCTGAGTGCCCTGGCATCAGTCTAGCTCACAGCAACCTCAGACTCTTGGGGTCAAGCCATTCTCCTGCCTCAGCCTCCCGAGTAGCTGGGACTACAGGCGCACTCCACCACCACGCCAGGCTAATTTTTCTATTTTTAGTAGATATGGGGTCTCCCTCTTGCTCAGGCTGGTCTTGAGCACCTGAGCTCAAGCAGTCCTCCCCCCTCAGCCTCCCAGAGTGCTAGGATTCCAGGTGTGACCCACTGTGTAGGCCCCTAATGGTTTAAATGCTTTGGAATGTAAAGAGATGGCTCTAAATTTCATTCTTGGAAATATAAACAAACACCAAGAAGATAAAACGCTTAAATCTCTTTCACTAAATATTCAGTCACCCTTTAACTTCCAAGATTTATTCTTCAATCCAAGATTTAGTTTTCTTTTCTCTACCCAGGCAAAAACATGAAAATACTCATTCCTCTACATGTCCCTAAGATCTCTAATCCTTGTATATGAAAGCTTCAGTTAAGAAAAATATACCTCTATCTTTGATATGAAGAAATAAAAATAATCAAAAAATAAAAATATATTGGGTATGTGTAGAAAGAGTGAAAAATCATACAATTATATTCTTTGCCCAAGTGAGATCCTTGCTTCCAAGTTTTCTATTTATGTGGGGAAAAGCATCCTAGATTTTCAGATATCATTTCTCACATCTAACTCAATGACTATCTGGTGATTCCTGTTGAGCCCAGTTAATGGCTTCATGAGAGAGATGGGGTGGAATCCTTCTCTGTTTCTCTTCTGTACCTTCCTTAGCATTTTATCAAAACTGCTGTGATGGTCTCCCTTCTACTCTTACATCTACTACCATTCTCTCTACACCAAACTGATAATGTTTTTAAATCTGATGTGATCTTTAAGATATTTTAAAATTTATTTTTATCTTAAAACAAGCTTTAAACTATTGTGCTTAGAATACATTTTAAATTTATTATTAATAACTCTGCTTGCTTAATTTGTCTTCTGTCTACCTCTCTAGCATCACCTTTCCCTTTTCTACTTTTCTCACGATACTTTAGCCACAGTGGCCTTCTCTGAGATATTTAAAACAACAACAGCATCAAAACACAATCTTTCTACATGTCTCTCCTGAAGAGACTTCAAGCCTTCTCATATAAATTTGCTTTGCTTGAAATGTTTCTTCAAAGGAGAGACAGTACCATCCAACCTCCTTCAGATGGCTTCCACTTGTCACCTATAAAGTCACGACGTGTAATAGATTTTGCTAATTATCCATCAGAAAAATGTGTTCCCCCATCCCAAGCATAGAGTTGTCAAAGGGAAGCAGTGCATTTCCCATCTCCCTTGCAGCTAACTAGAGCCACGTGCCTAGTTGTGGCCAAGGGAATATGAGCAGACATGCTATTGCTACTTTGAGTTCTGGCTATTAGAATCCTCACTCATGCTCCTCTGCACTGTGTGTATGGCTAGAATTGGGATAACCTCCAGGTGCCCTTAAAAACAACATATTGGAGATGTCAGAGGCAGCATCAAAATTAGTACTTAAATAATTGTGTGGACAAGGGTGACCTCAACTCCACTAACCTGTTTGCTTACCCAGTACTTTTACATGAATAGAAATACTCTCCTATTATATTTAAGCCAGTGTAAATTCTGGAATATAATTTTTGTGGCAGCTAGTCTGCCCTTACTAATCAACAATTTATAAGGCAGAGCAAGTGCATGTAAGTTTGCAGTCCTAAAAGAGGTTGGAGAGCAGAATGTTAGTAGCATGGGCTGTTTGCTATTTACTTCATGTATGGAAGATATTAAATAAAAACAATTAGCTTGGGCAAGAACTGGCTGATTCATAAACAGAAACATAAGAGACAAGAGAGATAATGTAGAAACTTAAATAGCAAGAAACAAGACTTAAAAAGGACATAGTAACAAAGGTTCATCAGGGGTTCTCATTAAACAGAGGACCTCAACTTTGAAAAGTTTATGTTAAAAATTCTCCCCTTCCACTTAAGTATAATGCTTCACATGGCCTCAAGATAGCCACTATGGAGAGAGATATAGGAATGTGGAAGCAAGGAAATACATCAAACTAGAGAATCATGTCTAGGAGAAAACACAAATTGTGGTTACTGGTGTCTGGGACTGACTGAAGCCTGTTGCTTTTGAAAGAATTGTGTTTTCAAAGAAATGTGAGCCTGAACCAAAGAAGTCTTTGTCTATTCAAGCCTTGTAATAACTCCTTAGCTACTTAATTTGTGTGTCACAAGTAAGGAGCCGTGGAAACTGTGCAGATGTCAGGAAGGCATACTCTTCAACACCCCCCTTTAGATATAGCTCTCATAAGTAGATGAACGATAGAGTTTCTTCCACATAGCATAACCTGAGAACATGAAGGCCCTTCTGTCACTGCCAGGGTGACAATCTGCATAATGACCACCAATGAGGATGCCATGATTGCTATAGATGGGTGATTGCTGTGTATCTTGTATTCTTCAGCATTTTCAGTGGTAATTTTTATTGTTATCCTTGTAAAAGGACCATGTTGGAGGATGAAAATAATTGCCCTTTTAGTATATATCTCCTTAGATTATGAGAAACCACCTCTACACCTAATTGAAAAGACTATGCATCACTTAGATATCCTGGACTTTGTACTGGATGCAGTGACTGGATTGGACTCTGACTTGCCTCCTTCGTAATGAGATATAGGGTAATATTTGGTGGGGTGAAAGATAGACTGTGAAAAAGATGGTGACTGTCCATGAAAAAAACATGTTTCATCTTCCATGTTATGTAGTTTTTCATGGGAAGCACAAGGCAAAATTTTCCAGGCTTTCTTGAATCTAGCTGGGATCCTATGACCATTTCTATCCAATGCAATGTGAGTAGATGAGGCTTGAGTCACTTATAAAACTGGCTCATTAAGTGTCCCTGGCACTCCTCCTTTGTTTTTTCCTTAATTGCAGTCAAATAAAATGGAGACAACTCCTAGGATGATCTTAGAAGCCATATATTACAGATAAAAGAGCCTCTTTCAGTTTAGTTATAAGAGATAGCATGGAGGAGGGCTTTCTGCTGACAACCCCCTTGCCTTCTGTGTTAAAAGGGCAAAAACTGAGTTTCTATTGTGTTGTAATGATTATATACGTGTGAGTCTGTTTGTTGAATATTACTTTCTCAGAGAACATTCCTGTTCATATAACACCTATCTCAATGCCTGGCTACATAAAAGATGGCCAGAAAATATTTTTTGAATGATTTAATGAAAGTATAATTGCAAACTTTTTGAGTTGTGACTTTTAACGTACTATTTCCTTTTCTAAAATTTTACCAGTTACAGTAGATTCACCATTTAGATATATTCTTATTCATCCAAACATATTCTATGTCTTATGTAAGCTTTCAGCTTGCTGTTTTTCTCTCAACTCACACCATAATAGATCTCTTAGCTATGATCTTTTTCCAATTTTATTTCCTCTGGATAGCTCCTCAAAACTGTTACTGACACATATCCAACCTCCCCCCATCCCCAGTCCCAAAGACAGATACACACACATATCACAGAGAAGCAGAATTCTTGGAATTAGCAGGAAAAAAACTCTCCTGGAATTACTAACTCATTCTTTTACCCTCTGAAGAAAATTAATGTTGTGTTAAGCTACTGATGATATGATGGTTTTTCTTTTAATATGGTAAACATTGAAAGTTGTTGACCTCAATGTGACTGCAAGAATTTATTATTTGGTTCTTCACAAAAATATCTAGACTCTTTCTCATATTGAGTCTTTTGGCTCAAGCAGACAATGAATTGGCCACAGTCATTGGAAAAAGGTTTTCCTTTTTTGTCTCTAGGACTGTGCTTGGTTCAGTGCATTTCTAGAGTCTAACTTCTTCATTATATGGGCTCAGAAACTTTCTAAGAACCAAAAATATAGGAAATGAACAATATAGTGCATTGTTATATCAAGCACTGATTCATTTTAACTTGGCAATTTATCAGATTTATTTTTTATTACAGAAAAAAATACTCCCTTCAACAGAACTTCTATTTCAAGCCACATTCAAATTATTATGACCTTATCACCAAAGTTTAAATGATCAAAGTTGACCATGTGGCTTCATTCTTGTAATTCAAGTTTTCACAAGAAGCAAACCTCATGTTTGTGATTTTACTCAGTGCTAAAATGAGGTTTAGCATGAGGAAATGGAATGTGTGGCTGTAAATTAAAGCCCTTTAGGGGATGTAGAGGACTTTTATTACACAACAAAAGCATCATGGAAAAGAGATTCATTCTTTGAACTTTTTTTCTTTTTGATGATCTGTTTAAAGTCTTTTAATGAATAAGAGAACTTCACATTAGCACAACTCAACAACAGCTCCAAAATTATGTGTTTCTAAAAACCTATTTCATAGAAACAAAAATAATTATATTTTGAGATGGACATCTTTCCAAGAAAAAAAAAAATCACTTTCTTGGTAGGTCTGCAAAAACTAACAAAGTCATAGATTTATATAAGAACTTGCTGAATGTGAATATTCTAATTTTCAGCTATAGGAAATTTTTAGTGAACATTTTGTAACACCTACCTAACATCCAGTAGGTAACCAACTAATCCCAATTTGCTTCGGGCTGACCACGATGGACTTAGCATTCCCCTCAGTTTGACTAAACTTTAGACATAATTTTGTATGATTATAGGCCTCTAATCTCCCTTTTCTTACAGCACTTATTTTAGAAAACTTTCAATTACAAATTCTTCCTTTTCCCCATAGAGATATAAATCTTCTCCCAGCCTGTTGATAGTTTTGCAACTCAGGAATGTCTTTCCCAGACCTGGGAACCCCTTTCTTTAATAAGTAATTATCAAGAAAGATAGAGAGAACGAGGAGGAAGGAGAGAAAATGGCGTCCACGGATTACAGTACCTACAGCCAAGCTGCAGCCTAGCAGGGCTACAGCGCTTACACCGCCCAGCCCACTCAAGGATATGCACAGACCACCCAGGCGTATGGGCAACAAAGCTATGGAACCTATGGACAGCCCACTGATGTCAGCTATACCCAAGCTCAGACCACTGCGACTTACGGGCAGACCGCCTATGCGACTTCTTATGGACAGCCTCCCACTGGTTATACTACTCCAACTGCCCCCCAGGCGTACAGCCAGCCTGTCCAGGGGTATGGCACTGGTGCTTATGATACCACCACTGCTACAGTCACCACTACCCAGGCCTCCTGTGCAGCTCAGTCTGCTTATGGCACTCAGCCTGCTTACCCAGCCTATGGGCAGCAGCCGGCAGCTACCGCACCTATAAGACCTCAAGATAGTAACAAACCTGCTGAGACTAGTCAACCTCAGTCTAGCACAGGGGCTTACAATCAACCCAGCCTAGGATACGGACAAAGTAACTACAGTTATCCCCAGATACCTGGGAGCTACCCCATGCAGCCAGTCACCGCACCTCCATCCTACCCTCCTACCAGCTATTCCTCTACACAGCCGACTAGTTATGATCAGAGCAGTTACTCTCAGCAGAACACCTATGGGCAGCCGAGCATCTATGGACAGCAGAGTAGCTATGGTCAACAAAGCAGCTATGGGCAGCAGCCTCCCACTAGTTACCCCCCCAAACTGGATCCTACAGCCAGGCTCCAAGTCAATATAGCCAGCAGAGCAGCAGCTACGGGCAGCAGAGTTCATTCCGACAGGACCACCCCAGTAGCATGGGTGTTTATGGGCAGGAGTCTGGAGGATTTTCCGGACCAGGAGAGAACCGGAGCATGAGTGGCCCTGATAACTGGGGCAGGGGAAGAGGGGGATTTGATCGTGGAGGCATGAGCAGAGGTGGGCGGGGACGAGGACGCGGTGGAATGGGCGCTGGAGAGCAAGGTGGCTTCAATAAGCCTGGTGGACCCATGGATGAAGGACCAGATCTTGATCTAGGCCCACCTGTAGATCTAGATGAAGACTCTGACAACAGTGCAATTTATGTGCAAGGATTAAATGACAATGTGACTCTAAATGATCTGGCAGACTTCTTTAAGCAATGTGGGGTTGTTAAGATGAACAAGAGAACTGGGCAACCCATGATCCACATCTACCTGGACAAGGAAACGGGAAAGCCCAAAGGTGATGCCACAGTGTCCTATGAAGATCCACCAACTGCCAAGGCTGCCATGGAGTGGTTTGATGGGAAAGACTTTCAAGGGAGCAAACTTAAAGTCTCTCTTGCTCGGAAGAAGCCTCCAATGAACAGCATGCAGGGTGGTATGCCACCCCGTGAGGGCAGAGGGGTGCCACCACCACTCCGTGGAGGTCCAGGAGGCCCAGGAGGTCCTGGGGGACCCATGGGTCGCATGGGAGGCCGTGGAGGAGATAGAGGAGGTTTCCCTCCAAGGGGTCCCCGAGGTTCTCGAGGGAACCCCTCCGGAGGAGGCAATGTCCAACACCGAGCTGGAGACTGGCAGTGTCCCAATCCGGGTTGTGGAAACCAGAACTTCGCCTGGAGAACAGAATGCAACCAGTGTAAGGCCCCGAAGCCTGAAGGCTTCCTCCCGCCACCCTTCCCGCCCCCGGGTGGTGATCACGGTAGAGGTGGCCCTGGTGGCATGCGTGGTGGAAGAGGTGGCCTCATGGATCGTGGCGGCCCTGGTGGCATGTTCAGAGGTGGCCATGGTGGAGACAGAGGTGGCTTCTGTGGTGGCCGGGGCATGGACCGAGGTGGCTTTGGTGGGGGGGCCCCCTGGACCTTTGATGGAACAGATGGGAGGAAGAAGAGGCGGACGTGGAGGACCTGGAAAAATGGATAAAGGCGAGCACCATCAGGAGCGCAGAGACCGGCCCTACTAGACGCAGAGACCCCACAGAGCTGCATTGACTACCAGATTTATTTTTTAAACCAGAAAATGTTTTAAATTTATAATTCCATATTTATAATGTTGGCCACAACATTATGATTATTCCTTGTCTGTACTTTAGTATTTTTCACCATTTGTGAAGAAACATTAAAACAAGTTAAATGGTAGTGTGGCGAGTTTTTTTTTTTTTTTTTCTTTTAAAGATGGCTGTTTAACTAAGACTTAACAATGGGAACCCCTGTGAGCATGCTCAGTGTCGTGGAGAACCAAGAGGGCCTCTAACTGTAACAATGTCATGGTTGTGATTTTTTTTTTTTAAATAAAATTCCAAATGTTTATAAAAAAAAAAAAAAAGAAAGAAAGAAAGATAGCTCCCCTGTCTCCTAGTTTCTATTGGAGGATAGGAGCCTAATTAAAAAAATAGCAAACACAGATGACCTAATAACACTGATCAATCTACCCTCTAACATTTTTTAGTACTTTTCCACTGTGTCACCCAAGAATTTTCCCTGCCCCCTCTTTTTTATTTCAATAGATTTAGGAGGTATATGGATGAATTGTATAATGGTGAGGTCAGGGCTTTTAGTGTGCCCATCACCACATTAGTGTACATTGTACCCAACAAGTAATTTTTCATCCCTCACTCCCCTCCCACCCTCCTCTTTTTTTTTTAGTTTCCAATGTCCATTGTAATGCTTAATGACTATATATACCCACATTTAGCTCCCACTTGTAAGTGAGAATATGTGGTATTTCTTTTTCCATTTCTGAGATACTTCACTTAGGATAATGGTCTCCAGCTCTATACAAGTTGCTGCAAAGACACTATTTTCTTCCTTTTTATGGCTGAGCAGTACTCCATGGTGTGTGTGTGTGTGTGTGTGTGTGTGTGCGTGTGTATGTGTGTATCTCACATTTTCTTTATCCACTCATTAGTCGATGGGCACTTAAGTTGATTCCATATCTTTGAAATTCCAAATTGTACTAAGATAAGTATTCAGGTGCAGGTGTTTTTATTTTTAATTATTATGGGTATATACTAGTTGTTTATCTTTATAGAGTACATATGATGTTTTGATACAGGCATACAATGTAAATTAATCAAATCAGAGTAATTGGAGTATACATTACCTCAGGCATCTAACATTTCTTTGTGTTAGGTACATTCCAATTTCACTCTTTTAGTTATTTTAAAGTATACCATAACTTACTGTTGATATAATCACTTTGTTGTGCTATCAAATATTGTTCATTCTATCTAGCTATGTACCTATATTTTTGTACCCATTAACCATCCCACTTTATCCTCCATTCTATGCTACCCTTCCCAGCCTCTGGTAACCATCATTTTACGTTCTATCTCAATGACATCAATTGGTTTAATGTATAGCTCCATGTAAGAGCGAGAACATGCAATATTTGTCTTTTTTTTTTTTTTTTTTTTTTGAGACAGAGTCTCACTCTGTTGCCCAGGCTAGAGTGAGTGCCATGGCGTTAGCCTAGCTCACAGCAACCTCAAACTCCTGAGCTCAAGCGATCCTCCTGTCTCAGCCTCCCGAGTAGCTGGGACTACAGGCATGCACCACCATGCCCGGCTAATTTTTTTTCTATATATATATTTTTTAGCTGTCCATATAATTTCTTTCTATTTTTAGTAGAGATGGGGTCTCGCTCTTGCTCAGGCTGGTCTCGAACTCCTGAGCTCAAACGATCCGCCCACCTCGGCCTCCCAGAGTGCTAGGATTACAGGCGTGAGCCACCGCGCCCGGCCAATATTTGTCTTTTTGTGCTTGGCTTATTTCAGTTAACACAATGTTCTCCAGTTCCATCTATGTTGTTTAAAATGGCAGAATTTAATTCTTTTTGTGGCTATGCAATATTTCATCATGTATATATATTACAATTCTTTATGCATTCATCTATTCATTCCAAATCTTGGCTACTGTGAATACTCTGCAATAAACATGGGAGTGCAGATATCTTTTTGATATAGTGAACTCCTCTCCTTTGGATATATACCCAGCAGTGGGATTTCTGGGCCATATGGTAATTTTGTTTTTAGTTTTTTGAAGAACCTCTATACTGTTCTCCATAGAGGTTTTACTAGTTTACATTCCTATCAACAGTGTATAAGTGTTTCCTTTTCAGCGCATCCACACCAACATGTAGTTTTTTTAACATTTTTTTCAGAATATTATGGGGGTACACACATGTACTCACCATCAAATTGGTACTAATATGTTGAAATAAAAAATTAAAAGAAAAGAATATTACAGGGGTACAAAGGTTTAGTTTACGTATATTGCCCTTCCCCTGCCCAAGTCAGAGAGAGCTTCAAGTGTCCATCCCCCAGACAGTGTGCACCACACTCATTAGGTATGAATATACCCAACCCCTCCTTGCCCCCCCACCTGCCTGACACCTGATGAATGTTACTATGATATATGCACGTAAGTCTTGATCAGTTAGTACCAATTTGGTGGTGAGTACATATAGTGTTTGTTTTTCCATTCTTGTCATACTTCACTTAGAAGAATGGGCTCTAGCTCTATCCAGGATAACATAAGAGGTGCTAGGTCACCATTGTTTTTTTGTGGCTGAGTAGTACTCCATGGTATACATATATCACATTTTATTAATCCACTCAAGTATTGATGGGCACTTGGGTTGTTTCCATATCTTTGCAGTTGTGAATTGTATTGCTATAAACATTCTAGTGCAGATGTCTTTTTTATAGAATGTCTTTTTTTCCTTTGGGTAGATGCCCAGTAATGGGATTGCTGGATCAAATGGTAGTTCTACTTTTCGCTCTTTGAGGTATCTTCATATTACTTTTCACAGAGGTTGTACTACGTTGCAGTCCCACCAGCAGTGTATGAGTGTTCCTATCTCTACGCATCCATGCCAGCATTTGTTGTTGTTTTTTAACATTTTAATAATGATCATTCTGACAGGGTTAAGGTGATATCTCATTGTGGTTTTAATTTTCATTTTCCTGATGATTAGTGATGTTGGCCATTTTTTCATGTGTTTGTTGTCCATTTGTCTATTTTCTGCTGAAAAAAAAATCTGTTCATGTCTTTTGTCCACTTTTGGATGCAGTTATTTGTTTTTTTCTTGCTGATTTGTTTGAGTTCTTTGTAGATTCTGGATATTAGTCTTTTGTCGGATATATAGTTTGTGAATATTTTCTCCTACTCTACATGTTGTCTATTTACACTGTTAATTATTTCTTTTGCTGTGCAGAAACATTTTAGTTTAATTAAATCCCATTTATTTATTTTTATTGATGCTGTATTTGGTTTTTGGGTCTTAGTCATACATTCTTTGCCTAAGCCAATGTCCAGAAGAATTTTTTCTATATTTTCATTTAGAATTTTTATGGTTTCAGGCCTTATGTTTAAGTCTTTAATCCACCTTCAGTTAATTTTTGTATATGTATAGGAATCCAGTTTCATTCTTCTACATGTGGCTATCCAATTTCTCCAGTATCATTTATCGCGTAGGGTGTCCTTTCTCCAGTGTATGTTTTTGTCTGCTTTGACAGAAATCAGTTGGCTGTAGCTGTATGGTTTTATTTCTGGATTCTCTATTTCATTCCATTAATGTATATGTCTGCTTTTATACCAGTATCATACTGTTTTGGTTACTACAGCCTTGTAATATAGTTTGAAGTCAGGTAATGTGATGCTTCCAGATACCAAATGAAAGCATTCCCCCTGAGTTTTTCCTGTCATTCTGGGAAACAAAAAATGATTTATATTACAAATAATACAGGACAAAGGATGATACATCAATGTTTAAGATCTGTGCATGGGCATTGGACCACATGTCACTTCTATGCCTTTCTTTTGGCACAATAGAATGTGTTTTTCTATGTGTATACATACAGTCATGTATGTGTATGTGTAGGGTACTATCTTTAAAAACATATAGAGCTATTATGTGTTTGTTATTACTATTCAGATAGAACTTGTGGTACTTGCAAATAATAAAACATGTTTCCCAGTTTTCTTATCCCATTTTTAA
This sequence comes from Eulemur rufifrons, assembly GCF_041146395.1. Classification (NCBI taxonomy): domain Eukaryota; kingdom Metazoa; phylum Chordata; class Mammalia; order Primates; family Lemuridae; genus Eulemur; species Eulemur rufifrons. The sequence continues at coordinate 40,135,451 of NC_090997.1, forward strand.
TAACTCTAACATATTCTATTCAATCTCACAAAGATTCTTATGGGGTTGACAGATGGTGTTAGACTGAAAATTTGTGACATACTTCAGCAGAGGCATCAGCTAATAGGATGCATATTTCATAACAAAGAAAATTCCTACATCCCTGAAGACTTGCTATCCAAGTGATACAAGCCCAAGATATGGATATGAAATTTCTATTTGTATCAGCTAGGACTATTTTAATTACAACTAACCCAAAACAAAACACAAACTAGTATAATCAACAAGCACAAAAGAATGTATTAACTTCTGTAACTCAGCAGTCCAAATAAAGGATGCATAGGTGACTAGGCGTAGTGAATAAAACCCACTGGATATTTAATTTTTTTTTTTCTGTCTCTTTCCTCTGCCTTCCATGGCACTAGTACTCTTTTTCAGCTCCACACAGTAGCCCCTGGATCTTCTTTTATGATGACTACAGTTCTGCACCTCATATTATCTTATCAATTCATCCAGAGGAAGAAAAAGGCTACTTCTCAGTGGCCTGACAACTGAACTGGGTTATATGTTAGCCTTAAATTAAATACCCAGGCCATGGAGATGAGATAAATTGCCTAGATTAAGTCTGTTCAGGATCACCCAAATAGTGTAGCTACTATACTGTGGGGAGAGGTAAAATTTCTTTTCAAGAAAAATCAGCCTACTTTTGATAAAAGGAGGAGGATTTGGATGTTTCACACTCTAAAGTTCAGAGGGAACCGCTAAAAACCCCCTATAATTCATGCAAATACTGATTATCTGTCAAATAGTGTCTTCCAGTATGACTCATGGACACTGGAATAATGTCTTTGTAATACTCCCTCTCTTTCCCATTCACTTAGTGCTCTCCAGAAGGGACTCTAGAGTTATTCTCTTGGGTTTACTCTACTTCTTCTCTTTGTCCTGCTATTTGTATTCTCCACTGAAGTCTCTCTACACTTCCAGCTCCTACCCATTTTACTATGCTCTTTAAACCCTATTATTTTATTTATTCACACAGCAGCATTTATTTGTCCACACACAGCAATAGACCATAGACTATCAGGTAGAAGCTCAGTGACCCATTACACTGAACTCCACATAATTATCTAAACAAAACTACTTTTCCTTTTCTTGAAGAAAGTTTTCACAAACCATAATTGTATAATCTTTTCTTCCTGAAAGAGAGAAAAATTATTTTCACTCAGTTCTGGAAAAATGTTCCCTTTTCATCAGAACGAGCAGAATTATTCTTTAAAAAAACTAAAAGAAAAAGGTAACATTAATTTGAGTTTAAAATTTCTGTTCTGTTACAACATTACTAAATTATATCTTTGTTGAGAACATATGCAAAGAGAAGAGAGGCCATGAGTTACAAATTCATGCTAATAGTACTTTCCAATTTTTCAATCAGTTGCACTCATTAGTTGTGGCCTGTGTTCCAATTGACGTGCTCATGCAATGCTGATTGTTTAATATTTAGAAAATAATCTTGTCTATTTAAAACCCAGAGCTCATAAAACAGCTTCCTCAGTAGCCACATCATTCTTTATAATGGGTGGATCTTTTCTCCCCTTCTTGTTCAGTAGCCAGAGTTTTATTTCTTAGGAACCCATATTTCTCTAAGGCTACTTTAGATATTATTAAAAACCTCTTGTACACAAAATATTGTGCTAGGAATTAAGGAAGAACTTTAGAAGACTGCCTTCTTTTTAAAAATCCCTGGGGTTTAAAACATATTTATGTTTACATCCCAATTTTTAAATATTAATATGTAAATGCAAATGTGTGTATATATATTTGTAAAGTCTAGATTTAATGCTTAATATATCAACTTTATATTCAATATTATGTAGGGTAAAATATCATAATGGGCTTCTCTTATTATTATTATTATTTGTTTTTAGAGACAGAGTCTCATTCTGTTGCCCAGGCTGAGGGGCAATGGCACAATCACAGCTTATTGCAGCCCTGAACTCCTGGGCTCAAGCATAGGCTTCTCTGTATACTTTTTGCTGCAGTTTACTAAAAAGCTTTCCATGTTAGTCGTGTACAGAGTAGTAGTTAAAGCTTTTCCTTCTCCAGACTTCTGAGGCACTTCCTCTGTTATCAGCCAAATATTTTCTACTACAATTAATTTATTCATCATATATTTATGGAATATCTATACTAAATATCAGATATAATACTAGGGTCCTTAGGTTAAAGAAAATAAATGAGGCACACCATTTATTATTTATTGTATGGTTTTTCTAATAAGTTTTTGGCATATTTTTTTCTCTTGCTTTCCTTTTTGCTTATCTATTCTTTTGAACTAACAAGCATTATTTGTAAAGTTCATACTCCAAAATATAATGTACTATAAAGATATCTACCATCTGGAATTAAGATTTTGTGATCGTTTTTATTTTTTGATGGATTTGTGGTTCTCAACTACTGGAAACCCAGCAAACCTTTGAGGAGGCTAATTTTTTCACTTCATTGTTTGTTTTAAAATTACAGAAGCAAAGGTTGCTACTTCAGATGCACTCATTGAGTCAGAATATGAAAGGTAGACGTCCAGCAACAGATGATTTTTTTTAAAAGCTCTGCAGTTGAATCTCATAAGCATTAAGGGTGGAGAACCACTGCACATAACTAGTTAAACTTTGTGCATGACTAGATCTCCTTCTGTGTTTCATTCTCCTAGGAATTATTAGATATATTATTAATGCTGTATTTCTTTACTGTTGTCTTTTAAAGTATCTGGTTTTAAAGTTTTATTTGGTGTCTTTACTTTCCACTTTAAGATTTCAGACTCCTGTGCATGAAAGCCTTTTCAGTAAAATTTAAATATTTCAATAATCTTTCATTACTCTTATTCTTCTGTATAATGGTTTCTATAGATGATAACTATCTTAATGGATTTTCAAGCAAACAAAATTAATAAAGGCAATAGTTTAGTTTAATATCTATTTTATATGATGATTCAAATGGTACTGAGATAGGGAACCCCCTGGCCCTGATTTATAAGACCCAAACCAAGGTCTCTGATAAAATAGGAGGTGGTGGAGTGTCAGGGTTGATTTTTTGAGGGTGTTGCCTGGCTCTTTGGCTCCTGGCTTGGAGGAATCACAAGCCTAGCTAGTGCGACAGAGTGATAACAGACACCAGCAACTCATACAAGCAGCTTTTATTGCAGGCTTTTCAATAGAAATAGAAAGAGAAAGGACATTTCCTGAGGGAAAATGGGTCTATTTCTGTAAGTGGAGAAGACACTGGGGTCTTATCACACTTCTACTTTTATGTCTACACCTTATGGCCTGCTAAATGGTGAGTGTAATATTCATTATTTCTCTGAGAAAAGGGTGGTGAGTTCTTAGAGTTAAGGGCCCTGCCCAATTTTATCCTTGCAAGGTAAATTCTAGGTCTTGCCATGACATTTGTAAACTGTCATGCGCTGATGGGTGTGATTTTTACTATGTTAATGTATGTTAATGGGAAAAAGGTTAACTTTGGGCATGAGCTCCTAGTTTCTGCACATGCTTCTGGCCAGGAAAAGTCCCTAACTTCAAGTTCCTGCTGTTGTGGGTTAAGTTCTAAATGTTCATTGGCCTCCTCATTTTTGCCCCCCTCTTCCTTTCCTGTGCTCTGCCAACCTGCACCTGTCCCTAATATTGAGAAGCCGCCAAAACCAGATAGAACCAAGATGCCCAGCAAAAATGACCTCAGGTTACCCTCACTACTCATTGTACGCTAATTATGATGCATTAGCATGCTAAAAGAAACTCCCACCAGCACCATGACAGTTTACAAATGCCATGGCAACTCCTAAAAGTTACCTTACTTACCTGGTTTAAAAGAGGGAGGCACCCTCAGTTGTGGGAACTCCTCACACCTTTCCCAGAAATCTTATGACTAATCTTCCTTTCACTTAACATAAAAATAAATAGAAAGCCTAAAATAAGACCCCAGAAACTCACAAAGTGCTACTCTCCGTTGCTCTGAGAGATAGCCACTACTTTGTCTATGGGACATCCTCCCATTTTTCCTTTTTTTACTTCAACAAGCTTGGTTTTACTTGACTCTGTTGGCTCGCTTTTGAATTTTTTCCTGCGTGAAGCCAAGAACCCACCTGTCTTTCCAAGAACCCACCTGTCTTTCTGGCTGGGCCACAGTTTAGGGGTCCACTTTCCTGTATCAGTACCTTTAATTTTTTGTAAATAAATATTATGTTCTATTAAAATATAATAAAATGAAAATATAATTATGTTAAATTCTTTAAAAGAGGTTAAGATTCTCTTAAATGATAAAATGTATGTTCTCTTTTATTATGATGAAAAATAGCATATCTAAGGAGAATGTGGACTATAAATTGCAAATGCTCTACTTTGTCTCTAGAAAAATATTATGGATCACACAGAAGATAATGATGATAATTGGTGGTTTCTTTTTCTTTTTTCTTTCCATTTTATTTATTTATTTATTTAAGACTATTACAGGGGTACAAATGCTTTGGTTACATATATTGCCTTTGCAGTGCCCGAAATCTCTAATCATCAGGGAAATGCAAGTCAAAACCACAATGAAATATCACTTAACTCTGGTAGTTTCTTTTTCCTACATTCAGTTTTATACTTATTATTTGATTTGAAATTTGGGAGTTGGAGAATAATGTCTTATTCTCAAGGTAGAAAACACTGATCTGAAGAGTAGAATTTTTGAAACTTGGTTCTGCTACTTAATTACATGAATTAAATGTTTGAAATTTTATCTTTATTCATAGAAAAATAGTGATACTATCACTAGCTATTTTTAGGAGTTTCAATGAGATAGCATATATTAAATTATCATGGCTATTCCTTGGCAAATGGCAGGCAACTTTAAAAAAATTTGTTTCAGTAATTAGTACAGTACTTATCATTATCACTATTAGTTTGAATAAGTGCTCATAACATTATTAGGAGATTAGGGTAAATAAGTGGTCTATTCATTTTATGAGCAAGGGGAGAAGGTTCACAAAATATATTTCGTTAATATTTTATAGTGTGAGCAATTCACAAGTTTCAAACATTGCACTATTTCATGAAATGACCTTTATAGGTCATTTAGTAAATAGTATTTGAAGTATGCTTGGCTTGCAAGGAATAAAATGGGTGACATTAGTCTAGCACAACATATCCTGTGGAAACAGCGTTTAACTTTTATTTTTTCATTTAGTTTTCATTGAATGAAAAATGCAATTTCAATTGAGTACTGAATTGGAGATTTAGAAAATTAGGATTATATTACCAGCTCCATCACTGACAGACAGTGGACTATTAGGAAAAAATCACTTTTCTGCTCTGAACATCAGAATTCTCTTCTTTAAAATAAAAACAAATTTGGTGGCTCAGAAAATGATGTTGGATTTGGTAAATGTAGGTATGCTCAATGTTCTAGAGCATTTGACTTAATGAAATTCATGCTGTGTTCATAACGCAAAGAAATAGCAAATAAGTATATGTATACCTAGTAATAATCATGATAATAATAATAATAAATAAATAAGTGACTACATAGGGAATTACATCACCCAGTGCAGTGATGTTTATATAGCATGCTGTGTTGTGCTGAGTGTGGAAGAACAAGATCGTCTGTGACTTTGTAAGCATGGCCAGCATCCACAGTAGCCCTCTCCAGTGTGCTCAAGTTTGAACTTGGTACCTATAGTGAGTGACATCATTTCGGTGTTTAATGAGTGTGTATCCACAGTCGTACATTAGTATACATATGCTGGGAGGGTAGTAGATCTCCAGGGATCACCATAAAACAAGGCAGAAGTGAGTCTAGCTGCAGAAGAAAGAGTGGGGTGAAACAAAGCAAGAAGAGAAATGATTTCCACCAACAATGAAGTGATTCAAAACCAGTCTTCAGATCCCTCAGGGAATTCTGGTGAGAACCGGGAACCAGTAAAACAGCCAGGAGGCTAGAGAGATGGATATTCAGACACAGTAGGGAGTGGATTGGACGGTATTCTGATGTTTGTTTCTGCAGGTGTGCTAGGGTGAGAAGTATTTGCATGTGAAAACAAGTACACCTATGGACTGGGAAGTGGAGACTTTTTCCAGGTCTTTAACTAAAGGGGGAGAAGCTTTTAATAGGTCCAAGCTGACTCTCAGCTATACTGAAGTAAGCAAGGTGAGCCTGTAACTAGTCTTAATATCCTGAGTAGGGGGAAGCAAGGCCATCAGAGAATGTTGGTTATTAACAAGCACTGTGACATTTCTTTCTAGGTGTTAGTGTCTCTAGGTGTTCAAGTATCCTAAAAATATGAATCCAAATAATGTTAATCCATTAGACAGAGATGTATTTAAAAACATATTTATTATTAAATAAGTCTGAAAGGCTAGGCAGAAATATCAAAATGCAAACTGAGGTGAAAAAGCAGAGATGTGTCACTAACTAAATGCAATACACAAGTCAGAGAAGAGAATAATAAAACAGAAAAAATGCTAGAAAATGTCCCTATTATGTATACAAAAGAAATTTTGTTCGTTTACTTTCCAAATCAGGGTAGACATTATTGGATTAGCTTTTTTTTTTTTTTTTGGTATGGATAGGTCACAAGAAAATATCATAACAAAACAGACAGGTGAAGATAAAAATCAAGGCCAGGTGTGGTGGCTCAGGTCTGTAATCCCAGCACTTTGGGAAGTCTATGTAGGAGGTTAGCTTGAGGCCAGTAGTTCAAGATCAACCTGAGCAACATAGCAAGATCCTGTCTCTACAAAAAGTGAAAAATTAGCCAGGTATAGTGGTAGTCCCAGCTACTTGGGAGGCTGAGACAGGAAGATCCCTTAAGCCCAGGAGTTCAAGGCTGGAGTGAGCTATGATCATGCCACAGCACTCCAGCCTGAGTGACAGAGTCTCAAGACCCTGTCTCTAAAAGGGAAAAAAAAAAAAATCATTCATTTTACATGTATCTATTGAGGGCCCACTATGTGCCAGTCATTATTCTAATTACTAGGATAGACAAATAAAAACATAGATGTAGGCTCCATCCTCATGAGCCTTACATGATAGAGGAGAGAAAGACAACAATAAATAAAATAATTTTAACAGTAAATGAAGAAAAAATTAATAAAAAAACAATAAATTTAAAAAACCCAGAAAATGTCTACAAAACTAGAACTGTACTTGTGAAGAATAAAGAATTTCCATTTGAAACATCTAATAAATTAGCCATTCAAGAAAACATTAATGAATTTAGTTATTTGTACATTTACCAATTAATTATAAAAAGGAATACTGCGACCAGGCACGGTGGCTCACACCTGTAATCCTAGCTAGCATTCTGTAAGGCTGAGGTGGGAGGATCACTTGAGGTCAGAAGTTCAAGACCAGCCTGAACAAGAGCGAGACCCCGTCTCTACTGAAATTAGGAAAAATTAGCTAGGCGTGATGGCCACGCTGGTAGTTCCAGCTCCTCAGGAGGCTGAAGCAGGAGGATTGAGCCCAGGAGTTTGAGGTTGCTGTGAGCTAGGCTGAACCCATGGCACTCTAGCCCTGGCAAAACAGCGAGACTCTGTCTTAAAAAAAAAGAAAAGAATACTAGGAGAAAGACAACAACATGCTCACTCATCCCTAAATCCTTTTCCCTTCCACCTTCCATGTATTATGGAATAATATAACAAGAAGGCATAAAAGCCACTCTCAAGTGAAATCACTGAAATCTTCTCTGAGCATTCTAGGAAAGAAAGTAGCACCAGATTTTATTATTTTTGGTGCTCAGGGAGAGTTAAGAGACCAGACATTCCTGTGTAAAATTAGCATTTTTTTCTTTTGCTTGTAAGTGCATTTCAGTGAAGAACATAGTAACCACTAGTACAATTGGGAACTACTACCTTGATTTATGCTACGGTACTAGCCATTTGACCATCATCGCTTCTGTGCCAACCATGTAAAAGTCAACCCAGTACTTCCATGAAGTTCAAAATAAAAAAAAATTAGCCACGGTTGCATGTGTCTGTAGTCTCAGCTACTCGGGAGGCTGAGGCAGGAGGATCGCTTGAGCCCAGAAGTTTGAGGTTGCAGTGTGCTATGATGAAGCCACTGCACTGTAGTCTGGGTAACAGAGCAAGATCCTGTCTCAAAAACAAAAACAAAACAAACAACAGCAACAACAAAATCCAATGAAATTCAACAGTGTTACTCAACACTTTGAATAATTTCAGTGTTTCTTAAGCTTGCTGCCAAATATTCGCATAAAACAAGATCTTTGTGGCTGTTTAGTTTATGCTGATATCAGACGAATAGGAGCAAATGAGCAAGCCCAGATACATCTGTAGATCTATCCACTTGGAAGGCAGAAGTACAGGTCTGCAAACACGATATTATCTCACTCTTCATGTTTGCCAGTCAATATATAGTACCTTAATTCAACAAGGTACTATAATATTGGAAATTGGTGCTGCTGTCAATGCTTTTACTGATTTTTTATTGATGGGTATTGAGTAATGTCAATGGTGTAAGCTTTGTTAAACCCTAGCCATTATTGTATACTCTCCCTTAACCAATGCAATGTGATATATTCTCTTATTATATTACAGTCTAAAATAATAACAGTTTTAGATAAAACTTAGACTAGAAGAATTCTCAAAAAAATTAAAATATTATACAAATCAAGACAACATGGTAACTTCATTTTGTATTTCTATGTAGACACAAGGAGCATTTTAGGATTTCAAAGTAGCATTTATTTAATGATTACGAGTTTACAATGATTTCAAGGTATAACTAGTGATAGTAACAGAACAGTGGAAATACTATCCCAAAACTGAGTTAATATAGGACAATGCACATATTTATGTGCTAATATTATATTTTATAAAGCATAAAAATATGTGAGAATATATTCTATTAGCATAAAATCCATGACATTCTACAGGGCATGTAGTTTCTGAAAAGTCCACTGTTTACTTAAGTAAAAGGGCAAATAATGTCTTCATATTGTTAGGGAAATCATTTTGGCCTTGCAGAACCCCTGAAATGGTCTTGGGACCTTCCAGGGGTCCCTTGATTACACTGTGAGACCTGTTGCCCTACTTGAAAAATGGGTTCATCTCATGAGTACATTAAGCTGAACTATAGAACGATAGTAACAAGTTACAATTTCACATTTGCCCTTTGACTAAAAATTTTAAATTCAAGCTGCATTCAGGTTATAAATCCTATGAAATATTTTTTCCAAGGAAAAAAAGTCTGGATCCACATACCTATATTTCCATATACTTGTGTATATTTGATTTATAACACAAAAAGCTCCTGCCCTTTTATACAACAATTGACTTTAACTAAAGTAAGAACATTAATTTAGTTAAATGTTTTTGCAAAACAGTCAATGATTAACTTTATGAAAGTGATTTCACCATGCAAAAATCCATGTCTACTACCACTGATAGGAATTCTAAAATATTTTCTTAGCATAGATAAACTCTGCAAGCATTCGATTTTAAGAATATTAATCCTACAATTGCAAAAATTATTTTTTCAGGATGCATAACCAACTGAAATTAAGATGATAGAGTCAAGATGAAAGCAAGGCATTTTTATTAATATTTATTTATTTTTGAAACTTGGGAAAAATGACTGTAATCGGTTAAGTTTCCTGTTTGTGTGACCTTAGCCTAAGGGTAGCCATGGTCACAAGTACAAGGTAATGAAGAGCATATAAAATACTGATAAAAAAATGACTGTCCTTCTGTTTAAAAGAGCCAGAGTCCAGGACAACCACAGCTCTTAGTGAGCAAGAAATCCTGAGAGGAAAAAGGCAGAGAAGGGAAGCTCTAAAGTCTGTGTATAGACTCTACCCAAATCTCTGATTGACCCATGGACCACACATAACATGGGGCAAATTCAAAGTAGCTGCAGCTATAAAGTATGGAAATGAGATCTGAAGTACCACTCCCTGAAGATAAAATGGAATTTGCAGTTTGGGTCTAACCAATTTAACTGTCTGCTGAAACAAACATATCAACCTTAATGGTGGAACACTAAAGTTTAAAACTTCAAGAAGGGTAGTGAACTACAAGTAGAATAAATACAAATAAAATGGCTAGGTACATAAAAATCCCCTAAAAACCAAAGTGGAAAGGAGAATCTTGAGAGAAATTAGGAAAAAAAAAAAAAAAAAAGATTTCAAAACTCGTGGTTTTTACATCAGATCCAGTGGAGTCCAGAACACCATAGATCAAATCCTTGTGGTGCAGAAAGAAACAAACTCAAGAAAAAATTCTAGTCTGGCAAAAAAATATGCTTCAAAAATAAAGGTAAAATAAAGTAATTTAAGAAAATAAACAAGACATGAACAAAAACAAAACATAAGCAAAACCAAACACCAATAACAAATCACCAGCAGATTTGCACTTCAAGGAGGTTTTTCAAGCTGAAGTGATACCAGAAAGAAGCACAGATTCTAATAAATAAATGAAAAACATTAAAAATGATAAATATTTAGTTATATATAAAGGACACTTTTAACATCTTTAAATAATTACAATGGCTTAACATAAAAGTTAAAACACTGTCCTGGGAGGTACAGGATGGATAGTGGTGAAATGCACATGACAACTATAAAATAAGGGCTGGGGTGGTTGATAGGCACATTCTGTTGTAAAGGTTCTGTATTTTTTATGAAGTCATAAAGTATTAACTTATAAGCCATAAAAATATTAGGCATATATATTTAATACCTAGAGAAACTACTAAAAATAAAAAAGTATAGTGTTACAGTTAAAAGAAAAATGTAAATTAAAATGGAATGTGAAAAATATTCAGATAATCCAAAAGAAAAAAGAAAAAGAGAAACAATAAACAAAAAATAGAACAAACAAATAATTTATAAGGACAATGTATGCTTTTTTAAAAGTTCAATAAAATTGCTAAACATCTAGCTAGACTGATGCAGAAATAAGAAAAGAGAACACTGACTGCAAGTGGTTAATTAGGGATTTTCTTTTTCTTTATTTTTAGGTTATAGACCTGCTTTGAATCAAGACAGGAGTGGTGGAGGAATGACACTATGTATTTGTCAAGAATTATAGAAATGCATACCACAAATAGTGAATTGTATCGTCTATAAATTTAAAAAAATCACTCAGGATGTGGGGGAGACTCAAAATCAAATAAAAACTCTAGAAAATGACCTAATGGTATCACAAATGAATGACATAGTCATAGTGAAAGGAGTATGGAAGAAAAGACTGACCTAAGGGACTTAAAAGTAGTATTTGAATTCCATATTTTAAAGAAAAAAAGACTACATAAATATTGTACTCTAAATAGCAAATTTGTTTCTCACATGCATATGGATTAGAACTCTGAAATTACTTTATATATAAACTAAAGTTGTACAAATAAATAAATATATTGTAGATAATGAGGATCAGGTATATTACTGTAAGAGAAAGAAGTTACAAATAAGGAAAGGGTGAAGGCTTCAATGAATCCTGGGGTTTTGGATGGAAATCAGAATTATCAGTATGAACTGATTATTTTTTAAAATACTAACATATAGAGTGAGCTGGATAAAGTGATAAATATAAATCTATGTGATAGTGTATATACGTATATCCTCTACCTCTGCCCACTGAGAAGGGCAACATAAGCAGTAGATCAGTATTTTAGCACCCACTTGGGTTCTAAATCTTATTCTCCAATAAAAGGAATGAAGAAAATATGGTTGATTTTAGGCCTGGGACAGGGAAATTACAAGATAAGCCTAAACTGTGTTTTGGTTCCAGAAAGTAATGAAGTACTCAAAAATGGATGAGGCGATGTTAGAAGGACACAGGAAGCAAGCTGAAAGAGCTCCCAATAGTCAAATCTAGAAGAGTCTTATAACAATATAACTAATGATGGTATTGTTTTATAATTCATAAAGTAAGAATAATTCATGAGTACACATGAATATAAATAAATAATATATGGGGAGAAGGGACACCTCTTCCTTATAGGAGAATTCCAATTAACAAATATATAAGACATGAAGGAATAGAAAGTCCACATTAGAACACCACAGTAGTAAATTTTGCAGGAAGGATCCACTGGTGGATGCTAAAATTAATGGGTAAAAGTTTGAGGTGACACTGGATGTTTGCGTAGTCTCAAAGTATCACCTTCATGGTAGTCATTACCTACTTTATAGAAAAATTACAATTTTTCAGTGAAGAAATCCAATAGACAACCCCTTAACCAAATGATCATAGTTAGCATCACAAGTAATAGGACATATTGACATGTGCTCCTTGATACATTGCACTGAGAAGGAAATATTATTTGTTATTCTTGCCAAAAATGCATAATTTCAATTTAATCATGAAATAATATTAGACAGACACAAATGAAGGGCATTTTACAGAATAACTGAGGAGTTGTCTTCAAAATTGTCAAGGTTATAAAGCACAAAGAAGACTGCAGTATTGTCTTGAAGGAGACAAAGGTGAGAGACTAAAAATACTGACTATACTAGGTTCCAGAATAAAACTATGACCCACGATCTGTAGCAATAAGTCCAGGAAGCCAACCCATTACTTTCAGTACTAATCCAAACTTCTACGTATAGCTCCCAGTCCAGGAAGCCAAACAATAACCAGAAGCAATTGGCCCCCAAAGACTAGGATTTGATTATCTGACAGCTTCTCTAACTTTTTCTTCACTTCCAACTTAAGACCAACTGGAGAATGCAAACACGCACCCCAGACTAATCACATAGGATGCCTCATGTCTAGGTAGCCCACCTAAAGCTTCCCTATGCTAACAGACTTCAATCAGGGCATACATGAAGCCTACCCTTGTTTCCACTGTAAAGCTTTCTCACTCTTTTGCCTGCCTTTGAGTCTCTGCCAAATACAAGTAATGGTGGATGAATCCTTTTTTTATAGCAACCTCTGTAGGGTTTGCTTGTTATCATTTGGGTGATCAATTATTTCCACAAAAAAGACCTGACAACTGAATGCAATATGGGATCTTGGGATCCCAATAATGTAAAAACTGGTGAAATACAAATCTCCAGTTTAGTTAATAGTATTTTACCAATCTTATTGTCTTAGTTTTAATAATTATAATAGGATCACAAAAGATGCTAAAGTTAAGGGAAGTTCTGTGAAGAGTCTTCAGGAATTCTTAGTACTATTTTGGTAACTTCTCTGTATGTCTAACATTATCTCAAATAAAAGGTTAAATAATAAACTTCTAGAAAAAACAAAGGAGAAAAATTTTGCTAATTTAAGGTAGGCAAAGGTTTCCTAAATAGGATATAGAAGCATAAATCACAAAAAGAAAATATATGTTAAATTTGATTTTTATCATTAAATTCGTTTTTTCTCATCGAAAGATATGGTTAATCAAACAAAAACATGGCAAAGACTGAGAATTTGCAATATGTGTATCTACCAAAGGACTTACAGTCAAAATAGTATTTATGTTATAACTCAACAATAAGAAGAGAAACAAACCTATAAAAATAATAAAACAATTTTCACTGACACTTCACAAAAGATGATAAAGGAATGGCTATGAGTGCACAAGGAGATGCTTAACATCATTAGTCATCAAGAAAATGCAGATGGAAATGAGATAAAGCTATATACACATTAGAATGGCTGCAATAGGCCGGGTGCGGTGGCTCACGCCTGTAATCCTAGCACTCTGGGAGGCCGAGGCGGATGGATCGCTCAAGGTCAGGAGTTCGAGACCAGCCTGAGCAAGAGCGAGACCCCGTCTCTACTAAAAATAGAAAGAAATTATCTGGCCAACTAAAATATATATAGAAAAAATTAGCCAGGCATGGTGGCACATGCCTGTAGTTCCAGCTACTCGGGAGGCTGAGGCAGTAGGATTGCTTAAGCCCAGGAGTCTGAGGTTGCTGTGAGCTAGGCTGAAGCCACGGCACTCACTCTAGCCCAGGCAACAAAGCGACACTCTGTCTCAGAAAACAAAAAAAAAAAAAAGAATGGCTGCAATAGAAAAAAATAATATCAAGTGCTGGTGAGGATATGGAAGAACTCTTGTACACTGATTGTGGAAATGTAAAATTAGATAAACACTCTGGAAAACAATTTAGCACTTTCTTAAAATTTTAAATACACAGCTAACACATAATCCAGCTGTTCCACACTTACTTACCCAGGAGAAATGAAAACATATGTCCACACAAAGACTTGTGCATGCATTTCGATAGTGAATTTATTCATAATAGATCCAAACTGGAAATAACACAAATGTTCATCACAGGATACATGGATTAAAAAAAACAAAAACAATAACAATGAAGAAAGTACTGGTGCATGAAACCACATGGATGAATCTTGAAAATTATATTACACTGAATGAATAAAGCCAGACATAGAAAAGTACATACTGTATAATTCCATTTACATGAATACAAATTCTTTTATGTTGACAGAAAACAGATCAGTGGTTGTCTGGGTTGGTGGTAGAGGAAGGGATTGACAAAGGGACACCAGGAATCTATTGAGGATGATGGAAATGTTCTGCACTTTGACGTGTTGGTGGTTTCATGGGTGTGTACAACTGTCAAAACTACATCTTTAAATAGATATAGTTTGTTGTACATAAAATATACTTCAATAAATTTCATAAAAAATGTAGAATAACATAATTTAGAATTTGGAGGAAACTCAGAAATCATTTAGTCATCTTCCAGATAATATAGAAAAGGGAAGATAGTCCAGAAAGGTTAAATGAGTTACACATACTTTCTATCTAATGAGGAGAGGTGCATAAGTTAAAATGTAGATTTTTAGCTTTCCAGTCTGAGTTGTATTAATTATACACATATTTATATATAGATACATATTCATGTATGACTGCATGCATATATGTGTGTGTGTATATATATATATATATATGTAAGTAGGTAGGTACATATAATAGAAAATTTAGGACGCCATGGGATATTCTAGAAGGCTTTGTCTTCTCTTGTTTAAATTGAATAAAGTGACTTATTCTCAAATATGGACTGGCTGAACTGGCCACTTTGCCTTTCCTGCCATAAGGGGCAAGGGAATGCCACTGGGTTCTCAGAACATATTGGTTTGCCTGGCTTCTCCAGAAATGTTAGGAATTCCTATTTGGAGACTTTTCCAAGGCCTGGAAATGTTTTCAATAAGCCATGAGGAGTTTTGGCTCAACCTCCTGTTTAGTTCATGCCTTTTGGGTTTCACAGAACACTCAATCTACAACATGTGCTAGAAACCTGGACAAGGCTGAGGCAGAAAATGTCTGCTGTCTATCATCTGTCACTTTGCCTTTTCTTTCATTCAGTGGTCCATTTCCACCTGCTTGGGAAAGTAAACCTGAGCAGCAGCAGAGATGGGAGGTCATGGTTAACCCTTCCTGGATCTTCAAGCTGGCTCTCCCTGCTTCCCTCTCCTCCAGCACATCTGAGCCAGTCTCGGAATTGTCATCTTGTTCTTGGCAACGCGCTGCTCAAAAGGAGACGTGTTTAAATATTATGTTACACGGCATGCTCCAGTGTTCATCTAGATAAAAAAAAATTCAATTCAGTTCAAACACGAGACAGGAGCTGTGGAAGGTACTGAGGGTTACCAAGCACTCTGGGGGCTAAGACTTTTGTAGGGGAGGCAGATGCAGTAGCTGAGCCTTTCCACTGTGTGCATGGAAATAATCTGTTGGGTAGTTACACAGGATATTCTTTTCTCCCTGTCAGAATGAATGAAATACAACAGAGAGATTTTGACAAAGAAAGTTCTACACTTTATCTTAAAAAAACAGAAAAGGGGCAAAGTACAAGTATGAACTTCCTTTAGTTGTGAGTTTCCTTATTTGTGAAATAAATGTTTAGATAACCTTAAAACCAGTTCTACCATTCTGTCTGTCCTGTTTAATAGCATGATGGAATGGGTCACCTCTGAAGTCCAACTTAGAAGTTAGGCATGTGTGTAAATCCAGATGCTGCCATCCTTCTTTCAGGTCCCTGGGAATCTAACAAGGAGTTGGTTCTCCTAACAATTTTCTCTACCTACTGGCACATGGCTATGTCCATTCTCAGACTTTTGGCTCATCCTGCTAGGTCTTTTACAAAGATGCAGATGTTTCCTAAAAGTGTCAGAAAGATCAAAGAGACTTTTTGTGCCTGATGTGCTGGAATGGGACTAGGTTCTGCTAAATCTGATTTGAACGTATTAAATAAAACCAGAAACTCATGGTTTGCAGGAGGTTGTGGTGAAGTATGGGGCTTCATGGGTCAAAATTATAGCACAGAAAAATGCCAGATTTAATTGCCTTTTTCTTTTATATTGTATCTGGAGATAGAAACAAAACAAAATGGATGCTGCTAAAAATTATGATTGACTTTTTAAAGAATATTAGTGATTCTGCTTGCTCCTTTTTTATTCTAAATATGGCCATAGAGTGTACTTGCCAAATATAATGATAGCTCAAAACAAAACAATATACAAACATAAAATGAGCATGTGCATCATACAAAGCTCTGAACAGGAACTGAGAAAAAAGCAGAAACACTTACACAGTGTCTACCCTCGCAGAGGACATTTGCTAAAGAGCAGCATTAAAAAACTCATGTAACTGCAATACAAATAAGTCTGATAAATTTGTACAAAAGGTTTATGGAGTTTGAAGAGGAAGAGCTAAAATCAGTTGATGTAAGTAGATTTTGTCTTTGATATACTTAAACTTCCTCTAATCATCTTTGTTTCCTTATGCCCTAAGTATTTGTTTTGTACTTAGTGCCGAGTGCCATGTGTGATGTCAGATGATGATTTAGGTTTTAAATGATAATCAATGTATTTACAGATACAACCTGTCTCAAGTGTGATTGCATTTTAAAGCTATAGAAATCCATAGATTGAGACTATCGGTTTAATAACAGGCAGAAAATTTGTTGTATTTGCTGAGCTCCTTGATTGTCATCCTAACATCCCTTCAGTGACACTCTTATAAAGATAATAGCAGTGTGTCTTTGAGTTAGGTGAGCTCTTTGAATGTGTTCTATAGTTCTCTACTTTAAAAGACCTAGAAAATTAGTTAAGATATAAACCTACTTGTAATTGAAGTATTTTTCTCTGAAACTTGCATATTTTTCTTGCTATTAAGCCATAATTTTCCTACAATTGGTACTCACTAAATTTTTACTTTAAATACAAAAGGAAGGAGCAGAAAGGGGCCCTGTACAATAGGAAATACTTCCACACTGAGTTAAATTACAGGCCAGCCTCAGAGGCATCTGGAAAGCAGACTGAATGGAGACATCCCAATATGAACAGAAAAGAAACTTTGAATTTTAAAATCAGAAAAATGCAAATAAATGGGCAAAAAAGCCCAACAATCTGAGAACTGGATTCAGATTCTCTTGGTGTGTACTATTCTCCTATAAATTTTCTTCCTAAAATTATCTTAGACACTAAGAAAGAAACCTCATAAGCATCCTTTCAATTCTAAAATTCTGTGATTCTATGATCTCACTTTCTATTTGGATACAATTTACATATTTTAGCTACTGAATACAAGTAAAGCCTTATATTGGAGGGAAACAGATATTATCACTCATTTGATTTAACCTTGTGCTCTATGGTAAAGACACAAGGGAGTGAACGGTAAGGCTGCCAGGTGGATTCCAATCTGGTAAGGATCTAGATAATCTTTAAACATATACATACACAAAAAATTCCAAAATAGTTTGCAGAAGATAAATACAAAGGTAGGCATTTAATTTCCACTTAAATATTCTTATTCACTTCCTTAAATATTCTTTCTCACTTCCTTTAAACCACTTTGACATCTTTTTATTATCTGGAGTGAAGGTGTTTCTTTTATTAAGGAATTCAGTTTGCAGTTCAGTCCTTTTAGGAGCAAAGACTCTAAAATTTATAAGAAATTATTCAGGTACCAATATTATATTTTTCAAAAAATTGTATTTCTTAATCTTGGGCAAGTATGTTGTACAATGAATGTTTTCAGCATAGTGAAGCAAGAAGAATGTACTAAAATAATTATTAAGATATAAAGATTGTAACTCAGGTTAATTCATATTTATTCCACATGTAATTCATTTCCAGTGAACAGATTGTCACTCTAACATGGAATTATATGACCTATATTTAGTATGGTATTCCTAGTTTGCACTCTAGTTAAGGGAGTTTATTTATTGAGGTAACAAAAGACTCTGATTTTATTATAAAATAAAGACTGCCATAGATCCTGGAAAAGAATAAATCAACAGAAAGAGAGAAAGCTCAATAGTAGCAATACCCACAACTTTTATAGAAGACAGTGGACAGGCCAGCCAGCTGAGAAAATGGTTTGTATTGGATGATACTGAATAGAAGGTTCTGGCTCTAGAGGACTCTTGACATTAACCACCCACACATCCTTAAGCAGTTTGTTATGTTACTGAAAGATGACATCCACTCTGTTGTATCTGCCTTGAACCCCAAGGGTCCCTTTCACTGATAGTGAAAGTTATTGCAGCTGCTAAGAGACTGAACTCTAAGCATAGTCCAATTTGCTAATCCATGGCACAGGAAGTGGTGTTAGGTAATTGTAGTCTAATTAGTGATATGGTAACATTTATGCTATAAAAACCTGGAAGTCACTTAATTTTTTGCCTCACTTTGTCCTAATAAGAAACCTATTATGCATCTGAATTTAAATGAAAAACTTTTATCTTCACCTTTTCTCATAGTTGGACATTATTGAATCTCATAAGCCTTATCCAGAGTGAGGCTTTGAGAACAGAATGTCTAGATCAAATCCTGGCCTTGACACTTATTAGCTATATGTCCTTGCTTCATCCATAAAATGGGAGTAATCACTGTACCTAACTCTTGTGATTTTTCTGATGATTAAGGAAAAAATAGACTAATACCATATTTTAATATATTCTCATACACTTTTTTCTTATTACCATGCTCAAAATTTTTCACTTCTCAATGCCCAAGCTTTATTTTATATCTTGCCAAAGGAGAACATACCTGAATTTTTCTTACACTTCTTTCATCTTTTTTTCTTAGGTTTTTTTCCTACTCAATAATATCTTAACTCGTACATTGCTTTAATTCTTAAGCAAAACCATTTTATTCTATTTGTTTACTTAAACTACATAGCAACATTTGCATTATCATGAAGTTCTCCAGAAAATTCCATTGTTTACACCCATAAATTGTAGCAAATGGATCAGCTAGAAAAACAACAATATTTAGAGATAAGAACTTTTGGGACAGTGTTTTGACATTTGGAGCACACTTACCTTATTCTTTTTGTTTGCTTACAGCACTTATATATTTCACAGATGTTTTCCCGGAAACTGTATTGTTCATACATTTTAATTTCAGTCAATGTGTGAACTGAAACAATCTTGTTATGTGGTAAGCATATCAGAGTCAGCCTGAATTTTTTTTCTTTTGCTTTACCGAGACGATAATGGATTTTAATGAAAAAGAAGTTTTGCTTTGCTGAATAACTGCTGGAAGTGGTTATGCCGTGATATTGGATTAGAGAGCTTACATGGCCAGAAGCAAACTCAGAGCTGAAGAGAATAAACATCATTCCCCATTTCAAGAGTGAAGAAATAAAAATTCCAAAGATAGCACGGGGGCAAGTGTCCTAGAATAAAGCAGAAATGTTTCTTTGGAGCCCATATGTATCAGGTGTCCTGGTTCAGGTAAAAAACAGAAGAGGGAAAAGAAGCTAAATATGAAAATGGTAAGTTATTTTTGTAATGAAAAGATACGGCTTACCTTTTCTTCTTATAACAATGAAAAATTAAATATGTCCTGTGGGGCTATCAAGACATATTCAGTTTATGCTTTTTAGATGTTTATAAAAACGAAAGAATTGGAAACAATTGGTAAAGTTTTTCTAAGAAAACATAGGTTATTGGATTCTTCAACTGTTTCACCTCAATTTATCTGCTATTATCAAGCCATTATTGCTGTCCATTGAGCAGGATGAGGTGTATGAGTATTATTATAGAGTAACACTATGCTGATATGTAATAGTATCAATGCTACCTAGAAAATAGTTTAGAATCACATTGTGGTTTTGATTTGCATTTCTCTGATGATTAGAAATGTTGAGCATTTTTCATGTTTGTTGGCCATTAGCCTATCTTCTTTTGAGAAGTTTCTGTTCATGTCCTTTGCCCACTTTTTAATAGAGTTTGATTTTTTTTCTTCCTGATTTGCCTTAGTTCTTTATAGATTCTAGTTATCAGCCTTTTATCAGGCTAGAATCATTCTAAGTTTTGCAACCTTTCTGAATTCTAGTTTATAGGTTGGACCTCAAAATACCACATTGGGATAGGGTACAAAGGCGATTCAGCAGAATAAACATTTTTGTTTGCTTGCTACTTTTTAATGATGTCTTAAACAAATCTGAGCTTGTTCAGAAAGTAGCAAGGAACTGAACCTGGTAGTAGTATAATATTATGATTTGCTTTGCTTCTTTACTGTATATCGAAGAGCTCTAACTTAGTCATTGTATTATTCAGGGTTCTCCAGAGAAACAGAACCAATAAGGTATACACACACACACACACACACACACACACACACATCTTATATCTATTCAAAACAATAAGGTTTAGAGTTGCATTTTTATTTTTTTTCGAACAGGCTTGTGAATATTTTACCATTTGGGGTATTGTGGAGTAATTTATTGGAATTGCTAATGGTTCCAAAAACTCTTGATTATTTATAAGATGTTTGATTACATATTGTCTATTTCTTTCTCAGACTTCCTTTGAACTGTACTAAATGTGTGATATCTGACAGTATAAACTGATATTTATGCTAATAAATCTCATTTGACATTCCATAGTCATTATTGTAAGTGGCAACTATTAATCTCTATGAAAGTTAGGAGATATTAAGGGAAGAATATAAACACAAATATCAATATTAAATTTTTATGTTGCCTGTCATGTTTAGATTATAGTGAAAGATATCTAATTATTTATAGCTTAAATATAGAAACTCTTGAGTGGGGTTTTCTGTTATACATATATAGTCCAGCAGTAAGTCCAGCAACTCTACACCATGTTCAAGGTAATAATTCCTTTCCTTAGGGTGTTTTCTATATCACATTTGAACTTCCAGACTTAGACTGTTTGGCTTTAAAATCAATTACTTTGCGGCCAAAGACGTAAAGCCCTGA
This sequence comes from Eulemur rufifrons, assembly GCF_041146395.1. Taxonomy (NCBI): domain Eukaryota; kingdom Metazoa; phylum Chordata; class Mammalia; order Primates; family Lemuridae; genus Eulemur; species Eulemur rufifrons. The sequence continues at coordinate 40,156,625 of NC_090997.1, forward strand.
AAATGACTAATGTGGGAGGCTTATTTCATTTGTGGACTCCCAAGTTGGAGTCTGAATATTTATGTTATGGTATGTTCAAGTTATTCCTTACTCTCATTTAATTCTTTCTTTCCACATGTGTGACTAGCCACTTAGATGGCTGACAAAGTTGTCATGACATGTTACAACTGCAGTTTCTTTTTAGTATTGGCGGCTTTTTTTTTTTTTTTCTGGCAAAGTGCAGTAGCCACCATTTTAATAAAGCAAGAAGATGTGTCAGAATAGAAGGCAGCAGTCCTCAAGCTTTTTGGCACCAGGGAGCAGTTTCACGGAAACAATTTTTTGATGGGATGCGGATGGGGGTGCGGAGGCAGGGCTCAGGCAGTGATACACTGCCCAGTTCCTAACAGGCCATGGACTGGTATTGGGCCACGGCCTGGGGTTTGGGAACTGTAGGTAGAAGGGGCAAAAGAGAAAGAGGCATAGGGTAAAATGGTACAGCATAGTCGATGACTTAAGGTCATAGGAGGGTCAAGATAGAGCACACCTAGAAGCCCTTGTGATGTAATCAGGATAACTGGCACATCCACACTGCTGATGGTACTTTCTCACTCATTTTGATGCATGTGTTAAATGAGCAACACTTCCAATCTCCTGGTTCATAAGTGTTTACAATTTATGAAATTTTCATTAATTATCTACGGTCAGAATAAAGTACCTCTTTTACTGTGTTTTTAAACATCATGCTTTTAAATACTTCTTTTGACTTTTCTGAGGGATCTCATGGTTATTGTCCCATTGATCTTCATGGTCACTTGAAGATTGCATTTGCTTCCTTTAGCTGCTATACAAATTGTCAATCACTTGGTGGATTAAGACAACACAAACTCATTTCCTCATAGTTTTGGAGGGGAGACATCTAAATTCAAGTTATCAGTAGGGCTGTGTTCCTTTTGGAAGCTTCAGAAAAGAATCCATTTCTTTGCATGTTTCAGTTTCTAGATGATGCCTGCACTCCTCGGCTCATAGCTCCTTCCTCAGATCACTCCACCTCTCACTTTCATGCTCACATCTCCTGCTACTCACTCGAATTCTCCTGCCTCTCTCTTACACTGACCCTTGTCATTACATCGGACCCACCTGGATAATCCAGGATACTCTCCCCATCTCAAACACTTTAATTTAGTCACATCTGCAAAGTGTCTTTAAACATGTAAGGTAAAATATCCATAGGATCCAGGGATTTAGGACATGGACATCTTCAGGGGGTTATTATTCAGCCTATTACAGGGATTAAAAGAGTATGAGTTGTTATTCTATTTGACAGAGAAACTTAAATGATGAGGATTACAGTGATTTTTACGAAATTACACTCCTACTTAGTAGAAGAGAAGAGGCTGGAATCCCAAGTTATGGACTGTTAGCTTGTGGGAGCTTTTTTCTGATTCATTTGGAATTCCCTGGACTAGTACTGTGCAAAGTAGCAACTTCCACTCTGGTTACATTTCTACCCAGGATGGACCAAGCAGTCTATGACAATATCTAGAATTCAATTATTCTTAGTTGTCCCTCAGAGTCATGAGCAGTTTGAATAGGGCACCTCCTTCAACACTGAGACAATTACAATATTATCAAGGAAATGTATGCCTTGGATTGGAATTGCAAGGGTCACTCAATGGCATGACAATTTCTCATTGCTTACATACTACATTAAAAAGTATCTGAGCAATCCAGTAATTTTATTTTTGTGAGGTGACACGTGGACACTCCCTGAGGGTAATCATGGACAAAAATTTGGGCTAACAATTACTAAGAGCAATGTAAAGATCATACAAGGGTCCTCATCATCTAAATATTTATTATTCATGTCATTCCAATTAGAAGAGTTATAATTGTTAAAGTACTAAATATTTATTATTCATGTCATTCCAATTAGAAGAGTTATAATTGTCAAAGTAAAGGGCATCAAAATAGGAAAATATTTATAAGCAAACTGACTCTTTATGAAAGGTGTTCCCTAATTGAGGACTTAGTAATACCTCTGATTATCTTACTGATTTTTGGTTATTGTAAACACCAAATAATACCATGCAAATACAATGAAAATTGGTTACAAATAAAAAAATGCTGATTTTGCAATGGTGTATTGGAGAGTTGACAGAATCTTAGGCAAAATCATTGCCAGATTAGGATAAATGTAGTTAGACTGTTTAACATTAAGTAAGAGAAAATAACAAGGATGATGACAGGACAGATGCTTTTAAAGAGAATAATTTGATTATCAAATAATTAAGAGAATCCCTTGGGGAAATTGAAGATACCAAATATTTCTTTACTGTTTATGATCCTGTTTTAGAGGTGAAATATAAAATGAAAAGTGTTGTCATTCAGAGTTTTCATACAATGTGTGATTGATTCATTTTTATTTTTGTCTATTCTAAGGATTAGTATCCTCATATAGCCATCTGATCTTTGACAAAACAGACAAAAACATACACTGGGGAAAAGAATCCTTATTGAATAGATGGTGCTGGGAAAACTGGATAACCACATGCAGAAGACTGAAACAGGACCCACGCCTTTCACCTCTCACAAAAATCAAATCACGGTGGATAACAGACTTAACCCTAAGGTGTGAAACTATTAGAATTCTACAAGAAAATGTGGGAAAAACCCTTATAGACATTGGCCTAGGCAAACAATTTATGAAGAAGACCCCAAAGGCAATCACAGCAAGAACAAAAATAAATAAATGGGACCTGATCAAATTAAAAAGCTTCTGCACAGCCAAGGAAACTGTTATGAGAGCAAACAGACAACCTACAGAATGGGAGAAGATATTCGCATGTTACACATCTGATAAAGGGCTGATAACTAGAATCTATATAGAACTCAGGAAAATCAGCAAGAAAAAATCGAACAACCCTATCAAAAAGTGGGCAAAGGACATGAACAGAAACTTTTCAAAAGAAGATAGACTAATGGCTAACAAACATATGAAAAAATGCTCAACATCTCTAATCATCAGGGAAATGCAAATCAAAACCACAATGAGATATCACTTATCTCCAGTGAGAATGGCCTTTACCAAAAAGTCCCAAAATAACAAATGTTGTCATAGATGTGGAGAGATAGGAATACTCATAAACTGCTGGTGGGACTGCAAACTAGTACAACCTCTGTGGAAAGCAATATGGAGATACCTCAAAGAGATACAAGTAGACCTACCATTTGATCCAGCAATCCCATTACTGGGCATTCACCCAAAAGAACAATAGACATTCTATAAAAAAGACACGTGCACTAGAATGTTTATAGCAGTGCAATTCACAATTGCAAAGATGTGGAAACAACTCAAATGCCCATCCATACATGAGTGGATTAATATAATGTGGTATATGTGTACCACAGAGTTCTACTCAGCCACAAAAAACAATGGTGATCTAGCACCTCTTGTATTATCGTGGATAGAGCTGGAACCCATTCTACTAAGTGAAGTATCACAAGAATGGAAAAACAAGGACCACATGTACTCACCATCAAATTGGTATTAACTGATCAACACTTAAGTGCATATATAGTAATACCATTCATCAGGTGTTGGCCAGATGGGAGGGGTGAGGAGAGGATGGGCATATACACACCTAATGGGTGCAGTGCTCACCGTCTGGGGGATAGACATGCTTGAAGCTCTGACTCAGGTGGGGCAAGGGCAATACACGTAACCTAAATATTTGCATCATAATATGCTGAAATAAAATAAAAAATTAAAAAAAAAACAATTAGGATAGAATTTCAGTTACATTTTGAATGTAACTGATAACAAAACAAACATTATATTAATTTAATTTCAAGGTAAAATTTCACTTGATATTTTTAGATGTGTTAATTTATTCCTTGTTTTAAACAATTTACAAGTTTTTTCCTGCTACAAATGATCCTCAGAGAACAAGGACTTTCTGTATTTTGGGATCTGTAGCCCACCTTTAGTGGGTGGAAAACCATTTGAGCGTTTTCTGGTCCCAATCATCAGTATATGGTGGTAAAACACAACTTAAGACTGACGGTTTTCTGGCAATTTGTAGATAAAGTTTTGAAGTCGTAAACAGGAAAAGACCACTGCCAAATAAGAAATTGAGCTTCCTGGGAAAGCAGTTTTCTGAAAAGCTTTTTTAAGGGTCTTACTGGGAATAGAGTCCTTCTTTCAGAGAGTAGACAAATAGACCTCTTAGTGGGTTGCCGGGAGCCAAACAAATCCCTCTGAGACTTCTAGGATGAGGTGAAGTGTTTGGCCATTCTGACCAGCAGCCACTATCATCAGCGTCATCAGCATGTGGGAGAAAGGTGAGCCAGAGACGTCCGAGGGCATGCTGGAGCCCCCTAGCGGCCCAGACAAGCAGAGTCTAGAGGGGTGTGTTCAGACAAAACCCAGGAGTTCCTGAGAAGACAGTTAACAAGACCACCCTTTGTGGTGTAAGTCTTGGGCTATTAAATTGTTCATGCACATAAGTTAATTATTTAGTAAATCTGTATGTAGTAATCCAGAATATTTTTGTATCATTTCCAAGTAGGTTCTTCCGTTGTTCACTGGATTTTCCAGATAAGAATAATTTTAGATATGGTAAAACAGAAGTAGTTGAATTTGGGTGAACGCAGTTGATTTTTTGGAGGTATGTATAGTAATGTTCTATCAGGAAAATTTTAAAAATAGTGTACTGATAAGGAAGTTTTGAAGAATTGGTGCCTGAGCAGAAACTTGCTCCATCTTGAGTGTTTTCATAAAATTTTGTAAACCATTCGGTTATTATTTATCTCTCTATATATCTGTTTCTCTTTGTCTCTCTCTCTGTATCCATCTGTCTCTTTGTCTCTCTGTCTCCCTCCATCTCTCTCTCTCTCTATTTTCTTCCTTCTCTGTCTTCTTGTCTGTGTTTCTGTCTCTGTCTGTCTATCACTCTCTTTGTCTTTCTGTCTCTCTCTCTCTCTCACACACACACACACACATACACACGTGTGCATTTTGTTTGTTTATCTTTCTGCTTCCCTTGCTAAATTGTGACTTCCTCAATGGCAGGAGCTATTGTCTATTAATGATTTAATTGCAAGTCTCTTAAATTAAAAAAAATGGATTAAATGAATCAGTGAATTTGAATTTAGTGTCACAGTTCCACTAGTGGCTTTATTTTTCCTTCTCAGTGTTTGACTCATTCACTTTCTCTCAAATTATAAAACAACAAAGTGTGAAAACTGGGAATGTAGATCTAATTCCAGCAATTTAGCAATGTTTACTTCCCAGAGAGAAAGAAATCAAATATGATGGTGTTTTATTATTATTTACAGATTTGTGATTCATTCTAACTGATTATATGTAGATGATATGAAAGGAAGATCAAATAGTGTCTGGGATCTTAGGGTCTCTGCTGCTATAGAATTCTTAGTGATAAAAGCAGCTACAATTTACAATAATTTCTTGAGTGTATATGTTGTATTAAATATTAGGCTTTTGCTAGACATTTTACATGGAATCTTGTTATCAAAGTTATGAAATATGCAAGATACATACTTGTAGCCTCCTTGCCCCTCCTTTTTTTTTTTTTTTACAGAGGAGGAAATTAAGCTTAGTTTTTGTTTCCTCCACACATAAAAGAGGAAAAAAAAAACTTGTCAATGGCAAAAAACCCAGACTTTAAACTCAGGGCAGTCACAGTCAGGCATGTCCTGTGTCTTTTATATTCTTGCAAAAGATACACTCATTTTGGGATATGAGAGTAGTAGTGGAAAGTGACCTTTCACTCACTGCTAGGAGTTAATTTTGGATTTATACATATAGTCCTCTTTCAATAACCACTTCACCTTTGTGAGTTCTAAGTAGCATCTGTAGACACTGTCAACCACAAATTATTCCTGACTCTGCTGTGGAGTAATGTAGTAGGTTTGCACTCCCATCAAGTACAGAAAGTCTCTAGTCATAGATGACTAAATCATCCCTCCCCCTCAATTAGGCCTTTTACATGTGGTTCTCTGGCATCCTGTCCGCTTCTCTGTTTAGAGAGGAGTTTACCCATGTGTTAGACCATCTTTAGCTTGAATCTGGCTAAATAAAAAACAAAAACAAAAAACAAGTAATCCTGGCAAACACATTATGTTCACATTAGATCCAACCATTGTTTGAATCTATGTAAACAGACTTTTATTGGTTGGCTATGGTTTGAGCTTACGTGCTACACTATTCCGTTCTTATCTATGATTCATGGGAGTACAACTGGTCAGCCGGTGGATCTTTTGCAGATATAAGATCTGAGTCTTACTGAGTGCTATAGGCTTAATACTGATGACTAACACCTTCCTTGTTTTGTTAAAGAATAATTTTGGCAGACTTCAAGGGACATTTGAAGTACAGTTCCCTCATAAACATAATGCATTTGGCCCCGTAATACTTCTTCCAAAAATATGAGCTTATAAAACAAGATGACTTATCAATATTTATATCAATTCCATCACGTGGGTGAAAACTAAGTGTCATCCCTAAAATTAACATCTGTATGTCAGCTGCATGCTGAGTGTTGTATTTACAAGCAGTTTCTCCATGGGCATAACTCTTCCAATCACTGCTTCTATTTCCCTCTTCATGGGTCCCTTGATAAAGCCAGATGCAGGATGAGGAGTGAGACAAGTTACAGGCAGGGCGCACTCATATAGGGTGTCCTAAAAGTCACCATACAGGAAAAATGAGAAATTGTAGCTAAATGTACCTTTATTTACAAAATATTCATTACAAAATTTTTCCTTTGTATGGAAACTTTTGGGACACCCTGTAGATTTATTTATAAGAGCACTATCCTGGCAAGGCTGGAGACTTGGGTTTTCATCAGAGAGTTGGCAGTTATTAGCTGTGCAGCTTGAATGATTCACTTAATTTCTCTGAGCCTAAGTGTTCTGATCTAAAAATGGGAAAATGACATAATTGACAGATGAGGTTCCTTTTAGCTCTTACATTCAGTAGTTCTACTGACAAATGGCAGGGAAACATCAATGATGTCTCATCAAAACTCAGAGGCTTCAGAGGGTTCTAGGACTTCACTTGGTGACAAAGCAGAGTTAAGGGAGCAAATTATCAAAACTGGTGTTTCCTGAAAATGGGCTCTAAAGAAAAGGGGGTAAACAGGATACTTCTCCATGCCCTATACCTGTCTTGCAATCTCTTATCATCATAGTCTTTTTCCTTTCCCTTGCCTGGACTTCCCATCTAATCTCCTGTCCAGCACTACCCTTCTTAAATTCTCTTCACCCCCAACTAGCTTTATCAGAGACAGGTTTTCCTAATCATTCACTTGGAATATAGTCATAACCATTCAACTAGTTTCTACATTTCAATCTCTCACAGCTCTAAAGTATTTTACAATTTTCTTTTAGATTCTTGAAGCAAAATCTGTTCATGTCACTGTCCTGTAACAAAATCTAACTAAATAAAGGCACCAAGATTGAGTACCTACTGAAAACAGAGTTCAAATAAACTTTAAACCATTTACCTTTATAATTTGGCTCAAATATTATTTTCCAAAAATAATTCTCATTACCTTTTCCCACAGTTTATTTCCCAGCTAACTGTCTCTATGGAGTTCCCTGTTGATATAGTTTGATGTGATTGACATTTCTGCTCTTTCTGAGAAAGTTTCTAAAAAAATGTCTTTTCAACTATATCTCCCCATATCACTGTACACCAAATCATACCCATCCTTCAAGTTTCAGCTGAAATATCACTACATCCTCAAAGCCCAGTATAACACTTTCATCTGAAAATACTATTTTCTTTTTATATTCCATAGCATACTCAACTCTGTATTTCTCTTTTGGCATTTGTATCTCTATATTTCTCTTTTGGCATTTAATGTTAGATGATACATACATAGAGATAAATTTAAATATTTTTATGCTGAATCTGAGTTGATTCTTTTCCTAATTATATATTGCTGTAAAACAGTAATTACCAAACACATATTTGATGAATAGATAAATACCCACAGATAGTTCATCATCTACTCATTCCACATTATGATTCTAAATGGAAAGGAAAACAACTAGGAAAAAAAAGTCAGAAGGAGTATATTAGAATCCTTGGAAGTGGGAATCTCCAAAGCATAACTTAAATTCCCACTCTTTTAATTTAATTCGTGGACATAGCATTCAACTAATTTTGAAATTTCAACTAATTTTAAAAGAGTATTTGATATTTTTATCTAAATAACTTTTAGCTTTAAAAGTTTGAGGATTGTCCTCATTTATTGTTCATGGATTTTGTTGCTAATTCTGAATTCAAATTTTCATTGTTTCAGGTTTAGAAATATCAACCAGGCATATGCTGACCACAAATGCTACTTTTGAGTAAGAAGCCCCTCCTGCCCCCAAGCTAGATATGTTCTTACTCTCCCTTGGAATCCTTTGTCTTTCTCTAATTATATTAACATACCCTGCCTCAGATTGCAAAACACTATATTCATGTCCTGTCTTCCCTATTATATTTCATCATTATTCATATTTTTTCACCTACAAACCTAAAGTTCTTCTCTACACAGAGTAAGAAATAATAACAACAATAATAATAATAAATAAATAGTTGCTAGTTTGAATTGTGTTTCTTAAAAAGAAGCTATTTTCTAAAGGCTTTAAGACCCTAAATAGTTGCGAGAACTTCCCTTTGTTGCTCAAATGATCATTTCATCATCATTTATCTCTCTTTTTAGCTGAATGATCTTTTCCCTTTGTCTTCAAATAGCTCCTCTGCTTCATAATACATGGTATATATATCAAGTTGTCTACTTTTGTTTGTTTGTGACATGACATACTGATTTGATTTTCCAGTCCTTATAGCTTATATATAAATTATCTCATCTAAACTCATCCATTATACTTGTGGTCTATTTTGATGTTGCTTTGAAAGTAAATAATGTGTTTGCACTATTTCTGGTGAGAGTTTCAAGAAAAAATGTACAAAATACATAAAATTTTAAAAAGTTAACTTGGGTTTTCAAAAATTGTGATCATGTTCCTTTCTTTATAAGACTGTTTAAAAATCATCATTTGGTAGGAAAGATTACAATTCATGTGGATTGAGACAAAGGGAGTATATCAGATGGTGTTTGTTTGAGCACACCAGCAACTATATTTCCTCAAAGGGTGATTCATTTTTTCCTGAAGCAATTTATTGTAGTTCTTTGCAATTAAAATTTTATTTTCCTGAGAACAATGAAAATGTGTAGCAGGGAAAGTAAAGTAATCTTCATAATTCACTTAGAGATGTGGTATTGCGTTTGTTCAGTATTTTGGTAGGGAGGAGTAAATTTATAGACTTCCACTTGGTCCTTCTGCCATATTAGCCCTCACCACTATTCTACTCTCCATTTCTATAAGTTTGACTATTTTGTATTCATCACATAAGTGAGATCATGTACTATTTGTCCTTCTGTGGCTGGCTTATTCCACTTTGCATAATATCCTCCAGGTTCAAGCATGTGGTTGCAAATGGCAGAATTTCCTTCTATTTAAAAGCTGAAAAATATTCTATCATATATGTTTATGTATATCTTCAGATTTTCTTTATCCATTCATTCATCAATGAATATTTATGTTCCTTTCATGTCTTGGCTGTTGTGAATAATGCTACAATCAACATGGGAATGCAGATATCTCTTTGAGATATTGATTTCAATTCTTTTGGATTTATACCCAGAATTGGACTGCTAGATCACATGGTAGAAATAGACAGTAACACAATAATAATAGGAAATTTTAATACTCTGGTTTCAATAATGTATAGGTCATCCAAATAGATAATTAATAAGGAAACAGTAGACTTCAACAACACTATAGACCTAACAGACACTATGACCTAACAGACATACAGAGAACAAATCTCCCCCACCCCCTCCACAGCATCAGCAGCAGAAAACACATTCTTTTCAACTGTACACAGAACATTCTGCAAGGCAGATCACATGCTTGGTCACAAGAAAAAATCTTTAAAAGACTAAAGATGGAAATAATTCCAAGTATCTTTTCAGCCCACAATGGAATTAAACTAGAAATCAATAACTAAAGGACGAAGGAAGAATTTACAAATGTATAGCAATTAAATAACACAGTCTTAAACAAAAACCACTGGGCCAAAGAAAAAAATCAAAATTGAAATTAGAAATATCTTGAGACAAATAAAATGAAAATAGAACATACCAAAAGAAAAAACGCAGCAAAAGCAGTATGAAGAGGGAAGTTTATAGCAATAAATGCCTACATTCAGAAAGAAACATCTCAAACAACCTAACTTGACACCTCAAGGAACTTTAATATTATAGAAAAAGAACAGCCTAAACCCAATGTTAGCATAAGGAAGGAAGGAGGTATTTTATTTTATTTGTAGCTATTGTGAAAGGTATTGAGTCTTTCATTTGATTCTCAGCTTGACTGTTATTGGTGTGTGGGAGTGCTGGTGATTTATGTACATTGATTTTGTAACCTGAAATTTTGCTAAATTTATTTATAAATTCCAGGAGTCTCTTGGTAGAATTTTTGAGGTTTTCTAGATATAAGATCATATCATCAGCAAAGAGCAATAGTTTGATCTCCTCTTTCAACATTTGGATACCCTTAATTTCCTTCTCTTGCCTGCTTGCTCTGGCTAGGATTTACAGAGCTGTGTTGAATAGAAATGGTGACAGTGAGCGTCCTTTTCTTATTCCAGTTCTGAGTGGGAATGCTTTCAACTTTTCCCCATTCAGTATGATGTTGGCTGGGGGTTTGCCATCTACAGCTTTTATAATTTTTGAGGTATGTTCCATCAATGCCCATTTTGTTAAGAGTTTTTGTCACAAAAGATGCTAAATTTTGCTGAATGCTTTTTCTGCATCTATTAAGATGATCATATGATATTTGTTTTTGCTTCTGTTTGTGTGGTGAATTACATTTATTGATTTACACATGCTGAACCATCCTTGCATCCCTGGGATGAAGCCCACTTGGTTGTGGTGGATTATTTTTTTTATATGCTGCTGAATTTGGTTTGCAAGAATTTTAGGGGGAACTTTTCACCTATATTCATAAGAGATATTCATCTATAGTTTTCTTTTTTTGTTGTGTCCTTTCCTGATTTTGGTATCAAGGTGATACTGGCTTTGTAGAATGAGTTGAGGAGGATTCCTTCCTTCTTGATTTTATGAAATAATTTCTGCAGTATGGGTATCAATTCTTCTTTGTAGGTCTGATAAAATTGACTGTGAAATCATCTGGTTTGGAACATTTTTTTTGGAAGATTTTTATATTGCTGCTCCCATTGCATTGCTGATAATTGGTCTGTTCAGTAGTTTTATTTTTTCCTGATTGAGCCTTGGGAGGTTGTGTGTTTCCAGGAATTTGTCCATTTCCTCAATGTTTTTGAGTTTATGTGCATAGAGGTTTTTATAGTATTCACATATGATATTTTATATTTCTGTGGTATCAGTTGTAATATCTCCTTTTTCATTTCTGATTGAGCTTATTTGGGCCCTTTCTTTTCTATTTCTGGTTAGTTAATCTCATGAGAGGTCTATCAATTTTATTTATCTTTTCAAAGAACTAACTTTGTGTTTCATTAATCTTCTGTATTTTTGTTTTGTTTTGTTTTCAGTTTCATTTAGTTCTGCTCTGACCTTAGTTATTTATTTTCTTCTGCTGGGTTTGGGTTTGGTTTGCTCTTCCTTTTCTAGTTTCCTGAGACAATTCATTAGATTGTTGATTTGTGATCTTTCTGTCTTTTGGATGTAGGCATTTAAGGCTATAAATTTTCCTCATAGAACTGCTTTTGCTGAATCCCCATTGAGAATGGCTTTTATCAAAAATCCCAAAACAATAGATGCTGGCATGGATACGAAGAGAAGGAAAACTTATACACTATTGGTGGAACTGTAAACTAGTGCAACCTCCATGGAAAATACTATGGAGAGTTCTCAAAGACCTAAAAATAGACCTACCATTTGATCTAGCAATCCCTCTACTGGGTATTTACCCAAAGGAAAAAAAGTCATTTTTATCAAAAAGACACTTGTACTAGAAAGTTTATTGCAGCACAATTCACAATTCCAAAGATGTGGAATCAACTGAAGTGCTCCTCAATTCATAAGTAGATTAATAAAATGTGGTATATGTATACCATGGAACTACTCAGCCATAAAAAAATGAATTAATACCTTTTGTAACAATCTGGATGGAATTGGAGAACATTCTCCCAAGTGAAGTATCACAAGAATGGAAAAACAAACATCACATGTACTCACTATTAATTGGAGCTAATTGATCCGCACTGATGTGCACAGATGAAAGTAAAACTCAACAGAAATCATGCAAGTTGGTGGGGGGAGGAAGGATGGGTGAAATCATACATAACGGGTACAATGTATGCTATCTAGGTGATGGGCACACTTATAACTTTGACTCAAAAGCAATCAATGTAACCAAAATATTTGTTCTCCTGTAATATTCTGAAATAAGGAAAGGAAGGAGATAGTATTAGAGCAGAAATAAATGAAATATTTAAAAAAATAGGAAAAATTGACAAACTAAGTTTTTTTTTGAAAGATAAATAAAATTAATAAACCTTTAGCTAGACTAAGAAAATAAGAGAGAAGACTCAAATAAATAAAATCAGAAATTAAAGAGAAGAAGTACAACTGATGTCACAGAATTAAAAAGGATAATAAAGGACTATTCTGTATTTTATTAAATAGGCCTTATTTTGGATCTCCATTTCCAATTCTCCAAATTGTTATTTCCCACATTATTTTTATTGATTTTCTATAAATGCCATAGAAAACTTGTTTCTCTTTTGCACTGCTCATTATATTTATCATTATTTTTTATTATTTATTATATTTATTGTTATTACATTAAAGCCTTCAATGCAGTTTGTAAATTACTATATTGTCTTTTTCTGCAGGCTTCTTTTTCTCATCTATTTCTTATTCACTTCATATTCTTGCCTTTTTATTACATCTCATTTTCTCTTTATCAAACTGGGTTTCTGTATTGCATGAGCCATGCCATATTTTCCCACTAAGAATGCAAAATAATTTTCTTAAATATTATTTGTCAAATTGTATACAAACAAGTTTTATATAGCATTTGTAGAAAATTAGCAAAAAAGGAATAATGTGGAATATAACAATTTGTTTTCTGTAATAAAATATTTTAGAGGTGTTATCTTTCTCTAAGTCTTTCAAATACGCTTTATTTTATTCTAAGGAATTTTTTATGGCTACTACATTAGGTTTTCAATATGTATAAATCCTAGATCATATTATGACCAAATATTTTTCTAATGGTTTGAGGATATGGATATCTCTTGGCCAAATTCTTTGTTAATCTGGGTGCTGGTAGAATTCTGTTATCATTTTTACAACTGTTGGACACATTGTTGTGTACAATTTATGACTTCATTTTAAATATCTGGCAGAGTTTATTTAATACAATGCTGCTGGAATAAATTTTTCATATTTCTATTATGTGACGCTTTGAAACTAAGCATATCAAGTGATTAAAGAACTTCATATCCAAGTATATATTACCATTATCATCTGAATGTCTTTTCTCACACCCACATGTTCATTCAGGAAACACATCCCAGATAATACCATCAGTAGTGCCCCAACTCCTTAATAATATATGGGTAAAAAATTGGGAAAAGCCTAACTTGTTCCTACTTAGGACACTATTATAAAGCAAACTAATGTCTGATTAATCTTAAATATGAACATTCTCACACATATACATTGCAAAGTTTTTCAATAGTGTAGTAAGAATGTTCACAAATATAACTATTCATTTTTATTTCTAGACTGTTCCCCTTGATTCTGTTTATATACTATGGGAAATAAAAACAGTAAAAGTAGAAATACTATTTAACTTACAAAAACAAATCTAATTTTTTTCTATAAATTTTACAACTTTGATTCTCCAATTTACCCAGATTTTAGTCACAAGTCCTTTGGAGAATGTTATAAACTAAAGATTTCTCCAGCACCATCTGGTTTAGATTACTGTAGACGTTCCTAGTAAAGAGACAAGACTGTGTACCAATCCTCTTTGTATATCATCTAATCCTGTATCTGTGCTCTCCGTATAAAACACAAGAATGCTGAAAGTCAGCCAGAGCAGAATAAAGCTTTAATCAATTCACTGTTTGTTGTTAGGATGGTTTTGCTTCAGTGAACAGAAATCTGATTATCCCTAACAGGCTAATAGTAAATTTTCTATACACTCTAATAATGGTTTACTGACTGCATTACTTTTCCTATTTCAGTTTCCTGATTGAAGTATGACATTCTCCCTTCTTCCAATGAGGCTAAAAATGTGTTCAATTTACCTGGTAAGGAGTATCAGGATGCGTATGAACTTATTAGGAAATGAAATTCAACATATATTCATTAATTCCACAGAAGCTATGATTGCTTATGATGTGTCAGACGTTGTGATAGGCAGTGAGGGATGTTTAGAGACCTTCTTAACTTCAAGATGCTTCCAGTCCAGCAGTGAACTCAAGCCAAGAGCATATAATCATTACCCTTACTGGAGAAATATAAACCAAATTTCTTCCATTTTTTTCCAACAGTAAGATTGAAAAAAAATGAAAGTACAAAACTGTGACTTAAAATTACATTGTTTTTTTAAGTTTGAAATTAGTCTCTCTTTTATTTTACTTTTCCCCATGTTTATTAAAATTTCAATTGAAAAATAAACATAAGAAAAATGGATTAAGTGATTACATTTTATGCATCTTGATAAGGTAACGGTATCACATTATATAAGGAACTTTCCAACGTTCTAACACAGTGGTCCCCCGTCCCTTTTTGGCACCAGGGACTGGTTTCATGGAATCATGGAAGAATTTTTGAGTGAATGGGGGGCAGGGAGGGGAGGACAGGTAGAGCTCAGCTGGTGATGTGCAGCCCAGTTTCTATCCGGGCCATGGCCCTGGGGGTTGGGGACCGCAGTTCTAATATACTTTATAAAATAGAAAAAGGAGTTATGTTTTGAAATATACTAACATTTTCATTAGGGCTCAGATATTACCTAAGGACAATAAAATAATGGAAACATCAAATAGGAATAGAGCAAATTCAATTTAATTTAAATCACACTGGTAAAATATAAGAAATTAGGCAATGTGAGTTGTTTTATGTTTCTTTTCACTAATTTTCCTCACACATTTTATTTTATTTTATTTATTTTTTTTTTGTTGTTGAGACAGAGTCTCACTTTGTTGCCCAGGCTAGAGTGAGTGCCGTGGCGTCAGCTTAGCTCACAGCAACCTCAGACTCCTCGGCTTAAGCGATCCTCCTGTCTCAGCCTCCCGAGTAGCTGGGACTACAGGCATGCACCACCATGCCCGGCTAATTTTTTTTATATAGATTTTTAGTTGTCCATATAATGTCTTTCTATTTTTAGTAGAGACGGGGTCTCGCTCAGGCTGGTCTCGAACTCCAGACCTCGAGCGATCCACCCGCCTCGGCCTCCCAGAGTGCTAGGATTACAGGCGTGAGCCACCGCGCCCGGCCCGTTCCTCACACATTTTAAAATGAATTTCCAGTACTCTTGCAAGCATAATGAATGTCTTTTAGAATTATTTCGAAATCATAGAACAGGGAAATGAATTTTGTCCTGTGAACCATGAAATGAGTCTTGGAAGAATAAACCTCCTTTTCAGAATCACATCTGTTCTGGTTCAATATATGTTTATCCCAGTTATGAAAAGTCACAATCAGGGAGAAGGTTTTGATTATACAGGTACTGGTTTCAGAGACCCATTTTTATTGATAAGTGTTTATTGTATAATGCTTTTATTATATGAGAATTTAAATTTAAATAATTCATTTGGTATTGGGTTTGAATTTACCAGATGCAATGTCTACTCTAATAACATATTGGTGAATACTTTTAGTTTACCTAAATAGAAAGTATTTCTAATTAAAAATACACATAGCAAGGTCTTCTGATAATGGCTATAAGAAGATGTGATTCTAACCACAGAGAACAATTTAACATTTTACAACCTAGAACAAAATATTTAAAAAGAACTACTTGTAATCATTTGAAAAAAAAAAAAAAAAAGAATCAGTCAGCAAGTTTCAAAGTGTTTAATTTTGAGGAATTGCAGCATGGAGAACTGCAAATTTATGGCTTTCTTGAGTGTGCTTCTTCACTCCCATGTTTCCTAGCTCAGGAGTGGCAATATGCAACCTCATCTGGTGAGTTCTGAAGAACAGATAAGCTAGAACACATTGCCTACACACAGAAAACCCCAGAAAGCCTGGGGCAAAAATAGAAACTAGAGAGGAACTAACTTTGAAAAAGAGAGAACTGATCTTGTGAAATCTACATGTTTGCTGTGCTTTTGGTGTGAGTCCAAACCTGTACACAGCTTGGAAGGCTCATGGGAAGAATTTGGGGCACATAGTAAGATTTAAGGCAAACCCCAGAAACAAAGGAAGCTCAGAGAGGGCAAGCCTCAGAATCTGAATATAAATTCTGCTCAATCCTTGAATGAATACTAAGCTGCACAGGCTCAGAGGAGTTTCCCGGGGGCCCAAGCTAAATAATAACAGCTGGTAGAAGAAACAAACTGCGCAGAACCATCAGCAGATACCCAGCATGTGGAAGAAAGATTTCTCAGTTTGAGTCTTAGCAAATTAACTGGCTACTATAACAAGATTAGGGCAATATCCTTAGGAGAAATAAAAAACCCAAAACAAAAAAAGGCAGACCCCAAAGTCTCTAAAACACTATTCATAATGACCCATGGAATATGAGAGTGTGAGCCACACTCAGCAAAGAAAGTAGTCATTAGAAATTTATTTCACAAGGACCCATTGTGAGCTTTAGCAGGTGAAGATGTCAAAGCAAGTATTTTAAATTTGCTCAAAGGATTAAAATAAACTATGTATAAAAAATTAAAGGTAAATTTGGTATTAATGATAAAAAGATAGGGACTCTCAACAGGGAACTAGAAATTATAAATATGAAATAATTCAAAATAATAGCTTAAGAAGTTAAATAACTGAAAAGAAAGTATACTATATAGTATTAAAAGCACATTTGTGATAGCATAAAAATAATCGGTAAATTGGAAATTAAATAAATAGATAATATCCTCATAATATTTTGAAATTTAAAAAATGACACACTGATGGGAGAAATAGACAATGTATCAGTTATAGTTGAAGATTATAATACTCTTCTCTCAGTATTTTATAGAATGAGTAGATAAAAAATAAGAAAATATATGAAAAAACTCTATAATTAACTTACTCTTACTGATATTTATAAAATACTCCATTCAACAGCAACAGAATGTACATTCTTTGCAAGTGCACATAGAACTTACATCAAGATGTTCTCTGTGCTATAAACCTCTTAATAAGTGTAAAAAGGCTAAAATTATACAGAACTGAAAAAAAAAATAAATCAGAAACTAATAGCAAAATAGTACCTGGAAAACTGAAAATATTTGGAATTTAAATGACACACATTTAAATAATCCAGGAGTCCAAAAATTGCAATTATTTCTTATTAAAATTAGAAAACATTTTGAACTAATGATGGAAACAAATGTAAAATTTGTGAAGTACATGTGAAGAAGTAAAATTCATTTTAAGTGTGAATATGAGAAGATAAGAAAGATCTAAAAATCAATGATCTAAGCTTGCATCTTAAAAGCTAGAAAAACAAGATGTTAAATTTAGAGGGAAAATGGATAGAACAATAATTATAAGAGTAGAAGTCATTAAAACAGAAAAACAACTATAGAGAAAATTCAGTGCAACCAAAATGTGAGTTTTAAAAAGATTAATAAAATTAGAAAAACTTCTTAGCTCAGAAGAAAAAAAGAGAAAAGACACACAATTTCAACATCAGTAACAAAAAAAGGGACAATCAGCACAGATCTCACAATGAAAAAGATAATAAATAAATATTGTGGACAAATTTATTCCAATGAATTTGACAACTTAATTAAAGTAGATAAATTGTTTGAAAACATAATTTTCAAAAATAGTATAGAAATAGAAAACCTAAATATTCCTATATTTATTAAAGAACTTGAATCTGTGATTAAAATCTTTTCCACCAGAAAATCAGGCTCAGTGTTATACACAGTGAATTTTTTTTCATATTTTCAATGACTAAATAATCCTAAACCACTCTTTCAGGAAATAGAGGAGGAAGGAACATTTTCCAACTTTTTCTAGGAGACTAGTATTGTCCTGATACTAAACCAGACAATTATCTCAAATAAAGAATATTAAATGCAAATATCTCCCATAAATACAAATTCAAATATCTTAACACACCATCAGAAAATAAAATCCAGTAATATATAAAAGGAATGCTATCTCATGATTACATGGGTTTTATCCTAGAAATGGAAATTTGGTTTAATATCCAAAAATCAAATGATATATTTCATATTAATAGAATAAAAAAGAGAAAACTCACCTTAGTTGATGCAGAAAAAGTATATGACAAAACTCAACATGCATTCGCAATCATAAAGATCACCAGCAAAATAGCAATAAAGAAAACTTTCTTAAACTGATAAAGAACAGCTATCAAAACTTATAGCTACTTACTTGTTAATGACAAAATTCTTTCTTTGTATGGTCAGTAATGTGACAAGGGTTTATTCATTCACTGTTTCTGTTAGCCATTGTACTAGAATCCTAGTCATTGGAATAAAGCAAGAAAAGAATATAAAAGTCATAGAAATGAGAAAGAAATAAGTAATATTGTCTTTGTTTACAGATGACATGATAGTATACATGGTAAATCTTAAGGTGCCTACAAAATAACTACTAGAATGAATGAGTTAATTTACCAAGCTTGCAAAAAAAAAAAAAAAGGCAACATACAAAATCAGTTGTATGTTTATATACCAGTAATAGACAATGGGGAAATTAAATTAAAAACCAATGGTTTTTTATAATAGAAAAAATGCTTAGTAATTAATTACAAATGTGCAAATTATTTTGGGGAAAAACTAAATATTAGTATATGAAGTGATATGTTATATGTTGAAAGACTTATTATTGTTACAGTGACAATGATTCTCAAATTGATCTGTAGATTCCATTCAACCTTAACCAAATTCTTCATAGGATTTTCTGTAGGAATGACAGGGTTACTTAAGATGTTACGTGTAAATTCAAAGAGAAACAAAAACTAAAACTAAAACAACTTTTAAAAAGAGTACAGTTGACCTTCCGATACCAGATTTCAAGACTTACTGTATGGTAGTTGAGAATCAGGTATTGGTTTTAAGGATAGATACATAGATTGGTGGAATAGAGTATGGAATCAATTCAATTGATGGAAAGGGAATGTGATAGACCAAGCATAATGATTCAAGAAAAGGTACTAGAAAATTTGAATCTTTATCAAAAAATTTACCTCAACTCTCAGCTAACATTATGCTAAAATTAACTTAAAATTAACAATATATTTAAATAGCGTGTTTTGAGAACCCCCACTAAACTGTGTTTCTATAAGATTAATAGTACCATAGTGGCTGTCAACACTGCCCAGATGGGAAATGAAGGGTAGCTGAATGTAGGTTTTTGCAGTGTGCCTTCTACAGGGTACTTTTTAAAAAACTCGATAGATAATCTAATGCCTAATTGTCCAACCCATGGTCAGTACATCCTTCACGTGGGAAACTTTATTTTGGGGCAGCCCCTAGTTCTTTAGATGGAAGGCACAAATTCAATACACCACCACATCATTTATCAAATGAGCAGACTGGCAATAGCAAACTTTGGCACAGATGTACAGCAAATGGAACTCTTAAATAGTACTGGTTAAAATTCAAAATGAAAACAGCAACTTTGAAAAACAGTTTAGCAGTTTTTATGTAGTGAAACATATGACTGACATATGCCCCAGTAATTCCACTCCATGATCTTTATACAAGACAATGAATGACACATGTTGATAAAGACTTACATGTGAATGTGTGTAGCAATATAATTAATAATATCCCCAAACTAGAAACAAATGACCATCAACTGGTGAATGAATAAACAAATTGTGGTATATCCAGTCAAGTAAATTCTACTCTATTAAAAATATCTAGCAATAAAAGGGGACAAACAACTTTTATATGTGATAATATGGATAAATTTCAAGACTTATTTTTAATGAAATAAATCAAACACACATGCTTCCATTTTTATAAAATTCTAGAAATGGAAAAATTATATTGACTGGAAGCAGATCATTGATTACCTGAAGCTAGAAGTACAAAGAGATATGAAGAAACATTCTGGGAGATGGAAATGTTTTATGTGTTGATTTTCATGATAAGGATATGCATATATACATTTGTCAAAATTTGCTGAGCTGTGCATTTGAAATGGGTGAATTACTATATGTAAATTATACCTCTATAAAGCTACTACAAACAAATAAGCGTAATAAGGAAGGTAGAGAACGTAATTGAGAACATATAATTGTTCTTTTGCTTCCTTGAAATTATGCTCCCTGATATTTTCTTCTTTTTACAAACTCTTTATCACCTTTAATGAACATGCTCCAATTCTGTCTTGACTCTCTAATGATCTCTTGCAGTAATTTTGTATAAAATGTTGTTCTTATGTACATTTTCAACCATATGATATATCACTTCACTATGGTTTATTACTTCAGTACTAATCTTTCCCCTGAGACACAGTCACACACTCCCAATAGCTTTCCAAACACTCCTACTCATACGTTCCAACACATATTTATGTTCAAGGTGAAAAAATAGGATTTAATACCACCCCCAACTTGCAAAAGTCATTACAACTTCCCCTTACTGACCCTAAGCTAATATTGGGCACTGTGAATAATATTTAGCAAACATTATTTCGTCTAGTTTTTACAAATATTGATAATTCCTTTTTCACAAATGACATACCTGAAACTCAGCAAAGTTAAACAAGATGTCCAACATAACATAACTAGTAAGCGATAAAGTTGAGATAATCAGTGATTAAGTTCTTAATCCTGGAATATACTGTTAACTTTTATAGAAGACCATACAGGATTGAATACTGAACTATTATGCATTCTTTTTTTCTTGTGCTGTATGGTAAGAACCAATACAGATCTTTTTATTTCAGTTCTGCATTTATTTTCTATTTGGCCTTTATTAAATTATCCAATAACTGAATCTTAGTCTCTTTATATCTTAAATTGTGCATTTATGCCAACCATATAATTAGTTAAAAGATATAATAATACTTCCCAGAATAATTTAAAATACTAGTAAATTAACAAACATAATGTACCTAATGCAGTGCATCTAAAAATGCTAATTATTGTTAGTAGGCAGATAAAAATACTGCTACCACTTTTTTTCTAATAAATCAACACATCCCCTTTTATTGTTTTTCTCACACCCTTTACTTCTTTCTCTTTCACTCTGCTGTAGCTCTAGTAAACAGGTCTAATTTATGCCCACGTAAGGCATAGCAATAACATTTCACTACACCTTGCTGTCCATCTTGTCCTCTGCTATTGGTCTTAATATCCTTGTATTAATACAGTATTTGTGGCATATTATACTTCTATTCAAATACTTTAATTCCTGATTGTCTATCTAATACAATCTGCACTTCTTAGTCTTTTTTAAAAATCTTATAGTGATTTGATATCAGTCGTATCTTATAGTCTAGTAAAGGGACTGAATTGTTGAGTCCCTTTCAAAGTTCCATTTTATATTATTTCTTTAAACTGGTTGATGTTGCTTCCTTTATATCAAAAGTACCATCGCTGATTTTAATCTATTATGTTTATGTATCAAGATTGAATTAAAACTCAGCCACTTCAATGAATCTTCTTTTGTTATTCTCAGATAGCAAAGAACCCTTCCCCAACTTTTTTGAAATTCTATAGCTCTTGTTCTTTGAAACTTTGAAAAGGGCAAATAACATACAAAGATATAGGAGTTTGAGTTAAGAGACTTAGCTTCCTTTTCTGAGTCTTTTAAGCCTACGGTCCCCAACTCCCAGGCTGTGGACTGGTTACCAGTACCAGTCCATAGCCTGTCAGGAAATGGACCCACAATAGGAAGTGCGTGCAGGTGAGAAAGTAAAGCTTCATCTGTATTTACAGCCACTTCCCATTGCTCATATCACTGCCTGAGCTCTGCCTTCTGTCAGATCAGTGGCAGCATTAGATTCTGCATTATGGTAAGCTGTATAATTATTTCATTATATATTACAATGTAATAATAATAGAAACAAAATGCACAATAAATGTAATGCACTTGAATCATCCCAAAACCACCCCTCCCGCAGTCCATGGAAAAATTTTCTTCCATGAAACCAGTCCTTGGTGCCAAAAAGGTTGGGGACTGCTGTTTTAAGATCCAACAGTAAAATCATAGGCAAATCATTTCATGCTTTTGAAGATCAAATATCTGAATATATGTGGTAATCCATACACCAATGTGTAATTATCGGTTATAATAATTACTAGCTTTTTAAAAGTTACCATGTAGTATATACAGTTCTTTGATATTTCAATTCTGAGACTGAATTGGAACCTCTCAGAAATGAAAAATATATAACATTTTTCAAAATATATATAAACTATGATTATATCCATCCTATGAAGTATCATGAAGCCTTTCAAAATAACATTTGTCAAGAATATTTAAGAGAAATTAAAATTTCTTTAAAAAAAAAACAGGGTAAAAAATTTTAATAAGCGCTTTAAAACTAGATTGCCTGGGTTTAAGATTCACCTCTAAGCACTTACTAACTTGATAACCTTGGAAAAAGTATCTAATCCCTCTGTACTTCATCCACATTTGTATAATGATAGAAAAAAACACACCTCATAGGGCTACTGTGATTTATTACTTACTAAGATATATATGGAAAATACATACTAAAGCTCCTAGTACATCATTGGTATACAATGCTGACAATTAAAATAAGCCTATTTCAAAAGTGTGTGTTTTAAATAATCTCAAAAAGTAAATAAAAATAATAAATGTCTCATAAGATGATTCTGTTTATGGGATGGGATGCTAGGTCATTTTGATTTTCTTCTGTAGTTTTTTTTTTTTTTTCTGTGTACTCTATTTTCCTACAATAAGAACATATATTTTTTTCTAGCAAATATAGACATTTATTAATTGTTTATCAGTTAATTAATTAGCAAGTAGGCACAATTCATTTCATGCAATCTATGTATTAAGCTCAGTGAAGGTCTGTGTCTCTTTAGGTGCTCCCAAATCAGGACTATGCATTAGAAACCAATGGCTGAACAGAGCACACTTAAAAGATCAGTTAATGAAGATAAGCTGCAGGTCTCACTAGTCTCTTGTAATATTTTCAGACAAGGATAGGGAGTATCATCCAGTGGTTGCCTGGAAAATGGTAACAACCCATTCTTCAGAAATAGAAAGTTCTGATTTTTAGTGTTTGCTTATTTCTGTGGGATAAATTCACACACCATGACTGATATCAAGCTATCGGCATGGTGTCACTGAACAAAGAGTTGGGGAAAAATGTGGAGCAGCATACCGCTACATAAGATCTCCACCATACAGCTACTATAGGTGTAAACAGTGTCTCTTAGTTGTTAGGAAAAGCATAGGAAATAACAAAGGAAAATAAAATTAGTAGAGGTTTGAGTATGTATTACTTTTGTTTTTAATCTAATGTATTTAATTGTAAGATAATATACTTTAATTTTTAATTATGGCTTTAGTTGTGTCTCCTGAAAATTTTACAATATGTTCTTGAGAGCTGGCATGAATCAGCTCCAGCACACTGCTGAGAGTATTTCTGAAATATGTAGCTCATCCATTTGTTTTGAATATCTTTACTTTTAACAATGAAATCCCATTCCTAAAAATTCATCATATCAGTTAAGAGACTACTATTTTTACAAAAATGAAATATACTCATCGTGCTATTTAACAGAATGAGGATTGCTGATTGAGATACTGATTGGAGAAGCACTTGTTGTATCCTCTGAATTGTGGTTCTTTCAGATAGAATGCTAGCTGACCATCCTGAACTGTGCATTTTTAAAATTTGACTGACAATCACTTTAGTATTCATCTCAAAAGATAACTATTTTTAAATTAAACTTTATGTTATTATATAATTATAGATTCACATACAGTTGTGAAAAATACTGCAGAGAAATTCCACATAGCTTTTACCGAGTATCCCTCAATTTTAACATCTTGCAGTGTTATAGAACAATATCACAACCAGTATACTGACATTGATACAGTCAAGATACAGAATATTTCCATTATTACAAGGATCTCTCCTGTTGCCATTTTATGCCCACACCCATTTCCTTACCATTTTCAGCTACAAGTTGTTGTATTCCTTGGCTTGTAGCCCCTTCTCCCATCTTCAAAGTATCACTCCAAGCTCTGCTTCTGTGACCAAATTGTCTTTTCTGTCTGACTTTCTTCAGTCCCTTATATACATATTATGCAATTTTCATCCCCACTATTCAGTTTCATTTCTACAATTAAAAGCATTTAACACCATCAATCTTTAGGTTGTGATTAGTCAACACACGTGTTGATATTCTAAGGCTCATTTCCTTTTAGATTCCACAGAAAGAGTGAAAGGGAACAATGTCCCTGAGTTCATGAAGGTTCCCCAGGGCTTACTGCAAGAATTAAGTATGCACAGATTTGGGTATACTTGGGTGTACTCGGGAGGAGCTGGGGGTGCCTAGAACACATCTCCCATGTGTATCGAGGGCCAACTGTACTACTGCACTTGGTTAATTACATACTTCTTTCATCATGGAGGGAGCAGAAATTTAGTTTTACTGGAATAGATAGCTACTTTGGATATAGATTTCCCTTCCTTGCCTATACTACTTCTGCAAGCACCACTATCTGGACTCACAAAATGCCTTAATCACTATCACAGAAGAGCCCATACAATTATTCTTGATCAAGAAATTCATTTCATAACAAAGAAAGTTCAGGAGTGGACTCATGCCTATGAAATTAACTCATCTTACCACATACCTCATCATCCAGAAGTTGCTGGTGTAATTGAAATGTATATTTGCTTACTTAAGAATTAGCTACATTGCAAGAATAAAGTTCTGTTTGGTAGGATATAGTCTGTTTTGAATCAGAGGTCATTTAATGGTTCTGTGTCCCCCATAGCCAGTACACTTGGGTCTTGGAATCAAGGGTGGAAATGTGAGTGTCTCCTCTTGTAATTATACCCAACAAATTGAATAGAATAAATTTTTCATGAATATAAGTAATAAAATCAAAAAGCCTTTGTCAATAACATGATGACTACTAGCGAATGTAGAAGGAAAGATAGAATTAGAAAACCAATGTTTGGAAACTATCACAGTAATAATGAGTTCAACATGAAGTATCAATGAATGTTGTAACTAATAAATAAAAGTTTGATGAGGATGGATATTTATATAGACTTAAGTACCTCCTCCCAGAAAACATATTATTAACTATAAAGGGGAAGAGAGTAATTTTACAGTGGGAAAAATGGGCAGACACAAATTTAAACAAATAATCAAAATTAGCATCATCCATAACAGGATAAATTGGATTCTTGCACCACCTGGTAGTATTCATTGAGAACATATTATCAATTCTGTGACATTTTTGCCCAAAGTGCTTAATGTGAAAATACTCATGAAGAAACTTCTGACCAACTCAACTTAGGAGATATTCTTAAGGTGCCAATATCATGGAAGTTATAGGAAGACTGAGAATTTATTCCAGATTGAAGGAGATACAAAAGGCTTTATAATTAAATGTTAAGTGTGATCCTGGGGGAGGGAACCCCTTTGTTTTGAAGGGCATAAGTAAAATTGAATAAATTCAAATGTGGTCTGTGATTAGACAGTAGTAACGTCTCAGAGTTAAGTACCCAATTTTAATTGCAGTGTTGTGTGTGGTCTTGTAGGAGCATGTCCTTTTTGAAAGAATTACATAGTAATATATCTGGGAATTCTGAGATATCATGTTTACAATGTATAATATTTCTGAAAAAAAAAGTTCTTGTACTGTGCCAACTTTTTGTAAACTAAAAAATATTTCCAACTAAAGGTTGTTTTTCACATTTAAAAAATTGCAAAACTATACATTACTCCTGAATTTCTTTGTAGTAAGTTGAATTTGGAATGCTTGCTAAATATAATAGAAATTTCACATATAAGTTATAGTTTAGATTTCTATATTTATTGCATGAAAATTATCTATTGTCATATTAAGATTTGTAGAGGGAAATAATTATTCATGAATTAATATTAAGACGGTCTACCCAATTTCAAGTTGGTAGTGGGTGGAGACAGGGAGAGTGACAGGTAAGGGTAGAGAATGAACACGCATCACCAATAAGCTAATTTCAATCTCTATTAGTCTGCAGATTACTGGTACAAAAACAATCATCATCATTACCACTATATTTAAAATCAGTTGCCAAATTGTGTGAAGTTTTCTATCAAGATTCTGGGTACATTACCAATTATTTTAATTGGTCTCTTCCAACTTCATAATAGAAATCACAAAATGGAAAAGATTGTAATCCAATTCATCTGGTTTATTACACTTCCAATAGATGTGAAGCTGTGTTTCCTCTTCCTGGTCTCATAGTTCATGAAAGAGGATGGGGAATGAAGAGAAAAAGGAGAAGGCATATCGATAGTAGTAAACCAACCACTAATTTACCAGTTATCACCCTATGTTGATAAGATGTAATTTCAGCTTAATCATTTATCTAGTGTGTGTGTATATATATATGTATATATATGATTAGATTAATTGAAACCATGTAAAAGTCCTCAACATTATCAACTAAAGTTAATAAAATGAATTTATAAATGATAATAAAAAAGAACAAATTCACATTCTAGTTTCCTTCCACTGCATCAGACCGAGAAGGTGAAAATAGCACAAATAATAGGGTACTTGAAATCCACACGCTATGTTTTTTTTTTTGTGTGTGATATTGAAAAAGTCATTTATCTTTATGGTGCCCAATTTCTACATCTTTAAATTCAGCAAGTGGATTACTTAAGTAATAATCATTTTATTTTGAACCTCCTATGTATTAATACCAGGCATTGTACTGAGTTCTTTTACTGAATTACATAGTTTAAACCTTATTACAAAACTATGCAGATGGTTTTCCCCCAATTTTACACATCAGGATATTAATATGGAGGATATCAATATGGATATTAAAAAGTAAATTTACCAACTTCAAATACTGGATATGTGGCAGAGCTGGGATTCAGGCCTCAGAGTACCAAAACTCAGAGTGCAAGCTTCCAACCCTACCCTTCCTGCTCACTGACCCACCCAGGATCCCTTTCAGCTCCAACACTTTTAGCATTTACATAAAAAACAGACAGTAAGTAGAGCACAATTTTGTTACATCACTTGGAGGCAAGTAATTATTGCATCCAATAAAATTTCTTATCCTCTTCCTCAACATATTTTAAGATTTATTTGTAGATCTTTGTCCTTCCTTGCTCCCAAACATTCAAAACTGGTTTTAATCTTTGTGCATGTGTTTTAGCTTCATTCTTTTGGCGCTCTCTCCTGAAATCTGTAGCAATACAATAGTGCCACAGATCAGTTGACAGCTTTATGTAGAAATTTCATGTTTGGCAGGCTTTAATCTAGAAAAGCCTGGAGGACATTTGTCATCTGCCAAGTGAAGTCCTCACAGCTTTTCTTCTCTCACATTTAGAAGTGACATATTGTGACCTTGCACACTCCTACACTCTTGGGTGTATGATTTCAATGAGATGCATACTCTACTTTCCCAAAGGGTTGTTGCTAATCTTAAAACTGTAATAACATTTTCACATTTATTTCTTCTGTCTATTACTCAAGTTATTTTTAAATATTTGTTTTTACCCTGCATTCACATCTCTAAGGACTTGCCATGGAAACATCTGTGATTCATGTATTTGAATGGGTTTGGGGTAAAACAGAGCCAAGCATAGAGAATCATATTTATCTGTCATGTTAAGGCCTTATGCATTTTTATTTTTACCCATTTAATAGTCAAGGTTCTTCAGAGAGACAGAACCGATAGGATATAGGTAGATTATAGATATAGATACAGATATATTAATAGATAAATGAGAGAAGATTAATTAGGGGAATTGGCTCACACAAATATGGAGGCTGGAAAGTCCCAAGACAGGATGTCTGCAAGCTGAAGAACCTGGAATGCCGGTAGCATGGCTCAGTCCAAGTCTTAAGCTCAATCTTCAGAACTAAGGGAGTCTGTGCTGTAATTCTCAGTCTGCAGTCACAGGCCTGAGAACCCAGGAGGGTGGGAGGTGGTATGGGTGCAAATGCTGGAGCCTCAAGGCTGAAGATCCTGGAGGTCTGATGTCCAAGAGCAGGAAGAGAATATTCCAGCTCCAGGACAGTGAGAGAGAGGAAACTCTTTTCTCTTCCTTTTTTTTTTTTTTTTTTTTTAATTATCTAGATCCCCAGCCAGTTGAATAGTGGTTGCCCACATTGAGGGTAAATTTTCCCCACTCAGTCTACTGATTCACATACCAATCTGCTCTGGAAACTCCCTCACAGACACTCCCAGAAACAATACTTTACCAGTTCTCTAGGTATTCCTAATCTGGTTAAGCTAACCCCTAAAATTAACCATAATGACTCAGTTTTGTATTTTGTAAATGAAGCCAACCGTACATCACATAGTAAAACAAAAGAAAATAAAACAAAGCATTTTAGTAATTCTTTATTTCTTGCATAAGGCTTCTGATCTTTTGATGTAAAAGGTTTAACACTCAAGATTTTTTTCCATTTAAATGGATTTTTTTTCATAACCCCCAAATCTGATGGCCTAGTATTTGTTTTATATGAAAAAAAACAAACATGATTAGCCATACTTTTTATTATAAAGGCAGTATGTTTGTTACATTTAACATTCTAAACATGTTCATTCTTTTTTTGTTAGTTTTTATTTAAGTGATATGTATAGCTAACGACTGTGGTTATTAAGAACATAAATATCACAGATTCATGATTATTGTGCTAATTTTAACTTTTATACATAAATTAAAATAGTACTGTGTATTTTAATCTAGTTTTTAGTGATAAATGTTGAAGGGAATATTAGTTCTGAAATTGGCATGTATTGCTAGATCATGGTGACTTACTAAGTATAAGTCATTATTCAAATTGGAACACCTTTTACAGTAAAAAGGCATACTGACCTGAGGATGACAGGACAGTAGGTATACACTGGTAAGTGCCCAGGCCAACTGGGATATGAATTACTCTGGATGTGAGAGATAAAGTACTGGTAAATGCCAGGGATAAAGTTCACAATTGTTTGGCTAAGAAACTTATTATATATTTATCCCAATACTCCTCTGACTTTGCTGGGTATGGTTAGAGTTTTTCTCTTGGCTATACATTTGAGTCTCAATAATGCTCCTGTCGCACATATTGAATTGATATGCAACAGGTAGAGTGAGGCAAACATTTCATATCCAGAGGTGAATGTAACTATTTTCTATGTATCCTGGGCAGGGTAATTCTGAGCCTCTGGTAAGGGGAGGGGAAGCATGTATCTAAAATAAATCTGTATGTGTTAGAATAGGTTCAGATTTTCTACTTGGTTTTTCCCAAACTTATTTATTTTTTATAACATTGAATGTGTTTACCATGTAGAACACGATGTTTTGAAGTACATATACACTGTAAAATGGTTAAATCTAGCTAATTAACAAATGCATTACCCACATAGTTAGCATTTCTGTGGTAAGAACACTTATCCCCTACCTTGGAAGCATTACTGCTTCATCCCATCAGTTGTCTTTTTAAAATGGTGTGGAGCAAGACATTTTACCATATCTCTCAATCTCAAAATTCTAGGAAAAATAATATATAAATTCATTTAAAAAGATTTGTGAGTGATAGAGAAACAATGCTAGGAGAAAATAAAATATGGCTATACCAAAGGAAAAATAAAGGGGGAAATTTATGAGATATCACTTAACTCCAGTGAGAATGGCCTTTATCAAAAAGTCCCAAAACAACACATGTTGGCATGGATGCGGAGAGACAGGAACACTCATACACTGCTGGTGGGACTGCAAACCCTGTGGAAAGCATTATGGAGATACCTTAAACAGATTCAAGTAGACCTACCATTCGATCCAGCAATCCCATTATCGGGCATCTACCCAAAGGAACTTAAGTCATTCTATGACAAAGACACCTGTACCCGAATGTTTATAGCAGCACAATTCACAATTGCAAAGATGTGGAAACAACCCAAATGCCCATCAATTCATGAATGGATTAGTAAATTGTGGTATATGTATACCATGGAGTACTACTCAGCTATAAGAAATAACAGTGATACAACATCTCTTTGGTTCTCCTGGAGAGAGTTGGAACCCATTCTATTAAGCGAAGTATCTCAAGAATGGAAAAACAAGCATCACATGTACTCACCAGAAAATTGGTTTCCCTGATCATCACCTAAATGCACATTTGGGAATGATACCAATTGGATATCAGACTGAGGTGGGGGGTGGGGGAAGGGGATGCCTCCAAGGTGTATGCCTCCATGATGAGTGCGTTGCCCACCGTCTGGGGAATGGTCACGCTTGAAGGTGCTGACCCGGGGAGATGGGGGGTGGGGAGAGGGGATGGAGGTATAACTACATGATGAGTGCGATGTGCACTGTCTGGGGAATGGGTACGCTTGGAGCTCTCAATCGGGGGGATGGGCGGTACATGGGCAACGTATGTAACCTGAACTTTTGTACCCCCATAATAAGCTGAAATAAAAAAAAAAATTATGGGAAATTTACTGTTCGTTAAGCATGTTCTAATTGTGTATGTTTGATTCACAGTAACCCGATAAAGTAATACTGTCATTATATCCATTAAATGGATGATAAAATAATAGATAAAAATTATGAAAATTTTCCAGTGTCACACAGAGAGTAAGAAGGGAAGCTGAGATTGAATCCAAGCAGTCAAGACTAGAACACATGCATAATTACCTCTACATTATGCTTTTCATGATGGATAGAACAATGCCATTTTTAGGAAAACCCCTCCAATAAACTAGGCATCATACATTTTATTTAAGAGAAGATTAGAATAATCATTAAGTATGTGAAAATCAATACTAATATTTAAAATATTATTTTATTTTCTGACAGGTTCAGATTTATAGGAAAAGTCATGAAGACAGTAGAACTCCCATATACTTTTCATTCAGTTCTCCTGTTGTCAACAGCTTTTATTAATATGGTACATTTATCACAATTAATAAGCCATTACTGACATATTATTATTAGCTAATATCTATACTTTATTCATGCTTTTTTAGATTTTAATGGTTTATTCTATTGTAATATTTTATTTTAAGTCATTTATGTAAGAGGCAAATATTAATTTTAATGTAACACTTTTAATTTCATACTATCTATATATACAACCATCTTGTCTTTCTACACTGATACTTAGAAATACTTATGCGAAGGAAATTCAGAATGGATGGATTTTTCTTTCATCAAAGTTTTGGAAATTACCACATTGCACATGCTGACCAAAATTTAATCATCTACAACATTTACTTTGAGGATAGGTCTCTGCAGACAAAGCATTCTATTAATGTATAATTTTAGCACTAGTCAAGTAAGAGTTTAAGTTACATTAATCTTTCTGAAGTAAAACAAAGATATATTTTCTAATCTAGCAGTGAAAAAAACTTTGGTTCAAAAAATATGGCCTCAAAACATAGGTCTAACACATCAACTGAGCTAGGAATCAGCAGAGCCATCCACAGAACTGTAGGCTCAGAGGACTGCTTAGTTTCATAACTTGTTCAAACGAGAAAGCATCATTGAATACCTATTGGGAGTAAAATTAATAATTCACTTATTTTTCTATTAAAAGTTGTTTATTTGTCATATTTTAGTAGGGTCTTTGAAGGCTAAAAGGACAGATAAAGTTCCAGCTATGTTCTTTACTGTTATTTTGGGCTAGTAAACCTTTCTATTTCTTATTGCCTGAGGTGGGATAATTATATTGATCGCACAGTTTGTTGTCAGGATTAATATATTAATGGCCTAGCAAAAGTACCTGAAACATGGCAAATGATGACGATAACAACAACAATAATAATAATAGTAAGATCTGGTAATTATTGTGTACTTATCCTAGACCGGTTATGTCAGACACCCTCTAAGTGAGTGCAAGTTTCAAATCAATTATAAGTCATTTTGCTTTCCCATTGACTTAGACAAAATTCATTGCATTTTCCCTTTTACTTTAAAATGTACAATCTATTCTTTTATAATATTTATTGCATTATAGCCAGTATTATAGCAGGTTATCATAATCATCATTGCATGGTAATAAGAGCAGAAAATAATAGCTGGTATTTAGTGACTACCTGCCAGGTACTTTATATGAATAATTTTTTTAAAAAGTCCTGTTACTTAAGTATTGCTATTATTTCTTCTACTGCATATAGATCTATAATCCACTGATCCTATCACCTTATCACTCTCTATCACCTCTTCATGGACACTGTCTGTTATGCACTGAATTGTCTCCCCACCGACCAAATTCATAGATTGAGGTCCTAATCCTCAATGCAACTTTATTTGGAGATAAGGACTTTAAGAAGGTAAATTAGACCATAAAGCTGTGGTCCTAATCCAATAGTACTAACGTCCTCATAAGAAGAAGAGACACCACAGATCTCTCTCTCTTTCTGTGTATGTGTCTTTAGGTGCACACAGAAGAAAGGGGATGTGAGGACACAGAGAGAAGGAAGCTGTCTGCAAGCCAAGAAGATAGGCTTCACTAGAAATAACACTGCCAGCACCTTGATCTTAGACTTCCTGCATCCTGAACTGTCAGAACATAAAGTTATGTTGTTTAAGCCAACATTCGACATATTCTGTTATGGCTGCCAGAACAGACTAATACATCCTCTCTCCTCTCTTTATTCAACCTAACATCCATAGTCAATCATAATAATAATTTCATGGTAACTTTTCAACTTCCTTGCCACTTTCCTGCTTCAGGTACTTGATGGGCAAATACATAATCAACTTAATCCATCTTTCCACCTGCCCTACCTGCAAAGTGAACATGACCAGAGAAAAAGTCACAAACCAAGCTGACTTTCAATTCATAAATGCAAACATTAATCATTAATTGAGCTAATGGGGCTGCCTTAAAATCTTTCTATTTTTCCTAGTCCTTTCATTCTCTTGCTCTTTTAGATATTACATATCTCTTTATTAAAATTCCAGCGTCTCCTCTCCCTTTTCAATGTCTACTAATGATTTTGCTTCTTAAACCACTGAGTGATCAGAAGCAATTAGAAAAGGGCTTTCATAAACTTCCACCATCATATATACTCATCTAACATATTCTATACGCACAAATTCTGTCTTCCTCTTGAAACTATAGATGAACTGTCCATGTCTTTCCTTCACTTGGATGCTTGATCCTATCTCCTCTTACATACTCAAGGACATCTCTTTAACAATTCTCCTCTTTCTAACATTATTCACTTTTCTCTCTATGCATGCAGCATGTATCTATGCTGTTATTCTTTCATTCTCAGAAAACTGTTCTGGACTTTATTTACCCCTCCAGCTACTATCTCATTTTTATATAATCTATACAAAATTTCATTGTAGTATATATGGTTAGCATATACTTAGAAAAATATCCAGAAAATCCTATAACCAAATGTCTAAAAGTGGCCATCTCAGAATAATGAAGTTATCAGATAATCCATTTCTTAGTCATACATTCTGTAAGCCTTGATAACTTTCATGCATGTGTTTATATGTGCACACCATAGTTATGTAACCATATAACTATACTATACAATTTGTAATCAAATAATTATCTAATTAATTAAATATGATCATTGCATATAAGTACTGTTATTAAATATTATTAAAATGTAAAATATATGAAACAAGGTACTATTTTTCTCATAAGATTGACAAAATATATATGTGACCATGTTTGTTACATTGTAAATGACATATCTACTTTGAAAAGAAATGTGACAGTATCTTGCAGAATTGCAAATGTAGATACATAGAATTCAACATTTTCATTTCTGGAAATATACTCCAGAGGAAAAAGAACACCTATGCAAAGATTTGCATTTCAGAAATAATTATAATCACGGAAAATTTGAAACAATCTAAATATTCATAAACAGTGGAATGCTCAAAATGTTTGTACTGTTTCCAGATTAATATAGGAGATACTCAAAATAGTGCTATATAGATACAGAAAGATAGGTGCTGATACATAGAATACATTGTCATGTATTGTTTAAAACTACATAAAAGATAATATCATAATAAACAGATTGGAAGGATTCTCATGAAACTCAGACAGTGCTTCCATCTGGGAAGTTTGAAGGATAATAGTACTGAGGGGATTCATTAAAGATTTTAGCTAACCCCTAAAGTTTTATTTTATTTTAAAAAATAATGAGAAGCAAATGTGACAAAATATTAGTAGTAGATATTCCAGATGGTGGGAGTATTTTTATATGCTATATACATTTTCTCTTTACATATTTTTAATTATCTTTTTTAAAAAACAGACACATTAAATAGAAAGTAAATAGTCCATAAATTTGGAACATTAATAATCTTAAAAAACTTTATTTGCAAATTCAAAGAAAGAGAAATAGTTTTTTCAATTTAACAGCTTCACAACGTCAGGATTTTCATAGGGATTGCATTGAATGTGTAGATCACTTTGGTAATATGGACATTTAATAATATTAATTCTTTGAATCCATGAACACAAAATGTCTTTCCATCAGTGTCTTTGATTTTTTTCATGAATATGTTATAATTTTCATTGTACAAGTCTTTTATATCTTCTGTTAAGTTTATTCTATTTTATTTGTTGATATTGTGAATGGCATTGTTCTCTTAATTTTCTTTCTGGATAGTTCATAGTGTATACAAAAGTGACTAATTTTTGCATGTTGATATTGTACCCTACAATTTTACTAAAATTTTTCATTAGTTCTTACTTGTTCAGTCTTTAGGAGTTTCTACATATATGATTATGTCTTCTGCAGACAGACATAATTTCTTTCTTTATTTCCTATTTGAATTTCCTTTATCTATTTTCCTTGTCTAGTTACTCTGACCAGGACTTCCAGTACTATGTTGAACATATGTGGTGAGAATAGGCACCCTTGCCTTGTACCAGGTTTTAGAGAAAAAAAAATTCAATTTATTCCCATTGATTTTTACATTAGCTGTGTGATTTTCATACATATAATTTATTGTGCTAAGTTTTTTTTATACTGATTTGTTGAGTCTTAGTCACGAACAGATATTGAATATTTTAATATTTTTTCTGTGTCTATTGAGATTTTTTCTTTTATTTTGTTCATGTAGTGTGTCATGTTGATTTACTTGCATAAGTTGAACTATTCTAGCATTCCAGGGATAAATCTCACTTGATCTTGTTGCATAGTACTTTTTTCATGTGTTGTTGAATTTGGTGTTCTAGTATTTTGCTGAGAATTTTTGCGTTTGTGTTCATTAGGAATTGCATCTACTATTTTTTAGTACTACAAAGGCTTAAGGATTAAGTTGTGTTCTTAAATTACACAACTTTATTTGATTTTGAATGTTTGCATCAATCTTTAATTGTTGCTAGAGGTTCAACAACCTGGATGAATTTTATTACACACAAATTTGTGACTTTTCCTGTGCAAATACACCAGTAACACGTATGTTACAACTTTGAGCAATAATCTTGAATTTATGTTTACTTAACACTTTTTAAATGTTTACCTGTCTTTTTATTTCTAAATAGGCTAAAACTGGAAAGCAGCGGTATACAGCATAATTTAAGTAACCCAAATACAGAAAAAATGTAATCTTATTCACAGCAAAAGTAAATCTTTATGGGAGACCATTACCCTAAGTGAAGTATCACAGGAATGGAAAAACAAATACCACACGCTCTCACTAATAAGTAGGAGCTAAACAATGGTTACACATGGGCACAAAGAGCAGTAAAGTGGTGAGCACCTGTAGGCCCACCTACTTGGGAGGCTGAGGCAGGAGGATCGCTTGAGCCCAGGAGTTTGAGGTTGCAGTGAATTATCATGACACCATTGCACTCTAGCTCTGGCAACAGAGCAAGATTCCATCTCCAAAAAAAAAGAAAAGAAAAAAAAAAAAAAGAGCAGCAAAGCACTTTGGAAATCAAGAAGGAGGAAGCTGAGAGGAGGGTGAGGAATAAAAACTTGCCTATTGGGTACTATGACCACTATTCTGGTGATGGGCACACTAAAAGACCTGGACTTGTATTTTACAATGTATCCATGTAACAAAAACATTTGTGCTCCCTTAATATTTTGACATTAAAAAAAACCTCTAAAAAACTATTAGAATTAATGAATGAATTTAGTAAAGTTATAGGATACAGCAATTAGTAATTTTTTATGCCAGTAATGAAGTATCTAAAAAATAAATCAAGAATGCAATTCAATTTATAATATAAGGGCTAAAAAAAAAGTAGCTGGGAGAAATAAACTTAGTCAAGGATGTGAAAGATCTCTACAGTAAAATCTATAAAACATTGATGAAAGACATTTATAAGAAAAATAAATGGAAAAATATCTCATATTCATGGATTGGAAAAATTAGTATTAGTACAATGTCCATATTTCCCCAAAGAATCTGCAGATTCTATGCAATCCCCATCAAAATACCAATGACATTCTTCACAGAAATAGAGAAAACAATCTTAAAATTCATATGGAAATGCAAAAGACCCTGGATAGCCAAAGCTATCTTGAGCTAAAAGAACAAACTGGAGGCATCACAATAACTGACTACAAAAATATACTACAAAGGTATAGGTAAGCCAAACAGCATGGTACTGGCATAAAAATAGACACATATATCAATGGAACAGAATAAACAATCCATACCTTTATAGCCAACTGACTTTTTACAGAGGTGCCAATAATACACAGTAGGAAAAAGATAGTCTTTACTACAATTGGTACCAGGAAAGTGGATATACATATGCAGAAGAATGAAATTAGACCTTTATCTTTCACCATATGCAAAAATAAACTTCAAGTAAATTAAAGACTTAAATATAAGACCAAAAACTATGAAACTACTATAAAAAACATAGAAGAAATGCTTCATGAAATTGGACTGGTCAAGAATTTTTTGAATGAGACTTGAAAAGCATAGGCAACAAAAGCAAAAAAAAAAAAATTAGACAAATGGAATTACATTGAACTAATAATCTTCTGCACAACAAAAGAAACAACCAATAACATGAAGAGACAACATACAGAATGGGAGAATATATTTGCAAACTATACATCTGACAAGGGCTTAAAATCCACAATATATAATGAACTCAACTGAATAACAACAACAACAACAAAAAAAACCCCCAAATATCAGATTAAAAATGGGCTAAAGATCTGAATAAACATTTCTTAAAAGAAGACAT
Source organism: Eulemur rufifrons (assembly GCF_041146395.1). Lineage (NCBI taxonomy): Eukaryota > Metazoa > Chordata > Mammalia > Primates > Lemuridae > Eulemur > Eulemur rufifrons. Next base: position 40,194,195 of record NC_090997.1, read on the forward strand.
ATTAATGCAAATGTATAACAGATATATGAAGAAATGCTCAACATTGAAAATATTCAAAAATATAAATCAAAACCATATTGAGATATTACCTCATTCCAATTAGGATGGCTATTGTAAAAAAGATAAAGGAACAAATCTTGGTAAGGATGCAGAGAAAAGGGAACTCTTATACACTGTGGATGACAATGTAAATTAGTACAGCCATTATGGAAAACAGTATGAATGTTCCTCAAAATGTTAAAAATAAAACTACCATATGACCCAGAAATTCCATTACTCGGTATATATCCAAAGGAAATGGATTTTGTATGTCAAAGAGATATCTGCATTCCCATGTTTATTGCAGTGCTATTCACAGTAGCCAAGTTATGAAATCAAACTAATTGGTCTACTACAGATGAATGGATAAAGAAAATGTGGTATATGTATACAATGAAACACTATTCTGCCATAAACAATGACATCCTCTCATTTGAAGCAACATTGATGAACCTGGAGGACATTATGTTAAGTGCATAAACCACACACAGAAACACAAATGCTGCACGACCTCACTTGTATGTAGAATCTAAAAGAGTTGATTTCTTAGAACTAGAGAGTAGAATAGTGGTTACCAGAGGCGGGGGAATATAAGGGGATGGTATGACTAGGAGAGGTTGACCAATGGGTACAAAGTTACAGTTAGACAAGAGTAAGTTTTGGTGGTCTGTTACACTATAGGGTGACTATAGCAATTAGCAGGGTACTATATATTTCAGTAAGCTAGAAAAGAAGGTTTTGAATGTTGTCGCCACAAAGAAATCATAAATTTATACTGATGGATGTGATAATTACCCCAATTTGATTATTATAGTATGTATATATGCATTAAAACACCACAGTATACTCATAAATATGTACAATTATTATGTGTCAATCATAAATAAAAAATGAAATAAAGTCCAGAGCATTCAATCACTGCAAAATGTAGGCTATATCTGTCCACCTGGGTATTTTCTTTATCCCTATTTACTACTGTATTCTTTTCCTCAGGTCCTACAAGGAAGTTTAAAGATGCCCCACCCAGTATTACAGCTCAAACAAAGCAGGTTCTCTGAAAGAATTGCTGCACTCAACTGACTTGTTAAAGTCAGTGAATTATAATTCTCTACCTCTAATAATAGAGGAAATTAAGCAAAAATCATTAAAAGCATAAAAGCAAACATAAAAGTGTACATTTGAGGGACTATTTCAAACTATGAAGTATATGAAAAGTAGATCAAATTTCTTGATAGGCAAGGACAAAACACTTACAACTTCTAGTTTTTCAAAATTATTATCCAAATTGGTTGTTGTGTAGGAATATGTGTTATTTGCAAACTTATATCTTCACTTATGCAATAGAAATTATTCTTGTACTTTAGCTATTTTTCAGTGATGTTTAAGAATTAGTGGAAATATACATGGATCATACCATATTTAAAAGAACATTAAAAAATTTAAAATGAAGGATCACTTGGACATTGCTATAAAATGAGGTGTTGGTCTAAGTGAATGTCTCAATAAATTAACTTTCTTCATTTTTTCTATTTTAATAGAAATATTTTAAAACTGATTTACATTCTCTCCATAATAAATGGATTATGGAAGACTTTGCACATTTTTAAGTATCAATGACATCACTGTAAACATGTTTTTATTGTTTGTGAGACAATAAAAAAAATGTCCAAAGGGGAGATTAAGCTTCTAGGACATTTTACTGTTATAATTCTCAAATCTGCTTTGAATAATTGTTTCTCTATTTTATTCACATTTATGCAATTAGCAATCTTTTCTCATCGTTACATATTTACCTGGCAGCTACTTTTATAATCCTCTTATCCAGTGGCGCCTTTTTAATATGCTTATTTTAATCTTCTATGAGCTGCAAAAAGGGATGGCTAGTTTTAGTAGACATGTCGCCAAATAAGAGAGTATATATTTTGATTAAAAATAAAAGAACTGCCTATGAAAAAGGTGAATATTAGAACTTGATGTACATGCCATTTTTTGACCCTTCTTAAGTTTCATTTTCTCATTTATGTTTCTCAAGGTATTTCCTATAGTTGGAAATATTCTATACATAAAATTGAATTTTATTCAACAATCACTTAGGTTAAACTCATTTTTTGGCAAAATATTTTCTTAGGCCCTACAAATGATGGAAATGTGCCCAAAGGAATCACACAAAGTGTTTATAATAAGGAGAGAGATAGGCTTTCTTTACAATAGACCATTGCTTAAGCTATTACAATACAGAATGCCTTCTTCAAGAGGTCATAAGGTGGAGACAGAAATATTATAGTAAATATTAGAGAGAATATAATAGAGACATGTTATAATAGACATAAAAATGCTATTAGTATGAGAAAGGGAGATAGGAGGGAGGATAAGCAAGATAATTCAAGATATCTAGCCATTTTAAAATTTAAAATTATAAAAGAGGATATTTTTACAAATGGGTATTAATTGAGAAATTTATAAAAACTGTCTAATGAATGTACAATTGAATGAATCCTCTTTCTAAATGTGTATAATCTCATCACTAACAACTAGAACTTGGCCATAACTCTTACAAATCTTAGACTATTTTAAAGTATATGTTTCTTGTTAGAGAAATGAGCTCACTCATATTTATTATAATTATTTCATCTCAAAATATTTCCTATTACAAATTTTTTATTATTTTATATTTTACCCTTTTCTTATTCTGTTTGATTGAGCAAGTTTCTTATTGTTAGTCATATTCCCACTAATTTGGAAGTTTCATTATATACCTCAATTTGTATACTGTCATCATTTTATCTTTAAAGTGATATTAGATCTGTATTTCCCTACTGTGACATTAAATTTAAAGAACAAATGCCCCTCCATATTTGGTTTTGTTTACTTACTTTCTCATCTCTTCACCATTAAAATGATGTCTATCATTTTAATTCGCCCAATGAGCTTTATTAAAAAAAGCTTCAGAATTTTTGATCTAAGCTATTATTTCTTCTCTTAGCTCTGTGTGTGTGCATATGTAATTGTTAAAACATTTTATCAGCCTCAAGTTGTATTATTATCATTAATTCATATGTATTAATTTATTACAGCATTTATGGCTCTCCATTATTTATTATGATTTTATTCTTCTGCTATCTTGAAAATTTGTTCTGTTTTACTTTTAATTTATTTTCCTAAATAATTTCTTCATACAGTTTACTCTGAATCCATGTTGAAAAATCTTTACTTAGTCTTTACATAGGTGTCTTATGGGTATAGAATATTTGAATTGCAATATTTTTCTTCATTAAAGTCTATAAGTTTTGTTCCTTTAGATTCTAGTGTTTTATATGATAAATTAAAACACTGATTTAAAATTTTCTTAATTAAAATATTCTTTCTGCCTGCAAGTGATATATGTTATTTACAATTAGTTGCAGCTTCAAGGAGCATAATACTGAAAAGTAGTAGCTTAAACAAGATATAAGTTCATTTTTCTCTTGTGTAAAAGAACATCAGAGATGAAGAGTCCAAGATTGCTTTGGGGGATCCATATCATTGCTAGAGAATGGAGGTCCTTCATGTATGTTTCTAGTATCCCCTAGGAAATAGGAAAGCACTGTAAACTCTTATAAACAGCTAGTTGAAGTTCAAATTAGTACAACCACTTTGAAATACAATTTAGATATACCAAACTGTTCTCATAGTTTAGTATATCTGCTAGAGTTCCAGTTATCACATCCTCATTCCAAGAAATAAATGGAAAGCGAAAGAAAATTGCACTTCTTTTTTAAAAATTAATTTTATTAAGGTGTAAATTTTATGTAATAACATGCACTTATTTTCAGGTCAATGAATTTCAGTTTGGTGAATTTTGACAAATGTATATATTTGTGTAATTACAGCCACAATCAAGATTTAGGACATTTCCATCCGTCCAAAAAGTTTTCTCATGCTTCAGCCAATCACTTCACTTTCCAGTTATAAGTAAATACTGATCCAATTTCTCTTGGTATAGATTAGTATTGCCTGTTCCAGAATTTCATATAAATAGGATCATACAATGTGTATTCTTTTGTTTCTGGTTTCTTTTTCACATAATATTTTTGAGATTTATCAGTTTTTTGTGTGTGTATATTGGTAGATTGTCATTTTTTTATTGCTGACTAGCCTTTAACTTCTAAGTTGTTCCATTTAAAGTTTCCAGTTAATTGTTCTTTGCCTGGTCTTGTGGTGTATTAGAAGTTTGGTATTCAGAAAATAATTCAAGGAGACTCTTGTGCAGATTTCTAAAGTTCTTTTTTTACATATCTCACTTCTCTACAGAGCTATGTCCTACAAATTCAAGATGTCCAATAATCTCTGTTTCCTTGGCTCAGTGAGATAGCTGATCATTGAATTTTCCCTTCTGCACCAAGCTCTATAAAGTGCTTCCAGATAGAAATCTGGGGATATTGTTGGGTTTTCCTCATTTGTTATCCTTCTCTTTGGGGTCATAATTCTTTTATATAATGTCTAAAAATAGGCACTTAGTTATTTAATTAAGTTTTATAGTTGTTTCTATTGGGAGATATAGTCTGATACCAGCTAAGAGAGAGCCCGTTGACATTTAAGTAGGCATTCTGGAAGTTCCATTCCACACGTCTGCTTATATCTCATTGGCCAGAACTGTAACTCGTGGCTGCACTCACTTACAAAGAAGACTGGAATACATAGTATTAATAATATACACAGGTGACAGTGCACTCAACTAAAATAGAGTATTCTGTTATTTAAAAAGTAGGGAGAGTGGAAATTGGAAGACAACCAGAAGTCACAGTTATAGAAAAACTATATGATTTTCTTTGTTTCAGATAAAATGTACAGGAATATTGTCAGAGAAAAATATAAACCTTTTGGCAAATGGAGAGACAAAATCACATAACAGGCAATCAAAACTGTGATTCACAAATAAAGGAAAGCTCAACTCTGGTAATTAAGAGAATTAAAATTAAAACCACAACCATATAAGGGCAAACATTAAAAAGTCTGGCAATAAAATACTGGAAAGAATATGAAGCATTGTAAACTCTTATAAACAGCTAGTTGAAGTTCAAATTAGTACAACCACTCTGAAATACAATTTAGAAACGTCTAGTATAGATGAAAATATGCATAATATACATTATAATTTTTCCACTTCTAGACATTTGCCTTAAAGAAACTCTTCCACAGGAACACAAAGAAACCTACATAAGGATATTAATAACAACATTCTTTGTAATAGCAATAAAAAAAGTAAACTAAGTGAGCAAAAAAAAAAAATGGATAAATAAAATGTAGATTACATTCTTCTCCAGAAGCCCAAGGGTGATTAGTTTAGAAAATTGTGTTGAGGCTAATGTACTCTCACATGAGAGACATATATGTTGTTATAAGTTGAGCGTTATAATTCCCCTGCAGTGTTTTTACTTCTGCTAGGAGGAGCTGGTCTCCACAAAGCGACCAGAGTAACGCCCCATCCATGCTCCGGTAAGATTTGTGCACAGATCAACTTATTCCCTTTCCCCTTCCAACGCTGATGTAATAGCTTCATCTATAAGCTTTGCTTTAGATTCCACTATAGTACAAGACTTTTTCTCAAGTATCTCTTCTGTTATAGGTTCTATCTCCTAGGGCCTTGAACAAAGACACTTCTGCTTTAATGTGTCAAAATATGCAGGTTCTCCTCCAGGCTACAAGAATCAGCTCTGATTGGATGCGTAGCAGGGAGTGGTAAGTGACAGGGTGTCAGGCTGTTATTGAGGCTATCTTCCCATGCTTATATATTTATAACTATTAATCTGCTTTCTAATTTAGAGACCTTACCAAAAATGAATCATTAAAGTCTCCCAAGACATTGGGAATAGCATTTTGAGTTTCACCAAATGTTAGGAGGAATTATTATTTTGAAAGTATTGATGATATTAAAGACCAGGCTCTCCTAAGTATCTGTTACATTGATGATATGCCTGCACTTTATTGCTACATATTCTCAGTCATGCCCATTGCAAAGTGACATTGAAGTCTCCCTTTGCTCAAGTAATTACAAAGGCAGTAAATACAATATACTGCCTGTATAATTCAATGATCATCTAATGATTTCAGCTTTGTCAATCTTATTCACACTGCTTAATTACTGGAAGATTAGCTTTAATGTCAAGAATAAAAATCCATTTTCACCAAGAGTAGTGTAGTTCACCTAAAGCACTCCATTCTTTTGCATGCCCAACATAGATTTACCTAAACAAAACAAATAAAAACAAAATCAAAGAAAACATCTGAAAGTATGAATAACCTTCCAAAGCAATTCTAAAAATATATAGCAAGGCTTCATACTACCTGCAATTCAAAATCACCAGCAGAGAGAACAATTGAAAAAAAAATCTGTTTTTTTCATTACTGAACAGTATTGGAGTTGTTAAAAAAAATAAAGCCAAAACATTTTTTGAAAAGGAACATCCACTGGCATTAGCAAACTTGAATCCATCCTTAAAATTTTAGATCAAGCAAGTGAAAATAATAATCCAGATGAACTGGCAATAAAAATTAGGCAGTATATCTGTTTTTAACATTGAGAACTCCCAATATTTCCAATTTTCTGCATAATTTATATCACAAATGTGCTAAAAGGTATTTTTAAAAAACAATGTCTTATACGTGGACAAAATAGATTTCTAAAGGAACAATACTTTACGCACCATACCTGGAGCAATACTTGAATTCTAGCTGGAATACTGCATTCTGAACATCTTATATTTCTGTTTGTTTTTTTTTTTTTTTTTTTGAGATCTCTGAACAGCTATTTTTTAGACTTTCACATTTTAATATGCAATTATTATAAAATAACAAAATTATTGATACCGAAGCATTCTTTAATGTAGTGGTTTCCAGAGTTTGTTTCACATTAGTATCACCTGGGGAGGTTTAGCAGACCCACTGGCCATGTTTCCCCTCACACTAAGTCAGAAGGTACGGGAGGAGATTCAGGAATCAGTATTTTTTAAAGCTTCCCCAGGCAATTCGAATGTGCAGTAAATTTGGGGAACACTGCCTTAGCATCTCTAATTACATAATAGTTTGAGTAATTGGCATATTATTTATTTTAGTGTATATTGTTGCTCTAAGTTAAGTGTTTCAAAATATTCTGAATGAACTGGTTTTGAATGGTTTCAAAAAATTATGAAGAAATTATTCAGAGTTGTTCAGAGCTCAGATATCAACATTTTTTTCTAAGTTCCCAAAATTAGTCTAATTTTTCAAAGCTGGATTTGAGAAATACTGCTTTAATTTCTAGTAAAGTGCTCAATAACCCTTTCCCGGGTTACCTGAATAACCAGATGCGACTAAATGACCAGATAAAACTCATAATAGTAGTTTGTATTATAATTTTCATAACCAGTATACTGGATTATTTTCAAATATTTGTTTTCTTAGGGTTGCTTCCTGTGATCATATTAAAATCATTAAAATACTTAGATAATTATATCTTCTGCTGTAGTACAAAGGTAAATTTCAATTCAGCACAAGAAAAATTACCACAACTTAAAAGTAAAGTGAAAATTGTATTAAGGGACAGATGAAAGATCCTCTTTATAACCGCTTAATGTGTCTCTTTGATTATTCCACTACCTCTTACTGTCTCGTGGAATTTAAAAGTTAGTATCTAAACAATAAGAAAAACTTAACACCTGCTTAATCTCCAGTGAGCATGGAATTTGATGTGTGTAAGTTTGAAATTAGTTAATGCTCTGAGTCCATGACTAAAATTCCACTATACGATTGGCCTTAGAATAACACTAAAAATAAATGCTCCAATTTTCATACTGAGAGTCTGGATTTAAATCTAGAAATATCTGTCTTTATTTCAAACCTATTTTCAATCAATGAATTAAGTCACATGAATATTTACAGATCAGTAATTTGAAATCTGGGTTTTGCAAGTAAAGAAACTGAAGTCCAAAAGATATAATTAATCTGAGAGTACAACATTTGTTAGTAGCAAAGCTGGGTCTGGAAACTTGATTTTCTGACACCCCACATACCAGTAACTTCATGACTCAGACAATGGAAGATTGTAAATATAGCACAAGATGATGGGATATGGTATCATCCAAATTATACATAACAGCCTTATAATGCAAAAAGACCTGAAAATTAGTCAAGAGACCCCTGAATACAGCCAGAATTAAAGAACCAGAAGTAAACAACAAATCATCAAATGGTCCCTTTAGGGTTTTGTTCCAAAAAATAAGAGCTTTTTATTCTTTGAGAGATACTAGGGAACTTATTTTATCATCATTATTCTTCTTGACACCCAAATCACAGTGGAGAACATCCACTTCAGAGCAGGGATGATATACAACTAGAAGACACCTGACCAAGTATATCGGCTTTTTATGGCAGCAACTGTTCTGGTTAACTGTGGTATCCTGGAGACTAGTCTAGGAAACCATGGTGATTGGTTAGTTTCTGTGCCTTATCATTTATTAGATAGTGTGTATGTCACTCCTGCTGGCAAAGCTACTAAAAAGCACAAAATTACAAAAATGCTCTATGAAGACATTTATTACATTAAGTAAGGCAAAAACAATAAAGAAAAAAAGGCTGATACCACTGAAGTTTTATTATTGAATTATAAGAATTTCCTAGACCTTGTTGATACAAATTTGTGGTAATAAAGACTACAGGGGTAGGCTTTGACATGTGTGAAATATTTTAAACAAAAAGGAAAAAGATTTAAAATCTGCTCACATCATTTTTATGATTAGATTAAATAGTAATCCCATTTGAGTATACTCATGTAACACATAAAAGCTTTTCCATATCAACATTCAATGTTAGTGGGTTCTGAATATTTGTAAAACATAATAAACTACTTTGACCCTAAGAAATCACACTTGCAAATGTACTACATACATAGAACATGTATGTGCCTAGAATGTATTTTTGTTTTATTACAAAGCTTGTTCTCTCTGTATACCATTTATAAGTTCATTTTGACTTTCTATCCCTAAATATCTGGTTGATTATTCTACACAACAGATGGTTGATGAAACACTCATAAGGTCAAGAAATTTAAAACCATAATTTAGTATTGCTAAACCATGTCCCAAGCTAATTAGGAATAAATGGGAGTCCTCTACCCTGACTTCTTTTTGTAATACTACATTACATGTCATAATATAATTATGTGGCATTAATGTGGTATTTAGAACAGTGAAAGATACCAATTGTAATGATAAATACTTGCAGATGTTGATGATAAAAAAAGCATCTTTGTAGCCCAATTGATATATTTTGAGCTGTGGTGATGTTATTTGTCACACAACTTGAAATTTCACCTTTTACCCTTTCATTTTTAGATCAATCAATGTTTTGCAACCATTAAGTAAAAACACAAAATTTGTTGCTTCTAATACTCAATGGACTTTAGAGTAACATGTCATAAATATGCAGCCTATGAATCATTTCTTTATTCCAATACTCTGGTGACTTAAGGGACCTCCAGGCATCTGGTCTCCTATTCACTGTTTATTAGATGGATCATTGTTACTGCAGACTTATTTTTGAAGCTCAATATGTTGAGTTAAACTAAAATGAAAATGACTACTTCGTAATACTGTTGATAAATAAAGAGCTAATGATGATGAGTGCCAAGATTAAATAAGAGTCATCTCCCCATCTGAATGAGAATTGTCAATACTTCCTGAAATTACTCAATGTTTAATTTTCCAGATGCAAAAGTGGAATATTTCAGTAAATCTGTGACAAATTTCACCTGCTAATCAATCTAACAAGATATTAGAGACAGATGATGTGATGGGGACAAATCCTGCTTAGAATAAAGCAGTATTTTTCCATTAGGCTTTACTTCTATTGAGCCCTTCTTTCAGATGGAAAATGTGTCGTTTTTAAAATGAAAGAACTCAGAACTACCTTGTTGGCAAGTTAGATAATGCATGTTTGTTGCCAACCTGAAATATAACTCAATAACTCAGAATTTCTCTAAGTGATGTACTTCTCAAATTCTCAAACATCATCACACACTTCAAGATCCATGGTTCCATTCCAAGCAATGTTAAGGTAGAATATTAACTGGAAAGGGGAAGGATTCCTTTTCTCCTAGAAGAAATGAAACAAACAAAAGATCAGAAAGTAAGTGTGTTGGTGGTATAGTGGTGAGCATAGCTGCCTTCCAAAAGATCAGAAAGTGTAAAGTACTTTTGAAAAATGGATCCCAATTCAATGTGCCCAAAAAGTAGGGTTCATGGTTGGAAATAAAAATGGGAAAGCAGTTTTTATAGCAATAGTAAAAGCCTTGCATGTGAGGTTAAGTAATTTCAAGGTTGTTTTCTGAGAAATGTGTAGTCATTAAAGGTTTTCAAATAGAGTGAGGGAGCAACTCTGAGCACAATAACACTCTTTTAGATCAGATTGGCTGGTATGTACATGAAAGATCAAAGGAAGAACCTTGTATGTTACATCTGGCAAATTTTTTGTGAACATAGAAAGTACTGAATAAAGATGCAGCAAGAGCATTATCCCCAAATGAGATAATATGGTTCATTTTAATTCAATCTTTTACATTTACAATCACTAGGCACAAGGAGGCCTTGGAAAAATGATGAAATAAAAAGGGTATACCATTACTAAAAAATATTTTTATTTTCCACTTAGTATCAATGCAAGATTAATTCTAATATGGAACACAACTGTATCTTTTCAGATTTGTGACTCTAACAATAGAACTTATTTGATCAGATCCTAAGGCAACCTGATGTAACCAATGATATACAGAGACATTTCTAAATACGTTCTCTTCTTAATTTTCCCACATAGGAAATTGTCATTTTGTTAGGGATAGAAGAAAGAAAAAAATACTATGCACACTTGACATTTGAGAGTTGATAAATGGTTCACATCTGAAAAATAAAAAAAAAAAATGAACTTCACTTTAGTACAATCTTGCATCCAAATACATTTTTTATTCAAAGAACGTTAAAATATTCCTAAAGAATAGTGAAAATGTCGAATATTTCTAATACGTATGAAGTTAAGCTTTAGGGGTAGGTAATATTCCTGTGACTTCTGAGTGGTCAACTGAGAAGAAACCCTAAAAGGAAAATATCCTGTTACGTCTACAGCAAATATGGTGATATTGGTTTTATTTCAAATAAACCAAGTCTCCTAGAGAAATAAATTCTTCTCAGGGGATAGCATCTTTTAGGAGGCAGTATGATTTGGAGTCCCAAGACTCAAAAACAATATTGCCACCTTCATTAACAAAAGTTTCCTTCTTGGTAAAATGACAGTTGATATCTACCTTCCCAATAATGTGTTGAGAGGATCAATGCATTATATAAAATAAAAGTGATATTTCAATTGTCATATTCTTTGGATGTAAGTTAACACTATTCTATAAAAATATTTTTAAAGGAAATAAAATTATTATTAATACTAGTATGAGATATAAAACACATCAACATAAGAGCTATTATGTATTGAATTCCCATCTTATACCAATATCAGCCAAGAAAATATATATTATTGTTTGTGATTTTCAAAGTAATCCTCTAAGTTTGGCCTCATTATCCCCATTCATTTTACAAATGAAGACTAAGAGATTCATAGAGTACAAATCGCTTGTCCATCTGCACTAGTAACTACTACTGAGTAACTACTCAGGAGCAGGGCCCGGCTTCCATATCATGTCATTGTGTCCTTCTGCTGGGTGTAGCAGTGGTCTCTTTGTCTATGTGGTCTGTGAAAAAAGAATGCTATTGTTTTCATTTTTAATTTAGAAGAAATATGAAGAACATAATTATGTACATTTTTAGGACATGGTTTGTCAAATCCATGACCGACTTAAATCCAGTGGGGAGTGTTAAAACATTAGTTTTCAGATACTCAAGTTCCTGCCAGGTTGGGATGATGAATTTCCTTAAAAAAATGGAGCTTATTAGGATTGTCTTGTTCTCCTGGTCTAGGCGCTATACACAACATGTAGCTATACAAGACTTGGGAATTTAGTTATTAGTTGTGTTAACACTAAATTCAGTGTCAGTGAATTGTGTATCACACCAGTCCAAACCAGGATTACTCCTCTCCTTAAAAACCTTCCTCCCATTGCTTAAACATGTACCCTGTTCATCATGGTACTCAGCGATTTTCACATTTTGACTCTAATTGTCTTTATAGTCTCATTATTCTCCATATATCATGAGCCACCCTAAGTGAACACCACTTCTCTCCCAATACAGGAACATATTATACCTTTTCATTGTATTTTCTTTCCATTTGCTAGTTTCTCTGCTAAAAGATATATTTTTCTTTATCCTCCACTTTAAAATAGTTCTCATTTTTCAAAGTCAAAGTCAAAGTCAAAAGCTAGCTCTGTCCTCTCTGATTAATGCATATTATTTGTGCCTCTCTATCATTCTGCTTTTTAAAAATAGTTAGTAATTTGCAAATTCTAGTTTTCTTTCCTCAATGCCTAGTATAGTAAATCACAACTTTCAGCCTGCAGTAACGTTTGTTGTACACAATTAAATATTTCCAGAACACAGTAATGATCCCACTCTTGTCAGATCAGGCCATATCCATGTATGGCTTGAGGTAGCATAGTTTAATACAAAAGTTGACATGCGGATCTTTTCCAGAAGGAGGTAACCCAGAGGATCCAGGGACTCAGAAAAGTATGATTTGAAACGTGTTGAAAGTTGTTGGGATGGAAAAAAATGCAGAGGCAGAATGACTTGTGTTGTTCCATTTAATTTCCAGAGTGTTGAGAAATAAACTCTGAATTACAATTACAAGGAGGCAAAGACAAAAAAGGATATTCTAAAATAAATAGTGTCCAAGAATGACAAGCAGTACAGAGTTCTACAGCCACAGGTAGCTCTAGTGCATGTTGAAATGTTATAGAAAGAATGTCTATTTTTAGCAGAAATTTTTGAGAGAGTGGGAGAGAGGTGAATAATGCACATTTTTCAAATACTTTTTAGGAAAATATTGCACCTTACATGGCAAAATTTTAAAATCATTCTTTCCTCAAATGCTAAAGCTATTGTCCAGTTTCAAGCATTATCAGCACCAATATCTGAACCCTTAGAAGTCTGACTTCACTCTGCCTTCATAGTCTCCAAGTTTACTTTAAATGCTTTCTATGATTCATTGACTATATCATAAATTGTTATTTTTTTCAATTTGTACCAGCTCATAAAATTTACTTATTTACTCATGATCACAAATTTAAATAAAATATTCATTGATTTCAGGCTGGACACAAGGCACCTTAGATACACAGCAAGGGAGACAAGGTAGGAAAAAAATTTCTTCTGCCCTCCTCACAAGAATAAATACAATTTCATGAGTTGAATAACAAATAGTGATAGATCTTTTAGATTCTTGCTTTTTAAGTTTTATAGGCTTCACTAAAATGGCTGACAAATGAAAGTGAATTTAGGTAGTAAATTCAGGACAGTCCACAAAACACTTCACTTAATATCATTTTATATGACTTGAATCACACATTCTATCAGTCAGAGTTCCAAGCAGAAATCAAAGTTTCAATCAAGACTTAAGATTACAACATATTATATTAATATGTGTGATTATGAATATATGTTAACATTTCTGCATATGTTTATTTTAATTAGTGTGGTCAAGCTCTTGTAATCCTGTTCCCAAACTTTTTAGAAAAGAGCTATTATATTATTCAACAAAATGCAATTACATGTAGTCTCTAAGTGTTTGATCTCCAAATGTATTTAAAGAGATTTAATGAGATTTATAAAGCTTATAAAATTGAGCTTGACAAACGTATGATTTTAATATTTTTTGGTATTTAATGTTGGTAATTTTAATTTAAGCTATGATGATTGTTGATCATTGATATTTTCATGGGCCTAAATACAATCTTGGTAGAAATAGAGAAAAGTGTACCATAGTAAGTTCTTAAAAATGACACCTGCCCTTATAATATGCTTCCATTATATAAAACTGAGAATATTTATAAATATACCTAAATTATTATATCACATACCTTTTAAAATTTCCCTATTAAAATTATTTTTGGTAGCATATATAAAATATTTAACACCACTAAGTTAATAGTTTTTGATGTAGAATGTAAAGATGCTAATTTAATCTGTTTATACACTTGATATACATAAACCACATTAATAATTATTAAAGACTAATCACTTATATACCATGAAACTTAATTTTTAAAAATGAATTAAAATATATCATATGCAGAATTTTAGGTACATAACATAACTTTTTCACACCTGGTCCCCATTTGCTTTGTCAAAATGAGGTAATTAAATTCAATGATTTTAAAACTGCCTTTTGAGAAATAATTAGACTAATATTTATTGAACTTTCATATCACATCAAACCTTTTACTAAGTAATTTAACACACATGAGTTGATTTGTAATTAATATTTAAGAAAAATTAATTATAGTAAAAAATGAGTTGGCTGTAACTGTGCCTATGATAAGTCAGAGCCAGACCACTCCCCACTGTTCTTGAACCCCTCGCAGAAATTGTTGCCATTTGTATCTTCCTGCACTAGTTTGGAAATCCCTAGACAAATCTAAGGAGGTAGAGGAAGCATGAGGGAAGAAAATGAAATAAGTTCTTGTAGGGATAGGAGTGCAGGTTTTTCAGATATTAAGAATAATAGGGTACTTTTTTTCTTGTACTTTTTCCTCTACACATTTCCTCTAAATAGTTCACATTAGAATAAATAAGGATTTTTTTCAACAGTCTTTCCTCTTTCCTCCCCTTTATCACAACTTTGTCATCACACACTCACTTTTTAAAATTATTTTGCTTTATTTACAATTTGAAGAAGAAGGAATACTTTGGATAAGAATCACCGTTATAACTTTGATGCTTAACTAAATCTAAATGAAAACTACATCTTGAGTGCCTTATTAATTATCTGAAGTTAGAATATTTTGGACAAGTGCTAATCACAGTTCTAATACCATGAAATCTGTGTGTGTAAGCATACCCAATCTGTTAAATCAGAAACAGAAGCATCTGACTGTATCCTATGATTATTCTAACATAGTCAAAAGAAATGCTTTACTAAGGAGATTTATAAAGAAAAAATAGTGTGTATTCAAGGAGTCACCATCTATTTAGATCAGTGGTGGTTGGTAGTCATTTTAAGCTTAAAATAACAACAATTTAAACCTAATCTTTCTGTCCACCCACAACCCAAAAGCCATAGTGAAATTAATCATTTATGTAATTTCTGGGCTGCCACACTATGCTATGTGCATTCAAAATCAGATTATATTAGAGCTCATGTACTAAGAACCTTAGGTGACTGAAAATAATTGCTCTATTTACAAGGTGGAATACAGTTTAGGTTTTCCATTCTTGATGCATTAAGGCTGTACCAACCTGCTATAATTTAAAGCCATTACAGAAATCTTCATAGCATGAGATAACTCTTTTTGCATCTTTGAGAGCCTTGGGATAAAGCAGATTATGTCCAAGAACTTTCCCACAATGACATAGTTATTCACATAATATAATATGTAGTGCAGAAAATATGTTCCATTGTTAGTGAGTACTTATTAAGTAACTAAAATGGTCAATTTTGGTATATATTAGACGTGACAGTTGAGTAGAATCATCAAACTTAATAAAAAGACATAAAATAAACCTAATCTGGTGGTAGTCCACTGTGCATCATAAGAGCTTTTGCTTTTAATGAAAAAGAACTTTATTATTACACAAAGCATATTATCAGATTTCATAATAACAGTTTACTAAATTTCTTGAAAAGCCTTTTTAGTAATGACTAGTTGAAATTCTCTCGGAAGCTACCAACTTCACATTTTCCATCCCAATGCGTATGCTCTGAAAGTTTTTATCAATCTTATAATGGAAGGAAACCTCCACTCTAAGTAACGGTAAACCACAAAATAATTCAGTTAATGGTATTTTATCTGATTTGAATCACATATTATATCAGTTAGGGCTCCAACAAGAAACAGATGGCACAGCCAACATAAAATAATCTGAAGAATACTCCCAAAGGATACATTTACAAATATGTGAAGTTTGTAAAACGTGTAGTAACCCAGTGCAATGACATCTAGGCTCTTACCACTCTTTGGCCAAAGGGGTAAGCAAGAGTGGGGCTGCTGGGACCTTAAAGAAGATAGTCATTAAACTGAGCAGCCTTAGGAGATGCAGTGGCCTTCAGCAGTGGAACACATTCAGCTCCATGAGAGTGCTTCGGCAAGATGCTAAAGGCACTAATACCCAGACCTCATTTTCTTCTTCCTTCAATACGCTACTGGCCTTCCTGAACCCAACAGAAGCCAGGGAGCCTGGGAGGCATTTTGATACGATCCACAAAAGTTAGCCTTCTAGGGTAGAGAACCACAGGGAAGTGAGTAGTGAGAGCATTTGGAAGGACATATGCAACAAGAAGAATATTATCTAAAAAAGACTTTTATTATTTTTTAGAATTAAAAAATGAAACATATTACCTATATAAAATTTGGAAAATAAGTAAAATACAACATTAGTTAAAACTATCCTATGTTATTAATAGCAGTTATTACTCTTCCTGCTGAAAATAGGAAAACAATGGCAAAAACAGTAACAAAAAAAACAAAACAAAGAAATGCCTCAAGTACAATTTAAAAATATTAGAGATTTATTGACCTATGTCAATTTTATCTGAATTAATACTAGAGCTTCTAGAAAATTTCTCCTTTAGGCTTAAATTGAGTCCTCTGCATACACTCTCCTTTATGGTCAGGGAAGAGTCACATGAAGATTAGTTTAGCATGAGATTATCAGAAGCAGTAATTCTGACAGAGAAATGGCATTATCATCCCTCAAACTGATGGCTAAGTAGACATCACCTCTAAGGACATGGTGGATTCATAGTAACCAGTAGAATTAATACTGGGAAGATAGACCCAATGTCTAGTATTTTCCCTTTACTCTCTACAACCCCTTTATAGATAAGGAAACTGAGGCTTCAACAGGTCAAGAGCATTTTCAGATGGCATTTACCTATTAAATAATAGGGCTGGAATTACATGTTCAATTTTATATTTAAATCCTATATTTTCCAAATTTTATAAGTTACCGTAAAAAGTAATGATCTGGAATATAAAATTTTCCACAGATTTCTGAGTAAGGGCTTAAAAAATATGAGCACAGATTTTAAAGCATAGATAGAGATGATCATTCAAATAAACTCACTTTAAACAAGTACTTTTTAAAATTATAACCATGAATTAATCAGTTTTGTAATAAATAAGAACTGAAGTTCGCTAATACACTATTGGAAACAAAATTTGGAACAACCAGAATAACTCAAAACAAGAACTACTACCATTACTCAATAAGTATAATGTATAAAAATATTTCACCATTCTAAATATAAAATTAGGAATATCTATGAATTTAAAAATAATAACCAAATTAAAAAATATAGAGAAAGGAAGGAAAGAAATAATTATTCAGTAACTTCTATTTCTATGGGTAAAATACTAAGTGTTTAATATGTACTAAAATTTGCATGTATATGTTTTATCTGAATTATTCAATTTAAAAATTTTGGACATTTGTGGCATATGTACCTGCAAAGTCCAGAATTGAGGCAGTCTTTAGGATTGATTTGATTCTGTGAATTGTTCAGATCAAACATACACATGCAAATTTTAGTATATATTTATATAAAATTGATCTGATTAAACACCTAGTTTATCATTATGCTACATTTTCATATATTTTTATTTGTGCTTTTGAATTTTTGTATGTGATAGATAGTTTAATGTTTAATAAAATTTATAAAAATACTTAACTCTAAAGATGTTTAAATGTTTTTTTCTGTTTATATCCTGCTGCTATTAGACCAATTTATACATCTGGGCACTCTTACTTATTATTATCTCCTTTAAGCCTTCTGAACTAGATACATATCAAGCCCTAAGTGGAAAAAAACGAGTTTTATTCTTCAACAAATCTGTTTCTTCTGCAACAAACAATAAGAAACTTGTCAGTTCTCACAGGTTCAGAGAGACAGTTTCCCACTGAGACAGTTTTTACTCTTTGTCATACACTACGCATCTCTAAATAAAGTTAAAGAGCCATCACATAGTTATCAACATCACATTCACATAGATGACGTGTTTGGTTCCATATCATGCTCCCTGAGAGTGTTTGATAAGGATTTAGAACCTATTTCTAAGGCCCAGACATTGAACTCAATATTGAACTTACTCCAGAAACAGAATAAATAGAACGGTTAGAGACGGGGGTCACAGTTTATTGATATCATGTTAGATCTCCCAATATGTGTCAGCCAGGCCTTTTTGTGGTTTTGTTTTTTAGATTTTTTTTTTTTTTAATGAAATGGTCAAAATTTTTATAATATAGCAGAAAACAATTGCTGCCCTTTCAGCAATTGAAATAAACAGTATTTAGATTTAGAAGTTGTAATAGTGTGTGATCTAATATAAGGAAGAAGCATGTTGTCATGCTTCCCTGAAATGTTAGTTATTATGGTCAAATTGTAGTGACAAAACACCTATTTCCACTTACCGGTATTGCATTTCTAAGAGGTTTCCTTATAACTATCAGAGGAGTATTTTAACTGTGTGTTGATACAATGACATTAAATTTGGTATTTTATATATAGCCTGACACAACCAAGGAATCCGTGCTATATCTAGACATATGATTTAAACTTCAGATTACTAATGCATTCATATTTACTAAGCGTGAAATATATACACTACCTCTTTGATAATTCCCTTCTGAGTAGGCAGAAGATAGTATACATGTTAATAAATTATACAAGATCACACACGCTGGATATATCTCCTGGTTTATGGGATGGAAGTCTTATTGGGCTATTGGGTTTCCCTGTCACCTGCTCCTTACTTAGACCAGCAGTGCAGATTCTGTGAAGAATCAATGTACTCAGTGAATTAGGAACAATGGAAAGTATTGGTAGAGTCAATAACAAGCTGAAGTTTCTCTTAAAGCCTTTGACTTAGTTGGCTATGGTTCCCCTGTGAAGTTAACCTCTGTGTTACCTTCAGAGGATGCCCAAATTGACTTCCCTTGGCCACATTTCTGCCAAGGAGAGAGTGATCCCTGCACAGTTTTGCTGTACAGACAGCTATGGGAAAAACATAAAAGGCATTAATTGGGCATATAAATATGGTCTGTCTCTGAGAGTCCTATTGACAGATGGAAAGTAGCTCCCTGGGGCTGGAAAGTGCCAGACACACTTTGTCCTCAGGTTCGCCTCATGGCTCCCACTGCCTTATCAGAGACATACTGTTCTTTCTTTTATTCAGCTTATCTTTTAGCAGTATAACCTTTTTATTAAAACAGGAAATCAAAATATCTCATGACTTAAACTCGGAGGCTTGTTTAATCTGTTAAACTGTTTTTATTTATTTGCATAATTAAATATTTGTTGAGCAACTACTGTCCCATGTTGGCAAAATGTTGAATTTTTAAATTAATGAATGAACTTCATGAAGAAAGAATCAGAAAATTAATTATAACTCACCCTAGAAGATAGAATTTAAAAAAAAATTGACAGGGAAAATATAGGAGATAATGAAAATTGCACAAAGCAATATACTGTTTATTTAAGGTATTTAATAATAATTTAGATAATAATGATCTCAGCAGACACATAGTAAGTTATTTTAATTCTTGGGCTTCTCTTAATTTGCCACTGCTCAAGACTGTTTCTTCAAAGCTCATCAACATACTATATACGTACACATTTTCCTTTCCATCTGCCTTCAGAACAGATTAAAATGCACAGGTTTATTAATTACAATTTAGGTAGACTCCATCTTTAAGCTATAAAGAGACTTATGATATGCTCAAAAGTAAGCTGTCCCTCAATGATTTTCAGGATGGATTATTGCTAGGAATGTTTCTTATAAACATATTAATATAAATCCTTTTTGAGCATGTGAATTTATGTTAAAGTATATCTCTTAGGGTCAGTTTTCTAACTAAGGTTGTTTTCCAAAACTATATGCCTGAGTTACGTTTTGCTTTAAATCTTGAGATATGTCTTATTTTTTCACCAGTTGATTATAATTATCATTTAATAATTTATTTTAATAAATAAACAACTATAAAAGGATAAACAATCTAACCATAAGAAAATCAACCTACCATTTTAATGTGTTTTGTGTATTTGATGACTGTGCTTTATTTTACAAATTTAAAATTGGTAAAATCATAGCAAATACATTTAACGTAAATCTGAAAGAAACTAATCTGCATTTTAACTTGTTTTTGCTTGAAAATTAAACACAATAAGAAGAATTTTCAATGACTTTTTGAAAATATCTTGAAACAAAAGTCACATCCTGGATTGTTTACATAATACTTTGGACATTCTCTTCAACAGATACAGAGATTTTAAGAATTGAAATGTATTTGATTATCATGCTCATTCATTATTCTTGTCTTTTTATATTGATAGTTTAATAAAACCTACTATTTTCTAGGATATGTTACCATTTGATATGAATTGGAGTTCATGGTATGTTCCGATATTTTTAAACAATTTGCAATAACTGTCTAGCCTGCCCTAGTCCCATTCTCATCCTACTCCCTGGAATATCTCAACTTCCCAAGCATCTTCAATCATCAAAAACATATGGATGACTCACAAAGTCCTGTGTTCTACTCAGCCCTCTCTTCTATGGGCTGGCTGTGACTTTTCAGTGGAAATTTTCACATGGATGTCTTCCAGATACATTAAACTTGGCTATCCAAAGATAAGCTTTCTTTATTTCTTCTTAATTCCTTACTTCAGTGAATGGTATATTTTACCTAATTCTAAGACCTGGGAGCTAAGGGCTATTTTTGAATTTTCCTTTTACCTCACCCCCCTATACCTAATTGATCATGGAATCCTGTTGCCTGTACCTCCTAGGCTACTGTTATTAAATTAAAATTGTGTGTTTACCAGATTCCCTGCCTACCGTTTTGGCTCTCTCTGATCTACTCATTGTATGCGGCCACTATGACCTTTCTAAAATTAAAACATAGTCATGCCACTTTTCTGTTTCAAATGCCCTGGGCTGCCAAGATTGCAAGTGTACTCACAGGATTTATGAGACTCTCAGCTCCTGTAGCTTCCTCCTCATACTTCTCTCCAGGCTAACCACCCCCTACCACGACCCCCAGCTCTGTCTCACTGCCCTGTCTCCCAACAGGCAGTGCCCAGTGTACTAAATATTGTTTGCCCTCACCCCTCCCATTTCTCCATTAACATTTCTAACTACAAATTGAACAACTATCTCAGTCTGCATGTCCATTTCCCTAAAAGGCTTCCTATGATGTCCCCTTTAAACCTGTCTTCCAGATTGGTGTAGGAATCTCTTCAATGTGCTCCCATTGCACACTATATTTTATTCTCTTATCACCCATCATATTTTTATTAAGATTACTTAGTTGCTTACAAAATTAATTGTTATTTTATTGTATTTATCTCCCACTAGATTATGGTCACTATTTGAGACTTTCAATCTTTTCTTAATATTGTATCTCTTTTGCCTAGGACAATGACCACATATAGGTGCTTTATTGGATAGTGAATGCTTGGATGTCGGTATCATCAGTGAATTGGCTTTAATGTGATTAATAAACAGTTTTGCTAAAAACTATTTACATGTCCTGACACTGTTTTCTCTATTGTAAACAAAATCTAATGACTTAAAATTGATTTAAAAATATCACCTTTAAATAAAGCATCAATATGATATTATGAATGGAAATACATATCTAGGACTTAGCTGAAAACTTATATACAAATGCTAACTGATATCTTGTCAAATTGGCCAATGAAAATTTTTCATAATTTAATTTTTTGTATATATGTAAGGGTATTTTTCAACAAAGCATTTCGTTATCACTGAAAACGAATGCATCTGTCTTCAAGGCCCTCATAGATGACTGGTAAATGACCAGTGCAAATACTGGAATGGAGATATTTATTTTTGCCATTACATGCATAAAAAATATATACAAAGAAGAACACAAGATGTTATAATAACCTTGATATTGTGAAATCCAAGCCCCAATTTAACTCTAATATTTACTTTGTTATTTTTTGTTGTATTTGCTCTCTTTTTTTGAGAAATTTTCCTTAATATTGACCATTAGTAACTCACTGTTATAAATTATCTAAAAAATTTGCCTTATATAAATCAATTTTATATGTCATGAATAAAGTTTTTTTGGTAAACAATATGGTCATTTACATTGAAAACCCAGGAAAACCAACAAACTGTTAAAATAAATTATATACTAATAAAGTTAAAAATACAATCAACATTTACAAAAGAAAACAGTTTTCCTTTACACAAGCAATAATCAATTAGAAAAGTAACAAAGTATGATAACTATTGCAACAGTCAAAAATAAGTTTATGAAGTATTTGATGTTTAGCAATTACAAAGAAATGTCATTCATGTCATGGATAGCATTTTGAAAATTTATCAAAATATAATAAAAGATATGAATATATAATGAGCAATGATCATGGATGAAAAGACATTAATTTTAATTCTTTTTAAAATTAGCTTTAAATTCAATGTAATTCCAAACAAAATCTCAGTAATATTTTTTGTGTGTAAATATATGTGTATGTGTATTTTTATATCCCTACCAGCTTGCTCTCTCTGTTTCTCTACATTCTTGTACATATATATATATACACACACACATTATCAAATATTTTTAGCACAGCCATTTTGTAAAATAATGTGGAAGTGCATAGTAAAATTAAATATTTATAGTCCAGCAATTCTACTCTGAGACTATAGCCCAGAGATTGTTCACACTGGTTTCCCCAAAAGATATGAATCAGATTGTTCTAAGCTAAGCATTGTTTGTGAAAGCAAAGAATTAGAGATGGCCTAAGTGACACTAAGGTGAATGATATTTAATGCTTTGTGAAGCTACAATATGCCCTAATTTATAGCAGTCAAAAGCAAAGAACTGCACGAATAAGAGCAACATAAATAAATATAAAAAAAAAATGCTGCATCAAAATGTGAGAAAAAATATCTGTAGCACTATATCAGTTATGAAAATGTCATAGACACAAAACACTATTTGCTCTGGAATACATAAATATGAAAATAAAATGATTAGAAGATGAATTGCAAGACATACATTAAATTCATTAATGCTGGTGCCAATTAAGGGAGGTTGATAAAACTGGGATTAAGAAATGAAGGGAAATATACAGATTCATGACAACTGCATGGTGTGGGCTGGGGAACGCAATCAATTTGGTCCTCTGCACTTAGGATCTTCATTAAATGAATAATAAATTCAAAATCTATTTTTAAAACTTTGGACTATATACCAAAAAGTTTTTTCATGTTTATTATTTAATATATATTTTAAGTAGGAGATAAAGCAAATGACCTCATTTGGGTAAAATTAAATACAAAGATTTATTGCAGTCAAATACAAATAAAAATACTATGCCAAGCTAAACACTAACTCTTCCATGTAATGATATTCATTCTGGTATCATTAAGTAATATACCCATAATAAAAATATATTAACTGTCTCTCTGGTAAACAAACTCTAATATTAATTGCAATCATTATTAAAAATTAAAAGTTTCAATTTACAGAAAGATTACTGGAATTCACTAAATAATAAAGCCTGAAAATATAGAGAGCAAAAGTATACATAAAAATTCTAGAAGTAAATTTGCAAATATTCATCACAGTGGTAGATTTTAATACATATCTCACAATTATTGAAAGTTCAGTTAAAATAAGTAAAATTTTAAAAATATTTAAAATGTGAAACTAAAAAGCTTGATTTATTGGATGCTATATTTCTATACAATATTACTTAACAAAACTGATTCAAGAAGGAATAACAACATGGTGCCTGTAAATAAACACAACAAAACCTTTATGAATGTAAAAATATATACAAATTTATTAAAAACATTATAAATAATGTCCTCATAGATAAGAAGTTTTTACGTCATAAAGATGTCATTCTCTCCAAACTGATGAATAAATTTAATGTAATTCCAATGGGATTGTTTGATGACTAATAATTTTACAAGTACTCCTTAAAAGAAAAAAGAACAGGTTATAAAACTAATTAAGACCATGTTGCACTGGCAATGAAATGGAATAGAGATATCAGAATAGGTCTGCATTTGACATAAGAAATGTGGCATTGAAGAACACTCAGGAGTGAATGGACCAGTAAATAAATGGTGCCAGGCCAATTGTATATCTGTTAAAAAATAAATGAAATGGGTTTCCAACCTCACCGCATATATCAAAATTACTTCTTCATAGATTAAAAGGTTTAATGGTATGTTAAAATAGAAAATATTATTTAAAAGAAGGAAGCAAATGTACTAGCACTTCATAGAAGCAGAAAGAGCAATGACTCCTACCAAATGAAAAGTCCTGGACTTAGGAATCAGTCAAATGGTAAAGAGCATATTACAATATTATTTAGTACACACTAGTTGGGGAAAATTTATGCTGTCTGATAATTTTGAATATCAGATCAATGGGGACTTTTATGCAATACCTATGGTGGTATAACTTGATATCAAATTGGAAACAATTTGGCACCATCTTGAAAATGTGGATCTTCCTATTATCTATAGTAATTTCATAATGGTGTGTGTACAGCAGATTACAGAAGATGCATTAAGACACCTATACAAGACAAGGTGGGTGTGGTGGCTCACACGTAAATCCCAGCACTTTGGGAGGCTGAAAAGGGAGGATTGCTTAAGGTCAGGAGTTCGAATCCAGCCTGGGCAACATAGTGAGACAACCTCTCTACAAAAAAATAGAAAAATCAGCCAGTTGTGGTGGCATGAGCCTGTAGGCCCAGCTACTCGGGAGGCTGAGGTGGAAGGATCACTTTAGCCCAGGAGTTTGAGGTTACAGCCATCTATGTTTGATACACAGCACTCCAGCCTATGTGGTAGAGCATGTCCCCATCATTAGAAAACAAACAAATAAACAAAAAAGTATGCAGGAGTGCCCATTGCAATATTGTCCATAATAGCAAAATTCAAAATAGCCTAAAGTTCCCTCAACAGGATATGGATAAATAAAATTGTGTCTTTTTAATGAAGTATTACAGAATAGTGAAAGGTATGTATACCTATGTTTAACTATTGAAGAAAGAAAAGGATAACAATAAAAATCAGGAGGGAAAAAAGGGAACGAAAAAGACAAATTTAAATAGTTACCTCTTGAAGGGAGGCAGGGACAAATGGAATGAATACAGAATGAGCACATAAATTTGGTAGTTTTGATGGTATTTTATTCCTTTCATTGACTCATAGGTTTTTATCTTGTTGTGGTATTCATAGCTTATGTACACTTTCTTTCATATAAGTTGATATTTTATGCAATGTAAAAAATTGAAAAAACATGCAAAATGTAATTTCCCTTATTTCCAACCCATAAACAGCATCAGCACATAGTAGATTCTTTGTACAAATTTAATAAACCAAAGGACGAACTATTAAAAACACACTTAAACATTTACAGTAGAAGGAGAAAGACTACACAATACTTATAAAAAGAAGGAAGGCGAAACAGTATAGAACAATAAAGCATTTTAATAGAGAGCAAAGCCCAAGTTAGGACCTAAAGGAAAGTGCACAACTGAGAGGCATTTCTTAAACCACTGACTCCATTTAACCCGATGTCATTTCACTTACCAGTAAAGAGAGCTGTCGAGCTCTTTGTATTTATAATCTTAATATCTCCTTGCAAGAGCCAGAAGACTAAGGCCAAACAGAAATAAGCATCATCAAAATCTAAGAGGCAGAATTTATTTGTAAAACATGTAACAGGGCATTCAATTCATAATACAACCTTTTCAGACAAAGGCCATAAGGATTTTAAGATTCTTTATAAATTACCAAATACCCTTTTAGGTTACTAAAGAAAGATGTTAAATTTGCTTTTAGTTAGAGTGATATTCTCAGTACCAAGATATCAGTTGCCCCATTTTTATTTTAGGTTGACACAAGGAAGTTAAAATTAATTACTGTGTTTGTGTGAATGCTACAAGTTGTGAAAGGCTTGTAAATAAATAACGTTCAACTGATAATTCAGAGAAAAAGCTTAAATGGATATATTTCTTTTGGTTGGTTTAGCAAATATTGTTTTTCATAAAACTCTTGGTCAGGTCAGAGAATGAGCTATGTTGCAGTCTGAAAACATGCTTCTCGTACAAACCACACAACAAGGCAAGGCCTTCTCATAAATGTTTACTGCACAGCTTGTTGGTTAAGAGCTCTTCTCCAGAGCCAGGCTACTTCTGTTCAAATCCTGGCTCTAGAAGAAGTAGCTGCATGAATTTGTGCAAGTTACTTAATTCTTCTGCGCCTTAGTTTCCTCATGTGAAAGTGGAAAATGATAACAACATTTGATTCATAGTTATTGTGAGAATTGATGTCCAACACATGGGAGAGATTTTTAACAATAATGGTTCCCCAAATATGTTTATGGTGTTACAATAAACAAAGCATATTTTGCCAAATAGCATAAAATACTATCTTTGAGTCTTTAATATTCTCTAATACAGTGAACACTTAATAAAAGGTTAGAGAATAAACTTATTTTGGGATATTGTTCATCTGTTTTCCAGTGAAAGTGTTTCTTGACAACATATTAGCTTTGATTGTAAAGAAAAAAACACCACCAAGAAAGGGCCGGGGGCTGGTAGCGTGCAGAGGTCTGAGTGGAGGGCATAGCAGAAATGTTGCAGGTCTTCTCCCCTTTCCACCACATTGTCATCTCTACCCTTCACACTGATAAAAACTAAGGGGCTACGGAGAAATTCACCAAAGCCTTGATTCATTCAAACAACATTCATTCAGAATGTTTTCAAGAACAGATATTATGCTGTGGTCAGTAAACAAAATGTTCTAGTTCTCATGGGGCTGTTACAGAGATAGGTAAACAGATAATCACATGAGCATCATTTTTTTCCACAATTTATGGAAATAATCCAATTGATTTTAGTTTGCTGAAAGAAGGGAAGGAGCTCAGTGTTTTCTCTTCTATTGTCTGCTATCTGGGCAGGGAAACATATTACCATATCCTGAAATGTATTTGTGCCATAGTGGTGTATGGTGGTAAGAGAAAGGGAAACAGCTGCCTACAGAATAGAGATAAATTGCTCTCATGACAAATATTTAGAATTTTTTCTGGTAAAAGCTATAATTCCTCTCTGTATTCTTTTTTTTTTCAAATTACGAATTAATCTCAATTATTAGGACCAGCGATTAGAGTTCATACACCTTAGAGGGTTTCTAGACTATGGTATCTACTATGCTATCATAAAAATTAATTTATTGACAGAATCTTGGTGAGAATTGGAAGTCACATAAACTCACCCTTCCTTCCACTTAGCACATACTATATAAAAGATGTATAAAATTAAACCTATGCAGTATTAAAAATTAGTATGTGTATATATGTCTACACTGCATGACTATTCATGGTATTGACTTTAATGGTCTACTCAGCTGGATTAAATTGTAAGTACAAAGTGAATTTAATAGTTATGATTGCTTATACTATTTCCTGAAGTTAAATGAGTTCCTTTTGAAAAGTTCTGGCCACTGCAGATACTGAATTCAATGTCTGTTCACTTTTAATCACAGTTTTACTGCATAGTCTTTAAAAAGCTATTCCACAGTAAAATACCATTCCCTACTCCCCTTCTTTCTCTGTAGCCACCAACCCAGGAAAAGGGAATATAAAGCAGGTTCCAGAAAACACATAGAATATTATGATACAGCACGATCTGGCTTTCACATCTTAAAAGCTGAAACGTGCCTTTGCTAACTTGCAGGAGGCCATGAAATAATTATGTTGTGTGCTAAATGGCACTTTTCATTTGTGCTTTAACACTCAGTTTTTAGTAGATCATTTAGAGGGGATCAGCATTCTTCGGAAACGAAAAACACACCACAGCTCAGGGCGGCACGGCCTGATGGGAAAAGAATGCAGCCCACAAAGGTGGTCTTTGTAAGAGGACATGCCGGTGTCTGTTACTGAATTGGCAGGCTCACTTCTTCCCCTAGTGTCTGCTCCTGAAA
Organism: Eulemur rufifrons; assembly: GCF_041146395.1. Classification (NCBI taxonomy): domain Eukaryota; kingdom Metazoa; phylum Chordata; class Mammalia; order Primates; family Lemuridae; genus Eulemur; species Eulemur rufifrons. Next base: position 40,222,387 of record NC_090997.1, read on the forward strand.
TAATCAAACTCATCTGTGTTGCAAAGCACAACTCAAGGAAACAAGTAGGCTTTTAAGGCACCCGAACCCTCCGCTCCAGAACAAGGATTAATTTCACAGATTTAGGTGAAGTCCGTCCTGTAAAGGAGCTGCATGCTGTACAGTGTGTTTTAGTGAAGGCCCATTCAGTTTGTTGACTTTTTTTATGGGACTAATAACTCCTAAAGTTCAGAGTAATAACTGGAATAATGGGGGCCTTGACATTTTCTAGAAATTTACTGGGTGCCCTTATTGAGCTCTTCTTTTCATTGAGTTTCAAACTTTTATTACCAGAGGACAACTACAGCATTTAACATTCAGTGTTAATTTCTTCAGGCCAATTTTGAAAATGAGTCACTTTGAAATTCTGTAAAGTACATTAAAAGTGACTTTATTAGTATTTGAAAATATTTGCTACTTGAAAAAAAAAATCTTAGGGATTTACACCTTATCTAATTACTACATTGAGTTCTGTTTTCCACCTCTACCTTGAAACAGCGTAGGCAGACTGCCAACTTCAGCATCGAACATCGATCGAGTGATCTAAGCTCTCACATCTGATTTAAATAAGGGTCTGTAAATATTTTGAATTGCTTCCAATGGCTAGGTAACCTGGCATTCTAATTCCTACTTTTTTAATTCAATGCTTACGGTATTATTTTAATTCTTTTTTGTCATTTTCGAAATTTTTTTCTCTCCATTTACCGTTACCACATTCTTTACCGGTGGAATTTACAGGCATGTCAGTGTTAGAATTAAGAGGCAGCAGGCCGGGCACAGTGGCTCATGCCTGTAATCCTAGCACTCTGGGAGGCCGAGGCGGGAGGATTGCTCGAGGTCAGGAGTTTGAGATCAGCCTGATCAAGAACGAGACCCCTGTCTCTATTAAAAATAGAAAGAAATTATATGGACAACTAAAAAATATATATATAGAAAAAAATAGCCAGGCATGGTGGCACATGCCTGTAGTCTCAGCTACTAGGGAGGCTGAGGCAGGAGGATTGCTTGAGCCCAGGAGTTTGAGGTTGCTGTGAGCTAGGCTGACACCACGGCACTCTAGCCAGGGCAACAGAGGTGAGACTCTGTCTCAAAAAAAAAAAAAAAAAAAGGCAGCAAATATGTTTAGCACCTTATTTTGAGGCAATTCAAAATATTTACAGGCACTGAACTGTTTCTGCCATGTCTATGCTAAATATCATTCATATTTACAGGAAAAGGAAGAATGATTTCAAGTTATAAATACATGGTTAATTGGAGGCAATGTGCACCCTTCTGCCCTGCAATTCCAAAGAGAATTTTTGCATTTTCTAAAAGAATCCCAGTTCTTTTCTATTTTTCTTTTTTATCATTCCATGTAGACTTTTTTCTTCATTTGTTTTTTAGATGTGTGTCCATACCATTACACCCATATTACTCTATATTTTCTTTTTAATATTTCATTAATAATAATGTACTCTACAGTCAAAATGTGCATAGGACATTGCCCTTTATAAGTACTTTCAAGTATATTGTCACATTTGTTTCTTAGCTTTCATAGGCGTACTTTCGAGAGTAAATAGAACACTATAAATAGTTAATGATGAGCAGTAAATTTTAACTTTATTTTATGCGAAGAAGTGGGATATAAAGTCACTCTAGTTTTAAATAAGTCCCCAGTATTCCATTAGCCTCTAGAAAAGCGGTAGAGATACTCTTGTTTACGAATAATGTATATGGTGCGTAATCAGCACCCTCAGAGAGAAGGCACTGACTGCTTGGTGACAAATATGCCAGACTTGGCCTTAGTAAGCAGATATTGGTTTAAAGAAATGCAAAATATAAATTCCTGTGTAAGACTTTTCAATTCTGTCTTAAAAGTAAAAGTTAAAGCAATTATATAATAGATGTAGACTTTCGCTTATCCTTTTCATAATAAAGTTTGTAAGGTCTATCATTACTGTTCAGTGGGTGTTGAGATCAGAGAAAACCTCATAGAAGTATCCATTAATTTGGGTGGGGCTAAAAGGGCAAGCAAGTCCTGCAACAGCTGACCTTCAAGGAATAAGATTTGTCTTTTTTGTTTAATGGTAAAACACTTTCATAAGATACAGCAAACACACACATATTCTAGAAATGACAGTGCTGGTTTTTTTTCACCTTAGAGACCAATTACAATTGGAAGATATCTACTGCATTTCCTCCCAACTTACTCCTCTGCTGTGGTGGCTCCACAAGTAGTGGACCCTTACACAGGACAGAGCCTTGGCATAGGAAGCATCTTTTATTCACAGCTGTCCAGCATGTGTTATGGAGAAAATCTAAAATGTATTTCCTGAAAAAGAGTTCTACATTTAAGTTTGGAAAGCAAGTACTAAATGTGTCACAGATTCAGAAGGGCAGAAAATGTTTGGTAGTAGGAAATGGGAAAGCGAGGGATGGAGATTAAATGTCACAATGTGTTGAAAAAGCAGAGTGAGCACTAGCAAGTTCAAATCGGATGTTTGAAATTGTTTGAAACAAGATAACAGACTCAGTCTAAAACACATGGTTGTCCTGGGACGCGTTTCTAGGACCTGTCTACTTGGGTATGTTGGATCGATTTAAATGGATTTGGAACAAATATGCAATGAGGATGCCTAGAGGATTTGGTTAAGCCAGGATTTATAAATATGGCAGAGGGTTTAAAGAAATGAATACATAAATGAGAAATCCATATATTTTGCTTGTATTATAATTTAAGTATACATACATTCATCAACTTTTAACTTCTCTAAAGTAGAACTCGTATATTACGTGACAGTTCTGCCTCACCAAAGTAATGGTGATTGCCCTTGGTCAGTATGCCACAGATGATTGTAAGCCTCCTGCTTTCAAGTCCTTTTTATCACTCACAATTGTAGTATTCTCTGCCTACTAACTTGGTTTTGTAAAGTGATTTTTAAGAATAATTTATGAACATCAGTATCATCAAATACTTTTCTCCCATCAATGTGTGCTGCCGATTTCCATCTACAGCTCCAGAGGCTGCGGCTATAGCCCAAGGATGGTCACCACAAGCAGTACAAGTTGGAGGCAGCCCTAGGGTGAACCCCATGCTCTTGCACGTCTTAAATTAATTTCCTGCCTTTCTGGCCCAATTCCCACTTTCACACAAGTTTTACTTACTAAATTTGCAGTTTTTAGGGACTCAGTTTTCCAAAAGCTCCACTTTAGTCTGTGACAATCTATCTTTAAATTTCTAGAGTATTTCCTAAAAAACTGGTAATATTTATTCCTTAAATGTTTGGTAGAATTCACCAAGTTTTTTGAGAGGGGAGGTTTTAACATGCTTTTATTAGATAAAGAACTATCCATATTTTCTATTCATTTTTGTTTGTTTTTGTAGATGGTATATTTCAGGAATTTCATCCATTTCAGGACTTTTTTCTAAATATAACTTTTCATATTTATCTTATCTAAAATTTTATCTTTAGGGATAACTTTTGTGAATATATTTTTTTAGTTGATCTCTTCCTGCTCTCTTCCTTCTTTTCCTTCTTCACTTTCTTCTTTATTTTAGAAACTTCCTTCTCATCCTCTACTTCTATGGCATTATTCAGGGCATATATTTACTTTTGTATTCCTTCTACTTGAGTTCTTGGTGTCTGAAAGGATTTTTTTCTTTTATTTATCTTCTGCTGACACTATGAGTTCCATTTTCAAATCTGCTTTTAGTCCAATCATTACAATTCTAAACGGTTCTGCTTCTGATTATATGTTCTTCTTTCACAGCATATATAATTGTTTTAATTTCTTTTAGCTCCTTTTAAAATATGAGACTGTAGTTTTCCTGTGTTTTACAGGCATTACTTTCTGACAATCTTTTATTATTTATAGAGATAATCTTTTATTGTCATACTGTTTTTATTATAATAAATTCATATGCTTTATAAACTGTAACCTTATGCTGCTCATTTAAGATATGTTTTCCTGTGCTCTTAAGAAAGAGATTGGGCCAGAATAGCTTCTCTAGGGTTCAACAGAATTCTAAGGTTGCCTTTTCTGTTGTTAGACTTACTTCTTTGAATTTTACCTTTTATTTTTCCCTTCTTCCTCTTTCATCTGGACCTTCACTTTTAATTGTCTCTAGTTGTTCTTCTGTCTTAATTTGGAATCTATTCCCAGCAGTTTATCCTCAGCAGGACTGTGTTCAGAAAGGGGCTTTGATTATTTACAGGTGTTCATTTGGCTCAGATGCACTGACTGTCATGAGGCTTCCTTGTACCCTGACATTGGAGACTGCAATGCCTCCTCCCAATTTAGAATGCTATTTTCATATTGGCTGACCAGACTTTCCACACAGAGTGCCCCTCTTTATGGCAGCAAGTACCTTTAGAAATTCTGGGTTTTCTGGCTCTCAGGGTTGATAGAAGTCCCTTTGCCTTTCTTCTTTCTACTTCTTATGACAGTTGCTGATACCACACAGGTCTTGTGGCAGCCATATGGCTGCTTATATGTTGAAGTTTGTAGAAAGATCATCTTTTAACCTACTTGTATTATAGGTCCTGTGTGCAGGTTTGTGTTTTGCTGTCTTAGTTGATATGTTGCTTTTATGGTTTGAATCAGGAAATCCAAAGAAGACACTGCTGCCACTGGCTTGTTTCCTCCTGCCTATGAATACATTAAGTTCCAGCTCTTTGCTGTCCTCCTTGCAGGGAACAGCAATGAAAAAAACCAAGACTGCCCTCACGGGACTTACATACTTGTAGGGGACAGAGGATCATTGGGAATAAAATTAAACAAAAAATGGAATTTCAAGTAGCATTAAGTGCTTTGAGAAAACTTATATTTTGGGGGAAAAAAAGAAAGAAAACAGAGAAAGACAGTGAGAGGTTTATCTGGATAAGGTTGTCAGAGAAGACTTCTCTGAGACAGTGATGTTTCAGCTGAGACTAAATGAAGCACAAATCTGAAGATACAGCATTTCAGACATAGGGAAGATCTACTATAAAAGCTGTGAGCTGGGGTTATGCTTGGCAGGAAGAAGTCCAGTGTTCTTGGAGCATAAACACTAAATATAATTCGTAAGTGTCTTATTGGATGAATTCATATAAACCAGGCCCTGGGATACAGATTATCTCACAATGTACTGATCATTTTGAGTTTCTAAATGACTTCATATGAGGACTAGACCTTGGTTGGTGATTCTCAATTAAAATATCACTCCTAGAAAACCCTGACTAAGCAGCCAGCTGGACATCTGTAAACACATTTGTTTTCCTTGAGTCCATTTCGAAAGCCCTGACTTAAAAGCAACAATATTGTGTTTTATGTATTGTAAACTGTACATATAGACATGTACCCATATTATACAACATGAGGCCTGTTGTAGCCTAGAAGTCCCTTGGCTCTCTAAAGTGAAGATATCTTGGAGCCAAAATTAAATAAGAATATTTTCTTTATAGATTATAACTTGGCTCTGATTTTTTGTGATAAAAAGCCTGATCCTCAAAGTGAAAAATTATTAGATATCTCAAACTTACCATCACACCCTCCAAGAATTAGTGCTAATTCAAATCAAGCTGAAGTCTATTTTTCAAATTCAGAACAGGGTAAAAAAAAAAAAGACAGTATATTTGAATAAAAGTGCATTTGGAAGATAATTTGTCTATATTGTCCACTTTTTCTCTTGATACCACACACACACTTTCTATCAACATATCTTTAGTGGTGTTCACTTATAGTATTTCTCAGAAAAAAAATATTATCAGGTTTCAAAAAATAAATAATGCAAATGAATAGTTTCTTTCCTTGTTCATCTTTCAAAGAAAAAAATATATTGTTAAAATTGGCAAACTTTTTTATATTATCATTCATGAATGATTTTCCTTGAAGTATGATGACAGAGAGAATTAAAAACATCTACTCAATGAAAACCTCGCTTTAACATTCCATTTTATTATTGCCAGTAAGGACAATCAAGGTAGTTTTATGTATAAAGTTAAATATACTATACTTCTTTGTCAATTTAATTCATTATATTTAGGTAGGTTTTCAAAATTTTTATTTCTGGATTAAAAAAACATTTAAAAAACAGAGAAAATAAATTATATTAATTCTTCCAAAACAAGTATATTTTATCAGTCTATAAGGCCAAAAGGACTAACATGGGAATAGAAATTATAATAATTTAAGAACTCGAGAGGTGAATGAGGATTGTGATTGCCTGACTTATAAGAATTGAGATAATCTTTTCTTTGCCAAAAGAATGATAGGTAAAATGTTATGTAGAGTATTTTGATTCTGCGATGGTGATTGAGATTTATCAATAAATATATATGGATAATCTATATAAAATTATATGTAATTATTTTTCTTTCTTCCTGATCTCCTCTGCTCTGTGATTATAGATTGTACTATGCAAGCTCATAGAGAAGGGAAGAAGTTCAAGGCTACTTATTTCAGGTGTGACTGCTATAGGAATTTATATTTTAATTAAGTTATTTATGAATTCCACCACTGCTTTGTCAAAGGTAAATCAGAATGGACACAGTACACCTTTATTTCTGTCCCTTAATAATTTAGCACTTAATCCTGGAACAGAAGCTAGTTTCAAAAGATTGATTGAGGGAAAGCTATTAAGGACTGAAAATTGAATTCATCTGTGAGGTAATCCAGGGCAATAAATATCTTTACACATACGTGAGCTTGCTGATTTTCTACTCAGAATATTTTAATTATACATCAGCACGATATTTGTGGTTCCAATACCTAGATACATTGCACAGGGTCAGTCCCATGCCTCCATTCGCTTTCAGTTCTCTTCCCCCCTGTCTATTTGTACTTCCAGAGGAACTGCTTGTTCCCATCAAATGAGTCAGACCAGATGGGAACGGTAATTTGTTTTTAATGAATGTGTGTCAATCCAAAAATGAAGGGGTTCTGTCATTTTGGAAAGCACAGCTCCTAATAGGCTTAGTGTTTTTGCAGGAAGGGCTCTGCCCTCTGATACTTGTACTACCTAATTTCTGATTTATTTAATTATTGTATTAGGGAACACTGCTTTTCAACCCACCATTAGAAATAAAGTCAAAAATCTAAATCTCCCTGGAACGATTAACATAGTAACTTTATATAATCAACATGATAAATGACCAAAATAAGTCAAGTCGATGCCTTCCTTCAGCTCACATTTTTTAAAAGGGGAATCGGCATGTAAGAGACACAGTCAGGGTGCTAAACAAACATTGTTTTTCTCTTTAGCTGTAACCTGCCTGGGATTTGCTCAAACCTGGCAAGGAAGGTTTGGGCAAGGAAGAAGTGAACTTTCACCTCCTGTATGCCCTAAATAGAGGCAGTCCATGAATTACCATCCAAGGTCCACATTGATGAAGTCCCATGGAGAAAGCATTGGACAGGGAGCTGGAGAACTGCTATTCCAATAGAGTGCCCCCATCCACTTACCCTAAGACCCTAGACACTTCAGTTTTCAATGTTACTTATCTATAACTTGAGTCTCAATGTCAACCTTCATGCATGCAAACAGGGCAACAAAACAGTCAAACTGCAGTTAGCATTTGATGCTGCACACAACTTGCAGCTTATCAAATCTGTGAGATGATCCCAGTGAACTTCTTTAAGATGGAGCATATACTACAAGTGCCCCATCTGCCAGGCCTGAGGCAGAAAAAGGATGAGATCTATTCATTCACTCCTTGCTTAGCAATGAAGGAGAATGTACTAAGAATTTCATTTTATTTTCTTTCGTTTTGTTTTCCCTGATTGCCCTTGTGTGTTTCCTATTCTTCTAAATGATTTTTCTTTAATTTCAACTAAGCATGAACTAAAAGTGTACAATTCTGTCCCTGTGCATGATATATTAATGTCCACCAGATATAGACATGATAGGAGGAAGTTGGGATGAAGTGATCTACTTTCAAAAATGCAATTATTTAGACATTTTAAATGCACAGGAGTGGTTGGAAAAATGTTCCCTTGGAAAGATTCTGTTACACTGAGAGGTTAAACTTGGATTCATCTAGAAAAACTTAATCCAAACTTAGTCCTGTGTACAGAATATAAAAAGTACATCTGGTTACATTGGGGGAAAAAAAAAAAAGCTCAGTCTGGATGGGAGTAAAGGAGAGGCTGGAGTTCAGACTTTATCATACTTTGAAAGATAGAGTTTGACCTTTCCTTGGGGTCTTTGGCCTGCCAAGTAGAAACAGCAAGGGAGAAAGCCAGACTGACATAGACATGGTTCAGTTGGAAGCAGCTTGACCTATTATTGTTTGTGATAAAGCAAAGAAAAGTTGAGGGACATTCTAAACCATGTTCGTCTGGATAAAGATTTCCAAGTTTATTTAAATATTTGGTATTGACCTTGAATATATGAGGACTATTTGTGATGGAATTTAAAATACAGAGAAACCCCATTTTGGGAAGGAAAAAAATGAAAGGGAAATGTATAAGTCATCTTCAAACTACGTAACACTTGTGTGGTTAGAGATGAATTGTAATTGAGTCTATGACCTAGTGGGTTGTCCTGGGCTTTTTATTTCATGTGTTTGTGTGTTTGTGCTTTCTTTTTTTTATGAGGTCATTTGGAATATGTACTCCATTGATTCATAGACAGTGGAAAAAAATAAAAGAATCAAAATAACATGACTACCCCTGGAGAAATGTGACTTGGGTATTTGAAAGTGAATACATATTTTTCTATAAAAATAACTATAAAAATAACTTAATGAGGGTGGGTAACTGTATTGATCAACTCCAACACTTACTACTTTCATTGCTCCCTCACTCATAGCGGCTTATGTCTCATAGGTAATCAAATTTTAGCACCAAAGACCGTCAGCTCCAGGCTGGGTAGGAAATACAGAACAGCCAGATGTGAGAACTCTGCCCAAAGATTGTGTGCTCTGCTCTGAGTGGTGACTGTCAGCCAACCAGAACACCTGTCTCAAGATATGTCATTAATGAACAAATAGAGACACTTCATTTAGTGTCCCATAAGCCACAAGACACAGAGAAATCAAGAAGCAAAAGTTTTGAGGTACTAGAAGTTGGAAGACAATAGGAGTGATGAGTAGGAAGAAATCATGAAGCAGAGAGGAGAGAGCAGGAAGCTGCTAGCAGTAAGATTAGTATTCTGCCGAAATATATGAAATATCTGTTTTTGTTTGTCAAATACAGTAAATTATCAATTTTTTTTATGTCTTAACCTTATAAAAAACTCATTTTAGTCTGAAAGTAGTTGGATCAATGTTGTTGTTAAAAGCACCAAAAAAATAGCCACTGGATTTGCTCAGACACCACCAGAAATCCTGATACTGATTTGTATATGATATATTTTTATCCAAGATAGAGTCAAGGAGGGTATTCTAATCCTCCATTAGGAAGAGCAATCAGTGTCTTTGTTTCATGAGATCAAAAAGAATCTAACATAGTCATCTAAAATAAATATGGAATCAGTAGCATTGGCATGCCGCACTCAAGAAACAGAAAAGAATCATGTAGATAAAGGAAAGAATATGCAACTCTTTGGAGATAAGTCATACTCCTTTTATGTTCTGAGTGTGGCATAAGTACTGTTGTGATCATAATAAGATTTTAAGAATCCAAGGATAATCAAAAAAGAGTCCTGTATATAATCTCTCAGCAATGAAAATAAAGTGGATATAAGGTGGTTCACAATTCTCACAAGCAAAATTTATTTATCTTGAGAAAGCGCAAATTTTACAGGTAGGGACCACATGAAGACAATATACTTTAACCAAAGGACACACCACAGTAATAATCAATGAAACCACTGGGAACAGTGTTCCTGAAAGATAGACTATGAAAGTAGAAGTAAGTCAAGGGGTAAAGAGAAGTATCCCAAACAAAGAGGAAATGGATTTTCATCCAAGACGTAAAGATGTTAATGGCACCTTGAGAGAGAAGGGTGTGTGTCTTTAAGGCTCCTTTAGTTTTGTGTATCAATTAGGGACAAAAATACATTTTTGACAAGTTATGAATACTTGCACCTGGGGAGGTAGCACATTTTCAGCTGAATATAAGAAATGTATTTCCTGCATTCATCACTCTGCTAACGTTGTAATCCAGTGATGTGTTCTTAGTCTTCTTTATAGCACTTGAGAATTATTCCACAACAATTGAAATATTCTTATCCCTTAAGTTGTAAAAATAATGCTATCTTGAGTCTTCATATATTCCTTGCCCATGTCTTCCTCATTTGTTCAATATGAGGAGTGCATAAGGCTCTGTCCGTGAACCAAGACATTCTAAACTAGTGGAAGGAAAATCAAACTTGCTATTATAAGTCTTACTTCAGTTCCATATCTGTCACGTTTTATTTGTGAAAACTTGTATAACTCAATTTTACAAATTCTTCATGTGTAACAACTATCTCATAGGATTTCCACCCAAGTATTTATATAGTACATATCAGCTTCAGCCCTGCCCGTTGTCAAAGCCAATTTGTTCTGTCAAAAGCACATGGGGCCATAGCCTTCTAACTTAGGAGAACAATGAGGTTTCACTCTGAGCTGCTGTTCTGAATTCACTGCTGCTGTTCTGGTGTCCCTGTTTTACTAGCTCTGTCATACCTGGATTCTGCTAATTGATTCAGCCACTGGATGTTCTGCCTGGCTCACAACAGTATGTCTGTCCCTGAACACTCTCTTAGGTGCTCTCTGCCACACTCTATGGCCCATAGACCAATCCCATCCCATTCTATACCTAGGTCTCCTGGCACCTGGTTTGGGTCTGGGACCCTGGGTTCCCAGTTGACTGAGAAGGGCTGAAATAGTTGTGTGAGGAATTAAATTAATTTATAAACAAGGAATTTATTTGTAAACTTTAAAATACTAAAGTCATTAATGTATTTTAATATATATATTGAGTGCTTACAATGTATACCAGGCATTGTTCAACTTACAGGATAAGCCTGACATAATCCATACTGTGCTTTCACAAAGCATCAGGAACAGACGAAATAAAAGTGTACAGATTAAATTTTAAAATATATCAGTATGTACCACAATGGAATCACTTTGTAGGGAGTGATTACTTTTGGCTTAGATATTAGGCCACATGGAAGCTTTGGGACTGAGCCTTGAAATACATACAGATTTTCACCAGAGAGACAGTGCAAGGACAGCAGGAGGAGTGTAATCAAAGCATAGAGACACTGTATTGTACTAACTTATCGTTAGTTTCTCTCCCTCAGTTAGACAATCTTATTCTTTGGTTATGTTTTATTGATAGATAAATTGTGTTTATTGATAGATATAATTGACACCGATAATGTGATAATTCTCCTTAGCTGCCCAGAAATCTTTCTTTTTATCTTTTTGTATTTCTCTGAAAAATGGAAAAGAAAGTCTGGTAAAAAATTTCTTCTAGCTACTTTACATATCCTTAAATATGGTGATGCTCAGATTGGTGTGTATTAGGGACCTTTGTAAAGATTTAACTTCTCACCATTCCCTAAAAACTGGCTGATTCGCTTAAAATTTTGAAGAATTTGTATTAGAAACTGTAAGAAACCAAGCTGAGATAGAATAATTCTCAAAGACTACTAAATCATATTGGGTCTTTTTTTTGATTTAATTATTACTAATAATTATTATTAACAATTGCTACATTAAGCTTATTGTGTTATTAATTCCATTAGGTTTTCAAGCATAGAGCTTTTCTCCTTTAGCTTCATTTGTCCTTCTGATGTTGAAAACAATCATATGCATGTGTTTATGTAAATACACAGATATATGTATGTATTAAATAGACTATACATACAAAATTTTTCCACTTAGAGTCAACCACTTTAATAAATTTAAAATATAGGATCTTTTATTTGTATTCTTATGAATTTGGTATGTTTATTGCATCTCGCTGCTTACATTGTCAATCTGTTCTTATATGCTGCCCACTTTATCCATTAGAATTTATAGCACATTGATTGTAGTTGTTTTAAATTCTCAGTCTGACAATTCCAACATCCATGAGATATCTGGTTCTGATACTTTCTCTGTCTCTTCAAATTGTGTTTGTTGCCTTTTGGCATGCTTTGTAATTTTTTCTTGGTAGCTATATATAATATACTGGGTAAAAGAAAATACGGCAAATAGGCCTCTAATAATCTGATGATGAATTGTGGAGGGGAATGTAAGTGGTTTATAGCTCTGTGATTAGAACTCAGTCTTCTAGTGAGTCTATAGCTCTGCCCTGTGAACTTCACAAGGGTTTCTCAGGATTTCTTCTCCTCCTCAGATGGGAGAGGATGGCTAGATTGGTCTGGAGGTGGGTATTTTCTTTCTTTCACATGGAAAGCTAGAGTTGACTGAAGTTGGATCTTTTCCTTCTCTCAGGTCAATTAGGCTCTGGTAATATCCCAGCTGTTTATTAACTTATTAACTCTTTTTTTTCTGAGGGCAAGCCATACTAGGAAAAAAATGGGTGCTCTGGAGTATTCCAAAATAGTTCCTTTTCTGCTCCCCTTGTTGGAAGGATGAGGGGATTTTTTTTCCCTGATATTTACTGTGAGAACCTGGAAGAACTCCTGGATGTAAATCTCACAAAAGTGTGCCCCCACATAACGGGACCACTAGAGTTTTTTAACTCTCAGATTTGTCTATACTGAGCCTCCAACAATATATCAATTACAGACCAGGTTTTGCTACCCTAGGACTGGCCGCAGCTATAGTTTCTGGTAGTGAGTCTCTGCCTTAGTCTGTTGTGACTTCCTGTATTCACCTAATTCTCTCTCTAATTTTAAGTGCTCACATTTGCCTTATGTTCTCACTTCTCTTACAGATCCTAGAAGATTTGCTAGATTTTCAGTTTGTTCAGATTTTTACTTGCTGTTAGGACAGAGTGATGATTTCTAAGCTCCTTGGATGTGAAACTGGAAATTAGACGTCTTATAATGTTCATTTTTAACAGATCTCACTAGCACAAAAATAAACGAAAAGCAAAATTATGGGAGGAAGAAACACTGCGCTTACTATAAGTTGTCAGAACCATCCCCATCCCCCCGATAAACACACACTCACATGTATACACAATTATCCCTCAAGATGCTTCAACAATTGAGGTCAATTTTTTATATTCTTATTTGTGTTACTCTTCACAAAAATGTTGATTGATTATTCTTAGCCTTTAAAATATACATAAAAAAATAAAAATAAAATATACATATTAATATTTAAAGTGTTCTGCATTCCACTGTTATTATATTTATAGAAAAATGAGAAAGACAACTTTAAGTATATCACTAAGGAATTGTTAAAAAATGATACTTCCCTACAATAGAACACTATGTTTATAGCAGCACAATTCACAATTGCAAAGTCCTATCCAGTTTTAAGGGAAAAAGGGGACTGGCTTATAGGAGGATAGCTTCTTTAAAATTGAGAGAGGGTCTGGGTTTTCTGCTTTCTTAGAAGAGTAAAGACTGTCCTATTAAAACACATTATCATGGATAGGGCTGCTATTGCATCATTCCAGGGAATGGAAAATCATTCCATTTTTATTTACATAGACTATTGAGTGAAAACTGTTCTCTACAATTTTGTAACTAGGTGACCCTGGCACAGAGAGCTGACAATACGTTGGAAGAAGATGGTTCTGAAAATGCCTATAAAACTCACTACTAAGATTATGGTCTTGATGGACATGATCAGCATTGCCAAGATTAACCTGCTGCCATGTGAGTGACATCTATGTAGCCTGCCTATGCAGCATTGTCAGAAATAGCAATTGACAGTGTCACTGTTTAGCAAAAGAAACTAATAATGGTCAGAATGTTTGTATTTCAAGAAATTCTTCCTTCTTATTTTTCTACAAATTTTAGGGTGTTTAGTATTTGTGTATGACCCAAGGAAGAGGTAAGGAAGCATGGGAATCAAATGATACGACATGTATATTACTCTTACGGGAAAGGAGACCTTAAAACTAAATTTAATTTATAAAAGGCCATTGTTGTAAAGTTTACATGTATTTATACCATATGATTCATATTATAGGTGGTTTTTAATTTTGCTTTTTCTCCTAATTTTATATTGTTAGAATTTCTCCTACTTGTTAAATGTATTTTTTACTTTAAGCCATGATTTTTAATTCTAAAGCATGCTTTGTAATATGGATATACCATATTTAATCAATCATCTATTAAATTTCAATAATTACCTATCTCCAAGAAATAATATATAACATAATTTTCCCATGAATCAATATTAGGCCATCCTGCCCATGTCATCGTTCAGAAAAGATTTCATCTTGTTTAAAAACTCTCACCTTGATAGATATAAAGGGTAACCATTGCTTTTTCCTTTATTACTTTTTAATGAAAACATTTAGAAAAATTTTATCCTAGAAAATTGTTTCCATTTGCTCAAAATCATTGGGATCATTTGGCATAGTTTTATTGAAATACTTAGTAAAAATCTCAATTTAAATGAGAGCTCATCCAGATAGTTGGATAACACTAACTGTTAAATGCCTGTTTTCTTGACAGCGACTCATTCTCAACTACTTTATAAAAATTGTTTTGGCTCAAGGACATGGGAACCTGGCAGATTTATTCTTATTTTAGATCAATTTATTAACTTACATTCTATGCATTAGAATTCTATTAATTAAATCCATTAAGCATAAATAGATTTTCCTGAACTATATATTCATATTAACCTGCTGTCTTTCTGAAGTAATCTATATCAACTTTTGTGCTTTTTTTTTTTTTTGAGACAGAGTCTCGCTCTGTTGCCCAGGCTAGAGTGTCATGGCATCAGCATAGCTCACAGAAACTTCAAACTCCTGGGCTCAAGGGATCCTCCTTTCTCAGCCTCCTGAGTAGCTGAGACCACCAGCATGACCACCACACCTGGCTAATTTTTTCTGTTTTTAGTAGAGACAGGGTCTTGCTCTTGCTCGGGCTTGTCTTGAACCCCTGAGCTCAAGCAATCCTCCTGCCTCAGCCTCCAAGAGTGCTAGGATTACAGGCATGAGCCACTGTGCCTGGCTGAGACATATATCAACTTTTGAAGCCATAAAGATAGTGTATGTGCCTAGTTTCTATGTATGCAAAGAACATTTTGACTATGGTCTTACCCCGGGCTTCCATTTTCTCAATATTTTCCTTTTTCCATAAATTTGTATTAAATACAACTCATAAAATTTTGGTCTGCTTCTTTTAGCATTGAAGCTAGGCTCAACATAAATTATATCCATGAAATTCAAATCTTTTCACAACCAAAATTAACTGGCAAACATTTTAAATTTACCGAAAGTCTCTTAAATAATGGTAAAGGGTGTTCCATTCCAACACACATCAAAACTTCTTGGAAACCACTTTCTTTTGTCTATTTTCTCAGTAATGACAGCTGGTTTCAAAATCTTTCTCCAGCTCTGGTTTATCTCCCCTTAAACTATCTTCCACTTAGAGCTCAAGCTATTTATCAGTCATGTATTATTATAATTTAATGTTGCAAAGCTACAACCACTAAACCTCGGGCATATAAACAATAAGTATGTTTTAGCTCGGAAAGTTGAGAGCTTTATTAGATTTGGGCTGGGCTTGCCCATGCATCTACGGTCAGCTATAGGTCAGCTAGGCAGCTCTGTTGATCTTGGCTGGTCTTATTCATATGCCAGAGTCAATGCCTATTGATTTATCTAGAATAATCTTAACTAGGATGGCTAAGAGGACCTGGATCTGTTACATGTGACTCATCCTTTAGCAGTGTCACCCAGACAGGTTCTTCTCATGGTGATGGATGGTGATGGCAGAAGGCAAGATCAAGCCAATTGCATATGTGCTTTTCAAGTCTCTGTTTTCATTACATATACTGACATCTCATTGGCCAAAACATGTTGCACGGCAGAGCCAAAAGTCCAGGTAAAAATTAGAGTTAAATGAAATAGGCCTTAATGTAGGTAGGAAAGAAGAATTGGAGCCATTAATATAAGCAATCTATCAAAGGCAGTTTTATTTCTTTCATGATTTCTGTGTGATTTAGTGTGTGTGTGTGTGTGTGTGTGTGTGTGTGTTTTCTCTCCAGTTGCAATCTTCCCTTTTACAATGCAATTCTGAATATCCTCTTAGGCTACCTTAATTTTTCATTTTAAATCTACTCTGCTGTGTACAATTAAAATAAAGAGATAGTTGAGACAGAACCAATGTGAATGTAGTTGTATGATTTAGAAGAGTAATCAGAGTGAAAAATAAATAAAACTTATTTTGTTTGGGGAGAGGGAGAAAGGAAGTCATTTTATGCGTTTTTAACTTGTCACCAAAAAATAATGTTGGAAAAGAATATATCCTAAGAGCACATACTTCCAATGCAGAAGCTACCTCCAGAGAAAAATTTTGACTTTGCTCTTAGCTATTAGAGATTCATTATCCCTCGGCCTGTTCATCTGAGTGCAGTATTATTCAAGATCGGACATCCCACTGGAGCAATACTATTGCCCAGATGGTCAAATTATAACATCTACTTTTCCAGTTTTTCCAAGCTCAAATAATTTCTCCCATACTTAATTATGAATAACTGTGGGATTAAAAAAATAGTATTTTATCAAGTTCTTGAATCGGTACCAAGTTTTCCTCATAGGTACTTCAGTGATCCACGACCTTATAAAACTAGAGTGTGGGGAATAAGACAAGTCAAATCCTCAATTTTTTAAATTAAATATAATTTTTTGCCCAGGAGACAATCTGATATTAAAACTATGAATCACAAACTAAAAGCTATAGAATCAGAGAAAAATTGTTTTGATTCCAGCCTTTACCACTTACTAATTCCATAGTCTTTAGAGGTTTAATTAACACTATTGTCCATCAATTTCTTCCTTAATGTATTAAAAACAGTAATATGTATTTTGTCATAATTAACTGTAATAAAATAAAAACATCTAATGCAATGCCTTTTAAAGGAAGTATCAGTACTCCTGACTACTTGATTCCTATCAAGCATCCAGCCAATGTATATTCTGTAGAAAATGACTAGGAGTCATATCCATTCTTTCCATTATGGCCATGGTTTTTAACCTTGGCTGCATATTAAAAACCACCCAGAGAGTTTTTGAAAACTGTGTGTCTAGATTCCACTATGAACCAATTAAGTCAGTATCCTTTAAGGGATGGATCCTAGGTATTCATGTCTGGTTGTAACATTCCCTAGGTGCGTGAGATGCACCATTGCTCTGGTCCAGTGGTCTCAGTGTGGCCCTTAGACCAGCAGCATCAACATTGCATAGCCTGGCATTTTTCAGAAATGCAAATTGTCAGGCCCCTCCCTAGACCTACTGAATCAGAAACTTGGTGGGGTGGAGACCAGCAGAATGTGTTTTAACAAGCCCTCTATATAATTCTGATGCACAATACAGTCTGAGAAGCACTGATATTGTCACTGGTAATCAATTTTAATGGATAAAAGAATCACCTACAGTGCTTGCTTCACATGTAAATTTGGGTGTCTGTCAATACCCATAGAACTTGCTACTAAAAAACCAAAAAACGTTAATTTTACTGTCTGTAAATTATAATTTAATCCAAAAAAGTGACTCAAAAATACCAATTTGGGGGCTCTACCATCAAAGATACTGAATCAGTGTGTCTGGGTTCAGGCTCAGCAAACTGAATTTTTAACATATGAAGAAGATTCTGTTCCAGAGGCTGTACCTGTAGTTTGGGTGGTATTATCTATAGTTCCATATCACTGCAGATCACTGATGAGATAATTTGTCAATATCTTTGACCAATACCCCATCCCTTCTTTCCTCACATTCCACACAGGAAGGCCATATGAAAGTATGCTTTTATGCTACTTTTAGTGTAATATTTTCAAGGGTCAAAATAAGACATAGCTTCATGACAAAATGTTCTCCACAAATGTTTTTATTGTTTAGTAGTTCTCTTTATAAAACTAATACAATAATTTCCTTATAAAACTCATTTCTAAATAAATTATCTTCTGTCTTGATTGCTGAAACAAATTTTCTTATTCAACAATTAGAGCAAAATAGCATTTATCTTTTACTTTTTGTTGGTGCTGCCAGATAATTTAAAACCACATTTAATGCCAGTTACAATAACTATACTGATCTAGGTTTTTAATGTATTTTTCATATAGAATTTTTTTCTATATTAACAATTTTCTTGCATACATATCATTTATTATGTCACCTTAAACCCTTTATGAACATAACAGGATGAGAAATCTTGTAATAAATAGTAACAACCTTCAAGGTAATTCAAGTTCCATTTAGGATACTCAATTATCCTGAGATAGTGAATGTCATCCAGTGATTTAAAAGATTCTAGGAGAGGAAAACCAGGTACTGGGCACTTTTTAAAAAGAGAGTGGATATAATTTTTAATACTGACTTTTCATGTTTAGATAAAACTCGTAGGACATTCTGTCAATTTTCTGAATATATTAGGCAATACAGATGACAAGACTGTTATGAGAACGCAATTTCTGGTTTTCTGTGAGGAAAAACAAGTGTATATTCCAGATTATATAAATCTATAAGAAAATGCATGACCTGGTGACATGAATGTTCCTGAACCTGACCCTGAGGGCTCTGATAAACTCTCTGCTGTGTGCATTGTAATCAGACTTTGAAAGCCTCTGGCCCATTTCTCTGTCTTTAAGTGAAATTGTCTCAACCCATCCCTGTAGGTTAACAGTCAAATTTTAAAATCTCCATCCAGGGAAACTTTAGAACTTGCAACATAAATAACAGAATGCCCACAGTTTCCTTCAATGAGTCTCTTAATAACTGAGTTAGGCTCAGAGCCATGGTGTGCCTAAAAAAATAAGATTAACTTGGGAATACATAAAACTACCGACCTATAGAAGGATTTCATTTTGTTTTTAAAGGCAGTCAAGATTATGAATGCTTCCTTAGAAATGCGCTGAGAGATAGTAAATCAACATATTTTACATATTTTCCACACTTCACTAAGCTTTTATTAAACCAGTGATTCCAATACCGTGTATAAAAATTCATATTTCTATATCCATAGAAATCCATGGACTACTCTCTTCATGTATTATTTGAAAAAATATCACTGCAAGGACAGATGTTTATGATTATCTTTTTCTAAAGAACATGTGTTTCCAAGAATGCCACATGTAGGGAGAATATCAGCATACATAGTGGCCTGATTTCTATGTCTAGGCCAGGAATATTTTTGATAACCTTAGATATATTTTTAAATTAAAAAGAAATTTTGAAAAACATTTGAACATGTCTTATTAAGTAAACATTTTTGAAATGATGACTACTGTAAAAAATGCTGAATATTGGGCTGAACTAACTAGCCCATTTTTAAGCACTTGTATATGCATTTTATAGTCTTCAACCTTCAAATGTAACACATAAATACAAGTGCAGGACATGTAAACATATACCTTAATGAATTATCTGCACTGCCATTTTTTGAATAAAAAGCATCAAGTGAAATAAATATTAATAATTGCTAGGTAGCTAAAGGTTCTGAGGGTTCAGTAACCTTTTATTAGTGAATTTGAACTGCTCTGGAAAGACTAACCTAGAAGGTAGCTGGGTTTGGTACTGCTGAAGCAAACTCTGTGGTCTACAATTTTGTTGTAAAGAATCTGACTCCATTTTGATGTTCGACTGCTGACGTTTTTCAAATACCATCACTTTCTCTTCCCCCACAACCCCATATCAGGGGAAGCTGATAAGAGAGCCCAGATGCCAGTGAGAAGTTCAAACCTTGCAATGCCTGCCCAGGTGGGAACCCTCATTCTAGCCTCACCCCCTCTCTACCGTAAAACCCCAAATCAGTTGTTCCATTTGGGGCCTCCTTGAAAGACCGCCATGCTCTCCCCAGAAAATCCCATTTTGTGAATAATAAGCTTTTTCATACTGTATTTGTGCATGTGTGATGTCATCAGTCTCCACAGTTGAACCAAATTTTGAGTAAGTGCGTAGATTCCTCCTCTGTGGAAGTACAACAATGTTGAATTACACATTATATCCCTGATTTGGAAACCAAATTTTATAACTTAGATGGAGCTTCTCATATCTTTTTTTATTGATACATAAAATTGTTAATGGAAGCTCAGCATTTGTCTTCAAGGCCACATCAGAAGAATGGGAACAAATGGTTTGAGGAGAAGGAAAGAGAAGTTTATTACTTTGCCAGTGAAGGAGGAAAAATGGTAGACCTTCTCATCTCAAAATCCACATTTCCTCAACATAAGCAAAAATACGGAGTTTTTAAATGGAGGACCCTCAGATCCAGGCTACTGTGTTAATAATTCTAATCATCCCATCTCTGTGGCAGTAAAAGTCTGTGACCTCTGCCCACCTGGGCCCACCTGGGGGGCTTGTACCAGCCTGGGATGGCTGAGCTATCTCCTGTAACACCAAGAACAAAAGACTTACTCTGCTCCTCATAGCCCCTGGCCTGAGGCAGGGATGTAGGTTTTACCTCTCAAAAAGGAGTGGAGGATATTTTAAAGAGACAGAAAATATTTTTGCTGTTTTTTGCAGGTCATTACCTCTCAGTTCCCCACTATCAGTTTTATGCTTCCATATCTATGGGAGGAGGAGCAACTACTCTGTTACAATATTAGTACATATTTTTGGGTATGTGTGATTTTTGTGACATGCATAGAACGCTCAGTCAGCTTAGCTAACATCACACATTTGATTATGAAAGGGCTCAGTTGTGATGTGGGTTCCAACATGGTGGTATTTTTCGAACTTATATACTTTACTTGAACAGAACACTTAAAAGTAAGTGAACAAATGTGAATGACATAGAGGGAGCATTAACACATTATAAAAGGAATTTATTTTGTATTCACATTTTAATAGCATTGTCTTTACCTTTAACTAGTTCCTACTGCTTTTGAGTTCAAACTTCCATTATACTGTCAATCAATTTACTAAAAGTTGTTGGCTACTTTCTTTAGCTAGTTCATCCTCTTCACTTCAAAGTGTCACATTTACAGTTATTACTATAGCTTTCCCTGCAATACTCTCTTTCCATTTTAAGATAAAAAAAAACTATATTAATCTAGGACCTATTAGACTAATATTTCTTTGAGGGTAGTGGCTCTGTATTCTTTGATCATTGTTATATCCAGTGCCAAGAATAATAGAAGGGATTGGAATATATAAATATTTAGTAAACATTTTTGAATGTATGAGAGAATACATCAATAAAAATGTCTCTGAGATAGTTTACTGCAGCCTTCAGGAACTTGAAGACTCTCATATTTGGCAGTAGAAACATCAACAAAAATCATGTATGTCAAATTATTTGTTGTTTTTATTAATAATGCCAATTACTTATTAAGCACTTATCTTTTTCAGCACTGGCTCATTGCTTTACATACATTATCTAATTTAATATTTTTAGAAGCCCAATAAGATAAATATTTTTCTATTTTAAAACTACAAGGTAGCTCTTATTATATAAAGGATAGTTAACATGCCAAATATTTTCTCTCATTTCTTCCTCTTGTATGAACTTGTAATACTGAAAGTCCATACTCGAGGAACTCCCTCAGTCCCAGGTAAAAGTCTGGCATTATTGGAAGGGCTTATTTTTTTATTTTTATTTTTTTAGCTTTTCTTTTTTTTTTACTGTTAGGAAGTTTACTGAATTGCAGATATAAGCAATGTTTTCCTTTATCAGCTTTTATGAATAATAAAGCTAATATTATGGTTCTTCATCTGCTTGTTTGTTTGTCTTAACTTTCAATTGGCTTTGAACTCAGGGATAAAGAAGGATGATATTTATTGGGTTTCCCTAGAATTGAAGTCATCATGCTCATCATCAAAGCTTATAATCCAGATGGTCTGATTTTCATCCAAAACATTCCTTCTCCTCCTCTATCTCTTTTAAATCTGCACTTGTTCTTTTCTCATAGCACTGAATCCATTAAAAAAGGACCTATTCAGTGATCTTGAATCCATGGATAACAGAATCTGAGGCAAATTATGTCATGGGCCCTACCTATTTCATTCATTATTCTATGCCCAGAAATTAATACTTTGCATAGACATTAATAAATGATAAATTAAATATTTCTGAAATATTAAATTGTCTTCTTGAGCTATACACCTTTATAGGAGGCATCATAATTATCCTCTATCCATCTGTTGTTCTAAGTATCTGATTTCTTAGATTTGCAAGTAACTGGATTATGTCACACAGGTATATTAATTCCATTCCAAATCCAAGGAGTTGAGTGAGAGTAACAAAGGAGGTCTGCCTCTACTTATTGCTGTTTACTTACTTGTTTAAATTGTTTCCATCACAAGGAAATTCAAGTGTTTTTCTCCTTGATATTTCTAAATCTCACACAAAGGATATATCTGACAAAGGATTATTTAATTATTCAAATATATGAGCCATTCTTACTCTGACAATAATTTCTTCTTATTTTTAGGCCATTTGTAAGACTCTAAGATATCTAACAGACTTTGTTCATCCTATAATCATTTGCATACCACTCAGCAAGATCAACAGTGTAAAAAACTACTACAATATCTCAAAGGCTATTGTTTTTGTGTGTCTACCACTGAAAATACCCCTTTTTAACTCGTTCCTAGAAATCTCATGTAAAATGATTATACTACAGTTTTATACTAGCTAATTTAAATATATAATTTTTCATAATATTGTTATATACACAGAAATATGCTGTTGAATACAGACTTTGCTTTGCTACTCTTAACAATGCGAAATATGGCTCTTTTGTATATCAGTCAAGAAATTTCAGCTTTTGTGCTATATGCATCACTAAGTTATCCAAGTAATATTTACTAATTTCTTCTTATGTGTCAGAAATTATACTGGCTGTTCAGATGCTTATACAATAAGTATGTGTGGTCTAGCAGAGAAGACAGAACATAAATAATTATTTGAGGAGAAAGCAAAATAGCTGGCATTTATCTATAGACAGGCACTGTAGGTTTTTTTTTTTTTTTAATAAGTTCAGTAGATCAGGACTGTTTTCCTTTTTAATAGATAAGAATATTATATTAAAGGGGTCATCACTTTTCCAAGGTCACAGTGGTCCAAGAATACAATCCAAGTTGGGTCAATTCTTACTAATGTACTTTCATTTTTATTTATTTTCTAGGAAGGAATAGCTATAAGAAAAACAAGGTAAAAATTGCTTATTTTCCTCTCAATTTTTATCATCATTAGTTACTTTTGTAATTTTATTTATTTATTTATCTATTGACAAAATCTTGCTCTGTCATCCGGGGTAGAGTACAGTGGCGTCATTAGAGCTCACTGCAACTTCCAACTCCTGGGCTCAAGCAATCCTCCTTCTTCAGCCCTTCAGCCTCTCGAGTAGCTGGGACTATGGGCACATACCGTGACGGCTGGCTAATTTTTCTATTTTTTGTAGAGATGAGGTCTCACTCCTGCTCAGGCTGGTCTTGAACTCCTGAGCTCAGACAATCCTCCTGCCTTGACCTCCCAGAGTGCTAGGAGAAACGGCGTGAGCTACTGCACTGGCCTGTAATTTTTTTTTTAATTTCTAATCATTATGAGTATGTAATAATTGTGGATACTTATAGGGTACATGTGATATTTTGATATAGGTGTACAATGTGTATTAATCAAATCAGGGTAATTGAGGTATTCATCACTTCAAACATTGTAGCTACTTTTTAAAACTATGACCTTATATTGAAGATGGAAAGAATATACACGTTCATGTTCATACTCTGATAATTAAATTATATGACTTTCAAAGCAGACCAACCTAAAGCCCTAACTGTGGGTTTAAAATTTCTGAACAATCTTCCAGAATCTTCCACTATACTTAGCTCATACATTTTGCAGAATTCAGATATGCTTATTTACTTTTAAAGGTGATGAGCTACTCCCTGTTTCTTTGTACATACCATTTCATTGTTTTTTATGGTCTGACATTTCTTCAGCATGCCCCACCCTCCTTTCAATCATCTTTCCCCCCATTTTGAAGATTATCCTGCAAAATCTACTGGGATCCACTAACATCATTATACATCATCTATTTGCTTATGAGGATTGTTAGAATTGGCCAAAATGCTTTGTTGCCTATGTTCCCACACATTTCACTTTCACATATGCTTACTATCCACATATGGATAGTAAGTACTTTAAAATAATAACCAGGTATTTCTTTGGCTTAACGTACCTATTTGGGATAAGAATTAAATGTTAATGTATTAAGTCCATTACTTGAAAGAAATGGTATTTAAATGATCTAAAATATGTTTTCTCTGAATAGTCTGTTGTATTCTCATGTATTGAGAAGAGTGTAATAGCTAGTTTATTCTTCCTTTTCAAATTCATGCCTACCATGAACCTTTCTACTGTTTATATCAAGCAAGAAAAATGAAATAGAAAATTAGCAACGTTGCTCCTATCTAAGAATGTTAAACTGGCATCAGGAATACCATTACAAGTTTCATATGAGGACAACTATAATTTTTAATACAATCTTTCAAATGCAGATTTGGAAACTTGTCATATGTTAGAAGGTTATGATTGGATCATTTTAGGATGATGCACTAAGCCACAATTGTCTTATATCATGACACAAGCAATCCCAAAAAATTATTTGGTGGTAATTATGGTGAGTTCATTTTTTTCCTTGAATATACAGGACATAAAATATTTCCATATATGTATGGTAGTATGTATTTAAAATACACACATAGAAATGTAGATTATAGTCTCAGATACATCAGGACAGATTCTCCTTTACAAAAGTTGCATTAGGAAACAATATAAAATATGCAAGCAGTTGAAGACTGAGTCATCTTTGAGACTCAGTAACGACTGTCTTCAGGGAAATCCTGAGGCAGTTGCTTTATAGATGTGTAGTGTGGGAGAGTAGAAGGTGAAGGTGAGTTCAAGTTAGCCTGGCCAGGGCACAATCAAAGGGCCAATGCCCTGATCAGGTTCCCTGTTGTCAGAGCTAAAACAGAGATGTCTATTTGAGACAGCATGGGATGCACATCAAGCCAGAGACTTTGGGGAAAATCCAGAGGGTAAGAAGTTTGATATCATGGCTGAGAGCTGAGGATGAGGATGCAGATCAGGAACAAATGGGTAAGATTATGATCAACCATTACAAATAACAATTATTCAGTTTGGGCTAGTGTTTGCATGGCTAGTAAGTGGTTTCAAATGGCTTATAATGTAAATGTTACAAGTTGTATCATAACAAAGTGTCACATTTGGATAAGCCTACTTCAATCTAGCTGTGTTCTGTGTTACCATGGATGATTGGGTCCTTTGCTTGTTGCCAGGAGACCACCTGAGGCCTCATTACTCCTGTATTGAAATGCAAGGCCTCCAGACAGAAAGAGCAACTTATGAATGGTGTTCCACTATTCCTGCAGCTCAGGATGATAAACACTGTTTTTAGCTCATAAGCATGTATAATCTCTAATTCATTAATATCTGTTCATATTATTTGATTACTGATCTTTTTTCTCTCCCATAATGGTGTCATAGCAAAATTCATATAGAAAACTGCTAGCAATTTGATATGCTTCTGAAATGGCTAATTCCTCCCCTTCTCATGCATATTTAAATTCACACTTCTTTTTTTGTTTTCTCTTTCATGCTAGAAACCTCACATTTACCTCAAGAATATTATAAAAGTTTAGTGACATCAGTTTCACATTTAAATCATAATACAGTTATAAAATAGGTCCATTATGCTTCAATGTAAAAATTAAGACTAGAACTTTTAGTTTTTTGTTCTTATTTACAAGATGTGTCTAATACCAAAGGAAGAAAGAACACATAAAATTGTAAGTAGTTTGTTTCAATCAAGTAAAATAAAATGCGAATAGGTGAATATATTCTTATTAAAATACTTTTGTCAGAGAGAAATTTTCATGTTTCAAAAAGTGATTGAGTACTTTTGTTGCTTTTGTTACTCTGGAGGGTTTTTTTCCCTAAGTACATGTAAAGTTACTACTAACTAATTAAAAATAATTTAAATTCTTACTTCATATAGCTGAAAAAAATTAATCACTATGAAATAGATGTAAAGTTGGAGAAATTACCATTGAGTATTATAGAAGCCCTGAAAATATTAAAGGCCTCCTTTGGATATGTTTGCTAGAAAATGTTAGAGGTGCTCATGTCATCAGCTTTTGGTTCTCATGAGGCAGGCCTGGGGGAGTATCAGTGGAAATGCCAATCAGAAGAAGCCCTGGAAACAATTTAAACAGATGCATAGCTGCATCTAGATCCAATTCTTAGTAGTCTTTTGTGATGTGCTGTCATTAATTTTCTAAAATCTGATGACGACAATGAAACCAGTCTGACATAAATTTATTAAGCAGGAGAAATTTTCTTGCATGTTTTCCCTTGGATATTTCGGTTGATTGTAACATCCAAGTGACTGTCTTTGATGGTGTCTATCTTCCATTACCTGGTTTTCATAGACTAATCTCTCTGTACGTCACTCTGTTAATGTCTTTCTCAGTGACAGTCATATGGTACCAGACACATGGTGGAAAGTGTTCTAAACCTAGAAATAAAAGCCCTTGATTTGGTCCAATTTTTTCTACCTAATTACTTGAACTGAGCTGTTTCTACTTTAAAAGCACAATGCTACCTAAGCCATGCTATTGATGTAAGGACCGAATGAAGTAGCATCTGGAGAATATCATAATAAAGGTTAAAGTACTTAAATATCCAAGGCAGCACAAGATTAGCATTTTAAAATGAATCTATACTGATAAACCTATCCTTTTTTCAAACCCCAGCATCGTGCTTGCATTGTATGCACATAGCAGAGTATTCAATGAACACATCTATATCACGGTGGAGTTTAAGGTGAGATCCCAGAGGTGAGAATAACAGGCAGCAAGTATCCACACCTTCTAAAGAGAGGTGATTGTCTCTGCAGCGCTTACCGAGAGATAAGAACGCTAGTTCTGCTACCCTTAGTTTATTACCCATTTTCATTCAAATAAAAGACTGGAAATTGGTAATGAAGAGCGTGAGAGCGGCTTTCTTTGTTGAATTTTTCAGTCAGGAAGGAGGGTATCTTACAAGTCAGGAACTTAATCTGATTGCCTCCTCATTGAAGAGGAAATAGTAACATTCTCCCCGACTACGTAAGCCATGATATGGGGGCCCATGAGCTGAAGTCCATCATGGACCCGAACATAGTATCTCTTAGAATTTGAGCCTCACAGAGATTGATGCTTAAATCTGAAAGATTCTAAAGGAGAGAATGGGCAGAATTGTCCTGATAAAAGGTTTTGATATAAGGTTTTGTTGGAAGCGGGCTGCATTTTAGAGTTCAGCAGGACAAATGTGCCAAGGTTTCCCTGGGATAAAGGGGGCACACCAGAAGGTAGACAACTCTGTGTGTAGTAGTACTTCTTCCTAGAGTGTATTTTAGGATTAATTTCACCTTTGAGTAGGTACCAATAGCTTAAAGAATTTAGTTTATTTCTTTGTTTATTTGGGGGATAAGTAACCCAGGGCTGGAATAGCACTCTATAGTGTCAAAAAAGCCAGGTTGCATATGTCTTACTGTTCTACCATGCATGGCCTCCTTTTCCAAGGGAACTTGTGGCTTCGTATGGCTGCCTTCATCCATGTACATCTATGCTCCATACAACAGAAGGAAAAGAAAGAAAAAAATGTTCTTTATGGACAGAAATTACATATGTCAAATATGTATACCATTGGCCAGAATCAAACCAAATCTGCAATGTAGCTAGGTAATCATTTTGGAAGGAAATATATTATTAATTGTAAATGAAGGAGTCAGTCCTAATCTAATATTCCATATGTGGAACTCAGCTTAACTATAATATGGCTAAAACTACATTATGCCTCATCTGTATGTTAAATTTTGTTTTAATCACATAGTACTGACAGTGTATTTACTACTGTCTTTGTATTTGTGACCTGCCCTTCCTCTTAAGGCCACCGTATCTTCTTTGCTTGCTTCTGCATTCTGAAAAGCTGAATTAAGGACAACCTTTATGCCTTAAGAAAAAGAAATATAATGGGAGAAATACTTTTGTCAGGAATAGATTATTTAACTTGACTACATCCTCATTCCATAGAGTTGAACCTCAGATTAAGGTATCTGGTCTTGTTTTCTCTCCAAAAATCTAAGATTCTGACCTAAATTAAAGCTTTCAGGTTGCCAAACACAAAGCCTTTGGACACTGATCACAAAGGAACTGTTTTGTCCTCACTGAGATAAGCCCCTGCTGAGTTGTTATAAGACAAATGGAATCCATCCACTCCCGAGTTAGACTCTGGCAAAAGTGATTTTCCCCTCCCTGCTTAAGGTTTATTACCAAGAATTCCAATCTAGATCTGGTTGACATAGAATCTGGAAATATAATATATCTTAATTTCTTTCTGAGATAAGCCTTTTTTAAAAACTTGGGAATGGAAATAAGAGCAATGAAACCACAAGCTATACACTGTTCAGTCAATTAATTTGTTCATAGGATTTATACGCAGACTACTTCCAAAGGGCTTTGAGGTAGTTCAGTGTTCAGAACATTATTGTACCTCAGCCAAGGGTGGTTTCTGGCTGGGTGTCAAGGACACTTTCACATCTCAAAAAGAGTTCATTGTGGATAACCTGAAGGTATAACCCCAGCCACATGACTTCCCTCCATGTCAAACAAAACAAAACAAAACAAAAAACCACCATTCCCATGACAACATGTGGGCTCTTCCAACCCACTAACAGACCAGAGAAAGTAATTATAATCCACCAGCAAAGAGCCTCCTGACTGTGAAGAACATGTAAGTTTGTTAGGTACAAATACTCCATGCATGAGATAGTAAATGAATCCCTGTGGAGCATTTTTAGAGTAAATGGCTGTTTGTCTTATTTCCCTTTAGCTCTGTAAGGTTAGGATATCTGTCTTATTATTTATTTTTCTATCTTGCCTGAGATATAAACTCATCCAGTCATCTCTTTTCTATTTTTTATAACCATAAAGAACTATATATACTGCCTCTCTCTTGACCCAAATTTCCTTCTCTCACAAATCATTGCATATGTCCTGTGAAATGCTTTTTCTATGATAAACACTCTTCTTAACATCTTCAATATCTATGCCAAACACTCCATTTTTATCATACATAAAATCACTTTCTTTAAGAATTCCACTGGTAGTTTATTCTATCACACCCAACTTAGCTCTGAAATCAGCAATGCCATTTACAGACCACTATAATCACATCCTTCTTCAACAAGCCTTGCTCCTTTCATCTAGAATACACTCTAACCTTTATCCTTGCTATCATTTCCTTACTTCCCTGTCACTCACTCTTGTGTCTTTGCATTGTTTCACATCATTTTCCACCTTAAACCATGTGCCATCCTGGGTGGCCCTAGTATTCATGAAAGGCAGCCTTCCTCTGGCTTCTTGCTCCTTGGACTTCTCCTCCTCCTAACTTTCATTCCTATACTGTCCTAGCCACTTACTAGTAATGGTGCAGAAATGTTCAATTTCTTAATTAATTCAAATATATCATTGATATGAACTTGATCTTTATTAAATAATTGTTCTTACTTTAACAGGCTTTCAAGGTATGCAAGGTAACCCTTCCACATTCTTCCCTCCAGCTTCCTCTTGAATTCTGTTTCACCCAGAGTATATTTCCTACCTTATTATCTCACTGACTCTCCTTGCAGTGTGTCACCTTTTATTTCTACCTTTTCTTCACCTCCCATATTCAAATATGCTACATGTCTATTGGCTCCAGCTTAAAACTATATCTTGACTCTATTCAGTACTCTTCACTTTTGCCATTACTAATTACTGTCCATATTGCCATCATCTCCTTGTTAAATCTCCTTCTATACATTTTTATTTGTACAAATTTATTGGGTACATGTGCAATATTGTTACATGCATAGAATGTGTAGTGGTGAAGTCAGGGCTTTTGGGGTATCCATAACATGAATAAGATACATAGTTCTCATTAACTAATTTATCGTCACCCACCTCCTCTCACCACCTCACCTTTCTGAGTCTCCACTGCCTATGATTCCACTCTCTACATTCTCTACATCCATGTGTACACATTTTTTGGTATGTTCTTATGAGTGAGAACACACAATATTTGACTCTCTGTGCCTGGTTGTTTCCTTTAAGATAATGACTTCCAGTGCCACCACATTACTGCAAAAGACATGATTTCATTGTTTCTTATAGCTGAATAGTATTTCATTGTGTATATAGGCCACATTTTCTTTATCTAATCATCTGTTGATGTACACTTAGGTGCCTCTCTGTCTATGGCAATTTTCTTTGTTTTGAAATCTACTTAATACAAAATTAACATAGCTACTTCTGTTTTCATTGGCTTGATGTTTGCATAATATATCTTTTTCCATCCTTTTACTTTCAACCTACCTATATCATATTTGAAGTAAGCGTCTCACAGACAGTACATAGTTGAGTCATGTTTCTTAAACCACTCTGCCAATCTATCTTTTAATTGGTGTACTTGAACTTATTCCATAGAACCTAGAAAATGATAAGCAACCAACAGATGCACGTTGAATTAAGTTGCATCCTTATTTGTGGTTTTCTACACACAGCTTCGTATTGTGTGTGGTGCTTAACAAATATGGACAGACTAAATATGTCTCAAACCATTCTTTCATCTTTGTTGTGGGGATTTCCTACCCTTCTGCCTTCTCCTTCCATATTATATGCTTTTATAGTGTCACAAATTAATCACTTTTACATATGGCTAAAAGGAATATCTACATGTAAAAAAAAAGCCCCCAAAATCAGAAATTTGATTCTACTCTTAATATCTTAAAAATATAACCTTATTAAATTTAATTAAATTATTTTCTAGTATGTTTGTTTCTATCTTCAATATTTTTAGGTTATGTCTTTAGTGACAATGGCAGTTCTATGTAGTAGAGTTTGTGAAGCAATATAGAATAGTTTATACAATATTTTCACTCTGTTAAAATTTCTTAACCTCAAGCTATCTTTTAGCAATGCACTTTAACACAAATAGCTCGAACAATAAATATTTGCCATTATATCCCCTTATCGTTATCTACCTTTTATTGAATAGTTAAAAGTCCAATCCTGTTCATTCTATAATAATATTTGAATTCTATTTGAGTGAAAAATTTTCTATTCTTAAAATGGAGCAAAGTTTCAAATGCATGGAAGCATCCCAAATTCATTTTGAGGTGCAGCTTTGCTAAGACTTTGGGTGCACTAGAGGATTTTACATTATTAAACTTTGGAGAAGTTGCATTTCCCTTAAGGGTGAGTAATTGCTTTTGGCTTAAAAGAAACAAAACACTAAGCTCTTGATTAGTAGCAAGCAGATGAGCCATGTTACAGACTACCCAGGACAAATTAGACTTGTTTCCTTCTGCATATCTGTATCCCTCTTGATTCCCTTTGAAAACTAAGCACATTTCTCCCAATTTTTTTCTTAAAAGTTGTTTTGTAGGAAAATAATTTTAGGTCAATATAGAAAGATATATCTTCTCAATATGGCATTGGGTTCAGAGAGTTTTATTCACAACATTTTATTATACAAAAAATTATACAGCAAAAGTTAATCAATTTTATAGTGAATGCCCTCTCAAGTACTATCTAGATACTATCATTATTCTATTGTTCTTATTTCACTTTATATTTACCACATAATGCTCTTCAGAGAGATTTCGAGTGGGACAAAATTAGGAAAATTGAAAAAGTACTGATGTTCAGGTTTTTAAGATAATCTGATAACAAGTAACATAAAGATGATCAGTTGCTAGTAACAATTACAATATATGCTTGACATTTTTCAGAGATGTAATTAAGAAGCTCCTTACATTTTGTCTGCTCTGTCATTAAAAAGAAAAATAAGCTTCACCATCCAAAATAATGATCACATTTTCTTTAAGTACTTAGGATCGGTAAATACTTATGTATCTATATCTCTTTATCTATCTATCACAAAACTTGTTTATTATTCAAAAAATTCAAGATATATATGACTATACAAACTTTATATTTGAGAAAATAGAAAACCTAAGACATAAGTAGCTTTCCCAACATTGCATACCCAGTAAGCGGCAGAGTCTTGATTCTGGCCATATCAGTCTGGCTTGATATCTTATACCTTTCTATTACCCCAAATCTACAGCTCTACTAGTGGTCAACATACGCTGACAGTGGCCTAATGGTATCATAAATATAAAGAGCTAAACACAATTTACAAAACAATATAAGCCAATGAAAAAATAGTTTTCAAGAAGTAAACATGTATGATTTAAAAAACAGAGAAAATTATCCCAAATAAGGTTTTCTTGCTGAATTATTTTTTGCTAATATTGTCTAGTTTGCTTTCAGAGGCTTAGACCTCTGGGGCCCAACTTCGTGGAAATGTGTTGGTAGACTGGAGTAGGCTGAGGTTGAATTATAGAGGCTAGAGGCAAAAAATAGTAGGGGCATATGTAGATTCTAGGTGAGGAGAGGTTTCTTTCCTAGTGGAGATGTTTCAAAAACTATATTATAAGGAGAATTTTGAAAGCAAAATTGGAAACA
This sequence comes from Eulemur rufifrons, assembly GCF_041146395.1. Classification (NCBI taxonomy): domain Eukaryota; kingdom Metazoa; phylum Chordata; class Mammalia; order Primates; family Lemuridae; genus Eulemur; species Eulemur rufifrons. The sequence goes on from NC_090997.1 coordinate 40,254,955, forward strand.
AAACAAAATGTTGGGAGCTACAAATATCAAGAAGTTTCATGAATTAGGGAAAACGGTTTTCAACTGGACCATAAAAAAGCAATGCTTCTGGGAATCCGGCTGATTGTCATGTGCTTTGGAACAGCTAATGTGAATTTAGAAGTGATAAATGTGTCCAGATAAATAGTTTTATTTATTTTCCATTGTTTTAAGTATTTATTAAGGGTATATAAACAAATAAATAGGTTTCAGCATGTCTATAAATCATATATATCTAAAGTAAATATGGTTCATATATGTTGGAAAAGATTTTTTTTAACTCTTTAAAAATACTAATCTATCTTCCCAAAGAGCTTTGAGGTCAGATAAGATTGGATTTAAATCAACATATGATTTAAACTAGGGTTAAAATATTTTTATTTTATAATATTTATTTTAATATTTAATAATAGTATAAAATATATTAAATTGCATATCAGTATTTTAAAATAAGTGTTATTTATTTTAAAAGCTAGGTCTAAATTATAAACTAATGTTAAAGTATTTTTATACTTGAAAAGACTATTTCTCTTTTGAATATTAGAATAGATCAAATTATAAGCCATAAGAAAACAAAAAACCAAGAAGTCCCATTTATCAGACATTTACATGAGATAAAACCCTAATGGATCACGTACAATTAAGTGACACTACACATAATATATCAAAATAAATAGCAGAATATTACATTTTTAAGCTAAATCATTTCATTAGCATTTCAAGGGAAATTTCCTTTTAGAAAATTAATATAAGCAAGATGCTAATGTCATTTCTGAGAGATTTAGAATTGTTTAGTTATAAAATATTTATTCTACTTCTTTCTGAATGATAGTCCTTTATTTACTTTTGAAATTCGCTTTTATGAACAGTTAATCCATACCATCAGCTTGATTAGGAAACATTTATATGCTACAAAATTGAACACATTTATTCAGAAAATTATATGATAACACTAGCAAGCATATAAGAATAAAATGTAAAGATGGTAGAATAGACTGAAATAGAAGAGAAAACATTAGATTTTTTTAATTAAAGGAAGCACAAAGATACTGACCTGGAAGCATAATAATAAATGGGTAAATGCCATTGAACTTTCTTTTCAGAAAATAATTAAGTACTAACTGACAATTTCCTATAAAAATTTGTATGTACTCCCTAAATAAAATATAAATATGTGTGAGCAGAAAAAATTGAAATCACTTACTATATGTTTGCCAAAGTTGATTTTTGTTTTATCTTTAAAGACAATATGAAGCAACCATTTGCTTCCATCAGTACAGAAGAGAAGAAAGTACAGAAATCAAACATTTTGACAGATGAAAGAGGTTAAAACAAACAAACATTTGTACCATTGAGTTCTCGTCTCTACGTCTTAAAAAATATCAGTGTACATAGACAATGAATCACATATTCTTTTTTTTTCCCTCAAAGCTAGAAAGATGATTAGCAAAAAAAAAAAAAAAAAAAAGCTTGTTGAATGCTGAATAAATGAATGAAATATGAAAGAAAGCAGGGTAGATCAGAGTTACTGAGAAGCTTCGCTCTGGGTGTGATTTACTTTTTCATCTGCTGTTGTATATTTGATGGTAACTGGCCAGAGACTTGAACAAACACAAAAGTTACCTAATGTAGAGCAAAACGGGCTCTCGATGTATCTCCCCAAGGTAAGTCACCACATCCAAACACTAAAATGATTCCAACTTCTTTTTCCTCCACATTTATGGATTGATCTTTTTAAGTCACTACTCTAGAGAAGTCATACATATTAAAATTAAAACTGGAACTTTGAAAAAATGACACCTAGAAAATCCAAATTTTAAGTTAAGCTGGGAGGAAGGGAAAAGAGCAGTTAATTTGTGAATAAAGAAATCTTCTTTAGATGAATTTTTAAGGAATGTAGTAGAAAGTGTGCATAAATGAAGGATGTGCAAGTAAATGAAAAGGAGATAAATAGGGTCACACAATGTGGTCAAGGAGGTAGGTGACATTAAATATCATTAAGAAGTAAAGCAGGTCTTGGAAAAAAGTAAATATGAAGTTACACTAACACAGAAAAGATTAATCTTAGTAAAGAATTGTGCAATAAAGTAGAAGAAAGCAAAAAACATGGACTTAGCAGAATGAATTTAATTCCCAATTTAATCACTTACAAACTGTGATCTCAGTAAACCATTTCTTTCTTTTATCTTTGCTTTCTTTTAGACAACCATAGTTTCTCACAGGGTTGATATGGTAAACTAACTTAATAGTATTGTGTGCAAAATTCCATAAAAATTTTGTACTTAGCAGATTTGGGTAGAACTCAGATCATGAGAATTAAATATTTTATAAATGTTATAAGGGTGACTATATAATTTTGCTGAAGAATTTTAAATTTGGAAGGAAAGCAAACCATAGGATATGGTTAAGAAAATAGGATCGAGTAAAATATTTTAGGGTTTGTTTATTTTTGGTTGGTTGTTAAAATTTGTTTCCTACAAACTGGAATGGAACATCATGTTTGATTTGTGACTGGTATTTTCTAAGAGAAAGAAATCTTAAAAGGGTGATTTTGGGAGTAAATTTTTCTGAATTGAGGCCCATAATCATTGCCAATCAGCACTAAAATAATTTCCTTATTTATTTTAATAAAATTACATGAATTAACTTTTAATAAAAGTATGTATTATAAGTGATGCATAGTTTTGTGTGTAGATGTGTGTCATAGACTACTTTGAGAATCTGATAAAAATATCAAATGTCTTTACTGAATATTATATATATGTGTATTATTACATATAATATGTTTATATAATTTTCATATAATCACAGTCTTCACAAATCCCTGAAAATTCATTTAATGAGGAGCTAAAAGGACCTCTGATTAAGAATTCCTCCTGTAGTTCCTGATGATCATTGTATCTTTCCATGAAGCAAAAATAATTGTTACATTATTCTGGCACAACGGATGTATAAATATTTACATCAATAGCTTTGAGTTGAAGATATATGACACATGTTTCTCTGCAAAAAACAAACAAACAAAAAGTCATGTCAAATATCTTTACAAGCCTGGCCCATGTTAGACTACACTGGATTAAAAAGGAACTTCAGCAGTTTTAAGATTAAATCACCATAGGATAGAGCAAGACAGACCTAGAGAGCTAAACTTAGAATTCCAAGTGCCCGTCAATCCATGAGTGGATTAATAAAATATGGTATATGTATACAATGGAATGCTACTCAATTATAAAAAACTATGGTGATCTAGCACCTCTTATATTTTCCTGGATAGAGCTTGAGCCCATCCTCTGAAGTGAGGTATCACAAGAATGGAAGAATAGGGACCACATGTACTCACCATCAAACTGGCACTGACTGATCAGCACTAAGGTGCTCACACAGTAGTAATATTCTTTGGGGATGGGGGTTGGGGTGGGTAAATTCACAACTAACGTACAGGGTGAGCGTTGTAGGGGGGAAAGGGCACTTCTCAAATCATGGCTGGGATGTGGCAAAGTCATAACATGTAACCAAAATATTTGTACCCTCATAATTTCATGAAATAAAAAAAAAAAGAATTGTAGAACAATGACATGGTTTATTACAGCGTCCAGTGAAAAATGAAGGAATGTGTGAGTGAACGAGTGAGTGAATGAAATGAAATGTCTCTTCAGAGCCAGCCAAGGAAAACAGCAATGGCAGTGAAGTGGCAAGCTGGTTGCTGGCTTTTTTTTTTTTTTTTTTTCCTATGTCCACGCAACTATGTACCCAGAGACAAAACCATGACTTAAGAATCACCCATCTTAGCTTGTGATATAAATTCAAAATTTGCATCTGTGTCTTTATGTCTTTTTGCAGCTGATGACTTTTTAGTACTATTATTTTTAAGTAAAACCTATATTCTCAACAAACAAACCCCCATACTCCATTCCACTTTCCCCCAGTGTTACCTTTCTAATCAGATTCAACCACTGAAGGATTTAAAACTTGGCCAGTCAAAAGGGGAAAAAGTCTCTCTTCTATGAAACTGTGTCTGTAAAGTGTGGCTTTTGCCCAAGCCACAGGAACTTTAAACAGTCTGCTAGCTCAGTCGGCACAGACAGGTTCAAGCACAGAGTGGGGATGAAAGCTACTACTAGGCTTTTAATCTTGCAGGTTGCAGAAACCCTTGATGTTTTATGTCTTATTCTCTCGAAGATGGTTTGTAAGTGTATGGCAGCAAAGTAAAAATATTGTTAAAATTTATTCATATGATATATCAAAAGAGGGAAAAGTGGAAAGAAAACTAAATAAATTATTCTGAATATGAGTCCTTATTCAGATTCAGAAGACTATTCAGATTGTCAGACTGATTAATCACAGTCCTGATTTTACATTTAATTCAACTCCAAAATTTTTAAAAAATAGCCCTATTTTCATTTTGAGAGCATAAAATTGAAGGAGACCAGCTCTGAACCCTGGCTCTTATAGTCAGTCCCTATGTGACTTGTGAGAGTTTCTTTAGTATCTCTAAGCATCAATATCTCCAGCTATAAAATAGGAATAATTATTATATCTGTTGACTAAATACACAAATGAATATGTGAGTGTGTGAATGAAGTACAAAGAACCCACAAAGAAACTGTTAATTAGTCATCTTTTTAGTGTCAATAGCACTACAACATTTTAGTTGGTTTTTTACACATACTGATAAGTGGATACCTTACCTTTGAAAATGTTCTACCAAATATGTAACATATGATTTGTTAGAACTTATACTCCATAGATGGTTTTACAAAGTATTGATCTACAATTATCAAACTTGTGAAATTTCTAGCTCAAATATTAAACCAACTAACAACACCTAAAAATGTTGTGATAATTTCTAGGGTCAATGTTTATAGAGAATATGTATCAACTGTCTAGATGTTTCATTTTAAGAATGAATAAAGATTTTTCTTTCTCTAGAAGAGTAAAGCAAGCCACAGGGTGGAAAAATAATGTGATGTTTGGAAACAGGATCCATTCTGATAAAGTATGTGTCTCCTCAGAAAAGCCTTCTTTCTACACACGTTCTTTCAAAACACTTCCTTCCCAAGAAAAGCTTATTTCATTTTTCTTGAGTGTATACTATTCACCACCTATTTTTCTCCACAGTTTTTTAAATAATTCTAAAAATCAAAACAATGAAACCAATTACAAAAATTATATTTAGCTATACATAAAATTATAGAGAAGTAAAGACTTTTTTGGAGTGTACTACAATAAACTACCACTAGATGGTTTTTCAAATGCACAGTTAAGTGACATTCATACATAACATTTGAATATAAATAGACTGAATTGCTCAAATAGGTGTCTGAAAAAACTCATCAGTATGAAGTGTATAAAAGTAAAAGGTAGGAGGACAGATTTTAGAGGGCAGTTTGTAAATTGTCCTCTGAGATGATTAAGAGGCTTTAAAAATAATCAGGGACAGTCATAACAATATAATTACTGTATAATCTGTATGTTCATTCTTTTTCATTTGCATTTTCCATTTCTGTACTTTTCCTATTTCAGCTCCCTTTACAGCGCACTCTCTTTAAAGATTGCATTTGCATTTCTTTTTTGTATTAAGACTGAGCATATAAAGTAAAATGACATATGTTTCCTTAGATTCCTCCAAGTAGTGGTGGGTGTAGGTAAAAGATGTGCTGAAAGATATTGGTAAATTTAAACGTGGCATGTGACCATCTTAGGCGGTGAAAATTTTTGCAGATGCAGAGGTTTGTTAGTTTGTATTGTCAACAAACTCCCCAAATTTTTGTTTTCAGGTGTTGTACTGAACTTTCAAAATTGAATTACATCAATCTTATTTGTCTCATGTAAGTTGGAAAATATTACCTGTTTAAAACCATAATGTAGTCAGTAGATATATATGCTCGTTACTTCAATGGTAAAGATGTTTGCATTCTTTTTATTCAGTCAAATTTAACTCAACTGGTCCATGGGACGGTTGACCAGATATGATAAGAACTGGCCATAGTCTATCCCTAAAAAATGCCCAACTTCATATCATTTTTATAATGGTTTGTCTTATAATTCTCTACAACATCCTGGTAATAGTAACTAATAATGAAACTAGCTGGGAAAAAGCGTCATCTTATCGATTCCACATATCTTTCCTTCTCGTACAACTTCTCCTTTTCTCCTATGCAGGATGTACTTTTCCCTCTGAGTGGTCCCTGCCCTGGCAGTTGTAGTGGTTTGCAGCGAGAGTGAGTGAAAGCTTCGGAAGTGGAGTTGAAAACTTGTGAACCACACTGTTTACCAAAAGGAAAAGAAAGAAAAATTGGCCGCTGTTCACATTTATCCAATTCCTTTTATGATGTCTTTAGAACAGGAAAAATAATGGTCACAGCTACATTCCAGTGTGTGTGGTGGGTGGGAAAACAGGAGGAGAAAGATGCTCCAGTGACCTGGATAAGGTTACTCTACTACAGCAATTCATTTTTCTCTAAATCACTCTTAAGTGAAAAAAATCTAAAAGTAAGATCATAGGATAAGGGGGTGGAAATGCTCCTTAGTTTAGAACTGTGTGGAATATTATGAAACTTAAAACCATAAAGAAAGTTATTTTTAGCTAAAAAAGATAATCGAAATTATTATTTATCATTTTTTTGTTTTTAATAGAAAAGAATAAGAGATATTTGAAACATTTCTTATTTGAATACTCCTTTAACAATTCTTGAGCACACACTCTGTGGAATAGTATGTGTACCATTACTGTTCTAAAATGTAAGCTGTGAAGAAACATTTAGAACATGAAATGATTCATTTCCTATACTCTGAAAAAACAACATTCGGCACAAAGAGTAGTTAAGTAATTCACAGTAATAATCCCAGATCATCTGGAGAGAAGAAAAAAAGAAAACTAAGATAATTATTTTTGGTTTCGAAAGGTGGATTTTTTTCCTTCTCTGAGTCACCTCCTTTATCATTGGATTGGGTGGGGGGCGGATCTCAGTGTCCACAGAGAACACCAAAAGATTCATTAATGAATTTTAGAAAAGATTTGTGCAAACGCTTGCAAGTTTTTATGAGGGAAATAGCACTGACTTGTGTTGTAGCCTATGCCCAGTAATGTGAAATGGCTTCTCTTTGATTCTGGTGTTAAAGGAATTGGAACATCTGAAACTTTGCATTGAGCATAGGTTTCTTTCTGAGGCAAAATTTGGTTTTGTTCTAAAATAGGCTTCCTTGAAACTGACTTTGGCGTATGAGCTAATGTAATAATAACAAGGCCAGGCAATAATAAGTTTGAATTCAGAAAGTGTGACTCAGTCTTTAGGTTACTCATTACAATAGGCTTGATGTCCTGTCCTCTCATAGGAAAGAATAGTTGTATACATGATAAGATCTGGATTGCAGTTTGAATATAAATGTATTTAATTAGCTGAATACAATAATAGCAATTCATAACAATCTGAATTCATGCAAATTACTCCATACCTTGTGTTTATATTGATTTTTATAATAAAAATTATCCAACTCCTTTTTCCTAACGTCTCAAAGTAATTACACATAAACTATCATATATTCTGAAGACATTCTTGTGGAATAGGACAGTAATTTGATATTAGCGTCACTTTTAATAACTGAAGGAATGCAAATTAGTGCGAAAATTCCCTGAAATTAGAGCTTATATGTGAAAGAAGTTAAATGGAATATGAACTTTCTTTAGGAATGGGGCATGCAGAGAGGAGAGACTAATATTTTTTTCCAAAATGAATTATTTCCTGATTTAATTTTTGCCTTCCTTTCATAATTATTGTCTTCTATTCATGAGATTCAAGTTAAAAGAACAGTAATTAATTTGTTCCTTTCGTTTACTTGTGTAATAAAATAACCTGAAAAGTACTCTTGTCCTCACATTGCTGTTTGAATCAGTTATAACAGACTGGTTCTTAGATGTTTTTATAGCTAGTCCCTAAGACCTTCCAAATCAAGTGAATAAATCCTCAATAAATTGTCTGACATTTTCAAGTGCTAAAATAGTTCAAATAGTTTCCTATATCCTGTGCCCCTCCTCATTTTATTTCACATCTGTGTTTGCCACTAATTAATACCATCTCTTTTTTTATTATTCTTCAAATATGGAGGCTTTAAAAATATTTCCCTTTAAGAAATATCTGTTATACAATCATATATTTTTTTACTGCTATGCAGGTTAATTTGGCTGCCTGAGTTGTTTCTTTTTCCCCCCTAGAATAAGAATGTTCTGAAGTCTTTCTTACAGAAACTAGTATGAAGTGAATTTGGGTTTATATTTAGAAGAAGTTAATAGATATTTGTCCTATTTACTTAGCTATGAATGTGATTTTAAAACAAATTTCCATTGTAGCTTTCTTTTGAATTTTTTCACACACTTGACCCGAAATGCCAAATCAAAAATCAAAGAATAAAGTTTAATTTGAAAATTGCTTCTCTTGTTTTGGACATTTTATGAGCCTTATAATACCATCACCAAGCCCCACTCCTTTCTGTTCAAAAAAATAATTCAGTAGGAACTGCAAAAGAGTTATTCAGTTTACTGATGTCTCTTTTATTGGGGGGTGGAGGTGGGAGTGTGTGCATATGTGTGTGTATGTTGGAGGTGTTATAAAATAATAAAATTATTTTATTCATGCTGGAAAAGAATTATGAATATTTATGGATGCCATTTACTCTGCTTTTCCTTATTATTTAATTTATTTTTACGTGGACAATAAAGCTTGTTTATAACAGGAGCCCCTATAAAGATTCCCTCATCACTCTTTTGAATATATTTTGCATAGAATGTCACACACACATACTGTATTCATAAAAAAAATCCAAAATTCACAGGTAACAGTACAGCCCTAAAAATAGGCAGTGGGTGCCTTACCAGGGAGTACCAAAGGTAAAGAGGAACCTGCACTAAAATATTCAAGAGTATGAATAAGATCTCCAGAAATGTAAAAGAAAACAAAAATGAAGGCAAAAAAAAAAAAAAAGACTAGTAAATTTGGATAGTTTGCTCTCATATATTTACATAGTGTCTACTTTTTGAATATGTAGAAGACATAATAGGGCACAAAAGCAATATCCCTCTCTTCTGTTTTCCTTCTACCCTCAAACATTTTGGAAGTTCCAGCGAGCCAACAATTGAACATGAAAGTCATGCAAGAATTGTAATAGTAATAGGAAAAGAGTATATATTTTTGCAAAACATTGCTTTTCATTCCAGTAGTAGAAAATATGCACGGCTGTTTATCTTGGTTTTGTTGCTCCTTTGCAGTGTCCAACATGGGCTGGCTGGCTGGAAGTCTTTCCGCGGTTGCTTACAAGAGCTTCACTATTCGTTAGGGCAATAAGGAGATGCTTTTGAGTGTGTTGAGCTAAAAGCTCCATTTAGTCTTTCAATCAATCTGCTTATGTAACTTAAATATTTTTAGTGCCCAAGAGTTCAAAGCAGCTAATGTGTTGTGTTTCAAAATGACAAATAGAACACACTAAAAACAGCATTAGAATGTTTTCCTAAGCAAGTTTCAGGGAAATGTGTGGTGCTCTGAATGGAACTCCACATAGCATTTTGGCCATCTGAGCATTTCCTTCCTTGTGCTTAGGCCTGAATGAGTCATTGTGCCTGGCCTTCCCTGCTCCCAAAAGGTCTGGGCCTGATCATGAACAAGCAGTAAGCAGAAGCCGATTTCATATGCGACTCCCAAGCGACAGAAAGGAAATATTCCTTCTGGTAATTTATTGATGAGCTAAGTCCAGATGTAGATGCCAATTTCACTCAGTAGGGTGTCTTCGCAGCTTGGCTCTAATCTTGAATGGCAGCCAAGGAATTCCTACCAGGAGTTACCAAGAGAACAAACTCTTTCTTATTGAGGTATGAGATATTAATAAACTTACAGAATTAATCCATTCTAGGGAACCGATTAAGAGGCATTTTTACTATAGCGACTGTTACCAGGAAACTATTTGAGATCTTGTAATATCTCAATAGCATGCTAGTCTCTTTTCATTTCCAGAGGCATTTGATTTATGAAAATCTTATTAATGGAAAATATCACAGTCTTGACTCACTTGCTGATGTGATCGGATGTGACACAAAAAGCCCTCTCTGGAGAAAGAAAGTAATTCTTATTAGCGCACTGCCTTCAGCAGATGATGCCTTAAATGTTAGGGCTTTTTTTTTTTAACAATACTGAGTTTTATTCAAAATATTTGAGTATCTTAATTAGAATTAAAGAGTTTCAAAATAAAATAGCGATAGATGTTTTCATCACCCCAATGCAAAGACGACTCGTGTGTAATTTAGGTGCTTTTCACCTGAATTCTAGACCAATTAGAATGCAGATTGTGTAAGAACGTCAGTATGTAGAGAGAACACTAAAAGTGTTTCTTTGGTGGTCATGTTATATGCCATTTTTCTTATAACAATACTCTAAAATATAGTTCTATGTGAAGATTCACTTCTAAGACTTCAATGAATATCCACGAATTTTAATTCAAAAAGTTGTAAGCCACGAATTTAGTTTGATTTAGCCAAATAATTGCTATATACTAAGAAAATATAACCTTATCCCGCAAAAATATGTGACTATAAAATTTGAAAAGACTAGGCAATTTTTCAGGATATATTTTGAAAGTATATTCCTTTTTCTTATCTCAAGAAATATATGATCTATATGTTTTAATAATTTACTACATTAAACTTTATTTTTCTTTATTCCTTTTTCTTTACTATCTTTGCTCCTGTGGCTTCGTACATCAGCCCACTCCCCATTCTAACACAAGGGGTTTTCATGTTCATGACTCATTTTTTTCTTCCCATATTTTTGTTTCAAATTTGGATATACAGATTAGCATATATAGAAGCGGTTCTGATCATAAGTTATAACATGGGATAATTTCATACACTTTTCTTCATTGTATCTTCTAGCAACATATTTTGAAAATCTTTTCACATTGATTTGTACAGTCCTAATTTATTCTTTTTAATAAATGCAAATTATTTCATGGAGTAGCTATGGCTTAATTTATTATCCATTTATATTAATTTATATTCACTTTCTTTCTAGTTTATCTTTTTCTATTACAAGGTAAACAAACTTATGCAAATAATTTATACTTATTGGTGCTTTTGTTTTCCTGTGATGAATTCCTAGGAATGGAATTTCTGGGGTAAAGGCTCTATGTATTTTTAATTTTAAGAAATATTGCCAGACTGCTTTCCAAAAAATGCTGTAATGATTTACATTTCCATCAGCAGTATGTGAAACTGCCTTTTCTCCAGCAAAATAACTATTAAAGCTATTCCCAGTTGTTGCTAATTAAAATACTACAGAATGATATGGTATGATTTTTTTTTTATCAATTAGCAAAATGCAAATCAGAACAAGTGTTCATGTTTTTTTGGCCAATTTCTGGGCTAAAGGCTCCGTGTATTTCTAATTTTAAGAACTATTTCTGTAACACTTTACAGTTCCATCAGCAATATATGAAACTACCCTTTCCCCAGCAAAATAAGTATTATAGCTCTTCCTAATTGTTACTAATTTAATGAGTAAAGAATAATATAATATCATAATTTAATTTGTTATCAATTAGTAAAATGCATATTAGAACTATTCACCTTTTTGACGTTTGGATATACTTTTTAAAACTTTTTTATTGTTTTGGCTCTTGGATTTACTCCTTTATAAATTATATTTACATATTTGCTGCCGATTTTTACATTGGGTTGATTATTTTTTTATTTTCAATTTCTAAGAACTCTTTGCATATTCTAGATAAAACCTTTCTATTTCATTTGGGTTACTAGTGATTTTTGCCAAATCTATTTTATTCTATTTAATTTCTTATGATTTACTTTAAAAGATTTTGATTTATATTAAATTATTAAATGTAAATTTTTTTTAAAGCTTCTAGGTTTCTGGTCTTGGTTAAGAATTTTGCAATATCTCTAAATTTTACATGAGATCTCCCTCCCTGATTCATTTGTTACAGTTCACTGTTTAATGTTGACATGTAAAATCCATAACCCCTCTGGAATAGATTTTTGAATAAGGTGTTATAATGGGGCAGGGCTACTCCATAAGATTGTGGAGGTTGTGCACTGCATTACCCTGTAGGGCACCATTCACATAATTTATCTTGACAATTTCCAGTAGATGGCAACAAACTTAGGTAAGGCAATTAGCCACTAATGCTAGTTTACTGTTGTAATTATTTTAAAGTTTTTGATTCTGTGTTCATAAATGAAATTACTCTAAAGTTGTCTTTTTTATATTACTTTTATTGGGGCTATTGTGATATTAGACAATAAATAAACTAGACACTTTCCCATCACTTCCCATTCCAAAAATTCTTTAAATGGTATTGACATTTTTTAAATGTTAAAGGGCAGCTGTAACCTTCATCTAATCCATGTCCTTTTTGATTACTGGATGTTAACCAGCATTCCAGTTTCTTCTACAATTATTGGACTATTCAAATTTCCACTCGATCTTGGATCAATTTTAACAATATGTATTTCCTAGGATAGTCTTATATTTCCCAAGATTTTCAAATCTGTTACTATAGAATTCTATGTATTAGAGTATCAAAAATTCTGTATGCTTTCTTGTGGCTTTAGTTATATCTCCTTCCTTCACAGTAATTTTATAAATTTTTCTTTTGCTTTCTCCATTTTCCCTAATTAGAATTATGAGGTGTTTATTTTCAGTCTTTTCATAGAATCAGCTTTTGGATTTATTTATCTTTTTTAATTTTGGGGGGTTACTAAGTTCATTAATTTTAAATTTTAACTTTAGTCTTCTAGTCTATTTTATTTTCCTTATTTTGAATTTTTAAAATTAAATATTTGGTGCCTTTTAAAATTTTTCTTTTAGCATAACGAAAGCATTTAAAGTTATATATCTTCTTCCTCTGAATACTGAATTGTGTACAGTCATGAGATTTTAATGTAAATTATTCTCATTTTTATTGCTTTCTATGCTGTGCATGATTTTCCCTTTTAATTTCCTAATTATTTCAAGAATTGTTTAGTGGTATGTTCCTTAACTTCTAAATATAATAGAGTTTATCAATCCTGTTTTCATTATTTCTAATTGCATTATATCATATTATAATAAAATGTGTGCTGCAATATCTCCCTTATTTAATATCTGTTCTTTTTTTTTTTCAAGTAGCTACTAAAATATATGTAAATGTTCAGTGGTTTAAGAAAAATCTATTTATTTTTATTTGAAAGGCAATGTTTTAAACATACACAAATTTATTGACTATTTACTTCCCTAAAAATTTTTGTAAATTAAAAATTCATCAGATAATTATGGGATGCCTATTATATGTGACTGTGGCAGGCACTGGAATCCAGCCATGCATAAAATAAATAATTTTGTCCTCATGGAGTCTGCATTGTAGTAAGCATTCCTTGTATTTTAGCTTCTAGATGCATCAGATTTAGAGAACTGAAATCTTCCTATATAAACTTGTATATTTTGCATATTCTCTGGGCTTTTATGACAGTATGTAAACTTGTATGTTTTATAAATTCTTTTTAAAAAGTTTTAAAATTTTATGTTACAGATTTTTTGCAGTGATATTTTTCACAGAATACTAACATTGTATAATGGTATCTCATTTAAATTTTACTTTGGTATTAATATGACTGCTCCTACTCCACTTCATGTGCATTTCATGATTCCTTTTTTGCTGACTCTTTTATCCTCACCTTATTTCCAGTGTTTCTGTAAATTACACATATAATTGCTTTTTAAATCCAATTTTGCCTTTTATATCTTCTCATGATATTATTCATTTACATTTAGTATAAAAATACTTAATCTGAGTTTTTTCTTTTATCATGTTCATATATTTTTACATTATTACTTGCTCAATTATTTGACTTTTTCCATAGTTTAATTTCAGGATTCATTTACTTTCCCTTCCTTGGAATTCATAATAAAAATAAATTAATCTATTTTATATCAAAACAAGATAGCAATTTTTGGCTTCACCTATTACTAGGGCCTCTTTACTGCTTTCTGTCACATCCTAGTAAAATTAAGCCTTTAGAATAATCTCCATTATATACTTCCCTCCCTTCCTCTCATCCATTAGACAGGATTTAGGAACACATTTACCAATGTCATTTTACCCAACTCTAAGGTGTAAGGTTTTCTTGGGTTTTGTCTTTTCTGTAGCAGTAATACTTCATGTTACATACACATCATGTTAGCAGACAATCTAACGTTATCCATTTTATTTAATTATTTATTATATAGACTAAATGAAATATAATATGTAGAATTAGTCATCTATTTATCTATTAGATAATTATGAGATTCCCCTAATGAGATACCTGTGGCAGGCGCTGGAATCCAGCCATGAGCAAAACAAACATTTTTGTCCTCATGGAGTCTGCATTTTAATCAGATTCTACCATTTCTTGTATTCCTTGCCTTTCTCCATCTTAAATCGTCTATTCTGGCAGATTAGTATTAGACTACAGTATTCCCTCAAATATTTTGTTTTGATGAGATAAATAGATGCTATGCTTTTAATGTGTCCCCCAAAGTTCATGTGTTGGAAACTTAATCCCCAAAGCAACAGTGTTGAGAGTTGGTACCTTTAAGAGATGATTAAATGTTAGTCTCTTGTATTTTAGCTTCCAGATGTATCAAATTTAGACAGTTGAAATCTTCATATATAATTGTATAATTTATATATTTTCTGGGAATCTATAACAGTTTTTATTGCACTGCCATCATGAAGAGATTAATGCCATTATCACAGGAGTGGGCTAATTATTGTGGGAGTGATAAAAGGATAAAGGGATAATTTGGACCCTTTCCTCTCTCACACCTGTGTGCTCTCTTGCCCTTCTACCTTCTACCATAAGATGATGCATCACGAAAGCCCTTCGGAGATGGGGCTTTTCAATCTTGGACTCCAGAACCATAAGCCAAATAAATTCTTACTGTTTATAAACTATCCAGTCTCAAGTATTCTCTTATAGTAGCACAAAACTGACTAAGCCAGTGGGCAATAATTTTCTTGAATTTGTCAGAATCTGCTGAGGTTATTTTAATATGTTCTAACTTACATTTGCATATGAGAAAGCAGATGCCAATCTTGCATTTTATCATTTGTAGATCACTTTAAGATATATATGAGACAAAATTTTAAAAATTTGGCTATTAATTAGACAAGAATGTGGAAGCCATAAATAAAAGTTGGCACCGATATATAGGATATACATATACTGCATGTGGCTTAAACAAATGGTTGATTCCTGGTAAAATTTAATAAAAGAGAAACCACAACTGGGGGAGCAAGATTGGGTAGAGATGAACTTAAATCAGAATGCTGGGATAAAATCACGGGAAGACTGAAGTCACAAATAGGAGTATTTTAAATATTTTCCATTACTGGTAATTGTTCTAATTACTGTCAGGAGATAGAAAACCCTTTGAAGATACTCTCTCTTTCCTAAAGAAGGCTGATACATCTTAGGACTATTGTGCCAAGAGAAATATATATGTTAAGTTTCAGTAGGTAGTCTTGGAAGTAAAAATTTTAAAATTAAGAAATAAAAAAAATTGCTAGGCAAATGTTTGATTCTCAGTTTCCTCCTTTCAAAGGGGTGCAGTAACTATTCTTATTGGGCTCACAAGGCAAAAATTAAAACTATCATAAATGGCTTCAACTTTTTGTCACCAGTGTTTTGTTTCAATCATCAGTACTTTGGGGACTGATCAATAATGTGACGTACTATGACAACATGTTAAGCACTAATAAATATTATGCATGTGTGGTAACATTAGTGGTCTCATATGTCCAGAAAGTACTGGATTTAACATACTAGTAATCTTAGATTCATTCATCATTACCCTATGTGTCTACATCAGCAAATACTTACTTTATGTGAAAAACTGAAAACCATGCAGAATCTGTTAGATCATTGCCACAGCACTACAACCAGGGCAAGGACTGGTAGTAAATACATTTATTGCAGAAACACATTCTGCAGTAGTTGATGCCCAAATATAAACCAAAACTTCCAAATTCCTTTTTTTCCTTGAAAATCCCTGAAAAGACTTTTATTTTCTTAATCCTGAGAGTCTAAAGTCTAGAGGTTCTGTCTTGTGCCTGAGGCTAGCAATGAAAAATATTTTATAGACTTTTATGTTTATAAAAACCGAAAAGTATTAATTCACTGATTTCTTGCTGAGATTCTATGAGGTCAAGTTTAATACACTTTTTCAGATAAGAAAATTTAAGTGGAAGATTTACTCAGCCTATACCACAGTACTACCATGGAGGAGAACCTGCATCTGAACCCAGGTAATCTGGCTCAAATCCATTTGCTTAACTACTGTATGTAACTTTGGTGAGAAGAATAACTTCTTTTTCCGCAGTCATCTAAAAATGGTCTCCCACTTCCCACACATACACATAGAAATATCTCAGTGGAGAAACCCAGTCATTTTATTCTATCTGTACTGTGGACACCTTACCCACAACAAGTGCTCAATAAATTAATGAATAGCCTTTACAAGAGCCCAGGTAGAGTTAGTAGTCTCTTCATGGAGCAAATCCATAGAAATAATAAAAATGACATAATAATAACCACCACCATCCCCAAGAAGAAGTGGACATTTCAGAGATTAGAAACCTCTGAAAAGCAGACCAGAAGCAGTGGAGGGGAGCCACAGTCATTGTAAGAAGCTGTGGTTCAGATCAAGCATGGGACCTTCTACCATGGAAAATAAAAAGAAAATAAATATTTTAGGAGACTCAATTCAGTAAGAGGGATATAGCAAACGGAACAAAGTATATTCAAGACAGAGAGACTTGAACAATGTAGACAAAAAACTTAAAATAAACATAATGATTTTAAAAATACAGAGATAAAGAAGAATAATATACCATGAACCATAAACATTTGCTTATAAAAATAGCATTATTGAGAATTGAAAGTATTGTTGAAATAAATATTAAAATAAAAATGTTGATAGATGATATTATTACAAAATTATGCACTGCTAATGAAAATAATAGTTAGCTGATCATTCAAGCAAGTGTTTTATTTCCCAGAGATTTATGCCCCAAAAAACAAAGAGAGGAATAGTATAAAGGAAATGTGAAGAGATGTGGAAAATAAAACCAGAAGTTTCAATATTCATTAATAATGATGGCAAGAAATGAAAAATGAATAGCCTGGAAGGAGGAACTATTTAAAAATAATCATCAAAAATTTCTCAGATCTGAGAAAAGACATATTCTTCAATTGAAATAATGCATAAATACTTCTGGATTTAAAGAAAGACCACATTTAGACAATGTTGATGAAATTTTTGAACATAAGGAATCAAAATAAATAAATCTAAAAGCTGCTAGCTGAAAAAATAAATTACATACAAAGGAATGGCATTCAGACTGATATCATATTTTTTATCCACAATATTGAATACAAAAAGCAATGGAGCAATTATGTTTGAAATGCTAAGAAAAAATGATGCCATAATTTTATATCCATAAAAATTATTAATGTAATTTTAAGAACAAGGGTAAAATAAACATATTATTACTTAGAAAGATAACCTCATGCAGAATATATATAAAATTAGAAACTATACTATAGCAGGAAGAAAAATAAATCCAGGATATATATGGAGATACATGCATAATGAAAAGGTATTAAAATTAAAAATAACTTAGAAGGTTTGTATTTTAATTGAAATTTAGCTTTTCATCCCAGAATTACTAATATAAATATCTGAATTATCTAAGAATGAAAGTTCAATCTTAAAATTTCAAAATGTATCATATTCACCTTAAATTTAGCAAGATTATGAAAACATTGGAGAAAATTCTTATTGAACACCATCAATTAATTAATATTCATTGCTAATGAAATACACATCCAGTTGATATGGAATCTCCTCCAAATGAGATTTGATGCTAATTGAGATGTCCTATTAAAAGGAATGCAAGAGAAATAAACATAAGCTTTTTCACATATTTGAAAATAAATCAAGTACTGAATGTC
This sequence comes from Eulemur rufifrons, assembly GCF_041146395.1. Taxonomy (NCBI): domain Eukaryota; kingdom Metazoa; phylum Chordata; class Mammalia; order Primates; family Lemuridae; genus Eulemur; species Eulemur rufifrons. Next base: position 40,273,007 of record NC_090997.1, read on the forward strand.
TGGTGTTATGGGAGTTACACAGAAATTTCTTTAAAGTTTTTATATTTTTGGAAAGGCATTATAAATAAATAAAACTTGAAAATTCAAGCTAAATAAAAAAAACTATGTCAATGATGTCTCATAGCAATATCAAAAATAAATGCCAAGTAAGAGTTAAGGCTACTTGTTTCTAAGAAAAATAATTAAGAGATAGATGCTTAGTTATCAGGAGAAGCTTCATAGAGGGCAATGATGCTCAATATGGACCTAAAAGAATATGTAGAATTTGATCTGCATAAGACAGGCATGATAGGCAGAGAAAATACACAGAAAATTTATACTTTGGACAATGACGGGAGAACTATTTTAGCTGGTAAAAACAATCTGTGCTAAGAAATAATATGAAATAAGTCTAGAAATGCTTATTATAAAGCAATCTTCAGTGAATAAAAATATTGGAGAAATGAATAAAAGAATGAGTAAAAAAAAATCCATGGAAGTTTTCAATTTTTAAAGAAACTCCTTATCTAGGGTCAGAAAGAGTTGAGATACGTACATAAATGTGTATGTAAAGAGCTATAATGATGAAATTTTGGAAGGATTCCTGAGAGTTCACCAGGTAGAAAGCATCTTCAAAAGCATAAGTGTGAGAAAGAATACCATAAGGATGAGACAATGCAAAGAGCTCAGCAAGGGTGGGGATGTTCTGCATGCTACAGTGAATAAAACTGGAAATGTCAACAATATTCAGAAACTTTGTGAAAAAATAATTCTGTCCAACTTCCAAAATGGTTTCCTATGATCTTGGTCTCTGCCATTTGTCTAGAGGAGAAACCTGGACTGGGAAATTCTAGGCTGAACACTGTGGTAGACAGAATAATGCACACCCCCCAAGACACACACAAATAAAGATACCCATGTTCTAATTCCCAGAGCCTATGAATATGTCAGGTTAGATGACAAAAGGAAATTGAGGATGCAGATGAGATTCAGGTTACTAATACACTGACCTTGAGATGGGAGATTTCCCCGGTTTATCTTATTAGGCCCAATATAATTACAAGGGTCCTTATAAAAGGAAGGAGGCAGAAGAGAGTCAGAGAAATGCAATGTCAGAAAGACTCAATTGATCACTAGTAGCTTTGAAGATGGAAAGGGTCCTGAGCCAAGGAATACAGGCAGCCTCTGAAAGCTGTAAAAGAAAGGAAACAGATCCTCTCCTAGAGCCTCCAAGAGGAACAGCCCTGCTGACATCTTAATTTTAGCCTAGCGGGCTAAAATTGGACTCTGACCTCTAGAATGTATAGATGTCCTTATCAAATTTATAAGCAGAAAATCCAGTGCAACAACCCTGGAAGATAGGACTCATAAAGTGAGTAGGATAAGCACCCATATTCTAACTAGTTGATTGGTTCTTTAGTAGCACATGAGCCAACTCCCTCTTTTAACCTTACCTCAGACTCCAGGAAAAAGTGGAACATTATGTTGCAAAGAAAGTCTTTTATTCTGTGTGTCCTTCTGCAGCTCTTGCTTTCCTCTGTTCATCTGGAACTCAAGAATCACAATGATTCCTGACACTTCTGTTTGAATGCCTTTGCACGATTACTTTCTCTGGGGACTTGAAAGTAATAGTTACTTATGCATTAGTAGTGAAAGTTGTTTATCCTTAAATGAGTGTTGGGTCTCCTTTAAGAGCTAGGGCTTAGGCAGGCACCTTGACAGATTTCCGATGTAACAGTATAGCCTATAAATCAAAACACCTTGTATAAAGCCTTTATGAGGAAGATTTTCTTGTCTCTATCAATGTAAGAGCTAAAGCAAAAGTCAGCAAAGTTTCTGTAGAAAGCCTAACCTTAAGTATTTCAGTCTTCATAACTACTCAATTCTGCCCTTGTAGTAGAAAGCAGTCATAGAAAAGTAAAAAATGAGTAGTACTAGGTTCAAATAAAACTTTATTTATAAAAATATGCAGCAACAGTTTTGGCCTTCTATCTGTAGTTTGTCCCTGCTCTAGAGCACTGATTATTTCCCGTGACTCTGTGAAGGACATGGTCTTTGACTTACCTATTGATGTTATCATGTCCAAGAACCATTTCATTTTATATATTTTTTCTGTCTATAGGAATTAAAATAATTTCTAAATTTCTTTGCAAAATGGGTTATTCATTTCAAGTTACCAGTAGTTTCCCTTTGGAAAAAGTTAGCCTATTTTAATTAGTAAATAATAAACACTATCAAAGGGTTGGGAATAATCACAACCATATAGCAGCAATGGGGAGATGTGTTGATCTGAGATTGAGCAACTTTAAATATGAATTAAAATCTTAATTAAACTAAACAAGTTCTGCAGAACAAAATAATCAGCAGAATAAATAGACAATCTGCAGAATGGGAGAACATATTCACAAAATATACATCCAACAAAGACTAATATCCAGAATCTACAAGGAACTCAAACCACTCAACATGAAAATATCAAATAACCTCATTAAAAAGTGAGCAAACCACATGAAAAAACATTTTTCAAAAGATGACATACAAATGGCCAGCAAACATATGAAGAAATGCTCAACATCACTAATCATTAGAGAAATGTAAATTAAAGCCACAATGAGGCACATCTTACTCCAGTCAGAATAGTTATTATTAAAAAGTCAAAAAACAATTTATGGCAAGGATGTGGAGGAAAGGAAATGCTTATACACTGTTGGTGGGAATTTAAGTTAGTACAATCTCTATGGAAAATAGTATGGAGATTTCTTGAAGAACTAAAAGTATATCTGCCATTTGATCCAGCTCTCCCACCACTGGGTATCTACCTGAAGGGAAAAAAATCATTATATCAAAAAGATACCTGCACTTGTATGTTTATTGCAGCACTGTTAACAACAGCAAAGATACTGAATCAACCTAAATGTCCATCAGCTGATGACTGGATAAAGCAAATGTGTCATATATATACCATGGAATACCACTCAGCCATAAAAAAGAATGTAATAATGTCCTTTGCAGTAACTTGGATGGAACTAGAGGCCATTATCCAAAGTGAAATAACTCAGGAGCAGAAAATCAAATACTGCATGTTCTCACTTACAAGTGGGAGCTAAACAATGGGTACGCATGGGCATACAGAGCAAAATAATAGACATTGGAGACTCCAAAAGGTAGGAGGGTAGGAAGAGGGTGAGGGATGACAAATTACCTATTAGGTACAATATACATTATTTGGGCAATGGGTGCACTAAAAACTCAGACTTTGCCACTACACAATATACTCATATAACAGAACTATACTTTTTTTAAATTTATTTCAGCTTATTATGGGGGTACAAAAGTTCAGCTTACATACGTTGCCCATGTACCGCCCATCCCCCCGAGTCAGAGCTCCAAGCGTGCCCATTCCCCAGACAGTGCACATCACACTCATCATACACTTTTACCCCCTAAATCTATAAAAAAAATTTTTTTCTTTAGGGAAGAGAGAAACTGAAAATCTATAAAAATTAAAAAAAATATTAAGAGAAAATGTCTTTGTAAAGAAATTGGAAGACAAAATTATATCTATATATAACATTAGATCCTTGACACATTGTGCAATAAAATATTAAATCACATGTACTCATCATCAAATAGGTATTAACTGATCAACACTTATGTGCACATTTAGTAGTAACATTCATCGGGTGTTGGGCAGATGGTGGGGGGGGGAGGAGATGGTTATTTTCACACCTAATGGGTGAGGTGGGCACCATCTGGGGGATGGACATGCTAGAAGCTCTAACTTGGGTGGGGCAAAGGCAATATATGTAACCTAAACATTTGTACCCCCTTAATATGCTGAAATAAAAAATAAAAAATATTAAATCATTCACCATATATTATTCAACATAATATCTAAAAGGAAAGTAAATAATGCTGAGCAAGACCGCAAAGCAGTGATTCACTGTGACATTTTCATGTATGCTTTACTATGCCATTTTGTTTCCTTGATGGCTAGGTGAGATTTCTATGATACTTCCTTCATAGAATCTCAACTAGTCACTGCTCCACCATTTTTATCACAGCTTTCTAAATCCATGCTTCCTGTTATTTCCTTCTTTCATGACTCTTCCAAAAGACTTATAATTCATTTCTCCCTACACAGTTTCTTTTCATTCTAAACACATTCTGTTGCTGGATTTTTCCATATAAGTCACAACTCTGATCATGTCCTATGAAAACCCTTACCAGCTATTTGTTCTTAATAACTTTAGGTCCAAATTCCTTAGTGAAAATTTTAATGCTTTTAAAACTCTGCCCTCTGATTACTTTCTTTACTGCTAATTTAATGCATATTATGCTTCTTGCAAACTGAAATACACTATACTCCTTACATAGCTTTCACTTTCAACACTGCTTTTTGTTGTTGTTCTTGTTCACAGTATTTCCTCTTCTGGGAATTTCTTTTCCTATACTGTCACAAGTCCAACTCATCCTTCTGCTCTAAGTTTTAGAGTCTTACCTTCTCCATGAACCATGTCTTTATCTGGCAGTTTGAAGTTCGTTCTTTCTTCTTTGGAATATCATTTCGTTTATGGAAGGCAAAACAAAAGCTATTCATATTTGTTGAATCTCTCATAGTTGTTAGGGTCTTTACCTACAATATCTCATTAATAGGACAAATAAAGGGGATAATCATTTTTTTGTTTCACAGCTAAAGTCTCATAGAAGTTAAGAACCTCATCCAATTCAATCCATCTCATAAACTGTAGAAGTGACCAAGCTTCCCAAAGGTCAAGATGTTAAATTCTCATCTATTAAGGTTCAGAGATATATATTGTTGCATGATTTGTTAAGCATAAAAATGGACTGTGATATGCTTAGTTAATGTGGTTAAATTTATGAAGCAAAATGTGCAAAAGGCAGAGAAATTCTGTGCTAAGTAAAACGAAAGACCAAGCCAACGTGGCTGAGTTCTGGTGAGGACCCTCTTCCATGTTGCCAATAGCCATAACCATATACCTGGTTATATCCAAACATGGCAAGAAAAAAGGGAGCTGGCTCTCTGGTCTCTTCTTATAAGGGCTCTAATCCCTTTCAGGAGGGCTCCACCCTCATAACCTAATCACCTCCTAAAAGCCTCATTGCAACTTCTTTGACCTAGGGGTTATTTGATAATGTGTTGTTTAATTTTCAAATATTTGGGGATTTTCCAGCTATCCTTCTGTTATAGATTTCCAATTTAATTCCCTTGAGGTCTCAGAGTATACTTTGATTTCTATTCTTTTATAAATTTTTTTTATTTATAAGTTTTTTAGGTGTGTTTCATGGCCCAGAATGTAATCTTTTTTGGTAAATGTTCTATGTGAGCTTAAGAAGGATTTGTTTTCTACTGTTATTTGATGAAATATTCTGTAAATGTCAATTAGATGAAGTTAATTGATAGTGCTGTTTAAATCATAGTTGCCCTTACTGATTTGATCGTGTTGGTTCTATCAATTACTAATGGAGACATTTCGAAGGCTCCAATTACAATAGTGGGCTTGTCTATTTCTACCAGGTTTTGCTCACATAGGTTAATTATTCAAAATATTATCAAATTATCAAAATATTCAAATATGTCAAAATATTTAAAAAACCTTGTTCCATTAGTATTTTATTAACAATACATAAGTGCTCTGCTACTGTATGTGAAAATAGCAATTTTAATTCATATTCTTGTTATTTTAAAAACCATAGGAAAACACAAAGGAAATTTTTTAAGTTATCTTGTAGATAACTAGAAGTCAGAAATTCAGTTCATGTTTTCTCCATTATAAAGTCTTCACATTCTTAAATGCATTAAAAATTCAGTTTTTTTTTGTTAGAAATGGTATATTTCATTTTTCTTTTCATATCAAAAAGAAAACATGACAGTAGATCTTTTATACAGGAGCTGTAAGAAGTCAGGCAGCTATTTGCAAACAAATTGCTTTGAGAAGAAAAATGAATTCACATAGATGTTGTGGAAGAACAAATTCATACCTTTTATGTTGAGATATAATGATGGAAAATGTAAAATGACATGCTTATGAGGAGTGAAGGATAATTAAAGTATTCAAAATGAAAACATAAATGTCAATCTGACATTTTCTTTTCCACTCCTTTATCTTTTTTAGGTTTTTGAAGATTTTTTTATCAAGCTGTTGTTTTTCTAATCACCTGCATAGGTGATAGTTCACCAGTCCAAATGCAAATTTATTCCATAATCTGCTCTATGGCCTGAAAATTCGACCTTCAAATATTACTAAACTTCTAAAGAATGAGATAACAGAAAAATAGAATAACATATGAAAATATCTTTTGAGAAAAACATTATTTGCAATTTAATATTTTAAAATAAAATGTCATCAGCATTAAAATGGACTCCAACTTTCAAAAATTACTAATTTATAGTTGAAAAAAAGGACAAACCTTCAATAAAATTCCCAGAGAATTTGTTGTTTATACATTTTCAAATCAAAATGTAAGTCTAAACTATCTGATAAAAATATCAAATGCATACTTTTTCTCTCCTAATTAAAATGAATAGATCTATAACCAAAAGGGGATTCCTTCTATTGGTCTCCCTACAATGATGGTCCTGTTTGGCATCTTAATTCCTTATACTTGAGGGAATAAGGTTGCAATTGTTTCTTTTTATATGAAGCAGAATTACTAACAAAACTATCTTAAATATATCTCACGTTAAAGTTATTTTAATGTTATTCATATTTATAAATAGATAATTCAATGGTGTCAAATCAACATTATCTTGAGAGTTATAACTCTGAAAACTTCCCCTGAACAAAAATATAATCAATTAGGTAATAGGAATTTCCTGAACTAAAAAGTTGGAGATGATTCTATGTTAATTTTGAAGACACAAAAAAACTTTCAAGGATTTTTGGGTTTTTGTTTGTATGTTTTGATGATCTGAATGATCAGTAGCCAGTTTGTTCTAAGGCTGAATCATTCCTGAAAGTAACTTACAATCATGTTCACATTATAGGATTATGGGATGAGGGGAAAGAGCCTTGATGAATAAACATTTCTCATTGCAACTTAATTATGTGATGTTCCAGAAAAGTTTCTTGGTGGAAAGCATTAATGGGTTGTTCATACATGCGTTCCGATATTGCAAAAGGAAAAGGAAATCCTTGTCTCATGACCTGTATCATTAGATTCACTGTAACAAACAACCTCAAATTGAAGGAAGAGGTAGAGGAACAAATCTTGGAAGACAAGATGAGAATCTGGAAGGGCCAAATGAAAGTCCACCGTGGGTGAAGGGTCATATGGGCAATGCCCTCTGCCACATGATCTATTCTCAAAACCCACTTGTGATTTTGAATTATGTTCTATCAGCTATCCTTTTGTAATGTCATCCATCAATTCATCTAGTTATGAAAGTGTAGATTTATGTCGCTCATAGATTTTTCTATAAAATCTATTTCACCCTGAGGTAAAGTTAGAACTGTTTGATTTTTAAATGTTTGCCCCTAGACTTGCTTATCCCCATGACTCTTTATAAGACAGGCAACTTCCAAGAATAACTCTCTAGGTCATTCTACTCTTTTAACATTGTTAAACATTTACAGAATTTTATGTTTTATTCCAATTAGTGTAGTAAATTCTATAGCAAACTGTCTTTCACTTCCTCTCTATAATGAGCTGGTAGGTAACGGAGTAAAAAATATCTGCTGGAAAACATGAGAAACATTTTAAAAGGTGATGCTTCCTATAATATCATCTCTCTATGAAAACTACAGTGACCACAAATAAGACCCATGACTTTTCAAGCATCACAACCAGAAAGAATCTCATATAACTTCTCCAGTAGAAACCCAAAGCAAAGCTCCAGGGTAGCTCACTGACTCTTTGTGACACAGAAGTCAATAACCGACCTGCATCTAGAGGACTTGGCCAGACCAAACTATAAGGAATCATAGTAAAATCCTGAAGCATTCTTCCCAGAACTCAGCTTGAACCTGCCAACCAAGATAGCCTACCAGAGGAAAAGTTCAAAGCAAAGGTGAGATACATTGAATATTGGGTAGGCTAATGTTATTGCCCAGTGGTTTACCATCTCTTATTTTTTTAATAAGGCATAATTTAAATATAAAATATACCCATTAGAGTTTATGCATATAGTCTTGTAGCCACCACTAAAATAAAAATATATAAAAGCATCAACAGCCCCCAAATCCTCCCATTGTCCATGGTTTCAACCCTCCCCTGACCCCTAGTCCAGGACAAACACTAATTTATTACCTGTACCTAGACATTTGCCTTTTCAGAATGTCACATAAAATGTAGAATACAAGAATTTATCAAATATGCATTTTGCAGACATTTTCTCCCACTCTGTAACTTGTCTTTTTATCCTCTTAACTGTCTTTTGAAGAGAATTCTTAATTTTGATAAATACCAATGTATCATTTCTTTTCTTCATGAATCATGTTTTGCTGTTGTATCTAAGAAATCTTTGCCTAACCCAAGGCTACAATATTTTATTATAAAAGTTTTGTAGTTTGAAGTTTCATATTTAGGTCCATAATCAGTTTTGAGTTAATTTTTGTATATGGTATAAATTATGGTTGAGGTTTGTTTTTTGCAAATGACCAATGATTTCAGCACCATTTATTGAAAAAATTATGCTTTTTCCATTGACTTGCTTTTAGAAATTGTCAAAAATCAAAAGTATATAAATGTGTTGTTTTATTTCTGTACTTTCAATCTGTTCCTTTAATCTTTTTCTTTCTTTTTTCTTCCTTTTATTTTTTTTTTAACCCATCCTATGCTATCTTGATTGCTGTGCCTATACAGTAAATCTGGAAATCAGGTCGCATGAATCCTTTAAGTTCTTTTCCAGAATGTGTGGGTGATTCTAGTCTACATAAATAATAGAATCATTTTTTCAGGTTCTACAAAAATTCTAGATTTTGATTGAAATTGCATTGCATTTATAATTCAGTTTGGAAATAATTGGTATTTAACAATATTGAGTTTTCCAGTCCTTGAACACGATAGAGCTTTCCTTTTATTTAATTCTTGTCTATCATAGTGTTTTATAGTTTTCAGCATACAGAGCTCACACATATTCTGTTACACCTATATCTATATATCTCATGTTCTTTGATGCTTTGTAAATGGCCCTATTTTTTAATTTTTTATTTCTATATAAAGAAATGCAATTGATTTTTTTATATGGATCATATATCCTGTGACCCTGATAGGAAAAGTGTGGGATTCTGAGTCATGAGAAGGAGAATCCAGAGAATCTTCAATCCACATATTTCCAAGATCTTCTTGAGAGAAACAGCTTTTACTGCTTTCTAGAGAAGAGTAGCTTTTGTTTGTTTGAATACTCTACAATATGTGACCTAAAGAGCAATGCTTGCCCTCTTCAAGATTCACTTCTGCCATCCCTCATTGCCTTGCTTCTAGGTCAGAAATGAGAGTCATATCTCAGCACAGCCCAATGTGAAAATACAGTCCCTGTCCTGGGAAGGAATAGATTACATACCAAAGGACTTTCATGACTCATATGTCCAATCTCATAATGGCCCAGTGGGTCATCAGATCTATTATCTATTTCATATATGCATATACATTTTGCCTTCCCCAAGTGTGTATATGTTATAGCTGGCAGAAGAGTTATATCTGTTCTTTTCCTGTATTATAAGAACCCCCTCCCAACTCTCAATCAAGATAAAATTTAAGGGGGAATTGTATAAATTAGTGTCACCATGAAAATCTCAAAGAATGCAGAGGGGATGATCTCTACCATTTCTCAATTAAAGTCACTGGCATGTCCTCTACAGAAACCAGATCAATCGTGGTGAATGACAGTAGACTCCATAAACATCTATAATGCTTGCCTTAATTACTAGATCTGGTATCTTTATTGGAATGATTTACGTAGCTTGTGATACTTCGTATGTAGTTATTGATCTGGAAAATGAGTCCTCAAACTATATCTATAAGGAAAATCAGAAGCAGTTCACTTTTACATAGAAAGAACAGAAAAAATGCATTCACTGCTTTAACAGAGGACCATGTAAAATTTTCTGCTCTTTCTCAAATTATGATCTGCAGGAATTTTGTTTTGACATTCTGCAGAATATTTTCATGGTCCACTAACTATACAGATGACACTGTATATACATGTAGGTATAAGGAATAAACAAAGAAACAATCAAGTATACTGTTAAGTATTATACCTTTCTCCTATGACAATGTATTTCAGAATAAATTCAGACATTTCAATATAACCTAGGAATTATATTCATTCAGCCTAACCAGAGTCTACACTTTTCTTTCTTTTTTTTTTTTTCCTTTATTTCAGCTTATTATAGGGGTACAAAAGTTCAGGTTATATATATTGTCCATGTACCGCCCATCCCCCCGAGTCAGAGCTTCAAGCGTGTCCATTCCCCAGACAGTGCGCATTGCACTCATCATGTACTTACACTTTACTTAAACCTTTAGAAATCCTTTATGGCGATTTAAGTTGGCAATCAAATGTATTAATAGTTTAAATTGTAATCCTTCTGAAAAAGTAATGGCTTTATGAGGAATGAGTGCATTTAATTTTTCCCCATGCTTAAATGAATTTTCTTTCCTTTTTTCAAACTGAAAAGTGGCTAAACATACTAACAAATAATACAAAATATTCTTTTTGTCAAAATCCCAAAGTTGTGTATGTCAAGGTCCACCATAACAATGTGTTTGAAGAAGATTGGGGAGGACTACCTGACTTATTACTCTATATTTTTGCCCGAATAAAAGTTTATCACTGATTACAGTGACCCCGCCATTTGTAAAGTCTGAATTGCATGGAATTTTAAGGTTTGCGTCACAAATATGACCTTTCTGTCATCTGGCAGAAGCAGCCTGATTATTTTTAGCTGTTTCAAATATCAAGAGCTTCATGGTTTTCCTTTCAAATCCAAGTAACAATAACATACTTTTAAAAGAAAAAGGAAAAAAAAAAACCTAACATATATATCTGAATAGCAGCAAAGAAAAATGCCTCTTCTGCATCTTTCAGTGTAAGCTTTTTTTAAACATATATATTAAATAAAGATAAGCAAGTTACAGAATTTGTATTTGACACTTTGCCAGGTAGAACAAGTGGTCTATTTTGAGTTCCCTCCATTCAATTTCACACCATCTCAGGGAAAATTCCTCCTCTCAAGTCACAGAAAGCTCAGGAAACGAAGGGCTTTTAAGGACGTACGTAAGGTAATGAGCTCTGCTGTGGCTCCTTACCCTTTGTTGGCTTTCTCCACTAGAGTAGCAGAATTGGACCGTCTTTCCTGGCAGCCCTGAGGGATGTGCCTTCTTCCTTGATTACAGGTTTGTTTCTAGAGATGGTTGACCCTACCATATCACTGGGATCTGACCTTAACTGCTGTGCCATTAGTCAAATTCATCTTTTAAAATCAAGAGGGCTTATTGATTAAATAATCTATGTTAGAATTCCCTCATGGAGATAAAAGCTAAATAGGTAATTATTTTCTATTACTAATAGAAGATAGTATTTTCTATTATTTGTTAGTTTTATTATTTATTTTTTTGATTTCCCCTATATGTTTCTGGGAGGAAGTATCATGGAGTGTTAAGGGGCAGAGGCCTGGCTTTGAATACAACTCTACTAACTATTCACTCTGGGACTTTGGATAAGTTACTTAAACATTGTATGACTCAGTTCATTCATTTGTAAAGTAGAGGCATTGATAATATTTATTTTACAAGGTAATTGTGAAGCATAAACCAAAAAAACTTGTGTTTTTCCCTAGCATAGTATCATTTACTCGATCTTCAAAAAACAATAATTTCTATGATTATAATAATTATAATTATTGCAAAAATTAATTTCACCTTTTCAGTTAAAATGTTTCTCAGACCTCACTGGATAGAACACTGAGCATTTAAGTCTGAGAAGAACCTAGTGATCCAAGCAGTATCATGGAGGTACTTGTTCCTTCCTGGAATTGCTGATGTTTGGCATTGGGTGGCAATGACAGAAAGAATAAGGTCAAGGTGATCACAGATCTGAGCCTTCCTGCCAGAGTTCTCATAATCAATATTTAAATGAGAATTTTTTCATGCACTTAATAGATTATCTGTTTTTAAAATTTACAAAAATGGATTTCAAGGAAGATGCAAGTGCTCTATCTCATCCAATCTAAGATGCTATTGATTTGAAGATGCATCATTATTTTATGTAACACCAAGAAGAAACACTACCAAATGAAGTATGACACAGTGCTAAGATGCCATCTATTGTGTGGCTCCCATTTTGATTTCAGAGGTGTTAAATTGTGGAAAAAAAAATGTCTCCCAATAAATAAATTTCTATTGTTAATAAAGATTAGAACAGTTAATCAGTGTTTAATATTCATCTTTTTATAATTTCAAAATATTGAGGGAGTACAAATGTGTTTGTTACTTGGATACCTTGTATAATGCTTACGTCAGGGCTTTTAGTGTGCCAGTCACGATAATAGTAAGTTACCTATCATGTATAATGAACATTAATGTATGTATTAAAGAATAGTTATCTTTAAATTTTTCTCTTTATTTTTTTGAGATGTTGGAGAATATGAATTAAATAATGTAAATCTTAAAAACTTCTAAATGCAGTATTTGGCACACATAAGTGCCCAGTAATTTCTTGACTCATTATTAATTGATAGAAAAACAAACTGAGAACATATTGGACAGGCACAACTTGACAATGTTAATCTCCGGACCAGTCATCTTTCCCAGGTAAACTTATACCACAGGTGCTTTAAAAATTAGGGCAGTTTGCATCAAAAGTCTTTGCTGTTTTAATTTGCCAATAATTTTTCATCATACCAATGAGAGACCTTTTTCACTATGTTGCCCTATTAAGTAAAACATTAGTTGACCTTTATATCACCTTGTTTTTTGCTTCATTTTTACTCAAAGACTGTCCATATCCAAAAAGAATTTACAGTAATGTCTCTAGTATTTTTTTCTTTTTTTTTTTGCTTCATCTTGTCTACTTATAAAATTGCAGAAGTGAAGTGGGTTTCAGATACATTCCAATCTAATTTCCTTCTCACATTTAAAAATGCAAAACAAAACACAACAAAAAATTTCACATTCTAAAAGATGCTAAGATACACCACATGAATAATTTATGCCAGTTAGTGAAAAAACTACAATTAGAGGCCGAGGCAGTCTGATTGTTTGAGCTCAGGAGTTCACAACCAGCCTGAGCAAGAGCGAGATCTCAACTCTACTAAAAAAAATGGAAAGAAATTAACTGGATAACTAAAAATATATAGAAAAAATTAGCCGGGCATGGTGGTGCATGCCGGTAGTCCCAGGTGCTTGGGAGGCTGAGACAGTAGGATTGCTTGAGCCCAGGAGTTTGAGGTTGCTGTGAGCTAGGCTGACGCCATGGCCCTCTAGCCTGGGCAACACAGTGAGACTCTGTCTCAAAAAGAAAACCCCCCCAAAAACAAAAAATAACTAGAATTAGAATGTAAATCCCCCAAGTCTGACCACAGTATTCTTTCTTCTGGGTTATGCTATTAATATTTTTTTTTCCAAGGAGGGCTCAGTTCTCTATCCTCCTAAGAGATATTGATCTTGTGACTATAGATTATGATTTCATTAACATTGACTTCTGAATCTTCAGCCAAATAAGACTACTGATTTATGTGGTATATGTATACCATGGAATTCTACTCAGCCACAAAAAACAATGGTGATCTAGCACTTCTTGTATTATCTTGTATTATTCATCTAGTGTTGGGCAGGTGGGAGGGGAGAAGAGGGGTTGAGTATATTCACACCTAATGGGTACAGTGTGCACTGTCTGGGGCATGGACACACTTGAAGCTCTGACTCAGGTGGGGCAAAGGCAATATGTGTAACCTAAACATTTGTACCCCCGTAATATGCTGAAATTAAAAAAAAAAATTAAAAAAAAGAAAAAGGAGCATATCTGGCAACCCTAAAGGCACTAAGAGAAAGACTGAAGCAGAAACAATAACTGAAGAAATATTGGATTTTAAAAATTTTTGTGGCAATATTATACTGTCTTGTTTACTGTAATTTTAAAATAAGAATTCAGGCCGGGCGCGGTGGCTCACGCCTGTAATCCTAGCACTCTGGGAGGCCGAGGTGGGCGGATCGTTTGAGCTCAGGAGTTCGAGACCAGCCTGAGCAAGAGCGAGACCCCATCTCTACTAAAAATAGAAAGAAATTATATGGACAGCTAAAAATATATATAGAAAAAATTAGCCGGGCATGGTGGTGCATGCCTGTAGTCCCAGCTACTCGGGAGGCTGAGACAGGAGGATCCCTTGAGCTCAGGAGTTTGAGGTTGCTGTGAGCTAGGCTGACGCCACGGCACTCACTCTAGCCTGGGCAACAGAGTGAGACTCTGTCTCAAAAAAAAAAAAAAAAAAAAAAAAATAAGAATTCAAATAAAGTAGTATAAAGTACTACAACTTTATTGTATTGTTTTTCTTTTTTTCCTTTTTGAGGCTCTTTTAGTTAGGTCCTTTACATTTCCATATAAATTTAAGAATCAACTTGTCAGTTTCTACGAAAAAACAAAAAAACAGCCTACTGGTTTTTGATGGCATTGTATTGTTTATAGAAAAATTTAAAGAGAATTGGAGTCCAATGCAGACATCAATCCATAAACATTGTATATCCCTCCATTTACTCACATATTCTTTAATTTCTCTCAGAAAACTGTTACAGTTTTTAGTATCTGGACATGTTTTCTTAAAAAATTATCTCTAGTTATTTCATATATTGACCGTATTATAATGATGCTATTTAAAAATTTTAATTTCCAAATGTTTGTTTCTAGTATATAGAGTTATGATTAATTTTTACATGTTGACCCTCTAGTTTGTAATTTTGCTAAGCTCACTTATTCATGCCAGTAATATGTTTTCAGATATAATTTTCTATATACATGGTTATATTGTCTATGAATAAATATATGCTCCTGAACAAATTATTGTTGAAGAAAAGTAGTTAAAGTGGACATCCTTGCCTTGTTCCCAGTGTTAGGGGAAAGCAGTTAGTCTTTCATCATTAAGTATGATGTTAGTTGTAGGTTTTTCGTAGACATCCCTTCTCAGTTTGGGAAAATACATTTCTCTTCCTTTTTTTTAATTTCATTTCTCTGATAATTTCTTCTTGGTCAGTCATCATGATGTTATATATATGTGTGTGTACATATATTTATATATGTATATAGATACATTTATATTTCTATAACATATAATTTGTTAAGGATTTTTTTCATTACATTTTATTAATACTTTCCTATAACATCTTTTTCTCATTTTGGTATATGGCTAGTCCTAGTCTCACAAATATTTATAGCAAAAATTTATTGCAAGAATCTTTTTTTTTGTTTTTTTCTCTTTTAATCAATCTCTTAAATGCATTGATTCCAATATGTCTTAATAACTTAAGCTTTACATTATGTTTTCATATATCGTAATACAAATTCTTTTCTTTTTTTTTTTTTTTGAGACAGAGTCTCACTCTGTTGCCCAGGCTAGAGTGAGTGCCGTGGCGTTAGCCTAGCTCACAGCAACCTCAAACTCCTGAGCTCATGGGATCCTCCTGTCTCAGCCTCCCGAGTAGCTGGGACTACAGGCATGCACCACCATGCCCAGCTAATTTTTTCTATATATATTTTTAGCTGTCCATATAATTTCTTTCTATTTTTAGTAGAGATGGAGTCTCGCTCTTGCTCAGGCTGGTTTCGAACTCCTGAGCTCAAACGATCCGCCCACCTCGGCCTCCCAGAGTGCTAGGATTACAGGCGTCAGCCACCGCGCCCGGCCAATACAAATTCTTAAGAGCAGTTTCAACATAGACCTAAGAGCCCAAAATAATTTTCTTTGGCTATATATTTTATACCTTATAATTACAAAAGGCTACTTCATATGTAGTATAGACAATTGATTTTGGTAAAATATGTGCAGACATTTAAATATTTAAGTCTTAAAGGTCAGCTTGTTTAAATTCTAGAAAATGAACATAGAATTATGATGCACTTAGGTGGTCAATGAGGCAGCTTCTCTTTGTAAATATTGTTATTAGCAGTCTGCTGAAGTGAAGAAAATGGGCAATAAGGAGTCACTATCAATCAATTAATTAATTGACTGCCTGAGTACATGCTACAGAGTTTATATGCCCTAAGTGGCAAGATCTTCTCCATAATTTGAGGAGGAAATAAAAATAGGTAAAATATCTTATGATCAGATTACAAGGCCTTACCAAACACAACCTGCTTGAAGCATATTTCTGAATATGTTATTTTTTTAAAAGCATTTTTTTTATTTCTGAGCAAATTCCATTATAAAAATATTATAAATATAGTCTAGTAAGTAAAGTTTTAAACAAATTCAAGTTTTTATACCAAATTACCACCTCCAACAATTTTTTTCTGATTTCTCTGTATTTCAGAAATAGAAAACTGAAATGGATTAGACCTTTGGAAGGTAAGTGTAATCATGATGGCCCAAAATATGTAACAAACAAATCCCATTTCATTGGCTCCAAATCTCCCATCCAGACTCATCTTTTTAAAGGAATCCTTTGCAATCTTCCTTGCAAAAATTAGAAAATAAGGCATGATTTGGTCCAACCTTGCATTGAGTGACAAAACCATGGATAGTATATATAAGGCAGCAGATTTTAAAGTGTGATCTGAGAAAAGCTGGGGGTTCATAGAATCCTTTCAGGGTTCACAAAACAGTCATAATAATACTAACATGGTATTTATCTTTTTCCCACTTATTCTTTCACAAGTGTAGAGTGGAACTTTTCAGAAGCTTCATGGTGTATGATTACTTAGTGAATTGAATGTAGAACAGGCTTGAGAATTCAGTCTTCTTCTATTAAACTGGACATTAAATAGATATGCAAAAACATAAAACAAGGAGTCTAGAGTGATGTATGTGGTAATGGATTAGAGTTGGAGGCATAAGTATCAAACCATGTTTAGTTAATACACATAGATCATTGCATATAAAAATTATAGTATATGAATATATATTTGTTAGTATAAGCACACAATTCTTTGCTATGTCAGTTGGGAGGACCTAGAAGCAATCACATTCTCTCATCAACAAACACCTCGTATTAATACTAGATCTTGGTTTCTAATACCATTTTACAGTGAAAGGAACTAAGGCTTCTTGTAGAAATGGCTGATTCTAGGATTGGAGCAAGACACACACAAAATGATCAGGGAGCATCCTGTAGTGCCAAAATATTAGGAAGTGTTCAAAAACAAAACATGACAAAACAAACGTCCACAATGATGGGAGTATGTCAAAGCAATACAGGAGCCAACTGAAAGAACTCCCAATAGCCAAAGCTGGAACATTTTGGACAACGAAAAAACAAATAAACAAATAAAGCAATATTAGATTATAATACAATATGTAAAATAAATATTCATGAGTCCATATTGATATAAATAAATGATCAGATAAGTAAATAAATGGGAAAGAAGAGACAACTCACCCATGTGGAAAATATTCAAATAATTTATGTAGACTCTCCTCCCTTACGGAAGTGGAGCATGACTTCATACTCCTTTGAGTTTGGGCTGTGCATAATGATTTTCTTCCAAAGTGTTCAGTTTGGAAAGGGGAGAAGGTAACTTTGCAATGGAGAAAGCTGACAAACACTACCTCAGCCAAAGGATAAAGACCAATATCAACTGTGATGGCGTGTTGATAGAATACTTTGATATGATGTAATGAAGTAGCCCTTTACCTCCATGGTCTTCCTTCCCCAAACCTGTAACCTTATTCTAACCATGAGAAGGGCATCAGGAAAATCTGAGTTAAAGTATATAGTACAAAATACCTAATCAATATTCCTCAAAACTCTCAAAGTCATTGGAAACAAGGAAAGTCTGAAAAACAGTCATAAAGGAGACTAAGGAGATCCTATGACAAAATTTAATGTGGTATCCTGGATGGGATCTTGGGCCTGAATAAAAGTATTAGGTAAGGAACTATGGAACTATGAATAAAATAAGGACTTTAGTTAGTGATAATGTATCAAGGTGGTTCATTAATTGTAACAAAAGTCTACCATACTAATGTAAAATATTAATAATAGGGGAAATTGGATATAAAATCTTTTGAAATTCTTTGCTTTTGTTTCAATTTTTATGTAAATCTAAAACTGGCCTACAAAAAAATGTTTCTTTTTACCAATGCCACCTTTCTCACTCTATTTTTGTTTTGCAAAATATAGTTATTTTTCATAAGCTATATTACTTAACATGCAATGAGTGTATTACTGTTACTTTTAATAATTAATAAATGCATTTGAATAAACTTGATTAAAGCATATTATATTTTTTCCCTGTTGGATCAGGAGATTTGCTTTATGGATGTATCTTCAGTGCCTGTCACATAAAAATAAACCTCAAGATGAATTGTTTTGATAGAGTAATTAGAAACAGAGTAACCCTGATAAGACAGATCTAGTTTGGTACTTGGACAGCAAAACTTAGTTCTGAGTGGCAATAAAGTTTGAGGGAGTGACTAATCATAAGGTAGGAGAAAAGAAGGGACCAGCCCAATGCAAACCTCAGGTGTTCAGCCAAGAAAGAGTTGATGCTTTGGGCTAGGAATTAAGAGTCTGATTTGAACATATTGAACTTGAATGTGATTCTAGTTTACATGAAAATTGATAAGTTATGGAAATAGACCTGAAAAAATAAGACAAATTTAATAAGAACAAATAAAAATGACAGAATAGAAAAGAAAAGAAAAAACAAAACTATAGTCTTGGCTTTGGGATCAGGAGATTCATGGAACCTGGGGGGACTTTGAAGAGACTGTGAAAAAAATCCTAAAAGTATTGAAGAAAATTTTAATGGAAGCCTAAAAAAACTTGAAGAAGCTGCTGGTGAGATATTAAAGGAAAGCAAGGAAAATGTTATCAGTGCTAGCAGGAAAGGGTGCCTTATGACATGAAGGTGGAAGTTTTGGAAACACTATTTCTGCAGTTAGAAAGAAGGAGGTTTAGGAATAAAATGTTTAGAATTAAAAGCATTAAAATGAGAGACCAATAAGAGATATCACCTCCCCCATAAAAAGAAGTAAATGCACCTAATCAATTTAGTGATTTAGCTAATGAGAATTCCTATCATAGTTGAATATAGAAAGTGACATCTAGCTTCATCTTGTGACCTACGGTTAAAATGAAAGAGGATAGAGATGAACTAAATAATAAATTGTTCAATATGAAGGAACAGAGGGTTTCTGAGTTCAGAAATAAAACTTTCTTATTCTCAGTCACTCTATGATGATTGATCTTCCAATTAAGGAATGCTTTCAGAGCAAACATCAAATCCAGGATTGGACTGGGAATAACACCAACTGGGTATCAGACTGAGGTGGGGGTGGGGGAGGGGATGGGTGTATACCTACATGATGAGTGCGTTGAGCACTGTCTGGGGAATGGTCACGCTTGAATGTTCTGACTCGGGGGGATGGGGGTGTGGGAAGGGGATGGGGGTATAACTACATGATGAGTGCAGTGCACACTGTCTGGGGAATGGACACGCTTGAAGCTCTGACTCGGGGGGATGGGCGGGACATGGGCATTATCTATAACCTGAACTTTTGTACCCCCATAATAAGCTGAAATAAAAAAAAAAAGACATCAGAAATTTCTAAGGCACACCACATAGAAACTTCCAGACATATAAAAGCCCCTGTAAGAAGCTTCAATATGCCTCACAGTTTCTATTTAATAATGAGGCTTTTAAGAATCCTAAGAACGTTATGTGACACTTACACAGGGAACCCAAGATATAGAAGAGATTTGAGGATGTAGCCTTTTTTTAATGGACTGAATTATAAATTGATACCAAAATCACAAGATTTTAAAATAATCATTTCAATTTGGACCAAATTAAACAAAGAGAGTACAAAATAAAAGGAGGTCATCAAGTACTAAAATTCTGTGGAAATGAGGCATTGTGAGAAAATCACACAGCTGCAAAGAAGACCTACTTTGTATGGAAGTGGAAAGATCACCAGGATAGCAACAAGAATCCAGAGGGCAGAGCCACGGGCCGTGGACAGCAATTCCCAGGAAGTAGTATGCAGTTTGGCAATCTCATTCTGTGTTCTCAGTTCTTGGTATGCTCATGGCCAAAGAATGACCAGACACACCAAAGTAAAGCAAGCATGAGGTAAAATTTATTGAGGGGGGAGCAAGATAGCATTATAGAGCAAGAGCAAGATACACGTTTACAGAGCAAGATACATATACCACAGATGATGACTGGACCCCTTGTCATAGCAAAAAGAGAGCTTGGTTATGGTCTGGGTTTTATTTTATGGTGTCCAGATAGGGACCTCCCCATAGCTCAGACATTGCCGTGGAACCACTTTGATTGAACAGTTGGGAGTTATAGGACATGAGTCTTACTACTCATGCAGATCTCCCATGAGCCTCTCTGAAAGCTGGATGTTCTAGGTCGCTTTTCTAGACTATTGTACCTATGCCACTTGGCACCCAGCTTTGTCTCTAGGAGATCTGGAATCCCTTGCTTTCTACCAGACAGTAGGACTGAGCCATCTTCAAGAAAGTGACAACATATGCCCTGCAGAAGTTTAGAATTGCTGCAGACCAATGTCTTCTGTGCCTTTCATTCTTTTCCCTCCTTAGAATGGACATATATATGGAAGGTATTTGATCTTTTTTTCACTGCTATATAAAGGATGTGTTGTATACAAACATCTAGGCTTTTTAGATTATGGCCTTTAGGTTGGGAAGAATGCTATTCAAGGAACCAGAGAATTTTTACCAGTAACTAAACCTGATTTTAAGACGAGACCTTGGACTTTTCCTTGATTTCATTATGGAATAAGTTTGAGACTCTTGAGAGAGGCATGACTATATTTTGCATGTGGGAGGGATGTAAATTGTTGTGGTCAATGAGCAAAGTGTGTATATTCCAAAGGTAGCCACAACAATATTACTCATCCCATGTGTTCTTACAATTGGACATTGATACTATTCCCATAAAATCTGTGTCATTACTTTTTGATCTTGGGTAGGACTTAATTACTACTCAATAGTACTTTAAACAGAAATAAACATCTCTAAATCTTTTGTAAAATCAGGTCAGATATAGATATATAAAAATTAAATAAAGATATTACATTTGATTAGCAGTACCCTCTCGGAATCAGCAAGCTCTCAGCCCATTTAGTCAGTGTGGTTTTAAAAAGCTAAGCAGGAAATAACTTTTCTGTGTTTGCTTGTTTTAGAATGTTTCTAGGAAAAAAAAAAAAAAGATCTCCAGCAATTATTGTGGTATAGAATTACCCAGACTTTCATTTTGTGGTGCTTATGAGTTCTTAGAAGGTGTAATTGGAAAAGTGGTCAAAATGAAATCTGCATTGTTTAAGATACAATAGAGTAGTTGATCTACATGACCTTGGGAGAAATAGACTCTATGCACTTGGTTCATATGAAGGGCTTTTGTCAAGTCCTTAAGGTTGTAGATAAAATGAGTATAAATGCAATGACAGTGTACATGGAAAGGAGCAGCTGGTTGGGGACAGAAATCTTGGAGTTGGAAATAGCTGATATCATTGGAATCCATTCTACTTGGATGAATCATATAAACATGTAGTAGTACTTCTAGAACCTTTCCAGCTTCCGAGAGATTTAAAGATAAGTGATGTATCTTTGGCAATAAAACAGTCATCATTTATTTCTACAGGCAAAATAGAAAACAAAACAAAACAGAACAAAAAGTACGGTTATTTGAGCCTACTCATTCAGAAATACTTATTTGGATTCATTCTAGCAAGAAGAAAATTATGTATTTGAAGTAAAACACAACCTGATATAATGGTTTGAAATCTTATTAAATTTTCTGCAAAGTAAATGAAAAGACATTGCAGGAAATAAAATTTCTCCTTTATTAGAGAACTATAGTGCTGAAAAGTTACCCTTTTTCCTTTCCAGATAAAGTTATATCTCTCAATCATATTAACGTAGTAGCCCAATTATTTGGAAAACATTATTTTGTACATTAAATGCTATACCTTTTTAATGCAGGGAATGGCAAAGTTGAACAGAGCCTTAAAGATGATGACAATTTTAATCATTCAACAAACAAATAATATGAGAGATACCATGCTAGGTTAACAAAGCAAATGTAGTCCCTATTCTCATTAGATCTTACCATTTAATAGTTCCGTATTATAAAATAATCATAAGAAGCACAAATAAAATTATAAGTATAATAACAGCTTAGAGGGAAGGTACACAGTAACCCTTGGGGAGTCAGGGAAGATGTCTGAGTAAATGAAATAACTTTCGCTATGAAAGATGAGCCGACATTAGAGACATGCAAGGTATAGTAGACAGGAGCAGCAGAGATGTGTGAAAATAATCAAGACATAGAGTGTTTCCCAGGAAAGTATGGTGACAAGAGGTAGTATCACATATTCTAGTATCTGAAAAGAGCCCAATATGGCTGGAGTGCAGAGTGTGAGAGAAGAATGTGTGAGCAGAAAAGGGGTCAGTTCAAGGGGCTTGTAGGCCATGATAAAGAATTTGGTCTCAATCAATGGAAAGGGAAAAGGGAAGTGATGGAAGGGTATGGGTGTGATTAAATTTCAGTTTTGTAAAGTCCACATCAGTTACCTTGAAAAGAAATGATGGAAGGGAGCAAGAGTAGAAGCAAGAACAATGAGGAAGACATTGCAGTAGCTTTCATAACAGATCGTAAGAGAAGTTTCTAATAAGGCCTATGAAGACGGAAAGAAAAATATTTGGGAAAAATTTAGCAAGTGTAAGGCCTTAATGATGCATTGAATATGAAGAGTAAGTGCAAGGAAATGTCACAAATGAGCTCTGATTTTCTAGATGGAACATTTGGGTGATTCTCTGAGATAGAAAATCCTGGAAAAAGAACTAGGTTGTATCAATACAGCTTCAAAAACATGCAAGAGACCCACTGGCAAAGACATTGGTTTAACTGGAAGGAATATTTGCTTGAGTGTTAATCTAATAAACAGTTCATTCACTAGTAATCAAATATGTTCACGAAATAATGAATTCTGTTCCCCAGACTTATAACTGCATAACTGCATGTACTATGATAATTCCTACCCAGATAAAAAACACTTACTGTACTATTCCACATACTTACTTAAAATGTCCTGTTTCTCTACTTAAATTTAAAATTTCTGGCTGTTATAATAAAGACATGCCAAACATATATTTTTATAAATCTTGGCAAGTAGTATAGTGTCTTAAGACAGTATCTTCTGCACATGTAGGGTAGGGTGTTTTTCTTTTTGGTTTTATCATTAAGAACTCTGTTTATCTGCTCCAAACTAAAGTCTTTTCCTCCTCTGTTACCCTTTATCCCTTTGCTGCATTTTATTTTCTTCAAAGGACTTTTAACTATGTAAATTTATATTTATTTACTGTATTGCATTTATTTATTGTTTTTCATTCCTGCAGGATTATAAACTCTAGTCTCCCTCAGAAGATTGTAATCTCCATGAGGGCAGAAACTTTGTCTTCTTTAACAGTATATCCCTAATCTTCACTAAATAGTCACTGATTAAATGAATAGATACAGTACTTTCTTTTTATTTATTTACTTATTTATTTTTATTTCAGCTCATTATGGGGGTACAAAAGTTCAGGTTATATATGTTGCCCATGCCCCCCCCCCGAGTCTGAGCTCCAAGCGTGTCCATTCCCTAGACAGTGCACATCGTACTCAACATGTAGGTATGCACCCATCCCCTCCCCCCACTCCCATCCCCCCAGTCAGAACTTTCTCACTCATTATTTCACTAATGAGTCGTAATGTATATTTACATCCACATGTGTGTTCGTGTGTATTAAGCTTGAAAACTGAAAAGAATTCACAAAATGAAAATATTACAAGTGTGTCTAGAAAAATATTCCCACCCTCAACCTTCACTGCCAAATGACAATTCTTCAAGAATGGAAATAAAAAGAGAGAAGGATGAGCAACTGGACTGGCAAGGATGGCTTAGTTGTCAGAGTTATGCTATCAGTTCTGACTTCTATAGTGAACAATTTCTTTCAGATTAAATATTTAAAAAAGACTAGTAACAATAAAATTACCGTGAACCACAAATTATGATATTCTTCATCTACGAAAGTCTTCCTCCATCCTTCTGCCTGGAAGTATGGTTCATTCTTTTCTGACTCCCAATTACCTGTATCTCTCCATAGGCCCTTTTTGGCAGAAGTTTCTACTGTTTGCAGTTATATCTCTGGATATCTTACTGGCTTACCTTGTATACTTTATGTCTTACTAAGTCACTATATGCTCCTCAAGGAGAGAAATGACTTTTGAGGTATTTGGGTAGACCTGCTGTCCTCTAACACAGTAATTTAATACCATTAATAAGGCACTCAACAAATACCTGCTCCAAATGAGTGTTGAATTGATGTTTACCAGCAAATAAAGCATCAGCAGATTTGTTTACAAGACTTATTTTTTTGTAGAAAGGGACTTTGCAAAGAATGACTCCTGATTCATATCATAGTAAGTTTTAAAATCAGTCTATTCTCCAATGATTTTATTCTTTCCTGTTTATTTTCAAATGTGTTTGCTTTTATAAGGTAATAACTACCAGAAGACTAAAATAATGTGAAAACAACTTATTTATGGTTTTCTAAATAAAATGGTTTTCTAAAATGTCTTGATGTTCACACGAATGTGCATTATGCTTTGCAGAGTAATTAATATCCCTCAATAAACATAGATCAATAGATTTTTGCCCTTAATGATACATCTGTCCTAAAGCAACTCCCCTACATTAACTGATATCTTTTCTTTGTATAAAGATGAAGAAAATAATCCCTGAGATTACTTTTACTGTTTGAACAAATGTAATTTTGATGTGTTAACACTCGTACAGACTGTTGAGAGTTTTGCCTGCCCAGAACTCTTGCTTCTTATGGCAACAGCATCTCCTTCTGTTTGGAAATTATTTTTTTTTTCCATCTGTTCCATCTCCAGCTTTCTAACCTAATGTTTGGATAGATCTGAACTAATCTTTGCTTATTGATGCCCTCTCTTGGGATATTTATAAATAAAGTTGAGCACTAGCCTTTTTTCTACCCATGATCCAATTCTTAGCCACATGGAGATTCCAGAATAAATGACAAAGCTGAATCGTAGAGAAAAGAAACCAAGAAAGAGAATCCTCATGTCATTTGAATTTTTGGTGTCTAAGTCCTCAAGGCCAGTTTCTCTCTGTGCTTGCAATGGTTTAGCAAATTACCTTATTGTTACCTGAGTTACTTTAAATCATATCTTTATTGTTGCAGTTGAAGTTGATTCAAATCAAGTCCTAGAGGGTATTTGGTCTGATATTTTGACTTTAGCTATGGCAAATATAACCAAAACTATAAATAGATTGTTGGCCGAATATTCCTTTTGAGAATGTATTTTTCCAGCCAAGTATAAGTAGCCACTATACATGATTGCAGAGTAAAATTTGGGTATTCTCTCTTTTGTTCTACTGGCAAAAAAAAAAAAAAAAAATCATAGAAACAAAAAGGAGGTATATTTTATGAGAGCAAAATGGATTAAAAATAGTAATATTTAAGCAAAAGATAAAAAATTATGATATTTTTCTGGAGATAATATGCATTTTTAATCATGGTACTTAAAAATTAGTGCAAATTAAGAAAAGTATTAGTCTGTCCTCATAAATTGTATATACTTATTTCTCACTTTGTTAAATGTCATGGCGTTTTAGATGACTTCCTCCTGTGGTATTTTGAGTGCAGAAGATAGCAAAGGTCATGACCATTTGTGGTCAATAAACAGTCCTATTCCACCCTCTCCCAGAATAAGAGGATTCAGGCTGATTATTAATTCAGGTGGCCTGGCTAAAATCCATCTTCAGTAATTACGTTTCTGTCTGCGTAAAATTGATAATGTAGTTTCAGTGAGAGAACTTATTCATCTTTGTCATCAGTTTAAAAATAAAAGAACAGAGACACAAAATCAACAAACATTGTATTATGCTCTAAGTAAAGAAGAACAAAGGTTTCATTTTGCTCTAATGTTGATGTTCTCTATGACTAAAATAATTAAGCAGATAACATTTACTTTATGGCATCATCTAGTGAACTTTAAAATAACAAGAAATTTCTCAGACCTTTAAACATCCTGTTCAGTAATTCATATGAAAGTGCTTTAGAAAGTCAACTCTAATCTCTCTCTCTCTCTTTTTCCACTTGCCTTTCTGTTCCCGTTCCCTGCTCAACTTTCACTTTCTCTTGGAATTCCTTAGTGGTTCACCTACTACCTGCTAAGCTAAATTAGGCAGCCTTTATCATATCGTGGAACATCTCCATTATAATGCATATTGTACTATCCCTGCTCCTGTCTCACTGTTAGGTCATCGAGATGGTATGGGAGCCTCTGTATTATTCTCTTTTGTATCCCCTAAATCTAGCACCATACCTTATATATGACATATACAAGTATGCAATAAATGTTTACTGAACACATGAATATAAAATCAACATTTTCTGCACATTTAAATCGGGAGCTAACATAATCCATTCACAGGAAGGAAAAAAAAAAACTCTAGCACCATATAATATGTGTAAAGGGTTTGAAAATTTGCATACAGGAAGAAAAAGTGAAAATGAAGTATTTGGTGATTCATAGTGGGTGATCAGTGCCCTAAAAAGACATCATAGTCTTATTTGTCAAGCTATAAGCCTGAGTGGTAGGTTACAGCTAGAACATCATTTCAAATTGTTGTGTATGCTTTCTCTACACCCATGGAGGTGGTTTTAAGTGCATCTACTGAGGAAAAAAATATGGACAGGTTATCAAAGCCTGGTTAAGTAGACTGGGGTTATAGACAGTGGCTCTCATCCCATCAGGAGCAGGAAATCAGCTGGCTAATGAGGAGACAACAGAATGAGATTAAGTCAGCACCCAGCTTTACAATTCCAGCCAACATCATGACTAGGAAATCTTTAAGGATTATAAAGTATCAGATATACCCATCTCATTGTATGCCTTTATACCAGTACACCCAACCAGTCCCCTACTGATAGACATTTAGGATGCTTTGAGTATTTTTCTATTACTGCAATAAGAAACTTATGTACAATTCATTTTGAATGTGTATGAGTATATCTTTGCTATAAATTCCAATTCCTGGAGGAAGATTGAGGAATCAAAGTGTTAGTGCATTTGTAATTTTGATAGCTATGGCCATACTATCTTCATTGGATTTGTGGCTATTTATATTCTCCAACAATATAGGTGCTCTTTTTTTACACACCTTCATCAACTCACAGTATTATCTTTTTTATAAAAATATTCATAAATCTAAAAGATGAAAAAGTTTTGGCATAGTTTTAATTTGCATTTTTCTTTTTGCTAGTGATGTTTGCATCATTTTGTATATTTAAGAGCTCATTTTATTTCCTTTACAATGTACTTTTTATTTATATCCATTGTCTATTTTTCCATTGGCTGTTTGGTCTCTTTTATTGACTTGTAAATACACTCTATTTATTAGGAAAATTAACCCTTTAATATGAGCTCCAAAATTTTTTTCATAATTTGTTTTCTTAAAACATCACTTACTTTGGTTTTTATCATACAAATTTTTTTAATATAATATAAACAAATGTACAATCTTCTCTTCTCTGGAATTAAATTTTTGTGTAACATTTGAAAAAGCTTTTAAGAATCAAACCCGAGCTTCCCTCTTTATTAGCTGTGTGACCTGTACAAGTCATTTAGTTACTCTGGGCCTGTTTCTTTCTCTGTGAGATGGTATAACAATAACCTAAAAATCTTACTTTTAGGGTTGTTGTAAGGACTAATAATAGCTATAATGTATTTATAAATGTTATTACACGCTAAAAAGATAATAATAAGAGTACTACTAATAAAATAATAGTAGTTGCTTTATTGTTATTGAAGGAAATGAGTGCCAACCTGATTACGTTTTCTTCCAAAGAACACAGTATTTTCTTTTTTCTATTTCTTACTCTGGTAAATAAAAACACTATTGAGCCAGTCTTTCTATTTAAAAAATTAACCTCATGATTTCTTTCTTTAAAAGCTTTACTAAACATGAACAAAGTCAAAACTGAAATGAAGCTTTCGGAGTTGACATAGGAAGTCAATGTTATCCAGTAACAACTTCTGCTGTTGTAAACAAGCATGCCTAGAATCAAACTACTGATGAATGAAAAACTCTCCAGATTCTGCTGAACCTATCTGTTTGTATGTGCAGCTGCTGTGTTGATTTCAGAGTTGTTGGATTTATTTGTGATTGCCATAGAAACGACATGAAGATGCATTTTCCACCAAACACACCTAGCAACTCTGTGGATGTCTGTATATTCAATTTATCCATGGTTACCCTGGGGATTTCTCAGAATATGAATGCCCCTGCCATTTCTTCAAGCTCCCAATTGTAAACTAGCATATTGGTGATTTTGTTTCCCTGACAGTGAAAGAAGGTGCTTTCCATAGTTACATGCTTCTACCCCAGAATAGACTGCAAAGCAAAACAAATGTCTACCTAAAACAAATATGATAATTTAGAACCCCTTGTATTGTTACATTGTTTGTATAAAAACAGTTTGTTTCATATGAAGTTGTACTATTTATTGAGGATTTCAGCAATTCCGCATGCAAAAGTTTCAGTGTTCATTTTCTTCTGCTTTTAAATGTGTTATTTAAATCCTTCACCAAATATCACAAGATCACATGAACTTATCACATCAATAACCCAAGGCAAATCATCATCAATATCATCATTATCTTCCAACACACTAACTGTATCCCACAAAGATTTAATTTTAGTCAAAAAAACTTTGTTAAATTAATCTCTGGTTAAATTTTGACAGATTAATTTTACTGTTATTCCTCCAGTGATGCTCTACAAAGAGAGAGAATGTGAAATTGTAAAGCAGGAAAAGCCTTATTGTAGAAAATTAAAATAATTGAATTCTAGACTAGGCCTTAAAAGGACTTTAACAATGAATTGGTCTTTCCTTCATTTGGAAGGTTATTTAACTAGGGTGACCTAACTGATGGGAACAGAGCTTGGTCTAGACTCAAGGACACTAATTTGATACTCACTCAACAAACATTTATTTAATACCTATGGTAAGCTTGACAAGCCTTAGGTAGTGAGTTATAAAGATACATGTAACATGGATTTTGTCCTCAAGAAATTCACAATATTGTAAATAAAAGCTCATTCTATGAAGCCAATATCACTTTGATACCAAAGCCAGGAAAGGGCGTAGCAAAAAAAAAAGAAAACTACAGACCAATATCCCTCATGAATATAGATGCAAAAATCCTCAACAAAATTTTAACAAATCGAATCCAACAGCACATCAAAAAAATAACTCACCATGACCAGGTGGGCTTTATCCCAGAGATGCAAGGGTGGTTCAACACACACAAATCTATAGATGCAATTCACCACATAAATAAAAGCAAGAACAAAGACCATATGATTCTCTCAATAGATGCAGAAAAAGCATTTAACAAAATCCAGCACACCTTTATGATAAAAACTCTTAACAAAATAAGCATAGATGGGACATACCTTAAAATCATTAAGGCCATATACAATATGTGCATTTTAAACTCAGGAATATAGTGTTGCAGAAAGAACCAGAGAAGTTGGATTCCATTTCACAAAAGTTTACTGAATGGACTTCTATGTGTCAAGTATTCTGCTAGCCACTGAGGATATGAGGTAAGAATCTCAGTCTCTACTGACTGAGCTAGATGGGCAGCTGGGATATGAGTGTAAACAAGTTTTGTACAGCACCCTTCCCCGAAACTTTCTTTATCAAAGGCTACAGGCATGAAAACAGGCAATTCTACAATGTAATAAGTTCTTTCATAGGAAAAGGCCAGTTTTCTGTGAGTCATTGAGGAAAGCTTATTCCACATGGAAGAATTGCTTCAAAGCTTCAGAGGTGAAAGGATGCATTATGAACCTTAGAATTTAAAAACAAACAAAGAAAAACCAGTTCATTGTAGATTACAAAGAGAAGGTAATGAAAGAAGAAGCTGGCCCCACTGTCTGAATCACATCATTCAGGACCTTCTAAACTCTGAAAAAGAGTCGGTTTATAGCAGAGTCAATTGGGAGACATTAAGGGCTTCGATTGGGCATGTGGCTTCAGTATTGAGAAGGGCAATATTAAAGGCATAAAAATCAACCAAGGGCTTTATCAACAATCTTGAAGGAGATTACAATGATTTGTACTAGTAAATGGCTGTAGGTATGAAGAGCATTTTCTTGCCTGGATAACTAGATAAGGCGAGATACCATTTTCTGAGAGAAAAAAAAAAAAAGAATCAGCATTGCTTGAGCAGATGTTACATTAAATTTTGTATAAACTGAGTCTGAAGTGCTCTCAGTCTTCCAAATGGAAGTATATGGAAAGAAGTGTGATGTGCAGTTTTTCTGTGGGCTGATGATTTGGGAATAATCTCTATTGAAGTGGTTATTGAAACCATGAAAGAGGAAATCACACAGACAGAGTATATATAGAGTGGAGAGAAAGAAAAGAACCAAGGATAGCACTCCAAGGAATGCCTATATTTGGGATAAAGAGAGAGAAAGAGAAGTCTGAAAAAAAAAAAAAAGACCAAAGAATTATGACAAAGATGAGATGAAGAGAAAAAATTATAAAATAGAAAATGTAAACAACTATTTCAAGAAATGTGACCCTCAATGGAGGATAAAGTGAACATTAGTTGGGAGAGGAAGGTGAGAATGAAAAATGCTATATTTTTATTATGTTTAAATACTCAAGAGAAGGAACCCTTGCAACAAAGAATCTGTGATACAGGAGGAGGAGTGGTTGTGGTGGAGTGGTGATTGATTGAAATACATTTCCAAAACAGATGGAGGAGTTGGGAGCCAGAGCATCAGGATGTTCACATGTCAACAAGAGGACTCACACTACTTTCTTGCCACATGGCCACAGAGAAAGAGAGAAGGCATACGGATAAACATGATTTTTTTTGGTTGGGATTGCAAGAAGTTGAGATAATTCTAATCTTATGTTTTCTACTTTCTCTGTCAATTAAGAAGCATGATCATCTGCTATGAGGGAAGTGGAAGTGGTGGGTTCAGAGGCTAGAGAAGAATGGGAGATCTGAAATTGTCTCTTTGGAAAACCGAGAAAAACCTCACTTGAAAAACATAAATGTATTGCTGAGCAGCACTGAAGGTCCAGTCAAAGTTGAAGACCAATCATTCCAATGCCTTTGATCTGCTTGGTTGAGTGGTTTCCTCCTCAATGTTGAGCATCACAAGATAATTGGATAGAGGCAGGTTTGTGATTTTTGTCAGGCAGATATCATAAATGTACAAAAAGATTTGTTAGGGAAGAAAATGTATTTTCCTGAGGATATTTGAAGTGATAGACCATTGAATCTAAATTCCTTACAAAAGGAAGTGAATCCAAGAAGACATTGATAACTTTACAAAAAAAGTAGGCACTAAAGAGCGTGTAAGCAAAAAGAACAGGTATAGAAACATAGATTTAATGAGTACCCAGGCAGGAAGGCTATGAAGTCTGCTGATTAAAAACAAAACAAAACAAAAAAAAAAAAACACCCAATTATTTCTATGTATATGGTGCATATTTCATTAAGAACATTTGACTTTATAGCCTAAAAATGTCATGTAAAAGGGGCATATGATTAGAAGTATAAATGTATTTACATAGATAAAGTTACTTAATAATGTTTTTTATTATAATTTTCCTTAAAAAGTTGAGATTTCCTGCCAAAAAATATTCACTACAAACTGTCTCCAAAAAGGAGTTTCAAAATTAGAAGTAAATGTTAATGTAGGTCTAACACTTACAGATAAGTAGTAAAGATAACAAATGGTGAAAATTATTCTTATGCTAGATCTGACTAGACTAGAATGAGCATATAAGAAAAGTCTAATGTTGTCTAAAAGACATCTTAAGAAATATTGAAAGAGAGAGGTTTTATGTTATTACATAATGCAATATTAGTGAATTCATGAGCAGAAAATACTGATACTTCTTTAAGGCCTTGTTGTTCCTTTTCAGAGAAAATGTGGGCTTGAGATTCTTAGATGATAGAGCCATGGAATGGCAGAAGTGTGGAACTTGTAAAAACTGAAGGACCATCAGAAAGTCACTCAATCTTAATCTACCCGAGTCTCCTAAGTGGTTTGACTCATGGGATTTTTAGAGGAATAACATGAGTTAATAAATGTGTGTGAAAATGTTTGTGACTGTGAGAGTGTTATTTGAAGTATTACTAACATTTTGAGATAATAAAGATATAAAATACATCTTTAAAAATGTGTATGAGAATTTTTAGATGCAGTTGTACTTCAAGAATATTTATAGGGTTTATAATATTAATATCTCACAGTAATTGAATCTCTTACAAGTGTTATACATAGTGCCTAACAAGTGATAGATATTATCTAATTTCATTATCTCAAGCCTATGATTTAGGAATATTACAGCTGTTATAATCATATAATCATAATCACATTTTATAAAAGATGAAATTGAAGCTTGAAAAACTTAAATGACTTAGCCAAAGTCACTCAGCTGATACTTGATTCTTGATCTGTCTAGTAAGTCTATACTTCAGGCAAAACCCAAAGGTGAGCTTATTACTAAAATTTTAAAACAGAGTTCAATGATATTTAATGATGCTGTATCAATAAGAATATTTTCAGTTGATACATGCTTTACAAATACACTTTAAGTAACAGTGATAAACTAGCAAAAGTAATCATAAATATGCAATATTATAAATCTGTCTATAAATACAAAATAAATTCAATAATCAAGGATAATTTGTTTATTCATTGTGAGTCATTCTATTAGATAAATTTGTACAAAGTATGTTCTGTACTATCTTGTACTCAAATTATCATGGCAAAACCCAACAAGCTCAGACAATTTTGACTCATTAACAGTCCGCTGGTTTGCTCTCACTCCTCTGGACAGGCTGTGCCCTTGAATAGGGACTGGTGAGGTTAGGAGTCATCCTTCTGGAGACTTATTCCAGGCAAGGAGGCCTCAATGATTATTTATCCACTAAGGAATGTTAGGTCAAGTAATACTTAATGCTGCTTTCCATTTTCATTCATTTCATAACTGGAAAATTAAAGTTGTATATATTTATTATGTGCAACATGTTTTTATATATGTGTACATTGTGGAATGTCTAAATCAAGCTTATTAATAAATGCATTACCTCACATATGTACTTCTTTTTGTGGTGAGAACAATTAAAAAATCTACTCCCTTAGGCCAGGCACGGTGACTCATTCCTGTAATCCTAGCACTCTGGGAGGCCAAGGTGGGTGGATAGTTTGAGCTCAGGAGTTCGAGACCAGCCTGAGCAAGAGCCAGACCCTGTCTCTACTAAAAAAAAAAAAAAAAAAAATAGAAATTATCTGGAAAAAATATATAGAAAAAATTAGCCGGGCATGGTGGCACATGCCTATAGTCCCAGCTACTCGGGAGGCTGAGGCAGGAGGATTGCTTGAGCCCAGGAGTTTGAGGTTGCTGTGAGCTAGGCTGACACCACGGCACTCTAGCCTGGGCAACAGAGTGAGACTCTGTCTAAAAAAAAAAAAAAAATCTACTCCCTTAGCAATTTTCAAGTATACAATGTATTGTTATTAACTACACTATGTTGTATGATAGATCTTTTTTAATTTATTACTCCTGTTTAATTAAAATTTGTGGTTTTTTGACCAATATCTGCCCAATCTCCCCAAATCCCCAGCCTGTGGTAACTACCATTTGACTTTCCTTTCTGTAAGTCTGAGCCTTTTTTAGATTACACAAATAAGTGAGATCAGGCAGAATTTGTCTTTCTGTGCCTGCCTATTTTGCTTAACATAATATCCTTCAGGTTCAACCATGTTATAGCGTGGGGCCTGGGCCTAGAAGAAAGGATGGATGGATGGATGGATGGAAAGAATGTGAGCAGGGGGAGTGAAGGGATAGGTGAAAACTACTCAAAGCTGTTTATTTGCTGTGTGCAAAGGTCAACTGAAAACAGCTGACCTGTATGGATGTTGTTGAAGAAAGGGCCCTGGCCTTTTGCACATGTCCTTGAAAATAAACATGGGAGGAACTTAGCTGACGAGGCCATTTTCTCCTTCAGACTTTGGTCTCTCCCCTTCTCTCTAAACACTATGTGTTTCGAGTAATTATTCCTTTGCTACCGAGCACGGGAGCGAAAAGCTGCTGCTACAAGTGGTTACCTCAACTACAAGAGGTGATTCAGGAATCTGCACGTTCAGTGATAGTTTTCATAGTCCGGACCACAAGGGGAATCAACCCAGTAAGTGACAGTCCCGCTGGCTGCTTTGGGAAAGGGACCAACGTACGTAGTAGTTCAGAAGGGGATTTCTAGAATGGGGCAGCACCTGACAAAAGATCGGCGAACTTACCTGCGCACTTTGCAACCACTCTTAAAGGCTGCCCGGTGTTCTGTTGAACCAAAAGCTTTACAATAACTCTTATGCGTGGTAACACAGCATTGCTCCTGGCTTCCAGATGAGGGCGTGCTAGATTTAGAGCTCTGTGAGCAAGTAAGAAAGGTTTTTAAGAGGAATTTTAGGCGGGGGGGTTCCGGTGCCCTTTGCCGTGTTAACTACTTGGAGCCTGGAGCGAACAGTGCTGACTCCCTTACCTGTTCCTCCGAATGCTAATCCACTGGAACCTGCTGCTGCTCCGCCTCCGCCGGCTCTGCCCGAGGAGCCGCAGCCCCTGCGGTGAAATTCCCGAATCCTGAGCGTTCTCTCCACCATCACCTTTTGCAGCTCAACAGGAGGAGCAGCTACCTCCTCCCCCTCTCAAAGGGGATCTCTATTCCTCCCCTGGTAAACCATCTGCTTTTCAACATTGCCTAAGAGAGGGCCAATCTTTATGGGAACGAGATTTACTAGAACAATGGAATCTTCTTCTAACTACCCCGCCTTTTCATTAGGGGCCACTGCTCAGGTGCATCCAATACAACCCACACCTTTACAATGGACCACTAATTCGCCCGCCTGGATATAGCAGTGGCCTATTAAGCAGGATAAATTAAAATATTTAAAATCTCTTGTCCAAGGGGAAGGGCATGCCTCTAATCCTCGCTTGGGTGAGGCAAAGACATAAACTGTAACCAAAACGTGTGTACCCTCATGATATCCCGAAATAAAAAAAATAAATTAAAAAAAAATCTCTTGTCTAGGACCAACTTAAAGCTGGACACATAGAACCGTCCCTGAGCCCATGGAACACTCCTGTATTCCTCATAACTAAAAAGAACGGTAAGTGACGTTTACTACAGGACTTAAGAACTCTTAATGCTATTATGGTCCCGATGGGACCGCCACAACCCAGCCTTCCCCAGCTGTCATTAATTCCAAGAGATTGGCCTGTGATTGTAAACGAGTTAACATGGGGAAGAGGATATGTGTTGTGTTCAAACTTCTGCAGGTTCCGAGTGGTTCCCTTCCAGACTAGTTCGCCTACATCATGAGCTGGAAGAATCAACCCAACAACTCGATTCCACAAATGAAACGTCTCTCCCTCTAGCCGCTGAAGACTGAGGTCCCGCGCAACAGACATGTAACAACAACGAGGGCGCCTGGGATCACGTGGGATCAATTGAAACAACTAGAGACACAGGCCTCAGCTATGATGACACAACTGGGGGCTCCTCCTCCTACCCCAAGAACCACTTTTCTGGTGTATTTGGCTATTGTTGCCTGTAATAGCAGTCAGGTACCCTGAGGGCTGCTCTGGAGCCTTTTTCTCCTTTTATTTCTCCCAGGAAGTATAGCCACAGTTTATTGGGCTCATGTCTTAAACTCACCTGTGTTTAAGCCCCTAACATGGTAGGACTCGGAGATCTTTTTGTCTACCAAAGACTTAATGTGGACTGGAGGAGTATGGTTGCCTCCACATGCCTGGCAGAGAGATGGAACAGACTCGCTTAATATCACAGAGTCAGTAGTTTATCATTCCTCTAATCTTCCTGTGTATGTTATCAACTTACATAGTATAACATGGTGCATTCCCATGACCACCCAAAAATATCTATAATCAAGTGGTCATGCTTGGTCTTGTCACTTTCTGCTTTTTCCTTTCTAGGACGACAGATCCACCAATTGATGACCTCCCAACACCATTATGAAAAGACACTGGCTGAAGCTTATACCTCTTTCTCCCACTCATACTCCGTCTCTAATTTTAAATTAACAAAAAGGGGGACGTGTGGGGGCTGGGCCTAGAAGAAAGAATGGATGGATGGAAAGAATGTGGGCAGGGTGAATAGACAGGTGAAAACACCTGCCCAAAGCTGCTTATTGCTGCGTGCAAAGGTCAGCTGAAAACAGCTGACCTGTATGGATGTTGCTAAAGAAATTAGCAAAGGGCTCTGACATTTTGCACGTGTCCTTGGAAATAAACACAAGAAGGAACTTAGCTGAGGAAGACATTTTCTCCTTCAGACTTTTGCCTCTTCCCTTCTCTCTAAACACTGTTTCGAGTAATTATTCCCTCGTTACCGAGCACTAGACTTTTTAGTTTGCTGTAATTCCATTTGTCTATCCCTGCTTTCATTATCTGTGCTGTTGGAGTCATATCCAAAACATCACAGCCCAAATTCATATCATGGAACACAAGGGAATTCTAATAAGTCTATCAGAGGATTTCTCAGCACAAATTTTACAGACCAGGAGATAGTGGGATGATATATTGAAAATACTGAAGGAAAATAACTGCTATCCGAGAATATTACCTGGCAAAGCTGTCCTTCAGAAATGAAGGTGAGATAGAGTTTCCCAGACGCTCCAAAGCTGAGGGAGTTTAGTATCATTAGATCTACCTTACAGGAAATGTTAAAGGGAGTTCTCTCAGGCTGAAAGAAAGTATGCTAATCATCACAAAAGTACAAAACTAACTGGTAAAAGTACCCAGTCAAATTGAGATCACTCTAATACTGTAATGATAGTGTATAAATCACATCTTTAATATGAATGTTAAAAGTCAAAACTATAAAAAATAGCTACAATAATTTGAGGGATATACAATATAAAACAAACTGACATCAAAAACATAAATGTAGGTGTGTGGAGTAAAATTGTAGTTTTTGTATGTAATCAAAATATATTATCAGTTTGCAATAGTTGGTTATGCCTATAAGGTGTTTTTTGTAAGCCTTATGGTAACTGCAAAGCAAAAACCTAAAATAGATATGCAAAAGATGGAAATTAAGGACTCAAAGCATACCACTAGAGAAAATCACTTAATCACAAAGGAGATAGCAGGAGAGGAAGAAAGGAACAAAGAATTAACAAAACAACCATAAAGCAATTAACAAAATGTCAATAGTAAATCCTTATCTAGGAATAATTACCTTGAATATAAATGGATTAAATTATCTAAACAAAAGACAGAGTAGTTGAAGGGATTTTTCAATATTAAAAATCAAGACCGGAGATCAAAGATGGCGGAGTGGTGGTGACGGCCTGAATCTGCGCTCCTGGGAAGGAAGGCATCGATCCGGACCTGCCACAACGCTAGAAGACCGCTCCCACACAGGAACAGCGGTGTGAATCCACGGAGAATCAGCGTGGGACAAACAGAGCGAGTGAGATCTGAGGTGAATGAAAATTGGGAACGCGGGACAGACACTAGCCAGCGGAGCGTGGGTCGGATACACCCGCCCCCAGCCGGGGCGGGTGCAGCCTCTCGGGAAAGCGGCTAGCCCTCCGCTCCCAATTGAACAGAGCCCTGACCCAGGCCAGCACAGAATCACTGAGGGATACGTGGCGCATTGCAGACAGGAGGCTTTTTTTGAGAAATTATCTTAGAACTTGGGGGATCTCAGCTGAGACAGCGCTTGGCGAGGAGGGACGGATCTGCCCCAGGGCAGAAAAACACAAAAGACTCCCGGACAGCAAATAGCGTTGTACCCCTTGCTGCCTTTTTCGGCAGTTCTCCAGCCGGTCACCCCCGGTGCGTGTCCTTGCTGGCCAGCCCCTGGGCAGTGGCGGTCTCTGCCTGCCGGGGAGCCGGTCCCCTCCAGCCCCGGAGCTTGGCAGGCGCCATCTTGAAAGCGAGAGCGAAACGGCTCGGGAGCCAAAAAGTGCCCAGCAGCTCTTTCTGCCGGTGCTGCCTTTTTCGGCGGTTCTCCAGCCGGTCACCCCCGGTGCGTGTCCTTGCTGGCCAGCCCCTGGGCAGTGGCGGTCTCTGCCTGCCGGGGAGCCGGTCCCCTCCAGCCCCGGAGCTCGGCAGGCGCCATCTTGAAAGCGAGAGCGAAACGGCTCGGGAGCCAAAAAGTGCCCAGCGGCTCTTTCTGCCCGTGCTGACTTTTTCGGCAGTTCTCCAGCCGGTCACCCCCGGTGCGCGTCCTTGCTGGCCAGCCCCTGGGCAGTGGCGGTCTCCGCCTGCCGGGGAGCCGGTCCCCTCCAGCCCCGGAGCTCGGCAGGCGCCATCTTGAAAGCGAAGGCAAAACCGCTCGGGAGCCAAAAAGTGCCCAGCGGCTCTTTCTGCCCGTGCTGCCTTTTTCGGAGGTTCTCCAGCCGGTGACCCCCCAGTGCGCGTCCTTGCTGGCCAGCCCCCGGGCAGTGGTGGTCTCTGCCTGCCGAGGAGCCGGTCTCCTCCAGTCCCGGAGCTCTGCAGGTGCCATCTTGAAAGCGAGGGCAAAACCGCTCGGGAGCCATAAAGTGCCAAGCGGCTCTCTCTGCCCGGCGCCCTCCGCTGGTCTCTGAACCAACGCCAGGAGTACGGGATATGCCGGGGCCACGCTCGGGGTGAAGGGACAGAGCTGCGCTAAGGCAAAAAAAAAAAAAAAAAACCAACACGAACAAGAAGAATAGGCTCGCCGAACTGTATATTTTATTCTTGGTAAATTTCTTCTGGGTTTTGTTTGTTTGTGTTTGTGTTTGTTTTTGGGTTTTTTGGGGTTTTTTCTTTTTTTTCTTTCCTTTTCTTTTCTTTTTCTTTTTTTTTTCCGGCGGCGGACAGCCTCGGCGGGCACCTTTGCCCTCTGGGCCTCTGGCTGCCGGGCCTTTTTGAGCGCGGAGGTTGGATCCCCACCACCCTCGGAGCTGTGCAGGCGCGCAGACGTCATCTTGAAATCCACTGCGAAACCGCCCGGGACCCAGCCGGGCGGGCGTGAAGGGGCGGAGCTGTGCTAAGGCGTAAAAACAAAAACATCTAATGGCCGCTCCAGACCCAGCCGAGCGGAAGTGAAGGGGCAGAGCTGTGCTAAGGCGTAAAACAAACAAACAAACAAAAAAACATTGAGTCGCTGAATTATATACTTCAGATTTGTGTATCTTTCTGCCTTGCGGTCTGGTGAAGTGCTATGTAGTTTGTTTTTGTTCATTTTTGTTGGCGTTTTTGGTGTTTTTTGGTTTGGCTTTTTGCGTTTCTTTTCTTTTCTTTTTTTTTTTTCTTTCTCTTTTTCTTTCTTTCTTTTTCTTCTTTTTTTTCTTTTCTCTTTCGTTTTCTCCTCTTTCTTTTCTTTCTTTCCTTTTCTTTTTTCTTTTTTTTTTTTTTCTCTCTTCTCTTTCTCCTCTCTTTTCGCCTTCTAACTGGGGACCCACGGTGAGCTTCGGAACGGGCCAGGTCCCTGGCTCTGGTACATACCGGATCCTGAGTAGTCACCCCCAGGGCCGGAGATCTGCGGGCACGCAATTGCCACTCTAGGGCCCACAGCCAAGTCACTGCGGAGCAATAGGGTACCAAGAGGCTCCCTGGACGGCCCTCTCCCCTGGTCCACAGACCTTATATAGGATCCCTGCCCAAGTGTAAACACTGAATACTTCTCCAGAAGCGAGAGTGTGGAACCTGATCCCTGGGGACATTGAGCCAAGACAGACTTTTGCCCGTGGGAGCTACAGCAACTGGGGCGCTGAGCAAGCAAAGTCACCGTCCTCTCCCCATAGCTAGTATCTTGCCGGCAGGTAGAGTCAGAAACCTCCCCTATAGAGGAAGAACCAAAGGGAAACAAACAAACAAACAAACAAAGAGAATTTCGGTCTACTATTAGTGTGGACCCTGCCTGCCTTCTGAAAGACCACAACACAGTGTCCTAACTCACCAAAGCGGTCCTGGATCACTCCAATCCTCTAGGATTGGACCCATCGGAAGCAGTCCCCCAACGGAAACAGAAAAATCTCTGAACAATACACAACAGTCTCCCCCTCTTGCCAAAAGAAGCAACATACCTAGACTGTTTCACAGCCTAAGAATAGAGCACAAAGAGTCCTGTTAACCAGACTAAACCTATAAGTAAAGATCCAACGACAAATCTAGATGGGAAGGGCCCAGCGAAAAAACACGGAGAGCAAAAAGAATCAAATGGAAAGCTCATCCCCAAAGAGAAATACCAGCTCCCAACCATTTGACACAAACCAGACTCAAAACACCAACATGTCACAGGAAGAATTCCAATTATGGATTATAAACAAGCTGAATAATATACAAGAATCAATGGATAAACAACACAAGGAAAACACAAAAAAAATACAGGATTTGGAGGAAAAATTCACTAAAGAAATTGAAATATTGAAGAAAAACCAAACTGAACTCCTAGAAGTGAAGAATTCACTCAGAGAGCTACAAAACACTGTGGAAAGTCTCAAGAGCAGGGTAGATCAAACAGAGGAAAGAATCTCAGAAATTGAAGATAACTCCTTCCAACTAAATAAGTCAGTCACAGAGATAGATCGAAAAAGTAAGAGAAATGATCTGAGTCTTCAAGAAATGTGGGATTATGTGAAGAAACCTAACTTGAGAGTTATTGGCATTCCTGAGGGTGAAGAAGATAACAAGCAAGGGTTGGACAAGCTATTTGAAGACATAATCGAGGAAAATTTTCCAGGCCTTGCCAATACTCTAGACATACAGATTCAAGAAGCTCAAAGGACCCCTGGGAGATTCATAGCAAATAGGAAAACACCACGCCACGTAGTCATCAGGCTGACCAAAATATCCACTAAAGAGTCACTTCTCCGAGCTGTAAGGAGAAAGAAACAAGTAACTTACAAAGGAAAACCCATCAGAATTACGCCAGATTTCTCAGCTGAAACCTTACAAGCAAGAAGAGGTTGGGGCCCCATTTTCACACTTCTGAAACAGAATAATGCCCAGCCTAGAATCTTGTACCCAGCTAAGCTAAGTTTTCTATACGAAGGAGAAATCAAGACATTCTCAGATAAACAAAGGTTGAGGGAATTCACCAAGACAAGACCAGCCCTCCAAGAAGTACTCAAAAGAGAATTATACACGGATCAGCACAAGAAAGATCCACGAATGTAAAACTACTCAAGAGCTAAAGATCAAATTCCAGATACCACAATGGCCCAGGAGAGAAAACATCACAATGAAGTTCTACCCAACAAGCTGAACAAAAAACTGTCTCACTTATCAGTTTTCTCAATAAATGTGAATGGCTTGAACTCCCCGCTCAAGAGACATAGACTGGCCCAATGGATAAAAAAATACAATCCAAGTATCTGCTGTCTTCAAGAAACTCACCTAACCTGCAAAGATGCATTTAGACTGAAAATAAAAGGATGGAAATCGATATTTCAAGCAAATGGTAACCAAAAGAAAGCTGGTGTGGCAATCTTAATTTCCAATAACTTAGCTTTCAAACCAACAAAAATAATAAAAGACAAAGATGGCTACTACATACTGATTAAAGGCACAATTCATCAAGAAGCCATGACTATACTCAATATATATGCACCCAACCTAGGTGCACCTAGATTCATAAAGCAAACCCTACTAGATCTCAACCAAATGATAGATAACAATACTGTAATAGCTGGAGACTTTAACACCCCACTGACAGTACAGGACAGATCCTCTAAACAGAAAATAAACAAAGACATAATGGACCTCAATAGAATGCTAGAACAAATGGGCATGGCTGACATCTATAGGACATTCTACCCAAAGTCCACAGAATATACATTCTTCTCATCAGCTCACGGGACATTCTCTAAGATTGACCATGTCCTAGGACATAAATCATGTCTTCAAAAATTCAAAAAAATAGAAATTATACCATGCATCTTCTCAGATCACAGCGGAATAAAAGTAACAATGATCACAAACAGAAACCCTCACTCTTACTCAAAGTCATGGAAGCTAAATAACCTTCTCCTGAATAATTATTCTATAAAAGAAGAAATCAAGATGGAAATCAAAAATTTCTTCGAATTAAATGACAATGGAGATACAACTTATCAAAATCTATGGGATGCAGCTAAAGCAGTCCTGAGAGGAAAATTCATATCCATAAATGCCTATATCAAAAAGACAGAAAACATGCAAATAGACAACCTAACGAATAGACTCAAAGAACTGGAGAAAGAAGAACAGAACGATCCCAAACCCAGCAGAAGGCGAGAAATTACTAAGATCAAATCAGAACTAAATGAAAAGGACAACAAAGAAACTATAAGGGAAATTAATAAAACAAAAAGTTGGTTCTTTGAAAAGATAAACAAAATAGACACACCTCTGGCTAGACTAACCAAGAGCACAAAAGTAAAATCTCTAATAACCTCCATTAGGAACATGAAAGGAGAAATCACAACCGATGCTACAGAGATACAAGATATCATCTATGAATTCTACAAAAATCTTTATGCACACAAACTGGAGAACGTGGAGGAAATGGACAAATTTTTAGAAACACATAGTCTTCCCAGGCTCAACCAGGAAGAAATAGAGTACCTGAACAGACCAATATCAAGAACTGAAATCGAAACAGCAATAAAAAACCTTCCCAAAAAGAAAAGCCCTGGTCCAGATGGGTTCACACCTGAATTTTACCATACATACAAAGAAGAACTGGTGCCCATCCTACATAAACTATTCTCCGATATTGAGAAGGATGGAGTTCTCCCTAACACGTTCTACCAAGCCAATATAACATTAATACCAAAACCTGGAAAGGACACAACAAAAATAGAGAACTACAGACCAATTTCCCTCATGAATATAGATGCAAAAATTTTCAATAAAATACTAGCAAATCGAATCCAAGTACTTATCAAAAAAGTAATCCACCACGACCAAGTGGGCTTTATCCCCGAGATGCAGGGGTGGTTCAACATACGTAAATCTATAAATGTAATTCACCACATAAATAGAAGCAAAAACAAAAACCATATGATACTCTCATTAGATGCAGAAAAAGCATTTGACAAAATTCAACACCCTTTTATGATAAAAACACTTAACAAAATAGGCATTGATGGAACCTACCTAAAAATGATACAAGCCATATATGACAAACCCACAGCCAACATCATACTGAATGGGGAAAAACTGAAAGCACTCCCACTTAGAACTGGAACCAGACAGGGCTGCCCATTGTCTCCATTACTTTTCAACATAGTATTGGAAGTCCTTGCGAGAGCTATCAGGCAAGAGAGCAGAATCAAGGGAGTCCAAATAGGGAAGGAAGAGATCAAACTCTCACTTTTTGCTGATGATATGATGTTATATCTGGAAAACCCCCAGGATTCAACCAAGAGACTCCTGGAATTGATTAACGAATACAGCAAAGTCTCAGGCTACAAAATTAATATACACAAATCAGAGGCATTTATATATGCCAATAACAGTCAATCGGAAAACCAAATTAAAGACTCAATACCCTTCAAAATAGCAACAAAGAAAATAAAATATCTAGGTATATATCTAACTAAAGAGGTAAAGGACCTCTATAAGGAAAACTATGAAACACTGAGAAAAGAAATAGCAGAACTTGCAAATAGATGGAAAAATATACCATGCTCGTGGATCGGAAGAATCAACATTGTTAAAATGTCTATACTACCCAAAGTGATCTACAGATTCAATGCAATCCCTATT
Source organism: Eulemur rufifrons (assembly GCF_041146395.1). Lineage (NCBI taxonomy): Eukaryota > Metazoa > Chordata > Mammalia > Primates > Lemuridae > Eulemur > Eulemur rufifrons. Next base: position 40,316,999 of record NC_090997.1, read on the forward strand.
AAATTACCAACATCATTCTTTACAGACATAGAGAAAATAATTATACACTTTGTATGGAATCAAAGAAGACCCCGTATAGCAAAAGCAATTTTAAGCAACAAAAATAAAATGGGAGGTATTAATTTGCCAGACCTCAAACTATACTACAAGGCCGTGGTTCTAAAAACAGCCTGGTATTGGCACAAGTGCAGGGACACAGACCAGTGGAACACAACAGAAAATCCAAATATAGAACCATCCTCATATAGTCACCTAATTTTCGACAAAGCGGGAAAGAATATACTCTGGGGACAAGAATCCCTATTCAACAAATGGTGCTGGGAGAATTGGTTAGCCACTTGTAGAAGACTGAAACAGGACCCACAGCTTTCACCTCTCACAAAAATCAAATCACGGTGGATAACAGACTTAAACCTTAGGCGTGATACAATCAGAATTCTAGAAGAAAATGTAGGAAAGACTCTTACAGACATTGGCCTAGGCAAAGAATTTATGAAGAAGACCCCCAAGGCAATCACAGCAGCAACAAAAATAAATGAATGGGACATGATTAAATTAAAAAGCATCTGCACAGCCAAAGAAACAGTCCAGAGAATAAACAGACCACCTACAGAATGGGAAAAAATTTTTGCATACTACACATCAGATAAAGGACTGATAACAAGAATCTATTTAGAACTCAGGAAAATCAGCAAGAAAAAATCAAGCAACCCTATCAAAAAGTGGGCAAAGGACATGAATAGAAATTTTTCAAAAGAAGATATAAAAATGGCTAACAAACATATGAAAAAGTGTTCAACATCTCTAATCATCAGGGAAATGCAAATCAAAACCACAATGAGATATCACTTAACCCCAGTGAGAATGGCCTTTATCAAAAAAACCCTGCTGACTCGGGAAAGGGGGGGTGGGGAAAAAATATGAAACTATTGTTTTTAAAAAAAAAAAATAAAATAAAAAAAAAAAAAAAAAAAATAAAAAAAAAAAAAAACAAAAAAACCCAAAACAACACATGTTGGCGTGGGTGTGGAGAGACAGGAACACTAATACACTGCTGGTGGGACTGCAAACTAGTGCAACCCCTGTGGAAAGCATTATGGAGGTATCTTAAACAGATTCAAGTAGACCTGCCATTTGACCCAGCAATCCCATTACTGGGCATATACCCAAAGGAAAAAAGGTCATTCTGTAACAAAGGCACGTGTACCCAAATGTTTATAGCAGCACAATTCACAATAGCAAAGATGTGGAAACAACCCAAATGCCCATCAATACATGATTGGATTAGTAAACTGTGGTATATGTATACCATGGAATACTACTCAGCTATAAGGAATGATGAAGATACAACATCTCTATGGTTCTCCTGGAGAGAGTTGGAACCCATTATATTAAGTGAAGTATCCCAAGAATGGAAAAACAAGCATCACATGTACTCACCAGAAAATTGGTTTCCTTGATCATCACCTAAATACAAATCTGGAAACGACACCAATTGGACATCAGACTGAGGTGGGGGGTGGGGGAGGGGATGGGGGTATGCCTACACAATGAGTGCATTGCGCACCGTTTGGGGAGTGGTAACACTTGAAGGTGCTGACTCGGGAAAGGGGGGGTGGGGAAAAAATATGAAACTATTGTTTTTAACTTGCACTGTTCACTTAATAATTTATCATGAACATTTCCCATATTATTTCATATCATTGTACAAGAAATAATGTATACATTATGAGGACATACTGTATCTAACAAGATATACTGTTAGACTCTTTGATTCTGTAAAATAAAAAAAAAAAATAAAATAAAAAAAAAAAAAAAAAAAAAATCAAGACCCAACTATACGCTGCCTTCAAGAGACTCACTTCACATTTAAGGACTTGCATAGATCGAAAGTAAAGAAATGTTACTTTGTATTTATGTGTATAAGATGTAGCTTTTATAAAGCTAAATATTTCCTTTTCTGTAAGCTTTAATTGGAGTGAAAAACCACAGGATAATATTGATGTTGTGGTAATGGCTTTGTTATCTATAAAGTCAGATTTTTCACAAAATGTGTATCATGTTTTCTATTTTTTAATGACTTTAATAAAAAATAACCAATTATAAATATTATATGAATTAGTGAAAATTTAAAGCACAGATTAATTTATAGCAATAATATAATAGATTTAACCTAATCCTACAGATTTTCTGAGGTTTATGAAAAGTAGGCAGAGTCTAAATCTTCTGAGAGAGACACCTTCCCTAAGCAAGGAACGACTTTGGATCCTAATCCATATTTGTACCTGGAACCTGAAGGACAGCTTTGCTTTCCTTATCAGTCACACGGCTCTGCTTTAGCTGGTATAAAATGATGAGAAACAACATATTCTATATGAACATACAGTGGTCTATCTAACATCACCTTACTGTGAGCATCACCATTCTCTCCCTGACTCACTCCACCACAGTCCCATTGAGAGTTGCCAGTGGCCATCTTGAGGTTAGGTGAACATTTGCTTGAAAATGAAAGCCTTCAGTTGCAAGCATAATTCAAAGATGGAGAAGGAGATGGGGGTCATGGTGAAGGATTCCTGCACTGAGCCAAGACTTCTAAATTACATGAGCTAATGTGTTGTTTTTTTTTTAATTTTCCAACTATGAGTTGTGCTTCTATAGTTGCAGAAGGAAAGAATCCTGATGAGTACGTGTTTCTGACTTTATAAGTTATAAATTTATCTTTGAATCCTTTTGATATCATTCTATCTTAGAGTAAAACACAAAAACAATTGTAGAATTGAATTGTCATGCTGTCCTTGAGTAAGCCCATTCTAGACTGCTGTCTATTTCTAGGCTTTCCTGTTAGCTGACCTGGTTTGTCAGAATAGACTGTTGAGCCAAAGATGAATTACAGATGCACTGGTGTAATGAGCCTTGTACTGCTTGGGTGCAGCTGAATGGAACCTGGAGCTCCTAGATGCACCATAGCCTTTACCCAAGTGTATCATATTAATACAACAATGTTCCTTGTGAGGCATGATGTGAAAAAAGGTTGTGAAGCATCAAGCTAGGCCTTATGTAATTTGTAACTTACTTAGAAGCCTGAACAAGTTTTACAAATTAAGCACAGATTCCTAGAGATTTTGATTCAGTAACTCTGAGGTTGGATAAATTAATCTATATTTTAAGAGTCCTCCAGATGATTCTGATTATCTTTTAGGTTAAGAAACATTGGACTAAATAACTCTTTCAAATTACAAGATTCAATTATTCTAAACCTGTGTGAAGCTCTGTTATGAAGTTACACCACATGGGAACATTAAATTTAAAAAAATAGTTCATTAAAACCTGGAAAGTTTGTTAAGAAATGTTCCTGGGGATTCCTCTTTAGTCGCCACCCACAGCACAACATTCCTGGTAGTTGTGCATTTGCTATTTGAGGATGGCATTATAAATGCTGAAGATATGTATGTGCATTACAAGAAGTATGCAACATTGAGTGACTTCCCCAAATGGCCTTGCTTAATGTCCTTCCTGCAAGTAGGATGATAGTATGTTAGCAAGTAGGATGATGGCAACAAGAAAAAAAAAAAATGCTGGTAGCTTTTACTTAGAAACCATAGGAAAAGGCATTTCAGGTATGGTATGGTTTTATTCTCAAAGCATAAAGACAGAGCTCATCATATGTTACTGTTGAATGAGTCCTTTTAGAGTTCCAGTCTTTATTGAAAGGAATAAAATAACTGTGACAAAATATTAATTCCATATCCTTTATAAAAACCTTGGTTTGAGATCAAGATAAATGTGTCAGTGTTGAAGTAGATTCAGTCTGACACATGGAATATGTAACAGTAAGGATCCTAAATAAAAGATAGCCATCTTGGCAAGAGAATCAGATAAACACCAAAGCTCTTAAGGATGCCTTCTTTATTTTGAAATAACTTTCCTTTGTCAAATTCGTGCTGGGTATTCCAAATTAAACACTGGCAAGGAAGGTCATCCAAGGCAACCTGGCATGAAGTAGAATGAGACTACAAGTAATATTAAAGTGCTATCTTATCAAAACTCCAAGTTATCAGATTCAAATAAACATAATTCAGTTAGAGTAAGTGCAGGTCAAAATGTATCACTGATGACATAATTAATTCTCCATGGAAAATACTTCAGAAGATGTCAAAGTTCTTGTATTTACACTCTAAAAACAAGTCAATAATTCTTGGTATTTTCAATGCTTCTGTTAACTGGAATCACAGAGTTTAACATAATGTTATTGACTAATAGTCCAATGTTTATGCAACATTAACTTCATTGTGCATACTGTATATATTAGATTCATGAAAACATATTACTAGTGGGTTGAAAAGCTTTATATGTCATGGCTGCAGCATGGTTGAGGTATTATCTACTTCGTGATGTTTGATTTTGTTGGGTTAGAAGAAATAATAATGCTACTTAAATAAATTTGAAGGATATATTTTCAACTATAATAGCAAGACCACATCAACTGAAACCATATAGAAATTACTGAAAAATCTGTTATCAGAAAGTAGAAGCATACAAATAATGGAATTCCAAAGTTCAGAATATATTTAACGTTAGTCTGGAGAAAGGAGGTGAAGATTTCAAAAGTTAGTCTTGAAGTACAATGTATAATACTAAGATGAAATATTTTGTTATGTAACTAAGCTTTTAATTTTAAAATTAACAGAATATAAAATTTGAAATGTATACACAATCTGTACTGGCATATACTATATAATAAACTTAGAATCCAGGTAATATTTAACTATATAATAGACTTTTATCACTTAAACATCACTTAAACCAAATGACCAACTTAACATTATCAATCATGGTTTAAGTTGACATGTGCTTCATGCATTAATGCACTGAGAAAGACAAAATATCATTTTGGTTGTGTTTCTGTCAAAAATAACCTGATTCTAATTATAAAAAAATAGACAAATCCAAAAAGCAAAAAAAAAAAAAAAAAAAAAAATACTAAAATCTTCAAAGTGTCAATATCATGAAGTATGAAGGATTTTAAAAAAGCAAACATGTACTAGATGGTAGAGGAAGGGAAAGGGCAAATGTGGCAAAATATTATTAATTGATGATCCTTAGTGAAAGGTATATGTAGAGTGCACACTTCTTGAAACTGGACCACAAATTTTAAAATTTTCCAAAATAAAAACTTTTGATGGAAATAAGTTACTTTATGGTTTACCTAATTCATATATTCAACAAACCTTTATAGCAAGAAAGACATGGGGATGGCAAGAGAAGGAATAATACAGTGGGTCTGGGACTGGGAGCCCAGGTTCAAGTTCTAGTTGACCAACTAAGAAGTTACAGCCAATCATTTCATATTTCTGGGCATCAAATTGCTCATCTCTAACATGATTGAGTTGGAAAAAGATGAGTTCAGAAGTCATGTATAAATCAGAGTCAATGAATTTTAGAGGCAGAATTATAGGATGGAAACAATCCTAATAAGGAACTTGAATGTAATCAACAAACAATGAAGGATTCTGGAAACTTCTTTTGGAAGATGCTATAACTCAGGCAATAAGAAGGATTGTTTTGTGCCTAATCTACCAGCAAACTTTGACATTTCTAGTCTCCATTATGATTTCTCAGGAAAAGCAAATACTAGACTTGGAGAATCATCAATCTCATTAAATTACTGCTATTAGCATCTGGTAGAGTCCCTAGAGCTGATGGAATTTATACAGAAATGTCAAAACAAATAAATTAACAAATTACTTAATGATTGATGCACTCAACAATCTACATATGGCAGGAGGAACACATTGTATAGCCTTGAAAAAGCACAACAGTTGTAGATTTGCACAAACAGAAAATGAGCTGTGCTACTGTTCGAGGGGTCGAAGCAGTCTTTTAAAAAATCCATTGTAAGAATAATACTATGTCCAACAGCTCACAGATAAATCACTGGCTCAGTATCCTTAATTGAATACTGTGGTAATTTCTTTGTTATGTTCATGTTGTGTTTATCAAGGCAGTTTTTGGAAAATTTGAAAAGACTGATTGTCTTGAGATATTCTAAAATGCTGTAATTAGCATAAGGAAATGAAGACATGAGATCCAGAAAACAGAAATGCTGATTTATGAAAAATCATAAAAAGTAATTTTGATGCCGTTATTTAATATTTCCATAGAAAAAGCATCTCAATGCACGTGAAGTCAAGTCTAAGTTTCTTTCCTGAAACTTGAGGCTCTGCCAGTCTGGTCTTTTACTTTATATAAAGTATATAGAATATACTTCTTATACCTGACACTCTAAATTTATTATACTGTTAGCATTTACTGAACAAATACTGCTCCTTCTCATGTCCATGTCTTTGGAGAATGCCCTTATGCTCATTTTTAGTGAGATTATAATACCATTTCCATGAAACATTCCCCTAGGAGGCAGTATAGTGCAGTGTTTAAGAGGAGAGTTAAAATTAGAAAGATCTGAGTGTTTTGAGTTTTGAGTTGTAGGAGTTTATTACTTAATCCCATTGAGCCCTCAGTTCTTCCTTTAAAAAAAAATGGTGAAACAATAGTGTTTATATCGTAAAATTATTGATAATGTTAAATGAGAGAATGCACACGCAGTGTTTTGCACAGAGCCTACCCCAGAGCAGAAACACTCGTTCTCCACATTTTCCTTCCTACCACCATTTCCACTATTCTTGATGATTTCATATTTTATTTGTCTTCCTGTGGCACCTAACACATTCTTACAAGATATACAGTCCCTATAATTAGACTGTAAGTTTCTTGAGAACAGGAACAGTATGTTTCCCACCTTTGTTTACCTACAGAACAAAAAACAGTGGATTATACTATATAGATCCTTAATAAATGTTCATTTAAATGACTTGAATTCTTGAACTTTTAACATAAACATGTTATCTTCTCTTTTTATATTAATGAATCTACTGAATCTACTATACTAACACTGAATATTCTAAAGAAATATTCAATTTACAGCACATTGATATAAAAGAAAATTATTTTGGGGATTATATAACTTCCCTACTTCCTTGATATTGTATGTCATAGTTCAAATTCTAAAAAATACAAATTTATTGTCCTTATGGCCTCATAATTTGATTTTTCTTATGCCTGAAGATCTATCTTTAAATTTCCTTTCGGACATATACCTTTCATCCAGTTAACCATCCATTCTGTCAAAATATTTTTTTTAAAAAATGCCTATCAGAAAAGCCCAGCCAGCCCATGATTTACTTACTCCTATGATTCATTTTAGAGATTTTCATCAATTAGATTAATTATGAAGCATCCTGTGTGTTCCATGCTGTGAAAATAAAACCCTAATGTTCCACAACTGACTCAGTTAAAAATGACAAAACCACACAAAGCCACCTGAGAGTTCAGCTTAGTCATCAAACCATGTTTGTTCAGAGAAAGTAAAATTCGAAATTATTTTTCAACAAGATCACTCCTAAATTTTGCAGTTTTCAGAAACAAAAACTTTTAATGTAATAAATATGATAAAGGAGATACATTTTTGCCTTTATGTACTGTGTGGGTTGTTTGTTTGTTTGTTTGTTTTCAAAAATGTTCCTAAGATACACAATCTAGCTGCATCACATACTTTGAATCACACAGCATTTTCATCTCCTTCCCTCTTTGGGCTCTCTACAATCAGCCAGGTTTATTACCCATTTTATTTTCCCTGAACACATTATTCTTTTTTTAACCTCTAAACTTTTACTGAAGCTGAATCCCTCATCTGAATTTTTTTTTTTCTTTAATTTCATGCTTCTCTGCCCACCGATATATGTTCTTTAAGATCCAGCTCTGGTCCAAGTGGTCTCTCACTCTTCTCATTTTGTGATAATGTATTACTCAGTATTAATGTTTACTTAATCATATAAATATGTTCTGCTTCTGCTGTAAGAACATAAGAAGGCTCAAATCAGTAAAGTGTTTCTTCATAATTCCTGAGAAGTATGAACACGGTGTGAAATATATTTCTAGTTCAAACACATAAAGAGAGTTTCTATGCATATATGGCAAGAATGCTCTGTAGATTCTGATCAAGCTTAGAATAGAATTATAAGTTTGAATAGAATAGAATTATAGGCATATAAGACTGCTATCTTATTGAAATAAAACAATGTAGTAAAACTGAGTATGCATTTGTTGGATTTACCCTCTGTGCATTAGTTTCTGAGGGTGATTTTTCTTTCTTATGAAGGTAAGGGCACAAGATGAGAAGACATAATATAAATAATCAAAGATATGGCTTCATAGATGTATTTGAAGAGGCGTAAAGAATAGCTGCATTTACTTAACAGGGAAAATACATTTGAGACCAAAGATAATGGTATGTGGTGAAGAGGCTCTTTATTTACTGGATGAAATTTCCTCAAGAGTTTGAATACTTTTTAAACTTTTTGTTAACTTTTTGTTCAATTTTTCTGTTACAGTTAAATATTTAACCATCTTACTAAAAGAGAAACACATTCAAGCTCATTTGTACAACAGTGTGATTATTCCATAACTTCCTGGATAAGTTATGTCTTTTGAATTTATTAGAATTCTATTTTAATTGTCATAATTTATTTAATAGTCAGTTTCCACAAGTTAAAGATGTATTTTTTTTAAAAAATCTCCACTCAAAAAATCCCTAATAAAGGAGATACAAAACCTATTAGCATCTTGCATTATAATTTCACCTTTTTCATAACTACTTATATGGGATATGCCTTGAACTAGAACTCATATTGCTATTCAAATAAAGCAATTAAAGTTTGTTTTTATGTACTATTAAATGAGGCCACTGGATATAACAACCGTAAAACGTGTGCCTTTTATTTAAATAGTTTGCATTAGTGACAGGACAAAATACTACCAATAACAGGTAAAAACATGAGAGGATTGTACTTTTGAAAGAAAAGAACTATCTTTGGTGAACTCCACATTTACAGAGCTTTTCTCCTTAGTGCAATCCACTGCCCATGTAGGGCAGTTTGGACAGCACTCACACAGGGAGAGCGCCAATGGTTATTTGGGTCAAACTGTCAGAGAATGGATTTTAAAGCTTCCAGTAAAACATGGAGTTTAGAGTGAATATCTAGGAAAGGTGAGAGCCACAGGGTGGGAAACCTCAACATCTGCATATTAACTCCCCTGAAAGCCTTGGCTGAATTGAAAGTGTGTTCATGGGATAAAGGGGGAACCTTAAAGAAACCAGTGGGAAGCAGTTGAAAGAAAAGAGAGAGTAAAGATTGGAGTTTGGAGTTTAAGTTCTGGATTGTTAGAAGGTTTTGGTAAATAAATGTGACTTTCTGTTTAAATCCCAAAGTGACTAAACTGTAGAAATAAAGGCATGTCAGAATTAAGGGATTCATCCTAAAACTAAAAGAAAAACCAAATAGATCTATCCTCCAAGTTCAAGGTAATTAGACAGTAATTTTGCTGCTTTCTAGAACAGAAATCAACATTTGTTATAAGAAGATAATAAAAGACAAATCCTCATAAACATAGTTTGCATATCCAAAATCTATAATAAAAATAATTATATTCGTGAAGATAAAGGAAGAAAGCACAAATTATCAGTATCAAGAATAAGAGAGAGGGTCGGGCGTGGTGGCTCACTCCTGTAATCCTAGCACTCTGGGAGGCCGAGGCGGGTGGATCGCTCAAGGTCAGGAGTTCGAGACCAGCCTGAGCAAGAGTGAGACCCCGTCTCCACTAAAAAATTAGAAAGAAATTAGCTGGACAACTAAAAATATATATATAGAAAAATTAGCCGGGCATAGTGGCGCATGCCTGTAGTCCCAGCTACTCGGGAGGCTGAGGCAGGAGGATCGCTTGAGCCCAGGAGTTTGAGGTTGCTGTGAGCTAGGCTGACGCCACGGCACTCACCCTAGCCTGGGCAACAAAGTGAGACTCTGTCTCAAAAAAAAAAAAAAAAAAAAAAAAAAGAATAAGAGAGAAGATGTCACAGCTGATGTTAGTGATAATAAAAGTATAATAAGGGAATATCATGGACTTCTAATTCACTCTATACTCAAAAAATAAATTTGGGGTAGGTCATAATCCTAAATATAAAAGCCAGAATCATAACTTTTTAAGAATAAAACAGAGGGGGAAGCTGTCAGAGAATGGATTTTAATGCTTCCAGTAAAACTTGAAATTTAGATCACAACTTTGATGTAAACAAATAATTGTTGTGCAAGACACAGCAGCACAAGCCATAAAAGACAAAAAATTGATAAATTGATCATCATCATAATTAAAACTTTCTGCTCACCATAGAACACTGACAAGAAAATAAAAACTAAGGCATAGACTGAAAGAAAATATTCCTCATACATATATCTAACAAAGTACATAATCCAAAATGTAAATGAAATTCTAATCAAAAATATATCTAGTTAATATCAAAACTTCAAAATACTAGATTTTCAAAAGAGAGCAAAAACTTTGACTACACAATTTACGCACAAAAAAGATATAGGAATGGGCTGTTAAGCATATGGAACAATCCTCATCCTCATTAGTCACCAGAAAAATGAAAATTAGAGATTCCCCTTAACATGCACCTAAATGACTAAAATTAAATGACTTGATAACATCAACTGTTGACAGAATATGGAGAAACTGAAACATTCATACATTTCCAGTGAGAATGTAAAATGGTATAAGCACTTTAGTGCACCTATTATATAATTCAACAATTCTCCTCCTAGGTTGTTCCCAAGAGAAACAAAAAGACTTGTATATGAATGTTATAGCAATTTTATTAATATGTCAAAATGTGAAATGAGACAAATATTCACAAAATACATTCAGATAATTTCTTTCTATTTTTAGTAGAGACGGGGTCTCGCTATTGCTCAGGCTGGTCTCGAACTCCTGACCTTGAGTGATTCACCCACCTCGGCCTCCCAGAGTGCTAGGATTACAGGAGTGAGCCACCGCACCCGGCCAATATATTCAGGACATAGGAAATGGCTAAACAAATTGTGGTGTATTTATACAATGTCATTGTTCTCAGCAATAAAAAGGAATAAACTACTGGTAAAGGCAACAGCATGAAAAATATCAGAACTTTAAGTTGAGCAAAAGAAACTAGACATAAAAGAGTATTTATTGATTGTATAATCCATTCTTATGAGGTTCCAGAATAGGTGAAACTAAATCTAGGGGATTTTAATCATAACAGTAGTTGCTTTTTGAGACAAGGTTGGTATTGACCGTAAGGAATCACGAGAGAACCTTCTGGAATGATGGGAATGTTCTCTATGTTGATTGCAGTGGTGCTTCCATGGGCGTATACTTTTATCAAAACTTATCAAATTATATACCTAAAAATTATATGCATAATTTGAAAAATTGATCAGTCCTATGAAGTTATCATAAAAGGACACATGGCTGGTTAATTTATTTAGATTGACTTTGTGTGGAGATTCTCTCTCAATTTCCATCCCTCACTTTCGCCAGGCTTATGATTTAGTAAAGAAATAGATCCAAAAAGTGCCAAGTCTAGTAGAAGAAAAAATAAGAAATTAACCATAATTTCTAAAGTAGGTACTATAGATAATAGTCTAGTTTTGGCACACAAAAAAAGGGATAATCAATTTTCATGGGTAGTCTTTCTTAGAATGAAGGATTGGGACTTGTAGTTCTAGCAAGTTTTTTTTTTCTTCAACAAGTAAAAAAATAAAGGGGGATACCTATGCATCCTTGCCCTGCAAGATGAGAGAGCCTGGAAGCAATGACATCCCAGCAAAAAGCACAGATAGTGCCCAGATGTTAATTTCTAATATTGTTCTCCAATAAAAGGAATTAGGGTTCCTTGGAAAAATGGCCAATTCTAGGATTGGAGCAGGAAATATACAGGATGAACTTGGAATATCTTGTAGTGCCAGAAAATTAGGAAGAACTCAAAAACAATGATAATCCATAATGATGGATTATCGTGGATGTCAGAGGGACACAGAAACCAACTGAGAAAGCTCTCATTGACTAATGCTACAACAATTTGAGCAATAAATATAAAATGAATATCCATGAGTCCATGCTAATGTGAGTAAATAGATAATGGAATGAATGAATGAACGAATGGGGAGAAAATATAAATCACCCATGGAAAAGAATTCCACATTATTTATGCAGATATTTTACCTTTAAGGAAGTGGTACCTAACAACCCACTCATTAAATGTAGGCTACACACAGTGACTTCCTTCCAAAGGCAACAGTACAAAAAGTGGCCAAAAAAGATGAACTTTACAGTGAAGAAACCTGACAAACACTACGTCAGCCAGGTGATCAACGTTAACTTCCACAGTGAAAAGCCACGTGGACAGTATGTCTTCTTGAGATGATGTGATGCAAATGGCACTTTACCTTTCTGGTCTTCCTCCCAAAACCAAATAACATCAGTCTAATCATGAAAAAAACATCAGAAAAATCTCAACTGAGGAATATTTTACAAAATACCTCATGAGTACTCCTCAAAACTGTCATGATCATCAAAACAGGGAAAGTCTGAGAAACTGTAACAGCCAAGAGGAGTCTAAAGAGACATGACAACTAAGTGTGACATGGTATCCGAGGTGGGATCCCAGGATAGGAAAGGGACATTAGGTAAAAACTAAGGAAATTCGAATAAAGTATGGACTTTAGTTAATAATAATATATGTTGGTTCATTAATTATAACAAAGGTACTGTAGTTAGATATTAGTAATAGGGGAAACCAGCTGTGGGATATGTAGGAACTCTTTGTACTATCTACTCAATTTCTCTGTAAATCTAAAACTGTTCTAAAAATATTTTTTTTTTTAAATTGGAATGTACAAAGCCATAGATATATGAAATTTTAAGTAGTTCCATATGATGGGAGGATGCATTATGTGAAAAAGAGTGAAAGGAAATGAAGTTAGAAAAGTAATCATGGTGTTATTTCACTCATTGGCTTTATATGCCATGCTCAGGAATCTGGACTCGGTCCTTTGTAGGAATTAACTATTAATAAAAAATGACCTCACAGAAACAAAAATAAGTAAGTTTGTGATATTTCACCTTAAACTGACCTTCACAAGACATTTTTGCCCTGATGTTATCTTTCAAATTGTAAAATTATTTAGCACAACTGGAAGACTATGAAGTCTAACAAAAGTAAATAGCTGTAAAGATGAAGGAATCCATTCAATATTCAATGCCTAAATCTTATTGTTTTGTTTTGTTATTTTGTTGTTTTGTTATGTTTTATTTTTGTTGCCAATGATGTTCCAGGCAAAGTACTAAGCTTTTAAAGTATAGAAATACTTTTAGAGTTTGTACTATTGCTGTTATTACTTCTCAGTAAAAGATAAAAAGGGTTAAATTAACAACCTTTGTCTAATAATTATTATAAATTTTTAGCATTTAATTGAATATATATTATGTGCTAGTCCTTCATGTACATTGTTTTACTTATTTTTAAAAATCTTTGAGTATTATACCCACATTTTAGACAATGAAAAAGAGGCTCACAAAAGTTAATCTATTCAAATTCAAAATATAGGAATTAGGAGAACTCTAAACGAGAGAATCAAAAAGCCAGTAAAGAATATTTCTCTGAAAGCACACCTCAACTGTGCAGGTAAATGATGTCCGTGAGCCTTAGCCAACTCTGCACACATTCTGCACAGAGACTGAACCAAAGACTAGATATGAATGTAGCCAATATTTCAACTTTTTACATTTAAAGTGTGAATATATTTTTGTTTTCAGAATTCCCACTGGGTAGAGCTCTGTATTTAAAATTTTTCCGTTGAATAATGTCTCTTTGTATGAAGGATGCAAACACAAGCTGGGCTCCAGTACCCAAAATGACAGCTGAACTTACCTTATAAGCTAAGTAGGTCATTTTAACTGGAAGACACTTAGCTTTGTTGATAAGCATGATGAGTTTATCAATGCATGTTTAGAGGTTCAACATCATGCCAGTGTATAAACCAGCCAGATGGGCCCAGTGTAGGAGAGGAGATTTAAAGCAAAGTACTCTCCCCATCAGTGGCTATAACCACCAAGAGAGCACTTCTGAGAATGGGCAGGACTTTAGGGGGGTATCCACACACTCTGCTAACGGATATACATATAAAGGTCATTCCCTGTCTCTCATGTGAAATCTTCAGTAAATTTATACATGAGTCAGAATTGTTCATGTGAGAATGAATTCCTAGAGGAGCTTGAAAAGTGCTAAGTTCTGATACAGGTGACTGTAGCATGAACACAGAAACAGCATATATGGGCACAGGAGCTGTTGGACAGCTGGAGTCCCTGATTACAATAAAAAATAATCTTATGCTAAGAATTGTCCTGAATGGAGCTTGAAATATCAAGAAACAATTCACAGAACTGGTACTTTTGATATAAAATATTCTGTAACATAAATCAGTTGGCTTTTATGAATTTTCAGAATAATATTTTCTCTATGCACACCACAAACAGACATTGACAGTTATAGTTCCAGATTTCATATTTTATTTTCAAATCTGGATCTTGTTGAATACTTATATATTAATTTCCTGTGATATTTTTCTTGACACTTGAAAATGAAAGCATTTTAGGCTTATTTTATATTTTTGTGAATATGAAATCAACTTTGGGAATAAAACTTCAACACATACTCTAAGTTTTATCATATTTAAGTAGATTTCTTCTATTTATGTTTTAGAATGTCAGAGTTCTAGGTGAATTTATTAAATGCCTTTGCAGCTTCTTTTGATGTCAGTTAGGAATTTTTTCTTTAATGTTTTGACATGAATTATGATGATACATTTCTAATAATGAGGTACCCCTAAACTACTTGCATGAATGCTGAAAATATTATTTCTCTACATTGCTATTTGCTAGTATTTTATTTTAAAAGTTTTCTATTTTTTCATTTCACGAAGTTTTATATTTATGCTTTTGCCAGATATCAAGTTTTGGTATTAAAATGATGCTGACTTCATAAAGTAAATGGAGAGTGTATAAGTCGCCATTTTTGTGCAGAAACAAACAGAAAGTCTTGGTGGCTAATAACAACAAATCTGGAACACTGGTGGTCCATATGGACGGAGGAATAGAAACATCGCAAAAAAAAATGTACTATTACATGTGCCTAGATGTAAAACTCATCACTTTTGCTCACATTTAATTAATTCACCAAAGCAGGTTACGTGATCATGTCTGAGGTCTACAATATAAGGAAATACATTTCTCCCTCAGGAAGGGCAATAGATATGATGAACATGAATTTAACTTAACCTGTCTCAGCTTTTTAATGGCCTGAAATAGTTACCGTTAATAGTACTCTTATAACTCAGCTGTAATTTCTTTCTTTCTTTTCTTTTTTTTTTTTTTTTAGATAGAGTCTCACTCTGTTGCCTGGGCTAGAGTGCCGTAGCATCAGCCTAGCTTACAGAAACCTCAAACTCCTGGGCTCAAGCATCCTCCTGCCTCAGCCTCCCGAGTAGCTGGGACTACAGGCATGCGCCACCATGCCCAGCTAATGTTTTCTATATATATTTTTAGTTGTCTGGTTAATTCGTTTCTACTTTTTAGTAGAGACAGGGTCTTGCTCTTGCTCAGGCTGGTCTCGAACTCCTGACCTCGAGCCATCCTCCCACCTCCCCCTCCCAGAATGCTAGGATTACAGGCGTGAGCCACCACGTCCGGCCTGCAATTTCATTTACTTCTGGTTCCTTGTATATAGACAGACAGAGAGAAAGATGATAGAGAGATAGATGGTAGATATAGGTATAGGTAGATAGATATGGAAATATATATACGTGTGTGTGTGTGCATATGTGTGTGTATGTATGATTCAGACATCTTAATTTTGTGTGTCAGCTTTCTGCTGCAGGGCCTATGATAGTTTGCCTCATTTTATAGAAAAATATATTATCTGTTTTTCCTAAAACACAATTGTAGAACACCTCCTTGCATAAGAAACTTAAAAAATAAAGTCACCTCATGAGGTTTCTGCTAAAAAATGTCAATTTATTTCTTATATATTTAAAATTTTAAGCACATGGTTCTCTTTTAAGTTATCAAGGATAATGTCCCTAATTAACAATGACCACTTGACAACATCTGATATTTGAGAGAATTTAACAGAACCATAATTTATGGGAGGATGCTAAGCACAGCAGTTCTATGTTTGAACTCCGACGTCAGACTGGCTGGGTGCAATCCAGACATCACCACCTATTAGCTATGTGCCCTTGAGCAAGTCTTTTAATGGGAGTGGACCTTAATTCTATCCTTTGTCTAATAAAAATAAAACAAATTTCCCACTTCATGTTTTAAGTCCTACAAACCAGGAACTTACCTGTTTTGTAAAATCTTTAGTCTGTAGCACATACAGGATAATAAATATTGTTGAAAAATAAATGTTTCCTTCTGTTCTGTAAGCTCTCATTTTATCAGCGAAATCTATTCCGTATGTTAAAGAAATTACATTTTGAGTTTACTTAAAAGGTAATCAGAAAAAAATCCATTTAATCCAATAGTCTGTTCATGAATTTATATATTAAAAAACATATATTTGGAACCTGTATATGTGGTTTTAATCTTATGGCCCCAAGACTTACAATATTATATATGTTATTTAATATCCATTTCATAATGACCCATATAATATATTGCACTTTATATTCAGTGGCAAGAGAAATAAATGTTTTTTCAGATAAAAATCACAATATAATTGAGTACCATTTTAATTTTGCTTATAGAAAATGTGTAACCAAATCAGTGCTTACAAGGAAGAATAAACTAGTTCAAGTTACAAAGTGACATCTATAATTTTGCTTCTAATAATCTTATTTTGACTATATTTTTAATTTTCTAACTTTATATTTGTTTAATTTTATATTCTATTGCAATTACTTACGTATAAAGGACATTAGTAAAATAAATCAATAACAGAGTTCAGCTAAAATGTATAGTGTTACCAAACATGTAAGTTGGTTTTGTACAAGTTGACATTACTGATAAAATCGCTGTTGTAAAATCACTGTTGTAAAATCAGTCTCACTTTTTCCTTAACTATATGTGTCTAAGGTTTATTTTTTTAATAAACTTATTTTATAGTTTTATAAACAGTGGTATGATGGTAAAGGCATAATGACCAGCTTTCATGGCACTGAAGGGCCCTGCTTGGTAGTATTTGCTGATTTCAAGCTATTGCCACGAAGTCACTGAAAGTGATGTTGGGAAAAAATGTTCAGTAGCTCCCCAGTGTATAGCATTTCCACCATGCAGATGCAACAGATGTGAACAACCTCAAGAGCATAGACAATACACTAAAATGTAGTAAAATAATTAAGAATTAATAAATTTTTAGAATTTGTTACATTTGTTTTACCATGTATTTTTTAGCTTATATAATCTAATATTTACTCATGAGTATGTTCAACTGGTTGACAAAATTCCTGAAATCCAGGCAGGAATGAGCCAGCTTTAGCACACAACGACTCACATATATTAACATACGTATTTCAAATACCTTCTGAATGATCATGTTTATACTTATGCACATATTGATCCGAATTTCCAAAACTGCCTTTCGGTTCTCTTTCAGAATGACTACTTCAGTTTTCAATTAGAATAAAGCTTAATGACTGGGCACTCTCAAGATATAAACCCCAAAGTTTTTCTTCGCTCTCTAAATTAATTTAGAGAAGGTAAATTAACAATGGATAATTATCAGCTTGGCATTTCATATCTCTTTTAAACAAGCTGTAGTGAGGTAGTCCCTGTTTTCCTGAGGGGACTGAGAAAACACACTGCTAACAATATAAGAAATCCCATCTCTAGGGGATGATAAATCTAATTTTAAGTGCCCGTAGTCGCTTTCAAAAGATATTACAGTTGGAAGAAAGGAAGGGGCAAGATAATTTTAGGTACCAGGTAACCAGGGGCAACGCTTCATGGTTAGTGTTAGAACTTGGAGAGGGAGTGAGAAGTAGGGGGTCACTGTTGACAAAGTTCCACCACTTTTACCAATTTTCTCCATACTGGCTCCACAAAATACTAATCAAAGAAAAAAAGAAGACTGAGATGGGTACTTGGCAGGGAAGCTGGTGGAATCATGTTAAGAGAACAAAGCTTCCAGTTCAACACTATTAGAAACTTCCTTTGAAGCTCAACTAGATTAATAGCTTTTTAAGGATGTGGTGAACAGTGTTATCACGTGAAACTTTCAAAACCAGACTTACAGTGTGAGAAAATATGCTGTAGGGAACTGTTAGAATTTAGCTGGGGAAATACTAAATGATCTAATAGGCCATTTCCTCCTCCGAATTCAATGATGCTATAATTTATGTATTTTGGCTCAATTAGAGCAGAAGGTCACATAAGGTTTTTAAATCCTGCATTTTGTCTGGGTTCTCATAATGTCTGCTTTTAAGCACTAAATGTTTTTAATGTTAAAGCTTTCAGCTCTAGAAAATACCTAGTATCTACTACAGGGTTTGAGACATTCTTACAGCTTCCTGTCACTTTTATTGACACTTTAAATCAAGAGAATCTAGCTATAAGGTATATAGTTTCTGAATTGTAGTACTTTAAAAAATATTGCTCAGAAATTTGGTTTTCTTATATTTATAACACTAGTCTATTTACAAGAAGTTGGCCTTTAAATTCATTATATAAGAAAGGTGCCCAGTTTTTGTGTGGTTATTTTATTTTTAAACAAGTTACTTTTTACAAGAACAAATTATACATGAATGCCAGGTTCACAAAAACAAGGTAGAATGTAGAAATGAGGCAATAATCAGATCACTCTAAAATGCACTTTTCTGTTGATTATATTGCTTAAATATAGGGCTATATTAAAAAGTATGGCACTGTATTTTCATTTTAACCCTTTAAAATAACAGCTTTAGTCATATACTTTATTTAGAATGGATGTCATTAGGAGAACTTTTCAAATCTGGAAAGAAGATAGGAAGGAAGGGAGGGAGGGAGGAAGGGAAGGAAGGAGAGAATCCTAAACAATCATCACATTTTTTACTTCTTCAACAGGTGATATCTGTTGATATAGCTTTTAAAATGAATAACTAGAAAAATCACAACTTTCAGGCCCTTGGATTCTTCATCTATAAAATGTGAAAATCTACTTGGATGATTCATAAGGTCTTTTTTAAGCCTAAGTTATCATTACCCTACTAATATGGATAAAACAAATACTGCATCAAAAAACGCTACCAATTTGAATTGCTGTTTTCCTTTTAAACAACAACAGTATGATAGTAATAGTAAGT
Organism: Eulemur rufifrons; assembly: GCF_041146395.1. Lineage (NCBI taxonomy): Eukaryota > Metazoa > Chordata > Mammalia > Primates > Lemuridae > Eulemur > Eulemur rufifrons. The sequence continues at coordinate 40,336,267 of NC_090997.1, forward strand.
ACAAGACCTAAGCAAGCCCTGTATTCTCTGTAGCTTCTGCCCTATTTTCTTCATTTTCTTTCAGTCAGGAACATGGAGAAGTTTCATGCACCTTTTATTTTTCATGGACTTACCACGAAATTGTCTTTCAGTTCACTACAGTCTTCTGTCTGTGCCTACCATTCCCTAAAGCTGCTCCTGCTAAATTCACCCACCACCTTCTACTTCCCAAATCCAATGGACACTTTTAAGTTGGACCTTATTTCTTTCTGGTATTTGAAAATGGTGGTCCTGTCTCTTCTTGAAACCTTTTCTTCCCTTGACTTCCTTTTCCTCTTTGTATACCTAAAACCTAGCCCTGTTCTTAGAAAAGAATAAACTCTATGTGAATATTCTTTGAATAAATGAAGTGTTCGAAATAACTTTAAAAACCTTCCCTTCCCAATTTAGTTTTGGTCACAGCATCCAAGATATGCTCTTCCTAAGTCTTATGTTAATATCCCACAATTATACTCATAAACTAAAGAGTAAAGGGTACCTAAGTGACCTTTCAGATTTTGCTTTTTATAACTTGGGATTTTGGTATATTTTTCCTACTGCTTGGACTCCACCTTGGCTTCCTCTCTCTCCAGACTGTCCCAGACCTGGCATTGAGTGTGGCTGCTCAGCTTTCATCATTTGTCCTGGCCAGCGGAATGTTCTTTCTGATGCTCCTCCCTTGGCTGGCTGTGGCTCCCTACTTTCATTTTCACTACGGGTACAGCCATTGACCAGCTTCCACTGGAAGTATTTTTCCAGACATTCCTTTAGGATTAGTGCCATTTTCATAACTGGCCACTGGATTCTGTCACTATTTTTTATGCTTCATTATCCTCAAATTTGTCTTTTTCAGCTTATAATGACAGTAAAGGGATTTTATTTTTTGCAAATTTCTTTGTTTTTCTCCTTATAAGAAGCAAGAATTTGTATTTTATTTACCCATATGTAAGAAAACAAAATTTTTGCTCAAGATCACCTCCTATTTCTCCTATCTTTCTTGTTTTTCTTTCTCTTTCTCTTTCTCTTTCTTCCTCTTGGAATTCTGCATAGAGAAATGTCTTGATTAGACAAAAGTCTTAATCATGGAATTTAAAAATAACAATGAATTTAGTTCTCAGCCACATGATAAGAGGTTCCCTCTTTTCTACTTCAGATCACTTTTTTTTTTTTTTAAAGTATAGCCCTCTAAGAGTTTTGTAAAATTTCTTTAGGTATTGAAATCTTATTGCCTTCTTTGATAGAAATATGAGCTCAGTGTTGTTCTTTGATAAAATTCTTACCTTTGCCCACATTTTTACCCCCACTCAGAATAAAACTAGGTAGGAAATAAAGATGAGATCTTCCCCCTGCCCCATCCCATTTTAACTGCCTGTATCTCCATATCTATGATTTGGAAACATATCAATTTTTCAAGAATAAATCGCCTACTGAAGAATTCTTCAGAAAACCTAAGCTAGCTTTTATAAAGCAGAGTGTTATAGACAAGTTCAGAAGATCATAAGATTTACACTGGTCTGGATATCTCCTATGTTCTTGATGCAATAAATCATCCAGCTTTAGCAGACTTCCCCTGCCACTTTTCAAACAGGTAAAAGCTTAAAACTCTAATAAAGTAATCATAGGAATATGAAGTTTCTATGAAATATTTAATTTCTTTATAATTTTTGTATGTGACTGAAGTTTAGTTATTATCATATTAAAATACACTGTAACAACAATAAGAAGTTTTTAATCTAAACCCCATGGTAATCACAAAGAAAAAACATCTAGTATATACACAAAAGAAAAGAGAATGACATTAAAGTATACCACTGCAAAAATACAACAAATCACCAAGGAAGACAACAAAATATGAAGACAGAACTGAAGGATCTATAAAACAGTCAGTAAACAATTAACAAAATGGCAATAATAAGTCCTTATGTATTAATAATTACTTCAGATATGAATGAAATAAATTCTTCAATCAAAAAGCATAGAATGATTGAATCAATACAAAAATAATAGCAAGCAATATATTACCTATAAGAGATTTATTTTAGCCTTAATGACACACATAGAGTGAAAGTAGAGGAATGGAAAAGGAATTACATGCAAATAGTAACCAAAAGAGAGCAGGATAGCTGTACTTATATTAAACAAATTGAATTTCAGTTAAAATCAGTCACAAATGACAAAGTCATTATATCATGACAAAGGGATCAATTCATCAAGAGGATATAACAATTATATATGCATCCAATATCAGTGCACCTAAATATGTAAAGCAAATACTAACAGAATTGAAGGAAGAAATAGACAGCAATACAATAATGGTAGTGGATTTTAGTACTCTACTTTTGATAATGGATGGATCACCCAGACAGAAAATCAATAAAGAAACTGTGAACTTGAATAATATCATAGACCAGATGGACCTGAAATACATATACAGAACATTCCATCTAAGAGCAGAAGAATACACATTGTTTTCAAACACACATGGAAGATTCTCGAGAATAGATCATATGTTTGGGGGGAAAAGTCAAAAATTTTAGGAACACTTAAATTATTTCAAGTACCTTTTCTGACTCAAATGGTATAAAACTAGATATCAATAGTAGGAGAAATTTTGAAAAATTCACAAATATTTGAAAGTTAAGTAACATGCTCCTGAACAACTGAGGGGGTCAAAGAAGAAATTAAAAGGGAAATCAAAAAGTATCTTGAGACAAATGAAAGCAGAAACACAAGATTCAGAAAAAGCAGTGCTAAGAGAGAAGATTATAGTGATTAATGCCCACATTAAGAAAAAAAATCTCAAATAAACAACCAAACTTCACATCTCAAGGAACAATAAAAAGAGAAAACTAAGCTCAAAATCAGCAGAAGGAAGGAAATAATAAAGTTTAGAGCAAAAATAAATGAAATAGAGACTGGAAGGACAATAGGAAAAATAAATAAAACTGCAAGTTGGTTTTTTTAAAAGATCAGCAAAATTGACAAACCTTTAGCTAGAATAACCAAGAAAACATGAAAAGACTCAAATAAATAACATAATGAATAAAAGAGGAGACATTACAACTGATATAACAGAAATGCAAAGGATCATGAGAGACTACTATGATCAACTAAATGAATAATGTAGAATAAATGGATAAATTCCTAGAAACATGCAACCTACCAAGCCTTCATAATTCAACCTTCTTGAATTATGAAGAAATAGAAAATCTGAACAGATCAGTAATGAGTAAAGAGATGGAATCAGTAATCAAAAACTTCCCAACAAAGAAAATCCCAGGACCAGATGGCTACACAGATTAATTCTACCAGCATTTATAGAAAAATTAACACCAGTCCTTCTCAAATGTTTCTAAAGAATTGAAGAAGGGAACATATCCAAATTCAATTTACCAAGCAAAAGCTAGATAAGGATGCTACAAGAAGAGAAAAGTATAGACCAATATCCCTGATCAACATAGGTGGAAAAATTCTCAACAAAATACTAGCAAACCAAATTCAATAGCACATTAAAAGAGTCATCTATGATGAGCAAATGGGGTTCATCCCATTGCTGTAAGGATAATTCAACACAGACAAATCAATAAATGTGATACCCCACATTATCAGAATAAAGAGATAAAAACAATATGATAATCTCAATAGATGCAGAAAAAGCCTTTGGCAAAATTCAATATCCTCCTATGATAAAAAATCTCAACAAATAGCTAGAGAAGGAATGTACCTCAACATAATAAAAGTCATACATGACAGGCCCACAGATAACATCATACTCAACAGTAAAAGGCTGAGAGCTTTTCCTCTAAGATTAGGAACAAAATAAGGGTACACACTCTCACAATTTCTGTTCAATCTAGTACTGGATTCCTAACCAGAGAAATTAGAGAGAAAAGAATTAAATGGCATCTAAATTGGAAAAGCAGCAGTAAAATTGTTTCTGTTTGCAGATGACACATTCTTCTACATAGGAAATCCTAAAAACTCCACCAAAAATCCTGTTAGAAATAATAAACAAATTTAGTAAATTTTCAAGGTACAAATCAACATACAAAAATTAGTTACATTTCTATACAGTTAAAACAAACTATCTGAAAAATAAATTAAGTAAATGATCTCATTTACAATAGTATCAAAAAGAATAAAACATTTTAGGGATAAATTTAAGGAGCTCACACACCTGTACATTAAAAACTCTGAAACACTGATGAACAAGATTGAAGACAACACAAATAAATGAAAAGACATCAATATGCACATGAATTGGAAGAATTATACTGCTAAAATGTCTACACTACCCAAAGTGATCTATAGATTCAGTGTAATCTCTACCAAAATTCCAATGACATTTTTCACAGAAATAGAAAAATTCTAAAATTTGTATAGAACCACAAAAGATCCCAGAAAGCCAAAATAATTTTGAGGAAAAAAAAAAAAAAACACAGTTGGGGGCATCACACTCCCTAATTTTAAACTATATTACAAAGCTATTATAATCAAAACATTACAGTACAGACACAAAAGCAGACACATAGACCAACAGAATGGAATAGAGAACACAGAGAAAAACCCACCACATATATAATCGACTATTCTTTGTCAAGGACTCCAAGAAAATACATGAAGAAAGGAAAATTCTTTCAATAAATAGTTTTGGGAAAATTGTATATTCATATGAAAAAGAATAAAACTGGACTCTTGTCTTATAACACGTACAAAAATTAGCTCAAAATCAATTAAAGACTTAAATGTAAGATCTGAAACTGTAAAGCTCCTAGGAGAAAACATAGGGGAAAAGCTCGTTGACAGTGGTCTTGGAAATAACTTTTTGACTATGAGACCAAAAGCACAGGCAACAGAAACAAAAATAAGGTGGACTACATCAAATGATAAGCTTCTGCACAAGAAAGGAAACAATCAATTAAATGAAAAGGCAAACTATGGAGAACATATTTGCAAACCAAATATCTGAAACAGGGTTGATATCCAAAATAAATAACAAACCCATACAAATAAATAGCAATGACAACAAAAAACCTATATAACCCTATAAAAAAATTGAGAAAGGACCTGCATAGACATTTTTCCAAAGAAGACATACAAGTGACCAACAGGTATATGAAAATGTGTTCAATAGCAGTAACCAATGGAGAAATGCAAATCAAAACTGCAATGATATATCGCCTCACCCCTGATAGGTTGTCTATTATCAAAAAGATAAGAGATAAGTGTTGGCAAGGATATAGAGAAAAGGGAAACCTAGTACACTATTGGTGGGAATAAAAATTGGTACAGCCATTATGAAAAGAAATATGGAGCTTCCCCCAAAAATTAAAAATAGAACTACCATAGGACCCGCAAGTCCCACTTCTGGGTATATATCCAAAAGAAATGAAATCAGGAACTTGAAGAGATATCTTCTCTCCCATGTTTACTGCAGCACAGAATTATTCATAATAGCCAAGATATGGAAAGAACCTAAGTATCTATTCAAGAATGAATAAGGAAAATGTGCCAATTGTGTATTTGTGGGGGGTGGCGGGCAGGGTGTAATGGCACATTATTCAGCAACAAAAAAGAAGGAAATTCGCCATTTGTGGGAACATGGCTTAACTTTGAGGGAATGTGTTAAGTAAAATAAGTCTTGGACAGAAAGACAAATAGTGCATGATGTCACTTTATGTGGAATGTAAACATGTCAAATTCATGCAAGCAGAGAGTAGAATAGTGGTTACTGGGGCCTGGAGGATGGAGGAAACAGGCAGATGTTGTTCAAAAGGTACAAACTTTTAAATGGAAGATAAACTCGTTCTGGGTGTCTAAGCATGGGTAGTGATGTATGTATTAATTTGATTGTGGTAATCATCATGCAATTTATATGTATATCAAATCACCACATTGTGTATCTTCAATATACATAATCTTTATTTGTCAATTAAAATTTTGAAAAATATTTCATTTCCTTGATAATATTTTGAAAGGCAGTTTCAATATGAAGACATTTTAAAATCACTATATCCATTTCAGGTATATAAATACAGACGTATATTTGTGAGAATGTAACACATCTTAAAACTCAAGGAAGCAACAATTGTTTTCAAACCACATTGTTGTAGAATCATGCTTTCAAGTTTCACTAGTATCTGTTCCTTTGTAGAATACTGTCTCAGACAGTCTGAATGTTTTCTCGATGTAAAAATTCCTTCTTATGCTATTTCCATGGTGTTGATTGGAGTAGTACTTAACTTACAAATTTTGGAACATGTTCTGACTAAAATCTGTTCCTTTCATTTATTCTGCCCTACTAATGTAAATTTCATCCTTAAAACTTGATTCAATTCAATACTGTAATTGTTTTGGGATTTTTTTTTTTCCTGAAAATGGTAATGGCTCAATGTCTCAAACAACTTCTATGAAGAATTTAAATAGTTCTATGAAAATGAGGTCAAATAATTTGCAGAAGATTCCACTTACCTGTTTTTTTTTTTTTTTTAAGGTATTACTTTGTGAAGTTCCTTCTTGGCATCAGTAGGAGACCATGACTCATACTGAGTAGACATTGGTGTGTCATAAGGCTGTGAAGTGGGCATGCTCAGTCGAATTAGCTAAGTGTGAAGAACTGTTCTCTTGTGGGGAAAGTCAGAGAAGGCTCTGGCATTTTTAACTGCCAACTCTCTGCACCTAAAACTTGGCTATACTTATTGTCTTCCTGTGAAGGAGAACATCTTTTTGTTCACAATTTTTACATAGATGGCTGAATAGTTCACCACATTTTTATATTTGTGTACCTGAATTGCTGTAGCCATGGGGAAAGTGGGTAGATGATAGTTGCAAATCCAGCAGTCAAAGCAAGACTGAAAATGAATAATGAGCGTTGGTCTATGGAAGGTTTTCTATTCCAGAGCACAGAGCAGTCAGAGTCTACAGACACTCACTACACTCAGCCCAGGACCTGAACACAGGCCGAGGATTTTAGTAGGAAACTACAATTAAAATCAAACTGTAGCCAATGCATCAGAGATTTGCAGACTTAAATTGAGCCAACCGCTGCTCCACCTCTGGGGAATTGGTGACTAGGTTAATTTAGCAGTAAGGAAATGCAATGATGCAGAATATGAGTAACTTTTGACAATAAAGAGCTAACAATTGTCTTACATGGTTCATAGCATAAAACTCTGGGAACTTATCAGCACTTGGAAAATAATGTCTATTTCATATAACAAAAGCTGTTAAATTTTGTGGTGATTGCTGAAAATAGAAGAGTGGACTTGTGATGGTGAAGAGTGAGACTCAAATTCTATTGTCTGTGTTTGTATGAAGTCAGCACACTCTTCGTGTTCATATTTGAGAACTTTATAAGATAATAATTATCAGTACTATCTTTTAAAGCTATCCAACTAATACTTTACTACCACTTTCCCACAGGTATTATTATTTTCCATATGTACCAGGAAGGAAAACAAGGCCAAGAATTGTAAAAGCAGTTTCTAAGATCTCATAGTCAAAAAGTGGCAACATTTTTACTGAAATCAACATTTCGTTTTGTTTTGTTTCAGAGTTTTTGTTCTTTCTACCATTACACTGCTTCTAGCATAGGCCCGCTGGAAGACATTCAAAATGCTGATAAAGCATCAAATGCCTGTTCCTAATTTGAGTAAAATAAAAGGCATACAAAGTATATGTTTTCCTTACTTGGAAATAGCTGAAGTAATTTTGTTTTTCCTCCCTCACTTGCCCTGAAGACAGTTTACACTTGGTCAGACCACACAAGCAAAGTTTCAAGAAAAACAGGCATTTTAAATGAAAGATCTAAATAACTGAAAGCAGGGATTAGAATGGAAACTATTTTTAAAAATAAGTATATCATTTACCCTTTGGTAAGCTAGAATATACATACCCATATCCATCACATTTTACAGTTTGCAGGTTTAACAGAAATGCTTGAACAGGGAATGCTGAGAATGAAAAGCTAGTTGGCACACTTAAGTATAAGATAATATGTAAGTTCTACTTAAATCTTTTCATTTTATTATTGCCTTGCAAAATGTTGGCCTCCTAATTAAACTTGTAAAATAATGAAAAGTGCCATTCATTTTGTCTTGTGGTTTTCTTAGAGAACTGTGCAGCTCTTTATAAGATAGTTTCAAATGACTGTTGATTTAAACTCCTAAGTTAAGTATTTACTACAACATATATATAATATATAATGTAAATATATAAAGTATATTTATAAAGTTCTAAATCAAGTATATAGTAATATATACTACAGAAAGATATGAGTTGCAAAATGAAAATAAATATATTACTGTAAAACATATTATATTATTATATTACATTATATTATTATAAAACATACCATATAGGGGATATAATATATAGGGATATATACTGTCAAACATTTTCACACATTTTTTTTTTTAATTCCCTCTTGTTAGATAAGCAAACCACTTTTATTGAGTCATTACTTGGTAGGATGTTTATTGAGAATTGACTATTTGTCAGCCACTATTTCTAGACACTCTGGACTTAGTTATGAATGATGTAGACAAGGTTTTTGCACAAGTAGAGTTCAAATCCTAGATGAGAAAATGTTTTGTAAACCAAAGCTCACTACACCAATATTATTCACAGTTGAAGCTCTCTAGACCAACTTCTTGATTTACCCATGCTCTTGAGTTTCTTTATAAAAACATTGTGACAGGTGTCTCTGGTGTCCAGACACTCTTGGTAGAAGCATGTTCTTACAATGTGCTTACAAACCTCTCTTTTGAGAGCTGAAATGCTTATTAAGAATTAGTTGTGTTCTTTCTTAAAACTATTTATTCTAGTTGCATCTGTCTATAAATATGTTTTGAACATATGCATTTATATATAAATATGTATTTTAATCAAATTCTATGCAAACAAAAGAGCAAAAAGAGTATTGCTTATATTAAAAAGTAATTTAAATGCTTTGAAATGGTAGCTTACAATTTTTCTATTAAACTAAGTGTGAGCTAAACAAGTGCAAGAGGTTGGTGGAAAGTAAATATATGGAATGATTTATCAAATAACTTTCCAAGTTTTTTTTATTTTCTCCCTTTATTTTATTAAAAAAACACAACAAACTCAGAGTGATGCACTATGTTTTTTATCTTTACTTTTTTATTGTAGTAAAATACACATCACATAAAATCTGTCACTTTAACCATTTTAAAGTGTACAATTCAGTGTCATTAAGTACATTCACAATGTTGCGCAACCATTATCAATATCTAGTTCTGGAACTTTTTCACCACCTTAAATAGAAACCTCACACCCATTAAGCAGTCACTCCCATTTCCCCTTCCCCTACTTCCTAGCAACCACTAATCTGCTTTTTGTCACTGTGCATTTGCCTGTTTTGTATGTTTCATATAAATGGATTCATACAATATGTAGCCTTTTGTGTGTCTTCTTTCACTTAAGCATAATGTTTTCAAGGATCCTCCATGTTTCAACATGTATCAGTATTTCATTCCTTTTTATAGTTGAATAATATGCCACTGCACAGAAACATTTTGTTCATCTATACAACTATTGATGGACATTTGCATTGTGTCCACCTTTTGGTTAATGTGATTAGTCTTGCTATGAACGTTTGTGTGCAAATATTTGTTTGAGTACCTGTTTCTAATTCTTCCAGGTATTCTAGCAGTGGGATTTCTTGGTAACATGGTAATTCTATGTTTAACATATTGGGAAACCATTGCTTATGTTTTGGTGTCATATTTAAGAAACCATTGCCAAATCTAAGGCCATGAATATTCAGCCTTTGGTATCAGTGTAACATAGGCCTAATAAAGTGAGTTAGGAAGTGTTCCCATCAGGGTGGCAGTCTGCCCTCGGTTCTTGTTGTGCTCTTGCTGAAGAATGACCAGACACACCAAAGTGTCAAATCCAAACTATTATCCTGGTCCTCTGACTCCTTGTTTGGAAAAATCACCAGCAGGGCCAATGCTACAGAACAACCTCAGGCAGGAAGTAGTTTCACATGAGCAGCTCTTTATTATAGAACTGAATGGGTCTGTCTTCTTGAGTAGAGAGAGACAGACTGACTTACTGACTGATTGATTGACCGATTCACTCATTCACTCACTGACTCACTGAATTCTTGGATTGTTTCCTTTTATTGGCCCAGTGCTGGTTTAGGCTCCTGGGAAGTGTGGGATATTACCAAATGATCAACAGGTGTCCTCAAAATTTCATCTACATACACCAGCTCCCTCTAAGAAAGCTCACCTTGGGAGGGAGTGAACCACAATGTAGATTTAGGCTAATGACATAATAATCACCCTTAGGTTACTCTAGGTCACTTTCCAAATCCTATCATGCCTGGGCTGGGGAAATTCCCAGATTGATAAAGCATTCCCTCCTTCCCCAGGTATAGCAGTTGCTCCCAATAGGATTAAGGGTAGGGCAGCACCAAAACCGGAGGGCTGCCTTTACCCTTCTTCCCAGGTGAAGAGATTGCTCAAGACAGCACCAAAACAGGAAACCCTTGTCCTTAGAAGAGCTGGAGATCGTAATTATCTACCTACCATTCTCTCATCTATTATATTTTTGGAAAAGCTTGAGAATGATTGGTATTAATTCTTTTTTAAATGCTTGGTAGAATTTACCAGTGAAGCCATCTCATCCTGAAATTTTTTGTGTTAGAAGTTTTTGATTGATTATGAATGCAATCTCTCCTCTCTCTCTCTCTCTCTCTCTCATAAATACATTCAGATTTTCTATTTCTTCTTGAGTCAATATTGGTAATTTGTGTGTTTCTAGAAATGTGTCCATTTTATTTAGGCTACTTAAGTTGGTTTACAATTATTCATGGTATTCTCTTATAATCCCTTTTTGTTTCTGTAATGTCTCTACTTTCATTTCCAATTTTAGTTGTTACTGTCTTTTCTCTTTTGTCTTAGCTAAAGCTTTGTCAATTTTGTTGACCTTTTCAAAGAACTAAATTTTGGTTTCCTTGATTTTTCTCTATCATTTGTCTTTCTCTATTTCATTTATCTCCTCTCAAATCTTTATTATTTCCTTCATTCTGCTAGTTTTGAATTTAATTTGCTCTTCTTTGTCTAGTTACTAACATGTAAATTAGATTATTGATTTGAGATATTTTTTCTTGTTTAATGTAAGCATTAGCAACTATAAATCTCTCTCTCTCTCTGAACACTGCTTTCCTTACATCCGGCAAGTTTTGGTATGTTAGCTTTTTGCTTCTATTCCTCTCAAAGTATTTTCAAATTTTTCTGTGATTTCTTTGACTCATTTGTTGTATAGGAGTATGCTGTTTTATTTCCACATATTTGTGAATTTTACAATGTTCCTTCTATTATTGATTTTAGTTTATTTCCATGTAGTATGAGAAGATATACTTTGATTTCAATTCATTAAAATTTATTGAGACTTTTTTTAGGCCTAATATGTGGTCCATCCTAGAAAATATTCTATGTGCACTTGAGAAGAATGTGTATTCTAAAGTTGTTGCATGAAGGTTTCTTTATATGTGTTGTTATTCACATCCTCTATTTCCTTATTCATATTCTGTCTAGTTATATCCATTCTCAAGAATGGGCTATTGAAGTCTTGAATTGTTATTATAAAACTGTCCCTTTAATTCTGACAATTTTATTTAATGTATTTTGGAGCTCCCTTGTTACATGCATATATATATTTATAATTATTATTTTTTTGATAGAGTCCCCTTTTTAATCAATGCATAATGTACCTCTTTATCTTTTGTACAATATTTGTCTATTTAAAATAGACCTTAAAATCTATTTTGTCTCATGTTAATATAGGCACCTCAGCTCTCTTTTGGTTACTACATACATGTGTTACATTTTTAAATTTTTTACTTTCAATCCGTCTATGTGTTTGAATCTAAAATGAGTCCCTTGTAGAAGCATATAGGTGGATCATGTTTTTATTTTGTCTTATTTTGGTTTGTTTTGTTTTAAAAATTTTTTAGAACATCCAATTCTGCAAAGTTTTTATTTGTTTGTTTGTTTGTTTTGAGACAGGATCTCTCTCTCTCTGTCACCTAGGCTAGAGTGCAGTGATGTCATCATTGTTCACAGCAACTTCCAACTCCTGGGCTCAAGAGATCCCTCTGTCTCAGCCTCCCCAGTAGCTGGGAATACAGGCATGTGCCACCACACTTGGCTAATTTTTCTATTTTTTGGAGAGATGGGGTTTTTATCAAGTTGAGAAGATAAAATGTAATTCATATAATAACTTGTTGGCTTGATTTCAGAATTTAAAATATTTAGGTATAAGTTATGTGAGCTTCCATAAGTAACCTTGCATTGGCCCTGGCCCTGGCCCTTCAGAACTGAAACATGGGACTGTATACTTCTTAAAGAATTATACTTTTTTTTCTAAGCATCTTGGGTTATGGATTTATATGGGGTCTTGAGAAGGAGTCATACACAGGCAAATGCACAAATCCACAGGCAGTATCTGCCTCTATGTTTCCTTTGAAAAAGTGGTAAGGTCACAAGACTCTACCAGGCAGGACCTGACCTTAAAAAGAAGCAAATATCAGCACCATAAAACAGCAAATAAAAAAAAATAAATATTAACTGGTGAGAAGGCAACTAATATTTATTGAATGCATAAGCACAGTTCCTCTCTGAATTATGTGATAAGAACAATTCTAGGTACAATACATGTTATACAATTTCATGTCAAGGAAACACTGTGAAGTAGGAGAAATCATTCTCATTTTAAGAGATAACACTCTGGCTTAAAGATGGTAAGTAGTTTTCCAAGGGCCTGGTTATCTGACTTGAGACTTCTTATTCCTTAGTTACTTTTCCTTCTCTTCTTTCTATTCCATAGGCCTTGGGGACTCTTTGTAAATGTCCCCTGTCCTCTATGTAAATGTCTCAAATCCAAAAGATATTTCTTTTCTAAGTTTCACTGTGTTGAAACAGCAAGATGTAGTATCTCTGACCCTCTTCTTTCTTATTGTTCCCCCAAGCAAGATACCACATTCTTTTCATGGTAAGAGTTTTAACTGTGAGTCATTATGGGTAGGTTAAAAAGGTGATAGCAAAATGGGTAAAGGTGTGCAGCCTACAAAATTTATGAAGATTTTTATTGTCATTATCATAGCACCTGTCTGATAGCTCTTGATTTCTTGTGAGGCACTAAATGTTAAACTTCTTCCCTCAATTTTTGTTTGTTTTTGTTTTTTGTGTTCTTCTGAAGGTGACCTCTTGCTCTTTTCACATTGGTCCCTCAAACTTCCATCACTTCCTGTAGGGAAAGGCCACTTTCTTGTGATGAAGCTTCTCCCTAGTATGAAACTTTCATCAGAGGAAAACATACAAGAACCAATTCTGACAATATAATTGGTGTTCATACTGTCTCTTGTGGGCTGCTTGTATCTCAGTGAACCTCTGGACCAGGTGACTCCAAGTTCTCTGGGCCTCAGTCTTGTCTGGGAAGGATGGATTTAGGACATTTGCTCACAGTCACAAAGCACATTGGTAAAGTGAAAGCTGGGTCTATCAGCCTCCCGGGCCATTCTCTTTCTTCCACAACCCCAGGCTCTTCTGTGTTGACCCTCTCAAGCCCTTCAGACAGTGTTGGTGTCCGTGACCCAGGTGACTGACTCTGTTGCTCTTCAGTGATACACTTCAGTTCTCGGGCCTATGGCAGAACACACAGCAGCACAAAGGAGGCCTCACAGAGGTGCTTGGGATCATTCTGAATGTATCAAATGATAGCCACCATGAGTAGACTTAGGTCCCATGTAGGAGTCTACATCCTAAGCACACAGAAAGCATAAAGGCCTGATGGAAAGGGAACAATGGGAAAATAATACATCGTTTCAAGCGTTCCAGATTTCCAGCTTATACTTCAGTGCTATTTCATGGTGAAAATGAAGGCTGGAAAGTTTCAGTTGTGTTGAGGCTGTAGGGTCAATTCACTGAGTGGGTATGTAGGTAGAAGTCAACCCACAAAGGTATGATTGTCTTCCTCCTTCTACTTGGGCTCACCCATGGGATTTGGAAATTTTCAAGGAACATTTCATAAGATTGGTTTAATTGTTGAGGTTTCTTTGAATGTATGATTTGAATGTTAACTTAAACATCTAGTGCTTCAAAATTTAAAAAAAAAAACTTGAGGAATACTTTGAACTATCAATTTGTCTCCCTTTTAAAAGTAAGGTCCTAAGGTATTTCTTTGTCTTTTTCGATAATAAAACAATACTATAATATAGTAAAAAGAACATAGTACATCGACTCAGAGAAGCCTGAGTTCAAATTCTAGCCCTGTTTTTATTAGTGACATTTTCTAACTTATACTCTAGGAATCTCAGTTCTTTTAGATATGAGATAAAAATCTTATAACTTATAGGGATTTTAGAAGATAACATGTCAAAGTATCTATACAGTGTTCCTAATAAGCAGGTAGCATCTAGCATATATTAGTCAAATCTGAATCTGACTCTATTCAGGAAATAAATTACAATAAAATACTTATAGAGGACCTACAATGAGCTAGGAAGTAGGGGTCCAAAGATAGAAAGATCTTGCTCAATATCCTTCAAGACCACAGTCTGAAATGAAGAGAGGACCTGTAAATCACTAATTATAAAACAACTTAATATATATTTAGGTGATATTATGAATGCCTTCATCTCAGGTCCATCTTCAATCAGTCAGAGGACCAAACACCTTTCCTCTTGAGATCTTTGATGAAAATATGCACCACAAACAAAGTTAATAAAAGGAATATATTTTACTAATTGTAGAATACTAGCAAACATTATTTTTGTCTGGAAGGATAAGTCTAGAGTGCCTGTTTCCACCATGCAAAACCCATCCCCAATCCCATACTTAAATCTTGGATTTTTTTTCCTCCCATATGTTTAAGAAAACACAATCCTGTATACACTAACAAGAAGCAAAAGAAAGTTTTCCTCATGCCAGAAGAAGTCCTGGCTGAGATCACAAACCTGAAGGGCAGGGAGGCAGGAGTTTCCATTGGAAGGGCAGGCAAGCCAGAGGGAGCAGCACGTATAGATATGGAGGCAGAAGACAGTGTGCTATTTGTCTCATCTGGGGAAAGGCCAGTAGTTCAAATTGCAAAATCACAAAGTTTAGGTAAAGAGCATCAAGAAATGAAACTGGAAGATGCATAGGGGCCAGTCCATGGAAGTTTTCCATGCTTATCAAAGAATTTAGACTTTATCTTATGGGCAATGAGGACTTATTGGAGGAAGATAATAAGCATGCAAGTGGTATGAGCAGATATATATTTTATAAAGACGAGTTTGCCAATAGTGAGAGGAACTGGGGAGAGAAAGAGCTGAAATGAAGATAAGGATAATTGTTATTGCAATAGTCCAAGGGGAAAATCTTGAGAATCTGAACAATAGATAACATTCCTAAGGTTACAAAGCTAGCCATTTCAGATCCAGAGTTTACATCCAGTTCTTACGTATTTCATGGTCAAAGAAACTTCAACTTACCAAGAAGTTTTTCAAGATCTATTAACATCACTAAAGATCCAACTATGGTAGACTTGACGTAGAAGGAGGTTGATGGGGGAGGAAAATTACCAACTAAAGTATTCCAGAAACATGGAAAGCATCTTTGACTTCTTCCTCTACATCACTGTGTCACAAACTAAACAGTTACTATTTCCTATTAAGTCTATCTGAGTAATACCAAGCCACATTTCATAGAGAGTATGACAGCTTCAGGCCCTGTAGCATAGGAGTGCTACTCTATCAGACCCATTGGAAATGGAGGCAGCAGCTGACTTTTACAGGGATCCAAGCTCTGCCTATGCTGTGTTGACTCCTCTATCAGCCAGTGTAGAATAAATTATGACTTATAATAAGCAGTCCCCACATCTCAGCTCCTTACAAAAACAAAGTTTCTTTTTCTTTCTCCTGTCTTTTTTGGGTTAACTTTAGCTCTGTTCCTTATTGTTTTCACTCTGGGATCTAGTCTGAATGAGCTGGACATGATGTTCTTGAAGCAGAGGAAAAGCTGACTCTTCAAGCTTCTGCTCCAAAATGGCACACACTAATTCCTCCTAAATTTTATTGGCCAAAGATGGTCACATGTCCAAATCTGATACCAAAGGGTCAAGAATTATGATCCTCCTTCAAGTATAAGCCCAGTTAGGGAGAAGGCTGAAATAGAGCAGAAGCAAATATTTTTCAATATTTGCAGTCTATGAGAATTATTGAAATTAAGGCCTGCCCTGGGTATTTCTGGATATTTTAAGGTGGGCCTGGTTTGCCAGGAATCTATTTTTCTGATAAACTGAAAGAAATAATTGTTAAAGAAGAAATATTTTACAAAGAAGCTTGGTTCAATAATAGATCATCTAGAACAAAACAGTGTTTTGGTTTGAACATTAAGGCACTTTAGTCAGACTGCTAGCTTTAAATCATAGCTCTGCCACTTCCAAGCTATGTGACCATCAGCAAGTTACCAAATTACATATTTCTCATCTGTAAAATGAGAATTATTCTTTTTAAAAGAAGGAAATTCTTAACATAACATTTCAAAGAGATATAGGATCCATAAAATAGTCTTCCATTTGGTATGAGAATAAGAGTGTGTAACAAAGTCTCTGTTTCAGATTCAATGGTGGCTGAGGGTGGTAGTGTGGCATTATGGCACCTATAGCTCCAGGAAACAGCCATGTGGCCTCCTCTGGACTCACTGCTCTGTCCCCAATGTCCCCCACGTCCCCCACTGCCACTTCTCTAGGTTCTAGCAAGGCTGCCCATCATGGTATGCAGAGGCTCGATCATATCAAAGGAAGCCATGACTGGAGGTGGATTCAGTAGAGGTGCTTAGCTGACATAACAGACAGGACTTGCTGATGAGCTTATAAAATGCACCCTAGGTACCCCAGAAATAAACAGGGGTGATCAGGCACACAATTCATGGGAAGACCTAGAGGTCCAAATATTTTATCGATGGAAATTTCATGAGAAAATATGTCATGTTCCTGAAATTTATAATACTCAACATTACTGAAACACTGTAATCTATTAAAATTTTCATCTGAAACAAAGGTTAAACTCTTTGACTTTCTATTTAGAAAAATGATGCCTACTCCAAGGGGCACTACTGAGCTGATAATCACTTTAAAGTAGAGGAAGCCCTGATGCTAAAAACAAGTTGATTCATACCATTGATGAAGCAGCCAGCAGCCATCTCCCACAGGGATGTTCAAAGAATGGAGTGTTCTAAAATTGCATTATTCACTTATAAATTGTCAGCTTCCCAGGTGTCTGGCCTGGCCCTGCTAACCAGGGCCTTTTGGGTCACGCCACTTTGAGAACAGGAAAGACAGGCTCAGAGAGTCTCTCTGCAGAGCCAGAATCTGTCCATCTGGTTTATCAGCCATTGCAGGAACCTCAGTTTTGAGTTTGAGGTCACATCCCTTAGTGATATTCCTTCTGAACACATATCCCTGATATCAGAATCATCCTAGGTTAGTTTTTTTTTCCTTCCAAGCTATTCTTGGACATTCCCTTGTAGACATCTACTTCTTGTCTTCTTCCTACCACTAACTGGACAAGAGAGCTTCTTGGCCCTGTAACAAAATCCTGCTTGGAAAACCCTAAACTCCCTCTCTTGAATCCTGGCTGCTAAAACCTCCATTCCTGGCTAGGATTAACTTTTTGGGGGTGATATCCCTGAATAATGCCCACAGAGACTGTAGAAGATCCTCTTACCTGTTAGAATCTCCAGTTTTATCTGGGATTCGTATTTTAATCTTGAGATTCTAAATTTATACACACCCACACTACAAACAACTAACAATTCTGAAGTGACAAATTTTCAGTATAAAAATAAGGGTATTTAGGGCGAATACAGCTAACATGAAAGAAAATTGTACTGGTAACCTCTCTGAGGTGCCAATGTGTGGTGATTTTCAGGATTTTCAGTCCACATGAACACACAGAACACGTAAAAAATTAATGATTAAAATGACTGTGTTTTACTGGGGTGGCCTGAATTAATTTCGTATTCATAGCATGTGGTGCTGAATGGTCTCAAGCTCTAGTAAATACACAAACACCGAGAGGCTATTACATGTAAGACAGTCATTAGTACTTTATGAGGTAGTAAATAGCACATTAGGCTTCATTTCATAACCAGGTTTTATGTGGTGATATAAATATACATATTTAGATATCCTTTATAATATGGACTGTGCCATTATATTTATTTGCATTTATTCAAAATAGTTTGAATTTAACAGTGCAACTTGCTTTAATTAAAATATGCAAATCAAGAACTTAAGATGATATTATTAATTTCTTTTGCAATGCCATTTAAGTCTAGTTTATTTGATCATCTTCCTAAGGCAATAAATCCCTAAACCTAAACAGTTATTTTCATTCTTCTAATTAAGTGCTTTATGAAAAGGAAACTGTTCTGGGCTTAAGTTAGTGAAAGAAGTCACTTAGAGAAAAATATCCATAGGAATAGAAGACTAATGCATCGCCAGCATAATTATACTTGGAGTTTGCTATAAGTAAAATATCTGTATTTAATTTAATACCTCTATAGACTTTCATTGAAGTAAACATCAAATATAGACATGTGACCAGTGACATGTACTATTCATCGGTCTTTAAAATTTACTTTCACTTGAAAAATCACAGCCAAGTTACTATTTCCGTGTTTGTCTTTGTTTATTTTAACACAATATAGTAAAAGATAACAGTATTTCTTATTAGCAAACTCTATCATCTAACAACTTAAAGTGCATTTGATGCAATAGTGTTTTTAGCACCTAGTAAAATCAAATAAGGCAGTCATGGTCAATGTAAAAATGGTCTTATTTATAATCTCAGGAAAATACATTTAAACTTTTTAAATTTATAGATACTTTAAGAATTCATTAGTTCTGATGAAGCTACGAGAAGAGAAAATGTAGCTTATACACAAAACTTTAAAAGCATGTTATAAAGACAATTAAAATACAGTCATTCATTTAGCAAACAAGTGCTTACTACATGCATTGTGGTTTATTAAGGAATCAAAATGACTTGTAGCCTAGTTGAAGGGATAGGAAATAACTAGGAAAAGATTCTGAGCTACACTCTAAAAATTATGTTCATGTTTAATTAAAAGAACTTTTATGTCTTCCATGATCTGTAGGAGAATAAATCTAACATGTATTGATAACACAATGATTTTCTTTATTAATAAGAAATGGTCCTTTATAATAGCATATTACCTACTTAATATATAACTACTAACAGAAGGAAAAAGGAATGAGACATATGAAAAATCTGAACTCTTGCCTACAGTAGACATACTACAGCAAATTTCCTGTCACTCATTTTTGCTTTCTTCATATAAATGTTTTAAAACTACATCATTATACATGTCTGCGGTTGCCACAACTGATTTTTTTTTAGTGTCTATAAGTTGTTTACTTCTAGATTCTAGAGTAAACCTAATTTTCAATAATTTAGTTCTGTGAAATTTGCTTTTGCATTTATTTGTTTTAAAAGATGATGAAATTGCCCTTTATATTACTCAGTGTGCCCCGAAGGAAGTCACACAATTGAAAATGTTATTGGAATTTAGTACTTGGAAAAAATGTCTCTTGAAAACTAAGAACCTCCTAGTTTTGGTGATAGCGTCTCTCACTGTTTATTTATTTATTTATTTATTTTTGCCTTGAATTCAGGAAGTTGAGTCAATGGGAAGCTTACTCAGCGAAGCGAGGCATTTCATGTTTCTTCTCTCACCGTTGGGATGTTCCCCTCCCATTCTTTTTCATTAACCTAAGACATGCCTTCCAGTGATCATCTTGCACCAAAATCTTTATTTGAAATAAAGCAATACAAATAAAAGAAACAAGAATAGATTTTTAATGGAAAATGAACTAGATTTTAGCAGGAGAGTATAATGGTCACATTCAAATTTAATTTAATGACATAAGGAAAGAGGGGAAGAAAGAAAAAAAAAGAAAAACAGAAAATGACCGACTTTCTTTCTAAGAGATCAGTGAAAACATGAAAGCTGTGCAATTTACAGCAGTTGATAAGATGCCCCTTGAAGACTTACTTCTTTTATGGGGAATCTGCTAATGTCACACAGGCCTTACTTGCCATAAGGACTTTACTTTAACATCACATGAGACATGGGATATGAAAATGTTTGAGTTTTAGATCATGTTTTCTCATGTCTTATATTTCTCAAAGTCATTTTGGAGGAAGATGAAATATCCAAGTTATCTTGTTAAAATTTCAGAGAGTAAAACATTTTACAAAGCAAAGTATAATGGTAGAAATTAGTGTCGAGAAAAATAAATGTCAAATAAATTTATTGTTCAAAGACAGATTAATGGCACTTGTGTGTGTGGTCACTTCCCTGCACTAAAGCCTCAGTAACTTCCCCATTACTAATAGAAAAAAACATAAATTCCTTAACCTGATATCTAACATGGTCTAGAATCTGATCTAATCTGTGCACAGTCTTGTCTTTCACTTTTTTGCCACCCTCACTAGTGTTTTCGTGGACACCTGGGCTTTAGAAACACAGTACAATGCTCATTTCTTTGATCATACTGCATGCATCTTGATCGGGATGCTTTCTTAATGCCTTTTCACTCATCATGAAATGCTCTTCCACACCCCTTTCACCTGTGGTGAATTGGGGCCTCTCTGGATCCTTGGGCATCTGAACCTCCCAGGAGTCTTTAAAAGAGGCTCAGTTTTCTTCCTCTTGCATAAGAAAAAGATATCAGATTCTTGCTCTTCTTCTCCTTTGCAACACAAATATGGACACTCATGATAGTCTCCACCTTTTTAATCTTCCTGATTTGTCTTTTTGTGCATTGCTATCCACAGATTACTGGTTGCCAGAAAAAGTTCCCAAGGTTCTAGTGACCTCAGTACATGGTGTCATGAAGTGAAGCTCATTCTCAAAGCTTGATTTGGGGTCTTTTATCGGCCTGTATTTTTTTGAGGTATGATTCTCTAACCTTCCCTCAGATTTGGTGAGCTCCTTAACATTCTTCCAACAAGTTCTTCTTCTGCTCGAATTAATTAGACTAAATTTCTGAAACTAAAAGCTACAAAGTCCATCAAATCCCTTTCAAAATTATTTAGGGCCCAGATCAAATCTCACCATCTCTAAGAATCTTTGCTTTGTACTCATAAGTGAAATTAATGTCTTCATTTTATAAAAATCTTGTAACATTTAACTGCATATTTCCTTATAAAACTTATTACCTTCTTCCCAATAAATATTTGTTTTAAAGTTTTATCTTTATAACTATAGTGTAGGCTCCTTGAAGGTAGGAACTATGTCATATAAAACATGTAACCCTGACTAATAAAACCTGACATAGCATCGTTCAGATGGCAAATGCTTGTGAATGACTGAAGTATAGAAAGGAATAACCCAATACAGGATTTTTATTAAGATTTTTCACATACAGAGATATGCATATATGTACATATATATATACACACACACACACACACACACACACACGTGATATTCTGTCTCCTAGCACCATCCACCTAATTACCCATTCATCATATGGAGAGAGAGAGAGAGTGCACAGTTGACTTCAACAGTTGATCTACATAGAAATTGGCATGAAGAGAACTTGGCCCCCACCCCCATGTGAAAAGAACACACTCTAAGTTTCCTAGTTAAGAACAAATGAAGATTGGCTGACCTCTTGAGAAATGGCAGAGGTGTTGCAAATCAGCATGATTTGGTGACAATAAAGGAATAAGAGAGAGAAAGAAATGTGAACATGGGTCTTGCTATATATAACGTGAAGAGGCATTATTAGGCATGTAGTGGATAAGAGCATTAATTTTCGCACCAGGTTCTCACAGTTTGAATTCTAGCCCCACTACTTTAGAGATGTGTAATCTTGAGCAGATTACTAAACTACTCTATTTCCTCTTCTGGGAAACTTGCACAATAATGGTATCTACTTCATAGGAATTTTAAAATGGTCAAATATTTATTTTAACCTATGTAAAGTACTTAATAAGTAGTTCCTGGTCAGTAAATAGTTGGTGACTTTTAGCCATCATTACTGTGTCTGTGCTTTACCTAATCTCACTTCTGTCCCATCTCTTTTGCCCCTTGTGACCCCAATAGTCCACTGCCCCATCCATTCCCTCATCCTGTGATGCTGCTCTTGGGGGATCTGCTATAGCCTCAAGAGTTTATGTCCTCACTGTATAGTGTTAGTTGTTAGACAGTGGTAAGATAACCTCGTAAATTAGCAGACATTGTTTTCATAAAAAGGACTCACATTCTGAAGCACTGATATACACAGCAATGTTTAAACATAACTATTTTGTTAGGATGCTGAGACTGGTGTGCCTGGAGGTGAAGGATAGGCGTGTGTGTAACTATAGACTGCAAATAAAGTGTAGTTGAGAGATGAATGTGTTTCTCTCTGAAAAATAAACTGCAATTTATGCAAAAGGAAAACAGTATCTTACCAAAAAATCTTCAAATTGCACTAAAATATTTTCACAAATCTCATTCCTTCCATTAAATTACTTTTAAAGTAATTTAAATTTCATAAGAAATTATCATGGAAGTTGTTTGTAAGAAGAGAGTTAGGCTAATTTTACTCTAGATACAAATCATATAAGAGTATTATTTCTATAAAGGAAAACAAATGTTTTTTTTTCAAAAGACAAAAGTAAAAAAATGTTGTCAATTCTCCCATACTATGTGCAAAAAGCACTTGTTAAGATTAAAATAATTACTGACTTTTCGCTGAAAGTATAAACACAAAATTCATTTCTAATCTTATACAAAATAATTTGAGAGCACTTTGGACCCCATTTACTATAATGATAGGACATCTAGTGAGGAGCAATTACACAAAAGCAAATAGTAATTTTATCAATTGGGATTTTATGTAATTCTCCTTATTTTCCATCAAGCCTTGGTTAAAAATATTTAATGACTTCCAAATAAGTTTGTCCCAATTCTAATTTCAAATGTTATTATTCTGTCAATGTTGCAACCTGGTAGCACTTATTCTATTATCTGAGGTGCCATGGATGTGGCTATATTATTCATCACATGTTAAAAAATCATATTTTGTTGGCACCACAAACATTAAGTTATTATGCAACCATAATAGGGGCTTTGAATTTATTTTAGTTAAAAAAATTAAGTTGGACCTCAAAGACAGAAAATTTAGGTCAAGATAATTTCTGAGCTCTTTTAAAGAAAATCAATGCATTACAATGGAAAATCATTAATTTCTTCTGCTTAAAAATACTACAGGGCAGATTCATTCTACTAATAAATTTTTTGACACTTTTCTCACAGTATTTTCTTATTTCAGTGAATATTAAGCAAAATTTTCTCTCAAAAATCAATGACATATCAAACAAAAGAAGCCCATACGTGAGATCATATAGTTTTAGAATTTTTACCTCAGTGTTAATAGCTATTATTTTTATTAATTTATTTTCAGTTGACATATAACAATTGTATATGTTTATATTGTACAATGTAATGTTTTGACCTATGTATACATTGTAGAAAGATTCACTCAAACTAATTAATACATCTTAATAATTATTAATAAAGTTGTTACTCTCAGCTTGAAAGTGTCCAGCATCAACTTTGAACCAGAAATATTGTAAAATGAAATGTAAGCCCTCTAAACCAAAGGTTAAATCTTCAGCATATAATGCAAATATAATTTTAGTTAACAACTATATAATATGACTGTTTCCCAAAAGTATCAGAGGAAGGAAAGAAATAGTTATCAAGTATCTAGTCTTAGGAATTTTAGTATGCTACTTTATTTAATCTTTATCAAAATCTTTATCAAAAATCTTTAACTATATTAAGAAAAGGTAAAAAAATGTGAAACTAAATTTTAATAATTTTATTACCAAATGTATCCAAAATGCTATTTTAAAGTGTACAAAATATTAAAAGTATTAATGAAATATTTGACATTCTTTGATATGCAATCATCACAATTTGGTGTACATTTTAGACTTAGAACATATCTCAATTCCTACCCTAAATATCTTCAGAATTACTTGATTTTTTTTTTAGTTGTATACAGTTTTTTTTTATTTCAATAGATTTGGGGGGTACAATTGTTTTTTGTTACATGGATGAATTGTATAATGGTGAAGGCAGGGCTTGTAGTATACCAGACACAAGAATCATGTACATTGTTCCTGATGAGTAATTCTGATCCCTTATCCCTGCCCAGCCCCTTTTCCTAGTTTCCAATGTCCCTTATACTTGTTTATGGCTATATATACCCATCATTTATTTCATTTTGATTTATATCTATCTTGATTTACCTCGAACCTCATCTCTATTTAAATTTCATGAAATTTATGGCTTAAAAAGTAGATTTACAAACCCAAGTTGTTCTGAACATACTTTAAAATAATTTTCAATAATTAGCTGAATATTAGTTTATAATTTAAGTTTGAGGCAAATATATTAAAATTCCAGTTCCTCAGTCATGCTAGCCACATTTCAAGAGCTCTATAGCCACATGTGGCAAGTGGCATTGAATTGGCTGGCACAAGAGCTTTATAAGGTCACAGTAACAGCCCTTGGTGATACCATGGGCATTGGAGTAAGAAAGAGGATGTAGTAAAACATGACTCCCAAGTTTGCAGCTTGGACAAGTAGTAGTTGATTGTTCTATTTAGTGAAATAAGGAATAGAATGAAAAAGCATTCCATTTTCTTCTGCTTTCATTAAATTTAATGCTGTCTGAGCCCTGTATTTCTAGATGAATCTCTGACTGGTTCAGTCTCCGTCCTGAACCACACATTTTCAGTAGCAATATCTGTGATTTTGTGTGTGTGTGTGTATGTATGTGTGTGTGTCCGGGTATCATGCCATAAAAGAATGGTTGAAAAACTAGAGAAGTGAAGATTTAATTGAGAACCTAATTGAATTGTTCAATGCCAGGAGGTGGGATGGGAGCATCATGTATAGGAAGGCATAAACTCATTAATATTATCTCTAGTGTTTCAAAGGGAAAATATAGGATCAATGGGTAGGAGATACAGGATAAAGAAAGACAGATAACGCTTAAGCTCAATAATGTAAATGTTTATCTTGTGAAGAAAGGAGCTCTCCATCCCTGGAAGTAAGCAAGCAGAGGATGAACAAATGGCTACTATTTTTGTGGAGGCCCCTTCCAATTTAAGAGTCTTTAATTTAAGACTCTTTAACTTAAGAGATAATTTAATTACCTCTTTTCACATCATCTTTATTTTTTTTTGTATGTGAAATTTTATGTGTTACTTTAGCTTAATTAAGCATACTATATACTTTTGCTAATTTAGTACATTTAATCAATATTAAAAACAGCAAGTACAAATATGTTACAGGACAATTAGGGGAAATAATCACTCTTCAAGTAAACTTTTGTATACAATTATGTTCTTGTAATAATCTCCAAATTTATTTTCTAAACCACAACACAGTAGAACCTTTTAAGATACGAGTTTAATGAATCGATATAAAGAAAGCTAATTAATGGGATTTGAGTGTGTCTTTGTACCTCTGAGAAGTTTGTGACTAACCAGAAAATCTATTTAATTAAAATAATTGACTACACTCATCTAAATTTTGTGTTTGACTAGGACTAAACACTTTTTGCAACACATCTTTGAAAATAGATATTATACCACAAGAATCTATCTTTCTATATGTATTAGGATAATTATAGCTTCAAACAGAGGAGTCAGGTTGTATCATAACACCATTATTTTCAAAGTGTACCTTTGAATAAAGTCCTTAGCACCTTATCTTTTTGAAGTTTTTGTTTAATTTTAGTTATGATAGATTTTGCCAGATTGAAACTGCCCATTTGATCTTTGCTAAAGGGACTAAAGGCTTTGGAAACAAATGCCAGCTAAAATAATTATTTTAAACGCAAATGTTCAGCTGAATCTATATCTCAAACTTGACAGGAAACACATGGCTTTTTAACAATTGCTCAGAGTTGAAAAAATAATATATACAGAGCTTTTTTCAGAATGCAAAATAGTGACTGTTGCATAATGCATTCCTAATTTAGCTCAGTTTCTGCAATTTCTCTCCTATATCTTAAATGAGACAGGAAGAAATATTGTTTGGTTTTTTTCTGGGACCAAGAAATAGCATTCGGTAGCCTAAAAATTCCAAACTTGATTTTAATAATGTCCTAATATTCTAAATAAAATGCAACCTCTGTAAATAATACTCCATGGTGACATTTCCACCTTTAAATTCAAATCCAGTTAAAAGTATATGTTTTCCATGGCTCTGAGAAGCATTTAGAGTATTTTAATTTTATCTTGTTTATCAAACCCATACCCTGCCTATACCTTGATGAATGGTTTGATAATGTCCAAAACACATAGAATTATTTCCATAGAGGAAGAAACTGTAGCCCAGGATTTTTTATATTTATTGCTTCAATAAAATGTTTTGGTTTTGCTTTGTTTTAATTCTACTTTTCTGACTTGTGATGCCAAATTTAACTCAGGATGACTTGTTATGAATGACAAATTACAAAAAGTAATCATAGCACACAATTGGGAAAGTGCTTCATTCCCTCTTCCTCCTTTTCCTCCTGTTATTTCTCTCTTTTCCTTTCTTCTCCCTCTGATCCTTCTTTTACTCCTTACTCTTCCTCACCTCCTCTTCTTCTCCTTCCCCTAATCTTTTTAGTTAAAAAAATGCATGTTGTAAAAAGTTTGAATACCAAAATATTTTCCTTTTATACAATTTTTCTTGCTCCACTCATAAAATATTCTTATGAAGATGTAATGTTAAATGCAAACC
Organism: Eulemur rufifrons; assembly: GCF_041146395.1. Taxonomy (NCBI): domain Eukaryota; kingdom Metazoa; phylum Chordata; class Mammalia; order Primates; family Lemuridae; genus Eulemur; species Eulemur rufifrons. The sequence goes on from NC_090997.1 coordinate 40,363,125, forward strand.
AAGTACCAAAAGCAAAAAAAGAAAAAACATTGTACTTTACTTATTGTGGTTATGGATCATTACTGATTATGTATTTCTGTGTATAATTTAAATATTTTGATATGAAAAACTATAACGTATATCAATTAGAAGATAATTTTGAATTATTTCCAGTTTCAACTTGCTTAATGTTAAAGTTTAATCTGGTTTTAAAAAGTGCAATCATTTTTTCACCATTTTAAAGATTCTGTCACAAATTTTTGTTCCACAGCTCACTCTGTATTGGCTTTGTATGTATATGTTTTGAGCAAACCTCTGTAAATATGCTGACGAAATTTTGGGTAATAAAAATGTTAGTCCAATAGTTGGGAGATTTAAGCTTACTTGACCATAATTTGATATTTGTTTTTAATTCCCGATGTATTAACTAAAGATGTGCACAGGCAAAAATGGATAAGCCCTAATTAGAGATGACCACATGACATTATTCACTGTACTGTAACAAAATAAAATTAAAAATTGAGGAACAGAGCAAGGAAGGGAAGTGAGCCACATCTATTTTGAAATACTTCACCCAGGACTTATCCAACTGGGATCTTTCTCAGTTTTCCTTTGGGGTTGTTCCATGGCAGGAAAAGAGGAAAAAAACCCAAAATTCTGTCACAGCAAAGTTTATGTGTAAGGATGGCCTATCCCGCCAAAAAGGTCACAGATCAATGCCGCCTTGATTCCCATTTTAATGATCTACACAGTCATTCTTTTTAAAGAATATGCCAGTGACTGGTGGAGAAGAATGAAGAGGAGAAAAAGAAACAAAAAGCACATTCAGGGACATTTTTTTACTAATGATTTGATACTGAAATTTTCTCAGCCAGGATATTTTTTAGCCCTTCTTATAACTCCCCAGGTTTTCATTCCATTTTTCAGTGAAGTACTCAAGGAGCAGCAAAGCAGCATGAGATTGCTCTACTGCTAGAAGGAATAACGGGACTCTAGCCATGAATGTGTCTGCTCTCATCAGTCCAGGGCAATGGCGTATCTTTCCTGGGGCTAACCATCACATTGAAACCAATCCTTTAACCAGGAGATTGACTGACAGGTGGAAGTCCTGACAGTGAAGCCATCTCAACAGTTTGTGTGAAGGGTATGGAGAGTTAAGAAAATAAAGGCGGGGGAAAGAGTTTAAATCCTGACACTTACAGGTTTCGAAATAAGGGTTTTACATTTCTAAATAAAAAAATATTACACGAGTCTTCTCTCCAGCCAGTTAATGGGTAGAATTTCTTACAATGAAATCTGTCTTTAGATTTCACATATCATTTGTATTGATAGCTATATATCTAGAGAATAGACTCTGGTGTAAGAACACAGGCAATAATGCAGAAGAAGTTACTATGGGGCTTAAATTGAGCAAAAATCATATTCCTTCTCTGGCCTCTATACTGATTATCTCTCAGCTTGATTTTACAACACTGAGCCCTGCAACTTTCTCAAAAGACAGTGTGAAATTCTAAAATGTTCAAAACAAAATTATATTTAATTTGCTTCATTTTGAAAACTAAACGAAATACGACACCTAGAAGGTTTAGGAGGTGGTAGCCATGAGAGGGGGTGGTAGAGTAGCCAAGCACTTGTGCGTGGCGTGCAGACCTAGAGCCCTCGGCCCCTGCTCCAGGAGGGGCATGTGCCAACTATGCCCAGTGACTCTTTGGGCTATTTCTGTCTTAAAAATGGAAGAAAATCATGTCTTTACCATTCAAATGAATTGTTTTAATAGTACAATCCCTGTTTTTAAAGTGTAAAAGAAACATTTAACACAAGCACAAAGTAAAAAAGTGATGTTTGTGTGTAATAATTACTGGTCACTTTTGGCTTTCTTAAAAGGCATAAAATACACAAGGCTGCGATGTGGGTGCATAAGGAGGGACATTGTGTGGAGTTCTTTGTGGGTGGTATCGCAACGAAGTTTAAATTGAATAACAGAGTTTTCTGCTGTCTTCTTAACTTTTTAAAGGTAAATATAACCGTAGGAACAACTCTACATGATAGAAGAGAAAGTGGTTACTTATATGGTAAGATTTGAAAGCTATCTTCTGCCTTATCCAATAATATTTCTGCCACTAGCCTATGGTGTTACCATAAGATTTCTCACCCTTCCTTTGGGAAATTATCTCTAAAATATTTGATAAAATGTAAATGTATTACATCACAGTTGTTACATATTAAGTCATTATTCGCCATTATTATATTGGCAAGACTTCATTTATTCACCATGCAAGACAATTTAGGCTGAGGTTAAGAAAACTGTGCTTCAGAAACAAAGGAAGCTGGAAGGAGCAAGACACTTTGTGTAGCAGAGCCCTGGGAAGCAGTAAGTGCTGATATCAAGAACCAAGGGAGGGACAAGAGCAAATGAACTGACTGTGAAATAAATGGTACAAGTTAGGCCACTGCAGTTGTTTTTCCATGTCTGGCTGTACATTCTTTTTTGTTGTTGTTGTTGTTTGAGACAGAGTCTTGCTCTGTTGCCTGGACTAGAGTGCCGTGGGGTCAGCCTAGCTCACAGCAACCTCAAACTCCTGGGTTCAAGTGATCCTCCTGCCTCAGCCTCCCCAGTAGCTGAGACTACAGGCATGTGCCACCATGCCCAGCTAATTTTTTTTCTATATATATTTTTAGTTGTTCAGCTAATTTCTTTCTATTTTTAGTAGAGACGGGGTCTCGCTCTTGCTCAGGCTGGTCTCGAACTCCTGACCTCAAGCGATCCTCCTGCCTTGGCCTCCCAGAGTGCTAGGATTACAGGCGTGAGCCACCACACTCAGCCTCCAGCTGTACATTCTTAAATTTCAAAATTATTTCTCCTTCTTTATAAATTCCAAAACCACTTTGTATTTTATCACCCATAAGACAAGCATCTTTTATTTCCTTGTCTTGGTGCCAGTTACAAGTCTGTTTGTCCATTGTCTATTTTCAATGGCCCAGGCTCTGTCCTTAAAAACCTCAGTATTTCCACAGCTCCTAGCTGGAGGCCTGTACATAAGTACTGGACTAATACTCACTCAGTAAACTAATAAAATCAATACAGTTGGGGGTGGCTGCACCAGGATTGTAGCAAATATGGAATCAGTTTTACTCATTTCACACAGTCCAGGCAATGGCTTAAAATTGGTGATCGAATTGCTTATCTGACTAGTCGTCATAGCACATTGTGTGCACTCACAGGCTATTGTTACTTTGTCCATTTATACATTTTGTTTGTTTTATTTTGTTTTACATCTGTCTCCCTGATTGAACTTTGTGTTGTGGGAATGGATGGATGAGACCAAAACGTATTTATCTTGTCAATATCTTTTATATTAACTTTAATATCTTTTCCTACTTTCTCTACAACCCACCAGCTGCCCCCAACTGTCTCAATATCTCTGACCATATCTGGCACATAATACTAAACAACCATGAGTGCTTGAAGAATGAAAGGAGATAGGAAGGGAGGGAAGGAAGGAAGAAAAAAAGGGGAGAGGAGTCAATAAGAAATATATTTGTAATCACATTATTTTTCCCTCCAAGGGAGCTATGACTAAGTGATATGCACAGGCTGACAGCATTTTTGTTGGTTTGCTATTTAGTGAGAAGAGGTTTGCATACTTGAGTCACTGTTGTGCTGAGTGGAGCAGGTTGGGGGTGGGAACCAGTAGTGGCAAAGGAAAAGAACAGTGGTGCCAGCAGTTTTATGTCTTTCATCTCATTACCACTCTTCCAGAATGAAATTCTTTACATGGTTGCATCATGCCAACTAATTCTTTTACTTTGCAGGTTAAGCAAGCTCGAATGTTAATATGCCCTTTTCCTGGGGTGTTCTACCAAAAAAAAAAAAATATTGAGAAACTGCAGCTACATTTCATGAAAGTCCTTAATTCATGCTATTCAGATAGTGCTATACTAACCCAAATTCTGCCTTTAGCCACAGAAGTTGAACAAACTCAATTAGTCTTTGGGAGATATTGCTGAGAAACTGTTTATTTGGTCAAGGTCCATGATTTCATGGGTCATTAGCCATGCGTGCGGCTACTATACAAAGACTGCCCAGGCAGCAACTTTTTTTAAACAGGTCTCTGGAACAGCCCCATTGTCGCTGGGTTATTTATGGTGGCTCTCTTTCAGTTGCTCTTTAATACATTGCCTGGAATCCTATGTTTTAACTACAGAGGACATCAAACTTCTGTACACAGGGTCATTTTTGTCAAAATTATTTTTGCTCTGCTTACAAAAGCATACAATGGCATATATATTAAGACTTTGCCTTATTCATTTTTTCTATTCCCCAGTACACAAAGGCTACACATGATAGACATTCAATATGTGTTGAATAAGTATACTCATAATTCTGAGTAAACAAAAGCCTGTAGACTTGTTTTCCCCCAGAAATCTGGTAGAGAGTTAACAAGCATGGACGTCCTAGTTACATTTGGACAAGATATATAAAGAGGGAACTGATAATTCACATATCAATGCCAGTAGTTTCTTAGTAGGAGACCTGGAAGAAGAGCTTCAGAGAATCCAGAACAACTTTAGAACTACGAGGTGAACTGACTGTCTCTGATTTTTGTGAAAGGTGTGTTATAGTTCTTTGGAGACTCCTGTGAGCCTTTCAGAGCCATTAAATGATTGAGCTCCATGAAACGAGGGTGGAAAGAAATGTGGGACACGTTTTTCAACATGATCTTGGCTTTAGGTGGATTTGGAGAAGTACAATTTTATCTTTCAGAAAACCTCTGTTGCTTGGTTTCTACATCCTAAGAAAACTGAGAGAAATAAAATTATAACTGTAAAACAAACAAACAACAAATTCAAAAATTGTATAAGTTTCTCAGGAAGAGTTTAACTCTGGTATACTTTCTCAAATGTGCCTGTGAAATTTTACAAGATTTATGCAAGTGCAGAAAGAATGCTCCCACCTTGGCAGCAAGGATTCATGTGATGATTCAGCAATGTTTTTGGCTTCAATAAAGCCAACACTTCATAGCCTGCAGTAATGCCCATGCCTATAATGCATAAGAAAGAGGGAAAACAAATATAGTATGTTGTAACTCTAACGGATTGAGACTTCTAAGAAGTCTCCTAGATTTGAACACAGTAGAATTCTGTTATAGCAAATAGGCTTCTCAGAAATTCTTGTGACCTTTTAGTTTTAGTAAATAATCAAGTGAAATTATTTTGTTTTTCTATCTGCAAAACTATGGTTATTTCCTTTCTCAATTGGTTGTCCAATAAATAAAGGTCTAATAAAATATGATTAAAGGAGAGGATAGTCCTATTTTGTGATTAGTTTCAAAGAACAATAGTTGTCACAAGAGGAAAGTGCCTTAAAATTTCACAAGGCCTCTTTTGAACAACAACAACAAAAAGTGTGACTTACACAGAAGAGCCTCATATCAGCAATCATTCAGCTCTCTGAAGAAAGATCCCAGGTCGTCTCGTTGGTCTAATGCCAACTTTGTTAAAGAGCCTATAAAAGTCTTCTGCTGTATTACTAACTCAAGATTCATGGAAATTTCTCATAATATACTTTGAAAAAAAATAGATCATTGGTTTGGGTAAGATTATGGGATATATGTTATTGCTTCTGAATATATTTACAAGAAAACCATGTCTTATTGTCTTCCAAGGAGGTCATTTATTCTCAATCTACGGAAACCAATTTTTAGACGTGTAATTCAAAAACTCAAAATAATTTCATATCTTGAACACATACACACATACACACATGCACAACTCTAGAGAGATGTACAGAAGGATAAAAAGGAAGAAACATTGCATAAACAAAATGCTGTCTAAGTAGGGTCTTTGTGGACAAAAGTATTAGTACTTGCCAGTGTAAAAGTACAAGAAAACCTGAGAAAAACAAACAAAAATATTCAATCTGTTGAGGGAATTAAGTAAAGTGAAATGTTTTAAAAATCACTTTTATACTAGGAATATATAGGTAAAAACATAATGGAAGATTACTTTTATACAAAAGCAACAAAAATATAAAACACTTACTCTTGACCAAAACTAAAATATATAAAGAATCATACCAACCTTTGCTGATAAACTTAAAAAATAATTCTATATACACTTATTGGCTGGGTGACTAGTTAATATAAAGATGTCAATTCTTCCCAAGGCAATTTATTGTCTTCATGAAATTCAACTCAAATTCAGAAGGGGAGGCATATTTTGAACAGCTATAATATTTTAAAAAAGAAAATTACAGACAGTATCTAACTTGTGACAGTTTGACTTAAGATTTTTTCAACTTTACAATGGTAAGAAAGCCTATTAAAAAATAAGCTTTGTGTCAGATGATAATGCCCACCTGTAGGTTAATGTAAGTGTTCTGAGTCCATTTAAGGTAGGGTAGGCTAAACTATGATGTTTAATAGGTTAGGTGTATTAAATGCACTTTTTCAACTTACAATATTTTAAAACGTATAATGGGTTTATCAGGATGAAGCCCCACTGTAAGTCAAGGAACACCTGTAATTACTTTTCCCTGTTTCTATTGATATCAAGTGTAATGTAATCCATGATACTCAAAAACATACAGTTTTTGCAGAAGAACTGAGGGACAGATAAAATTAATAGAATAGAGCAGAAATTAGCCTATTATAGATAATAATTAAATGTATAATGAAGATAAGATCAAAAATTGATGGAGAAATAAAATTATTAAGTAGTGCTGGGAAAGTTGTTTTATTATTTGGAATGAAAACAGAGCCTTACTTTATAATTTACGTAAAAATAACTTGTACAGGGCAAAAGGTATAATACAAATCCATTAAAAATAGAAAGGAAATACTTTGTATTTATCAGATCTTGGGCTAGAACAGTACTATTTAAACAAAATAAATGAATATAATAAAAAAGAATAATTTAATAATTATATTATTTAACAATGATATAATTTCTGTATATCAATAAACCTGATTAAATAAAAGTAAAGTGGGGGGAAGTGAAGTCAGCAACATGCTGGAATAGGAAGCTCCTGCGTCTCCTTCCACCCACAGATGTAACAAATAAACATCTAATTATGGATCAATTTCCTCTGAGAGAAAGTCAGAGACCAATTGAGAGACTCTTACCCTCCAGGCAACTAAGAAAATATCCACATCCAACAGGTGGGACAAGCTGAGGCACATTCAACATAGACCCTACCCTGGGCATGGCTTTATAAAATTGGAAAAGGAATCCCCAACATTCAGCTTCTCTCTGTGGTGAGGAGGATTTGGACCTCGTAAATAGTGTCCTAATGGTTCTTCACAGTTTGACTCTTAATTCACGTCTGAGTGGAGTGGAGCAGATAAGAAACATAGGAGCCTCTCTAGACCACAGGAAAAAAGGGATGGTTTTATATGTGTGCTCAAGCACTTCCAGGGACTTTACTTCCTAGGAGCACTACAAAAAAAAGAGCGTAAAAATTCAGCCTCTCGTTTCTCCCTGAAGGGGTTTATGATACAGTCTTCCAGTGGCTACTTGGCAGCCTGGCTTCTAACTAACTCACCTTGGAGAGTTAAAAGGGGAGACAAGTATTAACCCACTACCAGCCTGGGAAGCAGACTGGCACTTCTCAAGCCTTTTACCCTGGCTCTCTCCAGTGATGACTCCAGGTCTACTAATCGGTCCTGGAAGGAGTTTGTCTATATACTGAGTCCCCCAACTTTTACAGCTTTCACCTGAGGAACTGCATGCTAAATCTTCTAGTTTTGGGAGCAGAGGGTACTAAGTATATGTGAGCCTCCCTATATCGTAGAACAAACAGGTGATTTTAAATGGGTGTGCAAACACTTCCAGAATCTATACCCCCTTAAAGTAGTGCAAAAAGATACAAGGATAGGCAGCTCCCATGTTCTTTTCAGAAAGGGCTTATGGCACACACTTTCAGTGGCTACTAATAAACTTGCACTGGGAGCTAACAAGGCCAACAAGCAATAGCCCCCTGGCAGCTGGAGCCAGCGGTCAGCCTACACAAGCATTTCCTATGGCTCACCCTAATCATAAATGTAGGTCTACCCATTCTTCCTGAAAGGATTTTAGCCACACACCAAGTGCCACAAGTTCTGTAGCTCCCACCCATGGGACTGTCTTGTGAATGACCTAGCTCTGGGGATTGGTAGAGGTTTGCATTCATAAGTTGCCCTAGACCACAGATAATAAAGAGGTAGATATAAAACAGGCCCACTTCCAGCAGCTATCTCTCCAGTATCAGAGGGTACAACCTGAACATGAGTACAGATATTTGCCACAAATCCTCTCCCCAGCTTGGTGTAGAGACAGTGGAAGACAACAGTCCACACTCAGCTTTACAATAAAGATAGAAGGAACTGGAACACATATCCAATACTCCAACTTTCCTGACTTTGTCTAGGGAGTCTGACTCCTATCAGTCTCAGGGTATTGACAGGACATGGCACACCCTAAGCTCCATGGATCCATAAAAAATGAAGAAAGCAGTATGGACAAACAGAGATTTGAGAAGCATATTTAAATCTCTGGCCAAATGAATTGGTTACATCTTCCTTCTATGTGAGACCAGTGTGACAAGACTGGCAGAGATAGTTGTCTTATTTAATGTGCAAAAACGGAGATAAACCTCTAGGACCCAACCTGAGTAAAGTGGAGGTATGTGATCTACCTGACAGAGGATTTGAAATAATGGTCACAAAAATGCTTACCGAGACCTAGACAGCAATCCAAGAACAAAATGAGAATTTCAACAGAGATAGAAAGTATAAAAAAGTACTGAAAAGAAATGATAGAGCCCAATTATGTTGATTTGATTAATTCACATTATAAGCCTGTATCAAAACATAACATATATCCTATAAAGATATGCAACTGTTATGTACCCATAATAATTAAAAATAAAAAGGGAACAAACCTCTCAAGTTTCTTTAAATTTTTTTCTTTTTTATCTTCATATTTAATGATTTCCAGTAACATGTCTTTGAGTTCACTGATCCTTTTTTTCTGTTTGATCTAGTCTGTTAAACCCCACTATTGGTGAAATTTTTACTTCAGTGATAGTATTCTTCAGCTCACTTTTGTATTTGGAATATATTCCCCTGTTTATTTATTTTTCTTGACTCTCTTTGTTTGTTTTCTTTGATTATGATGTGTCTTGGTTGAGTCTCTATGGATATACCTTTTTTAATGTCCTTTAAGTTTTTATGTATTTTGATTTTTATTCCTTCCCAGGCTTATAAATTTTCTACTATAATTTTTTGAATATGTTTTTCTGTCCCTTTCTCTCTTCTTTCTCTGTAACACCAATAATGCATTTATTGTTGTGCTTGATGACTCATGGGAATAAGTTTCTCAAACTATCCTCACTCTTTCATATTCCTTTTTGGTATTGATGGAGAGGGATGATTGCTGCAGGTTTCTATCTGGCCATCTTGCTCCCATATTATATTGAAAAGTGAGAGTTTTGAAAGCAACAAGGGGAAAGAAAATTGTTACATAAAAGGGAACCGCTTTGAGATTGTGAATGGATTTTTCATCAGAAACTTTTCATTTCAGAAAAGAGTGGGATATTAGAATCAGAATCCTGAAAGAAATACTAAGAATGCTATGCCCAGCAACACTGTCTTTCCAAAACAAAGGAGTGATACATATTTTTTCAGACAACAAAACCTGAGAGAGTTTATTATCACTAGATCTCCCTTAAAGAAATGTTAAAGAGAGTTCTTTAAGATGAAGGAAGAGGACACTAATTAGTAGCAAACATATACATGTATAAAACTCAGTGGTAAAGTAAGCATATTGTCAAATCCAAAATACATTAATACTGTAATGGCAGGGGGTAAAACAATTGTATCTCTAGAGGAAAGATTAAAAGACAACATTATTAAAAACAATTAAAACTATAATAATTTTCTAAGAATACAAATTATTTTAATAAGTGTAATTGTGACATTAAAGACAAAACATGGGAGGAAGGAGAATAAAAGGGCAGAATTTGTACACTCAATTCAAGTTAAGATATCAACTTAAAATAACCAGTTATGAGATATTTCATTTAAGCTTCAGGGTACCCATAAACCAAAAGTCTAGAATAGATACATAACAGGTAAAAAGGAAATATCCAAAGCATACCATTACTAAAAAAATCATGAAACCACAAATGAAGAAAGTAATAGGGGAGGAAAAGAACAAAGGATCCACAAAACAATTAGAAGACAATTAACAAAATAAAACTAGTATGCCCTTACCTATCAATAATTACTTTGAATGTAAATGGATTAAATTCTGAAATCAAAAGACATAGATTGGCTAAATGGATGAAAAAACAAAACTACTTCATCTTAATGGACACTCATAGACTCAAAGTAAAGGAAAAAAAGAAAATATTCAGGCATAGCTGGTAGCCTTACTTATTTTAGAGAGTAGAAACTTTAGGTCAAAAATTATATAAAGAGACAAAAAAAAGGTCATTATATCACGATAAAGTGTCAATTCATCAAGAGGATATGATAATTATAAAATATATGCACTTAATATCAGAGCAGCTAAATTTATAAAGCCAGCATTAAGAGATCTGAAGAGACACATAAGCTGCAACACAATAAGAATAGTAGATTTCAATATCTCACTTTCGACATTGTATAGATCATTCAGACAGAAAATCAATAATAAAACTTTGAACTTCAACTATATCTATAGATAACTCTATAAATATATATACATATGTTTATGTGTGCCTTTGTATCAACTTTACAACTTACAAAAATACACACTTGTGTGTCTACTGTTATATAATGATTGTGTTTTCCCAAAATTATGTTGAAGCTTCAACTCCCAATGTAACTGTATTTGAAGATAGGACCTTTGAGGAAGTAATTAAGGTTAAATGAGGTCATAAGGATGGACCCCTAATCCTATAGGACTAGCATCCTTATAAGAAGTAGAGATACCAGAAAGCTCTCTCTCTCCACATGTACAAATGTCCATGTAAGAACAGAGAAAGAGTGGCTATCTGCAAGCCAGTAAGAGAGGCCTTACCAGAAGCCAGCCCCACTAGCATCTCAATCTTGGACTTTGAGCATGCAGAACTGTGAAAAATGAATTTCTGTTGTGTTAGCTACCTACTCTGTGGTTTATCTTATGGCAGCCTGAGTAGACTAATACATCTGTGTACAAGGATTTTTCTGAATTGCTTTTAACAGGGAAAAACAGGAAACAAATTAAATGTTCATCAGTATAAAAATTTGATACAATTTTAGAAATTTATTCACAGAGTGAATTCACAGATGTTCAATATAATGAGATATTATTTTATGTATCAATATGACAATACCTACAAGATGAGAAATGAACTCAGAACAAATTATCCTATTTTTGTTTTTTAAATGATGTGTTATATGTTTAAATATATTGTATGCTTTCTTGTGAAAAGAAAAATAAATATGTGGAAATATATCCACCCTCTTGATTGCACTGATAAAATTTGGAGATGTGAGAAAGAGAGAATTTATTCATTGTATTGAGAAGGGATACAGTAAATGGAAGATGTTACTTTTATTATATATATTTCTTTGATTGAATTTTATAAGATCCTTGTATTATTTGTATAACTTTTAAATAATCATAATGCCTTAATATAAAAAAAGAACCACAAATATGAAACAATAGTACCTGGGTCCTGAAATTAAATGCATTTTTAGAAATTTTTTTATTATGCTTTCTATATTTTTGATGACTATACTTCTTATTTTTACATTTTGTTGAAATATAGCATACTTAAATATAAGTGCACATAAATCTACAGCTTTATAAATTTTTCACAAATTACACAAATCCATGTAATCAGCACTGAGATCAATAAAGAAATCATTACAAATCCCTGTACTCCCATTTTTTTGGGGGGAGGGCATTTTTTTCAGTTCCTTCCTTCCTTCCAAGGATAACCACTATTCTGACTGCTGAGAGTATAAACTTTGTTGTCTTTGTACTTTGTTAGAGGTGGAATCTTTAAATATCTGCTCATTTATGGTTAACTTCTTTAACTCAACTTTATGATTGTGAGATTCATCTGTTTTGTTGCATAAAAGTCTTATTTTATAATAGAATAATTTACCTGTGTTTCAACAAAATATTTGATTTGTTAAATCCTGAAATACAAATTTAAAAACAAAATAAATTGTTTTGCTGCAGAAATACAGAGCAATGGAATTGTCCTTTGATTTACCAAGATGACAACAACAACAAAACAACCACAAAAGGTTATTCTTACCAACTGCTGTGGTCTGAATGTGGCCCCCAAATTTATATGTTCAAACTTAATCCCCAATGATAGTATTAAGAAGGGGGGGCCTTTAGGAGGTGATTAAGTCATAGAGGCTCTGACATCCTAAATGGGATTCAGGCTTTATAAAAAATCTTCACTCAATACTGGCCCCTTTTGCCCTTTCACCTTCTTCTAGTGAGGACAGAGTTCCAGGTGCCATGTTGGAAGCAGAGACTAGTCCCTCACCAGACACCCAACTTCTGCGTGTCTTGACATTGGACTCCCCAGCCTCCATACCTGTAAGCAATAAATTTATGTTTTTTATAAATTACCTGGTCTCAGGCATTTTGTGATACCAGCAGGAATGAACTAAGACATCAACTCTGTTTATAATTCACTTTTTCCTGATGCTCCCCAACTGTCAAATGTCTTGGTTCTCCTAGAAAGAGGGCCTATACTTTCTTCTCACACAAATATAACTTTTAAAAGCATCTTGGATAGATCTATCTTTTGTTGTCATTGTCTTAGTGAGCTAAAAGATTCCAATATATCCTGATCGAGAATGGTATAGAACAAAAAGTAATTGACATCTGCAATCATTCATTTGCAGAGTGTGTATGTTACTTGATCCTCCAAAGCAAAATTGGGTAGCATCATCTCTATGGACCCTAATGCTAAATTCTCAAGTGGATTTCTTTGCTGTAGCCAGGCCCCAAAAGCTCAAGCCTAAACCTACTGATGGAAGGTAGCAAAAGTTTCCTGATATTGAGCAATACAGACCTAGAACTACATAGAGAATATGACAAGTCAAGACCAGTGACTAGGTTGTTTAATTCATCTATAAGAGGCCAAGTTATCCATTCTATTCCAGCTCTGCCACTCTGGAAAGAGCCCGCTAGCCAGTCGTGCACTGCCAAAAATTGTTGACTGTAACTCTGTCTTAGAGAATGCATGGTATGATGCACAGTCCTGGGTGCCATCTGTGTCTGCACCACATCATGTTTCTGTTGTATATGGACAATTCTATAATTCTGACCCTTGTTTTTGTCCCAGAAGACTTGCCCATTAGTGTGGTAAGAAATGCAGAACTCGATTTTATCATCAGTTGGAATGGCAGAGGGTAAGTCAGTGGCAAACCAGAAAGTGTCACTCTCTGAGCCACCATAAACATTTTTCAGGTAGACACAGTCACCATCAGTGTAGCTTTTCCAAGTATCAAAAGCGATATAGATCTGAACCTCCAGGGAGTCAAAGCTCATGTTTTTGACTTTCACAATCCCTGTCACTGTTGGCTCTTGGAAAGAACAGTTCTCCAGACAAAGTTCTTCTGAAAGTGGTTCCAGAAACTTAAGTAATCAGTTGAAGCCTCAAGAAAATCTAAAATCAACTTTTTCTCCTCATGGAATTTAAGCCAGAGGAGATACTGTTAATGTCTAAGAGATCAGACTGGAGATCCCATGCTGGTTCTTCTGGGAGGTCAGAGAAGATGTGGTTATTCAATGAGAGAGAGATCCCTGGAGTCAACAAACACAACCCACTTCTTAGCTTAGTTGTGTGAGCACTTGCAGTCATTCTGTGATTCTGTTTTATGTTGAGACACAATTTCAGAAGCTTTAATTTATGTCATAAAATGTCTTCATTGAAAGTCATCATAGAGCCCAGAAAACTCTTCAGAGGTGGTGACTGAGCCAAGCAAATCCTCATGGGCACATCCATTGTCATGACTGAACTCGTCAAAGCATATAGATTTAAAACCTGGATCAGGCATAATCAGCTATGCCTTGCATGATCTGGCCTCTGCCCTCCCCATCAACATCCCCGTCTGTCACTCTCCTGCTTGTTCACCCTGCTTCAGCATTGCTGGCCTCCTTGCTATTACTCAAGCATGTCAAGCACATCCTTCATCAGGGCTCTTCTATTTGTTGTTTCCTCTGCCTGGAGCACTCTTCAAAGTGTAAATTTATAATAAAGCAGTTAAACAAGATGCAGAGGAAATAAGACACAGTGAAATACCACAGGGTGGCTTTCTGATGATGAATGAAGTTGGGTAAGAAGTTAGAACTTTACTAGATATTCTAGCCAGGGCAATTAGTCAAGAAAGAAGCAGCAAAAGTCTTCCTGATTAGAAAGGAAGAAGTAAACTACCTCTATTTGCAGATAATATGATTTTGTAGATAGATAAAGGACTTGTATCTAGAACATATAAAGAACTCTTAATAATTAAAAAAAATCTAAAAATGAGCAAAGGATCTGAATAGATATTTCTCCAAGAAAGATGTGCAAATGACCAAAAAATATACAAAAAGATGCTCAATATCACTAATCGTTAGGGAAATGCAAATCCAAACCATAATCAAAAAACAGAATATTTTACAGTAATCAAAAAACAAAAAGACAGGTTGCAGAGAAATTGGAACCCCCTCTATAAAGTACTGGTGGGAATGCAAGATGGTATAGCCCTTTTGCAAAATAATATGGCATTTTCACAAGTGATAAAACATAAAGGTAGCACATAATCCAGAAATCTTCTTTTAGGTGTATACCCAAAGGAAATGAAAATGAAAGAGACAGAGAGATAGAGAGAGAGAGGGAGAGAGAGAGAAAGGCGAGAACTCTGAAAGGTAGTAACAAGAAAGTATTAAGTAAATGAGCCAAAGACAGCCTTTGCATATTTGCTTCTAGGCTATTTATTTCTTCACTGAAGGCTGAGACCCATTAGCTCAAAAGTCAGCTATGCCAAACTAAAATTTTTATACATCCAATTATTTTAAAAATAGCTGAGACAAATTTCTAGCCATTTAGAGCCTGCCTGCTTTGCAAACCCAGAAAAGCCACCCCTACAATAGCAGTTACCTATTGATAAAATAGGGCCATGTGGTCATAAGGCCCCAAGTGGTTGCTGCCCTTTGGAGCTGACCCAAAGTCTCCCCACTCTGCTGTTGAGAAACAACTCCCAGACAAATAAATCCCCTCTTAAATCGCCATCTGACCTGGGAATTCCCTTGCCCTCTATCCCGAACTGGATAGGATGGCTCATTCTGGATGGATGGTGGCCCTTCACCATGAGACACTGGATGTCTCAGGCTATGAGGGACTTCTCTGACGCAACCCTGTTTTCAGGTGCACTCAGTAAAGCCTGCTATGTGTTACTGCCTCTTGTGGTCACACCTTTTGCCTTTATGAGGTCCCAAATCCCTCCAACCCCTCACAGAAGGTAAGCTGGACTGGGATCCCAGGCCTAGTGTAACAGCACAGCACTTCTCTACATAACAGAAGAAGGCCTTCCAGACCCTGCATTTACCAACCCTCAATCTGTCAAAAGAAGGAATCCTAGGTAAGCTTATTTTCCTGCGAGGTGAAGCATGAGGCTTTCTGACAACATTGGGCAAGTCCAATGCTACCAGCAAAGGGGATGGATGGGGAGCCCTGACAGTAGTAAGGAGCCAGCAGAAACACTCTCTGTCCTTGACCTTTCATGACTTCCCCTTCCCATCAAGAGATATTGTGAGATGAACCGGCAAAATTGTTAAGGTTTCCACACTACTAGTAACTGTTATAAGTCACACACATACATATTTTTTTTTGTATATATATATATATATATATATATATACCTAGAACAATACTTACAAAAACTATACAAAGAGATACCCTCAAAAACATATATGTAAATCAAAATGAATGCTTTGGGTTCAAGCAACTCTGCAGGAAGATAGGAAAAGAGAAGCAGAGGAATGAGAACCAAAAGAAACAAACAAAATAGAAGACTTAAGCCCTAACATAAAAATTACATTAAATGTAAATACTTTAAATAGCCGATCAAAGGATGAGATCAGCAGAATAGATAAATAATTTTGTCCAATTATATTCTATCCAAATTCAATGATATCAATATGTTGCAATAAAAGAACTAAAACCTGATAGGCCATGCAAACATTGATCAAAGAAAAGCATGAGTGGCAAAATTAATATTTAATAAAGTTGACTTTATAGCAAAGAAAATTACTCGGATTACAAGGGATAGTGCGTGATAATAAAAGAATCAATCCATGAGGAAGATATAATGATACTAAATGTGTATGCACAAAACAACGGACCCTCAAAATACATGGAGGGAGCTGTTACAGCTAAAAGGAGAAATAGACAAATCCACAATTATTGTTGGGGAACTTCAACATTTTTTCCCTACAACAGATATAACTAATAGAAAAACTAGGATATAAAAGATCTGACCAAAACATCCAAAAGGATTTAATTGACATATATAGAATACCCTGCCTAACAACAGTAGAATACACTCTAGGTTTGCTGTAGGTCTTCTTAATCATGTGGATGTAATTCCTACTATTAATTCTTCTTTAAATGTTTAATAGAATTCTCCAGTGAAACCATCTGAGCCTGGAGAACTCCTGTATTTGTTTTTATAACTGACTGTGAATCTACAATTATCGTAATGAAAATTTTAATTAAAAAAAACTTGGAAGTTGAAATTTAAAGTAGAATTGAAAGCATTTTTCTTTTTTTTAAAGGAGTAACAGGAAGATTTCTAAGATAAGTGAAAATAAACAAAGACATATAGGAAGCAGCAAGCCTAAGATAAAACAGCAGGTTATAAATCAAAGTGGAAATAAGAAAATAACAGCAAGGAGTGTGTGTCAGGGCAAAAAGAAATTCCAGAACAATGCCAATATAGTTATTGACAACGTAAGCTGCCCTGTAATAAAACAAACAGGAAGAGCGAAAGGGAAAAAGACAAGGTAATGTAGATACCTGGTGATTTTACATTTGGAAATGATGTTATGCACCAGACAATGTAAACACAGGAGAGAACTGAGGACAGATCTTAAGACCCTCCTCCTTCTTATTTACTCTCATGTACCTAGTTTGAGGGGTAATTTCCTGTCATAAACAGGTTCCTGTTTGACAAAGGCATATCCACAAATAAGCCAAGGAAATAACAGACAGTTCTCACATATTTCCCAAATCCATATCTCTGGTCTTGACCTCTATTCTGAACTTCAGATCAATGTGCTCATTTGTCCATTCAATACCTGCACCTTCATCCTGCAGCTGTTTTAAATTCAACATCTCCACAAACAACTTTTCTCTTGCTTTTCCTTCAACCTTGTATAAGACTGCATCATCTTCTATCTTTCAAAGTAGAAACCTGGACTTCACCTTTGATCCTTCTCTTCCCATTATTGCTCACATCCAAACATTTACTAAATCTGGTATATTTTACTTCTCCCTTTCCCCCAGCCCTCACTTTATTTAAGGTCACTGTCATTTATGAATTACAAAGGCCTCTTAACTGCTCTTATGAGCAGTTCCCCCCATACTTAAGTCTGCTCTTTATACTGAAATCTACAAAGTATCCCTAAAAACATACATACTCAGAACACAACACTACTTTAAAATATTCATTGGTTCCTTGATGCAACATAGGATATCAATACAATTTGTGTTCAAATCAGTATATTACAGAGTGACAGAAGACGACAGTAAAAATTAAGATGAGACAGTGGTATCAATCAGGCCTGTGCTGGGGAACCTGGGATATGAGATAACCTTATTTTGCCTCATGGTATCTTCAAAGCCCTTCACAATATGGCCTACACTTCTCCTTCAATAGTCTCCCCAACTCAGGACTGGCTACATAATTTGCAGTTCCAAATGCAAAATAAAAATGTGAGGACCACTGTTCAATGGTTAAGAATATCAATTTAGCCACAGCAAAGCATGACATCAAGCAAGGGGTCATTCTGAGCACAGGGCCTTGTGTGACTATGCAGTTCACAAACCCATCAAGCTGCCCTGCTCTCACCCCTACAATTATACATTTCTACCATTTGGAAATTCTCACTGCTTTACAGATACACAATACCATTTCATAACTACTTATCTCTGTACTCTCTTTATATTGTCTATTCCATCTTCTCAGAATGCCTGTCCATGTTTCTTCCACACACGAAACAACTGAAATGATACCTCTTGAATCAAATCTTCCCTTTATTTCTCTACCAATTCAATTATTCTGTTCCATATGTTGTCATATTACTTTATGTCTATTGTATTTACCATCTTCAAGTATAATTGCCTCTCATGATATTTTTATCAACATACCTTTTCCAATATATCTTTAAGTAGTTTTGTTCCAGTATTTTAAAGGATCTCTCTGATAAGTCCAGGATCTCTGCCATCTCTCTGTCTGCTTCTATTGACTTTTTCCTTTGTTGACCATAGGATGTCATTATCTTACTTTTTAGTTTTGTTATGTGCAAGATATTTTGCATATCTTACTTTTATTATGTCTTACGGGTTTGTTTGTTAAATGTAAAATATTTCATATAAAACAATTGTAAGCCCTAAAGTAAATGATACTAACTTCCAGAAATGTCGTGCCCCTTCTTTTGTTTGGACACTAAAGTGGAAGACTTCATCACTATGATACATAGTTGAGCTATGCTGACTTTATTGCTGCTTCAGTTACATTCAATTCGCCACAGGCATCACGTGTTTTGCAGGGAGGATCTTGTGCTTTAGAACTGAGCCATCACCTCTCTGTACCAGGAATGATATCCTTCTGTTTTATAGCTCAGCTGCCAAATTTTTAATTCATTGGAAAGAAGCCTTTGCAGTGTTGTCCTTGGTTTTCAACTCTAAAGATCTCTTTTCACTCTGATTCCCAATCCCCAAACTTACAATTGTGAAGCACTGGATTGTCTCAAAGTTTTCATTCGGTTCTGTACCAGCCTGTGTAGCTGAGACCAGTGAGTCTGAGCTCTCCTACTCATCACCTCCATCCCCTTCAGAGGGTTGCTGTATTATTCTTAGTGGAGGCTCTGCCTGCCTCAGAGGGCATCTCTCAGCCCCCCTGCCCTCTTCCCAGGCTTTTGGCACAGTATCCTCAAGTATGAGGTGAAGACCTGTGGGAAACATTTGGTGGGTGGTTGCAGATTTGCTCTGTGTAAGGATCTTTGGAAATCTAATCTCATGCCAGCCTACGCACAGCCATTAAAAGTTCATTAAAAGTTTAGCTGGCTTTCCCTTATCCCTTCTATGGCAGGTACCTCCTCCTCCACTACTTTGCATGAAGCGAGAACAGCTGTGGAACTCTTCTCTTCTGTGAAGGGCTTGCCTTTTTTCTGGAAATTAGTTTATTTAGGTTTTATTGCATCCTCAGTTCTCTGAAGGATTTTTAAAAAGAGCTATGTGTTTTTGAAGGTTATCCAGTTCCTTTGGTTGTTAGGATAAAAGCAACGATTTCCTGTGACTTTCTATATTCTAAACAGAAGTCCCATATAATCTTTTTATAACATCTCAATAACATATTTAAGATTCTGGGTTGTTAAATATTTACCATACAATAAAGAGTTCTCTTCCACATTAAATGCTTCCTTACACAATCACTTTCTTAAATAGTGAGTTGATTTTTTTTTTTAGTTTAAAAGGTTATAATGACAGATTATTAGATTATTTGAGGTGGATTTTTAAGATTTTCTATTCATTTGACATATTTGACCTTCAAATGGATACCCAAGTCACTGTAGTCCTCAGAGTATAAGATGACCTGTCCACTTTAGATTTTAAAGAAGACATTGTGAATTTTCTTTTTGGGGTCAACTTTTTTGATAATTACAAAATTTTTTAGAGCCAGAGGGTTGACAGTTGAAAATGACACCACTTCCACAAAGTACAACTTTGGACAAACTGATATTCAAACAATACATCTGTATTTCTGCTATGAATCTTAATAAGCCCAAAAGCTTTCATGTACATTATCTCTCTGGATCTCACAATCACTTTCTGAGGTATACAATATTAATAAAAGTAATTAATATTACTCTCTTTCTATAGATTAATAAATTAAGGCTAAAAGACCTGCCAGATGTTACAAAATTGTTTTAGATCTTCTAGCTCCAAGCCCATATTTACTCTACTGACTCTCCCACCATACCCTGTCAGAAATTATAGGAAACTGAATGCATTTTTCAAGGTGTATTGGTTATTAGAAGTGGGACTTCAGTCTTCACGAAAAGAACTATATGAAAACAGAAATAGGTTTGCATAAGTAAATCTTTTCTTTTTTCCCTTCTCCCAATGTTTCATGTGATTTATTTCTAGAGAGACAATAATTTTCTTCTCTACCTCTTATGGTCTTCTTATACAATGGCACCCAAGCCCTATGCAAAAAGATGAATTTACTCCAGTGAGTGAAATGGGTGGTAAGTTGTTTCCTGAACTACATGCACAGGGTGCAAACACACAGATCTAAGATTGTGCTATGAGTTTCCTGACTGCTCTGTAATATAGCTTCCATACTGTTACCAGTGGATCCCTGTTATGTGCTGAATAAAGTCTTAACTATTTAGCTTGTCATTGAAAGATCTGCACAATTTTATACCCCCCACCTTTCTAGCCTTATTGTATCTCACATGACCCTTATTCTGGTCCTAGTAATCCCTGAACTCGTTCCTGAACATAAAGCTGAAACTTAATGTGGTGGAAGAAACTCTAGACTTAGAGTAGAAAAACAGAAACTTGAGAAATTTATATAACCTTGACTAGTTTTTAAACCTGCTTAGAACTCATATTGTTATATACTTGTCTATACGATGAACTGGCTGGAATAGAGGATTTCAAAGTTCCTTTCAAATTCCAACAATTTTTAATTAAGTGGATTTTTTTTTCCTGCTCAAAATTTAGTTTTTTTTTTTTCTTTTGCTACTTAAATAGTCCAGATAAAAGGAATTGATATTGTTAATTCTTCCATGCTGTCTCCTTGGGAAAGAATTGCTCCAGCCTTAGATGCTATTATTTGCTAAGTATATCTTGAAATACACAATGGTTCAACTTAGAAATCTAATTGTTTACATTTATTTTAATAAAAATGCCATATAGGATTTTTTCCTGCTGGTTTTAATATTAATATACTGCAACAAAGACATTTTAAAAATTTCAGTCTTCAGACTTAGTTGTGATTTGAAAGAAAATATGTGAAGACGAGCTTTGACTTTACTAATAAGATTTGGTTCATGAGACTTCTCAAGAAAATTCCACATTTAGAGACTGAATACAACCTATGTTTCCAGAAATTTCTTATCCTCCAGTCTCAGCGAGAAAGTAGCTAGACCATTTGTCAACAAAGGAGAGCATTTCTGCTGAGGTAATTCACTAACCAGACACTGAGATGGTCATCTCATGCCAGGGTGTATTCTGCAGCCAGAGACTACACCTTCTATTTCAGGTTTTATGACAAATCTATGTTTTTAGAGCAGCTTCAGACACTGAAATTGGTGAGACACTGTTTTTAAACAGATAATATATCTGGATTAGTTCACCTCAAAATAGGTCCAGGAAACACCCTCCCTACTTCAGACACTAAATCTAATGCAGGTTTCCTCTTGGAGGTTCTTCTTAGCTTTTAACATCACCCATCCCAGTCAGTGACAATTAAATGACTTTAGTTAAGTTCAGTAAGCCAATTTAAAGGAATTACTATGGGTAATTTAATGGGATATAGAGCTCATTTTTCTGAAGTTGTTCTTTCAGAGGGCCAAGAATGTATGGTTTTTCTTGATGACAAATTAAGCGCTTGATCTAAACTGTTGCTTTCATGGAATTCTTGTGGTGCCTTGGCTGTAGTAACAACTTCAGGTCACTGAATATTCATTCCATGGAAGCTGTCATTGACTGATCACACCATATAGTAAAACCATGTTTCTCAAATATGTTATTCATTAATATAGCCATAATCCTTTAGGAGTATAACCATCAATAAAATCTTAGATGAAAATGATTTAAGCATTTTTAGTTTCACTAAAAATGAGGAAAATACATGAAAATGGAACTCCTATTTTAGCATGAGGATCTACAATATACAAATATACACACTCTGCATATTTCCTACTTAAATTTAATCCCACAATAGTGTCATGAAATAGAATTGTTCATCTTTTATGAAAAATAAAAACAAGGTATACACATACCTAGCTCCTTGCCCAGGTCACTGAGTCCAGGTCTATCTGACTCTAAAGCTCTATGCTTTTTTCAAGAAACTTCATTGACTTTCACCTAAATCATTTTTTTCCCTTAAAAATTTTGCTTTTACTGGAAAAAAATATCACCCTCAATTTTATCTGAGAGTTTGGGGAGGGGGTTGAGAAAATTAAAAAGCATCAGTAGAGGAAAAAAAAATTGTTTTCCTTCTAATATTTGAGTCTCTCCTTGAAATTGGTTAGATTTAAGCATAATTTTAATCAAACAAATACTTCTTAATAAGAATGAAAAAAGTGGAAGAGAGTAAATGTCTATAAATTTAAGTAAAGCAGCAAAAATATATGACAGTTATAGAAGTGAGATATTCATTCTTATTTTCTAAACATCTCTATAGAAAAAGTTTTTTAAAATTTTATTTGTTTATTTTATTTCATTTTTAATTATAATGGATACATAATAGTAGCATATCTTTATTGGGTATGTATGATGTTTTGATACAGACATATAATGTGAATTAATTAATCAGGGTTATTGGAATTTCCATCACCTCAGACATTTACCATTTGTGTTAGGAATATTCCAATTCCACTCTTTCAGTTATTTTAAAGTATACCCTAACTCATCATTCATTATTGACACTTTGTTGTGCTATCAAACATTGTTCATTCTATCCAACTATCTAAAAATATTTTTGTACCCATTAGCCACCTCCACTTTATTCTCCCCTCCCTGCTACCCTTCCCAGCCTCTGGTAGCCAACATTCTAATCTCTGTCTCCATGAGCTCAATTGTTTTTGATAATTAGCTCCCACATATGAGTGATAACATGTGAGATTTGTCTTTCTGTGCTTGGCTTATTTCACTTAATATAATGTTCTCCAGTTCCATTCCTGTTGATGCAAATGGTAACATTTCATTCTTTTTGTGCCTACATAATATTCCATTATGTATATGTACCACAATTTCTTTATCCATTCATCCATTGGTTGATGTTAAATTGATTTCAAATTGTGGACGTTGTGAATAGTGCTGCAATAAACATGGGAGTGCAGATATCTTTTCGACACACTGATCTCCCCCACTTTGGATCTATATCCAGCAGTAGGATTACTGGGTCATATGGTAGTTCTAATTTCAGTTATTTTAGGAACCTCTATAGTGTTCTCCATAGTAGTTGCACTAATTTACATTCCCAGCAACAGTGTATGAGGGTTTCCCTTTCTTCACATCCTCACCAGCATTCATTATTGCCTATCTTTTGGATAAAAGCCATTTTAACTGGGGTGAAATTGTATCTCATCATCATTTTGATTTACATTTCTCTGATGACTAATGATGTTGAGCATTTTCTCATATACCTGTTGGCCATTTGTTTATCTATCTTCTTTTTAGAAATGTCTATTCAGATCCTTTGCACATTTTTTAAATCAGATTTTTTTTCTATTGAATTGTTGGAACTCTTTATGTATTCTAGTTATTAATTCCTTGTCAGATGGGTAGTTTAAAAATATTTTCTCCTATTATGCGGGTTGTCTCTTCCCTTTGTTGATTATTTCCTTTGCTGTGCAGAAGCTTAAAAAGCTTTTTTTAAAGGCAGAAAAAGGTAAGATAAAGTTAAATATGTGTATCTGAGCAAAAATGCTAGGGTATGGGAAGTGAAATTTAAGCTATCTTGACTATCTAGCTCATGGTATTAATACAAAAATAAATTGAGCTTATTTTGTTTTAAAGTATGTACAAGTGCCCTAAATACATTTTGGTGAATATATATTTATATGTTTACATATTAAATTCGTTCTCTTTACCTGTCTTGATATATAGAGATAGGTCCTAATAAAATTAAGAAAGCTTGACAGAGGAGATAAACATTTTCATTCATTAAGAATAACACGACTGCAAATCCATGATTGACATATGGACTAATAAGTCCATATTTTATGGTAGTTATGGTCAGAGGTAGAAGTGAGGGGAACAGAAGAAATCTTCTTGTTGTATCCTCCTGAAATTATAAAAGCTCTTTTCCTAGAAGTCAGAACCAAAATGTCACAAAGACAATTGCCTGAGAGGAGTGGATTAAACACAAATTATATTATTTCTTAAACATACCAGGCTTTTTCCCTCCCATAATGGAATGTGCCTGTATTCAGTTCTTTTTGCAACCTGAATGTACCCTAGTTTAGATTGTGTGGTAAAACTGGAAGCTCTCAGAGTCTGTGGGAACATGGTTTTATTGGGAAGTGAGGAAAGCATGCTGATGGATCATAATTCCTTCAAGTACCACTAATATTAACATCACTGGTGTCATTATTCACTGAGTGGTGTATAAGAGGAGCCTTTTTTTTCTCCTCCAACTCATTCCATACAGGCATTGGGAACGGCTCATTTCAACAAGGAAGCAAAGGCCCAGGTGTTACTGAAAATGCAGACAGTGTAACTATGGAAATAAATCCAATCATCACTTTATGTCTCCTCCATTACTCAATACTAAAAAAAGAAAAAGAAAAATATCATCCTTTGAGCCATAGCTACTATAAACTGTAGGTAAAACATATGCTCTCAGGCACAAAGTGCTAATTATATTTTCTTTTATAGAAATGCATGTGTGTCTTTGTGTGTACATATAATATGTGTGTGTGTCTATGTCTGGTATATAATTCATTCTGTGTAAAAGATATAGAAATTGAAGTATTTGTGTAAAAGGAATTCTATATTTGTTCTACATACATAGTAGATTGTAACCAACTACTAAGTTTCCCTGAGAGACAAATTTAAAATCAATATACACACAAATGGAGTTATTCTGTGTTAGTTAGGAAACCATTACCACCTATTCCTCACTGCTCTATTGAAAGGGAATAAGTGGCAGGAGAAAAATTCTTTCTCATATTATTTATTATCCAATCAGACAACCCATTATAGGTTCTCTCTTAAATTGATTCTAGTTTTAATTATAAATTAATCCCTAAGACTTTGATTCATAGAGAAAAGAAAACCTTCCATAAGATTTATTTTTATAAAGAAAAATAATGGATTTGTCAATTTGAGTGTCAGTTTTTCTCCTTTACAAACACTTATATTCAATAGCAAAGGAAAAAAAACAGGCATTTTACTTCATGATATAGCAGTAAACTCACCAAAAAAACTTTGAAAAGTACAAAGTAATCTATGATTTACAGTAGAAAAAAATATAGATTTTTTTGCATTATTAAAAGTAATAAAATTACATGCTTTTTCAAATTTCTGCTGAGTTTGTGTAAAATATTGTCCCAATTTTGCAGTCATGGAGACAACCAGTTGATGTGTGACAGTAATAAGACCTGACCAGTTAGTCAACTGTACAATCATTTTCATACAGTGGCTCCCAAACCTGGTCCTTCTTCTCATTTTTCTGGGACTTTTTAAAACTTGAAGTGCTCAGGCTACACCTCAATTAATTGAATCAGAATTTCTAGCTTTGCAAAATAGGCATGAGAATTTTCTATAATGGCCAAGTAGTTCTACTTTGAAGCCAGGGTTGAAAAGCAGTATTGTCTTTCAACAATATAAGAAAATGAGTTTGTTAAAGGGTAAAATATGAAGTAATCTCAAAACTCTACTGACATATCCAGTGGATTGAGTTCCAGAACTCTTTTAGATAAGTGAGAAACTTTTTCATCAGTAACCAATCACAACAGTTGACCATTTTCCCACTTAGGTCGAGAAGCTATTTAAATAACTATATTTAGATGGTGGAAATGCAGCAAATAAACTGCTATATGTTGAGTAGCTTTTCACATATTGTATTCAAAAGATGGAAAACACATTCACTTATTCCTCAAAAATTTTTGTGGATTTAATGATTACATGCCAGCAATTGTTCCCATATGGAATCATGGGATTGAGTCAAACATGACCTGACAATTTAAGTTATTTATAGTGTGAATGTGTATATTTATTCAACATATACAATTGAGTTCCGCTATACATAAAAAATTGTTCTAAGTATAGGTGCCTCAAAAACAAGAGATAAAAAACCATGCCCTCTTCAGCTCAAGGTTTGAAGACTTCCTGGCTTATCTTATGCACCTCAACACCAGGAACCACAAATTGCAAATTTAATAGGTCATTTTGTATCAAAAGGTCAATTATGAAGAGCCTAGAATTTTCCAATTATATGAATATATTCTCTGGGTTCTGCTATGGCCCAGACAGTGTTAACTTTTTTTTTTTTTCTATTGTGGGTTTTGATTCCCCCCTCCCCAGAAATTGGTTTTATTTGATGTACCCAAGTCTTAAGTTTCTTAATAAAGAAAAATATCGCCATTAAACAAACAAACAAACAAAGAAAAACCATGCTCTGTGGAGCTTGTTTTCCAGGGAAAAATAGGAAATAAGTATAAATAAGTTAAAAATAGGAAACAGTAGATGTGGAAAAACATCAAAGCAATGAAGGAGGATCAGGAGTGTGAGTAGAAAAAGCATTGAGGACAATGTTAAACGGGATATTTAGGAAAGGCCTCATTGAGAATGTGACATTTAAGGAAATACTTTAAGGGGAGAAGGGGTAAGTCATGGGATTACTTAGAAAAGAGAGTTCCAGGTATAACTCTCCTGGAATTGCAAGTATGAACTATGCGGGTGGTGAGATTGGGCCTGGGATAGAAGGTGAAGGGCCTTTTGTACTGTGCTGAGTAGTTTAGACTTTCTCATATAAGCAATGAAGGAATACCAGAAGTTTTTAGGTAATCTGGAAACAATGCAGATGAAAGGTTAGAATGAGGAGTAATTGGAGACAAACACCCATTAGAAGGTTCTTATCCTGGTCACAGTCTAGTAGAGAACGTAAATAAGTATTTCCAGTTATGGTGAGAGAACTATAACAATAGCATACACTGGAACACAATAGGAGTGAGAGGAAGAAGGAAAATTTAAGCTAAATACAAGCATTAAGAATGGCTTCATCAAGGAAGCAATCCTTAAACCGAATCTCCAGAAATTAGTAAATTTCTTTCAATCACACACGGCGAAGAGGAATTCCAGACAAGGAGAGTCACAAAGGCACAGAGATCTTAAAGAGCATGATAAATTAGAGGATGTAAAAGGCTGGTCTGAGCACAAGGAATAAGCAGAGAAAGGGAGAAGTAGAAGCCAAGTGCAAATGCTTTTACGGAGTTGGAACATGGTTCTGTGGGGGATGAGGATCGAACGAAAAGCATTAAGTGTGATCATAGGATGCTTAGATCTGTATTTTCTGTACTTTATAAGGCTGTTCTGTAGCAGTGCTCAGGAAGAACTGAGATTCAGTGAGACTAGAAGAAGGAACACTGGATGGTAGACTATTGAAATAGTTTGGGACATAAAGAATTGCAATAGACCAGGAGTAATTGTAGTGCAAAGTAGACGATGAGTTCAAGAGGTATTTCAGAGACTAAACTCTATTCTATTTGGTGACAAACTATATGTACTTAAGTAAGGGAGAGGAAGGAATTTCAACAATACATAGGTTTCCATCTTGGCCTCTTACACAACGTAGAGAAAAAAAGAGCAGGTGAGATGATGAGGGTGGGAAACAGTCAGTTTGCTTCTGAACATATTAAATTCCATATGGACCTCCTAGATTTAAATGTCTCATAAGCAACCTGAAATATGCATTAAGCTGGCATAAAATGGGCATTCCACAGATACTTTTTCAATGTTGAGATGCAACATTTTAAGTGAAGTGTAATTGGTCCAGCCTAACTTGCCACACTTGCAGTATGTTCCAACTCTTCAAAGATAAGTCTTACACTTATATCACATGCTATTCGTGTACTAGATAATGCATTCTGTCTCCTAGAACAGCTTCCAGTGCTAAATTCTATAATACACAACATACTTGTGGCCCAGAACCAAAATCAACAGTGCAATGAGTGAGAAAATGGCTCTGAATCCTCTCCTTGACAGAACCCGTATGGGGTGCCACTTTTCTTTGGTGCAATTTAAAAGGCATACTTTCACTTCATTTTGATAAATGTTTAACCTCTATACTTGCATTAGAAAATCCTTAATCTGGATGTAATTGCCAAAGACATAATACATAAAAGAGAGAGATATGGTGGTGAAAAATCCATTTTAAACATGGGCCTGGGAAACAGAGGCATGATTTATTTAAGCTAATACTTAAAGCTAATACTTTAAACTAATACTCTGTTACAGTTCTAATGATGTTGCATAGCTACTTCACAAGGTGAATGGAAAAAGTACTTATCCATAGATTTTCATTATGATAAAATATAATTTAGTGTAGCCCATTTAATAATTATTGTGTGATTAAATAATCCATACAAATTAAATAACTTACCGTGCTTTAGAAGGTCATATTAAAAGAAACTCCATGAAAATTTGTGACATGAATAAGAATATTTTCTATTGAGAAGTTCCTTACTCTTTGAGCTAACAAGAAAATGATATTTATTTCTTGTGGGTCATAAAAACATTTATAACACTCATGAATTTTGAATATCTTCTGTGACTGATGAGAATTAATAAAAGAATCATGAATTCTATGTGAGGTTACATTATAAATTAATAGAATTTAAAATATGTTTTTTTCCCATTTGCACACTGATTTATTGCTTTGATATCAATGTCTCATTAAATAATGTAAATATAATTATAACAGAAATAATTACTTGTCTGAGTATAAGTTCCCTGTCAAAGGAAGAAAATTATTATGTGTATTTGAGGATACTTCATTCTTATGTATACAATTTGTGCATCTCTCTTAGTGTGTTTATCTAGAAAGAAATGCCACATACTAAACTAAATAATGTCTAAAATCCTTAGTCTGTTTCCTATTCTTCCTAATACTAATAACCATGAAGAAACTCAGAGAAAAAGACATCATTATTAATAGTGGCAAAATTCACTAATATAACATTTAAGATAGGCCATTTGTTTCATTAATCCTGAAAATCCCACATAGTGGTAATATTATTGACTCTATTTTACAGGCAAGAAAAATGACACTTAGAAAGAAAATAAATGCTTTGCCCCAACATTACATACTTAATAATTGGCAGAGTTATCTTGGCCCCAACCATCTCTAGTAATTCAGAGTTCAAATCTTAATATTTGTTCCCTACTCCAAAATGCACTGAAAAAATAGAATGTTGGTGCAGGATGACTATGCTTCTGTACTTCCACCAGTAGGATGTGCTCTTTGTGTTAAACCATGTGAATGATAATGTCATTTCAGTGACCCAAGCACAGTCTCAGTCTAATTCCTGCTAGCCACTAGCCATCCCAAGAGTCAGATTTAGAGATGATGTCTGCAACTTTGGAGCAGAATTATTTATGACTTAAAGGAAAGAACAATAAATAAGAAGTCAGGGTTTCAGAGTTCTACTCCTGATTCTGCCAAGTGACCTCAGTTAATGTTTAGAGAAGTCAAACCAGGTAATCACTCTAGACCTGTCTTCCCTGAGCTGTGACATGAAGGAGTTGAGACAGATGGTCTCCAATTTCTCTTTCCAGGCTTTGACGCTTTTCTTTGTACAGACCAAATATGTCCCAGCAGGATACAATGTATGCCCTAGGTTTCACTCATGGAATGAATGGGGAACTTCTACATGCTGCATGGTTAGTACAGTGAAGGAAGACAATGGTATATTATATGGTTTATAAGAGATGTTGAATGACTAAAAGAAAGGTGATTTTGCTTTAAAAATTGGAGCCTGGCTCAGGATTCAGATGGTGAATAATTCTGAACAACTATCTATTTTATTCACAGCAGCCCCATAATATCATTTTAGTTGGTCACCATGGACCAAGGTCATGCCCATCATCAAAATCGCTGATGGAAATGTCCTAACATGGTTAGGCAAGACGGAAATAATATGTTGCTGTGGCTGTTGGTGAAAGCTGGATATAATGCATTTGAAATTAAACTCTGCCTTGGTAGAGCATCTGAGTGAATTGTTGAATACGAATCTCATTTCTTGAAGTATGGGTCAGTAAACTCAGAATCAGAACTCCAGACCTTCTGAATCTGTCTGATATCTGACTTTAACTAAATGTCTTGAAAATGCCTTTATGGTTACTTTATTAGAAAACAGGTATGCTATTCACATACTATCACAGGGAAAATTTTCTTATACAATAGGCATATTATTAATGTAGTATCATAGGAAAATGTCACTAATTGCAAAATATTTAATATCAATTATTGAGTTCTACTTATAACCATTATTTGAAACTTTAAAAAGTAGTAAGTTTCATTCAGGTGAGCACATTAAGGCAACTCTAGGCAGATAGGATTTCTTGAGTATAGAGAACAAAAATTAATCTTTTCAAGGGGAAGGTAAGGATATTCAAGAAACTAGCTAGATGCAGTTAAAAGGACTTACTCATTATGTCCTATGAGTTATTCTTAATAAATATTCAGCTAACATTTTCTTATGCTCTCTGAAGTATATTTCTAACGGAATATCCATACTCACCCTCTAGATCTACCATCAAGATGATCCTACCATTAGGATTTCCAGATCAGTATAAAATCTACCAGTTAACAGTTTTGTTCAAAGATTCTGGAAACAGGGCTGACACTTAAAAGACAAACAATAGTTTCATATACGGCTGAGCTAAAAAAAAAAAAAAAAAAAAAGAAAGAAAAAGCATATTTCAGGAACACTACAGATATGAAAAAATAAAACTTGTAAAAGCAATGAAGTTTTAAGAACATTCTGGAGAGGATGCTATTCCACTGATGAAGTAGTAGATACTAGAGCTAATGATAAAGCAATTAGTTGATTTTTTTTTTTTTTTTGAGGACCTACAGGCAAGGCATTGTGCTATGCTGCTTCGTAATTGATAAAATCTGATTCTATTTTAGAGTTTTCAGTGCCACTAATATCAATTCTAAATCTCC
The DNA here is from genome assembly GCF_041146395.1 of Eulemur rufifrons. Classification (NCBI taxonomy): domain Eukaryota; kingdom Metazoa; phylum Chordata; class Mammalia; order Primates; family Lemuridae; genus Eulemur; species Eulemur rufifrons. Next base: position 40,394,258 of record NC_090997.1, read on the forward strand.
AAATTGAAACAATGATATGTATTCAATATCAATAACCAGACTAGTAAAAATGTGGCACCTGAAACCCTTTATGCAACTTAATTATTATTTTTATTATTATTCTTATTAAAAAAGATACCACAACAATGATCCTAACCAACATTCTTATCTCACATGTCTTTGACCTTGTGATTGCCAATGACTTTCTCTTCTTTTTATCTTTATTTTATTTATTTATTTATTTATTTATTTTGAGACAGAGTCTTGCTCTGTTGCCCAGGCTAGAGTGCTGGGGCATCAGCCTAGCTCACAGCAACCTCAAACTCCTGGGCTCAAGCAATCCTTCTGCCTCAGCCTCCGAGTAGCTGGGACTACAGACATGCGCCACCATGCCTGGCTAATTTTTTTCTATATATTTTTAGTTGTCTGACTAATTTCTTTCTATTTTTAATAGAGCCGAGGTCTCACTCTTGCTCAGGCTGGTCTCAAACTCCTGACCTAGAGCGATCCTCCTGCCTCAGCCTCCCAGAGTGCTAGGATTACAGGTATGAGCCACCATGCCCAGCTGACTTTCTCTTTTATCTCATCAACCCATGAAATAAATGGGTTTCTCAAAGACGTGCTTGAGCACTTTACGCAGGAGCCATTCATGGTTTCTAAATGCTAGTACAGCCCCACAACCACAACTACAATTACCTCCACCCATTGCTCCACACGGTGGTTGGGAACCATTCTAACATCTATCTTGTAATCTCCCAAGGCAGAGCCAAAGTTCTTTTCTCTTCTGTAGCTTTTTCTTCCCTCCTTCCTCTTTATATTACAGTGGAATTCATTGCCATCCTTCTTGCCACATTATGCAAGTAGGTTGATTAATTTCTTCTCTCTCTTTTTCTTTCCCCTCCCTCTTTCTCCCTTCTTTTTCTCATTCTTCTCTCTTTCTCTCTCTTCCCCTCTTTCTCTCTGTCTCTCTAGGCGTCTCTCTTTCTCTGTCCCTATCCTTCTCCCTCTGGTCTCTAAGCCAATTGACTCACTCTATGGTGTTCACTTTTGTGTCTGCAGCATATACAAAAGTACCTGGCACAGAGTAGGTATTCAATAAATGCTGTTGAATTAAATTGTTCCGCGCTACAAAGGACTGCAAGCTTTTACAACCCAGAAGCATTTTAATCATGCTAATTGACATCAACTTAACCAAACCTGAGGGCACCAGAATCACTCAGGGAGCTTTTGAAAATACAGGTTCAAGGGCCTTACTGCAGAACTACTGAATCAGAATCTGCCTCTTCAGGGAAGCCTAAGAAATGCTATTTTGGCAAAATTCTACAGTGATGTCAATTCTTTCCTAAACCATGGATTTAAATAAAATCTTTTTAATGACCTTGTGCTATTAAGAAAATAAGAAGATACTCCTTAGGAAAATTTCAGGTCCTTTTCTATTTTATGGGATACCCTATAGCTGCTGTCCCCAACCCCCAGGCCATAGACGGGTACAGGTCCGTGGCCTGTTAGGAAGTGGGCCGCACAGCAGGAGGATAGTGAGCAGAAGCTTCATCTCCTGAGCTCTGCCTCCTGTTAGATCAGCAGTGGTATTAGAGTCTCATAGGAGCATGAACCCTACTGTAAATTGCACATTCAAGGGATCTGGGTTGCGTGCTCCTTATGAGAATTCGATGCCGGATAATCTAAGGTGGAGCCAAAGCGGTGATGCTAGCGCTGGGGAGCAGCTTCAAATACAGATTATCATTAGCAGAGAGTTTTGCATAATTATTTCATTATATATTACAGTGTAATAAATAGAAACACAATCAATGTAGTGCGCTTGAATCATCCCCAAACCATCCCCACTTCTAGTCTATGGAAAAATTGTCTTCCATGAAACCAGTCCCTGGTGCCAAAAAGGTTGGGGACTGCTGCCCTACAGGAAAGCAAGGTGGCTTAAAAAGCATCACAATACAAATGCATTGAGCTGTCTCATATTTTTGACCATGTCAAATAATAAAGTATACTAAAAAGCTGTTCATGAGACAGCAGCTTAAATTATTCAACTATGGGGGAAAATGTTTGGTAGAGATAAAAATTCTAAAATATATGTTCCTCCTTTTTTACAAAAATGTTTAAAAGTAAACACATTTCTAACAAAGGTGCTCAGAAAGCTTTTCCAGTTGTATATATGTTTGACGTAGTCCTTATATGTTGTTCTTTTTAGTGTGCCAAGTAGAATTTTAAATGACAGTGTGGGTTATGGTATTTGCATTTGTGCTTGGACTGTTAGAAATCTGAGTCACCCTTTCCTTCTCTTCCTCTTTGGAAGATATGTATATTCCTCTAGCGAGATACCTCTGAGGTAACATGCTTATGTTCAGTTATGTTTTAAATCATCTGTAGGAAAAAGGATGTGAGATTGGAAAGCTGTTGTGTGATACTAGGCTAGTAAATCTTAGATGTCCAAATCCTCCCTTGTCTCAGCCCCCTCTCCTCCAAGTAAGGTCCCCAAGGGAGATATAAATACAGGGAAAATGGTAGAGCAAAATTCCACTTGCGTTTTGTTGAGAAGTGACCCAAATTCAAACATAGCTATCATTAAAAACTGCATGATTTAGGCCTAAAGAGGCTTCCTTCCCTCTTTTCCTAAAACTTGAAACCTAAATCTGAGCATTTTAACATCTTTGGGCCAGGACATATGGGACAGGATAATGAAGAGATGAGACTGATGAGCTCACTAATGATAAATGGCCTGGTGGTCCCCTAGGTGGGAGATATTCCCAGCCTATTACCACAGGGAAGGGGTCAAAAGTTAACTGGTAACTCTCTGGGCTTCTTTGTAGCTAGATGAAGGGAGAGGATAAAGCCAAAGAGAAGATGTTACCATGGGAAGCAGAAGGAGGCAGGGTGTGTGTGAACTTCAGTAAGACCAGTAACCCAGCCCTTCTGGAGGAGTGACAGCTGGAGGGCTAAAAGACGAAGCCTCTCTGGTGAGAGAAGCTAGCTCCACTCTACTCTAGAGGCCTAAGGGCTACAATTTACTGGGACCTTGCTAAATGGCAGGCATTTTTCATTAGCCACTTACGTGGAAATAAACAAAGACCAACCAAATGAGAATAAACAAAGGCTACTTATTCAGAGCTTTCTATAGCAAAGGGAATCAGCCACTATCTCTTGCATTCAGCAGACTAAAAGGCAGGCTGAGCAGTGGGGAAGCTTTATATTGAAAAAAAGTGTGCAAGTATGCCCCGATTGGAGGCTCTTAGCATACGGAAGCTGTAGGTGGGCTAAACAGAAATAAGGCATCTTATGTGATCAGTTAGGAAATACATTGGCTTTCTCTGGTAGGTCCAGAGTTGGAAGTGGGGACAAAAAATGGAGAAGCTGTCACTTATTAATCAAGTCCTGGACATGTGGGGTTGATTGCTACAGAGGTTATTGTTTGGCTTCCTGGATTATTGTTAGAGATATCAGTCTGACTTCCTACAGGTCTGATGGAGCAGGTTGGTTTCCTGGGCTAGTTATATAATCAATAAAGGCTGGCTTCCTGGGCAGGTTGCTACAGGTTTTGAATCAAAGTTCTCTTTTTATATGTGGTCTGCCATTGTTTGTATATTCATTCTCTCACTTGTAATTTTGCTGTTCAAAGAGTGATATATAAACCAGTGGTCAACTGTGAGCTTGTTAAAAACGTGGAATATCAAGTTCCTCTGCAGATCATTGTATCAGAATCTACCAGGCGATTCTTATGCACATTAAAGTTTGAGAAATACTGGGCCATAATTCACTCATTGTACCATAAGCAGGTACTATTCCCATTTTAAAGACCAGGAAACGAAAACTTAAAGGGGTTAATGATTGGCCCAGACATGTGTCTAGTAAGTGGAAGAGCTAGGAGGTAAACCCAGCTGACTTTCAAGTTCTACGTTTTGTGCTCAACTGAACAAAATCACTAAATTTTCTCAAGAGAGGAAGGACTAATCAGTGTCATAAGATGATGTAGAAACATATGCCAGAGGAAGGCAAGATAAACTCTTTGGAAAGCACTGGGCAACATAATGAAGTATCAGTGCTTCATTTGATAAGGTTTCATTCAGGGGCATCAAAATTAGTGAGCATTGGGTCCCCAAGCCAAGGACAATCCTACTGTTATGTGTAATCTTGAGAGAGCTCTCATTGGACCAAGGACTATTGAGCCTTGACCCAAGACATTACTTCCTTCTCATAGGAAACAAATGGATTAATAATCTATTATCAGTATTCTTAAGCAAGGCATGTGCCTTCAGAGAAAATAAAATCATACAGATTACAACAAAGGTGGAATCATGTAATGTATACAAAATTTCTGAATTTTTATTCCCTGCTTTAGGGAATAGAGGAAGACTCGCCCTTGATGTTGCAAAGAGGTAGAAAATTGTGATTATAAATTTCACCATTGAAATTGCCTCAAACAAAATTAGGAAGTTATAAAAGCATGTCACCAAGGAATACAATCGATACACACAATGAAGCTATAAGAGGGATGAAAACTTTTATTTTATTTTATTTGTCCTCTGAAATAGTGACATGGCCATGCCTAAGAAGCTTAGCTGTGGATTGTAGCAGACCCTTTCAGGTTCCCAATGGCCAAGTGAGCTACAGCAGCTCCTAGAAATACCACAGGTGACAGTTAAAGGTTAATTAGCAAAGATTGCCATAATTTGAAGTTTAAATTGAAAGTAAGGGTCATTGGACTTAAATTAAATCTTGATTCTTTCTCTCCTTGTCTATGTTCTACCAATAGTGACACAAGTCAGATTAGAAATGCAATTAATTAATTGACAATCTTCTTTGGATAAAAGGTTATATGTTTTGTAGAAAAAATGTGTGGCTAAAAGAAGGTCTTTTTCTCTAATTTCTGTTAACCACATTGGGAGAAAAATAAAGCTTTCTATCCATTCATATTTTTTTCAAAACATTTATAACCAAGGTACCACCCTTCACCTGATGGTAATTCTCACAACACTGGAATATAAAGACTCCAGAAATAAGCAATTTAAATAGGGAGTGATCTCTAAATCCATCAGATGATGGCAGATACAAATTTTTTTTATTATTTTTTATTATTCTCTACTATAAAAATATAATCAAAGACATTTAAAAATTTTTTTTTATTTTTTAATCCCAGTAGAGAAAAAAATATGATTTTGTATAAATACATAAAGATCCAGATGAACATAGCTGAAATATTTAATAAAGAAACACAATACATTCTGTTGGGTAAACTTTCATAACAAAACTGAAATTCATCATAACTAATATACCAATTTTAAGAAATAATCCTTCAGTAAGAGTAAAAAAAGAGGAATGTTCTAATTTCTCTTACTCTTTCTCTCTCTCTTATAGACAAGTGTGGTTATATGTATATATACACACATATATGTCTTATGCAAATATATGCATATGTATTTGTCTTTTCCTGAATACAATTTTAAGTTTTCATTATTTTTCCATGGGTTGTGTAGTCTCACACTTTACATACAGGAAAAGACATTAGGAAAAAAGAAGCTATTTCACTTCCTCTGAGACTAGAGCCCTTCCCTAGGACATTGTGTTCAGTCAGGTTCATGTTTTATTTGTACAGAAAGCTCAATACTGTAAGGTCATGGAAACTTTGGTGATTAATTTTCACGCATTTGAATACCAACCTATAGAGATGACAAACCTCCAGGTGAAAGAGTAGAAATGATTCTGTTGGTCATGTCTTTCAAAAGTCTACTAGAGTTTCAGGAAATCCCGGCGCTAAATGGAACTTAGTTTGAAAGTTACAAATCAATGTGGCAGCAGAATATAATTAAGTACGTTTCATGTCTTTTTGGTCTTTTTGTCACATGTATTCTTAAAAAATGTTTGTTTTAAAAGTTGTAAAAGCCTCCAGAATATTACAATTTATGTATTTGATATACTTCTACTTAACATCTTTTCTGTAAAAACTTAAATACTTTTATATAATTATATTAAAATTATAGGTAAAATATTTTTCCAAAGCAGATAGAGCAGTAATGATACTGTAATACAAGACACACAGGGAGCCATAGGGAAAAGCCTTAGATCCTGGAATTCCAAATGACACCCAACAAAAGTTGTGTCCACACACATCCCCAATTGGAAATGCTTTATTATTAATGGGAGAAAAGTAAACATACATATAGCACAAACATCATCCAACATGTAAAATCCCCAAAATGACAGAAAGCATTTTAATTTCAAACTCAGTTTGTATCACTTACATTTATTAAAGAAGTCAAATTGCAATGTTATTTTTACTTTATGAATTTTCCTTTTGGTATTCAAACCCACAGAAGGCATCGTATTTCCACTTTGACTGCAAATTCGGTAGTCCTAAGGGATACTTAATAGGTGCTTGTGGTGGTTTCAGGGTAAATTCACAGAAAGTAGAATCTTGGATGAGTCACAAAGACAACAACTTTAAGTACAATGGAAAATGGGTTACATATGGTGAGCATTTTTCGCATTAAGATGATAGACATTCTAAAGTTCAGTAATATAGAAAATAACTAGATATAATATTGCTTCATCTGTGACTATAGAACAATAATTCATTCATCCTGCATTTAAAATGTCCTTTGCCCTAAGCAACAGGTACATAGTTAATTGAGCTAAAAGGTTATATATGATAAGGACATAGGTCTAATTTGGAAAACACATGTTTTGTAATGCTTATGTTTCCTTCTAATTCTCAGAAGAATAAAGCAATCAGAATTTTGGGAAAAGGCTCTAAATGAGAATTTCTCATTGTAGCATCTAAAGCTTAACCAGACCCACAGCTGATATTGGAATGAACTAAATACTGACTATCAAAACCCGAGTGCAATGGCTTCAAGTGGTACAAGCTCTTTTCTTTTCAACTTATTTCTCAATAAGACTCCTTGTTGAACTTAGAAGCAATGAGACAAAGACGGGAAAAACGCTGGACAGAGAGTCAGAAATCACAAGTTCCTGCTACTAAAAATTTATGTAGTTTAGGGCAGGTCACTCACTCTACCTTACAAGTTCAGGAAAGGATGGCATCAGTGTTTAAGTCATATGTTTTATGACGCTATTTAATTTCTTGAATGCTTCATCTTTACCATAATGGTAACAATAACAGCAATAATATCAATAATAACAACAATAAGTTAGAACAACACAACAATGGAAGTCAGGCAATTTATGTTCTAACTACTTCTCTGTTAGTAGATTATGGAATGATCAAGCATGAGTTACTTCTCTGGGTCTTAATTTTTTGTTTTTTTTCTTTTTCTTTTTTTCTATTCTTTCTTTCTTTCTGGTACGGGGGACAAGAACAATGCTTTTACAATCAAATTCTACTTAACTGTAAGAGGCAAATCTTCAAATATGCACTCATGTGCAGGCCCACACACCCATACCTAGATATATAATAGTTGAAAAGCAAAATGAAGCAACATGCCTACATAAATATGTATTTTTCCAATTATAATATCCTGGAACCCATCAATGTATTGAATAGCCCTGAAAATCAATTATCTTGTTTTGTGTTGACCCCCAAAGGAAACATGACCTGATATTTCTATTTAATTGAAGAATATCCTGAGATTTTCAGGAATTTGATTTTAAATATATCTTCCTACAAATACTTTTTTAACGAACCATAAGGAAACGAATTGCATGATTTCCAATATTTGTTTTATCAATCTATTTGTTTTTACTGAATGACTTTCCAACAAATAAATTATAGAATCAAACATAAATCATGCTAATAGCATTGCCTTTTTTGTTTTATATACTGAGATTTCATGGAAAATTTTATGTGACTAAAAGAGTCATATTTTTTAAGCTTGAAAATCTTGAATAAACTGTTCTATAAATTCTCTTTTACCTCTGACCTTGAATAACTTTAAACAATGGGCCAGAGAAGAGATCTAAAAGTTATCTTAAATTAGATGTGGAGAAAGCAATTTTATATTCTCTATCAAGGGTAACTGTCTGATGAGTTTCTTCTATGGAAGCTTTGAATGTAGAGAATGCCATTCGAATCACTGGAAAATCCTGACAGGAATCCAAAGTCTTTGTTGGTAAAAGAATACTTTTTAATCCATAAGAAATTCTGAACTAAGCTAGTTTCTTCTAGTGGAAACAGAAAAGAACTGACTGGAGGACACTTTCCTGGGAAAAGAATATGCCCATCATGGAATTAGTAGAACCAACTTCTTTACAGTAGCAAAAGGTGGCAAATGCTTTTCTGGCTACTGTTTTACTGGGGAGAAATGGCATGACCTTAGTCTGTTTTAATTTGGTGAAAATTATCATGCGTCATTTGTGTAAAGTTTTGTGCACATTTTATTTTGTCACATTATATTAATGGTTTTGGACTACCTTTGTCTATTTAGTAGTCAAATTCTCATGAAATGGGACACAAGTTTTAAGGTAGAATGGAAACGGAAGTGACAGGCTGGATAATGGAATTATTTTTCTCTCTTTTCTAAAGAAATTGGGAAATTGGGCAAGACAATTGACAAGTTGCCAGTTTAATACTTGATTCCTCATTGGATTTGTTCAATCCTAGGAATTCGTGAAGGACACTTATTTGCCATAACTTTCTGAAACAATTAATATTCTTCTTTTAAATTTCATTACTTCTAAGAGTTTCTCTTGCTAAGCCATTCTGGGTCTATCCATCTATTACTTTTGGAATGTAACCTTGTTTTCAAAGCTCAAATCAAGTGCCACCTCATCTACTAAAGCTCTTTTGATTCTCCCAGTGTTCTAAATTTGCCTCTTTTTAACACCAATCAAAGCTCTAGCAGTGAGATTAATAGGCTTTTAATTCTGTTACATATTATTATTTTAGGGCAAAACAGAGGTGGTTTTTATTTAAAAATGAACAATTTATGTTTTTATAAAATATGAGCAACTATAATGTAGGTAGTGAAAACAGAAGAACTAAAAATACATTTATACATGCAAAGGAAGGACTTTAAAGAGAGAAAGAAAGATAATGAATGAAGGCAAAGAATAATCTGAGTAGTTAAATAAAAAAATTAGGATTCAAACATGTGTAAAGTGACTTCTAAAGAGTACATCATTAGAACTATTTCTGGTGTCCAACAAGGATCAAGGAATTGTGTGCCTTGTGGAAGAGTGGTGACTGCGGCTAGGAAGGAGCCTCCCTGTGACTACAGCCCTCAGCACACCTGCTCCGTAGCACTGTGCACATCTCTCTTCTAAGTAGACTGAGAGCTCTTCCAACCAGGGCAATTCTTGCCATAGGAATCCCACACAGTAAAGGAAAAAGAAATGAGTGAATAAAGTAATGCAAAAATGCTCATTATTCTTAGTATTTTACTTTACAAAGAGTTCACAAAGTTTCAAATACTCATTCTGAGTTATTTCACGAAATACTTTGTTTTTACAAGTTATTTGTTAAGTGATGTCCGATCCAAAACATCCCTTCACATCTGCTATCCTGTTAGTAGCTCTATAAAAAATTTTCCGGTTTCTGTGGGATTAAGGCCTAAGAATGATTTCTGCCTTCAATCCACTCCCGTAAAAATGGAGCTGCAGTCAAGCATTGCAAACCTGTATCTATCTTTCTGAGACAGATGAAGGCAAAGTAAACCCGATGAACTTCTGGCTGCTTTGACTCAGTCTGTTTTGCTCGGATCTTGGTATCCAGGCTATCTTTGAGTGCCATGATTCAGGCTGAAGTTCTCATGGAAGTTCACATATGAGTTTCTTCTCAGACTTGAAAGTAACAGCGTAGCAACATGAAGACAATAATAATTACTGATGGGGATTCTGACAATAGCCTGTTTGCTTACATATAAACGAGAAAAAGAGTCCTGTCTCCTTTGTGATCTGTATTATTAAATACAGATATTCCAGTAAAGGTTGAGAGGAGGTGAGTCAACCCTTCACCAAAATCTATAGAGGTAATCAGTGCAGAAAAGCTGCATCAAACATTATGAGATTGTTTTCCTTTTAATATTCTCTGTTTCCCAAGATCACTGGTTAGCATTAGAGCAGTAAGTGGCTGCAATAGCAATGTGTCCCCTTGTGCTGGTAAGACTAGAAGTGCAATAGCAAGGGTAATGGTCTGTCATCCCAGCTTATAGATGTTGTTAACTCCTAAGCAAATTGTGTAGTCCATATTGCTCTGAGTTCTTATGTGGAAGTTTGACATTTAACCCAAAGCAAACTCTGTAACTCTATCCTACTGTTATTTCTTTAAGGTTGGAATTAAATATTATTCTACTTTCCCTATTTCTCAACATCTAATAATTTCTCTTATCTATAATAATCCACAAAGCATATTTCAAATACTTGATGGTCACTACCCGCCTCCCCACCACACACGTACATGTTTGACACTTGCCATAGCTCTTTGCCCTAGCAACTGTTTCTCAGAGAGACACCTGGAAAATATAAATTTTTTTTATATTTCATTTTTGCCTAAGGCAGTAGTTGTTTTCAATATGAGGTCTGTGAACTATGTGCCTGAACTTCACTTGGGCTGCTTATTAAAAAGGCGAATTTCCCAAGCCCAACCCTTAATTTACTGAATCAAAATTGCTAGACTGGTTCCGAGAAATCTGTAGTCTCTAATAAATCAATTTCTTCAGGTGATTCTTACATAAACTGTATTTTGAGAGGCACTGAATGATACGAAACATAAAATCTTAGCCCTGAGTTTCCTTTCATGCCTGTTTATGAAACCAATCAAGGTTGCATAAGCAGTGTCAAATCATACACTCTTGTGTTTCCTGATGTCCAGTCAACAGATGTCCCCACCAGCGCTCACTACCTCACCTGGCCACCACCATCTTGTCTGCTGCTAGCTGTTGAAGGTGTGTTTCTACCTGACTCTGTGGCCAGGGGCCATTGAGAGTGGAAGCCTTTAAGTTGTGCGGTAAGAAGAAAGGATCCCCGCCCACCCCCCATCACTGGAAAGAGAGATCATAGGTGACTCAACAGGGGCTTGATCACCAGGTATTAATTCTATGGGCCCAATTCAGGTGATCACATTGTAGCTTGCACAACTCCCTATAAAGTGAGGCAGAGGGTTAGAAGTTGGAAAGTTCTGGTAAAGGAGGGAGGGTGTCAGCAGCATCCCTCAGGTCAACGTGTTACCCTTTTCATTAAAAGTCATAATTCCCTTCTTGTTTAAATTACAGGCCATTAACATAATTGCTTATACTTTTAGTAAACCCTGTAAAAGGAAAGATAAACTCACACGCTCTAGTGGGTGGGAGAAAATTACTAAAATGATGAGATGATCTGACCAAGGGTTAATGGAGGAAGCCTATGATTTTTTAATTGGAACCATTTATGGATTAAAGGATTCATTATGTTAGCTATTTATTCAATTTTAGAACACTATAGTTGAAAGAGTTTCCTAGGTTATTAAGTAAATTTCTCCTCTGACTTCTACTCTCTCTTTGAAGATCTTGGGATTCATGAAATTCATAATATTAAAAAGCATCCAATTCCAACACTTTGATTATTTCACTACAAAATTCTTCCTTAGGTTGGGTCAAATTTTTCCACTTTCTAAGTTCCACAGCTTGTTTTGGATCGGCTCTCTGGTGCCCTATTATCAATGCCAGTCTCAGACCTGCCAGATAAACCCACCATATAATTAAAGATAATGTTTATGCCCACACCCTAAGATACAGCACAGATTCCTCACCCTGTGACATTCTCAAGTTCCCTGTGTCCCCGCTGTTTACCTCTAGAGAAGTACATGTTACCTAGGTGTCTCTTAAAATTGAGACTCTGAACTGAACAGAACATCTTAGGTTTGGCTAGAGAGATAGTTTATCATTTGATATGATCTGGACACTGTTTTTATAATACAACCTAAGATACCATTAGTTTTATTTCAATCATTATGATAATATTCACACAGAATGTAGAGTCTGCTAAAACTTTCAAGTCTCTCCCCTCACCACACACCACCCACGTGCTGATATTTAGCCAAACCACCCATATTCTACACTGGTTCTTTTTATTTTTTAAAAAAATGTAAATGTAAAACTAAATGAATTCACTGATATATCTTGTTTTATCTTGTTTGTTTTAAATAACTTAGTTCACAGAATAAACGTTGATTCTTTTATCTGGTATGTAAACTTTCCCTCTCAACACCATGTCATCCTTAAACTTAATAGATCTGTCATTTTTGGTGGAAATATTATGTGAAGCAAACATTATTGCTAAATTTTCAGACTTTAAAACCATTTTCAAAATCTATTTCTTACAAAAAATTAATAGACCAAGATTTATTTACCAAATCATTTCTACTTGTTTTTAAACATATATATATGACATATACATATATCATGCATTAGTCTATTTAAATTTATTAATAGTCATTATCTATTTTAGATTAGATCTAAAGAGCAGGCTTATTTAATCTCATTTTAATACATCACAATTGGACATTTATCAAAGGCTTGTAATTAATATATTTAACAAATGTTTATTCCATATTTAACACAATGATAGACATTGGTGCTAAGCATATACTAGTCATGATGAAATAGCATAAAATAGTCATATTATCTGGTCTCGTGGAGCACATAAGTTACATTATTGTAGTGAAGACAGAAAATCAGCATGCATGAAAACAAGCACATATATAATTCAAATGTGGGACTGATGTGATAGTGGAAAGGAACAGGTAGAGAAAAGCAGGATGGATGGCCTAGTTAGGTAGGGTGGTCTGTATAACATTGTTAAATCCACCCAATACAAAATATTCATTATAAGAGAAATCACTTCCATTACTGAAATAGTTTACAATGGCTATTTGGAAATATGCATCTGTTCAAAGATTTTTGAGGCTCTTTGAGTAAGCCTTAAAACACCATTATTATAGAGTTTTGAGATAATGTATTTTGTCTGAAATATGGAAAAAATGATAGCTGAAATTATTCTACTACCTTACATAGGGTTTGGAATTTTCAGTTTTTCTGTGGAATCCCTAAGAGCAAACCCATAATTCATAATTGTAACCCTTTTTGGTTTGTCATAAGTGTATATATATTGCCAAATGATATCAATTTAGGAAGTATATTACAAATTCTTGAAAAGAGGTCTGGGAATTATGTGTTTGTAGTTACATCCCTTGATATTAGGTTTGCTAGGAATTTCAAAGCTGTGAACAGCAGCACCAGTTTGCTGTAATTTCTTTTTTTCTTTCTTTCTTTTTTTCTTTTTTGGCTGGAATTTCTTATAACTATCATTTGGCTGTATAATTCAGACCTTGTTCTCAATAAAATAAAATGAAAGAAATAGTATTAGCTAACTCCCTCTATTTTGATCAATGAAGATAGATGTACTGTGTCTGTTCTGTTTGCTACTATGGAGCAAGTGCTTACTCTGAGCTTAATTTCACCTGATCAATATCAGAGTTTGGGAAAAGCCAAAAGTTAGATTTAACTCAAGGACTGGTAGGTGACCTGGTAGGGAAGAAGCTAATCAGAGTCCAGTGAAGTAGGCGAATAACGAATTCTCAGAATTCAAACAATTATACCATGTCAGAGTGTAGACAATTCAGACCAGAATCACAATGAGGAATTTCTCTAATTCCAGAAATAACAAATGGGGATAAGATTTTAGAAGTGAATACAGAGAAAGGGAAGTTATCAGATATAAAGCAAGTTAATTCTAAGCCATTCCAAAAGACCATCAAAAACAGAGATTTTTAAAAGTAAATGAGGCCAAACTCATAGAAAATGGGCTTGACAATAAAATAGGTCCCAAGGTAGTAGGTTGAATTTAGGATTGGTCTCCCTGCTTCTTCTTGGCATAGGCTGAGAAAATTCCTGTAAGGAAAAGACACAAGCAGCAGAAATTAGCCAGGTGAACTGCCTTACCTTGTACCTGGCCGAGCAAGGTGGCAGTACGTAGCTCTTACTCTCATTAAGTTGCTAGTAAAGTATTGGTATAGACCAGACCACCCAGCTGCAAAACATGTTGGGCCCTGGGAAAGTTGTACTCATGGCAGAGACACCTAGGGGAATTCCTGGGTTTTAAGGAAATGAGTTAAACAGTAAAGCTCGAGAGAAGGACCAAAAATCTGACCAAGTCTGAACAAAGATATAGCAGAATCATTCCAGGAACTAACTTTTGGGGGTAAGTGGATGGGAGAGGGACAGTGAGGTGGGGGCCAGGGTGGCAGGGAGATCTAATTGGGCCTGGCGAAAAAGTAGAACATTCCAGAAGGGGGGAAGGAAATGGATTAAAGACTAAGTTCCAAGCTCCCTCTCCCCAGGACTTCTTTCCAGGCAGAAAACAGAAATATCAGGGTCAATTGTGCCCCAATTCCTGGTGATTAAACTCTAGAAGGAATTATGGGTTGTAACCTAGTCTGCTGACTGTATCAGGCCACTGGTTAAAGCTGGAGGAGGAAGCTATGGTTATATTCAGTTGGGGTCCGTAGCCTAGACATCCACAGAAGTATTCAAAATTGGCTACTCCATTGGAAATATTGTAGCAAATAGGGCACAGTGCAGACAAAACTAAATCCAAAAGCCTTCTGAAGCAGAGTTGAGGACAATCAAGAACTAATGGCTTAGAGAGTCCTTGGGGTTATAGCAGGCAGTGTACACCTCGACTAATGCACTAGTGCTAGGGGTCGTGGGGGTTGATTTACTGATCCATGGCCTTATCATTGTCTGGTGAGGAGGGAAAAGCAGCCCAAATAGCTCATTTACCTAATGGTACCCTCTGACACAGGCTGGCTGGCAACAAAGGCTAATAGCGTAAGCCCTGAGGTGTGATGTGGTTGGAGTCTCAGGAACTTGACATTTACGTAGAACTAACAACTGCATCATTTACCACACTCTCCTAGTATGCTGGGTATGTGCAATTTGATAACTTGGTGGCAGCGGTGTCTCCAAAGCACAGGTGAAGCATAGATTTTAAATTTCAGCTCAATGTAACCAAGCAGCTCAACAAATCACAAAGATTATGGCAAGGAAGCACAATTACTCCCATACTTTGGGCTGAGGAAGCATATTCCAGTCTTAGAGATGTCCTTGTCTACTGAGACAGGGACAGGGATGTGAGAGAGGAACGAGCAGCAGCCAAATCAGCTGGATTAGTACAAATGCTCAAGGAGGGGCAGAGGCCGGGCACAGTGGCTCACGCCTGTAATCCTAGCACTCTGGGAGGCCGAGGCAGGAAGATTGCTCGAGGTCAGGAGGTCGAGACCAACCTGAGCAAGAGCGAGACCCTGTCTCTACTAAAAATAGAAAGAAATGATTTGTACAGCTAAAAATATATATGGAAAAAAAATTTAGCTGGGCATAGTGGCGCATTTCTGTAGTCCCAGCTACTTGGGAGGCTGAGGCAGAAGGATTGCTTGAGCCCAGGAGTTTGAGTTTGCTGTGAGCTAGGCTGACGCCACGGCACTCTAGCCAGGGCAAAAAGAGTGAGACTCTGTTTCAAAAAAAAAAAAAAAAAGGAGGAGCAGAAATTGCAGAGGGATCACACACAACAAATGATGTAAAAACAAGCTTATGATAACAAAATCATAGCTTTTTCACAAATTCTTCACATCCACCTGCACACAACCAAGTGAAAAATTTAGAAATCTGTGTGTACATAGATTCTTCTAGATACTCAAATTCTGTACATTGCACATGTAAATCCGTATTACTTTGGCTTAGGAGAATTGTTTAGTTTGAGGTGTGTTTCCACAATGATGGAACCAAGCAACTGATTGGAAAGTAAAAGGGCAAGTCAACTACTTTTATCCAAAGAATAGAAAACTGTAGATTAAACCAGTTTTTTTCCCCCTCCAATGACATTAGTTTTCATTCTATTAAAAGGATTTAAAAAACACACAAAGATGCTTGATAAAGAAAAGATACTACTTTATAATCTAGTCTTGTTATATCACTTTTTGAAATAGATTTTGTTTATTTTTTCAGAAGTTAAATGAGGAGATAACCATATTTTCCAGAGTAAATTCAATTTTGGAGAAAAATAAATATCATCATCCCACGGTACTAGCGGGGGATTGGTTCCAGGACATCACTCCCTCCTCACAAATACCAAAATCCATGAATGCTCAAGTTTCTTATACAAAATGGGATAGTATTTGCATATAACCTATGCACACCTCCCATATACTTTAAATAACCTCTATATTACTTATAATGCCTCACACAATATAAATGTGATTAAATAGTTGTTATACTGTATTGTTTTTTATTTGTATTTCAGCTCTATTTTATTACTCTTCATCATATCCCCCCAAGTCAGTCTCTGGTTTTAATTTGTTATTCTTCCTCTAGACATTATTAGTTTATTTTCTAATGAAATCTGTTATCAATTTTTCAATATATTACTATAATTCTCATTATTTATAATTTATATAGAATTCCATAGTATAGAATAATATATTTTTTTATAAATCTAATTCTATACAAAACAACTAAAACTAGGCAATGTCATATTAAGTGGTAAATGTACCACAACTGCGTGAAAATTAATCCATTTCAATTAGGCAATTGTGAAGCATATGCTCTATTGATTCTCTATATGGTTTCAATCTTAACATTATGTTCTCCAGACTTTCTAAAATGTGTTTAAGATAATGAAATAACTTCATTTCTCTTTTTTTATTAACTTCCCTTTTATTAAAAAACAGGAAGAACCAAGAAGTCTTGAGCTTGCTTCCCTTTAGTTGAATAAAGATCAGGCTGCTAGAATAAGAGCTCAATATAACTTTATGTGACATTTAAATCAATCTATTTTCTACATAAAAATACTGGAATGTGTATATTTGTAGATTTTTAAGTGCTTGAAGAATACAAAATAGAACTTCTCATGCTTATGGACCACCCTTTAAGAAAACTGAATCTATTCCCAACAGCTGGTTATCAGGATGCATCACACCTCAAGCATTCTCAGCTTAAAGAAATATCCTCACATTTTGATTACATTTCATAGGCTTTATTCATGCAATGCCCCCGGAAAAGGAAAATAATGCCAGAATATTGTCCTAGCTTTTCTAGTGAAATAAATCTCAAGAAATGTAATCAACATGTTGTAAAAAGTTATTTTCTTTTATTTTTTAATTTTTGAAATTGATATGTTTTTGAGACCTGCTCTTGTTTTCTTAGTATCAAAATATTAAGGAGGTACAAATGTTTTTGTTATGGGGAAGTCAGGGCTTTTGGTGTGTCTGTCACCAGAATAGTGTTCATGATTTTTTTATTGATATGTAATAGTTATACATATTTATGGGGTACATGTGATATTTTCTTCTTCATTTATCTTTTCAACATTCATTTTCTTCTTTAGAATCATGATTTCATAATGGCTATATGTCATGCTAATCATTAGAAATAGAAAAGGAAAACAAATATATTAGAATCCAAATGTAATGTTTTCTTCATCTTTATCTTATCTACCGCTTTTCTTGTCTTTTCACCTACTACCTCCTTTTCATAATCTTTTTACCTACTACTAGCTGACCTTTTCTTTAATCTCCTGGTATTATGTGAAATTCACAGGTAAGGTTCAGACTTGAGCTAAGCTTGGGCTATAAAGCAGAGGTTTCAACAAAAAGGGTAGAATCACTCACAACAAAGTGGATAGGCAACAATTTTTCCAGGCTTCTCGTAATATTTCCTTTCATATGAAGAGAATTCTAATAGACAAGAAGGTGGAACTTAACCTGAAGCTATACCTTTAGAAGGAGAAACTGTGCGTGTGTAACCTTATGCATTTTTTTTCCTGGAGGCCAAACTGCCAAGAGAGAGCTCTGTTCTTCCAAGTTGTATGACCTCAAAGCTGTGAATATGCAGAAGTCTACATTGGTCAGCATAGCCTGACCCAGCCAGCAAGCTGTTATGGTGAGCTTTGATGATAAGAACCTAATGCTATTATGTGCTAAGTCGTGTTCTTCAGTATTACTTTTGTCAGTATAAAGCTAACATTTTGCCTCATTTATCAATTGATAGAGAACTTGAGTGGATAAAATGAGTGGACTATATTGAGCCTCCTCAAGCAATATATTTCTCTTTGACCTTCAACCTCACCCTGTTCCCACCCTCATTCAAGAGTTTAGAACAAAGAATCCAGAAATAATCTTCATTTATATTTTGGGAATAACCAATTAAAGTTTCAATTCTTCAATGTGAGATTACATTACATTTCAGTACCAAATTCCCACTCACCACCACCCCAAAACCATAAATATACCAATTACTCTCTCTTAGTTATAAAATCAATGGTGTCCTAGTCAATCATGGCATCTCATGAAAGAAAAATGGAGTTCCAAAGATTACTATTGCTTGGAGCACTCAATGAACATTTATCTTGCAGAGTTGACCCAGTCTGTATATATCCAGGTGACCTTCTGAGATGTATTAGTTCTACCTGCTGTAGTTTGATACTGAAATAGCAAGCCCATTAGAAAAAATTGCAGGCAACTTAATATTTATTCTTTTCTGTGGTATTTATTTTTTCTTATTTCATTCAAACATGTCCTGCTCTAGAGATAGTACCCAGAATCTCTCAACACAGGTATTGGAACAAATAGACCACAACCATAATTGGGGGATAGAGATGGATAGAGGCCAGAATCATCATTGCTTCTATTGCGGGCCGTTTAGACCCAAACCTATGGAAACTGGAAAATGCTATCTATCTACAGGTGTAATAGGTCTGCTCATTGGTAAGCCAATATCTGTTTCTCTTTACTGCCATAAAGATTTAACAATAACACTTTTTAACCAAGAGGTGAGAAATGATAACAGAGGTGTCGAGAAAAGTAAAAGATAATTCCATTCCTCTGGCTTGAGGGTGGTTATGGAGGTAAAAGCTAAAAAGGAAAAAAAGAGAGAGAGAGAGAGTGTCAGGAATGAGATATTACTTAGTGTATTACTTGCCCCTCAGACTTAGATCAGAACGAGCGAGGATTACTAGCTAGTTAGGAGAAACAGGGCAAGGGTGGGGGCAGTTGGCAGGGAGAGGAAGTTGAGGCCTGCTGTAAATGTGGGAAGCTGGGATGAAATGGCCTCATGGGCTGCCTCTGCACTCATTTATGGCCAGGCAGGAGGAGGGATATTAGAGCAAACTCAGAGATAGAGTTCATTAGGAAGTTGTAGGGTCTGAATTAACTTTCCAGTCTCTCTTCAATCCAACGTGGCACGGATGAGACACTAAACTCTCTCTGTTTCCTACATAGATGCACGGTGCCCACAAGTTGTATTTTGTATTTATTTGTTATTTATCTACCATCTGTATGTTTGATTTTACTGGCATGCTAGTTTAATGTCCACATTTTGAATAATTGTCATGGAATTTCTACCATAACAGGCAAATCTTGGCTTGATAGTAGTTCAACAATGTCTTTTTTCCCATGTCTTCTTCCCACTTGAGGAAACAGCTGCCTATCTTTAATTCTGATGACAATACTGAAAAAGGAAGAGAATTCAATCCCAAGGCCTCCTGGATGACTCTCTGGTGACTTAGGCACTTAAGGCCAATTCTTTCTGAGCAAGGGCTCCTCTGTCCCTTCTAAAACAGGCAAGCTCTCATGTGCCCTTGAGATCATTCATCAGTGAAAGGCATAACTAGAAATTTTGGCATTCAGAGTCATCAGTCCCTCAAATTCATTTGGACACATACAAGTGACTATAGTTCATAAACCTGATGACTCAGTGAAGGCCCTTGGGATACAAGGAGTCACATCATGCTCCATCTGGACATTGGTAACTCAGCTGAGAACCACTTGCCAGCAACAGCCCCGAGAGGGAAGTACCAACTGAAGGCTACTAAGAATGAGGGATCCTACAACTTCCCTTAGACAAATGCCATGCTCCCAAGGGCTCAACAATGCCACATCTTCTCTTTGTCATATCATCTCTTGACAAGGATTTTTAACATGCATATAAATATGCCACAATATTTTTAGTCCTTGTTTAGCAAGCACTTTGACAAATTGTTCTGAAACTTCCCCGTCAGCTGATACTTGAAAAATTCTCTATTTTCAGCAAAATCTATGGAAGTTTTTAAAAAAGCAGAGTATTTCAAAATTTTAAGTACTTATTAAGAAAGGCTTTGAATGATTTAAAACACTATTTCCACAGGATAAGTTTTTTTACTGGGAGCAGGTGGAAGTTCTTATACTGTCTTGACTATTCCAACAACCTCCCTGCTGCTTTCTGTGCTTCCACAGAAAGCTTCACACTTGCCCTACTCCCGACTGTTTTCAACATGGTAGCCAGAGTGTTCTGTGTTTAAAATACAAGTCAGATTGAGTTATTACCTTACTCAAAACTACTTCATGGTTTCTCATCATATCACACTTAAAATCACAAATTCTTGCCACAGCTGACATGGTTCTACATTAGCCCCCTTGACAATTCATCTCCTGTGTTCTCTTGCTCACTCTGTTCCAGCCACATTGTCTCTTTGCTGTACCTTTAACACATCGAGCACACTCCAGTCTCGGGGCATTTGTACTTGCTGTTCCCTCTGCCTGGAATTCTCTTCCCTCAGAAAGGGTCATGCTCACCCTTTCATTTGATTTGGGTCTTTGTCCAAAATCACCTGCTCAGAAAAGAAGACTCTGAACAATGGCCTTAAAAATACACTCTCTAGTCACTGTGTTTTCTTACTTTGCTCTATTTCTTTCAAAGCACAACCACTATCTGACCTGACATTATACTATATATATATTTCTTAATTTGCTTCATCCCCTAAAACAGGATAAAAATTCTATAAGATCAAGACATTTATTTAGTTTCCAGTGTATGAAATAATGCAATAGAAGCCACTCAATAAATATGTATTGAATAAATAAATTTTATTTTACCCATTATTGTAAATAAAGACAGTATACTTATGTGATATGATCTTGTTCCTTTTTTTTCTTTTAACTTTCAGCCAGGTGTGTCATTGGTGGACATAACTTTATCAAATTAGTTTTATATCATAAATGTCAAGCCAATTTGCTGACTATTTTTCAGAATTTAAACTATGCTAATTTCTGTGATAAAGTCAATGAAGAATTGGATAAGTTGATTTACACATAGATTTTCCATGGAGAAAGAATTTAATTACATCATTTGTTATAAAAATCATGAATCAGAGGTTACACATGATACTTACCAGTAGAATACAAACTGGAGAGTACTGGAAAAGATTGTTCCTCTTTGACTTTAACATAAATTATCTAATATATTTTGGTGGCAGATTTCCTTCTCATTTATATTTTATTTAGTTAATACCAAAAATAAATATTTCCCCAACAGCTTTGCATATAGAGAGCCAAGTCTTTGGAGAAAGACTGATCCTCTATCAGGGCACCAATTCCAGCACTCAAGGGTTGTATATTTCCATGTTCAACCAGTCTCAGTTTTCTCGTCTTAAGTGGGTATCACAATACCTACATTGCAGTGTTGGGGGTAGGGTAGTTATTAAATTAATAATATATAATGGATATAGCCTACAACTTGGCATATGGTAGACGTTAGACAATTTCCTTCCCTTTCCTTTCCATTTCCCTTCTCCTTACTTGTGCCTAAATTAAAACCTTGTCAGGAAAATAAGGACTGACTCACTCATATTTCTTCAGAGAATCTAGAAAAGTTAGTACATTTGTTTGAATAATATGACAGTCACATATCCCTCAATTAGCCGAATTCTTTGTTCAACTTATTGTATGTTTTTATAGAGTGAGAAGGTTAGCAAGTTGATATCAGCACTTTTTTCCTATCCCCATCTTCACAAATACAAAATTTTCTATGGCATTAAAGTTGTCAGTTGATGTTACAATAAGACTTGATATATTGGACACATTTGGTGACCTTAGCCAGAAAAATATAATTCTAATGAACACATCCTGGCTAGCCCCTTTCTCTCCTCACTGCTAGAACTCTAAATCCAAGGACATACCATTCCATTGTTTCTTTCCAAAAGATTCAAGGGCTTATATTTAATTACAGGGATCATAAATTATTGGTGGTGGTGGAGGTGGTGTTCTTAATCTGTTGAAGTTTTTCAGACATTTTGGATCAGTTGCTTTGTCTATGGATTTGAACATATGCAAACTTAAACTAAATTAATACAAATGAAGGCCTTTAAGTATTAATCAGTTATCTTCCTGGTTCTACAAAAATAATATCTGCTTATAATGAATTAAAATTGAACTAGAATACTTTGTGCATCTACAAAATATGTTATAGCAGTTCTCCTAGCCTGTCTTTATTAGCCTACATTACTTAAAATTTCAGGGTAGAGAAAATTGAACAGAATAAATACTTTTGGTGATAAAAAGGGAATTCCTATTCAAATTCCAATAGTGGCCCTTTAATTTTAGGTACTATGATTTCTTTCATCAATATTTTGTAGTTCCCCATGGAGACATCTTTTTCCTCCTTTGTTAAGCATATTCCTAGGTATTTCATTTTGTTTTTGCAGTTATTGCAAATGATATTGAGTTCTTGATGATTTGATTCACAGCTTGGCCATTATTAGCATGTAGGAACACTACTGATTTATGTACATTAATTTTGTAACCTGGGACTTTACTGAATTCATTTATCAATTCTAGGAGTCTTTTGAAGGAGTCTTTAGGATTTTCTAGATATAAGATCATATTATTGGCAACCAGGAATAGTTTGACCCCTCTTTTCCAATTTGGATGCCCTTTATTTCTTTCTCTTGCCTGATTGCTCTGGCTAGAACTTTGAGTAATATGTTGAATAGAAGTGATAAAAGTGGGTATTCTTGCCTTGTTCCAGTTATTAGGGGGAATGCTTTCAACTTTTCCCTATTCAGTACAATGTCATTTTTCACAGAATTAAAAAACGTAATTTTAAATTTCATATGGAATAAATTAAAAAAAACTCAAATAACCAAAGCAATCCTAAGCAAAAAGAACAAATCTGGAGGCATCACATTACCTGACTTTAAATTATACTACAAGGCTATAGTAATTAAAACAGCATGGTATTAGTATAAAAGCACATAACATAGATCAATGGAACAGACTAAAGGACCCAGAAATAAAACCATATACCTATAACCATCTGATCATCAACAAAACATACAAAAATATACACTGGGGAAAGGACACTGTATTCAATAAATGGTGCTGGGAAAATTGGATAGACACGTGGAAGAATGAAATTGGATCCTATCTCTTACCACATACAAAAATTGACTCAAGATGGATTAAAGACTTAAATATAAGACCTGACACCATAAACGTTCTAGAAGAAAACCTAATAAAAACTCTTCTGGACCTTGGCCTAGGCAAATAATTTATGATTAAGACCCCAAAATCAGATACCACAAAACCAAAAATAAATACATGGGACTTATTTAAACTAAAAAGCTTCTTCACAGCAAATAATAATAATAATAATAATCAACAGAGTAAATAAACAACATATAGAATGGGAGAAAATGTTTGCAAACTATATATCTGACATAGGACTAATATCTGGCATCTACGAGGAACTCAAACATATCAGCAAGAAAAAAAAAAACAAATAACTCATTTAAAAACCAGGCTAGACATGAGCAGACATTTTTCAAAAATAGATATACAGATGGCCGACAAACATATAAAAACCTGTTCAACATAAATTGTCAGGAAAATGCAAATTAAAACCACAATGAGATACCACCTTATCCTTGTCAAAATGGCCATTAATAAAAAGTTAAAAAACAATAGATGTTGGTGCAAGTGCAGTGAAAAGGGAATGCTTATACACTGCTGGTGGGAATGTAAATTACTAAAACTTCTATGGAAAACAACATGGAGATTCCTTAAAGCAATGTCCCAACCTTTTTGGCACCAGGGACCAGTTTCATGGAAGACAATTTTTCCATGGACTTGGGCAGGGGATGATTTCAGCATGATTCAAGTATATTATATTTATTGTGCACTTTATTTCTGTTATTATCACATTGTAATATATAATGAAATAACTATACAATTCACCATAATGCAGAATCTAATGCCACTGCTGATCTGACAGGAGGTGAAGCTCAGGCTGTGATGCAAGCCATGGCGAGTGGCTATAAATACAGATGAAGCTTCCTTCACTCACCTGTCACTCACCTCCTGCTGTATGACCAGGTTCCTAACATGCCATTGACCTGTATTGTTCCCAGCAGGGGGGTTGGGGACCAGAGCCTTAAAGAACTAAAAATAGACCTACTATTCAATCCAGCAATCCCACTAGTGGGTATCTACCCAGTGGAAAATAACTCATTTATATTTAAAATACACTTATACTTGCATGTTTATCACAGCACAATTCACAATTGCAAAGATACGGAATCAACCTAAATAACCATCAGCTGATGAGTGGATAAAGAAAGTTTGGTATGTATACACCATGGAATACTACTCATCCATAAAACTGAATGAAATGTCTTTTGCAGCAACTTGGATGGAACTGGGAGCCATTATCCTAAGTAAAGTATTTCAGGAACAGAAAAACAAAGACTGCATATTGTATATTCTTCCTTGTAAGTGGAAGCTAAGTGGTGGCTTAGCATGGTATTACAGAGTAATGTAATGGACATTGGAGACTCAGAAGGGGGGAGGGCAGGATGGGGTGAGGGATAAAAATTATTTATTGAAATAAAACAAGAAAAAAGAAATTAATTGAATGTTTAATACAATAAAACAAAACTCAATAGCTAAACATTTTAAGTTGAATGCCATCAAGATCTTTAACAAAGTCCTATACGAAGAAGAGACTATGGCCTATATAATTATACTTGCCAACATAAGAAGGGACATGATTAGGGATCATTACTGTACTTTCTTGCAAGGTCCTAAGATTAAAAATAGAATGCTCATGAAAAGAATAATTAGGGATTCCTCTTCTCTTATTCAAAAAATACCACAGAATATTGTTATCCTTTGAGAATTAATATATTCAACTAAACTAAAAACTGAGAGAAATTGAATAAATAAAAACAGGATAGATACATGATTCAATTCAAGGTTTAACTTTAAATAAAAAGAGTCAACTTAAAAACAAAAATGACAGTATACCACTAACAGGTAGCATCTATCTCAGTTTAAAAAAAAAAGTCGGAATTAAAATTCAGAAATATTTTACCAAGGTAGAACATATCAAAGTATTAAAAAAAACCCCAAAACTTTATTGGTAGTCATAATAAATACCACAAGTTACCTAATAAGATATGACATTCATGAATATAATCACAACTGTTTAAAAATTAGGAATGGAAATATATTTTAACATATTAAGGATCTATATTTAAAACCAATAATCAGCATTTTTCCCAGCAATGAAAATGCTAAGAATGTGATGAAACACTTGATATTATATTAATATTAAAATCAAGAACCAAAACCCAAAACTGTCCATCATGGTATGAAATAGAAACTAGTTATACGATTCTTGAAAACTACAGACATAAATATATGAGAACCCTACCATCACCCACTAAGTAAAACTTTTTAGAATTAATAAAATAATTTAGTAAGTTAGCTGATTATAGAAAATACAAATATCAGTAGCTATCTTCTATATCAGCAACAATCAATAAGGCCCATTTCACAATGCAACCATAATCATAACATCTAAAATTAGCTTTCCTTAAAGAATGGTAGAGAGAAAACTACAAATTCTACTATAAGAGATAGAACACTTTAATAATTAGAGGAATATGCCAAGTTCCTAGAGAGTAAGTTTGAATATTTTGAAAATATCATTTTACCAAATTGATTTTAGGTTTAGTATGAGTTCAATAAAAATTCCAATGGGATTGTTTTTGAAACTTGCTGGAATTCTTCTAAAGTTCACAGGCGATAATAATGGACAAGATATTCTAAAATATTTTTAAAAGATGAGTAACTAGGGGGAACTTGCCTGTAGATATTAAAAGATACTAGAAATCTATATTACCTTTTATGGCTGCTCTACTTTTGATATTTAGAAATAATTCACATATTTTATAGTTTTGTTTTTTTAATAAAAATCATATTATCTATGAAAGCTTGACTAAGTTACTTATATATGTTAAAATAAAATGACCAAAGAACCAACACTAAAAAATAAGAATTTCAGGCTTATTGACTCACACAGATTATAAATATATGGCACTTGGGAATACTATATAGGGATGGGTCAGGGCTGTTTTTGCTGCTGCCAGAATTCAGGCATCTGTCATCTTCGCCTCACTGTTAAAACAGTTATCTAACTTGTCTCTTCAGTTCCTTCAGTACATTGTCCACATAGCTGAGAAAGTCATCTGCACAAAAATAAATATCACATTGCTTCCAACCATCAGTGATTCCCTATTAACTACTTAGCTTACATTTATCAGGATACATTGCATGGCTCTAACCTCAATCTCTACCACCTTTCTGCCATGAACCTATAGCCCAGGTGCCCAGAACATCTCATGCACATTCTCTTATTTATGTCATAGTCACTGTTGTTTGCACATGATTTTCTTTCTGTCTAGAATGCTATTACAGTATCCTATTCAAACACATCCTAATGGTTCAAGTCTTAAAGGTCAATTTTTTTTTTCAATTTCATGAAATGTCCATGAAAGCAGGAGTCCTGGTGGCCACTGCAGTCCCAGTATCTAGACCAGTTTCTGCCACATAGTGGAAGCTCAATAAATATCTGTTTTATGAATAAATAAATGAACATCTGCTATAGCTGTATCACATTTCATTACAATTATTTGCTTATTTTCTTTGACACATTTGAGATCAAGAATGTGCTTTGAAAAGATTTGTTTGTTCATTTGTTTTAGTGCCTGAACACATGGTTAGCGCATAACAAATATTGGTTAAATGAGTAAATAAAGATATTTAAAAATATAATGTTACAGTAAAGGATATGGCATTGCTTATAACTTGCAAACACTATATATAATAATTACTTGCTAAAAGAGCCAATGAAAGAAATATATTTATATATTGCTTTATAATTAATTGATATTTATTGATAGTAGAAGTAGCAGTGTTTAGACAGTTTTGGAGTCAACATCCTTTTTATATATTACCTTACAATGAAATGACAACTTTGGCTCAATCAGTAGTCATTTTATACCATGATGCAGATGTTCTAAGCACTGCTACTAGAGGATGTATGTTTCATCTCTTGAATTATCCATTTGAACCTAATAGGGATATTTCTGGAAATCAGCTTTCCTAAGCAGCCCTTTATTGGACAGAATCTTGAGCTTCAGAACCAATTTTGATATTATATTTTTTTTTGTCAGGCCCTTAGCATTACTTGCATATCATACCACAGGAAATTGTTTTCTGAGTAAACAAAAAGTATAAGTGAGAAATTGGGGAAAATCCTAAAAATAACAATTTGTGAACATTCTCAATCATTTATCATCTTTGTCAACAGTAGACAGTCTAATTGCCAACCCCACATATCTCCTTTGTAATAATTTTATCAAGATCTCCCTGTACAGAAAGGTGAGTATGTTTGGTTTCTGTCTGTAAAGTCACTTGAGAGCAATAAGTCAGGCTGTTTTTTAAAGAAGTCTGTAATTAAAATTTATCCTTAATTCAGACTATTCAAATCAGTTCAAATTACTGAAATTTATTATACAAGCATGCCTTATTTTATTACACATCACTTCATTGCACTTTGCAGATATTGCATTTTTTACAAATTAAAGGTTTATGGAAATCTCATGTCAGCAAATCTATCAGCACCTATTTTTCCAACAGCCCGTGCTCTCACTTCATATCTCTGTGGCATATTTTGGTAATTCTTCCAATATTCCCATATTTCATTATTATCATATCTGTCATAGTGATCTGTGATCAGTGGTCTTTGATGTTACTATCGTAATTGCTTTGGAGTGCAACAAACTGTGCCCATAAAAGACAGTGAACTTAATCAATAACAGTGTGTTCTGACTGCTCTACCAATTGATCTTTTCCCCATCTCTCTCCCTATCCTTGGGCCTTCGTATTCCGTGAGACACAATAATATTGCCATTAGACCAATAAATAATTCTACAATGGCTCCTAAGTGTTCTAGTGAAAGGAAGAGCTGCACATCTCCCACTTGAAATCAAAAACTAGAAATGATTAAGATTAGTGAGGAAGGCATGTTGAAAGTCAAGATAGGCCAACAGATAGGCCTTTAGAACCAAAAAGTTAGCCAAGTTGTGAATGCCAAGAAAAAGTTCTTAAAGGAAATTAAAAGTGCTACTTCAATGAGCACATGAGTGATAAGAAAGTAAAACAGCCCTATTGCTGATATGGTAAAAGTTTGAGTGATCGGCATAGAAGATCAAACCAGCCACGATGAGCCCTTAAGCCAAAGCCTAATCCAGAGCAAGGTCCTTCAATTCTATGGAAGCTGAGAGAGGTGAGGAAGTTGTAGAAGAAAAGTTTCAAGCTAGCAGAGGTTGGTTTATGAAGTTGAAGTGCAAGGTGAAGCAGCAAATACTGATGGAGAAGATGCAGCAAATTGTCCAATATCTAGACTGATAATTGAAAAAGGTGGCTACACTAAACAACAGATTTTCCATGTAGACAACACAGCCTTATTTTGGAAAAAGATGCCATCGAGGACTTTCATAGCTAGAGAGGAAAAAATCAATATCTTGCTTCATAGTTTCAAAGGACAGATTGACTCACTCTCTTATTAGGGGTTAGTGCAGCTGCTGACTTGAAGTTAAAGCCAATGCTTATTTTCCATTCTGAAAATTCTATGACCCTTAAGAATTATGCTAAATCTACTCTGCCTGCGCTCTAGAAATGGAACAACAAAGCCTGATAGAAAGCACATTTGTTTATCATATAATTTACTGAATATTTGAAGTCCAATGTTGAGACCTACTGCTCAGAAAAAGAGTTTCCTTTCAAAATACTATTGCTCATTGACAATGTACCTGGTTACCCAAGAGCTCTGATGGAGATGTACAGGAAGATTAATGTTGTTTTCTATGCCTGCTAACACAGTATCCATTCTGTAGCCTATGGATCAAGGCATAATTTTGACTTTCATGTCCTATTATTTATGAAATATATTTCATAAAACTGTAGATGCCATAAATAGTGATTCCTCTGATAGATCTGGGCAAAGGAGATTGAAAATCTGGAAAGAATTCACTGTTCTAGATGCCATTAAGAACACTCACGGTTCAGGGGAAAGGGTCAAAATATCAACATTAACAGGAGTTTGGAAGAAGTTGATTCCAACCCTCATGCTTAACTTTGAGGGGCTCAGGACTTCAGTGGAGGGAGAAACTGCAGATGTGATAGAAATAGCAAGAGAACGAGAATCAAATGTAGAGCCTAAAGATGTGAAAGAAATGCTGCAATTTCAAGATTAAACATTAATGGATAAGGAGTTGCTTTTTATGTATGAGCAAAGAAAGTTGTTTCTTGAGATGAAATCTACTCCAGGTAAAGCTGAAATGCTATGAACCTTGTTGAAATGATAACAAAGGATTTAGAATATTCCATAAACTTAGTTGATAAAGCAGTGGCAGGATTTAAGAGGGCTGAATCTAATTTTGAAAGAAGTTCTACTGTGGGTAAAATGCTGTCGAAGTGCATTGCATGCCACAGAGAAATCATCTGTGGAAAAATCAATCAATGAAGAAACTTCATTGCTGTCTTATCTTTAAAAGTTGCTGCAGCTATCTCATCCTTCAGCAACTACCACCCTAACTAGTCAGCAGTCCTCAACATGGGGCAAGACCCTCCATGAGCAAAAAGATGACATCTAAATAAAAACAGAATGTGAGTAGACATACTGGTGTTTGCTTTCCTCTATCTCATATTAATATGGAGTCTCCTTTGACACTTCCTTGATTATAATCAGTAAAATGTCCCCAAATCATTACTATCATTGTATAGCAGTTTTTCATCTAAAGTTGAAGAAGCTGATGCCTACTAAAAACGAGAGGAAAAAAAGACCTTCTAGAAGTAGCTCATGTCTAAGAAAAGATGTAATGGAATGTCACATACTGTCCAGCAAAACCCTTGAGAATACTAATACCTGGTGTTTATTTTATTTATTTTTCCTTTATCTTTATTAATTTAAAAAAAATTTTTTGTTCATGTGACAAACAGAAGTCTTGGACTTACCTATATTTGTTACAGTAAGACAAACCCATTTGGTCCCTTTTTCTAGTCATATAGATTAGACACTCTAGATTTAGCATGAACACACACACGTACCACATAGACAACAGTAGCTACAGAAAATGTTTATGCTAAAGAGAATTTCACTGAAGGCTTCTATTTGCTTTTTAAAAGTACAAAATGTCATAGAAATTATTGTGTTCAGATGTTGCTAATGGTAAACACTTCTTTGATTACTCATCTCTTTAAGAAAATGAAAAGTACTAGGACTCTTAGCTTCTGAAATTATGAAATGCCATCCCCATACTTCCCTGGTGTCTATGCCCTGGCCTATATTTTTACTGCCATGAGAGATTGCTATGCCTAAAGCAAAGGATCACCTTAGCATAGGGAAAAAACAAAAGCTACAAGTAGCTATCTAAACCAGAAGCCCTGGTAACAAATTAGAAAAGTGCATCTGTTAATGATCAAAGAGGAACTTCTACTATTATGCCAAAAATGTCTCAAACTATAGTAAAGATTTCTTTTGTTTATGTTTCTATTTGCTTGTAGAAGTAGCCAAATTCCCTAATTGGGCTGTCTTCCTGGAATGAGTTTAAAGTCTAAAGTGTTCATATTTGTCTTGCCTCTGCTTCTCTTAATACTTGCTTTGCTTCACACCAGTTAAAAGTGGAACTGGTGAACACAAGGATAATCCAATACTTGTTGCATTGATGAATCACATTGATTTCAAATGTTGCCAAAGGGGCCAGAAACAAGAGAGCAGGTGAAATCATCCAGATCAAGCTGATAGGATTGATGAATATGCTTCCGGGATGGAGTTACATATTCAGAATTTATCTATGATGGGCCCAGGTGTTCTACCCCACTTATTACTGAAGATGCAAGACAAAGAGATTGGGATTGTTTCAGCTGGAGCCTATACACTTAAATGCAGTGGCCACAAACCCCTGTATCAATTTTGAATAGTGGCAAATTAGCAGGTTTTAGAACTAGGCTAAGGACTAAGTTATCACTACCAGCTGATTCAAGACTTACATGTGTACACAAACTGATATAAAAATCAGATTTAACTCTGTGTGAAAGAGCTTTTAGGATGTAATAATAGCTGCTTCTAAAAGATAGGAAAAAAGTCCCTGGACACAGCTTCTGAAGTAGATGATGAGCATCAATGTTACTAACAGTCAAACCCAAGGCAACTTGAACTTGGCAAATAATTTTGTTGAGAAAATGAGTATTGCTGAAAAGAAGTTTTGGTTGCTGATCAAGTTTCTTTTTATTTTTTTCCTCTTTTCACTTGATACATTTTGAAAATAGACATAGAAAGCCCTTGGTTGAACCAAATAAACCCTGTATGTAGCAGATTATTAGTCTCATGGGTTACTTCTGGCTACATTTTTGAGGATAGCATCCATCTTAAGGCATTTTAAAATTAGGGCTCTCTCATGAATGTGGTAAAAATGGAATTTATAACAAGGTCACTAATGGAATGTATTTGCATGACTCATTTATCCTTTTATAGGATATGCATGGCCAGACACAAGGGTGTTATCTACAGTGTTTCTAAAATTACCTCTCTGGAACTTTCGTCCAGCTTAAGAAACTTCAAAGAAAGAGTAAAAGAAACATATTTCTCCTGGGTAACTTTAAAAACAGGTAAATAATTTTTAAATGAAAGAGAGGATCTCTTGGGAATTGTGTGCAAGAATCTGTACTTTGACAAATACTTATACTGGGCAATGCAGAAAAATTGGGGAAAATCAAATTTAAATGAAGACTTTCAAATTATAAAGGCTCCAAAAAGATGCTCTATATATTAGGAAAATATAAGGAAATGTTTCTTACATATTTTATATTTTAATGGTAGCTACAACTGGAAAACACAAAAAAATAAATACAAATAGAAACGTTTCTTCAACTTTAAGAAAGAAGCAATTTGAGCTGGCAATGGCTACATATAAAGGAGCAATTTATTTTGCCCTCCCGGTGAGTTAGTGATAAGAAAAGGCTTGAGCCAAACATATAATCTTTTTACAGGCTACCTGAACATTCTATAAGTATTAAAGAATTTATAATTTTAAATCTATAGTGAACAAAAGATAGCCTGTTGGTGCTTTAATTCTTCGGGTGTAATGCTAGTCTTCCTTTGCATTTTGGTGTTTCATTTGCAGCTGGACATTTGGTCACCACCAACACTGGCCCTACGTATTATTATATCATCCATATGGAGAAAATTTATTCATTGAACAAATTATAGAAAAACTGCTTTGTCAAATTTGGGATTATATTTTATTTCTTTTTTAGTATGAAAGTTCTGTTGCTTTCTGGTTATATGAAGTTCGAGGCAGGAAGCCACATAAAAAATAAAAAGAAGTGAAGTTGATGGTCAAGGTCAAGTTTGCCTTTTCTTCAAAATGAGTGGGCATATGCCTCTGACTCTCGAGTACCTGAGAAGCCTATAGTAAGGAACTTAACAAGTCCTTCCAGGCCCTCAAGACTCCTGGGGCAACTCTCTCATAGTTGTGAACAGCCTTGACACACAGAGGTCACAAGGAGAGAAGGAGATCCCTTTAGCCTCACCTCACAGACTGCAAGACAGAACCCCTGCAGCATGTTTCTTTCCCAAACTAACTGCATGTAGGAAAACGAGGATAAGGGTAGATAAAGCTATAAAACGGAGAGTGGTAAAAGGCAAGGCTGGACCCCATCCTGCAGTCCTTCTTCTGTGTACGCCAGTTTCCAAATGTTCATGGCATCAACTTTGCCATCTGCATCTCTGGGATATAAGACCTACGGCACTTCCTTTTATCCATGACAGAGAACTTTGGTACACTGGCCCTGGGAAGAGAGTTCTAAAATAGTCTGCTCTTCAGTCTTTGCCCGAAACTTGGTTAAAACATTTGACATTTTAAAGAGTTGGTTTAAAGGGTAGGTTAAATATCCATTTCTCCAGCTTTAGCTCTGTTTTAAGTTATATCTTAAGAAAGCAATGTTGTTAGATTATATTATCTTAGCTGCTTACAGAAACACCTGATAAAGTTTAAGATTTCATGTTACACCTTCAGCTTTTATAAAGGTGGAATTAAAACCTTGGACAAGAAGACAGAATAATGGCCAGCAAACATATTAAAAAAGTGATCAACATCTCTAATCATTAGGGAAATGTAAATCAAAACCACAATGAGATGTCACCTAACTCCAGTGAGAATGGCCTTTATCAAAAAGTTCCAAAACAACCAATGCTGGAGTGAATGTGGAGAGATTGGAACACTCTTACACTGCTGGTGGGACTGCAAATTAGTACAATCTCTGTGGAAAGTAATTTGGAGATACCTCAAAGAGCTAAAAATAGAAATACCATTTGATCCAGCAATCCCACTACTGATGAACTAGCACCTCTCATATTATCCTGGATAGAGTTTGAGCCCATTCTTGGAAGTGAGTTATCACAAGAATGGAAAAATAAGTACTACTTGTACTCACAATCAAATTGGCACTAACTGGTCAACACTAGGGTGTTCACATGGCAGTAATACTCATCAGGTGCCGGTCAGTTGTGGAGGCCAGGGGGGTGGGTAAACTCACAACTAACGGATGCAGAGTGCACTGTATGAGGGACAGACACACTTGTAGCCCTGGCTTGGGTGAGGCAAAGGCATTATATGTAACCAAAATGTTTGTATCCCCATAATATTCTGAAGTTAAAAAAAAAAAAAAAGGAAAAAACCCACCTTGGACACCTTAGACATATAACTGCTTACTAATTGTTTCTTTTGTAAGAATCCCCATGATAAATTCCTCCTAAGCTTCAGTTGGGAAAAGTATTCTCTTCAGAGAGATTTAAATATTACTTCTGTTTGGCAGGGAGAAATTGAATAAATCATTTTGTTTCTCATTTGAATTTGGCTGCCAAATTCACTATGAAGCTACGGTAACTAAGCCATTTTAAGTTTCTATTATAATAAGCTAGCTTTAGCACCCTCTATTTTTTTCTAATCAGTGTTATTCATACTTGTGATCTATAGATTACTTGTTTCAGAATCATATAAGAAGGCCTTTGGAAAGGACAGGTCCCCAAACCATACCCCAGAGATTCTGAGAAGTAGTTTTCGAAAGGGACATGGGAATGTGCACTTTATTCAAGCAAGCCCCATCCTAGTTATGGACCTCTGAGTTTGAAACTATTCTAAGTGGTTCTGATTGGTCTTTTAGTGGTGGGATTCAGACCATGATTTATTTTAATTGAGTCATATGACTGACATCAGATATTCTCACACACACACATATGTTCTTTTTTTTCTCAAAGAAGTAAGATGTTGAGGTAACATGATCAGAGAGAAGTCATAAACACAACAGAAGATCTTATACCTTGGAAATGTGTACGATTATCACTAAGGCCACATTAAGTGGAAAAAAAAAAAAAAAAACATACATAGGGAAACCAAGAAGTTCTGCAAGGAAACCTAGGAAGTCTTTTTTCAGAAAGGGATAAAACTTCAGAGTTCTAGTTTCCAGGTACTAAAGCATAGGATCTCAAATTATTTAAAACTTTCTAATGCAAAAGGTTTGGTTTGGGTTGTAAACTAACTTCAGGAGTTTGATTGCTAGATACTTTTAGAGCTTGCCTCTGCAAATGTTTTTTACAAACATTAGAACCAAGGTATAGCTGCTTTATAGTGAATGCCATTGGTAGAAATCTTAGACATCTATATGACGTCATTGTTTTTCTAGCACAATTGTTGATTCTATCCAGTGTAGACACAAGCTATAAGTATAGAGAGTTAGCATACAATTCAGTTGACCCAAGCAAATTAAAAAAAATAAATCATACAAAACATTATTTTAAAGAAATGGTGGGTACTTTACAGCATAATAAAAATTACACAATAGGTAATATAGACTAAATTTATTTTTAAAACTATGTGAATGCAATCTTATATATTCTTTATCAAATGAGTCTTTCCTTTTTGTAGAGTTCACACAGCAAACTATCTCACTCTTCTCACTCTTCCATGAAGAATTATACAGAAACAAATGTCACTAACCTGTGGTCACAACTTGTCAAATAAGTTTGAAATGAATACAAAATAAAAACATTGTAGTTAAAGGTTTTTAAATCTCTATTTTGACTTTGGAAAAACATAGCAGGATTAGCACAAATATTCAACCTCCCCTTGACTATAACTGAAAAAAAATAACCAAAATGGCAAAAACATAGTAATAATTATGATTAAAAGAAAAATTCAAATGGCTCTAAAAACTAGGGAAAGTGACACCCATGGGGCACAAAATTTAAGAAACGTCTGCAAGTGGAATCAGAAAGAAAGGAGATATTTAAAGGAAACTCAAAACTCCCTTTCCTAAGAAAGCAATACAGTGTCACAAAAAAAACAGCAGACAGACTAGGAGAACTTCATTTATATTTCCTATTTTTAAGAAGCAAAAGTTGGAGAGCCCTGAAAAAGGGAGGGACTCCTAGCCCTGCTATAAATCAGAATCAGCTGAGTAAGGAAGTACCCAATGAAGCCCAGCTATGCCTACAGGAAAGCCAGCTCTTGCTGGTTTGGTCAATGGATTTTTATGGTTGGATGAAGCCATTTCCTCACACAGAAAAAGCTAAGACCTATAATCAGAGACTATTTAGAAAATAACAATAATGAAAAATGTTTCACATAAAAATGTTGAGATGCAGCCAAAATTACTCTCCAAAAAGACATAGTAACTTTTACTACTTTAATGGTTGAACAGGAAGGAATAAAAATAAATTAACTAAATATCCAACTCAGTAAATTAGGACTAGAGCAAGAAAATAAACCCAGAATAAGAAGAAATAAATAGAGGCTAATATTTGAGTTTTTACTTTTCTAGTTTCTTTGCATGGAGAATTTTATTTAATCCTCCCTACCACCCAATGAAGTAGATATTGTTTATAACACTATTTTACAGATGAGGAAACTGAAATGCAGAGCGTTTCATTTAAAAACTGCAAAAGTGGGATAATTGATAGATAAAAGCAATGCTTAGTTACTAGCAAAAATAAATGCAACACACAAAAAGAAACTATATACACCCATTATTAGGCATGTGTATGTAGACATGACTACAGATACAGGGATATTCACAAAGTTTCAAAGGATATTACATTTGGCTCTCTTAATATTGAGAATGTCAAATAAATTGATGAACTTTCAAGTAAAATGGAAATCACCAATTTTGGTTCAAGAAAAGGTATCTGAACATCAAAAAATTGAAAATATTGTCAATAAATTCCTCAAAATGTAATAGGCCTGGATGCTTTTAAGGATGGGTGAGTGAAGAATCAAATATTACATGTTCCAGATTTCAATTGGCCTTCCTGTAAATAGTCTCACTACTTGTTGCTCCCCTCTGTTGCCTCTTCCAAACTTCTTTCAAATTTTAAAGAACAAAATATTTCCAGGCTATAATTGTGTAATTTCCAGGTCAAGATATGAGACTGAATATATGAGGCCTGTCTAGAAAGTATCCTGCCATTGTTAACATAATGAGCACGGTTTGTGCAACATCCATGTAGCTGGCAGCCAAGGCAAGTGGACTGGAATGTGCGTGCGTGAACACTGACGACGTCACCGTACTAGTCAGTGGGGCGCTAGACACTGTTGAGTGCTGAGTGAGCATGTGTACTGTGTGGCCGTGGCATTCACAATGACTCAGCGAGTAGAGAAACGAATCTGCATCAAATTTTTCCTTCAGCTTGAGCATTCCTCCGCAGAAACCATTTGAATGATTCAGAAGGCTTTGGGGAACAATTCAATGAGTGCAGCGCAAATAAAAGTGTGGTAAAAATGTTTCAAAGACAATCCAGAATCTGTTGAAAGTGATCCACATTCTGAAAGGCCTGCAACAAGCAGAACACCTGAGAATGTTGAACGTGTACGGATGAGGTTAAGAGACGCTGGGAGAACTGTGCGAGGTCCCAGGGTGCCTACTTTGAAGGGCACTGAGGTGTCATTATCCTATGTACAATGTTTCTTGTATCTTGTATTTTCTTCAATAAATGTCTCTATTTTTCATATGACATGGCTGGATACTTTCCAAAGAAACCTTGCATATGTGAACTCACTCTTTCTCCAGGGGCTAGATTAAATGGCAATAAAGGAATGCAGAATATTCCTAAAACAACACACAAAATAGGAGGGAGGCTAAAAGTAGATGACATTATTTTTCCAGAACTTATTTCTAGAAGGTAGAAGATAATCGCGTGTTGACTAGTGAGGCAAGGTTTGGCAAAACTGGCCTGAGGTAGGTGGCACAATTGAGGAAGCCACCCTGCCCGGAAGAGCCCAGAGGGTACAACCTCCTGGAAGTCAGGACCAGCAGGCAGGCAGAAGTGGGGCTACTTATAGCAGAACTAATTGAAATTCAAAATATGTACAAATTGATCCCTCTACCCACCCATTCTTCCTCTATTCCTATCGCCTCTACACACACAAAAGCTGGGAGCCAGAAATTAAAATAAAAATAAAGTTTATGAAAGCAAGACTGAGAGGAGAGAGAGAGAGAGAGAGAGAGAAGAAGAAGAAGAAAGAAAGAAAGAATGAAAGAAAGAAGGGGGAAAGGGAGGGAAGGAGGGAGGGAGAGAGAAAGGAGCGAGCCTGGGGAGAAATAGGGCAGGTAGGATAGACGTTCATGCCCTAAAGCGCTCTCTGTCCTAGCGCTTGGGTGTCATCAGTTTAATGGAGCAAGCCCTGCCTGCCCACCCTGAAACAGCTGCTGTCCGTTGACAACCCACGCAGATACACTAGGCTCTCAGTCAGCCTTTCTGCTGCTTTATTCTTAAAACACTAAGGGATAATCCAAAATCATTGGCTATTTGAAGAAAATCAGCAACATGAAAGAGAAAGACTGAGAGACACAAACTGAAAAATTATGGCAGAGGGAAGAGCAGTTGTTTGGAGGACAAGAAAGGAAAAAAAATAAACCATTTGCAAAATCAGATTCTCCCAGATTACCTGTACTGGATGGAAAAAATGCTATCAATTGATGAAATTGTGATACAGATGGTGGATTCAATAAAAATTTTACATCAATGATAAATTTACTGAAGTTGATAACTATACTGCAATTATGTAGTAGAATATCCTCATTCTTAGGACACACATGCACACATATTTAGGGGTAAAGAGCTATACACATATACATAACAGTCAGCCCTTTGTATCTGCAGGTTCTGCATCCATGGATTTAACCAACTGTAGATGGAAGTATTAAAAAACAAAAAGAAGGATGGTTGTGTCTGTACTGATGAACATATACTGACTTCTTTTTCTTGTCATTATTCCCTAAACAATATGATATAACAACAATTGTAGTTTTGTTTACATTGTATTAGGTAGTATTATAAGTAACCTAGAGATGTTTTAAAGAATGCCAAAGGATCTGTGTAGGTTTTACGCAAATAGTATGCCATGTAATATACAGAACCCGAGCATCCCTGGATTTTGGTATCTGCAGGGGATTCTGGATCAAATTCTCCACAAATATCCAGGATGACCACATATATGTACATATGCATACACACACACACACACACATAAACATACACACACAAATACATACACACAGAGAGAAACAGAGACAGCAAATAAAAAACAAATTTAAAAAGT
The DNA here is from genome assembly GCF_041146395.1 of Eulemur rufifrons. NCBI lineage: Eukaryota > Metazoa > Chordata > Mammalia > Primates > Lemuridae > Eulemur > Eulemur rufifrons. Next base: position 40,432,988 of record NC_090997.1, read on the forward strand.
GATGGTAACAATAAATGATTCTGATTCTGAGTAGAGGGTGTATGAATGCCCTTTGTATTTTTCTTGTTCTTACAACTGTTCTACAACTGTATTTTTTTGTTTTGTTAAATTTAAAAGTTAAAGTTTGAAAAATTTTACTTCCCATGCAAGTTTCTCAGCAAGGTATTGAAGTATACTCTCCCCAAAAGTAAGAAAGTAAACTAAGGAAAATGGAAACATGGGATACAAGAAACTGGAGCTTTGTTACAGGAAAGAGGTAAAGAAAATGCCCAAATACAGAGAAAGAAGATTACAGATTGAAGGAGATCAGAAGTCTCAGAAAAATATTTCCTTTAAGAAATTAAAACTCATGGAATGCTTTATATGAATACATCCAAATCTATTGAAAGAAAATTTAGAGAATTTGTGGATAATTTAGTTTCTGATTAGCAAGTGCATGTATATAGAAAACTAGGTAAAGAAAAAACCCAATATCATTAATAACTAGAAAAATAAAAAGTGTCTTGGAAAGCATAAGTTATCTTAATTTTCTTCTACATGGCTTTGCTATGAAAAGTGTTTATATAGCAAAATAGAGTACGTGAAAATTGATCTCACAATATTAGGAAGACAGGAGACATATGTTATATAAAGTGTGAGCAGGGAATAAAAAGAAGCTCAACCCCTTTTATCCTTTTTGGAAAATCAAAATGGAAAAACCCATGAAACAGCAAGATAAAGATGTTAGAGATTTTTGATGTAAATAACAAAAGAATCGGCCAAGAGAATCAAAACCAGTGGCTTCCAAATGGTGAAATTAAAAAGGAGGTAGCAGTCAAGCGCTAGTTTGCATAAAGAACATCATAAAACTACCTGATTCTAAACTTTGCATTTGTATAACTTGAACAAAAAAATAAAATGAATGAAAAGACAGCTGGTGACTGGGGTATGGGGAGAATGAGGGGAGGAGATACAGAATGATGTGTGTACTAATATCCACAGTGTAAGAGTGGGGCCTAGAGGTGGTATCCACAGCTGACAGAACAAGAAACAAGAAGTTTCAGTCAATGGTTTAAGAATGCATCCGTGCTCTGGAACAGAACAGGGGCTACAACTACACTGAAAAGAAGGGGTGCTGTATGCAAGAATGTAGTATGTGTGGTAAAATCTACCACAAGTTAATAGATAGTATCCAAGTTAGTAAATGAAGAAATATTATTAAAAAATATAAGGGAAACTTACAGAACCTATGGAACAGAAATGGATAAAAGAGCATACCTCTGGAGAACAAGACTCAGTGTGAGGAGAGACAGAAAAGATGGTTCAATTTTATTAAGAACCCTTCCTCACAATTTAAATTTGTGTCTGTGCACTTGTACTACTTTGATAAAAATGCAATTTTTAAAAACCTATTTTTAAAGCATTAAACAAGATAGAAAGCTTTGCAATGCATTTTGAAGCTAGAATAACCCTGATATGGATAAAGATGCAATAATAATTAAATTACACATCAATATGTCTATGAATATAAATGAGAAACTTCTAAATACAATATAGTACTGGTAAATTGGACTCAAAATTGACTTGTTAAAGTTAATATAGTGTGACTGTTTTAGTCTGTTTAGTTTGTTTTCTGTGGCTATAACAGAATATTACAGACTGGGTAATACATAAAGAAAAGAAATTTATTTCTTATAGTTCTGGAGGCTGGGAAGTCCAAGAGCATGGTGCTGGCATCTGGTGAGGGCCTCCTTTCTGCATCATAGCATGGCAGAAAGCACCACATGACAAGAGGACAAGCACATGCTTGTCAGCTCAGATCTCTGTTCTTCTTCTTGTAATGCCACCAGTCCCATCATGGGGGCCCTACCATGATTACCTTCTTTAATCCTAATTACCTCTCAAAGGCCCCACTTCTTGTCAGCATATAAATTTGGGAATTAAGTTTACAATACATGAGATTTAGAGGGCACATTCAAACCTTAGCAGTAACCATGCATAGTTTCTTCTTGAATTGCATTGTTCATTTAATATTTGAGAATATATTAACACAGTATAACATATAAAGTCATCAAGAAAAGCCAGGAGATCATTGCACAAGATTATAAAATGACATTTGATAATATTAAATATCCTTCTTATTAAACAAAAAGACTTCTTAGGATAGCAGAACAACTCTAACATCCCCTAGCTCAGGTTAATACTGTGCCCCAAAATTTGTTCCTCCAACAAATACAATTGAGTGTAATACCTTGCTATCGTGGTGGAAATTTAGCAGTGAACAAGACAAAGTTTTTGAACTTGTGGAACTTACCTTCTAGTGATAAAGTTGGTAAATAAATAAAAAGCAATATAAGTTTAGGTTGCATTAAGTTAAAAATAAAACAGAGTGAGGGATAGAAAGCAATGAGATTTCTATTTTAGCTGAATTGGTGAGGGTCTGATTTGCTGATGCAGTGACATCGGAGGAGGGAGTTTGCCGTAATCCAGGTGTGAGCAGTTCAGGCAAAGGCACAGCATAGGCTCTTGGGGGTGAGTGAGAGGAAGCGTGGTAGTGAATGGAGTTTGAGAGGGAGCCGGTGCCAGAGCATATGTGGTCTTGCAGGCCACAATCAGGACTTGCTGGATCCATTGCCCCACATGCCACAGGGCAACATCTTAGTCCTGCTCCTGTTGCTCCCCGTAGGTCTCTTGATTCCCAGTGAGAATTTATCTGTAAAAATAAGTAAATAAACAACACTTTTGTCCATGCTTCTGCTTTCTTTCTGCTCCAGATGTGTCTCTTACTTGTGTCTCCCAACTGTTCCTGTCACCTTTCCACTGTATTATAACCTCTCATGCTGTTAGCCCCCCACCCATACCCCAGCCATTGCCTGATCTAAACGCAGCTGTGCTGACCCACATTGCCTAGAGTCCTGCCACATCACAGTTCAGCTCTGCAGGGCATTGCTTTGCCTTGCCAGCATTAGTCCTGTTCCCAAGAGACGGCATCAAAGTTGTTGCCTTCCCTCATTAACTTCCTTAACTTATAATATTTGCAGACAATACCTTCACTACACGGGAAGCCTAAGAAAATCAGCCAAAACTATTAGAATTCTTTAGAAAGGTCAGCAATCAGGCTAATTTAAAAGCTCAATATTCAAAATCAGTGATTCCTGATGATAGTAACAAGCCATTCAAATAATTTCATAGCCATAAACGCTACAAATGTATCAGGAATAAATCCAACAATAAATATACATTTTATTGAGAAGATCTGCATGAGTGAAGAAGACATGTATTTTCCTGGATAGAGAAAGAAAAAGCTCAAAAGTCTTTTTGAACTTGATTAACTGAGTTTAAATTTTATTTGAGGGAAAGAAGAAAAAATGAGCAACATAGGAAAATATTCTTACAGACTGTCACTCTCTCTCTCTTGGGGTATATATATATAGTGTGTGTGTATACACACACACAAATACATACATATATTTGTATATGATATATAAATAAACATATATCATTTTAGTTTAGTAATTAATTAGTAAGTTAAACTGTGTAACTGGCAAAAGAATACATTGACAGATTTGTGCCATGGAATATGAAACCCAGGAGTACAACTGATAATATAAAACATGTTAGAAGTTATTTCTAATTACAGGTATAGAAATAATTAATTGATAAACTAGCAGATTGGTTGGATTTTCTGAGAAGTAGAGATTGAAATGGATTTAGGAGTGCAAAAGTTTATTGGGGAGTAACACTTGGAAAGGAAAAAGTAGAAAGCAGGATTGGACACGAGGGACTGTCAGACCATGATGCAGACCTGACCAAGCCTCTGTCAGCCCAAAGGGGAGCAACAGAGCATACATTGCTCATTGCAGGAGTCTCGCATTGAGTGGAAAAAGCCAGGCAACTTAGACAACTGCTTTGCCCGTCATTGGCCAGGGGCCATCCCAAGAAGAGTATGACCTCGCCTTGAAAACTGAGGTAAAATCTGGAGGAGCTACCAGCCGGAGGCTGTCAGCTAACCACACTCCTCCCAGCTAAGCAGTGAGTCCTCTCTTAAAGGGGGATACTGATAGTGTGTCTCTATGTCTATAGAAACCAGTGAAAAGAAAAAGTTATATTTCTACCTCACTCCATAGGCTAAAATCAATTACCAATGGATTAAAGCATTAAATGTGAAATGCAAAACAGTGAAAGAAACAGTAACTGTTTTTCAAGACTTATATGATATTCATCTGGGAAAAGATACAACATAAAAAGCAGAAAATGGAAAAATAATAAATCAATTACATAAAACCCACAAAACCTATATATCTTAAAATAGCATAAACAAAATTTAAAGGCAAATGATAAATTTGAACAAAATAATTAAAACATATTAAAGATAATGATCACTTATTTTGTATAAACTTTTATTAAAACTCAGTGAGAAAAAGATAAATATTTCAATAAAGATGGCTAAGGACATGAATAAGTCATTGTTAAAGTAAAAACCCCAAAATAATAAATATGGAACAAATATAAATGTTATCATAATAAAACAATGCAAATCAGATTAAGACACCTTTTCCTACCAGATTGGTAAAATAATATCTAGACTTGGCAAAGATGGCAAAATGAAGATTTGTATATGTCATTTAAAAATTATTTTTTGGTGATATTGTGCCCAAACTAAAACTCTACATTTTGTTCATAACATAATGTGTTTATGAAGATACAGTCATGCTAATAGTTTTCTGATAGCTAATGACATATCATTGACTAAAAGATATTTAAAAGAAAAAATAATTATAAAAAGATAACATAACAATAAATAATATGTAGTTTTAAAAATAAATAATCTTGAAGTTTAGATTATGCTTTTACACAATGATTATAACCTAGTGACCTAAAAGAACTGATCCTAACAGGCTTTGAAAAGGCAGCAACAGACAGAAAACACCAATTCTCCTTGCAAACTCAGAATGGCTAAAGATGGTCCACAGGAATTAGCTGAGAAAAAAAAATTCTTCATTAGGAAGAGCTAATGCTGATGTAAAGGGTAAAATTAATGAGAGTAGTCAACCAGGCATTCTGGGACCAGGAAGCAGTACTTCCTGGAGTGACTCTCTGGAGTCTTCCAGTTCCCTCCGTCATTGCTGCCTAATGCCCCAGTGCCCACCCCTTGCTTTTTTTCTTATCTTCTCATCAATTATTCTTCATATAGCTGCTAAAAGCATCTCCCTGATTTCTCCAAAGAAGAAACTCCCTCAGTACCCTGTATGCACACTGAGGGGCTCACATGCTGAGACCCATGGGAGTGACTACTGTGCCCAGAACATAAAATGTGATGTCCCTCATATCCCACTGTGGCCTGCTCTGCCCCTCTACAAATTCTCCTGGGTCATTAACTCCCTGGTGATTTCAGCTGTTCAAAATATTACTTGTAAATTGCTTTTAAAGGTATTCCTTATCCTTGGAACAGTTGAGAGAGTATCTGGTTTCCCGCTTCTTACAAGGGCTATCACTTCTATGAATCTTCCCAACACAAGACACATTTTCTTTTTCGGTTCCTGAGAGGCAGCTTCTAACTTCTTTCATTAAAGAAAAAAAAAATCACTAACTTAATCTCAGGAAGGGCACCCTGATGTGACACTTACGTGGTATAAGTTCCATTCAGAGACTGTCTAGAAGGCCTTTGTGACTATTAGAATAACAAGGATAGTGTAAACAAAAATGGTGATGGAAGTGGGAGGGTGGTCAATGTAACAGAGATGGTGGTGGGGGCAGTGCCCACAGCTGTGAGATGGCACACACAGTTTTTCTTTCTATTTTTTTAAAAGTTGCTTCCTTGGGGGGAAAATGCTATTTTTTACTTAGTTGTCCAACAAACTGAGCCAACAAATTATACTGATTATACAGATGTTTTTATGTACTGTCATTATTTCTTGTGTTGTCTGAATTACTACATACCTTCTAAAACATCATGATGTGATGTTACAAGAAAACTAAGAGAAAGTGGGCTCTGTGTGTGTGTGTGTGTGTGTGTGTGTGTATGTGTGTGTGTGCTGCGGTCATTATAATGAATAAGAGTGGAAATATACTTCCTGTTACTCCCAAAACTATTCCTTTAGTGATAATGCTATTTCTCTCCTTCACATACTGGCCCAAGATATAAACCAAGGAAAGAGAGTGTTCAATTTCTCCTCTATAATATCTGGATCTAATTGCTTTTCACCATAAAGAATTATTCCTGTTCTTCTCTTGCTCACACACTAATAAAATATAATTCTTCAATGATCTCCCCACTGTCCCATGTCTAGAAGTTCTTTGAGGTCAAGGACTAGCTTATTTATCTTTGTCCTGATGGAATCATAGTGCAACATTGGAAACCCAATAAACATTTATAAAAGCTGGACAAAATTTAAAAACAAACTACTTATAGGCAATGAAAAGCATCCAAAAGCAGACAAACCAGGAGAAGTGTTTATTCTTTAAGAAACTGCTACTGTGAAAGGCAAGAATTATAAATTTGAAGCTTTTTTCTTCAGAGATCCTCCTCATGGAAAATTGCAACCTTACTAGCTCAGGGTGGCAGGTAAAAAGAGTGCAGGGAGATTCCACAGATAGTAAAAAGTAAGCATAGACTCTAAAACTGGACTCCACTAGCAAATGAAAAGATGTTCAACATTATCATTCATCAAGGAAATGAAAGTTGAAACACAATGAGATATCATTAGACACGCATTAGAGTAGAATGGCAAAATGAAAAGACTTAAACTGGATCTCTCAAATACTTTTGTTGGGAATGGCATTAGTACTTCGGAAAACTTTGAGAGTTTTTGATACAGTTAAATATAAACTTACCATATGACCCTGCAATTCTACTCCTATTTATTTACCTAACAGAAATGTATACGTTTATAAAAACACTTTGAATAGAACGTACATAGTAGCTTTCTTCATAATATTCAAAACTAGCAAAATCATGTCCATCCGGAGGTCAATAAATAAAAATTTGTATGATTAGAGACTTCTCAGCAACATAAAGAGCAAATTATTGATTAATGCAACATGAATGGATCTAAGTGTACATTTGGGAATAACACCAATTGGGTATCAGACAGAGGTGGGGGGTGGGGGAGGAGATGGGTGTATACCTACATGATGAGTGCCATGTGCACTGCCTCGGGAATGGACATGCTTGAAGCTCTGACTCGGGGGGATGGGGGGGCATGGGCAATATATATAATCTGAACTTTTGTACCCCCATAATAAGCTGAAATATAAAAAAGTAAAAAAAAAAAATCATGCTGAATAACAGAAGCCACACACAAAAGAGTATATACTGTGTGATTTCATTCATATAGAATTCTAGAAAATGCAAATTAATCAAAAAGAGAGAAAGTAAATCACTGCAGATCACTGGAATCCCAGACTTAAGGGGCAGAGCTGGAAGGACAGGGGTAGGGGGGCACATTGACTTCCAAGGTGCACAAGAGATTTTTTTTTTGGGTGCTGAAAATCTGAACTTGATTGTGGTGGTGGTTACATGGTTACCTTTGTCAGAACTCATTTAACTACATGCATAAAGTGGGTGCAGTTTACTGTATATAAAGTATACCTCAATGGAATTTCATTTTAAAACAAAGAGAGAGGGAGAGGAGATGCGAAACATAAAACTATAATGGTTCTGAGTAGATATAAAGTATCTTCTTAAAAATGGATCAATAGGGCCTCCTCAGACCTTCCAAGAATCCCAAGAGCTGAGATTCCCAGGCTTAGGCTATAACCTTCAGAAATAAGTCCATAAACCCCGCTCTGTCTGTTACACTGCTTAGAACTTGGTGAGCAAAAGTCAGAGGATAATTCTGCCTGCTGTCGGCCAGGAAAATGTGTTGTTTTAGTCTCTTCTTTCATATGTTGAAGATTTAGACATAGGGTTAAGTATAGGAATACTGATTCTGGCTTCAGATCTAAGCTCATTTCTTCATCCCAGCTTTACCAGTTTAAAAAATAAATAAATAAGGTGGTGCTTGACTGAAGCCAGACTCGATTTAAACTGTTTAAAAGCCATGGGGACTCATGGGGAATAACGGCTAATTTTATGTGCCAACTTTACGGGGCAATTGGGTGCCCAGATATTTGGTTAAACATTATCCTGGTGTGTGTCTGTGAGGGTGTTTTTGGATGAGATTAGCATTTGAATCCATAGACTGAGTAAAGCAGATCGCTCTCCCCAATGTGTGTGGGCCTCGTCCAATCCATTAAAGTCCCGAATAGAATAAGAGGTTGAGTAAGGGAGAATACGTTCTATCTGATTGTCTTTGAGCTGGGATGTTGGTCCTCTCCTGCCTTTGCACTCACACAAGGACTGGCACTTACACCATTAGTTCTCCTGGGACTCCCACTTGAGGACTGTATGTCTTTGGACTTCTCAGTCTCCCTAAGTGTGTGAGGCAATTCCTTATAATAAACCTCCATAAATATATACACATACACACATATATTTATATATGTATATCATATAAAATAAAAATATTATATGTAATATATAATACAAGTAACATGTATATTGAAAATCAGTGGCTGGACTAAAGTGCTCTGAAGCCACCATCTATGTGAATTTTTCATATTCTGTATTTGATATTCTTTGGTATAAACACTAAGAAAATAAAATCTTGAATAATATGAACAAAAAGTAATTTGAAGTCCTAAAACCAAAAGAAAGGGCTGCCTTCATATAGTTATAAGTTGGACTTATTCTCTTCCTTGGGATTAATATATAATAATATATTAGGATAATTTCTAATTCAGGAATATAAGTAGTTCAGAGAGTGAAGATTTGGCCTAATCAAAGAGCTATAATAAAGAATTTTAGAGTCACAATTTTAGGCTCTTCAGCACTATGTGGTAAACTGGCTCATGTTTTCTGTTTCCTGCTCTTCCCCCCCCCCACACCCACCCTACTTCACACAGACTCTAGGAGGTAAAATTCTCAGTTCCAAAGAGTTTTATATATTGTTCCCATTCTTCCTTTATGGGTTCCCTTATTCTTTAATACACTCCAGAAAAGTGTGAGTCAAAATGAAAAACATCGTGAAGTGGTCCACCTGAAAGAATAAACATGAGTTGTGAAGTACATGTATATTTAGCTCAAAATGTGTAAAATAAATGAGTAAATCTTTACACTAGTATATTCTGTTCTAAAAGTACATTACCATACTATAAAAAAAATCACATAACTTTGATTTGGACTTATCTTTACAATTTTTAAACAATGCTGGGTAATATATCTTTTATAATGCTTAAATCAAGCATAAATTCTCCTAAGAATTGTAAGCAATTTTTCTGTTACTCAGTATGCCCTTTCTACAGGGTGTTAGAGCAATAGCCTTTTTGATGACTGATGGCCAACTGCAAACAGACTGTGCGTGTGTTAAGATGTGGGAGCTTTTGAAGGACCCCCGTAGGCTTTATGTCTCTTTGTTAACATTCGTGAAACTGGAAAATAGCTCCTTCTAAAGTCCCTTCTTGGTAGCCAAGATGACTGTTTTTATTGGTAAATTCAGAAATAGTAATAAAATAAGAAGATCTGAAAATCCTCAAAAAGAACCAGAGTGAACAGTCTCCCTGATTCAACCACTGTTTGCAAATATTTATTTTTCATCTCTAAACCTCAGAGTGTGTTTGATTTGAAACACTAAAACAGCAATTGCTCTGACCCACAGAAAATTTTTATGCTGAATGAACCACCTCATAAGCTGAAACTTAAACATTTAGTGTGGATGTCTTCATAAGCATTTCCCTTGTGAAACACCTGGAATTTTGGTTTTCAATTGACTTGCCATGTCAGTTCAGAACACTTCCTAGGACCTTGAGGAATTTAGGCCTTACAATTTTGTAACAAAAATTTCCAAATATTTCTTTATTAAAAATACAATTAGGCTTTTCACATAGCCCCAGATTTTCATGTTAAAGCTGGAAGAGGCCTTGGAGATCATCTCATCCCACTTTCTTATTCAAAGAGCTTCTTATTTGTTAGTCCTTTTTTGTAGGAAGAGCTCTGGATAGTGTTTTCCTAACATACTTAGCTTGACTAAGTGAAGGGAACAGTCCCCTGTGAATGAGAGACTCCACAGATTTCAGAGTGTTGGCAAGTAATGGACCAAGGTCTTACACTGGACTCTATAAATCCCTCCATCCACATCCCAGCTCTCTCCTCCATCCTAGACACAATCACAATTGTGCGGCCCTAGAATACTTTGACTCAATTTTTGACCCCGGGCTGTACTCCAAAAACATTTGTTTTCTTTCCTTTCTTGTTTTTTAAATGTATTTATTTTTATTGAGACATAAGAATTGTTCATACTTATGGGGTACCTGTGATATTTTGATATATGCATATAATGTGTAATGATCAAATCAGGAAACTCAGAATATTTATCACCTCAAACATTTATCATTTCTTTATGTTGGGAACATTTCAAATCTTCTCCTCTGGCAAATTTTGAAATACACACTACACTGTTGTTAACTGTAGTCACCCTACAGTGTTATTGAACAACACATCTTATTCCTTCTATATAACTGTCGTTTTCTGTTGTTGTTGTTGTTGTTGTGTCCTTGTTTGGTTTTGGTATCAGAGTAATGTTACAGGCCTTACATTTTTAAGGTGCAATTCCTTATGAGATGAATAGTATTATGTTTATTTCTCTGAAAAATGAAATTGTTTGCTCTTGATGAAAAGTGAATTGTTTGCTCTTTCCTGAGCTAATTTTAAAAGATGATGTAGAATGTTGATACCTATTGGATATGCCATTACTCTTCATTTACAAAAGACAAGGAAAAAGCTGGACAATTCACTCTATGTCAGTTTATTTCCCCAAAATTTAGTTTTTATTTTTTTAGAGAGCATATTTTCCTCTGGTCATTATATCCTCCTCTACAAATTTAAGAATAAGAAGATATTTCCATTTATACTTTAGAATCAACTGATTCTATACACTAGCTTTAATCTATTGAAAAATGCAGCTTTTTCATTGTCAGTATTCACAGTACATAGATAGCTAAACTAACAAGCTGTGGTGACTTAAGAACATGCCTTCTCTCAACATTACATTTTATAACTTTACCTTCCACCATTGCAGCAATATTCTTAATTCTGTTGATATTCACCTTTGTGACAACAGGTATATTTCACGTGAGTGGACTGAAACTGGATCAAGAGACCAAACCAAAAATAGCACTTTCAGCCATCTACCAACCAACTTGCAAGGTAGCAGCAACACATTCAGGAGATAAGGTCTAGGGAACCAAACAGGTATTACTAGGCATAACAGAATCAAAGGCAAACACTCAAATATCTTTATATGAGCAAGTCACAGCTTGTTTCCATTGCCTGAAATGCTCTTTTTCCTGCTAATCTTATGATTGCTGTCTTATTACCCTCTGGTCCTCTTCTTCATGTCCTCTCCTGTAAGACCTCCCTCAACCACACTGACCAAGTGGGTCTCTCTCCAATCCTGTTATTCGCAATTATGGCACCATTTTTGTTTGTTTGTTTTATATCAGTATCACAATTGGCAGTACTAAATGTATCTTTGTTTATGTTTTGATAACCAGTGTTTCCAACTAGCCTGCAAACTCTATTAACAAAGAAACACTTTCATGCATCAGAGTAGATATCCAGCATGTTAGTATCTGGCTCGTAACAGCCGTATAATAAACATTTAATAAATGAGAGAACAAATAAGAATGTTCATTAAAAAAACTGAAAGGATGGATAACAATCTTTAATTGTTGGAGAATTTTCGTTTATTTTATTTTTATCTTTATCTATTTCTGTAGTTTTCCAGATTTTCTATATGAAGATATATATCTTGACAATTTTGTAGACTTTGCAAAATTTAGGGAAAAAATAAACGAAAATATTTCCATAAAATACAATCTAATTCCTAAAAAAGAAGCAGAATTTAAATAAATTCTTTTGAAAACAATTCTTATATACCAGTGAGCATAAATTATATATTTGCTGACTAAGGGATTAAATCAATTATTGGTCTCAACCAAGAGTCGCATTAGAGTGATGATCCATTTCTACACATTTTCTATATTGCCCTTTTTGGCTCCTAGGATAAGATAATTATTCCCTGCTGTTTTACATTTATAAAAAAAGAAATTGTCTCAAGGTAAAATGATAAATATTTTAGAGGGTGCAAAGAAATGATGAACTTGGCTTCACATTTTCAACTTCCTATACTTGGTAAGAGGACAGTTTAGCACACATTACAAATGAAATGATTAAAAGTCAGATTCTCATTACTTTAACATTTTATACTTAAGAAAAGTTATATATCATTAGGTGTATCACAAGCAATAAAAGCCAGTTAGCAATAAAAGCCAGTTAGCACTAAAATTGGATGAAAACAAAACTCAGTTTTGTTTTTTGTAATTTAAAAATACAGATAGTGATTATATATGGTACAGAAAACATTAATATATGAAGCTTATTAGATAAATAAATATAGGTATGTGGATTAAAAATAAAACATACGATTCCCTGAGGAAGAGAAACATATTGGGTATAATTGATAGTTTCATGGCCATTGTCTGGAATAGGAAGGATTATTTTGAGGAAAACACTGATCTTTTACTTATCAAAACTTAAATAAGAGAAAGAGAGTATAGCCACAGGAAATTTGATCAGATACAAGGAAGACTTTTTTCCCTTTTATCTATCATCCTTGATATTTACTTTTCAAGTTGTTTTAGGAAGAATTTCCTATTGTAGGATGGGTCAACACTGAAAGGTGATGCTAGAAAAGTCATGGTGCTACAGTCCTTGGAAATCATTTAAAATTTAATCGTTTATTACTAAAGCACAAAAGCTAAAACTCTGCTGTTGCTGTGTCAAGAAAATCAACACAGTGAACACTTCCAACTCTAATATTCTATTATATCCTGCTAATATGTGATAAGGCTAAAAACATAGAAGAATCTAGGACAAACTGCAACTAAATCCCCACCCAACCACTCTCCTCCACACATTTCCCATAAACCCTGCCCCAGGACCACTTTCCGATTTTCTTCAAATCGTTTGTCTGACTCTCCCAGTGAACTTCTGAGTATTTGAATGCTCAAACATGAGAATGATCAAGAAAATCTGGTTTTAATATTGATTTGGCAAATCATGTACCAAGAAAAGTAGAAAGGGTCATTCTGAAAATTAATCACAGATTGTTGGGTGATAAACATACAATGCCACACTTGCATTAGCTGAGCCAGACAAAGCATAAATGTTTGACTTTTTACATCTACAGTGACATAGAACTCAGAGATATAGACAAGAAAAATTTCCCAGTTTGTGGTCCCTTTTTTTTTTTTTTTTGTAATATTACCTACTATTGCTTGCAGGGCAAACGCTTATGATTTGTTTTAAGCTGAATTTCACTCACTCTGCAAAAGGCCAGAAATTTAATGTTAAGATAATACACACTACACTGAGTAAATTACTTTCAAATCAATGAGATCAATAAGTATGTTGTAATTCTGATACGTTTGAATCATCATGATTGCTGTTCATATCTCTTTTAGTTATCCATTACATACCGTAAATCTTATTTTCAACCAAACACATCTTAAGTCAAGCTAGAAATATTTAAACCTTTTAGGATAAGTGTTTACTCATAAGACTTTCATCAACAAATTACAAGGCACTGAAAACTAAAGGAACCAAATCCATCTGTACTATGTGTATATATTTGATATACTTCATGGCCATGAATATTTTCTCATTAGGTCATTGTGTTTTTGATTTTCAAGTTTCTTTACATTCTAGGTCAGCTCTTACAAGATGTTGAACATTGCCAAAGTAACTATAGGCCTGCTATTCTATGGAGGTCTTTTTCTCCTACAATGTGAGCCAATGGTGATTCTGTGGTCCTTCATGATGAAAGCATCACTGAGAACCTTAATTTATAACTTGTCTCCAAGAAGAAAGGAGAGATAATATATGACATAAAAAAAAAAAAAAACACTGAAGTTCTGTAAACCAAGTAATCTTTTATGATGAGTTCTACTTGGAATTAATTAAGAGAAACTCACACTAAAAGGTATCAAGGGGGGGCGGGAGCACTCTTCTCACTTGGAAATGGAGTCGCCTTTTATGATCGATATATAAGTAATGTATTTTCTACCAGGAGAAAAACAAACTCAGAAATTCTCTAGTCATTATCATTATCTAACTCTACAGTGGATCTCAATCCTCCCTAAGAAGGATGTGTTCTTTGTATCCTCATACAGTCAAATTTATTCCTACTGGGTCTGTGGTAGCCAAATTTTGCCTTTTTAATTTCTAAAATAGGATATAATAAATATATTTTTGAACTTTCCTAACTGCAGAATTTCATTTTCTAATGCTAGAATGTTCCCATTTTAGGATTGCCTGTTATTTCATCTTTACCAATAGTAGTTCAAAATAAAAACATATTATTGTTCTAAAGTCTCTGACTGAAGAAGAAGAAATGTCAAGAAAGGAGTATAATATTTACATCTGATGTCTCCAAATTATCAAAATGAATTTATCTTTTACTTACATATTACTATAAGCAAAATATATCAATGCACAGTTGATCAGAAGACTGATAAATATTTACTTTACCAAGATAAACCAGGATAAATACTCTTTGAGTATAATATTGGCTCAAAAACATGTATTTTGAAATAGTTCCAGGTTTGGGAGGAGATTAATGCATCAGAAAGTATCTCTGATAGGTACAGATTTTCATGAGGAGAAATTTGAAAGATTCTAAGAGAGTTTGTCCCCTATCAAGACTTACATATTTTGGCATGGATTCTCATGGCTCTCCTCAACAGACACAGAAAAGACAAACAGTTCTGTAACCCTTGTACCACTTAGTAGTTACCCAATGAGGTTAGAGCTGATTGTTCTCTACTCAAAGACCACAAAAACCAAAGAGGAGATTAAACTCTCTTATAGATAAAAAACTGGAATGACAGAAAATCTCTTGTGTGACCAATGTTACACAGTCTTAGAGCTTTTTACAGCAGTAAGCTTTAATGGCAACCCTCCTCCAAAAAAAAAAAAAAAATGTTAGATTTCTTACCTGCTCAGTTCACTTTGTTTAATGCTAAATTCCCACCATTCAAATCAAACTATTGTAGTCACAGCTCTTTTTCTCTAGTTAAAAACTTTACTTTGTTCCCATTAGGAATTTGTAATGTGTATATACTAACACTTCAACTGTGATTTCCCTTTACTTTGCCCAAACTATTTCTTTATTTGTGTCATAATTCCTTCCTCTGAATGAGAAGACTCTCATAGCAGGTCCCTAGGCCAGTGCCCCACATTTCCAGATGGACTCTGAAAGCCCTGAGCATTGTGGGAGTCATAGTCTCACCCGGTACCAGTACCAAATGTCATAGAAAGAGTCATTAACTAACCACAATATAGACAGGCCACAAGAACTACTTACATTTCACACATGCATTCAATGAATTATTATTGAAGTCTTCCAGTACACAAGAACTTAAAAATTTGGATTCAGGCCCCAGTTTGACACTTATTAATTTATGAATATGAGCAAGTCATTTGTCTCCATTGTTCTGTTTTCTTCATTTTGTAATTATTAAGAACTGTGTGTACTGCCTGGGCTCCATAGACATCCAGCATGTCTGGGCCCCTGTATCAACCCCTGGGCTGTTGTTAACTCAGGAGGAGATCATGTTCCTAAAAGTACTTGGAAAGTAATTAAGTGCTGTATCAATGCATGTGGAATTGCCTCCCACAAGTCACTGTTCTAGGCACTATGATGGATGCAAGGAATTTACAACCTAGTGAGGGAGAGAATGCGTGCATTCAGGGATGATACAAAACAATTAGCACCACATGGGTAGCAACCCGTCAGATAGTGCCAGAGTATATTGCCTAAATATCAGTCCTAAATGCAAAATCAAAACAACATGTTATACAGTATATAGAGGAAGGTCTTGATTTTCACGATCATCTTTGTGACCCATTCTTTTATACATTGTCACTCCTATATTATAATGGCTGAATTTAGACTTTCAGACAAAGGGTAAAGAACTAGTATTTGAAGCTATCACATGCTACTCAATGGTCTAATTCAGCAATGTCCCTCTTTGTCCGTATAGCAATGCCTACTTGTGGAGTTATCACAATATTAATTCCATTTTGACTTACCATTTCATGATAAGTGGTAAAGAAAAAAGTGGAGACAACCAAAAATTCAGAATTACTGGTCATAAATTCAATAAAATTGAAAAAAGACATTATCAGGTGTGTCCAAAATTTCAAATTGTAACTTATACATCTATAAAATTATCTTATAAAATTAAGATAATAAAACATATACTCCACCTTAAGTAAAAGATTAGCATGCTTGGAAAATATTAAGAATATCACTATGTACTAAAGAGTGAAGTAGATATTTAGATTTACCATTTATAATATGTTTAGCACACTGGAAATGAAACATTTAAGCCTATTATTTGATTTCTTTTACCTTTGATTTTTCCAACCTGTTTTCAAGTATGCATTGGGTATGAAAGCAGGAGAAAACTGATAGAAAAGGACTGTGGGAATTGGTGAAAGAATGAAATTTCTAGATGGGAGGATAAGAGCTGAATCCCAAAAGAGAACTAGAATTGAATTTATGAAGACAGGGAGAATATTCTAGAGATAGAAATCTACTTTCTTCGAAGCATTAAGGTGGGAAAATATAGGGCATATTTGAGGAACAGTTAATCCTGGTTCCTGACAAGAGAAGGGGATGCTTTCCAGGGGGCAATATTGTGAACTATAGTTGGGAAGTTAGAAATAGTTGCAAAATAGCAAATAAGTTTTCATAAACTCAACCTATATTTTTGCAAACATCTTCTTAATTCTGCCTAAGTAGGTATTCTTTTTCCATAGCAAAAGACACTGATTATCAAATGCATGCTCAGATCTCCACTCCCAGTTTGAAGATATCTCCTTAATCTGAGCAAGGGGAATTTAAGGCACTCAAATCCAGAACACTGGGAGCAACAGCAAGTGACCTTTGCTGTCAACACATAAACATTTGCCATTGGTAAATAAGCAAAATGTGACTCTTAATTTTGGGCTTCTGACATAGTTGGGTCTCAATTATAGTAACATGGTCATCTCTTATTCCATGGTCTCAGTCATGATGGAAAAACTCTTATAGACATCAGCCAAGGCAAGGAATTTATGAAGAAGACACCAAAGGCAATCACAAGAACACCAAAAATAAATAAATGGGACCTTATCAAATTAAAAAGCTTCTGCACAGCGAAGGAAACTATCAGGAGAGCAAATAGAAAACCTACAGAATGGGAGAGAATATTCACATGCTACACATCTAGTAAAGGGCTGATAACTAGAATCTATTTAGAACTCAGGAAAATCAACAAGAAAAATTAAATGACCCCATAAAAAGTGGGCAAAATACATGAACAGAAACTTTTCAAAAGAAGATAGACTAATGGCCAAAAAATGTGAAAAAATGGTCAACATTTCTAATCATCAGGGAAATGCAAATCAAAACCACAATGAGATATCACTTATCTGCAGTGAGAATGGCCTTTATCAAAATGTCCCAAAACAATAAATGTTGGTGTGGATGCAGAGAGATGGGAACACTCATACGCTGCTGGTGGGACTGCAAACTAGTGCAACCTCTTTGGAAAGCAATATGGAGATACCTTAAAGAGATACAAGTAGACATACCATTTGATCCAGCAACCCTATTCCTGGACATCTACCCAAAAGAACAAAAAACATTCTATAAAAAAGACGCCTGCACTCGAATGTTTATAGCAGCACAATTAACAATTGCAAAGCTGTGGAAACAACTCAAGTGCCCATCAATACATGAGTGGATTAATAAAATGTGGTATATTAATAAAATGTGGTATACCAGGAGTACTGCTCAGACACAAAAAACAATGGTGATCTAGCACCTCTTGTATTATCCTGGATAGAGCTGGAGCCCATTCTACTAAGTGAAGTACCACAAGAATGGAAAAACAAGCACTGCATGTACTAACTATCAAATCGGTACTAACTATCAAATCGGTACTAACTGATCAACACTTACATGCACATATGGTACTAACATTCACTGGGTGTTGGGAAGGTGGGGGGGGGATGGGTATATTCACACCCAGTGGGTGGGGTGCGCACTGTCTAGGGATGGGCATGCTTGTAGCTCTGACTCGGGTGGGACAAAGGCAATATATGTAACCTAAATATTTGTACCCCCCATAATATTCTGAAATAAGAAAAGAATAATTGTGTATCAAACGACTGGAACAGAGTTGGAATGGAGTTGTGCTTTCCCCTTTGTGCAGCTCAGTGGTTAAGATCCTGCCACGTCATCCACATTTTTCCTGCTACCCACAGCCTTTCTATACCCAAAGATCTCTAAATATCATAGATCCTTAGTTTCCAACAGCTTTCCTCTGTGCATCTATTGAACCCCAATTGCCTTCACTTTCTTGGTCATTGTGACCCCTGCCTAGTCTTGAGAATATCATATTCTTCCTGTTGATCTGGCCTCTATCCTGGGGTGATCACAGTTAACTGAGTCCAGTACTAGGTCCTACTGCCCTAACCTACCATAATTAATAGGGTCATTCTCGGTCATGAATTGACATATGATACTTTTCTTCCTCCCTTTTTCTAACTTCCTGTAGTTTATAAAATATAGCCAACACATTGTACCTTTTTTCAAGGCTTTTTTGTACACAACAAATCTCTTGCTATTTGTAATGTAGGCACTAAAATAACTCTTACCTTTAAAAAAAAAATTCTTGAGACATGTGAGCACCTGTATATGATTCCTCCGTAATAGAATCAGAAACGTAGGTGTTCCGATCACTGCCACCGATCGGCATTTTGCTCTGTCCGTGACAGAGCAGTTACTGCACTTGGTTTTCTGGGGCCCGTCCTTGCTTAGAACGCAGAAGTGAACGGTAATTGATCACATGTGTTTTATAAGTACATGAGCATATAGCAGGGAGCGAGGGTGGATCAGTTGCTCAGACAAATCCCTGAACCTAACCCTGCTGAAGGACTGGTAGCAGGCACTGAGAGAGTGGCAGCAGAAGTAAAATGCACAGCCTCCTTCCACAAACATCCAAGAGCAGTGGTGACAGTCCTGGCTGGGGATCAAGATCAGCGGGGAAACTTTGAAAAGTAACAGATGCCCAGGATACCCCCAGTGTCTTGAGGTAAGAGAAGCCAGGGTTGAGACTCACTGCTCTATGATGAAAGTGGGGAGTAGGCAAAGATTTATGTAACCAACATCCAAAGACAGGTTAATAAGCACACCAGCCAGTAATGTCTGCTTTCAACAAAGATAAGGCATGTGGGGATTTAAGGAATTCTATTATGTTACAATTTACCATTTGTTCACTTCCTGTTTTTCATATCAGCTCAGAATTATCCAAACATTGTATAAATCAATGAATCACAAACAGCACAGATGATGAAAAGCACCTGGAGTTCTCTTTAAAAACACAAATTCCAGGGCCCTACTATGATCCCACTGAACCAGAAATTCAAAAAATAAAAGATCCTGGGAAACTGATTTTTAGCAAGTGCTCCAGGTGATTCCCATCATCAGGGAAGATTGGAAAACACTGATCTGGACAGTGAAGATGCTGGTGCACTTTGACCCGGGCTGTGATGTGGGGCCCGTGCACCCACGGCAGGCCCTCCGTGACCCACCTCATTGTGAGCAGCACATATCACCCAGACTTCTCACGGTCCTCTGACTATTCCAAGCCCCTTCCCACATCAGGGACATTGCACCTTTGCTTCACCAGCCTGGAAAGCTCTTCCCTCAACTCCTCAACTGATGAAATCCAACTCATCCTTTGCTACTTTTTCAAAACAGCCTTCCCAGCTCTGCTCAACTAAAGCAGGTTCCCTATGAAAATTTCTTTATGCCCTTTACTTTCCTTCATGATAATCATTAGTGTTTGTGGTTATCTATCTCTTGTAATAATGTTTTAGGATATGCTCCTACAATAAACAGTACGCTCCTCTGGGGTAGGGCATGACTTACACATACATTCACAACCGTATTCCCAGCCTGTCGCATCATAGATCGTATAAGCACCTTATAAGATCGGATTGTGTTGAGTAAATAAATAAACAAATGCATAGAGCAATAAATTAATATATGAATGAATAAAAGTGCTCAGTGGTAGCATGTAAAAATAGAGCAAGGTTGTAGGGAGATTTGCTGGAGTAATAGAGATGAACATGTGCAGAGCTGGAAAGCCTTTCAGGGAGAAGCCAGGCTTGTGCTGGGCCCTGAAGCAAGCAGCAGGGAGAGTGTCATAGCAGAGAGGAGCGGAAACACGCCAGGTGGGCGGCAGGCTCTGCAGATGCCCTGGAGACGCGAGACGGCGTTTGTGCGCCTGAACAAGGAGCCAGCCAGCTTGAATTAAGCAGAGAGAACAATCAGACTGTGATGAAAGTGGAGGACAGTTAGATAAAGAGTGACTCATGATCAGTTTTGATTTGACGTAAGCAGAAACTCAGAGATCCTGCAGGGTTCACGGAAGGAGAGGGATGATCAAAACAGTGCTTGCGCTTGCCGGGATGACTCATGCTCTTTGTGTAGGACTGAATGAAGGGACAGGACTAAAGATATGTGAAACCAGCTGAGTGGCTGTAGCCATCAGGTTGCAGTACAATTAGGAATCGAAATGTATGCTTTATTTTCTTTGGGTATGTCCTGCCCTGTGCCACAATAAATTCGATGCACCTGGGTAGAAATAGGATAATAGCTGTAGACTAGAGGAAGGGCAAGAAGAGGTCCAAAGAAGGAATCAGTAAGATTTGGAGTGATTGTCATAGATGAAGAGGGAAAAGAATCAATGAAGATACTAATTTGTAGACACAAAAGTCTGCATGCTGACTGCGTACAGAATGGGATGAAGAATTAGGCAGGGAAGTCTGAGAGGCAGAGGAAATAATAAACCCTGTTCTTAGCATGAAGCCACAGTATGACTTTTAAAGGAAGGTTATACTTTATTGCATGAGGATTACAGGACATGAAAAGGGGGCTGAGAATAAGAAAACCTCAGTTACCCAATGACCACGATCTCTGAAACTTGAAGAGACACACGTCGCTATCGGGGTGCTGGAGGGGATAAAGATGAATCCCAAAGGCATTTTCTAGAGTGCCTTATCTCTCTAGTGTGTTCAGTTCCATTTGATGCTCTTGACAACTACCCTCTTTTTATCATTATATTTTTGGTAATTGCTGAAATCCTCCCCTTCCTGTTTTTTTCTCTTTCTCCTGTAGAATATGTTTAGCTTTAATATATTTAAATTCTTTTAATAAATTCATTTAATATCTCCAGCCTGACTAATCAATGTACATTCAAATAACTCCATAAAACCCTCTCTTTCCCTGCATAGTTTTTCTTCATCCAGACCATCCTGACGTTCTTACCTGTCTTACTGAAAACAGTTTCCCAACTGGTCTCCCTGCCTTTCCATTTCATATTCGCCCAGCAGCCAAAGTGCTCCTCTGTCATTCAGATATCCTCATGCCTCTTCTCTGCTTAAAATCTTTAAGCAATTCCTTAAAACTTTCAGGATGAAGGGCAAATAGATTTGTTAGCACAAAAGGCCTTTGAGAATGTGTCCCCTGCCTTTCTTTGTCTCTTGTCTCCATCGGCAATTTGCACTTTTCACTCGAGTCACACCAGTAATATTTTTTTATTTCCCTGAATGAGACATGTTCTATTATTCCCTCCCTGCCTTTGTAAGTAGTATTCTCTCTTTCTATGTTATCTTTATCAGCCTTTTGTTGCAATCATCACCCTCTCCAGGAAGCCCTCCCGGGATTCTCTCCATAGCTGACCTATGTGCTCCCACAGCTTACTCTAGCTTTCTCCAGCAGAGAGCCCTAATTTGATATATATTTTTTCCATTCGAACTAAAATATTATCTTTTGAAGCCAAAGATGGTGTCTGATAGACCTCTATTTTCTATGCCTAGTACAGTACCTGGCACATTGTAGAACCTTATATACTGTTTGACAGAGGAAAGTAGGAAAGAAGGAAGGAAGGAGAAGGGGAGGAAGGAAGGAAGGAAGGAAGGAAGGAAAAAAAGAAAGGAGGAAGGAAGGAAGGAAGGAAGGGGAAGTAAAAACAAAGAGAGCAACTGATAGAGGCATGAAAAAAGGTTGGAAGAAAGGAAAAGGCAACTTCCCTTCAATCCAAAAGAATAAAGTTCTTCCAAAAGAATGAGAAGAAAGGAGAGAGCAAATTCCAAGTCAGCTGGTAAAACCAAAATTGAAGAAGATTTAGTGAATTAAATGTTTGGCAGCCCTCAAACAGCAGGAACTAGTTTTTATAATTCCTCATCATTTCAACAATTACATGTGGAGCACCACATTGATGCCAGATATTGTGCTGGTGAAGGGAGGTGGTACAAAAATGGATGAGGTTCAGTTTCTGCCCCAAGGCCCTCACAGTTCATCTGAGGACACATTCAGACAAGCATTACATCAATGCCTGGCCACGGCACCATGCAGCACAGAGGAGAGAGCAACCAAACATACCTGAGGGGTGTAGGTCGTGGAGGTTTCATAGAGGATGTGACTTCAAAAGGATGAGTAGAAATGTGCCGGGGATTGAAAGGGAGGGAGATCATTTAAGAGAGAGGACCAAGGCATCTCTGGGAAATAGAAGAGAGTTTGGAAAGACTGGACTTGATCAAATATTCTTCGTTTGTTGTTTTTAGGAACGTGGCAGTAGAGAGATATTAAGATGTCACTTTATCTCCTTCTCCAGATATTCTCAGACATGTTAGTTCTGCCACCTCCTCCATGGTTTGCAATGACACCTGCTTGCCCTACTCTGTGTTTTCGCCATGTCATGTTTGTCCATTGGGCTGAGCAATTCTGTTTCCTCTATTCTTTCTATTCCCCTTGCTGCAGTGCCCAGATAAAGAAAAGTCCCTGCATTTAATCACTCCTCATCTCCAGGAGACCGTTCATAACCATCCACTGTCATTAAAACATGTCCAGAGTATCATGTTCTCACTATTCTTTAAACTCTCTTAGTATGCACACAATGAGAGGCATTCTCATAAATAAGTTTTCCTGTTATCTTGTTACATGATTCATCATAATTCATCAATGGTACTAAAAGATTCTTCTGGTTATTTTGAAAAGAAAAATGCATGCCAATATAACTGATGGAACATCCTGGTTAGATGCTGCTAATAGTTTGCTACCTTTTGCCATCTAAGAGGAATGTTTGGAAAGGGAGAGAATACTGTCACAGCACATCTGTAGACCTGTTACCACTGATGACCCTGAGCCTCTCTTGGGCACACCACTGGTCAAAAACAGCCTATGGCTGCTCATATTTGAAGGCTCTTTGTGAACCTGGAGACCCCTTTGTGGGGCTGTCATGGAGCTAACATTGGCTAAGCAACTATGCACCAAGCTCTGTGCTCAATGCCCTTGTAGTTTCACTCATTCGCATAATAAAAAAAATGTATGGTAATTATTCCTGTATTCCACGCAAGTTATTAGAAGGGAAGGTATCTGAATTTTTTCACTCAAAATAACAAGTATGTCATAAATAAGTGGGGCAGCTAACATTTGAATACAGGTATATGATATGAAGGATGTTATTTTCCTGGTCTGTTTGTAGACACTTCTGCTTTTCTGCCCAGCAAACACCACCAATAAATCATGGCAGTATTTTCCCCATGGTTGCTGCAGCCTCAGAAGCATTAGAGGAGAAGGGAGGGCTCCAGGTTCCCTCCCTCTCCCACTGACAAAGGCCATGCAGGCTCCACATGATTGTTTTATACAGACATTGTTTTGACCCTACTGACTCATCTATAATATAGGAATGGGGACTTCGAGGGAGCAAGAAAGTAGATTTACCTAAATTGTAGGGACTTTTCAGCCTAGAGTGAAAAGAGATTTAAATGGTCTCATTCCTTTAGAAAAGTGCTCCTTCTACCAATCACATATTATTACTCTGCTCACATTTTTCATCTTGTCTCTCTCAGATTAGTCATACAACTATGAGCTGCTCGTGCATCCAAATGAAATTGCCAATCATCAGTCCTACCTTAGAGTAGCATTTCAAATAGTCTCTTCTCTTCAAAAGCCATTCATTCAGACATACTAACTTTATACTTGAGAATAATTGCTTTAATAATCCAACTATCCCTGTTTACCTCTTTGCCATTTCCTTTTATTATGGAAGATATACACAAGGAGAAAGAAAGTAGTAGATTATAACATTTCCATTTACTAGCAGTGATTTCTTTCACCTAAGAATTCCGGAAGCCTTTCTCTAATAATGATGAGAGATGAACATACCTGGAGAGCTGCAAGTTGAATGCTCACACACGGATATGCTTATTTAATTCTCAAAACAATTTTGTAAGGTTGGTGCTGTTATACAGATGAGAAAATTAAAGCTTTTAATAGACAAAGTGATTTGTCCCCAAATTCCAAACTGAGCAAGGAATGGTGTCAGGATTTGAACCTGGAAAGTCTGTCTTTAATCCTTTCAAATAGTACACTACACTGCCTCCCTCCAGTCACCACAGACCCAGTCCACTCAGGTTCTTATTGAGACACTTACTGCCTAGCACATAATGTGGCCACAAATAATAAAGGAGACTGCTATCAGGACAGAAAGACTTGAGTTATTAAGTCATTCAGAATCACTTGAAGTCTCCACCCCAGCTATAGAACTTCCCTATTATCCACTGTGTAGAGATCATGTTCTGCACCCAAAGCATAGAGAAGTCTGCCTCTGGGGCCCTTTTAGTTCTTTGGCAACCAAATCCCCTTCTAGGCTAAAGAAAGGCAGGATGTACCTATATCTCTTCCCTTTTTGGATTTGATGCCCTATGATAGATTTAGCTCATTGCACACTTTAAACTAGCCCTGCCCAAAGCTCCATTTTAAGGTGCTTTTTCGTGGTTTGATTAAGATCTGCTGCTGGTTTCATTCCAGGACTGCAGTCTGGGATTTCACTTTGTCCTAATGTTTTACATTAGGTCTGCAAATTTTCTCATAACAGCCCACAACGGTGATTGCTCTGAATAATACCTCCAGATCAGGTCTTTAGCTCATTTATATGTAAGTTTGGTTCCATTACTACACAGCTATAAGAGCATGAAAGAGAATAATTTAAGCCGATATGATTATATTCTGATACCTTAGTGGACCTGACCAAGAGTTTTTATCATCTCACACTAGTGCTATTTTATCCTTAATAATTTTTCAATATAAAGAGTTAAAATAACTAAAAGAGTGAAATAAAAATGTTACTAACACAAAAAAATGAAAAATGCCTAAGATGGTGGATAACCTAATCACCCTGACTTGATTAAATCACATTGTATGCCTGTCAAAACATCACATGTACCTTATAAAGATATACAACTATTACATACCATAATACTTAAGAATCAAAAAGAAAAAAACTTAAAATTAACATTTTAATCTTGAAACTTCAGACAATGATAAGACTAGCCTCATAGATATAAGCATACTTTAGACCATAGTAATGTAACTTGTGATGAGGGTAAAATTGGCTACTATTGGTACAGTAAGCTACAAGGTAATTTATCATGTATATGTATTAAATTACCCAAACTAGAACTATTAGTTTTTCTTATCTGTAAGTCTATCTAGTTTTTATCACCAAAACTTCCCCATCACACTCTCTAACCAACAAATTAAGAGGTTGAATAGTTATTTAACCATTTTGAAGAATCCCATCAAGCTTAGTAAGCTCAAAATTCCTAGCACCTGCCATTTGTGGTGGTAAGTGTTCATTCATAGATTGATTTACTGTGGCAAGGACTCCAGGAAGGAAGTGATCCTGTGCTTCACAATTGGGGATGCAGGTTGACTCCCTCATGTAAGTTACCTCTCCAAGGATTCACTGTATGAGTGTGGCCTGAACCACTCTCCAGTGATCCAGGCTCCCATCTGAAAGTCTACAGACAAGAGAGATTGAATAGACTCCATGAACTTCTAACTCTTAATAGTAGCTAGCATCTCAATCATCAGTTAACACCTTGAGGGAATACCGTAGGAGAACTCTTATAAAACTTCTTTACTGGATTGGGCCTAGATGAGGCTAAGAAAGAAAGAGCTGCTTTTATCAAAAGTAGGAGAGGATCAAAGACCACTTCATCTACTTTATAATCTTGCCTGAGGCTTCTCCATCTGTGGGGCTCCAACACATCTTTAGCATGAATGACTTATGTTGCCAACCACCTGATTTGACATAAAGAAGCAGAGAATGGCATCAGACTGCTGCCATCTGGTATGATTGTTCCTTTTCTGAGAACTAAAAGTAAAATTAAAATATAAGGAGGAAAACAATGAAAATTGTAGTTGGAGGAAAATGAAAAACACATTTGAATGTTTATTCCACTGGTCTCATGAGGCTAACTTCATAACAAACAAATGGATGCAGTAGATTAAAAACTAGCATTAAAATAAAGAAATAGAGAGAGGAATCAAGTATTTAGGCATGAAAATATACAGATCTTTAATTTTAGTTTGTACAGCTGTTTTTTTTTTAAGCATAGAACTGTTCACTAAAATAGAGTTATAAACCAAAATTGTCTTAGAAATCCATGAAATTCCTTTTCTAAAATGGCTCCATTTTCTTGGTCAAAGTTAAAATTATTCTAATCACATTAGTTTGTCTTACTTAGATAATTGGTTCAGTTGGATTATTTAATCATTTTTTGCCATCTCACTTGCAGAATTTATTTTGTCATATTTGTACATTTTAGAAATCTTTTTAATGTCCATAGTGTTGTTTATAAAAATAAAGGTCAAGAACATTTTTATAATTACTTAATCCAAAGGTTTACTTGCTTTGGAAAGAACTATGGGTTCTAATCTTGGCAAATCTACAGAAAATTTCTGGTAACTCAAGAGGATCCTTTGGCTTTTCCCTGTTTTCCTAGAATGTTGTGATAAACAAGGCAGACAGGTTGGCACTTATTTTGACCTTACTATGGTCTGAATGTTTGTGTCCCCCCAAAATTTATACGTTGAAATCTTAAGGGCCAACGTGATGGTATTAGGAGGTGAGACCTTTGAGAAGTGATTAGATCATGAGGGCAGAGCTCTCATGAGTGCAATTAATGCCTCAGAAAGGAAGTTCAATAGAGCTTGTTCACCACCTGCACCACATGAGGACACAGTGAAAGGTACCTTGCATGAACCAGGAAGCAGCCCTTCACCAGACACCAAATCTACCTATGCCTTAATCTTGGACAACCTAGCCTCTAGAACTATGAGAAATAAATTTCTATGTTTATAAACTGCCCAGTTTATGGTAACTTAGTATCTTGTTACTCCAAATGGAGTAAGACATATAGGAGGGCAAATGACATATTCAAAATAACAAAACCTGAACAACACAATATTCAGTTAAGTTCCATGGGGGTATTTGCTGGAGAACCTGATGCAACTTTGAAAACTCCTGTGAGGAACTGGAAATGACATTTCTCTGCATGTTTCTAAAAATTATTTATTTATTTGTTTATAATAAAAAAGAATACCTTCTTCTTAACAGTTTTTTTTTAAGGGGGGGGGGAAGCCACAAAAACACCCTATGAGACCAGGGTACACAAAGTCTCAGATCATGGCAAGAGAAATACAGTGTCAAGGTAGCTGACTGCACTCTTTGCTGATTTTAAAGCTAATCGGGGTAGTTCATAAAGGTCCTTCAGAAAGTGAAAGTAAACTTCTTCATTTGACTTAACCCTGGTTCATTTTAAATATGACCTATACAACTATTGGCCAATATCAGTAAGTGACTTGGAAATGTGGGAAAAAATTTTAATAAGTGGAAAAAAATGTTATGACCAATTATAGACTTGAAGATCTTTTTGTAGGTTGAAAAGAAGTATATTCCACATTAAAATCTTATTAGTGATTTCTAAGGCACATCCCTGTGAAGGGAATGCACTTATGCAGTTTTTGTCAGGGGCCTTTTCATTAATAACAATTTCTGGATTTCCTTGAAAAGTTTTTAAAAGGTTAAATTACTTAGTTGAAAATTTCTATATGTGATATTTTATGGATCTAGAACTTAAAAGAAAGGGGGTATGTGGAAGGTAAGGAACTCATTTCCATAGTAATCCCATAAAAATACATAATTTAAACATAGCTTGTTGGGATATCCTAAATTTATGAAATTATGAAAAAGAGAAAGGTCATAAGTTGAATGTATATGCTGTTTGTGTTTTTTTTTTCTTTTTTAAAAAAAAAACAAACAATGAGATAGGCAAGGATGAAATAAGTTTGTGGATTGCATCCTGTAGTTGGGTAATAAAAATAACAAAGTATTGATAAGTGAATGTGTATTTGTATGTGTTTGTGTGTGGTTTTGTTGAACACTATCTCTGATCTTTTTAGAAATATGATATAAATTTATAAACACACAAATAACTAGGTTGAATAGAATTAAAGGATATCATATTGATAACAGTAACAAGATTAACATGTTAAATTCTTTTAAATTTAGCTATAGCTAAAAAACAAAAAGATTTTGTTATTAAAAACAACACAACATTTAAGCATCTTACACAGCCTTAGTGTGAACAGGGGCCAAAGGAAACATAAACTAAAAGGATTGCCAACACCAAAGTTTCAAACTCTATTATTAATAAAAGAAAAGAACAGTGTTGAAACTTCATGGCATGAGATACAATGATGAATCCAGTTGTTTTATTTCATAATTTGTAATTAAACTGGAATTATCAAGATATATTTTGGCTTCCAAATCTGATGAATATTAAAGACCTTGAAATGTCAATCATTGCAAATAAAATTAGTTATGTGGAGATTATTTTCAGAAAAAACCTCATTTGATTGTTTTACTTATACTGAACCATTCTTGGAAAAGCTGTCTTAAATGGCAACAGTTCCTTCAGTCTGCTTGCCTTTAAAGCTCACATGTAGTCATTAGATTATTTGGCCTTTTAAACTAGGTCCTTTGGAGTATAATAGCCTTACTGGAAATTCAGTTAAAGTAATTCCTTCAACTTCCAAACACTCAGAAGATAAACCAATTCTTGCCTTTCACTTCTTTTCTCTACAGCGCCACAAATGTGGTATTTACGACATTGAAAATTACAGCTTTGAGCAGGTTGATGAAAAACAATCATCTTCTATCATTTGATATTTATATTTTTCTCTTCACGTTTTTCATCTACAGCAATGATTGTCAACCTTGGCTGCTCGTGTGAATTATCTGGAGAACTTTTTAAAACACTTACCTTCCCCAAAAGATTCTGATTTAAGAGGTCTGGGGTGGGGCCCAGATAGTGTTTTTCAGAAACTTCCCAGGTAATCCTAATGTATAAACAGAACTGAGAGGTACTTGTTTACAAGAGTTAGAACGGAAAGTTGAAGCTGGGCTGGAAATGTGAGGCGCCCTGATGACCAATCAGGGTGTTCTGAAACTCCTCTTGGTGAGCCCATCAGGATTCTCTGAGCCTCCCCTCAGTGAAACAATCAGGATGCTCTGAGCCTCCTCTCAGTGACCCAATTGTCTAATCTACACAAATTAGACTCTAAGACAGTGCATCTCCAACTCCAATGTGCACAGGAATCCCCCGGCCATCTTATTAAAATATAGGTTCTGATTCGGTGGGTTTGCACTGGGCCTAAGAGTCCGCATTTCTAACCAGCTTCCAGAAGATACTGGAGCTATGTTCTACAGCCACAGTTTCAGTAGCAAGTATTTAGGATAAATTTGGTCCCATGATAAATATGTGGCCAGTTTTCTTTCAAAAGTTATTTAAAATGGAATACTGATACAAAAGTGTTAAACATACATTTATTTGTATATTGAAAATTTAGAAATAACTTAAACGTCTAATGACAGAGCTAATACGAAGGGATAGTATTCAATCTAACTGTATATTTTCAAAGAGTTTTTAATTACGTAGAAAAAAAATCACTAAAATATGCAATGAAAAGAGTAAACAATAAAATTATACACAAACTATATAGAAATATGCCAATTACATTAAAATCAATGGAAATAGATGGAAAGAAAGTGATCCAGTATGTTTACTATGATTATTGCAGATTTTGCAATTTTGAGCAAATTTACTTCCTTTTTAATTTTGTGGATTTTCCATTTTATCTAATTAATATGTTTTGTCTTTATAATAAGTTAAAAACCTATTTAGAAAAATAGTGTATTATATAAGATCACACATTCTTTTCTGATATTTTTATCAAGGAGCATCTTCAAGATTTAATCCCCATTGGTTTAACGTTAACATTCCCTAGCTTTATCAAAATTTTCTTTATATAAATATATTGATATGTATCTTTTTCAACAACTTCTTATGATTAATTTCATGTACTCATTACTCACTGTGCATATGCAGAGAATCTCCTTTGATTTATCCAAAAAGTAAAAGAATAAATCATTTCAATTTCAAGAGGAATAAATATTAAGAATTGTGAACTGAATAAAATTACCTTTGAAAATCTCAGTCTCTTTTTGGGAGATTACAGGACAATCACACACATGAAAAATGGATGCAAAATCATAAGCATCATAGTAACAGTCAAATATATGTATATACTGTATATATATGCACATAATCTTGCATTGTGACCAAGCTATACTTATTCCAGAAATGCAGGTTGGTATAATATTTTTAAAAACATAATAAAATGTTGTGATTCACCATAAAATAGGATCTAATGAGGCAAAGTACTTTATACAAATTAAATATTTAAATAAAAGCCTTCACTTCTCCAGTATCGAATTCTCTTCAAAATCCTTGTCCTCAGTCACTAAAGATCCATTCAACAAAATATAACACACTTTTCCTGAGTAATCAAGCCTATGGAAAGACATGCACAAAAATATACGGATGGATGAGGACTTAGCATTCTCTTCCATTAGAAAATGGGTCTTTCTAAGCACATCTAGAGAGAGCAGAAGGACTCTCCCTCTCAGCAGTGGTTACCAAAACTATACAAGGTGTAAGAACAACTTTAATTAAGATAAAACTTTTCTTGAACAGAAAACACCCAGGGATTGCCTTATAAGGATACCTAAGACCTCAAACAGACTTGGTTTTGTGTGTGTGCTTGCCTGGACAACTCCTTAGTTCAAACATAATCTTTTGATGCTACCGAACAATTCTCTTTTACCCTGCTTATTAGGGACAGGTGGAGGTTGCCAGCGCTAACCACAGGAAAAGAGGAGGGGGGCAAAAATGAGGAGGCCAATAAGCATTTAGAACCTAACCCACAACAGCAGGAACTTGAGGTTAGGGACTTTTCCAGGCCGGTGACAGCCTGGTTTGTGATTCTTCCAAGCCAGGAGCCAGAGAACCAGAACCGAGACAACACCTCTCAAAAAAATCAACTCTGACATGCTGCCCACAAGTACTCGAACCAATGCTGCAACAAACTAATACTCAATCCTGACTATATGTAAAAATCACCTAGTGAACTTTTTAAAAATATGTGATGCTAGGCCCTACCTAAAAAAACCGAACCAGTCTCTGAAGATGGAGGCAGGACATTGTTATTTTTTAAAAACTCTCCAGGGAATTGAAATCCCCAGTAATAACCTACCAACTGGGCTCACCATTGCCTTGAACAAAATAGAGCACTTTGGTGTATTGGTGTTTTAATAGTGTTCAAAAATTAAAGCCAAGGTAATGGGAGTTCAGGCACCAATAATGACCTAAAGAGAGGGAAGGTGAACGAAAGGAAAAGTAAAACATAATTTTGAAAATAATAGAGAATCCTGGGGGCCTCTGAGTTTAGGAAGAATAAGCAGTTCTCTGCTTATCTATTTATAATGGTAATTCTCTCTTATTTTAATGTTCTGGGCTCTTTAAATTCATTTTATCTGACCTCAATAAGCATATGACTTTCTAGTCTATCTAAATGTCTCAGACAGACTGAAACTCTGGTTTAGGCTGATCAGGATGTCCAAGAATGGAGCTAGAAGGCTATATATTTGTAATATTTGTAACATACATTGCCACAATTACAGGTTAAAATGAGGAGGTTTTAAGCATAAGCATCTTGTTCCTGTCAGGTGTTGGCCCCTGTCCTCTCTGTAAGATCCAACCCAGAGGCCCTACAACCTTCCCCTCACACCCTGAAGTTTATCCTCATGTAAATACTAGTTCTTCCTTAAAGCTACAATTTTTTTCTCTATTCAACTTCATATTTCACCAAATTAGGGTTATCAGACAATATTCAGGACTCCAGTTAAATCTGAATTTCCAATAAAGAACAAATAATTTGGTACACACTTATATTAAAAATTATTCATTTATTATCTGATATTCAGATATAACTGGCATCCTGTTTCATTTTTGTTCTTGTTTTGTTTTGCTAAATCTGGTTATTGTATACCAAATATGTCCTGAAATGTAGCAAAGTATTTGGGAAATTTGCTTGGCATCAGAACTATGGCAGTAGTGTCAGATTCCAAATTAAACTTAGAATCAAACCAAGAAAAGAAGAATTCCAATTGCTAACTTCTTAATTCAAGACTTGTGGAGAAAATAGATAATCGAGCAATCTTGATGGATATACCTCTGAGTTAGCATTTAAAAGATCAATTAAAAACTTTTGATTTTGAAAATGTTATTATCGACATGACATTTTTTTGTAAAGGTTCTTGTAAATGACGTTCCCAGTCAGTAAATTTTTTTGGATTAAATGCAAAAGTCATCTGTTAATCAATGAGATTTATGTTTAAAGTTAAACCAAAAGGAAAAATAACATTTCATTTTACCTCAGCCTGTTTTCCACACACACACAAGAACTAGAATTTCAATCTTTAATCACTTAGAATGTATAGGTTTTAATTATTTTATTAAATAATTTGCATAACAATGCAATGTATAGGCCTTAACTTATTTTCAGTTTTACTTTTTTCCTCATAATTTCAGATCTTTTAGTGAGAGACTGAATTCCCAAGAAGATTGTAAATTGCATGCTGGCATGGAGTTAAGTCATTCATTTCCTTCCATCTCAGCCCCTGTGGTAGTGCAAGCTTCTTACCCACTCAGGAAGTACTATGGTGGATTGCATCAGAGGTGTGTAACCTGTGTAAGTAGTAACGTGAAATTTCAGCATTTCTTTACTTTATAAGTGTATAATAAAGGAGAGAAATCATGCTAAGATTAGTCATCCCTGGGCATACAGTCAACTATGCAAAGACATACTTGTCATCTATTAATAAAAACAAAACTCTCCCAGAAGACTTGTGCATGTATAGCGAGAGATTTGTTCAAGAATATTTACAGCAGCAGTGTTAGTAATTGGAGGACAAACAAAACAAAACAAAACTGAAAACGCTAATAGCCATTATCAGTAGAATACGTAATAATCGCCATATATTCATATGCTGAAATACTGTAAAATAATTAAAATGTACCACTGTGCAAGAGGATGGTGATAATGAAGGAACCTATGCATGTGTCAGGGTGGCGGATATGTGGGAAATCTCTTTACATTCCTCAATTTTGCTATAAACATAAAACTACTCTAAAAAATAAAGCCTATCAAAAAGAAAAAATTAAATTTTATATATACATAATGTGTTTATAATATTGATCAAATATAAGCAAGACACATAACATAATTCCATTTACATAAATCTCAAAAGTATACAAAATGAAACAATATATTATTTAAGTTTACAAATAATTTAGTAGAAGATAAGGAATGAAAAGTACAAAATCCAGATAACAATTACCTCTTAGGGGAAGAAACAAAATGTGACCGTGGAAGGAAACATAGTGGGCTTGAATTGATAAATGAAATAAGAAAGAAATGCCAAAAAAAATAGAAATATTAAGAAGTGGGTTTGATGACCTAAGTTATTATAATAAATTATAATGACACTATTCTGCAAAATAGTAAGATTTTTGCTCAGAAGTTTAATAAAAGAGTGGAAAAATTTTATCAATGCCCAATCTTATTTGGTAATGAGGATATCTGTGAGGGAGGGTATATCTATAGGTCAGATTATCAATCACAACATATATACAGAGTTCAGGCAAAAGTTATTAAGAAAGTAAGAAAAGGGTCTCATTGAATGAGAAAATTGAAGTATATGTGGAGTCAAAGACCAAGCATAGTGGAGTAGGATAATAAAAACTCTAGAAGAAAATGGCATCAAATATCATATTCAGAGAACAAGACATTAATATCTTCAGTGGTGGAACAACTTGAGCTTATGACCGGGTTTGTGGGGTGCCTGGGGAGTGGATGGCTGAAGTCAGTTGGTAGATAAGTTTGTTGGCATTAAAGAGATCAAGGAATCATGAAGCTAAAACCATCCATTGAGAGTTGGAATAGTCCTTCAGAGTTTTCCCAAACTGATGCAAGAGGGCAGGCCCCAAAATGACCAGTCATTAGATGTGGACCACTCCCAGAGAAGGAGCATAACTTTGTGAAAGGCAGATCCTTTGGCCAAAGGAAATTCCTAGACATAGATTCAACGGGGAGTAATCAATCAGCTTAGAAAATGAGTGGCTGCCTTAATGTTAAATGGGGGCACAGTGGTGCATCCAGTATAGCCCACTTCTCATGCCACTCAGATTCATTTGCTTCATATGCTAAGTTGACCCCACCTGGGGACAGCTTCTCCAACTAGTTTGCTAGTTTGCTCTTCTGGTAGAATAAAGAGGATAGCTAATGGAATGAACTATAATCCCTGCCACTGCAGCTGGACTCAGACCACAGCTGATACTAATTTTCTTTTTCCTCTACGACCCATTCCAGATTCCCCTCACCCTTAGCCAGCACCTCTGTGGGTCTAGGTGGCTTACCTGATAGGGTGACCCAGACCCTAAAGATTTTCTAAGGAACCTAAATTCCCTGATATTCAAACTCTTCTTAAGCTGTCATACTGTGTATTTACTGTCAAAATTGGGCAGGGAAGAGATTCATTAGTGAATCACACAGGCACCAAGACTACTACTGATGATCAGGGCCAATTACTTCTGCCAAAGTGAGGTCTTCTCTTCCTGTGTGCTTGTCTTTTGGAGCCTGAAGCGCTGAGGCAGCAACCATACCTTCAGATTTAATAGGATTCTTATTTTGTCCTGTGGTGGAAGCATTATTCTACGGGAATCAGGACATCTAGACTCGCAGAAGTACAAATTTCCCAATGGGATGACTAGACATGATGGGACATGGGGTTTGGTTCTTGGTTCTTAAACCTGTATATTTTACCAACTAGGGAAACAGCACCATATAATGGCCATGATTTAGGACATATACTGCTCCCTGGAGAATGGTGCCTCATCCACCCAGGGTATTATATTTAAGCTGTCACCTCAGTTACACCTTTAAAAAACTATTCCATCTTTCCAGCAGCTTCTAGAAAGTATGGTATGTGATAAGGCAAGAAGAGCCTATGCTTATATATCCACTTTCATAGATCCTTTGCTATAAAGCAGGTCTCTTGATCTGAGGTGATATTATAAATATACTTTGTTATTGGTTCAAACATTATATAAGCTCCTGAATAGTGGTGTTGACTGAGGCCCCAAAGGTAGGAAAAAGAAATCATCCTAAAATATGTATTGATTCCAGGGAAACAATTCCTCCTCCTTCCAGAATTGTTTCAACAAGGGATAGACAGTAGCATACCAGGGCCTCAACCTTGGTCTTTGTTGCTAGTGGTTTGAATCTTTAGCATCATGGTAGCTAGATCAGTGTTGGGTGTGTTGTGGTTTCAATGTATCTCTTCCAAAATTTATGCTGAAACTTAATCCCCAGTGCAATTCTATTAAGAAGTGAGGCCTTTAGAAGGTGATTAGGCCATTAGGGCTTTGCCCTTGTGAATGGGATTAGTAACCTTACAAAATGGCTGGAGGGAACTAGCCAGGCCCTTTTTCTCTTCTGCCTTCCACCAGGTGATAATGCCTTTCACAGTATTCAAAACACTGTCTTGGGCCGGGCGCGGTGGCTCACGCCTGTAATCCTAGCACTCTGGGAGGCCGAGGTGGGCGGATCGTTTGAGCTCAGGAGTTCGAGACCAGCCTGAGCAAGAGCGAGACCCCACCTCTACTAAAAATAGAAAGAAATTATATGGACAGCTAAAAATATATATAGAAAAAATTAGCCGGGCATGGTGGCGCATGCCTGTAGTCCCAGCTACTCGGGAGGCTGAGACAGGAGGATCGCTTGAGCTCAGGAGTTTGAGGTTGCTGTGAGCTAGGCTGATGCCACGGCACTCACTCTAGCCTGGGCAACAGAGTGAGACTCTGTCTCAAAAAAAAAAAAAAAAAAAAACAAAAAAAAACACTGTCTTGGAAGCAGAGACCAGGTCCTCACCAGACACCAAACCTGTGTGGGCCTTGACCTTGGACTTCCCAGCCACTAAAACTGTGAGAAATAAATTCCTGTTCTTTGTAAATTACCCAGTCTATGGTATTTTATTATAGCAGCAGAAACAAAGACAGGTGAGTTGGACATATTGCGTACGTGCACAGCCTCTATATTTGCCACCATGGGTAATGTGTCCAAGAGCTCACTGAGGCAGCACCAAGTTGACCAAAGATGATGTTAGCTGAGGATCATTTGACAGTTGGGCCATTCTGTCTCCTGGGTGGTTTTATGTCTCTTATGTCTCTGTTTTGGTGAATGCTCTCTTCTGGACAGGTATTATAATACAAAGATCATCATACTACATGCAGATTCCTATAGGACCATACTATTTGTCTTAAGCAATTTGGAATACTGTAATAAAATGCCATAAACTAGATGGCTTATAAACAACAGAAATTTATTTCTTACAGTTCTGGAGGCTAGGAAATGCAAGATCAAGGCTTCAGAAAATTTGGTGTTTCATTAGTGCACACTTCTTGATTCATATACAGCCATCTCCTCACTGTGTCATCACGTGGCAGAAGGGGCTAGGGAGCTCTCCAGGGTCTCTTTTGTAAGGGCACTAATCCCATTCATGAGGGCTTCACCCTCATGACCTAATCACTCATCAAAGGCCCTACCTTCTAATGTCATCCTATGGGGGGTAAAGATTTCAGCATGGGAATATTGAGGTGACACAAACATTCAGTCAGTGGCACTGTTTTAAAATATAGGTGTTATTATTATTCAGATATTGTGACTGCCATTGAAAAGATGTTATATTCACAGATTCCAACAGAAAGGGGCATGCCATACCATAGGGGGCTATGGGAGAAAGTACTGGGGTCAGTCAGAAGGCAGGAGAGAGGGGGAAACCGTGCAAGAACTTTATTGTGTTATTGTGGTTTCCTTGTAAAGGAACAGGTGAGTCAGGATAAGCAGGTTGAGAATTGGCTATTTTGAATAATGAGAGTGGGCCCTTGTCTACTACCTAGCCCTGGGAAATTAGGGAAAAGGAATAGTGGCCCAGACTGTAGGAGTATAAGATCTTGATAAAGAGGTGGTTGATTTATGGGCTCTGGATTGACTTGTTTTCATGTGACAGCCTGTTGCAAGCAAGTTGTTTGCTACCTGGTGGAATTAGCCAGCCCTAGGAGGAGTAGTCCCTCTTGGGTCAGTAAGCCCCAAAGATGTCAAAGCATCAAAAATACAAATAATAAGACACGATTAATACACATCCATATGCCTCTTCCTCATACCTCCTGATCCCTGATTTTTCAAACTATCTATCCAGGACCCTAAAAAAACAACCAAGCTATTCACCTCTGCCAATGAGTCAACATGTATTTTAACCTCAAGCCACTTCTTTCCGCAGAAAATGGATGGCAAGGTCAACATAAAGGCCCAAATTCTCATAGGGTTTACCTTCACCTTCAGTAAGATCAGATGTCTTATTAAACCCTTCATACTTGCCACTGCTTACTCATCTGATTATTCTGATGCCATCAGTATAATAACAAAAGCATAAATGCATATTCTTGGCTGTTCCACACTAATTCAAATGGGTTCTCTTTCTCCTTCTGGATACGGAAAATAGAGTCACCGGACCAATATACCTAAGGCTGTGTTGATCTGCTTTAGAAGAGACACCACATCTAATACAGCAGTTGCAATGGGGGCTACTATTTGTGTAAGTTTGTGGACCACGTCCATGTCCCTGTCTTCTGCCAAGATCCATCTGTTTTGTAAGGACCAGACTAGTGAATTAAATGAAGACATTATGGGGACCACCATCTCTGAATCCATTTATATTTTTAAGGGTAGTGCTCTTCTCTAACATTCTTAATGGAATATGATTTTTGAAATTTATTATCTTGGCCAGGAGTGGGAATGAGAGGTGAGAGGGGAGTTGGTTTCAGAGCTTCCATTTGGTCTTCCCTACTATGTTAGCTCTTACTGTTCAGGATAAGGAATCAATACAGGCATTCTGCCAAACACCAAATATGTCCATCCTGATTACATATTTGGGGAATGGGGAAATAACAACCAGATGTATTTGTGGACTTATGAGATGAACCTGGGCCAGGATTCCAAATCTTAACCTAATCCATGTATGCCTCCCTTTTTAACAGAGTTTTGGTGACATTTTGTATCCCAGTGTATCAACCTCAACCTAAGCCCCATGTCCAATAGTCCTCAAAATATCTGAGTATTTCCCTTACTTGTGTAAATGGCCATCGGTTGCTTGATAAGGATTATTACATACACCTGTTATGGTATTGCAAGATACTTTATCACAAGGAGCCAGCCTTTCCTCAGGCAGTAATCCAGGATCTAAAAATAGGGTGAGGTCAGAAAATTGGACAAGGGATCACAACGTTTTATTGGAGTGACTTTTCAATAAAGCTTTGATTTATTTTGGTTGTATACATTTTATAAATTGAGTGGTACTCTTATTGGCTGCCCATTTATCTTGCCCCTAGGACTACCATGTTTTATAATATCTCCACAGTTCTCTGTAGGTCAGGTCCTCCAGGCTGCACCTCAGACTATACTGCCAGTTATGATCATTATACCTATATTGTTTCTGATGTTTGAGTTTTCTGTCACCCAGCCTCTTTTATTCTGGAAGCCATCATCCCCACTGCTATTGGAAACCCCAATACTGTACCAGCATCTCTTATGTCACCCCTGTCTACAAGGACAGCCATCCCTGAGCGACTCAGATGTGCTGGTGGCCCTCGCCAGAGCATCTCTAGTCAGTTTGGTAGGTGGAGTTTCCTCCAGGTTTGCCCACAGTGAGCTGGGGTTTTCCAGCCTTCCATGGTGCACCTCTGCCAGCATGCTCCCTGCTCTGAACCTCTTGATCCCTTGCTCCACAGCCTGCCACAGCAATTCCAGCATCTCCAATTTATTTATTGAGGCCCATCAGTTTTTTCAAGTTTTCAGGAATGATGGCATATTGTCACTGTTTCCTAAGGTCCTCGGTAGGATAATAAATCTTATGTCATAAGATAGGGCTCCCATATTGATGAACTCTCCTTTATCTAGTATTATGTTCCACCTCCCCACCTTGACTCAGCACCATCAGAATCCAGCAATGTACACACTCTGCAGGGTCCTACTGGTGCATGTTAGCTGCTCCCACAGCTCTTCTAGTTCGTCCC
The DNA here is from genome assembly GCF_041146395.1 of Eulemur rufifrons. Taxonomy (NCBI): domain Eukaryota; kingdom Metazoa; phylum Chordata; class Mammalia; order Primates; family Lemuridae; genus Eulemur; species Eulemur rufifrons. Next base: position 40,472,568 of record NC_090997.1, read on the forward strand.
AGCATTAGCATTTCTTGGGCAGAGCAATGTTGTAACTTGGCTCTAGTTATTTTACTGATGGCCAGTAGGGGAAGTAGGGATGGATCTTGAAAGGGTGCACATTGTCTTGTAAGGCAGAGTCCTTTGCGTTGTCTTAAAGCAGGGGAGGAATGCTAGACTTTAACAGAAAGGAGTGGGCTGCTTCTACAGGCCTGTGTCCAGGGGAATCTGGAAATTCAAGATTTTCAAGTACAGTGGCTCAGATGTTTCCATCTCACATCTTAGTGTGAAATTCTTTGCAATCAAGATCCTGAGCACAGTAGTCTCGCTTAGGTTAAAGATCAGGCATTCTCTGGAACTTTTCTGCCCTTATTAAGTATGCCCTGTGCCTTATCTTCAGCTACTCGTTGCTCTCTAGCTGCTGGAGATAAAGAGTTGCCTTATATGCTGCTTAAGAGACCCTTTGGCTTTCACACATCACCTTAAATTAGTGATTAATCACCTTCTGCCTTTTTTTCCCCAAGTACTAATCAAGCCAAACCCTGCTTAGCTTCCGAGATCAGACAAGATTGGGCACTTTCAGGCTGGTATGGACGTGGACAACTTTCTTCAAACTTTCTAATTTCAAAAAGATTACTCCTTTATAATATGTGTTTAAATAGATATTTAAACTCTATAATAAATAATGTTATAACTAAAGTGGTTTTCACTCTTCCTCATTATAAATTACTCTGATGAGCTCCATTGTACATCTTTCTTTCTTTTTTTTTTTTCCATCTATTTCTTTGAATTAAATTACTCAAAGAGGAATTTTCTGGTTCAGTGGTATATCTGCCTTAAAAGTTTTTGGTATACATTGTCAAATATGTGCCAGAAATGTTAGACCAGTTTACTCTCCTGCTAGCAATGAACAGATAGCTCTTGAGTCTTTAGCGCCTTCTCAGCCTTGGTAATATCATTCATCATAATTTTTGCTTATATGGTAAGATAAAAAGATATTTACATTTTAAAAAATTTTGAGCTGAATTTTAAATATTTTACTGGCTATTTATGTTTTTTCTTTTGTAAATTGTCTATCTAAATTCTTCAAAAAGGTCAAGAACAATGCTCTGAAGAACAATGAAGGGTATTTGGTGCAGTGTTTTGCAAACTGTTCTCTGAATATTCCTGTGCTCTGGTACTGAGAAACTTTAGGAGTTGGAGGGAGGGAGTCATTATGGGGAAGAAGCCACACTGTGGAGGAGGAGAAGGTAAGTAGGTAGCACTGCTCGTGCTGCAACCCTTGTTTCACAGAGAATATCTATATTTATTTTTGTTCTGTCTATTTGGCTTCTCCTTAAGATTTTATCTGAAGCAAAGGGTCAAGTAGAGCAACTTTGAAAACCATTCATTCTTGCCCAAGCTCTCAATGTTTTAGATGAGGAAGAAACTGAGTCTTAGAAAAGCTAAGGGCCTCTGGGCAGCCAAGTGAAGACCAGCACCCCAGGCTACTGTCATCAAAGCAAGTGCCCATCTCCACTCTCCTGTTTCAAGATGTTTTCTTTTTTTGACTACTCAGCCAGAAAATAGTTCAAGGTGATTCAAGTGTGAAAAGTGCAAGAACTTTCTCCTTAAAACCAGTTACTTCCCTTGAGGAAGGGGTGCAACTCTTTTAAAACTATTAGCTGTCTCCAGCAGCCAGCCTGCATGTTCCATTGCTCTCCAAATGCAAAACAGTTTCATCAGGTAGATTTCTATAAACACTTTAATTTAAATGGAAGATCAAAGATTAAATAGACTGCCTTGGCTTTCTAGCTATTGTAGTAGGATTCGCATTTCCCCTTATCTCTCCTAAATATATGATTGATAATATTTTCTAAGCAGTGGTTAGTACATAATTTACCAAATCATATTAACAATTTATTGATTCACCTTGGGTTTGAGGAATATTATCTTAGTTGTTCAGTCCTTGGACATTACCAGAGCTGAAAATATATTTCTGTTTCAGGTTTTACATATTTTAGCAATTATTTTCAGTTCATGTACTTTTGCCCTAAAGCAATTTCAGGAGAGTGCAGTTTTGAACATCAAAAAGAGAATAACTATAAATACTTTACCTGAAATATGAACTTTAGGACTACCAGAAAGTTAAAAATAACCTTAATTATTTCTAGTTTTTCTGCTTTTTCTATTATTAACTCTTTATCTTCTTATTCAATATTTTATATCCTATGATCAACACTTGCTATTTACTGTGTATCTTCTATGTGCTAAGAATTTTTTTTTGTATTATTTCACTTAATTCCTACAGTAACAAATATTTAAGTGGGTTAGGGCCTGTTACTATTTCCATTTTATGGATGCAGAAATAGAGTCTTAAAGAGGTTAAGTGAGAAATCAGACTTTAAATCATGGTTTATCTGTTTCTGCAGTTCAAGTTTTAGTCAATATATTTTATACTTCCCATGGTACAAAAAGAAATTCCACAGTCATTTGGATAGTTCCTTTAGTTAAGCCTTAATTTCTATGGTCTCTATAGGCACTCTAAGTCATATTTCAAATTATAGAAATTTTTTTAGACAGTAAAATATACTTTACACTCACAGATGAATCTGTCAAGACTCAGAATACTGAATGCATTTTATTACAGATATGAATAGTGGTTTGTAATCAGACTCTTCAATATTCAGTAATTCCCTTGTGCATTGAAATAAAAGTGAAGAATCATTATGATTTGATATATAAAACTCTAAGCCTCTGGATGCTAGGGCTTTATCTAGCCAAAAGTATGCATATATATTTGTAAAATGGGAGCCTAGATCCTTGAATTCAGAAAGATTAGAGACAAGTTTGCTAGATTTGTCTCCTTTCAGAAACCACATTCTAAATCTATTCATGCAGATCTTCAGTTCATAGATATGAAGTGTTAGAAATTATAAGAGCTGTACTCTTGAATTTATCTAAACATAACCTAGTAAATATATACTAGTATATGCATTATATAAGTACTAGACATAATTTTAAAAAATCATTAAGTCATAAAGATTCACTTTGGCCCAATAACTGTGTTTTTATTTTATTTTATTTTATTTATTTCAGCATATTACGGGGGTACAAATGTTTAAGTTATGTATATTGCTTTTACCCCACCTGAGTCAGAGCTTCAGGCATGTCCATCCCCCCGATGGGGCACACCACACCCATTAGATATGAATATATCCATCCCCTTCTGCCCCCTCCCATTTGCCCTGTGAATGTTATTACTGTGTGTGCACTTAAGTGTTGATCAGTTAATACCAATTTGATGGTGAATACATATGGTGCTTGTTTTTCTATTCTTGTGATAATTCACTTAGTTGAATGGGCTCCAGCTCCATCCAGGATAATACAAAAGGTGCTAGATCATCGTTGATTTTTGTGACTGGGTAGAACTCCGTGGTATAAGTATATCACATTTTATTAATCCACTCATGTATTGATGGGCACTTGGGTTGTTTCCACATCTTTGCAATTGTAAATTGTGCTGCTATAAACATTCTAGTGCAGATGTCTTTTTTATAGAATGTCTTTTGTTCTTTTGGGTAGATGCCCAGTAATGGGATTGCTGGATCAAATGATAGTTCTACTTGTAGCTTTTTTAGGTACCTCCATATTACTTTCCACAGAGGTTGTACTAGTTTGCAGCCTCACCAGCAGTGTATGAGTGTTCCCATCTCTCCACATCCATACCAACATTTATTGTTTTGGGACATTTTGATAAAGGCCATTCTCACTGGAGATAAGTGATATCTCATTGTGGTTTTGATTTGCATTTCCCTGATGATTAGAGATGTTGAGCATTTTTTCATATATTTATTGGCCATTAGTTTATCTTCTTTTGAAAAGTTTCTGTTCATGTCCTTTGCCCACTATTTGATAGGGCTGTTTGATTTTTTTCTTGCTGATTTTCCTGATTTCTATATAGACCTCTACAGGGTGAAATACGAAACACTGAGGAAGGAAACAGCAGAGGACGTAAACAGGTGGAAAACCACACCATGCTCATGAGTTGGCAGAATCAACATTGTTAAAATTTCTATACTACCCAAAGTGATATACAGATTCAATGCAATCCCTATTAAAATACCAACATCATTTTTCACACATCTAGAAAAAATAATTCTATGTTTCATATGGAACCAGAGAAGACTCCATATAGCAAAAGCAATCTTAAGCAAAATAACTATGTTTTGACCATATTTTAGACTTAACAAGGGTACGTGAGAAATGTTGATGAGATTGCTACCATCATTCATAAAGAATGAAAGTTGTCTAGAATTCAGTTTGACATTTTATATCTGACAACACTAGAACCTAAAACAACGGAGTATTCTGCTTGCTTTATATTTTTATATGATTGGCAAAGAATTTAAACTCTTCTTTAAATGTATCCCACTAACAAAATTTTTATGAGATGACGAGTAGGCTTGTTTGTATATCCAGTTTGGAAAATTAACCCTATAGGGCTAAACAAATTCTTTTAAAGTTGACACAGAACACATGACAAGTCATAAAAAGTAATGTGAGATTACATTTTTATATGCCATTAAAAATTCCATTAGCCTCATTGTTATGTTAGTTACCATTTTGAATGCTGGCTCTGCATCTGCTTATTTCTATCCAGCTATTGACTGGCATGGTTTCTCCTGTATATTGATGTCCTACTTTAAATTTTTGAGAACCAGATGTAATTGACCCAGCTCATCTTTTGATGCCAGGTCATGGCTTGTGCTAACATCACAGCAAGTGGGCAGCCGGGTCGTTGACAATTCCACAGAAGAGTGGAAGCCCATGAACTGTTCCTAGGGCCACCAGAACAACCCTGGATCCAGCTACCCTAAGGGCTAGTGTCTGATTATTTTAAGACTTTTTTGAGACTTCACTTTAAATTTACAATTAAGCACAAATTTTCTTTGAGCTAGTTTGAGTGGTTTGCGTTCTTTATAAACAAAGAGCATATTTTAGAACAGTTTGTAAAAAACTTGTCAAAATTTTTCATTTCCACGTTTTATGTCTTAAAATGTATGGTGTAACTAATATACATTTTATAGCCTTGAAAAATTCTCTCTTTTTTTTTGGAGAAAGCTAAAAAATAAGGTTAAATATTGTCTACTTCCATGGAAACGGGTAGCAACACCAACATACTGGAAATGAACAAATGAAGGCACTTATGAAAATTGGGAAGTAGGGCCGGGCGCGGTGGCTCACGCCTGTAATCCTAGCACTCTGGGAGGCCGAGGCGGGTGGATCACTCGAGGTCAGGAGTTCAAGACCAGCCTGAGCAAGAGCGAGACCCCGTCTCTACTAAAAATAGAAAGAAATTATCTGGCCAACTAAAAAACATATATACAAAAAATTAGCCGGGCATGGTGGCACATGCCTGTAGTCCCAGCTACTCGGGAGGCTGAGGCAGTAGGATCGCTTAAGCCCAGGAGTTTGAGGTTGCTGTGAACTGGGCTGACGCCATGGCACTCACTCTAGCCTGGGCAACAAAGCGAGACTCTGTCTCAAAAAAAAAAAAAAAAAAAGAAAATTGGGAAGTAGAAAAAAGGGAAGGAAGGAGAAGTTTTTGCCTTTGTTGTTGTTGTTGTTGTTGCTGTTTTCTCCCCAGAGATTTAAGAGTTAGATTGGAAAGTTGGTCTAAACTGAAATACTATGTGGTAGTTAAGTGGGTATCTCTGAAGCTAGACTGCTCAGATTCAAATTGTAGCTTTGCTAAATTTAGCTGGATGACATAGGAACAACTGTTTGGAACAACCTAACCTCTCTGTGACTTAATTTCTTATTCTTAAAATTGGTAGAACTTTCAGTATTGTATAACTTTCAGTTTTTAACTAGTTACCTTCGGTTCTATAAAAATAGTCTAAACCCTTTTATATATTCATAGTAACTAAACAAATATGTAGCCCCAGTGGACATTTACTGTATCCTTCTATTGGACAAGAACAGGATAGTAAATCTAAATAACTTTATGATATAACTAGGGTGTCTGAGGGCAAGAAGTCTGAAACTTCTTGCTCAGTTGCCCAAGACAGGATAGATCCTGGGCACAGTTTGGGGACCACAGTACTCCTAGAGTAGACCACCACACGGGTGTTATTCCTCCATCAGAAAACCCTATAATCTCAATCTCTTTATCTCTTTATTCCCTTTCTAGTGAAGGACAGCTACTTAAGTGTGCAATAGGCTCTGTAATTGAATAGCACCTGGGCTAAAGTGTGTGCAATGATCCATGACAGATGGAAATTTGATCTTGGTGCCAAGATCTCATGTGGCTGGTGCTACAAATCTATAATCTAGAATTGCCTAGGTGTTTTACCATAGCTTGACAGCTTGTAGGGTTCTGAGCTCTAAAACCTTGCCTAAGACCTCACCACTTTGATCAGTAAATATGTGACTCATGGCACATTCTTGGCTGCGTAGGTTCAAGCCCCTTACTTTGACGACCTAAAGGAGGTACTTGGTTTGAAACATCCAGAGTTTGCTGTTTGGATTTCAGCTATTCCTCTGTCCATTGAGTTTCCTTGACTAACCTTTTGGTAGGGTTTGCTTAGTCCTGGGCTCTTGGTTCCTGCCACTCACTGTCCTGGAACTACTGTACCCAACACTTGCCTCTTTGGGAACAGCAGAATAGGTGGGTATCAGGACAAGAACGAAAGCTAATATCTACAGAGTGACTACAATGTTTAGGAAGTACACTAGATATTACAGATGTGTATGTGTCTAATCCTTATGAAAAACTGTAATATTAGGATTGTTAGCCCCATTTTAAGAATGAGAAAACTGAGGCTCAGAAATCACATAAAACTTTCCAGAAAAAAAAAAAAAAACATACATCAGCACACAGTGGAATTTCTGGCTCCACATCACCACTGAACATGGCAGAATTACATCTATGATGACACCATTAGTAGTTAGATGTTTGCCTTCATTCTTGGCTTGCTTTTCTTCACTTCTTTGTGGAGAGAACTGCCCATGTGGTTTGTTTGTTGTTGTTTTTCCTAAATAAATCTTAGCTATTAAAATAAATCAGAGCTTCCCGGAACCAACCACACACTGGAACCATTACACAGATTTTTTTTTCTCTGAACTTGTTGACTTTCAGTTAAGCCAGAAAAGGAAACAGTACAATGGTTAATACACAGGATTTGGGATAGATAAATGTAGATTCAAGTTCTGTCACCAGCATTAACTTATATGTAATCTGGGTTTAATTCCTTGACATCTCACCCTGAGACTGTGCATGTAAAGGTCTCCACAGGACCTACGAAGTGAGGAAGAGGAAGTGTTCAGTAAACACTAAGTACAGTTGTGCTACTATTTCACAATTATCCATTATAATTATGTTCTTCCAATGTACGCTCCCAATCCTGTGCTCTGGACTGAGGTCAAGCAGAAGGTAGGGCAAATAAATATTAAGTAAACAGCACAGAAACCCAAGACTTGAAACAATAGTTCTCTCTTTTCTTTAGCATCCTGTTCTCTCTCAACCGCCTGTCAAGAGAAGAAAACACACAGAAATGAAAGGTTTAAAGCTTAAAAAGGAGGAAAACATGGTCATACTCCAATTCTTCCCTGAGAATTCAATTGCTCTATTATAGTAAGTAATCGCTTTGAAACTAGGGAGGACTAAGAAAGAGTGAATGGTTGGTGGACTTTTAATAAAGAGGTTGCAAGAAATCAGATTAATGAATGGAAGGTGAGCCAGAATTTGCTAATGAAATGCAGAACCTTTCCCCCCAAAGCAATGATCCAGACCTGGCTGCGTTGTCATAATATTTCATACCATAATAACTCTAACCACAGTGCTGTGGGCACTTTGGACTACATGATTTTCAGGCAGACACTAGTCCAAAAATACTTCTTAAGATTTGAGTATGTATTCTCCTAATGGCCAACTGCCTGACTCTGAATAAGCTTCTCAAAGTGCCTTAGTTCTGTATTTGATCATCCACAAAATGAATCCCTTTCTTACATTGACTGCCTCTAGCATCACCAGTGAAAGGTGCATGCAAGAAACCAATACACAATTTTAAGTGCCAATCAGTTGACCTGTGTTCTCATCATCTCAGGGTTTTGTGATCTGAAGCAGATCATGTAGTGTCTCTGGCCTCCATTTTCTCATCTGTAAAACAAGAATCTTAGTAGTATTGTATGGTTTTACAGCTAACAAGTCACTCTTTCATACATTATCTCATTTGCTATAACAGCCTCGTCCTCGCCTACCTCTTCGGTTGCTATGGAGATAAAACAAGTTAATAGGTCTGAAAAGCTTTTGAAAAGTTAAAGGGACCAGTCAAATGCATGAGTAATAATGGTTTCACAATATAATTAGAAAATACTACAGGGGGAAGCCATGTTTCCAATGTTTAATTAGACAATGTTCTTAAACTATTAACACAGACCTCCACTGCGTTTTTTTTTTTTTTTTGCTAGTGAGCATTTAATTTGCACTGCTGAATTCATCAGCAAGCAAGCCAGCCAGCTCTCCGTAACACAGCAGGCGGAGCAACCAATGGTGGAGAGCCTCGTCAACTCCAGGCCAAATGCAGCCTCTGATTGGCTCATTCTGAACAAGTAATTTGTAGCTGTTATTCCAAGCAACCCACACAATGCAGAACTGCTTTTCCTTTAGCACTTCCCACTGGTGTAGTAAATAGTAACTTTTTGCCAACCATTCATAAAACACTCTGCCACACACATCTAAAGTGCTTATTTTGAGATATACTAAGAAATGTGCAATCTTTAAAATGGCTTAATGTTTTTCAATTCTCATTTTTCTTTCTAAGCTCATGATTTCAAAGCATTTACATAGTGAAAAACGCATTTGAAAAGCACATAATTATAAGCAGTTTTCTGAAAATATAGCATAAAAATACAATTTGAAAAAGTCCTAGACTGAAATTTGAAAAAGTCCTAGACTCAGGAAAGCAGCAATTTAATTTGAATGCTTGTAAATCTAAAAAATATTAAAAAAAAAACACACAGTGAAACTGTCTTAAAAGTCAATATCATTTTTGATAAGCACTTAATGAGATACTGGCATACTTTCTATTTATTATCATGTTTAATGTCTTTTAAAATTAATAAATGCAAATTGTTACAATGAAGAAACCTATGAATAAGATTATTTAAGTCAATCTTATATTATCCATTTAAAAATATAAGTGACTTTTTATTATTAAAATTTAATGATAATATGTAACATAGTGTATGCAGTATAATATTTTAGATATAGAATTCAGCATTTCACTTAATTAGACACCAGAATATCACTGATGAAAACTTAAAAGATATATTGGCAGCTCTTAAGATCTCTGTGAAACTTCTCAGTTGGTGAATAGGAACTTGTTGACGACTTTTAAAATGTTTGTTAAAAGTCCCTTTGTTACTTTTAATGTTTATGTAATATAAAGCTATAATAGTAAGAATATGTGAAAAGAATCTTCGGTAGAACCAAGCAGGTGAACCATTACTCCCCGTGCTTTGCCCAGTCTACCAGCAGGGCTAGACCACATGGAACTCCATTTCTGAAAGCACACAGATAATGAATGCTACCAGTAGTCAGTCACCGTCATGTTTAGAGACACAAGATCTATTTTATACCCCTAAGAGATATAGATACATTTAAATCTGAGGATTATGCTAAACTGTATAAAATAGGGGAGCTCTTAACAATACATAACAAATTTAAGCATTATAAAACCCTTCATTCACTTATTTGTGACCTGAAAAGTTTTGTATTTTTCTCTCTTAATTTTAAGCAGATAAAGAAAATAAAACACTGATTAAAAGTTAAACAACATAGAAATATCAAAGATTGATTTCCTCTGTGAGATAGAGAATAATGTGTTTGGAAATGATACTAAGATTAACTCTTAGAATGTAATAAAGGCTAACTTTAACTGCTTAGTTGTTATATTTTAAAGTGAGTAGGAGACAAAAAGCATGGATCTTTAATTATAAATTCATGATCCCTTAGGGAAACTTGAACGTCCCTCTCTTATTTTATATATTTTCTCTGAGTATTTTAACCAATCCTATAACTTCAACCAACATCTTACATTGTACTCAAGATGTTTTCCTCATTTCACAACTTGTTTATCAAATTCCTCCTGTTGGAGGTCCCATGGTATCTAAAACTCATTACCAATCCATCAAAATCCTCATCTCCAGAAATGTAACCTCCTTCCACCTAAACCAGAAATCTTGGAGTTAACCTAAACTCCTCTCTTTTCATTTCTTGCCATAGCCAATAAAGCCATGTTGTTTCAGAGTATGAAAGTTACTCAAACAACTCAAAATAGAATTTCCATGTGATACAGCAATCACACATCCAGGTATATATCCAAAGGGATTGAAATTAGTATGTTGAAGGAGATGTCTGCACTCCCATGCTCACTGAAGCATTATTCACAATAACCAAGAGTGGAAACAAACCAAGTACTCATAAAAAGACGAATGAATACAGAAAATGTGGTATATATACACAATAGAATGCTATTCAGCCTTAAAAAAGCATGAAATTCTGTTATTTGCGAAAACATGGATGAATCTAGAGAAGATTAAGTGCAATAAGCCAGACACAGGTAGACATATATCACATGATCCCACTTATATGTAGAATCTAAAAATGTCAAACTAATAGAAGTAGAGAGTAAAATAGTAGAGAGGGGAAGTATTGGTCAAAGTTTCAGTGAGACCAAAGGACTAAGTTCTGGTGACCTGCATAGCAAGGTGACAATAATTAATAATAATCTATTATATATTATATATTTCCAAATTGCTAAAAGGATATATTTTAAATATTCTCACCACAGAGAACTGATAGGCATGTGAGATGCCAAATATGATAATTATCCCTATTTGCTCATTCCACAATGTATACATGTATTAAAACATCACATTATACCCCATAAATATATATAATTATTTGCCACTTAAAAATAAAAATAAAATTTAAAAAACGGAAAATGCTTATCTATTGATTTTGATTAGTTAAGATAGACAGGAATCCAAAACCCAGGAAAAAAGCTGAGCATTACACAGAAAGAGAGCATCTCTCTATAACAGGAGGAGAGAAGGAAGAAAGGCAGAGAGTGGATGCAGGACAAGTAGGAGAAGCTGAAGAAGCTCCCATCAGATGGCTTTTCTATTCCTTTGAAATCTCGTGCTTGGTATGGAGGTCAAGGTAAGGGAAGAGAACGTTTGAAGAAACTAAGAAAAATTTGAAGTTGCTGCTGCGAGAATGGGAGAAGAAGCTGATGAGGGAATCTTAGAAATTTTGCCTCTTGGCACTGACACCCTATTGAGGTTGAGACCATAAATTTTTTAGGGCCAATCAGGGATATTGCATAACTCCAGTAGTACTTAGGCTGAATGTGAGCAAGGGGAAAATACTCAACTATATTTATCTGGGTTGTGATTTTTCCAGGTAGATGTGACAGAACAGAAGTGAGGCAAGAATGCTGAAAGTGTTGCTAATAGGGATAGAGTTTCAGACTTTAATGAAGGCACTGGATATTTTAGTTTGAGGAGATAAATGAGAAATGGTGCAAATGGGGCTTTGAGAGCTTACATACCAGCTACTATAGCAGTCTTCAACATATACTACTTCATCCATGAGCCACAACAAACCTATGTTGTGAACTGTAATATTATTTCCATTTTACAAGTTAAGAAGTTGAAGATTTCAGAGAGGAGGAGTTATATACCTAAGGTCATACAACTAGGACTCAAGGACTTAGGTCTTAACCAAGATCAAAACTAAGGCCTAGCTAACCCCAAAGCCCAGGTATTAAAAATATGCCTCAATTAAAGTAGTAAGTAGACAGGTTCTTTCCCTGTAAAATTATATCTTCAGAAAATGTACAAATAATTTGAAGATGCAAAGAAGAATTCAAATGACTAAAATGCATAGATCAAGATAGAGTACATTATTAATTCCAAATGGAATATTTTCAAACAACAATATTTGACAGCTGTGTAAAACCTTAGAAGATCCAAAGAAGTTTCATAAATTTTATCTCAATAATCAAAACAATTGTATGAAGTAGATATTTTGTCATTTCTATTTTATGAGTTCCAAGAGTTAAGGGGGGTTACATAGCTTACTAACCAGCGGGTTTTGCCTTTTCATTTTTGTGTGTGAAAGTCCCTGGAAAACTCAATATGATTATAAGTATGTTATTAGCAAGTTTATGCATTACATATCAACCTAAGGCAGTGAAAATATAGAGTAAACCTTAATCCTTTTTTGACTATTTTGTTTTTGAAACTATGAGAATAGAACCAACTTTTTTTTTGAACTCTTAGAAAATTTGCTTACTTCATGTAAATCAGATGGGGTTTACATTGGAAAATAGTCCAATATCTCTCTCATATGGAGATTTGGCTACTTTTCATTCTCTTTCTCTGTAGAGGTCACAATTTAAAATTCTTACAGATTGTCTTCATTCTGAAAGCATTTGACATATGCTTGCCCAGTTTCCCCAGATTTTGGACACTTCCATTTTCTTTTTACTGAGCAAATAGAAAAACATAGGAGTAAGCAAATAGGGAAAAATAAATTTAGAAATGCTGGTCTATGAAAAAGTTTAGTATATAAAATATAAATCAAGAAAGAATGAATTAAAAAGAAAACCAAAAGAGCTGCCTGAGTGACCAACATGTTAGTCCTTCTCACTACACACTTTGGCTTTATTCCCTATCTCTTTTCTTCCCTTCCCTGTATAGGGTCTCCTCTTGACCTACTTCCTACCTCTTAGAAGAACATTTCTGGCTTCACTAAACTGAAAGGTCTAGGCAGATTATTTTAATCCTCTGTATCATTCCTTACAGCTGAGGCACTTTTGATGTATTCCACTCTCTCCATACCACTGGAGTGGTTTACACAGGTATTAACAAGAAGCCTTATTTTTATAATTGAATTTATAGAACCAATACTATCTAAAAGAACCCCAATATTAGTGTGTTATTTTGGAATAGAAATTGGTTGGCCTTTGGAAAGATGCAAAAACATAACATCTGAAAAAATATTTTGTGAAAAATATTTCATTTCTTGGGCTTAGTCCCCAAATTGGAAATAGAAATTATGTCAAATGAGAAGGTTAAGAATTTGACAAATAATAAAGATAGAAATCCACAGTGTTAAAATTCTAGTACTGACTATGCCAACTTCTGGATTATATCTAAATGATGTTGGGGTAAGATTGTAGTTTTGATTTAAAGACTAAAATCTGTTGGTTTCTACATATTCTATGACTTTATCTATTAGTAGCTGAAGAAGAAGAAAAAGGAGGAGGAGGAGAGGAGGAGAACGAGGAAGAGGAAAAAGAAGAAGAAAAAGAAAAGAAGGAAGATGATTAGCAGTAGTAATAGTGTCAGTAAGGGGGAAAAGAAGAAGAGCAGAAGCAGGAAACAAAGTATTAAATAATTTCCTTTTCTCTCAGTGAAAATGGAAATTATGTATGTATGTATGTATGTATTTACTTATTTACAGTCATGCGTCACTTAATGATGGGATACATTTTGAAAATGCATCATTAAGCAATTTTGTCATTGTTCAAACATCACAGTGTGTACTTACAAACACCTAGATGGTATATCTTACTATATACCTAGGCCTTGTGGTATAGCCTATTGCTCCTAGGCTACAAACCTGTTCAGCCTGTTACTGTAGGCAATGGTAGCATGATGCAGATATCTCTGTATCTAAACATATACAAGATATAATAAAAATATAGTATTATTTTATAGAACCACAGTTGTATATGCAGTCCGTTGTTAACTGAAACACCATTATATAGCTCATGACCTTATTTAGTTAGTTAGCTAGCTAATTAGTTATTTATTAGTTGGGGTCTTGGATCCCACAGGGAGGAAAAGGTAATCTGACTTACACATGGCTGAAAAACAAATTTAAATGACATCACTACAATGTATATCTGTCAGCCAGAAATGGAAGCCATCTCCATAATTTAAGGTGCATTCTCAGTGTCCATATAATCACATGTGGGCTATCTATCTGATGGCTGTTATTAGTGGTTTTGACAATGCAAACAGGCAGTGTTTTCTGCTAATGTCAAGTGTGTTTTCTTTTGTAGACAGATGCTAAGATCTGGATTATTAATGTTTATTTCTATTTTGATGAAAGTGTCTTCCTAAAAAATAGCCAAGAAGTTAAGGATTCTGTCAAGAAATTACTGAAGTATTAATTCATGGAGTCTAAGCTGGTTTCAAAAGACATGTAAAGCCATAATTGAGTAAAAATAAAAGAACGTGTGTGTGTGTGTGTGTGTGTGTGTGTTTGGAAAAAAAAAAAAAAAAGAACGGATCAAGGTACTTCATGTCTTGCTAAGGCCACAGAGCAAGTTTTAAGGAAGGAAGGAAATTGGAAGCTAGGTTAAAATGATATGTTTAAAAGTGCTTTAGGTTTTTTTAGAAGTAAAATTGTAAAACTACTTTACAGTTTAAAATGTATGTGATTCTTCAAGTGGCACACTGTCTTCTTTCATTCCCAGTTCCTCCCATTTTTTCTAGATAAGTTTATTATTCATATGGACAACCACTCATAACTCTATCTTCAATTTTTTTTGACTTTTCAATGTTCATTAACATTCATTTCCTTTACAACCTTAATCTCATATGAAATTAAGAGGTGTGATTGAAATACAGATGAAGGTTATTGGAGATTGGTCTCTTGGAATACTCATATTCGGGACACTCCTCAGAACCCAGCTGCCATGCTGTGAGAATCCCAAGCCCCATGAACAGCCCACATATAGATCCCCTAAGTGACAGCTAGCATCAACTGCCAGCTGTAAGAGTGAGCCATCTTATATGTCCAGGCCAGTCAAGACTTCAGACGATTGCAACTCTAGCTGACATCTGACTGCAATTGCATGAGACTCACCCCAGTCAACCCACACAACCATGAAAGAAATCAAGTTGTTATTTTAATCTATTAAATACTGTGGTGGTACATTATGCAGTAACCGGAACAATCTATTTCATGTTCAATTTCTGCTTTGACTAAATAAAGTTTTAGTAATTACTTAATATCAAGATTCCACTATAATGAGTGGTTTCATATCTCTTATGTAATTCTTTATAGGAGGATTAATTTCAAGCAGTATTTTTCTAAATTAGACACCATAACTCTTACTTCTTAAAATGAATATAAAATAAGCTAGCAGAACAATGTGAAGAAAATTGTTGGTTATTCAGAACTACTGCTAAAGAAAAACATATTTAAACCTTAGCATATAATTGGATTACAATAAACCAGGAAGGATCTTTTAGTATTTTTCTAGAATGACATATTGTACCTTTGGGAATGGAGTATTTAATTAGTGTGGATCTCACTGTATTATTACCCTAGACTTAGGAAGTAACCACACTAAAATTAAATGTTCATATTTAAATTCACTTGTCAGCACCAGAATTATGAGAGTTTCAAGGAAGTTGGATTTCTAAGACAATATTTAAGTCTTCTTTCAACTCTATTACTTTTCTCATTCAAATTAAAGGTATCTCAAATGCTAACCACAAAGATGATTGTAATGAGTATTTTTTAATTATCAGAAAACAACTATTCATAAAATTACATTTTTCATTTAAAGGACAAAAACAGATATATAGACTAGCATTTAACATAAAATTGTTAAGTTGGTCTTTAAAGGTTATATTTCTGAACAAATTAAGAAAGATATTTGGTTTAACTAAGATTTATGTTGAAATCATTGCTTCTCATGAGACAAATGACATTTAGAACTCGTTGAAAGGTGTTGATAGCTCATTAATGACTAGAGATATGATAGAAATCAATATATCAAAAGATACCTGCATTTGTCTATCACAGCACTATTCACAATAGCAAAGGTATGGAATCAATCTAAGTGTCCATCAATGGATGATTGGATAAAGAATATATTGCATATATACACAATGGAATACTAGTCAGCCATAAAAAAAAAATGAAATCACGTCTTTTGTGGCAACATGGATGGAACTGGAAGTCATTAAGTGAAACAAAGTCAGACACAGAAAGACCAATATCTTATGCTCTCACTCATAAATGGAAGCCAAATAATGTGTACACATAGACATACAGAGAGGAATGATAGGCAATGGAGATTCAGGAAGGTGAGGGGGTAAGAGGGGAGTGGATGATGAGAAATTACTTAATGAGTACAATGTATGTTATTTGGGTGATGGATACATTAAAAGCTCTGAGTTGACCACTACCCACTCTACACATGTAACAAAATTGCACTGTACCCTATAAATGTATACAAATAGTGATAAAAAAGAAAACCTAAAATTCACACAAGGAAGATTTAACATCGCAGGATTTTTCTTCCAAGTGTAGTCCTGAGAAATAGCATCCATAGGCCTGCTAGCTTTTCTACATCAGATATGCCCTCAGTTTGGTGCCATATTCTCTTGATATTATCAAAATAATTTAGACAGAATGAGATTAATAAATATTTTCTACTTTCTCAAAGAGAAATAGATTTTTTTATTCCTTCTTTAAATATCAATGAACTGAGTTCTCAAGAGAACTTTATTTTACTTTAGTAACAGGCTTCTTTTTTAAATAAATATTTTCTATAATGGCTATTGCACATTTGTAAAGAAATAGCTAAAGTTGCCCACTTTATTTCTCACCAAATGTGAATTACAGAAATGCAGTTATTATTGGCCCAAATAATGTGCATTGCAAGTAACATTTCAACAGCATACAAATAATTGAAACTACCCAAAACTATTGACATGATAGATTGATTTTATTCTTAATTTCACTGAAATGTTTGTAATGTTGACTTTTTCACTTATTTCTCAAATTTTTCACTCTGCATCACTGATCAATTTTTCCTGTATCAAAAGGAAAATCATTTTGACTTAACTCGAAATTATACGAAAGCATAAGGGCATTAATAAACCATATGTGTATTGGATAAACAGACCAACACCTTATGCTTACCAAAAATGCAAAAAAAAAAAAAATGCACTAAAAGTGGTATTTAATCAAGTATCTTTGATAGTTGCTTTTCTTCATACCATAGTTAAGAGATTTTTCTGGTGATTTCTAAATGAAAATATTGATTTAATATATTTTCCTGCTGGATTTTTATGCAAGTACCCTGAAATGTTTGGTATATAGTTCAAACAAACCATTTCTATTTCTCCAGTTATGCCGTGTTTTGGAACTAGTTCACAATTGGCTATGTGCTTTCTCTAATGTCAGATCATTATAGCTATGCCATTTCTGCCTGCTTTTCAGATAACACTTGTATATTTGAAGACTTCACAGGAACCAAAAAGCTAAGAGACTTAGCCATAAATCTAGAAAAGCTCCATGGGCACACCTCACCCCTTATGCAGAATACTCTTCATAAAAGTACAAGAAAAACACCTCTTTAAGATATAAGCAACTGGAAAGTACATATAAATTCTATACCATGATATTATGGGGAAAAGAGATTTAAATGTACAAAGTAATACACCTCAGACAATGAAGCCACACCAGGTAAATATGTCCATAGTCAGATGAAAAATATAACTTCAGAGTATAGAAATAATAAAAAATACAAAAATTAGATACTCAGAAGTAACATAAATCAGAACTAGAAGGCCAAAAATACTATGACTTAAAAAAAAAAAAGATTTTAAAAGAGAACTGAGAGAAAAAAAAATGGAAGAAATTTATTTCATAAATAAAGAAAAAACTAGAAAGAACACACAAGTGACTACAAAAGCAAAGTAAGAAATTAGAAACCTAGAAAGACACTTAACCAAAATATGTATGCAAAAAAAACCCTCAAGAAAATGAAATAGAGGTCATCTAAAAAATATAAAACATATATGTAATAGGAATTCTCAAAATAGAAACTCAAACCAATGGAATAGAACAAATACTAAAATCCATAACTCAGAAAACTTTCTTTTAAAAAGTCTTGTTATATTTAATTAAAAAGTTTATTTCAAAAAAGGTAGAGGGGGAAGTTTAGAACATACATATTGAAAAGGTATGTACTATATTTGGAAATATTAACCCAGAACAATCAATACAAATAATCATTCTAGTGGAATTACAGGATTTGGGGTGGAAAGGGGGATCATTTTGCATCCAGTCTTTATAAGGGAAAAACGATTAGATGAGCCTCAGCCCTCTTAACTGTAACATTCTATATTTGAAGAAAATTTAACACATTTACTGAAGAAAAAAACTCAAGAAACTAAGATATCATATAAGAAGCTCTGACATGGGGTCTGGTGGTAAACATTTAGCATATTTAACTGTAAAACATATAAGAAGGGCAGAGATTATAAAATAATCTATAAATTTTCTCTGATTATATAGATATAATGTAATTAAGGACATAGAATTAGCTCACTGATTACCTTAAATATTTTTGGGGGAGTAAAGGATGTCACTCTGAATTAGATCCTGAGGAAAATGAGAGAATCAATAAGAAAAGGTTACCAAATAAACTCATTATAGCTTATAGAAGGGAACTAAGAGATGATATCTAATTTTTAAAAAGCCAAAGATATTAATTTTAAGAGCAAAAATTTCAACAAAAATATAAGCCTTGCTACATATTAGAATACATCAAAAAGAAAGAACAAAAGGCTACATAATAAAAGTACACACATGTATACATGAATTAACAAATGTACATATAAAATATATATACATATGTAGTACAAAATGATAAAACATCAAAGATTAGTAATGTCAATAAACATAAATGAATTTAATTTATCCAATAAAAGATAAAAATTATCAGATTGGCTAAAAAGCAAAATCTAAATCTATAATATATAGATCTAAATCTAACTCTATAAAAGTTACTTCTAAAACAGAGACTCAGAGAGGTTAAAAATATACAGATAGCTAAAATATGCTATACAAATGACTTTTATTGTACCCTCTCTCTTGGTATTGTGTACCAAACAAGAACACAAAATTATAAGAGGCTTAAACAACCTAATCATCAAAGTACAACTTACAAATATATATCAAACTCTGAACCTCAAAACAAAACAAAATACACCATATTTATAAGCATACATGTCTTGAAAATTTATCATATATTAGGCCATACATACACACAAATCTGAATACAGTATATAAATAAGTTGGTTTTTTGACCAAAATAAAATAAAACATACATACACCACATTTTCTTTATCCATTCATCTGTTGGTGGACACAGATTGATTCCATATCCTGGCTATTTTGAAATGTTGCAATGAAATGGGAATCCAGAAATCTTTCTGAGATTCTGATTTCAATTCTTTTGGACATATACCCATAATTGGGATTACTGAATCATATAATATTTCTATTTTTAATTTTTTAAAAAATCTCCATACTGTTTTTCATAATTACTATGCTAATTTACATTTTCACCAATAGTGTATCAGGGTTCCCTTTTCTCCACATTTTGACCAACACTTGTTCTCTTTCATCTTTTTGATAATAGCCATTTTAACAAGTGTGAGGGTGATAGCTCATTATGGTTTTAATTTTCATTTCTCTGATGATTAGTGATGTTGAGCAGTTTTCATATACATGTTAGCCATTTGTATGCCTTCTTTGGAGAATGTTTATTTAGGTCCTTTGCCCATTTTTAAATAAGGTTATTTTGTTAATGCTCCTGAGTTGTAGGAGTCTTCATTCATTTATCAGATGTGTGACTCGCAAATACTTTTTCCCCATTCCACAAATTGCCTTTTTACTCTGTTACTTGTTTTCTTTGCTGTGCAGAAGCTTTCTAGTTTGATGTAATCCTCTTTGTCTGTTTTTGCTTTTGTTGCTTATGTTTTTGGTGTCATATCATGAAATCACTTCCCTGACCAATGTCATGAAGATTTTTCTCCATGTTTTTTCTAGGAGTGTTCCAGGTTCTATTCTTATGTTTAAGTCTTTAATCTACTATAACTTGATTTTTGTGTATAGGGTAAGATAGGCATCCAATTTCATTTTTTTTTCATATAGATACACAATATCATTTATTGAAGAGACTATCCTTTCCCCATTTTGTGTCCTTGGCACACTTGTTGAAGATCAGTTGACCATATATGTGTGGATTTACTTCTGGACTTTCTATTCTGTTCCATTTGTTTATATAAGGGGATTTCAAAAGTGTGTAGGAACATGAAATTAAAAGATAAAAATAAAAAAATATAAACTTTATTCGCAACATAAGCTCCATCAAGTTTGATAAACTTTTATAAGCAATGATACCAGCTATTTAGTTGATCCTTTGAGAACTGAGGGTCCTGGGAATTTAATCATGTCAATGAAGTCTTTTAAACAATATTAACTAAAGAAAAATGGGTGCTTTTTAAATATTTTTTAAGATTAGGAAACAGACAGAATTCTGAAGGAACCAAATCAGGACTGTAAGGTGGATGCCTAATGATTTCCCATGGAAACTCTCACAAAATTGCCCTTCCTTGATGAGAAGAATAAACAGAATTGTTGTGGTGGAGAAGCCAGGAACTTTTCTGCTAAAGCTTTGGCTAACTTTCTCAAAATATTCTCATGACAAGCAGATGTTATCATTCTTTGGCCCTCCAAAAAAGTCAATGAGCAAAAAACTGTTACCATGACCTTTGCTTTTGACCTATCCACTTCTGCTTTGACTGGACCACTTTCACCTCTTGGTAGTCATTGCTTGGATTGTGCTTTGTCTTCAGGATCACACAGATAAAGTCATGTTTGATCTCCCATTAAAATTCTTTGAAGAAATCCTTTAGGATCTTGATCCCACTTGTTTAAAATTTCCATTGAAAGCTCTGCTCTTATCTACAGCCTATCTGGGCACAATAGTTTGGGCATTCATCGAGTAGAAAATTTGCTCAACTTTAATTTTTTAGTCAGAATTTCATAAGCTGAACCAGTTGAGATGTCTATGGTGTTGGCTATTATTTCTGCTATTAATTGTTGATCTTCTTCAATTCAGACATACATAAGATCATTTTTTCCTTAAAAATTGCTGTAGCTGGTCTACCACTGTGGGCTTCATCTTCAAAATTATCTTGTCCCTTCTTAAAATGAGTTATCTATTTAAAAGGTGAAAGATTTATGCACTATGAAGAGAAACCAGAGTATCGAGTTATCCATTTATAAACTACTAATTTCTTTGGGCCATCATCTCCATAAAATTTGTGTAAAACATCAGTGGTCTCACCATTCTTTCAACCGAGCTTCACCATAAATTTTATGTTGTTCTTACTTCAATTTCAACAGAATTCATGTTGTTCGGATAGGGGCTCTTTTCAAACTGATGTCTTATTTTTCTTAGTGCCTCAAACTAGATCATGTTCAAACATATTATAACAAGTTAGTAAAAGTTTAATATGGTGCAAGTAAATTTTGAAGTCCATGTATAACTCTTTCATAATATGCATTGTCCATGAACAGTTTGAAGACCTTTTTTCTTCCTTCTTTATGCCATTCATAAGGAAACTCTAGAGCCATTCTCAGAAAAGTCAAGAACAAGACAAAAGTCTTTAATATTTACTACTATTTTACCATTTTACTATATTGGATCTATTTGTCAAAATATTTAGTTATAAATGAAATAACAATTAATAGCATAAGAATTAAAAAGACATGAAAAACTACTTCCATTTGTCTGTGGCATGATTAGATATTTAAAACAAAAGCACCAATGAAAATGGTCACAAGATTGGAAAGAAAATTAATATGCATAAATCAATAGCCTTCGTAGATGCAAAGAATAATTAGAGCATACAACAGAAGATCCCACTTACATATTGAAAATAAAAATAAAATAGATAAGTATAAACTTAATAAAATATGTGAAACTTATGTCAGAAAAAGTATAAAACGTATTCAAAGACATAATAGTATGCTTAAAAAAATTGAAAGACATGCCATGTTCTTGAATTGGAAGACTCAATATTTTTTTAAAAATCATTTATTTTCCCTAAGGTAATATTATAAATGTAATGTGATTGTGACAAAAAGAAAAGCCATCACTTTTTTTTCTGGGGTTAGGCATATTGATTATGAAGTTTATATGAAAGAATGAATAAGCAGATATAGCCAGGAAATCTCTACAATAAAAACCAATGCATATAGAAGGTGAGAAGAGAGGCTAGCCATACCAAATATGCAAATATATTGTAAAGATGCTAAAACAAAACTGTCATGGAATTTGCACATGAATAAACAGGGTCAATGGAACAAAACAGAGAATCAATAGACTCTATACATATAAAAATTTAGTAGACAATGAGGGCAGCATCTCAATCAGTGTAGAATAATATGGACTTCATAGCGAGTGTTGTAAAAATTGGACAAATTAAAAAAGTTAGACTTATTCTTTAAACCAAAACTAAGATAAACTATAAATTCAAATTTGGAATCATAGAAGTATTAGAAGAAAATATGGGCAAATTACTTTATAAGCTGCAAATACTTGCCTAGCAGAAAATAGGAAACTTTTTAAAACTATAATTCAAAATCTAGATTTAGTACAAGAAATGATCAATAAATAACATAGCAAAACACAAAAGCAATGTAAAAATACCCGGGTGGGAAAAAATATACATAACATAACACAGAGGTCTAATATCTTATATATTAAGAATTCCTAAAAATGAGAATTTAAAGACCAATAGCTCAATAGAAAAATGGAGAAAATACAGGCAGTCCCTGGATTACAGACGACAAGACTTACGGTGTCCTGTGCTTAGGAACGGGTTCACAGGGGTCCCCATGAGGATAATTTATAATTAAATAATTAAATTAATAATTTGGGAACTAGTTTCTTTCACACATGTAAACATGGCATAAGTGGTTTGCAGGCACAGTATCTTCACACTAGCAGCTAGTCTCATTGTTTATATGGTCGCTTACACAGCATCATTTTTATCTTAATTTTATTTGATTTTGTGCATCTGTGTTTACTCTACGACCATGCTTTCAAAGCAAAAGTCCATTGCAAGTCCAGGTGAGCCTCCAGTGAAGAGAAAGGTAATTACAACAGAAACAAAAGTAGAAATAATTAAGTCTTTGGAAAAAGGCCAGACACCATCATTTATTGGGAAAGCATTAGGCTGCAGTTGCTTGACCAATATCAGAATAATTATAAAGGATAAAGTGAGAATAATGGAACATGTGAAAGGCAGTGCTAACAATGAAAACATCAATTATTAGTAAGGAGCATAGTGGATTAATTATTGAAATGGAAGTTATTATTGATTTGGTTAGAAGATCAAAATAAATGTACCATTCTTATTAGCCTAGAGTTAGTGCAGGAAAAGGTCTGAAGCATTTTCAACAGTCTAATAGCTGTGCATGTAGAAAGTGAAGGTAGATGTGATGAAGAATTAGTTACAAGTAAAGATTGGTTTAATTGTTTTTAAAACAGGGCAAATATGCATAATATTAAAGTGCAAGGGGAGGCAGCAAGTGCCCATGTAGCAGCAGCAACTAAATTTCCTGAAATGTTGAAAAAAAATATTAAGGAGGGGGATTATTTTCCAGAACAAATATTTAACGTAGATGAAAGTGAATTGTTCTGGAAAAACATGTCTGGAAGAAAACTTACGTCTCACAAAAGGAAAGCCCGCCCGGGCATAAAGCAGCAAAGGGCAGACTTACTGCTTCCGGGTAATGCATCCAGAGATGTTATGCTCAAGTGTAAAGTGGTTTACAAAGGCTTACTGTGCAGGTAGTGGGAACATCAGCTCCTACCAGGGCATTTGTGATGAAATAAAGAAAAAGACCATGCAAACAACCCTAGATACCTTTTCAAGAAACTGTCTTCAGTGGTAAGCTCCTCTCCACCAGCAACAGGATCAAATCCTCATTCTCCGGCACTCCATCCTCTCCAGCACCATCTCTTCTAATTAACGTTAGCCTACCTTCTTGCCTCAAAAATGTCCCTTCCAGTAAGCAAGACATTGACACATCATTAGGTGAGTATTAACCTTTAATATTCTTTTTTGAAATTTCTGCAATCTCCTATCTAAACTATTTGTATAACAAGTTTGTTTTTAGGTTCTGTTTGTTTGAATTAAAAGAAAGAGCACAATAGTTTCTGTAAGTTATTAATATAGTACAGAGGTATTATCATTATTATAACATTATACTGGATTATTATCACATAAAAGCCTTATAGTATTATTGTTATTATTATTATTACTACCTTATATGCACTGTTCATCAGGAATCCAAGTTACATAAAAATCCAACCTAAAGACATTCTCAGGAATGTATCTCATCTGTAACCTGGAGGGACCACCTGTATATGAAATGTGGCTAATATTCAACATATGAAAATGATCATTACACATATGAAACATGCCTATCTTCACTCAAAATTACAGAAAAGCAAATTAAATTATACTGAAATAATGTTTTTAACTCCCCAGTTGTTAAAAATATGAAAGACTGACAAAATGCTCTACATTGGCAGTTCTAAGGAAACAAACTCTCTCATTTGTTATTAGAGTATTGCAAAATGATGCATCCTAGGAAAAGAGTTTGAAAACATTTAGCTTAATTATCTATGTACCTATCCTTTGACTTGGTGATCCTATTTCTAGATTTTAGCCAATATGCAAAATATACTATAAGAAAGGCTATTAATTTTGATGTTAATTAAATATCCATCATTAGGTAATTGGTTGAATAAACTACCGTACTGCCATTCAAAGCAATGCCTTGAAGCTGTAAAGAGGAATGAAAAAGATTTCTATGTCCAGATAGATAGATAGATAGATAATACATAGAGATAGAGATAGCTCCAGGTATATTTTAAGTGAACAAAAGAATTACAGAATATTATTTATAGAAAGGTACCATTCTATAAATAATATGTGTGTAAGAAAGAGGGGAACTGTGTGCGTAAGCATTTTGTTAAATTTTCAAAATAAAAACTATGTAAATATAAAAAAACCATGTAAATGTTAAAAAGCTAATAAAATTTTGCCTATGCATTGAGTAGGGGAAAAGGGTCATTGGAAGAGAAACAGATATAGGACTTCCGTGAATTTTTTCCTAGCTTGACTTGGAATTATGTAAATATTTTATATAATTTAAAATTTTACTTCAAGAACCACAAAATACTGAAAATTACAAAACATATTAAAAGACCACCTATCACCACCAGTGAATTTCAGTTTATGCACCAATTGACAATGTAACTATCTGTTTAAGTTTTCTGCACCCTCAGTTGCGATCATGTGTAAACTTTCCATGTGTTCCTGCAAAATCTTCCTATTACGTATTACCAATTATGGGCTTTAAAAAAGAAAAAATACACATATACATGTGAAAAGCCACGCTTCCTCTAACTTCTCCCTCTTCATTTAAACGCTGAGGTGAGATTCATCTTGCTCCAACACTAATTTGATCCTATCACTCACTGTTACTCAAGAACCAACAAAAGGCTTAGTGGGTTACACAGATATAAAAATTCCACAGATTGTATTTCATGGGGTTCTTCCAACTGCTTTTTATCATCCCAGCTTCACTTCCTTCCCATTATCCTCACTGGTTTCCACGCTGTTCCTCATCCCTCACAGCAAATTTCACTTTGTATCCAGCAGGACGGCTTTCCAGTTCTGCCCTCCCCATCTCTATTCCATCACAGGTCCTTGGTCTCTCAAGCTCTCCTTATTTGGTACCCATTCATGTCTCTTCCTTCAGTGAAACATCCTTATTCCAATAAATCTCTTCATCAAATGCTGTAATTGCCCCTCTATTACTTTGGAAATTAATTCATTACCCAATATCCCTTACACCCTACCAATGTAATTTTTCATTTAGTTAGTGCTAATTCTAGTTTTTCTTTATGTCAATACGTACTATTCTTCCTTTCACAGTAGAATCCCCACCAGTGCAGAGAATTGTTTCTAGTGAGTTACTCAACAGCATCAAGTCTACCATGAGTTGAAGAGATTTATACCAAGATCCCAGAAGTTCTTTTCTGGTAAAATATGAGCCATATCCAGGCGTTAATTAGCCGAGGGAATTTGGCTAACTGTATTCTCTGACTGTTCTGGAAAAGATTGCATAATATTCATGAATTCTTCTGTGCATCAAAATTGCTTTTAAAGCAAATTATATAATTAATAAAGAATGTATTTGCACGTGACTAAGAACAAAATGACCTAGAAAATGAGGATAGCGTGAATATTTTAAAGAAGGTCACTTAGTTTGTGCCAAACCATTATTATTGGAATCCAATGGTGACATAAGTTAGAGGCGGCATGTCAGCCTGAACACACAATTTCCTGGCCAGGGTAAGTCTGCATCACACTTTCAGCAGACGCTTCTAATAATTTGCACTCAGAAATAGGCATGCCACTTTCTAAATATCTCCCCAGACACAGATGCTTTGACACCCTGGATCAAACACACTACTTGAAGGCTTTTCTGAGAAGAATGTCATCGTTATAGTGATACCTAAAATCTGACATACTGCTTTTAATAATTTTTATGGTTTCTTGCATAATACTGTACATTCTGCACTAGTTAGAATTTGTCACGGAGAAACAAAATTTTTTTTTGCAAAAGAGTACTTTCAATTTAAGACAGAATTGAGGAGAGCACAGAAAAAAATAGTTCATGAAATGAAATGACTCCTTTTATGGCATAAAGACCACGATAAGTCATTGAAGTGAAGAATATGACGTAAAGAATTTGAAAAGAAGAAAGAAATGTCAACATAAAAATGATAAGAGGTGTATTTTGAAGTATGATTTTTATAGCTTTAAAAGTTTAAATATTTCCAGAATTTGAGGTGTTTTATATAAAAGTAGTTACTAGATTAAGATTAAAAGTAACTTTGGTGATCTCTTGACCCTACCAAGCACAACAGATAATCTAGAAATGGAGGAGCTCTGTGGTTAAGACCAAAACATTCATCCCCACACCACCCTGGCTCCAACCCTAACCATAACCACTCCAACATACCCTGCCCCCCCCACACACATCCACACTGTTATCCACTAGGAAATAAAACTAGTGGGATGGAAGAAAATGGATGGGGCTTATGGAGAAGGAAAAGGGGAATGAGGTAGAATTGGAAGAGATGATGAAAAGGCCGTTAAATCAAGATTGACTGTGAAATTTTAAAATAAGAAGGACTAAAATAAGACTTTAATTATTAAAAATATATACAATTACACAATCAAATCAAAATATCATTCACCACCAAAAACTGAGAAAGAGGGTTTAGTGTACAGATATCTATTGGGGGCAAGATAGTAAAAAAAATAATAAAACTTACTTATGTGTCTGTCACAGTGAGTTATATACACTGTTAGATTTACACATTCCAAATCAACTTAACATTTGAAAATTCAACATTTTCACTTTGTCAAGAAAAGAAATTAATTTAGATTGAGAAAAGAATTAGATTAAAAACAACAGGAATAAACTCTCTCTAAAAGTGCCACCTTTGAAATTTTATGCCTAGAAGTTTTGTGCTAAAATTTGAATAGGACTTTAAGGATCCTATTCTTTTTCAGTAAGAAAATCAAATACATTCCTCTGAGACTTTTAGCTCGAGTATTGAAATTTGGACAGAATTAGTTATTAATGATCAACAATATATTCAACTGCCACCAATTAGGGACTCTTGGAACAGCAATCTTTGAACAATAACAACAAAAATGAATCTTGGGAGAAAAGAATAAACACAAGTACAGTATCACTTTGTAAGTTTCAATAAACATTTGCCAAGAGCCTTGAATGAAAACAGAACCCATCAGTTCAGTAAACATAACATCAAGCTGAAGAGCTTTTAATACAGACATCTGTTAGCTAGTTACTGATGGACCTTAGACATATGTACATATGTATGTAAGAAAATATACACAGAGCCCTCTTGCATTTCCCTCATATATCATCCCAAAAGGAAACTGTAAATTTTATATCTTCTCATATGTACTGCCATTTCTCTCAATAAATCTTTACTAGCTTGTCCTTGAAAAATGCCTTATCTCAATTGTATTTTAAAGAAATAGTTAATAATAAAGGAAATGTATGAAATATAAATTGAAGGATATACACTTTAAATTCTACAAATATATGAAACATAATAAATACAAAATAATAAATGAAAACACAAAAAAATCATCTCCTTAAAGCAAAACATAAAAATTAATTGTGTGCACCTATGCTTAAATTAGTCCATAGGATCCTTTCAGGATATAAAATCACCATCTTAATTGGCAAATTCCATTCTATTACAGTAGAGTTTTTTTTTCCAGGGAAAGGTAGGGGAGGGGGACCACATCAGATTATCTTTGGTGCTTTACCAAAACATATGCCTTGCGTCTAATAGAATCTCAGATAAGAGAAGAGGAAGGAGATGTTGATTTTGAGAAAGCACTCAGATTTATTCTGCTATATCTGCTTCAACCCACATCACCCACATTTGAGAATCATGGTTTTGAAATTTCCCAAATTGCTAAAAGATATATTTAATTAGATTTAATACATATTTGTGGGCATTCATAAGGCCTGCCTGTGTTTCTCCTGAAATTTTCAGCTCAAGGAAGCCTTCACTCACTGTCATCTGTCTCCTCACACCTTTCCTCCCCACTGTCTGATTAGGTGCCCCTCTTGTCTCCTCTTAGAGCCCCTGGAGCACCCTTCTAACAGGGCAGTTATCATACCCTTTAGTCTTTAATTCTTTGCTTGTTTGCGTGCAAACATTCTTTACATGATGAAAACAAAAAAAAATCTAAAAGAATGTCTAATGTAAGGAAAATGCATACGTAGTGTTTGATGGGGCAAAGAGTTAATGCATTCACAGATTCAGTGCACACTTCCTGAATGTTTATTATGTGTCAAGCACAATTCTAAGTATTGGGAATACTGTCTTACACATGTACACACACACACAAAGAACAAGTAAATGAATGAGGAAGGAAGGAGGGAAAGAGGGAAGGAAGGTTAAATAACAATGAATAAACAGACCACCTACAGAATGGGAAGAAATATTTGCATACTACACATCAGATAAAGGATTGATAACAAGAATCTATTTAGAACTCAGGAAAATCAGCAAGAAAAAATCAAACAACCCTATCAAAAAGTGGGCAAATGACATGAATAGAAACTTCTCAAAAGAAGATATAAGAATGGCTAACAAACATATGAAAAAATGCTCCACATCCCTAATCATCAGAGAAATGCAAATCAAAACCACAATGAGATATCACTTAACCCCAGTGAGAATGGCCTTTATCAAAAAAACCCAAAACAACACATGTTGGCATGGATGTGGAGAGATAGGAACACTCATACACTGCTGGTGGGACTGCAAACTAGTGCAACCCCTGTGGAAAGCATTATGGAGGTATCTTAAACAGATTCAAGTAGACCTGCCATTCGATCCAGCAATCCCATTATTGGGCATATACCCAAAGGAAAAAAGGTCACTCTGTAACAAAGACACATGTACCCTAATGTTTATAGCAGCACAATTCACAATAGCAAAGATGTGGAAACAACCCAAATGCCCATCAATACATGATTGGATTAGTAAACTGTGGTATATGTATACCATGGAATATTACTCAGCTATAAGAAATAATGAAGATACGACATCTCTATGATTCTCCTGGAGAGAGTTGGAACCCATTATATTAAGTGAAGTATCCCAAGAATGGAAAAACAAGCATCACATGTACTCACCAGAAAATTGGTTTCCCTGATCATCACCTAAATACACATCTGGAAACAACACCAATCGGATATCAGACTGAGGTGAGGGGTGGGGAAGGGGATGGGGGTATGCCTACACAATGAGTGCATTGCACACTGTTTGGGGAATGGTAACGCTTGAAAGTGCTGACTCGGGAAGGGGGGTGGGGAAGGGAGGGATATATACCTACATGATGGGTGCAACGCGCACAATCTGGGGAACAGACACGCCTGGAGCTCTGACTTGGGGGGAAAGGCGGTACATGGGCAACGTATGTAACCTGCAATTCTGTATCCCCCATAACAATAAGATGAAATAAAAAAAAAAAAAGAAAGAAAGAAACAATCCTTCTTCTCAAGGACACATAGTTTAACAGGGAACACACCATCTCTTAATTCCATCAGTCAGCCAGTGAGTGAGTCAGTCAACAAATATTTATTCAGCTCTGCTGTGCGTTAGTCACAATGGGAGACACACACAGCAGGGAACAAGAAGCTCCAGGTACTTACCTCAGCGATCATAAGATCTAGGGCAGTGAACAGACAACAAACAAATAAACATACCAAGGCGTAATATAATATTTGGTAAGTGAATAAGCACTGTGAAGAAAACAAAAAGGATGGAAACTAAAGGGCAGATGAGACTGCTACTACTTTATACAGGATGCACAGGGTAGAACATTCTGTAACATTAGGTTTAAAAGATCCTGAGGTTCTTATCCACTCATGTACGGGATGCTGATAGTTGGGGAGGTTTGCATGTGTGGAGACTAGGAGTGGAAGTCTCTTACTTTCCACTCAATTTTGCTGTGAACATAAAACTAATCTGAAAAAATAAAATCTCCTAAAAATGCATGCATACATTCAAACATAAGGATCAGAAATGAAAAAGTAGACACTGAGAGAATACCACAATTTAAATTCTTTGGCATCCTTTATTAAATTTGTTATATTTGCAAAATTTGGTAACAGAAGTTCTTATGAAGAGAATTTATGATAACAGACACACTCTATCATTCTCTGCAAAGCCACATTGTACCACCTATAAATTTTACTGCAAAACCCAAACCCATTCCGCTGCCAAATGATGCCTCAAATTCCACTATAAAGCCACCAAATCAAACAGAAGACATGTAAGATTAAACAGTTCTCTTTAGTAATGACTTTTCTATTCACCCCACCCTAAGCCCATCTGCTTTCCAGCTGTTCAGCCCCTCCCAATTCCCATTTTTAGAACCCCTTCATTAGGTTTTTTTAAAGAGACCTAAATTCCCCTATTATTTCTTAATATATAAGTAATTTTATCCCTAAATACACCTCATGGCCTCAACTACAACTTACTATATTAAAAAAGTTACCCGTATTATAATTATTTCTAATAAATTTCTTCTAAAATCACTGCTGTCTTCTGCCCTGTTTGTTTCCAGGATCCACATTTGCAATCAATACTCTTAATACTAGTATACACTTGCCAAAATCTCTGGTCTTTGTCATAAACTCCACCCATTCATATTATCAATTCCCCCTGTTAAACAATAAGTCTCTCATATGATGTCAATTTTCAGGACTATAAAGGAAAGGGAGGAAATACAATTAAACATTGATTTTTTATTTATTACTCTTTTTATTCTTACTCTCTCCAGCTGTATAATTTCACCATAGTGTTAATCCTTCCATGGCTTCATCTACCACCCTCATAGCAAGGTTCCCAAATTCATGATCTCTACCCCCCACCCTTCTCACCACGTTGTTGCCAACTGCCTACCCACCTCTGACACCTGGTGTTCAGCCAACACCAGAAACTCCACAGGTCTGAAACAAACCTTATCACTATGCTGTCACTGCAACGAGCTCTTCTCTGACTGTCCTATCTATCTCCATCTCATCACCCTTCCAGTTATTCAAGTTCAAGACCTTGGAGTAATCTGTTACTTTTCCCTCTCACTCACTTGCCAGGTCCTGAAAATGTTTTATTCTGCAGTGTGTTACTCCATATTCCCTTCTTTTTCATTTCATCAGCAACTACTTAAGCTGATGGCTCACATCTGGGTCTTTGCAATAGGAAGCCTAACTAGCTACCTAGCTCCAGATCCATCCCTCCTAAGCTGTCACTAACCACCACCACCAAAACCAGTACAAGATGGCCTTTCCCTGATTCTACAGGAATATATTTTAGTACTTCAGTCGGGCATTCAAAGTCTTCCATGCTAAAAATCAAATCTGTGTTTTCAGTTCTGAGCAACTATAGTGTTACTCATTTGTCAAACTCCCCACTGTTCCCAACAAATGTTGTTCTCTCTCCTCAACTTTGCCATAATCTTCTCTCAGCCTGAAAATACCTTTCCCTTGACAGCTCTTCCTTCACGTAAAATTTTAATAATTTTATAAATTGATGTGAATTTTTATCTTCTATATGGATTTTTTTCCTTGTTACAATTTCTCTACCATGGGCTTCTCTTGCTGTTTAAGTCATCTTCAATTTTTTTTTAATTCTATAAATCAATTTGGGCCATCTCAAACTCTCAAAATGCTACTTCCTTACTCTCAAAATGCCTTTCTTACATGAAAACATTGTATTCTTCCTCCTTAGAAATTCAATAAAATTACACACTTCATAAATACTTACAGTGTTTTACCATATAGTAATTATTATTGTTATCTACTCCACTATCCCCAAATTAAACTCCCTAACCCCAAATTAAAACTATCCACTGGGCTAGGATATGTGTCTTAATTTATTTATGTATCCATTATTCAATTTGTCCATTCATTTACTTTTGCATGCAATATTAACCATTAACCTATAAAGGATTTACCATTGCTTATGGAGTTACTTAAAGTATAATGATTAAGATAATATTAAAATAAATAACAAAATGTTATAAAACAAAAAAGGGTAGGAGAATTAAATGTCAAAAGCAGAAAAGTAAAAAAAAATACATGTTATTAAATACCACACATTTCCTAATTGTTGGCCATAAATAAGTTATTTGGGATCTCTTACATGCTTTATCACAATGCCTTGTGTCTAGAAAAGGATTAACAAATGTTTGCTAATAATTAACTGAATTATTCTTTCTACATTTTTTGAGAAATAAGTTAAAATTCTTATTCAGAAGTGTGTTTTTTAGCAAATCAACTTTATTATCTCTGAATATTAATAATAATGACATTATAAACAAATAATGTCCTAGCACAGATTTTGAGAAAATGAAAAACAATAGAAAGAACAGGCTCAAAGTAACCTGGTAAGACATTATAAGAAATATATATTTAGTCTTTGCATCTATTTCCTGGCATACAGCTCCTAAAACCCTTGGAATCTCTGAGGTAATAAGTGTCTTTTTGTATGCTAGTGAGATGATTAGCATGAGTGGGGTTTATTGGATATGAGGGCTGGTTGATCCAGGACCAGGACTAGTTTAGAGGTTAATCAACCATGTCATTAAAGGGCTGGAACTTTCATCCCCAAACCCTGACCTCCAGGAAAGAGAGAGGGGCTGAAGGTTGAGCTGATCAACAATGGTCAATAATATAATTAATCATATCTATTAATATATCATGAAGCCTTCATAAAAACCCAAAAGGACAGGATTTGGAGAGTTTCCAAGTGGCTGAACACATCTACATGGCAGGGTGGCACACTTCATCTCCAAATAGAGGCTTCTGCACTCAGGATCCTTTTGAACCTCACTCTGTGTACCTCTTTATCAAGCTATTCATCTGTATCCTTTAAAATATCCAGTGTAAATTGGCAGTAGTAAGCAAAACATTTCCCTGAGTTCTGTGAGCCATCCAGGAAATGATTGAACCTGAGGCGGAAATTGTGGGATCCCCCAATCTATAGCCAGTTGGTATGGGGGACTGGACTTGGGGTTGAATCTGAAGTAGGGTACAGTCTGTCTTGTAGAACTGAGCCCTTAACCTATGGGATTTAACTCTCATTCCAGGTAGATAGAGTCAGAATTTTATTGAATTATAGGACTCCCAGCTAGTGTTGGGAAATTAGTCAATGTGAAGAAAAACCCACACATCTGGGATCGCAGAAATTGTCTGTGTTTAGTGTGAGCAGTAGCGGACAAAATAGTTTATTTTTTCCTAATATATGCCTGGCCTGCAAGAATCTACATATTTATACTAAGGTGTATATCTATTCTCTCATTTAACATTAATTCAGGACCCATTCTGTGAAAGGTACATGCTGTCAGGTTCTTAGAAATACAAGGAGGAGAGTTTTTCCTCTAGGAAAAAAAAAAAATTTTTTTCAGGAAAAAAGAAAGGCAAAAAATTGAGTAAAGCACTATTTCCTTAGTCAAAAATCACAGAATCTCTCACTTTAACAAGAACCTTACTCTTTCAGGTTCTGTGCCATCATCAATCTTTCCTTTTCTACTTTATCATTCCATCAGTACGAAGCAATCTCTTATAGCACCCATATTTAAAATAAAACAAAACAAATACTTTTGCTTGTTTCTGCAAACCTGTTCAACTATGTTCCCATTAATAGAGATAATTCCTTATATTATTTTTGTCTTTACTTTCTTATTTCCCATTCACTCTCCCACCATGACCTTGTTTCTGTCCCAGTCAGCCCATTGAAACTAAACTGCTCTCTCTTACTGGAATCACCAAATTCTTCTTGTTTCCATGTCCCACAGGCACTATTTTTTAAAAAAGAGCAGCAAACATCATTCAATATCATGAGCTAGTCACTACTTCTTTAAACACTCCTCTTTGTCCACTCCTAAGTCTACCTTTTCAGTTTCTACTCCTTGACTCAGTCTTAAAATGTTGGAGTTCACTTAAACGCAAGGCCTGAAATTATAAAACTACCAGAAGAAAGCATAGGTGAAAATCTCTGACATTGGTCTTCGCAGTGACTTTTTGGATATAACCCCAAAAGCACAGGCAACGATAGCAAAAATAAACAAGTGGGATTACATCAAACTAAAAAGCTTCTGCACAGCAAAGGAAATAATCAACAGAGTAAAGATACAATCTACAGAATGGGAGAAAATATTTGCAAAATATACTTCTGCTAAAGGGTTAATAACTAAAACATGTAAGGAATTCAAACAACTCAATAGAAAAAAATAATTAAAAATGGGCAAAAAATCCAAATGGATATTTCTCCAAAAAAATACACAAATGGCCATATGAAACAATGCTCAACATCACTAATCATCAGGGAAATGAAAATTAAAACCAAAATGAGATATCACCTCACACCTGTCAGAATAGCTATTATCAGAACAATAAAGATGGCAAGTGTTGGTAAGGATGTAGAGAAAAATAAACCCCTGTACACTGTGGGTGGAAATGTAAATTGATACAACCATTATGGAAAACAGTATGGACGATCCCCCCAAAATGAAAAAGAGAACTACCATATAACCTAGTAGTCTCCTAGGTATATATTCAAAGGAAATCAATATATCTAAAAGATATCTGCACTCTCATGTTCATTGCAGCATTATTCACAATAGCTAAGATACAGAAACAAGCAAGGTGTCCATCAACAGATGAATGGATAAAGAAAATGTGGTATGTATACACAAAGGAATACTATTCTGCCCTAAGAAAAAGGAAATCCTGTCATTTGAGACAACATGGATAAACCTAGAGGACATTCTGTTAAGTTAAATAAGCCAGGAAAAGAAAGACAAATACTGTATGATCTCAATTATATGTGGAATCTACTCATAGAAGTAGAAAGTGGAATGACATTTGCCAGGGGCTGGTGGGGGTGGTAATGGGGAAGATGTTTCAGTTAGACAGGAGGAATAAGTTCAAGAGATCTATTGTACATCATAGTAACTATAGTTAATAACAATATGTTGTACACTTGAAAATTACTATCAGAGTAGATTTTAAATGTTCTCACCATAAAAAATTGGTAAGTGTATGAGGTAATGTATATGTTAATTAGCTTGGTTTAATCATTCCACAATGCATATATATTTTAAAATATGTTGTACACAATAAATATATGCAATTTTTATTTGGCAACTTAAAAAATAATCATTATAAAAATATAGGAGTTCTATAGTGCTTAGCCCTTGGTCATCTTCTTTTTGCACTCTACACTCTTTCCCTAGGTAATATTACTCAATTCAATGGCTTATACATGAAATATTTAACTACTCACATATATATTCCCAGCCTAGATCTCTCCAAAAAGCTCAAGACTCATATATAAAAGTACCCACCAATGTTTCCTGGATGTCTGAAGTGCATCTTAAATTCAACACATACACAAGTGGACTTTTATCCTCACACCAAAAACCTGTTCCTCCAAGGTCTTTAGTAAATTGCACCACCATCTACCCAATGGTTCAAGCCATATTCCTGATAGACACATTCATGCCTTCCTCTCCATCTTCTCATGCCTCACATTTAATCAATTAGAAAATCCTGCCTGTTCTACTTCCAGGATATATCTCTCATCTATTCTTGTGTACTTCTCTACTAGACTATCCTAGTGTAAACCATTATCATTGATTGGACTCTCTCCTTCATCTCCTAAATGTGCTCCCTGCTTTTTTTTTTTTTTCTCTCCCTTGACTCTTCAGTTCATTTCTCACACAACAGCTAGATGGGCAAAGAAGAAGTAAATTTTATCCCTCTGTTTAAAATTATTGACTGGCTCCCAAACTTCTTATCTTGTCCTGCAGTGCCTACATCATCTGACCCCACCTACTCTCTCTACTCCAATCACACTGGCCACCTTTCAGTTCCTGAAGTACACCTAGATCTTCCATGTCTGAAATATGTTGTTAATGTTATTCTTTCAGCCCAGAATACACTTAATCTACATCTTTGCCTGGTGAAAACTTTTTCCCTTTAGGTGCCAGTTTAAGTGTTATATAAGAGAGTCGCTGATACTCTCAGCAGCTCTTTTGTTTTCAGAGAATTTGACATTTTTATTATTGGTTTATATATTTAGTTCTGTCTCTCTCTAATCTATAAGCCCCATGTGGGAAGATGTTCTTTCTGTTTTGCTTAGTTCTGCCTGAATCACCTAGCACAATGTCTAGCACTACAGTCCCCAACACCTGGGCTGCAGACCTATACTGGCCCATGACCTGTTAGGAACTAGGCCACACAGCAAGAAGTGAGTGGCAGGTAAAGGAGCGAAGCTTCATCTGTATTTACAGCCACTCCCCATCGCTCACATGTCGGATCAGCAGCAGCATTAGATTTTCATAGGAGTGTGAACCGTACTATAAACTATGCATGTGAGGGATTGAGGTTGAGTGCTCCTTATAAGAATCTAATGCCTGATGATCTGAGGTGGAGCTGAGGCAGTGATGGTAGCCCTGGGGAGCAGCTGCAAATACAGATTATCATTAGCAGAGAGGTTTGATTGCACAATAAATGTAATGCACTTGCATCATCCCAAAACCATGCCCCCACCCACCACCAGTCCATGGAAAAATTGTCTTCCATGAAACCAGTCCCTGATGCCAAAAAGATTTGCACATAGCTAACAAAATTAATATTTTCCAAATATATTGTTTAAAAAATTAATGAATTGAGTATATGCTACCATGAAGAATTTAAATTGATTTTTCTGATTTGGGGGCCAGTTTTCTACTATGATAAAAGTCAATATTTTTTAATACTAAATAATGAAAGCAAGGATTGGGTAGAATTAGAATCTAAGTCAACAAAAACTAAAAAGAGAGAGAAGCTAACAATAAAATATTTGTTATACCTGATTCTTCAGCCTATGAAATAGCTTGTGTTTTACTTATGTGAACTCTTTCTCTCTAGATTAAAAATCAGAAGTAAATAACAAAATTTTATGGGGCCTTTGCTTTCCTTGTAACTTCAGGACATCATTTGGCATATTTCCATTTTTTAAATCTGCAAATGCCTGGGAAGATTCAGGCTTTCATGGGATTATGGTCTAGAAATCTCTGTATTCATTATTTCTTTAAAGATCTTATCATGATTAAATAGACTAAATGATAAAGACATCTAATGACAGAATTCATACTTTTTGCTCTTATGTTTTGTAGTCTATCTGGAAGCCCCTTAAGCCAAAACCATAAATTGTTTATTACAACCTAGCAAAGGGCCAAACACAGTTCAACAAAGCCTGGTGTCTTGCTTCAGTCTAACTTGCACTTTTCAGCATGAAGTAGGAAACCTGAAAGACAGCAAAGCAGAAAGTAATTAAGCTTTTTCTCTCCTGCAGAAAATAAAAGTAGTGATTTACACTTTATAACTTTTCTGAACTCCTATTTCAATAATAAAACCTCAGCATAAATACTAATCAAGACAATTAAATGATTCTTGAACAATTTGTATCAGCAGCCTCTATCATGAAGAATCAAATAGTGACTATACAATGATACTCAAATAGATATTAATATTAATAAACAACCTTGACAAATGCTGTAAAATGAGCTCAAAATTAAAGATAAAAAGTATTTATCAAAGGTTAACTTTGAATGATAATTATTAATAGTTGCCAAACATTTATATTAAGAATCAGTCCAATTATCTCCTTTTTTGCTCAGGAAGGAAGTGGAAAATTTCCTTAGAAATCAAAAATTCAGACACTAATATTTACTTAATACAACATAACTTTCTCATATGGTAGAAGGAGACTTCTGAGTGAGCTACATCTAAATTCAAACATAAGCCTGAGATCTTCCTGATTATATAACTGTGTAAGCTTTCTATAAATCAATTGCTTTTTCTTATCTTTAAAATTAGAAAGATATATCTTCCTCACCAGAGGATTGAGATAATTATTATAAATGAGATATTATTAACATACGTAAAGCTAAAACAGTAGGCACTTGGAGGTGTTCAATAACTACTATTTCATATGATCCTAGAGAGAGGTGAAAAGATTAAATTTTTTCAAATGTTTGCTAATATTTCACAAACATTTTCATAGAGGGTAGGCAAACCTTACGTCTGCCCTGTAAAGCTGCTAATATTATCATTATCTCTACAGACTTGATACTCACAATTTGGTAATTAGAAAGGTAAATATTAGTAATTTGCACACTGTACCATCCAGTGCATTAGACTACCAAGGGTTTCAATTCATATCTCAGAAATTTTCAGAGCCATTTGCTTTGTCAAAAGCCATTTGGTTGACCCATAAGGGAAGTTTTCCAAAACATAAGGATTGTCTGAACTGCTCTACCAGCAAAAGATCATATTGGTTAGACTACTTAAGAGAAAGTAAGAGTAACCCAAGAAGACAGTCATTAAGTAATGATTCACTGAGGGCCACACAGTTCAAATGTGTCTCCACATTACCTCCCACTACTCCCAGGACCAGATCAGCAAGTGCCCCAGGAAGCAGAAGACTTCATAGAGAAGTCCAACTAAATAAGACATATCAAGGGGTGATGGAGAACCTTTTAAATTTATCACTATTGCTTTTAATAAGCTATTAACTCTTTCCTAATTTTTCACTCCAATAGATTAGAGCAATAGTGTTGAAAGATGATGAAAGCTATGGATATACTACAAAATAAACTATTTCAGTAATTCCCTCTAACCCAATCTCCAAACCACACTTTATATTAATAAGTAGCAGAGGATGACACCAAGGCTGTACCAATCCCAGGGAGAAGCTGCCTGTTGAAAGTGGAACCATTGAAACCATCCATTGAAACACCTGGAACGGTGATGATATAACCAACTACAATCAACTTGTTTCTTATCCATAGCTTAAGAACTACAGTTGCAGAAGGGCCTGGCTGATGCTTTGCTCTCAATGGGTGCTCACAATATAGCTGAAGTGGTCAAAACTAATTGATTTGACTAGAAGAGAATTCAAAAATACTAAGCTCTCTTCTCCTAAAGCTAATACTATTTCTCAAAAGCACCAACCTACATTCCAGAGGATATCTGTTCTAAACATTAAATGTAACTATCTGTTCTTAACATTAAAATTTAGTTCATGACTATCTTAAAACAGTTGAGAGTATTTTAATTTTGCCTTTCAAAATTTTTTTCCAATCAAAATTTGGCTAGTTTTTTTTTTTTTTTTAAAAGAAAAGTCTGGCAATCGTATATTATTTGATAATGATGATGATTGTCCTACTGACTTTCATTCTGCCCTTGGAACCGAATTTGGAGAAAATTCCTATTCAATTTTTTTGTTCATTCTTAAAACATCTGGCCATTTAATTTTTAGCTCCCTTCTCAATTAAGTTCAAAATTGGTATAACCCATGATTAGATGATAATCATATTCATGGGATAAACCAATGCATTTATTCCAAGTATGAGATACCTAGTGGGAAAGTAGAATACAATAGTTGAAATATACACTGACTCAGAAAATCTGCCGCATGTGGTTAAGTGCACGTGGTGGTTGCTGATAATTATTTGTTTTCCTGAAGACTTCACTATTTTCTGTTTGAATAAAGTACTTCAAAAGATACTAACAGTTTTCTTTTTCCAGTGTTTCCTGGTAGCTGAGATGTTTATAAGCTATGTCTAATAGATGCCAACAGCCCTGCCTATATTGACAGAGCAGAAAATAAAAGATACTGGGCCTCAGAGCTATGGGAGGTGGGGCATTTTCATGAAAGAAGTTGTTCTGAAGGAGTACAAAATGACTAGACTGATTAAAAAGAACTCAGCAGCCTCTTATACAGATGCTTGTGTCTCCGAAGTGTCCTAGATGTCTGGGAAAGAACTCATTTCAGGAGGGAAACCAATCATTTAACATAGAGGACAGCACAATGCAGGGACACACAGAACCTGGGGAGACAGAGAAAAGGTGGTGTTCTTCCAGCACCCAGGCTTGCAAGCAGGATGTGTGAGCAGAGATCTCTTGGATACCTGCATGGGAAGATACACACACACACACACACACACACACACCCCTCTCAGGGATTTGTGAGTTTGGGAAACACAATTTTGAGACTCCAAGTTAAAATGTGTGAGTTGGCAGCATGGTGAAATGTGTCTGTATCTTAAATAGATTGTAGCTATTTTTTTTTAGTTATAACCACATTTTCTCCTAATGATAGTGAGGGTCCTTGTAAATAGGAATAATCAGTTTGTTTCTGTAGAGCAAATTTTCCAGTTATTTTGATGGTGATTTGAGTAAACAAAATAGCATAAAAAGAAAAAGAAAAACATAAAGCATCCCAGGGTGTAATTTCTAAGGTTATCCCAGTACAAGGGTTACATCAAATTAGA
The DNA here is from genome assembly GCF_041146395.1 of Eulemur rufifrons. Lineage (NCBI taxonomy): Eukaryota > Metazoa > Chordata > Mammalia > Primates > Lemuridae > Eulemur > Eulemur rufifrons. Next base: position 40,513,467 of record NC_090997.1, read on the forward strand.
TAATTTTAAATGTACCAGGTACAATTTATCCATTCATTTACACTGTCATTTGTGCACTATGTATTAAACATCCTCTATATGAAGATTATATGTTCTGAATAGACATATCATGCTGTGCTCTCAAGAAGCTTACAGACAGACAAATAAAGAGATAATGCCATTGAGACAGATGGAAATAGAAGGTGCTACAATGACATATAATTGCCAAGTGACTGGCAGCTGTCCCCAACTAGAGAGGGGGCCATACAGAGGGGGATGGCAGAAGACACTTCACAGATGTCATGCACCCTAAGCTAAGATTGGAAGCAATTGAAGATAGCCACCCGGAGGGTAACAATAAGTGACAGTCATCTGACTTAGTCCAGAAATGAGATGATCATTACCTTACTTACTAAAGAAAGTCCTCATTCATACACTTATAATTGTATTTACTAAACATGGTGCTGATAGATGGTGTAGCAAAGTTGGAGGGGAGCAGGAATCATACAACCGAGAAATTAACTACAATGACCGTTCTCCCAACAGACATGACACCCACCTCTAATCACACTGCTAACTCAAGGGCTTTTAGTCTAATTCAAGTACCGCAATCATAAACTTCTCAAAATAATTCATATGTTAAAACTAGAATTCTGTATTTTGTTGCTTCATGGTCATGTGAATGGCAATTTTCTCAATTCCAGGCATGCTCTGTGCCCCTGTATAATTGTTTTTCTAGAGGATGGTGGACAGAACTCAGAGAAAAACTGTACAGCAAGACTTCTCTTTAGTCCATCTGTCTCTTTAGTCACTGATTAATGGCTCTAACCTTGGAAATTTTCAAATGCTTTGGAAAAATAGCAAATGACATAAATCCAGAATATGTTAGTAGGTAGATTTATGCTTTGCTTCCTTTACTTTGGCATATTTAAACAAAACATCAAGACACTATAAAGTCTAAGAAAACAAAAATCTTGGTTTAAAATGTGTCTCCTCTCTTTCTGGTCTCCATTTCTGTTTTCTTCCAGCCCCTCTCCCACAATCTCGTTCATGTACATTTTTTGTGTCTCTAAACTGGAAAACCATACCATCAACCTATGTATATCCATGTGTGTGCGCACACACACACACAAACACACTTTTTAATTTTTTTCTACAATATGTTTCAGTGGATCGGGTGCTCAAATCAAACAAATAAGACACGGTCCTTTCTTCCCCAGGAGTTCTAGTATAAATTAGACAACAGTGACACAAATAAGCATCCAGGCATTTAGACAGCTGTGCAAGCACTGACTAATGAATATAGATATCCATTTTTAAAATTTTAGTAAATATAGGTTATGTGGGTGAAAATAAAAAGTGAACTGAAAAACCTTTTGACCATGACAGCTTGGTAAATAAAATTTTATAGGAGGTCATTGATTTGGACTGAGCTCCTGAGCTAGGCCCAACAGACCAAACCAAAATGGAGTTACTCTTACTAAAGTTCCACATCACCAAGCCGAACCTAAGTTGCTTATCTGACCTTCTGAGAAAGAAGCAGAATGAGAGATAATAGCCAAATCCCCAAACAAGCCAGTTCTAGCCAGCATGTTAAGGAAGTCCCATTTACTTGAACCTTTCCGAGACAGTAACTTTGAAAGAACTAATCCACTTTTTGTTTTCTTTTTCTGCTTTCCTTAGCCCCTTTCTGTCTATAAAACCAACCTCCTCTGCTCAGCTCATGGGAACACTCATGCTATTTTGTAGGATGAGGTATTGCCCGATTCTAGAATGACAAAAGCCAATTAAGATCTTTAAACTAATTTTGTTGTAATTTTCCCTTTTGGCAACCTAAAAGAGGTTTTGAGACCCTCAAAGTCAGCAGCCTCATTGTACAGAAAGGAAAACCACCAGCACAGTGGGTGCGGGGAAGGAAATCATAGCATCATCTTTCACTGATGGAGTGAGACTTTTTGTAGGAGGTCGTATTTCCTGTATATTCTGAGTAGAAGGGATTGAGCTTTCTGTACAAATGATTAGAAAAAATTATCAACTTGAAAACAACAAGGTTTATTTAAACGGTAACAATTTTCCCTTGTTAAGTGATAAAACTGAAAGGTCTTCTAAATTCCTGTTTGGATTCCAAATCCTCCTCTGGTACCTTTAAGCAATTCCTTTTCTCAGAATCAGATGCCTTGTGTAAATCTTTCATTGCCATCTCACACAAGCCTCCCTGCTTTTTGCCAGAGACACAGAAAACAGCCTCCGGGATGGATTTCAAAGTTTTCTTATGGTCCGACTAATGCTGTTAGGTTTCAAAAAAGATACCCTTATTTCCAGGCTAAGAGTTGAAGCTATGCAGCACCTCTGCCTCCAGACACTCGTCTTTCCTTCTGTTTTGAATGATCATAAACCAGTTCTGTACCATCAAAGTGAAAGACTATGAAAGTCAATTTTAATAAGTCTGACTCAATTTAACTGGGTGCAGAGGACTCCCAAATATTCTGTTTTATTATAAGCTGTATGCATATTTGGACAAGTTATATTATAAAATTAATATTTTTCCTGCCCCAAAGGTAAATTGCATTATTAAAATATAAGCCCCAATTTCCAAATATTGTGATAATAAGAATTTGAAAAGTACATGTTATAGGAAAATGTTGAAACAGGCTTGGCTTTATTTTGGAAACTCTAAATGTCATCAGTTTAATCTCAAAGGTAGTCATCAGCATTGATATTGACAATGTCTTCCTTAAAATAGCCAACTAAGAGTTCTGCATACAAGGTGTACTCATTAAAGCTTGCTCATCAATTTACTGACTCGCTAATAGATTTGTCACTGTTTTGTGTCATCAATTTAAAACATCTTTATCTGAAAATAATTTATGGAAATTCATGGTCCTTGAAAATGAAAAAACACACCATATTGTTTGCAGATTTCATCATCCTGTTTTCTTTTCACTTATAAACATTCAAATGACAAATTAGGCTAACCAGAATTGTCACAGCTATATTGCAGTCTCTTTTAATCTTTCTCACACGAGATGTTCTTTCTTTATCTTTATTTATCTCTCCTGTTTGAGCATAAATAGAAAGCCTTGTAACTTGAATACTTACTCTAGAGAAAATTTCACTCCTTGTTAAAAAGTCTTGGTTGATCATGTTCCTCCACTAATCATACCATCTAAGTGACTCCCATAAAGAAATTGAGAATCACATATAATTATTTTTACTTAGTTCCCTGGAAAATATAAAATCTTCAGCCTACCTGCTTTTTCACATTTAACTAAGAAATCAAATGTTTTTATTTATTTAAGCTGTTTACTACAAGAGATTTGAAGTCACTTACAATAGAATAAAAATACAGCATAAATAAGACAACAGGAATAAAATAGAAAATTTTGAATAAGAGGCAAAATAAGTGAAAATTCCTAGTAACCTAAAATGAGCAGATTATTGTATTTGTTTCAGATTTTACGACATTTAAGGCAAACTCTTGGTTGTGCTTCGAGACTTAGGTCAGATGGCGCCTACTCTGTGAAGTCTCTCCTGATTCCCCAAGTTCTTTCTCCTCCAGAGTTCTAGCAGCCTTTTATATTTATGCTAATGTGAGTTCTTATCTCCTTTGTTGCAATACTTTTCTTATAAATCCTTCTTTGCTCACATTAGGAATTCCTCGATGACTCAAAATCAGAGACCAGTGCTTTTCCTTGGTTCCTGTTGTTAAATGAGTAGTTAGCATCCTCCAGTAGCCTGTTTTCCTTCCTCTCCGGAAACTTTTTCAATTTTGTCATTATCATTTGAGTACGGAAATATCTCGAATCATTTTGCTCCTTCAGTTTGAAGACCTACATGGCCTTTCTTTGATTAAAACAAATTTCTTTTGTATAATTTTCCCACAAACTCTTTTTCTAAAACTTCTGGAAAGATATCAGAGTCTGTGAATTGATTTTCAATGCCTCATCACTGTTCTATTCATATTTCCCATCTTGTTATATGCTTTGTGTTCACCAATTTTATTTTTCCGAATATATCATTAATTTGATATGTAAATTTTCTAGTAATTTTCTTTATACATTTTCAGAAAATATGCTTGAGTTCCAAACATTCTTGCTTGGTATTATTAGCAATCTGGCTTTCCTTTGTTTATTTTTATATCTTTTTTAATGTATATAATGTGTACTCACAATCTTTCTGAAGATATAATCAGAATATTTTTCATGTTTTCTTATGTTCACTGAATGACTTCTGTTTTCTCTAGAGTCATTTGTTCTATTTCTTTAGTTTGTTTCTTTGCATTTAGGTTGCTGATTTTCTTACACTCCCTGATAATCTTTAGTTGATGACTCACAATTATGAATAAAGGACTTGATTGATGGATTAGTGTATATGTCAAAGTCTTTCTGCATAGGTCTTGATCTATTTCCCCAAATGCCCTTCCCTGGAATGAGCAGGCTGTTTTCCTCTTTGTGTAATGTTAAAGAAAAAATTACTCTCAATGATACTTGTTAAAATACAGAAGTACAGTAAGGAAGACTTTATTCAGGACTATTGTGATAGGTGTAGGGACCACTGAAAGGGTGGAGAGAGATTGGACTCAACTCTGAATATAGCACAGGAGAGTGAGAATTTATTGCCAAGGAGCAGAGAAGGTGTCAGTGGGAAGAAAATTACCAAGAGTAAACATCTGGGATAAGGAGGATTCTGGCTAAACTGACTTAACAGGATTCTTGGTAAAGACAGGCCAGAGTAATCAGATATCACCTGGGGGATGGTGGCTGATAAGGAAGGAACCTGATCAGATATGGAGGATGATCAGATATAGAGGATGGGGGTTCTTGCTAAACTGACTTAGCAGGGCTTTTTGCTAAAACTGGATTTTACAAGGAAGTGCATAGTTGAGCCTACGAGAGGGTTCAGAAGCCTGACTATGAGATGGTTCAGAAGGTTCAGAAGAATCGTTATAGGTAAATAGGTGAGGACCTGCCAACTGGTAGGCATCATTTTAGGATGTGTGGCCAGGGATTAAGCAGGCAGGGTACCCAAATGTCAAAATAACAAGAGTATTACTCTGGGAATAAAGCATTTCAACATATTTTTCTCCCAGTGTGAGAGGCCTTACCTTTTAAATTGCTTTTTTGCATTTGTAGAGCTTTAATGTACCCAGAAGTCAGTTCTGCTTCTGTCTTGGGTAACAAATGTCACGCTGCATATGCTCGCCAATCCCACCCACCCAGTCTACTTAGTTTCTCTAGGAACAAATTCTCTGGTTTAACATAGGGAATAAATGCCCCTGCTGTCATTCGCTCTGCAGGGAGTTTGTAGAGGGCCATGTTGGTCCTGTTAGCCTGCAGACAAACGTTTAAATCACTCTCCTAATTACTGTTCTACACTCACCCTTCCCCCAGGCCTGCTAATCAAACTTAAGACCTCTCCCAACATATCTAAGGCATCTCCTTTGACTATGCTAGACTCCCAATGGTTTCCCCTAATCTGGATTATCTGTCAATAGAATCTTGTTTTCTAGAAATTATTCACAATATCAGCAATTATGCTGATAGTATCACTTCCTATTTGCCATACAGCTGGGGATTTTTTTCTCTATGAAATAACTTTCTGTCATTTCAATGCAATTAGGAAGGAACAAAAAGGCAAACCTACTTGCTGTGGTCCCCATCTTTGAACTATAGGCTCTGTGCATTTGGAGTCTCAGTTGGAGTTTAGACATAGCTCTTCACTTGGACTATGGACCACCAAAGGTATTTGTTATCTACTATACACTTAAATGTTTATTTAACTGATCTAACATCCTTTGAAACATTTCATAAGTTTAATTATTAACTTTTAGAAAGATTCTACTCTTATTGAGAAAATTACAAAAGCTGATCTCATAGAAATTATGTTTTGGGCAGTAATAGCCTTCAAAACCATGAAGGTTAGTTAAATTCATGCTCAGAGCTTAATCTGACACCTGAGTCACAGGTTTCGGTAGAGCTATTAATATTGAAATGATAAAAATGCCCTGGATACTTACCTGTTAACAACAACAACAAAGTAGTCTTCTTAACTATTTTTTAAATAATCTAATCAAAGAATACATCCAATGTCAGAGTAAAATCTAAACATTCAATATCACACATATAATATATAATATATAACATATGTTATGCTTATATATTAATTTGCCTAAACAAAAAGCAAAAGTAACTCTCAGTCTTGCTCTCCATTCCTTTACCACCTGTGATAAAAAATATTTTTCTAAAAAATAAGTATATCTAATTCTTTTTCCTCTGAAGTTTCTGGCCATGTATTTATTAATCTCACAATTAGAACAAGTCTTCTATTACTTTGAAGTCAGTGAGAATGACATGCACTGACCTTCTCAAATTGCTCTGAAATCACAAGAAGTGCACTTTGAAAAGACAGTAGCTCCAGCTTCTCTCTCCTATCTGTTATTTAGGTTCAATATTTCTTAGTAATTCAAAAGATAAAGTACGTTTTCTATTTCCTTTGTGTTCTTTCATTCTGAGTCAGGATAGAATGTGCGTGTCTGTCCTTTGTTTTCTAGTGAAATCTATCTATTTCATTAAAGTTTGTTTTTTTGTGTGTGTGTGGGTGAATAAGGCAAAGCAATATATTATTGAAAATTTTTCCAGATTTTTTTTCTCTCTTTCTAACACACATTAAACTTCCTTTTACATACCTCAAAATATACTTTAGATTTTATCTAAGTACAAATCCACTGTGAAATTAAATCTAATCCTCCACGATCAATGAGTAAAAAAAAAAAATTCAATATGGATCATTAATAATTTTTAGTTTTTCTAATGAAAAAGACCATACATGTAAGATCAGACAATAAAAAAATTTTATGTCATAAGTAATTCATTTCACTGAATAAATTAAATAAAACTGCAAATGAAAGCAGTGACCAATACTACATATGAAAGTATGTGCATGTGAAATATGGAAGAGCTTAGATGGATCCATGTGGGCTCAGAAACACATCAACACTGAAGTAGGGACACTTTAACAGCTAGTTTTCAGTTCTGAGCATTTGGGAACTTGATTTCATTTTTTCATCTAGAATAATCAAGCTAAAGATGATTAGTTCACATTAATCAATTTGGCAGGGTTGTGAATAAAACCCCTGCATGCTGACATAACTATTTACTCTGAAAATATATCATTGCCAAGTAGATCACAGTACTCCTATCAACTGGTTAGCATGTTCTCTTCCCAAAGAGAAAACGGAAATTCAAAAGGCTGCTACATGAATATAGATTTAAATTAAAGAAATAGTATGGCATTGATATTACTTTACAAGGACATAATAAGTATTGAATAAATATTTGCTGAAATAATAAATTAATTTGTTAATCTCTGATACTATCAACTTATAAGAGCTTGATGAAATCATTTCAATAATAGGATTGTCCCTTTTAAAAGAATTGGATCTAATACTGTGAATTTTTATTTACTTGTTTATTTATATGATTTCTTCTCCTATTAATCTAGGGGATCCCTGAGAGCAGGGACTTTGTCTTACTTATTTTTGTATTACCAATGCCCAGTAGAGTGCTCGAATTTTACACGTTCAGTAATTTTTATAAACTAAATTGAAAATAAAAATTTATATTAACTAGACAAAATAGCCTCTTCCATTTCAGATGTGTAGGAAAATTCCTAGCTCTAAGGGGCATGGGCTTTTAAAGATGGGATTTACTGGGGGAAAAAAAAGCCTAGAGATGCTAACTTCATAACATTTCCCATTTTCAGAGGATGAGACTTGATCAGGACACAAGCTGGCATCTGAGTCTTATGCATTCATATATTGCCTGGTGGGTCTGGCCAAGTTCTCTAGAATTGTGCAAGTCATATTTTTCTGCTCCTTTAAATTTCTCACTCAGTTCCTTAACTGTTCTTGCGTTGTCGCTGCTGGATATGTGTCATTGACATTGCATCTCTGAGGACCATCATCCAGCCACTGGACACAATTGCTATCTGTCTCAGCGCTATTCTCTTCCTAGAATTTCTATTGAACCAAGGTCTGGAACACTATATTTGCTCAACCAGCACCAACATAACTTTCAGTTTCTAATAAAAAAAAGTGATTCAATGGGTTCTCCAGCAGCTCTCTGCTATCTCAGTTTATGGCATCCCCACGGGACTTGGCAGTAATATTAGCAGTAAAAATAGCTAACATTCATTGAGCACTTGTACCTCTATTACAGCATGTGCAGAAATTTATTTTCTCCTGCTTTTTTATATGCCTAGCTCTCCACAAAACTCCATATAAAAATACCTCAATCAATATTTGCTAAATCATTCATTAAATTAATAAATAAATTGACCAAATAATTAAAAAAAAAAAACATGAATGAAGAATGTTGTCTGTTCTTGGCTGAGACTCTCACTTGGACAAGCCTGCCTTGCTTCTTTATCTCCCTTTCCCCCAGTACTGGCGAAACCACCTTCTTGCCTTTTCTTTTTCTAGGTCTCACACAGACTATCTTCCTTCTGTTCTGATACATTTAGTGCAATGATAGATGTTTTTTACAGTGGACATCCCAATGGCATTGTGGAAAGCATCTATTTTTCCTGGCAATATTTTTAAAACTATATTTTGGATATAATCTGATAAAAATTGTTCAAACTATCTGAATACACATTTATCAAAAGAAAACAAACAAATGGCCAACAGGCACATAAAAAAATACTTTACATCACTAATCATCAGGTAAATGCAAATCAAAGCCATAATGAGATATTATCTCACCCCAGTTAAAACTGTTTTTACCAAAAAGATAAAAAGTAGCGGGTGCTGGTGAGAATGTGGAATAACGGGAATGCTTATACAATATTGGTGGGAATGTAAATTAATGCAGCTGTTATGAAAAGCAGTATGTAAGTTCTTCAGAACACTAAAAGTAAAGCTGCCATATGATTCAGCAGTCCCACTGCTGAATATATATCCAAAAGAAAGTAAATCAGTACATCAAAGAGATACCTGTTCCCCATGTTTATTGCAGCACTATTCACAGTAGCCAAGATATGGAATCAACCTAAGTGTCCATCAACAATAAATGGATAAAGAAAATGTGGTATATGTACATAATGGAATATTATTTAACCATAAAAATAATGACAACCTGTCTTTTGCAGCAACATAAATGGAACTGGAGGTCATATGTCAAGTGAAATAAGCCAGGAACAGAAAGTTAAACATTGCATGTTCTCACTCACATGTGGGAACTAAAAAAGTTGATCTCATGGAGATAGAGAGTAGAATGATGGTTACCAGAGGCTGAGAAGGGGACCAGGGGTGCAAAAAAAATGCAATTAGAAAGAAAAAGAATAAGATCTAGCATCCTACTACAGTAGGGTGACTATAGTAAACAACAATGCATTGTATATTTCAAAATAGCTAGAAGGGAAGATTTGAAATGTTCCCAACACAAAGAAATGATAAATATTTGAGGTGATGGGTATAGTAATTACCCTATTTTAATCATTATACATTGTATGTATATATCAAAATATCATATGCACCCCATAGATATGTACAATTATTGTAATATGTATCAATAAAAAATAAATAAATAAATAAATACACTGTAAATAAATGCTTAAACCAGCAAAAAAAATATTTTTAAAGATTTTTGCCTCTGGCATGACAACCCAAACAGTTGAATAAAGTATTAAATTATCATTATTGTTGTTTTTAATCCACCAGAGAGCTCAGAAGGTTAAGAACCCTAGTTGAACTAAATTTCAGAAAGTGACAAGCCCTTCATAGGGAAGAACAAAAGCATGCCCACTTTCATTTTTGGTGTAATGAAAGGAGAAGAAATCTGCCACTAAAGGAGATAAGAATAAGCCAGCCAAAATTTTAATGAACTTCTAATGGTCATGGGCAGGTTGGCAGACTGATTGCAGTTTTTTAAGAAGACCCAGCCAAAGAGCAAGTCTGCACCCACCCTACAACTCTTTCCCCCAGGGCTCCACATGTAATACCCTAAAGGCTGACAGCAGAGCTGACAGAGATCCTTCCCAGGTATATGAGGCACCCTAAAACTTAAGGCAGGAAACTGCGGAAGGCTGGAGGGGAAAGAAGCAGAGAGAAATCCTTCCAAAGCATTCCAAGCTTCAAAGGGAATAATGCAGCACCCCGCCTTATGCCCCCTGCCAAGTTAAAGGCTGAGTGGGAGGGCAGAGAAAGATTGCCTATAATGCAAAAGTTGGTAGTATCCCAAAAAAGCTAGCGGCTGACCTGCAAACTAGAGACAGAATACGTATGGTTCAGTAAGCCAGTAAATTTGCTGTAAAACACAGAGATATCTGTGGAATCATGCCAGTATGTAAATATTAGAATTATTAGAGAGGGACTATAAAATATTTGTAATAAAAATACTACAGGCTCTAGTGGAAAAGATGAACCACATGTGTGACAAAATGGGTAATTTTAGTGGAGAAATAGAAACTCTGAAAAAGAACTAAAAAGGAATGATAGAAATGTAAAATATGTTACCAGAAATGAAGAATTCATTAAAATAGGCTCAACAACTGGACACAGAGGAAAAGATCAGTTAATTTGAATCTAGGACAATGGAAAATATCCAGTTGGAACATAAAGAGGAAGCAAAAGAACAGAACATTTAATATCTACAGGTCAATAACAACATTCATGTAATAGTAGTTTCAGGAAGAGAGGAAAGAGAGAAAAGTAGAAGAAATATTTGAAAAAACATTGGATGAGAACTTTCCAAAAATTTAAGAAAATCATTATTTCATAAATAGCCAAAGTTCAATAAAACCAAAGCAGATTAAATACAAAGAAAAGCCATATTTAGAGACTTAATATACAAAATACTGAAAACCAAAGATAAACAACAGATCTTAAAAGCAATCTGAAAAAAAATGATACATTACATAACAAGAACAAAAATATGTATGGTGTCTGACTTCTCACCAGAGAGGGAAATAGGGAGAATTGTTCCTTTAAAATACTGAAAGAAAAAATACATTCAGCAAAACACATTTAATAATAAAAGAACCCTGGATTTGTAGAACAGAATAATGAATATTAGTAACAGAAAATATTTGCGTAAAATATAAAATACCTTTAAAAATACATATATATGTGTATCTTTAAAAACTTTTTACTGTTTAAAACAAAAAAGGATAACCTATTTTGGGTTTATAACATATGTATAAGTAAAATACAATTAAAGCACAAAAGTGGGATTATATTGTTATAAGATTCATGAATAATTATATAATTATTTGAAGACTGAGATAAATTAAAGACACATATTATTCTGTATTTTAGAGTAACCCCTGAGCACACACACACAAACACACACATAAAGAGGTATAGATAAAAAGCCAATAAAAGAGATAAAATGAAATATTAAATTGAAAATATCAAAAATTCTAATTTAACCAAAACAAGATAAGAAAGGAGGAGCAACTTTAAAAAATGCATAAGTAGAGAACAAACAGCAGTATTGTATATTTAAAATCCACAATATCAATAATTAAATTAAATTAATATAGCCTAAACATGACAATTAATAAAGATTGTAAGATTGGACTAAAAATACAAGGCCCCCTAGATCCTACTTACAAGAAGTACATGAAAAATATAAAGAGAAAGAGTAAGGTTAAGGGTCAAAAGTAAAGGTGTAGAAAAAGATATGCATGCAAACACTAAGCATAATAAATCTGATAGGGCTTTATTGCCATCAGGCAAAAGAAGATTTTAAGACGAGAAGATAAGGGAGGTAAAGATAAAGAGGGATATTTCAAAATGATAAAAGAATCAACCCATCAAGAAGACATTGCAATTCTAAATGCACAGGCACTTAATAGAAAATTTGAACAATTCTAACCACCTACTTGAACTAATAAACACTTAAGCATTATACTCAATACACATTATGTTCAGGGGCACATGGAACATTGATAAGAGATCATATGCTGGGTTGCAAAATAAGTCTCAAATATAAAAATATTGAAATTGTATGGTGTATATTCTTTAGCCACATAAGCCTTAAGTTAGTAATAAATAATAATCAATTATCTGAATATGGAAAATCTCCAAAATATTTGAAAATTAAGCCACATAAATTTAATAACCTATTCTCAAAGAAACACAAGAAAATCCAAAAATTATGTGAACTGAAAGAACAATATTTTAAACTGAAAGAATGTAAATACAACATATCAAAATGTGTGAAATATATAAAAAGAAGTGCTACAGGACAATTCTCTAGCTTTAAATAGTTATTATTGAAAAAAGTTGTCAATGAAATATGCTTCCATTTAAGAATCTAGGATAAAATGATTAAATTAAACCCAAAATAAATAGAAGGGAAATAACAAAAAGCAGAAATTGATGGAAACATACAAATAATGATTTAAGTATTAACTTTAATTACTAAATTTAAGGGACTAGATTCTCAGGATATTAATGAAAGTTCTATTTAACATCTAAATATATTCCAGTCATAGAAATTTAAGTGCATTATCTATATTATGTCTTCATTTTACTATTAAAAATCATCTTGTGCAAATATAAAAAAGAAAAATATTTAAAATAACAGAAAATTAACAAAACCAAAGTTTATTTTATTGAGAAGATTAATAAATTGGTTAATCTCTAAATTTATCAAGAAAACAAATAGAGACAGCACAAACTGTCTGTCTCAGGAAAGCAAGAATTATCATTAAAGATCCTAGTAGATATATTTGACATCTTAGCTGTCATTTGACACATTAGATAAAATGTCCTTTAAAGACACAAAGTATCAGACCTAACACACACAAAAAAATTTTAAAGTAATTTTTTAAAAAAATTAAATAAATCTATATCTGCTAAAAAAAAAAAAAAAAAAGTAAATTTGTGATTAAAAACTTTTCCACAATGAACACTCTAGGCCCAGAAGTCCTCACTGACAAACTTCATCGCGAGTTTAAGAAGGAGATAATGCAGGTCCTATATAAACTCTTTCACAAAAAAAGAAGAGGAAGGAATATTTCCCAATTTAATTTAGGACATTAGTATTATCCTGACACCAAAAGCAGGTATCACAGGAGAAGAAAAATACACAGACTAAAATTCTTCATAGATTCAAATCCTTAACAAAATATTAGCATATCAAATCCAGTAACAAATAAAAAGAACAATACTTCATGATCAAGTGAAGTATAGCCCATGAATATAAGATCAGTTCAATATTCAAAAATCGGTATAATTTGTCACTTTATATAAAATAAAAGAGAGAAAAAAACTTTAAATTTATTTTAATAGATACAGGAAAGTATATAACAAACTTTAATACTCATCTATGATAAAAACTTTTAGCAGACTAGGAAGAAAAACGAACTTCTTCAATCTGATATAGCTTATATATGAAAAGCCTACAGTTAACTTCAGAGTCAATGGTAAAATAGTAAGTCTTTTTCCTCTAAGACTGGGACAGGAAAAAGATTCTCCATTCTTGTCCATGTGCATGAAAAGAAATAAAAGGAAAACTATGAGTAGGGAAGAAATTAAATCTCATTATTCACTGATGACATGATTATATATGTAGGAAACCCTATGTAATCTACTAAAATACTACTAGAGTGAAATGAATGGTATTTTATACACTAACAGCAAACAATTGGAAAATGAAATTTTTTAAAATACCATAGTATCAGAGGCCTCAAGTATCTATAATAAATCTAACAAAATATGTGTAAGACTTCTACCTTAAAAACTACAAAAGAATACTGAAAGAAATTAAAGAATATCTAAATAAATAAAAAAGATAATATAATAGGTCAACAGAACAGAGTAATGATGACAAAGTTAGACCCACATATGTATGGTCAATTGATTTTCAACCAACATACCAAGTAAATTCAATGGGAAAAAAATTGTCTTTTTAATGAATGGTGCAGGAACAATTGGATAGCTATGGAATCTCAATCCCTATCTCATTCTAGACATAAAAATTAAAAAATGGGCCAAACTAGTAGCTGACTTACAACTAATGTGAACCAGGAAAATCTAACTATTTAATTAAAATAAAACAAGACTTCCATTTCTGACCAACATGATATAAGAGACAAGATTTATCCTTCTAATGGAATCAACCAAGACCAGACAAAATATATGAAACAACAGGTTTGAAGACACTGAATATTAGGCAATGAAGAACAGCGATCCCTGGGAGAAGGTAAACAAAACAGGTGAGCTCTTTGGTTGGCCTACCTTACTGCCTTGAGTTTCCAGGGTGCAGGATAGAATGGAAGAACTCCTTTATAAACAGGAGGACTCTCTGAATTGAGGAGACCAAGGGAGATAAGAGTTCAGGAATGTAGGAATTGTAGCAATGTATATGACAAAAGTTATCAAACATCTATCATGACTTGGTTTCCCCCCCCTGCTTCCTCTATAAGAGTTATTAACCAAATTTGGGTTATTTATTACTCTTCCTTGAAATTTTAGTAGGACTCCAAATTGGTTGGCTGAAAATGGGTTAGTGTGGGTATTTTATTATAAATCATGCTTTACTTTAGGATGTTAAATGACTAAATGTGCATTGAGCATCACAAATACTTGTGATGGTTAAGCTTTAAGTATTGAGCCTTTTCTACATCACAGGACAGACTCTTCTCCATGTCCTATCCTCAACCACAGAGTAAGCACAGTTACATTGGTATTAACAGCTGCTTTATTTTACCCTCAAACTGACTGAATTTTAGCAATGGATAAAATAATTTTGCTGACAAAAATGTAAAGGGTTTACTCAGCCCTTTACAACTTGGGCTGGAAACTTCAGAAAGAATATGATAAACACCCACCCTCTCTTTACAGGCTACTTCAAGATTAAACAATGTCACATCTGTTTGTGAGTTAAAAGGCTTACTCTATGGCTTTTACATTTTATTAATATCTTCATGTTTCCTCCTCTTATAAATAATGTACATGTGACTACAGCTAAGTTGTACTTTACATGAGATTATTACATCCATATCATTATATCTCCATTTAAAACAACACTATATTGTTTACATATATCTCTCTAGATCATATGTGGAAAATATTCACTGTATACGATAAGAGAAACTAAGTGCTTTTTCATGGAACATCAGTGACTTGTAGACATCAGGACTTCAACTATACAAAGCACACTTTTATCCAGTGGGCTTTTTTATGATCCCCATGGAGAACAGAGAACATTATGTCCATCCTCCTCAAACACATCCTATTATTGTTAAAAATGTGGTTAAAGGATTTGCAACTAAGGATATTGGAAAACAAACAAAAGCTAGAAGATGAGGTGAAATGCCACAGATAACAGAAAGAATTTATCAAGAGCAGGTCAGAGTGTAGCCACAAGAATACACAGAGCCCGCAGGAGCTAAAACTGGGACAAAGTGCTCAAGAGAAGAGACCACTAGGTTGTGCTAGGGTCAGAGATACAAGATGGCAGCTTTACCCCCAGTGGGAAGGTAATCTAAGGATTTCTCCTGTTTGCTCTAAACCATAAATATTTCCCTGAAACTTGTACATATCTTCTATTCACAAAGCAGGGATTCCAAAAGCCCTTTTGTGCTAAAGCCTGGAATGACTAAGAGGGCTTTGGACTCACAGAGTCCATTTGCATTTTCACAAAATGAATGTGAACTCATTTGAGCCCTTTGAAGCTTTAAAACAAGGTATACTTTTCCCCTCATTGATGATTGTCTTCAGCCATTTTTTTTTCTCCAAATAGACTAGTTTTTATACATATGAAAATCTGTTGATGAGGCTAATGCCTCTCTTGATGGGGACCACAGCAAGTCTCTTCCTTGTCAGCCAGCCTGCACCGCCACCCAATTTGATGATGTGCAGGAAGGCAACTGGCCTTGAGTCTGAATCATCCTGGTTTTCCAGAAAAAAAAATTTCACTGGTAGCTCTTTCATCTCTACATTCTCAAAGTCTTATCTTCACATGCGATAACATTAAGTCAACAGGCATTCCACATTGATGCTGATCTTCTCGCCATAGTCAATATATTTTATTTCATTTATGACTATTCCCTATCACTGACTGCATAGATAACATTTATCACATTTTCAATGACTTGTTCTTTGTCCTGAATTTTTCCTTTGATTAAATAACATTTCACTTCTGATGAGCTCATTTTCTGTTTCCATCATAATCACAATGCCTCTGCTTAAAACCCTCCTTGCTTTTGTATCTGCTGCTCATACTGGAATTAATAATGGTCAACATCTTCATCCAGACAAAGAGCAAACATGAAAAAAATCATAGTAATCTAGCAAAAAGGTGACAAGGACTAAAATATTCATGCTTCACTGCTCATGCCAACTGTCAGGGCAGGCAGAGTTAGATCACTCTTCTTCTGGACCGTAAGTTGAAAGATGCTATACATAAAGTGCAAGAATTGTAGGTAGTTGCTTTCCCTCTGCCCTTCGCATTAGATTGTGAACCACCTAAAGGCAGAATCCATGTTTAATGCCTTCAGTATGTCCTATCATAATTGTTGAATAGTAATAACAATTCCTAGGATACATTTTTATACTCAACAAAATAAGTTTATAAAAAAAATCTCTGATTCCAAAGAGGAAATAGAGAATTTTCTTAGAATTACATTTCTATATCTTAGTTTGAACAGCAGAATCATATGGGAAAATTTGTTTAAACTCACATATACCATCTTCTCCACACTGAATATGTATTATTTGAGAAACTTTCCAGAATATCCTTATATGTATCTCTGACTTAGAATCACAGCAATAAAAGATTGAGATTGCTTTCTTTCTTATTTTTACTGTGTTACATCCACAAAGGCAATGAAGAGTTAAATATATATATGTATGCACTCATATGTATACCACACACATATGTATATATTATACATATATACATACATATATTTGTGTGTGTAAATAGATATATAGATGTGAGACATAAGCAGTAGTGGAACATTTAAGCTGGCCTAAGTCCAAGAAATATGAATGTGAAATTGCAAATGATAAAACAATATTGAAAATATTCAGATATGTGCAAAAATGATTTGCTTACAATAAAAAGAACAAAATGAAAGAACAGGCATTTCTGAAAGCATCACATGAACTGCTGTGCCAATTTAAGTGTTAGTCTGATGTTTTGATAAGTGAAAACACTTCTATGTGTTATCCTGAAATATTTTTAAATAAACATGTCAGGTAATTTACCACATTTTCAAGAAAAATGTTATAGTATAAAGACATGTTTTTATGTCATAAAAGCATTTTAACAATCACAGAGTAAAATCAAAGCTCAATTTCTATTTTCACTTTTAATTCTGTAGTTCCAAAGATGGCCTTAAGTATAGCGAAAACAAATGAGAGAATGAGAGCTCTCTAAAAATATTTCTGTTTATAAAAAAATTATAAGCTATGACTTTCAAAAAGGTAACTGAGTAACAGAATAAGTTGTTTATGCTTGTCCAGTATCAGTCTTTATAAAAAATATATTAAACAACTATAGCAATATACACTTAGCATTAAGTAAATGTAGGTATCTGCTTAAAATCTGCCTCCTTTATCAACCGTGTTAGTGATTTGCTGTTGCATAACAAATTACCCAAAATTTAACACCTTAAAATTAATAGACATTTATTATCTTGCAGTGTCAGGAGATCATAAATTCAGGCACAGTTTGGCTAGATGGCTGGACCTCAAGTTTTCTCATGGGCATCAGTCACACTGAATCAGGTGTGGGGGAGGGATCAGTGAGAATCCACTTTCAAGCCACTCACATGCTTGTTGCAGGCCTTGGTTCCTCACCAAGTGGCTCTTTCCACAAGGCTCCTTGGGGCTTGCAGCTCGCTTTCCCTAAGCTGTGATTCAAGAGTAATGGGAGAACCTAAGGACCCCCAAGATGGAAGTTGCAATCTTTTATAACTTAATCTACGTAGTGGCATCCCAGCACTTCTGCTATATCCTATTCACTGGAGGACAGTCACTGAATCGAGTCCACACTAATTGCCTGCAAATTACACCAGGGAGTTATAGGGAGATCATTAAGTGTCATCTCAGAGTGTGTCTACTATACCACCTTAAAAAGAACTTTGAAAGTAATTTTGTTATTATCTCTAATTCACAGCTCTGATGATCCCAGCAATTAAACTAGGTAGAGTTGTAAAGAAAATAATCAAAATCCCTATCAAGGATGTAACAAATTAGTTCTACAAATTATGATAGAAAAATTCCCACCGTTTCTCATCATTTCTGACATAGAAACCTAATGTTGCCCATTCACTGCCTCTTCAGACTTCCACTAGATATATCACACACCCATGGAATTGCAGGATGGGTCTAGTAGACTCCAAGGTATGGTTGAAAGAATTACAGCCCAGGTATCAGAAGGTTCCAGGCCTGATAATAAATTTTCTGGGTATCAGTTTCTCTATGTATGAATTTATTGCTTTAAAGTATTCCTCATGCCCTCCCAGTATTCAATAAAGACCAATTGGAAAAGACACTGAGTAATATTACTTTCATGAATCACATACCATTGTTTTTCTACATACATAAAGGTAAATCTAAAAGTCTTATTTGGGCTGCTTAAATTGCTAATACAACTAAAATCTGAAAGATACTCTGTCATCAAGCCCACATTTAAACATCAAGAAGCTAGTAAAATGTATAAAATGCTATTTTTTAATATTTTCCATGAAAAGAGAGGCCCCATTGCTATAATAGAGCTTCCTTATGCTTTTCAAAAAAATTTAAGATTGCAATTAAGTCTTGATGTGGGGGGAGGGGTGCGTGTGTGCATTTAATTATTTTTTTTTTATTTTGAGATAATTTTGTATTTGTAATAATATAAAATTTGCAAAGATAGCACAGAGTTTCCATATACCTTTTACATAGTTTTCCCTGACGTTAACATCCTTCAAACCATAGTATATTTATCAAAACTAAGAATAACATTGGTACATCACTATTAACTAAACTACAGACTTTATTCAGATTCCACCGGTTTTTCCACTAATTTGCTTTTTCTGTTCCAGGATCCAGTCCAGAATACGTGTTTAGTCATTGGGTCTCCTCCAATCTGTGATGGTTCCTCATTTTTCCTTGTTTTTCAGGACCTTGACAATTTTGAAGAGTAGTGGTCAAGTATTTTACAGAATGTCCCTCAATTTGAGCTTGTGTGATGTTTTTCAAATAAGACTGAGGAAATGAATTTGGGGGAAGAATCCCACAGAGGTGAGGTGACCTCATCACATTATTTCAAAAGCAGCATGATGTACACATGAATTATTACTGACAATATTACCTTTATCACTTGGTTAAGGAGCTATGTTCCAGGTCCGTCTACTATAAAGTCCCCTCACCTTCTATACTCTATTGGTTATATGCAAGTCACTATGTCTAGCTCATACTTAAGGAGATCCAGGGTATGTTTCATTATGACTCTTTTACCCAGAGGCAAAATTCATTTTGGCAATTTCAATATGAATATGCTTCTTCTCTAAATTTAAATCTCTGTTACTTTTTAGAGAAATTCATTTCTCAATAAATGCTTCTTTACTCCATATTGCTCTCTCATTATATCTATCCAGGATAATGTTTTAAACATTAGAATAAGGTAAGAAACATTTAATGATTGTAAGCATAATGGGAAAAATGAAGAACAAAACAGAAAACAAACTACTGTTAAAATTGTATTAAATGACATCAGTAATTTATCCTCAAGTCAGGGAGTGATGGTTCTGATTATGCTATGTATGAGGAAACAAGGAAAAGCAAAAAAAAAGAAAAAAGAAAAGAAAAGAAATGGAATTTTTGCACATATTTTACTTAATCGCAGAATTGGAAAATGTTCCATATCTACATTTTTATAGCAGAAGAGTACTTTCAATTATTCTTATTTTTAATGACAGATATTTAAACTAAATATTCTAAAGCCAAATGTTACAAAGGACCTGCACTTGCTTGGGTTCTAATGCCATGATATCTGGGATTTTGATCTTCCTAATTAGACTGCATGAACCCTGACCATAACGCTGAAGGTGATCTTTTAAAAATGCTAAGGGCTGCAGAGTGATTGTTTGCTTAACAGAGCATCCTCTTCTCTGAAAATTTAAAATATCAACATTCCTGTTCATCCCCTTCATTATTTAAGAAGTTGGGGCATGATTCTCTAGGTAATGATTTGTGCTATGGAATTTCGAGACTGGCAGAAAAGTCTCCCTAAAAAGGAGTTCTACAGCTGCGAAAAATGTTCTCCCCATGACACAGTTGAAGTCTGGAGGCATTTAGAGCATGAAGTAAGAGACTTCACTTTTATTGGCTGTGTGTGGGTTGTTTGGTTTCTTGGCAGGCATGTTTTGCATGTTGAATATTTCCCATGAATACTTTCTTTTTGTTTAGTGTTTAGGGGCCTCTTGTTCTAGTAGGTAACCAAAAATTAAGCAAAACAAATTAAATATCCCTTTTTTCATGCTTTGGTTATACGCCTTTAAGAGGAAAGTGTTTGGGGACCTAAATTTTCTACTTAATTGACTAAATTTTAGATTTTTGTTTTGCTTGTTATAAATCTTCAACAAGTTTGTAATTTCCTTTGAGGGTAGGGATTATCTTGTGTTTATTTATTTCCATGGGCTTCATACAGTGTTCAGCGTGAAATAGGACTTCAAAGAAAAACTTTTTTTTTTACGTTTTACTCATTCTTAAAAATATTATAAAACGTTTGGTAACAACTTAATACTGTAAAATTAAATTAAGGAAATGGTTTAAATATCTAGTTACCAAAAGATCCTCTAATATTTTATAAATATTCTTTTATATAATATCTATGTTAAATGCAAGTGGTTCTTATTTATTTATACAACAGTTTTTTGCTTATTCACGTCTCTACTAAGCTCCTCATATTTACTTTGAAGAAAAACTTAAAAGATTCTTTGCTCTTTGGCCCATTCAGTTGTCCACCTTGTCAGGCCATGAAAGCAGCCTGATGAGATGAATCGTAAGAGCTCAGGCAAATTGATAAGACCTTATCTTATATGTATCACGTATCACCTCACTGCATCTCCTTTCCTACCATCCTACCCAGGTTCAGATCCTCGTCAACATTGCAGGAACTACCTACTGTAGCCAGTTGCTTCAGTTTCTAGCTCCTTTCTTCAGTCCATTTTTCAAATTGCTACAATATTCATCCTAATACATCACATCCAGGTCTTGTCTCCGACTTACTATTAATCCAAGGTTTTCTTCTTCCCATAAAAGAAAATCCTAAAAATGTGACTTCTAATAAATATTTCAAGAAAAATACAACATACCACAAGCCAAGCATTCATGGAAAAGAATGCATAAGATGAAAATAGACAAGATTAGATAGGCAGAAAGATATGTAAACAAAATAGATGTGAAAGGACTGTTCTACAATTTTAAGGGCCTTTTTTTCCTGTTTGGCAATGAGGAATAACTTCAAGATTTTAAGCAAGAAAGTGATGTAATAATATTTGTACTGTAGGGGCGCCTTTCGGGCTGCAGCGCCGTGAAGGGAGAAGGAAGGGTCTGGCGGGGAAGTTGGACAGGATCCTATCTCAGTAAAGTCCAGGTGAGAGATGGCAACGGGGTGGAGAGGAGGAGATATAATCAGAAGCAGAATTGAAGGTACTTGATGACTGATTAGAGAAGTAGGGTGAATAAGCCAAAAAAGCAGGAAGTGACTTTGAGCTCACTAGTTTAGATGACAAAGAAATTGGTTTTTAGCAGTAGCAAAAATAGGAGATATTGGTGGAAAAACAGACTTGACTGGAGGTGGAGAGAGCAGGTGATTCGTGATGGCGCCTGGTACAAAGGTCATGCTGAGCTTAGTTTCCTATTTGCTGAGGCCCATGGGCCTGTGGAACCCTCGGAAAAGGTATTTAAGGCGGAAGCATTTGAGCAAGATCTTGTGTATGAGTTTTTTAAAAAAAATTGCAGTGCCCAGCACATTGCCTTTAGTTTTCAGTAAATACTTTTAAATGGATGAACAGCTGTAAATGAGGGAATGAATAAGTGGAGGACTGCATTCAGGTCCCCAAATAGCAGAGAGATGCTTTTAATGTCCCCATCCTCTAGACCGGTTCAGGAGCACCCCAAGGAGAGCAAGGTCCTACCAGAGTCTCCTGCAGAGGGTCCCCTGGACTTACCAAGAAGCCATGGGCCACATCTCATTTACTTTGACCATGGATCTTCACCGATCAGCCTCCAATTGTCAATCTATGCACAAGACCATGCTAAGAGATGCAGACAAACGTTATTTTGTAAGCTGCTCCTGCCGTTCCTTGTGCTTGGACTCTATTATTACTCTGTTGCTTCTTCACTCTTCCTCTCCTTTATTTAAAATTTCTTTTTTTTTTTTTTTTTTTTTTTGCTTCTTTGGGCATTTTCTTTTCTTTCTTTCCTTATTTCCTGTTTATTAACTTTACTTATTCTCCATCTGATTCTTCTCATAAATATCTCTGGTCATATTTCAGAGACTGAGAAAACCTGTAGAGCTATTGAGTGGTCCCAGTGGAAAGATTCAAAAGCAGTTTAATTCCATCAAATTGAAAAAATTTTTAAAAAGACTCTTAATTTAGCTTAAGGTTAGAGGATATGAAATGAAAATGTGCTGTAACATAACTATTATGGAATCTAAGTGTTTTGTTAAGTTTCAAAATATTTCAATAATGATGGCTTTAATTATCTTGTGGTAAGAACTAAGAATTTCGGTCTTTAAAAGGTCTTCCTCAAAGAGAAGTATAATACTTTCGATACATACTCAAGTCTGAAAGGAAAAACAGAATGTATCAAAGATTTCTAACAGGCTAAATGTTCCAACAATTGGTAATAGATGAAATCACTATTTTTGATTTCGGCTGCACAAACAAGTGTCCACATTACTAAAACTGACAAATATTTGAAGAAAAAAGGATCACTTTTTTACTGAGTGAGAGTACAGAACACTCAGTAAATATTTGTTGAATTAATAAATTTATCCTCAGAGTACAAAGGTGAATGAATGCTAAATGGTCACAAATTCTGTTAAGCAGTTTCAGAATTTGTACAATTCTTCTTTTCTGAGGTGGTAAAGTCGGAAAGAACAGGGAATGTGTAGAAGGAAAGCCTTTGATTCAAATGACTCCCTCAGTTCTTATTAGCTGTGCGATGATAAATTGTTTAACCTCAGTTTCTCTCCAAGAAGTGGAGACTGCAGCACCCATCTCTTTGAGGGAAGATCAAATATGATAGCGAATTAAACCACTTAACATAGTGGTGACCCGGTAGTACATGATAACTACTGCTATCTTCTTAAACATTGTTTTAATGATTTTCAAAGAAACAAAATAAAAATACAAATGTATCACAATATCAAACTTTTGTTAAACAACAGCAATAGAATAAATTCAAAATTTCTCATGACACACAATGAATGATGCTGCATGCTACTGTCTTTTCTATCGTTAACAAATCAAAAGTGGTTTGCTTTACACGTATTGAATTCCAGGGCTCCTTCCAGGGTACTTGGGGTCAGCATCATGTGTCTGAATTACTCAGGGGAATTTGACTCAAATAAGATCCTTGCCCAAAGGTAACCAGAGGTCTAGTGATTTCTAGGACCTTAACTGAAGAAAGTGCCATGTAGAATTAATTTTAGGGAAGCTACTAATGAGCATGAACAGCTAGAAAGTCCTTGAAGAGGGTGGGCAGCATGAGTCATCTCTCTCAGCGAGTGACCTTTCCTGCAAAGGTGGACAACAGGTATCGATCTCATGCAAATGATAGAGAGGGATGACTCACTGCTTTTTAATTTAGACGGCTTTAGCCAGTAGGAATGTTCCAATTCCAGAGGGAGACAAAAGCTTCTATTATTTCTTTGGCAGCTCTTTTTGTTTGTTTTTGACCCTGCTTATCTCCCAAATTAGATAAAGTAACAGAAATAGAGGAAAGGTTCATAGAGAGGCTCAGATAAGAGAAAGTCCTGTGAAAATTCTGCCTGAAGTAGGACAGAGAGCCTCCCAGACTGAGAGGAGTATGGTTCACCCCGTTACAAATTGGACAGAAGAAACAGGACATAGAATAGCTACTTTCATTTCAAAAAGATATAGATACATATTTTCTTTTCAATTTAAAGATTAGTAACGTACGAGTTTTTCAAAATATTTGCGATTTTTCTATCACCTAGAAAGCCTACTTAGAGACATTATCTTTTCCCCTTTCAACATATTACCTTACCTTTGGTCAAGAATCTTAAAGACAACACTAACTAAAAATGAGGAAAAATTTAAATACCAGCAAATAATGGTGAGCGATAAAGTGGCACAGTGATGTTCAGAAAGATTGCATTATTTTGTGAACCATAGAATAAAAACCATATGGCGCTGCTATGTGACAGCTCAAGCCCAAAGCACGCTAATACCAGTAGCTAACCATCATCATTGGGCCACTCTCTCCTTGACCAAAAATATTTACTGCTTGCAATCAGCTCACATATTTGAGTCTTATCACTTCTTGGAAATACATGACAAGGAGGAGCTTTTTCCCAGTTTTTGAAACTGAGTATTTTAGGA
This sequence comes from Eulemur rufifrons, assembly GCF_041146395.1. Lineage (NCBI taxonomy): Eukaryota > Metazoa > Chordata > Mammalia > Primates > Lemuridae > Eulemur > Eulemur rufifrons. The sequence goes on from NC_090997.1 coordinate 40,538,025, forward strand.
GGAAGCTGGAAATACCTTAGTGTTTCCCCCAAGTGATCAAAGTGTTGTTCAAATAAATAAATAAATAAATCACGATAAATAAATAACAGGAAGCCTGGCTTAGTTATGACTGTGAGTTCTCTCTTGTATGCATTCTCTCCCAGCAGCCTCCAAGTTAGCTGCAACGTCGTATAGCAATTTGAAGTTGTTTGCTCTCATCGCCATCATTTGACCCTTGTTTCTGAACTCAGTCCAGCATTTTTCTTATCGCTGCATGAGGCACCATAAATTATAGCTCCAGAAGCCTTTCAATGACCTGTTTGGAGAGGCTGTTTAAGGGGAGTGAGTCTAGTGTGGATTTCTGGCACCAGTAACTTGGTATGTTATGACTCAGTACACAGAAATCATAAAAGACTGCTTCTCTCCCAGTGATCTTAAAAGGAGCCCAAAGCCCATGTTAGGAATCTTCCTAATTCTGAAGAATGAAGAGATTCCCAAAATGCAGTTTAAAAAAAAATACTTACACATAAAAGTTGGTGTCAAATTTCTAGGATATGGGGTTTTCTTATGGTCTGAGTAACCACTGTGATGCAGTGTCCCTCTAACTACACACCACATAGATGTGTTTCCAGAAGTTTTCTGAGAATAGAATCCAACTGAGCGGAAGCGTAGCCAAAGCAAAGCTACTTGATCATATATCCTTCAAGTTTCTATGCTATTTTCACTAAATATCCATCTCTAAGGCATACCCTTCTCCTTCATGTCCTACTAGGGGTCATGAATAGATGAATAGAAGCAAAATAAGTTGTTTATGATAATAAGTCATATGGTGGATATATGTAGGCATAACTGATTTTAATTTGTAAAAGTTATTAAACAATTTTTGGAATTAATAACTGTGGCTTAAGGATTCTAAATATGATAAATTCCACTGAGAGTCCTGGCAAAATTTTGTGGCAGATTTTAAGTCCTAAGTGAAGGAGGATATTGAATGGAGTGAAACCTACCCTGATAAATTCAGGAATAAGCTGGTCGAATAAAGGAAAATAAGATTAGAATTAGGACATAGTCAACTCCATCTTTCTTGTGTCCTCCAACTTTTATTGGCTGTTTCAATAGTTCACAGATGAAAACTTTCTGTTAAAATAGATCACCGAAACATGAACTAAACATTCAGTTGACATCTAAAACTGTCATCCAATAAGACAGAATCAATAGGGCCCAAAAGATCAAGGTTATAGGAAGAGGCCAAAATAGTTTCTTATAGGTACAGCCTAAAAGCCTCCTCCAGGTGACCTCTGGGGAAAAAAAGAAACACAACTGGCAGCCTGGAGTCTTTCAGGTTAGTTATATGAAAAATTGTGTCAGAATGTGTAAAGTGCAATGATTTACCAAAATCCGTTAACATTCTTCCCATAGAATCTTTAATTCTATGGTGCAAGTGTTTAGGTGTTTGGGATTGTTTTGTAATTCTTTGAAAGTTGTAATCTCATCTGTAGTTAGGAGTTCCCTTGGCCCTATAAATGTCTGTTCTACAGAAATTGCACTCTAATGTTTTCTAGTTATGTTTCTACTTTCCCAAAAAGGATTTCCATTCAAATAAAAATGAACCCAAGCCACAATTTAAAAATTAAATTTTTTTTTTTTTTTTTTTTTTTTTGTTGAGACAGAGTCTCACTTTGTTGCCCAGGCTAGAGTGAGTGCCGTGGCGTCAGCTTAGCTCACAGCAACCTCAGACTCCTCGGCTTAAGCGATCCTACTGCCTCAGCCTCCCGAGTAGCTGGGACTACAGGCATGCGCCACTATGCCCGGCTAATTTTTTTCTATATAGATTTTTAGTTGTCCATAATGTCGTTCTATTTTTTTTTTTAGTAGAGACGGGGTCTCGCTCAGGCTGGTCTCGAACTCCTGACCTTGAGCAATCCACCCGCCTCGGCCTCCCAGAGTGCTAGGATTACAGGCGTGAGCCACCGCGCCCGGCCTAAATTTTTAATATATGCTATTTTTTCCTCTTGAAGCATTTCTGTATTTTATAGCTTTCTTACCATTATTACCTAGAAATAGTTAATATTATATATATATAAAAGACTGAAACATTGGATATAACACTGTTTGAAGAAGAATTATGACTATATTAAAACATGGCCTTTTTTTCTAATTTTTTCAATAGGAAATTAAGTGTCCTTGATCTAGTATGTTTATTATTATTTTTTTAATTCTTTAACTTATGACTAAGAAATCAAAACATTTTGCCAAATTCAGAGGCCAAATGATCATGAGTCATTTTTTTTAGTTTCCTATCAATATCTGTGGAAACTTATGACAAACCTAATAAAACTTTTATTGTTACTATTTAATTGAACTTCGTATTTTGAGATAATTGCAGATTCACTTCCAGTTGTAAGAAATCAGAGAGGTTCCTTGTAACCTTTACCCAATTTTCCCCAATGGTAACATCTTGTAAAACTGTCTTACAATATCACAACCAGAATACTGGCATTGATGCTGATCTTATTCAGATTTTTATAGTTTTACTTGTACTTAGTGTGTGTGTGTTTATTTGGTTCTATGCAGTTTTATCATATGTGTAGGTTTGTGTATCCAGCACCACGGTCAAGATACAGAACACTTCTATCAGCATAAAAATTGTTCATTGTGTCATTTTATTACCCTCTATTTTCCACCTTCATCCCCCCACCACCCTTCACCCTCTTTAATGTTGTCATTTCAGGAATGTTATATTAATGGAAATCATACAGTACGTAAGAGAATGGCTTTGTTCACTCGCAATAATTCCTTTGAGACTCATCCAAGTTGCATGTACCAATAAAATTTTTAAATGTTAACTCTACTAAGTAATATAGAAATGTAATCATGATATTACTTCAGTTTTCGGATTACTAATTTTTTAATAAACCTTTGGCACTCCTAGTTTTTCCAATAATCCTTACTAACCAATTTTTTATCCTTTGAATGGTCGAGTTCAGTGTTTCTCAATCACCTGCAAGGCTTCTTAAACTAAAGCATGGCTGCCAAGTCCACCCCTAGAGTTTCTCTGATGAAGTAGTCTAGAGAGGGCCTAAGAATTAAGTTTACTTGTCTAAAAACATCTCAGTGAGGCTGAAGCTGTTGACCCTACTCTGAATAGCACTGTTTAAAATTAATAATTAAGGGATCATTATAATTCTAATTTGAAATATTGTTCTAAAAGGATTCATGCTCACTCTTTTATAACCAGAAGTGGTAGTTCTAGGAAAAAAGGTGACACATTCCTCAGGCTTCTCAAGGAATCCCCCATTATGCCCTGGATGAACAGGCTTTCTAAAGCAGATACTAAATAAGTAGATAAAAAAATAGGCAGTTTACAAAAGAGGAAATAAAAATAATCAATAAACATATGAAAAATGTTTCTCAGTAGTAATCAGGGAAATGCAAATAAAAGCAATGAGCTCATAACGTATCTTGTTAGCAAATATTTCAAAATTTGGTAACATGACGTGTTGGTAAAAGAATAGTGAAACACGTAGCTGTTATAGCTAATGGGCACAGCTGCTTTAATGGGCAGTTTTCGTAACTTATTAACATTAAATGTGCCTATAGCCTAGCCACTGCAATACTAGATCTCTATAAAGAGACACAAATATAAGCCCAATAGGGCACGTTATAGAGGAGTTTGTTTGAAAAATTAAAACTATCTAAGTGTCCATCAATAAAGAAAAAAAAACCTAATTAATAGCATTGAGTAGTTTTAAAAAAACGAAGTCGCTCTCTATGTAATAAGGTGGAAATACTTGAAACGTGCTGAAAGAAGTCTTGTCACAAAACGATACATACAGTATATCATTTACGACAGCATTCATATGATACAAATAATAGAAAATAATTTTAAAGCACTTACTGCATGTTTGGCACTCTAAGTGAATTATATGCCTTAACCAATTATTTTAGTCCTTATAACAGCTGTATAAATTGAATACCATTAATCATGACTCACCTCACTGAATACTCACTCATTATATATGCTAGCAATTATTCAAAGTCATTTAATAATAATAATAGCTAATACTTATTACATGCTTATTGAGTCTCAGGCACCGTAATACCCTGTGAGATGGGTATTATCTATTTTTTACTTATTTATCTCACAGAATCTGAGGAGGTACTTAACAATGGGACTTGAGATGAAAAGGAACCAATGTAAAGTTGAGAAAGTTAGCAGCAGCCATGCAAGAGGAATTTCTCTAGAGCACAGTCATTAATTGACTCTACTTTCCTCTATCAAAGAGCAAATTGCCACAAGAGAGGCTCTGCTGAGCTCACGCGAGGGAAAGTGTCTACTCTACAGATCAGGCAGCTTTGCCCAGAGTGGCAGAATCATGAGCTTCAGAAATAATCACCAGAGACCCATATGCATGTGCTGACTGATCTCCGAGGTGGGTGCAGGTGGGGAAAAAGGGTAGGAACAAGGTTATAAGCCAAAAAGTTCCCTCAACTCTTGTCTCCCTCACTCTGTGAAGCACCTGGTAAACTGGACAAACAATGAGCTGAAGCTATTGATTCAACTAACAGTTTAAGACATTCTCCGAGGATCTAGGTTGTGCCCAGCACTTCAGTGATTTGCTTTCACATAATGTGTGTGGTTTACAAAGGTCTTTTATATAGACCTTTCTCTTTTTTATATCCTCAAAACAAGCACAAGGATCCAAGTGGTGCAGAAAGCATTCTCCCTCATTTTTATAGATGAAGAAACTCAAGCTGACCATGGCTTGCCCAAAAGTCACATATTGGAAAGTGGGAGTGGAACTGGAACTCTGACCCAGGACTTCTTAATCCACAGCCAGTCCTCTTCTTGTTAGAACTTTGATGGGAGTATTCAGCACTGACTTGGGGAAAGATACTTAACAAAAAGCAGCTTATTTCATTGAGAAGGAGGGAGTTAATGTCCACGGAGGTAAGTAATAGCGTTTGGATGAAAGATTTGACTAGCTATAAAATGAAAATGATAGCAGAGAGGGAATTTATTCAGAAAGAAGCAGCAAATTTATTGATGGTATTTATCCGGCAAATGACAGTGAGGAATCAAATAGACTTTGTTAGTCTAATCTAGGAAAGAATGGCTCTATGTGGAATAAACAAAGCGATTTTCTGTGATGATATAAAAATACTTCACACTTGTTTGAAGATGATGAGCAATACTGCCAGGACAGCATTGGCTTGGGGATGAAACTCAGTGGTGAAAAATAGGAATCTTAATTTTAGCATTCTTGGAGAAGATACCTCTATAGCATTACTGAAGAGTTAGCTTCATTGTAGACATTCTTATTTGCATCATCTGTCATATAAAGGCTGAATTGGAATCACAGAGCAAATAAATTGTCAGGTCAATGCCATAGTCTCCTCCTCAGCCAAGTTAATTCCTCATTAGAAAATATTCCCAGGCCTTTCCTCATTAGGGTCAGCCGCAGAAATAACAAGAATAAGAAATCAGCTAAGTATCTTTTGCTACAAAGGAAATGATTATTTCACCTTGGCTTCTCAAATTTTCTTTTCAGGCAATTTCATTATGTTACCTCTAAACATGTCTGATACATTATGAAGAGATTATTTTAGCAAAATAGGATATTGTTACTCTGTTGTTGCTGGGAGATGAAGGACAGTATTTTGCTTCTGTAGCTATCAAATCTAAATATTGAGACTTTAAAATTGAATGTGCTTTTTACTGAATTCATCCTGCAGATGGGTTCCAAAGACTTTATGTCAGCTAGCTGAATTATCAGTGGTACAGTCATTGTCATTCTCTGTGATAAATGTTGGATTGATTTAATTATATTAGCTCACTCTTTCATTATTGAAAGAAAAACTTTTTTTGTTTGTTTATATGGTGCTAAAGATTCTTTCATACCTCCAAGATCTGAAAAGGCAAAAAAGCACGTTACAGAACAATGTTCTACATTCACTGGTGCACACTCAGCGTCTAGCATAGGGGACTAGATAGTTGAACCCCAAACAGTTGAGAATTGTTGCATCTGGGGAAGGGAGGAGTGCGTGGGGGGGAGTGGCAGATGGGAGAAGGGGGCCATTCATGTTTTTTTCTAAATATTTCTGTGTGGTTTGAATCTTTTACAACAATAACATATTCATGCATGGCTTGTGTGATTTTAAAAAGATTATAAAATAAAAGCTTCATTCAGACAATGAGAAATGAAGCCTTTAACTCACAATGTTGTTTAAAGGTTAATTTTTGTGAAGTCAAAATTTTGTGAAGTCACAAAAATTAGTTCTCAGTTCCTAAAGCAAATTTTTATGTGAGTCTATTACTTAGTAGTTCATGTCTCTAGAAGATGTTAATTATTTTTCACTGATTTACTTTAAAAAGTAAATTAAAAACTGTTAAGTGTATTTGAAGTTTTAACTTTCAGCAGTATCACAGAGAATCTATCCAGAAGATAAGAATATGCTATCAAAAATTTAAAGATAGACTCTTACAACTTTTCTTCTAATACTCTTTTCAGAGTGAAGATATCAAAAAATTTATTTTAGTAAAGCTTAAAGTCTGGTAGACTGATACCTCCCAATTTGTTCTTTTTGCTTAAGATTGCTTTGGCTATACGAGGTCCTCTCTGGTTCCATACAAAGCATAGAATTATTTTTTCTAGATCTGTAAAGAATGAACATATACATTGGGGAAAAGAATCTCTATTCAAAATGGTGCTGGGAAAACTGGATAACCACATGCAGAAGATTAAAACTGGATCCCCATCTCTCACCTCTCACAAAAATCAACTCACTATGGATAACAACAGACTTAAACCTAAGGTGTGAAACGTTAATTGTAATAGAAAAAAATGTTGGGAAAACTCTTATAGACATTGGCCTAGGCAAAGAATTTATGAAGAAGACCCCCAAAGCAATCGTGATATCAACAAAAATAAATAAATGAGACCTGATCAAATTAAAAAACTCTGAACAGCCCAGGACACTATCATTAGAGTGAATAGACAACCTACAGAATGGGAGAAAATATTTGCATGCTACACATCTGGTAAAGGGCTGATAACAAGAATCTATACAGAACTTAAGAAAATTAAAAAGAAAAAAATCAAACAACCCCATCAATAAATGGGCAAAGGACATGAACAGAAACTTTTCAAAAGAAGACAGAACAATGGCCAGCACACATATAAAAAAGTTCTCAACATCTCTGATCATCAGGGAAATGCAAATCAAAACCACAATGAGATATCACCTAACTCCAATGAGATATCACCTAACTCCAATGAGAATGGCCTTTATCAAAAAGTCCCAAAACAACAAATGCTGGTGTGGATGTGGAGAGACTGGAACACTCTTACGCTGCTGGTGGGACTGCAAATTAGTGCAACCCCTGTGGAAAGTAATTTGGAGATATCTCAAAGAGCTAAAAATAGAAACACCATTTGATCCAGCAATCCCACTACTGGGCATCTACCCAAAGGAAAAAAAGCATTTTATAATAAAGACATCTGCACTGGAATGTTTATGGCAGGACAATTCACAATTGCAAAGATATGGAAACAACCCAAGTGCCCATCAATACATGAGTGGATTAAAAAAATGTGGTATATGTATACCATGGAATACTACTCAACTACAAAAAGCAATGATGAACTAGCATCTCTTACATTATCCTGGATAGAGCTTTGCCCATCCTTCAAAGTGAAGTATCCCAAGAGTGGAAAAACAAGCACCACATGAACTCACCATCAAATTGGTACTAACTGATCAACATTAAAGTGCTCGCATGGACTATTAATATTCACTGGGTGCCGGTCAGGTGGGAGGGGGAGCTTGGGGGTGGATAAACTCACAACTAATGGATGCGGAGCACACTGTATGGGGAAGGGCTCGCTTGTAGACCTGGCTTGGGAGGGGCAAAGGCATTATATATAACCAAAATGTTTGTACTCCCATAATATTCTGAAATTTTAAAAAAGTAAAAAAAATTAAAATTAAAAACATTTATTTTAAAGATATTGTAACTAAGTTATTTATGAGATATCATCCCTTCTCCCCAGCCACTTACCAAACTCTACAAGAGCTTAAATCTTGTCTTCGATTTCCCAATCTATTTCTTTGTGTTTTCCCCCTTCTATAGTTTAATAAATATGATTGGAAGGGTTGTGCATATATACATTTGCTAAGAGGCAAAGAGAAAGGAGAGAAAGAAGTCTGTCACACTGTCCTTCTTGGTCTTTTTGATGAGCTCAGTGTCCTCCATCTACGTCAGCTCTGAATCCCGGGGACACCAGGTGCCTGTTCTTGGCCTTTTGCTTTTCTTAAACTTTTTGGGAGATCTTGCCTTTACCCAAGCTCCAATTATCACAGCACACTCCACATTCTCAAATCTATACCTACAGCTTAGATCTATCCTGTGAGCTCCAGGTTTCTACCTCCAACCACATAGGGAACATCTCCAAGTAGAAGTCCCCAGGGACCACAAACATAGAAGTTACAAAAATACACTGACTGCCCTCCACCCCAAACCTACTCTACCTCCTATTAACCCAGGGGTTCTCAACCAGGGACAATTTTGCCCCCAAGGGACATTTGGCCACATGTGGAGACGTTTTTGATCATCATTACTGGGGTTAGAGGGGTACTACTGGCATATGATGGGTAGATCCAGGGATGCTGCTAAATATCCTGAAATTATCAAGACATTCTCTCTCGTACACACAACAAAGATTTGGTGGCCCAAAATGTCAATACAGCTAAGATTGAGGAAAGGTTAATTTCTCAAATGCCTGGGAAATGGTTAATTAACGGTTAATGGGTTAACATCTCAGAAAAGAAAGACACCACCATCCATCCTCGAATTAATCCCTATTTTCTCCCTCTCTCTCACTTCCCACATCTAGATGGTCATCAGTCCCATAGATTCTAGACACAACTGACCCCCACATTGCCATCCCCACTTCCATGACTTTAATTCACACTGTCTCCCGGACTATATCACTTGTTTTATTAATCTTCCCTCTTTCAATCTCCATCCATATCAAGCTTCCTATTGCTGCTGAGAGACCTTTCCAAGACACAAATCTATTCATGTTACTCTTATGTAAAAACCATCAACAGCTCCCCTTGCCTACGGACATTCAAGCTGATGGTCCTGTTCTTGCCTGGTCCCTTTGTATTTCTTTAGTCCCTTGTCTCTAAAGTCCCCAATCTCAGCTTTCAGTTCTCCAAACTCTCCACACACACTAATTACTTGAAGATCTGGAGGACTTCTTGCTATCTTTCACCCTGTATGCCTTTGTATGTCAGCATTGAATGCCATCTCCTTACTCTGTTTTTTTTCTGGTTAATTCATACTTATTATTCAAGAAACAGGTCATATGTAACTGAGAATAAATTTTTCCCTAATGAACCCAAATATGCAGAGAATACCTGTGCTTATCATAGTTTATGATTGAAAATTACAGAAAAAGATTCTGGATAACTTAAATAGAAAAATAATTTGTTAAAAGAGTATTAGTGGCTATATTGGGTTGTATAGTGTCTTTTAAAAATTAGTATTCAGGGGCCAGATGCAGTGGCTCACGCCTGTAATCCTAGCACTCTGGGAGGCCGAGGTGGGCAGATCTTTTGAGCTCAGGAGTTCGAGACCAGCCTGAGCAAGAGCGAGACCCCGTCTCTACTAAAAATAGAAAGAAATTATATGGACAACTTAAAAAATATGTAGAAAAAATTAGCCGGGCATGGTGGCACATGCCTGTAGTCCCAGCTACTCGGGAGGCTGAGGCAGTAGGATTGCTTGAGCTCAGGAGTTTAAGGTTGCTGTGAGCTAGGCTGATGCCACAGCAGTCTAGCCCAGGCAACAGAGTGAGACTCTGTCTCAAAAAAAATTTTTTTTTAAATAAAATAAAATAAAATAAAAACTAATGTTCACCCAAAACCTGTGAATGGGGCCTTATTTGGAAAAAGGGTCTTTGCAGATGTAATCAAGTTAAGATGAAGTCATACCTGGTTAGGGTGGGCCCTACATCCTTTTGACTTATGAGTCCTTATTAAAAAAAAAGGCAATCTGGCTACAGAAACACAGATGCACAGGGGAGAACACCATGTGCATGTGAAGATAGGGAGCAATGGGAGTGACGCGCCTACAAGCCAAGGAGCTAAGGATTGCTGGCCAGTGCCAGAAGCCAAGGAGAGAGGCTTGGAACAGATTCTCCTTCAGAGCCTCCAGAAGGAACCAACCCTGAAGACACCTTGATTTTAGACTTCCAGTCTCCAGAACTGTGAGAAAATAAATTTCTGTGGTTTGAGCCATCTGTGGGTGTTTGTTGTGGTAGCCCTGGAAAACTATTACAGTAGTCTGCATAATCAATAGAAAGCATTAAAATATATGCCATGGCTGGTGAGTCAAGGCACACTTAAAATCCTGCCCTGGGAACGATGTGTTTAGCAAGCTGTCTCTTGACACAGGCTAGCACCACCAGCACTCCATGGACACTCCCGGTGTGACTGGACTCCTACTTCCTGACATTCACTGCTCACCACTGGATCTTCAGCTCAGCCCAGACACCATCAACCCTTTTCACCTCCCCCCCATGTGACTTTGTTCCACTCACTCAAGTTGGGTAATACAGTGCTCTTAGCAGGATCGGCTATAAAATGTGAGGGGTCCAAACGTAGGGCCCATCGTCCAAAAAGTATTAATAATTTTAAGACAGTGACAACAGAGCATTAAATCAAGCACTAGGCCCTCCTAAGCATGGATCACACACTCGTGATGCTCGCCCTGGCTTGCAGTCATGCTCTGTGATGTACCCATGCTTAGTGCTGACAAAGTTCAGAGGAGTACTGTCCATCCCTTTCTGTGTTTATAATGGATAACCAGGCCCTCCCTCCCACTATTTTTTTCATTGCTTTAAAACAAGAAAGTAATCTGATGTTTGGTAATACAAAGACAAATGTTCTAGGGTAGAGCTTATGTATATTTCATAGCACTGCATTGCAAATGACTACTGCCATAGATCTTTCCTGCTAAACTGTTAGAAGACAAATGCTGAGTTGGAAAAGTAGTCTGTTTTCTCTGTGGCCAACACTTTAAATCAGAGATGACTCACATAAATGATATATGAAATTTTCATTTCCTTGATAGTTTTCTCCTTTTGTAGATAATTTTATTTTAACCATACCAAATATGTATGAGAAAGTTTGATGATTTGGGCTCATTTCATATCTACTAAATTGACATGGAGAACATTTCCTAAGTATTAGCTATATTGAAGATGCAGTAAGTTTATTAAAATGCAAGCTATCATCCAGGCTCTGTCTTTTAAAATATCAACTATTTTAAGGCAAATCAATTTCCATGTGTCTTATTTCTTTCCTACCAACTAACAAAGGACTATCTTTTCTGACAGCCCCCAAATGACTTGATTGTGCTCATCCAATTTTGTTACAACTTTACTAGGCAGTCCAACCTCCGGAAAGATTGGATCTCAAGACTGAATGAACTCTCCACATTCTCTTCTGAAAGATAAACATGCACTCTATAAACTTCATTGGCCTAAACAACAGAAACATCTGTTTAGACTCATGAGCAGCTTTTTGGCTGAGTTCAGCAACAGGGAGGCTTAGGAAGTGTGTTCATCAGCTGTGTTCTGCAGCACCCAAACATCATTGCTGGTCACAGTGATGCACTGTAGAGATTACCAAGCATGGGAATAACTAAACTGGACAGCTATCCATAAACAATCTGTGGTAATGCTATTACAATGTCCTCACATCCCACAGTTTTCTCTTTCATGAGAAATAATTTTAGGACATAAATAAACATGAAATGTAAAAGATTGCTGAACTAGATATGGTCACTAGATCACTGAAATGAACATAAATATAGACTTATAGAACAAAGCCCAGAACAGCCTCCTCAAAATTCTTCCTCACCAATGCCTCTGGTCAATCTTTCTTACCGGATTAAAAATACAAAATATTCTTCTCTGCTGGTTACAAGTAACATCTGAAATGTTATCCTTAAAACTCTACTCCTGTGGGTTCAGTGATTCCATAGTGAGTGCAAGAATACTTATAAAGCACCAACTATGAGACAGACCCTGTGTGAAAAGCTAGATTGTTATTGTTCATGATAGAACTACAAGGTAGGTTTCATTATCTTCATTGGATGAGGGTACTAAAACTCAGAGAGTTTAAGTGGCTTCCTCAATCTCAGAAAGTTAATCAATAAAAAGATCGCACTTTATATTTAGATATTAAATCTATACCCATTTATTGTTGATACTGTTATTTTTTTACTGTACCCTAGATACTCCTCTTTTAAAGTTCCAATGCACCAGGCATTCTATATTTGATCTGTTTAAATTATCTGTAATTTAGTAGGAATTCAGCTACCAGACAATTTCTAACTATGGTTAGTAAAGAGCAGTTTTTGAAGCAGTAGATATAGAAGAGACACCCTAGAATGTACTAGGAGTTGGGTACAGAAGAGCAGGTTCAGTCCTATTTATGTATACCTTTGATGGAAATAAAAAAAGCGACAGAAGTAAATGAAAAAGTGGAAGAGCATGTGCTCCACTTTACACACACATTTATGAAGGCATTTTATGACTCTACATGATTTTATAGAACTTTTATGAGCTATATATATATATATACACACACACACACACACACACAGTACATTCCACTCAAGAGTCCAATTGCTTCTTTAGTAATAACACCTTTAATATTATATATTGTTATTGATTGATGTGTGTATATATATCCATTAAGTTTCATAAGGCTACAGAAAATCCCTGTTTGGCTTTTATTTCACATTAAAAATTTGGCAACAAATACAAGCATTCAAAGACCTGAATTCAGTACTATTCTATATGAACTATGGCTATGTTCTTCAGATTTAAAGTACAGCTGACTGAATATAAATTTTAAAATGGATTCACCAGGTCATTTTACCCCAAGAAAAAATGCATATTATTTAAACAAATGGTATTCACACTTTATTTTCCAGAAATGTTACTTTTATATTGAATGACATAGGGGAAACCATGGAAAGCTTAAAATCAGAGGCTCACTCCCTAATTCATCAAGGAAAAACCCAATTCTAAAATTAGGAGTTCTCCTGTGTTGCCTTAAGCCACAACTTTCATCAAAGCTCACTGATAGTACCATACAATTGGCTTTTAAAGATACTGTTAAGATTAAAAATTTAATGCATGTTTATTGAAAATAATTAAACTTATAGGAAAGCAGACATTTCCCATAATCCCGATATGCATAACCATTCTTAATGTGTGTGAATAACCATATAGTTTTTTTTTTTTTTTAGACAGAGTGATGGAAAAAAGAAAATTATAATAGTATCATAGGAAAATGGTATGGTGCCTTTTTGAAAATTTAATGAATTATTTATAAAGGATAATTCTAGTATAGAAAATTTAATGAATATAGAAAATAGAAAAAATCATCCACACTCACTACCTTTATATTTTATGTCATTTTATATTAGGGCATTTTTATGCCATTTCATTGTGCACATTGCTGATGATAATGCAGGCACTGAATTTTAGGAAACTACTCACAGAGACAGAAAGAAGGTAACATAAAGAGAGGCTTGATGAGAGATAATATCTACCATGGCTGCTTTATTAATCTTTTCTAATTTAAAATATAGCACGCAAAGACTAAGATCTTTCAATAAGAGCTTTACAGTTCAGGAAAAACATGACTAAACTTCCTTGGAAGTAAAATGACTTCTCTATGTGTAGTTTTGCTTTTGTAGATAGAAGCAAAAGCTCCACATCCCAACTGCCCAACTTTGTATTAATAAGTTGTTTAGTTATCGTTAGCAACAGCAAGCAGAGAATGACAGCCACAGTGGTTTTAAGTGGTCCTCATCTATACTGTGGGATAAACAGCGAGAGATACTTTTCCTGCTATAATGGAAGGAGCAGAAACAGAAACAAAATATTGAAGGAAACATAAGGGGCCAAATTCCAACCTGGGCTATAGAATCCGCCTGACAATACATGATCCAGCTAGATCCCTGGGACTGTGATCTCAGTCAATATATAACCCCCCAAAAAAATTCATAAGTCATTTTATACCAAAAATTTTCCTTTCTTGAGATTTTCATTTCATTTTGTCTTTCATTTGGACAAATCTAATCTTTTAAGTGTTTTTTTTAATAAAAGAGCACATGAGGGTGCCGTTTTCTGAATCCTTGCATATCCATGAACGTCTTTCACAAAACAAAGAAAATTAGCTAAATACATTAAATAATTCCTAAGTCACTACCTTCTCCTTTCAAAATTCTGTCAAGGATTTTGTTGAATGCTGTTTACTAGCATTATGTTTTACAAAAACCAACCTAATTTTTATTGTTTTGTTGGTAACAAGTTTAGCCTGCTGTGACAGGTATGGCAAGTTGATACCCAAAACCTACTTACAGCTTTCTTTTAGCTCATTTTTCCGTACTGCAAGGACTAGAAATCTACAAATTTGTATTTCCCCAACTCCTTTGCAGCTAGGGATCTGGATGTGAGTTACATTTCACCAATTAGATGCACTCTAAGAATGATATTTAGATGGTGGAAGTAAGGGGGAGGTCATTTTCCTTCTGTTTTGGCTATTGCTATCAGTAAACACATTTACAGATAAATACACTGGGTTTTCTTGGTCAGAATCCAAGATCCAGTGGCAGCTGTATGCGAGTGTAGCAGCAGTTGTGGCAGCTTTCTGATCCCTGCATTGCAGCTACAGCAATATAGTCTTGAAGTTTAGAAGACTTCAAATTGGTGACCAACTGATTTCTCCCCTTTTTGATTATGACACCAGTACTAGCTTCCCTGGTGGCCCAGTGCAAGAGTGTTATTTAGGCAGTTTTTACCTAGAAGGCTAGCTAAAAGCCTACACTTCCAAACCTTCCAAAAATAATTCCTGTATTCAATCCTTTTCTGTTTGACATAGTTGCAATGTTTTGTTTTGTTTTTTTCCAGTAACCGAATCCTGACTGATATACCTTCTTAGATGCTTCTAGAAGTTTGTTTTGTTGTTATTACTTTGTGTAACCTAAGAATAGTGAACTTTCTTATATTATGGTTATAGATGTGGTCCTATTAACATTAACACTAATACCTCAGCTGAACCAAGCTCAAAATGCTTGATCACAATTGTTATAATTTTTCACAGGATTTCTGTCTCCCCACTGTTTCCAGAATTCTTTAGTGTGTTTATGTGCATTCATGAATCATCCTTTCTGTTTACCACTGGATTAGCTGAACCAATGATTCTCAACCTTAAGGCTCATTTGTATCACAGAGATGTCACTCTGAGCTGGAGCTCCATTCATAGTGCTCAAGCCATTCCAGTGGCCATTGCTTAGGTGCTGAGGAAAATTTAAAAAATGAATAAATATATAAAAGCTTTTTTCTATGTTTGATGACTTGGAGCTAAAACTCTTTCTCATTAAAGGGCCAGAAACCTAATATACTACAATGCCATGAATTTGGAGCTCCACTATCCCAAAAAGCAGAGCTGGAACTCAACTGCCAGCAATCCATATCCTAGTTCGTACAAGTAGATTATGCTAAAATGGAGAGGGTTATGCCTGAGCTGAAGTGTTAAAGAATTCTGTGTTATGTCTCTTACAACACATTTCTAGATACCCACACAACTCCTGGTTGACTAGCTTGGGATTTCTAGTAATGACCTCCACAGGAAACTGGAATGCATCTTCCAATATTGTAAAGTGTAGTTAATCATGTAAGATATCCATTGGCTCTGCTATACCTGCTTTTGTCCAATAGAGATCTGAGCCTATTTACAGAAAGAATTCCAGTATCTCCTTATCTTCACAAATCCCTAGATTTGAAATCCCTAGGAGTGCCTTAAATTCCATGCAAATAAATGTTTGCAGAAAAGACACAAGTAAGAAAGCATACATCTATCTCAACCCACTGGTAGATTCGGATTCTCAGTTTCAGTTTAATTAGAACACACTGTTCCAATTTTAGTCTTAAAAAATGTTGTGGTTTTCTTCTAGCAGTAGTTTCTTTGTAATGCTTTTACTAGGAGCACAGATGAAAAAAATTTATATCTGATGTTGCTTCTGTTTTATTTGTGTCTAACTCAAAAATGAAGGTTACTAAAAGATTGGATATGTATTACCTGTTTTCCATATTCATTACCCTTCCCATTACTTTTAAATTATTTCTCTTTCTTTTTATTTCTAAGACCACTTTTAAAATCTGTCTTCTATCTCACTCACTTCTTTTTCCACACAGTTTTATTTTTTATCTTTTCCAGTGTGAACTTTAATTCTACCGTTAACAATTTTAGTTTCCTGGGACTGCATATCTCAACTACATACTTTTCATTTCATCTAGTTCTCTTTTTAGCTCAGTTTTATTAATTCTCTTTTATAAAAACTAAAACTTCTCTTGTGGTACTCAGAATGTTTTTCTTTATTTAAAGGCCAATTTCAGTTCTTTGTTCTACCTTCAGAATAAATGGATTTAAATGTTCTAAGACCATTAAATTTTTTAGGAAGTAGTAAAAGTACTAAGTTTTTTTTTAATTTTTTTATTTCAGCATATTGTGGGGGTACAAATGTTTAGGTTACATATATAGTCTTTGTCCCACCTGAGTCAGAGCTTCAAGCATGTCCATCCCCCAGATGGTGCGCACCACACCCATTAGGTGTGAATATACCCATCCCCCATCCTCCCTCCCACCTGCCCGACACCCTGTGGATGTTACTACTGTATGGGAAATAAGTCTTGATCAAGACTTACGTGTACAGACAGTAGTAAAAGTACTAATTTATATTAGACTCTAATAATTCAATGTGGCATACTATAATCTTTAGTATAGCCAACAAAAGAAGAATAAAAGAATACACAGGTAACAAGATAATAAGGAACAAAATATGGAATGATAAAAGATACTTGAGCAATTTAAGAGGACAGAAAAGGAGAGAAAAGATAACATAGATTAGATGGGATACTAAAAAACAGTGTTATTATAAATGTTAAATATATCAGCAATAACATTAAATAAAAATAAACTGAATGCTCCAAGTGTGAGACTCAAATAATAATTATATGACTCTTATAATGAAACAACTTAAATGTTAGAACATAGAATAATAGGAAATAAAAGAATGAAAAAAATTATCTAAACCCTAATTGAAAGATAGATGGTATAGGTTTTCTAATGCAGACACAGCCATGTTTAAGACATGAAGCATTATTAGAAAAAGAGAGCCATTTATAATTATAAAATTTTCCATGCAACAGAAATATATAATGATTCTCAATATGTATGTACCATATAATATATCCTCAAAATAAATTTTAAAGAACTAAAATAAGATTTTAGTAAATAAAACCTAAAATTTAATAACCATAGTTCATCCAAAAAAAAAAAAAAAACTAAGGTAGTGAAGAGACAAGCCACTAAGTGGGAGAATATTTTTGAAATACATGTATCTGACAAAGGACTCATATATATATATATATATATATATATACATACACACACATACACACACACACACACACACATTTTCTTTTGCAAATAAAAGAAAACCAACTCTTCAAATTATATAGAAGCATAAAGCAACTATATATAATTGCAGCCAAAGGGCTTTCTTATATCTCTTGCCTCTACTTCTCTACTATTTCCCTGAGACTAACTTTCTCCATGAGTCTAGAAACAGGTGTCAGCATGTCCCACATTTCATATGATTTTCATCACCAACAAAGACAAATCTTTTTCCTAGATCCAATTTTTAAAATCCTAGGAAAGGATTCTGATAGGTACAGATTCAATTACATTCCAACCTCTGAGCCAACTCAGTATTATAGCTGAGTACTGAGTACTCAGTACTAGGATGGAGGCTGAACACATACCCTATAATTAGATTACTGAAATATGGAAGGTGAAATTTTCCTTAAGAAGAAAGTTTATGTTCCCAGAAAAAAAAAGAAAAGTGTGCTATTACAGATTGCACTTTCTCCCTCCACCCCCACCCCTAAACAAAAAGATATGTTGAAATCCTAATGCCCAATACCTCAAAATGTGACCCTATTTGGAAATAGGATTGTTATGGAAATAATTAGTTAAAAGGAGGTCATACTGGAGTAGCGTGGGCCAATAATATAATATGACAGATGTCCTTTAACAAGACAAAAAGACACAAAAGGAGAAAGTCATGATGGATGCAGAGGTTAGAGTTATGCAGTTAAAAGCCAAGGAGCACCAAAGATTACTGACAGACCGCCAGAATCTAAGAGGCAAGGAAGGATTCTCTCTCATAGTTTGAAGGGAGCGTGGACCTGCCAACGCCTTGATTTAAGACTTCTAGCCTCCAGAATGGTGAGACAAGAAATTTCTGCTGTTTTAAGCCACCCAGTTTGTGCTACTTTGTAATGATAGCCCTAGGAAACTAATACAGGTGCTAAATAGAGAAATTTATAAATTCCTACTGATATTTTATAAATTTCCCACTGGGAAATAGAGTTGTATGGGAGAAGCACAGAAAGGCAAATGAAGCCAGATCATCATTTCCAAACAATGTATTATTTGGGAGTAATATGCTGAATGTGTTTGGGAGCCTATGCACTGGCTAAGAACCACTTGGTGGGTTTGGGGATATTCCCAGGAAACAAGAGGAATGATCAAGGAATGTCTATATGGACTCATTTAATTAAAATAAAGTGTCAGAATTGTCCTGGAAGGTTCTTAATCTTTTTCCATTTCAAATATGAAACTCTAATTTCAATTTTTTTCAGAACCTTCATCTATTATATTTGGAATAGAAAATGATTTAAACATTTATATGACATTTTATATGCACAATTAACTCCTACATAAAAAAAAAAATCCTTTTTAAGCTTAGCAAATAATCCTATAAAATGTTCCTCCCTGATAGACTATATCCCCCTTAACAACTTTCTCTAGTTTTAGAAAGGATCATCACTACATCTTTGTTCTACTTAAAGAAGAGTAAAAGGAATTTTTAAATGGCGTATGTTGTCTGACTAGTTGCATGTTTGGTCACCTTGGTCATGAAAGCATGTTCTAATGAATAAAATAACCACTGTTAATTATTATTTTGGGTTATGGAATTAGAAACATCAACTTTTTAAATGGCAGTGTTGTCTGGAAGAGTCATACATCAGCCAAGTGAGCTATTAAAATTTCCAGGTTGAATTAGGAAAAGTAGTTGATTTATTTGTATTCTTTTTTAATTTGCATTTTTCCTTATTTCAGATTTCAGACAAGATTCAAAATGGTTGAGGAATGTCCAGTCCATTTCCACCACCCACTAGCTGTGTTAACTTTGCCTAAATCTCAGTTGCTTCATCTTCAAACTGGAGGAAATAAACCCTCATCAGAGAATTAAGATTGAAAGAAAAATTTTACATGGAAGTTAATTGTACATAGTAAATACTATCTGAATGCTAACTAGTGTTATCTGTTTTCCTAGCTAGGATTAGTGTTCTAAAGAAATGAGACCTGCACGTGCTTTTGAAAAGGGAGCTGGGGTGAGATATTGGGTATTATTCAGCTTGGTAAATACCATATGGAGAGCCCTGGTCACCTGGGAAATAAGTAAAAGGCGGAGAAGAGACACAGAGATGATCTTGAAAGGGCACAGCCACTTTGAAAGACAGTTTGGCATCTCTTACAAAGCTAAATATAGTCTTACTATATGATCAACAATCATGCTCCTAGGTAAGCAGATGAATTGACAGCTTATATCCACAAAAAAATTCTGAATACGGATGTTTATAGCAGCTTTATTCATAATTTCCCAGAATTGGAATCAACCAAGATGTCCTTTAATTGGGAAATGGATAAACAAACTGTGATACATCCTTACAATACAATGTCATTCAACAATATAAAGAAATGAGCCATCAAGCCACAAAAAGGTGTAGAAGAAGCTTAAATAGATATTGCTGAGTAAAGAAGCCTATCTGAAAAGGACACATACTATATGATTCCATTCATATGACATTCTAGAAAAGGCAAAACTATGGAGACAGTAAAAAGATTAGTGGTTGTCAAGTGTCTAGGGGAAGAGGAGCAGGATGAGTAGATAGAACATAGGGAATTTTCAGGATGATAAAACTATTCTATATGATATTGTAATGATAGATGCATGAAATTATCAAAACCCTTATGATTGCAAAACATAAAGGGTGAACCCTAGTATAAACTATGAGCTATAGTTAATAAAATACGTATCAGTGTTGGTTCATCCATTGTAACAAATGTATCATACCTATGCAAGATGTTAGTAATGGGAAACTGTGAGTGGAGTCAAGGGAGTATATGGGAATTCTTTGTACTTTATGCTCAATTCTTTGGTAAACCTAAACTGCTCTGAAAAATAATCTATTAATTTAAAACAAAACAAAAAAACTTGATGTACTTCACAACTAAACTCATACCCCATTTGCTGTTTGACAGTACCATTGAGACTTTCTGTAGAATCACAGGATATGTGCAGATGCACTATTGTTTACTAAATTTATTTTCTGATCTTATTCTAAAAGGGATGGAATTTCTCTGGGTAGTGAGGCTTGATACCAGTCCCATAGTGGTAAGTAAACTGTGCAGGGTCTCAAAGCCAGGGCTGGAGTCCAGCTGTGCTGATGGTCTGCTCCTCCGGCCAGTTTCCAGGCCACTGGCACAAGGAACACCACTAAGCACCTCTTTGGTTGCACCCTGTTTTGCAAACCGTCTGCCTGAAGGCCTGCAGGCATTTAACAAACAATATCTCTGACCTCAGAAATGTGTTAAGGGTTTCATTTCCCCAACGTAAGCCTAAAAAATGTCTTCCCCAAGAAGAAATCCGTTTTATTACTTCAGTCACAAAAGGCATTTGTAAACAGCTTCAGACATTTCAGTTCAGACAACAGGCTTTGCTATTTCCTACTGCAGAATATTTGCTCCTCCATGTGTTGCATCTTCAATCCTATTTACTTTAGTTCATTTTATCTTTATTAATAAATTATCAGTTAATATTTTATTCTTTATAAAACTTCCAATCTAAATTATATGATCCAATAAATGGAATGTACCAAAACAGAACTGGTGTCCCCCTCAGACTCAAAGACTGTGTTCTGGGGGAGGCTAAATGCTCCTGTCACATACTCCACCTTTATCCTTTCCTGAAGAAAGCAGTAAGCCATCCTCCAAAGACACTCTACAATGCCTAGAGAACAAAGTTGTCATGTTAGCTCTGAATTATTCAGTCTCTCCAAAAAGCAAAAATTTAAAAACAAGTGTGTAGTCTCTGACTCTACATATATATCTGCCATTGGCAAAACCTATCTTTTCTTGCGGAAAAGTAACTATGTAACAAGCCATGCCTGAGGAGTCTCAGAGGCTAATCCTCTCACAGCTTTAATTTTGTTAACCAGCATTTCACAAATTATAGTATATATTCTACTATGGGTGTATGAAATTTGATGTGATACATTTATAATGGCAGTACAGGATAGTTTTGCATTTATTGTATTTTGCATTATAAAGTATAACTAGCACATCACATCAGTGGTTTTATGGATATTTTTCCTTGGGGACAGTAAAAAAGTGTTTTTAAATAAAATAGTTGGTACATGACTAAGGTAAATCCATAGAGAGGAAAATCAAATGACAAAGTTTGGGAAACAAAGATTTCAACAAAGAAAAAAGGCACATTACATTTTCCTAATAAGTTACTATAATAACTGACTCTGGTTTTCTTAAAAAATAAATCTAATGTGAGTTCTATTTTTAGGTTTTTTGAAGAAGCTTCATACTGTTTTCCATAATGGTTGTACTATTTACATTCCCACCAACAGTGTATAAGAGTTCTCCTTTCTCTGCATCCTCACCAGCATTTGTTATTTTTTGTCTTTTTGATAATAGCCGTTGTAACTAGGGTGAGATGATTATTTCATTGTGGTTTTGATTTGTGTTTCCCTGCTGATTTTTGATGTTGAGCATTTTTGCATACACTTGTTGATTATTTGTATGTCTTCTTTTGAGAGATATCTACTCAACTCATTTGCTCATTTTTATATCAGACCGTTTGTGGGTTTTTTTTTTTTTTTTTTACTGTTGAGTTGAGTTCCTTGTATATTCTGAATATTAATCCCTTGTTGAATAGTTTGCAAATATTTTCTCCCATTCTGCAGGTTGTGTCTTCATTCTGTTGATTGTTTCTTTTGTAGTGCCGAATCTTTTTAGTTTGCTATAATCCCATTTGTCTACTTTTGCTTTTGTTGCCTGTGCTTTTGAGGGCTTCTCGATAAAAATTTTTCCCCAGAACAATGTCCTGAAGTGTTTCCCCTATGTTTTCTTCTAGTAATTTCACAGTTTCAAGTCCTAAATTTAAGTTCCTAATTCATTTTGGTTTGATTTTTGTATGTGGTGAGAGACAGGGATCTGGTTTAATTTTCTGCATATGTATATCCAGTTTTTCCAGCAGCATTTATTGAAGAGACTGTCTTTTTCCCCACTGAATGTTCTTGGTGCCTTTGTGGAATAACAGTTGGCTGTAAATATGTGGATATATTTCTGGGTTCTCTATTCTGTTCCATTGGTCTATATGTCTGTTATTATGCCAGTACCATGCTGTTTTGATCACTGTAGCTTTGTAGTATATTCTGAGGTCAGGTAGTGTGATACCTCCAGCTTTGCTCTTTTTGCTCAGGATTGCTTTGGTTATTTGGAATCTTTTGTGTTTCCATATGAATTTTAGGATTGTTTTTTTTCTATTTCTGTGACGAATGTCATTGATATTTTAATAGAAATTGCATTGAATCTGCTCATTACTTTTGGTAGTTTGGTTGGTCATTTTCACAATATTAATTCTTCCAAACCGTGAACACGGGATGTCTTTTGATTTTTTTTTTGTATCTTCTTCAATTTCTTTCATCAACATTTTATAGTTTTCTTTGTAGAGATCTTTCACCTTTTTGGTTTAATTTATTTCTTGGCATTTTAAAAAATTAATTAATTTATTTAATTATTGATTTTTGTAGTTATTATAAATGAGATTGTTTTATTGATTTCCTTTTCCATTAGTTCATTGTTGGTGTATAGAAATAGTACTGACTTTGTATATTGATTTTGTATCCTGCAACTTTACTGAATTTTTTTATCAGTTCTAGGAGTTTTTTGGTGGAGTTTTTAGAGTTTTCTATATATAAGATCATATCATCTGCAAACAGGAATAATTTGATTTGCTCCTTTCCAATTTGGATGCCCTTTATTTCTTTCCCTTGCCTATTTTCTCTGGCTAGGATTTCCAGTACCATGTTAAATATGATCAAGCAATCCCACTACTGAGTATATATCCCAAAGAAAAGAAATCGGTATGTCAAAGAGATACCTGCACTTCCATGCTTATTGCAGCACTATTCACAATAGCCAGGATATGGAATCAACTTAAGTTTCCATCAGCAGATGAAGAGATAAAAGAAACTGTAATACATATAAACAATGGAATACTACATAACCAAAAAAAATGATAATTCTGTAATTTGCAGCAACATGCAGGAGCTTGGAGGACATTATGTTAAGTGAAATAAGCCTGGCACAGAAAGATAAATACCCTATGTTCTCATTCATGTGTGAAAGCTAAAAAAGTTGATCTCATAAAAGTATACAGTGGAATAGCAGTTACTAGAGGTTGGGAAGGGTAGGGGTGAGGAAGGACTAGCTAGAAATTGGTTATAAATATAAAAGTACAGCTAAATAGGAGGAATAAGTTGTATGGTTCTATATCACTATACAGTGGCTATAGTCAACAACAACTTACTATATATTTTCAAATAGCTAGATGAGCAGAATTTGAATGATCCCAACAAAACAAAGAAATGATAAATATTTGAGATGATGGATATGCTAATTACCATTATTTGATCATTACACATTGTATACATATATCAAAATATCATAGCATACCCACAAATATGTATAATTATTATGTGTCAATTAAAGCTACCAATAAAAGTAAAAAATTAAAAATAAATAAAAATACATAAATCTGATTTAACAGATCCACTAAGGTAAATAAAAGTCAAGGAGAAGCTATAAATAGCATTAGAATTGTGTCTGGCAAGTTCTTAAAACTTCCTGATTAAGTCAGTCTTCTTAATCAAACTTTCCTTCAAAGTCAGGTCATGGCTAGACATTTGGAGTTCTTTGAAAAAAAAAAATCCACCTGGATGTCCTATAATATTTTTATTTAATATTGCCAAGATATACAAGTGTTTAACTCTCAAATCTACTTTTTGTATTTTTTGCCCCAGTTGATGTCTTTATCCATAGAAGTGGAAAATCTCTCATAGCCAAACAATCACTGTAGACTATTACTTCTACTTGTTGAATATTTTCCAAATGAATTCACTTCTACTCATCAGTATTCTAGATTTCAAAGCCATTATTATTGCTCTGACACATCAGGATCCATTTTCCACATCACTTTCTCCAGGGAAATCTTCTCTTACACAGGTTGAGCATCGGCAAATGTTTCCCTAAAGCACACATTTCTCATCATACCTGTTACATTATGGACTGAATGTTTGTGTCCCCCTAAGATTTCTATGTAGAAATTCTATCCCCCAATCGGATGGTATTCGGAGGTGGGGCCTTTGGGAGGTAATTAGGATTAGATGAAGTCAAAAAGGCAGAAGCCTCATCAATGGGATTAGTGCCCTTATAAGAGTCCCTAGAGAGCTTGCTTCTCTCTGTTCTCTGCCATGTCAGGATACCAGAAGTTGGCAGTCTGGTGAGGGTGCTGCCCTCACTGCCCCTGACTATGCAGGCACCCTGATCTCAGACACCTAGCCTAGAAAACTGTGAGAAATAAATGCCCCTTACTTATAAGCCACCCACTCCATGGTAATTTGCTATAGCAAGTTGAACTGCCTAGGACAATACCTAATTACAATTTTTTGTCAATTTGTCCTATTGCCTCCATCAGAGAAAATATCCTCCAAGACTAGTACAAGCCGGGCGCGGTGGCTCACGCCTGTAATCCTAGCACTCTGGGAGGCCGAGGTGGGCGGATCGTTTGAGCTCAGGAGTTCGAGACCAGCCTGAGCAAGAGCGAGACCCCATCTCTACTAAAAATAGAAAGAAATTATATGGACAGCTAAAAATATATATAGAAAAAAAAAAAATTAGCCGGGCATGGTGGTGCATGCCTGTAGTCCCAGCCACTCGGGAGGCTGAGACAGGAGGATCCCTTGAGCTCAGGAGTTTGAGGTTGCTGTGAGCTAGGCTGACGCCACGGCACTCACTCTAGCCTGGGCAACAGAGTGAGACTCTGTCTCAAAAAAAAAAAAGACTAGTACCATTTTTGTCTCAGTCATTGCTCTATCCTCATCAATCAGTACACAATATATGCTTAATAAATCTTTGTTGACTAAATAAATAAAATAAAATACTTAGTGGATTATTTTAATATTAATAGCCTCCTAACTGGTCTGCCTCCAGACTTGATACCCCTTCCATCCTCTCTCTGTACCGCAACCAGAGTGCTTATTGTAAAACACAACCTAATTAATAGCATCATTTTAAACATTTTTGGTTGAAAGTTACATAAAATCTGCAGAGTGCCATGACATGAGGGACTGACTTTATGTTGGGGATTAGGAAGTTTTAGGAATAATGTTGATACTGGTAATGATAATAGTATTTATTTAGTTCACATATACCAACACTGTGATGGGAATTTTACATATATTATCTTCCTTAATCCCAACAACCAATCTATGAGATAGGTGGTGGTAGGATCCCTATTTTACTGATGAGGAAACTGAAGCTTAGAAAGTTTAAATGATTTGGTCTAACCTACACAGCTCAGCAGGGAATTGTAGCTGAGATCTGAAAATATTAATAAGTAGGTGGCAAGTCAGGCAGTGGGGACTGCAGTGAAAAGCATTTCCATACAGAAAACAGCTGGTGCCAAGGCCTGTCTGTAGTGAGCAAGGTATGGAGGAACTGACCGCGGATCGGTGTGGCTCCTCTTTAAAGAGTGCTATTAGGCCGGGGCGCAGTGGCTCACGCCTGTAATCCTATCACTCTGGGAGGCCGAGGGGGGGGTGGATCGCTCGAGGTCAGGAGTTCGAGACCAGCCTGAGCAAGAGCGAGACCCCGTCTCTACTAAAAATAGAAAGAAATTATCTGGACAACTAAAATATATATAGAAAAAATTAGCCGGGCATGGTGGCGCATGCCTGTAGTCCCAGCTACTCAGGAGGCTGAGGCAGTAGGATTGCTTAAGCCCAGGAGTTTGAGGTTGCTGTGAGCTAGGCTGATGCCAGGGCACTCACTCTAGCCCGGGCAACAAAGTGAGACTCTGTCAAAAAAAAAAAAAAAAAAAGAGTGCTATTAGTGCAAAGGCAAGGGCTTAGAGGTAGGGGCGAGCCAACCCACAGGGCCCCTTAAGCAATGTTAAGGATTTGAATCTTTCTTCTAAAAAACACTGGGAGCCAATGAAAGTTTAAAGAAGTTAATTGCTTTGATTAGATTTGCATTTTTAAAAGATTACTCTGCATGGTGAAGAATGAACTGCAGAAAACAATGTATTTTGAAAAACTTTATTTAACCCTGAGGGGTTTGCCTTCTAGAACAGAAAATTACTTACTCCTCCTTACCTGAATCTAATTATCTGATAAGATCCATCCAGTATGTGCTTAAGGGGTGACATGACAGAAATCTACCCTTCTGTATGTTGTAAAAACATACTCCAAGACACTATCTACTAGAGAATGCTATGCCCCTTGTAGAGTATCCATGTAATAAATTCCTCCAAAAATTTAGGGCAAAAAAGTCCCAGTCATATACTATAGACCTGTACCTATTCCCACAATATGATACTGTATAACATATAATCTGGAATTTTTCTAGAGTTATTGCTAGAATATTGACTTTGTCTCAATGAACATATAACTTTCCTAGCAGCAAGGACCACACCTTTTAGCTTTTTTGTATCCATAATAATGCTTAACAGAATGTCAAGGCACACATAATGCATGATATATGTTTGTAAAATGAAAAACAATCATAATTATTATGAAATAATAAGAAAACAGATCTAGAATTGTGAAATAAATCAAATTGATTATTTGAACAGAGATGAAAAACAGTCGTGCTAGAAAAGAAAGATCACTTCAAATTCTTCATACTGCTAATCCCATTCTCTAGAGACTGAGAATTCATCTTTTGGCAGCACAAATAAGCTGAAAATTTTTTAAAGAACAGACTCACATATCTCATTAATTAATTACAGTTGCATAAGCTCTTATTGGTCCAACCGCCTCCTGTTTGATTTTTCCAGCAAGCCCTTGCAGCACAGAAAAGTGATGCTTTACCTAAAAATGAGTTCTTTCAGTTTTTCTCATTTTACAAATAAGAATTTGCCTGGAGAAATCAAATGTCCTCCTGAAAGTTATAAGTTAGTTGAGTAGAACAAGAAGTTGGCCCCAGGTTTGACTGGCTCCAAAACCTGTGTTCTTCCCACTGTACTTTGTTATCTTTCTAAAGTGAAATTTAAAATAAGGGATGGGGATTCACGGAAAACTGACTCATGTTATTGCTATAATTTATTGAGCACAAAGACTTCACCAAAGAAATAATGGCTGCAGGAAGCTGAAATGGGAGAAAACAATTCCACTGTTATATCTTTTTGAAGAGTTTAAAGTTCTCACATGAAAGCACTTGTAATATCTTGTACCTCTCCAATTACACTTGAGATGAACATGCGAGAATTTTTATAATCCTAGTTTGAACCTCCTTTCTAGCCGCCAACATAGGCAGAGAAGTGTCCAGTGTTAGCTGAGGACTGTAGCAGATGAAGTCCCTAAACCAGGGGGGACTCAAAGCAAGGGAAGGTCCAAAACATCAAGTTCAAGGAAACAGGTGGAAAACAACTATCAGATTAAAGCCAAAGGGCCTCTAAACCTCAGTTTCCTTATCTATTAAGTGGGAATGATAGGAGATTTAGTGATTAAAAGGACAATTGTATGTAAAACACTCAAAATAATGCACTGATCAATAATTCTTAGCTATTATGTTGGCACAGCATCGACAAGGTTGAAGACACAGAATCCAGAAGTCAAAGCTGGAAAGGTTCTTTAAAAGAGGAGTTGTATAAATACATGAACCTGAAGTAAGAAAAGTAGTTCCAGATGATAAAGAAACAAAAAGAAAAAGAGCAGTATTTTGCAATGTCAGTGCAAAGATGAGAACAGTCTTTCCTCCCTGCCATTCTGACTCTTTTCTTCCCATGCATATCCGAGCAAGTGTCAGAATGTAGCATATCACCCTTGAAAATTACCTATCCATGGTCAGTGCTATTAACAGAAAGAGAAATTAAGATAAAACTTCATTAATAGTAGCTAATGTTGAGTGGGCACTTTCAATCAGAAATTTTAAGAACCAGCTCATGATTCACCACGTTCTCTCTCCCCTCTCTGGCGACCATGGACACACCTGCAATGATGGAGCCTCCATTAGCCTGGGCCCATTATGAGCAGAGTCCCTCTGCAGACTACGTTGTTCATGCCACATACACCAAGAAATAAACTGCTGCTGTTATAAGCCACCAAGATTTGGTGTTGTTACCACAGAATATTCTAGCCCAGGACTTCTCAAAGTGTGCTCCTGGATCAGCAGCATCAACATCATTGGGAAATATTAGAAAAGCAAGTTCTTGGGTCCCACCACAGGACTGCTAATTCAGAAACCCTGGCGATGGGTCCCAGACAACTGATTGTTTTGAGCTTTATGTTATTTCTAATTGGCAAATAATACTTGTGTATATTTATGGGATACAATGTGGTGTTTGATACTTGTAGACTTTGTGAAATGATCAGATCAGGTAAATAACATCCCCATCATCTCATATATTTATCATTTCTTTGTGATGAGTACGTTTAAAATCCTCTCTTTTAGCTAGTTTAAAATATACAATATGTTATTATTAACTATAGTCAGCATGCTTTACAATAGATCACTAGAACTTACTGCTCCTATCTAACTGAAAGCTTTGAAGCCTTCCATCAATGTCTCCTATGTAGTCTGTCCAGATATTATCCAGCCATTGTTAATATAAGGAGAAATGTTTGCACGACATCAATGTAATATGGCAGACAAGGAGTGTGGACTGGGATGCGCATGTGTGAACGGTGGCGACTTCTCTGTACTAGTCAATGGGACACAAGACACTGTTGAGTGAACATGTGTACTGTGTGGCTGTCGCATTCAAAATGACTGAGTGAGTAGAGCTACAAATCTTCATCAAATTTTGTGTTAAGCTTGAACATTCCTCTGCAGAAACTATTTGGATAATTCAGAAGGATTTTGGGGACGATGCAATGAGTGCAACGCAAATAAAAGTGTGGCACAAACCCTTCAAAGATGGTCACCAATCTGTTGAAAATGATCCATATTCTGGAAGTCCTGCAACAAGCAGAACACCTGAGAATGTTGAATGTGTATGGATTAGGTTAAGAGACGCTGGGAGAACTGTGTGAGGTCCCAAGGTGCCTACTTGGAAGGAGACTGAGGCATCATTGTCCTATGTACAGTGTTTCTTGTATCTTGTATTTTCTTCAATAAATGTGTCTATTTTTTGTATTACATGGCTGGATACTTTCTGGACAGACCTAGTATTTCCCCATCTTCCCCCTCCCCCAGCCCCTGATAACCACCATTCTACTACTTCTATGAATTTGACTTCTTTAGGTTCCACATACAGTAGAGTCATATAGTATGATTCCATATAAAGATTATATAGTATTTGTATCTCTGTGCCTGGCTTAACATAATTGTCTCTAGGTTCATTTATGTTGTTGGAAATGACAAAATTTCCTTTTTAAAAGCTTAGTAGTAATCTGTTGTATCTACACTGATGGATTTTTTAATCCATCATATTTTTTAACCTGAAGTGTTGATGGGCACTTTGGTTGTTTCCATTTGGCTATTGTGAATAATATTGTGAATAATGCTGCAATGAACATAGAAGTGCAGACTTCTCAACATACTGATTTTATTTCCTTTGGGTATATACCCAAAAGTGGGATTGGTGGATCATATGATAATTCTTAGTTTTTTGAGGAACTTCCATGCTGTTTTCCAAAATGGCTGTATTAATTTACAAACCACCAGCAGAGTACCACAGTTCCCTTTTTCTCAGCAACATTTATCTTTCATCTTTTTAATAATAGCCAATCTAATAGGTATAGGGTGATATCTCATTATGGTTTAAATTTGCATTTCTTTGATGAATAGAGATGTTGAGCATCTTTTCATGTTCCTATTGGCCATTGGTGTGCCTTTTCTTTGAGAAATGTTTATTCAGGTCCTTTGCCCATCTTTTAATTGGATCATTTGTTTGCTTGTTTGTTTGTTTGCTATTGAATTGTTTTAGTTCCTTGCATATTTTAGATATTAGCCCCTTATCCTATGTATGATTTGCAATATTTTCTCCCAATCTGCAGGTACTCTCTTCACTCTGCTAATTGTTTCCTTTGATGTGAAAAAGCGTTTTGGTTTGATGTAATCCCATTTGCCAGACACTGTTTCAACATCCACAACTTTACCATTCACATGCATGATAAAGTTTAATAATACTGACTTAGTCTACCTTCACTAATACAAAATTCCTAGCAAAAAGGTCGATTATTATTCACAGTTCATATATAAGGACACTGTAGCCCAAAGAGATAACTTGACCAAAACCATATAATGAGTAAGTTACAGAACTAAAATTTAGGTATAGCAATCTGGATTCAAATGTCAGGCTCTTAATCATTTTGTTATCACCACTGCCTATGCTATAGTAATCTGGTTTCATTAGAAAATCTGATCTGACATGATTAAAAGATTTATTATAGAAAAGTGTTGGCAACTCTGTATTTTATGACTATCAAATATTTAGATTCACTTTATCCAAAAATAATGAAATCTACAAACTAATGGCATCTACGAAATGATAAAGAGAGGCCCTTTGAGGCCTGCTTTAAGAAATAAATAATCATTATTTATAAAATTAGTGAGTTGAAGTTTGTGAGCAAAAAAATTCCCAGAAGGATTATAAGGATTTTACTAAGGTTACCTATTGCTCTGGCAGTTTTGCTTGCCTCACATTTTTTAAGAAAACTTGAAGCTGTCTTCCTTTGTAATTATTGTCCCAGGGTCACTTATGGGTAGGCTAAACCTTCAGCCTTGGAGTGAATTCAAACTATTCCACTGTGAAGAAACCATGGGGCTGGAGATGTGTGAGTGAGGGCAGAGAGATGGAGAAGATGAGGCCAGAGATATGACAGAAGTTAGATTATATAGGATTTTAGAGTCTATCGTAAGGATTTTAATTTTTACTCTGGTGCAGTCTCAACATGTGTTCTGTGGAGGGAAATGATCCTGTGATTGGACAATCATGAATTAAGTGGCATTAAATAAGTTTCTTCCCTCTAGAATATTTCACAGTCTTTACTTCACTACTGAGCACTGTATTTGTCCCAAAAGGTGTAAAAGTATATGACTCATGCTATTGAGTGGATGGTGACACTGTCAACCATAGTTAAGAGTATAGAATGTAGACTAAGTGTGACCAGATGGGATATAACAAATTGAGGTGGTGTATAAAATTTGACATACCCATGGAGAATATCCATATGGAGCTACCCAAAGACAGTTGAGATAAAAGAATTTAGATCTCACACAAGGCATTAGAGATAAATACATAAATTTGGAAATTAATTATAAATAATATTTATGAAGTTTATGGTTATGCTATTCTAATAAAGAAAAAAGGAAAGGATCATCTGGTCTGTCTCAGAAGGAGGGTTAGAGTCTGAATTTTCTTTTTATTCAAATTGTGTAGATCTTTGGGGAATTGCTCAGTTCTCTACTTTACTTTGTCCAATAGATACACAGCATGAATCTGAGAGTTATTTTTCAACCTGTTTTATATTATGAAATATCTTCATATTTGGGCTTGTTGAAGTTTACCAACAAATGAAAGAAAGAAAGAGAGAAAGAAAGGATGAGAGAAAGAAGAAAGAAGAAGAAAGAAAGAAAGATTCAGCTTCTTTCTTTGAAGATTACTTTGCTTCTGTTTTATGTCATCATTGGATTTTTCCAATCCAAATGATGTAACAAAAAACAATATATCCAAGAGATGACTCACCTTTCCAAAATATTGAGAGATATTTGACTCACATCTCAAGAATCACCTTCATTTTTCCCTTGATTTTTTTATTTTTTTGGAAACATAAAACTGAATATTTTGGTAATTGAGTAACTGGATCTTTGTTTAGTTTAATGGCAAATTTGAGCTAATGTACCAAATTAGCAAAATGAATCATAGCACACATTCTCTGGCCAGACTTATTAAATTTCTACTATACAGTCACCTAAAATCTCTTTCATGGGAAATGTATCCACCTTCCAAAGGCAACATGCCATACTCGATAGTGCTGTAGTTCTCATGAGGAATGATTTATCCATTGAACTTGATTGTCAGATTAAACTATATCTAATTCTAAGGCACTGATTGTAAATGTGAATACCTGACCTTGATTCAGAACTATCAATCATGCTTAGAACTTCAGTCAGTTAATCCTGCTGGGATCTTAGACTGTAAAGACCAAAATCACAGAAGTGTGTTTTGCCTTTAGTATGCAGATTTTTTCCATTGCCATAGTCCTGTTATAAAATAATTTCCTTGAGAATTGGTGAAGGTCTTAGAGACTTTATTTACTTACCTAATGTTTTAATTCAATTACTGATAAAACCATGAAATAATTACTTTAGGTAAATAAAAGAGAATAATGGTTTATAGCTTAGGTTATTCAATGAAGAGTGATATTTTCACATTTAAATATTTCATCAAAACTATTCTGAATGATTACCAATGTTTATTTAGTGATATCATCACTAATAGCATATGATCACTTTCCTCTTTTAGCTGAACAAAGCCTAAAAGAGAAGAGCAGATACCAAGCAGGTTTCTTTTTAATCTAGCAAATGTATTTTTATAAACCATTAATTAAATTTTCCTAGTTATAGAAAAAATTGTGTTGCACTACAAAACCTAAGTGAATTGGCCTGCTTGGAAGATTTATCAGCAGAGAAATAATGAGAGTTAGCATAATTGAGTGCTCGACTATATGCTATATGTAGTGAGATAGTTCACAACATATCTCACTACATATAGTGCACTATCTCACTACAATCCATGATGTAGATATGTCTTAAATCTCCATTTTTATTCACAACGACAAGTTAGAAGATGAAGCCACAGCAAGATGAATTAAGTTGTCAATGATCATAAAAGGTAGAGCCAATATTTCAACCAAGGCAGTATGAATCCAATACTGTACTTTTAATTCCTACACCATACTGCCTTTCAAAAAGAAAGAAAGAAAAAACAAAAAGGAAGAAAGGTTGGTCCACATAGAATGAGCTAAGAAAAATATGTTTAGAACAATAGGCAAAGGAAAAGGGAAATAAAGTCAGAATCTGTGTGTAAGAAATGGAATATTATACAATTTTAATAAGATATGTAGAATTAGCACTGCACAATAGTTTTCTCAGTTGAAATTTAAATAGATTTAAAATGATCTATGACATTCTTTTAGGTTAAAACTTTTTTGGAGGGATATAAGTCATAATTATAAATAATAAATCTCTAGAAATAGTCAAATTTACATAGGATAGTATTGCACCTATTATCTGGAGGGGCTTTTTAGCAGGAGTGACCACAAAGTCTGATTTGCCAAGAATAGTCTTGGTACCTTCCTGTTGTTCCAGCTTAATTTTCAACTTACTCCACTTTCATTTTCAATATATCCTGTTGAATGATAAGTTTTGGTCACCTAGATACACCCATGCTCTTAATTCCTCCAAAAATGATAAAGTACATGCTACCAAAGGCAATTTTTGCTTTCCAAGTTTTTCCTCATAGAAAACTAATGGTTCCCATGAATTGGTCTACTGTGAGTGCAGTCATAAAATATCTAATATCTAAAACACTTTTGCTCAATAAGTAAGTATAGCCCTTTTAAGAATTATATGTTAGGCCGAGCGCGGTGGCTCACGCCTGTAATCCTAGCACTCTGGGAGGCGGAGGTGGGCGGATCGTTTGAGCTCAGGAGTTCGAGACCAGCCTGAGCAAGAGCGAGACCCCATCTCTACTAAAAATAGAAAGAAATTATATGGACAGCTAAAAATATATATATAGAAAAAAATTAGCCAGGCATGGTGGTGCATGCCTGTAGTTCCAGCTACTCGGGAGGCTGAGGCAGGAGGATCGCTTGAGCTCAGGAGTTTGAGGTTGCTGTGAGCTAGGCTGACGCCACGGCACTCACTCTAGCCTGGGCAACAGAGTGAGACTCTGTCTCAAAAAAAAAAAAAAAAAAAAGAATTATATGTTAGTTTTTTAGAAGAACTACATCAAAAACACTGAAGAATTAAACTAAAATCTGCAATATCTTCTGACATAATTGACAAGAATTCATATTTTCAAGAATAGTAGCAATAAGAGCAAGAATACCATTTGACATATTAAAACTTTATATGTTGGTAAAATGAGGTTGAACCAACAGTCATTTTAGGTTCTAAATAAAACAAAACTGTTTCAAGAAACAAACAGCTTTCAACAAGCACTCATGTAATAATATTTTTATACCATTTTTAGTCTTTGCAAAATTTGATAAACATATAACAGATGATTTACCTTGGTATTTTTGTGTGTGATCTATTAGATGAATAAAGTAGATGAATAAATTATTCTCTAATTTGTTCTATTTCTATTTGCATTATTTTAAATCCAAGTTAGGACCATGGAAATAGCTCAAAGGATAATCTAGAGACAGTGTATTTATTTTCTATTGCCATGTAATTATCACAACCTTAAAACATTATCTCACAGTGTCCATGGCTCAGGAGTCCAGGCACAACTTAACTGTGTCCTTTTCTCAGAGTCTCACAAAACTACGGTCAGGGGGCTGGCTAGGCTGTGTTCCTCTATGGAGCTTTGGGGTCCTCCTCCAAATTCATACAGTTGGCAGAATTCAGTTCCTTATGATTACAGGACTGAAGTTTGCATTTTCTTGCTATCAACCATGGGCCACTTTTAGCTCCTTGGGTTGGCCCATGGTTCCCTGCTCTGTGGCCCTCTCATAGGCCCTCTCATGACATGACAACTTACTTCTTTAAAGCCATTGAAGGAAAGTCTCAGAAAAGGGCTTTCATCTAATAACGTCATGCCCACCAAGGATAATCTTTCTTACAAGTAACACAAAATCAACTGTACTTACCTTCTGCAAAATTCCTTTTCATTTTCCATGTGTGTAATTCATCCAACTGGGTGATGTTCCATCCCCTTAACCCTATTCTACAGGTTAGAAGCAAACAAGTCACCAATTTTTGCACTCAAAGGGAGGGATTTACAAAGTGATTGTAGTTCATTGAGGATGTGTCCACCTGAGGGTGTGTCCACCACAAGTAACGACAATACCTTTCATTTCCTTTGAAACTCCCTAGAATACTTAGGAAACAAAATATGGCTAATAAATACTTGTTGATTTGAAAATTTAAAAATGAATGTGGCCATTTGGATGATTTCAAAGGCATCTTCAAACAGAACAGAGTATTGATGTTCTCCAAATTTTGGAACTAATTTAGAGATTTAACAAGAGTCTCAGTTTTGCCAACAGCAAAAAATAAAAATAAATTAAAAAATTAAATCTTCCCAACTTCCAAATAATCTTTCATGTAAAATCTCCTCCATCTTCTACCTGTCTGTCTTTAAGAAATATGCATCGCACAGATGGCACAAGCTTTCTGGGAATGGAAGGAGGGAAGAGGGTAGCATAGATATTCGCAGTGACCATCCAGCAGAATATTACTTACTGGCCCTAAGCAAGTCATCAGAAGACATAAAATGCCTTTTTTATTATAGATGAACATTTAGGTTCTTAGGCAGGTGAAATGCTCTTCTTAAGGCATGTTTTCCTCTAAGAAGTAGTACCATTGTGGAAAAAACTAGTATTTTAGGTCATCTAAAAAGATACTAGAATGATTTATTTGTGTAGCCATATAATTTCATAATGCTTTTATAATTTAGATGATTAGTTCTACATTAGATAATTAACGTAAAATCAATAAATTCATTTTTAAACATAAAACAGATGTTTAAATATACCATGAAAGGAATAAATTATGGTTGCAAAGAAACTGGCAACCGTGTGATTTCACTTTCACCTGCTCATATGCCTCACATGTGTGGCTCACTGGCAAAGAATGTGCTTACGAGCCCTGGGGCAAAAACCAAAACCATGTCAGTCTGTTTTCACTGATGTCACCAAAAGACTCATGATCTGCCAACACAGTTCCAATGCCATAAACTCAAGTGAGTGAAAACTGCTTGTTACTCAGCAGAAAATGGAATCAGATCTCATCTGGGCCTTATTTGCTCTCTCTACGGGAATTTTGTGAAATAAACACCTCTGACTCAGTATTCTCCACTGATGGAATCTCTCAAAAATACAAAGGAAATAAACCCTCTTTTTAAATATTGGGTATTTTCCTTGTGAATTACAACAGAGTGTAGATAACATATGAAAATCAGGTTGTTTCTATGTCTTCTAAATTTTCAGAAATTTCTAAAATATCTCAAACATTGTATCAAATTAATCACTGCAGGTCTATTTACAATAGCTGCTGTATTTAGAAAAAACTTTATCATACTTGAGTTTAATGTTAAATCTTAACAGACTCCTGGAAAGGTAAACCCGTAGAGTTGGTGATGAGGAATTTAACTGTAGGGAATCTCTACAAACTGTGGGCCCAAACATAAGGATATAAATTGTTGGGGAGTTATAAACAGAAGTGAAGACATTGTCTTATTAAGTTGAAAAAAACACATGATGGGTCATATTTCCTAATAATTCGATCTCTGTCACATTGAATTTAAATAAAAATTTATTGAGCAATTTATTTTGCATCATAACAAAAGGGTGAACTTTGAAAGCAAGGCTCCATAAGAGAACCTACAATTTCCCTCTCATGCAAAATTTGAAGCTAAATTCAAAATATTATCTACTGCTATTATTTGCAAGCAGTTTCTTTTTGTTATTTCTTTTTTTAATTTTATAATTTTTTTTTATTTCAGCATATTACAGGGGTACAAATATTTAGGTTACACATATTGCCTTTGCCCTGCCCAAGTCAGAGCTTCAAGTGTGTCCATCCCCCAGATGGTGCACACCACATCCATTAGGTGTGAATATACCCACCCGCCCCCCACCTGCCTGACACCTGATGAATGTTACTATTATATGTGCACAGCAGTTTCTTTATAATTTTAGTTATAGTATGTATAGTGTATGTATATATTTGTACTATATATAATAGTGTATTTTATGTATATTTTATGTCAATTTTATACTACATATATGTATGTGCATACATAAAACAAAGCCAAGTAAGGAAGAATACAACTTCTATAAAATCTTCACAGTTTTTCAGAGGAGGAAAGACAAAGTTGGATATTTGTTGAGATTTTGAAGTCAGGTTTACAGTGGCTCTTTCAGTATGGGGTCTTGCTTAGAGATATGCAAGGTTTATGTAGTTTGCATAATACATTGGAACATCTGTTTTATATTTAATAATTTTTACAAATGTATTTATTGTTTTTACACATTAAATATAACAAAAAATATCTAAAAATACAAATACATATGAAATTACATAGCTACACAAATCCTTCTTGTATCTTTTCTGGACAACCCAAAATATTATTTTATTTTTGTAATAGAACTGTCGCTTGGAGAAAAAAGAAAAGGTCCTAAGAAGGGTAATTCACTTACCTAAGTAATAACCTAAATCTCTATCTATAATAAATGGGACATTTCATGTCTTCTGATGAATGATTTCGTAAGTGCTATTATTTAGTAAGTACTATTACTTAGTAAGTAGTACTCTGCTGGCTGGGCATTATGCATGTCTATCCTACCTCTTTATCCACCTTCACTCCCAGGAAGCTTATTCCACCTGTGCAATGCATTTTTCTTCAAAACAGATAGAGCAAAGGGTTGATCTTATTGATAATTTTGTTTCCCTTATGCATAAATTCGGGGTTGAGATCCTTCTTGAATTTCTAAATTACTCCTGAAATTTGGAGAAGGCTTTAGGTCAATTGATGCCACAACACTTCTAGAGATCAACACTCTGCTTTCTTTAAGAATTTTCTTCAGAACCATCCAACAAGCCACCTGCCTTTTTAAGTTTTCAAGTCAACAAGTATTTATTAACTATCTTTTATATAATAAGTACTATTAGGAGATTTGGAAGATCATTGCCTTTGGACCATTTTCTGGCTAACTCCTTGACCTTAAATTTGGTTTAAAATAATATAAATAGAGCAACATGGAACACAGGTAATCAACAATAAATTATAATAGAAATAGATAAGAAGGAAAATACCAAGTTAAATCATCAGACATGTGTTTATCAGGCTCTGCACAGAAAAGAATTTGAGGTGAAGATTATTGTGCATATAGAAAAGCTGATTGATTCTTAAAATAGTGTTTATGAAGAACCTAAAGTGATTGTTGCTTCTAATGCACTTTATTGACATCCTGAGTTTTAGTTTGTCAAGCTATCTGCCTGCTCCTACAACAACAATCCTAGAAAATATTATTTTTAAAATAGAGAAAATCTTAATAAAGAAAACATGTGTGGCAAATAATCCCAGCCAATGTTTAAATACATACTTATCTTTAGAGGATTCAAACAATAGAGTTAACATGTAATTCAAAATATCCACACACCCAAAATAATCCTTGTCAACTGCTTTTGTGTATCTTTCCAGAAAACAAATTCTAACCATGCACAAATATAGAAAGAGTAATCCATTATTTTCTTTTCAAAAAATGGTTATTTTTTGAATAGGTGATATGTTCAACAGGTTCAAAATTTAAAAGATACAAACAAATAGACAATGAAAATGTCTCATTTACCTTGTCCCTTAAATTTATTCCTATATTTGGGTAATTAGTGTACCAGTTATTGTGCATACTTTCAGAAATGTTTTATGAATATATATGCAAATGTATATATGTCTGATGTCATCTCATAAACATCTGAATGTTGCATTTTTTTAATCTTATAATAAGCAGGATTTCTTCAACTCTTCACCTGCTCTGGCCAAGCTTCTAGGTGTTTATCATTAAAGCTCTTCATTAGCTCCTTGTTTTTTCCCTTTAAAAACTCAGGAGGAAAAATAAATGTCGGAAAAAAAAACCCTTTTGCATACATTTTTTCTTGTAAGACATTGGAAGTACACAATTTAAGCAATTATTTAAAATGCAATGTATTGATGGCAAAAACCTGACTTGAGGTCATTTTCATATTTAGAAATGTCTAAACATTTTAGTTAACCCTAAATTTAACAAGTTAAAAAACTTTATGTGTCTGCTTGAAAAGCTAATGCATCCCCACAGTTGTATTAGTATTAATAGGTACCTAGATAAAATTAGATTGTATTTGGAATTTTGTGTCTAGTTCCAGGCACTATCATTTCAAAGGTATACTTCATTAAAGCAAAATTATACATCTAGAAGAGGCTAATCTGAATAAGAATTTCCTGGGAAATCAGACTACAGGAGGATTGTATTCTAGGACTAGAGGGTTTGTGTTTTTGGAGTAGATGAGCAGGGAGAAGAACATGCATATAAGCTTCAAATATGTGAAGGGCTCCCATGCTGAAGAGTTATTGGATGGATTCTGAGCTTCTTCTCAAGAACTGTTTATCAGACTGGTCCAACAGGGAGCAATATACTCAGGAAGTGACTGTCCTCAAAAGCTGAGATTGCTAACCACAATTATGTAAAAGTTTCCCTAGAGACAAACAAGAAATCCCAACTTTTCCTGGGGCAGGAAAGGAGAAAAGCAGAAAGAGAGGGGAGTCCATAAAAGCATGAAGTCTTGGGAAAACTCTGCCTTCAAGTGATGTTGATGGGAAAGGGTTAAAAAGAAGTTTGTTCCAGAGTGAGGACCTTACAGGTTATTCCTACCCCCATACACCCTCCCTCACCACCAACAACAGATTCCTTTCTCAAGATTAGACTTAGTTTTGTGTTTTTCTTACTAAACTTCTCCACTGTCTTTGAGAATATGCCTAACTTTTCACTCTGTTGCCAATATTTTCCTAGGAGGAAATTCAGCTAACATTGGGATTGTTGATGGGTGCCAATGTGAGATCTGATCACCATAATTTCTCACTATGATTTCTTTTGGAAGGTATCCAGGTTGATATTTTGTGACATCTACTCTTCCCAATGTTCTAAAATGACTCCATTGTGGCATTGCAATAGATTTGTCTATCTAGCATATAAGTAAACATTAAAAAAGTATGATAATGGTTTATAGTGAGCTAGAAAAATTGTTTATGGCACTTTTAAAACCAGAAAGGCTGCATTTTAAAGGACTCAAGCACAAGAGGAAATGAAGAGATGTGCTAAGATTACTTGAAGGCGGCCTTATCTCTGAGGGAAAGGCTTTATGAGCAAAGCCTGTTCACTGCAGCTGGGGTGGCTTGGAAAGCTCAAAGAAATGCAAACAATGGAAAGTCAACAATCATAGAATGCGGTTAGGGATCTCCAGGGTGGAATTAGGAGGTACAATAGGAAGTGTTTATGTACAAAAGGAAGTTTTGTAAATGGTTTTGACATTGACCATGGGATTTCAATAATTTTAAGTTTATTGGAACATAAATTGTACATAAGTGGAAAAACTAATAAATGCTCTGTGGCTCTGTGATCAGTGACCCTACTAATAATATCTTAAATGTTAAATTTGCATTTAACATAATATTGTGTAGGTAAAATCTTCAGCTTTAGAGGTTTGTTATTTTCATTATATAGGTTTCAACAATATATAGCTCAAGGTCAGTATATAGTTTTTTTGTTGTGTATTGAAAGAGATTGCAGGATCTTCTGAAATTTCTAAAATCACTTCATTATCTAAAAAATTCTATATGAAATTATTAGATGGTATGCAATTCAGTAGAACTTAAGTTTGAAAATTACATTGACTCTATTTCAAATTGAAGGTACAGTACAATTTAAAATAAGAAGGCAATGTAAGACATTAGCATCAATATAAGTTCCGCCACATGTGCCAGAAAAATAATTCAGTATAAGCACCTCAGTTAAATTTTAAGCCATTAATCCAGATATTTGGCCTACATAACATCAAACATCCAATTGTACTAAGTAATTGATACTTTATGAAAATAATTATTTCTTTAAGACAGATACATATTCTGATCATTTGTTTAATTTTGGTGTTACTATATCTATGTGAATAAAAATTGCTTAACTGTCTTTTTCTTGACATAAATTTATTGGGAAACTAAATTATTTGGCTTTTAGTGCATACATGAACTCTGCATTTTACTTTATTTTGTAGATCCAATCTCTATTTCCTTTTATTATATACGATGGATATAATAGTGTTTACTAAGCATTAAAAGATGCGGTGTGCTAATTCCTATAACATAAACTTCTTCTCACATTAAATACTGGGTAGAAATTCACATCTCTAATGTTATTTTTGTCAGGTCATTTCCTCTGGCTTTAATAACCACTATGAAATATTTAAGCAGTTTGCTTCATGTTCATCAATAGTCAACCACTGTCTAAAATTCCTGACGAAAATTCATTAGTGGCCTTCTTAAATAACTATTAATAAAATGTCAATAGGCTTAAACTTTACTGAACCTGAGTTTTGCTCTTTGTCATCATTCCAAATCTAATTTGACTTTTGCCATAATAAGTTCCCTTCCTCTCAGGCACAAACCCGCATTCATTTCCTTTTTTCAGGACTCTATCAATATGTTACTCTTAGCTATAATGTACCCAGTGCAGTCAGTTTGTACTTCATCAATGAAAGAAGTCATTTATTCATTTCATAAAAATGATTTATGGATGAGAACTTTAAGTACACAGCAAGGCAAAAATAAGAGAATAACAGTTTGGGCCATGAATGCAGGTGCTGTTTAAAACTCTCCAGTGCTTTGTACATAAAGAGAACTTTTACATGCTGTAAGAGATTTCACGTTTTG
Source organism: Eulemur rufifrons (assembly GCF_041146395.1). Lineage (NCBI taxonomy): Eukaryota > Metazoa > Chordata > Mammalia > Primates > Lemuridae > Eulemur > Eulemur rufifrons. Next base: position 40,580,161 of record NC_090997.1, read on the forward strand.
CTAAGTGGGTCTGATTATGCCTTGAAGAATACTGTTCCTCAGGTTCAAATTCTCAACAAATATCTATATTCATGTGGAGAAAGAAAGAAAGAAAAAAGGAGGTTCTTATTTTTATGGCACAAGTGGTGCTTATAGCATCTGTAGCTGTCAACTTGAAATTAAAACAAGAAATCTGTTTGCATGTGACAAGCTTAAATCAACTCCAAAGGATGTCCAAATTGGACAGAGCCTTGATTTTGTCACCATGGTCCCAACATTTCAGTTTAGATTAAGAACAGATTCATGTTCTATTGTGTCTCTGGAAGGAGTTACTTTTCTTTTCCCAGCTGCTGAGAAAGAAATAGTGACTAACATTAATTACCATTACACTATTCCACAACAGAGAGAGCTACCCTGAGGCACAGAAATTAATTTGCCCAATTCTTAAGAAGACAAATAATATACCTTTTGGATTTTTTAAGGCTGTGCTAATAGGTATAAGTTAAAAATAATATAATATAATGTATTATAGTATATTTTTCACATTAATAAATTATTTATATTGTACTGAATAGGACTTAGATACCTGGGAAAATTTTTATTTAGAAAACTGTTTTCTTTCCTATACAAAAATAATCACTTCTATTACTTACGGAAAATTCTTTTTATCTTAAATGATCACAGTATTTGCTAATAAATTTTATTTTAGATTTGTTGCTTTGGATTAACATGCCACACCAAAAAAAAAAAAATACAAAAGTAAATTTGATCACTGCCCAAGGATAAAAGTCTAGATTTAACACATTCTAAAAATCTAAAATTATTTAAAAACATAGCCACATCTGAAGATAAAGTGAATGTCTTTCTCCTAAAAGACAAAGAAATGAATAATCTGAACCCTGAGGCAATAATCTGAAAGTGGCCTGAAAGTATTTGAACTCTTTGCTCAGGAATATTAGAACCATGAGGACTTTGCCAACCCGCTCATCCTTTCACAGACGTAAGTACGCAGTAACTGACGTTTGTGTTTCCTACTCTACTTACATTTGGAGAAGAAAAATATATTGTCATCATTTGAGACACCCTGGAGTAGTGGAAAGTGTAGATTTTATATGTGCCCTTGTGTCAATTATTCACTTCAGGGAATTGTGAGGATTTGAAACAGCAATATAGAATTCTAGCAAAGGCTAAGGTCTCAAGAAATGCTTACCTAACCTGATCTAAAATCTCACATTTATTCATTCATTTACTTATTCCTTAATAATTAGATAATATGCAATTCAGAAAAACATATTAGTTGTTATATTGATAACATACAATTACATATTATATGTTATTTTATATATAATTAATATAATTTGTTATAGTAGTTAGGATATGATGCTGCAATAAAAAAATAGATCCCAACATTTTAGTAGCTTAAAACAATAGACTTTCATTTCTTTCTTATTTTAAGATCCTATTCATTCAGACAAGTAATTTAGGATCCAGGCTGTCACCAGCCATGTCATCTTTAAACCTGACTATTAAAATCACCCAAGATTAATTCACAATGGGTAACAGAGTTAAATCTAAGGCATGAAACTATAAGAATTCTAGAAGATGAGGTTGGAAAAACTTTTCTAGATATTGGCCAAAGCAAAGGATTTATGAAGCAACAACAAAAATAAATAAATGAGACCTGATCAAATTAAAAAGTTCTGCACAACCAAGGATACAATCAACAGAGCAAACAGAAAACCTACATAATGGGAGAAAATATTCCCATGTTATACATCCGATAAAGGCCTGATAACCAGAATCTATAAAGAACTCAAGCAAATCAACAAGAAAAAAATCAAATAACCCCATTAAAAAGTGTGCAAAGAACATGAACAGAAACTTTTCAAAAGAAGATAGACTAATGGCCAAACACATGAAAAAATGCTCAACGTCTCTAATCATCAAGGAAATGCAAATCAAAACCACAGCAAGATATCATTTAACTCCAGTGAGAATAGCTTTTATCAAAAAGTCCCAAAACAACAGATGCTGGAGAGGATGTAGAGAGAATGGTACACTTAAACACTGTTGGTGGGACTGTAAACTAGTACAACCTCTGTGGAAAGTATAATAGCGTGGGAGATACCTCAAACAACTAAAAGTAGACCTACCATTGGATCCAGCAATCCCACTACTAGGTATTTACCCAAAGGAAAAAAAGTCGTGTTATAAAAAAGACACTTGTACTAGAATGTTTATAGGAGCACAATTCACAATTGTAAAGATGTAGTATCAACTCAAGTGCTCATTAGTACATGAGTGGATTAATAAAATGTGGCATATGTATATCATGGAGTACTGCTCAGCCACAAAAAGGTGATATAGTATCTTTTGTAACAACCTGAATGGAGCTGGAGGCTATTCTTCTTAGTGAAGTATCACAGAAATGGAAAAACAAACACCACATGTACTCAAATAATAAATTGGAACTAATCAATCGATCAACACTTATGTGCATATATGGTAGTAAAATTCAAGGGAAATCAAGTAGACGGGAGGAGGGAGAAGGGGATAGGTAAATTTACATCTAATGAGTACAATGCATCCTAATTGTCCGAAGAGCACACTTATAACTTCAACTCAAACTGTACAAAAAGAAATTATGTAACCAAAACTTAAGCACCCCTGTAAGATTTTGAAATAAAAAAATGAATACAAATAAATAAATAAAACATATCTACAAGCATACTTCCTAAGAATAAGAAAAAGAAGAAAAGAAAAGATCACCCTAAGAGTTGCTCTCCCCGTTGACTGGGAAGGGAAAAGAGAACAGAAAAGCACATGAGAGATTTTTATACTCCAGCTCTGGAACCCAGATTCTATCCATTAGAATTCAGTCTCATGGCCCCAACTAAGGCAAGAGAAGCTGGGGAGTACACTCAGCTGTGTGTCCAAAGGGACAGATATCAGATTTGGGCCTCTGCCAAATCGAGTTTAGAAAAGCAAACCAAAAAAAAACTACAAATCTGTTTAAACTAAAATTCTGGATCTTGCGTTACTTCTTAGTAAGAAGGAAATGTTTTTTTTCTTTTTTTTTTTTGCAATACTAATTATTATTATTACTATGACTGGCAAACATAAATGCACAAGCACTAAATAAATGTGAGTCATGTGCTCAAGAGACTGTACAAGAGACAGTGAAGTATAATAGTTAGGAATGCAGAGTCCATCATGTGCCTGGGCTGTGCAGCTTCTTGTTCTGTAACCTTGGGTGAATTACCCAACCTCTCCTAGTGTCAGCTGTCTTATCTATAAAACAAAAATTATAATACTACCTACTTCATTAGGATGCAGTGCGATTAAATGAGTTACACATAAAGCAATTAGGACAATTCTTGGTACACAGTAAGTGTTCCACAAGTTCATAATGTTATAATAAACACAGTGACTGCTTTGCTCATGGAGCCTCTATTTTAATTCCTTGCTACAACAGTTTTCACATCTTTTAAACACAAGGAATTGTAAACGAAGTGCAAAGGGATTTCAATTCCAATTCAATTAGCCAGTGAGTTCTGTGATTTTTTTCAAGTTCCTTTTCATTTCTAAGGCAGAATGAGAAACTCAAGGATGAATGAAGAACACTAGAGGCAGTAAGTAGCACATTCAACTCAGCCACTCATATAATGTATTTCTTACCTTACCTCCATCCTCCTCACTAGAAAGGAAAGGTTAGACTGACAGAAGAGTAAAAGAAAGAAATTGTGTGGGGAAGTAGAGAAATTATGGCATTTCTTGGGATCTAACCCAATAGTCGTTCTGAAGTGCAGCATGGGATGAGGGAGGGATGCGGGAACAGTGTGAGAGTGAGCCATTATGCTGATGATGGGTGAAATTCTAAGATACCCTTGACAGGCTGTAAAACAGGTCCAAGCGCAAAAGCTCATAAACAGCAGGCACTGAGATTCCTTAGCACTGCCACTCATATTAATAGCCGGTTACATCTATAAATGTGGCAATCAGAAAAACCCAGTCCAGATTCTGCCCCTCTCTCTCTTTTGTTGCTGTTCTTTTTAACAGCTTTATAGAGACATAATTCACCTACCTGTAAATTCACCTTTTTCAACGTGTATAATTCAGTGTTTCTCATATATTCACAGAATTGTGCAACCACCTCCACTATCTAATTCTAGAACGTTTTATCACCTGAAAAGAAACTCTGCAACTGTTAGCAGTCACTCCCCACATCCCCTGGCAACTACTAATTTTCTGTCTATCTCTATGGATTTGCTTATTCTGGGCTTTTATATAAATGGAATCTCATATATGTGGTTCTTGTGACTGGCTTATTTTACTTAGCATAATGTTTTCAAGGTTAATCCATGCCGTAGCATGTATCAGCACTTCATTCCTTTTTATGGCTGAATAATATTCTGTCGTAGGGATATGCCACTTTTGTCTATCTGCTCATCAGTTGGTGGACATATGGGTTGTTTCCATTTGTTGGCTATTGTGCATAATACTTTTATAAATATTCATGTATAAGTTTTTGTGTGGAGATATGTTTTCATATCTCTTGGACATATACCTAGGATTGAAACTACTTGGTCATATGGTAACCCCATGATTAATTTTGAGGCATTGCCAAACGATTTTCTAAAGAAGCTGCATCATTTTACATTCACAACAGCAATATATGAGGATTTCAGTTTGTCCACATCTTTACCAATGCTTGCTGTTGTCTGTTTTTTTTTTTATTATAGTTATCCTAGTGGGTATAACGTGGTCTCTCATTGTGGTTTTTATTTGCATTTCTCTAATGACAATGATGTTGAAAATCTTTTTGTGTGCTTATTGATCATTGGCATGCCTTTTATAGAGAACTGCCTATTCAAATCTTTTGCCTATTTTTCAATTGGGTTTTTTTATTGTTATGAGTAGTTTTATAATCTAGATACAAGTCCCTTATCAGATGTATGATTTACAAATATTTCCTCCCAGTGTATTGGTGGTTTTTTCACTTTCTTGATGGGATCTTTTGAATATAAAAGTATTTAATTTTGACTATTTCTAATTTATCTATTGTTTTTACTTATGGTTTCATATCTAAGAGACCGTTGCCTAATCCAAGGTTATGAAGATTTACTCCTATGTTTTATTCTAAGAGTTTCATAGTTTTAACTCTTACATTCAGAAGCTGATCTATCTTAAGTTAGTTTTTATATATGGTGTGAGGTAGGTATCCAACTTTGTTCTTTTTCATGTGGATGTCTAGCTGCTCCTGCACCATTTGTCGAAGACAGTTTTGTGTTTTTTTCCTTGTTGAATCATCTTGGCACTCTTGTCATCAATCAATTGATCAGAAATGTAAGGGTTTATTTATGAATTCTACCCCTCTATCTTGCCTCTAATATTATTAATAAACCTGAAAGACTGAGAGGAGAGAAAATGAGTCCAGGCAATAAAAATTCTCCAGGTGAATACAGCACAACTGACCAGCTTTGCCTTATGTTCTGTGGAATGTTTGGTAGGCTATCTATTGACAGGCACCAGATAATGGAAATAGATACTTGAATGTCACCAATGACCTTTTACAAGACAAACTAAATTGTCACTTTTTTGGTGTTGTCACCTGATGTTTGACATTACTTTCTACCTCTCCTAGAAACTTGGCTTTGTTCCCTTTCCACCTTTCTGGCTGTTCTTCTTCAGTCTACTTGGCTAACTTATTTTTTTCTCTACTAATCCACACCTTAAAAATTGGTTGATAGGGCTCTATTCTTCATCCTCTCATTTTATTTTAAGACTTTTGGTTGCTATCCAATATCCATTACTATCCGTTTTGCTAATATCAGAAGCTCAACTTTTAGCTGGACACGTTGCTTCAAAAATAAACAGCCATATGTCCCAACTTCCCCTGCACTTCACTCTGACTAAATTCTAAATTTATGTGACTAAATTCTGGCTAATAGTATGGAAGCAAAATTGTTGTGTGAACCTGGGAAATTTCTTAAAACATTAGAGTATACATTCTTGTTTTGTTCTTCCTCTTGCAATGCAATGGGGATGGCTGGAGCCCCAGTTGCCATCTTGGACTTAAGGATAAGAGCCACACCCAACAAATGGCAGAATAGAGAACATGAAAGAGGCTGGGTTCCTGATGACATTATGGAGCTGCCATAACATTCCAAGCCAGTATTCCAGGACTTTTATTTTTTGGAAGAGAAGGAAAAAGGGCTTTTTTACCATTTTTAAAACATGACCATTTGGGAATTTTAAAAATTCTATCTAGCAAAAACTTTCTAAAGGCCATACAATCATCAGACACTGAAAAAATATTTATTGTGCTTCTACTACCCATCTTATAGTGTGCCAGGTATTATGGGATGTAGTGGCTGTCCTAATGATGTCCAGAGCCTATCTGGGGCAACATGCATGCATATATACATACATAACTCCCCAGGTGGTTATTCCTAGTAATCATATTATAGAAGATGTGCACTGTTTCAGGGCAATATGAACAGTTAATCTTGTCAAAGTTTCAAGGAAGCTTCATGGAGAAGCAATATTTTTATTGAGACTTGATAGATTTTGTGAACAAAAGAGAAAAATCATCTTAGAGGATGTGGGGTTAACAAATGTACACATGTGAAAGTTCATCGTTAGTTTAAAAAATGAGTTATTAGGTGTGGTTAGAGAAAAGGCTAGTATGTGTATGTAACAGAGAAATAGAGAGAGAGAGAGAAGAGAAGAAGAGGCAGAGAGAGCTTGGGGAGGAGCAGAATATCAGAGCAGAAATAAGCAATATAGGGTATTTCAGAGAAACAGGAAAATGTGGGGTATTGCATGTCAAATTGAGAATTTCTGGTTTAGCTTATAAAAAAGATAATCAAAACATGGTCCAGGTCCTTAAGTAAACTCTAATTTTGGCTGCCTAAAGTACTATGATGAGAAAAATCCTGAATCTGCAAGTGAGCTCAGCAAAGAGTGACACAAAGTATTAGAAATGCCTTCATTAGCTTGGAACATGTGATGGTTAATTTTATGTGTCAATTTGGCTGGGCCACAGTGCCCAGATATGTGGTCAAGCATTATTCTAGATGTTTCTCTGAGGGTGATTTTGGATGAGGTAAACATTTAAATCTGTAGACTTTGAACAAAGTAGATAGTTCTCCATAACATGGATTAGCCTCATCCAATTTGTTGAAGGCCTGAATAGAATAAAAGACTGACCTCCCCTGAGCAAGGCAGAATTCTGAGTCTCATGCTTTTGAATGTGAACTGCAATATCAGCCTGGGTCTCCAGACTGATGGCCTTTGAACTTGAACTACAGCATTGGCTCTTCTCTGAGTCTGCAGCCTAATGTCCCACCTCATGAATTTTAGACTTGTCACTATCACACTTCATAATCTCATGAGACAATACCTTAAATATGTCTTTCTCCCTCTTTCTTTCTCTCTCTCTCTCTCTCTCTCTCCACACACACACACACACACACAGCCTATTGGTCCTGTTTTTTGGTAGAACCCTAATACCAGAGGATAGAGCGTTAGAACATGAAGAATTATAAAATGTTTTGAACCTTGACAACATTTAGAGGTAGGTGTTATTATTACCCTTGTTTTACATATGAGGATAACTAAGACAAAGAGAAATTAAATGACATGAGCCTGGAACTTTGGCTGTGGGGGGCTAAAGATAATGCCCTTCCTGGAGGCCACCCATCTTTTCAGCATACTCCTGCTGATGTAGTTTTAGGGAAACAAGTTGTTGAAGGCATTAAGCTACAACCTGCCATGTGATGGACTTGAGGTTTCTTTGGAAACTCCATGCCCTGAAAAACTCAGTAGCCATGCCAACTATTTGCTTTCAGTCAGTTCCATGTGTAGCCATAGTCAAAGGCCAGGATTAACAGACAGGATTTTTTCAACCTAAGGATTCCAGTCTTTTATTTTCTGGTCTCTATGTGATCAACCAGTGTAGAAACTTATCTCCATTTATTTCATAAATGGCCATTGCTTCAAGTCTTCTGAAAAAAGGTGAATTGGGGTGGGAAGATGACTTCTAAGAAATCCTATTGGCTTTATCTTCAAAAGACATGCAGGCTCCAACCACTTCTTATCTCTCCACTGGTACGTTCTAATGCAAGTCACCATGGTCTCTCTCCTAGATACTGCAATATCTTCCCAACTAGTCTTTTTGCTCCACCCTTGCCCCTATATTGACTACTATCAAAACAGATACAAGAGATACGTTTATACTTTAAATCAGATCAATTACTCCTCTGCTCCAATTCTTCAAAGGCTCCCAACCTGAGCAAAGGCCAACATTGTCAGAGTGGTCCACAAGGCTACACAGAGTCTGTTTCCATTCACATTAATTCTTGGGCTTTACATACTCTTTCTAGTCACGCTGGCCTCTGCCATTCCATAGACCCACCTGGCATACCTCAAGATCTTTCACACTGACTAATCCCTCCACCTGAAATGCTCCCTACCCAGAGAGCCATGGGGCGGAGGGTGCTCAATCCTGCAACTCTTGCAAGTGTTGGGATAAACGAATCAATAGGGACTACCCTACCCACCCTATTTAAAATGACACCACTTTACTCCACCTTATCTTGTCTGTCTTTCTGTCTTTCTTTCCTTTCTTTTTCCTTCCTTCCTTTCTTCCTTCCTTCCTTCCTCTTTCCTTCTTTTCAATAGCACTTGGAAACATTGTAGGCACTCATTAACTGTTTGCTAAATGAGTACATATACTTTTACTTGACCTTTTTCCAAAGGCAGGACTCCATTGTCTGGTCAAGGATCCTTAAAGGAACTACGGTCTGACCATCTGCTAAGGCTTTAGTTTTGTCACTGCTGTTTCAGTGTGGACACAGAAAGAGCTGATTTATTCACTTCTGTAAGGGTGCAAATTATGGAAATCCCAGTCAAGGCAATTTGGAACAATATGTAGATAATTCCTCCCTTAGCAAAGAAGAAAATAATCTGTCTTTCTATTTCTACTTGAAGACTATCTAAATTCAGCTTCAGTGTCCCTATCTGAAGAGTTCTCTGAAGCCATTAAGTAGCAGTCAACACTCTTTCACATTCTGAATGTGTTGTACTTTTCCTTGCATATTATGGCTTCAGACCATAGGTGCTGTGCTTTCCAAGAGGATAGCTTGATTGTGTCTTGCTATTACATAACAATGGTCATTCACTCTCTAGACTGCAGTATCTGCAGCACTCTTTACCCAACTGCCTCTACTATGCCATTGTCACATTTTAATTTTTCCATTTCCAGTACAAAATTCTACCATATAGTTTGAGATGTTTTTCTATATATAATAGTAAAAAACTGGCTTAAACAAAATAGAAGTTTATTCATGTCTCAGGCAACAAAAGACATATGAGATCTAGGCTTCTTCCAATTCTCAGGTTCAATAAATTGAAATCATGATCCAAGCAATATGCTAGAGTTTCAGCTACACCCTCCTCTTCCAGTTAGTAGATTAAGAAAAGGGGCATGATAAAAGTGATCCTCTCTTAAATGAGAATTCTAGGAATTCACAGACAGCACTTCTGCTTATATCTCATTAATTAAATATTAATATCAGTCATATGGCCACCTCCAGATTAAAGGGAGTCTCTTTATCATAGAGGAAATATGTCTAGCAAAAAATCAAGGTTCTAATTTCTAACAGAGAAAGAAAGAAGGGATATTCAGACAACTAGCAAACTCTGCCATTTGCTTATTGAGAATGAGCAAACTCATTAAACTTACTTCCAAGAGAAGATAGACTATAAAATGATATTTTATTAACTTGAGTCAGAAAGCGTCACCAAGAATTACTACATACCATCCTGAAGACTTCAAGAACTATCTATCCTAAAGCACTTAGCCTCATAACATGCTGCTAAAACACCCATAACCAAATCAGACATGACATCCAGCTGGACTTCTCCCAACCATCAGAGAATGTAGTGTAGCTTATGTCAAACAAAATGTTCTGGCAGATTAGTAAAGCTGTTGTTAACTTGAGCTAAAATGTGGGGAACATGATATATAGTGTTAAAACTCTCCTCTTGACAAAGCTCCCCACTACCCATTCCAACTTAGGAGAAAATGCTAAGCATCATATTCTTTGCCTTTGGTTAAATATCATACCCTCCCAAAGTATTGAATGGAATAAGTATAAACAAACTTCAAATGTAAAAAATAAAATTAAGATCCCTAAAGTGATTGCAATTTCAAAATATGGACTAAACACATTATTTAAATACTATTATAGGGAATTAAAAATCATTGACAGAAAATGTTTTAATCAGCTCTTCTGTTACATTCCATGAAGCTAAATCCAATTTGCATTCAAGGATTGAAGAAATTCCATGAAGAAATTCCACAAGTCAGATAAATTATTTTCAGAGAATCGTATTGATTAGAATAGATCAGATTTCTGGCAGCTGACAAATTCAAATCTGTGATCCTGGGTTACAGCCTATGCACCCTTCTAGTGGCTTACTAGCCTAAGCAGGGTGTTGCGTGAGGCAGAGGCTTCTTTGTCAGTGCTCAAGTTTCAGCTGAATACCCATTACAGTTTAAGGACAACCTACTTGGAAGAAATGAGATCGGCTCCATAAACGCAGGCAAGACTTGTAAAGATAAATGGGTCCAAACTCTGTAGCTTTCGCTCGTCATTTCAACTCAGAAAGACAAACAAACCTACAGATTGCCAAGGAGAAAACTAGTACCATAAGCTCAGTGGAGGAGAAGCAGCAATATCCAAAGAAATTTTTTGGAGGAGGAGGAAGGGAAGGAGGAGGAGGAGATGGGAGTGGGCAGAAGAAAATAAATCTAAGAAAAGATTGTGTTGGTCCAATTTCAAGATTTAAAGGGGTTGTTACCAAATCTGAAAACTGTGAGAGACTAATTTGGGGTAAAAATAATTCAACTCAAATTGTGGAAAACAGAAACTTCCAATGTATATACTATATTGGAGTTGGGCTGAATTTTTTCATAATCAAAAATATACTTTTCTATACTTATATATCTAGTAGTTGTAATGTACTGTTCTCAAAGTTAAATACTTTCTTCTCAGATCAGTGAATAAGTATTTAATAAATGCCTATTATATGGAGGCCACCCAGCTATATGCTCAGATACAATCAGCTGAATTTTATGAAGTCACATTCACAAACTTCAAGGCTTCTAAAGATAAAGACAAAATAAAAAGTCTCATTTTATACCACTAACCTTTATTTTAATGTAACTCTACCTTTACTTTAACATTTCAAAGTGTTGAAAACTGGTTCACAGGGGTTATTGTCAATTATATATTCTTAGCACTTATAGCATTAAGGTGACAAGTACATTGGTCTTTGGAAATCATATGAAAAAGAAATTTAACATGCAGTTTTGTAAAATTTAAACAAATAAGAAAATGTCTCCATATATATAGTAATTCTTCAAGAAATACTTTAAAAGCTCTCTTTCCATTTGTGTCTAAACCATGACCAAAAGCAAACCTAAAAATTTAGAATTACTCTCTCAATTTCTGCTCATAAATCTATGATTTAAAGTGAAGGAGTCATAAGAGCTCTGTTGACATTAAACCCACTGAGATGGTCAGTGCATGGCTAATCTTAGTTTGGGGACTTGGCAGTATATGAGGTGTGACTTGGCAATTCCGGTAAAACATCCTCTGTCTAGGTATATCTTGTCCAGAATCCTGCCAAAGTTCCCACTGGCCATTAGGTCATCTTGACATCAATCTGTGTTACCATTTTCTCTCTACTTAAAATGAAGGAGAACTTTTTTTTTTTTATTTCAGCATATTACGAAGGAGAACTTTTTAAAACAAAAATTCCATAACCATAAAAGGGAAAACTTTGACATATTTATAAATTTATGTCATGGCAAGTGTTTACAAATTGTAGACTGGAAAAATATTTGCAATATAACTGATAGAAAAAAGGTTAATATATCTAATGCAAATTATTTTATAAATTATTAAGAAATTATGAACCCAGGATTAAATAGGCAGAAAATAGGTACAAACCCATCAGAGAAAAAGAATAAAAATTCACCTGTTTCCATGAATGCTGACTCTCTGTTCTGCTCCTCATTCAGGGTAAGTCCAACCCTGTGGAGAAAAGGTCAGAGTCAACTGCAGCCTAGCTTGGAAAAATTATATCTTGCATTAGGAGAGTTAGTTTCTTTCTTTTTGAAGCCTATGATTCCTTTAAAGTACTGAATTTTGTGAAGAAAACTCATGTATGCTACAGTATTTATTACCTATACTACCTTAACAAGAGTTGCCAGGAAAAGTAACACAAAGGACATTTAAAAATCTTTTCTTAAGAATGCAGGCTAAATTTAATCCTTTAATATAGAATTCAAATTATATTTTCCCCACTGGTAAACATACACAGAATTATTAGTTTATAAGTTTAGATGTATACATTTATGTAGATTTTCCCATTTGTCCATCATTCCTGCTTGAGTCTCAGACTCTCCATTGATATAACTTTCTCCCTTCATGAAGTCAATCTTCTTTTGTTATGTTTGAGTTTTATATATATAAATCAGGCTTGACATTTATTTCCTTTCAATCTTTTTACACTGAAACATTCTAAAATCTTATAATAAAATATTCTAAAATATTACAATATTATTTTACAGTATTATTTTAATGTCTTCAGTCTTTATTGTTGCTGTGAGAAATCTGATGTGATACTAATTATCTTTTCTTTAGAACTAATTAGTCTTTCCTTTTTTGAGTTCTTCTCTTCATCTTCATTGTTAGAAGTTTCCCTGTAACGTTTTCAGTTTCCTGAATCTGAGGATACATGTCTTCCATCAACTCTGAAAAACTGGGTTTCTCCATGTTTATTCTCTTCTCTTTCTGCAATTACCCTTAGACTTATGATATATTTTAATATTTTCTTAGACTATCCTCTAAATCTCTTGGTCTTTCTGGGTTGGGATCTGGTTAATTGCTTTAGACATACCTTACAATTCACTAATTCACTCTTTACCTGTGCCTAATATTCTGCTAACCCATCCATTTAGTTTTCAATTCCAAAAATATATGCTTCTAGAAGTTTCATATGGTTGTTTTCTCATATCTTTCTAGCCATTTTTTGTAAATCTTATTCCTTATTCATATTTTAAACTCTTTCATGTTTCTTTAACCAATTTAAACAAATTTATTTTATATTCTATATCCAATAATGTCAACATCTGAGGTTCTAGAAGGTTAATTTCTGCTGTTTTATTTATTTATTTTCCTCAGGAAGATGTTGCGCTTTATTTTAGGTTTTCTATAATTCTTTTTTTTTTTTTTTTTAATTTCAGAGTATTATGGAGGTACAAATGCTTTGGTTACAAAATTGCCTTTGCACTGCCTGACAAGTGTGCCCATCCCCCAGACAGCACACACCACATCCATTAGGTGTGGGTTTACCCAACCCTTCCTCCCCACTCCCACCTGGCCAACACTTTATGAATGTTCCTTCCTATATGTGCACATTAGTGTTGATCAATTAGTACCAATTGAATGGTGAGTGCACATAGTGTTTATTTTTCCATTCTTGTGATACTTCACTTAGAAGAATGGGTTCCTGCTCCATCCAGGATAATACAATAGTCAATTCATCATTTTTATGGCTCAGTAGAACTCCATGGTATACATATACTGCATTTTATTAATCCACTCATGTATTGATGGGCCCTTGGGTTGTTTGCATATCTTTGCAATTGTAAATTGTGCTGCTACAAACATTCAGGTGCAGATGTCTTTTCTTATAGACATAGGCCTACGCAAAGAATTTATGAAGAAGACCCCAAAAGCAATCACAGCATCAACAAAAATAAATAAAGTAAATGGGACATGATTAAATTAAAAAGCTTCTGCAAAGCCAAAGAAACTATCACCAGAGCAAACAGACAACCTACAGAATGGAAGAAAATATGTGAAGGCTATACATCCAATAAAGGGCTGATAACTAGAATCTATATAGAACTCAGGAAAATCAGCAAGAAGAAAAAAAAAAAAAACCCCATTAAAAAGTAGGCAAAAGACATGAACAGAAACTTTTCAAAAGAAGACAGACTAACATCCAATAAACATATGAAAAAATGCTCAACATCTCTAATCCTCAGGTAAATGCAAATTAAAACCACAATGAGATATCACAACTCCAGTGAGAATGGTTTTTATCAAAAAGTCTCAAAACAACAAATATTAGTGTGAATGAGGAGAGATAGGAACACTCATACACTGCTGATGGGACTGCAAACTAATACAACTGCTATGGAAAGTAGTATGGAGATCCCTCAAAGAGCTAAAAGTAGAACTACAATTTGGTCCAGCAATCCCACTACTGGGTTTCTAGTGTCTAGCCAAAGGGGAAAAAAAAAAAAAAGATATTCTGGTGTTTTATTTTTTTAACTTTTTTTGTCTAACTCTGGCTTGCATAATTTGTTTCCTCAGATAATTTTTAATTTTCGATCATGGGCTCATGTTTAGCTACACTCTGGCTGTGGGAATCCTATAAGACCTGGTTTGTATATTCATCAAGAGAACAATTGATTTTGCTTCTGTCAAAGTATACAAGACACTAGAAACCTAAGGGATAATTTTAGGTTAGTTTCTAAGCCTGAGTTTCCTAAACTATGCAGCAAGTATAAATTCAAATACTGGACCTGTGTCAGAATAGGCCATAGGTTACCACTTTTAAAGTGGGACTTTTTAATTCACCAACACTAAAGCTTAAATTAAGTTCATTTGCCATCTCCCTTTTCCAAAAGACATTTTTCCTGCCCCCTTCCCTTTCACTGAGCATATGCCTCAGTTCCACATCCCACCTTTCATATAGCACCAGTTCTTTGTTCTCTGCCCTTATGTGGCTATTAAAATACAAGCTTATAAAATGGCAGGTGCCCTAAGGTCAGTTGCAGCTTAGCATCAGCTACCACCTTCATATAGGACCCTGCATACACCTAGGGAGTACATAATCCACCATGGGCTTGTGCACAGGCCCAAAATACATAATCACAGTGGTAGTTTTTCTATGAGTTGTTCTTGACCTGGAACTAAGAAATAGAATCTGTGTACTTTACTGTTATAAGCAGTAAATTGTGATACTTTGAAGCTGTTAGTGCCCGTGTTCTGCTTCACGTGGATTAAGCTGATCTTTTGAAAGGGAGAACAAGACTAAGGCACAGAGTGAAGCAGAAATAAGAGATGGTGACAACATCCTGTCAGTTTGAAGTTCTGCTTCTACTTGTTCTTGAATCTAAGATGATCCCATTGAGGTCCTATATAGTCTTACCCTCACTCCAAATTTAAGATCAAGGCTTATATCCTTTGAAATATAGAATATAAAAATTAATATATTAACTCCACTAAATTTTAAAAAGCAAAGAAAAAGAAGGAAACAATATAAAAGACAGGAAGCATCATTTTGAATTATCATTTTAAGTTTTTTACATACTAACATTTTTAATTTAAATCACAGATTATGTATTTCAAGATAAAGTATCCCCATTCCTAATCCATTATCCTCTCATTTCCTTTCTTAAACTTCAGAATTTATCTATTTGTTCTTTTGGAAACTATGAATCTTCTGGGAGATCTGCTCACTGACTGTTTTAATCCTTTGTCTTTGAGAAATGGGCTTCTTCCCATTGGAAGCTTCTAAAGGGATTTTTCCAAAGGAACCACACCATAGTGAAGTGACTGCTCAGGCAATTATTCTAGGAAAACTCTCCCTGTCAGTTGGCCAGACAGGATGAAATTGAATAATTTTCTTTTAAACCCTAAAGAAGAGAATCAGAGACTTGGGAATAAAAAGGAATTAGGTGCCAAAAAGAATTTCCCCACACGGAGAAGGGAGCGGTCAAGTACCAAAGCAAAGCCAAAGAACGATGCCTTGGCCCTGCTCTCCTTAGTGATGCCCTCTTTGGACCAGGAACTTTCTTTTGTTCTCTTCATGGTTCTCCTTGGAGTTATAGCCTTGTTTGTCAGGGTAAAATGAAAATAACCACAACGAAAAATAAATAAACGCCCTTCCAGAAGACACTGCGTCAAAGCATCAAAAGTCCAGCATATGTGATACGTTTGACCCACTGAAAATAATATACCATTGGAACTAGTGAAGTTTACTTTTATAATGAACAAAACACCTTCGCTTAGTCTTTCACTATTTTATCAGCATGCTTAGAAGTGTTTCCTTTAAGTGAAATCCTTGCTTTCACATAAGAGCTTTTAAATTTGGAGAATAACTTTCCCAAGAAAAATTATAACTGAGAATTATAAATATTGTTAACACTGAGAGACATCACAAAAGCCCTTCTCATTTTACAAGTAAGCAAACTGTAACCTAGAAAGGAGTTCAAGTTCACTTAGCTGATTAATGACAGGGTCATAGCAGGAACCTAAGAGTCACTGATTCCTATGCCACTGTTCTGCCCACCTGCACTGGCTAAGTAGAAAATAAATATAATAATGATTCATGCAGACACAAATTTTAAATTATTTCTGTTACAGTACTAGGCATAAATTCATGAATCGCAAATTTTCCTATCCTTTCACAGTGGCAAATGTTAATAAATTTAGCTTAACATAGACGGATTTTACCAATTCAGTGCCTTCACTATATTTTACCTATTCAAACATTAAAAACAAAACCTCTGACCATAATAAATGCAGAAAGGTATTAATTCTTCTTTTACATTGTCAGCAAGACTACTACAGCCATCCTACTTGCTATGAAAAGTAGATAATAAACTAATTCTCATAATTAATCTTAATAAATTCAGGTTGACAATGATATATCTCACAGAGCATAGCACTATGTATTGTAATCCTACAACATACATTCATAAACATTTGACTTGTACTGTAGGTGTTTATTATTACTGTTTTCCCTAAGTTAGTATCACTTCTAAGATCTAAATGGGAAGAAATTTCAGATTAGCCTCCATATAAAATATGTTTCTAAATTCTAGGATTGAAAAAGGGGAAATAATACTGCTAACCTAAATGACATAAAATACCAGGAAAATCAGAATTGATTGGAAATGACATATTTGAGTGTTTTTCACAATTACTAATGAAAAACATACTGTATTTGTGTAAACAATATGCTCAAAAAAGTGGCTTTAAACTTTAGACATGTATCAAAAGAGAAATTGCCCTGGAAATGATAAACATTTGAATAATAGCTCAAAAATTGCTGAGGATGTAGCTGGAAACGGAAAATAAAACAGGCAATGAAGAAATCTGAGGGCTGAGCATGAGGGACACCAAAATCGAATCCACAGTCTTTGCACTCAAGTTGGCTCGTGTTTAGTTGGCAGGCAGAAATGTAAATGTAACCCACATGCTTGCTGGGGTCACTCCATCCTTTCAGTGTTCCTATAAAGCAGGATTAATTTCAGGGGACTTCTGTTCTGAGGCTTTCTTATTCTGATATCTTGTTCTTGCTGAACTCTCTCACCACCATCCTTCTGCCCTGCTCTGTCCAAATTTTGAATAGAGTCCCTTGTCCTTGATTTCAACTGAGACATCACTCACACAAGGCATTTGCATATGGCAGACATTACTAACGGCCTGTAGGAATGGGAGAAGGGGGATTATATCATAAAACCAAACCCCACAGAACTTGATCATGGAATTGGAGAGATCCCTGTGCTCAAAAGTTCTCTGGCCACTTTAATGTGGCCATTTTTCTCCAGTTTCCCACTTTCTCATTATATTCTGCCCACTTTCCCCCTCTCCTTTCTACTGTTTACCCCTCAAGCCCAATTCTCCTTAACCTCTTTAAGTAGTTCTTTCTTTATTTCACTGGCTTCTTCTAGAGTATAGCTTCAGAGGCCCATAATCTTCCCATAAAATAATACCTTAGGATATTTTCCTAAGTAGAGACAGATACCTCCCTAAAAGGAACTCTTGGATCAGATATTAAAATAACAAATTTCCCTATAGCAACATACAGGATACAACATGATAATTCTTATAAAACTAAGGCAGAACCAACAGCAGCAATTGCAGTAGAGAAAGCAACCTGTGTTCTGGTTTATTATCTGTATTAATAAAAGTTATCTCTTTTTTCACCCAGTTATTATGATGATTAATTGATTGTGAGTGTGAACTCTGAGTTATATTCTCATGCAGTGTATGCTAGTCAATACCTAGCCATGTCTGGGTCATAGTATGCCTTCAGTTAATTTGAGAGGCATTTTCCCAGAGCTACCACATGGCAAGAAGAGATTGAGGATGTTTTAGGAACAAAAATATCATCAAAGATATTATTTTTAAAAAACATTTCGCTTTGAAACAGACCACCATGGGAACATTCTAAGAAGAGGGAATAAAATGGCAAAGATATGTAGGAAAGAAAACACCCAGTGAATTCATATTGGATAGTAGTGGTGGGTAAATTTAAAAAACAAGTAAGTTGGGCAGGGGTTTGAAGGCAGGATAATGTTTTGGGATTTAATTCAATAAACTAAAAACAAAAACATTGCTGTCATGTGTGATGTGACTGACAAATAAACAAATGTTTTTGGTTGCATAAGAGCATCAGAGCATCCAGATCATGGGACATAAGAGTCTAAGTTTTCTGCTCTGATCAAGCAATACCCATAGAGTTGCGTCCAGTTCAGGACTCTACTCTTTGAAAACTTCGATAAACTTCAACTCATTCCAAAGAGAAAAGTGGTAAGGAATCCTGGAACTATGACACATGAGGAATGACAAAAGGAACAAAGGGTGTTTGCTCTGTAAAATAGGAACTGCAAGGGGCTGATGTAATAGACTATGACATTCTTTAGAACATGGTTTAGTATTTTTGACCTTTGAGTCCTCAGTGCCTACATATGGTTGCTACTCAATAAAGGTCTGTTGAATGAATGAATGAATAATTGAATGGCCAGCTGTCATCCAGAACAGAAATTAAGTTTGTTCTTTGTGTCTTCAAAGGGCAGAGGGTGATGGAAGTTGCAGAGAGAGAGATATAGATGGCAGCTTGACATAAAGAAGATTTTAACATGTACAACCCCAACAGTGAATGGAGCTGCTGCCAGACATGGTCAAGTTTCCACTTACATGCTAGGGTGAACAAGCTCATGCTTGAAAAGGGATAACTTAAGCATCCCTTGCACTAGGTGACTACTCAGCTTCATCACAATTTTTGAATTTTTAGCATGATACAGATCATATCTCATATAACGGCTTTTGATCATCTTGTTAATATTACTATACATGCAGTAACAAACTGTCCTGCAAAATTCTCTTCTTAATGTTCACGTTGCATTTTGCTGTGTTTCTTCAGTCACAGATTGGTGAGAAGAGATCACACATATGTACACACACAGGCAACTCCCCACCTTTTGTCATCTACACATATTAGTTTAAGCATCCAATTTATTCAGTGGAAGACATGAAGTCTTGTCAGAAGTCAGGTGGCCCCGCTGGCAAAGGCAGATGTAGCAAATCTCAATACACTTTCCTTTGACCTTATTGCTCCTGAAAGGGACATGCAATTGTTATTCAGCTTTTCTAGCAAAATATTTGCCCTTTTGCATTTGCACTTACACCACCATCCTGGAAGAATTTTTGCATTAATAGTTACAGTATTTTGTTTGCAACAATTAGTCCCTAACCCCATTATTGAACTAAATTCAGCATCAGAAAGATGTAATTTCATCTTGAGGAGAAAAAAGATAACTACCCAGATACAGGTGAATAATACCTCAGCCGAGGGTTTCCACAATTCTCAAAAACCTCTCTCACCACTCACAAAAATTAATTCAAGATGGATAAAACTTGAATTTTAAGACATGAAATCATAGAATTCTAGAAGAAAATGTAGGAAAAACACTTCTAAATATCAGCGTAGGCAAAGAATGTATGACTAAGACCCCAATGGCAATTACAGCAATAACAAAAATAAATAAATGGGATTTGATTAAACTAAAATGCTTCGGCACATCTAAGGAAATAATCAATAGAGCAAATAGCCTATAGAATGGGAGAAAATATTTGCAAACTATATATCCAGTAAAGGGCTAATACCCAAAATCTATTGCACAAAGAACTCAAGCAAATCAGCAAGAAAAAAAATCAAACAACCCTATTAAAAAGTGGGCAAAAGACATGAACAGAAGATTTTCAAAAGAAGATGGACAAATGGCCAAGAAACATGAAAAATACTCAACATCACTAATCATCAGGGAATTGCAAATTAAAACCACAATGAGATATCACCTTACCCCAGTTAGAATGGCTTTTATTAAAAAGGCCAAAAACAATAGATGATGCCATGGATTCACAGAGAAAGGAATGCTTACATACTGTTAGTGGGACTGCAAATTAATACAACCTCTATGGAAATCAGTATGGAGATGCCTCAAAGAAATAAAAGTAGACCTACCATTTGATCCAGCATTCCCACTACTGGATATTTACCCAAAGGTAAAGAAGTCATTGTATCAAAGGGACACCTACACTGGAATGTTTATTGCAGCACAATTCACAATTGCAAAGATGTGGAATCAACCAAAGTGCACATTGGTTCATGAATGGGTTAAAAAAATGTGGTGTATATATACCATGGAGTATTACTCAGCCATAAAAAAGAATGCACTAATACCTTTTGCAACAATCTGAATGGAACTGGAGACCATTATCCTAAGTGAAGTATCTAAAGAATAGAAAAACAAACACCACATGTACTCCCTATTCAATTGTAACTATTGAAGCTATGAGCATTCATGTGCACAGAGGGAAGTAAAACTCAGTGGAAATCAAGTAGGAGAAAGGGACAAGGGGAGAGGGACAAAAACCTACCCAACAGGTACAGTAAACACTATCTGGATAATGGGCCACACTTATAACCTTGACTCAAGCATTACAAAAGTGATCCATGTAACCAAAAACATTTGTACCCTCCTAATATTTTGAAATTTAAAAAAAACTATTTGCACAATTATAAAAGTAAATTAACTCATATGATTTTTTAAAGGAATTAAATTGCCTTCATTGAACATAATATCATCTAGCAATTTCTTAATTCAGCCATTCTCTTTGGTAGCTCTGGGAAGTATAGAAAAATGAAATCTTAGCATTCTGTATAATTATGGGACTAGATAAAGAAATTCTAAGAAGAAAAGAACTAGGTGAAAAACGCTAAGTAGAAAACATGAAGGAAATAGGGAAGAGTTTTGTCTTTGATGACAAAAGCAAAACAAGAAAAAAGTCTATTTTACGATATCTTCATGTTTTGACAAAGATTCTCTGCTTGATCAAAATTTGGTCAGTCTTCTGAATCTTCTCCTAGGCCCATCTGTGCACTTCCTCATAAAATTCAGTTTTTGCAAAGAGCCTGACCGCCCACTCTCTTAGTAATTTTCCATCCACTGACTCCCACCCTGCCCTTTGGCTATAAATTCGCACTTGCCCATGCTACATTCAGAGTTGAGCCCAATCTCTCTCCCAACTGCAAACTCCTCTTGTGAAGGTCCTTGTACCTGTCACAATGGTCCTGAATAAATTCTGCCTTATCATGGTTTAACAAGTGTTATTGAATAATTATTTCTTTAACTATTAATACAAATGTAGGAGTAATTAAAATTTGCCTAATTACAGCCATCCTTCAAAAAATTGTGAGAATAAAAGTCTGACTTTTAAAGAAAAAGATAAAAAGCATAATAATTCAGATTACTACCTTTGGATACTCTTAACAATGAATCTAAATAAGTGAATCTTAAAGATGCAATAAGTGAATCTAAAAGAACTCAAGCACAGTTCTAACACAGAGAAGAAACTGGGGCATTAGAGTACTTATTAAGGAGATTTAGGCAGCAGATTTATGTGTCAGCTGTGGTTTTAGAACTTATGACTCTCTTTTTATGGCATGGAAGTTCATTCATTTATTAAATATTTATTGACTAGCTACTCTGTGCCAGACACTGTCATGACTTTGCTTTATTCAAACAAAAATAGAATAATATCCCTGTCCCAAGGAGCACTTAAAAATACTATTTTATCATTTCCTTTCATTTTAATACTAGCAATTCCTACCTTGAAGCATGACTAGATCATATATAAAATTGGACAAATCTGAAAATGTTAAAATTATATCATAAGATATAAGGAAAAGTAGGTTTTGAATAAAACTAATATTCTATTAATTATTGTTGTTACACTTTATGCAATAGCCTAAAATTATAACAAAAATTAAACCCAACTATCTAATCCGACATAACAGTATAGACCAAATGCTATTGTGTCTGCCAAAGATTTTCTCCAAAAATCTGTACAGGTTAACATGTGTGCATGTCTCTCTTTCTCTCTCTGCCGCTCTCCCTCCCCTTTCTGTGTGTGTATGTGTGTGGTTTTCTTTTCTATTTTTATATACTTTGTAGAAATTCTGACTTTTATAACTAGTAGCGGAATCATCTGTGATGAGGGAGAAAATCCAATCCATCACAGTCATAAATGAATAGAAGACATAACAATGAATAATATCCAACGGTGCAAGCAGTAAAGAAGATAATGTCTGGAACACAAACTTTTATAATATTTGATGCTAAGCAGTGCTAGTAGAACTCTAGTACATAGAGTCAAAATACGTGTCCCAAAGCACATTAGTGCTGCAGAACACAAGCAGTTGCTAAACACAAACATCAAATAAATATACAAAACAACTGGTCATGAAGGTATGATTTTCATAGTGATCTATAAGTTAATGAAACACTGTTTAATAGATGACTTCTCAAGATGTTTAATTTTCTGGTGGAAGTTAGTATAACTTTCCAGAAGGAGCATATAATTTTCTACATTTATGAAATATGCTTGATTAAGGAAACATTTTCTTGAAGAAACACCTTGTCAAGGTTTCCAAAAAACATAGATTCAGGTGTTAAGAGGCTAAAGGAAGTGACGTATGTAAAGCACCCATTACAGTGCCTGGCACAGAGCAGATGCTCACTAAAAGGAACTGGGAGTTGTGGTGATAGCAGTGTCATCACTGAACAAGGGAAGTCACAGTTTGCTGATGGCTGGTCCACACGCAAAACACACATACAGTGCTCCTGGAAACAGAAAAGGAGAGAGAGAGGGAAACTAGCAGATGCTGATGTTGAGTATCTGAACATGCTAATCATGCAAATACATTATCATTTAATTACTATAACGATATTCAGAGGTAGGTTTCTTATAACAATATTTGATGACACTGAGGTTCAGAGTATGCTAACAGTTTCACATCAAGTAAATGATAGGTGATAGGTCTATCCCAATTCAGAATTAACCCTCTGTCAATACCAATTCTTTAAATAAGCCCTTGATTTTACACTGCAGAGGTTTGTTTTTTTGTTGTTGTTGCTGTTGTTCTTGGGGTGTGAGTGTGTGTGTGTGTGTGTGTGTGTATTTGCCTTATACCAAATGGAGTAGTGCTCTGGAGAGTAAAGTAGAGCTGAGGGTGAATTTTGCCCCTACCTTTCACTTACTGTCACATTGGGCCTTAGCTTTTCATTATAAAATCAGATCCATCCTTCCTTCCATCCTTCCTTCCTTCCTCCCTCCCTCCCTCTCTCCCTCCTTCTTTAGTCCATCCTTCCTTCCTCTCTTTTCTTCTTTCCATATAATAGCAGTAATATTTGAGCAAACTGAGTGAAGGGAAGAGTAGAAAAATGGAAGGGTAGAGAAAGGCAGTATCAAAAGGTAAGATTGGGGAGCTAAACAAGGTAACAAAGAGCACTGTAGGCTAAGGGGGATTTTATGTTAAGTATAAGGGAGCTATTGTAGGATTTTAAACAAGGGAAGTATATTACTATGTTATTGTTGAGAAGATCCCTATTCTGCTACTTGAAGATGAAATAGGGTGGCTGTGGGGAGATGGGGTGAAGGGCAAGAGTGAAAGTAGAGAAACCATTAGAGGCTGATGTGTTCGTGGAGGCAAGAGAAGGTGGAGGCCTGCACTTACAGGGTGGCAGAGGACATGGGGCGGAGAGGGGAATTTCTGGTATTTTCAAGATAGTATCAAGAAGGCTTGCTAATGTATGTGATGTCTAATCTATCAGAAAGGAAGGATTCCCAGGTTTTGGGCTTGAGTAACTTGATAAAACACTGAGCTTTCTGTATGAAAGGAGAAGAATGGGGGTAAGATGGCCATGGAAGGGGAAAAATCCAGAAATTCATTTTGGATCTGTTAAGCTGGAGAACTTGAGCCAATCAGAGAAGAGATGTCAGGCAGACATTTGGACATGAGAGGGAGGAGCTCAGCACAGGCTGTGGGCTCCAGTGGAAACGTGGGTGTCCTCCGCAGGAGAGAGCACACTACCATGGAACTAAGGAGATCACTTAGGGACAAAGGATAGGATGGAAAAGATGACAGCCTGAGACAAAATCCCAAAGTTTGGTAACAAAGTTACCAAATGAGGAAGTCAGAGAAGGAGCCAGCAAAGAAAACAAAAAAAGAAGCAGAAGAAAGGGACTGAAGAAGGAAGGAAAGCAGGAGAGAACAGTGTTTTACAACCGAGGGAGTGAAGCCCTACTAAGTAACAGACACAGGGAATGAAAAAGTAGTGAACCACTGATGGTGTTAAATGGACAATATTTTGAAATATTCACTCTTTCTTCCTCTAGGGCGGGGTACCGGTGATGCTGTAGCCCATGGGAGGAGAGGGACACATCCTCCGTGGTAGATGGATGCAAGTGTGGGTTGGTTCAGAGATGAGAAGATGAGGGAGTTTGCCTCTGATAGCAACAATTTTCCCATGAAATATGAGGCTCTTAAATCAGGTCGAATCTCAGATACATGGAACTGTGTAAGATAAGGACAAAGTTTCCATATGTATGAGTTTCAGTAACAAGGTACTGTGCAAAGTGAAGACTGTCTATATAAACATATAAACGGTGATAGTGGCAACAAAGTTTGTAAAATTTCAAAATATATTAAATACAAGAAAAAATGAGCCTTCTGTCAAAACAGAGCCTAATAAGTACTTGACTAAACAATAGAATGGACTGCTGTCTGTTTCTTACAGGGCAGCCTTTCTATGGGGGAGCTAATGGCATTCCTCTTCTTTCCACTGTAACTTTTACTTTGTTCAAGGTCATTATCACACTTACAGTGAAAGGACACCCTAGGGATTCTGCACCTCAGGATAACTAGGAGAGACAGAAAAGGGCAAATTGTTTCATGTTATAGACTGACCCTGACCTTGGTTTCTTAATCTAATTACACTTGATGACTGCAATGGTACAGCAAGAGCTTAGCTGAGATGTCTGTAAATACAATCCACCTCCAAGATGTGAGGCAAGACATAGTTTGAGAGCTTGGTGAGGGAAGGACCACTGGTTATGCAGCTATAAACTGTGGAGAACTGATGCATACTTTGTAAATGCCAGTTCTAAACCAACATGTCTATCAGGGTCCATGAACTAAACAAAGTCATATATAACTTTTTTAGCTGAGAGAATGAGTGTATTTATAAATTATTCATAGTTTCTCCTAATTTGTCCATAACTTGGAATTGACCTTCCTTTTAGTCCCTTGGGGTTCTAAACTGAGTTTTAGAAATACTCATCCAGTCCGGGGACATCTTTTAGACAAATTTCTTTTCTCACTGCTTCTCCTCCAACATTGCAGTCACATCCTTCTCTAGTCTCGGCTACCTAGATTCCATGTTCCTCTCTTAAATCAAAGAATAAGCCTCAAATTGGGCAGAAAACACAACAAGGACATACCACTACGTATCACTAGAATGGCCAAAATCCAAAACACTGACAATAGCAAATGCTGGCAAGGATGTGGAGCAACAGGAACTCTCATTCACTGCCTGTGGGAATGCAAATGATACAGCCACTTTGGAAGACAGTTGGGCAATTTCTAACAAAACTAAACGTGCTCTTAACCTCACAACCCTGCAATCATGCTCCTTGGTATTTACCCAAATGAGTTGAAAACATATCATGCAAAAACCTGGATGGATGTTTATAGAGGCTTTATTCATAATTACCAAAACTTGGTAGCAACCAAGATGTCCTTTAGTAGGTGAATGAATAAATAAACTGTGGGACATCCAGACAATGGTATATTATTCAGTGATAAAAATAAATGAGCTATCAAGACATAAAATAACATGGAGGAACCATAAATACATATTACCACATGAAAGAATCCAATCTGGAAAGGCTACATACTATACGATATCAACTATATGACATTCTGGAAAAGGCAAAATGATGGAGACAGTAAAAAGACCAGTGGTTGCCAGGGGTTAGTGGGAATGGAGGGATGAATAGCAGAATGAGTTTTAGGGTAGTGAAACTGTTTTGTGTACTATGATGCTGTGTACAGCATTTAAAATTGTATTACTATTAAAAAAATAGATGAAAAGTTATCCTTGCAATAAGTATTAAATAGATTGGCTGAAAACCTCTAGATCTCTCCCACATGTAGGGCTTGCTGTTGCCACTCTTTAACATTCTTATTTGATTTTCTCTTCAGCTGAGTAATAGAAAGAACCTTTAAATGTTATTCTTAAGTGACCCTAATTCACCTGGAGGCTCTATGCTTTTTTTCCCCACACATAGTCCCAGTTCAAATAGATTATAACACACCCTTACATATTTCTAGGATAAGCCATGTTCTGAAAACCATAGCAGTTATAATTCACTAGTTCTGTATTTTTATAATCTTTAAATTAAAAAAAATCACAGGTGAAGAGAAAAAATGCTTAAAGGCCTAGTTTAGAATGGTTTTTAAAAATTTATTATTTAAGTCTGCCTTTATTTTGAGAAAGTGACTTCAACAGGTCATGGTGGGCCTGAATTCAGACAGAACAAGCCCAAATTCCATCCCTCACTGCCATGCTAAACAGGAAGGAACACATAAAACTGTCAGGCCATTTCACTGAAAGGTCTGTATTGGAGCTTAGAAAAAAAAAAAGAAAGAAAGAAACATTTCCAGTAGTAGTCTGGAAGGTTTTATTTCATTTGTTTGCCTTATAAAGTCGTGCTTAGTCATCTTATTAAAAAACAACCTTGCTATAGAAAACACAAGCCTGCTCCATGAAATTATGCATCAACAAATATTGATTTGCACCAGATTGGACCCTGGTTGTAGGAAAGCAAAGCTATGGCCCAAATGGTCCCATTGATTCAGGATAGAAGAACTGTGTCTTCTGTCTGTTTTGACTCTCCAGGATTTCCCTAACTTTTCCCTCATCAAAAATATATCAGTCTGCGGACGGAGGTGTTGAATGAATGTGCCAGTGGGTGTGAAGCGCTGGGCAGGAGTGGCGAGCTACTTGTACCTCCCTGTCAAGTCCTGCCCGCCACTGGCAACCGTGCCTGCCTTTCCTCCAGCCACTGCTCTGGCTTCGTGCTAATGACATTTCTTTGCTAAGCTTTCACTCAAAGGCCATTTCACCCACAACCAGAATAAAAAAGAACTATTCCTTTAGCTCAATATGGCAGAATCAAGATAGACGTGGCACAATTTGGGGATGTAGCAGAAGGTATGTTGAATTTATCCACATACAGCAAAACTTGATGAAGCATAGTTGACTCCTCAGTCCAACTATTCTCATCTTTTCACCTTAAGAAAAGTAAACTACAAGGCAGTGAGTTAGGACTATGAGAAGGGAATGACACAAAGACACTATAGAATACACTCACTCACAATATCGTTGGGGGATAGAGAAGGGTAAGCAGGGAAGCCTGTCCTAAGAAGTAATGACTAAACTGAAACTCAAAGCATGGGAAGAATCTAAATACATGAAAACGGTTAGGCAGAAAGGCATTTTATTGCTCTTATTCATATCAGAAAACTCAGAAGAAGAGATAAAGTAACTTTCTTAGGACCACATAGTTGTTAACTAGCAGAACTGGGATTCAAACAGAAGAGACAGGGAAATCAAAGTTCAAATTTTAATGTAAATTACTTCACTTCCGTAAACCTCAATTCCTTCATTTGTCAAGGGGTGATGAATGAAATGCTTACTTTAATGGTTGTTAAATAATAATCAATCAATCAATAGTATTAGTTCAATCATTGTCTCTTTCACTAGACTCTGAGCATGCAGGCAGCCTGTCCACCATGCTCACTGACACATACAAGACCCTTACCCAACACCTGGCATATGACAGATAATATGTATGATGAAAGTATTGAAAGAATGAAATGAAAGAACACATATGAAGTTCAGGCATAATGCCAATAGTTTCTCAATAAATGTTAGCTCTCTGTACCTACAACTGTGTCAAAAAGACAACCCCTTTTAACCATATACATGCTGCACAACAATGTTTCAGACTGTAAGTATGATGGTGGTCCCATAAGATTACAATATCATATTTTAATGTACCTTTTCCATGTTGAAATATCTTCAAATACACACATACCTACTATTGTACAATTGCCTTTAGTAATTAGTACAGTAACATGCTGTATAGGTTTGTAGCCCAGGAGCAATAGACCATACCATATAGTTTAGGTGTGTAGTAGGCTATGCCATTTAGGTTTGTGTAAGTACACTCTATGATGTTAGCACAATGACAAAAATTACTTAACAACAAATTTCTCAGAACATATCCCCATCATTAAGCGACACATGACTGTAATTCTATTTGCAACGTGTCTGAGTATTCTTAAGTATCTATTTGGTATTGGCATCCAGGCTCAAGGCTACTCAGAATGGCTAATAGTTGTCCAACCTATATTTTTTGCCAATAAGTCAGGCATAATCCACTGATATAGCCACCAGCACCATCTCAAATAGAGACAGTAGACAAAAAGAAGGCAGATTTATGTATCCAAGACAGAATAGAGCCCTATGCACATGACTTCAGAGTTGGAGCTACAAACAAAAGCTGTAAGTCATTTTGAGGTCCTAAAACCTTAAGATGCATTATATTTCTATAATAAGTTTGCATTTTCCTAATTTTCTGCTGATATTTTGAGCCTTTTGTAAGCACAGATTTCAGTTTTTCAATGATTGTCTGGCTGTGTGAGGAGAGCAGAGAAGCCCTGGAAAGTTCTCTGGCTCCCCTAGGCTATGGTGGACAACGTCATCCAAGAGACCCTCTGCAGAGATGTATTTGTCACCGAGCACCTGTTGAGATGGTCACAGTCATCATATCACAAAGCAATTCTGACCGTTTATACAGAGAAGAAGTGGTTGAGAGGTTGGTATTTGCTAAATCTTACCCTTGCCATCAATCCCCATGACAACAACTAAAAGCTTAGCCTACACCTGAGTGATAATGCTTCCATCAGCTTCAGAAGAGAGTCACAGAGAGTAAGATTAAAAGCAAATTAAGTATTTATTTCACTCATCATTCTTTTAATATTGAGAAAAATGTATTGGGGAGCTTAAAAGAGATACATAAAACAAATTAAGTATTGCCAATAAATTTTTGTAAATAATTATTATTCTAGAGGACTGCCATTATCTGAATTCAACATAGATTACTGGCGTTTTATTCAATGCCAATCTACTTTAATGATGAAAACACTATACCGTCATTAACTCTCTTCTGTTCTCCCCACTTGCCAATTTATTTCTTGTAGGCCAAGGTCCACTACAAGCAGGAAGTAATAAGATATGTACAAAATCCCTGATAATCTTCATTTTTTAAAAATGTGCCCACTAAAGACCCACAGGTATGTGAAAAACTGTTCAACAGCACCAATCATCAAGAAAATGATTAGTGATGAAAAATTGAGGCAAATTAAAACCACAATCAAATATTAGGATGGCTGTTATCCAAAAGACAAAGATAACACGTGTCAGTAAGGACGCAGAGGAAAGGAAGCCCTTGCACACTGCTGTTGGGAATGTAAGTTAGTACAGCCATTATGGAAAAGAGTATGGAGGATCCTCAAAAAATTAGAAATATAACCACCATATGATCCACCAATCCCACTTCCAGGTATACATCCAAAGAAAATGAAACCAGTATGTTGAAGAGATATCTGTACTCCCATGTTAGTTACAGCACTATTCACAATAGCCAAGATATGAAATCAACCTACGTGTCCATCAACAGATGAATGGATAAAGACAATGTGGCACATATACACAATGGAATACCATTCAGCCTTAGAAAAAAAAAGGAAATAGTGTAATTTATGCCAACATGGATGAACCTGAAGGGCATTATATTAAATTAACTAAGCCAGGCACAGAAAGACAAACAGGTATAGAAAGACAAATACCGTCTGATATCACTTATATGTGGAATCTAAAAAAGTCAAACTCATAGAAGCAGAAAGTAGAATAGTGGTTACCAGAGGCTGGGGGGTGGGAGGATGGGGTAATGTGGGTCAAAGGATATAAAAGTTCAGTTAGACCAGAGGAATAAATTCAAGAGATCTATTGTACATCATGGTGACTATAGTTAATAACAATATATTACATTCTTGAAAATTGCTCAAAGTAGATTAAGTGTTCTTGCAACAAAAATATAAGTATGTGAAGTAATGCATATGCATTAATTATCTGATCCAGCCACTTGGGAAATAATGCCATTCCTTGAGCTTACTATGGTCAGTCGCACTTCAGCGTCCCTGTATGATGGTTAATTTTGTGTGTTGACCTGACTGGGCTAAGGGATGCCCAGATAGCTGCTAAAACATCATCTCTGAGTGTGTCTGTGAGAGCGTTTCTGGAAGAGATTAACATCTGAATAGATAGACTGAGTAAAGAAAAGCCACCCTCACCAGTGTGAGTGGGCACTGTGCAACCCACTGAGGGCTTGAATAGAACAAAAAGGCAGAGAAAGGGCAAATTTCTGGGACATCCATCTTCTCCTGCCCTCAGCCATTGCTGCTCCTGGTTCTCAGGCCTTCATACTTAGACTGGATTACACTACTGGCTGTCCTGGCTCTCCAGCTTGCAGATAGCATATCCTGGGACTTCTCTGCCTCCATAATCACATGAGGCAACCCCCATAATAAATTTCTTTTTATATATCTATATGCATCTGTATCTCCTATTGGTTCTGTTTCTCTGGAGAATCCTAATCAAGACACATTGCATTTGCCAATCTCTCTTCCTAGAAAGTGCTTCCTCCAGATTCTCCTATTCCTTGCACTGGCTCTCAGAGCTCAGATATCAGTTCTTCAGAGAGGCCCACTGCGACCATTCTTTATGAAATAGCACTCATCCTCACTCACTACCCAGCCCACCTAGTCCCTTACTCTACTTTATTTTTATTTTCTTCGCATCACTTGCCAGTATCTGAAATTATGACATGTATTTATTTACTATAATACACCCCAATTTGAATGTAATTCTACAGGGCGAGAACATAATCACCTCATTCACATTTGTATCCCTAGCAACCAAAACAGTAACTAGCACACATAACAGACATTTAATAAATAGTATTTTGAATGAAATCATAAACAATAACTAAATATGGGTAGGAAAACTATTAATTATGTTTTTCTTGTTATACCCTTAAGTCATTATCAAATCAATTTAAAATAAAATTAATTTTAAAATAGTTGTCATTTAAATTTTAAATGAGATGAGGAAATATTGTACAGATACCAACGTCCAAAATCATTTTAAGAATAATTTTAACAAAAGTTCAGTCAAAATCTCAAAAGGATTTTGAATGAAGACAGAACTTGAAAAAAATATTTTAAAATACATCCATTTGAATGATCAAATAGTAATATCAAAGAAAATTTTGAAAAAGAAGAACAACGAGAGGTTTTCTGCAAATGAACAAAGAGAGAGAAAATGCTCTGAAGAGACTTGCCCTAAAAATGCTAAAATATATCTTAAAGCTACAGTGATTGATAATGTGGTACGACTAAAAATGTAACACAGAGATAAATAGAATAGCTGCAGTAGCTATGAAGGAATCCCTGGTATATACACAACTTAATGTATTATAAAATAAACATCACCGGCCAATAAAATAAAGGATAATTGATTTTTAAATGGTATTGAACAAATCAGATATTTGCGAAAACTCTAATTAAGTCCTAACTCAGCACAACAATAATGACAACAAAATTCTGGATCAACCAAAGAGATGAATGTTAGAAGTGAATTATAAAAAAGGCATAATAAAAAAAGAAGTAAATATTTAATGGATCTTGGCATAAGGAAGGCCTTCCTAAGCATAATGTTTGCAGAAAAAAAAAAATGAAGATAACTGCATTGAACAACAAAACAAAAACCACTTTTGAATGTTAAAAAATATCAGCAAAGTGGGAAGACAATTCTCAAACTGGAAATAATCTAGAAAACATTTTTCAAAGATAACAAAGTCAATATTTTCAGTAAATATATGAAATGATCTATAAATCTGTTGCCTCATCAGTAAAATAAGGAAAATAATGCCTGCTTTGCCAAGGGCAGTACCTGACAGGCACTTGGTGGATATTCAATAAGCCATACTTATTAATAATAAATTTAAAGGTAAAACACCAATATTTTAACAGAAAAGGCAAATGACAAAATAAGAGGCCAGCAAACAGTCAAATGAAATGAATAAATGTAGATTAAAACCATGACTTAACATTTTTACTGGGCAGTTTTAAAAAAAATTATTCAATATTGAAAAATTATTCTCAAATATTGGTGATAATATAAATCGATACAGTTTTCCTCAAAGCTATTGGGCAACATACTGCATTTCATCTAATCTGAGTTTAAGGTGCAGCACAATTTTAAGTACCACTAAAAATAAAGCTTGCAAACTATGATATGCTTTCAATTATATGCATCAGAAAGAGGTGACAAAATATAAAAGGTAGGCAACTTAGAACAAATGAGATATGTTATAGCAAGAGTCTTAATTTAAAACGAACCAAACTAATTCATCTAATAATTTCCAAAGGTAGTTGGTGCAATGGGTAGAATGGTAGCCCTAAAAAGTTCTGCCCACATCCTAACCCCATCCAGAACCTGTGAATCTGACTTTATTTGGAAAAAGGATCTTTGCAGATATAATTATTAAATAACTTAAGAATCTCAAGATGAGATCATCCTAGATTATCCAGGTGGGCCCTAAATCCAATGACCGGTGTCCTTATAAAAGACATACAAGGGAGGGACACACAGAGAGAAGAGGGGCAGTCCATGTGAAGATGCAGACAGCAAGAAGAGTTACACAGCTGCACGGCGAGGAATGCCAGGAGCAACCAGAAACTGGAAGACACAAGAAATTGTTTCTGCCCTAGAACCTTAGAGGAAGCACAGCCCCCCAGAGGCAGGGAAGCCCTGCTGACACCTTGATTTAGACTTCTGGCCTCTAGAACTGTGAGGGAATCATTTTTGTTGTTTCAAACCATCAAATTCACCGTAATTTTTTACTACAGCCTTGGGAATCGAATATAAAGGGGTAGTCAAAAAATTTTAAAACAGTGCATAAATATGAATAAATAAATGAAAATGTGAAAAAGAAGACTGAAAGAAAAAATACCCAAATATCAAGACTGATAATATTGGGTGAAATGATTTCCATATTTTCCAAATTTTCAACTAGGAGCATAAATAACTTCTATAATTAGGAAAAATAATAAATGATATAAAAATGTAACACTGAAAGAGGTCATTTTTAAAAAGGGAATTATTCCACTATAATCCTATTACTGTAGCTTCACTATGCTTTTCCCTCATGTTCCCATCCAAACTTTGTCTTTATAATTAAATGAGATATATATTGCTAGTCAAAATGCAAAAAAGGAAACATCCCTTAAAATATCTGTAATATAAAACTTTGGAAGAATTTACTCCTATGTGTTTTCTTTCTTTAAAATGTGTTCACTCCTTAATACATACTCATAATTATTCTTGAGTGTCCTTTTTGTTCATCTCCTCTCAGGGCATTCTTTGTTAAAACACTAAGCATTGTTTCAATAAGGCTTGGGCATATCTATCAAGGTCATGGATTCATTGCTAATGAGAATGCAGCTTGCCTGGACTGGTGCATTTAAATGGCTCTGCTTTGTCATAGCATATTTGATAGTCAAGGTTATTATAATATTATTAACTAGTAGACTTTATTTTTGAAAGCAGTTTTAGGTTTGCAGAAAAATGAGCAGAAAGTATGGGGTTCCCATATACCCCCCACCCCACAGCAGTTCCTCCATCATTAACATCTTGCATTAGTTTAGTGCATTTATTACAATTGATGAACCAATATTGATACATTATTACAGTTTAGATTAGGGTTCACTCTTGCTGTTGTACATTCTATGGGTTTTGACAAACATAGAGTGGCATGTACCCACCATTACCATTCAGAATAGTTTCAATGCCCTGAAGTCCCCTGTGCTCATCCCTCCTCCTCCCCAACCCCCCGACAGCTGCTAATCTTGTTACTGTTTTCATAGTTTGGCATTTTTCAGAATGTCATCAAGTTGGAATCATAGAGTATGTAGCCTTTTCCGATTCACTTTTTTCAGTAAGTAATATGCATTTAAGGTCCCCCCTGTCTTTTTGTGGCTTGATCTTGCATTTCTTTTTATTTCTGATTGATACTCCGCTATACCTCATAGCTTCTGAAATCAAGGTAGATTTGGAGAAATTCTGCAAACATCTTTCTTCATTGCCACTTATGATACTTCCTGACCTCTACCTGTTTACATAGTAATGTCTATTTCATTATAGAACAGGTACATTTTACAAGAAGGCAAATTCAGTATAGTCCTGAGGGAAAAATTTTGCCATAGCACTAATATCTAGTCAAATTAGTCTCATCAAGATTGGTAAATTGTCTCTGACTATGCCTTGAGAGACCAAATTGCTCTTTATTCATCCAATGGGGTGGAGGGAGATCTAAAAAAGTCTTTCAGGGCCGGGCGCGGTGGCTCACGCCTGTAATCCTAGCACTCTGGGAGGCCGAGGTGGGCGGATCGTTTGAGCTCAGGAGTTCGAGACCAGCCTGAGCAAGAGCGAGACCCCACCTCTACTAAAAATAGAAAGAAATCATATGGACAGCTAAAAATATATATAGAAAAAATTAGCCGGGCATGGTGGCGCATGCCTGTAGTCCCAGCTACTCGGGAGGCTGAGACAGGAGGATCGCTTGAGCTCAGGAGTTTGAGGTTGCTGTGAGCTAGGCTGACGCCATGGCACTCACTCTAGCCTGGGCAACAGAGTGAGACTCTGTCTCAAAAAAAAAAAAAGAGAAAAAAAAAAAAAGTCTTTCAGGGGACTCCTTGTTTAAGTGGAGAAAAAAAGGAGAAAAAAAAGTTGTATTTCTTGAAATTTTGGAAACTATTTTTTCTCATTATATTGTCATTCATTAGAAGTACACTTCACGACATTTGACATATGCTGCAATTCCCCATGTTTCCTTAGCAAAATACATTTCCCCTAGAAGGATTTATCAATACCTTTCAAATAGTGAAAAATGTAGGGTGTTATTTATCCTTTTCAGTATAACTGATTTTTGAAATATACTATTACCTTTTTATTATCATTGTGCTATAAAATTGTCTCGGGCTTTCCTTTTATTGGTATGTTTAATAATTTTCTTGTTTTAATTTTTCTCAAATGACATGGTTCTGTATAGGCTATTTCTTCACTTATCCTTTAATAATTCTTTCTTCCTTCTGGACTTTCCATAATGCTTCTATAATCTTGTTTCCTTAAAAGCTGATAGGTAACTGCAATTATTCATACAACACAGAGTTTATTGGTGTTAAGCAAAGACAAGCACAAAATCTGTAATGTAAGCAAGGGTTAGGATAGCATTTCATGCACATACTCTTTCTGAAGGCATGCCTACTCTACCCCTCACTTTCCAATCAAGGTTTTACTTTAGATACTTCTTTATGAAGTATAAGAGCAGCAATTTTGTTCCACCACCCAGTTGTGGTGGTGGTTAAATAACGCCACAATTTTTGTCAAAATTCATAGAGGTACATACTAAAGAAAGTGAATTTTACTATTTATAAATGAAAGTAAAAAGAAAAAAAATTAACAAGAACTTCGTGTCACTTAACTATATTTCTTCACAATTGCTGAAATGTAAAAATTCTAAAAATGTTGTTTCATTGGGCAGCTGAAAGAATTTCCAGGGAACACATTTAGGAGAAAGCAGATTTCTAGCAACTAAGCCAGCCAAGGCTCACTAATTTGTAGATGATAAGTGATTGAACCTTATTATGTAGTCAAAGATGGTTGAAGTTTCAAAAATTTAGGTTATAATTAGGTACATTCTTATTTAAATTCAAAGTGCTATATTTGATCCTGTGAATCTTTTTATTACAAAGATCATGTAATATATGGAAATAAGAACATATGAGAAAATCCCCAGGCTAGTCCCATTCTACTACTCTTGGGCTTTTTGCCAATGACCCTCTTGTGAAAGAGTAGAAAACTTTTATTTCCCACTACATGTTGCTCTTATCAGGAGCTGAAGGGCAACAAAGCAAAGACTGTAAAATTATAGGCACCTCGGTGATTACACAAGATATGAAATCACAATGGAAGTCCAGTTATTGAGAGCTGACCCAACTGAATCCCTAATTCACTGGGGTTGTGTGAAAGACAGATGGCTGGTTTGGCAGTGGAATCAGGTATGGCTACAAATATGAAACAGAAATCGATAATGGGGAAGTAAAATGAGGGGAAAGGGCAAGGGCAAGGTGAGACTCCAATTAAGCTAAATATAGAGTATTAAGGACACCCACTCAAGAAAGAAAACTACAGAGAACACAAAAGACAAAACGGAAGCTGCAGGAAAAATAAGCAGGGGAAATGAGAAAGGCCAGCAGCTAAATTGCTATGTTTGTGTGGAGGGAAGAGGTTGTATAAAGATGTTAATTAATTCATGTGAGAAAACATGAATCCATATGGCCATGTATATTCCAAACTACTCAATTTAGCCTTTGGTATATCTGAAATATTCAAAACCCCAAGTTATCCACATTCTCTTGTCTGTGGTGGTTTCAGAACTTATCTATAGGAAAGACTTAGGAATAGCAACCTGGTTGGAAAAGAAGACCAAGAGATTTATCATGAAATTATGTTTTTATATAAGTGGCATTATTTTTCCTTAAATGTAAGTTATATAAAAATAAATATAACAGACTTTTCTAAAGAGGCTTCTATTAATATGTTACATGATATTTACAAATACTTATAGTCATATTATTTTATTATTATGGAATCATACTTGGGAATGCTTTTGGCTACAAGTTATAGAACATTTGGCTGGATGTTAGACAATGAAGACTTTACCTTAAAAATAAGAAGTCAAGAGACAAGCATTTCTATATTTGGTACAGCAACTCAACAGTATCATCTGCTCCACTGTCCTCAGAGTATTGCAGGTCTGCCCTTGGGTATGGTACCTCATGATCTCAAGATGCCTACCAAAGCTGCAAACATCACAACCTCACACAGCAGCATTCAAATCAGGAAGGAAAGAGCCTTCTTTGAGGCTCCACCTTTTATTTTGTCTTGTTTGTTAATTTAGGAGAAAATCTGTCCTAGAAGTCCCTGGATCATTTCTTTTTACATCCCATTGGCCAGAACTGGGTCATATCGACCATTAGGCCAATCAGAAGCTAAGTGGAATAGAATTGTTATGACTGACTTAGCTGGATCACGAAGTATGCCCTTCCCTAAAATTAGGGACTGTTACCTAAACACAGCTGTGTTCTATCAGCAGGGAAGAAGCAGGAGCCACCACACAGCTACAGGGGGTTTATGGTGACCTGCAAGAACTGCATCTCCCCACCAACACATCCCTGGGCACCATCATTCTCTGTTTTTTCAGTTGCAGATTCTTATCTCAGCCATGGATTCATGAATTTTTAGTCAACCTAGGAAAATTAAGAGAGTAAAAATTAGTCTGGTCTCTAGGAATTCAAGGTGGCAACATATTGCATATATTTTCAGATCAAAGCTGAAGAAAGATAAGAATAGCAAGTTATACCTGGCCTCAGATATAGACTTTAGTCATGAACAGGCAACATCTCTTAGATTTTTTTTTATTTCAAAGTATTATGGGGATACAAATATTTTTGGTTACTTGGATCATTTTTATAATGCTTGAGTCATGGTTTTAAGTGTTTCCGTCATGCAAACACTGTTGGTGGGACTACGAATTAGTACAACCTCTATGGAAAACAATATGGAGATACCTCAAAGAACTAAAAGTAGACTGCCATTGACCCAGCAATCCCACTATTGAGTATTTGCCCAAAGGAAAAAAAGTCATTTTATCAAAAGACACCTGCAGCTCTTAGATTTGTACTTAGGCAAATGATTACCCCATGGTATGGTTTCAGAGGCAACAGGGAAGTTCACCATCTTGCTCCTACCGCCTGAAATTCCTAGTATCTGGAATTGCATCTTTAGAACTGTGTTTCTTAGACTGAGCCTTTCTTCATGTTAAAATGTAATTGTCTGGAGGATGGCTAATTATTTAAGTTCTACATTATTACATAGCAGTGTAAACTAATTTTGAGTTATCTCCCAAGAAACAACTTTCCTTTGGGGAGCAGAAGAGAGAGGTGCTATCGTGACTATTAGGAGATGTTAAGTTGGAACTGAGTTGGCAGGAGTAACAGAGGCACATTAGAGGTTTCAAAGACCCACTCCCCAAAACCCAAAAAACTGTTTTGCACCTCCAATCTTTGAGTCTCTGTGCACTTTTATTGGGAAATGAGAATTATACTATAAATTTGACCCTGGAAAAAGAAAATTACTTTTGTATTGGAATCCCATTCTCTTTCTGAGTTTTTCTGATTTTTTCTTAAGCTTGATAATTAGTAAACATTTTATGGAAAGTATCTCCTTTTTTTTCTAAATGAGTTTTCTTATAACTTCTCTAGAATTTAGGTATGGTTCAAAATCTTCCAGAAAGCAGACTCTAGCTGTAAAGCAAAGTTTAATGTAATATTATGGGCTAGTGCAGTAAGGTGGCCATTTTCAGGAAACAGAAGAATTTGGAAAGAAATCCATTTATAAAATCTGAAAATCATCTTCTGGTTAGGTCTTGAACAACTCAAACCTACAATTTTCTCTTCAGGTAATTTTGATAAAAGACTAATGTCATCTGACTCTAAATGTTAATTTATATCTTTCCTGATGTTAACTTCCATATATTAGGTTATTAAGTGTGAAGTGTCCCATTTTCTTTTTTTTTTTTTTTTTCTTTTCTGGTTTTTATATTTTTAGAGAGTTCTAAAAAACAAAAAACAAAACACGGCAACCAACCATGGAAATTGATATCTCTAACATTCACTTTGACACTTCTTGTTTTATTTTTATTGTGAAGGTACATCCTCAGTCTTTCAAATGCATGTTTTGGCTTGTGATTATCTTTCAAAAAATTTTTAGAGCAATTTTTGTGAAACCAAGGATAAGTCAAAAATTTGTGTTACCTTTGAATATGAGTTCCTTTGTGGAACCAATGAAGTGCAGACAGCTCTAAATATCAACGAAGTGTTTGGGAAGGATGTGGCTAACAAATGCACAGTGTATCAGTGATTTGAGAAGTTCCATTCTGGTGATTTCAATCTTGAAAATGAGCCTGAAATGGATGACCTGAGACCAAGGTGGATAATGACGAGCTGAAAGCTGTAGTGGAAGCAAATGCAACTCAACATATGTGTGCATTAACAGCAAAGTTTGACGTTACTATTCCAACAATATTGGACCATTGGAAACAAATGGACAAGGTAAAGAAGCTGGATAGATGGGTGCCACATGAATTAAACGAGCGTCAGAAGAGAAATTATCTTGAAGCTTGCCTTTCTTTGCTGTCACGACATAAAGGTGAACCATTTCTATATCATATTGTAGCAATAGCCCACATGGCTCATTTTCAAGTTTAAAATCACCAGAATGGAACTTCTCAAACCATTGACATACTGTTCATTCATTAGCCACATCCTTCCCACTTTGATGATATTTTGAGCCATCTACACTGCATTGGTTCCACGACAGAACTCATATTCGAAAATAACATGAATTTTTGACTTATCCATGGTTTCACAAAAATTGCTCTAAAAAAATGTGAAAGATTATAACAAGCCAAAACATGCGTTTGAAAGACTGAGGATGTACCTTCACAATAAAAATAAGCCTAGATGTGTCAAAGTGAAACGTCAGAGATATCAGCTGTCAAACTTAGTACTTAAGGAAATGGAACATTTCATACCTGATAACCTAATACTTCCCAGGAGACTAGGATGGTTTGTCACACAACTGTGTGGAACACACTAATACTGTGCAACCAAACGACTGCTGCAATTTCATTGATTAGATGCTAATCCATCTAGCCCACATTTACATCAACATGTAGGATAATACAGGGCATATTTCAAACTTATATCAGAACCCAACAACTTTTTATTAAGCCATTGAATCAGCATAATCATATTTTTCTATTCTGCTTCATATAAGAAAATTATGATGATACACAGAATAGCGTGTGCATAGATTTCTTAGAGGCCCTGGAGCTAAGGTGCTGTTTCAGTGCCCAAGACAAGAAACAATTGTTGCCATTTGAATTTTCTAAGAACTCTAAAAGAAACCTATGCTCAGGTTTGTGAAGCCAAAAGGAAATATCTACTTGTGTAATGGTCTGGTGAATCTGGGTAACCATGGGCAGCCACTCGGGTAAAGCAGGCAGAGCTCACTTTGGGGCAGCTGAATAATTCTCATTGTTCACATAAACTGTTTAGAATTCAAAACATAATTTTCATAATAACCCTTCAAAGCTTTTATTACTATCCCTTGAGGCTCCGTGAAGTTCATTAATGACCACATTCATGCAGCTAACACACAGTACAGCTAGGCTTGAACACAAGTCTGCCTGTCCCTATAGCCTACAGTCTTTCTATTACACCAATACTTTCTGCTCAGCACAGCCTACAGGGCTCCTGGGGGGGAAAGACCATTTCAAATAAGTCATGCAAATTGATAATATTTGGGTGAACATGATGGCAGAAAGTTCCCTCCATTGCAAAACTCAGTTGGACAGTGATGGTGTATGGATGGATCCACATTTCTAGTATGATTGTTTTACTGCTGTGATTGTTCTTGCTGTTTAATTGTGTAGAGCAAGAGAGTTTCTCCATGGAAATTGTCCAGTGAAGAAAAAGGAGTGCTCCTGGATAAGAGTTAACTGTAAGAGTAGCAGCAGCATCCGACCCACACATCTTGCTCCTGAAGTTA
Organism: Eulemur rufifrons; assembly: GCF_041146395.1. Lineage (NCBI taxonomy): Eukaryota > Metazoa > Chordata > Mammalia > Primates > Lemuridae > Eulemur > Eulemur rufifrons. The sequence goes on from NC_090997.1 coordinate 40,621,292, forward strand.
TTCTCTGTGCTCTAAAATTACTTCCCATACTTTCCTGGAAAAGGAAGAACATGCTCTGCTGTTAGATTTGAAGCGCATACAAAAATCACTCCAGTCTCAGAAGCAGTGGTGGCCTCTTGCCCATTTTGTATGGGCATGAATGTTTCCTCTTCTTTCCTTAAATCAGGGAAGTTATTGATCTGCTGAGGGATGCCAGGTAGTCCTCAGTAGAGCACAGTGATTAAAGGAGTGGTCTCTGGAGCCAGACTACTTGGGTTCAAATCCTGGCTGGACCGTATGATGAACAAATGATTTTCTGGATCTCTGTTTCCTTGACTGTGAAATGGCAATGATCAAATTTCCTTAGATTTTTATAATTACCTTATTTAATATAAAATAAATCACTTAGGATTTAGCACATAGTGAATGCTTTATGAGTTTTAGCTATTATTTTTCTCTAGCTAAGAGCATACAACAATCATAAAAAGCTATTTACTTAGTCTCGGAATCCACAGTGCTTAGAAATAGGCACCAGAGCTGTAAGAGGTTTAAGACATGATCTTGGTGTTTAAGAATATTACAAACCAATTAAGAAGAGAAGAAATATAAGTGAAAAAGATAAATAGCAGTACTAGTAGGACCAGCTACTGTGCTAAGTGCCTGTCATGCATTATCAAGTTTGATTGCTGACAAACAATCCTAGATAGATACAATCATTTACTCTTTACAAATGAAAAAATTGAGGCTCGAAGAAGTAACCCCTGCTCTTAAACACTATGCATCCCACCTCACTACATACAAAGAGATGAAATCTCAGTTTCTTCAGTCCCAACATCTCCTAAAGTCAAAAGAGCTTCTGTGAAAATCTTGGAGATCTTATCAATGAAAAGAAGCATCTGAACAAAAGCAGGAACAGCCTGGGTAGGCCGGCTCAGGGAAGCTGGATGCCAGGACCACACAGGGCTTCCAGTGTTAGTGCTGGCCTGTCTCAAACTCAGGTTCATTCCCAACATCCACCTTTCTTTCTTCCATGGTACAGACTTCACGAACCCAGTGGGTTCTCCTTCAGCTTTTCATGATGCCTCCACTCTCTCAGTTCCTCCAGCTTGTCTCTACATCCCTCAAGATGCTAAAGGCCTCCCCTCTTACCATGCCACTGCCAAGATCTCCCCAACTCTCACAGCCCCTCAAGGCCAGCTCAAAGACTCTGTGTCCTTAAGCTATTATTACATGTCAGTCATTTTGGAATCACAAGAAATAACCAATAATTAAAATAAGACAGTACTATATACAAGTTTGAGAATCTTAGAAAGTTCTTATAGTCATCCCTAGTTGATAGCTGGTTTCCTTTTGAGAAGTAACAAAGCCTTACGTGTTTGATTTTCTGCTCCAGATCCACACAAGGTAGTTGATGATAATTCTCTTCCCACCTCTTTCTTCCACATCTTAGACTAAATATTCTTTTGAATAAATGAGCCAACCAACAGGGAGACTCTCCTGTAAGTGGCGTAAAACAGAAGAAACCGACTCTACCTGAGATGGAAGTAGATTCATACTGAAGGCTTGGAATAAGTCTTAGAAAAGTTACTCTCCATTGCAAACAGTCTCCATGACAAACAGAGGCAACAACTCCTCCTAACGCATGAAAATACTCTACAAATAGGCCATGGAAAACTGAAGGAGTTGAATTTGGGGAATTTGCCTATATCTGACTCTGTCTTCAGAAAGGATCAATGTTAATTTTGGTAATCCCTAGGGAAATTGAAACCAGGGAGGAAAAATACTACTTAACCCGTCTCTCGTTTCTGTGGATAGCTTCACTTTCCTACTCAATTCGAATGTTTCATTTATTTATACCAAGTTGTATTTCAATTAGGATTAAGGTAGTCAATTTACATAGATGAGTGAAAACCAAAAGCCAAACCTGATCATAATTATACATGTGTCTGGCTTAGAAGGCAGAGGGAGAGAAGAGTGGCTGCTCAGACCTGGAACAATTATATTTCAGAGAATGATCACTCAAAACACATAGAAAGATGTGGTTTTTGTGGGCAATAGATTTATAAACAGTTTCATTTTCATTCAAAGTAAAATCTCAAATCATCTCTACTGAACAAACAAAAACCTGTACTTAAAAATGACAGGCATTTTATTTCACTAAAGTACAGGACATCAAACAAAGATCTGGTTGCCTTGGTGACAAACTGTAGTCAAAAGAGATACACATCTCATGAAAAGGAGATATAAAATGCTTTCAATATACTATATGCATTGCAGAGAAGTGGAGAAATTAAAATTAAACTGGATCAAACATCAATTTTGGTACTGTTTACAGATATGTCCTGGCTTGAGCAAAGGGTTTCTGATGCTACTTTGTATTTCTTGAGCTGCTAAAAACCTTCCTATACTACTTTGCAATTTATCAATAACCACAAAGATTTTAAGAAAATTTTTTAAATTTCAATGATGTGTTCTATCTTAATTCAGTGTCACATAGTTGTATTCCTAATTGCTCAAATGATTCGCTAATAGAGACCTTGCTGAATATTATCAACAAGTCTATTATTACTATGCCATAATAGATCCTAAGTACACTAATCTAAAATGTGAAGAAATTAAATGCTTTTCTTTTTTATTCTGTTGTAATCCATTTAATCAAAAAGAGGATTAAAATGACAATCTTCTAAAATGTAGGCTTCTTAATCTATTGATAAACAGTTTAGCAAAGGAAAAAGGTCAACTTTGGGGATCCTATATGAGAAAGAGTACATTGGCTTACGTTGGAATTATTAACGTAGACTAGGAGGTTCAAATGAAAAGAAACGATTTCACTGAATAGGACAGTTAAGGAAAATGTCAAGGGCAAATATGCAGGTGAGGTAGAGACACCAAAATGTGATTCTTTATTATTGATACTTGAGATTATGTAAAATAATAAAAATACTTACTGAATTTTTATACATTACTTAGAAGAAAATAGCCATCAATATTTTTGTGTATCTTCTTCCAAGTTTATTTCTATAAATTTTATACATACTTAATAAAACACTATATGCAAATTTGGATCCCATTTTCTTCTATTGAATATAAACATTAAGTGTTTCACAATAGTATAGCACGCCATCACAGGCATCTTTAAAGGCTGAAATACTTGTTTAACGTGTGAAAGTATCATGACTTACTTTTTCAATCCTCTAATTTAGAATATCTATTACTTCAATGAATGTTGGTACTACTCATGAACCTTCTACTAATACCTTTGCAATGTGGAGTGAGGGAAAAATAAAGGGTTAGAAACAGTAACTTTTAAAAAGAAGAAATAATACACTTTAAAAAATCTCAGCATGTATGACATGGATGTTAAGATCTTATTTATGTATATTGGAATATATATCATAGTGTTAACTTATATGTATATAAATTAGGAAGAATAAAGTTGGATTTATATACGCTGACTTGTAAAGGGTGTCAGGCTATACATATGGGCTGTTAAACCTGGTCACAGGAATTAGAAATGATTGACTTTTATTTTGCTTCTCCTGTTAAAATTAGCAAGTTTAATTTTTATATTTTGAAGATTTAAGTAAAAAGAGTTTATGATAACTTTTTTTTTTATTTCAGCATAATACAGCGGTACAAATGACAAATGTTTAGGTTACATATGTTGTCTTTGCCCCACCCGTGTCAAAGCTTCAAGCATGTCCATTCCCTCAGATGGTGCGCACTGCATCCATTAGGTGTTAATATACCCATCTCCTCCTCACCCTTCCCACCTGCCTGACACCTGATGAATGTTACTACTAAATGTCCACAGAAGTGTTGATCAGTTAGTAACAATTTGATGGTGAGTACATGTAGTGCTTGTTTTTCTATTCTTGTGATACTTCACTTAGTAGAATGAGTTCCAACTCTATCTAAGATAATACAAAAGGTGCTATATCACCATTGTTTTTTGTGGCTGAGTAGAACTCCATGGTGTATATGTACCACATTTTATTAATCCACTAGTATTGATGGACACTTTGTGTTTTTCCACATCTTTGCGATTGTAAATTGTGCTGCTATAAACATTCTAGTGCAGATGTCTTTTTTATAGAATGTCTTTTTTTCCTTTGGGTAGATGCCCAGTAATGGGATTGCTGGATCAAATGGTACTTTTATTTTTAGCTGTTTGATTAATCTCCATATTACTTTCCACAGAGGTTGTACTAGTTTGCAGCCCCACCAGCAGTGTATGAGTGTTCCTATCTCTCCACATTCACACCAACATTTATTGTTTTGGGACTTTTTGATAAAAGCCATTCTCACTGGAGTTAAGTGATATCTCATTGTGGTTTTGATTTGCATTTTCCTGATGATTAGAGATGTTCAACATTTTTTCATATGTTTTTTGGCCATTAGTCTATCTTCTTTTGAAAAGTTTCTGTTCATGTCCTCTGCCCACTTTTTAATGGGGTTGTTTGATTTTTTTTTTCTTGCTGATTTTCCTGAATTCTATATAGATTCTAGTTATCAGCCCTTTATTGGATGTGTACCATGTGAATATTTTCTCCTATTCTTTAGGTTGTCTATTTGCTCTTGTGATAGTTTTCTTGGCTGTGCAGAAGCTTTTTAATTTGATCAGGTCCCATTTATTTATTTTTGTTGTTTCTGTGATTGCCTTTGGGGTCATCTTCATACATTCTTTCCCTAGGCCAATGTCTATAAGAGTTTTCCCAACATTTTCTTCTAGAATTCTTGTAGTTTAAGTCTGCTATCCACTGTGAGTTCATTTTTGTGAGATGTGCATCCTGTTTCAGTCATCTACATGTGGCTATCCAGTTTTCCCACCACCATTTATTGAATAAGGATTCTTCTCTGTCTGTTTTGTCAAAGATTAGATGGCTATATGAGGATGGTTTTATATCTGGGTTCTCAGGTCTGGACCGTTGGTCTATGTCTCTGTTTTTATGCCAGTACCATGCTGTTTTAGTTACTATAGCCTGGTAGTATAGCTTGAAGTCTGATAAATTGATGCCTCCCAATTTGTTCTTTTTGCTTAAGATTGCTTTTGCTATATGGGGTTTTCTTTGGTTCCATACGAAACATAGAATTATTTTTTCTAGATCTGTGAAAAATTATGTTAGTATTCTAATAGGGATTGCATTAAATCTGTAGATCATTTTGGGTAGTATAGACATTTTAACATGCTGACCCATGAGCATGGTATTGTTTTCCACCTGTTTACATCCTCTGCTATTTCCTTCCTCAGTGTTTTGTAGCTCTCCATGTAGAGGTCTTTTATCTCCTTAGTTAAATATTTTTAGGTAGTTTATTTTCTTTGCTGCTATTGTGAAGGCTACTGAGTATTTGATTTGGTTCTCAGTTTGACTGTTGTTGGTGTATAGGAATCCTACTGATTTCTGTACATTGACTTTGTAATCTGAGACTTTGTTTATCAATTTCAGTAGTCTCATGGCAGAATCTTTGGGGTTTTCTAGATGTAAGGTCATGTCTAGATATAAGATATGATAACATTTTTAAATGCCTATCTACAAAGGTCAACCAGGGTGAAGAGAGTGAGGTACAGTAAGTTACCCAAAAAGCCCATCATTATGTCAATAAGTTAAAATATCTATAAATAAAACAATGAAATAATAAAATTATCTCACTTATGACTCCCCTTTAGTAATAAAAGCAATTTAATAGAAAGTAGAAAATAATCTAATAAAGCTAAACTATTAGCATATATTCTATTTCCTTTTAGATTGTTTTTTATCATATATACACTAATACATTAATGTACATGTATACATTACACAGTTATAGTTGCTAAAATCTATCTTGAATTTTTATTTTTATGTTTCATGTCATGCATTTCCAATTATAAGTCCTATATTGACAAAGTAAAAACACTGGACAGAAAAATCTTAATAATTATCTTTGGATGTTGGAGATATGATTAAATTTTTTCTGAGTTTTTTATTTTTTAGTTTTTTTAAACATTTCATAATAAATATGAATTAGTTTTATAACAGAAAAAATTCTACACTATATTAAAATTAAAAAAAGTATACACAGCTTTGATTCTAGTCAGCTCTTCCTAGCTGTGAACTTGGACAAACCATTCCATCTTCCTAGTCATTTTCATCATCTGTGAAAATGATTAACAGTATCTGCTTTTCTTAATTTATGAATTTTTATAAGAATTAAATTAAAATTCTTGTGAAAGTGCTATATGAATTACAATATTCCATACAAATACACAATATCATGATGACCAATGATTTAACTATATGGCAAAGTAAAGAGAAGAGAGAAAAGATAACTATAGTGACTTCCACTCCTTAGCAGATACCCAAGTATAATTTAGCAAGCTACATTTAAAGGTTGCTGAGAAGAGGATGAAAAAGAAGGGAGATGAAGTGGAAAAGGAGCTGCAGAAGTAAAAGTGAAAAAAAAATTGCTTACAGACCTTTCATAATTATCACTTAAGCCCAAAGTAAAATTTCCTCACTTTTGTGTTATGCATCCCCAGAAGTCATTATTATAAGATGCTAAGAGCTCCCCAGATTGCTGGATATTCTTCTTACCTGATTATGTGATGAAAGAAGTGTTGATAAGTAGTTTTCCAATTTAGCCTTATCCTTCTTTACTGTATTTCTTCATTGCACTTCATCAAAATAAGGGCTTTACCAAAACTGGTTACATGTTATCAGTGGCATAATCCATACACTTCAAAGTAAACTATATTTTTAAAATCATTTGACTCCCCTGAAAGAATACCTCCTCCATAAATAAAAACAAAACTTATGGCAAATAATACTGCATTAATATGATTTGAAAACATGAATCACTTTTTGTTCTTCATAATGTAAGCTCAGCTAGATCATTTAACACACTTAAATGTGTTGAACTATTTTGATATCTCAAAAATCAAATTTTACACTAGACACCAAGGGCTCATTAGTTCTGCAATGATTATAGAAAGCTTTTCCGAACTACAAAACTGGGTCAAGCTCCATTATCAAAAACCATCATTCATTTTAAATTATAATTTTAGAAGTCCCTAAAAGTCTCAAATCTTTAAACATTCTATTTCAAACTCCTTTCAATTATAGTCAACTCCCTTTCAGATGCAACTGTTTTGATTTCAGCTTCTGTAATGTATTTTTTGTTTGTTTTTAGCAAAGGCTCCACCTTGATCTTACAGACTATTAATGTCACCAAGGGTTCTGTAGCCCGCAGAATGAACTCTCTCTAATCTGACTGCTGTCCCCAGACCCAAATCATAGTAAACAGAGTTCAATAGTGAAAGTCAAGATTGCATAGATGTGCCCATCATCTCACAGTGAGAGCCAATTAACTTCTCTGGAGCTTCTTAATTTACTCATTTGCAAACAGAAATATTTGAATAAATAAGTTTTCCAAAGTGTATTCTGGAGCATACTTGTCCTACCCTATGCTTCATAAAAGATGTGTGGGAGTGGGGTGGTATGAGGTTAACATGGTAAATTTAAGAAAAGCTATATCCTATATTCTCTGTTAGAGTCACACTGTGGATGAGCCAAGTAGATACTTATTGCAAAGAACCTTTGCTGTTCATCCTGAATCATTGTTTCCATAGTCTGTAAGCATGAAACCATTCTGTGGTTGTTTTACAGAGGAGGTGGAGATAGTGAGAATCCAGAACACTGGAATACAATTTGAGAAACTAGATTTTATAATTACTAGCATCCATTCTATCACTGAAACTTTCTGATACTACGTTGGTCTATGAAAAATTACTGGCCGGGCGTGGTGGCTCACGCCTGTAATCCTAGCACTCTGGGAGGCCGAGGTGGGCGGATCATTTGAGCTCAGGAGTTCGAGACCAGCCTGAGCAAGAGTGAGACCCCATCTCTACTAAAAATAGAAAGAAATTATATGGACAGCTAAAAATATATATAGAAAAAATTAGCCGGGCATGGTGGTGCATGCCTGTAGTCCCAGCTACTCGGGAGGCTGAGACAGGAGGATCCCTTGAGCTCAGGAGTTTGAGGTTGCTGTGAGCTAGGCTGATGCCACGGCACTCACTCTAGCCTGGGCAACAGAGTGAGACTCTGTCTCAAAAAAAAAAAAAAAAGAAAAATTACTAAAATGTACACTAATTATAAGACAATTATGTCAGAAAATTTACAATATGGTAGCAAACATATAAAAGACTAAAAAGCCCCTGCTGAAAATTATTAATGCCAAATATCCCTTTTTCTTGATATTTCATACCACAAAGGGTCACCTAACAGTAGCATAAAGCATAAAAATGGAAGATACAGAAGGTTATTAAGCATTAAGGATTACTGCTTTCATATTCAAAAGAAGTCTTAATAAGAAGGAATCTTTATACAATAGTGTTCTTTCTCTCATGCACAAAACATCTTTGTCATTTGTATAATATATAAAATGAAGAGCCAGAAAAGATATTTTTAATCAATGCTTCCCATTTTTAGACACCTCTGTTTGTAAGGTTGCTGTATATCTAGTAGATGAGTGGCAGCATAGAAGAAATTGCAGAGAAAATGGAACGGGTTGAAAGGACATCAAAGCCCACCCATTCCTCAGCACTTAGAGAAGTGGAATGACAAATAGTGTAGAATCACCCTGGAGATTACGGTCAAGTGAAATCTTTTTTTTATAGAATGACTTTTGTTCTTCTGGGTAGATGCCGAATAATGGGATTGCTGGATCGAATGGTAGGTCTACTTGAATCTGTTTAAGGTATCTCCACATTGCTTTCCACAGGGGTTGCACTAGTTTGCAGTCCCACCAACAGTGTATGAGTGTTCCTGTCTCTCCGCATCCACGCCAACATGTGTTGTTTTGGGACTTTTTGATAAAGGCCATTCTCACTGGAGTTAAGTGATATCTCATTGTGGTTTTGATTTGCATTTCCCTGATGATTAGAGATGTTGAACATTTTTTCATATGTTTGTTAGCCATTTTTATATCTTCTTTTGAAAAATTTCTATTCATGTCCTTTGCCCACTTTTTGATAGGGTTGTTCGATTTTTTTCTTACTCATTTTCCTGAGTTCTAAATAGATTCTTGTTATCAGTCCTTTATCTGATGTGTAGTATGAGAAAATTTTTTCCCATTCTGTAGGTTGTCTGTTTACTCTCGTGACTCTTTCTTTGGCTGTGCAGAAGCTTTTTAATTTGATCAGGTCCCATTTATTTATTTCTGTTGTTGCTAAAAGTCATTCTATAAAAAAGACACCTGCACCCGAATGTTTATAGCAGCACAATTTATAATTGCAAAGATGTGGAAACAACCCAAATGCCCATCAATTCATGAATGGATTAGCAAAATGTGGTATATGTATACCATGGAATATTACTCAGCTATTAGAAATAATGGCAATATGGCATCTCTTTGGTTCTCCTGGAGAGAGTTGGAACCCATTCTATTAAGTGAAGTATCCCAAGAATGGAAAAATAAGCACCACATGTACTCACCAGCAAACTGGTTTCCCTGAGTGCACATTTGGGAATAACACCAATTGGGTATCAGACAGAGGTGGTGGCTAGGAGGAAGGGATGGGTGTATACCTACTTGATGAGTGCGATGTGCACTGCCTGGGGAATGGACACGCTTGAAGTTCTGACTGGCGGGGATGGGGTGGGGGGAGGGGATGGGTGCATACCTACATGATGAGTGTGATGTGCACTGTCTAGGGAATGGACACGCTTGAAGCTCAGACTCGGGGGAATGGGGAGGCATGGGCAATATATATAACCTGAACTTTTGTACCCCCATAATGAGCTGAAATTAAAAAAAAAAGAAAAAAAAAGGGAAATCTTAACAAATTACTTTTCAGTTAGATTATAATTAGCCTCCATCCCATCCTTATGTTCCTGAAGACATGTATTTGCTTTGAGGGCTGGCTAATGGCTTGCTAATATGGTAAGAGGCAAAGAAATGCAGTGCCAAGATCCTGGGATTCATTTTCCCTCGATTTTTTTTCTAAAATTAACCTCAGCATTTGCCTTCAGCTAGATAAACCTGGGTCCAATTCTGGCCACTCACTTCATGGCTGCATTTGTTTCAGCAAGTCCTTTGATGTCTTTGAGCCTGTTTCTCTTGTATGTGAAATTAAGATTACAGCACTTACACGTAACATAAAGACTAGAGATAGTGTACGGTAATGTGCCCAGCACACAGTAAATGCTCAATAAGATCATTACAGTGTTAGACTCTACATGTAAATCTGAACCTACGCACAATGAAGAAATGGGTGGATTCTGTGGTGGTTCAACTTCCATACCATTTATTTCTACATAACAACATTCCCTCTCGTGCAGATGTCCGGTATTGTCAGATCCATCAGGTTGAGCAAGTATCACCCCCACTCCAAGCTCTCCCAGTGTAGTATGTTACATGTAATAGCTAAAAATTATTGAGCACTTACTGTGTGCTAGGTGCTGTGCTCAGCCCATCACATACATGATCTCACTGACTCTCCAGAATAACCTATGAGGTAGAAAACTGTTACACATGATGAACCTGAAGAAGGAGGATGGTGATGGGAACACCCAAGGCCACCCTGGCATCAGAGCTGGCACTAAACCCAAGCCTTCCCAACTCCAAAGCTCATGCCTTTCCTTATCACACAGGACTAGCACCTGTATCCAGGTCCATTTTGATGGAGCTTATGCTCTAAGTAAGCATTCCCCAACCTTTTCCTGAATGGCTTCTTTTCAGAGATAAAAAAAACTGTATAGACCTATGTTACAACCCCTCCCCAGTGATACTTATACTTTTACTTTCCTCTGGAATATCCATAAGGTTAAAAGCTATATTGATTGCAGATATGCTTCCATATGAATTTGCATGTTATTAGGCATGACAGCAACTGTATACATAGGAAAATAGATTTACTATTGTATGGAAGATATATTGGTCAACAAGACAGTGTTCCATGTACTTGCAGATTCTGGCAACATTTAATATTAATAATTCCACAGCTAATCCTCTCAGAAATCTGCAGCCTACCCATTGGGATGTACTATCTAGCCCTTTCCTGATACTGCTGAAACTTACCTTTAACCTAGAAAGTCTTCTTTTCAATGTGGAGGTTAATCAAGTTTGTATTACTGTACATTTTAACAGGGATACAATGTCTGTATTCTCACAAAATGGAAATTTCAGATATCTTTTCCTTCTGTATACAGTCATACATAAGTTCATAATGCATGTACTTACTATATGCCAGGTACTAGAATACAATAGTGAACACAGGTATAATGCCTTCCCTGATAAAGTTTGTAGTCTGCTGGGACACATTAATCAGGAAGCCAAATATCAATTAAAATACATTTTATAAAGTACTTTGAAGAGCAGTACCAGGTGCCTTAGGAAGCTAGAAGGGGATGTCTTGTTGATTGTATCAAGAAAGGCCTTCAGTAGGAAGTAATGTCTCAACTATGGCAAGAAGAACAGTAGGAAACTATCAAATGAAGGTCACAATGAGGAACAAGAAAGAACAGTGTATGGATAAGAGAAAGGGTGGTGAGTTTAGGGAATCAAAGAAGTTTGGCAGATGGTAAAGGTGGAGTGTGAAGTGTACAGTGTCTTAAAATAAGGCTGAAGAGCTAAGGCTTACATGCCCTTGTGAAGGAGTGCAGCTATCATGTGGTTTAACTGGCATAAGGAAGAAAAACTATGCTGCTTCAAATTGCCCAACATAGATGCCAATCTCATCTGACACATGAGAGGCCAACTCTGTGCCAGCTCTGAGCTCTGTGCCCCAAATTCTGCTGCCTAACACCAGGTTACCTTTATCAATCCCATATACCCATCCCTGTTTTGATGACTGTGAACGTTGACAGTTAACAGTTCAAAGCTGCCCCCTCCTCCAGAAAATTTCCCTGGGCTGGTGGAAGCCCCTTCACCAAGGAAGGATATCCTATCACGTAGGGGAAAACCGCAGTGCAATTTAGGCTCCAGAGCTTCCCCCGTGTATCAGACCAAGACTAGCCTTGACCTGAGACCACATCTTCACTGGTCTCTTTCTCCTCCTTTACTCTGAGGTTTTCCTGAACAGCACCCTCTCCAGAAACCAAGTCAGGCTCCTGAATCCCTGATCAGTCAGGCTCTGTTTCTGAGGAACCCCCTTAAGGCATGCCACAAAAATTAAAGAAAAACTTTGTCAGGTGTAGTGTACATTTAAAGGATACCAAACTAAGAAATTCAGTAAAGTTATCTTTGGATAGATGACTTAGCAGCAAGTAGTTATTGATGTGATCTAGTTTTTTGGAATGATGCTATAATTGAGAAAGCCCAGTCCAGAAAATAATTTTGAATGTGCCATCTTCCATATATCATAGAGGGAATGTACAGACCACAACAGCACTTCCTAAAGTGTTCTCTGTAATCTGCTTTCCTCTCACCAAAGTTGCTTTCCAACTCCTCCTACTCCTGTCCCATCCCAAGTGACCCTTCTTATCCTCCCCATTTCTTCCTGATGGAACATCAGTTTAGCATAAAATACCCACCAACACAGAGGCTAAGTAAATCCAGGTAGTGAGTAAGGGGGGAATTAAATGCTAGAAACAGGCATATATTCATAATTTCTGTCCCGTTCTTATCAAAGTGCTCCACACACTTCCTGATGGTTCATTTGAGGACTCAATCCTTACCACTTTTCTCAAACTTTTTTTTCCAGTCTGTTTCTTAGTATGCTGTGTTTTATCAATAAAGCAGAAACACAGCTAAACCCCTGAAAGAAAAATGTGGGAACAAACTCATAAAATTGGCTAAAATGAAGTTACTAAAATGTGCTCCTTACCTCTATCTCTCTTCATGTATATCCAAAGAAAAATGTATACCCAAGGCAAAGAAGCACTTATTATAAATAAAAGGTCTTTGAGAACCAAGAAAGCCTCCTTTGAAAAGTATGAACTGAGACAAAGCAAAACCCAGGAAGATCAAGAATTAACTTCATCAAGAAAAATGAAGAACCATATCCACCTTCCAACCAACGTGGTAGTTTTAAGATTGTGAAAAACACCTTGCACACATCTCTGGCAGACCCAGAGGGACATACAAATGTCTGTGAATGATCCTTCCAGATATGTTTCCAGGAGCTATCTGTACTTTCCTAGGGTGAACCACCAGCACTAAGAAAAGTCATTAAAATCTTAGCCCTGGAAAAATGCATCTTTGAAATTCTTCCTTTAGTTGATAGTGGCAGCAATAGCAACAGCAGAGCGCCATTTACTGCAGTGTGTCAACACAGGCGGGTTACTCTGAATGTACAGTACTGTGTATAGCAGAGCTTGGCCTTGCCACTGCCTTTAGAAAGCCCACTTTCTGTCAAGTAGGTTGCTTTTCTATTTTATTAGATGCAAACTAAGAAAAAATCCTGTTTTTACGGCTCCAAATATTTTATGTGCATACTTCAGGTGTCTGATTTATATGTTTTTCTAACCAACTCCAAAAAGAAAATGTGATCATAGGTATTTTTTGTAAGGGTTGCAATGCCAGTCTTTATTCCAGCAAGTTGAACCAATGGATGGCTAAGTCTGCCTCACCTTTTCAGTCTATTTAGTGAGAATGAGACCAATTCCCCCTCGCAGTTATGAGTTCCTGGAACAAGGTTTCTGTCTTATGCAATGTTGCATTGCAAACATCTACCATATAACTAATTAGTGTTTAATTTTTTGAGCTGAATTTATGCCATCTACATAGCAATAATGTAAACAGCTTTCCAGGTATTTCTAGGAGTTATTCTGATAAATTGGTGCCTCATAATTTATATCACACTTGTGCCCTCTCACTAAAGGTACTATACATGAGATCTAAGAGCAGGGGTGGGAAAACTTTTCATGTTGGAAGGCTGCATTGATTTAGCTGAAATCAAATAAAGCCACATTCAGGAAACTTCAATTAGATACACTTAAAAATGTACATTAGTTTGTAAAAATCTAACTACTATGTACTTAATAATTTCAAAAAATGAAAACTATTTGTTAATTTTAAAGTCAACTAACCTTTAAATGACTTTGTTATGTCTGCTTTTTGTTGGAAAGCATTAGAATATTTGGTTGCAGCATGAAGGTCTGCAGTTGCCATTGATCCCCTAGATGGTATCAGTCACTTGTGACCTTAAGGGAGTCCTGATTTGGATTAAGTAGAAGAAGGTAGATTCGTAGCAATAACTGGTTGAAAAGCAAAAAACCATTTTGGGAGCATATTGCCCAGGGTGTTGGTATTCTATTGCATTTTTCCGTATTTCAATTGGATCTTTCTTAGCATCAAACAATGACTTTAAAATGTCATCTACTGAGAGCTCAATCAATTCCATCTGTAGTTCTTCAGGTGCCTTGGTGATATAAACTAGGTGAGGCTGAAATGCTAAATTTGAGTGTGATGTCATGATTCCCAAAGTCAGTGAACCTTTCATTGTATTCTTCAATTAATAGGTCTATAACAGCTGCATATTCTTCAAATGATGCATATATATCATCCTGCTCATCAATGACCTTTGGTAACTGGGGAAAATGTTCATCTGAAATTTCCTTTTGAAGAAGTGTTTTGAAAAAAAGGTAGCTTTTTTCAAAACGCTTAGATTTTTTTTTTTTGCCACATATCACACATAGACTTAGTTTTACCTTGCAAAGAAATATTCATGTCATTTTGATTTGACATGATATCATACAGAAATGCTGCATTCCTACAGAAATCTTTCAATAATTCACACTACTGAATCTGTTCTTCATAAAATTTAACTATCTGTTCTCACAGAGATAAAATTTTGGCTAATACCCGTCCCTGTGATAGCCAATGCACTTTAGAATGATACAGAAAATCCACACTGAATAACTAATTGTTCAATGTTAGCATGTTATGAAACTGACAATTCTGTGTTGCATTTACACAAATATAGTTAACAGTACTTTTAACTTATTGCAAAGTGTCACTTAAAATAGTAGCTTTAGCACAGAGATTTTGCTGATGTGAGATACAATGAAAAGAAATGAGAGCATCTGGATCTGTTAATACTTTTTAAAATCTGTGCAATAAACCTTTCATGTTTTCCTGTCATGGAAAGTGCACCATCTGTACATACACTCACTAAATCTACCAAATTCAGTGCAACTTCATGACATTTATCTTGAAAGTTGTTGAAGATATCTATTCCCCATGTTCTGTTTGCAAAAGTGCTCAAAGCAAGTAACTCTTCATAGCAAAGAAAATATTCTCTTATGACCAGAATGAAGTATAAAACCTGTGCTAAGACAGTAGTATCAGTTGATTCATTCAGAGTGATTGAATAATATTTATTTTCCATTCGAAGTGTTACATGAAGTTGTTCTGTTAAGTTGAAGGCTAATTCATGCTACCAATCAGTTATGTTCTCCTCGAAAGAGGCAGTTGTTTGTACTTAACATGTTTTCGGGGTCTAAGCATCCTACAACTTAGACAATGCAGTCTTTCACAATTTCTACATCACTGAATAGCTTCCTTTTTTTCCCGAGTATATAAGCTACTTTATAAGTTGCTTCATTGGCACTATTTACAGGTCTTATTGCTGCGTGAAAGAATTGTCTTTGCTTTTGCTTTTCATCTTTTAATTTCTACAATACAACCTTTTGTGCCTCTCCCTCTAATTTAAAATATTTATGATCCTTATGAGTGTTATAATGCTCATGAGTGTTGAATTTCCTTAATGTTGATATTGCAGTATCACAAAGCAAGCAAATCATCTTATCTTTAGCAGAAACAAGATAATATTGCAATTCCCAATCCTCATTAAAAAATCTGTTTTCTTCTTTCAGCGTTCTCTTGGTCTTCATTGATATCATGGGCTGTTAAGCAAACAGAATTAAATCATACTGTTGAGCTGTGCAACTATTCACAAATTCTACTTCAAACAGAAACACAGTGCACTGTTGTCACCCATTGTCAAAAGCTGATAACAGACCTGTGCGTACTCAACCCCATAAACTCTCACTAACCAGCCTCATGCAGAAGTGACCCCAGTCAGATGGGGGAAGTTAGAACTAAATCATGAGTGTAGCAGCCGTCAATTTAGCCCTCATGGCTGACTAATGTTCTAATTTTTCTGGTCAATCTGGGAGGATTATTTCATTGAAGCTTATTTATTCTTTGGTATTTTAAGTATGTTCATTTGAAAAATAAAATAAAAATATAAATGACAAACAAAAATGTATTAGTAAAAATAAAAGGATTTGTTCTGTAAAAATTGCATTCAGCCAAAAGGCCACACTTAAGGACCTAGAAGGCCACATGTGACCTTAGGGTCACAGGTTCCCTCCCCTACCTTGGAGTCTCAGTTGTATGAGAGGAAGAAACTGTAGGCAGGCATACCTCAGAGATATTGTGGATTCAGTTCCAGATCACCTCAATAAAGTGAATATTGCAATAAAGCAAGTCACATGAATTTTTTGGTTTTCCAGTGCATATAAAAGTTATGTTTACACTATACTGTAGTCTATTGAGTGTGCAATAGCTTTATGTCTAAACAATGTGCATATCTTAATTTAAAAATGCTAAAAAATGGTTATCTGAGCCTCCAGAGAGTCATAATCTTTTTTCTGGTGAAGAGTCTTGCCTCAATGTTCATGGCTGCTGACTGATCAAGGTGGCGGTTGCCAAAGGTTAAGGTAGCTGTGCCAATTTTTTAAAATATGACAACAATGAAGTTTGCTGCATCTCTTTGCAAAAAAAATTCCTCTATAGCATACAATGTTGTTTGATGGCATTTTACCCATAGAATAACTTCTCTCATAATTGGAGTCAATCCTCTCAAACCCTGCCATTGCTTTATTAACTAAGTTTATGTAATATTCCAAATTCTTACTTGTCATTTCAACAATGTTCACAGCATCTTCATCAGGAGTAGATTTCATTTCAAGAAACTACCTTGCTCATGCATAAGAAGCAATTCCTCATCCATTTAAGTTTGATCATGAGATTTCAGCAATTCAGTCACATCTTCAGGCTCCACTTCTGATTCCAGTTCTCTTCCACATCTGCACTTACTTCCTCCACTGAATGTCATCTATGAGGGTTGGGATCAACTTCTTCTAAACTCCTATTAATGCTAGTATTTGATCTCCTACTGTGAATCAAGAATATTCTTAAGGGCATCTAGAATGATAAATCCTTTCCAGAGGGTTTTCAATTTACTTTTCCAAGATCCATAAGAGGAATCACTATCTGTGGCAGCTATACCCTTATGAAATGTATTTCTTAAATAATAAAACTTGAAAGTCAAAATTACTCCTTGACCCATGGACTGCAGAAATCATGTTGTGTTAGCGGGCATGAAAACAACAGTAATCTCCTTGTAGTCTCCATCAGAGCTCTTGAGTGACCAGGTGCATTGTCAATGAGAAGTAGTATTTTAAACAAATATTTGAGCCGGGCATGGTGGCGCATGCCTGTAGTCCTAGCTACTCGGGAGGCTGAGGCAGTAGGATCGCTTAAGCCCAGGAGTTTGAGGTTGCTGTGAGCTAGACTGACGCCACGGCACTCACTCTAGCCCGGGCAACAGAGTGAGACTCTGTCTCAAAAAAAAAAAAAAAAAAAAAAAAAAAAGAAATATTTGTTTCTGAGCAGCAAGTCTCAATAGTGGGCTTAAAATATGCAGTAAACAATGCTGTAAATAGATGTGCTGTTATCCAGAGTTTTTTGTTCCATTTCTAGAGCACAGGCAGAGTAGACTTCGCATATTCTTAAGAGCCCTAGAATTTTCAGAAAGGTGAATGAGCATTGGCTTCAATTTCCAATCACCAGTTTCATTAACCTCTAACAAGACAGTCAGCTTGTCCTTTAAATCTCTGAAGCCAGGTATCGACTTATCCTTTGTAGCTATGAAAGTCCTAGATAGCATCTTCTTCCAGTATAAAGCTATTTCACTTCCATTGAAAAATCTGTTGTTTAGTGTAATCGCCTCCATCAATTATTTTATGTGAATAAATAATTAATTTCTAGATAATTTCTGGATAACTTGCTGCAGCTTCTCTATCACCCCTTGCTGGCTGGGCATGGTGACTCACACCTGTAATCCTAGCACTTTGGGAGGCCAAGGCAGAAGAACTGCTTGAGGCCAAGAGTTCGAAATTAGCCTGGTCATTATAGTGAGGCCCTACCTCTACAAAAAAATTAAAAGTGAGTTAATGTGGCATGTAGCTGTAGTCCTACTTACTCAGGAGGCTGAGCCAGGAAGATTGCTTGAGCCCCAGAGTTTGAAGTTACAGTGAGCCACTGCACTCTAGCCCAGGCAACACAGCGAGACCAAAAAAGCACTTGCTGCTTCACCTTGCACTTCTATATTATGAAAAGAGCTGCTTTTCTTAAACCTGATGAACTGGTATTAAATTTTTCTTTTGTAGCTTCCTCACCTCTCTCAGCCTTCAAAGAATTGAAGACAATTAGGGCCTTGTTCTAGATTAGGCTTTGGTTTAAGGGAATGTTGTGGCTGGTTTGATCTTCTATCCAGACCACTAAGACTTTCTCCATATTAGCAATAAGGCTGTTTCACCTTCTTACATTTGTGTGTTCCTTGGAGTGGCTATTTTGATTTCCTTCAAGAACTTTTCCTTTGCATGCACAACTTGACTAACAGTTTAGTTCAAGACGCCCAGCTTTTGGCTTATCTCAGCTTTCAACACGCTTTCCACACTAAGCTTAATCATTTCTAGCCTTTGATTTACAGGGAGAGATATGTGACTCTTACTTTCACTTGAACACTTAGAGGCCATTGTAAGGTTATTAACTGGCCTAACTTCAATATTGTTGTGTCTTAGGAAATAGAGAGGCTTGGGGAGAGGGAGAGAGATGGAGGAACAGCCGGTTAGTGGAGCATTCAGAACTCACAATGTTTGTCAGTTAAGTTTGCTGTCTTATATGGGCCTGGTTCATGGTGCCCCAAAACAATTACAATAGTAACATCACTGATCACAGATTACCATAACAAATATAATAATAATAAGGTTTGAAATATTGCAAGAATTAGCAGAATGTGACACAGAGAAATGAAGTCAGCATATGCTATTGGAAAAATTGAACCGATAGACTTGTTTTATGTGGGGTTGCCACAAATCTTCAATTTGTAAAAAACACAGTATCTGTGAAGTGCAATAAAGCAAAAGAGTAATAAAATGATGCCTGTATTCCATTTCCTCAAAAATTTCCTCTCGGTACCAATACCTTATACAACAAATATATTTCTGTCAGCTAAACTCAAGCTATTGATAACTAGAGTCAATATATACTTCAATATCAATATTATGTATTATTTGTATTGTGCTTTATTCCTTTTGAGTTCATAACTATGAATAATGGAACTGAAGGATGAGAAAGAAATTGCTTCTGAGTAGTTGCAGCCTCAGTTAATACATGTTGTTGAATTTTTTCTTATTCTCCGCTATCTCAACATCTGGGTGACCAGAATGGCATCCTAGTGAAAAACAAACCGGGAGGGGTGGCTAATAAACTGCAAGTGCTCTCTAATTGCAAGCTCAGCCTCACCTGGCAAACAGGTGTAATCTGATAAGCAGTCTTGGAGACTCTACCTGAAACTCCAGCTGTCTCTAAACTTCAAATAAATACCCTAGAGGTGAGCAAAGAGTTTGGGATGAGATTAATCCCCAGAACTCATATGCTGAAAAGACTATTCCAAGAGAGTCAGGTATAGTGGTGCAAATGGAACATGCAAATAGAAGCTCTTACCATGGGGCCAACTGAATATTGGTAATGCAGGATCAATGCTGATAAACCAAGGCTTGTGCAGGCTGCTACATCAAATCACTGCTCTTCCAAAAGGATTATAAACATAAGGTGTAGTGTTTCTGAAAGGAAGGGTCCTTTAGAGAGAGCATATGCCATTTAAAACACTTTCTTTTAAAGACCAAAAACTACTGCAGTACCACTTGTTAACAGGTAACTTTGACTCTTCACACAATGATAAAGTTCAAGAACTAAGGTATATCAGAAAGGCCAAGATAAATTGCCTTAATATTCCACATAAATGACCATGAATGCTAGGGAAGCCAAAGGTACTACTGATACAAATTTTAAAAATACAAATAAAATAAGATCCTTTGCTACAGTTGTTAAACTACCACTTTCAATAAGGCTAAAGTCTGTGTGATGAATGTAATATAGGGAATCTTTATGAACAAGCTTTCAAGTTATATGCTATAAAAACATTTTGAATAAAAGAAGGTTTGTACCAGTCTGAATCAATCAATTCCATAAAAATCTCTGAACTATGAATCATTTTTATTAGATTTCCTAAATTATTTCAGTACCTATCACAGATCCTAAAATATATAAAGCATTTAATAAATAGTTTATTTGAATTATAATCTATTTGGTAACCAGTATCAATTCAGCTACTGAATTTATTCAACTGAAAGCTAGATATTTAACTTTATATTGAAGAGGAATAACAGAAACGTCAGTGAAGTATTGAATCACAGCATATTTGAATGATTCACACATACAAGTTGAGCTAAACAAGTCTTGTCAGCATTAAATTCTACTAGAAAGCAAGAACTTCATGAAGTCTACGTGTGGATTGGGAACAAAGCATTTGAGTAGCCTGTGGGTTACTGTAGTAGCCTGGAATTTGTACTTACCCAAAGGAAAAGAAATCATTTTATTTAAAAGACAACTGCATTTGAATATATATTGCAGCATAATTCACAATTGCAAAGATGTGGAATCAGACCAAGTAGCCATCAATTCATGAGTGAATTAACAAAATGTAGTATATGTATATCATGGAATACTAGTCAGACATAAAAAGGACGAAAAAAATGCCTTTTGTAACAATTTGGATGGAACTAGAGACCACTATCCTAAGTGAAGTATCTAAAGAATAGAAAAACAAACACCACAGATACTTGCTATTAAGTTGGAGCTAACCAGTGAGCACACTTGTGCACAGAGGGAAGTAAAACTCAATGGAAATCAAGCAGGGGGAGAGGGAGGAGCAAAAACCTACCTAACAGGCACAATGAACACTATTTGGGTGATGGACACACTTACAGCCGTGACTCAAGCATTATAAAAGTGATTCATGTAGCCTAAAACATTTGTACCCCCATAATATTTTGAAATAAAAAATAATAGTATAAATAGATATTTCAAAGTTAAGGAGCACTTTACATGTATCACTTTGGGTTTAAACATGAAAATATATGGTGATGTTAGTCAAGAATCCACACTGATTCTACAAGACCATTCTGGGGGATGAACTTTACAAATATTGTAGACTTTTGTTCCAAACTAGCTTAAAGTGTTCCTAACTTCAATATTTTCTTTTTCTGACAACAGGTCTAGATTTACTTCCTTCAGGTTGGAATCTGGTCATATGTGTCCTTTTCCATCATCATGGCTCATCAACCCCAGGAAAATGGTCACACTGAAAGAATGGAGCAGAATATTCTGGATGTGTACAGTCAGATAGACTTTCCCAGGCTTATCAGTTCTTAAAATGGCACTCCATGCTCACGGCCGGGAGTCATTCCTGCAGATTAACTGGGGAGACAATATATCTTGGCTTGTATCTCCAGTTGTAATTAAATGGCAAGCAAAAATAGATTCTAGTTGCTGGTCAGTCTGTTTTACTCCTCCTTTGATTTTGCCAAGAGGTTTTCTTCTCGGTCATGCCAAATTCAGTGTTCCTCTTGTACTCTCAACTTCTGTCCAGAGGTCCACTCACATGTGGAATTACTGAGCAACTTAAGTTTGTTAAAGATTTCAGAGAAGAAATGAAAAGAGAAATTTATATAGCATATTTCATGGCAAACAACTCTCACATCCCCCTCTTCTCCGAAGACGCCATTACTTCAATAACGATTGCTCTCAACTTCTCCATCTGCCTTCTCCTTAATTTTGCCAAACAATTTAACTCTGCCACCTAACTCTCATATTCCACTCATCTCCAAGCAGAGCAAGGAAAAAAGAAAAGACGGAAAGAATTATAACAATTCTTGTACAAAGGCAACAAAATTCATCAGAAGGTAGCAGAGGAAGGTAGCTCTGTTAAACACTCCTAGGAAGACAAACACCACAACCACCCTAGTTTGATTTGGGCATCCCTAGTGTAGTCAGCATATTAAAATAGTTATTCCCAACATACCAGGACTTTCTCCAAGAAGTATTATTTTCCAAGAATACAGATTCTTTCCATATTGTTTCTGTAGGGACTAAGTAACTGGACCAGTGTGATTTCCTGAATGGCAAAGGAGATCTAGAAGCCTGTACATTTAAGTTTCAGAGAGCAGATGGACAGTGAAGTCAAAGTGTCAGGTCAGGATATCTCTCTCATGCAAATAAAGAGTGGACCCATTAGGCTTAACTTTCCCAAAGTCATCTAAGTCTAGACCTCATCAGAGCACCAGTGGAAAGAGTAATCTTGCCTTACTGGCAAAACTATTAATATAGTCTCAACTGGTATCAAATAAATGCTTAATGGTTTTAATCTAAGGTTGGCCAGTAATGGGGAGGTGTGGATTTAGAAGAATTATAGATGCCAGGAATGATGTACTTATGTTTATTTTGCATTCCTAGTCGTGATTTGATCTTTTGGCATCTAATAGCTGCATTTCTAATGTGATTAGCTCAAAATAATGATTGCTTCAGTGAAGAATTTATATTCAAATCCTGTTTATTCCTTGCCTGTTTATTGCTAAGCCAACATGGAAAGGTGTAACATTCATTAACTATTTGGACATTTAACTCCTTAAACAAAATGTCTTCTATATTAGGAAGTTTGGTTGAACTTAACGACAGGAATGTAAACCACAAAAAGTGAACATATTTGACCTCAGGCAAGAGAACAGGCAAAGTTCTGCATATGCAGAAATTATGAGCGATAACTGCATGCAATTCTATGTGCATACATTTTACAAATACTTTTAAATGCCATAAAAATGAATGATAATGTGAAGTGGTTTTGTTTTATTTTCTTTTTACTTTTTTAAAAGCTCTAGCCTCTTCTCATCATCTCAAACATAAAATGTGAAATAAAAATATTCCCTTACATAAGTCTAAGAGATTTGTGACGGTAACAAAAGATCATGGTGATATTGCTAATTAGTTAAGAATCAGCGGAATGACGTATGTACTGTAAATGTAGAAGAGCAACTTTGCCTTTTAGCACTATGACTCATTTTGATTATAATTGCTTTTGCAGGACTTCTACCCTTTCCGCAACTTTTATTTCATTAGCACAAAGACAACAAAATTCAGCAGAAGGTAGCAGAGAAAGGTAACTCTGTTAACCCTGACTTCTTGGAAAGGTTCTGCCTTACACTATAAATCACTCTACATTGCAAATATCAGAAAGTGTAGAATTGTGTCCTTCGATGGCCCCTACTCCCAACCCTGCCCACATGTACAAGCCCAAGACACTAAATGATTTCTTCATTCACATTTAAAACAGTCCTGCCAAATAGCAATCTTTCCTCGTAGAAAAGAAAGAGCCAAATAACAATAAAAAGCTTGAGTTATTATCATTTTATAATTAATTCTAAACTGGCAAAGCCAACTAATCTTAAAATAAATCAAACTAGACAACTAAGGGGATGATATATAGAGTGAGGAAAAATATTATCCTATCCAAATGTATGAGAACTTTCCATAATGTCATTAACGAAGGAAAAAATGAATGCATGCTTTTATATGTGTTCTTAGTCGTATATTATGTTTGGAGAAATAAATATCAACATGAGGAATATCCTAGTATATCTAAGACCAGATTATATCCTTCGATTTAATTGTGATCTCTGTATGCACCTAATCCCTGGAATTGAAGTAACAGGCTAAACATAAAATGTTTCATTTGAACATAATTACTGTCTTCTAGCTAAAGAAGAGGATATTTTGAATTTAATGGCATCATGTACATTTCATATTCAGATTCTTCATAAGGAGTGGAATTTTTCCTTTGTATCACTTTTTGTTGTTGTCGTTTTTAAATTTCTCTGAGTGTTCTTCCTCAGTTATCTGACCCTCAGGAAAGTGAGAAGTCATAGTCTCATGTTTCTACCTTTTTTCCCTTTATGTGCTAAGCTAATTCAAGTTGACCAGTACATACTAAGAACCTTTTATGTCAGGAAACTGGTATCAGAGAGTGAGACAATTAGAGAGTGGTTCAATTTGGAATCCACTGGCAGTGTTTACGTTCAGGTTCACAAAATCACATATTATGTTATTTCTGAATCAAGCTACCTCACTGAAATACTTTACTTAAAGATAACAACAACAACAAAATCCACAATAAAATAACTATTTCCTCCTAGAAAACACATGAGAGGCTTTCTGAAAAAATAGTCATTTACTTTGGCTATTTTATTTCAACATAATTTGGTTTTGAATTTGTGGCTTGATAATGAAATATCATCATCAACTTAGTAAGATACAGAAAAGGTTGCTTTTATGTGCCAACCCCTGCCAGGGTCCCATCTAACTGGGCGCAGTCCGTGTGTCTCTGGCATATTTCCTGGCTATAGCTGTAAGACATGAGTTTTCATTCTGAATGAGCTGAACACAGACTAAAATACAAACTAGCTTCTTCCTGTAAATGTGTGTATTGCACAGGAATCACTTGTGTTAACATTTTCCATGAAGGATTTAATTACTAGAGAGCTTTTCTGTTCTATCTGCCAAACCTTTTTTTTTTCTTGTGCTCTTTGGAAAATAAGGCACGTGAACCTGCTAACACATAGAATATAAATAATACTAAGCTGAAGTTTAAAAGATAGACCATATGAAATGGAATTCATATGTCTGATATGTTATACATTGATCTGATTCTTTACATAATAAATCAGCAGACTTATCAAGAAACTATAGACTTCAAAATTTTTCTTGACAATGTAGAGGATAAAAGAATGAATCTAAAATATCATCCCTGTATGAAAGGAGAGATCACAATCTACTGGAAAGAAAGAATAACATAGTAAGCAATAGCAAAGTGTACAAGATATTATATTATTAAAGCTAATTTGTGGTTGTTCCTTTTAGAATGGGGAGGTCTAAGAGGTATCTCAAACTTAAGACTGAGCTGAATTCCTGTTCTTAACCCCCAATACCTATTTTCCCACAGCCTTCCACCCTTCTTGATTAATGGCAAGTCAACTTTCATCTGAAGTAATTTTTTACTCCTTTCTCTTTTTATAGACAACCGGTCTAAAAGCAAACCCTACAAAATTCACCAATAGAATGGATCTAGGATCCAGCCACTTCTGACTACCCTCACTGTGAACACCCTGGCCCTAGCTACCACCATTTCTCATCCAGATCATAGTTCTGGTCTCCCAACCAGCATCTCCTCTTCCTCCTTGCCCATGATAATCTAGTCCCAACCCAGCAGTTAGAGTGATTGTGTTAAAATTAAAAGCAGATTATGCCTCATACCAACAACCCTCCAGTGGCTTTTTGTTCCACCAAGTAAAAACAAAAAGCTATACAATGGTTTACAAAGTCCATGGCCAAAAATTTTATGTCAGAAAAGTCAGATCCATTTATCTAACTACTCTGACATAAAATTTTTGGCTGCCATCTCTAAAAATCTAGGTTGACAATAAAATAATGTCTTTTCGTGATTGAAAAAGTGATAAGGAATGAGCAAGAGAAAAAGGAAACAGAAGGAGAAATAAACCAAATGATTCAGCCTAGGAAATAATGAAGATTAAGAGCAGGTGCAATATTCTTAATCGTGAAAATAATATTCTATTCTGTCTCCCTTCTTTCCTTCTTCAGATGCTCTTCCCAGGCCTTACCTTTAGTTCCTCATTAAACTGTAGATTAATATAATTCCAAGTCCAAGATAATGCCTTCTAGTTCTTAGGTTTCCTCTGCCACTGTTGTTGTGCTACATATATAGAATTCAATTATGTGAATAAACTTCCAATATGCTTTTTCTTTGATCACATTAGTCAGATTCTCTTAGTTGAAAAATTCTTTTGTAGGAAGTAAAAATAAAGTCAACAATTAATTATAAGTTGATTATGATATCTTATTAATGATTCAGACATTTCATCTCTCTCCTGAAAAAATATTTATTTGAGAATAGACATCTCAAAAACTTGTGAACTCTAAATAACTCCAAACCAGTGCTTCTAATCCTCACCTGAGGGGCTTTTTAAAAAAGTTCTGATATGAAGGCTCCACTCTAAATCACTTAAATCAAAATCTCTTGGTGTGAAGCCCAATAATTGTTATGTTTTAAAATCTCTTTGAGTGATACTAACATGCTTTCAGAGCTACGAAACACTGCTCCAAATGGGAAATAATCAGTTCAAATTGCTTCATCCACAATTATTTTGTAAAGAGTATGCTAGTAACAAACATTGAAACATAAAATTTCTTTTTCTTTTGTTTTTTTTTTCTTTTCTTTCTTTTTTTTTTTTTTTTAAGAGATGGATTCTCCCTCTGTCTCCCAGGTGAGAGTGCAGTGACATGATCATTGCTCACCGCAGCCTTGACCTCTTAGGCTTAAGGGACCTCCCATTACAGCCTTCCAAGAAGCTGGGACAACAGGCATGTGCCACCATGCCTGGCTAACACTATTACTTATTTTTGTAAAGAATATGCTAGAAACAGAAACAGGAACATACAAAATTTCTGGAAAAAAAAGCTTTAATTTCTAGCTAAGTAACTTGGATAATTGGAAACTTCAAATTCTACACTGTAGAAGGCACCGATATAATAACTTCCAGCAAAAGTATGGTAAACAACTAATTTATTTATTTTTTATTTTATATTATCAGTTCTGTTTTTATTTTTTTTAATTCAGGATACTGTGGGGGTACAAACATTTTGGTTACATGAAATGATTTGTGAGAATGTGACAGGTATTTCAAAAACTTCAGAACTTACTATAAAATCAATTTTAAGCCAATGTATAGAAAACTGTCCCTTTTTAATATCTCCAAGTACATAGAGTCAAACATTAAGTTGAATTTATTTTTTGTCATGGTACCTCTCCTATCATTACTTGGAATAGTAAAGAACTCTAAGTAAGACTTGCTGTTATTACAAATGAGATTCCCTATGCCAGCTGAGTCTACATGCCATTAAAAATATATATTTTTAAAATTTTCAATAAAGTGGACAAATCAATAAAGCCCAAGTCTGGTTCAAGGACCTAGTTAAGCCACCAAAGAGGCTTTTTTTTTTGATTGATCAAACTACTTTCTCCATTGATATTACCAGATAGATTCTTGGATGAAGCTGAATGACAAGTAGGATTCTGCCAACAAGAAAATGATGGGCTCCCTGGTACTTTCTTCAAATAAGAAAGAAGAATCGCTAACTCCAATTTACCTTATGTCTCCTTGTATCAATTCCTGGGGAAAAACCTGCAGATGATTTGAAAACTGAAAGAACACATCACCTGTGAAGTGGCAAGGTCCAGAAGAGCTGGGCAAAGGGGAAAAAAATAGCTTAACATTGATTCTTTTTTCCATTTTAAGGGTAAATAATTTTTCTGTTCGTAATAATAAAGTGATAGTGCTCCTTGGTCTCTTTTTCACGCCACGTAATAGAAGCAATCAAGTTTAATCGATGGTTAAAGCCTGGGATTTGATTATTGTGTCTTGTGCGAGTTGCTCAACCTCTCTGCACCTCAATTTCACTCATAGCATAATGAAGATGCTATAATAATATTGTCTACTTCAGAAATCTGAGAAAATTAATTATAAATGCATAGCATATAGAAGAGCACCCAACACATAGCAGATGCTGTTAATGTGGACACATGGACACAGGGTTATTGCTCTGGCAATGCACTAGCCAACATCAGAGTAGGTCTCTGCTTTCTGCATGGGTAAAATCTCATATCCCAAAGTCACAGCAACAAGGTGATAAACTCTGGCCTAATGGAAAGCCACCGACCTCTCTTTCTTCACCTGTGCTTGTCACCATTGTCTATTGAAGCAATTGTGTGGCTAACCAAAACTTTCTGATCCAAACATTCACTGTTTTTCTAATGTTTTACTGTTGAGAAGAGACACAGCCTAAGGGTAAGTAGTTAAGCTAATTGCTTTCTGCATCACACAATAGTCAATGAACAGGCTCTGCTCAACATATGAAAAATGTTGTTGGTCCTTAGGAACATGGTGCACTATTTATGGTATGGTAAGTGAGAGTCTTCAATTGAGGAAATATACTAAAATAAACTGTGAAAAATACAGTTGATGTTCTAGAAAAAATTATTTTATTTATATTGTGCAAGTAAGCAAAAGCAGAGCTGCTATATTTAAATCTCACCTTTGTCTAGGTGCTAATTGTTTTGATTTAAATTTTGTTCTATTTTAAATGCATATTTTCAAGATATTATTTATATTATTTTCTTCCATTAGCAAATTTTGTACATTAGAAATTATGAGCTGTGTAATTTATTTCTGATTTAGGCAGTTATTAACTTGGTATGAACATTAATTTTCTATTTCTCCTCTAAAAGATGGGAATTATTTTTCAGTTATTTCCCAACCCACGAGTTTTCACATAAAAGAGCTCTTTTAAATATACCATACTGTAGTTTCCTGGATTGATTAGTTACATGAAATGAATTTTCACTTTAGATATTTTATTTATGATATTGGTCTATATCCTTTAAAATGTGACTTTCCTAGATTTAGTATACACTTTCTCTCTCATCCCTATATACACCTATCTTCAGGTCTCTTGATCATTTTTACTTATTAGTTTCCTTAAATCTCCCTAGTTTTCTGTCATTTATTTCTAAAATTCAGTTGCCCAAAGCTAACTACTGAACTGTTGAAACTGTAAAACCATCTCCACCCTGTCCATGAGGATCCTTCCTTAACAGGCCAAAGTGACATCAGTCTTAATTTATTGACACCACACATGGCAAAATCGTTTGCTCTCTGGTTTCATCTACGTCTCTTTTGGCAATACAGTAGTCTAGGTTTCTTCTGCCCATAAAATACCTGAGTTTTGGTTTATTATTTCTCAAATTATTAATATACTTTGCATTTTTTCCTGTTAGAATTCATTTTGATTGTCAATTGCCCAAACTGCCAATCTATTCCCTCACTTCCTTTTTTTTGACTTCATCTGGAATATTTGTTTCCTAACAATTAAATATTTTCAAAAAAATAACATCAAAATATTAATGAATAAAGCCTTATTAAGTTCAGAGCCTATTCCTCCTCTAGTGGAGAATAGAAGACCACTATTTAAGGACGGGACAAGAAAAACTAAATTTTGAATAAATAAAAATAATGGTGTAAAAGGGATGAAAATGTCACACATGCCTTTTGAAAACTGATGATAGAATTAATGTTTAAAAATAAGGAACTTTCCAAATGGTGTCCACAGACTCTAGATCTATCTGCAACTCTCTAGAAAAGCTTGGTGTCTTAGAATCTTAGATTTAAAAGGATTATTAGAGGAAATTTCAAATGAAAAACTCAATCTGAAATCAGCTTCATTGTTAACATTTACACATTGGTCTTTCTGCCATACACTGAAACTCATAAGTCAATACCTGCTTCCTCACAGATGTTTAGAGATTGCTATTTTCATTCTCATTTCCTTTCCTTTCTTCTTTTGATATGGTTTTAAAACACCTTACAATCTTGATGGCTATCGTAGAACACACACTATTTTTTAATGTGTGTTTTAAAATGTGACACTTGGAATGCTTACTCTAGATGAATCCTAATTGATACTGTGAGTGATATAGTCAGTTGGTATTGCCTGGCCACCACTTGCATGATGAATTATGATCCTTGGAGTTATGAAACATTTTAGCCTTGATTGGCACTCAGCAATTATTCCCACCTCCTTAAGTATGTTGTCCAGTACTCTAAGGAGTGGAAAATTCAAAACTTAATTTCTCAAATGATCTTGCAGCTAGGATTTTAGTTGGAAAACAGGTCTGCCCATTAGAAGCAATCATGAGATATTTGGAATGCACAAATGCGGTAGAGGCCATCTTCATATTGCTTTTGGCTGTTTCTGCTGCCAGGAATGTTTATAGAGATTCCAGCATCCGATCACCAACCTCATGAGCGCTGAGAGACATTTACAACTGAGGCAGTAGGGCTCCACAGAGAATGTTCAGGCAATTACAAAAATTGTTCCTGCCTGATCCTAAAATTGTAGCGGCAGTGGCATGTTCTTGAACTCACTCGTTGCAATGACAACTTTCTTATTTCCCATCTTTCCTGATTAAAGGAGAGATAATAGTTCCCTTGGCAGTTGAGTCCCATGGCATTCTATGAGTCATTCCTAGGGGACCAGCCTAGCTTCTGCTCCTCTAGCCCAGCTAACAATTACCATTATAAGTCACGTATTTAAATAATTTTGTGCTTCAAATGCATAATATGTCTTTTGTTTCTTGCACTAAACCCTGCTTGGCATAAATAGTAAATATGATGAGACTATTATGCACCAGGACCCAGATTCTATACCTCTATCACACAGAATGTCACATCACTTTATACATGTTTGAGTTATATAATGATCATATTTTATACTAAATTCTTCAACCTTTTGGCTCTCCTATGGGCAAGAAGGCTATAGCGTCTAAAAGCAAGCCCCTGAAGATCACAGGTACAAGAAGCAACGCACAGAGAAGCTGGGAGACAGAGCTGGTAAAAAGGATCCAAGGGACACTAATGGTGTCTGCTACACAACTTTTGAGCCATGTGAGAATTGATGAGTCAAGTCTGTACTTTAACCAAAATCTTGAAAAATATGTCTGTCTGAGACTAGGTCCATCCTAGAGAATTCTATTAACATTAAACAACGTTATAACATTGTGAAAAGAAAGCCATATTATAACTTTTTCCTTCATTCTATGGTAGTCACAGAATAGGTAGCCAAGGATGGGTAAGTAATCAGAATTGGATAAGTGTTATTCTAAGAAACATAAACACTTTTTATCTCTAACTAGGATGAGATCATCTTGACCATTCTAATCTTGGTACAGTCAATGTCTAGTTTCAAGATCATATCTAAGAAACAGTTAGACATTATATAATATCACTTAAAGACTCTTAAAAGCCTTGAGGCTGAGCTTTTTTAATGTCTGTTTGATAACCCACAAAATGAATAAGGAATATGCTCTCAAGTTTACAAGCATTACTAAACTGGGTCAGACACTTAATTCTCGAATTGCAATCCAAAATGACCTTCGTGAGAAAAACCTTCTTGCAAAAACATTAACATATGTTGTGGACATCTGTTAGAATTTGGATAATACATGCACGTGTGTGTGTGTGTGTGTGCGCACAAAAACAAAGTACATGTAATATCAAACATTATTTTTAAGAGATAAAGAAATTTTTAAGAGGGTCCAGAGCGAAGTCAGAGAGACAGAAAATAGATGCTTTGGGTATAATTTAAGGTCAAGCTACAAAAAAGGAAACCAGGAGAAATCGTTATTATCTTCAAATTCATAAAGGGCTATTTTATGAATAAAAATCATGAGAGAATAAGTAGAAATAAGTCAGTTTAATTAAGGGAAACAAGAAAAATTTCTTAGCTTTCCAGGTGATAAGTGGATCTCTGAGGACGGGAAGCAGAATCTTTGGTTTCATCTGGTCATAGTTGGCTAGCGGTCTATGCCAGGTGTCTTCAATTAACCTTTCAAGGTCCACTCTCCACCCTTCCCCGCTTGCTCTCTACCTTAGAGACAGACCTGCAGTGGATAACACTCTCTTTCCACCTCATCACCTCCACGCTCTGGCTTCTGGTTAGATTTCGACTCAGCCAATGTGGAGCTTCAGCAGGAGATCAGAGGGAGCAAAGCAAGGTCAGGGGATTTATTTCCTCAGCCCCCACTGCAAGGTCTCCGAGCTCATTGTGTCACTGAGCTGAAAGCCAATGCACCTCTCAAGGCCTTCAAGTCCACATGAATCTCTCCATCCGGGTTCCAGGAAACCATCCCTCCCCAAATCCCTTCCTGAGTAGGTGTGATCATCATCCAGCTGTATCAGCCCAGGTTACTGCATCACCCTATGGGTTTCTCCTACACCCACATAGGATAAATCATTCATTTGTTAGTAAACCCCTTCTAATTACCTTACTTTGAATGTGCCATCTATTTCCTGTTGGGATCTGACTGGGATGGGGTTCCATGGTACCATGATGTTAAGGTGACAAGAGGGCCAGACGGTGCCACCACATCCTTTTTCGTGCTTTTTGCTAGAACCTGCACTGACATTATCATTTGGCACCACATTGAGATCCACCAACAGACAGTAAATTTCCTTGCTCCAGTCATGTTTATCCCTAACCACCATTCCCTAGGAATCCAGAAAGCAATAACCTACCACATTTGAGAGATTACTGACCTCTATTGTAGACATCAACCTCACTGAATTTTCTAAATATACTGAGAATAAATTTTCTGTGCAAAAAAAATTTCAAAAAAAAACCTTATAAATGACACCACTTCCCCTTTTGCATATAATTCAGGAACAATTTGTGGAGGAATTATTCATGGATGCTTTTCTACAGAAATCTTAAGCTTTCTCTTAGCACAACAGCTGTTTTTATCTTGGACATCAGCATAAAAAATGCAAAATATTTATTTTTTTAAACCGTTGGTTTAATCTAAACCAGTATAAAATGTTTTATGGCCTAATTTCTTAGTCTTTTAACTTTCTTTCCAAAATAAATATGTCCTGTGGCTCTTTGGTCTCACTTTTACAATCATCAGCTTTCACTATTCCCTTCTCCCATGTGGAAAGGAATTGGATTTATAATAAGTCCTTACAAAATGAAATTTTGAAAAATGTATTTGCCAGTGGTTCAACCTTAGCCAGAATAGATGATTCTAGATTTGGCTTCATTGTTCTGGTTCTGGGTCAAAATGGATTTGTCCGACATCTATTTGGAAAAGGATTAGTATGTGATTGGAACATTTTGAAAGGCAAGGCTAGTGACAATTCTGGCCTTGTTCCTCCAACATCTTGAATCGTCATTGCCTGGAGAAGAGTCCTGATGGCAATTGACATTGCCTCAGAAACAAAGTGGGGACAGTGATGAATGTGTCCTCATAATATTGAAGTGTTTTAGAAGACAAGGACAGGGTGAGAATGAATTGGGGTGAAACTAGGATATTCTTTCCATAGTGGGAATCTGTAATGGACACTTTACATCACTGATATATTTAAGCACCTTAGTTCAGTATTAGCCACTGAAAGGGATAGACCATGAGAGAAATGAATATTATAATCTTATCCTTCTAAAAATATAAAAATATTTTTACCTAATGAAGGGGAAATTCTCAATTTGTCTTTTACATAGTCATCATCTATATTGATCCTATATTGTTAATATTTATTGGTACATAATTTTTCTGGTACCCTAGTTTCAAAGGTGAAATGTATGTATTTGGCAAGAATTAAAATTCTAAAAATATTTTTTATAGATGTAAAATGCTGCAAATATTAATCACCTTCCCTTTTTATACAAGTAGTGAGCCTGTCTTTCATGGAACATACAGAATATTGTATGAGGTGGAATTAAGGAATAGAAAAGAAATCTTGCTCTCCAGGAACCAATAATCCAAACATATCTTTTCATTAAAAATCACACAAGTTACTTTACATTCTTAAAGAAAATATTCTGCACGCCCGAACATACTCACACTAATGAACTAACCTTCCCTTCTAAGGCTGAGTTTCTGCAAAACCCAGTCTTCCTACCTGTTTTGTTTAGATGAAGATGGCAGATTCAATGTCTCAATGAAGCACTCTGTCAAGGTAGGTGTATGTCACTGGTCTCTAGCATGTGACAGCTAGAGCAAACCCTTGTCAGCACACGTCACATGGTTTTAAATGGGGTCATCACCACATATACATCAGTCCAAAAGAAACCATGCCTGGCAGGTTAAATTTATAGTATCCACAAAGTAGATGTATGCATATTACAGGATAGCAAAGATTTTCAGAAAGTTCATATTGATAAGTGAAACCTTTTAGAACAGTTTAAGGAATTTCTTTTAAGAATGTATTTTCCCTTCATGACTTTGTGTTAATCCTTTTTAAGGCCCCTTAATTAATGAACTGATTAATCCATTCAAAATAGAACTAAATTAAAAAACAAATTAAAAAAACAAATTAAAAAATAAGACTACATCTTAATTTGTAAATAAAGCTTATACTTTCCAATTCAATTATTTTACTGTAACAATATTTTGTTAGTACTAGGTCCCTTACTCTTCATAAATTATACAATGAGAATATATCCATATTTCCCTTACATTTACATAAATGTAAATTTATGAAATGGCCATAAACCTTATCGTGCAAATGGTAAGCTTGATCTGATATATACAAAGATCACTAACCTCATTTGGTTGAGTATTTTTGAATAAAAACTTAAAAATAAATGCTTAAAAATGCATATTTCTTTAGAGAAAAAAATATAATTATAAATCTAAACATCTCTGCTAGCTTCAGTCTCCTATCATTCGACATAAAGTGTTTTCACATTGTGTAAATTTATTATACAACTACAAAAGTAATACATTTTAATTAAAGACAATTTGGAAAATACAGAAAATAAAAAGACTTAAAACCTCACCACATAAAAAAACTAAATATTTTACACATTTTATTCCAAAATTACTATTTTATGGTCTTAGCTAGTATAAGGCAAAATTTTAAAATAGATACAGTTTCCTAAGGTTTAGTACTCAATTATTTTTTTCCTTACTCTCCTGGAATTTTCCTATATTTCAACCATTTTTTTGTTTTCTGTTTGTATAACTCCCAGTAAGCTCTTATTTTTAATTGTCATATGAGCTCCAAATAGCTTTCATGTTTGCTTATTAGGTAGTCCCACCCGAGCATCTCATTGGCATTTCAAATATACAATATAGAATTCATCAATTCCCCTCCAAAAAGAAGTTCTTCCTCATGAGGTTTCTAACTCTATAAATGAAATAACTGCTTTCCATTGTTAAGACCATCTCAAAGTCATATTTTATTTTCTCCTTGTCTTTATTCTCCTCTTCTAGTCTTGTGCAAATCTTTCTGGCATTCTATCTCTAGAAATGACCCTTTCTTGTCTACTTCCACTACCCTGATTCAGGTGTCATTTTTATTTGACATTTTTTATTGGCATGTTTATACAGAAAGGTGCACAAAATACATAGCTCAATGCATATTTGCAAATAAACAAATCCAAATCCAAGATCAAGAAGCAGAATTTCATCAGTACCCTGGTGTTCCCCTTGTGTTCTCTCCCACTTCCTACCCACATCAGGACAACCACTATCCTGATGGCTAATAGCAGAGATTGTCTTTAGCCTGCACTGTTAGAATGGCTTCTGAACTGAACATCTTGCCTCTAGAATCTCTCCCAGTCAATGATACATACGGCCACCAGAACTTTCTTTCTAACATGCACATCTGTCCATGGTAGTCCTCTTTCTCAAAGATCCACTGGTTCACAGAATGAAATCTAACCTCTTGGTATTGCATTTGGTGCCCCTTCACCTCCCCATTTAAACTTCAATACCCTTCAGAATATTCCTTTTGGTTCCTTCTATATGATTTGCAAGGTTTGGGCACTGGTTAACCTAAAAGGAAGATAATTTTAATGGCTGAATATTAGTACTGTGACAGTGGTTGATGTTTGGGGAAAGGCAAGGAGTACTGGGGAAAAAAAGGAGAAGTGCTTAAATCACATTTCCTTCTCCATGTAGGCATAGAATAGATCTCTGTAAACAAAATTAAATGCTGGCAACTGGGTAGAAAGGAGCAAAGGAAATTATTTTGTTCATTTGTTCATTCATTCATGCAGCAATCATTTAGAGACATCATTCATAGGGTAAGGTGATCATGTAGATGCTGCCACAATTCCACAATATACCTGTCTTCACTTACACAGAGGTCTCCATTCTCCTCTGCCAGTGGTTTGGCACCTATGGAAATGCTAATTTCATTTTAAAATAAGCAACTTCTTGAAAGAGCCATATTCATTTGCAAGCCTATCTCTTGCCAGATATTCAAAAGCAGGTGCAATGGGGTCAGCTACTTCTGAGATATAAACAAAAGGTTTCATGTATGAGTCAGTGTGACCTTTACCGACAGAAAACGGGAGAACCAGAGCTGAAAGCAGCAGTTTATGTATTTAGTTAATCCAGTTGCATGAATAAGCAGAGTGTAAAAGGTACAAGTGTTTTCAGTGAATGTAGATTAAATGTGGGCCTCGTGGGGTTCCTTCTCAATGTTCATAGATGAAACGTGTTCTTCAGGCTAAAATTTCTTCTTTATGGACCCTCCACCTTCACAGACAGTTGCATTTAAAGAATTGTCACATTTCTCTCTCCAAAAGTTGGGAACTTTTCACCCAAAAAATCCATAACCTATATAAGTAGATTTTAATGAGTCAAGTCCTTCAAACAACAAAATAATCTTTCTTTTGGCAAAGTAATAAAAAGTACTCTGTTCTTTTAATAATTTGGAATTATTTCAAATACTTTCCTCATGCATTTTAGTGATTCTTCTTAAAGGCTTTTGCAATTTACTTTTTCAAAATAAAATTCTTCTGTAAAAACTTGTTTTTGTTTTTTTTTCCTAATTTATTTTAGGAGGAGGATTTTCTATTGTAAATGTCCTTTGGCTAATTTCAGAGAATATTAAGCCGTGTTTGTTTTTGTTTGTGTATATTAATACTTAGAAATGTCCTAGAAGGTAATGAACTTAACTGGTCTTGGCATAAAGGATACAAACCGTAAGGAGTGCAGTCTGGGACTCCAGTCTGGTTTTCTGGACTTAATTGAGCATGCAACTTTTCACTTGCAGAATTTTGGCACCACAGAAAAATATTGGTAGCATGACATTTTATCCCAAAAGAATTCTAAATATAATTAATTTCCAGCAGCATCATTAGGTTTCATTTTGCCTCTCTGTAAATGACTTGCACGATATAGACCCCTTAATCATTTGTTGAATACATTCACAATGTATGCATGTGTGTGTGTACATATATAAGTACAAAATGCTCAGGCACAAGCAGCTTGACATTTTATTGGAAAAAAGCTCACAGTGATCTGAGTACATCTTGTAGCACCACTAGGAGTTCTCTGAACTGACATTGATGTATTATGAGTAAGCAGATGCCCTGAGGCTTTCTCAGGCCATAAGTCTGACAGCCCTCGGAGGTCACTGAGGTCAATATGTGTTTAACAGAAAACAATCTCAAATAAGTCGGGTTTGTCTTTCTCCTCCTGCATGTCCTGTTGATTTCAGTGACATCAGAATGCCTTGTCCTGGGATCAAGACAACCAAAAGACTTTCTATGACCTTCTTGTAGGATATTTTCTGAAGCCCCAGGAAGTCTTTCTTCCATAGATTTATGTAGGAGATTTATGTTCTTATTTTCTGTAGATCCTCTCATAAAAGAAAAGTAGACATTGTAATTAGGCTTTCTACTTATCTTTTTGGATTCACTTAACAACACAGGAGCTTTGTCAAAGGTCTTTGCCTAGGTACACATCTTTTCTGTGACAAAGTCATAAATAGATGACCTGTTATTCTTTTTTGAAAAATAAACATTCTATTATATTGAATTTATTAAAAAAATTATATACACACAGACAAGTGCTCATCATAAGTGTACACAAAGTAAACACACCCATGTAACCACTGCCATTTTTTGTTTTGTTTGTTTTGTTTTTTATTTTAGCTTATTATGGGGGTACAAAAGTTCAGGTTATATATATTGCCCATGCCCCCCCCACCACTGCCATTTTAATCACTATTTTTCTAAGGGTAACAATCATTCTGATTTAGCTAATACCATAGATTGATTTGCATGATTTTTGAGTTGTATAAAAATGGATTCATAAATTATGTACCCTCATGTGTCCTGTTTCTTTTACTTAATTTTATTTTTATGAGTTGGATCCCTGTTATTGGATACTTGGCAGTTTATTCATTCTCACTGCTGTATAGTATTCCTCTGTAGAAATAGAAGCCAAGACGAATCCATTTTACTATTGATGAACATGTGAGTTGTTTTCAGTTCGGTGTTCTTGTAAGTGATGCTGTTATGAACATTCTTGCACATGTCTTTTGGTGCACATTTTCACATAGTTCTGTTGGGTATAAACCTAGGAGTGGAATTGCTGGCAATAGGTATGTACATACCTAGCTTTAATGCCAAATAGCTTTCCAAGGAGTTCAATCAAATTTATACTCCAATCAGCAGGATCTGACTGTGGTATTGTCAGTGTTTCTTAGCATTGCCATTTTAATGGATATATCATGAAATCATTTTTAATTTGCATTTCCTTGATAATTAATAAAGCTGAACAACTATTTCTATTTATTGGTCATATATATTAGATATTCTGTTTTTGAAGCTTATGTATTATCACTTTTTCCCATTTTTCTATTAGGGTTTCTGCTTTTTTCTCATTGATTTGTAGGAATTGTATATTCTGGACATAAATCCTTTGTCTGTTACATGTATTACAAATCTTTCTCCACTCTGTATCTTGCCTCCTCACTCTCTTCATGGTGTACTGATGAATGGAAATCCTTAATTACAACATAGTAAATTTACCAGTTTTCTTCTTTACAGTTAGAAATATTTGCTTATCTCAGGGGTCATAAAGATATTATTTTATTTTATGTTTTCTTCCAAAATCTTCTTTGTCTTTTACTTATATTGATTTTTGTGTGGTATGAGGTAAAGATCAAGATACATTATGACCTGTTACGCACAACTGAGTTAAAAGATTGATTGATTTTTTTTTTTCTTCTTTGTGTATAACCCTGAAATTTAAAAGAAACCATTCAGGTAAAGTTTCTACAGGTTATAGTTTTATGGTATCCGAACTAAGAAAATTTCTCTCTGTAATCTAGTAACTATGATCTATCTCCCTTCTAAGTACTAACCTAATTAATTCCTTATCCCCAAAACTGGGTAAAGGAAAGCAAAATACTGTAACATTATTCAGGTAGAGCATCATATTTTCCTTTCTAATTCTGCAATATCTTTTTTTTTTTTTTTTTTTGAGACAGTGTCTCACTCTGTTGCCCGGGCTAGAGTGAGTGCCGTGGCGTCAGTCTAGCTCACAGCAACCTCAAACTCCTGGGCTCAAGTGATCCTCCTGCCTCAGCCTCCTGAGTAGCTGGGACTACAGGCATGCACCACCATGCCCGGCTAATTTTTTGTATATATATATTTTAGTTGTCCATATAATTTCTTTCTATTTTTAGTAGAGACGGGGTCTCACTCTTACTCAGGCTGGTCTCGAACTCCTGACCTCGAGCTATCCACCCGCCTCGGCCTCCCAGAGTGCTATGATTACAGGCGTGAGCCACCGCGCCCGGCCTGCAATATCTTTTGAACAAATGAAACAGGAAAGATTGCAGTTTTAAGATGGCAGGAAAAAATGCACTGGACAAACAATTTAGAGGCCACTTTGAAATTGTACTGTCCCTGTGACCATATGAGTGTTAGCTGCACCTGTACAAATGCTGCCCAGGCCCAGCTTGTGAACGCCACCAAGTTTCCTTTTGGAGAAGCTTTACCAGGACATATGAAAATACATATAAAAGCTATTTTTATCTTCATTTCAACCCATATAGGCCACATTTAAAAAGGCAACTTCATGATTTTGGAATAACTCACTCATTTTTGTTTACTATGTGTTATCTTTGTTAACTATTTTATTTGCTCTTTGGTATTTTAGACATCAATCAAGATATAAACTTATGATTAGAAAAGTGATATTTTATAAAATATTTAGTATAGCTCATCCCTGTCCAATAGTGTCTGCAATGACAAAAATGTCCCATAGCTCTAGACCTGCATTGTCTAATACAGTAGCCACTAGACACTTGTGATTATTTGCCCTCAAAATGTGCCTAGTGAGACTAAGAAACTGAATTTTCAAGTTTATTTAATTTTAATAATTTATATTTAAATATAAATAATCACATGTGGCTAGTGACTACTATATTGGACAGCTCAGCACGGGCCTACCTAACCTCAAAATGTGAATTTTTCAAAGAACTATCTCCATGGCAAACTGGAGAACAAACACTTAGGCAAAAGATAGCATTAATCTTCCAAATGACTAATCACATAGGGATTTTTGCAACTAAGTTACTCTCTCCAACCTAAAGATGGAATGAATATGAATTATGTTTTTGTGCCTACACACACATACAACTGAAAAATTCAGTAACATATTGGGAGATACTAGTCCTTCTTGCCATCAATTACTGTTCTCTCTAAATATAGCCTATAGCTAAGTTTGCAATGTGCTTGGCTGGGTTCTTACCACACATTCCACAGGCCAAGAATCAAATACCACCTTTATCCAAGTTCCATGAGTGAGACCAACCTTATTTTTTTAAGGGCATTGAGCAAAAGTTACTTGAAGAAACAACTATCTGCAGTTCCAAACCACACTAAAGCATATGCTGTATCACAAGTTGATGACCTATTAAAATATCCAATTCAAGTTTTATAAATATACTTTAATATAGGATATTGATAGTGATATAATGTATATCATCTACCTTCTTTTATTATCATCATTTAATATTATCCTAAAATTAACTCTTGAAATTACAATCTATTTTCATTAATGCAACTAATTTTCTGATTATAAAACAAATCTTATAAAACAGCAATGGCCCAAGTTTGCAACATCGATATTTCTTGCTACGAAGAAAAAAATTATTATATTCATGATTGTATTCTTGTTAGGGATAGTATTGGAGGGAAGAGGTTGTTTTTTCAGTTTGTATTCTGTTTAGCAAAATAAGGAGCTGTGGTTTTTTTCCAAAGAGGAGCATATATCCAGTAGAAATTTTTAAATCCTCAAAATCAGTAGTTTTAATATTGCAACTCCTCTTTTCATGCAGTAAAATAATCATGATTATTTAGCTTCTAAGAGGAAAAAGGACAAGCATAATTATTAAACTTTTTTCATTGCTTGCTTTCAAGGTATGAGATGTAACGTACAACCACCTCAGTCAAGTCTCTCTATGCCGGACAAGTTTGCCGCTTTTGTCATTATGAAACTTTATTCCCCTAGGCTGATACCTTGGTCCCAGAAAGAGGATTTACAGGAGAATAGGCGGGAGGCTTCAATCAGAAAGCAGTAAAGTCAATTTGGTAACTTCTTTTTCTCTTAGTAAAGAGAATCAGTCATGTTTGCAGATGATATCATTCATTCATTCAATCAGATAGCCAGTCAAGCATCGCAAGGGTTAGTATTATCCTATTAGAGTTTGGGTACTCAATTAAATAGGAAAATGCCACTTCATTTATACCTTTATTGATCAAACAAGATCTGGAGTTCTTAATTTGGAATGAACCTTCACATTTTATGCTTTTCTGGATAATGGCAGGGAATGCAAAGAGAGAAAATGAACAACAAAATCATTCTTTATCACCAAATATAATATAGGACAATGAAGATTCCTTCAGCTGGAAAATATACACTGAGAAATTTTAGGATTTGAAGAAAAATTGCAGCACAAATAAGCAATGTCTTTGATTTAATGTGATAAGACTATGTTTCTTGCCTTTCTCAGTTTAGAACTATGTGTTATAAAAATTCATAAAACTTTTTAGAGCAATTGATTTCTATTTTATGAATCTCTCCCAAGGAAATAATCCAAAAGATAGTTATATTATAAAGTTATACATTACAGACTTATTTAAAGTAGTGAGGATTTACAAACAACTTTATATTCAACAATAGAGGAAAGTATGTGGGTACATTTTGGAAGATCCTTTCAGAGTTGTATACAGTATTTTAAAGTGACGGTTATAAAGACTATGCACTAGAAAATATATTTATTATTATAATCTTCAGACCAAATTATATCAAAACCAAAGCAATTAAATTGTTATTAAATACAAACTGGAAAGAGGACCTCAGGGTAACAAATGTTCAGAGTGCTAGAAAGCTAAACTCAGATTGTTATCAGATAACAGAGGACTATTGATGGATAGACTGATAATTAGATAGATATATACATAAAGAGATACAGAGATACATATGAACATAGAGACTATCATAAGCATTTCACATGAAAATAAAAAAAAGAAGATACTATTATGTATATAACATAGTTATAATTGTATCAAATACAAACACATACTGGGAAAAATATACCAAAGAATAATAATCTTTGCAGTAGGGCAGAAGTATTTTCACGTGAAAAAAATAATTTTTTAAAAAGGGAAAAATTCTTTTCTTCCATTTTCTTCCTTCAGTTCAGGCCTTTTGAGTGCATCATTTTTCCCCCTTTGGCTATGCATCCCATTTGTAGACACTCCGTCTAGTGGCTTCTGTAGCCCCCTGAGTG
Source organism: Eulemur rufifrons (assembly GCF_041146395.1). NCBI lineage: Eukaryota > Metazoa > Chordata > Mammalia > Primates > Lemuridae > Eulemur > Eulemur rufifrons. The sequence continues at coordinate 40,663,609 of NC_090997.1, forward strand.
TGGACGAGCCCCCACAAAGTGCTGTATTCAACAATCCCCCGTGTTCTCAGTAAAGTCGCCTCAGCGATGAGCTCTTCAGCAGCTTCCTTGAAAAGCCTTCTCCTCAGCAGGACGTTCCTCATCCAGCAGCCCAGCCCTCACCTGTCACCTGCAGGGCCGCACGTCTAACTCCTCCTGGAGTTACTTCCCTCTGGGGTCAAATTGTAATGACCATGAAATTTATCATGTTCCCGATAACACTGTTGAAACAACTCGACTTAGGAATGTTAGACATGAGATAGAAATCAGACAGATATAAAGCACATTTTCCACTCATGATGCCAGAAGAGAATGTCATTTGTAAAGAGCATTTTTTCTCAAATCTGTGGGCTTTCTTCTTCCAAGAAGGTATGTTTTTTCTCTAAAGATAAGCATGAGATGTGATCTAAAGTGCATTACAACTATAAACTTATTTTAAACATTCTCAGGTAATGAAATTCTGGTTTGTGGTTTAACCAGAGACTAACAGGAGAAATATTGTAAATTATCATTTTTTTATATGCTGTATGTATGGAAACACATTCCCACCTTTGTAAATACCTTGTGATGATCAAAGAATTGTGTGTGATTCTGGACTCTTCAGGGGTTTTTCATTCTGCAAGTTTTCATTCTAAAATTATTTTTTGTGAGACGATATTGAAGGTGTTGGCCAGGTAAACAGGCCCTGGCAGAATCTACTGTGCCCAAGACTTTGCATGAAAATTATACTATTATAATTATTTTTACATTTAAGTTTTTAATATTTAATTCGTCCTCCCTTTTCATTCAAGTATTTTATAAGAAATAACGGAGGAAAATGGAAGGATGAAAAGAGGGAAAGAAGGGAGGGAGGGAAGAGGGGCAGGGAGGGGAAGGAAGGAAATAAAAGAGAAAATTAATTGAAGGTTACATTTATTTGAATTCTGGTTTAATTATTTCACTACATTGAAGAAAGGCTACTTTTCTGTCCCATTTCATGCAGATAATATTGAATGAATAATTTAAATAATTACAAACTCAAGTAATGGGATTTGCTGCTTTGGGCTTCTTTTGGAGATAGAGAAACTTCCTAGAATATTGTTATACCTTCTTTACCCTAGAGGTATAACTCATAACTTCATAGGAACTAAATCCAACATTAATTTTCTTTAATTTATGTTTATATATCTAATCATTAATAGGTTCCCCCTGCCTGTGAGGAAAGGTTAACATCAGCCTTGGTCACTGTAAACTACAGCAAGGAGATAATTGGATGTGTCAACGGTGATTCCTAAGATGTATCCAACCTTCAAGAATGTTGAAAATCCTGACGAAAATTGTGTCCCAACTCATATGTCTGCCTAAATCACCTTATGTAATTGCATGAGAGATACTCTTATGAGGTAGCAGAGCCAGATGTTTAGAGAAAACCTTTAGTGTGATTTTACTTTGTTAGAATAGTTCTCATCAAATTAGTATTCAGAAGTACATGTTTCTGAAGATGAAGTGGCTTAGCTGGGGATAGCAGGGAAGCTCATTTCTAAAGCCAGTACTTAACAATGTTTTTCAGTGGCAGATTTTTTTTTTTTTTTTTTTTTTTTGGAGCTTGCTCAAAATGAAGAATATCTTACATATTGCAAAAAATAAACCCTAAATTATCTTACATATTGTGTTTCAGATTTAATATATGCCTTGCTAACACACGCATGAGAGGTAGGTAATAACTATTACATAATTTATCATGAAACAGATTTATACATTTTTGAAGAAAATAGATCTAATTCTTCATAGACACTCAGGAGGACGTTTTAGTAACTAAGCTCCTCACCCCTTTCCTACCTGCCTAGCATCTAATTTAGTTTTCTGATTGTGCTAGTCAGTAAGTCCTTTAATCGGTTCTAGAGCAATTTGAATTTTTGGTGCAGCTTTGCTTGTACCTGCTCCTTACTTCAGTGCAAATCAACCTGTTTATTTCTGTAAGATAGCAGTGTCCAGAATGATAAGAACAGATCTGGCTAAGTAGATTTGTATGCTGCCTTGGAGGTGGGGCTTTGGTAACGGCGGTTGGTAATAAGTAGAACAGCTGTTTTGATTCTGTACATCTTGCTCCTGACTGGTGCTGGTTGTACCTTTAGACATGTATGCTACTGTGGAAAATAAACAAAACAAGGTACATTGCATGCCAATTCTGCAAATTTGATGATTTTATTACCATGATGTAGGTGGTGTGGCAGAGTGGAAAAACTCTGCCATTAATAGCCTGCTGTATGACTGGGGAAGTCAACCTCTTTGTAAAATTCCAGATCTGTCCTTCATAATGTTGAAGATTCCTTTTTTCACTAACACTGGACTTTGATTGCTTGTCCTTGCAAAATATGGTTTTAGAAGTCAGAATTTAAGAATAATTGTATTGCTTTTTCATACCCCAAAACATTTTACAAGACAAAGTCTAACTTAGTATTAAAACTTGAAGGAGGAAATAGAATTCTATTTATAAAAAGCTATTTGCAATCAATGCTATAGAAATTATTCCCTCCTCTGAAGTGAAATGTGTTCAAAATACACAAACAAGGTATAACATTTTATTTATTTAGGTTTTTGTTTAATTACTCTCAGCAACATTTTGGAGGTTCCAGGGCACATGCATTAGGCATATTATGTTAAATTTATCCCTAATGATTAATACTTCATTTGGCATTATTGCAAATAGTGTCCTTTTGTTAACATTCAGAAATACAATTTATCTCTTAATATTGACCTAGTATTCTGTACTCTTACTAAACTCACTAATGAGTTCTAGTAGCATTTTTGTAGATTCCATATAATTTTCTACATTTATTATCATGTTGTAAGGAAACAAAAAGAATTTTAATTATTTCTTTCCACTCGATATGTCTTTTATTTCATTTTCTGACTTTTAATGAACTGGCTGGGACCTCCAGTACAATGCCGAACAGAAATGGTGAGAATAGACCTGCTTGCCTTGTTACCAATCTTAGGAAGAAATTATTCAGTCTGTCATCATTAATGTGATGTTAGCTGTAGGGTTTTGTAGATGTTTTTTATTTGGTATTTTTATTTCTAGTTTGCTGAGAGTATTTTTTTTTTTTTACTAAATTTTGCCAAATGCTTTTTCTGCATCTCCTGAGATAAACATACAGTTTTTCTCTTTTACTTCATTAATATGGTGATTACAATATCAGTTTATGAACAATAAATAAACATTGATTTGCTAATTTAAACCCCACTTTGTCATGGCATATTATCCTCTTGATATATCACAGGATTTGATTTACTACTATTTATTAAAAATGTGAATATATAAGAAATATTAGTCCGTCTTTTTTTTTTTTTTTGTAATATCTTTCTCTGGTATGAGTATCAGAGTAATGCTAGTCTCATAAGATGAGTTTGGAAGTATATTCTCCTCCTCTAGTTTTTCAAAGAGTTTGTGTAGGATTAGTATTATTTCTTCCTTAAATATTTGAAATAATTTACCAGTCAGGCTATCCAGGCCTGGAGTTTCATTTTTCTGGAAAAGTTTTTAGTTATAAATTCAAGATTTAATAGATACAGGGATGTTCAGATTTTTTAAATTTTTGAGTCAAATGTAGAAATTATTACCTTTCAAACAACATCTATTTTGTCATAGAAGTCAAATTTATTGGCATAAATTTGGCCACGAATATTTCCTTTACCATGCTTTTAATGTTGGTAGACTTTGTAGTGATAACCTTTTTTAATTCCTAATTTGATAACAATTGTCTTTCTTCTTTTTTCCTTGAAGTAATCTGAGTTTATACATGTACTGATGTTTCTTAGGAATCAGCCTTTGATTTAATTTGTATCTCTATTGTTTATTTTCTGTTTTATTGTTTTCTACTTTTTCTTTATTATTTCCTTCTTTTACTTACTTTGGGTTGTTTTGATTTCATCTTTTTTTTCCTAGCTTTTCAAGCTTAAATCACTGATTCTTTACCTATTTTTCTCTTTTAAAATATGAATTTAGAAATACAAAATGCTTCTCTAAGCACTGATATACGTCCATACCACACATTTTGATATGTCATACTTTCCTTAATAGTTCACATATTTTCTAATTTGCCTTGTGTTGTCTTCATTGGCCCATAGCTATCCATAGCTATTTAAAGTGTGCTGTTTTGTTTCTAAATGACTGATATTTCTCTGATACCTTTTGGTTAATCATTTCTGGTTTACGTCCATTGTAGTCAAAAATCATACTCTGATTTCACTATTTTTTTAATAATTTTTTTTAACAATTATTTGTTCTATGGCCCAGTATGTGGTCTACCTTGGTAAATATTCTATGATCACTTGGGAAGAAAGTATGTTCTTGTGTTGTTGGGTGGAGCATTCTTTGAATGTCAGTTAGGCTGTTATAGTCTGAATGTGTATATTTTCCCCAAATTCATATGTTGAAACGTAATCACCAGTGTGATGATATTAAGAGGTGGAGGACTTTGAGGGGATGTGAGAAAACAGCTAGAAGGTGCTGTCCATCTATGAATGAGAAAGCAGGTCCTCACCAGACACTGAATCTGCTGGTGCCTTTGCCTTGGACTGTCCAGACTTAAGAACTGTGAGAAATAAATTTTTGGTGTTTATAACCTACCCAGACTCTGGTATTTTGTTATAGCAGCCCGATGGGACTAAGACATAGGCCAAGTTGGTTGATTGGATCATTCAAGTCTTCTATAATCTTACTAAGTTTCTATCAACTAACCAAGAAAGGATTGTTGAAATCTCCAACTATAATTGTGGATTTTTTTTTTTTAGCTTTTGCTTTGAATAGTTTTTTTTAATAAAAGCTATTTATTATTTATACCACTGAAATTAGTCCTGTAAGAATAATATATGCCATGTTTCTTTAAAAGGATCAATTCCTTTCAAATACAAGAACTGTATTAAAGCAACAATGTCAACACAAAACAGTGGTCACATTGCATATCTCTGTTATTTGCTGTATAGACACTGATGCGTTGAATGTCTTACATTTACTCCTTTATCATTATGAAATGTCTCTCTTTATTCCTCCTTCTGAAGTCCATTTGTTTTATATTGATGGAGCTGCTTCAGCTTTCTTAAAATTAGTGTTTACGTGGTATATCTTTTAAAAATCCTTTTACTTTGAACCTATCTAAGTCTTTATGTTTAGTATAGTATGTTCCTTATAAACAAAGCATAAATTTTTGGCTTTGGCTCCAACAGGTAAGATGCTCAAAAGTTATAACTCCTATCCTTAAAACAAACAAACAAAAATATGAACTGAAAATCAGTAACTTTTCTTGGCCCCATTAGAGGTTGCACACCAACTGCAACTTCATAATCTGAACAAACAGGTGGTTCATAGCTAAGATGTGCTTACCATAAGCAGAAGCCACGAACTGGTAGAAACACTTACATTGTAATTTCGAAGAAATGCTGGAGGCTGAGTATGGATTAACATGACAGGGGGAAACTCTTGTAGTATTTGAGGGCCCTCCCTCCATACTTCTGTGGATTTTACCTTCAGGAATACACCAGGTCCCCATAGTGAAGACATGAGAAAGATTACCTTTTGGTTATAGTAAAGAAAGAGAAGATTAATCATTGTGAAATATACACAGAACATTCTCCATAAAAAAGACCTACTCTCCAAGGGAAAAGACTTAACCAGAGCCTTATCCCAGCTGGGGGAAGAGAGACTTTTCCCCGCTCGAGCCCTCTCTAACCTTCCTGTGTCACCTAAGGGGAGAGGGGGAAAGGCTAAAAAACACAGGCAACAAAAGAAAAAATAGACAAATGAGATTGTATCAAACTAAAGAACTTCTGCACAGCAAAGGAAACAATCAACAGAGTAAAAAGCCAACCTAAAGAATTGCATAATACATTTGCAAACCATATATTTAATAAGCAGTTAATATCCAAAACATATAAGGAACTCAAAAAACTCAATAGTAAGAAAACAAATAAATTGATTTAAAAATGACCAAATGACCTGAATAGACATTTCAGAAGACATAGAAATGGTCAACAGGTATATGAAGAAATGCTCAACATCACTAATCATCAGGGAAATGCAAATTAAAACTACAGTGAGATAGCACCACCTCACACCTATTAGAATGCCTATTATCAAAAAAAAGACAAAAGTTAGCAAGTGTTGGTGAAAATGTAGAAAAAAAGGAGCCCTCATACACTGTTGGCGGGAATGTAAATTAGAGCAGCCATTATAGAAAATACTATTAGATTTCTCTAAAAACTGAAAATAGAACTACCATATGATCTAGCAATCTAAATACTGGGTATACATATAAAAACTGAAATCAGTATGTTAAATAGATATCTGCATTCTTATGTTCATTACAGCATTATTAACACTAGCCAAGATATGGAATTGACCTAAGTGTCCACCAACAGAAAGGAGGGATAAAGAAAATATGGAATATGTACACAATGGAGTCCTAGTCAGCCTTTAAAAAGGAAGGAAATTCTGTCATTTGCAACAACATAGATGAACCTGGAGGACTTTGTTAAGTGAGATAAGCCAGACACAGAAAGACAAATACTGAATTATTTCACTTATAATGTGGAATTTTAAAAAGTCAAACTCACAGAAATAAAGAATAAAATGGTGATTACCAGAGGCTGTCAGGTAGGGACATAGGGGAGATGCTGGTCAAAGAATATAAAATTTCAGTTAGACAAATGTAATAAATTCAATAGATCTATTGTACATCAAGATGACTATAGTTAATAACCATGTATTGTATACTTGAAAATTGCTAAGAGGGTAGATTTTAAGTTTTCTTAGCACACAAAAAAATGCTAAGTATGTGAGGAAATATATGTTAAATAGTTTGAGTTAGTCATTCCACAATATATACATATATCAAAAAATCACATTTTATACCATAAAAATATATAAAATTTGTACTTGTCAATTTAAAAGAAAGTAAATAAATAAAAATCTTTGTCTGATTGCTTGAGCTGAGGAGTTTGAGACCAGCCTGAGCAAGAGCAAGACCCCATCTCTACCAAAAATAGAAAAAATTAGCCGGATGTGGTGGTGTGTACCTGTAGTCTCAGCTACTCAAGAGGCTGAGGCAGGAGGATCACTTGAGCTCAGGAGTTTGAGGTTACAGTGAACTACGATGACACCACTGCATTCTACCCAGGGCAACAGAGTGAGACTCTGTCTCAAAAAACAAACAAAAAAAAAAAGTTGTTGTCTGAAAATCCAAATATCTCTGAATTTCTAGCTCTGTCTCCATTGACTGATTATTTTTCTAATTATGGATCACACTATTCTGGTTCTTGTCACATTTAGTAATATATGATTTGATGCTACACATCCTGAGTAACTATGAGTATCTTAATCCATCTTCTCCTGCTATAACAGAATACCACAAACTGAGTAATTTATAAAGAAAAGAAGTTTATTTCTCACAATTCCAGAGGTTGAGAAGTCCAAGAGCATGGCACAAGCATCTGGCAGGGGTCATCCCATGGCAGAAGGGAAGAAGGTACAAGGGCAAGAGAGAAAGCACAAGGGGTACACTGCCTTTTATAACAACCTGCTCTTGCAATAACTAACCCACTCCCAAGATAATGACATTAATCCATTCATCAGGGCTCTGTCCCAATACTCCTCACCTCCCAACACTGTTGCACTGGGGATTAAGTTTCCAACACATGGATTTGGGTGATACATTCAAACCATAGCAATAAATATCTGAATTTTTTTTTAGCATTGAGATTTGTTCTAGAAAGTAGTATAATTATTTATGGATTACTTGATCTCTTAAAACTTGTTTTTATTCTTTGTAGAGGTGGATCAAAAGTAGTGTTTATTTTAGATGTAGTTTAGCCCTACAACTAAGGCATGACCTTTCTGACTTTGTCCATGTTTCTCAGGAGTCAAAAAGGACACTCCATTATGGATGACCAGAGGTCAAATATCTCTTCAGCTTATAGTTCTCTGGTTGTTCTTTGCCTGGCCCTGTGAAGTTCTACTCCATGCAAATTCTCAAAGCTTCTTCCTTCCTCCCTCTCTCCCTCCCTTCCTCCCTCTCTCCCTCCTTCCCTCCTTTCTTCCCTCCCTCCCTTCCTTCCTACCTTCCTTCCTTTTTGGTTTATTTAGCTCTCTCTTTTTACTACTCTGCTTTGCATTTTCCAGCTAATGCAGCCCCATTGAATTCTGATATCAGTATCCTCAACTCAGTAAGACCAACCTGCTCTGCTCCAAATATCCCTCCCTATACCACATTCCAGAATGTGCTTCCAGGCAGAAAACTAGGTATTGTTGGGTAATATTCATTTCATTTGTTTCCCTTCTCTCAGGAATCACAGCCTTTCATGCCTGTGGCCCAATGTTTAATAATAGTTGTTTCATACATTTTACCTAGTTTTCTAGTTGCTTATGGCAGGAGAATAAGTCTGTTTTCTTAGACCAGCATTGCCAGAAAGAAAAGTCTAACAATCTATTTTGACTCATTTTCTCACTAACTTGGCATAATGGAATAATATTAAGTAATAATAATAATACACTTAGAATGTGTCAGATACTGTGATAAGCACCTTTTAAGAATATCCCATATGGTGATGACAAAAATATTACAAAGCACATCTGTTAGAAGGCCAAATTCCAGGACACTGCCAACACCAAATGTAGAGCAAAAGGAACTCTTAGTCATTTCTGATAGGAATGCAAAATGGTACAGCCACTTTGGAAGACAGTTAAGCATCTTCTTATAAAACTAAATATACTCTTACCATATGACCCAGCAACCATGCTCTTTGTATTTACCCAACTGAAATGAAAACAGTTTTATTTATAATTTTCAAAACTTGGAAGCAACCACGATGACCTTTAGTAGGTGAATGGATAAATAAGCTGTGGTGCATCCAGACAGTGGAATACAGAACTAAAAAGAAATGAGCTATCAAGCCATGAAGTGACATGAAAGAACCTTATATGCATATTATTAAGTGAAATAAGACAATATGAAAAATCTATATATACTACATAACTCTAACTACATGACATTCTGGAAAAGGCAAAACTATAGAGACAGTAAATAGATTAGAGGTTGGAGGGAAGGAGGTATTGAATGGGCAGAGCACAGAGGACTTTTAGGGCAGTAAAAATAATCTGTACGGTGCTATAATGATGCATACATGTCATTATACATTTGTCCAAACCTATAGAATGTACATCAAGAGTAAACCCTAACATAAACTACAGACTTTGAGGAATGATGTGTCAATGTAGGTTCACCAACTGCATAATAACAAATGTACCATTCTGGTGGGAGATGTTGATAATGAGAGAGGCTGTTGGGAGGTGGGGAAGAGGCACATGGGAAATCTCTGCACCTTCCTGTTAATTTTGCTGTGAGCTCAAAACTGTTCTAAAAAAGTAAAGTCTTTATAGAAACAAGTATTATGAAGGAGGCTTTATCAGCACCATTTTATAAATGTGGAAAATGGACTTGGAGGAATGAAATACCTTGGTAAAGATCACATAACTAAAAAGTGACAAATGTGCAACTCAGTCAAATCCACATTTGCCTTATCCCATAGCCTCACCTCTTAACCACTTCACTTTTCTGTCCTTTGATTGACTGGTACTGTGACCTATAGGCTCATCTTACTTCTTCACATCAACATGAAGATCACATGGCTTGATTCAATTTATAATGAATTTCATGATTAACTAAGTCCCTCAAATGAAAAATATCTTGATGTGGCAGAGAAGTGGTCAAAAGAGAAACAAGGAGAATCAATCCATCTTAAATAAAAGTCCTTATATTTGGCCTTAAATTTGGACTGGGAAAATTTATACACTCAATCACAAGCTGCTTAAATGGCACTTATAAAAGTAACAATAAGTGTCTATGAAAAGAATTACGAAGGCCTAAAAATTATTTAAACATCTGGAATAAAGTTCCATTTCTCTGTCTCAAGACAACATTTCAGTCTAAAATGATGGGGCCTTTGGGCATTGAAAGAGAATAGAATATCAGCAATTCTAGATCTAATTTTTTGAATGAACTGTCTGCTGTGTGAAGATGTTTAGTCATAGGAGGTCAGCTGATGCTGAGGCAATCAATGCAATTGTCATTATCAATGGGTGACTAGAGTCTGACGACAGTAACATGACAGCCTAGAAGCATAAAAATCCATTCACTACGGAAGTGAGAATCTGTGCATACACACAAAATGTGCTGGTTTTTAGATTATTCCACTAATCTCCTGACTCTATAAACATAATCACCTGCAATTGCAGACTTTAAACTTTTTATCTCTGACGACAATGTTTGAAGCAGAAATGACACAAGCATATTTTCAGTTTGCTTTAGCATGGAGATGTAAAACCAAGGGCAGCATAAGGGGAAGGTTTGAACTCTTCCAATAATGGGCAGAAATGCATACTTTTAAAACTGAACAGGGTTTTAAAAATGTTATTTTCTTTTTGAACTGAATTTTCCTCAAGATGACAGTTTTTTTTTTTATTTCAGTGTATTATGGGGGTACAAAAGTTTAGGCTACATATGTTGCCCTGGCCCCCTGCCCTGAATCAGAGCTTCAAGCGTGTGCATCCCCTAGACGGTGCTCATTGCACTCATTATGTATGTATACATCCATCCCCCCACACATCTGCCCAACACCCAATTAATGTTATTTATTACTAAATGTGCTCTGAGGTGATGATCAGTGAAACCAATTTGATGGTGAGTACATGTGGTGCTTATTTTTCTATTCTTGGGATACTTCACTTAGTAGAATGGGTTCCAGGTCTATCCAGGAAAATACAAGAGGTGCTATATCTCCATTGTTTCTTATAGCTGAGTAGTACTTCATGGTATACATATACCACATTTTATTAATCCACTCATGTATTGATGGCCACTTGGGTTGTTTCCACATCTTTGCAATTGTGAATTGTGCTGCTATAAACATTCAAGAAGATGACAGTTTTTAAAACCTCATTATTAATGCATGATAAACTTAAAATCTTATGCCATCCTTAATTAAAGTCAGAAACGAAAGCATTTTTTTGCAGTAAATTCTATAAAATGAGATTATATAGCTTATTATTTTCCTATCTAATGTTTCAGTTTCATCCGAGGGAGGAGAAATGGTTATTTTAATATAAATTTAAGAAGTCAGAGATAAAACTAAAATAGTAGGAGAGTAAATTTCCCCTTTTAGTCATCTTCACAACAAACTCTAGCATATTCATGGTAAAAACTCCTGAAAATACTTCTAGAGTGTAACTAGAATACTATTTCTAAATACAAACTTAGTACCTTTCTTCTAATTGTCATAACAGAAAAAACAGTTCATCATTTCTTACAGTATCACAGATATGTAACCAGAGGCACAAAATTATCAATCTTACATAGCTATATATAATCAAAACCATGTAACTTTCTGACTACTGTTATTGCATTCATATTACTTCATGTTTACATTTTATATTTAAAATATGTTCTGTGTTTTGTTAAATTAAGTTTAGCCTAAAGGTGTCGCCTTACATATTATAAATTTAGCCTAAAGTTTGCTCTGCACATTAGTGAACAGGATATGTAAACAGGCTGTAACCTACCCCTGTACCATTCACCTAGTTTTGGCCTATCAAAGGCAGCCAATTGTTCAAACAATGTTCTAATAAGGCAAACGTTGAGCTGTAACCAATCCAGCTGTTTCTATACCTCACCTCTGTTTTCTGTACATCACTTGTAGCTAAAAGATTTTCTGTCCATAAATCTTCTTCGACCAGCTGGCAGCATTGGAATCTCTCTGAACCTGTTCTGGTTTGAGGGCTGACCAATTTATAAATTGTTCTTTGCTCAGTTAAACTCTATTAAATTTAATTTGTCTAAGGCTTTTCTTTTAACAGATGGTGGCAAAAGTGGGGTCTGAAGTAGAGCTTCCCCTGGGAGCACTGAGTGACCAAGCATGGTACCCGCTGGGCCCATTGTGCCCACTGCTGTCTCACAGCAGCTCTGGATCATGGGTAAGTTCTCTCTTGAATTCCAAAGCTCTACAAATTGTGTTTTGAGCTCTCTGAAGTTTGTTTGAGCAAATTTTTTATCTGAACTAGGTTCAGAAGTCACAACAGAAACTGCACTGGGTCCAGGATCAGATTGGATCTGCTAATTAATTTGCTTGGATCTGGTTAGAGGCCTCAGATGTCTGACTAGGTCAGACAGAAACTGGCAGGAAATGGCAATATTACAGGGGGTGCAAACTCCAGCTTTCAGGAATTTGCAGGGATTTTTTTTGCTCTAGTCCCTGTGTTTCTTTTTCTTGTGCACTTAGGTAGGGAAAAATCATGGGTAAGTTGATCATAAGAACTGAGAGCTAAAGCCAAGATTCAAGGTAAAAATGGGATTCTTAATTTCTGAAGAACTGAGTACTCTACTTTCCAGCTACTCCTACCTATACTTGGGCCAGAAGCAGCAAATGCTTACAGAAATCGTGAGGTTTTACTAAAGTCAATTTAAAATTATAGTGTCATATTCCAAATAACCAGCACTTCACTTTATGAAGTCCATTTGAAAATGAGAGTCCCAGAATTAGTCTCATCCAGGGATGCCTATTGATGTGCAGAAGCTTCTAAAAATATTTCAATATTTTTATTTTCTCTTTTAAAAGTCTCTTTATTCTTAAAATTCTGATATATCTGGGTATATGTTATCACTCACAATTATGGTCATTATGTTAAATTATCGTAGACCACAGAAATAACAAAATTTCATTATTGGTGTGTCTTCAACTATGACCATTTTAAGTCATTACCAAAGTTAATTGCTTAATTTTGATGCAGTTTCTGAAAACTCTTCACAAGCAAGTAAAATCCTAGAGTATTGTGTCTTCAAGGAAGTTCAGAAAAGAACCCTGACAGGTCCTTTATAGGTTTCTAATAACATTAAGATCATAGCATTTGGACTGGGAAAGAATTCCCAGAACTCTAATAAAGAGACTGACTGATATTTAAACTGCTAACCCAAGCAGGACAAGAATTAATTGAATACCAAGAAAATACTTTGCCAGATTTTCCTGCTAAATTAGCCAATACTGAAATAGTTTAGATATGCAATTTGAATGAACTCCATTGTCCAAGTCAAATTACCTGTAATAAGCCATTTAATAAACAATGCTTTGCACTTGAACTGAAGAAACAAAATTAATATTTAAGAGGATATAAGTCCAATGTTAAACATGGACTCATGGAGAGCCTGAAGAGCCACTTGGTCCTTCCTGAGTCCTAAAAAGCTTCCATTATTAAAAGCCCTGCATTTTATGACTCATGATGGGAGAGATAAAATAATCCAAACTAAAAATGTGTGTGCGTGTGTGTGTGTGTGTGTGTGTGTGTGTGGTGACTGTTCTAAATCGCTAAAATGGCTTATGACCAATGTTTGGTTTGTCAAATCCATAATCCTTGGAAGACAATGAAACCTTCAGGTATATTTCTTCTACCTGCTGGACCATTTAAACATTTATAGAGGGATTTCATGCAATTGTCATTTTCAATGCATTGTTTTCTGATTGTATAGAAGCTTTCCCATGCTATAAAGATGATGTTGTAACTAACAGTAGCTAAAAGGTTATCAGTAAAAGTGTTTTCCTCATGGGACAATCTTGGATAAATCTTCAATTATAGAGATATTTATTTCACTGGGCAAGTTGTAAAATAGTTAAATAAGGCATTACAGATAACAGTAGCATGAGGCAAAGCTAACTAAATTGACTGGATTGCTCTGGTCAAAAGTATTCCAGATTGATGACAATAAGATCCACTTCCAGTAAAAACCATGTAAGTTGACCCCGTATAGTCATTGGAAGGCCTATGTACTTAATAATAGAATCTCATGTATTTTCTGCTACTAAATGCTGATATGACTAAATGCTATGATGGTTTAATGCATCATACCTAAGTGTACTTTCACCAGCTAAAAAAATCTTTTCATGGTCCATTGAATAAGAACAATCAAAACCCTTCAGAATCTACAACCCAGAGACTGGGCCTTCTGCGAATGACATCAGAAAGTCTGCCCTTGCACCTTAAACTTGGGTTTGCAGCCTCACAACTCAGAAGGGCCCCTCTAGGCTCTTGGAACTGTATACTCATTGGAGACCTAAAGGTAAAGCTAACCAGAGAATTTTCTCCCCAGAAGTACATGGCATCCTAGGTATGGACAGCTTTAGCCCAAGGTCACAAGTCAAAAATTCGCTGTGATAGTGAGACTATTTTCTCTGTTTTTTCCTTGCTTTTGCCTCTTTGAACAATAGAACTGAAAAGGGGACTCTTGTATGCACTCATGGGGTATATTTTTATTTGTGAAACATTTTGTAGCCAACCTTACACATGGACAAATTTATGCCTTGATAGATGAAAGATGAAGGGCTAAAGTGCATAAGAAATTTTAATGGTATCTTTGTTGCTTGATAATCAGTCAGAAACAGAACATTGGTCCGCTCCTCTTAACCTACATCATAGGGTAAAGAGAACATTGCCAGGAGGCCTTCACTCTTTTGGATGGAAATCATTTGTTAGGTCTCTTTTTCCATAGTTTGGAGTAAATGAGGCAATGATTAAAAATTTATCCCTCAAAATAGGCTCTATAGCAAATTATACTGCAAAGGCTATGGTTACACAACAGATGTCAAATTCTCTTGATAAAGTTATGATGGATAATAGAATTGCTCTAGATCATTTACTGGCTAAACAGAGAAGTATCTGTGCAGTTTCTGACACTTATTGTTGCACATGGAGGAATACATCAGGTATTATAGAGATCCAATTGTAGGGGTTGGTGAACAGGCTGTTTGGCTGAAATGAGTAGACTCTATCTCGTGCATTCTTTGATCTATTTGATTTTAGTTGATTTGGTTCATGGGGACCTAGCTATGGGGCATACTCCAATTCTTGGTTTTACCCTCCTGATAGTCCTTACAGTAGTCTCCCTACTCTCTCGAAAGTTTTAAATGTTTGCATGCAGCCATCAGTACAATGTCAAATGGTCTCTCTTTGACTGGAACAAAAGCTCAAAGAAATGTATGACCATGAGGATCCCGTAACTTATGAATGTATTGCTGAGATCAGAAACCCAAAATAATGGTAACTGAGAGTGGCACTGAAGCCCTAAGTTTTGGCTATACTTTCACCTAAGTGTGAACCTGACCAAAGTGGGGAAATTTTAAACAAAACTGTGGGAGGCCGTTGTTTAGGACTGAGCTTGTGCAGTAGGCCCCATTAGCCCAGAGAAAACCAAAATGGAGTTGCTCATAATAAATGCAACATAATCAAACTGAAACTTTACAACAGATAAATCCTAAGACAGACCAGGTTTTATTTTTCTCCTGAAAATAAGGGATTCCAACACAAGGAGGTCCCCTCTACTCTAACTTTTCAAAAAAAAAGAGTAAGCTGAAGTCTTTGTTTCTTTGTTCCCACCTCACAAAACCCACTCTTCTGCTATTTCCCAGTGAGATCTGGGACCAAAGAAGTGTATTTACAATAGTGACAGTGTGATATCAGTGCCTCAAGTTTTCGTCAATCTCTCAAAATTGAGAGCTTGACCAAAAGGGGAAAATTATTAAATTAAGTTTAGCCTAAAGCCACCTGCTCACATATTTTAAATTCAGCCTAAAGGCTGTACTTAGTAAATTACAACTTACCAGGATGTGTAAATAGGCTGAAACCTACTCCTGTGCCAATCACCAAGTTCTGGCCAGTCAAAGGTGGTCAGCTGTTCAAACCATGTTAATATAAGGCAAACGCTGAGCTGTAACCAATCCAGCTGTTTCTGTACCTCACTTCCATTTTTTTTGTACTTTCCTTTCCTTTTTCTGTCCATAAGTCTTCTTCAAATACGTGGCAAACTGAACCTATTCTGGTTTGGGTGCTGCCCAATCTGCAAATGGTTCTTTGCTCAATTAAAGTCTGTTAAATTTAATTTGTCTAAGGTATTTCTTTTAATAGATCCATATAGAAAACAGCAAAGTTTACCTCCATACCAATTATTTGAATCGGGGTCTATATCTCTCAGATTTAAATGTTTGTGACATTTTCCTCTCACACCCTTAGGTGTCACCATTAGAAAAGTGGCACTTTACGGGTGTTTTAGGACAGTA
This sequence comes from Eulemur rufifrons, assembly GCF_041146395.1. NCBI lineage: Eukaryota > Metazoa > Chordata > Mammalia > Primates > Lemuridae > Eulemur > Eulemur rufifrons. The sequence continues at coordinate 40,679,758 of NC_090997.1, forward strand.
AGCAAAATTTGTCATCATTAAAGTGACCCATGTACTAAGAAATACAGATACAAAAATAGTTCACTGTTGTCATGACACATAAGCAAAGAAATGAATTTGATGTTTCCAGAATAATAAATAAAAACTTTTTCTTAAGAGACAGTGACATCTTTAACCCCTAAAACCCCTAAAAACCTCTCCTATCTGAGCCACTGACTCAGTGTGTCCCTTCAGGGCCGTCATCATGGCTCTTCATTTCCTAGATTTACATGAAAGTGCAGTTAATAGTGGCCCATTCTATGAATGATATTATTCACTCTTCCCTTTGTTAAACGGAAACTGGATGGCCTGGACAACATGACTAAAAACTGCCTATAGAACCGTCTGTCAACCTTATTTTGAAGCTTGAAATAGGCAGACATGACAGGGAAAACAAACAGTATTTTAAACTGAAGTAAGTGGTGACAGTAGAACTCTATTTTCATTCAGCTTCACATCATTGTGTATAGATACCAGATGCAGCTTCCTCTAGGCTCCAGTTATTAATAAATTGCTACTGCTGTGTATTCATGGAAACAGTTCTTTTATAGGACTGGAGATGAAATGTCCATCATTAACTCCTGCAACCTGCCTTACAAACTAACAGCTGCTCCCAGACCTACTTGGTAAGTTCCTTCCAAGAAGAAGATGCTCAGAGTGGGTAGGATTTCAAAGTCTGACTCCCTGGAGCGGTGAATACTCTAACCCTCCTAATTTCTAGGAAGCTGCTTTTAAGGACTGTATCAATGACAACATCATGAAAAATAAATGGATAACTTGTAGGTAAAGCTATAGAAAGGAAGGTCATTTCCAACCCCACTAAAAACTTCAGAGTTCTTTCATCCTGTCTCCTACTTTACAGACGAAGAGTCTGAGCTCAGGAGATAGGATTGAGTGACTCTCTCGACTGGTGAGGGGCAGAGCTAGCCCATACAAACAGCCTGGCTCCCAACTAAGCACATTCCCTACTAAAAAAAACTGTCTTTTTTTCTTGGAAGTAAAAAGAAATTTCTCGACAACAAGGGGCTGTTTAAGAAAAAGCTACACGCAATGACTCCAAAATTCTATGTGATCCTCACAACCTTTCATTTTGCCCTGCATGTCTCTTTAGAGCTTGTCTATTAAGTGTATAATAGGGAAATAATGTACCTGGAAGGAAACAGAGACAAAGACTTGCTGCTATAATGGATAACCAATATGGATTTTCTGAACGCATAAACATTTGTAATAAAGGGATCTCAATCAAAAACAGGTATCAGATCAAATGGCTTCATTTTAGCAATATTAACCAAGGGAGTTTTCATTTATCTTAATCATTTATTTAAGGCCACACAATAAAAAAGTAATTACACTTATGAAAAAGTAGATAATATGAGAAAAACATATTTAAAGTTTCACCGATCCAGAAGCATTAATGTAAATAACTGAAAAGAATATAAAAAATTTCTAAGTTATGCATAAAGAAATCACATTACTTGAGTAGTTGAAATCAGCTTTAACAGCTAGGATTTAGTATTAGGAAATTTTTCATAAGAAAAATGATATCTGAACTCGTAATTTCCAATTGCAAATAAAATACTACAGCTGGAAAAATATACATATTGGAATTTATAAAATTCCCATGAAAACAAGAGAGGAAGTCTTCTCCTTGGTTGAAATCAATGTGGAAAAGACATTAAGTACTGTCATGATCTAAACTGAAGCTTGATATCCTTACCCTATTATTAATGTGGAAATAGTGACTTAAAAGGTAAAAACAATTGCATAAGAGCAGTCTTCAGCTTATAAAATATTAAAGGCTAAGCATCCAAAATAAGCACTAAAAAATAATATTAGTAATACTAAATAGATGGCATTTATATAATCATTCTTTACTAACACGAAGGAGGAAGTTATGGTTTAAAACAATTATCAAAAGAAAGTAAATGTCTCTTTGAACAATAAGAACTTGTAAATATTTACGATATAGTGATCAGGCCCATGAATGTCTAACCATAAAATATGTGGAATACATTCTTGGGTACTATAGGATGGAAGCTTGGATGAAAAGGTAATTAATTATTTTCTTAGTAGTTCCTAGTTTTTCACTACCCATCTTGGACACCACAAAGGAAAGCTTAGTAACTTATGAATAAGTGGATATCGCCCAATAAACCTAGTTGTGAACATCCTCAAATGAGAAAAGAAATATGAAAAGGAAACCACAAATCTTGGATGACCACTTTACCAAACATCAGAGGGACAATGGAAGGAAAAAACTGATTGAGAGAATTAAAAAAAAAACTTACAAAAAATTGAGTCATGAACCTGACTTTCAATAGTAAGGATTTTTTTTCTCTCCTCTAGTAAAAACAATTTATTTATATTTTACACAAATGCCCTATAAATAAGTCTACTTAACAACTTTTATATATTCTTTCCATATTCCTTATTCTACTATTAATATTATCCTTCCAGTTACCAATTTACAGATTAGCCAAAACAATTTCATGTTTAGTTTTTCTGAACTCTTTCAAGCTGATTTCCATTTTGGTAAAAATATATATATATATATATATATGTGATGTGATTTTACCTTTTCTCTATAAAAGCACATCTCATCATGTTGGTGGTGACACTGTTAAACAGGAGTATCTCTAATTTTGAGGGTGTGATTGTAGGACATAATCACTTAGTAGGGTCACATGGGAAGAATTATGGCCTTTATGTTATCACCCAACATTTTATCTCCTCCACTTCCACTAGGCTGGGAATTCTATAAGAAAATTCATCTAACTTCTGATTATTACTACTTGATAGATACTCAAGAAATGTTTATTGAATATCTCTTATTTTTTGAGTATTTCTTTATTTTCCAAAGACAGTATGTCTAATATGGATCTATTACTTGATTATAAAGAATCATGTGTGCTCCAGAGCATTTATCTTTTGTTAGCTCAGCTGCCTAACTTTTCCCAGCCATTCTTTCTTTTCCACCACACACCATTTGTGAAGAACTGGTAGCTAACAAATCTGTTTGATTGTTAACCTATATTTTAACCTATTCAACCAAACAGTTTTGGTTCAACTCATTTTTGTTGCAAGGAGAATGTTAAAAATCCTTAATCCAGGAGGAAGTTGGTGGAAATACTGCCGGGAGAATTTTTCTTCCTAGGGAAGCAGAATCACAATTTCTCTAAGAAGCTTAGAGTTTCAAGGGACCAAACACAGCAGAGAAATTCACTTTTCTAACAGTTTTCCAACTGCTATGGATAAACAAGGTATCCCAACTGGAAGGAGCCAAGAAGCCTGAGGCTGAACTGCCTAAGAGATCCCAGTTTGCACAAATGTAATCTCAGGTTTCCTTTGCTCCAGAAGCCCCTTGTCTGTTGCTGTCCATTGCAGTTTCTGACCCAGGCATGTTTAAAACGTATGTGCAGAACGAGGCCCTTCTGTTAACCTCATCTGAAGGGCAAAATTACATGACTCCTGGCTCTGAGAAAATGGCTTATTTCTATCTATAGATGTATCCAGCACACTTAAGACGACTTTAGATGCCATTCTATATAGGATTGTGTCTTTTTTCCCAAATAATTGTGATGGTCAATTTTAAAGCAAAATACATTTCCCTCTGAAAATCTATATAAACATGAGAAATAAATGTTTGTGGTAAAAGAAACATTGGATACTTAATAATCACATACAATTGAAGTAAGTCTGCTGTATAGGTGATGAGATCTTGTAAGCAAATGAGAAAGGGCCAGAATCTGTGTTTTCAAGGTTGAGTCAAACCATGGGTCTATCAGGAATTTCCTATTTCAGAGAAATCTGTGAAATTGGTATTTTGAGGTCTGATAATTCTGAGTTTGAAGCGATTCAGCCTCTATGAGCTCTGAGATCTTGAAGATTTAATCTATCTAATTTCAGTTTCCTCGTCTGGAAAAATAAAATAATACCCATCTCAAAGGATTATTATAGAAATTAGATGAGATTAATTTCTCATTAAGAAGGAAATGGGTGAAAAAAAGCCATTTGCCAAAAATATATATAGTATCATTTCTCTTTCTTTCTCCTTCCTTTCTTTCTATATTCCTTCTTTCTTTCCTTCTTTCTTTCCTTCCTTCATTCCTTCGTTCGTTCCTTCCTTCCTAAAAGCCAAAAATAAAAACAAAAAATCTATCTTGGCTAGATGTATTGAGGACCATGAGACTTCAGGGACCATAAGTGGTCTGCTGTGCCTACGGTCTTGGGTCTTTGCATTGTTGAGTAGGGTATAGAAACCAGGATTGAAGAAGAGTATGAATGTTTGGGTGTGTGCTACAGGGGATAGGGAAGGAGGGTTTTACTTTTGAGAACCACCTCCCCATCATTAATTTTCCTGCCCACTGGATTAGTCCCTTCAGCTTGTAGACACCCTGTTGCTTCTCCAATCTTAAGATAACTCTATTGAGCTTACTTCCCACTCGAGCTACTACCCATTTCTAAGTTTCCCTTTATAGCCAAGCTCTTTTTCCTGAGATTTACCTGTTCTCTTTCTTTCTCTCTCCAACCTGTCCCCCCTTTCTCTCTCCTCTCATTCTCTCCAGAACCCATGCTAATCCTAATACTTACACTACTAGTCTCCTTAAATTGCTCTCATGGAACTCACCAATGATTGTTACTTTGCTAAATCCAGTGGTGAATCAGATATTCATTTTGGTCTCAGTAACATTTGTCACAGTTCATCACACCCTTCTCCTTGAAACAATGTCTTCCCTTGACATCCAGGACACACTGTCCTAGTTTTTCTCCAGCTCATTAGCTCCTCTCAGTCTTCTGAGATGGTTTCTCCTCATCTCCTTAACCTCTTACAGTTTCCAAATCGCAGAACTCTGTCCTTGAGAGCTTGGAGGTTCTAGCAGGGGAGCACAGCTACTCGTATACCCTTGACTAAAGAACAGTCCTCCTCTATCAGGGAAGGTCGTCCTCTTCGATCAAGCATGCAGCTTCAGGAAGTACACACATGGATCAGTAAGGGAGGAAGGGGGCACCTGCCTAGCCGGCCAGATCAGCCGAATCAACCCTGGTGATCAATGGGGTGGCAGATGTTGCAGCCAGATCGCCCTTAAATCCCCAGAACTCAGTCCTTAATCCAGTATCCTGTACCTTCCATTGGTGATCCCATTTAGTCTTGGCATTTAATATGACATTTAGGCTTATAATTCCAGATTTATGTCTCTGGCTCAAATCCCTCCCCTGAACTCCAGACCTTCACACATCCAACTGTCTGCTTCTCATTCTCAGCACCTCCACATGGGTGGATAATAGGTCTGACTTAACATGCCTAAAATCTAACTCCTAGTTTACCCCTAAAAACTTGCTCCTCTATAGTTCATTTCTTCCCAGGGGATGGCAATTCCAGCCTTTCAGTTGCTCAGGTTGCGTCCTCCTTGATTCCTCCTTCCCTCTCTCTCACTCCGCACATCCAATCCATCAGCAAGTCCTGTTGGCTCTACTTATGAAATACATCCAGAATCTGACCACTCCTCATCATCTTCATTGCCACAACCCTGGCCCATACTGTCATCATCTCTGTCTTAGTTTATTTCAATAGCCTCCTATCTGGTTTCTTTGCCTCACTGGAATATATTGTTCAGATGCCAGAAGGATCCTTATAGAAGATTGTTTGCTTAAAACGTTTATAAACGTCAAATATCACTTAAAGTCAAAGTCTTTACCGAGACCCTACATGATCTGGCTTCATTCTGCCCACTTCTCCATTTGGCACCCCCCCCCCAATAACACACAGCCTATAGTCCCTATCCTTCCTTGCTTGTTTTTCTCAATATCATTACATAATTTTCTTATGTATTTTTATATACACACAAGAACATAAACTCTGTGAGGGAAGAAGTATTTGCCTCTTCTATTCTTCTCTTCCCTGATACATGCTTGAGCTTAAAACAGTGCCTAGCACATAGCAGGTGCTTAATAAATATGTACTAAATTGATGAATAAATGAATGAATTGATTTTGTGAGAACTACACTTTATTTGCATATCTGATGGACCTGATCATGCAAAGCAATAGTATCCTATCAGTACATCCCAAATGAAAAGTTTACAAAATAAAAATAATGTCACGACCAATTAAACTGTATCATGTCTTAGTTCCTACAAAAACATTTTTTATCAAGGCAAATGAGTCAAGCACCTGATTCTCTCCCAGAGTTGGAAGGCAAAACAAAAATTTGGAGCGTTGGTGTGAATAAAATTGAATGGCCTATGTTGCCCTGGGAACTCTATCCAAGTCCTCTCTCTGTACTGCCTCTAGCCTAGAATGTCTCAGCCCTCACCCAACCTGCCATAGCTTCTTTTCCTTTATCTTTTTTTCCCTTGAAGCTTCTCTATATCATTTGCACTCATTACTACCTCCAATTGTGTGGTCCCAGAGCATCATAGCTCATTGGATATGACAGTAAAAGTAGCAGAAGCAGCTAGCGCACATCCAGCATGTGTAAGCACCATGATAAATATTTTGCATACATTTTGTCATTTACTGTTCACAATAGTACCCAAGAGATAATATCATCACCCTGATTTTACAGAAGAGCAAATTCATACTTAAACACGGTAAAATAATTTGTCTTCTCAACACGGTAAATGGCAGAGTTGAACTCTGTAGTCCTTGTAACTATCAGCTAGTACTAATCACCTTCAAACTTACTAAAAATATTAATTTCCAGGGTGCTTCCCTGGAGGTTCTCATTCATCAGGATCTGGGTGGGGCTGGAAATCTGTGCTTTTAACAAGGGCTCCAGGCAATTCTTTTTATAAGTCTGGGAAAGACTACACTAATTATTCTCCCTCTCAGTCAGGCAGTTTGATAATTACAAATTGAAAATGACAAAGAGGACTGCTGATTTACAGAGTGCGCTCTACTGTACTCCCCTCTGCCAATCGAGAAGAAAGCACTTGTCAGCCATTTAGTACAACACAACAGACAATCACAGATGTGTGTGTTGTATTGAAATTTCATTTCTTTTATTTATTAGCAGCAGTAGACTAGTCCTTCAGGCATATTTCACTTTCTTCTATTAGGCCTTTACTAATGTAATACCCAAATTATAACTTAAAAGAAAGAAAATTATTCTAATCAGTTAAGTTTTTAGCAGAAGTTGCTTCTGTGACACATGTCTTTTCTCACCTTTCTTTTTTTTTTTTTTTTGAGACAGAGTCTCACTCTGTTGCCCAGGCTAGAGTGAGTGCCGTGGCATCAGCCTAGCTCACAGCAACCTCAAACTCCTGAGCTCAAGCGATCCTCCTGTCTCAGCCTCCCGAGTAGCTGGGACTACAGGCATGCGCCACCATGCCCGGCTAATTTTTTCTATATATATTTTTAGCTGTCCATATAATTTCTTTCTATTTTTAGTAGAGGTGGGGTCTCGCTCTTGCTCAGGCTGGTCTCGAACTCCTGAGCTCAAACGATCCGCCCACCTCGGCCTCCCAGAGTGCTAGGATTACAGGCGTGAGCCACCGCGCCCGGCCTTTTCTCACCTTTCTGTGAGTACATACCCGGTACTGTCCCATGCGGGCACCTGACAGTGACATGAATCTAGGCTGTGTCTACTTCACCCCTGCCCTAAGCTATGGACCAGAGAGAGAATGGATGGACCAAAGAAAGCATAAAGCATCCAGAGAAAGGATGATGAAAGGTCTACAGCCCTCACACTGAAGCAGTTTCTTTTCTTACTGTGAAGCCAAAAAAATGTCAAAATATATAAGTAACTACATGAATGCATAGTACTAATTATATAACGATATCATGATATTAAAAATATAGTTAAAATAATGGTCAGAGAAGAAAGCAATTTAGTGTGTCAAAAAGGACATGGACTTTTGAGCTGGTTACTCAGGAATAAATCCCAATTCTCGTTTGATAAAACCTCAAAATCTTCATTGACAAGGAATATCATTGTAATAAAATATATTCATGGAACATATTCTGCAACCAGTTTCTCTATTCTGGGGTAAAAATAGGGTTTATCACAAAGGAAGCATTCATAGTTAGGCAGCTTTTTCACTTGGGGCTCTACTTGTGCATTCTGATGACTTGCGCTCTAATCTCTAGAGGAAAAAATCAATTTAAGCTCATTTTGCTCTTTGTGTTCTAGGCATATGATCTGTTTCCGGATGTCGATTATACATGCTAATGAGATGAATCATGAAATGTTTCTCCTATTAATAATCATGCGAATCCACTGTCAATTCTACAAATTCGCCATATATAAACCTTTTAATATGTTCTAATCAAAAATCTTCATACACACACACAAATTCATGATTGACACATTGACTACCACACAAAAAAATGAGAAACTTTTCCTTGGGGCCACAGTGTTTTATTACAAAAAGAGAATAAAAATTCTGAGTGTAATTTAAAGGTAAACATAAATAGAAAAACTAAATTTCTTGAATTCTATTGATTTAATCCATGTTTTTAGAATTAAATTGTCAATATTAATTCTAACAATAAGTACATCAACAAGTAAGATATTATATATGCTCCACGCAGCCTCGGGGTCAAAACTAGAGTGAGTTAAATACAACTCTCATGGCAGTTAATGTGTTAAGATAGGTGGTATTTGTTCTCTATATTATGCTTTCCTTACAAAGTACATTTCTTACAAAGAACAGGCAGCTATAAAATGAGGTTCCTTCAGGTTTTATCTAGGCTACCCAATCCCTTGACCTTGATTTTGAATTTGACAAGCTGCTTACTCAGTCTGTGTCTTAATTCCCATTGGTAAAGTAAAAAAAAAAAAAAAAAATCACAAACAACTCACCAGGTAACTGAGAAGAGTTTCCAATAAAGAACTTCAAGGAGTTTTCAACACTCATAATGCCTAGCAATTAGTTGAGTACAAGGATTATATTTCAAAAGAGCAACAGAGCAATGGCAGGGTGGGCTGTGAGCTCTATCTTTGTAAAGGCCCACATGGGTCGACAGTTTCCATAGTCTCGGAAGCTTTAATACAAGCACTAGAAACACTACTATGTTTCCAGGTCAATAAGAAGTTATAATATAAAATTATAGAGGAAAGTAATTCAAAATTTGCCAAAAATTTCTTTAAAATCAGGATATAGTATTATGGGACTGCACACAAACATATACATACATAAAGTGTAACAGGCATAATGAGAAAAGAAATGATACTGGACCAAAAAAAAGAAAGTTATTTTGGAAAGTAAAGAATATAATGTTACTATAACATACTTGATAAAAATCAATGACTAAAAATAGTTAAAAATAATTGACATTTTGGCTTCCTTCATTCCTCTATTTAATCTACACTTATTGAATACCTTTCATTTGCTAACTGCTGGGGAAAAAACTGAAACCTGAAGTTTAGGTCCCTATCTTAATGGAATTTACCTGCTAGTAGAAGAGTGAGCTTGTTTTAGAATTTTAATAAATATTTTACAACTTTCTAAAAACCAAAAATAATAAATAAAAATATAAATAAACAGCTTCTATCCTCGGCTATTTGCATTCTACAGATAAAAGCGTGTTAACATGCAATGCTTTGCTAAAATCTACTTTTTAAAACGTCATGATTTTTCTCTTTTAGATAACAGTAAAAGACCAACAGAAAATACTAAATGGGAAAGAAGTCTTTTTTATTCCAAGTGTTTGGTCCAGGGGTTGGGGTGGAATGGATGGTATGAAGGGAGTCAAAGGTCCTGAACAAGAAAGAATGCAATCAGCATGAGTTCCCTCATTCCCTACATGTGCAGCAGTGACTTCTAGGAAACACACACACAAAATAAATATGTAGCATATTGGTTAAGAACATGAATTCTACACTCAGACTACTTGTGTCCGAATTCTGACTTGGACACATAGAATCTACACAGACTTGATGATCCTAGAAGGGGGCAAAGCAAAATGGCTGAATAGAAACCTCTAGCATGCGTCCCTCCACAGGAACACCTAATTCAACAACTATCCACACAAGCAAGCACCTTCAGAAGAACCAAAAATCAGATGAGCAATCATACTACCTGGTTTTAACATTATATCAAGGAAAAAGGCACTGAAGAGGACGTTGCCTATGCCTCTCCACCCCCATCCCCCAGCAGTGCCACACCAGCATGCTGAGTGGAGAATCTCGGTGCGTGGGGGAGAGAGAGTGAAGTGATTATGGGGCTTTGTATTAAAACTCAGGGCCACCCTAGAACAGGGAAACACAGCACAGAGCAGAATTCTGCCACTCCCCACAGAGGGAGCATTTTGAGCAGCTTGACCAGAGGGAAATTCTCCAGCCAAGTTCCAGCTAGTTGCATGACCAGCATAAAAGAGAACCCTGGGGCCTGGCTTAAATTTGTAAAGCAGTTGGGCCACAAGGGCTACAGTCCTTGTGCAATGCCTGTGGCTGTGCTGGCTGGGAGCCAGCGGACTTGGGGTGTGCATGATCCAGTGAGACACCAGCAGCTGCGGCCAAGCTAGTGCCTATGTCACCCCTCCCACAACTCCAGGCAGTGCTGCTCAGGGACAGTCTTTTTCCACTTGAGAAAAGTAAAATGAAGAGCTGAGGACTTTGTTTTATAACATGGGTACCAGCTTAGCCATAGTAAAATCAGGTACCAAGTAGACCCCTGAGGCCCCTAAGTCCAGGCCTTGAAGGGAAGGACTCAATCCTGGTAGGATTCACCACCTGCTGATTAAAGAGCCCTTGGGCTTTGAATAAACATGGTAGCCAGGCAACAGTCATTACTGGCTTTAGGTGAGACCAGACTGGACTCAGGTATGACTTGGTGCTGGTGGCCATGAGGGTGCCTACATCACTGCTCCAACTCCAGCAGCCCAGCACAGAGAGTGAGGGAAAAAAGTGAGAGATTTTGTCTGATAATCCAGGGCGTTCTCTTATATCTTATCCAAACTCTCCACAGCGGTACCACCAGGAATCTGCAAGAGTCAGATTACTAGGCTTGGGGCATCCCTAGTGCTGATATAGCTGTAGTAACCAAAGACTTATATTGCAACATTCAATTTCATTTGAGTATCTGGAAAGCCTTCTCAAGAAGGACAGGTTCAACAAAAGTCCAGACTGTGAAGATTAAATTACCTAACTCTTCAATGCTCAGACATAGATGAACATGCTAGAATATCATGAACGTGCAGGAAAACATGACCTCACCAAATGAACTAAATAAGGTACCAGTAACCAATCTCAGAATGATGGAGATAGGTGACCTTTCAGACAAAGAATTCAAAATAGCTGTACTGAAGAAGCTCAGTGAATTTCAGGACAACATAGAAAGGAAATTTAGAAGCATATCAGAGAAACTTAACAAAGAGATTGAAATAAAAAAAATCAAGCAGAAATTCTAGAGCTTAACAATTCAATTGACAAACTGAAAAATACGTCAGTCTTTCAACAGCAGAATTGGCCAAGTAGATGAGAGAATTAGTGACCTTAAAGACAGGTTATTTGAAAATACACATCAGAAAAGAAAACAGAAAAAAGAATAAACAAGAATGAAGCACCACCTATGATATCTAGAAAATAGCCTCAAAAGAGCAAATCTAAGCATTATTAGCCTTAAATAGGAGGTAGAAAGAGAGATTGGGTAGAAAGCTTATTCAAAGAAATGATAACAGAGAACTTTCCAAACCTAGAGAAAGATATCAATATTCAGGTACAAGAAGGTCATAGAACACCAAGCAGATTCAACCCAAGCAAGACTAGCTCAAGACATTTAATAATCAAGGTCCCATAAGCCACTGATAAAGAAAAGGTCCTAAGAGAAGCAAGAGAAAAGAAAAAAATAACACATAAAGGAGCTCTGATACATCGGGCAGCAGACTCCTCAGTGGAAACCTTCCAGGACAGGAGAGAGTAGCATGACATATTCCAAGTGCTGACAGAAAAAAAAAAAAAAAACTTTAACCCTAGAATATTATATCCTACAGAAATATCCTTCAAACATGAAGGAGAAATAAAGACTTTCCCAGAAAAACAAAAGCTGAGGGATTTCATCAACACCAGACCTATCCAACAAGATATGTTAAAAGGAGTTCTTTAGTATGAATGAAAAGGATGTTAATGAACAATAAATCATCTGAAGGCATACAACTCACTGGTAACAGCAAGGACACAAATACAGAATACCTATTGCTGTAATGGTGGCATATAAACCACTTATATCTTGACTAGGAAGACTAAAAGACAAACCTATCAAAAATAACAACAATGACTTTTTGAGAGATAGATAGTATGAAAAGGTATGGATGGGAACAACAAAAAGAGAAAAAGCAAGGGGGATGGAGTTAAATGGTAGAATTTCTGTTAGATTTCTCTTTGCTTGTTTGTTTATGTGCAGAATTGTCCTATAATTAAAATAATTGATTATAAAATGTTTTGTAAGCCTCATGGTAATCTCAAATTAAAAAAAAAAAGATAGCAGATGCAAAACAAAAAAAGAAAGAAAGAAAAGAAAAACAAGAAATCAACATATTAACTGCCATGTAAGTTGTATTTAACTCATGCTGATTTTGAGCTTGGGGCCTCATGAAGCAAAACTCTACAGTTGGTTTGTGAAAATCTTACTTGTTGAGGTTCTTATGGTTACAATTAATATTGACAACTTAATTCTAAAAGCATAGATTAAATGAATAGAAGTCAATAAATTTCATTTTTCATTAAATTAGAAAGGATCATTTCATTTTTGGAGTTTTTATGCTATTTTCATAATAAAACACCATGGTCCCAAGAAAAAGTTTTTTTTCCTAGTGTGGAAGTTAAAACACACTACCAGAGAAAATCATTCTCCACAAAGGAAGACAGGAGGGAAGAAAGAAAGAGAGAACCAGAAAACAAATAACAACATGTCAGTAGTTAGTCCTTATCTATTGATAATAACATTGAATGTGAATGGACTAAATTCTCCAGTCAGAAAACATAAAATGGTTGAATGGATTAAAAAAACAAGAGCCAACTATATGTTGTCTGAAAGAAACACATTTCACCTATAAAGACACATATAGACTGAAACTAAAGGGACGGAAAAAGATATTCCATGCAAATGGAAACCAAAAAAGAGCAGGAGTAGCTATACTTCTATTAGATAAAATAGATTTCAAGACAAAAACTGTAAAAAGAGACAAAGAAGGTCATTATACAATAATAAAAGAGTCAATTCAGCAAGAGGATATGACAATTCTAAATATATATGCATCCAACACTGGAGCACTCAGATATATAAAGCAAATATTATCAGAGCTAAAGAGAGAGATACAGTCTAATACAATAATCATTGGAGACATTAATACTCCACTTTCAGCATTGGACAGATCATCTAGACAGAAAAGCAACAAGAAAATATTGGACTTAATCTGCACTATAGACCAAATGTACCTAATAGATATTTACAGAATATTTCATCCGACAGCTGCAGAATTCATATTCTTCTCCTCAACTCATGGATTATTCTCAAGGATAGACCATATATTAGGCCACAAAACAAGACTGAAAAAATTCAAAAAAATTGAAATCATACCAAATATTTTCTCTAACCACAATGGAATAAAACTAGAAAGCAATAACAAGAGGAACACTGGAAAATATACAAACACACGGAAATTAAACAATATGCTCTTGAATGACCAGTAGGTCAATGAAGAGATTAAGAAGGAAATTTTTTAAATTCTGGAAGCAAATGAAAACGAAAACACAACATATCAAAACCCATGGGATACAGTAAAAGCAGTAACAGGAAAGTTGATAGCAATAAGTGCCTACATCAAAAAAGTAAAAAAGCTTCAAATAAACAACCTAACGGTGCATCTTAAAGAACTAGAAAAACAAGAGCAAACCAAACCCAAAATTAGTAGAATAAAACAGATAATAAAGATTCAGAAAAGAAATAAATGAAATTGAAACCCAAAAAAAAAGAACAAAAGATGAAGAAAACAAAAAGTTGATTTTTGAAAAGATAAACAAAATAGACATACTTTTAGCCAAACTAAGAACACAAGAGAGAAGATCCAAATAAATAAAATTAGAGATGAAAAAGGAGATATGACAGCTAATACTGCAGAAATCCAAATGATCATTAGAGACTACTATCACCAACTATATGCCAATAAATTGGAAAACCTAAAAGAAATGGATAAATTCCTAGAAATGTACAACCTACCATGATTGAACCAGGAAGAAATCCAAAATCTGAATAAATTCATAGCAAATACCAAGATAGAAGCAAAAATAAAATGTCTCCCATCAAAGAAAAGGCCAGGACCTTCACTGCTAAATTCTACCAAGCATTCAAAGAAGTACTAATACTAATCCTACTTAAACTATTCCAAAAAATGAAGGAGGGAGGGATACTCCCAAACTCATTCTACAAGGCCTGTATCAGCCTACTTCCAAAGCAATTCAAAGACCCAACAAAAAAATGAAAACTATAGGCCAATATCTCTGATCAACATAGATGTAATAATCCTCAACAAAATACTGGCAAATAAACTTCAACAACACATTAAAGATTATTCATCATGATCAGTGGGATTCATCCCAGGAATGTAAGGGTAGATCAATATAAGCAAATCAATCAATGTGATATATCATATCAACAGAAAGAAGGACGAAAACATATGATCATTTCATCTGATGCTGAAAAAGCATTCAATAATATTTAACACTGCTTTCTGATAAAATATCTGAACTAATGGGAACAGAAGGAACTTCTCATCAAGATAAAATCCATACATGACAGACCCATACTTAGTATTATATGGAATGGAGAAAAACTGAAAGCCTTTCCTTTAAGATCTGGAACAAGACAAGAATGCCCACGTTCACCACTGTTACTCAACATAGTACTGGAAGCTAGAGCAATCAGATAACAGAAAAAAATATGAAGGGCATCCAAATTGGAAAGGAAGAAGTCAAATTATCCTTGCTTGCAGATAATATGATTTTATATCTAGAAAAACCTAAAGACTCCACAAAATCACTCTTAGAACTGATAAACAAATTCAGTAGCATTGCAGGATACAAAATCAACATACAAAAATCAGTAGCATTTATATATGCCAAACAGTAAAAAAACTGAAAAATAAACCAAGAAAGTAATCCCATTTATAATAGTTATGAATAAAATAAAATACCTAAGAATAAACTTAACCAAAGAAGTGAAAGTCTCTATAATGAAAAACTATAAAACATTGATGAAGAAAGTTGAATAACACACCAAAAAATGGAAAGATATTCCATGCTCATGGATTGGAAGAATCAATATTGTTAAAATGTCCATACTACCCAAAGCAATCTACAGATTCAATGCAACCCCCATCAAAATACCAATGATATTCTTCACAGAAATAGAAAAAACAATCCTAAAATTTATATAGAATGACAAAAGACCCAGAATAGCTAAAGCCATCCTGAGTAAAAAGAAAAAAACTGGGGAAATCACATTACCTCACTTCAAACTGTACTACAGAGCCGTAGTAACCACAACAGCATAGTACTGGCATAAAACAGACACATAGACCAATAGAAGAGAACAGAGAACCCAGAAATAAATCCACACATTTATAGTGAACTTATCTTTTACAAAGGTGCAAAGAGCATACACTGGAGAAAAGACAGTCTCTTCAATAAATGGTGCTGGGAAAACTGGATATCCATAAGCAGAAGAATGAAACTAGACCCTTATCTCTCACCATAAACAAAAATGAAATCAAAATGGATTAAAGACTTAAATCTAAGACCTGAAACTATGAAACTACTGAAAGAAAACATTGAGGAAACACTTCAGGGCATTGCTCTGGGCAAAGACTTTTTGAGTAATACTCTCAAAGCACAGGCAACCAAAGCAAAATTGGACAAATGGGATCACATTAAACTTAAAACCTTCTGCAAAGCAAAGGAAACAATCAATGAAGTGAAAAGACAACTCACATAATGGGAGAAATATTTACAAACTACTCATATGACAATGGACCAATAACTAGAATATATTAATATTAAGGATCTCTAACAACTTGATAGGACAAAAATCAAATGATTCAATTTTAAAAATGCGCATAGGATCTGAAGAGACATTTTTCAAAAGAAAACATACAACTATATGAAAAAATGCTCAACATCATCCATCATCAGAGAAATGCAAATAACAACTACAATGAGATATCATCTTACCCTAGTTAAAATAGTTTTTATCAAAGATGGGCAATAATGAATGCTGGATAAAGATGTGGAGAAAGGAGAACCCTTGTACACTGTTCATGGGAATGTAAATTAGTGCAGCCACTATGGAGAACAATATGGAGGTTCCTCAAAAAATTAAAAATAGAACTACCATATGACCCAGCAATCCTACTGCTGGGTATATATCTAAAGGATGAGAACTCACTATATTGAAAAGACGTCTGCACTCCCATGTTTATTGCAGAACTATTCACAATAGCCTAAATATAGAATCAACCTTAATTTTCTACAATGGATGAATGGATAAAAAAGAATTGTGGTACATATACATAATGGAATATTATACAGTCACAAAAAAGATGAAATCCTACCATTTCCAACAATATAAATGGAACTGGAGAACATTATGTTAAGTGAAACAAGTACAGCACAGAAAGATAAATCTCGCATGTTCTCACTTATATATGGGGGCTAAATATTAAAAACAATTGATCTCATGGAGACAGAGAGTAGAATGATGGTTACCAGAGGCTGGGAAGGATAGCAGAGAGGGAGGATAAAGTGGGGATGGTTAATGGGTACAAAATTATAAATAGATAGAATGAATAATGTTTGACAGCACAACAAAATGACTATAATCAACAACAAGTTATGGTATACTTTAAAATAACTAAAAGAGTAGAATTGGTATATTCCTAACACAAAGAAATGTTAAATGCCTAAGGTTATGGATGCCCCAATTACCCCGATTTGATTAATTCACATTATATGCCTGTATCAAAACATCATATGTACCCTATAAAGAAATACAATTATATACTCATAATAATTAAAAATTTTTAAAAAACAAAAAATAAGAATTATTGTTATCCTGATTAGCAGTAATGAATGCTTTACTTATGTAGATTAGTGTCTCTCAACATCACTAGAAATTTTTTTACAAATATTATTTCTTCGAATATTTTATTTCTTTATGTATCTCTCTTTTTCTCTAGAAAACTTTAGCTGTTTGGATTTCAATATATATCACTCATGTCACTAAATTTCTTTATAAAAACATTTTTAAAAAAAGAATCTACATAGCCTTGTGTCATGTAAACTCTGTATTTCAGTTCCCTCATCTGTAAAATGAAAATAATTATGCCCACTTGGGTAGACTGTAAAAATGGACATAGTCCTTTACTCCTCCCTATATTCACATACATTTTAGCTCTTCCCACCTATTTCCTGTTCCCTTGACTACAAGCTGGCCTTGTGACTCTATTGGCCCAAAGAACTCATTGGAAGTGACACTGCATTAGCTTCAAGCCCAGGCCTCAAGAGCCATCGCTCTCCTCCACTCTCTCCCTGGACTCTGCCTTTCCCACGGGAACACAATATTTCCATCATGGAAACGTGCTGCTGAGCGAGAACCAATGGACCATAGCCTATGGGTCAGTCCAGTGGTCCCAGCCAGGGCCCCAGAAATAGAATAATGCTGCCCACCTGACCTACAGCTGACAGAAGATAGACCAGCTTGGCTAGATAAGCTGAGCTACCCTGCTGACTCACAGACCAGTGAGTAGTATTAAATGATTAAGGTTTGGGGTCTATTAAGTTTTAGGGTGATTTTTTTATGCAGCATAAAGCTAACTGATATACATAAGATAGGGTTGATATGAGGATTAAATAAATTCAAATAGTGCTTGGCATATAATTGCACTATGTAAGTACTTGCTATTATTGTTAAAAAGAGATGAGACAATTTGCGTACAGACCCCTAAATCAAAGCCTGTGGGTCTTCTTGCTGGCTTGTATGCTGCTGATGGACCGCAGCACCGTGGCTGTGTGCCTGACATCCAGCAGTCAAGCTCAGATCTCTGGGGGTCTCTTCACTTCCACTGCAAGTGATTTTCATCAGAGCAGAATGCTTGACTAAACTTCTCCAAGTTCACTCACTAATTGGCTGAATGGAAGGAAATTATAAATGTATAAAGGAAAAGATGAGGAAAGCCAACTATTCGGTCATCACTTTAACTCAGGATTCTTCCAAATAGTCTGGTTATTATCTTGACTTCTATTAATCATATGTAAGTAACATCTCAAAGTGAATGATTCAGAAGTAAAGCTGGGAACTGATCTGATGAACGAGTTTTCTAATTGTCAGTAGTCCCTTTGGGGTATTCTCCTAGCCTCCTCAAGCCAGCAGCATAGAGACAGTCACTGTTTTTGGCTAGAAGGCCATGGTACTCTTTCTCATTTTATTATACCATATCACTTTTAATAGCTCCTTCAGCTATGTCACAATTAGCTTATGCTTTTTCTCAATATAATCCTTAATAACAACCTATCTGTCCTTTTCAATACATTGTGATGCAGGGAAATTGCCTTATGCATGTGCATGAGCTGAATTGTGAATAGCCTGCCAAGTCAATTTTATGAATTTAAATATGATGTTCTTATCTTTTCCTTATTAAACTTAGTTCTTGGGAATCTCAAGGCCTTTTACAGAGGCTCCAAATGCCCTTTGGTAACCGCCACCCACATCTCTTTTTATGATGTTGGTTCTTTTAGTTAATGTTTTCTTTTAAGTATAAAATTCATTGCACAGAACATTGGTGTTTCTTCCTTTCTCTTTCCACACCCCCCTCTCAGAATGTAAGTGAATTTGAGGTGTAGTTTCTATTTCTCTACCTAACTCAGTGTACTGACTAAATATAGAAATTTCACATCCAAATAAAGATGGTTTGACTTAATTACAGTGTTAGGAAAAAAACAAAATTATCTCACTCTTTTTAAAAAATCAGTAACATCAGCCATCATTTGAATGCACAGAACAATAGCTGTTTTGCTTCAACCCAAAATCCATCCTCCTAAAAGTTTGATGTACAGTCATCACACAAAGTATCCACTGCCCAAATAACAATGTATTTGGGGATTTATAGAGGTAGCATGTAAAAAATGTTTATGAAACTTGTATTGCAAATAATATTAGCACTTGAAGGCAATTTCTTCTTTTAACATTTTTGGAGAACTTAAAAGTCTTATGGGATTTACTAACTAGCATGTTCCTCATTCTGGAATTGCATGTGATCATGCCACATTGAGACAAATACTTTCACATATTGGTAAGGAAGTAGACTTGTAGACTTGTGTAAACATTTAGAGAATAATCTTTTATAGGTTAGTGAAGGACAGAGAAGAGAGCTTGTATGTTCATAAGACAAGTGGTTTCCATTGAGCTGATGACTTGTGTAGACATCAAAAAGCACATAGTCTCTAAATATATATACACATATATATATATAAAATACACACACACACATACCATGATAATATATCATCAACAGTTCTTTAGTACTTCTGAAACACTGTGACCTTCTTTTAAATTATTTTTAGAAAGCCATGGGAAAGTGAAGGTTCAACTGGCCCTAGTGACCCCATATTCATTGAGAATTAATTCCTATAATCTGTCAAACAGCAGGACCCAGTAGTAGACCAAGAAAAACTTGAATGGGATTTTGTTCTGCCTGGAATAATGGTAGGAGAGTTGGCAGAGAAACCATGAAACATTATAGAATCTTGGACCTTAAAGGATAAACCTTGACCCCAGTATTACATATTCTCCAGCCAAAGGGACCCTGTTAAAACTTAAATCACACAAAATCTTCAAATGTCTCATTTGCTCACTCAGAGTAAAAAGCAAAGCCCTTAAATGGCCTACAGAACCCTATATTACCATCCTCCTCCATTTTCCTCCACCTTGGCCTCACCTTCTGTTACTTTCTTACATTGACTCACCTCCAGCCACACTGGCCTCCCTGCCAAGACATACTCCCACTGCATGACATTGTGTTTACTGTTCTCTCTACCTGGAATTTTTCTCCTCTCATTTCCACATGGCTCATGCCTGTATCTCTTTTAGGTCTTTCCTCAAAAGTTACCTTCTCAGTGAGGTCTTTCCCTGATCACACTAATTAACTTAAAAAAAAAAATCCACCCCCTGCATTCCCTACATTTCCTATCCTCTTTCAATTTTTCTTTTTTTTTTTGCATACCACTTATCACTTTCTAACATACCATATTTCATATTTATTTTGTTTGGTTCTTGCCTCACCCCATCAGAATATCAGCTCCATAAGCTCCATTTCTGTCTTGTACTGCTGTATCCCTAGAGCCGAAAGCACCACCTAGCACATTATAGGCACTCAGTACACACTTACTGAATGAAGAATGAATGAAAAACTGATGTTCAATGTAGTTAATGATTTTCACAAAGTCACACCCTAGAAATCAGCAGCAGAGCAGGACTAGACACCAATTTACACCCCCTTAATACAAATTAAATAATATAGCAGTAGCAATGTTAAAAACTAATTGATATAATTCAGGTGACAGTCTGAAACATAAGCCCACTAACATTTATACAGAGTTTTATTACTCAGAAACCTAATTCTCTTTTAATTCTCCTAACTCCCCTATCAAGTATAAATTAGTATCTCTCTTTTACAGATTATAAACCTTGTTGCTCAAAGAGAATAAAGGAAAAAATAGTTTAAGTTGGAAAGAGATCTGTTAAAGATGATCTGCCCTCTAAAAGAATGCTTCATTTTGCAAAAAGATGCACTGTAGAATTTCATTCAACAATAGAAAATTTAAAAATGCAATTCAATATTCCCACAACTTTTCAGATAAATTCTTAGGGCATAAAGCAAGTGTTCCGTTAGTACCAATTCATCCAGATTCCATCCCTCATTTTGCCTTTTATGAAAATACTTCTGAGGTCCAAGTATATTAGTATAACAGAATAATTTACTTTCTTTCCACATATTTCGGGTTTATGTGGGTGTGTGTGTGCGTGTGTATTGTGTGTGTGTGTGTAATTTTGTTTTGTTTCAATTTGAGAGGATTTACCAGTCTTTAAGGTCTGGGTCTGCTTTGAACAAATCTAATAACCCAGAAAGTTATGTAGATTAAAAAACAAACAAACAAACAAAAACCCCTCAGGGTAAACAAACAAAAAGTAACAGGAAAGAGAAAGGACAACTATATTTAAAAATAATTAGCTGGGGAAAGAGCAAAAGTTATCCCATGAAATTCTAACAATTTACAACAATACCCTGCCTGAAGCTGAGATCGGTTTCACAAGCAAGCTATACTTCTGACAATCCAAAGGAGAGGAAAAGTTGAGTAGCCCTCGTCTGCCTTAAAAGTCTGTAGTCAAAAGAGTTAGGTGGAGAATTTCATTGAGTTCTTCTGTAGGTTCCAAAGAAAGCAGAGTCTGAAATAAAGTAATGAGTTTCATGGAATCATAAAGATGATGATTCCCAGTAGCTATGGTACCATTACGATAGTAATCCTAGGTGCTATGACTTTTCCCTTTCCAATAGTATAGTGTCCTTATGAGCTTGCACTTCACACAGCTGAGGAATAGAGAGAAGGTACCCACAAAGGCTTGTAGAGAGTACTGTCAAATGAGTCTCCCGTAATTTTGACTGGCCTAGCAATTGTTTCACTTGGCATCCTAGTTAAGATTTTTATCAAACTTAGTTAAGAATACCCCAGTGCACAAGATGATTGCCTGGGGCAGAGCACAATATGTTATAGGAAAAGAGGAAACTAATCCTCATTAATGAATTGAATCCAAATAATTTACAAAGTTAGCAATTGAAACAAAAGGAAACTTGACTTATCACAGTGAACTTTAAAAAAAATTCCCAGAGTATTATCAGAGGGAAATATCTCTTTTTTAAACATTCCAGGAATAGGATATCTGGTCATAGTTTGTGAAATCTTCATATTTTTTTCCAGTAGCTTATAAACTGCTAATTTGTCTGGTTTAGATATTGGCATATTTCCTCTTCAATAAACTCCAATGAAGCAAATACAAATGTCTACCATGTTTGCTAAGTATAGCCTTTACATCTACTTACAGGGAATTCATAGGCATGTGAAATATGAAATTTATCATATTTGATGACTCTAAGAATTAGAAAATCTGGGCCCACAAGATATACTCAAGATACCTTGTATGGTCTGATTATTTGTGTTTCCCAAAATTCATATGTTGAAATCTTAATCTTCAAAAGAGTGCTATTAGGAGATGTGGCCTTTGGAAGTGTTGGGGTCATAGGGGCAGAGCCCTCATGAAGGGATTAATACCCTTATACAAAAGGCCCCAGAGAGCTGCCTTTCTCTTTCTACTATGTGAGGACACAGAGAGAAGGCACCTTCTATGTAAAACAGGCCCTTATCAGACATAGGATCCGCTGATGCTTTCATCTTGGACTTCCCAGCGATCCAGAACTGTGAGAAATGTTGTCATTTATAAACCACTCAGTTTATGGTATTTTTGCTATAGTAGCCTGAATGGACTTAGGCAATACCTTAAGTGAATGTTTTTCTACCACAGCTAGATAGAATACTCTTTGGAAATCCAATTAAAAATTTCTTCCATTCCTGAATCAATTATAATAATATCATAACTAGAAACTCATAAAAGTAAACTGATTTACAAGAAGAAAAATAAAAGTCTGGAGTTTTTTCTACGTGTGATGCATTTACCACAGAGACTTTTAGTTTTAAGGTCAAGAAAATTTGTCTGGTACAAGAATGCATACTATACAACACAAGCACTAATGCAACAGCCATTTTTATCAAAATAGAAAGTAAGTTAATTGATTACAGGAAAAAGCCCTAAAAAGAAGGTTTACTAATGTAGTAATTAGGAAACATAAGTGTGCAACAAATTATCTACAAATATAACAGTACTAAATTTGTTTTTAGGACTTAAACCATGCATGCATAAATAGTAGAATATTTATAGGCAATCTATAATCTTGCAAATTGGAGAGGTGTTTTTTTTTTTTATCAGAACATTGAAACACCCTTAACAAAATTTTTTAAAAAAATAAAAAAGAAAAGAAAATTCATAGGATCTTAGGTTCCAAGTAGATCACCTGTATCTTCAGTGTCTTCAGTTAGCATCATATTTAAGTTATTCTAGGAAGAGAAAAATCCACTAGAAACTACTACGGAAAATGCTTTAACAATCCATCCCTGAAAGGCTACCGCAATTGTTGATTATAAATTTTAATTTTTACACACTTACTTTTTCTCAAAACTAACTAAAATTAATCTCCTGATTCATCTAGATGGAGATGAACAGCAAGGCATATTTCTATTTAAGAGTTTATAATGCAGAAACTCTGTTTCCTGACATGACCTGAAAATAAGGGTCTTATGTATTACCCATTTTCCAAGTATTAGAATACACTCACCTTACATCAATGAAATTTAAACTTGGCAGCAGGGGAGAGGGATGGAATCAAAACCATCTAGAAATTTTCTTTAGTCCAGTATTCCAATTATGGACATCACTTTGCATAGTACTATAGTCTATGGCAGAGCACGGAGGAGAGTTCTATGGTCAACAGAAAGTGTATTAAATCATCCCCTCAAACTTTGCCTTTTCAAAGTTGAATAATCTCAATAAATTACACTTTCCTTGGGTCTTATTTATCAACCCTTTAATCATCTTTGAGGGCCTCCTCTGAACAACTTCCAAGTGTTCATTCTTCTCTGGCTTCTGATTTTTAATAATTTACTTGATCAAATGTCAAAGGAGGTTGGTATTAGTCTTTTAGAATAATTTCAAAAATAGATTTACTCTTAAAAATCATGACTTAAATGAAACCTATATAAGTCAAAACATTTAGCTTTACCACCCTCAATGAAATAGGTTACCAAGAGTAAATTTTTTTACAAGTGTTTCACTATTTATAAAAAAGGGTTTTATTTAAAATATACATTGTAAGTTTACTTCATTTATCTTAACTGTTTGGAGAGGTACCAAAGAAGAAATTGATTTTGAATGTTTATTGGCTACACTCTTGTTTTAGTAACACTCATTAAATTATGAGTACGAAATGTTTATAGCAAAAATAAATTTTTTATTAAAATACACATCTATTATTGATAGGACCTTTTCATGGGAGGTGCACCTTTTTTTTTTTACTAGCACACAAACCTATTATTGATGTGACTTTTTGAAGAAATGTTGACATATTTTTTATTAACACATATACCTATTATGATATTTTGGTGGGAAGATCCTTAACCCCTTGCTCTGAGGCCTAAATGAACAAGAAAAGGAATCCAGCTCCCCTCCCCATTTTAGCATGGTGCTACCTGGTCTATTTTTTAATGTTTTTTTGTTTGTTTGTTTGTTTTTTCTTTTCTGTCCTCTAAATGGTGTGGGGAGGCTGGAATGGAATTGAGACAAGTGGCTTTAATCTACCCAGTCTGGAAACCATTCCAGCCATCTCAGTCTCTCAGATTCACATTGGCCCCACAACATAATGCCCAAGTTTAGTTGGATGATTCCCAACAACATCATTGGCCTTTCACTGTCCCTAACCAGGGACACTTTAAGCAAAGTAGGAAGATGTTAATACATGTTAGTAAATTCTTTGACACTCCTCCTATCAAAAAGTATTCACAAAGCTATTTACTTCTAAAGAATAGTGTATGACAGAAATGACCCCATATAACTTCCAAGGCCAGATTAGAAAAGGTCACTGGCCTTTTGCCTGGCTGTCTCCCTTGGAACATGCACTGTGGGAGCCCCTAGGTGCTGTGTGATATGTCCCACTACTCTGAAGCTGCCATGCTGGAGATGTCATGTGGAGAGACCACAAAGAGAAAGAGAGAGATGCCAAGGAGCCTGAGCTCTTTTTGTCTCCAAGTATTTGAATCTTCCCAGACAACAGCCAGCCTTACCACCAGACCTATGAGTGAGCAACCTTTGGATGGTGCCAGCCCAGCTTTCAAGCCACCCTAATAGAATAAATAAGCAATCCTTGCTGAGTCCTGCCCAAATTGCAGCTATAGGAGAAAATTAGACATTGGTATTGTTTTAATCTGCCAATTTGGGAGATGGTTTGTTACATAGCAATAGATAAGCAGAACACAGACCTTATCTCTATCCATAGAGAAAATCCAGTTCCACATAGAAAAAAATTGCTTAATTAGTAGTCTCCATACTTTTTTGATCACATGCACACAATTATTAACTTACTCATTGATTTAATACATGTATGACTACAATAATATATTTTGCACAAATACAAATTTTCAAAAGGATGAGCTAAAAGTATAAATTCTAATATTTTTTCCCTGTCCCGAAAAGATTATCATGCTCACCCAAATTTGAAAACTTCTAAAATCAGTATGTGCATTATTTAGATAATAGCTTTAGAGTTCCAGGTGATTAAGCCTGGATTAATCCACTAGTTAGCCTAGTAGTCGGGAACAGATTAAAAGTGCCAAAGTTCGAAGAAGCATATGGTTTATATAATCATTTTTTAAAATCACTTTAGCAAACAACAGAGACATTTAGAAAGTAAGGAGGCCTTGGAAGATTTAGGTAATGATTTCTTGACTCTGATCTCAGCTATGCAATTAATTTGTTACAGATATCAGTTAAAAGACATCAATTCATGAAGCATTATTCCTTTCAATAAATTCAATCAGGTCTCAAGAAATTTCTATAATAAGATCTACGCCCAGTCTCTCACATTCAGTGGTGCTTCCTGGAAGTAGACAGTGTGCCACAGTGGTCAGATTACCACCTTGCAAAGAGTGTGGCTTGGTGGTGAAATCTTCTGGAGTGAGCCCACCCACCGCTGCCCCACCTACAGGCTGTGTATCCTTGGGCAACTATCTACTTCTCTAAGCATCAGTCTCCACTTCTGCAAATGGGGATAATAATGGCATCTAATTCATATGGTTGCTATAAAGATCAAATCAAGTATGTAAATTCTAAGCACCATTCCTGAACTGGAATGAGTGCTCTATAAATGTTAGCTGTTGGTTTCTGTTATTATTGTTGTTATAGATTTATGTTTTATAGAATTATGTTTTAAATCTAAGAAATTAGTAAAAAAAAAAAAAAATACACATCCTGCCTGAAAATGGAATTCTTTCAGTAAAAACTAAGGCAGAAAACTAGCCCAATCCCAGTTTTATACTCACGGAGTCCCTGTCCCCACTCTTCCACCTCAGCCCACCCTCAAACTATCTACAAATGGGGCAACTGAAGTGCAGAGAAGGGAAATGACTTGCCCCAAATAACAAAGCTTATTAATGACAAAGGCTACACCCAAACTACATAAATAGATGCATAATAGAAATGCCAGTGTATTCTGGAATATGAAGATGTGGTTCAGTTATGTGGTTCAGTAGTTACATGATCTCAGGCAACATCATTTTTCTCTTATGTAAAATGGGAGTCATAGTACACATCATGGTGCTCTTCTGCAGTGCAAATAAAAATATGTATAATATATTGTTTGTTACACAATTGCAAGGTAGTAACATTCTTAGAAGCCATATTTCTTCATGCCAAGTCTACATACAATACAAGTTACACCACTATTTTTCAAACTCTAGGTGGTAATACATGCGATTTGTGGAATCAATTTGGTGGGTCAGAACCAGCATTTGACAAAAATTAAATAGAATAGAATAGAGAAGAACATATTAAGGAATGGACTCTTTCATGTGGTAAGGTTCAAAATGATTTTGTTTTACAAAACAATACATGTGTGATCATGTAAAAAATATTTTCCCACTAGAAAACATGTTTGAACATCACCATACCACTGGTTCCCAAATTTCTATATGCCTCAAAATCATCCACAGAACTTGTTATAAATATAGATGTGCCAAAAGAGCAGCTTCTGTTTAAAAAAAAATTCCACAGGACATTCTGATACATAAAAAATCAAGACGTTCTGCACAGCAGCACTTCATGAGACTGACAAGTGTAAAATAGAGATATACATTCATACATTCCCTACAGGCATCTAACAATCTGATTTCTATTTTATTGATAAGATTTGGCTAGAAAATTTTACACATTGAGGAGTGCTTCAAACATTTATTAGAAAAGATGCCCTGAACACTTCCAAACATTTGGTTAGATCACCAATAAAAAGGGGCAGGAATTGATCAATGAGTCCCTTAAATGCTTTCAACTCACTCTGTAGGGAGCAGTGCTGGCCAATTGTGAGTGAAACCAAGCACTGATCTATTCTTATTTTCCCATCTGCAACTCATAGTCTGGATATAAGGCATCACATATCTGTCACTAATTCATTCATTCTATAAACATTTATGAAGCACCTACAAAATGTCAAGCCCTGTATTAGAAACTGAGCTTGCAATAGTGAGCACATTGCTGTCGCCTCTACAACTGTTTGGGCAGGTTAATTCCAGGCCAGGTAACAACACACAACATGCATTACTTGAAATACTGATGCTTTAAAGTTTTCAGATTTAGGACATATCACAGCTGTTAAAATAACTTATATATCCATTGTCTCATTAAATCTGTATAGCCATGATTTAACTTGTAAACTTATACCTGAGCAGGTATTAGTTCATTTTATAGACTAAGGAAACACAAATCCAAAGATATTAAGTATTTTGCCCAAGGTTAAATTGTTAGTAAATGGAGGGGCTAGAATTCAATCCTGAAAGCCTGCCCAAAATACTATCTCTTTCAGCTTTGCTGCCTTGCTGTGGCTGACCCTTCCCATTCCCAAGTTGATCATGGATGAGGGTGAGGAGCAGAGTATGAGATATATTTCACTTTCAGTGCTTCCATCTGATTGCATTACAGAAAACACAAACTGCTCCATGTATTCAGTCATAAACAGTTTAAATGCAGAAAGAGGGTGCTTACAAAACGTTTCAAAGGGGAAGGATGTGAAGTTGGAGAGTCTTGGTTTTAAAGTCAGACAACCTACCACGGCTGCAATCCAAAGGTCAAAAAACTGCTGCCACCAAAACACACATCTGCAGAAACACACTTAGTGGCCCCACAGTGATATAAAAGGGGCTTCTCTGTCATATCTCATGCAAGTTGGCAAAATCTGAATTGCAGCCAAAACCCTAGCTGCAAGGGAGTCTGGTAATTGTAGTTCTTTGCCTTCTAAGTCCTGAGATCAGGAAAGAATACAGAACGGTGAGAAAAGATGTCAAGTGGCAATGAAAATATTCAAGGCTAATTTTTATTTTCACAATACATTCTATGGCTCCTGTCCTCCCACAATCTTCTATGCCCTCATTAAATCCAACTTTATCTTTTTGACATGGGGAAATAACCTCTCCCTTACCTCCAATGACAATATTGCATTGTAGGACTCAAATCTTAGCCACTTTATTCCTCTTTTTCTTAGTCAGCACCCTACCTGTTGCCAGATCCACCCACCTTTAGAATTGAATGAAGTATCACCCTACAGGACATGAAACTTGTTACCCTGCATAGCCACTTATGGGCCAGATGAACCAAATGGAAATATGGAAAAGTTAGTTCCTCAAGGAGTGAATCTTGACCATGAAAAAAGAAAGACAGGGAGAAAAAAGACAAGTAATTCTCTCTTCTTCCTCTTTCCTCTGTACTACTCCAAGGTACAGTGCTTCCTTGCAAACCTAGATAACTCCTTCCTGCTAATTGAATGAGCCTGCTGAACTACCTGTTCCGTTGTTTTGTGGCACACTGTGATACAGTTGCCAGCATGATAACACACTGTTCCTTACCTCAACATCCTGTGACTGTATCTGGAAAATAAACCATTAGAATCATAATCATTGCTTCAGTCTCTGCTTTCTAGACAATCGAGGCTAAGTGACTATCAGCACCTGTAAAGTAGGGGTTCTGAGCAGAGCTGTGCTTTGGAAACACTTTGTAACAATCATAGATGTTGTTGCTTCATTCAAGTCTGATTGAATAAACAAAAATTGCTAAGCATGGGCCTGGGCATACACGGGTTTCCTTAAGTACCATTTTAGAAGTGCATCAACTAGTATAAGTTCAGAACTTGAATCCAGGTACACAGATCTGATCTTCTCCACACACTGCCCCTTGATGACCATGAACTATCTACCAAGTGACAAAGAAACTTGTTGCCATTGTGTATTGATAAAGGCTTGTGACATCATTAAGCAGAAGTCACAAACTAGGAGAAAAATGCCAATGAACATGCCTGGGTAGCATAATTAAACAGGTGTGATAAGTGTGCAGCACAAGAGGACTAATGAACATTTTAGGAGTTAAAGAAATTTATTCAGAATTTTGTAAGAGGTTAGCATGTCTCATTACACTCTTTACCTTTCCTTTCAGACGTTTTCTTCAAAAAAAAAAATTTTTTTTAAGATTCAAAAGCAGCCAGCTGGTAGCATGCACTGTCAGTAAGAAGTGATGTAGACCAGGTTAATTGATCACTTTTTAAAGATTAAGTGGCCAATTTTCTGTAACATGACATACAGAAAACAGCTTTGACAACACTAGTTTATTGAATTTTGACTGCCAACTAAAAATTTAAATCATGCTTATTTTTCACGAGGTAATCCACTCACAATAGGCAATTTATGTGATCTCTTTCTGTAAGAAAAGCTCTGATGCTTCCTGAACCTTCTACCCGCTGTGCTGTTACGATGCACCTGCCTTTTGGAAATACGGTTGATAGGAGATGGGTTATTGAAGACACAATTTGCCTTGTGTGTTTAAGCAAAAATAGACTCTCTCTTGTTGTAAAATCACTGAGTGAGTTCTAAAAGCCTTTATGTCTTATATACAAGCTCAGATGCTCCAGGACTCATTTTTCTTACTTTAAAAGTGGGATAATCATAATACGGTATTTTACCTAATTCTCAGGATTATTGTGATGATTATGTGGAACATATAATTGTTTTATCGAATTGCTATGAATGTGTACTAGTACTATTCAACATTATATGGAAAGTCTGCCATCAGGAGTTATTGGTCATATCATACAACCACTCTTTTTCTTAGGGCTCGCACTGCCGCCGCTGGGCTGCCACTGCGTAGCCTTCCTCCTGCTCTTCAGCATAGACGACTGACAGAAATAGCAGCACCGGCGATCCATAGTCAAGGATGGGAAGTGGAGAGGCTGGGTGGGTTAGGAGAATAGAGCAAAACTGTGAAGCTCAAGACTTACTCTAGAATCCTTCCTCTTCTCCTTTCTCGATGAATAAGTTCAACCTCATCCCTCTTAGACTCCGTTTGCCATTCAGTCAAGTGGGGAAAATAATGGCCTGTGCTGCTATGTTTGGTGATTCCAGAAGGTGGTGTATGTAAAGTGCTAAGCACACTGGCCCAGATAAGAACTCAACAAAAGTCACCTTGCTCGAGGTGGCCTGGAAAAATCACACAGTGCAGGAAAAAAAATTTACAAATTTACAAAATGAACTTCTCATGGAGTCAGAATCCCAATATCCACATATCCCAGTAAAAGTAATATAGAGAGTAGTCCATTTTTGGAAATGAAAAATAGATATCTCTTTACAGCCTCCTCTTTTGTGGTTTTCCTCAAGTGGCTCTTGAAATCTTAAGTTTATTTAGAAGCCCCATATCTACCTTCTTGATAATGAGAACCATATAAGAAAGGCTCAGTACTTTTTATGAAATGTGTCATACCAAGACTTGATCCACCTCCCTCCCAGCTTCCCTCTCATGAGAGTCACCATGGGTTAAGCAGGTTGGGACTTTGGATAAGAGTCAGAGAATTCACACTGGTTTAATATAGACAAGTAGTGTTAATTAAAGTTTTAATTTGTAAACGATTTTCTGTAGATTTTGCTGTATCTATGAAGTCCAGCATCCTTATTGCATCAAATGTCTAACTTATTCAGTAAGTATAAAATGGCACCTAAAAGCAGAAATCTTATTGTGACCATATGCAATGATATTGCAGGCACAAGGTCTAGCAACAGGGCAACATTCTGAAATCAGAACACTCCTGAAAAATCAACAAGTGGTCACAACAGGTATAATGCTCAGGGCTAGACTGTTCCATGAAGCTTGACCAGCAAAGGATGCCAGTAGACATACTGATTGTCACTCTTTACAAAGGGAAGTGTGTCCATCAGCCCTTTAAGGACAATATGACAGAACTTAATCTTTGTGCTTTGTCCTGAAGTATGACAAAATATGACAAACAGACCTTAAATATGACAACAAATACAACAGACCTTAGTCTTTGTGCTTTTTGTTTTGAAAATTTCTCTCAGGGATTCCCTAGTTCTGAGAGATGTAGCAGATGATAAAAAAGAGTGTAGTCACTACCCAGGACAACTGCAGTCCTCAATTTAATGGACTGCGAGGTTTGGTTTGCAAGAAAGAGAATAGACCCATAGGTGCTAGCAGAGGTGCCTTCTGCTACTTTTGTCCTTGCCACAACAAATGCTGTCAGCACAAGCTGACCCACTGTTCTCAACTCCTCAAGCCCAGGAACTGAGAAGCAGCAGCAGTTCTTTCATTCAAATACTCCCGCTCTAAACATCTGCACTGAGAACATCTCTTTCCTGTTATTCAGTGCTCCTAACTTTATTCAAAACTGGAATTTCTCCACCTGGGTTCTCCTTGTGTGCTTTTTCAATGAGCTGGCAATCTCTGAGATGCTTCTCTTAGTGTTCTTCATTACTGTTCCCCATTTTAACATCTTCGTTAACATTTTCCCGATTAGATATTTCATTTCATCTTTCATCTTGAATGAAATGGGATTCATTCATTCATTGACTCACCAAAACTTAACAAGTACCTCCTATGTAGCAAGCATTATTTCAAACACTAAGAATATAGTAACAAGTAAGATAAAGTTGTTGCCTTTATGGAATTTCATTCTATGGTGACAAACAAACCATAAACAAAGAAATCAATTTATAATACAATTGCAGGTAGAGACAAGTGTTATGGTAGCATATATTTAAACATCAGGGTACAGACTTAGAGAGTAATTTGGTAAAATTGTTGGAGAAAACTATATTTTAAGTAGGAGGAACAGCAAAAAAAAAATCTCTCTAAGAAAGTAACATTTCAACAGCAATAAATAACAACAACAATAATAATAAAGTGAAAGATCAAGAGATGCAAAAATCTGGAGGAAGAGCTTTCCAAGGAACTGGAACAACCAGCCTCCGCCGTAAAGTGGTGTGTTGGCCAATTTCTTAATTTCACTTTTGTTTTATGTTATATTTGTCCAAATACCTGTGTCACTTTTCAATTAAAGCTGCTAGTGAAAAGGAGCCTGTTTTGTGTAACTCTTTGAAAAATTTCACATAGTATCAAGGCAAGGGCATGAGAAATTAAGTATTCATTAAATGTTTTGATGGTGGTGAAGACTATGGATTTCTCCTACCATGAAGTACATACATAATGATAGTTATAAATCCTCTTCAGTTAAGATCTTTGCCCTAACTAAATAAATACACAGAATGGCAACACAACTGGTTTTACACAAATTGGGATGGGGGGATAAGGTCTGGGGTGCATGGTGCATTTGAAACATCTGAGAAAGAGACTTTCACAGCTATGGAAAAGGCAACAAAGACCGAATTGCACTAACTTCAAGATGCCAGTTAACCAGAAGTGATTACATAAGAAACATTCAAGGGAATTTTAATGTGCTGCCACAAACAGGGCAATGAAATTTCAAGGTGTACTCTAGTGAAGTCCTAAAGATTTTTACAGCAGCTTTGAACAGAGAATGCAAATGTCCAGAAGCTCAGGGAAAGTTATTGCTTTCCTCAGCGAAACATCTACCCTTATACTTTGCTGCGAAACAAGAAAATAGCCAGTGCCTGTCTATATGGGGACTACCTGTAGGGAGCTCTACCCTCTGTAAGCTCCCAAGAAAGCACATTTCAAGGGCTATTACCCTTATCCTGATTTCCCATTATTTCACAGGTTTCTTTATGATGCCCCATGCAGAGCTAAGCCTCCTGAATAATCAACCCCAGGGTAGCTGGGGTAAATTAATTTCAGCAAGTAAGTCCTACATGCAAGTGGAACCTAGCTTTCTAAAGGGCAATGGACCAAGCCTTTCATTTTTCCTTTTTTTCCCCTAGCTTTATTGATATATAATAAAAATTGCATATATTCAAGGAATGCACTGTGATATTCTGAGATATGTACACATTGTGAAATGATTACCACAATCAGGCTAATGAACCTATCCACCACCTCACATAGTTACCTTTTTGTATGCGCGCATGGTGAGAATACTTAAGATCCATTCTCTTAGCAAATTTCAAGTATGCTGCTATGGGTACACTGTCAATGTAGTACTTAATGGTACCTAAAGGTTAGGTAATAGCAAATTATAAAGTGTTCTTTACTCAAGTAAAATAAAATAAAATAAAAAAATAAAGTGTTCTTTGCTCAAACTGTAGGAAACTTTTTGAACCTTATTTTGTGAGCCTAAATAGATTTTAAGATTTGGTGATAAAATATAGAACTCCCAGTTAAATTTGAATTTCAGATATACAGACAAGTTTTTATTATTAAGTACATTCCAATATTGCATGAGACACACACTTTTCAATTATCACTGTTATCTGAAATCAAATTTAGATTAAATACAGGACATATTGTATTTTTATTTACTAAATCTGGCAACCCTAATTCAGCCTTTAGGACTTGAAACTGATTGAATTTGTTTCTCTCCTTTTCTCAAAATTCTATTAAACTATTTTAATAGTTTTTAACTATTCCCTATTGAAATGAAGAACATATAAGCCATGATCCTTTTTAACTTCTTCGAAGAAATATAGAGGAAGAAACACCAAAGCATATGTAATTCTGGATTAATACATAGAATGGAATTATCCACAGTAGCTAGTGAAGTCTACTATGTTGAATTTTGTTAAAAAAAAAAAAAAAAAAAAAAAAAGAATAGGGTTTCAGCTGTTTTCTAATGACATGGCCAGATGATGCCACAAAATCTTGGCATTACTGATAAGTACACACTGTGCTGGAAAATCAATAGTTTCTGAAGGAGATCCTGAAGGGAACTTTCCATAATTGAGATTAGAAATAACTTAGCCCCAATACTCATAAATTCCTGGAGTTCAGGGTGCTCCATGTCCCTATGCAAGAAAGCACAGGCCTTATCATAACTTCATAAATTGCTGAGCCGGAATTATTGGTTTTAAAAATTACTAAGGGTATCTACTTTTAAGACTACATTTTTAACAATTTTGAATGCCAATAATTGAGTTGGGAAAGTAAATTTAAGTACAGGTGTCCCTCCACTTTAAGAAAGCCTGATATGTGAAAAGATAAGCTTAGGTAAGCAATAAATTATGGAAGTGGTTTTTCACAATAAGTAATAATTCACTCCAATACGCCATTAAATATGAGATTCCCTTAGTATTTAAAAAACTATCTCATTTTCTCCCTTGCAACGAATTCCCAATTGTTCAGGTTTGTGGGTGGTTTTTTTGGTATATTTGGGCTATGAAATTTTAGGCTCTGGCTCATTTTAGTGTCCTGTGTTTATAACTATCTACATAACAGTTTGTAGTTACATTTTTTTAGTATTTTCTTTCCTTAGAACTCCAAGACACTATTAATTCCCCCTACTATTCTACAGGAAAACATTGCCTGTAGAACTCAGCTCTCATCAACCCCCTTCCTTTTCCCTAAAAATTGTAGGTAAAGCTTCTCTAGAACTTTTAGGTAAAACACATCATTTTACTTTCTTTTTTTTTTTTTTTTTTTTGAGACAGAGTCTCACTCTGTTGCCCAGGCTAGAGTGAGTGCCGTGGCGTCAGCCTAGCTCACAGCAACCTCAAACTCCTGAGCTCAAGCGATCCTCCTGTCTCAGCCTCCCGAGTAGCTGGGACTACAGGCATGTGCCACCATGCCCGGCTAATTTTTTCTATATATATTTTTAGCTGTCCATATAATTTCTTTCTATTTTTAGTAGAGGTGGGGTCTCGCTCTTGCTCAGGCTGGTCTCGAACTCCTGAGCTCAAACGATCCGCCCACCTCGGCCTCCCAGAGTGCTAGGATTACAGGCGTGAGCCACCGCGCCCGGCCTACTTTCACCGCTTCATATGATTTCCTAAAACTTTAAGTACAGAGACATTAAAAAATAAAATTCACCATTATTTTTACAAATGAAATCATTCCCTAGAAATAGCAGGGGTCACAAAGTCTTCATTTTTTAGTAAACTTTTTATTTGAGAATAGTTTTAGATTTAGAGAAAAATTGTGAAGATCATATAGAGTTCCTATATTCCCACACCCAGTTTCTCCTATTGTTGACGTCCTACATTAGTATGGTACATTTGTCACAATTAACGAACCAATATCGAAACATTACTATTTCAGTAACACTTTACTCAGATTTCCTTAGGTTTTATCTAAAGCTCTTTTCTGTTGCAGGATCCCATCCAGAATATCACATCATATTTATTTGTCATGTCTGCTTAGGCTTCTCTTGGCAATGGTAATGTTCAAACTTTCCTTGTTTCGATTATTTAAGGAATACTGGTCTAGTGTATTTTATAGAACTTCCCTCAATTTAGGTTTTTCTGATTCTTTTCTCATAATTCGATGGGCATTATGGGCTATGGGGAGGAAGACCCCCTCACAGAGGTGAAGTGCTGTTCTCATCACATCATAACAAGGGTTACTATCATCATGACTCGTCACTACTGATGTTGACCTTGATCACCTGGCTAAGGTAGCGTTTGTCAGGTTTTTTCAGTGGTACATTACTCTTTTTCTCTCTTTTTCCGTTCAGTACTCTTTGGAAGGAAGTCACTCTGCACAGCCCACGCTTAAGAGGTGGGGAGTTAACCTCCATCTCCTTGAGGGGGCAGTATCTACACAGATTATTTGGAATTCTCCACAGGAAATTTGTGTCTTTGCCCCAATTTATTTATATCACTGTGATGTATGGATATTTTATACTTCGGGTTATAATCCAGTACTATTTATTTTGTTGCTCAGATTGTTCCAGCTTTGCCATTGAAGCGCTTTCAGTTGGCTCCTGTGACCCTTCGAAATGTTTCCCCATGCCCAACATTGTGGTTTTTATCTTTTTTTTTCTTATCACATCCTTGCTTTCTAAAACTGCAGATGCTTCAGGTTTCTCTTGGATTTTCTCTTGGTATTTCCTTCTCCAGCCCCAGATTCAGCCACTTCTCCAAGGAGCCCTGGTTCCTTTCATTGGAGAATGGCATTAGAAACCAAGACCTGGTCCCTACTAGGTGAAAGCCACTGTCTTTTTAAAATCATGTCTCCTTCCCCTCTTTTACCTGGATGTAGACTTAAGGATACCGTATTCATGCCATTAATCTCAAACTTGGTTCTATGGAGGAAATTATGGTTTAATTTTGGAATTGATGATTTTCACAATCTTTATTCCACTTTATAAAGACTATCATTTTAAATTTCCTTTGTTTTTCCTTTTTAGGTATTAATATTTTGTCTTTTCTTTTTCTTATTAAAAGAGTTGAATGCTTAGAGAATGAGCTTCCTAAGGAAAAGAACAACTAGGTGCAGCCTGGTAATTCGATTACAAATGGCTGGGTGTACCTAAATCTAAGAGGAGATTAATATATACCATCCTTCTTCAAACTTTGTTTAAAAATAATTATGTGATGATCACAGACATCAGAGGAACTAGTTGTAGAATGAAGAGGTTGCAACAAAGGAAGAACAGAATGACACACAAATACCATTATCAAACCAAAAACCACCTTGTACTTTTATGATGTTTTGTGTATGTGAGGAAGTTGGCTTTTAATGCCAGGAGTGGCTCGGTCATAGACTCAGTGTCAACCATGCATTCTATCCAACTTTAAATGGTTTTTAAAACCACAAGTATCTCCTATGGTAGCCTAGGCTTACCAAACTTTCATTCTACTCACACTGAGAAAGTCACCAAACTTACACAAAGAAAAATAATCAATAAATAAACATATGGCCCCTAGCAATCTGAATAAGTGAAGTTACATTAAATGCTAACCAAAAGGGCGACTTCCTTGCACCTCACAGACACATACACACGCGGAGTACAATATATAAGACCATGTGATTGCTCTTCCTCCTCTCTACACTTCCCCTTCCAACTCCTGGCTACCAATACTTATTCCCCTCACTCCAATTTAGATGCTCTAAATAACACTACAGAGCCTCAGACACAATCTATATAACCATTGATGACAGAATCACAGCCCTCAGGCTACTCAGGAAGACCAAGACCACTCAGGGCTGCTAGAGCCCTGCAGTCCAGAGCCATGAGTTTCTACTGATACTGGAAAACAGCTCTCACTTCCGGGTTACTTAACACTGCTAAGTTAATGCCTACACAAAAAATTTTGGCATCTATCAGCTAGATTCTTTTGGCGCTAATTGAGCCAGTCAGAGATAGGCTGGCTGAAAGCTGCATGTTTTCATTTGTTGTGCTCTAATCAGAAAGTTGCTGAAGGTTGGTCTTCTTCCACATACTGCCTTGTCTTTTCTAACGGCCACTGGTTGGGATTCAGAGGACATGGTCATTAGCCAGTACAGACACCCTAGACAGCAAACACAAATCAATAGAAAAAAATAACTTCTTTTTATTTACACAAAAGAAAATCCAAATATTGGATGCTGTAAACAAAATTCACAATCTGTTCCCTCTGGCACTGATTCAAACATGTCAGCTTTTAAGAGTACATTTTCCATCAACTCCTTTTCTGCCTGTGACACAGTCTGTAGTCAAAATATTTCAAGAGTGACCCAAGGTGCAGCTTGCTGCAACAGGACGCCTCAGAGCAGGCAATGGTTGTAGAGGTTGGAGGGAGAGACAGCCAGTGGGGCAGAGCCTCCTCCACTCTGCAAGGCTTTGCAGCAAGTCTCCCAAGTTAACTTGACATCTTCTGACTGTACTTTACCATTTACTTTGTTAAAAAGCCATTATTATAACAAAATACTACATATAGAGTCTTTCTTAGCACTGAAAAGGCTATGCTAAATGAAATTTTAAAGAAAGATTATATTCAAGAAGTGCTATATATGAAATTACTTTTTTTTTTTTTTGGCTTTTTGGTTTCATCTACACACTTCACCTTCAACAACAAAAAAGCTTAATTTTGAACTGCTGACAGCTTTCAACATAATACATTTCATTTACAAAATAGTTCACAATATTTATTTAACAAGCACTGCATTGAAAACAACTTTATGCACAGTAAAGCAACTGACAATAAGCAAACAGAAAAGGGTGGTAAAAATAGTATATTCACTTTTCATTTCATTTCATTCCTTGGCTTGGATTACAGATATTCTTCCATCCTCGAATTTTTGGAACATAGTCCACCCAATACCAAAGTGAGCAGATATTTGATCCCATTTCTGGAAGGGAAAAGTCCATCTTGGTATAGGAGTTCTTGAGGCAGCTGGATTTACTGGAAATGAAGTAAACTGTTCATAAGGGCATTGTCACAGGCTGTGTTTTCTGACATGCCAGACTGGACAGGTGAGAAGAGCCTCCAGAAGATAAAATTTCTTCCTTTTTAAAGTAACAGCACACTAGGCCGGATAAACACAAAAGCAAACAAATCACAGGCACTAATTGGGAGTTGAGAGCTGTTCTTTTCTCTGACCTATACACATGGCTCTCTCTCATCAGACATTCAAATTTTTAGGCCACACATCCACAAAGAGAGACATATTTCACTGTGTGTTCAACTACATACGCACAAGACTATAGTACATACAAAATAGAAATAAATTATGTAAGTCTTAAAGTAAATGCTGAAGGTTGCCTCGAGTATAGCCTGTTCTATATGAATACGTGCCAGGTGCTGGCACTTCCAACTAAGCTACCAACCCTGAAGCAAGAAAAGAATATAAATATTTGAGAAAATAAATGAAAAGTGTATTTTCAAATAAGGCCCCTCCAAACAAAAACATGTGTCATAAATTAACAGCAGGTTGTTGCTATGGCAGAGCCAGAGACCTCCAGACTCTTTAAAATAGTAGACGACTCATTTGTCAAGAGTTAGAGTGAGAAAAAAACAGATCACCAGCTGCTCCTGTGTTCCCCAGCAAGCACTCCCGGGTTTTCTGTTTTGTGTTAGAAAACTTCCGAACAGCTAAGCAGGGGGAGCCCTGGTTTCTGACAGGTGAGTGCCAGGCTTAATCTGCAAACCAAATAACATTTCCTGGGAATTTGCAATTAATTGTTCAAACCCAGGGCTGGAATGAGGGAGACTGAGCCAAGGTGGGAGTAGGAAGAGTTCCCTAGAAAACTGAGTGGCAGTGCAGGGACCATTACAGCTCTCACAGAATTCACAGGGAAACCGCTACAGCAAACCCATCAGGTTCCCATTAAGGCTTCAAAGAAAGATGCACAAAAGATAGTCCAGACAGATTAACCTGGATTAACCTAGCACAAAGCATATGAGGGATCCCCAAACAAACAAACAAACAAACAAATTACACTGCCAATAGAAGGATACTGTTTTCTTCCCCATTCCCTCTTTAACTGATGACAAAAGTCTTGATTGGGCCTTTAGAGGAATTATATTAGCAAGCAGTCAGCCACTAGGATTGGTGGGGATTATGTGGTTGTTTTACAACACAAAGTAAAGGTTTTTACATGTTAGTTTTGTTTTTAACAAATGCATTTTCAGAGATCAGTGTCTAGAGGAACTAATGGCTGGGAGAAGGGGTGCTTTTAGGATTAGCTGTCATTGAACTGAAATAGCAATGCTAGTTCATTTCACAAAAGTGTAACTAGTATCTTGTAAAAGAGAAAATAAAGTTGGATTTGATTTAATGCAAAGTGATTTAACTTAAAGTACAGTACTAAATATTTAAATGCAGTGTGACAACCAGATGAAAGATGTTTCATATCGACATGAATTTATAAAATGTTATATATAATATATATCTCATATATAAATTTTAAGCAATTGTGCAAATATTCTTTTAAAAGGGTCATTTCACATTTACTAAATTCTAGTGGTCCAGAAATGCAGAATGCATTCACTAAAAAATTCATTTAAATATTAATACGTAGTGTTCTGATCACCAGAAATTCTTTTTCGCAGTCAGGGATTTAAGTAGCCTATCACTGACCCATGATCCACTAGATTAAACATCACGGAGGCATGCAATTAATAAAAAAAAAAAATGGGTTCAAACTGTCAAAATGGCAGTTCAGTGTAAAAAAGATTGCTATGCCAAACAAATATTCTCCCA
Organism: Eulemur rufifrons; assembly: GCF_041146395.1. Classification (NCBI taxonomy): domain Eukaryota; kingdom Metazoa; phylum Chordata; class Mammalia; order Primates; family Lemuridae; genus Eulemur; species Eulemur rufifrons. The sequence continues at coordinate 40,720,005 of NC_090997.1, forward strand.
TTTGTAGAATTCTATGGCTCACAAAAAAAAGGAGAAAAAAAAAAAAACTCACTAAAACTGTAGAACTTCTGCTCTTCCTATAAAATATATTACTTGTTTCCCTCCTTCAGTTGCTTTAATATTTTTAGATGTAGATTTTAATTCATCATTGCAATATGCCCACGTCTCATGTCATCCTGTCGAAAACATAAAAGCACACAGTATTTAAACATTTCTTATTTGATATATTATTCTAGATCATAGTCAATGTACTGTGTGTATACATACATATCATTATGTATACATATACACATAATACACACACACATACACATGTACCTATGATAATATAACACCAACAATGTTGACTTTATACAAGTATTTGCCAAGAAAAAAATAGGGCATTTTCTCCACCATTCACAAGCTTATGTGTAGTTTTATTTTCTTCGAGTCAGTCCCTGATAAAATAATCATTAAACCATAAAATAATTTTGCCACTTTAAATTTTCAGAAGGCAACAGGCACTTTGATGTATATTGGTGTGTAACAAATATAGTAACTCTTTGTATATTCTACTATACCTCTTCTACTTGGGTATTTTTGTCTGTTAAATCTTTGGTCCTTGAGCATACTTTCTTTGCTACAGCTGTATTTGCTTGCATTTTCACATTTTAAAAATGTGAGCTATGCACGCAGCTGGAATTAATGGATTGTGTCATCATAAGTTCTGCTGTTTGTTATGAGAACTGCACCAACCTACTACTGTTCATTCGGAGCAAGCCGTTTCTGTCAGCACAACAGGATCATTCCGCAGAAAGCACTTGCTACAAGCCTCAGATAGTAATTCCAATGTTGGAGTTCCCATACTTCCTGTATTGTTACTATCTGAACTTCTAAACTGATAAACAAATTGGGGGGAGAGCTTTCTTCCTCTATATTTTTCCCTTTTATGAATTCCATCTTAAAAGAAACTTTCCACTTTTTTTTTTCCCTATGGCAAAGCTATGGGAGCAGATACTGCAAACCCATATTGTCATCAAGCATTTTTTTCCCTTATCTTAGGAGAAACTGGTTGCTTTTAATGACAGGTCTCTTCTTTTCCAGGATAGAATCCAATTGAGTAGGAGAATAAGGGGAGGTCTAGGGAAGGGGAACCTTTCAACATCATGCTCCCATACCTATTAAAAGATCCACAAGCTTTGCCAAGCTTAAAACCAGGAGCATATCATCATTGCACAAAACACATCCCTAATCAGGGCTGGGTCACTTTCTTTTTTTTTCCTTTTTGTCTTTTTTTTTTTTTCTTTCCTATCTTGTCTGAAATGGCTTCCCCATGGGACATTTTTGAATGATTCTTAATTGCAGGGTAGCCAAGTAGAATAGGTCTGTTGCTGGCATGTGAATACTGGCTGAACCTGTGCAATGTAGTAATTGCTGAAGTTGGCATCTGCTACATAAGGGGCCGGCTGGTAATAACAAGTGACATTAGCCACATTAGGAATGACATTTTGGTCAGCTAGCACCCGGATAGCCAGCATGGTGATAAGGTTTAAAGTCTGTCTTCTTTCATGTCCCATCAGGCAAACCGTACTCTCATTCACCACTCCATGAAGGGTCATGAGATAGTCATACTTGCGGTCTTCCAATCCCACAAAGTGGTTCTGCAAATAGGACTCCAGTTTTCTCTGCTGCTCTCCAATGTCTGAGAAGTCGATGAAAAACCTGGAACACATGTACCTCTGAAGGGTCTTGATTTCATCGGAGGCAGGCCTAAAGCCCCTCACTAAGAGGTTGCAGTACTTAAGCAGGCCTCCCCCTCTGATTTCCTCTGGGTTCCTGGTGGCAATGATCTTGTTACAAAGGTGCTCAAAGGCTTCCTGGAAATCGCCATAGACGCTCTCACCGATTATTGTGGGGTGAAATGTTTCAGTCATTGGGTTCTCTGAACATTCGTAAAAGAGAAGAAGAGAGTCTAATTTGATTTGAAAAGAATCTACACTGAATTCAAACTGCCTCCGGAGGGAATCCACAAATTTCAGTTCCACATTTTTGCCACTGTTGTTTGATAGGGATATAAGACTCCATCGGTCAGAGTCATTGCACACTTTAACCATTTTCTGCACATAAGCTTCCTACGATTCAAAAGATAAAACAAGATGAGCAAAACCAGAAAACAATAATAGAGAAATAAATACATCCTCTTCACAGCTGAGAATTATTTTGCTCTTTCCCTTCTGTTTTGTCAACAGCAAAACACTACCTACAGGCTTAAACAGTCTGCTGAAAACAGAAAAAAAAAAAAAAAACACATTTAACGAGTAGTTTTACTGTCTGGGAGAGAGAGTAGAGGTAATAGTTTGAGGCTTTTGGCAGACGTAGCACAGTACTAAGAGGTTCTGTTGTCATGTCTGACTTTTTAAATGTTATTTTTTTTAAATGGTCTAATAGGCACAATATTCACACAGTCTCCACACACTATTCAAAAGACACAGAACGGCATTCAGCCATAAGTTAGTCTGCCTCTCACCCTTGTCCCCAGCCACCCAGCTCCCCTCCCCCTGAGGCAATCAATGTTATCAGTATCTTGTGTGTCTCCCCAAGGGTATTCTGCAGTTACAACCAAATATGAACTAAATTATGATATTTTGGGAAGCTTCCTCCTCAATTTTCACTAATTATATAAAACTCATCTTGAACCAAAGTGGGAGCTGGGGGCAGTACCGTTCTACCCTTAACGCGTGAACCAGCACGGAGAACCACCAGATCTTTAACACACGGAGTCAGCTGAATGCAGCTATGAAACCTATTCACATTTTCCAGTACGATAAAAAAAACCCATTGACTCAGTTCTGTCTTAGGCTGCTAAAGACTAGATCATAAAATGACTCAAAAAATTATTTACATCATTTCATTCTTCCAAGCATCAGAATCTACTCTAGACAAAACTCCTGCAAGGAAAGCCAAGAGTTAAAACATAAGAAGAAGGAAGAGAAGGGAGGGCAGAGGAGGAAGCATCAAGTACACTCCAACACTCAACATCGTCCACACACCTTAGTTTACTCTTTTAAAATTTAAAAAAATGAAAGAAATAAGCGCGCCCAAGCCCGTCATGGCCACAGATTCGTGGCATTGAACCGAAGCCGCTCTGCCCTCTCCCACCGCACCTCGGCCCAGCCGGTCAGGACCCAAGTCCGTCTCCGGTGGCTTTACCTTGAGCGTGAGTGGTGTGATCTTCTCTTTGTTCACCCCTTCGGGTAAGAAGTCCAACAGGCAGTCCAGCACGACGTCCTTCACAGTCTGAAACTCCTCTTCCCCGCGCAGGTCGGCGCAGAAGATGAGGTCCAGGTCCTTGTAGCCCAGGCCGCTGTCCTGGTGCAGGACGTGGCTGGCGGCAGAGCCATTGAGGCGCACGTCCCGGACGCCGATGCGCTTCTCGGCCAGGCGCCGCCGCACCACCTTCACGATCAGGCTCGGCTGCAGCTCGAGCGTGGGGAAGTTGCCGCGTCCGTGGATGGGAATGGTCTCGCTCAGGATGCCGTCCAGCCGCTGCACTTGCTCCCAGTTCAGCACGTTGCAGTGCGCCGTGGGGCTTTCGCAATACTCCAAGCAGTGCCCGCCGAAGCTGCCGCCGCCGCTGAAGTCGCCGCCGCTAAAGTCGCCGCCCAGGGGGATGTAAGGGCCTCCGGCCAGCTCGTCCTCGGCCATGGCAAAGTACCCTTCGCTCTCCGCCATGTAGTACCCGTCGAGCGCCACTTGGCCCTGGTCAGTCCTAAAAGATAAGAGAGGGGAAAGAGCGCGGTGAGGACGCGCGTCGGCGGAGGGCAGGGGCCCGTAAGGAGGAAGAGCGCGCCCCCCTTCCCGGGTCGCCCCCTGGCCTGGGGGTTCCTCAGAGACTCTCCCTCCCCGGCCCCCACAATCCCCAGCCGCGCGCCGCGCCCCGCAGAGCAGCCCCGCACCAAAAGTATCTCTGATGCATCTGGAAAGCGCAAGCGAGAGTCCCGTCTGTGTCACCTGGAGGCGGCCGCCCCTTCCAAGAGCGCAGCGAGCGAGAGACCGCGAGGCGGCAACACTTCCAGGAGCTGCGAGTGCGCTCCGGCAGCGGCTAGCGACTCGGTCTTTCCCAGACCCCCGCCGCCTGCGCGCACGGCTCCCGCCCCTCGCCCCCGCCCGCGCCGCTGCCGCCCCAGCTGTGGTAGTCCCGGAGGTGGCGGCTACCGCTGCCGCCGCCGCTGCCGCCGCACACGCTCGCGTCTCTGGAGCTTTAGCAGTTGTGCGGGGGAAATGTCTTCAGTACTTTTTTTATACCGGGGTTCTCCGCGCTTCCGGGGCCCGGCGCGGCGCGCTCGCCACACCCTCCTCATCTGCATAGGGCGCCGCCCCCTTCCCCCCCATCCCTGCCCGCCGGGTGCCCAGCGGACCAGCGGGCCAGCGGGGCGCTGCGGGGGTGACAGCTGCGGGGGTGGGAGGCCCTGGGCTGTGTGTATGTGCGGATACGTGCGTGCGTATTTATGCTTGTGTGTTTACACATATATTTAATTTATACACGCCCCCCCACGCCTCTTTTCTTTTTCCTCAGGGGAGCACTTAAAATGCCCCAGGAGTCATAAGTGGTCCTCAAAACCAGATCACGACTAAAATCACGCAACTGCAGAAACTTCCCAAACAAAATTCTGGCGGAGACAGCCCGTCAGTAGAGCCTAAGGTTGCGGTTCCAAAGGTCTCTCACGACCTCCTTTTTAAACAGTGTGGCGCTGTCTGGCCAGACCGTTTCCTCGGTTAATAAACCGGTCCAAGCGTGGACTAGTGAGCCCACTTGTCCACTCAAATCAATCTGCCTGCGTGAGCAGGACGGGCTTGCTGATAACTGGGTTTCGATTCTCGAAATCTCGGGAAGCGCCGGGGAGCCGGGGCGATCCGGAGGAGACGCGGGGGCGGCGCCACGGGGCCAGGGCGTGCGTCCGGCTCCTGCGCGCGAGTGGCTCCGGGAGCACGGCGGGGGCCAGCGCGCGTCACCGGGCAGGCGCGGGCGAGCGGCCAATCGCCGAGGACGGGGCGGGCCGAGCGCCGCGCGGGGTGCGCGCCCCGGGCGAGCTCGCCGCGGCTGAAAGGAAGGAGGGCGACTGCGAAGGGCTGGGCGCCCCGGTGTGTGCTCTCACAAAGTGGCGGCGGCGGCCGAGCGCGTTTCTCGCAGCCCGCTGACGGGTGTCCATTTCTAGTGAATAGAAATGTCAGTGGGATATGATTTGGTTTCCACGAGATGTAGAAGTACAAGTTGAAAGGGTAAAAAGACTTTCTCCCCTTCAGCTTTGGTGGCTTCGGCAGAGCCAAGGCTTATTCCCTGGCGCACGCGCCAGGACCCCTGCCTTTGCGAGAAAGCTCCCCGCTTTCTCTTGCCGTCTCTTCCGGACGCTGGCAGCCTCTCCACACTAACCGAGAGCAGCTTCACCTTCACGTAGAGGCTGCGGAAAGCTGAAGTGGGGTCAGAAGGGAGAAATCCAGGGAACCTGAACACCCTCCCCAGGGCCCTGCGCCACGCGGGCCGCTTAGCCAGGAAGCAGAAACAGTCCGTCTCTTCTGAACTGTCGGAGCCCCGGCCTAGTCACTGAAGCTGCGCTGCTCAGGGGTGACGGGGTGGGGTGCGGGGGTGTCACCCGGGGAGCATCCAGCTGTGTGACAACGCCGCCCCCTGCCGGTGCCCTGCGGAGCTGCGTCCCCAAAGGGGGAAACCCCACGGACCTGTGGCAGAGGCCAGGCTTTCCCATCGCTGCGCCCGAAGTACTCGGGAGGGAGGAGGAGAAAGGGACCCTACACTGTTCTCAAAAGCCCATCGCTTCCTTCAAAGCACACTCATTTATTCCCCTCTCGGAGCATCCTTGCAGGAGTCTTATCCAGGCATTGTATACATATATGTATATGCATGTGTATACTGTGTGTGTATATGTAGTGTGATCATCTATTGTGTGCCAGGCAACAGCTGAGTGCTGAGGACTTAAGAATGACTATGTTTCACACAGACTAGTGGGCATGGCAAGCAAGTACATAATTATGGTTCAATTGTATATGTGTTACGAGAAAAGTATGTTCCAGCAGAGAGAGTGGTGGGCTAACTAAGGTGGGGGACTGGGAGAGAAAGCCAGAAGAGAGGTATCATTGTACTGGATCTTGAAAGAATCGGCGTGCCTTCTGCAGTTGGGGAAAAAAGAGAAGAGCATTACCCACAAAGGCAAGAGACTAGAAGAATTAGAGAAAGTTTGAGAAAGAATGAGATTGGTAGTGCATTGGAATAAGGTTTGTGGGGATTTCAGGAACTCATTAAGCACTTCCAGGCCATAATCTGTTTGGCTCTTTAGCATAATACCTCATTTACTCTTCAGTTCAAGAAGTTATTCCATTTCATAGGGATTTGGAAACAGAGGAACTCAAGAAGTTAAGAGATTAGCCCAAGTTCCACAACTAATAAGTCGCAGGGTCAGCCCTTGAAATCAATGATTTTAGTCGTTATTGCCAGGGATGGTATGTCTGTAGCTTACCAATACCTTCTCGTTGGAAGACCAGACAGGGACAAATAACAAAAAAAATAAGGGAAAAAAGGAAACAGAAAAAGCCTGTTAGAAATGTTTCCTTCAAAGGCTGATACAAAATCTGCACCTTTTAAAAGCAAGGCCAAAGTGGTAGATTATATATTAGGTACACTGCACTTAAAAAAACAAGGGTTTAGCCCTACTGCTATTATTTTATGATTCAGTTTTACCATCCCTCAAAAAAATAAAGCAAAGAAGTCTCAGAACTCATGAGCACCTGTGCATACCCAGGATTTTGTTCTTTGAGGCTCAAGGAATCTGCATTTTTAGGAAGCTGCCAGGGTGATCCTGGCATAAGGACCCAGCCATGCTTTGCACGGCACTGACAACAGCCACCCCAGCCCAGTTCTCTATGTCTGTATGTATCCTTCCCTAAGCAGAGGCTGCTCTTCTCTGCCCAGCTGCTCCCATGGCCTCTCCTGAAAACGGAGGGCACAGCTGAGAGGTGGAAACAGAGCAGGAAGCTGGACATGGAGGGCCTGCTATGTGCCACACCCTGTGCTGGGGAAAAGAATCCCAGCAGCAGTGGGGCAAGACACCCCCTTCTCCCAAGCTGCCAGAGCTCTGTCGTGACACTTCCTTAAACCGTTAACAAAGCATTCCCCACTTCCCAACCATAATCCAGACCCTACTGCTTCCTACACTAGGACATCTGGTGTATCTTAATTTTGGCAGTGCCCTGGGGGGCAATTTAATCTTTGGATTAATATGTGCATGATACATAGTGGCCAGTCATTACATATTGCTGAATAAAAAGCATATGCTGTTCATTGTCTGTCTTTTCACTGCCTTCAAACTGAAATAATATTTACATTCTGGAAAAAAATAGTCATCTTTAGGTGAATTTGCAAATTTTGCAATTGTAGGTATTATTTCTTCTCAATAAACAAAATAATTATCAAATGAGAAATTCTGTACTTTCCAAACACATTCATAGCCAAGATATTTCTCAACATAGTTACTCTTTGATTAAATTTAGATGCAGAGTTGCTATATTTTTTTCAGGCTTTAGCATATGAACCAATTTGGTAAGTAAGTTACTTTTCCCCATTTAAAAGAGAAAAAAAGATTTTTGGCAAAACAATGCGATAAGTTGATAAAGTTAAGACTACCACAAAACTGAAATACACACAGTCTAACTCTGGACTGCTTTCTGAATGAGCAAAAGGAGCCCTTCTCTGGAATTTTTAAAGGAAAGCTTTACATACATTTTTGAGAAAAAAACATTCACACTTAGTTGATCTTAATTTAAAAATTATAGTAACAATCAATCTGGACCTAGCACAGTAAGGAAGATATTCAGTTTTGGCCTTAATAGTAGTTATCATTAATGAGTCTATTATTATATGCCAGTGTGCTCAATACTTTATCTATTAATATATTATTTCTTTCAAACTTTTTCCAAAAATCAGAGCTTTACATACTACATTCCCATTTTCCAGATAGGGAAGATTAGACACAAGAAGTCATTTAGAGAAGTACTGGAGTGTTGGTTTAGACCCACACATGTGGGTCCCTTACATTCAGGGATTCCCTTACCCTCTGTGAGTTGGCCTGCTCCCTGTCTTCTCATACTTCTTTTAGACTTGAATTTTAACTGGAACTGCATTCTATTTCTTTCTTTCTTCCTTTCTTTCCAAGTTCTGGATATTCAGGTTTGGACATAACTTTGGGGACCAAGGAGTTTTATCTTGAAACAGCTGCTGAGAGCCAGAATGCGCAACGACCTGACTGAGCTGACGGGCACTTCTTCCCCCAGCCAGGAATGACCTCCACAAACTAGCAGCCTTAGGGAGAGCTTGCAAGAAACACCACACATGCTGAAACACAGTGGGAAGTTTGAAGACTGCCCCAAGTTCACTGAGCAGTGGTGCCTCCTTTCCCTTTTTGCTCTGTCTGCTTCCTGTCTTCTCAACAATGGTTTCAGAAGACAGGAAGCCAATAAACATGAATTTATTCCCCAAAGCTCATAAACAAAAGAAAATACTAAAGCCCAAAAAACTGTAAAGCCTGCTATTTCCCTCTCTCATAGCGCTCTAGCTAATCTCCCCCGTATTCATCTCCCACTCTTGGTCTTTCCACAGCAGCCCTTTCCCCTCTCTATTGATTTTCCACCTTCTGCCACTTCTGCTCTTTGATCCTTTCCACAAAAAGTGACATGACCCTGCAAAAGCCCCATGCAGTGTGGGTAAAGCAGTGGAAATGTGAGGAATTTGAGGACACGGCCCACCTCCCACCTCCCCCACCCCCGCTCTGCACTCTGCCCCTCTGCCCCAATACAGTTGATGCCTTTGTAGGGCAAATCCCAGTAAATCCTGAAATCACTGGGGGATGGCATCCTTTTCCAAGCAGGCACACACAGATGTCCTCTTGGCAGAGTAAATTGGAGATCTCTCTGCTATCCAGTTAGTGTTTGTAGAGCAGCAACTGATCAAAGTGCTTCATATAAAATTTAAAACTCACTTGGGAAACTAAATTACCTGTTTTTGCAGGGAAATGGTGCTTGTGAAATGCTTTTTCCTGTGTGTGCCTTCAGGGAAATAAAAAATGTTTCTTCAGGACCTATGGAAGACCAGCAGTATCCTAAGTCATACAACTTCTAGGTTAGTTAGGGAATAACAGTCCAACTTATTATTGTATGGTATTAGTCATCAACAGAGTAGCTTTTATAGTTTTAAACTTTTGAACCCTTTTTCTTCTATATTATCTCATTTTATCTTCACAACTATTCTGATCAGTATGAAGTTCTAATTTTAGAGATGAAGAAAGGCTAAGCGATTTTCCCCATGTTTACACAGCTAGTTATGGAAAAGCTAAAGTTGGATTCAGTTGCCCTTATTTTGGGCCAGCACCCTTTTCTCCTGACCATACTGTTTAATCTTACATCTATGTGAGTGGATTGAAATGATCCATAACAAATAGCTAAGTTTTAAGGGATCCTCTAGCTACACAGAGGGTCTTTTGTGTAGGCTACATTCTCACCTGTGAACATCTTATAAAGCACCACTACTCTACTGTTGAGCATCTTGTAAGAATAATTTCCTAAGGTGTTATTTTTAAGTATTTATTTGAAGTGTATGACCACATAAAAATAACTCCATTCACAGTCACAGATTAATAAGTTTGGGAAATTCAATATGCAAGAAACAAATTTGATTGGAAAGACTTACATCATTGCTCTTAAACTAAATAGATTGTCCTTTAATAGAATTGTTCATCAGAAAGATCAGCCAGTATTGTCTTATGCTATTATCATGGCTGATTATGCCAGAAGTTCTTCCTGTTTTGACATCTTGCTGAAATGCTTGCCGTTTCAATCAGTGTTGCAAGTCTCATGGATCAGACTGTTTTCCTTACTCCAAACAAACAAAATATTCAAAAGATACATTCATTTGACAAAATGTAAACTAGAAATGCATGTATATTTTCCAAAACCATCAAATATGAATAAATAAACTGTAATATTGGTACTATGATAATTTCCTTCTGTAAATTTGTGCTAGAAGATATTAGCTATTCTGGAGAAAGTGTTGATGTTTACTTGTGGAACTTGTAAAGCTTTGTGAAGGGTCCAAGGGGGGGCATATAATAAATTATTCCTCTTTTCTAAAAGGAATTTGGCCAAAATGTGGGTACCTTGTAAAAACAAACAAAAAAAAAAAAATGAAGCCATCTTCTATGGATATGTCCAGCTCATCTTGATATATTTTCAACCAATTCTTACCTTGTACGTATATTGATTATTAGCCACAGATAGTTAATTTTTATATGAGCTTTTGATATTTCAAAAAGATATTTAGAAAGGGTGGATACCCATTTAGTTAGCACCATTTTTATATACTAAATTCAGAAACTGTGTAACTGCCACATGAATTTGTGGCAGCTGCAGAAGGTGTCTTTACTCATACATATAAATGAAGTGTTCATTGATTCAGCGATGCATATACCTTCCTGTTTGGAAGAAATTTTTTTCTAAATGTTATTTCTGCCATCACTTTGTTTTTCGTCTTTTCTTATTAACTTCCTTCCCTTACCTCACAATTATCTGCTGCCAAACAAAGAAATACCACATTAAATGGTAAAATTAATGTTATCTTGATGTTTGGGAGGAATTCCTGTGGAATATGGTGAGCAACCAAAACATTGTCTTAGAAAATTTGAAAAACCGAACTCAACAAATAATATTTAAACAAGTTTTTCTTGAAGCTACTCCGGTGATGAACACCTTTTAAAGACTTTTTAAAAAAAAAACTGTTCAAACCAGACTCTGGGAAGAGAGAAATCTGATCATCTTAAAAATCCTGCGATTCCTAAGTGTGAGTTGGGAAACTTGCTGCAGACTCTCTCCAGGATGTTTCACTAAAACACTGAAATTTATTCTAGCAATATGGGATAAAAGAAATTCAAGTTTAACGTTATAACAAAGGAAAAGCTTTAAGATACTAGTAAATTAGGCGTTAGTTGAGAAGATGTAGAGGAGAAAAAGAGTTATAAAAGTTACTGATATTTGAACCACGGGAACTACTGACTAGAAGAAATCAGTCTCTAACAAACCACAATTCCTGCAGGGGTACTAAGGATTAAAAGAGAGTTTGGATTTACACATAATTAAGAAGGCTGAGTACCACAATTTAGATAAACAAGATATCTCTAAACTGTAATAGAAGAACTGCCATTCAGGTTTTTAAATTTGTAATTACCTATGAAAATGAGTAATTGATTAGCATAAAAGTGACATTCTTAATTTTTCTTAGCATAAAGTCCTGTTAAAATATTAGAAAGGAAAAAAAGCAGCATAGTACCTGAGTTTCTTTGCCCAGCAGTTCTTCCTGATTTCCATTAAAATTCCAAAGAATTTTTTTTATTATTATTCACTGGTATTAATTTGGCAACCACATCTCATTCCGTCTACTTATTGTGAGATCTTCGTGAGGAGTAGTTCAACACCGTCACACTGACGAGGTATGGATGGTTTTGCTGTGTGTGCGTTAAAAAAGAAATGCTTCTTGAAAACATTTATGACTTCTATAGTGTCTTCCGTTCTTCTACTCCTGGCAAGTCTTGGAACATTATCTGTGTTCTGTGCGTCACAGGGCTTGTTTAGGAGATCAAAGTTCTCAGACGTGAAATAGGCACATTATATACTCCTGAGAGCTGGAAACAACTAGAAATTGAGTCCATTCCATGCTCCGAGTAGTGCAGAATAGTGTACATATTTTTAATTCATTATTTTAAAAATAAAATCCATAATCATTAAGAGATATTAAGAATAGTAATTATATTTCACTTTAAATTTTATTATCTCCAATACTATATCTTAATTATATTTAAGTAGTACATTGCAGTGTATTTTATTTTATATATTAGACCACTAGACCAAGTGCAGAGATGATGTAAAAATATCTCTGACATAAAAGTAATTACTCTTGGCATATTGAATAGGTCATTATTTTGAGTCACACTTTCTTCATAAATCAAAGAAATTGAGTTATCATGACTAATTCTGAATCCACTTTGTGTCTAAAGATAGACATTCAAATTAAAATATTGGAAAACAAACTAATTATTTAGATGTTTTATCTACATAATATTTAACAGCCAGATGTTTGATTAAACTTCTTGTTTTTACTAGACTAAAATGGAAATTTTAGTTGTCTTCTAAATTTAATTAAAGACCAATTTGATCAAAACATTTACTCTGGAACTTGCATTATAGATTTTGAATGCCGGTATTGATCAAATTAACCAGAGGCTTTACAAACTGCACCTTATACTGCACTAGAACGTGAATAGCCGGAGCCTCTCACCCCTCGCAATTCCTCCCTACCGGTGAGCTGCAGTGTGTGGTGTGTGGCGGGGGGGGGGGGGGGGGGGGGGGGGGGGGGGGGGGGCGGTTCTGGACAACACAGCCACACTGGGAGGTTAGAGTATGTGCTCACACATGTGCTTATATCTCCCCTCGTTTTTTCCCCTAGACTATATTGGACATCCTCTCTTTCTCATTTGCTATTCATTAATACATTTAAACAGCTGTTGAATCAATCTAGTGCCACCAGCCGCTGCAATAGACACCTTTTGTAAATCCTTTAGGTCTGGTAACTATGGTTACCTAAAAAGCACATAGCAAATAATCTAGATTAAATAGCCTAGATATGTTCTGTGTGTCTCCAATAAACAGTCTCCCTTTACTTAGAAGGATAACATTTTCAGCTGGAATATAGTCAACTTTAAAGTTTTAGTAAATATCCTCAAAATTTCCAATGATCATTTGATGACTCATTTCTGAAGCCCCAACTACATATGATTAATGGTTTTTTATGGCTGATTTAACTTTTCTCTCTCTTGTTTATCTTTCAGTGCTTCTGGGAATACTTCAGAAGCTTCCGCCACTATTCTGTTTTTTAATCAAGTGAGCTATGAAGACGAATCAATTTTAGATTTCAAATTGTGCTGTCATACATGAGATGTAAAATAAAAAACATACCATTTCCTTTTATGAGGATGTTATGTTACCACTTACTCAAATTCTGCAATAATAAGCACATATATGCACATTTCAATTAAGACTTTTGCTCTTAATATAGTTTTAGGACATTTAAATATGGTGACTATATATACCCCAAATGAAAAATCAAAGTATGTGGTTGAAAACAAATATGCTTATGAGGACAAATGGGCAATCCACTTTAAATCTCTTTAGTTTGCCAGAAATTTAAGATGCATGGTGTTCATCCATCCACTGTGTGGAATTCTGCTTCTTTATTCAGTTCAGTCCCACAAAAGTCTCCCTGACAGTGACATTTCATATCATCTATCGGCCATTGTTAAGTTATACCAGAAATGAAATATAGGGGATTCATTCAACATTCACAAACTCACAGAGATAGCACCATATTCTTCCACTTAAAATTAACAGCTTTTGCACACCTAGTTGAAAACACTGACCATAAATATTGGTTTTATAAAACTGAAATGTAAGTTATGCTCCCTAAGCCTGTGGACAAATGTGGTGTCTCACTGAAGAACACTGTGGTCTTCTCAAACACAGGAGTCTCCAGTTTTGTCTCTTGCTGTGACTTCTTATTTAACCATACAGTTCCTTTCATCTGTGGTCCCCGTCCACTTTGCTTTCATTTGGTGCTGATGCCACTTTGTGGAGGATTTAAAAATCATTTTTGGCTAATAAATACCCATAACATGTCTTAATATATTTAATTGGACTAGGAAATTAAACTTCAATTAGAATTAAGTAGAAGATATCAAATATAATATCATTAGAGCATAAGTCAGTCCAGCATCTGGGTTAGATTACATTACCCAAACACATGAAACAGTCAAATTTCTGAGTTGGTCATTCCCTGCAGGCAGTGACCTGCTGTTTCTTGCCAGTTGAAGTCTGTTTTTGTGTTACTGCTCTTATTATCAGTAGATCATCCTCCCAATTCCATAAATGCTGTTGAACTCCCTATGGTTTCCTATATTTCTTAACTGTTACGTTGTTTCAGAATAAGATATTCCTTTAAAAAAAGAGAGAGAAAGAAAAAAAGGCTGCCCTTGCAGAACCTCACAAGCCATGATCCGTCAGGATTTAGGTAATAGCTCAAATCCAATCCCGAAAATAGCCAGATCATTTTGTTTATAATAAATTGTAATTCAAAGCAACTTGGCCCTAAGAAGAAACTGGGTTTGTTCCAATGGTCCAGAGGCACTAGAGATCAGCTGTCCATGTCCCTTTCACCTATGGCAAGGCCGCCTTAGTTAATGCCACATCTGTCATATTATTCATTGCTTGGGAAAAGTCAGTGGCTGACATGGAAACAGCTGAGTGCATTATTCTAAAATGAAGTGATTAAATCATGAGGTTGAAGGTTGGTTGCAGGAACCCTGGGGATGGATATTTTTTCCTCATTCTTGGAATTGATTCTTCCTATGAGAGAGAACTTATAACAATTAGTCCCTTTAAAAGCAGCCCATATCGAATTTCAGGTGGCCATAGTACACTCTTCAAGGTTGAGACTCAGAGAGAAAAAAAACAAGTAAAATAGTTAACACAAATCTTTGTTGAAGAATTATAGGGAATCAGGAAGACGGGCACCTTTGGGAGCAACATTCCCAGCACAGGTCAATTCATGGCATAGCTTTGAGGAAACACTTCCCTAGCACTGGCCTGAGAAGGGATAAATGCAAGACTGTGGCAGAGGGCCAGGCTGGGAGAGCAGACTGGGCAGTAGTAAATGAATGTAAATGTATAAATAGGCCTTAGAGCATGCCTGGCCCTTTGTACGCTCTTGATGCCAGCTAATTCTTCTGCAGGAGCTGGAGTCAAACCTAAGGCTGAAGCACGAAGGCCATCAAAGGCAGAGGCAGGGGTCAAAAGCCAGGTGTCTCTCCTCCCAAGCACCAGGGCCCTGGGAATTCAAATGATGTTCTTAGTCTCAGGCTGTGGGCGTCCTCTCTCAGGACATCCACTTTGAGGCCGAGGCAAAATTGCTGATTCTAAGTTTCACCTGAACTCAAAAACATATATATTCTGCATCTCTATTCTCCAGCTGGCTGCTGGTGAACGGTGATACCATGTGCAAATTTCGGTTTGTACATCTGGAACTGCTGGGACAGAAAGAGGGACTTTTAATCCCTAGGACAAAGAAGCGTACAGGGCACTTCAACAGTACTGCTCATGTACAAACCAGCAAATTATCCACAGTCTCCACAGCAGGAAGGACCTCCAAAGCTGGAGAAAAGATGGGTCAAGGATGGAAACATCTTCCTTATTAAAACACCACAGAAAACCCTCTAAGTTCTGACTCAAGAATCCTGAGATCTTAAAGAGAACCCCCAGATGGTGGGAGTTGGCCTGAGCAGCAGCCTCTGAAGCTTTCCCCTGACCGCTGCCTTGCTCTAGGGTTCGGTCACTTTAATTACCAGTCACCACTAATCCGGGAACCTGGGAGTCTCTCTTTACATTCTTGGCCTACATGCACCCAAACTCTTCCTTTCCTTCATCCTTCTTAGCAAAGTAGAGACATGTAGAATTTTCAAAATGAACGTGATTCAATACCAAACAAAAATGAAACTGCAGTAATTACAGGCATGCTATGTCGCATAAGGTCACATTTCTAAAGTTTAAGTTCTTGATCCCAAGGCAAACACATCTAGCCCCGAAAGACTGCACTATTTCCTGCTGAGAGTCCTCCTCCCATTTCCATTCTGCCTGTTATTTGGTCAAAGTTTTCTAGCTGTCATATTGTTTTTTGTATCTTATGAAGGGCAGTAAGTGTTCAAACAATGGGCTAAAATAAAAAATAAGATTGATGACCTGCTGTAACTAGGGTGGTTAAGAAAGTTCTCTTTGCAGAGAAAATAAGACAAGGACTAAAGGATAAACAGCACCCAGTCATGAGAACCTGGAGAAAGAGTGTTCCTGGCCGAGGAAGCAACTTATACCCAAGCAGGCAAGAAGCTGGTGTCCTGGAGGAACTGAAACAAGTTCTGTAAAGCCAGAGCACACAGAGGAAGGGAGAGATGGCATGAGATAAGGCTGGACAGAAAGTCAAAGGTCAGATCATGTAGGACACAGTGAGGAGCCTGCAGGTGTTTACATTTTATTGTAAGTGCAAGAAGCTGTTGAAGGCTTTGAGCAGGGAACTGACTCAAATGATTGCATTTATCTTTTGAGATCCTTCTTGCTGCTATATGGAATAGGAAATTGAAGAGGGAAAAGTAGAAGGGAGACTAATTAACACATTGTTGTAGATATCTGAGCAAATGATGATGCTGGCTTAGGCCACTGTTTTCCAACCTGTTGGTCACAGCCCAACTGGGTTATACGGTCATTTTAGTAGTCTTGATCAGCAAAATCAGTGACATAGAATAACATCCAATAAAAAGCATCAGAGACCATCACATAATTTCATAACATTTCCTTTCAGGTTTTTATGCATATAGGCATGCATATGCAAGTACTGGATTGTGTTGTGAAGTGGATTTGTTACTCTGCATAGTGATCAAAAAGGCACTGGCCTGGACTACAGTGGTGATGACAGAAACAGAAAGAAGAGAACATTCATGAACATAAAGATGACTTCATATACATAGGAAGGGAAGAGAGCACTTAAGAAAGGACATTAAAAGAGAGGAGACAGAGTTCTGTGATGCATTTAATTTCATTTTAATTATTACATTCTTATATTTATGCCCCACTTATTCGTTAAAAAATATTTACAGTAACTTAACCATCGGAAAAATATAATAAGGTTGAACCAGTAATATAGGAAAATGACACATAACCGGCCACTGTTTTCTGAAGGGTACATACTAAAAACCTGGAACATAACCTGATGGTTACCAGTAAGTCATTCTCTCACCTCTCCGCTGAGCATTACTTTTCTGGGTCATTGACAGAGTTTGTAAACAAGTCTAGATTATTTCTAAAAAAGTTGTATGCAAGGGAGGAAATATTAAATCTTCTATCTATCCAAGCTTCATTCCTTCTGAAGAATGTTCCTTAGTCTTCTGAGGTTCCAATTCTAGCTTTGCTGAACTTCACAGTGCAATCTGGCCTCTGCTCAGCTTGAAGTATAAAGTCACCACATACAACATGTTCAAAAATTTACATCATTGCCACAGTGAGTAATACAAATGCCCTGTGCGCTGGGCTAAATGTCATATTTATGTTTTGTTTTGCCCAGTATAGGCTACAATGACCTTCCTTAGAAAAGATCATCCTAATGAGTCTATTTATATGTACTTGAGCACATTGGATTTAAACTGCTGTTTGGGGTAAGTTTCTAACCTGATGAGAAAATAGATTAATAATAAATCATCCTGAAAATCAGAAACTTGCCTTGGAAAGAAAGGGTACATGTCATGGGCAATTAGCAGATGCAGAAATCCTTTAATTATAAAGCATGCCCTTACCTGAAGAACTTTATACTATGCTGACGAGAGCCTACATCTAATAATAAGCCTTTTCATTTTACACACACACAAACACACACCCACAATCTATGAACATGTTAAGACCCATATGTTCAAACAACCCATCTACAAATAGATGGGGCCAGCATCAGCTTCCTACTCTCTCCACCATTTGAAGAAAGCAAGTTTGCTGTTTCACCCTGTCTTCTTCCTGGGGTCCTAATAGCAGCAGTTCTAAAAATATGCCTCTCCCCCTCAGACACCAGCTTTGCTTTGGGGTAGGTGACTATCAAAGAAAGACTGCCACTGTATTTTACTAGTAGACGCTTAAAGATTTTCCAAGTCAACAGAACGAGTTTCTCTAATGGTATAAAATTAAATTTCAGTAGGAACTATTCTACTAGAGATGCCTTCCCTATCGCTTTCCAAGCCAGACCACCCAGGCAACTGCATATGCTGAATGCCCATACATTTTGATAGGGCCATGCAGACAGCCACACCTGACCTGACTAGTTGTGCTGCTAACTCTACTGTAAAGCCATTCCTACGCCAGATGAACCACAGAATTTCAGCAAGTAAGGAGCTGAAGACAGGGCAGCATTGTAATCTTCAATCTGTTTCTTCATTCTCAAATCTCACAATGTTGGACCTCTCTGCAGAAATTCAGTTTGCTTTTTATTATTCACTGAGGAAGTCTGGTACCCAGGAAAACTTCCTCTTAGCATAGATAAGACTAACAGGCTAACAGTTTTTCGGGTAAGTAGAATTAATTATCAGGAAACTGTTGGTAGTTCATTGCTGACCTGTAAAAACCCGGTAAGAATGAGGTCAGCTAAAATAATAAAATCTATTTAAAGTTTGGGTCATATAAGACGTCATTAAGGATCACATTATTTCAGAAAAAAAAATATATATATATATATGTATTGCAGAGATCTCTCCTCTTAAAAGAAAATAGCTTTTCTGCTGGAAAGCTTCCAAACCGCACCATTGCAAAACCTAAACACTTCAAACCATTGAACGCTAATGTTTAACTGTCTGTCTCTGGTTGTCTTGCAAACCTTTTCCCCCTTGGTAATTGAATTTTGTTGAAATCCAGGTATCATTTCACTTTTAATCCCAATTTTGTTCCTTACTCTGGGGGAAATATGCTTTCGTTGCCGTGGGGTTAATTTTTTACACCCTACATAATGTGGAATGTATTCTGCCCTGCTCCTTGTGATTAGGAGAAGTAGTAATCAGCATTTTACTAGAGTTGGGGAAAACAGTAAAGGGCAGGGCTAGCCCAAGGCATAATTGTGAAATGCCTGAAATATTTAAAGCCCTTGCCTTCTAATTTGTCATTTAACTCTTTTTGTGCTCTAATCGCTTGTTCTGCCACTTAGAGCTGCAGGATGTGAGGCCTTGAAGCTGCTTCAGTTTCCTCCCCTTGCGGGATTGACTGAGAGGGTGCATATTACACTGGGTGGCACATTTTCTGATGCACAGTAAATATTCCAAAATTGGCACGTCACCCTGATCATCCTCATCAACATCTCCTAAACCTCAGGACTGAGGGATACCTAATACTGATGTACAATGAAAGTGCCTGAAAGAACATTTGCTTTTAATAATTTCATTCTCGAAGACTGAAAAACCAAACCCAAAGGAATGTGCCTCTAATTCTATTTTAGGTCACCACAGGAGGTGGAGAAGAGATGTGGTAGCCGGTTGGGGGAGGCTTTACTCCTTTGCAGTGATGACAGCTGCCTTTTCATTACACTGGCCTTGCTGGGGCAAAAAAAAAAAAAAAGATAACATGAGTCAGGCAAGGGGCCCAGGCAGCATGTGAGACCTGACCAGCTTACACCAGAGCTAGAAAGCCCATGCCCTGGTTCAGTTCCAAAACCACTCCTGGCCACCCGCAGGTCTGGATTCTTTTCTTCTACCTCCCTCCTACCATCAACCATTCACTCAAGGGTCAAATTAGTGCGTTTGTAAATGCTGTAGTGGCAGAGGCAGATACAGGATTTGTGGGATCTGATGCTTGTACAATTGTGGGGGCCCTCTTTAATGGAATACAAAATAATAAATAATAGATACCAGTATGAATGTTTGATTAGAATAACAAAGAAGTCACCACAAAGTATGCATTTAAAGAGCTGACAGATATCTATCACAAACATCACAAAATCCAGAAAAATTATTTATTTATTAATTAGCACTTCCTGATACATCTTACACTTTTTTCCTACCTTGTTTTGAGGGGGCTGCATACTCTTTGATTGCACCCCCACGTATTTCCTGATGAGAGAGAATTTCTGAGTTAACAAGGCATTGAAGAAAACCAAAACCTTTGCTTAAAATTTTTCATTTTGATGATTTGAAGAACTTTCCACAGATGAGCTTCTGGCTCTCAATATTTCAAATCTTTTTTTCTCCTCTGCTACTCACATACTTCTGGCACTATAGAGCATCTTCATATAGCATTACAACCACTGACCCTGGGTCTTCATTCTGTGACTCCAAATGAGTAAACAGAGGATTTCTGAAAGTATTCCTGCGCAAGAATAGGTAGCAATAACTATTACTATAACTGGAAGTGACTGAAAACCACATAAAAACATCCCACTAAACCCAACTTAAGGGATCCCCAATTAGATTTCCCATTAGCCAAATATTCAAAATATCCATAGCCAGTCTGAGGCTACCCAAGATGACGGGGCACAGAGATGAATGTGATATGGAAAGATACTTCAGTCCTGACTGTGGCTAAAATGTTTTACTTTTTCAAATCTTACAAAAGCATATGCCCAAACAAGTGTAGTCCCTGAAGATTTAAACTTCTTTAGCTTCACAAGAAACCGGCCTCTGCATAGAGAAGTTAGCCCCACAGAATTCTGAGGATAAAGGGAGTTCTTGCCCCTTGTACTTATGGAATGATCTGTTTTAGGCAGAAGCACTTTATACTATAAAGACATACATACATAATAAAAATAATATCAGCATTACCACTAAAATCCATTGTGCCCAAGCATGAGGCAATCTCAGAGGCAGAAATCACTATATCTGGTTGTTTGGAGAATGCAGAAAGAACCAGAGATGGTCTCCTACTAAACTGTGAAGAACCTGGTTCTCTCCTGACACCTCCCTCAGCTCTGCCCAATGTGACCTGAAGAAGCAAGTTTGCTTGTGTTACGAAATCTTCTTATCTAGTTCAATAATTTTAATTGCCTGATTCTTTGAATCCAAACTCTACTCTGGCAGTAACTAGCTGTGTGAGCTTGGATTAATTAACTAGCTTCTCTAAGCCTCCATATTCTCATCTATAAAATGCCACTAATAATACTTTCTTTGCAGAACTATGAAAAAGATTAAGTGGATAGTATATGTATACTATGTGGCACCTAGTAGACAACTAAGGTATTATAGCTGTTATTATTATTGTCCACATTTTAAGTGATAGCTATAATAAGGAAGGAACCACTAGGGGAATATTGGATAGCCAGAGGCCCAGCAATTCCAGATGTACCAAACACAGTGGGGAAGATCAAATTTCATAAATGCTAAAAGGTATTATTTCAGTTTTAGCTTTCCTACTTTGCTACCAGAGCCCAGTAGCAACACAGTGAAAGTGGCCATGGCAACGTGACAGCCACAGTACTCTATGAACAGAGTTTGTCAATAAACATGAGGCTTTTAGGAAGCAACATGAATTCCTGTCTGGCTTAGGTTTTCCTGCTGATGTAGGCTCTAACTCTGCAACTGCATGAGATTTGGGAAGTGTTCTGGCCTCAGATTTTGATAGTGTGATATTTGACCAAGACCAGCAAGTTGCCCCTGGTAATGGCTACAAGGGACAGGCACCGAGCACCCCCCAGGTAGTAGTGACTCTGTAAAGCATTTGTGAATTCAGCTAAAGTGATCTGTCCTCAGAAGTTCTGGACACTGCTGCCTGGGCATGGCCCAGGCTCTGAGTAGCCTGAGACATCAGGCAATTCAAGGCATCAGAGCATTGTCATTAGTGCTTGTCTCTGAAGCCAGATCACACCCAGCCCCAAATCTCAGCTCTAGCATCTACTATCTTTACAATCCTGGGCAAGCTAGTCAAATTCTTTGTGTCTCAGTTCCCTCATTCTAAAGCAAGGATAATAAAGTATCTACCTTATAGGGTTGTAGTGAGTATTAAATGAAATTCTTTATCTAAAGGGCTTTAGAACAGTGCCTGGCACATTGCACATGCTCAATAATGGCTAGCTCTAATGTTAAATGGGAAATCTGGTGGCGATATCCAACAGGTATTTGGTTATGTAGATCTGGCCCTGAGAAAAAAAGATAGTGATTAAAGAAATCGATTTTAGATTTTTCTAGTTACATTTGTTTCTTGTAGCTGCTATAACAAATTACCATAAACTGTGGTTGAAAACAACAGAAATTTATCTTCTCGCAGTTCTGGAGGCCAGAAGTCCAAAATCAGTACTACTGGGCCCACATCCTGGTGTTGACAGGGCCACACTCCCTCTGGAAATGCTAGGGGACAATCCATGTCTTGCTTCATCCAGTCGCTGATAGCTGATGGCATTTCCTGAATTGTGTGTGCAGCATTATTCAAATTTCTGCGTCTGTGGTCACATTGCCTTCTCCTCTTCTGCCTACATCAAACCTCCCTTGTCCTTTCTCTTCTAAAAACACTTAATGATGGCATTTAGGGCCTACCTGGATAATCCAGAATAATCCAGAATAATCTCCCTATTTCAAAACCATTAACTTAATTACAAAGACTCTGCTTTTCAAATAAGGTAGCATCTACAGTTTCCAGGGATTAGGACCTGATCTCATTGGAGGCCATTTTTCTAACCTAGCACGCTAGTTAATATATGACACTGCAAGACATGGGTGAAGAGGAGCAGACTAAATACAGAACCATGGGAACCAGAAATACCTAACAGGGAAGCAAAGAAAGAAGAGCCACCACAAGCAAATGAGAAAGAAAGGAGAGCAGTGAGAGGAGAAGATGTGGTGGTGGTGGTGGGGCGGGGGGTGTCTGAGACACCAAAGACACAATGGGTTTCACAAAGGATAGAATACAGAAAACACTTCAGAAAATTGAGCAGAAGGCTGAGAAGGAATTATTGGGCTTGACTATTAAGAAAGATATCAGTAAGTTCAGCCAAAATGGATTTATTGGCGTGGGAGAAAGAGAGACAGGTTATGGTAGATTAAGGACGGAGTCACTTACCTTTGTGACGTACTCTGTGCACAGAAATAAGTATAAGGGGAAAATGGTGCAAACACACATCTTGACATGCCACTCCTCCACCTCACTCTCAGTTGTTTTCTTTGGATTCCCAACAATAAAAGCTCATCAAAGGCCCTGAACTTGCCAAGGTGGACATGAGCCATGATTAGAAGTGAAAGGAGCTGCCTTCTTCCCATATAAATATATTTGCTCTCCAGCTCTTGACAGAGGTCAATGGAAAAGGTTTATTTATTTTTATGATTACTCAGTCCACTCTCTCTCTCAAAGGCATTCTTGACTAGGCTAGTCAAGTAGTGATATTTTTAATCAATCAACTCTTTTTCAGTATCTTCAAAAGGACCTTAGGAAGTAAATAGTATAAATTTTTTTCTAATATATAAACATCATTAGTCATTCAGCAATCATTATAGCTAAGCATTCTATTAGGGAAAATATAAGCTATATTAGGGATAATATATGATTAAAATAATATTAATAGATAACATTTAGTGCCTTGTATGGGACAGTCACATTTAAATATCAATGTATTTCAAAAATTTGGTGAGAGAGGAGGTGCTATTATGAGACTAGTATTATTGTCCCCAATTTTATAGAATACGAAACAGAGGTACAAAGTTAAGGAAAAACCATAGAGCTAGGAAGCATGAAGCAAAGATTAACCCAGCAGTTGATCTCTGGGCCTGTTCTCTGAACCACTATGACAAACATATTTTCAGCATCCACAAGAAAACGTTTCTAAAATAATTTTTTTTAAGGAAGAAGCATACAAATAAGTAGTATTTCAAAATCATGTAACAAAAACCAGATTTTGCCTTTAAGAAAACTTCATACTGCAAATCCTTATTCATTATTCAGAGCATATTTACCGAGTACCTAGTAATATACTAGGCACTATTATAGAAACTGATCTTTCAAAAATGAGCAACATGGACAAAAACTCCTGCCCTCATGTTCAAGAGAGCTAGCTCCATCTTTCAATTGCATGCAATAATCAACACTGCCCCCATAGTTCCAGAGCCACGCTGAAGCCAACTCTTCCCTCACTGTGTATAAGTGAACAGCACTGAAACATTGGAAGGAGAATTACATTGTATGGTAAAAGCTATTGCTACTAACTACAGAAATCATCCTTCCGGAGAAAATTTTGCTATACTGAACCATAGGTGAGAAATTACAGAGAAAAAATGGAAAATCCTATGTGGAGAATTTTTCTTGCTACTCACTGACCTTTCAAGCATCTAAATCAATAATCCTGGTTCAGAGAGGCACTATCTTGATGATATTGAGCAACTCGTTAGGTGTTTCTGGGTCTGTTTTCTGAGAAAGGTATTGCCTATACCTGGCATCTAAGATCATATTCAGTCTGACGTTCTGTGACCCTACGTAACAAATATCAGGGGTTAAGAGGAGGTCGTAGAGCTCCAACACGTTCTGCTTCCCACTCACTCACAGGCAGGAATCTAATCGAAATCCCCAAACCTCAAATACTCAGAATAAAATAGCACAGCTCAGGCCTCTGCAGCAGCACAAATAGAGCACCAGAGCGCGGCAACCTTCTCCCTTCCACACCCTGTGACACTCCCTTTCCCATCAGAATTTATCATTGAAATTCATTTGCTCTTTATCCCAAAAGAAAACTCGGGACTCCCTGCATGTCCCTCATTTCCAGGTCCAGTTGCCAGATAAAATAAGGGATGACTAGCCAAATTTAAATGGATATCCTGCATTGCTATTTGCTAAATCTGGCAACCCTAGCCCAGGCCTCCCAACCCTCTAGGGAAAATGCCACCATATCCAGGAATACTTCCCTGATCACCCACGCTATTTTAAATTGCAATCCCGCCTCCCTCAACATACCCTATCTCACTCCTGGGTTAATTTTTCTGGTAGCATTTACTGGCATCTGACACAAGATACAGTTTATTTGATTGTATTTTGTTTTTTTATTCTCTGCTCTCCCCTCCTCCCACTGGGATTAAAGGCCCACAGAATTATACAGGATTACCTACTTTTTTCATGCTATATCTCCAGTGCCTACAATACTGCCTGGCACAGAGTAAGTGCTGAATAAATATTTTGCAAATGAGTTTGTTAAATTATCTATTTATTTGATTTCAAAAATGATATTGGCATTATAATAAATATCATAGGTGAATCGAATAATAACTAATTATATGTAGCTGATATTTATTGAGAATATATGTACCTACTATTAGGCTAAACAGTTTACCTAGATTAATCATTTAATGCTTACAAAAAACTCAGTGAGGTAGGAATGGTTAACCCCATTTTACAGCTGAGGAAACTGATACTGAGGGAAAAAGTAACTTGCCCAAGGCCACATAGGGTAGCATCAAGATTCAAACCCAGCAGCCTGACTCTGGAGAATGAGTTCTTTATCTGAGTTTTCTTAAAAAGAATGCTTTTACCTAGGAATGCTAAAAATAAGAAAGAAACAGATTATATGCTCACACAAACTATTAAAGGCTTTGGAATGAATAAATTACTGCCTTAGGCCAAATAATTTTGTTTAGTGGATCCCCTTATGTGAACTAGAACCTGGATGTGGACAAATTAAGACATTCTGATGTAACGGATAGACTTAAGTCATGTTAACACGGCATTGGATTGGAGGGGAGTGTGAGAGGGTGGGGTCATGACTGATCATCTGGTGTTTTTGCTCACCTGGAAGCTCAGAATCTTGACTCCAGTAGGTACCAACATGTAACTGGCCAAGATACTATTACCTATACACACTTAGTTTGTTGTTTCTTGAAAGTAACAACTGAAGTTACCACAGATTCTGGAATGAAAGTAATAATTCATCTTACTGACAATTAATTTGAACACAAATATATACAATTCCGGGTAGGATCTAATCTAAATGTCTAGTTCCTCCTGGCTAAGGAACAGGGTATCCTCTCTGCCACCGACAAGAAGGGAATCCCTTTACTCTTGCCCATTCAGAAAGCCCTCCTCTTCCCACTGCTGTGCTGGCTGTTCTCATTCACACGGCTCTGTGCTGGGTTCCATTTCTTATGTCGGAGTGCTTACTATCATTTTTACATTATTCTCAATCTCTGCTAAAACAATGATTCCAAATGTATATTAAGGACTCCCTATTATTTAAAACTAGTGCACTGTACCGCTGCTAGGACCCAGGACCCTAGTAACAGCCCACAGAAAGCAGTAACCAACAGCTGTTACTGATTAACCATCACTTGCTCTTCTGTGGACACCACTTTTCCTGGTCTTCTCTCAAGCATTTAACCCAAGATAAGCAAACTGTAGCCAGCAGGCAACATCTAGCCAACAGCCTGAATTTTGTATAGCCTAGGAGCTAGGAAAGTTTCTCAGGAAAAAACATTGCAATCAGTTGGATGATAGGGAGCACTAATCTTGAACCTCAATTAAGTAAAATGTTATTTTTAAAAATCCATTCTTATTAGTAGACTTGTATTACAAAAAAAGTACTCAATTATTACTACTATTACATTTTTAATTTCATCAATTAAATTTCAGAAATGTGTTTTCTTTTTTGTTGTATAAGTATTTAAGACCTACTTATAGTCAATTTAGCCTATTGGCTCATAAAGCTTCAAACATTTATTCCTTGGTCTTTTATAGAAAAAAGTTTGCTGATCCTTGAACTAATCTTTGATGTTGAAGCAGTATGTTTCCAAGAAAGCCAATTGGTAATTATTTTTAAAAAGGGAGTGAGTACAATTTCATCAACTCTAAATGTCTTATTTAAATGTAATTTAAGTATACTATTTTGTGGCATCTTTTTTAAAATTAATATTTGTTTGCTGCTACACACAGGTTTTTTTATAACTTTTAAACATGTTATTTTCATTTTCAAAGGCTGCCACACTTTTTAGCTAAGTTCCCATTGTCACAGTTGACTAATTGTTACTAAAACATTCCATTTGGGCAGCTTGTTTTTGATGGGTACCAAATTATATGCAGTACAGTGTGAAAAGATAATTCAGACCATTTAAAAATATGCCTCAATAAACATACAATCTAGGAAGGCTTTTCATTCAGGATCATCTATTTCTTATCCACATCAGCAAACATATTAATAATTTTTTTAAAAACTTTTTTTTCCAGTTGACTGTCATCTCATTTCAGAAGGAAAAGAAAGCATATTTTTAAACATATATTTTTTTAAACAAAGAGAACCTGCTGAAGAAAATTTGCATGAATGTCCACTCATATACCAAGGGAATCCCTTTAGCTGACCCCAGGAAAAGTGTGGAGCATCCTTGATGGAACTATAAAAACATGGTTATGACTTGTTCCATATTAAACATTATTTTAAGCTGTCTCCTTTTTTCTTGGTAGCTCCTGAATCAGCAAGGGAAAGAAGAGCACACATAGGTGTGGCTGCATCGCTGAAACTCTAACAGCCATCACTGGATTTAGCCAAGCCAGGTTTATGGAACAAATAAATTCAGCCTGGACCTGGGCTTGTTTATTCATCATTCCCTAATTGACTCAACACCCCTTTACTGAGAGCTCACTGCACAGTTTCTGCTTCAAAGGAATTCAGAGGTACTTTAATCTCATTGGTCCTAGATTGGCCCTAGAAGCAACCATAGTTCAGGTAGAGTTAGAAGTTTTTGACTTTGTTTACCTATATTGTCTTCATCTTTTGAAGTTACCAATATCATTGCTCCTTAGATACCAAAGTTCTGTAGCTCAGCCCTGTCATTCCTGCCTTAACTTCTGGAAGCCAGAACTCCTGAGGCCTCCATCTGAGCCTCCCCTGTGCCTCAGATCTTCAGGCCGTCTCCACGGCACCCAAAGCCAAGATTTCCCTTCCGTCACTCTGTGTCACTTCTTTCCCATCTCATTCCTTCAGGACCAGATTGATTCTGAAAAGTCAACTAGCACTTTAGAAAGTGGATTAACTTCTTAGACTTCTAAATGAAAATAACGGCTAACACTTATCAGTTCTAGTACTTACCTGGGCCAAGCACCATTGTACATACTTTACATGAACTAACTCATTTTCTTTTTATAGTAACCTTATGAAGGAACTACTTCTATCATTCTGCATTTTGAAAATGAGGACAAACAGGCACAGAACATTTCGATAACTAGCCCCAGGCTCCTCTGCTGAGATGTGGAAGAGCCAGATACAAAGCAAGTCAGTCTGGCCTGTAACCTCTACTCTCTCTGGTGCCTCTAGCATGATTTAAAAGATTGGTGTAGATTTTAGGAGTTGATCATCCAGAGGCAGTCTTCCAAATTTGACCTAATCCAAAAAGAGATGACAATAGGTTCTGTTCTCCCTTATCTAAGGGGGATACATTCCAAGACCCCCAGTGGATGCCTGAAACCATGGCTAGTACTGAACCCTATAAACACAATGTTCTATCCCATATATACACACACACGTATGACAAAGTTTAGTTTATAAACCAAGCATAATAAGAGAGTGATGATGACAACATAATAAAATAGAATAATTATAACTATATTTATAGTTATAATTATAACTATATTTAATATACTATAATAAAAGTTATGTGAATGTGGTCTCCCTCTCTCAAAATATCTGATTGTACTATACTCACCCTTCTTCTTGTGATGATGTGAGATGATAAAGTGCCTACGTGATGAGATTAAGTGAGGTGAATGACGTAAGTGGAAAATTCCAGAAATAAACAATTCATAAGTTTTCAATTGCACATGGTCTGAGTAGCCTGATAAAATCTCCAGCCATCCCACCTGTACTGCCATTGGTCACTTAGTTGCCTTCTGGGTTATCAGGCAGACTGTCATGGTATCACAGTGTTTGTGTTCAAGTAACACAATGTTACATAATAATGGCCTCAAATGCAAGAGTAGTGATGTAATATTTTCAGACCGAGGTCAGTTGCAGGTAACTGCAAACAGGATGGGGGAACCAGAGTACTCTAAGGAGGGGAATTTGGGGCTGGCAGCAAGAGATAGGCAGCCTCCCTGGGGAGAAAGACACTTGCAGTAAAAGAACCACCCTACAATGATCAATGTTGAGCTGAGGGCTTTGATGTGAAATTTCCATTCACAAGAGAAGCTTGTTTCTTGAAAAGTTAGAAATGAGCAGCCTTTCAGGCTTCAGTGTCCTGACCTGGGTCACTGGGGTTCCTGGGGATGACCCTCCTGCTGCGGCCCACCTGGGGGGCTTTTTCACAGTAGCGACTGGATGACTCCAAGTCCGAGTTGTGGCCAGAAGGAACAGTCACCCAGGACTTGGAATGACGCGCTACCGTCAAGAGTCCAAGTCCTTCAGAGACATCTGGCTCCCTCGCCACTATCAAGAGAGAGCAGCTGGAACCAGATGGTCAATTTTCAAGGGTTTTCTGAGCTGCGAAATCCTTCAAATGTGAAACATGTCATGTCAGACTAGACCACAGAGAAAGAATACATGAATAAATTAAAACTGCCAGAGTGAGTTTTTGGTTTTGACTTGTGTGTGCACCTGTCTTCCAGAAGCTGTGCAGAATGTGTCAAACCTCACTAGTGCACGAGCTCATACTAAACAAGCCGTGGCAGGCGGGTTGTAAGGACAGCACCCCCCACGTTCCGGGTGTCCTGGCATCCCCTTCCCACTCCCTCCAGTGGGTTTTGGGGCTGATTAACTTTGATTGTGGTAGGACCAGAGATAATTTGGCACTCCTGTAAGTCAGACAAAATAGCTTCAGGTGTCTGGAATGATAAAATTTCACACACCACAGCAATGTGGCAAGGACAGACACAAGGTGAATTCGGTTACTGTTGCCGGTTGCCAAGCATCCTTACCCGCTTGCAATGGAGTTTCAACTTCAAGGGGGGATTTTCAGATTTTGCCCTTTCATGTTACACATAATTCTTTACTATCCACCTTTTTGCTTTTAACTGATATTTGATGTTTAGTTGGATTAAGCTGGGCAGCAGGATTCTCAAGTGTTCCTCAGAGATTTGTTTGTTGGTTGGTTTTGCTTTCTGTTTGCAAACACCAGGCTCTATTGCCCCAAAATAAAACAATTTAGGGGATTATTTAAAATAGATTTTCCAGGATGTCAGATGTGGCAAGAACTTTCAGAATTCCTAAGTATTCTGTGAAAGTGTGCTTTATGTCCCAACGCACAAGACAAAAAGTGCACCAGGGTGCCCAAAGCCACATCTTCTACACTCTTCTTTAGGTTGAAGCCTGATCTTCTAAGGGCTGAACTAAGAGCAGATAAGGGATCTGTAGATGGGAGTTATGAACGCTGGGTGGGGCTTATAGGAATGCAAGAGAGTGGAGGGACCATGATTCAGAGCTCCCTGGAAGTTCCTTATTCTTTCCTCCTTTTCTCCCTCTCTGTCTTACTCCATCCTTCCCTTTCTCCCTTCCTTCCTTCCTTCCTGCCCCATCCCACTCACATTATTTGTTGTTGTGGAAAGAGTAAAAGACGTGAAAGTTGAGTTTAAAATCCTGTCTTTACCATTTCCTACTTGCTAAGGTCTTTCTCATATGTAAAATGGGAGTGAGACTCACCTCACAGGTTGTAAGGATTATGTGAGTGGACATTTGCCAAATTGAGAATAATAGCCCCATGCATAGTAAACCCTTAACAGCTAGGGCCACTTCTACCCCAGTTGTGCAGATCATGCTACAAAACCCTTTTATTGTGAAGAAAACCTTTATTAGAGATTAAAAATGATTACAATTCACGTTGGTATACTAATAGAGTCTATACCAGATTTTGATGAGACTTGAAGCTAAGGTCCAATTGATCTTAGAGATTTCTAACAGGAAAGGTTTTAGGTAGTAAAACTAGGTGCCACACTTCTTGCTTTCCATTTAGCCAGTTCCTCAGGTAACTCAGATGAGGCAGTGGGAAGAAAATTCAGTCAGTTGGGTTAATTCTGCCTAAACAAATACTCAATCAAGCCAGGGTTTTCTCCATTCTTTTTGCCATGTACATTTTTAAGAGACTGTAATGAAAACATATTAATGTAGTATTTTAAAATGTAGTATTACTTTTAAAGATTTATGTTGTGTCATTATGGAAATGGAAGAAGGAATAAAAAGTTAAGGCAAATGAATCATTACTGATGTTTACCAAGCTCCTATATTTGCCAGGCACTGTTCTAAGGATTTTTCACTTGTGAATCCATTCTGTCTCACAGCACTATGATGTTAGATACTCTTACTGTGTCAATTATACAGGCAAGGAAACTAACTTGCCCAAGGTCACAAAACTATAAATAAGAGGTCTAGGCATTCCGGTTCCAGAGCACACACCCGGTCTCTACACCACCTGCCTAGTCTTTAGTTCCAAGATATTGACTAATCAACCAAATGGAATAGTTAGCCCAGGAGTCTTTTATTCAACTTAAAAATCTTCCTTTGGTAACCAATGGATCTTAGTTTAGGTCTATACAGCAATAGAAAAAGAAAAAAAAAGGGAGTTGTCAATTGTCTCGGTTATTCATAATCACATGATTTTAAAGTTGACTAGAATCCTCTAGTCAACTCCCTAATTTTACTGACAGAGAAATTAAGAGATTTGACTAAAATAATGCAGTTAATTAGTAGGAGAACAGGTACTAAACTTTGGAATATCTTCCAGTTCAGAGGTCTTCCACTCTATTTCACCATATGCTATAAAAATAGTAATAAGAACAATGAAGACTCACTATGTGTTCTGTTAAGTCATTGATTTCTTTTATCTTATTTAATCTTCCCCCAAATCCTGTTAGATATTTTCCCATTGATTTTATAGATGAGAAAACTTATACATGTGTATGACCCAAAGTCCATGCTATTAACCTTTACCTTAATACCATTACTTATACTAGATTTATTATTTAATTTAAATAAATTGACAACCAAAGGGCTTTTGTTTAGTTTTATTTTGGGTTATTTCATTTAGCCCTCTCTTCAACTCCCTGAGTAGTACCCATCTCTGTGTAAGACTAAATTGAGAACATTACTATTCTATGCTATCTATTAATGTCTTTCTTCTTTACATAAGAAAAAAGAATGAAAGAAAAAAGGTTCCACAGGCTTAAGAGCTTCTTTTCTAAGTTAAAATCCTTTGGAAAAGCATAAGAAGTTATTTTTAGTTTTATGATTTCTTTCAAGAGCCTTAGTTATTTAGAAAGCAAATGTTAGGAGCAGAGCTGAACTTCCTCTGGACGTGCCATAAAATCTAGCTCACATCTGTGTGCTGTTCAAACATATGAATCTAGCCACCATTTTGGAGAAGAGGGAAACCTTTCAATAGTTGCTGTGTGAAGACGAATAAAATGCCAGCTGGAATTAAGAAGCAGTGTAGAATTCTGTTAACATTTGCAAATAATGCTGGCTTGTTTGTTTCTATTTTTGATTGTGTGTGTTGTTGTTGTTTTGTATTCTCTCCACTTGCAGTGCTCAGTTTAATTAACCGCTCACCAAATCATCTATTGATGAAGTATGTCAGAAGGTACTGCTGCACAGTGCTGTCCACTTATAACCCAGGGGAGCGCAACGGACTCGTGTACCGACACTCGGAGAATTATTTAATATGAAATGCAAATTAGAATTGAATTATTGTTCATTATTCAATCATTGATAAATAACCAATTAAATCAATTATAAATGAAATTAATAATTATTACTAATAAATTAATGTCAAAGTGCAAATCATTTGGGAAAACAAACCCTAAAGAGGAGGTTCAAAGGTAACAATGCAAACTGAACATCTGAACTAACTTTACATTGACAATTCCCTATTAATATTTAAGGAAGAAAACACACACACAAATCAATAATCATTCATTTACAGAACTCTATCTTTCCTAGAAATGCTTTGGACCAATTACATTTGTTTGATTAAAGTCAAATGTTGATTTAACCTTCAAGATATTTCATGCCCTAGAGGCTGGTTCACACCATCCCGCCAAATTGCTCCAAAAAAGCAAATATAGGGTGATTATATTAAATAAGTGACCTCATAAAAGAATTTTGTACCTGTTACAAATAATCCATTATCCCCAAGCCAACATACATGACATATCTTCACATCCACATTGTATAAATTTTTAATTGATAATCAAAGGGCTTAACTTAAATGAAGAAAAATCGAACATTTGGTAAAAGGAAAGGTTTTTTTTGCCAGTCACTTTTAAACATGTATGTTTCAGAAATTAGGAATATGTTTCTGTTGGTTAACTATAAATAAACCGAAAAGAAAAAAAAATAACTGGAAGTATTCTGTGTTATGTGATTCAACTCTGTGACCACCAAACTGTATTTATGATTGTTTTCTGAGCAGGTAGGTAGCTTTTTAAACTCTTAGAGGACAGTTTGTACTTTCAGTTTCATCTCTGCTTAATAATGGCTACTAATGCAGTTTCTAAAATACATGCCTCCTTAATTTTAAGACTTGAGAGTTTCCTTAGAGGAATTCTAATATATCTCACAATCCAGGATTTTACTTAAACTTCAGGAATGGCTCATTAAATCTGAAGAAGGAGATTTCACAGCTCTGTTGGTCTATGCTGGTAACAGGATGTGGAGGCTTATATTTTCCAAGATGTCTGTAACACGCTCAACTACAATGTGTTCCCTACTCTTGAATCTGTGCAGGCTTATGATTTGCCAGTAACCAGTGAAATGCAGCACACTGATGTGGCATGACGTCGTGACTTCCAAGGCTAAGTCAAAAAAGCCAATGCAGCTTTCACCTTGCTCACTGGAAAGCTTGCTTTTGGAGACTTGAGTTGTCATATAAAAATTTCAACTACCCTGAGACTACCATAATGGAAGGAAGCCTTAGCCACCTGAAGAGACCACATGTCCATGTTCCAATCAAATTGCCCAGCCGAGGTGAGGAACCAGTCCACAGCCAGCATAGACTACCATATATGTGAATGAAGAATACCCTGAGATCAACCATGTCTAACAAGAATATAATACTAACCACATATGTAGTTTTAAATTTTCAATTAGCTGCATTTTAAAAATTAAAAAGAATGAAATTAATTTTTAAAATATATTTCATTTTACCTACTGTATCTAAAATAGTGCCATTTCAGTATGTAATCAATATACAAATTGTTAACAAGATAGTGTAAATTTCTTTTTTTCCCATACTAAGTCTTTGAAATAGTGTGCGGTGTATGTTTTAAACTTAAAGCACAACTTGATTCAGACTAGACACATTTCAAACATGCAATAGCCACATGTGGTTAGTGTCCACCATATGGGACAGCACAGCTCCAGAAGATTCCAGCCTCCTATCACTAAGTTCTCCCCCATCCCCAACCCAGCCATGAAGCCTTCTCAGCTGAGCACTGAATCATGTGAAGGCCTCTCCATAATCCTGACACACAAGATACAGGTTGTAAACTGCTGAGTTTTGGGGTAATGTGGTTAGCAGTGATAGTAGAACCTAGCTACTACTAGAATATAGGTTATAAGAACAGATGTGTTTTTATCCTCTATTTAAGTTTAATTATTTTAGAGAAATATTCAACTGTAGAATCTTAGAGACCCTTAGAAAAGGCCTTAAAAAACACCCATGTCAATCTCCCACCTAGTGCCAAAACCATGATTACAGCACCCACAGCAAATGGTCTACTCACCTTTGCTTGATCATTTGTAAGTTATACCTCACAAGAAAATGCATTGAATTTTTGAGCAATTTTTATTTTTTTGTTTAATTTTCCTTTATATTGAATAAAAATAACCTTTCTATAACTTGTCTTTACTAGTTCTATTCTGGCCTCTGGAGCTACAGGTCTAATCGCTTTGACAAAACAGACTTTTGGAGACAACAAATATACTTTTGTTCCCCATATCAAGCCCTCCTTTTTCCAGGCTAAATACCTGAATTCCTGCAGTTATTTCTTGTAAGATATAGTTTTCTGAACTTTGACCACTAGAATAAATTCCCTTAGGTCTTCACTTTATTACTCTTCGTAAATCCCAACTCTTACAATGTAATACTCAGCATAGACTTCAGTAGGAGTATTAGTCTTACTCTAGATGATGCATTTTCATGGATGTAAGTAAGATTGCTGCTCTTTAAAGGTACTCTAAAGAAGTCTGGACTCCCTCCATCCAAACACTAAAAGCCCCTTAGCTGCATGCAGCTACTTCATATATCTTAGGACGAGCCTGGGAGTTAAAATCGGAAGACGGACCTTGACTTCCATCAGCAATTTACTAGATGTGCGACTTCAGGCAAGTTGTTTCTACCATCTGTGTCACACTTTTCTTTAAGTATTAAAAAGTGACAATTTAAAAATGCAGCGATTTTTGGTAGGCATTAAATGGAATAAGTATGTGTAAGTGATTTGTAATTTGTGAATATTTATATAAACAGAAGATCCTTTTATTATGAATATCAATCTAAGATAGGACTTGCTACTTATTTTCGTTCAACTTTATCTTCCTGGTTTTGGCTCACCATCATAGCTTGTAGAGAACTTTATTTAAAATGTTATTCAGTCTGGGTTAGTAATCTAATAGACATTTGCTAAGCATTTATTCTGTGTAAGACATTCCATTATCAGTTCTCTCAATGCCTTAGAAAGTCTACCAAACTTTATTTATTTATTTATTTATTTATATTATTTCAGGATATTATGGGGGTACAAACATTTTGGTTACATGTTACCACTTTGCCACACCCAAACCATGATAAAGTCTCTAGGACATCTATAAACTTCTCACTAATAAGCTGGATTCTTTTAATCACAAGGAGTGATTTGACTCAAGACTTAGGATGCAGTTCTTTGTATTACTGATTGAGAACCCTGCGTCAGGCTGCCCAGGGCAGCAGCAGCAGTACCAGGTAGACCCAACTTCACTTTAGGGGCTGATACAAGGAGCCACCTGTACAGTTTCCTGCTCTATTCCAAAGCTCCAGCATGGTCAGAGTGAGCTGAACTTTACCTGTTAGAATAAAAGAGCCTTTTTAATTAGTGTAGATAGTGGATCTTGAGACTCTGGGACTCAGATGGTGCAGGGCAGTAGGCCAGTAAGGATCAGAAGCCTAATCACAGAGGAGGCTCTTTGCAAGGTTCCTAGTGGCACCAAACAAAAGAACAAGCTGCAATCTTCAGACTCATCATGTCAGTCCACAATATAACCTCACTGAAAAAGCCAGGAGGGAAGCACATTTTTCATTCTCTTTCCTTTTACTTCATATTTTTTCTGTCACATGTAATAACATCTAAGTTAGCAAATTTAACTCTACACTCACCGTAAAAGGCACGGCAAAGAATGGCAAGGTATTTTTCAGATATGACCACGCATAGATATATTACAAATTTCCCCTTGTCCATAGGTCATGCTATAGACATGCTTGGAGGGACCTTATGTATCAACTAATATGACAGACTCATTTTACAGGAGACGTTTGAGCTTCAGAAGGGTTGCTTAAGATTCATGGCAAATTAGCAGTAGCACAGACTACCGTTTCCTATGCAATGAATTTCCTCTATGCCCTAATGATTAAACAATTGAGGAGTTGAGCCGCTGAGAAGGTCACAAATACACACACATACACACACACTCAGGCATACACACATTAAGTTGGAGAAGGAAAGGAACTGGGACCAACGTCACTTCTAATCTGATTCAAGGCAGTTTCTCTTCGTAAATGGGAACTGGCTGAACCAGTTTTGTATTTCTGTTTTTTAAAAAGAAGCTGCAATGAAGTGACTGAATAGATCCACCCTATTATGCACACCTAGTCTTAGTTTCATGTAGTGTTCTAAAACTCCATCAACATCCACAGAATTATGGGTTCTTGCATAACTCTCTATTAAGTGGCAGTTGAAAGTAGAATTAACAGAGCAGAATGGGAGTCTATCGTGGAAGGTTTCCAGAGAGGCAGATCTTTAAGAGAGGAAGGAAAATACAGCAATGTAGAGAAAGCAGGCTAATGTGAAATAAACAGCATCTAAAAACACAGAAGTGGAAAATCAAGTGGTATAAGGGAGATAACGAGCAAATAGTCTTGGCTGGGGCAGGGGCAGATTACGGGAAACTGGTGGGATGTGGTGTGAAAGTGTGGCCACTGTCTTGACACCATCTAGATATGCTAATACGGTTATGCCTCTTCTACTGTTTATTGCACAGAGCAATAATTCCAGTGGTGAAAACAGTAGGGGAGCACTTAACATCTGTAGTATCTTGAACAGCAGGTTCTAAAGCCAAATGTATATCTCCCAAACATGAGTTGGTTAGAATTAATTAACAAGAGCTCCTTTGTACAATCGGAGAGAGCAGAACTGCTCACACTTCACTGACTTTTTGATCTAAGTAACTCCGTAAATTCAAAGCAAGTAACTTATTTGAATTACTCTGTCAGGAACTATACATGCCATGCATTTATTAGCATTTCACGGTTTAGCAAGCACATTCACAGATACAGGCTGTTTTATTTGACTCTCTCATCAACTCTGTGAGTTAGACTGTTATTACTCACGTCTCACAGATGAACAAAGCTCAGCCTTGAGAAATTCGGTGAGTTGCCTGAGGTCACTCGGTTTGTGGATGTCAGTGCTGGAGCTCAGACTCAGGTTCCGAATCCAAGTCAAGTTCTCTTTCCACTGAACCGTTCCAGGGAACAATGATGGACGCCTCCTCAGGCTGACTGCCTGTGAGCAGCCTTCTTGGCAGCTGCTATGAAGAGTTAAATATTAGACCGTAGCCTCCTTCTCTGTCAGATACATTTCAATCTGTCTGTCTGAATACTCACTGGGAAAATCTGTCATAAACATCAGGGCAATGGATTGTATAACAGAAAAGTTTATACATATAGAAGCTTGGAATTCTTGATTCCCTAGGTGGATTAAAAGAACAACTTGAAGCATTGGTTTAATAAGACTTACAGAGATTTTGACCTTTGCACTTTCTGGGGAAGATGAGTTGCGTAGACAACAAAATGTTTGGATTTACTTTTTAATTGGATTTTTCTAGAATAATTAATCCTATCTTGCATTTAATCTTTAGAAATTGCTCTGTTCCCTAAAGTTTTATGTTTTTACATTTTCTGAGGCTGAGGTGGCATTAAAATATTCACTGCTGCTTTATATTTTAGTGTTTTAGTTTCAGTTTCACTTTTAGTAAATTGATAATATGTTTAAGTTATATATGAGAGCCATTTTGTTTACAATTGTGTCAATGCCATTTCCTTTTTTGTTTTCACTTTATTTACTTTATGCAAAATGGTTTTTGCTCTGTTTGCTCAGACGTACATCCTAGTATGGTTTTCTCGAGTGTATGCTTTCTAATACATTTTTTCCTTGTCCAGTGGCTATTACTATTTTGCCTCTTTCAAAATTTACTAGTGTCAATTTCAAATAGATTTTTAAAAAGAAATTCAAATATTTGTTTACATTTTGCTGTATGAGGCAGGTCCTATCTCTTATCTAACTATGACCAGCATTGTTTCTTTATACAGTCTCCTCAGAGCAGGTTCTCTCCAGTTCTTCATTTTATCTCCAAGAATCTGGGATGACAAGACAAAGCCTCAGTAAGAAAAGAAAATGATCAGTCTATAGGCCTTTTGAAAACAGTAATAAATTGTATTATTGGCAGCATAAGAAAGAGTCTGTTGATGACTATGTTAATAAACTTGGCATAGTGGTACTTCAATTGACCCTATTCCTAGGCAAGAATAAGTAATCTTTATTCAGTTCCAGAAACTGTGATTCTCAGGTTGAATCTGGAAATAAAAACCCGGCAAATCTGTCACTTTTTATTTTCTTAATTCCCAGGCTGATACTTAAAAAACATCGAAAGACAAAATTGGCTATTCAACAGTAGCACTAGAGGTCTAAATCGCACAGTTCCAATCAGAGAAATATGACGCCCTCAGGACAACACTTTGACACAGAGCTCAGCTATTTAAGGTTCATCAGTAGAGCATATTTTAGTTCACAGATATTGCTTTGACACCGGCAGCAACCTTAAGCAGTTTGCAGAGAGCACACACTATTAATCCCAGTTTAGAGCTGAGAGGTGTGGAGGTCAGAGGGTCTGAACAACCGGCCAAAGGACAAACAGCTAATTAGAGGAAGACCCAGGTCTCCTAATTCCTACTGCATGTTATTTCTACTATTTGAGTTGGACCATTTTAAAATGATCCAACATGTTTAGACCAATAAAAACGGCAATTTCATATGGTCTCTCAACTGTGCTTCCTACAATGAACACTAGTTGGTGGTGGCGGTTGTGGTGGTGGTTTTTGGTTTTGGTTTTGTTTTTTTGGAGGGGGTGGAGTAGGAGGAAATAGATTTGAATTTTGTGTAGTTACTAATTAGTTTGAAAATATCTGGCAACCATGTGACTTAATTTAATATGCTTTTCCCACCCACATAGCAAGAGTTCCATTAATTGTGATAATTTTTAAAACTGAGAAGTATTTCCGTAAGTAATGTCTGGATGTTTACAGTATGTGCACTGGGTTTTAGCTACACAATGATGGCGAATAAAGTGTTTTCTGTTTTCTGTTTTAATTTCAGAATATTATAGGGTAAAGTGTTTTAATGGAGGTTCAAACCCAAGCAGATCTGACAGCTTTTTAACCCAGATTTCCTCGAACATGCTCGACCATCCATCTTTCAGAGTGTCAATAGAACTGTGCCACTCTAGAAAATATTACAGAAATAACTTAATCATCACTTCTAGATAGATTCCATCTGAAATGTGGTTATGAGAAAGCAAAAGAACCTATTTTGTGGTCAAACTTTGTTATTAAAGCAGTTCATGCTACAATAAAAAATTCTAAAACTAGCCAGGCATGGTGGTGCACACCTGTAGTCCCAGCTACTTGGGAGGCTGAGGTGGGAGGATTGCTTGAGCCCAGGAGAAGAAGAATGAGAAAAGAATTAGAAAAAATAAAATTCCAAAACTTATAAAGCTATGGGTGGAGGAGAGGGATAAAAATCTACCTACAGAGTACAACATACACTGTTCTGGTGATAGGTACACTGAAAGCCCTGACTTCAGTATGATAAAATTTATCCATGTAACAAAAAACACTTGTGCCCCTAAATTTTTGAAATAAAAAGCCAAAACCTATAGGGTTTAAAAAATGAGAATGAAGAAGAAACATCATTAACTCATGCTCCCAAGTGAAATATTTAAATAGTCACTTTGCAATCTGATCTTCCTGATGACAGGTTATTTCTTTTTTATCTGAAATTCTATATTCTATTAGAGTCCATCCCTGATTTATTTTAAAAGAAATTTTAGTAGTAATTGGAATGGAAAGTTAATAGCTCAAACTTAATGAAATTGAGAAGGGTTCTAGCTTAAGAAAGTTATCTCCATTCACTCAGGAAGCAGAAAGCACTTAATTTAAAGGGGAGCACTTGCTCCCAATCAGGAAGGAGGGATTTTGGTGTTTTCTATTGCTTGAGTCTCTCCCCAGCCCGGTGCCAATCCCCCAGCCCAACTGCCATCTCCAACTGCAGAAAGCAGCTTTAATAAAACACCCTGGCCTGCATGGAGTAGTGAAACCATTCCTCTTTAATCAATAATTTAGTGTGTCATGCTCCCAGGCCAGCAGGCCTCTGCTCTCCTAATGCCAGAAAGACTTCTTTATTGGTAACAACATGTTCCAGGAAGCTCCATATACCTGTCATCAATAAAGCACCTCTCAGTACCTTGGGAGCTGGTGACTCAATGATGTTTGTTTTGTTTCTTTCATTGTTGTTGATGAAGGAACATTGTACAAGGAAAATTAAAGCCTAAAAAAGAAAGATAGTTCTGCCAATACTGTATTGATGAAAACTGCACTATTGATTCCCATTTGCCTCAAGATTCACCTAAGAGTTTTCTCTATTTCTTTTCAATGGAAACTGTCTAATTTGGTGTTTTGAGGAACAAATTGTGCCTTGTGGCCAGGGCAGGCAGAACAATGTTAATGGTTAAAAGCAGTGGCTTTGAGGCAGACTGCCTGGGTTTGGATCCTGACTCTGCAACTTACTAGCAGTGTGACCATGTGCAAGTTCCTTAACAACTGTGCCTCAAATTCCCCATCTATAATTGGAGAAGACAACAATATCTACTCAGTATGGATTTTATGAGGATTATATGCATTAATATGTGTTAATCTCTTCAAATACTGCATAGCACATGGAAAATGCTCAACATGTACCTGTCACTATAATGAGCCCAGGTGCCCAACCATCCTAGTGATAAATATATTCATCTTCAGAAAAGCAACGCCTCTGTGTGCCCGTATTACCTGTATTATCTCTCATGTATAATGGTCACAGAAGTCATAAATCAAAGGTCATCTCAGTACTGCATTAAGAGTGTGGTCAGCACAATGTTCTAAAAGAGCTCTATTCTGGAAGTGAGAAGGCCCAGATTTTAGTCCATGTGTGTTATTAACTTGTTATGGCCTTGGGCAGTTACTCTGCTTTTCTGGCCCAGTGTTTTGATCTATAAAACTAGGGGAATATTCCAAAGGAGTGTCCAGACATACTACCCTACAATTACTTGGCCTTTGAGGGATGAATGGAAAACCTGAATGGCTGGGTAAGCTGGAAACAATTTATTCAGTGAACATTTGTGTGGCACATACAGTTGTTGGTTCTGGCTGCGGATACAGATTTGAACAAGACAGACAAGAATGCTGCCCTCCTGGAGTTTACCTTCTAGAGAAGAGAATCCAGCAATCTATAATAGAGTAACAGATACACAAGAGAATTCCAGGTAGTGATAAGTGCTATGAAGAAATTAACACAGGCTAAAGAAGTGATGTGGAAAGAGAGTTACTTTAGTTTGGGTGTCAAGAAAGTTCTCTTTGAGATGTCATTTAAATTGAGAGCTGAAGGGCAAGAAGAAGCCAGCTCTGTGAAGACTCAGGGTAAGAGCATTCCAAGCAGAGAGAACAGTGGCTCAAGCCCTGATGTAGGAGCTAGTATGAAATACTTGGGAACAAAAGGGAGACAAAGAACGCAGGAGAGAGTGGGAAAAGATGAGTTTCTGTCAGGGAGGCAGACTCCTGCAAGCCTCCCAGCGGGCAATAGTGAGGAGTTAAGGTTTTATTCTACATGTGGTGGGAGCCGTCAGACAGTTTGAAACTAGGAGAGTGAGTGACCTATTTTGATTTGTGGTTTATAGTGTATATTTTAAAATAAGAAGTGGTACCAGAAACCTCATTGGTGATGGCAGTCACAATTTTCTGAACTGAAGGCTGATTAATTTACTTTATTAATTCAGTGATTCTAAGTCTTTGTCTCAACTTAGCTCTTAACTGAGAGATCATTTGGCAAGTCGTATAAATCATGATTGACCCTTTTGTTATCAGAAAAATAAGAATTGAAGTATTTTCTCACCCTAAATTTGGAAGTATGACAAGAAGAACTGAAATTACAGCTTTGGGTTGCTTTAAGAATAATGTGTCTTACACATTTCCCATGCAATGTTTTAAAGTGTTCCATATTCCTTTGGAAATGAGAGGAAAAAAGCAAGCAGGAAACATACTGTAGACTTCTGCGGTAGTGGGTCATTAAAAATATAGACGCAGAGCCAGACTACTAAACTGGTATCTCAGCAATCCTGAGAAAGTTACTCAACCCCATCTGTAAAATGGGCATAACCATAGTAATAATAACACCTATCTTATAGAGTTATTGGGAATGTTAAGTGAAATAATGCCCTTGTAAAGTACTTGGCACAGTGATTGGCACTGGATAATGACCACGACTTCCCTGGGCTGTGGCTCTGTGTCGTCAGCCTGCCCACTCCATTTCCATTTGGGGGACTCCTACAGTGCTGTGCTTACCTATGCCCTGCCATCCACTGGAGACTGAGCTCATTGTTTTCTCTCAAGTGCGTGTGACCTAGTCTGGGCCCATCAGAGTTAATATGGTACAGAGACGATGGACTTGCTGTATTTTATTCACGGCCAGGCTGTGTCTGCTGAATGAGGGATTCTGTGCTCCCCTCCCCGCTCTACTGGCTCAAGGTGCTTTGGTACCTAACCTATGTTTTCCAAG
Organism: Eulemur rufifrons; assembly: GCF_041146395.1. Taxonomy (NCBI): domain Eukaryota; kingdom Metazoa; phylum Chordata; class Mammalia; order Primates; family Lemuridae; genus Eulemur; species Eulemur rufifrons. The sequence goes on from NC_090997.1 coordinate 40,762,698, forward strand.
ATCAGTCCTCCAGCCTCCCACTGACACTGTGAGCCCCTAAACTCCCACCAGTTCATCCCCCTTAGCTTTAGATAGCCAAAGTGAGTTTATTTAGTTGCAAACAAACCATTCCTAGTGAGTGCGGGCTAGAACTTTCCCTCTGGCTCTCCCTCCCCTCCCCTTGATTACGTCTTCCAAGATGACCAGGTAGATGGATGACAGCTAATGATAACAGCTTGTGATTACACCAGAACTGCCCAGTCTTGCTTAGTGAGTAGCTCAGAATTCTGTACAGTAGAAAGTCTTTGTTTCACTAAGGACATTTACACTAAATCCCTCCTACACCAAGAAGCAGGAATACAGGCCACTCCCACCTCCTTCCCATGGCACATGGTTAGGACAGCAAGGATAGCACTGGCCAAGCTTGGCTTTGCATCAGAATTATTGATGTGCCTGTTTCTCCTCTGGATTGTTAGCTCCTGGAAAGCAGAAATTATGCATTACTTATTTTTAAATTAGTATTTGATATACATTTCATTCATTAATATAATCTCCTTTAAGGATTAAGACATTGCAGATAATATTAGCTAAAGCTCCCTTTGACAGCTATCTTTAATCCTGTTCCCTTTCACTTCCCAAAGTTAACCAGAATCATCAGTTTGGTGTAGGGCTATCACCTGTGGCTTCCAGACTGTCACCAAACAACTGTCTCCAGTGTGAACAGCATTTCCTGCCACTGTGCAGTGAGAGGACCTACTTGGAGGGTATTGTTTCAGGATTATTTGTTATGCATTTGGTGATTATGGAGAAAATAAATGGTAGAGAGTATGTGTGTACATGTGCACACATGTGAGTATGTATATGTGTTGTGTATTTATAAAGAGTATCAACTGGATGTGTCACTTTGTATAATTAATTTTTCTCTAACATCATGTCTTGGAGACATTTCCACATATGGATCTACCTCCCTCTTTGCAAATTATGAGTGATTTTACACTGTTTGGATATCTCAGAGTTTGCCAGTCTCTTATTAGGTCATTTCTGAATTGTCACTATTATAAACAATACATCAGTGAACATTTGGGTACATGCCCCTTTAGGTTCAAGTATACTTCCTAATATGGATAAATAAGAATCACTGGGTTTCTCATTCATTTTTTGTCTCCCCCACAATATCTGGCTTGCAGTCAGCCTTCAGTAGATATTTGTTAGTTGAATTTGAAGGATTACAACTCACCCTATCCCTTCTAGCTCTTGTTTCCCAAATGGAAATCAAGTCCAGAGGCAAAGTGAGCTGAGATTAATACTACCTGTGCTGAGAACAGAGGCACCTCCTCAGTCCAAGAGAAGACTGGGATGTGTTTCCACAGACATGATCAGGAGACACAATCAGGTCCAATACTAGTCATAATTTTAAAAGACCCTATTGAAATAGGCAGAAAACAAAATCTGAATTATCCCCAAAGAGGTATAACTTCCACAGAAGCAATTAGAGCTATTTCTTTTACAGCATCCAAACTTATCAGCTTCTCCTTTTCTGCAGCCCAAATGCCTTCCATTTAGAGATGAGAAAATTGTTGTTTCCATCATGAATATTAAATGATATTTATGCAATGTTCATCCTCTCTACAGTTTCCATACACTTCATATGGCCTCATTCACTGGCAACAGAAGCACATTAATAGCAAACGCTGAATGATGAATTATTTCTCACGGGAAAGATCGTTAATTTCACTGACCCCCCGTGTCACAATTCAATGCATCACCCCATATGAGGAAGCAGACCTGTGGCGAGGAAACCACAAAAAAGACAAATCAATGCAAAGCTCTGTGATCCAAGACTAAGGTCATTTTTAATGGAATAAAAAGGCACTCCGGGGCTTTAGTTATTATACCACAATCACATGCCACTGTGCCCTCAACTGTAATTAGAGCACCATATACACATCCTAGGATGTTTTCTTCACTGAAAGCTGGAGGAGGCATAAAAAAGGACTATTTATCGAGTCAGTACTAAGACTTAAAACAATAAGTTAAGTGCATAATTAATGAAAGAAAAGTATCCATTTTTTTACCATTATAATTTCTAATTTTCCTTTGCTTGTCTCTACCTCAGCCAGTCACCAGATATAAAGCATCCTGCCCCTAAATAGTGTCAGAATTAATGAGCTCTTTACTGTGGGGTTTCAAACAGTTGGCAACCATGAGGTTGCCTGTTTCGAAGTTACATAGTTTGACTGAGAGCTCCTTGTTGTCAAGGATCAATCGCATCATGCATTGCTTGGGAGGGAGAGCAAAGGTGGTGTTGAAAACAACTGGGTGTCTTACTCATGGTGTGCCCTTTCTGGGAGCACATGAGAGCAACATGTGGAAAAAGTTCCCTGAATAATTCAGGCCCTCGTTGTTTTCTAGTTTTGCTACGAGGTGCCTCCATCAATAAATATTTTCTCTTGAAGAGACTGAAGTTAACTTGTTTTCCTTGTATACCCAAAGTCCTCAACTTGAAAAGTAGTCAAGTGTCAAGATTTATGACTTATAATAATAACCGAGTATGTTCTTGGACTGTGAGGTCTTCTTCATGAGTGCAGCTTCCGTACATTAGCATGGGGCCGTTTCCATCTTTCAAGTTATTTGTTTCTGTCCATATTTTTTAAGCTAATGTAATTTAGTCTACAAGGCAGAATAGGATCCACAGAAAGATACTTCTCAGAAGTAATCTTACCCATCTTGGCCTCCATCTAGTAAGCAATGCTACTCTTGACGTAATGTGGCTGCCTGAAAAGATCCTATTGAGCCAGACTGTAGAGTTCTCAGAAATCACATACTCTGTTTCTTCGTGTGAATTATGATCCCACTCAGGCTGGGATAGATTAACTAAAGCATTTTGGGAATATATTCTTCTAAATTCTTTCCAAGTCATAATTGTTTGTGGAGGAGGAACAAAAGGGAAAAAAAGCTGGACATAATTTAGGATAAAGGGGAGTAGAGAAAAAAGGAAGTGAAAGAGATCATAATCAAGAGAGAGAAAAAAGTGTGTGGAAATCGATGTGAGTTAAATGTTCCCTCTTTGGAGGAAAATATGGAAATGGGATAAAAAAGAGGAAAATTTTCACTAAGCTTAAGGAAAGACTATTTTTATTTGTATTTGCTTAACACGCTAATCAGAAAGAATTCTATTAGTGGCTCTAATTGTTATCATTAATAATGTAAATAGCTAAATCATAAATAGTGCTTTGTACAGTTCCATGGCAATAAATTTGACAATCTTAAGGAAAATGAACTATTTTCTAAGGATAAATGTATAACCAAGATAGTAAAAGGAGCTAAAGGGATTGGAAGTTCCAAGAAACAAATAATCATACAGGAAATGAAGAGAAATGCCAAAGAAATATTCTCTCGTTGCCCTAGGTACCTTACCCAGATAGATTTGTGAGTAGATTTTTTTCCCCCTAAATATTTCCTAAATAAATAATTTTCATGCTATTTAAATGATTCCAGGGACTAGAGAATGAAGAAATGCTTTATAGCTTATTTATGTATAGTTAGCAAAACTCCACCATAGCACAATTTCACTTATAAATTAATACAAAAATAATAAAAGATATTAACATGGCATGGCAAAATACAATATTTCTCTAAATGCAAGAATGGTTTAATAATAGGACATTTGTTAATATAAATATGATTAATACATAATATAATTATAGTACTTCTCTTACTTAATATTATTCTAGATGTGATTGCCAATACATTCAGAGGTAAACACGAAACAGGAGGTATAAATATTGGAAAGGTGAACATAAAATTATTTGTACATGGAATGATTATTTCATCTTCCTGAACAATTTAAACAAAATGGCTTTAAAAAAACATGTTAGAACTAATAAAATTCAGCAAGGTGACTTGTTACAAGTTTAATAAATTTTCCATACTCTAATAATAACTAGATAGAAAGCATAATGTGAAAAATGATCAGTTAATATAGTAAGACCGCAAAGTAAAATAATCTGAATGTGAATTTAGCAAGTAATATGCAATACTTCTTTACCAAGAGACTAAATATAAGTTTTCCACATTGAAAAGAGGTCAATCATTTCCAAATAAGTATAAACATTTTGTTAATTTCAGTAAAAGTCCCAATTTCCCAATGTGACTTTTGATACTTGATCAAGTGATGATGGGGGACTTGTAGTTTATAAAATGCATCACAAAGCCAGCATTTAATAAAATATGATACAGGAATAGAAAAAGAGACCAATGAAAGAGAAGAATGCATTTAGAAACATTCCTAAATAAACATAAGAATTTGTCATATGATAAAGGTAGCACCTTAAGCCAGTGCGGAAAGACAAAATATTCCATTAATGGTGTTAGAACCACTCTAACCTTGGAAAACAGTAAGGTTAGTTCTTTACCTCACCCATTTTCTTACTTTGAAATAAATTCCATATGGTATAATAATATATGCTTTAAAAAAAAACCCATAAAGTTACTACACAAAAACACTAGTAAATTATTACATAATTTTCAGGTAGGGCAAGTCTTTCTAAGCATAACATTCAATGCAAAAACCATAAAGAGAAAAAGCATGTTAAAATTGCCTATATGGCAACTTGAAATATATATGGTAAAAAAGCATTTTTTAAAAAGGTTAAAACACAAACTGCAAACTTTGAAAATATTTGCACCATATATGATAATGTATTACTTTCCTTTATATATGCACATGTACATACAAATGAAGCAGTAATCAAAATTTTTAAAAATCCCCGAACAAAAGTGGGCAAAAGACATACATAGGAAATTCACGGAGAAATGCAAATATTCAATAGAAATGCTCTACTTATAAGTAATTAAAATGCAAGTTAAAACAAAATATCAATTTTGGAATTATAGGTTAGCAACAATTAAAAAGAATAATATATTATTGAAAGATTGGAGAATGGACCTGCTGGTTTAATTCTGGTGGGAAAGACTAGAAATTAGTATGACTGTTCTTGAGAACAAAATATGTATTAAAGCACTTAAAATCTGCATATCCTCTTGGCATAGCAATTCTAATTTTTCTCAAATAAACAATTTGTAAAATTATAAATAATGATTATACAAGGATATTTATTGGTTAAAAATTACAAATTTATTAAAATTTCACCTCTAAACACATACTTCCTGTATGATCCAGGAATTATATTCTTGGGTGTATTTATCCCAAAGAAATAAAAATTTACAGTTACATACAAAACCTATATATATTCATAGTAGCTTTATTTGTAATAATCAAGTACAGGAAGCACCCCAGATTCCTTTCAACTGGTAAATAGATACACAAACTGTGACACATCCATTCAATGGAATATTATTCAGTGATTAAAAAGAATGAACTATTGATCAACATAACAACTTAGATGAATCCTAAGGGTATTATACTGAATGAAAAAGCCCATCACAAAAGGTTGCATTTGATTCTACTTATATAACATTTTTGAAATGACAAAAGTATAGAGATGGTGAAGAGATCGGGGATTTCCAGAGGATTAGAATTGAAGAGAAGAGTGTGACTGTTAAGGGATAACACAAAGAAGTTTCTTTGTGGTGATGGAACAGTTCTATGTGCTGATTCTGGTAATGGTTACATGAATCTCAGTACATGTGATAAAAATTTCATAGAACTATGTACACACACACGGACACAATCACACACATGCATGCACATAAAAACTGGTAAAATCCTAAAAGGTCTGCAGTGCAGTCAACAGTGTTGTACCAATGTCTATTTCCTGGGTTTGATAAAAATGTACTATAATTATGTAAGGTGTTATCATTGGGGAAAGGTGGATAGAGGGTACACGAGCACTCTGTAATACTTTGGCAAGTTCTTATGAGTCTAAAATTACTTTAAAATAAAGAATTAAAACGTACTACTATACGTTCAAGACCCTTATCAAATGGTTTCACTTACTTGAAGCTCTTCCTGTCACTTGATCCATTTTCCCATTCTGATTTGATTTGATATTTCTCTCTCTTTCTCTCTCTTTCAAAGAGCATCATTCCTCTTGCAAGACACTTAAAATGCTCAGCTTTTTAGTTAGTTTGCTTTTGTCTTACTATTCTGCTAGATTTTAAGGTTTTTGAAAACAAGGACAATGTCATTTGAATCTTAGTATCTCTTCATCTTTGTCATTTACACTGAATGTGAAAAACACTATCTCTAGCATAGTTTATCGTCAATAATATTTGTTACTTAATTTCATTTAATTCAAATTCATAAAGTTCCTCCTAGTTGTGGAAAAGTAAAAGGGGTTAAAATACTTGTTTCACCACTTCCACTTTGGTGAATGTGGTCCTTAACTGTCATGAACATACAAAATGAAGACAAAAGTATGAAAAATACCTAAAACATTTAACACACTGTAAAGTTTCAATAATAATATTTAATGGATTAGGTAAAATTAAGATTCACTTTTCGTATGAAAGAAAAAAAGTGATATTTTTAATGTATAGTCCATCTCTCTGGGTTCTTTAACTGTTGATATTATGAAAGGATTTGTTATGAAATTGAATTTTGGTGATGCATGTTGTTGTGTGTTTTTTTTCTGCTACAGTAGCTCCTAAAATCAAAAGAAGAGAAGCAAATTATCAAGTTTCTAAATGATGTGCTATAATTGTATTGATTTTCTTGAGGCACAAGATAAAAATCAATCCTCTTTGCAACATTCCAATGAATATGGCCTATTTTTAAAAATCATGTTATTGAGTATGATTTACATACAAAAAGCTGAACATATTTAAGGTATATAATGTTACAACTTGATTAATTTGAAGATAAGCATATACCAGTGAAACTATCACCACAATCAATGCCATAAACATATCCATCATCTCCAAAAGCTCTCGTATTATTATTTTTGTGTGTAATAAGAACACTTACAATAAGATTAACCATCCTAGCATATTATCAAATATTTAAAATAATATTGTTAATTATAGGCATTATGCTGTACAGTAGATCTGTAGGACCTATTTTACATAACTTAACCTTTATACCTTTTGACCAAAATCTTTTCATTTTCCCCTCTCTCCAGCCTCTGGCAACCACCATTCTACTCTCTTTTATGAGTTTGACTATTTTAGATTGCTCATTTAAGGGGGATCAAGGGAGTATTTGTTCTTCTGTGTCTGATTTCACTTAGCATAATGTTTTCCAGGTTAATTCATGTTGTCACAAATGGCAGGATTTCTTTTTTTAAAAGGCTGAATAATATTGCATTGCATGTATATATCACATGTACTTTATCCATTGATGGACACTTTGGTTGATTCCATATCTTGGCTACTGTGAATACTACTACAATGAACATGGGAGTTCAGATATCATCTTCAACATATTGATTTCATATACTTTGGATATATACTCAGAAGTTGGATTGATTGATCATATGGTAGTTTTATTTTTAATTTTTTGAGGAATTCCTTATTGTTTTCCATAGTGTCTGCACCAATGTACATTCTCACCAACTGTGTACAAGGTTCCCTTTTCTCTACATCCTCTCTAACGCTTGTAATATCTTGCTTTTTTGGATCATAGCAATCCTAACAGGTGTGAAATGATGTCTTATTGTGGTTTTGATTTGCATTTCCCTGATGATTAATGATGCTGAGCATCTTTTCATATAATTGTTGGCCATTGTATGTCTTCTCTGGAGAAATGTCTATTCAGGGTTATTTTTTTTTTTTTTTTTTACTACTGAGTTGTAGAGTTAATATTGTTTAAATGTCCATCCTAGCTAAAGTGATCTACAAATTCAATGTAATCCCTATCAAACTCCCAATGGCATTTTTTACAGAAACAGAAAAAAAAAGTCCTAAAATGCATATGGAACTACAAAAGAGCCCCAAATAGCCAAATCAATTTTGAGCAAGAAGAACAAAGTTGGAGGCAACACACTTTCTGATTGCAAAATATATTATGAAGCTATAGTAATCAAAAAGTATGGTACTACCGTAAAGACAGACATAAAAACCAATGAAACACACAGAATAGAGAGCCAAGAAATAATCCACACATATACGGTCAACTGATCTTTAAAAGGGTGACACGTGTACACAATGGGAAAAAGTCTCTTCAATACATGATGCTGGGAAAACTGGAAATCCACAGGCAAAAGAATGGAATTGGACCCTTATTTTACAGCTAATAGAAAAATAAATTCAAAATGAATTAAAGGCTTGAATATAAAACCTGAAACCATAAAACTCCTACAAGAAAATAGGAAAAATCTTCTTGACGTAGGCTTTGGCAATGATTTGTTGTATATAACAGCCAAAAAAGGCAAAAATAGACAAGTGGAACTACATCAAACTAAAAATCTTCTGCACAGAAAAGGAAACAATCAAAAAAATAAAAAGGCAAGCTATAGAATGGGAGAAAATATTTGCAAACCATATATCTGAAAAAATGTCTAATATTCAAAATAAGGAACTCCTACAACTCTCTCTCTCTCTCTCTCTATATATATATATATACACAAACACATATACACACACACATATATATGGCCCATTTTGGAGTTTCTTTGGAGGAAGTCAAGAAAGTAAAAGTCTCCTAGTGCTTCCCAAACCTAGTAGTGTGTTAGAATAGATGTAAATGTTTCATGTTGCCGTATTCTCATATTCTCACATCCCTAGTCAAGAAATTATCCTGTATACCCTGCTCTTTTGATGGATTAAAAGGAGAGACAAGAACATTCTCTTATTTACACTTAAAATAATTGTTTTTTTCTCATAAAGAAAAAGAGGCAATTTTATATAATATTTTGCTGTCAGCCGGCTTTTCGGCAGAGATCATGTAAATTTATGTAAGTAGAATCTCATACAACAGCACAGGATTTGCTGAATAGTCACCATTCTATGATGAAAATGAATGACAAAGTTATAATTTTATTTTGTTCCTTTCCTAGAGTGTGTGTGGATAAAACTGAGTTACCGTTTTTAAGTTATTGGCAGAACCAAATCCAACCATGCTTTAAAGAGCTGTGCTGTAAAGATTAAACAGTTCTCCTACAACCTAGCTTCCTTTCATGCTGCATGCTGAGTTCCTTTTAAGAAAAATAACTGAATGAAGGATAAACATAAAAATCTGGGTTCTTTCATTTGTCCTCCTGGAGGTCTTGTTTTTTTTTTTTTTTTTAACTCTGATTTCCTTTGGATAGCAGACAGGGCTTGATGTCAGAGGTCTATGACTTTGCCTTGTTTTGCTAACTGATACAAAATGCCACTTGGGTGTGGCTAGATAGGAAATCAAAAATCCTACCCTGTGGGTCTTATTAATGTCAGCTATGGAGCAAAACAAGGACTATTGATCCTTAATTAGATGACATGATTTTAATCATTCATGGGATGCTCAAAGCAGATTTACTTTTCCATTAAATTACATTATATGCACCTAACGGGTAAAATCACACCTAATGGGTACAATGCACATTATCTGGGTGTTGGACACATTTATAACTTTGACTCAAACTGTACCAAAGCAATTCATGTAGCCAAAACATTTGTACCTTCATAATATTCTGAAATAAACAATAATAAAAGTATAAAACAAAACAGTTGACTAAGTAAAAGTTTTCCCCAATACAAATCTCATTCCTTTATTCCTCTGGTATAATCACTATTAAGAAATAATTTAATGTGTATCCTCCCACATGTTTTCATGTTTCTATATGGACATCTGTGGGGAGGGGGGTATGTTGTATGGGTGGATATTCCTTTTAATACAAATCGATCTGTACTATTTATCTTGTTCTGCAATCCAGGTTTGAAAAAATAAACAATGGACATATTTTCTTATCAGAACATATTAATGTACTTAATTTTCCCTTCTCTACCAAATTTATTTATCTATCATTTTAGATTTCATAAATATACATAAACACATTCTTGTTAAAAAATATGTTTCAGTTTTCACTGCCATTTATCTAGAACATACGTGAGGGAAGATCATAGCACGTCTTCAGAGAGTATACCTTGTGCTGCGATCTTTCCCTCTTTCCTCTACTTCCCCACCTGTGCTTTCTGCCTTCATTATATGTCACTCTCCAGCACAACCGGCAAGTACACACGCAAGACATGACCAACCCTGTGCAGTGCAGGGTGGATTTCAAGACATAAACAATGCACTGTTCAGGCTAAATCTCTGCCAGAGTCCCACATTATTTCTGTTTGATTGGCACAGACGTAAAGCATTTTATGAAGCATTCTGGGAACTGCTCCACTTTCTGCCATTCTCTCCTCATTCATTTTTCTCTTCACAAATGGCTCTCAAAAAAATCATAGCCAGGACTAGAGCAAGCTCTTTAGTTAAGAAATTCTGACTCTTAAAAGGGTCTGAGACTCTGCACCTCTCCCCCATTATGCATCTTAAAGCAAAAATCAACCACTAAATACATATTATATTTTTTCTGGATTTTGTGAAGTTTTCAGTAAATTTTTGCTTACTGAAAGTTTGTGATTTATTTTTCACTTCTAAAGAAATGCCTGCTTTTATGATTAATTTTGTATTTGTGATTTTGTCTTCTTTTTTTTTAAAGAAGGTCACATTAATTTTGTAATCTTTAAACTCCATTACACCTGAATAGTTTTCTTACAGCTGGTATTGTTCTTATACTTTATGCATATTTTACAAATATTTTAAGATATATTGAACATTTAGTTAAAATAGTAAAATTTTTTTTAAAAAAAGGGAAGCCTTTTGCCTTAGAACTGCCAATCCTGCCCTGCTGTTCTATGCTGGTTCCAGTTCTAGGTTCACACTTTTCTCCTTATGACTCAGTCCCTATTTTAATACTTAATTCCAGTGTGTTATTTCTCCTTCTCACTCCTCACTCATCATTCCACCACACCTTTCAATGCACAACCTTCCTTTATCGTATCCCCTTGAGATCCAATCTTCTAGTTCCTCTGGAAAAGCATCTTCCGTTAACACTTTGCTCTTACCTGTCCCTGAAACTTTGGCTGTTGCTAGAGTTCCCTGACACTTTGTGTGCAGCCTGGATCCTTCTGTTGCCTTCTTGCCAAGACCATGCCCTTCACCTTCCATGCATATGGTAGCATCTCCCTGACCCCAATTCTCAGTCCTTTTGCCCACTGCTGAGTTCTCCCCTTACCACCAGCCTCATCCCAGTCCAGTCTCTAAGATTTTTATGTGACCTTACTTGTGTTTGACCTGATTTGGGGGAGAATACACGCCCCTTCCCAGTGACAGCGAATACACTGGAAAGATCACTTGCCTCTCTCCTGCCTGGCTTGTTTTCCATGAACCTTCGTGGTGTTATATGTTTTCTCAGGCTGTAAACCCAGAGTTCACTTTGATATTGCCTCCTCTTTGGCTTCCTACATACTCATCCTGCCAATTCTTTGTTTTTCCTTTCATTCAATTTAATCTCCACTCCCATCGCTTGGTTCAAGCCTTTACTGCCAACAATATAATGATGATCATTATTTTTCTTATAACTTTCTCTGGCCCAGGCACTGTGCTAAGTGTTTTGCCTTTATATTTCACTTAATTGTCATAAAAATATGATGATAAACATGCTATTATTATGTATTTTTGTTGTGGTGAAAAACTGAGATTTAGAAATATGAATAACTTGACAAAGGTCATTTGACTAATAGATGGCAGAGTCAAACATCAAATTCAGGATATTCTGCAAGAGTATCCTTACTGCAACACTGTTGCTTTACTATTGGCCTTACCTGCACCAACTGTCACTTCCATAATTTTATATATAGCTCTTTAATGGCTTTCCATTGCCTAAAGGATAAAGTCCAAACTTTTTTACATTAACCCTGGAACCAAATTTTCTTTGTGAACTTTATAAATATAACCCATTGCCCCCTCCTTTCTCTAATCTTATAAAATCCCATTCGTTCTTCAAAGTACTTTTCAGTTCTCACCTTCTCAATAACATCATTCTCAAGCTCCCAACTCATAACCAACTCTGCAATTCTTGAAAGATAATTGTCCTATGCTACTGTATTTATTTATTTACTTACTTATTTTCTTTTTCATGTGATCATTTCTTTTCTCTCCAGTTAGTTTGAAGCATTTCTAAAAGCAGATATAACGGTCTTATATACCTTTTTATTCATCACAACACTTACCAAAATGTCTTTCATAAGGTAGTTCAACAATTATATGTTGATTAATTTCCTAAATTTTCTACATCCAACTGTTGAGTCTTATTTTGTAATGCACAATAGCAATAGAGAAATTAATTTGAAGAGTTTTTAAGTGTAATTTTCTGGCAGATTTTCCTACACTAGAAAACCCTCAGTGGTATCTCTCATTTGTGGCTGACCATTCCCCATGAGGCCACTCAAACAACAACAACAACAACAACAACAAAACCAGTTTAACATTAGGGACTGAATCATAGCATCAGGTGTTCTAGTTTCCAGAACATCTTTTCTATCATTTTTTTCCCCAAAACAAATTGAATCTATTGGTTAGAAAGAACATGAGACTAAAAGAAGATGAGAAGTGCAATGAACCTGACAACAACCCAAAGGGCCAATTTTAGAGATGCTAAAGCACACCCATTTCACTGCCTTGAGTAACTTTTGGTTTCACAGAAAGACTTTGGGAAGATTCAGTCACAGGAAACCAAGACAATGCAAAGGGAAAGGAGACAACTAAAGTGGCCAGCAGGTTGTATCATCAACTTCATTCCACCTCCCTACCACACACTTATAATCTTAGTAAGGTAGTCATACTCTTGTTCCAGTGACAGTAAGGGTTGATGAGGATAGTGGTTTCCCCCAGAATTTCTGTGAGTAATCCTATAGCTACACCAATGTAGTAATAGAATGATCTCTAGAAAGTTGATGCTTTTTCAAATTTAAGCAGTGTAGATATAAAATCCCTTAAAAACTGTTATTTTTATTGACCTGAAACATATATATGAAGTAAAAACATTGCTTGCTATGCAAATTCAGCTTCTAGATGAGTCCACAATTTACCTTCCAGCCATGTTGCTGCCATTGAACCCACTCTGTGTAGAATTCTGAAGCTGCCTCTGATGAATGGGCAAATTTGTTGTCATTTCCTTGGAAGCTTTCTTGAGGAGATTACATATTTTGTTTCACATTTAGTTTCTAAAAATCAGAATCTTCTTGGAATCATCAAAGTGCTTCCAGACTACTGTTCCACCATCACCATTGCATATCACTTGTGTCAACTCCCTGACGTTATCTCCCTAAAGTACTTAGAACAGTATCTGGGATATAGTGAGCATTAAATGCATGGGTGCCATTATTATTATAACCCTCAGGTGTTTCCAACATCCTTCAGCAGGGGTATGCTGGAGCCAGCTCATCTGATTTATTTCTAGGAATTTAACAAGCCAATTGTTAAACATGCCCATTATTAACAATTAAATTATATTAACTTATAATTCAATAAATTACACTAAAAATGAAAGTCATAAACACTCAGAACTTATCAATTCCCAATTATTTTCCTACGTTTTAATATTACACATACCCTTGAGGTTATTTAACTCCGTTATATCAGCAGGGTAGAAATACCATATGATGGTGTGCTACGACATATCTCTTTCTCACTCCATGTATGTTGTCCCATTGGTAGCTTGAAAATGGTCATGATGGCAACATGTCACAACAGAAAGTAGCCAGCACTACAAATCAGCACTTGATTTATCGTTCTGTTGATTGTTTAGGCAAAAGGAAATGATGGAGAAAATGTTAATAATGCAAATTAAACTTAACAGTGTGTTGTGTCTAATATTGAAACTGAAAGAGGTTTCAATGTTATGAATATAACATTATACAAGAGTCAGAAATAGTTCAACAATAAATTATGTATAAGATTTAATGACAAAAAAATTATTGGGAAAAGAAGTAGTAGATTGGGATGTAACTTCATTTATCAAATCATAGTTGCATTGCAATCATACACTGGCTATGTATACAAGAATTTTGCAAAAATTAACAAAAGCATATTCTGGGAATCAATTGGATATGTGTAATTTACAAAAGGATATTGAATATTTTATCATTTATAAATTGTGTGCTATACATTCTTTATATATGTAAAACTTATAATAAACACATGTGTGTATATATACATATACATACATACACACATGCATTTTTCCCTAAAAGCTTTATTATGAAACATTCACCAGTACACCACTGCCTTTAGATTTTCTTATCACTCAAAAGATAGAATAAGGGAAGAATTGTTTTACTAAGGATGGAATGCATACAGAAAGGAGATGGTGAAAAGGAAAAACGGGCATCGCCTTAGAAAACCATGTAATCATTCAAATAGTAAATATTTATAATCAATTAGATATTGCTGCATAGCAAACTACCTCCAACTCAGAAACTTAAAGAGAAGGTTTTACATTGCTCTGAGTCTATGGCTCGGCTGTATAGGTCTCTCATCTGACCCAGGTTTAACTGCACATGTACCCACTATCAGTTGGGGTGCCACTGGAATCTAGCCGGTCTAGGATGGCTTCATGCTTATATCAGGCAATGGCTGGGTGATGGAGGTAACTGGGCCGCATGTATCCATCTGCCAGTGGGATACCCTACCTTATTTTTGTAGCATCTGGGCAGGATTAACACAAGGCGTCTTGAAGCCTAAGCTCAGAAATGGCATAAAACTCATTTTTTCTTCATTCTGCTGGCTAAAAGAAGTCGCAAATCCAGCTCAAATTCAGGAGGTGGGAAAATAAATTCCACTTCTTTTCTTCTTATTATTTTAATTTAATTTAATTTAATTAATTTATTTTTGAGACAGGGTCTTGCTCTGTCACCCAGGGTGGACTACAGTGGTGTGATCATAACCCACTGCAGCCTGGAACTCCTGAGCCCAAGCAATTCTCCCACTTCAGCCTCCCAAGTAGCTGGGACTACAGACATGAGCTACTTCACCTGCCATAAATAAACACCACATCTTGCTGGGAGTCTGTGAAATCATATTGCAAAGGGTATGAATGTCGAGAGGCATGAACAGTTGAGGCCATCACCTACCAGGATGTTTTCTGCCATCTACATGTACTCAACCCGGCAGAAAGCTGAAATCTTATTTACCTTGGTTAAGCAAATGGCCTGTAAATGGGGCCAGCTCAGCTGCAAACAGACAAACAAAATCCTATTTGTCCCTCAATGATGGTCCTGTTCTCTTCCTCCATTTTCTGAATATTAGCAATTCAGTAGATCTATTGTAGATAAAGATAAAGTAGCTAGAAATTAGTCTTGGTTCCTTCCTTCACCTTATGACTACGCTATTTCATCTCCTCTGTCTTCCTCAATCAAGATGGGTCTATATTCTTTATTTTAATTTTAACTGGGAAGAAGCTTTGTAATGTATTAATGGAAATGTAGTAGAAAAGAAAAAAAAAATGTTCTAAGCATCTTCCTCCATTGATGATTCTTCTGGAAAGCACTATCAGACAAGAGCATGCCATGTTTCAGCCATTGAAGGAAATTAAAACAAACATTCTCATCAGCTGTGGTTCATGCTGCAGCAGACTTCAGTGTTACCCATGACTAAAATATGCCCCTCCTTTTGATAATGAAGATCTTGGGTCTTGCTTTACCCCTGGTATCATTCATCCCATTCTGGTTGGCACTGGTCTGTGGCTGCACTCCCAGAATCGGTACATTCCCAAGCCAAGCCATTCTTCTCTTTTATGTTATGTCTCCTTCATTGGCAGAAGGAGTCTCAGTGAAAAGGAAACAGATATGGGCTGTGTAAATACGGCGTATTACTGGGTTGAGAGTGAAGTAATGTTAGAGGAAGTTTGAAATTTTGCAAAGTAATAACAATTAAAAAGTTCAAGCATAATCACATGTAACCATCATACATGACATGAAAGATAAAGAGACTACAAGCAAATGGTAAGGGAAGACAAAGATGGGTATCGGTGTGTACACAGAGGTAAGAAAAGGGCCCTCAGGAGAGTAATATAACTTCTCCTTTTGGAGGCAAGCACAAGGCAGTTTAATTCCACTTAGTCCTCTATTTGTCAAAATTGTTTTTATGATCTCTTCTATGCCTAGCCAAGTTTTCTCTAATCCAGTGCTCCTCAGACTTGACTGTGCATGAAAATCACTGGGAGAGCTTCTTGAGAGGCAGATTCTGATCCAGTAGCTCTGCAGTGAGGTCTGAGATTTAACGTTTCCAACAAGCTCACAGGTGATGTCCACGCTGCTGATTTGGAGCCCCACTCTGAGTAGCGAGGCTCTTCTCTATAAGACACTATACTGGGGAGTAGGAGGGGGACAAGGAGTAAGAAGATCTAGTACCTTAGAAAATGAGGTCAAAACAATTCTCCAACTTTGAGCTATGAACTTTGACATTCCATATCAAACTGATTTCAGAAACCTATTATGATTGCTTTTATAAAATAAACAATATATATTTTTTTAGTTTTGCTGATTTCTGGGATTTGAGGCCAGTTGGTTCCTCAAATGTTAAGTCTATGTTTATGTAATGGAAAAAGAATCTAGACTTATATCAAGGATGCGATAAGATTCTTTTTCTTATATGGATGAATTTGTGAAGCCACAAAAATAAACATCAATTTCATTCCGTTTGTAAAGGCATACATATGTCATCTAAGTCAAAATTGTGGATTTTAAGGTAAAGGACGTACAACATAATTTTGGAGTTTCTTTTTAACAAGGAGCAATAACTTTCAGTCTAGCCAGAGGTAACCTAGTCTAAGAAAATGCTCTGTAAATATACGAGGGATACGGATTTCCTCCCTCTCTTTCAGAAGCTTCTGGCTAGAAAAAATATCTCGAAATAAGATTTCCACTTGCAAAATAAAGCAATATCTTTGCTGGTGATGTAGTAAGAGAAAAGTCTGATTCTTTTCATTTCCTGGTTTGGAAAAGCAAGGCACAGAGGAGTTGGTCCAAACTGATGCAGTCATTAGCTCCAGGGGAGGCATGGCAATGGAAAGGCAGCCCACCGGCACTGAGGGCATTGTGCCTCCCTCTCCCCATGCTGCCTGCCTGCTTAAAGTCCGTCCAACTTGGTTTCCTGTCTCCTCGACTTCTTACCCTCACACATTATCATTGTCCCCTTGGCGACGATGGCTTTCATCATTGATATGCTAGAACTTTCTCCCAGACAGTTTCTAATGCAGTTTGCCAGTGAGATGCTAAGATCTGGGTTTCAGGAAGAGCGACTGTTCTATTTTTCATCAATATTTTTGCCCAGCTCTACTAGTATTGATACAAAATTTCATTTGCTGCTTCTACAGCTCCCATCATCTATAATAAGGGTTTGAGAAATCCTATCTTGGGACTCTGACCTTTCCCTCCCATCCTGGCTTCCTTTCCCATGGCCCTTCCCAATCCCATCACTGAGGCACATCATCCCACCACTCATGGCTCAGTTACTCAGAGTCGGGAAGGAAAGAAAAAGTGAACTGTCTTATTTTGGAGACGCTTGTCTCATCCAGAACGTAAGCATTTGTTCTATCCTTCACAACTAGGATGATCAAGTAATTCATAGTCTAAATCGGGACACTTTTGAAAACAAAAGAGGTGAGAATAAAATTAGGCCGAGATTGCAGGCATAAATTAGGACTGTCCTGGGCATATTGTAACACACGGCCACCCTATTGATGTCTTGTACAGGTCTCTCTGTGGGCTCCTCCAAGATTCCACTGAAAAAGGTCTTGAATGCTAGGAACTTTAGTGGACCCTGACCAGTAATTTATGAGTAAAATGTAAGGTGGAGCCTCTAGAAGTTCCACTACATTGTAACTTTCAGGTGTCGATTGATTTAATAATTTTAGTTAATAAAAACTTAAGTTATAATGACTACATACAGAGATAAGCACAAAGCAATGGATTAAAGGAAGAGCTAGGACTTATTTTAATCTTATTTATTTGTTCTTGCTCACAGCTGACTTAAAACCTTTACTGTTTGTTGGATGTAAAACATTTTGTGTTTGCTTAACACTTACATCAGAAACCAATGTTGGTTAGAAGGAGAAACCTAGAAGTTCACGTTTAATTACCTTTGGCTCTCCACTCCCATTCTTTGTTTAAGAGCCAAGCTTATGTTTAATTTAAAAAGGAAAGCAAGGTTGAGAAGTGATTCAACTGTACTATCTATCTACATTTTATAGTATAGAGGTTCTTTTGCACAGTGACATCTAAACCCCTCGTGGGCAAACGCAACAACACAAAGAATAGGATATTACTGTATGATCTTAAGCTGCTTTATAGATACTACACCTAAAATATTTTCCCACTTGTTTCTTGGCAACCCTAATCCTTGTCTCCAATAGTCTCCTAACTTTAGTCCCCTTGAATTCAATAGCGGCTTCTGTTATCTTTTGCAAATTCTATTCTGAACCTGTAATTTCCCAGTATAAAACCTTTCAAGGGAACCCCATAAAGACATTTCCAAGATCTTTAACCCAATTTACAAATCCCTCCATCATCTATGCCCCTAGCCTCATCACTGAACAAGTAACTTGCTAACATTTGTTTAATGGTTGTAACCAAAGATAAAAAAGACATGTGCCAAGGCCTTTCCCTCAAGGGATTTATTCTCTTTGAACAGGTAGTTACAACACTGGTTTGGGATGAACTGAGATTGCCCAAGTGCTGGTTTGAGAATAGTTTGTATTTATTTGTTTATTTAGCTATGCTTGGTGGTAATGGGGAAACAAGTAGAGGGAACTGAGATGGGACTGAAATTGCTTTAGCCTAGCAAGCAGGTAGAGGAATTAGATCCTAAGATGTGGACAAGAGCTAAAAACTAGAGGAGTAAAAACATGGTAAGGGAAGGGAGAAGAGAGACTAAGAATGGAGGAGAACTTTCCAAACTATTTTTAAATATCTTTCAAGTTGTATGAACTCATTCAGTCAAAAGAGGCTTACGTTTTATGCCATAGATGTCGACCTTTTGACTCAGTGAGTCTCAATGGTGACTGCACATTAAAGTCAAAAAGGTACTTGCAGAACGACACTTCCCAGGACTCACCTCCAGATGTTCTGCTTTGACTGGTCTCAGGTGGGCCTGAAAAGCGTTGTGTTCAAAAGCCTCCCCCTCCAGGTGACTCTTGTGAAGATTAAATGAGATTACCCATGTGGATGCACTTTGCACAGGGTTCTCTAAAGGTTGGCTCTTATTGATAAGATTACTAAATCAATAGCCATTAAATTTCAAAGCAAAGGGGGAAAAGAGCTCAGTTTTGGACTTTGCTAGGGCCTAAGCTTACTTCAGAATGAATCTTTGAACTGAATCTTAAAGTCCTAGTTAGGTGAAGAACGGAACCATGCAGCCCAGGAGAAGGAAGAGCATATACAAAAACACATAGGTGAGAAATAATCTCTGCAGAAAACACTTCATTTTCTGCTTCATTCAACAACCATTTATTGCATCTTTAGTCCATGCTTCACATTGTCCTATTCACTGGGGACACAAGGGTGACTGGCAAGAAAGTCACAAACTAAGGTAAATTGGACAAAGCAAGGCTGTCTTCCCCTCTAGGGTGCTTAAAATGGTGGGTTGGTCAAGTTGAAATTTAAAGGCACCTTTAGGAGCAAACAAGGGCCAGCAACTCCCTACAGGGAAGTTCTCATGCATCAGCTAATGCAGAGTCAAAGAAATGGATGTCAGGAAGGATGGACATGAAAGTTCCAGTGTGATTAGCCACACAAGAGTACAGTGCATGAGTAGGGGTATCACATACATCCTCTTCTTGGCACACTGCAAAGTACTCTGCAAATTTGAAACAGCATTAGCATTATTATTGTTATTAACTCTTTAAAGCAAATGTTAATGAATTGAGAGAAAAAATTATTTTTAATGCCTAGTAAATATTAATCCCCAGAAACCTATAGAGTGTGTTTAATATTTAATGTATTAAAATTGAAACATTTATTCAGATTTTCATATATGAAGTGACCCAGTTCTCCCAAGTTTTGGTAGTAGTCTCAAACCCTTTATGGAAAGGTACATAAATTCACAAACTTATATACATAATTATTGAGACTGTAACTCTTGCCAGATATCCACCCCCACAATTTCCATCTTCCTAAGGAAATACATGTATAAATCGAGGGCAACTTGCCTGGTTAGCCCAGGGAAAACCAGGACCAAGGACAAGGGATCCCACCCCTCCCTGCTGCCCGCTGGGCACTGAGGCTGTTCCATAAAGGGGTTGAGAGTTGTGAGGGGAAGCTGGATCGAAGAAGACCAGCTGCAACAAATAACAAGTCTGTGCAATGGTTTGCAAATATGATCCTGGTACCAGCTGCTTTGTTACTACCTAAGAACTTGATAGAAATGCAGATTCTCAGTTCCCACCCAGGAAAGACCAAGCCAGAAACTTTGAGGGTAGGATCCAATAACCTGTGCTTTAACACACTCTCCAAGTAATTTGATGAATGCTGAAATTTGGGAAACATTAGATTAGTGGTCCCCACTCTTGGCTACTGACTGAATTTACTTAAGGACTGTGTTTGTTTGCTAGGGCTGCCATGACAAATATCACAGACTGGGAAGCTTAAACAAAAATCATTTTTTTCACAGTTCTGGAGAATAGAAGTTTGAGATCCAAGTGTTGGCAGGGTTGGTGTCTTCTGAGGCTTCCCTCCTTGGCATATAGATAGTCATTTTCTCCCTGTGTCTTCACATGATCTTTCTTCTGTCTCTTGTCTTGATTTCCTCTTCTTAATAAAGACACCAGTCGTATTGGGTTAGGGCCCACCCTGATGACCTCATTTCAACTTAATTTCCTTTTTAAAGATACTATCTCCAAATATAGTCACAATTTGAGGTATTGAGGGTTAGGACTTCAATGTATGAACTTTAGGTGGACACAGATCAGCCCATAACAAGGATCTTTAATTAAACAAATAGCAATATCACATGAGACCAACTAAATCTGAATTCAGGGGGCCTAGGCATAAGTATTTCTTAAAAGCTCTCTTGTGATTCATATGTGTGGCTAGGGATAAGAACCAGTCTGTAATGGGTAAAAAGCTAAACAGTTGGCACACATCAGGGCATTTGGCCATCCGTGGCCAAGTGCTGCATAGTCAGGCAGGCAGACCCTAGCGAGAGCAAAGGGTGTTATAGGCAGCAGGAACTCAACCATGGGAAGTCTGGCTTAGGACAGCATATTTTGCCAAGCCCCGAGCCAAAAGTGGATAGATTGAGAATTCAGTTAATATAGTAGCAATGTGGATAGGAGGCAGTTCATAAGAAACCAACATCAGAATAAGTGTAAAAGGTTATAACTCAGCCACAGTTCACACAGCAGGGAGCACAAGTTTGTGACCAGGGCTCCTGGCCAGGAAGTTGTCCACAAGGCCAGAGGATGTAGCTGCAGAAATGCAAGAGACAGCAGTGAAGAAAGTAGATGGCATCTTAGCCTTTTACAAGACAGCCTACCTTTTGATACCTTGAATACATGTATCTTTCTACAGTGTTTTATACAAAAGGAAGAGAAAACAAGACAGAAAGTAACAACAACAAAACCACTGCCCTGAAGATAGAATGTATACATGGATTGATGATGCTTTGTGAAGGGCTATCCAACTCCTAGTGAGTTCCTCGACTTTATTTCCTGTGGGTGATGGGGAATCTCACAGAGTGGCTGATTAAACTTCTAACCTTTGTCAAAGCAATAATCTCTGCTTTGTTCTCCCTCACAGAGAAGCAGCCAATTTTGTTCAAATTGTCGTTATTAGTTCCATTTCCAACACCACAAAAATTAAAGGACTGTTGCAAAGAAACAAATGGAATCCAGGAAGAACACACAATCTCTTTGAAAACTCCTCACCTCTATCCACCCACCCACCTGGCCTAGAGACGGAAGAATTACAGGGAACCCAGCTGAGTAATAATGTTATTGATCCCCTGCTAATCGGATTTTTCTTGAGTCCAGCAACAGTCAAGTGTTTACAAGACTTCTCTTTTCAAAACAATTCAAAAGTCATTCCCAGCAGAGAAGCTAGAAACCAGAAAATCAATAATGCAGGAACTGCTACCAAGGATTTTCATCTACCCAGCGAGGAGAATATTTATTTATAGAAAAACTGGCCACTCCAGTTTAGTGTGGTAATAACATGGTACAGCTAGTTCAAAGAGTGGCATGGTTGAACACAGCCTTGTATTATGCCCACTGTAAATGGTCTCTATGAGGAAAAGCCTATAATTTAGAGAGATTTGCCATGAATGGTAAAGCCTGGGTCATTGTAACAGATACTTTTTACCAATTCTATTTATGGAAGGGGATGTAAAAAGGAAGGAAAAATGTTAGCTTCAGGAAAACTGGAAGAGGAAAGTGAGCTTCCTTGGGTTTTACCTACGTGAGAGCTATCTTACACCCAACTTGAAGCCTTCCTTGATGGCTGAAGACTTAATTATTACAAAGACATTTTTTTTAATGGAATATACATAATTTGCTCCCTAAAAAAATCACTTCCCAACTGTCCTGCTTATAGATTATCTCCCTTTACATTTTCCTTGAACTCCGGGGAAAACTATGTACTCTTTTCAATTGCATTTTTATATTTGAGTTTATTATTCGATAGAAGTCAGAAAATACTGACTCAAAATATCCAGCTATTTTCCAGGGAACTCTTTGGGGCATGGTTCTGTTGACCTTCTGTGGTGTATCCCCTCAATCTTTGTCATTGCTACTGGAAAAGCAGGAAGTACAGATTGTAAGTGTGGCTGCTTCAAGCCAGGCTCTGAAGATGTAGGCAGCAAGTTCTTAGACTTACTTGAAAAAAAAAAAACCAAGTAACTATTCTATGGGGAATTAAGGAATAGTGGGTCTGAACTTAATCCCTCTGTGCCTGTCTACCATCGCCATTTTCAGTTTCTGTCAGCCAGCTGTGATGCATTTCCAAAGATGACACTTGCACAGTGATATTCTGGTAAATATTTACACTGGCTTTCCAAGGACAATAAGGCCTGATTTGTCTTGTCCGACAATTTCCATGGTGTAAATACTCCCGCATGGCTCATTTCAAGCTATCAACATGAAGTCCCTGAAAGCAGAGTTGGAAAGAGATAGACCGTTATGTAACATTTCCAGAATGCAGATACAGTTGAAGTAAAAAAAAACCTCAGGAGTATACATAATAATAAAATGTCGTAAAATAATTAGTAAGTGATGAGTTTTGAATATTTATGATCTTGTTTTTAATATAATTTATGTAGTTGTAAATTTACATAATTTAATTTTTAAAATGGTTGTATTTAGCATCCAGCTTAAAAAGTTCCTGAAAATCTGAAGTTGGCTCACATAAGCCAGTAGCAGCCAGTTCCAGCATACCGCTGGTCCTCTGGAATGTGAAGCCCAGATTCATGAATGAAAGGAGAGCCCAGGCCCACAAACAACATCAATCATAGGCACTTTTACTCCTCTTTCTCCCCAACCCACAGCCTATCCATTGGCAAATCTTGGAACCTCTACCTTCCAAATGCATCCAAAAGCTGACATTCTCACCATACCTGACACAGCTTCCATGATATCTATCTGCCCTACATTACTGCAGTAGCATCCTGACTGTTCTCACCCTCCAGCTGCCCTTTCTCACAGCTGCCAACATGAGACGAGCCTCTTACAACTCAATTTCAGCCATGTGTGTTCTCTGGGGTGAAACCTCAATGTCTCCCCATTTCACTTAGAGTGAAAGCCGGAGTCGTCAGGCTTCTGCTGTTCTCTAAGAGATATTCTTTCCCCTAGATATTCCCATGGCCCTTTCTCCATCCACTAGGTCTTTCCCAAATGTCAACTCTTGACCTATTTAAAATTGCAACCTCTGTCATAATCCTCTCCCCTCCTTTTTTTTTTCTTTTTTGTTTTTTTCTCCATAACACTTATTAGCAGCTGAAAGACTATAAATTGTACTTAGTGTTTTCTTCCTGCTAGAATTTAAGCTTCCTGAGGCTACCTGAGAGATTTGTCTGTTTTGTTTACTGCTATGTATCCCCAGCACCTAGAAACAGTACCTAGCACAGTAGGAATTCAATAAACACTAGCTGAAAGAATGGTTCCATCTGCAGGAACTGAAGATATTTCAAACACAATTAGGGAAGGGTGGTAGGATGGAGGAAGAGAGGATAGGGAGGAGGGAGTTAGGGAAGTCATAGGAAAACAGAACATTTCACTGGGCAACTCAGAACCGAGCCTCTTCAGTGTCCCTGCTGAGTCAGTGAAGGGTGTGGACTTCTAGAAGACTAGCTCTCCTGATGTGGAATAGGGGTGTATATAAAGAAAGGTTGTGTGCTTTCCTAAAAAGAGCATTACTTTTGAATTCAGATAAATGCTGTTGCGACTCCTGTCATTATTTTGGGGGATGTATAATTTAATCCCTTCAAGCTTCTTCCACTTCTCCTCTCTGTGAATTCTCCTCTCCCTTTTATGCCAGAAAAGCCTATGCAGTTGGCTTTTCTGGCATCTTTTACTCCCTTGATCTCTTAAAGGCTGTGTCCAGCAGCCCCTCCACCACTCTCTTCTCCTCTGACTCTAGGCAGATGGGACACACTTTCCACCTCCCTTGACTTTGCTCACGCTGCTCCCTCAGCCTGAAGAAAATACACAACGCAACTCCAATACTACCCTCTTTTCAGGTCTAACTGCTTTTGTGTTCCCATGGTCCTATTTCACTCACCCCCCTCATAACTGCAAGATGTTGTGGGAAAAGTGCAAGACTTAGAGAAAAAACTGAGTTCATCATAGGAGCATCATGTTACAACCATGTTGACTTAAATCAATCCCTTAAATTTCTAAGCTTTTCAGTTTCTTTGGGTGAAAAATGGGCAGGCAGCGAGACATCATGGGTCTAGCAATAGCCTCCTTGGGTCATATTGCAGCTCTGCTACTTTTAGCTAGGTGAAAGAGCAAATTAATGTCTCCAAGCCTTGGTGTCTTCCTTGATAAAAGCATAGGCAATAGTGCCTACCTCATACAGTTGCTGTGAAGATTCAGTGAGATGTAAAGCACTGATACACTGCCTGACACATAGAAAGCACTCAATTCAGGTCAATTATTATTATTATTATTGTTGGACAACTGTAAAGACCCATAAGGTAATGTCTGTGTGCTGGATAACTTTTGTTTGCCCCTCTAGATCCACTCCCCAACTTTCTGCACCCCACCCCTGCCCCATGAAGCTGATTTGTAGGGCCTCTGTCAAAGGTTCCTTCATCCTCGGGCTTCCTTAGGCTAATGGAGGCACTAACAAGAGATGGGCTCCCTCCCTGGGAAGACTCTGTGGGTCATCTTTTCTCTATTCAAGGCCATGACTCCTGTCAGATGATTCTCTCCACAAGGCTGTCTACTCGCTCTCTGAGGATGGCTAACCACTCTCTCCTCTTGGTAATGACTTCCTGCTCTCACTAGCTCTGGGATTTTATACTATCTTGTTTTTTTTTTTTTTTCCACTCTATTAGCTCCCTTGTAAATAGTCTCTTTATGAAACTCTACTCAACTTGAGCATCCTGCTTCTTGCCTGAAACCCAGGGGATAGGGTTGTACGTCAGAGTACTTTTTGAAGTCACAACACACGTCATTTGCCCATGTGCTTATTTGTCCCTATATCCCAGCAACAGGCAGTGTCAAGCACTTGCAAGAAAAAAAAAAAAAACACTGTTCACAGTGAAAAAAACTCACTGCCTACTAAACATTCCCTAGTTGTCTCATAGGAACCTTCAACTCAACATGTCCGTTAATGATCCATCATCTGTTCTTCCTTCTGTATTCCTAAATGCCATTAAGAATATCACACCATTCTGACTTCCCATGTGAAAACCTCAGGTCATTTTGACCTCTTCCTAGGATCTCATATCCAATCTGCACAAAGGGAACAAGGAGTCAGGCAAAGAGCAAGAAAGCTTGAGGGAGTAGGTGGCATGGGTTTGGGTCCCATTTTACTCTTCCTTCACTGCTACTTCCTCTGAGATGCTTTGCAGCACCCTCCACCTGTGATAACTCTGCTCACAAATTGCTACCCACTGATAAATATCTTCCAATTCTGTTTCACCCCTACAGACCATAAAGGATAAAGATATACTCAATGGAGGGTAAAGATTTTTTAGTCTTACTGAAATATGTCTTACTCATTGTTTACCCTGAGCACTCAGCAGAGGTGTTGGCACATAGTAGATGTTCAATAAATGCTTGTGGAATGAATAACTAAATGAATGATTAAAGGAGAAATTTGTAGAAAAAATTAACTTTTTCTGAAAAAAAAAAAAGTGAATCCTTTTTCTGGCTCTTTATGGCTCAAGTCATTTAACGAAGTGCTACGGTTTGAATGTGTCCTTCAAAACTCACGTTGTAATTTAATTGCCATGGTGATAGCATTAAAAGATGGGATCTTGGTCATGAGGGCTCTGCGCTTATAAATGGATTTATCATGGAAATGGGGTTTAGCCTCCTTTTCTCTCTCTGTCTCACAGGCTGGTTCCTTCTGCTTTCTACTTTCCATCATAGGATAACCCTTACCAGATGCCTGGCACCATGATAATGGACTTCCAAGCCTCTAGAACCGTGAGCCAAATAAATCTCTTTTCCTTAGAAATTACCCAGTCTGTGGTATTCTGTTATAGCAACAAAAAACAGACTAAGACAAAAAGGGACTGATGTTATAAATAATGACACTTTTTTCCCTTTTGTTTTTAGGCATTCTTTACTGAGCTTTTTATGAGACATATTAGCATTTCTCATCAGCACCCATGGACAAAACCATTACCAGGTACTAAGCACCTCTAACAGGTGAGCACCCCGGGTTGAGAACTGGGACTGCTTCTCTTGCTCCATAAGACTTTTCCTTCATCAGCCTCAGCCTCAGGCATCTTCCTCTAAGCTCCCAGGTCAAAGTCCCTTCACTATTTCCATTTGTTTGCTTGAAGCATAGTTTGTTTCCAGCTGTTAGCTGTAGTGCAGTAACCCATTTAAAGGCCTATCATACTTCCTCCTGGAGATAACTGATGCTAATGAGGCATGAAATACTCCATTTGAATACCTGGTAGAGAAGTTTCAGTTTCTTTTCAGGAAAAATAAAACTTCTCAACTTGATCATGTGTAAAAGCAAAGTCCACCATTTCAAAGAAAGGCAGTAATAATTACACACACACACACACACACACACACACACACACACACGCATACTTTCTGAACCTAGAGAGTGGTTGGGCCAAGGCAGCACAATTGACATTTGTGTTTATTAATCCCTTGGTCCTGCCCTAATGGGTTCATGAGGATTGACTATAATGAACAAACGATGGTTCTGATGAATGAGTTTATTGCTTAATTCATAAAACATATGGCAAGCTTTCTCTGCTAGAAGTATTTGGGCAAAAGAAAAGCAAATGAAAATCAAGAATAAATAAATGATATGATATTAAAACAATGTTTTGAAGCAGACCAGAAAAGTCAACTAATTAGGGTTTTATTGATCTGGAAAAGAGGAAATCCCAGTTCTACTCTAGGCATATTTGCACACAGTTAAACCTCAAACTGGAGATAAAGACAGTGTTTTCATTAATACTCAATGGATGCTGGCCCCAATTCTCACACCCTTCTCTGTCTTATCACAATGTTGCTCTGTAAAATTCACATTGCAAAATTAATGAATGCTTTACACAAGGAGCAGTTACCATCCTCATAGTAGCTTGAATAGGTAGGACAGTGCTGTGTTAACAACACCAAAATCACAGTGATTTAGCTTCATAAAAGTTTATTTCTGCCTCACACAAAGCGTACTGCTAGTGCAGGTGATTCTCCAGGGAGGCTCTTTGATCTTGTTTTACTTCCATTTCAACAAGTACTTTCAAGATGGCTAATCACTTCACCAGAGAAGAGGGTGTTGCTGGAGGGTCTTCTACCAACAATTAAATACTCTAGCCAGGAAGTGCTACATAGTCCTTGATGTCCAAGAAGACACATGGAACCACTACCATTAACACAAAAGTACCAGAGAGCTGCAATCAATAACATCTCCATTCCTTCATCTCCAAAGTCCAGACCATAATCAAGCCTCTCATTGGCTTGTGTCTTCCTCTGTCTTGGAGAATACTAAAATTTTAACAGAAAAATATCATAAGTAGGAGGGACCATGGTTTACTCCTGTCTGCATCAATTCCCAGGTGAATGACCTTGGACAAAGTATTTAGCTTCTTTAAGCCTGATTTTCCTCATTTGTCAGATGAGGATAATATTTAAAAGTAGTACCTCACAGACTTGTGAGATTAAAAGAATAATACACAAAAAGTAGTTGACATTGAGTAAGTAAATGCTTGACTATCCCAGAAAGTGCAGTCGGGATTAAAGCTGCCCTTGCTGCCCATCTCATATCTTCTTTACCCACCGAGAAATCCCTGTGAGAAAGGAAGCTTAAACAGCACCGACCAGGGAGGCTACACTGGGAAACAAGCAGGTGTCTGGATCTGCGGTCTCTGTGTGGAGGCTGTGAAGTGGTCTGTCACTAGAATAAGAGTTGTCTCTGATCCCTGTAAATGCTTCCCTGGACATGAACTTCAGTGAGGACTTTACAACTTCCATGGAAAAGATCATGACAGACAACAGGCAACCTAATTCTCTGGAATCATTTCAAATCTAGTTTAAGTTTACTTTAAAGTGCAAACAATGGTATATATCAGCCTTGTAAATAAAGCCTACGTAAAACTTTACCCAAAAGCACACATTGCCTTTTTAACTTGCTTTCAGGAAGAGATGTAAATGTCATTCTATTTAAACAGAACTACTATATGGAAATTTTGAACTTATCTAAAATAATTACAGTCATGATTTCTCACTTTGCAACAGGATTCAGGATAGAATTTACTTAAATAAGCACACCTTTGTATTCACTTTATTCTTCTTATTATTTTACATAGATGTATTTTTTGCTCCCAGCACCCCCTACACTTCTAGTCTCCCGTAAGCACCGATCTACTCTCTACCTTCATAAGATCCACTTTTTCAACTCCAACATGTGAGTGAGAACATGCGATGTTTGTCTTTCTGTGATTAGCTTACTTCAATTAACATAATGACCTCCAGTTACATGCATGTTGCTTCAAATGACAGGATTTCATTCTTTTTCATGAATGAGTGATAGTCCACTGTATACATACGGCACATTTTTCTTTATCCATCCATTGATGGGCACTTAGGTTGAGTCCATATTTTGGCTACTGTGAATAGTGTTGCAGTAAACCTGGGACTGTAGATATCTCTTCAATATATTGATTTCCTTTCTTTTGAATATATACCCAGTAGTGGATTTGCTGGATCACATGGTAGTTCTATTTTTAGTTTTTTGAGGAACCTCTCTACTGTTTTCAACAGTGGATGTGCTAGTTTACATTCCCACCAACAGTGTACAAGGGTTCCCCTCTCTCCATATCCTCACCACTATTCCTTGTCTTTTTTCATAAAAGCCATTTAACTGGGGTGAGATAATATCTCATTGTGGGTTTGATTTGCATTTCTCTGATGATTTATGATGGTGGGCATTTTTTCATATACCCGTTGGCCATTTATGTCTTCTTTTGAAGGATATTTATTCAGATCTTTTCTCCATTTTAATTGAATTATTGTTATTATTAATACCATCTTGGCTATGGACTTTCTTAAACTCCTTATATAGTCTATTAGTCCCCTGTCAGATGGATAGTTTGCAAATATTTTCTCCCATTCTGTGGGTTGTCTCTTCACTCTGTTGTTTTCTTTGCTGTACAGAAGCTTTTGAGCTTAATGTAATCCTACATGTCTATTTTTGCTCTTGTTTACTCTGCTTTTACACAGATATTACATATGCAAAAAGTCTTTGCCCAGACCAATGTCCTGGAGCAATTTCAAAGTTTTCTTCTAGCAGTTTCATAGGTTCAGGTTTTAGATTCAAGTCTTTAATGCATTTTGATTTTATTTTTGTATGTGGTGAGAAATAGGGGTCTACTTTCATTCTTCTGCATATAGTTATCCAGTTTTCCCAGCACCATTTATTGAAGAGACTGTCTATTCCACGTTGTATGTTCTTGGCACCTTTATTAAAAATGAGTTGGCTGTAAATGTGTGGATTTGTATCTGGGTTTGGTTCTCTATTCTGTTCCTTTGGTCTATGTATATTTCTTTATGTCAGTGCCATGCTAATTTGGTTACTCTAGCTTTGTAGTATATTTTGAAGTCAGGTAGCATGAAGCCTCTAGCTTTCTTCTTTAAGCTCAGGATTGCTTTGGCTATTCAGGGTCTTTTGTGGTTCCATACAAATTTTAAGACTTGTTCTATTTCTGTGAATAATGTTATTGGTATTTTGATAGGGATTATATTGAATATGTAGATTGCTTTGGGTAGTACTGATATTTTAACATTAATTCTTCCAATCCATGAGCATAGAATATTTTTCCATTTTTTGAGGTCCTTTTCAATTTCTTTCATCAGAGTTTTATTGTTTTCCTTGTAGAGACCTTTCATTTGGTTAAATTTATTCCTAGGTATTTTATATTTCTTGTAGCTATTATAAATGGAATTGCTTCCTTGATTTCCTTTTCTGATTGTTCATTGTTGATAAGTATAAATGCTAGTGATTTTTGTATATTAATTTTGTATCTTGTAACTTTACTGAATTTGTTTATCAGTTCTAACAGTTCATTGGTGGAATCGCAAGCGTTTTCTAAATAAAAGATTATGCCTTCTGCAAAATGAAGATAATTTGACTACTTCCTTTCCAGTTTGGATGCCCTTTATTTCTTTCTCTTGTCTGACTGCTCTGGCCAGGACGTCTAGTATTATGTTGAATAAAAGTGGTGAAAGTGGGCATCTTTGTCTTGTTTCAGATCTTAGAGGAAAGGCTTTCAATTTTTCCCTATTTACTATGATGTTAGTTGTGAGTTTGTCATATATGGCCTTTATTATTTTGAGCTATGTTTCTTCTATATCTTGTTTGTTGAGGATTTTTATCATGAAAGTATGTTGAATTTTATAAAATACTTTTCAGTATCTATCAAAATGATCATATCGTTTTTGTTCTTGGTCCTTTTAAGGTAATGTATCACATTTATTGATTTTCATATGTTGAACCATCTTTGCATCCCTGAGATGAATCCCACTTGATCATGGTGAATGATCTTTTTAATGTGTTGTTGAATTATGTTTGCTGGTATTTTGTTGTGGATTTTTGCATGTATGTCTTATGGTTTTCTGTTTTTATTTATTTTTTATTTTGTTGTTGTTGTTGCTGTATCCTTGTCTGGTTTTGGTATCAGGGTAATGCTGACATTGTAGAATGAGTTTTGAAATATTCCTTCCTCTTTAATTT
Organism: Eulemur rufifrons; assembly: GCF_041146395.1. NCBI lineage: Eukaryota > Metazoa > Chordata > Mammalia > Primates > Lemuridae > Eulemur > Eulemur rufifrons. Next base: position 40,794,024 of record NC_090997.1, read on the forward strand.
TTGGAAGAGTTTGAGTACTGGTAGAGACTGGTATTAGTTATTCTTTAAACGTTTGGTAGAATTCAGCAGTGAAGTCATCCAGTCCTGGGCTTTACTTTGATGGTAGACTTTTTATTTAATCTTCAATATCATTATTCATTATTGGTTTGTTGACATTTTCTGGTAAGTTGGATGTGTTCAGAAATTTATCCATTTTTTTCTAGGTTTTCCTGTTTGTTGTTGTATAGCTGTTCATAATAGTGTCTAGTGATTCTCTGTATTTCTGTGGTCTTAGTTGCGGTCTCCTTTTTAAATTTCTGGTTTTATTTATTTGGGTCTTCTCTGGCTTTTTTTCTTAATCTAGCTAAAAGTTGCCAATTTTATTCATCTTTTCAAAAAAACAACTTTTCATTTCATTGATCTCTATTTTTTTCAGTCTCAATGTCATTCATTTCTGTCCTGATATTTATTATTTCTTTCCTTCTACTAAATTGGGGTCTGGTTTGTTCTTGCTTTTCTAGCCACTTTAAAGTAGTGTAATTTGATGACAAATTTTCAAGAATATTATACTAACTAAAAAGGACTGGCCATGGATGATCTATAGGAGACTTCAATCCTCTACTTTCTTTCTGTAGCTTTCCAAAAGAATCAAGTCAATATTCAAGTAGGCATATTCATGGAAATTTAAATGTGATGATTTTCTCCTTCAGAGAGTGGAAAAGTTCTTACTTTCAAAGGTGACATTGTATATTAATCAAAATGTCCAGCTTTCAACAAAAAATTATGAGACATGCAAAGAAACAAGAAAGTATGGTCCATATACAAGAATAAGACCAATCACTGGAAATTGTCCTTGAGGAAGCCCTGATGTTGGATTACTAGACAATGACTTTAAATCAGTTATTTTAAATATATTCAAAGAAATAAAGGAAATCATGTCTGAAGAACTAAAGGAAAGTATAAGAATAACATCTCACCAAATATAGAATATCAATAAAGAGATAGAAATTATAAATAAAAACCAAACAGAAAGAAAATCTGGAGATGAAAAGTACAATAACTGAAATGAAAAATTCAGTAAAGACACTCACGAGCAGATTTGAACTGACAAAAGAGAATCAGTGAACTTAAATATAGCTTAATTGAGTTTATACAGTCTAAAGAACAAAAAGAAAAAAAAATTTAACAGAGCCTCAGAGAACTCTGGGACACCATCAGATACACCATTATAGGCATAGTAAGAGTCTCAGAAGGAGAGGAGAGGAGAAAGGGAAAGAAAGAATACTTGGAGAAACAATAGCCAAAAATTTTCCAAATTTGATTTTAAAATATTAATCTATACATCCAAGAAGCTGAATGAACCCAAGTAAGGTAAACTAAAAAATAGCTACATCAAGACTCATTATAATAAAACTGTTGAAAGTTACGATGAAGAGAGAACACTGAAAGCATCAAGAGAGAAGTAACTCATCACATACATACAAGGGATCATTAATAATTAATTCCTTGTCATAAATTATGGTGCCAGAAGGTAGAGGGATAACATATTCAAAGGGCTGAAGGAAAGACTGCCGACTAAGTAAAATCATCCTTCAAAATGGAAAGAGAAATTAAAACATTCTCAGGTACACAAAACCAGAGAATTTGTTGCTAGACCTGCCCAAGAAGAAATACTACTATTAACAAGTATATGCTAACAAATTAAATAATTTAAATAAAATGAGCACATTCTTGGAAAGACACAAACTACCAAAACTGACTCAAGAAGAAATTAAATATTCAAATAGACATATAGCAAGAAAAGACATTGAATTAACAATCAAAACACTTCTCACAAAGAAAATTCCAGTATTAATTGGTTTCACTGGTGAATTCTATCAAATGTTTAAAGAATTAACACTAAACCTTAATAAACTTATACAAAAACTAAGAAATACTTCAGAACTCATTCTATAAGGTTGGGATAATCTAGGTACCAAAACTAGAAAAAAACAACATGTCACAATAAAGGGAAAGTACAAACCAATATCCCTTATGAATGTAGTCACAAAAATCCTCAAAAACAAAACAAAACTAGCAAATTAAATCCAGCAACATATAGTAAGGATTATACACATGACAAATGGGATTTATTTCAGGATTAAAAGGTTGGTTTGACATATAAAAATCAATTAATACATGAATAATCTGGCTCCAGGCCAAAATATTATGTGTGATCTTCCAGGTCTGACCACAGGCAATTTCAAAGGCTTTACCTGATAGGCTTCAGGGAATAAAACTACCCTTCACACACCAGATATGGTGTACAGTTAGTACACTTCAGCCTATGTGAGAGTTGCAGCCTAGGCAAAGAATTTATGAAGAAGACCCTAACAGCAATCACAGAAACAACAAAAACAAATAGATGGAACCTGATCAAATTAAAAAGCTTCTGCACTGCCAAGGAAATAATCATTGAAGTGAATAGACAACCTACAGAATGGGAGAAAATATTTGCATGCTATGCATCCAATTAAGGGCTGATAACTAGAATCTATAAAGAACTCAAGCAAATCAGCAAGAAAAAAAATCAAACAACCCCATTAAAAAGTGGCCAAAAGACATGACTAGAAGCTTTTCAAAAGAAGATAGACTAATGGCCAATAAACATGAAAAAATGCTCAGTGTCACTAATCATCAGGGAAATGCAAATCAAAACCACAGTGAGATATCACCTAACCCCAGTGAGAATGGCTTTTATCACGAAGTCTAAAAACAATAGATGCTGGAGTGGATCCAGAGAGAAAGGTACACTCAAATACTGTTGGTGGAACTACAAACTGGTGCAACCTCTACAGAAAATAGTATGGAGATTCCTCAAAGAAATAAAAGTAGACCTACCATTTGATCCAGCAATCCCACTACTTGGTATTTACCCAAAGGACAAAAATTCCTGTTATCAAAAAGATACCTGCTCTCTAATGTTTATAGCAGCACAATTCACAATTGCAAAGATGTGGAATCAACCCAAGTCCCTATCAATCCATGAGTGGATTAATAAAATGTGGTACCATGGAATACTACTCAGCCATTAAAAATGAATTAATGCCTTTTGTAAAAATCTGGATGGAACTGGATACCATTCTCCTAAGTGAAGTATCTAAAGAACAGAAAAACAAACACTACATGTATTAAATTGGAACTAACCTAACAGTACTCATGTACATAATAGGAAGTAAAACTCAAGGGAAATCAAACAGGTGGGAAGGGGGAAGAGGAGACTGGTGAAATCATACCTAATGGGTACAACGTGCACTATCTGGGAGGTGGGCACACATAACGTTGTCGCAAGCAGCACAAAAGCAATCCATATAACTGAAACATTTGTACCCCCATAATATTCTGAAATTAAACAAAAAAGTAAATATGTCAAAAGAAAAAAAACTGTTTATTTATAAGAGCTAAAACTATAAAACTCTTAAACCCAAGCATAAATCTTTATGACCTGAGATTAAGTAATGATTTTTTAGATATTACTCCAAAAGCACAAGCAACAACAACAACAAAGGTAAATGGATTTTATCAAAATTAAAATCTTTTGTGCTTCAAAGAACACCTTCAAAAAGTGAAAAGACAACCCATAGAATGGAAGAAAACATTTGCAAATCATATATCTGATAGGGACTTGTATTTCAACTATACAAAGAACTCAAACTCAATGATAAAAAGATAAATAATCCAATTTTAAAATGAGCAAAGAATCCAAATAAACATTTCTTCACATAAAATAAGCAAATAGCCAATAAGCAAATGAGAAGGCTCTTAAATCATTATCCATATGGGAAATTCAAATCAAACCACAATATCACATAACTTCACACCTACTAGGAAGGCTGGAATCAAAACGATGGACAAGCACAAGTGTTGTGGATGATGTGAAGGAATTGGAACCCTCATGAATTACTGGTAGGAATGTAGAAATGGTATAGCCACTGTGGAAAACTCTTATTATAACATAGAGTTATAATAAGATCCAGCAGTTCCATTCCCAAATATATACCCAAGAAAATTGAAAAGCTTATGTCTTTGCAAAAACTTATACATGAATGTTCATAGCAACATTATTCATAATTGCCACTAAGTGAAAACAACCCAAATAGTCATCAACTGATGCATGGATAAACAAGACATAGTATGTACAAACAATGGAATGTTATTTAGCCATTGAAAGAAATGAAGTACTTATATATGACACAACATAAACCTTGAAAACATAAGCTAAGTGAAAGAAGAAAGACACAAAAAACCCCGCATTGTATCCAGTTATAGGAAATGTCCAGAATAGGTAACTCCACAGAGACAGAAAATAGTTTAGTAGTTGCCAGGAGCTGGGGCAAGGAGGAACAGGGAATGACTGCTAATGGTTGCAGAGCTTCTTTAGGGTGTGATGGAAACATTTTGGCTAGATAGAGGTAATGGTTGTACATCCTTGTAGATATACTAAAAACTGAATTTTACACTTTAAAAATGTAAATTTTATGATATGTGAATTACAAATCAATTTAAAAAACTATTGAAAGGTTTAAAATGAAAATTAAAGCTATCAATAATTATAGGAACTGCAGACAACCATTAACATTTTTAAATATTCCATTCCAATTTCTTTCCTAGGCATGTATACGTTTTAACTAAGTCAAGCCCCAGATCACACATATGTAGATATATATATTTTTCCCACCGTGTTTTTTTTTTTTTAAGGACAAAACTTTTAAGAAATATTCTAAGGAACCGTTTTTCTGAAAGAGTTGATTAATCTTGTGATAACAGACCAGTTTCAGCTCATCTACTGATTAAACAAATATAAGACAATGCTTTCTAGCGGCAAATCTTCACATTGGAAATGATTTTAAAGAATAGTGACACTAAGTGTGGGATTTACTAAGTACCAGGATGTAGGAAACTGGTTCAACATGATGTTTTTCAAAACTTTTTACTCTCTTCCTCAACATTCCTTTCTTTCATAAATATCCCTGTTTTTCAGCACAGGTCTATAGTCAAAGGCTGCATACTGGCTAATGAGTAACCAGCTGCTCTGATTATTTGCCAAGCTAATGTTGTACAGGACTATTGCATGCTGAATGATAAAAACCTTGGATACTGCACATTAACTCTGGTACAATATGTATTTTAAATGTCACCCATTTGAGTGGGAAAGTCTGGTACATTTTAAATGGAGTTTTATTTTCTTTTTTCCTATTTGCATTTCATTCAGAAGCTAAAATAACACACCATCTTTTCTAAGTGCAAAAATGACTCCAGCATCTTAATTTACCTGTAAAAATTAGGACTTGATTAAGACACCAAATTGAAATACAAAAGTACTGTGATCCTTCCTGGGCACTCAAATTATATGAAAAATTTTTAAGGCAAAGCAATGACTGTTCGTGAAATAGCTCCTATCTAGAGTGTTATAAAAGTATTTCAGAAGATGGTTTAGGTTAAATATATGGTATGGATGGTAGTCATTAAAAAAGCATATAACACATTGTTTTTTAGGCCCTTGACAATAATTGATTGATTATCAGTTGTTACAGCACAATAATGATCCATTTTTCAGAAATGGCAATTGGGATGATTTTAAATTTGTTCTGACCCACCCAGCAAGGCACCTTGGAAGTCCTGGTTCTTTAGTTCCCAGGCTTGGTTCTAATGCCACTGGATCACAGGCCTTTATAATAGAGCTTATAAAAACACATTTTATGTGAGGCGACTAGTTAGAAAAAATATGACCTTTCAAATTATATCACCATTTTCCACATAAAAACCTCTGCCAGCCTTCTAATTCATGCGACCTTTGGAAGCCATAAAATCACTTCCCAGGGAGAATTGATGTAGATTTGATCGGGGACTGTTCTTTTTGACCCAGAGTGGGTAAATGCCAGCCACCCAAAGCACAGCCCAAGGAACATCCAAATTCACTCAGCCCAGGGAGACATCTGCAGCCTGAGGAAGTCATCTGAGTCCAGTGATGGACTTGCTAAAGACAAAGCTAGTTAAGCAAGCTAAAGGTTTAATCTTTATCTCTTGATTGCAAACCAAAGAAAACCTTTAGACTTGCCAACTGCCTAAAGAGGAGTATTTCAGAGATGTTAACAAATACAGGACCCTACAAACAGAGTGCTTAGAATATGTAAGTATAGAAATTAAAGTAATCAGAAAAGGAAATGCTGCCTGTGAAAATGGGTAAATTTAATAGAATTTCTATCTGTTAGTAAAGCAATATTATTTTAGAACATGGTGAATGATTGGGTAAACAGAGGAAAGAGCAGAAAACTTAGAAAAGCACTGTTTAATATCTTTATTTTTTTTATTATTTTTTTTTCTTTTCTTTTTTTTTTTTTTTTTTGAGACAGAGTCTCACTCTTTTGCTCGGGCTAGAGTGAGTGCCGTGGCGTCAGTCTAGCTCACAGCAACCTCAAACTCCTGGGCTTAAGCGATCCTACTGCCTCAGCCTCCCGAGTAGCTGGGACTACAGGCATGCGCCACCATGCCCGGCTAATTTTTTGTATATATATATTTTAGTTGTCCATATAATTTCTTTCTATTTTTAGTAGAGACGGGGTCTCACTCTTGCTCAGGCTGGTCTCGAACTCCTGACCTCGAGCGATCCACCCGCCTCGGCCTCCCAGAGTGCTAGGATTACAGGCGTGAGCCACCGCGCCCGGCCAATATCTTTAAAAGATATCCCATTTTTAACTATAAAGTCATGTTTATACTATATCTGCATTATGGGAGATACCAAAGAGTTGGATCAATGGGAAAAAAAATAACTAAAATTTGTTGAATTTTATATTCACTACCCTTTTTAATGTACAGATATATGTACCTAGGTGAAATCCTATTTTATATCTAATTTTTATCCTACTTTTGTTCACAAAACATATTAGTGTTTCTCCCATGTGATTACAAATACCATGAGAACATCCTCTTAAATTGCTGAATAATATTCCAACATGTAAATGTGCTATAATTTATTGAAATATTGCATTATTTGTGAACTTCTAAAGGTTTCATTTTTTTCTATCATAAATAACAATCTAGTGAACATCTTTGTGGATAAAAGATTTTCATTCATTTCAACTTGGTGTTTAGAAAAGAAGAATTCATAATATATTAAACACCTTTCATCTTTGAAGATAAGCATCACCGACAGCCTTTCCTTTTTCCTCCAGATGTTTGACAGCCTTCTTTTTGCATTTATAATCATTGAATTTGGACTATGAACCAAGGAACCAAGTTCAATACTGTGTTTTTACCTGCATGCCACTGGTGTTCCATAGATTTCTCGGATGATAATCACTATCCCTTTGTGATAACACCACAAAAATGTTTAAGCTATGAAATTGAACCTTGAACAAGAGATAATTAAGAGAATTATGTAAGAAAGAGGCAAAACAAATGATGTTCTCAGTGTTGATGATTTTCAAGCAGCTTTGAAAATTATTTTATCTTATATTTTATTGCCATAAAACTTAAAATTCTACTGGGACATTAAGGCAGGGTCTGAAGGGGCAGCTTTTCAAGATGTACTTATACAGCTTCCCCCTAGAAATATCTAGAGTTCTCTAAACTACATTTGAAAACTAATTTGGGATCTGTAACATAACAGATGGACTTTCTTACCTGGGATAACAAACCATTCTTTTCTGCTTCAAGGAAATTTTAAAATGCTAAGTAAGGCTTGCCATCCTCAGAAGCAGTGTTAGTATCCTGAGACAATTTTTGCCACTGGATTCCTGAGTGTTTGGTCAACAACTGTGTCCAAAATGGATAATTGTGCCTGGTTAAGTCTAGTCCTCTCTGACATCACACACCATAGAGGAAAGCAGCCCCACACAGTTTTCTTCAAGGAGGGTAGGGAATTTGTATAGATGATTCAGGATCAAGGAATGGAAATTACAACAGACGTACACATGAGACACTGAAAACAAAAATCCCTCTGAGTTCATTGGCTAGAGAGACAGCAGAAAATTCCTGAGTGGAGCTGAGAGCGGTGACTCCTGCGGCTAATGGCAGGAAGCCACTGGCAGAGCCATCAGGAAGTGAAGGCAGGAGCAGCGCAAGGCTCTGCTGTGTCTGTTTACCGAGTTCTGCAGGCCTCACCAACCATCATGTAGTCTTTTTATGGAAACTAGATAAACAGCATGCGTCACTGTGGCTATTTCACTTTATCAAAGAAGGAGAAGAAAGAGTTCCATGAACTGCAGATATGCAAGTGTGTTCGTCTTTCCAAGCAATTGTTATACCAAATAAGAAAGACATTGAAATGTATTCTGTCAATGACTGATTTTTTTAAAACCAAGTCAGACAGAAAAATATTGCTAGACATATAGATGTTTACCACCTGTTCCCAGAGGCATCCAGGTGGCTGTGACACCCTCTCTCTCAGCCCATTAAGTTTTCCAAGCCAAAGAGACTAAACATCTCCCACATTCTACCTCCAGCTCAGAGACGCTTCTAGGAACTCAAGTTCTCTAAGATTTAAAATGTTTTTACTTTATCCTGTATTGCAGTTTTGTGTTGAAGGCATCTAAAGGAGGAAGAATGAGGGAAAAGGACTTCTGCCCTCTCTTTATTCCAGCTTCTCCTCATCTTTGCTTATCAACATTTGTTCACTGATGAGTTGATATCTTGGATTTACTTACTATTTTTGGTGGATGCTTACCTTCCTTCTTATCTCTTCTTCTTTGTGACCTCAAATTATTCATCAAGACCTTTCCTTGAGGGGCCTGGGGTGTGTAGCACATAATGTAGAACCAGCCAGGGCAACTATTTATCTGTTCGGTTAATCTTATCTGACTACTATATTTAATTTAGAAGGCATCATCTGGCTCTCTCACTCACATTCCACCCTACTCACTTACTATGCTGGTGTGTTTGTTTATTTTTGCTCCCAAGAAAGAGCCCTGCAACTTTTCTCCCCACTTCTCCAATTGTTCCAGACTCTGACGAGGTTAAAATGAAAGCATGAGAATGTGTTGTCAAGATACACCATGATGGTTGTGCTAGCGCCTAAGTCAGAAAGCGGGAGAAAATTCGAGGGCAGAGATCAGAGTGTCACAATGGTAAGGGAGGAAATAAAATGAGTTTGTCTAAGAGATACCTGCACTCACATGTTCATTGCAGCACTATGCACAATGGCCAAGATGTGGAATCAACCTAAGTGTCCATCAGTGGATGAAAGGATAAAGAAAATGTTGTATGTATCCACAATGAAATGCTATTCTACGTTAAAAAGGGAACTCCTGTCCTTTGTAACAACACAGATGAACCCGGAGGACATTATGCTATGTGAAATAAGAGAGGCACAGAAAGACCTTATGATCTCACTTATGTGTGCAATCTAAAACAGTCAAACTCATAGAAACAGAGAGTATTAATAAAACAGTGGTTACCAGGGACAGGACGGGGTGGAGTGGAGGGGTGGGGTTGGATTGTAAAGATCTTGGGCAAGGATCTTTAACTAACAAAATTTTAGTTAGATAAGAAGAATAAATTCAGGAGCTGTATTGTACATCGTGGAGTTATGGTTAATCATAAAGTATTTATACACTTGGAAATCGCGAGAGAGTAGATTTTAAATGTTCTCACCACAAAATATGGTATGTGAAGCAATGGATAAGTTAATTAGCTTGATTTAGTCATTTCACAATGTATAAATATATTAAAATATCATGTTGTACACCATAAATACATACAATTTTTATTTTTCAATTAAAAGCTTTAGATTTTAATTAAAAATAAATGGAAAGAGAAATGAGTTTGGAGTCACTCAGAACTGGATCAGAATCCTGGCTGCACCATTTATATAGACAGTCCTTTATCCTTGATGAATGTCCATTTTCTCATCTTTAAAATACACCTAATAACGCCACCACAAGGAACTTCTAGAAATATTAAACTAATGTATGTGAAATGCCTGGCAGGTTATACACGATCAGTCTCAGGGTCAGTTTCCTTCTCTCTGTCTCTCAGTTTAATGTCTTCTGCCCTCTCAGGCCCTTTTTCATTCCGTATCTGATGTATAGACAAAACTCAACACATAGTTATTGACTGAATGAACTGGTGTGAAGATGCTGGTAAGTAGATCATGTTTGCAAAATGTGTCGAGTGAGATCTCCTGTTTGGCCAGCCCAAGTTCTTGCTTTGCTTAGGAACTTCCTTAGCTTTCCAGAATTCCCCAGGTAGGCAGCAAGAGGGATATGGGTAAGATGGATGTTATTATTGCTTTTTATATGTGTCAATATGTATAACTCTGCATATTGAGTTGATATTTACATTGGGTAAATTTACATAAATTTCATATTTCTGGGAAAGAGTGTCTTACATTATACTCTTCTAGGCTTAGGAGGAAAGCCTTACATAATGTGGTCTCTGCTGATCTCTCCATCTTATTTCCTGCCATCCCCCTTCCCTTCCAATGCTTCAATACCTTCTAAATTATATTTTAAATAATTCAAAAGTGCTGCCACCTCCGCAGTGACTTTGCCCAAGTCATTCTCCCCTCTAGACTCATCCTTCCTTCAACCCACCATGGATTAACTTGTCTTTTAGCTCAACCATTACTTTTGGGAATCATTTCCTAATACCACCTCCCCTTTTCTCATGGTTCTGTGGACTTTTCCTTTTCCCTCACCGCACATGTCACTTTCTTGTCTGTTAGTTTAGTTTCTGTCTGTCTCCTTCCCTTGATTCTCTTTCTCACGAGAGCTGAGACAACATCTCTTGCTTTCTTCTGTGTGCCTATAGTACTCCACAGGTGTGTGCTTAAAAAGTATTTGTTGAAGGGATGCATGGAGAGGGGAAAGCACTTCACAAGCTCACATTTGAGCCTCTTCAAGCAATGCTCCTCTAAGTAGAAGATGGTTGGGTATATTTCCTACAATGTCATTTTATGTGATTTGGCAAACCTGAAAATGATTTTTGGTCTATCTGAATCCCTGGTGTTCAAATCAATATTGTTACAAAAGTTTCTCATAATGGAATACAACCAAACTTCTGGTAGGCATACAGAGGAAACACAGGAATAAACACCCTTTTTAAACAAGCAAGCTGCATGGAGTCACTCGTATCTAATGAGCAGCAGAAGTAATTTCATATATTGTTCCCAATTCCATTATCACCTACCCATGATTTTTCAATGAGGATGCAACCAAGTACTTCTAATTTCCTTCTTGGAATCTTTGTGATGCTGTAGATACAGGTGCACTCCTTCAGTAAGTACAAAATGATTCATAAGGTATATGACCTCACAGAAGGATTAACAAACACAATAAGAGGTTACTAGAGTACAACTGCCTGACTGGTGTTACTAGGTTACTATCCAGTAATACTCCTGCTTATCTTGGGTTTCTGGTGCTCTCAATTCCATTTAATGAGGATTGGAGCTACCCTGATGTGTCTAGTCCTGTAATATATTGAGAGTCTGGCCAAAAAAGTGGCTATTCATAACGATATGAAGCTGAGAGTTTTTTTTTTTTTTTTTTAAAAAAAACATGCACAGGGAGAGAAATGGACTAAATTATCAGGAAAGGCAGTGTCAGGAAGCTTTGTCTGGCTTGTTTTAATTCTTTTCTTTTTAAGTATCTGACTGCATATAATTCTTCCCAAGCCTTATCCTACCAGTATAAAATGTGTTGCTCTTGGTATTAATATTTTGACCTGTTAGACGCATACATCCTTCCCCTAAATATTGTCTTTTAGCACAGGTGGGAAAAAATTGGATGAGTAATATGGTTTTCAATTCTTTAAGTTCTCGGCTCACCATCTATAAAAATAGAATAATAGTAACACAGTTTTCCCAGAAATGTAAGAACAATCATCCACGGCTGTCAGAAAGCATGAATACTGAGTGATAGAAGTAGGACATAAGAAATGGCTGTGGACGTCTGTCTCCATTTAAGCCTAACAGAGCTGTCCAAAGAAAAGAAAAGGAAAAAAAAAAAACCTCTCAATAAATGAATAAATGAGAAGGGTCATTCATTCATTCAAGCAGGCAGGAAATCATTACACATGCTTTAAGCAGCTAGTATGTGGCAGGGATCCTGCTGGGGGCAAGAGGAACGAAGAATTTAAAAAAAGAAAAATAGACAAAGTGCTAAACTTCAGGAGTCAGACCCCCAGATTAAATGCTTATGATAATGTTGGGCATGTGCCTTAGCATACACATAAGCAGAGTCCCAGAAGAACACAGAAGAGGAAGTTCTAATGCCTCCTAGAGGGGACCAGGGAGAACTCAGAGAGGTGATAACCCTTGAGCAGGCTTTCACAGGTGGATGTTCCCCACCCAAATCTCCACAGGGCACTGGGGTGATCCACGGCACTGCTGGGCACAAAGTTTATGAAGGAAAATCAAATACATCTGAGCACGGACAGGTGTTTGAATTACCTGTTAAGTTCACACCACTCCTATAACACTAACAACCACAATTACAACTACTGCTGTTAACAATTACTGTTAGTAATTATTAATTAACAATTACTACTACTGCTATTGTTAACACTTATTTAAATCTTTTATTAAAATTGTCATCTATTAAATACTAAGAATCTGTAACACTTAATGCTAGACACTACTCTCTCATTTAATTTCCATAGTCATGTTATGAGAATATTTCCTCCACTTCACAGATAAAAAATTGGAGATGACAAGAAATTAAATAAATTGTCTAAGGCTATGCAGTCAGTAGTGGTAGAATGAGGATTCAAATTAGAATGTGTCTAACGTTAAGGTGTATGTTTCTACTCTCTCCCAATTTGGGGGAATATCTGACAAAAAAATAAAAGTTTTGGGGGCATGAGACAGTTAAGATAACAAGTTCTCTTCAATTGACAGTGAAAATGTGATCTATTGAAATAAGAGACAGAAGTAGAATGAGTCTCTAAAATAATAAGCATGGTTATTTTATCCCAGAATATTTCAAACCTCAAAAAAATACATAAGGTAATAAAATAAGTCCATGCATTCCTCACCTGCCTTTAACAATTATCAACAGTTTGCCAATTCTGTTTTATCTCCCCTTTTACTTTTCTTTTTCCTTGAGTATTTAAATACAAACCCCAGGTATTAAGACTTTTACAAATACTTCAACATACATCTTCAATTGATAAGAGTATTTTCCCTCTATCATCATAAACATTTCTGAAAACCATTATTCTCATTAAATAGAGTATATGATACCAGTAAACATTTTCAAAATTAAAATGTAGCTTCTATAGAAACAAAACAACAAAAATCTCTACTGTTTAGAGAAAAACTTATGTTGACAACATTAATCAAATCACATGCGAAAAAAACTTGATTCTGAAAGGATTGCTCTGAATAAGCATTTTATACTTTTGATCATTTTAGACACACAGAATAGAATCCGTACCTGCAAGGAGGCAGTATCTCTCACTGACTAAAAATGAATGATGACATGTATTGGACAATAAGGTACAGCAAAATAATGTGTCTCATGTGAAAATGCATAGGACAGAAAAAGAAGTCTTGCTCTTTAAAACCATTAGGAAAGACCATGTACAAATTCAAAGAAATCGGTGCCAGAAAACAGATGGAAGTATTCAGCTATATTAAAAAACAAAGAACAAAAGAGCTGGAATGATCTTAATGAGATATTTATTCTAATAAATACATATATGTAGTATATATGTATCATTTTGGAAGGAGAGTTGTTTTTCTTCTTTCAAAACCCTTCAGCTAGAATGCCTACCCCACTCTGACCTCTTCCCAAACTGTCAAAGTCTCAAGTTAATATGTCGATCAAGGAGCCACGCTCTAACAAATACAATAAACAAAGTCATGGTAAAAATTTGTATAAATGGTTTACTGGCCCAATTTAAGCACAAAGAAAATTAAGCACGAAGTATAATTTTGCCAGAATATCACAATAGAATGTTAATGAAGAGTACTGAGGCTGGGTCTACAAAATGCTGAACTGGATTGGAAAGGAAACAAACATTTAAAACAAAAACAAAAAAATCTGTGTGTCTGATTAGCTGTAGTTTGCCAATAGCTCCTCTAGCAGCTAAAACCCCAGAAACATTTCTTCTGCTGATCTCATGCCATCTTCTCAAATCACTATGCTCGTGCCAGGCCCCAGTGAAAGTTACTTCCACCAGACGTGTGCTGACTCAGGCCGGCCAAGTGCGACTGAGAGCTCACCTGAACATAGCAGCCCTGAGCTGGTCAGTTTATTTCAGATGTGAGAGAAAGAACAGTTCACTTCTTCTCTAATTAGATACTAGCAAACTAAATGAGTAGATTCATAGGTGTAGGCTATCATTTTACCACCTGAAGGAGAAAAGGAGAGATGGCACAGATATGATTCTTCAGCATATTGGCTACGGCTGCCAAATTGCACATTCGGGCAGTCCAAGACAGCAACTATTTAACAGAATATCTGTGTTGGGCCTAAAATTTTCCTAAGACATGCTTTTCTATATCTTATCATCAGGTGGGTTGACGTACATGGTAAGAGGTGTAGATTAGACATTAGTTTATCTTCCTAACTAGATTAAGCTTGTGAACGTGCACATAAAGGATGGATTCATTTAAGATTCACGACTTTGACTTCTTTTTGCATCAGTTTATTCATCTGTAAAATGAGACAAACAAATATCTGCCTAAAGGCACCTCCTAGTATTGAGCTGAAAATAGCATAAATAAACAATCCATTTTAGAGTTAAAAATGCAAAGTATAATTTTTATTATGGGTCATTGTCCTCTTTAAGCTATTGATTTTTTAAATCTTATTTTCTTCGTGTTCTGTTTCTATCTTTGTAGTGCAAGAATACTTAATACTTATAAACACAAAGGCAAATTGTTCAGATCTAATGGAAAGCACAGAATTAGATATTAATATTAATATATAAAAATTCTTAACTCTTCTAGGTCAATAAGATTCTAAATAACAACCTCAAAGAAAACATGTAATTAATGGAAAAAACTATAAATTCAAAAAGTAAATTACACCTAAAAATTTGTTGGAAGTAGATCTCATGTTAAGCATTCTTACCACAATGAACTAAAATGAAAAAAATGAAAAAAGTAAATAATTTGCAACCATGTTGAGGTTACTATTTGTAAACTTCCTTGTGAACTTCAGGAAAAGGTTGCAGCATAAGATATCACTGTTGTACACATCCCATGCTGATTTTAAGCTCCACTGAAGAATATGATTAGAGTTTGGCTCACAAACTGTTGACACAAAAAAATTGTTTTCAAATTTTATGTGATTATTTCATTTTCATAAAATGAAAAGTTTATGGAGGTAGAAATATTATGGTCTTTTTGTCTTTCAGATTCTATTCTTTCCTATTCTGTTCCCATATATGTGTATTAGGAGACACTAGGGAGATGACGAAGGGAGAGCTTTATTAAAAGAGGACAATTTTTTCTGGCCAATTGCCAATCTAAATCTAAATTCCTGAGAAAAGACAAGTCTTCTATGGAACCACTATGTAGTAGATATCAATTTCTCCAGAACAGCACAATGAGCCGAGATCTCTGCTTTGCCACACACTAGCTGCATGACAGAGAGCAAGTTATTTAACTGTTTTCTCTCTGTGTTCTTACCTGTTAAGTGGGAATAATGCATGACTGGAAAACTTGAACAAATGAGTACATATAGCACTTAGAACATAGTAAATGCTCAATAAGTTTTACTTATTACTTCCAGATATATTGCACATTAAAAAAATCTTTGTTTTCTGTAAAAGTTAATCTTTTTTGCTATGTTTGAAATTAAGAGATGCTTAAGGTAGAAAGAAAGAACGAGAGAGAGAGAGAGAGAGAGAGAAGAAAAAAGAGAAAGGAAAAGAAAAGGAAAAAGAAAAAAAAGGAAAAATTTATTAGACTATTAGTTGTGGAAGAAACATATTTTAAATCTGACTTAGAATTGAAACGGAAGACTCTTGATAAGAGAAGACACAGTCGGGCCAGAAGACAGAATTGCCCATGGAACTTGAACTACTGCTAGCAGAGGTCACCTTGTGAAAGCAGGACCCTGCAGGCATTGTTGGAGACACAGTCCTTTTGGAGGACAGGCCAGGGATACAGACCAAAACTACCCAGCTTTCATTCTGTGCTACTCATTGAGCTCTTCTTGGGAATGTAAATGGTAAGAAATTAGTCAAGAGAGGAAGAAACTCTTCTGTGTTCATAAAAATGGCATTATAATATTATGTATAATCTTGAAAAACTAAGAGATAACCTATCTCATAGGGGAATGTCTAATTGACAGCATATTATACCATTATTAAAACCATACACATAAAAATTAGACACATGGAAAATAATGTTTAATATTAGAGAAAAAAGAACTTGAAAATGTACATATCTTATTACTGCATTTTTGTGCAAACACATCTTTATAAATATTTTGTGCAATTATACAATTAAAAGCAATAACGGAAGTGAAAGAAAATAACTATATTTTGCTTGGAATGATCAAAGGTAAAGATTCTTTGTAATTTTCTACATTGATACTAAAAGAATAAATAAAAATTAAAACATAAACACATACGAGTACAATGCTAAAACTAATCAAGCAACTTATGTTGTAACACACCAATAGCTTAAATCATTATTGAATACCCTGAATTTGTAGAGGACTTTTACTACCTTTCAGCTGACACCTGACACTAATACTAAAACAGTGTTCATTTCATGTGTTATGATTTAGCAAGTTTGAAGTGAAAAAAATGTCTTGATTTTTTTTCCATTGAAAATGTAGAATATTTAATTGTTCAATAGTTAATTACTATAAAGAATAGGTAACAGAATAGAAACCAATATTTATTCAGCATGCATTATGTGTTTAGGTAGGCTTTTAAAATATATATGATTTCTTATTTAAATACTACGAGCAAATTAAGATTGATAAAACCAAAGTTTAAAGAAATTATCAAATACCCTTCTGGTCAGGCATGATTTCTTATTTAAATACTATGAGAAAATTAAGATTGATAAAACCAAAGTTAAAAAAAAAATTATCAAATACCCTTCTGGTCAGGCATCATGCTTGCCTCTAGGAGTTCCATAAACAAATAAAGGCTAAAAAGAATGTGTGTCAAATAAGTAGATCATGAGCTCCCCGATGCTGACTTCAGCAGCAGATTTCAACCTCATGCTCAGAAATATGATCCCTCAAGCACACTTGAGCTGACCAGGGTGTCTCCAAAGTGAGGTTGGAAATGAGCGAAAGACCAACAAGAGACCAGGTGACTCCTTCTCCCAATCCAAGAGGATCACAAGGACAGACATGATCTCGGGAAGGAGGAATGGAAAGGAAGAAGCCACCATGATTAGGACTTGAATTTAGAGTTCCCAGAATAAATACCTAAAAGAGAGACCTGAAATCAAAACAGATTTTCTAAACTGGAAGAGGCAAAGAAACCACTAGCTGACAATATTCGTCTCTTTCCTTGCTACCCAGAGGAGTAAGGACAGGGTGGGGAGAGGAAAGCTTGAGTTTAAGGAACATTATGTAGATTATAGAAAATGAAGCGAATTTTCTTTGCTTATCTAAGCAGTATGTAAATACCTTTCTATATGCTGGGCTCTCTGAAAGTAGAAATCACATTTTATTTTTCTACTTATCCCCTATTAGAAATTAACACAGTGGCCTCAGATAGTTATACAAGAAATGGCATTAATAAGTAAATCATAAGACCTGAAGGGATGAGACAGGTTTCCTAATCCATCATCCTGTTTTCAGGTAGACTCACATAATTTAGCACAGAAATCTTTTTCTCGAGGACTTGGACTATTTATCATGGGTTTGCTTTTGGCCTACGTGGAAGAAGACAGAACAGTTATTTTCCACCAGCCCTACATGTCCTTTCCTTTTCCTTCTTCTTTTCACTGCAACTTGCAGGCTATTTTTTTTTTTTTACTTGCTGACTAATATTAAATTTCTGCCTTTCCTCTCCCCAGTCCCCATATCAGCTTATGTTTCCTACTAAGAAAATACCAGACTTGGTTGAACCATCTAGAACAAACACTAGAGGAAAATAGCAAAAGGATTTTTTCATGAAGGAAGAACTTGTGAGGAGGTTAAATTGTTACTACCTTGACTATATGTGTTGTTCAGAGGAACTAGAAATTTTTTTATCTGATAGGAGGTGCCTCCAGATTACCTGTTGAGTATTTGAATCCTCCTGATGTACTAGAACAATCTATTTTGTATATTGATAAAATTATAAAATACACTATAATCATGATTTTTCCCACTTGAAGATGTTTTGTTTTGTTTTTATTCTCTTTGGTTTTATTTGTTGTTGTGTGTGGTTTTTTTTTTTTAACCTTTCTTTCTCCTTTGAGGAGAAGGAGGAAACTTCTCTAGTTATATCTACTTTAGGGATATTTATTTGGAATAAAATAAGAGTGACTTGTAATTATAGTTTAATGCCCACAAAATAGAAAAATGTGCCAAATTGCTTAACCAAATGCAGATTTGGTTGGGATTCCAGAGTTACTTCTAAGTCAAGGCCCTGGAAATTCTGAACCATTGCTTATCTTTAATTTATGGTTCTCTGCTAAGGGCAGAACTGAACTGATTGTTCACAAGGTTAAAATTTTGGCTTAGAATTTTGTGCATCACAGAAGAGACTTCAAGACAAGCTCTCGTTGCATTCTTTTTCTCAATTGTAGCATCTGTTTCCCTCAGCTAAAGACGCCCTCATGTAAATATATCCAACCCTGATTAACAGAGCTATCTATGAAAGTGGTCTCAGATAAAGAAAGGCAAAGTGTTGGATGAGCTCTCCTGAGATTGCTGAGCTCTCTCGTTTCCTTCCTTCTTATTTTGGCCTCATAAAATATTGTTTGTGGCATCCCACCAGAAATGATCTGGAACATTTTAGCATTCAAATATGCACAATTTAAAAGATGCATAATCTCCAAGTTTAGAGTAAAATGTTCTAATACAGAACCGTGCTTTTCTCAAGTTTTCATAAGCTTTCAAACTTTTAGCATTTTAAGCAGAGATCTTTATAAAATGAAATCGTCCCTTTTGTGCCTGGATGTGTACCTGGACCAACTGAGCTCAATCATCCAGGGAACCAGAAGATGACCAAGGTGACTACAGGACAGTGGCTTCATTCCCAACATCCAGCACAGTAACTACTCCTTGCTGAAGCAGCTGTGCAGCTTAGTTAATGTATCAATACGGATCCTGGCAGGACACAGATGGCACATTCAAATTGAGTCCTTTGAGAAGAGATAGTAAGTGGACTGTTTATGAGGGTGAAGGTAAGGTGAAGAAGCCACAGGCACTGCAAGGCTTGTAATAGTAGGGTTGAGAGGAAGAATTGGTGCTACCCAGGGCCAGAGGGGTAAGGGGAGGAAATAGTTACCAGAACTTAGAGACAGATGGCAGAGGTAGAAAGAGGCATGTAGAGAGGGCTGTTGGCAAGAGCTTGGCCTCTAGTGGAGCCATGTAGCTGGCCTAAAGTACTTGGGCATGGCCAGCCCAGAGTGGACTTGTCCTGGAGATCCACAACTTGGACCAGAGGATGAGGGAGTCTGTTAATGCAGGTTAGACTCTAGAGGAAACAATAGGGTGTATCTTGGATCTGAAAGAGCAAATAGAAGAGATACACAAACAGATAGGATTGATCCCTCAACTCCAGGGTCATGGTCACTGATAATACACAGGTTCTTCTATGTGAATTAAGAAAAAGAACTGCCCTTTCTGAGTGAACACAGACCTATACGTGAACAGGACTGTATTTCTAGTGTATCCTGATCAATCTGAGCTGGTTGAAGTCATGCCACTCCGCTTGCCAGAGTTCTTGGTTCATTGATGGGTGCAGAGCCCAGCCCAAGACAATCAGCATCTGACTATCCCCTGTTGATAGCCAGTGATTCAATGGTTGGCATGTGTCTGGCATTAGCCTGATAGGAATGAAATTCAGAACTTTTGATCAGTTCAAGAAGTTCTTTCTTCCCTCCCTGAAATGAATGAGGAAACATCTGGTCCAGCGAAGTTCTAGCATTTACCACAAAGGATGCCAGCCTAAGAATGAGCCTGATATCCACAGGGGTGCAAAATAGAGAA
This sequence comes from Eulemur rufifrons, assembly GCF_041146395.1. Classification (NCBI taxonomy): domain Eukaryota; kingdom Metazoa; phylum Chordata; class Mammalia; order Primates; family Lemuridae; genus Eulemur; species Eulemur rufifrons. The sequence continues at coordinate 40,814,105 of NC_090997.1, forward strand.
AACCATCTGCAACTCTTATATTATGAGTGTCCCAGTCAAATTAGACCTGCAGTCTTCCCTATCTTTGTATTTTTCAATCACATTAGCCAATAAATTTCCTTTAGGAAATTTCTAGAGCCAGACACTTAAAGAATTTCACATGCAAAAGAACATTTTTATCTCTTTATCCAGGTAGAAAACTCTAAAAACATTAGATTTAATATCATAAAATATGGTTGAGTCAGTTGAGAAAACAATTAGCTTGCATACATGTTAGACATCGAATTAAAATTCCTTTGGAGCTGAGTGGTGTTGACAAATTTAAATTAAAATAAAATTTTCAACGAACATTTAAAACTGAAAGTAAATTTTTTTTCTAGACATCATAAACATTTTTCTCCAATAGTTCACTAAACAGATTCCAAATACTTTGTGCTATGATACCTTAAAAAAAAAAGGACAAAAACAACTATCGAAAAGCATATTTTAAAAATCTATCATACATACTGTTTAATAGGTAGAGAGTTTCAATTTTGCAAGATTAAAAAGAAATCTGGAGATGGATGGTGGTGATGGTTGTACAACATTATGAATATATTTAATACCACTGAACTGTACACTTAAAAATGGTTAAGGTGGTAAATTTTAGGTTATATGTATTTACCATAAAAATGGGGGAAAATCTGTTAAAAGAAAATTCTTGGTGAAAAAAAGTTATTCCTAAATTTCTGAGGGGCTTTATTCCAGCTGCTTGGCTCTCATTTCTGTCAGCCAGATATTTCGATGGAAGTTTTAAAGTGGAATTAAAAGGCAGTCGGGTTCTTCTTAGGATAGAGCCCTCCTAGTTGAAATCTTTCAGGAAACTCTCTCTTCCTATTTGAAACCATGAAGTGAGTATACCTTACTTGTTCAAGGGTTTTGACTCAGCAGGAAGGGAGACTTCATATCGCCACTGACTGTTAGTGATGGTAGCATAGCCTGGGCACTGAACCAGGATAAGTGTCCATTCAGACACCATTGTAGCATGTGACCACCATGTGGGGACCAGGCAGTCCAACAGATAGCCATGGTTGATCAGGTAGACCTGGAGACAGGGCCAGGAAGGCTACTGACCTTGCAGGCAAGGGTGAGGTCCTTTCATGGTCCAGAAAGCCTGTAACTGGCCGTAGGTGGGGCAGATAGCTCTGTAAGCAGGTTAAGAACAGAGTATAGGACTCAGAGAAGCTAGTGCAGTGGTAGCTGTGGAGGAGAACATTTTAGGGGTAAAGACAGTCAACTCTACTTCTTATAAATAACTGGACAATGGAGCAAAGAGAGATATCCCAAACAGCCCCATGACCAATCGGTAGAGACTAGCTTGAAAGTCAAGAGAACTCTGAAGGCTGGACCATTGAGACAAAAGAATGCAGGGATCATGGGCCACAGGGTTTAGGGCAAAGACATTGAAGAATGACCACAACCACATTATTCTCTGCTGTGATTAGCTATACATGTGCCCAGGGTCACTAAAGAAAGCATGCATATAATTTGCCTAGAATGCCATTTTAATTCTTTTCAATTAACTACACTTTTTATTTTAAAAAAGAACATATTAAAGGTATTAGAAACTGCAGTGGCATCTCTGCCATTTCTCAGGTTTCCCTGTATGTGTGGATATAATTTTAGGCTCTCTATTCTGTTCCACTACTGTTATATTCGTCTGATTCTCTGTCACAACCATTATCTTATTACTGCCCCTTTAGAGTAAGTCTTGTGCCCTGGTAAGACAAGTGTCCCCCACCTTGTTCTTGACACCAACTTCCTACACCATCTCAAATGCCTTTCTTTGTGTACTTGAAGACTTACTCTCATTGTTGGTTTTCTACCTCCAAAGCAGCTTCAGGCATCATCAACAGCAGCTTTGGAAGCTGCTTAAAAATGAACAAGAAGGAATGTGCACCTTCTGGAAAAACATGCAGAGACAGTGTGAGAGTGATAGAGAGAGAGAGAGAGAGAGAGAGAGACTGAAAAAGAAACTGTATAAAGCAAGTGCTTTCAAAAATGATTTAAATCCAGTCAAAGCAGACAAGTGAGAGGTAGTTTGCAGTCCTAACCCTCTGTATCTTACTCAAATTGATCTTATTTGGAAGAGAGCCATTACAAATATAATCAGTTACCATACTGTAGTAGGGTAGGTTCTTAATCCAGTATGACCAGTGTCCTTGTAAGAATAGAAGACAGACACCTGTGGGGAGAATGCCATGTGACTGTGGAGGCAGAGATCAAAGTGCTATAGCTCCAAGTCGAGGAATGCCAAGTATTGCCAGCAAACTACCAGACGCTAGACAGAAGCAAGGCAGGGTTCTTCCCTACAAGTCTGAGGGAGAGCATGGTCCTGCTGACCTCTGGATTTTGGACTTTTAGACTCCAGGACTGAGATAATAAATTTCTGCTGTTTTAAGCCACCCACTTTGTGGGACTTTGTTACACAACACTAGGGAATTAATACAGAAAAATGCCCTGCTCTATTTCATCAAATCTAAGACACCACTGATTGCAAGATGGCCTGTTATTTTACACACCTTTAAGAGAGAGAGAAAAAAGTTGCCAATTCAATTTTGACCTTTTGTCAATTGAACGATGAAAACTGATTTAGAGATGTTAAAAAAAAAAATCTTAGAACCTATAAAATATGATACCTGGATTCTGTTAGCTCATTTTGATACTGATGTTTGGGTGAGTATTAATTTGAATGAGTCATCTAAGGTAACAGGTACCTTGAAAGTACTCCCCAGTTGGTGCCTAAACAGGTATCAACTCAAACGGGAAGTTGTCAGATAAGTAAGGCATGTGAAATGATACCAAACAGGCAGAACCCTTTTTAGGGGTAAGCATGGGATGTATTTTTCACTCAAGTATCGCATGGTATTAATCCTTACCTCTGGGTAATATCAAACCTGGGAAAAAATGAAAATTGAATGAGTTGTGTCCTATCCCTGCCTTCTAAGTTATTTGCACGTTACCAGTTACCACCATCATAACCACTGCTTTCATTCTATTATATAGCCTCTTAGAATCACTGACAATTTAGGCCAGTGGTTTTTGACCTGATTGTACATCAGAATTACCTGGGAAACTTTTGGAAAAAATCTATTCCTAAATTCAAAAGCTTAATAACACACTCTGTTGGCAAGATTATGGAGAAAGACTCTCTCATACATTCCCAGTTGGAATGCAAAAAAATCATACAAGCCCTATTGAGGAGAATTTGATAATATCTATCAAAATGACTTTTGACCCAGAAATCCCACTTTCAGGAATTTATCCCAAGGGATACACTGCTATGAGTACAAAAAGAACCTTAGGTTAAAAGATTATTCACTGTGGCATTATGTGTCATAGCAAAATATTGGGAATCACTCAGATCATCCACAGGAAGCTAATTGAACAAGTTCTACTAGAGCCACACAATGGAGTACTATTTTACAGTAAAGCTGTAAAAAAAAGTGAGTATGACTTCTGAGAATAGATATGGAGTGAAAAAAAATAAGTTACAAAAGAGTATGCTACCATTTGTATATCTCTATACTTACACAAAATTAATATATAATTATTCTGGTAAAAATATAGAAAGAATAAAGCAGAGGTGAACATAAATCACCCCCTATTTGGGGCAAAAAGGAGAGGAAATTGGTGGTGACAAAAACTGGAAAGTATATAAGCTTCTCTGAGTATAATTTTTTAGTACTTTTGAGTTATATAAATATTTCACATATTCAAAAATAAAATTATATCAACAAGGATGAAAACAAGCCCTAATATTTAACTCAACAGAAACAAACCCAAATATTTATCAAAATGATGACACAATTACACAGGAAAAAAAAGAATTATTCAAAGAACAATACTTAAACACATTTAATGAGATATTTTCTCAGGATAAAAAGAACAACAGGGATATTGTGAACATTATTCAGTAGATTGATTATTATAACTATTTTTTGTGCATTGTAAGATAGAGCAAATGAGTAAATATATTGATGTGGTTGGGATCCAGGGTTCACACTGGGAGAAGCAGCGGATAGATATGGAATGGGGAAGATAAAAAGAAACCCTGAGGTGCTGGATTTGAAATGGAGTCATTGGCACAAATTCATTATTTCAAAAATATATACATTTTTAGCTCTATCCCCTGAAGAGGCCCAGAAGCAATGTCACCCAGCAGCAATGAACATCCTAGGACCAAGATCTTGGTTCCGAAATAGCATTCACCACTGAAAGGAAACAGTGTTCCCTCGAGAAATGGCTGATTCCAGATCAGAGACAGGTAATGTACAAGGTAAGCCTAGAATATCCTGTGTCAGAAAGCAAAGAAAGTGCCCCAAGAGTGATAAATACAAATCAAAAGAGCAAAAGCAGCAAGCACAAAAGGCCAAATATGGAACAATTTGGGAATTTAAAAACTTGAACATGTTGGATTGCAACACATCAAATTAAAAAAATCCACGAGTCCATAGTGATAGTGGAGTAGGGGGTCTTTTATTTACAGAAGAATGCCAGAAAATAAATGTAAAAGGAATAATAAAATTAGGAAATGACAATTTTGCAATCTCTAGTGTGGTTCAGACAATGATCATCAATCTATGCTAAAACTACTGAGTGAAAATATGTTGGAGAACATGATATTCACATAGTACCAAAATGTTTTCTCATAGATTATTTATTAATTATAAAGGGAAAAGCATAACTTTAAAATGAAATAAAAATTTTGCCAGACACTAACCAGGTAACAAAATACACTGAGTCCCCACATATGATTTAATGAGACGTACACAACAGCTCCTGTGCAGTTTTCTTCCTAAAAGTGTTTTACCTGAATCTAATCATGAAAACACAATCAGACAGATTCAGAGATATTCTGTAAGACAAGCCTGAACTCTTCAAAAATGGCAAGTTCATCAAAGGCAAAACATAGGTGGGAAACTGCTTGGAACTAAAGAAGTCTAAAAAGACAGTACCACTAAATGCAAGGTATGATCCTTGATTGGAGTCTAGATTTTTAAATCAGCTAAAAGGTACATTACTAAATAAACAAAAAAACCATTACTGGACAATTGAGATAGTTTAAATATTAACTTATCATATTGTTCACCGTAGTGCAGAACTTTTTTTTAACCTGTATTCCAGTCAAATGATGATTTGTATGTAGTAAGTATCAAAGTTTTAATGATCAAGCATTATTAATATAAAAAATAGGCCTTCTAAGCATTTCATGTAATGTTTTTAAGCTAATCAGAGTATTTTTCATCATAAAATAGTTTCAAATGTAGAGATTGTTTTACATTTGGTAAAGATAAAAGCTATGTCTTACATGAATTCTGCTTTTCTCACTCTGCCCAATCAACTGAAAATAATTGTTCTGCAGCTAGTCAACCTACCACAGTATGCAAATTAAAAAGTTACAACAAATAAACCAAAGATGAAAGTAAATTAAAACAATTCATGCATATAGACAGAGACTTTAGCTTTTTCATCTTTCTTCTCTTGTAATAATTAGCTCAAGGCCTGTTACATGATATTAGGGTATTAAGTGTGAAATGTCCAATTTTCTTAAGTACTAAGTTTGACAGTGGTATCTCTGAAAATTCACTTTGACACCTCTTGCTTCATTTTTATTGTAAAGGTACATCCTCATTCTTTCAAAAGCACAGTTTGGCTTGTGATTATCTTTCAAAAAATTTTTAGAGCAATTTTTGTGAAACCATGAATAAGTCAAAAATTTATGGTATTTTTGAATATGAGTTCCCCGTGGAAGCAATGCTGCACATACAGCTCGAAATGTCAACAAAGTGTTTGGGAAGGATGTGGCTAATGAACTCACAGTACATTAGGAGTTTGAGAAGTTCCATTCTAGTGATTTTAATCTTGAAAATGAGCCACGTGGGCGACCTGAGACCAAGGTGTATAATGATGAGCTGAAAGCTGTAGTGGAAGCAAATCCATCTCAACCTACATGTGAATTAGCGGTAAGGTTTGATGTTACTATTCCAAAAATATTGGACCATTTCAAACAAATCAGCAAAGTAAAGAAGCTGGATAGATGGGTTCTGCATGAATTAAACGAGCATCAGAAGAGAAATCATCTTGAAGTTTGCCTTTCTTTGCTATCACGAGATAAAGGCAAACTATTTCTATGCCATATTATTACATGTGATGACAAATGGATTTTTTGACAGTTGCAAGCATGCAGCACAATGGTTGGATAAAGATGAAGTGCCAAAACACAGTCCAAAACTGAATATTCATCAAAAAAAGCTAATGGTGTCTGTTTGGTGGGCCAGCACTGGTATTATCCACTATGGCTTCATAAAACCCAGTCGATTACAGCGGATGTCTACTGCAACCAACTGGATGAAATGATGAGGATGCTTGCAATTAAGTGGCCAAGATTGATTAATAGAGACAGGCCAATCTCCTTGTAAGACAACACTTGACCACATGTCGCACAAACCATGCCGCTCAAACTACAGCAGCTGGACTTGGAAACTGTCTGTCATCCACCATATTCACCAGACCTTGCGCGAACTGACTACTACTTCTTCCAGGCTTTGGACCACTTCTTGCAAGGAAAAACATTAAATTTTCAACAAGCTGTGGAAAACACCTTTCAAGATTTCATCACCACTCTCTCTCCAGGCTTCTTCATTGCTGGCATAAACAAGCTACCATTAAGATGGCAAAACTGTGTAGATAATTTAGGTGCATACTTTGATTAATTGTATTATTGCTCCTCGTTTGAGATATAGTAAATGACACTTTTGATTCAAAATCAGACATTTCATATTTAATGACCTATTAGATGCTTGTTATATCTCAAGACACAGACAGTCAATTAAAGGTTATTAAAGTTGACTCAGAAACAGGTACAACATGGAGATAAAGTTCCCAGAACATGGAATATGACAGAAAATTGGTGATCATTAGGCCACAGGGTCAGAGCTCCCAATGACAGATGCCAAATCCCAAAGTATGATAAACAGTGGGGATGATTAATTACCTGGTGCTCATACTCTCTCTCCTTTCTCCACACCCATAATTGGACATCAATTTCCAGCACCCACTGCTAAAAGTCACCATTAACAATGAGGTGAAAAACCATTTCGTATGAAATGCAAACTACAATTTTGAAACTCTTCTTGTTTCAGCTTTGAAACGAAGCTTGCCTCACTTGCAACCAGGCAGGGATGAACGATGCTCAATAACTGTTAAATTAGAAAGTGAACTAAAGTGTGGAAGAGCAGCAAAAATAATTTCCTTCTGCATTGCAGCATGTATTATGACCTCAATATGTAATATGGCAAGTGCTTACCTGGTTGCAAACTGAGCAAAAGCAAGAAAGCTGCCCCACTTCACAGAGATAAGTTGCTGATTGAGATAACAGAAAGCAAGTCTGAACCAGACGGCTACAAAGGTGTTATTTCAAGGTTTTCATGGCGCTGGTGGTATCTGCTAACCTGGGGTGTTTGAAATAAAATCGAAGCAATTCTTGATTGTGGTTTCCCTATCTGACTCTTTTATAAATCACACTCATGTTTCTCCCATTCTTTAAAATTCTACCTCTATTAATTTGTTTTCAAGACTGGGCTTTTAGGCACTAAATAGGACATACCATAAAGCAGTTTGAAATTCTATGGAAAATGACATGTTTTTGAGAAATGTTTATACAGCATTTTTTATTTGCAAATAATTTTCTGTTGCAGACATCCTAGCTAATTATCCATCCTAGTTATTCAGGGACTAGATCAACCTTATATTACATATGTGAAAAATAAGATGTAGAGATAAGTTCAAGTGGAGTTAACTAAACTTTGCATGCCTCCTAGCCAATAAAAATAAAAATTATTTGCCCCAAATTATGTAGTAAATCAATTTTCTGGCCATGATTAAATCTCAGCCTCAAAAGCTCCAGCTCAGTTCCCTGAATAATCTAGTGCCTCATAAGGATTTTATTGTTTTGTAATATATTGATTTTTTCTTGAAAAATTAAAGTCTCCATAGTGAAGTGCATAGTTATCAAAATTATAATTGTTGACTATTTAGGCAATAAAAGTGCCATTTATTTATTCTGTATTTTCTAACCCCCATATTCCCAGCATTGCCATCTCTTTCTCCTTGGCTTATAAACTTATCTAAGAATCTTCAATTCTATGAAATCTCCTGACCCTAATGTCACTATTAATGTACTATGTTATTGCTGCTTCTGTTTAGTAAAACTTTTTGACAAAATAATCTAAATTTGCTGTCTTCATTCTGGCACTACCCACTCACTCTTCAATCTACAAAAATTTACTTTCTGTCTCAACCAATTAACTGATATGTTCTGTTAAAGTTTATCGATAGACTCAATTATTCCCAAGTCCAAAAGGTACTTTGAGACCTTATTTATCATCTTTGATCTGACTGATGCATTTAGCTTTGTTGAGTTCCCTCTTGCTTCTCTATTTTATCCTCTGTTCAGTGCTTCTCTAGCTCTTTCATGAGCTACTTCTGGTCTGTCTCTCTCTTTCATGTTGGAGTTTCAGAGTTCTGTCCTTAATCCACTGTTCTTTTCATGGTAGAACTTCTCTTTGGACTGTCATCCTGTTTCAAGATTTAAACTATCCCCTGTACTCTAGTGATTTCCAAAACCAGATCTCTATCCATGACCTTTCCTCCAGATTTCAGAATTACATATACAAATATCTGTTGGATATTTCTAATCAGATGAGAGTCACGGGCTATGTCCAAAATTTGTTTTACCATCCATCCTGCCCCTCCTATATTCCCTATAACATTTAATGAATCAACATCTACCAAATCTTAAATCTGAGCACATAACTAGCTTTGTATTTTCCCTCACTCTCTACATTCAATTAACCAACACATTTTGTCAATTGTACCTCCTAAATATTTATTAAATTAATCTCTTCTCTGCATCTACTGTCTCCCACATAGTCTCTTAATTTTAATTATGTTCTAATTGAGCTTCTGTTTTTAGCTTTGACTTCTTCAAATTCATTCACTGCACCAAAGCCATCTGCATAAAATGAAAGGTGATCATCATTCTCCTTCTTACAGTCCCCAAAGCTTCCCTATAGTTTACCAATAGAGTACAAGTTTACAAGAGTAGGTACAAGGGACTTTATAAACTGGTTTCCATCTACCATTGCCAAAGATGCCTGACATGCTGCCTCACTATTTAGTAGTAGCAAAATGTTTATAGTTTCCCATCCACGTGGAACTTTACCAAACCTCAGCTGTTGACTCCATCTTGAGCACCCTTCCAGTCCCTCCCTTGTGGCATTTATTAGTACTGCTTCCCACTATTTCCAGATGTCCTTCTGGGTACATGGTAGGATAGCACTCCTATCCCCTTGAAGATGGCCATGATCATGTGACTTGCTTTAGCCAATGAAAAGTGAGTAAAAGCAACGTGTGTCACATCCAAGTAGAAGCTTTTAGGAGCAGATGTATGAGTCTCCATATTTCTTCTTCCTGCCACAGCAAATAGCAAGATTCCAGAAGATCCATCAGCCTCAGTCCCTGAGTAAGGGCACTATAGTGAAATCAACATGAAAATTACTGAAGAAATAACCTTTTTTGCATCTAGCCCCTAAAATATTTGAGATATCTATTACTGTAGCATATTCTAATCTATTTGACACATACAATCTTTCTATTCTTTTTATTTGGATAATTATTACTTATGTTTTAAAACATACTTACTTATTACCCCCTCTCAGAAAGTTTTCCCTGAATTTCCAGGATATCAAGGGCTTCCATATATCTCTGCTCACAGATCCATCACCTACCTACCACCTTATGTGGGATTTTCTCTGTGTCATTTACTCCTAACAAGCTGAGCTCCTTAATGGAAGAATAAAAAATATATATTTAAGATGTATATCTTCTTCATTTCTTTTCCTTAGTGCTTAGCATAAATACCTGTTTGTCATAGAGTAGGTGCTCAATAGTTGCTTGTTCAAGTAATATAAATGAAGACAGTTTAATTTTTTTAAAAAAGCTAATGCCATATTTTATTGAACCATTTGCCCTGAAACCAACAGAAAACTGGAATTAATTCAAAGGAATGGTAGCCTCTAAATCTTCCACCAAATTAGTGGAGTGATTTTGGGCAACTTAGTGTCTCTGTGCCTCAGTTTCCTCAACTGTAAAATGTGGATGATAACACCATCCACCTAATAGGGCTGCTGTAGGATTAAAAGAGTCAATTCACAAAAAATGTTTAAAATGTTAGCTATCTAGATATTTGTTTTATAAAATGCATCTTCTTATGTGTGGTTATTATTGTGATTTAACTGTGTCATTTGCCTGATTTCTCTTTCCAATGTGTTTGATTGACATACATAACTCTTGTCTTTCAGAAAAAATACAGCTAGACAATTCCTTGCTCCAGATAACTCTCATTATCAAAATGCCAGCACTATAATTGCCGGTTTGGGGACTGAAAATGTCCAAGATAAAAAAGGAAACGGTGCAGATACTTGGTCAGGCTTCAGCTACACCAAGTGGTCAGGGTGTATTCACATAATTAACCTCCCTGAGCTTCAGTTTCTTTGATTTTAATATAGAAATAGTAATATGTGAAGGTTTTGGCGGGGATTGAAGGAAATAACACTCATAAGGAGTCAAGCATCGTATCTAGCACATAGTAATTTCACAATACGTGATTTTCATTCCTAGTTACTGTTATCATGTTTATCATCATGAATCCTGAAGAAAGGCTGTCATTCTGGGACCATAAATAGGTTGTTACTTTGCCTCGCCTCCACTACAATTGACAAGACTAAGGGCAGACATTCCATCACATTTTATTTATCCAGAATGCCAAATATAGTGCTCAATAAATATTTATTGAATTCAACTGAATTTTTAATCACGTGCCTTGTTGGACAGCCCAACTCCATGTGATGAGTCAGTGTATTGAGGAAAGAGTTAGGGTTACATTTGGAGATGGCACAAACCCCTGTCTTCCCCTAGCTGGGAAAGAGCCACCATTGGCATGCCATACCATTGGTCTTGGGAATTGCCCCGCTATCTGAAATGTTGGAATTGTCACCTAGTATGTTGGTGATTGTTCACAAATATTAAGCACACATTTGTATCAGGAGAACAATGGATGTGTCTTCTGGACAATGAGATATTGAGTACCTTATCTGCAAGTTGGAGAAGTCAGAGTGTCTGGTGGTAGAATCACTGCTCCCACTTTAATATAGCAGCTTCAGCACTGTGCAGGTGCAGTAACACACAAAGACTGCCTAAAAAAATTTTTTTTGAGACAAAGTCTCGCTGTGTTGGCCCTGGGAGAGTGCAGTAGCGTCATCATAGCTCACTGCAACCTTAAACTCCTGGGCTCAAGCAACCCTCCTGCCTCAGCCTTCCAAGTAGCTGAGACTACAGGCGTGTGCCACCATGCCTGGCTAATTTTTCTATTTTTAATGGAGACAGGGGTCTCACTCTTGCCAGGCTGGTCTCGAACTTCTGACCTGAAGCTATCCTCCCGTCTTGGCCTCCCAGAGTGGTAGGCTAAAAATATTTCTTGAAATCTACAGAAGGGCAACCAGTGGACAAGAGACTATACAGAATTGAGGGATTCTGTCACTCACTGTAGAAAATCACATGGAAACAAGTAGCATCAAAGTTTGAGAATTTGAGACCCTACCTATAAAAGCATATTTTGCCTGTACTTTGATCAACTTTAAGCAGAGAAGCAAGAGTATGGGAGCTGTAAAACAATCTGCAGAAATAAGAGAACCTGCTGAACAACCACAACTAGGAGAGGGAAGAAAAGAAGGAGACATAAAAACTTGTACACAGAATACTGGATACAGGTCAATATGCGACACAGAAATTCATCAGTAGATTCTGATAAACTAGTATTGAGCAAAGAAAACCCACAATTCTTTTTCCTAGTAACTTGGCTAAGATAAAGAAATTCCTGGGATTTATGTCACATGTATAGCATGACAGTCAATTGGGAAATAGCCTATTTATCCTTGACGTGATGCCTGACTTGTTTAGTTTGCCTTTTAGGTGCTGAAATAATTGCACATGTCTCAAATGACCAAAGGAATGAAAACCAAAAGACCAGCCTGCATCCTACACAGTGAAGATGTGCCACATGGCAAGACACCAGCCTCCCAGGCCACACAAGCACTCGCGACCTATGACCATCAATGACTATGTTGTCAACAACAAGCAGCCGAGCATGACCCCGTCCAGAGGAGTCCACAACATCTCCCCATTCTGCCTCCTTGTGCAGAGGCATTCATCTTTTCCCTACCTGATCAAACACGGAGGTTCCAGTTAAAGTAGCTGGTATGGAGCCTGGATTTTATGGAAATATTTTCATTAGCCAAAACAAATACATTCATACAGTATTTTTTAAAGTACATTATTCTTTGTCTAGTTTGCATTTTGCTTATTTTGTCAGGCACAAGAAAAATGCTTTCTGGCCAAAAAGAGAAGTATTCAAAAAGAAAACATGGAAGAAAAAGAAACAGTTGCTAGAACATTTTATTCAGACCTCTTCCTGAAACTTTATCTGGCAAGCCATTTTAGAAAACATAACACATAATCTGCTAAAAATTTAAGAAGTGACTGGGAATTTTTATTATCAATCCCAGTGTTCTGACCAAAATTTTCTCTTCTAGTTCTAACGGCCAAATTCTGCATTGACATATGCTTTTCTTCCCACAGCCTCTCTGGATTTCATGGTGGATAAAGTTATTCCAAGATTTTAGAAATTGGATGACTTTTGGGTTCATAATGATTTTGTGAGAAATTGTGTTATTCTGTGAAGAGAGCAGTGAACTGAAATCTAATTTTTCCAGTGACTTTCTTTCTGGCCCAAACAATTAATTAAATTTTGTTGGCACCATAAAAACATTTGTTTTATACCTGTATAAAAGTGTGGCAGAAAGGAAGGGGAAAAAAAGGTTGGCTTTGAAATTTGAAATTAAATCAGGAATTGAATTCTAACTCTGCCTCTTACTAGCTGCCTGAATGCTATGTAACAACTCTGAAATCTAGTTTCTTTCTTTCCTTTCTTCCTTTCTTTCTTCCTTCCTCCTCAGACAATGCCCAAAATGTAATAGGTCCTCCATAAGCATTAGTTTCTGTTTATGTACTCCAGTTTGTTGATATGCAGAATATCTAAGTAGGGTTCTCATACTTTGGCATGCATCAGAATCACCTGGAAGGCTTGCAAAATAGATTCCTGAGCCCCACCCCCAGAAATTTTGATTCAGTAGGTCTGTGGGTAGGCCTGAGAATTTGTACTTCTAACAAATACCCAGAGGATGCCGATGCTGCTGGTACAAAGACACACTTTGAGGGTCATTGGTCATTTTAACAGATGCAAAGAAATTTTATTACTTGAGCCAACTCCAGTTGATTGGTGTGTTCTTTTGGGAAAGATTCTGAGGCCATGTCAGGCCTGGAGGAGATTGTGTTTTTGGAATGCTGAGTATTTAATATCTCTATCCTCTCTTTGAAAACTTTCTTCTCCTTTCTTACCCCTGGCCCATCTCTCAGTCAAAATGCTAAATTAAACCTCAAATTCCAGCAATCTCAAATCAGATGGCTAGTTCTCACATACGATCAGGACAGTGAAGAATTGCTCCAGTCATTTCCTGGTACCAGACCTCCTTTCGACCTCAAAGGCACCTGCAGAATGTTCAGAAATCGATGCCCATACATGTTCATCAGCTACATAAAACCCAGGAAGTCCAGAAAAATAAATAATAACAACAGTGTACTATGTGCAAGACCCTAACGTGTTTATATGTGTGTGTGTATATATATATAAAACATGTATAACTTCATTTAATTCTCCCAACAATTCTATGAAATAGATATTATTATCCTCAGTCTATAAATGAAGAAGTGATGTTAGAGTTTTCTCAAGTAATTTTCAGAAGGTCATCTAGAAGGCATGCAAAATATTTAAGACCAAAGGTTGTGTTCTTAATCTCTACAGAAGCAGGAGGTAGAAACATTCGAACACTTTTCTGGTAACAACCAGGAAAAAAAAAAATGTCCTATAGGGCTTAGGATTTGTTGTGTGTGTTTGGGTGTGTTTGTGTGTGTGTGTGTGTGTTTTAGTGGCTGAGATTAATCATTCTCATATATCACATTCAAGTGAAATGTCAAAAACATACAGTAGTCACCCTTTATCCGCAGTTTCACTTTCCGAAGTTTCAGTTAACTGTGGTCAACCAAAGGTCTAAAAGTATGAAATGGAAAATTCCAGAAATAAACAATTCATAAGTTTCCAATTGCACCTCATTCTGGGTAACATGGTGAAATCTCATGCTATCTTGCTTTGTCCTGTCCAGGATGTGAATCATCCCTTTTTCTAGCATATCCACAATGTATATGCTACCTGACTGTTACTTACTCAGTAGCTGTCTTGGTTATCAGATCAAAAAAACATAGTTACTGTAGGTGTGAGTTTGGTACTATCCATGGTTTCAGGCATCCACTGGGGTCTTGGAACATATCCCCCGTGGATAAGGAGGACTACTCTATATAAATAAATTTCTGTGCAATTGTAGAGTCACTTCTCCTAAATATAAATCATACATACATGCTCTGGCTTAGTATTCTTCATTATTTTATTATCAAGTCTTCTTATTACAGAAGTACCTAATGTGAAAAGCAACATGTCTTAACTCAGGTCTTATGATTCTTTGTCATCCCAGGCTTTAAATTTAATGCATATCCAATGCTCTGCTATGCTTCCATATTAGATGTCTTTACTTTTTTACTTGGAAGGCACCAGGGTCATATTTTGTTGAACATGCTTCTGCATGTTCACTATCAAATTAATTTAATTTATGTATATCCATGCATGATTCACTTCTTATTTTTGAGAAAAAGCATATTTCAAAGTAGGTCAGTTCATTGGTAAATTACATGTGTGCTGCAATATAATTTAATATGACTGCTTAATAAAGAAAGGACTGCTATAAAAATCATTCTCCCAAATCTCTGGAGAATTTAGGTTAGTGGTAAAAGCAAAAATTGTTCCCCCCAGGGTGCTGTTATGCTTATGAAATGGATAATCAAAACCATTTTGAAATGTCATTCATTTCCTTTTATGTTTGCAAAATTTTTTTTAAATAACTTGTTTGTATTGATAGAAACTAATTTGGCACTTGTGAAAGGTGCTTTAAGGATAGTGCTATCAGTTGTTTTTAAGCTTTCTTATTCTCTCAGACAAGTCATATTGTCATGAGCACCATAGAGAGAAGTAGCCTGGTATTTGTTTTGCTTTGCACCTTACAGAGATTTCTTTGAGATCAAAGAGATTCCTGTGTGAGAAGGAGGTCCACAGAGTACAGGGTGAACAGGAGCTGATGCCAAACAGGCAGGGGAGTCTGATTGCGGAGACCAACTTCCAAGTCACCAAAAATATCATCAGCTGACTTAGGGAAACAGGAATTACAGGATTATAGAGTTTTGAAGCCCAATCGTACATTAGAGAAAACCTAGCCTGACATCTTTATTTCACAACTGATTATACTGAAGGAGGGAGATTATGCAAGACCACAAAGTCAATGGCAAAAAAAAAAAAAAAAAAAAAGTTTATTTAAATAATCACAGATTACCAGAAACCCTTTGAGTTCTGCTTCAAGCCAGAACAAAAACCAAGTGACACATTCACCAGGAAGCAGCCAACTGTAGGTAACTGTAGGTGGAGAAGAGCTTCCAGATGCTAAGCAGAGGAAGATGACTAAGAGTCAGGAATCTTTTGCAAAAAAATGGAAATGAGATTCATTATCATACTTCTTTTATTTGTGTCTACAAGGATCTTAAAAAACAATTTGATAGAATGAATAAGGTCTAGTATTCAGTAGCACAATAAGGTAAATTATAGTTAACAATAATTTATTGTATATTTTAAAATAACTAAAAGAGTGGAATCGGAATTTCCTAACACAAAGAAATGATAAATGATTGAGTTGATAGACATCCCAATTACCTTGATTTGATCATTACATATTGCATGCCTTTATCAAAACATCACATGCACCCCATAAATGTATACATTATGTACCCATAACGATCACAAATTTAAAATGAAAAAAAAATAAATTACAGAAACAGTCACTGAAAAAATATAAAAATTCCTTTTCTACCAGGATGTCTTTTGGTCTATTTAGGAATGACTTTGACCAAAATATGTCTGGTCTCCATGGTGACTTCCAGGGAGTCAGGTTCAGCAAGAGATCTATGAAAAGATGACTCGGTGTAAAAGAAGCATTAAGATAGGGTCTTTTATGAAAAGGCTTCGAGGACACAAAAGAGACATTCGCTGATTTTACACTTTGGCCCATGTTAGGATACCCAGGACTAACTGTGGTAGCATACCTAGTTTAACTACAATACTTATGAAGTTGAGACTATGATTCCAAAATAGATTTTATCCAAGCAAATCTACGATGGCAATTGGATATATAAATTAGGATAAATATAGCAATATACCATAAAGTTAAAAGTTACACATACACACACACACACACACACACAGGCAAATAATGTCCCCAGAATTAACTCAAAATTCCACACAGAGAATCTTAAATTGCCATGTTTACCGGCAAAGTGGTAAGTATTTACCTTCTTTGCCAATTGGTGTAAGTACTTAAACAGTATAGGTACCTGTTTACTTATAGGGCTGGTGTTGATTCCCTTGTTACTATGGGAGATGGTTGAAGTTGATTTCATACTCTAACCAAAAGCCTCCATATCTCTACTCTTGGGAAGAGTGGATGGATTCTATCACTGAAAGCTTGGGTGTTCTCTGTGTGATCAGGCCCTGCCAGTGTGTGTGTTTGAATCATTTCTAACAATGTTACTAGTTACTCTAGGTAACCAGGAGTTGTTTTCTTTCTCAGATATCATACGTGGTTTACATTGGCACACATACCAGAATTCAAGGGGAGGAAATGATAGTATAAAATTAGCAACTGAGTGCTTTGATATGTATCCTAAATGGACTAGTCACTGTTTCCTGGACATTCATGCTAATTCACACCTATGTTAACTGCACACTCATTCTAGATGCTTAGAATACACTTTCTTCTCTCGTTTTTTTTCCGACAATGCATTCCTGTTTACCCCTAGAGACTCAGTACTCTTTATCTTTCCTTTAGTATTAGAGAAAACTATACGTAGAATATTAAAAATTACTTTTGTCATTTAACAATATGTTTTGGAGATTATACTATATTCTATCATTCTATATCAGCAAATATAGATGTATTTTTAATGCACTACAAAGTTTTCCATTGGATCATGTAACATGATCTATTTAACCAGCCCTTTACTGAAGGATGTTTGTTGTGTCCATGGTGCAATTACGAAAAAGGCTGCAAAGATTGTGGTTTTGTGTGTGTTTATATATGTATGTCTTTGACCACATGAAAATATAGCTAGAAATTGCTGGGTTACAGAGCACATTTATTTAAATTTTGGTAATAATTTCCAAATTGCTCTATCAAGAGCTTGCAACAATAGAAACTGGATTTAAGAATTTTTTTTTGCCCACCCCAAAGCCAGTACCCCACTAGCAAATTTTATTTATCTTTGCCCATTTGATGAGTGAAAAATATTAATAGCATCTTATTCTTACTTTAGTTTGCATTTTTTTTAATATGAGTCAAGTTTAGCTTCATTTTATAAACTTTCTTATACGTTTTTATTCTTTTATTTTGAAATTCTCTAAACCCATTTCTCAAAGTTAGTGTAGAGCTGGAGAGTGTTCATATTTTTTTTAGCAATAATCTGTAATCAGAATTTTTTTTATTTTATAATTTTCTCTTTCTGGCTTTCTCCCCCCACCCCGCATCTTTTATATTTATCCTTGTTAAACCTCCTCTTGTTCATTTCAACCATTCCACCAGCCTGTTTTGTGATGCCCTCATTCATGGCATTAACCCCTCTCCTGGCTTTGTGCTTGCACCCTTCTTCAGCTGTCTTCACTGGAGTTTCTGTGCAGTGGCTAGAATCTGCCCGGTTCAGATTGTGTGGCCCTTAACTGAGACCCTGCCCATCCTGACACAGTATTCCACTCTGGTCTCTTAGTCCTGGACTTGCTAAAGACGCTGGGTTGCCCACCTCTGAGCTCTGAAATATGCTTAGGAGAAATCTCCTGCATAACAACTACAAATGGGGATGTTTCTGCAGTGTTTATGTGGGTATTGTTCACCCCCACCTCTCCCCGCTCATTGTGCCTTCTCATGGTTGTTTTTATCACCTGTATAATCAATCCTGATTAGTCCTAGCCTCACTACTGAGGGAAAGGGGATAGAAGAAAAGCTGAGGGAAACCGGCTCCTGATTTATTTGATAAAATCCACTGATCAAATGAACCAGGTTTGTTTTTCCACCAACTGATACTTGAATGTTATAGAGTCATCTGATTTACTAAGTACACTCACCAAAAAAAATTTTTCTTTTCTTTAAAGTGGTAATTTATTAAAAATATAAAACTGAGCATCAATTGAATGAGCCTAGTTCAATGCTCTTTGTCCTTGTCTTCATTATTTGTTGTGGCCATCTTATTTTCATCTGCAGATAATTCAAATTTATTCTAATTCTTTAGCACATCCTTCCAAATCTTTTCCCTAAGTCTTTTTAATTGGGAGGTTCTATCTAGACATACCCAGAAAGCTATTTCCCAGGGCACAAGAGATGGCCAAGTCCTGTCAGAGGGCAAAAGTGTTGAGTAGGCAGGAAGGGATCTACTTCTTTAAAATCACAGCATGTCTAGACTTATGCCCAAATACATCAGTTCATGATAAAGTAGTAAGTATGACTTTTGTGGAAAAATATATGGTAGAGAAAACAACACAGAAGCTTACATCCTTTGAAAATTGAACATTGCATAGGGTTCAGGAATTGTCTAGCCACAGGTTGTTTACATGTGGTCTGAGCACTTTCTTAATGTGATCCTGTACTTAAGTGTATATAGGTTCAGCCAGAAAAGAGAAAGATGAACATCAAAGTTGTTGCAATGCCAGAAGAAAATTGTAGGGTGTTTCCATGTTTGAGAGATCACTAGCTTTCACTATTGGTTTAGGGCAATGAATTATCCATAAATAAAAGCCTTAGAGACCTCTGACCAAAAACATATACTTTGTTTACAAAAAGTACAAGTTCAATGAGTAGCCGCCTCTATCACAAAAGATCAAGTGTACTCAATTAGAAAAAAGAGTTAGGGGAACTAAAGGCACTGAAGTAGCTTTGG
This sequence comes from Eulemur rufifrons, assembly GCF_041146395.1. Lineage (NCBI taxonomy): Eukaryota > Metazoa > Chordata > Mammalia > Primates > Lemuridae > Eulemur > Eulemur rufifrons. Next base: position 40,833,377 of record NC_090997.1, read on the forward strand.
AAATACTCTGCCAACACATTCTAGAGTAATACTGACTTATTTCGGTAACAAAAAAATGAAAAAAATCTTTTAATAATGAATTTTACTTAGGAAGGTCTGTAAATAAATGATGACTTTCATTTATTAATTGCTTGCTCTGTGCAAGGCACTATTCTAAGAAGTTAACACATATCATCCTCACAAATAATCCCGCGCATTGGTCAGCACTGGGCCCACAAATCTGTGACAAATAAACCCAGAAATAACACAATTAATAACACAAAAGTTTGTTTCTGGCCCACAAAATTTCTTTTGACCCAATGTGGATCGGGTAAATTTCCAGGGTGGTCATCCTCAGACTTCATGTCACTCCAAAAGGGAACACAAAAGATTGCACAGCAGCTCTCAAAGTCTTTGGACTTGAAGTGACACATGTCACTTTTATCCACAGCCCGTTGGCCAGAATTACTCATATATTGAGGTGTAACTGCCAGGAAGCAGCGAAATGTGAGGAAGGTACATGAATGTAATGTCTTTTCTATATTCTGTAGAGTAGATAGTATCTCCATTTTATAGATAAAGAAACTGAGGCATATCAATAAATCCTCAGCTAGGGCGAAGGAGATTTGGAATTCAAACCCTGAACTCCAATCAGCTGCTCAAATATGGGAGCCGTCTTTGTTTTGCTAATAGTGGTAAGGGTGCCTCACCGTCTTTGCATCAGAAATAATCACATGGCTCAATTCACAAAAAGCCTTATTTCTGAACTCCTCCATTAAATTATAAATGAAAGAGTCCCATACTTGTTATCTTTGTAATCCCAAACACAGATATCATAGTAAATGCTGAATTAGTAAATATGTGTTGGTTGATTGGCTGAAATAATTTTCAGCTTTCTATGAATACTTTCCATTTGGGCGAGTTATTTGTAATTTCAAATTCCGATAGTAGTGGGAGAGGTAAACTATCTTAAATAAAGGTAAAGACCTTTCAAAAAAAAAAAAGATTTATTTATTTTAATTTTTCTAAGTTTACTGGATGATTTTGAATTTGGATAAAGACAAAAAGCGTTTTAAAATTAAGGCTGACACATACCATAAAGCAGCAGGAAAAGAAACATTGCTACCAACCAATCAACATGATTTTATATGATTTGGCTATTGTGTTCTTTTTAACACATTATTATTTTCAGTTTCCAAGACACCTATAATTTTGCACAAGTTCTTATCAGATTTCTTTCTCTGTCTTTATATATTTTTTTATTTTCTATTCTTTTTTATAGTCTTCCATTCTATTATTTTACTTTTTCAAATTTCTTCAATGCTCTTCTGCTGTATTATTTTTATCTTTTAAAATAATATTCAATCTAGTGTTAATACACTATTTTTATTGAATGTTCCTTTTTTCTAAGTTGTCCAGATGTTTTCACTTTACAGCTTTAACCGAACCTCTTTTTACGCCCCCCCCCCCCGCCCCGACATCCCTAAAGTATTCTTAGTACTAACATATACTTAAATGACACTTAAGTGGATTTATACGGTGGTGGCATCAAGTCTTTTTATAACCTCAGTCCCGATCTATGTTCATTTTCTTTATTTTTTCACAGTTTCCATAATAATGGGTTTTTTCTGGCCTTCCCTTTCTTCTTTCCTTTCAAAGAAATTATACATTTCCCCTAACTTCCCATTTTTAATTATGTAATGCCTTTAACAGCCTGTTTGTGATATGTCTTTACCACTGTTTCGATGTGTTAATAAAAAAAGTTTCTTATTTCTTTTTCAATTATATCTGTTTATATAAATTATCTGTTGATATTTAAGCACCTGGAATAAAATGACCAGGTAATAAAATCTGCTTAAGTATAAGTGGTTTGTTTTGTTGTTACTGTTGTTGTTATATTCAAGAGTAATTAAATTGAAGACATCAGTGATGTTATGATAAATTTCTTTTTATCCAATGAGTTACTTTCTTAAAAATTGTCAGGCTAATTACTGGGAACCTCAGCATTAGCAATAGAATTAATGGTTGTCATAAGAATAACTCTTTTTAGAAAATTTTAACAATTATTTATTGGGTGCCTACTAGACCCCAGGCATTATGTTGGGTACTGGAGTCATATTAGAGAAAAATGCAGACAAAATGCAAACCCTCACAGAGCTTCCATTCTGGTCAGGAAGAAAGAAAATAAAGATAAAACCAATAAAAGTATAAAAGATTATGAGTCACGAGGTTATGTGATAAAAAAAAAAAAAAAAGAAAACTTGAGGCACCTGGACTCTCAATAGCAGAGTCAGGAAATAGTTCCCTGGGGCTGTCATATTTAAATTGCCATCTGTTAGACAAGAAAGTTCTTGAAGTGGGAACAGAGTAGGGTCTGCAAAGGCCCTGAGGGGAGAAGAACTCAGTGTGTTTGTACGGTAGAGAGGGTTGCTGAAGTGGCTGGTGAACAAGAGCAAGGGTAGAATTACAGGAAGTGTGAAATGTAGGCAGCGGGCAGGTCACACAAGACCTTGAGGTCTGAATTTTATTATGTTATTAATGGAAGGCCCTTGAAGGATTTTAAGCACTTACATTCTCATTAGTATGTATTTATTAAGTGCCTCCCACATACCAGCCACTATTTCAGACACTGGGGATATAGCAGTGAACAAACTAGACACAAATATCCGGTGGCAGGGAGATTTCATTCTAGTGTTTTAAAAGTATCCTAGGGATTGCTGGGTGGAGAAGGAATTGGGGCAGCCAAGAATATGAGAGCAGTAAGAAATTTATCACAGGAGTCTAGTAGAAATGAATGCAGGATGCCAGTTGAAAGACTCACCTACCTCGGGGTGATTCTATGAATAAGGTGATTTGAATACACATTCCCTGCTTTTTAGAAGCCAATCAGAACAAAATTGAACAACACAAAGGTACAAAAAGATAAGCAACAAAGAATATACACTAATTGTATATAAATACAAATTTCAGATGGATTAAATATCTTAACATGGGAAAATAAAAACATAAAATAATACAGAGGAATGTTTCCCAATCCTACGGTAGAGAAAGCCTTTCTCAGGATAACATGAAACTCAGAAACAATAAAGGAAAAAGAACAAAAAGTTTGACTACATAAAAATAAAAAAAAAAAACTCTGAATAGCAAAAACACCATAAATGTAGTTTAAAAAACCAAGAAAAAACTGTATGTGGGGGGGAGTTGGTAACATACATACAAAAGGTTAATGGATAATACAAAAAGAAATCAATACAAAACTTTTTTGAAGTCCATTTTAATCTTTCAATTAGCAGAACATATTCCATCTAACTTGAATGCTGACTACTGTGCTCGTTTGACAAAGTTTAACAAATATTTATTGACTGCCTAATGTGCTCCATGCTGAGGAAATCAATGTAAACATCACAGATGTGTACCATCTTCTCAGGTAGCTTACAGTTTAGGTTTGATTCTTACATGATAAAAGCATTTCATAATAATCATAGATGCCACAGGATCCTTTCTCTGCATCCCCAAAATGAATAAATAGCCCCAATATCTTTGTTTTTCTTTCCCTGTAGTCCTATAATTTTTTCCATTGTTCTTTGAAAATGATATAATTCTTACACTATGGAGTTCCAAAATGGGGTAATGGATATTTTTTGAAGTAATATTTTCTGTTTCCTATTTAGTCATCCTTTTAACAGATTCATTGAGCTTGTACTCTGCACTAGTCTGTAATATATGCTAGGACTATAAAGGTGAGTAGAGGTGGTTCTTGTTCTTAAGGAATTCACTACCTAGAGGAAATACCGAACTTATGAAATCAACAAGCACAGAATGGCAGATGCCTGCTCTGATAGTGGGACATACGGAACAGGGTAGGAACACAGAGAGGTCATCCAAATCAGGCTCGGGGTAAGGAGGAGTTCCATGGAGGCTTCTGAGTTAGTAATGGAAAAGTTTAATCCAAGTCTTGAAGGACAAGTAGGTTTCAGCCAAGTGAAGGGAGGGGGGCTGCATTCTGAGCAGAGGGACTAGAATGTGGGGGAGCAGGAGTGAAGCAACACAATGTGTCTGGGAAACTGCTAATGAGTAAAGTGTTTATGACAATGAGGAGCACCAGATGAGGTCAAAAGGCAGACAGGGAAGCTCTGCTGAGGATTTTAAAAATTATTCTGAAAGCTATGGTGAGTCAAGGAAGAAATTTAAGCCAGAGTTTGACAAGACCCTTTAAATTTAATAATGACTGCCCTAGAAACAGTGTGAAAAAGTTAATTAGGTCATAGTTATGCAAATCCAACTGAAAAGTGATGAGCACTGAATGAAAGCAAGGCTGGATCTGCTGTGATGAATATGAGAAAGTTTTAAAACATAGTTGATGACCTATTAAATGGGAGGGATGGAAGGATAAGTGAAAGAGAAGGGTTCAAAATGACACCCAGTTTTCTACCCTGGATGTTGCAGTGAGTAATGCTTCCATTCATGAAGATAAGGCACACAAGAAGACCAAGTGTGGGATGAAAGAAGATAAATTCCACTTGTTCACACTGGTTTGAGGGGACTTGAGTATGTAAGTGAATATATCCAGGAGACTCTCGAGCATTTGGGTCTGGAGCTCAGGAAGAGGAATAGACTGAACATTGAGAATTGTTACCAAAGAAATCATATCAGAAATCATGGGTGAATATAAGACCACTATGGGAGAACATGTTGAATGCAAAGAATGGGCGTACTAAAAGGGAGTCTTGAGAGGCCAACTTGGAGTGAGTGGAGGAAAGAAGACTGCAAAGGAGGAGTCAGAGTGAAATGAGAAGAATCAGAAACCTGTAATGATGCAAATCCAATGGAAGGGTTTTCTAGAATGTGTCACTGATGTATTACAAGGTAAATTAAAATATAAATTTGTTTCTTCCCACGATTGCTCTGAACAATGTCATTAAGTTTCACAGATTCAAGTAGACAAGAAGCCAGATAATTAGTATACAATGTATTCTAGGTGAGGGCTAAAATAGGGGTAGTTCCATACCTACGAGAGGCCACAGAAATGCTGAAAACTTGTTAATGTTGTGTACTGTTATTGCTATTGTTTTCTTTCTTCTCTCTCTCTCTTTTGTTTTTTTGAGACAGATTCTCACTCTTGCCTGGGATAGAGTGCCATGGCATCAGCCTAGCTCACAGCAACCTCGAACTCCTGGGCTCAAGCAATCCTCCTGCCTCAGCCTCCCAAGTAGCTGGGACTACAGGCATACGCCACCATGCCCAGCTAATTTTTTATATATATATTTTTAGTTGTCCAGCTAATTTCTTTCTATTTTTTTTAGTAGAGACAGGGTCTCACTCTTGCTCAGGCTGGTCTCGAACCCCTGAGCTCAAAGGATCCGCCTGCTCGGCCTCCCAGAGTGCTAGGATTACAGGTGTGAGCCACCTCACCCGGCCATTATTGTTATTGTTTTCTGAACAAAGTGATGCCCAAGCCAGACTTGGAGGATAAATTAGAGTTATTTGAGTGAGGTGTTGATGGAGGAGAGTGAAAATAATCCAGGAAGAGGAAAATATGTTCAAAGACCCTGAGGCATAAAAGAACATGATTAGAACACAGAGTGGAGAGATAGGACATTAGTAGGGGTCAGATTGTGCAGGGCCCTGTGAACCGAGGTAAGGATTTTCAACTCTTTATCATAAGATTAATGAGAACCCATTGAGAAAGAAGATTACCACAGCAGGACTTTGAGTTCAGAAACATTCCTCTGGGTTCAGTATGGCTGAAAGGTTTGCAGAGGAATAAGACAGGAGGCAGGGAGTGAGAAGTTTTAGAAGGAGACACTACTGGCTGAGGGAAAAAGTTAAGGTTGGATTGAGAATAAAAGTGTATGTCCTAAAAACTGAAAGTTTCAAGTAGTGACGGTGGAGAGACCAGTAGGTTGTTAACAAAGAAAAACATGGATTTTTCTCTGTTCAGTAACAGCCCAACTAATGTTAGGTAACCTTAATATTCACCAGACTAAGTTAACACATGCTATAAAACTTTATCCAGCAATGCTAAGTGACCTAGGAAGATTAAGACTTTGAGCATGCCCTGGGGTGGGGATTAGCATTTCAGTCAGACTGGATGATTATGAATCCTCATAAACAAATAATTACACTGGAGCTGCCCACTTTGACATCCTTCATCCAAAGATGAATTTTATAATAGCTTTACCTGAGATAAAGGTCAAAAGATTATTTAAGGGAAGAGGAAGAGTGGCAGAATAGGGCTAGAAAGTCCAAGAGCTTGGAAGGAAATGGAGGTGGACAAGTGGTCAGGAGGACATTGACCATCAAGTTGGTCACTTTCTGTCTTGAATGCATAGAAGATCCCACAATATAAGTTGAGATAGCTAGAAATATGATACAAATGCAAAATATTATAATGCTAGCACGGCATTTTTCTGTTTTTTTCACTGATCTATCCAGGCAAAGGAGCAAAATTACTGAAGGAAAAATAAAAAGGATCCAGAAGAAGAAATTTTTGTTTAGCTTTAATTTTGAAAGGTGGTATTGTGGAACTTGCTTACAAATGAAGATCTAGTACAGGGAATGAGTCCAAAAGGAAAAAAAAAAAAAAAAAAAAATTTTGAAACAGTAATACTCAAAATGTGGATAACACACCCCACAGCCCACAATTTACTGACATATCGTCCATGGTCTGTTACGTCAATGCATAGTTTTAAGCATATTTAATCTGAAAGGCACAGAACAAACTAGAATATCTTCCTCTACAGCATGATGTGTATCACTACCGACTTTGGCTGTAATCCTTAGCTTTGTATTTTAGCATACAGGGCCTGTTGGGAGACATCTGACCACACACAGTCAAATCAAGGCTTGACTGTTTCAATACTATCTAAATATTAGGAATTACCAACATTAATAATAGTCTAAATTTCTTTAACCCATTACATTTACAAATATTCTTTATTTCTGTTAGCTCATCTCTCAGTTGGTACAACTCTCTCTACATAGGCAAGACAGATGCACTTCGTAGATGAGTTACTGAAGCTCAGGGAGCTTACAGGGTTTACCCTGGACCACCCGATTAGAGACAGAGCTGGGACTAGAATTTAGCGTGCCCAGCCCAAACCAGCATTCTTTCCAGTACCCTACACAGACACAACTAAAACCACAGTTGAGTCACATCTGAGAGCATGGCTATGGGCCGTGGTACATAAGCTTTCAGTCTGGTGGTTTAAACACCGCTTGGCTTCAGTGCAGGGCTTCAGCCCAGTGACCCAGTGCCGAATTTCAGAGTGCATTGTGGAAATCTGGGTCTGAATCCTAAGGCGAATGTTGCCCTCTTCCAGGACAGTAGACACTGGCATCCCTTAGTGTGCATTTTGTTCAGGGAAAGTAATTGCTCTGAGGTCAGGACAGAGCATCTTAGCCATAGGCTTCTACCAGCTTTCTTTCATGGCACTGGTTCCGGGTGAGATCACTGGGAGACACCAAAAAATTCACCCTTTAGATAAACAACATAAAAAACTGTAAGTGGCCACTCCAGAATCACTTTATGAAGTAATTTAAAAATATTGTGAAACAAAAATAAACCTTTGCCCTATCCTTCTGTTACATATCCCAGAAGACGAATCTGAAGTGATTTTATGAAGGAAAGCACATTTTATCCTATACCAGAAGATTTGGGTTTTTATCGTCCTTTGTCAGCTATGAGACTTTAATTAAGCCACTTTTTTTTCTGAGCCTCAGTTTCCTTAAAAATTCCTTAGGGAAAGAAAGATCTCTTCCAATCCGATAATATCATTTGGGTATTTTAAATAATATTGAGAATTGATTGAGATATATTTTAAGACTTGAATGCTGGAAGATATCTGAAGCATAAAAATAAGTCATAGAAACATTGAATCATGTAAATACCCATCAAAATGTCAAAACTGGGTTAATAGAAATATGTTTAAAGGTACAAGTTTTCATATTTTTTTTTTTTTCCACTCCGAGGTTTCTTGGGTCCTTATTCATTTACCCAAGAAAGCTTAATTTAGAATTGGCCTGATTCCGAGTCTTTAGGATTGGTTAGAAGAGTCTTAAGTGCTACTTAAATGCCACCTTCTATTTCCTGGGCAAGAGTGCCTGGGCTGGCACAACCCCACAGCCCAGCAAGGCAACAGCAGTTGTGGTAGGAGCTGCAGAGGGGTTGCTGTTTCAGCCCCTGAAATTAGTGCCTAGAGAGCTGGAAATTCCAGTAGTTTCTGATCAGATGGTCCGGAACTGGAAATAACAGGAGTGAGAAGTTCATGAAAGAGAAGGCTGCAATCCCAAGGGAAATTTTCACAAAAGCCCACCACTGCACACTGCTTTCAGCAGAAAGGAATTTGACTCCACTCCTCCCTGGTTCTCTACCTCCAGCCCTGTCTTCTCCTGGCTATTGCTATTTAACAGAAACCACGTGGCAACTGTGTCTAGACCCCAGCGCTGTCCTCACCCCATCCTTCCCTCGTCAATCCTCCTCTTTCCTCTTCCTCACCTTCTGTCTGCTTTTGTCACCTCCCTTCTTTCTGGTTGTAATGCCTCCAACACAATGTACACCCCAGGAATTCTTCCACATTTTTTGAAATGTCAGGCAGGAAATAAACACAAAACAAAATACACGAATGACATCTCGTTTCCATGTTGCCAGAGGCAGGGATATGATTTTGTATAGCAGTGGTCGGTGCCCTCCTTGCTAACAAGACCCCGGATGCAGGCAGAGCAGCTGGGTACAGAAGCTCAACCCCTCAAAAGCCCCGGGAGGCTTCTCTCCAGGCCCCGACTTCTCATACAATGACTGATTAGATGACTTTTTTAAAGTGTAGACTTTAAATTTAAAAAAAGGGAGAATATATAATACATGATATCTAACACGTCAGTACCAATAATCAGTTTTCGCTGAAAGTACCTTTTCTTTCTGGAAATAAATAGAAATCTCTAAATTGATTTTCAAAACGGATGCACAACCAGCTCTGGAAACTAGCAGCTAGTGATTTCTGATAATGGGGCAAGGCTGATATCAATATGGCAATATGAGAAACACCGAGAATCCGATTACTCAGCCACCCAACCGACAAATAAGAGGAAGGCCTGGAGTTATCTACATCAGGATAAAGAGCCTGGGGAGAAGATTAACCAAGTCGGTGCTCGAGAAGAGGAACATCGGTTAACTGACTTTCTCAACTACTTTGAGAGTGTTGCTACTGTGCAAAAAAGAGTGACAAGGACAGTAGATATATCCATTCTTACCAATCTTCAGGCTGTGCCTATCCATTCAGTAAAGCAGGATCATCTGTAATTATCTAAATGGCAATAACAAGCTAGTCAAATATTTTTGATTCCCTAGTCATCCCTTACACTCCAGCTGCATCGAATTTCTTACTTTCTTCAAACCAGCCTGCCCTATTCATGGCCATGGGGGATCTGAAGGCTCTGTTACCTTCCCTGTCTGAAATGCCTTCTCCTCCCCAGGGTGTGGTGCACTGTTACTCAGTCTTCAAACCAACTCAAACATCCTTTGTGAAGCTTGTTTTCAACAGACTCCCCTAAGCAGAGTTTACCATGGGAGTGGGGGCATGAGGGAAACCCACAAAATGGATTTCTTTCCTCTCAGAGGATTAATGACATTATATTATGAATAAGTATGCACATGTTACCCCATAGCCCTCCAACATTCCCCCAGTACTTGGGTTTAACTCAAGAAGCCATTTCTTAGTTCTCTTTTTGGCCCTCGCATAGGTCTGCAGGTACTAAGTGCTCAATAGAGACTGAAGAATGAGTTGAGATTAAGCTGGAGGCAAGGTAGAGATGAGGCTGGAGCTTGCAAGGGTGCCGCAGCTAAATTCACACAAGTTCAGGGAGCAGGGAGGGCTTGGGGAAAGCTCTCATCTCTTGGTAGTGTATTAAATGATACCAAAGAGGGAAGTAAAATGTATTGTTATGCTGTGAAATTTTGAAAACTGTTACATTCATCATAATGGAAAGAACTTTCTGTAATCATTTAGAAAAATAAAGGCAAGGAAACAATTCCCAAATATGCCTCAATGCTAAGAAGAGAACAAGTTTACTGTCTGAAGTCTCAGATAAACACTAATCCCTGTGAGTGGATTCTGGTCACCTAAGTTTTCAAACCTCCAAATTTTCAAAATTCAGGAATGAAATATTTAGGAAAAAAAACAGTTATAAATGGAGCAAGGATGAGTCCCTCACAAACAAAACAGAACCATAATCTCTTGTTTTCTGTCTTGTTCCAGGAAAGCTGCAGAAGCTTATGCTTCCATCCTGCATAATTAATGGCATGATGGGAAGAGCTAGCACGCCCCCCTTCCATGGTTGACAAGATGGGGAGCCATCCCTGGGGCTGGGCGAAGCTCACTGTTACCTCACAGATTCTGGGAACAGATCTCTCCAATCTCTGTGACTTCACACCCCTTGGACTTGAATCTGAAGAGAAGCCCAAGACAATTTCACGAGAGATGAAACTTAAAATTTTTCACAGAAGGAAAAGTAAAACACCACCCATGTCTGGGCAAGAACGCCGAGGCCGACTCAACATGTGTTTATGAACACGGGAATGATGACTTACGCATGTTCAGAGAAGGCAGAAATATATTTATTTTTCTTTGCCGTTATCGCTACGTACTTTTAAGATACAGGAATTTGGGAGCCCTGGCGCAGAAACCAAACTAAAATGCGACATCAAAAGGAAAGCAAAATGACACCACATTCTCCTCACAGGTGCAAGGTGTGAGGATCTGAAGGTGAGGAGATCAGCAGGCTTTGCTCTCCGTCTTAGCCACTGTAACAAGCACTGAGGCAGAGTGGAGAGGGGACCCGGCAGGCTGTGTATTCAGAAATCCACTCTGGGAAGGCACAGCCACAAGGCCTGCTGGTTCATCAGAGGACACGAGGAGGAGCAGGTCTGGCAGGGCTGGCGTTTGTGCCGCTGACAGTTCTGTTGGGCTCTGTGCTGGTGCAAGGCTTTGAGGGGTGTCGGACAAAAGGGCATTGATGCTCTCCTGGCATGGTCTGAATGACAGAAAGTGGCGTATGGGGCCAGCAGGCGGGGAGAATGAATGGCGTCAGTTAGAGCCAGAAGTCAAGCAGAAGGGACAGGGCAGGAACGTTTTCATTTCTGTGTTCCCTCCACACAGTGCCCGGGATTGCTCCCCACACGCTGGGAACTCAGTCAATATTACTTAGGGCAAAGGAAGCAGCCCGCTCAGAAACATGAAGTATCATTGAAAAAGACTGAATGTGGGTAGAGAGAGACAGAAAAAAAAAAGATGGAGAAGTTTTACTCATTTTAAAAGCTAGGGTCAACTCCGAAAGCTTTCAGCTGATTTAGAAAGCTGAATTGGAGACTCCTGCATAAATTCTCAGTTTTAGGATCTTAGGATTGAGTCAGTGGCTGTGGCAAATAACATATTTTCTCTGCTTGTTTATTTGTTTGTTTTCTAGTGGAAGGAAAGAGAAAAGATAAGGTCCTGAACTTCAGGCATTTCTGACATTCTGTGTTATTAATGAACCAGGGGCCCGAAAGGCAAGAAGCTCATTAGTGGCTTCTGTGGAGAGGTCTGGGCCACTCGATGCTAGGAGGAAATGGAAAAGCTGCCAGTTAACAGCAGAAACATCTAAATCATCACACTTAGAAGGAGAACTGGAAAAACAAGACAGCATTTTACCCTCCACAGAGAAATAATAGTGAAAGAAAGCCTTCATTGAGTATATATACGGAATGTCTTAAGTCAGGCTGCTAAGTAAACAGCTGCTGTTGATGAAGGCCAGAAGATAAACAGGCATTCTTAATGGTCAGAAGGTCAGGGAGCATTGGCTGTGGGGTAGAGAGCACTTGCAATTCTATTATAGATCACTAAGTCAAACCTCTCCCGGGCAGGACTGACTCAGGAACCATCATCTGATGCCCCCCAGTCTGTGGCAAGCGCTAGGCTCAGCCTACTGCAATATAGCACAGCTCAGTGGCCTGGGTCATAGCAAACAACCAGTCGATATTTATTAAACATCTGCCATGTGCAAGGTACTATGCTAGTCACTTTGGTGGGGTCATAGACGCATCCCTCCTTTTAAAGCACGTCTCCTGTATCTGCAGAAACAGGATCTAGATACAAAAAGGGATAACAAGCATTGGAGTTCCCAGCATAACACCCAGTGGCCAAGAGATGATAAATATTCCAGGGATGGAAAGGAGGGCAGGGTTGGCAGGATGTGAGGTGGTTAGTTGGAGTGTTCGGAGACAAAAGTACATTTGAACTAAAAGAGGGTTAAGAAAGCAAAGTAGACCAAAGCTTTTTAGAAATGAGAAAATGAAGGTCTTGAGAAGTAGTGGCTTGCCCACAATATCACAGTGACTCACAGTTCCTCAGAGGGACTTAGTATTTGAATCCCAGCTCCACCATGTATTCCTGGCAAGTTATTGAACCTCTCTGCACTCAGTTAGCTCATAAATAAAATATAAATAACAACACTCAGCACAACGTATTGGGAAAATTAAATCCTATCATTAGTCAACCATAACGTTCTGTCCCTCAGATCCAGACCGAGCCTCAGAACCCTTCTCAACACAGAGCCCCAGGCAGCCAGCCATTCCTAACTGAAGGAGATTTTCAGTAAGATTCAACATGTAAATAAAGGACATTTAAACTATAATAAAGAAACATTTATGTTTCAATAAATCAACGGGGTTTTTACTACTTTTGATGGCGAAGTTTTGTAGGTTGATTAAAAACCACTATTTTTTTTAAGTTTATAATCTAACTCTTCCCATAAATCTAAATTATTTCTTGGCTTGATTTGCAACTTCCAAGCCTCACTAGATCATCCCCATTAGTTACAGTCACACCCCGCCCCAGTGCAGGAGATGCTGCCCTCCACCATGTGGTTATTTTTCATTTGATGGGTAGAGTAAATCTAGGAGCCACCAAATCTTAAATGAGGGAAGGGACCTGAGAGGTGATTTAGTTCCCTGACGTTGAAGTCCATCTTCTGAGACAAGCCAGAAGTGCCCCAGCACCTCTGTTCAGCAAGATTGAATTAAAGCTGCTGGGGAACTTCACATGACGAAAAGTAGAAGCAGCTGCTGCAGCGGCACTTGGGAGGGAAAGAGAACCCACCTATTCCGTAATCTTCCCCGGGAGGCCACCAACTGCTTGCCCAATTCAGTGCCATGTTTTAATTGTGTCCAGTATTGTGGTACTCAGAGAGGCAGGGCGAAAGAGATCCTAATTCTGATAGATCAACAGCGTCATAAATACAAGGAAGGAGAAATGTGAAAATAGTTGAGACTAAACATGCCTGCCCTACGTGGAGCAAAGGGCATGTCTGCAATGCAGGAACACCCAGCTCCCAAAATGGGACGATGCTGGGATAGGAAGCAGGCACGGATGATGGCTCTCTCCAGACTGTTTAATGGGAAGATTATGTGTTGTGTCCAGCTTCATAATGGAGGGAATCTAAAGGGCTTGCCGATGAAATGCTGATAGAAGTGCTCTGCTGCACACCATTATTTACCTCCTTTGATTCACTAGAGTATAAATAATCGAAATGATACATAAATTTAATTGCTGGTGTCGTGTAGTTATTTTTGAGGAATGGCCACAAATCTGAGATCTGGTATTTAACAAACAACTCAGGCTACCTACTCAGACTAAACACATAGTGTGTTTTCCAGGCTGTAATTTTATAAAAACAAAATGTCTTTAGAGAGAGAACAAGCTAGTACTATTGCTTTAAAAATCACTTTAGGAAAAGTTTCCTTACTAAATTAAAATAAAATGTAGACAATGTCATCCATTCCGCTGGCTGGCCCTGATCCTCCCTCTTGTGCCATGTTATTACCCTCATTTCATTGACATCCCACACGAATGTCTTCTCTCTAAAAGGCTTGGAGCAGATAAACTCTTCTCTCTTTATGGTGGGGCTTTGCTTCTCTAAGAGCTGAAGTTTGTAGACATATGGGTTCCAGACCCCTTTACACTCTTAAAAATTATCCAGACCATAAAGACCTTTTGTTATGTCTGTTTTATCTATTGATATTTATTTCATTGGAATTAAACATATTTTTATAAAAATAACTATGTTTCAAAACAAAACAAAATTTAATAAAGTAACGGCATTGTTTTACATATTTGCAAATCTCTTTAATGTCTGGATTAACAAAAGAGATCTGGATTCTCATATCTACATCAGCATTCAATCTGTTAGGATATATTGTTTTAGTTGAAGCACAGTATATAAAGGACATCCACCTTCACACAGATATGTAGAAAGAAAAGGGAAAAGTATTCTAATAGCCTTTTCAGAGAATTATGGATATTCTTCTACCATTCTACCCAAACTCAACAAGAAGTGATTTCTTAAAGATCAGTTGCAATGTGGAATCTGAAACATTATCAATGAATATTTTGTACTCTGTTACACTAAAATTCATTGGTCTATCTCGTATTTTTTTATTTTTATTTTTATTTTTGTCTAGTTCAGCATATTATGGGGGTACAAATGTTTAGGTTACATATATTGCCTTTGGCCCACCAAGTCAGAGCTTCAAGAGTGTCCATCCCCCAGAGAGTGAGCACCGCATCCATTAGGTGTGTATATACCCATCCTCTCTTCACCCCTCCCACCTGCCCGACACTCCATGAATGTTATTACTATATGTGCACTTAAGTGTTGATCAGTTAATACCAATTTGATGGTGAGTACATGTGGTGCTTGTTTTTCCATTCTTGTGATACTTCACTTAGTAGAATGGGCTCCAGCTCTATCCAGGATAATACAAGAGGTGCTAGATCACCACTGTTTTTTGTGGCTGAGAGAACTCCATGGTATACATATACCACATTTTATTAATCCACTCATATATTGATGGACACTTGGGTTGTTTCCACATCTTTGCAATTGTGAATTGTGCTGCCCTAAACATTCTAGTGCCGATATCTTTTATATAGAATGTCTTTTGTTCCTTTGGGTAGATGCCCAGTAATGGGATTGCTGGATCAAATGGTAGTTCTACTTTTAGCTCTTTGAGGTATCTCCATATTGCTTTCCACAGAGGTTGTACTAATTTGCAGTCCCACCAGCAGTGTATGAGTGTTCCTATCTCTCTGCATCCATGCCAACATTTATTGTTTTGGGACTTTTTGATAAAAGCCATTGTCACTGGAGTTAAGTGATATCTTACTGTGGTTTTGATTTGCATTAGAAATGTTGAGCATTTTTCATATGTTTGTTGGCCATTAGTCTGTCTTGTTTTGAAAAGTTTTCATTCATATCCTTTGCCTACTTTTTAATGGGGTTGTTTGATTTTTTTCTTGCTGATTTTCCTGAGTTCTATATAGATTCTAGTTATCAGCCCTTTATTGGATATGCAGCATGTGAATATTTTCTCCCATTCTGTAGGTTGTCTGTTTGCTCTCATAATAGTTTCCTTGACTGTATAGAAGCTTTTTAATTTGATCAGGTTCCATTTATTTATTTTTGTTGTTGCTGTGATTGTCTTTGGGGTCTCCTTCATAAATTCTTTCCCTTAGCCAATGTCTATAAGAGTTTTTCCAACATTTTCTTCTAGAATTCTTATAGTTTCATGCCTTAAGTTTAAGTCTGTTATCCACCATGAGTTGATTTTTGTGAGAGGTAAGAGGTGCAGATCCTGTTTCAGTCTTCACATGTGGCTATCCAATTTTGCCAGCACCATTTATTGAATAAGGATTAGTTTCCCCAGTGTATGTTTTTGTCTGCTTTGTCAAAGATTAGATGGCTACGTGAGGATGGTTTTATATCTGGGTTCTCAGTCCTGTTGCACTGGTCTATGTCTCCATTCTTGTGCCAGTACCATGCTGTTTTAATTACTATAGCCTTGTAGTATATATAGCTTGAAGTATGGTAAATTGATGCCTCCTAATTTGTTCTTTTTGCTTAAGATTGCTTTTGCTATACAGGGTCTTCTCTGGTTCCATACAAAGTGTAGAATTATTTTTTCTATATCTGCGAAAAATGATGTTGGTGTTTTAATAGAGATTTGCATTGACTCTGTAGATCACTTTAGGTAGTATAGACATTTTAACAATGTTGATTCTGCTGACCCATGAACATGGTATGATTTCCACCTGTCTATGTCCTCTGCTATTTCCTTCCTCAGTGTTTCATAGTTCTCCCTGTAGACTCAATATCCTTCACAATAGCAACAAAGACAATAAAATACCTAGGAATATATTTATATTGTGTTTTGAATGAGTCTTTTACCCATGAGTGATTTTTTATAAGATTATTTTTATAAGATCATTTATACTTACTATACAATATCTAAAAATCACATAGAACTATGAGATCATAGTCTCATAGAAAAGACTTAAAGTATTAGGAAGCTTTCAAGCTCATGGTAGGGGATGCATGTTTTCCAAAACTGTGGATTTTGCTCTAAACTTTGCATTTTATCACTGAGAACAAATACTGTCAGTTAGTTTTTTTTAAGAGTCACTTTGTTCACTTTTGAGAAAATGTGTACCCAAGTACAAATAACTATGGTTTATCTGTCAGATATTCATTCAGATAAAAATCTTGATCCATGAAAAAAGTGGCTAGTTCAGCTCACAATGCAGATAATTGCCCATATATTCTCCCTGGACATAACCACCTCACTTTGGTATGGAACGACAGTGATTTATGCATATTTCCCAAATAATATTAAAGAGATGTGTACTTAAGAGTCAAAACAAAAAATTTAGTAATTTGTAATACTTAAGCAAGAACATTTAAATGACATTGCTTTTAAATTTTTTGCTTGTTTATTTTCCTGTGAGTATTTGGTGGCAAAGACAATGACTGCTAGTATAATTTGGAGCCATCACTTTGATTTGTATTAATACTAAGCCACAGGCAGTTTCACTCACCATAGCTTTTGCCCCATCAGTGCAAATATTAACACAGAGAAAATGCAAATAATGCCTTGGTATTGTTATGAAAATAGTTCTGATCTCAAAGACACCCTAAAAGTATCTCAGGGACCCACAGGAATTCATGGAACACAGTTTGAGAATTCTTATCTTAGAGTATTTCAACAAATTTTGCAAACCAAAATAATTAAGTATAGAAAGGAAGAATATCCAAATGGATAGAAACTACCAATTTTTTTTCATAACTCTTTTATAATAAAGCCAATAAAAATATCAAGATACAGGAATGCTCTGTTCTCAAACTAAGACCTGCTCCCCTTGTTCCACACTTTTTGCCCATAACTCTTGATTACTTACATTTCTCTGTGCCTCAGATCTTGCAACTGCAAAATAGAAATGGTAAAAGTACCTACACACATTTCTTTTTTCACAATTGCAAGCTCTTCACTGAGGACATTTATGACTCATGAGTGTGAAGTTATTTACGATACTTTTCTGTGATAAAAATATAACTGCACTTCTTATAGCGTTCTGACATCACAATGCCCTTTGATAGTTTCTTCCTGAAAGATTTTTAAAAATAAACTTAATACTGACAAGGCAAATTTTGAAATGAAATGTGAAAAGTCTTAAAATTAACACCTGCTACATTTTTATGTATAGAAGAAAGAACAAGGATAGCTCTTGGCCCTTGTACAATATGATTGACCAGCTCGGAATGATGAAAGTTATGATAAAAAAGGTTGTGAGTTTCATTATGTAGCTTAAGATTTTAATGACTGAATGACATTACATATTACTCTTGATGTGCCTTGACATTTTCCTTTATTGGAAAATATTTTCAAATAGCTAAGGAACAGCACCATTAGTAAAAATATTTAATTTTGCAGAATATTACTGTGAGTGTCTCCTGGCGTAGGATGAGACATACTGCTCAGTATGAATTCCTAAGGCTGAATGAAGGCTTTGAATTTGAATAAAGGTTCACAAACTTCGCAAAAGTGTTGCCTTCCTTCTGGCATGAACTTTGCGAAATATCTCTGCCAGTGTTTACAAAGTTTTAGGAGGGCTCCATGGTTTATGATCAGATTAGCCTATTTTCCCCCAGTGCATGGCTCCCAAGTCCACATGTGGAAATGTTTCTCCAAGAGCAGTAATAAGCAAAGCCCATGCTTTAAGAGTTCCTGCGGTCAGGAATAATCAAAGTCTAATAAAGGCAGCCAGTTTGAGAGATACTGGATTTCAGATGTGATCCTATTTTAGCAAGCTAGATGATAGGGAGAAAGACTTGGATTCTTATACTTTAACAATGTTTGAAAATAAATTCTCTCTACCTGACTCCTCTGAAAGCCAATAAAACATCTATATGAGTTTTAGGCAGCAACTGCCATGGTAAAAATCAAAGCTGGATATAGGATGGGGGAGGGAAGTGTGCAAAATGTAGCTACATCACTTTCTATGTCTCTGCTACATGCTTCTGAGATGCTATTCGCCTTGAAATGGGGCAAAACTGAACAATGGAAAGATATCTCAGGGGCTGAAATGTTGTATCCATGTGACCAAAGAATAGTCATGTGTGAGCTATCATGTATGAGTTATCTAGCCAGTTTATGGATAATGAGCCAGTGGAGTATGACTTGGACAGAATAATAGAATGAGCTGTGCATCATGGATATCGATGGCTGGAAAACAATGGTGGGAACACATGTGTCTAAATACAGTTTATCAGCCAAAAAGTCTTAATATGCACTTAGTATGTGCCACACTTACTATGTGCCTACTGCTGTGTTACACTCTGATCTTTGGATGACAATGTTCACTTAAACAACAATGTTTTATGCAGACCACAAGATGAAGAATGAGGCACCACAGGGGGCAACATATCCTAAAAAGGAAGGGTGACCCGTGGGCAGGGTGGCCTTGGCTATAGGAAGAAAAGAATATGAAGCTTTGCCATCCACCTCAGCAATGGCAGCAGCAGCATGTCTTCAGATATATACAGAAAGACGAGTGAGTGAATGACTAAATAGAAGAGTCAACAAAGGGATCATGAGTGATCCATCAGTAGAAAACCCAGGCATCTTCTACAACTCACATTGGTGCTTTAATGGATAATTCCCTTTCTTATTTAGATTCTGCAGCCCCTTGAGCTCAACTTAATCCTTGCATATAGTGACAGCTGGAAGTAGTATTTCACTTTTATAACTTTCAAAATGTTTCTTACAGTCAAGTATTTGGTTTTGTGCCCATGTTTGTTTTTGCACCTCTTTGTGCTACACAGCAACCCTGCCTTCTGCAAGCCAAGGCCAGAAAGAGCCTGGGAGGCAAGTTCCAAATGGCTGACAGTGCCAGATTCCAGATATAAGAAGGCATCTCTCCTCTCCTCTGTCTCTCTCTTTTTTCTGTCCTGGTGACAAGGAGAGTGATTTCTCTGCAATGTGACATTTGAAATTATGCCTAGCTTTTGCTAAAGATAAGCAAGCTTCCAGTCCTAGAAGAATTGGGAAGACAGAGGATTCAAGAGCCCAGACAGTTTTGGGAGGCTTATTCCTCACACACTTGTATGGTTTTGTTAAGAGCTCACCACTCTAAATCACCTTTTCTCTATTTCCAGGGCCCTGGACATTCCAATGGAGCAAATAAAAAATTTTGAAAAAAGAAAGAAAGAAAACTGAGAAGTAAAAGAAAACAGTTGAGGTTAGTTGATAGAATGAGAGAAGTGGTTAGACTTTCTAGTAAAGAGAGTGAGAAAGAAAACCAAAGACTTTTTAGATATAGGTTAAACATCTTAGATCATCACATAAATGTCAAAATTAATGTGATATTAATGTAAAAAACTGTAGACCACGTTAAGATTAAAATGTGAGGTTTAAATGTTTACCTCTTAAAATATGTTGGCTTCTCTTCTGTGAATTTACAAAGTATTTAATAACTCTGCCTTCAACACTTTATAGCAACTTTAAACACAGTAGGTTTTAAGTTACAGTGAGAATCGTAAAAAGTAGAATTCTGGGGAATCAAAAGCCATAGTCAGTCCTTCAGCTCTTCATTTTCTCACCATTCCTATCATCAGCAAAGGACTTCACACTATCTCTGAGAAATTTCAGATGCCGTCTCCCTTCCATTCTAATTACCTTCTGCAAGTATCATTTAGATATCATCACCTTCTTAAATGTCTGCAATAGGTCCCCGAATTCTTTCAGTTAAAGTAAAATACATAATCATGGCTTTCTAGACCCATCAGCAGTTAATTCATTTATCAAACCTTTATTGCCTACCTAATGCTTGCCAGACATTTGATAGGTGTAGGCAACAGAGATGAAAGATAGGCTTACGGTGTTGAGCAACACACAGTTTTGGAGGAGAAACTGATACATAAATGGCTTTCCACCAGTCAATGTTATAAGTGCTCTGAGACCAGGGAGACAAGAGCCCTAAAACTCAGAGTTGAAGGTTTGGAAGGCTTTCTGGGAGAAGAGATGATTAGGTTGATTTTTAAATAAGAAGTAGACATTAGCCAAGTGAAGAAAGTCTATATCCAGGGGAGAGCATATACAAAGGCATGGAGGTGAGAAAGAACATGGTTCAGCAAAACGAAACAAGAACAGCTTGGTGAGGTGTCAGGCATGCAATGGCAGGTGACAGGACTGGACTGTTAGGTAGAGGATAGCTCATTAGGAACTCTGCAAAGAGTTTGGGTTTTAACTCTATGGTAACGAGGTTACACCAAAGATTTTAAGTAAGAGGACAGAAACATGACCATTTTTATGTTTTAGAAAGATTTCTCCAGAAGTGCGATGGAGAATGGATTACTATAGGAAGATCAATCTAGAGGCTGTTAGAGAAACCTGGAAGGACTTGGATTATGGCATCCATGATATGGAGAAGAATGCGAAAAGAAAGATATGGGAAGATGAGATTTATAAAAAGTATTGTACTACCTTGTCAGAAACTGGATTGGGGAGCTATTGCTGAGGGAGAGGAGAAATCAAGTAAGACTCCCAGTTAATGCTTTTGTGACTCTGAGGAATAATCAGGCCTGGGAAGAGAGATAAGCTCTATTATGGACATGTTGCTTTTGATGGCCTTTCTCTTTATGAGTCTGTGTTGGGGAGCCTGTGCTGGACCAGGAGATATACATTTAAGTCATTAGCATGTTAGTTGCATACAGATTTGTTAAAATCTGAGAGAGTAAATGAGATTTTTAGGGTTTTATACCTAAAATACATGATCAGTGATCTAGAAGGTGAATCCAAGGAGTGATGTCCTGGAAGCCAAGGGAGAAAAGAGTTTTAAGAAAGCAGTGGTCAGCAGTGTTAAATGAAGCAAAGGTATCCAGTAAGATAAAGCCCAAAAGCCTCATTGCATATGGCAACTCTGTGGCCTCTCCATAGTAAGTAGTTTCACTATAGGGTTGGGAATAGAAATCAGAGTGTAGGGAGTTGAGGAGTGAATGAAAAGCCATGCATGGAGAAAATGTGAGTACAACATTTATAGCCTCCAGGATGGACTAAGTTATGCTGCAGGAACAAACAACTGTCAAATTTTAATGGCTTACCACACAAAGGTTTATTTTTCATTGTGCTTCATGTTCAGTGCAGGTCACTGGGGAGACTTTGCTTATTGTAGTCCCACAGGGGCTGAGGCCAATGAAGACTTCAACTCAACACATGAATTAACAATTGCTGCAACAAAAAAAGAGAGAACTGTCATGCCTCATGTTAGCAATTAAGTGCTTTCAACTGGAAACAAGACCTGCCACTTCACTTTTATTTCACAGTCCAATACAAGTCACATGGCCACACAAGGCAAAGAAATACAATGCTACCATGAGTCCAGAAAGAGGAGAACTGGGATATTAATATACTGTCCCCATGAGTGGGTTAGGGCACTAGCTACACAAGCTTGTAAGTTTGAGGGGAGATTTTTGTTTGGTTGGTTTTTAAGGCAAGATAGACAACAGCACTAGTAGAATACATTTGTTATCACATTTCACAGCTTGCACTTTGTGCTCTTGCTGTACAATACACCCTGTAAACACCTTTCATGCCTAACCTCCCTATGGGAATATTCTTCCTACTCTCATGTATTGAGTATGTCTTGCTCTACCACAACATTCTGCTCAAGAATCACTTCACGCATGAAGCTGTCCCTTGATAAGGCTACTTGGCTATTTGGGTCCAATTATATTTAGGTAAGTCTGCTTCCTTATATTTCCATTGTTCACCGATTTGTGTGTTTCCCCCCCACATGTTTTGAAGTCCTTTCCACCTTTTAAAGGGCAAGGATCTCCCCATTTGTTTCCTTTCTTTCCATGGGGTAACTGGCTACAAGACATGCGCTCAATCCATGATGTTGGCTGAACAATTGGTTTCTCCAAGATCAGAGAAGACTCTTCAGTAAAGTTCTTTGGGTTTTACCATCCCTGAGCACACAGAGTCATTTATACAATGGTTTATGAAGAAAACTGCAGATTCTGGTTTTTTCCATGGCTGAGGAGGCAGGAAATGGAGCAGCAGCAGCCTAATTCTTATGGAAACTCCACCCCATGTACTGGCACCATGGTAATTTTGCTTAGTCTGCTTTCTGGGACTAGCCCAAACCTGTCAAGTTCTCACTTTAAAAACTTGCAGATGCATCCACCACATATTTATGCACTTGCTTTCATATGCAAAGAAGTTGCTACCAAGACGAGACACCTCATCAAGAAGGCTTACAACTGAATTTTTTTATGACAGATTTATTCAGATTCACCTTCATGCTCTCATCTGGCCCTCCAGGACCGTGGCCATGCATGTGCAGGGCACCTCTCTGGGTTCAGAGCACATACAGTCTGGTTTGTAGAACATGTTGACTAACCAGCACTGACGTATCAAAACCATAACCTAGGCCTCATTAGCACAATCCAATCTACTGAGTTAAACAACCACAGATATGCAAATTCAGGAAGACTTTGAAAGTGAAACAGGTGCACATGCATTTTGGTAAGGATTTTCATTTTGCTCAGACCTGAAAATTTGGACTCAGCCGGTTAATTTTTGAGCCAGAAAGAGTCACAAAAACCACCCACACACAAAATAAATAGGTCAATACATAACCCAGACAGAAGAGGCTTTCTGAAGAAAAGGGAAAATTTGTACAGAAATGTGTTTAATGGGAGGATGAGTTATGCAGCAAAGACAGTATGTGATTAGGGAAAATCTAAGCAACAGCTATTTGGATGTGTCCTGAGGATAACATCTACTGGAATTCAGTGAAACCTCTAAATATCTTTTCCACGCAGGTGAGAAAATGCAATCTTTGGTCCTGCTAATTTCAATTCTTGATTCAGGGTAGCAGCAATACTAAAGAAGCC
The DNA here is from genome assembly GCF_041146395.1 of Eulemur rufifrons. Lineage (NCBI taxonomy): Eukaryota > Metazoa > Chordata > Mammalia > Primates > Lemuridae > Eulemur > Eulemur rufifrons. The sequence goes on from NC_090997.1 coordinate 40,856,618, forward strand.
TTCCAGCCAAATTGTAATCATAAATAATTTTCCTCTCAAGTGAGTTGACTTCAGTTGGCACTTATCAACTTGCAGGTCAGCACAAATGTTTTTATAATAAACCGTAAAAGAAGGAAATATAGTCTGTACTGGCAGTCAGAAATCCTGCTTTCTCGCTGCAACTCGACTGAATCTGACTCTGGGTTACTGGCCAAAATCGATAATATCAGCTCCCTGACGTGTCAGGTGGGGACAGGATCTTACCTTTGTAATGGTGTGAAGTACTGTGACAATGTGCAATGGTCTGGGCCACCGAGTGTCTCTCCTCCCTCCTCACCTCTACTCACTAAGCTCACATTTCTTTTTATTCTTTTTTTTTTTTTCCTCCACTCCTCCCCATTTCTATTATTCTTTTTCTCTCACTATTTTTCCATTCTGATGTTTCAGTCCTGCCAACATCACCTAGAGCTCCCACATCCGCTGCTGAGCTTTGTGGAGGGTTGAGAAGGCAGCTGTCTCACATCTGCACGGAGATGCTGATGAATGGAAGGTCCACAAGGGCAGAAATAAATCATGGCTGCCTTGCACACAGTAAGCACTCAATAAATACCGGCATGCGGTGTTTAACATATTTACAGTAGTTGAAACACATTTCTCTTAAGTTTTCTGAGGAAAATATTTATGACTATTGTCAAGGTACCATACATATCCCATCCACATTCGCCAAACAACCTACAGCACCAGAGAAGAAAGAAAATTGCTTGTGGAGTATCAAGTCTCTGAACATTGCCAGCCAGCCTCTCAGTCAGTGAAATCAAAAGAATACAAATGGAAATAGAACCAGGAAATAGTTTGGATGTCCCAAACTTATTTAGAACCAGACTCCACAGGGTTTTGAAACCCATGTTGTCACTGTTGTAGTTCTAACATTTTCCATAGCCGCTAAAAATCTCATGCCATGAAAGAGTGGGGGCGGGAATGACTACAATACAAAATCTGTAGGAAACTCTGAGGAATGGGAGCCTTTTATCCGACAGGCACTAAGTTACAGCTCAGCAGACTTGTTGAAAGAAGGTAGGTCCAAAATGTTAACAGGAGGAAGCAGGCAACGTTCAGCACCTCTGGTCTTAAACCAGGGGAGATGTTTTCTGATTTTGCTCTTGGTACATTACTCCAAATTCCATCGACTGGTGATCAGCACAGGCCAGTTAACAACTACTTACTAAGCGCTACTATGACTAATAAAGCACTCCAAACCATTATTCAATTTGTTTGCTCCATGACATATTTTGACTTTACAGATGAAAATACTAAAATCACCTATAAACTCAGACTATTTTAAATTTGAGGCTGTATTTTAAAGAGCCAACAAATTTTAGAGTGAACCATCATTAAGACAACCAGCATTCTATAACCCTGCTGTTCTTTGAAAATAGAAACCCAAACTTTTTTTTTTTTTTTTTTATCCAGTAGGGTCTTTGCAAATATGTACTACTTCTACAATTTGAATCTAAGTAGAAGGAAATTACTTAGGAAGTACAAAGATCTATAATGTCTTATGGTTCTACTAGGTGAAACTGAGTCTCACTCAATTTACAAATGGTATGACAAAATATTTTAGCTTAATAAGACTTGACTTTGTGACATACTTTTTTGACTACCACATATTAACACCAGTGGTCAAAGGGTATTTTTCCCAGTTCCTGTGTTAACCCAGGAATGCCCAGCAGAGGCTGCCCTTAGGGAAGGAAGTTAGTATTTTCCAAGGAAAGAGAGACCAACAAAATGCTGTTGGGATTACTTCACTCAATCCCAACATGCCCACCTATTCAGTGTTAGAGAAACCTTTTAAATCTAGAAATGTAATAGCCTCCTTATACCTTAGCTTATTCAGGAATCCCTAAATTCCAGGAAGCAAAATTACAAAGAAAAAAATAATCATTAGTACAATAATTGGAAACCAAATTTTCTCTCCTTTCATTCACTGTAATTTAAAAAGAAAAAGAACCTTGAAAAGTAATGAAATACTCTCACAGGTGAAATGTCATCTAAATCATATTTTCATAAATGTATAACTAAACAGTATGACTAAAAACATAATTTTTAGAAAACAGATAAATAAACTAATTATTCCTTTTTGGCATTCACTCTGACAAAGAATATAGAATAGCCACATTCTATTAAAATAAAAAAGTGAGTTGTCTGATTTTCACAATATAGAAAACCCCACCTTTTTCTCTCCTAAATAAATGTCTTTGTTTACCCTTTTTTAAGATTAAAATATAATATTTTAATTATCAAAACACTGTTATCATTTAGCAAATAGAATAAAATTAAATTGATTTGAGAATTTTTGGAAAAAAATAAATTATATCCGAAAGGTATGCTTTTCAATGCAAAGGAGAACAATTTAAAACAACTTGGATCCTATTTGCTTATTAAAGACAACCCTATTGAATTTAAAAAATTCTAAAAAATCAGGATACCATATTATTAATGAAAGCTTATCAACTGCATGGTACATGGCAATATGCTAGTCCACACTAGACAACACTGTGTTTTCAAAATCATAAACAGTGAGGAATGAAGGAGACTGGAACCGACATTAACCACAGTGAAGAGTGAGGAACTTTCGTCCCAAGTTAAAGCAAGGCACGTGAGGGCAGTGAAAACCCAGAAGGAATCTAACAGTGGAAGGTTTAATATGAGCTAGGAACACTCTCAAAAAGTATCTCATTTAATCCTCACAACAAACTTTAAAATACATATTATCCCATGCAAAACAGGAGGCAACAAAATCTCAAAAAAATAAAACAATTTGCCCAGGGTCTGCTAGCCATGGGTCAACGGGCCCTTCATGCACGCGTATTGTGAACTGCACCACACAGCCTCGCCAGGCAGGTCTCCATTGTGTTTTAAGATCACACTGAATTTTTGAGCGCCGCCCCCCCTCCCCCCAGACACTGATGGCCGTGTTAGCAGAAGTGGCATGCTGCAGAAGGACTGAGTGAGTTCACAGCCAGATCCTGAGGCTCAGATTTGCATACGTGAGTAAAAAAGCCAGAGGCAAAATTGCAGAGCTGGCAGATGTGGTAGTTACTGCCTGTATCCTACTTTCCCCTGAAGCACCCTGATGCTTTGCAGATACCTGGCACCTTCAGGGGCCCAAGCCTTGAAAAGGAGGAGCCCTCCCAGCCTTGCCTCCTCCTACAGCAATGCAGCATGCCTTGAATTCTAATCACTTATGTGACCTCCTCACCATGGTCTCCATTAGACTGTAAACTCCTTAAGAACACAGAGTGTCTCATTTTCCTATTCCCTGTTGCACTGAGCTCAAAGTAGGTGTTCAGTGAATATTTGTAGAATAAATTTATGAATGAGCGACTGGGCCTCCCTTCCATCCCTAATCAAAATATTCAAGGCCTGTCTTTCCACTCTACAGTTCTCTGATCTTTGCTCCTTAAGTTGGCAAACAACTAACAGTATGTGCTGTTAATGATTGACTGCTTGACCCTCTCAGGGCCTATATATCGGTATTGCTGCGTGTATGTGTACGTGTTGCATTTGAAGACCAAATACCCAATCTTTGCAGTATATCCACTGGCTGCAACACAGGCTGCTAGAGACAGAATGGGGAGCAAGGACAACGCCCGGGGCAGAGCCAGCATAGCAATACCTGTAGCTAGAGTGCTCTGGGTAACAGCAGCAGACAACTGTAGGCAGACAGGGGAGTGAGTGCTGATACCTCATCTCATTTAATCTTCACAGCAGCCTTTGAGGTAGGTACTCTTCCAATTTTATTGAAGGAAAAAAATTAGGCCCAGAGAAGTTATATGTTATGCCAAGACCAGACATGGAGTAAATGGTGGAGAAAGGCTGCAGTTCACTCTTTTACTATGCTCGCATCCCTCAGTCCTCAAAGTTACCGTCCGTGCGGCCACTGGAGGACTGAAGACTTACTCTATTACAAGGAAGGTTTATCACGAGGACTAGAGCTGTTAACCTGCTCAAAGTGACTGGAGAGAGAAATCTTGGGATAGAGAAGAGACAAAACTCATTTGGGGCAGAGTTTCCGAAGCCTCAGCTAGAATCCCACCTGTGTGCCCCCAAGAGTGCCCCTTCTCTTGCCACAGAAGCCCTCTCCCCTGGTGACCACAGGGCTGTTTCTGAGTCTGCAACAGTCACCTAAATAAAGGCCTGTGTGGTTTCTGCAGCAGTAACCTCAGGAAAGATCTCATTTGATAAGAAAGTCATTTTGTGCGCCCTCAAGATAAAGATATTTTGATGCTATCAAAGGGGAACGGTAAAAATTCACAAGAATCTTGTGGCTAATTAAATGGATATAATGGAAAGAGTGTGAGATTGAAAGAGGGAGGAAGGATCTAAGCCTACTCTCTGAGACTAACTGTGTAAATCCTGGAATTTAGTTGCTAATCAGGCTGGACTTTAGTTTTTCTCAGCTCCAAGATTGTCCTAATAGCACCCAGTTTTTAGGATGGCTGTAAGAATTATATGATCTAATGTATATAAAGCACACAGTAGAGGTTCAATGAATTACGGCTCTTATTATTATTATGTTGGAAATCCCGTTATAATAAGAGAGGTTGTCATTTACAAAGAAATTTATGAATACTGATAACCAATCCCAAGATCACTGAGAGGAATTCATACTCAAAGGGCCTCAATTATTTTCTGGTAACCAAAATGAAGTACGATTCTGTAAGGAATTCACAAAGTCTCTCATGATTATCCTGTGGTCATGATGACTACAGGGCTTTGTACAGTCAGGGACAGTACAATATGGTCTGTAGACACTGTGCGGAAAACTATTATCTATCAATCTGGTAGTCAGTTTCTAGTGCTTTGCAATGGGCCTGCTCAATTTTTAGAAATGTATTTCTTTTATGACTACAAGTAACACATGTTCATTCTTGAGAATTTGAAAAAAATCTTAAAAATTATAAGGAAAAATGAAAATCACCTCAATGTTAACATTGGGTTATATACTTCTAGCCTTTCACTCTCTTTCTTAATCTCAAAGCGTGTGTGTATAGATGTATATACAAATACAGGCACAACCACAAATTGGTTTTGTATTATATACAAGCTTTTTTAACATGCCATTCATCTAAAATATGCTCAAAATGCTTTGTTTTATCACAATTTCAAAATTTTTATGAAACACAAAACAGTTGCCTTTGGAGCTCAGATTAACCCAGTTTGCTGAGGCCATGACTAAGTTTATCTGATATCAAGAATTTGGCAATGCAGACATTAAAATGCAGACACATCTTTTCCTGTAAGCACAGGGTGTGGCTAAAGCAATAAACCTGATTTATTTCCAAATAATTTAAAAATGACTAACATGTTGAAAAATTAGCTCATGATGACAAAATTATCAGTTCAAGAAAAATCCTTGCCATCCAAGCACCCCTTCCACTGATTGCTTTAAACTATTCTCCCCAATATATTTTGATTCGTGCTTCACTGCACATCTCTCTTTTTGCAATGGTTTAAAGTTTTAAAGCAATGATGTTGTGATTATAAGAGAGAGAAGCAAGATATATTATATGGTAGTCCAAAATTTTCAAAAACACAAAAGATGTGTGTACTCTAATGCAACCTTCAGAGAAGTTAAGAGGTGGTAGGTATGCAAGCAGGTGGTAATCAAGCAGTAATCAAGCAACAAGATCACAAGCTTCTTTCTAAGGTTTCCAGCCTTTCATTCTTGCAGAGCACTTTTCCAGGAAGGCAATACCATGCTGATGCCTTATCCCCAAAGCAACCCATTCGTTCTGATGAGGGAACAACTATCTCAGTAATTTAAAGATTTTAGCTCATAACACCTAACATTCACTGAGTCTGTGCTATTTAATTTACATAAATTATCTCACATGAGATAGATAATATTATTATGTCTACTTTACAGATAAGAATATTGAGGTTTAAGAAGTCACTGAAGCAATACTACTAGCAAAAAACAGTGCGGAGATCTGACCCAGGCTTCACTGAACCTAAAGCCACACTCTTATTTGCTGTGCTGGGCTTTCATGAATAGAAGACACACTTCCAAGTTAGAACAGCCTGGTCCACTATGATCCCCAGAACAACCAATCTCTCTTCTTGTGCCCTAGGCTAAAGTTTTTTGATCAACTAGAATAGAATATACACACACCCCTACACACACATCTTTCGCATAGAATGTCTTCATGAAAATACACAAAAAGTGAAGATACTTACTCACAGCCACATCTTTGAAAAAAAAAAAAATGGTACACTACCACACAGGGCTAGTCTCAAATGTGAATTATAAAGCCATTACCAATTTCTTGCAATTTTTATAATTCTAGCAAATCTTTTCTCCCTTCTCAGAAAATATCACATACTGAGGGTGGAAAACATGTTGTATGAGGTCCATTCTTCAGCTGAACATTGCTCTTTTTGTGGTACCCCTCTTTTAAAATGCAAATATTATAGGAAGTGTAACATACTAAATCATGAACAACTTTCTATAAGTAGTTGTATTATAACCCACAGTTCCCATGAGCCAAGAAGGCCTACACAATGGGCCTCAGCAAAAAACAGAACAACAATAGAAAAATCTGGTAAGCAGCTGGGGTTTGTCTCAAAAGAAGTGAACAGGTTCACAGAATGACCAATATATAAGGTGTCATGGTACATCTTTTGTTTTAGGGGAGAACTAAACGTCTCTGTTTTCTTACATAGCAGTAACTTTCTTAATATAATTTTGATATCTAAGTTATTTCCAAATATTATTTGTGGCCTCCAGGCATTTGTAAAAACAACATTCTCAGATTCTATGCCTAATGATTACTTTGCTTATAATAAAATACCCCAGGATATTTTCTAAATTTTGTAACGAATAAAAAGATAGACCTGGACTGCCGCTTCTGGGGAAATGGAGTAGATACGATTTTCCCTGTTCCTCTTATTAAATAAAATCCAAACCCGGGACGTGGTATAGAAAACAAACATAAGAAGACTCTGAAACGTGGAGAGAAGAAGGCAGACTGGCTTTGGGAATCAGCACCCAAGGAATAGCACAGTGATGAGATCCCAGATTTTCTTTTAGCTTCATATATCCCAGGTTGGAAGGTGAAATGTCAAAACCTAAAAATGCCAATGAGTGCAAAAAAAAAAAAAAAAAAAAACAAGAACTCAAATGTTTACTCTTTCTAGCCAGAGGATTAGGAAAGGCAGCCTAGAAAGAAAGGAAACTTTTACACAATGTCTTTTCTACTCTAGCCAAATGTCAGAGAAAAAATTGTGGCACCACCTCACCCCTACCAGCAAGCTAAGTAGGCACCTAGACTTGATACTCCTGAGGCTACAACAAGACACCCCAATGTCTCCACCAAGATGGTATCAGAGATGGCTAAATAGGGCACTGAGGCTTTCATCCACTGGCAGGTAATGAGCCCCCAAGCCGACACAGCATCCATGGAGACCACGTGGGATGCCTGACTGCCACCCCCAACCAGCAGTAATGAGGTGGTCCTCTTCCTGTTGGGGTGGTGTTAGAGGAGGCACAGTGGAAAGTCAAGTCGTTCACCATTGCCCAGTGCTAACAAGGCCACCAACACTGCGGTGTCAGTGGAGACCTCACTGGGAGTGACAACCCCCATCTCCATCCAGCAGTAATGACAAGCCCCAGTGTCAAGAGAGGATAAGAGGGAAGCCTGAACTTCTACCTCCATTTGTCAGTAATGAGGTGGGATTTTTCTGGTGGAGCAGTGAAAAAAACAACTGAAACAGAATGTTTACATAAGATCCAGAGTCTTATAACTTAATTCTGAAAATGTCCAGGTTTCAATCAAAAAATCACTCATCTTATCAATAACCAAGAATATCTCAAACTAAATAAAAAAGGACAATCAATAGATCCCACTATCAATAAGACAGATATGTTAGAATTTTCTGACAAAGATTCTAAAGTAGCTATTGTAAAAATACTCCAATAATCAATTTCAAACTTGTTTCAAACACATGGAAATGAGAAAGCCTCATCAAAGAAATAGAAGAATAAAGGAGTTAGAAGTAAAATATGTAACTGAAATAGAAATCTTAGTATATAAGCTTTCAAAGCAAAATGGAGAAGACAGAGAAAAGAACCAGTGAACCCGTGAACAGGAAAGCTGAATGACAGAAAAATTACCCAATATGAAATATCAAGAAAAAATACACTGAGAAAAAAATGAACAAAGCCTGAGGGGCCTGTGAGACAATTACAAAACATCGAACATTTCTGTCATTGGAAGGATGGAAGGAGGGGAGAAAGAGGGTGGTGCTGAAAAAGTACTTGAAGTCATAATGACTGAAAAGTTCTCAAATTTGACAAGAGACATAAACTTCCAGATTTAAGAAGCTTAGCAAACCATAAACAGAATAAAGCCAAAGAAATCCACTCCAAAACACATAATTAAACTTCTGAAAACAAAAGATCAAGAAAAAATCTTGAGAACAGCCAGAGAAAAACAATACCTTATCTACAGGGAAAACAATTCAAGTGATACTGGATTTTTTTTCAGAACCCATAGAGGCCGGAAAGAAGTGGCACAATGTATAAAAAGTACTGAAAGAAAATAATCGTCAGTCTAGAACCCTATAACCGGCAGAAGAATCCTCCAGGAATGAAGAAGAAATCGAGATGGTTTCAGATGAAGGAAAACTGAGTTTGTTACCAGCAAACCTATAGTTTAGTTAAGTATAGTTAAGTAGTTGCCTAAACAGAAAGGAAACAAAGAAAGAATCATGGAACATCAGGAATGAAAAAAAGAACATGATAAGCAAATATATGGGGAAAAATAGGCTTTCTCCTTTTGAGTTTTCTAAATTAGTTTGATGGTTGAAGCAAAAGTTCTAACACTGTTGTATTTCTAAATGAATATAGAGGAAATATTTAAGACAATTATATTGTAAATAAGGGAGGATAAAGGGATGTAAAGGAAGGTAAGGTTTCTATACTTTACACAAACTGGTAAAATGATAATATATTTGTAGACTGTGATAAATTATGAACATTTAATAGAATAGCTAGAGTTAGAAGAAATTTTTTTAGTTATACAAAGAGATACATTCAAAAGCACTATAAATGAATAAAAATGGAATTCTAAAAAGTTCAAGTAACCCACAGGAAAGCAGGAAAAAGAAAACAGATAAATGAAAAACAGAGAGAACAAACAGGAGACAAAAATAAAATGGCATACTTAGCTTCTAATATATCAATAATTATATTAAATGTAAATGTATCAGTTAAAACAAATGAAAGCAATTGAATTCATAATTTAAAATTTTCCTCCCTCCAAAAATGTCCAATAAAAATATTTTTACTGAAGAATTCTACCAAACATGCATACAAGAATTAAAACCAATTCTACACAATCTCTTCTAGAAAATAGAAGATAAGGGAACACCTCCCAAATTATTTTATAAGGTTAGTGTTATCCTGGTACCAAAAACAAAAGACAATACAATAAAAAAGAAAACTACAGATGTATACTTGCTCATGAATGTAAATGCAAAAATACTTAACAAATAGAATTTAGCAACATATAAAAATAATTATATACCATGACCAAGTGGAGTTTATTCTAGGGATGCAAATCTAGTTCAATATTCAAAAATCAATCACTGTAATCTATCATATTAACAGGCTAAGAAGAAAACAATACATAATCATACTAATTAATGTAGAAAAAGCATTTGACAAAATTCAACACCCATCCATGATTTAAAAGTTAAAAAGTCTTAGAAAAATTAGAATTAGAGAGGAGCTTCCTCAGCTTGATCAAGAGCATTCACTCCTGTGGAAAGTAATTTGGAGATATCTCAAAGAGCTAAAAATAGAAATACCATTTGATCCAGCAATCCTACTACTAGGCATATATCCAAGGCAAAAAAAGACATTCTATAATAAAGACATCTGCACTCAATTGTTTATGGCAGCACAATTCACAATTGCAAAGATGTGAAAACAACCCAGTGCCCATCAATACATGAGTGGATTAATAAAATGTGGTATATGTATACCATGGAGTTCTACTCAGCCATAAAAAACAATGGTGAATTAGCACCTCTTATATTATCCTGGGTAGAGCTTGAGCCCATCCTTTGAAGTGAGGCATCACAAGAATGGAAAAACAAGCACCACATGTACTCACTATCAAATTGGTACTAACTGATCAACACTAAGATGCTCACATGGAAGTAACGTTCACTGGGTGCCCGTCAGGTGGAAGTGGGGTGGGTAAACTCACAACAAATGAATGCAGAGAGAACTGTATGAGGGAAGAACACACTTGTAGCCCTGGCTTGGGTGAGGCTGAGGCATTATATGTAATCAAAATGTTTGTACCCCTATAATATTCTGAAATAATAAAAAGAGCATTTACAAAAAGCCTATAACTAATATTCTACATCATGGTGAAAGACTGACTGCTTTCTCCCTAATATCAGGAGCAAAAAAAAAACATGTCCAATCTCACCACTCTTAAACAACATAATGCTGGAAGTTTTAGTCAATGGAATAAGATAATTAAAAGATATAAAAGTCATACATGTCAGGAAGGAAGATGTAAAGCTATCCCTATTTGCAGATGACATGATGATCTGCATAGAAAATCTTAAGGGAGCCACAAAAAAGAATACAAGAAATAATAAGGGAGTCCAGTAAAGTCACAGGATACAAGATAAACACACAAAAAATCAATTGCATTTCTATATACTGTCAAAGAACACATACACACCTAAATTAAAAACACAATACCATTTACAATTGCTCCACAAAAATGAAATACTCAGATACAAATCTAACAATAGATGTACAGGATTTATATGCTGAAAATTACACAACACTGATGAAAGAAATCAAAGAAGATTTAAATAAATGAAGAAACATACTATGTTCATAGATTAGAAAACTGAACACAGTCAAAATGTCAGTTCTTTCCAAAATTGACATATAAGTTTAATATCATTCCTTTTAAAATTCTAGTAACATTTGTTATAGATATGGATAAAAGAATTCTAAAATTTATGTGGAAAGGCAAAAGAACTAGGTTAGCTAAAACAATTTTGAAAAATAAGAATAGAGTGGGAGGAACCAGTCTACCTGATTTCAAGACTTACTACATAGCCAAGTAATCAATCCTATGGTGTTTGTGTAGGGACAGACACATAGATCTTTAGAACAGAACCTAGAAATAGACCCATACAAATCCAACTGATATTTGACAAAAGAACAAAAACAATTTAATAGAGGAAAGATAGCCTTTCCAACAAATAATATCAGGGAACTAGGCACCCATAGACAATAAAAGAAAAGGGAAATGGGGAGGGGAGGAGGAGAAGCGGAAGAGGAGGACAAAGGGTAAGAGGAAAGGAGGAAGGGGGAGAGGAGGAGAACACCTTAGACCTAGTGTCTAGATTATATACTATTATCAGGACTAGTACTAGAATATATACATATTTTTTAAAAACTCTGAAAACCCAGCAACAATAACAAATCTTATTAGAAAATGAGCAAAGAAATGAACAGACATTTTACTGGAGAGGATATACAAATGACAATTAAATACCTGAAAAAAATGTTCAACAGCCATTAGAGAAATACAAATCAAAACTACTATAAATTAAAACTAACTAATGAGATATCACTGCACACCTATCAGAATGGCTTAAATAAAAAATAGTGACAACACCAAATGCTGGCAAGTATACCAAAAAACTGGATAATTTATACATTGCTGTTGGGAATGTAAAATACTACAGCCACTCTGCAAAACAATTTGGCATTTTCTTTAAATATGCAATTACCATGTGGCTCAGCAATTGTACTCCTGGACACATTTTCTCCCCAGAGAAATAGAGTGAGTTATGTTCACACAAAGCCCTGTATGCAAATTTTCAGAGCAGCTTTATTTGTAATAGCCCCCAACCGGAAACAACCTCAATGCCTTTCAACAGGTAAATGATTAAACAAAATGTGGTGTGTTCATACCATGGACTACTACACAGCAATACAAACAAACTATTAATATTGCTACACAGAACAATCTGGATGAATCTCCAGAGAATTGGGCTGAGTGAAAACATCCAGCCAGAAAAGTTTACATACTGCAAGATTCCACTTATATGACATTCTTGAAATGACAAAATTATAGAAAGGGAGAACAGATTAATGGTTGCCAGGGGTTAAGAAGTGGAAGGGAGCAGGTAAGAAATGGGTGTGGCTATAGAAGGCACCATGATATCCTTGCAGTGATGGAAATGTTCGACATCTTGACTGCATCAGCCTCAGTCTCTTGGTTGTCATATTGTGCTCTAGTTCTGCAAGATGTTACCATTGCGGGGCACTGGGAAATGGACACATGTTATATCTCTATTACTTCTTACCATTACATATGACTCTACAATTTTTTCTAAACAAAAAGTTTAATTAAAAAATAATACTCAGAAGTTGATGAAATAAAATAAACACAGGTTATTAAAAATATACATTTTGAGTTGTACCTATATGCTATTTGATATCTTCTAACAGATATTTGGAAACTGAGAAATTTGATCATGAAGATTAAATATGTTAAATTTAAAAAAAAAAAAGACCTGCAACAGGGACGGCAAATATATTCCACTCTGATACATTCTCGATGGAAACGGGTACCCTAGTGGGAGAGCAATGTCTGCCACGCGCCCTGGGGAGGGGGAAGCTGTGGCCTGCGTGCCTCATATTTGCCACTCCTGACCTGGAGTTTTAACCTAAAGGTTTGTCAGTAGGATCTCTGACAGCTTTGGGAGTTCCAGAGACTAGAACTTTCTAAAATAGCACCCATTTAATTTCACTCAAGCCCTAGAGTTTAAAAGCTGCTAAATCCCCTGGGCTGTCACCCTGGCTGTGCCGTGTGGAATGGCCGGGCTGCAGAGTTGACCGTTTAGTTGATGTTCCACAATTACCATTTGCTGGCCCACAAACACATTATGCAGTTCATTGCTTAGGAAAATTTTCTCTTTGTTTGAGTTACAAGGATTAAAAGCATTACAGCTTAATCCCTTTGATGCATCTAGGCCATTTTGAAATTGAATGTTTTTCTATTAACTCTCCTACCGGGAACCAATTCACCGACACTAGCAACAGAGCCAGGCAATCCTGATTAATTACAGAATTTCTGCCCTTCTGCCTCTGTGAGTCTCACTAAAATATCTAATAAAAAAAGCACTTAAATAAATCTGTGGGGTTAATCAATGTTTGATGTAGTTTGGAATAAGAAACTTTAAAGCCTTTCAAAAAAAATAGCGAGGGAGAGAGATGAAAACTAGTAGATTAAAGAAACCAGTGTTTAAGGATTCATATGTATTAAAAAGGCTCGAACCATGTCAATGCTCAAACTAACCAGAAAACTACTTCGTGTTAGAAAATCAGCATACATTTGGTCTATTACAATTCTTGAAATGGAGAACATGAGTTTATAAATTAAATTATACATTCAATTCAGAGACTGTAATGCTGCTGTCAGATTTATAGCCTCCAATTTACAGAGATCAAGGCATAATAGACTATTAGGGAGGGAGGCTGTCTACTCATCAGATCTGCGTTCAGTGGATGAGTTAGACTGAACATTCTCCATATGGTAACCACGGAGATGAATGAGAGCTTCTACTTTTGTTAGCGGTGCCCATGGAGAGAGCTATGTCAGAAAGACCTGCCTGACGTAGGAAAATAAATATTATACTTCATTTTATGTGCTACGGAAAATGGAAGATAGGTCAAAGGAAGATTTAAGTATCTCAAATGTACACTAGCACATGTTGGGAAATAATTCTGCACACTGAATGATAAAAGAAAAAAGTTGTGACTTCACAAGAATTAGCACCACAGCAATACCACAGGTTAGAATGTGTTTCTATGCTTAAAAACCAAAACTTGTGCAAACTCAAAGTTCACAACCTACTTCAATATATAATTTCTCATGGGCAACCTTGTTAAGATTTGGCATAAAATTTATTTTATACGTCAACAAGGATCAGTTCTACTCATGATTAGTTTTTATTGTATTAACTTATTTTCTTATACTTTAAGATGAGATTTATCTCCTGAGGCCTATTTCAGAGTTATTCTAAAGAAGAACAGCAATGCTAGGGAATCATTCATAGTTGTTTAAGGACAAAGCACTATGCTAAATAAAGTGAAATTATTATATAGTGCCTATGCATGCAGAGTCCTTAGAAATGAGTTTAGTCAGAAAAGAATTAGTTTCATTTTCATGTGTGCAGTGAGACATGCCTCTTTGAAATTTGAAAACCAAAATTCCTTTACAAGATGTCCCTTGTCAACCTAATAAGAAAATCATCTGTACTTTTCCCTACATATTTTCCTGAGTGTTACACTCTTTTCTCAAAATCATCTGAGCATTGAAGTGTTCTTAACATTCATTTCTTTTACTTAGCAAAATCCATCGATTCATTTGGGATATCATAGACCATTCACAGTTTTTTTCCATTTTTATTTTACAGTTAATATTTCCTTCCCTTTTTCCTTATATATTTGCTATTTACTTTTTGTAATTTGAATTTAATCATCAGTGCCAGCACGACTGGGCCCCTATGTTTGCATAAAGCATCATGCTAGAGGCTGGAAGAGATACACAGCTGAGAGTCCTGATTTCCACCCTTAGGGTAGCTTGTATCCTAGTGAAAGAAAAAAGACTCCCAGAAAGGAGCATGACCAGGGGCCTTGCTGCTCAAAAGGGTGCTTCTCAGCCCTGAATTCTCCTCTGGGAGCTTGTTAGATATGCAGGGTCTCGGGCCCTGCCTCAGTCCTGTTGAATCAGAAGCTGCATTTTATTAATAACAAAGTCCCCAGATGATTCATGTGCCCAGTACAGTAGGAGGATCAGGCTGGGTGTGGAAGGTGAACTGAGTGTGGAAAGGAGCAGCCTCAAAATTCCAAACAGTAGCACTGGCAGGACAATTTCAGGGGACCTGTTTCACAGTCTTTTCACAGTGTTATATTTGCATTTTGAATCTTCCTGGTCTGAGGATAGTTGAGTAAGGTAAATAGATGGGAATCTATATACAAAATAAACAATTTAACGGCTTGAAGAAATCTCTTGAATTAAAGGATCCCCATTTCTGTTTGTATTTTTACGTGTGAGATTTTTTTAATGTAATACAGAATTCCCCTGATATCACTAGCTTGCAAGTAAAACTAAGGTCAGATTTGCTTTAATATTCAAATTACATAGATTTCTAGTTCCCATAGATTAGAGTAGCAATAAATGCAGTTATCCATGAACTCTACCTCTAATACCTTACTTAAATTTTTTTTTTAATTTGGTAAAATATAGATAACATCAAGTTTACCATTTTAACCATTCTTAATGTATAGTTCAATGGCATTAAGTACATTCACATTGTTTCCAACCATCACTATGTCCAGGAAATTTTCATCATCACAAACAGATACCCTGCACCCATTAAACAATAATTCCCTATTCCCTTCTGCCTCCGCCACAGGTAACCCACGCTCTACATTCTATCTCTATGAATTTGACTACTCTAGATACCTCAAAGAAGTGGAATAAGGCAATATTTGTCCTTTGTGACTGGCCCACTTAGCAAAATGTTTTCTAGGTTCATTCATACTGTAGCACGTATCAGACTTTCATTTTTTTTAAGACTGAATAATATTCCATTGTGTACATACCACATTTTATTTATCCAGTCAGCTGTTGATGGCCATTTGGGTTGTTTCTACCTTTTGGTTGTTGTGAATAGCCATACGACCTTACTCTTTTATATAGCTGAGTGTAAAGCTACTGAAAGCTACCTTTGCCTTGCGGAGCTGTGCAGTCTGGGCACCTTTCACAGAAACTGTCACCATGTGCATGAGGGAGCTCTTGGAGGAAATATGCCCCATGTCACGCTATTGTTGCCAAAGTGCAGCATCCCTGCCAAACCCAAGATACTCCACTACAAGTTCTATTCACCACCCTGCTGCCACCTTACCAAGACACAGAATTCCTCAGTGGGAAGGAGCACACGCTCTCCCCCAGCATTAGGCTTACACTCAAAGTTGGCCCAGCTGCCAAGCGTCCAGCGCTGTGTGTCAGTATTTCCTGTCACTCAGAGGCAGCCACTGCCCCCAGTGCATGTGATGGCTTCCCATGGGGACAGTCAGAGGAGATCCCACTGTGGATCAGGACATTCCAGAACCAGTCTCCTCTCCCACAGCCCACATCCTGGGTGCAATCTACAAAGCCAGAACATATCCACTTCCCTCCAGCTTCCCTTGGCTCTCTCTTGGTGACTTTAATTTCAGAGAAGCTCATTAGTCTTCTGGTTCCTGCCAGTCCCTTAAATGTGCTTTTAAAACTTTGAATCACAAAGTGGAAGAACTAAGACTTGAAGTATTTCCCTGTGTAATGAGTGTTTTTCCAGAATGTGTATCTTGTGACCTCCAACCTCTATAGATCACTGTTTCACAGAGCGGCCTGCAGCCTCCCTCTGCCTACAGAGCTAGAGCCAGGCCTGGCTCAGTCAAGAAGTCCTATTATATTCTCTCCCAGAACTGGAGTGAGTACTTACTTTGGATCCATATGGAACTAAAACATGCCATTTAAGTTGTTATTCCCAGACCAAGGGAACCCACCCAAAGGAGAATGGGCAGCTCCTCTTTGAGGCACCAGAAAGTAGAGCCTATTTTAAATGATTTTCCAGCCTGTAAGAGAATTTAAATCTGATTTCGTCTGGAAAGTCTGTTATTTATATGTGAACCTATGTGTGGAGATATGATGGGGCTGGCCCAGAAGAATTCTAATGGAATCAAAGAGTAGCTCTCTGAAGGAAGAACTCACCCTGGGGAAAGGGGAATCAGGCTAATGAACTTGATCCAATAGCTAAACCTCAGGTGTCAGAGGACGTAGCAATTCTGAATGCTGTATGGCATCTGTCTCTCAGGTCTGACATCACACGCAAACAGCTAAGTGCTAGGGAGCAGAGGTATTTTGAGGAAAACTGGAAGGGCTGTCTTCACTAAGAACTCTGTAAGGCGGTGAAGCTTAGGCAATGCTCTGGTGATGTACATGTGCCAGGATGTGACACAAAAGTGGCTGTGGAGGATGGTGATTACTCCAGTTCTGCAAGGAATCTGGTAAAACTTTATTTCCTGGAGAACTTGAGCACCTGATGAACGAGCACACAGGCAGCAGTGCCCCAAGGAAGTGTGCCAGCAGAGGTAGGGTGCAAGCAGCAGCAGTGTACCTAGGAGCGGTTTCAACATCTGCACAGTTATCGATATTGATACGCAGTAGAGATGCTGACGCCAGCTGATGAAGGCATTGCATTGAAAATGGCGGCTCATGGGGAGGCCAAGGGGAGGCAATTTCATGCAGCTTTGCTGGCTATGACCTTTGCTTAAGGAGACGGGGGTGCGAGAGTAGAACATGGCATGTGCTGTGGTGCCTCTTATAGGATCTGTGCCTGAATACATGTGAGACACTCCTGGACACTCCCAGGAAAACCTGTAGGGAGCCCCTCAATGGGAGTGAGATGAAAGTCTGACTTACGCTGTCTGAGGGCTCCCATTACTTTTACCATGGATTCCCATGGACTCAGGACACACATAGCTCCTTAAAATAAGGTACATATATGCAAATTCAAAAAAAAATGTTAAGATGATCAGGTTTTCACTTCTTACCTCATCTCCTAGATAGATTTTTTTTTTTTTTTTCTGTGCTGCTTGTTATGTTTTTAAGAGTGAGGAACATTTAACCAGTCACTGCTTTGAAACCTTTACTACTCCTTATAATGTACAGTAGGGTCACAACTTAAGGACAATGGGTGGGCAGGTAGGTAAGTATGTGTGAATGTGTGACCTGATGTTTATAAGACAATAGGGAGTGACTGGAGAGAGCACAGACCCTGTCGGAAGGCATGCTACTTCACTGAAAACAAAACAAAAACCAGACCCCCAGCTTGGCCACACAAAGCCAGTCTGTGGGCCATATTAAGTCAACAGGCCACATGGATCATTACTATCCTCATTGTTCTAATCCTCATCACGTAGAGAGTTGATCTCTCCCTCAACATAGCCACGATTAACCCTCTTTCACAGTTCACGTGGATGAAAACCAATAGAAGCAGGCCATCGTATCACTCCAGTTATCCTGTGAGCTGCTCAAAAGCAGGGAGCCTACTGCTTTGCCTTCATATTCTGGGTACCTATCCAGGGTGCCAATAATTGCCAATAATGCTCTCACGGGGAAACCACATCAGATAAATGGGAATGATAATCCCTTCCAGCCACTGAGAGTTCATGTCTTGCCAGGCACTATACTAAGGGTTTTCCTCATGCCATTTTATTTAATCTTCCCAACTAACCTATTGTGTAAGAGCTATTATTATCTGGATTTTATGGAGGAGAGAACTGAGGCCAGAGTCACACAAGTGATGAAGCAGATATTCCATGAATCCAAAGTCATGACTTTAACCAAAATGTATATACTTTTGATAAAGCAAGAGTGAGTCCGTGGTTCAAGGACTATGCAATAGGGTAAAGGGAAAGATATTGAATATGGGCAATATTTAACAAAGAATTATTGTTTGCAAAGATAGATCTTAGGAGCATTAGCGAGAGGGCAGGAGCCGTGGATCAGGCAGAGCTTGGGCAGAGGCTGGGTGGAGACGGAGGTCCCCGTGGTGGGGCTGGAGCGTGATCTGACCAGGGTGGTGGGTGGAGGCAGCCTTGGGGTGAGCCGCTCTGCTACCACAGCCCCTCCCCCTCCTGCTCCGCCCCTCACCTGCCCACTGACACAAGTTCCAACTGAGAGCTACACTAAAACTTAGAAAAAAAAGTACGTCATATATTTGAAGCAAATGTGATTTTTCTGTCCATCTCCCACCCTGCCCTTGGGCATCTGGCCTCTATTAAGTTGGAAACAGAAAAATATAAACTTCAGTCATGTGGAGAAAAGGACAAAGACGTTCCCCTTCATACCACATCAGAGTTCTGCCCCAAGGAGTGGGTTTGATGTGTTATAGATGTTTCTCTCCGAGAGAAGGGCCTAAAGAGATCAGAGCCAATGAACCTTAGCCCCGCAGGGCCTGCCCCATGTCATCTCTGGATTTCATTAGGAATGATTTCTAGCATTAACATTTCTGACAATGAACAGGATCTTCCCATACTTCCTAATGGCAGCCTGTGATGCGGAATTTTATGTGTCAACTTGGCTAGGCCACTGCACCCAGATATTTGGTCAAACATTATTAGATGTTCCTGTGAAGGTATAAATATTTTTAGAGGACGTAAACATATAAATCGGTATACTTTGAGTAAAACACATTACCCTGCATGATGGGGGCGGGTCTTATCCAGTCAGGTGAAGGCCTAAGAGAAACATCCCAGCCTCTTCAGAGGAAGAGGGAATTCTGCCAGCAGACAGCCGCTGGACTCAAATAGCAGCTCTTCCCTGCGTTTCCAGCCTGCAGACCTACCCTGCAGATTCTGGACTTGCCAAGCCTCCATAATGGTATGGGCTAGTTCCTTAAAATAAATCATTCTCTATACACACATACATCCTGTTAGTTCTATTTCGCTGGAGAATCTTGTAGAAACACACCCTATTTTATGAATTCTAAGATGTACATTTTTTCACATTTCTCTAAAATCATAAAGTATTTTAAATTGACATTGTTTCCAATGAAATATGATTGTTCCCAGTATTTAACAGCATATGCAACATTCTGCCAAGTAGATCATACTTTGGGACCTGCAGGCCCACAGTTTGCCGTATTGAGCTGAGAGATTGTAGTATAACCACCTTCCATGATTGGTGGTGGTAGCCACGCACTGACTTTTCTCCAAGGATCTTGGAGCTCTGTGCAGTTTTAAATAATTATTTTCCATAACCCTGTCATTTAGCTGCCATCTGTAAGCTCTGAAAAATACATTTTTTCCAGGGGATGAAAAATATGACCTTATGAGGGAGGCAAAGTCCTAAAGGAAGGTTTTGAAAGGAAATAACAGGAAAAGAGAATGGAATATATTTCTTCTCAAGTAAGCTTCATTGTACTACTTAAGCCCCACTTTCCTTCCACTACAGGTTTCTAGCATTTTAGCCAATAATTGTACTTTCTTTATTCTGTTGCAAGTGGCAGTTTATTTTTCTACCTGGTACATTTTCAAAAGTATTGGATAATTGGCCAGTACCGCTAAAGTTTTTTTGACATATCACTGTCTTACCCAAAACTAAGACTTGAAGGTAAGAGTAGGTCTTAGGTGTGCGTGTATCTTTAGTACTTGGCATGTGCACAAGGTATGCATGGACAGCTGTCAACACGTGCGTGTTGTTGAATGTGTAGACTACGGTGTGAAGTGTTGGCAAATGTCCAGGCACCCAAGGTAGCCCTCCCAAATCTACATTCTCAAGGTCATCAAATAAATGAGAGTATTTGTCTCCCTTTATATATTTATTGATACATATTATGTTCTCCCTCATATTCCAAGGGGGTGGTATGGGGAAAGAGAGAGGTTGGTGGGGAGGAGAAGTTGAGTGAATGAGAGAGACAGATTGTCTCTTCTGGGTTAGGAATACCTTGAAGATGTCTTAGTCAAAATAGCTACTAGTTTGAATACAGGTTCTGTCACATAGAGGCTCTATCTATAACTTTGGAATAATAACTTTTCTGATCTTCAGTTTTTTGTGCTTGGAAAGTGAACATAATATCTACATTGAAGAGTTTTGTGAGGCTTAAAAATACTTTTTGAAAGAAACAGGCATTCAATATTGCCATAGAAATGGTAGCTGTCATCATTCTGTCTCCCTTTCCTGCTGTAGCTCTAGGCACAGTGCCTTGGACTTGGAAGGTACTCAGTCATGTTTGTTGAATGAATCACAAAGAAGTGTCTTGACAAAACACACACACTATTTTTGGCTTTCTATACAACATGCAATAAATTTTATGGCCTGACTCTTAGGAGTACAAAGTAAAGAATCATTTATGATGTGATCCTTTTTCACCCCAAATGTTCAATATTTTCAACCAAGGAGCCATCAGCTCCATTGTATTACTCATGCTCTAACCTTTCTCTCCTTAAAAAATATCATCTTTATTTAAATGAAAATAACAACCAAAAAACAAGCAGACAAACAAAACTGAAGATACTTTAGTTAAACCATGGTTTTGCTAGTATGAATTTTCACACAGTAAAACAAGATGCTTATTTCTAGTTTTTAAGAGATAAAATCACAACACAGATTTTTAAAAAAAATATTAAATACATATATTTCATCAGAGAGAAAAGAACTGGGGAATAGCTTATTGATCCAGGAGCTGAAGGATTAAGTACTGAGCTACACGTGTATTTGAAGACCTAGTAAACAAAAAAAGCATTAAGGAAAAAGAATTAGAAGAAATTGAGAGATTACCTGAATCTTTCAAAGGATAAAATGATTATTGGGCATTTGGCTAAGTAGATAAAATGAAGTGGAGAAAGGAGGAATTATATAGATCATATAACTGGTATAATAAACAGGTTTATTAAACTCTGTCTTTGCCTTGTGAGTAATTAGCATAACTACTATAGTTTTATTACAGCTAAAATTCAGAGTAGAGAGGCACTGTCTCAGTGATGCAAACAGGCCTGTTTCTGGTGGGGAAAAAATGCAACTCAATATTCTGTTGAGACATAATACAACACAGACATCTTAATGTTAAAATTATTTCTCTTCTCATGTCTTTCTTTCCTTCCTTTTTCTCCTGTCTTCCTCCCCTACCCACCATCTGTTTGTTTGGAAGATCAATGAATGAATCATCCAACCAGGCGAACAAACTCTGGATGACACATTACTTTAAGCCACATCTGAAATGAATTGAAAGTTTAAAAGACCACATAATAACATCAGTCGGTATGCATGCTTTTCTTGCTGAAAGATGATCAGATGCCAGAAGGTCCCTCTGTAACACACTGTCCCAGGAACTATCAATTCCAACATCTACACATAAGTTCCCCACGTGAAATGTTGATGGCCATTTTGTACTTACTGATTATACCTCCATAATTCTTCAGATAAATAATTCACCAGATTATGGTAGCATTTAGTCAGCGAATCACACTAATGGCTAGAAATAAGTGTCAAAACCACATTTCAAGTGGCAATGGAAAGGGCAAAGCCTAGATGGACTGGAAGCTGAGAGCAGACAGATGGAAGGAAGGTAGGAAGGTGAGAGGGAAGGAAGAAAGTGTTGGTGGGTGGATGGATTTAGGGCCAGATTAGTTCAAAAGCCTAAGTCATATTTCAATTCTGAGATGTGAAAGTTAGTGGATGCTGAAATCCAAGCAGGCACTGTATTTATTCAATGGAACCATTTAACTAATATAATACTGTCTACCAGGAGATCTTCTATAATAGATATTGAGGATATGTCACTGAACAAAATGTAAATCCGTGAACTCCTAGAAATTATATTCCAGTGGTGGGAAGATAACAGCAAAGAATTAATGCATTCAATCAATAAATTATAAAGTATATTGAAAGAGTAAAAGAAGTGCTATAGAAGAATTAAAAATCAGAATGAGGAGGATTGTAAATGCCAGAGTGAAAGTTTCAGTTTAAATGATGTAGTCTTAGAATGAGGATTATTCCTTAATTATCAATAATCCACCAGAAAATGGCAGAATCACAAAACTAACGTGACACAAAGATAGGAATTTTATGAAGGTACATAAAAAGAACTCATCACATTTTTTATCTAATTTAAATAAAATATTTACTATGTACATAACACCAGAGAAGCTCTGGCAACATTTCAGAGACAGTTGCATGTCCATATGGTTCTATAATAAAACACCTTGCTACTGAAACAAAGAATGCCGGTATGTGCATTTCACTTACTGGCATGGTCAAAGTCCTTTTAAACAGTGTTTCATCTCATCATTGTCCAGGGACTGATATCATTATCCCTATTTCACAGGCGGGGACATTGAGGTCCAAAGAATGTTTATGACTAAACACAATGAGTCAGCGGTAAGGATTATGGAAAATGCATGTCCCAGGCAGCATGCAAATGACTTCATCTTATGTGGGTTTGGCCATGTAAGAAGTGAAATTATCTCAGCAATTTTGTGAACTTGGTTTTCTTCATAATTATCCCTCTTCCTGTCTGGCTGTCCCCAACGACCCAGTTACTGAGTAAAAGCTCTGTGAGAGCTAAGGATGAGGGCAAATGCCTTGAAAACACCATAATAGTATACAGAACGTGCCGCGCCACAGAATTTCTCTAATGAAGAAATTCAGGAAAAGACTAAGTACTGCCAAAAAGTTTAAGTTCCCAAGTATTTCTTTCATCTTAGAAAAGTGCCTTTTTGACTCACACTTCATAGGAAAATGACAAAGGCTTTATAGGAAGTCCCTTATCTTCTTTTACTTTTTAAATCTTAAGAACATGGTTAATACTACATATTTGTGGGTCAGCTAATAAACTCACTGATTACACTTGGCAAGTGACAGTAATGGCAGCAACCTGTCAAATTTAGGCAACAATGATGATTTCTTTAAATTTGGAATTCAAGATAAAATTGGGAAATTCATTAAGAAAGGATGTTGCTCATTTACGTCATCCTATCACGTAATTTGAAATTTAAAGCCAAGGAAATGCAGCTATTTTATATCACTTGATCATTCTGAAAGTTTTCCAAGTTATTGCAGACTAAACTTAAAGCAGGATATTGTATTAATCAACTCTTAAATATTAATGTGGCCCTGCCAAACTGGTTTCCTTAAAATCTCTTTCATTTGTGTTACTCTACAATTTTCTCATGTAAGAGATGAAGATAAATGTGCCGGCTACTAATCCATTTTTCTACCTAGATTACTATAGTCCCACATTTAGACACACACACACACACACACACACACACAAAAGAGTATAACAACAAATTACAGTGTATATTTTAAAAGTCTTTCTGTTTATAACCCCATATTACATATTATTTGTATGAGATCATATATTTAAACCATTATCTTTTCACTGCCAAATTGTCCCAAATAAGGGAATGCCTGCCTACTTATTTAGGGTAAAAGCCACTGAATATTCAAACCACTTTTGCCCAAGGTAAAATTTATCTACCTGTCATTAGTAATCATTTTCCTATCCTTGAAAGGTATCAGGATTAAAAAACCCAGGAATTCCAAAATAAACAACTCCTCTCTCTCTCTGTCATCCCTGTCCTGCTGCTTCTGACCTTGATCCTAAAACCTGATTTGTGGCCTTGTCAAAGCCTGTCAAGCTGACTTAGGCTGGGGTTTACTTGATGGGAGTTTGAGTGTGCAATCAGGAGTGTGGGTTTTTGCTCTTTTCCAGAAAGAGGCCAGAGACATGTGGCCTGGATGTAGCCCTAAGTGGCAGCCTGTTCTGGTTGGAAAGAAAATACATTGGCTTCACTATGGCCACTGCGACCTCTGGCAGTCTAATTTCTCAATTGGATTATAGCGAGGTGCCCTACATACAGCTACTCTCAATAACTACACAAGGCTAACTTCATTGGTGAGAAGGCTAGAGCCTTCTTTGTGCAGGAAACTGGTAACAGGGTGACATCACTGGGTTCCAGAAGTTTTGAGAACTTCCATTTGGCTTCCAGAAACAATTCAAGGTGTTAATTCTGATTTATAAAACTGTCTGTGTTTTGGATGCTGGTTACCATGAAATCAACTTTAAGGGTACAGCTAAAGAGTTCCCAGATTTACACTTGAGACACACAGAAGCAACACCCTTCCATGAAGAGCCAAGATGGCTAGAATTAATGACACCTTAATCTAACAGAATCCTATTTTGTAAATTAAAATTTTTTTGCACTGAGTTCCCTTACTGAGTAGAAATACAAACATGGAGGAAGTATCACTGTGAAAATTTTAGCATTGACAGCTTTATATCCTTGACTGTTAAAACATTTAAAGTCCAATTTAAAGAGTATAACAACAAATTCCAGTGTATGTTTTAATAGAGTTTCTGTTCATAACCCCATACCACATATTTATTTGATGAGATCATATATTTAAGCCATTATCTTCTCACTGGCAAGCATGCATTCCCATGAACCACAAGATTTGAATAAATTAGGTGTCATCTTCTGTAAATACATTTTTTTAAAATCTGTCTTTTATTTATACCAGATTTTTAAAAGAATTTGGCAGATTTTTTTTCCTTAATCCCTTTGTGAGTGTTGATTTAACACTTACATTTTTCTACTACATCCTAATTACTCAACCATCATTTCATTTTTCAAAAAAATTGTGAACAATCTTTGAATGATCCAGACAGAGAGCAGTTGAGACCTGGGAATTTACCATGAGCACTCCATGGAACTAGCAGCATCATCAATGCTCAGCGCTACTGGACTGTTAATATCCTAGAGTG
The DNA here is from genome assembly GCF_041146395.1 of Eulemur rufifrons. Classification (NCBI taxonomy): domain Eukaryota; kingdom Metazoa; phylum Chordata; class Mammalia; order Primates; family Lemuridae; genus Eulemur; species Eulemur rufifrons. Next base: position 40,882,028 of record NC_090997.1, read on the forward strand.
TTGCCTGGCGCAGTGGCTCACGCCTGTAATTCTAACACTTTGGGAGGTTGAGGCGGGAAGATCATTTGAGGCCAGGTGTTGGAGACCAGGCTGGGCAACATAGTGAGACCCCCATCTCTACAAAAAGTTTAAAAATTAGCCAGGCATGGTAAAGTGCACCTGTACTCCCAGTTACTGGGGAGGCTGAGGCAAGAGGATTACTTGAGCCCAGGAGTTTGAGGTTGCAATGAACTATGATGATGCCACTGCACCCTAATCTGGGCAACAGAGTGAGGTCCTGTCTCCAAAAAATATATATTAAGGAGTGTTTTAGGACCATTCTGTAACATTCCTTTCTCCTGCTGTTGGCTTCCTATTTTTACTTTTTCACCGAGAAGAAAATAGAAGCAGAATAATTAAGAGGCTTGCCCAAGGCCATTCTACAGATTAATGATAGAGATAGGTTTGGTGCATTGTATCTCTATGACAGCGGCTTTTTTGTGTGTGTACATTTCTCTACCAACTAAATTCATCTGTGTGCTATCAATAGATGATGTCAATCTCAAAAGTCAAACTATTCTTGCTATTCCTGTTAAACATACATATAGGAGATTGTATAAAAGAACAAGAAATCAGTAGAGACAGAGACAACTCAAGATATAAGTACAAGGAAAAGTACATAACTTTGAAATTGGACAGTTACTGACAGCCTCAAATACTCTTGCACTGGTATCAAAAGCAGAGAACCGATGTGCCAAAATGCTGGGAGGACCAACAGTTCCTCATCCCCTTTCATAAGCTCACCAGTACAGTCACTAGCATAAAAGGTCAGGATTGTTAGCAACGCCTAACCACCTAATTGCCCAAGTAACTGTCTTGTCTTTTATAGGCCTCATTGTCTTGAGCATGAAGGAAGTGGCAAACCAGTGAGACTGTAATCTATTATCTGTTACCACTAAGAACAGGGATGCATTGTGACACCAAGAGGAAAAAGACCAAAGATACAGACACAGGGGAGACTCATACGATAAAGGCGGTACTAGATTCTGCCTTCGTCTTTCCTTCAAATGACTCACTTACAAGTATAAGTACCCTGGGGAGTGGGCAGCCAGAAAGAAAAGAAAGAGATTTGGTAGAAGAGCTTCAATAGGGTGGGCAAGGGGTGATTTGACACCAGGAGATTGTTTTACATAGAGGGTAGTTTCCTGGACCTGGTCCACATGGCCGTGAATGAGTCACATACACACACATCCTCACGAATTAGCTAGCCCGACAGGTTACTGAACGAAGCCCACATATGAGGTGATAGAACATATGAGGCATCCACTTGCCAAGCCCCTCATTTGGTACATGTGCTGGAAGTTGGGCAGCTCTTACCAAAGGCAGGCTGCCTTGTTCTAGGGACTAGAAAACACATGAACAAAAGCAGATGCAAAATGAGCTGCAGTTGTAACATTGTTTTACTACAGCTAATCTGGCTGCCAAATATGATCAAAACAGCTTTTGTTTGCTTGTTTTAAGCCCTAGAGTTTGCAAGCTGTTGGCTTTTATGATTAAGACATCAATTTTGAGAAAATCCTTTAATTGTTATGCTTTTTAAAACCTTAATCCCTGGATGCCACTTTCAAGGTTTCCTTACCTCCCTTTTGTCCGACACTCTGTAAAATGTCAGCTCCACAGTTCTCTCATGAAACAGTGCAAAGCTAACTAGAAAGATCATAAAACTATATGGCCAGAAACATTTATAATAAAGTAGTTCTTTCTTTTCTTATGAACTAGAGACTAGTGCAAACTTTTATATAGTACAAGCTTAAAATTAAGCTTTATTTAAATACTATTATTTAATACTAGAATCAGTTAACAACAAATATGGGAGTAATGGCAGTGAATAAATCATGTTTTTATAAAGCTTTGGTTCTCCAGAAAAATTTTTAAAACATTTTGCAGTGAAATTTTTTAAGAACTTAAATTGGAAGAAAAAGAAAGGTACTAAATGTAAAGCCTGGTTGAAATATTTTTCTATAAATTAGAAAATAAATATAGAGAGACATCAGATATCAAAATATGAGATATCAATTAGATATCAATTAGATATAAGATAGTGTGCCAAGTAAATATATTCTGATTGTACCATAGAAGATCCATAGGTGGACTTAGGCAGTTAGCATATCCTTTAAAATAGTGTGAAAAGTGAAAAATTGTTTATCTTTGTCAAGATGTCTTCCACTGGATTCTGAAATGGTCCACAACATTTATAAGAAAGCTTTAAAGCCACTGACACAAAGAATACATCTTACATATTTCAAGTTTTTTCAGAAACCAATAGTGCTTTGCTTTTTTTAAGTGGTTTTTCCTAACTTTGGGTTGTTATACTTACTCAACTATAAGGCATTATCTCCATCTTTTGTAATATTTGGTCTATGCAATCATTGTGTAATACAAATTCCTTTTTTGTACAGAAAAAAAGGGAAAAAGTGCCTAATGGAATAAAAACTATTTTATAACTAATAAGAGTAGGACTGGAACCTTGGTGGATTTATTTAAAAATCAAAGCAAAAATGCACATATACTGCAGTATTTTATTATCTATAAATTACAAAGCAGTTCTATTCTGTTCATTCTTTTTCAGAGAGAGAAAAACTTTGTTCTCCTGAATTTTCAAGGTAGTCAAAAGCACTGTAAGTATCTTATAAAAGGTTATTTGGAAATATGTTTAATGATTCAGCTACTAAAGAGTTGTCTTTTAAACGGTACAGACTGTCTTTATTTAAGGAATTTTTCATTTCCAAAGAAATCTCATCAAAAATTGAATAGCTTCTCATCTTTACTGTCTGGGAGAAATGAGCAAAGGCCAGAATATTTCTCTTTATCCAAAAAAAAGTATTTTGCTTCTTCTTCCAGACTCCTATTCATCAAAAGCTTCCTGACTATAGGGCACAAAAAGAAAATTTTCACAAATCTGATAGAAAATCTAAAGTTCTGTATACAATGGCAAAGAATTTGCCAGCACACTTAGTAATAAATGCTCAATTGTCAATATGCATCATGCAGATGAAAGGAAAGTGGTTGCTTTGACATTTTTTTCAACTTTTTTAATTTATATAAACAGCATTCAAGATATGTTTTAAAGAAGCTATAGATGCCTGGTTTTGAAGTTTTATCTTTATGTGTATTCTGAGTAAGTATCGTCAAGTCGGAAAGTTGACTACAAACTTGCCTAACTCACAAGACATTATCTCAGACTTTTGTAATATTTGGCCTGTGATCACATTATATCCCAGTTAGCCATAAATGAATGCTCAAATCAAAAGAAAAAAGATCACAGGAGGAAAGGAAATGGCATTTGGACATTTCCTTTTTTGATATAGCTTTCAAGGGTTGGATTATTGGTTTTCTATTACCCTGCATAACAACATCTGAACTTTTTCTTGATATTCAAAGTTTTGATAATTTTATTCCAAAGGTTACATGCCTACTTTGCTTTTCAGTTTAGCAATGTGTTTAAGGTCATGGGCTTTGGGACCAGACAAACCTGAATTCAAGCCCCAGTTCCACCATCTACCAATCAAGGGACCTTGGCCACTTGGTTACTGTCTCATTTATGAAATGTGTGTAGTGTTATTTAATACTCTTAGCAACCTGATTGATAGAGTTTCAATGAAGACCAAATTAACTAATCTATATATAGCTCTATGTTCAGTGTCTGGCACAGAGTAACTGTCAAGGAACCAACAGTCCTGTAAGCTAGGCTGATGCCATGGCACTCTAGTCCGGGCAACAGAGGGAGACTCCGTCTCAAGAAAACAAAAGGAACCATCAGCCATTGTTATTAAAATATCTCTACACAAATGCTCTGCTCCTGCCTCCTTGTTATTTACTCCTTGTTTGGTAAAATATATTCTCTTTACGTCCATGCTTTCTCAGAGGTTGCAGCACATCCCAAACGCCATTCACACATCAGGTCTCCGGTATTCCTCCTATAAAGCTTTTCCTTAGAATTTTTTCAAACTCCCTTCTCATCAGATAATTATTGACTACAGGTATCATTTGGTCATTCTCTGTTATCTATCTGTTATGTACTTATATTTTCCTAAACTATTACTTATAATATTTCAATGTTTTAGATTTATGTTCAGTATCCCAAATCAGACAGTAAATTCTTTAAGGGCAAGCATTACCTTATATCTTTTTCTATTATGCATAATACCTAGCAGAATGTCTTGCCATTGTAGGTACTATATACAGATGATTTAATTTTTTAAGCTTCTACAAAACCCAAGCCTATAGCATTGAGCTACACAACTGGATATAGAGGCATGAAAAGCTGTTATCGCCAGTGGCGTGCTGGAGCCCCTTCATACCATTCTGTCTTGCAGGAGTCTGTTGCGTACATCTTTTCCCCAACTTTGCATGCAATGTCTCATCGGTAGCTTGAAAACAGCCATGCTGTATTTATTCCGTGGAAACTTACAAACACTACAAATCAGGGCTCTTTCTTTTCTTTCTTTCTTTCCTTCTTTTTTTTCCCTTTTTCTTTTCTTATTTTGGAAAGCTAGTTGTTACACATTTACCAGTACACCATAAAGATAGATATAGAGCAATCCAAAGGCTAGATCTAGATTTAAATACATATTAAACATTGAGAAAACTCAGATAATCTATGCTTCCCTACCAGAATCAGAGGGCATTCTGTGCACATAGAAATAACATATTCATATTATTGGTGGGAGAGATTCTATAGTTACCATTTAAACATTAATTTCCTTTGCAAATGATCTTGATATTTGGTAGAAAGTCCATGTATTTTATAGTGAAGCTATGGGCTTAGTAGTTATTTTCCAGTGATTTGATATATGTATAACTTGTTCTCCTTCTAAATTGTGAGGTCCTCAAAACATTTGCTGAATTAAAGACAAGTATCTATCAAGGGCTATATTAATGACTGTGCTGGGCTCAGAGTAGTCACTCAGGGAAAAAGATGTATTTGTTTATTGCTCAATTTTAAAATCTAACATTTTGGAAGATGAGAGGGAATTTAAAAGAAAGAGCATGTGTTCCACAAAATGCACAATTAACAAAGCACATGTATATTCTTAGCCTTGGAGATGGTAGACAGAGATTGCAACGGTTATTTTTTTTACTACGCATATCTTTTTATCATTTGTTCTGTAGTTCAAACTTTTGTTTTTGAGAGAAACTGTTGTTTGTATTTGGTCAGCAATATAATCCTTGAGAAATTTATATTTGGAATTTAAAATCATGAGTTTGGTTGCTTTTTTTTTTTTTTTTTTAAAGCACCCCCAATTTAGGCCAAGGAGTCAACCTTAAGCCTTGCTGCACTGCATCCAGGAGAAGCATTCTTTAGGTCATTATGGAGAGGGAAAAAGACAAGAGGAGGGCACATGACTAAAATCTTGGTTTGCATGTGATAGATTTTTCTGTGATGAAAAGATTTCTTCTGAAGGCAGATATAGAACACTACTAAAGATAAAAACATCATGACACATCAAAATCACATACTCAAAGTCTAGTAATCCATCAAACGCACTCAGGACAAGACTTTACTGTATGTGAACATAGACATTCATCTCCTATTTCAGCAAAACCAGAAACTTCTCTTACCGTAGAGGCATGGCAATAAATCACCTTAACCACGAAGTCCAAAGGAGAACTGAATTCCAGCATACAAATGGAACACACATAGGATTCTAACTCCTTTGCAAGGAACTAAAGTTCATAGAATTTCCTCATTTTTACAGTTTCCCAGGATTTTGGTCCTGGAATGCTCCCCATGCTCCCTCCCAGGAGCTGTGTGCCTCAGGCTCCCCACCCTTAGCAGCAGCTGCCTGCAGACAGACTGAATCTAGGCCCTGCCTTCTCTGTAAAATGGAGACTAGCAGGTATTAAAGTTATGTTAGTATTTAGATAAGGGTCTCATCCAGATGTTAACAAAAGACATTAAAGAATAATTTTGGACAGAAATTGTGCATCTCTGGAATAAATTTTGTGACAGGAACAAACATTCCAAGCATTGGCCTTTTGTGGGATCCCTAGAACCTATCCGCTCACATTCTAAATGAGGAGAGTATCCGCTATGGGACGGCTAAATAGAGACCCAAGATTATGGTGCTTACTAGGGCAAAGCAGTAAGGAAAAACATCCAAACTAAAAAGGCAGTTTACTATGTAAACAGTAATTTTAAATTGACATTTGACTTCAGATAAGTTGAAACATCTGAGGCTGAATCCCATGCCAAATTAAAACATACATAAAAACCATCCTTTGGGATTGTGAAGCTTTTAAAGATGGAGTGGTAATGTAAGCATATTCTTTATAAAGAGCAGTTCCTAATTGTGTCTCTTCCATGCTTAAAGCACTTGACTTGTTCCCTGTTACACTGTAGGATCAGGTCCAGTGTCTCTGTATAGAGTGCAAAGTTTTTAATGACCCCACTTCTCTTGCCTCGTGGTACACTCCTAGTCCCTTCTCTGAGTGTTCTCTGTACCACTAATGTTGCATTTCTTTCCATTTTCTTGTTTCTAACCCTTTACACAAGCTGTCCTGTACCTGAAGCTCTAGCTAATTCCTATATATCTTTTGAGTCTCAGCTTGGACCTTTCTCCATTCCTTTGTTGACTCCTAAAGGCATGGTTAGGTGCCCCTTATATTTTCTCCATACCACAAGGTAGTTCTCTCATATAACATTTAATGTATTTTAAGAGCCTATTTCCTTGTCTCTATCTACTAATAGGCAGTTGGCTTCATGTCATCAGGGATGCTGTTCATTTTGTTCATGCTCAACCCTCAGCATACCATCTGAATAGTAGGTCATCAATAATCATTTTCTAACTAAATGAATAAATTAAGTGTCTATAAAACTATTTCATTAACATTAATAACCATGAGTACCAGAGTGGTTAGTGTTTTCTGCAGGGAAATGCATGAGAGCAGAGAACTTTTCCTGTCCACCGTTGTATCCCCAGCACTACCATTATATCTGACACACATTAAATAGATGCTCAATAAACATTTATTGAATAAAAGAAACTTGAAATAGTGAGTAGCATTTAAGGTACAATACATTGTCCCTGACAAGGTGGTTAATGCGACGCTCATATGAATGTCTCTAATAAGAATGGTAAGCCTTTTCAGATTTTTTAAAATCATCAAATCCAGGGGAAAATTTACCATTCTTGTTATAGCAATCATTACTACTGTCAATAATCTTGCCTATTAGAGATCAAGAATTTTTTCTTCTCAAATATTATCCTAAATAAATATTTCCCAGTCTATTGAGTAGTATTTTTAGATTTGCATCATTGAGTTTCAGCAGTAGCTAGTCTCCTTGAAATATGTTATTCTCCAAATATGCAATAGACCCCTACACTAGAAACATAGTTGGGTTTCTATATTCCTCAAAGCAAAAATAAATAAATAATAAGGAGGCATTTGTATACATCCTTACCCTAGACAGCTTTGGAAAAAATCAAAACATCTAACCAGAATGGTATTTGAGAGATGATCTGGCTCAGCACTGTGCTCAGGACTAACTGTTTTCTTCCTCCTTTTAAAGGAAGAGGATGCCTATAATCATGGTATTTGTTGAGTCTGCTCCAAGTGGTTAAATGTTTTTCTTTAAAAATAGCACTGGGTTACACACATACATCATTCACAGAGTCATTACTTCTACATATTATGCAATTTTCATAACTGATATAAATGATAAAACACTCTTACCTACCTATATAATCAAGGAGAATCAAGTTGAATGTGCATAGACTTATGATAATCATATTACATTGACACAAATGGTGCCCTCCACCACTCCCCAGCCCTATATCCCCAACATTTCAGTGAAAGACTCTCCTTTTTACAGTTCTAGGTCAAGCAAATTTATTGGATCAGACTGAATATTGTGCTATAAATTATGTCACCATGAAAATACACCCCTATTGTATTTTCAATAGAGAAAAAGAACAACAAGAAAAACTACTTGAAGTACAGTTCTCATCTAGAGAAGTGATTCAAGGTTGAGTTTCCTATGCTAAGAAAAATGAGCAAATTACAGTTGACAAATTTTTTTTTTACATTTCGCTTCTGTCATGTGTAAGACTGTCCCTCACCTCCATAGCTCCTCATTTGAGCCTGACTTTTGAACTTTCTTTCTCTGTCTGAATTCAGCAAGCAACAGACAAAGCCAGTCCTTCAAGTGGTTTAGATTTGAGAAAAACAATCCTTCTATAGATAAAATGACAAAAAAACTGCAGCTAGAGGCTCCACACACTGGGGCTTGGAGAATATGGTCTTTCCATTCACAATCCACAACAAAAAGAAGCAGGGTAAGAGGGTGACAGCCAGGCACCTTAATCAAGTAGCAAAAAAGTGTTTCAGGAAAAGCAGGGTGGGTGGTGTCTTAGCTCATCTGGGCTGCTCTAACAAAATATCACAAGCTGGGTAGCTTTAAACAACAGAAGTTTATTCTTCTCAATTCTGGAGGCCGGAAAGTCCACGATCAAGTCACTGGCACATTCAGTGTCTGGCGAGGACCCACTTTCTGATTCACAAAGGGTGCCTTCTAGTTGTGTCCTTACATGTTGGAAGAGACCAGCAAGCTCTCTAGGATCTCTTTGATAAAAGAACTAATTCCATTTATAAAGGCACAGACCTCACAATCTAATCAGCTCCCAAAGGCCCCACCTTCTAATAATATCAACCAAGCAACTAAGGTGTTACCAACACAACATCTTGGGGGGTAGGTTTCAACATATGAATTTCAGAGATGCAAGCATTCAGACCATAGCAGTGATGCTGGCTATTCAAGCAAGTTACTCGTCAGGTGATGTGTCAGGAACCTGAGCACACATCCAGAGTCAGGGATTCAGGAGAAAAGGCAAGAAAAAGGTATGGTACCAGAAAGGTTACTAGAATAGAGCCTTGAAAACAAAGGTGAAGGTAGGAATAGGTTATTAACCTGAGGTTGGGTCAATACTGGGTGATTGTTGGCTTGATATTGAGCCACCTACTATCGGTCTACACGGCTCATGAAAATCCTGAAAAGGGTGTGCTGGACCTTTAGGTAGGTTGACAGACACCAGATTTGCAGAGGAGAGAAAGACATAAAGGCTTGGTATTGATTTCTAGACCTTTCTCTAACCTCATAATGTCTATCAGAATTTCCTGTCCTGGCTCAGGGCTTTGCTTCTGTACAAATTAATTCTTTTTGTTTATATAATCTTAACTAAATGATGACTCTTCACAGGTTAAGGCTGCCCTTTTCTCCAGCTTCAAAGGCCTTCACCAGTCAGGGAGGAAGCACACCCTCGGCAAAATTAGCCCAGTGAGCAGAGGAAAGTGTGGAAGCTGCTCTGCCTCTGCTTCTCACAATTTTGATCTCATACAGAATGGCAAGCAGATTAGAAAAATACACTCAAGGGAAAAACATATTGCATTGATTAAAGGTAAAGAATGCCTGACTAAATGTACTTAGGGCAGAAATAGTCATAGCTGACCATGAGTCAGCTATGCATCACTGCCACCAAAAATAATCTCTCCCACCAATTCCTTCTTTCCTCTCAGCTGCCATTACCCTTGATCAGACCTTGTTATCACTAAGCTGGAATCTTAGAGTTCTCTCTTAGTCTATCCCACAGCAATTGATTTTTCCTGCCCCGATCCCTTTTGTATATCAAAGTCACTGTGATTTTTCTCAATTATCTGTCCCATACGTATTCAATGGTTCCACATCACCTGTTGAATTAAGTCCACATTTCTTATTCTGACCTAAACATTTTTACAGCATGACCTTATTTCACCCACCCTGTATCCAAGGCATCTATAAAATTTTGTTGTTCCTGAGTTTCTGAATACATTTATCCTTTTCTCACTTATGGAGCTTTGTCCTCACTGTTCCCTGATGGGCATGTTCTACCTTCAACTCTACCTGACAAAATCCTACTCATTTCTCTAGATGTTGCTTAATGTCTAATGTAGTCCCTGCTTTTTTCAACTACAGGGATTCCTCACCTGACTGGTTTTCCATAGCGCTCTATCTCTCATGCTTACTCTCATACTCATCTCATTCTATACTGGATTAAAAGTTCTCTGGGTCCATTGTCATAAAGGTTTGTCCCTAATGAATTTTTAATAAATGTTGGTTGAATTTAAAAGAAGCAAGCATGATTCTTGTGGATGGATAAAGACACACACACACACACACACACACACACGGAACTACACACAAACAACTATTATAAAATACAGTATCATGTCCAATTAAGAAATTAAGAATTCAAAAAATTGTAATGCACATACACTAAGATTCCACAGAGAAAATATAGAGAGTAAAATCTAATGAGATATAGTCATGATGTAAAGTGTATTTCAGCTCTCTAAAGTTTGGTTTTAATCACTACCTTCTTGAGAAGACTCATATCTGCAAAATGTTTTCAGAATCTTTATGAAAACCTCCATGTAGACAAAATGACCTAAAGAGAACTGAATAATCAGCAAGTCATAGAAAATTCACATTTTGGCTATTCAGTCATTCTGTTGAAGTCTATTGAAGCTTGAACATAGTAGCCAGGGGCTTTGAGCTTTATTTAATCATGCATTTATTTAATTCAGAAGAAAATCTTTACGGCAAGGTTTATTTTGTTTCCTTAGTAGTGGTTTCATAAATAACTTAGAATATTGAGTCAGGATAACGGTAAGTGTTAAACCCTCTTAACTTAGAAACTCTGGCTTCTGGCTTCTTGGTATCCAAGCAGTGCTATCAAAAAGAAAAAAAATTACACATTCCATATGGCTTTGAAAGTAAGCATAACCAAGCCCCTCAAACCCAACTTTGTCGTGGCTTTCGATTTTAAATGAAATCATTATAGTTCTTTATGTTTTTTTTAATTTATTTTTTATTATTTCAGCATATTGTGGGGGCACAAAAGTTTAGCAATCCCATTATTGGGCATCTGCCCAAAAGAACAAAAGACATTCTATAAAAAAGACATCTGCACCCACATGTTTATAGCAGTTCTTTATGTTTTTAAAAATCATCCATGCTCTTTCCCATTCGCCTCCTCTAAAAAAAAAAAAACCAAAATACCTATTCAAATCACTAATCTTGATTGTGACACAGCAAAACAAGTTTTGTAGTGAAAAAGAAGAGTTAAGAGAATGAGATTTAGGTTCCAGTTCTAATTCAACCCCTGGACATATGTACGTAAGTGAAACACCTCACCATTCCAATAATCCATCTTTAGACTATAAAGTAAGGAAACAATCCTGCTGACTTACCTATTTTTGGTCAGGTCTTAATGAAATAAATCAAGGGAGAGACTTTGTAAATTGTACCCAAAGCACCACAAGCTCTGATGATACTAATGCCAGTTCCTATTAGCCCTCCACCAATCCTGAGCCAGCAGCTCTCCAGCTGACCAGCTGCCTTTGCATCCACCTCACATGCAACTTTCTGGACAGGTTCTATGGGTTCTAGTTGCCCATACTGTAAGGGCCTCGGATTCTTCCCTTGTGTCCATCTGGGTCTTGTACTTCCTTCATTCAGAGACTTCAACCCCCGGGAAACGTTCATCCCTAATCAACCCATTAGGATCTTTGCTCTCAGAATTCTTTCCACACTTATCTTCTCAACCTCAAATACATGCTTTTATATACTCTAGCTATTACAATTTGCAAACCTTGGTACCACTGCAGTGTGAATTTGTATGTATGAAGACTGCATCATTTGCCTCTTTTATATCACTCAAAGTGTCTAGCTCAGGGCTGCCTGGCACACAGCTTCTTAAAAAGAATGATTTATGTATTTTTCTAAACTTATTTCCCCTAAGCTCTTGATTAACGCACACTTTGACCCCCTAACCCTTGACATCTAATCTGTCATCAAGTTCTCTCTATTTTACCTTCAAAATTTTCTCAAATCTGCCCGCTTCTCCCTATGTTACCTGCAGTACTTCAAAAGCTTCTTCACCACGCCCTCACTTCATCAATGGCTTTCAAGTAATACACTCCACATACACAGACAGGAAAAAAAATCCGTCTTACAAAGTCCAATTGTGCCTGCTTTCTTCTTGGAACCTATAAATGGCTTTTCATTTTGCTTTGAATAAAAGCCCAATATCCAAAAGTGTACTTTAAGGCCATGTGTAATCTGGTCCCCAGAAACCTCTCCAACCTCATTGTGGGCCACTCTCCCCTTCTCCCTCCAATCCAGCCACATGGCCTCCTTCAAGCTTCTGTCAGAGGCCATGGTCGTTTGCCTCAAGGCCTCGGCATATGTTGCTCTCCCTGCCTGGAAGTTTCTTCCCCAGCAATTTGCATGATCATTTCCACCTCACCTTCCATGTGTAGAAGCATCATGCTTGCTTTTATTATCCCAACTCTTATTCAGAGAGGACTGTTTAAGCAATTCCATCACTGAATACTTTACCTTACTTACATTGAGTAATTATTAGTTGTTTTCTGGCTTACTTCTAAATCATTCCTCCTCTCTCTAGATGATAAGATGCATGAAGGTAGGAACCATGCATGGTTTTTTTTCCCCCCCAGCATTATGTACCCAGAACCTAGCATTATTACTTGACACATCATAGGCACTCAAAAATATATGTCGAATAGGAATTTAAGAAGTGAGACTTGAGTATTTAGTATATGCCAGGTGCTGGAAATACAAAGTAAAATAATTCAGGCCTCCACCCTTGGTGGGAATGTAAATGGTGCAGCTGCTATGTAGAACAGTATGGTGGTTCCTCCAAAAATTAAAAATAGAATATGATCCATCAATTCCATTTCTGGGTATATGCCTAAAAGAATTGAAAGCAGGGACTTGAGTAGATATTTTTACACCAATGTTCATTCAATATATTCAATAGCCAAAAGGGGGAAGCAACCCAAGTATCCATCAATGGACGAATGGATAAACAAAATGTGGTATATGTGTGATAGAATATTACTCATCCTTAAAAATGAAGGAAATTCTTTCACATGCTACAACATGGATGAAGACATTAAGCTAAGTGAAATAAGCCAGTCACAAAGGGGACAAATACCAGATGATTCCACTCATATGAGGTACGTAGAGTAGACAAATTCACAGAGACAGAAATTAGAGTGGTGGTTGTCAGGGACTAACTAAGCGGAGGAGTAATGTGGAGTTATCGTTTAATGGACATAGAGTTTCAGTTTGGGAAGATGAAAAAAGTGCTAGAGATGGATGGTGGAGGTCATTGCACAACAGTGTGAGTGTACTTAATGCCATTCAATTGTACACTCAAAAAGTAGTTAACACAGTACATTTTATGTTATGTGTATTTAACCACAATAAAAAAATTATAAAAATGTTATGGTAGTATAAAAAAGCAAGCAGTTGGGTTGGGAGGGATTCTCATGAGGGAACTAAGGGCTTCAAGAAAAAGTGACATCTTGGCCGGGCGCGGTGGCTCACGCCTGTAATCCTAGCACTCTGGGAGGCCGAGGTGGGCAGATCGTTTGAGCTCAGGAGTTCGAGACCAGCCTGAGCAAGAGCAAGACCCCATCTCTACTAAAAATAGAAAGAAATTATATGGACAGCTAAAAATATATATAGAAAAAATTAGCCGGGCATGGTGGTGCATGCCTGTAGTCCCAGCTACTCGGGAGGCTGAGGCAGTAGGATCGCTTGAGCTCAGGAGTTTGAGGTTGCTGTGAGCTAGGCTGACGCCACGGCACTCACTCTAGCCTGGGCAACAGAGTGAGACTCTGTCTCAAAAAAAAAAAAAAAAGAAAGAAAAAGTGACATCTAAACAGAAAGAAGGGGAAAAGTATTTGTGGACAAAAGGAACAGCATCCAACAAGGAAGGCTGAGAGTGAGGGGTGTATCCAGGGGATAGCTGTTTGGTGAAGGCTAGTCACAGACATAAAACTGAGCTATAACCAACCAAAAGATCCCAACAGCTCTGAATCAAAGAAATGTTACCTTACTTTCTACTAACTTAAAACTTGAACAGCCGACCTATGTTGTGTCTGGTTACTTCTATTCCCCCAAATTTCAGACAGTTTATTCAATTTGACAGTGAAGTTGAAGGTGAGACTTTTGACCAAGAACCAGAGAACCATGTTTCAAACATAGTAGGCAAAAAAGATGCAACCCTTTTATATCAAGTCTGAATCCAGATTTCAACATCCAAAGGTGAGAACAAAAAGATCTGATGCCAGTGCATTCCAGAGCCAACACACCCAGCCTAAGCCTGGGGAAAAAATCTTAATTCTTGGCTTAAGATGCTTTCAAGAATTATTAAAAATCTCATTACACTTTTATCTCTGTAATATAAAAAAATTAAATGTTGTTTTTAAACCTGAGGTTAAGACTTTATATGCATGGTTAATTGTACAGGCCTACGATGAAATACACAATAAATCTCACCGGTTATTACCTGTTATTGACCATAAAGAGTTGACCACACTGAAGAGAATTAAAAATTATAATATTCTGTTACTCTGATTCAGCATGAGTCATGTCAATACCATAAGAGTGAAACAATGTTTCTAGCACCAAAAGCAACTAGGTAAGTAGGACTAGGAAAACCGAACAGATTGGGATGGTCCACACATCTCTCAGGCCTGCCCTGAGGTCCAAAGGTCCTCCCACGTATGAACTTACCAGGACAAGGTTTTGTACACCAGAGGTTATGAATGAAGAAAGAGATGAATGATCTAAGGAATTATTTTTTTAAAAAAAGAGTTTAAGATAGTAGAGCCTCCTTTGTGTTACTGCATTAAATATGGGTTAAACTTCTTCTGAGAAGGTAATCTGCAGGCCTTGGTGTAAAAAGCAAAGGCATTTCTTCTGGGAAGAAGAGTTTTTCTTCATTTTTCTTCCTTTATATGTCCTCTCACTCTACCCTGCTTTGTTCTTTTTTTCTCTACTCCATTATAATCTGCATGAGAACCTCATTTAGTTAAACATCCTCCACCCAGTGCCTTAGGAGAATGAAGGTTGCTTCTGTCTTTTGGGTTTGGTTTTTCCTGTAAGTATGTTGTTAAAAACTATATTCTTCCTTCATATCAAAACCCATGCAGTTTCTTTCTAATTTTAGTTTCCCTCTGTGAACAACCTGCAATCAAAATTTTGGCATATAAATATATTATAGGGCTTTTCATTTTATGAGTGCTGCTGTTGAAATTGGGCACATAATATGGGAAGTTTTAGAACATTTTTCATACCAACCATTAATCTCTTCCTCCTCTGTGCTCCCATCACACTGTAACTCCACCTCTGTTACTGTCTATACCAATTCCGGTGTGTTCCGGGATTATATCATATGTTCCATGAAAGTAAGATTGAATTTAATTTACTCTTTCAGCAAACATCTACTGAGTGGCAGTTGTGAGCCAATCACTAGACTAGTGGTTGGAGATATAAAGAGAATTAAATAGAGTTCCTCTTTTCAAAGAGCTCACTGTAATTTCTCTTTCCCATTACATACACTGTGTATATATGTTGTTTGTTGAATTGAACTAAATCACTAGATAATTTTTCATCTTGAAGGTGCTGAGAGACTTTGGCCTAGGTAAATAATCAAGTGTTTCCATGATGCCCTTACCATATAACCTCATATGTGTGTTTTCTCTTGGAGACTCCAATAGCAAATATTACAGGAGATGTGGCTGCAAAGATGGAAGAGGAAGGCAAAGGGAAAGACCTATCCAGGTTGGACCGAAGGTGAAGGAAGAGCCCAGGTGGAAGTGGATGGCATGACTTGCCCATGCCCTTTTGTGTCAATGTCTGTGGTCAAGGGCAGACATGTCAGCCTTGGATGGCCCTACAACATACTAAGTTTTTTGGCGTTATGAACTTAACCCAACTCAGAATCCAAAAGTGGCTAAAGCTAAACTCATAATTGAAGCTTTTCACAAAGTTTGTGTAAGTTATCCACTAAAATGCTTTTTTCATGTCTTTATACAGTGACCTATGAACAGACATACTATAGACAGGGGGTCTCTAGACAGAGACGAAGAGATAGACTGTCTGGCTAAGTGGTAAGACCAGTTTGGCCAATTAATGTCACAACAAATAATCTTATGGATAAGGAGACCTAGAGTCCCAACAGGACTCTTAAAGTTTATTTACATTCTTGGTTGTGTTACAGATTAAATCAAGCTCATTTTTTTAATGACTTTTTATTTAAGAAGTCCTTTATAGAAAGTAATCATTTTTATCATTTACTCAATAGTTATTGAGTGTCATTCTGTGTCAGGCCCTATGTTGGGTGCTATAAACACAAAGGGATATATAATATGCTCCCAAGAGACTCCCAGTCCAGTGAGGTAACAAACAAATAAATGCGCAGAGGAGAACCAGATCTTTAATATCCATTCAACTCACAGTTGCTCTAGTCACATCTATTTTCCTTACAACTAAAAGAGGATATTTGCTAACTTGATAGCTTAAGCTTTTAAGATGCAAAATTGGGAAAACATGGAGAAAAAAGAGACGGGAAAAGTTAACAAGGGATAAAAAGATGAAGAGCTAAATCAGACTACCTAAAGAGAAAGAATGAAGTAGTGAGATAAAAAGAAACATCACGTGGAACTAAAGCTGAAGACACCATTTTGTAGGCTGGTATGTAAGTAACTCTGGAATAGAAAAGTTTATAAGGTGGAGTCCAAGAGAGCAAAAGAGAGAAAATGATTCTGATAAGAGTTATTCTGAGGTAGAAGTTGAATCCCTTATGTTGTTTTGTTGACAGACAAAAGTAAAGTTAGAATATATCATGAAATGACTTTTGACCTGCCAGAGCGTGCTTCTTTGTGTGTGACTCTATAAAAAGACTGAGTCACATGGGGCTCCAAGATTTAGAGTGTATGTCTGGAATGCAGGTTCTATGATTGGAGAGTATAAAGGTTACACTGAGGTTCACAGTATGGAAATGCTAACATTATTTAGCTAAGCAGAATTTTCTGAGGATGCAGTGTCCTGATTCATTATTTATTTCAATTTAGCAATATTTTGTAACGTCAGTGGAGACTCCAGGAAGGAAGTGATACATGAATGGTTGAGCTGTGTGCTGTTGTTGTTGTTGTTGTTGTTTTTCTTAAAAATTACAAAGTATATATTCAACAGAGAAAAGACCAGAAAGGGATGGGAAGGAAAGAACAGAGCAGAAATTCAACAGCTGAATAAGGCTGGAAGAGGTAGAGAAGAACATGGAAGTGGAAGGGGGATGGGTCTATAAGCTGGTATCTGTCATCCTCAGCTCTTATCATTAAATACTGTGATCCTGGTGACACTCAGTCAACCTCTTGGAAGAGAGAATGCTCAGTTTCATTTTCTATTCTGATGAAGAACAGGAGACTTTTGCACTATTACATTAAAGAAAAAAATGACTTACCTTTCACTATCCTCAGTAAATTTTATGTGCATTATACCTGTTATATTTTCAACAGATACAGGGTTGTTGGCTTTTTTTTTTTTTTTTAATGTGTGTGTGCTTTTTTCCCCTTTAGAGAAGTTAGGGAAACATGTTTTTGCTCCCATTCCTTCCCTAATGATACATTGTTACGGGAGTAGAATATTCTAAACCAAAGGCAGATCTACATAAAATATCATGGCATGTACAGGAAATTACAAGTTGTTTCTTGGGGCTCCAATAGGAGATGAATAAACGCTGTATACGTAACACTTACTATGAGTCCAGGCACCAGGCTGAGTCCTCTACTTATATCATGTCACAGTCCTAATAACAGTTCTAAAGTAATCATTATTATAATCCTTATTTCATAAGCTCAGAAAAGTTAAATAACTTGCCCAAGATCACACAACTAGAAAACAATCAGTTAGAGTCAAGGTACAAATAAGCAACTAAATTCCAGAGCCAGGTATCTACCCACCTGGATACACTGCATCCTCAGAGTGCTGTCCAGCGAGGTCTGAGCTTTATCCTCTAGGTCTGCACTTCTCCCGCTAGAGCATGTGTGTCAGGAGTACATGAAGCCAGAGGATGCATGTGGCCATTTGCCCAGTAAATCAATGATACTCAAAGACGTATGAGAGGAAATTCCACTCATAGGTGAGAACATGTTAAAAAGTAAGAATATTGAGACATCTTATAGGAAAAAGAATTAAAGATATATTATAGATTAATATGCATAATTTTTATGAATTATAAAGGACAATCATGAGATTTCAAAAGAATGCCATGGTCATGGTCATCATTTTAGCCTATGCTCTCTTTTCCTCCAGACTTATTCATCTCTCTTTTTTTTAGTCCATTCAAGTATATTTTTTTGAAATGTTGCTTTTGGCATGAGAGCCATGGACTGCTTCAACAGAGGTACACTGTGGTCAGGTTTACATTTAGGAAAGCTTTGTAACAGGCTAGAGAGGAACACGGGGAGACAATCAGGCTTCCCCAGTGAAACGGACACTGAGTTCATTTTTAGATAGCGTGGGTTTGAAGAGCCTGGGAATCCGCCAAGTGGCCACGTCTGTGAACACAAGTGTATGTGGATCTGGAACTCGGAAGAGAGGTCTTCCGCAAAAACCTTGTATCACCTTCTCGTACTATCAACATTCAAGATGGCGCTCCCACCTATTCTGCAGAACACTGTTTGGTGCCGAGTAGTTACCCAAAAATATTTGTTGAATTGATGAAGTGGAAAAAAGACGGCATATACTAATAATGTGATTGATAAGACACTCTGTTAATGCTAAACTACAAAAAGATGTTTGGAATTAAAGAACCTTTTGTATCTTTATATGTGCATATGAAAGTCATAAATATTTTATAGGGTTCATAGGGTATAGTGATATTTTTATCCCTCCAAGAAAACGACTTAAAAAAAACAAAACAGCAAGTTTCCATGTAGTCCTACTGCATTTAAAAAAAAGCTTTGGATTCAAAAACGCCAATTATTTTATATTTTTATAATGTGAAGATGTAAAGGTAAATGTTTATAAAGAGCTTTTAAATAAATCCTTCAGTCAGAGGATAACAACTGTCTCTTTACTAATTAATCTCTGAGGGTTCTTGGCTGCCACTGCCACGCTCTTCTGCCAAAGTTTTTTACATATGTGTGATTATTTTATATGTAGGACATAAATATGATATAGACATGTATACCTACGTATATATGTGGATATATATGTATATATATCACAAAATATGTATCTCACAGAATATGTTCTCCTGTTTTCCAGTCAAAACATCATTTGAATGTTTATTTTCCTGCAGTGATATCTCTCAGTGGCTTCATTACTTTTTCTAATTTTAAGCTCTATAGCCACATTCCTTAAGAGACTTATTTATTTCTGTGTTTCCTAGTTGTAGCTTTATAGATTACTAGAAGTTCTAGGGCATTTTGTTACTATAATATTGAGTTCTAACTTTATGACTCACTTTCTAGAAATCAATTTTCTTAAGCCAGTGTCCATTTAATTTCACTGGCCATGATAATTTTGAAATAAGTTCACATATGCCCATAGATGGTACTTTAGAAACTATGATTGGCTTAGTTTTTACATTGAATTGCATTTTAATGTTCAAATAGGGTTTTATAGTATTTGCTTTCTTTAAATGTGTTTTTATTGTGAAAATAAAATTTTATTTTGCAGTAAACTTACCATAAAAGGATGCAGGTTAAAATGATGTGACTGAACACTGCTACTATTAAATCTTAGAGGTTTTAGTTTATCTTTGCTTCTATAACAGTTATTAACTAGCTATATGTGGTTAGCGAACATAAACAAGCCTGTCATGATTCCCCTTCGAAGCAACCAAAATAGAAATGTGCACTGTGACAGTGTTCTGTGACTTCCTTCTCCTGACCCCAACTTCTAACCATCTTCTCATTCCCAATGCTTTCATTATGCTTCCTGGAGCCCTCAGTCCTTGGCAGGGCGCCACTAAACTCACTCCACCTTCTTGCCTTAATTAAAGCTTTACTCTATTCAAGGACACAGCTTCCCAAGAATTCTCCTCAAGTGGAGAATGTGGCTCTCAATGTCCTCTAGTATCTCAGAATAAAGGAGCAAATTTCAGGTCCTCTTCACCTACTGGTACTTCAAACTAATCCTCATCACCACCAATCATCATGCAAAATTCCCTTCTCCGTGGAGGTTCATTTTCCATCCATACCACATTCCACCCTCCCTTGTACCCAGAGTACCTGCAGGTTCTATGGACAATTTCCCCATATTCACTAAACACTTGAGCACATAACTGTGGTGGTCTTCTCCATGCCACTTCCTGCCATCATTCTGGGTGAATCCAGAATGCAATACCCAAGAATGACAGAATGACATCCTGTCCCTGCTATACCCAAGTTTCATAATTCTTAACCTTCTCACCTTTAGTTACCTTCTTCTCCACTTTGTTTCAGCCACCATGGCATCACTCCTCCACTTCTGAAAGCCTAAATTCAACAATCTTGTTCTCTGACCACAACTTCTTATCATTTTCCTCCATATCACCTAGTGATTCCTCAGTACATGTACTTCATATTAATTGAGTTCTACAATCACCTAAGGATTCTACTTTTCCCTATCTGCATCTTCCTATCTTCACTTCCTTCTCTATCCATCTAGGAATCCATAGTTCATTACATCAACATTTTCTTGTCAATATTTTCAATAGCATTAACCCACTGTCCCTCCAATTACTGTGAACTACAAAAACCCTAATCCTGGACCAATCCTCATGTCTACACTATCATCTATCTATCTATCTATCTATCTCTCTATATTTTTTTTTCTTTGAGACAGAGTCTCACTCTGTTGCCCAGGCTAGAGTGCTGTGGTGTGTGTCATCATAGCTCCCTGCAACCTCAAACTCCTAGATTCAGATGATCCACCTGCCTCAGCCTCCAAAGTAGCTGGGACTACAGGTGCAGCCACCACACCTAGACAATTTTTTCTATTTTTAGTAGAGATGGGGTCTTGCTCTTGCTTAGGCTGGTCTCAAACTCTCGACCTCAAGTGATCCTCCTGCCTCAGCCTCCCAGAGTGCTAGGATTACAAGCATGAGCCATTGTAATTGGCCAACCACTATCTGTATTCTAAGACTACAAAACAGCCAAAGAAAATCAGGAAAACACATCCATTGGTGCCAACGTAAATTAATGGTCTTCAGCCTTAACCAGATCCACAGTGCTGCCTAGCAACCCTTCCCTGCTAGTCCGATCAAGTCTTTCCCATCTTCCAAAGTAAATTTCAAACTTTCTCTGATCTCCTAAAACCTCTTATCCCACCTCATTACCCCGTCACTCTTAGCAGATTACCTCATCTCCTACTTCACAGAAGCCATCATTCAAGAAGTCCTTGACTTTCTTATCCAAAATCCATACATTTGTGTTTGTCTCTATTCTTTCCATTGATCCTCCTGTCTCAATGGAGGAGGTATCCATTCTCCCATTTAAGGCCAATGCCTTCACCTTAATGCAAGATCCCATCTCACACCCTCAGGAACTGGCTCTATCTATTATTCCCTTTCTCTTGTATTTTAATCAAAAAATATAATCAACAGGTTTCCACCACCACTACCAGCATCCAATATACTTAAGTCTTTCACAGTTATTGACCTCACGTTCCCCTCTAATTTAATCTAACACCACAGAAATCTTCTTTGCCTTTCCCCATTCCATATTTGTGTGGAGAACTCTGGTTCTCAACAACAATAGCAATATACTTGATCATTTGCATTATCTTACAATTTAGTCATATGTTACATATGTAAGGATGAAGATACATTCTGAAAAATGAGTTGTTAGGTGATTTCATTTGTTTGAACATCATAGAGGGTACCTACACAAACCTACATGGTAGAGCCTACTACACACCTAGTCTATATGGTATAGCCTGCTGCTCCTAGGCTACGAACCTGTACAGCATGTTACTGTACTGAATATTGAAGGCAATGGTAACACAATGGTAAGTATTTGTATGTTTAAATATATCTAAACATAGAAAAGGTATGGTAAAAAGTATGGTAGAAAAGATAAAAAAAGGTACACCTGTATAGGGCACTCACCATGGAACTTGCAGGACTGGAAGTTGCTTTGGGTGAGTCAGGGAGGGAGTGGGGAGGAAATTTGAAGGCCTAGGACATTCTTATACACTACTGTAGGCTTTATATACACTGTATACTTAGGCTATGCTAAATTTATTTTGAAAAATGTTCTTTCTTCAACAATAAATTAACTTTACCTTACTGTAACTTTTTTACTTCATAAAATTTTTAATATTTTTCGATTTTTGGCTCTTTTATAATAACAGCTTAAGCACATTTAGCTGAACAAAAATATTTTCTTTATTTCCTTATTCTATAAGTTTTTTAATTTAAAATTTTTCTTAACTTTTTAAGCTTTTTTGTTAAAAAACTAAGACACAAACACACACATTAACTTAGGCCTACACAAGGTCAAGATCATCAATATCACTATCTTCCACCTCCACATCTGTCCCACTGAAAGGTCTTCAGGGGCAATAACACATGGAGCTGTCATCTATGATAAGAGTGTCTTCTTCTGGAATACCTCCCAAAGGACTTGCCTGAGGCTGTTTTACAGCTAATTATTTTTTATAAACAGAAGGAGTACACTCTAAAATAACAACTAAAAGTATAGTGTAGTAAATACATAAATTAATAACTTATTTGCTTATTATCATTATCAAGTATTATGTACTATTCATAATTGTATGTGCTATACTTTTTCATATGACTGGCAACACAGTAAGTTTGTTTAGATCAGTAGCACCACAAACACGAGAGCAATGCATTGCACTGTGACATTATGAAGGCTACGTACGATGTCACTAGGTGATAGAAATTGTTCAGCTTCCTTATAATCTCATGGGACCACTGCCATATATGCGTTCCATCATTGAACAAAATATTTCGTGGTACATGACCGTATATACAAATTGTTTTAGATTATTAGAATATTATCACCAAGAACAAATCTACCACGGTAGTCCAGTATTTCTTTGCAACTCCTTTTTTGGCTTTAGAATATATTTAATTTATACAGTAACGGTACTGTGTTCAAAGTTACTTGAATCAATTTTTCTTATGTGTACAGTTGTGTTATCACTTTGACCAAAAACTCATTTATTTCTATTTGTACTCAATTTTAGGGCTTATTTTCTTCATTTTTAAAATTTTAGTTTATTATATATATATATATATACACACACACACATAAATGTTTACATGATTCAAACATATATAAAGATAAACTAAAAAAAGGCCCACCCCCACCCTGCCAATCCTTTCCCATTCCCACCCACCCCCAATGTGTAATCATTTTTATTAGGTTCTGGGACATTTTTCACACTTTTTTTAGAATATAGGTTTTCTGTTTTTTGTTTTTTCTTGAGACAGAGTCTTTCTCTGTTGCCCGGGCTAGAGTGCCGTGGCATCAGGCTAGCTCACAGCAACCTCAAACTCCTGGGCCCAAGCAATCCTTCTGCCTCAGCCTCCCAAATAGCTGGGACTACAGGCATGTGCCACCATGCCCGGCTAATTTTTTCTATATATTTTTAGTTGTCCAGCTAATTTCTTTCTAGTTTTTTAGTAGAGATGGGGTCTCACTCTTGCTCAGGCTGGTCTCGAACTCCTGAGCTCAAACGATCCACCCACCTCGGCCTCCCAAAGGGCTAGGATTACAGGCCTGAGCCACTGCGCCTGGCCATTTTTTTAAAATAAAATTTACATACCTACATTTTTTTCACCTACATTTCTTCACAATGCTACCATACTATGTATACTTCTTATACCTCATTTTTCCACTTGACAATACATCTTGGTTCAAGTCTGTAATATTATTTTGTTACATTTACTATGCGTATCAGTTATATTTACTGTGTTTCTTTCTCTATGTGGTATTTCTTTGCTCTTATTTTGCCTTCATCTCGTGATTATCTCTTTTCTAATGTCTTTTGTGATGTCTTCGGTCCATTTTTTCCCTTTCTTGGGTTTCTACTATTTGGTTCATCAGCTCTAACTGATATACTTTGGCTATACATTTTATCTATAAAGTAATGATTTTATTCTACTCAGAACCTCCCCATCTTCCTCTATCATTTTTGGGGGGTTGTCTACTCTGTCAGAACATATGCTGCTCGTATAACATTTTTTCCACCCTTCGTTTTAATCTTAGGTCTACATTGAAATATCCAATATTCCAAGTATGGTAATCAGTCCCTTTGCCAGTTTCTCCAGTCTTCTTTGGTTGGATAAAGCTAACCTTCTAGTTATATTTGTCAACACTGCACTTCTTGAGTTCTCACACTGTGTCTTCAGAACTATTTTTATACAGTGTTGGTAGTAGAAGGATAACTTGTCTAGGAGCATGGCCTTGACCTAGAAGAGAAAGAAGGACTGGATGTGTGTATAACTCCACATTTCTATGCTTATTGATTTGATGTTCCTTCAAATCACAAATATGTGAGAAGAGAGAAAGAACTGTAATTAAAATTGGCCTGGATAACAACTGGACAGGCAGTTGGAAAACTGTGATATTAGATCTGTATCTCACCGTACTCGCCAATATAAATTCCAGATGTGTAAATAATCTATTTTAATTATTTTTAATCAAACACATATTCATTTTTATAAAGTCAAATATTTCTTACAGTTTGTAATGAAAATATTAGTCCTTTACTCCACCTCTCTTCTACCCTCCTCCCAGTCCTGTTGCCCACAGGCATCCACCTTCAAGAATTTCCACTATGCTTAGTTTTTATTTCTAGATAATATGGCTATATAGCTATTTTGGTTTACCAATTTTAAACATCATCTGTTGACTTCCTACTACTACAGTAGATGAAATCTTATCCTTTTGAAACATCTCTCACTCCCCTCAACCCCATCTTCCCTAAAACATAATAATATCAGAATTTTGGTTAGAGCAAATCAATGTTTAAATTATTATAACATGCAAATACTGTTTACTGCTCAGCCAACAGGTATGCCATAATAATATAATAGTTTCATTTATCATTCACTGAGTTTTTGAATTTCAGTTAGGCTGTCATCTAAAGGTATTAATTACCAGAACACAGAATGTAATGGATGAATGCCAAAGAATGAAACAGGGAAAGAATGAGTGGAGAACCAGGGCAAATTGGTTCAGGGCAGGGGCTCAGCAGACTGACAGATTTGGAATGAAATTCCAGTTGTGCCTCTTGTTAGCCATGTAATCTTGAGAAAACTATTTAACTTTCTAACTTGTCTCAGTTTCTTCATTTGAAAATTGAGAATGACAGTAAATATAATTTATGGAATAACTGTCATGCACCAGGCATAACATACACATGATTTCATTTTGGCCTCCTATCAAAATTATTTTATCTTTGTTTTGAAGATGAAGAAATTGAAGCTTAGAGAGTTCAACTGAATAGGTCAATGCTTCATAATTAGATAAGTTGAGTGAAGCTGAGATTTAAACCAATACAATAAAGACTGTATTTGTAACCCTCTCCTAAGGGTTGCATTGACATTTAAATGAGATAGTGCATATAAAGTGCATTGCATAGCAATTTAAATGTAGTAGGTGTTCAATTAATGATACCAGTTATCAACTTTTGCTTTGCATAGCAATTGACATACAGTAGGTGTTCCATTAGTGACACCAGTTATCATTAATTTTATGCAATAGTTTTCCTCTTGGTATTGAGATAAGCATGATTTGACTTTCTTAACTCAATTTCTCATCCAATTTACTTTCATTTATTTATCCAACAATACAATAATGTTCTAGACTTCATGGGTCATATAAACTTATAAGGAATAAATGCAAGCAAACTGTCAATTAAAATCAATGTTTGAGGCAAATACAGGTGCTATGGAGGTATGTGATGGTACCCACACAGTCTTGGAAACATTAGGAAAGACTTCAAAAAGCAATTTCTATACCAAATTTTGAAGGAAAAGAAAGCAGTATGTGGCTGTAGGCAGAAGGGGTGGGAGAACAAGTGGAAGTGTTGCAGGCACAGGGTACATCAAGAAAGACCAAGAAGTACCTGGAAATTAAAAAATGGTTTAATACGGCTAGGTGTGTGTGAGTTCTTACTTTAGTTCTCTGCTGTTGTGTAACAAGCCACCCCACAACTTCATGGCTTAAATTTTAAGACTTAAACAATGATACTACTTATTTTACTCATGAATCTGCAGTCTAAGCAGGGCTTGGTTAGAATGTTTGTATGTGCTCCACTCACCACAGGTGTGGCTCAAAGCCTTGGAGCTGGAATCATGTGAGGGCTCATTTACTCACGTGTTTGGTGTCTTGACTGAGACGACTCAAATTGCTGAAATTTCTGGGGTTGGAAATGCTGGGGATGCTTGAGCATCTCCTATCTTTGCCTGGTTTCTAAACCTGTTATCTCGGATATGGTAGCTGAACTTCCTACGTGGTTACTCAAGGGCTCCAAAGGCACAAGTCCTGAGAGGCTGGCAGACGGGGAGAGAGACAGAGAAAGAGAAAGGGACAGACAGAGAGACAGAGAGAGATGGAGAGAGAGCGCGCACACACACCAGGCGGAAGGTGTGCTGAGTTTCTGACCTAGTATTGGAAGCCATACAGCATCACTACCATGGCATTTCATTCATTAGAAGTGAGTCACTAAGGCTGGACCATGTTCAAAGGGAGGGAAATTAGACTTCACCTCTTAAAGGGTAGTAGCGTGCTTCTGGAACAGCATGTGGGATCAAAAATATTGCCGTGGCCATTTTTAGAAACTACTGTGCTTCTGTTTCTGTGTGTCTCATAGCGGGAGGGAAGAGGTGAGGGCAGAGGCTTGAGAGAGAGCGAGAAGTCGAGAGACACAAGCAGTCATCAGATTACGGACGGTCACTTAGGTCATTCTAACAGAGCTAGACTACATCATGGAGGCAATGTAGCATTTTGAAGGTGAGTGACAGCATTAAATTAAAGGTTTACCAAAATTCTGTGGACTGTGGAGTAGAGAGGCAACGTGGAAGCAGGAATTCCAGTTACAAGGCTGCTGTAGTCATCCAGTCAAGAAATGATGCTGCCAGAAGCTATAGAATTGGGAGAAGGATGAAAGATCATTTTGACATATTTTGGAGGTGGAATCATCAGTACTTGGAGACTGACTGAAGCCAGAGTGATAAACAGCTTTCTGTCTCAGGTGACCATGACAGGGCATGTTGGGGAGGGCGATGTGGCTCCATTTACTACAATGAGTAACACAGAAGGAGAAGCAGGTGTGGGGTGGGCAGAAAGTAAAAGATAATTTAGTTTTGTACATGTTAAGGGGGGGGTGAATGCAGTATGTCCTATTGGGATATGCCAGTGGTCATTAATAAAAGATACAGAGCCCAGCAATACGATAAAGTTTGATAGTCATCAGCCTGTAAGTTTTAATTAAAGGAATAGAAGTGGTTGAGGTCATTCAGAGAGTCTGTGAAAAGTAAAAAGAAAAGAACTCTAGAATGGGATCCTGAGAAACGTTACAGTTTAAGGAAAATGACAGCCACCTGAATTCAAAACTCCACATACATCTTCCTGAAACGATACAGATAAGGAGAGCAGGTAAAACCACACAGACCCACGCCCACAACGTAACGAGGAGATACAGAATACCATAGGTTTTATTTATGTAAGAGAAGGGAAATAAATATTTAAACCAGCAAAGACAATTCTGGAGCACACACCAAGACAGAAAGTCAAGTGGAGACTTCAGGGGAAAAAGAAGGCAATGGTGTTTAGTGGTGCTGGAATAACAGATTTTTTTAAATAAATATCATCTTGTGTGTCAGAATGCTGGCTTCTGGAGGTCAAAAGGAAGAGGCTTAAAAGTACAAGGGACCTAATATGGATATCTCGGTAGAGTCCCATTTGTGGGGAATTAAAGGGACTTGGTGGTGAAGAAAATAAAGAACAAAACAGTGGAAAATAAGTATCCAAATAAACAAAAGAGAATCACTAAATAAAAAGACAAACCAATCTTTCTCTTCATAAATGGTGCCATTTATTAAAGAAATTGCATTTAACCATAATGAGTAATTCTATTTCTAGATATTTTGCCAAAATAAACAAACACATATATTGGCAAAAAGATTTGTATAATAATGTTCAAGTCACTTCATTCACAACAACCAAAAACTGGAAATAGCCCAGGGGTCTGTTAATAGAATAAGTAAATTGCGATATGTTCATATAATGAAATACTATTCAGCAATAAAAAGAACAAACTACTCAGAAAAACAACATAGATAAATCTCAAAAACATTTTGATGCATAAAAGAAGCTGTTATGGGCTGAATTGTGTCCCCCCAAAATTCATATGTTGAACTTTTAACCCCCAGTACCTCAGAATTTGAGTGTATTTGGGGCCTTCAGAGAGGTTGTTAGGTAAAATAATGTCTTATGGGTGGGCCTAGTCTAATATGCTAGTGTCTTCAGAAGAAGAGATTAAGACATAGACAGCACATAGACCGAGGTGTGACCATCTGAGGTCACAGTGAGACGACAGCCATCTGCAAACCAAGGAGAGAGGCCTCAGAATAAACCAAACCTGCTGACACTTGGATCTTGGACTTCTATTACTAGCTCCAGAACTGTGAGAAAAATAAACTTCTGTTGTTTAAATCACTCAATCTGTGGTGTTTTGTTATGGCAACCCTGGCAAACTAATACAAAAGACTTACACAAAAGCATGCATGATTCCAGTTATATGAAATTCTATAATAGGCAAAACTATCTTACAGTGGAAAAAAAAATCAGAACAGTGGTTACCTCTGATGGGTAGGGGATTAATTGGGAAAGGGCATTACAGAACTTTTTGGGGTGGTGGTAAAGAGGGTTGTGTCACACAGTATATACATTTGTCAAACCTCATGGATATCTGAGATTTGTGCATTTATTGTATACAAATGCTATATCAAAACAAAAACGGTAAAAAATCAATGGGCCCCATCTCTGACATTACAAACCATTTCTTCTCTTTGCACCGCAATTGTAAACCCAAGCACCAGCTATGCTATTGATATTTTGCATTTTTCACTTGACATCTGCTAAAACCCATCAAGGTGAGATTCACTGACCTCACTCATGCTCATTAGCCAAAAGAAATGAGTTGAAGAATGAAGCTGGTTTGAGAGGAGACATAACTTTTTATTCCAAGTAGGAAAAAACAAAGCGCAATTGTACCACCGGCCAAAGGTATTTGATCCTCAGCTGAAGTGAATTTGATGGATTGGAAAACTCAACACATAAATCTATACTATTCATGGCTCTGAGTTGAACATTATTAGACTCAGAGGGGGCTAATTCTCAAAATTATTTGGGGAGCAGGGAAATGGAAATTTGTAAGACACTAGGTTATAGCAGTTGGAGCTGTTCGTGGTAAAAGTGGTTTGGCTTCCATCAGGTGTAAAATGAGGAAGCCTTTGGACTCTGGTTAAAAGTTCAGATACATTTCAGATAAAGGCAAAGAAAGTCCTATCTATGCCCTCCTTCCTATAGGTTGTCTAGCTTGTATCCTAGACACTAATATTTTTCCTTGTTGAGAATTTCTACTGTTTGTGCCTTTTAGAAGATTCATCATTAATTTCTCAAATTGCCTTATGACATCTGCTACATAAACTCCGTGATATTTTGACTCTTCTGGGCCCAAATATCAAGTTTCGTCTGCCTCTCAGTGATTCAAATCTTCTTTTTTGCACTGCTAGTCATTCTCATTCAACCTGCAGGGAGTGGGTGGGAAGCCATGGCTACGGATGACCCACAGAGTTGTGGCTCCACAAGTCTGATCTTTGAAGAGGAAAACAAACAGTGGCTCTGATTCTGTGAGATTTGGGATGAGGCACAATATAGCATCTTTAATTCTATTACTAGAGTCTTCACAAAGACCACAGGGCAATGCTGGTAGATAATATAAATTGTGTCATTCATTCATTCGAGTTTTAATCCACAGGAAATCCAAATTTATCAGAACCTTTTGCACATATTCTCTCCAGGCCTTTCTCTGCAGAATGCATGAAAAAAAGAAACACAGTTTCTTAAGTTCATTCATCAACACAACTTTACAATATTAAACACAATCTCCATGATAAATCTAAATGTAATTTGACATATATTTTTAAGGGGTCAGTTTTAATAAACGTTCAAACTCAGTCCACTGCAGTATCTTCACTTGGAAATGCTAAAATGTGAAAGGACTTTTTCCTAAAACTTAATATGAACTTGATTGACATTGCTGAAACTGTCACTACACACTTACTAGAGTGAGTAATATGAACAGGCCTGAGCTGGGTAGGACGGTATGACAATTTCTACCACTACCACTAGAGATTAATAACAAAGAAGAGAACTGACAGCTCTTTATTCAAAATTTTCAGTGGGAAAGAAAGTTTCTTTTAAATACATATATCAGATAGAAGATAGTCTGAAACTAATCTGGACCATACCTATTCTGGGAAAATAAAGTTGGCTATCCTATGTCTTGATTTAACAATACCTGTAGAGAAAAACAATGTCTCCTCTTTCCTCTTGAGCAATCTTCCCAAAAGCTATCAAATTCACTTTTACTTAAACCACTCAATGACTCATAAAGTTCACATCTGTTTCGAAAAGTTAGCTCTGAAAGGAAGGTTCAATAACAAGTGACAAGAGTAAGTAAAAATATTTTGGGAAATTGTTGCCCATGGTAAGATTTTTAAAAAAGAAATGATACATGCATAAACATCTATTGAAAACTAGACAACCTTGGGATATTACAGCCTGAGCATCAGGATGACAAACAAGATAAGCAGCAAGAAAATCCAAACAGAAAAATTCCCACATACCCAGTCATTATGTGCTAGGTGATAAATTTATGTAGCTTATGTATGAATGAATATATAACAATAGATACCTCCCATTGTTTCAGATATTCCAAAGAGTACTAGGAGACATAGGACAATTTGGCAATTTTAAACATCAAAAATTTAATTACCTTGGGGAATTCAGGTAAATAAAGATGCTAACGGTGTTGTTTGCATTTTGATTGATTCACAGTACAGGAAAAGTTGTTTATATTTTGTAAATTCTAGAAAGTCCCTCAGTTGAGGAGGGGGAGTCTACAACTACAACATATGATCAATTTCATAAAATCAAAAGTATTCCCTAGAAAAGTTCCTTTGCTATAGACTTATTAGCATCTGTACAAGATGAGTAAATTCTGCATTCCCAACCTAGTTTTAACAACTAATACCAAAAGAGATTGTATTATTTCCTGCCTGACACCAAAAAGTGAACTCCTTTATCTTCTCAAATTTAAAAATAGTCAATCTGTGAACTTTACTTTGAAATTCAATGTTACAATTCCAATTACATCACCTAATATACATGAAAACATATAAAGTAGAAAACACATATATTAAAACCTAAGATTGCTAGTTAACTGGTTGCCTTCATATATTAGAAATGTTGACTAACCACAAAGACATTGGAGCTGATTTTAGAAAAAAGCACCTGTCTATTCATGTTTTACTTCATTAAACAAACAGATGAACCTGCCAACTAGGAAGCAGGCCCCAAAAAAAGACTTCAACACACGCCGTTTCATACTGCCTGAGTCAGAGAGGCACATTCTCTATCAACCTGAGAAATGAGCAGAGCTTCTATATCAATGTTCCACCAAACATCTGAACCAGCCAAAATATAAATTCCCACCATCTCCACACTCTCATCCAGAAAATCTATAAAAATACTGAGAAATTATAATGCGTATCAGAGAACTAGACTATGAAACAGATGAGGTTCCATCTCATGCCAACAGAGAATCATTAGATAACTGTCTTTTGTATATCATGTCATCCTCTAACTGGAGATCTGAAAACCTACAGCTCCCAAGTGGACAGTAAGCAGCACACATATTTGGTTGGCAAAAAAAAATGAAAGAAAGAAAAAGAAAAAAAAAGAAAAACAGATCTTTAAGCTCAAAATGAAGGCAGTATCATTCTCCTGAGTCCTAAAAGGATAAATACACTTTGGAAACCAAGTTACAATAAAAACCAGAATAAAGTTTTAGAAAACTGCTTGGATTCCTCAACAGAACGAAGGAAACATATTGTATATAATAAAGATACAGAAAGTAACAAGGAATGAATAGATGTATATTTAAAGGTAACACAGTGAGATTAAAAACATAAGAAGTTCGAGCAAAAAAAAAAATCTATGATATAGTAAATAAAAAATAGAGGTAGCAAAATCCCCAGAATTTTACAGTTTAAATGCAATAATTGACAAAAATAATAGAGTTGAGAAGTTATTTCAGAATGCAGAGGTGAAGAGCAAATATTAAAATATTGAGTGAATGTAAACAAACAAAAAAATGTGCCCATGATAAGACATCTAGATGTTCACAAGAAAGATACAAGAGCATAAAGAAACAAGAAGTTAGAAACAAAATTAACCAAAAGTACAATAAAAAACAATCTTCCCAAACAGAGACAAAATAATGTGTGAATATACATTCATTTATTACATACATGTGCAAATAATTATTTGGGTCCCATTATACAAAATACACTGAAGATAAATGAAACAAAAAGAGACATCTGCTATATCCTTGTGATGTGAGTGTTTGGGGAAGACAGACAAATAATCACATGACATAAACATAAAATTGCAGCCAGGACAAGAGAGTAGGTGGTGTTGTGATGGCATGTGATGGGTGATTTGACCTAGTCAGGAAGTCAGAGGTTTCCCTGAGGAAGGTACGTTTCATATGAGGTTTTAGAGACTATGGGTGAAATGATGGCAGTCATCTTTTGGCACTGACCTGAAATGAAAAGAATACTCATTGCTGATCACTTGGAGTAAAAAAAAGAGACAATGGCAATTAACCAGGGTACTAGAGAGTCCCAGAGAGAGAGAATAGCATATGCAAAGCCTTTTAGTAAAAGTGAGCTCAGCGTGGTTGAGAAACATGGTTGTGGAACAGAAGGCTAGTGAGACTAGGGAATAGGAGGACTGGAGTCCAGAGGAACATGTATGAGATGACCATTGGGAGGTAGGCAGGGGCTAGACACCAGACCACCCAGGGCACTGTAGGTCAGTGACATCAACCATTTTTTTATACCGTGACCTACAAATTAAAAACTACTTTCTACATCATAGCCCAGTACACATATCCATATGGACATATGTAAAAATCAATTTGCTAGATCATAAGAGTATTTTTTAAATGAAAGAACAGAATAAAACAGGACATATCAGAGTGCTTTTCTCCTAGTGAAAGTAGATAACAGTTAATGAAATCTTTTGTTTAGTTTTATTTATATTGTATATGTATATTTCATGTGTATAATGATTTCTTTAACACTCTCATGATCTTGGAAATTGACTTTATGAGTCATCAATGGATCCCCACCGCAGTTGAAAAAATTCTGTGGAAAATTCATGTGCGAGATTTTGTTCTTTATCTAAAAGCCATTGAGGTAAATTAAGCAGATTTGTGATGCGAACAGATTTGAATTTGGGGGGGGGGAAACAATCTCCATGACTATAGTGTATAGATTTGTAAAGAAGCAAGTCAGAGGCTCTTAGAGTGAGGGTCCAGTTAAGAGAACACAGTGACGCTGGACTTTGAATATTAACAAGGGAGGGTAAGAAAGTGAGTAGATTCCAGAGATGATGGAGGAAAGAAATCAACAGGACTTCATGACAAAATAAATATGGACACAATTGTCAAAGATGACTTGCAGGTTGAAAGGGACTTAGCATAAATAATTGAAAAGAAACCCAAGAGTGACAAAATATTGGACTTACAAGAATAAACAAACCATCTAACAAGCCATTCTCCAGAAAACATGTTATTAACAGAGAAATCAAAATTGAGTTGGCTTCAGACTCTTCCTTTGCAATGTGTAATGCCAAGAGGTAATATAAAAAGCAACCACAGAATTTTGAAGGAAAAAAGTTGGTGAGCTAATGATGTTATGCTAAGCCAACCTGTCATTCAGGCATGAAGAAAATAGAAAGTCATTGTAAAATGTAGACATATCAAGAAAAATGTATCATCCACAATCTTGAAAAAAAAATTACTTGAAGACATGGTTCTACTAAGGGATAAATACAAATTTAAAAATCGAGAATGATAAAAAAAGTTTAATAGTTGATACTGAAACCAACTAAAAATAGAATGGAGTTTAAATGATTATTGAAAATAAGATAAAACTGAACACAAAGATTTCCCTGAAAGAATATACATAATATTAAAAATAAAGAAACTACAACAATCAGAGAATAAAACACAAATTGTATTAAAGAGGAACATGATTAAAAGCATGCTAAATTTCCCACCTAATGCAGGGAAAGAATGCCTCAAAAGATCCAAATTGAACTAGATTTTGATGATTAGAAAAAAAACTTGAGGAATATTTTTTAATAAATACAAGTGTAGCTATGAGTTGATCGAACTCAATTAACAACTTCTTACAAAGTAACATAAAATGAAAACAAAAGTATAAAAAATTAACTTTTAAAAATGACTTAGAGTCAAACAGTTTACCAGTGAACTCCTTCATCCATCGAAATTATAAAGTTAAGCTAATTCCTATTTTATACTTACTATTCTACTATATTTAAAGAAATGAAAAGCCTTTCAATAAATTTTCTGAAGCAAACACAATTCTTGTGACATGGTTTAAGGTCAACATTTTTAAAGTGCCAAGACTTATGACTTGAGAAACACTGATTTAGAAAATAATGAGGATGAAAACAAAAATACAAACTTCAGATATATGGCCAAATTTCTTTATAAAGGCAGTCTTCAAGGTTTTATTTAAACCCAAAATGTCAGAAAAACAAGATAGAACCTAAGGAAAATGGGGGGGGGGGGGAATCTTAGAATAATTAAAATAATAGAAAAAATCTGAATACAATAGCAATTGATTTTAAAATTTCAAAAGTTGGATCTTTGTAAAAAAATTATCCTTTGATAAATTTAGCAGAAGAGAAAAAATGCAAACATTAGTAATGAGAAAACATATATAATCAAGAAACATGGGAACGTTTAAAATTATGAAAGAATATACAAATATCCTACAAAAATTTTTATACAAATATCTTAAAATATAAAATTTTAAATATTGTGTGTAAAGAATAGTTTTATGAGAATATATATGTGATCAACATGGACTCAATAGAAGTGAAATATCTTAACAGGCCCATAGCTTTGGACATTATTTTTTAATTTTAAGAATTGCCTTCCAAGAAGGCTCTAGAATCCAACAGTTTTTTATGAGTGAGATCCTACAACTGTCAAAAATAGATATTTCCCATGCCCTATAAATCATTTTAGGCCAGGCATGGTGGCTCATGCCTGTAATCTTAGCATTCTGGGAGGCTGAGGGGGGCAGATTGAGCTCAGGAGTTCAAGACCAGCCTGAGCAAGAGTGAGACCCTGTCTCTGCTAAAAGTAGAAAGAAATTATATGGACAGCTAAAAATATATATACAAAAAATTAGCCGGGCATGGTGGTGCATGCCTGTAGTCC